>NC_133755.1:133629155-138629155 GCF_036562045.2 Rhinolophus sinicus
CCTGGTTACTTAGGTGTCTGACTTTAATACTGTACAGTAGTTAAGAATGTGGCCATTGGAGTTAGATCTGAGGTAAGGCCAAACATTTTTTTCTTTGTAATCTAAGGAAAGTTACTTACACCCTCAAAAAGTAGTTTCTTCTTTGTGATATGGGAGCATCAGCATAATGTTTTATTTATATGATTTTTGGAATGTAAATGAGATAATAGTTTCAATGAGATTAACACAGTGTTCAAGCGGTGACTAGTAGTTGTGATTAATATTAATAACTCCGTACACTATATTCTGTTCATCTCAGGACACAATTTGAGGTAATAGGAGATCCTGAATTGTTCTACCTAATCTTTTGGACTCCATTCACATGTTCAAATTAATATAAAAATTTCTAAATTAAGTAAACAATTTATTAAACATTAAGTGTCACCCAATTAATAACATATTTGCCTGAATTGAATAGCCTTTTCATATAGTGTTTGATCACAGCTACACTTGAACAAAATCATTGGTTTAAAGTGATGCAAGGTTCGCAAAGTTTTTAATCTATATAAGTTTTATTTTATTTTTTAAAGATTTGGCATGTATGTGTAATGCATAGAAATAGAGCTACATAGGGGTTTATTTACCCTCTCTTCTATATTGTTCATTCTCCCCCCACCCCGTTTTTGACATCAACTTCTCAGCAAGGTGGTTGCAATAACTAAGAGGCCTATATAAACTTAGTATGATGCAACAAGCTTAATATACAGATTCATATCCATAGGCAAAAATTTGAAGGTAACTACTGTGTCACAGCAAGTGAAACAGTCGTTTACAAACAGTGAGACACATCAATCTCTTTTTAAATAGCCAACAATAACCAGTAAAAGCAGCATGCAGTCATTCTCTGAAATTCTCTTTGGACACAAAAATGCCTCTGTTTCTATTAACATATACCTCCTCATTACATTCTAGTACAGTAAGTTATGCTTCAATGCACTTAATGTTGTTTTTGATTTTTAAATCAGGTAACCAAGGTCTAATTTACTAATGATTTCTGAATACCTTTTTCATTTATGGTTTGGGGCTATTTGCATGGTAGTCATTTAGCAAATTAATGTAGATGAAAAGCAATAATTTTACAGATGTTTGTTGCAATCATGCTGTCATCCCACACTTAAAATGCTAATCTATTGACATCTACTCATTAGAGATGAGTTCCACTTACTTTGTAACATTAGTATTTTATTACCTGGGGTGTTTTGAAGTAGACTGAAAGTCAAATTTTTAACCATCCCACTTAGACTTTATTTTTAAAGGGTAAAATCATTTTATTCTCTATTACTTTAAAACTATTCCTCCCTACGCTGCCATTAAACAATCTTCAATTAAGTCTTTGTACACTCCCCAATACCGACTAGGTGTTTATGTGAATTTTGTGTTTCAAGTGACAGAAATCTGAGCAGGATCAAGAAAATGGGCCCCACATTGACAAAATCCACAGAGGATTCAGCAGTCAAATCAGGTGGGGGCAGATAAGTAGTGGAACCCAAAAAGGACTAGGATTAAAACTGAATGTTACCAGGATCTCTCTGTCCCTGAATAGAATTTCTCTGTGTAGCTCAGGTTTATTCCCCTTAGTGTTTTGATATTGTTGCTGTTGTCAAAGAATGCAACACTTAGGAACACTCATTAACCCAGGCTACATTAACCTCCGGACCAATCAAATGGGACAAGTGTTCAAGATGACATGAAATACTGTAGCCATGCTACAGCATTGAGATGGGTGGAAATGCAGGTGAGGCATACTTCCCAGAAAGGGCGTGCTGCCAGAGAATTCACAGAACTCAGTAAATGTGAGGGACTAAATATCTGGAGATCTCTGTGTTCACATATGTTTGAAATACAAATGTCTCAGAATGATGCAGTGTTGTTTTTATTTTCAGAATAAATTTTATTATTTTTAAATTATTATATGATAAATATTAACATGAATTGTCTATGTACTTTCTGTCAGGCATTATCATGTATATTCCAAAGTGTGTATGTATGTATACACACACTCATACATATATACATGTGCATATGTATTTCAACTGTATGTAATAAGGGAATAAATATGTTTAAACCAGTACTTTTTTGGTACTTTAAATTTATAGATTTGCTTAAAATATGCAATATATTTATATTATCTTTATTTAATTGCATTTTACCTTTACATTCTTAAGTCTACCAATCTTGAGTGGATAATTGGGGACTGGGTAGATTAATATGGGGAAAGTGTGAAGGTGCGGAAGAAGGTGATGGATTTAGCAGCAAAGAAAATCGATGTACATACAATTTTAATTTTTAAGTTAGCAAAAGAAAAACCTACGTTATTCCTTTCGTCCATTTGGATATTATCTTCTGCCTAACATTTGTGTATTTCTTTTCATGTAGACATTATGGACAAATCCCTACAGTAGAATAAAACTATCATAATTGGTCCCCCCACTCACTTTTTTTCTTCTTTCTGAATGAATTTTCTGAAACTCCTTTGTATATGTTGCCCTATCTCAATGCTGACGATTCTAAATGGAGTTTAAGTTAAAACCTAGAACTCATTATCTCGACTTTATATAGCCTACACAAACTTGTTTCTTGTCTATAGTTTCAACTATATTATACATTACTCCTTAAACTAAGCACCATAAGCCCAAGAGAACTATTTTTCTCCAAATGCACAATTCACATTGTTGATTTTGTAGAATGCAACAGTACCTGCTGGTTATAGCTCTGGCTCTTAGTGAGACAGTCCAGGCTACACGTCAGGCTTGGGCACTTATTAACTGAAAACTTTGCCAATTTATTTGACCTTTCTATGCCGTTTTCTCCCTCATAGGTAATAAACATGGAAATAATATCAGCATCTAATTAATAAGGTTGTAAGGATTAAATAGAACAATCAGACAAAATGCTGAACACAGTTTTAGTGGCTTCTCCTCCTTCTCCTCTTCTTCCTGTTTTTCCTCCTCCTCTTCCTTCCCCCTCTCCTTATTTATTTATTATTTTTTTCTTTTTTCCTTTTTTGTTCATCATTACACGTCTGCTGACCTCTGCTAGGGAAAACCATATGGCAGAATAAATTAGTACTTTTCCAAAGTCATCATAAGAAATCTGTTCCTGAAATAGTAATTACACATTTCTCCTTTATTTTTAAAAATATTCGCATTCCTTCTGATTCTTTCAGTCTTAGTCATTAATGTTGTTGCTTATGTAACACTGAGAAAACAGAGTTCTTTAAATGTTGTTTCCAAACCTAGTAAACAAACAAAAACCTTATCTATATATGTACTCATTACTTCTTTAAATGGAGAAAATTCCCCACCTGGAAAATTTTTCTATAGGAAATTATCTTGATTCATTTTTTTTTATTCCCTATAGTACAACAACTATATGGACAAATACTTGAAAAGTTGAATTTCTTTAGTTTCATGAGTTTGTATGTACACATTATTATTGTGAATAAATAAAACCAACATTCTTTTAGCTCATTTCTTCAAACATGCATATTCAGGATTTCCAATTTTGTTTAATCACCATTAACAATATTTCTGAGACTCTCTCAGGAGTCACACCTGTATTTACAAATAAATCTTCTCCCATCTTTCGTTGCTGTATTGCCTGGGAATATTCCTGGTACAAATTTCTAATGAAACCACCCAGTTTTCTCTCAAGCTCTGTGGTATCTTTAGTGCTTGGTTACTGCTTCTCTGGTGCTCTTAGAGAACTGTTGCCTACTCATGGAGATTTGCCTGACAGATCACAGATGCAAAATCTTGGATGTGCCAGACAACACTCATTTCCATTCAATCCCCATTTGAACTGATCCACACTATGTTCTAAAACAAAACTGGAAGAAAATCTCTCAAATATGTACTATACATTGTCATCTGGACCACAAAGCCCCCTTACTTGCCACATACTCCCAGCAGCTTTTCTGGATAAAACGTAGAGTTATTTCTTTAGGCTTTCCTTTTCTGCTCTTGTTTCCGATCTAAGGGACCAGGAGGGGGATCACGTTTCATAGTATTCTTTCAATTTCTATTTCTTTCACATTCTTGCTCCCATGTGTTTCTGCACAAAAATGTACTTTCTTTCAAAAAGTCTGAAAGCTCCTGGTACTAACTCTTCTGAATTTCAGAAGAAATTCAGTCAACAACCTACTACATGTGGGAAAACTAGCTCCAATAATTAATTTTATTATTGCAAGACAAAAAGTGACAGATTTAAGTAAATAATATTTGCTTAAATGATTTGTTTAAAAATGTATCATTTGTTCAGCATTACTATATTTACAAAAACAGTTACTAGGAGATTTTGCTACCATACTTTATCAACTTCAAGTTACTTTTTTTTTAAAGTAGACTATTTTTTAGAGCAGTTTTAGGTGTCCAGCAAAATTGAGTGGAAAATTAAGAGTTCTCATATAGCTCCACCTCCAAATACATAATTCCCCCACTACTGTGTTTCCCCGAAAATAAGACCTAACCAGACAATCAGCACTAATGTGTCTTTTGGAGCAAAAATTAATATAAGACCCAGTCTTATAGTAAAATAAGACCCGGTATTATTTTATATATTATATTATATTGTATTGTATTGTATTGTATTGTATTGTATTGTATTGTATTGTATTATATTATTATATTGTTATATTATACCCAGTCTTGTAGTATGCATATTATAGTAAAATAAGACCGGGTCTTATATTAATTTTTGCTCCAAAAGACACAGTAGAGCTGATTGTCTGGCTAGGTCTTATTTTACGGGAAACACGGTATCCGCATCCCCACCAGAGTGGTACGTTTTTTACGATCAATGAACCTACATTGACGCATCATTATCACCTAAAGTCCATTGTTTACTTAGGGTTTGCTCTTTGTATTGTACATTTTTTTTTATTTTTACAAATGTATGTCTTGTACCCACCACTATAGTGTCATACAGAATAGTTTCACTTCCCTGAAAACCATCTGTGCTCTGCCTATTTATACCTCCCTCCCCGCAACTCATGGCAAACCCTGATCATTTTACTATCTATAGTTTTACCATCTCCAGAATGTCATATAATTGCAATCACACAATATGCAGCCTTCTCAGATTGGCCACTTTCATGTAGTAATATACATTTAATGTTCCTCTACTTTCATGGCTTGATAGTCCATTCATTTTTAGCACTAAATAATACTCCATTGTATTTATTTATCTATTCACTTACTGAAAGACATTTTTGTTGCTTCCAAGTTTTGGAAATTATGAATAAAGCTGCTATGAACATCCATATGGATGTTTTTATATAAACATAAATTTCAGCTCATTTCGGTAAACACAAAGGAGTGTGATTACTGAATCATGTGGTAAGAATATGTTCAGATTTGTAAGAAACTGCCAAACTGTTTTCCAGAGTGGCTTATCATTCAGCATTTCTACCAGCAAATAATGAGAGTTCCTGTTGCTCCACGTCCTCACCAATATTTGATGCTGTTAGGGTTGTGTATTTTTGTTCTATTAGATGCATAGTAGTATCTCATTTTAATTTGCATTTCACTAATGACATATGATGTTGAACATCTTTTTAAATGCTTAGTTTTCCATCTGTATATCTTCTTTGGTGAGGTATCTTTTTAGGTCTTTTGCTCTTCTTTAGTCAGTTGTAAAAATGTTTCCTAGAAATTGTTATTAATGATATAGTTTCTTTTTATTACCTTTGATGCTACCATGTAATAAATGTGATTTGTTATAACACATTACAGAGGTTAGAAAAAACTAGAAAGTTATTGCAAATACTAGAGAAACAGTATTCTTTAATATTCCTATAATTACTCTATAATTACAAAAATAGTATCTTCATGCATTAATTAATTTTTAATGGAAATTGCTGACCCCGAGAAGAATATACCTGCCAAGACAGGCTTCTTGTGGTTAAGCAGGCCCAAATTCATAACCAGAGTATAGCAGCCATTATTTATAGAGGCCTTTCAGGCACACTGCATTTCAGTGAAGAGCCACAGGCTGGGTTGCCAAAGTTCTTGCATTGTACTCCTTCAGTCTGAGTTAACCTACGTAAGAGAGCTCCTAGGTCTGAAATTCCACTGATAGGACTTAGACATTTCCTGTCCAGTTGGAGCTGTGCAGCTATATCCTCTCTTGCATCTTCACAGATTAATCAGAGTATCTCCATTATGACTAATCAGGGTGGTACTATTTGCACCAATCAAACTGTGAGGATTTGGAGCCCTCATTTGCACTGAAATAGACCACTGGAGTATGGTGAGGAACTTCTCTCTATACAAGTCAACATCTCCTCTGTCTTGGTGGAGTACACTTTCAGTTTCCATCAAATACTGCATTTCCCCAGCTGGATCTATAGCACCAGAGCTAGACCTGGAGCTGTAACACTGAAGTGGAGTGGAGCTGTCTCACTGGAATGGAGCTGTCAGTGGAGCTGTCAGTGGAGCTGAGCTGGGATCCTGAAGCTGTAACATCAGAGCCTCCTCACCTGGACCTTCTTGCCCAGGCCAACTCGCCCGAGCTTTTCCACAGACGTGCTGTTCCACAGTCATGCTCTTTCACAATTGAGCTGTCTCACAGCTCAGCTGTTCCACAGACAAATTGTTTCACAGTTGCGCTATTTTCACTGAACAAAGTCTCCCTCTTCATGGCATCCCAAATTGGGGATTCCTGTTGGCATTGAACTGGCAGTGACCGCCTTCGGTTGATAATATCTACTATGTGCAGTCTTAGTTTGTGTTCGCAGTAACAGATGGTGAAAAGATTAGTATATAATTTTAGTTAATTGTAGTATGGAGAAAAATAAAGCAGAATACAGAGATAGACAGTGATAGGAATGTGCCATTTTGGACAGAATATTAGGAAATGTTTAAAGAAATGTCTTTGGAATAAAGAAATGTTGAGTAGAATGAATTATATATCTAGATATATGGAATAAGCATTTTTAGGAAAATGAAATAGTGCAAAAGTCCTGTGGTAGAACAGTATTTGGTATGAGTTATAAGATTAGCAAAGTGTTCATTGTGATTAGAAGGCAGTGAATCAGGGAGAAATTAATCAGGGATCAGTTTATGTTTAGCCTGCATATGTTAAAATAATTTGATTATATTTTAAGTGTATGGAAAGTGACTGGAGGATTTTGTGCAAGGAAATATCATGAGATGCACATTTTTTTAAAGAGTTATCTTGGCTACTATATACAACATTTATGATAGGGGATGTAAAGGAGGAAACAATGGGATAATTTAGGAAAACGTTAGAGTAGACCAGAATGCATATGATGGTAGCTTGTGCAAGAGGGGTTGTGACAGTAGTTAGATTTGAGCTGTGCAAGTGAATTGGTTAGAACAGTTTTCAGATGTGTAGTCTTCAGGTATGAGAATAAAGTATAAATATGCCATGAATCTAAGGAACCTGCCCTGAAAAACGGGGTAAATAATATTGTTGCTTACTGAGTTGGGAACATTCAGGGAGAAGCAGCATTGAAGTGAGAAAGGAACCAAAGTTAAGTTTTATACATACTAAGCTTGAGTCATCTCATAAGTATCCAAGTGGAAAAGTCAAGAATAATAATAATATTATAATAAATCTTACTGTGTGTTTGTTTTCTGATATCTAATATGCTGATCTACCAATAGAGTCACCAAAATATTTGCTGTTACTGAATAGAAAAATAAATGTCAGAATCTTCCAAAGAATAAGCTCTCTAAGGCAAGGGAGAACTGTAACAAAGAAATAAAAGGGGCTTTGATGAAAACAGAGTTAGTAACATAGGGAATCATTCTGAATAAAATTAAACTATTAAAAAAATAAAAACATTGGTAATTTTCTAATCACTAACCAAAGCAAAAATCCAAAGAATTGACACATTTGCAGTTGAATCATGCAATGCAGCTGTGCTTACTAGGTCACAGCAAGAAAATAAAAAAATAGTGTGCATTATTTTATGATTAATTTCTTCTCCTTTCATGGATTCCTTAATGTACCTTCTGCTGAAGTAAATAAAACAGTTTGCTTTTAATATGCCCCATAAGGGAATGCATCTCTTCTAGTTAAGCTTATAGAACTAGGTACTCTTTCTAAGTAGGTATTAGAATACATCTCTTCTAATTAAGCTTATAGAACTAGGTACTCATTTAGCTAGGAGGTATAGCAGCTAAACATATACAGCTTAACTATAATGACATAACCAACATTTTTATCAAGTAATATTAAACTTGGAGTGTAAGTGTACATGTTAATTGGAACATAGATGAAGATAAAATGTTGATATTAACATAATAGTGAGAAATCCCTCTCTCTATTTTGAATGTCTTTTCAAAAGGTAAGTGTTTGCAGTTGTGATAATTTAATTATGGGTGTTTTGGCTTCCTTACACAAATCATGAATACTCTTCCAGAAAACAAGCCAACTCTATGGACGTGTGAATTCCCACCCGTCCTAGAGTGCAATTAACTCTACTTCTAACCAAGCTGTGGCACCTGCAGACAATGAAGAAATCTGTTACAAGAACTATTACCATAGCATGAATATGCAAGCATGGGAATTAGTGTAATTCATTCAGCTATAGATTATCTAGACACCAGCCACAATACATTTTATTGCTGTGTGTCAGTTCACTGACAGCTTCATAAATCCTGTTCAATAAACATTAAGTGTTTGCTTTCATTGTCTAGCAAATAGAGAAGCCTAGGGAAATTTTTCTAGGATAGAGCTATGTGGTTTTGCATTCATACAACAGTTGAAACAATTCTAATTTAAAGCTGGAGGTAGTATGCAGGGGTATATATTTTCAACCTATGATGGGAATTATTTGGAACAACAAAGTTCTACCTGGATGTAAACCGCTCCTTTAGAACTAAATTGGTGCTATTTTTTTTTCTCCCTAAAATATGAGTTTGAGGTCTAGATCATAATATAATGCACATTTTGTATAAGCACATGTAGGTAAGTATTAGCATATTTGATTAAAGATTGGCTCTCTGTGGTTCAATTTCAGCTCAGGATGTTAAAACTGTTTCTCTGAGAATTTTTTCCCCAAAGGCTTAATTGAGTGACTGTTATAAAGTAATATACTAAAAATAGATGTGAATGTATTTTCTGTTCACAAATACATTAAATATAATTAAGACTCCTCCATTAATTCCTTTCAATATTAGGAATGAACCTAGACACTACTCTGTCCAGCTGTGAGGCGGCCACACAAGCACTGGCTTTCTCATGGATTTATAGTTAACTTCTTGCACAGTTTAGTTTGCAAGTTTGGGAACACTTATCGAGTCTTTTTTGTCTTTTTTTCAGATCTTGGTTTTTGTGTTACACAATATTTCTGTACTTTTATTCGTCCAGCATATAACCCTCTTTATGAGTATATGCAGGATAATTTAAGTCTTACTTTTCAATTTCATTCTTAGGAAAAACCTATAAATTACAAACATGAATGGGTGCAGGGAAATAAGGTCTTGTAGTGACCCCATGGTGCTTCCTCATCCACTATACTGTGTCTTTCCTGGTTTTCAAAACAAAGCAGCACTGTCCCAAGTACTGATTCTCTCACTTTCAGACAAGAGTGTTACCAGCCCCTAACTTAGCAGAAACTATTCTGAGAAGCAAGTGGTAGGTGGGGGGAGATGAATGGCCTCCACTGCTTCATGATCAGAGATGATTCTCTTTTTTCCAATTGTGTACCACCTGGAATTACGAGGTTTAAAATGAAACAATTTTGAGGTGTGGGAGTGAGAAATTTAATGCCAGTTTGGCTGACATGGCCACTTTGAAAGCTCCATAAGAAAGTGATTGGACTGACAGACTTAGATTTTCTGAACTAATGATGTAAGGCAATTAGTACAATTAAACTAAATCAGTCTAATGGACACTGATGGTCATTTCTAAAACAACGTTGCAAGCTCCTATTACAATCAGTAACTCACACTAATACATGTATGTTAAAGAATACTCCTCAGCTAGGGAATGATCTTATAGGTAGGAAAATGCCAATTAAACGTTTAAGATTTGATAGGAGTATTTTAACAATAGGTGAAAGTAAGGCAAACTCTATCTGTTAGGTTTCTTTGGAGGCAAGTAAACAAAACCAGTTAATATAAGCAAAAAAAGAAAGTCGTTAGAAGAGTATGAATAAACTCAGGCTAAGAGATAGCAGGACAACTCAGTTCACAATGAAAATGTCTAGGAAGAAACAGCAGGCTGACCAAATAAAATTGTACAGTAATCATGTTGAAAAGCAACTGAAGACTAAACAAAAGAGATTTACTTCACAGAAAATAATAAAATTTCACCAAAACTGCTGTGGAAAGTACAGTCCAAGTAAACTCTGAAGCTCTAACAGATGAGTAGATAAAAATAAAATAAAACAACCTCAATAACATTTGGAGGTCTTTGTAAAGATTCTGCCATTTAGAACACAGCAGTCAAGTTAGAGAATAAAACGTTGAAAATCACCCTGGAAGGAAATAAACTATACTAAAAATTATTATGGAATTAAAATTTAAAAATAAGGTAAATGAAAACATTGGACTAATATGAAAGAACCCAGATGATTAAAGTAAAATAATTCACAAAGTATTACAGAAATGACACTAAACAAAGTTTAGGAAGAAAATCTAAAAACTCACAACAAATATTTAATAATTGGTATGGCAAGGAAATATGCAGCATATTTGAAAATATTTTTTACAAGTGCATTGCACAAAAGGGTAATTCTTAAATATAAAATAAATCTTAATATACGTCATAAAAATAATTCAAACACACATAGCAAGGCACATAATAATTAAAGTGTAAAAAGTTAAAGATAAGGAGGGAATATTAAAAGCAGCATGAGAAAAACAATTTTATGTAAAAGGGAATCCCCAAAGTCTATCAGCAGAATTTTCAGCAGAGACTTTGCAAGCCAGAAGCATGTGGCATGATATAATCAAAGTGTTGAAAGGAAAACAAACAAACAAATACTTCAAATCAACAGTACTCTTCCAAGAAAGCTACGATTCAGAATTTAAGGAGATACAGTTTTCCAGTCCAACAAAACCTAATGGAGTTCATCACCATCAATCAGCCTTATAAGAAATGTTAAAGGGATTTCTTTAAACTGAAAAGAAAGGGTGACAATTAGCAACAAGAAAACATATGAAAGAATAAATCTCACTGGAAAAGTAAATATATAGTAAAGATAGTGGATTAATTACTTATAAAGCTAGGACGAAGGCTAAAAGACAAAAGTAGTAAAAATAGTTGTGATTATAATAATTAGTTAAGAGATACACAAGACAACAAGATGTAAAATGTAACATCAAAAAACATAGAATGGAAGAGAGTAAAAATGTTGGGCTACAAATGGGATCAAACTTAAGTTGTTAACAACTTAAAATACACCATTATAGATATAAGTCTTTATATATCTATAGGTAGAAATAAGTGTTATTTTGTGGTACCCACAAAGTGAAAACCTACAGCAAATAAAAAAGGATTTAAAGAAATGGAATATAAGCATATCACTAAAGAAAATCCTCAAACCACAAAGTAAGAGAGCAAGAGAAGAAGAATAAAAAGAAGTATAAATCATCCTAAAATAGTTAACAAAACTATTTGCCATTTGCAACAACATGAATGGACCTCAAGGGCATTATGTTAAGTCAAATAAGTCAGACAGAGTAAGACAAGTACCATATGATCTCTCTAACGTTTGGAATATAAAAGAAAAAAAAACATCCTATCTCCTTACACTCTCATCGATACTCAGCATTATTATTATTATTTTTTTTCAGGTTGCCCTTTTAAATAAACTACAAATAGAATCTCATTGTATGGTTAAAAAATCAAATCAAATACAAACAGGTGATATTAAGTGGGATTTTAGTAAGAGAAAGACAAAAAACAACAGCACATGAAAAGATATGGATCTTCATTAACAAACACATACGAACTAAAAGAAACATGATTAAATGTTTTGCTTATCAGGTGGGCAAAGAGGTAAATAATTGATTATAAGACAGTATATGATGCTATAAATTGAAGCACATATTTTAGAGGTGATTTGCAGATATCTGTAAAAATAAAAAATACATATATGATTTGACTAATCATTTCTGCTCCTTAAAGTTTATTCTAAATATGTTTGCAAAGTAAATGTAGTTTAAAAATATGTTAATGTTAATTTGATTTTAACAAGAAAACAGCAGAAACAAACTGAAACTGTAACCAAGAACACTGCATAATTATAACATATCCATTCATGTGTTTGTACACATATCAGACATGTAGAAGTGTTATACAAGCATATGGTTATTAATGAAATTTGAATTCAAAAGGAGTTTTTATCCACTTATGGAGATATTTTCTTCTTAAAAAAATAATTTACATTAGTCTCCCATTATATGCTGGGATACATTTCAACATCTCCATTGGATGCCTGAAATCAAGTATAGTACCAAACCCCATATATGTTTATATATATATATGCCTACAATAAAGTTTAATCTATAAATTAAGCACAGTAAGAGATTAACAACAAGCACTAATAATAAAATAGAGCAATCATAACATATTCAAAGTTACATGAATGTGGTCTCTATCTCTCAAAATATCTTATTGTACTGTCCTCACCTTTTCACTTACAGGAAGCACTTTACAGCTTCTTTTTGGCATGTCTGAATTGCCAGCATCACTACTTTTGCACTTTTGGGCCAATAGTAAGTAAAATAAGAGTTATTTGAGCACAAGCACCACGACACTGTGACAGTTGATCTGATAACTGATGTGGCTATTAAGTGACTAAAAGGTGAACAGAGTACACAGTGTGGATACCATAGAAAAAGGGATGATTTATGTCCCAGGTAGGGACGGCGTGAGATTTCATCATGATACTCAGAACGATATGCAATTTTAAACTTATAAACGGTTTATTTCTGGAATTTTCCATTTAATATTTTCTGACTGCTGTTGATATGGGTAACTGAAACCTCGGAAAATGAAACTCCAGATAAGGGGGGAATACTGTATTATAAAATTCAATGAAAAATAATGTTTCATATTCTCAATAAATTTTTAAAATATATAAAATATATATCTAATTTATGTGAATAGGTATAGATCTATTTTAAAATAAATATATAACACATATGTATGTAACATAGCAAGGTAAAAACCTGAAACAAATAGATAAATGGCTGAAAGGCATACATAAAAAAGGAGGGGAAAAAAACAAGGTTTTCCCTATAAGAAAAGAGAGTTAAAATAATAATACAGCTATCAAGCTTAGGAAAAGGAAACAGGGAGGGGGGTCAAGATCTTTCAAAAGCACTACATTCTCATCTTTATGTTATGGAGTCAATAGATATCGTCCATAGACATTGCATAGAATTTTAGGGTTTAAACATCAGATGAAATAAAACTAGATACATTTGAAAGTAATAGCCTTGGGGAAATGGCCTTGGAAGTGAGCAAGTGTGCATTATGAGCCTGTTTCTCTGCATCACATGCTCATGGGTATATATTACTTAGATATAGTTTTTAATAAAAATAAAACAATCGTTCCATGCCGCTAAGAAGGCTGCCTGGCTCCTTTCTTTGTAAGGCTTAGTTCCTTTCTCTTCCATAATATATCTGTGTACTTCCCATATCTACCAGCATCCTGATCATTGTCTTAGAGATATTTGCTTGCATTTGTTAGTGCAGCGTGGGAGAAAAGAATATGTTTTGTGTGTATGTGTGTGTGTGTGAGTGTGTGTGTGTGTGTAAATATATTTCTAAAAGAAAATAAAAAAGAAACATTGATTGTTGAAAGACAATAGAATAAGATTTTATCTTAAAATATGTTTTTTTTCTAGTAATTTGGTATTGTATCCCTCTAATGTTATATATTAGCTTTCTATTTGTTATATCATCTTTAAACAACTATATGTAAATATTTGAAGTGCTAATTTTAAACTCACTTTTCTGAAACCTTATAGTAGCTTTATAAAGGGAAAGGAAAAATACAGGTTTTTCCAGTCTAGTTTGTTCTTGAATCACAGAACATAACCTCAAATACAACGCATAAATAAGTGTGAGTCCATTTCAAATATGCAATTTAAGAATAAAGTAACAGGGAAATGGATATGGATATCATGGAAATGGGGATATGTGGCAATTTTCGTTTACTTCAAGCTCTGAGTTTGTTAGCAGAGAGAAAATCCATTAGCAAAGTATAAAGCATGATCCTCCCTTATTCATTTGACAGATGAAGAAAGTGCTTATCAAGAATACACAGACATTCAATATTTCATTCCCAGTACTTTCATATGCAGTGCCTATTCCTTAATTAAACCAAGTATCTTTCTTAACAAATCTTATTCGCAACTTCATAGAATTTCAAAACATCAATCAGTAAAACACATTATTTACATTTGCCTCTAAGTCTTTAAGGAGCCCTGCAAAACAAAAGGAGTTTCAAACGTTGCTGTGAGTCAGGGAGGTGAAGTTTCAGATAAAATCACCTGTGAAATTATGTGAAACACAGTATGACTTTCAGTAATAAATAGAAGTTCTGATTTATTACGGTGTTTGTAAGATATATTGTAGCATTACATATTTTCTACAGTATCAATGTGTAAATCCTCATATTGTTTCATATTTCATGTACTTAATCTTCAGAATACTTACTTACAGTGATAAATTATGTATATAATGTCTTTAATTGCTTATATTTCAGGTGATTATAGTCTGTGTCCTTTACACACTGTGGGGAATAGTGCCTATTTCTTTTAGTGAACACTGATTTTATCTGACCTGTATGATGTTTTGAATTGCTCAAATATATGTGTTTTTTATTTTGGAAATATTTGATATATATATATAAGGATGCATGTATAATGTATGCAGAAAGAATCAGACAAAGTTATATAAGAAATAACCCTGAACCACAATGAAAAAAGAAAAGAAAAGAAAAATACTGAAATACGTGCTATGGTTCACTGTCAGAATTCCTCCTTCAGAATACAGGCATTTACTCCACTGACTGCTCACTGCCAGGTCTCTCCCCAGCAATTCCTGGAGGACTAATCAATTTGAGATATAGATGTCCAGACCCCTTTCATCATTTCAGAACTTCTCTGAATGTAATCAGTGTAAATTTTTGATACCCACATGCATACATTTTGTTTCTACATTGTGGCCACACTTGACAATAATTAGTACAATTTTGATTTTAAACAGCTAAAGTATTTTTAAACACTTTTTTTTTTTAAATTTACTAAGGTATTTACCATTTCTTGCGGTCTTCATTTGTTTCTGTAGGTTCTAATTTCTACCAGGAGTTCTTTTCCTTTCATTAAAATTGCTTTCAATGCAGCTTTACTTGCAGTCGATTTTTTCAGAATTTTTCTCTAAAAAATGTCTATTTTGGGCTTCATTTCATTATAGCTTTGCAATTTAATAGAAGTATAATAAATTACATATTTAAAATGCATGATTTGACCAATTTTGATCTATATAGACACGTGAAACCATCACCACTATGAATATAGTGACTATTTCCATCAACCCCAAAACTTTCGTTTTACCTTTTTCAATCCCTGCATGGTTCTAACAGTCTCTAAATTAGTTATCACTACAGTTTAGGTTGCATTTTTCTAAAGTTGGATATCAATAGTATCGATATCAGACATATGTACTGTTGTTTGCTTGGCTTCTTTTACTTAGCTCAACGATTTTTAGATGTATTCATACAGTGAGTGTATCAGTGGCCTGTTCCATTTTATTGATGAGTAATATTCCATTATATAGATATTCCAGTTTGTTAACCCATGCAGCTGTTAATTAGTTAATGATTATTTGACTTGTTTCAGTTTTTTGGCTATTACACATAATCAGTGGTGTGTGTGTGTGGTGGATATGCGTGTGTGTGTGTTTGTTCATTTAGAGTTCTAGGTAGACAGGTTTCCCTTCGTTACTTTACAGATGCCAAGTCAGTACCTTTTGGCTTTTAGTTTTTCATGATGAGAATTCAGCCATTATTCTTACTTCGTTCTCTTGATTTTAGTGAAGTTCAAATAGCTTAGTGTCTGTGTGTGCATCATAAAAGTTAGTCAAAGCCTCATGGGAACTGCTATGTAGATTTCTGAAATCCTTCTTCTGCAAAGCTTGCTCTTCTCTAATGTTTTGCCTCAGCAGTACAGGTGCCCCAGTATTTGTGAATACTAAGTTCTGTCCTTGCAGCATAGTGAGACTGCTGTGCCCTGCATGCATCTTCTTCCATTTCCAGGGCCTGTAAACATCTCTGGGTGAAAAGCAGGAAAATTATGGGACTCATTTTTTTGTTTGTTTGTTTCATTAATTCAGTGGTTACAGCCCTGACTGCCTTTTATTCAATGTGTGACATCCTCGTTCATATATTTGTCCATTTATTTTTTTATGGAGGAAGGGCTGGAGGGCTAGTCTAATCTCATGTAGGGTGGAAGAAATACATCTTCATCAATTTTAAGTGTATATGTCTCTGACTAATGAGGTTGAATGTATTTTCTTGTAAAGATGTTCATATCAATATTTTACATAAAATACGGGATGGAATACACACCATGGTACCTATAGCAAATAATATTGTATTGTATATTTAAAAAGTTGCTAAGAGAGCAGATCTTAAGAATTCTCATCCAAAAAGGTGTTTGTGTTTTCTGTTGTGTAATACATGTTATTTTTCTTTTCCTTGGTTGTGTTTTGTCACTTCAAAACTCTTTAAGACTCTTTATACATTTGGATAAAAATCCTTTGCTTCTATATGTATTACAAATACTTAAACTTTGGGTGTCTTTTTATTTATTTATTTATTTATTTATTTATTTATTTATTTATTTTTGTAAAACAGAATGTTTACTTTTTATTCAGTTTCTGACTACTTCTCACCATCAGCATTGCTACCACCCTGGTCCAAACTATCCATATTATTTCAGTACCACTATAACTGCTTTCCTTGCTTCCATGTTTGACCCTATATTTAGAAGGTCCATATCTCTTGACTTGCCAGGATGCATCTTGGTTGTTTATTATTAATGTTTAAGAACTATCATTTTTACTCTTAAAGTTGTCCTTGTTTGGATGATAAATCAAATGATCACTCTACGTATGGATGATTCTCTAGGGAGCAGCCAGAATGACATTTTGATTGTTGCTGGTATGTAAAAATATAATTGATTTTTGGACATCAGTCTTCAGTTTTACAAATTTGCTGTGCTGTTTTATTTTCTGTAGATCCTTTGAGGTTTTCTATATAGGCAGTCACAGCACTTGTAAACAATGGAAGTTAAATTCCTGTTTGTCTACCCACCCACTCCTTATCTGTCCTCTATTACTGTTATTCTCTGCGTAGCTATTCTCTGCGTAGCTATTCTCAACTACTAAATACATGTTTTCTTCACCTGGCAATTCACACTGTTTAATTAAGGTCCTCCTATATTGCATCCAAAAGGCTCTAAAATAAAAGCCAAGAAAAGGGGTTAAAAATGACATATCTTAGGTCATACTTGTGAACTGTTGAGCCAAGTGGCCAAGGTTCTGTTACCGAATTCTTATCGGAATTGTGTGATTGAAATAGAAAAGAAATAGTTGCTAATGCAAGTTAAAGAATAGCCTACCCCATGTAAACTTCACTGTCTCAGTTACATGTATTTGTAGAGTTTTGCAAAGTTAAGGTACTTGTAAAGTTGTGGGTTTTGGTAACTGTAACAAAGTTGCCTCTTAAATAATGACGTTTAAACTAAATTTGCAAACTCTAGTAATCACATTAACACAGCACATGTTCTAGAATTCAGTCAGGGTGACTGAGATAGAAGAGAAATTCCTAATGTAGAATACATTTATATTTTCTCTGCTGTGCCCTCTCAACACTAATTTATTGACTTTAAGTATAGAAGGTATCTTTCTTTAAAAAAAAAAAAAAAAAAAAGGCAATCACATACCATATTGAAATGTTAGCATCATATTGAAATCCATTGGTATTTGAGCAATATAAGCAAGCTGTCAAATGGCACTTCTATTAAAAGGGAATAATAATTGCAGAAGGATATCTATTAAACTAATTGGAAATGTATTGCTTTCTACATGCATTACTCTAGTGTTATACAGTACTTTGGTTTTACTTTTCCATTTCAATAGCAAGTCTGGTTGATAAGAAAGAGCTGTAATTACATAGTTATAACTATAGTTCACTTTTGAACACCGGGAGGAAATAATTTATTTCATATATCACCTGGGCAGCTTACTTTAGTTATACTACAAAACAGACACATGTTTTGAACATAAAAAAACGAATGAAAAACATGAGGTTTGTGTGCTTCCAAGTGAGAGACACTCTTATTTCAAATATCCAATTGTTCCAAGTAGGTTCTCTTGATAAGTATGTAGGATATATAGAATGGTATATTGGTGTACTATTTAAAGTGTAGGAATGCTTTTTAAAATGTTTTTTCCCAATACTGCCTTGTTCTTTTGGCTTATGCAGTTGATTCTCACCCACCTCCACCCCACGTTGAAAATGAGCTGTAAGTTCCCTGATACTTATTGTCAACATTTTATTTTTTAAAGAGAAAATATGCAGTTTCTTGTTGGGAAATATTGCTGGATTTGGGGAGAAACAAAGTAAGATAATTTACTTTTAGGTCTGGAATAAATCATAATCTCTGATTTCTATTTATGACATATGTTGGTTTAAAATGTTTAATCTTACCCAAATCAGTGGGATATTTCTTTGGATGACCCAAAACAAAAATAAATTATGGTCAATTTTATTTAACTCAGAGTGAAATAGATTTAACCACTTACTTGTTTACCCTACAATGCAAATGACACAAATATATATAAGAGTTTGTTGCTTATAATCATCCAGATGAATCAGTTTGCACTTAAAAGAAATAATGCCACATTTACTACAATTCGCCACAAAAAAATAGTACAGCATAGAGGGCAATTGTATATCATGTCTGTTCTTACTTTTCTGTAGGGACATACCTTCAGCTTTATTCTCAGAAACATACACTACTGAACCATATACAATGACTAGAAACTGACACATGAAATGGAAACTTTCTTGAAATTCTTAGTAAATAATATTTGTTCTTAATCATAATCCATAGGCATGGGTCTTTCAATGTTGTTTAATATTTAGCCTTCAAAATAACCCTATTACCATTGTATACAGAGTAAACACTCTTTAGTTTTTCTAAGTTTACTACCTATTTAAAATTGTAATACCTGTGAGCTCAACACTAAGAACTTGAGCAGAGCAAGCCAGAAACAGTAAATAACTGGGGGTGCCCAAAAAATGTATACACATGACTTGTATTCCTCTTTTGTTAGCGGTATGCATTATAACAATTAATAAAGTTTCCTTTCTTAAAATGTGTATACACTTTTTTTTTGGCACCCTTTGTATAATTGCATTAATTAAATCCTTGAAAAAAAGGAAAGCAACTGATAAAAGGAAAAGTCTGGACAGGGGTTACAAATAAAGTAACCATTATTTATCAAAATAGACAGCTCAATAATTATCAAGAGGGAGCTAATATTATGGATATCTAATCTATTTCTCACAACAGTTTTTGTATCACAATTCTTTGCATCATTGTATCACAGAAGATAAAACTGATGAGTGGAGTAAATTCCCATGTTTATATAGATAACAAATTTAAAAGAGAAAAGAAAAGAACAGTGAAACTAACTTGGATCTAAAGTCTATATTATTTCCCTACATCATGCCAAATCCTTCAAAATGAATGTTGAGGAAAACACAAATATTAAAATGTAGTCAAGAACTTGCTCTAGAGTATGTATAGCTTGAGTAAGTCTAAAGTAGGGAAAAGTCCTGCACTGCTCTAGTCATGATGTGAAAAGAATACATAAAATAATATAATTTTTAACAGAAGCAGAATTCAATTGATAAAATTAAGGAGTAAACTAAAAGATGTCTTGCTATTTTAAGCTTTGATTATATAATCCAAATTTAATTATCAGAAGAGAAAGAACTTTTACTTAATCTAATGTTACTTAACACTCCCTATTTTTTTTTTTTTTATATTCTCTTCCAAGTACAGGTAACTGAAAATGACAAAGTGGGAACTAAAAGGGATGTTTAGAAAACGTTGAAAGAAAATGTACTTTTTTTTCTCATTTTCCTTGATTTCCTCAGAGTATGACACAGTGACAATTGCCTGTGACTTCATTATTAGAGTTAATGTTCACTCCTTCTCTTTTAAGTGGAGTACTTCTCCCCAATATAAAGGAACATCTTCATGATACATGCAACAGTGTGGATAAATCTCAAAAACATTGTGCAAAACAAAAGAAGCCAGAAATATTCCATTTATATGAAATGACTGTTCTTTGTCTTTATAAAAATCAATCTTGCAAAGACATTTACTTTGAAGTTTATATTTTATTAATTAAAAATTTTTCATATAATTTTATTTACAAAACTTAGTAATATATTTATTCACTTGTTGATTTATTTTTAAATATTTATTAAGGTACTGTGCTATGTGTTAAAAATTAATTTGAATACGGAAAATTCCCTGATCTTAAGGTGCTCATAAGTCTATTGATAGAGACAGATAAAATTAGTAATTACAGTGAAATAAAAATAGTAGATAATTGACAACATGAATATATGTTGCCATCAGTAGAAATAAACATAGAGTATTGTGGTTGAAAAACAGCTAATGAAGACATGAGTGAAGGATTGTAAGGACTTCCAAAGTACAGATGAGAAAACTAAACACTAGGATTTTGTAGCTTCTTAATCACAATAACTGATAGGAACATTGAAATGTACAACCAACTTAATTTTTGATAAAAAAATATGTAGGAGGAAAGTATTATCGCCTTAACAATTCCAGACAAAAACGGAAGAACAAAAGAAATATAGTTTACTGTGTATTCAATATAGTGACGAGATCAATTCTCAGAATTCACATAGAAAACTAATACTACTATTAGAAGCACTCTCCGTTTTGAATCACTCCCTAGAGTTGTTCATGTTGTGATATAATTATGTCTCTGCTATTTCCATTTGGCCTGCTATGCAAACTCTCAGCCACAACTTTCAATTTGAAACAACCATTGTGATCAGCAGAAAATGCCAATGTGAATCAGTGGGGACCCTATTTTGTTTCTAAACCAAACACTTTAGTAACCGATTTGGAAGACCCATCTTATTTACTATAGTTCCACTTGACCTGTTTCACACTTTAAGTTCTTTTGGGCATTTCTACGTTTTCTATTTTATTTTACATTTGTCTCTTTGCTAAGCAAATATCAAAACTATAGGCGTACATTATAGGCATACCAAAATAAGATGAAATAACATGAATTTTCTTTTAGTTTATCTCAGGTACTACAAAGAAAGGCTGATCTTAAATTTCAACTATGTTTTCCCAATTGCTTTATCCAAAAAATCTGTCCATCCAATCCCACATTCTGACAGCAAACCCTATTAACTGTATCTTAAAAAATATATTACAAATATGACTGTTTTTCACCATCTGAACCTCAGCTATTCTTGTTTAAGCCACCATTATCTCTCATGTGGACTGTTTAATGAGGCTTTTACTTGGTTTCTCATTTCCTATCTTGCCCTCCTACAGTCTGTTTTCCACAGAGCAGCCAATGTAATTCTTTTAAATTGTAAATCAAAGGAGTCTTATTCCTCTGCTTAAAATCATTTAAGCTTCTCATCTCAGAATAAATGAAAAGGTCCTAAATGATATGCACCCCTGCTACCTCAGTGGCATTATTTCTAGCCACGGTCTCGTTCGGGTCATTCTTTTCCAGCTACACTGGCCTCCTTTTTGTTCCTCGAACATGCCACGCTTAGTTTAGGCCCTTCCCATGGGTCACGTGCCCTCTTCCCACAGGCATCCACAGAATGCATTACCTAGCTTTACTCAAATATTTGCTCTTGTTTCATATTCCATATTGATTCTCTGCTTTATTTTACTTCATAACCGTTGTCACCACCTAAACATTATGTTTCTTTGTGTATTCTCTTCCTGTCCTCTTCCTTCAACTGTTAAGAATAGCTCCATAAGAATTAAGACACTTTCTGTTTTGCTTATAACTGTATTTCCAACATCAAAATTAGTACCTGGCATATACTAGGCATCCAATGATCATGTCATGAATTAATAAAATTATGTATGGATATATTCATTCAGAAATAAGAGCTATTTTAAGAATACCTCCTATATATTAGCATGTATTTAGTTTAGGCATATTGAGTGTTCATTATTTCCCTAGCTGATCAATAAGTATAAGAGTCTACCTGCATTAGAAGGGCCCCCACCTGAGGAAAGGATTGATGAACAGAGAAGAAAGAATTTGATAATCTCTAGACCACATGTTTTTGTGAAAGCTCCAAGAGGCCAAGTCTAAGTAGTACAATTCTATTCTTTGAAGAATGAAAAGTTTAAAAAAAAACAAAACTGTATATTTTAAGCTAAACAAAAACATCGTTTGATAGTAATCAGTCATCTACAGATAATAGCTAATTATTTCATTGGATTTTTATGAATTAAAGATAAGATATCCAATAAAGAGATGTGCATGCAAGAGTACTCTGGGAAGAAATCATATTTAATATCAGATTCTGGGTTCAAGTTCCAAGTTCTCCTTTATACCAATGTTATCTTGGTCAAGTTACTTCAGTGCTCTGAATCTCAATTGAATCAACTTGTAAAATGTGAATTTATTACTATCTCTTATTCTTATTATAAGAAGTAAATGGGATGTGGTATATGATTTTGTTGATATACAGTGAATTGTTATATGAATCTTAGTTCATATTATTAGTGACATAAATTATCTTGATAAATACATTTTTTTGTGACTCATTCACATTTTGCTATTAGTCAAAGAACCCAGGGTCTACTAGAATAACAATGCAGAATTTGCCATTGTTTATCCTTATTGAATACTAAATATTTTTGTATTAACCCTGTGTCTCAAGATCCCTTCTTTAGAAGATCTTACAAAACTCACTGAAATTCAGTCACAGACGCAAATGACCTATTTGTCACTTATATTTTTTAAAAAAGTGACGGATATATTTAACTCCATTTTCTTTGTTACTGTGAAAGTACTTTGAAAGAACAATGGACTACTTATCATAGACATCTAATTACTTTGTCAAAATTTTAAAATTTCCTGCACTTACATAATTTTATCCATCCCTAAGGGTAATGCACCCCAGTGGTTTGTCACTATTCACAGAGCCAAAAGGAGTGTTGTTAAGTAAATTAACACATCAAATTTCAAGTGATATTTAGTCACATAGCATTTGTAAGTGCTTAGCCTTAAAGTATAAAGAAGAGTAAGAATTTGCTCATCTCCCTGAACATATTTAAAATATTATGAGGTTATGATTGACAAATACGATATTTTCAAGTACAAGCTATTGTCACAATGAACTTTTCTTTATATATTGTTTTATGTTTAATATGATAAAATAAAGTTCTATCTGCCATAAATGTGCTAAATTGTCTTCATCTGCATGAAATTATCTGTGGTTATTTTATTTATACAACTGTTTGCTTCTTTAAAACTTCACGTTTAATATTTTCACAAATTCATTGCCACAAATAATTTAGATAATAAAGTTTATGTTTTATAGTAAATAAGCCTATTTTATGATAAATTTTATTGGAAGTTGGAAGTTTATTAGATGATTTCTTATTTTCTATGAAATCATAAAAATATAAATGGCAAAAAAATGTTGCTAGCTGATAAAAGTTTATGTTAATTGTGGATTGTGGTCATATGTTTTCCAATATATTTAGGTTGCTTTTTATAAATACACACACACACACACACACACATTCACACACACACACACACACATATATATATGAACAATAAAATGATAATAGTATAGAGATATGTATAGTCTTTAAGAAAAAGGAGAGTTGGCATCATCTCAGTGCCTTATTTAGTGTTCAACCGATTAATATAATTTAAAAAAAATTAAAAATTGAACATTTAAAATATTTTCAAAATGGTGCCTGTTTAAGTTTTTCATTATACTTATTTAACATTTTGGAAATATTTTCTCATGTTCTAAATCTCTATTGTACATTTTTTACTATCATGTTAATGTCCTTGAAGAATTTTAAAACATAGGCAAAATTGTATAACCTTGCTTTTCTAACCATGGTAACTCAAAATAGATTTCTCTTTCAGTATGTACAAATCTCCTTAGTTAAAATAGATCTATTTGCTCTATAACTGAAGATAATCAAATACATCCATTAATGTCTGTCCTGTCTTAAGGCCTTTGTTTATGAACAATAATACCATTGTGTGGACCATTTGTTAGTATTTAGTGAGAGACCCTGAAGGATAAAGCAAGCAAAGATGTTTTTTGAGATGTATTCAACTTCTCTCCTTCCCTAAAATACTTAGATTGATGTTGGTTCTTCTGTTGTAATTTTTCTAAGAAATGTCTGTTCATTTACTTTTAGAAATGGGTGTTTGGAATTTCTAAATCTGAATGAGTCTTGTTTATGCAAATATTACTTCTACAATAAAAAGCAGGTAAATTCAAATAGGTATGATACACTGTTTCCATACACATTAATAAACAATATAACATATAATCTTACATCTTGTTGTCTCTGTTATTATTAAATATTTGAGTTTGCATTTTTATGGTTGTGTTTTTCATTTTACTGTTTTTATGATATATTGATTGAGATATAATTGAAATGTGACATGAGTAAGAAGATTAAGGCATACAGCATGTTGATTTGATACATTTATATATTGCAATGTGAGTACCACAGTAGCATTAGTTAATATCTCCATTATGTCACAATCATAATTTCTTTTTTGTGGTGAGAACATTTAAGATTTAGTCTCTTAGCAACTTTGACGTTTGTAATACGGTATTGTTGACTATAATCACAATGGTATGCTTTAGATACCCAGAATTTATCCATCTCCTAGCTGCTAGTTTATATCCTTTAACCTGCATCTCCCCACTTTCCCCATTCCTCAGTCCTTGATAAAGACCAGTCTGTTCTTTGTTTTTACAAATTTGTTTTTGTTGTTGTTGTTGTTGTTTTTAGATTCCACATGTAAGTAATATCATACAGCATCTGTCTTTCTTTGTTTAACTTATCTCACTTAGCACAATGCCTTCAAGGTGCATCCATCTCACTGCAAACGGCAGGATTTCCTTATTTCTCATGGTTGAATAATATTCCATTGCATATATTTACTACATATTTTTATCTTTTCATTGTTAGTGGACACTTAAGCTGCTTCCATGTCTTGGCTATTGTGAATAATGCTGCAATGAACATAGGAGTGCAGATATCTTTTAAGATCTTATTTTAATTTCCTTTGGATATATCCCCAGAAGCAGGGTTGCTGGATTGTAGGGTACGTCTACATTTAATTTTTTGAAGAACCACCATACAATTTTCCACAGTAACAGTTTACATTCCCACCAGAAGTGTCCAAGAGTTCCCTTTTCTCTACATTTCCACAGGCATTTATTTCTTGTGTTTTGAGAAAAGTCATACTAACAAGTATGAAGTGATAGCTCATCATGATTTTGATTTGCGTTTTCCTGATAATTAGCGATGTTGAGTACTTTTTCATGTATCTGTTGACCGTTTGTATGTGTTCTTTGCAAACATTTCTAGTTAGGTCATTTGCACAATTTTTACTGGGTTATTTGTTTTTCTGCTTTTGAATTACATGTGTTTTTATATATTTTTTGTATTAATATTTGTCAAATAGATAGTTTGCGAATATTTTCTCCTATTAAGCAGGGTGCCTTTTGATTCTGTTTATTGTTTCTTTTGCTGTATGGAACCGTTTTAGCTTAACGGAGTCCCCGTTATTGACTTTTGCTTTTGTTTCTTGTTTTTTTTAGTGTCATATCCAAAAAAAAAGCATTGCCAAGACTATGTCAAGAAGCTTTAGCTTTATATTTTCTTCTAGGAGTTTTATGGTATCAGATCTTATGCTTAAATTCATAATCTATTTCAAGTTAGTTTTTGTAACTGGTATAAGATAGGGGCCAAGTACCTGTGAATATACAGTTTTCCCAACTTAATAACTATAGTTTATTAAAGAGACTGTCTTTTCCCCAGTGAGTATTGTTGGCTCCATTGGTAAGCATTAGTTGACACTATATGCTCAGGTTTATTTCTAGGCTCTCTACTCTGTTTAATTGCTCTATGTGTCTGTTTATATGCCAGTACTAAGCCATTTTGATTACATTAGCTTTGTAACATTGTTCAAAATCAGGAAGTGTGAAGCCTCTAGCTTTGTTCTTTCTTACCATTGCTTTGGCTTTTCAGAGAATTTTGTGGATCAATATGCATTTTTAAGATTGTTCTAGTTCTGTGAAAAATATCATTGGAAATTCAACATTGAATCTATAGTAGAGTTTAAATTGAATAGATATTTGAACAATATTAATTATTCCAATCCGTGAACATGAGATGTCTTCTTCAGTTTCTTTCATCAGTATTTCATAGTTTTCAGTGTATAGATTTTTCACTTCCTTGATTAAATTAAATTATACCTAGTTTTTTCAATGCTATTTTAAGTGGGATTTTTAATTCCATTTTTATATAGCTTAATGTTAGTGCATATAAATTCAACTGATATTTGTATATTGATTTTATATCCTGAAAGTTTACTGTATCTGTTGATTATTTCTAACAGTTTTTTGTTGTTTTTCTTTTGGTGAACTCTATGATATTCTATATACAATATGATGTTATCAGTAAACAGAGACATTTTCACTTTTTTATCTCTATTTTTAATGCCTTTCATATCTTTTTCTTGCCCGATTATTCAGTCTAGGACCTCCAGTATTATGTTGAGTAGGAATGGATATCCTTGCCTTTTTCCTAGTCTTACGGGGAAATTTTGTCAATGAGTATATTAGCTGCGGGCTTGTCATATATGGCCTTTATTATTTTGAGGTATATTTGATCTGTACCCACTTTGTTGAGACTTTTTATCATGAAAGGACATTGATTGTTGTCAAATGCTTTTACTGCACTTGTTGAGATGATCATATGATTTATATATTTTATTCCTTTAATGTAATGTATCACATTCATTGATTTGCAGATGTTGAACCATCCTTGCAACCCAGGGAGTTTTGTGGCCATCTCAGCCTATTGATATGGCTGGACCAGCCCTGGTGTTTCTTATTATGATTGCAAGATGCTTTCAGCAGCAACCATTAGGAAACTTTGGAAAAAAATGATGTATTATTCACAGATCCTGAGGGGTACATGGCATATCTGGGGCCACACAGTGAGGTTGCAGTTAGAGGGAGGGAAAGGGGGAGAGAGAGAGAGAGACAGAGAGAGAGAGAGAGAGAGAGAGAGAGAGAGAGAGAGACAGAGAGAGAGAGAGATCATGGCCTTGGCGTTCTATTTTTATTGGGGTTGAGGGTGGGGGCCTAGGGTTTTATGGGCTCTCTTTTTCCGTAAATTTAAAACATAAGAGCAGGAATTTAAAGTAGAAGAGAAAAGCAAGTGTCCCAAATGGTCAGTTATGTCAACAAAGATCCCTAAAAGGATCCTCACAGCATGGGTTGGGGGATGGCTTTTTATGTAGTCATGTAGCCAGGATTGATTTATATATATATATATATATATATAATATATATATATATATCATTGTCTTTAAAGTAAATGCCTTAGCAATTAAACATTAAGTCAGGCAGGCACTCTCATTACAAAATAATAAAAATCAACTATCAGAACTTACAATACACAGTGATAAATCCTACTTGATCGTGGTGTATGACCCTTTTAATGTATTTTTGGATTTGGTTTGCTATATTTTGAGAATTTTTGTAACTATACTTTATCAGAGATATTGGTCTACAGTTTTTTGTTTTTTTTTTACTATCCATATCTGACTTTGTTATCAGAGTAATGCTGGCGTCTAAAATGAGTTTGGGCATATTACCTCTTCTTCAGTTGTTTGGAAGAATTGACATTAATTTTTCTTTAAATGTTTGGTAGACTTCACTAGTGACACCATCTGGAAAGGAGCTTTACTTTTGCGGGGGGAGTGTTTTGATTATTGGTTTAATCTCCTTAGCCATTCTCAGTCTGTTCATATTTTCTATTTCTTCCTGATTTACTCTTATTAGGTTGTATGTTTCTAGTGATTTATCTGTTTCTTCTAGATGGTCCAATTTGTTAGCATATAGTTGTTCATAGTAGTCTCATATGAAACTTTCATTTCTATAGTATCAGTTGTCTCCTCTTATATTTCTGATTTATTTCTTTGATCCTCCTCTCCTTTTTTCTTGGTACATCCAGCTAAGGGTTTGTCAGTTGTGTTTATCACTTGAAAAACTCAACTCTTGGTTTAGCTACTCTAGCAGGTTACATACCTCATTCTTGAATATCACTATGGTCACCTTTGAAGTACTCCCCTTGGGAATCTATGCACCTATGCCAGTGCATAGTGCACCCTTCAAAGCAATTTTGGAACTTTTTCTGGAATGGCCATCAGAGCTGTTGTCTTATTACCCTTGATGTACTACACATCATCAAAATGTCTTTCGTTCAGTATTTCCTTTATCTTCAGGTAAAGATGGAGTCATTAGGGGCCAGATCAGGTAGTAGGGAGGGTGTTCCACTACAGTTATTTGTTTACTGGCTAAAAAGTCCTTCACAGACAGTGTCGTGTGAGCCGGTGCGTTGTCGTGATGCAAGAGCCATGAATAATGGGTGAAAAGTTCAGGTCATGTAACTTTTTCACGCAGCCTAGTCAGCACCTAACTGTTTGTCCAGTTGTTACAAATTCATAATGAATAATCCCTCTGATATCAAAAAAGGCTAGCAATATTATTGCAACAAGTTCACAAATGTAGTTTTCAGACCTCGTACAGTCCAGTATTAACTAATGTCAACGTGTTTAACATTATGTTCCCAGACCTACTTATTCATCGTTTTTTTTTTTTTTTTCTATTCCATTTATCTCTACTCTAATGTTTATTATTTCTGTCTTTCTGATAACTTTGGGATTAATTTTGTTTTGTTTTGTTTTTTGTTTTGTTTTGTTTTCCCTAGCTCCTTTTACATGGTAAGTAGGGTTGTTAATTTATATCTTTCTTTTTTCTTGATGTATATGCTTATCACTATAATTTTTTCTGTTAGAACTACTTTTCCTGCAAAAGTTTTTGTAAGATGTGTTTTCATTTTCATTTTCTTCAAGATAGTTTATTAGATCTCTTTTAATTTCTTTGATTTATTCTTTTTTTTTTTTTTAATCTCCATGTATTTGTGTATTTTCTTCTAGTATCATACCCTTGTGGTAGGAAAAATACTTTTTATGATTTTAATTTTCTTAAATTTGTTAAGACTTGTTTTGTAGCCTAACATATGAGGTATCCTAGAAAATTATGTGTGTACTTGAGAAGAATGTGTATTCTGCTGTTTAAAGTAATGTTCCTTATATGTATATGTCTATTAGGTCCATTTGATCTCACTGTTATTCATATTTGCTGTTTTCTGATTGATTCTTTGTCTGCATGATCTATCCATTGTTGACAGTGAGGTACCAAGGTCTCTAGCTATCATTCTATTCCTGTTTATTTCTTCTTTAATTCTGTTATTATTTGCTTTCTATGTTTAGGTATTCTTCTATTGGGGCAAATATTTACAATTGTCATATATTTTTGGTGGTTTGACCCCTTTATCATTATATAATGATCTTTTTGTCTCTTGTTACAGTTTGACTTAAAGTCTGTTTTGTCTGATATAATTATAGCTACCCATACTCTTCCTTTGGTTTCCATTTGTATGAAATACCTTTTTCTATCCCTTTTCTTTGAACCTATGTGTGTCCTTAACCTAGAAATAAACCTTTTGTAGGCAGCATATAGTTTGTCTTGTTTTAAATTCATTCAACCACTCTGCCTTTTGATTATAGAATTAGATTAATTCACATGGAAAGTAATTATTGTTAGGTAAGGTCTTAGTAATGCATCTTGTTAATTGTGTTCTGGTTCTTTTGTTGTTCCTATATTTCTTCATTCCTTTCTTCTTGTCTTCCTTTGTGAACTGATATTTTTCTGTAGTGGTAGTTTTGATTCCCTTTGTCTTTGCATCTACCTTAGGTTTTAACATTATGGTTATTCTAAAACTTAAATGAAACATAGTATAGATATGACAGTCTATTTTAAGCTTACACCAACTTAACTTTCGTTGCATACAGGAAAATCTACATTTAATTCTCTCTCCCCTGTATTTTACATGCATATTTTTGTATTGTGCATCCATTAACAAATTGTTGTGGCTATAGCTATTTCAATACTATATAGAACAGCTATTGTAACACAGATAATAGAATTAAGTGATTAATACTCTACCATAATACTGTATCGGGGTATTTTGATTTCGACTATAAATTTATCTTTGACTATAAACTTACAAACTGACTACAAACTTATCAAGCTTACCAGTATGCCTATAATCATACTGGTATATTTTATATTTTCAGTTGTTGGCATGTTTCTAATCAGGGTCATTTTATTTCTACTCGAATAACTCCCTTTTCAAGGTATCTTGCAAAGCAGGTTTGTGATGAACCTCTCAATTTTTGTTTGTCTAGATGTCTTTATCTCTCTTTCATTTCTGAAGGACAGCTTTGCTGGATAATGCATTGTTGATTGGCTGTTTGTTTATTTGTTTGTTTGTTTCTTTTTTTCCCTTTCTGTACTTTGAATGCATCACCCCACTCTGCCCGGACCGTTAAGGTTTGTGCTGAGAAACCTGCTGACAGAATTTTGACAGTTCCCTTCTTAGTGACAAGTTTCTTTAATCTTACTGATTTCAAGATTCTCAATTTTTCTTTGATTTTTAACAATTTTATTGTACTGTGTCCTGGATAAGTTCTTGAGTTGAATTTATGGACCCATGAGCTTCATGAACTTGGTTGTCCGAATCTTTCCCACATTTTGGTTTTGGGGCATTATCAGCCATTATATCTTTAAATAACCTTTCAGCCCTTTTCTGCCTCTCTCTCTCTCTGGGACTCCCAATAATGTGTAGTTTTGTTTTGTTTGTTTTTTGTTTGTTTGTTTTTAATGGTTTCCATAAGTCATGTAGGCTTTCTTCATTCCTTTTCTTTTTTTTTTCTTTTTGCTTTCTAATGGATAATTCCAAATGATCTGTATTTCTGTGCACTAAGTCTTTCTCTTGATTTATCTACTCTGTTTTTAAAGTGTCTATTTGAATTCTTCAGTGTAGTCATTGTATTCTTCAGCTGCAATTTTTCTATTTGGTTCTATTTTATGTTTTTGCTTTTTTGTTGTTGAATTTCTTGTTTTGTTCTTATATTATTTTTCTGAGTTTGCTAAATTATTTATTTTTGTTCTCTTGTAGCTCTCTTTGAGCATCTTTAGAACAATTATTTGGAATTATTTCAGGCAATTTATATCCTTTTCTTGGTAATCAGTTACTGGAGATTTATAGTATTCCTTTGGTGGTGTTATGTTTCCCTGACTATTCATGATCGCTATAGCCTTGTTTAGGTGTCTGCACAGGGTGACGACACACGGAAACCTGTGACCTCAGTTATACCGTGTTTCCCCGAAAATAAGCCCTAGCCGGACCATCAGCTCTAATGCATCTTTTGGAGCAAAAATTAATGTAAGACCAGGTATAATATAATGACCAGGTATAATGTAACGTAACGTAACGTAACGTAACGTAACGTAACGTAATGCAGTAGAATATAATATGCTGGGTCTTATATTATTTTTTGCTCCAAAAGATGCATTAGAGCTGATAGTCCGGTTAGGTCTTATTTTCGGGGAAACACGGTAGTGGTACATGATACCAGTTATGAGGGCATGTCATAGCTGTGGATCCAGAGGAATGTGTTGTCTTGTTGTCTCAGGCTGCTGGGATCCATGACATTGACAACTTCATGGTCCTTAGGGAGTGCTTCAGAGTGCACTATAGCCACTAGAGTATATGCCAACAGCCAGCATCCCTGTAGTTTCCACTCTGCTTACTCTTGGCCCTGGCCCTTGCCACTACGTATGTGTCTGCAACTGGCCTCTGTCATTATACAGGCACCCGCAGCCAGCTCTCACAGCTGAGTGTGTACATACCATACACTCTGCCCACCATCACTGCCTAGATGGTTCCTGCGCTAGCCACTGGACTTGGAGGCATTGCTGAGTCCCCGCATCTACTGCATACCCAGTGAAGTGTTCACCAAGGACCAACCACACAATTGTCCATGTTATCACCCTGGTCACCTGAGCCAATGAAACATCATATCCCTACAGACCTGGAGCCACTACAAGATGTCATAGCATACACTTCAGAGGAGGCTGGTGATGGGAGTTGGGCCAACAGGATTCAGGTGCACAGTCTCAGGCACTATCTGCAGATGAACCTAGCAAGGCATGGCAGTGATAGGAGACAGTTCTGGGGCTCGGCCCACATGGAGCTGTGGCAGCTGGCTGGTGGCATGCACTCCCATGGCTATAGTGTCTCACCATGGGCATGCAGATGCCATAAAACCAGTGACAGGAGCAAAGCCAGTGGTGTGCAGGTTCACAGCTATAGAGCCTATTCCCTAGTGACCACATACTGGTGGGGATCAGCCAATGTGGTCTAGACTGTGTCTTGCACTTATCCTGCCACAGGCCAGGGCTGGAATCCAGTATGGATCCTGGGCTCTGGCAGGAAGTGAGGAGAGAGAGTAGGGAGGACTGAGGTGACTGGTACCTACAAACACAAAACTCCATGGGGGGTTAATCTCAGTGGTAAAATCTTCAGGGGTCCATGGTGGCTGTGCTGGCCATTGGTTTCTTCAGCAGTGAAAGCTGCTGGGGTCTCCTGCACAGCAGGCCTCTGGAACTGCAATTTTCCTGCTGTGTGTTTGATACTGGCAGACTCTGTCTTTTTCTTGTTCAAAGACCTCTATACATCTCAATTGTGCCAATTTCTGGGTGGGGTAAAGCTGGGGAAGGTCCTTTATGTGTAACCTAAAAGCCTGGGAATGCCACTTGTTCACCTCACTCTTTCTTTCCTGGCTGTGGAACTCATTTTAGCTAAGGAACTCCCTCTTGGCTATGACCAGCGCCAGCCTGGGGGATGGGGTGATGCAGGCAAAATGAGGCTGTTCTTTCTTCCCCCACTTTGTGCATTTATGCTCAGATTTTTGGTTTCACTATGTTGCTGAGGTTTAATAAGTGAGCTACTTAGCTCTCCCAGAGCTACTGTGATTCATATATAGCTGTCTTATTGTTGACTTTCATGAGGGGCGTGGAGGCTGGGGTCTCCTACTCTGCCATTTTCGTGACATCATCAAAAATTGATGCTCTTATTCATAAATGAAAATGTGGCTGGGCATTCCAGTTATTTACATTTAATGCAAAATACTTCTCATTTAGAAGACGGTGTTTTATATTATTTTATAAACATTCTTCTTCAGACTTCAAATGTACATAATGAGGAACAAAACCTAACATAATAAAAACAGCATGATTCTGTATTTTAGAGTCCCTAAAATATACATTAAACTAGATGAAGAGTTTAAAGTTTTCCCATTTCACAATCATGAAATTTCATCATTGTTTGAATCCTAAATAGATAGCAGTCAGCCATTATGTAGCATATGGGGTTGCTATGGAAGTCCATATGCTTTGTAACAGTTGGTGTTCAAGTGAAAATGTGTGAAGTCAAATAAAAATGTGGCCCAGACAACAAAACCTAATTACCAGCAACCTCGAACTATAGGTTTTCTTTCAAACTACCTATATCACTTTTTCTGGAGCTTTACAAAAATTTCCTAGGTAAAATAATTTTGAAAAACTTGTAGATTATAATAATGTAAGCCTCTTTTTTGAGAAACTAAACTCCACGATTAGAAATGTAACTTTCATTCTAGTTTTTTTTTCCTCTTTTTTTTTTTTAATTAATGTTTATTGGGGTGACAATTGTTAATAAAGTAACATAGATTTCAGGAGTACAATATTGTAATTCTGTAGTACATCATCTACATATCACATTGTGTATTCACTACCCAGAGTCAGTTCCCCTTCCATCACCATATGTTGAATCCCCTTTTCCCTCATTTACCACCTCCCTCCCTCCTTACAACTCTGGTAACCACTAAACTATTGTCTCTGTCTATGAGTTTTTGTTTCTTCATTTACTTGCCTTGTTCTTTTCTTGTTTTCAGTTTTATATACCATATATCAGTGAAATAATATGGTTCTCTACTTTTTCTGTCTGACTAATTTCGCTTAGCATAATAATCTCAAGATCCATCCATGTTGTCACAAAGCTGTGTTTCCCGAAAATAAGACCTAGACGCATACAATCAAATCTAATGCATATTTTGGAGCAAAAATTGATATAAGACCCAGTCTTATTTTACAATAAGACCGGATCTTATATTAATTTTGGCTCAAAAAGATGCATTAGAACCGATGGTCCGGCTAGGTCTTATTTTTAGGGAAACACGGTAGTGGTACATGACACCAGTTATGAGGGCATGTCATAGCTGTGGATCCAGAGGAATGTGTTGTCTTGTTGTCTCAGGCTGCTGGGATCCATGACATTGACAACTTCATGGTCCTTAGGGAGTGCTTCAGAGTGCACTATAGCCACTAGAGTATATGCCAACAGCCAGCATCCCTGTAGTTTCCACTCTGCTTACTCTTGGCCCTGGCCCTTGCCACTACGTATGTGTCTGCAACTGGCCTCTGTCATTATACAGGCACCCGCAGCCAGCTCTCACAGCTGAGTGTGTACATACCATACACTCTGCCCACCATCACTGCCTAGATGGTTCCTGCGCTAGCCTCTGGACTTGGAGGCACTGCTGAGTCCCCGCATCTACTGCATACCCAGTGAAGTGTTCACCAAGGACCAACCACATAATTGTCCATGTTATCACCCTGGTCACCTGAGCCAATAAAACATCATATCCCTACAGACCTGGAGCCACTACAAGATGTCATAGCATACACTTCAGAGGAGGCTGGTGATGGGAGTTGGGCCAACAGGATTCAGGTGCACAGTCTCAGGCACTATCTGCAGATGAACCTAGCAAGGCATGGCAGTGATAGGAGACAGTTCTGGAGCTCGGCCCACAAGGAGCTGTGGGAGCTGTGGCTGGTGGCGTGCACTCCCATGGCTATAGTGTCTCACCATGGGCATGCAGATGCCATAAAAAACAGTGACAGGAGCCAAGCCAGTGGTATGCAGGTTCACAGCTATAGAGTCTATTCCCTAGTGACCACATACTGGTGGGGATCAGCCAATGTGGTCTAGACTGTGTCTTGCACTTATGCTGCCACAGGCCAGGGCTGGAATCCAGTATGGATCCTGGGCTCTGGCAGGAAGTGAGGAGAGAGAGTAGGGAGGGACTGAGGTGACTGGTACCTACAAACACAAAACTCCATGGGGGGTTAATCTCAGTGGTAAAATCTTCAGGGGTCCATGGTGGCTGTGCTGGCCATTGGTTTCTTCAGCAGTGAAAGCTGCTGGGGTCTCCTGCACAGCAGGCCTCTGGAACTGCAATTTTCCTGCTGTGTGTTTGATACTGGCAGACTCTGTCTTTTTCTTGTTCAAAGACCTCTATACATCTCAATTGTGCCAATTTCTGGGTGGGGTAAAGCTGGGGAAGGTCCTTTATGTGTAACCTAAAAGCCTGGGAATGCCACTTGTTCACCTCACTCTTTCTTTCCTGGCTGTGGAACTCATTTTAGCTAAGGAACTCCCTCTTGGCTATGACCAGCGCCAGCCTGGGGAATGGGGTGATACAGGCAAAATGAGGCTGTTCTTTCTTCCCCCACTTTGTGCATTTATGCTCAGATTTTTGGTTTCACTATGTTGCTGAGGTTTAATAAGTGAGCTACTTAGCTCTCCCAGAGCTACTGTGATTCACATATAGCTGTCTCATTCTGGACTTTCATGAGGCGTGGAGGCTGGGGTCTCCTACTCTGCCATTTTCGTGACATCATCAAAAATTGATGCTCTTATTCATAAATGAAAATGTGGCTGGGCATTCCAGTTATTTACATTTAATGCAAAATACTTCTCATTTAGAAGACGGTGTTTTATATTATTTTATAAACATTCTTCTTCAGACTTCAAATGTACATAATGAGGAACAAAACCTAACATAATAAAAACAGCATGATTCTGTATTTTAGAGTCCCTAAAATATACATTAAACTAGATGAAGAGTTTAAAGTTTTCCCATTTCACAATCATGAAATTTCATCATTGTTTGAATCCTAAATAGATAGCAGTCAGCCATTATGTAGCATATGGGGTTGCTATGGAAGTCCATATGCTTTGTAACAGTTGGTGTTCAAGTGAAAATGTGTGAAGTCAAATAAAAATGTGGCCCAGACAACAAAACCTAATTACCAGCAACCTCGAACTATAGGTTTTCTTTCAAACTACCTATATCACTTTTTCTGGAGCTTTACAAAAATTTCCTAGGTAAAATAATTTTGAAAAACTTGTAGATTATAATAATGTAAGCCTCTTTTTTGAGAAACTAAACTCCACGATTAGAAATGTAACTTTCATTCTAGTTTTTTTCCTCTTTTTTTTTTAATCTCCATGTATTTGTGTATTTTCTTCTAGTATCATACCCTTGTGGTAGGAAAAATACTTTTTATGATTTTAATTTTCTTAAATTTGTTAAGACTTGTTTTGTAGCCTAACATATGAGGTATCCTAGAAAATTATGTGTGTACTTGAGAAGAATGTGTATTCTGCTGTTTAAAGTAATGTTCCTTATATGTATATGTCTATTAGGTCCATTTGATCTCACTGTTATTCATATTTGCTGTTTTCTGATTGATTCTTTGTCTGCATGATCTATCCATTGTTGACAGTGAGGTACCAAGGTCTCTAGCTATCATTCTATTCCTGTTTATTTCTTCTTTAATTCTGTTATTATTTGCTTTCTATGTTTAGGTATTCTTCTATTGGGGCAAATATTTACAATTGTCATATATTTTTGGTGGTTTGACCCCTTTATCATTATATAATGATCTTTTTGTCTCTTGTTACAGTTTGACTTAAAGTCTGTTTTGTCTGATATAATTATAGCTACTCATACTCTTCCTTTGGTTTCCATTTGTATGAAATACCTTTTTCTATCCCTTTTCTTTGAACCTATGTGTGTCCTTAACCTAGAAATAAACCTTTTGTAGGCAGCATATAGTTTGTCTTGTTTTAAATTCATTCAACCACTCTGCCTTTTGATTATAGAATTAGATTAATTCACATGGAAAGTAATTATTGTTAGGTAAGGTCTTAGTAATGCATCTTGTCCATTTCTTCTAGGTTATTGAGTTTGGTGGTATATAATCCTTCATATCTTCTTCTATCTGTGTCATTTCCAGATTTCTATCTTTGATGTTGTTACTGATTCTTTCCTCCATCTGGTCAGCTCTATTACCTAAGGTGGCTATTTCATTCCTTAGTTCTTTTGTTGAGTTCTTAATCTCCAGAAACTGTATTTGGTTCTTTTTTTTTTAAATTTCAGTCTCTTTGGTAAAATGTTCGTTTTGCTCTTTGAATGTGTTTCTGAGTTCATTAAGCTGCCTCTCTGTGTTTTCTTTCATCTTGTTGAATTTTTTCAGAACTGCAGTCTTATTCATGGCGATTATTAAATTATTATTTCTCTTCCTAGGCATCTACAGGAGTGGGTTCTGCAACACATTGGTAGGAAGAGGTCTTTCCTTTGCTTTCCAGTAGTTGTTGGTAGAATGCTTTATTTTCTTTCCAACTGCAGCCTTTAATTCTCTCTCATGCTGTAATGTCATATTTCCTCCGCCCTGGTGCAGCTTCTCACACAATGGGAGGATTCCCTGGAATGTGGGCTTCTCCTCTTCGAGCAGGTTGCTTTTGTCTCAGGGTACCACCACCTCCGTTGGGAGATGGGAAAGCTTCTGAATTTCTGAAGCCCTTCCTGCACCAGATGAAGGGTCTGTGTGTTTCAGTAGCTCTGTTTACCCATTTAGGGGATTTCAGTTGTGTGTTTCAGTCTTTTCTGTCTGCTGAGCAGGGAGTCATTTGTGGAATTATAGTTATTCAATTTGTTGTAAATTCCAGGGGAGATTTCAAGAGGCTCACCTCACATCACCATTTCTATGATGTCTCATTCTAGTTTTAATCAACAAATTAATAAAGATGATGATTTCCTTCTTTGAAAACTACCTAAAATCCACAAGATAAATAGAAAAAGACAAACACAAACCATCATCCATGAGATTAGGAGATATCTATATTCCAAAGCTCACACACACACACATGCACACGTCTATACATTTAAGTATTTATATATACACATATGTATCTACACATGTATATGTGTAGTTTAGGTGTACAGACAACACTCGGAATACTCATGGCGAAATACATAAAATAATATGAACAAGTATTATTTTTTTTAAAAAATAAGTGGCAGAATCTAAAATTAAAATCTAATAATCCCTCTTTGTAAACATAAAAACATATATGTGGGCTAGCTGGGTATATTTCCTGAACCAGATTTGCTAATAATTTTTGACAAGTAAGAAAGGCAGGGTTTTAAATGGAAAATTATGAACAAAAAATACTTGCAGAGAGCTTCTGACTTTAGAGAAGTAAAAATGAAGACACTTCTGCATTAGGAGTAGTCTTTATTAGTAACATTTGCTGACTATGAAAGGTAAAAGTTGAAAGAGCTCACACTAAACAGTGGGTTACAAAAAGAAATCTTTTCATTCTGGAAAATGTCTTTGTTCCTGTTTATGACATCAATATTCAAAAAGTAACTTTTTCAGATATTAATATCCTTGCAATAAAATAGAAATTAGCAGAGGATGGATACACACACACACACACACACACACACACACACACACACACTGATGGCAGCTGAAAAACATAAGTAAATGTAGCACAGGAGAAATGAAAATCATCACTTAATATATTTCCATCAATTAAAAATGTATTGAAACAATTTTATTTATAAAATAAGGATGTGAAACAAAGCTGAAATAGCAGAATATACTGAGGAGTGTGTGTGTGTGTGAGAGAGAGAGAGAGAGACAGACAGACAGAGAGAGACAGACAGAGAGAGCAGAGTTGAAAAACTAGATGCCTACAAAGAATGAAAGCAAAGTTAAAAGCAGCACAAAGAGAGAGATACACACTTGTGAAAACACACTAATGGACTTGTGGGACAGTGTTCAAGGAAAAAGTAAAAGGAGAGAGTAAACAAAGAATTTCAACTCTTAAAAATTAAGAGATAAAGCTTGGAGTGTGTTCATCACCTTCCAGTTCATGGTGTTTTGATGGTGTGTGTGAAGGTGTTTTTCTATACAAATATCGTTTCATGTTTGTGGGGGAAAATTGCAGCTAAACATCTTGTCCCCAGTCTGCAAAAGAAGTATGATTCTATTGTTTTGCCTTATTTATAGGCATTCATTACTTATCCATATATAGGTGTTACTTCTGCTTTCTTTAAATATACAGTAAATGAAGTTTTATAAAGCCACAAAAATACATACCAGGGGTGCCAAAAAAATGCATACACATTTTATGATATGTTAACCCTTTGGTCAACGTTGCTCAAGCAGTAGTTCTCCATAATTAGAAGTGTCTGGAGGCTGATGGTAACCACTACAGGCACCTCTTGTAATTGCAGAAGTCAAATGTGACTTGTATTCATCTTTTGTTATCAGTATATATTAATACAATTTTTTTTTCCTCTCTTAAAATGTGTATAAAATTTTTTGGCACTCTCTGTATATATGCATATTTGTTTTGACCTAAATTTGTATATTTGAATTGTAAATATTTCAAATTACCAATGTAAAATTAATTTCCTTTTTGATTGGAAATATCCAATGAAAAATATTTACTTAGTAGTAGAACATTTTAATAAAAAATTGACTTAAGAGGCAAAACAATTTAGCAGAGATATTGAAGATGTAAAAAAAAATAAGTTCTCTGAAAGACGGATTCAAATAATCGCAAAATAAGATAAGAAAACTTATCAAAAAGTAATAAATATTAAATTTGGGTTTTAAAATTCCATAGACTCAGAAAAATTGATAGCAAACCTGCAAAACATACACGTTATTTTAATGTACACCCAGGCAAAAATCAGAACAACTGTAAAGATTTTTTTTTAAATTGTCAGGTGTATAAATTCTCCATGCTAAAGTAGGTGTGTGTGTGTTTGTGTGTGTGTGTGTGTGTAACTATACACGTATTTTTTTAAAGAAATAAAGTGTTATGAACACTAGTTAGTTTCAATTTATATATCAAACACTATAATGTCACAATGTAAGATAAAAGTTTTTATGCTACCATGAAACATTCATGTAACATTGGTCATTATTTACACTACTTAAAAAAACCTTAACAAATTACAAAAATGTTTAAAAATTACAGATAATTATCTTTGGTGTATAAAATTTGAAATTAATTTAGGAGGCAAAACCCCGGAAATGGAAAAACTTAGCACCTAGAAATTAAATGTCAATTAGCACACACAAAAAACACATATTCTAAGTTTCAAGATGAATTCAAAGCTCAAATTGCTGAATATTTAGTGGGAAAAAGAGAGATAAAACACTGTAATAAGAATCTAATAGCTATACCTAAATGAGAATCTGTGGCCTTGAATCAATATATTATAATTAAATAAGACAGAACTAGAATAAATTATTTTTTCTCCTAAAGAAAACTGAAAATGAGCATAAAATAAATCTACAAAAAGTAGACAAAATTAATTGAACTCAAACTATAAAATAATTAAATAGAAATCAGGTAGTGGTTGACAGAATGAGCTGTTTTCGTGGTGGAGGTGTGGTGGGGGCAAAAATATAACATTAAGAAACAAAGAGCAAATTTATGAAACCACAAGATAAAAAGTGACAAAATGGTCATAATCAACATCAACTTCAGAGAAGAGCTAAAAGGAATAGCTTTGAAAGTAGACACACAGGGGGAGAAAGGGGAACCTAGTGATTGGGGCGTTAAAAGATAAACTCAGATTAAATTTTTTTCAAGAGTTTATTTGTGTTAATATTGGTTTTAGTCTTTCAGCAGCAAACTGAAACTGGTTAGGAGCACTTTTCTAGCAGGAACTAGGTAAGAGATTTTTATAGAGGCAAAGCAAGGAAATTATTTGATTGGTTATAGCTTAAGTAGTTGTCTTATTTGTCAAAGTCAAGTTGGCTATTTGTGATTAGCTGTTCTTAAATCTCATTTTCTAATTTGAGTGTATTAACTCTGGCTTAGGTTTTGGGTTGCTACATACACCTTACAGCCACCTCAATCTAATGGCCTCTGTTTAATTACTTAACAGGGGCCAGAGTGGAAAAGTCTTATATTCATTGTGTATCTTTGTATTTCTAAAACGTCCAGCTGTTACCATGTTAAAAGTCAACAAAACAATTAAAAAGCAAACAAAGTATTAATGAAATCAAAGGAACTATTCTCCATTTTAAAAAGGACTTTTCTTAATTATTGGAAGCTATGAAGCAAATAATTTAGATATACATGTACTTTAAAAGTGCTTGAGTACTTTTTTTCACTGTGATAAAGCTTATATAGATGTAATATAGGTATAATTTCCAAGCAAACTGATATACGAGGGCATGTAGGATGGAAATGGCTAGTAGTCTAGGAATTTTTTTTATAGTCCCCATCAACTATGTATGTGACAGTACAATGATAGCAGAGTGTGGCCTAATGATATGTAAATATGTCCACTGGTCACTCTTCTGCAGGCGTACAGCAGATTTTAGGCCAATGATAGTATTAGGCAGTTGGAGTTGTCAGTAGCTTTCTGACAAAAAAAAAAATATGGCAAAGTACATTTTTCTTCTGTGCCTGCTATATCAAAGTCCAGTGTGTCACACTGCAGAGGAAAGGTGCTGCATGGCTTTGGATTATGCTCATATTCAAGAGCCTGCAGGTGTCTGGAATATAGTATTACAGTGAAAAACCAGTGGAAGAATAGCACATGTGTGTCGATAGTCTTCTATTTAATAGAATATTAACTGTTCCAGTATGAACCAAGTTTCTTTGAACATCCTACTATTTTCTTTTAGCTGAAAATATGGGGAAGTGTTAATGATAGTAATTCACTATATTAGGCAGCCCAACAGATATGGTTATGTACCCCAACCGTGCACCACATAGTTGGGAGCTATTTCAAAAATTACTGCAACTCTCTAAGCCTCAGTAATCTCCTCTCTAAAATAAGGATGAAGGATAATTATATGTACCTCATGTTGTGGTAATGAGAATTAAATGATATAATGTGTATAATCTACTTAATAAAGTGGCTGACACATCGTGAGCTTTCAAGAAATGAGCTATGTAGATAAAAGCATGCACTCTACCCTCAGACTGGCTGAATTGAAATCCTTGTTTCACCAGTTACTAGCTGTGTCACTGTTATCCAATTGGTTAACCTTTCAGTGACGCTTTCAGTTTGCTTTTGTGTATTACAGGCTCAATAAGAGCAAATGCCTTTATGGATTGTTGAAAGAATTAGAGAACACACACACACAAACACATGAACAAACACACGCACACACACACACACACACACACATCAATTAAAGCAAGTTCTGACATATAGTATGTGTTCACTAAATGCTGTTACAACTCAAAGTACATTATTAAATTTTCAGTTGATATTTCCATTCTATGTGTATTTGATTCAAACCTTTGACTCTTCAATCCCTTAAAAAGCATTCAAATAAGCTTAAATGGTTTTCAATCATTGCCCAAACTTAAGAATTTAAAATAGTTTTCTAATTATTGTTAAAATTTAAAAGCAAAGAATAGACATACCCTAGAGATATTGCAGGTTCAGTTTCAGATCACCACAATAAAGTGACTATCTCAGTAAAGCAAGCTTTACTGGTTTCCCAGTGCATATTAAAGTTATGTATTATAGTGTAGTCCATTAAGTGTGCAATAGCATTATGTCTAAAAAAAAGTACACACCCTAATTGAAAATTATTTTATTGCTAAATAAATGCTAGCAAAAACTCACCTGAGCTTTCAGTGAGTTATAATATTTTTGCTCTTTGGGGGGTCTCACTTTGATGTTGACATCTGCTGTCTGATCAGGTGGTGGTTGCTGAAGGTTGGGGTGCCTGTGGTAATTTCTTAAAATAAGGTAACAATGAAGTTTGCCACATCGGTTGACTCTTCCTTTCATGAACAATTTCTCTGTAGTATATGATAATGTTTGATACCATTTTACCCACAGTAGATCTTCTTTCAAAATTGAAGTCAATCTTCTGAAATCCTGCCACTTCTTTATCTACTAAGTTTGTGTAATTTTCTAAATCCTTTGTTGTCATCTCAACAATCTTTACAGCAATCGTAATATCAGAGATCACTGATGACAGATCACCATAACAAATATAGTAATGAAAAATTTGAAATACTATGAGAATTACCAACATGTGACATAGAGACAGAAAATAAGCAAATGAATTACTCAATACAGGGTTGCCACAAACTTTCATTTTGTAATATCCATGAAGCACAATAAAGTTAAGCACAGAAAACATTGTATGCCTGTAAATAAATTTAAGACAAAATAAAGACAAAATAATAATAGAGACTGGGAGAAATTAGAAAGATGATTTATTAAAGAAAAGTTATAATAGCTGATATGTTGATAATATTATTGCTATTATATGAGTACACAGCGTTCACTTGAGAAATCCAAGTAAAAGAACACCTCATGTTTATTAAAGGAAAATGATAGTTTTGTAGTCCTACATCAGTAGGTTAGTAGTTTTCAATGACATTTTATTAATATGTGCTTTGTTCAAATAAATTATGATTACCCATGGTTTCTATTTGTTGCTACTATATTCTTGTCATGCAACACATTTTATATTATGATTATGGAAAATTCTATATTGCACATAAAGAAATGCCTCACAGTGTGTTTTTTCATTATAAAGAACAGTTAGCTACTTTCAGAGGTCCTAACTAAAGTTATTTTTCTTCATTATAAAAGGAACTAATCAATTTGCAAAATTCCCCAAATAAATATTACAACCGAGTATGTTATTTTATTATATACAAGGTCTGACAATTTCACGAACTCATCCTGGAAAAAATGCTCCATACCTCATTCCTGAATATCACTACTGTCACCTTCGAAGTACTCCCCTTGAGAAGCTATGCACTGATGCCAGAGCCTAGTCCACCCTTCAAAGCAATTTTGGAACTCTTTTTTTCTGGAATGGCCATCAGAGCTGTCATCGTATTATACTTGATGTCCTGAATGTCATCAAAATGTCTTCCTTTCAATATTTCCTTTATCTTCGGGTAAAGACAGAAGTCATCGGGGGCCAGATCAGGTGAATAGGGAGGGTGTTCCAGTAGTTATTTGTTTACTGGCTAAAAACTCCCTCACAGACAGTGCCTTGTGAGCTGGTGCATTGTCGTGATGCAAGAGCCATGAATTGTGTGTGCGAAGTTCAGGTCGTCTAACTTTTCCAAGCAGCCTTTTCAGCCCTTCCAAACAGTAAACTTGGTTAACTGTTTGTCCAATTGGTACAGATTCATAATGAATAATCCCTCTGATATCTAAAAAGGTTAGCAACATCATTGCAGCAAGTTCACGAACTTAATTGTTAGACCTCGTATTATTTGTCTATTTTACGTATTTTAGGGCAAGATTGTGAATAAGGATGCTGTAGAACCATAGGAAAAAATATGAGTAAACTATATCAGAATCTATGAACTTTTGGTAAAATAACATTGTCAATACCAACCAGACTGAAAATGCTCTAATTGTGTAAGAAATAAAATAAGTCTTATTCTGCTTGAATAGGGGCTAAATTGCTAAGTTAAGCTATCTTTCAGAAATGGCCTGATCCCTAAACTCCAATAATTGATGATACATAGATCAGATGGATGGATGGATGGATGGATGGATGGATGGATGGGTGGATGGATAGACAGAGAGACATTGCAGAATTTTTGTAATAGGAAAATATTGGAAACAAACTGGCTCTATAAAATACGGCTTATGCTTAAATATGGAATGCTCAAAGGTGGTTGAAATGAGACATTTTTATAAGAAAGAATATAAAATGTCTACCAAAATAAAAATTTTAATAAAAAATTTCTATATTTGTATACTGAAGATAATTTCTTGCCTCCTTCTATAATTTGCTTTTGAGAACATGTTGGATAGAAAATTTTCAGGTAACATGAGCCTACAATCCATGACTTTAAATGACTAAGTAATAATACATTAGAGCACATTAAAAATTACATTAGTATATTTATTACTTTTGAAATCCATTTCACTTTATTATTTTTGATCTATGTATAAATTTTTGATCTATATGTATACATATATATACACATATGTATGTGTGTATATGTATATTAAACTGTCATCTGTAGCATATTTTATAAACTGTTCATCTGTAATAACTGATTTATATCCAAAAGATCACTTGATAAATAAAAATTGAGATAACATTTCATTTTTGAGTATTTGAATGAAGCCAATTTGACTAAATCTCTTTTTGTTTTTTTTTTCACTGTCTATTACTCTCATGGGTTTAGAAGAATAAGCTTTTAACTTGAGACAGGTGTTAAGTAATCCAAAATAGAAATTCTGCTATGCAGGCGTTAGGATTTTATGGTACTAACTGTGTGTGTGTGTGTGTGTGTGTGTGTGTGTGTGTGTGTGTATTCTATATATAGCTACACATATGTGTATCTGTATATCAAGCATATATCCTTTCCCCCAAGTAGACACCAAATTGCAGATCGAAGTAAAAATGTTGAAAAATCTTATGAAGCTCATGATTATAGGGTGATCTTCGTTATCTCTCCTAGCTAATGGACAAGAGTTCTTGTGCTAACAAACCCATTTCATCTTATCGATACAGACTAAATTAATTTCCCAGCATTATTTTAGTACATTGCAATTACAAGTTGGAATTCAAGATAATGCAATGTAAGCAGCAGTCATTTATGTCACTTCATAAAATTCCCCTATGTGTGATCTTCATACTCCTTCCTTTTCATGTAGATCAACATGAACTCAGAAGGCACATCTTGAAATGCCTGAACTGCAAAATGAAGGGAGCTGTGTGCTCAAATCACTGTCTGGAGAAGAAGCAATCACTGACCAGGAACAGGAATTGTGGACTTCATTTGAGTGAGTGATAAACTTTTATCATTTGTCATTGATTATACATTTTGAGAATTGTTTGTTACATTTGCTAGCTTGGACTAAACCACCACAAAATTAGGAAGCATACAAATCCATGTGATAGATTTCCATTATTTGGTTTTATTTTTTTACTAACTGACACGCAATTACAAATGATAGCAATATATGAAGTTGGCAGTTAACTAATCACTAGAGTTTCCCATTTAAATGATTACTGTCAGAATGTTGTAAATTCATAACTAAAAAGAATTAACCATTTTGTGTAAAGTGTTCTGTTATGCTGTGATGTCAGAGACAAGATTTTAACATGCCATTGCTTTTGTCTATTAAGAAGAAACGCTATTACTTCATACCCAAGTTCAAGGATAAAGTTTAGATACCATTTTGGAGAAAAGTTTTAAATGATCACGAATGGGTCAATGGAAGAAATATGTTTAGTCTTTTTCTTAAATCTGTTCTCACTTTTAAGAGGCCATTCAGAATCTGTTCTTCTCTTCTTCTTTTCTAACAAAACCTCACTATTTTTATATAAAAACCCCCTCTCAAACTCAGGTCATGTGCTGTAGGGTGAGTAGGGACCATACCTAGCAACAAATAGTTACAAACACAATGCATACTAATAACAACTAATTTTCTTTTTTTTTTTTCCCCCTAAAGCGCTTAATGTATACCTGACATACTCATAGCAACTTGAGAGCAGGGATCATTATTGTCACTAAACTAATTGTCTAAGGTCAGTTGCAGAGCAAAGATTGAATTGAGGTAGTTGGATACTAGATCTTTTACTTTTTAACATTTCAGTGAACTGGCGTTTCAGAATACTGTGGTTATTTATTTTGGTGATTGTTGTCATATTTTGATCTCAGGGTACTTTTACACACATAATAATGAATGTGGACCCCAAAGAACTTTTGTTTATGTGACTCATTTATCAAGATTTACCATATTAGGAATACAACTAAAAAATAAATATTTATTAATTCATTTAAAATAACAAGAAAATATTAATGTAAATAACATTTTTATTTTTAAAAAAACTATATTTTTCAAAACAAAAATTAATGAGGAGAGTGGCAGTATTTTATAGTGTTTCAAATCTCTTTAATATCTACCTTAATTAGAAGACAGCAGGATTCTGAAGTCTGCTACTATGTTCAGTCTGTTGAATTACATTGTTTTATGTGTGAAGAAAACAGGACCTCACTTAGATATACACTAAAGCAACAGAGGCATATTTATTAGAGTTTTCAAATAATTGTGATCTCCTTCTAGAATACTACACCAAAATTTGATGTGCTGTTTCTTAGTGTAATGCAGAATCTGAAACCATATCAATGGCAGTTGCATAATCTGCTTTATTATAATCCATTGGTCTATTTTGCACTTTGAATTGGTCTTTTACATGTGTGAGTTTGTAACATCATACTTTTGTCATTTGAAAGATATTAATTCTGGCAGTTATGTAGGTCTTTGGAAAGTTCATACACTTCATTATACAAAATCAAAAACCATTAGTTAACATTACTTTCAACTTTCTCAGCACAGTCTTTAAGTATCCAGAAACTTAAGTTCATTGCAGCAGGTTTTCAATATTTTTTCAACTCAAGTTTTAGCATTGACAAAAAGTACTATCATCATTTGTTTTACTTTAAGTAGCCATTTGGCAGAAAATGATTGTATAATACCCAAATCTGTTGTTTTCTCCTATCAATATTTCTTTCAAGTAAAAACAATGTGTCATGAAAAAAAACAGTTTTTATCCTAACTAAACCAATCATAATAGTGCTTTTTCTCCAGACACCATGCTGAAAGTGCTATATGCAAACTTTTCATTATATCAAAGAAAATATTTAAATAAGTGTGTTCAGTTTTGTATCTCAAAAAATTCTCCTGATTTTTAGGTCCTGTAAATGAAAATTCAGTACTTTTAATGATTTTACCTTGTAGGACACTTTGCTAAAACAATAAGCCTAAGAATACATATTACAATGCTAGGTGTTTTTCAAAGGAATAAAATAATACAATTTGAAGTTGATATCTTTTTGGTACTCTTACAAAATGTAAAAATGAACTTTAAAGTATGTGGGGAATGAATTGAATATATATTTTTTTGTATTTAGCTTTTATAATTATGAGTTATTTCAGCCAACATTTTGAAAGGACATAATATATAGTACGATATTTTAGGCTCAGACAAAGAGAATGAATCTTGCTATAATGTATTGCTAGTTGAATATATTTGTAGAGGAACTGACAGCAAATTAAAGTGCAATTATAAATCTGTATTATAACATCTCAAATTATGAGATATGTATGAAAAAGTGAATACTCCAGTTTCATATAGTATCTGTACTTATAACCATATATTAGTTGAGGTATTTTAAAAACTATAGGCAATCTTATGTTGTGAATATTAGGATTCCATAATTCCTAGGACAATGCTGATTTCCAGACCGAACAAAAGGGTTACAAACAGTAGTTAATAAAAATGTACTTCTCATAGTGACAGTCTTACCTTTAAATTGATATTGTGTCAGTATAATATTGTATCAAAACACATGAGTTATGAGTAACATTTTAAAAAAAATGTGTTTCCATCAGAATTATTGCCTTTGCCAAATACCAATGTTGAAACCTCAATATCTTACCTGTTTTCTTTCAAATTTTTCAATACAGACTTTTCATCTTGCTTTAAGTATGTAAGCACATTCTCTTTGTAAATATAGAAGCAAGGACTTATAATCTAGTAAGGGGATAAAAAGTTTAAAGCTTTATATAATCATTTCAAAAGTCATCAAAATGATTCTAACTTCTTCTGGATACTATGTAGGCAGCAGTAGATCTGTGTTCCCAGTGACCACTAGATAAATAGAAACAATTATTAAATCTTATGTTTAAAGCCATCAGCCACTTGTAGAATACGTACTAAATTTTTAGAGATGAAAGAGTCACCAGTAGGTGAAATAATGTCAGGTAGACTCACTTGGTTTTTGTTCTGTTTTGTTTTCTGGGAGCACTTGTCATTTTCCCCCCATGGGCTGAGCACAGAGGCTCAGCAAACAAATAATTTGCTGCTGGGGAAAATAAAACCTTCAAAGTTATTAGAGGTTGCGCAAACCTAGAGTGACAGAAATAAGAGTTAAAGACTCTCAAGTGCACAAATAGTTTTTTATATTCTTTTTTGACAATTTTTTTTTGCTGAATTCTGAGGCTATGTTGGAAGCTAAAAAAAAAAAAATAGGTACAAAGCTTCTGTGCTGTGCAAACTACATTAAAAAATGAAGTATATCAACAAAGAAATCAGAATGTTTAAGTTAGTTAAAAAATATCTAGAATGTTTTTAAAAGAGTCTAATGAGAATCTGGAATTGAAAGTAAAATATCTGAAATTACAAACTCAGTGAATTTAACAACAAATTGGCCACAGTACAAAATGCAATTTGTTAGTTGGAAGTAAGGTTAATGGAAATACCCTAATTAAAGCAGAAAGGGATAATAAGAATGAAAAAAATAATAACTAACCCAGAATACAGTATAAAGGTGTGTAAGATATATTCCAAAAGTCAGTAATGTAGGTATAGTTGGAAAATGATCCAAGATGGCCAGATGAAAATGCAGAAAAAAGCAGGAGGGTTACTGTTAGCCTAAATATACATAAATACTAATGGAAAATAAATGATCATATTATCTTATAGTGTTTAACTACATGTAGAGGTAAAAATATATAGTATCTATACTTATAACCGTATATCTTTGGACAAAGATAAGACCAAAGACCAAAAGAGACTATCAAATTGTCGATAAATAGAAGAAAAAGTGCTCGGTTTTATTAATCATCTAGAGAATGCAAATTAAAACTCTGACAAACTACACTACGCATATGATAGTCCCCTTTTATCCTTGCTTTCACTTTCTACAGTTTCAGTTACCAGCTGTCAACAACAATGGTCTAGAAATTTTAAATGGAAAGTTCCAGAAATAATTCATAAGTTTTAAATCATACACCATTATGAATAGTATGATGAAATCTCATGCCACCCAGGACGTGAATTATCCCTTTGTGTAGCATATCCATGCTGTACACATTATCCACCCTTGAGTCACTTAGTAGCCTTCTTGGTGATCATATCATCTTCTGTAGTATTTCAGTGCTTGTTTTCATGTAACCCTTAATTTACTTGCTAATGGCTCCAGTATGCAAGAGTAGTGATGCTAGAAATTCAGATATGCTAAAAAGAAGCTGTAAAGTGTGTGTATAGGGAAAAACAAAACAAAACCAAAAACAAAACAACAACAACAAAAAACATAGTATATCTAGGGTTCAGTACTATTCATGGTTTCAGGCATCCACTGGGGGTCTTGGAATGTATCCCCCATAGATAATGAGGGACTACTCTACTAGAATGGCCAAAATGAAAATGGTGGAAAATAGCAAAAGCAGACAAGCATATGGAATGAAATAATGCACAGTGACATCAACTAATAAAATAGAACTTTTAAAAAGTACTTTGGTAATAGACTAGAAATTAGATATTTATAAATATAATTTATTTTTAACAAATTGCATAAATAAGTTTAGGATATTGATTTGTGGGAAAAAATTTACATGCTATCTTCTTGAAATATGAGACCTTCAGAAGGAAAAATAATATCTAAGCCAAAAAAACACAGATAAGACAACTCATGCCTACAGTCTGCAGGGAGTGATTCTGTGTTATGCCTGAATGAAGGGATACAGACAAAGCCATTCATCTCTGCTGGATAAAAAGAAGAGACTAATATTCACTATGATATTTATCTGTACCCATGAAGGTTCTTTGAGAACACGTGCCAGCAGTGAGGAATGTCATCCTCTATATTAACTATCTTTTTTAAAACGCCACTTCAGGGCCATAGGAATCATCAGTAAATGATGATCAAAGTTTTTCAACTGTAGCAAGGTACAAACCCATTAGATAAATTTTATGAAAGAACTGCAGCTGGTTCTCTCTTCTGTAAAGTGATTAATCATTAACTCTTTTTAAACTATTTTAATTTGGGGTTCAAGTATGTAACAATAGGTAGATATTGATACAGACCATTCCACATCTCTATTAATTGGGAGCTTTGTATTATATAGAATTTATGCTTCTGTTGAACTACTTTTGTCACTTAATGCCATTAAGTAATTTAATGGAGTTTGCAGTTTAATTTGTCACATCAAAGAATGCTTTATATTCTTTCCAAGACAACTATAAAAACAAAGTTTTAACTAAGGTATATAAAATCTCATAAATATTCTCTCTCTTTTTTTTTTAAATATTACCAAGGGAACTGAAAAAATAATGGTTTGAAGAGGTACAGATTTATGCAAATGCACCATTTTTCAATTTACATTCAGACACCCAACTCCTTTATTCTTAATCCACCAGTCAAATAATATGTTACATATTGTGCACATTATATTAGCAGATCACACACCTACCCCACAGTCTTCATGTCTTCAGACTGTGTTAAAACCCTCTCTTCCTTTACACCTACTCAGATCATCCCCGATCTCGTAGATCACAGCTACAACCTTACCTTCTTTCGTCCTCCATTCCCCAGACTTTGCTTTGCCTAAGATTGTATACATTTTTTATATATTACTTCAGGGGAAAAATCAAAGTTGTATCTATCTCCTATATAATAATTAATTTTCATATGCAGTATCTACTGCATCAAGAGAATCTGATCATTCCCCCCACCTTTATTCTAATCTAGCATTTAGATACCTGATCTCTCTAATTTAAAATGTACCAATGTTTCTTAATTACTGACAATTTATTACTAATCACTGTCTCATTTTTATGGTATACTTACTCTGATAAGTGTGTTTTAAGTTTTAAGATGGATCGTCATGATGTTTATTTAATTTTCAAAGTACATGAAGGTTAATCTATGTTAAAATGACTTGTAGCTATAGCTTTATTAGCTTTATGCTATATTTATATTTGTTGTTATTTACTTTAAGACTTCAGAAATCATTTTGTACCCTGAAATGAATCGTAGAAGAGAAAGGTACTGCCTATTTAAATTACCAAAAATATGTGCGTCTACTAGCTTTTGGTGATGATTAATAACAAACAATTAAAGCAAAGAAACCATGATCAATGTAAAGAATATAGACTTTATAAACATTGAGTAACATGTTTGTTTCTGCAAACTCCAAAACATATAAAATATAGTGATAAATCCAAACATTAATGAACAATGAATTAGGATTCATAATATTATGCTGAGAAATATATCAAAACAATGTAAGGGAATAATTTTTTATTAAAATTGCAATAAAATTTGAAGCCTTCAAGATTTCTGCATAATGCTTTATAGAGATAAGTGCTTAATTTCTTTCTGTTGATTGAGCAACTGAATTCCTCATAAATGCCTTATGATCTTTTCATAACTATCCTCATAAAGGATGACTTCACTAATCACATATTTCATCATTTGAATTATGTTTTATTTGCATCTTATTGCTGACTTTTCATGACCATACATTTATATTTAATTATCTTTCATAAGCACTATTTCATACTTAATAAAGGATTTTGCACAATCAATAAACAAATACATCACCATACAAAACATTTGCTTTATATCAATCACATTCTGAAAGAGTTCACACATTCAGTGTTTTCTTGACAGCATTAACATATTCAGATTTTACCTCCTTGGCGATAGAGTTCCCTGCTAATATGCAACTGCTCTTATTGGACTTTCTAGATGTACCAAGTACTGGAAATTGTGGAGAAAAATCCTGAAAATTTTAGAATACAATGTTGTTGCCGCTGATCCTAGCATGTGTACTAACAAGCACCTCTGTGTCCAACAATAGCTCTGAGATCTACTTTATCATTCCATTCAGTGGGTTATAATAGAAATGTGTCTTGAACACTTTGCTTATTATTTGGTCCTTCCAAGTCATTCTGTTTCTAGTTCCTGAACTGGATAAGAAAAAGTGGTTGCTTTATTCTGCCTTTGGTTTTGTGTAACTATGTTAGCATTCTATTGATGCAATAACAAATTACCAAAATTAACAGCTAAAAAAAATTAGTCATTTATTATTTTGCAGTTCTGTAAGTCAAACCCAACATGGGTCTCACTAGGCTAAAATAATGACATTGGCTGGCAGTTTTTCTTACTGGAGGCTTTGGGATGAACCCATTCCGAAACTCACGTTGTTAGCAGAATCTTCTGGTACTTGTAGGGAGGAGGTGCCTGTTTCTGTACCAGTTGTCAGCTGAAGGCTGCTGTAGCTCCTTGAGGCCTCTTTAGTTTTTTTTTTTCTAACGAGCCCCTGCATCTAAAGGCCCATATGGCATGCTGAATTCTTCTGACACTTGGAATCTCTCTGACTTTGCCTTCTGCATATCTCACTGACTTCCCTCTGCTACATTTCTTTGTTTTTTAAAAGTCATGTAACTACATTGGGACCACCTGGACAATCCAGTATAATCCTCCTATTGTAAGGTCTGTAACTTTAATGATATCTGCAAAGTCTCTTGCAGATGTTACATTTTTACGAATTCCAGGGGTTAAGTCATGGGCAACTTTTGGGGATCATTCTGCCTACCACAATTACATATGGTCTCAGCATACATTCCAACTTTTCTCTATAGCATGGGTAAATAAAAGGATACACTATTGGTAACATAGAAATTATAAAATTATATTTCATCTATTTATTAATTAAACCCATTTTTATTAACATGTATTTACAGATGGATTTCTTACTTTACTAACGTTATGTTTCTTTGAAGTGAATGTGTATTATCCTAAATTCTTCTCTTATTACCTAGAAGATTTCATTATTTTTAAGTTCAAATATACAAATGTAAAAGGGAGAATCCTGTTTTTTGTTACTACAACTATTCCATAATATAAATATGAAATTTTCAATTTTTAACACCACACTATATGAAATACCATAAAATTCGTGTTATGCACCAATGGCAATGATTTGATTGCCTCAGTTAAAAGTCAAATTTCGCCTCACCCTTATTTATCTGATCTAAATGATATGTACTCCCGATATATGTACAAAACAAGCCTAGAAAATATAGAAATGATAAAATTGCAAGCATATTTGGTGTGATGAGAACAGAGAGGAATAGAAAAAATGCTTACTATAGGGGAAAAACATTAAAGTATTAAACTGTAAATATACAGTATATAGCCAGGATTATGGCAAAGGATGGTGATTAATTCATATTTTAATAAAACTCTGAACAAATATAGGTTTTAAGTATTATTCTTATTATGCTTTTTGTCTTGCATTGTTTATTCATTCAGTCAACCATTATATGCTATATGTTGTATATCTACAATGTGTCAAGTACATTCATAGGCTTTGAGGAAAAAGATGGGGGGAAAACAGTCTTCACCCTGTTAATATGGATCATACTTTCTAGTGAAGGACTGTCTATTAGGGGATATCTAATTAGATGTAGCAGAATATATTTGGAAAAGGGATTTTATATGACTAACGTTAAAGTGTAGTATGTAGAGTAATAAAACAGCACCATGGATAAAACCTTGAGGAAAACACTCTATTTAAAAGACCTTCAGAAGAAAGGAACACTGTGGAGAAAAAGGAACACATCGATAAGTAGGGAGAAAATCAGATGGCAGTAGTATATTGGACAAGCTCAATTTGGAAAGCATTTTTCAAAGTAGAAGTGAGCATTAGATTTAATAATTGAAAATATTTTAAAACTCAAATATGATAAATGATATGGTTAAATGAATAATTCCATATAATTCTTGTTGTGTAACCTTTTTGAAAGGCAACCTGCTGGTATTTAGTATTAAAATTTTTAAATATCAATCTCTTATGAATCCACAATTCTACTTTTGATAAGTGTCCTGGTGAAATGCTCATACATTTGCACACATTTTTGTACAAAGATGACTCTTCTAGTATTTTTCATCATAGTTATTACTCAGTTTAAAAACTTAGTTGCCCAGCAAAAAAATCAAAATCAGCACTAGTCAATAAAACTTCCTGTGCTGGTTGATATATTCCATACCAGCTATTCAGTAGCTGAAGTTATTGAACAATATTTTAAATAAAAGTAGGTTAAAATATGATTGGAAAACATGTCATATATATATATATATATATATATATATGTATATATATGTGTATATATGTATTTATATGTATGTGTATATATATACACATACATATACATACTCATATTATTGATTTATAACTCAGTTTAGAAAAATGCACACATTAGAGTATTGCAGACAGCACATTTCTATGTGTGGTGTGACTACATACATGTAAAGTTTAAAAATGTATGGTTAATAAATCATTTCTACATTTTTTCTTAAAACAAATAATGGATAGAAACATTGTTTAGTAAATGGTTCATGTCACTAGTTTAGACTTTTTAAAAATCACATAAGACTTTACAATAAAGTTAATATCACTTTTCAAGTATTTTCATAATTCAATCACTACAATCAGTATTTAAAATTACGCTGTGGTTTTTATGAATATGCCAATCTTTATTGCTTTTAAAAACAATAAACATTGCTTCTATACTTATCTTGTAAAGCAACCTTATTAGAATTTACACTTTTCCATGGCTAAGAGAGTATATCTTAAAAGTTCTCACCGCTGAAAAGAAATTGTAATTATGTGACATGATGGAGGTATTAACTAATTCTGTGGTGGTAATCATATTGTGGTATATGCATATCAAATCAATATGTTGTATACCTTAAACTTACCCAATGTTATATGTCAAGTTATATCTTTATAAAACTGGAAAAGAAAGAGTTTATACTTTCTCTCCTTCCTATCTGAGTCATTTCAGTTCATTTTGAAGTAATCACTTCTCGTGGCTTCACATTTCATCATTCCTACATACCAAATTCAGGTCATTCAAAGCCAATTCAATTTTTTTCCAAGTAGCACAGTAATTCTGTAATAAAATCCAATGCAACTTCCATTGGATGGAGTATTAGAATATTTTCTCTAAAATAACATATGATTTCAGAATGTTTCTCTTTTTGAATAATTAGACACTACGTAAAAACAACTTAGGTTTTAATTATATTCCTCAATAGTTTTGTTATATTCTCTGATTAAATAATATTGTCCATGAAAATCCTTACATTCACATTATTTGTTAGGAAGTATTTTTTTATATTCACTGAACATCTCCAAATTGGCTAAGTATATGGGACAAGTTTTAATTTAAACAAACTTAAAAATAAGGAAAATTATGAGCATCATTTAGAAAGTTCTAATAAGATGCATTTTACTCAGATCATACCTATCCTATGACTGAGGAGGACTGAAAAATTATGTTATATTATTAACTATTATATGTTATAAGACATGTTGTTTTGTGACTATTTCAAAGCACTCTCTTATGAGTAGATCTGAGCTATCAAGTAGTACCTAAATCACCCCAAATTATTATAATTTCTGTTAATACTGGGAAATATTGCTTTAATTAAATTCCTAAAATGCACAAAATTACCTAAATTCCCAATAAAAAGTAGATGTTATAATATTAACTCAAGTTTTCAAAGAAGAAAATAAAACACCGTCCCTAATATATTTTATTATATTTTAATTGCACAGCTAAAAATTAAGGGAGAAATCACTTATTTAAAAGCAGTAAAATATTACAGATATAGATATATAAGAAAAACAAAAAAGAATAATTACTCCCTGATCCTAATCTTAAAAATCATCTCATTTCTGATTATTCAAGGAAAATATAAATCTTTCAGCAAATTATATTTTTTTAGTTATCTTGAAGCTATTATTGCTAGTTTAATAATGCAAGTATAAAATGTGTAACATATTAGTTTGATTCATAAGGAACACAAATATTTATATCTGAGTGATTATCCAATACTTGCTCATTTATCTTATTTCTTTCTATAAATTAAGAGATCAGAAGTTTATGGTCAATATGTTATAATTTTTAGAAAAATTCTATGTATAAGCAACTTAAGAAAAATAAATAAAAATACATCATTTCCTATAAAATGTAGGTTTTACTCCCCCATATGCATACAAATGGACAAAACCAGTCTTTTAATTCCCTATACATCTAATCTGCACCAGCCTCAATACACAGGTACACTTCCCTCAAAATAAAAATCCAAAAAATATTCTGTATAAACAAAGACTATTTTGTAATTCCCTATCTAAAGTATTATATTTAAAAGATTTTGTTTTGTTTTGTTTTGTTTTTTTTTTGGCTTACTGCTCCTTGAGCAGGAACAGATAGACATGGATTTCTCAGATCTTCTCCCTTATTTTAAAAATGTTGCACTTATAAAAACATGCTGAAAATAGTGTTTAGATTGAAAGGGAAGACATAATATGGTATTTATCCAGCTGGTATTATCATGTATTTCTAAAATCCTAAGTGGGAAGGGGAGATACTACTAGTATCTCCACATGCAATCTCTCCCTGCCCCCTCAAAAATATCAGTTGTCAAACCACATTCAAATGCATGGACATTTTTTCTTGTTGTTTGCATGTTTGTTTGTTGTTTCAGTTAGTAGAGGAGACAATAGTTTGCGTGACATTAAAAAACTAGACAAAAGTTGCAGAAGAGGAAGAAAAAGGTAGGGTATACTCTGGATTAGGAGGGCTGGGTGTGATCTCCTGTTGTTCGAGTATGAAAAGGGCAAACATCAAAATGCCACTTCTCTAAAGACGGTGTGATGTATTATACTACTTAATCCAACTAAAATTCCTATTTTGGAAAATTGGAAATGGGAGTACAAATACCACTTGATTAGTAAAATAGATTAATCTACCGCTTTTAGGTAGCCTCAATAATTTATTTTTCACTTTTTTTTTCACTTAACTTTATTAATTACTTTGCTTAGTTGAATTGGAAGGTCCTTAAAGTCTTTATTTGCCTGCCTGGCTCTATGGTCTTCTTCCATTCAGTAGTTAGCCTGTGTTCTGTTGCAGGATAGCAACAGGTTTCTCGAAACATAGTGGAAGCTGCCAGGTCTCTTAACATCTAAGTCTGTACCAATCACAGCATTGTTTCCACCACATTTCACATTCTATGAACTTTAAGATTTTTACTTGAAATAAGAAAATACAAATCAGTGATTAAGAGCACTAATACAAGAATCAGACAAATAGAAGTTTGTGCCCTGGTTTTGTTATTGTTGGCTGAGTGATCTCTGACAATGTATCTAAAATCTCTAAGACTTATTTTCTTATTTTCTAAAATGGGGTTTTAAAATAGTTCATGTTAAAAGGAATTTGGAGTACTTTATCAATAATGGTTCCTAGCAAATACATTTTATGTAATATGTTTTATTTTAAAAACCGTAAAATTAACCAACATCATGAACGATTTGTGCTAGCAATTTAACATTTATTAAATCAATCAGTCTACATTGAATAATGCGATTTCCTGTATGTTCCATTCCTCTTTAAAAGATGAGAACCATAGTCATTTGTTTATTTGTATGTTTATTTATTTATTTTTATTTTGAACTTTTACTCTGGAGGCAGAAAGTTTAATCTAGTCATTTTGCGGTACACTTAGTGGACTTACTATCTCTCTACCTATCCTTATTTTATTTTAATTTTTTTAACTAGTTTTATGTGTAGAAAGCAATGCAGTGATTAGAAATTGACACATCTCACAAAGCGATAAGCCCAGAAATGTACTACCCATCTGACACTGTACGTGGTTATTACATACAATACTATTGATTATACTCCCTATGCTGTACCTGAAATCCCACAATTTCTTTATCCAATCATCTATTGATGGGCGTTTCGGTTGTTTCCATACCTTGACTATTGTGAATAACACTTCAAAACATAGAGGTTCATATGTATTTTCAAATTAGTGTTTTGGATTCCTTTGGGTAAATACCCAGGAGTAGAATTGCTGGATCATAAGGCACTTCTACTTTTAATTTTTTGAGGAACCTCCATACTGTTTTCCATAGTGGCTGCACAAATTTTCAGTCCTACCAACAAAGCATGAGGGTTCCCTTCTCTCTACATCCTTGCCAATGCTTGTTGTTTGTTGATTTATTAATGATAGCCATTCTGACAGGATTGAGGTGATATCTCTTTATGATTTTTGTTTGCATTTCTCTGATTAGTGATGTTGAGCATCTTTTCATATGTCTCTTGGCCATCTGTATGTCCTCTTTGGAGAAATGTCTGTGTAGATCCTCTACCCATTTTTTAATTGGATTGTTTGTTTCTTTTGGTGTCAAGGTGTATGAGTTTTTATACATTTTTGGATATTAACCCTTTATCACATGTGTCACTGACAAATACCTTCTCCCATTCAGAGGATGTATTTTTGTTTTGTTGGTGATTTCCATTGCTATGAAAAAACTTTTTAGTTTGATGTAGTTCCATTTTTTGATTTTTTTATTTTGTTTCCCTTTCCCAAGAAGATATATCAGTAAAAATATTACTAAGAGTAATGTCTGAGAATTTACATCCCATATTTACTTCTAAGAGTTTTATGTTTTTGTGTCTTACATTTAAGTCTTTAATCAATTTTGAGTTTATTCATGTATGTGGCATAAGAAGGTAGTCCAGTTTATCTGTCTGTCTGTCTGTCTATCTATCTATCTATCTATCTATCTATCTATCTATCTATCTATCTATTTTTTTGCATGCATCTGTCCAATTTTTCCAGCACCATTTATCGAATAAACTGTATTTACCTTAATGTAAATTCTTGTTTCCTTTGTCATAGATTAAATAACCATATAGCCATGGATTTATTTCCAGGCTCTCTATTCTGTTCCATTGATCTATTTGTCTCTTTTTATGCCAATATCATGCCATTTTGATTACAATAGCCTGGTAGTATAATTTGATATCAGGTAGTGTGATACCTCTAGCTTTCTTCTTCTTTCTTAGGATTGCTATGGCTATTTGGGTTATTTTATATTCCATATAAATTTTAGAATTATTTGTTCTAGTTCTAGGAAAAATGCCATTGGTATTTTGATAGGGATTGCATTGAATCTATAGATTGATTTTGGTATTTGGACATTTTGTCTATATTAATTCTTCCTGTCCATGAGTATGCTATATGTTTCCATTTATTTATATGTTCTTTAATTTCTCTCTTCAATGTCTTATAATTTTCTTAGTACAGGGATTTTTTTTTCTTCCTTGGTTAAATTTATTCCTAAGTATTTTATTTTTTTTGATGCAATTGTAAACGGGATTGTTTTCTTAATTTATTTTTCTGAGAGTTCATTATTGGTGTATGAAAATGCAACTAATTTCTGGATATTAATTTTGTATCCTGCTGCTTTACTACATTCATTTATCAGTTCTAATAGCTTTTGGTGGAATATTTTGGGTTCTTTATATATAGTGTTATGTCATCTGCAAATAGTGACAGTTTTACTTCTTCCTTTCCTATTTAGATTTATTTATTTGTTTATCTATTTATTTATTTTTCTTGTCTGATTGCTTTGGCTAGGACTTCCAGAACTAAGTTCAATAAAAGTGGTGAAAGGGCATCCTTGTCTTGTTTATCTTCTTAAGAAGATGCTTGTAGTTTTCTACCATTTTGTATGCTATTAGCTGTGGGTTTGTCATACATGTATATGGCCTTTACTATGTTGAGATATGTTCCACTTTGCTGTGAGTTTTTATCATAAATGGATGCTGGATTTTGTCAAATGCTTTTCTGCATCTATTGACATGACCATGTGATTTTTTTATTTATTTATTTATTTATTTATTTATTTATTTATTTATTTATTTATTTATTTATTTTTATGTGGTGCATCACTTTATTTGATTTGTGGCTATTGAATCACTTTGTATACCAGGAATGAATCCCATTTGATTGTGGTATATGATCATGTTAATGTATTGTTGAATTATATTTGTTAAGATTTTGTTGAGGATTTTTGCATCTATGCTTATCAGGGATATCAAACTATAGTTTGCTTTTTTGTAATGTCTTTGTCTGGTTTTGGAATCTGGGTAAATGTGGCCTTGTAAAATGACCTTGCAAGCCTTCTCTTGAATTTTCTAGAATAGTTTGAGAAGAATAAGTTTTAATTCTGTTTTGAATGTTTTATAAAATTCACCTGTAAAGCCATCTGGTGCAGGACTTTTGTTTGTTGGGAGCTTGTTAACAACTGATTCGATTTTGTTAGCTATAATGGGTCTGTTTAGATTTTTTGTGTCTTCTTGATTCAGCCTTAAAAGATTGTATGCTTCTAGGAATTTATTCATTTCTTCCAGATTGTCTATCCTGTGTGATTAAATTGAAAAGTCATACTAAGTGTCATTTATTTAGCTCTCTTAGATGTTTTTACTGTTGTTTGTATTTGACTCAGAAGTGAGTACTTGAAAGCACACATAGTACTCTGTTTTAATTCAGTTATATGGGTCAACATGCGTGTATCTCAAATATGTAAAAATTGAGACATTTTTTATTGGGGTGCTGACATTTCACATTTTCCCTTAAATGTTTCAAAGTACATTTCACAAGACTCTGTAACCATGGTACAATTATCAAAATTGTTAATTAGAATATTGATACAGTTTTATTAAATCAATTGTATACATTCAAATTTCATCAATTTTTCCATTAATGTACTTATTAGCTATTTTTGTTTTCCCAGTTCTGGTTCCAGTTCAGATCATGTCTATTTATTTGCTATATTTCTTGAATTTCCTTTAATCTGTAAGAGTTCATTTATCCTTTCTTTAGCTTTCATGAACTTGACATAACAAACCAAAAAAAACCTAGACCAGTTATTTTGCAGAATGTCCTTCAATTTAGTTTCAACTTGTGCCTGCTAATGATGCCATTCAAGTGATGCATTTTTGACAGCATTATCACAGAAGTGATGCTATGTCCTTCTCAGTGACTGATAAAGGGGTACATGCTGTCAGCTTGTCCATTACTGGTGAAGTTAACTTTGATGGTTTGCCTAAGGTTATTTCACATAGATTAATCCTCTGTAAACTTATGAGTTCCTCCTTGTAAAAAAAAAACACAAGACATAACAAAATGAAAAAAAAAAAAAAAAAAGAAAAGAAACCATAATTAGGGGAGGGATTACTTTGATAATATGTAAATATCCTGCTTTTCATTAAACTTTTACCCATGAGGTTAAATCCCACTCATGATTTTGTCTGATTAAATTATTATGATAGTTGTTAAATGGTGTTATTTCTAACTCTACCATTCCATATATATATATATATATATATATATATATATATATATATATATATATATATATATATATATATATTTTTTTTTTTGTGTGTGGAAGGTACTTTTAGCTGAACTAGGCAGTTCAACACATATCTCCAGGGATGCCTGGAAGGTTGGAACTGACTTTTGGCCAAGAGAAGGGTGAGAGTGCTAACTAATGATTTATAATGGGCTATTTAAAGTTTGAAACTTTCTTGCTATCCTCAGGCCAGTTTGTATATTGATCACCTACAACCAGTTACACAGCTTGGCTTACTAGCTGAACTAGAAGGACATAAAAGATCCGACTGGGAAGCTCTTCTAAAACCAAGATGCCTCAGACAAATTGTAGTGGTTCATATTCCATGTACATCATGTGTGAATAAGAATGATTCTGAGAAACTGTACCTGAAAGTCTCTCAGGCTATTGATTCTTGTCTGAACACTCTTTCTATATTTATTGATTTAATTGTTCGTTTCTGAAATACACAGAAATTAATTTCCTGATTTTGCTATCCCATAACACTGTGAAAACAAATTTCTCACTAGACTTCTATATTTGTCTATAGTCTTTATTGTCTTTAGCCTGAGGATTTACAAAAGAATCATTTAACAGTTAGGCCTTTTTCCCCTTTAGTGTGCTTCTGTTACTCGTGTGTGTGTGTGTGTGTGTGTGTGTGTACTGTATTAGTATTTACATTCTTATCCTAGTTCATTTTATTTTTAAATGAACTAGGATAAGAATGTAAATACTTATACAGTGTACAAAAGATTGATAATCACATGGTTCCAAAAGTCAAAATTACATAAAGATATACTGAGAGAAATGCCACCCCCTTCAATCTCTTTTATCCTGTTCACACCCATTCCTGTATGTGTTGTACCATTTTGATTTTCCATCAGCCTATTTCTTCACAGCCTTGCCAACAGTGTTTGTTGTTAGGTCTTGGCAAATTTTGCCAATTTAATAAGTGATAAATGACAGTTCTTTGTTGTTCCAATTTTTTATTTCTCTCATTCTTAGCAAAGTTAAACTTTTTAAAATAATTAAATAACCCTAATATAATTTTGCTTTGTCTGTTATTTGACTGGTTTTGGTCTTTTTCCCTAAATTTAAAAAAAGTCGTTTATGTATTAAAGATACGAGGTTTTAACCTATGATTTTTGTTGCAAATATCTTTTACTATTGTCAGTTATCTTTGGAATTATCTTATGGTGTTAAAATAACTTTATTTTTTATTATGTAAAAGTTTTAAATGCATTTGAATATATTTTTTATTCTGTCTGGATTTTAAGTCATATAACGTCTTTCCCTACACCCAGAATGCGTGAAACTTCATCTGTTTCCTTCTTCTACTTATGCCGTTTGTTTTGTTAGAGCTGTATAATATTTTGAGTTTATTCTTGTATATTGTACTGTATCTTATCTTTTCCCAACTGACTATGCAGTTATCTCAATACCATTTATTAAAATGTTAGTCTATGCCGTAAAAATTTCATGTCATCTTTTTCTTTATTTTTTAATTAATGTGTTTTCCAATTGCAGTTCACATATATTATATTAGTTTCAGGTATTCATCATAGTTATTAGATATTTATATACCTCACAAAGTGATCACCCCATAAGTCTAGTTCCCAGCTGTATCATACACAGTTATTATAGTATTATTGAATACTCATATATTCCCTATGCTGTACTTTACATCCCCATGTCTTTGTTTATAACTGGCAATTTGTGCTTCTTAATCCCTTCAACTTTTCACCCATCCCCCCAACCCCCTACCATTTGGTGACCATCAGTTTGTTCCCAACTCTATGAATTTGCTTCTGTTTTGTTTGTTCATTTATTTTGTGCTTTAGGTTCCACATATAAGTGAAATCATATGGTTTTTGTCGTTCTTTGTTTGACTTATTTCACTTAGTATAATACCCTCTAGGTCTATCCATGTTGTCACAAATAACAAGATTTCATTATATTTTATGGCTGAGTAATATTCCATTTTATATATGTACCACTTCTTCTTTATTCATTTATCAGTGAACACTTTGGTTGCTTCCATATCTTGGCCACTGTAAATAATGCTGCGATTAACATAGGGTGCCTGTATCTTTTCAAATTAGTGTTTTGGATTTCTCTGGATAAATACCCAGAAGTGAAATTGCTGGGTTATATGGTAGTTCTATTTTTAATTTTTTTGAGGGACCTCCATACTATTTTCCACAGTGGCTATATGAATTTGCAGTCCCACCAACAGTATATGAGGGTTCCCTTTCCTCCACATGCTCTCCAATATTTGTTTGTTGATTTATTGATAATAGTCATTCTGACATGTAGGCGGTGACATCTCATTGTGGTTTTGATTTGCATTTCCCTAATGATTAATGATGTTGAGCATGTTTTCATGTGTCTGTTAGCCATCTGTTTGTACTCTGGAGAAAGATCTATTCATGTCCTCTGACCATTTTTTAATTGGATTGATTTTTGGTGTTGCGTTGTATAAGTTTTTTGTTTTTTTTTTTAATGTATTTTGTATATCAATCTCTTACCAGATATATCATTTGCAAATATCTTCTCCCATTCAGTATGTTGACTTTTTTGTTTTACTGATGGTTTCCTTTGTGTTGTAATCTTTATAATATACTGGATGCCCCTTAACATCTCAGATCTATTTTTGGACTTTCTATTCTATTCCATCAACTATTTGTTTATGCAACAGCACTGCACTTTTTAAAATAGTATAACTTTAGAGAATATTTAATATTGTTTAAGTCTTGCTCCCATGTTTCTAGTTATACTATTTATTCTTACAAAATTATAATCAGCTTGTTTACATCTATAAAATTTTGTAGGAACATTTACCAGGATTGTGTTAAATCCATAAAATTACTTAGAGAGAAGAGTCAGCTTTTGATATCAAATCATTCTATTAAAGAATAATACATTCCGTTCCTTTCGGTCAAGTCTAATTTGTGTCTTTCAGAAGTATTTTAAAGATATATATATATATATATATATATATATATATATATATATGTATCTTCATATGTGTATATATATATATATATATATATATATATATATATATATATGTAAATAGTTTAAATGTTTCTTTTTAAGTATATTTCTAAGTTTTCTAACATTTGGCATTGCTATAGTAAATAGAGTTTTCTCTACTATTATGTCTTTGAACATTTTTTTATTTATGATTAAGAAGGCATTTGATTTCTGAATGTTAATGTTATTCTGCTAATTAGTAAATTATTTTATTTTTGAGTCAAATTTGTTACTGATTGTTTGAGCTTTCCAGGTATACTATCCTATCATATACAAATAGAGAGTTATACTTACTGTAATACAATTCAGAGCACAAATGTATTTATTGTTTCTTATTGGATTGGACTATATTTCTAACATGGTGTTAAAAACTAGGAGTCTCAGATAGCATCTTTAATTTGTGTCTGTTCTTAGTGTAAATACCACTATTTCCCTGTTAAGTACAATACTGGTTTTATAAATAATTTGTTTTTATTATGTTGAGGAAGTATGTATTAATTTGCATCATTTTACTATATTTTTAGAAGGAATAATTATTTAATTTCCTTAAAGACTTCTTCATTATCTTTAGAGATAATCATATGATTTTTCTTTTTTGATACATTAATGGTATGTCATCTTAACTGATTTCCAAATATTGAACCAAGCTCGCCTTACTGGAATAAATACCAATTGTTCATGGTGTATTATTTTCTTAAAGTGTTAAATACTGCTTGCTAAAAATTTCTATAGGATACTAAATTAATATTGTAATAGTTAATTTTATGTGTCAACTCCAGTGGACTAAGAGATGGACAGATAGCCGGTAAAAAGCTATTTCTGGGTGGATTTTTGTTGGTGTTTCGAGTAGAGATTAACAGTTGACTCAGCAAACTGAGTAAAGAACATTCATCCTCTTAAATACAGAGAGTCATCATCCAATCTGTTGAGGGTCCAAAAATAATAAGAAGGTATAAGAATTGTAAATTCTATCTCTTCATGAGTTGGACATCCATCTTCTACTGTATCAGAGCTCCTGGTTCTCAGGCATTTGTACTCTGGGACATACCCAGTCAATGCCCCACTTTCTTATGTCTTTGGCTTTGGATTAGGAATTACACCAGGGTTTCCCCTGGTTCTCATGCCTTCAGATTCAGACTGACTTATAGTACATTTTTCTGATTCTCCAGCTTGCATATCTCCATGGCATATGTCAGCTTCCATATAGTATAAGGCAATTCTCATAACAAATCTTATCTATCTACCTATCATCTATCTATCTATCTATCTATCTATCTATCTATCTATCTATCTATCTATCTATATCCTATTAGTTCTATTTGTCTGGAGAACACTATGTAATACAAATATTAAATCATTCATTGTAATTTTCTTTTCCATGCTTGTTTTGGCTTTTGGAGGACAGAGCATGTCAGCTCTGGTATTTCTGGGGAGATTGCCCTCTTTTTTTTCTGTAAAATCCAAAATTTCCTACTTTTGTCTCCCATTCCCATCACCACTGAATATTCAAGCAGATGTCTCTCCTTTTCTTGTACCTTTTTCTTTCCCAGCCATGATGCCTATCAAAGCTTACCATGACAAAATATGCCCACTTTTACTTCCCTCCCCTGCATTCAGTTCTCTGAAAAACTTTTCTTTTTTTTCCAGAATTTTCATACTAATGCTGGAATTTTTCTTTGTGGCAGTGATTTTAAATCAATCTTCTTGTCCTCTTTTCTCTTCTGAGAAGTTTCCCTGGGTAGTGCTGCTTTATACAGAGGTGTGACCAGGGAGTGTGAGAAATAACGACACTAAGATTTGGCTTATCTATTTGTAATTTTTTTAAACTTACATGTATTTTGATTGTTTGTAGTTTTCTTGTTTTCTCCATGCTCTTGAGTATGAGGGTTTTGAGTTGTATGAGTTCTTATGGAGGATCTGCATTGCTTTTTGAGAATGTGTAAGAGATGCAGATATTGCTAGCCACAATTTTCCTGGACACCATTCTGAGTATTTTTGTGTGAGTAATTTTTGTATTCAAGTTGAACACACACATACACACACACACACACACACACACACACACACACGTAAAATTTATTCAGAAAATGCCTAACAATCGATTCCTATGGGCATAAAACAAAGTTTATGAAATGTATTATAGAAATCTCACCACCTGGCTATGTAAGCTCCTTGCAAATTTGTTTGTTGACTTCATTAGCAGGAATAGAAGACTCAAGCCAGCCTGTGTAGGGATAGTAGTGAAGAAGAAGGAGGGTAAAAGGTGGGGGTGGGGGAAGAGGAAGGCAAGGAGGTAGAAGGGGCAGGGGAGGAGGAGGAAAAGAAATAATTATTTTTACTTTGCCTATCGCCATCCTCGTTATTAATAATATGCTCTCACAGACACCAAATTATTACCATATAACCTAAAACAGTCCCAACACATAGGTTCTGAGAACAATTGTAGAAGTCTTAAAGGGTGAAGATTTTATTGTGGTATTGAAATAAACGGCAGATGATTAAATTACTTAGAACATCAGTTTGAATTACTTTTTTAGAAAAAAAAAATTCCAAAGCACATTCACTGATGTTGCCTTGGGGACTTCTCCCAGAGTGGTGTTTATAGAGAAAACATGTTCTGTTAGATAGTTGCCCCTCTCCACATTTTTCTGGTTTTGTTTATATCAGCACTGCATTGAACTGAATGTGGACATCAAATTCTTTGAGTCTTGTGCATTTATTCATTTTTATGTCTTACTTGAAACATTCTTCTGCCTCACTTATTCATATATGGTACTCAAATGTTGAGAGCAATGACAACTATATTCATGAACTCCATCTATGTATGAATGTATAAATAACCATTTAACCTTTAAATATCTTGATAATCAGTCAGCAAGCCAAAGGCATAGATGTCACCAGTTTTAATGCACACACTGATTTGCTCTTGGATTTTATCACTTACAACCATTAAGTATTGAAAGGATAATTTATCTTGAAGGTTGAAGCCTGTGTCTTTTAACTAAGTGTTATCTAGGGACAGAAAAAGGAACCATAAACAGATGGATTAGTTCTCTATGCACTAAATCTCAAACAGTACTGAGCTGCATGATATGCTCATTTTTGTTTTGTCCGTAGCTCAAGGTCATAGGTAGAAAATAGTAATTCTTCTCTGAAAGCTGCATACCCTAGAAAAGTAGATTTTATTATGGCTATCTTATCTTTACATTAATAGTTTTGCTTTTCTGCAACTATGCAGAAAATTATATTAATTATATTTATATTAGTTTTGTTGATTTGTCCATGCTTTATGCTTTCATAAAGGATTACTTTATTAAAATATTATCCAGTAAAATTGGGCAAATGCATAGTGCTAGGTAGGATAAAGAGTAAACAGAAATAACATTTATTGAGAACATATATTAATGTTACTTACTTTAAATAAGCTAGCTCATTTAATACTTACATTACTCCTATAATTTGGATAATTTATAGCAATTTTACAGAATACAAAATTGAGGTTATGTCCTCTATATAACTTGTACAAAGTCATAATTTATCTGTTAAGTAGAATGGCCTAGATTAAATGCCAGGTTTATGTGATGTTTTCTGTAACTTCCCATAAAATATTGACATTCAATCTTTAACTTACAATACCAGCTATTCAAATGTTTTACTTGAATTTACATATACTTTTTAATTGTTTGTTTTTCAAGGAATTTTATTTTTGAAAAGAATTTCAAATATACTATAAGCTTTTTTATTAATACTAAGTTCAAGGTTATACAATACAATAAATTTTGTACAATAAAACAATGTAAAATATACTATTTTAACTGCTTAGCATCTTCTTTCATTTTCAAAGGAATCTTAGTATGGACAGCATATTGTTTAATCTGTGTTTAAAGAAGTTAGAAGTGATCTTATTTTCTTAGAGCATTAATTCATTTTTCAATCCTTATACAAGGTTTCTTTTCTTCCCTCTATCTACTCTCTTCATTTGGTTGGAATCCAAGTCTACTTTTTCCTGTAGTACCTTCCTTTTTATAGATCTTGTTTATAAGCCCTAGTTGGCAATTATCTGTTGTTGCCTATTAATATTCTTTCCTATCATGATTCTTATTAAATAATTCAAGTTTCTTCAGAGCAAGAAAAATAATTTATATTTCTTTTGTACAGAAGTACAGCATGTATCTAGCATATTGTTTTTGTCTACACAATGTTTGAACTTGTGATGATTCAACAATTAATGGTAGAATAATACAATTAACTTTTTTTCTCTTGGGATGCCACTTAGTAAATTAGAAAAAAAGATAGGATGTTGTAGAGAAAATGCTGCTGTACTGATACACAAAACATGTGTCTCTTCCCAAGTAGATTGTGATATTTAAGAGAAACAGGTGAGCTTACCAAGTTAAGCTGCTCAAGAGCTGACAACTACCCTGTTCCTATTATAGAGAGATTTCCTCGGCTTGCTAGAATAAGCCCTGAGAGTCAGTGGACTGACTTGCTCTTGTCACACAGGGTCTGAGCAAGCTTTCAGTTAGGAGATATGTCAAATTACAAGGGTATGCACATTGTAACCGTGTGCCAAGTTTCCCTCTGTAGGACGACAAAATACCATGGGAACTAATGAGTGGCCATTTCTGTATACCTGTCTGAGTTTGACCTGGACAAAGAAGAAATTCTTAGATAGGGAGAAAAGGACTTGAGTTTTTGTGGGGACAGAGCCAGGAGTGCAGTTTCCAGGCTCTCGCCCTCACATGGAAAGGTGCTGGCTCACGTAGTAAATGGCCATCAACTGTGATTGGATGGCCATCAGCTGTGGCTAGTTGGCTGTCAGTTGTAACCAGTGAGCCATTGGCCACTAATATAACTGCCATGGCTTCGCTAGCAGCAAATGGGGGGCTAGGAAGAAGATGGTGGCTAAGCTAGCAAGAGCAGATTGCAATTAGCAGGGCGATTGCAGCTAGCAAGTGAGGTTGGTTGGCAAAGAGAAGTGGACAGCAGGTTGCGGATAGTGTGGCTCCTGCCTCCTGAGTCTCCAACCCAGCTGCCAGTGAGAATATAGTGGTATGACTCCCCTACCTATGATTCCATGGGTGTTCCCTTTAGGCCTCACCATGTCCTGCATTCTTGTGTGGGGAGCGGGAACTGAGACCCTGCCTGATACCCTGCACGACAGTTTTCATATATCGATAACAAATCCCATAAACCCATAAGATTTAAACACTCCCTGAAAATAAGTTAATAGCTGTGTTGCCTAAAATATTCCTCTAGTTGTAAATGTATGTCTTTCATTGGTAAGCAGCTTACTTAGCGTTAAGAGTTTACTGAGGAGAGGGAGGAAATGTCACCAGATGATTTAGACTGTCCTTTTATATATACATATATACTGAAATGCAGTGTTACTTCTTTTAAAAGTTGAAAGATCTTTAATACAAGTAACAAAAAGCAGATGGCAATTATGAAAGTTCTTTTGAGTATTCTGAACGGGCTAGTCAACAGATGATTCCAAATAAATCATAGCTAAGCTCAGGCATCTCTCTTAACTTTAAAACTTTGCAAGTCTTTTTTTTGTAGATCGACAAAGGCATTTCATACCCATTGTTATAAGTTCCACTTCAACTCCTTTTTCAAGAGGTATGAAAAACTAATAGTTTAGTTCATATTTTGTTCATGATTTTTTTCTATACACATACATAAACAATGTTGTGTCCCTGTTTATAATTTACAAAAACCACTATGATTGCTTTATCATATGGAAAATATAGCATGGACATCTTTCCAGGTCAAGTCTCAGAGCCCTAACTCATTCCAGTTTTCGACAACATATATTCCATAGTATGGACAAACCATAGCCTAATCTTTCTACGGTTCAATATGTGTAGCTGTTTTTCCCCAGGATATTTGATGCAAAAATGTTGTATAAAATATCATTGTACATATATGTAACAGTTTATTTTTGATGTCTATTAGGTTCTAAAAACTACAGTTTTTACAAAGGATATGCATAATTTTTACTTTAACATCTACAACTAGATTATTTTTAAAAGTTGCAGCTATAAAAACTATAGGAATATATGAGTTTACCTACTTTTCTAAACATTCACTATCAAATACCTCATCACTATAAGCTATCAATTGGCTTTGCCTATATTATCTAGTCCATGCTAGATTTTAAAAATTTGTATACAGAAATAATACTGATAATGCGTTATAGTTCATGAAATTTATTAAGGAAACATATTTTTTAAAAAAGTAAATCAATACTTCTTTTCATCTCTCGAGTGTGTACAAGCTGAAACTATTGATGCATTATTTATCATCAAATATATTGCAAAGCATGTGACAAATATGCTATTCAAAGCTTGCTACTATTTTTAAGAAAGCAAACAAAATCAAATATTAAAATGGGCAAACATGGGAGTACATACTCAAACCAAACAAATTGAAATGATTAATATAGAAAAAGATACTCAAATTCTTCTGAAAAGACAAGTTTGTTTTTTAATCTGGCTATTTGTATTTTTTTGTTATTGAGTTATAGGAGATTCTTATGTATTATGGATATTAACCCTTAGCAGAAAGTTGGTTTGATAGAAGGAAATTTTTAGAGATGATGTATATGCTTGGGACCTTGGTTTGGTGATAGCATCATGGGTATATGCATATGACCAAAACTTCAAGATACATACATCAAATATGAGCAATTATTTATATATCACATGTTTATAAATAAAGATTGAAAATAGGAAGTGAATAAATTATATTAGAGTTAAAGGCAAGGAGAAATGAGTACAATGTACTTTGAAATAAATACTAAAAAATATATAATATTGGTTAATATAGTTAATATAGAAACAAGGTTGATTTATAGAATAATTATTCTTTTTAAACAGTATATGAGTTTTGTGATAATAAGAAGAGTAACTCTGGATTGACTTTTTATTCCCCTTCAGGAATATTCACAAACCTCTCCCTGAAATAAGTTAGCATCCCTTTCTCCATATACCAATATGGAACAAAACTAATAAGTGAGATAAACTATGTTGCATTTTCTCTCTCCCTTCCATATAAATATATCAAGGTATCTCTGATAACAACTTTGAAAATATATGCACACGACTTTCCCTTGTTCTTCATGGTAAAAACCATTAACTTACATCTGATATTTATTATAAAAGTCTTGTCAATATTTGGGAACTTGTCAGGGACATGAACTATGTGTCATAGAATTTTTTATTATTTTAGTGAGGAAATCATCACTAAAATTTTCAGTACTATATTTTGATAAGTTAAAATTGATTCATACATTTTAATTTAATATTTTATTTGAGTTTAATAAAACTCAAATTCAGTGTTTATCAAATGTGGCCAGTTTTATTTCCCATAAAAGGGATGTAACAGTATTTTCATCCCACACATTCTTCAAGAAACGTTCACTGCTTCATGAAGACCTGGATTTTAATTTCTTTCCCTTGAATCTTGGCAAGCATGTGTCTGGCTTGCAACAAGAAGAATATGACAGACATGAAGCTACAAGACTTCCAAAGTTATGCCATAATAGGCGAGGCAGCTTTTTTTTTTGCCGGAGCATTTATTTGGCATGTCAGAAATTCTACTATTCTGAGACTCACATGCTGGAGATACCATATTTAGGTAATTGAGTAAACAGACCTGCTAAACTCCCAATGGACAGATGGCCATATGAGTGAGCATCTTAGATCACCAGCCAAGCTGAGCCTTCAAATGACCACAGCTTCAAGTGGCTATCCAGGTAACCACTGACTTAGCCTCATGAGAGCCAAGTAAGAATTAGCCAATCGAGACCTTCCTAAATCTTTAGCCCGCAAAATTATGGGTAAAATAAAAGATTATTTAAAATAATTCAGTTTTGGGGTAATTTGCTATGTAGCAATAGTGATTGACACATCATTCATTAAATAGAAAGTGTGAAATACCTAGCAATTTGCATCAACTTGACTTAAAGAGAGCCTACATACCTAAATGTTAGTGATGAAAGGAATAGCAGACCATAAAGTATTCCCTCTCATTTCAAGGCAAAGGGTTAGAGAAGATAGTTATTTATTAGTAAATAACAGAATGGAACACTTTTTTCATAATTTTATGTGTTTTAAATACCTCTATATCTGTAGAGATTCGGTAACTGGAAATTTTTCATTGACATTTTTACATTTTTATGAATTATTCCTATTTTCTTTATTTTAGAAAACGAACCCCTGTATAACTTTCTTTAATTCTCAAACTCATTTCAAAACCTATTTAAAAACCTTTTTTGTATAAAGTACTCTATTCAATACTGGGGTATTAAATATGAAATTCTCATGCCGTTGAGGTATGAGGAGTTTACTGTTTAATATAAAAGACATTTAAATCATATATTGTGAATAAAATATGATTAGTTATATAATAATTTCATTTTACAAACTGTTATAAAATGAAGAAGTTTGATTCAATAAAACATCAGATTTTTTATGGCTATCAATGTTATTTGAGGTAATTGTAAATGGTGAATTATGTTTTAACGAGTAGAGGTGGATGGTTATTGCTTTTCAAAAAGAACAAAGGCATGAAAACAATAGGTACAGTCAGGGGATTGTGAACCTTTTCACATGCTAAGATGTATGGTTGTGTGTTCTAAGAGGTGAGATGGATGAATACTGTAATATGATAATCGACATGTATATTAGGGTCACAGGCAACCTATCTTTGATACTATACCGAAAAGTGCAAAAGGGCAGTGTCAGAGATTAATCATGATCAAAATACTTCTTAAGGAAAAGGAAAAAAATTTATTACTGACCCAGTAATAAGCAGTAACATATTGGCTTAAAATTTTGATGGTGCTTTTTTTTTTTTTTAATTTAAGAATAGGTGGTATACAATATTATATTAGTTAGATTCAGGTGTACAATATAGTGACTCAACATTTTTCATACCTTACAATACGATCACTGCACTAATTCTGCTAATCATTTGTCACCATGCAAACTTATCACAATGTTATTGACTATATTCCCTTTCACCTTATTCTTTCATCCCCCACCCCCTCACCTCTGGTTACCATCACTTTGGTCTCTGTTTCTAAGAGTCTGTTTTTGTTTCATTTTATTTATTCATTTACTATTTGTAGATTCTACTTTTAAGTGAAACCATACAATATTTGTTTCCTCTGTCTTATTTCATTTAGTGTAATACTGTAGGTCCATCCATGTTGTTGCAAATGGCAAGATTTCATTCTTTTTTTTTTTTTTTTTAATGTAACTGTCACAGCCCACTTACTACCTTAGACTTTCCAGAGTAGATCAATTTTAATTGTAAATATAACATTCTGGTACAGCATTTAGCTATGTGATAGTACTTTTTTATCATTTTGAGCAACTAGTAACTTTTAGTCCACAAGCATCACTCAATAACAAATCTACTAGGCCCAAACAAATTACTCAAATAAGAATCTAAACAGTAGACATGACATGGTTGCAAATTATCCACTCTGTTCCAGGAAATAGTGAGTATTTCTTGTAAATGAGGTATTATTTGTCTTTAGAAACATCATTGCTTGCCTGAAAGTTTTATTCTGAAATTTTACTTTTCTCAGAGCACAATTTCTTATCCACAATACACAACTTACTTATAATGACTAGAAAAATCAACTCACATATTGGTTAAGCTAGTTAGTCATTGAGTCTTTTTAAGGCAGATACTTTCTATGTGCTTGACCCTCTACTAATGAGCTGGGAAAGAAAAGCCACATAATGTATCCCTATTGTTCTGTCAAAAGTATGTAAAAGTAGCTCAATAGAAGTCAAAGGCCACCTTTCCAACACTAGGGATGTTAGCCAAAAGTTACCCTGATACAAATAGAAAGCTCTGAGAAGTAGAACTAAAATTATAATCTTGTCATTTTGTAGAGAAAATATGTCTCTGACCATTAATACATAAATTCACAAAAAAATCTTTTTGGCAAATTTAATTAATTCCATTCTCCAACTCATCAAAGGATAGATTTTTATAGTATATGCATTTATTTTTCAAGGCCAGTGTTCTAAAAAATTAGTGTATTTAAGACATAGCTAATTCTGAATATAGTAAGCATCTCAACTGAAGGTATATTTGAAAAAGTGCATATGCCTATTCAAAGGGATTTCCTGGAATGAACAAATAGAGAAAATAAAGAAGGAAATTACCCATTTTGCACCATAAAATCACAATCATTTCACTACAGATATGTAACGAAGAAATATTTGATTGGCTCCTTCGGCCTGGAAAATAAATTTGATGTTGTAACTCAGCTTGTCCTCCATCTGCAAAAGAAGACGGTGAACTCAATAATTTAGATACAGAGCTGCAGGTAATGGATGTCTTGAAAGCATGTACAGTCCATGGATGATCCCTTGTCCTGTTGAATTAGAATTTTCTAAGTGAATCAAAAGGAAGATGCATTTTTCAAAATATTATCTGATATTGCAAATTTAATTTAGAAACAGAGATATAGATGATTCTTTCTCTCCTTTTACAAATAACAATGTGCTACAGTATGGTTTAGATGCTACATATGGAGAAATCCTACATCAAAAGTGTAGCCCTGTGGCTTACTTTCCTTCATTTCCTAAGAGTGAGATAGAAAAAAATAATAATAACACACACACACACACACACACACACACACGGTCGGACAATTAAGTTCACAAACTTGTTGCAGTGACATCAGAGGGATTATTCATTATGAATTTGTACCAACTGGACAAACAGTTAACCAAGTTTATTATTTGGAAGTGCTGAAAAGGCTGCATGAAAAAGTTAGATGAAAACAACCTGAACTTTTCACCAACAATTCTTGGCCCTTGCATCACGACAATGCACCAGTTCACATGGCACTGTCTACAAGGGAGTTTTTAGCCAGTAAACAAATAACTGTATTGAAACACCCTTTCAACTCACCTGATCTGGGCCCCAATGACTTCTTTCTTTATCAGAAGATAAAAGAAATATCGAAAGGAAGACATTTTGATGACATTCAGGACATCAAGGGTAATATGACGACATCTCTGATGGCCATTCCAGAAAAAGAGTTCCAAAATTGCTTTGAAGGGTGGACTAGGCACTGGTGTCAGTGTATAGCTTCCCAGGGGGAGGTAACCATAGTGCTGTTCAGCAATGAGGTATGTAGCCCTTTCTCTAGGATGTGTTCGCGAGCTTATTTGACAGACCTTGTAAATCTAGCTGAGGCAGCTTTCTTACTCCTTAGGTGCCTTTGAATACTTATAAGAATTCTTGAAAAACTTTAGCGGAGATTTTTAGTGAGCAGAATTACTGGGAGTGGGGCAACTCAGACATCCTAGGGATGCTCATAATCAGAGCTGAATCACAGAAACAAACTCAACATAGCATGGTTAACTCATAGTTCATTTACCTATGTATGTTAAATATATATTATGACTTGGGAGATAATCACAGTTTTCTATATTTGTAGTTTAGAATCAATGGCAACATCACTTGCTGTGCATGGCATCAGGACAAAACTGCTAATTAGGAGGAGTAGTCTCAAATTAGTTTCATTTCACTGACTAGCTATAGGATAATTGGATTACACATGATGGAATGGGAGTATCTATATTATGTTATACATCTAATCTTGAAACACTGAAAAACAAGACATAAGCAAGGACAACAAAATGATACGGTAGTGCTATGACCTACATATTGGTTGTGACACAATTGTATCATCCACACCTATGAAACACAGATCATTTAACACTTATGGTAAAAGAACAATGTTTTTAGACTGTCTCCAAATTTCAAATATCCTCAATATAATGACTTTATAGTGAAAAAAACATATTATGTAGTAATTAAAAGCCTGGGCTTTGGAATTAAATCCTTTGCATTCTGATATTACCCTCATCACTTACTAGACATGCAGAGTTGGGCAAGTTACTTCCTTCTTAACGCCTCAGTTACTTCATTTATAAAATGGAGGTATCAGCAATATCTATTTTATGTAGTTGTTCTAAGAGTTAAATGAGACAACTCCTATAAAGGATTTATAATTGAACCCAACAGATAATAAGTATACAGCTAATGTGATCTATTAATGTTATGCTCCAAAATGTATTCCACTTCATTTAATGTTTGTCTTATCACTGGTTTATTTATTTGTATGTTTGTTTCTGATTCTCTAAAACTATGATTACTTAGTAAATAACAAAAGAAGTTAGTTATTACATACTATTTTACGAACAGGAAACATATAGGAAGTTCTTCAATAATTTTGTCATGCTACTACTCTAAGATTTCCCCATTTATTTGAATAGTCTTTTTTATATAGTGATGGTGTTATTGTCAGAAACAATAAATAAAAATACCACAAAAGAAATCCATACAGGATTCAAGAGAATTCCATTTCATTTTAAACAAGCATACTGTGTTACCTACTTTGAATAAAAATATAATTTTATATACTTTTAATGTATAACTGTACATTAAAATTAGAGGAGTAAGTTTTAGTCCAGATCCCAGTGAGAGATTGACTCTTTCTGCAAAAGTCATTAAAACAACTTTATTCAGATTTAAGAAAAAAAAAAATGATTTTGTTAGAGATCATAGAAGACAGCACTTTTATTAAAGAGAATTATAGAGCTGCAAAGTAATGCACAGGCAATGTCAGCTATGTAGGTAAGTAAGAAGTGAAGCTTTTTATGCAGATACTTCTAGAGGAAGAATCTGTGGACAACAGTGCTCTAATCAATACTTGATTGTTGATCTCCAGGAAAAAAAGGAGTGTAAGGGCACAGCTCATTCAAGTAGAGCATTTTATTTACTCTGAACATAGGCGAGAACCTAGCCTCACACCACAAACTCTGAACAATAGCTGATGAATAAAAATTAGACTTCTACAATTCACAGTAGATCCAGGAATTAATACATGACAAAATACAGTATGTATTTTATGATACAGGAAAAGGTACAGGAAATAGGTCGAAGACGTTCTCAAGGACCCTACTGAACAGGTCCAGTTTGGAGGACGAAGGGTGGGGGAGCCATGGAAGAAATAGAGCAGACCTGTTCACCAAATGGAAGGAGTGCTTAGGAGCTAGGTTGCTATCTGCCATTTTCTTTGGAATCCAGTAGGTTCCTGATTATGGAATATATCTAGAATCAAGTTTAGCAATAAAACAATATATGTCAATAATCATGTAAATAACATACGAGGTCAGACAATTAAGTTTGCGAACTCTTCAAGAAAAAGTGCTACATACCTCATTGCTAAATATCACTATGGTCACCTTCAATGTACTCCCCTTGGGAAGCTATGCACTGATGCCAGCGCCTAGTCCATCCTTCAAAGCCATTTTGGAACTCTTTTTCGGGAATGGCCATCAGAGCTGTTGTCATATTACGCTTAATGTCCTGAATGTCATCAAAATGTCTTTCTTTCAATTTTTCCTTTAGCTTTGGGTAAAGAAAGAAGTCATTAGTGGCCAGATCAGGTGAGTAGGGAGAGTGTTGCAACACAGTTATTTGTTTACTGGCTAAAACTCATCCTCAGACAGTGTGAGCTGATGCATTGTCGTGATGCAAGAGCCATGAATTGTTGGCAAAAAGTTCAGGTCATTTTCATCTAACTTTCATGCAGCCTTTTCAGCACTTCCAAATAGTAAACTTGGTTAACTGTTTGTCCAGTTGGTACAAATTCATAATGAATAATCCCTCTGATATCAAAAAATGTTAGCAAGATCATTGAAAACAAGTTCGCAGACCTCATATGTGTGTATATATTATAATATATATGATATATATAAAATATATAAATATATATACATATATATGTATATGTACACATATATGTATATGTACATACATATATAAAATCATTGAGTTATTCATCTTAAACTAATGCAATATTATATGTTGGTTATATCTCAATAAACTGGAATAAAAAGAGTTACTATACTTGAAACAAAAATTTTTCCAGCACATAGTGATTCATAAATAATAATTAGCATTTTATTACTATTATCATTGTTGCTGCAGTTGCTATATCATCATTACAAAAATGAGAGCAACCACATCATATCTCTGCATTCGTGACCCATATTCATTTAACATCTTTGTAGATTCCTTCTATCATAGTCATAACTTATTACAACATGTTTTCCAATTTTACCTCACTTTACATAATCTACTATGAATGCAGGGCATAGTCATACAATAAGAATAAAATCTATTTATACATAAAACTTTACAAGTATTAATTTAAAAATTGTTTTAACTAAAGTTTACTGGGTTGACTATGGTTAGTAAAGTTACATAGGTTTCATGTGTAAATTTCTATAATACATCATCTATATGTCACATTGTATGTTCACCACCCAGACTCAGTTCTCCTTCCATCACCCTATATTTGATCCCCTTTACCCTCATCTACCACTCGCCGTCCCATTTACCCTCTGGTAACCACTAAACTATTGTCTGTGTCTATAAGTTTTTGTTTATTCATTTGTTTGTCTTGTCCTTTTGTTGTTTTCTTTTTATATATCATATATCAGCAAAATCATTTGATTCTCGACTTTTCCTGACTTATTTTGCTTAGCATAATAATGTCAAGATCCATCAATGTTGTCACAAATGACATTATTTCATCTTTTCTTATGGCACAATAGTATTCCATTGTGTATATATACTACATCTTCTTTACCCAATCATCTATCGAATGACACTTTGGTTGTTTCCATATGTTGGCCACTGTAAATAAAGCTGCAATGAACATTGGAGCACATACATCTTTATGGATAAATGTTTTCAAATCTTTGGGTAGATACTCAGGAGAGAGATTTGTGGGTCATATGGTAATTCTATTCATAATTTTTTGAGGCACCTCCACACTGCCTTCCATAGTGGCTGCACCAGTCTGCATTCCAACCAACAGTGTATGAGGGTTCCTTTTTCTCCACAGACTCTCCAACACTTATTATGATTTGTCTTGCTGATTATAGCCATTCTAACTGGTGTGAGGTGATATCTCATTGTGTTTTTTATCTATATTTCTCTGATGACTCAAAATCCCAATAACATTTTTTAAAGAAATAGAACGAAAAATCATCAGATTTGTATGAAACCACAAAAGACCCCGAATAGCCAAAGCAATCCTAAGAAAAAAGAACAATGCTGGAGGTATCACACTCCCTGACTTCACCTTGTACTGCAGGGCAACAATAATAAAAATAGCATGGCATTGGCAGAAAAAGAGACGTGCAGACCAATGGAATAGAATTGAGAATCCAGAAATAAACCCACATAAATATGGACAGATAATTTTCGACAAGGAAGCCAAAAAAACATACAATGGAGAAAAGACAGCCTCTTTAATAAGTGGTGCTGGAAGAATTGGAAAGCCACGTGCAAACAAATGAAATTAGACTGCTATCTGTCACCATATACCAAAATTAACTCAAAGTGGATCAAGGACCTAAACATAAGACCTGAATCAATAAACTGCATAGAAGAAAACATAGATACTAAACTTACTGACCTAGGGTTCAAAGAGGATTTAATTAATGTGACTTCAAGGGCAAGGGAAGAAGTAAAAGCTAAAATAAATTAATGGGATTGTATCAAATCAAAAAGCTTCTGCACAGCAAAAGAAAAAATCAACAAAATAAAGAGGCAACCAAATGGATGGGAGAAGATTTTTGCAAACAACTCCTCCAATAAGGGGCTAATATCCAAAATATATAAGGAACTCAGACAACTCAATAACAAAAAAACAAACAATCCAGTTAAAAAATGGGTAGAGGACCTGAATAGACATTTTTCCAAAGAAAACATACAGATGGTCAATAGATATATGAAAAAATGCTCAACATCATTAATCATCAGAGAAATGCAAATAAAAATATTTTCATTTAAATGACTTAGTTTAGAATCCTGTTTCTTGATGTGATAAAACATAAACTACCTAGAATCCTTCTCATATTAAAAATAAAGCCCTTATTTATTTATTTCATACTCAGTTTATACTTTAATATGGCTTCCTAATAGCCCTATGTAATTTCTCTCTTAAATTAAATTCTTTATTATCCTAATATATTTAAATGAAACAAAACTTTAAGATACTGCATTTATAAACAAACTTCCTCAAAGCTGTTTATGATAAATGTGTTGAACAAAGAAAAACCTTTGTTTTGGTTTAAATACACTATATCAACCAGGATAACCTTAAATATGACTGTCACAATCACATTTAGATGTCCTGTCTTTATTTCCTCTTCTCATACTCTCATTCTCTCAGATTAGCCACATGAAAGCTTTCTCTGTATTCCAGTTAGTCTTTTCCCCACCTCAATCCAAAAGGTTGTCTCCTATCACAATTGGCTTCAGAAAATAATAAGAAAAATTTACAAAGAAAGAATTAAGATAATATGCTGACAATAAGAAACAGACAGATGAAATATCAAGAACTAAAACTGCTGTTTATTTTTATGTATTGTCAATAAGGATAGGGAAAACAGCAAAGAAGATTGTTGAAAACCAGTTTAAACCAGGTCAGATACATAAGAAGAATGTTTTTCATACTATATCTCCATTTAGACATTTTCTATGGAGTGTCAGCTTCTGTGTATAATATATTTTTTAAGTTTTTCCATTATAATTTAATCATATTAAATTTATCCACCCTTCAGGGAGTACCTAATACATTTGAGTTCCTTAGAGTAATAGATAAAAGACGTGTTAAATTACCTGCTTTATATATTTAAATATATTCCTTATTTCTTTTATTTATTATTTGTGACACAAAACTCAGGAAAATGTTCTCTAATATAGTTGTTTCAGTTGTATAGAAATTAGTCAAATTTTATGATTATTTTGTTTTTATTATAAGATGCAGGATTTTTTGCATATAAGTGATAATTTTAATATAAAGAAACAGCCAGAATGTAGTGGCCATACACTTATCATTTGGAAGGAAGTTTAATGAAATATTCTACTTTCGAATAAAAAGTGTTAAATTTTGTTTTAACTGGTTCTCAGTGTGGATGGACAATTTCCTTCTGAAACCCAAACATTAAAATATTCCAAAATGGACCAAAAGAATTACTGTCATTAGAGTTTCTACATATGTATCTCAGGCAGGAAGATAAAAATAAAAATAATGTATATCGTAAACCAATGTAATATTACATTAAAATGTAAGAAAAATTTTCTAAAGAAAGAAGTTATCCTTGACCAAACTTCTGATGCATGGTATAAATGTATGTGCTATGTAACCTTATGCCCCTTTTGCCCGGCCCCCCACCACACACACACATTTGTCACAGATAGGAAATAACTTTAATGCAGGTAATGAAGAGCAGGAATAGATGTGCACTGCCTCAGTGTAGAATAGTAAAAGTGTTGTTGTCCAGTGAGCTATTGAGATAGGTATTGAGAATTGAGATAGGTATTCATTAATATTTTTATAAATTATCAAAAAACCTGCATAATCTTGATTGTGGGGGTCATTTCATGGAGTGTGAATGTATAAATATTGATCAAATTGTGCACTTTAAATATTCATCATAGTTTGTTATAATCAAGTAATTCTCAATAAATATTTTACAAAAGACTGCACAAAATAATCTCTATGCGTGAAACTTATCCAAGTTTTTCTAGCTGTTAGTTTTTCCGGGGGGGGGGTTAAATTCTGTGGAATTTTTTTTTATGATCTATGAAATAGCAGAATATGACAGATGGTATGATTGCAAACAAATATGTTTAAGGAAATAGTTCACTGATTTTTAAGATGACCAATAATCAGCTAGTTGACGCCAGCCAATCATTATGGTAAAAGCATTGAGCCTCAGTTAAACAGACCATTTAACTAATTAATTGATTCATGCAGTTATTTATTTATAGATTTATGTTCCATCATTTACTGAGGGAATATTATGTACTAGGTGCTGGAAAAAATGTTCTAAACCAGATGATAACACTTTTTCTCTGGGTTCTTACAAGCTAGAGAACTCTTTCTTGACAACAAATCTCCAAATCTTAAACAAAAAAGAACAAATATCAATACTAATACTAGAAAAGTAAAAACTTTTCTTAACCATGTTCAACCATAGGGACCCTAAAAAGCAAGAATGGACAGCATGGAGCCTGGGAAAATGAGCCCATAATGGGATATCCAGAGAAGTAGTGAACAATGAGAGTGGTCTAAAAAAGGATATATTTTAGAACTAATGACTGCTGTTCTGGATCAAATCTAACTGATTACCATATTTTGCAATGTGTAATGCGCCCTTTTTTGTCCAAATATGTGAGGGAAAAATAAGGATGTAATTTTACCTGGGTAGTACTAATTCTGTATCTATATAAATGTTTTTAATTATTTTATTTATGCTTATGAGTTAAAGTGTAACTCTAGAAATCAAAAATGATATCTGTATACAAAATAATACCCTGGAATATGATAGTCCGTTCTGTTTAATTAGGATGAACTAGCATCTACGAAGAATTCTTGGCTTTCTATGATGCATAAATATCGTAACATAATTACCTGTACAAACAATTTCTTGTACCTTGTATCTGTTCTTGAATTTTGTAATTTTTTGTTACATACAATTTCTTTTACCATAATATGCTAAAAAATAAATGCTAAAATCCCTTTATAATACAAAAAACAAGTACCTTAATGTAAACAAATAAAAATTTGAATTAGAAAATTAAAATGAAAGATTTTTTTCCCTGAAAGTTTGAGCAAAAAATGTGGGTGCGCATTATACACGGGAACACATTATACATGGCAAAATACGTTATATTTAAAAATGATATTAAACATGTGTCATTTAACAATGGGGATACATTCTGAGAAATATGTCTTTTGGCGATATTGTCATTGTACGACCTTCATAGAGGTAGAAACCTAGATGGCATAGCCTACTACGCACTTAGGCTATGTAGTATAGCGTACAGCTCTTAGGCTACAAGTCTGTACAGCGTGTAACTCGTGTTACTATACTGAATACTGTAGGCTATTGTAAGACAATGATAAATAATTTTGCATCTGAACATATCTAAACATAGAACCTACGCAGTAAAAATACAGTATAAAACAACAACAAAAAATGGTACACATTCATGGCACTTACCATGAATGAACCTTGATGACTGGAAGTTGTTTAGGCTGTGTCAGTAAGTGAGGGATGAGGGAATGTGAAGGCCTAGGACATTACTGTACATTACTACAGACTTTATATATACGTAGTCTGCAGGAAATTTATTAAAATTATATATATTTTCTTCAATAATAAATCAACCTTAGCTTACTATAACTTTTACAATTTATAAACCTTTTTTTAAAAAAAACTCTTTGACTCTTTGTAATAACAGTTTAAAACTCAACCAAGTTTAGAGCTGTAAAAAAATTTTTATACCCTTATTATACAAGCCTTTTTCTATTTTAAAAAGAAAATCATTGTTTTTCTTTTTAAACTTTCTTTATTGAAACCTACCTCAACATCATAAAGTCTATATATGACAAACCCTCAGGTAATATGTACTGTACGTAATTTTATATGCGGGACTCTTATGAGTAGGTCTCTCTACATTAGCATCACCACAAATACGAGTAATGTACTGCACTATTACGACATTCTGACGGCTACAACATTACTAGGCAATCGGAATTTTTCAGCTCTATTTTAATCTATTGGAACACCATATATATGTGGTCTATTATTGACCAAAACATTGTTATGTGTTTTGACTGTACGACAAAAACAGCAGAGTTAAGGAAAAAAGTATTATATTCCATAACTCTTTATTAAGTTGATGCCAAATCAAATTCACTTATTACATGCACTGCCTTCCTTGTACATCACAATAGAGAAATAGAGACTGAGTGTGGAGCATGAGCCTGTCAGCCTAGGTTAGAAGCCTGTGTCCATCATTAAAAAAGTGACCTTGCATGAGTTATTAAAAATGTCTGATAATAATAACATGCCTCAGAATGTTGGAAGAATAAATCATTTAATATTTTTAAAGGGATTAGTACTGGCACAAACTAAGTGCCATGTAAGTATGATTATTAATTATCACCATGAAAGCCTAAGGCCTGTTGAAATTGCATAACTAACTTGCTCTCCTTTGGGGAGAAGGATGATAAACAGAAGGAGAGTTGAACAAGGAATGCCAAACTTTATGACTTTGAAAGAGACAAGTGTTGTGACTGCATTCATCATCTTCTTTGGGGAAATAAAAAAAATGTTGATCTGTGGTAAAATCCAATCAAACCTTCATTATTTTATTAAGGTATCTTCAGTAGATACTTCCTTTATTTTTAAGAGAACCTGAAATTGAAAGCTCAAACTTTTTAAACCAAAAGATATTTCTCAGAGAAATATGGTAAACATGATGTTAATTTTCTCATTCAGGTATTTATAATTCATGTACTATATATAGAAGGATTGTTTTATTGACTTACATAAGAACAAATGGCAAGAGACTTAATTTGCTTACTAATTTACTTCCATATTAAAATAGGAAAATATAAATTCTATAGTATCATGTTTGATCAAGGGTTAGTGAAGAGTTACATAGTCTTCCTTCTATATCTTAATCCCCTAGTTGAAAATTCAAGCTTCCCTTTCTGTAGACTCCCATAACTCTCTGTACAGTAAAAATTAATAAAAATTTTATTTTGTATTTACTTTATATATAATAAATGATACAATAGTATATCTACTCTAAAGGGATGACTGAATAAAAGAGCAATGAATCTTTCTTTCAGAAGTGAACTAAGTTAATTGGGCAATAACAGCTATCTATATTTATATTTGTGTTTGTTTCATTTTTCTTCAAGTATTATTTATATTATACCACAATTCACATTTTCTGAAGTAGTCACATTAATAAATGAAATCCACTTCATGGCAAATAAGTTATTTGGCTTATCAAAGGCTAACTACATTTTAATAAAGAGAAAAATTACAGAACAAGCTTATAATTTCACCATTTTACTAGTAAAATCTAACATACAAGTGAAACATTAAAATAGAGCTCTGCATTTCAGTATTTTCCTTTTAATAATTCATTGAACTTCACTGGTCTTGTTTAAAGCAAATTTCTTATTTGACAACAATATTTTCCAATTTAATAGTTTTGCATTTTTAAAGAATAACTCTATAAACAAAATTTCAGAAATGTTTAATCTTAAAAATATTTCAGTTATAGAAATAAGCATTTATTTTAGTGTGAAACTTGATTTGAAGTTATATTAAGAAGCTTTTTAATTTTAAATTTTATTTGAGGTATAATTTATATAACATAAAATGCACGGAACTTGTGTCCTCTGTCATAAGGCAGTAACTATACCTTCCTGTAACTACAAACCAAAACAGGGCAGAATATTTTTATCACACTGTGTTTTTTTTATCCACCTGTTAATGGACGTTTGGATTGTTTCCGGTTTGGTACTTGTATATACAAGTGCCTAATATATATCACAATGTAAGGACCTTTACTATACAAGACTTCATAGGGACATATACTATTTCGTCTTCTGGAGTGGAATTGCTAAATCACATTTTACATGTACAGTTAATATTATAAAAACAGCTAAACAATTCTTCAATGTGGTACTATTTTATACTCCCATCATCAGTTTATGAGATTTCCAGTTCCACATATTTGCTAACTCATCCAGTTGTCAATTTTTTTTATTTATCAACATAATTTTATTTCAAAAGAATGAAATACTTAAAAATACCAAAAATCAACCAATATTTAGTAGAATTTTTAAGTCATTCATAGGTTTAAAATGTTTTTTCTAGCACAATTGTTATCAACTCTTTACTATTTTAATTATATCTTGCTTAGTAGTAACTGATCATTTCCCTCCCCTCACCATCAAAAGCTTTATTTACTAGAGGCTATTATGTTCATGTTGAACTGAATTTTGCAATTTTCACACGCTTTTTCTGTTTCAAAAATATTTTTTCATTTGCATATCTATTAAGTCTTTTAATAATTAATGCATAATGAATAATAAATTTAATAATTACCTTCAAATTAGTTGCAAGATATTCATGATAGCATTGCATACATATTTCATAAGAAATTAAAATGAAGTCTGCATATTAATTACTTTCATAATGATATTTCAGAAATATTAAAAGTAAATTTTTAGAATAAAATTATACAGTAGAATGTTTAGGGTCTTTTACACAGTTGCATTGTTAAATATATAATTTCATATTATGATAGGGTCAGATTTGATTAATAATTAAAATACATTGTACATAGTATCTATTTCACTCATCCTAACTACTTCACTGCTGTAACATATGAAGTAGGAGAAAGAAATATCATTTGTAGCTCTCCATGTCAGAATAGCACAGATAGATAGATAGATATAGCTATAGATATAGATATAGATATAGATATATATAGATATGTATCTATCTAGATATCTATCTATCTATTATATATCTATATAGATATGGATATAGATATATATCAAAATCTAGATCTAGATCTATCTAGATATATATAGATGAAATGGGATGAAAGGGGAATAAGAATTCTCACAATTATTGGCAAACTAACTTTTTGTGTTAGGGTACGGTAATTAACCAATTTAAAGCTCACCAAAAACCTGGTTAAGTCATACAAATATTGGCTTTGTAATTTGAGAAATAGTATATATGTCCAAAATAATGCCTTCCACATCAGTATCTTAACTTTTAAACTTGAACTATTAAAAAAAACAAACAAACAAAAAAAAAAAAAACACTTGAACTATTTTTTGTCATGGCCCCCTACACCAAATTGTCTCTCTTTCTCACTTACGGTTTAATTCTACCTTTTTCATCATCACATTTCTATTCCACCTTTAAGATTGTATCTCTGTAAACTGCATTTCATATATAAATATCTTCCTGCTTCCCTACACAAGGTTCTCTCTCTCCTTTAAATATATATAACACACATTGCTATAATATATTTGACCCAAATCACTGCCTGGTATTATTATTAATTATTTTCACCTACTTTGTTTCTTCCCATTGTTTGTTATTCCCTTTGCATGTCTTTAAGTGGTGAGCATAGAGCTTTGTATGTGTAGGTAAAAACACACTCATACTCAAGAAAATATAGAGCAATTTAGCTCACTTTTGCTGTGAAAGGAAGAGACAAATAGAAGAATTCTTGGAGGGAAATGTATTATAACAAAATTTTCAAGCATATCTACGTGTAGAGAAGAAAAAGCAGAAAGAGATTTAAAATACAGTTGAAAGAGTGGATGATATTTAGAAGAAGACTGCTAGAGGAAACTTGAAAAATTGACAAAATCCACCAGGTACAATTTCAGTCAGGTAACAACTTCCTGACAATCAGAAATATTCAAAATATAGAATGGACTGCCTCACTTTACCACAAAATTAGAATCCATGAGTTAAGGGTCGGGGATTTTTTTTTTTTTTTTTAATTAGGAGTATTGTGGAAGAAATTAATAAATTTATCTGTAAATTTCTACGTAAGATTTGTATTTTACCATCATCGTGTTTATGACGTTTCTAATTCTCATGAAGACAGAAAGCAAGTCTTAAACTACTTTGCATCTTTTAACATGTATATGAGGTCAGACAATTAAGTTTGTGAACTCATCCTAGACAAAGTGCTACATACCTCATTGCTGAACATCACTACAGTCACCTTCGAAATATTCCCCTTGGGAAGCTGTGCACTGATGCCAGTGCCTAGTCCACCCTTCAAAGCAATTTTGGAACTTTTTTTCTGGAATGGTCATCAGAGCTGTTGTCATATTACCCTTGATGTCCTGAATGCCGTCAAAATGTCTTCCTTTCAATATTTCCTTTATCACTGGGTAAAGAAAGAAGTCATTGAGGACTGGATCAGGTGAGTAGGAAGGGTGTTCCAACATTGTAATTTGGTTACTTGCTAAAACCTCCCTTAGTTTGTTCATCCGTTAGTTCCTTCGGGACCATTTTTGCGCACACCTTTCTCATGCAAAGATTTTCAGTTAAGATTTTCCTAACTGTTTCTCTGTCGATGTTTACTTTGTCTGCTATGCTTCTCACAGTCAGCTGATGATTTTGATGCATAATTTGACAATTTTTTGCAATGTTTTCATCAGTTCTGCTCCTTACTGGCCTCCTTGATCTCTCTTTATTAGTGACGTGTTCTCTCCCCTCAGAAAAATGTTTAATCCATTCACATACTGCTGTTTTCTTCATGGCCTTATCCCTATAAACTCAGACTAACATGTCCCTGATTTTATTTCCACTCTTGCCAAGTTTAACAAGAAATTTGATGTTTGCTTATTGCTCTAATTCAAGCTCAGACATTCTCGCGATAGCACACCAAAACACACAACAACAATAATGAACGTCACTCAGCAAAACACCGCCACACATCAACACGAACAATCTGTAAGAAACTGATATACCAAGGTTATGGAACTTTACAGAGCTGTTTGTACAGTGCTGCCAGTGTAAGCACAGGGTGGCAAGTTCACGAAAATTTGCAGAGCTTGTATGATATAATTTATTTAGTTATGCTATGGAGCTAACAGTCATTCATAATGTTCTTTCTGTTGCTAAAAAAATTTTGTTTTGCAGCTCAGAGTTGAGGAAATGGATTTCACTTTGTCACAAAAAGATACAGGGGAAGAAAAGATAGTTATTTTGCTGCTATAATATCTAGAGATTTCCAAAATGGGTAGAAATGAATAAGAAATGAAAATTAAGATAGTTTTTGGTTTTTCTTTTGATTTCTTCTTTTCGCCATTGGTTATTCAGGAGCATGTTGCTTAATCTCCACATATTTGTGTATTTTCCAGTTTTATTTTGTGTAATTTCTAGTTGCATATCATAGTGGATGCTTGATACATTATTTATCTTAAATTTATTAAGACCTGATTTGTGGCCTAACATATGATCTGAGTATGTTTCAAGTGTGCTTGAGAAGAATGTGTATCATTCTGCTGTTGGAGGAAATATACTGTATATTTATGCTAGTTACATCTGGTCTAATGTGTAGTGTAAGTCCAATGATTACTTACAAGATGTAGAAAAGGAGTTCTAAATGGGAAATTTATAGCAATAAATGCCTACGGTAAGAGGTAAGAAAGATCACAAATAAACAACATAACTTTACAACTCAACTACCTAAAAAAAGAAGAACAAACTAAGCCCACAGTTAGAATAAGCAAGGAAATAACAGAAATCACACTGGATATAAATTAAATGGAGACTAAAAGGGAAATGGAAAAGATCAGTGAAACTAAGCCCAGAATTAGAAAAGGCAAGGAAATAACAAAGAACAGACTGGAAATAAACTAAATAGAGACTAAAAGAGAAATGGAAAAGACCAGTGAAAGTAAAAGATCAGTGAAATGAAGAGTAAATCATAAAGAAGTGGAAAATTTTAATAGACCAATTACTAGTGAATATATTGAATCAGTAATTAAAAACCTCCCCATAAACAAAATAAAAAAACAGATGATTTCACTGGTGAATTCTACCAAACATTTAAAGCAGAACTAATACCGGTCCTTCTCAAAGTGTACCAAAAACATAAGTAAATAAATAAATAAATAAATAGATAAGGAGGGTATGCTTCCAAAATTATTTCATGAAGCCAGAATTACCCTGATACCAAAGCTAGACAAGGACACTACAAGAAAAGAAAATTTCAGATCAACATCCCTGATGAACATAGATGCAAAAACTCTCAACAAAATATAAGCAAAAAAACAAACAAACAACAAAAAAACGTGATCATATAACATGATCATGTAGGATTTATTCCAGATGTGTGATATTGGTTCAACATCTACAAAGCAGTCAATATAATACACATTAAAAAATGAAGCATAAACTATTATCATCTCAATAGAAGCAAAAAAAAAAAAAATTGACAAAACAGTCAACATCCATTCTTAATTAAGGGAAAAAAAACTCTCAACAAGCTGGGTATAGAAGGAACATACCTCAACATAATAAAGACCATAATATTGCAAGCACCGGGCCAACATGATACTCTATGGTGAAACAATAAAAATTTTCCTCAAAGATCACTAAGTAACAAGACAAGTATGCCAACTCTCACCACTGTTATTCAACATAGTACTGGAACTCTTAGTTAGAGCGTTAGGCCACAAAAATAAAAGGCAATCAAATCAGAAAGAAAAAAACGTAAAATTTACTCTATTTTCAGGCAGCATGATTTATATGTAGAAAACCCTAAAGACTGTACCAAAAAGCAAAAACAAAACAAAACAAAAAAAACCTGTTAGAAATAAACTATTACAGTAAAGTGGCAGAATGCAAAATCAATATACCAAAATCAATTGTTTCTATACACCAACAACTAGCTATCCAAAAGAGAAATTAAGTAAAAAATACAATTTACAATACACCAAAAATATAAAATACAAGGACATTGCTGAAAGAAATTGAAGAGGACACAGGTTAATGGAAAGATATTCCATATTCATGAATTGGAAGAATGAGTATTGTTAAAATGTCCATACTACCCAAAGTGATCTATAGATTCAATAAAATTCCTATTAAAATTCCAGTGGCATTTTTTTCGCAGATATAGAAAAAACATATTCAAAAATTTGTTTGTAACCACAAAAGATCCTGAATAGTCAAAGCAATCTTAAAATAGAAGAAGAAATCTGGAGGATTCATACTTCCTGATTTCAAACTATATTACAAATTTATAGTAATAAAAACAATAAGGTATGGGCATAAAAATAAATACATAGGTCAATGATACAATGGAAAATAAACCCATGCATATATGATTAATTAATCGTTGACAAAGGAGCCAGGAATATACAATGGGGAAAAGATAGTCTCTTCAATAAATGGTGTTGAGGAAACTGGACACCTACATGAAGAAGAACAAACATGAACCCCTATCTTATAATATACACAAAAATTGACTAAAAGTGGATTAGACTTAAATATAACACCTGAATCCATAAAACTTCTAGAAGAAAACAAAGTAGGGTAAGTCCTTTGACATTGGTCTTGGCAGTGATATTTTGGAGTTGACTCCAAAATCAGTAGCAACGAAGCAAAACTCAACAAGTGAGGCTCTAACAAACTAAAAAGCTTCTACAGAGCATGAGAAACCATCAACAAGATAAAAAGGCAATCTATGAGATGGGAGAAAATATTTTCAACTGCATATCCGACAAGGGATTAATATCCTAAATATACAAGAAAATCATACAAGTCATACCAGAAAACAACGAACAAATTAAAAATGGGCAAAGTTTCTAAATAGACGTTTTCCAAAGAAATACTAGTAGCCAACAGGTTCATGAAAAGGTGCTCAACAGCATTAATCAACAGAAAATTGCAAATCAAAACCAGAATGGTTTCGTCTTTTCTTATGGGAGAATAGTATTCTATTGTGTATATATACCATATCATCTGTATCCAATCATCTATGGAAGGACATTTTGGTTGTTTCCATGTCTTGGCTACCCTACATAAAGCTGCAATAAACATCGGAGCACATATATCTTTACAGATAAATGTATTCAGATTTTTTGGGTAGATACCCAGGAGAGAGTTTGCTGGGTCATATGTTAATTCCGTTGCTAATTTTTTGAGGAACCTCCACACTGCCTGCCATAGCGGCTGAACCAATCTGCATTCCCACCAACAGTGTATGAGGGTTCCTTTTTCCCCACAGCCTCTCCAACACTTGTTATTATTTGTCTTGTTGATGATAGCCATTCTGACTGGGGTGAGGTGATATCTCATTGTGGTTTTTATTTGTATTTCTCTGATTATTATTGATGTTGTACATGTTTTTCATATGTCTATTTGCCATTTGTATGTCCTCCTTAGAGAAATGTCTATTCAGGTCCTCTGCCCATTTTTTAATTGGATTGTTGTTGTTGTTGTTGTTGTTGTTGAGGTGTATGAGTTCCTTATATATTTTGGATATTAGCCCCTTATCGGAGGCACTGTTTGCAAAAATCTTGTCCCATTCAGTCGGTTGCCTATTTATTTTGTCGATGGTTTCTTTTGCTGTGCAGAAGCTTTTAAGTTTCGTATAATCCCATTCATTTATTTTAGCTTTTACTTCCCTTTCCTTTGAAGTCAAATTCATAAAATGTGCTTTGAACCCAAGGTCCATAGGTTTAGTACCTATGTATTCTTCTATGCAGTTTATTGTTTCAGATCTTATGTTTAGGTCTTTGATCCATTTTGTGTTAATTTTGATACAGGGTGACAGATAGATAGTGCCATTTGCAACAGCATGAGTGGATCTTAAAATTATTATGCTAAGTGAAGTAAGTCAGACAGAAAAAGTCGAGAACTATATGATTTCACTGATATGTAGGATATAAAATTGAAAACAACAAAGGAAAAGGAGAAACAAATGAAGAAACAAAAACTCATAGACATACACAATAGTTTAGTGGTTAGTAGAGGGAAGGGAGGAGGGGGGTGATAGATGAGGGTAAACGGGATCCAAAACCTGTTTCCATTAACAGATGAATGGATTAAGAGAATATGGTACATATATACAATGGAATATAATTCAGCCTTAAAAAAGGAAATCTTGTCATTTGCCATTACATCAATTGAACCTAGAAAGTATCTTGCTATGTAAAATAAACCAGACAGAGAAAAACAAATACCACATGGTATTGCTTATATTTGGAATATAGTAATAATAATAATAATAATAATAAATAATAATAATAATTTTTAAAAGTCAGATTCATAGAAATGGGTAGTACAAAAGAGGTTTCCAGGGGCTAGGGATTGGGATAAATAGAGAAACCATGGCAAAAGAGTACAGAAGAAAAAAAAATTAAAGCCCTATCAATATGCTATTATCCATCTAGAACATAACACATTAAAATAATCTAAAGATGCAAATATTAAAAAAAGATATCATTTATAACTCAATGTATTTATGTGTTTATAAGTCAGAGTTTGCTATGTCTGGAGAAACTACTGGGTTAAATTGAAAGAACAACTGTAAAATATATCTACATTGATATAGTCATATATATATATATGTATGTATGTTTCTATGTATGTATGTAGGCTAAGATACATGTAACATAGATATACATAAAAATCTGGAGATTAGCAAAGACAAGTCAGTCGCATAAAAGAACAACAATTAAGACTTCTATAGTGTGGTAGAATTATCTGAAGGTATCTTTTGCAAACAAACACATAAATAATGAAGGACAGAAAGAGAGATAAAGAGATTGGACTATCAATGTTTCTTCTGTAAATAAATAAAAAGATAAATAAATATTCTCACTAATAATCTCCAGGAGTAAGGACATGGGCTGGTGAGATAAAGTAAATTAATGTAGGATCCTTATGCACAATTAGAAATCCAGCATTGCCTTTTGACACACAACATTTTTAATACAAATGAACAATGGAGAGCTAAGACAAATAAGTCTGGTTCATTTTGATTTGCTAACAAAAATCCTGCCTTTTGTTTACATTCACATCTTTTTCCTTGGTGCTGTACCCCAGTAAAGCTATTATCATCTTTCTGTGGAAGGTTCGGAAGTTCTAATCCTGGCATGAGTAAAGAACACTAGCCTAGCTCTCAGAAAACTGTCTGTTACTGTAATCATCCTCCTGCTATTTTTCTCTCATGCAGTTCTTTAAACCAAAGATGTTTACACAGGCTCATTGTGAAGAACAAATCTGATGATATATGCTAACCACAATGAAAATTCTGAATTGTTATAACAATCCGTTATTTGAATATTAATTTGTAATCTTCCTTCAAAAAATACCTATGTTTTTTATTTTCAGTGTTTCAAAATTACTAATATTTCATGAACTAGACACTGTGTTGTTTTTTCCTACTCAGAGTTTCGAGGCTAATGAAGGAAGATATCTTGACGGACTTCAAATGTATGTTTTTCTTTTTCAGCAACATTCTTTTGATTTGGTTTCTTTTGGTAAAACAGAAAGTACCATGCACTATTAACCTGAGACTCTCTGTATCCTTCAAAAATTACTCTGTTAACAATTCTCTTTTAGGAGAAGTTAGTCATGAAAATAAAAGCCTTTCCAATAATTACCTACCATCTTGTTTTCATAATGTACTTAAATATTTATACTTCTACTCCTACATTAAACTAATCAAATGAGAAATACTGCTAAAGGAATTGCCTTATAAATAAAGGCTGCCCAGAAAGATGATAATCTACTTTTCTATGCCGCTGTAATTTTCTAACCAAATAGGTTTTCTTAGCGTTGCAAAATACCAGCCGATTACAAGTAACATGAAATATGTGTCAGCACATATAAATGCAGGCTAATGCTAATGAGTATTATTCATTATATTATTGACTCTCAAGAGATTCTGTTTACAGAAAGCAATGTTTGAACCAAGGATAAACCGTATGTTTCAGAAATATAAAACCTTTTTTTACTCTTTCATTAATTCTAGTGTTTATAATTTAAAAAATAATATTTTATTTAGAATTTATTATTGGCTTGGATTTGTGTAAGAACTTATAGACAAGTTCGAACACATCAATTAATTTATGTAAATATTCTATTGAGAAATTTGCTATTTCTCAAATTATGATTATAAAAATTAATGTTTTATGTAGAGTCTCATTTAGAATTACATTTTAGGGTCCAAGTTTACCCAAGGATAGTCAGAGAAAAAAGTCAGGAAAGAATTAATCTTTGCAATTTCTTTTAATGACACTAAGAGTAATGAAAAATATTTTGAATAACTTTTTTGTTTGTTCATATGAGTCTTGTTTTTTATAGGCCTGATTGAAAGGTAAACACTAATATACATATATAACACACACATACACACATATCAAATGCATATGTACAGTATTTAACTGTAATCTTTTAGATGCTCTCCAAAAAACTATGAATGCTCTTAAACTATTATATGTAACCATATTCAGAAGTTATACACCATAGTATCTTGTAGGCCAACTACTTATCTGAGATTTTCTTCTCTTTACTTCAAAATAAATATTGCAGGATAAGTTTACATTATCACATAATAAAAATAAATTCTATATTCTGATCAAATTCACTCAAAACAATGTGTTTTTCGGAATGCAATTTAAGATAGAAAATAGTCATTTGAATTTTCATACAAGAATAACAAATGTGTATGTTAGGATAAACATCAATGAGTTTAAAACAAGAATGGAAACTGAAAGAAATTACATATATACAAATTTACATAAAATATAATTAAAACTAGTCACTGATCTATTTTCTGCTTTTCTTTATTTAATTTAAAAATACTATATAAATATTTTTTTATTGGGAAATGCAAGCTGCTTTCCGATAAATGCATTAGGCCCATGATCATCACATAACCAGAACAGAGAACATAAAAATATTTATGCTACACAAACAATAATTTTATTTCTATGTTTACTAAAAATTATCAAGAAAGGAGAACATGTTTGAATGTAATATTGCATTAGATTTCTCTTCAGAGAAAATATATTTATATAATCAATGTAATTATAGAATTATATATTAGAAAACATAAATGAGTTAATCTACATGTTTAACATTTTTGTTAACATACATTTTACCATAATGCTTCTACAGTACAGATATCTTTATGAATGTTTATTTTTTTCTTCTCTCTACACATGTAGTCTGTTTTTCAGAAATAGCTTGGATGGTTGCCTTAATAACCAAAACATTGCTCTTTCTCTGTTGTAACAATTTCTAAACTTTTTGAAGCTACAATGTACATATAACCTGTAATGAAGATGATTATTCAAAAATCTTGAATTTATTTTGTTAAATATGTGCAGGATGGGCTTTTTGGAAAACACTGTATCTGGAAAATATCTAGAAAAATTGAAAAGAAATTTTTGACTATTTTATTGTAACAAGGAGTGCATCCAGTTGCTCTAAAGCAGCCAAAAGATCACCAAAAATATACATATTTTCTTGCTCTCCAAAGGTGTTTTAATATTTTCATAGGGATACCTAGGAGGAAAATTATCGGTAAGAAATCTCTGACTACACCCCATTCCCCATTGTCTCAACCAAAGGAGAAGACCACCTCCACCAGCAATTTTTTATCTAAGTAAATATATCAGAGGTATGGAGACCTGAAGCCTTTTTAATACTCTCATCTACTTGTCCTTTCAGTCTCAAGCATACAGACTTCCTCTCACCAAACCTGCCTTTAACTCAGAGAAGCTGAAATTACCAAGATTATGAAGTAGATTGTAATAGGAGAGAGATTCCTCATTGCTAAAGAATCCCTTAGATTGTTTATTATTATATGTTGCCACCCAATCTGTGGTAGGGCAGGCCTACCTGACAAATAAGTAATTTAAAGCATAAGTATTTTCTATTTTAATCCTCATATCATTATGGGGATTAAAAATTAGCATTGAGATTGTGTGTTAATTTGCACAAGTAGAATTATCTATTGATTGAACAATTTCTCATTGAAGCAATACCATATATAAACAGAAGTGGGTACCAGCAGTCAAGGACTATTAAGAATAGATATTTATCAAAAAACTAAACCCAACCACATGCTGTATCCAAGAGACACATCTCAGCTACAAGGACAAATATAGACTCAAAGTGAAGGGTGGAAATTCACACTCCAAGCAAATGGTATTCAGAGAAAAGCAGCCGTAGCCGTAATTATATCAGATGAAACAGACTTCAGGATAAAAAAGGTATTAAGAGACAAAGATGGACATTTCATAATGATAAAGGGGACTATACAACAAGAAGACATAACAGTCATCAATATTTATGCCCCCAATCAGGGAGCACCAAAATATACTAAGCGACTACTAACAGAACTAAAGGGAGAAATTGATCAAAACACAATTATAGTAGGGGACCAAAATACATCATTGACATCTATGGATAGATCATCCAACCAGAAAATAAATAAATAAATTCCAGCCCTAAATGACACATTAGATGAAATGGACAAAATTGACATTTATAGAGCACTACATCCTAGAGTGTCAGACTGCGCATTCTTTTCTAGTGTACATGGAACCGTATCCAGGATGAACCATATATTGGGACATAAAACTAGCCTCAGCAAATTTAAGAAGATTGAAATCATACCAAGCATATTCTCTGACTACAAAGCTTTGAAATTGGATATCAACTGCAAAAAGAAAGCAGAAAAAAACACAAATATGTGAAAATTAAACAACATACTTTTAAAGAACGACTGGGTCAAAGAAGAAATAAGAGGAGAGATCAAAAGATACATAGAAACAAATGACAATGAAAATACCTCCTACCGAAATTTTTGGGATATAGCAAAAGCAGTTTTAAGAGGGAAATTTATATCATTACTGGCCTATCTCAAGACAGAAGAAAAATCCCAGATAAATAACCTCACGTGACACCTTAAAGAGCTAGAAAAAGAAGAATAAATGAAACCCAAAGTCAGCAGAAGGAAGGAAATAATAAAAATCAGAGCAAAACAAAAAAAAAAAAAATAGAGAACAAAAAGACAATACAAAAATTAATGTGAAAAAGAGCTGGTTCTTTGAAAAGATTAATAAAATTGACAAACCCTTGTCTAGACTAACGAAGATAAAAAGGGAAAAGACACAAATAAACAACATTAGAAGTGAAAGAGGGGAAGTTATCATGGATGCCACAGAAATACAAAAGATTATCCAAGAATACTATGAAGAGCTATATGCCACCAAATTCAATAACCTAGAAGAAATTGACATGTTCTTAGAAACATATAGCCTTCCTAGGCTGAACCATGAAAATTGGAAAATCTAAATAGACTGATCAACAGTAAGGAAATTAAATCAGTCATCTGAAACCTTCCCAAAAGCAGAAGTCCAGGACCAGATGGCTTCACTAGTGAATTCTACTAAATATTCAAAGAGGATTTCATACCTGTCCTACTCAAACTCTTCCAAAAATTTGAAAAAGAGACAATACTCACTAACTTATTTTATGAGGCCAACATTACCCTGATACCAAAACCTGGTAATGATAACAAAAAAAAGAAAATTATAGACCAATATCTCTGATGAATACAGATGCAAACATCCTAAACAAAATTCTAGCAGATTGAATACAACAATGCATTGAAAAGATTATTCATCACGACCAAGTGGGGTTCATCCCAGGGCACAAGGATGATTCAACATACACAAATTAATCAATATGTTACACCACAGACACAAAATAAAAGACAAAACTCATATGATCATATCAGTAGATGCAGAAGAAGCATTTGATAAGATACAACATCCATTTATGATTAAAACACTTAATAAAATAGGTGTAGAAGGAAAATACATTAACATAAAAAAGGCAACATGTGACAAGCCCTCAGCAACTATCCTAATGAATGGTGAAAAACTGAAACTCTTTGCCCTACGTCCAGGAACAGGACAGAACTGTCCCCTATCACCACTGCTTTTCAAAATCATATTGGAAGTCCTAACCAGAGCAATCAGGCAAGAGAAAGAAAGAAAAGGCATCCAAATTGGGAATAAAGACGTTAAATTGTCACTTTTTGCACATGACATGATGCTGTATGGAGAAAACCCTAAAAACTCCACCAAAAATCTATTAGAAACAATAAACAAACACAGTAAAGTTGCCAGCTACAAAATCAATGTATAAAAATCCATTACATTTATATACTAACAATGCAATTTCAGAAAAATAAATAAAAGAAACAATTCCTTTTTTATGGAAGAATGATTTCCCATTGTATATGCCTACTACATTTTCTTTACACATTAATCTCTCAGTGGACACAAGCTGCTTCCATGTCTTGGCTATTGTAAATAACGATGCAATGAACATTGGGATGTAGATATCTTTTTGAGTTAGTGTGTTGCTTTCCTTCAAATAAATAACCAGAGTGGTATTGTTGGATCATATGACAGTCCTTATTTTTAATTTTTTGAGGATCTTCCATACTGTGTTTCATAGTTACTGCACCAATTTACATTCACACCAACAAAGTACAAGGGTTCTCTTTACTCCATGTTCTTGTCAAAACTTGTTATTTTTTGTCTTTTTGATAATAGCCATTCTAACAGATGTGAGATGATATTTCACTGCGGTTTTGATTTTCATTTCCCTGATGATTAGTGAGGTTCAGGACTTTCTAATGTACTTGTTGGCTATTTGTATGTCTTCTTGGGGAAAACGGCCATTCAGATCTTTTGCTTATTTTTTTATTGGATTTATTTCTTTTCTCTCTCTCTCTCTCTCTCTCTCTCTTTTTTTTTTTTTTTTTTTTTTTTTTTTTTTAGTATTACATTGTATGAGTTATTTCTACATTTTGGATATCAACCCCTCATCAGATGTATGTTTTGCAAATATTTTCTCCTGTGTCATAGGCTAACTTTTCATTTTGTTGATGGTTTCCTTTTCTGTACAGAAGCTTTTTAGTTTGATATAGCCCCACTTGTTTATTTTGCTCTTGTTGCCATTTCTGTTTGTGTCAAATCCAAAAAAATCATCACCAAGACCAATGTCAAGGAGCTTACCACCTATGTTGTATTCTAGGAGTTTTATGTTTTCAGGACTTACATTCAAGTCTTAATCTATTTTGTGTTGATTTTTGTTCGCAGTGTAAGATAGGGGTCCGTTTTTATTCTTTTACATGTGGCTGTCCAGTTTTTACAACACCATTTACTGAAGAGATTTTCCTTTCCCCATTTTATATCCTTACCCATTTGTTATAAATAATTGATATGTATGGGTGGGTTTATTTCTGAAATCTCTTTTCTGTTTCATTGATATATGCTTGTTTTTCTGCCAATGTCATCCTATTTTGGTTAGTATAGCTTTATAATATATTTTAAAATCAGGAAATGTCATGCCTTCAACTTTATTCTTCTTTGTCAAGATTCCCTTGTCTATTTGGTGTTCTATACAAGATAAAATTTTAATTATAGAATTATTCTGCCTCATGGAGGAAAGAGGGGATTAATGGAACTTGAAGTACTAATACAGTACAGAGGTGACTACACTATTCCAAAGAAATAGATAAAGTCCTACATAAATGCAACAGTAATGATCATCTTAATTAAGAACATGTTCAAGAGATTAAGCAAACTCTAAAAATTCCACCAAAAAGTTATTATAAACAATAAACAATTGCAGTAAAGTGACAGGATACAAAGTCAGTGAACAAAAATCCATTGTAATCCTACATACTAAAAATGAAGTTTCAGGAAAAAAATAAAAAAGAGAGAAAAACAATTTCTTTTGCAATTACAACAAAAAGAAGCAAATACCTAGGTTTATACTTAACAAAGGAGGCAAAGTATCTTCCAATTCATGAACATGAATAGCTTTCATTTTCTTTGTGTCTTTCAATTTATTTTAATACTGTCTTATAGTAGAAATAATGGGGGAAATGGGTAAGTGTGATGAAAGTAACTTGTCTCAGAACATAAAGAATACCCTTTAGGTGGTGAGGGATTCTAATCTGAAATTCATAAGAAACAAGAAAGCTGAGGAAAGACTCTTTAGGTGAAGGTGGAAGGTCATGGAGTAGGTAAGATTATTGAAAAGCAATGGTTGATGAGAGAAACACTGCTGAGGATAATGCTAACATTGGGAAATGTTAGTATTTAGAATATTGGAATGGGGCAAAACCCTTGAGGGATTGAGAATGAGAGTCCAAGAAGGTAGGCAATGATTCAAAAGTAAATTATTCCCTGGAAACCAAAGAAGATGGAATCCAAAGAGGAAGAATCAAATATTGGAGAGCTATGAATATGAGGAGATTTGAAAAATGTTGATTACCTTTGTCATTAAGAAATTAAAGTGTCATTTTGGGAGGCATAAAGCAAGCTAGATTTCAGTGGTCTAAGAATTAAAGGGAAAGCCAGAAAAAATGAAACTAATATAACTCTTTCTATTAACCTAACAATAAACATAGGAGAGCTATAATAGAGACAGGATTCTACTCTTTGAACACTCAATTGACTTGTCAAATTAAATAAACATTCTAGGATAGATTTACAGATCACAATAAAAATGAATGAAACTTAACAAACAATTGTATCTGTAAGAATGAGCTAAACTAGACTGCATCAAAAATATATCCACAAATCTCAATGGCTTAGAAAAGACAGGTAGGCTTATTATTCAAAGTACATAAACATTTCAGGGATGCAGACTGAGATTCTATCTTGGTACATGCTTCCATGATTGTTAACGCAGGGAACAGAAGACGGATGCTTAATACAGGCTGTTTAGCTTCTACTTTACACTGACAATTCATTGGTCAAATTAAGTAGCATTACTTTGCATTACTTTAAAAGTAGAAATATAGATAGAGGGGAGCCAGATATATTTGCTGCATGATGTCTAAAATGTATGTTTTCTGCGTCACTAATTTATCCCAAATCACTATATCTCCACCTCAACCTTCCTTTTCTATAACCCCCTCCCCCAAATTATCCCCTATAATTTTAATCAGAAAGCTGAGATGATTCCAAATCATCTAAAATCGCCATCTAAAAATTGAAAGATCATTAGATTATGCAGTTTAAAGTGTACCCATCTAGGAGAAACATCAGTTTTGTCCTTGATAAAGACACCAAAGTCCACACTACCTGATTTGTTATCAAAGTTGTGCTGTTGAGCTAAATTATGTTTACTACCTTCCCCTGAATTATAGAGCTCAAGCTTTAAATTAGTTCAGATATTACTTTTGCCTATTAGAAACACCCCAAATGCATATCACTCAGGTTTTAATTAATCTTGCTAAGACTGTTTTGAAAAGCTGAAGAAGCATCTCTCATATAAATTTCACAGACATCCCTAAGGTTTGCTCCACAAGAACTTCAAATCATACATTAGAAGCAGAATTTTCAGTGAAATCGAACATTCTGAAAGCCCTTAATCTTGGAAATGGGTGTGAATGAAATTTAATGGCTTAAAGTTTGGGCCCGAAAATAGTTTGATTTAGGGTCAAGGGGAAGGAAGCCTTTAAAAATCATCTGAGAAACACAGCAACATTGAAATGAGGTATAGGTTCATTCATAGCTACACAAACCCACTCCATCACCATGATTCAAGAATTTCTTTAAAAGTATTTACATTGTATAATGCAATTTATCTGAAGAATGAAAATCCATACTGTAGTGAAATTGGTTACAGAACACATAGTATTTGTATAATAATTTACACATTTCCATAGCTTTCAAATTAAAAATGCCATGCATATATGGAAATACATCACAAAAGCTTTAATTATGCGATTATGCACAGCTTTCTAAACAAATACAAGTGCAGTCAGTGATTAAGCATATTAAGATAATATTTTGGAAGTATCCAAAATAAGCTGTGGTAAATAAGCTACTCTGTTATAAATAATAGTGGATTGAAGAACTACATTCAAATGAAGATTTATTGTCATAGACATACTCGTTATTAGAAACCACACAAAACAAAATGACAGAGTATAGCAAAGGTCAACTCCAGTACATCAGTTGAAAATAGATGGAGAAACGCACTAAGGTTCGGCATCAGATCAATAGCCTTAGGGGCTGCATAATTCTAGGAGAAATATTCTCAGTAATCCCAAATTCTGACATGAATACAACGTAGGTGTTAGGATCAGAGTTCAATGTATAAGAATGTACTTTGAATGCTCCTAAATGCAGTATAATTACATGTTTATTGAAATAAGTGTGAATTTAATGGGAACTCTTGACTAGTGAATTATATGAAATCATTCAGCAAGCAATAAAAAGGAGTATTTTTCCATTAAATAATTTTATTTATCATGTCAATACTTGATCTTTAAAACTGGATAACTGGATTGATTGATCCTAACATTGCTGCTAAGAGATGGAAAACAGACTTCATCATTTCTCCAGTTCTTTTCAGGTAGGCAATTCCTGCTTGCAGGTATTCGAAATTGGGATCAGGTTCTCAGCTCTAATAGCCCAAGTCTCAATATTTTCACACAGCAACTTCATAAAAACTTATTGTTGATTTGATTTTATAGCATATTAACTGATTTATACTGATACAATAAATTTTCAAGCAAGTCCAGAACATATCTAAAAATCTATCATTTTAACTGTAAGAAAGGCTACATGAAAAATAATAAGTTAAATGTATTAAAATAAAAGTTTAGAAACTTAAGCCTATCCATTATCCTCTGCATATCTCATTCTGAGTAACCTTTTTTAAATGCAGATTTGAATATAATAAGTCTGCTTAAAATCCATACAAATTCTTCATTGCTTTAAAAGATATTGTCCCAAGCCTTTGAGCAGTTGATCAAGCAAAGCTACTTATATTGAACTTACTATTTTTGTGGATAATACCATATTGAGCAAATCATATTTTTGCCTCATAATCACAATTTATGACATAATACTTACAGACTCAATGATTTTTGAAACAGATCATCCTCAATAAAAGACTGGTTGGAATTGAGCAGGGTTTGTGACAAAATAGTGTTGTATTGGTGGAAAAGCCTTAATAGACAAAATTTCCGTATGCACATAAAAGCTAATTTAGTGTTTTTTTCAAAGTCCAATATTCTGGGAAACAAAAATTATAACTCAAAAATATCCTTACATCCCCATGTTCATTGCAGCATTCATTATATACAATAGCCAAGACATGTAAGCATCTTGTGTCCACTTATTGATTAATGGATAAGGAAAATGTGGTATGCATATACAGTGGAATATCATTCATCCATAAAAAAGAGTGATATCTTGTCATTTGCAATGACATGAATAGATCTCGAGGGTATTATGCTGAGTGAAATAAGTCAGACAGAGAAGAACAAATAGTGTGTTTGGTCATTCAGTAGACTAAGATGAATGGTAAATGATTTCCATCACAGAATATAATCAATATAGGTCTGTATCATTGTCTGATATGTCAGAGTCATGTGTGGAGTTTTTGGCAGTACTGTTTGAACCGTTGCAAGTGTCAGATTTTATTTTTCTTCTTTGGAAGACAATTTGTTGCATCACTGAGAGCACAGTGACTGCCCAGCAGCAATAAAGATTCTGGAGAATGCACATTTTACTAATATAATAGAGACAAATATTAAGGGAAGGATTATGATTAGTTTGCTGATGATTTCCACGCAGACAACCAAGAGTGCTGAACTTAGTTCAATACAACTGATCCCATTTCTAATCAAGAGTCACTTTGTGGTTGATTTCAGCTACTCAGTTAAAAATAATAATAATTTACCAGAAAATGGTATCAAAAGAAGCTGGGTTTCCCCTCAGAAGTAAAATCTCAGCAGTTGGTTGGTTAAATTGCATGGTGTAGCTAGATAATGAGCATATAATATCTAGGTATTGCACATATATTAAAAACAATGACAATGAAAAAGTGATATAAAAATAGGGACATCAATTTCACAAGGAATAAAATACATCATTTATCCAAAAAGTCAGAAAAGTAAAGAAGAAATATATGAAGATTAAAGCATTGCATTTTGTGCCATGCAGATCTCTTTTTGTGTCTTGGGTGATAGCTGTGTACTTAACAGCTTCCTTGATTAAAAATATTGGTATGTATATTAGTCTGTTAGGGCTGCTATAGCAAAGTACCACAGAATGAATGGCTTAAATAATGGACATTTATTACTATGTTTTACAGTTCTCGAAATCCAAGATCAGGTATCAGCATAGTTGTTTCCTAACGAGGGTCATGAGTGAAGGATCATTTCAGGACTCTCCCCTCGCCTTGTAGATGGTTGTGTTCTCCCTGTGTCTTCATGTTGTCTTCCGTTTGCTTTTGTCTGTATCCAAATTTCCTCTTCTCATTAGGGTACCAGTCATATTGGATTGTGTCCCACACTAATGACCTCATTTTAACTTAATCACCCATGTAAAAGCTCTATCTCCAAAAACAGTCACATTCTGAGGTACTATGGATTAAGACTTCAACATATAAATTATTGGGGTTGGGCATAATTAAGCTTACAACATTCTACCCTCTAATTCCTCAAAATTTGTGTCCTTCTCATATCCAAAATGCATTCAACCTTTCCCAAAAGCCACCAGAAGTCTTATCTCATTATATCATCAAGTCTTAGTCCAAAATCTCATCTAAATCAAATATGAGTAAGACTCAAGGTCTGAGCTGTGAAATTTTGAAACCAGACAAGTAATGTGCTTCCTAAATACAATGATGAGAGAGTCAAAGGGTTGATATAGCCTTTCCGAAAAGAATAAATCACAAAGAAGAAAGCCATCACAGGTTCCAAGCAAGTCTGAAACATAGCAGGGTAAATACTATTCAATCTTTTAAATTTTTATTAGGACTTTTTAAATTAAAATTTACTGAGGTGACAATGGTTAACATAACTACATAGGTTTCAAGTATACAATTCTATAATACAACATCTATATATTGCATTATATGTTTGCCACCCAGAGTCAGTTCTCCTTCCATCACCATATATTTGATCCCCCCAACCTTCCTCCCTCGACCCTTAACCTCTGGTACCCATTAAATTGTTTTCTGTGTCTATGAGATTTTGTTTCTTTATTTGTTTGTCTTGTTCCTTTGTTGCCTTCAGTTTTATATTTCACATATGAGTGAAGTCATATGGTTCTTGACTTTTTCTGTCTGACTTATTTCACATAGTGTAATAATCCCAACATCCACCCACGTTGTCGCAAATGGTAGTATTTCATCTTTTCTTATGGCAGAACAGTATTCCATTGTGTATATGTGCCACATCTTCTTTATCCAATCATCTATCACAGGACACTTTGGTTGTTTCCATGTCTTGGCCACCATAAATAATGCTGCAATGAACATCTAAGTACAGATATCTTTATGGATAAACGTTTTCAAATTTTGGGAGTAGATAACCAGGAGAGGGATTACTGGATCATATGGTTATTCTATATCAAACTAAAAAGCTTCTGCACAGCAAAATAAATCATCAACAAAACAAAGAGACAACCAACTGAATGGGAGAAGACGTTTGCAAACAACGCCTTTGACAAAGGGCTAATACCCAAAATATATAAGGAACACATACAACTCAACAACAAAAAGACAAATAATGCAATGAAAAAATGGGCAGAGGACATGAACAGAAACTTCTCCTAACAAGACTAACAAGCAGCCAACAGACATATGAAAAAATGTTCAACTTCACTAGCTATTGGGGAAATGCAGATCAAAACCACAATGAAGTATCACCTCACACCTGCTAGAATGGCTATCATCAACAAGACAAATAATAACAAGTGTTGGAGAGGCTGTGGAGAAAAAGGAACCCTCATAAAATGTTGGTGCTGTATAAATTGGTACAGCTGCCATGGAAACCAGTATGAAGGGTCCTCAAAAAATTAAGAACTTTGTTTTTAAGAAAAGTTTAAGATTTAGCAAAGCTGAAAAAGGAGGTAATGTCCCATGTACTTTATTCGTACACATACATATAGGCTCGCCCATTATCAGCATCCTTTCACCAGAGTGATACATTTGTTGCAACTGATAAAACTTCATTGACACATCACAATCACACAAAGTCCATAGTTTATATTATGATTCACTGTTGGTGATGTATATTCTCTGGTTTTGGACAAATTTATAATGACATGTATCCACCATTACAGTAGTTTCATTTTCCTAAAAATTCTCTGTGTTACTTCTATTCCCCCCCTTGTACCAACCAACCCCAGGCAACCACTGACTTTTTTTCTTTTTTTTTTAATACCTCCACAGTTTTGCCTTTTCCAAAGTGCCATTAGTTGAAATCATTTAGTATATAGCCTTTTCAGATTGGCTTGTTTTACTTAGTAATATGCACATGAGGTTCTTCCATGTCTTTTCATGGATTGATGGTTCATTCTTTTTAGCACTAAATAATATTACATTATCTGGATGTACCACAGTTTATTTATTCATTAACCTACCAAAGTACAGCCTGGTTGCTGCCAAATGTTGGCAGTCATGAATAAAGCCATTGTAAATATTAATGTGCAGATTTTCCTGTGACCATAAATTTTCAGATCCTTTGCATAAATATCAAGGAACATCGTTGCTGGTTCATATGGCAAAAGTTTGTTCAGTTTTGTGAGAAGTCATCAAACTGTCTTCTGAAGTGGCTGTACCATTTTGCATTCCCACCAACAATGAATGAGAGTTCTTGTTCCACATCCTTGTCAGCATTTAGTGTTGTCAGTGTTCTGATTTTGGCCATTCCAATAAGTGTGTAGTGATATCTGATTGTTTTAATTTGCATTTCCCTGATGACATATGATGTGAAGAATCTTTTCATATGCTTATTTGTCAACTGTATATCATGTATGGTTAGGTTTCCATTCAGTTATTTGGCTCCTTTTATGAATTGTGTTGTTTATTTTCATGTTAAGTTTTAAAGAGTTATTTGTAGATTTTTTATAACAGTCCTTTGTCAGCTGTGTCTTTCACAAATATTTTCTACCAGTCTAAGGTTTTCCTTCTCATTTTCTTGACACTGTCTTTTACCAAGTAGATTTTTTTGTTTTTTAGTTAAGTTCAGTTTATCAATTCTTTGCCCTAGGAGTGCTAAAGGTAGTGTACTCACAGTTACAGATTTTTACTCACTCTCAAAGTAATAGCCATTAATTTGTCATCAAATAATCTCCATGTGTGGTTACCACAGCTTTTTTGTTATCCAACTCCCAATTTTCTTCCCAAAAGAAAACTAAAGGCACTCTAACTTGTTTATTAACAATGCTGCAAATTCTCTCCTAGGGCTGGATTTAGACAATGACTAAGCTCAATCAACATGTGGTTTTATAGTTTTAAGATTTAAAAGAACATATTTCCAAACAAAGGACACTTATTTGGCCTCTTGCATAGTATGCTGTTGTGTTCAGTCACTAGGAAATACTGACAGGAGATGAGAAGCTGAGAAACAAAGAACAATTGTGATAGTTCTTCTCCTCTTTCTCTCTGTTTCAGCCATATTTAGGCAGTGGTTGAATCTCTTGGACTTTTTTTTGTTTTTTTGTTTGTTTTCCCTGTTGGCCACTAATCAATGGTTTCAGCTCTCCCTGGATTCCAAGAACATAATTTTCCAACTTTCTCTCTTTAATCTCAGGGTTGATAACAACTTTTAGGTATTGTTTATATGGTTAACAACCCTTATCAGGTGCCTTAATTTTTCCCACATGTCTGAAATTTGTCATTTTATTATGTTTTCTTGAATTATTTTCACTGTTTTCTATTTCTTTTAGGGGCTATAACAGATGCATATAAATGATGTTTAAAGGGGTAAGAAAGCAGAAGATTGTTTTGGTAGACTTAGAGAAAGGACACAAGCAGGGAGCCATGTATTTAGCTGTTTTCTTAAATGATTCCAAGATTGTGGTTCCAATTCACTTATCTCCTTTATGATTTGTTTGTTTGTTTGTTTGTTTGTTTGTTTCTAACTCAACCTGTCTAATCACTCTTCAAGGGATTTACATTAGCTCTTCCTTCTACCTTAGCCATTTTTTCTCTAGTTTTTTGTTTGTCGGTTGGTTTATTTTTGTGGCTAGCTCTTCTTCATCCCTTAAGTTTCAGTTGATGTCATTTTCTCTGGAAGTCCTTCCCTAAATCCTTCTAATACATAAAGAAGCATCTACTCTTGTCACTCTCTACAACATCCACCTGTTCATTCCACTACCTCATTTACATTTTTCTTCCTTTTCTATTTGTTTTCTTATTTATTATTAATCTCTCATAATCTTTGCGGATGTATAGTTCATGAGAGCATAGTCCTTCCTATATGTTCATATTCATCATTAAATCCCTAGCATCAAAAATGTAAAGACTGCTGCAGTGATTTTCAATAAAAATAGTACTTCAGGATACAAGAAAATACAGGGTTTATAGAAAGGCAATTATTCCCAACCCATGCTTATATTTTGGGGCAAAACTTCTGAAGTATTATCTCTTAAGAGTGTCAGAAAACCATTAATGTCCTTCATTAGTGACAATGGGGTTCCTTAAAATGGCAAAGAGGATGAAGATCTGCAGGCTAAGTGACAGCTGTGAAGATTAGAAAATCTGCTATTAATGTTAACATCATGCTAGCATCATTTGTGCCCACAGTTTGATGTGATATGAAGACATGAATTATATTCTTAAATATTGATATTGGCATCTAATTTAAATAAAGACAAGGTAATTTTAAGTGCCATTAATAATTGTGTTCACTAAATATGCATGCCCATTCTAAATATTATATTTAAAAATCACATATAGATTCCAGATTTCATCATAAATGAAATTTTCTTCATTCAAACTCTGATAATATGCTCAAAATTATTTTATTCAGAAGTAATAAGTAGAATTAGAAATGCCTTTTTTATGCCGGGTACAGACCTTCCAAACAAAGATGAATTAGTCTCTCTGCTGTCTAGTCCCTGAGCTCTATTTAAAATGATCAAATGTACTTATGATCACAGAAAATCTCTCATGAAGTTTTGTAGTCCATTAGTGCAAAAATCAGCATTTTTTTCAATTAGCGTAAAAGACTGAATGGCTGCACAAATTTATCTAGTAAGAGAAAGATGACTGAATTAGTAAGAAAGCTGGTCTCTAGTGGGGAAGCCAGATCAGTAGATGATATTAACTTCTTTTTTTTTTTCTATTTCATATCACTGCATAGTAAATTGAATAACAAATGAAATGAGATATTGAAACAAAACCATACTAACGGTGTTTGTCTTATGAAATTTAAAATTGGAATGTGTCAAAATAATAATTTTATTACTTCCCTTACCTTGAATATACTGTAATGTAGCCTGTGTTATATTATATGCTATATTAAGAAGTAAGATTTAGTGTGAAAAGTACCGAGGGATTTGGAATAAGGGGTGCCTGAGTTTGACTTACTCTGTTATCATTGCCAGGTCAACATAGTCATACTGTGCATGCAATCGTGGTAGGCTTACAAGGACAATTTAATGGTTCCATCTTAAATGTGACATCCCGAAGAATTTATAAGTGGTGCTAAAACTATGGCCACTGTAATATGTCCATAACTTACATTCTTAAAAGAGATTAGAAAACCACTGTGCTGAATAGTTGCCTTTTAGAAAATAGCAACTGGAATACTTTTATTTTGTAAGTCTTTCTCTTCATCTAACTGAAAATTCACTAGCAACTTTTTATATGCATTTTCATTAATAGCCCTTTAAGTTTCATAATGAATCCCTAGTTGTTCTCCTATATTTTCCCAAAGTACCCAGAAATTTTTCTCCTTCAGTTGTTTCTATTTCTCTATCTGCAATCCTTACATTTCAGTCTCACAGAAATTTAAAAAAAAAAAAAAAAAAAATTATTATTAACTGTATTCACTCTTCTTTTACTTTGAGATCAGAACTATGCACAAAGATTACAGTGATCCAATACACCAGGTTCTGAAACTCTCAGCAGGGAGCAGTAGGCACAATTCTTCTGGTAAGAACATCAAGGGAGTTTGGCAGCACAGTCATCGAGGCCTTATAAGAGAAGCCATCAATGAGAGGGTAAAGTATAGGAGCAAGTGGGAAATTGTATTAGATATACAGATCATGAAATAATTGCAATACCATGGGAACTCACTTGAATGGAGAGGAGTTAGCATTTGTGAGACCTTATAGTAGCTAGAGTGACCCAGTCACAACACCTGGGCATGGAATCTATGCCGTGCTTAAAGGAAAGGTGGATAATAAGATTAAGTTAAGGAGGAGATCAGTGATTTGTGGGAGATATAAAAGAGATACTGGTTCTAGAGTAAGGAGACAACGTAAAGCAAAAAGAATAAAATATGTTTCGGGGTACAATTTTAGTCCAGTATCAGAGTAATATGATAAGCAAATGTGATAAAATCAGATTAAATGTTGAATTACTGACATAAGGCTCATCAAAACCTATAAGAGTAAACCAAAAATTGGTTTATAATACAGTTTTCACATACTGTTATTTCAGCCTGTACATTTCTTTATCCCCTTAAGCCTAATAATTCAAACACACCCCTCTGCTGCATTATTTTACCTCTAAAGTCTTACCTGAAGCCCTTCATGCAGAATTATATAACTATTTTCTGAAATTGCAATAACATTTCTTATAGTACTTAATATATTGTGAATTGTAATGCAGTTTTTACTTACATAAAGGAGGAAGGAAGAAGCCTAGAGTAAGTTTAGTCTGCAATTGAAGTTCAGTAGTCAAGGTCAGGGGCAAAGAATAATTCCTGAGAAACTATTATCCAAGTACCTCTAGAAAGTTGTATTATTACCAACAGAAAAGAAGCATTTTTAAGTAAAAATGGCAAAGGAAGGGGTTTCATTTATTATTTCCAGGTGTTCCCTCCTAGGTCCTGATGTCAGGAGCCTTTCTGTTGTTTTCTCCATATCAAGTTCTGTCTGTGTATATGGCTGGGTTTACTTTCAGGGTGAAGAAACTCCTGAAGTTCTTCTAGGCAGAAAGGGACTTTATGCATGAATTTGGTTCTTTTGGCATTATTAAATTGATTGAAGAAAGTTAAGCCAACCACAAATGTCTCAGAATTTCACCTTGTGTTTTCCTGAGGCAGTCGATAAGGGGATGATAAATGAAGGAGAATCAGTATGATGTATCAGAGAGAGAGTTCAGTTAGAAAAAAAAAAAACCAAGAAAAACTCTACTAGCTATTTCAACAGAGAACTTAATATAAGAAGTTGATTGAACAGATACTGAAACACTTAAATAGCAAAATAAGAAGGAATAAAGGTGGGAAATAATAAACGAGGACATGTGTGTTGCCTTTAGAGGTGAGGAAAGTTTGGGGTTTTCAGAACCTGGATACCAAGAGTGGGATCCTTGGAGAATTAGGACTCAGACATATGAAGAGGAAGTGCCAGTCAGCTCCTCTGGTACCTCAGACGTGGGCAGGTGGGGTCTTGTGGACAATAAGTCAGACCTCAGAGCAAGCAGTGCTACCTAGTATTTCAGGAGCTCAAAATAAGAGTCCCACAGCTCCAGGGATGTTTAACTTTCCCATGAAATGGCATTGCCTGTTGTTGCTGGTATCGTATTTGTTCAGAGGAGGGATCTTGTAGAGCTGGAAGTAAGCCTCGTCCTGGTAAGGCCCCGGGACGGAGGAGTGGGTGATGAGAATGGTTCAAAATATGCTGGAAATTGGAAAGCACTGCTCAGGCATGGTGAAGCAACACTAAAGTGAAGTGACATTGATAGAAACCACAGGCAAACTGAAATGAACAAGTCCCTTCTTTCTTCCTCCTGTCTTTCAGTCTCCTCCAGTACCTGTACAGAAAAAGCGTAAGTATCCACATAACAAAGAATTGTAGGTTGCCGAATTCCCACCCCAGCATCAAAAAGCAAAGAATAAAAATATGGATTTAAATCTGAGAGTCAAATGGCTTCATATCCAGGATGAATAAAACACATAATTTTAATCTCTAATTAGAGCTTCTAACCCTGAGTAATGTCCTAGCTTTATGGCTCAGTGCATGAAAGCTATAAAACATTTGGCTTGATAGCTGCAGAGAGACTAAGCTAAGTTGTGATAATTAAGCACTAAATAACCTAATGTAATAATTGGCTTATAGGGCTTTACTGTGAACTATTTTATAAACCCACCTTTATAACCTGCTCTCCCTGAAAGGGATGTATGGGTGGCAGAGAGGAAGGGACAGAGGCAAACACTGAAAACTGAGGTGTGATATTTTGAAATATTAAGGATGGCCACATGTTTGCCATTTCTCCATGCCTAAGCACACCTGTTTCCTCTACCTTTAATTTGAATTGGCCTTAATGATTAGACCAATAAATATAGCAACAATGGCACTGTGGAACATTTGAAACAAGAACATAAGAGTTTTTCCAGCTTCCACCCAGGTCTCCCTATCTCAGGGATCTCTGAGCTGTCACGTAAGAAGTTGACTACAACATTGTAGATACTCTGACCCACAATTCCAATTGAGCCCATCCTTCCAACTATTCCTGACAAGGCACAACACATGAGTTCAACTTTCTTGAATCTTCCAGACCAGCCCCATTCCCAGCTGGAAACCACTCATTGACATCTATTGACAATTTGTGGAATAGAACAGTCAGCCTGCCTGAATTTATGAGCACAAACTGATGAAATAGAATACAGTGATCATTGTTTTAAGCCAGTAAGTCTTTGGATAGTTTTCTATATAGCAGTAGAAGTTGGGGCAGATATACATAAGGTCAGAGATATGCAGCATTTCTGTGAGACTTTTTTGAGGCAACATATAAAATATAGCATGCTAGATTTTCAGTTGACTCCAAACATTCTTTTCAATTTTATTCTCGAAAAGAAAGCAAACACTAAAATGACTAAAATGATAGAAAGCACGTAGCATATAATAAATAAAGCAAACCAAAACAAAAACCAAAAATAGCATAAACAAAATAAAAGAATATACTTCTCTCTATTCTCAGGAGAAAAAATGGACCCAGAATAAAGAGAGAAATATGAGGTAATAAAATGACAGAAAGAATAGGGAAATGGAATAAAAACTGGAAGTAATTGTATAATTTTTTTTAAAGTATAGAATTAAGGGCTTCAAACTTATAGGATAAAAACATTTGTAGAAGACAAATATTTCAAGAAGAAACAAAATGCAAAACTGAGGTACTGTTAAAAAATCTATATGCTGGCATCAGAAATCTGGAGGCAAGAGAGAGGGGCAAATATTACAAGGAGGGAATAATTTAGGAAAGGCAAACTAATCATCTGCAGTATTTTATCTAGAAACAATCGGTGATGCAGAAGCTTTGAAAAGTGGGAGATTTAATATAAGCCTAAAAAATCAAGTAAAGTAGGGATTTATTTCAGTCATATAGTTCTAGGAAGAAAGATTAAAATATAGGACCCTTCCAGAGCATCCCCAGTGGAGCATCAAGTTATTAGTTGAAAGCCCTGGACAATACCCTAGAAAAGGAGCAAAACAGATGCAACCCAGCTTCAACTCTTATCAGTCCCTGACTGGATTAAGATAATCAGTCTCCCTGTATGTAATCTTAAACTTGCTCCTGCTAAAATCTCCAACTTCATTTCCCAGTATTACCAAGCTCACTCTTCTCTTGCCACACTAATGATCATCACATTACTCTAATACCACAATACTCATTTTTTCTTCAGGGCCTTTGGACTTGCTTAATTTATTTTAATATGTTGCATAGTTTATATAAGTCAATCCCATATTTCTTTCATGTCTCTCCTCAAATATAACATCTATTTAACAGTTCTCCCTCCACATTCCTTCTTCAATTCCTATACTTTCATCTTTTTTTATTTGTGTGCATAACTTTTTATAAAATAGATATACTGTGTTTACCTGAAAATAAGACCTAGCTGGACCATCAGCTCTAATGCATCTTTTGGAGCAAAAATTAATATAAGACCCAATATTATATTATATTATATTATATTATATTATATTATATTATATTATATTATATTATATCAGGCCCGGCTTTATATTATATTAAAATAAAACTGGGTCTTATATTATTTTTTGCTCCAAAAGACATTAGAGCTGATGGTCTGGCTAGGTCTTATTTTCAGGGAAACACAGTTTTATACAATGTTATATAAGTTTTTATTTACTGTTTTTCTCCCCTACTAGATTTTACTGTATAATTCACAAGGACATATAATTCACAGGGTCAGATTTGTTTCATTGTGTGTTTGTAGTTCAGAAGTGAGTTAGAACTTTACTACATGTCTGTTCATAGATACAGAGAACAGAATTGTGGTTGCAAGAAGAGGGATTTGAAGATAAGAGAATTGGGTGAAAAGGGTCAAAAGCTAAAAAGAAAAATAAAACAACAGCAACAACAAAACAAACAAACCTCCCATACTATCTTGGTCAGCTCAGCTCTGGCTTCCACAACAACACAGACTGGGTGGCTTAAACAGCAGAAATTTATTTTCTCACAGTTCTGTAGGCTAGATGTCCAAAATCAAGGTTGGTCTATGGTGAGGCCTGTCTCTTTGGCTTATGGTTGTTCACTTTCTTCACATGAGCAACATGTGGCTCACATGTGGCTCACATGGCCTTTCCTTTGTGGGCACAAGGAGAGAAAGGTCTGGTGTCTCATTCTTCTTGTAGGACAGAGTTCTATTGTTAGGGCCCTACCCTATGACCTTATTTCACCTTAATTACCTCCTTACGGGTCCTACCTCCAGATATAGTGACCTTGAGGGTCATGGCTTCAATATATATAGTAAATATATAATATATATAGTAAGAGGTCACAGTTCTATCCATAAGACATACTAAAATGATTTAATACTTCTTCAAATGAATCTAAACATGTTTTATTAAAATAGTAATAATAATTCAGCCAGCAATTGAAAACTAGCAAGTTACATCTGTTTGCTAATTGGCCTTATTCAAAGGGAAAGTAAAATTCTTATATCTTCATGACAGGAGGTAATTTTATAACTTGAAGAAAGACCCCCATTGAAGTTACGCTCCTATCCTCCTACAGAAACTGGAAGATTGGGGATCTATCTGCCTTGGTGATCACATTTCAAAGAGATGTTTCCCAGATCCTTGAAAGAGAAATTTCTAAGTTGTAAAACTGGGAGAGCTTTTTAAAAAAGTGTTTACGTCTCAAAGAGACAGAGAATAAATCCACAATTACAAGTCATCTAAAGAAGTTATTAAACAACAACAACAACAACAAAAACAAGTAAGTCCGAGCCTAGAGTCAGGAAAATGTGTGCCACAGCACATAAACTTGGAGGAGGACCACAGGCTATAGAAGGGAACCCAGCCAACAGCTTGACTGAAGCCTTGTGAGACCCTCGGCAGTATGGGGACAAGTGTTCAAAACAAACCAACAAAAACTACAGCAAAGAAAACAAAATACAGCTACCTAGTGGGTACTGAACAATACTTTCAAAGAACTATTAGTCTAAACACTGGGAGTCTTTAAGATTAGAATTGAAAGGGTCATATTACAATAAATCAAAAACTCACTGTTTGATCCCCATGTCACCTTAAAATCTGCAATTTTTTGAACTTTCAGGATGGAAAAGAAAAGTTCCATGATTGGCTTGAAATTTATTGATTGATATGTTTATCTAAAGATACTAGTATACCAAGGAGAATATCTATTTATGTGATTACATAATTCTTCATATGTAATTCTTCAAATATAAATAATTACTATATACTTATATAAAACAGTCTATTTATGTTAATGTCATCTTTAAAAATGAGTATGGCTATTCTTTGTGCTTGTACTATTTCTGATTCTATTGCCGACTTTCTTGCAGATATAAATATTTTAGCTGGGATAATAGTGACACATTAATCCAGAAACTGAAAGTAAGGGAAAGGGTCAGTCATCAGAGCAGTCATGATATGTCAGGAATCCTGAGAATAGTAGAATAGGGTAAAGTTTGGGCCATGGTCATAAATCCAGAATTTAGATTGTCAACTGCCAAAATGATTGGTGTTGAAGTAGTTACTTTGTAATATTACCCCAAACTTAACAACTTTAGATGTCTTTATTTACTTTTTACTTTAATAACATGACATATATTTTTTCTGGTATTCCATTAAGGAAGCTTGTAGGAAATCCATCTATTGTGTAAAGACTCATTTAGTTTAGTGGCAAAGTCATTTTTGAAGAAGTTGAGTGAAGCTCAAAACAAACTTCTTTGGTACCCCTCCATCAAATTATAACACAGAACAAAAAGTAGCCCAAACAAAATCTAGTATCTCATGAACTCCACATATTTTTAACAGTAATAAAATATAACAGTCATGTTATGCCATTTCAATCATCCGTAAGCTGTTGCAGATACAAGGAAATTTTTGTTGTGACTTACTGTTTGAATTAATTGGCAAAATATTGATGAATCCTGCGTTGTATTTGGAAATATTTAATTCTGCTGTAAAGGACAAACACAAAGAAAAAGTGATATTAAACTTTTGACAACACTAATTATAGATAGTGAATTGTCTAATAGCTTATGATATATAGGCAGAATTCATAAGATATATGAAATACAGAGAGTAAGTCAGAACTTGTAAGAGTCATTAAAGATAGTACAAATGGGATACCTATGATTAAAATGATAGAAGTGCAAACAAGAATATTACATATAAATGGAAAGAGATGGAAAAACTGCATCATGTTGTGCAGGTCATGTTACTTCCAGATTGGTAGCTATATCATCCCTAAGCTCACCTCCTCCCCACCAACTAGTGACAACTGGTATGATCTCATTCTGGTCCCATACCTATTATTCCCCAGAAAGAGATAAAAAACACAACCGTCCTACGTGTGTGTGGTAACTACAACTGTAACAAGGAGTAGTTGGTTTTGAATCACTCTGAAAGAGCAAGTAACTGTTTGCTCTGTGTGTCTTCTGTCTGCCGAACCCCTTGTTTATCCATATCTCTGGTCTTGTACATATAATCAGAGGGCATGTCTGATATGGGAAGCGAGAGAAAGAGAGAAGGGACAAGTGGAGAGAGAGGGAATAAGGGAAAGAAGAAGAGGGAGAGAGGGAGGGTATCTAAAAACATTGGTTAATACAGGATTATGGTAGAGTGTTCTTTCTACCCCACTTTCACCCGGTCCTAGCTGTTAGCCAAACCCTTATTTATCTTCCCCTTGGCTGCTCGCTGTGTTTACAAGTTATATAAGAAGTCATGTGCTCTCCACAACTTATTTTGGTTTGTGACCCTGTCTCTGGGATAGTCTACTTGGTAATCTCTTGGAAGCTATGGCAACATCAAGGTAACTTTCTAAATGACACTTTGGTTGTCCACCAGACTAAAAGGAGCTCTCACAGGAATACCATTTTCATCTTCTAGACTTTTGAAACACCCTATTCCTTCAAATATTCAATATCTGTTTACCAAGGAAAATTGAAAATGAAATTGCCACTTAGGTGGTGAACATTTATAGGTAGACTGATGTATTTATGCCTGATTGGACAGCTTTTCTTAAAATGCCACAGGAAATAAGAATTGTCACATGTAGAAATATTTTGGAAGAGAAAACTATTATTAGTGTGTTCTGCAAGGTCATGGTGAGTAGCATTGAATAATTTGTTTTATTGGAATAACACTGTCTTTCTGAATAATGAACATAATGCATGTCAGTCATCATGACATAATGACAGATTTATTTTTAAAAAGGAATTGATATAGAGCATGTTTCTATTATGATAATATTTATAAAAACTGGACATTCAAGGAGAAAGATATATTTTAATACTTCCCATGAATCCAGATTTTTATTTCCTCTTACTCAAGTTGTAAGAAAAACAACAACAACATGCAATACTGCATACTATGTTTTGATAAGAATATAGGTTTATACAATTTAATTATGCTAACTTAAACATTAATGAAATTCATGATGACCTTTGAAACTAGATATAAAAAGCTCCTGATTTTATTATAAATTTAAGATTATGTCATTGAGCTCATGAGCTGTATGAAAAAAATTATAATCTGTTACATAAAATCTGGGTAAATCTGGGTTGATTTTTAAATTGTGGTCAAAGAGTGGTGCCAACTTACTTCAAAGTCAACCAAAAACTTCATAGTGACATGTGGGAAAATCTAAAGACTATTTATATATATTCATTAAAATACAATGGAATAAACATGAGTTACATCATATGTGTGTTTAATGATTTGCCATTGGTGAAAACCATGTATTTCAAAATAGTAAAACTCAAAATAAATTTGCATATGGATATGTGTGTGTGTATACATATGTGGACATACAAGGTGTTCTACCCTGCATAATGTAGAGGGCAAATTACCCAAATGTCACCTGTTATTCGGGTATTCCTCCAAATGTTTCCTAAATAACCTCTGCTTAGTGTGCCAAAGAAATGCTTGATACTTTCCATACAGTGTCCGTGAAAATCATAAAATCCTGGGCAAAATTGCTATATGTATTAGGACCTGGTTTTGCGAGGATATGTAGAGCCCTCAGACAGTGTACTTTCAGAATTGGACTGAGCTGCTTACTCCTGAAAGTTACACTCAAATGAAGGATTCTCAAAATATCTGGGTATGTTTGTGTTAAATCATAACTGTTTCATGAACCAAAACCAGTTATTTTAGTTCATGAAACAGTTGTTTCTCAGGATACAAGCTCCTCCTGGAGGTGCTGGTCCATAGCAGTCCCAATATCTGCTACCCCAGAATTAACTCTCCTACTCTTTCTCCCAGATGATCAAATCACCTAAATGAAGGAATTAAACTGCTAAATATAAAAATAACAACAACCAGAAGGAAAAACAACAAAAAACAAAGCAAAAGTGTGGTTATACTCTTCATCAAGAATAATAAGTATGTTTAGTCTAATTGAATACTTACTTAATAAATGAGAGGAGATACTTGGAATGGTTCACATCAACTTCCTATTCCACACACCTGCCCCCGCCCCATCGGTAAAAAAGAAGAAGCCAAAATGGAAGGACCTGATGAAACTACTTTCATCATACTAAGGAAGAATATAATCAGGGAGTTATTCCCAAAGTAATTTGCCCTTCTTCTACAATACTTTGGATTATTTTACTTACATGTGTATTAAAAAGAAAAAAAAAAAGGTAATTCTACCTAGAAAAGGAAGATATGCTTCAGAAATATAAACTGTAAGTCATTGTTAATTTTTCTCACTAAACAGAAGAAAACACACACACACACACACACATACACATACACACACTGACACACACAAATGTATTTTTTTTTCTTATAGTGGATTATTGTTATGATATTAAATTTATAAATAAATCAGTATTTTTAAGTTATTATGCATATCCATCTAGAGTTTATCAGGAGACATAATTTATAAGTTATCTCATATATAATATCATTTAAAAAATCAGTCATTGTTATCTATTATCTCATGTGGGTAGTCAATATACAATTGTTGATTAAAAATGGGACCTCAGAAATGCATTTCTATTTTACTCACAAGGAGAACAGTGGAATTCAAATGAATTATGGCCGGGGTGGCTCCTCATTTAATGAGGAAAACTTTAAGGTTATTTGCCTTATTTCCAAAGTTGTATAATTTTAACGGAATTTGTAGTTATTATTTAGTAAAAGTCTATAAAATTATGTATATAAATTCTATGTACACCGAACTGTTATTTAAAACTAGGAAAGAAGTAATGAACAGTCGTGTGTTTTTTTTGTTGTTTTTTTTTAAAGAGATAGCCATAGGAACACACATGGGAAGGACTCATGTAAGAGTGTCACCCTAAAGTGAAAGCATTTTGGTAGTCAGTCACTAGCTGACAGCCAAGAAGGCTAATAGGAACCTCAGTTCTACAACCACAAGAAACTGCAGTCTGCCACTGCTGTGAATGACTGAGGAAACTCATTCTCCCCTAAAGTTTCCGGAAAGGAATACAGCCCTGATTAAACCATAATTTTAGCCCAGTGACACTGGTGTAGGACTTCTGATCTACAGAACTGTAAGATAATAATTGATGTTGTTTTAAGCTGTTCAATTTATGGTAATTTATTATGGCAGCAAGAGAAAATACATTTAAATGCCTAGGAATTATATATGATACATTAAAATTTGAGTTGTGGTCAATATTTTTAATAATATTGTTAAATTAAAACACTAAACAATAAACCTACAGTTTAACAAAATTAAAAAATTGTAACACACCCATAAAAGTATGCATCAGAATGTGAACTTTTTAAAAAATAGAGTATTTGTATCATACATTGTGTTTTTTCCAGGCACTCATAAACCGTTTTGTTCTGTTTCACGGAAAATGCAGTTTTTTGTAATAGACTTTGAAAAGAAAGCCTCCTTTTATATTCCCTTTTATGTGAAACAGGCTTAACCCATGATACAGAACCTCAAAAAGTTGTTTTAAAAAAATATTTTGTGTGAATTATGCCACAGAGTCTCCCAAGTTACTAAACAAGTATAGAGTAGTAGGAGTCATAAAAATACAGTCTCATCCTTAAGAATTGTTTTGAAAAAGGTAATATTCTAAAGACGGTAAAATATTAAATTTCCTCTTTTTACTTATATAAAGAAGGAAAGTGAAGAAGGAACATTTCTAACGTGTTAGGCCCTAATATGTTTCAACCCCTTTAGCAGAGCTGTATTTATCACAGTATGTTTAGAGAAAACTGAGAATTACAATGTTCACATAAATTTCCAAGGCCACATATTTCATAGCAATGAAGCAGTAAATGCAATCCAGGTTGGTGGAATGGTTAATCCATTCTCAGTCTCTCTACTAAAACGATTGATTTTGGAGAAAATATGTAGAAAAGTGAATAAAATACCAATGCAAGAATTTCTCAGTTTCTTATAGAAATAGAGAAAGAACATTCAGGATAATTAAACTTCTTATTTATTAGTCAAACTTAATTTTCTACTAATAACTTTTATCTTGTTCTTCCTTTTATCCAAAGCACAGGATATTGGTTTAATTTTCCCTCTCTAACACTTTGCTCACAGAGGTGGAGGTGTTGAAGAGTAGTGAAATGTCCCAAAGGTATACATCAGGATGCAGGAGGGAAAAAGCAGGGGTCCTGGGTAATTTAACCAAAAAAAATCAGTCCCTTAAACATTCAAAATACAGTAGTGTTTGACACTGTCTGTATCTTATCACCTGAGCAGAAAAAAAAAAAAAAAATCGAATTACAATTTATAGTTTTAAATGTAATCAAGTAGACAGTCAAGTTAAACTTTCATTAGTCACTCAAGCAAAATTAAGGATGTATCCATAGATCTCTTCAGGCTTTTAGAGTCAAATGCAGTCACACCAAGATACACAACATCTGCAGTATTTATTTTTTTTTTCCTCTCTCCACTCCCTTCTTCCTTTCCCTTCCTTTCCTTTCTTCTCCCTCCTTCCCTTCCCTTCATTTCCCTTCCTTTCTCTTCCTTCCTTCCACCTTCTCTCCTGTCCTCCTTCCTTTCATCACTCCTTCCCTCCCCGCTTCTCAGAATGCACGTCTTAGAAGTGCTTTGCTATTTGAAACTTCCCTTCTTCCCTCTATCCCTGCATCCCTCCCTCCATTCTATTTTTCTCTCCTTCTTTCTTGTTCTCTTTCTTTCTTGTTTTTGTTCTCTTTATTTATTATTATTATTATTATTTTGATTCTGGCCCTTGGTTGAGAAACATCTCCATCTGTTTTTAAATGTCTTAAATCATTTGCATATCATAATCTAAAGTGTGCTCCCTTCTTTCTTATCATGAAATTGGCATTTCTACCCTTTATAACTATCATTCATCTTCCCAATCTGCCCTCAACCTTGTTTAGCTAAATAGTAAGATGTAGTTTGGGGTAATATTAATCTAAATCTTGCTATAGTTTATAGATATGAGTGTAACACATATGCATACTTATAATTTTTTGAACAAAACCTTTCTCATTCCATATTTTAAAATAATCTGTTCTTGGTTGCTAACTTCAGTTAATGTAGTCAGTACCTCGGGCCATTTGTGATTTCCTTTCTCTCACAGTGTGTCCTGATCTATCCTTCTGTTAAATGTATTAGTTTTCCTAGAACTGAGCCAGTATATTAAATACCAGTATGCTATAATATGAATGTTATTTAATCGGAAAGAAAATATATACTTGTCAAAGCAAACGTATTTCATTTTTGCATTGAAAAATACTTCCTTGGACTTACTAGATGATTTAAGTGATCGATTTCACTTTATTAAGATTAGTTTTCTTACATGCTTTTCCTGTGGAGGGCACCATCAAAGTTGCAGTAACAAATCTAAGATAATGACAAATGACAGGAGACATTGCAGTTGATTATCATTTGAGGGGGTCTTTCATTGCACAGTTTTGTGAATGAACTTAAAGGTATTGCAACAACAACAACAACAACAAAAACTCCAGGGGAAAGAGAAAGGATAAGGTAACATACTCAGAACAGTGTCCACATGTAGTAGAAGTGGCCTGCTACCTGGATCTTTGTGTTACCAGCCTTGTTCGTATGTCCTGTCTCTCCCGTCACACTTAAGCCATCTCCTCTGATGGTGAGGTTGAAAAGGGGGCTTAGCAGATAGACAGTGCCTGGAGCTAATGCACACTTTCTATGAGAGTGACACCCAGGGGTAAAAAAAATACCTGTTGATCAGCTACGAGTTTTTTAGGGTAAAGGGCACTTGGGAACAGAATCAACATGGCTAGAGTGGGAGTCACACATAAATATTGAGTGTCTATGTGACTCCCGTATTTTATTGTCATTATTATCCTGTGTCCCATATGTCCAATGTAAATGTGTCATGAATATTTGTTACTTCTTGGTCTTTTATCCTTTCTGCAAATATTCAATAGGTATATGGTCTACTCACATTATTTATGTCTAGCACATCTCAATCTTCTTCTATACTTAGTTTTATCTATCAACCTAGTATGTTTGCTTTTCTTATTTTTCAAAGCAGAATAGAATATTCTTAAATAATACTGTAAATGTATTTACAAAACATAAAATTTGAGGAATAGTATGAAGCCAGATGAAAATTCACACACACACACACACACACACACACACACACACACTAGGGATATCAGATATTAGGGATATCAGGAATATCTGATGAATGAGAAAACCTTATCAAAATTATGTGAAAGGTTAAAGAAAAAATATAGAGAGAAGATAAAAAGTATGTCAATTTACTTAAGATCCAATGTTATGTAAGGCAAGTTTTCTCAAATGAACTACTAGTGGAATTCAATAGAGTTAACATATTAACAAATGTATGTTTTTAAGCTCATCTTCTACCTAAATCATTCTAAAATACTTTAGATAACAAAGAGCCATGTGCATCCTCTCTGGCAATCAGGTGGGTTTGCCATGTAAAGTTTACCACTGGTCAATCCGCCATGTTGCTAAAACTCCCTCACCACCTTTATTTCCAGGTATTTCTCTGCTTTATTCCATACTTAGGCAAGCCATTGTGCACTCAACTCCTGACAGCAATTTTGCCATCCTTTTGAAGAGGAGAAAGAAACCTCACTATCTTATTTGTCAGCCATATGACAATGGTCACAAAGCAGAACTTGTTCTCAGTATCGTTCCTTCATTTTCTTACTGTTGTTTTTATTCTGTTGTTTCACCATTCTATCATTATGTCATAACAGTATTATCAACCCAATTCTACTCTGATGCTTATACTTATCTGAATAGTTCATAGGTAAAATTTTCTCAAGTGGATTATCTGATATTAAAGGAAATTACATTATTGTGAAATGCAAAGAACTTTTGGTCAGACATTGAAGGGAGCGTAGGTTTGGAATAAATGTATCCAGGCTCTGTCTTCAATTGTTTATAAACTATATAAATGCAGATAGTTGTAACAACTTTGTGGGACTGAGCTTAGAATGTGGTGTTTCCTTTAATAACAAGAAGCAAAAGACTAGAAATATTATGGATTTGAAACTACATTGGATAAACCAAAAAAAGAAAAAAAATTCCTAGTACTGTGTGTGTGTGTGTGTGTGTGTGTGTGTGTGTGTGTGTGATAATGCACCTGATATTTCAAGGCTAGTTCTGTAACCTATTCTTTGTCATTGACCTTTTTTCACTTTTTTTTCTGTATTTTTATCCTTTTTCATGTTATTTACAGTTTACAGGATTGGAAGATCCCCTTATGTATTTATTCAAGAAGTAGTTATTGTGCACCTACTATGTGCCAGCCACTATTTTAGACCCTGGATATACAGAAAGAAATAAACACAAATCACTTGCCTGCACAGATCTTATATTCTAGAGGTAGATACTTTAGCTAGCTGGATAGATAGATGTCTCTTTGGAGGTCACATTTGTTCAGACCTTGAGTAAAGTGAAAGAATAAGCATTGGGGTGAAGGAGCATTCTTGTTTGCAGAGGCCCTGAGATGGAGGCATGCTTGGCCTATTCAGGAAACAGAAAGGAGGTCCGTATGGCTCGAAAGCAGTGAACATTTTCAATAACATAATAGAGTAGTCAGAGAGTAATCCTGGGGCAAGATCACAAAGTTTGACATGGCAGGAGGCCATGGGTAGGTCTTCGGTGACACTCTGAGTATAAAGGGAAGTCAGTGAAAGCTTGAGTAGTGGAATAATTTGAATTATAATCTGAAGGCTCGGTTCAGCTTCTCTGTGGAGAATAGCCTCTGATGGAGCCAGAAAGGGAGTTCAGTTATTAAAGGATAACTGTTCCTTGGAAGTAGGATATAGGCTTAGAGGTGATGAGAAGTGTTCAAAGCTGGATGCATTTTAAAAGTGGAGTCAGCAGACTTTCTGATTGTTGGATGAGGCTTAATGCAAAGAGAGAGACCCATGGTTTTTATTCCAAACACCTGGGTAGATGGTCTTGTAATTTACTGAAATAGAATCATTAAAGGATAGTCAGGTTGGAGTTGTAGGGGTGGAAATAAGTAAGGTTTCAAGATACTTTTGAGATGCCTAGTAAAGATGACAAGTGACATTTGGGTTCAAGCACAAAATTCAGGGGAGAGTCAGTGTCAAAGATAGTAATTTGGAATAATCACTGTATAAAGTTAGGATTTAAAGCCTTGTGACTGATGTCACAGTTGCAGAGTACATCTAAATAGAGGAGAAAAGAGAATCAAAGACTGAGTCCTAAGAAACGTCATACTCAAAGTAGAGACTAAGAAGGATCAGCACAGGAAATTGAGAAATGCTGTCCAGTGAGGTAGAAGAAAACCAGGTAAGTATGGCAGCTGTCTAAGAAAGTAAATAGATAGATAGTGTTTTAAGAAGTAGGAAGTAAGCAACTATGTTCAGTGCAACACGGATTTTGTATTGCGGAATTCATTGATGACTTTAACAAGAGCCATGTTACTAATGGATGCTGATGATAACCCTAGTAGAACAGGAGCAAGAGTCAAAGGGATGAAAGAAACCAAGACAACTAAACAGACGCGGATGTACCTTAGTCCCCCACCCCCATGGCATTTTCTTTCCCACTTGGCTTCTGAAGAAGTTGAGAAATAAAACAAAGGAGACAGTGGATACAAAACCAAAATTGCATGTTTACTAATTCTGAAAGCTAAAGTAGATAATGTGGCTTTGTATCTATTGGCCAGATGAGTCTCCTAACCGAATCTCAGACTCATACACAGGCTCAGTCCTAGGTTGTTCTAGAAGGCCTTCCCCTGAAGGACCACGGGAATGCTAGCTAGCACCTTGCAGACCATTCATCTGCAAGAAGAAAAAGGTAGTTATACCGAATGTACTTTCCAAATATGATCCATCAGAACACCTTTTCTGAACTGAAGTAAAAAAGGCAGAGAGACACTATCAATTATACTAGCAAAACTCCTTTCAGAGGAAGAAACATCAGGTATGAAAAATAATCATTTCCCAGTAACTGTATTTAACACTTTGGGGAGATTTTTCTATAAAAATCAGCAAAAGTAAAATCTAGAAGGGGAGGTGAGCTGAAGTAGTTTTTTTAAAGCATGAAATATAACAATCAGTTTGTGTTATGTTGTTTTTTTCTTTTTAATGTACATATTCATGCTGTTTTGTGTTCATTACCTGTTTTCCCCTCAAGCATATTATTATAGTTCTGTGAGGGTAAGGATATTGTTGTATCATTTATGTAAACACAAACCCTGTAAGTGTGTCTGGCAATATTATTTAAATATTTACTGAATGTCTTGATTTATTGAGTACACTATTGTATCAATAATTGAATCTGTTTTTGAAAGCACAATATAGTATAATCAACGCTTGATATGGAATCAGAATATATGGATTCTAGTGACAGTTCTAAAATTTATGTCATTTTGGATAAACATTCTAACCTGACTGAATTCCAGTCTTTTATTTTTCTTCTGAAAAATGAGGACAAACATTATTATTATTATTATTTCTTTTTTACTTCAGAAGTGTACTTTAAAAAGCAATTTATATAATAGATGTGAGAACCCTTTGAAGAGATAGCTGTGAAATAGTGTTCTTCTCCTCTGTCTGTATGCCTACAACTTTTAATTTACCTTAAATCAGAAGGTGTTGTATTGATGTTATTCATCTTTAATCAATCAGGCTGGCACTACAGTTCAACTATTATTTGCAAATAACTGTTTGGGATGTGGTGGGATTACATTACACAACATATTTCTCAACAAGAGGACATACTCAGTCATGCCATGCTCTACATGTTTTTCAAATTACCTCAGCTTTAAGAATTGATCTTTTATTTAATAATGCTTTTGAAATTTCAAGATGACACAAAGTAGAATTCTTACTTTCCCACCTTAAAATTTGAATAAGAACTGATAAACAAAGAAATTTCTGATGATGATATATATGCTGGGAAGACAACTGGCAGCCTTCATCATGGAACTGTGTGGTGTCTTGATGAAAAGCAAAGTAAGTCAATGGTAACTGGAGTTTCTGTGTTCTCAGGTCTTTGTCACTGGATTATTTTTATTATTATTACTCTCATCAGTAAACGACACTGAGTACAAATGTAATTCTAACTGTATTACTTTATAATATAATAGTTAAGCAGTCTAGACATATTCCTTTGTGTCCTAGTATCCTTGTGTCCTTTGCATTTGAATCCTGCAAAAGACACCAGGAAGCAAATTTCTCAAGCATTCTGCAACTTCCTATTGATTCTCTCAATATCACTGTACCATCACTTGAAACTATAAATTGGTTTGTATCACAGGGGGTTAAGATAATGAGTCTAGATTAGAATAAAATTCCTGTGGACAATAGTCTGTTTCTTTGAATTGTAATTGTTGATAAGGCAGTCACAATCACCATTGCCCTACAGAAAGAAAGTCATAATATATATATTTGGGTGACAAAGCAGATATAATATATATGTATTTGTGTGCATATATATGGATTTGTGTGTGTGTGTGTATATATGTGTGTGTATATATATATATATATATATATATATATATATATATATATATAATACATGCTTATGGTAAATACATTCATACATATATAAATAAAACAATAACAAAAAATTCTGAGTGGAAGAATAACAAACTTATAAAATATGAGATATTAACATATGTGCTTGCTGAAATGTGTCAACTTATCTTTTGGAAGGAAATATGTAATGTCACAGCAAGCGACTTTCTGTTCAAAGTAGCTAATGAATCATGAATACATAACAAATAAATAAATAAATAAATACACCATGAGCTGATCTCTATCACTGAATTTTCACAGAGGTTGTCAAAAAAATATCTTTCTAGCATAAAGTGAAACTGCTCTAGAAGCATTAGAGTTTCTGGAATGTAGAAAGATCCCCTACAAAAAGTGATTATGTAAGGGGATTTTGTTTTCCCCTTGTTTTTCTCCTTTTCCTGCAGGATTTCCATGTTCTACTTTCATTTTTTTTTTTTTTTTTCATATTAATCTTAAGGAATCTTGAATCCAGGAGTTACTGATGACAGGACTGCTGGTTTGTCATTAATTCTCTCAGTGACCAGAGAAGCACCAGAGTGCAGTGACCAGGATCATACATTCTAGCTCTATAAAAAGCTAACTGGATGGCTTACTAGGTAACTTTAATTTCATGTGCTTTCTTTCTGCATCTGTAAGAGCAAGTTCATAAGCGTATCTTCCTCTAAAAAATTTTGATTACTAAATAGCATTAAATTACATCATACTTATTAAGTATTTAGTACAATGCCCAGAAAAGTGTGCTTCCTATAAGTATATATGAAAATACAGTATTATGTATATTGTGAGTCTGAAAGCTTATGAGGTCCTTTTAAAATCCATATCTTACCCCTTAGACAATCAGCTTGGAATTATACTTGTATCACATCTGATACTTTAGATAGTGTAATAAAAGGGAGCATGTATAGATAACAAGAAGAAAAGCTTCTAAAATTTGGAAAATATGTAAAATAATAAAAATGTTGACTGATATAATCTTTCATAAAAATCAAAGCTATTTAGCATTATCATCCAAAAAACATTGACTGTATTGATTTTGATTGCAGGGTTATGATGGTAAAGATTGTCTTTGAGATAAATTGCTTTTTGTTTTTCTTTCAGGAAAAGGAAATAGCTTAATTTTAGTTTTATAAATCCGTGTCCTGTAGTCAGGGAATAAATTCACTTTGTGAAAGAGCTGAAAAGTCAAAGAGTCAGAGATACTGAGAAACATGAATGCCTTCTGGTTTGCAAGGGGCCCAGTCCTCTGTGGGAGAGAACTGACACCGTGTACATAATGTAGGCTCAGGCTTTTCTGTTGGACTTTGCCAAGTGCCCGCTGAGGTCCACGAGGCATACCGTGTGGGCATAGCTTATCCAGAGATCACTGTATTAGTGAGTAGTAGTTGTGGCTCTGATTACAGGAGCACAGCATCGCTACTTGAGTGCTCAAGGCCAGTAATACTAGGAGGCATCTGTTCCATAACTTCGCTGATGTATCACATCCTTGGGAATATTGGGCAGCAGTGTACACAGACTTGGAACATTTATAGGCCTTCTAAATCTCTATTCTCCTAAGCATTGGAGGCTATGAGCAATAACCCATGTCAACCTAAATAAAGAGGTAAACTGAGGCAAGCTCAAAATTATAAAAATAAGAGTTTATTCAGGAATAGCAGAGGAATTGCAATTCAGGACAGGTAAACTTTAGCAAGCTACAGGTAAATCTGTTGATAATTTTGGTTATGCTCTATTTATGGGCAAGGAATGTAAAGAGGGAGTGGGGATTCAGTTAGAATCTGTTAAAATAAAAAACAAATGGAGACCAGTGTTGAAAATTCCTCAAGCAGACAAAATGGGTCCAGTCATACAATCAAAGCTGGATTCAGCCTATTCTGTGAGACCAGCATGATCTGGGCCATTTCTTGTCCATGCCTCTGGAAACCATAAGCAAAACTTACAAACGCTGATATGAGGCAACCCCTGACCAATTCAGTATTGTTCAAGAAATTCCAAGATTATCAGTTGACTATAAATCAGGCATTTATGGGAAATCAGTTTCTTAGTCCTTTAGTTTTGTTTTTCTGAGGGCACATGCATGAGATTTTCCATTTGATATGCTCTGGTTATAAAATGATTGAAATTATTTCATGCTAACAATAATTAATAGGTTTTATATACTTGTATGTAATAGGGAGTATTAGAAATAAGTTTAAGGGACACGATCTCTGATGAAACTGAATGTCCTAAGCCAAGTAGGTAAAAATCATGTAATATGGCATCATTTATACTCAGAGGCTGTTTACATTTTCTTTTGGAGAGAGTGGTAGGCATAATTCTAAGATGGCCCCAGGATTAGCACCGAATGGTTTACAAGTTCCCTTGAATATGGGTAAAACTGCGTATAACGATTCACTCCCATGATTAGGTTATATTTTATCATTAAAATTAAGAGGTTTGCAGATGCAGCTAATACCCCAAATCAGTTAACTTCAAGTTAAATCAAAAGGAAGATTATCCTGGGTAGGCTTGACATAATCAAAAAATGATTAAAGTGGGCTTGTCCCTTCCTTAAGGAAGATATTTGAAGAAAGGAAAATTTTTCTCTTTGGCCTTGAACAGCAAATATCCATGTCCTGAACTGCCTGGGGGGGGGGGGGGGGGCGGCACATGCCCAGGACCCAAGGAGCCAAGAGTGGTCTTTAGCTATCAGGCAGCAAGAAAACAGGTACTTCATTTTTACAATGGAATGAAACTGAATTTATCCATCAACTTGAGGGAGCTAAGAAGTCAATAGTTCAATAGTTCCCTCATGAAGCCTCAAGATGAATCCTCACTGGCCAGTAGTGTGATTTCCTGCTGTTAAGACCTTGAACAGAAGACCTCGCTAGCCAGCTTTGGGTCCTCCTGACCCACAGAAATAATAAGATAGTAAATTTATTTTGTTTTAAGTTGCGAACTTTGTGGCAATGTATTATGCAGCAATAGGAAATTACTATAGGGAGTAGGGGAGGCAATCATAAATCCCCACTAAAAAAAATAAATGTACTAATCTCTAGAGACCAGAGAAATTCAAACAAAGGCAAAGAAATACTGTTATCATGCCTCAAAACATACTCAGGATAAAACCGATTCTCAACACCTACATTGCCACCACCTAGCCTAAACTACCATCATCTCTGGCCTAAATTACCATAATAATTACTCCAACTGGATGCCTAAATTTACCCTTTCCCTTTTTGTAGTGTATTTTAACAAACTAGTTAAATTGATACCATTAAAATAGAAAAATATTCCTGTGCTCAAAATCCTCCAATGATCTCTCATCTCTCCCAAGTAAAAACTAAAGTTTGTCACACCCTAAATATCATCTAACTTCACCTCCTAGTTAACAGTCTCCCATTTGCTTACTCTCATTCTGCCTGTGCACAACTCCATTCCACCTTTCTATTGTATTTTCCTCCAGAGAATTTTTCAACATGTGAAATACCAGGCACATGTATTCATTTATTTGAGTTATTCTCTGTATCCTCATCACACCCCACACCAACCCACTAGAATGTAGGAATTATGGGAACAAATAAGTTAGTCTGTTTTGTTCTCTGATCTATCCTTAAATGCCTAGAACAGTGCAGATGACAGAGTTGGCAGTCAATCAATGTTTGCTGAATGAATGAATGAATGAATGAATAGGATGCAGTAGTTACTCTTGCCTAGAAATGAGTCCCAGATGCAATTACAATGAAAATAAGTATCATACATATTTTGGTAGTGTTCTTAGAGCTTCTGACATTATTTGCATTTGTTTCATATCTATATGATCATCAGTGTTCATTTATTATCATTTATCTGGCTGTTCATTTAAGTCAGCATGATTCTAAGTTCATACATCTGCAGAGGGAAAGTCTGACTTTACCTAATGGGGAGGTTTCTCCAAGATGCACTTCAGTGGGACATCTGGGTCTCTTCTCAGTAGGGCTATGTTAGTCAGAGGTGCAATCCAAAATGGACTTTACAGTTCAAATCAGGGTTTCATTGAATAAAGTCTTTTAATACCTATTCAGTGAAAGCAATTCAGTTGTTCACGGGTGATTATAATACAGAAGTCTTGTATTTCGAACACATTTGGTGTTTATTTCATTTTCTTTCACACGTGCACACATACACACACACACACACACACACACACACACACACACACACACACTCTCTCTACATGTATCCCAGAAAAAAATGAAAACTTTGTACAAATTAAGTCCAAGGAAATGTAGCAAATTAAAAATCAATAAATAAATAATGTAATTTATTATTCTAAAAATAGTTTCTAATACCTAGAGAAGATTCCATACAAGTTGAAGACTAGTTTGCATGGCTTTGTTTAAAGAACACCATAAGGAAATGGAAAATAGACTAATTACAAAATTTTCTGTCTTTTTGCTATCACTCTGTCATTTTAAGGAATACCACTTATAAACTTCTAATATCTGAGTTATCAGAAAGTACAAAAATGGGTTTTAAAATGTATGGCGACTTCTTTTCATACTCTGAAATTTATGTGAATAACAGCTTCATAGAAACTGCCTCACAAACTTCAAAGCCTTAACTTTTCCTTTTTGAGGATTTAGTAGTAGTCGTATTCCAATGACAGAAAGGAGACTACATTGGAATGTAGCAATTCTGATTTTAATTCTCTTATGGAACTTAAAAGCTTATTTTATAGCTGTAGTTTTTGTCTTTATCAGTAAAATTAACATTAATGAAATGAGAACTTTAGCATTTTAGAATACCTTTTTTTGTTAATTGAGTAAACTTAAATGTAATCACACCCATTAATCTGAGTTGTAGACAGCTGGAATTTAAAAAACTACGTTTTTTACACTTCTGATTGAGTAATCTGAGTGCTTATGGAGTACTTTAGAAGAGATTAATGAAAAGCCAGCAGGCGAAAAAAATGAACTAACCTTTCACTAATTAGTTTTCCTGACCTCTATGATTTCCACAAAGAAAATAAAGGCAAAGCATATAATGACAAATACCTATTTTTCACTGGCTAAAGCTTGATTTATATGTTTGCTTTAAACGTTTTTGGATTTTCATAAAACCTTTCACAGTAAAGAATAATTTGCAAATATACAAATTAGTCATAAATAGTTCTCACCAGGCCAAAAATAGACAAAGTCCTATGTTTTTATTTCAAAAACTAGACTGAAATTTCTAAATTTATTGTGACTGTCAAGGGCAGTGTAAACTAAAGTATCTCCCAAGACTTTTATCAGACAGGAAAAGTTTGAGAATGATTTGTAGAATTGTAATACATTTTACACAGAGATATGGCTTTTATTTAATCAACATTGTGGATAAATCTGAAAATACTGTTTTTCAAAAGTTATATTTTAAAAACACTAATAATTCTTTGTGCTTTTCCTCTACAGTTGATTCAAGTTTTCATACCATTCTCTAGTGTGTGTGTACACAAAACACACACACACACACACACACACACACACACACACACACATACACACACTTGTATAAAATTCTATCCAATGGCATAAAACTCCAGTGAAATTAAATGAGGGAACTGGCAGCCTTCTGAACTTCACAGAGGGATTTGAGGATCACTTGGCTTGCTTTATTTTCTAAATTTCCGGTAGCTCTTTCTTGTGAACTCAAAATTATACTCAAATGTAACCAATCCTAAAAGAAATAGCTAAGCTAGGTCTTATTTTTCCTACAAGGTACTATTATTTCTGGATTATTTCAACAGCATTTTTTTTCATCTTTTAAAAATTTTATGTACCCGCTACCTTCATATCTTCACACATTATCAATCTTAGGTATCTTTCGGTTCCTTCCAGAACGTTATCGTGATTAATTACTCGCACCATCTTCAAACTTAATCCTCTTTGGCTTTATAGCAACATCATGTGGATTCTCTAAGCTTAAGGGTTAAGATTTCACTTGTTTTGGTGGCCTTACTTATCCTGCCAATGGTTGATATAGGAGATGATTTGTTATCAAACCATATCTCCTTTCTCTTTCTCTTAGAAATTTAATTAATATCTATTCTTCCAACAGTAATCTTCACATGATTAGAGAAATATTCTTCTTTAACCCCAGTTTTCATTTTGATATCTGTTCCATAATAAACCTGCCTTCCAGTAATCAGTAATTGGAATTTACCCAAGCTTGTCCAATACAACAGATTTTTTACTGCACATCCATCCTGAGTCACACAGAGATATCCAGAATTAAATGTATTATCATTCTAAATATATTTTTATATTTTATATTGAACTGTTGTAAATTTTGTACTTAGCAGTTTCTTATATTAGACTAACATTTCTAATAGTTATGTACCGATACCTATTCCGTTTCTGAAAAATACAAAAAGCTATTAAATGCCTCCTAAATTCTCGACAATTGTTATGTAAAAAGTAGTTACTCAGGTTTACCTCAAATCCTTCGGCATTCTCTAAGCATCCTTTGTTTTAATACCTAAATAAAACTAGTGCTTACATTCCCAAATCCTCCTACCTTAATATTTCTGAGAAAATGCACTATGACATTATTAGTGGGATGATGAGGGTTTAAAAGAGTTGTCCCTGTCACCAACACTCCAAATTTCTGAAATATCCTTAATTATTGTTCTCCTCTTACTATCTCACCTCCTAACGTCTGCTAAAAGCAGTGTTTACCTTTCTTCCTTTATTCACCAAATTATCAATAATACTGTTTTGAAGGACAACATAATTTCACTGAAGTTTTATGAATAATGGAGGGTAAGTAAAGCACAGAATAGTACCCAAATTAAAAATCCAATATTAGACATCAGGGAATGCATATTCTTGAAATTATTCCTCCATAGACAAGTTCTCATTGGTGGCCTCCAAATTACTAGATTTTCTTAAAACTTCCAATATACCTGTTAATTTAATTGACAGACTATGTTTGCTTTTCTTTTCTATGTTTCCTCACCTTAATTGCAAATTTACAATTAAGGAGTTTTCTGAAGTAGAAGAATAGTTCTTTCCTCATGTATAATCCAGCTATCCTGTAGCAGAAAATATAGCCAACCTTAAAACTAAACTAAGAAATGAAGTGTTATTGTCTGTTTGTTTGTTTGTTTCTAATTTGACCCTTCTTGCTAATCTAGATCCAGGCTATTAAAACTGCAAGTCTTCATAACCCTAGCATCAAACACTTTGACTAGGAGCCTTTCCTTGTCATGGAGAGTCATGGGAGTTGTTTTGTGTATCTGTTTGTTCTTTAAAGAGCTGGAAAAAGATATAGGTCAGAAACTCAGATCTATACAAATAAAGGAAGAACACAGAAGGAATACGTTAAGGTAAAATAAAAACTTTCATATTTCTTAATTGATCCAGTAGATACCAGTACAAAATACTGTATTTGAATATGTGTGTGTGTGTATATGTAAGTGCACATATATATATATATATATATATATATATATATATGTATATATATGTATATATGTATATATATGTAAATGCACACTTATGTGTAACAAATGAATGACAGGATTGATACAATGATACAAAGGATGGAAGAGAGAAATTAGGACTATTTTCTAATTTGTTATTATAAGGAACTCACACTGCCTTTGAAGTAATATGATATGGTTTGAAGGTGGCCTCAAATTATTTGTAAATGTACATTGCAATATTTAGATGAAACATTAACAAGGTAATAAAAGATATATAGCTGATATGCTAAGAAAGGAGGGGAAAATGAAATCACATAAAATTTTCAAATAAAACCACAAAAGCTGTAAAAATGTGTGGAAGACAAAAATCAAAACAAAGAACAAGGGGAACAAGTAGAAAACAGTAACACGTATGATATATATTAATCCAACATAGCAGTAACTTCTTTAAATATCAATGGTAAATACCCCAGGTATAAACCAGAGATTGTTAGACTGGATTGGAAAACAAGGCAAAACTATATGTTATCTACAAGAAACTGATGTTAAATATAAAGACATATATTATAAATTAAAAGTAAATGAATGGAGAAGAATATACTGCACTAACACTAATCAAAAGAAGATATGAGTAGCTATATTAATTTCAGACAGAGCAGATTTCAGAGTAAGAAAAGTTATCAGGAATAAATAGCTTTATTACTTAATGACATACGGTCAATTCTGCAAGAAGACATAATGATTCTTAACATGTATGTGACTGAAAAAGAGATCAAGATATAAAAGTAAAAAAATGTTGGAAATGCAAGGATAAATAGATAAATTCACTACTATAGTTAGAGATTTCAACAATTCTCTATCAGAAATGGACAGATCAGCAGGCAGAAAATCACTAAGGACCTAATTGAGATCAATAAAACCATCAATCAACAGGAAATAGTTTATATCAGTAGACTATCTAACAGCTTCAGAATACACTTTATTCTTAAGCTCTCATGAAACATTCACCAAGATAGACCGCATTTACAGCCACCCCCCCCAAATTATCAAATTTTAGAATGGAAATTATACAAATTATACTCTCATATTACAATGAAATTAAATCATAATGGAATTCTGTCAATAATAGAAAGATAGCTGGAAAGTCCTTAAATATATGAAGATTAAACAAGGCACTTTGAAATAACACATGGGTGAAAGAAGTGTCAAAACAAAATTTTAAGATATATTTTGAATTAAATAAAAATGTAAATACAAATAATCACAAATTGTGGGATACAGTGAAAGCAATATGGAAATTTATGACATTGGATTTATATTTAGAAAAGAAAGTTCTACAATTAATAATTTAACTTTTATCTTAGGAAACTAGAAAAAGGAGAAAAATTTAATCCAAAGTAACTGGAAAATAAAATAAGAATTAGATCAGAAATTATTGAAGTTGAAAATACAAAATTAATAGAAAAGTGAAAACAAAAAGTTGATTATTGAAATGATAATAAAATTGATAAATCTCTAGATGTAATAACTAAAGAAAACAAATTATTACTATCAGAAATGAAAGGTTGGTTGTAATCACTACTGATCCCATGCACATTAAAAGGATATCAAAGACTAAAGGAATATTATAGACAATGTTATAATCACAACTTTGATAAGATAAAATGGACCAATTTGTTGAAAGACACTATCTACCAAAACTCATACAAAGAGAAATAGATAATCTGAATAGGTCTATATCTATTAAAGGAATTTAATCAACAACTATTAATCTTCCCAGACAGAAAGAAGAAGGCCCAGATAGTTTCATCATAAATAAATGCTGTCAAACATTTAAGGAAAAAGTTAAATCTGTTCTCTATCTTGTCCTCCAGAAAATAGAAGCAGAGGCAACACTTCCTAACTCTTTCTATGAGCCTGACATCAATTCAAAATGTAAACTAGAGAGAGACATTACTTAAAAGGAACCTACAGACTAAAATCTTTCATAAACATAGATATAAAAATCATCACCAAAATACAGAAGGTGCCAAAAAAATGTATACACATTTTAAGAAAGGAAAAAACTGTATTAAAATTGTAATGCTCAATATATACTGATAACAAAAGATGAATATAAGTCATGTGTATACATTTTTTTGGCATCCCAGTATTAGCAAATAGGTTGGTGAGGCGGTGGTGGCAGCTGTTTGCCAGGCAGGTTCAGGCTCCTGAGGCCAGCTGCCAACAGGATTCTGCTGGAGGGGACAACCGCATCATGGGAGAGATACTCAGGCTCAAGTTCAAGAACATGGCCGCCGGAAACAAACCAGAAGCAGTAGAAGTATTATAACATCTGCAGATTTTGATGAAGTCCTCTATCATATTTCAGTTACTACTGAGGACAAAATAAAAGCAATGGTCAGTATTTCTTTGGAATTCTGTGGTGACCTTCAGGCACATGGTACTGATTAATTAATAGAGAGTGTACAGGAGTTTCTTGGAAAATCCAGAATCAGGATATAATGTCTGTTTGCTATAGGACCTTGAAAATATGCCTGCATCCAAGAATTCCATTGTACATCAGGCTGGCATGTTGAAGGAAATTGTTTTTTCTCTGTCTTTGAGAAATACTTTCAGTTCCAGGAAGAGGGCAAGGAAGAAAAGAACAGGGCAGTTATCCATTATAGGGATGATGAGACCATATATGTTGAGTCTAAAAAGTTCAGAGTCACTAGTCTTCAGCACGGTGTTTAAGGAAGGCCATGACATGGTCATTGGAAAGGTGTTCATGCAGGAGGTCAAAGAAGGATGCAGAGCCAGCCACACAGCCCCACAGGTCCTCTTTAGCCCTAGGGAACCTCCTATGGGGCTGAAAGACATCGGTGCTGCTATGAGTGACAACACTGGTTATATTACTTTCTTGCTGTTCCCTGCCCACATCACCGCCAGTGCTCCAGACAACACCATCTTCCTGACCCACACATTCTGGGACTACCTGCACTGCCACATCAAGTGCTCTAAGGCCTATATTCACACAGGTAGGCAGGCAAAAACATCCGACTTGCTGAATGTGTTGAACCGTGCAGGCCCTAATGCAGAGAAGAAGGAAATGAAAACAGCAATCACTGGAAAGACATTTTCCAGTGTCCAATTAAAAAAAGAAATTGCACTTGATCAACTTAATTCCTTTTCTTTATCGTCCCTCCCTCACTCCTCTTCCCTTCCACCCTCTTTCCAAACTGTTGTGCTTTGCAATATGTTACTGGTAATGGTAATGAGTTGCAGCTTAAAATAATGTAGCTTAACTTGTTTTCTCCTAAGATTTGAGTTCAAAACTTCTGCATCTAAAGAAATATGGTTGAGGTCATTAATAAAGAAAAAATTTTCCTTCTCTCTCTCTCTCTCTCTCCATATATATATATATATATATATATATATATATATATATATATATATATATATATACATATATACACACACACATATATATATGCAAATAGAATCCAATAATGTATAAAATAATTATACATCATAATTATTGGGGTTTATTTCAAGTATGCAAGGCAATTTCAATGTTAGAAAATCAATTTATCTTATCAACAAACTAAAGAAAAACAAATCACACGATAAAAATCAATAAATACCAAAAGAAGCCATTTGGCAAATTCAGCACTCATTCATGATAAAAATTTTCATCATACTAGGAATACAGGGGAATTTCCTCAACTTGATAAAGACACCCTACAAGATAACCTACAGCTAACATCATACTTAATGGTAAGAAATTAGATGCTTTCTCCCTAAAATTGAAAAAAAGGCAAGGATGTCCCCTCTTATGAATCTTATTCAACATTGTACTAGAAGCCATACTTAATATAATAAGAAAAATAAAGGAAACAAAGGATATACAGTTTGAAAGAGAAGAAATAGAACTCTTTGTTTAAAAAAAAAAAATTGTCTACATAGAAAAATCCAAAGGATTAACCGAAAACACTCCTTGAATCAATAAGCAACTATATAGCAAGGTGGAGGATGCAGGATTAATATACAAAAATGAATCACTTGACGATATGCCAGTAATGAACATTTGGAATTTGAATTTAAGAACACAGTTATTTGCATTAACATCAAAAACATGAAATATTTAGGTGTAAATATAACAAATGTAGTATATGTACAAGACCTATATGGGAGAACTATAAAATTCTGGTAAAAAGAACTGAAGATCAAAATAAATGGATAGATCTTCCATGCTCATGCAGAGAATTCCATGTTCATATTGAGAAGAACTCAATTTTTCCAAGATGTAAGTTCTTCCCAATTTGATCTATAGATTCAACATAATCCCAATCAGAAATTCCAGCCAATTATTTTATGGATATCACCAAACTGATTCCAAAGTTTATAGGGAAAAGCAAAAAACCCACAACAGCAGACACAATACTGAATAACAACAAAGTCAGAATACTGACACAACCTGACTTGAAGAATTAATATAAAGTTACTTTCGTAAAGACTGTGGTATCGGCAGAAGAATAAAATAATGAAACAGATTAGAAAGCCCAGACATAAAGCCCTGCAAATATAGTCAACTGATATTTGACAACAAGCAAAAACAATTAAATGAAAAAAGGATATTCATTTCAACTATGCAAATGACCAACTGAATATGCGTGTGCAAAAAAGTGATTCTAGAGACAAGGGGAAATCAAAATCTATAAAATATTTTTGGAAACTTTGGGCCCATGAAATTTACTAATTGCCTTTCCACTATGTTGAAGTCACTGAACTATAAAGTGTGCTATCATTTGAACAGTTTTGTGTAAGTGTTTTTAATTTTTTAAAAAATCAGAAGATGAGAAACACTTGGACCTACAAAACACACATACAGTAAAAAGTTTTCAGGCTTATCAAAGTTTTTCATAGTAAAAAATGAGTTTTTCATAGTAAGTTTTTCATAGTAAAAATAAGTCATTTCTTTTCTAGCTTTTTTTTTTCTTTTGTAAAAATAGATTCACATAAGAATATAGAATGTTGTTTGAGGTCACAAGTAACATTTCAGCCCATTTTGTAAAATCAGGATCCATTTACTCAAGATTACACTGTCTTTAGAATAGGGAATAGTACCATCCTGTCCTACTTTCTCTTATAAAACCAAGGAACATAGTAAAATGAGTATAGTCCTTTTTCTCCACAGACATCATGTAACGAAATAAGAAAATATATGACATTGGCAAAAACAATTCAATTCCACAGCGTTTTTCAATTGAAAAAATGGCAGGCCATTTACCTTATTACTTAATAGCATAGTACTGTATAGCTGTTCTACAAATAAATGATTGGCATAATGTTACATAGATTAGTGCTGCCCAACTGTAAAGATAAAAGCCTTTTAAGTAAAACTACAGACTTTTGGTGACTTTGTACTCATTTATTAATTGATTCAGCATTTGGACTATATACCAGGAAATCTGTTGGGCCTAAGGTAAAAAGATAAATAAGATTTCTTTGCCATGGACACTTAATAGGGTTCTAGTGGAAAGAAAAGCATCAAATATAATTCTAATAATTCCACTAATATACAAAATATTGCTATTTTCCAATTTTGCCTGAGTGACAATGGACCATCAGTTTTCCTGTAAGCATGTCATGAATAGAAAATAATATTATTCCACAAAATTTGAAAGCCTTACAAATATCTGGGACCATAAAAGAAGGTATGTTCAGCATGGCTGAAACATTAACTTTAAGACGGAGGTCAGCAATGGATTAATCTGAAGGGGTTATACCTGAATACCACTGAGTCATCCTTGTATGATTCAAGGATCCCGGTAAATGAACCCTGAAAAAAAAGAGTGGCTATATACATATAGCTTCTGTGTACAGATATAGTATCTGTGTATATAAACATATCAAAACATAGAAAAATTATTGTAAAAATACGGTATAAAAGGTGAAAAAATAAGTTTACTTGTATAGGGCACTTACCATGAATAGAGCTTGCAGGACTGGAAGTTGCTCTGGGTGAGTCAGTGAGTCAGGGGTGAGGGAACGTGAAGGCCTAGGACATAACTGTACACTCATGCAGACTTTACATACACTGTTCCACAAGAGTTCCCCCCACTTCCTTCTGACAGATTCAGAAATAGAATGTCAAAGCTGTCTGTGCAGCTTCATGAACAGGGATGTGGCCTAGATTGATTGGAAATATCGAGTAGGACCTGGCTGAAAGATGTAGATTACCCTACTAGTGACTGTCAGCAGGGAGTGAAAGGTGGCCTGAGGATCAGTAGGTATAAGAAAACAAGATGGATACAGGAACACAGGGCATTGTCATGGCAATGTGGTTTTGGCTATTGCATGTTAGAGCAGTGATCAGATTAAGGAATTCTGTGGTATTCATTAAAAAATAAAGAGGATGTTTAACATGGAGAGGTGTAGAACTGAGGACTCAGTATTTTGACTTGGAAATTTGTGTTTGGTTCCCTTGACCTTATCTGGCACAAAGGGCTCTCTCTGGCATTGAATTGATGGAAGACGTAAAACTTATTTATGTTTTACATCATTACAACATGAAAATATTTCCATAGTACAGGGACAGGCTGACTCTACACTGTCACAGAAAGCTTTTCCTAAAGTAGCAGTGACACTCAGTACTTGTTAAGGTAGCTCCTGTGGACCTGTGTCCTTGTACAGGATCTTAGGGCCTCAACAAAGAATTTACAGCAATACTCTGAAGACCAGCAAGCTAGATCTGGGAGGGCTATAGGGGCCTTTTGAATATGTATTGCTGGAGGGACAGGCCCCTGTGTGCTGAAAGAGGTCAGTGGCTCACTGACTGGGCCAGCACTCAAAACTGAGGTGCTGTGAGAGGAATCTATTGTCAAACCCCACAGATACTGCCTCCATCAGTGAGAAAAAAAAAAAGAGATTCCTCCTGAACCACACATCCTTCTATTTCTTATAGGCAATTCAGCTCCATTATGATCTTAGGGGACCAACATCATATGTGTGGGTTGTTGTCGACCAAAAGGTCATTAGGCAGCACATGACTATAGTAAGATTTTCATAACAATGGTGCAATATCACACCCGGAAAAATAAAATTTGCAAAATCTACTGAATGTATTCAAATTTTCTAAGTTTTACATATAGCCATTTGTGAGTTGTGTATCTAGTTCTACACAATTTTATATCACAGTCCAGTCAAGATAAAGAACTTCCATCGCCATAAGAGTTCCTGTAGTATCCTTTATAGCCATGCACACCCAACCCCATCCTTCATCTGTTCTCCATATCTATATCTCGTTGTCTCAAGAATGTCATATAAATGAAATCATGCAGTATTAACCTTTTGATATATTACAGGTCTTTTACATTTCTTTTCTAGTAGTTTAAAAATCTGTGTCAAATCCGATTCTGGTATTTGCTTTGCTTCTCCAAACTGTCTTGTTTTGTTTGTTTTGAATTTTTGTTCAAAGTCAGACATGATATACTGGGTAATAGAAACTTTAATGTGAGGTTTTCTGTGGAATTGTACTGTTTTGAATATTTGCTGCTACTAAAGGTGCCAGCGGCTTAGTGTCCTTGTTTTTCTATCCCTTGTTGTCTTTGGGCTTTCTTACTAACTCTTCTTCAAACACAGGTTGCATCTTGCTGATCTTTCAGATATAATCTGTTATTATACTGGAGCCTTCTTGGTGTGGTCATAAGGTTTGAGGGTAAGGAAATATTCTATAACCTAATGATTAAATCTCAGCAAGTGTTCCTTAGCTTTTCCTTTTTAGGAAAGATAGGAAAACTAGGGGCAGCTAGAGTAGGGTAGATGTATTTCCCTCATGTTGGAAAATTCTCTGGTAAATTATTTTCCCCTGGAAAATAAGCCTTTTATTGAAAATGCTTTTAGTGTGTTTCACAATGACTACCTTTCCCCTTGCTCCATTCTTGGCTCTTTATTATGAGAATCTGGTGGAGTTCCTGGAGATAAAACTTATGGAAGTGTGGGAACCCCCTAAGAATGTGGCTCCAGGAGTTTCCCACTTTCAACCTAGTCCACACTTTGCCTCCATCCATTCATCACACTTACATACAAGGGCTCAAATCAACACATGGCTGCAGTGGCTGTGCTCTAGTAAGCAGATCATAGATGTGAGTCCTGAGTTTGTCTGTCTCTCTAGATTTGGGAGCAGCAATTTACTCTGCAACATCAGGTATCTAATGGTTCAAAGAATAAATGTTGATTTCAGTTTGTTGAGGACTTTCCTTGTTATAACTATGAGAGTGATGACTTCCAAGCTGTATTGATGTCAGACCTTTGAGACTGATATTTTTCGTTTAACATAATATATTTGGGGTTATCTAAGTTTTTGTATAATATGTATTGGAAATCTACTTTTTCCATGCTCCACAGTATTCTGTGGTACAGACATTGTTTAACCATTCACCTGTTGAAAGATATCTGGGTTGTTTTCTACCTTGGATGTTATGAATACGGCTTCTATGAACATCCATGTGTAAGGGTCGCATGGTAATTATATGTTTAGTTTTGTTAAGAAAGTGCCAATTTTTTTTTCAAGAGTGGCTGTACCATTTTACATTTCTACCAGCAATATATGGGTGATCCAGTTTCCCCTTAGCCTTACTAGCATTTGATGTAAAAATGCTGCTGCATGTATCAAACATAAATTATTTTATTTGTACTTGTGCCTAATAATATTAGTGTGTTTTTTCAAAATAGTTTACACTTGAAAATAAGTATTACTAATAATATCATTTCTAATGTCTCTGGGTTGGTTTTATTATAAAAATGATTTTGAAAGCCTTTACTTAAATTCTCTGATCTGAATTTTTTTATATTTTACATTTTAATAATTTATATAAAGCAGTTCAAAATATAAGTTAAGTTTATTTATATATGTGAAATACTGAGGACAGTGCCAGAGTCACAATGTAATTATTGAATACATCGTGCTTCCTCAAATTATCATTAAACTTTTCCTCCCTTCTCTTTCCCCTTTCCCAAAAATGTCCCCATCCACATCAGTGTTCATTTGCCAATGCTCCAGTGTCCAAGATTTCTGTTGGGTTTCAATTGGTCCGTTAATCTCTGTTAATGGTTGATGATATATTAATATAACATCTTATAGGCACATTAAATCATTTATTCTCTTTTAAGTAATATGAAAATCTCAAATAACAACTCTGATAATAGGTATTGTTGGGAAATAAGACTTGGTATCTGTTGAACTTAGGTCAACTTTATTCTTCACAGGACTTTCCTTCTAAATGAATCTTATTGAAACTGCAATAAACCAATAAAAACAAAAGCTTACTTTAAAATTATATGGAAAGTTAGGAGAATAAACATTTAACAGATCATTGTATGCTTTTCAGAATCTGCACTTAAGAAAATCCTATATAAGCCAATGGGAATAAATAAGTTTCTAGAGATGTACAACATGTACCTGTCAATCAGCAGATACAAAGTTTATATATAAGTGATTATTTAATTTCTTTAATTGCAGATGAATATTGAAATATTTTTATGTGGCTAAAATGTTTTACTTAGTTTCTGTGTATCTTATAACACCTAGGTAAAAATCGTATTTTGTAAATAAATAGTGCTAAAGCAAACCTAAATGCAAAAATAGATAAATATAGGAACGATGTATTTTTCTTTATATAAAGTGTTCTAATTAGGTGAAAAAGAACACCTCCTATTGCCTTAGTAATACAACTCAATTGAGAAAATAAAAGGTTAAATATCATCTTCTTGGTATACTTTATTTGAATTACTAAAGTACGGTAAAAAGGACACTGAATTTGAAGGCCAGCATATCTTATTATTTTGAAGGCTTACTTATTTTTTTTTTCCCCAGTAATTGTGTGCCCCTTAAATATAGATACTGTGGTAGTTTTTGGTCTCCTATCCCCTACGTCTGCCTCTTCCACTCTTAACTTACATTTTTTTATCTCTTCACCTAATGGGTCACAGCTTCCTTCTCTTCCAAAATGCTGTCAGAATGTATCCAATATTCTGACCTCTTATTTAATATACTTCTTAAAACGTCTGTGATGTAAGGTGAAATATTTATATAAAATGATTTATTTTCCATGATACACTATTAATGACTGAAACACTTGGTTTAGAATCACATATTGTATCTTAGATGTACCATATATATTAAGCAATGCTGGGAATACATGATAAATACAATATAATTCCTTTTTATTTTCAATGAATTATATCATAAATGTAAAATTAAAGCATTCAAAATTGTTACGGGAGCACAAAGAAGTACTTCAAACTATCATGTTGAAGGTAGAGAAGGGGCAGGTTTTAGGCATGGACTCAGTGACAGGTAACATATGAGAGAGAGATTTTGAAGAATGAGTCTTCTAAGGGCACGTGGCAGACACAGAGAGACACTCCTGCAGACAATATTATGAATCAAATAGCAGATAATAACTTCTCTATGAGTTTTTCCTGGAATATGTCATAAACAAATTATCCAAGGCTTAGAAATAGAAAAAGAGATTACTAGGTGTTTCTAAGTGCATTCTGGGCTTGACTTTCTATTGTCTGGGCTATTTTACAACTCTTAGGGAAGGAGCTTAATGTGGAGATTTCGTCTGGTAGAGTTAAAAATAATTTCTGTTTAATAAAACAGAATAATCTAAATGTTGTATTTTATGGTCTTGTTAGACATTAACCAGTTTTGTATCTGTTCAATGATCTATGAAATTGCCCATATATACTTATCTATTCAAATACTCATTGAGCTAATTTTAACACCTTATTGACTTCCATATGAATTAATGAGTTGAGTACGCTAATATGCATGAGTTCGTTTTGTTTGAAGTAGAATCACAATTCATCTTTTAAAAATATGTAATATATATACCAGGGGTGCCAAAAAAATGTATACATATAACTTGTATTCATCTTTTGTTATCAGTATATGAGGTCTGACAATTAAGTTCGTAAACTGGTTGCAATGATGTTACTAATCTTTTTTGATATCAGAGGGATTATTCATTATGAATTTATACCAACCAGACAAAGAGTTAACCAAGTTTACTATTTGGAAGTGCTGAAAAGGCTGTGTGAAAAAGTTAGACGAAAATGACCTGAATTTTTCACCAACAGTTCATGGCTCTTGCATCACAACAATACACCAGCTCACATGGCACTGTCTGTGAAGGAGGTTTTAGCCAGTAAACAAATAATTGTATTGGAACACCCTCCCTACTCACCTGATCTGGCCCCCAATGACTTCTTTCTTTACCCGAAGCTAAAGAAAATATTGAAAGGAAGACATTTTGATGATATTCAGGACATCAGGGGTAATACAAGGACAGCTCTGATGGCCATTCCAGGAAAAGAGTTCCAAAATTGCTTTGAAGGGTACACTAGGCACTGGTGTCAGTGTATAGCTTCCCAAGGGGAGTACTTGGAAGGTGACCGTAGTGATGTTCAGCAATGAGGTATGTAGCACTTTTCCTAGGATGAGTTCTCTAACTTAATTGTCAGACCTCGTATTCTATATAATACTGTGTAACTACCATATTTCCCCCAAAATAAGATCGGGTCTTGTATTAATTTTTGCTCCAAAAGATGCATTAGGGCTTATGTTCAGGGCATGTCATCCTGAAAAATCACGCTAGGGCTTATTTTCAGGGAAATACAGTGGTTCTAAGTTAGCACCTTTCTGGTTAAATGTCCCTATCAACCAAAAGAAAAATTATACTAGATTACATTTAAAGACTATTTCAATTTCTAAATTATCTGATGTAATTCATAGTGGGTTTTATATAAGTTTACAGAACTTTATTTTTTCCTTTTTCAAAAAAGTGTAAATGGGAAAAAAATCTTTATATGTAGACTATCAATTTGTATACACAAAAAATACCTCTGATATTTGTAAATATTGAGTTAATTTTAGACAATTCCATAAAAAAAAAAAAAAAAAAAGGAATCTCTCAAAAAGTCATGAGATTTTGTGTGTGCCAGCTATTCACAGGCATTGTTTTTTTGTAGAGAGAGAAGTATTTGCTGCAATGAAACCTATGCATTGTCTAAACACAATACACACTTTCAGGTTAGGTGATACTAGCCTTATAAGTAGTTGTCTTTACCTTTTTTGTTTTGTTTTGTTTTGTTTGCACTTCTATTAGAAGTAGATAAAGGGTAGAGATGCAATTTCTCTCCTGTCCTCTCTGGTGTTTTTCTCCTACTCTGAAGAACACCAGTTTTGCCTCCATTTCCGTATTTGATTCAGTATTACTGAACTATTAGCGTGTCTGTTTTTCAGATTCTGTTTTGAATAAGTTATAACTTCTGTTTATTTCATTGATTGATGAGTAAAATAGAATCTTTAACATGTGTTCATTTTTATACTTGTATGAGGTATGATTTTACCTTTTATGATAAATTATCTTTTGACATTGGGAACTAGGTATGTAAAATTGAAAGACAATGTGCTCTTGACACAAAAGTAAATTTATCAGAAAATAAAAGGAGACCAATTTTTATTGGGTGGTCAGAGAAAGTACCTATATGTGATGACATTTGAGAATAAATAGAGTTAAGCACCTTCTTAATATTTATAATTTCATTTAGAGAGATCATTCTGCCTCATATTTGGAGAGTGTATTGTCATGCAAAAATATTATATGATGGGAAATCAATTAAAAGACTTTTTCAAACATCTCGGTGGGGGATGATGGCGACTTGGATTAGTGTGATAACGTAGGTATAAGACAGATAAAAGAAAACAGTGTAATGGATGTTGGAAAGGCAGTGATATCAATGGTTTAGATATGATGGTTGAAGCTAAGTGAGACAGTTATTTGGAATGACAGAGATTTAACTGAGCAAACGAAAGAAAGATAGTCAAATATTTATTTCAATTTCACCTGCAGGATTTATGATTTTACCCATTGGCCAGAAAATCATCAAATTTAAGGACATAATGGTGTCCTTAAATAAAATATTTTAAAAAGACATTTATTTATTATATGGTTCTTACATAATAGAAACTCCTAAAGGTCCGTGGTACCAACTACATACTTGTAAAAGTAGCATTATTACTGTATGACCTCTGTGAAGAACCTAGTAAATATATGCTGAGATAAAACATTGGCAAATTTAAATGGTGAAATTCAAATTTAGAGGTCAATCAATACTATGATGAGTTATGATAGGAAATCATAGCTAACAAGGTCAGTCAAAGTAGCAAAAATATGGAAATTCTTTACAGAATCATGAGATAATGTTTATATTTTAGATGTGTGATATTGAGAGTAATAAAACACAGAATATGTAGGAAATAAGGAGAAGTGAATGGAGACTGAAAGAACATCAGGAAATTAGAAAATGGTCATTAAAAAGGGAAACAAACTCATAAGTCCTGAGAAACTGTACTGGGAGATGTTAAAATGAAACCTCAGAACAGTGTCTTACTGGGTTGTCTTCCCCATTGCAGCAGACAATGGCCATGCCAGCGACATCAAAAGGAGACTGAAATTAATTGGAAACTTGAAAGTTTTTTTTTTTTCCATAGCGTATCAATTTGTCTCCTGTTAAATGAGAACATCAAATATGCGATTTTATAAGATGTCTAATGTGAAGAGTTCCTAAATGAAAGCAAATTCTTTCCATCTCTTCTACAGAATTTAGGGGGAAAAAAAAGTAAGGTCTCTATTTGATTAAATTAATGGAAGTCGGTGTTCACAATTTGGTAAACTAGAGTTGAATGTATGTTGAAGATAAGACATAGCTGTTGAATATTTAATATTTTACAATTACTGTTTTTTATGTTAAATATGAGAAAAAACTTGGAGGTTTTATGTTTTTAAATCTTTAAAATTTTATTACAAAACATATATATATAATTTTCATCACATAAAAACCATTGGGGAATTACTTAATTGGTCTAATGATACAAAAATTATTGAACTATTATTACGCATTTTTAAATTTCAATTTAAGACTAGTTTCAAACATTGTAGCACATAAAAAGACATTTATTTAAACGTTGAGTAAATAATGACTTCTGATTATTATGTATGAAATAAAATGTCAGATGGACACTGTGCTTTAAAAATAAAATGAAAATAAAATTTTAAAACATCACACTTTTTTGTTTTTACTGTTATGATGATAAACAGAAGGAAGAACTTTTTATTTTTATTTGAGTTATATCCTCAGATATGCACAGAAATGGAGTCCATATGTCTCATACCGAGAACCACAGGGCAAGTAACAGGAATGCTATTTTGAACATGAACAGATTGCTCCTACAGGCATTTATGTATAAAGCTTTTTCTAACAGCTCTCAACTACACACCCACACTTCACAGTTCAGTGAACTCAGTTATAACAATATACCTATACAATGACCGGAGGCTAAAAATATTGTAAACCAAACAATGACAACAAAAAGAATATCCACTATACTTTTAAAAATTCATGTTAATGAATATTTGTATTGCAAATTAGTCTGCATAAAGTAAAACAAAGGTTTTAGTATACCAATTACAGTAATTATTAATGATAAACCAAATAAAATTCTCAAAAATACTTAAGACAAAGTCTTTGATATAGAGCTATTCCCCCATCATAAATCAAATATTTTAGTTGATTCCTAGTATGGGATTTATTGGGTTTAGTGGTTTTCATCAAATTAAATCATAAAAGATTGAAATTACATACTCTGGTTTCTCTTCAGATCGTGTAAATCTTTTGCCTTTTAAAAGACTGAAATTAAATATCTTTAAAAAGTATTCAAAACTTAGCAGTAAACTAGTATTTGGTGGACCAAGGAGTCCTCAGTTCAGAATATGCTGTTTGGCTGAGGTGTCAAAAACGCATGAAGCAAAATATAACGAGGGGGATACAATGGTAAAGGTAACTAGCTACATTTTCTTCTCTAGCATAGCTACCATATTTTCCAGTTAGAAAAGAAAAAATGTGTGTGTGTGTGTGTGTGTGTGTGTGTGTGTGTGTGTGTGTGTAAATGGAGGTAAAAGAATACCAAGTGTATTTTTTTCTGGAATAGTATAGGAAAGCTGAAGACTTAATATTGTTTTACCAACTCCTCTCATGTCATGTAACCTACAATAATGCTCTAATCAGTCATGTCATTCCTAATTCTCAAACTTCACATCAATAACAGGTACATTTTTGCAATGCTGTTATGTAATATAAAGCTAAAATTTAATAAAGTATCTTGGTTCATAATTTTTAATAATGATGGGTAAAGGAAGTCTTCCTCGAAATGGGAGAAATCATATAATTCTGAAAAGATTAATTTAAAATGTCATAAAGGTTCCCACTAGGACAGTAGTTTGTGAGAGAGAGAAAAAAAAAAAAGAAATACAGAAAATGCTCATGTGTTCACATATTTACTTTGAAATGTCTTACCTGTTGTTAGCTTCTTTGTTATAATAAAAGAAAAGCCTAAGAGAAAAAGAAATCATGTTATCAAGGAAATATTAACCTATTTCACATTAACAGAAAAAAGAATTAATTGATATAATTTTACCAGTGCAAAGATTTTTGAAGTAAATGATGTTCTGTAATCTTTATTTTATACAACACTGTGAATGTAAGAATGCTTTATTTTATTGTGTGTGTTTTAATAAATGATCTTATTATTTGAGACAATTTCTTAATAATTTTAGCAATGTATTTGACCTACCTTTGAGAAAGGAACAATGTATCTCAAATGTATATCATATATTAATTAAATATATCATACAGATATATTTACAGATAAATTTATTGCATTTGACAGGCAATGGACACTCATACCATTTTTCAAATATTTTTATCTAAAGATACCTTTTTTACTGTCAGTTAATCATAAACAGCACTGAAATGGGCACAAGAAATAAAGTTTGTCAACTATATCACAAAAGCGGTTGTCTACATCAGTATATTTTGTTGACATATTTTGAAAAATAATTTTAGTTATTTCATGAAATTGCTAAATTTTATAAAAATGTTTTATGTACATAACATATAAATCTGTTTTATTTTTAATTCTGTTACATTTTCACTTGTATCTATATCAGTAAGGTGTTATATAGTTTGTGTAATGTGTGTTTGTCTATTGAGTCTTTAAAGATTTAATATTGATTAATAATTAAAATAGTTTTACTATAAAATTTTCTTAAATTATACAGCTTGACATATCTCGGCCCCTCTATCATTACTACCGTCAACTCTCACCATGGTAACTGTACTGGCCTCCAAACTAATCTGCTTATCCCCACTTTCATTGCACCGCAGTCACTTTTGTATATCACTGTTATCTTATAAAATAATTCTATCACAATACTTTACCCCATTACATTCAGAATACAGTAAATTATTATGTTCCTATAATGTAAAGTCCCACCAGTCATCTGGCCTCTCTATCTTTCCGATGCCCTCTGCCACAATCCTGTGCCTGAATCTTTAACTCACTAACTCTGACCACGTTGGCTTTCTAGTTGTGTATTACTGGATTACTCCAAGTTTGTTCCTGCTTCTGAACTTTGGCACTTTCTGTACCTTCTGCCCTGAATATCCCTCTCATGTATCTTCAAATCTTTGTGAAGCCTGATCTCTGCTCAAATTTATCTCTGAGAGAATTACTTTATCATAAAGGTGAGTGAATAATCAATGTAAAATAAATAAGAGAGAAAATAGTTTAAAGCAGGGGCTAGAAACAGTGTTATATGTCTTAGATAGATCAGTTAAATAAGGAATGAATTAGTCATCGACCTTAGAGCTTCAGAGATCAATGATAACAAAAGCAATAATACTGTCAGTGGATTTTTTTTTTTTCAGGAAAGGCAAAAATCAGTAAGACAATCAATGAGAAGAAAATAAGGAGATGGAAAAGATATGTGTGTCTACCATTGCTGTTGTTGTGTATTTGGTTGTTTTTACTTGATAAATATCTTTTGATAATGTTTGTAAGTTGAAATTATGTATAGAAAGAGAATAGCTGACTACATGGGAGACAGAAAAGATTTTGGTGAGCCAAAAATCTGAGAAAACTAGAAAGAAAGGAAGAAAGTGCAGGTATGGAAACAATAGCTGAGAGAACGAGGCACTCTTCACCCTTAGAAGCTGCACAAAAGTATAAAGGATGTGAAAATATACAGAGGGGTGAGATATCTCTCATACAACTTCATGCTAAATTATTGAAAGTTATAGGACCCAAATGATTATGGAGGTCATAATGTGTTACTTATCACATTGGTGCTGTGATATTTTTTTTTCCTTATAGAGGTTAACTCTCAAAATATAGAAAAGAGAAAGATCAGGAGATTAATTCAGTTTGGATTTTATCAGGCGAAGAGGGTTTTAAAAATCTAGAATAGGGAGTTAAACATCCTGGTATGAACTATGTACGAGTAGGAATGATGCCAGGAATGGATGTTATACACTTTCTCAGTTTGCATGGAACAAAATTACATATTTTGCAAGAAATACATACAGAGAGGTAAATATTTTAGGTATTAAAACTATAATCATAATTAAAATTATATTTAAAAAATTTTGTTTTAGATTTATAGGAAAAATTATGAAGATAGTACAGAGAATTACCATTTTACCATGCATCCATTTTCACAAGTTAGCATCTTATGTTACTATAGTACATCGTATAAAGGATGAATACTGGCAAAATGACTTATCACTATTGATGTTGCACTTGATCACCTGACTGAGGTAGTGTTTCTTAGTTTTTGTTTTTGTTTTGTTTTTTTCCATTTTCATGTTACTATTCTCTTTCCCCTTCCACTCTACTCTTTGGAAGGGACTCACTATGTGCAATCCACCCTTGAATGCTTCATTATCCTCAAGTTTCTTAAATGTGGAAAATAGATTATTTAGAATTCTGCATGGGAGATTTGTCTCCTCTCTTCCATTAATTATTTACTCAATCATTTATCTATATCATTATAGACTCATGGATATTTATATTATATAGTGGGTTATAATCTAATATTATTTTTTATTTAAGATTTTTATTAAAATATAGCTAACATACAATATTTATATTAGTTTCAGATGTACATCATAGTTATTCAATAGTAATCACCTAGCACTAGACATAGTTATTACTATATGTTTGATTGTATGAGGTGTGATCAAACAATATGGTAAATGTTTTAAAAAAAATTATTACAGTAAAAGACACATTGCCATGAATCCCCCTCAAAATACTCCACCTTGCTTTGAACACACTTATCTCATCATTCTCGCTACTTTCTGAAGAAATTCTGGAAGTCCTCTTTCATGAGTGTCTTTTGTTGCTCTGTTGTGTCTGCCTCGATGTCCTGAATCAATTCAAAATGTTTACCTTTCAAGGTCATTTTGACTTTGGGGAAGAGCTGGAAGTCACATGGTGCCAGATCTGGTGAATAAGGCGAATGAGAACACCATAATGTTTTTATTTGATAGAAATTGCTGTATACCAGGTGATGTGTGACAGAGTGTTGTTATGATGGAGGATGATTTATGGCACACTTTAAAACACACCTTCTTCCAATCATTGCTCACATTTGACTGACTGCACCAAACAAGTTGAAATTTGTCACACACTGTTACTAAGGTTCCATGCACCACTTCACATATTGAAGATCCCTGCCTTTCTGTTGGATGGCACTCAGCAGCAGCATTCACCTTATTTTACTTATTCATTTTTTTTTATCACAACAAGAAGGCTCCATGTCACACATCACTTCTGGTATATGGCAATTTCTGTCAAATAAAAACATTGCAGTGTGTCCTCCTCCACCTTATTCACCGGATCTGTCACCATGCAACTTCTGGCTCTTCCCCAAAGTCAAAATGACCGTGAAAGGTAATTGATTCAGAACATTGAGGCAGCCACAACAGCACAATAAAGACTCTCATAAAAGAGGACTTCCAGAACTGCTTCAGAAAGTGGCAAGAATGATGGGATACGTGTGTTTGAAGTGAGGGGGAGGATTTTTGAGGGGGATTGTTGGCAATACATCTTTTACTGTAATAATTTTTGTTTTTAATTAAACATTCACAGTATATTTTGATCACACCTCCTATGTCCCTGTCACCTCTCCAGCTGCTGCTCTAGCACTGGAGCTCAGAGTCAGTGATTCCGTAGGTAAGTCTGCCATGGTCTCTTTTAGAGGAGCACCTGGGACTCCAGCTTCCCTCTGTCTCACTCAACCACAATCTCCACTGTTTTTCACAACCAGAAATTATGGGGACTTCTCTCCCCAGCACTGGAGCCCAAGGCTGAGGAGGGACTGGGACTCCTCACTCCTCTGAGGGGATCTCCACAGCCGAGATATCCCTCCCAATCTTTAATGGTAAAACACAGGTGTTGGACCACCTCATTCAGTGTCTCTGCCTCTTCTACCAGTTTCAAGGTGGCTTCTTCTGTATGTCCTTAGTTGTAGAGCTTTGGTTTAGTAAGACTTCAGGCAATTCTCAATGATGATTGTTTTGTAGTTCAGTTGTAATTTTGATGTGTTTGTGAGAGAAGGTAAGTATAGCGTTTACCTACCCCACCAACTTGACTGGAACAAAATTTATTTTTTTCTTAAATCTTTCAGTCTTTGCCTACTGATGGCCTCTTTCAGTTGGTTTCCTGTATTCCTTTGACATATTCCAATCGTTGTGGTTGATTTTGGTAGTTTCTGTTTGTTTTAGCACTTTCTTGCTCTCTAGAACTATAATGTGTTGGACCTATCTTGTATATTTCCCTAGTCCTGTAATCATTGATTTGTCCAAGAATCCTTTGTTCTTGTATTGGAGAATGTTATTAGAAACCAAGATACAGACGTTAGGTATGCTTGTTGCTATGGAGTATGATTACTTCTAGATCATTTTGTCTGAAAGAGCAAGGAAACCTGTGCTTGCTAACCAGTGTGTTTATAAATATTTCCATCTGTAACAATGTATATATTTAGCTAAATGTGACTTGATAATAATGTCTCAAACTCTAATCCATTACTTGCTAGTTCATTCTAGCCTCCTCTCCTTATTTACCTTCCACGCCAACAGTTGGAAACCAATCACCCACAGTCCAACATCCATTTATGTAATTATTCAATTATAATATATACATATAGTAGTTTCAGAATTTTTAACCCATAGCCCTATGGGAAATAACTTTCAGCTGGATAACAGTGCTTATGTACCATTCCTTTGCCTTTAGTCTTAGAGACTACAATATTCCAAAGTGACTTAGATCAACACCATTTTTCCCATTCCCACCAGGGAAGTGCTCCATGTCATTTTAAAACATTAATATTGTTATTATTTTGTAATTTTCTGATCTTTTAATTGATTTTTTTTAATTCATATAAATTAAGGTTCACCCTGTGTTCAGTATTGTTCTAAGGTTTAGGAAAAATGTATAATGTCATGTATCCACCATTTACCATATAAAAAATGCATCCAACAGGGGAAAAAAAAAAAAGAAAACAGGTCTTGCCTTTCACATTGCCATCTGCATATCGTACATAATAGTTTTACTACCCTATAAAATTTTTGTGCTTCACCTATTGAACATTTCCCCTTTGCAAACCCCAACAACCATTGGTCTATTTTGTCTCAATAGTTCACCTTTCCCAGAATGTGTAAATGTTATTATACAAAATATCACCTTTACAGACTGACTTATTTCACTCCACAGTATACATTTAAGAGTCACCTAAGTTTTTGTGTAGATTGACAGTTCATTTCTCTTTATCATTGAATAGCATTCCATTGTATGGATGCACCATAGTTGTTTTATTCACTCACTGGAAGTCTCAATAATTTTTAAAGTCTATTTTCATGTCATTTTTTCTTAATTCTCACTGATTCTACTGACCATTCCTAACTACCAGTCTTCACACCTTTAACACACACACACACACACACACACACACACACACACACACCTATCTCTAGTGGGAATTCTTTAAACTGGTCCAAGCTTCTGTTATTTTTCTACCTCAACTAATACAACAATGTATTCTTGTACTCCCAGAAACCACTCTGACCCTCCTTGAAATCAGTGTTTCAGTCTGTGATCTGAAAAATTCAAATCAAATCACATTATATCTCCTGCTTACCACTCTTCAAAGGTTTTCTTTTGTGTTCAGTATAAAAATAAAACCCCATACCAATCCTCTTCAAGGTCCCATGTAACTTGGACCTACTATAACATGTTAAATATTTTGAATATAGGCAATGGCAAGAAATATTATATAATACACTTAGTAACATATTTGCAGTGTTTCCACTGAGGTTGCCTTTGAGATTAAATGTGTGTGTGTGTGTGTGTGTGTGTGTGTGTATAATTTTGCATCACATCTCATTTATGGTATAATTCCCTATTGTCATAGTTCTCTAACCTCTTCAAGGATTGGTGGGGGAATTTGAAGATATTATGTTTTTTTTTTTGTTGTTTGGTTTGTTTGTAACATCTACATAAGCACTCATGACTCTGTAATGTTAATTTGATTTTTATGTTATATCTGTATTTGGAACAACTCTCCCTATTCCATGTGATGCTCAGGATTATAGCCCTTTCTCCTTAATTCCTACCAAAAGCAAACAAACAAAGACTATGTAGCAGACTCTGTTAACTGTTTATATTCATAGAAACATTTACATTTAATCAACATGAAAAACAACAAGATACATAATTAATGCCTATGTCTGCCATATTTCTTCTAAGCATCTCCTCCTATCTCTCTGTCCTTTTCTGACTCTGAGGATTTTCTTTTCCCTTTTATTATGGACAACTTCTAGACCTCCTTCCTGATATTTTATTATCTACTGTTTATAATCAGAATGATTTATCTCAGCACACTCTATTCAATTCTTTGCATAACTGAGATACGGAGTAAAGGACTCACTAAAATATGTCATCTGCTCTAGGAACTCCCTTTTTTTAGAACTAAGGAAGTAAGAAAAGTTTCACTGGTTCCGTCTACAACTCCTAGAAGCCAGTATAAAGTATAAAAAACAATTTAGAGACTCAGTTCCTGATCAGCATGCATTATGACACTTCTGTAAGATCAAAATGGTCATACACAGTTTGATATTAAAATATGTTATTTTTTCTCTTCACCAATATAAGATTATTACAAAATACATTTTTTTTTACAAAATTCCTTTATACAAGTAATTTCTATAACTGTAATATGATTGATGTATAGATGATAAGAGCTAGCACATATATCATGCTGGAAATTTGATCAAAATTAATTAGATATATAGAGATTAAGTCTTTTGGGTTACTGGACCCAATTCTAATGTGTGTGTGTGTTTGTGTGTGTGTGTGTGTGTGTGTGTGTTTGGGAGGCTTCTCCACACCAACAAGCAATTGTCAAGATACCAGCAGGGTGGGTGTCTGAGAATTCAACTCAATTCTGACACTATGTACCTGGAGATAACATCAGCTTCCACAGGAAGAAAAGGCTCAGTCCCACCATACTGTTTTCCACTTTAGACACCAATCATATGTGCTTCTGACTAATTGGCTACAAATTATAGGTTCCAGTGACCCCTTCGACTCAGAATGCCAATCCCAAGTCCAGGTTTTTACCTGTACTTCTGACCAACTGGCTATAAATCAGAGGTTCCTATTACTTTATCCTTAGGATTGATTAATTTGCTGGAGTGGATCATAGAATTCAGGAAACCCATTTACCCAGTAGATTAGTGATTTATTAAAAAAGCTATTAAAAGGATAAAAATCCATGGCCAGCTGCAGAAATACATAGGGCGAGGTCCTGAACAAAAGAGTTTCTGTTCTTGTGGAGCTGGGGCCCTAGCACAGGAGCACTTGGAAGCATTCTTGTTCCCGAACCTGACAGCTCTCTGAAACAATGCCTTTCGGGTTTCCATGGAGGCTTCATTACATAGACATGATTAACTCATCAGTCACCGGTGATTGGTTTAACCTCTAGCAGCCTCTGTCCCCTCCCTGGAAATCTGTGGGTGGAATTGAAAGTTCTAACCTCCTATTCAATGTTGGGCTACTGGCAAGCAGCCCATATCTTTAGGTTTGCAAAGTAACCTTCATTAGCATAAATCCAGTTGTGGTTGAGAGGGACCTTATGAGTAACAAGACACCCATTTCACCTTTATGGCTCTGACGTGCTTGTAGGAAATCAGGGCAAGAGACCAAACATTATAATAAAAGATGTCACCATTGCTCTTATAGCTCAGAAAATTCTAAGGGTTTCAGGAACTGCTCAAGGAATTGTGGATGAAAACCAAATATATATGAGAAATATATTTTGGTCATATAAATAAATAAATAAATATATATATATATATATATATATATATATATATGTGTGTGTGTGTGTGTGTGTGTATATATATATATGTATTATATATCACGATATTGTATATTGTAGTAGAGTGAAGATTTTATGAATTCATATTTATAAATAACTCAACACACTTTTAGCATAGAATATAAGCTCAAAAAAAGTTAGCTATTAAAATAGAAATCTGAAAGTCAAATAAATCAATTCTGCAGCAATCTCACCATGACATCTACCATCCATGTTTGCACATCTCAGTAAGAGAACAAATGCATTGCGGGTAATAAATTGTTAAAAGAAATCAAAGGAAAATGACAATATAACACAAAGGATATACACACACAGACACACACACGAACACACACATGTTGTATGTACTCATTCAGATTTAATTCAGTGTGTGTATCTACCATGCAAAGCCCTGTGCTAGGCTCTGGGGATATTACATAAATAAATAAGATGTGGTATCCATTTTCAAGAGTAGACCACTATTCACTTATAAACAGAAGCTTTAAAAGTACAAGAAAGAAATCTGGCTCTTGCCTTAGGCATTGATTAAACCAGAAACAATAAATCGGTGTTAGAACAATATAAGTGGCTTGTGTTGAATTTGAAACAGAATCTTTAAAATATTAATTTCCCTGAGGATAAAAAGATTTTTAAAACCAAAAATATACCTGGTGATATATTTCAGACTAATACAAGTTTACTGGAAGTCTCTCCCTTAAAAAGGCATTTGAACTTGTATCTTTGGGGGCAAAAAATTTGGCTCTGATGATGGCAGTAATATATTAAAAATAATAAAATTATTTCATATTAAAATATTTTATTGTGCTAACCAACAACTTTTTATTAAGAACATATGAATCAAAACACATGAAAGCAAATATTAAAATATTAGACAAAAATCTGAATCTATGTTTAAAGATTATATGACACCCTATATTAGTTTGCTAGGGCAACCATAATAAAATATTACACTCTGGATGATTTATGCAACAGAAATTTATTTCTCATGGTTCTGGAGTCTAGAAGTCTGAGATCAATGTGTCAGCAGGTTTGATTTCTCCTGAGGCTTCTCATTGGCTTGCATATGGCTGCCTTCTAATTGTGCCCTCACTCAGCCATTTCTCTGAAGGCTCAAGTATCTGCTGTCTCTCTGTGTCCTTATTTCTTCTTCTTATAAAGACACTAGTTATGTTGGATTAGGCCCACTTTAATGCAGTTATCTCTTTAAAGACTTTATCTTCATATGTATTCACATTCTGAAGAACTGAGGGTTAGGGCTTCAACATATGAGATTAGGAGGGACACAAATCAGCCCATAATAGTTTCTCTCTCTTTCAAAACAAAAAGGGTTACTTTATATATATACTTTTTTTTTTCCTCAGTAAACTGTCATAAATTATATGTCTGTATAATGGTTAGGTCGTCAATAAATGGGTAGCCATATCAGTATAAATTCATTCTTTCCCTGGCCTATTTTCCCAGAACATTTTATTTTTCCCTGTTCTAAATAGCACTGTTCCAGTCTGCATTATGCCTGTCTTCCCCTCTGGATTCCTCATACCACAGAAAACAAATCACTCTGCTTTATTCATCTTTAGGAATCAGAACATAGCACAGAGTCTTACTCATAGGAGGTTTTCAGCCAAGGTGTGAATGTGGTTTGAAATTTGTATAGAAAATTAAAAAACTGAAGTAAATATTATTTACTGTATGTTTACTGTATGACATACAGTAAACTATGTTTACTGTATATTATTTACTGTATGTTAAGAATATATAGCAAACCGGTTAGCTAAGAGTAACTTTGATATATGTATTTGTATAAGTATGTATATACACACATATATGCACATTTATACATATATACATAATTTATAAAAAAATATTCATGTTTTGATTGATATTGCAGTTTTTTTGGTCCTGAATTTCAAAGCCCTCATTTCCAAAAGTGGTAACCTACTGTTCCACTCACAATGCTTATTATTACACTCTGTAGCTTAGTTCTCTCCACTTCTAGCAATTTTTTACATTGATATTGCCCAAATTATTGTTGGTTTACTCTTGTATTCAATTACTGTAATTTGGCAATATTGTTTCATACATTTGTGAATTGCTTTTGAACATATTGCCATTGGGGCTATTGACAGTATTAAATATATATGTACATGACTATAAAGAAATAAAAAGTAACTTTTATGTGAACAATAAAAAGAATTCCCTTTTCTTTTTACACTATAGTCTACTGGATTTCCCTCAGTCTGTTTTGTGCTTTTGGGGATCCCTTTTTTGCGTGTAATGCAATACATGGATGAAGTAGGTTTGTTATTTATATGAAATATTTCAAACAACACAGGAGAACACCTCATAATTAAATTGAATCTGACATTAAATTAATGAGTTAGCCTATCATTAAAAAGTTTTATATCTTTGATAACTTTCTTCTAGTTATTATAAAACCATTTTCATCTGAGATTCTTAATCATAAAACAAAGCAGAATATTGAGTCATTTTGATAAAGTGGGAAACTAAACCAAAAGATCAAGAAATGCAACACAAAGGGACACCAAAAGAAGATTAAAAGAGACAGCGTTGGAAGAATAGGTTTAAAAGATTAAAAGCTGAATGGAATAATTAGATTAAAAAGAAAATCACAGAGACATCAGGAATATGACAACAAAGATGCAGTAGAAGGCATAGTCAAAAATTAAACGAAAATGAAGGTAAATGCATGTTTTACAAAAATCCAAAGTAAGAAATGCCAATAAAGAGAAGAGAAGGATAAAAGAGAGTCGTACTAGATACACAAGGCTTAAGGAAATAATTCAATCTAATTCTGTCAAAACAAAATCCTTGCATGCAGGTGAATATGTCAGATCACTTATGAAGTTTTCAAAAATGAATATAACTATTCTTTTAAAATAGAGTGTATATAAATATATATGTATTTCATATATATATGCATATATATGTGTATATATATATGTGTATATGTATATATGTGTATATGTGTATATGTGTATATATATGTACACATACACACACACACATATATATATATATATATATATATATATATATATATGAAAACAGTTATGTTTATTATCTTTCCTTTTTTATTGTGGTAAGAACACTTAACATGAGATCTACTCTTTTAACAAATTAAGTATACAATGTTGTATTGTTTATTATAGGCATTATGTTGTACAGCAGATCCCTAGAACTTGTTTATCTAGCATAACTGAAACTTTATACGTGGTAAACAATTCTCCATTTCCCCCTTGCCCCAGCCCCTGGTAATCACCATTCTGTTCCCTGCTTTTCATGAGTTTGACTATTTTAGATGCCTCATTGAAGTGGAATTCAATGGAATTCCAATCAAGAACCCAACAGTGTTTTTTTAATTGTTTGTTTGTTTGTTTGTTTGTTTTGGAACTAAGTAAGGTGATTACAAAATGTATACAGAAGAAAAAAGGTGAAGAATAGCCAAGACAACAATGAAGATGAAAAGAAAGGGGATTGGCCTATAGATACCAACAGGGCCAATCTGGTAATATGGACATTGAAACAGTGTTGCAAGATGCAATAGACACAATGACACAATGAGGCACAAACTAGAGAGTTTAGAAACAGACTGAAAAACAAACAAACAACAACAAAAAACAAAACAAAACAAGGAGATTCATGGAATAGTGGAAGGAGAATTAATTAACACATCATTTTGGAAGGCAATTTGGCAATAACTAATGAAGCTGGAAATATACATTTCCCCAGAACATAAAAGTTCTACTTCCCTCACTGGTGTGGGGAAAGAGTTGATCTGTGCTTCCAGTACCCCAACTTTTGCAGGGGCTACTCAAAGGACTTATTTCTGTCTTGCCTGTCTCAGAGTGCTGAAAGAACCTGGCATAATCTGGACACGTAGGTGCTAAGTAATAGCAGAGACAGCACTTTGGATTGGAACTCGCCATAGCCATTCTTCCCAGCTTAGCACAAAGCAAGTGGATGAATAAGCCCAAACTCCCAGTTTCTTCCTCAGTAGGAAAAGAGTTGGGCCATGAATCCAATGTTCCAACTTTTCAGGACTGTCCAAATGGCTGTCTTCACCTTGCCTTTCCTGGAGTGCTAATGGGACCTGGCATACTCAACCTCATTAATCATGAGGGAAATTCAGTCAAAACCACAATGTGATATCACCTCACACCTTTTATGATGGCTGTTATCTAAAAGAACAAGAGATAACAAGTGTGGACAAGGATGTGGAGAAATTGGAACCTTTGTTGGTGGGAATATAAAATGGTGTAGCCTCTATGCAAAATAGTATGGCGATTCCTTAAAATAATAATAATAATAATAATAACAACAATAAGAAGAAGACTGTTATTAACATATGATACAGAAGCTTCTATTATCCAAAAGAAATTAAGTCAGGATCTTGAAAAGTTATTATCACTCTCGTGTTCATTGAAACACTATTCACAATATCCAAGATGTCAAAACATATTCATTGACAAAAAATATATAAAGAAAATGTGAAATGTACATACAATGGAATATTATTAAGCCTTAAAAAAAAGTAGAAAATTTTGCAGTATGGGAAAACTTGGGAAAACCTTTAGGTTTTAGGCTAGCGAAATAAGACAGTCATAGAATGATAGATACTGTGTGATTCCACATACATGAGGTAACTAAAACAATCAAACTCATAGAATCAGGGAGTGAAATGTCTGTTGCCAAAGGCTTCAGAGAGGGGGAGATAGGAAATTACTAATCAGTGGGCATAAAGTTTCAGTTATACAAAATGAATAAATTCTAGAGATCTTCTGTACTACATCGTACATATAGTTAATACTGTATGGTGCACTTAAAAATTTGTTAAGAGGATAGATTTTATGTCAAGTGTTCTTACCACAATAAAATATTTTGTTTTTAAATATAAGGACAAAGTTTTCTAACAAAGAGGGAAACTGTTGACTCCTCAGTAGATTTTATTAGTAAAACAAAGACATAATAGCAATTTTAGGTATTAAACTTAAATTTCCTCCCCAACTAAAATATATTTGTTTATTGAATTTTACTGTGTTTCCAATAGTCTCCTAGGCATTAGGTATACAATCGTAAGTAAAAAATATGCACCATCTCTTCTATACGTGGGTTAATATCTACTCTGAAAGGACGTATTTTCCAGAACTGTCGTAAGTATTCCTGTTTGTCTAACATTTTCCCTCAGGGTTCATTAACCTCAGATAGAAAATCCCACTTGAGCTTAGGTAAAAGCTAAATTGCTAACAAATAACTACTCATACAATTCTTAAGAGAACTACAGGGATCCATCCCTCACTTTTTGAGGGGTCTTGTCAACAGATGTCCTGCTTTCATAAAAAACTTCTATGTCTGAGAGGTTTAAATTTTGTATTGTTGTTGTTGCATTTGTTCTCAGAAATTTTGGTACGTATCTTCAGATTGTCTCTGTCTCCCCAAAACACTATAAAATCTCTTTTCTGCTTAATCACTTTGAAAGAGTTTCTGTGAAGGTTGTCTTCCCTGCTGCACTTCAGTTAATCAAGACTGACTTTTCCTTTCTTCAGATCTGTTTATTTCAGCAACCATCATGGGCCTTCCTCATTATTCATCTAGTGCCTCTAAATACCATTTTAAAGACATCAAATCTAAAGTACCATGCATTGTAATACTTTCCCTATTTCATGAACAGGTATAAAAAAAAAAAAAATGTTGCCAACCTATTCCTTCTTATAATTTAGAGATTTTATATTCATTGAAAGAACTCTTAGAAATATAGAGAACTTTTTTAAATATTAATTTGTACACAAAGAAAAGGATAATATAAACCAAATATATTTGTTAAGATATCCTTATACTTTTGCAGAAGAGTCAGAGCTCAAATCTTCTGAATCATTTTTTGATTTAGAGGCATCAATATATATGTTTATGCACAGGGTATAATATTCTATGCAGCACTAGTGATGCAACATTTCCTACAATAGTGCTCTTCTCTCAAGATATTTTCCAAGACACTGACACCCGCTCTGCATATTTTGATGCTATTGCTTACTTGATCTTACTGACAGGTTTAATGAAAGGATTTCAGACAATGTCTAAGGTTCATATTCTTTCCCTGAAGTGTTTCTTTGATGATTGCTTGAGTTTCATAACCAGGAATTGCAATTATACTCTTATGCCAGCAGGACAAACAATCCAGTGCATGCATGAATAGGCAATGAAATTCCATGACCGCTATTGGACCAGCCACAACTTGAAGGGAGATGTGAATGAACGATGCACTCTGATTTTAGATATTTACAATGTGGAAACAAACAGGAGGCTTCTTAGGACTTTCTGCTCACTGTCACTACTATTCTTCTTAAACACATTACTCCTCACTAGCCTATATTGCCATCATTCAATAACTACACTGACTTCCTTCAGGAACAAAAATGAATGCTATGACAATTTGGCATCCACTTATCTGCTGGTATTTATTATTAAGTTTTAAGTCTCCATTCTGCTATTGATATATATGTTTATGAACAGGGTATAATTTTGTTGGTGCTTTTAAGTTACTATGTGATTCCTGTTGTTTAGCACGTAAGTTGTGTAAATGTAATAGAAGAACTGGTTTGCTCTTCACATGTTAGCACTGTTGTCCTATCTTTACAGACTTTGGTGTAGTTTTAAGTTTCACGAGAGGCCACATGGAGTTTAACAATATTCATACTTGGAAGTGAACTGGACCAGTGACTACCACCATAATCTAAGAGTTTGCATTTTCTTTTTCCTCAGGGTCAATTTCCAGCTCAGAAATCATTGGCAAACTTTTTTTCCTTTCATTTAAAAAGTGTTAATCACCATGGCTAAGGAAACTAAAAACATTCCAAAGTCAACTGTACTGCTTGCTTCTGTGAGCAAATCCCGTGTGTTCTCTTGTGAACTAGAGTGAGCTCATGGCTAAGAATTCATTAAAGACTCAAATTTGAGTCTTTCTCTTTTGTCCCTTTCCCCTGTTTTTCCTCCTTCCTATTTTATGTGTTTATGTTCTTCCTTTTACCCCAAAACATCTGATTTTCCCCCTTTCTATCATTCAAGCTGAATTAACATTAAAAAAAAAAGACATTTAGTGTGGAAAATTTTTATTGCCCTATTTTGGCCACTAAGAAAGAAACCTATGGTGGAGATAGAAGTTCAGAGAGCTGTTATAAGTATTCAATGAGTTAACATAAGATAAACACTTAGCAGAGTGCCTCGCAAAGAATAATTGCTCACCAAACATTAGTTATTGTTAATAAAATAATTATTTCACAAGCATCAAGCTTTTAACTGCTTCTTACAGATAATTGGAGAAGCAAAACTAAAATCAAAATGTAATTGTACACATGAGAGAAATGAGATGTAAAACTTAAGTAGCTTTTCCAAGTTCACATAGTTCGTAAGTGGAAGAGTCAAGTTTTAAACCCAGGAAGTCTCATTCTCTGTCTGTTCTTTTAACTACTTAGCTAACATGTGGTAAGTTGGGATCCTATACTATTATAGTTGAAAAAGTAAAATGGAAAAAACTAAAATGGATGAACAAACTTAACAGGTAGTTAGGCTGTGTGCTAGGGAACAAACATAGGAAAAAGCACACATTGATCCAAGATGGGCTATTAAGTATACTCCTCCAGATGGAAGCAAATGAAAAGCTAAAAGAAACGCCAGCTTTCAATTTTTTTTTCCCCTGAAGAAAGTAATATTTTCTTACTTACTGATGTTGAGGAAGATTTTTTGAGATTTATTGATGGATTTGCACTGATCTATCCATATCCACTTGCCTCTGATAAGACATGGAGTATATAGGTCTGAAATAAACTACAGATAGCATTGTATTCTGTGGCCATTGAAAACAAACACAAATTTAAATTGACCCTATACCTAATGATCCGATTATTGTGGTGTAATTATTTTATTATTGAATACCCTTAAGTACAAGGTGCATGGACACAAACACAATGGTTATTTTAATTTTCTATACATTTTCACACTCAATTTCGCATATTTTCCTATCCAGAAGTATTATTTTTTTAATTAAATTTGTAACTCCAATTCTGAGAGAATTCTCATATCTGGAACCTGAACCATCTAATCTCATTCAAACCACCCTGTTTTAGCTCCCATTTTGCAATAATAAACCCACAGTTGTTATGTATAAAATGGTAGAGGAAGACAGTAACATGATACATGTAACAAAATCTTTAAAAAATGTAACATTCAATAAGATTTTTATCTGAGGAGGCCATTTTACCTCTAGATACAATTGAACTATTTGAGAAATTCAAATTAAAACAATGTGATACCACTACAAATCTATTAAAATGGCTAAAGTTCAAAACACTGGAAATATCAATTTCTGGAAAAAGATACAGAACAGCAGAAACTCTTCTTCATACTGGTGGTGATGATAAATGAAATACTCACTTTGGAAAAAAGTCTCCCAATTTCTTGCATAGCTAAACAATGTTTTATATGTTCCAACACTTTTTCTCCTAGGTATTTACCCAACTGATTTAAAAACATATGTCCACAGAAAAACCTGCAAACTAATGTTTATAGGAGTTTTCTTATTAATTGCCAAAATCTAGAGTTAATCAAGTTTTCCTTCAATAGGTGATGGATAAACAAATGATGGAAATGAAATAATAAGCTATGAAAAGATGTTGATGAATTTTAAACTCATAATTCTAAGTGGAAAAAAAAGTGATTCTGAAAAGGTTAATGCTATATGATTCCAATTGGTTGACATTCTGGAAAAGGGAAAACTATAGATATAAAATAGTCAGTAGAATTTTGGATTTGGTGTTACGGAGACTTGATGAATGGGTGAAGCCCAGGGAATGTTTTAGGGTGGTGAAACTATTCTGTATGGTTCTATAATAGTGACTATGTAACACACTGAATTTGTGAAAACCTATAGAACATTATAGCACAAAGATTGAATTCTTACCATATACGAGTTTATTAAAAATCATCTGAAGGTCAGGGGATCCCAGTACGGAATGCAGCATATTACAAAACAATGAAATTATATTACAAATAGATGAAATAATCGTACTAGTAGAGTGGGGGAAAAGCTGCTGACCTAAGTAACTAAATCAGTGGAATCTGAAAAACCGAAGATGAAAGATACCATACACAATAACTGTTCTCTAATTAATAAAGGAATTTCCCATTGGCTATAGATTAACAGTTCTGGTATCACCAAACATGTGTATTGGAATGGAACAATTAAGTAAATGGATGGAAGACAGAAAGCCAGGTTTCTGAATGTCAGAATGGGAGGTTATACATAAAGGGAGGAAGCTAGAATGATCTATGCAATAATAGTTTCAGACATCGGTATAAACTCATGTTTAGCTTAATAACAATATGTCCACAGATAATACACACACACACACACACACACACACACACACACACACACACACACACATCCCAAATGTATTTCCTCATTTTGTTACCTAAGAGCCAATAAGCAGTGACTCAGTAATAACAATGAGCACAAATAGCACTCATATCTTGGGTTTAGTACCATTCTCCAGTAAGAGAAATAGCTGATCTGGGACTGAGGGAAAATATACATGAGACTAAAGCATTTTGTATTATCAGAAAGTAAGGGCTCAACATGCACACACACACACACACACACACACACACACACACACACAGATTTCAAAGGGAGACAGGGTATGTTAAACTGAAAATGGTCTCAATGGTAAAAGCTGGAATAATTTGAGCTTTAAGAGAAATAAAATAGTATTAGATTATAACTGGAAGAACAAAATAATATTAAAGAGTCTGTGATGATATAAATAAATGATTGTAGAGGAACCATAGATGTGTCTCAATAAACAGAGGAAGGTTTTCTTAAAGGATTTATGATTTAGCATGATACTAAGTAGTATGGATAAATGGAGACAGGTTCAGGTCTGCAGTGGGTGTTGTTAAAAAGTAATTGTAATTTGGTGATTAGGTGTTTTATTATCATTATTTTAATCTAGAGTCCAAAGGGTTAAGATGTGGCCCAAGTTATCACTGGTAAAGAAGCTAGTCAGAAGGGGTAGGTGTTTAGTCATTTGTCTGGTTATAGTGTGACTTGCGTAATCATAGTTTATGTTTATTTAGAACTTCACAGTTGCCTGCAAGAAAAGCCATTTTTCATTTTCTCACAAGTACCACTACTTATTCAAAAGAAAACAGCCATTCTTTTCATCATTTTTTTTTATTTCTTAATTGTGTCTTATCTGGACCCAAGGGACATTTTATTCAAAGTTGGTAAACAATACTGAAAAGCAAGTTTACTTAAAGAAAAATGGCACATTAATAGCGATTGATAATCAAAATTTCAAATTACACTGAGAAAATATTAATTAAAATTAATTATTGCTGAAAGAAGACAACCTTAAAACTTCAGAAGGAATACTATAATGTAAGCATATTATCTATTGTTTAAAAACATTAATTCTTAAGCAACATGTCACCTCTATGGAGTCTCATTAATGTTTTATTTTTGTGATTGACACACCTGTGTGGGAAATCCCAGAAGTCAAAGCAAAAAGGTCAAGGGATTAAATGTAATTTACCTGTATTACTGGTAGAGATATGGTAGAGATAAAATACTAAATTAAATAGACATTTTCTCTTATGCTCATTTTATATATATATATATATATTCATTCCATTCTCTTGAAATTATTTTTTTTGGAAATAATGAATATCATGGGTATAACGTAAGTCAGAGTTTCCCCTTAATTATAGTCAACCACTACATTATTAATACATATGAATGTCATTTTATCAACTGAATAATGTATATTTTAAGGAAATGTGAAATTGAGTTATTTAGGAAAAGATTTCTCAAAAGTATTCTTGGTGGTAAGGTTTTCGCTTTGAAAAGTATTATTATATTTTTCTTTTTCCCCAATGAATTAGAGAAAAAAAACATATATCAAAACAAAAGTTTTAGTAAAGAAAAGATTTCTACTTGTAACCATGAAATAAACATATTTATTTAATAGACTTCAATATTATGATTAATATTCTAATGGAGAAGTTATAAATGTGTGAGCATCATTAGCTGCTAATATATTTTAGAAATTAGCAATTCCTTCTTAAAATGAAATAAATACAGGTCTATTGTACCAAATTTAAAGATTCTATTTAACCCCAGGAAACATGACACACAAAAAAACTACCCTTGAATAAATTTTACATTTATATAAAATCTTTATGTATCATAGTAAAATAAATTTCAGATATATTCAATACATTTAATATCATATTGTAAATATATATTTTCTTTGAACAGCATATTAGAATTATTTTTATGTTATAAATTTGACATGCATTTTTATTTTTAGTACTTGCTATTGTAAATAATGCTGCAATAAACATACATGTACATAGATTTTATTCAAAGCTATAATTAACAAAATTTCTACTTAAAGTTGTTATTTTTCACTCTAAGATCCTGAAGATGTATATATTTTTTCCTTAAAAGAGGTTGTACCAAATTTACATTACCAATAATACATATGTATAAGAATATTATTTTATCTAAACTCTCTACAAGATTAAATGTAATTTTTGTGTTTCTTTTCCTCTGATTCCACATAAAATTTTTTTAAAAATATATTTTCTGGAATAGGTTAGAAGGAAGGTATTTAAGATGACTGAGTATATTCACCTGAATCTATTAGATATTTTCATGAATATTAAAAGACAAATTTACTTTTTACGAGTATAAAACTGCAATACTCTAAAATGAGGTCAAGATGCATATATTTATATGTGATCAAAATTTTTACAGCATATAAATTGATATAATTGGTAAGTCATAGGACATCATATGTTAATGTGGATATACATTACCTCTCAATTTCAATTTTTTGCTGTTTTCTTTATTAAATGTTTCACAAGTAAACCTAAAAATAAAAGTGATCCAACTTTGCAATGTGGATCATTTCCTTGGGATTTCCGGCATAATTCAATAATATGTATTATTTCATAAAGAAGTCATGAAGTGACAGTACTTTGCATTTATCCCAAAATACATCATAGTTTAGTTTTCAAATATTTTACTCAAACAATTCAAATATTTTATCACATAGTATTGCAAATTGAAGTAATTTGTTTGTAGAAATCTTTAAATATCATTATACATGCTGTTAAGACCTGAAAGAAAAAATGTATGTGGTATTTCTAAAATAATTTGTGTTCATAAAGACTAGCACATGTTAAAAATAAGTAATTATAGTTTTTGTAATACAAGGTATGTTCCATTTAGGATGTTCCCCGATGTCATTTTATAACATACACATCTTAATTTCCCTTTAGAAATAAATGCTATTGGAGATGTCTCCCTGTAGAATGGCTGTATTTTATTCTATCAAATAACAAGACTTGTATAACCAATTATTCTTACTTTAACCCTCCAACACACACAGAATGCATAAAACTCCCATACTCAACCAAATGAATTAATCTATTCTAGTTTCCTATAATAATTAACTCTTCATCTGGATGCACATTCTTAGAACCAAAGTAATATTTTATTATGTCATTTGTGTTATGAGGCTTACATGATGATAGCAGAATTTCATGAACTTGAATCTTATACATAATATTTTAACTTTAAAATTTTTGACTAATTGTCTCTGAAACTATGAAGCTTAAACAATGAACCATTGAAAAATTCAATTTTATTGATAAGTAATCTTACTCATTGGAAAAATATATTAAATTATTTTTCTTTTCATATAAATGCCCTGATACATTAGGAATTATATTTTAATATTTTGATGGCCTTTTTGAAAATGGATTTCAAATAGTTTACTTGTTTCTCAATGCAGTGCTATTCTTGGGTCTCATTTGTACATTCATTAAGCATATATTGACATGTTTATTGAGCATCTATCATAGGCCAAGTACTGGGCAAGGCACTACAAAGACATAAATATAGAATCCCACTATGGGCCCGACTCTTATGGATCTTGGACACTGTCAGAGAAAATAAATATTAAACTGGTAATTAAAACCATGATATATGCCACAGTAAAAAAAACATAGTATTCTGTTGTAATGCACAACCTCTTTTTAGGGTCAGAAAGTTTTTCTGAATGAAAATGATCGTATGCATAGATTTAGAGAATGAGCAAGATTTAGCAGAATACATAATTAAAATCACTTCAGACAGAAAATAATGAAAAAAACAAAACAACAACTAAAAATGTTTGAAGTTGCTAGGGTAATATAAGAAACTTGATTTCAGGGACTCAGGTGGGTTTGAAGGGGCTAGGGGTCAGATTCTAGTACCAAGAACTAGAGCATTGTAGATGAGGTTGCAGAACTAACTGGGTAGGGTCTAGATCTTGAAAGCCACAATGATGTTTTTAGTGTTATCAAAAAATAAATAAAAAAGAAAGAAAGAAAAAGGAGAAGAAGAAGAAAACACAGGAAGCCATTGATGGCTTTTAAACAAGAAAGTGTAAGCATTAAATCTAAACATTTAAGAAGTTCAATTTAGGTATATATGGTGAATGGAATTAAGTCAAATGTGAATACATATTAATAATTACCCATCCTTTGAGAGCAAAAATGTGTCTACTCCAGCGAAATTTAGACTCTTGAGTAGTTCAACTTTAATTCTGTGTGGGGACACAATCTAAGTGGTGACCTTTGTGGATAAAGATAGTGTTTTGTTAAGTATGAAACTGCTTATATATCCGTTCCACAGGACAAGATGACAGTAATTCTGTACCGAGGTGGTATAACTCATATGTTGTCAAACTAAGTATATATATATATATATATATATATATATATATATATATATTACAATCACAGCTTACAAAACATACTTTAAAACAAAATTTTAAAAATACTATGCATCAATACCATAACAGAGATAGCCAAACAAATAGCAAGTGTTCTGCCTGGAGGAAAAATTAGAATGTAGAGAGACAGGTTGTGTACTAACCATCAAACACGTCTATTGCAAGGCAAGCTGCTCACTGAAGTATGACTCAAGTGCCCTTCAGCACAGTCTCAAGGCTCCAGGACATAAACATACAGTTAAATCTAGTAATTAATGGGCAGAATAGTCACAGTCACTAGAAAATAAAGTTATAATTAAAAATACAATAAACGTAACCACTAACATAACTAAATACTTAAAATTCACTTAAATACCTTTTGAAAGGCAGATCTAGTTGTATGTTTTAAAGCTGCCTCAATACTTTATTTTTGACAGTTTTTCACAAAATCTGCCTTATATTAGAACACTATATGTAATTCTGGAATATTTTTGATAATGCTAGTTTATAGGTTATCAGAAAGAAATCCAAAACAATTTTACAAGTGGCCTTTTTTTTTCCTTTGCCAATGATACAGAATTTGATGAAAGAGAGCTATCTATCTAGGTAAAAACAGTAACAGTGAATCATAGTAGAGCTGTCTTCTTCCCTTTGGTTCCCTTGGTCGTGCTGTTTCTTACACAATTGCAGCATTAATATTTGCCAGATCTTCCTATGTCACTGCACTTTAATATTGTAGACTATTTAGGAAAATATAAGTGTTAAGATCTGCTTTTGGAACACTGTCTATAGAAGTGAACTAATAACCCCACTGGGACAAGAAGGCAGAGGTGAGGCTCAGTTGCCTCTGGATAATATTCCTGCTTCCTGGTTTCCTATGAACTAAAAATCCCAGACTCCTCCAAAACGCAAAACTCTTTCAGACTCTTACATGAATAGTGTAGATACTGAGTTTATTCCAAAGACGGTGGAATCTATTTCTCTAGATCAAGTCTTCACTCTTGGTTTATGATCATATATTTACATACAAAGAATTAGTATTTATAATTACTTTCTTATAATTTAGCACCAGTCAATTTCTACCTATCTGACTGAGTGAATATTCACTTAGCCTGCTTTATCTTATTGCTTATGTTATGAACATTATCCCAGAATTATGAGCTTTTATAGATTCACCTCATTTTAAATGACTCTACTTATTGTTTTCTATTTGAGATGAAAAAAATAACCTTTTAAAATATGATTCACTCCAACTATTATCACCAACAGATGTGAATTAAAGTACTATACCTTTTCTCAAAATTAAGATGATCTTATGTCCTTTTTCAATTCTCTACTCCAAATCCTGAATGAGCCATTATTTTAAAATCCTGAATTCCTTTATGTTTTAAATCAATTTTGTTTCCATTATATAAATTTATATTTCTAAGTGCATAGAAATGCTAAGTATTTTCATATGTTGATCTAGTAACCAGCAACCTTGCTTTTAACTTTCTCATTAATTTGACATGAGCAAGATTGTTTATTTGAGGGGTACCTATGAACACCAAGTGAAGAAACCCCTATAAGGAGCTTATATGGTTGTTTAAAGCAGAGTGACCACTTAAAAAGAAATGATATCATTTAAAATAGCTGTAATAATTCTATTCTGTGTGTATGTGTATCAAAATAGATTTTCTGCATCTAACCTTTCTCCATTCCTACAGAAGGAAGATAATAGGCATTTTACAAGGATGATTTATCTTTGTCAAAAGATGTCTCCCTGTCACTTCTTTTTTCATTTTTTGTTCTTCATTCCCATTTCTTCTCCCTTCTTTTAGGAAAATGTGAAAATGAATTGATCATTATGTCCATACTTCAGGAATGTCTAATCCTGATAAATATTCAAAAAATTATGAACAAAAATAATACAGTGTTGACTGCGTAGGAAAATTCTATCTAGGATAACAGATCCTAAACTAGGATATGTAATTGAGTAGTAATGATATACTTACTTAATGGAAGAGAAGAGCTCTCATTGTAATGAAAATGCAAAAACTTAAATATGGTATAAAGAATCTTTAAGTTTAGTTTATTTATTGGAGGTTTATGAATTTATATTAGCAAATGTTTCATGTAATTTTCCTGATACAGAGATGACTTTTGGGGCAAATTAGAATTGATGTTAAATGATTGGAAAGATTTCTGTTTTCTAATTCAGTATGCAAGAAGTTTGGAAGATGCCACTTGTCTTAACATGTACAATTAAAAAAAAAATGAACAAACTGAAAAATCAAAAGTATTTCTTGAATCTGTAAGAGAGTACTATGGTTAAATTGTAATATGTCAGAGCGTTTTAGTTTCTTTAACGGTGTGTGTATTCAGGGAAAACAATTTACCTATAGTATAAGCTACTGGGGTTTTATTAAAGTCTAACTGAACTGAGGGAAAGGAAATGTCCAAACCCAGCCAGCTCTAGCCTTCCGTTTGAAAGATTGGAAATACCCAACTCTAGCATCCTCTAGCCTTACATGTGAGAGAAGGGAAATACCCATTTTTAGCCCACTATAGCCATCTTGTCCCACTTAAGGTGAGGGAGCACTAAGAAGCACACGCAAGGTTCACAATTCAGAGGCATAGGCTCATTATAAGACTGAGACAATCATAGAATTATAGAACACTGCCCCAACCATGCACCTCACGATCACATCAGTAAAGGCATACTTACAGCGGTTTTTTGTTTGTTTATTTTTTTGGTATTGTTTGTTTGTTTGTTTATTTTGCTCAGCACATAATGACCTGCTATCAAAAAAATATTACAAGAGCGCTAAAATTAAAAAAATACAGGTGGAAGAGACAGAACAAGCATCAGAAAAAGACTCATGGTGCTAAATTATAAAAAAGTAATTTTAAATATTAATTCTTTATATATAAATATATGATCATAAACCAAGAGTTAAGACTTGATTTAGAGAAATAGATTCCACCATCTTTGGAATAAAGTCAGTATCTAAACTATTCATGTAAAAGAGTCTGAAAGAGTTTTGAGTTTTGGAAGAGTCTGGGGCTTTTAGTTCATAGGAAACCAGGAAGCAGAAATATTATCCAGAGACAAATGAGCCTCACCTCTGCCTTCTTGTCCCAGTGGGGTTATTAGGTCACTTCTATAGACAGTGTTCGAAAACCAGACTTAATATTTATATTTTCCTAAATAGAAGTACATAGTCATCAATATTAAAGTGCAGTGACATAGGAAGAATCTGGCAAATATTAATGCTGGCATGCTGTTCCTTATATGATTAATGTATTAAGATATTTAATGGGTAAAGAAGACAGCATGCAGAAAAAACACACAAAAAAACAGATGGACAGTGTAAACAGAGAAATGGAAATTCAAAGAAAGAACCAAAAAAAAAAGCTAGAGATTGGAAAAAAAAAAGATGCTGTAACAAAAATGAAGAATGCATTCAATGGTTTCATTATAAACTGGACATGCCTGAGGAAAGAGTCTATGAGTTTGAGGATATCTCAACAAAAACCCCCAAACCTAAAAAACAAGGAAAACAAAGATTAAAAACAAATTAAGAACTACAAAAGGTATAACACAAATGTAATTGGAATACCAGAAGGAGAAGTAAGAGAAAAAAAAAATAATAATAATAAATGAGGATTCCCCCTCAAGTTACTGTCAGACACGAAATGACAGACCCAGGAAGCTAAGAGAGCACAAAAGCAGGATGAAATAATAATAATAATAATAATAATAATAATAATAATCAATAAACCTAGTCATATCATTTGCAAACTTTACCAACTCAAAGATAAAGAAAAAATTGTAAAGAAACCAGAGAGGAAAATCATGTTACCAATAGAGAAGGAAAAATAAGAATTACGTAACTTCTCAGAAACTCCAAGTAAGAGGAGAGTGAATTGACTGATTTAAAGTGGTTAAAAAAGAAAGGAAGAAAGAAAGAAAAAGAAAGAAAGAGAGAGAGAGAGAGAGAGAGAGAGAGAGAGAGAGAGAGAAAGAAAGAAAGAAAGAAAGAAAGAAAGAAAGAAAGAAAGAAAGAAAGAAAAAAGAATTCTGTACCTTGCAAAATGATCCCTCAAAAATGAAGGTGAAATAAAGATTTTCTCAAACAAACAAAAATTAAAAGAACTTTTGCCAGCCTACTGGGCTTGTAAGGAATGCTAAAAGAAGTTTTTTAAAGAGAAGGAAAAATATAGGTTAGAAATGTGCACCTAAATAAAAAAAGAAAAAGCACTGAGAAGGAATAAGTAAAGATAAAATAGAAAGTTTTATTGTTCTTATTCTTAATTCATATAACAGTTTACTCAAAACAGTAGCAACACTATTCAATTATAAGTATATACATATATATGCATACGTAAGTGAAATAGGTGAAACAATGAGATAAGGGAAGGGAGGGAAGAATTAACTTTTTAATTTAATTATTAGAAGGTAGCCACACTATCTATGAAGCTGTATAATGTTATTTGAAAGTGGAATTGGATTCCTTTAAATGTATTTTGCAAACACTAGAACAACCACTAAAAAAAGTCACAAAAGAAATACAACTGATAAGCTAAGAAAGGAGAGAAAATAGAATTATATGAAATTCTCAATTAAAACCACAAAAAACAGAGAAAGAGTGGAAGACAAACATAGAGACACAGATTAAGGGCAGCAAATAGAAACCAGGAACAAATATGATAGATATTAATCCAGTGATAGCAATATTTCTTTTTTTTGAATGTCAATGGTTTAAAAGCACAAATTAAAAATTGTTAGAGAGCATCAACAACAAGACATAACTACACGAGGTTGGACAATTAAGTTTGTGAACTCATCCTAGAAAAAAATGCTACATACCTCATTGCTGAATATCACTATGGTCACCTTCCAAGTACTCCCCCTGGGAGGCGATGCACTGATGCCATCACCTAGTTCCCCCTTCAAAGCAATTTTGGAACTCTTTCTGGAATGGCCATCAGAGCTGTCATCATATTGCCCTTGATGCCCTGAATATCATCAAAATGTCTTCCTTTCAATATTTCCTTTATCTTCAGTGAAAGAAAGAAGTCATTGGGGGCAGGATCAGGTGAGTATGGAGGGTACTGCAGTACAATTATTTGTTTACTGGCTAAAAACTCCCTCACAGACAGTGCCATGTGAGCTGGTGCATTATCATGATGCAAGGTCTATGAATTGTTGGCAAAAAGTTCAGCTTGTCTGATTTTCTCATACAGTATATATTTTTACTTCCAAATAGTAAACTTGGTTAACTGCTTGTCCAGTTGGTACAAATTCATAATGAATAATCCCTCTTATATCAAAAACCGATAGAAACATCGTTGCAACAATTTGTGAACTTAAATGTCAGACCTCATGTTGCCTACAAGATACTTTAAATATAAAAACAAATAAAGAATAAAAGTAAATAGATGGAAAAATATACTAACACTAATCAACAGACAGCAACAGTAGCTGTATTTTGGACAAAGCCAACTTCAGAGTAAGGAAAATCCATAAAAGATCAATAAAATCCATCTTATGAAAATCCAGACTCATAAAATTTATTACTTAATGATTAAGTGATCAATTCTGCAAGAAGATATAATCATCCTTAATGGGCATGTGCCTAAAAACAGAACATCAAAATATGTGAGGAAAAAACTGATAGAATTGCAAGTAGAAACAGATAAGTTCACTATTATAGTTGAAGGCTTCAACACTGCTGTATCAGAAATGTACAGATCCAGCAGGCAGAAAATCATTAAGGATGTACGTAGTTGAACTCAATGAAAACATCAGTAGACTAGGAAAAATTGACATCTATTGACTACTTTGTCCAACAACTGCAGTATACATACGTATGCATAGGTTATTCTTAAGCTTACATGGAACATTTACCAAGATAGACCACATTATGGGTCACATAACACACTTAAACAAAATTGAAAAGATTAGAAATCATACAAATCTAGAAAGCAGTAAAAATAATTAGTGACAAATCCTCAAATACTTAGAGATTAAGCAACACACATAAATAACACATGGGTTGAGAAGAAATCTCAAGGGAAACTTTTAAAATATTTTGAACCAAATGAAAATGAATATACAGCTTACCCAAATTTGTGGAATTCAGGAAAAACAGTGCTTAGAAAGAAATTTATTGCAGTGAATGCAAATATTAGAAAGAAGAAAGATCTGGAATCAGTAATCGAAGCTTCCATCTTAGAAAACTAGAAAAAAAAATCTAAAGTAAGTATTGGAAAAGAAATAATAAAAAATTAGAGCAGAAATCAATTAAATTAAAAATAGGAAATTGATAGAGTAAATAAATAAAAAACAAATGCTCTTTCTTTAAAAGATTAATAAAATCCATAAGGCTCTAGCCAGGCTAGCTAAGAAAAAAGAGAGAGGACACAAATTATTAATATCAGAAATGAAAGTGATGACATCACAACAGATCCCATGGATATTAAAAGGATAAAAAGGAATACTATGAACAACTCCATTCCTCATAATATGATAAACTAAACAAAATGGATGAATTCCTTGAAAGGCACAATCTACCGAAATTCAAGCAAGAAGAAATACACAATTTGAAAAGGTCTATATCTATTAAAGAAATTAAAACAACAATTAATCTTTCACAACAGAAAGCACCATATCTAGATCAGTCCACTGGTGATTTCTACCAAAAATTTAGGAAATAAATCATACCAAATCTCTACAATTCTTTAAGAAGATATAAGCAGAGGAAATTTTCCCTAACTTGTTCTGTGAGGCCAGTGTTAGCCTAATATCAAACCAAACAGAGGCATTGTAAGAAAAGAATACTACAGACCAGTATCTCTTGTAAACAAAGATGCAAAAATCCTCAACAAAATTAGCAAATATAATTCAACAATATATAAAAACCATTAAACACCATGAACAAGTGGATTTATCTGAGGCAACCCATTCACATCAACAGGCTAAGGAAGAAAACTCCTATGATCATATCAACTGATGCAGAAAAAAACGTTTGACAAAACTTAAGACCCATTCAGATTTAAAACTCTCAGTAAACTAGTCATAAAGCTGAACTTGCTCAACTTAATAAAAAATATCAACCAAAGACTACAACTAACATCACACTTGATGCTTTAATACTATGATCAGGAACAAGGCAACGATGACCCCTCTCACTGGTGCTTTTCAACATTGTACTGGAAGTCCTAGTTAATGCAATGAAACAAGGAAAGGAAATAAAAAGTATACAATTTGGAAAGGAAGAAACAGAACTGTCTTTGTTTACATATTACATGATTATGTAGAAAACATGAAAGAATCAACAAAAATACTCCTGGAACTCTAAGCAATTATAGCAAGGTTGGTGGATATGAGGCCAATAAAGAAAAGTCAGTTGTTTTCCTATATACTGGCAGTGAACTAATGGAATGTGGAATTAAAAACACAAGACCATTTATAGTAGCACCTCTAGAAATGAGATATTTATGTATAACTAACAAAACACAACATAATATGAGGAAAACTACAAACTCTGATGAAAACCGTAAAAGGAGGAGGGACTAAATTATAAGATAGTTCATGTTCATATAGAGGAAGATTCAATTTTGCCAAAATATTTCTTCCAAGCTTGATCTATAGATTCAATATGATTTCAATCAAAATCCCACCAAGTTAATTTGTATATATCAACAAAATAATTAAATTGATATAAAGTCAAAAGACCCAGGATAGCTAACACAGTACTTAATGAAAGAACAAAGTTGGAGGGCTGATACTACCTGACTTTAAGTCTTACTATAAAGGTACAGATATCAAGACAATGTGACATTGGCAAAGGAACAGACAGACAAAAGAATAGAGAGCCCAGAAATAGACCTACTTAATACAGTAAATAGACCTTTGACAATGGAGCAAAGGTAATACAATGGAGCAAATACAATCTTTTCAACAAATGGTGCTGTAACAACAAGATATTAACATACATAAAAAAAGAGAATAGACACAGACTTTATATTCATAAAATTAGCTAAAAACACATCACAGACTTAAACATATCATTTATAACTCAGAGAAGATAACATAGGAGAAATCCTACATGACCTTGGATATGGCAATGACTATTTAAAAAATGAAAGCCAAAGTCACGATCCATGAATGATAAGATTGATCAGTTAGACTTCATTAAAAATAAAAATGTCTGCTGTGCTCAAAACAATGGCAACAGAATGAGAATATAAGCCATAGCCTGGGAGAAAATATTTGCAAAAGACATAGCTGATAAAAAACCTGTTATAAAAAACATACAATAAGTTCTTAAAACACAACAATAAGAAACAAGCAATATGATTTAAATTTGTCCCAAAGACCTTAACAGACACCTCACCAAAGAAGAAACATAAATAGAAAATAAATGTATGAAAAGATGCTCTACATCATATGTCATCAGGGAAATACAAATTAAAACAATAGCGAGATACCACCACACATTAGAATGACTAAGATCCAGAACACTGAACAAATTAAATGCCAGGTAGGTTGTGGAGCAACAGGAACACTCATTCATTACTGGTGGGAATGCAAAATTGTACAGCTACTTTGGAAAACAGTTTGGCAGTTCCATATAAAACTAAATATACTTACTGTTACCATAGGATCCATCAGTCATGCTCTTTGTTGTTTGCCCCATTGAGTTGAAAACTTATGTCCACACAAATACCTGCACACAGATGTTTATGGCAGCTTTATTTGTAATTGCTTAAATCTGGAAGTATCCAAGAGGTCCCTTATTAAGATGAATGGATTAAGAAATTCTGGTTGGTACTTTTGGACACTTGATTATTCAGTGCTATCAAGCTATTAAAAAAGATGGAAGAAACTTAAACGTATATTACTAAGTGAAAGAAGTCAGTCTGTAAAGGCTGTCTACTATATGATTCCAACTATATTACATTCTGGAAAAGGCAAAAATGTAAACAGTAAAAATATCGTTGGTTGCCAGGGGCTGGGGGAGGGAGGTATAGGGATAAATCGGTGGAACACAGAGCTATTTTAGGAAAATAAAACTTTATATAATATTATAATGGTAGATACATACTATTATACATTTGTCTAAATCCACAGGATGTACAACACCAGGAATAAATCCTAATATAAACTATGGAGTTTGGGTGAAAATGAGGTGTCAATGTAGGTTCACTGATTGTAATAAATTAACCATACTATGGGGGACATTGATGATGGGGGAAGCTATGAATGAGTTAGGGGGGGAAGATATTTGTGAAAATCTCAGTACCTGCTGCTCATTTTGCTGTGAACTGAAAGCTTCTCTAAAAAGTAAAGTCTGTTAGGAAAATAAAAATAATTAGAGAAAATATGTTAGACTCATCCATGTGTTTTCTTTATCAATTTTAATGATTTTTAGACCAACACACTAATAAATATGTATAATAAAATGTATAGCAATGTTAAGGGTACCATTTATGTAACAGCAAACTAGAGAAGGATCCTAAGTGTCTATTGCAATGCTAATTATATGCAGCATATTTATTTAATGGATTTCTATTTAGCATAAAAAGAAATGTCTTAGAGTTGTTGTTTTATAAGTTTATAATTGGATAATTTTCACAGTGTTAATTAAGTATCAAATACTTTGAAAATAAGAGGAAGAATAATTATATACAACATACACTTTAATAATCACTTAATAGGAGTAGTCATTCATAAGAAAATGTAAAGAAATTTAAGGAGAATGATAAACAATATCTAACAATTACCTTTGGGAGATTAGGAGGGCAATTAGGAAGTACTCATAGTGTTGCTAATATATATATTTTTATATTTCTGTTGGATATGGATGTTTTCAGTTGTATTATACTTTATATCTTGTGTAGTTCATAGCTGTTGTCAATTATGTTTTAAAATGAATATTTTTAGTTTTGTTATAATGTTTCTTTTACTGTGGGGTGACTTAACTGCAAATCATGTCTACAATATTAAAAGATCAAAAATTAAATACAGAAAATCAGGTGGAAAAAAACACACAAAAGATTCCAAGAGGGAGGTGGGAGAAGAAGAAAGGAGAAAGGGAGAAAAAGACAGAGGGAGGGAGGGAGGGGAGGAGGGAGGGAGGGAGAGAGAGAGAGAGAGCACACATCAAGAGGGATTAAACAGTAGTATCCTTCTCATTAGTGACAGAAAAAAGACAATTTACTACTTGAAAGGATTTCCTTAAGGGAAGTCTTGCGTGAAACAAATATATTTAATTGGAATTGCCAGAATCAATGCAAGGAGATGTAACAGTTGCAATCCTGACAGAACCAAAATTGCAGTACTAAAGTTAAATTTCTTAGCTGTAAAATGGTACAGTAGAAAGCCATTATGCAAAGACTATATTATTCTGAAGCAATGGAATGGGAAATTGGTGCCAAGGAAAAATCTAAAAGGATCATTGCGTACAACCTATTTTGGCTTTGAAACCTCCATTAAAATACTCTTGCAAAAAAATCTAAATAAAAATACTTATTTTTCAAATTATATAAGCCGTTTAAAATAGGGGAAAAATCAAACTCAGCATGAATAGTTAAAGTGCTAATATAGTGGGCCAAACAATATTGCACTCATGAATTCATTTGGAATGCCACGCAGTAAAATGACTCTTGACAGGCCCTTACAGTTTTCACTACCTTCTGGTCTGATGTAAGAGGATTAAGGTTAGCTTTTGGATGCCCTGGAATTGAACATTGGATAGGCAAGAGAAAGCTTGCCCTCTGGAGTGTCTGTTCTTCATTGCTGTTGACCCCAAGAAACTGAGATCCAAGGCATCTTTAAAATGAAAATTGTGTACAATTGAAATAGAAAAATGGGGAGAGTTTCACCCTGGATGTTAAACCCACATTAAACATAATCTTAACAAAAGAGTAACCTCAGGATCCATCAGCTTTCTAGGATGGAGTGTGTGTGTGTGTGTGTGTGTGTGTGTTTAAACTTGGACTTCATTATTCAAAGTAATCTTAGAAGTAGATGAAATGAATTGGATTCTTATCACATAAGGGTAAATACAAGCTAAAAATAGAAGCCTTAATTTTCCCTGTTGAAAATAAAGGAAGAGACTTTCCCCTTTTCCCCTTTCTAAGATCATTTACTTTAGAAAACAGGCTATTTTAAGCTTTCCCTCTTCTTTGAAATGCATGTAAATCTTTTTAAAAGCTGAGCTAAATAAGCCTCTGCCAGCTTTAAGGAATGTCTTTCTCAAAGTCCTGGGAACCCTCTATGTGAAATGTATCCATAAGGAAGATAGCGCCCCATTTTCCAGTTTCTATGGGAGAGTAGGAGCCTACTTCAGCTGGTAGTTCTCCAAGTCGCAAAATTACCTCTTGTCATAAACATAGGACAAGTTAATTTTCTTTTGGATAAAGCCAATTAGCTAACACAGATGGTCACTGCAATTACCAAGTGAATTTAGGATGAACTATCAGTGACAAATGGTGCTTCACGTTCTCTCACTTGAGGACCAGTTTTTGTTTATCTTGAGAATATATGTATGTGATTGGTTATATCTTGGCTATATAAAACCACGGTGAGATTTCTTTCCATCTTTGCAATCTCTTAGCAGATTGCCTGTGATGCACCTCACCTACTGGGTTAATGCTTATTCAATAATAAAATTGTGTTGTTGTTTTTTTCCTTTTCTATTCTGCCTTTGTGGAGATTGTCTGGGTTGGAAGGAAATTTTATTTTGTTTTTAATTATATTCTCCCAAAGTCACCACCACCAAGTATGTTCTCTGCCATTAATTAAGAAATAATAAAAAAAAATGCTCCAATAATGAATTTTCTAATTCTAATACTGTGAACATTAAGAATGAAACAAAATTTAATTATGACTTATTTTCTATAATACCACAGGGCATTGATGTAGGAGGCACTTGTTAAAAAGCCATCTGTCTTCTATTTAAATCCATCTTTTAAAAATTTCTAACCTATAAAATTTACAAATATTACTGCTTTTTGCATAAAAGTAATTTATGTCATTTTTTTTTAAAAAAAAACTACTTATATTATTTGATTAGAAACTACTGAATATCCTCCTTTCACAATGTCCATGGCAGGAAAAACATTAGGGTCTAAAACTTAAATGTCATTTTTTTGTTTTCATACTCTATTTAGAATGACCATAAACTACCGGGGATGCCAAAAAAATGTATACACATGACTTGTATTCATCTTTTATTATCACTATATATTGAGTATTACAATTTTCACACAGTTTTTGTTTTCTTTCTTAAAATGTGTGTACTTTTTTTTGGCCCCTTCTGTATTAAGAAACCACCATCACTAACACACAGGATTGTAGGCTGATCCTTAAATGATCATAACTGTGTTTATCCTTCTGGGTATTAGCTGCATAAAAGAAGGGTTCCTCATCACCCTTTTTGAGAATTTGGAGGGAAACAGAATAAAAGAGCAGACATGAATATTCCCTTACAGGATGAAAAGGGCCTACCTATGCTGGCTCTTCAGTATTAAGTTCTCTCCAGAGAATCACTATAATGATTAGAAAAATTTAAAAAACTGTGTGTCTGGTTGTTTAAACTCAATTGAAATGCATTTTGGCTGCTTAAATTAAGGGTATTCTGTCAAGTCCTAATGTAAGATAAACTATCAAATTACAAATAAAAATATTTGAACTTGCTGCCATTCTCCCTGTTAATTCTGCATTCTAACTATTTTTAAATGATTTAGCTCATTCAATTTTAACTCAGTTTGTGCATTTCAGAATGAAATGCTATTTCTGATACATTCACATGGAGCCAGTTGTACAACTAAGGAGCCAAATAGTTGCATTAATTTTTTAGCCATGGAGTAAAATGAATGGTTTCTGTATATTTTATGCCCCCCCCAGGCCTTGTCTAAGAATATTTTTATATGAAATAAAAGTGTCAATCAAACTTTATAAAAGTAAATCATATAGATTTATTTTTAAATCAAAGGGAGGTTTAGTTAAGATAGATAAATGATGACTATACGAGGACAGACAATTAAGTTACAAACTCATCATAGAAAGTTCGGCTACATACCTCATTGTTGAACATCATTATGGTCACCTTCCAAGTACTCCCTCTGGGAAGCTATACACTGACACTAGTGCCTAGTCTACCCTTCAAAGCAATTTTGGAACTTTTGTTCTGGAATGGCCATCAGAGCTGTCTTCATATTACCCTTGATGTCCTGAATGTCATCAAAATGACTTCCTTTCAATATTTCCTTTATCTTCAGGTAAAGAAAGAAGTCATTGGGGGCCAGATCAGGTGAGTAGAGCAGATGTTCCAATACAGTTATTTGTTTACTGGCTAAAAACTCCCTCACAGACAGTGCTGTGTGAGATGGTACATTGGTGTGATGCAAGAGCCATGAATTGTTGGTGAAAAGTTCAGGTCGTCTAACTTTTTCAAGTAGTCTTTTCAGCACTTCCAAATAGTAAACTTGGTTAACTGTTTGTCCAGTTGGTACAAATATGTAATTAATAATCCTTCTGATATCAAAAAAGGTTAGCAATATCATTGCAACAAGTTTGCAAACTTAATTGTCAGACTTCGTATATAAAATAGCAAAGTAATGGTCTTCTCTTCAGTTTAAAAACCTATTTGCTGTTACTGTCGCCAATACTAAAATATATTACATAGGAATCAAAAGACTTTATTTAAAAAAATAAATTATTTTGTTCTAAACTAGAAAATTTTAGTGATTATAAAACTTCAAAGTGTGTTAAATAATTCTGACAATTTAATAGAATACACAATAACACAATAACATTAATTCTAGAACAATTAGTTTCACTATTACTTTTACATTACATTTACATATATAATCCATATTCATTTTGATATATCATGCATATATTTGTGGTAAGATTAATATATCCTTTATGTTCCAGTATTGTGCTAGATAGTAAGCCTGCAATTTTATTCAAAAATGAACTTTAAAATACTAATATTGAGACCCAGAGGTACATGAAGTTTCTTAGTTGTTTTATGAGTTATACTTTTCTATTTTTCTTCTACTTCTCCAAGTCATTGTCTTTGCTCTTAAAATGATCATGTATGCTAAGTAATTCCGTAAATACCAGATTTTTAATATTTGCCACAGAGAGATTCTGTTTACCAAATATATCCTCATGATATTGCAATGTGTTCATTCATCCATTTATTGAACAAATATTTATTGAGAGCCTATTATGTGTCAGGCACTCTTCTAGATGCTTGTGATATATCAGAAAACAAGAGAGAAAAGGATACCTGCTCTCAAGGAGCTACCCTTCCAGAGAGAGCACACCAACAGCACACAATAGATATAATAAATAAATAATACCATGTACAGTAAGGTAGAAGATTAAAGAGTTATGGAAAAACAAGGAAAGCAATAGCAGTGGGAGTGGGGAGAAAAATAGTTACAATTTTAAATAGATAATCAGGTGAGCTTTGACTTATCAGTAAGATAAAAGTACCATTCCACACCGTTTAAGTAAAAACTTGAAGGTGATGGAGAATTAGCTACACATATAATTTAGTAAAGAACATTTCAGGCAGACTGGCATGATAGTACAAGTAAAATGGATCACTCTGTTGCATGGAGAATATGTTGTAGCACAACAGAATTAGAAACAGTAGCACAAAGCAGGTACAGTACACAGGTAGAAGAAGAGCAGGAGGGCCCAAAGAGATCGCATGCCCACCGTAGGTTGGTTCAGTTAAGTAGGACCTGATAATTTTTCAGTGTAATGCCAAAAATTAAATGAAATTATATATACACACACACACACATATATATGTATGTATATATGTATATATGTGTGTGTGTATGTATATATGTGTGTGTGTGTGTGTGTGTGTGTATATATATATATATATATATATATATATATATATATATATATATGTCTCCAGACACAGAGTCTGACACCTGCTGAAGGAATGGTTTCTTTCTTTCTTTCTTTTTTTTTTTTAATTCTGCCCTCAAATATTTAAAAACCTGGAGTGTACTGAATATATTAGAGCAACAAAAAATCTAGTCCCAGTTTAAACTGCAGACTGTTATGACTGAGGAGAAATAATAATTACTTCAGTCTCTATAGTCTATAGACTTCCTTTCTACACAATTGCCAGTATAAAAAATAAAACTACAAGACATGGAAGAGGCAAGAAAATTTGAAACATTGTCAAGAGATTAAAATACTCAAAAGAATCAGACTAAAAGAGCTTGCCTATTTTAGAATGGCCAGACATGAAATTTTATTTTTAAAGTATGAAAATTATGTTAAAGGATATAGTGGAAAAGCCATGCAAACTATGAGAACAAGTAGGGAATTTCAGTAGAAAGATAGAAACTATAAAAAGGGGCCCAAAGGATGTAAACAAGTTGTGATAACAAATAAAGATTATTTTGTTGGGTTATTAGAAGACTGGAAAAAAAAGCAGAGAAAATAATCAGTTAGTTTGAAGACAGGTCAAAGAATTTATCCACACTAACACAAGAAATAAAGAAAATAGTACATGAGATCTATGAATCAAAATTGAATGTTTAAATATATCTGTAATTGGAGAAGGAGAAAATATAAGGTAGAAAGAATAATGCAGCATACCTATTTAAAGATAAAATGCTTCTCGATTAAGAGTAAGTTCCTCTCAAACTGACTATTACACATAATAACTGTAAACTATGAAAATATAATCAACAACACACATTTTTAAAAGCAACCTTATAAACAGAAATGTTAATATAATCATATTTACCAACATTTCCCTTTAAGGTTGCTGCTATTATATATTGTGTAGGAAATTTTTCTCACCTTTAGGTTATAAAATTATTTTCATATAGCATCTCTCAAATTTTATTGATTTTGGGGCATGATGTGAAAGTGGAATCTGATTTTTTTCTACATGAATGTGTATTTATCTCAACAACATTTATTGAAATGTGCATACTTTGGCAATTGCTATGTAGTGCCATTTTACCATAAATAATATTTTTATATATTCATGAATCTTTGTTTCAGAGTTTCAGTTTGGTTCCATTGCTTAGCTGCTTTGTGTATTTTTGTATGAATGCTGCACTATTTCAATTATTGCATTTGGTATATTTATCTTTGTATTTCCATGTGAATTATATAAGTAATTCAATGAGACATCTAAGGTTGACTAGTCATGAGCTCTCTGAGGCATGTGGAAAGCCTTATCTACCTAAGGGATTTTGTTGTGGCTGGGATGGTTTGTGGTTCTGAGAAAACTCTACTTTCAGTGAGCAGATGAGAAATTAGATAAATTGCCTCCCAGGAATAATATAAAATTAAAGGGAAATCTGAAGCCATTGTGTTAAATGTAAGTTACAAACCTTGTAATGTTAAATTATAGTTTAAGGAAGATTGTAGTGTTCATACATTTTCTAAAGGTGAAGCACTAAACAAAAATTTGCTTCTATTTCTAAAAACAAACTTGAGTATGTGTGAATATTAAATCAAAAACCTAGATTCCAAGATGACATTTCACATAAGGTAAAACAGTATATTCAAACTATATATCGCTCATCATAATTGAAAATTTTAAAACGTGTTGTTTCAACAATTGCTAGGTTGTTAATAACTCTCAGTAGATCTGAGAATTCTGACTGTTTGTCCACTTGAAGGTGTTGAAGCTCAAACTAAAAATAAAACTAGTGTATTTTTGTACAGATTGGACAGAGAGATAGGAAAGGAGATTAATTGTAACATTTTTATTCTGAGGCTTTTTTTGAACAATGTAATAATTAAAAGAAGTAACCTAGGGAATAAAATATACTAAGGGGCAACAAGAGATAAAGATAAATGGAGAATTTTAGAGGGAACAATGAAAAAAAAATGGTGGGAAAAGTATTGAAATACATGCATGTATAAAGAGTTCTAAAATTTGATTGATCAATTTCAGGCTACCATATTAGAGGTATAGAGATGGAACATATGATTAAAATAGGCATTTTTAATTTATTTTTAAAGTAGAAGAATAACTACCTAAATTAAAGAGCTCATATACAGAGGACTTGTGTTATAACATCATTCTATTTGTACAAGTTTAAACATGCACTTGAAAAGGAAAAACAAATATGAAAGTGGGAGAAAAATATTGATTGCTTAAAACAGTGTGTGAGATGTCGGTTAGTATTTAACTCAATAAATTTATCACGATGGAATTTGAGGTGAGACCTGGAACAGCCACTCTTACTGTTGGTCTCAATTGCTCTGTCCCTCTAATAGCACACTTTTTGGATACTCTGGTGTCTAAATATGTCTAATTTTAATACAAGAGCTTCTTAAATGCAAAACTACATCTGGTACTCAATCAAAGAACCAGGAACATGATAGGATAATGTTGATCATGTTCTGACCTACTAGTTAATACCTATCAGATGTGGGCCCATGGTTCATAACAGAAATAAATCAATTGTTTACTTCATATTCTTTCTGTCTTTCATTCTGAAGTTAAATTATTAAATATCTAGGAATGAAATATTATTCAAACCATAACAGCTCATTATGGGTCACTATCATGGTGACAATATGGTGCTTTTAATGTATATTCAAAGAATTCTGAGAGTCCATTAAGTATCCTCTGGTCACCGGAAGGAAAAACAGAAAGACAAAGGAGATATGACTGTCATTTTATTTCTGTATTCCTCCTTCAACATAAGTAGCTCCTCTTTCATCTTTTCATATGTATTTCATTTACATTTTGCTTTTTGAATGGGTATTTCTACATAGCAAAATAAAAACTAGTGAAAAAGTGGAAATTGTATCATATATTTAATAAGGACTGTTTTTCTGACTTCAGGTCCAGATTTCCTAAATGTATAGATTTTCTAACACTATTGTTTTTTCAGTTTAGAACTGAATAAACAAGTGATTTTGTTACTTTCCATATATAAATTCAAGTTTGTTTGTTTGTAAGTAATGTGAGAATAAGTCTTTCTATATTCCCTTTACTTTTTAAGATGTTTTATATGTACTTTCATCTACATATACATTGGTAAACTTCTGTAATGCCTGACTTTTGTCTCTACTTTCATCACACTTTTCATCATAAAGCAGCTATTAGATCTTACGTTTAAGAACTGTCCTCAGCCTTTATTTCTGAAATCCAACTGTTCAGTTTGAAAAAATCAAAAAGCTCAAAACTGATCATTTCATTTTCCCAGGATTTCTGCTTCTTTTCTATTTTTTCTTCATTCTCTTACAAATTCAGTGTCCTTGCCTTTATCTTATAATATGTTTTTTGTTGTTTGTATTTTTAAAATTTAATTTTTCAGTTACCATTGACATTCAGTATTATTTTTTTTTTTGTTAAATTTATTGGGATGACATCAGTTAGTAAAATTATATAGGTTTCAAGTGTATATTTCTATAATTAATCATCTACATATTGCATCGTGTGTTCACCACCCAGAGTCAATTCTCCTTCCATCGCCATATATTTGAACCCCTTTTCCCTCTTCTGTGACCCTTCTTTCCCCCTTAACCTCTATTAATCACTATACTGTTGTTTGTGTCTATGAGTTTTTGTTTGTTTGTCTTGTTTGTTGCTTTCAGTTTTGCATGCCACATATGAGTGAGGTTATATAGTTCTCGACTTTTTCTGTCTAACTTATTTCACTTAGCATGATCTCAAAATGCATCCATATTGTCCCAGTTTAGTACTCTGCATGTAATACATTTTCAACATACTCCAATCTCAGTAACATTTTTCTTACCTCATTGCCTAATCCCTAAATTTGTCACATTGGTAGGTATTCTACTCTTTGTTGAGTGAGTATATTGATGATAAAGTTCATTCCTTTATGTTCATCTTGAAAAGCTGACTAGGATCCTATACATTATATTATAGCTACTGTCATCTGGCTAGTCACCGTGAAACTGACCACATGCCTCCCTTGTCCTCTCCTACATGCTAGTGCTGGACCCTCCATATTATACTAATATAGGAGCAAATCTTTTATTTTCCCTTTTTTTAAGACTTTCCTGCACCATTTTTCGCTCCTCATTATATTTGTGCGATCCCATTGTTTTAACAGTTTAGTGACACATGTACTAGAAGTCATCTGAGATCCTGTTCTTAAAATTTCTCCAAGTATAAACACATCCCAGAATGTCATGTGCATGCTTATTACTCATTGTTAAGACTAACTTTACTGCTATTCTCGCCATCTGCCTGGAAATACTCTTACCAACTGTGGCTTCTAATATTTTCTGCTTTCAAGTAGACAGAGCAAGCGTGAGTCCAATAACAAGAGAAAATGCCATACTCAATCTGTCAGCAATCTAGATAGCCTGCTTTGAAAATAGATAGAAAATGCTACTCTCTCTCCAACTGTAACTTACCACCCAGACCTGGATTAATGCGTTATCCTTTTAAATGGAAAGACTCAGTTTTTCTCTTTCTGAGTAGGGAGAAAAATAAACCAATAAACAAAGAACAAAAACAAAAACAAAACCCAACCATTTCTTCCCTACTGTGTTTCTTTATCTTGTGAGTATTTCTTTATTCTTACACAGGACACTTCACACTGACATTTTTGGTCGCAAAGGTACGTTCGTTTTCTCCCACAACAACAAACAAGTCTCTAACATCAGCTGGGCTTCCTACAATGTAACTCATTTCTGACACTACCTACCCATAGATAGTGTCAGATCCCACATATGAAGACTCAGTCCCACATGAACGCCCCTCCCTCCTTCAGTCGCCAGTCTCAAACCAGGTTATCATCTGTGCTTCTATTAACCAGCTATAGATAGGAGGTTCCAATGGCTCTCCTCAGGTTCAATTAATTTGCTAGAGCAACTCACAGAACTCAGGGAAACACTTACTTATGTCTATTAGTTTATTAAATGATACGACAAAGAGTACAAATGGATAACCAAATGAAGAGATACATAGGGTGAGGTCTGAGCGGGTCTCAAGCACAGAAATTTCTGTACATGTGGAATTGGGGTGCACCACCCTCCCAGTGTGGATGTGTTTGCCCACATGGAAGTCTCTGAATCCCATGCTATTGGGATTTTATGGATGCTTCCTCATGTAGGCATGATCAATTATTAACTCCATTTCTAGCCTCTCTCCCTAGAAACGTGTGTGAGGAGGGAGGGCAGGGAGTGCAACTGAAAATTCCAATTATGGCTTGGCCTTTCCAGTGACCAGCTCTCATCCAGGAACCCACCCAGTGTCACCTCATTAGACAAAAAGAGGTTCCTAGTTCTCTTACAACGCAAGAATTGACAAGGTTTTTGGAGTCCAGTGTCAGAGACCAAATATTAGAACAAGAGATGCTCCTAGTGCTCTTGTAACGTAGGAAGTTACAAAGGTTTTTGGAGTTCTGTGCCAGTGACAGTGGGGAGGAAGGTGGAGAGGGAGGGGCACCACTTGTAACTGGTCTTCCTGCTTTGCTCTAGCTCCACAGTTCTTCACAGCACTATCTCCAGAGTTTGCATTATAAGCCATGGTGTGTAACTCCTCTCTTAGAAACTCTCCAGTTTCTTCCCATATCACTCAAAGGAAAAGCCCAAGATCCCTAAAGTGATTTATGATCTGGATCCCTTGTTTCCTCTCTGATGTCATCTCTCCTGCTCCCTATACACAACCATTTGTATCACCCATACTCTGTCCTTCCTCTTCCCCAAATCTACCAGTCATTATCTTCAATAAGTACTTTGAGAGGGAAAGGTTAGCATATTTTCATATTGCTTTAAGAAGGTGCATCTTATAAGATTATTACATGGCTAAAGTGACAGTTTTCCTAAACATGATTCATTCACTTTCAATATTCGTTATGTGAAAAAAACTAAAAAATGATTCCAATTTAAGGCCACACCATATGAACTTTGACTTTTCATTCCTCCTATCAGTTGACAAGTTTTGGGGCATTAATATTAATTTTAGGATACGCATTAACAAATTATAATTAAAGTGCTAAATCTATTGTTTAAACAAATCACAAAATCAGTTTCATAGACAGAAATAATTTTTGTATTACCTGCTGTCAGACTAGTTCCAATTATACATTTCAATTGGAGTACGATGAGAATAAATTACACATATAATTACTTAAGTGCTCCATTTTATTCATCCCATATAGATAAAATCAGTATTAGATATATTGCCATAACTATTTAGTAACTGATTTTGTTAACATTTATAGGTAAGACATTAATTTTTAATTTTCTAAGTTATTCAGGTAAGAAGTAAATGAAAGTAGAGAGTGCACAAGTTTTGTGGGAAATCTTTCTAATTCTTTTGGGAAAATGGTGATTCTCTTCCATTATAAATAAAGAGAATTACTTTAATCAAAAAAGAAAAATTATTCTCCTGTTTTCTACAGGGTTTTTCAATGACCCTGCACTTGTAAAATTATCCAATTATAAAATACCTACAGCAGGAAATTTATCTCATTGGAAGGTTATAATATAGTAATAATTTTGTTTAAAAAGTGTTCATATGTAATGTGAATTACTTTCAATAAGGCTTTAAAATATATTTAGAAATTCATAATACTATGCATGAATATTGTTTTTTCAAACACTTTTCCTCCTAAAATGTCTATTCTACTGCTACAGAGAGATAGTGAAGAGTTTCAGAGGGCAGAGGAAAATATTTATAGATGCAATCGTAACTAAATGACCAAGAAAAAAATGTATTCCAACTAGTGATGAAGGCTTTTTCTCTCTGGTAGTTTTGTACCGCTTGTGCCACACCACATACTACCTTGAATGAAAGGTCTAGAACTGACTGTTTTCACATAATAACCTACCTGTATAACTCATTCTTTGATAGTGACACAATATCCCATATGTAAATATGCCCTTATTCATTTAAAACCATTTCTCAATTGATAGACAATTAAGCTGTTTTCTGTATTTTCGCGTTGAAAAATAAATCTGCACTGAGCATATATTTATACATAAACTTTCACAATATTTTGTACCTATAGTTTTAGAATCAGCATTATAAATCATGATGACACAGATTTTAAGTTTTGATCCATATGACTAAATCGTTTGCCAAAGGAGCTAATGAACTGTGTAAGAGTCTGGTTCTCTAGCACTTTATTCAGGTTTTATCATTTTATGAATTATTCTTAGTTTGAATATATGCTTATATTTTTTGTCGATTAGTTTATCTTTTGTTAATTATCCTTTAAGAATTAATCAAACAAATATTATCCTTTAAGAATAACAAATATTCAAAAATTTGTTATTACATATGCGAACACTTCTTTATCATATATGTCATAAAGTGACACTCTTACACATACTGATTTTTTTACCATACTGTATGTGCTGGAGTGTCATTTTAAAAAACAAACATTGAATTCTGGTCAGCCACTTAAAAAAATGTGTTTATGGTATTTTGCAGCTTACATTTTTTTATGATATATAGCTTTTAGATATTATGGTAATTTATGCAATTCTGTGTAATAAACTGTCTTAAAATTAGTGGCTTAAAACAAAAAGAAATTATTTCTTCTCAATTTCTCTGGATCAAGAATATGAACACAGCTTGGTTGGGTTAAACTGGAGGAGGAACAAGTAAAAGTGACAAAGAAGAAATATTTATATTGTAGGTAAAAACTAGAAAAACGTGTCATTATAGAATTCAAGGGTAGGTGGAATGAGAGATTTCTAAAATTAACATGATCAAATAAATTACCTGTTGGTACATACAATCCATTATATTCTCTTTGTAAAATTAGCAAAGTTTAAATATTCTAGACTCACAATGAAATTTGAAATATGGACCAAATAATAACTTTTGTCCTGGTAGGATTTGAAATTACATTAAAATATGGTCAATAGAAAACAATATGGACTGTCCCACTCTTAACAATCTAGCTATGGATTTTAAGCATTTCAAGGTCCCTTTATTTTCCTCAATGGACTATCAAGATTTAATTTAATTTTAAGCTTTTAGATACTTATTCAAGCTCATGTTCAATCCAAATTGACCTGCCCTGTTACTTTGTCATGTAATACACAGAAGAGTTTATTTAACATTCCTTTTCATTATTCAGATCTGCTTAAGTAAGATTGCCTTGTTAAGTCCACTGACTCACTGACTCCTCCTTGTTTTTTTCTGCAAAAATTTTCTGGAACTTTTATTCAATTTATTTATTTATTTATTTATTTATTTATTTATTTATTTATGACTCTAATAAAGAGAAGGAGTCATGATAGCTTAGCTATCACTACTGTATTGATTCCATGATAATCGTCCTAACAATAATTATAAATAAAACAAATTTTCACAAGTCAGCTTCAGAAATATGAGAACCAATATGGGTTTGGAAAGCAGAGTCTGGTTATTCAATGTTAACTAGCACTTAGGGAATAAACCTTTCCAGGCAACAAAACAACTTGCTATTTATGCACTTCATGGAAGGAACAGGTGAAACTTGTGTAGAACACATACAAGATATTGAAAATAAGTCTACTGAGTTTACACCAAATGTAGAACAGTTACAGAGATTTGTACTGACTCTGTTACCTTGGCCATACTTTACTACTTAAGAGGTTGGTAATGTAGTATATTTTTCTTGTCTTTATAAAGCCAGCTTTTGAAGTTTCTTGAGTCTCAAATTTTTGTGTCTTTAATAGCATCTCTTAATCAAAAAAAGATAAAACTTTGTCCCAAGTCTTGGCTATATGACCAGTGAAAAAAAGTAAAAAAATAAAATAAAATAAAATAAAATAAAAAACACTTGATCTGTCAGAGACAAAGCTGTTGCTTAGTAGCACATACTGGAGTGTCACTTTTAAAATGAAAGATATATTTATATGTGAAGTTAGATTTCCCAGAGAAGCAGTTTACACTATGCTCTGCAAAGTATTTATCTGGCAGTCAATAAATGACAGGATGATGGTGATGTGTTGGACTTACAAAAGCACCTGGAGGAACTATCACGCCTGACTGATAAGTTGAGAAAAAAACAGCGAGAAACAGAATTGAGACCATGAGAACTCCACTTGATAAATTGCCCAAAGCTCACAGTCCATGAAAAAGAGATTGAACTTACTACTGGGGATTGATTAATTGGAGATGCCAAATAACCCTGGAATTTCTAAATTTTTACCACCCTCATGAATAGATACAGCCTAATAAACATTTAACATTTTGCTTCGCAAAATACTTACTGTTATTTAAGAAATGGTAAGAAAAAATTATCTGCTAAATCCCAATTCACGTCAATATAAAAGGCTACCCACGTAAAATGACCAAAACCACTATTTATTAAGACACTACATAATAACATGTTTTAGTGATAATGGTGGATGGAAAATAAAAACACAAAACCAAAACGAAGATTCCTGGAAGAATGAAAACTGATATGAAATTAAGATTGATAGTAAGGATCTTTACATATCAGGATGGAAAGCATGAACTAGTATTTTATCCTATGGTTTGCCATAAGGTCTGCCCACAGATATACTACCCTCCCTGGTGTGAGACCTCATCAGTCTGAAGCTCAGTGCTACATTAAATTCAGCAGGATCAATGGAAAGAAATAGGAAAATTTTCACAAAGCCAAATCATACAGAACTTCACCAGGGACAAGAAAGTGAAACACGTTCAGGATAAGGCAGAGAGCTCAGGGAACATAGTTTGAAGAGTTTCATCTATAAATAAAAGCAGCAATGCTATGTTGACCCAATTTATTTTTGAAGACACTATTCTTTGATGATTGCCTGTACAGCATCACCTAGGTTTAACTCCTAATAGAGTTGCAGAGTATTCTTTTGCACTTGTTCTATTCTCTGTTTAATGCTGAATTTCAAGCTGCTGGATAACCTAGAGGAGTGTATTGCCATGGATACTGTGAGGAGTGATTGTTAAAATAGACCTGGAATGCTTATTTTTCTAAGTATTTACTTTGAACACTTGTTTACCGTTCTTTTTTATTTTCAATTTCTCAAAACCATTTTGACTTTCTATGTCCCTTTATTTTTACCACATACACCAAAGCAGAGATTTAGCTATTATAAATGAAATTGCCAACTGAAAATGGATTCTCAAAGAACTACTCCTGACATTAGCCACCTTCATTGTTATAAGAGTCTCATCTCAGTTTAAATTAACAATGACCTTAAGTTTAACAAAGTAATAGAAATTATTATCACAAGTAAATCAAGCCAACCAATGGTATACATGATGAAACACCTGAACTATTTTTAACTTTTATTGTTATGTTAAAATGCATTAATTATACAAATTAATAGCAGTAGCAAGATTTGGCAGTAAGAATGTTTAAAATACAATGAAAACATAGACTTAAGATAGACTCCCTATAATTCCATGTTTGTTGGGCCCTAGAAATATGAACATAAGAAACGTGAGTGCTGTACCAAAGTCCTTCATAACTTGAAAAATGTGTTTTATCAATTACTATTACCAACAATCATGCTAACAAAATGTATTCAAAATGTGATTTTTTTCTATATCTATTCATAAATATTAGATGTCATAGCATCATACCAATTCTGTGACATATATAGAAAATGTGCAACTACATCTGTATTGCAGATAAAACTGAGCAGTCCAAGATTTTATGTCAATATAAGCTGAGTTCGAAATTGAGATCTCACTGCTTGTTTTGCACTTTGCAACAATGAGAGTCAAGGAACATGCTTGGTTTAAGCTAGTTGGTAAAAAAAATATTTTGTACTCCATTCAGAACCTAGCACAACACGCAGTGAAATATTAAAGGAATGGATATTTAACAATGGACTGTCATCTCTTCAACTGTATATTTTCACCAAAATATTTTCAAAATGATTGGGTTTATTTCCTTGTTATTCTATGGTATTAGAATAATCTCCACAGAGACTGAACTTCTATCTCCAGCTTTTAGTGTAACATCTGTCACATAGTAAAAGGTCAATGTAGATTTTTTGAATGAATTGATGGTTGGATGGCTATCTGATTGCCTGCCCAGCTGAATGATTTTTGTTTTTTAATTTCTTGGGATCTTGGTTTTTGAAATTATTATTGGATTTTCTGAAATGAACAATGAAAAGTAAGATTCTTTACTTTATCTACAGCAGCAATAGTCAAACTTTAGTCACTCATCAAGAGTGACTGTTAATTCATTTCTCGAATCCATTTCTCATACAATAATTAAATGTGTCTAGGTTGGGATCTAAGAATCTGCATTTTAACACACTCACATTTATACTAATATAGGCAATCTGAGGATTTTTTTTTTTTTTTTTGAGAAAAACTAATATAGTATATAGGTCAGATAAAAACAGACCCTGTTAAAAATTCTTGGGCAAATGTAGGATGAAGTGGTCAAACTTCTGGGTCCATACATCTGGAAGTACTAAGTTTTTTTGTTGTTGTTGTTGTTGTTGTTGTTTTTTAATTTATTTTTTAAATTTATTGGGGTGACAATTGTTAGTAAAATTACATAGATTTCAGGTGTACAATTCTGTATTACATCATCTATAAATCCCATTGTGTGTTCACCACCCAGAGTCAGTTCTCCTTCCATCACCATATATTTGACCCCATTTACCCTCATCTCCCACCCCCCCACCCCCCTTACCTTCTAGTAACCACTAAACTATTGTCTGTGTCTATGAGTTTCTGTTTCTCATTTGTTTGTCTTGTTCTTTTGTTGTGTTTGGTTTATATACCACATATCAGTGAAATCACATGGTTCTCTATCGAAGGACATTTTAGTTGTTTACATGTCTTGGCCACCGTAAACAAAGCTGCAGTGAACATTGGAGCACACTTGTCTTTATGTATAAATGTTTTCAGATTTTTTGGGTAGATACCCAGGAGAGGGATTGCTGGGTCATATGGCAATTCTATTCGTAATTTTTTGAGGAACCTCCACACTGCCTTCCATAACGGCTGCACCAGTCTGCATTCCCACCAACATGGTATGAGGGTTCCTTTTTCTCCAAAGCCTCTCCAACACTTGTTACTATTTGTCTTGTTGATAATAGCCATTCTGACTGGAGTGAGGTGATATCTCATTGTGGTTTTGATTTGCATTTATCTGATGATTAGTGATGTTGAGCATTTTTTCACGTCTATTTGCCATTTGTATGTCCTCTTTGCAGAAATGTCTCTTCAAGTCCTCTGCCCATTTTTCAATTGGGTTGTTTGTGTATTTTTGTTGTTGAGTTGCATGAGTTCCTTGTATATTCTGGATATTAGCCCCTTATCGGAGGCACTGTTTGCAAAAATCTTCTCCCATTCAGTTGGTGGCCTCTTTATTTTGTCGATGGTTTCTTTTGCTGTGCAGAAGCTTTTAAGTTTCATATAGTCCCATTCATTTATTTCAGCTTTTACTTCCATTGCCTTTGGAGTCAAATTCATAAAATGCTCTTTGAACCCAAGGTCCATAAGTTTAGTACCTATGTTTTCTTCTATGCAGTTTATGGTGTCAGGTCTTATGCTTAAGTCTTTGATCCATTTTGAATTAATTTTGGCACATGGTGACAAATAGCAGTCCAGTTTCATTCTTTTGCACGTGGTTATCCAATTCTCCCAGCACCATTTATTGAAGAGGCTGTCTTTCCTCCATTGTATGTTTTTAGCTTCTTTGTCAAAAATTATCTGTCCATATTTATGTGGTTTTATTTCTGGGTTCTCAATTCTATTCCATTGGTCTATGTGTCTGTTTTTCTGCCAATATCAGGCTGTTTAGATTATTGTAGCCCTGTAGTACAAGCCAAAGTCAGGAAGTGTGATACCTCCATTATTGTTCTTTTTTCTTAAGATTGCTTTGGCTATTCGGGGTCTTTTGTGGTTCCAAACAAATCTGATGATTTTTTGTTCTCTTTCTTTAAAATATGCCATTAGGATTTTGATGGGGATTGCATTGAATCTGTATATTGCTTTGGGTAATATGGCCATTTTAACTATGTTGATTCTTCCAATCCATGAGCACGGAATGTCTTTCCATTTCTTTATGTTTTCTTCAATTTCGTTCAAAAATGTCTTATAGTTTTCAGCATATAGGTCTTTCACATCCTTGGTTTAATTTATTCCTAGGTATTTTATTCTTTTTGCTGCAATTGCAAAAGGAATTGTTTTTTGTATTTCTTTTTCTGAGATTTCATTGTTAGTATCTAGGAAAGCAATGGACTTTTGTACATTGATTTTGTAGCCATCAACTTTACTGTATTCATTGATTGTTTCTAATAGCTTTTTGGTGGAGGGTCCCCTATCACCTCTGCTTTTCAACATAGTGTTGGAAGTCCTTGCCAGAGCAATCAGACAAGAGAAAGAAATAAAAGACATCCAAATTTGGAATGAAGAAGTTAAATTGTCACTCTTTGCAGATGACATGATGCTATACGTAGAAAACCCTGGAAGTACTAAGTTGATCTCTGAACCCCTGGCAGAAGTCTTGCCAAGCAATTAAGTACTGCTATCAATGTATATTACCAATGATCCAGCAATTGCATTACTTGGTATTTACCCAAAGGAGTTAAAAACATGTCCACAAGTATTCTATACATGAATGTTTATAGAAGCTTTATTCATAATTGCAAAATATGGAAGCAACCAAGAGGTCCGTTAGTAGGTGAATGATAAACTGATGTGGTACATCCATCTATACAATGGAAAGCTAGTCTGCACTAAGCAGAAATGAATTATCAAGCCACTAAAAAGACATGGGAAAACTTTAAATACAGATTATTATGGGAAAGCATCCCATCTGAAAAGGCTATACACTGTTGTTTAAACTGTTGGACATTCTGGAAACGGCAAAAATTATGGAGAGAGTAAGAAGATCAGTGGTGGTCAGGGGTTCTGGGGAAGGAGGGAACACAGGATATTTTGGACAATTAAACTGTTCTGCATGATACTCAAATGGTGGACACATGTCATTAAACGTTTGCCTCAAACCCTTAGAATGTAAAACACAGAGTGAACCCTCATGAAAACTATGGACAGCAGTTAATAATAATGTATCAATATTGGCTCCCCTGTTGTAACAAGTGTTCCACATATTAGTGCAAGATTTTAATAATAGGGGAGACTAAGGGAGTTAATGTGAGGGGGTGTATATAAACTCTTTGTATTTCCCACTCAATTTTCTGTAAACTTAAAAGTCCTCTACAACTAGTTCATTAACTAAAGAAACAGGCATATTTAATCATAAAATGTCACTGTTACTAAATTTCTTTATCATTAAAATTTAAACAAAAAATAAATACTATATAAAACTCTAAACCACAAAAATAGTTCTGAAAACCTATTGAAAATTATAGTTAATTAAGAATTTTACAAAAATTTGGAAACACACACACACACACACACACAAACACACACCTGTGTATTAAGTACAACAATGCAAGATTACATTTTGGGGGAACTTTTATTAACTTTGTTCAAATAGAAAGTATTAAATATATTCTGAAAATCATTAAATTAGTTTGAAATTAGATAATTAATCATGGTTAATCAGTGTTGGAAACTTAAAACTCACCATGCCTCTAAAGACCTGACTAAAATATTTTGTTTTTTCTAAATTAAAAATATATGTAATTTTTATAAAAAGCACATTTTTAGGGAATGACTACTCTTAGTTAAGTTTAATTAATAAAGAGTTCATTCCCCTTACTCTAAGCAAAACAAATACTCCCTTCCTCTAGGGTAGAATTCTCACTGGATGTATTAGACATAGATAATGCCTTTAATAGTGACTTCTAAAAATATTTCTTCTCTATTATGTTTAATTAAAAATAAATTAGTTAGACTTTAGGTTTATAATATTCATTACAGTCTTTTGAAATTCAAGGTGTTCATTTCCCCTAGTTTCTACCTTTGAATTCTGGGTCCAGGCAGGGTCCACCAACTCCAGTATTTTAGTGCTCTGAATGTTTGTTGACCTGAGGGTCTCTGGTTTTATTTCTTTGCAGACTAATATGTAGTACAAATGCAATGCCTTTAGGGCTGAAAATAAACAATGTATATCTACTTCATTTCTGTTTGAAAATATAGCTCAACTGCCTTCAAGCTCAGTAATTTACTGTGCCTCTTCAATGATATGGTGTCTCATATAACACCTGAGCAAGAGTGAATTATTTTATTTTAGAAGATGAAGAAAAATAGTTATGTCCTATTGAACTTTTAATATAAACCAACTGCTACTTGAAATGCTTAATGATTACAGAAAAGACCTATAGGAAGCTTCCATGCAGTCTTTCTCAAAAGGATAAATTTTAAAAAAGGCATGTAATTAAAAGCAAATTCAGTTCTTGGTTTCATTGCTCATTGTGTATGCTCACTAATTTCTACATCCAAACATGTTTGCTCTAACTGCAATCTCTTCCATGGCATCAGATGTACAGAATGCAATCTGGTTAATTGAATTTGGAGAATAAATTACCTATCTAATATCCATTTTTTCCTAACTTCCCTAGAATCAGATCTCTGAATAATTTATTGTAAGATATTTGCCTTATTTTCTGGCTTTATGTGGAGATTGCTAGGATCATTTGGACACAAGGAAAATCACTGGTTGGTTTCCATGCAAGCTCTTTAAAGAAAAATGTGTTTTTTTTCTTTTTATTCTCCTTTTTGAAAGACATATGTTTTTCTGTATCTGTTTAAGCCTAGAGTTGATGACTGAAGCTGCAAAGGAAAATATGTAAACATTACATGAGCTTCACAATAGAACAATGCAGTTAAAGTGATGGATGTGAGGGAAGGAAACTGGGATGTTGGTGATATCTTGGACCTTCCATAACACCTATGGACTCCTTACCTTGGAATGCCTTTACATGAGAATAATATAAACATTTATCTTTCAATGTCACTTACGTATTTTTTCTAGGAGACAAATATAATTCCCAATGTATGCAGTATTACTTAAGTTTGAAAAATCGGAATCACTCATTTATATAAGTTCTTAAGTAGCCAGCACCTACTAAGCAATATACAGTTAGTCAGTTAAAAAAAAAGAAAAGAAAAAATGGAGGCTGCTGATATTAATACAATTGGAAGTGAGAGTTATTTTCAGGTCATTCTAGTATTTGAAGCTCCGTGTTTCTCAGTAGAATCAAGACAGAATTATAAAGCTTTTCCTAGCAAAGCAGTACAGATTGGTAAACAAAAAATTCTCAAGTTACAAATGAGGCCAATATCAGGATGCAAAAAAAATAAATAAATATATATATATATATATATATATATATATATATATATTCAAAAATGTGTATTAGGATAACTCATATTTAAGTTAATAACAAATAAAATAATAATCAAAAATAATTAAAAAATAAAAAAAACCCTGAGAATTGCTTCAGTTTGCTATCAAACCATATTAGTTCATAGATCTCAAAGAGATAAAAATGCCTTATCTAGCATCAAAGCTACTGTGAAAGCTGAGGTGTTCCTGATGCCCAGGCTTTTTTTGTCTTATCTTTGATACAGCTTAAAAAATTAGCATAATTAATAATGGTAAAATATAAGCTTGATAACACTTGATGGAAGTTAACTTTTTAGGGAATATAACAAACGACTTCCATATGCATTATGGGCAGCAGAGATGATGATAAGGAAGGAGGAGGAGGAGGAGGAGGAGGAGGAGGAGGAGGAGGAGGAGAAAGAGAAAAGAAGAATCGCAAAAATCAGAGACAGAAATATTAACTTTCTCCAACAAAATGTAAAGTTGAAAATTTTCACTATTTTATAAAAATAATATCATAGCCTTTACTGCTGTCTTAGTTTGTCTTTTGATAAAAAGTATGACTAATTATTTAACAAGAGTAAATGTTACTCTATAATTTTAAACTATGGGAATGAAGTTCAGAAATAAGTAACTTGAGACATTGTATAATTATATCAGCTATACTTGAATACTTGCTCCAATTCTCCACACATTCCTATAGTCATCCCTTTTAAAACATAAGTTTTCAAGTCTTCCGTTCAAAGGGCAGAGTTTATTATATCTTCACCCCTTGAAACTGAAATAGCCAGATGACTTATTTTAACAATACATAGCAGAATTGTCAGTGTGCTATTTCTGAACCCAGGCCTCAAGGGATTTTACACATTCTTTCTCAGATTTTTGTCTTGTCCAGGAGAATAAGCCAGGACTATCCTGCTGGAAGATAAATATCACATGGAAGAAAAGTGAGGTATCTAAGCCAAGAACCATTCAATGCTCAGATGCAAAGCCATCAAGCATCACTGGCAACCACTTAAGTGAGATCAGCAAATACAATAAGAACCCCTCCCCACTCTGTTTTTTAACTTATCAAGAACAGTTAATTATTGCTTTAAATTTACTCAGTTCTGTGGTAATTTTTCACACTGATATTATGGCAATAAATAACTAATACAACAGCCTAAAATGATTACAGCATTCTGAGATACTAAGAAATATTGTAATTGTGTTATAAAATGAAGTATAATACTTCATTTAATATAAAAAGTAGAGAGAATGTGAGTTTGGGAAAATGTGGATTCAATTACAAATTTCATCACTCTCTGTGTAAAAATGAAAAATGAATTACCTTTGTGTGCATTATTTTTCTCATTATACCCTGAGCTTAATAATATTTACCCTATGGTGTTGGCAAGAAGACCTGTCTGTTAAAAAAAAAGAAAACATCGAAACAAAATAGTATGAATCTTTTCCAATGCTTTAGTAGTGGACTCACATGGAGATTCTATGAGCTAACACATGTTAGGCATCTAGCAATCTGACTAAATGTATTACAAAACATCATGTTGATATTATTTAAATATGATCATCATTATTAATTAATAAATCCAAGCAAAAGTTCTCAAGCTCAGAAAATGGTAATTATTTTAACAATATTTTAAAGAATGAAGAGTTTGAATACTGGAGTCATATTTTGTTATGTAAATTTAACAGAAGAAGTTATGTCGATAGGTCACATAGAATATTTTTAAATATAGGTAAAATGCATTCAAACTTTTAAAAGACATGTTAATACATAGAATATATAACTTTTTTGAAAAACATATTAAATTTTATTTGTACAAATAATATTGCAAACAAAAATATCAACGACTAAAAAAATTCATGTTAAAGATCCCTAAGCAAAAATAATATTAAGAAAGCATTTGTGTTAACAGATATTTTCCTAAAGTAATTATTACTTTAAAACATAAAAATATAATAAATATATGTATTATGTATAATAATTATACACCATGACCTGGTGTGATTTATTTCACAAATGCAAGGTTGTTTAAATATTCAAAATCAATCAACCACATCAATAGGCTAATACAGATAACTCACATGATCATATCAACTAAAGAGAAAAATCATAGAAAAATCGTAGAAAAATCATAGAAAATCATGGGGGACTTACAATGTAGAAGCAAGAAGCTAATTCAACAAGATTACAGGTTACAAGATAAAGATACAAAAATCAATTGTGTTTCTATGTACTAGAAATGAACATTTGGAAACGAAGTTTTAAAATACAATATTATTTTAAATTGTTCTGTAGAAAATTAAATACTTCGATAAGAGTTTAGCAAAATATGTACAGGATCTGTATGAAGGAAAATTGTAAAAATGCTGTGAAATAAGTAAGGAATCGTATTGTGTTCACGTTTTGGGAGATTGGACATAGTTAAGATGTCCATTCTCCCACAATTGATCTTTAGGATTTTCCCAGTTTCTGTTAAAATCCCAGGAAACTTTTTACATATTAGCAAACATATTTGAATATAAATATGGAAAGTTAAAATATCTAGTACAATTGTTGAAAAGAATAGAGGAAACACTACCTAATTTGGGGACTTACTACATATCTACAGCAATCAAGACAGTGAGGTATTGAAAAGGTTTAGACACATTAAAGGAAGAGCAGAAAAACAAGAAATAGACCAACACAAGTATGCACAATCGGATTTTGACAAATTTATAGAGACAATTAAGTAAAGTACAGGTGACTTTTCAGCAAATATTAAGCATGGTATCAAGCAAACAATCCATAAAAGTAAATATTGATAAATTTTACTTCATTCAAATTTAAAATTCATGTTTCATGAAAGATCCTATTGAAAGGGTGGAAGGAACAACAAGCTACAATTGGGAGATAATACTTGGCAAATCACACACTAGACACAAGCATTTCAAATAGATAAAGAACTGTTAAAACTTAATAGAAAAACAAGAAATTTAATTAGAAAATGGACAAAAATACATAAGCAGATATTTCACCAATGAGAATATGCTGATAGCAAGTGAGCATATGAATATGTTTAACAGAATTAGACAGTAAGAAAATTAAAATTAAAATCATAACATATTGGAGTGACTAAGTTAATAAAATAATTAAAATACTGAATGTTGGCTTCGTTAAAAATATACTGAATTTCTCATAAGTTTCTGGTAAGAATGTACAATGGTATAACACTTGGGAAAGTGGCTTTTATAAGACTAAAATACACTTACTATATGACCTAATGGTCATATCCTAAGACATTTATCTCAGAGAAATTAACCTTATAAACTGAACATGGATGTTTATAGAAGCTTTGTTTGTATTAGCCCAAAACTGTAAATAGCCCTGTTGTTCTTCAAATAGTAAGTTGTTAAACAAACTGTTGTACATCTATAAAATGAAATATTACACGGCAATAAAAAGAAATTAACCATTGACACATGAACAACCTCCATGAATTGCAAGGGACTCATGTTGAATGGAAATGCCAATCAAAAGGCAACATAGGATATATTCCCTTTATATAAGATTTTTTAGCTGATGTAAGGATGGAGAACAGATTAGCATTTGGGGAAGAGAGGGGTTGGGGCAACTATAAAGGGATTGTATGAGAGATTTCCTTTGGGATGATGAAATAGTTCTGTTTCTTTTTTGTGGTAGTGGTAAAACAAATCTAGATGTGATAAAAAGTTTCATAGAATTAAACACATACACAAAAATTAGTACATGCAAATGTTGGAGCAATATGAATAAAATCAGTAGCCTAATTAACAGTATTGTACCTTGATAAATTTCCAGATTTTTGTTGTGTGTTTTTTTTTTTTTCTTTTTCTTTTTTTTTTTTGTTACTGTCGTTATATGACATGTCACTACTGGGAAGTTTGGCAATTTGTAAATAGGAGTGATTCTCTACTATTTTTGTAAATTCCAGTATGTTCATAATTATTTCAAAATTTGAAATGTACAAAAATACCTCTAATTTCTTAACTTTTTTTTTTTCAATTTTCAATAAGCTAGATTTTTTAATTAAATTTATTGGGGTGACATGGGTTACCGTGTTTCCCCGAAAATAAGACTTAGTTGGACCATCAGCTCTAATGTGTCTTTTGGAGCAAAAATTAATATAAGACTTGATCTTATATGATAGTATATAAGATAGGGTCTTATAGAAAAATAAGACTGGGTATTATATTAATTTTTTTCTCCAAAAGATGCATTAGAGCTGATGGTCTGGCTAGGTCTTATTTTTGGGGAAACACGGTAGTAAAATTATATAGGTTTCAAGTGCACATTTCTGTAATACATCATCTATATATTGCATAGTGTGTTCACCACTCAAAGTCAATTCTACTTCCATCACCACATATTTGACCCCCTTTATCCTCTTCTACCTTCCCTTCCCCTCTAGTAACCACCATACTGTTTTCAGATAAATGTTTTCAGATTTTTTGGGTAAATACCCAGAAGAGCGATTGCTGAGTCACATAGTAATTCTATTCTCAATTTTTTGAGGAACCTCCATTCTGTTTTTGTTTTTTTTTACAGTGACTAGACCAATTTATATTCCTCCTAGTAGTGCATGAGGGTTCCTTTTCCTCCACAACCTCTCCAACACTTGTTATTACTTGCTGTGTTGATAACAGCCATTCTGACAGGTGTGAGGTGGTATCTTATTGGATTTTGATTTGCATTTCCCTCATAGCTAGTGAAATTAAGCAAGTTTTCATATATTTGTTGGCTGTATGTGTCTGTTCAGGTCCTCTGCCCATATTTTAATTAGACTGTTTGTATTTTTATTTTATGTTTTTGTTGTTGTTGTTTAGATAAATGAGTTCTTTATATGATTTGGATATTAGCCCCTTATCAGAGGTATTGTTTGCAAATATATTTTCCCATTCAGTTGGTTGCCTCTTTGTTTTGTTGATGGTTTCTTTTACTGTGCAGAAGCTTTTAACTTTGATATAGTCCCATTCCTGTATTTTTGCTTTTACTTCTCTTGCCTTTGAGATAAAATTCATAAATATCTTGTCTGAACCTAAGTCCATAAGTTTAGTACTTATCCTTTCTTCAATACATTTTATTGTTTCAGGTCTTATATTTAGGTCTTTCATCCATTTTGAGATAATTTTGCGAGACGGTGACAGATAATATAAGCTAGAATTTGATACTTTGTATTAGTTCATAACAGGATGATGGAAAGCCTTCTCACATTTTAGATCCCATGTCTTTCCAATTCCAATGTTCCATACATACACATTTGTGATTTACGAAGGATACCTTATTGTCAACTGACAAGCCTTCCCTGTAGCTTGTATAACCTATTATCCTTCTTCCATCTTGAAAGTACAGGCAAATATTACCTACTCTGAAAGTCCTCTTAGACTTACAGTAAGTGGTATTGTATCTTAAATCTGTAAATACCTTTTCCCACATCCATACACATACCTGTGTACTAATATCTATCATGGAATTTGTTTTGTTATCGTGGAGTATATGTTTCTACAAGTACGAGAGTGCAATATATGGGTAAGAAATGCTGTCAGTATTTCCATCTCCTCATATGGTACATAGAATATAGTACTTCATATAAATTAGTTGATAATAACAGATTAAATGAATGAAAAAACAAAATAAAATATTTTGGAGGGACACTATCTTCTAGAAATAGCTGTTTAATTATATGTTTTAAGGGATAAGCCCAATTTTTCAAAAAGATCTGGAATGTTTTTTAATATAACATTGACATTCAGATTTTTTGTTGTTGTCTATTACTAAATCCTGTGGACATTGATTTGTTTGATGAGTTAAATTATTAAATATTGAGTGAATGGGAAATATTTTATGAATATTAAATATAATTATTGCATGAGATATATTTTTTAACTATTAAAGTCTCTTAAAATATTCATGTAAATAAATGCATATGAAACTTTCTTGGAAAACCTAAATGCAAGAACGCATTTTACTTTGTAGTAGAAATATGTAATATCTCAAGAGTTTAACTCTGCAGAGCATATTTACTGGAATATATCTTATATTAATAACATACATTTCTTCTGTTTTTATGCTTTTACAATGATTACTTTTCAACAGTGCTACTTCATCTTACTTTCAACTCAAAAATACCATTCTGATTCTGTTTACTGTGTATATTATTTAATTCTATGTGCTGGGAATTTTAAATTTAAATTTGTATAGTATAAATGACAAATTCAGTTAGAAGTTTGTTTCTTATTCTTCATTCCAATATTTCCATTTGAAGTTAGAAGAAGAAAATACTTTTTTTCCCCTAGAAATGTTTATAGAGCAAGATATTCTTTGTATTACCTATCGAAATTTCATATTCCAGTAGTTTAATAGAACAGCTAATTTGATTCTAATTATGCAAATTCCCTTTTAAATGCTATAGTTTTGATGAACAGGTACAGCAAGTTAAAATACACATGAGCTTTTAAAAATAACTGAACAGATGCTAAGATTATAAAACTTGCTAATAGTAAAATATTTGGGAAAAACATGGACTATGCAAATAGGCTCTAAAACAAAGACTGTTGAAAAGGTGGAAATCCTATGCTTAACAAATGTATAAAAATATAAGATAAAGTTGGTCCATTCTCAGATATTCTCTGATATGTCTGAGAATGTGTGTGTGTGTGTGTACATATAAAGGTGAATAGTAAATAAACAAATATACCATAAGGATTTGGGAGTGGCCAAGCTGTTAAGGGAACAATTGAATTATAAAAAGTAAAAAGGAAACTTTACAACATTTATGTATCTATTTGCTGACAAAAACTTTTTTTGTTTTGTTTTTTTTTTTTTTTGTCACTTTCAAATAGTAATGCCACTTGGATATTGTGAATGTCTGACAGGAAAAAAAAAAAAAAAGCTAACAGAATAAAGTTTAATGCAGGACCATATTTCTAAATAAAGGAATAAGCTCTGCTGTAATTTAATTCTCAGTAGTCTCTGTCCGCATATGTGTAGGCTATGGACTTGTGGTCTGCCTTTTCACATTAAATTTTGAGAACCATGGTATCAAACCATACTTCACTCCCACCTGTAAATCCTTTTCAATCTCCTATAAGGTTCATTTTCTATTCCCCACACTAGCTCTTTCATTCCTTTTCCAATCCAATTACATGCCATCTAATCCTTTCACTCTCAGATGAACCTTCTTTTATTTCAGAGAGAAAATAAAATTCATTAGAAAGGAACCATGTTAACGTCCTCTAAAAGACAAAAAAAAAAAAAAAGGAAAAAAAATAAAATGGACAAGGGTTTCTCCTGAAACCCAAATCTAATTTCCTAATTTCTCTTCTAATTCTATGTGCTTCTGTCTTCCCAGGGCTTTATTTAACCACACACTCTCCTTTTATCCCTTTCCTCTCTTCTGGATTTTTCCATAAGTACTTAAAAATATTAAGGTTGTTCCTGTGTGTGTGTGTGTGTGTGTGTGTGTGTGTGTGTGTATTCTCCCCATAGATAACTATCTACCCCTTGCACCATCTGGTAACCTGTCAACAACCCCTCCTTCATTTTACAGCCATTTTGCAGCATATTACAGTTTATTACACTGGCCATGCTTAATAGTCTTCCTTTGCTTTAGGTGAGAACATACACACACATGCGTACACACACACACACACACATCACCACCACCACCACCACCACCACCACCACCACCACCACCACCACCACCTACTTTTTCTCTGGGCACCCTTGCAGGAACATTTTTTAAAAACCCTTTTGCCTTTCCCAAACTTCCATTTGTATTCTTTACATGTTTCTCCTAAGTCCACATTTCTCCTAATAGTACAAAATTCCCCTGGGCTGTCTCATTTACTATCATGACTACAATGTTCATTTGTTTTCTAACTCATCCAAAATCTATATTTGCATTCCAGCTTCTCCTAGACTTTGGAATGGAATACTCAAAATATATTACACACAACTCCTTGGAAATAAGGCAGGAACCTCAAACTCAACATGTTCTCAATTGAAATCGGCAGCTTCTCTTCCCCTGGTCATTCTCTTATGTTTCCTGCTTCATTGCCGGTTACCTGTCAAACCTGAAGTGCTTAAAACAGAGACATGGGCATCAGGCAGGATCTTGCAAAAATCTGCCCTGATATTATCCCTGATGGGATATTTTACAATAACCTAAAGGAACTAATTTAGAAAAAAGATACACATAAAAAATATTAGATCAATATAATCTCTCTTTTCTGGTATTCTAGGAATTTAAATTAATTCTTCAATTATTATTATTATGTTCAATTATCTCCTTCTGGCTAAAATGAATGAAACATTCATTTGTCTGGTTGTGGAATAAATATCATAATTTTTCCCTACATTAGTGGAGCTAATCTTTAGTCAGCCTGGATTTCTTTTTAAATCTTATACCAAGAATTGAAAACTTCAAATAATTTTCTTAAGAAACTTAGAAATAGTATAAATCATGTTCCTAATAGCATTAATTATGGATAAACCATTTTAAAATACATTTTAAATTTTAATCATGCATTATTTGATACACATGTAACTTACATATAACTATGAATTAAGGTAATAAAATTAGTATCCATGAATCTACCCTGTAAGATTATTGACAGTCCTGTTTTCTCATCTGTGAAATGCCTGTTTCTTTAGCCTAATTTTATATTTGTTTATTTGTATTCTTTTACATATTGGTTTGTCATAGTGGTTCTGAATAATAAACTATTATGCTCTACCGTGTTTCCCCGAAAATAATACTAAGTCTTATATTAAGTTTTGCTCCAAAAGACGCCTTAGGGCTTATGTTCAGGGGATGTCATCCTGAAAAATAAGTCTAGGGCTTATTTTCCGGTTAGGTCTTATTTTCGGGGAAACATGGTAGTTTCATTGCTTATCATTTTTTCCAGTTTTTTTTACTTCTCTTTTAACTTCAAAAAATGCATTTCATTAACATAACTTTGATACATTAAATATCGACTTTGCTTTAAATTATTGTTTCATGCTATTGTGAAATAATCTATCTGTCTACCTATCTGTAATCGATCTATCTATCATCTATCTAGTTAGTTTTCCTAACTCTTGGCTTCTCTCATTAATAATTACCATGAATTTTTTCAGAATGGTCCCTGACAGGTGGTCCTGAGCTACCTTTCTAAGCTTTTTTCAAGTATATTTTTTGTATGAGTTTTCTAAGTAACTAATAGTATCATCTATTAATAATGTTTGTTTTATCCCTGTTGTCAGGTTAATATCTGTGTCCTCTTGAACTAAAATTCACTTCCATTTAAATGTTACTTATTGATCTTTGCCATACTTGAACTCTTTGAAGCCTGTTATAAATTTCAGGGGGAAATTATATAATGTCTCTCATGGTGAAAAGAATCCTACAATTTTCCATGAATATCTATGCCCAGAGTGATTAATTTATATTCTTTTCATACATGAGATCTGACAATTAAGTTCATGAACTTATCCTAGAAAAAGTGCTACATACCTCATTGCTGAATATCACTACGGCCACCTTCCGAGTACTCCCCTTGGAAACTATGCACCAATGCCAGTTGCCTAATCCACCCTTCAAAGCAATTTTGGAACTCATTCTCTGGAATGGCCATCAGAGCTGTCATCATATTACCCTTGATGTCCTGAATGTCATCAAAATGTCTTCTTTCAATATTTCCTTTATCTTCGTGTAAAGAAAGAAGTCACTGGGGGCTAGATCAAGTGAGTAGAGAGGGTGTTCCAATACAGTTATTTGTTTACTGGCTAAAATCTCCCTTACTATTTGAGCCTGTGCATTGTGATGCAAGAGCCATGAATTGTTGGTGAGAAGTTCAGGTTGTCTAACTCTTCACGCAGTTTCTTCAGCACTTCCAAATAGTAAACTTTGTTAACTATTTGTCCTGTTGGTACAAATTCATAATGAATAATCCTTCTGATATCAAAAAAGGTTTGCAACATCATTGCAACAAGTTCGCAAACTTAATTGTCAGAACTCATATATATTTTTTTCCAATATGAAATATAACTACTATTTTTGGTGTGATTTATAAATGAAGATGGAAATACTCTTTAATAAATATTGTTTCTGTTTTGTTTCACTAAATATGTTTTGGTGGTGCCTGAGTAAACTTGGGAAAATGTACCACCAAATTACTTATCTATATGACAAAATTAATTCCCCAAATTAAAATATAATGCCAACTATATTTATGCTATTACATTTACGAGACTGTTTCTTTATTGGATGAGGCCACTGACATTTGGTTCAGTTTTTATTTACTTGAACATATTGTTTTCTCCATTTAAATATTACTTTATTTTCCTTTCACATAAATTTATTAAATTGTGCAAGTAATTAAATATAACAACATATTTTATCTTTATTCATAATTCGATCTAAGTTGCTAAGATGTCTTATATAATTGTTAAGTTTTCTAAATGTATATTTTTCCTTACACAGACTGAAAATATACCAAAATATTCATGCCTTTTTGGTCACCAAAAAAAAAAAGGAAAAATCATTTAGCACTTGTTTTGTTCCAAGGACTGTTTTAAAGCCCAGAATTACATTAATCCATTTAATCCCCAAAAGAAATATATGATGTAGATACTGTTTTGTTTTTTTTTGTTTTTTTCATGTTTTATGGACTAGAAATGGAGACAGAAAGGCTAAATGAGTTGCCTAAGGTGAAATAACTAGTATAGTTTGACTTGTAGCATCTGCTTCAGTGACTAAGCTATTGTCACCTAACTATATTAACATTTTTCACAGTGACTTCTGTAAAAAAATAAACAAAAAAACAACCTGATATAAGCATGGTATGGTTTCTTCCCTTCCTTTCTTATAACTGTTTTGAATTAGAGAGTAATTTTTTTAAATTAATTCGATATTTTTTATAAGTGGGCAGTTCTAAATTAATTATTGCTATAATAGAAAATCCCTCTAGATAAATATAGCCTGTATATCATGAACTATTTATTTGCCTATTTTTTCTCCAATAGACTTTGTTGTGTACATTACAAAATAAATATCCTTCATCATCATAGGTTTGCCTGACAGTTTCAAAGAAAGGTTAATATTTTCTGACTATAAAAACTCACAGAAGAGACAAAAGCACATTCTACTCTGAGGACCAAGTATGAAAGTTAGACATTTATGAACTATAGTGAGTCTATATTGTATAGCTCAAACTCAAGAAGAATAGTCTAAAAATGGATTCCCAAATCTGATTGAAGATTTTTAGGAAATAAAGATATAAATATTAACACTATTTTTAAAAATTGTACTTAATATCTTTTATCTACATTCTGCCAGGTTCCTAATGGGATATTTCTAGTTTGTAGAATAAATATAACTATTTGAAGATTTAATATAAACATTAAGATAAGCATTTTATATTTATTTTTCACTTTCAATAACACTTATTTTCTACCCTCTATTACAGGAGAGAACCAATGTTTACAGCCCTTAATAGTGACCAATTATGTAAATTTAATATTAAAACGATTTCAAATGGCTTTTCATGCTAGATAATAAAAACCTTTGTTAACATTTTTTCATATTGTTTTTTGATGAGGTTTTTAATTTTTTAAAGTCTAATTTATCATTTTATTTTATTTTATGATTATTACTCTCTGTTTTGAGAAAATTTTCTCTATGTGCATGGTTGAGAAGACAATTTCTGTATTTTCTTCTAGAAGATAGGTAATTTTAGTTATGTTTTGATCTATGATATTTTAAAATTAATTTTTGTATCAAATGAGAAAGGGGTTAAGAATCGCTTATTTAATATTGTTATCTAGTTTTACCATCAATTGTTGAAAAAGTTTTCCTTTTGCATTTGGATTGTCTGACGCTTATGTGGGAAATCAACCAATTATAAAAGTATGGATCTGTTTCTACCCACAGATATATTTTTTGTCTCTCTCGTAAATAAATTTCTGTTGGTATGCATAAATACAGCTGCTGCAAATATACAAAAAAAAAATGCACCTGTTTTTGTATGTTGATCTTCAATCTGTGACCTTGAAAAATTTACTTATTAATTCTAGTATTCTGATTGTAAATTCTTTTGGATTTTAGCCATCTATGGCATCTTCTACTCTTCAATAACTTTAAATAGAGGCATTTTATAGTGCATCTTATGGTTTCTCATTACTGCCAGACTTACGGTGTTTTGTAACTTTGTACATTGTAATAAAATATGGGATATCTCCTCCAGCAATATGTTTTTAATTTTTATTTATTTAAATGTGTTTTTCCAGGATGCATAGCTCTAAGTCAAGTAGTAGTTTCAATTTAGTTGTGCAGGGTGCTCACAGTGGCCCATGCGGGTATCAAACCAGCAAACCTTATTGTTAAGAGCACCAAGCTCTATCCAACTGAGCTAACTGGTCGCCCCCTCTTCCAGCAATATTTAAAGGAACATTTATTTAGTTATATAAAACTTAAAATAAAACAGGGCTTAGAGTCAGACAGTCCTGGTTATGCCTCTAAGTTTTTCATTTTCTACCTGTAACATATGAAGAAGAAAGTTTTCTCAGCCTCAGTCAGCACATCTATAAATTCTGTTTCTTAAAAAACAACCATATATTATTATGAAGATTAAATGAGATTTTATATGAAAATCACTCAGTTCCTAGACTATGGTAGAAAGTCAAAAAACACTATTGAACTTTTGTGCACACATAAATTTGAATAATTTCTGTAATAGTTTATAGCATAAAATAAAAACAAAAAATATTACCTTCTCTACAACTTAAAATAAAATCATTCAAATTAATGATGGCAAATGATAGGTAATAATAACAAAGTTAATAACTTTTCTTGACAAATTGTATCTTTCTACAGAGGAAGAAGTCTCAAATTGCATATTTATTTAAAATACTATTATTTGAATAATAATTTTGATTAAGCATATATTATTAAAACAGTTTTTTGTAATAAATACCTCATTTTACAGTTAATGGAATAAAAAGAGTCAGTTATTCAAGAAATATGTGAAAATAATTTTTTAAATGAGGAAGTTTCAGATTTAGTCCCTAGACCTGGTAAAACAGTCAAAAAATTTGTTGAAACTATATTGATAAGGATTAAATCCTTCTGATGTTCTAGATATACTATGGACATATTTGTAAAATATTGTCTTATTGCTCCAAAATATTTTCTTCTTCCTTGGTTGTTTTTAAAATTTTCTTGCTTCCTTTTTGCCCTGACAATCTGATGTGAATTTTCTTTAAATTAATTCAGAAAGCCCCTGAAAATCATTTTTGTTGCTTCATTGAAATACAGTATTATCCTTATTGTTAAATATGCCTTTACTTTATCTGATTCTTTCTGCTCTCCACTAAGCCTCGGTTGGAAAAAAACATAGTCTCATTTTCTGATCACCAGATATTTCAATCCCAAATTCATACCTATCATGACACATCAAAAATTGTTTCCTTTAATACTTGAAGTAGAATCCTATCTTAATTTTATGTACAAGAAAATTAGCACATATTTATGTTTTAAGACAACAAACAACAGTTAACATTTGTAATAAGGAAATGAATTAAGACATAAATGAAGAATTAGGATATATTTATTTGGGGAAGGTAGCTATATGTATATTTAAAATCTGAATTTGCCTTATTAAAACTATTTAGTGGACCAAGTAATCGAACGTTTGAATTTTACATATCTGTAGTTCAAGGTAGATATATGGTTATATATCTACTAATAAAAACTCTGCTGTTGTAGTAAAATAACATAATACTGCTCCACTGATCCTCAAAACAGAAGTATGAAAATGATTGAAATTAAGAATAAATTTTTCTATACCTGTCAATTCAAATACGTGCATGTATGGTTTTGCACGTAGACTTACAGAGACAAAATCATAGAGTAACGTGAAAAGTATACATTTAATGGTTTTATGGCATCAGAGTAATAGTAAAAATAGGAACATTTCCTTTGAAGTACTTAGTTCAAGTATGACTCTAACAATTTTTGGAAGGTTATTTTAATTCAGAAATATCTAAGAAAACAAAATAGAAAATAAAAAGCATTACAAATGAAAAATTTAGAATTTACTAATGCTTAAGTTATACATATCTATTTGCATATGAATCTATATATTTAGTAAATTACTATAGATATATATTTATAAATAGCATGTGTGACTGGGTTAATTAAGAAGACTTTCTTCCAAATAACGTGTTGGTGCCACCTTCTGCCAGAGAAGCTCTGGCAATTCCACACTGCCCATATAGGGGCAGCAATGTACCTGGAAGAGACAACAGTCAGTTGATTTGTCCTAAAACTTTGATTAGAGCATCTAAACACTTTTTAATAAGGCTATATGTTTATTTGTAGTGACTTTAAAATGTGAGGTAAGATACTATTCTATTTGAGGACATAGGACATCTACCATCACTACTCTTTCTCCATCACCTATAAGCCATCCATTTTGCAGCCATTACAGATAAGTAGTGCCAGAAATTTCCTCATTCTGATTAAAATTATTTTTTCTTAGTTCTCATAGTTTTACTGTTAACTTTTTTTTATTAGTTTCAGGTGTACAAAACAATGTAATAGACATTTTACTCCTCACAATGTGATAACCTCCCCCCCAATCTATTGCCCCTCTGATATCGTATATATCTATTACAATTCCATTGACTCTGTTCCCTATGCTGCACTCCGTGTCCCGTAACATATATAAAAAATCTGGAACGCTTCACGAATTTGCATGACAACCTTGTGCAGGGGCCATGCTAATCTTCTCTGTATCATTTCAATTTTAGTATATGTGATGCCAAAGCAAGCACTCTACTGTTCACTTCTTAATTTATTTTGTTTTGATTGTTCCTAATCTCAGTGACAATGTTTTGCATTATTCTCTATTTACCTCTATAATTAGTCCTTAATAGTCCTGAATAAAAGTATAGATGTTATGACTTGGTTATAGATATCAGTACTCATATTTCTAATGTTATAACTGTTTTAATTTTTCAATTTTTAAACTTAGATATTTTATTTGAAAGAACGAATTCATGAGATTTCAAACTCAACAAGCACTTGATCTGTTTTCAGTGGAGAGCAGTATTTTTTATGTATTTTATTTCATTTTAGTCTTCATAACACTCTATGACAAAGGGATTGATAATTAGGTTTCTCATATTAGATGTCACCAACTGCCCTGAAATTCCAACTCTGTCGGAAAACCTGTCAGTGCTCACTAGTGTGCTGTTACGTGTTTATGTGGCTATAATGGAAAAGGGGATTTCCTAAGTTAATCACTACATAAAAATAGGTACTCCATTACTGAAATTCTTTTTCTAGATATTTTGCTAAATAGCTCTTGCAAATTGTTCTACTGCAAATGAGTTTTCTAGCCTGGGGCTATTTTAATTCCTAATACCATCACTGTGCTGATACACTAAATATTATGAGTTCCTGGTATCTCTCTCTGTAATTGCTCTACAAGGTTTTCCTGTTTAATTATGATATGCCCTTTGCATGTATGCACACATATCCACATGCATGAAAGAACACACACACACAGACACACACAGACACACACAGACACACACACACACACACACATTTTTTGACCAAAAGATTTGTGTATAATGAGGTGAGTTAGAAAAAATCCTGTCTACTTTGGATAAAACCTGGCAGGTACTCGAAAGTGCATAACTGAATTCAAATTGTTTTTGGTTTAGAAAAATAAACCCTGGTGGAAACACAGGTTGATAAATACTACAATAAAATTTAATTTAACACTTAGTTTAAAATGTAGCATACTCCATAAAGTTGGAGCTATGAACAACAGAGCCATAATAAGCCATATTCCAGATTTCTGGCCAACCAAAATTTCACTGACATCTTGTAGGGGAAAAAAAATAGTAAATAATCTCTACGAAACTTACTAACTTCAAACCAGAGAAACGGCATCATTTATTAAAGTGCTGGGAAGTTGATAATGATGATGATGATAAGCAAAACGGATAATAGTGTCTGGGATTTTGGAGGCCTTCCACCTACACTTTCTGCATGTGTAAAGAGAAAAGCAAGCATCTGGCATACCAGATGGTTTATATTTGTTACGCCCAAGGATAAAAAAGAGCATGGAAGACAGAAAGACATGTTCCTACTGATACTAATAGTTTAGTATTCAAATTATGCTACAAGCATTTTTTTTCTCTATAGGAGATTAATGTTACTATGCATCAAAAAGAAATTTTAAAAATGAACTGTTAAGGAAAGAAGCAGACTGAATTTAAATGTATTTTTCTTTGTTGAAAATTAAATCCCCTACTCATCTGCAGAGTTGTACTCGTACTTAAATAGTGTTACTTTTCCGAACTTCTGGTCGACCATAGCTCAGCTAGGAAAAACCTGCTCTTAGTCTTCACCTGGTATGTGTTTCTTCCTGATGTAAAATATAACAGATTGAATGCCCCTTATTTAGTGACTTATTTTAATGTTTGTCTAAGGAAGGATGGTCTCACAAGATATATAGAGTACTATGTCCTCCAGCATGTATTCGGCTTAGAGCATCTCTTAATGTAAGTCCTGCATTTTAGCACCCTGTGCAGAGCATAGGGCTTCATTAAAGATTTTCTCAAACAATAGGATAATTGATTACCAACCTCTTATGCCTTTCAGGAACACAAGTGATCAAGCTTAACAAAATGGATTCTAAGATTCTTTTAAACATTTGAAAGAACAAGCTAATGAGAAAATTAACTGAATTTGGTGAAGCCAAAACTGGACTCAGAGTGGCATTTAAGCCCAAATAACTCAAATTTTGAAGTAAACATAAATATTAGATACTTGTGTGATTATTTGGTTGAGATAATATGGCTAGATCATTGGAAGTGGTGGTGGGTTTTCCTCCTGAATAAAACAATGTCAATAGTCAATCATCCAAGAATGTAAGTGGTCAAGCCTGAGGCAGAAAATAAGGGACAAAAAGATGGGTAAGTGTCAGGGGGAATTTGGGCTAAACTCTCTGGCATAGAGAAGTCTGGGGTAATTTCAAATCAGGGGAGTAAATTTTCCTTAGTTTCATGGGGATAAGTTATGATTGAGGTAATGAGCAGGTATTAAAAGAGCTCTAAAGAAGTAGAAATGCTATGTTACTGACTTCATTAAAATTTCCTGCCATTCTCTAAAATCTTGAAAACACTTTTAATCCAGTTTCTGCTGCATTGTGGAGAAGTAAAAAGTGCCTGCTCTCCATTTGGGAGCAAACTCTTCTCTTCATTTTCTTCTTCCATTTTAATGCATTTGCTGTAATTTATTTATTAGTCTTATTCTCAAATATTTTCTTCAGTAGAGTAACCTGGGTCAAATATTCTGTCTTTTTAATGATCCCACTTATCTTTCATTTACCCTGATAGAAGAATGATATCTTAGATATAGAAGTCTAGGGTTGCAGTCATTTTCCTCAGTAGTGTGGAGGCTGTGCTATATTTTCATCTAGCTTTCAGGACTGAAGATGAGAAGTAAAATTATACATTTTAACCTTTTTGTACAAAGGGGTTTTCTTCTGGCATAAGGCTTATAAGATTATTTTCTTTCCCTAAAAAATAAAGAATTTTAGCCAGAATATGTTTAAGTAACATTTATTATTAAAAACACAGCTTCTTACTTTATAAACTCTTTAATTCCTCAAACAAATGGCTTCCCTCTACTCAGGAAATTTTCTTTTGCATATTTTTAAATTTTTTTTCTTCACCTTTCAACTGCCCTCTTTTTTGTTCCTTTTGAATAACCTTATTTTTCACAAGTGAGATCCCTTGGATTTATTTCCCACATGACAATCCTTTTTTTTTTTTTTTTTAAATATATTTTCTTGAGATTATTTTAAAATTTTCTATTTCTAGTTAAGTCTAGTTTCAACAGTGTATGTGTTTCTAGTTAATTCTAGTTTCAACAGTATATGTGTGGTTTTTTTTGTTGTTGTTGTTTGTTTGTTTAAGTTACTTTTCTTTTCTTATTTATTTATTTATTTATTTGTTTTTTTCAGTTTGAACATATGTTCTTAACTTTCAGGACTATTTCTCCCCTACACATAAATCCCCTACACATAAGTGATACATATATGTACTCATCTTTTTAAATCCAACAATATTATTTCACTGGTTTTGTATTTCAAAATTCATTTGTTTTCTCTAGTCTTTTTCTTTCTTTCTTTCTTTCTCTCTTTTTTCTTTTTTTTTTTTTTTTTTTGTATCTCCCTTAGCTTAATGGAGTTCACACATCTTGATTGAGCACTCTTAAATTTGGGATTACTGCAGGTGGTGGAAGGAAAATGTGATTTCCACTCTTGATGGTGGGTCTGTGGTTTAAAAACAACACATTTGGGCTCTTGTAAAATTTCTCTTGTGTAGGAGAGAAACCAACTAACCAAAACCATTAACTCTAGCTTTATTAAAAATGTAATATGGAAAATGTCAAGATGAGTGTTCTGCAGTAAACCAATTGCTTAATATATTAATGGGATAGATTGGGAAAAGTCAAAATTCAGTTTTGTTCTGAGAATTGTTCAATGTTTAATTTATGGAAGGTATGGGAAAACTAAGATTGTATTAATTGTGATTAGGATGCATAAACAGTAAGACTGGGGTCACAATTTTGCTAAAAGTCAATTTAGGCTTATTAAAGAGGGGAGGGAAGATACAGTGAGAGACTAACATCTTTTGTGCATTAATGGAAATTTTGTTTATTTCTTAAGCATATTTCACACTTGTTTCTCCTCACAATTGTAGCATTAGGGCAGGGAAGACAGGCCACACAGTCGGCACCATTGTGAACTTTTGCACATAAAGGTCCAAAAGGACTATCAAAATCCTACTTAATCTTACTCTGAGTGACTAGAGATCTCTAAACACCAATTCTTCCAGGGACTCAGTTCTATCTCCTGGATGCAGTAGCTCTTCTCCAGTGAATATCTTAGCCCTCCTGGAAGGGAGCCCCTATTAGTTTTCTCATCAGACATCTCAACAGAATCTGTTATTCATTCTCCTGGATTCAAACTGGCAAGTTTTTTGAGGATGAGTGTGATGGGAAAAGAAGGCTCACATTCACACAATCCTTTTGCTTTTTGTGACTTATCTCATGAGAAGTTTCACAATTTGTTACAAATGTTTCCTTTTTTAGTTATAATTTAAAAGAATCATTCATGCATTAGTAAGTTGGTATCCCATATGTCAAAATGCTTCACCACATAAATAACTAAGCAATGAATAACATGCTATTTTGAACCAAGGGGAAAATGTGGTCATGTCATAAATCATATATTTTTCAAATAATCCTGAGTGTCTTTGCCTTGTGAAAACATGTGCATTCATTTTCATAAGAAGCATTATTTAAAAATTAAAGAGCAATTTTCACAATAATGTCAAAGATCCTAAACCTAACAGTTACATTTAAGCCATGGAAGAAGAAAGGTGAAGAGGAGTAACAAAATAAAGTAAAATAAAATGTCTTATTTGTACTAAATATGGTTAGTGTTTAGTTTATAACACTATTATTTGTCTCATTAATGTGAATTTGTTTTTAATAAAATGCAAAGCTTCTAACTTAATGGATTTATTCTTTCTATAAATGAATGTCCAAAGCACTTAAAATTTAAATGAAATTTTATGACAACAAATACAATATTTTACCAGTACAAATGAAAGAGACAAATATTTATCAGACTTTAAATGGCTACAATGAATCACTTTAGAAAACATATTATCAGGTTTTGTCCTTGACTTGAAAATTAATTATTAATTTTATATTGTTAATAAGTATTGATATTGTGGAGTAATGCAAAATTACAGTGAACATTGGAAGACCTACCATAATAATTTTTCAAATATTTAAATGTCAGCCTATTATTTTGGTTATTTAAGTTTACAGATCTTAATAGAGTGAAGGCCATTCATTAGTACTGTTTAGATAGTTTAGTGATAAAACGTTCCCGAATCCTACACTAAGCCTGATGGATATTTCTGAGAAATATATGTAATGACCTTAACTGGATCAGAGTAAGTAGACCAGTCCATGTTCACTGCACATGGCAATGTGATCTCTTGCAGGTCGTTTCTTGATTGTTTGTTTCTTGTGTTTTATCTATTTCAAATTAGATTCTATGTTTATTTGTGTGTGTGTGTGTGTTTTGGAGGGCAGTAGTAATTCTTGTGTTAAATGTTTTTGTTTCGAAGCCCATACTTTAGTTCCCTGCAGATATTATACCCTTTGTGGTAGGCTTAATAAGGCCCCCAAAGATACACAAGTCCTAATCCACATCCTTTGTGGGAGATACTTTGCAGATATAACTAAGAAAATAGGGTATATGATTGGCCCCTAAATGTAACTGCAAGTGTCCTTCAGAAAGGGAAACAAGGGAATATGTAAACATTGTAGAGAAGAAGGCCACATCACAGAACAGAAACTTTGTCAGAGAGACAATGCTATGCTGCTGGCTTTGAAAATAGAAGAAAGGGCAACAAGCCAGGGAATACCGGTGGCCACAAGAGGCTAGGAAACAACAGGAGACAGATCTTCCCCTGAAGACTCCATAAAGAGCACAGCTCTGTCAAAGCCGTGCTTTTGGTCCAATGAAACCCAATTTAGACTTCTGGCCTCTTAAATTGTAAGAGAATAATTTGTGTTGTTTGCACCTTTAAGTCTGTGGTAATTTTTTACAGCAGCAATAGTAAACGCGTAAACCTCTATCAACACATGTTGTCAGAAATAGTAATAGGAGGTAATAAATTACACATTCCTAACTAAATAATGCATACTACCTTGTTTTGACTCAGATGGCCATAGCAGCTGCCATTTGAAACTGTATAATATCTCTGTGATCTGTCCTGCAGGTCTAAGGAGTTCAGCAGTGTTCCTTAATTTCATCTCAGCTGCATCCCCTTTAGTTCCAACTGGCAGTGTTTCTGCTCATATAATCCCATAGGTTCTTTGGAAAGGGATAGTCCAGCCACATACTGTTGTTCACTTTGGAACACTTTTTCTCATCTTTTACAATGTGGAGATGCTAAGAATTTTCTAAATCTTTAAGTTCTATTTTTTGTTTTGATTGATTGATTTTTGCTTAACAATTCCTTATTCAAATAAGCTATCTCCTCTTATATTTTACAGTCAAAAGGAATCAAGCCACTCCTTCAACACTTTGCTTAGAAATCGCCACAAAACACTGGAACATGATTCAGCCAAGAGCTCTGTCACGTTATAACAAGGATTGCGTTTCCTCCAGGTTCCCAGAACATGACCCTGCTTTCCATCTGAGACCTCACCAGAATGGCCTCTAGTGCCTTATGTCTACCAACATTGTGCTCATGATTATTCATGTGTTCTTTCAGAAGACAGAGGCTTTCTTTCTAGCTCTCCTTTTTGCCTTCTGAGCCCTTACCAGAATTGCCTTTAACATCTATATTTCCACCAACAATACTTCATAGATATCCAAGATTTTTCTAACCATCTCAGAACTCTTCTAGCCTCTACCCAATACCCAGTTCCAAAACTGCTTTCACATTTTAGGTATTTGTTACAGCAGCACCCCGCTGGTAGGTACACAAAGTCTGTCTGAATCAACTCACGATGCCATAAAAAACACCATACACAGGGTAGCTTAATGAAGAAAAATGTCTCTCATGGTTCTAGAAGTTCAAAAGTCCATGGCTTGCAGGTGGCCTCTTTGTCCCTGTGTCCACACGTGCACAGAGACGGTGGTCTGGTGTCTCTTCTTCTTCCCATAAATGACACCAACCTTTCTACCTTCTTATAAGGTCAATATCCAAATGCAGTTACATGAGAGTTAAGGTTTCAACATATACATTTTGGGGTACACAAATCCAGTGTACCTTGAAGTACATGTCAGTGATACTAAAGGCAGAGTGACCATAGGATTTCCAACATGAGAACATTTATATATAGTTTAGCGATTTATTTTTAAGTGAGTTCTAAATGGGCACAGATATTAAATAAAGTTCAAAGCCAGTTGATACAATACATCAAGAAGTGTTATATTATTGCACGGGCAGGATTCTCTATAATAAAGATTGCTACATAGACTTAAGAGATAGAAACCTGCATTCATTTTTATCACATTTTAAGATAATTCACTTAAATTAAATGCAAAAATATGATTTGGAGATTTTGCTATTTATTACATGTAAGTTGCTATCTCATTAATTCAGAATTGCCTTTTTTTTTTACGCAAAACCAAATAACTTCTGTTTCTCTCATCTTCCAAATTTTAGATTTTTCTGTCTACTGCTATTTATTCATTCATTCATTCAAAAAACATACTTAATAGATGTGATACAGAGTTGAATAAACGGCCTCTGCTATTAAAGAGTAAAGAGCTCAAATTCTTGCAGAAAAGGGAGAACACGGAGAAATCTATGATCTACTACCATATGATAAATGCTCTGAAAGAGGATGAAGAACGCTTTAAGGAAGTCCTTTAATATACTCAAGGAAGGCTTTAATGAGGCCGTAAGCTTGGGTTGAGTCTTTAAGACCTGTGATTTACTAGGCAGAAGTATTCTGTACATTGGCATGAAGGCTTTTGGTGTGTGGGGTGGGAAGAGGTGGTAGTATTATGAAAGAAGGGCTAAAGAGTATAATAAAAGGAAGCAGCATAAAAATAGGAGATAACTTCACTGTTATAGATAATATATCCTGCTTAATTTTTCTATGCTACTCAAAGTGGCTCTTTCCAGCCTCAGGTTTGGGTTTGGCCAGATTTATGGGTTTGAGTAATTTCCACTTGGCTGGTAAATACCTGGACCCTGAATCCTATAGACTGCTCATTCTTTAGCATAGTCTGTCTTTAATGTTGAACTACCCTACACTGCTGCACAACCATGGTAGTAAGAGCATCCGTAGTCCAAGGTTTGGTTTACTGTCAAAGAACATAATATGCATGAGAAGAAGGGTGGAAACTTCAGTAGCCTAAAGTCAAAAATTGGGGAAATTCATTAGTTAAGACATACATTCTAAGGGAATTTGATTTAAATGGAGCAGGAAAGATAGGAAATAGGATCTGATTACCAGAAATGTGATTTAAGGAATTAGGACATCGTAACCAGGAAATCGAGGAGCAATGCTGAACTTCTTCCAGACAGCTGATATATTCCGTACTGGAGAGCAGGGGCCAGAAGCAGGCAGTCTGTGACATTTTATCAGAAATAGAGGTTAAAAAGACCGTTGAAATGGTGGCAGAACTGATCTTCCCTTGCCTGTGATGGTTCTCCGGTAATAAACAAATGAAGCACCATTTGTAAACTCTCCTATTACTGATATCAAGATATTTAATAGACATAGACTAGGGGTGACACTAATTCACTAATTCAGTACAGGGTAGCACCACCTCCAGGTTGTATCAAAATATATTTTGAGCCAGAAAAAAAAAAGACATCTTCCTTTATCTTTACCTTTGAAGTGATTGTTTCACTGGCTCAGAATGTTTTTCCTTGATGTTCTAAAGATAAGTCTGTCTTTCCCATCCCATTTTATGGACTTTGTAAAATGAACTCATGACAATGTTTAGAGAGAGAGAGCATGAGAGAACTGGATATTAGGGGAAATATTTTTCAGAAAGAGTAAGATTTAATACTGCAGTGATGAAATGTTAGAAGTATGTATATCACAATAGACACATATGTAAATTCTATATAACTTAAACAATTCTTACATTTATACTAGAAATTATAAGACAACATTTTTATGACATTGTGAAAGAAAAATTATTAAGAGTACATAAATATAGTCAAAGCATTTAGGCAAATTAAAGAAATAAAAGGTGTCTAAATTGGAAAGGAAGAAGTAAAATTGTCCCTGTTTGCAGATGACATGATACTATATGTATAAAACTATAACGACTCCCCCAAAACTGTTAGAACTAATGAACAAGTCAGTAAATTTGCAAATTACAAATTAGTTGCATTTCTATACACTAAAAATGAACAAAGAAATTAAGAAAACAATCACATTTACAATAGCTTCAAAAGAATAAAATACTTAAAAGAATAAATTTAACCAAGTAGGTGAAATATGTTTATACTGAAAACTGTAAGACATTGATGAAAGAAATTGAAGAAGCATAAATAAGTGGAAAGATCCTGTGTTCATAGATTGGAAGAACTAATATTGTTAAAATGTCCATACTACTGACTCTGGGTGGTGAACACACAATGTGATATATAGATTGTGTATTACAGAATTGCACAGCTGAAACCTATGTAATTTTACTAACAATTGCCACCCCAAAAAACTTTAATTAAAAAAAAAAAAACCCATATTACCCAAAGTGATCTAAAGACTCAATGCAATCTCTATCAAAATTCAAATACAATATTTCAAAGAAATAGCCAAAACAATTCTAAAATTCTTCTGAACCACAAAAGATTCCAAATAACCAAAGCAATCTTGAGAAAGAAGAGTGAAGCTGGAGGCATAAAACACTTCTTGATTTCAAATTATGTTACAAAGCTATAGTAAACAAAACAGTAGGGTGCTGGCTTAAAAACAGATACCGAGGTCCGTGGAAGAGAGTAGAGAGCTTAAAAGTAAACCTGTACATATATGGACAACTAATCTTTAACAAGAGCACTAATAATATATTATAGGGAAGGGATAGTCTCTTCAATAAATGATGATGGACAAATTGGATAACACAACCACAAGAATGAACCCCTACTTACACTAGTCATAAAAATCAACTTAAATTGGAAAAAAAAAAAAAGGATTTCAATGTTAAGATGGAAACCATAAAATGCATAGAAGAAAACAGAGGAAAGAGTCCTTGACATTGATCTTGGCAATGATTTACTGGATATGACACCAAAATTACAGGCAACAAAAGCAAAAATAGACAAGTGAGACTATATCAAACTATAAAAGCTCTGCACATCAAAAGAAATAATCAGTAGAGTGAAGAGATAGTCCATAGAATTGGAAAAAAATATTTCTATATCATGTACCTGATAAGCAGTTAATTAAAAAACATAAAAATAAAGAACACATACAACTCAACTGAAAAAATAACTAGTTCCAGCACTGGTTCCTAAACTCCACCCTATAAAGACTGACTTTGAGGATTATTTCGAACACTTCAGGGCAGTTTGAGAACCATTTGAGCAAGCTCTTTCTGGTCTTCCAGAAAGCCCTAAGTCAGGGGGCATATAGTCTCTGATTGAAATCTTAAGACAGCTGCTGGTTGTGTGAATCTGCACGGAACTATCAACTAAACTTGCCAGTACTGAAATCAAAGGTGATATGACCTATACAAGAGGATTCTTCTATAAATACTAATGAGGAATTTTCAGAAGTGCAATCCCAAGTAACTAATAAGTATATTAAAATAATATTTAACATTTCTATAATAGGAACATTAAAAATTTATAGAAATAATATTTCACTTAAAATATTAGCAAAAAATTAGATCTGACACTTAGTTAATGAGAAATTTTGTATAAATAGTACCCTCATGCACAGATGGTGGAAATATACATTGGTATATGTATATTAAATATTAGTATATCTTCTAATGAAGCAATTATCCTTGTGTATGTCTGAAAAATAATTCAAACTGCTATCACCAGAAAAATATCATATGTTCAGGTGATAGAAATAAAAGTAACAAAAAATAAAGTAAAGTGATTTATATTTAAAATCATAGATTTCAAAAATGCAATATGTACAAAAGCAAGTTTTATAGCACATAAAATATATCAATTGTAGTTTGACTACATAAAAACAGTGTTGTGTGTGTGTGTGTGTGTGTGTGTGTGTGTGTGTGTAGAATAACGTTATAGAAATATGGCGGAGAAGGGCCACAAATTCAGGTTGAAGAAAGAGGACAAATAGGGAGATAAAGAAAAACAGTGGATTTCAAAGGAGGATGTAATATTTTATATCTCTAATAAAATATTAACTGAAATTTAAAATGAAGCATTGTAAAACCAAAACTATAAAATAGAGATTCTAGTAAATAAAAGTGCTTTTTATTATTTTTAGTTTTAACTTGTCTTTATTTAATTATATTGTCTTCAAAATGAAAGACCTATGTATTCGTTATGGTTCTTGAGAAAAACAGAATAAAAAGAAATATATATATATATATATATATATATATATATATATATATATATATATATATGTTTTTTTTTGTTTGTTTGTTTGTTTTTAAGTATTGGCTTAAATGATTATGAAGTCTGAAAAGTCTCAAGATCTGTAGTTGGCAAGCTGGAGACCCAGGAGAGCTGATGGTGTAGTTCCATTCTGGGTCTGAAGGCCTGAGAACCAGAATATCCAAAGGCATAAATTTATTCTGCAAGCTGGTAGGCTCAAAACACAAGAAAAGTGTTTCAGTTGGAGTCTGACGGCAGGAAAAAAGCAATGTCAGCTCAATTCACTCAGGCAGCAGGAGTTTCCTCTTAATCAACTTTTTTGTTCAATTCAGGGCTTCAATTGATTGGATAAGGTTCACTACATTAGAAAGAGCAATCTACTTTACTTAGTCTATGGATTCATTCTTAAATCCTATCCAGACATACTCTCACAGACTTACCCAAGAATAATATTTGACGAAATGTCTGGGCACCCTGTGGCCCAGTAAAATTGACACATAAAATCAACCATCATAGATAGTCCTACTCTCAGCTTTAAAATTATGCATGTTTACTAAAAATTAAAGAGGAAACAATGAGAATAAACAAGAGAAAAATATTGAAATCTCCCAACAATAAGTATCATTAGCCTCTGAATTAAAAACAATCTTGATAAGTATGTATAAATACATGCAAATAAAATTTTATTAAGTAGTCTCTTCCTTTTGTTTTTTTTCTATAAATTGATCATTTATTTCCACAGTATAACATCTGTTCAACTTTTTAAAAAATAAACATAATTCTTCTTAAGTACTCCATAATTTCTAGTGTATAAGCCTACCATCATTTAGTTATTTGTGTGAAGCCACAAAATAAGATAACATTTCAATCAGAGAAGAGAGGTGAATGAACCATATCGGAAGATTCTGAGAGGTAAGCTGAGGCCACAGATATGACCAATGGTTTTGGTAAAAGTCGATTGCTAGTAAGCTTGATGAAAGCAACGCTGTCAGTGGACTGATACAAAAATGGATTACTATGGATTATAAAGACAATTTGGGTGAAGAAATGAAGACGGCTACGCGCAAATTTATGAAGAAGCTAATGAAGCTTAAATTTGGGTGCTCCTCTCAGGATGACCCATTCCTACACCAGCTGTCCATAGGCACTTCCAAAAAAATTTATTTTATGTTTTGTGTAACGTATAATTATCAAATCAAATCACTAGCACTACAACATCAGGTTAAAAGTTATTTTCTTCCTTAATACTTTTCCCAATTAAGCTTTGAACATAAGTTTTTATGGAAATTGACATTTGTTTAGATACACCTAATCAAGTAATGTAGCATTACCCTCATTTTTAACACTATGAGTTGTACTACCACTGTGTATTTTATGCCTTTTTTCAAGGATAGTAACAGTTGTCCCTGAAAGCCTGTTTAAAGACCTATAACTCCTTCAGAGAAGTGTTGCAAATTTGAACTCAAAACTGCTAAGCTATATTTCAAATCACAATTGACATTTTAAAATGCTGTTGTTTTGTGAATAAACCTATTTAAATAAATTAATCTTCCAATTCTATGTAATATGCATTTGATATGTAAAATATATTCACTTATAGTGCTGAAAAAAATTTAACACAAGTCATGCAGCTCATACATCTTAAAATAAGTGTAATAGTACCATATAGTAAGACATCACATCTGCCCTAAAACAACTCAAAATATACTACTGGTGTTACCAATAGCTCCAAATACTCTAAAACTACTGATATATTATACATTGTTTTCACATATAAAATTTAACAAAGGTACTGAGGATTTGAGCATGCTCTTGAATTCTTGAAGAAACAAACATGTAGAAAAAAATAGGAGAAAGGAAAGGATACAGGTTTGACAAATTCATGTTTTATTCCATCTCAATCACCATTTAACCAGTATGACTGGATATACGGCACTGCATAAGATGCTTTGGTGTTATTGTATTTACTAAATCTTCGACTTAAGAAAAGCAGTAGCAGCAGCAGGTTATTTTTTGCCATTAGCATATAAAATGAAGTACAGCAAAATCTTTTTTGGTATGTCTATCCTTGGATCTGTTTCCCTGTCAGGTCAATTATGAAACTAACACAGAAAATAAATAAATAAATAAAACAAATCTAGGATTATGGAGTAATTTGAAGAAAATTGTATTAACATAAATATATACATGCACACATAAATATATAAATTATTTAATATTTTCTTGTTCTCAGAAAAATGAGTAGGTAAGAGAAAGACTGAATTACAAGATGAAAACATGACTTTTATTTCTAAAGCCTGGAAAGATTTGTTTTATATATGAGATCCATAGTACATGACCTTGGAAAATGTTTTTTAACTAAAGGTATAGTATCTTAACAGTTCTTTTACTATAAAATAATTCAGTTTACCATCTGCAAAATAACATAGTAGTATCTATAGTTACTCGTAATATCTTCAGTGCTTGACATTATTCTAAGACTCTTTGAAAACTACCTTTAAAAATATAAAACAATTTCAAAATAAAAAGCTTAAAATAATTGAACTAAATAATATACATTTTATATTTGGATATTGTGCAATAATATCCACATGCTATCACTTCCACATATCTATATGATGTTAGAGTAATATGCACAGCCTCATCCATGATTAGACTAATAAGCATAATTCTAATTCATAACTTCTGCCCATGTTTGTGATTTAGGGGAGATCCAATAACTTTAATGTTATGTTGTAGAAATAATATTATACAGAAGGAAAAATCATGTATAAGGTTAGAAGTCTAATGATGTCTGTTTGAAGCATCTGGTTATCAAAATTACTTCCTCTTCAACTCGAGTGATAGTCCCTTTTGGAGGAGTACTGTGGATGCCCAGTTCTTTCTTTCCTTCTACAACTTTTTAACAACCTCTATGCCTTCAATATCAGATATGAGACATCTCACTGTTCCTAGTAACAATTGTCCCTGTGGTCCGAACTCTATTTCATCTACTTTTCTCTCTAGTTCCAAATGGCAATGGACTTGTCAGCATTCTCATTACCATTTATTTCATACTCATCCATGCTGAATAAGGCTGAATACTGAAGAACATTAGCATTACATGCCTCCGCTAGAATGCATACAAGCGTTTTCTCAGCCATGCTATGCAAAGGTGCCACCAAAAGCAATGCTCCATAAATTTAAGAACCATGCCAAATTCAGTGAACTCTCTGGCTTCCATGTACTATAGTGATTAAGTTTTCTCTCATTGCCGTAGTATTCTATTTCCCATTTTGACCAATTTTGCAACAGCTGTAGCATGTTTGGTCTTTCTGCAGAATTGATGGGAACCCAAATTTAATGTTCTTTTCTTATTACTTCTCAATGAAGAATTTACATCTTGAAAATACTCGATTGAAAAACATGATGTTAGAGGCATCAATTTGAGCTATTTCTCAATGTAGTTGAAGGTGATTATTTTTTTTCGGAACATCAGTTAAGATACTCTCTAGTTGTTCAATATGCCTTGCTGAATACTTTTTCTACCTATATCCTAGAACTGGTGAATGTTTGACATACTGTGTATTATGTACTTCCTCCAGAATACAAGGCATGCTGTTTCACAATGCCCTTGGATTCTGGATATAGTCTATCAATAAACTCCATACCTTTAGAATCTGTGTAGCCAAAGTCAAAATTGTAGAGGCACGGATAGTCCAGAGGGACTGTGAGACATTTAATTATTTCCTTCTAACATGTTTTTTCCTTCTCCATTTGATCTCAGCATAGAGACAGAGATAGATACAGATACAGATAGAAAGATAGAGATAGACATAGACATAGCTATGGACATAGATAAATAGATAGATATACATGAAAGATAGGTAGATAGATATAGTCACTGAGACTTGCTTGTTGCATCAGCTACCATTAACTTCCAACACTACTATATTATTAAAAGTTGCAAAATACCACATATGCTTTTTTAAATTTTCCCTTTGTATTTTTCTCAGAAATATATGCAAATTTATTGACCACTGTCAATTAATCACTGTCTAGTGTATCATTTTATGTGCTCTCTTTGCTTACCTGAATTACACCATTATAAAAGATAATTAGTTGAAAAAGTCACTTTCCCTGAAGAAATACAATTTGTAGGGCTGTGGGAGTTAAAGATTGACACTACTAAAAGAGCAGCAAGCAAAACATTGAAGAATACTTCTTGTCAAATGTTCCTTGAAAATAAACTCTATAGGATACATGGTAATGTAGTTAAACAAAGAGACGCTAAGGGTAATTTAGCAGATTCTTTGAAGGAATGAGAAGTAGGCACCATGCATGCTTTGTCAATTGTGTGGAAGAACATTTAACTTGAGCCCCTGCTGAAAATCAAACTATTTAATTACAAGTGAGGAAAAGAGAGAAAAAGTTATTCCTTTGAAGTTTCAGTTTACTATTTTGTTTAGAAGATTCAAATCAAGGACAATAGTAGGATAAAATATAGTCAAAATATTTCTAAAACATAACAAATGAGCTGAAAAAATTATATTTAATTAAATAATTTGTAAAAATAAGTAGTGTAAAAGTAGGAAAGTGGAAAATACACTATGAAACATATATTTAAACTAAAATTATGGTACATGGTCAATCGAAACTCATACTCAGTACCTTCAAATTTTGATAATATTATAAACTTCATAAAAAATCTTTTTTTAAATTTTATGTTCTAACTTTGTAATACCACCCAATTGATGTAAAAAAAAAATCACATTTCTTATCTTGGCCTTTAAAATTCTGACAGGCCCAAAGTGCAGCATTAATATTATCTATGTTTGTCATTATATTACAGTACCCAAGTGCTTTAGCTATATTTATGCAAGTCAGTAAGACCAAATAGAGTTTGTATTTTACCACCTACACATTTTGGCTCAAACTTTCAACTTTAAATGAATATCTATACATTTCACATATATACATACATGGCATTCAGTACATTTACTACACACTTAATTGCTTTAATTATTTCCTGAAAACCTGGATACTGAATAAAAAGATTTTAAATAAAAAAAAGTAATTTTTTAAATTAATTTTAATAGAAAAATATTTCCTATTTCATGACAAACCAAGTTAGGCAAGCAATTGTCACATATAGAAAATTATATCTATTGGATAATGAAAACAATAATTTTAAAGTATATACTTTATTCATAAAAATAATGTGATAAAAGTTTGTTGAATTTGAGAAAAGAGGAAGAAGAGACTTAATAATGCATGGTGATTGATGGAGGATGGTTACAAGTGATTTTTTCTTTGCAAGGTGTATTCTTTAGGCACTATAATCTTCATTGATTTTACAGTTTGTGGGGCTTATCATTTCTTGTACTTAAATTTCACTTAAAAATAAGTCTAAGGTCTGCATTTGAGATATTCCAATACTGAGATGTAATAAAGACGAGAAAATACCAATCAAAGGAGTTACGAAGAAATTCCCAATAAGTTAGGAGTAAAACCAGGAGAGCTGTGTGTGTGTGTGTGTGTGTGTGTGTGTGTGTGTGTGTACATGTACATGTACATATTTTAATATAAAGGGGACTTTTAGGAAATCCAAGGTCCTGGATTACCTGGATGAGGTTGGTTTTGTTTCTATATAGCTTATTATAAAGAGAGTGAAAGAAAAAGAAGAGGAATAGATACATTTTTAATAATCTTTAGAAAAATATCTGATGGAAAAATTTGCCTCCCTAAAAACATAATGTCAAAATAATACCTCTTTTATTGTATTTTTTTATTAGTTTCAGGTGTACAAAACAATGTAATAGTTAAACATTTACACCCCTCACGAAGTGATAACCCACCTCCCCTAATCTACTACCCCTCTAACATCATATATGTAATAGCTGTTAAAATTCCATTGACTATTCCCTATGCTGTACTCCATAACCTGTGACTATATGCTTATATATATGTAATTACAGTTGACTGTCAATATTATTCAGCTTCAGCTTCAGATGTACAGCACAGTGATCAGGCATCTACACAGTCCATGAAGTGGTCTCCCTAATAAGACAAGTGACCATGTGATATGCTACAAAATATTTACAACGTTATTGATTATATTCTCCAAACTGTCTTTTATATTCTGGTGGCAATATTGTGACTACTAATTTGTACTTTCTATTCCCTTCACCTTCTTGCCTATCCCTGCCCTCCTCCCATCTAACAACTATCAGTTTTTTCTCTATATCTCTGAGACAATTTCTGTTTCGTCTCCTCATTTATTCTGTTCCTTAGATGCCACATATAAGTGAGATCATATGGTATTTTTTTACTCTGTCTGACTTATTTCACTTAGCATAATTCTCTAGGTCTATCCATGTCATTGCAAATGGCAAGATTTCATTCTTCTTTATGGCCAAGTAATGCTCCATTGTATAAATGTACCACAGTTTCTCAACACAGTCATCTGCTCCTGGTTGTTTCAATGTATTGGCTATTGTGAATAGCTCTGCAATAAACTTAGGGGTGTAGTTTTTTTTTTCAAATTAGTGTTTTGGATTTCTTTGGATAGATACCCAGGAGTGGAATTTCTGGGTCATAAGGTAGTTCCATTTTCAAATTTTTGAGATACCTCCATACTGTTCTCTATAGTGGCTGAACAAATCTGCAATCCCACCAACAGTGCACAAGGGTTCTCGTTTCTCTACATCCTCACTAGCGCTTGCTTTTGTTAATTTATTGATGCTAGCCATCTGACTGGGGTGAGGTGTTATCTCATTGTGGATTGTATTGGCATTTCTCTAATGATTAATGATGGTGAACATTTTTTCATATGCCTGTTGGCCATCTGTATGTTCTCTTTAGAGAAATGTGTCTTCATGCCCTCTGCCCATTTTTTAAATGGGTTGTTTGTGTTTTTTTGTGTGTTTAGTTGTATAAGTTTTTTTATAAATTTTGGATACTAACCCCTTGTCAGATGTATCATTGGCATATATCTTCTCCCATTCAGTAGGATGCCTTTTTGTTTTATTGATGGTTTCCTTTGCTGTGAAAAAAAAAAAAAAAAGTTTTAGTTTGATGTAATTCCACATGTTTATTTTTTATTTTGCTTCTCTTGCCCAAGGGGATATATCAGTAACAATATTACTAAGGGTAATGTCTGCAAGTTTACTTCCTATATGTCCATCTAGGAGTTTTATGATTTGAGGTCTTACACATAAGTCTTTAATCCATTTTGAATTTATTCTCATGTATGGCATAAGGACGTGGTCCAGCTTCAGTTTTTTTTTCATGTGTCTGTCCAGTTTTCACAGCACCGTTTATTGAATAGACTATCTTTACCCCAATGTAAATAATTGTTTCTATTGTTATAGATTAAATTACCATATAGGTATGGACATATTTCTGGGCTCTATTCTGTTCTATTGATCTATGTGTCTGTTTTTATGCCAGTACAATTATGTTTTGGTTACTATAGCCTTGTAGTGTGATTTGATGTCAGGTAACATGATACCTCCCACTTTGGTCTTATTTCTCAAGATTGCGGTGGCTATTCGGAGTCTTTCATGGTTCCATATCAATTTTAGGATTATATGTTCTAGTTCTGTGAAAAACGTCATTGGTGATTTGGTAGGGATTGTGTTGAATCTATACATTACCTTAGATAATATGGACATTTTTAACTATATTAAGTCTTCCTATCCATGAGCATGGTATGTGTTTCCATTTATTTGTATCTTCTTTAATTTCTCTCATCAGTGTCTTATAATTTTCTGAGTACAGGTCTTTTACTATTTGGTTAAACTTATTCCTAAGTATTTTATTGTTTATGAAGCAATTGTAAATGGGATTTTTTTTAATTTCTCTTTCTGATAGTTTGTTATTGGTGTATACAAATGCAACTGATTTCTGAATATTAATTTGGTATCTTGTTAATTTACTAAAATCATTTATCAGTTCTAATATTTTTTTGGTGGAGTCTTGGGGGGTCATCTATATATAGTACCATGTCATCTGCATACAATGACAATTTTACTTCTCCTTTCCAATTTTATTTCTTTTTCTTGTGTGATTACTGTGCTGGAACTTCCAGAACTATGTTGAATAAAAGTGGTGAAAATGGGCAACCTTGTCTTATTCCTGATCTTAAGATGAATGCTTTTAGTTTTTCCCCATTGAGTATGATGTTAGCTGTGGGTTTATCATAAATAGCCTTTATTATGTTGAGATATCACTCTATCCCCACTCTGCTAGACTTTTATCATAAATGGCTGCTGGATTTTGTCAAATGCTTTTTCTGCATCTATTGATATTATCATATAATTTTTATTTTTCATTTTGTTACCATGGTGTATCCTGTTAATTGTTTTACAGGTATTTACCAACCATGCATACTAGAAATGAATCCTAATTGATTGTGGCATATGATCTTTTTAATGTATTGCTGAATTTGATTTGCTAATATTTTGTTGAGGATTCTTTTAGTGTATTTTTGCTTATTTAAAATTAGTTAATTAGCTAATTTTAGGTTAATTAGTTAATAAAATTAGTTAGTTTTCCAATTTTCCTTCTGTTAATTGATTTCTAGTTTTATTTCATTGCGGTTGAAATGATACTTGCTTTCAATCTTCTTATGTTTTAAATCTTAAAATTTTTAAGACATGTTTTGTATCTAACATGATTTCTATCCTGCATAATGGCTGGTGTATGTTTGAGAAAAATGGGCATTCTGTTGCTGTTTGGTGGAATTTCCATTATATGCCATTTAACTTAATTTGAAATTTTAAAACACACTTTTAAAACCCAATGGCTCAAAGAATAATTCAAAAGAGAAATTAGAAAATATCTTGGTTCAAAAACAAATAAAAATACAACATACCAAAACTTAAGTAATGCAGGAAAAGTGGTACTAAGAGGGAAATATGTAACAATAAAAACCTACATCACCAAACAGGAAAGATTTCACTTAAAAAGCCTGACTTTACACTCAAAGATATAGAAAAAAAGAACAATCCAATTCTAAAGTTAGCAGAAGGAAGAAAATAGTAAATATTAGAGCAGAAAAAATAAAATAGAGAATTTTAAAAAATAAATGAAACTAAGAGTTCATTTTTTGAAAAAAGGTGAACAAAACCAATAAACTTTTCACTAGATCAACTTAGGAAAAATAGAGAAGACTCAAATGAGTAAAATAAAACATGAAAGTGGGGATATTGCAACTTTTGCCATGAAATAAAAATAAATAAATAAGAGACTGTTTTGAAAAATTATATGCCAATAAATTAAATAACCTTGAACAAGTGGGTTAATTAATATAAACATATAACTTACCAAGACTGAATTATTAAAAATATTATAGAAAGTCTGAACACACATATAGCTAGTATAGAGATTAAATCAGTAATTAAAAACCTTCTAAAAAACAAATCCTAGGTGCAGATTACTTCACTGAAAAGTTCTACTCAACAATTATAGATGATTAATGTCAATCCTTTTCAAATTTTTCCAAAAATTTGAAAGGGAGGGAATACTCCCAAATTCAGTTTATTATCAGCATCACCTTGATACTAAAGACAGATATCATACAAGAAAAGAAATTGTAGGCCAGTATAACTGATGAACATAGATAAACATCTTCAACTGAAGACCAGTTAATAGAATTCAACAGCACACTAAAAAAAAAAAAAAAGAAGAAGAAGATATACCATGACCAAGTAGGATTTATCTCTGGGATGTGAGGATTGTTCAACATCCACAAATCAATTAATAAGATACACCAAAATAAGATATAAATTCACATGATTTTCTCAACAAAATCAGAAAATGCATATGACAAAATTCAAAACCCTTTTATAATAAAATCTTTCATCAAATTAGAAATAGAAGAAACTTAAATCAACATTATAAAGGCCAAATATAAAATGCCAGCAGCTAACATTGTATCAATGGAGAAAATTAAAAAGTATGTCCACTAACATCAGAAACAAGACAATGATGCCCTCTCTCTATACCACATCTATTCAACAGAGTACTGTAAGTTCTAGCCAGAACAATTGGGGGGGGGGGAGAATTAAAAGTTATTCAAATAGGAAAGGAAAAAAGAAAAAAATGTCCTGTTTGAAAATTATATAATCATATATAGAAAACTTCCACAAAACACTGTTACAATTAATTAACTCCAAATTGCAGTATACAAAATTAATATAAAAATTTTTGTTTCTATACTTTAATAATGAACTATCTGTAAAGTAAATTAAGAACACAATCTCATTTACAATAACATCAAAAGAAAAAAATACTTTGGAATAATCTTAACTAAGGAAGTGAAAGACTTGTACACGGAAACTACAAAACATTGATGAAAGAAATTAAAGAAGACAAAAACTGAAAGACATTATGATTTTATGGATTAAAACATTTAATGTTTTTGAAATGTCCATAGTACCCAAAGTAATCTACACATTCAAAGCAATATTTATAAAATCCAAAGGGCATTTTTTACAGAAATAGAAAATACATTCCTAAAATTCATATGGAATCACAACAGATTCATAATAACCAAAATTTTCTTGAGAAAGAAGAACAAAGCTGGAGATAGCACTCTTAATGTTTTCAATCTATATTACAAAGTTAAAGTTATGGTACTAAAAATAATATGATACTGACTTAACACATACATCTAGATGAATAGTGCAGAACAGAGAACTCAAGAATGTGCTGTCAACTGATTTTGGAAAAGAATACACGATGCGGAAAGGATAGTATTTTCAACAAATGGTAATGGGAAAACTGGATATCCACAGGTAAAAAAAAAAAAAAATGAAACTGGACTCTTACACTGTACACAAAAATAAATTCAACATGTAATCCATTTATGATTGAAAAGGAAGATCTAAAACTTTTCTAAGGTAAAATTCCTTGGAACAAATCCTAAGGGAAAAACTTTAAGACATTGGTATAGGCAATGATTTCTTAGCTGTAATACCAAAAGCACAAGCAACAAAAGCAAAAATAAATAATTGAGACTATATCAAACTAAAAAGTTTCTCTATAGCAAAGAATATCATAAACAGTAAAAATGCAACCTACTGAAAGGGGGGAAATATTTGCAAACCGGTAAGAAGTTAATATCGAAAATATATAAGGGAATCCTACAACTTAATAACAACAACTGGAAAAAAAAAAAGAAAAACTGAGGGAAAATGGGCAAAGGACTTCAATAGGCATATCTACAGAGAAGATCAGTGGCTTATAGGTGTATAAAAAGATGCCCCAAATCACTAATCATCAAAGAAATGCAAAGCAAAACCACAGTAGTGTATCATTTCACACCTGTTGGGATGGCTATTATAAAACAACAACAAAAGCAGGTGTTGGCAAAGATGTGAACTAATTGTAACCCTTGTACACTTAGGTTGGAAATGTAAAATGGTGCAAAAGCTGTGGAAAACAATATGGAGTTTTCTCAACAATTAAAAATAGAACTACTTTATTATCCAGCAATCTCATCTCTGGGTATATATGCAAAAAATTAAAATCAGACTCACTGACAGACAGCTGCGCTCCCATGTTCATTGTAGCATTATTCACAATAGCAAGTTATGGAAACAGCTATACATTCTTTTCTAGTGCACATGGAACATTCTCAAGGATAGACCACCTGTAGGGACACAAAACTAGCCTAAGCCAATTTTAAAAGATTGAAATCATACCAACCATATTCTCCAATCACAATGCTTTGAAATTGCAGATAACTTGCAAAAAGGAATCAGAGAAAAAAACCACAAATACCTGGAAATTGAACAACATGCTACTAAAGAATGACTGGGTCAAAGAAGAAATAAAACGAGAGAGAAAAAGATACATAGAAACAAATGACAATGAAAATACATTGTATTAAAATTATTGGGCTGCAGCTAAAGCAGTATTAAGAGGGAAATTTATACCATTACAGGTGTATCTCAAGAAACAAGAAAAATTCCAAATAACCTAACATTACATATTAGAGAAGTAGAAAAAGAAGAACAAAATGAAACTCAAAATCAGAAGGAAGGAAATAATAAAAATCAGAGCATAATTAAATGAAATAGAAAACAAAAAAGCAATGGAAAAAATATAATGCAACAGAGAGCTGGTTCTTTGAAAAGATTAATAAAATTGTGATGTCTGCTGAATAAAACTATATTTTATCATATATAAAACTATTTGTAGTTATGTAAAATATCAACTAGTATATCATGGCTGTAAATAGACTGCCTATGCAAATCAATTCTTTTGGAATACAGAATTTTCAGCATCTTACAGAAAAATACTAAAATGAAAGTCTGAAAATAGATTAAACTAAATATTATTGTACAGATTCTCTCAAAGTAAAAATCAATCCATCCATGTACTGTGTTTTCCCCAAAATAAGACCTAGCCGAACAATCAGCTCTAATGCGTCTTTTGGAGCAAAAATTAATATAAGACCCAGTATTATTTTACTATAATATAAGACCGGGTCTTATATTAATTTTTGCTTCAAAAGAGGCATTAGAGCTGATTGTCCGGCTAGGTCTTATTTTCAGGGAAACAGGGTATGTCAGGACACTTAACATATGATTGACATAAATACTAATCACAGTGGACACTTATTCTTTTGTTCATCTTAGGAATAAGTGTTAATATTTCAAGATATGGCATTGGACAAGGTCTTAGATATTATTTTGTCCAAGTCTGATTTTTTTTTTTTCCCAGAAGAAAAATAAGATGCTTGTAAAATAAAACCCATTCAATGTTATACAGCTAGTTTGAGTTAGGGTCACATATATTAAAAAATGTTATTTTTATATAGCAATTTCTCGTTTCCAAAATACGTCCATGTTATTAAATTTGAACTTCACAACAATTTTGTTCAATGTCTAAGAATAATCATTTTTAAGAAACTTGTTATAGTCGAAGATTCTATGCCTTAGGAAGGGCAAATAACATGGATTAGGTGGCCTCACTCACATGTAAGAGAGTCAGGACTTGAACCCAGGAATTCTGTGCAAAATTCTATTCTATAAAGCATATTGAGTTGAGTTCGCTAACAACAAATATAGATTCTTATCCAAAACAACATTAAAAAACATAAGGAATGTATCAATCATGGCACAGGAGTTATAAGAGATGATTTCTTCCTCACATTGACATAAGTAACTCCATAATTTAATGTGATAATTAAACAGTCTCAATTATTTCAATTAAATAATCCCCTTTTTCACCACACAGGTTGTCTTTCTGTGGTCTCCTGCCTCCCAAGCAGTGGTCTATTTTCATACCAGGTTTTTGCCTAGAAGAGCGATAAATGGGATTTGAGAATTGAGCATTATGGTTTTTTTCATTTGTTTGTTCGTTTGTGTTTTTTTTAATAGCTTTAGGAGGTGTCTTCTTTGTTTATCAAGGAAGAGTAGATCTCTTATATAGAGAGCAACTTTAAAAACTTCTTGGTAAGCCTGAAACTTCATCTCATGGATACCAGCAAAGAAGTTTGCTAATACACAAGGTAATTTTTGTGTGACTAAGAATTCCAGAGTTCACAAAATTATGCAGTCTCTTTGTTTAAGTTCTGATGCATAGAGAAGCTAAAGCCTCTGAGTGCTATAGCAAGCCCTGTAGTAGCTCCATGAATCTTAAGCTAATCAGAGAAAATTCCAGCTCCTGACTCTACAGGGTAAATAACACGCCTCTTATAGAAGAGGACCTCCCCAAACTTTTGTGTTCAAATGAAGGAGAGATGATGTTATGACAAGAAACATCTGAAATGTTAGCAAATAGCATTTCTGAGCACTGGATATGTCATACGAGGTCTGACAATTAAGTTCACAATCTCATCCTAGAAAAAGTGCTGTATACCTCATTGCTGAATATCACTACAGTCACCTTCAAAGTACTCCCCGTGGGAAGCTGTGCATTGACGCCAACACCTAGTACATCCTTCAAAGCAATTTTGGAAATATTTTTCTGGAATGGCCATCAGAGTTGTCGTCATATTACCTTTGATGTCCTGAATGTCATCAAAATGTCTTCCTTTCAATATTTACTTTATTGTTGGGTAAAGAAAGAAGTCATTGGGGCCAGATCAGGTGAGTAGGGAGGGTGTTGCAATACAGTTATTTATTTACTGGCTAAAAACTCCCTCACAGACAGTGCTGTGTGAGCTGCTGCATTGTCGTGATACAAGAGCCATGAACTGTTGGCAAAAAGTTCAGGCCGTCTAACTTTTTCACGCAGCCTTTTCAGCACTTCCAAATAGCAAACTTGGTTAACTGTGCAGCTGGTACAAATTCATAATGAAGAATCCCTCTTATATAAAAAAAAAGTTAGCAACATTGTTGCAACAAGTTTACAAACTTACTTGTCAGACCTTGTACATGAAAACATTAAAATATTTTTGGATATGAAATATCATCAACATAATCAAGATGTAAATGAAGCACATGTAAATAATATGATATGCATATGTGTATATACTATATACAGTAATATTTTCATATAGAATTGTATGAGATTTTTTAAATGTTAGAAAGATGATTTTCTAACAAGAAAAAGGTCTTAAACTAGTCCAAATAGCAAAAATGTCAAAATACTTTATTTATATGGTAGAATATTATGTGATAGAATATTACATCATCATTAAAACTATTTTTATAAGAACATTGTAATTTCACAGAGAATGTTAATTATAGGATATAGGTAAACAAATCATCATAAAATATATGTATTTGATCACAATTATATTTATATCCAAAAATACAATACAGGGGGTGCCAAAAAAATGTACACACATGACTCATATTCATCTTTTGTTATTGGTATATGTTGAGTATTACAATTTTAATACAGTTTTTTCTTTTCTTAAAATGTGTATACATTTTTGATACCCTCTGTACATATGTATGTATATGCATGAGAGCATATGTATGAATGTACACATATTATTAGTAAGGAACACATCAAGGCGTTCATAGCAATTATTTCTGCATGTTGATTTGTAGATGCTTTGCGTTTTGCTCATAATTTTAATTTTTGATTGAAAAATCATTTAAAAAACCAGAGATTTGGGTTATTTTCATATATTTATAATACATAGATATTACTGATCTATCATTTACTTTGAAGACAAATGGCTTAATTGACTATTTGTGAAATTATACACTGGAATGTTTCAAAGTATAATAGGAACTTAAAGTCATTATTTTGCTTTAGCGTGTACCGTGTTTAAAGGTTCAGAACCAAGTACATCAGGCTGGAAATACATAGGTATTATTTTTACTTTTACTTCACACTCTGACTTTATTTCTGTCACTACTATTACTGATACCCTATATATTACATTTAATAACAATAAAACAAAGATCAGAAGGTTTAAATCACATTACCAGGACACAGAAGCAATAATCTACAAACTCAGGTTCTGTTTGTTTGTTTAATTACCTCTCTCTCTCTCTCTCTCTCTCATACATACACACATACACACGCACACACACACAAGGTTATGGTGCACATACATTAAAGAGCAGCTTAGGTATCTGATATTTATTGTCATGTAAATTTTATTAGATAGAAATTTTCCATATCTGTAAATGAGAACCAAACGATTTCCTCATAGAAACATTTTAATGAACAGCCCAAAATGGAATATAGATTGTATGTGAATTTCTAATGTATAATAAAGATTTTTGGATACCAGTTAGCCTCCAAGTAGGATTCGACTTACATTAGAATAAGTAGCAAGAAGGAGTAATTATTATTAGCTAATCACATCAAGTGTAGTTGAAATGTGCCACACATGATCGAAGTGGCAAATAGTTTGGTCCTAATTACAATTCACCAATTAATATTTCCCCTCACTAAATTGTTTCCTCTGTTGAGTGTTTAAGTGCCAACCTAAAAGTCATCCTCAGCAAGAAAACCAGAATTTAGTTCAGAATTGCTGACTAGCCTTTCCTACTTATAATTTTTCCTGAAGTTTTATATGTGCCATTTATTACACTGTCATCTAACCTCTTCACTCTCATATCATTCAATAATAAATATGTAGTACATTATTTGGGATTCTGTTACAATTTCTTTGGCAAGCATTTCCAAAATTACCACAATTATTCTCAAGAAAGAGCATTAGTAGCTAACTTTCTTCGTAGTATTTAGTATAGGTTGGTGCAAAAGTAATTGTGGTTTAAAAGGTTAAAAATAATTGCAAAAACCGCAATTATGTTTGCACTAACCTAATATTAATGTGTCCATCACATCTAAGAAGGTACAAACGAAAGATCAACAGAAAAAAACCCAAAAACTTAATAGTAACCCTATACTTTTTTTTAAAAAATTTATAGCTGTTTGAAATGACATGTTTATTGATTTTAGCTAGCTATCAGTTTGTTTGTTTACTTTTTTGTCAATTTTCCTGGTCAGTATTCTCTGAGCTTCCTAGGTCTACTGTCTGTCATTAATTTGGTAAAATTTTTATTCATTGTTTCTTCAAATATTTCTCAAGTCTCCATCCTTCTTTTTCTTCTGAGATTCAAACGACACTTAACTTAGGTGGATTGATATTGTCCCATTCTCTACGAAATTCTGTGTATTGGCGTAGAATTAACCCCTGGTCATTTGCAGAATGTGAAAGCATTCATGTGACTCTACAAAGAGGGAGAACAAGAAAAGGTTTATTGAAAGTTAGGCAGAGAGAGAGAGAGAGAGAGAGAGAGAGAGAGAGAGAGAGAGATCTTTTTGTAAGAGAAATACTCCCAAAAGGAGTTTTGCCAGGGTAGAGTCCGATAGGGACAGCTGCAGTAGATTTCTCTTTTGCTGGAATTTTATAATTTTCAAGGCAGGATGCAGGGTGCTTGTCAGCTTGGGGGCGGTGGGCTGCCTTTACAATTGTCTTCTGGGAACTGCCCTGTTCCCATCTATGATGGATGTCAGTTTGCAGGGGGTTGCTGTTGCCATTGGGAACTGTTCTATTCCCACCAATGATGGATGTCATTTACTTATCAGCTTGCAGGTGCAGTGCTAGCCAGGGGATTCAGAGCCAAGGGCTTACTTTTTAAGCTAGTTCCTGCAAGCTCACAAGCTCTCTCCTGTTAACTCTTTGCCTGTCCCATCCTGCCAACTCACAAGCCCACTTCTGTTAACTCTTTACTTGTCTCATCATTCTGTTCTATTTATTTATTGTTTGTTCCTTTTGTTTTTCAGCTTGGGTAATTTCTATTGACCTATTTTTATGTGAATTCATTCTTTCTCGGCTGTGCCAGTGTACTGATGACTCCATTACAGGCATTGTTTTTTTTCTGTCTCTTTTCATCTCTTTCCTGAAACCACCAATTAATTTTGTATGTGGTCCCCATTTTCCTTAGAGGTTTTAACATATAAATAATAGTTACTTTAAATTCCATGTCTGATAATTCCAACATCTGTTTCAGATCTGAGTTGGTTTTGATAATTTATGTCTCTGAAGAATGTGTCTTTTCACTTGTCCTTTATATATGTGTGATTTTTAAAAATTTCTTTTCTTTTTTTTTTACTGAAAATCATGCATCTCGTGTAGGATGTTAGAGACTGCAGTGCATGTATTTTATGTCTTGAAATAGGCTTGTATTACCTTCAGCTGGGACTTAAGTGCAGGGGTTGCGTTAATTTAATTAATGGTTGGATCGGGTTTGAGGTTTGATATTTCTAGTTATCTTCAGCACACTTCAGGCTTAAATTCCTGAAAATTCCTGCAGTGATTTGTTGTGTTTAAGGTAGAGGAGGACTTGCCAGGCATTTTCTTTTCTTCTTCTTCTTTTCTTTTCAATGTCTACCCTTAGCTTTAGATCTGCCTCTGTGCTAAGATCTGAAGGAGTCTGGCTCTAGCATTGCACATTACTTGCAGAGTTGTTTTTTGCATGGGGAGGGTGGATAGTCTCTCTTATTCTAATTAAACCTGAGTTTTGCACATGCACCATGTTCCTGAATCTCTATTGTGGCCTTCTTCATGCTCCTACCTGAATTTCTGAACTCTGCACACTTCTTGCTTCTTCCCCAGAGGTACAGAGTATTGTCATATTTTTCTGCTCTTTCCCTAGTAGTAATGGATTTTCAGCATCATCCTAAAGCCAACAGTGTCAGTTGACCTGCCACAGGTAAAGGGTTTTGTTCTACACAGGGATGGATCCCAAGGCAGTTGTGTGCCCTTCCTGCAGTGGCTGATCTTTCCCTCTCCTTGGCCAGCATCGTGAGGGAGATTTTCTCAGAACTCACCCTGACTTTTCTGTGAGTGGCCAATAGCGTTAGAGAAGGAAACGCCTGCAAAAAGGTGGAGCCTCCCTCTATGTTAGAACCCAGAGGCTTTACCCTCTCTTGTCAGTGAACACTTCATCTTCATCAATTCACCGACCACTCTAGCCAAGTCCAGACAGGTGTTGCCCAGGGAAGTGTTAAGAGCAAAACAAATTAAAAGTAAGGGCCAAATTCTCCCTAATTGCAAATAAAGGACATGGCCCCCACGCCCTCTCCTTTTTCTTAGACCATTTACTTTATAAACGTCTAAATTCTTTACCTCTTTAAAAATGCATGTCAATCTTTTTAAAAGCTAAATAAGCTACTTGTCACGTTTAAGATCCCATAATGTTTTTCTCAAAAACTTGAGAACCATTTGTTCAAAATGTTTTCAAGACAGCGCCCTTGTCGCCCAGTTTCTGTAGGAAAGTTGGATTCTAACCTTAGAGGGTGCCTCATTCAAGTCACAAAACTACTTTCTGTCCTAAAGATATGAGTTTATTTTTCCTCTGGATAAAGCATTCGCTAACAACAGTAACAAAAAAATTCAAGTACCAAGTGAACTTAGGATGAACTGTGTGACTAATTGTGCTTCCTGTCCTCTTACTTGAGCACTAGTCAGATATTGTTTATCTTGAAGACATCTATGTGGACCAAAAAACGGGGGTGTTCTATGGAAAGTAACCTCATGGGGTGATCTGATCATAAATTCCTAAGTGGATATGTCATGGTGGGTAGTAACACCCCAGGTCTATAACTTCTTTAGTGAAAGGTGTTAACCAGGCCTGCCCATTGTTCTTGTGTATCTAGGTTAACACACCTTTGAAATAACAGAGGTAATATCCCCGGAAGTGGGTATTAACCCTCAAAGCACATAATCTTATTAACTGTTCTGTAATCCAATCCCCGCCTTGCTTTCTCCAAACTTCCTTAAGTCCCTTACTTAATTTCAAATGCATTAAAGAAGCTACAAAATTGTTATTCTCCAAATCATTTGAGATCTTTCTCCTTGCCATATGTAATCAGTGTAGCTCAAATTTCTCTACAGGTTTAGACATTCCTTATATCAACACCTATGTAATGGGTTGTGTCTGCTTGGCTTTATAAAATGGTTAGTTTTCTTTCTGTCTGCAGTCTTTTAGTGGATTGCCCGTTATGCACATCGTATTCTGGTTTAATGCTTATTCAATAATAAAATTGTTTTCTTTCTCTTTGTTGAGAAGTTTTCTAAGTTTGGAAGGGATTTTATTTTTAATTCTATTAATATTTCCTCAACAAATCCAGGCTCATGTTTAGTCATTCCTTGCAGACGATTGTCTTTCATGGGTTTTTGGATTGTTATTCTATGACCTTGATATTCTCATAGGAACAAGAAACATCATGAACTTACTGTTTGACTTCTCTTGTATTATAATATTGGGAACCTTGCTCTTTATAATCCACACTCCAGTCCCACCTGCAGTGGGAATGGAAAGTACCCTAATGTCTTTTTGATTCCATCAATATAGAAAAAAATGAAGGAAGGAAAAAAAGCTGTTTGTTTTAGTTTAAAAATTAAAGACTCATCCAATTGATCCTAGAAAGTGATTTTATAATAAAGATCTGAAAATAAAGCAAATGGAAATCTAATCCACCTGGCAGAACTCAGAATTTACAATGAGGCCTCAAAGAAAGAATACATCTTACAGAAATTGGTCCCCGGAGATTATTAATGATCTAAAGTAGCTTTAGAGAGGTGGTTTTCTTTTTGGAACTTCAGCAGCAAGTATTTAATGATTATCCATAATTACTTGATTCCATTTCAAACTATTTCTATTTTTACCTGTCTTGTAACTACCAGTCCTGCATCTCATATTCCACTGGGTAAATCTTTTTCTGTCTGCTTAGTCCATTTCTTTCTTTCCTGAAAAAGAAAAATATATATATATATGTGTACAAATTTTACCTAAGCCTGCCCGTGAATGGATATTGTTGTGGTACTACTATAGACAAAACAATAATTTTATGCCATATCACTAGTTTACATTTTCAGGGTATAAAGAATATGATTGACATAGCTAATCTCATCAGCCTCTTAAGACAAAGTTTTTCTCCCAGCAACTTTAAAATCTACTGTTATGGATTAACTGTTCTTAGTAAAATGTTGCAACCTAGAGATATCCTAAGGAATCAGTTAGGGCTTGTCCCTCAACAAACAAAACTAGGACAATCTCTCCTAGAACTGGACTGAGTATACCAAACACTATAAGGTAGTGCCTTATAATATGTGCATCAAAAGAGTGTTTAAGAATGCATTTTAGTCACAACCAACTGCTATAACCCAATCAAGAATTAACTCATGTCCTCTGCCTGCTCTGTAGTTGCACTCTCTATTGCAAGACATTTTAGAAAAATTATATTATCTCAAATTTTGATATTCATGTTTCAAATAGCCATCCTTTTATTTTCCTACATTTGCACTCTCTCTTATATGTAATGGGTGTTTCAAACTTTTCCAGTCATCTCAATCATATTCATATCAAAATCCCTTCATTTTGAAAAGATTTCACCTCCTCTTTACACACAGCACATAGACACAATCAGATGGGAAATTATTCAACACCTTGATACTGTTAAAGAACAAAATTCAATCAAGTAAGTTTGCAGATCTAATTGGCTTTAATTATTAAGTGATTCATGAATTAGGCAGCATACCATGAAGAAAGTAGAAGAGCTGTCTGAGGCATTGTGCAAAATGGAAGATTGTTATAGGAAGAAGGATTGGGCAAGGGAGCTATTAACAAAAAAAAAAAAAAAAAGGATTATTTTAATATCTTGACATATTTTTTGGGGGGTAAGGGATGGAATGGCAGTTTTTTTTGTGTGTGTGTTTTTTTTTATCATGCAGATTGCCTGCTTTCTATGGGCCCCTGGATGGAGAGGGCCCAAGTGACACAGTGCCTCATTGGTATTGATTACAAAATTCCAGACCAATTGATTAAGATTATAATTCTGGGAGAGGTTGAAATGGTAATTAGGTCATTTATTAAATCTATGTTTGTTATCATGGGTTGAACACAAGTGATGCCATTTTTGGGCTTGCAGTTTTCTTTTTAACATTACTGAACCTAAATATTTAGAATCTGAATTCATCCTTTCTTCATTCCTTCTTGTTATAGTAAAGTGGATGAATTTCCCAGTTCCTACATCAATATTTCTCTCTATACTTCATATACGCTTTCATTTTCTGACACTATGATTAACTGATTATCGAACATCACTTATTTTTAAATTTTATTTACTGATTCTGTTCATTTATACAAACATAAATCTTTCCCTCCAACAAAGAAAATTTCACTTGACTATATAGCCCTCTCCATTACTACATTGCCTCATTTCTACAATTCAAAGACAATTTCCTGAAAGATTTTATTTTTAATTTTTGATGTCCATGATTCTTTTTTGCGTTTCTCTGTACTTTGAACACTTTCCAAGGAAATTTCTCTCACCAAGATTATTGTCTTCCTTTTGAATAAATCCAATGGGCACTTACTTATATGTTGTTATGTCACTTAAGCTCTGAGGTTTTTTAATAAGAGGAGATTTTTTTTTTCTTTTTGACTCTGGTATGTCTACCAATTTTTGGATACCACTTCCTATTCTCTTTTGAGAATATCTTTTCTATACCTGTTTCTTATAACTGTATAATTTCTAAGAATCTGCCAATTTAATCTTTTATTAATCTAAACAGGCCTCTTCGACAATCTCATCCACAACTTTATCTTTTATAGCATATTGTATTCTGATTAAGTTTCAAGATAGTATTCCGTTCTGGTTCTTTTATTGTCTTATTTTCTGGAACTCATGACTAATACAACTCGATTGGACAGCTTTTTTGGATATCCTATGGACTAATGCTACTGACTATGTTCATACCCAAACTTTCACTATTTCCTCTTAATCTCCTTCTCCTTTCTTTCCAAATGTAATGAATGATATTTCTACTTTTATAGAATTATTTTGATATACAAACCTGTAAATATAGGTATGCAGATATTTCATCTATTTGCATCATGGATTTTATTGCAAAAACATAAATTTGCTTTTACACAAACTGTGCTTCAAAGTATCTTTTTCGAAGCCTACAAGAGGAAATAAATATCCAAGAAAATTTTAGTGATGTTTTTATTTAGAATATTTTATTTCAATATATCTAAAAATATATAAAATATACCTACCACTGAGTAAATCATTTTTCTCAATTGGGAATTTATATTTCAATATTTTAACATCTTTTTAAAAAAAAATTGGGCTTCTAATAGGTAAATATGTTAAAAATTATACATTCCCTAAAGAAACAGAAGCATAGCATGCTCTGTACTCAAATGTAAACAAATTAAGTGATAAACAGTGAAATAAATGCATAAAAATAATCTGAGATTAATAACATATTCTTTTGTTCAATTCTCCCGTAATGGTTTAAAATATTTAATCTTAAAAGAAAAGAGTAACTGCACATGTGCATGTAGAAAATATTATTAGCATGCTAATTTTTTACTCTGCAAAAGAGACTAATTTTTTTATACATTGTTCTTTCAAAACAACCTTTGAGTCAAATAAATTATAGAGGGCTGTTTATTCTTTAAAAATGAAGATGAGGAAACAAAACAAACATGCCCTTTCTCTGAAATTAGATTTGCTTTAAAAAAATTATTAAATTTATTGGGGTCACATTAGTTAGTAAAATTATATGTTTCAAGTATATAATCCTATGATACATCATCTGTACATTGCATTGTGTTTACCACCCAGAGTCAGTTATCCTTCCTTTATCATATGGTTGACCTCCTTTATCTTTTACCTCCCACCCCCCCTTATCCTCTGAGAACCACTAAACTGGTGTGTGTCTATGATATTTTTATTTGTTTGTCTTGTTCGTGTCTTTCAGTTTTATATCCCACATATGAGTGAAGTCATATGGTTCTTGATTTTTTCTGTCTGAAATTTCACTTAGCATGATAATCTCAAGATCCACCCATGTTGTCACAAATGCCAGTATTTTATCTTTTCTTATGGCCAAGAAATATTTCATATACCATTATCTTTTTTATCCAACATCTATCAAAAGACACTTTGGTTGTTTCCATGTTTTGGCCACTATGAATAATGCTGCAATGAACATAAGGATACCTATATCTTTACAGATAAATGTTTTCAGATTTTTTGGGTAGATACCCAGGAGAGGGATTGCTGGGTCATATGGTAATTCTATTCTTAACTTTTTGAAGAGCCTCCATACTGTTTTCCATAGTGTTTTTACCAATTTACATTCCCACCAGCAGTGTATGAAGGTTCCTTTTCCTCCACAACCTCTCTAAAACTTGTTATTACTTGTCTTGTTGATAAGTAATCAACATTGTGGTTTTTATATGCATTTCCTTAATAGCTAGTGAATTTGAGCATTTTTTCATATATCTGTTTGTTTTTTTGTCTTTTTGAGAGAAGTATCTGTTCAGGTCCTCTCCCCTTTTTTTCAATTGGATTGCTTTTTTGTGTTGTTGTTCAGATGTATGAGTTCAAGCATGACCTTTAAGCACTGTTTTCTGAGCTCTTCCCTCTAAGGTATCATATCCTCTTCTCACTATGTACTCCTTGTTTCAACTCTTATATCTCTTTCTGGCAATGCTTAAGCATAAATATATGTAGTTGCTCAATACAGTGACATTTTTAATATGCAAAAACCTCTAAATGTTCTAAATAGCAATTAATAAAAGATTACTTCTTAAGGGCCGGGACATGCATTTTTATCTTTTTATGGTGATAACAGAAACACTATGAATGTAAGTGGGTATAAATATATGTGTGTATAATAGTAACTTCAAATATACTACTTATATGGCAAGATAACTCAACTTTTCTTATAACGCAAGAAACACTAAAAAAATAATTGTTCAATTAGGTTCAATCATGTATTGTGATTTTGATATATTTCCAATGTGAAAATCAACTAATAAAATAAGTTTCCATTTGGTGAAATAAAAAAATAAATAAATAAAAAACACTTTTGTTACTTCCATACTGTAACCCATGACACAGCTGAATTATATTATTTCCATGGAGTGACTAATCATCCTAATTTACTATCTAGAAGAAACCTCACTTTCTTCAGAAAAAATATGAATTGGATTGTATGACTTTCTCTGGAGATTTTCATACTACAATATCCTTTACAATCTAAGAATATGATAAATACTGACCTAAATAACAGGGTCTAGATATATTTAATTTATTTCATTCCACAGGAATTAAGGGAGTACTTACTGTTATAAACCACTATTCTTGCTGTGAGCAAAATGACTGGACTAAAATACTCTCTGGAGAGTCTATTCAGAGGTTTTTATCTTGAGGATGTTTGTAAAACAGGCATGTTCACTTTGCACTAATTCATAAATCATTAAATTCATGATCTGTGTATATATATATATGTGTGTGTATATATATATGTATATATATATATACACAAATTGAATAACATTTATTAACAAAATTCATAAATAAATGAATCACATTACCTTGATATCTATATAAAATCGACAGATGAATTTCTACTTATAATATATTGAATATCTATTTCTCCCAATTTATTTCACTATTACAGGTTTTGTTGAAATGGACCTGTAAATTAAAATTAATAAAGTATTTTCAAAAAATTCAAGAAACATGTAAGCAATATTGTCAGAATGTTCACAATAATGGCTATTTCTATATATTTTACATCTTTAAAATTGGCTTTAGAGTATTCATTCCATTTGATTCAAAAAATCTTATACAAGATTTTTTTGGAAAATTTAAATGGAGTACATTATAATTATATTATTGATATAATGGCTTACAGTAGAATTATATTGCATTTCTCAATAGAAATTCTTATTATTCAGATCAAATATGTTTTCAATAAAAAATAGAATCCACATCTTGTTAACTGGCAACACATTGCTGTACTTTCTAAACAGTCCCTAGCATCCAACATACATTATACTTCCAAATTAATGCAATATTTTGACAAGATTACTTCAAAATTACTTGTGGGATCATCAGAGTTAAACTGCAGTTTGTCAGATGAAGCAATATATTTCTTCTCTGGCAAACACAACTTGTTCTAAAATTAGACAACGCCTGACATAGCTTTATCAAGTGGAGATCAAATCTTTTTTTTTTTTTTTTTTTCTCTTTTAAATATAGACACCTGTATGGGATGCATCATTTATCAAGATTTTTTTGGATTGGAACAAAACATATTTTACATTTTAAAAAATTTTAAAAACATTTCATTGAAGTATAGCTGAAATACAAAAATCTGTACATATTTAATATGTACAACCTAATAAGTTTGGAGATAAGTATACATCTTTGAGACCATCACTGCAATCTATGCCATAAACATATCTATCCCTGCTAAAAGTTTCCTACTGCTCTTTTCACTTATTGTTATTTTATTTTGTGGGGGTCTTACTTAATGTAAGATCTACTCTCTTAGCAAAATTTTAAATAGACAACACAGTATTGTTAACTATATGCAATATGCTGTACAGTAGATCTTTAGGACTTATTCACCTTGCGTAACTGTAATTTTGTACACGTTAACTAATATTTCTCCATTTCCAACTTAGCAGGGCCCTAGGAAAGCATCTTTCTACTCCCTGCTTCTTTGACTTTAACAATTTTAGATTCTTCGTATAAATGGTTCCATGTAGTATTTGTCCTTCTGTGTCCTTATTTAACTTAGCATAATATTCTCCAGGTTAATCCATTTTGCTGAAACGACAGCATTTTCTTCTTCATAAAGGCTAAATAGTATTCCACTCTATGTATACAGCATATTTTCTTATAGATGATGACAAAATGAGTAAGAAAAATTAGACTTTTGGTAAGTCCTTGAACTGGGTGTCTATTTTAGCATATCTAATTAATTGTTTACAAATTCTAAAGAAAATCATGTGACCTCTCTAAAAAATTTTTCTTAATTCTTTGGTTAATTGTATATAGAAGATGAATTCTATGCTCTTTTATAAAAAGGCATTTAAATTTCTGAAGTATTTTGATAGAGTACATTTCAGAAATTTCACAATTATTTGAAGATGACTCATGTAAACATAGTCTTTCCTAGACAAATTCGGGTTTATGTTCACTTCATAATTCACAAAGAGATGAAATAGTTTGAATATCTAGTATGGTGAGTGTAGGGGGGTGGTACAAACTAATGACATGAACCTCTAAGGAGCAAGGTTATTGACCAGAGGGAAAAACATGTAATGAGCTTGTAGGGACAGAGTCCCAGAGAGCAGTTTCCAGGCTCTCAGCCTCACATGGAAAGGTACTGGCTCAGGTAGTAGATGGCCATCAGCTGTGACTAGTTGACCATCAGCTGTTACCGGTTAGCCATTAGCCACTGATATAACTGCCGTAGCTATGCTAGCAAGCGAAGATTGCAATTAGCACGGCAGATTGCAGTTAGTGATGGGGTAGTTTGGCAGAGAAGCAGACAGGGGATTGCAGGTCGTGTGGCTCCTGCTTTCTGTGTCTCCAACCCAGCTGCCAGCAAGAATATAGCGGTATGACTTCCCTATCTATGGCTCTGTGGGTGTTCCATTTTGGCCTCACCATATCCTGCGTTCTTATGCGGGGAGCAGACCAGGGACCCCGCATAACACCCCACATGACAGAGCTGGATCTGAATTTGTGAGAAAGGGGGACATTATTCCTATGTAGGTTGCTAGCTTAGGCTAGAATTAGTCCTTTCAGTGTTTTAGGAGGAATCCAGGTTTCACTCTAGGAGGTATAGGGAATGTTCAGAGAAGGGAACTGTGGAGTTTACATATATTGAGGGAAAAGCCAGGTTTCACTCTAGGGAGGATGACCAATAGTCCCATTTTCCAGGTATGGAAGAGTTTCCCCCAAATGGAGGATTTCCCAGAAAACAGGACTCTCAGAGCTAAAATTGGGTAAGTCCTGGGCAACCAGGATTAGTCAGTCACCACCTTAATTCAAGGGCTGCAAAATGTAGGAAATGTTCAGTGAAGAGACTGATGGGAAAAAGGAGTTTGCATATGATAGATTTGACAAAGGAGGTTAGGGGAAGGAGGGGCGAGCCTGTAAGGGAAAAGTAGGGATAAGCAGGAACCAGGTAATCAAAGAAATTTTATATCATCCTTTCCAGTTAAAATGCAGGTACTTCCATTATTGTTAGTTTCTAATGGCAATATGAAACCTTGCTTTTAATAAAGTATTAATTATTAATGTAAGGAAACCCATACGGGTTTTAATAAGTAAATAATAAGATAAAATGTTTGTTTTATATCACTGTGTAGAATATTGTTCATATACAGCTGTGTAGGATATAGTTTATATGCAGCTAGACTGAAAAAATTCTATCCTTACTTCTTGGGACCTGGGGTGATTGACTCTTGGCCAAGATAAGAGCCGTGGAATTTATGATATATGGTTTAAAGTCCAAAGCTTTTGGTGATTCCCTAGGGCCAAACACATACCTGTTGGGAAATTCTGCCTTGAACTGTCCTGAAGCAAGATTCCTCACACAGATCTTAGTGGTTCAGTCTGCAAATAAGTGAGTCTATGTCTATGTGTGAATAAGGACCTGGGGAGCTTGTACTTAGATATCCCTCGGGCCCTCACTGCTTGCCTGAGCACTGTTTCTCTTGCTTCGGTGTGTGTTTTGCCCTGAAGTAAATGCTTATATAAATATGCTCTGTGGAATCTTGTGAGTACTCTGAAGTATTTGAAGTGGTGAAATCTTTATACTCACCATATGAAAAAAAAATGTATTTTCATGATATACTTTTAAATTACTGTGTAGTTCCTATAAATATTCTTTTGTGTTTCATTCATACAGCTCCTCTGTTTCCCAGGCACTAAAGGGAATAAATAGAGGGGAGGAAGTGATAGAATTAGTATCTTTGATATTTCACAATTTGTTTCTTCATCTTAAATAGAATGAGGGAACTATGTGAAAATTATGCAAAGGGATAATTGATAAATTTTCTAAAAAATAAACAAAAATAATCTCCTGAAATTCTATCTCACTAAAAATATCTTGAGTTAATTATTATATTCTTAGGAAATCATAAATCATCAACAGTAGTAACATGAGTGATAGCAGAATACGTATTATGCTGAGCCCAGAGTTAATTGATGGGGTGTTTTATAGGCAAATTTCTGTTTTTTCTTTTATGAGAACCTATAGCTATTTTGTTGAGAAATGAAATAGCTTATGTAAAGCGGAATTTCATTAGGAGATACAAAATTTTATTCATTAAATGTCAATAATTAGTTCTTTAATTTTAAGCCTATAGCAAATAATTTTAAACTTAATAACAAAGCTTACATAATTAAGTTATGTATTAATATTAAGGGATTATATGAGTATTGCATTTGATGATGATAGTAATGATAATAATAATAAATGGAATACATTGTTATAAAAACAATGGTATGCCATTAAAATATATTAACAGGTAAAAAGACATGATGAACCTTTTGTTTTTGAATTATTTCTCTGGCTGAAATAAGACAAATTGGATAGAAAGACGATACAACACCTGACGTCAGGAACAGTAAATTTGAGGTTAATGATGTAAGAAATCAGGGTGAGACTCAATATGACCAAAGCAGAAGAGTTTCAGAAAATAGATAAAAATGATTTTGAGGGAATATCTGAAAACGAGTGAAGGAAAGGAAGGATACTTGGAACGCAGATAAACTTTATCCTCTTTATAATTTGTAAAGAACTGAATCTGTGAATTAAAACCTAGAACAGTGTTTGGAATACTAAAGCCTACAAGGTGGCCACCAGTTATTGTGCATAAAGTTTTATTAGAAAACAGCTATACTCATTAGTTGATGTGTTTTCTGTGGATGCTTTTGAGCTACAAAGGCAGAGTTGAGTAGTTCTGACAAAAACCTAAAATGTGTACTATATGGCTCTCTATAGAAAAAGTTCACTATGGATAAAATACCTAAATTTCTGGAAATGGTTTGGTGAGGCTTTATGATTTTTTTTATGTATATGTTAGAATCTTCAAAATCTTGTACATATAATCTGAAATAAGGGAGCTTTTTCACTGAATAAACCAAGAAGAAATATTTCTGATCTGACTTACACAGAACTTTGAATGAATTTTCTCACAACACTCACATTAATGATTTTAAAAAGTAATAAAAACCATAATTTATTTCTCATATTAACTTTACACACCATTCACAGTTAAGTCTAAACTTTATTTCATTTACATACGATTAGCTGCAAGTTTAAATGGATATAATTTTCAAGAAAATTTATCAAAGAATATGTCAAATAATTGTTTTAGTAGTTAACAATAACATTATACCTATAACACTAATTAGGCTTTATAAAGTGCTTCAGACATTTATAATGTTACAGGAAATGCATCAAACTACATAAATGCTAAAAGACTTTGGGCTCAATGGAATAATAGTTAAATTTTTCAATTAATTATCTGCCAAGCACTTTTATCTCCCAATCAAATAGAAGGGTAAAACTAAGTTGTATTAAAGAATGAAAAAGAAAATGGAAAGCCATTTTGATAATGTTATTTAAAGCTAAAATGGATAATTCATAGTCTTAATTCTTGCCCATTGTATTTCTATTTACTTTGAAGATTACAGACTCTTTTTTCCCCACTCTGGCTTATCCGTTAGGTTTTCAAATTATGGAAAACTTAGTTATTTTTGATTACAGAAATTTTAGTTAAAAATAGTTTTTTAATCATTTTTATTGGGGAATATAACAAATGACTGAATTCTGCATATAATGGAGATATGCATTAAATACAAATAAAACAAAGCCTTGCACTCATGCTCTCCAATTTAAGAGAAAGAACATTATCATATTACCAACATCATAGGTGCCTGCTTTCTTCTCCATTGATAATCACTATTCTGATTTTTGTGTAAAATATTATTTTAGTAGTTTTGTCATGTATGTATGTAGGCATAAACATCAATATTTATTTTTCCAAGTTTTAAACATTTGAAAAAACTTTTTAAAAATGTCTGTGCTGTTGTTTAATCATATGTGTTCTCAGCCTCATCCATTTTGAGGAGCATAGTTGTAATTTATCAATTTTCATGCAAATAAAATGCATTTGTAGTATTATATCTCAATTTATATTTATCCACTATGTACTTATGGAGCATTTATATATTTTGTTCTTTTTTTGAAAAGATTTATCAACAAATATTTTATGGATATTCTTGCTCATGCCTCCTGGTACAAAGCACAAGAATTTCTCTAGATTAAGTTCATAGAATTAAAATTTCTGTGTTATAGGGTATATGCATGTTAACTTTCCAAATATGGTTTCACATATAACCAATGGTATGTGTGAGTTCCTCTCACTTGACATCCTCACCAACATGTGATGGTGTTTCTTAAAATTTTGGCTTATTTTATGATTGCTGAATATCTTTTTAAATTCTACATTTGTTCTTTTTCTTATTTAGCTCTTTCTCTAGTTTTTGAAGGTGGGGACTTAGGCTATTAATTTTAGATCTTTTTTATTTTTATATTTTCTAATATGTACAATGTATTTCTCTCTCGGCCTTTCTTTGAATGATGGATTACTTAGTAGTGTGTCCTTCAGTTTCCACATATGGGACTATTTTTAGTTACCTCATTTTATTAGTTTCTAGTTTAATCCCATTGCATTTTGAGATCATGTTGTGTATGATTTCCGTAACTTTAAATTCAAATAAGTTGTATTTTATGGGGGACAATATGGTTTATTATGGTGAATGCTTGATGTGCCCTTCAGAATTTGAATTTTGCTGTTGTTAGATGGAGTATTCTATAAGTATCAATTATAAACAATGATTGATTTTGTGTTCACGTCAACTATATTCTATTGGTTTTCTGCAAACTTGATCTGTCAAGTACTGACAGAGTGATACTATAGTCTCCAACTATAATTGTTACTTTGCTTATTTTTCTTTGCAATTCACTCAGTATTCATATATTTTGTCACTCTCTTGTTAGATGCAAATTTAAAATTACGTCTTATTGGAGAAATGATGCATGTTTAATTATGCAATGTCCCTCTTTAGCTCTGATAAATGTGTCTGTCTCAAGCCTATGCTCTAGCTATTTTCTCAGGAAGTGTGCAAGGGAACAATATTCTTTGATTTCTTGCAGACAAAACATATTTTTGTAGAATTAAATTTGAGGATCACTTTGGCTTGCTCTGAAATCCTTGGCTCACCTTGTCTTTTGTTTAGTGTTTTAAATATGGTTAGATATTTTCTTCCATGTAAGGTACTGCTGACATAAAGTCATGTCAATCTGATTATCTTTTCTTTATAAGTTTCCCAGTGTTTCCTGCAAGCCTATATAAATTTTTATCTTTGATGAATCCCAATAATTTTACTAAAGTATGCTTCAGTATCAGCCACTGTGTTCAGATTTTCCAGGAATCTAGTGTACCATTCAATATGCAGTTTCCAGTTTTCTTTTATTTTCAGAAAGTATTATTTTAATAATTGTTTCCATATACATTTGTTCTAGTGTTTGGATTTTATTTGTTGGAGATTCCTATTCCATTTATGTTCAGTTTTCTCTGCGTCTCCAGTTCAGTTTATCCATTTCTTTTATGTGTGTTTTCACAAATTTCCTCCTATCCATATTGTTTTTTATTAAGGTATTCTCCATGGTTTTAATTAGTTGTCATGTTTCTTCTATTTTGTTTATATTTTTGAATTTTTTCTATTATTTCTAATTCTTACCTATGTTCTCTCGGCATTTCACTCATATCCTCTTTATATGATCATCTTAAATTCTGAGTTTCTCTAATTCTGATTTCTTCAATTTGTATCTCTCTGGCTTCAGGAAGAGACAGAAACACACTCATTATTTTATAATGAAACAATTTAATATAAGACATGTTACTAGGTATTCAAGAACTATTTTTTTAAGGAGACTTTTGAGTTATAACAGAGGTAGCAATAGCAGGAAATAACTATTATCCTAAATGTCAAGGAACAAAATGGAGAGATTGGAATTATTAAAGATTTGAAGATTGGAGGAGTGTCTCTGCAGAGTTAAAACTTAGATCTGTGAGGTATGACAGTTAAGTTAGTGAACTTGTTGCAATGATGTCGCTAACTTTTTTTTGATATCAAAGGGATTATTCATTATGAATTTGTACCAACTAGACAAACAGTTAACCAAGTTTACTATTTGGAAGTGCTGAACAGGCTGAGTGAAAAACTTAGACGACCTGAACTGTTCGCCAACAATTCATGGCTCTTGCATCACAACAATGCACCATCTCACACTGTCTGTGAGGGAGATTTTAGCCAGTAAATAAATAACTGTATTGGAACACCCTCCCTACTCACCTGATCTGGCCCCTAGTGACTTCTTTCTTTACCCGAAGATAAAGGAAATATTGAAAGGAAGACATTTTTATGACATCGAGGACATCAAGGGTAATATGACAACAGCTGTGATGGCCCTTCCAGAAAAGGAGTTCCAAAATTGCTTTGAAGGGTGGACTAGGCGCTGGCGTCAGTGCGTAGTTTCCCAAGGGGAGTACTTCGAAGGTGACCATAGTGATATTAAGCAATGAGCTATGTAGCACTTTTTCTAGGATTAGTTTGCAAACTTAATTGTCTGACTTCATATAATGAGGCTGCACTGTTTGACTGGTATCAGTTTCTGTGAGTTCAGATGAGGGACCCCATGGAACTGAGCCATAGATCTTTGAGAAACATGCAGCAATGACCTGGTGTTAAAATCTCTGAGGGGATAAAGTAAATGGAGTATTGTGAAAGTTAAAAAAATCTGCAAGCTAGAGTCAACAAACTTCCACTGTGAGGGTTAAGACATTGCTACAGTCATACTGATAATGCACTGGAAGAAAAAAAGGGAATGGGAGGTACACAGGAAGGCATGCATCTCTGCGCTCTCCCCTGCCTTTGGAATCCTGGTGCTGAGTACTCGCTATTGGCAGAGTATAACAAGCAGACAAGTGGCAATGAAAACAGCTAGTTTATGGACTCTCTACTCTAGCATCAGGAAGCAGAGTATAGGAGAGTGGATATGAAGCTGAGAGATGATAGTTCAATAACTCATACTGTTCTTTCATAGTTCTTTCCATCATTTTCCTAAATTCATTTCATATTGAACTGTTAAGCTAAAATATTCACCTGTTTTAGGGACATGTCTTTCTGGCCTGTTTTCATTTTCTAAAGTAGAGTTATTTAGCTCATGCAGACAATGAGGGCTCCCTCTTCTGTTGTTATCAGAAAGTGTTCAAAAACACAAACACATTTCTTGAGACCTATGTACCTTCTCTGCTCCTCTCCCCAATTTACATTTGAATCTTCTCTTTCCTTGCCTCTAATGTCTCTGTCCTGCCCAATTTAAATTCTGTTCTCAGCAACAGTTCTCAGCAATTTCTGATTGATGTCAGTCTTTCCTAGAAAAGTTACTCTCATTTGGTCACATAACCCAGTCCACCTCTCACTGAGTCACTTTTTTTTTTTTTAATTAAAATTTATTCAGGTGACAATGGCTAGTAAAATTACATAGGTTTCAGGCGTACAATTCTGTAATATATCATCTATATATCACATTATGTGTTCACCATCTGGAGTCAGTTCTCCTTCCATCACCATATATTTGACCCTGTTTACCCTAATCTACCACCCCTCTCCCCACTCTGATAACCACTAGACTATTGTCTATGTCTATGAGTTTTTGTGTCTTTGTTTTTCTTTTTCATTTGTTGTTTTCAGTTTTATATCCCATATATCAGTGAAATTATATGGTTCTTGACTTTTTTGTCTAACTTATTTCGCTTAGCATAATAATCTCAAGATCCATCCATGTTGTCACAAATGGCACTATTTCATCTTTTCTATGGCAAAGTAGTATCCTCAAAAAATTAAGAATAGAATTACCATATGACCCAGCAATCCCTCTCCTAGATATCTACCCAAAATATCTGAAAACATTTATCCGTAAAGATACATATGCTCCAATATTCATTGCAGCTTTTTTTATGGTGACTAAGACATGGAAACAACCAACGTGTTCTCTGATAGATGATTGGATAAAGAAGATGTGATATATATACACAGTGGAATCACTTTTCACTAACCCTCAAACTGAGTCTCACTTTCGGTTGTGAAATCCTCTCTGGGTTTGTCTGCTGTTCTCAGACTGAGGAGGAAAGCTTTACAAGCAAAGAGTATCTCTCAATGTGGGGGTAATTATGTTTTGCAATTTCTTGGTTCTTTGGCTCCTAGAACCTTCATAAATCCCTCTGCTATCTACTTGTTGACCTGGGTGATAATCATGTAAGCTTTTCACGTTGGGTTAATTAATCAATTTGTACATCAGGTATGTATATGTTTTACTTTGATAAAAAAAAAAAAAAAAAAAGCATTAAAAATAATTGCCCAAATTTAAGCCAGAGCAACTGGTAGATTAGTGATCTCTCTTTAAAAGAAGAAAAGAAGGGAACTTAGAAAAAAAAAAAAAAGATTAGATAATTTGTTTGAGGTGATAATAAGGCTACAGATTTAAAATGTTCAGTATACAGTATAAAATATGAGACAGAACTAAATAACATAGATATATATTTATGGTATGTTAGCATTGAGGTGATCATTGAAATAAGGAGGTGGGTAACAAGGAAGAGATTTTAAAAGTAAAACATATAAAGAATATAGTACCTATTCTTTCAAGTCATTCAAAATTTGTAATTAAAAAAAATCTACCTTTCGTTTCTGACCCATGCATTCTAGGAAGTGAAATTGTGATGCACAAAAAAATGCAAAAGTAGTTTGTTTTTTGCTTAGAATTAATCAGACATATGCATAATGTACATATATATATATATATATATATATATATATATATATATATATATTCATGTACACATAAACACATATGAATATGAAACTGTGTGTACATATATTGTCAATTAAACCTTCAACTAACTTTGTTACTGCTAAAATAAATTGACATAATCCTGCCACTCCAACAATGCAATGACTCTTTATTTTAGTTCGTTGAGATATGTTTCTGAAATGGGTATTCTTTAAAAATTGGCTGTTTGAAAAATTTAAATATGCTATAGACACTTTTTTTTTTTTAAATTGCAGTTTGTCATATCAAACTCTTAGTGAGGAAATGAAATCTTACAGACATTTTCTATGGTCTGAAAGCTGGTTAGTGGCATACAATTAGCTATAGCTAAGATACTTCTCATCCAATTCTGTCCCTATAATTGTACTCTTTAAAAACCAAACATAAAGTCAGTGAACAACTGACAGTCTCTTTATTGATTACAATGTCCTTTTTCCCTTCCAGCAATACTAAATTTTCATAGCACACATATTCTACATTAGAAAAAAAAAAAAAAAAAAAAAGAAAAACTTCCAGAAGATAAGTTACATTTTTCATGTGGACATGTTTAACAATTGAAGAGGAAAAAGGTAACAGATGGGAAATTGTACTTTTTTTCTATGAACACAAATTATTGATTCATAAAACTTGCTACTACTATTAATCCCTGGAAAAATGTTCTCTAGTTTCAGTTTGCAAAATGCCATCCTTTGATTCTGTGTTACATTCCAGAAAAAGAGCAACATCTGATTTGTATGCAATGTTGCAGTTTCACTAAACAGTGAATTTTATTAACATCAGTATGCACACACCTATCAAAAATAGAAACAGATCCTCAAAAATGTTACAGTGAATACTATCATAAAACAGGCAATTGAGTGATGTATTACTTTCTGAAATGATGAAACATATTTTCTATGACTTCAATGATCCCATTTGACAAAATAATATACAAATAACCCCTATCTTTACATAATTATATAATACTATCTACATTAATCACAGTTCAAATCATCTGTAATTACAACAAAAAGAAACTCAGATTTGCGTAAAATCTGTGATAATTTAAAGGTTGTTTGAAAAATGTTACTAATAAACAAGATGAAATCAATGATGGAAAATATTCCTTAAAATATAACTACCTCACTGAAAATGTTTGATAATATTTATAAACCCTTTGCTTCTTTTTTGTGTGATTCTTAACATTCTGTATCAAAGCAAAGATCATATATTTATCTATGTTACTAACTTAGTATTTAAGGAGAGACCCACCTCCTACTGTCCACAACTGCTTTTAATTCACAAGCAATTGAAATAAGTCAAGCTTTGCTAGGGAGCTGTGTCTGCTGCTTGCTATGTTACTTCACCTGGGAAATCATTATGCAAACTAAGAGTCTCTGAAGATAGGTACCCCACTTAAAAGTGTTCAGTAGGAGTTCTGACTTCTGTCATTTTTGACAGATTGTGTTGTTAAATTGCATATATTGTACTGTTGGTAGCCATGATAGCCTGGCATTAGAAAAAGTGTTCATAAACTCCATGACTTAACAAACTTAATTTTTCTTAGAGTCAAATAAGAAGTAAATTTCTAGATATTACTAATGTAGTAAACTAAGTTTTTTTTCTCAAATCATTCAATTAACTATATATTATAAAATTTAGAAATGGATCATGTGAACATGCCAATTATTATATACATCGCATGTAATAGGTTATTTTTGGTAAATTTCACTGTGTGTACATACAGTCTGATTCTAGGAGGGAAAAGCCTAGAAAACCTAGATTTACTAAATGATTGCACAATCACTGAATCGTCCTGACCCATTAGATTTTAAGATGAGGTTCTGCATGAATTTGGAGATCTATACAATTATTTCTAACTAATATTCTTGCCATGCTCCAAGGCATCCAATTTTCCCATTTAAACTTCAAATATTCAAACATGTGTGAATGTGTGTGTGAGTATGTGTGTGTGTGTTTGTGTGTGTGTGTGTGTGTTAGATATAGATATAGTAAGGTGACAGTTAACCTCTGCTTATGCATGCCATTTTAATCTCCCATTGAATATGTTATACAAACCATACTTCATAATGTATGTCAAAACCATTTCATCTCCCATTACAACTGTGGACCAAAATAATTAAAAATGCATTATGATGAAAATTCGCTCTTTAGAGTCCCTGCCAAGTTCTTCTGATCTCCAACTCTTCTAATTTTAGAAAAGTACTGCACATGCACATAAAGATATATTAGAGCTACTAATCCACCAATTTAGTCATCTTTTCCTAATCTTCAGGCTTCAATAATTATTAGATTTTTTTACTTCTCTGTTTGTTTATTTTGTAGAGTGTTTTGTCATCTAGGAAACTATTTTTTTCCTTTGTTTTTTATGACAAAAGATGATTCCATATTTTCTCCCATCTCCTCTTTTCCATCTCCATGTTTTGTTTTGTTTTTTCCCTTTCTTACTGCTTCAAATAATCGGTGGAATTTTTTCATCAACTCCCCTGCCTCAAGCTCATCTCTTTTTAGATGTCTTATAATTATTATTTTAAATTATTTACTGATAGCCGTGGCCTTCCTTCTGAGTTTCAAAACATTTTAACTAGCACAACTTGTTGACAAACTTGTTTAACACTGGCATAACTTGTTGACAAAACTATAAAGTGTCATTGTCTGAAAGAATTTGATGTAGATACAAATATATTCTATATGTGTGTTGTTCAATATGGTACCCACTAGCCATGTTTGGTTATTGAGCACTTGAGTTGTGGCTAGTAAGACTGAGACACTGAATTTTAAATTGTATTTAATTTTAATTTTAGTAGTCATATGTGGCTAGTAGCTATTTTATTGTACAATGCAACTCTAACTCTATATTCAGAATTTCCTGTCTTCTCTTGATTTACTGTTGCCATGATTGCCACACATATTAGTGAAATGTATAAATGAAAACATTCATATATGAATTAATACATGTATTAATACATGAAGCCTCAGAAACAGGTGGTTCTATTCTAGTTTTCCTTTGATCTTAATATTCAGAACATGCTTAAGTCTCTCGTATTTATGATCTCCTTTCCCTTTAGTTTGTTTCATCATCTCCCTTCAGTTTCATTTCCTTTAACTTGAACCACCAATTTTAGCTGCCTGTATTATATCCAGATATCCTTGGTAGGTTAGGACTTGATCTGAGGTATTGCCCATCTGGAAGGGTCTCCCCTCAACCCACCATGATCTTTAGAATTTCTAACAGAATGAGCGTGGGGTTCAGAATAATGGAAAGTGTGCTACCCTTGGAGCTATGTCTTCAAATCATTGTAAGGACAACTCCACTTTGTGAAGTTGTTAGATCTAGTGTCTCCTCTGCAGAGTAGGGCTTCCCTGACTCCCTACACCAAGGTTGACCTTGACCACCCAAGACCTCTTCCTGCTACTTCGTTTTCTTCACAGTCCTTATGATGCTCTGAAATGATGTTTATTTCTTTATTGCTTCGAGCAGTAGTCAACAAGGCAACAAAGAAATAAGGAAATAAAATAACTTCAGCAAAATATTGTATTTCTGCAGATACATATTCCTTCTGTGAGGCAGAGTCTTCTTCTGTATGCTCAGCACAGTATCTCCTAAGTCTGTCAAGCATGATGCCAGCACCGTAGGAGATACTCAGTCATTAGTTATTGAATGAATAAATAAATAAGTGCCCAATTTAGGAGTTGATGTAGACCATCCTTGATTTAGATTTTATTTTATAAAACTCACTTTTGGCATTTGTTTACTGTATGATGCTCATTCTCTTCCCCGTTATCCTGGTTAGTTTGAAAGGTCTTGAGACCGTCTAGCTCTATTTCAAAGTTAGGCTCAGATGAGAGAAACATGGGTATTTGGAACTAAATAAAACTCTAACTATTGTAAATTGAATTTGCTGTGGCTCAGAATTCTCCATTTCTCTCTTTCCAGACACAATATATTAATGCTTAGATGTGGCTATGCCGATTACCGGTAGTTATTTAGGACTTGGGCCTTTAGACTTGATTTTGGATATCACTGTGTTTTGAATGCATTGGTAATAATCTAGAAACTATAACTTTTCATAACACACATGAAACTTATGTTCTGACAAAGATTCCTTCTCTCTCTCTCTCTCTCTCTCTCTCTCTCTCTCCCTCCCTCCCTCCCTCCCTCCCTCCCTCCCTCCCTCCCTCCCTCTCCCTCTCCCCTCTCCCTCTCCCCACTCCCCCCTCAAAAAAACCCACCTAGTATTTCCACTGTCACAATATGTATCATTGTCTAGGTCTTACTATGGACCAAGAACACTGCTCTTACTGTTTTGCTGCTCCATGTTCAGTCACTTTGTAATTTTACTCATGAAGAATATGAGGCTCACAGGACTAGGTAATTTGCCCAAGGTCACAGACTTACTAAGTGGAAGATCCAAGGTTTTGGTATCTATTATATATATGAAAGCATTATATATATATACATACACACACATACATATATTTGTATGTATATGTATACATATATATATATATATCCATATATACATACATATATACATATATACATATATATACATATTCATATATATATATGAAATCTCTAATTTTTGAAATAAGTTGTCACATTGTAAAGTGGGCAGGATTCCTAAAAATAGAATTTATTAGGGAGAGATTCCCAGGAATTGCAAATAACCTATCATGTAAATGTGAATGAGTTTCAGGGTGGAGATACTTTATTGTCCAGGGATCTGTAATCTCCTCTGGCTCCAGAGAAGACGAAAAGAACCGGAATGCCATCAGCTATTGACATGATGAGCTTTGTTCTTAAAGGCACTACTAACATTTAATTCCCAATTCAGTAATTTATTTTTCTATAATTATAATCCTGTACAACAATCTTGAAAATGTCTGAGCACATTATAAAGTGCCCGTTATTCCTCAATAAAAACTGAACAAGGAAAGTAACAAGATGAAGTGAAATATTGAACATAATGAATACACATTATGTGTTTCTTGTGTGTGTGTGTGTGTTTAAGAAAATCTAAACAAACAAAATGCTTTAAAAACTCCATTGAATTGTTGGTTAAAAAATTAATTAAGGTATGGAATATATAATTTACAATATCCTTTCTGACATCCTCCCAATTTAAAAATAAATTTAATGAATCCAAATGCAGGATTATTTAATGTTTCAATACATTTAAACAAATTTATATTAATATTTAACTTTTCTATTAAGGATCTCAGAAAAACCACAAGGAACAAGAAGTAATCTACAAGAAAAAATTTCTTGGTAGACTGTAAAATGTTTGAGTCTATGTGCATGTGTGCGCACACATGAAAGTGTGTGGGTGTGTTTGCTAGAGTACATTTTGTGAGGGCATTTACAGACATAATCATGAGCAAATGTGGGTGGTGGTTGTTGTTTTTTTGTTTGTTTGTTTTGTTTTGCCAAGGCAAATGAAGCATGCCTTCAATTAGAAACTTCTGAAAATACACTGTGATAACCTACTGAGAATGGAATTGCTTTTCTTCACAGCATCATACCCACCTCTCTTTAGAAGCCCATAGTATGGAGTGTAAGTGTTATAAATGCTATATGCTCTTCTTGTATCATTTTAGTTCATTAAATGCATTTTGTACTTGAAATACCATTCCAAGATTATACATATGATATCTCAAAAATATGCTCACGCTGCTGTTGGAGTTCAGTATATGCAATAAGTGACACTCACAAATTTTGAACTCATGTGTTTTATAAATGAGTATGTGAAACTTCAGATTATGAAGCTTTTCTGAAATACCTGAAACATTTAAATCTCCACTTCCCTAAAGTGTGATTATTCTGTTTTGAGCAGTTAGATTTTAATTTTCTACATCCTTAAGCAAAAACTCAGAAAAAGCCATTTCTTACCTTATGTTTAAAGCAAAATAAGCATATTCCCAGGAGAGAGTTAGGCATTGCTATAACTGCATTTTAGGAATTATGAGAAAATCAATACCAAACCTTTATACCTACAATTCCTTTTTAGTGTGTGTGTGTGTTGTGTGTGTGTGTGTGTGTATGTGTTATTGTAAATGGTATTTTTAAAAAATTCAGTATCCAATTTTTCATTGCTAGAGCATTTTTACATATTGATTTTTACCCTACAACTTTAACAAATTCAATTTTTAGTTCTAGTGCTTTTCTGTTGGCTAAGGAGCTTATAGCAGTCTACTCCCATTTCCCGTCTCCATTTATTTGTCATACGTTTAATAGTTGCATATATGTTATAAACACACAATATATTGCTACTACTTCTGTTTTAGACAGTTATCATTTAGTATCATTCAAGATAAGAAAACATGAATTTGACATTTACCTTTATTTCATTTTCAGCACTTTTTTGTTTAGTGTGGGTGTTTAGTGTGGGTGTTTAGTGTGGGTGTTTCTATCTAGTATCATATTCCCTCTGCCTGAAGACTTTTCTTTAACATTTATTGAACTACAAGCATATAATCAGTTAATTCTCTAATGTTTGGTTACCTGAAAGAGTGTTTTGCCTTCTTTTTTGAAATATATTTGCATGGGTATAGGATAATGGTTTTATGATTTTGTTTTACTTATTCTTTTAGCATGTAAAGGAATGTCATTCCATTGTGTTCTGGCTTGCATACTTTCTGATAAGTCTGTTTTCATTCTTCCCTTTGTTCCCATTATAAAATTAGGTGTTTTTTGTTTTGTTTTGGTGTGTGTGTGTGTGTGTGTGTGTGTGTGTGTGTGTATGTGTGTCTGTGTGTGTGTGTGTGATAGTGTCCTGTTTTGTATTTTTCAAGTTTCTTAAACATGTAAAGGCCTGTCACTAATTTTTGGAAAAAAAAATATATATATATGGCTGAGTAAAGTCATATGGTTTTCGACTTTTTCTGTCTGACTTATTTCACTTAGCATAATAATCTCAAGATCCATCCATGTTGTTGCAAATGGCAGTATTTCATCTTTTCTTATGGCAGAGTAATATTCCATTGTGTATATGTACCATATCTTCTTTATCCAATCATCTATTGAAGGACACTTCGGTTTTTCACATGTCTTGGCCACAACACTGAACGCCACAAAGGAAAAAGACAAGCAAATAAACAAACAAAAACTCACAGATACAGACAATAGTTTAGTGGTTACCAGAGTGTAAGGTGGAGGGGGGATGGTAGAAGAGGGTAAAGGGGTCAAATATATGGTGATGAAAGGAAAACTAACTCTGGGTGGTGAACACATAATGCAATATATAGATGTATTATAGAATTGTATCTATGTAGTTTTGTTGAACATTGTCACCGCAATAAATTTTTAATTTAAAAAATATGGCTATTATTTCATCAAATATTTCTCTACTCTGTTCTCTCTCTTCTCCTTTTGGCATTGCAAATTGTACATATGTCAAATCCTTTTATATTATCTCACAGTTTTTGGGTGCTTTGTTTTATTTTTTTCTCCTTTTTGTTTTTCTATTGTTTTGATTAAGCCTCATTCTGAGGCAGTAATTGTGTCCCTGTGTCTTGGGATCAAGGGCTTCCCAGGCATTCTTCTCTGTCCTCAGCTGAAGTTCCATGCCCAGAACATATCCCTTCTCCTCTCCTAGTAATAGAATAATTTTTCTGTTATATTTCCCTGGCAACAATGTGTTTTCACAAGTATCCTAAAGATGCCAGGATTTATTACTTTTTGACTATTGATTTAAGGTTTTTATTCCATATGAAAGATAGGAGAGAGAATCCAGTCAGGGCTCTTTGATATTTTGTGCAGTGGCTGCTGCTCCATGTTCCCAGGAATGAGCAACCAGGAATGTTTCTCAGTGCTCTCATTTGCCTCCAATCATTTATGTGAGCAGGCATCAGATTCATAAAAAAAAAAAAAAAAAAAAAAAAATCCTATAAGTGGGAGCTAATGCCCTTCATGTCTGTGTCTCCCAACAATGTCATATTTTCTTACTTGATCTTTGACAATTTTTCACTTCTTAGCTGAATTATTTTGACCTGTCTCCAGTGTTATCTGCTTCAGATAAGTGTTTGTTTACATTTATTTAGAGGCACAAATCTTTTCTTAAATTTGTGCTAATTTATTGCCCTGTGGTCTAAACCTACTGATGGATTTTAGAAAATTGTGACCTTGCAGGTAGTTTGGAGAAATTGTTTTGTTGTTCTTGTTGTAAGGGTAGGAATTATATTCTTTTTGGGTTTCTACATCATAATTAGAAGCCAAAATTCCTGTATATTTGGATCTATTACCTAATCATAGATGTAATTTTGTGATTATATGATAAATAAAATTTGACATCAGCTTGGATGTCAAATATTGTATTTTCCAATGATTGACTTTTACCTTTGTGTTGTTGTTTTTCTTGCTTAATAATTGTTACTTGATATTTTATTTTTACTCTTAAAGTGAGATAATTATTTTAGGCCTTGATTATTTCTAAGTTTCAATTCTGAAAAGCTATGCCTGACCTATTCAAGAATACCTCACATTAATACAGTAATGTCACTATAGGACACTTTCACTACTTCTTAAAACTCTATTTTTGATTGGAATACATATTACACTTAATAAAACTCACCATACACACACACACACACACACACACACACACACACATATATGCTGAATATATTGGTAATGTTGATTATTGTCCCATTCACATTAAATTTTCAAAGTTAAACTGGCATTCTGTTTTATAACATAGTTCAGGTTTAAACAAAATACATATTATTATTAAACGGTTTCTTCCCCACCTGATTCTTAGTAAATCACCTTGTAGTATAACATAATAAATGAGAGAGACCTACATTTAAAATCATTATATGTAAGCTATACCTATTTTATAATTATGCTTGAGTTTCTAGTATTGATTGATCTCTACCAGTGAGGCTATAACTTCATTTTTTTTTTTTTTTTAAGAATTGTATGTTAATATATATTCCAGTGTACTATACAATGATTCCAGTAGCCTTAAATAATTCTTTTTTTGAGACTCTGTATTTTGATATAATTTTATATTTATAAAATTGAAAGAATTTTACAAAGAACTTTCAAATACTCTTTCCCAGATTTACCCATTGTCAACATTTTCCCAATTTGTTTTATCATTTGCTCACCCTCTTATTCACACTTTTTCTCTCCACACATATACATGGTTTGTGTTCTTGTTTTCTCTAAATAATTTCAGTAGTTTGACATCATACTTTCTTCTATTAATAATTCAATTATTAACTAACCCTTAATTCATAGTCAGATGTTTTTGATTGCCTTAATAATAATCTCAATAGCTTTTTAAATGTCTGATCCACAATTTAATTAAGAATCATATATTGCACTTAGTCATCATGGACCTAGAGCTTCCTTTATTCTGAAATAGTTCTTCAGCCCTCATTTGACATTCATGATCTTGGTATTTTTAAATAGGTCAAACCAGTCATTTTCTTTTTTTTTAATGTTGCAATGTATTTTATTACATATTTTCAAATAATATTTTTTCCAGGTTTTAAACATGTTTGTAAACCTTTGATAAATATCTAGGCAACATATATTGTGCCTATAAAGTTAAATGTATTTAAAACAAAATCCAAATGTATTAGATTGGTGCAAAAGTAATTGCAGTTTTTACAATTATTTTTAACCTTTTAAACTGCAATTACTTTTGCACCAACCTAATACTTTGTTCATCTATTAAACAAATCCTTATAGAACTCACCTTCAGAGCTAGGCCCTGCACTAGCAATGAGAATACAATGGTGAAAAGAGCATGGCCTTTGCCCATAAGGAGCAAAAAGTCAAGTGAGGGAGATACAAAAAATATTTGCCCAAACACTGAATGGCAACCATTGTTACATGCTGTGAAGGAATGGGAAAGGTATAGTGAAATATAATCAGGTATCTAATTTAGGTTGGGTTGGAGGAAGACATGTCTTCCCTACAGATGTAATTTTTACTTGCATCTTAAAGGATGAGTAGTACTAAGTTAGATGAAAAACATTTTAGAAATTGGAGCACAATGTGTGCAAGTCCTGGATGGCAAAGTAAAGAAAGTCAGAGTAGGAGGAGAACAGTAAGGAAGAGGGAGAGTGGCTTAAGGTGAAGATAAAATATGTAGTTATCACCAGAGTATGCAATTCCTCTCAGGTATTTTAAGACTTTGAAAGTTTATCCTAAGTTCAATTTTATCCATGTAAAGTGTTTATATAGGGAGTCACATGATTAGATTTGCCTTTACTTCCATAAAAGTATCATTACTCGCCCCAATTTTAAAGTACAATTGTCTCAAATATTTCCTCTACTACCCTGAGCATCATGTCAGATGGTATTATCATTTTTGGTTCAAACATCAAATGTGGCATAAGAAACACATGAGATGAAGGAGAGTAATTTCATTTTTCTTTCATTATTTTTAACCCATTTTGTTGTTCTTTCCTTTCCTGAAGTTTCAAGCATTTTTCTCTTATCACTTTCTCTCTGTTTACAGAATTCCCTTAGCCATTCTTCAAAAATAGGTTTGCTAGCAAAAAATTATGTTTTCCTTCATCTAAACATGTCAATATTTCTCCTTTATTCCTGATACATATAGCTGGATATAGAATTTGAAATTGACCCTTCTTTTCTTTTGGTACTTGAAAATGTTGGAGCACTTTCTTCTCAGTTCCCAGCTAAGCACTGCTGATATTACGGACACGGAAGGGAGAAGCTGAGAGTACCAACTAGTTCTGCCCCTAAAACTTTGTTTTGCCTCATGGATGTCAAGTGAATATGGAGGCTCAGTTCCCCCCTGATGGTTATGATGTGAGCGGATACTGTGGGCAGAGCAGAGTGGTTGCTCTCCCTGCTTTGCCCTGCTTCAGTGAGTCTTAATTTTGCCCAGTGGCAATGAAGATTTAGTTCCTGGACCCCACTAACAGTACCTTGGGGTGAAATCAGTGTGCCACCTGCCTCTGCTGATTGAAGGGTCAAAAACAGCTCCCTACTGGGTCCAGTTGACATCACCCCACCTCCTGTTTCCATGGTTGGGGGTGGAGTTTAAAGATCAGATCCTTATGAGGCCCTGCTGAAGCCTCAGGTACAAGGTGTGGGAGAGGAGGTGCAGTTTTTCTGTTGGTGTTTGGCTGGATCAGGGTGAGCATTGCCAAAAAAGTTTCTTTTTGTTGTTGTTAAACCACCCTTGTCTTGGTCCTTTGGCTAGGGGGAACAGTAGTTTTTACTTAAAGCTTTTTGTCTGTTCCTGTAAGCAGTTTAGTAAAGCAAGCTTCTTCAGCACCCTGTGGAGATGTATGAGAAGTAACAAGAAGACCACGGAAACTCATTGCCACTTGTTAGCTAGGACAAGGACTTATTTAAAGAGAGCCTTGGGTGTGGGGGTAGGGAATGAGGAATCTGATTTCCACCACTATAAGCTTAAATTTTCTGTAAGACAGCGGTAATGTCACAGCGTGGAGGTGATGGGTAAAATACAAATTCAGAAAAAATGAGAAACCAATATGTAGAAAAATGTATTTGTTTCTCTCTGGAGTTGTATAGGATAAACACGACTATTTTTTTTTTCAAAATCATTTCCCTTTATTATATATAAATGCTAGTCTGAGTTCATTAGGACACATTTGACACCTTGAAGGAATGGGAGAGACAGATAAATACAAAATGAGCTACTAGACAGCACATTTAAGTGGTTTGTTTTTCACAAAGTGTCCCAAAAAGGAGACAAGGTGTCTGACATCTAGTTTCCTAAGTGCCTCTCTCTCCAAAACATATCTGAGCATCCAAATGTGGAAGAGGAAATTGGGTACCACAAAATGACTCCTTAAAGAGCTTTCCTCTAGCACCCAAAGACATTTGTTTGTTTCTAAGAGATTTATTTTGTTATTATCACATCCGAAATGCACTAAGAAGAAAGAAAAAGACTTTTGTTAGCTCAGAACAATAGTAAATCAGCTATTCTAAGTGCATTTCTGTCTTAAAGATTTATTTTGTTTTGTTATAATTGAGATGAGTTCAGGAGACAAGTATGGAAACACTTCTGATTCTGAATCAGGACAAAGGTCAGTTACTTAAGACTCTAGTATCCTCAGAGTAAAAACACTTTCTAAATATCTGTTGATGGGAAATAGTGCTCTAATGGGGATTAGATCTGTCAGTATACAACACAAGGCAGAATACAGCATGATGCTAAGACCCTGCTGTCAACCAAAACGTTAGAAGAAGCAAGCGTTTTAAGAAATATTTTGTACTCTATTCTTCGGGTACATTGGGAAAGCTAAATATAGAATAGCAATTGCTGTTTTACTGAGATCATCTGCTTCATGCATTTTGAGATAGCTCAATTTTTATAGCAGAGTGACTGCCAACTTTTATAGTGTATTAGACGTAGTTTTTTTCAGGCACCCCCTACTTCACACAGTTAAAGTATCTGGCTTTTGGGTTAATTTTCTATTTGCAATTCCACATTTTTTACATAGAAAATTATTCATAGTAGGTAGAAAACATGACTCAGAGAAGAGTTCTTATGTTTGCAATATTACCTATGAGCTCTAGGTTTTCGAAAAAGTTGTAACTTCTCTTAGTACCTGTATTTCTACCCATTTTACAAGGATGATAATGCCTATCCAGCAGGGTAAGTTTAGTATAAAAAGTAGTGTATGAGTTGTAGTGTGTGTTTTATGAACAGTACATATTGTTATACCCTTAGTCTCAAGAATGCACACCACCATAAATATTTTGGAAATGAACAGTGTTGTAGGAATTGCATAACACAAACTTGGGCAGTACTGGGGAGGGTAAGTCTGGAAAGGATAAGTTGGAGGACCAGAGAGAGCTCACCTACATTCCACCTACAGCCATGAGATGGGTGAACAAGTCAGAGTTTAAAGGAATAACCAAAGCTGATCTGGCTGGTGAAGTGGACTACAAAATAGGAGCTCATGGAGAGATCAATGAAAATGACCATTTCATCCGCTGCCTTTGTTGGCCTCAAGTGAATACTTGATGGTGATCCAGGGGCTGTTGTTGTCAAGCAGAGCCAGCAGTTGTGGTGACATGCTAGAAATGGAACTGAGGAGAAAGACAAGCTGAGATTCACCTCTGTCTATCATAGGGTGTGACCATGATGACCTTCCAAGAGTAATGGCCTCTGCTTTCCTTCTAACTTCCAAATTTCACACAAGTTCCTTTCGTGGCCAAATCTAACTAGATTCACTTCTATAGAGACCTTCAGGGACATCTTCTTAACTTCCATAAAATATATATATGAGTTCATACGTCAAATGTAAGATTTGAGGAAAGTGTATTACACTTATTTTGAATCACCTCCATGCTATCACATTTTGAAACTCATTGCCTTTAACCAACTAGCAAACAGTTGAAGCAGAAAATAGAAATTTAAACTCCTGAGGTTTCTTTTTTTTTTTTTTTAACTGTCCTCATATAAGGAGCCATTTGACTCTTATTTTAACCTCAGAGACAATAGGCAGAATGATGTTTTTTTTAATTAAAGTTTATTGGGGTGATAATTGTTAGTAAAGTTACATAGATTTCAGGTGTATAATTCTGTATTACATCATCTATAAATCACATTGTGTGTTCACCACCCAGAGTCAGTTCTCCTTCCATCACCATATATTTGATCCTCTTTACCCTCATCTACCACCCGCCTCCCCTTTTACCCTCTGGTAACCACTAAACTATTGACTCTGTCCATGAGTTTTTTGTTTCTCATTTGCTTGTCTTGTTCTTTTGTTGTTTTTGGTTTATATACTACATATTAGTGAAATCATATGACGCTCTGCTTTTTCTGTCTGACTTATTTTGCTTAGCATTATACTCTCGAGATCCATCCATGTTGTCACAAATGGTCCTATTACATCTCTTCTTACTGCCGAATAGTATTTCATTGTGTATATATACAACAACTACTTTATCCATTTGTCTATCAAAGGACATTTTGGTTGTTTCCATGTCTTGGCCACTGTAAATAAAGCTGCAACGAACACTGGAGCACACTTCTCTTTATGAATAAAAGTTTTCAGATTTTTGGGTAGATACTTAGGAGAGGGATTGCTGGGTCAAATGAGAATTCTATTCGTAATTTTTTGAGGAACCTCCACACTGCCTTCCATAGCGGCTGCACCAATCTGCATTCCCACCAACAGTGTATGAGGGTTCCTTTTTCTCCACAGCCACTCCAACATTTGTTACTATTTGTCTTGTTGATGATAGCCATTCTAATTGAGATGAGGTGATATCTCATTGTGGTTTTCATTTGCATTTCTCTGATGATTAGTGATGTTGAACATTTTTTTCATTAATCTATTTGCCATTTGTATGTCTTCTTTGGAGAAATATCTCTTCAGGTCCTCTGCCCATTTTTTAATTGGGTTGTTTGTTTTTCTGTTGTTGAGTTGTATTAGTTCCTTTTATATTTTGGGTATCATCCCCTTATTGGACACATTGTTTGCAAAAATCTTCTCCCATTCAGTTTGTTGCCTCTTTATTTTGTCGATGGTTTCTTTTGCTGTGCAGAAGCTTTTAAGTTTGATATAGTCAAATGCATTTAATTTAGCATTTACTTCCCTTGCCTTTGGAGTCAGATTCATAAAATGCTCTTTGAACCCAAGGTCTATAAGTTTAGTACTTGTGTTTTATTCTATGCAGTTTATTGTGGCAGGTCTTATGCTTAAGTCTTTGATCCATTTTGAATTAATTTTGGTACATGGTGAAAGATAGCAGTCCAGTTTCATTCTTTTTCTTGTGGCTTTCCAATTCTCCCAGCACCATTTGTTGAAGAGGCTTTCTTTTCTCCATTGCATGTTTTTTTGTTTCTTTGTCCAAAATATCTGTCCATATTTATCTGGTTTTATTTCTGGGTTCTCAAGTCTATTCCATTGGTCTATGTATCTGTTTTTTTTCTGCCAATACCATGCTGTTTTGATTATTGTAGCCCTGTAGTACAAGCTAAAGTCAGGGAGTGTGATACCTCCAGCATTGTTCTTTTTTCTTAGGATTGCTTTGGCTATTCAGGGACTTTTGTGGTTCCAAACAAATCTGATGATTTTTTGTTCTATTTCTTTAAAAAAATGCCATTGGGATTTTGATGGGGATTGCATTAAATCTGTGTATTGCTTTGAGTAATACAGCCATTTTAACTATGTTGATTCTTCCAATCCATGAGGACAGAATGTCTTTCCATTCATTTGTGTCTTCAATTTATTTTAAAAATGTCTTATAGTTTTCAGCATATAGGTCTTTCGTATCCTAGGTTAACTTTATTCCTAGATATTTTATTCTTTTTGTTGCAATCTCAAAAGGAGTTGTGTTCTTTTTGTTTTTTTGTTTTTTCTTTTTCTGAGATTTCATTGTTAGTATATAGGAATGCAATGGACTTTGTATGTTGATTTTGTAGCTGGCACTTCACTGTATTTGTTGATTGTGTCTAATAGCTTTTTGGTGGAGTCTCTAGGGTTTACCATATATAACATCATGTCATCTACAAAGAGTGACAATTTAATTTCTTCATTCCCAATTTGGATGCCTTTTATTTCTTTGTCTTGCCTGATTGTTCTGGTGAGGACTTCCAACACTATGTTGAAAAGCAGAGGTGATAGGGGACAGCCCTGTCATGTTCCTGAACACAGAACAAAGAGCTTCAGGTTTTCACCGTTAATTATGAGATTAGCTGAGTGTTTGTCATATATGGCCTTTATTATGTTAAGGTATTTTCCTTCTATACCTATTTTATTAAGTGTTTTAATCATAAGTGGATATTGTATCTTGTCAAATGCTTTTTCTGCATCAATTGATATAATCATATGATTTTTGTCCTTTATTTTGTTTATGTGATATATCACATTGCTGGATTTGCGTATGTTGAACCGTTCTTGTGCCCCTGGGATTTCCCCACTTGATCGTGATGAATAATCTTTTTAATGTATTGTTGAATTCAATTTGTTAGAATTTTGTTTAGGATTTTTGAATCGGTATTCATCAAAGATACTGGATTGTAATTTTCTTTTTTTGTGTTACCCTTACCAGGTTTTGGTATCATTGTAATGTTGGCCTCATAGAATGAATTAGGAGTATTGTCTCTTCTTCATTTTTTTTAAAGAGTTTGAGTAGGACAGGTATTAGATCCTCTATGAAGGTTTGGTAGAATTCACTAGTGAAGCCATCTGGTCCTGGACTTTGCTTTTGGGAAGGTTTGTATGACTGATTCAATTTCCTTACTAGTGATCATTCTATTTAGATTTTCCAGTTCTTCACGGTTCAGCCTAGGAAGGCTATATGTTTCTAAGAACTTGTCCATTTCTGCTAGGTTATTCAATTTGGTGGCGTATAGTCCTTCATAGTATTCTTGGATGACCCTTTGTATTTCTGTGGCATCCGTGATAACGTCTCCTTTTTGGTTTCTGATTTTGTTTATTAGTGTCTTTTCTCTTTTCATCTTAGTGACTCTAGCCAAGGGTTTGTCAATTTTATTGATCTTTTCAAAGAACCAGCTATTTGTCACATTAGTTTTTTCTATTGTCTTTGTGTTCTTTATTTCATTTAGTTCTGCTCTGATTTTTATTATTTCCTTTCTTCTGCTGACTTTGGGTTTCATTTGTTCTTCTTTCTCTAGTTCTTTAAGGTGTAACATGGGATTATATATTTGGGATTTATGTTTTTTCTTGAGATAGGCCTTTAATGATATAGATTTCCCTCTTAAAACTGCTTTCGCTGCCTCCTAAAAATGATGGTAGGATTTATTTTCATTCTCATTTCTTTCTAGTATCTTTTGATCTCTTAATTTTTCTTTGACTCGGTCGTTCTTTAAAAGTATGTTGTTTAATCTCCATGTATTTGTGGTTTTTCCTGCTTTCTTTTTGCAGTTGATATCCAATTTCAAAGCCTTGTGATCAGAGAATATGCTTGGTATGATTTCAATCTTCTTAAATTTGCTGAGGCTAGTTTTATGTCCCAATATATGGTCTATCCTTGAGAATGTTCCATGTACACTAGAAAAAAATGTATAGTCTGATGTTTTAGGATGAAGTGCTCTATAAATGTCAATTATGTCCATTTCATCTAATGTGTCATTTAGGGCTGCTATTTCTTTATTTATTTTCTGTTTGGATGATCTATCCATAGCTGTCAATGATGTATTTAGGTCCCCTAGTATAATTGTGTTTTGGTCAATTTCTCCCTTTAGTTCTGTTAGTAATTGCTTGGCATATTTCGGTGCTCCCTGATTGGGGACATAAATATTGATGACTGTTATGTCTTCCTGTTGTATAGTCCCCTTTATCATTATGAAATATCCATCTTTTTCTCTTCTTACCTTTTTTTATCCTGAAGTCTGCTTCATCTGATATTAATATGGATACACCTGATTTTCTCTGGATACCATTTGCTTGGAGTGTCAATTTCCACCCTTTCACTTTGAGTCTATGTTTGTCCTTGTAGCTGAGATGTGTCTCTTGGAGACAGCATATGGTTGGGTTTAGTTTTTTGATCCAATGCTACTCTGTGCCGTTATATTGGTATGTTCAGTCCATGTACATTTATGGTGATTATTGAGATGTGAGGATTTCCTATCATTCTATCTGTAGTTTTCTGGTAAGACTGTATTCCCATTGTTTTTTGCCTTTTATTGTTGTATATGATTTCTGTGTGGTTGTATTTTCTGATTTTTCCCTCTGTTTCTTCTTTTATTATTATGTTATGTATTTCAGTTCTGGATTTGTTTTTTTGTTTGTTTGTTTGTTTGTTTTGTTTTTTGAATGGTTTACCATTAAGTTATGTAAAAGAAAATTTCATATTTAAAGTATTCCATTTTCTTCAACATGCTTACTTTCTCCATTCCCATATTCCAGTTCATGTCTTTACTCTCCCCCCTTTTATGTTTTGGTTGCCACAAATTATCCCTATTGATGCTGATCTAATAGCCTTCTTCAGTATTTCTTCTAGTGCAGTCATGTGTTTAGAAAATTCCCTCAACTTCTGTATGTCTGGAAAGGTCTTTATTCTTCCATCATGTCTAAGGATATCTTTGCTGGATGTATTATTCTTGACTCATAATATCTCTCTTTCAACAGTTTGCCTATTTGGTTCCACTCCCTCCTGGCTTGTAGAGTTTATGTGAAAAATCTGATGATATTCTATGGGCTTTACATGTAGGTTACCACCTTCTTTTCCCTGACTGCCTTGAGGATTCTTTCTTTGCCATTGATTTTTGACAGCTTCAATACAATATGCCTTAGAGAAGGCATGTTGGGGTTGAGGTAATTAGATATTCTATTTGCTTCTTGGATTTGAGGATCCAGTTCTTTCCACAAGTTTGGGAAATTCTCATTGATGATTTGTTTGAATATAGTCTCTGTTCCCTTCTGTCTTTATCATCCTTCTGGTATGCCCATTATTCTTATATTGCTCTTTCTGAAGGAGTCAGAAAGTTCTTGTAGAGTTCTTTCATTTCTTTTAAGTCTCATGTGTCTTTCTTCTTCCATCTGTGCCATTTCCAGATTTGTATCTTGGATGTCACCGATTCTTTCCTCCATTTGGTCAACTTTACTACATAAGCTGGCTATTTCATTCTTCATTTATTTTATTGAGTTCTTATCTCAGAAATTCTATTTAGTTCTTTTTTTAAAATTTCAATCGCTTTGGTAAATTTTTTTTTATGTTCTTTGATTGTGTTTCTGAGTTCATTGAACTGTCTGTCTGTGTTTCCTTGCATCATGTTGAGTTTTTTCAGAACTGCAATCTTGAATTCTCTGTCATTTAAGTCACATATTTCCATATCTTTAAGTTCATTTTCTGGAGGCTTTTGATTTTCTTTCTGAGCTGTCTTTTTGCCTTGGTTATTCATAACAATTAATGGTTTATTATTTCTCTTCCTAGACATCTACTGGAGTGGGTTCTGGAACTGGTTGACAGAAAGGGGTCTTTCTTTTGTTTTCCAGTAGGTATTGGTAGAATGTTTTATTTTCTCTCCAGTTACAGCCTTTTATTCTCTTTTACACTGTATTGTTATGTTTTCTCTGCACTATTCCAGCTTCTCACACAATGGGGGAATTCTCTGAAAGTCGGGCTTCTTTTCTGTGAACAGTTTGCCTCGGTCATAGGGCGCCACCTCCATGTCAGAATGTGGAGAGCTTTTGAAGTACCAAAGCTCTTCCTGCACCAGATTCAGATCCCATGTGTTTCAGCAGCTCTGTTGACTCTGCGGGGATGTGCCCAGATAGGTGGAGACAGGGGCGGGGTGGGTTGTGAGAAGTGTCCAGAGCAATGGTGGTGACCACCACAGCAGTCCTCCTTCCACATCTCCCTTCCCTTTGCCAGAATTTGTTGGGCTGCGATTCCATGTCTGTGGACCACAGTTCTCAGAACTGCAAATATTCTGTTCTTTTGATCTGACACTGCTACTCTTCCCCTTCTAACACTGGGTAGGTGGGGGTGGGGGGGCTAAGGAGAGGGTGGCTAGTCTCAGTGCCTAAGGCTTCCATTCTCTGCTCTGCAACGAGGGCTTAAACTGCCATTTTCAGCCTACTTCCCTCAGTCTTAGCTCCGAGGTCTCTGCTGTGAACATTGGGTTCCACCGTGTTATATGCTGTCCCCTCAGTCTTTGGGGCCATAAACAGAGTCCTAGCAGTCCGAGTTCTTCTGTCTCCCGCAGCTGCAGTAGTTCCAGAATGCAGTGAGCTCGGAGCACCAAGCTAGATCTGCGTCCTCCACCTGTGTGGCCCCGTCTCCACACTTCTCTCTTCTCTCCTTTCCCCGCTCTCGCAATTTGCCCACCTTTAGGTTATTTCAGTAGTGTGCCTCTTAGTCTTGCCTGTCTGCTGAGCAGGGACTCCTTTGTGGTGTTATAGTTGTTCAATTTGTTGTGAATTCCAGGGGAGATTTCAAGAGGCTCACCTCATGCAGCCATTTTTATGCTGTCTGAGATTTCTTTATATGTCTTTTCTTTGAACAAAGCACATTCTCTTGCATTTACAATTACTTGAATCTATCCAGGACATAAAGTGAAACAATATGTTTTTAAAACAGTGGATTTTTTTTTTCTTTTTGATAAAAGATATGTTGCTGGTAAAATAAAAAAGCAGATAAACATCATGCTCTGTTAGATGGTATTATTTAAAGGTCTACTTTAGATTAATAGATACTGTTTTAATATATAAAGTTTCCCAAAGGGTTACTTATCAAATGATCCCTCTTTAACAGTGCAATAGACATACAATAAACCAGATATGATTTCTTTTATTGGGTTAGCGTTTGGATTGAAAATGTAAGTAGTGTCCTAATTGTCATGATCAAATGTCTAATGTAGCTGACTTGGACTACAGGGATTTAATTTTAATGTTACTTTTCAGAAATCTCAAAAATATAGGAAGATGTGTATGTCACAAAAAGCATTCTGCTCTCAAATACATACATATAATTTAAATTCAGGACTATTAAGAAAATATAAAAACCTATCTTAGATAAAAATATAGAAGGAATGGTGGGGTTTTTCCATTAATCCATATGTTTGGGGAAAATTGTTTGGAAAATCAAACAAAAAGGAAATAGGTCTATTTTAAATTATAAAATGGTACATTTTAAACAGGAAAAAAATGTTTCAATTTTTTAAAAGTGTTTTTAATCTCATATTGTAAGAGGAGCAAAATTCATTTGTAGAGGTGAATTTATACTAACTTTGTTTATTGTTTAACAAATTAGTAATGTGTCTTTGCAATAGTTTTCGTTTTACTACACTTTTAGTAGCCAAGAAATATATCAGTCTCTCCAAGTACATTCATAAATCTGGTTCATAACATACAATATAGTTAGCACAATTAATGAGAGACATAAGAAATACTTTCATAACATATAAGCCCCCAGATTCTCATCACTAAGAGAGTTTGCCAGCTGGAGAGAAGCATTTTTACTTCACTAAGCAAGTTTATTTTATTTATAGCAATAACATTTATAATTGCGTAGGAATCAAACTTGTTTGATTCCTAAAGAAAATTAACAGGACTTTAAGTGGCAATACCTCTGAAGCTACAGTTTATGCCATTTTACACTTAAATGCAACAGCATTAGGGTAAGGATAATCCTCATTGCCAAAAGCTGCATCGAAACAAAACATGAGGCATAAGCTCCAGTTGTCCTCCTGCCTGGCAATAAAAGACACACTTTCTCTTTTGAACCAGGAACCATGGATATAGACATGAAACAACTTGGGACCAGAAGGTCCAATGGATTCTTAGGACTTCCTATACTCCGCTGATCATGTAGGCACATTCTTCGTACATTATAGGCACCAATGACAGCTCTCTAGAATTCTCTAAAAACTAGGGTAAAATCATGAATATCAATGTTTTCAATAAAGCATGTTGAAAAGCTAATACAAACTCTATGTAATTTGCCTTGGATCCATGGTTACTATGATAAAATGGTATATATATATATATATATATATATATATATATATATATCATTATTAATAAATACATCACATGCCTTGTCTAGTTGTCAATACCATTTCAATACATCTCTGAATTTAACACACGAGCTTAGGCTAATTTCAGATTCTCATAGCACAGTAGTGATTTCTTTATTTCTCCATTTTTATTTATTTGGTAACAATTTAATAAGGTATTTAACTTGCATATCTTGATATCATAAAATATTTCATGCATGTTTTAATATAGATAGAGATTTAGTACTTTACGAGGTCTGACAATTAAGTTCACAAACTCGTTGCAACGATGTTGCTAACTTTTTTTTTTTTATATCAAAGGATTTGACCAGCTGGACAAACAGTTAACCAAGTTTACTATTTGGAAGTGCTGAAAAGGCTGTGTGAAAAAGTTAGACAAAAACAACGTGAACTTTTCACCAACAATTCATGGCTCTTGCATCACGACAATGCACCAGCTTACATGGCACTGTCTGTGAGGGACTTTTTAGCCAGTAAACAAATAACTGTATTGGAAACTCTCCCTAGTCACCTGATCTGCCCCCCAAAGACTTATTTCTTTACCCCAAAATAAAGGAAATATTGAAAGGAAGAATGTTGAAAGGATGACATTTGGGACATCAAGGGTAATATGATGACAGCTCTGATGGCCATTCCAGAAAAAGAGTTCCAAAATTGCTTTGAAGCATGGAGTAGGTGCTGGCATCAGTGCATAGCTTCTCAAGGGGAGAACTTCAAAGGTGGCCATATTGATATTCAACAATGACGTATGTAGCACTTTTTCTAGGATGAGTTCGGGAACATAATTGTCAGACCTCCTATGTCATCATTGTCACAAAAAGGTGGAGTCTTTAGATTTATTTCAATAAGTTCATACAATTACTGCTAATTGTCATAAATCCCTCCAAAATAGATACGGATAATTATTTTATGATGATCCTGGTATAGCAACATTCTGCTATCACAAGTCTGCCATCCTTCTATTAATTCTTTAAATTGTTCTTAGTTGTAATCCATCTGATTTGGCTCTTTTATATATTTTCCTTATAATGAGAGAATTACACTGTATACATTTACAAGTTTATATCTTTGAAATAATATTTAAATAATTTTTTTATTTTATACCATATTTTTAAAATTTCTTTCCCAATTCTCCTCAGAATTATTTTTTTGTGAAAGAAAACTAAAGTAGCATGGGTTTGTTTTGCTGAAATTGTTTCAAAAATTATGCTTGTGTTTAATAACAGTCATTAAAGTGTTTTGACCAGTGAGAGTGGAGTACAGATTTTCTAAGTATAAAATAATCAACTCAAGATTTCTTGACTCAAACTTAAATACAATGTCAAACAATATTATATACTTGACAGTTGAACCTGAGGATTTCCAGTGTGAATGGGTAGGTTATAAGGAAAAAGTAATGCTTCAGGGCTCACTTACCAAACTTTTTTTTCTTACCAAATTTTTTCTCTTCCTCCTCTTTTGTTTTTTTTTTTTTTTTAGATTTTATTGGGGAAGAGGAACAGGACTTTATTGGGGAACAGTGTGCATTTCTAGGACTTTTCTTATTGGGGAAGAGTAGTGTGTTTTTCCCAGGACTCATCAGCTCCATCCAAGTCAAGTTGTTGTCCTTTCAATCTTAGTTGTGGAAGGGGCAGCTCAGCTCCAGGTCCAGTCACCATTGTTAGTTGCACGGGGGCGCAGCCCACCATCTGTTGCAGGAGTCGAACCAGCAACCTTGTGGTTGAGAGCACGCAGTCCAACAACTGAGCCAGCTGGCCACCTGGGAGCTCGCAGCAGCTCATTGACTTTATTCTAGTTGTGGAGGGCGCAGCTCCCTGGCCCATGTGGGAATTGAACTGGCAGCCCTGTTGACCAGAGCTCACACTCTAACCAACTGAGCCACCTGTCTGCCCCTCCTCCTCCTCTTTCTTTCTCCTTTTTTAAATTTTTTTATTGGCAAATATTTATCGATAGTTATTCCATGTAAATACCTGAAGCAAGATTAATTGGCTTTGGAATATTCAACAGACATAATTTGCAATTATGAAAATATTTGAAGACAAAGTGATGAGAAATCATAAATAAATTTTGAAAGTAGTGAAAAAGTTTGAAAACTTAGACATCCAAAATTTCATTTCATTCAGTCATTTGAAATGTTGAGACAAATACATTACACCAACCCTAACCATTGTCCAAGTGGGAAAAATGAATATAAATTGAATTAACTTCACTTTACTTTTCCTCATTTATTATTCAGTTTCCTTAGATGTCTAAGAAAGTATCATCAAATAGCAATATGCATATAGATATACAACTATGAATTTTACCAGTATGCAGATAAATTTATTTAGTAAGTAGTTCTTTTATGTATTTATTTCTTCATTTATTTATTTATCTATTTATTTATTTATTTATTTTCAGGTGTACAAAGCTACATAATATTTGGACATTTACATCCCTCACAAAGTGATAATCCCCCAATCTACTACTCCTCTAACATCATATAGCTGTTATAATACCATTAATTATATTACTTATGCTGTACTCTATATCCCGTGACTATATATAAATATAGTTGACATTCAATGCTATTCTACTTCAGCCTCAGGTGTATAGTGCAGTGGTCAGGCATCCACACAGTCAATGAAGTGATCTCCCTGATAAGTCCAGTACCCATCTGGTACCCAACATAATCTTTAAAACATTATTGATTATATTCCCCATACTGTATTTCATATCCCTGTGACTATATTGTGACTACTAATTTGTACTTTCTAATCCCTCCAGCTTCTTCCTCATCCCCACACCCTCCCATCTAGCAACATCAGTCTTTTTCCCTATATCTCTGAGTCTATTTCTGTCTTGTTTCCTCATTTATTCTGTTCTTTAGATTCCACGTATAAATGAGGTCATATGGTATTTGTCTTTCTCCGTCTGACTTATTTCACTTAGTATAATATCCTCTAGGTCCATCCATGTTATTGCAAATGGTAAAATGTCATTCTTTTTTTATTGCCAAGTAATGCTCCATTGTATAAATGTACCATAGTTTCTTTATCCAATCATCTATCGATGGGCATTTTGGTTGTTTTATATCTTAGCTATTGTGAATAGCCTTACAATAAACATAGGAGTACATATATTTTTTTGAATTAGTGTTTTGGATTTCTTTGGATAGATACCCAGGAGTGGAACTGCTGGGTCATAATGTAGTTCCATTTTCAACTTTTTGAGGAAGCTCCATACTGTTCCATAGTGGCTACACCAATCTGCAATCCCATCAACAGTGCATGAGGGTTCTCTTTTCTCCACATCCTCTCCAACACTTGTTTGTTGTATTATTGATGATAGCCATTCTGTATCTCATTGTGGTTTTTATTTGCATTTCTCTAATTATTAGTGACATTGATTTTTATGTGTCTATTGGCCATCTGTATATCCTCTTTTGAGAAATGTGTCTTCATGTCCTCTGCCCATTTTTTAATTCAGTTGTTGGTTTTTTGATGTTGAGTTGTAGGAGATTTTCATTTTTGTTTTGTTGTTTTTTTGTTTTGTTTTGTTTTAAATAAATTTTAGATATTAACTCCTTGTCAGATGTATCATTGGCAAATATCTTCTCCCATTCAGTAGGATGCCTTTTTGTTTTATTGACGGTTTCCTTTGTTGTGAAAAATCTTTTTAGTTTGATGTAATTCCACATGTTTATTTTTCTCTTTTGTTCCCTTTGTCCAAGGGGATATATCAGTAAAAATATCATTAAGTGTAATGTCTACAAATTTACATCCTATATTTTCTTCTAGGAGTTTTATGGATTTGGGCCTTATATCTAAGTCTTCGATCCATTTTGAAATTAAAATTATGTATGGTGTAAGAAGTTGGGCCAGATTCATTTTTTTACATGTGTCTGTCCAATTTCCCAGCACCATTTATTAAATAGACTGTCTTTACCCCAATGTAAATTCTTATGTCCCTTGTCATAGATTAAATGACCATATAGGCATGGATTTATTTCTGGGCTCTCTATTCTGTTTCATTGATCTGTGTGTCTGTTTTTATACCAGTACAATGCTGTTTTGATTACTATAGCCTTGTAGTATGATTTGATGTCAGGTAGTGTGATACCTCCCACTTTGTTCTTATTTCTTAAGATTATCATGACTATTCAGGGTCTTTTATGGTTCCATATAAATTTTAGGATTATATGCTCTAATTCTGTGAAAAATGTCATTGGTAATTTGATAGGGATTGTACTGAATCTATATATTGCCTTAGGTAGTATGGACATTTTAACTATATTAATTCTTCCTATCCATGAGCATGCTATGTATTTCAATTTATTTGTATCTTCTTTAATTTCTCTCTTCAGTTTTATAATTTTCTGGGTACAGGTCCTTTACTTCTTTGGTTTAACTTATTCCTAAGTATTTTATTTTATTTGAAGCAATTGTAAATGGGATTGTTTTCTTTTTTTCTTTTTTTAAATTAGTTCAGGTGTACAAAGCAGTGTAATAGTTAGACATTTAAACCCCTCATAAAGTGATAACCCACCCCCCCAAGCTACTACCCCTCTAACATCTTATACAGCTGTTACAAAACCATCGACTATCTTCCCTATGTTGTGCTCCACATCCCGTGACTATATATACCTATATATTTAGTTATAGTTGACATTCAATATTATTCCACTTTAGCTCTTTAGGTGTATTGTGCATTGGTCAGACATCTACACAGTCTATGACGTGATCCCCCTGATAAGTCCAGTGCCCATCTGGCCCTTACATGATCTTTACAACATTGTTGGTTATATGCCCCATACTGTATTAACTCTCAATTTATATTTCTTAATGCCTTCACCTTTTTCACCCTGACCCCAACCCCATTCCCATCTATCACCCTGATAGATCTAGTACCTATCTGGCACCATACCTAGTTATTTCAATATTGTTGACTATATTCCTTATGCTATAACCTACACCCCAATAACTGCTGTATAACACCCAATTTGTTCTTCATAATCCCATCCCCTTTCATCCATCCTTAATCCTCCTCCCATTTTAAAGAAGTCCCTCTAAGAGTCCATGTAATACTGGTTTGGTGGTGATGAACTCCTTCAGCTTTTTCTTATCTGGGAAGCTCCTTATCTGTCCTTCAATTGTAAATGACAGCTTTGCTGGGTAGAGTAATCTTGGTTGTATGTTGTTGCTTTTCATCACTTGGGATATTTCCTGCCACTCTCTTCTTGCCTGCAAATTTCTGTTGAGAAATCAGCTGAGAGCCTCATTGGTAACTAACTGCTTTTCCCTTGATGCTTTTAAGATTCTCTCATTGTACTTAACCTTTGGCATTTTAATTATGATGTGTCTTGGCGCAGGCCTCTTTGTGGTTATCTTGTTTGGGGCTCTCTGTGCTTCCTGGGCTTGTATGTCCATTTCCTTCACCAGGTTAGGGAAGTTATCTGTCATTATTTCTTCAAATCGGTTTTCAATTCCTTACTCTCTCTCTTCTCCTTCTGGTACCCCTATAATGTGAATGTTGGTATGCTCGATATTGTCCCAGAGGCCCCTTAAGCTCCCCTCAATTTTTTGGATTCTTTTTTTCTTTTTGCTGTTTTGATTGGGTGTTTTCTGCTACCATATCTTCTACATCACTGGTTGGATACTTTACTTCATCTAATCTACTGTTGATTCCCTGTAATGTATTGTTTGTTTCCATTATTGTATCCTTTATTTCTGACTGGTTCTCTTTCATGGTTTCCAGTTCCATTTTTATGAGATCATTAAGCATTCTGATAACTGGAATTCTGCATCTGATAGATTGCTTATCTCTGTTTTGCTTCTTTTTCTGGAGCTTTGTTCTGTTCTTTCATTTTGGACATTTTTCTTTGTCTCCCTGTTTTGGCTGCTTCCCTGTGTTTGTTTTTATATATTAGGTAGGGCTGCTCTGTCTTCCAGTCTTAGTAGAATGGCCTTATGTAGTAGGTGTGCTGTGGCGCCCAGTGGTGCAGTCTTCCTGGTCACCTGAGCCACACGCTCCAAGTGCATCCCTTGTGTGGGTTGTGTGTGCCCTCCTCTTGTAGTTGAGCTTTGGTTGATAATTGCACATCAATGGGAGGGACTGACGCTTGGACTCACTAGTTGTAAGGACTGGCCTTGAGTATAGTGAAAGGATTGTTGTGCAGCAGCTGATATTACAGAGCAGGATCTGCCTCAGCAGGGCTCTGATGCCTGCTCAATCCTCCCCTTGGGTGTGCTGTACTTGGAGATGGCTAGGTGATACTCCAGCTCATTTTGAAGCTGGCCACTGGGGGCCCCAGCCCCAGAACTACCTTGGAGGGGATCCGCTATAGGTCTACTTCAGCCACAGCCCGTGCCCCCCCTCCCCCGAGGGGCCACCTAGTGGGAGCCAGAAAGAAATCCACTGATATCTGCCACCTGTGCTGTGCTTGGCCTTTGAGAGGCCAAGCCATGAACCAAGGCCGGCTGCCAATAGTGCCGGCTTAAGGCTGCTCAGCCAGAGGGACAGGACACGCTCAAGCCAGAAGTTGCTAGTCTGGGTTCTGAAAACCTTTGAGAAATGCTAGGAAATTGCATCTTGAGCCAATGCACACGGTCTGCATGAGAAAGACATTGAAAGCAGCCTGCGTGTGCCCAAAAGTTGGGTGGGGTTAGGTTTCAAATCTGAAAGGGTGAACGAACAGTGGAAACTCAGAAATGGCAGCTGCCTGTGTTTGCACACCGGGAAGGGGAAGGGCTCAACAAAGAAACAATGGCTTCTGCCAGCTCCTCCAACCAGGAGAAAGCCACCTCTCCAGCCCCCATCCCAAGCCAGACAACTCAATTCCTCACCATTTGTCCCTGCAGCCTTTCCAGCTGCTGCCCCAGCTCTAGACCTCAGATCGAGTGATTCATTGGTGAATAAGTCTGCGTGTGGTCCCTTTAAGAGGAGTGCCTGTGAGGGCAGCTTCACTGTCTCAGTCACAATCTCCGCTGTTTGTCACAACCAAAACTTATGGGAACTTCTTTCCCTAGCACTGAAACCCTGGGCTGGGGAGGGGCTGGTGTCTCTCAATCCTTTAGGGGATAAGGGCATCCCCACAGTCGAAATAGCCCTCCCAATCTTTAATGCTCACATATGGGTGTGGGACCAGCCTGTTCCACATCTCTGACACATCCTTTGTTGACAGGCTTCAGTTCAGTTGATTTTAGGCAACTCTTAATAATGGTTGTTTTGTAGATTAGTTGTAATTTTGATGTGGTTGGAGAGAAGGTAAACAGAGCAGCTACCTGCTGCGCCATCAGAGATTGTTTTCTTAAGTTCTAGGTGGGCAAGGGCCCGCTTCCAGGGAGCTATGGGGTATGGTCTCTACAAAGTCAGTGGTTTCTACAAAGTCAGTAGTTTCTGCTCCAGCCTGTAAAAACGCAGTGAGAACACTGTGGCCAGAACTTCTGAAATCCCAATGTTTTCCCTGTACCCCAATGCTGAGGATGTGTGTCTCGGTGGCTCTAGTTGCCCCATAGGAATTAACCAGAAAGGAGGGGGCAGGGTGGGTTGTGAAAGTGATGTGGAATTTCTGATGTCTGTGTGTGCACCGGGATTGCAGTCTAGTGAAACCGAAGAACGGAGGTATGGACCGGAGTTGCTGGAGGTTGCAGAAGAGGATAGTTTATTAAAGCAAAGAGTTACAGCTCCCGAGCGGGAAGGGGTACCTGAAGCTGGGATGCCCACCAGCGAAAGAAAAGACTTCTGTTTTTATACTTTTTCTTGTATATCTAAGGAGAAAAGCTGACGTCTACTGGTGCAGTCTTCTCAAATTCTCAGTCTTGAGGAGGCTTTAGAGAAGGTTTTTTGAAACAAACCAGCTGTCCTGTGCTAATGATGTTTCCCAGGGCAACAGGCTTGAAGACATGACTGTCCTTGTCCATTCCACCAGTGAATTCCTGACTGCCTGAAGTCATGCTGACTAACCTGCCTCAATCCCCCTTCTGAAGACGTAACCCTAACTGCCGTTAGGGAGTGCGGGTGATGACTGCTCTGGCTGCTTCAGGCTGAGGAGGGGTGTAGAGAGACCGGCAAGTAGGACTTGTCCAGAGGTCTATCTAAGGATCCCCGGTAGATAAATGAGACCAAATGAGGATGTTGTTGTCTTGTAGGTCATCGTAGCCAACCACTAGGTGGTCTGCAAGGTGAGATGTATTGCAGGGAACAGCATGATATCATCTAGAGGTGGCAGAGCTGCACTTTAATCTTATATTGGCTGAAAGAAAAAAAACATTGGTTAGAACAACTGGTGAAGTTGGCACATTTTTCTGCCGGCGTCACAGCTGTTACTTTAAGGAAAATATGTTCCTGTCTTTTAGGTACTGATGGGTCCCTAATTATAGATGTCAGCGTAAGAAATGGACTTATTAATAAACTGAAAAACAGTATTTTTTTATATATTATTTAAGGGGGTGCAGACCCTCACCAGACAGGAGGTGAAAGTTTGATCTACATCGGTTCCCCTAGTGAGACAAAAGTCTGACACACTTATTATATGTTTAACTAAATACACCCATACATTTTCTTTCCTTTCTTTCCTTCCTTTTGAAAGCATATAGGACTGCCTTGAACCTTACATAAAACTCTCAAGACTTTTCACAAACCTTCTACGAATTTCCTAGTCCGTCTTATATTGTCTCTTCTCACTTATTTAGAAATAAACGCAGTTTTAGACAAACTCCTTTCTTTTAGTTCCTTCAAAAATGTATTTCCATACCTTATATCTTTCTTGAAAACACATACCATTTCCTGTGACAAGCTCAGACCTTTCCAATAATTGATATTTTAGTATTTTGTTACTCTCAAATATGTAGAGAGTCAGTAACATTTACCATCTAATACAACTTAGTAAAACCAAAATCTTAAGTTACCACGTATGCCATTTTCTATCAAAGAGCTGCCATCAGTGAAGAGCGTCCAATCTGGGTTGTCTAGAGGTATTTCTTGTAAATCTGCTCTAGCAGCACAGGTCTGCATTAAGACTTGGTGGTAGTTATGAGTTAATTCTTCCTGTCTTAGGGAGGAGTGTGGCTGGGTTGATAGTGGAGCAGGTCTGTTTTGGATTACAGGACCTTTAATAAGAGGGCCTCATACTGCAGGAGGTGGCTATTTGTAGGCCAGTGACTATCATCAGTGTTTAAAAGCCCTTGAAAGTCGTGTTGGGCAAAAACGGTTAAGTCTTGTCCCATTGTGAGCTTGGTGGCTTCAGGAACTAGGAGAGTAGCCACCGCTATGACCCGGAGGTAGGCTGACCAGCCGTGTGCTATAAGATCAAGTTCCTTACCTAGGTAGACTACCTGTTGTTGTGAGGGTCCTCTGGATTGTGTTAGGACCCGTGAAGCCATTCCTTTTCTCTCTGTTATATATAAATGGAGAACAATAGTTCCCATCTCAGTTATACTGTCCCTTCCCAATAGTTGGGTAGGGCTTTCTGGCATGATCAAGAAAGAATGAGAGAACATTAGGTTACCCTATATGCAGCCTAAGGGCTGAGAGAAGTATTTAGTAATCGGCTTGCCCATTACTCCACGGACAGTAACATGTCTATTGGAGAGGGTCCCTGGTTTGGAGAGAAGGACAGAGAAGATGACTTCTGTGTCTAGAAGGAAACTAATAGATTTCCTTTCCACTTTAGGGCTCGGGATACCCGATGGTTGGGTGGGACAAAGGAGCCACTGTTAGAAGCCCTGGGCCGCTTTAGTCCTGAGTGGGAATGTGGTTGGACAAGGCTGGCCCCGGGGTAAAGGCCTCCTGGGACAATCTGACTTCCAGTGATCCCCTGTACAGATGGGACAGGGCCATGGAAGTCTCCAGGTTGGCTCTAGTCGCCATGGGCATTACCTTCATCAGTGACTGAACTGCCTGCAATGGTGGCAGTCTGATTTCCCCTGGGTATCCTGTTGGATGTAGTCAGTAAGGCAGTCACCAATACTTCTGCCTTCTTTCTTATTTTTTTCTCCTTGTCTTGGGCTTTCTCCTGGTCCAATTGTAAAAGACAGTGTTGGCTACCTTGAGTAATTGGTGCAAGGTGCTTTCAGGCCAATAGCCATTTTTTGTCATTTCCTGCGGATATCTGGGGCAGCCTGAGTTATAAATGTCTTTTAGGAGAATTTCCCCTTCGAGGGTGTCTGGTCTTATAGGAGTGTATTTAATTGGGGCTTCCCCGAGCCTTTCTAAAAAGGCTGAGGGATTTTCTTCCAAATTCTGGCTAATAGTGGATCGTTTTGAATATTTGATGGGTTTGGTCCTAGTCCTCCTCAGTCCCTCCAAAATGCATGTCAGAAAGGGTTTTATCTGCCAGTTCCCCGTGGCTGTATCGGGATCCCACTGTGGATAGTATAACTAGGGGGAGCTGGGGCAGGAGCCGGCTCAGGAGGAAGGGCAGGGTATAGAGTCTTGGGACAGTCCTCTGATTGGGTTTCTATTGAGGGGGTCTCCTTTAGAGGAGGGAGACAACAAATCACAGCCAAAAGAACCGGATAAAACTTGCACTTTTGGCAGAGGTCTGGGTTGTCCCTTAAAGCAAAAAAAGCCTGAACATACGGAACTACTAACCATTTGCCTTCCCGTCTGCAAAACAGATCTAGCTGCATTATAGCATGGTAGTTAATACTTCTCCACCGAAGGCCAAGTCTCCCCATCCTCTAATTTGTATTGAGGCCAAACCTCAGAACAAAAGACCAGGCTCTTCTTCTTCAGAGTCTGAGGGTCCAATTTGTCCCAATGTTTCAAGATGCAATTCATGGGGGTGAAGGTGAATGAGGGTTGATTGCCCATCTGGAAGGGAAGGAGAAAAGAAGGGTGTCCCTTTGCAACTCGTCTCCCAATCAACCTGTCTACGGTGTCCCCTAGAGGCCTGAGCCAAGGAGAGCACACAGCTTGCTCCAAGGCTGCGTGAGGAGACATGGTGTCCCAGGGTTAGTCGTGCTTACCTGGGCTGCCCAACCTGTATTCCTGGTGAGCGACTTCCCAAATCTGTGTTTATTCCCCACTTGGATGTTTGGTGCCAGCCCAAGGGGTAATAAAGGTAGGGGCCTATAACAAGGTGTTTTAGAGTAAAAGGGTGTATGGCCTGACTCTTGGCATCTCGAACATTGATGGAGCCATCAGTGTAATGTCAGCCCTCCAAATAGAGGTACTTAAGGTGGGAGTATATGCTTAAGATCTGTAAAGAAGGTACATTGCTTGGATTAAACAGTGTGGAAGGAGGCCATGTTGTCCAATATGTGAAGGGGGGACAGAATGAGGTATTGGAAGCCCCAAAAGGCTTCAGAAAAGGCAGCTTCCTGAAGGAAAAGCAACTCTGGTATATGTCAGCCTTCCCCAAGGACTTTGCCTGATGGTTGGCAAAAACAAAGGTGTAAAGGGAAAGCAGCGAGATATTCAGGACCTCAGGGGTGGCATCCTATCTGGACTTGGGCCACTAGACAGTTATTGGAAAATTGGCAATGGGTGGGAAGTTCACAAAAACAAGAGAGATGTTGTGTGTGAATGTCAGGACACCTCCATTTGTGTTTTAAAACTTGGAGGGGATCCCAATAAGATGATGTGAGAGGGTATGCCAGATGCCAGTAAAATTTATCCTGAGTAACAAGGGATGCCCTATGGAGACAGAGGTCCAAGTTCTTACCTTAAGGTGTCTTGAGGCTGGTGGAGAGTGTTGAGGAGGTCTCACAGGGAAGAGATCCTGGAGAAGCGTTTCAAGAGCTGAGGAGAGATGGTGACTGGATGAAAGGAGTAGCATAGATGGAGGAGTCATTCAACTAGTGTTCAGGCTAGGAAGAGACCAGTGAAACCTTGGGACCCTGAGCTGAGCCAACATTCCTCCAGCTCAGTGCCAGAGGGCATTGAACGGAGCCCTTCTTCAAAGGTTGTCCTCCATCTTGTAGATTGGCAGCCATGTTATTTGCTTTTAAGTGGCTGATGGAGGCCCAATTTTGTTGAGCGAGTCATTACCAATAGAAGCCTGAAGCCAGGCATGCAGTAGCAGAAGCAGTGTGCTTACCTCTCCTTCAATCCCAGACGAGCTGCCAATAAATGATGTAGAATTTCTGATATGTGAGTGTGCAGCAGGACCGTAATCTTGTGAAACCGAAGAACAGAGGCATGGAATGGAGTGGCTGGAGGTTGCAGAAGAGGATAGTTTATTAAAGCAAAGAGTTATAGCTCCTGAGTGGAAAGGGGTACCTGAAGCTAAGATGCCCACCAGCTAAAGCAAAGACTTTTGTTTTTATACTTTTTCTTGTATATCTAAGGAGAAAATCTGACATCTACTGGAACAGTTTTCTCAAATTCTCAGTCTTGAGGAGGCTTTTGAGAAGGCTTTTTGAAACAAACCAGCTGTCCTGTGCTAATGATGTTTCCCAGGGCAACAGGCTTGAAGACATGATTGTCCTTGTCCATTTTACCAGAGAATTCCTGACTGCCTGATGTCATGCTGACTAACCTGCCTCAAAAGTAGCGTGGCTGGTGCTTTTGTGGGTTCAACCATTCCAGAGCTTTCTCTCCCCAAGCAGCTCTTTCCCTATCAGAGGTGTGTGAGGGACTGTGGGTGCAGTTCTCAGGGTTGTAGATAGGTTGTTCTTAAATCTGACACTCATATCATTCCTTCTGGAACCCACTTCTAACACTGGGAGGGCAGGAGTGGGGCAAGCTCTGAGAGAGTCTGTGCATGGGGGCGGTTGACCAGGCTCCTTGTCTTTGTTTTCAGTTTTCTGCCTGGCTGTGAGGGCTCAAGCCATAGTTCTCATCGTAGGTCTCTGCCTTGAAGGCTGGATTTACCTGTGTTTATGTTCATCCCTCAGGCAGTACTGTGGGCCAATGGGGGTGAGTCTGCAGCCCAAATTTTTCCCTCTCCCACAACTGCAGTGAGCTCCAGATTGCAATGAGCTCTTGTCTGCATTCTGCAGTACCTAGGGCCCACGTCTCTTAACTTCCCACTTCCCACACTCACCCAATTTGCCCACCTTCAAGTGATTCAATGTGTGGGTCTCTCAGGCATAGTTGTGTAAAACGCAGGGAGTCCTTTGTTGAATTATAGCTGTTCAATTGGTTGTAACTTCCAGAGGAGATTTCAAGAAACACTCCTCATGCCACAATTTCTGTGATGTTATCTCTTTTTCTCCTTCTTCTTAAAGGTTTTGTGCCCCTCTGAAAAACAGAGCCTTTTTATTGGATATTGCTCACAAGTCATTCCTTCTGCTTGAAACCACTCTTTTTGCCATGTAATTTTGTATTACCTACTTTTAAAAACAGTGCATTGTTTATTGACTTCAAGTATGTCTATGTGACTTGCAATTGTCTATAAAATATATGTGAAATTGATAATGTGCCCATTTGACCCTAGGCTTTTGCACATATGCCTTTGCCATGAGAAGCACACATGCTTATTAGTCCACGAAGCTAATGCTGACTCATTCATCAGACCCAGTCTTCACCTGCCCCTTAGAGACATTTAATCAGCTGAGTCAGCAGAACCTCCCCAGCCTACTTATAGATATGTGAGAAATATATATCACATATCACTGGGGTATTCAAAGGAGAGTTTGTTTTTGATTATGCAGAGATAGTTGACAGATATTTCTTTTTAGTCTTTGATTTCTTCTTCACATTGCCTTATACTTTTCAATATTAGAGTCCAAAATGGATGAATTAGAGAGAAGGAAATTAGAGGTAGACAGATCTGCAAATACCAGGTAGTTTTTTGTTTGTTTGTTTGTTTGTTTGTTTTAATTATCATATGTCAAGTCAAAATTACTATATGAGAAAATATATTAAAAGTATTTTCTTTGTGTGTATTCTTTCATTTCTATGTAAGAACCAACATGATTTCATCAATACAAAAAAAACACACACAAAAAAACCCTATTATAATCAAAATAAAGTACCAAACCTTTACCAGGGCACTTACATGCCCTGAATCTTGCTTTCCTCTCAAGCCTTCTCTTAATCTGCACTCTCTCATATTCATTATTTGTCCAGCTACATTAATCTTATCAAAATCCATCAACAATAAAGGCTGTTTTAAAAACAACTACTACAAAGAAGCAAGAAGCATTGGTATCTGAGCTTGCTTAACCTACGGTGCCTATACAGTATTCATGGAAATATCATGTGCACTAAATAAATGATGCTGTGGAAATAAAATAATCCTTGGATTCCAAACAATTTTGTTTAGAAATTGAGCTCTTTGTGCCATTTACAGTTTGGTTCACACTGAAATTGTTTCACACTGGAAGCTTATTAATTAACATTATTAAAATGGGATTATAACATATACCTCATCAACTAAACTTTTCCATTTTTTTTAACCCTTGGTATGACATTTTTTGGGGCATTTGCTCTATTTTTGGCAAAGTTCACCATTCTAAGAATACATCTATGAAAAATAAAAATAGAACAGTCTAAAGTTCTGCTTTCATGACTTACATACCAGTGAAAGAACAGCAAATGTTGTAATTTTATCCCCCTTGCCTCTACTCATTTTGTACTTTCCCATCCTTCCTGAACAACTTCATTTTTCTGGATATTACTGTGTGCTTCAAAATTCCACATGGATAACTCCAACTATGATCCAGCTCTCAGCTGAGGTGCCATTCATCATAAAGTTATCCTTGAGTACTACACCTAAATTAACCCTTCTCCTCTCAGTCACTATCTCCCACAATAACCTGATTTTATTGTCTTTCTAGCACTTTCATTCTCTGATACTTATCTATTTGAAACGAGTAATAAAAGCATGCCTTTTCCTCTTCTTCCTCCCTTTCAGAATGGGCAATCAGCCCCGAACAACCTACACCCCCCTGAAATGCATCCTGAGACATTGGGATAAATTTGATTCCCAGACCCTGAAGAAATGACACATGATATTCTTTTGCTCCAAAGCGTGGCCCCAATAAAAATTAGAAGATGGGGAGACCTGGCCTCCTGAGGGAAGTATCAATTACAATACCATAATACAATTAGACCTATTCTGTAGATGGAAAGGTAAGTGGTCTGAAATTTCATATGTTCAGGCTTTTTTTGCCCTGAGGGACAATCCAAACTTATGCAAAAAATGTAAAATTGACCTCTGGCCCTAGTCTCATGCCCTCCTCCACTGACGATTTCTCCTCTGGATGAAACATTTCCCCCCTCTTGAGGACAGGCTACAAAAACAACAAAATCACCCACAGGTTTCTCCTCGATCCATTTCCTTCTCCCTCCCTCTGCAGGGACGATTTGTCCCTCAGCACCCTCTAGCTTTCCTCCTTGCCCTAGACTGCTTGCCCACAGCCACTATGCCCAAGGGACAAATGTCTTTCCATTACAAGAGATGCCAGGAGAATTCAGCACGGTCCGGGCCCAGGTCCTTTTCTCCCTACAAGACCTCAAACAGATAAAGGGAGACTTAGGCAAGTTTTCAGACAATCCAGATAAATACATAGAGGCTTTTCAAAACTTAACTCTAGTTTTTGAATTCTCATGGAAAGACACTTAGCAATCAGACACTTACCAGCTCTGAAAAACAAGCGGCTTTACAAGCTGCTGAGCGATTCGGGGATGATCAATTTTTAGTATATCATGATGAACAGACAGGATAGGATCCTGTCAGGGAAGCTTTCCCCACAGGAAAGCAGCAGTACCCATCAATGATCCCCAGTGGGACTCCGATACCACCATGGGAAACTGGCAGAGGAAGCACTTTCTGTCATGCATTTTGGAGGGCTTAAGAAAGACCTGTGCTAAACCCGTCAATTATTCCAAACTTTTTGCCATCAGTCAGGCATCAGATGAAAATACCTCAGCCTTTCTAGAGAGGCTCAGGGAGGCCCTGATCAAACACACCCCTATCAGGCCAGACACCATGGAAGGAGACATAATCCTTAGGGACAAGTTTGTAACTTAGGCTGCCCCAGATATTCGCAAAAAGCTACAAAAATTGGCTATGGGTCCCGAGGGCCCATAGAACAGTTGCTTAAGGCAGCCAACACTGTGTTTTATAATCGAGACCAGGAGGAGGCACTAAATAAAGGAAAAAAGATAAAAAGAAAACATAGATGCTTGTGGCATCCTTTCAGGCCACTGCCCCACAGGAGACCAAGAAAATATTTAACTGTTATTAACGTGGACGGTCTGGATAATGGAAAATAGAGTGCCCCCAGAGACAAGGGACAGCACGAAAACCACCAGGGCCATGCCACATCTGTAAAGGAGATCGCTGGAAATCAGAGTATCCTAGGAGGTCTCAACCCCCGGGACGAGTCGTGCCCAGCCACACAAGATTGAGGGGGCCTGGGACTCTTAACAATGGCTCCCACATCCCAGTTGCCCATAGGGACCCCTGAGCCCCAGATACTTCTAGAAATAGAAGGGAAGCCTGTTGACTTCCTCCTAGATATAGGAGCCACTCTCTCCATCCTCCTCTCTAACCCAAGGACACTCTCAAGTCACCGTGTCACCATCCGTGGCATAACCGGAAAGCCAGTCGCCAAGTATTTCTCACAACCCCCGGGGTGTTTGTGGAGTGACCCACTGTTTTCTCATTCCTTCTTGGTCATACTGGAGAGTCCTACTCCCCTGCTGGGAAGAGATCTCGTGACAAAACTAGGGACCTTAGTCCTTCTGGCCCCTGGACAAATTCCCAGCTGCCTCCCAGCAATAGAAACAGACATTGATCCTGAAGTCTAGGCGAAGCCTGGAATAGTCAACTGTGCTCTAACAGCCACCCCAGTCCATGTTTACCTCAAGGACCCCCACACATTTTCTTGTAGGAGGCAGTACTCCTTAAAACCTGAGACTCAACAAGGACTAATCTCAGTTAATAATAACCTTAAAAAGACAGGACTCCTCAGGACATGTAAAAGTCCTTGTAACATCCCCCCCATCCCGGGAGTTTGAAAACCCAGTAGAGACTGATGGTTAGTGCAGGACCTCTGGGCCATCAATGAAGCAGTCGTCCCCATACACCCCATAGTCCCATATCCTTACACACTTTTAGCCCAAATACCTAAAGAAACTAAATGGTTCACTGTCTTAGACTTAAAAGATGCCTTCTTCTACATACCCTTACACCCTGAGTCACAATACATTTTTGCCTTTGAGGAACCCAAAAGCCAGACCTCACAGCTCACTTGGACAGTCCTTCCCCAGGGTTTTTAGGGACAGGCCTCATTTATTTGGACAGGCTTCTTGAAGGACCTGTCCAACTCCTCTGACCAGTGTACACTGTTACAATATGTAGATGATCTCCCTCCAAGAGCCTTATAAGCCATGGAACAAGTGCCCTTCTAAATTTCCTGGCCATAGGGGGTTACAAAATTTCTAAGGCCAAAACCCAGATATGCCAAACCACAGTCAAATATTTGGGCTTAACACTGTCGGAAGGCCCTGGGGCCAGAAAAGGTCCAACCCATTTCCATGTACCCCTTCCCAGGACTCTCAGACAACTTAGGGGTTTTCTTGGCATTATAGGATATTGCCATCTATGGATTCCTGGCTATGGGGAAATAACCAAATGTCTGTACCAAATAATAAAAGACACACAGGAAGCACAGACGAACCTGGTGCTCTGAACCCCGAGGGCAAGCAGGCTGTTAACCTCCTGAAACAGGCTTTACTAACTGCCCCAGCTATGAGTCTCCCATCCAGAAGATCCTACAACTTATATATCACAGAGAGAAAAGGAATAGCACTGGGGGCCTTAACCCAACAAAAGGGGCCTGTCTAACAACAGATAGGATATTTAAGCAAAGGGCTGGACTTAGTAGCTTGTGGGGAAAGAGTCCCAGAGAGCAGTTTACAGGCTCTCAGCCTCACATGGAAAGGTGCTGTCTCGGGTAGTAGGTGGCCATCAGCTGTGACTGGTTGGCCTCAGCTGTAACCAGTTAGCTAATTAGCCACGAATATAAGTTTGGAATAATTGACGGGTTTAGCACAGGTCTTTCTTAAGCCCTCCAAAATGCATGCCAGAAAGTGCTTTCTGCGCTAGAAGTGGATGGCGGATTGCAGATAGTGTGGAGCCTACTTCTTGTGTCTCACCCAGCCACCAGTGAAACTTGTTAGGGTACTGGCGGATGTTGGCTTTTGTATTGCCAACCCAGCCTCCAGCAAGAATATAGTGGAATGAATCCCTTATCCGTGGCTCCGTTGGTGTTTCTTTTTGGCCTCACCATATCCTGTGTTCTTATGCAGGGAGCAGGACCAGAGTCCCTGCATGACATAGCTCATGGGTGGCCCGCCTGTCTCCAGACGGTTGCAGCAACTGCCCTCCTAGTACTAGAGGCCCTCAAACTCACCCTGGGACAAGACCCCACAGGACTACCACAAAAGAAAAGCTATTGGCAGTTAAAGTACCGAAATTTGACTCCTGGATCCATCATTCCTGGATAAAGCAGTGGAATCTGGAAGAACCAGCACCACCTATGGGTCAAGAGCCTGTGAGCCCTTCAACAGAGCCATTCAATTACTCCTGTGAACTTTTAGAAAATCTAAAGCTTCTCTTTAAAAAGGCTGCCAACAAATCAGATAACCTATGAAAAATAACATCATTTATAAGTCTCAATTTTTAATTCTTTTAACAATTCTCCTAAAAGGATTTCCAGATAGTCCTATACCCTTCCAAAGGGATGAGAATGTTTGGGTTTCCTTAGCCAATCATGTAATGAATGTGTCTGATTTGTGTCTCAACAGAGGAACCTTCATAGAACAAACCTTTACCTCCTGCCTAATAGGGGTTTGAACCCACTTAAAACATTTAGAAAAACCACACTACCTTTCAGTTTATGGATAAGCCCGTTTCTTACTCTAACATCTAAAAGACAGAAGCATGTTTTTCTTGAAAGTAATAGCTGTGACCCCGGCAGAAAAATGTGTCAAATTCACTGGTTGTTCTAATCGATGTTTTAATCTTTCAGCCAATATCACCTTAACTACAGCTCCACCACCTCTGTAAATTATGCTAATACACATGTCAAATTACCTGCTGGATGGTTTCTCATTTGTGGAAAGACTGTTTACTCCAATGTTCCAGCTTACAGCACCGGAGGACCTTGCTCCCTCGGGAGGTTAACTGTCTTTTTTCCTCAAAAATCTCATCAGGCTCATCAGACCAGACACCAGAGGGAACTTACTGTAGCCTCCAGTTGTAACAGTGATGTACATTTGTTCAGCCCAGCTGCATATATATCATTACCTCTTTTTGTTGTACCAGCTATGACTATTGCCTTAACTATAGAGATTAGCCAAATAGCCTGCTCCATGGCAAAGGCCCTAAACACTACTTCACAGGCTATCCACACCATTGGACAAGGAGTTAGGACAAGTTAGAGAAGCAGTTCTTGAAAACAGAGCTGCCATAGATTATTTACTCTTAAGACATAACCTCAGGTGTGAAGAATTTAAAGGATTATATTGCTGTAATCTCTGACAACTCACAGTTAATTGAAGACAAAGTTAATTAGATTCACAGCATAGTGTCCAATATTAAACAGAGAGAAGAGCTTTTTGTTCTTGATCTCTCCTCCCTTATTTCCTGGCTTCCCAGCCTAACTGGGTAAAGGACACGTTTCTCATTTTTCTCTTATTCATTGCTATAGGGATTATATCATGCTGTTGCCTACAATATCTCTCAGCTTGCAGATCACCTACTGGCTGGCCAAGACGATTCAAACGTCTACAACAACTGGGCCATAGGACTGAGACCACCTAGCTCCAGATAGTCCTGAATATAAAATCTCACCAAAATTTACCCATCTACTGAAGACCGCTGGACCACCCTCTGACCAACTAGCCCACTGCCAGACCATACTCTACCCCTTTTCAGCAGGAAGCATCCAGAGCGGTCTTCACCCTCTTCCTCTAAGGGCAGTTAGAGTTACATCTTCAGAGGGGCAATTGAGATAGGAAAGTCCTAGGCAGTTAGAGATAGGACCATGGTGGAGGGCATCGAGGCCCAGACAAACAGTCTCAAAATGAGATGAGAAAATTGTGGGTAGTCAGGGACATGCAACGGAGGAACTCACCTCAAGGACAAAGAGAATAGTAGCTAAAAGGAAAACAGAGAGAGAGAGAGAGAGAGAGAGAGAGAGAGAGAGAGAGAGAGAGAGAGAGAAGGGAACTGGATGGGAGGAGCTACCACACCAGATTGCGGAGTCAGCCAAGATACCAGCTCAGGTGCAGGAAGGGGATGGGGGGAGAGGGCCCAACTGGCTCCTGGTAAACAACTTAAAGATTATAGATTCGAGGGCATATAGTCTCCAGTGCAGCTTAGCCTGTGGGGCATTCCATTTGGATCCCCCCTCTCTTGGGCTTTTCGCTTTTGCAATAAAGCTGTATACTGCTTCAATTTACGTCTCCGAGTCCATGTTCTCATTATTCGAGTATGTGAGGTCATGAACTCTGGGCACCAGAAACCAGAATCATATATCATAAATACTTGTTCGATTCATTGTTTAGCAACTCATTTATTTTAGCTCACATTCTATCTTTAGTAAACTGTCTTTACTTAGACCCCAGTAATGGCACTAAACTTCAAAGTATTTCCATTTTGTCCTTTATCTGCTTTTTCATATCAAGTCAATTTCCTGCAGTTTCATGATCAAGAAATATACCTTCTCTTTTTAACCCATCATCACTATATCATCAGTCTTAGATTGCTATTATTCTAAAACAGTATTTTTCAAACGAATGGATAGAATGGCTTTCTCTCAAACGATTTTATTGTTTTAGTGTCTATATTTTAAGATGAATTGATATAACCCCCTTGTCTCCAATAGTGTCACTATGTTCCTATTTCTTCTAGATCAAAATTCACTCCTTCCAGAAAGGCAAACCTAAGTTATTTTTTTTTTCTCTAAAATCAACCAAAAATAAGAAGTTTGGGAAACAGAAAACACTCATAAATGAAACTATAAGTTATATATATATATATATATATGAAAAAGATGAAAGCAGAGAAAATTGTTCAGCATGAAACAAGAAGCTTGAAGCTGTAAGTCCTAGGCAACGTTAACAAAACACAGAATTTTCCAAATCAAGGGGCATATCGTGAGGGACAACATCAATAATCCCTTGTTTAGAACATGGGTTAGCTGTAGAATCTTCTCACAACCCCATTGATACCACAGAATGTAAAGATAGAAAGGACCAAACAAGGAAGTTTGCAAAGTAGTGTCTTTACAAGAAGCAATTTAGCAGTGGTGGTTACCCAGCTTCAAATCTCTCTCAAGTTAAGCCAAGTAAAATGAGGCCTCTGCCCTGCAACAAATACTCTAATTTACAAAGCTCTGTTTCATAAGTTATTATGTATGGAGTGAGTCAGTGAAATTTTCAAAATTTTTAATTTTTCCAGAAAATTCCTCTGTCACTGTTTCCATGTCCCTCTACCTAGAGCACAATCAAGAAAAAAAATCTACATTGAAATATAAATATTAATATAAAAGGACTCAGAAAACCAAAACTTTTAAAAAATGTAAGTAAAACAAAGTATGTAAAACACAAAATATTTTCTTTACAGAACATGAAAATTGTGAAAAAAATATTTCCATGATTCAAGTGAATAAAATTGATCTTTCTGAATCAAGAGTGAAATAATTAAAATATTGAAACATTAATTAAAAAATGAGCATTAGAAGATAAAGTATGAAAATGTGAGCCTTAAAAATATGTCCAAAAGAAAAATAAGAACACCTATGGAAATAAAGTATAATTAGAACAAATAATAGAGAAGAGACACTATCGAGAAATTATATCCAGAAACAAAAGATCTTGGAAAACTTTAGAAAAGTAAAATTTAACAGTTGAAAGAATTTTAAAATACCTATCAGCAAATTATGAGATACAAAACTCTTAAAGGAAATGCACTATATAGGTAATGGTGTTTGTGAAAAATAATAGAATGAATGGAAAAAATATTTAAACATAGTTTAAGATTTTTTCTTGAGTAAACAAGATAAATTTAAAGGTAAAAAGCTCATAATGTTTCAGGAGATTAAAAAAATGTTTAAGTGATTAATACTGAGACATATGCTAGTAAAATTACTAGGAAATGTATTCACAAAGAAAAATAAAAGGCATACAACAAATAAAGTAAATTTAAAAAAAACAGTCATTGATAGTGCAAAAAGATTAGAATGGTCCCTGCCTTCTTTAAAGCAGGATCCAAAGTGAGTAGAAAATGGAACAATTTCTATAGATTTTTCAGCAATCTTTGACATGATCCAACTAGTTTATATTCTGCTAAATGGTTATTCACTTACAAAGGAAAGCAAGAAATATTTTCCAATATACAAGAATTTTAAGATATATCACTTAGTAAGCAGCTTGTAGAGGTTAAAGTTGTAGCCAAGTGATAAAATATTAGTGAAATTCTCATTAAAAAAATGACAGTAAGTTTTAAAGTCATAACATATAGACCTAAGGTTAAAATAATCAAACAATAATGGTTAGAGAATGTCACCTTCTAAAATGATGTAGAAATAATAATATAGTAACATAAGTCAGAATATACAAGTGGAGAAAAGATGAGCTTTTACATTATCATTAAATATATATATATATATATATATATATATATATATATATATATATGTATATTTAAAGTTCCTGTAAATAAATATCTTGTATCTGGACTCTGGTGCTTTTCTTCCATAGTAGGACCACAGAGCTGGATATGTAATAGATGGATCATGAACCTTCATTGTAAAAACTATAGGATAAGAGATGTCATAAAAATGGCGGTATGAGGTGAGCCTCTGGAAATCTCCCCTGGAATTTACAACAAATTGAACTATAACTTCACAAAGGACTCCCTTCGCAAAAGACAGGCAAGATGAAGAGGCTCACTATTGAAATCACCTGAAGGTGGGAAAAGTGCACAAGCAGGGGAGGAGGAAAGGGAGAAGTGCAGAGACGGGGATGTGCAAGCACAGGACGCAGACCTAGCTCAGTGCTCCGAGCTCGCTACATCCTGGAACTACCGCAGCTGCGGGAGACAGAAGAACTCAGACTGCTAGGGCTCTGCTTATGGCTCACAGGGCTGAGGGGACAGCATATAACACGGCTGAAACCAACGCTCACGGCAGAGACCTCGGAGCAAAGACTGAGGGAAGAAGGCTGAAAACGGTAGTTTAAGCCCATACTGCTGAGCAGAGAACAGAAGCCTTAGGTACTGAGACTAGCCACCCCCTCCTTACCCTCCCAGAGCTCACCCCACCCCTACCTGCCCAGTGCGAAAAACAGAACAGTAGCAGTGTCAGATCAAAACAACAGAATATTTACAGTTCTGAGAACTGTGGTTCATAGACACAGACACACAGCCCAACTAGTTCCGGGAAAGGGGAGGAAGCTGTGGAAGCAGGACTGGCTATGGTGGTGGTTGTTGCCATTCCTCTGGCCACCTCTCACAACCCACCCAGCCCCTCTCCCCACCTATCTGGGCAGATCCATGTGGGAGTAAACAGAGCTGCTGAAACACACAGGTTCTGAATCTGGGGCAAGAAGAGCTTTGGAACCTCAGAATCTCTCCACATCCCCCCAAGGAAGTGGTGGAATATGACCAAGGCCAACTGTTCACAGAGGAGAAGCCTGCTTTCCAGGGACTCCCCCCATTGTGTGAGAAGCCAGAACAGTGCAGGGAAAACATAACACTACAGTGTGAGAGAGAATAAAAGGCTGCACTCAGAGAGAAAATAAAATATTGTACCAACACTACTGGAAAACAAAAGAAAGACCTCTTTCTATCAACCTGTTGCAGAACCCCATCTTATAGCTGTCTAGGACGAGACATAATAAATCATTAATGGCCATGCATAACCAAGGCAACAAGATAGCTTAAAAAGAAAATGAAAAGTCTCCAGTAAATGAACTTAAAGATATGGCAATATGTGACTTAAATAACAGAGAATTCAGGATTGCAGCTCTTCAAAAACTCAATGAGATGCAAAAAAGCACAGACAGGCAGTTTAATGAACTCAGAAACACAATCAAATAACAAAATGAACATTTTACCAAAGAGATAAGAATTTTAAAAAAGAACCAAATAGAATTTGTGGAGATTAAGAACTCAATAAACTAAATGAAGAATGAAATAGCCAGCTTAGGTAGTAGAGTTGACCAGATGGAGGAAAGAATTGGTGACATCGAAGATAGAAATCTGGAAATGGCACAGATGGAAGAAGAAAGACACTTGAGACTTAAAAGAAATGAAACAACTCTACAAGAACTTTCTGACCCCCATCAGAAAGAGCAATGTAAGAATAATGGGCATATCAGAAGGAGAATAAAGACAGAAGGGGAACAGAGAGTATATTCAAACAAATAGTCACCGAGAACTTCCGAAATTGTGGAAAGAACTGGACCTTCGAGTCCAAGAAGCAAATAGAACACCCAATTACCTCAACCTCAACAGGAATTCTCCAAAGCACATTGTATTGAAGCTGTCAAAAATCATTGACAAAGAAAGAATCCTCAAGGCAGCCAGGGAAAAGAAGACAGTAACCTACAAAGGAAACCCGTTTAGAATATCATCAGATTTTCAGCAGAAACTCTACAAGCCAGGAGAGAGTGGAACTAAATATTAAAACTATTGAAAGAGAGAAATCATGAGCCAAGAATAATATATCCAGCAAGGATATCCTTTAGATATGAAGGAGGAATAAAGACCCTTCCAGACATACACAAGCTGAGGGAATTTTCTAACACGCGACCTGCAGTACAAGAAATTTTGAAGGAGACTATTTGACCACCATCAACAGGGATAACTTGTGGCAACCAAAACATCAAAAGGGGGAGAGTAAAGGCCAGAACTGGAATATGGGAGTGGAGAAAGTAAGCATGCTGAGGAAAATAGAATATTCTAAATATCAAACTTTCTTTTACATAAAGTTAATGGTAACCACTCAAAAAAAAAAAAAAAAAATCCAGAACTGAAATACATATTGTAATAAAAGAAGAAACAGAGGGAAAAGTCATAGAATACCACCACACAGAAATAATAGACAACAACAAAAAGGCAAAGAAACAATGGAGACACAGTCTTACCAGAAAACTACAGTTAGAATGATAGGAAATCCTCACATATCAATAATCACCCTAAATGTAGATGAACTGAACTCACCAATAAAAAGGCACAGAGTAGCAGATTGGATCAAAAAACTAAATCCAACCATATGCTGTCTCCAAGAGACACATCTCAGTTACAAGGACAAGCATAGACTCAAAGTGAAAGGGTAGAAATTGACACTCCAAGCAAATGGTATCCAGAGAAAAGCAGGTGTTGCCATAATGATATCAGATGAAACAGACTTCAGGGTAAAAAAGGTAACAAGAGACAAAGATGGACATTTCATAATAGTAAAAGGGACTCTACAACAAGAAGACGTAACAGTCATCAATATTCATTCCCCCAATCAGGGAGCACCAAAATATTACCAAGCAGCTACTAACAGAACTAAAGGGAGAAATTGACCAAAACACAATTATACTAGGGTACCTAAATACATCATTGACAGCTATGGATAGATCATCCAAACAGAAAATAAGTAAAGAAATAGCAGCCCTAAATGACACATTAGATGAAATGGACATAATTGACACTTATAGAGCACTTCATCCTAAAACATCAGAGTATACATTTAATTTCTAGTGTACAGGGAACATTCTCAAGGATGGACCATATATTGGGACATAAAACTAGCCTAGGCAAACTTAAGAAGACTGAAATCATACCAAGCATATTCTCTGATCACAAGTCTTTGAAATTGGATATCAACTGCAGAAAGAAAGCAGGAAAAACCACAAATACGTGGAGATTAAACAACATACCTTTAAAGAATGAAAGGGTCAAGGAAGACATAAGAAGAGAGATCAAAAGATACATAGAAACAAATAAATTGAAAATGCATCCTACCAAAATTTTTGGGATGCAGCAAAAGCAGTTTTAAGAGGGAAATTTATATAATTAAGGCCTGTCTCAAGAAACAAGAAAAATCCCAAAAAAAACAACCTCTATTACACCTTAAAAAACTAGAAAGAGAACAAATGAAACCCAAGGTCAGCAGAAGAATGAAATAATAAAAATCAGAGCAGAAATAAATGATATAGAGAACAAAAAGACAATAGAAAAAATAATGTGACAAAGAGCTGGTTCTTTGAAAAGATTAGCAAAATTGACAAACTCTTGGCTAGAGTCACTAAGATAAAAAGAGAAAAGACACTAATAAACAAAATCAGAAATGAAAGGGGGGATGTTATTACGGATGCCACAGAAATACAAAGGGTCATCCAAGAATACTATGAAGGACTATATGCCACCAAATTTAATAAACTAGAAAAAATTGACAAGTTCTTAGAAACATATAGCCTTCCTAGGCTGAATTATGAAGAACTAGAAAATCTAAATAGACCTGTCACCAGTAAGGAAACTGAATCAGTCATCCAAAACCTTCCCAAAAGCAAAAGCCTGGGACCAGAGGGCTACACTAGTGAAGTCTACCAAACCTTCAAAGATGATCTAATACCTGTCCTGCTCAAACTCTTCCAAAAAATTGAAGAAGTGACAGTACTCCCTAACTCATTTTATGAGGCCAACATTACCCTGATACCAAAACCTGGTAAGGACAACACAAAAAATGAAACTACATACCACTAGCTCTGATGAATACAGATGCAAAAATCCTAAACAAAATTCTAGCAAATCAATTTCAACAATACATTAAAAAGATTATTCATCCCGACCAAGTGTGATTTATCCCAGGGGCACAAGGATGGTTCAACATGCAAATCCATCAATGTGATACACCACATAAATGAAATAAAGGACAAAAATCATACACTTGTATCAGTTGATGCAGAAAAAGCATTTGACAAGACACAACATCCATTTATGATTAAAACACTTAATAAAATAGGCATAGAAGGACAATTCCTTAACATAATAAAGGTCATATATGACAAACCCTCAGCAAATCTCATAATTAACAGTGAAAAACTGAAGCCCTTTGCTCTATGTTCAGGAACACGACAGGGCTGTCCCCTATCACCTGTGCTTTTCAACATAGTGTTGGAAGTCCTCGCCAGAGCAATCAGGCAAGAGAAAGATATAAAAGGCATTCAAATTAGGAATGAAGAAGTTAAATTGTCACTCTTTGCAGATGACATGATGCTACATAGAGAAAACCCTAAAAACTCCCCAGAAAGCTATTAGAAATAATAAACGAACACAGTTAAGTTGCCGGCTACAAAATCAATGTACAAAGGTCCATTGCATTCCTATATACTATCAATGAAATCTCAGAAAAAGAAATTAAAAAGACAATTCCTTTTGCAATTGCAGCAAAAAGAATAAACTACCTAGGGATAAAATTAACCAAGGACATAAAAAGACCTATATGCTGAAAGCTATAAGACATTTTTAAAAGAAATTGAAGAAGACAAAAAGAAATGGAAAGACATTCCGTGCTCATGGATTGGAAGAATCAACATAGTTAAAAAGGCTGTATTACCCAAAGCAATACACAGATTTAATGCAATCCCCATCAAAATCCCAATGGCGTTTTTTAAAGAAAGAGAACAAAAAATCATCAGATTTGTGTGGAACCACAAAAGACCCCAAATAGCCAAAGCAATCCTAAGGAAAAAGAACAATACTGGAGGTATCACACTCCCCGACTTTAGCTTGTACTACAGGGCAACAATAATCAAAACAGCATGGTATTGGCAGACAAACAGACACACAGACCAATGGAATAGAATTGAGAACCCAGAAATAAAACCACATAAATATGGACAGATAATTTTTGACAAAGAAGCTAAAAACATACAATGGAGAAAAGACAGCCTCTTCAATAAATGGTGCTGGGAGAATTGGAAAGACACATGCAAAAGAATGAAACTGGACTGCTATCTGTCACCATGTACCAAAATTAATTCAAAATGGATCAAAGACTTAAGCATAAGACCTGAAACAATAAACTGCATAGAAGAAAACATAGGTACTAAACTTATGGACCTTGGGTTCAAAGAGCGCTTTATGAATTTGATTCCAAAGGCAAGAGAAGTAAAAGCTAAAATAAATGAATGGGACTGTATCAAACCTAAAAGCTTCTGCACAGCAAAAGAAACCATTGACAAAATAAAGAGGCAACCAACTGAATGAGAAAAGATTTTTGCAAACAGTGCCTCTGAGAAGGGGCTAATATCCAAAATATAAAAGGAAATCATACAACTCAACAACAGAAAAACAAACAACCCAATTGAAAAATGGGCAGAGGACCTGAAGAGACATTTCTCCAAAGAGGACATACAAATGACAAACAGACATATGAAAAAATGCTCAACATCACTAATCATCAGAGAAATGCAAATAAAAATTACAATGAGATATCACCTCACCCATTAGAATGGCTATAATCAACAAGACAATTAGTAACAAGTGTTCGAGAGGCTGTGGAGAAAAAGGAACCCTCATACACTGTTGGTGGGAATGCAGATTGGTTCAGCCACTATGGAAGGCAGTGCGGAGGTTCCGCACAAATTACAAATAGAATTACCATATGACCCAGAAATCCCACTCCTGGGTATCTACCCAAAAATCTGAAATCATTTATCCATAGAGACAAGTGTGCTCCAATATTCATTACAGCTTTATTTATGGTGGCCAAGACATGTAAACAACCAAAATGTCCTTCCATAGACGAATGGATAGGAAGTTGTGGCATATAAGCACAATGGAATACTATTTGGCATTAAGAAAAGATGAAACAGGACCTTTTGTGACAACATGGATGGACCTTGAGATTATAATGCTAAGTGAAATCAGTCAGACAGAAAAAGCAGAGGACCATACAATTTTGCTGATATGTGGTATATAAACGAAATCAACAAAAGAACAAGACAAACAAATGAGAAACAAAACCTCATCGACAAGGAAAATAGTTTTAGTGGTTACCAGAGGGTAAGGGGGGAGGGAGGTAGTAGATGAGGGTAAAGGGGATCAAATATATGGTGATGGAAGGAGAACTGACTGGATTGTGAACACACAATGTGATTTATAGGTGATGTAATACAGAATTGTATACCTGAAATTCATGTAACTTTACTAATAATTGTCACCCCAATAAATTTTAATTAAAAAAGAATGAATAAATAAGGGCATAAAATAAAGTATATAAAGAAACATAAAAGAGTCATTGATTAGAGGGTTCTAGAAAAATGGCGGCGTGAGGTGAGCCTCTGTAAAGCTCCCCTGGAATTTACAGAGAATCGAACAACAAAAACTCCACAAAGGACTCCCTGCACAGCAGACAGGCAAGACGAAGAGGCCCACTACAGACTGAAATCACCTACAGATGGGAGATTCGCGCCAGTGGAGGGAGGAGGAAAGGGAGAAGTGCGTGGAGACGGAGCCACGGGGGCGCAGGATGCAGACCTAGCTCAGTGCACCAAGCTCGCTGCTTCCCAGAACTACCGCAGCTGCGGGAGAGGGAAGAACTCGGACTGCTAGGGCTCCACTTATGGCCCACAGGGCTGAGGGGGCAGCATATAACATGGCATAACCCAATGCTCACGGCACAGACCTCGGAGAAAAGACTGAGGGAAAAAGGCTGAAAACGGTGGTTTAAGCCCTCACTGCCGAACAGAGAACAGAAGCCTTAGGCACTGAGACCAGCCGCCCCCTCCCACCCCTCCCAGAGATCGCCCCGCCCCCACCTGCCTGGTGCTAGAAGCAGAACAGTAGCAGTGTCAGATCAAAACAACAGAAAATTTGCTGTTTTGAGAACTGTGGACCGCAAACACAAATTCACAGCCCAACTAGTTCCGGCAAAGGGGAGGGAGCTGTGGAAGCAGAACCAGCTATGGTGGTGATTGCCGCCATTGCTCTGGGCCACCTCTCACAACTCACCCTGCCCCTGGCCCCACCTATCTGGGCAGATCCCTGCAGGAATATACAGAACTGCTGAAACATACGGGCTCTGAATCAGGAGCTGGAAGAGCTTTGGAACATCAAAAGCTCTCCGCATACCCACTGGGACACTGCGCCCTGTGACCTAGACGAACTATTAACAGAGGAGAAGCCCGTCTCCCAGGGAATCCCCCCATTGTGTGAGAAGCTGGAATAGTGCAGAGAAAACATAGCACTACCGTGTGGGAGAAGAAAAATAAGCTGCAGTTGGAGAAAAAATAAAACATTCTACCAACAAGTACTGGAAAACAAAAGAAAAACCGCTTCCTATCAACCTGTTGCAGAAGTCACTCCTGTAGATGTCTAGGAAGAGAAGTAGTAAACCAATAATCACCATGAATAACCAAGGCAACAAGATAGCTCAGAAAGAAAGTGAAAAATCTCCAGAGAAGGCACTTAAAGATACAGAAATATGTGACTTAAATGACAGAGAATTCAAGATTGCAGTTCGGAAAAAACTCAACAAGATACAAGAAAAAAAAAGAGAGGCAGTTAAATGAACTCAGAAACTCAATCAAAGAATAGCATGAGCATTTTAGGAAAGAGATTGAAAATTTAAAAAAGAACCATTTAGAATTTCTGGAGATTAAGAACTCAATAGAAGAAATTAAGAACAAAATAACCAGCTTAGGTAGTAGAGTTGACCAGATGGAGGAAAGAATCAGTGACATCGAAGATAGAAACCTGGAAATTACACAGATGGAAGAAGAAAGAGACTTGAGACTTAAAAGAAATGAAAGAACTCTACAAGAACTTTCTGATTCCATCAGAAAGAGCAATATAAGAATAATGGGCATACCAGAAGAAGAAGAAAGAGAGAAGGGAACAGAGAATATATTCAAACAAATTGTCGATGAGAACTTCCCAAATTTGTGGACAGAACTGGACCTCAAATTCAAGAAGCAAATAGAACACCTAGTTACCTCAATCCCAACAGGCCTTCTCCAAGGCACATTGTATTGAAGCTGTCTAAAATCAACGACAAAGAAAGAATCCTCAAGGCAGCCAGGGAAAAGAAGACGGTAACTTACAAAGGAAAGCCCATTAGATTATCATCAGATTTTTCAGCAGAAACTCTACAAGCCAGGAGGGAGTGGAACCAAATATTCAAACTATTGAAAGAGAGAAATCATGAGCCAAGAATAATATATCCAGCAAAGATATCCTTTAGATATGAAGGAGGAATAAAGACCTTTCCAGACATACAGAAGCTGAGGGAATTTTCTAATACATGACCTGCACTACAAGAAATACTAAAGGAGGCTATTCGACCACCATCAACAGGGACAATTTGTGGCAACTAAAACTCAAAAAGGGGGAGAGTCAAGGCCTGAACCGGAATATGGGAATGGAGAAAGTAAGCGTGCTGAAGAAAATGGACTACTCTAAATATCAAACTTTCTTTTACATAAACTTAAGGGTAACCACTCAAAAAAAATCCAGAACTGAAATATATACTGAAATAAAAGAAGAAACAGAGGGAAACATCATAGAATACCACCACACAGAAATAATAGACAACAACAAAAAGGCAAAGAAACAATGGAGACACAGCCTTACCAGAAAACTAAAGATAGAATGACAGGAAATCCTCACATATCAATAATCACCCTAAATGTAAATGGACTGAACTCACCAATAAAAAGGCACAGAGTAGCAGATTGGATCAAAAACTAAACCCAACCATATGCTGTCTCCAAGAGACACATCTCAGCTACAAGGACAAGCATAGACTCAAAGTGAAAGGGTGGAAATTGACACTCCAAGCAAATGGTACCCAGAGAAAATCAGGTGTAGCCATAATGATATCAGATGAAACAGACTTCAAGGTGAAAAAGATAACAAGAGACAAAGATGGACATTTCATAATGGTGAAGGGACTGTACAACAAGAAGACATAACAGTCATCAATATTTATGCCCCCAATCAGGGAGCACCGAAATACACCAAGCAACTACTAACAGAACTAAAGGGAGAAATTGACCAAAACACAATTATACTAGGGGACTTAAATACATCATTGACAGCTATGGATAGATCATCCAAACAGAAAATAAATAACGAAATAGTAGCCCTAAATGACACATTAGATGAAATGGACATAATTGACATTTATAGAGCACTTCATCCTAAAACATCAGACTATACATTCTTTTCTAGTGTACATGGAACATTCTCAAGGATAGACCATATATTGGGACATAAAATCAGTCTCAACAAATTTAAGAAGATTGAAATCATACCATGCATATTCTCTGATCACAAGGCTTTGAAATTGGATATCAACTGTAAAAAGAAAGCGGAAAAACACAAATACATGGAGATTAAACAACATACTTTTAAAGAAGGACTGGGTCAAAGAAGAAATTAGAGGAGAGATCAAAAGATACATAGAAACAAATGACAATGAAAATACATCCTACCAAAATTTTTGGGATGCAGCGAAAGCAGTTTTAAGAGGGAAATTTATCTCATTACAGGCCTATCTCAAGAAACAAGAAAACTCCCAAATAAATAACCTCATGTTACACCTTAAAGAACTAGAAAAAGAAGAACAAGTAAAACCCCAGGTGAGCAGAAGAAAGGAAATAACAAAAATTAGAGCAGAACTAAATGAAATAGAGAACAAAAAGACAATAGAAAAAATTAATGTGACAAAGAGCTGGTTCTTTGAAAAGATTAACAAAATTGACAAACCCTTGGCTAGACTCACTAAGATAAATAGAAGACACTGATTAACAAAATCAGAAACGAAAGAGGGGAACTTATCACGGACACCACAGAAATATAAAGGATCATCCAAGAATACTATGAAGGACTACATGCCACCAAATTCAACAACCTAGAAGAAATGGACAAGTTCTTAGAAACATATGGCCTTCCAAGGCTGAACCATGAAGAACTGGAAAATCTAAACAGACCGATCACCAGTAACAAAATTGAATCAGTCATCCTAAACTTTCCCAAAAGCAAAAGTCCGGGACCAGATGGCTTCACTAGTGAATTCTACCAAACCTTCAAAGAGGATCTAATACCAATCCTGCACAAACTCTTCCAAAAAATTGAAGAAGAGACAGTACTCCCTAACTCATTTTATGAGGCCAACATTACCCTGAAACCAAAACCTGGTAAGGACAGCACAAAAAAAAATACTACAGACCAATATCTCTGATGAATACCGATGCAAAAATCCTAAATAAAATTCTAGCAAATCGAATACAACAATGCATTAAAAAGATTATTCATCACGACCAAGTGGGGTTCATCCCTGGGGCACAAGGATGGTTCAACATACGCAAATCCATCAATGTGATACATCACATAAACAAAATAAAGGACAAAAATCATATGATTATATCAATTGATGCAGAAAAAGCATTTGACAAGATACAACATCCATTTATGATTAAAACACTTAATAAAATGGGTATAGAAGGAAAATACCTTAACATAATAAAGGCCATATATGACAAACCCTCTGCTAATCTCATAATTAATGGAGAAAAACTGAAGCCCTTTGCTCTATGTTCAGGAACACGACAGGGCTGTCCCCTATCACCTCTACTTTTCAACATAGTGTTGGAAGTCCTTGCCAGAGCAATCAGGCAAGAGAAAGAACTAAAAGGCATCCAAATTGGGAATGAAGAAGCTAAATTATCACTCTTTGCAGATGACATGATGCTATATATAGAAAACCCTAAAGACTCCACCAAAAAGCTATTAGAAACAATCAACAAATACAGTAAAGTTGCTGGCTACAAAATCAACGCACAAAAGTCCATTGCCTTCCTATATACTAACAATGAAATCTCAGAAAAATAAATACAAAAAAACAATTCCTTTTGTAATAGCAGCAAATAGAATAAAATACCTAGGAATAAACTTATCCAAGGATGTGAAAGACCTATATGCTGAAAACTATAAGACATTTTTGAAAGAAATTGAAGAAGACACAAAGAAATGGAAAGACATTCCATGCTCATGGATTGGAAGAATCAACATAGTTAAAATGGCCATATTACCCAAAGCAATATACAGATTCAATGCAATCCCCATCAAAATCCCAATGGCATATTTTAAAGAAAGAGAACAAAAAATCATCAGATTTGTTTGGAACTACAAAAGACCCCGAATAGCCAAAGCAATCTTAAGAAAAAAGAACAATAATGGAGGTATCACACTTCTTGACTTTGGTTTGTACTACAGGGCTACAATAATCAAAACAGCATGGTATTGGCAGAAAAACAGACACATAGACCAATGGAATAGAATTGAGAACCCAGAAATAAAACCACATAAATATGGACAGATAATTTTTGACAAAGAAGCTAAAACATACAATGGAGCAAAGACAGCCTCTTCAATAAATGGTGCTGGGAGAATTGGATAGCCACGTGCAAAAGAATGAAACTGGACTGCTATTTGTCACCATGTACCAAAGTTAATTCAAAATGGATCAAAGACTTAAGCATAAGACCTGACACAATAAACTGCATAGAAGAAAACATAGGTACTAAACTTATGGACCTTGGGTTCAAAGAGCATTTTATGAACTTGACTCCAAAGGCAATGGAAGTAAAAGCTAAAATAAACGAATGGGACTATATGAAACTTAAAAGCTTCTGCACAGCAAAAGAAACCATTGACAAAATAAAGAGGCCACCAACTGAATGGGAGAAGATTTTTGCAAACAGTGCCTCCGATAAGGGGCTAGTATCCAGAATATACAAGGAACTCATGCAACTCAACAACAAAAAACAAACAACCCAATTGAAAAATGGGCAGAGGACTTGAAGAGACATTTCTCCAAAGAGGACATACAAATGGCAAATAGACATATGAAAAATGCTCAACATCACTAATCATCAGAGAAATGCAAATCAAAACCACAATGAGATATCACCTCACCCCAGTCAGAATGGCTATCATCAACAAGACAAATAGTAACAAATGTTGGAGAGGCTGTGGAGAAAAAGGAACCCTCATACACTGTTGGTGGGAATGCAGACTGGTGCAGCCATTATGGAAGGCAGTGTGGAGGTTCCTCAAAGAATTACGAATAGAATTGCCATATGACCCAGCAATCCCTCTCCTGGGTATCTACCCAAAAATCTGAAAACATTTAGAGATAAAGACACGTGTGCTCCAATGTTCATTGCAGCTTTGTTTACGGTGGCCAAGACATGGAAACAACCAAAATGTCCTTCGATAGATGAATGGATAAAGAAGTTGTGGTATATATACACAATGGAATACTATTTGGAGGTAAGAAAAGATGATATAGGAACATTTGTGACAACATGGATGGATCTTGAGAGTGTAATGCTGAGCGAAATAAGTCAGACAGAAAAACCAGAGAACCATGTGATTTCACTGATATGTGGTATATAAACCAAAAACAACAAAAGAACAAGACAAACAAATGAGAAACAGAAACTCATAGACACAGACAATAGTTTAGTGGTTACCAGAAGGTAAGGGGGGTGGGGGTTGGGGGTGGGGGGTGGGGGGTGGGAGATGATGGTAAGGGGGATCAAATATATGGTGATGGAAGGAGAACTGACTCTGGGTGATGAACACACAATGGGATTTATAGATGATGTAATACAGAATTGTACACCTGAAATCTATGTAATTTTACTAACAATTGTCACCCCAATAAATTTAATAAAATAAAATTTAAAAAAAAAGAGTCATTGATAATGGAAAAAGATTAGAATGGTCTCTGCATTCTTTAAAGCAGGATTCAAAGTGAGTAGAAAATAGAACAATTTCTATAAATATTTCAGGAATCTTTGGCAGATCCAATTAGTTTATGTTCTGCTAAATGGTTATTCACTTATAAAGGAAAGCAACAAATACTTTCCAATATACAAGAACTTTAAGATAGATCACTAGTAAGCAGCTTGTAGAGTTAAAGTTTTAGCCAAGTGATAAAACAGTATTGGAATTGTAATATAAAATTGACAGTAAGTTTTAAAGTCACAACATATAGACCTACAGTTAAAATAATCAAAGAATACTTGTTACAGTATTTCAACCTTTTAGAATGATGTGGAAATAACAATATAGTAACAAAAGTGTCATGGAGGGACTCTCATCCAGCTCCCCACATAAGAACTCAGGATATGGTGAGGCTGAAAATAACACCAACAGAGCCCTAGATAGGGGAGTCATACCACTATATTGTCACTGGCAGCCGGGTTGGAGACACAGGGAGCAAAACATCTGCCAGTGCCCCAACAAGGAGTCTTCCTGCACCCCAATCTCTGGCAGCTAGGTGTGACACAGGGAGTAAGATCCACACAATCCGCAATCCGCCCTCCACTTTTCTGCCTGCCCACCAGCCAACCAACCATCGCAGCCATGGCAGTTATATCAGTGGCTAATTGGCTAACTGGTTACAGCTGATGACCAACCAGTCACAGCTAATGGCCATCTACTACCTGAGCCAACACCTTTTCACTGAGGTGGAGAGCCTGGAAACTGCTCTCTGGGACTGTATCCCCACAATAAGTCAAAATATGCAAGTGGAGAAAAGATGAGCTTTTACATTATTATTAATGTAATAATAACAATTATATATATATAGTTTTAAAGTTTCTCTAAATGGGTATCTTGTATCTTGACTCTGGTGCTTTTATTCCATAGTATGACTACAGAGCTGGATATATAATAGATGCATCATGAATCTTAATTGTAAAAACTACTGGGCGATTTTTTTATTTTATTGTTTTACTGTAACTTTTCTTTTTTTGTTGTTTTTTAACCGCGGAAAAACAGTGTGTAATTACAGTATCTAGTAAAAAGGCAAAAAGAGCCACATTCAAATACAATACTCTAATTGGTAAATTTGTTTCTCACAAGGGTATGTTGTCATGCGGGGTCTCTGGTCCCACTCCCCACATAAGAACACAGGATATGGTGAGGCCAAAAAGGAACACCAATGGAGCCACAGATAGGGGAGTCATACCGCTATATTCTCGCTTGCGGCTGAGTTGGAGACATAGGAAGCAGGAGCCACACGACCCGCAATCTGCCGTCTGCTTCTCTGCCAACCTACCCCACTTGCTAACTGCAGTCCACGCTTGCTAGCTCAGCCACGGCAGTTATATCAGTGGCTAATGGCTAACCGGTAACAGCTGATGGTCAACCAGTTACAGCTGATGGCTTTCTACTACCCGAGCCAGCACCTTTCCACGTGAGAACCAGAGTCCGGAAACTGGTCTCTGGTAATCTGTCCCCACATATGGGTTAACAATTATGAAGCTACTTAAATCATCTTGCTCATGACTAACGTTTTTTTCAATCTGAAAAATCTCTCTTTAACCCTGGAAAATGTTGGACTATCATGTTGGGATACAGTCTTTCCTCCATATCTATTTTCCTTACTTTTTGCTCTTTCTTTTATGCTCCCTAACTTCTCTCTCTCTTTTTTTAAGCTACATAATTTAAAATACATGGGTGCTGTCATATTTTCAAAACTGTATATGTCTCATTGATTGCAAGCTATTATTTAAGCTAAAACAGATAAACATATTCATGACTCGTCAACCTGCTGGAATTCCAGCCTCCAGCTGGAATAGGCACTTTTGCAGTATCTAGAGCTGTCTATCCACTGTGATTTAAGTGCTTTACGTTTAAATACCCAAAGTTGCTTCTTGATGTGTATGAACAATATTTGTCATTCTTAAAAGCATAATAGTTCAAGCAATACTGTGCTGTGAAATGCTTTCAAGGAAAACTATATTAGAATAGATTGACCTTAAAGAGTTCAAACTGACATTCCATTCAGAAAAACAAACAAGCAAACAAACAAACAAAAACAAAGAATCTGTGTGTTGTAGGGATAGAGCCAGGTGTGCAGTTTCCAGGCTCTAGCCCTCACGTGGAAAGGTGCTCACTCAGGTTAGTAAATGGCCATAGACTGTGATTGGATGGACATCAGCTGTGGCTAGTTGGCCGACAGCTGTAACCAGTGAGCCATTGGTCACTAATATAATTGCTGTGGCTATGCTAGCAGAAGATGGGGGCTGAACTAGCAAGAGCGGATCGCAGTTAGCAAGTGAGGTTGGTTGGCAGAGAGAAGTGAATGGTAGGTTGTGGATAGTGTGGCTCCTGCTTCCTTTGTCTCCAACCCAGCCGCCAGTGAGAATATAGTGGTATGAATCCCCTATCTATGGCTCTGTGGGTGTTTTTTTTGTTCTCACCAGATCGTGCATTTTTATGTGGGGAGCAAGAACTGAGACATAATATGTGTATTCTGGATGCACAAAAGAAGTAGTTACTGGTTTGTGAATTCATATCTATTGTATTGGATCTTTACAGATATAAAATACGGTTGCAGTATGGTTTATTAAGTGTAATTTGTAATGTAATGTAAGGAAAATACAAGAATATTTTCATACATACAAGTAAGATTTGGGTTCAGCATTACATATTATCCTTTAGAATAAATGAAGCTAACCTTTCCTGCTTCTGTTTCTTGATAAAAGTAAACAAGATTATTTGGAATTTATAATGTAAAATTAAATTTAGTATTTCGGCTGTTTTACCTATTAAAATAATTTTCCAACATTTTTATTTGAATCTCATATGGTCAGAAAATACACTCATATATCAAATGACATTCTTAAATCTCAGGTTAATGAGGCCCTAGTAATTCCTATCATAGGTATCGATTTCCTAATAAACTAGGAAACATCATAACTTAACTTTCACGTAAAAAATATCACATCATCTGTCTCCTGATAAAATAGGAATATAGGCTAACTTTCAAATATTGCTAATAATCTATAATACACAAAGGTAATTTTAGCTTTCACTGTAGAGAGATAAATTTTTCAAATGTCTCTGTAATTTGAGCATCTATTAACTTGGTCTGGTACACACCCACTACATTAAAATGCCTTAAACCAGTGATTTTAAATGTGTGTTCTACCACCTTTATAATGTGTATGCCATCTTTAAAGCTTAAGCCAGTTCTCATGAGATTGTGCTATAAAATATAGTCACTCTACCCTTATCATTTATGAGTGGATTTAAGATTTTGTTTTCCTTCTATTATAGCTGCTATGACTTCAAATGCCCTTGCCCAGAGCAAAAATAAGCCTGTCAGATCAGTTTATAAATTTATTAGTTGAAAGCCTCTTTTAGGACACATAGAAGTTATCTATATTGAATTAATTACCCAAACACAAACACACTTTATCTACATTCAGAACAGATTGTTTCTGGGTTGAAGAAGTGCCCTTCTGACTGGCTTGCATTGATTTATACTAGTTTTACTAAAAATAATTGAATCATTTTGCCCTTTCTTTCTCTTTCTCACTAAAAAGATTTTTTTCTTGCTTGATGGGATAAACGCTATTTGTCACAGAGTCATTATTAACGATTAAGAAAGGCAGCCAGGTAAAACATACTTAACTTTAAAAGATGAAAATATGATATTCAAGAATGCTATTATTCAGGAACATGCAAATTAACACAAAAATGACATGCCATTTACTCACTTGATTTTTCAAAATCAAGGGTGTGGTGAAGTTATTACTCCCAAATCTTGTTGAGGATGAATATTAATATCGTGTTTAGGAGAGTAACCTAAATATATCGATCTAAATTTTAATGTGCATCATCATTGAGCCAGCATTTCCAATTCTAGAATCTGTCCTACAAAAATAATCACATGTAAACAGAATGATATACGTTTATAAATTAGTTCATTGGAACATTACTTATAAGAGCAAATAAGGAAATAATGTTTATTATAGAATTGTTTATAAAGTCATTACTATATTGCATTGTTTATTATATATATATATATATATATATATATATATATATATATATATATATATATATATTAATCCACTTGATGGGAATATAAGTAGCAATTATAAAGAATGAAATTTACAGACAATAAAGATCTCTAGGGGAACTCAATGTACAAAATAATTTTCAAAATAATATGGGTAGTATTACTTCTGGGGATAGGAGTAAATTAGTGATTTTGTTTGTTTTTTTATAGATGGACTTTAGTCTTTTACTCCATATTTATCCATATAATTATAGGCTTTTTACAATAAATAAATACCATTGTAAAATGTTAATTAAAAAATTTTAAAAATAAAATAAAGGTGTATTTCACAACACATTGGGTTCCCTAATATAGATTATACATTTATAAAAAGAATGCTTTTGAATATATTTTAATGAATGTTTTGGTACTAATTCTTTATAATGTTTAATTTTTCTACATGGAAAAGCTATAATTCAGCTAACATAATTAACTGTCCATTAGGGTGGTAGAGATAAATAGTACAAGTCTTGATGCTCCTGTATGTAGTAGTATTCCTATGAATAACTATATAGAAAACCAATTCAATTAATTCCTTTTGTAATGACGAGCAGGGAAAAGAAAGGGGAGAGACACACTAGAATGGGATTAATTAATTTATTTAGCAATATAAATAGCAAAAGACAAAGGCAATTATTGGAATGTGCTAATGGCAGAAAGTAAAGGTGCGTAAGACTAAACTATATATATTTATAACAATGTCATGCCAAAGGAGTATACATACATACAAGTTTAAGAGATCCCAACATATGTTTACTATTGATCAAAAATCACTTGGCTAAATACACAAATAACATCAGTAAGTAGTATTCAAAAGCAGTAATACATTTTATAAGATAGCAACTATTACAGTCAATGCCAAAAGCTCACCAAACTGTGGGGAAACAACAGTGGAAAGGTCAGGAATCAAAACCTTGCCAGGTCCAGGGGTGGAAAACTGAGGCGTCTCCTGAGGCTGCAAGCTGCAAGCTGCATACAAGTTTCCAAAATGCTAACAAGTTCCCAAGAAAGTTGTTGCTGTTGCCGTTGCTGTTGCTGTTGTTGTTACTGGAAGTTAGGGCGTCTTCTAATGTTACAAGCTGCAAGCTGCATACAAGTTTCCTAAATACTAATAAGTTCTTAAGAAGGCTAACAGTGGAGAACCCTGGAGAGGGCGGAAATCAGCCGGACCTCACCAGGTCTGTGCCTGGAAGTCAGGGTGTCTCCTGGTGTTGTAAGCTACATATTGTATACAAGTTTCCAAGATGCTAGAATGATGAAGAATCACCAATGGCAAAAAACAAAAAGGATGAAATTACACTGCCGACTGAAGTCTGTCTTATATATTTTTTCAGATGTACTTTAGAGCCAAGCTTCTTGTTCCTGTCTCACCCTCTGGGAATGGACAGGTCTGGGAGGGTTCAGCAGTTACTGGGATAAGGATATTGCTTATTCGGCTGAAGGGCCAGTTTATTTGGACAAACAACACTTACTGTTCTTGTCTGGGACTGTTGTTCCAAGGCCTTCCAAAGCTTGTCAATGTGCCTGCCACGTCATTCTAAGATAACTTAGTTAGTACTTCTCTCCTTCATCCGCTGATGTGGGCAAAATAGACAAAAAACAACTCAGAGTTAGTCTGGGACAAACTTCACATGCAGTCCTCCACATGTGAGGGAAAATCCAAACCAAACATGCAGTCCTCCACAGGTGAAGGAACAAAAAGCTAAACAAAATCTAACTAGTACCTCACTTGCAGTCTCTCACGTGAGGGAACCCCATATGCAATCTCTTATGTGGGGGAACAAAAGAACAAAATGCTAACAGGCAAAAGATAACATCAGCCAATGAAGGTAAATTTTCCTAACATCTTTCTCACATCTTTCTACTTTAAATATATCATAATTACTTGCTCTGAATAATAAAAAATCAATATTTAAGTGTTTTGTAGGTCATTTATTTTTTATATATGATAGCATGGCACAATATATACATTTTTCCTAGTTTTAAAGTGACTTTCAGTATCTCTGGAACAATTTTTTTTTTTTTTTTTTGCTGTTATATTTATTGGGGTGCCATTGGTTAGTAAAATTAGATAGGTTTCAAGTGTACAATTTTATAATACATTATCTATATATTGCATCGTGTGTTCACCACCGAAAGTCAAATCTCCTTCCATCACCACATATTAGACCCCTTTGTCCCTCTTCTACTACCTCTCCTTCCCCCTTCCTCTCTGGTAACCACTAAACTGTTGTCTATGTCTATGAGTTTTTGTTTCTTTGTTAGTTTGTATTGTTCATTTGTTGCTTTCAGTTTTATAAGCCACACATGAGTGACAATTTTGAAATGTGAAAATTTATATCAATGGAGTTATATATAAAATTATAAATCTTCATATCTCTTTAATAAATACAGAGGGTGCCAAAAAAACACATACACATTTTAAGAAAGGAAAAAACAGTATTAAAATTGTAATATTCAATATATACTGATAACTCAAATCGTTATATTTTACAAAATAGTATTCATCCAAAGTGTCAAGGTCAATTCAACTTTGAAAATTAATACATAGATAACATCTCTTAAAATGTGTATACGTTTTTTAATTGGATTGTTTGTTTTTTTGTTTTTGAGTTGTATGAGTTCCTTATATATTTTGGATATTAGCCCCTTATCGGAGGCACTGTTTGCAAAAATCTTCTCCCATTCTGTTGGTTGCCTCTTTATTTTGTCGATGGTTTCTTTTGCTGTACAGAAGCTTTTTAGTTGAATATAGTCCCATTCATTTATTTTTAAACAGACTCTAGGAAAAAAATTGAGGCATTATGAATAAGGTGACTATGTAGGGTGACTATGTTATTCCTATCAGTCTTATCTTCTGGAAAAATCCTGTGCATTTTAAAAAAAAGTTTATTAATTGATATATTTATATTTGAGACAATTACAAATCCAATAGTAATTGTTGTCTGTTCTACATGGCTTTTATTAAGAATTATTGCTAAAACAATTGAGTAATAATCAGCAAATGGTTTAATTTTTATACCTGCTACATAGCAAACATTTGGTTTTATATTAATTCTCTGAAAATATATATCATTATTATTTGGTGTAGGTGTTTATATTCTGAATCAATGTCCTACTATAATGCCATAAGATTTTCTGGATTTTGTCAGATAAATAAAATTCAAATTAGCTTTCTTAGATGATCTTCTGAACATTAGATATCAGTATAACACAAATAAACAACAATAGCACACTTGTTTTTCTCATTTTCTATTACCTTAATTCTTCTTCTTTTTTTTTTTTTTTACTAGTAGTACATTTTGAACTAGGATGTCAATAATTAGCTATCTTTAACACTATTGATAATGTGCATGAATTTTATTTTCTTAGCGTTTAATATAAATATATGATAAATGTTGCTTATCTTCTCATTCTTTAGTTGAAAAGTATGCTCCTTGAAAATAATATAAAAGAACATTAAGAATTGCATGATTTATCAATTGGTCATTCATCTGCATATTATTTTTCACAGCCAAATGTCCTTTTTCGTCTATTATCCTTTCCTTCTCCCAAATATTATTCTAACTCAAAGTGTTAGCCTTTCTTCCCTATACTTACATTTCTATGAAATTTTCATATTTCTCTTTGAAGTGTCATTATTTCCATGATTGCAATATAATGAGTCTATGTTTCAAGTGAGGGAGTCCATATATGTCACAGAAACGTATCATATGACAAGAAAAGTTGTACCTGAACAATGTACAATATAAGCCTTCCCTCTACTTTGACTCTATTCTCGCTACTGTATTTGCACATAACTAAAAAATGCTGCTCTTTATAGCCTTTCCTGGAGAGACAATATACTTGGAAAAGTTCTTTAGAGTAGGAGTAGAATAGGAGAGTGGGGGTTTTACAAGCATTATAGCATGCTGAAGTCTTCTCTGAAATCAAACACCATATAACAATAAAAGGATGAGGATAAACCTACTCTTCCTCCTGCTGTTGAGTAAGGAAGGAATGTATAATACTTTTTCACTTTCAGTTCACACTGGCCTAATTGATCTGAGATGAGGGTGGGAGGTGGAATTACTGAGACCATTATATAGATCTCTGGGAAGACCTGCAGTTCAAACATTTAAATAGAGTGCCCTTCACACTTAGCATAATGCTTTTGGCTTAGTTTCTTCCCTGTTGAAAATAATTTTCTAGATAATTTGTCAATAACACATTTTACAAGTTTTAAGGGTTTCAAGGTTTATATATCTCAGCGTGTAAAAAAAAAATTAAGAACATACACTTAAAAAACGAATAAAATAACTATAAAAAGAATTGACAGTGAACAACATATATGTACATATTCCAATAAATGTATCCCACAATGCAACGTTTCCTTAGTCAGATCTGAAAAATTCCACAGCCTCCTACAATATCTCTCAAAAGGCAAAGACATGTGCTTACAGAAATAGAAGTAGATCAACATACAGCAGTAAAATATTACCATATAGAAGTAAAACATCTTATATTTGCAAATTTTCCAAAATCACATAACCATATGAATACAGTAGTGTCTGTCTCAAGAGCTTAGTGGGTGCCAGGTAAGTGAGAAGCATGAAATTTTAAGTTTTATTAGATTCATGGTGAATTTGAATTAATGATCATATATTTTTTATATATTTTCCTGCATTCCATTTTGTTAAAGGTGCTTATGGATGCATATGTGACAATGCTTATTTATTTATCCATAATGTGTGTTTCTTTACCGATAAGTAACTCTTATAGTTAAATATACAACAAGACAAGAGAAAAGTATACAATTCACAAAATAAACATAACATCACTTTATAACAAATAAGTATCAATAAAATACATGCCATTAAAATGGGAAAGGCTTATGAAAAAATGACTAAAAAACAATGGCATTGATAAAGATGTATTATATAAGCAAGATAGTTGATGATAGTATAAAGTGGTTCCACATTTCTAAAGCGGAATCTGCCTGTGTGTGAAGAGGTTTCAACTGTTTATGCCTTTTAACATTCCACCTAATATCCTAATAATTTATCTTAAATAGTCTGAGAATACAAATAGCTTATATGAATTTATCCATTGCAACATTGTCTAGTTTAGCAGCTAATTTCAAAATGCTAAATGTAACATCATAGTAGAATTATTTAATTTTATGCCCATGCAATAAAGCTATTGAAATTCATGTTTGCAAAACATTTCTACATAAAATGTCATCTAACTCTGTCATGTATTTGGATAGGTGACACATTGATATTTAAACAGAAAAGAACTAAAAATACTATAAAATATAAGCAGTAGATAGTTAAATTTATAAAAAGTTATGTATCTATATAAATTTGTAAATTAAGATTATATTGTTATAGTATCATTACAATTTTTATAATTTACAAAATTTTCCAAAATGGACTATAAGTAAATACATTGTTTAGGATACCTTATTGCATTTTCTTGCTTATCAGTTATTTATTAAACATATAATTTAACACAACATTGTTCAATATTTTTTCAAAATTTAAATTCTATGAAATGTGATTTTTGAACATTCTTATATTGCTTCATTCTATTTAGTTAACTTGTGTGTAAAAATAATATTAAGTAGCATTTTCAGCAACTTACAGTGCACTAAGCATTTTATCTAATCCAGATATTTTATACATTTCAAATTCACCTAACCCCAATCCAAATTTACACACAAGGAAGTTGAGGTTCTGAAATATTAGTCTATCCAAGACGAAGTAGCCAGTATAAGTAACGTCAAAGTTTTAAGCCCAAGTATTTTTGCTCCCAGTTCATGTGCTTCCTCCATGATATCATACTGCCTCACAAATTATTGGTAAGACAGGGAGAAGCTTATCATTAAATTTATGTATGAGATTTCTTATAATCAAGCAGTTTATGACATGAAGTGACAAAATGACAATTTTTCTTACAGTTAATTTGATATCGTTTGGCTAGATGTATTCATTTATTTAAATATACAAAAACCTGTAAGTGACAATGGGCCAGATAAGTGTTGTGGGTATTATAGACACACAAATGACACATTGCAGGTCTATATTGTTTTAGAGATGCAGGTAATTTGGTGAGGGGAAGAGAGCTGGTGGAATGTATGTATTATGCATTGTAGTATTTATTACAGCCCATTTGCTTTGGTGCAACAGTTTGGATATTAATTTTAATGATAAACTTAACCTTTGTTCATGTATTAAACCTTGCTAAGAAATGATTTTATTTGTTTTATTTTATACAATAATTTTAAATTTTACCTATTCAAGTTATTTTAATTTTATATTGTTATTTCTGTACATTTGCCCAAAGGCTTTCAAAAATAGGCATGTTTATAATGGACAAATGGATAAATATAAGGTGATTTTTTTTTTCTGAGACACCTAGTTTAGATTTAGTGATGCTCAGCTCAGATCAAATTACATGCTGCAACAGAATTCATGTATACCAATTATGTACAGTGCCACAATTAACTTAGAATTGCATGCTCATTATCCTGCTGTTTTGTTCCATTTTTGTTCACATGTCAAAAAAATCAAATATAAATGCAATTACTTTCCAGGAAGAAATAAATGTCAGCAATTCCATAGTCAAAAAGGCAACAGTCACAATGCTAGATGACCAAAGCAATAACTTTGTGAAGATAACAGGGAAGCAATTAACCCTGGGGCTAGATTATAAAATCATTCAAAGAAATCTTAGATCAATGGGGAAGAGTTGCAATGTGACTTTATAAGGTAAATGAAAAATATAATCATTGCTCCTCCTCGGGATGGCTATATGATTTTTTGTGTGTGCTTCTCTTTCTATTTTTTTTTTCTTCATATTGAGGTAATGTTGGTTTATAACCTTATATAAATTTCAGGGGCACAACATTATAATCCGTCACCATACAATTGACTCCCTTCACCCATTTGACCCTTCCTCCACCTCCATTTCCCTCTGTAACCACCGATATGTTATCTGCCTCCATGAGCTTGTTCTTGTTTTTTGTTTGTTTATTCATTTCTTCTGTTTTATATTCCACATATATGATTTTGTTAACCTCTATTCAGCCCCCTTGATTTGATGACAACATAATAGCAAAGAATCTCTACCAAATTAAAAATTTTTAAAGCTCCATCTCACCTAAGTCTATATTGTGAGTATTTCTACTTTAGTATTTCTACTAATATTGGTCATATTAGCCCTTTATCTGTTTATAAAGAGATAAGATTGATTTCTTCTCAGGATAATATTCCATTATTGTGTGAGTTTTCAATTGAAGAGAGGGACTAAACTCTATGATAAACCATTGTAATAGGTGTCAAAACTTTCTTAAATGGCTGAATCCATTTTGTGAAATTAAGCTTTTATTTGTAATTATTACAGAAATTACAAAATAAACAGTCATGCACACACATAGAAGTTTATTACAGAACTCCATTAAGCAGTTAACCAAGACAGCCACTGGAAGCAAAACATCAAATTATTTTATGTACATTTAGCAATGGTTCTGTAAAGGTTTCTATCAGAGCTATGAAAGTATAGAACACAGGGGCAATTTAGAATTTTTAGATCCAGCCCTGTTATATAACAGTTTAAAAAAATAAAATCAACACACACACACACACACAGACATGAAAATACACACATACAAAACTTGGGAAGAGCCATGCCTTCTGCATGGCCAACTAAGGGTAACACCAGTGCAAGGACAGACACTATAGCTCTTTCTTATTCTTCATTCAGATACATTTTGCGCCTTCTATCTACATATGAGATTATGTTAAATTTCATGTCTTGAGAATCTAATATTTTCTGAAAATACACAAACAAAAATCTCAAAATAGAAAAAAAATGACAGGAAGGTAACTTCTCATTTTGGAAGCCTCGATGAATAAATGTGTACACTCTACAAAATAACACTAACTGGAATATTTTAATTTAGTAAATCTGACTTGCATTTCTAACATTAATATACTTCTTAGAATAAATATCGTTACTTTCCTCCATCTTCCCTCCTCCCATTTCGACCTCATAATAGAAACTATAGAAAGTCACTATTAGAGGTGACTACCAGCCTGGCAACATTTCAGGCTCCATTAGCTGCTGCAAAAGAATGGTCTGGAGTAAATGGACTTAATGTCTCTCACTATCCCAGCTAGGTTCAAAGTAAGGGAAAGGGGCAGAGAAGCCTGGAACAAGTCAGAGTGCATGGACTATACCTTGCAGATGGTCAGTTACAGGGTCGTTTTTATCATACGATTCTTCCCCACCTACCTGAAAGATTGAGTTCAGTTATATCTAGTCATTTACATTTATTCTCTTCTGTGGCAGGCCAGTATAGTGGTAATATTGCCTTATTCACTGACTATCTTTTGAGGAACACTAGTTTTATAGAGACTTGAATGGTACCCACTAATAGTTAAATAGTTAAGAAGCTTGCTGAATGACTTGTCAATTTTCTTCTAGAACAGTGTGTCTTGTAGTCTGTGTTTCCTTGAGATAGGTAAGAAAAACAAACAAACAGATTATATGAAACTTAAAGACGCAAGAATTAAACCCGCAAATAGACCTGTTAAAGGACAGTGTACTACACATTCTTAATTAGAGTACCAAAAATAGATGGTTATATTATTCATAGAGACTTGTTGGCATTATATTAGTCTGAGAAATGACATCTTTACCGTTCATAATTATATTTTTGAATACTTGTAAGACAATAGTTTACATTTTGAATAGTTTTTCATATAAACTGAATTTCTCCATAGATGTATTATAAAATATAGATTCCATTATATATACACATATATATACACACATATAATTTTTATTAAAGTTTATTGCAGTGACAATGGCTAGTAAAGTTATATAGGTTTAAGTGTACAAATCTGTAATATATCATCTATATATCACATTGTGTGTTTACCACCCATAATCAATTGTCTATTACTATATATTTGACCTCATTTACCCTCATTTACAGCCCCTTTCCCCCCTTACTCTCTAGTAACCACTAAACTATTGTCTGGGTCTATGAGTTTTTGTTTCTTTGTTTGTTTTGTTCCTTTGTTTCTTTCTGTTTTATATCCCACATATCAGTGAAATCATATAGTTCTTGACTTTTTCTGTGTGACTTATCTTGCTTAGCATAATAATCTCAAGATACATCCATGTTGTTGCAAAAAGCACTATTTCCTCTTTTCTTACGGCAGAATAGTATTCCATTGTATATATATATACCGCATCTTCTTTATCCAATCATTTATCGACGGACACTTTGGTTGTTTCCATGTCTTGACCACGTTAAATAAAGTTTCAATGAACATTGGAGTTCAAATATCTTTACAGATAAATGTTTTCAATTTTTGGGGGTAGATGACCAGAGAGGGATTGCTGGGTCATATGGTAATTTTATTCTTAATTTTTTGAGGCATCTCCACACTGCCTTCCATAGCGGCTGCACCAATCTGCATTCCCACCAACAGTGTATGAGAGTTCCTTTTTCTCCACCTGAAGCAATAAACTGCATAGAAGAAAACATACGTAATAAACTTATGGACCTCGGGTTCAAAGAGGATTTTATGAATTTGACCTCAAAGGTAAGGGAAGTAAAAGCTAAAATAAATGAATGGGACTACATCAAACTGAAAGTCTTTTGCACAGCAAAAGAAAGCATTGACACAATAAAGAAACAACCAACCAAATGGGAGAAGATATTTGTAAAATATTTTTTGAGTGTGATAAATTTATTAATTTATGTAAAAGTTTCCACTATGAAAGCAGAATGAATTTTGCATTTATGAATGCTTATGGATTTTAATCTGATATCACAGTTATATAAAGACTTAAAATTTAATGTTTTTAGATATATTCAAAGATCTATGATTCTTTCATTTGCAGTAATAAATAAATGAATGGTTAACTGATATCATCTCCATGCTGAGCATGTGTGTGTGTGTGTGTGTGTGCACGCGTGTGTTTGTGTTGTAAGAATGATCTCCAGATATTGTAATAGTTGGTAATTTCCATATCAATGACTTCTATTCTGGCTTAAGAGTTATTTCTAAACCTGTGCTTTCACATGCTGATTTATAAATTAAAACAACAGTACTTCTAAAATGATGAGGATATATGAAATGTACATGCAAATATTATTAAAGTGTTATGTGAAAACAAACATACCTTTTACTTAATATTTACATTTTCTTTTAAAATGTATAACTTAGGATGTTTGTTAAAATAGCATATCAATTTCTTCTTTCCTCTCTTCCAGCAAACTGAAACTTGACTAAACTCCAGATGCATGTCATAACATGAAATAGTTTTCATAATGATAAAACAAATTGAGGTCAGCAATACCTTTCCTATAAAAATCTAGCTCTGATCATATTATATCTCATGGTTAATAATTCCAGCACGGAAGAGACTTTGGAAGTTATGTAGTCAAGATGGTCGGTGAATAAGGCAATATTGCCACTATATTGTGCTGCCACAGAAGAGAATATGACACTATTTCAAATAGAATATTCAGGATTCATTTCAAAAATATATATAATCTATAACATTTCAGAATAAATCTCTCTCAAAAAGTTGGTTATTTCATAATAGTGTTACATTAAGACTTGTACGATAGCAGTTACATTCAGAAGTTTTACCCTTCTTATATCTTATGGTGAACAACCGTATTTGTTATACTACATATTTATGTTCTTACCTGGGAATTCACAGATACTATACTATAAGTTTTCCATGAATAAATAATTGTCAGCCTGAAATTTTAGAGATTATTATTATAAAGAGGTGAAGTTTTGCCATGCATAATAGATATATTCAAAAAGTTTGGTTAATTGAATATTTTGACAAAGTAATATAAATATCACCATGCTTTCTCAAGTTGTTTATATTAAAATTAAAACATTATGGTTGTTTCCTTCGATAGATGAATGGATAAAGAAGTTGTGGTATATATACACAATGGAATACTATTCGGCAGTGAGAAAAGATGATATAGGAACATTAGTGACAACATGGATGGATCTTGAGAGAGTAATGCTGAGCGAAACAAGTCAGACAGAAAAAGCAGAGAACCATGTGATTTCACTGATATGTGGTATATAAACCAAAAACAACAAAAGAACAAGACAAACAAATGAGAAACAGAAACTCATAGACACGGACAATAGTTTAGGGGTAATAGATATTTTTGTCTAAAACAAATTTAACTCAGTGTTATTTACTTTGCTTCAACAGAGAGTAAACATGTCTAAAAATATGAAACTAAAAATATCTCAAAATCAACAGTAATTTATATATATTCAAAACAAAAATATATATGTACATGAATATGCTTGAAAACACAGATAAATGAACAAAAACCTTTCTTCTCCAAAAAAAATTCTATCTCAGTTTTACAGATTTTACTGACATTTAGTCTCGTCATACTGTCTATCTGACTTCTATGATTTTTAAGAACTGCCTCAGTTGTAAGTTGGTCTTTTATTATTTCCTAGCATTTCCACACCTGTCTGAAGGCGTGGTTCATTTCAGCATATTCTTAAAAGAATTTATTCTGCCTGCCACCCCAGTGTCATCTCATGTCAGTTCAGCACCCAGCAGCTGTTGGGCATTTTGCTGTCATCTACCCTGCGCATATCTCGTGAAGCCGAGTTGTGTTGTGACAGGAATCACTTATCATAGGCTCCTTTCCAGTCCTGCATTTTGGATGATCATGTTGTGTCATTTAAAGCTAATATGAGTACCGTTTATGATTGAAGCTTATGAAACAGCTTTGAGGAACAAATATGTCCGTGAAGTATCAATTTTTGTTTTGTTTCTTCCTTGCTGAAATAAAATATAGATTGCAAATTCTTCTCTCCCAAATGCCTGATCTTCAGAAAGACAGTAAGAGTTAACAAAGGTCGTTTCCATAACAATTCTTAGGTGACCCATAACAGGCATCTTGTCCCATCTGTAAAATAAGAAGTACTCTCCAGATGCCCCATTTGCTGTGCAACTCACTGCCAAATTGTTTCGCTACTAGTAAAATACGTTTTGACCAATGGTATTATTATGGAAATTTTAGGTAAATTATAGTATAGTATCATGCTTCTAGAGGAGAATTAGGAAAAAGGGAGAGAGTGTCCAATTATTTAAAGAGCAATACATTTTATATTTAGGCATGCTATCAAGCTTATTAAGTATTGAGTTGAAATTTAAATGTGTGTGAATAAATTCATTGTGTAATGGTGTTTATTAATTCACTACAATACGCATTGGAATTAAATATTGGATGTGGATCATTCCCTAACTTTATAGGAAAACACAAATATTAATGGCACACAGTTTTTTCCTCTGCTATTCCTACTATTAAAATAATGTTTTTTATTATAAAATAAAAGCATTCATCATAAAACCTCAAAAAGATATTGAAATCGACTACTGTTTAGTGCACTCTAGTTTTTGGAACTTGATACTTAAAGATAGAAACAATGTATTACTTACAGGGCTTAAGTGGACCTGTAATTATTATATTAACATACTTAGAGGATCATAGGCCAAATATCAGACTATGTAGGTGGACAGATATCTAACATCTGCCCACTCCATAAATTATACTTTGGAAATGTGTATTTATACTGAGCACCACATATGCTATCTCCTTTATTCTATAATCTGAAAGATTCACCTTATTCTTTCTTTACTGTGGAAGAGTTGACAGTCATTATCAAACATGGAAAATTCTAGAAACTGAAAATCAGTCTGGCTGGACTTGAGAAAGAGAAGGTAATATAATGGAAGATGAGATTAAAGAGTTAGAGAGAGGTCAAATAATGCAGGGAATTTGAGGTTATACATATTATCTTTAGCCAAAGTTAAATTGCCAGCTTTTCATTTGTTATAGTATTATTTTTGAGAGAATGACTTAATCAAATTTAGATAACAACAACAAAATCATTCAGATAGCAATGTAGAGAATAAATTAGTAGAATGCAAGACTGCAGGTGAGGAGACCATTTAAGACAACAGTGTGAGAGTCCAGAGAAGAGATTATGATTATTTGGAATAGAGTAGTGGGGTATATAAATGGAAAACACATGAATTTGAGAAATAGCTAGAAAGTAAATATCATAGGATTTGGTGAAGAATTGCATAATGCTGTGGGAAAAAAAAATGAATGGCATTATGGATAACTTTGATGTTCCTGGCTTGATAATAGAGAGTACTGGGGGGAAAAAAATTTAAGGGTGGATGGGATATGGTAATAAGATTGGCTTAGAACAACCAAAGAATGAAATGCTTTTGAGATATTCAGAGAGATCTGGGAAGGGTGAATTTCATCCTGGATAGTAAATATGAGTAATTTCTAGGAATTAGACAATCAGAGTTTTAGGCAATTGTCATCTCCTATAAAATGTACGGCATGGGAAGAGAATCTAGTATAAAACCATAATTAACCAAATGTTTGAAAGCTAGAGGAGAATAATAAAGCACCATAGGAGACCCAGAAGGTATGGACCAAAATGTATGCATTACATTAAAGGAGAGTTGTTTCACAAAAGATTTTAAAAAAAGCAAAACAAACAAACAAAAAAGCATTTTAACAGTCATAATATCATTAAAAATACTGAGTTGCTGAGAAATCAAGGGGAAAATTTTTTATGCATAACGGAAGGTACTCGGGAATTAGCAGGCGCTATTTTTATGGAGTGACTTGAGATTAAACAAGAATATGGTAGAATGAGGTAGAATGAGAAGTCAGAGAGAATTGAAATGATGAAAAATTTCATTGTAAATGATGGTTGGAAAGGAAGTTTGACAAGATACTAACAGTAGATAAAGCTAAAACTAGGTGAAGAATATAGATTCAATCAATGTACTGCTCTTTAAACTTTGATATAGTTTGAAAATTTGCAAAATAAAATAAAAAAAGAAAAGTAAATTTACAACCATGCTTCATATGTGATGTGTTTTAAATTTTATGATGATAACGTATCTTGCTATTAATAAAACAGTTACTTGTCCTCCTAATAAGCATATAATTACCAAAATAACCTGTGAGGTATATTGCCAATAGTCTCCTATTGGCAATTCTATTTTTATTGTAAATAATAATAGTATTAATGTGATTTTATTTCAAAATGCTTGTGACAATTTATACAGTGTGTAATTCAGGTCCCCTCAATAGCCAATATGTATGCATGCCTCTAAGTTACACACACACACACACACACACACACACACACACAAGATGGTGAATTGAAAGAACATTGCACAATTACCTATCTCCACTTTCCAGTAGTAACCACAATGGAAGTTGAATACCCTAACACAATACAATTAAAACCACCTGTCCAGATTCTGAGGTAAAACAGCGGGGCAGCAAGGCTGAACACCTGCACACTGGCTCCTTTTTATCTATACTAGTCGGGAAGCACAACCTTGAATAACCTCTGTTAATATCACATATTGCAAGATAAACAAAATGACCAGGGAACCTGAATTTTTATTTCTTCTGAGTGAGGAGAAGTTCTATAAATGATTATTGAGGAGAAACAGGACAATATAACTATTAAATGTGAAAACTCTATTTTACACAATCAACTTCTCAAATGATTTTTAAAAGAATAGCTATGTCCCTAGCAAAATAGAGTACAGCAATGACTTCACAAATGAAAACTTCTAAACATCAACAATTAATTAAAAAAAGGCAAAAATACAAATTTTATGCAAGATAAAAAGAATGGATTAACAATACATACAAACTTTTTTTTAAGCTTAATTTGTTGTAAGGAAACATACTTTAAACACTAATGAGATATTATGTTATACTCATAAAATTTGAAAACAAAAAGTCTTGCAATCCTAAACATTAGTAAATATATAGAACAAGAAAAGTATTTCAATATCACTGATAGGTCTGTAAATTGGTACCACTTATTTGGTACCAGTTGAATAATAATTTGGCATTACTCATTGAAATTGAATGAGTAAATACCCTCAACAGCGATTTCACTTCTGGGTATATGAGAAAGAGAACCATAAGCCCACCAGGATGAGCATATCATGACAAATCAAACAAACAAAAAAACTAGAAACAATTTATTACAAGAAATAATGACTGACAAATTTTGGGTTATGATGGAATATTACACTTCAGTAAAAGTTAATGAGCCATAACTTCATACATCAACATGCATAAACCATACATTTGGATACACCATCAAAGTACAATATTGGTTATTTAAAGAAGTCAAAGAATACACATAATATAATTTCATTCCCATAAAGTTTAAATGCATGCAAACATGTAAAGGAAAGAAAGTGATAACATTCAGAATAATGGTTACCACTAGGTAGGAGAGAGAGGAGATACAAAAAGTAGTCGGTATTGAAATATTCTAGTTTTTAAGCTGGTTGTGGTACATTGGTTTAAATTTTATTTTTAATTATTATTACACCTGTATTCTTTTATATACATTACTTAATAAAAGTAATGCATACAATAAAGGGGAATAAAATACAGCCATTATTTCAATAATATATGTTAAACATTTATAGTATGATAAGAACATTACTAGATAATTTCATATATTTATCCCTTTTCATTGCTTCATAAAATTTATTATAATGTCAATTGCAACATAGACTTTTAGTGGAATAGTAAATAATAAGAATAAGTAATTGTAATATCACTGTTGCTACTATGCTACTACTATGCCAATTTATCTCTGTCTTCACCTGTCTCCCTGCCCCTCTCTCTCTTTCCCTTTTTTCTTCCCTCTCTCTATTTCTCTCTCTCTCCATGTATATACTCTGTGTGTGTGTTATTCTTAGAAATCAAAAAAATGTAGATTTTATTCTTTGTAACCTTCAAAGATAAGAAAACTGAGTCTCATCACATTATTAGTAAGTAATAAAGCAAGAAGTTGTACCCAGATATTTCCAAGGTCAATTTATAAATTACACTCACACAATGCATCTTAGTCACTACAATAAAATTAGTTTTGCTTTTAGTGTGTTATTCTGTGAAGTAATTATAGTTTGTAAGGTAAGCTAGAGATTATCACCTGTACCTCCACCACCATACGTACAGATAACTAGAAAACCTGGTCTCTGTCCTATGCATCAGAGCCCTTCACAATTGGAACAATTGTTCATTCCACCTAAGATAATGAATAAACTGTTTTCTAATAAGTACCATCTTCATAAGTTCATCCCTCACCTTGAGTTTTTATAAAGAGTTATTTATTTGAGTAACAGACGATAAATTCAAATAATCTTTTACTCATTTCCCATTCACTGTGCACTGCAGAACAAAATGTTGAAAACATCTAAGCCGAAGTCTGTTCCTTTAGTATTTAATCAATTATCTCATGATGTGGTGAAGTTTTAAATAAATAAATCAATGCAGTTATTTAAGGGAAATAATAAGAGGGAACAAAACTATCCTCAAGCAGGCCACTTACAGTCCACTGTGCTTTTAAGACTCTTTTATTAAAAGGTTCAATCATGTTTTAACCATTAAGAAAAGATGCAGTTCTACTTAACAAAAGCTATTGTGAAATCAATTCTTCAAGAACTGAATGCTTCAAACCAATCTAGAATAGGGTGTTTTGGGTTTTATGTCTCTTTGCTTTTCTTTCCTGCGTATATTTTTGAGTGATAGAACAATTTGAAGCTGGAAGAGATTATTTCAGGAGATCTTGATCTCACCATAACAATCATAGTGAATGCAGTCATAGGCTTAAATCCCAAAGGGGTCAACTACATGCTTCAAGCTTAGTTTTGGGTAAATTATATTGTGTACACGGTCCTGTGGGAGACTTTGAATGAATTCTTCAAGTTGGCTATGACACAAGTATCTCCAATTGTGAAAAATATTGAACCATTTTCAAGGAACAGAAGGACTGCTTTTCTTCTTTGGGAAAAATACTAACTGAAATATTGAACAAATAACAGCCAAATTCTCAATGCTGGAGAGTTAAAAAGGATGAAACATTAGACTCTTGGCCAAAAACCAGTACAGAGTAATATGTATGTATGTATATGATATTTTATTTAGTAATATTTGATATACATGCATGTGTAGACATGTGTATACATGTACACATGTAATGAGAGGCAACCGCTCATTATGCCTGGCAATAATGTAAAAGGAAAGTCAGGGCTATTGCATGTGATAGCGTAGGTTGCACAGTGCATTGCTACAGTGAGTGCATTTCACATGAGAGTCTGTGAATTCTACACTAAGTGTTGGGTTGTGCAGTTACCTGCACAATCACATTTTATAGCACCAAGGGGAGTTAAGAAGAAAAACTTGGATGATGTTAAAATAATCGTGCTAGAGTATTTCTTTCCTTAAAAAACCTCCACAGGTTTGTAGATATTATCTTTACGTTATTGCCATCAAAATCATGTAGGAGTCTTTATTATCCCATGAGTAAATTGTCTTCTCTAAATACCCAGGGTTCAATTTAATGATGATAAATCGTCTGTGTCATTTAGGTTGCTTTATTCTCAAAGAATATTTCTAAAATAGTTTATTTCGTTAACATGATCATTACACACTCTAACTACTAGCTAGGAAAATAGTTTACATTTAAGACTTCATAATACGCATGACCTTTTAACAGCACATAAACATGTAAAGCTAATGCAAAATATAACGATAAGCAATACAGATTAGGATATTTCAAGTACATAGTGACTCGAAGAAAAGCTGAATTTTTAAAATGGACATAAATATAATATGGAACCTGTAAAATTTTCTATTTTAGTTTATCTTATCCTAAATATGTATGCCCTCCATTTGCACAGGAATAATATTATTCCTTAATGGAAGAAAAAGGAGAGACTTGCAGAAAGAAAGAAAGAAAGAAAAAAAAAAAACAAGATGAACCAATAATAGAAAAAGTGTAATGATAATATAGGCATGCAAAGTGGTAGGGGAGAGAAGAAGGTCTTTATGAATATAATACAATACATGAAAATCTTGCAAAATAAGAAATTTTAGGTAGGTAGTTTGTTGATACAATTTAAACTAGACAGTATTGGGTTTCTGATACCATAGATTATTCTGCCTTTTCTTTTTTTTTTTCCCCACTCCCACACTCAAAACTGTATCTCTTGCTTGCCAACTTCTCCTTGGACAGCAATCCTCTCTCTCTCTCTCTCTCTGTCTCTCTCTCTGTCTCTCTCTCTCTCTCTCTCTCTCTCTCTCTGTCTCTCTGTCTCTCTCTGTCTCTCTCTCTGTTTTTTCAGACCTCTTTACACATGTGATAACTATTGAAGAGGCAAAGAACTTTTTTTCCTGTGTCTTATATCTACTGATAATTATTGACTTAGAAATTTAAACTGAGGCCTTTCAAACTATTATTTTACTAATATATTTGAAATAATATAGTATACCTATTACATGTTAACAAAAATAACCTTTTTAATGAAAAGTGGCAATATTTTTGGGGGAAAATGTGAGAAAAATTACATTGTTTTATGTTGCTGCAAATCTTATTAATTTCTAGCTAAACAGAACACATCTAGAATTCCTATCTGTTTCTACATTTCATCTACAGTATTGTTAATTCATATATCTGTATCTTCTGGAAACCTTAACCCTATATTAGTGAGAGAATGAAAGTGAAAAAGGTAAAGGACATTTTAAGATAATTTTGAAAAGAGTTCTGACCTTGCAGATCCTCTGAAAAATCTCTGAGAACCCCTGAGGTCTCCAAACCATATTTTAAGAAATGCTACCCCAGGAAACAAATTTAATGAAATATCCAACATGTGCTGCTCTGAATTCATTTCTTCCTTTAGGCACTTGTTCTTCAACAGATGAGATTATAAGAGGGCTGTTTCCTTTCCATCCATCTTGATTTAAATCGTAATGACCCAAGCCTTAAGAGGAATAAAACTCAGCCCCAATCATTGAATGTAAGTAAACAGTAAAAGTTCAATCTACTGGTTTTTCTAGGCACTAAATTTTACTACAAAAGAGATTCTCTTTCAGTTAGAGATATTCTAGTTTTCCATGGGGAAAGTATGGAAACTAGTTTTGTTGTTGTTCTGTTTTGTTTTTAAGCTATTAGCCACGTAAAGAAAGGATAATGTACATTGGCACGTAGACCACAGCAGGTAGGAGAAGCCATAGTCCTTCAAAACAAAAATAAATAATTAGTAATATAAAATCTTCTGAGAAGATGTTACCAGCAGGTAGTTAATTTTCATTTTCTCCCTATATTAATCAAGAGAATGGAGTTTGTGACACAACATCGAATAATCAATCATTTCTCTTCTGGATTTTTAAGGTTTACTTAGAGTTGCCCATGAGAGATAGGGTTCATTAAGGACTTAAACAGTATAAATGAAGGCAGAGTCAGCAGTAGTATTCAATCAGTCCTTCAATGGATGTTTACTAAAAGTCTTTGATTCAGGTACTCTACTAAGGAATACATCAAGGAGCTTCTCATTTTCATCCAATGTATTGATCCATTTTAGTTCCCAATAGCTAATAGCAGTTTTTAAATTGTAAAGCTAAAAAAAACAGACATTCAAGAATAATTCACTAAATAGGTGAAGGACTTAATCTTATAACACTTATAGATGCTTCTTTATCATCGTTATTTCTTAGTGTAGAACATAAGTAATCAAATTCTCTATAATGATTGAACCAATAGATCAAAATTGTAACATGAGCAGGCAATTCAATAGGCTTTAACAGAGCTTATTATGGAACCTCATACTGATTTGGAAATTTAAAATTTTTAACTTCATCAAATATATAAAGAACAAAATCCCCCTGAAAGTTAAACATATCACACAGTCATGATTTTTTTTAATGACTTGATAAATGCATTATAAGGACAATTTACCTTTTTTCAAACAGTTTCTATAAAATAAAGGTTTTCTTCAGATATTTGCCATTAGACATTTTATTAATGTTCAAAGCAATACAGTGCAGAAAGAAGAATGAATCTCAAATAATTTGATTAAAAAGTATAAAAATCGCTTCCAGAGTCTTATCAGATATATTGAGTAAAACAGAAACTGTATCATATAATTATTCAACAAAAATACTGAAAAATATAAATATGTAACCAAAAGCAATGAAGTTTTGCTTTGATAATAAAGAATACGGGAAGAAACCATTGATTACAATATAAGTAATTTATGCTGCCTCTTAATCTACAACATTCAGGTTGAACTTCCTCTACACAATTGACACACTGGATATAATTGATGATAAATTGTGTCATGATTTGATTAAGTGGTATATATATCTATATATATTCAAATTAATTTAATCATAATCTTAATGCAAAATACATATATTAAGTGTAACTTAAATTGCAATAAAAAGAAATTTAGAATTCATGAAATTAAGTTGAGTAAATGAATTTTTAGACATCATTTTTGAAAGATTTTGAAATATGAGTAATAATAATAGGCTCAATTTATTTCAGCCTTTTTTTTTCTACTTTAATCAAGTTCTTTCATAATGCAATTATTTTGTCTTGGACTGTCGTGCTTTTTACTCTTCCACTGAGCAAAATTTTATGCCTCCTTTGAAAATCAGATCATAATATCTTTCCTAGAAACCTTTCTTCACCCTCCTTGCTGACTTATATGCTACTGTCTGTACCGCAATAACAGTATTATATACCTACAGCATTTATCACATTTTAGTGTTATTACTGAATTGCATCTCTAGTTTCATGTTATAAGCACTTTAAAGATAAAGGCAATGTTTATTTATTTATTTAGGTATTCATTCATTTATTTGTTCATTCTTATTTAATTTCTAGTGCCAATCCCATTGCTGGCAGCCTAGCAGATGGAGACTCTTAACTAAATAATGAATGAATGAACACATGTCCCCCATTTATTAGGCTTTAGATTACTTGATAGAATTTATAAATTAGTGGTATGATAGAATTTATTAAGCACTTGTTTCACAATTGGAATGTGAGCTGTTTGAAGACAAGGACATTGTCTTATTTGTACATGCATTTTTTAGGGCTCAGTTAGAGTTATAAGTAACAGAAATTAATTGTGATAACTAATTTACAAATTAAAAAAGTGTAAAGCTCACAAATTTGAAGGCAAATCTGAACAACAAACTTTGATTTAAGACAAGGGGTAGCTTAGCTCTATGGATCTTAGCAATAAGAATGTGGGGCTATATTCTAGGCCACACTGCTAGATGCTTTTGACCCTTGTCTTTGTGTTGTTTTATACTACAAAAGTTAAATTCCTCTTATAGACAACAAGCCTGTGTGTGTTGGGGATTGGGGCATTGAAGGTGAGTAGGGAGACAAGGTAGTGAGTACGGGAATCAGAGAATAAGCAGTTCCACAAAAGTAAGATGATTATCAAAAGGGAAGAAGATAGTGGTTAGCAAGGAAAGATGATTGTTACCGGACTCCATCCCTTGGCTTGTTCACAGACACGTACCTTATTTTCACTTATTGAATTCTAATAATTCCAAATTTGAACATAATACAACTTCATGATTAAAAAAAAACAAAAAACAAAAAAACCTAACACTTTCCTCAGTGGGATACAAAAGAAAGCTGTAGTCCCATAGTGTCCACTCCTGTCTTTCAATATAAGAGTCACCCATGTTTCCCTTAGTGATATCATGGCCTCGGTTCCATATTCTGATACTTTGAAATGAATACTAAGTTTAACTATTACTACTAATGATACATACTCATGTAATGTCAGGGAATAGAAAAAATAATTTTTGTTTGTATTTTTGTTAAGTGGAACATCAGTGATAGAATGTAGAGGTAGAGACATAATTTTCCATCTTGTTACGGCAGCTTGTAGCTGGGATTTATGACTGTATTCCTCCATCACTATTCCTTATTCATTTTGTTTTGGTTTGCTACTCAAATCACTGGTGTGTTAAATCCAGTGAGTATTCCTTCTCCCTGATATGTAGATATCTGAGACTTCAGAAGCCTCCCTCTATAGAATTGCAGTTGCCATCAATTAAACTTTAGTATTGGTCTTTGTTAATATCCATCTGAAGTTCCTTGGATTTCCACCATACCATTTTTGGTCCTCAGTGTGTAGCTACAATCTCTTTAACATTCAGTTAGTTACTACAGGAAATAATATTTCCTGTAGTAATGTTTCCTGTAGTAACTAACTGAATGTTAAGGAGATTGTAGCTACACACTTTTTGGTCATGCCCAGAATGTCTATACAGTCTTCCTAGATTCTACCCTAATGGAATAATTATAGGTTCATGGTACATTCATCCTTTGACTATTTAAATATTTAAGTTAGGGTGTGACAAACTTTTTCTGTAAATATCCAGATAGTAAATATTTTAGGCATTGCACGCTATATGGTCTCTGTCATAACTACTTAACTCAGTGGGGTTGGGGCAAAAGCAGCCAAAAGGGAAATAAATGGGTGTGACTGTGTTCCAATAAACTTTATTTACAATCTAAGACAGGCAGAAGTCTGGATTGGTCCTAGAGATACAGCTTGCTGATCCATGATTTAAATCATCTGAGATAAATCAAACCGAGAGGAAACAAAATATTGAGTGGTCATTAGGTATAATCAGTATTGGCATCAACTGTAAATATCCCCTTATTTTCTCAGGCTCTTACAGTCGTGCTGGCAGGGAAAAATATAACCATACATCGATCGTTTGTTCAACTTCTAAACTACCTCTTGCAGGACTGCATCCTACACTCATACAGGATTATATCTAAATGGGCAATTTCTGTTTTAACTGGGTTTCTAACTCAAAAGCAATATTATAGAAAATATGAGGACATTGCTTAAGAGTTGTAGTAAGCCTGAAGTCATTGTTGAGGAACAACAGGTTGAGAATACCAATTTGAACAGAAAGTAAGTTTCTGTACCACTATGGATAAATTATTGTTTCTTCTATATCTGATGTTTACTTGCAGTTTCATTTTTTAACTAATTTTTCATCTTAGAATTGCCCCTCCCCAACTGCAGTGGTTTTGTCAGGCCTACCAATCAGTTAATTCCACATTCACTATCACATTGCTAGATTCTCTCAGTCTTGTCCATCAAGGAATCACATTTCCTTGGATATTTGTATTCAGGGGTTGTTACCGTGTTTCCCCGAAAATAAGACCTAACCAGAAAATAAGCCCTAGCATGATTTTTCAGGATGACATCCCCTGAACATAAGCCCTAATGCTTCTTTTGGAGCAAACCTTAATATAAGACCTGGTCTTATTTTTTGGGAAAACACGGTAGTACATGCAGACTCAAGGAAAGAGTCCTGAGACTGAAAATCTACCTCTGTAAATGAAGAGCAGGGAAAGACAAAGAAAAAATCTGGCAACTCCATCTGGCAACCAACAGAATTTATTAGGAGAAACTTATGTACCAGACATGTGTGTGACTGCCGATGAAGTGGATGCCCCATACCACTTGAGAGGAGCCAAAATTATATAGAATAAAATGTGGGGACAGTCATGGTACTAGTATGTGAATGCTACCAGGAACAGGAAATTACTCTATATGCTTGACCAGATCAGGGCAATAGTGTGTTCTGAGAACCAGCATGTAGTAGCAGTCAGGGATGGGTGTTGATTTATTTATGTCAGAATGAACATGATTACAATCAGTCTCCAAGGAGAGTGGGGTGTTATCCAAAGCAATCTCCCCCTTCTGGTTTGTGTATAGCTGAGTGTCTGGCAATGATAATGTCTTGAAACAGTAACTCTCCACAGGGGCAGAGACATGACACAAGTAGGGAAACAGAGCCATATAAATCAATGCCACAGTGGGAAGAATCTCAGTCCATCGCAGTGGTCTTCAACTTTAAGTACTGTCTGTGTAAGCTGTCACTGACCACTTTTAGTTCTACCTGTAAAGAAGATGCCAAGAATGTACTCAGTAAAGAACTATGAGATTAAAATATATAAATATCTGATGACATTAACTGAGTGCCTGGAAGAAGATATACCTGAAATTACATGGAATTTTCAATATCTTGAGTGGATAAATTGTATCCGGACATATCTAATTGTGAGGGACAACTGAAAGAGTTCTGCTTAACATATTCTATAGTAAATATCACACCAACATCTAACTAGTTGGTCTTTTCCTGGTGAGGTACCATATTGGAAGTTTAGGCACAGATGCTTCCACAAGCAAACTGAGCACTCAAGCAGTGGTAGCATCACGTTAGATACAGAAGAGTAACTTGACATTGTTAAACCCATACATGATCTCTATCCTTAACACATTGATGGCTTTGTTTATGAGGCAAAAGAATAATCATTGGGCACTCATGGAATATGGACGCTTGACATCTACAGAATTGGTCATTGTGACATTCTAGTTACTAAGAAGCCTTTCTGCCATAGAAGACTTCTGTGACATTCACATAAGAAACAATATCCTCCTAACTTGGTATAATTAAAGAGTTAATTTCACAAAAGCTTCTCCAAATCTCCTTTTTAAGTATTTTCCAATTTTGTGTTTTAATAACACTTTCCTATCTAACCAGAGTATTGGGACTGACCAAGAATTAATAGAGGTGCTAATCTCAATTTTCCTTGGTGAATCTGAAAACTAGATTCACTGTCTATGGGGTTGACTTCTGGGGGGATTTTCTTTCTCTATGGCCCTTCAGTCCCAGTAGTGAGAGGGTATTAATATCATGATGACTTACTTCTTTCTGGTGTCTACATATTATTTACAGCTTTCAATATCAGATTTTAGTATATTATTTATTTTTCAGTGTGTGTGTGTGTGTGTGTGTGTGTGTGTGTGTACGTGGGTGCTGTGAATTTGCATCAACTGGTCATAGGGACTAGCCATGAAGTAATACATACTGGTGAAAGAAGAATAGCTGTGTGATTCACCAAGAGCTCTTTCTTATTTTAGTGGTAGAGCAACTTTTCCTTCAGTTTGTAAGCAATATTTTATCCCTAGATGTTTGGACTCCCAGATCCCTCACTGGTGTGATAAACTGTATTTTGGTGGAACATATCTCCCATTATTAGATATACATGGATCTCAACAGGACATTTAAGAGGCTCTTGCTACTTCATGCTGTCCAGGTTTCTTGTACCAGCATAACCAAAACCCTTATATTAGTTTGAAGCAAAAAGGCAGAAGTACTACCTTTCAGAGAAAATGTTCTTAGTTTAAAAAATATATATATATACATATACATATATATGTGTATATATATATATATATATATATATATATATACATGTATATGTATATATGTACATATACATATAAAACCCTCAGGTCATTTCCTTGAGGGCTATGGAATTGGAATTCAGGGCTATGTAAGTTCTGTAGTAGTTTTCCTCACAGATATATATATATATATATATATATATATAGATATAGATATAGATATAGATATAGATATAGATATATGCATAATTATTTATTTATATATAATCATAATGATATAATTTTATCAGCATGGAGAGATTTGCTTCATCATATCAATAGCTGCACATAGGGTCAAAATTTTATTAATTTTTTTCTGATAAGCATATTACCTCTAGAATAGCAGTTCAAATTAAATTCACGTTCCAGTTAGATTTAGAATGATATCATTTTATAAGACCCTTAATTGTTTTTTGTACAATATCAATTGAGAACTTTATTTTAAACCCTTCATGTTGGCTCTGCTCTCTGCTGTCTCGCCAGGGATTCAGTCTTGCTCTTGAACTATTTGGCAAGGAAGGGGGAGGTAAAATGACTTTCAGTTGGGTTTTCCTACAATAATAGTTCTTACTTCTTAGAGTAGAAAGGCATTGTGGGAATTGTTCCAGTTGCTGAGGACAGCAAATCTAATCTTAGACTCAGGAACTAGGGAAATAACTGCATGATGAGTTCCAGGACCCAGTGGACCTACTGTGAAGTCAATTCAGATAAAAATACATTAATCATCTACATTCCTGACCCCCACTCTGAATACTGTAGTGTGATGCTTCTGGGTCATTAGAGGTAAAACTTCACATAAACAGGGATTTAGTAGTCTCTAAAAAGTTGAAGATTTCCCTTTCCACTGTAAATGACCATGGATACCAATAAGAGAGACTAGGCTAATGTATGCTATGAACTTGGGGGATGTTAGCCGGGAATCTGTCTTCTTTTCATTCAAGATGCCATTCTTCTATAAGCTGATTAGTTCTGGAAATTTGATGAGGTCAGGATCACAGAATATGAAAGTGTGCACATCAGCATTGGCCTGGTGAACAATGCCAGATTTTGTTCATTGAACCTGATAGGTAGTTGCCTAATTTTTTTATTATAAAGTAAGACTGATGTGTTGTCTATCAAGATTATTTCTTAGAACCTTATGATCTATTAACTTCAGACAGATTTTATTTAAGTGAGCTACTTAAATCAGGCAGATTTAAAATGAGACTTTAGGTGAGATACTCAAATCTATAATTCCATGGATATGCAGATGGGCATAACCTGGGAGCTAATAGAAATGCTGAACCTCAAATCCCACCTCAGACTTACTCAAACTGAATCTGCATTTTAACATCATCCACAGGCCACTCATTTGCTTATTAAGCAAATGAGAAAGCACTGTATGAGACCGTTACATTTGAGGTAATTCCTATGCCACCTTGATGCTTATTTTAAGAAAACATTCCTAATTTGCATATGATAATTCAGTTTTGACTTGAGTTTTCCTTATCCTTGCTGACTGATATCAAGACCATTTCATTTACAGCTCTTCCAACTAGCACCTCAAATCTAGAGAAATCATATAGACATTTTTGTTTCTGCTGGTTGTTGTTGCTATTACAAGACCCTAGTATTCCATGGCATGAGTGAAGGCAGATCTTAGGACTTTGTGGAAGAATATATGAGGGAGTGAGTGAATCGAATGCATTAAAGGCAATTATTTATCCTCTGTATTGTTCTGTGGACTTTCTGTTCCCTCATTATAATTATCCAAGGCCAAATTTTTCGGATTTATATATGCTCCATTCAAGTTAAAATTATGTTTTATTCTCCTTGGCCAAGGACCTTAAAATGCATTCCCACAATTATTTTCCAAATCTTTGCTATTCTATTTGAGTATAATACCTCTCTTCTTTACATTAATTTCATAGTATACTATCTAGCTAGGTTGAGTTTGCATTCTGATTAACAATTTGAAACAGTAATGTGTAGGACAAAAGAACAATTTTTAAAATTGTCTTCTGTAAAAAAGGAAAAACTTTCTTAGGAAACTGAGGCATATCGTGAAATATTTCAAAGATACTGGAGGTTTCAGTCCCTCATTTTTTCAGTCCTTCCTGTTTTTCCAGATGTGCTTACTCTAATTGTTTGATACACATTATTTTCTTACCAATACATTTACTGTCACATAAAAGACATGACAAAGTCATGCATTCAACTAATGCTGATTATTCAGTATCACACAGATTAAATTTCTAAGCTTAGTTTTCAGCACTCAACTACAAAGAGTAAAGCATTATCTTGTCAAGACCAAGATAGAGCTTGCATATTACATTGTATTTGGATGAATTTTGAAATGAGAGTTTTATTCCTACACTTTAAATTATCAGTGCGACTTGAGGTCGTCATCCTCCTCTCCAGTGCTTGCATTCTTCATTTCCTGTATTTTTTCTTTTTTTATGACAGCAACTACTCACCTCCAGAAGCTATTATATTTGGTGGACACATAAATGTCCATAATTGATAATTATACATTTTGGTTCATTAATGCATTGATTGCGTTGATAATATTCTACTCAGATTTATTCAACTCTCACTCAACAAATGTTTTTTGAGGCACTATGTGCTAGATACTATTTAAACGTGCAGAATTTATCAGTAGACAAATGAACAGATCCCTTTCGTTAGAGGAATACAGAAACTAGTCACAAGGAACTATAATTAAATAGTGTATAAAGGAAACACTATTGGAGTAGCACAGGGCATCAAAGAATTCAGTACACAACAAAGTTTTGGGAAGGAAAGGCTCTCAAACAGCTGGAAGAAATCTCAGCAGTAAGGAGTGATAAATTGTTTGTTGATAGGGCTTCTGTTTAATAATTCAGCAACATCTACTTTCTTTGCTGTGTGTTTCTGCTCAGGAAAAGTAACACTTAGCATATAAAGATGATGGGTTTGTCAGATACATATTATAAACTAACATTAAGCTTGGTTTAAAAATTTTAATTCTTTGTAGCCCTTCCGCGTGGCTCAAAGACAACTTGTTTATAACAAGCACTTTAAAAAGAGAAACAATTCAATCACTTCTTCAAATATTTGGTTTTCAGTCATTCAATTCCCTTACTGTTCCATCGCAAGACTCAGAGACAACAATGGAGGAGTCATCATGAATATAGAAATATTCACTATACACATATGATTATTTTTGGTCACTTTTATATTGAGGAGTGTAAATGATTTTGAGCTAAAATAATTTATCTTTGAAAGGAAGAAAAAACCCCACAAAATTCCAGTAAAAGAAAATTCCCAATCACAAGTTAACAAATATTATCAATAATTTCAATATTTCTCCATAGAAGCAAATGTATGATGTTTTTCATGTCCAGTCATAAACTGAGATATAATTTTTCTCTTTCTTTACAAACTAATTCAAAAAATGAAAAATCAAAATATATTATACAGATACAAAATACACGTTTCACTAAAATAATTTGGACATATTTGCTTTATTCTTTTTCTCTCAGTATCTTTAAGTAATTAAATAATACAAACATTATTAAATCCTGCCATCCAGCAGTTCTACTTTTCTCTCACCCTCCCAAGAGGTGATCATAATCATTACCAGAATTGGTGTATATCCAAACTGTAGTTATTTATAATGTTATATGTTTTAATCCATTCAAAAATATAGTACTATCATTTATTATGTCTTTACATATTAAATAATTTGCACCAAATGTAGCATCATGCTGTGCAATTACTTTTATAAAGTTATATTTCTAGGATTTATACATAAAAGTACATTCACACAATATTCACTTTGTTATGCGGTATCCCATCTCATGGATAACTTATGGGTTCATTATATTCCTGAAGAATAGATTCTTTCAGCATGTTTAATATCTGCAGTTATTGCTACAAAGAAGATACTTCATTGCAACTTTTTTCGTATGTACAATATTTCCTCTAGAACAGAACCAACAGTGGCAAAGTTGCTGTGGCAAGTTTTGAGCATCAGACTCCCTGAGTATTATCGTCATGTTTTCCTCCAAAATGTATTGCCTCTTTCACAGATCTTTTGATGTACTCTTCACCACTAAATTATTATTTTCTTCTTTATCAATAGTTTTTGAACTTTTACACTATATTGATTAGTAGATGTAATTGTGTGTTTAATTTTTCTAAGACCAATTTCACTTTTTTTCCCCTGGCCTATTATTTTCCATAGTAATGAAATCAGCTAGGAGCTTCAAATCAGCCCCTTAAATATTTTCTAATCCTGGGACTCAACAACTACATGTTTTATTTTTATTTAATGCTATCAGTAAATCTACAGTCCCTTGTTCCACCTATAACCCAATCAATTAAATTAATTTTGAATATACCATGGATTATATTACAGTATCATTTTTATTCCTTTCCAACAGAAATACCTCTACCCTACTTAACACCCATCCTTAATGACAAGGGATGTAACTAGAAGATATTATTCAGTAAATGTTTTATCCCATTTGGTTTATAAAAATAATTATACCCCAGATATCATAGTACATGATTTTAGTGACACCAACTTCCAAATATCATTATGTAATATTCTCTTCACCCCGAACAAAGAGTGTGTTGATAATTTATTTGCCATTCCACACACAGGAAGCCCATATTCCCATTGTATCCATGGAGTCCAAGTCATTAGAGAACAAGAATGAGGCCACACAGTCCAGTGGCATCTATCTCACACATGAACCCTGAACCCTGATATCTTGAGCTTCTAGTACTGATCTATAGGGACATTTGTATTGTTTTCCAAGTAGAGATATTTGAAAGGAGTCTCAGCAGACCACAGAGTACATAAGGCTTTCATTTAAAGGTGAGGGACACAGTTCGGTGAGAGAGAGAGTGCAGGCACATCAAATGTCCTGGAGACATCCCACAGCACAAGCGCCACGTGAATCCAACTTTTGCACACCTGGACTGCACAGAGTCTCTGGTATAACCTGCAAAAATCTGTGGCAGGAATCTTGACTTGGAGAAAATACCCAGAGAAAGCCTTCAGTGGTTCTTAAAATAGCCAAGTCAGGGTTTTCTAACCCACTGGCCCAGAAGCAAGTCATCAGTAAAGAAGTTGACATTGCATATCAACAAGGAGTTTCAGACTTCAAAAGCACATCATAAATCCCTCTGCACTTTTCTTGGCCAGGAATGAAAACCAGATATCCAGACATCCCTAGAGATAAAGATAGAACATTCCTACTTCAGCTGTAAATCAACTCTGTAACTACATAAAATTCTTGAATAATCAAATGTGCATTCAATCATCTTTTCTGGGTGAGCTTACAGCCATCTTCAGGCACTGGTGACAGTTGTGGTATTAAATTAGCTTGGTAATACATTCAGTCCTCTTACATTCCTTTAGTACTCTCCCAAGCTGACTGCCAGTTGTGTCCAATATCTTGGAAAATAGCTAATCAATGCCAAAGACTTAGTAATTGCCATGGGGACATGGGAGGGGCATGAGAGTTTCTTCTACAATGGCTTTGTTACCTCAACTTCTAGTACAGCAACGGGAACATCGTTGTCACTAGACAAATATGTGTTTACTTCCATACCAGTGAATGTCCCTGTTTGTTTAAGCAAGCATCTTTAATTATAATAACTTGTCTCTAAGAGTGTAACATTTGGTTAACATAGTTAATCTGAGACTAGATCTAAAATTTTGGCACAATTGGACCTAATGTGTCCTCCATGTAACAGTTAGTTGGGGATACTCTAGCCTCAAGTAGAACTTTGTCTGGGTGTGATGTTTCCCGTAAGTGGCCCCTTGGAAGCTTCAAATGAGAGTCAGTAATGTTATGTGGCCACTATACCCACCCTCAGGTTATTTCCTTCAGGGCTATGGAAGTTCTGTAATAGCTTTCCTTACAGACACATTTCATATGTCTGGAGAAGTAAATAAGCTCTGATATACTGGGCTAGGGCAGCAGCAGTCTGCTTCCCATTCTACCCAGGTATCTGTCTCAGCAACAGTCATCATGATTCACAGCTACAGTTCAGCTGCAAAGCAACCTCCTACCTATATACATTTAGAGGTAGTATTTCTCTTAGGATACCTGGAAGAGAATCAAAATATGTGAAAAATGTCAAATGCTATAAGTCAAATGGTAGTTCGAGCTGACCAAATATTGGTCAACTGAATGCAGATATGTCTCATCCCATCTTTCCTCTGTATTACCCAGGTGGAGTCCTTGTACCCAGTTACAAATAAGAATAAACCCAACTTGCCTTCTCTTTAGAAAAATGGTGCGGTTACTCTCCCAGCATTAGCCATCTGCTAGTACCAGACCTGAAAGGAATAGCTGAGAGTATGATTTTATTGCTATGAGATGTACTGTTGGGGATACTTCTGCCTATTTGTAAGCCTTTTCAAACTTTTCCATGATTTCTTACAATTTTGGTAGCATTTTTATTACTATTTAAACCATACTCCCATAACTGGTAATTTTTTTTTATTGGTTTGACTTGGCTCATCTGTACTGTTTGGACATGAATACATGCAATAGCATTAGATTCCAGGGAGATTTAATAGCATTTGGCAGATAGAGTTATAGAACTGTCTCTTCCATTTGGTAATCGGACTGCATACAGTTAGCCCTAATATGAATATGTTTATATGGGGTAAGTTTACAGACTGTGGTGAAGTTCCTATATGACTGAATATACAGTGTCAAATATTTTGTTATAAACATCTTTTGTATGTTGATAGCTAACTCTACTAAGACCTTTAATTGCAACCACAGTTTCTGGGAAACTGGATCAGGAAAGACAAGAGACCGAATGTGTGAGATAGAAAATATGACCCAGGAATCCCTCTCCTGAGTATCTACCCAAAAAATCTGAAAACATTTATCCATAAAGACACGTGTGCTTCAATGTTCATTGCATCTTTATTTACGGTGGCCAAGACATGGAAACAACGAAAATGTCCTTCAATAGATGAATGGATAAAGAAGTTGTGGTATATATACACAATGGAATACTATTTGGAGGTAAGAAAAGATGATAATGTGACAACATGGATGGATCTTGAGAGTGTAATGCTGAGCGAAATAAGTCAGACAGAAAAAGCAGAGAACCATGTGATTTCACTGATATGTGGTATATAAACCAAAAACAACAAAAGGACAAGACAAACAAATGAGAAACAAAAACTCATAGACACAGACAATAGTTTAGTGGTTACGAGGGTAAGGGGGGTGGGGGGTGGGAGATGAGGGTAAGGGGGATCAAATATATGGTGATGGAAGGAGAACTGACTCTGGGTGGTGAACATACAATGGGATTTATAGATGATGTAATACAGAATTGTACACCTGAAATCTATGTAATTTTACTAACAATAGTCACCCCAATAAATTAAAATAATAATAATAATAATAATAAGAAGAAGAAGAAGAAGAAGAAGAAGAAGAAGAAGAAGAAGAAGAAGAAGAAAATACATAAGTAATGTACTTAGACATCCCTCCCTACCTTATTCAACTTTCCCATCCTAGAAACTTTTTCACTGGAACTCCCCAAACACTTCACTTCCTCTGTTATTTAGTGTGAAGATACAATTTTTAATCAAATTGCCCAGCCCCTCCAAACTTTTCTCACCACTTACTTAAGTAGCAGATATTTTAATTATCCATTCTAGTTTTAAATAAGACTTCTATTCTTGGAATGACAAAGAATGTAATATGTCCATGTCATATGCTTTCATGTCAATTTTTTATACATTCATGGCAGTAAAATAGTAAAGTGGCAAATAAAGTAAAAATATACAGTGAAGTACTTCATCAGACAAAATATATCCAGGTAGCCAAGATGATAGGCAATTTACTATTTTAAAATTTTAATTGCATCCTCTCTGGTTGCTTTTGTCATACAGTAAGCAAAGCTTAAATGAAATTCACTGGAAATTTCAGTCGACAGCCATTCTTAGCAGCCTACCTCACAAGCCTACCTTTAGGATTTCAGTGCAATCTACCTTCCTCTAAATTCCATAACAAGAGGAGCACATATGGGAATTTTTAAAAAAATGTCTAGTTGTCCTGAGGCTGTTCAGCTGACCATTCCATCTCTCCACAAGACTATAAGCTCAGAGTCAAGATCAGGTAAATACCTAAACACTGCTCTGAGCATATAAACTTAATATCTACTAAATAAAGAAATAAATAGTCCACTGCTCCACCCATCACATAAATTTGACTTTGCTTTCCTCTACCAGACTTCAAAGCCAATTTCAAAAAGTACAGGAAGCTTCCATCTAGGAACTCTCATCCAAGTACTCCCATCAAGCATCTTGTTTTATCTTGAGTAGGAGATAATCACAGGATTCAGCAGTAGAGTAATGAGTAGGCAGACTCTCAGAGGGCTTTGTCATAATCCTTCAGGCAATCTGTTCATGTATGTGGTGAATTCATCCTAATCTTCTCGATGTTTCATGGTTGTGAATACGATATTTCTATTTTATCAGAGAGCTCTGCTGAGAAGCTCCTTTTGCACGTGAATGTTTCCATTACATCACCCAAAACACTCTAGGTATTACCTGTCTCAGGATTACTTTGTATACTTCCATAGTGGGGGCATTTTCTACAAATGTTCAGTAAAAAGCTAGCAGTTATCTTTCAAAAGGCTATAATGAACAGCTGCATCAGGCAGCTTTTGAGTCTAAAATCCCAGTGGTCTATGCTGAGTAACATTATTCAATTTTTGCCAAAAGCTTATGTGCTTTCTAGTCGCAGATACTTTAAAATCTGAAAAGTCAGGTCATAAGATCCCAATGGGAATTCTTGGGCTACCAATCTTTATAAAGAATTTAATGCCTGTTTCTGCTCAAAGCCCCATTCAAATTTACATCTCTTTCTGGTGACTTTGTGAACAGAGGCAGACAGTATTCCTAAGTGAGCAATGGAGGTTTGTCCAAACTCATTTTACCAATCACTGGGCTTCCTGTTCAGTGGCATGGTCCTTAAGAAATCATTCATTTCTCACAGTTCAATGGATAATCCTAGTTACTCATGTCCATGTAGTTGGCAAACATTTCAGAGACTGGGGTGGGCCTTAAATTTAGTTGAGGCTGTGAGCCACTCTCTAGTGATGCTATGGGTTATTAAGTTCTTAAATCTTGTGATTCTTCCAACAAGGAATTATGATCAGCTTTGTAGTACATAGCTTTTTTTTTTACCTTGATAGTCAAGTGTTTTTATTTCCTTGATATTATTTTATTTATTTATGTATTTATTATTAAGTTCAGGTGTACAAAACAACATAATGATTAGACATTTACACCCTTCACAAAGTTATAAACCCCCTCCCCAAGTCTACTACCCCTCTGACATCATACATAGCTATTACAATACCATTTTAAAAGTTATCAAGTCTAACTCCCAAGGAACTAGATAAAGACAGTATGCAGGTTAATTCAATATCCTTGTAGAAATACGTTCAATATTGAATACTATTCCTTAATACAAGTTTTGCCTGACTGAACTGTAAATTAAAAATTGAAAAGAAAGCATTACCATTATCTTCTACCAAATATCTTTGGCTTATTCCAATTCCTGCATAGTTCTTACCATATCAGAAATGGCTGAGGTGATCTAGAAAACTACCTTGTTGAATTGCTGATGGTTTATCAGTCTCTATAAATAATCTGACTAGAGGCTCAGCCTGCCAGGGATATTAAAAAGGGAGCTAATGGAAATCAATGTGTTCTCTTCAACTATCCTTAATCAAAGCAGCGATCTTTTGTTGCTATCTAAAAATTTTATATTGCTTAAGGTTTACTACAGGTTAAGACTTGGAAAATTTCCAAGGCTTTCTTTAGCATATCCATTTAAACCTGGCAAAATGCAAACTCAGTTGACATGCTACATGAGGATGGAAAATGCCCAGCCTCCCATTTGCACATAATAGCCTTACCGATTATGCATCAAGGTAATCATGCTATATCTTAGATGATTCTTTACAGTTTCCAAATCCTATTAATACATTACCTATTACTTTTATCTATAACCATGTGTTTTAATCCATTCAGGGTGCTATTAAAAAAATTTAAAAAACAAACCAAAAAAAATAACAGAAAATGGATAGATAATAGACAACAAAAGTTACTTCTTGTAGTTTTCTGGAGTTCGAGGACCCCAAGATCAAGGCTTGGGTAGATTTGATGTCTGGTGAGAGCTCACTGCTTGATTTACAGATGACAAATTTTTGTTGTGTCTTCAGATGGGGAACTGACAAGGGCATTTTCTCAGGCAGCTTTTATAAGGGCACTATTCCCATTCATGAGGGCTCTGCCCTTGTGACCTAATCACTTTCACAGGCCCCACTTCCTAGTATTATCTTCTTATAGGTTAAGTTTCAACATGAATTTTGGAAGGACACAAGTATTTGGACCATTGCACCATGGCGTTTTCAACTTTGGGCCATTTAGAGTGTCCAAAATGTGATCACAGAAAGTTTTACACACTAACCTAATATTATTTGGCCCATATCATTGCAAAAGGCCTTACCTCCACCCCAAGTGTTGGGAAAATAGATCTGATTCTGTCTTTTTAAAATCTTCTTAAAATTCAATGGCTACTCAAGCATTTTGCATTATAAATTACAATCTTCATAATTATATATTTATTTAAGCTGGTATATAAAGAACTATTTTGACAGGGAACTTTAACAGGTGTGTTTATGAGTCTCGCTTTGTTATTCATGACCTTGACAGGTTTAAACTTATAACAGTTTAAATTTATACCTTGGATTTGTCTGAGTTTATCATTTTTAGTAATTAGACATAAGTTCCAGTTTTCTGGGATGAATACCACAAAGGTGAAGTACCCATCTCATTGCATCCTTCCAGGGAGTACATAATATCTACATAATATCTATTCCAAAGGTCAAAAAGCAATGGCCCACTGGCCAAATCAGGCTTTCTACTGACTTTTGTACATAAAGTTTTAGTGGAACATCATCATACCCATTAATTTATGTATTATATATTATGGCTGCTTTCACATATTTTTACAACAGCAGAGTAGGCCCTACAGAAATCTCTGGCCTGCAAAGCCTAAAATATTTACTATCTACCCTTTAAAGAAAAAGATTTTTGGAGCCTACCTTTTCTATGGAAGCAAGTCACAAAGTCCACCATATCCTCAACGGGAGAGGAAGCATCCTGGAGAAATAAATATACATATAATTTGGAGGGAATTTTTTATGAAAAATAGATTTGTTTCTTCTCCCTCATTTTTTCAATCATTTATTTCTATTATGGACACATAAATATTTATTCTATTTTTCGGGTTATAATCTAACACAACTGCTATTCACTTCACTGCTCAAATTATGCCATCTTTCGTCATTGGAATGAAGTTCATTTAAGAACAGAGTAAACTGAAAACAATTATAATAACATCAAGTCAGATCAATTTAAGTGTGACTTGGTGGCATGGAATTACAGACAGATCCACTTCAGGTATAGTTAAAGTATATTTATGAGAAACTTATGGTTTGCCCCCAAAGAGCTGTATTTGTGGTCCAATTGGCCATCATGGGGACCATGATGTTTTTGAATATAGAACATTTTCCCAAACAGCATCAATTTCATCAATGCTCAGTGACAAATATGGGTTGGCTTAATCAGCATCATCTCTACCATGCCAAATATTATTTGGGGATATTAGTATCTGAATTTACGGTATTGAATCAGGTGGAAATAAAGTTTCTGGAAGCTTATCATTATGACCCAAATCATCATCATTATTTTAACCCAAATAGGGATACTTGATGAAACTGAATTCCAGGACAGTGATACAGCTGAAGATGCATCAAAGATCCAATTAAATGGCCCACTGAATAATGACTGTAATGTAATACCAATCCCATTACTGATGCATTTTAGCAGGCTTTAATCCTTTCCCAGTAGACTATTAGCTATCTAATCACTATGAAATCTATGTTATTAAAGGCTAGTGGTTAAGTATGCTAGAGAATCAAGCCAAAGAAATGACTGTGGGAACTACTGTGGTAGTGTATAACTGAACAATGTGGTATTTTCCATTGTTCTCTAATGTCTTAGGTATGAGGGCTGAAAAAAGAATTTATTCTCACTGTGTAGCAATTGATTGGGATTGGAGAGATAAAGGAACACTACCATATAGAGTTATCTATGTTCTGCGGTATATCTGATACCTACAAGTGTCTGTAAAAACTGATACTATCATATCTGGATAGCTGGATACATTCACAAACCAGATAGTACCTAAAATTTACTAAATAATAACCCTTATTAAGCACATAGGACACCACAATTATATGGTAAAATGGAAAATCATTTTTTCTTCTGTTATGAAAGAATAACACTGTGATTTTAACTGATGTATATGTTATGCTAGTTACTACCTCAGTACTTTTAATACTGCATTAAAAAGTGTAAGAAAGGTTTACGAGATTATTGAGAAAATTAAATAAAAACAAACTTTTTATAATTGATGATTCCCAAGATGAGAAATATTTTGGAAAACTGAATAATGATTCTAATTGATATAAAAATCCATGGACACCAAAAGTGAATATATTGCAAAAATTATATCTACAGCAGGTCCTTGACTAACATTGTTTCATAATGCAATTTCCTTACAATATTGATGAAATGCCATAGAAACTTAATTCTTATTTATGTTAATTATCATATGGTAAAATTGGTTAAAATCACAGAAGCTATCAATGACACTAAGTGAGCACTCACTATATTTAAATGTCATCGTTAGCACATATTAAAACGTTGAAATAAATCTGGATGATGGAGGAAAATTAATGGTATAGCTGAAAAGAGAATATCAAGGAATAAATGAAGAGATATCACAACTAACATAATTTTTAGATGGAATGTATACCCCCCTTGGAAATTTCAAATAGTCATCATGGGGTTATTTGTTTTTTTATCCTTTTTATATGAGAAATTGGAGAAAATGTGGTAGAAAAATTATAAAAATTATACCTGAGTAAGATGTAGCAAGATGATATTCACTGAAGTCACGGAACAGGTGAATTAAGTTAAAATAGCTGGACTATTATTCATTTCTTCATACTTCTAGAAATTCCTGGATAAGAAGTGGGGGAAAAGGCAGGTAAGTAGGGGTAGTCTCCCTATAAACATACTAATAAGTACACCACCTGATAAGTATGTTGATTTTGTCTTTTAAAATAACTCATATTTATAGAGTACCCTTATCAGGATGTCCCTCATTTAGTATTGTTTATGGTAGACAGTAGTCTTAGGATCTATTGATTTATGTGTATGACTCTCCAGAGTATATAATGCAAATAAGAATCATGGGAATAAATTAGACATTTTTCATAAACTAAAATACATCTTCTATATAAGGCGATCGCAAAAAATTCAGTTAGAGACCTTATATTTTCTTCTGGGCCAAAGAGCACATGTCCAATATGGGAAAGAAAGACCTGCAAGCTTCTTCAATATCCCAGATCTCTTCTTGCTTCACTTCTGATTCTTAATTGCTTGTATAGCTGCAATTATTAAAGCTTGATGCTGTGTAAGGTTATGGATATATGTTAATTTGATCTGATAATCAAATCCTGTCTTATCTCAGTACAATAACTAAAAATGATTGTTAGATAAGTCATTAGACATACCAGTATTTACTTTTAATATTTTAACATCAAAATTGTACCAAGTTTAACAGATTTAATGGAGATAATATTTTATCTGTTTATAATTACATTTTATAAATTAATTTTTATGTTTTCCTTACATGTGATATTTTATGAATATTTCAACATACAGCTATGATGATTAAAAGTCAGAAAACAGAACAATAAGCCCCAAATGGTATACAAATTAAAGGAAAAATGCAAAGATAATTAAAAAATAGATTAGTTAAAAATCCATCAAAATTGTATTTTTAAGATAAGCATATCAATAAATTAAAATTTAAAATAATTAAAGCTAGTAGAGTTGATTCTATTTAAATTTCTTATTCCACATGTTAAAAGTGTTGTATTTACTACATTATCAAATAAGCCCCACAATTTCAGCAGTTTAACAATAAAAGTTTATTTCTCACTCAAAATACCAAGGTAGAAGGCAGTTTTCCTCCCCACGATGATTCAGAGAGCTAATCTTTGATTTTGCCATCCATTAGGGGATCATTGTTGTCTGTATCCAGTTGGTGCAAGGGGGATATTAAAGACATACCTAGTTTTTAAAGCTCTTGACCAGGAAATAACATAGATTATAGTAATTCATAGTAGCTCTAACTGCATTGCTAGAACTCGTCAAATAGCCACATTGGGATCATGTGAGTGACTAGGTAGCAGGTAGCTCCTTCTCCATAGCATCTCAATACTATGGAAAGGGAACAGAAATTTTGGTGGACAGTTGGCCATTTCAGCAGCAGGATATGGTTCACTATGTTGTAAGTTCAAAGTTGTAATCCCAGCCCTATCACTAACTTGCTACATAACCCTGTGTACAATTTTAGCAGATTTTAGTCTGAGTTTCCTAATTTATGAATAAGAAAATATTAAACTACATAATCTCCAAGTTTTCATAGTTATCCACTTAAATTATTAATTAACTATTTACCTCTCTAGTTACAAATAAATAATTTATAGCAAACATTTTAATTAGGTATGTGCTTATGCGTATTTTAACTACCATGTGATGCCTTCATCACTATTAATGAGGTGCTTAATATGAAGCAAACTGACTTTAAAACCATAGTCATGACATCAATTTGTTGATATTCTAAAATATAAATCCATCCACAAATCTTGGCCCAATGACAAATATTTGTAGAGTGTATTGTCTTCACAATTCAAGGACAATATATTTGAAGTGTTGTAGCTAAAATATACTTTCAAGTAAATGTATTTTTCTTTTAATTTCAAAGAAATTAGTGAGCTGCTTCTATTTTCAGACGCTTTTACAGTTATCATTCTAAAGACTTATAAATTTGAGACCTTTTAAAGGAATCATCAATGGCAATGCCCTTTCTGATTAGAAAAAAGAGCTGTAAAAACAATCTTGTTTCATTAGCTGTTTCAGGTTTGAAAGTACTTAAATGTATAGTTCAATTGTAAAACCTTCATTTATGTAATAGCTAGAGAGTTAAAAGCTTCATTAGGTGAGGAGACTATACTTTAATGTTTGATAAACATTACACTTTTTACTATTTTTATAACTATTGTGAAGGAATTAAAGAGTTTCTGTAATTAATTATCTTCTTTAGTTCTATTAGTTTCTGCAAAGAAATCATGTTGTTTTTATTGTACTTAATAAAATCTAACCCTATGATACAATTTTAACATAATATATACAAAACTCATCCCTCCCTCAGGTTCCAAAACCAATTTACATGTAGATGACACAATTTTATGTCTTCTTCAACATAATTCAGTTTACATTTTCAGAAAGAGCAAAATGAGCACTTTTCCCTCATGGTGAACTACAAAATTCTGAGTAGGTACTTCTCCCATGGTACAAAATACATTTGGAAAACAATGATTGTGAAGTTCCTTAGGGATTATAATTGATCTAATGCATAGAGTTGAAGATAATATAATTATTACTTTCAAATAATAATCCATTTTGATTAAGTATCTATATATTACACTGGTTTTCTTCAATATAATATATGCATGTCTATATAATCTATTTAGTTACAAATCTTGTAATCATATAGAAAAATATTAAAATAGTTTTGTAGAACTTATATGAGCAGTATTCCTTATTTTCATATAATTAATTATTGGTACTATTTCTTTCAATAATAATAATATTCACAGGAAATAGAACCTCAAACAAAACATTTCCTAAGGTAATACCCTACATAATTTTGGTATTTTTTATGTTTGAAAAATAAATTGATGTATTTAAAACAATCCTAAATTAAATGCAAAATAAAAATGTTAAATTCTACAATTATTTAACTTTGTAGTAAAAGAACAGACGCTTAGTATCTTTACACAAATTGTTTTCAATATGTATTGAATATGACTCAGAAAATGTATTACAAATATAGAACTGCTTGTAAAACACAATGATAAAAATATATCATAACTTAAAATTGATATTTTAAATGTATATGATACTTTAGAAAGTATATGAGAGAATAAGCAACTATGATGCATGCTGACATTTATAACTCATTGAATTCTATATAAATAAAATGTTTATCATAAAACACTATTAACAGGATGATTACATAATATTAATAATTCAGTCCTTTGGTATCTATCCATCATAACTTCTTCAAAATTCTATCCCATACATTTTATTAATTACTTTAATTATTTTTATGGGATACATAATTATGGACATTTATTATTGATTTATACAATTTAATATTTTATTATTCAATTGTCTAAATATATGTGAAATTTATTCTGGGATAGCCTTTGAGCTAATGATGAATAAATAACAATAGATTTTAAAGAAGACTCAGATTTGTTGTTCGAGGATGAGAGATTAGGTAGTGCCAGAGCCTCTGTATATGATTATAAATTTCATTCCCATCATATTTATATTGCTCCATACCACCTTAATATTAAATGACAATATTCTTTAAAAATTATGAATTTTGTCTTTGGAATTTAAGAGCAAGTTAAAGAAATTAGAAAATATCCAAAAGTCTTCTAGAAAATGACCTTTAAGAATATTAAGATTTGTCACTCCACATGTTTTGCAAATAGACCAAAACCCAGTGATTAGAAAATTTAACACAAGATATATACAATAGAAAACATTTAAAAACAAATTATTAGATGCAAAGTAGACTAATAATAATGAACAAAAGTTTAGAATTTAAATGAACCTAAAATGAACACTTTTTCTATTAGGGTCCTAAACTATTAGACATGATAGACATTTCAGTGCAATTCTCAACTCTATCCAAAACTTCCATTTGTAACCATAAATATAGCTATTAATAACGTGGGCTGTATTTAGAGTGTCCAGATATGGTATAGTTGTGATTTCTGCAGTTTTTGTCATATATTTATAGTACTCTTTGCTACTGTCTTCTTTAATGTTCTAGTTACAGCGCTAACATCTGTATCTTCACCCAATTTTCAATTTAAAAATTATCTTAATTAGAAAAATGTTATTACATTAGCATTAATATATTTTAATTTAGTGATCAAATATGATTTATTAAGTATCATTGTAACCCATATTTTCTGCATAAAATATTTTTAAAATAACATTTAATGGTACATTGGTATGTAGAATAAATTTTTTAAACTGAATTAATCTGTTGATACTTATTAGATTAGTGTTTATGTATAGTGCTAGAAACTACACATACTCCTGACATATGCATAACAATATAACAATAATATATTATGCAATACAATGGTTAAGGCAAAATGTAATTTCTACCAAAATAATAAAGTTGTTTAGTGAAAAGAAAATTGCATGCTTCACTTTTTAAGTCTTAGAATGTGGATAGTGGTTATAATATTGAGTAGTGCAGATCTAAAAGACAAAATTGCACTGAAATATGCAAAATGTAAAAAACTTAATTAAATATAAATTACTATAAATGACAAAAACTAAATTCAAACATTTTACATATTTATAAATTTCAATACAATTAAAAGGCAAAGAGCAAGTCATAATTAGTGAATAAGTTGCAAATCTAGATTAGTTAAAATAATGTATTTTATGCAAATACTTGAAAAGTTATTGAAATATTATGTTTCTATGAAAATATTAACAATTCTAATATTTAACATTCTCTCAGTTGTTAGTGTAATAAATAATGTAATGAATGAACATACTTCACATATTTTATTTCTAAACCTACCTAGATTCAAATTTTAAGAGTAACATTTAATATAAACAATTATTTCTCTGCTGCTAACATGTATTTTCAATATTAATTCAGGAACTCTTTTAAAACCTGAATTGACAACAATAAGAGGATTAATAAAATTGATGTTTTTTTTTGTTAGAAAATTATACATCAATAGCTTAATCATGCAATAATCTATTGCATACATATCTAAGATGCAGGGTTGGACACAATTAAGCTCCCCTATTCTTTTAATCTTCCCCATGCTTGTAACTAGTATCAGTCTACAATGTCTGGTAATAGCACCACACAAACTTGTTTAACAATAGAGCACAATAGTCATTTATTTGTTTTAAAAGCACAGGGCTAGAGATGTCTAGATGACTTTTTTAGTCACCTCATGAAGGTAGGTATTTAGGTTTCATGTCATGCTATGCCACTATTAAGTGCCACATCCCAAGTGGCAGCAGTACTATTTGTCCATTAGTTCTATTTGTTTACACACACACACACACACACACACACACACACACACGTGCACACACACATAAGGTATAATAAAAAAATACTGTGAAAGTTTAAATAAATAAATAAATTATTACAGTAAAAGACACATTCCTCAAAATACTCCCCCTCGCTTCAATCATGCTTATCCCATCATTCTTGTCACTTTCTGAAGCAGTTCTGGAAGTCCTCTATCATGAGTGTCTTTAGTTGTGCTGTCATGGCTATCTCGACGTCCTGAATCGATTCAAAATGTTTACCTTTCACGGTCATTTTGACTTTGGGGAAGAGCCAGGAATTGCCCGGTGGAAGATCTGGTGAATAAGGTAGATAAGGACACACCGTGATGTTTTTATTTGACAGAAATTGCTGTGTACCAGAAGTAATGTGTGACACAAAGTGTTGACATGATGGAGGATGAAGTAAAGACCCAAAAGAGGACTTCCAGAACTGCTTCAGAAAGTGGTGAGAACGATGAGATAAGTGTGTTCAAAGTGAGGGAGAGTATTTTGAAGGGGATTAATGACAAAATGTCTTTTACTGTAATAATTTTTATTTTTTTTTATTTTTAGACATTCACCGTATCTTTTGATCATACCTCTTAGTTTTCTGATATCTGGAATCTTTTAAAATACAGGTGCTAAACAAATCCTCTTTCCTATGTCTAAGTATATAAGTATATAAGGCAACTGAGTAAAATAACTCCAAGCCAGGTTAGAAGACGTTCAGTAAAAAAAAAAAAAAAGAAAGAAAATATATGAAGAGTCAAGAAATAGTCCACAGAATAAATTGAAATATGAGGAGACAGGTTATTAATGAAATATTCCCTTTTATCTAGTATTAAAGCTATGAGAAATGATCAACAAATTGCAAAGTAAACCAAAGAGTGAAAAATACAGTAGAGGAACCTCCATACTAACTTGCATATATATATAGTTTGTTTGTTTATATATATTTTGTTTTGTTTTTCAGCAAGTCTAGAAGGGTGTGAGTATGCTAGTATATTCAATATTCTATCCATTTATTCACCTAGGAAATTCATAGAATAAATGATATTTCTGCTAAAACAAAAATCTCATACAGTTATTGTCCCTGTGGTTGTGGAAGGTAATTCACATTTTTGATTGCTTCAGACAGGCTACCATGACTTTCTAACAACCCCTACATCACCCTTAGATGTCTCTACGGTTTTTACACATTCAGTGACCTAGAAGCTAAGATTTAAGACCTAATTCTGTGGTACCCTAAATTTTTATTTGACCTTTCTGAGCCTACTTCACTGTTCTGTTGCCTATTTTCTCAGGTGATAAAAGAAGCTTCAGTTTCTGAAGGCTACACAGCAGAGTAAGGTAAATGATCAGAAAGATTAACCTTTGAATAGATATCGCACGTATTAATGCTTTCCTTCTTCACGGTCTAGTGTACAAATGATTATCACCCCTGCAATGTCCCTAAATAGAGCACATGAGCCTCACCACCTAAATTAGCAGGATGTGTTCTCTCCTTAGATCTTAGGAGTACTTACAGCTATGCTATGGCTAGTTCTGCTTCAACCTCACTATTAGAAATAGAAACCCATTTCTTCCCTTCTGACCAGGAAGTATAAGAAAATAGCTTGTTCTTCTCATCTTCCACTACTGAAGCACATCATTACCATCTGGGGGAGATATCTGAAGTGATGTTAATAGAACAGACATGATTCTTTGTGCAAAATGCACCTTATCACAGAACCCATCTGGGAACTTGGGAGGAAGACTAATAGCTTTCTCTGCCTCTGTTTGGGCTGGATCAGTCAAACCTCATGCATACCAAAGAAATCCTGAGGCCTGCTTTTATTATTTAAACCGAAAAGGCTCAGGAAGGCAAGCAATTCACTCATTGGTGTAGACATTACAAAGTAAGTGTAAGATAAAGAGTACTAGAAATTGCCTGGGAAATAACATGTAATATATAAGTGAATAGATACCTCCGATGGAAATAAAACTCAGGCAATATATTGCTTAACTACTCATAGACTGTTGATGGAAAGTATTCTTTGATTTTAAAGCAGGCATTACATATTTTAAGACAAGAAGACAAATATGACTAATTGACTAATAAGCATAGAAACTATCTTTGACTCTCTTCTAATGTAAACATAGAAGCTCCATGTCCAAATAATAATTTAAATTCTTCACTCACCTGAACTCAGCTGGAGCTATAGTACAGCCCAGTAAAGCCTGAAGCACCTGCTGAGTACGCAGATTACACATGGGGAACTTCAGGAGGATCATTTCCTGGACTAATGCAAATTGTATCCCCTCTCCTCCCCCAAGCAGGGTAATTTTATACCCTTAAGTCTAGTGTATCTCTGTCCCAGTCAATTGCTCTATTACCACATCTGTTCAGAGGTACATACTTAGCTCATGGAACCGTAGAGGGAAATAGTGAATAACAGATTCAAGGACAGGCACAGATGGCAGCAGTAAGACAGAAACATGCTTGGAATCAGTGACTGTCAGTAGAGTATAATCTTTAATCAACTGAAGTATATTTTAACAAGTTTCTTCCCATTAGTTTTTAGAAACAATAAGAAAGAAATGGCTCTTCTCTACTGTCGTAGGGAAATTTAGGAGAGCAAACTATTGTGCTAAATTTCTGTTGTACGTTAAGAATTTACTGAGAGAGAGAGAGAGAGAGAGAGATTTCAGAAACGAATCCAACATTTTTAATGAATATTGAACTAATGCTTTAAGTAGTCAGTTACCCTTAACATTTGACCAAATGCCTGTTTGTATTTTACCTCATTTAGAAAAGTAGTTTTTATTTTATTAAAACTTCTTTGAATTGCAAAATAACCTATCATCTATAATTTAGTCTTTCATAAGCCTTTAAAAAAAGTTTTAATTATTTTCTTTATTAATCATACAAATTTGTTAAAATCTGCTAAGTTGTTAGCCATAAACATGTTCTTATTAATCACCCCTGATTACTTGAGGGCTCATTCCATCTCTTAAACTCTGTCCTTTAATTGTAGAAAAAGAAAAAAACATATTGAGGATAATATTTCCTAAAAATATCTTAGAGTAGACAATTCATATTCCTTTTATCAAAAGCAATTAGAAATGTAATGTAATATTATGTCAATACTTAAAATAATGTAATATAGCAATAAATAGTAATTTTCATAGTTCCTTTATTTTTGTTTATGCAAAAGTCATACAAAATATGTCTGATTATTATGAATTAAAGTTACAATGACAGGAACTATTCAAATACCTGTTAAAACATTTTGGAAGTCATTATTTATGTTATAATAGATGACAATCTAAGGAAAAATATATAACACATTCAGTTCCAATTATTAGAATCATTTGAGAGCTGTGTTATTGGCTTTTTAATGTTGGGAACACTTGCAAACCAATTTCAATTCAATTCACAAGCAATTACCAAACACATCCTATCTACTAGGTACTGTATTAGATGCTAGGGAATTAAAGATGAATAAAGCATGGTCTTTGCCTTTGAGGCAATAACAGTCTTGTATAATGCAAACACATAAACAGCTGCCCATTATGAAAGATGATGAACACAAAAGAGGAGATAAGTATAAAGGTTTTGGGAAGACAGATAAGGGAAAATTGTTTGTATGAAAAGAAGATATACCATAGAAAAGAGATAGTTTTATTGTACATGACTTATTTAATGTTTCAAATACAAGGTATTTTTAGTATACATTTGTATGTTGCAATATGAGCGTTTAAACAATTAAAGTTTTAATAAATCACATATAGTACTAGGTGTATTATTATTAGGTTGGTGCAAAAGTAATTGTGGTTTTTGCAATTATTTTTAACCTTTTAAGCCACAATTACTTCTGCACCAACCTAATATAAACAATGCCTGTTAAATTTGAATTTAGATTAAAAGTAATAGTGAAGTATATTTTTGATGAAGTGACTGACACGAATGCACCAGAAAGCCTAATCAGAGAATTATGCAAGGAGTGGTAGAACTTATAATTCAAAGTATTAAAGAGTATATAATAATCTTTGCCTTTTTTAAATAAAACAGAAAGGTGTCAGATGATATAGAAATAAATCAAGTAAAAAATGAGGAAGCTCTGCTACTGTTTATAGCGAAAATCTAAATGGATAGTATATAGAAACTTTCAAAAAGTAAATTAATAGATCTTAAAGGAGTCATAGAAAGATGACCAAAAGCAAAAATTACTAAAAATGATTTATTCTAAGACAATAGAAATAAAAGATGAGACGATCTGGAGAAATCATAAATTTTGTAAGAGTGTGGGTATGGATTGAAATCAATTGACTTGATGTTTAAGCACTGATCAGATATTACCCAAAAACATCTATATAGGTTACATAGAATGAGAGTGCATGTGAGAGCTCATTAAATACAAATATGTGGAAGTCATCAGGTTATATAACTAGATTGATTTCTAGGCATTATAATTAGTACCATGTTTGAGGGACTGAGTATAAGGAGAAAGCAGTAGGATACCAACATAAAGGATTCACACCTTATATACAACCTTTAATTAATGTATTCTTGAAGAAAGAACTATAAAAATAAACAAAGGTAGAACATAGATTATAGTGTAAAAAAACAGATAAACTTATATGAACACTTAGCTTTCCAGAATTCAAATATGGCCCATAGCCATGCATAAAAACAAAATAAAGTAAAATTAAAACCAAGAATGAGATAATCATCCTAATTCCACTAAATTAGCATAATCTTGAGAATGAATTAGGCATAGGGAACTTGTGAATCTTTTGTAAACTCTATAAACTCACTGTGCAAATTTTCCACCAATTTGTGTGATAATTTAGGGCATAAAGATAACTAAATTCCATCAAGGCCTGAAGCTCCTGTCCAATTTATCAATCTGACACCCTGATAAACAATGATGGTATTTTTTTAATCCTAAAAGTAAAGCCACTGTGCTGCCTTAATTGAAAAGTGATTAACTTTAATCATAATTTATAGCCACCTTAAGTCATTCTTAAGGAAAGTTTAATTTTAAATAAACTTTGCAATACCTCCTCTATAAAATTTAAGACATCTTCCCAGAGAGAGAAAAGTTGTAATTCGACACGATTGGTTCCACCAGCCATCTCACCAAACAATATGATTTCAGGCAATTGACATAATCAAGTATAAGAATGTTAATGAAAGTTATGGAAAAACTTGCAAATAATCTGAGAATTCTATTGATGTTTTCCTAGACATTGATAAAGAAAATGAAACCATATGTTTTTAAGTGGCCAAACAATGACTACTAAGGCCTTCTTAGACATTCCTAAGAAAGAAAATAAAAAGACACTTAGAGACATACTGACTAATAGAAAGATAGGAGAATGGAAAAAAACAATAATATGTAGTTGTCTAGATGCCTAGTTATCAAGTTGAATTTCTCAAAAAGAGCTCTCTAGGGAATTAAATATTTTTATTACTATCTCTGAGTATTATTTTAACTGTTCAGACCAGCGGCAATGGAGGGCACTATAGACAGAAGATATTGAAAACAAAAATATATTGGAAAGACGCTAAGTTACTGGCAAAATAGATTAAAATACTTTAACAGATGACTGTGTTAGCAAAAAAGTAATGGAAATTGTTTTGCATCATAAGCAGCAACAAGACAGTCCAAATCCATGAGCATAGAAGAGCAGTGGAGCAAGCAGTTGTCTTTTTAAATAGTGGGTTTTAATAAACTTCAGATCTAGGGGAAAAGAGAAATATCCAGGAAAGTGCAAAAATAGCACTTTTTCCTCATGGTAAACTACAAAATTGTGAGTAGGTACTTCTCCAGGAAACAAAGTGAGATAGGATGTAGGATTAGATGCTTCACATAGAGCCCAAACATCTGTCTTCTCTTGAGACTTGTATTCTCTCCAAAGAGTAAACCAGGGAGAAAAAAACCAACAAACAAAAACAACCTAATCCAGGGATAGAAACTGAGGTGATACATGCCCATCTTCAACTTTGTTGAATAAGGAATGTAATTAAAAGGTAAAAATTCTCCATTTATACTTTTTAATGCAAACCCACATATATAACATCTATAATTGGAATTTAAACTTAAAACCAAAATTTATAGCTGAAATTGTTAGCTAAAATAATCAAAAATGAGGATTACACCTGTTAGGATTTTATTTACTCACAATTCAAAAATAGGCAAAATAAATCAATCTGTTATAAATCAGAAATGTGACTACCTTTTCTGATGTAGAATCAGAGAAATGCACAGAAGGTAATTCGGGGTGTTGGTGATGTACTATTGCTTCATCAGGGTACTTTGTACCAAATTGAACGTGGGTTCAATTTGTGAGATGTCATCAGGCTGTAACCTATTATCTATGCATTTTCCCATGAGTGTATGTTACTTCTAATGAAAAGGTGTGTTTTTGTTTGTTTGTTTGTTTTTTGTTTTTTTTTGTTTTGTTTTTTCCAAAAGGGCCAAGGAAATTATGTCCCATATCATCATTTCTTTTCAAATGAAAGTCAAGGTTCTGTGTAACTATAAATAAATATATACTTACAAAGATTGGTAGAAAAGAAATAATCTTTTCATTATTTGCAAGTGATATAATATTCTACCCAGGAATCAAAGATTCTACAGAAAATGTTTTAGGATTCTAAAAATTAATGAATTTTCATGCATAACACCAATATGCACAAAGCAATTGCATTTACATGCAGCAGCACTGAGTTGGGTGATTATAGAGCTCAACTCCTCTGTTACCTGACTTTCAGAGTAATTGGACTTAACTTTACTCAGTCCTAGGCACATTGTCAGAACTTGGTTAATATATTTAGCATTTAATTGACTTATCTGAATAAATGAATGAAAGACTAAACTAACCCTTAAATCAAAACATATCTTTCAATTAAAGTAGTTTATCCCGTTTTCCTTGTCTTCCCTGTTTCATATAACTAATCACATTGTATCTACTTCCTGAAATGGTCTCTCCGCTTCCCTGATATTTTTCATCTGATCATATTACAGTCTTTGCATTCTTTCAACTCCGTAAGCACTTACTATTATGAAATTCAATTGTTTAGACTTAGCTGATGATGCCATTGACATGCATTCCATTATGGTTATATCACCTTAATTAGATGGGGAGATGACTCTCTGGGATCACTACTATATAACACTACGTATGTCCTTAGTTCATTTTTTAGTGTCAAAGATTAACTTGATTTGATGAATGTGAAACGGTTAGAAAAACAAAAACAGGCAGTTTAAAGGGGGAGAAATTAGTGAATTATCAAATTCTTGGTAATTTTTAATTTAATATTTTTATTAGGAATTGATAGCAATTGCAAATTTTTAAATTATTTTTAGATATTTTGATTTGAAAAGAAGTTGAGATGGAAAGAGGATTCTCCCCATACTTTAGAGGGAATAATAGGTTGGCTATAAGACCCTGTTCACAGAAATGCAATCATAAATATGCCAGAAACTGCAAACCACACACTAGAAACATATGACAGATTTTATTATTTCCTGAACCAAGGTTTAATGTTTGATTAATGTTCTTAAGGAGACTCAACCGGGCTGGGGAAACAGTAAATTATTATTAATTAGATATGTGTTATTGGATTCCAACTTCTTAGATACTGATCTGTTTTCATAGAGGAGGGAATTTACTAGGTATATGTAAGTAATATTATAACATTCTACCCAGCGAGGATATCCTATTTAAATAGTTACTGCAATATGAAATAAAATATTTTTAAGTAAAATGACTACAATGAGAGAGGCAACTGACCAAGGGAACATAATTCACAGAGCAGATGGTGCATTGTAGGGGCATCTTGTGCTTAAGAAGTCCCATTTTTATATAACATTAAAAAGTGGTGAAATTATTTTTCAGCTCAGTCTGGCGTAAAGTTTTTCTAAGGTACACGTCTACATTTATTGATAGAGAATGTTTCTCTGAGATGAATAGTGAATCCTGATAAAAAATATAATAACCAACACAACATTATAGCAGAAGAACAAAGGTGGAGAACTAACAATATCCAACTTTAAGACTTACTATAGAGACACAGCAATGAAAACAGGATAGTATTGTAAAAAGAATAGACAAATTGAACAGAATATGTAGCTCAGAAATGCACCAATATAAATATAGCCAACTAATCTTTGACAAAGGAGCAAAGGAAATACAATGGAGCAAAGCTAATCTTTTCAACATATGGTGCTGGAACAACTGGACATCTGAGAGAGAGAGAGAGAGAGAGAGAGAGAGAGAGAGAGAGAGAGAGAGAGAGAGAGAGAGAGAGAGACAGAGAGAGACAGAGAGAGACAGAGAGAGAGACAGAGAGAGAGACAGAGAGAGACAGAGACAGAGAATCTAGACAGAGACTTTATACCCTTCAAAGAAAAAGTTAACTCAAAATGAATCACAGACCTAAATGTAAAACAATAAAACTCCTAGAAGATAATAGAAGAAAATCTGCATGACTTTGATACGGCAATAAGATTTTAGATACACCACCAAAGGTACATTCCACTTCATTAAAATTAAATGTGAAAAGCAATATAAAGAGAATGAGAAGACAAATCATAGACTGGGAGAAAATTTTTCCAAAAGACATATCCTGTATGGACTATTATCCATATATACAAAAAAGTTTAAAACTCAATAATAAAACAAACAAATGTTTAAAAATGAACCAATGACCTCAACTGACACCAAAGAACATCTGCTGATGACAAATAAACATATGAAAAGAAGATCCACATCTATTTCATTAGATAAATGAAAACTGAAGCAGCAATGCAATACCACTACATGCCTATTAGAATGACCTAAATCTGAACAATGTGAACACCAAATGCTAGCAAGTATATGAATGCAAAATAGTACATCCAGTTTGACAGACAGTTTGGTGGTTTCTTACAAAATCCCTTGCTATTGACCCTAAGGAGTTGAAAACATGTGCACACAGAAACGTACACATTGATATTTTTAGAAGTTGTATTTATAATTACCAAAATTTGAAATCATGTATGGGGATAGAATGTATATAGAAAATCCCTATGTCCTCCTTTTAATTTTGCTGTAAACCTAAAATTGCTCTAAAACATAGTCATATATATATAAATTATTATAATAAATACATGATAAGTATACTGTCATGCGGGGTGTCATGCGGGGTCTCTGCTCCCGCTCCCTGCACAAGAACGCAGGACATGGTGAGGCCAAAAAGGAACACCCACAGAGCCATAGATAGGGGAGTCATACCACTATACTCTCGCTGGTGGCTGGGTTGGAGACACAGGAGGCAGGAGCCACACTATCCGCAACCCGCCATCCACTTGTCTCTGTCAACCAACCTCACTTGCTAGCTGCAATCCGCGCTTGCCAGCCCAGCCACCATCTTCTTGCTAGCCCCCATCTTTTCTGCTAGCGTAGCCACAGCAGTTATATTAGTGGCCAATGGCTCACTGGTTACAGCTGACGGCCAACTAGCCACAGCTGATGGCCATCCAATCACAGTTGATGGCCATTTACTACCTGAGCCAGCACCTGTCTATGTGAGGCCGAGAGCCTGGAAACTACTTTCTGGGGCTCTGTCCCCACATATACAGTAATTTACATTATAATAAATTAATTTTAAATAAATAAATAAATAAATAAATAAATAAATAAATAAATAAATAATATATACCACACGAGGTCTGAAAATTAAGTTTGCGAACTCATCCTAGAAAAAGTGCTACATACCTCATTGCTGAATATCACAACAGTCACCGTCGAAGTATTCCCCTTGGGAAGCTATGCACTGATGCCAGTGCCTAGTTCACCCTTCAAAGCAATTTTGGAACTCTTTCTTGAATGACCATCAGAGCTGTCATCATGTTACCCTTGATGTCCTGAATGTCATCAAAATGTCTTCCTTTCAACATTTCCTTTATCTTCAGGTAGAGAAAGAAGCCATTGGGGGCCAGATCAGGTAAATAGGGAGGGTGTTCCAATGCAGTTATTTGTTCACTGGCTAAACACTGCCTCACAGACTCCCTGCCATGTGAGCTGATGCATTCTCGTGATGCAAGAGCCATGAATTGTTGGTGCAAAGTTCAGGTGGTCTAACTTTTTCACACAGCCTTTTCAGCACTTCAAAATAGTAAACTCAGTTAACTGTTTGTCCGTTTGGTACAAATTCATAATGAATAATCCCTCTGATACTGAAAAAGGTTAGCAACATCATTGCAACGTTTGTAAACTTAATTGTCAGACCTTGTACTATATGAATACTGTATATATATTAATATATATATATATATATATATATATATATTTGAAATGGTGTTCTTATGAAAAATAGTGTTTTATTAAATGACTTTGCAATATGCATAATTTTAATAAAGAAGAAACTCTTTCTATAAAACCCCTAAATTATTTTATGTAACTTAAAACTATTTCAACTGATATATATATATATATATATATATATATATATATATATATATCCTTTCCAAGAATAAGAATAAAACAGGAATCAGAGATGAGAATGATTGAAACTGACATGATTAGAAATAGGGAAAATTGTCTAATCAAGTATGGCTAAAAATCCACATATTTCCTAGAAAGGGAAAATTATAAATTTACATTGTATATTAGTTTATATTATTTATGCATTAGCATATTTACTCACTAATTTAACAAATGCTTAAAGTTTACTAGGTGTCATATTTACAGAAATATTAGTGAGTAAAAATATACACCATTCTTACCTTTATGGAGCACATTTTCTGATCGGGAAGAAGACTAATTGAGAAAATATTATAAATGAATGTAGTTGTAACAAATGCTATGAAGAAAATACACAGTGCTATGGAGGATCACCCTTGGGAGAGTAACAGTATTAGATGGCTTCCTTGACTAACAGACACTGGGACTTAAAGGATGAGGGAAGAGGGGAGGGAAAGCATATACTGCCAAGGTCGGGGAGGTGGCAGGACAAAGGCAACCCTATTTACTGTGGCCCAACTGTTCTGAAGATGGCCAAAGGCCAACTATATTGAATGCTAATATAAACCTCTTGAAAGGAATTGAGGAGTATCCTTGCTGTAAAACCTGAAAAATTACTGTTATCCTCATTTGTAAAATATGCATTTAATGGGTCAAGTTACATTTAAAAATCCCTGTGACTTGAAGGGGCATGGGTGATATGAGAGACTTTAAGAGGCTATGGGGCGTGGGGAAGTGCATGTGGTATAGATGAAACTAGGCAGGTCCAGATGGTTCCAGGCTTGTGGACTGTCTACAGGACGTTATTTTGTCTTATGAGAAATGGGAAGCAATTATAGGTATTATGGTCACATAATTTGGTGTATTGTATTTTGTAAAGAGTCAGTGAAGGATTGATCATAAGTATGCATAAGCTGATATGGAGTGATCAGTAGGTTTATATACGAGTAGTAGCCCAGGTCAGAAAGTACAGTAGTTTGACTAGGATGTAGGAGTACAGAGAAAGAGACGTGGAAGGAACCGAAGTCACAGGGGTTTGGGAGGCGCGGGATATGGGCATAACAAGAATGATTTCTACTTCGTAGCTTTTCTAACTGGATAGATGGTGGTGCCATTCATTGAGAAATGGAAACCGAAGGAGGATCCAGTCTATGGGGGAAGATCGTGTGATTTCGTATGGCCAGATTAAAATGAGCCACCACCTCCTTCCACCCTTTTTCTCACTGAAAGTGCTCCAGCAGAGTTGGGTGAATAACTCAGACAAGTTGTTTGAAGGCAGGCTGCAATGTCTGTGAGATTGCCCTCATTGACGTTACAGTCTTTCCGACTGTTCATGATTCTATAACATGTCTTTTCACTGTGTAAAAATGACATAAAAAGAGACTGAGAAAAGAGAATGGGGATGAATAATTAACTATAATTGTATGCTGATTTACTATATATTTTAAAATCAGAAGTTAAAAGTCTCTCATGTAAGAGTGTTTGATCTGGCCCTTTAAAACTTCATTTTGTTAAGGAAATGTATAGCAAGCAACATGCTGAATGAAAATCAAACCATTAAAATAGAAAAGGACTTGCTGTCGGGGGAGCAGTCAATATCTTTTTAAAATACTTAAGCTCCATATTATGGTGAAAAGAAAAAAGTAAATAAATAATCAAACCAGTTCTTTGCAACATTTTTCTTATTAAAAATGGTGTTTTATTGAATTACTTTGCAATATACATAATTTTAATAAAGAAGAAACTCTTTCTATATAATCCCTAAATTATTGTTTTAACTTAAAACTATTTCAACTGGAACTTAACAACTTGTTTAAATTACACAAAGTGATGAACTATAAAACTATTTCTGGGTTCTTGCATTTTTCCTAACATGAATACACACACACACACACACACACACACACGTTATACATACATACATACATACATACATATATAACATATATAAAACATATATATATATATATATAAAAAAATATATATATATATGTTACTTTACAATTCTATCCTTGGCAAAAAAAAAAAAAAAGATAACCAAATAGAACAGCATTACAAAAATTGATTTACAAATTTGAGTATTTGAGATGGCCTGGACATTTTGTTAGAGGCCAACTTTATCTGAGTTGGGATAAGAGTGTATCTGACAGTTATTTTAGTTCACTAATTGACAAATTAAAGATATATTATTCAATTTGAAGTCTGGCTCCTGTTACCTGCATTCTGTTTGCTCTTTTGCTTTAACTTACGCTCTAACAATCACTAGGAGTACTGTTGTAAACCAGAGAAGCATGTGCAGCTGAGAGCTTCAGTTATCTTGTACGACTGAACCACTGCCCTTGCTGACTGTGCCAGTCATATCTTCAGGGCAAAGGCAGTTGTAAGATTCTGGAAATAAGGATTTGCTCCAATTTCTCCAATTCTTTGGCCCTTTTTTTTTTTTTTTTTTTAAAGCAATAAAGGGATGAGTCTTTCTGTTCTTGTCATGGCTTAGTGGCTTTGGAATCAGTTTGCAAGATCAAATAAGACTTGGCAAAAACTTTGCCTCTATCCCAACATAATAATTGTGGGAGGAATAATAACGTTTGGAGGAAAGGTGTCATCTTAAAAACTGAGATCCTTCTGTTGAGTGAATGTCATTTTTATACAAATGTTCTTTTGCTCCATTTAACACTTTCTATATATTTCTCTCGAAAAGCTTTTTTGGTGTGAAAAATGCAAATGAGGTTTATATTTGTACGGTGCATGGTATGTGCTCGTTACATTTAAATGTCCCTGTAGCCTACCTAAAGATCTCAATGAGCTGTCTTAATACAGTTATTTTCTTGGAATATAGCTACAGGTGGAACATCTTGCTGTAAAAAAATATTTAGCTTCATATTATATTTTAACACTCTCCTGTCTCAATATACCCTCAAGGCCAACTTTTGTAGATTTTGTCCTAAAAAAGAGTAGAGTACCATGGGAATTTAAATAGATCATTTAAAAGTAAATTATGCTTATGATCTCTAAGTGATTTCTTAAGATGCTAAAAATGTATATAAGAACCAAAGTGGTCACCTCAATAAATTTAATTTTTAAAAAACTGTAAAAAAAACAACAAGAACCAAGTTGGTTATGATATTAGAAAATAATATTGAGAGTCTTATTTTCTCTTTTGAACTGTTTTTTTTTTTTTCTCTAAAATTTTTGTGCCCATTTCAGAAGCTGAGAAACTTCTGCTAGAAAAGCAATATCAGAATCATTCGGGTAAGAGTGCTTGGTTTGAATACCAGCTCAAATATCTAGAGGTTTTCATAGCATTAACCAAGTTAGCTAATTGCTGTAAATCCCCATGTTCTGTAAATGGGAATAAAGTGACAACTGCAAAGGGTTACTTTAAGGATTAAATGTGAAGCTCTCTGAAGGGTTCCTAAAAGAGAGTAAATATGAAATATGTTTCTTATTATTGAAAGAGTGGTTGCTACAGACTAAATCAGTGTGTCCCTCCCCCCACTCCTGCCACCCACACCACCAGTCTTATGTTGAAACCTAATCTCCAATGAGATCCAAATCCTGCTATTGCTAAAAGAGTTTGCACGTGTGAGCATGTGCAGGCATTTTCAGTTGAAGGAATAATTTGAACTAAATGCTGAAATTGTTGACTATTGGGAATGGAAAACATTATCCAAGTTACTTTTGGATTTGATATATGAATAAAATGTGTAACCAAATCATTTAAGTGCATTCCAAAATGTGTAATGTTATCAAATTTAACTGCTATCTAACTTAACTTATAGGATCTGTGATAGTTTGGACTTGAAGGGAAATAGTTGTACCTCTGGAAATAATTCTGCAATTTAAAATGCATTGGTCTTAGTCATTTTCAGGCTTACATTTATTAAGAAATTGCTATAGATAAGCATGATTGGTTTAACATCAATTAATTTTGATTAACCACAATACGACATTTTATTTTGCCATTTAGATGCCAGATGTTTAAAGCCCAGAATTTATTAACCTACCTACTATTTACCAGCATTCAAAGTTTTAAATAATAGTTGGATAGCTGGATAATAATAGTTGGATAGATGGGCATAAGATTAAAATTATATTATATTAAGCAAAGAAGTCTAAACTCATCCTTTTATGTAAAACTAGTTAAAAAGTTTGTAAAATAATTTATTTACCTTTCTTTTTGGAAATAAATACAGTTGCTTTCCTTTGTTTTACCAGGCCTGACATTTAAGTTCGCAAACTTGTTGCAATGATGTTGCTAAACTTTTTTGATATCAGAGGGATTATTCATTATGAATTTGTACCAACTGGACAGACAGTTAACCAAGTTTACTATTTGGAGGTGCTGAAAAGGATGCATGAAAAAATTAGGCGACCTTAACTTTTCGCCAAAAATTCATGACTCTTGCATCACAACAATGCAGCAGCTCATAAGGCACTGTCTGTGAGTCTGTGAAGGAGTTTTTAGCCAGTAAACAAATAACTGTACTGGAACACCCTCTCTATTCACCTGATCTGGCCCCCAATGACTTCTTTCTTTACCTGAAGATAAAGGAAATATTGAAAGGAAGACATTTTGATGACATTCAGGACATCAAGGATAATACGATGATAGCTCTGATGGCCATTCCAGAAAAAGAGTTCCAAAATTGCTGTGAAGGGTGGACCAGGTACTGGCATTGGTGTATAGCTTCCCAAGGGGAATACTTCGACGGTGACTGTAGTGATATTCAGCAATGAGGTATGTAGCACTTTATCTAGGATGAGTTCGCGAACTTAATTGTCTGACATCATATAGTCAAAACTATAATAGGTATATTTAATTTAATTATATCGAATATAATTGAATTTCAGTTAATTGTTGGTAATTATAATAGTAGTTCACAACATGCTCATATTCAAGTGTGAATTGATTCTGTCATAAAAATAAAATTAAAACATTTGAGGAAAGTTACATTAGTTATATGTAATTTTTCTTTTTAAAAGAAAATTATGCAGAAATGTCATTTTATAAAGAACCAGCTAAACTTAAATGTGCTTCAATAAGTCACTTATACATGAAATCTGAAAAAAAGCTGAACTCATAAGAATAGAGAATAAAATGGTGGTAACCAGGGGATGGCGTGTAGGGGAATAGGAGAGATGTTGTTTGGCATGGAGGTAAAAACTTGCAACTAGTAGATAATTAAGTCCTAGGTAGCTAATGCACAATATAGTAATTATAGATAATAATGTTATATTATAAATTTCAAACATGCTAGAGACTAGATCTTATTTATTCTCACCGCAAAAAAATGAATCATTATGTCATATGATGAGGGGCTAGCTATGCTACAATGACAAATATACTATCGTATATAAATGTATCAAATTAAGAGGTTGTACACCTTACACTTACACAATGTTATATGTCAAATATATTTCAATAAAAAATAAGTCTTTACTGAATCATATGAAATGTATAATTCACATGAAAACAGCATGATAAATACAGAGTTGAAAATAAAAACAGGTTAACTTTTTCTGATAATATTCCATGAGTAATATTTGTGTTTCCAACAAATATCTGTCACATAATATAATTATATACTTCATAGTTTACAAAAGTGCTTTTTTAACCTCATTTATGTCAAATCAAGCAAACAAAAATATACCCTGAGAAGCGGGAAGAGTAGTAAGAACATGGAGCTCAGTGTTAAGTGAATTCCCAAGGACTGAAAAACAAAAGCAAAAACAAAACAAAACAAAAAATCAAAAACACCACCTTCAACCTGCCAGAGATTGTAGAATTTATGGAGGACATTTATGCAGGCAAAAGTGCTAATTCTTTTATAGTCCAAATTCATTTTGCATTCCCGTTCTCCAGTGTAACTAGCTGTGTGACTTAGGACAGTACTTTAAATATTCTCATGGTAATTTTATCTTTAAAATAAATAGTTTTTAAAACATGGACTCAGAACTTTTAGAGACATTGAATATTATAAAATATGTAAATGACTCATGCATTATAGCTCAGTAAATATTATTTCCCCAGTCACGTGTGTGCAATTTATTTTTTCCATAACCTTTCTAAACAAGGCTATAATAAAACATTATAATAAAACTCATTATAGAATGTGATGATGCTATTGAGAAAAAATGTAGCACTAAATGACAATATTAATTTTTAAGGCTGGGTCTATCTCCATCATGTATTATATTAAACCAGTTATCCTTTTAAGTTTGTTTTTTCATATGTAACATGTGAATAATAAAATCTACTGCATAACGTTATGTATGTGAGAACGTATTTGAAAAAAGATACAAATTTACATTCCTACCAACAGTGCATGAGGGGTCCTTTTTCTCCACAGGCTCTCCAACACTTATTATTTGTCTTGTTGATGATAGCCATTCTAACAGGTGTGAGGCGATATCTCATTGTGCTTTTGATTTGCATTTCCCTAATATGTAGTGAAGTTGAACATTTTTTCATATATCTGTTGGCTGTATGTATATGAAAACAACAAAGAAACAAGACAAACAAATAAAGAAACAAAAACTAGTAGACACAGACAACAGTTTAGTGGGTACCAGAGGGTAAGAGGGGAGGGGGATGGTAGAAAAGGGAAAAGGAGGTCAAATATGTGGTGATGGAAGGAGAACTGACTCTGGGTGGTGAGCACACAATGTGATATACTGATAATGTATTATAGAAATGTACATTTGAAATCTATGTAATTTTATTAACCATTGTCACCCCAATAAATTTAATTTAAAAAAAGACATAAATTGAAATTATTAAACACATATAAATTGTAAAGTATTTTACACGGAATTGATATTAATATTTATTAGTTGTCTTTTTAGAGTATAATTTGTAAGCAATTTAATATACACTTTCCTTTAATCCTTATAAAACCTCCGTTGAGGTGAAAGCTTTACTTTTATTTCTCCTTTAGTGATAAAAAACAGATTTCAAAAGGGAGAGTGACTTGTACAAAGTCTCTCATACACTGGCATGGAGGACTTGAATACCAGTGGACTCCTTTTAGAACTGTGATAAAACTGTTTGTTTCTGTGGAATCCCAGCTTCTGATTTTAAGAGATACAACTAACACTATTGAATCATTTGTTCTGTTTTACACCCCCCTTTGTTATGTGCTACCAGAGTCAATGTTCTGATTCCAAGGGATAATAAGGATCTTTCAAGGGCAATTTGCTCATGACTGGATGCAATAAGCATGCTTCACTTTTCTTTTACTTGTTTCTGTTCCTCCATTACAAAATACTTCATTATAGACATAGCAGAGACCAAAGATGTGTAAAACATAGATTTCTTGTTATCTCAGTACTGTTTAGAGACAAATTGGTTGGGTTCCACCTGGAAACAGTATAAAGATCTGCCACAAGAAATTGCAAGGGTCAATGCAATATATATATAGATGACGTATTACAGAATTGTACACCTGAAATCTATGTGACTTTAATAACAATAGTCACCCCAATAAAGTTCAATTAAATATACATAATATGATATACATAATATATATAATATATTTGATATATAAAAGAAATTGCAAGGGCCAACAAGTTGGTTACTTTTCTAAGCTTATTACTCTTACATTGAGATACTGGGTAAAGAATCATTAATTTCTTGATTTTGGGGATCATAAATAATATTTATATAAGCTTCCCTTTGAACGAGTTCTATTACTTCTAACGCATGTTTTCTAACTGCACATATTTCATCAATTAATAGGAACTATAAAATAAGTACAATAAAATCTAAATTTATAATCCCAAGTATAATCCCAGATATGTATAAACCATACATATTTAAAATTCTGATAATTACATAATGTTACATTTATTATAATACATAATGAAACATCATTAGAGAAAAATTAAGATAAATCCTCCTAAATTAAGTCATATTTAAACCAGGCATATATTTTTGTATTATCCATACTTTGTGTTTAAAAAAATCACAAGATGTAAGTTAATGTAGAGAAAAGTAGAGGTTAAAGAGTAAAATATGGTCCAAAATAGATAGTTTGTGAGAGTCCGAATTTGTATTCAGGCTTATGTTGTTTGCATTTTACAACTTCTTTTTTTTTTTTTTTATGTGAGGAAGTAGCATTACTTACCAATATAAATGTCTTCCAGTCTCTTAGTCAGGAAATCTAGGTCCTTAGAAGAGTGACTCAATTCTAAAAAACAAAACAAAACAAAACATAAAAACATAACCCAGGGTATATTATACCATTTCATAAACTGCAATAGTCATACCTCCCTTTTAGAGAGAACCTCTAAATCCACTTTTTAACCATTTTTAATGTAGATAGCACTTTGAGAATCAGATATGATATGGGTCTGCTCTCCAGATAAATACTATGTATGCTGAACAAACCCTACTTTGTTTGCATAAGGTAGCAGGAAGATACTTGTATGCGTGAAAATCATTTAAGTCTGCAGCACTCAATATTTAATATGGAAAAGAGAATATATGTCACATCTACACAACTTAAAAATTAGATAAATAAATGCTGACAATGAGAGCCTGTGAATGTTTAAATTACTTGGTTTAAATGTACATTCCCTTTAGAACTTTCAAAATACTCAAGAACACCTCACTTTGCTCTAACATTACTTTCACAAACCTCACAGTACTCTGTGGCTCTGGAAATTGACTCCAAACTCGGAGTGAACAGACATCCTCCCAAAGCCATGTCCTAGTGAGCTCTGCCATAGTCAGTAGTAAAGTTTGCAGTCAGCTACGGAAGAACAGAGATCCTCACCACTTGCATTAAAAATTGGCTTACGAGGCGCTTGGCCAAACTTTTGTCCCACATTGACAACATAGCAGTGCTCTTTGTATCATAAGAGGATGGATTCCTAGATATGGGAGAATTACTCCAGTTCTCTAAATCTCTACAGATTTCTGGATGTGATTGTTAACTTGTCACTCAAAAAAAATACCAAATTCACTCTTCACAATAAAGAGTCAGAGTGATAATTTTTAAAAAGCCTATACAAGCTTATATTGTTTCCATTCTGTAACCACCTCTAATACCACCGAGTGAGATGATGCACAGTACTTAAGTGACATCCAAGTTTTGGAAATATATACATCAATTATGATTTTTCAAATATTGAAATGACACTTTCAAACTGGTCCACCTTAAAAGTCTTAACATCTACACTTAGTATCATGCATTAATCAAAAATGTAGTCCAAAAAATATTTTCCTGTGTTCAATGTTAAGACAGGGAAAAAAGTTATACCAAAGGATAAAAACATGTGCCCAATAATATGTCTTAGCAATCAAAAAATGCAAAAGTAAAATGAATAACTTACTTGACTGGATGTTACTTAAACACTCAAGCATGGATTGTCTTGACAAAACAGTAAAACGAACCCTCTCATGAGACAATGTGCTTGATAAGAAACTACTTGCAGTGTATCAGCAGTGGACAATCACTAAGATACAGACTGAAAGAATGTATTGTTAAGCTACCCACAGAATATGCCATTCTTCCTATAAAACATTAGATTAAAGGAGTAAATAAATAAAATAAAATAAAACACAATATATGTACTATTATTCCTAACTCCATAGTGTTTGTGAAATGATGTATTTTAAAGTAAATGAGGAAAGTTTCTACGTAAGTAATGTGGTAGTTTCTGGTAAGATTGCCTCATTCTTGAAATGAAATATGATTAGAAGATGAACATTAAAATGAATGTTGTATAGCAATTTTGAATTAAATAAACATTCATAACATAACCTTGCAATATTAACAGGCTTGCTAAGGTCTTTCTTTTGTTTTTAAAGGCAGTGCTGTCTCTAAGTTTTCACCTGTTAAATGTATCTATGCAGCATTATCTGTTATTAAGATGATAAGATAGAACACTTAGGTATTGATTATTCACATTTCTCTCTGTTTATTTCTGAATTCACACTAAAAGAAAAGCAAAGGATCAAAGAGTTAGAAATCTACAGGACTGTAGAGAAACTGAGAACAAATCAGAGAAGCAAATGCAATTTTGGAAGCTAGAAACTGAATGAACAGATGATAGTTGTATTAATGACAAAAGCCAAAGCCTGTTTATAGAGAGAGATGTAAACAAGAAGTTACCTCCTTGTTTCTCAGAACCCCAGAAAATTTCACTTATTTGAGCTACCTCAGAATGTAAGGGCAGAATTGGGTATAAAATCAGGAGGGAAGATTAAAAATCTGCATAAAGAGGTTTACACTTCATCTCTTTTCTACTAAATCACTCAGACAGATCTCATGCCTCCACTACACTAGCTGGAAAGAGGAAGTTCAGTCTGTATGGATGGGGGACCAGAAAGGGAAACCAGACACAAGAGAATGTGTGGCTTAGATAAAAGGGAGAAGCTGAGTAATTGGGTGAACATACTCGAATGCTGATGAATGGTGAGATACCTAGTCACTTTCCTATGCTTAGGTTCTAGCTAAGCTTACAATCCCCAGGAAGGAAGTTGAAAGATTCTCCTCTAGAGATGTGGATTATCCAAAGAAAAAATATGTGTTAGTCATGCTGTTTTGGGGGATATGAACTCAAGTGCTTGGTTCACACCAAATCAGACTACAGTGAAACATAGCCGTAGATAAGTTTCACCCAAGACAAGAAAAGATCCCATCAGTTTTTCAAAACTTTATTTTAAATATGTGTTGTACTCTGTTTTGGTTAATTTTATGTGTCAACTTGACTGGATTAAGGGATGCCCAGATAGCTAGTAAAACATTATTTCCATTATTTCTGGGTTTGTCTCCAGAAGAGATTAGCATTTGAATTTGTCGACAGAGTAAAGAAAGATGCTTGTTCTCACCATTATAAAATGCACTGAGGACTCACATAAAACAAAGAGTAAGAGTAAGGGCAAATTTCCTCTCTCTGTTTGACTTTAAATGTCCATCTTCACAGCCCAGGGATGTAGACACTCCTGGTTGCAGGCCACTGGCCGCTGACTAGGATTTATACCATCATACCCCGGCACTCCCCCACTCCCATCTCATTATCAGGTTTTTGGACTCAGACATACACCATTGACTTTCCTGGTTTTCCATCTTATAGATGGCAGATTATTGAATATTTCAGCCTCTATAATAACATGAGCCTATCTCTTATAATGAATCTCATTCTATATATCTATGTATCTCTATATCTTGTCTCTATCTATGTCTATACAGATATATCCTACTGGTTTTATTTCTATGGAGAAGCCTGACTAATACGTAGTTCTAGGACTATTTACCCTGATTCATTCCTCATCATTTCCACTCTGCTGGGGTCCACATTCTGATCCCCACAGACTGCAATTACTAGGTCACTATGCTGGCGGACTTGGCTGGATGAAGTCAAAGCAATGCACTGTTCCCTGATCGCATTATCAGATATTCCATGATCTATGTAACTAATTCCTGAACTACTTCCTTCTGTTTTAAATACTTAAAGTATTTTGCTGTTTCTGGTTGGAGTTTAATTAAAACCATATGAAGGAATAGGCAAGAGTGACCAAAAACAGAGAAAATTAATATGAAAGACAAAGACAGAAGGGAATTTCAGAGGAGACAAGGACAATGAACAAAATAATATTTCAAATGAATTAAAATTAACATCCATTAGAAGGTAAAATACATTGCATTTATCAAATGATACTAAAGAATTCTATACATAGGCTATTTCAATAAAACAAGAAATTCTCTTTGTCTACGAAAAGTGTGACTAGGAAAAACTAAAGGAAAGCTTATAAGACTAAAGTTGAGAAAATCATACAAAATGTAGAAAAAAAGACAAGACAAAATATATATGAGAGAAAAGATGGCAATATTATATGGCCAAACTACAGGGCAGAATAAGAATTACAGAAGGAGAGATAAAGAAAGTTGATGGAAAAAAAATGACTGAAAGAAATTGGACAAGAAAATGTACAAGATATTAGTACGAAAGTCTTCAGTTTAAAAGAATCCACATATTACCCAATAAAATAAATGAAAGAAACAGTCTATATCAAAATAAATTATGCTGAACATTTAGAAAACTATGAATAAAGAGATATTGTAAAAGTTTCCAAAGAGAACAAACAGGTCCTATACATAGAATCAAGAGTCAGAATGTCATTTGGACTTTGTAACAGCAATGGTGGAAGCTGAAAGACAAAACAGGGAAAAGCCTTCAAATTTCTGAGGGAGAGTGGATTCCCATAGAAAATTTCATATTCAGCAAAATTTCTCAGGAAATGTGGAGATAAAAGAAGACTTTGTGAGATGTTCAAGGTCTCAAAATATTACTTTCCATGTACCCGCAGGTAGCCACTGCAGAATTCTCCATAATAAAGAAGTAAATGTAGAAAGAGGAAGGGACCAAGTGAACAACGACAGAGGAGCAGTGAGGATAATTTATGAGAGGAATTTCCAAGTGGATGGTAAAAGGAAGTCCCAAAATGAGGGTGAAGAGCAGCACATGGACAATTTGTCTTATATTCTAGCCTGAAGCATGAGGGCAATGTAGCAGATAGCTCATGAAGGTTAGCAAAAGGAAAACAGAAACACTATTGGATTACAAATGCATTTGAATTTACTGAATTGAGAGTTCTGGTGATATTAGGTGTCGGAACATGAAAACCTAATGACATATTTTTGAAAAGAAGAGAAAAGAAGAGAAATTCATTATTTGGGTCCTGAATCAAGCAGCCAGAACCATAGGTTTTTATAATGAGATGGACAAGAGACTTTGAAAAAAGTTTCTTAATGACACTATACCTTAGTCATTGCTATTTTACTACCACAGTAATATATACCATAGTAATACACACTGTAACATATAGAATAATATACACTAAACATATTGTATATATGTTTACATATGTAGTCTATAAAATATGTATAGTATACCACAAATGTATATAAAATACACAAAAGTATAGTGTATATTATTATATAATAATAGTATTTTACCTCAGCAAATATCTTATTTATTCAGTTCTACAACAACATTGAGGTTTTTGGATTTTTTTTTTCCCCTGAGATAGCATAAGTAGTATTAAATACTTTTCTTAAATAGGTAATCCTTAATGTACCTTCCAACCTCTAAATTTTAGGACTCCATGAATAATTCAAATATAAACATTATAAAATATAGCTATTACAGATAAAAAGTACATTTTATTTTAAAGTTATGTTGCTTTAAATGTGTTTTCCCCATAACTCAAAATTAAAGAAATATTTCTAGTTAAGCATAAAATTCATTTCATGGGTGAAAAATGTTTTTCAATAATACACTAAAATAGATAGCTTATGATAACAAACTGTTATGCATATTCAGATGAAATAATTAGATTTATGCTTATAGTTTCTAAAAATGAATGTAGTAAATTACACCAACTGTAGTGAATACAGAAGGCTTCTACTGATGGAATAGCATCCTTTAACAACCACAAACTATTAACAACAGCTATATGCAAAATCCCAACACTTTCATTCTGCTCATGGTAAAAAACAACAGTGATTATTCCATTTCTTTCCTATGTTAAATACACTCTTACTCTAAAACACATCCTTTTTCATTACTGTATATTTTTTGTGGTTATCATCACAGACTCATAATTATAAAGTTAGTGTATTTAAAAATCTACCACAACAATTTGATATGAACAAAAATTAAGACTTACTTATTTTCCTGGGGAGCCGGGTGAGAAAGGTGAAGGTATTGAGAAGTACAAATTGGTAGTTACAAAATAGTCACAGGGATGTAAAATACAGTATGGAGAATATAGTCTATAATATTGTAAAAACTCTATAGTGTCAGGTGGGTACTAGACTTATCAGGGGGTTAACTTCCTAAATTAAATAAATGTCTAATCACTATGCTGTACAACTGAAACTAATATAAAATAATATGAAATGTCAACCATAGTTTAAAAAATAGTAACAGGGATGTAAAGTACAGCTTAGGGAATAGAGTCAATAATATGTAATAACTATGTACAGTGTCAGACATGTAACAGACTTATTGGGTTTGTCACTTTGTGAGGTATATCAGTGTCTAGTCACTCTGTTGTTTTGTACACCTAAAACTAATATAATATTGTATGTCAACGGTAATTGAAAATACTTTTTTAAAAATAAAAACAGACTTATTTTCAATAACCTCTCTGAGATAGAATGCACAACATATTCTTACACTTTGCAATCTTATGTGATTGTAGTCTCATGATGTTCCTTATTTCAAGATGTCCATTATGTAAATGTAATGCTTTTGCATATAATTTAATTGTTTTCAAAATACTCTTCATTACACAGAGGAAGACTCAAAACACCATATTTCCAGTGGTCTAGATAATGTAATGACCATGTATAGTCGATATCCTTAGTATGCATTGTGGGAGAGCATTTTATCAGAATTTAGTACTGGTTGTCAAACACTGAGAAGTACTATAGTAACTTTGTTTTGTATTTGATTTATAGGAAGTAAAATTTAAGGCCCAATATTATTTATACTGGTATCTGGTTATCTGACAAAACAATTTTAACGGTAAGCTCTCAGGAAGCAAAATTTGTTTTAAAATTTATTGTTATTCATCAATAGATATTTTAATTTAAGTAAGAACTATTTTGCATGTACAAATATCCACATAATAACTTTGTTTATCTCCCAGCTAACTTAGAAAGAACGCCTATTTTAAAATCAGGAGAGCTAGATTCTTATGGTTTACTAGAGTCCCTGTCAATAAGTTTATAGATTTGCAATGGAGAAGATTGCTTAGGCTATTTGTTGCATGGCAAGGATTCAGGTCAAAGTCTGTTTATATAATAATATCAAAATTTCAGATATGGTGTCTAGCATTAATAAAATAACATTTAGTTATTCAGATCTCTGCAAATTAACTCTAAGTGACCAACTTTTTATTAAATGGATATGAGCAGTTACAGTATTGTGATGGGAAGGCAATGGATTTGGTGAGAGAGGACTTGAGAATCATAGTGAATTCTCTGTAAAAATATCTCTGTCTGGGTCAGGCATATTTTGTGATTCCTGAGACATATTAGAGATCACATGACATTAGAGAATATCACTGACACATTCTGTTTACAAGGTATTCCTACTTCCACCAGGACCTAGACATCATTAAAGCAGTGGTGATAAACCCTCATATATATAACCAATTAAAATGTTTAATATATAAAGCAGTTCTGATATTCATCAAAAATAGATTGAAGCTCTAATATAATGGGTTCCAATAAAGGCTCTGTGACTAACATAATAAAATACAGACAATCCTGTGTTATCTGTTTTAGTATGATTATTTTGCAGATAAAATTTAATACCAATTTCCTACTCGGAAAATGTTCCGCTTTCTCTTTTAAAAAATGAGATAAATATCTATATCTGTATCTATATCTAACTATGTATCTATCTATCTATCTATCTATCTATCTATCTATCTATCTATCTATCTATCTATTCATCTATTCATTCAAAGCAAGCACTTTGAATGTGGGAAATCCTTGTGGGAGTAAAATGGACACACACATAAAATACATGCACACATATAAAAAAAAAACACTTTACTAATGTTATTGACATATGGAACATCAGATGAGATAAAGAATGAGGAACAGTAAGAACAGTACTATAGCCAATTTATGGAGAGTTTAGCTATTTGTCCTCTTCTAAATGGATAATAATTGAATGTGGGGGGATATTTGCATAATGTAAAAAAACATGAATTATATTAGTATTACTTGAAGAAAATATCAGAAGGAACACTTGCCAATATTTTCCTGTTTTTTATGTTACACAATTTAATTAGATAATTTTACTTTTAATTATTATAATATTTGATCTAAACTCAAACCAAAGAAAAAGTATTATGGGATGACTGATAACTTCTTGTAGCACCCATTGGAATTCTCACATGTTGCATTGGGAATTATCAGTGATATTGACTTATGTAATCTGAATTTACTTAAGGAATATATTGAACCAAGAGAATGAGAAAAAGTGGTATATAAGTGCTATGATAATGGTTATAGAAAGCATACTTTCTTAAACTATATATGAGAGCATATATTTGCAAAATCAAGTTAAGAATTTAAAATGTATTTGTTAAAAGAAAAGTAATATTCAATTTAAGTAGGTATATATTTAAACATTGGCTGCAAGAAGATAAGATTTTTAAATTGTTAATAAAGATTATTCATACAATATTACCCAGACTTTATAAAAGTATGAAGTTCGAGTTAGCACAATACCTGTACGTAGTAAAAAATGCATTTTAGAGGGAGGGTAGGCAAACAGAAGAGGCTGGTAAGGTTTGTGTTCAAGTGCTGTATGTTATGTTATAAGAAGAATAGCTCATTTAAGATTCATGGCCTGCTATAAGCGAGCATAAGGAAGTTTAAGGTTTATAATTCTAGATTTTGCTCATCTCTTAAATGTTCACTGATATAGAAAAGCAGGGAAATAAAAGCAATGGCAAGCCAACTAATAAGGCAGAAGTGAGACGTCTAATCTGAAAGAAAAGAAAATGGAAAACAGAAATCCAAGGAGCTGAAGCAGCTGAAATGAAAGAGGTAGACCAGAGTAATTCATATAAGTGTCAGCACTAAAACAAATAAATAATGGATAAATACATTAATAAATAAAAGACAGAAGTGAGATAGCACAAAGATGAACATACTCATACTGTAAAGAAGAAAAAATAAATTCATAATATATAAACCATACATATCAAGTAAGATTATGAATCATAATGAAAATAATTGTTAAGTTTAGGTGACAGAGCTGTGTGTGTGTGTATAATATGTATATGTATACTTATAAAAGTTTAAGAGTTCACTCTAGCTCTTAAATACATGCACATACTTATGTATACATATATATACACAACATACACATATAACTAGATATACATATATTCATAAAAGTTCAGGAGATTGAGTGATATGTATATATGAGCATATATGTATATATTAGCACATGCACACATATACACATAAGTGCAGGTGTATACATGTGTGAGAATACACACACACATTTCAAAATAAAATCGACCTTTTGATATAAAATTTAACATTTTCCTTTATTCTGTTTAACTCTCCCAAACTTTCTTACACAGCTTTATTTTTCCACATCAACTACCACTTTTTAATTCACTGTATAATTTACTTAATATTTTGTTTTCTTTTTATTATCCAATAGAATGGAACCTCTATGTGGCTGAAGTTTTTTTTGTGTTTTATAATTTATGTATCCCCAAAATCTTGAGTGGCATCTGGTAGTGAACAATATTTGCTTTTATGAATTAATTACTTAATAACTGAGAAGCAGTTGCCAGGGTTATGGAAATAAAAAAGACACAGGCAATGTAATTAATTTGCCATAATCTTATATTTATACAGTTTAGGGCTTTATTTTACTATAACATTAAGTTTCTTTTATCTTTTATAGTAATAAAATACTTGTTCTTTTTGAAAATGTTAGTTATTGTGAGGAAATGATGACAGTTTTTTATGGGCATAAAGTTATTAAAGAACAAAATGTTTGACAATCGTGTATCTATCAGCGCTTTTAATTCTACTGACTTGCGACATAGATATCATTTGCACCTGTGTGATCCAAGAGTACTTTTCATAGCTTCGCCAGTAACTATTTACAGAAAGGTCACAGGGTGCCATTCAGCTATAAGACCTCTGAAGAGCTTGTTGGCAACTACAGGGGAAGTTTTTTCTTAACTTTACTCAATCTGCACACAGACCAACCCATGCTTGGCGAGACAGTCTTATGGCACAAGGGACTTGAAAATGAAAACAGGAAGTAGGTAGAGAAATTCAACAAAACTGAAAACTGATTATTTGAAAAGATGAATAAGATCAATAAACCAGGTTAAGGAAAAGAGAACAAGAGAAGAGACACAAATTGCTAAAAACACAAATGAAAAAGGGACTTTTACTATAGAGCCCGTGGGCATTACAAGGTTAATAATGGAATATTATGAAGAACTCTATGCCCACAAATAGAACAATCTAGATAAATGTACCAATTCCTTGAAAGACACATTCCATCAAAAGTCACACAAGAAGAAATAGATTATTGGAATAGGCAGATATCTATTAAAGAACTAGAACTAATAATTAATTATCTTACAAAACAGAATGTACAGGCTACCATGAGTTCATTAGTGAATTCTACCAAACACTTAAGGATGAAATTATATCAATTCTCTACAATCTTTTCCAGGAAATAGAATCAGAGAGAATACTTCGTAACTCATATTATAAGCCAATATTACCTTAATGTCAAACCAAATGAAGACATTAAAGAAAGGGAAACCACAGACCAATATCTCTCATGAAAATAGAATCAAAAATCTTCTACAAAATATTAGCAAATTGATTCCAAGAATATATAAAAATAATTATATAGCATGACTAAGTAGAATAGATATGCAAAACTGTTCCAACACTTAAAAATCAATTGATACTCCATCTAATTAACAGGTTAAGGAACAAAAATCATATGATCATATCATAACAATTTATAGCTCAGTAACCTTGGATACATTATTTAGGTGAAAGGTTCTAATCACACAATACTATATAATGCATAGTTTCATTTATATTAAATGTCCAGAATAAGCAAATCAATAGAGACAGAACGTAGATTAGTAGATTCTTAGGCCTGGAGAAAAGGGTGCAGTGGGAACTCACTGTTAAGTTATATGGGATTTCTTTTAGTGGAAATTAAATTTTCTAAAATTAGACTATGGTGATGGTAGAAAAGCTTTGTGAATATGTTAAAAATGAATTTAATACGTTTAATAAAGAAATTATGTGGTATGTGAATTATGCTTTAATCAGGCTCATTTAAAAAAAGAATTATTAGAAAGTTATATGTTTTATTCATTTTTGGAAGAACTTGCATTCAATTTTACTTTATATTCTATTTTTTGTTGTTTTTATTTAATTACTTCAAATTTGTTTTAATAAACTCCTTTTCACATGTTTATTTATTTTACTGTTACTTTACTACTTACTTTAAGTGCTACTTCCTTAACTTTAAATTTACTACTTACTTATTATTTAAACTCAAGATTAGTTATACTTTTTATTGAAGTATGCTCATCCATTTTATTCTTTAATTTGTCCTTAAAAAATAGTACGTATTTTCTTTTGAGTAGGGTTTTGTCTATAAATCATATTTTATCTCAATTTTTCATTGATTCTCTGAATAATTTTACTTGTTTAATTCAATAATTGTTTAAAAAGTTATATTTTTAATTAATTTTCAAGTGGATAGTTTTTTTTAATCACAGTCATTATCAAATTTCCACTGCACACTGAAAATATTGTGGTCTATATTGTATATTCTTCCCATCTAACAAGCTATCCTTTGCAGTCAAGTACATGAACTTTTTAAATAATCATGGGACTCACATTATGTAATACAATTATATTAAAACAATATTTTAAGAAAAACAGATTGGGCTAATCTGTAAAAACAATATAAACTCACCAGAGATTAATTCTTCTATGCAAAGAACTGCATTATAATAAAAGTGAAGATATGAGAGATTAATCTGTTGGTAATTATCAAAGACGCTACTGTATTTTGACTTGGTCATAATAAACCACAAGTAAAACTCTTATTAAAAGTTTTTGGTTAGTTAGATAATTATTTTTTCTGAATTATCAGGTTCGTGTACATTTTAAAATGTAGTATCTGAAATACAGTCACTCTCTAAGTGTGTTCAAGAGCGTGTACATTTACAATATCTTCTGTAAATGACAGATGTGCACCTTGCTCCTTATATGTGGAATCTTCAGAGAGAAAGTGGTATCTATGCCCTGAGGTATTCACCCCAGCAGCCGAGCCATCAACTCAGCTCTAAAAGGTGGTTCAGAGAAGAGTGTCAGGTTCGTCAATCATTAGACTTCCAGATATCTAACAGTAATTCCTCTCCTGGATTTCAGCTGAATACTTTCTACCTTACAATAGAGATTCAGATTCATTAGGAGTATAAAACAGAACAGATTTTAGTGCAAGCATACAGAAAAAAAAAAAATGGCTAGCACTCTCAGTACTATTTTTATACCAATTTTAATTAGAAAATCAAAATAAGCAGATTTTTGACCAAGTTTTGTGTCCCTTAAGGGGACTAGGTTGGCCAGGTTTTTTTAAAAGTTTCATATGATGAAGTTTTGTATTATAAGTCAACCAAGGAAATTGAATGATTATTTGTTTACATCTTAATTACTATATATTTTAGTATCCATTATTTTCTATTGATAAAATTTTGTGATATAAAAATTATGGGACAAAAATATATAAACGTTTAACTATGTATGTTTTATGATAATATATGATCATTATATAGACTATAATATCCTTCAATTAAAATCAAGTTTTCTAAGAGAAACAATATATGTAAATAAGAACAGCAGGAAAATTGTGCCTTTACATGGAGATACATTATACACATCATTCATACAAGAACTACAAGTAAGTATGAGTATGGCTTTTCTTCATAATAGAATTATAAATCAAGGTTATTTTTTTTAATTTTTATATTTTCCAATTACTTTAACAAGTATTTTTGCTCACAATAAAACATCCATTAAATGTAATTTAAAAAAATAGACACAATAAAAGATGAACTACATTAGGCTTTTATTGTGAGAGATTTTAACTTTAATTGATTAATTCATTCATATATTGATTGATTTTTTTCAGATAATACTCTAGGCTCTGCCATTTTTCATGCAGATATTGCAGACTTTGGTAAGACAACTCTTAAAATGGTTCCTCCTACATTTCTATCTGCTTCTTCTCAGCCTTCTTTGCAATTTCCTACTCACCACTCCAATTTGTTAATATAGGGTACTCCAAGGTTCAGTCCTTGAACTTCTTTTCTTTACTATCAATGCCCACTCTCTTTGTGATTTCATCCAGGATTATTTATTTATTTATTTATTTATTTATTTATTTATTTATTTATCTTTATACTCAGTTTAATAAATAGTTATAAAGCAAGCACGTGGGTAACCATACCTATCACATTTTAAAATGTTGTAGTTGGAATATTTTCCATGTTTTTTTTTTGCAGCTTTCGTTAACATAGGTTTTTGAATATCCTAAATGAAAAGTTGAAAACTATTATGTCATATTATACAGAGAGTCATATGCATTCTTGAAAAGTAGGATTAATTAATCAGAGACGTAATTTAAGAAAAAAAAATTCTTTAAAACATAAGAAAGTATAGTTTTGAGTCATGGAAAATATTTAGAACAATGTGAATAATCCAAGTAAAATTTATTGAAGGCTTGGAGTGTGGCAGTAGTAATAGAAATAAAAAGTTGAAACTGAAAGAATATAAAGAGGTAGAATTGTCAGAAAATGGCTCTTGATCATGTGAAGCTTAGAGGGTGAGTTCGGGGTCAAACCTGACTTTTAGGTTTTTATTCTAGTGTGACAATGTTATTAACAAAGATCAAGAATAGGAGAGAAGCAGACATGAACAGGAAAGAAGAGGTAAAATACTTAAAATGTAACAATATAATCTGTCACTAGATCTATCTTACTGTTGAAGAAAATGAAATCTGAAGACTATTAATATAGATAAAATGAATTTTTTAAAATTGTTTTGACACTTTAGGGGGAAATTAGTAATAATTACTGAGGTCTGTGACAAGTTCCAGAAATCTGAAATTCTAAGAGTATGTTTCATAACCAAATGAACTATATATTGTGTTTCCCACTGTATTATTTAAAAAAAAAAAAAAGACTGCATTTTTTTCTCTCTCTAGGAGCAGGAGGTAAACTGACACTTTGGTATGTGCTCAAAAGTAGAGTTGTTACAGAATTTCTGCTCTCACTAAAGAGTAAATACTTTAGGAATTCAGTGCCAGCTGTGTTATGATAAGCCATAGTGGTAAGCTCACCATTTGAAATCTTAAAAAACAAGTACCATGCATACAAAATGCTTAATAAACACTGTGAAATAATTATATTCTTATGTATAGTTAGGCATGAAAAAGGTATTATCATCAAAAAATTTTAACTAAGTCCACACATGCATTTCATTGTCTTACGTATTTTGCAAAAAATGTTAGCCTACACATCTATGATTTATACCTGCCATAGCCTAACACAAATAAATTGCAAGCCTTATTCTTTTCAAAAGAGGATAATTCAAATATCTCGGTAATTGCAGAGAGAGAGTTAAACATGAGATTGGAATGAATCTTGAAAAAATAACCAGGGGATAATGGACAAACTGAGTAAAGAAAGAGGAATCAATTCAATTTTAGAACAAACATGAAAATGAGTCTAGGAAGAATTTTAGAGATAGTTACATATATCTAATGCTTGGCAGCATTGCTAAGAGTTGATTTCCAAGTAATATTTGTAATGAGAGTTAACACACAAATTATTTTTTCTCACTAGTGTAAAAGCCCATTCAGAAATGAAAGTGATACTATATTTTAAAATGTACATGAACCTGATAATTCAGACAAAAAAATTACCTAACCAATTAAAAACTTTTAATAAGAGTTTTATTTTTGGTTCATTGTGAAATTACGGCAAAAATTAATCAAGAATTTATAGTACTTATTTTAAAATGAGAAAGACCCACATTTCTTCATAGGATTATAACACATTCACCTACTCTCTTACTATGAATATAACAAAAATGTTTTTAAAAAGCAATTGATGGTCATAAAAATAAATAAATAAATAGATAAATAAATAAATAACCTGAATAGCTAAATGAATTGGAGAGATGAGTAATTAATATTCTGTTTAATCTTGGGTTTTAGTGCATATTATTTGTTCTAAAGTTTTGAAAAATCAATCATTTAAATATTGCATATGTGAACACATTCTTTTAGTTACTGAATTCCTTCATCATTGGGGCAAACTGCAAAATGGTAATTTTATTCTTAATCTTTTTCCCTTAACAAGTTGTTTAAAATATATAAAATTTAGCCAATCATTTAAAGTCTTGTTTTCACTACTAAGTAAATTAAAGTTACATTTAAACATCTAGAAAGTTTCAATTATTTCTTCACTATTAAACTATGGACAGTGAGAAAGATTCTATAATGTTTACTTCAATAACCAGTGCAAAGTCCATTCTAGGAATTCATAAGGGTTTATATTGAATAAATGCATACTATAAAATACTGTATAATATTATATTTATTGTACTGAGGGAATTTACTATACAAATGCCACCTTATCGATTTCCCTCCATAGTTTTATAAGACAATTAGAAAATAGAACGGACAGAATTTTAAGGAATGATTGCCTCATTTGTAGCTGTCTCTCCATATTCATTTTTATCCCCACTTTGGGAAGAACAATACCTATTTAAATTAATACAGCCCATTACTTTTATTTTCAAAAGCAATACATTTCTGATGCAGATCTACTCACAGTCCTATCCACTTATATTTAACAAAGTAACCATTTTTTCTAATGTTTTATATATGTTGAAACTTATGTTACCATAGTTACCTTCCAAAATGCTTCTCTGAAACTAAAAATGTTTATGGAAGTACTTGAAAATTTGAGAAAAAGGAAAAAAAAGCTAACAACCAAAACCCAAATGAAACAAAAAATAAACAAGCTATATATATATATATATATATATATATATATATATATATATATATATAGCTTGTTTATTTTATATACATATATACATATATATGTACATATATAGACATGTATGTACATATATACATATATGTGTATATATATATATATATATATATGTGTGTGTGTATATACAAAATAAAACACACACACACACACAATATGAAAAACTGAAAAGAGCAAAACCAAGTGTTGATGCTCTCCATGTGAAGAGTGGGTGTTCCACTAATGCTGCAGCATGAGCACCCAAAGTATGTGGGCAACAGGACCTCCAGAGGCCTAGGACCTCCTGGCTTAACAGTACACATGGAGAGGTAGGCTGCTCAGATCTCCAACTTCTGGTATGAAAAAAAAAGTGGGCTGGCACAGAAACTGCAAAACCAACTGAAATCAGTCTAACCTTAGGCCCCTTTGTGGTAACCCGTGTGGATTTGAGATTCCTTCCCCCTTATTTTGTTGTATCCAAGACTGAGATTTTGCATGATCTGGTGAGATAAATAAAACCTCATTGGCAACTGTAAGGAAATTTTACACTGTTTAAACTTAATTTGGTATTTTGACTCAAACCGTGACTTTGTTTTTGGAAATACAAGGTAACATTCCTTGCACATACAAGACTGTGCAGATACAATCATCTGTAAGGATTAGGATGGTATTATGGTTAAATTGCCTCCTATGGATGATAAGCATTATGATTAAAATGAAAAAAATAATTGCAATAAATCCCTCAATTCACTTTAGCCAATAATAATCCAATTGACTTTATTAGAATTAGTAGTGCATTTTTAAAAAGAGGTACACCATATTGTTTGTTCAGTAAACAATTCTTGGTTTTGTTCCCATAAGATTTGGACAGTAAACACAGCACAGCCTGTCTCAACAAGAATAGAGCCACATGTCCAACCTGAAGGGGTTCTGCAACCATTGAGGACCTACAACGCCCTTCTGATCCCGGACTTGCTAAGCAAAGCTGACTCCCCTCAGCAGCTTCAGGTACTGTTGGTGTCCTTTCCTACAGTGTGGTGTCTTGATTATTCATAGCTATGTTAGTGACCTAAAGTATTTGATTCAAAAGAAAAATTAAAAAGTAGCAACTCCTCCTGACCATAGGCTCTTTTACTACTGCAAAATGAAAAAGAAAAAAAAATAGATACAGTGAACATTATTAAATATCCTTAAATGCCATTTCTTTTCCCTACCTCTTAATGTCATTGAATATATAGAAAGTTTCATTTTTCTTTGCCCCTCCCCCACCCCATAATGGGGTGTAAAGGGCTTGAAGGTAACATTTTGATCTGTGCAGAAAGTTCAAATATCTACACAGTACTATTCAGGCCTTATGACATCAAGAATTCTGGTTAAGGGACATATATATATATATATATATATATATGTACATATATAGACATGTATGTACATATATACATATATGTATATATATATATGTGTGTGTGTATATACAAAATAAAACACACACACACACAATATGAAAAACTGAAAAGAGCAAAACCAAGTGTTGATGCTCTCCATGTGAAGAGTGGGTGTTCCACTAATGCTGCAGCATGAGCACCCAAAGTATGTGGGCAACAGGACCTCCAGAGGCCTAGGACCTCCTGGCTTAACAGTACACATGGAGAGGTAGGCTGCTCAGATCTCCAACTTCTGGTATGAAAAAAAAAGTGGGCTGGCACAGAAACTGCAAAACCAACTGAAATCAGTCTAACCTTAGGCCCCTTTGTGGTAACCCGTGTGGATTTGAGATTCCTTCCCCCTTATTTTGTTGTATCCAAGACTGAGATTTTGCATGATCTGGTGAGATAAATAAAACCTCATTGGCAACTGTAAGGAAATTTTACACTGTTTAAACTTAATTTGGTATTTTGACTCAAACCGTGACTTTGTTTTTGGAAATACAAGGTAACATTCCTTGCACATACAAGACTGTGCAGATACAATCATCTGTAAGGATTAGAATGGTATTATGGTTAAATTGCCTCCTATGGACGATAAGCATTATGATTAAAATGAAAAAAATAATTGCAATAAATCCCTCAATTCGCTTTAGCCAATAATAATCCAATTGACTTTATTAGAATTAGTAGTGCATTTTTAAAAAGATGTACACCATATTGTTTGTTCGGTAAACAATTCTTGGTTTTGTTACCATAAGATTTGGACAGTAAACACAGCACAGCCTGTCTCAACAAGAATAGAGCCACATGTCCAACCTGAAGGGGTTCTGCAACCATTGAGGACCTACAACGCCCTTCTGATCCCGGACTTGCTAAGCAAAGCTGACTCCCCTCAGCAGCTTCAGGTACTGTTGGTGTCCTTTCCTACAATGTGGTGTCTTGATTATTCATAGCTATGTTAGTGACCTAAAGTATTTGATTCAAAAGAAAAATTAAAAAGTAGCAACTCCTCCTGACCATAGGCTCTTTTACTACTGCAAAATGAAAAAAAAAAAAAAAAAATAGATACAGTGAACATTATTAAATATCCTTAAATGCCATTTCTTTTCCCTACCTCTTAATGTCATTGAATATATAGAAAGTTTCATTTTTCTTTGCCCCACCCCCACCCCATAATGGGGTGTAAAGGGCTTGAAGGTAACATTTTGATCTGTGCAGAAAGTTCAAATATCTACACAGTACTATTCAGGCCTTATGACATCAAGAATTCTGGTTAAGCTTTATTGTTTGATGGATGCCACAGGAAAGGGAGCCTGCTCTGTATAATGATTCACCTCCAAATATTTATCAAAAAGGCTAACTCTGAATTTAGGAAGAAGAAAAGCACAATTTCTCTGGAAAATTTGTTTTATTACTTGAGATTTAGTTTACATTGCCCTGGAAATTCATTGAAGGCTTCAATGTAGCAATGTCTTTGGGTCTTGAAAGCATTTGAGAGATTTGAATCAAGCAGATCTGATTCAAATAAACCTTGTGTTGGCCACTTAAATGCCTATGTAGTTAATGACAATTTACACTCTAAGCTTTTGTTTCTTATAAAACAAGGGTAAGAATATTATCTTTTTCATAGGGATTTTGTGAGGATCCAAGTGGTACTTATAAAATCCTTAGCATGGTTCTTGCCCCACCCCCCAAAAAAAAAATAATTACTATAAATTATGAGAAAGATCCAGGTAAATGAAAGAGGTGAAATGGAGAATGTCTTAGAAAGATGTTGACTACCTGTAGGGAGTGGGTGGGAAAGGATGGAAAAAGGAAAAGAATAGGGATGAGTAGTAGGAACGAGTAGGCAGTGACATTTCATCGAATATATCCTTTGAATATTTCTGACTATTAACACATAATTAAAACCTACCAGGATATGGTGAGAAACTATATTAGAATACAAGACTAAAAAATGCACCTAATTGTACTATTCATCAATAACATAACCATACTGAAAGAAATGGGGAAGGCAACATTTAACCTAGTTTTTAAAGGTAAAGATCCCATCAATAAATTCTGTAATCTATATAAAATTATTTAAATAGATATCCAGGAGTTAATAAGAATTTCTGAAAATATCTATATGCTAGCATTAAACAAATACATAGATATAGACAATTATAATAAGAGACAGTCTTCTAACTGTCTAAGAAAGAAGTTGTATATAAGTAAAGGAGAAGCTGAAATCGTGGAATTAGAAGTGTCAGTATGAACTCATGGTGACAGATTAGATAGATGACACATAGATGGCTATTAGGTTAAATATAAATGCAGATATTTAGGTATGAATGCATGGATTAGTATACATACTTGTATTTTCTAGCTCCATCCACTGACACGAGTTGGTATTAATAATACCCCAGTAGCAATGAGCATAACTAGTGCTAAAATCTTTTTTTCTAAACACCATTGTCCAATTAAAAAAACACACACAAAAAACACACAACAACAACAACAACAAAAAGACTAAAGAAGAAACTTAGAACCTAAGAAGAAGTTTAGGTTCCATGTTTAAATAAATGGTTGAGTCCAGGGCTGGGGCAAAGAAAAAGAAACATGAGCCTAAAATATCTTCATGTGCCAGAAAGTAAGAAAGTTCTCATAGAAGAATGGATGCATGGAAAAAGGACACTGGAGTCAGCCTAAAGTAGAACCTAATGGTCAAACAATTTCAACAATAAAATAATAGTGCTGCATTACAATCCATACAATTAAATATCCATAAACTAGTCAGAATGATATAAATGAATATCTAATAAATAAATGGGGGAAAAGAGAATTCTACAGAAGAATTCCTATTCAAAATTTTAAAAGGAAACAGGAAACCAACTTCAGCGAAACACCATAGTAATAACTGTTGCATACAAGAGTCACCAAAGCTTGTTGAAATTAGTGGGTGGAAATTTGAGAGGAAAGAGACACTTTGCTTAGTCCCAAAGTATCTACCCCAACATATATATTAATTATAAAGGGAAAAATAGTAACCTTAACATGCATAAACCTGGCAGATACCAACTTAAGCAAGTTATCAAAGCTAACATCACCAGTCTTAAATTATTTTGACATCATGAACTTTCTGATACAATACCCTAAAAAAGCATAATGCATTTTTTGCAGTAGTCTCTTCCAACAGGTACAATCTCAGTTTAAAAATGCGAAAATATCAATCAAAATCAATTAAGGAGACATTTTCCAAATAACCGGCTAATACTTTGCAAAAGTGACAAGGTCATGAAAGAAAAGTAAAGACCTCACAACTGTTAAAAAAACAAATAATAAAACTAAGGAGAAATAATAACTAAATACAAGTAACAAAATAAAGGATGTCAGTGGAAAACCTGGTAACATCTGAATGAGGTTAGTAGCTTATTATGTCAATGTTAATTTCCTGGTATTGGTGACTCCATTATGGTTATGGGAAATCTCTCTATTTTTTGCAACATTTCTGTAAGTTTAAAAATATATGAAAATAACAAATTACATAAAAATCCACCTAGGGAGATTGTACTATGAGCAGTGGTTAGGATTCTTTGCTCTATGTGTCAGAGTGCAGCAGTATAAGATTGAAGGAGTAGGCAAGAACCTAATCATGAGGTTTCTAAAGGTTGTGATAAGCCACATAAAATAGATTTCAAGTGGGGAAATGACAGTCTCATTTTTACATTTTAGAAAGAGTATTCTCACAAAGTGCAAACAGGAGCTTGACAGATTCCAAGAGTTGAGGACATGGAGCTGAAAGTTTCAAGAGAGTTTAAGCAGCTACAGTTTGCAGCACAGAGTACCACAGAGGAGAAAGGTGCACAGAGATAAAAATCCAGAGTTTTAGAAGGCCCCTCCTAAGTAGTCTGCAGAAGACTGATCAGTGTATACATGTGAGAAAATTAACTGAGGCTGGGTGAAGAACTATCCAAAAGGACTAGATAGAAAAGTGCCTGGTGTTCAGTAGGGCCAGGAATAGCATGTGTTTCCACCAGAAGGTCTAGAAAATTCATAATTCATGAGACAACAGGTTGAAAACTCAGGAAAGCTATACTTCATGAATGGGAAATAATTTGCTGCCTGAGCACTGCTCTGCAGCTACCTAACCAATTATAAAATCAAGACCTAAAGGAACAAGCTATGTGTTATTAACTTCAATGAATTCCAGAGCAAAGACCCAGAACATTTATAGGAATATGAAAATATCTAATATACAATGAGGCAAAATTTATAATGTCTGGAATAAAATCAAAGATTACAAGGCATTCAGAGAAACAGACATATGGTCCATAATAGGAAGAAAGCCAATGAAGTGAAAGTATCCTAGAAGTGACACATTGGTTAGAATAAGAGGGAAAGTACTTTAAAACAGTTAATATAACTCTATTTCATATGTTCTATAAGTGGAGAATTTAAAACATAAAAAGCTCCCCAATTAAACTTTAAAAATAAACATATCAAAATAATAAATAAAAATAAGTGGAGAGATAATTTTAAGTTAATGTGTAGAAAGATTCAATATATTTAAGATGTCAATTCTTCCCACATTGGTCTGTAGATTTAAAACAATCCCAATAAGGAACCTAGTATAAGTTTTTGTAAATACTGACAAGCTTGTTCTGAAATTCACATGAAATTGCAAAAGTATGTTACCATTCAAAGCAATCCTGAAAATAAGAACAAAATTGTAGGATTAATGTTTTCAAAACATAAAGCTCCAGTAATCAAGACCATGTGATTTTTTCATAAAGACAGAGAAATCAATGGAATAGTCAAGCAATACACTCACATATAAAGATAACTAATTTTTAATAAATGTTCAAAGGCATGACATTGGATAAAGAATAGTTTTTCTCAACAAATTGTCCAAAAACAATTGGATATATATATATATATATGTAAAAACAAACAAACAAACAAAAAAAGGGAAAACAATCTTGACACATACCTTTTGTTGTAAACAAAATTTAACTCTAAAAGGAATATAATCCTCTTTAAAATATCTTGGGGAAAAAATAGGACTAAAATCTTTGTTTCCTGGGCTTAGTGAAAAAATTCTTAAATATACCACCAAAAGCATGATCCATGAAAGAGAAATTAATAAATGGGCCATCTTCAAAATTAAAATAGTTTCTGCTTTTAAAAAAATCACAGTTATAAGGAACAAAAGACAAGGCATAGACTAGAAAGCAATACTTGCAAATCATGTATCAGATAAAGAAATTGCATCCATAATATCTAAGGAACTCTCAAACTAAATAAGAAATCAAACAACGAACATAAGAAGAAAAATATGAGAAAATTTGGACAGACACCATAGAAGATATGCAGATGACAAATAAGCACCTGGAAATATACTTAATATTACTAATAATTAGGAATGCAAATGAAAAGCACATATTAGCATGATTTTTGGTGAGGATATGGAGGAACTGTTATACACTGTTGGCTGCAATGTACAACCAATTTGAAAAATAGATTGATAATTTGTTACGTATTTATCCAAGACAAATGAAAGCACATGTCCATGCAAAGACTTCTACATGAATATTCATAAGTTATTTTTAATAGGCAAAATTAGAAATGACCCAATGTCAAAGATAATCAACAGGTTAATAGGTAAACATCTGGTGCTATAGCTACACCATGGACCACTACTCAACAATTTAAAAAAAATAACTATTCAGATATTCAGCAAAATGAAGAGATTTCCAAATATGCAGAATGAAAGATATGCAGAATGTACTCTTTTCTACATTCCATGTAATAAGATTTTTATTAATTTCTATAATATGAAAAGTAATCTATAGTGACAGAAAGCATTTTAAAAAGATCAGGAAAGAAAGTGTGTGGTGAGTGGTACTCTGGCCCACAAAGATTTAACCCAGGAATGACACACATCAATTGTGCTCATATTTCATCACCAAAGCAAGTTATATTGCACATCTAATGTGAAGGGGCGACAGTGTGACCATGTGCCCAGGAATTGAGGAGAAACAAAAATACTTGTCAACCACAGCACTTCATGAACTCAGAGGAAGATTTTATACTGAATATCGAGGAAGACTGCATACTTAATTGAACTGATATAAACAGGACAGGAGATGCTCTTGTGAGAAGAGGGATGATACACTACTACTGCATATTGTTCCTTTGGAACATATCACCAAAGAGAAATCCTTTAAATTTTTCTGATTTTTTTTTTCAACTGTGTCTCTAATTCCAACATGGAATATTTTGTTAAAATAAGAGATGTATGTGATTTTTGTTTTAGCAGTTGGCACACATGAACTTAGAATTTTAACCACATGAATTTATAAATTAATGACAACAGGGAAATTAAACAGGGAAGTTCATGTTGGTGAATCTTGGTTTAAATATCTAGTTAGAAGTTGCTTCTGAGATAATATTTGGATTGCTATGCAAACTAAGTTAAGAGCTTTATCAGCAGTATTTTGCAGTCAGTGATGACTAAATTTAGAGTCATGCCAGGGGCTGCCTTGGCACAAACTTAACCAACTTCTGTCATGTCATTGTCAGTCTGCTGAAATCCACATGTGTATATTTTCTGATTTGAGGCAGAAGTGAATATTACATTCAGAGAGAAGACCATTTTACTGCTTTATTATTGCATAATGTCCTGGATATATTTCATATTGCTTATAGCTCCAATACACCTGTCACTGCACCTCACTGCTAATTTAATGACAGCTCAGTAGTCACATGTTACCAGCCAGTATAATCCAGTGCTGTGTTTTTCTAGTCATTCTGAGTTAGAGTCAGCATTAAAAGCCAGGCTCAGACTCAGTCTGGAGTAGTTGTCTCCAGAGATGCACATCACACCGAGTTTGCTTTTAAGAAGTTGTAAGGAGTACGCATTTAAGTACATCTGTGTATGGTATCTTCATTATTTGACATTATAATCTGATGTATGGGGTCTTGAGTACTGGCCAGTACCCAGAGATTAAGGCTTCCAAAATGTCATGGCTTGATAATATCCCAGTTTCTCATGCTTACATTATTACTAGAATTTTATAATCATTAACTATTAGAGCTAGAAAGTACCTTAAACAGAAAAACACTAATATATGTGGAGAATATACAGAAATGAGGTGCCATGATTCTGTGCTTTTCTAATCCAATTGAGTATGTCTAATAACCTTCATTTTGCACTTGGAAGAACTAGTAAGTGGCAAAGCTAGGATTAGAATTCAGGATTTTAGCTTTCTCGGTTTTGTATATCCCATTAATTTTAGAGAGATATTCTATTATAGAGTAAACACAATCATAAACTTAAATGCTTCTGATAAATATGAGAAAACCAGGACAAAGAAACCAAGTAAGTTTATAAAGCTTACATAGATTACTAATAACAAAACAAGGGAGTCTCTTGCATTCCAGGTAAATACTCCTATGTCCTGGAATCAACTCAATATCCTGCTTAGAGTATTCTTTTAAAGTAATCCCTCAATTAATTCACTGTTTAATCCATCACCTAATGTTAATTGAGCATCTACTTCCTGTGAGGTTCTTATTTTTTATTGAAATATATTTATTGAAATATTTCTACTATAAGACCAGGTATAATGTAATATAATATAATATAATATAAGAGAACTGACTCTGGGTGATGAACACACAATGGGATTTATAGATGATGTAATACAGAATTGTACACCTGAAATCTATGTAATTTTACTAACAATTGTCACCACAATAAATTTAATAAAAAAAAAAAAAGAAAAAAAAAAGAGACCAGAATATTTACATCAAAAGTTTAAAAAAAAAAAAAAAAAAAAAAAGAAATATATTTATTGAAATATTTCTACTATAAGACCAGGTATAATGTAATATAATATAATATAATATAATATAATATAATATAATATAATATAATATAATACTAGATCTTATATTAATTTTTGCTCCAAAAGACACATTAGAGCTGATGGTCCAACCACATTAGAACTGACAGTCCTGCTAGGTCTTATTTTCGGGGAAACACGGTATAGTAGACTCTAAATCACACAATCTGGCTCAAGTGAACCTTGCCAACTTGACCTCCTGTCACTATTCCATATTCTACACTATGCTTCATCCACACTAATCCATGGTCATTTAAAATACACTATATTTATGTGTCTATGACACAAGCTATCATTACTTCCTAAAATCTTTTATTCTCTTCTTTACCACTTGCAAAGTTTCTACTTTTATGTATTGTACTTTGTATACATCCCTATCATAGCCCTTCTCACAAATATTGACTTTTTCATAAGTAAGACCACTATTCTCAAGTAGACTCATTGAGGGCAGTGACTGAAATTTAAGTATATTTATGTCATTATCACTTGACAAGTTGCCAAATATATTACTGCTTTTCCTCTGTTATCAATACCACTCAGCCAGTGAACAAAAACTGCACATTATAAGAACTCTGCAGCCCCCAGCCTCATTTATTGAGATGGGAGCGTCTAGAACAGATACAATGTTAGGTTTACGACTTCCATTATCCATGATAACTGAACATTAGTTTTAACTGGGAAACTTTGAAAACTGCACTAATGCTCAGTCTTTACGCAGAGCAATAAAATGTAATTCCAGCCTCAGGGACTATTAGCATCTTGGGCAGAAATACGTTCACAGACACCAAGTTTTTACACCATGTGAAACCACACATACGGGGACACATTTGTTTCTGTAAGTTGATTTACACTGGCTTGGTGGACGTTGGTCTTAGAGAGGATTTTATGAATTTGACCCCAAAGGCAAGGGAAGTAAAAGCAAAAATGAATGAATGGGACCTTACCAAACTAAAAAGCTTCTGCACAGCAAAAGAAACCATCAACAAAACAAAGAGGTGACCAGACGAATGGAAGAAGATATTTGCAAACAACATTTCCGATAAGGGGCTAATATCCAAAATATATAAAGAACTCATAAAACTCAACAACAATACAACAAACAACTAATTTGAAAATGGGCAGAGGACCTGAACAGACACTTCTCCCAAGAAAATACATAAACAACAAACAGATAATGAAAAGATGCTCAAATTCACTAGCTATTAGGAAATGCAAATCAAAACCACAATGAGATATCATCTCATACCTGTTAGAATGGCTATTATCAACAAGACAAGAAATAACAAGTGTTGGAGAGACTAGAAAAAAAGGAACCCTCATATACTGCTGGTGGGAATGTAAAGTAGTACAGTCACTATGGAAAACAGTATGGAGGTTCCTCAAAAATATAAGAAGAGAATTACCCAGCAATCCTTCTTCTGGGTATCTCTACCCCCGAAAATATGAAAACATTTATCCGTAAGATAATGTGTACCCTTATGTTCATTTTCCGCATTTCTTCATAAAATACTACACACTATTGAAATACTCTGTCTATTTAAGACACTTTTTTAATTTAAAATAGTAAAATATTTTTCATATTAAAATTAAGCCATAGTATAATTGAATTCTGAAATATATGGCAATGTATGAATGAAATATCAGGACAAGAAGCTTCTTATTAGTCCAGGCCACTGTTTTGAAAAGCAGTTTCACTGAAACTAGTCAGGAAGAGCTCAGAAATTCTGTCTACTATCTTACTTTAACCCATTTCTCAGAATCTGAACAGACGGAAAGAAATTTGAATGTAAAAACTGGAAACATTTTTACATAAATATAAAAGTCAGGTTCTGGATATTTATGTTTTTCATTAAGAGTCTGGAATAAAAATATCTATTCACATTGTCAGAAAATAAATCAAACTATATGATTTAAAAGCATTAAACACTATATAAATAATGGTTTCAGATTTTCCAGTGTGTGATCCACCATATAATATACTCTTGAACAATGCTAAGGATATTCTCTAGCTGGAGACAACCATTGGTTTACATGTCCTGAATCAAATCTCCATCCTATCTCTCCACCCACATTGTCAATTTAGTCTTTGATCCTTGGTGATTATAGGTTAGTAGAATACGGAAATAGTTGTCTTTCCTCAAAAGGACTTTGTAGCTCTTATTGAATGGATATACTGTAGATGGTAATTCAAAATAAGATAGAGCAATCTATTATTGAGTCATTAAGCAAAATAATAATTTCATATAGGCTCTATCAAATTTACACTAGAGAGAGAAACAGAGAGAGAGAGAGAAAGAGAGAGAGAGAGAGAGAGAGAGAGAGAGAGAGAGATTAAATCCCTTTCTACAGTCAAACTACTTCCCAAGAATGATCACAGAGCTGAAACTGTCACCAAATTGTGCTCCCCTCAGCAATTCAAAATAAAGGTTCAAAAGCACTTTGTACCTTTCAACCTATCATTTAGTATGAGATGTAAAGCTGTCACTGATGTCACAGTATTAGTGTATTAGTCTTGATGCCACGTTGACACTAAACTGCATTTAAAAGCTTCCAAAAATATGCAGGGTGTCTTGTTCTGACTTTTACAGCCCTTGATACAATCATCTTTAGTGATCTTTTAAGAAGCAGAAATCAGTCATTTTAGTAAACTCCATAATGCTAGGAAATCAGGCAGAGACATTTGCATTCTGATGTTTTGTACCACAAAACACAGAAGGTAATAGTAATAAGACAAGTTGGGCATATGGTAATGTTCTGAGTGAGAAATGGTAAGTCAGGACTGAAACTAGAGAAAAGGGAAGAGATAAGAAAAATAGTTAAAAAGTGATCTGGACCAGCAGGCCTATTTGTGATAGGGAATGGGAAAGGGAAATAGAGAGCAGCTACAAAAATCTCTTGTTTTTAGACTAGGATGATGGACATGCTGTTCATCATTATATGCTGGTAGGTTAGGGTTTAAAAAAAAAAGTCTAGAATTATTGCATTCAAGAATGTCTGGGACAGTTGTCTGAGTCCACCCCATGCCTTAAGAAAAAAAGAAAAAAGTTAGAATGTCTATTATCTATAAGACAAGTAATAACAAGTGTTGGAGGGTTGTGGAGAAAAAGGAACCCTCATACACTGCTGGTGGAAATGTATATTAATACAGCCAATATGGAAAAGTGGCAATATGGACATTCCTCAAAAAATTAAGAATAGAATTACCGTATGAAGCAGCAATCCCTCTTCTGGGTATCTACCCCAAAAATCTGAAAAACTTATCCATAAATATACATGTATGTACCCCTATGTTCATTGTAGCATTATTCACAGCGGCTAAGATGTGGAAACAACAAAAGTGTCCTTTGATAGATGATTGGGTAAAGAAGATGTGGTACAGATACACAATGGAATGTTACTCTGCCATAAGATAGGTGAAATACTGCCATTTGCAGCAACATGGATGGATCCTGAGATTATCATGCTAAGTGAAATAAGTTAGAAGGAAAAAGTCAAGAACCATATTACTTCACTCATATGTATGATATAAAACTGAAAGCAACAAATGAACAAGACAAAGAAATAAAACTCATAGACACAGACAACAGTGTAGGGGTTACCAGAGGGTAAGAGGGGAGGGAGGATGGTAGAAGAGGGAAAAAGGGTCAAATATATGGTGATAGAAGGAGAACTGACTGAGTAGTAAACACACAGTGCAATATATAGAGTATGTATTATAGGAATGTACACTAAAACCTATATAATGTTACTAACCAAAGTCACCTCAATAAATTTAGTAAAAATATTTTTGGAAAAGAACAAATGTGGTTTCTTTCAACCTCAATTCACTTTGCTTTCTTTTCCACTGGCCCATGGACATATAATTTGTACCAGCCTTTTCTCTAATCAGAACCATGAGACCAGAAATTTTATCTACAAATTTGGCTCAAGGCTCTCAAGTCCAGAAAAAAATTCAATCCAACCTAGCTTATTGACGAACTTCACTGAAGTTTTCACATGTAGGCTTCTATTTTATTGTAAAATCAAAAAACAAAACAACCACCAAAAATCCATGTCATTATTTGAGAGTCCATGAGCTAGAGATGAACTAGAACAACGTTTTAAAAATATATGGTAAATAACTGATTATTTTGGAGAGAAAAAAATGTAACATAGTGCATGCTAAAACTTGCACAAAGTACAATAAAAGGTGAATTACTAAAAAATTAAATGAAAAAACTAAACATACAAAATGCAATCATCCAATTTTACATTACTAGTACATTTACTTGACATAAAATTACTGTGCCAAATTGCTATAAAGTGTTTAGTATTTTTAAATACTTTCAGTTGTACCTCTATTTAATAGTACATGGTGGCAAAGAGTTCACAGACTTCTGTTCTGTCAAGCACAGTCCAGGTAGGATTGGATTTGAGAACCTGAATTCAAAAGGAAATATTTAGATAAGCACTACTGAGATAGAAAGAGATATGATTAGGAAAAGTACATAAAATGTGCAATAGCCCTGAATCAGAGCTGAGATAAGAAAATAAAACTCTAATGTCATTTCATTATTATTATTATTATTATTATTATTATTATTATTATTTAAATGAATAGCTAGACCTCAGAACCTAGGGAGAAAAAGTGGATACAGCTGGAGCTGAGAATCTGTCTGTTTTTGATTAGGTAGACAGAAAGGTATGCTGGAGAATAGGAGTAGGAGAGATTGAAAGACAGGAGTGGGATTTCTGAATCTAAGATTAGAAGTTTGAATTTCCTGTCATACTTTTAGATCCTCATTACACAAAATTTTTAGAATGATGCTATTTGGAGTCTCCTAAAAAACCAGATAGCAATCTTACATAAATGATCACCTGCTCCTCTTTTCAGCATATAATTTTATCAGTTGCTGCTAGAAAGTCATCCAATAGCAAATACCTCCTCAGTCCTCCATTCAAAGAGTGGACCCTTTCTTAGATGAAAATATTTACAAAGAAATTATATGATGTTGCAGAATATTTTCATTTCTAGATGACACTTCATGGAGAAAAGATGACCTAAGATTATTGATCGACAATCATTAATCAAGTATTAAAAATGTGAGAGCTGAGAAGTTTTTGGCATTTCCACCTCCATTTAGGGGAAACTGTCTTCAGTATTTTTAAAAAATGGCAAGTAAAATTTAATATTCAATTGCGAAGAATTTGAATTCTTGATAAATTTAATGATTTTGAAAGCACCTAATTTAAATGGAGTTTCACAGACCTCGAGGGACCACAAGTTAAAGAAACAAATTATTCCAGTGATGGAAGAAGATCTCAAAATAGAGTAAGTGACCTTTATCTAACTTGCCAACCTATCCATGATCACTAAAGGGCCTCTCACAGAAGTTTCTCCTCTCAAACTATTACCACACATAGGGACCCCTGTGAAACAGCATCATCACAAGTGACAGCTAAAGGGGCAGTGCATACAATGGAGATATTTTAAACTAACGACTCCAGGAATTTCATGGGTAACTCTGTAGAGAAACTGAATATTTTACCTTAGCATTAAACACTGAAAACAAATTTAATCCTAAAATTTTGGTGTTGGCTTATTTTATGCAACCACATATACATAACCATGTATACCCATGGTGAAGAGACTGCATGTATAGGAGGAAATGGGATTTCCTAGATTTAGATATAAAAATAAAGTATTATGTTGTGTTTTATTTGAAGACAGTAAGTATTCCCTGATTATGATACTGATATCCCTGATACTGGTATCCCTGATTATCAGTATTAGCTTGATTATGCAAATCAGGCTAAAGTTAGTAATGTCACCAATAGGTGAAGTAATAGTAATAAAAATCTTCCAGGCATATTTACCAGGCACTGTGAAAGGCACTGTATCCTTTTTTAAAATTGAGATATAATTGACCTATAGCATTGTGTAAGTTTAAGGTGAACAACATGTTGATTTAATACACTGATATATTGCGATATGATTACCACCTTAGTGTTAGCTGACACCTCTGGTAAGTCACATAATTAACAACCTCAAACTATATAATACAGTATTGTTAACTATGATCACAATGCTGTCCATTAGCTTTCCAGAAGTTATTTATCTTCTAACTGGAAGTTTGTACTCTGACCAATATCTCCCATTTCCTCCACCCCACTCCTAAGCCCTGGCAACCACCAGTCTACTCTGTGTTTCTATGAATTCGGCTCTTTTACATTCCACATATAAGTGATATCACACATTATTTGTCTTCCTCTGACATCACTTAGCACAATGCCCTCAAGGCCAATCCATGTTGTCACAAATAACAGGATTTCTTTCCTTTTTTAATGGCTCATTAATAGTCTCCTGTGTATGAATAGATATCACATTTTTATCTATTCACTCATTGATAGACACTTAGGTGGTTCCATATCTTGTCTATGTGAATTATGCTGCAATAAACATGGAAGTACAGGTAACTCTTCAATATCCTATTTTCATTTCTTCTGGATATATACCCAGAAGTCATGGGATTGTTCGATCATTCAGTAGAGCTACTTTTAATTTTTTTGAGAATACTCCATACTGCTTTCCATAGTAGCTGACACTTTTTTTTTTTTTTTTTTTTTTTTTACAGATAAGCAAATGAAGATCAAGGTTGGGTGACCTGCAGAATGTCACATTGATGAGTGGCCCATCAGAGTTTTGAGTGTGGACCCTGTATAATGTCATTTTATTTAGTTCTTGTTCAGCCTCAAATACCTGAGCAGTGGTCAGGTGAATTATACTGCTCTCCAAGTACACTGCACTGAAATAAAGGAGATTTAATACGTGGTTCTGGTTCTTTAACTAGATAGTAATGTCATCCTGAATAACCACTCTCTCTAAAAGGCTCACTTTTCTTACCTTTTAAAAAAGTGACTGGAATAGGTTTTAGAATTTCACCCAATGTGTTTAATTTATACAGAAAACGGATGTTAATAACTATTCTATTGTTGCTGGAAAACGAGTTCCTGGTTTAAGTCACAGGAAAGAATTCAAGGATGCACTGAATAAAGCCAAGCAGTGAGTTTATTGAAAGAAATAGGAAATAGTACACTCCTAAGATGGTGGGAGCAGGCAGGCCAGGAGAAGAGTAACTGCTCCGAAGAACAAAGATATTTTGGAATTTATTAGAATGAGGGAGTGGAATATTCAAGATTTAGAGGTGGCGTTATAGGTGTTTCCAGGCGGTTCCTTGCTAACTACTCCTTCCTTTCGAGATGAGGCATTTTTTCCCCCTTATTTGGCTCTTGTTGGAACTGTCTTGGCAGCACAAAGGGTGCAGATTTCCCCTTCCCGTAACACTAATAATATTATAATCCATTACATTTAGCTAACATTCACCTTGAGTGACAAGATGGCATCCTGGGTCTGCTTGGCCACCAAAATCTAGTTCTGGCTTGTCTGGTAGCTGCAGTTTTCTTCAAGATGACCTCATTTCCTCCTTCCTTTGCCTCTCTTCACCTTCTACTTCCCTTCTCCCTTCTCTCTCCCTGGGCCCCATTCTTTCTGCCTAAGGTAACACTATGATTATTTGATCTACTGCATCCTTATCTTCAGCAAGGCAATGGGTGAAACTTATAAAATAAATAGACGAAGAAGTTTTAATGTAATCTAGCACACCATTAACAGCTACTACTAGAAAATGACTTAGAATATATGCCCATTGAGAAGGTACTTTAGTAGCATTTTCATAAACAAATGGAAAATTGCTGAATATATATAAATATGTATATATATATAGTATATTCTAAGGAACATGTTTTATTGGATGTGAGTCTCAGAATTATCTAAGTTGTTTCATGAGACTTTAATGTATGACTTTCTGAATAATGTAATTGCTCAGCAGAAGTGACTACAGTCTGGGAGTCAGAAGGTGTGAGTCTTTATTTCATAAATAGAGGAACATTAAAATAATAGTACTCATTATGCCAAACAGAAATCATTCTAAAATTTTTGGAAAGGCAGAGGGAAAGGGAAAAGAAGGACTGGGTATTATTTTAGGAAATAGTATTCTGGGAGTTGGGGAAGTAGATATCAGTGGAAACCCATGAAGATTTTGTCCTAAGTTCCATTATTGTGATTTGTATGTGATTTTAAGACAAATGGAGACCACCAGAAGCTTGTTATGTATTTTGTTAAGTAAGGATTCTAAAAAAACAAACAAACAAATAACAAATGCACAACCACACCCACATATGTGCATTTATTTTCCATGTCATTAATGAAAGCATAGTTTTAATTTTTAAGACAAAGGATATAAAAAAGGATATACTTCCAAATCAAAGCATGTATCTCTCAGTATACAAATTTGACTTCTTAGTTAGAAGAGCAAGGTAAGATACCCAGAGAGAGTGCTTCCTTAAAACAATTCCATTACAACAATTTATGTGTGTCCTCATCCCAAGAGCTGGCTAGAGAGTGTCTGGGTACTGAAAGACATCTGGCATTTGGCTTTATGAAAAAAAGTTCCTACAGTGATCTTATTTTTCTCATATTGACAAGCTCTCCTTGAAACATTATTTCTATTAGCAAGCAGCTTCTGATTGCTGAAATAGTAGATTACAAGGAAAATGTGGTTAATGAATTACTGACAAATTTATAGATTCTAAAAAAGCAGATTTTCAGTAAAATAAAAATAAAAATAAAAACTCCGTAAGTAGGACTGTAATTATACCAAAGTCAATTCATTTTTCTACAATATAACACAGCTCTTTGGCTTCCATGTCAATCCCTTAAAAAATATAACAGCTAGCCTTATTTGTTTAGGCTTATTCGAATCACTCCTGCACATTGAAATATATCAGTCTAACTTGGGGAAATTTTACTTATTTTAATGATGAGAGTTTATTTCCTTTGAAATATGATTTTTACAAAATGGTGCACAATATTTTCCATATAAAGGAAAACTTTATTTGTGTGGTTTCTATATTATCTATGACTTGTTCTGTCATATTAAGTAAAAGGCTATTACTAATATTAATAAATCCTATTAAAATATTAATGAACTAATAGAATGAGAATTAAAACTGTATCTAAAATATGTCTTAAATAGTAGAAGAATCAACACGAATCAATCCTCTTTCTCAACTTAATAATTATATTCATCTCTCAATCTTGTACTTTCTGGTAATGTTAGAAAATAAGCAATCAGACACTGGATCATGGATAAAATTCCTCTTACGAGTACAATGTCCCAGTGAAAAAAGATTTTGAATATGGAATAACAAGCAGAAAGAAAATAAATTAGTGCTGAAAATTTGGAAAGAGACACTGAGCTATTTATATAAACTTTCAAATAGAAAAAATAAAATTTTAATTGATATTTGGTAATTTTTGAGTTTCTTCCATTTTAATATCTCACTTCATGTTCATTTTAACATCTTAAAAATACACCTCCATACATCACCATTATTGTGTAGTTTAATTTACCAAATACATATTTTATTACATACTTAAGAACTTTTATGATCAATATCTGAAATTACCACACACAGTATTAGTTTAATTACATCTACAGAAAATCAGTAGCTGAAAAGCATAGCCAAAGAACATGAGATAAAGGTATGATCCAGGAGCTACTCATGTAAGTTTTTTACAAAATGGTGCAATTTAATTCTGAAAGATAGTGAATTATGTAGTCTTAAAAAACCACATGATTTTATAAGCTAATGTAGATATGTCATTAAATGAAAAATGTTGCCCTTTACTTTAAGTCATCCCCCTTATAACTCTGATCAGATTAAAATTTCCCCCTAGAATCCTAATGAAGATAATGTATTCCTTTGCTTTCTTAATTCCTTCCTAACAAAACTTTTGTGAGGGTGAAGAAAATGGAGCGATCTCTTGACAACATACTAAAATGAAATCATTATATGATGGACAGGAAAATTGAACTAACTTACAATATTAGTTAAGTCTTCAGTTTGTCTACCTGGTGCAACCTAAAATTAATTATTGATAGCAAATTGTAGAAACTGTTCTATTTTCTAAATGTTAGTAGGTTTTATTTTAGGACATTGTGGAACTGTTCATAAATGTATCAAGTATTCTACCCCATAACATTTTTGCTAATTTACACAAAAAATTTTGATGATTTTGTTTGACTCTGTTGTTTTTCATAAATATTTATGTATAATATAATTTTCCTTGTAAACAGGATTTTTCCTGCCCAAAGGGAGGAAAAACAATTTGTGTGTTAATTTTATCTCACTGGTTCTGTTCAGCTTCAGTAGTTGTGTATATAAAAGAAGAGATTAGATAAAGGGGAATACAAGCAGCCCCTGTTGCTAATGTAAAGAATTTTAATTAGCATGATGATAATTTTGCAGCACTTCAGGTATAGTCTACCTCTTGCTCTTAGTACAAACCAGCTGCTTAATGGTTCCTATCAGTAGTCCTTCAATATTTATTTTGTTTAGATTTTGCTGCCCCCTACAGAATAACCAAAAGCATTCATGAGTTTGAAGTGTATCTTCCAACTTCAGGATGAAAGCACTTGCTTTCTTCTTGAGATTCTGATATGAATAAATTTTACATGGTATTTGTTATTACCACTGTTTGGCATATTTTGTATTACTTGTGACAATCTGAATTTTCTCTTTAAATTAAAATAAAGAAGTAATATGTATTATTTTCAATGATTCTCCCTATATTCTCTATATTAAAAAAATAGTGAAACCTTTAAAGAGAAAGATAGGTGATGTTTAAAAAATTCAAATAGTAACTTGAAAGTATAATCATAAAACGTTTTGTCTTTATTTTCCTATTTGATGAGAAACATTTTGTTTTCCTAAGGGTCTAACAGGCACAAATTTGGCATGAGACTGACAGGGGAATGAAAATCCTTAATGAGAAAGATAGATATTCAATTGCCCTTCAAAAAGTCCAATCTGTATTAAGAAAAGTTAAAGCTTTACTACTAATACATATAAAATGGTTCTTTCTTTGAAAATTATAGCATTGATTTTCAATGATCTTTCTTTCTGGGTCTTCAAGTAAAGAATCAAATAATGTCAATTGATTTTTAAAGGAATTGTTTACCTAAAGTAAGACATTTAGGTTAACTAGTAAGTGATAATTAAAGATGCTCTATTGCCCCCAAAATTTTTCTAAAATGTGTAACACACATGGTAATAATTTTAATTTATTTTATGTGTTTTCATTGGTTCACTCTCATTAGAATAGCACTCACTTATAAATAAATAAAAGCTATGTCAATCATTAAATATTTATTTAAATGAAGTTTGTATTTTTATTATTGATTGTATATCTTCTTCATGTATTCTTCTCACAGATTCTTTTTCAGATAACTGTAATATGAATATTTTCTCCGTCTGAAACTTGAATTTTTATTTCCTTAATGCTTAGTTTTGATGAGCAGTATCTTAATTTGATAGAGAGAAATCTATAAAATTTTTAAAATAAGGTTTTAAATATTTTAAATCACTTAAATAAATGTTTGCCTACCACAAGCTTGTTAAGATATTCTCCTGTTATTTCTTCCAGACGCTCTATGGTTTCAGTTTTTATGTTAGGAATATGATTGATCTCAAATTAATGTTCATAAATGGTGTGAGGTGGGAATTGATGTTATTTTTTTTAAATGTGTATCCAGCTGTTCCAGCATCATTTGTTGAAACAACTTTCCTTTCTTCTTTGAATTGTCACAGTGCCTTTAAGATCTATTGACCATAGGTGTGTTGGTCTATATTTTGACATTATCTTGTCCCACTGAACTCTTGTCAATCCTTATGTCAGTATCACTCTGTCTTGATTACTGATTAATTCTTCAAATCAAAAAGTATGTGTGCTCTCTTTACATGTTTCTTTTCCAAAACTGGTTGGATAATCTAGGTCTTTGCATTTAAAAAAAATATCTATGATCAATTTATCAATTTCTACAACAAAGCTTGCCCATATTCTGAATAGGGTATTTTAAATTACTAAGTCAATGTGCAATGAATTAATTTAAAACCGTCAATGAACCTGGATTATTTAGATATTATTTAATGTTTTTCAAAAACGTTTTAAAGCTTTAGAGTTTAGAGGACTTCGATGCCTTTTGTTAAATGTATTATTGGTATTTAAAAATTTGTTTTAAATTTAATTTTAAATTGTTTACAGTTTACATACAGAAATATAATTGACTTTTGAATATTGATTTTGTAGCCTGCAACTAAGTCACTTAATAGTTATCATAGTTTTTCTTTAAGGATTCTTTAAAGCTTTCTTGGTATACAATAATGTATTTTGTTGACAAAGTGAATTTCACTTCTTTGTTTCAAAACTGCGTGCCTTCTATTTCCTTTTCTTATCTTGGTGATTGCGCACATAATGTTGTTCCTAATCACGGAGGCAAAGTGTTTGACATTTTACAATGAAACGACTTTTTAATAGATCAGTTTAAGGGACTACAGTTATTTTCTTATTTTGATGAGAGTTTAATCATGAATAGGTGTTGAATTATGGGTCAAATGATTTTTATTTTTTTAACCTGAGATTATAACAGGTCTTCTTTTTAATCTTTATTCTGTTAATTTGGTGATTACTTTCATTAGTTTTCAAATGTTAAATCAAACTTGCCTCCCAGCAATAAAACTCACTTGGTCATGATAAATTCTTTTAATTGTTGCTGGATATAATTTGTTACTATTTAATTAGATTTTTGTGACCTACATTTATAAAAAAATTTGTGGTTCAATTTTTTTATATGAGTCTGTTTGCAAAATTTTTTATATCATGATTATGCTGGACTCAAAACTTGCTAGTGAGCATCCCGTCTCCTATTTTCTGAAAAAGTTTTTGTTTTATTAGTATTATCATTGCTTTAATTTTTTATACAATTTCCCATCAAACCATTTGGTTCTCAAGGTTTATTTTGAGTAAAAGTATTTATTATCAATTTAAAACTAACACAAATTAGCTATCTACAATTCTATTTCTTCTTGTGTCTGTTATATTATACTGTGGTTTTCAAAGTATTTTTGCATTTCATATAAGATGTCAAATGTATTGGTGCAAAATTTCTTTATAATATAGTCTTAATTTTCTTTTAATATAACTAGTATCTGTAATGATTTTGTTTCTTTCATTCCTGATAGTGATTATTTGCCTTCATTAATTTTCTTTATTGTGTGACTTTTTTCTATTACATTAATTTATGTTCTTGTTATTATTATTTCTTTTATTGAAGGGTTGATTTGTTGTTTTTTTATGTATACTCTTAAGAAAACAACTTAGATCATTGATTTTTAAATATTCTTCTAGTATACACATTTAGAATTACGTATTAGTTTTCCTCTAAGTATCTCATTAGCTGCATTCCATAAACGTTATCAAGTCACAAAACATATTTAGTTTGAAATATTTTCTTTTCATGTCTCAGGTCTGGTAGTTTGTTTTTTTATTATATGTTCAAACCTGTGTAGCAGTTTTTGCTATTGTCAGACAGATTTATTACTTGCTAGGGCAGATCCATTTTGGTTTGGAACTTCATCTTCCGGTATGACCCTTAATCTAATAAGGTCATTCTAAAGTGTGGCCTTCTGTGTGCTGTCTTGCAAGCTCAAGATGTTTATTGAAGTCTTGTCACTTGTTTGGTCTGAAACTTTGACTTCCAGCATTGCTCAAATTCTGGTGTCTCCATGCAGTTCTCATCTCGGCAGCAGGAATTTCTGCTGGGCCTTACCACATGTCACCATATGCTTATACAGTAATGCCCCCTTATCTGCGTTTTCACTTTCTGTGGTTTCAGTTACCTAAGGTCAATTGCAGTCTGAAATATTAAATAAAAAGTCCTGGAAATAAATAATCCATACATTTTAAATTGCATGCCATTTTGAGTAGCGTGATGACATCTCACCCCGCCCACTCTGTCCCACTTGGGACATGAATTTGTCCAGTATATTCACACTGTATACTCTACATGACCGTTCGTCACTTAGCAGCCATCTAGGTTATCAGATCAACTGTCATGGTATCACAGCGTTTGTGTTCAAGTAACCATTATTTTATTTAATAATGCCACATTGACAACTTACAGTATACCATTATATAGTCATGTGCCACATAACGACATTTCTGTCAAGGATGTATTGCACATATGATGGTGATCCCGTAAGATTATAATGGAGCAGAGTTGCCTGCAGGAAATGGAAAGATGTATGGTTCAGGAGGAATTTATATTTTTCTCTGATGAGAGCAATACCTTTGGGGCTTGGCAACAGGTTCCCTCTCACTCACAGCACCTCAACTTAGAGTGCCCACATTACATTCCAATCAGTCAGCCACTGACCTGTTTCAGCACATAGAAGCCTGCCCCTGGCACTACATATTCCAAGGGCCCTACACCTCTCCACATCTAGCTTGATGGTCTTCCAAGTATATTACTGTAAATTCTTTGTTGAGGACCTAAGAACTTGGAGGTTCACAGGAGCTTCCTTAGCAAGTATTCATTGTCACTTCCACTTTCGTAAGTTTCCTACAGTAGTGAGGATGCAGCCTGTTCCTGAAATTTGGAAATATTTTCAGGTTGTAATGACGTAAAGCATAGAAATGTTTTATTTCTTCTATCAATTCAATTCAGGAGAGAGTCCTTCATGCCAGATAAGGTCAATGGAACAAAAACAAATTTATCAAACACCTTTTTTGAGTGAATGAATACCACAAAGTTTTTTATCTGATCACTGCTCCAACATGCGATAGTCAAAACCACACTGCCATGACAATCCACTAGGTTGCTTCATCTCTCCATCTTGGTTTTTTATTCCTACTGATCCTCAGGCCACCTTTCACCCCCTCCTGACAGTCACTAGTAGGGTAATCTACATCTTACCCAGCCAGTTCCTACTTGATATTTCCAATCAATCTAGGCTACATCCTTGTTCATGAAGCCGCATAGACAGCTTAAATGTTCTATCAGATCTATCAATCTGTCAGAATGAAACAGGAAGAAGTCTTATGAGACAGTGTTTATAAAGGCTACAGGAGTGTGCAGTAATGTCTTTTAACCCTTCACTGACTCACCCAGAGCGACTTCCAGTCCCAGAAGCTCTATTCAGTGTAAGTGCCCTATGCAGGTACACTCATTTTTTTTTTGGTATTATTTATAACATTTTTACTTTATCTTTTCTGTTTAGATACACAGAAACTAACCATAATGTTACAGTGGCCTATACTATTCAGACAGTAACATGCTATATAAGTTTGTAGGCTAGAAGTGATGGCCTAGGTGCGTAGTAGGCTGTACCATCTTGGTTTGTGTAAGTGCACTCCGTGATGTTTGCACAAAGATAAAAATCACCTGATAATGCATTTCTCAGAAAATATCCCCATAGTTAAGTGACACATGACTGTAATTCTTCTGTTTTATCATTAGCTATTGTCGTTAATCTCTCACTGTGCATAATTTAAAAATGAAACTGTATCATAGGTATGCATGTATAGGAAGAAAACGTAGTATATACACAGTTTGGTACTATCCAGTTTCAGGCATTCACTGGGGGTCTTGAAATAGACACCCCACATGTAAGGGGGGCTAACGACTAGCCCAATCTTAGCCAAAGACTCTCAGTGAATCCCCATGCAGATATGTGGCATGCACCCTCAGCACAGCTCCCTCCTCCAGCATCCTTTTCTGAAAATCAGTGCTTTGGCCACCTGGCACTCCAACCTCTTCCTCTTAAGTTCAGACAGACTGCTGCTCTACTTGGCCTCAACTTTTCATCTCTGCTCCAGGAATGTGCCCATCGGTAAAAAGCTGGGGCATATGTAGGCCTCACTTTTATCTTTCCTTTCTCTGAAGATCACAATGGTAAGTATCTTGTATTCAATGCATGGAAACAAATACCTCATCTATTTTGTTCAGTTATATACTTGCCTAAGACAGCCTGCCAAGTACAGCACCACTTCCTCTGTCACGATCCAAAAAGGAAGTCTTTTCTTTTCATTACAAGCAGGAAAATTATAATATATGACACCTATCACCATATGAAACAAAATAACATTTGGTACATGTAAATTGGTAATTTTATAATTCAGCCCAAGGAAGCATGAAAAAAGGATTTATTACAATCACTCATTCAAGAAATCTTTCCTGAGCTCTACTGGCACTGGCTTTGAATCCTGCTTTGCCTCTTATAAACTAGGTGGACTCAGGAAGGCCACTTAATCTCAACTGCCTCATCAAGAGAATGATAATGAGAGAGTAGTCATTTACATTATAGGACTGGGATGAGAATTAAAATAGTAGTGGAAATAAAAAATATAAAATAGGACCTAGAGTTTAAACTCTCCATAAAATTTAGTCATTATTATCACACAAAATAGGAATGTCTCTTTTTATTTCCAGCCCTTTGTTTTCACATCTGTAATGTAAAGGGAGTGAATTAAATTTCATCTATGGTTTATGTCTACTTTAAATGATTCTATGATATTCAGACATGCCAAGTCTAGAGTCATCAAATCAAGTATTTCCATTATGTTGCTCTTGAAAATTGGAAAATTTCCCCTTGAACACACATAGTTTTGTATAAGGCTGTTATTGGTAATGATTGTTTCCAAGGAAAAATTATTTTTAGTAAGAATAAAAATAAAAGTAATAAAAGCCTAGACTATAGCAATAATAAAAATGCATGTGGCACTAGTTCAGCCTAACTAATGATTTATGTTTGGCCCTAAACAGTGATGCTGAACCGACATGGACAAACATTAAGATGACTATGCCATAAAGAAGACAAACAGGCCTCAGTTAGTTAGACCAATAAAATGTTTTACTAGATTCAGCATACATCTCTTATATATCTATTATAAATTGTCATGGGCAGTTTCTTCCACTAAAGACAGCACAGACTGGTGGGCAAGATAAAAATAATTATTCATTTATTTCATTCACTTAGTGGATATTTATTGAGTGACTATTGTGTGTTATACACTGTCTGGAAGCTGAATAAACAACTGTTATGAAAACAGACAAAAACCCTTGCTCTATGGAATTTACATTTTAGGTAGGATAGACAGAAAACAAAAGATAATATATAATATAATGCCAGATAGTGATCACTACTCTGAAGTATCATAAGGGCAAATAAGGCATCAGATGTTACCTTTTTGTTGATAATTTCCAAAATAACATCTAGAAAACTGTTATTTTCCCTAATCCCAGAAACATATTGGCTACTTGACCGTTTATTTGTATGTCTAAGAAATACGGCAAATTAAACATTTCCAAAGCAGAACTTTGGATTCCTCCTCCCCCAAATCAATTGCAATCCCACTCCTCCCCATTATAGTAAAACACTCGGCCATCCATCCAGTTACTCACTGCACATATTTCAGAGGCCTTTTTGATTTTTCTTTTCTTTCTTCTCTATTACATATAAGCCATCAGAATGCTCTTGGAGTTAACCACAAAGTATATTCCAAATGTGTTATTTTGCTCTGTTTCCTCAGTGGTGTCCCAGTCTAAGAGGTCAACATTTCTGACCCGAGCTACTACAGTGGCCACTTAACTTATCTTGTTACCTCCCTGCTCATTCCCTTCCCATTGTTCTCTTCAGAGCAACTACAATGATTTCGCAAGGTCAAATCAGTCCATAGCACTTCTCTATTAAAAACTCTCAAATTTTTCCTTGTTGCATTTAGGATTAAAATTCAAACTCTGGATATAAAAGTCCTTCCTATATGATCATAGTTCTGTCTAACATTCTGAACACATTTTGCAACATGCTGTTCCCAGGTCATAACTTTCAATTGCATTGACCTCCAAACAGGACTCAGAAAATGTGTTTCTGGGTGACTACCCAGGAGAGGGATTGGTATCTACCCCCAAAATCTGAAAATATTTATCCATAAAGATATGTGTGCTCCAATGTCCATTACAGCTTTATTTACAGTGGACAAGACATGGAAACAACCAAAGTGTCCTTAGATAGATGATTGGATAAAGAAGAAGTGGTATATATATACACAATGGAATACTGTTCTGCCATAAGAAAAAATGAAATAGTGCCTTTTGCGACAACATGGATGGAACTTGAGTTATCATGCTAAGCAAAATAAGTCAGACAGAAAATGTCGAGAACCATATGACTTCACTCATATGTGGGATATAAAACTGAAAGCAGTAAATGAACAAGACAAACAAACAAAGAAACAAAACTCATAGACACAGGCAACAGTTTAGTGGTTACCAGAGGGTAAGGTGAGAAGGGAGATGGTAAAAGAGGGGAAAGGGGATCAAATATATGGTGATGGAATAAGAACTGACTCTGGGTGGTGAACACATAATGCAATATATAGATGATGTATTATAGACTTTTACAATTGAAACCTATGTACTATTACTAACCCTTGTCACCTCAATAAATTTAATTTTTTAAAAAAATGTATTTATGTGTCAAAGCAGCTATTGTTGCTGTTCTATTTTCCTATGAAGCTATTGTTCCAAACTACTGGGTCACTGATTTTTTTCATTCAGTTCCATTCAGTCATGACCATCCTGTCTTACGCACCATTTCTATCCAAACTATCAAATTACCCTGCTCATTTCTAAGCAAAATCATCATAGTTATGTTTTATTTACTTATGTCGCATATCTCCATTGCCCACTAGAATGTAAGCTCCTTAAAAGAAAGACCCAGTTTGTCATATTCTCTAATGTTTGGAGAATAAGTGACAAATGAATATTTGTTTATTAACAATGTACTGGTCCGTATATGGCAGCATAGGTTGTGGAGTATTAGCATGCCTTTTAAACCAGGAAATTATATGACCACATACATTTTCAGAAAGACCAATATGGCAGAAATGTTAATGATCCATTGTAGAAATGTAAAACTGGCTATTAGGCTTCTATTATAGTACACATTAGAAATGATGAATATATGAACTGTGACGGTCATGTAGGGGATGGAGAAGAAGGAAAATAATAAAAAGTAAAAGGAGCCTCATGAGGAATATGTTTTGAAATGCTATACAGAGATAAGACAACAGCACCAATATATTAATTATGCAGCAAATCTCAGCTGCCTAATTTCTTTTTCCCACACACTTCCACAACTCCTTTATAGAAAATACGTAGTAAAGAGTGTGTGGACCTTCATGATGAAAATGTTGAGAATGCTTGCAATAAAAAGATAAGGAAATACAACAAGAATTTCGTGACATTACAGAAACAGTTCAGATTTCTTGCCAGGACATGTTCACTTGAGAAACTCCATTAGAAATTCAGGCTGATCAGACTGCAGAACATGAAAGTAAAACAGGTTGTGGAATTCACTCTCTGAATTAGTATTTTGGAGACATATATGGTCTGGGACTATTCTGTTGGATCCTCCCATGGTGAACTGTTATGAGATATTGTTAAAAGATTTTAGTGGCACTTTCCATTTCAAGCTGTTGAGGAGACTGGGAAGTGAGCAGAGCAGCTATGAGTTTTATCTGTGTCAGGGGTACTGTTCTATCTTTGAAGGCAGGAGTTGAAACATGCTCACAGAGCAATAAACAATGGGGCTTCTGTAATAAGCCCCCTTTTCAATGGGGCTTCTGTAATAATGAGTCAGGTGAGAAAGGATGAACGCTGAAACTAAAAAATAGTGAGAATAGTCATATAAAGGAGAAAGGTATGTGAAATGTTTCCAATACAGAAGAGACTGAACTTGAAACATATTTGATCAGGGAGAGCAAGCATATATAAAAGAAACAAATTGATATTACAAGCACAAACTTATATAAGATGACAAACAATACCCACTCAAAAACTCATGTTTATAACATTACAATAGAACCAGACAAACCCTTCACCCCATCCAATAAAAATCTCACAGTGGAGCCATGACCTAAGAAAAAAAATTCAAGAATACCATACCCATATGTATTCAGTTATTCCTAGCAGCTACACTCTCCCTACCAACACTCATGCCATTAATACAAATGCATCTCCCAATGGTATTGTGTCTCTTACCTTTCATGTACAATAATTCTGTGTTTCCCCGAATATGAGACCTAGCCAGACAATCAGTTCGAATGCATCTTTTGAAGCAAAAATTAATATAAGATCGGGTCTTATTAGTAAAATAATATAAGATGGGGTCTTATATTTTACTTATTTTACTTATTTTACTAATAAGACCCAGTCTTATATTATTGTAAACTAAGACCCAGTCTTATAATAAAATTAGACCAGGTCTTATATTAATTTTTACTCCAAAAGATGCATTAGCGCTGATCATCTGGCTAGGTCTTATTTTCAAGGAAACATGGTTACAGAAGAGATTTGTTATAGGTTGAGAAATACAAATGAAAATACTGGGCTTCCAGTTACACCTTAGTTTTTGTAAAACAACAATAAACACATCAATAATATAACAAGTTTGCTTTACTGACATTTTGAGGAAAACCTTAGAATTAAGAGAAAAATATCCAAAACTTTGAGAAGTAATACCACAGATTCTTCCTCAATCTTTCCTGCATCTTGGATCCCAACCACTGCTTATTTTTTGAAAATTTTCCCAAATAAAAATCACTGAATTTTTTTTAGCATATAATTTGAAAGAGTAAGAATTTATTTAAAATGAGACAAGAAAAAATGAAGTAGAAAACTAAACTGTACTGGTGAATAAGTTAGAATGGATTTGAAATATTAATTGGTTAAATTAAATGGTAAATAATCAATGGTAGTAAATAAATAAGTTGCTTCATGACATAAGGTTGAGTAGAATGAGAGAGAGAAACATTGAATAGCTAGGTGATTGAAAGAATAGATGAGAGATAAAAAGGAAATGATAACTGAGATTTTTCCCCCCAGAATTTAAAAAAGTACAACACATGCAGTACTTTATTATATTTTAAATAATCTCTAAATTTAAAATACAAAAAAGCACCAAATTAAATCTCATGAAAGAGTGCAACAATTATGTTTGCTCAAAATTAACAAAATACTTTTTCCTTGTTCAAAATATTTCAAAAGACTATTAGATGAAAAAGATAACCTTAAAGTGACTTTTGTCTTGAAAAACGTAAGCAGTTGAGTAGTAGTAGATTTAGTTCTCTATATTATAGCATTAATCTCATTGCTTAATTTCCACATTTAAAAATATATTATATAATTTAAAGGGTAAACAAACTATCATGCAGGATGGACTTAATTTGTCCATTTGTTCTATACCTCAATGCCATTCTGAAACATTTTTAATCAAGAACATGAAATGACTCATTAACATTCAGCTCTAAAAATATGTGACTAATTACAGTATGTTGATAAAAGCAAGTTACTTTATGTATTGCCACAAATCTCTTCAAAAGAAGCAAAAATAGACCAAAAATTATGCTTCAAAAAATTTGGGAAGGTAAAAGCTTCACATTTTTTAAAAGTGAACTCAAAGTAATGTCATACCCAGGGTTACAGCTATACACAAGTATTAAAAGTACATATTACTCCCATCCTAAAGTATATATTGGTTAGTGGTTAAAAAGAGTTCACTTTTCACCCCTCAAACAGAAACTCTAGTTTTTATATAATATTTCCAAAATATCCAATCACCTTTATTTATTCATATAACAAATCATGAGCCGAGCTATTCAGTTCTAATTTTATAACTGAAACAACTAATATAGAGGAGCTAATAGGCTGTCCCAAATTACACATAAAATGTTAATAATAGGTCCAGAAATATTGAAAATACCTTATATACATTTATTGATCATTTGTATGGGAAAAAATTAAATATATGGTTTCCAGAAATCTTTAGGTATCTTAAATAAACAGAAAATTATACTAGGTTTGGAAAATAATCTATTAACATTTATATTTCAGCTTTCGTCATTTCCCCCCCTCTCCAACAGCCTACCTCTCTGCAAATTCTTCTTCACAACCTCATTAGAAATTCATCTATTAGATCTTGTCAAATATTCTTTTTCTCAGAAAAACCATGACAACCAATGAAAAACTTAAAATAAGAGAATATAAGACAGAAACATGCAAGCCACTACCCCAAAACTCTCTTTAAGTGTGGATATACATAAAGGCAACACAATTAGATAGGACTGAACTATTTGGTCAAGCTGATTTTCTGTGACTTACAAAGATACAGTCTTGCAGGAACCAGTCCTTCTGGAGGCAGTTTCACAGCCTTCTTGGAGGCAGAGAATACTTTCTGACTGGCCAAGTATTTCTGAAAGTGTTATTAAAACTCATGATAGACATGAATAACCTAAATGTGTATATTAACTAAGCAAGCCGAGTGTGTGTGTGTGTGTGTGTGTGTTTTACATGGGTTTTAAAAATGCAAAAACAAACAATCATTAGTTGCATTTATGGGCTGTCATACTGGCAAACATTAAAAAAAATATTACTTCAATATCTTCTGGTGCAAGTATTAATTGTTACAGCCTTTTTGGAAATAAATTAACCAAACCATATAGAGATACTTATATCAAATAATAACCCCTCTAGAAAGTAATCTAAGTAGTCTTGGAAGGATTTTCAGAGTAGCAGAGTGAGCATCACCATAAATCTCCCCCTGCAAAGAAAGAACAGAAACACTGGCAAAAAGTATCAAAATCAGTATTTTCAAGACTCTGGAAATTAACCAAAGGCTTTCAATAATATGAGGAGTGTTTACTTTAGAAAACTGCTGAGTTTGGAACATCAAGATTTGTGGCATCACAGCTAGGCATAATCCCATCCCCATCTCTACTATCTCTGTGGTAGCTTAGAAACCAGCAGCCTTTTAGCCTCTGAAGGAAGCAGACTGGGATTGAAACTTCAAAAAACCCAACCCCAGAGTATTATGAATATTTGAATCTGTCTCACAACTGTCTGGAAAAACCCCACCCCCTACATGTTTTCATTATTTGATTTACCTGGAATTCAACTCCATTGGAAAAGCCATATCTTCAAATATTTGTCAAAAATAATCAGTGGCAGTTGCTTTTCATCATTGCTGTCTGAGACTGATACCACTTGCTTAAAACAAGAACCTAACCAAAAACATCAAGAGAATGAGATGTGTTTAGGGGATTTTGAAATCTCCCACATAATTTATGGGAATTTAGAAGGCAGAACATATATGCAGAGGTGTACACATAGTCAAGAGTCAAGAAAGACCTGAGAGCAATTTATAGTTCAGTTAATATTTCCTCTATAACAAACCAGCGTCAAAATTATTAGCTTGACAAAACATTGATCTTACTTCTCAGAATCTTTCAGTGTGTAATAATGTGCTCAACTGGCAGTTGTTTTGCATGCTTGGCTAGTGGTTCTTCAAGCAGGTACATTTAACTAGTAAGTTATCTGCAATCTTGGTTCCTCTGCAACACTGAGACAGCAAGGTTTCTCTTTCACTCCAAGTAATTTGAGGTATCCCTGTCTCAATATGGTCTCTTTACCTGCTGTTTCCACTTGAAAGCTCCAGAATAATAGCTAAAATTTGTAGATGGAGAATCAAAGCTGCTAGCCTTCATAAGGCTTAGGCCAAGTACTGGCGCATTGCACAATCTGTCACATTCAGTGGGCTAAAGCAAATCACTGGCCCATAAGAGATTCTAGGGCAAGGGGGAGTGTCCTACACCGGGGCTTGAATGTTGAATATTTGTGGTTCATTGAGGGTAACCAGTGTAATGGACTAACACACTTGCATAATCACTATAACCAAGGGTATAACATAAATTTAAAAAAAAAAAAAATGAAAGAAAGAAAAGAAATTGCTACAGCACTCAAAAATACTCAAAATGTTTTCTGTAATTTTCTTTTTTATTATAATGGGATTTGGGAGACAAGTAGAAAACGAATGGGATAAATAATAATCTACTAAAATGTATTTACCCATTGAAATGTTATTGCTTTTTAACATAAAAGTCTTTGCTAGCACTACATTTTAAGTAATAGAAATTTCTTAAATATAATTGTATAGGGCTGTTTCTAAAATGACCTCTATAAATCACATTTAGAGATTGTTATTACTCCCACAACACAACTACTTTTAGTTAATAATGATTTTAATATTTTTGTTGTTTTTACTGGTCCAAAGTGAAAACTTAACAAAAAAATAGAGAAGAAAATGAATTAAATTGTTATTTGTTAAATAGAAATGAGACATTTACAGCATAAGTCAGCAATGAAATAATTACTTCATATATTTGACCACTAAATTGTTAGTTGTAACGAGTGAAATCAAAACAAACTGAATCCTATAAATAAATATATTGATGGCTTGCTTCTGAATCAACAGGAATATTAAAGATGAATGGCAACACCTGATTATGTATTTCTAAAATAGGAAGAGACATTTCATATCCTGTTAGACAAAATAGTGCATTATTCCAATTTTCACAATTGTTTTCTTTAGAGAAGTCATACTTTGTTTACAACGATTTCATAATTTTCGAGCTCAATTACATGCTGTGATTTAAATGTGGGCAACTGGGAAAACAAGGTGGTGGTGGGGAGATGAAAAATCCCACCATGTCATAACTAAAACCCAGAAATATACACATGTAAAATTGTGCATTGTATGCCCAGTTATTCATTTCTTTTCTTTTTTTTTTTTTTTTATGTAACAAAATACGTATTTTTAATCTAAATGGATTGTCAAGCTACATATACTGAAGATAATTTACAATCCTGTTTCGGACAATGATAATTCCACTATTTAGACAAATTAACTCTCAAGAATATGGTGATAATAAAGAAATATTATGTATCTATAGAATATGCCCTGGCATGCATTTTATTTAGAGGAACATTACGTGAAGCAATTAATTAATATTAATTTCAATATAATAGATGAGTTTATCTGGAAAAAGAAAACACCACCAAAACACATAACTCTAAATTATAGACGTTCTGTGAGGGGAAAAAAAAAAAGAAATATGTTTCATATGTTTATTTTTTAGGCAAAGATTTTGAAATTCGTGCTTTTTTTTAAGTGAAAATACCAAGAATACAAAGAATTAAAATATATGTCTGTTTTTGCGGGGGATCAGGAAGTTCTAATTAATAATTATATAGGGCTATTACAGAATCACTGCTTGTAATGGTGAATTTTACTAACATCTACATATAGAGAAGATTAAAGTAAAAGAGAAAGCAAGGCAATGGTGGTTTAAAAGATCCAGTATTGGTGACTGTTTACCTGGGCATCTTATGTGTCTCCTGAATAGTGATCAACATATTTTATTCCGTGAAATTTATGAGTTTTCTCATAAAATAAATAGGCTCTAAATCCATCATCTTTATTCTTTTCCAAATGGCAGATACCACACTCACTGTATGCTTCCTATTGTTCTGGTTTGATAAGCATATCTGTTTATAGCTGTCAGACCACACCAATATCACAATGCATTAATTGAAAGGACCTAAATAATATTTAAGATTCCTAGATAAAATATGTGCTCTCATAGTTGCTTTTCTGCTTGTTTTTTTAGTTAGACAGTGTTGAAAATAAATGGTTTTAGACCCCATTAATAGTATGTTCTCGTTCCAGACAAATCACTCTTCTTCATGAGGTTTCTCGGGGAAATAAATGTCCAGAATATAAAGTGATGTAAATTAACATTTTTTTGTATGTGACTTTGGCCTCAAGATTTTATATATTCATCAAGGATAACTAAGTTACATAATAATTATATTTGCCATCTACATTCGGAATGAAAACCAAGCCAAAGAGAAACTTTCTAACTGTAACTTAAAAAAACTGATCATCTGAACACTAAGCCTAAGCCTTTCTAGAGATGATCTTGGATGGGAAGAAGAGATCCGAGAAATGAAGAAAAGATATTTAGAAAAAAAACAATAAATAGAGAACACTTGAGCAAGATCTGATTAGAAAATAGTCATAACACAATAATAATTATTGTCTCAACTTTTCAAAATAATCAAGCCAATCTAGAGACAATGCTTAGTGAGAAATCCACCCATTAGTACAGTGGCCAATACAATATCAGAAATGGTCCATTGAAACTGGAATCTACTTAGGAGACTTGTCAGCCTACTTCATACAAACATTCCTATCTAAAATAATTTAATTTCATTAAATACCTCTTCTGAGCATCCACATAGTTAAATTAGTAATTTATTTTCTAAATTAAATATCATTATTCTGATTTTCAAAATAATATTAACCATTTACTGTGTACAAAATATTAGGACAGGTCCTATAGACTGCAAGATAAGGTCCTTATGTTTTCAGAGAAGACAATCTAACAAGGAATAATGTAGTATGTATACAAAACAATGAAATAAACCATTTATTCATCACCTACTGTATGTCTCAAAATATGTTTAGCATTTTATATACGCCATTTAATTTAGTTCTCAAGAAAATTCAAACATATTTCATTCTAAACTCATCTTTTTTTTTTTTGTACCAAACATTTTTAAAACGATGTTTAATATATAATTGTATTCTGTGAGCATATATTTCAGGAATAATTGAGTTTTAGGAAATAGAACATAGGTAGCCAAATGCCAAGAAGTCTCATTAGATATCACGTGACATATAGTACATGGTAAAAACAATTCTATCCCAATACTTGTGAATGTTTAGCATGCAGTGAAAAGTTCTACCTTAATGCACGTAGTTTAATGGTGAAGACTACTATGTGCTGTTTTTATTATGTAATAACTGTGGCATATATTAGTATTGCCCATGATATTTATTATATATGATATAGTTATAATACTAATGATAATACTATCTACCATATGTTGTGTGCTTATGATGTCTAGGCATTAGCTACATAATTTTATATGCTTTATTTCATTTAATTCTCTTGGCAATCCTAAAATATTAGTACTATTATTTTCAAAATTTTCTAAATAGGAAACTAAAGTTTATAGGTGTTAATATATCCAAATCACATAAATGATCAAAACTGAATCTGTGTGATCACAAAAGTCAAGATTTTTTCTATTACTTAAGCTAATTCTTCATGTACCAGAAAGAAAATTGTTTTAAATTGAAATGCTCTTGAATTATCAAACTCAGACAAACAAAAACTATAAATCTTCAGAGTTAAGATGAAAATCATAGCTTTTAGTTTCTACAAAATAGGGAAGAGACATCTAAGATGAAACAATGATGCTGAATTAGCTTATTTCATGAACACATGAATAATTTTTTTAAATACTTCTTATTTTACTATAGTACAGCTGTGCAAATGGAGTTTCCAATGAAAGAACTATATAAGAATGGGCTACATCTTGACGAATTAGTAAATTATATTGAGTAACATATTCATGTTAAAATTAAATTGTTATATAATTAAAAATAGCAGTCTCTTAAACCAAAATTCCAATTCTATCATATTTTATTAAATATTAAAAGGCAATGTGTCCCGTAATGAGTTTGACATTTTCTTATTGTTAATTTTTCTTTATTATATATACTACACAATAAATAGGACTTTTAAATTCCCTACTATTGAGAAAGTTTTATTAGGTAAAATAAAGTAAGATAGCTAGGGAAAAATATGAGTAATTTTTCAAAAAATTTCAAAAGCAATTCTCATTAATTATATTCCTATTCACTGAGATCACTATAGTGACAAATATCAATATGAAATTTATACAAATGAAGAAAAATGACAAAGAGTCACAAGTTTGCTTACATTAAACATGTAAAAGAATTAAGTGTAATCACACTATATATCAGGGACTAGCCATGTTTATGTGTAACAAATGAAATGCAAACTTCAAAGTTTAATATTCAAAGAAGGTCAGGAGAGCTGGGCAACCAATCCTGAGACACAGGAATCTGAGCCTGAGGGGAGAGAAGAGAATGGAAAGTAAATTGACAGGAAATCTGGGCCATGCACTGAAACCAGTCAGCAAGTGTCTGCTACTGGTAAAGACACAGGAGAGTTGAGAGAGAAGTGTTGTTAGTTAGACTCAGGTGAAATGTCAGTGGGGAAAATTATAGAGGGAAACTCCTTAGACACTAAGACATTGCAACAAGTACCTGGCATCAAGCCCTTCTACCATTCATTGGAGAAGTGGAAGAGACCTGAGATAAACATCTCTGAAGTCTGTTCATGCCTGATGGATGATGGAGAGAAATGAATCAAATACTTCAGTCACTCAGATTTTTGTCTCTGCTAAAGAGAACATGTAACCCTGCCAGAAATTTAAATCCAATGGGGAACTGAATGTAAATGAAGCTCAACAATACCAAAATTAGTCTACTACAGACTTGTTTGACTCAATTGCCCCAACTGAAGACCTGGCAAAAAGCTCACGTACTTTTCCAGACTTAAACATTACTTAAATTAGAATGTTGTACATCATGGCTAATATTCAATAAAAAATTACCAGACATGCGAAAAAGACAAGAATGTATGATTTACTGTCAAGGAAGAAGAAAAACACTCAATAGAACCAGACAAAGAGATTACCCAGATGCTATTATATAATACATTTTTTCAGGAAGACACTGTAAAATAAATGTGATAAAAGGGTTATCTATCTTTGGATATAGAAAACATATTAAGGGATCTAGTGGAAAAGATGAACAATATATATGAACAAGTGAGAAATTTCAGCAAAGATGTGGAAACAAATGTGAACTCTAGAAATGAAAACTATATCAGTGGCAAATAATTAGTCTTATGCACTTAACAACAGAGACTATAAAGCATGGAAAATTCATTTACATTGAAACCAGACCAGCAGAAATTATAAAAGCAGAAACAACAACAACGAAAAAAGATAATGTGAAGAAGAAAATGAAACAGAGCATTCTGATATCAAGTGGTGTAACACATGTGAGACAAAAGTTTTAGACAGAAAAGACATATAAAATAGTGCAGAAAACTATTTCAAGAGATAATTGTTGAGATTTTCCTATATTAATATCAATATCAACCCACAAATCAAGACGATCAAGATATTCCAAAAAGAGTAAACACAAAGAGATATTAAAGTGAAACCACTGAAAAACAAGAAATAAAAACATCTTGGTTAGGTAAGGAAGACACATAATATGTGTATAACAATAATGCAATAAATAGTTGACTTTTTATAAGAAGCAATGAAGACCAGAAGACAAAGAAGTGACAACTTTCATGTGCTCAAAGAAGAAAACTATCAACTTAGAATTCTATATTCAGAAAAAAAAAGTATTTCAAAAATGAAAGTGTAATAAAGACTGTCTTTGAAGGATGAATAGCGTAATAATTTATTTTTAGAACTTCACTATAAAAAAATGTTAGTTAGGTTGTAGGGAAATTAATGCCAGATTGAAGATTGGTTCTACAGGAATGAATACTCCAGCAAGAGTGATCACTAAATACAAAGCACTTTTCTCTATATTTATCATTAAAACCATTTCAAAACTATTAATTTTTTTAACTTAAAATAATAAAAATAAACTATGTGGTCATAGAATATCTACAAGTAAAATATTTAAGAGGAGCACAAAGATGAGTGTTGAAATTGGAATTGGAAACGCAACTTTGTGAGGCTCATATTGTAACACTCACATTGTTCATGAAGCTCTACACACACACACACACACACACACACAGGTTTTAAATTTATGAGGCTTACTCTAGAGCTAAAGAGATAGCAAAAAGAAAAAGCACCACAACTCAATAGAGGAAAAAATAGAAGTCCATTTGTAAAGGCATGTATTTTCAATTTAAGCAAAGCTACATTTGCCAACAAATAGAAATATATAATAGGAGTGGTTTTGGTTTTGTGTTTCTCTTTAGAAAGAGCCTGTGGGCTTCATTGGTATTTACCATGCCCACACACTTACTTCCACATGTCTATGAATTATTATTTTAGGAATTTGTTGCAAATCATGTTTCTTACTTTGTGAGGTTTATCTGAATGTATTTTGATAAAAAAGAACATTGACCAGAAAAAGTTAATGTAACAGGACCTACATACGATATATAAAGGTTCATTCAATGAAGATTAAAAAAATAAAATAGTTTTTAATTCTCCACAAACCATATTTTTAATTCTCCCATAGCATCCTGAATAGGGATTATGCCTTATATGAGTTTCAATAATTTATGTTAAATGCCTACCACAGATGCTGACACATAGATGCTCAATAAATATGTTTCTCTACCCCCAACTCTTTGTTTCCTCCTTAGTATTAAGCAAAATGCAAAAAAAAAAAATTAATAGATGTTATAAAATTAGAAAATCATTATCTTCAACAAAATTAAATGAATTAAGGAACATAATAAACACCTAAGCATGAAAAGAACCAAAGTAGAAACATATATTTGTTTGCTTGTTTTATTTTTGCAAGAGTGAATCCAGCCTGGTTGGAGATAAACTCTTCATTGAACCTAAAAAAAATAAACTTGATGTGCATTACGAAAATATATGGTCTTTCTTATTGCAACCACAATCCTTACTCTGGTAGAGTTTCATCCTAGAAATTGTGGGAGAGCAGAAGAACCTTCTACTGATAAATATTTCGAAGAGAATTTCAGCAATAATGAATACAACCTGCCAGAGATATTTTCTTTTCTACTAACACTGATTAGTTAAGGCAGATTATCTAAAGAATTTGTATTAATAAATATGAATTATGTCAAGAAAAGAAAAACGGAAAAACAATATATAAACTCACATTTCTATATTACACTGAGTTTTGCCCATTCTTACAAAAAAGTTTTTAAATGTAAGACAACAAAGTCAAATTTTTTAGAGCTTGTGACTCTTTAATGATGACTAATTTAGGTAGTTATCCAAACTCACTTCATACAGCCCTGGTTTAGATATAGAAGAGGTCAACTTGAAATGGCAATTTTCTTTTCCATCTATCAATGCCATATGTTGTAAGCCTTCCTAAATGACATTTAAACCTGGCTCAGTCATCTAAACAATTAATGCTATGCATGCTTTACTTAGCTAATAACTATCTCACTTATATAGAAAGAATATAAAAAGCCAAATCCCATAACAAATTAGGGTTTTAAAAATAACTAGTACTTACTCATCTGTATTTATCTTCTTATTGTAATAGCATGTAATTCATCATCATCATTCCAACATTCTCATGCTTAGAGATATTTATGGAGACTACAAGGAATATTATTGTTTGACACTAATCCTGATTTTTCAAGTTTGCACTAGAATACCAGGTGCTTCTTGTTGTTTTTTAAATTATTATTATAGAAGATAAAATAATTTTACTCTATCCCTTAGATGTATTTTTGTAGTAAAACCAAGCAATAAAAAATTGGTTGATGAAAATTAATGTATTTTTTATAGGCAAACTAATTTTAAGTGATATAAATAATGGATGAGTAATTTTTCACATAACCAGCGGCTAGAGTTCAGTCTTTAGTGAACCTTCTGGGATGGTGTGATGAGACTATTTTCAATAGGAATTCTATGTATAAGATCATCCTTTTTCCTGCACAGTTCTGAGTAATATAGGAAGAATATTGAAATCCCCATTCTCCATTTAGACCTCTAATTGGGTATTAATGTTTTAGACATTTACTTTTTCAATCTTTCTACATACCTATTTAAGAGATATAGTTTAACCCCCATGGAATTGTATTTTAACTATTTTCCTTTTTTCTTATATACATGCATAACAATATTTTGGAAATAAATAAAAGCTAAATTTGAACATTTATTATATTGACAGAGTAAATTATATAGTAATTATAATTCACAAGATATAATAGGATATTATATCATTACATATGCTCTTTTGTCCTAAAATTAAATATATATTTTATATTAAATAACTCAGGACTAGTAGTTTAACAAATATAAAGTACTAAATTTTTGCCGAATAATGAAGGTATTCAAAGGAAAAGATAAGAATGATATCTACTGCAGAGGAATACCTATTCCTCTGCTACAACATATGTAATTTATTGTTGATTATTTATTATAGACCTCAGATATTGTGTGAACACAATTAAGGTGTTGAAGCCTTGAAGGCTTTTAATATTTAGGAGGAAAAATGGTAGAAATTATAGGCATATTGTGATTGGTGAGCAAAAAATGAACTAATATCTCCAGAAATCTTTAATATGCACAGATTGGTTCCAATGGTTAAACATAGGTGAACAGAAGAAAATGTGATGTAGTTTCTTTGTGTCACATACTGGTTAAGAATTACCAAATATGAAGAACTGTATTATTATTATTAACTAATTGTAAGAGAAGTCCATAAACATAATTTAAAGATTCCATCAAAACAAATATCATAAAACACAAAATAATTTGTCTGACCACCTCTTGGGTCGATAGATACATAGGTAGATAGACAGACAGACAGACAGACAGACAGACAGATGGATAGACAGATGATACATACATTTATATATAACTTTAAATATTGTGAGACAGATAGAAAATTTTGAACTTCATGACACCCAGTTACATGCAATTTATATTCACTCTATTTCACAGGAAAAGGGGACATGTAATCCTTGATGTATCAAATTTTGATAATTTGTCTTTATCATTATACCTTGGTATTTCACATTATCACACAGAACTCAGCTTCATAATTCATAATGGTTTTTGAGGTAATACAAAGTGCCCTTTCATTAAATCAGCTTCACAAGAATCATGTCTTATACAATATAAAGGTTTATAATAAATAATTTTAAGGATGAAATTCATCTCAAGACACAAATGAAGCAAAGATTAATTCAGGACTGCCGATACCACTCCAGAGGCACTTTCTGACTACATTACAATGCACTATGGCCTAGATTTAATATGTGATTTCACGAAGTGATACATCAAGTGTATCATTTACACATAGGAGAGCTGTTTCAGTGGTGAAAGTTCTATTTCATACTCCAATACATTTTTCAGGAAACCATGTCCCAGAAACTCATAAATAATAATTATTATTATTATTATTATTATTATTAGCAATATTAGATAAGCCAACTATATCTGGCCAAAATTATTCCATGGTTAAGGATTCTCCTGCTCGCAAATACCATCAGTATATTTGCAGGAGCTCTGTCATTAGCACATGCGTAAGGATATTGGAACAAATCACATTTCTCATTAACTTTCCAGGGATGTACAGATTAAAGAAACAAAAACGAATCAAAGTATTCAGAAATTAGATGACTATCTAAGGCTTGTTTAACTTACCTGTATGGTATAGGGTAAAAGTGGATGGGGATTTAGGGATTTCTAGACTGTCATAAATTAAATGCAACGAGATCTGTTTTTCCCTATGTGGTGTCTTTATTGGAGCAAAGAAACAGAATTCATGGCAATTTTTGAAAGCTACTTATCTAGAAAACAGTGTTTGTTGGTGATGTTGTTTCTACCTACCAATTTTTACTAACCATTGGAAGTAATTTATTTTTACCTGATGTGTCCAATAATACACATTTTGATATTTGGTCTTAGGTTCATGCCAACTTTATTGCTCTCTGAAAGTTTAGTCTGCAAAGATGATGATGCATCACACAAAAATATCACTATTACCTTGATGATACAATGCTAAACAGTCCAGATGAGCAGAAAGTACTAAATATTTCAGATACATTTGAGAAACACTATTTTAAAACACAGATTGAATACAATAAATGTGTTGAACTGTTGTCAAAGAATTAAACAAATGAAAAGAAGTGAATAGACTAACAAAATAATACCTGCAAAAGTAGCTACACCCTCTAGCACTGTAGAGACAAAGGGTAGGAGAAGGACTGGAGTTGTTGGGCCTGGAGTCTTGGAGGAAAGTTCCTGGGATCTGGGACTGCAACCACTAATGATGATACTGTGCAAGTATCTTTTAGAATGTTCCAGTGTCAGATGTTGCCAGGACGCAGAAATCTGAGAAAGCGTTCCTAATCAATTGTTGCAGAAATCTCTGAGGGGTCATGATGAAGTGGATTTTATGAGTGCCAAAGGAAGGTAAGAATTTGAATGAACAGAATCAATTGTCATATGCATTATTCAAACAATATTAACATGGTTTTGCAGTACAGTAGTCCCCCTCTCCCCTTATTCACAGATTTGCTTTCCACGGTTTTAGTAACCCACAGTCAACCAGGGTTCAAAATCAATAAACAGCAAATTAAAGAAATAAACAATTTGTAACTTTTAAATTTTATGAGATTCTGAGTAGCCTGAGAAATCTCACACCATCTGGTTCTATCCCGCCTAGGTTGTGAATCATCCGTTTGTCTAGCATATCCATGCTGTATATCACCTCCCCCCCTCAATTAGTTACTTTGTAGGTGCCTAGGTTATCACATCGACTATTACGGTATCACAGTGCTTGTGTTCAAGTAACCCTTAGTTTACTTAACAATGGCCCAAAAGCACAAGAATTCTGATGCTGGCCATCTAGATATGCCAAAGAGAAGTATGTATGGGAAACAACAGTTATGTACTCAAATAGGGCATGGTACTATATGAGGTTTCAGGCATCGACTGGGGGTCTTGGAATTTATAGCTTTGAATAATGGGGGAATCATTATAAAACCAAAAAGAATAATCAAGTCCTTTCTCCCCTATTCGTACTGTCTACTCTGTCTATTGACCTCTACTCTATGGATTAAACCCAATAGATTAACTGAAAAAAGAGAAACATAGTTTTATGAGGCTCAGACACAGTATCTCTAAGTGCAAAATATAAAATGATATTTTGAGAACGAGAAAGCAAAATGATTAGTACCTTCTTAAAAATTGGATTAATGACATTTGACTTTAGTAATGATGGAGTAAGATCCTACTGGGAGATGGCCCTCTAAAGCTTTCATAAAATCTGAATACAGAGCAAAAGGCAAGTATCTGTAGTCCCAGGAGAGTGAATAGGAACTAACAGGCTCTGGTAAGGAGAACACACTCAAAGGATACAAGGAGAAGAGCTGTATGAACTGAGATCCTATTTTTGTAGCTGTAATCCTTGCCTACATGTCATTCACAGGGCACAGGTGACCAGACAATAATGCTAGTAGTAAAAAATATTTTTTCTGGCCAGGGAAACAAAAAATTGAAGTTGGAAAACTTTGGCCACTAAAGAGAATGGGGGATTCCAGGAGGGAAAGAACCAGAAATGAGGTTGTCATATACTGTCTACCCACATTTCTGACTGACGGCTGAATCACACTTCTGTACAACACACTAAGAGAAACTATGATAAGGACAACATGTCTGACTGGTTACTGAATCTGATGCCCAAGAAAGATTTTTCAGTTAAAGTTAGGATAACTGCCTGATAAAACAAACACTAGCAATTATCAGAGGAAAAAGAATAGAATCTAGAATATCTATAATTTAACATTTGTAATATACAGGGCACATTATCAAATTGATCAATGCATAAACAAACAAGAAAACGAAACATCTTCTCAAGATAAATAACACATCAGCCAAGAGTGATTCTGATATGAATCTAATGTTGAATTAAAAAAATGAATGCATAAAGTATTTTAAAGAGGCTCAACTAAGTAAATGTATGAATGCAATGAAATTATATGCATATGTAGATAAACATTTTTTTTTTTTTGCTTTCTCACTTTTTATTTTCTGAAACAGTTTTTGTTTATGATGGGAATTATAAATTTCTTTTTTTAATTTATTGGGGTGACAATTGTTAGTATAATTACATAGATTTCAGGTGTACAATTCTGTATTACATCATCTATAAATCCCATTGTATGTTCACCACCCAGAGTCAGTTCTCCTTCCATCACTATATATTTGATCCCTTTTACCCTCATCTACCACCTCCCCACCCCCCTTACCCTCTGGTAACCACTAAACTATTGTCTGTGTCTATGAGTTTTTGTTTCTCATTTGTTTGTCTTGTTCTTTGTTGTTTTGGTTTATATACCACATATCAGTGAAATCATACAGTTCTCTTTTTCTGTCTGACTTACTTCGCTTAGCATCACACTCTCAAGATCCATCCATGTTGTCACAAATGTTCCTATATCATCTTTTCTTACCACCAAATAGTATTCCATTGTGTATATATACCACAACTTCTTTATCCATTCATACCTCCAGTATTGTTCTTTTTTCTTAAGATTGCTTTGGCTATTTGGGGTCTTTTGTGTTTCTAAACAAATCTGATGATTTTTGTTCTATTTCTTTAAAAAATGCCATTGGGATTTTGATGGGGATTGCATTAAATCTGTATATTGCTTTGGGTAATATGGCCATTTTAACTATGTTGATTCTTCCAATCCATGAGCACGGAATGTTTTTCCATTTCTTTGTGTCTTCTTCAATTTCTTTCAAAAATGTCTTATAGTTTTCAGCATATAGGTCTTTCACATCCTTGGTTAAGTTTATTCCTAGGTATTTTATTCTTTTTGCTGCAATTGCAAAAGGAATTGTTTTTTGTATTTCTTTTTCTGAAATTTCATTGTTAGTATATAGGAATGCAATGGACTTTTGTACGTTGATTTTGTAGCCAGAAACTTCACTGTGTTCGTTGATTGTTTCTAATAGCTTTTTGGTGGAGTCTTTAGGGTTTTCTATATATAGCATCATTGCATCTGCAAAGAGTGAAAATTTAACTTCTTCATTCCCAATTTTGATGCCTTTTGTTTCTTTCTCTTGCCTGATTGCTCTGGCAAGCTCTTCCAACACTATGTTGAAAAGCAGAGGTGATAGGGGACAGCCCTGTCGTGTTCCTGAACGTATAGCAAAGGGCTTCAGTTTTTCACCATTAATTATGAGATTAGCTGAGGGCTTGTCATATATGGCCTTTATTAGGTTAAGGTATTTTCCTTCTATACCTATTTTATTAAGTGTTTTAATCATAAATGGATGTTGTATCTTGTCAAATGCTTTTTCTGTATCAATTGATGTAATTATATGATTTTTGTCCTTTATTTTGTTTATCTGATGTATCACATTGGTGGATTTGTGGATGTTAAACCATCCTTGGCCCTGGGGATGAATCCCACTTGGTCGTGGTGAATAATCTTTTTAATGCGTTGTTGTATTCGATTTGCTAGAATTTTATTTAGGATTTTTGCATCTGTATTCATCAGAGATATTGGTCTGTAGTTTTCTTTTTTTGTGTTGTCCTTGTGACACCAGGCTTTGGTATCAGGGTAACGTTGGCCTCATAAAATGAGTTAGGGAGTACTGTCTCTTCTTCAATTTTTTGGAAGAGTTTGAGCAGGATTGGTATTAGATCCTCTTTGAAGGTTTGGTAGAATTCACTAGTGAAGCCATCTGGTCCCCGACTTTTGCTTTTGGGAAGGTTTTGGATGACTGATTCAATTTCATTACTGGTGATCGGTCTGTTTAGATTTTCCAGTTCTTCATGGTTCAGACTTGGAAGGCTATATGTTTCTAAGAACTTGTCCATTTCTTCTAGGTTATTGAATTTGGTGGCATATAGTCCTTCATAGTATTCTTGGATGATCCTTTGTATTTCTGTGGTGTCCGTGATAACTTCCCTTTTTCATTTCTGATTTTGTTAATTAGTGTCTTCTCTCTTTTTATCTTAGTGAGTCTAGCCAAGGGTTTGTCAATTTTGTTAATCTTTTCAAAGAACCAGCTCTTTGTCACATTAATTTTTTCTATTGTCTTTTTGTTCTCTATTTCATTTAGTTCTGCTCTGATTTTTGTTATTTCCTTTCTTCTGCTGACCTTGGGTTTCACTTGTTCTTTTTCTAGTTCTTTAAGGTGTAACATGAGGTATATTTATTTGGAATTTTCTTGTTTCTTGAGATAGGCCTGTAATGATATAAATTTCCCTCTTAAAACTGCTTTCGCTGCGTCCCAAAAATTTTGGTAGGATGCATTTTCATTGTTATTTGTTTCTATGTATCTTTTGATCTCTCCTCTAACTTCTTCTTTGACCCAGTCCTTCTTTAAAAGTATGTTGTTTAATCTCCATGTATTTGTGTTTTTTTCCCCACTTTCTTTTTGCAGTTGATATCCAATTTCAAAGCCTTGTGATCAGAGAATATGCTTGGTATGATTTCAATCTTCTTAAATTTGCTGAGGCTGATTTTATGTCCCAATATATGGTCTATCCTTGAGAATGTTCCATGTACACTAGAAAAGAATGTATAGTCTGATGTTTTAGGATGAAGTGCTCTATATATGTCAATTATGTCCATTTCATCTAATGTGTCATTTAGGGCTGCTATTTCGTTATTTATTTTCTGTTTGGATGATCTATCCATAGCTGTCAATGATGTATTTAAGTCCCCTAGTATAATTGTGTTTTGGTCAATTTCTCCCTTTAGTTCTGTTAGTAGTTGCTTGGTATATTTTGGTGCTCCCTGTTGGGGCATAAATATTGATGACTGTTATGTCTTCCTGTTGTATAATCCCCTATATCATTATGAAATGTCCATCTTTGTCTCTTGTTATCTTTTTCACCTGAAGTCTGTTTCATCTGATATCATTATGGCTACACCTGATTTTCTCTGGGTACCATTTGCTTGGAGTGTCAATTTCCACCCTTTCACTTTGAGTCTATGCTTGTCCTTGTAGCTGAGATGTGTCTCTTGGAGACAGCATATGGTTGGGTTTAGTTTTTGATCCAATCTGCTACTCTGTGCCTTTTTATTGGTGAGTTCAGTCCATTTACATTTAGGGTGATTATTGATATGTGAGGATTTCCTGTCATTCTATCTTTAGTTTTCTGGTAAGGCTGTGTCTCCATTGTTTCTTTGCCTTTTGTTGTTGTCTATTATTTCTGTGTGGTGGTATTCTATGATGTTTCCCTCTGTTTCTTCTTTTATTACAGTATATATTTCAGTTCTGGATTTTTTTTTTTTTTTTTTGAATGGTTACCCTTAAGTTTATGTAAAAGAAAGTTTGATATTTAGAGTAGTCCATTTTCTTCAGCATGCTTACTTTCTCCATTCCCATATTCCGGTTCAGGCCTTTACTCTCCCCCTTTTTATGTTTTGGTTTCCACAAATTGTCCCTGTTGATGGTGGTCGAATAGCCTCCTTTAGTATTTCTTCTAGTGCAGGTTGATATTAGAAAATTCCCTCAGCTTCTGTATGTCTGGAAAGGTGTTTAATCCTCCTTCATATCTAAAGGATATCTTTGCTGGATATATTATTCTTGGCTCATAATTTCTCTCTTTCAATAGTTTGAATATTTGGTTCCACTCCCTCCTGGCTTGTAGAGTTTCTGCTGAAAAATCTGATGATAATCTAATGGGCTTTGCTTTGTAGGTTACCGTCTTCTTTACCCTGGCTGTCTTGAGGATTCTTTGTCGTTGATTTTAGACAGCTTCAATACAATGTACCTTGGAGAAGGCCTGTTGGGATTAAGGTAATTAGGTGTTCTATTTGCTTCTTGGATTCGAGGATCCAGTTCTGTCCACAAGTTTTGGAAGTTCTCATCGACGATTTGTTTGAATATATTCTCTGTTCCCTTCTCTCTTTCTTCTCCTTCTGGTATGTCCATTATTCTTATATTGCTCTTTCTGATGGAGTCAGAAAGTTCTTGTAGAGTTCTTTCATTTCTTTTAAGTCTCAAGTCTCTTTCTTCTTCCATCCATGTCGTTTCCAGGTTTCTATATTCGATGTCACTGATTCTTTCCTCCATCTGGTCATCTGTACTACCTAAGCTGGTGTGGGTACAGAGCCCCCAGAGAGCAGTTTCCAGGCTCTTGGCCTCATGTGGAAAGGTGCTCGCTCGGGTAGTAGATGGCTATCAGCTGTGGCTAGTTGGCCGTCAGCTCTAACCATTGAGCTGTTGGCCACTAATATAACTGCCACAGCTATGTTGAGGAGTCGAAGGGAGTTGAGCAGAGTCGAGGAGATTCGTTCGGTTGGCAGAAAAGCGGACAGCAGGTCGCACATCATGTGAACCCAGGATCCAGTGAGACCATAGTGGTATGACTCCCCTACCTATGGCTCTGTGGGTGTTCCTTTTTGGCCTCACCACATCTGGCATTCTTATGTGGGGAGCGGGAGCAGAGACCCCACAGGACACCCTGCATGACAGCTGGCTATTTCATTCTTAATTTCTTCTATTGTGTTCTTAATCTCCAGAAATTCTATTTGGTTCTTTTTTTTAAATTTCAATCTCTTTCGTAAAATGCTCATGTCCTTTGATTGTGTTTCTGAGTTCATTAAACTGCCTTTCTGTGTTTTCTTGCATCTTGAGTTTTTTCAGAACTGCAATCTTGAATTCTCTGTTATTTAAATCACATATTTCCATATCTTTAAGTTCCCTTTCTGGAGACTTTTCACTTTCTTTCTGAGCTGTCTTGTTGCCTTGGTTATTCATGGCAATTACTGATCTATTATTTCTCTTCCTAGACATCTACAGGAGTGGCTTCTGCAACAGGTTGATATGAAGAGGTCTTTCTTTTGTTTTCCAGTACTCTTTGATAGAATGTTTTATTTTCTCTCCGACTGCAGCCTTTTTTTTTTTCTCTCTCACACGGTAGTGCTATGTGTTCTCTGCACTATTCCAGCTTCTCACACAACGGGGGGATTCCCTAGGAGACAGGCTTCTCCTCTGTTAATAGTTCACCTGGGTCATAGGGTGCAGTGTCCATATGGGTATGCGGAGAACTTTTGAAGTTCCAAAGCTCTTCCTGTACCTTATTCAGAGCCCGTATGTTTCAGCAGTTCTGTTTATTCCTGTAGGGATCTGCCCAGATAGGTGGGACCAGGGGCAGGGTGAGTTGTGAGAGGTGGCCCAGAGCAATGGCGGCGATCACCACCATAACTGGTCCTGCTTCCACAGCTCCCTCCTCTTTGCTGGAACTAGTTGGGCTGTGAATCTGTGTCTGTGGACCATAGTTCTAAGAACAGCAAGTATTCTGTTATTTTGATCTGACACTGCTACTCTTCTGCTTCTAGCACTAGGCAGGTGGGGCCAGGGCGAGCTTTGGGAGGTTAGAGAGGGGCGGCTAGTCTCAGTGCCTAAGGCTTCCATTCTCTGCTCGGCAGTGAGGGCTTAAATCACCATTTTCAGCCTTCTTCCTTCAGTCTTTTCTCCAAGGTCTCTGCCGTGAGCATTGGGTTCAGCCATGTTATATGCTGTCCCATCAGCCCTGTGAGCCATAAGTGGAGCCCTAGCAGTCCGAGTTCTTCCCTGCCCGCAGCTGCGGTAGTTCCAGGATGCAGCGAGCTCGGAGCACTGAGCTAGGTGTGCGTCCTGCACCCGCGCAGCTCCGTCTCCACCCTTCTCCCTTCCCTCCTCCCCTGCTCGCGCAATTCGCCCACCTTTAGGTGAATTCAGTAGTGGGCCTCTTTGTCTTGCCTGTCTGCTGTGCAGGGAGTCCTTTGTGGAGTTGTTGTTGTTCAATTAGTTGTAAATTCCAGGGGAGATTTACAGAGGCTCGCCTCACGCCGCCATTTTGATGACGTCTCATCAATAAACATATTATTTATGTGTGTGTGAGTTAGAATTCTCAAGAAAGAATTAAAATTACTAAAAAATAGAATTCTAAAGTCAAAATTAAAATAACTGAAATAAGAGAATCACAGGACAAAATTAATAGCCACATTGAATGGCATAGGAACGTAAATGAATTTGAAGACAAATCAATAAAAATCATTTCTTCTGAATAATATACAGAAAAAAAGTGAAAAGAGAAGTAGATTCCAAAGACTTGTTAAATATTGCAAATTATTCAAAGTCGAAGATAAAGAAATGACCTTAAAAGTTGAATTAGAAAAAAAAAAAATGCATTGCATACTAGGATACAGCAATGAGATTAATGATTAATTCCTCATCAGAAACCATGGAAGCCATAGCAAAGTTGAATAACACCTTTAAAATGCTTAAAAGAAAAATGAAAGGAACCAAACCAAATCCCCAAAATGCCTTCTCCCACTATCTGAAGGGAAAGTAAAGGGGCAATTAGCAAGGCAGAAAATTTTTGCACAATAACCATTTTATTTCAGCCAAACACCATAGGAAAAGAAAACAGACTGTGGTCCTTTTCCCACTCACTTCAGAAAAAGCAGTGTGAGGAGATTTAACTTGCAAAACTGCAAGGCTATATTGAGGCAACTCAAAAGTCTTTTTCAGGTGTTAGCAGAAAAGGCCAAGTAGCAGGCTAGGACTTTCATCCCCAATGGCCATTGAGACTCTATCCCCTAATATGGTTTCGGTAAAGACCATGCAGTGATCCCGAATGTCTACCCACACCCAGCACGAAGGAGGCCTCTGTCTTCATCCTTGCTGGGATAGTGCCAGAGAAGGAAATTAAGGACTTTTATCATGGCCTAGTGATCAGGAGGTCAGCCCTGTCACAGCATCAGAAGAGACCATGTGGCTAACCAGAATTGTCACCTCCACTCAGATACATCAAGGAACATCCCCCTCTGGTGTCAGTGGAAGCCTAGTGAAGACCCTCGACCTCAATTTCCGTCTGGCAATAATGAAGTAGGGCCACGTTTCTCCTGCCAAGGCAATGTCGCCAAAAGCTATTTAAATAGATGTTTTAAATAATATCTAGAGTCTCAAAATATGGTATAAAAATGTACAGGGACCTCTCAAACTGAATATTAAAAGACAATCAATAGATATTAAATATAATTGAAGTTGCATAAATGAAGAAGGAACTCATTCAAGTTCTTAAGAAATTCAGTCTTATATCCTGAATATAAATTTAAATAGCAAGAAAGAAGACTAGGAGAAGGACATTTCACTCAAAGAAAGCACCATCAATAAGAGTGAAGAAACACGATCAAAGGAAGACTATAGAGAACTAATATTTTGTGCTGTGTTTATTTATTTATTTATTTTTTCATCTGACTAGAGGATATTTTTGGAGATTAGCTACAAGTGATAAAACTTAAACTGGGAAAAGAGGGTAAAACCTGTTGTGGATATACTGAAGGCATACTTAGGAAAACCTGAGGAGAATAGTGAACCATCTAATTGCTCTAAGCTGGAGAGTTCACTATTCAAATAAATGTTTTAGAAATATTACTCTGGCAAGAATATGGAAGAAGAATTGGAAGGGCAACATATTAGGGTCTATCAGGGTTATATTCTGCTACTGTAATGAAAGCTGATAAAGGGGAAAGCCATGGGAATGATTTGGGGAAATAAAAGAACATTTTCAGTTGTGTTTTGATTTAGCCATTTGTGCATCATGCTTAAACTGTTGATCATGTAGAGACTGTGATTTGGAGAGAGACATGTTTTGATAGAGACGTAATGTGCTTCTTCCAAGAAAAAATGTGTTTTTTCCATGAGCTCTTCAGTAGTTATTAACATTGTGCCATCCATGACTATCTATTTAAATATCCACCACTTGCCCTTCAGTGGTAGACTCGACTGTGAAAAGAGAATTCATATATCCTGGAATCATCTGGCTTTCACCTACAAAGGTATGGTAAGGAGATGACCGTCTCATTTCAGGCAGCTTGACCTGTACTGAGTCTTGCTGAAACCTTTTGCATGTGATCAGAAGTCTCTTGGAAATACACATTATATTTGCTCCTTGCTGTACTCTACTTCTCATATGTCCTCTCTACTGTTTGAAAAATGAATAGCAAAGGGCGCCCTATCTATAAGGTCTTACCACTCAAAAACCTTTGCCTGAGAAAGCAGCTGCAGAAGTTTTCTTAAGTTCACAGCTCAGGACTCACAGAAAGTGGACTTGGCAGGATTTTGCACAGGAGCTGAAGAATCAGACTTACTGGCGTGTGTAAAATTTGATTAAATGAAATCTCATCAGTCCTCTTGCTGATCACATCCCCAGAAACAGACAGCTGAGCTCTTGGGCAGCTATGTGACCAAGCAGAACTGAGCCAGCTGTCAGCTCATTTATGAAGAAAAACCTCCGGGGTACAGCTCCCTTAGCAAAAGCAGCAGTGCCTCGAGTACACATCCAGCCTTAACTATTCCATAAACTGGCATCTCTTCGATCCCCTATCCAGTTTTTTTAGCATCTAATAAAGTCATTTTGATCTGAAAAAGGAGATTGACAATGTTGGCATAATTGGAATAGTAATGCCTTCTTATAATGTTTAGGGGTGTTAGATGTATAAATCAGACGCAAAAAGAATTGATACCCTCTTGTCCCACTAAGAACGGCCTCACAAACACTAGTCTGAGCCTCCACTTCATTCTGACAGTAAAATTATGGGCACAAATATTGAACTGGGGATGTGGATACATGGCAACTAGCAATATCTGTCTAAGGCCTATAAAAAGATGGCTGTTTCAAATCAGCGCTCATTTGAATAGTCAACAATAAAAGGATCATTTTAAAGATGGTTAGACTTAACCCCTGAAGTCACAATTTTCAATTACCAAGGCTTTCTTGGAGGAAAGGCAATTATTCAACCTGAGTCATTATCTTTATTTCAATAAGACTTTATTTCCCCTCCTGAATCTAATGAAGTCTCTTTAAAATTACAGCCTACGACATAAAATTAGAAGAGGATTAAACTTCATGGAGGTTTCACTGCTGGTTTTTATGATAAGTATTTTCCATATTATATTTAAATTGGTTTACATTTCTTTAAGGAATCATTAACACGCTGAGAGCCAAAGCATGTGGTCATAAACAGTCACTGTGACTTTTACTAGTTGCTAATGCTGCAACCATTACAAAATTTTTCTAATCAACACTTGGAAGAAAAATACATTATCATAAACTCAAAACCAGCTGAATTAATAACTATTTTAACATGAAATATAATAAAAATATCATTTTATATAGCACACTTTGTATGATGCCATAGTATGTTGCCTCTTGTTAAAAGATAACTAAAAATTAATAACCAGACTTGATCTATTCACTTAAAGATTCACAAATATAATTTATAAAAAGCAGGAACCAAGAGTACAGCTTAAAGATAAGATTCTACATCCAATATTAAAAATTATTTCCTATTTATTTTTACCAATTTTAAAATGAATTAATATATAGTGTGTCTGTTTTAGATGGCTCATGTAAAATGGTAGGAAAAGAGTTGGTATTATTCAGGCCAAATTTAAATTATCATTTTATATATTCAGAATATTCCTCTCTATGTTAGAGCATCAATTATGCATATTTTTATACCACCAATTCAGCAGGAACTTATGTGCTGCCAAATCACATGGTTCCCTAATCACTTTATAAATCTTTTAACCAACAATATTAAAAGCTAACATATTTTTAGCATTTCCCTCACACTAGTACACATTTTGAGTGTGTGTGTGTGTGTGTGCATTAATCACATTTAATCCTCATAAAAACCTTATGAGATAGGTCTTGGTCTTGCTATTATTCTAATTTTATAGAATTAAAAACTGAAATACAGAAAGGTTGGATAACTTGCCAACCATTTCACAGCTACTGAGTGGTAGAGCCAGACTCCAAACCCAGTCAGCCTGACTACAGCCAAAATGCCTCCTTATCAACCTAATTGCAGAGTGAAAATTTTTCTTCCTTCCCCATAGCAACTTGTTTGTTGATCAGTGAGAATATGTGCAATAGCCACATTTAGACTCCCCTCAGCAGTTTCCTTTTGCACTTATTCTACTGCAAGCAAACTTCTGAGCAAAACTTTGAATTTCAAGAAATTAAACGTCTCTATCTAGATCTTTGAAGTAATATTATAGTTTCAATAAAATTGTAGTAATCTGTCTAATCAATATAAAATGAATACACAAAATATATTAAATAATAAATATGTGGAGAAATTCAGAAGAATACACTCATATGAAATACTTAAACTCGTGTGTGTGTGTGTGTGTGTGTGTGTGTCTAACCATGACTATACATCATGGTTAGGAAGAAGTGGGCCACAAATTTGGGTAACATCCTAAAGACTGACTCAAACATGTCAAGCACAAGATTCTCAGTCAACAGGCTAAAAAAAAAAAAAAAAAGAGTGCTCAAAGGAAGTTGTGTTTTTACTAGAACAAAACAATTTCTTTCAGTACCTCATCAATATAGAAAAGAACCATGTTTGTGGTAGCCTATCTATTATAAAAATGGTACACTTATTCAACTAATTGTCATAAAGTTAGTTACTATACAACTTCCAGGTGGAGTTCCATTAAATCCATCACACTAAAAAGAAAGCAATTCATAGCTCTCAGTTTTCAATTTGAAATGATAAGCACATAAGATAAAATGTAAACTATTTTTCAAACACTATTCCACTAATTTTTTTTTTTAAACTTTTCACTGGAGTATTACAGCTCTAAAATTTCTGTGCAGAACCAGAGGAAATAGTGTTCATTGTCATCTAGGAGAAGATACAAATGTTTTGACAGTTAACATAGAAGAACTGGTGTGTCTTTTTATGCAAATAGACACATGGCTGCTATCTTAGTATGTGGCTTCGGCTCCAACTCTATGAAATTTATGAGATTAAATATTGTGGGAAGGAACAAAATATGCCTAGGAAACAGCTGTTCATTTTATCCAACACAGAGAAAAATGTATATACTTTTTATCACAAAAATTATATAAATATAATTTTTGCCTAGACATTTTTAAAAATAATGTGCTATAAATTTCCATCCATGCCATTTTTGTAAATTAATTTACTGAATGCAATATAATTTAATAAAATGAATTTTTGTATGTATTAGTCTAAGTTTGGTTAGTGAACATCAATAAAAGTCTGCCTGATCAAAAGAATTTACTAACTAAATTTACTTTCCTGAGCTGCAAAGTTTAAACTCTGCCTCATTGTAATCCTACAACATAAGTGACCTACTAAGGAAATAACTTTGCGTGGGGCGTTAGCTGACTAGCCTCTGGCCTGTTTCTTTGAACTCTGTGTATTTGTTCTTTCTAACTATTTACCTGGACATTTGATAAATATAGCCTCTATACACAGCATGGTTGAACAGCAATTATTAATAAAATATGCTTCAGTGCATATCTTAGGAAAAAACTGAAAGAAGGAGTAGCTAAAATAAAAGAACAAAGTTTAAAGTTATTCAATTTATTAAAAAGTTAACAAGATAAATCATAGTAGATAGAAAATTTTCTAAAATCAATTATAATAAGGAGTAGACATCAGAAAATGCAAATATAATTAGTAAAATTTCAATTCAGTTAATTTTTAATATAAATTCTTTGAATGGAGTGTCTCATATAAATGATACTATTTTAGATCTTCACAAAACATAATCTCCCCTTTCACAGGATTAGAGTTTATGGAATAAAGAGCCAAGCGAACAAATAAAATAATTTTGATGTAATGAAGTAAGTACTAGCCTAAAAGTATGCACAGAACACCACTACATACTCATATAGGGACATACAGTCAACCAGGAGGAGACTGTGTCTGCATGCAGTATAGTAAACAGTGTTCACATAAGGCGAACCCAAAGCTGACCTCTAAGAGTATTTCATCCTTTCTTATATAAATGAATAAAGTGAACAAGAATATAATTGTTTCCCCCCAAGGTCGTAGATTTAGTTAGGGACAAAACCAAGATTAAACTTAGATTCCCTGTCATCTCCTGTTCTTTTTCCTTCCCTCCTTTTAATAGTTGAAAGTGATCTATTATAATCACATTGCTTTATAAGCAGACTTTTCAGGAATTTTGACTGAATAGCATTTTAAAAAAACGTCAAAGAAGGTTATTTAATCTAATTGATCTTTACTTTGATTAATGTAGCCAATTCAGTCATACATCTCAAAATAATTTAGCCTTCAGACAAAAATTAAGAATTATTTAAGGATTAAATAACTCTCTTATGCAATGCTTCACAAAATATTTGTGGAAACACCAGTGTATTTTTTTTTCCTGTATGTCATGGACCAATGTTTTGGCAAAATATATAAAAATGAATTTCTAATAATCCTCCTTCCTCTGTGAAGAGCTCCATGGAATAACTCCCCAGTGAAACTGGTGAAAATTACAAAAATAAAAAGACTTAAAGTCTCTGGAAATGACCCTGAGTACATATAAAAAAGAAAAATTTATCCAAGAGAATTTACTAATATTTGGTAAGAACTATGAGAGTCTGTGGTATCTGATTCAAAAATCATACCTTCCTTTCCTTGCTGAGATTGAAAAACAAAGAAATAAACAAAAAACTCCACTCCAGACTAGTACAGCCAAGACCATTAGTCTCCCTCTCCCCCAAGTTATCCCATGGCAGAGGTGATCTTCCTTCTCCCATATACTCATTGATGAGGCTAAATTCTGAGTAAATATGGTAGAGAGATGGGGATTTCTTTCTTCTGCTTGTCCCCCACTCATGAAACAGAGGCTTTACCTTGGATTCAGTATTACTGACAACACTAGTGCCCCAATTACACTTGCCCTAGCTCACAAGGAAAGGCTTCCCATCTCTCAACCCAGAGATGCAAGCCAAAAAGACTACAGACTTCTCCATCTTCTCCATTACGTGTTTAGCTCCTAAGGCAGTTTTCACTCAGGGAGAAATATATCGTTGAATTGTTCTCTCTCAAAGCACTACAGCTATGGCTCAAAGATTTAGCTCAAAGTTTGTGTTTGAGGGTAAACAGACAGTAGAACAGAGAGCTCCAAATATCTCTCAGAAGAGCTAAGGGTCCTCTCAGAAACAGTGTAAGTTGTGCTGAAAGCAAGTTGATAAATTAATTGGAGATATAGACAAAACAGTAGTCTAATTTGCCAGAGAGAAATAGAGAAAGAGATAGCTGTGAAGAACCTTCCTGGGCTCTTTCCCTGAGTCCCACAGCTGATCTCTCCCACTGAGAGGGCAGCATATCCAGCATTTGAGGCAGTAACCTCTGCTGAGACCTCCAGCTGGGCCCAAGGTCAGACAAAGGACATAAACTCCATACCTGGGCCCCTACCCCCACTCTTCCAATCCTACCTGCACCCTTCCTTAAGCTAGCACCTGAACTGAGGAGTTGTTTCAGATTACAGAGGAGCCAAGTATTGCTCAGGTTTGGGGAAGACCGGTGTGCAGTTCTGACCCAGGGGAGGCTGGGAAGAGTGTGATTTTGCTGGGCTGGGAGAGAAGAGACTCCTCCCCAACACAGCCACCACCTTTTCTGGCCTGCGGGAAGAGTATGACACTGCTGGGGTGGGAGAGAGAATATTCCTCCATCCCCAGCCCCCATCCTTTCTGGCCTGCTTAGGGCAGGGCAATTACAATTGCAGAGACACTCCCAGGGATCAGCAGTAGGTGGCAGACGCAGCTCTGGGCTTTTAGCAGCTCAGAAATTTCCTGCCTGCCACACACACACACACACACACACACACACACACACACACAGAAGAAGTGCCCTAAGACTCAGGAGAACTTGGCACAGGGCTGGTGGTGCTACTCTCAGTGCGCATACATGCAGGCAAGAGCAGAAATTGCACTGACTTTGTAGAAACTACCATCCAGACCCATTAGCCCCACTCATCTAAATCTGCAGTCCCAAGGTCACTCTGGGAAAACAGATTTCAGCAATACATTAAAAAGATCATACACCATGATCAAGTGGGATTCATCCCTGGTATGCAAGGGTGATTCAACATCCGCAAATCAATTAATGTGATACACTACATTAACAAAATGAAAAATAAAAATCATATGATCTTATCAATAGATGCAGAAAAAGCATTTGACATAATCCAGCAGCCATTTATGATAAAAACCCTTAAGAAAGTGGGAATAGAGGGATGATATCTCAACATAATAAAGGCCATATATGATAAACCCACAGCTAACATCATACTCAACGGGGAAAAGCTAAAACCATTCCCCTTAAGATCAGGAACAAGACAAGGTTGCCCACTTTGTCCACTTCTATTCAACATAGTGCTGGAAGTTCTAGCCACAGCAATCAGGCAAGAAAAAGAAATAAAAGGCATCAAAATTGGTAAGGGGAAAGTAAAATTGTCATTATATGCAGATGACATGATACTATATATAAAGAACCCTAAAGACTCCACCAAGAAACTATTAGAGCTGATAAACAAATTTAGTAAAGTAGCAAGATACAAAATTAATATTCAGAAATCAGTTGCATTTGTACATACCAATAATAAAACATCAGAGGGAGAAATTAAGAAAACAATCCCATTTAAAATTGCTTCAAAGACTATAAAATACCTGGGAATAAATTTAACCAAAGTAAAAGATCTGTACTCAGAAAATTGTGACACTGAAGAAAGAAATTAAAGAAGATACAAATAGATAGAAACACATACCACGTTCATGGATAGGAAGAATTAATATAGTTAAAATGTCCATACTGCCTAAGGCAATATACATATTAAACGCAATTCCTATCAAACTACCAAAGACGTTTTTCACAGACATAGAACATATAATCCTAAAATTTATGTGGAACCATAAAAGACCCCGGATAGCCTCAGCAATCTTGAGAAATAAGAACAAAGTGGGAGGTATCACGATACCTGACATCAAATTATACTACAAGGCTACAGTAATCAAAACAGCATGGTACTGGCATAAAAACAGACACATAGATCAATGGAACAGGATAGAGAGCCCAGAAATAAATCCATGCCTATCTGGTCATTTAATCCATGACAATGGAAGCAAGAATTTACGGTGGAGTAAAGACAGTCTATTCAATAAATGGTGCTGGAAAACCTGGACAGACACATGCAAAAAAATGAAGCTAAATTCAAAATGGTTTAAAGACTTAAATGTAAGATCTGAAACCATGAAATTCCTAGAAGAAAATATAGGAAGAAACTTTACAGACATTACCTGGAGTAAGATTTTTACTGATATATCCCCTAGGGTAAGGGAAGTAAGAGAAAAAATAAACATGTGGGATTACATCAAACTAAAAAGTTTTTTAGCAAAGGAAACTAATAAAAAATAATAAATAAATACATACATACATACAGAGGGTGCCAAATATATACATATATATATATATATATATATATATATATACACATTTTAAGAAAAATAAACTGTATTAAAATTGTAATACTCAATATATACCGATAATAAAAAATGAATACAAGCCATGCATATGCATTTTCTGGCACCCCCAGTATATATGTACTCAACATTTGTGAACTCAAATATATATACAGTAAATATCAACAAATCTAAAAGACAAAATGAACAGTGATACAATAATTGTAGGAGACTTCAATATCCCACTTTCAATAATGGAAAAAAAATCATACCAAAAGTCTATAAAGAGACAGCAAACTTGAACATTACAGAACATATGGAACTGACAAACAGGTACAGAACAAAGGTGAAGATATCACACTTCCTGATTTCAATATGTACTATAAAACTGCAGTGATCAAAATAGTATGGTACCAGTATAAAAACAGACATACAAATATAGTCCAATGGAAGAAGTTCAGAAACAGACCATTCCTCTACAGTCCAGTGACCTTTCTTTGACAAAGGTGCCAAGGATACATAATGGAAAAAGGATAGTTTCTTCAACAAACGGTCGTGGGAAAACTAGATATACCCATGCAGCCGAATGAAATTGGACCCTTATCTCACACTATATACAAAAGTCAACTCAAAATGGATTAAAGACTTAAACATAAACCCTGAAAACATAAAAAAACAAACAAACAAAAAAAAACAGAACAAAACAGAGGGGAAAATGTTTATGACAGTGATGTGGGGAATGATTTGGATATGATCTCAAAAGTGTTACAAGCACCAAAAGCAAAAATTAACAAGTCAGACTATATTAAACTAAAATCTTATGCACAAAAAAGGACAAAAACAGCGTGAAACCTAAGTTATCAAATGAAAGAACTATCTGCAAACTATATATATCTGATAAGGGGTTAACACTCATACGAGGAATTTGTACAATTCAATGGCAAAATAAATAAATAAATAAACAAATAAATAAAACAATAATCGAATAACCCAATTAAGAAATGGGCAAAGGACAGGAATACACTTTTTTTTTTTTTAATTCAAAGAAGACATGCAAGTGGTCAGCAGTTACATGAAAAAGTGTTCAACAGCACTAATTGTCATGAGTTTAGCTAAGCTACTCCACGGTATTCCTGCTTGACATCCAGTTTATTTGTCCAAGCAGCCTACAGTGACCTTACACTGACAGTAACCCCTCATGCAAGCTCATGCCCTAGACAACAACCCATAGAATTCAAGCTAATGTAAGTTCCTCATATGACTTCCCTAATAGCCTTTGTGAACAACAATCTCCCTTTATGCCACCCTTAGATAAAACACCTGGGTAATTTACCAAAACTACTCTTTTGGTTTGAATTGGCCATTCTGGCAGGAGACTGAGAACCCTAAAGCACTTCAGTCCCAGACCCTAATGAAGGCATGAGTTCCAGATCTTGGCTCTCTCTTTCTGTACTCTTCCTTCACCTTTCTGAGTGGCCCTTGAATCCTCTGGATATTTTCTCCAGGATTTGCAGTAAACTTCTCTATTTCAACTCCTATGTGGTCTCTTGTTGACCCATGGCTCAACCTGCACCTTGTGCTCCACTTAGTAAGTGTTAAGTTAACAAACTCATAACACTAATCATCAGGGAAATGCAAATTAAAACCACAATGAGATCTTAGCTCACATCTATTAGAATGGCTATTACCAAAAGACAAAAGATAGCAAGTACGCGTGAGAATGTGAAAGAAAGGAACATTTATACACTTTAGGTAGGAATGTAAATTAGCACAGACATTATGGAAAATAACATAAAGGTTCCTCAAAAAATTAAAAATGGAACTACCTTATGATCCAGCAATACTTCTTCTATGTACTTAAAAAAAAAAAAAAAACAATGAAATCAAAATCTTAAGTAGATATCTGCACTCCCATGGTAACTGCAGTATTATTCACAATACCTAAGATACGAAAACAACCTAAAAGTCCATTGACAGATAAATAGATATAGGAAATGTAATATATATTGACATATATGTATATACCGTGTTTCTCTAAAAACAAGATCTACCTGAAAATAAGCCCCAGTTAAGATCGTCAGCCAGATCGACGCATTTAGTACATTATGACGATGTTCCAGAAGAAGATGACATGACTGTATTTGAATAAATGTAGATTGTTGTACATGAAAAAATAAGATATCCCCTGAAAATACACCCTTATGCATTTTTTGGAGCAAAAATTAATATAAGATCCGGTTTTATTTTCGGGGAAACACAGTGTATATATATATATATATATATATATAATGTGTGTGTATCTATCTATATATCTATATATCTATAGGTATATATATGTGTATATATATATATATATATATATATACACACACACACATTATGTATTATTCAGCCATTTATATGGCTGAATAACATATATACACACACACACATTATAATGTATATATTATTCAGCCATAATAAAAGAAGAAATCCTGCCATTTGTGATAACATAGATGAACCTGTGAAACATAATGCTAAGTTAAATAAACTAGACTGAGAAAAACAAATAGTACATGACCTCACTTATATGAGGAATCTAAAATAGTCAAACTCATAGAAACCCAGAGTAGAATGGTGGTTTGTAGGAGAAAGGAGCAGAGGGAAACTAGGAGGTGTTGATCAAGAAATATAAAGAGCACAAAGTTTCATTTATGCAAGATGAGTACCTTGTGGAGATCTTATGCACAGTGATGTGACTCTGGTTAACAATAATGTGTTGTATACTTGAAATTTGCTAAGAGGGTAGATCTTAAGAGTTCTCAACACACAGACAACACAAGAAAGCAGTAACTATGTGAGGGACTGGATATACTAATTTGTTTGATGGTGGTGATTATTTTAGAATGGATACATATACAAAGCATCGAGTTGTATACCTCAGAAATGTGCAATTTTAATTTGTCAATTATACTTCAATAAAGCTGAAAAAATATTCTAAAACATCACTGAGAAAAATTTAAATAATTAAATGTAAGGATTTACAAAGAGAATATAATGGAAAACTTAATTATTTTTAAGGTGGTATTTTTCAAAAATTAATCTACAGTTTCAATGTAATCTCAATATCCTGGCAAAAATTATTTTCTTAATTTCACAAGATTTTCAAATTAATGTGGAAGTCAAAAGGAAATAAGCATAACAAAAGAATTTCTACAAATAACAACATAGTTTGTGAATTTACCCTAGTTGATTTCAAGTCTTATTTTAAGACTGTGGGTATTTGTGAAAACAGAGAAATTGATTAATGGTACAGTATAAATAGTTCCAAAATACACCTACTTCTGTTGTCAAGATATATGAATGTCCCCAAAGCAATTGAAAAGATGTTGTATATTATTATGCGTAAGATAAATTTTAATTCAAATTACAAGAGGATGCTGCTACATACCAATTGAATTGGCTAAAATTATAAAGACTGACAATACCATATACTGGTGAGGATGTTGAACAGCTGAAGATCTCATACACTGGTTGCAATGTGAAACAGTACAACCATTTGGAAAACAACTTTGCAATTTCTTTAAAAGTTAAGCAAGCATACGATTCAGTTATTTGTCTCCTAGGTAATTTTTTACCCAAGATTAAAAAACCTTGTGTCCACACAAAGACTTGATGCAAATATTCATATTAGCCTCATTTGTAATAGTCAAAACTGAAAACAATAAAAATGCTCACCACCAGATGAATGGATAAGCAAATTCTGGTGTATTCATCCAATAAGATATACTTCTTAGCATTGATGAGAGCACCCTATTGATGAATTGTTACACCCAACAATATAAATGAATCTCAACACAGTAATACTTAGTTAAAGAACTAGGCAAAAATGCATTACATGATTATATACAGATATATAATAAGCACACACACACATACATACAACATCTGTATATGTACCGATACACATAAATGCACATTCTGGAAAATACAGATTAATCTATAGTGACAGAAAGCATATCATTAGATTGGATGACTGGATGCCTAGAATGAAGTTAGATTAGAGAGAGGCATGAGAAAAAGTTGTTGGGTGAAGCAACTGTAATATTATTGCCTTAATCCTGGTTCACAGGAGTACACTGTGTCAAAACTGATCTAATATTATACATTATTTGCAATTTATTGTAGTTGAGTTACAACTCAATGAAATTATATATATATATATACACATATATATGTGTATATATAGACATATATACACATATATATGTGTGTGTGTATATATACATATATACATATATACATATATATGTGTGTATATATACATATATATATATACATAGATATGTGTGTATATATGTGTATATATATACATATATATTTGCTTACAAAATATGTTATATTCACAGGTAATGATAATTATAGAGAAGGTCCACTAAGCAAAAACATGGAACTATATGAAAAGTAGCACATTGTAGGTTTATAGATTATTTATATTTTTATTATAAAAATTTGGCAATGTGTTTGTGTTACCTCTGTAATTGTCTAACATACTAAAATATTTAATATAAAATTTCTTCAGCTAGAAAAAGGGACGTAAGATGAGTTGATTAAAATAATGTTTAACCAATCTGCATTCCCACCAACAGTGTATGAGGGTTCCTTTTTCTCCACAGCCTCTCCAACACTTGTTATTATTAATCTTGTTGATGATAACCATTGTAACTGGTGGTTGGTAATATCTCATTGTGGTTTTTATTTGCTGTTCTCTCATGATTAGTGATGTTGAGCGTCTTTTCATATGTCTATTGGCCATCTGTATGCAGAATGTTGCCACTACTATTGGAGGTAGTGTGGAGGTTCCTCTAAAAATTAAGAATAGAATTACCGTATGACCCAACAATACCTCTCCTGTTTGTCTACCCAAAACATCTGAAAACATTTATCTGTAAAGATATATGTGTTTTGATGTTCACTGCAGCTTTATTTATGGTGGCCAAGACATGGAAATAACTAAAGTGTCCATCAATAGATGATTAGATAAAGAAGATGAGGAATATTTACACAATGGAACACTACTCTGCCATAAGAAAAGATGAAATAGTGCTATTTGCAACAACATGGATGGATCTTGAGATAATTATGCTGAGCAAAATAACTCAGACAGAAAAAGTTGAGAACCACATGATTTCACTAATAGGTGGGATAGAAAACTGAAAGCAACAAAGGAAAAATATAAACAAAGAAACAAAAACTCATAGATGTAGACAATAGTTTATCGGAGGGTCATGGGGGAGGAGGTGGTAGGTGAAGGTAAACAGGATCAAATATATGGTGATGGAAGGAGAAATGACTCTGGTTGGTGAACACACAATATGATATATAGATGATGTATTACAGAATTGTTCTCTTGAAACCTATGTAACTTTACACTATTGTCACCCCAATAAACCTTAATTAAAAATTGTTTTTAAAAATAATGTTTAATATCATATTGCATTATATTTTACTTAAAAAAGGAAATAAACTTTAGAAGCAAAATAAGGTTGTTATATGTATAAAATTTTGCTAATTTCATATGGTGATGCAATTGAATCTAGAATTAGATTTTTAGTAACACATTCCTATAAGACACGTTATATAAAAGATATAATACAGAATTACAAATTTTATAAATTCGAGTAACATAGTTTGAGCTACCTAGGAGTGATTTAGTTGTCTAGAAATGGAAGTAATTCTAAAGAATATAGTGAGAAGCCAGAATAGAAAAAATATGATCAGATTCTTAATTAGTTATTAATGTTTATACGCATATCTGGCAAAGAATACCAACTGAAATTAGGGATTTTCAAAAGGAGAGCATTGTTAAAATCCAGGTAAGGAAAACTGGTTATCAAATTTAGGTAATGGTAGCAAAATATGGAAAAAGAATGCATTCACATCTAAGAGACATTATGGAAAATAAAATATGTGTAGTCAATATGGACAAATATTTCAAAGAGAACTTAAAATATTATTTCATACAGAACATTTAAAATGTATAGACCAACAATAAGATTATAACTATTTTTAAATGTTTATTTCTTTGTAGCATTAGCTAAAAGATTTCTTAGAAAGATCAGATTAATAGAGAGAATAATGGAAAAGAAGATTTATAATTCAAATCCTGAAACATTTGCTAATTTTTAGCAAAACATTTTCAATTCTCAAACAATAAATAAATAGAGAGTGTTGGATTTGTTTTGTTTTGTTTTGTTTTTTTCCCAAGGAAACTATTAATGCTGAAATTTGGGTAGAACCTAAAACATCATGGATCTACAAATCTCTTATGGAATAAAATTTTAAAATAAACTTCAATTAAGTTATGCTAATTTTATAATAGTCCTGTTTAACAAGTGTTATAACATGACAGAATATGATTCCTTCCAATTAACTGCAATTTTATACTAATATTTGCATAGTTTCTAAGCGGTGTTTTCATACTATTTTATTTTCTAGGAAGAAACTCTGTTATGTAAAGGTCTTTTAATCCAGATTATCAGGGTCAGTCATGTGTGATTTAGAAAGTAATTATATGTGTGTTACTATTTTCACACTTCCTTATCATATACTCACAAAAACACATCAAACTGGTTTTTGGAGATGAGAGTCAAAACAACCATAAAAGTTTGCCTTTGCTATAGATAATATTTGTGGAAAACTGCAGACTGTGCATCATATTCAATTGTAGTTAGAAGTCTGTTTAGTTAAATAATTCCTTATTACAGCAGAAAACTGACCTTTCAATAATAATTTCAGCTGGAGTAACAAGAAAAAGATTTAGAAGGCCACATTATTTTTAGAAGATTCATTATCATTGTCATCTTTATATAGAGTTGACTTCAAAGGTATCTCTGAATATTCCATTGTCATCTTTTCCGTGATATCTGATGTTATTACTGGCTCATAGCCCTATCTAATTACTTCTGAAATGAACTGCTATAAGGTAGTAAGTGAAATGCAAAAATAGCCAAATCCCTAGATAACTCCCTAAGGAAATCTAATTTGTAAATACAGCATTGATTCAGCTCTCTAACAGTTTCATTATGAAGAAGTAAAACATTTGTTAGGATATTTCAGATGTTCACAGAAGCATGAGAATTAAGAAGGAAGGAAAGTAGTAAATAGAAATACTATTGTAAAAAGAGATTCGAGTGAATTATATTTGTGTATGTTTGTTTTTAAGTAGTTTGGTACAATTATATTTTGCTTTCATATATTTTTCTCTTCTGTATACATCCAGCACATAGTAGGACTTAATTTTTAAAGCTCTTGGAGAGCAAAGGCCAGAATGTATGCCATTATTTCTGTGTTCTAGTGCAATCTCTAATGCAACCAGGCTCCTAATAGTTGCTTTATGATAATGACTACTCCTTAAAAGTTTCAGAGAAAGTATTTAGTTGTAAAATTCCAGTTACTTTAAGACATATCAGCATAATTTTTTAGCAATTTAATTTAACCTAAGAAGCAATAACAGTCTGCAACACTTGGAATTTAAATTATGTTTCATCTGGAAACAACAAGACTCTAAATCTGAGTCTCTTCAGTTAGTAGTAATGTGATATAATGACAAAATTAGTCCAAAGGATGTTTAAAATTTTAGAAATAAATTATACAAGGAGGAGTTTCATACTTAAGAATACCAATTCATCCCTTCCATCCTCTTTTGCAGCAAACAGAAGCAAAATCACTGAGCAAAATCATGCTCTCAGTAACTGAATATTAATGTAGGTCAAATGTAAGAATATGTGACCAATGAGATCATTTTTCTTCATATTTAACTTAATTCCAAAGTGCTAATAATAATCAAGTGGAAAACCAATGAAAATACTTTACTTTAAAATGTAACAGTGACAATAAACTACATGCCATCTAAATTTAGAGAAACAGAAAAAAATTAAAGTAGGTAAAACTTTGGTAATTATTGGAATCACTAACTCAATTCAGTGATATGCATCTTTGCCTCATGAGTTAATCAATAGATATTTAAAAAGTGTATATTATGTGCTCTTTCATTTTCTTACTAAACATAGTATAAAAAAATCACCAACGTGCCAGTCCCAAAATCACTGCACTCTGTCTATATTTATAAGCTCTATTCTGGCCTAATTTTGTTCACAATTGAGCCATAATTGCACGAGCCATCACATTTTTTACTATCTTCTTTACCTGAGTGTATTTCCATCTTGTCTTTTCATCACATATGTTCTGCAAAACCACCACAATCACAAATAATCTAATCAGTATAAATTCCCAACCTTTTTCTTAAACTGCTGAAAAAAATTATTCAGAATTCTATGTATTGAGTTCATTGCAATTCTCTGATCTATATGTTAATTTGACTCTATACGTTGTCTAATCTACAATTTTCTTGTACTTCTTTATTAACTCTCCCGTAGTCCTCAATTATTACTAAAAGTTCATCTCTCTCATCAAACTGCCCACATTATCTTGATTCCATAGACAGAAACTTATCTTGGACATCTTTGAAATAAATAACATACATTCAATAAGAACTCTCTCAACTTCCTGTACTAACTAAATTTATTTATATCACAGCCTCTAAATTTATAATTATATACACCTTTTTGATATTTTCTCAAAATAAGGATAATACCTCTTAGCCTGTCTAAATGTTTGGTATTTGTTTGTTTTTGAAGGGGAGAATAAACTTTTGGAGTTTTATTTTAAAGTCACTTGAAGAAATGAATATTTTGCTCTACAGAAGTATTCAAATATGAAATAAAATGTCTAAAAATCAAGTTTTTGAGCTTTTAAACATTCCACACAGGGATTATAATTCCAAAACACTATTTGAACCATGTGGTTCAGTTCCCTCAAGTTCAAAAGATAAAAATATAATAATGGAGATAAAGTGGAGAGAGGTGAAGCTAGGTTTCAATGTGCCAGACACTTCCATCTCTAACTCCCCCAATAGTTTTCCAAATTTAATAGTTGGGAAAACAAAACAAAACTGTTTTACATATGTAGATTATTTCAGTTTCTGGAAACATGACTGTGTAAATTATTTAAACCAATCCTTCCATAAAAAAACAAGTAAAAATGTTGAGTAAAATATTTTAATTTTAAATTCTCAAGTGTATCAAATAACTGGAAAAATAAGATCTACCAAGTCAAACTGACAAAAAGACAAGTAATTACTCATGCCACTTTTATCAGGAAGACCTATCTTGAGACAGGTAAATTTGAGATTTAATTTTGAGGGCTGTATAGAGTAAAATAGCTTCAAGTCAGGGTCCAGGATCCAGAATGTAGAGTCAAGTAGCAGTCTTCTCTAGAAAGATGGAGCGGAAAAAGCTATATTCTTCAGGTATACAGCTCAGTGGTCAGGCATCTACACCGTCCATGAAGTGGTCTCCCTAAGAAGACAAGTGCCCATCTGGCACCCTACAAAATCTTTACAACATTATTGATTATGAAGTTGAATAATATTGAATGTCAACTATAATTTTATATATATATATATATAGTCGATGTGGAGTACAGCATAGGGAATAGAGTCAATGGAATTGTAACTGCTATATGCTATGTCAGAGGGCAGTAGATTGGGGGAGGGGAGTTATCACTTTGTGAGGGGTATAAATGTCTGACTATTACATTGATTTGTACACCTGAAATTAGTAATCATTAAAAAATGCTATATCCTCAATGGTAAATAGGAGCACTATCCTCACCCCTCTCAACCCCCAGAAAAAAAATACAAATAAATATGCTTCAATCCTGAATCAAACAAGAGAAAAGAAAAAAAAAAATCCTGAGATATTGTAACCACATGCCACCTCTTATATCAATTTATAGCACTATTTGTTTTACTCAAAAACCTTATACTATGAATTTAATTATTTTTTATAATGTAAGTTTTGTTTTCTAAATGTTGCATTTTATCACTTACATGAACACTCTTTATATATTAAATTAGTAATTCTAAAGTACATGTGTTTTTGCATTTAATTGTTTTTCATTTTCACCAGCATATGAAAGGTGTTTTTGCATTGCCTCTAGATTTCAGTATTGGAATGAGTAGTCTGATTCCAACATGACTGATTTCTTTAGGGATTTTTTTTTATTATATCTTTTCCTTATTAAAATTGTGTGATTTTTACTTTACCCTGTGTTCTTCTAAAATTTCATTAAATTGTGTCTATATATAGGTCTTCACATTCATTTTGAATATTGGGGACTAGGTTACATATTAAGACTTGGTATTTTCTGATGTCATTCTTATCTATTATTTATTTGTTGATATATTTCTCAATTTTTACTTTTTTTGTTTTGTTTTCTGAAATTAATTGCATGTTTTCATATTATTATTATTATTATTTAAAGTTTATCTTTTTTTTTCTTTCATATTTCTCTCTTTTTTTCCTACTTAATGCCATTTTTCTGTTTCAGGATCCCATCCAGTATACCATGTTATCTTTGGTCATCATGTTTCCTTAGGCTCCTCTTGGCCTCATTTATTACCTCTGAGAAAAAATATCTATAGGTTTGCTTTTATTTCCTCTTTATATCAATAATGAAACTGAATTTTAAGGTTGTTAAGTAACTTGTCTCTACTCATACAACAAACAAATGGAAAAAACTAAATGCTATTCCCCAAGGCTTTTGTTGTTTTTCCACTAAAACTCACTGCCTTTTTGGTATGCATAGAAATATTTTCAAAAATATATCAACTGTTGACTTTTGAAACGTTTTGTTTCTTTTTTCTTCTAATTTTCCAGCCATGAAACAGGTTTAAAACATATTAAAGACATTAAAAATATATTAAGTACAAATAAATGTAGTAATTAATAGTAACACCAATTATTATACTTAATAATTTATAAAGATTCTAGAGTGCACTGCTACTTTTTATTTTATGACCAAAATTTAAAGTAGCGATAAAATAGAATATTTCATCTTATAACTTTCAATTTAAACATTTCTTCAGAAATCATAAATTGATGTTTAAATAATAAGCAAAGCTTTTATATGTTCCCTGTGGTGTTTAAGCATATATCAGTCATCTAATATGCAAGGGCTGTTATGGAAACATTTTACTGACAAATAAGCATGTGATTGTCAGAAAACATTGTAATTGTATAGCTTACTGTTTAGTTAAATGTCTGTTAGCATTTTCATTGCAATTGTCAGTGTTTAATAATTTAATTTATACTAGCCTGAAACTCGGTGTTTAAATCTTCAGGCAAATATTTTCATACTTAATGACTTTAATTCACATCGACCACATCTGATATGAAGAATAGAAGGAAGTAATATGGCATACAATGTCTTATTCATCAGAAGTTATTTAAATATCTACTTTGCAACTCGAAGATGGTAAATCATTTAAAATAGCTCAACCTGTGCCTTCGCATAATACAGAAAATAAGCAGGATATGTGGATGTTATGGGAGATGAAAAGGAATAAGATAAACAGTCAGAAAGAAAATAAGGAAGGAGAGAAAGCTGAAAAAAAAAATAGAAAAAGAAAGATCACTACCTATGTAACCTTTAATAACACTATGGGGTAGAATTGAGAATGATGGCTTTCTCATTTCCCTCCAGTATAATCTCACTATTTAAAGTTCACTCCGCTTCATGTGAATAATGTATGTGGGCTGACATTCCAGGATAGGAAGAAATAATATGAGCCATAGTTTAATAAGCTTTAAGTGAACAATACCATTTCTTAATATATTAGAGAAGGGGAAGTAGAGTTCATCAAATTGAGTCACATAATTATTAAGCGTTTTAAAATATCAGGAGTTAGATTAAGTAGAGCCAATATTTTGCTTTTTTATTTAAGTATGAGAAAAGACATAAAATATTATTCTTTAAATGCCCATTTTTTTCCATTCTATATAGTTTCAAAGTGCTGTTATGTCTACGTTTACCACACACAGCAAAAAAACTGCCCCATTTACAGACATTCTGTGCTCTAGGTAAAATTAATGACTAACAACACCAAAAAGCATAACAAGATTGTTTCTGATATTAAAGACTATCAGGAAAGCAGTGCTATAATACCTCATGTATCAAAAAGCAGTAGAAATATTTAACATAAATAAATTTCCAAAATAACTGAAGCTTCCAAGTTAAGACACACTTTCAACACACATCCTTTCATATGTCCTAATACTATGTTTTAGATTAAGTTTTGCTATTTTAGGTTCCTGCAACTTTTCTACTTCAAATTATTAGCTAGCCTGAACAATTGAATTTCCATATATATTTCAGTTTTCTTATTTCCATTAAAACTCTGCTGTCATTTTTATTGTGATAGCATTTAATCTATACATAAATTTGGAAGAAATTGACATTTTTATAGTATTTCTTTCAATACATAAATGCATATAAATGCATCCATTTATTTCAACAATTTGTAACTTATCTATAATATGTCATTGTTCTCCTTAGATGACTTTATCTCTTTTATTTGATATAAGATAAAAGACAAAGTTTTGTTTATTAGCTTTTTAGACTTATCATTTAAAAATGCCTTGTAGTATGATCTCATGAAGCTTTCAGATGTAGCTATTTCCCTATCCACAGGTAGATGAAAACTGAACACGAAAAATGAGAATTTATCGTAGTACCATCTCTCACTTTTCATCCCACCAAAAGAGGCTATTCTAGTTGTTGTGTAGTCCAAGAATAACATGGAGTAGAATCATCTTGATGAAACCAAGATATCTAAAATAAATTATTAGAAACAAGGGATCTTGAAAAGAACATTCAATGCTCAACTTAAATCTGGGCTTTTTGGTATTGCTTACTGCTCTTACGTATGAAATCATTTTAAAATTTCATTTCTGCATTTTTATGATTAATTGTTATTATCTTATGATAAAATATTGATATTTTGTATAACCTGTAGTACTTATTAATATTAATAGTCCATTGTACACTTTTTTGTATTTCTATATTTTATGAATAAAATATTTCTCATCCTGTGTGACCACCGGACAATATGACCTCTAATCCTTTCAGTGATTCTATTCATGTTCCCCAATAGTTTCTTTTCCTACATTTGCTAATCAGAATTAAGCTGAATGTTTATTTAACCAGGATGCTCTGCAAACTGCCTGACTTCTCTTCCTAGTCAGCTTTCTTCTTGCTGTTCTTCTGTCCTGTGATCTCTAATCACCTAGCTTACCCAGAGGATAGGTTCTGTCTCCTGGGCTCAGGCTGTCCACTGGGTTCTGCCTGGTTTCCCACTCCCTGCTGCATGGCCTGCAAACTCGTTCACAGTACTAATATGGAGCAAATTAGGGCCTTGCATCCTTTGTTTCCCACTTCTCAGAGACAACTGTCATTTATTTCCTGATGTCCAGTTTCTTGAAAACTATTGTTTAATATATTTAACCTATTTTGGTTTGTTTGTTTCAAGCAGGAGAGTAATTTACAGCTTCTGTTCATTTCATCTTTTCTTTCTGAACACTTGAAGTGTTTTTGTTTGTTTGTTTGTTTTGTTTTATTTTTAAAATTAAGCTAATCAAACCTTTCTAGGGATAACTAGAATAAAATATGTCATCTATTAGGAGAAGAAACTTATAGTTTGGAAATTTTCATAAAAAGATTACTTATACTGTCTTGTGCTGGAACATTTTAGTAATTGATTACAAATCATTACTTCATTGCGTCAACAGAGTCCTAATTAAAACATGAAAACAAGTCAAAGTAATAAAGATGGTCACAATGTGAATAGTATTGTTATTCCTTATTGCTCATAAATAATGATGTGATGATACTCTGGAATAGTAGAGAAATAAAAGCACACTCAATTTTTAAAATCAATCCTTATATTAATTGAGTAACACTTTATGTAATTGTTATGCTAATATTATTCTTTCTCACAGAAACATTCTAACATTTTACTTTGTCCTTGACTGGTCAAAACTGAGATGGCATGTCTCACCACATTTGACTTGCTTTACTAAACCATGACTCAAATTTTTTGTATTAAATGTTCAATAAATGTATAAATTATATCTTCAAACATATTTACTTAACACAAAAAGCAATTAATAAATATCAGTTAATATAGTTGCTATGGTTGTACTGCTTTTCTCTGAATCAGTTGTCAATAATTTATATTTTAATGTTTTCATCTCACAGAAAATAAAATATGTGTTTAATTTAATCTATAATATTACTCCATGTGAAGCCTTGCTAATGATTTTTAGTGTATTATAATCAAAGAGTAATTCATCACTGTGGCTACTAGTACAGTTTATTATAAGAATGGAGGTTTTAACAGCTATAGAATCCTACAAGACTTGGAATAACTGAATTTAACTTACATGATTAAAATATTTAATTATGTTTATTATATATATGTGATTTTATATGCTATATAGATAGAAGACAAGGGAAATTGTTATGCTCTCAAGAAAAATTATTCCAATGAGTTTATCCAATTTATATTTTAAATTGTATTAACCTACAATTTCAAGTAATATCCCCTTTGACATCACAGATTAATCTGAGGTAAGAAGAAGCAAATACGAGTTAATCAATAAAGGCAGTTGAAAAGTCTGACATTTTATTTCAAAAGAGCAAAATAAATATTCCAGTTCCAATAATTTCATAGTTTTTCAATTCACTGATGATTTTTTTCTTCAAATATTACCTTGTAAATATGTTTAACATTTATGATTATCTTATTGATATAATAAGAGAATGAAAGCAAACGTTTGTTTATATTCTAAAACACGTCTCTAAAACACATATTGGTAGCATGGAGTGATATGATACTGTAAGACATACGCTAATAATTTTATTGACATTATATGATTCATTGTTAACAAAAATAATATACTGGTAGTATTACTAAAATCTTTAGGGTCAAGAAATAGAAATAATTCAGAGAAAAGATAGTTGACACTGTATACTTAGTTCCTTCTTTTTCAGCATTTGGGTGTTAATTTCAGTGATACTTCCCCATAGAGCTGTCCTTTCCAAACATAAGTCTCCTTGCCCCTTGTCAGCCTATTCAACATGTTATCTCCGGAACATAGCAAAATGCTTCACATATATTAGCAATATGATTAGCAAAATTCCCATTTGCTATTCATGTTGAAAAAATGACTCATAAAGTCAACAGACTAGTATAAGCAGGACAATTAAATTATTGATATATAGTGTGGATTCACAGTTATCTTTGAGTGGCATATTTTAAATGGTAATATATTGCAACTTTTGAAGTTGTTTATACAAATTTGATGAATATTGCTGAATGTTTTACTCCAAGTAGCACTTCTACTCTATTATTTTCATTTTCTGTTCTCTAAAAACGACTTTACAATATATCCCGAGTTAAATTTTAGCAAAGTGTAAGTCACAGGCTAGATTTATATATTTCATAAATTTAGTCTTTAATGTGTTTTATATGTGATTTACTAACAAAGTATATGAATAATGCCAGTAATGTCATTAAATATGCAATATTTAATCAATGGAACACTTGAAAATGAAAGATAAATACAAATCTGATATTACATTCCACAATTTATTTAGTAATTTATTCAGAGTATGTAAATTTTTATGGAAAATAACCCTCAGAAAAGAAATGAAAAAGCTGATTCAATACAAACTATTTTCTTCATGCAACACTTCTCAAATTTTTCATTATGATTTGAAATAATTTTAATAATATCAATTTTAAAGGAAACCAATGTAGAAAAATATATTGAAAGCCATAATACTTGAAAAAATAAGTTATGGTCTTGAACAGGTTAAATGCAATGTGTTGCTATGACCTAAAAAAGAAAATTCCTAAGTTGGAGGTTTATTACTAAAATATATGCATTAGAAGTCAAAGCAACCAAATTCACTTGGGAGAACTAAACTGATTGTTAGGACAAATTTGTTTTGGTTCTTGTTGTTAATGTCCTTATTGGTTTCTTTTCCTATAGTACTATATCACTGAACTTGTAAGGATAAAATGTGAATGATAAATGAACCCTCCATGTTGTGCTTAGAAGTACAAGTAGCTTGTTTAAACAAGTGGTTCCCTCATACTATTTGATTGCCTAGGTACTGGCAACAGAGCTTTGCCTCTTACACTCTTGAACATGTTGTATCTTGAACTGACTGATCTTCAAAAGCCTAGAGGAGGTCTTACTTTTCTAAATGTTTTTCCAAAAATATTCAGTAGTGACTATTTCCCAGGAACTTTTCATTGGCCTTTTATCAGTTAACTCTGAAATTGGACCATATGTCTTAACTATATAGATGCCCTATTTTAATGTTTTGAAAACTGATGTATATACATATATATGTATATGTATATACATATATATATATATATAATTAATATATAATATATATGGTCTACTTCTGTAGAGATTGTATTCAATTCCAACTGTTTTTTACTTTATTTTTATAATTTCCAAAAATTCTGCTCTATTAATGATACTTTCCTTATTTACAGTACTGTTACTGTTTACTGTCATTTTAGAGCATTTTCTGTGGAAGAAATTCTTCCATATGGAGACAGTTCTCAAAATGTGGTTTTAAAATCACTGAAGTATAGTAATCAATCCATTAGACAGAATAGACTATGCTGACCAAAAAAATAATCTGGCAGGGACATTAAAACTGAAACCCTCCAAGGATTGTGAGTAAAAATTGTCACCCGAAAAATACTTTTACAAATACAGAATTTGAGACTGAAAGATATTTTTATGGTATTTTTAGGTATTTAGGTTCCCTAAATTTCACATTATTAATGATACGAACTTTATTGAAAAATTAGTAGATGCTTAGCACTTTCACAAGCATATTAAATTTATCATCTCAGTTTTCACAAAAGCATTAAGAGGCAGGTACCATAAGTATTCTCATTTTTTCCACATGAAAGAAATGAAGCAAACATTGTTCCATAATCTGCCCAGGGCACATCATGTAGTTCAGGGTTCTCATTTTCCTAAGAAAGCAGTGGCACACCAGAGAAGCTAGTATTGCATCACTGGCAGAACAACTTTCCTGTCCTCACATTTCTTAGGCTTTAAATAGCATCACCAGCCCTAAGATCATACAGTGTAGCCTATGTGAAAATAAGCCCCAATTTCCCTGCCTCTACTTTCTTTATTGTGCTGAATCTCAATCTAGGTATGCTTCAAGAAATAAATAACACTGCATGTTAGACACTGTAGACAATAGTGACAGATTCACCATTTCTTTCACAAATAGGAATTCCATATGTGTCAGATACAATTTAAAGCATGAATAGCATATATAGTAGGTAATATCAGTGCCTACTTTGCTTCCTCTCTCATGAAGTTAAGCAGACAATTAGACCGTGACTAAGAATTTCAAGCATTAAAAACTAGAAATTAAAAAAAAAAAATTTCTTTGTAAAAAGGAGTCCAAGTAACATTCTCTGAGAATTAGCTGTTATTTCACCTCTTAAGGTACTTCCCCCTGATATCAGCAAGCCAAGTTATGTTAAATGTCGCCCCTCTAACACCCAGCAATAATCTCTCATTATCACTACAATCATAAAATCGTATTATACCATTTATTATTATGCCTACTTTTCCCCTTAAACTTGTATTATTTTGGGGAAAAATATATTTATATTGACTATTGCCTAGGACAAGCACTTAATTGGTAAGTGTACAATACATGTTTGTTGATAAATTGAATGGGTAAATTTATTAATTTTTGATGGGTTCTTCATTTATTCAGTTGTTTATTAAAAGGCAACTAGGTGCTTGGAGGTAAAGATGAAGTGGAACTGTAAGCTGGTTTGGGGAAGATGAAGATAATAAAAGAACTGTCCTCAGTGAACAAACTATGGAAATACATAGTAAACTAACCAGATCCAGAGTACACAATTATAAAAGTACTCATTTAATGTATATTTTTATATAAACCCTTCAGTCTATAAGGTGGCATTACATTTATAGAAGGTTTAGGAAACATGAATGTTTAACTACATTTTGACATTAAAAAAAAAACAAAAAAAATATATTTCAAGTTCTCTGAATTCTTAGTCTTTATGTTAAATTAAATCCATTTTTATTTACATGAGCAAAGCATAAATAGTTTGAGGAATTGATTTTATGCTTAAATTGCACTATAATTGATTTACAAGGGTAAATGGTCTTCAATGGTCCATTAAGATTGATGGCATTCATCAGTGTGTTGCTAGAATGAACAAAGATTTATATTTTTCTTAAGAATGAAAAATTATTCAAATTTCCAATAGGCATAACAACAGATTATGGATCAGCACACGCATATACCTTGTTTCCTCAAAAATAAGACCTAGCTGGACAATCAGCTCTAAAGCGTCTTTTGGAGCAAAAATTAATATAAGACCTGGTCTTATTTTACTGTAAGACCGGGTATAATATAATATAATATAATATAATATAATATAATATAATATAATATAATATAATATAATATAATAATATTCTACCCGGTCTTATATTAATTTTTGCTCCAAAAGACACATTAGCGCTGATTTTCTGGCTAGGTCTTATTTTCGGGGAAACACAGTATATACAGACACACAATTTTTATAACCATTTTTTATTCTTTTTCATGTCCCAATGTGCAATGACTAACTTCATTCTTTCAGTAATCCAAAGGAATCTAGGATGTATAAAATTAAGGAAAGCCTATGTAAAGCCTCAGTATTTTAAAAAATAGAATGAACAATCTCAGTACTATCTTTTATTGTTAATTTAATTTATGTATTATTTACTTGTTATTTCCTCCAAATTATTTATCTCAGTGATAAGTCTGAAGAATATATATTCTTTTTTTCTCTGTCAGAAGTAATATTGTCTACTTTCCAAATAGTTAAATGGTCTTCACAAATCAATGAACAACTTAATCTTTAAGTTCCCTAAAATAAATAGGAAATTGTTATTAGTTTTTTATCTCCTTCACCTCCCCGATAAAATACTCTTAAATAAGAAAGGATATTCAGAAGTATTGTGAACATTGCCCACCATGTCAATCATTATATGTATTGTATTCCTGCTGAAGATTATCATACAATCCCCAAAGTATATGCTTGCCCATTGAAAAGAGGGTTCTTAGGAGCTTTTAACTGTCATCATACGTAGAGAATTATACCATTCTCTTGATATAAACATTCCATTATTTAAATGACTCATTTTTATTTTATTTTCAAATGAACTATATAAATAATATTATTGCTCAATGAGGTTAAGAAAATGTCAGTAATTGAAACAGATTATTTATTCTAGACTTTAGTAGCAGGAGAGCGTGAATAGTATTTTGGAATATTATACATAAGATCCAATGAAAGTGAAATGACCCAAAATTCTTAGAGCAATAATAATCCTATCATGGGTATGAAAGAATATTAACCAGAGCACTTTTAATCTAAAAAAAATACAACATAAACATAACTGTAAAGCCTGGTAAAGAAAAACCAGAACTATATAGTAGTTTTACTGGTAAAAACAGATTTTATCCAGGAACTGTTATAATAGAAGAAAAGAAACCTCAGTATAGAATTGGTCTCAATTCCAAATACAATAAGAACAAATAGGGGATGTATAGCCCAGGAGCAGTTTGGACGGATCACAACCAATGGATGAAAATTATAAAAAGAAAACAATGAAGAGTAGAGAGATTTCTTGCTCAACTGACTTAATAGGATTCTTGCTGGATGCAGGCTAGGGTGATCAGATTTCAAGGGTGGAGGATGAGAAATTTAATCAGATACTGAGGGTGACTAGTATCAGTGGTGAGGGATTCCCTGCCAACTGATTTGCAGACTTATGCTAAAATTATATAATGCAGGCCCAACCAGAATGGACACTGAATCCTATGGCGAGGCCTAGTTGAAAAGGAGGCTTAGAGGAGCCAGACTAAAGTTTGACCAAGGGAAGTGTCTTTGTCAAGGACTGTTCTACTTTGGGAAAGGATTGACAAGTATTTACAGTGTATGAACAGCAAAAGTGCAGTTGGTTTCATGAATAGTTGAGCAAAAACAGTTCTCAGAAGGGAATTTTTCTTGGGGTTTAGCAGGCATAGGTTGGGCAATTTTTAGGGTTTACTTCATGTAAGGGTCACAGTGAAAATGTTCTTCAGGGCATCTCACATGGAACTTCCATGAATATAATAAAATAATCAGATATTTCTTTGTAAATCTAAAGTGTTTTAAAATTACAACTATAATTATCAAAAGATTAAGTGATGAGTGCAAGGTTGCAAAGTAAAAGAGGTTGCCTCTTGAATATGGACAGAGAAATGAGCTTTATAGAGACAGTGTGTAGTAAGAGAGAGAAGATAAAGGAACAGAACTATGTAGGGGGTTGATATACACACACTCACCCAGACAAGGAAATTCATGATGAGCTTTGTATCTTTGTGAAGGGAATAGTATGGAAGTTGGGGTGAGTTCGGAATTTGAAGAAAAAAAAAGGGATGTTGTGCATTCAAAATAAATATCCTGGACTATTTCATTTTTATAAATGTTAGGTTCAAAGTCCATAATGTTATGCATTTATATTTTTCATGAAAGATTTAAGGTTTTAAACAGTTTTCTTATCATTTCAAGTTAGTGCCTATAGTGCCTATATCTATAAACACTACCTAAACTGTTAAATGTATAACATTGTGCAACTATATATACATATAAATAATCTGGCTCTTAAAAAAAGTGGTCTTCCCTCTCTGTATCATAAGGGAAAATTATGTAAATATTATAGCAATTACGGATAGAAAAAAAAATCATTACATTCTATTTTTCCACTCTTATAAAGGTAAATAACTTAGCTATCTGCCATTTAAAATCAATGTTCTGTACTCTAAAAAACAAATTAATGCTAAACTATTTTGCATTTAAATGGCAGAGGACATGTAACTTTTTCACATGACAATGATGTAGCAGAAAAGGACATTTTAAATAGACTTGATATTAAAAGAGAATGTACTCAAATATAGTATTTGATTAGAAAGTTGATCTGTAAACTTAAAACTGCGAATGAAAAAAGTCCAGTATGTATTATCCAACATACAGCTTGTAAGATGCACAAAACTTAGAATACTTAACAATCTGGGGGTGGGGAGCAGGAATTAAACTTTGATAGTGTTTTGTATCAAAATTATCTATCATTTGCAACCAGTAATGGTTCAGAGTGGTTAGACCAACAATATTTAAATATATTCTAAGAATGAAATTCAGTCCCTTATTGACTGACCTCAAGGCAACTTGTCTACAAATAGCTTTCTATTCACTAATAACAACTTGCTGTGCCATTTTAGTTTCGGTCATTTAATATTTAGATGTCAGTCTTATATTGATAAAATTGATAAATTAATTAAAGCAAATAATAAGGGTTTTCAATTCATAATTTGAATAGACAATTATTCTTTTGGAAGTCATTTCATTGCAATTATATTGAACAAATTAAAAATATATTCATGCAGTTAACATAAATACAAACTCAGATGTTGCACAAGTAAATGTAAAAAGCAATATTTGTTTCTTGTGTTTTAGGAATCTGAAATATGGAACTGCTCCTGGAAAATAGGGTCTTTCTTGGTGAACACCACCGGAAAAAATTCAAGGTTGCACCCAATAAGGCAAGCAAGCGGTGAATTTATTCACGTAGAACAGTACACTCTCAAGAATGGAGAATGGGCAGGCCTGGAAAAGAGCAACTGCCCCAAAGAACAAAGAAGCCTAGGAATTTATTATTCTCAAAATGATGGCGTGAACTATTCAAGTTTTAGTGGTGGCGTTATAGAAGTTCCCAGGGACATCCTCACTGACTGCTCTTTCTGGTGGGGAGATGGGATTGTCTTGTGCTTATTTGACCCTCATCAGAACTGTTATGGTGACACAGGTGGGTAGAGATTTCCCTTGCCCTCAATGCCAATAATATTAGAATCCATTATAATGAGCTAAAGTTCACCTTTAAAAAGCAAACTGGTGGTAAATCACACCAGACAAGATGAGAAGAAGCTGATTTTGTTCCAGTACTATTATAAGTCCATGTACATACACATAACCCTTCAACGGACGATCAGTTAAATAAGCTAATGCATTTATGGTTCTCAATACTGTTTATTCACATATTAGGCTCCCAGTAATACTCTCTGTATAACTTTTTGTCCTTTGGCAGGATATAAAACAAAAGGTAATGCACATTTAAATAAATTAAATACAATAAGTAATATCAATAAATGAACTTAAAATTTTATATTAATATACATATGTGTTAATTTCTAAGATTCATTTTTTATACAGTAATTTTAGAAAGAAAATAGTTTAGAAAACAGTTGTAAGTACTTATTTAATGATTTCTGTTAAACCTAGGGCTACTTGAAGGTGAATAGATTTGAGGAAATAGGAAAATTCTGATAAAAAGCCTGTAAGCAAAATAAAAATTAAAATAAAAAAATAAAACCCGAAAAACATGCATCTTCAGTGCTTAAACATCAAATTCCCTGAAATTCTAGCCTTGCATAGTTTTAAAATGATATCATGTATACATCTGCCAAAATTTATTCCAGAGTATAAAATGGGTTGTATTCTCTTCACTTGCAAATTTATCTGCTAAGTGAGCCTTCTTTAGATCCTTAGGAAAAGGAAATCTATTTAAATATGTCATTATGTTGTATATGTAAAGTTCCATAATTAAAAACAAACAAACAAACAAAGAAAACTTTAACAGTTTGTTTCCAGATTAAATAAAATGTATAATAATGTTACCAGAGTAATAGCTTTGTCCTTTTGCCAACGCAGTAAAGAATTACAGATCAAAAACATGAAAGTATAGAATAAGAAAGGTTTATTGGGATACGCCCTAAGGGAAGAATGGGCCAAGTCAAGAGAGACAATGGCCTTGAAGGGTTTGGGGCTTGAGATTTTATTGTTGGCTCTGGGCCAACTCTGCATATGACATACAGACTTTGGTCATTTGATTGACATGTGTAGGTTATATAGCCATTCCTTTCTGTGCATGTCCTTTCCCATAACACACACAGAAAACCCCGGGGTGGGGCAGAGTTAAATACTCAATGTTAATTTATTATAACTATATTATAATGAAGCTAAGGATAAGCTTTAACATTCTGAGCAGGATTCAAAGCCAGATAATTCTAGACGGATTTTACTTCCCTCTTTTCAGGATGTTGTAACCACAAAATTAGTCCCTGGGTGTTGGACCTCGACAGTCTCTGGGGACTGGACCTGGGCAATGCAAAGTGCCCGTTACATTAGGGCTCACCCCTACTGTTGCTCATGCCTACCTTCTGCCTAACAGTTTCAGGGATAGGAGTGGGTCTCACACAGATGTAAAAACCTCTTTCAAGTATGCATAAGTTCTGAAGTAAACAGAATCATTGAAACTGGTATGCAGAGTAAATGAATAGTAAACAGAATCATCAACCTTTGGTAGAAGGAAGATGAAGTAAAGAAAAGGAAAACTTTCAAAAGGTCCCAAGCCAAACTGCACTGTTAAAGTGAATTATAGGTGAGGTTGAAATCTCAAAATAGAAGATACAGTGTCACCATTACATAATAATAACATCCATAATTTATTAAATGCTTATTGAATATATGCCAGCTACCCCCACTATGTTATTTATTCTTTTTCATATACATTTCATGGAAACCATACCAATGAGAAATATCATCATTAACATTTCAACAATGGGGAAACAAAGGCATATGGAAAGGAAATATCATGCCTAGGTCACATAGTATGAGGAATCCAATTAAGATTTAAGTCCAGGACTAGTGGAAGTCATTGATCTTACACTGTCAATCAGAGATTCTTTTCAGCTAACCTGTCAGAGGTTAAACCATATATGCAGGATATTAAATTTTACATTTAGGCAAATATACACTTCTGGGCTTCTAGGCATTATCTGGGACCTGAGTTGTAAAACTCTTGCCAGATCATGCCAGTTCTCTACTGGAGAATGTGAGAAGACAAAATGGCAGGACACCTTCCATACTTTCACCAGGCAGTCATTTAATCTTCTCTAGCATGCCATATTAGGCTTTGTTCACTGTACATGTTTCTTTATTGAAATTGTGGGATAATTTCAGAAAGGAATTATAATGTAGAAAAGGGAGGATAATTTTTCACTAATTTGTACTTTACCAAGTTTCCCAGGGGAAGCAGGTACATAAACACTTGGCACTCATCTTTGTTTCTTTGTTGTTAACATGGTTTCCATACCATTCAAGTTTAAGAAACAAAGTCCTGGATCTCTATATGTGACTATTTAACCATTCAGTTCAGGAATGGCAATGGGAACTTGGCTTTCTATACCTAGAATTATGAAGAAAAATAGGTCTGTCCTGAAATCTCCTATGATCAATTTAAATAAGAGAAAGATGGGAACTTACCAAAACAAAATGGATTCTGCGACCCACTTCTGGGGAACTAGGAACACTGCACCTCAGCAGTGGAGAGTGGATTTGCTTTTTTGAAGGATTTTCAGTAGCAGTGGTGTCCAGGACTCAGTTATGTGAGAAGCTTCTGAATAATGTAAACAATTTTAATTAAAATGTGTTTAAATATATAAAATCAGAAAATACAAATATACATAGCTTTATATGATTATATATTGAAACAGATTTATAAATGTAAAACAAGCAAACCATAAAGTCAGTGACATTCAAATTTGTAACATTATTTTAATGTGACAAAAAATTCTATCCTAACTTGCTTCAGCATGCCTATGCCACCCTGTGTCATATATGATTAAATTCTCCCAACTTTTTTCTTTCTTTGAATTACTGTGAACTTTTTTATGCCCCAGGGGCCATCAATTAGCAAGGATTTTCTTTATGATTCTATCTTTGAACTTTGTCATCAGTCTGCACCAATTCACATTGTGTAACCACAATGCTCTAAAAAAAAAAAAAAAAAAAAAAAAGTAATTTCTGGCCCTGAATTGCATGACTATATGTAATTATAAGTTTTCTTCTAGATGACCCATAGTGCACTTATATATGTTTAGACCATAATAAAAATGAGAACCTAAAATGAAATTATTTTCACAGAAAACTTATGAAACCCCAGTTTGGCGAATATTGATAAGGAACTCACACATTGTATTGTTGAAATTCTCCAGCATAATAGGGAATATAGCTTCTAATTTTTTTTTTAATTTGGACTATAGAAAGCAAGACATATTTTGTGTAAATTTAATAATGCAATCAGGGTTCTGTTTATTTTCCGGTAAACAGAATATTTTCAGACATCAAATATTAATTAACCTTTTCCATAGAAAATACTGTATTATTTGTTTCAAAAGCAATTCTCATACATGTATTACCCAAAGCATTTGGTGCTAACACTATCATATTGCTTTATACACTTTATAACTATTGTCTCTTGTCTTGGTCATATCCCTAATATCAAAATGTTTATTCTTTAAGAGCAGACACCATTAATGTGAAACAGCACCTAGTTTAATATCTGACACAAAGCTGGCACTAGTTAAATATTTGTGAAGTAATTAATAAACTATTTGAAACAATACATATCAAAGTCCTAATCGTAGAAGGACTTACCATAAATGTTCTCTGTTTTTTAATTAAACATCTAATTTTAACTCTGCTTGCATTTTAATATTCTATTGTAGTTGGTAAACTCCTATGTAATAAGTCATCATTACCTATTCTACCTCTTAATAGGTTTAACAAAATTGATTTAATATGCGATGGTGGAAGGTTAGTACTGGCATATATTTCCTTTTGAGAATTCTTAGCACTTCTTATTTTTCTCCACTAGAAGAGTAGGAAAGGCACAATTATGTATTGAGCATTACTGTTAAATCCATCTCAACGGGACACAGGTGGGACTCTCCCAAATGCTGTCTCTCTTTTTAATGCCAATGTAATTTCTGTCCTCAGACATCCTTTCCTTTATGAGGATTCCTTTTAATGTCTGTGAGACATAAAAATTTTACTTATTTTTTTCTTAAAAATTAAACTTGAGAAAACATAAAATATCTAATTCTTATTAGGCTCCTATAACACCTTCTTGAGTACTCTTTTAGATAGATTACCTTATGTTAAATAACTGAAAAATTTATATGCATTTTTCAGAGTTCTAAAATAGCATATTAACCCATTCATTTAATGTTATTTGGACAGGAGAGAGATGCTGTAAATTTATATGTATCACTTTAACATTGCCTAATGAAAGCTTGCAGTTGCCTTCACATGGTAAAAAAAAAAAAGAAAAAGAAAAAAAAGAAACAAAAATCTTGCTATGAAACACAGCTTTAAATTCTATCTTCTTTCTTTGGCATTTTAAAAATATAGTCCACATAAGTATTAAAAGATATTTAAGAGCACTTGTGATAGCTTTCTCTATTCATCCCAAAGAAGAAATATTTACAACCCCTCTGTGTTTAAGAAAAACAGTCTCACAAAGATAGCTGGCATCTCCTATGTTAACAGCTTATTAAAATTCAATAGAAAAGGAGCAATTCCTTTTTTAAGAAAAATGTTTACTACTTGTAGCACTCAGACTTAGTTTGGAGAGAATTCAAAATTAGTAATTCTGGTTTTAAATGTGGGTTAATCACACATTTAACTACTCAGATGTACTAACTTACATAAACTTTGCACAGTACCACTTAAAAAAAAAGATATTTGAGAAACTAATGTTTTATAAATTGAGCCCAAAATTGTTTTGTTTAATTATTTTGGTATTTTTCCAGCAGTTCATTCTGACACAAAACATGAGTCATATATTATGCAGAAATGTGAAATGATCCATTCAATTTTTTCTCACAATATGTTGTCCTTGACATAAGTAAAATCTATCAATAGTATGTATATTAATTACTTAGATCTGCTGTAACAAGGCATCGCAAACTGGATGACTTAGTATGACAGAAGTTTATTGCCGCACAATTCTAGAGTCTTACAAGCCCAAATTCACAGTGTTGACAAGGTGAGTTTATTCAGAAAGCTCTGATGGACAATCTATTTTATGCCTATCTCCTAGCTTCTGGTAATAGCTGGCAATCCTTAGTGGACTTGGACTTGTAAACACAGCTTCTGGTGAAAACTTGCAGTCCTTGACATTCCTTGTCTTGTGGAGGCATCACTCCAATCTCTGCCTCATTCTTGACTTGATATTCTCCATGTGTATTTCTATGTTCAAATGTCCCTCTTATAATGACATCAGCCATATTGGATTAGGGGCCCACCCTAATGGCTTCATTTCAATTTGATTACATTTGCAAAAACCTTATTTTCAAATAAGATCACCTTCACAGGTACCAAGGGCTAGGGCTTTAATATATGTATTTGGAGGGGAGGAACATATAAACTCTAACAATAAATATAGTACGTGTACAATGTTGGTTATTCTCAGGTTACCAACCTAGTTTCCTATCTCTAAGCAAAGAAAAGAGAGTAATTCCCTTTTAAAGCTATTGTCTTAATGTGGAGAATTTTTACTGCATTCTAGAGATACAGAAAATAAATCAATTTATTTTGGGATATGATATGTACACTATACATTATATATATAGATAGATAGATAGATAGATAGATAGATAGATAGATAGATAGATATATGAAGGCATGTTAGTCACTAAGTAAAGTTTCTACATTTTTATTCCCCCTTCTATTTATTTCATTTTTCCCCCATGTGTTGCAGAGCTCTTTGAAGGAATAAATCACAAATGCAATTTTTTAACAGAGACAAATGATTTTCAGAAGACATTTTAGAATTACCTATTTTTTCCTCACTCTATTGAATTTGTTTACAAATATACAAAGTTTGGTGAAATCACTCATTTTTTCCAATTAATTGCTTATTTAGATTAACTATAGTATCATTAATTTGATTATGTGAAAATTGATTATGAATTTTTAAATAACATTTTACCATGAATATTTAAATCACTTTATCAACATTGCCCTGATCTTTATCTGGAAGTAATGAAAACTAAGTTAACTTAGTCTCTTTAGTCAGACTGATAAATTCCATGGTTCCATATATTTCAAAATTACCTAGATTTTTTTTTATTTCAGGTGTTTAATTATTTTAATACGTTTTAGCCCTAAATTAGCTAAGTTATATGCAATTAAATTTTTATAATATATTGTGATGTAAAAATATCATGTGTATGGTATTAATAACATATAGAAACAAGTAGGGAACACATCTACACTGAAAGGACACCCAATGGTGTACTCGATCCATCTGTTCATCCATCAACCTTATGGTAAATATGCAAAACAAAAGGTTTGCCTTAGGTCACAAAACCAAAGACAAAATTTAGCCATGAGAGTTAAAAAATAAATAAATAAAAAGCGACAAACAAAAAAACACATACTTTTCTTTTGGCTAAATTTGTACTGATATTATTTTGTTGCCTTTATAAAATAATCCAATTGAAATCTGAACGACAGATTTTAAATAGCTATATCAAATCCTGTTTTACATGCGATAGTAATTTAGCTGACATTAAAGTAATTCAATCAGTTGAATCTGTATAAAAAATTGTAAGGACAATATCCGTATGCTTTTTTCCCTAAAATTTACAATGTAAGAAACACTTAGATTATATACTTTTAAAAATTTGGGTGGCGGGCTATATATATATAGCATACAGTTAACTCCATAAATTTAAGTACATATGCAACTACATATTAATTTTTCTTAATTTTTATTTTGAGCAGAATTTTCCCATTGTAGAAGATATATCAATCCATTTATTTTGTGCCCCTTTCCTTTCTCTTATGTTCCATCTACATTCTGAGACTTAAAATGTTTCAATGTACCAGTTTTAAAAAACCTTCCACTACTTGTTTGTCACCGTAGAAGTACTACAATTATTTTCCTGTGCCATATTAGGTCTTGGAAACTTCTGTGAGGATAAGACCCCTTTTCTAGATAAGACACACAGCTATTTCTTCCCTCTGGGCCTGTGAGATCTTTCAGGTTTTTACTGGAAAATTGGATATATATTTTTTCTGGCTACAGATTAACAAATACATTTACCCTACCACCTCACATGGATGATGAAGCTGTCTTCATATTTCCTCTCCTTGTAGGCCATCCATTCCTCTATACTCCTCATATCCCCACACAAATCTATTTATGTCCTTCTTTAGCTCCATGATGGCTATCTTAGTCCTCTTGGGATGCTGCAACAAAATTCCATAGATTGGGTGGCTTACAAACAATGGAATTTTTTTTTCTCCTCATTCTGGAGGATAAAAAAATCCAAGATCAAGGAGCTAGCAAATTTGGGGTCTGGTGAGGGCCCAGTTCCTGGTTTATAGACAGTGGTCTTTTCACTGTGTGCTCATATATTGGAGGGACAAGAGATATGCTGAGTCTCTTATAAAAGCACTAATCCCATTCGTGAAGGCTCTACCCTCATGACCTAATCAGCTCTGACAGCCCCCACCCCCAAATACTATCATATTAGGGATTAGGTTTCAACATACGAATTTTGAGGGAACACAAACATTCAGTCTATAGCACACGGCTTTTCTTCATCTACAAAGATATGATAATTTTTTTACTGCTGTGACAGAGAGTTGGAGATTACCACTTATTCATTATATTTTTCCTAAAGTTTTTCTGTCCGCTATAAACCCTTCTTATTTTCTAAGAATTACAGATTACATCTACGAATGTCAGCAAGTGACTCTTCTTTATCTCTGATTTAGCTGTCATATCCCTCCATTAAACACTGAGCACTGGCTGCTCAAATTTAAAAAAAAAAGTTAAAATCCCATTCTTCTCCCTCAGTCATATATCACTATTTTCCAAAACCATTCCTGCATTCCAAAATTCAATCCTACGAAACTATTCACTGCTTACCAGATCTCCACATACAAGTTTCAGCATATTATTGATGGAATTATTATTTATGATTTATTTATTTAAAAATGACTATGTCCGAAACTCCCTTCCTTCAACATCATGGAAAATCAGTAACCAATTATGCTTGACACCTACTCATTTGTTGTCATCCTTCCTGTCACTGTTATTTTGGTCAGGTAGTGCTTGTCTCTTACGTGAATTGATTCAACATCAAACTCACTTCTCTCTTGTTTCCACCACCACAGCCTCACTGTCACACCATCACCATTGCAATCTGCCCTCTTCACATTCAGAACTTGGTAGTTCTTCAAATGTGCCTTAAACTGCGTGTCCTCTGGAACTTTACACATTCAGTTCCTTCCAACTTGAATGCTCATTTCTTTTCTTAGTGATTAACGCCTACGTATTCTGTGGGTCTCATCTTAGATACCACTTTCATTGTGAAGTTTTCAAAGATACTCCAGAAGAGATGGTATGCCCTTTCTGTGGGCTCCCTTGTTCTCTTGAACTAAGGAGCATAATAGCGCTTACCATATTGCATTTTAATGGCATATTATCTATGTCTCCCACTAGGAATGTGAGGGCAGGTACTATCTCACTTATTGTTTAAAAATAACCTTCATAATTAGTAAGTGTTTAGTAATATTGGTTGAAGCAATTCATGAATAAGAAAAACTACTATTACAGTTATTTGGATAAAAGTTAGAATTCAACGTTATTTATATTATATAGACTTCAATAAGTGCAACACTGCATGTTAAGATAAAGCTTGACAGTGTACCTTTTCTGATTATATTACAACACAAATTAAGTTTTTACTTGATATTTATGTACTTTTAACTTTATCTAATCATTTAGATATATTGCAGAGGTTTTTGATAACTTAACAAGCATAATTCCATGTTTCAAGTTATAGACTATTCTCTAGTAAGAACTGATCATTAGTATAAAAGCAATATTAAGCTGTTCTCTGTTATAAGAAGAGACAAGATGGACCACTAGGTTGATTTAATTTACTATTACCCGGACATAGTGTCACCCGCCCGCCACCCAAATTTTTAAAAGTATATAATCTAAGTGTTTCTTACATTGTAAATTTTAGGGAAAAAAGCATACGGATATTGTCCTTACAATTTTTTATACAGATTCAACTGATTGAATTACTTTAATGTCAGCTAAATTACTATCACATGTAAAACAGGATTTGATGTAGCTATTTAAAATCTGTCGTTCAGATTTCAATTGGATTATTTTATAAAGGCAACAAGATAATTTCAGTACAAATTTAGCCAAAACAAAAGTATGTGTTTTTTGTTTGTCACTTTTTTTTTTTTAACTCTCATGATTAAATTTTGTCTTTGGTTTTGTGACCTAAGGCAAACCTTTTGTTTTGCATATTTACCATAAGGTTGATGGATGAACAGATGGATCGAGTACACCATTGGGTGTCCTTTCAGCTGTCTGCAATTTTCTGAATCACCATTGGATAATAAAGTGATATGAATAAACATGTTTCATAAAAATGGAAATGTTGAAGCTTTGAGCATCCAAGTCAAAGAATGCCTTAGTCCACCTCTTTACAAGTTAACTTTAGGAAGTCCTATTGCAAATTGTTATACTTCAGTATATTAATAAATATATAATTTGGCCTCGTTTGCATCTAATCATGCATAAAGCAATGCATCTCAGAATAACCCAAATGTCATATGGATGCATGCCAGCTATTTATTTAAATAGTTTTAAATGTCTGCATAGAAGGTTGACATTGAATGACTTAATTATCTTAATTATTGATTACAATCTTTAAAATATCATAGCAATCAGCAATAAGAAACTGAGACTACTTATTGCTCTTAATCTATTCACCTGTTATTAAGATGTTGATTAGGCAAAATAGATCATCAACAGAACTAAGTTTAACCTTTGTTATACACAGAATTAATAATCCCACAACTCCCTCTGTCATTAATCATATATAATCATTGCCAATGCCAGTATTCACTTTCAGAATTAAAATTGCTGATATGAAAACTTACAAAGCCATTTCCAGGGACAATACACTCATAATACAGAACACAACTAATACAGAACATAATACAGAACAAAAGTAATGAAAATTACTTTTATGTATTATGTAACTAGACACCTTAGTCTCTATATCAGATATTTCCATACTTTCAATGTATATGTTTTTCTTACAAATCATTTCATTGTTCATAGTAAATGCATACTACTTATGATAATTATATTGGTAAGTATATCATTTGGTCACATTTGTATACAATCACATATAGATTATATACTGAACATATTTGAAAGAGCAGCCATCATGGTCTTTCAAAAGGATGTTTAGAAAATTACAAAGAGTGAGTACTGGGCCCAAGCAGACTTGAATTCCATATTGGTACTGCCACCTTATAACTATGATCTTAAGCAAGTTACTTGACACCTATATACTACTTTGTCCTCATCAATACACACACCATAATATCTATTTCTATGTTATTGAGAAATTTTAAAGAGATAATTGACATAAATTGAGGTTCAGACAATCAATAAGTAACATACATTTTTCTTTATTTTAAGACACATTACTGAGGTTTATAGTGAAGAGTCCTCTATTAATATATGAGCAGAATAATGTCTTTTGAGTGTTGAATGGTAAAAGCAATATGTTTTGTCAACAAAGGGAAAGCAAAGTCACTAGAAAGAAATAAAGAAAAATTCCTCTATATAAATGAATATGTTATCTTAGTCTAAAGAAGAATGACAAGGCAAAAAGAGGATAGATATATAACTGTCTAGGAAGCAAGCATCAGCAATGTCCATGCAAGCTGTGTCCAAGAGGAGAGGGAGTTTTCACATATAAGTTAAATATTTCTAGTCAATGTCCTTTGGATCTATTGACAAATGATTTCAGAAGTCTATGTAGATGCATCATATGCCCTTAGACATTTGATCAGCCTCTATGTTCATGCTCACTAAAATTTAATTCATGGTTATATACGGCTTCTCATTTAAGTGTCTTCATAGAATGAATGAACATGTTTTCCACACAGTCTTTGAAAAGTATTATTTTTATGACAATTTTTATGTTTTTTTACTGTAACATATTGGTAGAAAAAACATTTGCAGTGTAGGAGATGGCAATTTTGCCTGGCTTGAGAGTTGTCTCAGCCCTATAAGAAGTTTATATTTAAATTTTACATTCATATATACCAAAATATCTAAATATATAAAATATATATGTATAAAGATGCAGATGAAGATGTAGCTATAGATATGGATATGATATACATATAGAGATAGAGATAGAAATGAAGATATAGATATGCAAATAAAATCTTCTTTGTGAACTTATGTTTTACTTATTTTTATTTGGGATCATAGTTTTTGTAGCTCTTACTTCCGCAGGTGTATTATACAAATGTACCTGGGACTCATGAGAGCCATATCTGTCCTAACAACATCCTCCATTCACATGTTGGACCAGAAGATTTAAACTCTCTTAATGATCAGATTGTTAGGAAAAGAAAAAAGAAAAAAAGAAAAAAAAAAGAATTTATTAAACAATTGAAAAATCTTGCCCTTTTCTATACATTTCCCATCTTCCAGGTAGATACACTCATTTTTTGATCTTTCTAAAGGGTTAATTTTGCAGTGGGGCTATACAAGCACTTACTGCATAATGACTGGCCACACTGTGTTCCCATTGATGCAGTCTCTCAGGAAACATTCAAAGGAGCTCATTTATCTAAAACGAGGAGACTTGACTGTTCACATAACCTGTGGAACAGTCTCGCATGCATTTAGTTTTCTGCTTTTGTTATTAGAAGCAATTTTGTTGTGAAAAGAGGATTGGTTCTATCATCGTTATGGGAAGACTGTCATCTCTGTTTCCATTTTATAGTTTAATCCAGGAGGATCCCTTTGGTTACCCCTTGTTTTTACAAAGCAGAACAACAGGTGATTAGTGTCTGGGTAGCGTAGCTAATCTCTGAGATACATATGAGCCTGTGTTTGTGTGTGTGTGTGTGTGAGAGAGAGAGAGAGAGAGAGAGAGAGAGAGAGAGAGAGAGAGAGAGAGAGAGAGAGAGAAAGAGAGATTCTGAGCAAATTCTAAACAAATCAATTAGAAAAATATCTCTGGGAAATGTGAAGGTGAGCTTGTATTAGTGAAAAGGGTAATAATGGTGGACAAAGAAATTTGATGTTTATCATGGAATCAGAGATAAGTCAGAGAATCACTTTGAGCTGTAGGTATTGATTAGATTAATATCTTATCATCTTAGTTCTAGTATCAGCAAGGACAATTGATCTGTAAGGTGGATGGGAGGTGTGCAGGCTATGCTGGTGATATTACACAAAAAATTTTAGAGTAATACTTTGGTGACATAAGAACAATGAGAAGACCTAAAGTTGAGAGCTATTTTTTCTCACTTCATATTTTGATTCAGTTTGTTAGCATTATGATAGGAAGGAGCATACACACTGTACAAACTAAATACTATTCTAGAAGCAGCTTTCCTGTGTCCCAGTGTTACTAACTCTGGGATATGCAGCCATTTGATGTTTCCTTATTTATGTTGTCTCTATGTTGTATTAAATTATGATAGTCTTTATCCTTTCCTGTATACAGTAAAGAATTATGAAATAATTCTTTTGTGGAGCAACTCAAATCTCAGTTTGCAGTTTTCAATTTCAGATGGATAAAGCTAACTTCTTGGTCATGTTCTCTGACTGATTTACCCCATCGTCTTCCTTTTGAGACCACTTGTAAACAACGGTAATTGGTACTGGTTCTTTCTGACTCATGCACACCCGAGTCAATAGCACTTAACTCTTAGTTGCTGCCTATGCAATTCCTAACCAATGCTTCCTACTTCCCATTGACCCCTCCTACCTCAATTCTTTCTAAATTTTATATATATTTATCTAATCATACTCTCCTTAGCTGAACTGTTTCCTATATTCCATAATGCTATTGAGTAGTGTGTGTGTGTGTGTGTGTGTGTGTGTGTGTGTGAGAGAGAGAGAGAGAGAGAGAGAGAGAGAGAGAGAAAACCCTAGATAGAACAGTGTAGAGAACTGCACTTTAAGACCAGAGGTCAAAAATATTTTTATAAAAATATTGAGACATTATTTTCTTTACGCATTCTTATTCTCTCATGAATGTACAGGGTAGTCTTCACAGACTGCATGGCATATTCACAATTACCTCTCTGAGACCAGATTTTCTCTATATATTTCAAACAAACCATATTACATCAGACTGAGTGTAGAGGCAAAAATGAAAACTCAGCTTCCTTCTATTAAGCTAAACACTAAAGGGTGTTTCAAAAACCATAGAGTGGTGTGCCTTATCTCTTACATTTTTTGAAAATATTATTTTTCATAAAATATTTCTGACAACTTATAGTACCTTTTTGCAGTAATTTTTAAATCACTTAATGTATATTTAAAACTATTCTTAGTTTTAATTTCTAATACAGTAAGTACTAATAAATGTAACAAAACTCCCTCTAGGTCCCTCCACAATTTTTTTATAATGTAAAGGGCCCTGTATCCAAAAAGTTTTAGGACAGTTGTCCTGAAGGGCAGTTAGAACTCTAATAAGGATGTAACATCCTTGTTACAGACACTGGTATCTTCAAAGTACATAATGAGACATCCTAGGAATAAACTATTGTAAAATATGACAGAACACAAACTTTCCCCCATCAACTGCTATTGTATTAAACATGCACCATAACTTCTCTGCAGGATATCAATACTCATCACCCCAGAAAGCATCATAGGAATGGTTTGACAGAAAAGTGAGCCTGTATATGATTCTCATCTCTTATAGAGCACCATCTAGCTAGAATTCTAACTGAGAAATCCTTAAATGTTGCTTTACATCACCAGCCAATAGCAATTATGAATTTCTCACTGAGTTGGGGTAGGTTGTTTTCAAGATAGACTTGGTTAAGAACAAATAGCAAGCAAACTCGCAAGATAGAGATATCAATATAAAAGTCGTAAGTCAGAAGTGAATAGATTGTTTTCACGAAAAAAAAAAAAATATCCAAACCAAGTGCATTTAAAAAATTTCCAAAACAACACGACTCCTTTTCTTTACACCTTGATTTTTATAATAATTTCTGGTGATTTCAAAATCCACATAAATATCAACTCAACATCTTGCTCTTTCAGGTACTTGACCTTCCTAGCGTCAGGTGTCTTGTCTTTTATCTCACTTCAAGGAAGAATTCTCACGGGCATGCCCTGGGCTTCTATTACTACCTTTTCTACTCTACCTCTAAAACATAATATGTCACTATCCTAATAAGTGATTGAATTTTATATTAGGATACTAACTACAAGATAACTGAACAGTTATCCTAAGTCCCCTTGATATTTTCCACACCCTCAGTAAGACATGTTGGCATGTCTTCTAATTACATGTTCAGTCTATTAGCCTTATTTCTGTAGTAAATCATTTAAAAAAGTTATGTCATCTGTTCACACTCTTCATCCCTGAATCTTTTCCTGGTCCAGTACTCAGCTAAGCATCACACGGTCTCAAAATCTATCTCTGTTTCAAAGGAATGTGGCCGTTTCTCTGCCTCTTTTCCCCCACATGGAGAAACTCCTGACTCCTTAAGAGCTGAAAGTCATATCCTTCCCCATCTTCAATCCTTTCACATCCATTTCTTTTGTTATTTGTTTCTTACAGATCTGAGCAAAGTCCTATGAAAATGCTGTCTTGGCTGTGCTTTCTCCTCTCAATACCATTATGAATCTTTATTTCTTTTCTTTTTAAATGGTCTGATTTTTAGCATGGGTTACTCCCATTGAATGCCAACATTCTTCATTTCTTGTATCTGCTTTTCTGTCCTTATGTTTCAGTGTGATATTTAATTTTGATGAGTATCCCTGAATTCCTATTTTCTCAGCTTGCTATTTTCATTGGCATGTCACTCACCTGGTACTACCTTGCTTTCCCTTTCTTTGTTTCCTTACTGTTTTGTCTTCTTTTTGTGCCCTTCAGTGACAGGAAAAGTCCCCTCTCTACATACACTTGCCTTCATCTGTATATCTATACAATATTTATATCTATATTACCTATATCTACATATACAAATACATATATATGTATACATATATACACATACATATATTTATCACTTAATCTCTCTCTATTTATGTATGCATGTATATATGTATACATATATATGTATATATTTATATAAACATATGTATATATGTTTTTTTCCTGAATATAGTCTGAAATTTCATCTCCATTACTGACCATATCAATACCTGCATGAAAATTTTTTTTCTAATCTCAGCTTATTTTTAAGCTCCCTTTTAGATTTCAATGGGCCATGTTCTCCTATTTCAGAGAGAAAAAGGGGAGTTAAGTGACAGCAAGTAACTGAAACTTTGTTTTATTCCATTTTGATTCCTTTCCAGAATATGAGGAGGCCTATCTTATTTACCTTAGTGATTTATCACATAAATATATCCTTTTGACTATGAACACATAATTATTAGAAGCTTATAAAAACAGATACATATAAAAAATGAAATGACTAGGCATCTGAACCAACCCAGAAAAACTGGTATTTAAATTTTTATCCATTTCTCCTCTGGGCTTACTAAAATACATGTTTTAATAGTAAATGTATTAATAAATTTTATACATGCTTTTGTGTCTTGTTACTGTCATTTAAAAAAAAATTATACTCTGGAGACCATTCATTCGAGCCATACTTGCCCCAAACGTATACATATTTATTTATTCACTGTGTCATTGAATTTTCACAATAACCGTGTAGGACAACTATTAAAGATGAGTGACTTGAGGCTCAGAGAAGGAAGTGACTTGCCCAAGAAAACAGAGTTATTCAGTAGCTGAGCTAGCATTCAAATCCTGAGTCTCACTACTAGTTAGTCAGTACTCTTCCCACTACACCATACACAACGAAAAGCAAGGGGAGAGGTGAAAAAGAAACAAAAGCCAGGAGATCTTTGGGAAATGGAAGGTCAGAGTCAAGCTTGAAAATCAATGTGTGACATCAATGACACAGTGTATGACAATGGAAACAGAGACTAGAACATCAACAATTTAATATACTACAGCTAATGGAGTGAAACAAATTACATTTTGTAATACCTTACAGGGTGTGTGTGTGTGTGTGTGTGTGTGTGTGTGTGTGTGTGTTCCATCACGTGGCAATAGCCAATGGCCAGTCTATCAGACTGAGTCAATAATCAGAAATACATGGTGATAAGTCAAGTGACTATATACGAAGGCATGTAGCAAGAAATTCTGACAGAGAAACAACTTCACTCCTCACATTCATCAACCTCTTTATACAAATGCTCTTGGTAATGTATCTCTCTGTCTCCTTCTCTCCCTCCTAATTTTTATCCCAGAATGTAACACTTTCTTGGCTTTCTCTTTTGATGGTGTGTGTGTTTGTGATATACTCATAACACATCATATATATATATATATATACCCATTATTATAAACATACTGTGAACTTAAGCTTCAAGATTTCATAATTGACTCTCAAATTTTAGTATTGCTAAATCCAAAGCATTCAGGCAGAAAACACAGCTTTTATTTTCTAAATCAAGTGTCCAGAGCTTAAGGTACCACAGAGCCACAAAACTTGAGCAGATGGTACTTTGCAATTATCATGAATTTAAAAAGCAGAATGCTGAGTGTATAATAACATTTTCTTTGCCTATTATTAGATATTATTAATACATTTTTACTCATGTACTGCTTTAAAAAAATTACTACACACTCTACCACCTTTGACCTTACAGGAGATTAGGAAATTAGAAGTTATTGAGTGAAGAGATCCAACAAAATTACAATTACATAAACCTTTGAATGCTGCATGTAATTGAATTTATCCACAAGCCAAAAATCAATTCAGTCATCCAGAAACACACCAAATGTGACATTCAGTTTTTTCTGCTTTATCAAGCCTAATTGATATTGGAGGAAATAAATGAGAGAAATAGGCAGTCTTATAATAGGAGTCTCTAAGGATATATCAAATAGCCATTCATAAGAGTTAAAGGTAATTCATATTTCTGAATGCCCACTGATGGCAGCAATCGAGATTAAATTCTTTCCTATCCAGCTCTTATGATTTTTCCGTGCATTCCTATGGGGAGTATAAAAGGAAGACATTTATTTGGTGGTTGGATACTGACATATAATAGTTTTTGATACTTCTACTTTGGGACTACTGACTACAATTCAACAACATGACAGTTAATGAATTAAAATAATTTTTTATTTATTTTTTAAATAATTAGTTAAATATTGACATCTGTGTGACAGTAAAATAACACTCTATTTTTTTTTAAATCTGAGGATAATGTCAGAGGCCACAACATCTCATTTCTAAGTTTTGTTGATATGATACTTTTGTTCTTGTTTCCCACCCAAATAGACTATCACTCTTTGCACACACATGAAGATATTCACACATTTCCACATTGTACCAATACTAAAAGGCCAGTCACGTTCACTCTGCCCGATAGATGTGGATCTCTCCCACTGACTACTGTTAGCAATTATTTTTATACTGGACTTACTTAGTTTTTATCAATATAATCAATAATAGTGCTTTTCAAAGTGTGTTCTGCAGACTGGTGATGGTCTGCAAACTGTAAAACACTTGCCTAGATGAGTGGGTCTCCATAATCTTATTTGTTTTTATTGTCTGCTAAATAAAAAATTTAGGATGATCTCCTGTTTTTAATAATAATTTTATTAATATCTTAAAGCCAAACTAGGTTACTCTTCTTGCTTTCATTATATTCTATAAATATCCATTATTGTAATATATATTATAATGCGTTTAAAATTTAGAGTTTCTAAAAATAAACTCTAAAAGGCAGATTCTCTATGCCTAAATTAGGAAATTTTGTTTCACTTTTAAAAAATAACTCCAAATAATTCTGATTCAGAGTACCGGAATCAGAGCTACATTGCTGCTTTATAGTTGTATGCTTGCCATCTTGGATCGCCTGTTTGGATATAAGTTGTTTAAAGTAACTGTATCTGGTTCATTGCTATGTCCTCTGGGCCCAACTTAACATGGTTCTTATTATATTCTGAATAAATATTTATTTGACTAACTACTTATCAATCAAAAATTACATAATAACTCCATTGTTATTACTAATTATTTATGTCTGGAAGTAATGATTCATTACCTGAGAGCTGCTTTATTTTCTATTTTTATTACATAAAACTTCATATATCTACATTTTGACCTATAGCACAGTGATTAAAATTATACTTATTGAAACTTGGCAATGGCATATTTAATTACTGCAATGTGAAAAATTAAGTATGACAAAGTAATAAATGTTGTATAATTATAAACTTAATATGGTTTCCCATAATTATATCTACATATTTTTGTAAAGTTGAACTCCAGAAACTATACAAATTTTAATTTCAAGGTGGCAAGCTGCTTTCTGTCAAGAAAGAATGAAAAACTGAGTTTATCATTAGTGTAGATAGTTCCTTTGGGTTATGAATTAATTTGAATGAATCATTTATTTGCAAAAATTTAAAATAATACCAACAAACATATTATTCTTGAAGAAAACTGTGAAAGCCTTGAAGCCTGAAGAAAGATATTCAGAAGAAGTATGCATTCTGGTTTGATAACATAAATAGTGAGGACATTCAAGCATAGGCATCCCACCACAGGTTCTAGAGATTCTCTGAATAAAAACCTCCACACAAATATCTCTGTGTTGCTATGATTAAGTCACCTATATGATGACTTTCACGTAATTATCTCTACCCTACAAATAGCATCAACTCTAAACTCTTCAAACCTGCTTGGTATCACATATTGATTGTTGAATAAGGGGACAAACTTAAAATGGATGAAGTGTAAATAACTGGTTTTATGACAAACCTGTTCACTCAGACTTCTACATCTCTGTAACCATAACTATGTTACCTAGATAATTAGGACAAAAAACCTGAGACAGATCCTTGATTTTCTTTCGTTTCTTTTATTTTCTAACCTACATTAAATACTCAGCAAGACAATTCAATCTCCAAATACATATGTCTGAAATCCACCTACTTCTTTCCATATCCATTGTCATCACCCCCAGACCAAAGCAAACTTACTTCTAACCTGAATTACTGCTACTGCCTTCCTAATTGATTTCCTTTTTCTCACTTTTGTCTCTTGGCAACCTATTCTCTATCCAAATACAACACTGATTTTTTTTCCAAAGTACAAATTAAATCTCTTCAATGCTTTAGTTAAAATACTTCAGTGGATACCACTTAAATATAATTATAATATATAAACTATTTTCCATGATCTACATGTCACTACATTACTGAGTCTTGGATTTTTTTCTAACCACTTTACTTCATGTTTCCTACTTATGTACTATACTTCAGCCATAGCATCTCAGCATCACCTCTGTAAGTCACTTTACTTCAATCTATAAAAACCTTGGATTCTTGGATTGTGAACATCTGCTGTGGGCACTCTAAGACAGCTTCCAAAGACTTTCATTCCCTGGTATTTAAGCCCTTGCTTAATTCCTTCTTTGAATATGGGCTAAACCAAATGTATCATTTCTGTGGCAAAAGTGATGTGTTATGATTGTGAATAAAGTATGGCAAAGTGATGTGATATCACTTTCACAATCACATTTCAACGATATTATGACTTCCAACTTGCACACTTCCTCCCACTCTCTCAATTGCTTCCTCTGAGGGAAGTGAGCTGTCATGTTTTACACCATCTTCTGGAGAAGCCAACATGATAAGACACTAATGTTTCCGGGGAACATCCAGCAATGACCTAACATATCTCAAAAGCGCTATATCATAGGATTACAGCAACCCCTCTTTTTTGTACTTTTAGGGTGGTAGTAGTAATGATTCTTGCTGTTGTTGGTCCCTGGATTCCTTCTCTATTTCTTTTTAGTTCCTCTAAATCCTGTCACACTTTTATAAAAGGTCTATATTGAATTTTCTCAAATTAATCAATTTTAGTGTTCTATGTGTTTTCTATTGCCCATGGGAGAATAAGATGCCCATAGGAGAATAAGAGCAGAATCCCATCAATAAGCAACTGGCAATTTTGTTAGATGACCAAACCACATAGAGTAGCATGACCAAAAATGAAAGAAAAACATAACATGGGAAATCAGAATGAGGGGCTTCATATGAACAACATGTCAAAAGGTTTGTTTCCTAGCCTTTTCACTCAACCAGCAACAGATGCAATAACAGCTAGTATTATAAAATTCAGTGACCGATGGTCCTGATCATATATCTTAATTTCCACCAGAGGTGTGAGTGTGCATGTACAAGCGCACGGACACACATGCACATGCACACACACACACAACTAGCATTGTATAAGTTGGGAATTATTTCATATGTAATTAAAAGAATACCTAACATATAGTAGCTTAAACTAAGGACATTTATTAATTTTACAAGGGAAGTAAAAAGGTGAATAATCTTAGAATTTGTTTTTCAGCAACTCAATGGTATCAGTAAAGCCCCAGGATTTTTCCAGCTTTATGAGCCACTATTCTTTAAATACTCATTGCCTCATGGTTATGAGATACCTGTGAAAGCTCTGGACATCACAACTATGTTAAAAAACAAGAAGCAAGGTAGGAACTTCAAGGGTCAGTGACAACAAGTGCCCTTAATTTGTGTGATTCTTTATTTTATGAACATAGCTTTTTCAGGAGTCTGACCCTTTTCTTTCCTTTGCTAGAAATTGTCATATGGTCACCTTGAGCTTTAAGGGAGACTGGGAAAGCACATAACTGGCAAAAGATAGTGGGGTTAGGATAGTTATGATTCATCCCTAGAGCTGGAGGAAAGGTCCATCTGAGGTTCCCAGATCTAAGGAAATTTCCCTACAACAACACAAGTACCAAAGGTTTTAAACAGGAAATAAAAAAGAGATAGGTTGTGGGTAAGCAACTAGCATTCTCTGCAAACAGCACTTGTCATAACATATTATGAACATTTGTTTATATTGCTTTAATTCTGCTAGATAAATTATGTATTTCTAGTTCCAATCCCAGTTTCCTGCACATTTTAGTTACTTAATAAATGTTTATTGCATTACAGAATAGACAAACCCTGGCAGACATTGTGACAAATGGAATTTATCAGGAATTTCTTGCAAATATCTATTTAATAGGTCCATTAATTGTACTTTTAGGTGTTTAGAATAAAGAAGGGCTGAAAGGAATACAATTGAACCTGCCATGAATTTAATCTCAGAGAGATGATAATTCAGCATCTGCTTAAAATTTTATAATGGGAATGATGTCCGATTCCATTTTGAAACAGTGTTATTATTACAAAATTTCTCTATTAGCATTTGCTGGAACCACACTGAAATCATGCCCACATATTTCCTCCTTCCATCCCTGCTTCAAAAATTAGTCTTCTTCATGTTCAAATAATCTACATTTTTTTCAATGTGTTGTTATTTCTACTGCATTTCAAAGAACCTCTTGAATTCTGGTGTTAAGAATTATGCACAATATTTCAGCTATGGGTTTTGAGCACTGACAAACATTTTTCTTTTTGTCTGGTAAAAAAGACTATCATCATCTATTTTTTCTAACATCTTTTACTTCATACCTATACTAGAAGGCTTAAAGTATAACCGTTTGTTTATGGAGTAATCTGTACATGTCTGTTTTCCAATCTATATCACAAGCTCCTTCAAGACCGGAACTTCTTGATTTATTTTAAATCTCCATGGCATCTCAAAATTTCCAAAGAAGTAAAGAAGTGGCAACTTTAGTAGAAGAGTAAGAAGATTTGGCAGCCCAAATTAAGCAAATTCTTTTGGGAAATTTTCTCAGTTTATTTGTTTTACTTTTCTTTATCTTTAAAATTGAACTGTTAAGAATCTGACATCAAAAATTATGTCAAAATAAGTTTTGATACCTTTTATACCTAGAAACTATAAAATGTTATGAATATAGTAAGAATCAATGTTATTGTAGGCTATGGATGTTTGTCAAATATTTAATGATATCATTTCAAGTTTCACATTTTATATACATATATATATATATATATACACATATATAATATATATATACATATAGATATATAAATTATATATCTATATCTATCTATCTATCTATCTATCTATCTATCTATCTATCTATCTATGTGTTTTTTTAATCCACAGTCCATATAATTATTTGTGTTTAATTTCGAAAAGTTCCTGGAAGTATTACATTCACTGAAAAAAAAATTGTACAGCAATTTTATTTTATTGAAACACAACCCTTCCACATATTTTTACTTAAGCCCTATCATGATCCATTATTTTACTAATTCTTGATCTAACATAGTTGCCAACAACTTTTCATGCTAATTTTTCCCAGAATTTTGTATTACGTAATTTTGTATTATAAAGCTAAAGATCATAATAAATATGCTACAATCAGATTCTATCTGTACCAAATAAATGTATCATCAAAAAAATAGTAAACAAACTATTATAAAGGCAGCAGTAAATTTGCTAAGGCAAAAATTATAGTGGAAAATAATGATTCATTACCTGTCTTTGATAAAGTTTGCTCCAAAATAATTTTGTTTTTTACTTATTATCTACATCATTTTTATTTGCATTTGTATGTTTCAGAGTTAGAATAGGTTGGAAACCACAAATTCAAAGCTTCTTTGTATTTTATATCAGAGAGATGGTTATTGAGATCCTATTTAAGCAATGGTGGGGCATATACAACTGCAAGTTAATATTAAAAAAACAAGAAAAAATAACTTATTGTACCTAAACAGACTTTAATATAAAATCTACTCAATATAGAAATATTCCATAGAGTACACACAAACACATGTATGCATAGACAAGCACACACACATATCTGCACACTTCTCAGTATTCTCTCTGAGACTGACTTGTTCTCAAGAAGTGGGTTTCTTTTTCTCTCCCTATCTTCAATGCAATAAACACAAGGGATAACTTTCCTTGTGAGAAGTTCTACAAATGTCTAGCTTCTTTTCCTGAGACTAATTTATCACATGCATAAAGCAGTAGGAAATCTATCTAATCTCCAACTTAAGCTGACTTTCAAACTTTAAATTTTCCAGGAAATAAAGAAATTCAATCAGAAATAATACTTGGATGATATAAATTTGTATTATTTTGTTTTTCCTATATTTTTATTCATTTTGTTTCTTTAGTAGCATGCATTACTATTATTTCAAATCCATAAGAAAGGAAAACATACTAAATAAAATCCTAATGCTTAGCTTGAAAGAAAGTCACAGTACCATGCATCACATGCATACACACACACACACACACACACGCACACACACGCACACACAAACACACACGCACACTTTATTCTATAGCCACATTTGGTCTGCTTTTATTCCCCTGCTTTTAATTTTATTGTTATTTCCTAGAAAGGGTCAAGGAGATTCTAAGGAAAAGAAAGTGGTATACTTTATTTTGTAAAAAACTAAAACAATAAAAACATAATAAAATATCTCACAGAGGGCACTTAAAGAAATAATGAACTAATTACCAAGAAATTCTCTAACCTAAGAAAAAATTATGGCATCCAAAAGGCAACTGAATGAAACACAATAAAAGTCAAAATTACAAAAATAAAGGTTTTCATGAGAAAGATTTTTTGATATAGACAAAAAGGCTTTGTAAGGGAGACAAGAAACATGATGTTCGAAATAAAGCTAGCTATTAACAAATAATAATGACCTTTCAGACCCAAACCAATGAGCAATGAATTTGAAGTGTGATACAAAAAAAATATAGTGATATGTGAAGGGATTTAAGGGATTATTTTTTGTAGTCCATGTTAAGGGAATATTCCTCTTGAAAACACACTAGCTTAATTTTCAGATGAGGTGTTCTGGAAAGGATTTTCTCAGTCTTTCAGAGCATAAATGTAAGGGACATAATTAGGTCTCCTTGCAAACATTGCTTGTTTGTATATCAATTTTGTTCTTTATTTCAAAAGCTCCCAGAAATTTTAATAAAATGTAAGATCAGCCTTTCAGAGAGCATTCATATTTATCAACAGTAGACTGAAAGGCTTCTTGAGGCAAATTTTTGCCATATTACTATAAATTTTATAAAGTATTTGAATGAAGTAAGAGTGGAAAATTACCAACTTCAGGGATAAAATTCTACTCATATTGATGATATCTATTGCTCTCAAAACACCAAAGATTCCTAGTTGAAAGACACAAAATGCTCATAAATTCCTTCTCTAGGAATTTGGAATATGAAATTGCAATGCAGGGAAGTGTGTTTTCAAGGAAACTTCAGCTGAGAATACACAGGAAAATGAAGGAACTCAATTAACTTTCTAGAACCAGTGGAATTTGAAATGTAATTTCTCAGTCTCACTCTTTCAGCTTTTTAAGATTAATTAGGCCATTGCAGCATGAATAATGCTAACAAAATTATACTCACGTAAAGTGTTAGGATTTAAACGTATATTATTCGGGGATTTAATCCACTACAGTATTTAAATGGCATACATTCCCATTGCAACGTAATGGATAACACTGGCATGCCATTTACATGTTACTATACATTGGTTTATTTAAGAAAAGATATATAGTAAACAAAAAAAATAAAGATTATATAAACACTAAATGTGTCTTTATTTGTGAGTAAATGGTCTCATGGTTAAGACACGCTCGTTAAAAAAAAACAAAAAAAAACTGGTACTCGGAATAATTCCGTATTTGTTAATATCTTGAATTTTCTTAAACACTAGAATTTACTTTTAAGAGTAGTTTTAGGTTCATAGCAAAATTGAGTAGAAAGTACAGAGACTGCCTATATACCCACTGGCCCCTTGGGCTCTCTAGTCTGCTCCTTGATTAACTTGTCTGTTCTTTCACTAATACTACAATGTCTCAGTTAATTCAGCTTTAAAGTTAGTCTTGAAATCAGGGAATGTCAGCCTTCCAACTAGGTTCTTCAGTACTGTGAGCTATTCTGGGCATTTTGTCTCTCCATATACACTTAGTATCAGTTTCTCATATATGCAAGATAAATTGCTGGGATTTTGACTGGGATTGCACCGATTCTATAGACCATGTTGGGAAGAATTGACATTTTGACAATGTTGAGTCTTTCCATCTATGAACATGAAAGCCTCTGTATTTTTAAGTTCTTTGATTTGTTCATCAAAATTTTATAGTTTTTCTCATATATTTCTCGTACACATATTTTGTTACATTTATACCTAATATTTCATTTATCTGGATGCTAATATAAATGGTATTATGGTTCTAATGCCACATTCCACTTCTTCATTGCTGGCATAATAGGAAACTAATTGACTTTTCTTGTATATTAACTTTGTATTTTGTAAATTTTCTATATCACTAACTAATTCAAGAGTTTTATTAAGTAATCTTTCAGGCTTTCTACCTAGATAATCATATTTAATCCTTGAACAAAGCCAACTTTATTTCTTCCTTTCTATATGCATTCCTTTTATATCCTTATCTTGTGTCACTGCATTAACTAAAACTTACAGTATAAAGTTGAAAAAGAGTAGTGACAGGTGACATCCTTGCCCTGTCCCTAACTGTTGCAGGAACACTTCTTGTTTCTCATCAATAAATATGGTTTTTGATGTAGGTTTTCTGCAAGTGGTCTTTACTAGTTGAGCAAATTTTTCTCCATTCCTAATTTGCAGGGAGTTTTTTTTTTTTTTTTTTTTTTATCATGAATAGGTGTTAATTTTTATAATATACTTTAATTTAATACATCTATTAATATGATCATATGATTTTTCTTCTTTATCCTGTTGATGTGATGGATTGCATTAATTGGTGTGTTTTTTTCATGTAGAACCAGCCTTACATTTGAGATAAATACCACCTGGTTCCAGTGTATTATTCTCTTTTATATAATGCTGGGTTTTATTTCCTAATATTTTGTTGAGGACTTTTAGATCTATGACCATGAGAGATACTGGACTGTAGTATTTTTGTAGTCTGTCTGGTTTTGGTATTAAGGAAATGCTAGTCTCATAGAATGAGTTGAATGAGTTAGGAAGTGCTTCTTCTGCTTCTATTTCTGAGAGTATCGAGAATTGGTATAAAATCTTCCTTAAATGTAGAATTCACTAGTAAAACAATCTGGGCCAGGTGCTCCATTTTTGAAGATTATTAGTTATTGATTCAATTTCTTTAATAAATATAGGTCAGTTCAGATGGTCTCTTTCTTCTTGGGTGAGCTTTAGCAGATGTATCTTTCTAGGAATTTGTCCGTTTCATCTATATCATCAAATTTGAAGGTATTGAGTTGTTCATAGTATTATTTTATTATCCTTTTTTTAATACCCGTCACATCTGTAGTGATGTCCCCTCTTTCATTTCTGATATTAATATTTTGTGTTACCTCTTTTTTTTCTCAGTTATCCTGGCTAGAGGCTTATCAATATTATTTATATTTTCAAAGAACCAGCTTTTGGTTTTATTGGTTCACTCTATTGATTCCTGTTTTCCATTTCATTGATTATTGCTCTAATTCCTATTTCTTTTATTCTGCTTACTTTGGATTTATTTGCTCTTCTTTTGGTTTTCTAAAGTGGAAACTTAGATTATTCATTTTACATCTTTCTTTTTTTGTGTTTTGTTTTGTTTTGTTTTTTTTTTGGTGTGTGTGTGTGTGTGTGTGTGTGTGTGTGTGTGTGTGTTTGCTGAATCTCACAAATATTGATAAGAGTTGTTTTCATTTTCATTTATTTTAAAATATTTTAAAAATTTCTCTTGAGGTTTTCTCTTTGACCTGTGTGTTATTTAGAAGTGTTAACATCAATTACTGATTTCTTATTTATTTCCATCATAGTTTGAGAGCAGATGTATGCTATCCTTTTCAATTCATTAAAGTGTGCTTTATGGCCCAGAATGTGGTCTGTCTTGCTATATTACACATGTGAGCTTGGGCAGAATGAGTATTCTGCTGGAGATTGCTAATTATTCGTTCAATTTCTTTAATAAGTATAGGTCAATTCAGATTGTCTATTTATTGTTGTGTGAGTTTGGGCAGATGTTATCTTTCAAGGAATTGATCTGTTTTACCTCAGTTATCAAATTTGGGGGGATAATTTGAACAAAGTAGTCTGTAGATGTCAATTATATCTAGTTGATTGATGATGGTGTTGAGTTTAACTATGTCTTTATTGACTTTCTGCCTGCTGAACCTGTCCATTTCTGATGGAGGGTTGATGAAGTTTCCAACCGTAGTAATGGATTCATCTATTTCTTCTTACAGTTATAGCTGTGTTTGCCTCACATATTTTAATGCTCAGTTGTTAAGAGTAGTCACATTCAAGATTGGTATGCCTATTTGGAGAACTGATTCTTTATTAATTATGAAAAGCCCCTTTTTATCCCAGATAGTTCTGCTTGCTCTGAAATCTGCTCTGTCTGAAATTACTAAAGGTAATCCAGTTTCCCTTTGATTAGTGGTAGGTTGGTATATCTTTATCTCTTTGTTCTTAATCTATATGTTGATATTTAAGTTGCTTTTCTTGTAGAAAGTATATATTTAGATTGTGTTTTCTGATCCATCTTGACAATCTCTCTTTTAATTAATGTATTAAGATCATGTTTAAATTTGCTGTTGATATATTTGATTCATATCTACCATACATGTTACTGTTTTCTGTTTGTTGCCTTTGTGTCTTGTTTCCATTTTTGTATTTTACTCTCTTTTTTGCCATTTTGGTTTTAATTGATCATTTTACATGATTCTGTTTTCTCTCCTTTCTTAGTGCTTCAAATATATATATTTACACTGAAGTTTGCCTTAGAGTTTGCAATATACATTTACAACTAAATTAAGGTCACTTTAAGTAACACTATTCCACTTCACAGGCAATGCAAGTATTTATAACAACAAAATATCCTTAATTCTTCCCTCCCACCCATTGTATCATTTCTGTTATTTGTTTTACTTATGCATAAAACCATTGAATACATGATTGCTATTATTATTTTGAACAGCTCCCATCTGTAACTCGTGTTTATTTTATCACCACTCCTCCCTTTTATAATCTTCTTTATTTCTTTATGTAGATCTGAATTTTCAGTCTTATTATTTTTCTTCTCTCTAAACAACTTCTTTTAATAATTCTTTCAAGACAGGTCCACTGACCACAGATTCCCTCAGGTTTTGTTTGTCTTTGAAAGTATTTATTTCATTTTCACTTTTGAAAGATAATTTCACAGGATATGGAATTCAAACTTGACATTGTTGGTTTTTTTTTCCTCTCAACACTAAAAATTTCACTTCATCTTTCCTTGCTTGCATAATTTCTGAAGAGAAGTTGAATATAATTCTTCTCTTTTCTTCTATATATTTCAGCTTTTGTTTTTACTCCCTTGGGCTTCCCCTAGAGTGTTTTTTTTTTTTTTTTTAATTTTATTTTATTAAATTTATTGGGGTGACAATTGTTAGTAAAATAACATAGATTTCAGGTGTACAATTCTGTATTACATCATCTATAAATCCCATTGTGAGGGTAAGGGGGATCGAATATATGCTGATGGAAGGAGAACTGACTGGGTGATGAACACACAATAGAGTGTTTCTTTATCTGTGATTTTCTGCAGTTCAAATACAATAAGACTTGGTGTAGATTTTCTTTTAGTATTTATCCTGAGTGGTGTTATCTGGGATTCCTAGATCTCTGCTTTCATGTACAATGTTAATTTGGGAAAATTCTCCATCATTATGGGTTCCAATATTGTTCTATGTCTTTCTCCCTTTCTTCTCCTCCTGGTATGCTCATTAGATGAATGTAATACATTTGTAGTTATCCTGCAGTTCTTGGATATTTTATTTTATTTCATCAGCCCCTTTTTTCTTTGCTTTTAATTTTGGAAGTTTCTATTGACATAGCCTCAGGATCATATATATTTTTCATCATCCATTCACAGAAGACATTCTTCATTTCTGTTACAGTGGTTTTGATTTCCAACATTTCTTTTTGATTCTTTCTTAGACTTTCCATCTTTCTGCTTACATCATCCACCTGTTTTTGAATGCTGTATACTTTTTCCATTAGAGCTCTTAGCATACTAATCATAGTTGTTTTAAGTTCCCTGTCTGAAAATTCCAACAACACTCCCATATTGAATCTGCTTCTGATGCTTGATCTGTCTCTTCAAACTGTTTTTCACCTTTTGGTATGTTTTTAATTTTTTTTCTTAATAGCTGGAGATGGTGCATTGGGTAAAAGGCACTGCTTTAAAAATAGGCCTTTAGTAATGTAGTGGTGAGGTGTGGAGTGAGGGGAAGAGTTCTATAGCCTTATAATTAGGTCCCAAGTCTCTCAGTGAGCCTATGTCCTTCAGCTGTAAACTACACAGGAGCCTCTCAGGCTTTTTTTTTTCTGACGTAAGTAGGACAGGGTGGCTGGAGGGAGCTGGAGTTGGATATTTTGCTTTGCTCATGTGAAGGCTAAAGTGGGCTGGAATTGGGTGTTTCTTTACTTCCAAAATTGTTAGGCTCTGGTAAAATTCCAATAGGTTAGACTCTGGTAGACAGATACTCTTAAGAGCAGGCTTGCTAAGAACAAAATGTATTTCAAAACGTTTTTTCCCCCTTCTTCTGCCAGAAGCCCCAGAAGATTCATTTATATTCAATGTGAGAACGTTATACAGCTCCAGGAGCTAAAACTCACAACAGTGTGGGGGACCCCCTATGACTGGGTCTCCTGGGGTTTTTAACTCTCAGATTTGTCCATCCTGAGCCTCCAGCAATCCTCAGTTATAGTTCATGTTTTTACCCTGGCACTGGTTTCTGGGGAGGTTAATGCTTGGAGATTTCTGGTATAGTAAGTTATAATACTCTGTACTTACCTGTCTATCTTTCTAATTTTGGGATACACAGTTTGTTATGATATCACTTCTCTTATGTATCTAAGAAGAGTTGTGGATTTTACAGATATTCAGTTTTATATTTATTGTCAGGACAGAGTATCTACTTCTAAGCTCCTTATATGTTGGACTTGGAACCAGAAGCAAAACATTGGATTTGCTTGTTGCCTATTTCTTATTTATTCCTTTAGTTTCTTGAATGTTACTTATTTACATGTTTCTATGTAACTATGTGGAATTATCCCTTTATTTATACTCAAAGCTACTGGTTAGCTTTTTATATTTGTGTTTTTTCCTCAAAGATTTTAAAGTTTCAAAGAATTTTTCTTATTATGTATTTTGCACATTACATTTATCTTTTTGAAGTTTAGTTCTGTGTGAAAAATAAAGCAACAAAAAGTTTTAATTAAAATGGACTCAAATACAAAATTAATGATCAATGATTTTTTTTAGAAAAGAAATCCTACTACTTCTAACACAATTTGTTATGTGTTGTAGACTGTACATGCACTACAAGATATTATTGGTCTCTTATTTTATCCAGTTTATTTTATTTTTTATGCAATATGTTCATCGTCCTGGTTACCATTATATTTTTAAATTTTTAATTTGTTGAACTACTGTATTAATCTTTATCTAGGAAAGAGGACATTTCACTCAGGGTATTTAATTGGAGGAGATTTCATAGAGAAATACTTATGAAAGGGTGGGCATCCAAAGATAACAAATAAAGGAAAATAAGACACTCAAGCACTGGCAATATCAGAAAGAAAGACAATTTCCTAAAGCGGAAGAGCATGGAAATTTTGTTAGTGGGCTCATGTGAAAGTACCAACGTATCCTGCAGCCAGGATCTGGGTTATGGAGGAATCTAGAGTCTGCAAGAAAAGCAGAAACAAATACACTGATTTTATCCTCTCTCTTCTTAATCTTTAATCTCTTACTTATTCATCTTTTCCTCCTCCCTTCCACTGGCTAAACCCAGCTAGCATCTTCCTCACAAGAAGGTAGCTCTGGTGATGTATTCCACAGAGACAAAAAGTAGGGCAGGGACAAATTGATAATGGATCTAAGGTTGGGGAAAGGAACAAACAGAGGATGCTCAGCACAATTATTCATCTTTGGAGGGACTCAATTCACAAAAGCAAATGCGTGTCTGAAAAGTGATCCACAAACTGAAAAAGTACTTAGATATTAAATAGTAACACAAACATAATTCAGAAAGATGCCACAACATTTAAAAATGAAACAACAACAATCCTATATGGTATTAACACATACTAATCTGAAAGTATGAAAGCTTTCACTTTATTTTCTAAAACCAAAATTGATTTCTCTGAGAAACCATAGTCTTTAATAAAGCAATTTCACCATAATGTTTTAATGTATGAAATGCATTTTGTAAATATATATTTAGAAAAGAAAAAACATAAATTCTTCCTTCAACATTGATGATTCCTCACAAAAAAAGAAAGAAATCACAATTTGATATAAAATTATAAAATCACAATGCATTTAGTGGCAATCATTAAGCTGAGATAACAGGAAACGTGCTTTATCCACACTTCCATATGGAAATACTAGATTATTCCATGTTGTATATCACTGGTCCATAAATTATTACAGCAGTTATGATCACACATATCAACACACCTTGCTGTACATTTCAAAAAAGTATTTAATGCACTGAATTGAATCAATTCTCATTGTACATACTATATACACAATAGCAAGGCTAATTTTACCTTGAACTAATAATTCATGTAACAGAAAAGTAGATATTTTTTGTTTAGGTCATGATTATGTTATACATCATAATGTAGAAAATAAAATGCACTGGAATTAGATCTTATGATGCTTTGGCTCTACATGTGCAAAAAGGAAAATGATTTGTATATAAAAAAAATTATCTAAATTCTAATAATGCCTAGTTTTATTCTCAAAGAAAAATCAAAGGTCATCACTGATGTGCATTCTCTTTTCTCGCTAGTCTTGAAAAAAATAGTGAGTGTTGTAAATGGATTCAATTCTTGATCACTGAGGATACACGTTTAGTGTCCTGAGTAAAAATCTGGTCTGTGTGTATACTTCTCTACTACTAACTACTTTTTCCCTTCTAAATTTTCTTAGAAATTCAATGGCAGATTTTAAATTGAGGATTGAGATACAAAGATCTCTTCATGACATGAATAATGCAACTAAAAATCATATCTATGGATTCAAGTGCTGCTCTAATGGCAAATCACAATGACACTTCCATTATCCATATTTGCCAGAACCTCAGGACTTAAATATCATGGTTTCCTAATGTTGATAAGACTGCAAAATAATATCTTCAAAAGATTGAACTGTGGTCGAAACAGATTGATAGCCAACAGTTTTATTCTTTCTCAACATGTCTTCTTTTATTGGTGAAAGAAACTGATGAAATATTAAGTATATTACTCCTAGTGCAGCAGCAGATCACGAAAAAATACTTTTCAGAAGTCAGAGCAAAAAGAGTGGATTGGAAATACTAATTCTGTCTCTTGAGTTGAAAATTCAAAATTATAGCTTTCGAAAATTCATCACATTTTTTACTGTTAGAGATAGAAAATAGCTTTCAGAAAGAAAATACAATACAGTTTCTGGCTCTAAGTGTCATTTGAATACATCTAAATATCTGACTCATTTATTCTAATACTGGATGTCCTATACTTCAGAGTCCTATGCTTGTAGTGACATTTAGTAGAGACATACATTAGAAGAAATGAACAGTGGAAACTCACCATACCTCATAGTCTTTATAAATCAACCTGAACAGATATCTTTGTTAAAGTTTACAAAATACCAATTATTTTATTTATGTGACAGAGTAATTAATATGTATTAAAATATTAATTTAATATTGTTAGATAAAATCAGTGATGCACAGACACTCACACACAGTTACACGATGTCTGACCCTTAAGTTCAGGAACTCATCCTAGAAAAAGTGCTACATACCTCACTGCTGAATATCACTATGGACACCTTTAAAGTACTCCCCTTGGGAAGCTATGCACTGATGCCAGTGTCTAGTCTACCTTTCAAAGTAATTTTGGAACTCTTTTTCTGGAATGGCCATCAGAACTACTGTCATATGACCCTTGATGTCATGAATGTCATCAAAATGTCTTCCTTTCAATATTTCCTTGATATTCTTGTAAAGAAAGAAGTCAATGGGGGCAAAATCAGACGAGTAGAGAGGCTGTTCCAATACAGGTATTTGTTTACCAGCTAAAACTCCCTTGCAGACAGTGCTATGTGAGCTGGTGCATTGCTGTGATGCAAGAGCCATGAATTGTTGGCGAAAAGTTCAGGTCAATTCTGTCTAATTTTTCATGCAGCCTTTTAAGCACTTCCAAATAGTAAACTTAGTTAACTGCTTGTCCAGTTGGTACAAATTCATAATGAATAATCCCTGAAATACAAAAAAGGTTAGCAACATGGTTGCAACCAGTTCGGAAACTTAATTGTCGGGCAATATTTAAATTCTGGGATTAAAGGTAAAGATGACACATTTGAAAAATATTGTTGCAAAGAATATAACCTAGAAATTTTAATATTATCACAAAGCATAAACTAATTTTTTTAAGTATGTGGAAATTTGAGGAAACTACTATCACATGGATTATTTGATTACTTGATCAATAAAGCATATAAATGGATAAAATCTAGATTAGTATATTCCAAAATGTCTCCCAGGGAACTCTAGACATCTGCTTAAGTAAGGTTGGAAAAATCTGCATCATATAACCCCCAGATGAAGAATTAAAGTGCATTTAAAAAGACACGATAAATCCTTTAGTTAATAACATAATTTCTTTCAACCAAGGATTTTCAAAATGCATCTCATGTTTTTATCATATGTAATACTTATTTTCATTGGTCTTCAGTGGCAAACAGATTATAAAAGTGAGTTTTACAGACAACATGGCAATAATTATTAGTTCATTAAATAGCTGCATTTGTTTATTTGTCAGTCTATTTATGGTATAATTCAATCCACCCAAATGAGTTGGTATAATAAACTACTAATTAAAGCATAACTATTCAGTATACTTATTTATTTTATAAAACATTTGAAATACACCCGTTTACCATCCTTGTCATAGCTTCTTGAAGTGCAATTACAATCCATTCTTTAGATTCTAGAAATTCTTTCATAAGGGCAGAAAACATCCTTATTAAAAATATCATATGCAAGTTAAAATAAAAAATTTATTTCACCTTAATTACTTTCCCTCCCTATAATTAGCAGCTAATCTTATCCACACGTAGCTGCAGGCTATGAACGAACAAGTAAATGCTTGACTGTTGGAATGATTGGGGAACTTTACTTTCTGATAATTACAAGATATAATTGCTTTGGAGCATTCAAAGACCTTTTAGTGATTAGGGAAGCTTTTATAATTCAGTCATAACATTTGTATTACTAATAAACTAAGAAGTCTTATACTCTAATAGCTAACAAATTTGAAAGAAAAACCAATTCTAAAAATGGTATTGCAGGCTTCAGGGGAAATCATTTAAGTATTTAAAAGCATTACATTTTTCAGAATCTAACTTCATATTTTTTTCTTTCACAAATAGTAATAAACAAATAAAATGTATAAAGTCACTATTACAGCTATCTTTTGGAACAATGACTCTAGGAAATTCAGAATGATTTATAGAAAAGCATTTAAAAATTTAGAAGAAAACGTGGTTTTTGTTTGTTTGTTTTTTGTGTGTGTGGTTTTTTTTTTCCAGCAGCATTCAACATCCTAAAGCAACCAAAAGAGGGAAATGTTAAGAAACTGAATTCCAGGGTAATTCACACAAGGATCTGTCACTAAAAATTTGAATGCATTAAGAAAGTAAGAGCAATTTTCATTTTCTATATGACAGTGAATATGACAGGGAAATTGTTGCTGAATTGTAATCTGAATATAGGAAAAACTAAAAGTAGAAAACTCATGTTTAAAAGTTGGGGAAAAGTAAGTAATTTGCTGAAATATTAATTCACATCTCCTTTTCATTATGCTGAAAGCAGGTTTTGTTTTAAGTTTTCACAGTTACTGTGACTCAAATGCAGTATATCAATGACAATGAGGTGGGATATACTACAATAAAGGGAGACTTGGTGAAAAATAATTCACTTTGAGAAGCCAGAATACCTATGAGGACTGACAATTAAGTTCATGAGCTTACCACCATGTGCATACATTGGCAGCACTGTACAAAGAGCTTGTAAGTTTCCTAACTTGGTATATCAGTGTCTCACAGCTGTGTTTGTATCGATGTGTGGTGGTGTCTTGCTGAATGGCATTCGTTATTTTGGTTGCGTGCTTTTGTGTGCCTTGGCGAGAATGTCTGAGCTTGAATTAGAGCAACGAACAAACATTAAATTTCTTGTTAAATTTGACAAGAGTGGAACTAAAATCGGGGACATGTTAGTCCAAGTTTATAGTGATAATTCCATGAAGAAAATGGCAGTGAACAAATGGATTAAATGTTTTTCTGAGGGGAAAGGATGTGTCACTGATGAAGAGAGGTCAGGGCGGCCAGTAATGAGCAGAACTGATGAAAACATTGCAAAAATTAATTGAATTGTGCATCAGAATCATTGGCTGACTGTGAGAAGCATAGAAGACCAAGTAAACATCGATAGAGAAACAGGAAAATCTTAACTGAAATACTTGGTATGAGAAAGGTGTTTGCAAAAATGGTCCTGAAGGAGCTCACCAATTAACAAAAGCAAAGGAGAGTCAAAGTTTGCCAAGACCTTTTTCGAGAGGCAAGACAATGTTTTGGACTGTGTTATCACTGATGATGAAACATGGGTGTACAATAGGACCCTGAAACAAAGCGTGAAAGTACACAATGGAAGACAGCCAAGTCTCCACGACCAAAAAAGTTCTGTCAATCCAAATCAAGAGTCAAAATGATTTTGCTAACTTCTTTTGGTATCAAAGGGATTATTCATTATGAATTTGTACCAACTGGACAAATAGTTAACCAAGGTTTACTGTTTGGAAGTGCTGAAAAGTCTTCATGAAAAAGTTAGACGACCTGAACTTTTCGCCAACAATTCATGGCTCTTGCATCATGACAATGTACTGGCTCACACGGCACTGTCTGTGAGGGTGTTTTTAGCAGGTAAACCAATAACTGTAGTGGAACCATCTCTCTACTCACCTGATCTGGTCCCCATTGACTTTGTTCTTTACCTGAAGATAAAGGAAATATTGAAAGGAAGATATTTTGATGATATTCAGGAAATCAAGTGTAATAGGACTACAGCTCTGATGGCCATTCCAGAAAAAAGAGTTCCAAAATTGCTTTGAAGGGTGGACTAGGCACTGGCAGCAGTGCATAGCTTCCAAAGGGGAGCACTTTAAAGGTAACCATAGTGATATTCAGCAATGAGATATGTAGCACTTTTTTTAGGTGAGTTCGTGAATTTAATTGGTAGACCACATATGTTATTTTTCCTTCCTGTAGAAGCATAAGATAAAAATTGTCATATATGTTTTATAAACACTCCACAAACATGTGTACCTGAAACACATTTACATATACAAGAACCTCAGCTAAATTATACTGAAGGATTATCTTGGAGAGCACTGAGATCCTTGAGATAAAAAAGTGAAATTTATACAAAGATGTTAAAGTTTTTATGATATCCTCAGATAACTTATTTTCCTATGTTACTAGGTATTATATGTTATGTACTTTTTGTGATAGTCCTGTATTTTGATTAATTCAAACATACTTGCCTAAATCTAAACAAATGGCTATTATAAGGAAATAAATTAGTTTCTGATAGGTATCTTTAAAAGTGCTTAGTAGAAAGATCTTTAGGCTTGAATTCTAAATCTCTCAATGTTTGAACTCCTTTTACTTACTTAGGAGTTTTGTGACCTTGTCATCAAAACATACTATGTTTCCCTGAAAATAAGACCTAGCCAGACCAGCAGCTCTAAAGCATCTTTTGTAGCAAAAATTAATATAAGATCTGGTCTTATTTTAATATAAGACTGGGTATAATATAATATAATATAATACCTAATATAATATAATATAATAAAATGTTAGGTATAATACAACATAACATAATATAATATAACATAATATGACATAAGACTGGTTCTTATATAATCTAATATAAGACCTGGTTTTATATTAATTTTTGCTCCAAAAGACGCATTAGAGCTGATGGTCCCGATAGGTCTTATTTTCAGAGGAAACATGGTATCAACTGTATATCAAGTATTGTTTTAAGAAAGATATATGTCATCTGTACTCTTCATAAGAATTGTCAACATAGATATTACCCTCATTTTATAGATAGTCAAGTTGAAGTTCCAGAAATTTAAATAACTTGTCCAAGGTGACAAAGCTAGGAAATGGCAGAAGCAGGAATCAAACATACATTTAACTAATTCCAAAGATAGACTCTTTAAAATGAATCAACCTGTGACCTTCAGATTTATTAAATTGTTTAAATTAAGTTCATTAAATTTCTTCATAAACCTCTTAATCCTTCTAAATTTGAATTTCTTTATGTACAAAAGCATGTAAACCATTTCTTGTAATTCTAGACTAGTTGCTGGGTTAATTAAAAAGAATACAAGAAGGTGAATATATTTTAGAAGTCAAGGTGTTAAATAAATAACTCATTTTTTTTCCCTTTTAATCTAGGTCATTTTAAACAGAAATAATATTTAGATTTCATCAGTTTTCTGAATAAAATAACACTTGGAATATGTAATACCAGTTTTACTATCTACAAGCAATCTTCATAAAATTACTATATCATAAATTGGAACTGAAGCAAGTGCTATTTATTATTCAACTCTGAAATACAAGATGATATTCTTAAGTATGACTAATTTTGAATTTAATTACGTACAAAAAATATTCCTGAATATCAAATTTTATTTGACTTAAGTCAATACTACCCGAAAAAAATGTAGTATTATTTTTAGGGGGTGTATTTCATTAAAACGTTTTTTAATGAAAGTCATTTCAATGGCAATACTTAACTATATTCAAGGATAATGACAAAATTCCATATTCTCACATTATTAGATGTAGTCAAGCCCGTATCCTCAACACAAACAAGTGAAGCAGTAACATAAAATATCATCTAAGTCTTACATTTCAATATTGTAAACTTGACATTTATATCTCTATTTTTTTAATTTCATAAACTTTATTTTAAATTATGAAAAAAATCTAAAATCATACAGAAATAGAATATAGAAGCTTTAGGATATACTAGTTAAATTTTTGTGTTTGAAGTAAAAATTAAAATAAGTAGTATTCAGCAGAAGTTCAGTACAATGAGCCACTCTTAGCCTTTCTGAAATATGGGATGTAATGTCCAATTGCTTACCTAAATAGCAAGGGCATAAGCTTGGCAGTGGCATACATGATTTCAATCCTCTTTGTCACCCGTGAACTGGTAAACCTTAATTCTGAATAAATTTAGTTATTTACCTCCTAGGTTTGCTGTGCGAAAAGTATGTTTATTCATAAGGAGCATTTAACACAGTTTCTGAAAGACATTAAGTACTAATAATGTGTAAAAAGTTCACATGACTTGGAAAGCATTCTAAATACAATTTATATTAAAGAAATATTGTTCTAAATTGTAAATTGTGGCATGGGCATGCTATATGAAAAAGAGCTTGTTTTATATTGTTATAAGATACTGAAAAATCCATAAAATTTCTTATTGATATACTAATTATATAAGTGTTGATCAAATATATCTTCATTTTTATATAAAATGAGCAAATATATCATTAAAGTGTGGTCAATTTCTGGACATTGTTAAAATACAGCTTTTTAAACATTCTACAAGCCAACCCTAAAAAGAATTGAGGTAGATGAATTCACCTACTCAGGTGTATTTTCCTCATCAAACACAAATTATCCCATGTACTTTTAGGACATTTCCTGAATCTCCTGTTAAAATCTATTTCAGAATATATAAATTGGCTCAAAGGCAGATATTAGGGGAGATTATTTCAACAAATAAGGTGGTAGGACTCTGACTTTGGATTTTATTCTGAAGTCATCAGAAAGCTTTAAGCAATAGTACTGCATTATGTCATTTATGGTGTAACAGCTCTGATCTGGCTGCCATGTGGGGAAGGGATTACAGAGGGCAAGAGTGGAAACAAGAGGACTGCTTCAGGGGCAACCATGCCAATAGAAGCAAGAAATGAAAGTAGTGGGATAAACTTTTTAGTAGTATAGGCAGTTACAATTAGGTAGTAATACAGGTAGTTGATATACTTTAGTAGCATAGGTAGGTAGTTATTAGTATATAGATTTTAATATAGAGTGAAGGCTGTATAACCATAAAGTGCAGTCTGAATGTCCCCTGCAGCAAGCAAACATTGCCCTCATCCATTCATTTTGAACACAACAGGAAAGAAGTACAAGACTGAAATACTATCACTTCACTGATTAAAATTTTTCAGTGACCAACAGTAACTTTTCAGGACATTGTAATGACACTCTGGTGCTTCACCGAGATCTCCCTTCAGAAATGAAGGATTTGTTTAGCCAGGTGCTCAGAGAGCTTCCAAGATAGCCCTCAGCAGACAGTTCTCTACCAAAGAAAGTTATGATGCCCAAGGTCACAATTCCTTCCAGGGTAGCCTGCATCCAATGACTGATCAATATGGCAAGTGAAAGGCATAGTCCCCTTCCCTAATTCATGACAATTTTGAAAAGCTGTCTTCACTCGAAAACTCCCCGTGAGATTGGCTGAGGCCTTCATTGCGATCTCATTGCAACTTGACTGCCAAATCTTACTTCTTTGTCTTCCCTTCCATAGGTGCTAATCCCAAGAGCACTTTTAAATAAGTGTTTTGCACATTAAATCCTTCAGTTTAGCTTCACACCCTCATACACATTTGCTTCATACACATCCTGCCACAGTCAACTTGCCCTTCTCATCACTTCTCATGCTTTCTCCTATTTCGGGGGATATGAGCAGTCTGATGCTTCTATTTAGACCACACTTAACACCATCATTCCACCCAGTGCTTGACTACTCACATTTTAGCCCAATTTAAATTGGTCACTTCTGGGAGACTTTCCCCAAATCCTAAGCTTTGAACTTAAAGTATTGTCTTTGACTTCCCCTAGTACTATTTAGAGATTAACTCTGTTATTACATATCTCACAAAAGTAGTATGTTTTTCATTTCTCTTTCAATGGAGAATAAAACCTTTGAGGGAAGGGAATCCCAATTTTCTTCTGGTCCCACTAACATGTAGCACACTGCCTGACACAAAATGGTTTCTAATAAATACTTGACAATTGATTAAGTGAGAAAGAAGCTTGTGAATACATGAAATAATAAATGAAGCTGAGAGAAAGCGATTCAAAGCTACCGGAGCTATATAACAGATCTTTTCTATCATTTTCATGAATTTTGTCAAGCATTAATTCTAATAACAACAATAACGGTAGTGATAAATTGTAACAACAAGCATACTATTAATATATAACATTAACAGAGCCCTGTCAGGAGATAATGCTAAGTGATTTAAATGAATTATTGCATTTTCTACCAATAACATTCCTGTTTATTACTACCATACAGAACATCATTTTGCAGATAAGATAGAGAAGTTAAATAATTTATACTGGGTTTTAAATAAAAAAATAGGGAAGTTAAATGTATCTATCTCTAAATACATGTCAGCTCAGGAAGACATTTCCAAAGTACTATTCTTTACTGCATCTATTTTATCATATTTACAAAACTAATGCAATTAATTAGAGGGGAAAAATCTGGGAGTAAGAGTCAAACTTTAGAATAATAACTAGCTGAGTGCCTGGACAAATAATAATATTCTCATTTGCTATATCTGTAAAAATTCAAAATCTTCAGCTGATAGAAGTTGACACAAATTAGACACTTCATGAATACATAGTAAATATTTATTCCCCCTTTCTCTCCTTTTACATTCCATAATTATTTTTATCTTTTTCATAAGGTATTAATTGGGAAATATGTTTTGTTTTTGACACTAAAACAATATAGGTAACTAGTTCTATCTATTGATACAAATCATCATTTTCTACTCTTACTAAATGTTAATTAAAAAGTAAAATTAAAAGTAACTTTAAAGTTTGTTTAATTTGCGTTTCATGATAAATAATTTTTACCCTTTGGTAAATGATTTGAAAGCAACCATTTATTGATAAAACTCAAGTATAAATAAAGGCATTAAGATCCAAAAACTAGAGAGAGAGAGAGAGAGAGAGAGAGAGAGAGAGAGAGAGAAATTGGAGTGTCATTAGCACAGATTCTTCTGTGTTATGATTGAGAAGATCAAAGCATCCTCTATTTTTTTTCCTTACTGCCAAACACAAAGGAAATTCAGTGAAAGTTCAGTTGAGATTGTTCAGGTCATGGGTTATAATTAACTTGTGAGAAAAGTTTCATATTGGCCTATTAGAAAAGAAATATCAAGGAGGTCATTAAAAAAATTCTAAAGGTTGCCCTGGGACTTATCTTCAAATGATACATTATCATATTACCTAAAGTACTGTCAATGAATAGCTTTTGTAATAGAGCTTCTTAGTTAATATCTTCACCCCAACTGCTCCAAAATTCACTTTTAAGAATTTAGGCATGTGGTTATTCTATTAGCCAACAATATTTTAGCAATACACTCTATGATACTCGCCATTGTTTAATTTTTTAGTTAAACTTATTGGGGTGACGATTAGCAAAATTGCATAGTTTTCAAGTGTTCAATTCTATAATATATCATCTATATATCACATTGTGTGCTCACCACCCAGAGTCAGTTGGTGATATTCATCATTCTGATACTAGGAAGTCTGATCTTGCAGGAAGGGAGCAAAGAGTCATTCACTGTAGGTATATATTCTAACTTAAAATTATATTTTATATCACTGGGATATTAGAAAACAATTATTGCTTTTTTAAAACTTAAAACTTAATTTACATTTTAAATTGAAGCAAAACCTGTATAAAATTTAATACATGGCAACTAAATATAAATAACTTGAATTCTAAAATATTTAAACTTTGTAATTTAACTAGAACTTAATTATCTGTTGATATGTAATTACTGTGTTTGATGAATATAAATAGGTAGAATAATACTTTAGGACAGAAAAAGTTTTCCATGTACTTTAACACTTTTACAGATGTAGAGATAATACACTACAGATAAGAGAAGTACTTTTTTAGTAAGATATTAGAAACATAGGGAGTAAAAATGCTGAAGACCAAGGAGGGAACATTAACAAAAACTTATAACCAGTGTGTGAAAAATGATGATAATTGTGTATATTTGCATAAGATATTTGCTGTAAAATAAATGCAGATAAATAAAATGAGAATTTATCATATTGTCTTTGATTTTCTGTTTCATCTCAGCTCTACATGAAACATATCAGTTACAGTATTCTTTACCAATCTTTCCTCCCATTGAGAATTGCTTTTCTTGGCAAACATTCCAGTAAGTTTTATGCATGAGAAAACCAAGTATGTTTGAAATTGATAAAGGTTGTGAAGAGCTACATATTAGCTAAATAGAATTTCTGTAAATATATTTTAGGGCTAACTTTATCAACCAAATGTCAGAATCACTCCACTGATATTCATAGTATTGTGACATGTTCACTCTAGAAATGAGCAAGCTGTTCACCAGAGATTCAAACTTTAAGCAGAGGTAGAAAAATGTATTTGTTCTATGTATTTGCTGATAAACAAAGTAACTTCCTTGGGTATTTGCTGTATAAGTAAAAGTAGATCGTACACATTTGATAACACTGCTGTTATAATAGGAAGAGAATATACCTATGGTACAGTCACTTGTCAAAGAAACAAATTGTTCCTTGAATATTTTCATAAATAAATTTCCTTCTTCTCGAGCTCTTTTTGGGTGCTGCATTTTTTCTTTTCTGGTACAAATTTTTAATGCAGTATCCCAAATATGCAATGTATGTTTTTTAGGAATAGGAATGGGGTGAAGTATTTAGGTGTCTACTGTCATACAAAGTCAAAATAATAGTACTCTGAGGCAGATCTACACTGATATATAAAACACAGTTGCCTAGTGATTTTCTTGTTGCGCTTATTGGTGAATTATAGCTAAGTAAGTAGATATTAAGAACTTTCAGCAAAGAGGGAAATGGCAAAAATAACATTTTATCTTAAATTACGTGAGTAATCAAACAAAGAAGATGCTAATTAGGAGTCAAGATTTTTGGTTTTATCATCTCAATGCCTGGCAATTATAGTGAAGGGGTTTCAGTGAAGTTCTGAAGTGTAATTCATATCAGGAAACAAAAACTATTAATTTTCTGAAGCAATTTTTTTTTTTTTGCACGGCAAAATTTAAATCATTCCAAGTTAATATAATGGTTTTGAATTGTTTTATAAATGTAACGTAACAGGATCATTTTAATAATTGTAAAAAAGAGAATTGTCCAGGCAAATGAATAATATTAAAAAATCATTTTACTTTATTAGGTGCATTAAGCCCATTTACATTCGTTGATATAATTAGTATGTTGATCACCACTCTTGAGTTGCCATGTATTAAATTTTGTCAAAATATTTTATAATTATATTTTTTGTTACTGATCACATGTTTCTTTCTGTACAGGATATAGTCATACTTGTTTATTAGGAATATTTTTCCCTAATGATATATATTTTTAATTTGTGACACAGTAGGTCAAATTCTAATACAGTATTACTTATTGTTAATATAACATTTCTATGTTTATCTTCAAGAAACTGGCATAATCACTCACTAATGCATAAATAGCTTATACACACACTAGAGACAATTTAAATTATATGAACACAAATAATTTTTAACAATGTAAGCTATGTATATAATGATTTATATAGACATTGAGAGTAAAACATTATTTTGAACTAAAATAATTTTTTAGGAAAAATGTATTTTCTATTTATTACTAGAAATTGGTCTATTTTCTACTTTTATTTTTACATTCTAGTTACAAATCCTAAAGTTTTCATGTTATATATTTATTCTCAGTCATCTGAAGTTGTAAAACTCAAGACACCAATAATGCAAAGAACTTTTTGTTTTAAATAAAAATTGGAGATAGTACAATATATTTTTATAAGTAGTTTATTTTATGTTATAATCTAAACTGCTAATTTTTAAAGAAATTATAAATGCCAAGAAATATACTGAGTCTATAATTAATATTGGAATGTAGCATGAAAATATTTTGTACCAGTACATGATTTCAAATAGCTTTCATCAGGAAGAAAGAAAAAAAGAAATTTAATGAAGTCAACAGTATTTCTTTGTTAATTTCCTGATATTTTAAACTGTTTGAAAGACAATTCCAATTGCTCTAAATTATTAAATTTGTTTATTAGACAGGAAAAAAAGTCTCCATTTTATTTCATAACTCTTATCCCACAGCAAATGACAAAATCATTTAATATTTTCATAAGACCTTTCATAAAATTAGAAAAAAAATTGAAGTTAAGCCAGATCTTTCACTTTAGATTAATTGGTTTTTACAATGAAATTATCACCTGTGCCAAACTTCTTTAAAAATTATGTATGTCACTAGACTAATCAGCTAATTTAAAAATAAAATAACTGGGAATTACATCATAGAAATGGTGATGTGAGGTGAGCCTCTTGAAATCTCCCCTGAAATTTACAACAAATTGAACATCTATAATTCCACAAAGGACTCCATGTGCAGCAGACAGGCAAGATTAAGGGATGTACAACTGAAATAATCTAAAGGTCGGCAAATTGGACAAGCGGGGGTGGAGGGAACTGGGAAGTGAGGAAACGGAGATGTGGGCACAGGACATAGACCTAGCTTGGAGCTCCCAACTCCCTGCATTCCAGAGCTAGCACGCCACAGGAGAGGTGCTCCCCTTATGTCCCACAGTCCTGCCTGAGGGATCAGCATATAACAGAGCTGAACCCAACGCTCAGGCAGAGACCTCAGAACAAAGACTGAGGGAAGAAGTGTGAAAATAGTGGTTTTATCCCTCACTGCCAAGCAGAGGACGGAAGGCATAGGCACAGAACCTAGCCAATCCTTTCCTACTCTCCCAGAGCTCACCCCACCCTCACCCTCCTAGTTCTAGAAGCAGAACTGTAGCAGTGTCAGATCAAAACAACAGAATGTTTGCAGTTCTGAGAAGTGTGGCCCACAGCCAGGGACTCTTGACCCAACTAGCTCCGGTGAAGGGGAGAGAGCCTTGGGTGCAGGATTGGTTGTGCTGGTGGTCATTGCCATTGCTCAAAGCCACCTCTCACAACCCACCCTGCCCTTTTCCCCACCTATCTGGGTGGATCCCTGCCAGGATAAACAGAGCCACTGAAACACATAAACCCTGAAACTGGTGCAGAAAGAGCTTTGGAACTTCAGAAGCTCTCCACATCCTCCACAGAGGCAGTGTCCTGTGACCCAGGCAACCTGCTCACAGAGGAGAAGCCCACCTTACAGGGACACACCCGCCCCATTGTGTGAGAAGCTGGAACAGTGCACAGAAAACATAACACTACAGTGTGAGAGAGAACACAAGGCTACAGTCAGAAAGAAAATAAAACATTCTACCAACACCTACAGAAAAACAAAAGAAAGACCTCTTTCTATCAACCTGTTGCAGAACTCACTCCTGTAAGAAGAGAAATAATAATATATTAATTGCCATGGATAAACAAGGTAACAAGGCAGTTCAGAAAGAAAATGAAAAGTCTTCAGAAAATGGACTTAAAGATATGAAAATATGTCACTTAAATGACAGAGAATTCAAGATTGCAGTTCTTAAAAAACTCAACAAGATGCAAGAAAACACAGACAAGCGGTTTAATGAACCCAGAAACACAATCAAAGAACAAAATGGACATTTTACCAAAGAGATTGAAATTTGAAAAAGAACCAAATAAAATTTCTGGAGATTAAGAACTCAATAAAAGAAATGAAGAATGAAATAGTCAGCTTAGGTAACAGAGTTGACCAGACGGAGGAAAGAATCAGTGACATTGAAGATAGAAATATGGAAATGACACAGATCGAAGAAGGGATAGAATTGTGAGTTAAAAGAAATTAAAGAACTCTACAAGAACTTTTGGACTCCATCAGAAAGAGCAATATAAGAATAATGGGCATACCAGAAGGAGAAGAAAGAGAGAAGGGAACAGAGAATATAGTCAAACAAATAGTCAATGAGAACTGCCCAAACTTGTGGAAAGAACTGGACCCTTGAATCCAAGAAGCAAATAGAACACCTAATTACCTCAACCCCAACAGGCTTTCTCCAAGGCACATTGTATTGAAGCTATCTAAAATCAACAACAAAGAAAGAATCCTTAAGGCAGTCAGGGAAAAGAAGTTAGTAACCTATAAAGGAAAGCCTACTAGATTATCATCAGATTTTTCAGCAGAAACTCTACAAGCCAGAAGGGAGTGGAATGAAAAATTCAAACCATTGAAAGAGAGAAATTATGAGCCACGAATAATATATCCATCAAAGATATCCTTTAGATATGAAGGAGGAATAAAGACCTTTCCAGACATACAGAAGCTGAGGGAATCTTCTAACACACGACTTGCACTGCAAGAAATCCTGAAGGAGGCTATTCAAACTGAAACAAAAAAGCAAAAGAAAACAAAACTTTGGGTAGTATTATGAGCAGACAGACAGAAGCAGGAAATGGCAACCCCTACACCAAATAGGACACTATGCACTTAAACATAACATATGGGGTAAAGAAGAAAAAAAATATACACAAAAAAAGAGAGAGCAAAGAAACACACAACTTGCTACTACAGCACAGAAATCAACTCACAGCATAAATAGGGACAATCTGTGACAATAAAAACATAAAAGAGGAAACAGTAAAGGGCTGAACCAGTACAAGGAAAAGGAAAAAGGAAGAATGTTGAAGAAATGTAATACTCTAAATATGGAACTTACTTTTACATAAACTTGTAAATGGTTATCACTCAAAAAAATCCAGAACTAAAATATACAACATAAAAAAAGAACAAGCAGAGGGAAAAATCATAGAATACAACCACACAGAAATAATAGACAGCAACAAAAGGCAAAGAAACAATAGAGACACCATCCTACCAGAAAACAAAAGATAGAGTGATAGGAAATCATCATATATCAATAATCACCCTAAATGTAAATAGACTGAACTCACCAATAAAAAGTCACAGAGTAGCAGATTGGATCAAAAAACTAAACCCAACCATATGCTGTCTCCAAGAGACTCATCTCAGCTACAAGGACAAGCATAGACTCAAAGTGAAAGGGTGTAAATTGACACTCCAAGCAAATGGTACCCAGAGAAAATCAGGTGTAGCCATAATGATATCAGATGAAACAGATTTCAGAATAAAAAAGACAACAAGAGACAAAGATGGACATTTTGTAATGATAAAGAGGACTATACAACAGGAAGATGTAACAATCATCAATATTTATGCCCCCAATAAGGGAGCACTGAAATATACAATGCAAACTACCAACAGAATTAAAAGGAGAAATTGATTAAAACACAATTATAGTAGGGGACCTAAATATATCATTGACAGCTATGGATAGATCATCCAAACAGAAAATAAATAACGAAATAGCAGCCCTAAATGACACATTAGATGAAATGGACATAACTAACATTTATAGAGTACTTCATCCTAGAACATCAGACTATATATTCTTTTCTAGAGTACATGGAACATTCTCAAGGACAGACCATATATTGGGACATAAAACTAGCCTGAGCAAATTTAAGAAGATTGAAATCATTCCAAGCATAGTCTCACAAGGCTTTGAAATTGGGTATCAACTGCAAAAAGAAAACAGGAAAAACCACAAATATGTGGCGATTAAACAACACACTTTTAACGAATGAGTGGGTCAAAGAAGAAAAAAGAGGAGACATCAAAAGATACAAAAAAACAAATGAGAATGAAAATACATCCTACTGAAATTTTTGGGACACAGCAAAAGCAGTTTTAAGAGGGGAATCTGTATCTTTAAAGGCCTATCTCAAGAAAGAAAAATCCCAGATAAATAACCTCACATCATACCTTAAAGAACTAGAAAAAGAAGAACAAATGAAACCCAAAGTCAGCAGAAGGAAGCAAATAATAAATATCAGAACAGAACAAAATGAAATAGAGAACAAAAAGACCATAGAAAAAATTAATCAAACAAAGGGCTGGTTCTTTGAAAAGATTAATAAAATTGGCAAACCCTTGGCTAGAGTCACTAAGATAAAAAGAGAAAAGACACAAATAAACAAAATCAGAAATTAAAGAGGGAAAATTACCACCGCTGCCACAAAAATACATAAGATCATCGAAGAATACTATGAAGGACTATATGCCACTAAATTCAATAACCTAGAAGAAATAGACAAGTTCTTAGAAACATACAGCTTTCCTAGACTGAATCATGAAAAATTGGAAAATCTAAATAGACTGATCAACAGTAAGGATATTGAATCAGTCATCTGAAACTTTCCCAAAAGCAAAAGTCAAGGACTGGATGATTTCACTAGTAAATTCTACCAAACATTCAAAGAGGATCTAATACCTGTCCTATTCAAACTCTTCCAAAAAACTGAAGAAGAGACAATACTCACTAACTCATTTTACGAGGTCAACATTATCCTGACTCCAAAACCTGCTCAGGATAACACACACAAAAAAGGAAACTACAGACCAATATCTCTGATGAATACAGATGTAAAAATCCTAAACAAAATTCTCGCAAACTGAATTCAATACTGTATTAAAAAGATTACACAACATGACTAAGTGGAGTTCATACCAGGGGCACAAGAATTGTTCAACATACGCATATCGATCAATGTGATACATCACATAAACAAAATAAAGAACAAAAATCATATGCTTATATCAATAGATGCAGGAAAAGCATTTGACAAGATACAACATTGATTTATGATTAAAACACTTAATAAAATAGGCATAGAAGGAAAATACCTTAATGTAATAGGGGCCATATATGACAAACCCTCAGCTAATATCATAATTAACGGTGGAAAACTGAAGTCCTTTGCTCTATGTTCAGGAACATGACAGGGCTGTCCCCTATCACCTCTGCTATTCAACATAGTATTGGAAGTCCTTTTAAAAATAAAAGGCATCCAAATTGGGAACGAAGAAGTTAAATTGTTACTTTTTGCAGATGACATGATGCTATATATAGAAAACCATAAAGAGCCCCCCCCAAAAAAAAACTATTAGAAACATTAAACGAATACAGTAAAGTTGTGGGTTACAAAGTTAATGTACAAAAGTCCATTGCATTCCTATATACTAACAATGAAACCTCAGAGAAAGAAATAAAGGGGTGGCTGGATGGCTCAGTTTTTCAGAGCCCGAGCTCTGAACAACAGGGTTGCCGGTTCGATTCCCACATGGGCCAGTGAACTGAGCTCTCCACAACTAGATTGAAGACAACAAGCTGCCACTGAGCTTCCAGAGGGGAGGTCGGGTGGCTCGTTTGCTTTGATCATGAGCTCTGAACAACAGGGTTGCCAGTTTGATTCCTTTATGGGATGGTGAGCTGTGCCCCCTGCAACTAAAGATTGAAAACAGTGACTGGACTAGGAGTTGAGCTGCACCCTCCACAACTAGATTGAAGGACAACATCTTGGAGCGGATGGGCCCTGGAGAAACACACTGTTCTCCAATATTTTCCAATTAAAAAAAAAAGTTTATATAAAAAAAATTCCCTTTGCAATTGCAACAAAAGAGTAAAATACCTAGGAATAAACTTAACCAAGGATGTGAAAGACCTATACACTGAAAACTATAAGATATTTTTAAAAGAAATTGAAGAAGACACAAAAAAATGGAAAGACATTCTGTGTTCATGGACTGGAAGAATCAACATAGTTAAAATGGCCATATTACCCAAAGCAATATACAGATTTAATGCAATACCCATCAAAATCCCAATGATGTTTTTAAAAAAAATAGAACAAACATCAGATAGCCAAAGCAATCCTAAGAATAAAAGAATAATGACGGAGTTATCATGCTCTCTGACTTCAGCTTGTGCTACAGGGCCAACAACAGTCAAAACAGCATGGTATTGGCAGAAAAACAGACACACAGACCAATGGAATACAATGTAGAACCCAGAAATAAAAACCACATAAATATGGACAGATAATTTAGGACAAAGTAGTCAAAAACATATGGAGAAAAGAAAGCCTCTTCAATAAATGGTGCTGGGAGAATTGGAAAGCCATGTGCAAAAGAGAGAAACTAAACTTCTATTTGTCACTGTGTACCAAAATTAACTCAAAGTGGATCAAAGACCTTAACATAACACCTGAAACAATAAACTGCATAGAAGAAAACATACTTACTAAACTTATCAACATTGGGTTCAAAGAGCATTTTATGAATTTCACTTCAAAGGCAAGGGAAGTAAAAGCTAAAATAAATGAATGGGACTATATCAAACTAAAAAGCTTCTGCACAGCAAAAGAAACCATTGACAAAATAAAGAGGCAACCAACCAAATGAGAGAAGATTTTTGCAAACAATGCCTCCGATAAGGGGCTACTATCCAAAATATATAAAGAACTTATACAACTCAACAGTAACAAAAAACAAATAATCCAATTGAAAAATGGGCAGAGGTCCTGAATAGACATTTCTCCAAAGAAGACATACAAATGGCAAATAGACATGAAAAAATGCTCAACATCAGTAATCATCAGAGAAATGCAATTAAAAACCACAAAGAGATATCACCTCACATCAGTTAGAATGGCTATCATCAACAAGACAAATAGTAACAAGTGTTGAAGAGGCTGTGGAGAAAATGGAACCCTTATACACTGTTGGTGGGAATGCAGATTGGCAGCTGCTATGGAAAGCCGTGTGGAGGTTCCTCAAAAAATTAGAAATAGAATTATCATGACCCAGCAGTCCCTCTTCTGGGTATATATCCAAAAAAATCTGAAAACATTTATCTGTAAAAATGTTCATTGAAGCTTTATTAGTAGTGGCCAAGACATGGAAACAACAAGTGTCCTTCCACAGATAATCGGATATAGAAAATGTGGCATATATACACAATGGAATACTACTTTGCCATAAGTAAAGATGAAATAGTGCCATTTGCCATAACGGAAATGGATTTTGAGATTGTTATGCTAAATGAAACAAGTCAGACAGAAAAATTTGAGAACCATATGATTTCACTGATATTTCATATGTAAATCTGAAAACAACAAAAGAACAAGACAAACAAATGAAGCAACAAAAACTCATAGACACAGACAAGAATTTAATGGTTACCAGAGGGTAAGGGGCAAAGGGACTGGGTGATAAGGGTAAAGGGATCAAATATATGGTGATGGAAGGAGAACTGACTCTGGGTGGTGAATACACAATGGGATTTATAGATGATGTAATACAGAATTGTACACCTGAAACCTATGTAACTTTACTAACAATTGTCTCCCCAATAAACTTTAATTTAAAAAATATATAAAAATGAATTAACAAAATAACTGTAAATTTCATGGAGACGACATTCCACATATTAAATTCTTAATTTACATTCCATTTTAATGATAAATGTGAGAAAACCTAAAATAATATGTTTTCATACAAGTTCATATTATAAAAAATATATGGTCATAATTTATGATAATTTTTTTATATCCTTCATTGTGGCATCGGATGTTATTTCATGAAGGGTACTAATAAATTAGAACATAGAATCATATTATACTTCAATTATTTTATATCCAGAATTACCCCTAAATAGGGCTGTCTTTTAAAAATTAACTTTCTAGAATTTTATTTGTAAGTTTTAATCAAAGTTTATAGGTTATATTTTAAAAATTCTTAAATGTAATCTACTTATCAAGAGTTTGTACTTCAATCCTTGCTTAAGCGAGTTACATATTCCCTGTTATTTAGACACAGTGGTTTATTCGTAGATGATATTATGCAATTCTGAGTCAGAGAAGAAATGAATAAGCATGTATCTGAAGTCACCATTTGAAAAATCACTCAAAAAAAGAAAAGAACTTGAGAACCAATGATCAATTTATTATAACTATGCTCACTTGTATGTTAATATGGCACTAAATTGTAGTTTCCCAATTCCTGTTTTAATTAACAATGTACTAAAGTAAAAAGAAAAAACACATAATGTTACCAATTCAAGAGAAAAAAACAATAAAATTTGAAATAGGATTATAAGAAATATTTATGATAGCACCTAAGATGAATGGAATAATTGAGTGTTTGTATTACGAGATATGCTGAAAACTAATGATGCCAATGCTATAATCTTACTAAGGAGGAAATTGAGGTCCCAAAAAATCTAAACCATTTGTCAAAAATGAAAGCTGCAATAGAAATTTGGATATTGACTTAAGTAATCTTTTAAATAATATGAGCCAAATTTAATCATTTATTCACATTTTTACTTCATCACTAGCTATTTATCAAGCCCCTTCTATATATAAAGCACTCTATCAGTTATTGGCAATATCAAAGAAAGAAAGTTGAATTGTTCCTAAATATATGTAACCTATGTCTTATAATTAATACATTTTTTCTCATTCAAATGACTGTTTTTGTAAAAACAAATAAATTAGATGAACAATAATGATTAGCATATTGAAACTTACTATCAGTAATACCACAGTCATATACTTAACTCCTCAACAGTGCTCTCAGATTTTTCATAGAAGAATTTAAGTACTCAAGTTGGTTAAGTTTTGGGCAGGTACAAACATCATAAAGATAAAACAGGAACATTAAGTCATTATCAAGTCTGATGAATAATACTTCATACTTATATTGTTTAGGTGCTAATTGTGATGACCCAATGGAAGACCTAGATGCACTTCACTTACCAAAATTTTGAGTGTGTGAAAAATGATAAATGTCTATAATGATGTTCTATTTCTGTCTAAAATAATTTGGAAGCAATGAACCCACTTCTCTGACAGTACATCACAGCATTGGGCAAAATATTTCAAAGATTAATAGCTTGTCAGGGAAAGCTCAAACTGATACGAATTTTCTGTAAAATTACATATCCCCATGTTAAAAATTATTTCATGCAAAAATGTGAAGAACTGCAGAGGGTGCACATAATATTTTAAATAAATATGGAAAGTGTCAATATTTCATTTAAACCTTTCATGAAGAATGACGGTGAAAAGTTAAAATAGAACTCTACACACAAGTAATATTTTAAAGACTGCAAGCCAAGTGCAGCAGCCTGGAATCCCAGCTGACAAACTGGCATGAAGAATCAAAGGAGATCTTACAGAAAGTATGACAACCTTGCAGAGAGGTTAAATTAAAATCTAGCAACATGTAAAAATAAAGATTTTTCTTGACTCTAACAGAGGGCGCATGCTAGTGAATTTAGGAAATTAAAATTGTTGATTTAAGCAGAAACGTCTCAGAAACTGCTATAGGACACTGACCCAGATTACCTGGAATTTGAGAAATTTACCCAGGCACTAGAATATTTCACAAGAATATGAAATGTAACTCTAATACCAACTTTATTCACTTTAACTTTACAGAAGTAGAAACAGGCTTTCTGAATATATTCCTTGGCTCTTCCTTGAAATCTCTCTTATTGGAACTAAGAAAACAATACATCTGGAGGCAATGGAAATACAAGTATAATGAGTGTTGGATTAAGAAGTAAATCCAACATTCTCTAAATTCACAAGTTGTAAAAGAAATGAATGAGGTAACCCAAAGTCAAAGAGAACCATCTTCTTACTTAATCATGTTCCCCAAATGTCTGCATATATACTTATTTTTTTCCCTCTTCACTTTTTCAACATCATGATTACTGCAAGCCCAAAGTTGATGCACAGCATGTTACAATTCAAAATACAATACCAATTATCTTAGTTCAGACTGCTGTGACTAAAATAATGCAATCGGATGGCTTTAAAACATATCCTTTTTTTCACAGTCCAAGATCAAGGTGCTAGTAATTGGGTGTCTGGTAAGGGCACTCTTCATGGTTTTCAGGGGGCCATTTTCCTGTTGTTTCCTCACATTGTGGAGAAAAAGAGAGAGTGTGTGCACTAGAGCAAGCTCTCTCCTGCCTCTTCTTCTAAAGGCACTAATCCCATTGTAAGGGCTCCACCCTCATGACTTAATTACTTCCCAAAGGCCCCATCTTCAAACACCTCTACATTGGAGATTAGGGTTTCAAAGTATGAATTTTGGGAGGACACATTCAGTCCATAGCACCAATAAATTCATAAAATGGTGCATGGTCAGTGTTGTGCTTCCCATGAAATCATCTTCTAAGGATACATGCTTATCTGACCTACAGAGAAAAGTCTCAGGAATTATTGGAATTGCATTCATAATTTTAAAATGTTACAATATTCACACATTGACCTACTGCTTGAATAATAAAACCAGCATTTGGAAGCAGCAGCTAGAGCTTATTTACAAAACACAACCATAGAGAGAGAGAGAGAAAGAGAGGGGAAGAGGGAAAAAGAGAGAGTCAGAGAAAACATACACAAAGAGGAAAATACCTTCAAGTTGCCTCAAAGTTTTTTTAGGCATCATAAAATAAACCTGCAAACAAGATATAGAGGAAGAAAGGTTTTAAAATTGATGTGATCATCTGAAAATTAAAGAGACAAATTACTGCATGTGTTGAAAGAGTCTATAGCAAACCAAATGAAATAAGCGAAAATGGTTTGACTTTCTGTTAAGGCTATCAAGGAGCAACTTATAACATAGTAACTCACAAAAAAATAAGTCTTCAAAGGAGATAACATTTTTATAAGACTGATTGGATTTCATGTCTGATGCAAAGACCTGGGCAGAGTGTCACAGTCTTGTAACAACAACAAAGAACCAGGCAAACAGCACATCCACAACTTTACTTGAACACATCAAAAGGCTGAGGTGGCAGGACTGCTAAACAGTCGTTGGCCTATGGAGAGGAAGGCCCCTGATGAGACACGGGATGTAAATCTTTGGTTACTCATAACAGACAGAGCCAGGCCCAGGAATGAAGACATCAGACAGGATTACCTGGTGAGGCCTAGAGTGTGTCATCCTTTTGTGTTGTCCTTCTACTAGGAATGTCTATGAAGACAACCAAGAACTCCTAAAGATACCCAGTGGGGGGTGGGCAATTGGATATCTCGATCTGATGAAACCTCAGTCTTGTGCAAGTACTGTGTCTCTGGCCTCAGAGGATTGGCTGTGTCTGGCCCTGTTCCTTTCACTCCCCATATCTAGTTTGGGGCTCAGCACTTATTTTTGCCCTTTTCTTACAAGTAGCAAACTTTTTGTTCTTATATCCTCAGCTGCAATGGAATATTATACTTGTCCTCAGCATATGATTTTTTGTGAGGAAATGTGGAACCCTAGGATGTTACAAATATAGGAAGAGTTTGCAAAATCTTGAAGAGTTTTTCACAGTATAATTCACTACATGCTCACAAAGAGAATTGGCCAGAGTCCTGAGAAAGCATCCATACTAGTGCATGCCTTGGAGTGGAGAACAACAGGAACTACAGGAGAGGCACAAAATTTGCCAGGACCTCTCCACTTTAGCTCCCCCAGGAAACAGAAGGCTTTATCTGTGGGGGAAAGGACAATAAAAACTGCATTTTGAGGGCACAGGTATAATATTGCTGCTGGTGAAAAAGAACAGAAAAAGAACATCCTTTACTAAATGGGAAACAGTAGGGATAAGTGCTGGGCCTAGAACTAGAGATGAGGGAAGGACAAGATCTCTGGGAAGTCCAATCCACTGAGATGAAGGGACACAGTACCTGCAGAAGGCTGTGGCTTGATCAGCATGGTGTTATCCATCAGGGGAGCAAGCATCAGGTAAAAAGTGACAATACAGTTGACCCTTAAATAACATGTGTTTGAACTGTGCAGGTCCACTTACATGCAGATATTTTTTCAATAAATACTGTAAATGTATTTTATTTTCCTTATGATTCCCTTAATAACATTTTCTTTTCTCTAGCTCATTACATTATAAGAATACAACATATAACATTTATAACATCCAAAGTATGTATTAATAAACTGTTTATGTTATTGGTATGGCTTCTGGTCAACAGTAGGCTACTATTAGGTTTTTGGGGAAGTCAAAAGTTCTATGTGGTTTTTCAAGTGTGTGTGTGTGGGGTTGGCTACCCTAATTCCTGTATTGTTCAAGGGTTAACTGTATTTACCTCTAGAAGTGTTCTCTTGTCTCTACGGACAATCCTCAGAGAAGTATAACACAAAAGTAAGACCTAAAGCTGAGGGTAGAGTTATATCGAGAAAAAAACCTATGCCCAAACAACCTCCCACCTTAATCACAAATTATGCCTTGTGGAACGTGTAGGCTTGTAGGCTACATTACATTCAGGTTAATTATAGTGCCCCCCACCACCACCACCACCACACATGCAACTCAGAAATACTGCTGTATAGATTAAACTACCACACCAAAGGCCTGGCAGAAGAAAAGATAGATACATTTGCAGGTAAAAATCTATTTTTCTGTCTCTAGTGTCCTAAAAAAGATGTCCAGTTTCATAAAAACATTATGAAACATATGTAAAAATCCGATAACAACACACAGCCAAAAGACAAAAAATAAATAGAATTTGACTCAGATGTTAGACTTACAGTTCAACTCTGACGTGAAGAATTTGGAAAGTGGCTCGTTCACTTTTACTGAAAGCGTATTGCAGACATCACTGAGAGTTAAAAACTATAGGGGGACCGTGTCATAGGCAGGCCCCCACAATATTTTGAGATTTACCTCCAGAAGATCCACCAGGTTCCCATAGTAAATATCAGAGAAAAATTCCCTTGGGTTTCCAGCAGTTAAAAGAGAAAAGAACCATTTGAAACACTTCAGAGCATTCTGTTCTTAGTAAGACCTGCCCTCAGGGAAAACTAGTTAACCAGAGCCTAACCTGCTGGAATATTATAACTGACGTGTAGAAGATAAATGCCCAACTTAAATTAGCTTTAGTCTTCCAGGTAGGTAAGGAAAATATCCAAATGTAGAACACTATAGCCTTATTATCCCACCTAAGGAGGGGTGAAAAATACTGAGAAACATTTGTGAAATTCACAGTTCAGAGGCATGGATTCACTAAAGACTGAGATTTGATCATAGAACCACATCAGAATATTTCCCTTCTCCCCAACCTCACATCACATTACTAAAAACCTATTTTAATAGCTTCTTTTACTTGCATCTTGTGTCCAGCTATCAAGAAAAAAATTACCAAAAGGTAAAAATTATAATTTAAAAATACAAAACAAGCATCAGAACCAGACATGGAATTTAAAACAACTATGATTAATATGCTAAAGAGGACTGTGATGGATAAAGTAGATGGCCTATAAGAACATATGGGCATTGTAAGCAGAGAGATGGGAATCCTAAGAGAGAATGAGAAAGAGATGCTAGAGATCAAAAACGCTGAACAGAAAAAATAATGCTTTTGATGGGCGTAATAACAGACTGTACGTGGATGAGAAAAGAATCTCTGAGCTAGAGGACATATCAGTATATTCCTCAAAAAACAAAAAGCAAAGAAAACACACACACACACACACACACACACACACACACACACACACCAGACTATCCAAAGACTTGGGACAACATATGCGTAATGGGAATGCCAGAAAAAAACAAAGAGAAAAAAGAACAGAAATATTTAAAACAATCATGACTGAGAATTCTCCAAATTAATGTCAGACAGAAACCCACAGATCTGCAAAGATCAGAGAAAAATCAAACAGAAAAAATTCCAAAGCAAACTACACCTTGGTATAGCATTTACTAATTACAGAAAATCAAAGGTAAGGAAAAATCCTGAAAGAAACAGAGGGAAAAACATCTTACATATAGAGTAACAAAGATAAGCATTACAATTGACTTCTCAGAAACTGTGCAAGCAAGAAAAGAGTTGAGAGGGAAGAAAACAAACTCTACCAACCTGAATTCTGTAATCTACAAAATTATCCTTTATTTATTTTTTATCTTCATTACATTTATTGAGGTGACAAATTTATTTGTTAATAAAATTATATAGGTTTCAAGTGTACATTTCTATAATACATCCTCTATATATATTGCATTGTTTATTCACAACCCAGAATCAAAAACTTAATAGTCACTTTACGTAGGTGGTAGACGGTCTATGAGGGAACTTTTCTGATCTTAACTACTATAAATGGGATATTATGCATATTTATTAAAAGCCTGTAATAAAATTTGCAGTCAATTTTCATCTAATTGTGGATATTAGATGTTAAAGGATACCAATGCCACTTAATCTTCCCTCGGTGGCTATGCTTGTCTATAATGTGCTGTCGTGTGTGTGTGTGTGTGTGTGTGTGTGTGTGTGTGTGTGTGTGTGTGTCCTGGAGGGTTTATATAGTGTTCCCTTTTGTTAAAGACATTATATCTAAAAATATAATAGTCCCAAATAAATCAAAAACAAGTACACAATGTTGCAAAAAATTGGTGAGCCAAAGTTTATCTTTCTCTGCAGAAAGAATTTAATGCCTATAAAAGTTTCTCTTTTTCTACCTAGAAATCAGTACCTTAAAGATATGAGCAAATAACTCCGTGTGTGTGTTTTGTTTTCTTTCATAATATCTCCATATACACTTTTTAAAATTACCTAGGATTACCTGGATTGTAAAACATTATGCTCTGTGCTTTGCAAATATCTCTTATTTAAAGATACATCCCTGAGAAGCAGTGGCTAGAAATGGGTAGAAACTAGGATTCGGGATCAAATATATGGTAATGGAAGGAGAACTGACTCTGAGTGGTGAACACACAACATGATGTATAGATGACGTATTACAGAGTAGTACACCTGAAACCTATGTAACTTTGCTAACCATTGTCACCCCAATAAACTATAATTTTGAAAAATAAAAATAAAAAACATGCTAGTTTAAGTGCCAGTGGATAAAAATGGAAAAGTGATTTTAAAAATGTGATATCCTAGGTATAAATATTAGGCTTTTTATGCATTATTAGCTCAAAATAAAAATTATCATGGACCTTTGAGTTACCTTTTGTAACTGTATTCTTAAAACACTTCTACATCTAATTATTTACATGGAATAATTCTAGATTGCCATACCCATCATCCCTACCTTTCCTCACCCTTGTATCTCTATACTTCTGAATATATGAAATATAGGATATGTAGTTTGCAGTGATTTATAAAAATAATGTCAATGAACAATGAACATAATTAAACCAGTAGTTGGTTTATGAAGCCAATGAGCCTCAATCTCTCCATGACATGAAAATGTTGATCTTTTGAGGGTATTTTAGTAGCTTGTGGGCCTTTCCATTTTTTGTTAAATGATTTTTCTGGTCAAACTTTAATCCCAGGTTTGGCCCACATTCTATTTCCTGGGCCTTATTAGATACTGAGTACATCAAATGCTTGCTTCCTGCATCAGTTACTATAAAATCCTGTGTGTCACATCACTCTGTAATGTCACCTCAAGGGGGGGATAAAATAACTTCTTTTTACTGGCAGTTTAAACTTTTTCTTTCTCTGCTTTTTAGAAATATCTACTCCGGTCCACTTCCTTGCATTTTTAGAGGGAGCCTTTGCAGTCTGAATACAGGGCAGCCTCCTTCACTAAAGGCACAACACACATGGCTGTGGGTTTCCTGTTTGCTCAATCATTACAAATTAAAACATACTTTTGATTTTCTCAAATCCCAACATTTATTATCACATTGTCACAGTATTGTATAAACCAATTGATTTTTTTTCTCCCCAACTTTGACCATCTTAACAAAACAAACACTGTTATAAATTCAGCAAATTATTACATTTCCTCCATTATATATCTATAGCATAATGACAATCACTGTTTATGTACCACAGCTTTCTTGGTGCATGTTCAATATTATATTGGTATGCTACATTGAGGATTTATAATTCCAACTTAAAAACCCTTGGGTCCAAACATATTTAAGAATTCAGCAATTTTCAATTTTGGAAACACAAAAAAATGCATATTCTTTTATTGCATAGCATTCAGGGAGGTTTGGGCCAGCACCACAGTAAAGTATATTAAAGAAAATTGTATCAAAATCTTATGAATATTTAGAATGAAGATATAAAAAAATATGTCAGTTGAGGGGAGATCTTGTTTTTCATTGAATAATATAAATACAGCTAAATTTTCTAACCTTTTTTGATTTCTGAATTGTGAGTTAAACACTTTATATTAAATAGAACTTTATATTTTTCCAAGCATAACATACTTTTTGCATCTCTTTGCATATATTTCTGCTCTATATAAAAACCTTTGCCCTCACATTTACAGCTATCCCAAACATTAAGGAAACAGTTATTTTTCCTTTCAGAGTTTAAAATTCAATTCCTCAAGGAATCATATCTAAAAAAAATAATAATAATAATTGCATTACCTAGTAAATGATACAATGAGCAATGCCCATACATTGTACTCTATTTAGAAAACATATTGTGTCTACCCCCAAGACTCTTACATTTTAAACGAAATTCATTTATCTGTACTCTAACCATTTAAATTAACACGTATTTAATTTTTACTTTGTAGTCACTGTATATCTACTTATTAAGAAAATGAATCAATACATTTTATTAAATATTGTAGATAATTATTCTAGAATTTTCTAGTTTCAAAAAATGTTATTAATATGTTTAACATCACATAAGTAGAAAAGAGCTGATGGGTATCAAACTAATTATGTAGAACTATATACTACTGTCTTTCCAAATAAAGAAACTTGCAGCTGAATTAGTAATGTTTTGATATGATTGCATAGACTTTTCTAAACAAACAAACAAATGATACTTAATCAAGTAGCATAACGAAGTATTTAACTGAAATGTTAATATTTTGTTTTGAAATGGTTTGCATTTAAATATTATAAATATGTAAAGCAATAAAACAACTACTGTCGATACTACTAAATTTAAATTTCTTATAAACATCTCAACTTATTTTCTAATTCAATGCACATTATAAATAAAAGTGATAAAATTTATTCCTAAGCAAGATTAGTATACATGTAGGTTTTTATGTTTTCTGGGAACTCTTAAATTTAAATAACATTTCCAAGCTTTTATTCTTTATCTTTTAAATATGCAAAAATATAATGGAATGAAAATTATAGGATAACAAGTTGGAATGAAATATAGGAAAATACATTAAAATTTACTTAAAGTATTGTTTTCTTCTTAAATAATCTTAATTGCTCCAATAATATTCTCTAAGGCAAATCTCACTTTCTAAAAAGAGCTAAATTTAGACATTTGAATAGGTAGATGCCTCAATATATAAATAAAGCAATTTTAATATTCACACACATTTTTTAAAAGATAGAAATATAAGTTTGATCAATCATAATCCCATATTTTTAAATGATACTTACAGAATGATTTTAATATTGTTTTAAGCAATGCTCTTTTACTTTGCTCAATGAAGATGGTCCAAAAAAATTTTATGTGTCAATTCATATACATATCATTTCCATTTCAAACCTTCCTAAGGGTAAATACAGATGTGCATGTGCACGCTCTTCAAAGGATAAAAGCAACCCAATTCAGTTCAAAACAAATTAATACAATATCAAGTTACCCTTTCAGTATAAATAAAAATATTAAAATTACACTACACAGGAAACAACAAATAGAAATGTTTTGTCTTAGATTATTCCTATATTAAATATTTTTCATCTTTCATTGAAAATAAGCTAAGGTCAATGGCATGTTTTATGTGTGACTCTAATTGTATACATATATACATATATACCTAAATATAGATATACATGTATACATATATATATATATATATATATATATATATATATATATACACAACACACACACACATACATACACATTTTTAAAGAACTTTGTGAGTAACAATCAGACAATGTTGCAGACAGAGCACCACTTTGTGTAGAAAGATAATAGGTTTAATATTTTTAAGTGAGTTTTAAATGAAAGGCATTCAAATTTGATTTAAAAAGTACAAAGTACACTGTGGTATTCATATTCCTGGAGTAATAATTGAAGTTATATTATGGAAGCCATCCCTAAAGGAGAAACTATATAGGGATAAAAGAAAGCTCTAAGAATATCTTAGTTATTACCAAATATCTTTCCGATGGTGAGTGAATGACAACTAGAGAGGAGTATTTAGTGTGACCCAAAATGAAGATGATATAAAGATAAAGAGAGAATATCTCTACAATGGCATCTAAAAGAAATGGGAATAAATTTAACCAAAAAGGTGAAAGACCTTATATTGAAAACTAGAAGACATTAATCAAAGAAATTAAGAAGACACAAATAAATGGAAAGATATTCTATGCTCATGATAGGAAGAATTGATATTGTTAAAATGTTTATACTACCCAAAGCAATTTACAGATTCAATGACATCCTTATCAAAATTCTAACAGCATTTTTCACAGATATAGAACAAATAATCCTGAAATTTGTATGAAACAACAAAAAATCCCAAATAGCCAAAGCAGTCTTGAGAAAGATGAAAAAAGCTGATGGCATTATGCTCCTAATATTAAAACTACAGTCATAAAACATTATGGTATTGGCACAAAAACTAACATATAGATCAATGGAATAGAATAGAGAGTCCAGAAATAAACCCATGCATATTTGGTCAATTATTTATAAAAAGGAGGCAAAAATGTACAATGGGGAAGGACAATTTCTTCAATTAATGCTGTTGGGAAAACTGGATAGCAACATGCCAAAAAATAAAACTTGACTGCTATTGTACACCATACACAAAAATTAACTCAGAATGGATTAAAGACGAACATAGACCTGAAATCATAAAACTCTTAGAAGAAAACATTGGCGGTAAGCTCCTTTGCATAGGTCTTGGGAATTAATTCTTTTAATCTGACACCAAAATCAAAAGCACCACAAGCAAAAACAAACAAACAACACACACACACACACACACACAAGTAAGACTGCATGAAAATAAGGAGCTTCTGCACAGCAAAGGAAAACATCAACAAAATGAAAATACGTGCAAATCATATATAAAATAAGGGGCTAATATCCAAAATATATAAGAACTTACAAAACTCAACAGCAAAAACAAACAACACAATTAAAAATGGGCAGAAGATCCCAATAGACATTTTCAAAAGAAGACATACAGATGGCCAACAGGTAGATAAAAGATGTGCAACATCAATATTTATCAAGGAAATGCAAATCAAATCACAAAATATCACCTCACACCTGTTAGAATGGCTATTATCAATAAGACAAGAAATAACAAGTGTTGGTGAGGATGTTGAGAAAGGAAACCTGTGTGCACTGTGGGTGGGAATTGGCGCAGCCACTATAAAACTCAGTATGGAAATCAGCATAGAAATTAAGGTTTCTTAAAAAATCACCATGTGATTCAGCATTTCCACTTCTGGGTATTTATGGGAATAAACAAAAACACTAACTCGAAAAGATATCTGCACCCACATGTTCACTGCAGCATTACTTACCATAGTCAATATATGGAAACAACCTAAGTGTCTATCAATGGATGAATGGATAAAGAAACTCGTGTATGTGTGTGTGTGTGTGTGTGTGTGTGTGTGTGTGTGTGTGTGTGTGTGTGTGTATAACTATCTATCTATCTATATATCTATCTATATCTATCTATATATATACATATATATATGCACACACACACACATACATATATACAATGTTTTCCTGGAAATAAGACCTAGCCAGACCACCAGCTCTAATGCATCTTTTGGAGCAAAAATTAATATAAGACCTAGCCTTATTTTAATATAATATAAGACAGGGTCTTTATAATATAATAAAATATAATATCAGATCTTATATTAATTTTTGCTCCAAAAGATGCATTAGAGCTGATGGTACGGCTAGGTCTTATTTTTGGGGAAACATGGTATGTGTATGTATATATACATATATAATATATATATAATAGATAAAGAAATTGTATATATATATGTGTGTGTATATGTGTGTGTGTATATATATATGAATATATTCAGCCATAAAGATAACAAAATCTTGCCATTTGCAATAACATGCATAGACCTCTATGGCATTATGGTAAGTGAAATAAGTCAGTGAAAACCAAATACCATATGCTCTCTCTTATACGTGGAATCTAAAACAGAAATGAAATAGAGTATATAAGTATCCTTTGAAAACTATGAAATGTTACATAAACATAATTTATCGCAATTTTGTGCATATTTTTGTGAACTAAAATGAAATACTATTACTTTACCTGTTTTGAATTCAAATTGTACCCATCAATTTTATTCTGTAATTTTTTTTTTTGTTCCTTTTGTGTTTACAGGAGAAATCTAACTTCAAGTAACGTTTCAAGATTCCCCTATTAGTACAGCTTTTGAGTCAGAGATACATGCTTTTTTTTCTTAAATTCCATTCAATCACTTATTTCATACTGTGAATTTAAAAAAGAATCACTCATTAATTCATTAATTATACTGAAAAAGGTCTTATTTGGTGCTTACTATGGGCAAGGCATTGTGTTACCTGTAAGGGGTAATGGATGAAAAAAGATACAATTCTTGTCTACAAATAGTTCAGTGTGGTGAGGATACAGACACAACCTTAAAAAGCCAATTATGATCATTTAATTAGCAGAAGGAAAGGGCTAACATACAAGGTACTACAGTTGGCAGGAGCTTCTAAGCCTGTGAGTATAGTCTGGTCCAGTAACTCAATCTCTTCAAAAAGATACAACACCAAAATATGCCTGAAGAAAAATAGAGAATGTCTCTACAGAGGAAATATCTGAACACTGTTACATGGTATTAGGATTATCAAGATAATCATGGGAATAAACACCTAATATGTCTCTTCTACCAAGAAAAGGAGATGAAAAAAATATAGAATAAAACTCTCTCAATACTATAGTCTAAAGATTAGAAAACTCCATATATGATGGTCAGGTGATATTTCTACTAACCCCATCATTGATATAAGAGTATACATTCTTTTAATGTTCTTATGTCTGAGGCTGTACAGGATTGATGATCCTAATATGGCACACTGCTAGGGAAAAAAGCAGCTATCTTGATTTGTTTCTGTAATTAGTCACAAGAATTGATATTTAGAAAATATATAATGTCAGTCCAACAGTTTACAATAAATGGTTGCCTGCTAGACATTATACAATTTATGTCAATTTATCATATATATTTAAGTCTAAGAGGGTCATATTGACATTCTTAATTTTTGAAAGAAGTTCCTCAAATTTTTATTTTGCACTGAGCCCACAAATTGTGGAGCTAGTCGTAGAATAATAAATCATGCCTCCTAACTCTAAAGATGAAATTGATAAAAATAAAAATCCAAAATAATGAGAAAGGTGATGCCATTATATATGTGTGCCCATTTATTTTTTTGAAGCCTGACATTCCCAATGTAAATGAACAGAACAGATTTGTGTTTAATGCAACTCAAGGCTGGAAAGGAACAGATATCAATTAAAATAGAATCTTATAATATTTGAAGTTCTCTTTCATCCAGATATCAGGAATTGTCTTTATAAAACCTTTAGAAAGCATTAAAGAATAGATCCTGAAACAGATGAAACCTCAGTTATCTCCTCATTTTTGGTGAATGGATTTAAACCTGAAATAGTGGATTTAATATAAAAGCAAAACCTGGAATAATAAATAGTCTCATCTCCATATTTCTTACCCCTAATTGAAAATATCAGACTTAGAACAAAAGCAGACAGTGCCTAGAAAACAAAACAAAACAAAACAAAAAAACTGATGAATTTACAGATAAAACAGGTGCGTGTTCCTCCACACCAGAGAGAGAGAATCTTTTGAAAATGACTTGCAGGTACAGTATGTTAAAAAAGATATTGGAGGGGGATGGGAGATGAGGGTAAGGGGATCAAATATATGGTGATGCAAGGAGAACTGACTCTGGGTGGTGAACACACAATGGGATTTATAGATGATGTAATACAGAATTGTACACCTGAAATCTATGTAATTTTACTAACAATTGTCACTCCAATAAATTTTAAAAAAAGATATTGAAAAAAAAAGTGTTCTTCATTAACTGAATAACTGATAAAAGGAAAAAAAATCAGGTGGACAGAAAATAAGGGTATTTCCAGTAGAAAACAAGTGCCCATACTCATATTCGCAAGAGAAATTTTTTTAAAAAGAAGATAGGAAAAATTTAAAACAATATCAACTTTACAAACTCTGCCACAATTACAAAACCAAAAAAAAAAAAAAGCGTTCTTGACTCAAAGAGTCAATCTACAACTAAGGTGGAATTAATAATCTACCCTCCAGTTTGGGTTGAAAATGACCAAAGGAAAGATTGAAAATTGAGACCACTTAAGGGGGATTTAAATGTTAAAATTGGAGACTAACACCATTTGTGTTAACTTAGCAATAATTTCTTTCAGAATTGATTGATTAATTGATTTTGGCAGGAAGAGAAGTCTATGAAGTAAAACAACTACCACCATCACAACAAAAACTTCATTGTTTATATAGGAAATATTTTCAAATAATGCAGAAAGTTTTTGAATCAGACTATCAGCTTGCTTACTTAAGCAAAAGTTCATTGTTCAAGTTTACTTTTGTTTTCCAATGCTCACTTGAAAATTTTTGCCAAGTGATGTCCGCAAAATCTAAATTACTATTTCACAACCTGGAGGCTGCCTCATGACTGTGTTTGCTCTTTTTTGAATAATGTATTTTGATTGTAGATTTTCAGAATCATGTTAAGAACTTGTCAAAACTAAGACTGCTGTGCCCAATCCTCATGCCTGTGATGGGACTAGAAAATCTGCATGTTGAAAAGTTCCTCAGTGATGCTGATGCTGCTGTTCTGGGACCATATTTTGGGAATCAGTACTTCATCATATAAGCCAGTTTGACTCAAGGCTCCTCTATTCTTGCAACCAAAAATCTCATAAATCATCACATTTGTAATTTCTACTGTTGTAAGAGAAAGACTTTATTGAAGCAGAACTGCAGTATTTGAGGCAATATAAACCCCAGTTGAGACTGGTGTTTCTGCAAAGGTTATAGATAAACTATAACGCAAGAAATTGAAAATTTCATTTCATTTCATTCTCCCAAATGAATCTATACTACAAATTTAAACAAGTACTCGAGATTCATAGCTTCCTCAGTGAGGCAGAAAATGGTGAATCAGAAAAGTGTGTGCTCATACTACATAGATAGGGTGAATAGCTTAATTACGTAACGAAATAGCTAAAAAGAATACAATTAACCATTTAATTTAATGCTATAGATTTAAGCAGGTAGCTACGCAACTATTCCAAGATTTAATTTGGAATACAAGTCACTCTGAAATGTGTTCAGGATAATGAGAAAGAATTAGGTTAGGAAAAATGTATAGTGATTATAAAGTAAATATTTTGATAAGAATGAAAGTTTTACTGAAAATGTGATCATTTGAAGACCTAAGTCAATGAACAGCTAGATGGTAGGTCCATTTCATTATTGGCAGGAAACTAAGAATTGATGTTTCTTCAATCCAAGCCATCAATACCTGCCCTAAGGCATACAAATATATGATTCTAATGACTACTCATTCTTCTTTGATATAATAAGCAGTGGGGAACAATGTTGTTCATATGCTGCCATGGTTTAGTCTTTGAATATGAAAGTCAGAGCAGAGTGAATTGTCAAACTTAACCACAGCAGGAATTTCAGCTAATAAAGAATTCCACAATTCTGGAAAACGTTTGAAAAGAATCATTGGCCTCTTTATAACTGATCTATGAAAATATTTTAAACACAGTTATAGTTTTATAACTATTGTTCTTCCTGTTATGTCTTTGATTTCCTCTTTAAATTAATCACTGATCTGCTTTCTGTCACTACTTTTATGTTTTGTAGCATTTCCTACAAGGGAACTCATACAGTATATAGCCATTAGTATACAGATTTTTTCATTTAACATGTTGCTTTTGAGATTTGTGTACATTGTTGGATTTATTATTCCTTTGAATAGCTGAATAGAACTTATTTAATGCATATACCACAAATTTGTTTATCCAATAATATTTGGAAATGTGGACTTATTTGAATAAAGATTCAATGGACATTTATGTACAGGTCTTTGTGTAAACACAGTTTCATTTCTCTTAGATAAATACCTATGAGTTGGATTTCTGGTTCATATGGTTAATTATCTTGTTGACTTCACAAAAACAAACAAAAAAATTAATCTCTGAAATTATTGTACTATTTTTAACTTCTGCCAGAAACGTATAAAGGATTCCATATCATCAACACTTAGTATTGTCAATCTTTTAAATTTTAGCCATACTAATGAGTGCACCCTAGATTTTGATTTTGGTTTTAGTTTGCATTACCTCATTTTGAACATCTTTTTTATTTTTATTTTTTTGAAGTTTGTGTACTTTTAAAATTATTTTTTTCAATTACAGTTGATTATATTAGTTTCAGGTATACAGCCTAGTGGTTACACATTTGTATAATTTATGAAGTGATTCCCCCTATAAGTCTAGTACCCACCTAGTTATTGCTATATATTGACTATATTCCCGATGCTATACTTCACATCTCTGTGACTATTCTGTACCTGCCAATTTGTACTTCTTAACCTGTTCTACTTTTTCATCCAGCCACCCAACCTCCCTCCCCTCTGGCAACTGTCAGTTTTTTCTCTGTATCTATGAGTGTGACCTATTTTGTTCATGTTTTGTTTGCTTTTTAGATTTCATACATAAATGAAATCATGTGGTATTTGTCTTTCTCTGATGACTTATTTCACTTAGCATAATACCCTGTAGGTCCAACCTTGTTGCAAATGGTTAAGATTTCATTCTTTTTTATGACCAAGTAATATTCTGTTTTATATATTTCCAACAAATTTTCATGTACTTATTTGTCATTTGTATTAATTCTTTGGTAATGTTTCCCTTCATGTTCTCTTCCCATTGTTTTTACAAACTGTTCATTTTCATCATATTGAGTTTAAAGAGGTTTTTAATATATACATTCTGGATACAAGTTCTTTTCATATGTGTTTTGCAAATACTAACTACCTATCTGAGGCTTGCCTTTCTATTTTCAGTTCCATTTTTAAAAAACTGAGTACCTATTGAATGCCAATGATAAAGTTGGGAATGCAAAGAAAATGATATAAGTCTTTGCTATGTAAGTACTTATAATCTGGTAAATGGGTGGTATATAATCTAAAGCGGTATTTCTAATGTGATGCAATAAAGTGTTCTTTTTGAGGTATGCTCCAGGAGTACTGAGGAAGGAGATTTAATGTAAGGTGACATGACTCTAAACAAGGGAAAAGGATTCAGAGAATTTAGTATAGGAAAAGGAAAACTGAAAGGGCATGCCAAGAAAATTAAGAGAATTAGCAAAGACACATATGGTTTAAGAGATCAGTGAGACTTTAGTGAAATCTAGATAATTGTGGGCCTTAATGCCATTCACTTAAACAGAACATTGGGTAGAAATTGGTTGGCTTTAACCAGATGAGTTCTGTAGCCAGATTTTTCTGAGACAGCTCAAATTGGACCAAGTATAAGCATGATATCAATTAGGGACAAGACTGAAATCAAAGAAAACACATACAAATATGTCCACTGAGAGATTGGTAAGTGCATATATCAGATCAGTATGGTTAGAAAGGGAGATTTGTATCAAGATATATAATATTTAGGAGTTAACATCTATAGGACTTTATGATTGATTGTACCAGTGTGGAGAGGGAGGCAAATAAAAAAGGAACACTAGGAAAATCCAGCGTTCTAACTTATGTCATTTTGATAATTGTGGTAGTAATCTTACTGTACACATGGTAGGAGGAGACTGAAATATAATATGAATTTCTCTTTGCTCTATCTTTCCTCTACTTGGAATCTCAGTGCTGAACAATGATGTATTCTCTCTCCTCATATACTCATGCTTTTGACTGTCCATTTGATCACCCACTATGTCTTCACCCACTTCAATATTGTCTTCTTTTATACCATTGGTCAACAATTCTCAGTGGGTCAGCTCATATTACTCTCCCATCCAGCACAGAATACCCAAACCCCACAGCCTAGGTCAGGTAAGTTGAGAAGGAGACATAAACAAGAAATAAGAGTGCATTTGGGGAAATTATGAGGAATCTAGTTTTGAACGTGGTGAGCCTGAAATAAAATAATTTAATTTTTCATAGATAGGGTATTGAGAAATAATTTAAAATACATCTGAAAAGTGTCTCTAAGACTACCTTATCTAATGTATCCAACCTTCCCTCTGTCACTCTCTGTAACATTATTAGACTTTATTTCTATCAAAATATAATTGCATATTATATAAATATCCAATAAATAGAAGTATATGGGATAGACAGAATGCACGCAATGGAATGAGTCTCATATTTCTCTTTCTACCTCATATCATATTTTACTTAGCTTGAGTCCAAAATAAAGCTTTCTTATTTTTGTCTTCATTCCTTAAAATACATTCACAGGAGGAAGTTTGTTCTAAGGCAATAGATGAAAACTCAACAGGTCTTGTCATTGTAATGGTCACTCATAGCAAGTCCTAAAATAACTTTAAATTGTGAATTTCAATTCTGTAATTAAAATGTCCAGTCCAAGATAATAACTAAATTCAAATTATGTCTATTGTTAAATCTTCTCCAGAAAATAGTTGTCTTGGAAATGCATCAGATCTCTTCCAATTTCCTAAGTGGGGTTTCTATATTGTAGCAGAGGGTGAGATCAGAGGAAGGAGAAGGACAGATGTTAAATTACTGACATTTACTTTACTTCTTATTTCTGGGTCAGACCCACATTTCTTTCCTTCATAAATATATTAAATTATAAATATATGTAATTAAATGCATATTTTAAGGTGTAAATTATATGTATATATATAATATATGCAATTACAAATGCATTTATTAAATACATGTGATATATAGTTTATATTTTATCAATTATCACATAATTATTAAGATATAATTTCTTAGAAGACAAAGATCTTGCCTGATTTTTAACTACTGTAACCCTGGTTTCTAGCACACTGCCTGGCACATAATATATAGATAGATAGATAGATAGATAGATAGATAGATAGATAGATAGATACATACATACATACATACATACATACATACATACATACATACATAGACATAGACATAGACATAGACATAGACATAGACATAGACATAGATATAGATATAGATATAGATATAGATATAGATATAGATATATATAGCAAAGATATTAATAAATGTGTGCCTAATCATCCAGCACAGAAATTTGCAGACAAGTTGTTTATATTTGGAATTATCTGATTATAGAATGTATTTAAAATATTAAGAGTCAATGAGAACTCAGGGGAAAACATATAGACTGAAAGTTCTAGGGGAAGGTATAAGGAGTAAGTCCGTGAAGTATACCACTGAAGCACAGTAGGCGAGCTTAAAAGAGAAATAATAGACTGTTCTCACATAAATTAAAATAAAAACATTGCTTTGAGCAAGAAAAACAATTATGTCAACATCAGAGAGATTTTGATGCTATAGTTGGGCAGAAATTTACATAAGTTCTTGACTCCTAAGTTGGATTGGTACTAGTCTGGGAACTGAAAGGGAAGCCCTCAGTAGTAATAAAATATTTGAATTTACTATTTTACTCACGGCAGCTGAGAGAATACTAAGTTGAGCATTATGGGGACTTTTGATACAGTGGGGATAAAAATCTCTGGAGTAAGTGCGGGGAGGATTTAAGATAAATAATTTGCTTAGAAATGAAAGCATCTGAAGATGACTGAAGACAAGAGTTGGGGTGGAGTAAAATGGTTTTTTTTAGCTTACAAAATCTTCAAGTAGTTTAAGGTGACAAGCTGGAATTTGATAGATGATGACACTGACAAGGTATTATATTGACTAGATCTGTATATGGAATATAGAGATATCTTAGACTCCATTCCAAGTAAAGTTGTAAACTGAGGGACAACCAAGTTTGTTTTAATATGCTTGCTTGTCCAGTTTACATATGCAGATGAACAGAACATTTGGCACAGAACAAAAAGGCATTTGGAAGATGTTTCTTAGAAAGGAAATGATCTGAGACAGGAAACAACTAGAGTTCATCACAAACAAGGCAGTATTACAAGAAACCTAAAGGGACCAGGTCTATAATATAAAATAACATAATATAACATAATATAACATAACATAATATGATGTAATATAAATACTGGGTCTTATATGAATTTTTGTTCCAAAGACACATTAGAGCTGATGGTCCGGCTAGGTCTTATTTTCGGGGAAACGTGGTAGTACCGCAGAACTCCTTGTGCTCTGTCTCAAATTAATCTTGTTTAAGGCATATACCCACAAGCCATACATCCACAACCATACACCCACAAACAAAATTATCACTATCCTGGTAATTAATCTGTGGTAATTAATACATTGTTGTCCTTTATATTTTTAATATCTAAGTATACATTCATAAATTCTGTAGACTCAATATTTTTTAAACTTTATGTACATATAATTATATATGATGCATTTGTTTGCATCTGTTTTCTTAAATTCAATACTATGTTTCTTAAATTCAATATTTAGCAGAATTTGCTCTGAGCTTCCCAAATACTTCAGTAATTCATGTTGTTGAATGTAACTATTTTTTTCCCATCTTTTTCCTCTCTGTTTAGTGTCCTGTTGTTTGAATAAACCAAAATTTACTCATTTATTCTACTACTGATGGGTATGGGTTTTTACCAAATTGTGGCTATTATGATTAAAATTCCTATAAATACTTTTGGGAATCCCTTGGTGAACATACAGACACATTCCTTTTGTATATTTATGTAGTGATGAAATTGCTATGTCCTAGTTTATGAATATGTTAAACTTTAGTAGATGCTGCCAAAGAGTTTTCCAACATGATTGTTTTAATTTATATTCCTACCAGTTGTCTGTGAAAATTTAAAGTGTGCAAAATCCTTCCTAAAATTTACCGCAATTTGTATTTTTAATTTTATTTAATACAAAGGTCATGTAATAGTATCTCCTTATAGTTTCATTTAATGTTCTCCTGAATAATATTAAAGTTAAGCATCTTTTCTTATGTTAAATTAATATTTGAATATCTTTTTTTATAAAATGTCTTTTCAAGTCTCTTGCCTGTTTATCTCCTAGATTGTCTTTCCTTACTGATAGCCTAGGTGGACATTGTTTTACTTCCCTTTTAATGTGGACATCCAGTTGAACAAGTATCATTTATTAAAAAGATAATATATACCCCCCTCTTCTGCAGTGCAACCATGGTCACAGAGGCTATGTATGCCTGTGCCCATTTTATTTATATAAATTTGTAGCTTTAATATATATATGTTATATTAATAAATATACAAATTTTTATGACAAACCAGGTGTGAGTTAAAAAAAATCAACATGTCAAATCTCCATTCCTTTTTGCTGTTAGTAATTACTGGAATTCAGGAACATCCATGTCTGAAGAATGACTTTTTAAATATAGTAAGTATCTGATAATGATACTGAATGAATTGAAAGTGAATCCTCTAGAGTTTGGTTGTATATTTCTCAAAATAATTTTAAAATCTTACAACAAAATTTTAACTGAAATGAATACCAAAACTTTACTTTTTGTTGCTCTTAGGGAATTGCATTAATGGAAACCATAACTTGCAAACAAGATGACATTGACATTTATCTCCACAAAAGCAGAAAATAACTCAGAGCTATAGAGCTACACAGGGTTAAATTTTGAAAGCTTCTCTTTGTACTTTGAACTATGTTGTCTTATAGAAAGAATCTTTTGATTTACCTTCATTTTTTTAATGAATAAAATCATGTATTATATTGGAACTGAAAGACAGTGAGGACTCATGATTTTATTTCACTTAAATATGTTGAAACATTCCAAAGAATCAGAAATAAAGGTAACTCTTCTAGTGAGATTTGTTTTGTGAAAATTTGCCAAGAAATGATACCTGTAAGATATTTTCATGAAGTGTTTGCTGAAATGTGTTAACAGTTTCCATATGAAAACAATTAGAATTCAGAATGTCTTCATTTAGTAGAATTTACCCAGAGCTTTCCAAATATTTCAGTAATTGTAGAAAAAATATTTTCTCAGTAATATTTTGCCTTACAGAACATGTTAATTGAAGATGTCAAGAATTTCAGATTCATTAAATATAATATGCAATTTTGACATTTTGTAAAAAAGAAAGGGCCATAAAATATGTTAGTTTCATTAACTAAATGCTGCACCTTGCTATATTTCTCTCTCTTCTTCCCCTCTTTTCTCCCAGGAAAAAGAAAGGAAAATGCATTCAAAAAAATATTTATGTTTATATAAAAGTACTAAGAATCCAACATTATTAAACTTAATAAGTTTAATATTAAGTTTAATATTAATATTCTTCATAATAAGAATCCAATATAATTGAATTTAAAGCCAGTTTGGACATCTATTTTACTTATCTTTTATTATTCACACAAAATTATTTCTTCAAAACAATTTTTCATCATTCATTAATTTTCATCACTTTTTCTTTGCTCATTTTTACATGTCTCTAATTTTCAATTTGAACTCTGATGTACATTCTTTATTATTTATGTAAAAAATATAAATGCTTATTTTCTTTTTTATTAGTTTCAGGTGTACAAAACAACATAGTGATTAGACATTTACACCCCTCACAAAGTGATAATCTCAACAAGTGTATTCTCAATCTGACACTGTACATAGCTATTAAAATATCATTGACTATATTCCCAATGCTGTACTTTACATCCTGTGACTGTATATTTTTAAATTACAGTTGACATTTAATATTATAAAATGCTTATTTTCTAATAATAAAAATGACTAATAGTATGGATATAAGTATAACTTTGTTGAAATCTGATTTTCTATATCTACAGTTCTTACTTTCATTCTCTGCAAAATAATTGACTGCACTGCCCATTGACATAATATCTTTATATATAATACACACACACACACACACACACACATATATATATATATATATATATATATATATATATATATTAGCATTCATTCTCAATATTAAAACATGTGGCATTACTAATATGGCCTTTAAATGTACATCATCTTCACTTAACTAATCTGTCACATTTTATTAGAATCTGCTTTCAAAAATTATGTTTTGTTCCTAACAGGAAACACAATATTTATTTTACTATCATAAGAGAAGCCAGTTTTAGTAGGCTGAAAAATGGATCTGAAAAGCTATGTCCATCTCCTGGAACCTGTGTATTTTACTTTATTGGAGAAGAGTATTGAAAGAGGTAATTCAGTTAAAGATCATGTGATGGGAAGAAAATCCTCGATTATCTAGTGGTCCCTAATTCAGCAGCTGTGTCCTATAAGAAACATAGTGAAGAGATACAGAAAGGAGAGGAGGAGGCAATATGACCACAAAATAAGAAATTGGAGTGATGAAACTACAAGCCAAGGAATGCTGAAGTTGGAAGAGGTGAAAGAATAGAATCCTGGTCTTGGAGGTTACTGTGGCCCTGCCAATACCTTGATTTCACTTCAGTTTCCAGAGCTGTGAGAAAATAAACATCCGTTGCTCTCAGCCACACAGTTTGAAGTAATTTGTTACAGCAGTAATAGGAAACTAATACAATGATATTTAACAGGTGCTTTTTTCAAATTTATTTATAAATAATATAAATAATAAATAAGAACTTTAAAGATATCTCCTTTTAAATAAATAGGTTATAATAAAGTTTTCCTTAATAAATCAGAAATAATTGCATGTGTTTTATATTACCAAGAAACTGAAGTTAGGTGGTAGTCAAATCTACGTGTTTTGTAATGACTAAACACTGGATAAATCATTAAAATAAAATAAATTAAATCAAATTGAACTTCCTTAAACATCTAAGATTTTATTTTTTATACAAAATACTGTATTTCTCAGAAATATTTAAGCAAGTAATAGTGAGATTGCCTTTGGAATTTCTAGAATAAGAAAACTTAATATAAATGTCATATAATGAGATCCTCATTGATACTGAAGCATTTTCATATCCTCTTACCCTCTTACATGTTGCAAGTATTAATACAGGCTTCCTTTTCTGCTTTCAACCCCACTACTACATCAACTTGTCACCTAAATAACTGTAATTAAGCATTCTCTCTAGTTGCTGATTACAGTTCGCTGATGAACATTCCCACTGGATTTAACAGCCTCCTTCATAACATCTACAGTAATCATCACATATTATAATGTCCTTTTTGCTGAAGATTTCTTAAATAACCTAAAATTTAAATTGAACAAGACTTTGATTACTGCAATCTAAAGTTCAATAAGTGCTTAATCAGAAAGGTGTAAGTATCATATCACTGGCATCTACTAAGCAATAGAATAATTTATATCCAGGGAACTAAATACTTAAATTCTTTGGTCATTGACTCATGTCACTTTAAAATTAACATCAGAATACAATGCAGAAAACTGTTTCCTAGAAAGCAGCAGGCTAACAAGAGGTAATATTTTTTTAACTGAGCATTCACAAATGATCCAGTTTGGAGGACTTTAAGATGAATACAGTTAATGTTTACAACACTAAAATTTGAATCAACTAAAAGTTGAATAAACACATATTAAAGGTATTGTTTAATTGTGTCCTTATTATTCATAGATACAAAAGGAAAATGGCATAATATTTCAAGTCCAGATTTCCAAAATATGAATATTTTATTATGACTGTCCTCAGCCTGGTTAGAGGAGCTGTTCCATGAACTCTATGATTTATCAGGTTGTTAAAATCACACACACACACACACACACACACACACACACACACCACTATAAAACGCATATGCAACTCTGTCACTTGGGATCCAGGGTATAGAGAGATAGATAGCATGACCCTAGTCTGAAACATCAGTTCTTATGATTCACACACTTCAGTATTTAGAAAAATGCATTTTCCACATCTCTTTTGACCTACAAAACTGAAACAAGAGACAGTTGAGTTCTAATGCTGTAATGGTTTGTGGTTTTCCATTGCCGAGAGAAAGACTAGACATTTATCTGTAGGATGAGAACAAGAAATTTAATTAAATAAATGCATACTAATATTTGAATTACGCATGCCATTAATTTATTTACTCAATCCATATTTCTGACCCATCGTTTCTTTGAGCTACTTCATGAGAAGAACATAATTCAACTATCAAGTAAGCATTTAGAGTAGATGACTGGATCAATTTTCAGTTTCTGTAAATATAAAATGTCATATATATTTTGAGTATTAAATGAAATTCACTACTCTTTATTACAAAAATAATTATATTGTAACTTATGATATAAAGAGTCATGTATCTATTGGCTCTTTACATCATTAACAAAACAGATGACTTGTCCTTAACTAGTAGGCCTGGAAAATTATTATTTGAAATATTCATATGTATATTGGTATTTGGGAGAGTTTGAGGGGAATATGAATATAACATTGGAAACATTAGGCAATAGAACAGATGTTTGTATCTATAGCAAGAAGAAACAATTAGGTAATCTGTGACACTATTATAATGTGAATAGCATTTATTTATTAACTTGAGCAAATCCATATGTCTTGACCTTAACAGGAGTTAGACAAAATGCTGACACATTTTGGCCTATGAAACAAACAATACTTCATTGTGAATAATCTAGCACATTTCCATTTTTCACTTTTATTTGAATGTAATGGTTACATTTTAAAACTACCATCTGAAAATGATAATGCAAATATCCTTTTTACTGTACATTTATATCTAATTCATATATTACATATACTTTTGTTATTCATTATTTTGGTTATTATTTTTCAAGTACAAGAAATATGATTTTTAAATGAAATCCTATGTACCATACAATACTTGTTTCTAACACAATATTTTCTTTTCATAAAACCTGATCCATGAAAATCTACCCCAACCCAAGTCAATATTCAGAAGTCTTACACTATTTCTTATTTACTTCAGTTTCCATGCAAATGTTTAGCAACACCTTTGACCCAAAATTATTCTATCATTTGAATTTATTTAAGATTTATTTTTATAAGAATAATTATCTATCTATCGCTCTATCTATCATTGATCTATCTAGTTAATTAGAAAACTATAACATGGAAAATTATGAATAATGAAAAGTAAATTCTTGCCGCCCATGACACAGAGTCTCTTCCCAAAGGTAATCAATATCTATACTCTTCTAAAATTATACATATACAATTCAAATACTTCATATCGTATATTTATTTGTATATAGAAGTGAACATATTAAATACATCATTATACATCTGGCTCTTACTGATATTGTCTTAATATTTTTTCTGCCAATCAAAAATATTAGAATGAACACCTCAAGACATAAAACAGTGTAATTTTTCAAGTACATACAAATGGTATATTTCTAGCAATTAAAGTTCTGTATTAAAGAACATATATAATATTATTTTTTAATTATATAAGTTTCAAGTGTACATTATAATTTGACATCTGTATACATACAAAGTGAGCACCCCCAAAAACTAGTCACTATCTATCACCATACAATTGACACCCTTCACTTATTTCACCAACCCCAAAACCTCCTTCCCCTCCAGCAACATGTTCTCTGCTATTTTTGTTTTATTTTGTGTGTTCATTAGTTTTGTTTTAAGATTCCACATACAATAATACAATAATGCTATATTTGTCTTTCTCCTTCTGAGTTATTTCACTTAGCATTATATCCTCAGGTCCTCCCATGTTGTCACAATGGCAAGATTTAATTCATTTTATGGCAGAGTGGTATTCCATTGTGTGTGTGTGTGTGTGTGTGTGTGTGTGTGTGTGTGTATACACACCACATCTTTATCCATTTATTCATCAATGGACAGTTTGTTTCCATATCCTGGCTATTGTAAATAATGCTGCAATGAATAGGTGTGCATATATTTTTTGAATTAGTGTTTTTATATTCTGTGGGCAAATACCCAGAAGTAGAATAGCTAGATTATAAAGGGTAGTACTCTCCTTAAATTTCTGAGAAATCTCCACACTATTTTCCATAGTGGCTGTACAAATTTACATTCCCACCAGCAGTGTATGAGGGTTCCTTTTTCTCTACAGCCTCTCCAACATTTGTTATTCTGTTTCTTGTTGACATTATTAGCCATCCTAACAGGTATAAGTTGGTCTCTCATTGTGGTTTTGATTTTCATTTCCCTAATAGCTAGATAAGTTGAGCATCTTTTCATATATCTGTTGGCCATTTGTATGTTTTCTTGGGAGAAGTATCTGTTCAGGTCTTCTGCCTGTTTTTTAATTGGATTGATTGTTGTTTTTGTTGTTGTTGTTGCTGAGTTGTATTAGTTCTAGTCCCATTTATTTATTTTTGCTTTAATTTCCTTTGCCTTGGAGTTATATCCACAAAAACATCCCTAAGTTGATATTAAGGAGCTCAATTCCTGTCTTTTCAACAAGGTATTTTATGGTTTCAGATCTCATATTCAAGTCTCTAGTCCATTTGAGTTAATTTGGTGCAAGAGCTTGGTCTAGTTTCATTCTTTTGCATGTGGCTGTCCAATTTTTCCAACATTTATTGAAAAGATTGTACTTCCCCCATTATATATTATTGGCTCCTTTGTCATAAGTTAATTGTCCATATATATGTAGGTTTATATGTTTAATTTGATTGAGAGATATTATTAAATTTCCCTTCATAAAAAAACTATATCAATTTAGGTTTTCATCAATAAAATGTATTGGATTTAAATGACCTTTCAAGTAATAGAAATCCATTATCATCCATCTTATTCAGGTTAAAATTTCCTTGCATTAATTAAAAATAGTTGAATCCTTTGATTTCCTTTAACATTTCCATGATCTTCTAAAATGATGAATCCTAGAATTAAATATTCAATTTTGGATGCATCTTATCTAGGGAGAGCTTAGAAGTAGGTTCATGGTAGTTTACCCAAAAAGAAAATAAACTTTTAGTTTGAAATAATTTTTATAAAGTATGCAGTACAAAGTCTCTTCTTCACATACTTTAAAATTTTGATATTTCCTTCAACTTAAAGTAATGTGTTATTCCTAAAATTTATATTGACCTTTAAGACCCAGAGAGCACAGAGGTTTATCTTTTGCAGGTTTGCCCATATGACTGAATGTGGGGTTGTAAGGGATTCTGTTCATTTCAGCCCTTTAATTTCCCATAATACAACAGAAAAGAGCAGTGGCAGAAGAAATCAATCCCAACTTATCCCTTGTCGAATATCAGCAAACACAATGTCACAAAACCAATGTGAAGAAATGGAGTATAGATTTTCTGCTGACATTTGTAAAGTGTTTGTGTCAAAGTATTTTTCTAATACAGAAAAGGTTAGAGCTTAACAAATTAAAGCACATGTTTCTTTTAAACTCTTATGTTGGTCATTTAAATTAATTTTAATAGCTTTTATTCTTATAAAAATATTTAACCCAATGTGATCAGATGCAATTCTTCCATTATTCATTTTTTACACATACACATCTTTAAAATAAGCATATGGAAAATTTGTAACTGATTAAAACTTGGAAATTTTGAGCAACAAAAGAAATAAAAGTGAAGGACTGTACATCATTAACTAAAAAGAGGAATTTAGGAATCCATACTGACTCCCCCCACCACACACACACACACACACACACAAAGGCAGAAGGAAAGAAACAAAGATTCTGCATGCCAGTAGCATGTCAACTAATAAAACAGAGTAATCATTAAATAATTAAATTAAAAATCGAACCTCCTTCAGACAACCATCACAGTACTAATTGATTCAGGCAAGAATCAAAATAAATTCTAAAATTATTTGGTATATATTTTGTGATCTCAAACTATCACCTAATAAAAATATTTATAATGAACTTTAAGGTATGAATAACTTACAGACAAAACACTAACGAAGAGATCAAAACTAATATCATGAGTTATGTGTCACAGGTCATTGAGTGCCTCTTGATACATTCCATGACAGAGAATCAGGCTGCATCACTTCTGTGCTATTATTGCCCCAAATCCTTAATCTGAGTTTAATCCTATGAGGAATATTCTACCAAGTAACCAGCCTATAATCCTTCAAAGTATCCAGGTCAAATGAAAGAAAAAAATAAAGGAAAGAGTAAAGAATATTTCCAGAGAGAAGGGAACTAAAGAGGCATGAAACTTAAATTTAACATGTTATCTTGGATTTAATCTTGCACCAAAAGTGAATGAGGTCTCTAAAGGTAGCCGTATTTTATCAATGCTAATTCCTGATTTTGATAGGTAAAAGGATGGACAATTAAGTTCTCGAACTCATCCTAGAAAAAGTGCTACATACTTCATTTCTGAATATCACTATGGTCACCTTTGAAGTACTCCCCTTGGGAAGCTATGCACTGATGCCAGCACATAGTCCACCCTTCAAAACAATTTTAGAACTCTATTTCTGGAATGGCCATCAGAGCTGTGGGCATTTTACCCTTGATGTCCTGAAGGTCATCAAAATGTCTTCTATTCAATATTTCCTTTACCTTTGGGTAAGAAAGAATCCATTTTGGGACCAGATCAGGTGAGTAGAGAGGGTGTTCCAATACAGTTATTGGTTTACTGGCTAAAAACTTCCTCACAGACAGTGCCATGTGAGCTGGTACATTGTCATGATGCAAGAGCCATGAACTGTTGGTGAAATGCTCATGTCATTTTCGTCTAATTTTTTCACACAGCCTTTTCAGCACTTGCAAATAGTAAACTTGGTTAACTGTTTATCTAGCTGGTACAAATTCATAATGAATGATACCTCTGATATCAAAAAATGTTAGCAACAGGGTTGCAACAAGTTCGAGAACTTCATTGTCAGACCTCATATACTTTGGTTATGTAAGGAGTTCCTTGTTTTTAGGAACTAAACAGGGAAATATTTAAAGGGTTGTCATGAACTGTGTCTGATTTTTTAAATACTTCAGAAAAATATTGAGATGCATAAAGAGAAAATGAGAGTGAGAGAGAGAGGGAGAGAAAGAGAGTTTGAGAGATAGCAACTTGGTAAAATATTGACAGAAAGTCTGCATGAAATAGTAACAACATGAATGGGTCTTGAGATTATTATGCTAAGTGAAATAAGCCATTCATTTCACTGATATGTGGTATATAAAGCTGAAAACAACAAAGGAATAAGACAAACAAATGAAGAAACAAAAACTCATAGACACAGACAATAGTTTAGTTGTTACCAGAGGGTAAGGGGGGAAAGGGATGGTAGAAGATGCTAAAGGGGATCAAATATATGGTGATGGAAGGAGAACTGACTCTGGGTGATGAACACACAGTGTAATATATAGATGATGTAATACAGAATTGTACACCTGAAACCTATATAACTTTACTAACAATTGTCACCCCAATAGACTTTAATTAAAAAAGAAAAGGAAGTCTGTGTGAAGGGTATATAGAAATTTTATGTTCTTTCTTGCAAATTTTCTATAAGTATAACATAATTTCCAAAGTCAAAGAGTGACAAGGAGCAATGAAATCACGTGGGGAATTTTCATATCCCACCACAGAACTCCTGAATCAGAACATGCATTTTAAATTAGATCTTCAAGTAACTTTTATACAAATTAGTATTTGAAAAACACTGCTCCAAACATGACTTAGTTGGGGAAATAAGGCACAAATTCAATTATAATTGTAAGTCATAAATTTGATAATGATGTTGTGGGTACATTTAAAAACAAGCTTATACTTAAGAAATATTTACTGGAAAATTTACCAGTAAAACACTATGGTGTCTGAAATTTGCTTTGAAATATTGAGAAGTGCAGATGAAGCTGATGAGGGTATAGGTTAAATAAGATTCAGCCCATGGTAGTAACTGCTGTTGAAGGACAATGAGCATCTTGAGCTAACTATGGTATTGCTTCATTTTTTTTCCACAATAAAAAAGTACAAAAGTACATACCAAAAAAAAAGTCTTGATAATAAAGAACATTAGGAAAGAACAAGAGGAAATGATTAAGTTGCATAGGAGAGGATTTAAAAACAATGTCTAGATAAGACAAATTCATTCCTATTTAACTTTGTTCATATGATTTACTTCCCTATATTTCACATTGTCTTATTAAAAAAAAAAAAATTAAAGGCATTACCACAATCAGGAAAATAGGTTCTTGCAATAAGCAAGACCGAACAACAGACTTAACAAAAAAATTAATACTGCTTCATTTTAAGTAATAAATTGTTATATAACAAATGCTTTCAATCTGTTTCATTAGTAAAATGACACCAAGTACTATTATAGGCAGAGAGAAAAATGTTACAGGCAAGTGTATGGACGGTACATTTCGAAGGTAATTTCACTAAGTCAGGTGAAAGATAATAAGGGCTTGAAAGCATATCACTTCCGAAAATTTTAAGACTATTGTGTATTTTTCTTTCGGGTAATTACATACACAAAAAAATATACTTCTGGCATCCAACTATTATTAAATTTGCCTAGTCTTTTCACAATCTAAATTCTCATATGCAAATAAAGAGTCAATAATAACAATAAAATATTTATTTAAGTTTAGAGAAATCATTGACATGAGAGAAGTCAATTTGCAAATTCTAAAATGATATGTAAATTAAACAAAACATGATTCTGTCATCATTTTCCATACTTGATTCATATATTTTGCAGCCTTTTGAAATGATTTATTTAATTACGAATCTCAGTAAAATGTTTTCTGGAAGCTATAAGTAAAAAGTAAAATATATGTCAGGAATTTATTATCTATGCTTACTTTATAATATATAAAACTATATTAATGTATGTAGTACTGTCTGTTATAAAAAATGACCAAATTATCAATGGCTTAAGGAAACTAGTAATTTATTCCTGTATCATGTAACACTCCAAACAAAAAGCCAAAGCTGATATGGTGGTTACAGTATTGGAAGCCCAAACTTCTGTTATCTCTTGCTCTGATATTCTATAAACATAGATTCCATCTCATAATCTAAGATGATCACCTTCTCTCACTTCAATATTCTTCCCAGCAGAAAGTGGGAAAAATGCAAAACACAATTATTCTCTGTAAGAACAATACTCAAAAGTGCATACATCGCTTTTGCTTTACATTGTTGATTAAAAATTATTCATAGACCACATCTAGCTACAAGAAAAGTTAGAAAACACAATCTTTATTTTGGATTATCATAGCTAAAATTTAGGCATCTATTACCAAACAAAGAAGTAGAGAATTTATTACTTTAATTGAAGAATTTTATGCGAGTTTTAAAATATGCATACTAAAGATTTCATTTATAAAATTGGAGGCAACTATTTGGGAGTTCAGCTATATGAAAATAGAAACACAAGATTTAAAATATGTAGGGGAATTTTCTAAATATATAACTATATTTTCTTCATTTAATGGATGAAAAAGTATGACTGGAGTGCTATACAGAGTGTTCAGAGGAATAGGAACATTCATGGAAGAGCTAAGACTAAAAAAAGAATTTCTTAGTTTCTAGTTTAGTTTGTTTTCCAATAAGCCAATTTGTATACAAATTACTAGTTAAGAATTATAGTTGCTTCCAGTTTTTTCATATGTGCATGTCTAACAAAATTTTGAAACTAATATTGCTAAAACACATTTGAAGATTTTCAGAAATAAAGCTTCACATGAGGTATATTCTTATAGTAAATAAGTTTGGTTGGATGAACAAATGACTAATAAAGAAACAATTGCTCATTTTGCATTACGTCCTTCTCAGGTACTATCCTACACACATTATATTCATGGAATTTAAATTTTCTATTTAGGCGTCTCCCAGGGGATTTACATGTAGAACCAAATATTCTAAAGACTAGAGAAGATATCATATATAATATAATATTTTTATATTATTCAGGGGAAAATAGTAGATATTATTTATTGGCTCCATTTACTAGGAAGACATAATGTATTTGTTATGACCAGTTAATATTCTACTAGTGATGTATAAAGCAGGGTAATATCATGAACAAGAAAAGCTAAGGAAATTCTGTTCATCATGAAACAGCTAAAAATGGCTGAATAAAAATACAGTAAAAATACAAAAGCTCTCTTTATATGTATTAGTTAGCTGACAAGAATACGGGAGCAAAATAAAAATAAAAGCAGCAAACTGAGGGTGAAGCAAGCATGGAATTGATAGTATCTGTGGACATTTTATAATCCTTAGCTACTGTATTTGGACTTGTACCGGGCAGAGGAGAAAAAAAAATAAGTCCATGCGATTTTCAAAATTCTTAAAGATGGAATTCCAAATGCCATCACACTTCTTGTAAGTAAAGTAGTCCCCCTTATTAGAAAGGAATGCATTCCAAGACCCCCAGTGGATGCCTGAAACCACAGATAGTACCAAACTATATATATATATATATATATATATATATATATATATATATGCTGTTTCTTCCTATACATTATAGCTATGACAAAGTTTAATTGATAAAATTTATAAATTAGGCACAGTAAGAGATTATAAATAATAACAGAAAAATTATAACAATACACTGTTATAAAAGTTATGTGAATGAGGTCTCTCTCTCTCTCTTTCTCTCTCTCTCTCTCTCTCTCTCTCAAAATAGTGTACTGTATTCACCTTTTCACTTAAGGAAGCACTTTATGGCTTCTCTTTGCCATATATGAATTACCAGCATCATTTGCGTTGTGCGTTGAGGCAATTATAAAGTAAAATAAGGGCTATTTGAACACAAGCACTGTGATATCAAGACACTCAAACTGATAATGGAGATGGCTACCAAGTAACTAATGGGTAGGTAATGCATACAGCCTAGATACACTGGACAAAGTTATGATTCACATCTGGCTGGGAAGGAGAGGGACAGCGTGCGATTTCATCAGGCTACTCAGAATAGAGCACAATTTAAAACTTGTTAATTCTTTATTTCAGGAATTTTTCCATTCAATATTTCAATCTTCAGTTAAAGCAAGCAACTGAAACTGCAGAAAGCAAACCCACGGATAAAGGGAGACTATTAGATACAGAGAGATAATTGGGCTGTGCTAAAAGGAGCAACAAAAAAAATCTTGTCTCTCCAAACTTGACATCAAGTAATAGGGAGAAAACAGCAGCGACAACAATCTCCCCCGAAATTTGTAATCACAAGCTACTCAACATACAGTTTTAAGATAGAGTCACATTCCCACTGTGTTCTCAAAAATTCAAAGAGAATTGATTTTGATGTGATCCTGTATTCATTGTGCTCAAGTCAGCTGAATGAGAGCAATTTCAAACCAGATTTCTAATAATTACTACAAACAAACTGCAAAAAAGATGAGATTAGAATTAAAGATTTCAAAACATAAATATAGCAAAAAAACAACAAAAAAAAACAAAAACAAACAAAAATCAAACAACTAGAAACCAGGAGTGTGCACCAACAAACAAACTGAAGGATATACACAGATACTAAAGAAATTGGCTTTATAGGACACAGAATACAGGCTCAACATTTTGATTCAATTAATAAAAGTGAGGCTTGAAAAAAATTTTTTGAAAAATAAGAAACTTTAAAATTGAATAAGATTACTTTACAAATAACCAAGAAGAACTTCCATAAATAGAATCATAATAATTACAGATTCAATGGAAGGCCTCTAGGGTATTTTAAAATGAAGTCAGATGCCTAGCTATGAATCTCTCCATACTTCCTTTAAAAAAAACTTTTTAAAGGAAAAAGTCCATACCTACAATATAACTAAAATAGAGAACTGGAAGCTACATTTTGTATATAAGTTGGGAAATAACACTCAAAATGAGTGGAAACAGTGTCTGAGCCCACTTTGCAGTGAGGAATTCTGTTGGAACTAGTTGAATAACCTGTGAGTGTGAAGGAATTAATTGGTAAGAGATCCCAGAAAATATCAATTATCATTTAAAACCAGGAGAATACCCAACTCTGAGTGTTAACAACTGAGAGTGTGTTTGATAACTGAATGGGTCAAAGCACCATGAATTAGGGTGTTAATAAAAAAGGGGGTAGAAAGTATACAGAACCAGAGGTACCAGTCTTAACAAGGCACCATTTCTAAGATAGAGAGATTACCTTGTAAAGAAGAGTTGTCCCTTGCAGCTAGTAAATGATGGTGAAAAGAAAAATGTAACTAATGATAAGACCATTACTGAAATATAGAGCAACCCCAAAGCAAAAGAAGCCAGACCAAATATAGTATCATTACTTTGAGAAAGTAGGAAAGCCATCCAAACCCCTGGTTCTCTCTGTTAGTAATGCACATAGTTATTTTAGGAAAAGCCAACACAGTTAAAATAAAAAAGAATGATTTACCTAAAATCTGCTAAATCTACAAAAGATATGTGAGAGAAATTAAAAGAAAAAAATGACAAAACTTTTCAGTAGACATAAGTATGCAGGAAAGATCTATGTTAGAAACAAAAGAAAGCTTTAAGACAACTTTGCAATTAAATTGAATTGTGCAACTTAAAAAGCATTGCAGGTTTCAAAGAACACCAAGAATAAAAATTCTGAGAAAAAAAGAGGGAATAACAAGAATAGATAAAAAGGGAACTGATGGAACTAAGAAAGAAATTGAAGAAAAATACAAAAATGATCTCAAAAATGATGACGAGGTTACCATACACTCAGAGACAATAAATAAAACAAACGTGTTTTAAATTATGGAAAGAAATACAGAGAATAAAGTGATAAAGGCAAGAAATGGAAACAGGAATTAAAAAAAAAGATATGAAAGATCATAACAATAGTTAAATAATACAGCACTTTTCAAAATGTGTTCTGTGACACCTTAGTTCCCCGGACTACCACAGATGATTCAGGAGTACAAAACTATTTTTTGTATTAATACTAATTACCTTTTAAATTCTCATTCTTTGATATGTATAGATAACTTCCAGAGGCGATATGACCCATGGTGACATTTCTCTCATGTCTAATGAAGTGTGTTCCTGTATATTCTCATATTTTAAAAAAATAATAAAAAAAATCCCAGTTTTAATTCCTAAATTCGCAAATATTGATAGATAAAATACATATAAACAAAAACTCATTGTGATTCTCAATATATTTTGATAATGCAAGGGTCTTCTGAGATTATTCAAGATTGGCAAAACTTAAACATTCATGTAATTGGAGATATTGAAGAAGAAAAACAAATTGATGGAACAAAATGTACATTTAAAATTCTGATTCACGGAAACTTTCCTGAAATAAAATAAGAACTGACTCTGCATATTGAAAAAATATATGGGGACCTGGGAAAATTGACTCAGAACCATCAACTATAAAAAGTGTAGTAATTATATGTGCTATCTTAATATCAATTAGATAATATTTTAAAACATAGCACCAATGAAACACATGCCTGAGATTTTGGTCCATTTCCAAAAACAAGATTGTCACTCAACTAATGAAGTGAGCTTCAGTTTTGTCTTGTAGAGAATGTGTTGGCGATTTAGTTAGCTTTAATGCACCTTAGTTTCCTCATCTGTTAAATGAAAATAATAATAGCTTCTATATTATACACATTGTGTGAAGTTTAAAGAATTTTTATCTATAAAAAAGAGATCAGACAGAGAAATCACTCAATATGTTGTTATAATCAGTATTGTTATGATTAATATTGAAGTAAACATTTAAAAACTATAGATACACAAACTTCCTGGATCAAACTATCCTGGTTTGTGGCATAAACATTTCTACTCCTTAAAAATTTCATCAATAACTCTGATATTCATCATGGTTTGAAAAGTAATTTAATTTACAGTGCCTCAAATCACATTTAAGAATTTCCATCATGTATAATCATTAGAATTGATGTTTTCTTTAGTATTCTAATAATCTTTATGCTAAGGAAGCTTCCTTTCATTCCATAATTAACATGAAATTTTACATAGAAGAAATATTTGCTTTTATCAAATGACATTTATCAAATCATGTGATTTTCTCCTTTGCATAAATGGATGCATTAATATTTTCTTAAGTTTTGACTGCACTTGATGACCTAAAAAAGCTAAACTGATTTTACTGTGTTCAAATGTTAACCCACAGTTTGATGCTATTTATTATTACTTATTCTATCATTTCTCTTGATTATCTTGAGTCTACAAACTTATTTCCAATCCTTTGTGGAGGAGCATTTATTCAATAAAGTGTCATTAGGTATTCTCTAAAAAACAGATTATATAATTAATATATTTTGAAATTTCTCGATTAAATAAATTTAAAGTACTCTTCTAGCTATTGAAATTTTCAGAATTAATTCAGTAGTCTTGATAGAAACTATTCAAAGGAGTTATTTTAGAGTATATTTCTAAAACTTATTTTGTACATATAGAATGACAATGTAATTCAATCTCTAGAGTTCTTAAACTTTTAAAAATTTTAAGATTTCTGGAGTCATTTAACTTGGTTTTGACATTAAAAAGAGGCAAACACTAGGGCTGAAATCTTCATCTCAGAATCGGATCATGAACTAATGCCCTGGCAAATATATAGAAAACAAAACAATAACCTCAGTATCTAAGAATTGTCATTTAACCTCAATTGACTCTCCCAATACTATTATTTGATATATTCTAGATTTACTGGTGCTCCTCAATTAAAGCTATCCATAAAACATAGCAAGTGAAAAACTTGACCTTTTAAAAGTATAATTAATGTAAGCATTCCTAGTTATTAAATGTTCTCATTCTTATCAATCATTAAAAATTAGTTTTTGCATTGTTGTTCAGGAAATTTTCGTGAGTATATGTCATAAAATATATGTATATTATTTTTTGAACAATTAACTATAAGAATATTTCGCAATTCTAAAAAAATAAAAGTTTACATTCCATTTCACAGTAAGCTAAGAACAATCCATTTCATTCTATAGCTTCCCTTAAGGTTTGGCACCCACATTCTCATAAGATAAGGAAGCATCTAAATATTTTAGAATTTGCCTGCTGAGTGTTGAAAAGTTAATAATGACTATGTATATCAGCTTTTAGAAGTTAAGGACTAAAGGTAATGAAATAATCTAGATTCAATTTGCATTTAATATAAAAAAAGATTGGATATCTGCCAGTATTCAGATTTATTAAGAGTCAAAAATGCTGTCACAGCTCATGTGTACATGGAACGTTGGTCATTCATTTTGTTAATCTAATGTAATATGGAGTATAATTTATCAGGACATCAAAATAATAGCTTTTACTCCATTTCCTTACTTCTATAAGGACATGCACAATAGACTCTACAGCTATACATGCACTCTATTAGAGCTAATTGAAATTAGATGGTACAATTAACCTGCTTCTTAGTAAAAAGCATTAACACTTAATGTAAAAGTCTAATCACAATAAAAATAGATTCACATTGGAAGGAAATGTGGTGAATAATTCAAAATCATCTGATTTTCTCGTACAAAGTAAATTAAAGAAAGAAAAAGTTAATATAACAACACCCAAAGCAGCAATTAGATTATTTGCATTCCTAATCTTTCCTTTTATTCTCAGAGATATTCCACTTCAGAAGATTCTATAGATGATTTAACACAATGACTCACTATATTTAGGTGCAACATAGCAGAACTGAGCAGGTGGTCATGGAAGAAATAAGCTGTAAAAATAATCCACTGCAATACAAAGTATGAAAATTAACATGCAAACTATTATGTGGGAAAAACTGACTTCATTATTTTATCTTAAATTTCATTAAACAGATTATTTTGATCACATGCTATAAGTAAGCTCCAAACTCAATGAGCACTTAAAAGATAAAGTTTTTATTCATTTTTGCCTTTTAAAAATGTCATCTATAAATGGTGATCATTTCAAAATCTATAACTTTTATTTGTCTCCTAAGTTTTTTAATGTATTTGAACATCATTCAAAATGCCATAATGTAAAATAAAAAAATTTTTAAAGAGCAAATGTAAAGTCCATTCGGAGTATCGTTCTTTTCCTCTCTACATATCCTTCTTTTCCTCTATACATAAGGAAGACATCATTAATCAGTTTTTAAAATATTTCCTGTTAAGTCTAGTCTTAGCTCTAAAAATCCTTATAATAACATTATTGAAGCTGTAACTATAAATTCCTAGGAATTGCTATAATATAAGAAAATCATTTGACAAACCCAATTTAAGGCTTTCTTTACTTAGGGCTGGAATAAATTAATCAAGCTATTAATAGTTTAATAAAAATTATATTACATCACATTAATTATAAAAATTTATTCCAAAAGAGGAAGCATGTAGGTTATTGTAAGGACATCATTTTGTTGTGACATGAGAAAAATATTTTCTCATATTTTTAAAGCAAATATAGCAAGTGGAAAGTAAATCAAGTGAAAAGCAAATAAGTAAACAAAGCGAAAAACATATTTTCAATATTTTAAATTTTTAAGAAATTTTTTCTAAAGGTGGTGAAATTCTAAGTATTATCAGAATTAAAGTGTTATATGAGAATGATAGTAGAGCAATGTTCTATTTTTGGAAAGAATATTCTAAATTATGATGACATGCACAGGTTTTCATCAGAAGATGTGATGACAAAGAACAAAGGAAGACTATATTTAAAGAGAGTACTAAAGTCTCAAGGGTCATGAGAACATGGAGCATAATCTACAGTATGTTTCAAAACACAGTAAGGTCTAAAACAATGGGTTATAACAGACTAAGCCATAAGAGAATCAAAGGGAGAAAGCTCTTCAGAAGTACAATTATAACTCACTTTCTCCCTCCTTAGTGGCAGGGGAAACTGTTTTGAATTTGACTAGAGATCCATGTAACATCCCTGTAGGATTTACTGGCTAAAGGATAAGAAAAGATATTCTAGGGGTAGTTATGTATTGATTTCTTTTCTAAAGAACACTTTTAACAGGATTTACCTATGCCACAGTTTTTATTTGTTGGTTTATTTGTTTATTGTTTTGTTTTGTTTTTGTTTTTGGTAAGTATACCTGTACTTGTAGATATAAGAACCTCAAGTGTGCTAAAGAATGTAAGCTTTTTAGCTATACCTAGTGAAATAGACTCCCAAAACTAAACAACTAGATAGACCTGAATCTACTTTTCTTTCTCATCACTCTGAACCCAAAACATGTCCTGGTGAGGTAAAGAAAGGTATTGAGGTGGCTGCTTCTGATAGACTGTGGATTCCCAGATGTGGAGGTGAATGTTTTGTATATGGCTACTGCTTCCCTCTCACAGTCTTTGCTAATCTCTAGAAAAGCTTAATGCCAAGTAAGCATTATATTATGTGTATATCTGTGTTACCAATCAAACCTTTGAGTTTTCTGACAATCACATTAAAGATTTATTGGATAAGTTCTAAAAAGGCAGAATCATAGGAATGGACTTTGAAATTGTCATACATATTCAAAATAAAATTTTATTTTGAAAACTTTATACAATGTTATATGCTTTAATACCCTAGAGATTAAAAATGACTAGTAGTATGTTAGAACCTTAAAGAAACACTGCATGTGTATTAGCGGGAGGGAGATTACATTTCAGCACTGTCATTAAAAAGTGCTGCTCAAACTCATTTGTCTGGAGGAAATTCATTAGCACAAATATGGGAAAAATTTAAAAATGAGGAATAAAAATCAGGATGTTCTCAATAAATTGAGAAAAATTGATAAAACTCAATCGATATACATGACAAAAATTGTAGTCAATTATGGAAATCACTTAATATCATAAAACATATGCAGCAAATACTACAACAAAAATTATACTTAATGGTGAAATGGTAAAATCTTTCCTTCTAAATAATAAAAATAAACACAGATGACCACTATCATGAATAATTTTTTGCATAAGAGTAGAGGTCTTAGCCTGAGGATTAAATGTAATGGAAATAATAAAAACTGTAAGTACTGAAGAGGAATAAATAAAGACTATTATTAACAAATTGCATAATTATATACGTAGAAATTTTAAAAATTGCACAAAATACTAGAAATAATCAAAGAAAATTGGTAATTTTGCTAAATACGAGGTCAATATTCAAAGTCAATTGTGGATCTATGTACCAGAAGAAAACAGTAGAAAAACAATTTTTAAATGAAATCCATTTATAATAGCAAAAGTATTTGACACCGAGGTATAAAAAGCTTAAGAAAGTAACTTTCTATTAAAAATAATAAAACTGGATTAAGAAAAAATAAAGATAACCTAAATAAATGAAGGGATATATGGTCATCAGTAATTGGAAAAATTAATTGTTCTAATGATAGTGTCTATCCTCAAATATACCTAAACATTCAATGCAGCTTCAAATAAAGTCACAATAGAATTTTTGTGGAAATTTATGAATTAATTCTAAAATTCATCTAAAGAGGAGCCCAAAATACCTAAGACAAACTTGAAAAGAAAAACAGAGAAGAATTATTCTATTTATTATATAGCAAGTCTAGTATTAGCACAAGAATATTCATAGACTGATGGAACAAAATAGAGTTCAGAAAACAGATTTATGCTTAGACACCACACTAATAATCAGGTTAGTAGGAAATGTCATTATTTTAATGACAATGTTGGTCCAACTGGCTACCCCTACAGAAGAAGAAAATGAAATTGATCCTTACCTTATGTTACACCCAAAATTAATCTATCTGCACTGTAGTTCTAAATGTGAAAATTTTAAGTGTTCTAGAAAACAACATGGAACTATAACTTCATTATCTTAGCGTAGGCAAAGTTTTCTTTTGTACGACACAAAAGAAATTAATCATATAGTAATTGATAAATGGAACTACATTAATAGGTAGCAAATTGTGCTTATAAAAGAAAAATAATCACACTAGTAAAAGAGTGGAAAAAAAGCCACAAAGCAGAAGATATTGCAACACATAAAATTGGAAAACATTTTGCCCACAAAATGAGTATAGAAGTAATAGCTAAAAAGAAAAAACTCTACAAAGCAATAAAAAAAGACAGAAAGACCCAATATAGAGAAAAGGGAAAAGAGACAATGGACAAAAGGGAAAACTACTACTGTACAGAAGAGGGGATCCAAATTGCCAATAAACATGCAAAAGAATTTCAACTTACTACTTATCATGAATATAAAAATTGAAATAAAGATAGGTAATACTACATAGCCATAAGAATGGCTGAAGTTATTTTTAAGGAAAAACTGAAAATACCAAGTATCAGCAAGGATATGTAAAACTAGAATTTTTTTATTTACTGCTTTTGGAAGTGGAATTGGCAGAACCACTTTGGAAAATAGTTTGGCAATATCTACCAAATTTAGCATACTCATACATAATGGCCTAGTAATTCCATTAAAAGTTATATATCCCTCAGAAATGCATTTACATGCATGAAAAAGTATGCACAAGAATGCCCTTGTCAGCACTGTTCATAATAACCCAAACTGGAAACAACCCAAATGGCCATCTACTTGAATGGATATATTATTTGTGGTATTTTTATACAATGGAATATTATAAAGTAATTTAAATGAACAAACTACAGCTAAAAACAACACAAACTCCCAAAAGTATTGTTCCATTTAAAACAGACACAGTAGCCACAAGTATTAGAAGTCAAGGTAACATTTACTTTGGGGACCCAGGAAAGGTGTTGATTGAAATAGTACATGAGATGGGTCTCTGCAGTGTTAGTAATGACCTATTTCTTGTCTTGAGTGATAATTATGTGATTGTGTTTATTTTGTAAGAAATCATCAAATTATATATTTATGGCTTATGTACTTTTCTACATATAGTACTTCCATTTTAAAATCTACGATTTGGACAGAATTAACAATCTGTCCCAAAACATCATGTCCACATTCTTGATTCTTTGCTTTAAAAAAATCCCAAGAAGGGCAAACACTGTGTGAGAATTAAAATGATTTTTAAAAGTTCTTATAAAGTAACACCCCAATTCATGCTATTATTTATAAACAGAAATATGTTTTTAAATGTATCCTAGTCAATTATCCTAGTCAATGTATCCTAGCTTTCTGTCTCACTTTCCTCTCAGAAATCATATGCAAATGAGCAGGGAAATGACTTTTATAAAATACATTTAAAATAAAAAAATAATAGCAATATTCTATCTTCCACAACAGTATGCAAAGGTGGACACCAGATGGAGAAGGCATTAACGGCCCTGGCAGAACAGCAGCAGTGTAAACATAACTGGCTGCAGATGGAGGTACATATAAAGGGCAAACCATTTCATTCTTCAGAAACTTGTCTGTTGTCAAGAATTGGAAAGCTAGGTACCTTTTAGCAGCAGGCACAATTCTAAAACAGGAAAGCTTTTAGACTCTCAGAACCCCATGTTCACTCTTGCAGAAAAGTGATGGGTTTATTTCTGGGTTAGGTAACACCAGACATAGGATGAGGGTCTGATCTAAAAAAAGCAGTATTCAACAGGAAAGCTTATTCAGAATTACACCTTCGCCCACCATTGAAAACCACCAGATGGCTTAGAACTCTGCCACAGGGGGGATACTTAAGATGATCCCCAGGGACCCACACCCATTTGTAATGTCCTTTCCTTGAGTGTGAACAGGCCTGTGAATATAACGGCATCATTCCCATGATTACAAAAGTGAAAGGATTTTGCAGATGTAAATAAGGCCCCTAATCAGCTGACTCTGAATTAAGCAAAGGAAGATTATCCCAGATAAGCCTGACTTATTTAGATGAGTTCTTTAAAAGAAGGTTTAGTCCTTCCCTGAGGGCTGAGATCATCTCCTACTAGCCTTGAAGCATACAGCCATCTTATAAACAGCCTATGGAACAGGGCAGCCTTTAGGAGCTGTGGGGTTCTGTCTTCCAACTGCAAGGACCTGAATTCTACCAGCAACCTGGATGAAATTAGAAGAGAACCTCGTGGCCCATATGAGAACTCAGCCTGTCTGATATCTTGATTGCAGCCTTGTGGGGCTATGAACAGAGAACCCATCTTAGCAATGCCCAGCCTCCTGATTCACAGAAACTGTGAAATAATATATTTTGTTTAAGCCATTAAATTTGTAGTAATTTCTTTTTATGCAAAAAGGAAAATCTCTTATGCAGGGAACTGCAGAATCATTCTTTGGATGAAGGAAAGTGTTCCAGAAAAACCAAGGCAATGCTAAGCTTTGAAAGACCACAATGCAGCAGCTGCTTTATTGCACAGTTGACCCTCAGTGATGCCCAGGAGTTGGCATCTTGTCTACGTGCACAGAGCATCCAATCAGTTTTACAGTGCTTCATTCCCAAAATAACAGAAGGTGTCAACAAATGTATACACATTTTAAGAAAGGAAAAAGCTGTATTAAAATGACACTGATGCCCACTTTGAACACCTCTTGTAATTGCAGAAGTCAAACGTGACTTGTATTCATCTTTTGTTATCGGTATATATTGACTATTACAATTTTAATACTTTTCCTTTTTTAAAATGTATATACATTTTTTTGACACCCTCTGTATACATGGACAGGCATTGAAAATAATCAAGCTATACCAGACCGGGAAGATCCATATTCACAAACTAAATCTTAAAGAAGAAAAGAAATGCCCATTAATTTGTGAAATATTGAATTTTAAGATATAAGAGTGTTTGGGAAGATTAGCAGTAGTTTAAAAAAAATGAACAATTAAGTATACTGGAAAGCAAATTCCAGAAAAAAATGAAATAACTTTGGTATATGGCTTAGCTAAACAAGTTAACTAAACATATTCTGGGGTGGGAGAAATGTAATTTTGCTATACTAATTGGTTCAACTTTGAGCTATATCTATATTAGTGTAATAATGGAACACTGAAGTATTCATGTAATAAAAAATTGCTTTAAGAGAACATATTCAGCAGCTTCAAGGAGAATGAAGGTCTAAGGGAACAGACATTGATTTACTCTAATAAAATGTGCTATATTATGTGAAAACTCAATGAAAGAAGAGCTTTCAGAATAAGGATATTATTTAGAATAGCAAAATATGTACCAAAAGAAATGTTAAAAATTTGGAAAGGATTGATCCTGAGGACCTATTGCAGAGTTGGGAAAAGGATGGAGTAGGGCACTATTTTATTATTGACACCCTTGTAGCAATATTTAGTTTTGAAAATATGTGCAAAAATCACCTTGATGAGAATAAAAATTAGGTGTACAATGTGTAATAGTATGAGTATGACCTCTTTATCTAAAGTAAATTATGCTTTTTCCTCAGTGTTAATGCTCATTGCAGCGCACTTAGTGGTCCTTGGAGCCCTGACAGAGTTAATGTACCTCTCTAAGCATCTGAAGACAAGGGAAAACCAAGCCACTAGGGAGCCGCTGGTCCATTAGGCAGAGAGAAAGATTATCAAGTAAATAGTCTAAAACTCAAAAGTGAAAGAGGAAGAGAGTTTGTGTGCTCTCTGTGAGACTATTAAAATTATATGATGGACTGATCCTGTTAGATATTCAAAAACCTGTTTGGAAATTCTGATTTCTGGAACAAAACATAAAGAAAGATGCATGTCATGCAGCCATAGAAAGAAAGCACTGGGATTTTTCTGAGCTATTAAACAGCCTTTTATTAACTTTGCTGAAACTTAGGAAAAGTTCTAAGGTAATAACATTTATAAATGGACCCAAATTAAAATGACAAGAAAAACCCCAGAAAGTCATGGACAGGAGAAGATATATTCAATTATTATTTGTTTTACATGACAATCAGGATTAAATATTACATTTAAAATTCATAGGCAACTTCATTAAGTTAACCTACTTAAAGATATTGGGAGCTGCATTTAAAATCAATGGCATTTCAAAAAGATAAAAAACAGATACTTATTTTATTACTTGACAGTGATATATAGAACAGAAAAGTCACACAAGACAAATCTGATCTATTGTTTCCTTGAAATTTCAGAAGACCAACAAATAAAATTTTCCATACTCTATTTTCTGAAAATAAGAAGTGTCCTACACAGACTAGGTTTATATATTGTCTCTGTATCTAATTTGCTTCACAAGTTTAGATTACTTAGTCTTCTTTGTCATTTAAAATACGCATCTGTTAAGCAAATAGGAGAGAGACAGGCCAACTGGTGTTGACAATGAGAGCTTAGAACTGGAAACCTTTTAAATGGGGTGAGGTAAGAAATGGGGGAGATGATGACACTGATCGAATAGGGTGGATCTGCACCTCTCAACCCTGCTTACCTCAAAATCACAGGTTACTAGATTTAAAAAAGTAGGTACTATAGAAGCCTGTTGGATTAGGTTTCCAGATAACTCATTTTGATTTCTTGATATTCAAGAAAATATATCAAATATATCCTGTCAAATTCTAACTGATTCTCTTCTGTGTAAAATTTAAGTTTGATAAACTTAGCTATTTCTCTTTTTTTCTGTTATACTCTATTTGCTTGCATAAAATATTGAAGCTATTAACAAAAGTACAATAATTAAACTTTAAAAATAATTCATCATTCATTAAAATATGAATAAGGTGAATGCTAGATCATAAACACACTTATCTGGTACAGAATAAATGTTTATATCCCCCCAAATTCATATTTTTAATATCGAATCTCCAGGTGAGGCCTTTGGGAAGTGATAAGGATTAGATTTAGTCATGAGAGTAGAGACCTCATAATGGATTAATGTCTTCACAAAAAGAGAGATACAAGGTATCTGTGTGTTTGTCTCTCTATCTGTTTCTCTCTCCATGGTCCCCATCCACTGAGCATGCATGAAGAAAAGGCCCTGTGGACACATAGCAAGAAAGCAGCCATCTACAAATCAGGAAAGGAGCTCTCAGCAGACACAAAATCTGTTGGCACCCCATTCTTCGACTTCCCAGCTTCCAGAACTGTTTATGACTTTCAGTCTGTGGTATTTGTCATAGCATCTGGAGCTAAGAGGGTATCATACATAATTATTTAATTTAAGCTTCAAACCTGGCTTTAAACTTTCTAGCAAATCACATAATGATTCAGTTACATGAATCGTACTTTCATGTTGTCAAAGAATAGTTGAACCAGGTACAACTAAACAGGCAAGAAAGACTTTATTCAGAACTATTGCAATAGGGACAGAAATTGAACTTTGTTGAAACAAAAAGGAATTTTAATTGCTTGATACTAGAGAATGTCAGTGGGGAGGTTGGTCAATGTGATGAGACCATCTTGTTTGCTAAATGGCACTTAATGAAGTTCGGTTCTACCCTCCTACAGAGAGGGAGAGAGAGGGACATTATATTTTTTGATGATCTCAAATGTTTGACATTTAAAAGGGATGGATCCCTGGTTTTTGAGAAAGAAATTCTGGGGTTGTAAAACTCATAGGAGGCCCCTTGCTTATCAAAGGGCAGAGAAACAATTTGTAATTACAAGTTTTCCGAAGTAAATACTATCAGAAAGGGGATGATAGTCAGGAAGAATGTTGTCTAATGGTGACTCAAGCTGAGGGAAACTTTAAGGCTACCTTGGTCACTGTGAACAGTTTTAACTAAATTATTCTACATGGGGAGGGAAAAAAGAAGAGTTGATATCAATATCCATTTCTAAAATAAATTTCTCATGTAGATTTCAATAAAGAGTCAAAGTAACCCATGAAAATGATATAACTATTTTTATGCCAGAATTTTATATAAATAAGTTAATAATTAAAATAAAATTTATCTTATAATATTAAACTTCTACAGTCTTTATTAGCCCATTATGAACTTCCAAAAACAGATAAAAAACTTCTGAAGGTAGTAAGTAACAAGCAGAATATCCTTTGATTCATCCAAACAGAATGACAAATAATAACGCCAATGCATTATTTCATTGTAGGTCAGTCCCTATCTCTAAGCCATGTTATTTTAAGGGAAGATATATTCATCTCCAAAGCCTCTGATTTCCTATTTATCATCTGTAATTGATTAGAATAAATTATAATGTAACTAGAAATGTCTTAAGACTGTTGATATGTGGGCCTTTCATTCAATTTAAAAATAAGTATTCTGGTCTGTTACCATTACTTTAAATTAGTAGAATGCAGATAATTCCAAACAATTTTGCACAATTACTTTTCTGATCTTCATAGTAACATTTAATGTGAACACGGCATGTGTCATTGTATCCATTTTACTGACCCAAGATTCAGAGAAATAAAAGATTACTTTTAGTGGTATACTAATCTTGGAGAGGCAGGATAAGAAAAAATAAAGTACCTAAAACAAATGCTACTAATGTAGAAATTAGGAAGAAAGGTGATGAGTATCAAAATCTCTTTTCTGTTTAGTCAATAACACTCAATAAAAGATTTTTATCTCATTTTTCATTGCTTGCTTTTTAAACATCGTTTAAATTAGCCAAAAATTGAGGATAGACTAGAGATAATTGAATTGGGCTATGTTTGTAAATGTTCTTACTTGTCCCAGGAATATTTTGCCAAAAGAGACAAACTTTTTCTAGTCAACTATTGCATTGCTGAAATAGACGGAATAGTTATATCAAATAATATGAATATGAAACAGTGAATATAAATGAGCATGTACCACTAAAATGAATAGCATTCACAAACTCCAAAATCCTATTAGCATTTACACATGAAACAAATATATGTATCATAAAGAGAACACAAATTAGCATTTATTATTACCTTCATTTTAAAATGTACATGATTTCAACCTATTTCCATTTAAATAACTTTAACTTTACATAACTCAAAGATATTTTCTCAGAAGTTCAATTTATACAAAATGAGATACTGCTATTACATAATCTTTACTACAGATATTTTAGGTTACACATCATAAAGACAAGAATGTTTTCTTAATTATTAGTGTGTTAAAAGTATTCATCATCGATGGATATTAAATTTTAATAAAACATTGTCCAGCATAACTGTAATGATTTTTTTTATCTGTTAATATGTAAATCATTCTCAGATTCCTATGCTAATCCCAGACAAGATTTTTATTTTTACTTTGATATGACAGAGTCATGTCAAATTCCTCTCAGTGGTGACAATTTAGCTTTTTAGGAGATTCAAATAATGTTACTAAAACAGGGTGGGCAATGTTTCATTTACTCCAAGGAAATGTGAATTAAAAATACATTTTAATGTGTTGAAAAATAATTAATACTAATTAAAGAAATGCTTTCATTTGGATCTTTTTAACTCCATGCAAAAGATTAAATTAGAGAAATAATCCCTGATTTTGCAGAAAATTAGTCATTGCAATCAGCAAAACAAATAAAAGTAACTTACACACACACACGGGTTCATGCATGACAAAAATAACTATGTTGTTCAGAAAAGCTTTGTATACTCTATTTTCAAATAAGAATGCTTATCGATATAATATATGATAATATATAATATATAATATATGATAATAGTAATAATAATACAAAAGTCATTTAAGAGGGCTTTCATATCCTAGTATGAACTAGAACGTTAAATTATCAGCTAGTAAACATTTTTTTGCAATTTAATATATGACAATTCAATCAATACGTTTCAATGACACATAATTTTTCACAGTGTAAGTCACTGGAAACACACACAAAGATATCTGTGCATTTCAGCAGGAAATGTTACCTAATAAATTAAAAAGCAACTGGTCAATGGAGATGCACAAGAATGATGGGCAGTGATATGTTTAAAATGCATTGACAACTTTTCAATGGATCTAACTGAAGACAATGTAACTAAGTCACAGCATAAGAGGTCTGACAATTATGGTCTCAAACTTGTTGCAACAATGTTGCTAACCTTTTTTGATATCAGAGGGATTATTCATTAAGAATTTGTACTAACTAGACAAACAGCCAAGTTTACTATGTATTTGGAAGTGCTGAAAAGGCTGCGTGAAAAAGTTAGATGAAATTGACCTGAACTTTTCACCAACACTTCATGGCTTTTGCATGATGACAATGCACCAGCTCACACAGCACTGTGTATGAAGGAGCTTTTGGCCAGTAAACAAATACCCTCCTACTCACCTGATCTGGCCCCCAAGGACTTCTTTCTTTACCCAAAGATAAAGGAAATATTGAAAGGAAGACATTTTAATGACCTTCAGGCCATCAAGGGTAATATGATGACAGCTCTGATGCACATTCCAGAAAGAGTTCCAAAATTGCTTAGAAGGGTAGACTAGGTGCTGGCACTGGTGCCTAGCTTCCCAAGGGGAGTACTTCGAAGGTGACCGTAGTGATATTCAGTAATGAGGTATGCAGCAGTTTTTCTAGGATGAGTTCCCAAACTTAATTGTCATACCTCTTACCACTTTTGTTCTATATCCAGTAATCTCCCCTCTTTTGACTTTATGGCAAACAAAATCTTATATGAGCCACCTAATTAGTTAATATATAATTAATTCCAAATTTCCAAAATAATCCCATTATCAGCTTTGAGAATTTTCATAAGTCCAATTTAATAATATCACATAAAGTTTGTAATGCTATTTTCAATTAGATTCTTAAGCTAAGGGAGACCATATGATCTGTGTGTATGGTTGTCTTATTCCTTATATTCAATAATTGCATCTTATTTCTTCTATTCTAATTCCCACCGATTTGGGTCTTATTTGGAAGTAATCTTCTTCAAATTACTTTCCTTACTTCATGCATTTCTATGCTCTTTTTTCCCCTCTCAATCAATTTATCTTGTTCTTAGTAATCAATTTTTCTTGGCAGTGTCATTTGTTCTAAATGATTGCTTTCATTGTAAATTTTAATATTTTAACTATACTTTAACTATTTTAACTATTCTGTTAGGTCATTTCATCCATTTCATCCATTGAGAACAAAATTTTTCTCAATGATGTTGTTTTTCAAAATATATTTCACATTTTAAATAGACTCAAGATAGGGTCTAAGACTAATTACCAGAGAACAGTTATCTTCTTGGTTTGAAACTATATTTTATGAAAAGACAACCAAAAGGGAAGAAGTATAAACACAATGTTCATTCCAAAACAATAACATTCGTTTTCAAAAATGTACATACAGAGAGGTGATGAACATATACAGAGTAAAACAGCCCTGAAGATATAAAGATACAAGGAAGAGGGGCTGAACCTGAAGTTAAATCCTTTGAGTGCAACAATAAAAAGGTGTGGTGGCAGAGCACTCTTGGAAATGATCTCGTTCGTTTAAGAGGAGTTAAACAGAGAGGAGCCACTGAAGTACACAGCCAACTGACTCTCCAAAAGAAATAAAGTTCATCATGGAGCAGTGAACCATGGAGCTCAGAAGAGTATAAGGCTCCCCCTTCATCCACAGATCTTTGTAAATAGCAGGGTGAGTTCAAGTGATCCCATGACCACCAATAAACATGAACCTCAATCAGTATAAATAAAAGACAGGAAAAGCAGACAGATAGAGAAAATGATATGATTATTTTTTTCTATTTTTCTGTACAAATGAAAAGATAAATAAGATATAATGTGACAAAACCAGAAGAAATGTGAGCTAGAAAATATTAGGGAAAAAGAGATGAATTACAAGTTAATGCAAAAGAAAAGAACCATTGAATAAAAAATGTAAGCGACATAAAGATATTAATGAGAAAAACAAAAGATACAGAACTGAAGAAATTTTAAGGAGGGCACAGCCCACAGTGGCCCATGTGGGATCAAACCGGCAACCTTGTTGTTAAGAGCATCACGTTCTAATCAGCTCAGCTAACTGGCCACCCTAGAACTAAAGAAATTTTAAATAAAAATTGATAAGAATTGGCAAAATAGTCTCTACACAAATTCTAGATTTCCTAAATGTAGAAGGTATAACAATGGGGGAAAAACCAATTACTCATATGTATGACATATGACATTTTTTTCTGAAATAAAAAAGCTAAATGTGTATTTTAAAAGAATACAGCACACACCAGAAAAAAATACAGTTCAGATCAAAATGTATCCCAATGAAGTTACCATACTGTATGATATAAAAAATATACAAAAATACATAAATAAATTATGAAAATAGAATTACTGGGATAGCCAAAACAAAACAAGTCACCTATGATGGAAAATTTTCCAGGCTGGCCTCAGACTTTTCCAAAGAAATATTCAATGCTAAAATTAAAAATAAAGAATGAAAATACCTATAAAATAACCAAGATATAAGGTATCACACAAGCATAAAGGCTAGAGCCCAAATATTTATGAATATACAAGAATTTCCATTTGATTAGAAATCTTCTAGAATGCAAGAAACAGTAAAGAGTGTTTTACATACATATTTGTAGGATTATGGTAAAAGACCAAAGATAAATTTTATTTTTAGAGAAATTGTAGGTTCACAGCAAAATTGAGCAGAAAGTACAGAGTTCTCATATGCCTACTGGCCTCAGAAATGAACAACCTCCCCTAGAATCCACATCCTACACCACAATGATGCATTTATTACAATCAATAAACCTATGTTGACACATCATTATCAACCAAAAGTCACAGTTTACACGGGGTTTACTCTTTGTGTTGTACATTCTATGGTTTTGGAAAAACGTACAATTACATGGATATACCTTTATAACTTCAAACGAAATAGTTTCACTGCCCTAAAATTCCTCTGTACTCTGCTTATTCATCCCTCACTCCCCACCTAACCCCTGGAAGCCACTGGTCTTTTTACTGTCTCCATAGTTTTGCCTTTTCCAGAATGTCATATAATTAAAATCAAGTAGATAGCCTTTTCAAATTGGCTTCTTTCACATAGTAATATGCTTTTAAGATTCTGCTATGTTTTTTCATGGCTTGATAGCATGTTTCTTTCTAATGCTAAATAATATTCCATTGTATGGATGTTCCTCTTTCATTTATCCATTAACCTACTGAATGACATCTTGATTGCTTGCAAGTTTTGGCAATTATGAATAAAGCTGCTGTAAACATCTATATGCAGGTTTTTGTGCAAACATGAGTTTTCAAGTCATTTGAGTAAATAACAAGGAGCATGATTGCTCAATTATATGGAAAGTATATTTAATTTTGTAAGAAACCACTTAACTGTCTTCCAAAATGGCTGTACCATTTTGCATTTCCACTAGCAATTAATGAGAATTTCTGTTTTTCCACATCCTCACGAGTATCTGGTATTGTCAGTGTTCCAGCTTTTGGCCATTCTAACAGATATGTCATGGTATTTTTATTCTTGTTTTAATTTGTAATTTTTAATGGCATATGATATTTGTGTCTTTTTATATGCCTGTATGCCATCTATATATCTTCTTTGGTCAGATATCTGTTCTGGCCATTTGTCCACATTTTAATCCAGTTCTTTGTGTTTTTATTGTTGAGTTTTAAGCATTCGGGTCACATTTTGGATATAGGTCTTTTATCAGATATGTCGTCTGTAAATATTTTCTCCTGGTCTGTTGTCTAACTCATTATCTTGACAGTGTCTTTCACAGAGCAGAAGTTTTATTTATTTATTTATTTATTGTGGTGTTTTTGTTTGTTTTTATTTTAATGAAGTCCAACTTAGTTATTTTTTTCATGAATCATTCATTTGGATTTATATTTAAAAGGTCATCAGCATATCCAAGGTCATCTAGATTTTCTCCAGTTATCTTCTAAGAGTTTTATAGTTTTCCATTTTATGTATGTCTAGGATCAATTTTAAGTTAATTTTGTGAAGGGTGTAAAGTATGTGTCTAAAATAATTTCTTTGTATGTGGATGTGTAGTTGTTCCAGTACCCTTTGCCGAAAAAGACTTTCTTTTGTCCATTCTGTTGACTTTGCTCTTTTGTCAAAGGTCAGTTGACTATGTTTATGTGAGCCTATTTATGTGCTTTCTGTTCTGTTCCATTGATTTCTTAGTTTATTCTTTCACCAACATCACACTGCTGATATTGTAGCTTTATGCAAAGACTTGAAGTTGGGTAGTGTCAGTCCATCAACTGTTCTTCTCCTTCAGTATTGCGTCAACAATTTTGATTCTCCCGCATCTCCATATAAACTTTAGAGTCAGTCTATTAATTTCCACAAAATAACATCTTAGGATTTGATTGAGATTCCATTGAATCTATAGATCGTGTTGGGAAGCACTGATATCTTGACAATATTGAGGCTTCCTATCTATGAACATGGCAGATCTCTCTGTTTATTTTATTCTTTGATTTCTTTCATTAGAGTTTTGTAATTTTCCTCATATATATCAGTACATATTTTGTCAGATTTATTACTAAGTATTTCATTTTGGGGTGCTAATGTAGTGGGATTGTTTTCAATTTCAATCTTGACGTGTTCATTACTGATATATAGGAAATCAATTAACTTCGTATATTAATTTTGTATCCTACAAACTTGCTATAATTACTTGTTAGTTCCAGTCATGTTTTGTCAATTTTTTCATATTTTCTACATAGACAATATGGCATCTGTTAACAATGCCAGTTTTATCATATATATTTATAATTAAATTATATTTAATTTAATTAATTTAATTACTTTAAATGAAATTTGTATATAATTTCATTTTCTTGTACTATTGCATTAACTAAGACTTCTAGTACAATATTGAAAAGTGGTGGTAAGAGGATATCCTTATTTTGTTCTTGATCATAGTGAAAATGCCTCTAATTCTCAATATTAAGTATAATGTTAATATGTAATCTTTTAAATGTAAAAATCAGAATCACATGCTCTACAATGCAGAAATGCAATGTATAAGGGAAAATATTGTAAATGGTAAATAAGAATAAATGCAGAAAAGTTGACTGAGTATCTCATCTATAAAAGATAGCGGTCAGAAGCATCACTCTGTGGTGACAAAGCACATGATACTATAACAGTATAAAGGTAAACCCAGGAAAATATAATTGTATATACTTATATTAGGGAGAGAAATAAAGGAATGTAAAGGAGAGGAACCTAGTTTTTCCTCTTTTCTTTTTCTAATAGAGAATTAATAGTTATGATCTTGAAAGAAATAGAAAACTAGAAAATGCCCTTATATAGTTATGATTATAAAGGTGACTATCAGACCCAAAACAAAACCTTGCAAACTATCAGAAAATGTATGCACTCAAGAAAGAAAATAATTAGGGCATAATATGAGAACAGAAATATACCACGGGATAATATTGAAGAGGTCATAGCAAATATATCTGTCATCTCAATTAATGTAAATGGACTTTCCCCTATTAAAAGAAGAAATGACCAGAGTGGAACAGAAATCAGTGTACAACTCTATAGTGCATACAAGATATGTAAGAATAGAATTCAGAAAAGTTAAGATATGAAAGAAAGAGCAAAGTTAAATTATTCTCCCATTATTATGTATAAAAGTATTTACTTTCTTACATACTTTACAATGTTGAGTATTACAGATTTTAGAAATTATATTCTGATGCTCAATTTACATTCATATATGAGTTAATCAATTTGATCACGTTTAAATGTGTATTTCTTCTGTGAAGCATTTATGTTCTGTGTCCATTTTCTATGACTACTTTTTTACAGCAGTTTTGGGTTTGCAGCAAAATTGACAAGGAGATACAGAGATTTCCCATATATCTCCTACCCCTGACCCTATGCATAGCTTTCTTCATTACCAACATCACTCACCAGAATGGTACATTTTTTATCAAGGATAAATATACATTGACACTTCATAATGACCCGAAGTCCATAGTTTACCTTACAGTTCACTTAGTGTTGTACATTTTATGAGTTTGGACAAATGTATACTAACAGATTTTCATCATTATAATATCACACAGCATATTTTCACTGCCCTAAAAATCTTCTGTGCTCTGCCTATTCATCTCTCCCAACTCCCAACCCACTGAAAACACTGATCTTGTTGACATAGGTTTGTTTTTGTCCAACTTTAACTAAGTATTTTAACTTGTCCTTCTTGATCTGTAAGAGCTATTTTACTGTGGATAGCAAAGAGGAATGTGCTACATGACTAAATCATAGAAACTTCTATAAATCAGAAACGTGAAGGCCAAAAACTCAGCCAGTTATTTCTATAAATGCACCATCTGGCTTTTCCATTTTATGCTAATGATTTAAAATTGGAATTCTTCCCTGAGTCTTTTAGTTAATCAGGCCATTAAAAATACAAAAAAAAAAAAAAAAAAAAAAAAGAAAAAAATCCATGATAATCTGGCATGCTCTGTTAAGTATAAAAGAGATTACCTACAGAAGCATATTTATAACTATCTTCAAAAATACACTCCTAATGGAAAGTATATTTAGTTTATTAACTTATTTTTAGAAGACCGTGTAAAGGAAACTTAGGGAAAAAAAGGAAAACAAAAAGTCTGTTTACTCTGTATTTATAAGTTACTTACATACAGTTAATTGGAATTTGCTAGTCTCTTTACTCAAATTTATCATGACTTGAGAGCAAGTAATCCAGTTTTTGCATGATGGGTTTAGTGTTGCCTATCTTTTCTCATATTTATTTATAGATAATCTTTATATTTCCTGGATTAATCTTTTTTATTAATGTATGCATATCTGTGTGTCTGTGTGTAAATAATTTATTCCCCCCTTTTAGTTTACTCAAACATTTTTATCATCCTATTTCACCATTAGTAGCTTGTTACTTAGTCTTTTTTGAGACTATATTGCAGATTACACTATGCATTCATAATTTAATAATTTTAAATTACTACCTTTGTCGCTACTGTACATTATCTGTCTCATTGCACTTTAATTTCTTAGCCATACTCCCACCTTCTTTTACTTCTTATCCATTTTAATTCTATATATATTTTCACATTGCAAGATATTATTGTTATTGTTTTAAATAACTAATATTCATTTCAGAATACCTGGATATTCACTGTTTCCTCTACTCTTGGTTCCTTGTTCATTAATGTGCTTCTTTTTGGAAGTATTGTCTTTCTGCCTAAAAACACTTTATTTAATATGTTTAGTGTACTTTTGCTGAAGGTAAAGCCTTTTTTTTTGCGTACCTGAATGCATTTAGTTCTCTATTTTGAAAGGTATTTTCCCTAGGAAATAATTAGGGGAGGAGAAATAAAAGCTAGAAATCTTGAAATTCATAAGTGGATAAATAATCTAAAAAAACTATGGAATAATATAATAATTTAAAACCCAGTGCTATAATAATAATTAGTACCTCCTCTTCCTAAATTTGCTTTGTGGCTCTCTCTCTCTCTCTCTCTCTCTCTCTCTCTCTCTCTCTCTCTCATTAAGGAGACATAAATAAAGTTGAATTTCAACATTTTATTCTACCACACATAAATAGCTAAAATCACAGGTATAATTATTAGCAATAGTTATAATTATGACATAATCCCTTTTTGGTATAACACAAGCTACTCCTCTTGTCATAGGATTTTCAAAGCTTTCCAATGTAAGAAAAATACTAAATAGTTTTAGAGTATAGTTTCTCTTATACTATTCAAATAAGGGCATTCACCATTTTGTTTGTAATCTGTCATGTTATATAGATGAATTATTGTTTGTTGCACAACATATTCAGAAGAGATTTTAATTATAAACATCAGTTATTAAAATAAAATAGTTTAAATTTTACAATATCAAAATTTTGTTTAGAAAAACAATTTTATAATCAATATACTTGACTTTTGAAAAACTTTATTTACATAGCAATGAAGCTTATCCCAGGTTGCATTCTAAAAAACAGTATTGCTTGAAGTTTTCACTTTCTTTTTTTTAACATTGTTATAATTATCTTGCTTTGATTTTAAGCTACATTCTATTATTTTTACTTCAAAAAAAATGTAGATTTAAATCTGATCAATTTGTTGTTCAGATTAATTTGATGCTTACATTTATTCAAATAACTCGCCTACATTTATTCAAATAACTCAGTTTTATATAAATAAAACCTATGGAAATCCAAATACCAGATAGCTATGAAAGGAAAATAACTTGTGTAAGGGGAATTTCAGAGGCTAAAATATATCATTTCCCAGATAAAAGTAACATACATTGATACCTCAAGAACAAAATTTTCAACCCTATTTTCACAGTCTCTTCCTTCAATCTTTTAGCTTAATTGAAATGGTTTAACTAGTTTCACAGTAAACTATCACATCTGAATTTAGAGCATGAAATCAGTACCTAGGAAAGAATCAGAAAACCATAAAATATCCTAATAGAAGAAGATAATCTACTTTCCCTATTCCTTTATTTCAATGGAGTATGTCTTACCTGATTTTTACAACTGGAGAAATAAGCTAACAAAACTAGCATGAGATAATGACAAGTTAATTTTAAACCCAGTGTTACAATAATAACTAGTAGCTACTTCTCTTCTTCCTAAAGTTGTTTTGTGACAGCGGGGTTCCACTGAGATTACTTTTCTACTGTCCAAGATACCTGTTTGGTTCAGAGATTGCTGGGCTTGTATCTCAGTGTGTTTTTCACCATTTAAGTTCAAAGAAATGCTTGCTGAAAAGCCCTTCAGCCCATCCCAGGAGAGTTTACAAACCAGGATTCACAATGCAATCCATTTAACGCACATTTTGACTAGGTTAAATAACTAATATTAACGTAGACAACAAAGGTGAAGCAGCTGGGTGAGTATGGCTCAGAAATGCTGTTTCATAGTTTTGTCATGCTCACTGATTTCCTTCTACTACTACTTTATTGGTTCTTCCTGAAAATGTTGGGTTTCTCAGGGACTGTCCCTGGGAGCTCTTCTCTCCTACCACTTACTCTTACCAAGGAATGTCATCATTTCCCAAATATTTAAATTTTATCTTTATGTAGATGACTTCCAAATTCATAATCTACAACCAAAACCGTTCCTCTAAGCTCCAAACTTAAATATCCAAATGACTACTTGCCATTTCCAATCAGATGTATTCCAGAGATCACAATCCAGGTATCACAAGTGTAACATATATAAAACAGAAATCTTGATTTTTTTTCAGCAACCTTTTCTTACTTCATGTCTCCCCCATCAAGTTAAACATTATCACTATCCATTCAAGTAAGAAACCCAATAATTGAATTAGCCATGAGCCCTCACTTCCTCTAATCACGTACTCATCAGAATATTTTTTTCTGTTATGGACTTTAAATAAATGTATAACAGAGTTTCATGACAGATGATGGAATGTGGTGAGAGATTAAATTTTATTTTGCGTATCTCCAAAGAAAATAATCAATGGTTGGAAGTTATAGTTTTGGTTCATTAGCATGAAGAGCTACATAAATGAGCAATGTTAAAATAGTACTTCCATCCTTATCCTATTTTAACGTGTAATTCAAGTTATACCACCTTTTGCTCTTCACTACTGCTGCCCACTTCATCCAGGATTTTGGCATACATAGATCATTATCCAAAATAACCTCTCTCCCAACTTCCACATTTGTTTCCTTCTACTCTAACATTAGACAATACTAAAAACCAACTTTCTCAGATCTCAATAGAATCACATCATGCCCTATTAACTATAATCTTTCAGTGGCTTGTCATTGCCCTTATATTTAAAATCAAATCACACTTCTTACTATGGTTCATTATATGAGCTTACCATTACCTATTATCACAAACCTCATTTTGTCCATCCTCAACCTCTCTTCTTTATCAGAAATCATATCACTTGTTCATTAAATACTTTGGGCCCGCTAAGAATTATGCCGGGAATATGTTTTTACCATTTTTATGATTAGTTCTTTCCTTATTCAGCTTCAGCTTAAATGTCACTTTCTTGAGAAGATCTTCCCTGATAAACTAATGGAGATTTGTATTATTTTCTCAGTCTCATTGTTTCTAATTTGTCACCAGTTACAAGTTGCACTTATTTTAGTTACATGATAGGTGTTTCACATTCCTACTTTCTCCATTAAAAGGTAAGCTTTTTAATAGAGAATTAATGATATCATGTTTACTTTTGTATCCCCAGCCCTCTAGAGTACTATCCTTCATACTAGGCCCTTGGGAAAGAAATATTTGTGGCTGAAGAAATCCAGGCAGAGCTTGTGAATAGGCCATTGGATATGCATGAAATTTATAAGAGCCTTCTAGGTCAGAGATATACATTTACTGTGATAATTAGAGATATGTACTATAACAGAAAGATGGAAACATATCATTTCAGCTAACATATCACATCTGTAATGAGGATAATTCACTAGTTTTAAGTAAGTAGACCCTAGATAAGACCATATTTAGAGGTCTTATCTTTGGTCCACTAATTCCTTATCTGTTTCTTGGAAACACTTAACCCCGTTTAATATTTTTTTTAATATTGTGCTTAGACATTTTTTTTATTTATGAAGTTTATTGGGGTGACGTTGGTTAATTAAATTATATGTGTTTCAAGTACACATTTTTATAATACATCATGTATATATTGCATTGTGTGTTCACCACAGAGTCAGTTCTTCTTCCATCACTCAATATTTGACCCCCTTTTCCCTCTTCGATCACCCTCCTTCCCACCTTACCCTCTACTAACCATTAAACTGTTTTCTGTTTATGAGTTCTTGTTTGTTTGTCATGTTCCTTTGTTGCTTTCAGTTTTATGCCCTACATGTGAGTGAAGTCATATGGTTCTTGACTTTTTCTGTCTGACTTATTTCACTTAGCATGATAATCTCAAGATCCATCCATGTTGTTGCAAATGGCACTATTTCATCTTTTCTTACGGCCGAGTAATACTCCATTATGTATATATACCTCATCTTCTTTATCCAGTCATCTATTGAAGAGCACTTAGATTGTTTCCATGTCTTGGTCACCGTGGATAATGTTGCAGTGAACATAGGGGTACACATAACTTCATGGATGTTTTCAGATTTCTTGGGTAGATACCCAGAAGAGGGATTTCTGGGTCACATAGTAATTCTATTTTAACTTTTTGAGGAACCTCCATACTATTTCCATAGTGGTTCTATCAGTTTATAATCCCACCAACAGTTTATGAGCGTTTATTTTTCTTCACAGCCTCTCCAACATTTGTTATTATTTGTCTTGTTGATGATACCATTCTAACAGGTATAAGGTGCTATCTCACTGTGGTTTTGATTTGCATTTCCCTAACAGTTAGTGAAGTTGAGCATCTTTTCATATATCTGTTGGCTATTTGTATGTTTTCTTGGGAGAACTCTGTTCAGATCCTTTGTCATTTTTCAATCGGATTGTTTGCTTTTTTGTTGTTGTTGAGTTGTATGAGTTCTTTATACATTTTGAATATTAGCCTCTTATTGGAGGTGGTGTTTGCAAACATCTTCTCCAATTCAATTGGTTGCTTCTTTCAACCCTGTTTATTTTTTTTTTTCTAGAAATTCCTAATAACAGGCAGTGTCATGAGAAAATCTGAATAACTGTTACATAGAGAAAATTCATCTACCCTTGACCCTCAATTCATCATAACTTTCTCTCAGCTCCTTTCATTAGGTTTGTCTTCCCCATTCCCATGTGTTGACTTCCTTTCTTAGGTAGAAAATCTCTTTGGTTTCCAGAGACTGGACTCTTCTGAAAATGAAGGGTAATCACTTTAACAGTGCAATAGGTACATTTCGTAATATTTATTTCAGTTTTTGTACACAACCCACTTTTTGGCAAGTATGTAGATAACTTGAGGTTGAGGTAGGAAAATGATTTGGACAAGGTGGATGTACAATTCATTACACAGGGCTAACGAAGCTTGAAAATTGCCTTATTCACTTATAATAAAAATTGTTTCTTCTTGACAGCATCATTGTTCATCCTTACAATATGGCGTCTATAAAGCACTTTTCCCCAGGAAGATGACCAAAGTTTGAGCAGTGTGAAGTGTCACTTGCAGTATGATTGAAACACAGAGATAGTAAAAAAGAAGAACTTACACACTAGCAAAGCTATTATGATATGTGCATATGGGTGTAGATGATATATAGATGATAGACATGTATGTGTGGATATGTATATATGTTTATGATTGTTTCTACTTCACATGCATATCAAAACTTAAACCAATATTGTAATTAAACCACAAGTAGGACAGCAAATGATAAAGTACAAAAATGTATATTATAGAAAAGAAAAAGAAGGAAAGGAGGGGACACTATCTCAGAGAACATGGGATGACAAACTGTCAACTACGCACAAATCGATATCTTATGGAAAAAGAAATACAGTTGAACTTGACCAAAAATATTCATTAGAATAAAATGCATTTTCCCTGTGCCATGATGCTTTAAGAAGAAAGTTAGTTCCATTTTTCACTTCTCCAAAGAACAGGCTCAATGATTGGAAGTTATGGGGGGGGGAGCATATTTTGGCTTATTTTGATGAAGTTCTGCATAAAAGTCAGCACCGTCTGAGAGGATGAATTGATGCACACATAGAGGGTTTATCATAGCTGCAAAGACACTGCATACTTGGCATGTAGAAGAAGGAATTTCTATGTTGGGAGAAATAGTAGAATAGACGATGTTTTCAAGCTTTCAATATACTGTTTCTTAGTTCACTATTCAGCTCTTCCTTCCCCTCTGAATACACATATTCTATATCAACATATCTCTACAGTTAGGCTAGATTTCTTTAAAAAAAATTATTATGTAGAACAAAGCAAAAATACTTCATGCCATTAACCTAGGAACATTAGAGATAACTTTGGTGAATAATAAAACAGGCTTGATTACCCATTTCAGCACAGATTGTATGATTTCACAGTCAAGTGATCAAATAGTGAATTAACTTAAAACAAAGCCAGAAGCAAAAAAAAAAAAAAAAAGAAAAAGAAAAAAAAACCTCATGCAAAGATTTTAAGTCTCTATAACACAAGGTAATTTGGCTACAAGACATAGTCTCCTAATTCAGTTAAGATAGGCAATATCTTATTTTTAAAATATATGTCTATTTTCATTATATTTTTAAATAGGCTTGGTTTTCCCAATAATTCTTTATAAGCTTTCACCCAGATGTTTTTCACCTAGAATCTATTTACCATTTAAGGGTACTTTTATTTTACATGTGTTTAGGGGGAAAAAAAATTAAGGACATGTCTAATCAAGTATAAGAATCAAAATCCAGAATTCTTTTTAAAGTAAAATATTTGTTTTCATTTATTTATGAAAAACATTAATTTTATAATTAGATGTAATTAAAGAAATCACAGAATCTGCAAGGTAGATTGAATTACATAAAATGTTTAGTCTGGCTCTCTGTTTCTAAAAGGAACTAAAGCATTTTTATTAATGTAGTTCTCTAACCTATACTGAAACAATTCTAGGGGAAATATTTAAATCATATATGGTTGACCTGAAACTTCATAGCTATAATATTCCTCTACTAGTACGTGTTCATGGTTAAGTTGGAGGTGGATACTTAACCTCAGTAAAAGATAAGGAATTTCTAACAGAATTCAGGATTCCTACATAATCGCATCATTTCAAAGGTCTCCTGGATCAAATTCCATTTGTGTAAAGCAGTTTGATATGTTCCTCTGTCCCTTTTGCCTGTATTCTAGCTATATTGGACATTTTTCAGACCATAGATATGTCAATTTATTGATATTTCTAAAAATTTTAATCCAACTTCACGCAGTGGCAGGAAGATCTACCATCACCCCCACTCACAGGGAAACCAGTTATTTACCTTTCAAGATTCGGGTCAAGACACTTTTTTGATAAAACTTATCCTGACATCTGGTTCAATAGCAATTCTGTTTCCTGTTAGCTGCAAGTTCTTTAGGAGGTTCAAGTAGAGTAAATGATGCAAAACCACCAATTGACACATGCAACACCAAGAGATACAGGCAAAGTTTCATTAATGAAAATAAAGGTTTTTACTCATTGACCCACAGGAATCCACACATAGTGGAAAACACAGTTGTATATCTGAGTAAGATGCAAACTTTCCAGGTCTACAGTCCCTATGGAGGGGCCAAAGTAGAAATTGTCTCATTTGGGGCAAAGATCACAATTAAACTTTCACACATCTCCCTATGCCAACTCTTAGATTCATTTCCTGATTTATTTGAAATGTTTGGGAAACTCTAGCTACATGCTTATCCTCTCAGCTGACTACATGATGCTGTAACCCAGAATGTTTAGTAAGTTTTTTAATTAATGAGCAATTTCCAAGAAATAATGTCTCTTTAACAAATTTCATGTTTTAGTCTTCCAAATTCTATTTCTGAACTATCCTACTGTAGTACTCACATAGAAGTACTAGTTTACCTATATAACTTATTGGATTTGCTTATTCATATATCTCCCTCTCCAATTAAATGTCCATCTTTCAAAGGCAAGACAGGATCTTCCTTGTCTTTGTATGACCAATACCTATCAGCATGAGCGGCACATAATATTATTGATATTGGTTGCAATAAACCACAAAAAGACGTAATTTACTTCAACTTGCATTATTATAAAAGTCCCATGTATTTGAAAATATGTGACAACTTACCATTATTCATTTTTATCCTGAATCAACCAGTAAAATAAATAAAAGTGTCTTTACATATTATTTGACACCGGTAATCACTCATCTTTTCTTACTATTTATTTTCATATTTTCAAAGAATTTGTAAATTTTTGCTTTCTAACTTTTTACATCTTGCCTTTCTCTTATCAGTCTATAAATATACTTTCCTCTCTCCTCTCTTAATGTGCTCTCTTAGCAAAATTTCAAGAAATCACTCCATGGCTTCTAAAATTCATGTGACAGATGACTTACTATTTTCAGATTCTGTCTCCATTTCTTTTTCATACTTTCATCTTAAACTTAAGAACTATCAGATGTGAACCTCTACCTCTCCTTCCAACATCTAAAATTCAATTATCTAAAGCAACACTCTACTACCCCAATTTCTCTATTTCTATTAACAATACAATTGTCTCAGTAATCCACAATTAAAATCATATGACTCTTTCCCTTGTACCTACATACAAGCAGGTGTTTTTTTCCCCCCAATTTTCACAAAAATCTCTGTTTCTTCCTATTACTTATATTCTAAGCTACTAACTTTTATGGTAAAATATTATGTGGTGACTTAAAATAATTTGCTATTCTCCCTGAATCCAGGGTAAAAGACTTTGAAAAACAAATGCTGTGTCTCTGCAGTCTAAGATAATTACACTTTTTTATATAGTAGCTTGGGGCTCCAAAGGAAATATGTAGGCAAACAAGGTAAAAGCTACCTCACCTCTTACAATCTAGCCTCAAAATATAGTGGCATGTATTCCACATTCCCTTGTTTACAAATAAGTAACAAGGCTCTTGAAGATTCAAGAGGACCGAACACAGATCCATCTCTTGCTAGGAGAACTATAAAGGTCACATTGTAGAAAAGCTTGTGGCATGGCAGAATTTATTTTCACCATCAATGAATAATATGACTCAATTTTGTTTTTATTTGCCTTTACTGTACATATTTTGGAATATTTTATTAAAAACATAAAAACCTTAAAACTCCTACAAGTAATGTTTAGGAGTTTTCAAAACGAAATAATAAATTATTTAAAAATGAAATGTATGGATGAAAAGTTACTCAGATATTTTTACGAGTTGTTTCAGGATTATCTAAAATACCAAACCTATTAATTCAGCTGCAACCCAAAAGCAGATATTAATAATATTGTCATTCTTATTTGAATAATCAGAATAATGAATCTAAAGATCTATTCTATTTTTTTCTTATATAACGAGAATCAGCTAACCATTATTATGGATAAGGATGTTAACACTCATTTAATTAGAAAACCAAGTAATCATTTCTCCAGGATAACTTCACCAACAGACATTACAAATTATTGAAAACTGAAACTAATAATGTTCAAATGTAAAACTAGTTAGCTATGTTTAAAATGGCATAAAATGTGTTAATTAATTTTCTGAGTATTTTCTTGCAACCAAAAATGTTATACATGGAACAGAGCACACATGAAGTATAGAATTAAATAAAACAATGATTTCTGAGGGAAAAAATATGAATCTAGCACTCCAAGAGTGAAGTAACACATTTTCTGAACTCAAACTCATATCCTTAATGTAAGTGAGTAATAAACCTAAATCAATAAATGTGTAAGAGATCTATGCATTCATAAATACCATATTTTTTTAAAATTTTTTTTAAAATTTATTGGGGTGACAATTGTTAGTAAAATTACATAGATTTCAGGTGTACAATTCTGTATTATATCATCTATAAATCCCATTGTGAGTTCACCACCCAGAGTCAGTTCTCCTTCCATCAAAAAAACAAAAACAAAAACAAAAAAACATATTTTTAATACTCACAGCAAAATCAATTTGCTGATGTGGAATTAGATTTTAGTCAGCCCCTCATTGTTAACTATAAGCAATAATGATATTGAGTGCCTACCCTTACAGGATTCTTTGTTTTTTCTTTTAGTTTTCTCTAGTTTTATTGAGATATAAATGACATAGTGTATTTTAAGGTCTACAGCGTGTTGATTTGTTACACTTATATATATTGCAAAATTATGACTACCATATTAACTAACACCTCCATCATGTCACATAATTACCATTATTTTATTGTAGTGAGAACAGTTAAGCCCTATTTCTTCTTCTGGCTTGGTTATCTTTACTATTTCTAGAATGTCTGTAGATAATAGGTTTTTTATCCTCTACAATAACCAGGCTGCCTGATTATTATAGGTATGAATATTCCTAGCTGCTTGTATATCATGTTAACTTATCTCTAATTTAAATCATGAGACCCCAGAATGATATATATTGTGGTAATATACTTGGAATATATTATTGTTCTGGGAATATAAGAAATAATCTTGACTTTTAAGACATTTTGTTTAAACTTGACTAAAAAGCTATTCTTGGAGTACATTTTTTAATTGGACTGCTAAGAATGGGTACTATGAAATAATATAAAAATGAAATTAGCAAGTGAATAATAAATTTATAAAATGTCTCATACAAACAAAAGCTTGTTTTTTCTAGATACTTATTAAATATGTATATGAAGCATCGTATATCAGAAGCTTTACATAATCAAATAAAACTGAATATATATTTTTTGTGTTATACTTATATTTCTATGTAAATTGAAGATGTTTTGTTCTGAGAATGGCTTGAGATCATTTTAATACAGCAGAAGTACATAGTCTGCCAAAAAAGAGAAAGGTACTGTACCTTTAGATAAAATGGGTAAATTGATGCATTATAGAAATTTTGCACATCATTTATACATGCCCAAATGTAATAGCATAAAATGCATCATCATAAATCATTTCCCTTTCATTATTTAAAGTGTACTAAGGTCACCTCCAAAGTTAAGACAATATTAGCCATTTTATTCATTATGGGATGGAAAATAAAACCAGTAATATCTTTTAGGACTGCAAGTACATTTTCTGTTCGAATTTTGTTTCTTCTCCCTCTCTTTTATGATATTTTGATGCTGGTTTAGCAGAGAAACAAAGCCCATGATAATGTGAAACATAAATTTCCTGAGCTAAATGGAGTCCATTAAGTGAAACACTGAATGCAAAGCTGTTAGATAAGGAATGGCAGGTTACCATAAATTAAGCAATAGCCATTCAGGAGAGTATGACAGTAGAATTTTTAAAATCTCAGTAGCTCATTTATCAACAACCAAGAATACATCCTGTTTACAAAGACAGAACGTTAAAATAAAATGTGAAAAATAAACATATTAAATTCCTTTCCATTTTGACAATACATAAGAACATATTCTAATCAGATAGCTGTTGAGTCCATACTGCTGACAGTTTGATTAAACAAGTGGAAGGAAATATGGAATCTTTTTAATTTATTTCACTTGAGTTTAATCTATTTATAAATAATTTTGAAAAGCTTGGGTTATTGTGAGAAGTCAAGGGAAAGTTTTTGTGTATTAATACACAAAATAAGAATCTAATTCTCATATATTGAATGATACAAACATATATAGAGACACGTATAACCAGTTCACAATTTCTTTTATACCAAATATGGCATTTATACCATAAAAAGTATGTGTATTGAGAATATAAAGGGAGGGACGATGTATGTTTAAAGATCTCCTATTCCTGAGTTATAGTAGAAAGAAAATTCCTCTGCTCTGAATGTTGATGTTGATCTTGGTAATGAACTTTCCTCAGAGCTGTATGAGTATTTGCTTCTCCAAACAAGAATGGTCTCCAAGAAAGGAAAGAAATTATAAGATTGAGAAAGAGTTGAATAAATATACATGCAAATGCTCTTTTCATAATTCCTATTGAAACTCATTACCAGCTCCGCTTCCTATTAAAGAGTTATAAATTCCTAAATAGCAATAGCTGTTTCTATCATTTTATAGTTAGGGTTGAATGCATCGTGCTGTTACCTTTTCCCTATTTTGCTCAATAACGCTGACACTTAACATTCATATAATGAGCATAAGCTCAAAAGTGAACAAATATTTTAGGGAACTTTATAAAGAGAGATTATCATCATACTTTTTACATCATGAAATCAGGACATGGTATGATTAAACATCAATAGCTGTAGTTGTTTCATACCATTGGCAGACATTGTACTGACTAAACTCACCAATGGATATCTCATTACAATGACAAATAGCTTGAACTATACCTCAATTTCACATCTATCAAAATCTTTTCTTACTGCTTATTTCTACTAAATTAGAAAACATCAACAGCTATAATTCATCGGGATTCAATATTTCATAATTTCATCAGGAAATTTTGTTATCTTGGAAAAAATGAACTCATAAGTTAGAGAATTCTCACTGAAATATCCATTGTTTGGAAAATCACATCAAAATCCAGAGAGTCAAATGTTTAAACTAAGCAAAAAATGCCGTGGGCCTGCATCATAGATTTAAAAGAATTATTAACGATATGCATTATCTTAATTGACCCCCCTCTCCTCACCCAAGAAGCAGACCCTGAGAAAAGGATTAAAGACTCCTCTTCAATGTGAAAGGTAGAGGGGACACTGGAACGAGAGAGGAGAAATGACAAAGAAAGTGCAGGCAGCCAATAAGGGGAGAGTTATTGAGCTTGCTATTGCAATTAGTGACTGAAGATTAAACTCTTAGACAAAATCTTGGAAATGGTATAAAGTACATGCTTCACAATTATCCTGTGGTTAAGGGAGCTGGAATAACTATTTTTATATCCATCATTCATTCATTGGTTAAAGGCTGCCTCTAAAGAACATTAAATCTTAGCCAATTCCAAACACGTGTGCTTATAGGGAAAAAATATTCTAGTAACTCAGAGGTGACAGTGCCCATGATGTAAGTATTGACGACCAGAAATCAGGCTGATAGACACTGAAATGGTAAGTGGACCTGAAGGTATACTGGTGAGCCGTGAAAGTGTCCTACATTTCTCTTTACCAAGAGAATACACCCACATCAAAGGACAGCATGTGTATTAATGAGCATACATAAAGTCCTTATTTTTGTTATATGTTTTCATTAATTTTCTGTTTCAGTTATTTAGCTTGAGGCATTGGTCAATCTCTGTGATTTAGGGATGAATTATGCAAAAAAGTTCAGGACAATACATTACAAAACACACTGCATTCTATTAACTAAACATTACTTAAATAAATTAATATACCATTTTGACGTAACATATTTTAGTATGTTTACAGAGTAGTTAATTTCTTATACTACTGGGTGAAAGGTATATGAGAGTTCTATATCACTGTTGCAATTTTTCTGAAAGTTTAAAGTTAAATAGTTTTTTTTTTAATTTCAAGAACATGATTTTGATAAGTGAGACAATGAAAGCATGAAAAATATAATGTGAATACCACATATTTAATAATCATAATCATATACTTAATATATGTCGTATAGATATGTCATTGTTTAACTTCCTTTCACTTCAGAAGTGTTTGACACTTGATAGACTTTTAAGATACACCAGTTTTGCTTTTTTTTTTTGCAGGTTTTAATGTGAAAAAATCTACCCAAAAAGTATGTATAGTATGCAAGGCAGACTATAATCCATCTTTAAGGTAAAATTGTAGCACAAGAAATCACATGCTCTGTATTTGCTACTTTTTCAGAACTTAAAATAAAACAAAACCTTTGTGAACCAAAGATCAGATACAAACTGTTTACAACAGCTGTTATCAATTACTTTCTTCCCTGATGACTGACAAGCAGATGTGATAATTAAATGACAGAAGTGTCATATTTCAGGCAGAAGAAATACTATCCTCATAGTGGTACTTGTTAGCAAGTAGAAATGAATCCACTCACTGTTCAGAAGAAATTTCAAAGTCTTATTTGTTGTAGATCCTAATAGCCTCAAGAAGCCTCCCTGGGGCTGGTTTGGATGGGGCTAGTTTGCTACTGTCCCTAAGTCTGATTCTCTATTGATTACAGGAGGCCAAGGCCAGCTTCCCCTTCACCATCTGGTTCTCATAGAGCATTCAAGGGAATGGACTGAGACAGTCTCAGGATTCCTACCAAATACAAGGCCTATAAATGTGTTAATTAAAAAGCTCCTTTACGTTGTGCACCCCATATGAATGAATGGGTAAAGTTTTTCATAATGAAATACAAAAAAATAATAAACTAAAATAGCACCATTAATTTTTCAAACAATCAAAAGATCTTGCATGACATTACAATGATCTCTAAAGTACGTTCTCTTGTAAATCACCATAGGATAAAGACATATCATTGAGATATGTATGAGAATGAACTCTTATAGTAGATGACCTACAGTTTATAATCACTTGAAAACTTAAAAACATGTATGCTTAAATCTATTTATATAGAGTATAATAAATAAGTTAAAAAGCAAACCCCCAATATTTCCTTATTGAAGACAGAAATGGTAATGCGTTTATACACTGAATTATATGATAAAGCTCTTGCAAGCTATAAATCACTCTTTGACTAGTGTTCTTTTTTTATGTCACAATACATTTTCTAAATAAGGCATTATGTTTATAGTAGTTGAATATATGAGTCAATAAATAGCTCTTGAAGGTGAAGGAATGCCAAAACAAAGCAGAGATATTTGACAACCACCAAACCATCTGTTTGTAGCACATGGGCTACAATCAATATGATGGGCATTATTCCCACTTGTCTACATTTTCACACAATCAAAAAATAGAATTTAATGTAGTCTATTCCAAAGTTCTTTTGTTATGAATCAGTCTGTTATTGTGTCAGTGAATAAAACAAGTGAAACATATTATAGCAAAACTCATTATACATGTTTTGCAAAACTCATATACTATTGCAAATCTGTAGATTAGGGAACTGATTGTTTTAATAGAAGTACCCATCACACCATTTGCTATTATGTGAGTACATACGGTAGCCTTTTGTTTTGATTTCTATTGCCACATTTCAAAATTTCACCTGGATAGTGAATCTCAGAGAAAGGAACCTAGACTGTTTTAATGCAACATATTAAATGCAGATTAAAGTAAAAAAATATAAATAAATACAATTTTTTTACTGGAAAGTTAGCTTTTCCTTGCATAGGTATGTAGCATGATACATGAAAGGGTAAAATGCAAAGAGAAATGAAAGACATAATAGTAATAGTAGCAGAACTCCATAAAACAAAATCAGCACACCTTATAGCAGTATTGTTATAAAATAATCCCACATCCTCTTAAATAACTTGTCACTAATTAATCTATCAAAACCACCATATCTGTACTTCCATTTCACAGGCAAGACAAGTGGGGTACAGAGATATTGAGTTCCTTTCTTAGGATAAGGTGATTTGAAACTTTAGGCTATGAAAATATGTACTTCAAATTTAGAACTACTATGCTATATTTACTGCAAATGTGTAGTTGGGTGTATGTGTTCCTGAGTTTTTAGAATTCTAGAGTTAAAATGGAAATATCTGCACACAGATGACACTAACTCATCTAACTGATCACTCCTTCTTCCACTAGCATACAGCCTTGCGTATAGGGAGGGAGATAGTAATTAACTGATTATTCTTATATCCCAAACTTAAAATCTATAATAATCTAAACTCTCAAACTTAAACAGAACAGTGTTCCCTATCTTGGTGTGACATCCTGTAATACTCTGATGCAGCATTTCAACCTAAAATTATAGCAGTATGTGAAAGAGTAATACATACACACACACACACACACACACACACACACACACACACACATCCCTAATCAAAGAGAATTTAAATAAAAATATGCAATCTCATAGAAAAGCTACTAGTATAAGAAATCACAATAAGTTGATCTGCAATTAACAATCAATGTAATTTTTAGTGTAATATTAAGCATTGATATTTGCAGCCCTATACTCTCCATCTCTACCTTTATGTCTTACGATTTTCAAAAAGAACTATAATTTAATGTTCATATTAGTAGTAGAAAAAAAAATATTTTTTATCCCCCTGCAATATTCAATAATGTGTATGGGTAATTATATTTTTGTCTTTTCAACATAACGCAGTGTTGTTTTCCTTTCTTTTCTTTTTCTCTGGCTATTATAGAGATACCACTCTAACCCGTGGGAATAACATTCAGAGTAGGAGTTGTAAGAATACAAACAGCTCCAGCTACTTGTGTTTTAACATTTGTCTACTAGTAGGTGGTCTGTTTCTCAGGTTTCTTTTAAACAAACCTTCTGGACCAAAAATTTAGCTCACATTGGATTACAGTATGATGGGTCACGTAAGAAGCAAGCTGTATGAGGCGTTTATAGCTACAGACAAGAAAGGGCAGCTTCATCAATTAGATTCTCAAACATCTCACAGAAAATAAGTATTCTGTTTCAACTTTTTCCTTTTTAAAAGAACTAATCTTCCAGTTCAAACACAGCGGTATATCCTACATGTTTTACTCTTTCTTTTGTGGAACTGTTTTTAAAGAAAAAATTGTTTAAAGCTAAAGGGAAATGAGAAGATGAAGTAGGATTTTCTCAGGTTAATATTATTAAGTGGCATTAAATAAGAAGGTTTTGAACTATATCATAATATTGCTCCTCTTCCATGTTAAGTGTGGAATATAAAGTTTGTTTCTCATATATCACTCTGATGTTAAAGGGAAAATGCAAATAATTAAATAATCGTGTTACTTGTTAATCATTTTCCAGCAAGTCCTTTAGTTATACAAATCTCTATATGCTTATCTGAAAAATGGGGTTGTCAGTATCTACTCTGTCTCCATTATGAGAGTATTTTAAGTTTCAAAGAAAAATATAACCATAGAAACACTTTGAAAAATTTAAACCATTTTAAAAATGTAAGGAACATGCTTATTTTAATTAAGAATTTATTAGATAATAGATTTTGTTAAGATCCTACTTGTTTCTTCCTACTGGCTCGACACTGTGTTAGATAAAATACCAAGTACCACGTCTTATTTCAGGGTATGGACTTTGGAATCAGATTTGTCAGGGTACAGTTCTATCCAGGACCAGTTGAGTCATTTTCAACATATACATCACATCTTAAAACCAAATGAAGATCATGTTACCTACCTTATAAGTTTGTAAATAAAAATGATTATTGTGATTATTTGTATGTGCCAGGCCTATGTCCTGCAACATTGTAATTTGAAATTAGAAGCCCTAAAAAGGGATAAGGAAATAATAAGAAAATAGATTCAAAAAATAATTTAGCTAGAAAGTGGGAGAGATAAAACTAAATCTCAGGTGTGTCTGACACCGAAGCCTCTGTGCAATTCATTAGATTCGGCTATCGAAACCTTTCTATGAACAAAAACTATGGAGAAGTAAAATATATTTGGAATATATTTTATGTTGAATAACTGATTGAAGGTGGTGCTTTTGGGATTTATTGAAAAGATGCTCACACAGCCCTACTCTCTCCACCTGTGGCCTTTCCCTGCTGCAGGAGCAATTAACAGGGTTCTGTATAACCACAAGAGCCCAGAGGAATAGCCTGACAGGCACTCTATTATAAGGGTCTATAATGACATGTAATAAATAAGCCAAAGGGGACCACACTACAGAAAGTTCCCCTAATGTATACAAATTTGAAAAGTACTGCTATAATCTGAAAACAAAAGTTGCCAGTTTACTAAAGCAGCATCAGAAATCCCCACTGGGCACATTTGATTGAGACAAGAACATTATGCCATTCCTGGGTACCCCTGAGATTTCATACAGTGAAAGGAGACAGGTTGGAGTATATAGCACCCTGCATTTTGGTACGATAGACTGTTCATTTTGTCTCCCAAAATAAATGTGAATAACTTCTGGAGGACAAGGCCCATGACAGATTGATAGATATAGATGATACAGATAGATATAGATGTTGATAGAGATAGGGATAGACATGCACATAGATAGATATATAAATTCCATGATGCTTATCACAGGTTAGTCACCAGTATAAATTATGCTTCATTTAAGTCATATACCAAAGCAGAATCATGAATAGATAAGGAGGAATCAGATGGATAGATCTTGAGAAAATGAAGACAATAAGACTTCACTTGCTGAGAGTTTGGCTGTAGAAGGAAGGAGTAAGAGTTTGAAGGAGAAATAGTTTTTTCTTTTGTTTTGTTTTTTCTTTTTTCTGTCTTTTTGTTTGTTTGTTTGTTTGTTGTCTTAATGGACCACCGTGGAGTCTATTTTGAGGTAAAGAATAAAATATGGATGATAAAGTAGCTTCTCAGAAGAGATAGGAAGGCCAGGATAAAATAAATCAGGTGAATGACTTGACTGCAATAGGGGGAGGGACACATTTTCCTCCATATCAGGGAAAATAGGAAATATACATGAGATCAAGTATAGATGAATTTGTAAATGAGGTATATTGGTAAATTCAAGATATTGACATCTAATTGTTTTCATTTTATATTGTGAAGTAATAAACAGGATCATTTCTGGATAACAAGGGAGGGAAAAGTGGTAAAGGAGACTTGAGGAGACAGTACAATTTTTTAATAGCCATCAAAGGGAATAATGAAGTTGCTGTCTAGTGAGCTGTAATAGAATTGCCAAAAAGTATTGAACTGGCAGGTGATATTAGGAAACGTGAATTTCTAACGACCCCAGCAGTTTTTGTTTGTAATTTTTCTTCAGAAGCACTTAGAAGTGTATGTAGAGAAACAGAGAACATGATTATGGAATTATTTTATTATTGACATTTTGCTTTAAGGGTACAGGAAAGAGTAAAATGAACTAAATAGTTGAATATACAGGGAAGAGACCATATAAACATTGAAGAATCTTAATTAAGGAAGGTAGAGAAATGAGGAAAGGACTACTTTGGAGAATAGATAAAATAATAATAGAAAATGATAATGAGGCAGGAATAGTATGATTAATGTGGATACCTAAGAATTATCTAGTGATCACTGTGTGCCAGGAACCGTTCCTACTGTATCCTTCTTTATAACAAACATATAAAGTTGGTTCCATTATTAACTCATTTCACAAATGAAATAATCAAAGCACAAAGAATTAAGTAAGCAGCAGATGACCACTCAAATAGCAAGTGGTTAAAATGAGCTAAAGAGACTGAATGTCAACTGGGAGTTAACAAGTAAGAGGATGCAAAGATACGATGCTAATTGTCACGTGTAATATTAGAGTGTAAGATTTCAAAATTAGAGCATTTCAATTAATAACAAGATGCACATATAGCCAAAGGTTATGTGTCAGTAAAATGGAAAGTGTTAATATATTAGAGAATTAAAAACTATGATTTTGAGTCCTGAAATTAAGAAAAACAATTTGCAGTAACTGCTAGGAAGATTCATTTTGAAAATCTATCTCTTTTTCCTTATTTCTCAGTTCAATTCAAATATTTGAGTTTTTTTCTCCATTTGTTTGGTTTTCTAATTGCTTTCTTTATAAGAAATTTTATGAGGAGAACATCATCTACATTTGTCTTAATTGTAAGGAAAGTGTGTGGAACATTTTTATTCTGTTCCAATAAGATAATGAAGTTAACATTGGGAATGTTAAGAAATTGTGAGTGATAGGTGGAATAAAGTTCATTTATATGAGCATTAATCTCCTTGGAATTTGTGTGTAGGAAGATGATGAACCTCATATTAAAGTCCTCCAAAAGTAGGACAGTGATCAAGAGGTAGATGGCAATAATTAAACAGTGTGGTGATTGGTAACTAAGACAGCAAAAGTGTGGAAGCAACAACAAGGTGCTCTGAGAACTCTTTATTTGCATCCAAGCTTTTACTACATGGTGCCACCACATGAGCAGCCCCAAGGAAGCAACACCCACACAAAGAGTTAGAATTTGGTCAATTCAAGGAAGTAGTGAAAATATTCTCCCAAAAAATGAGGATTTGAGGTAAGGTTGTTTAATGACTGGATGTGATGTCTCCATAGTACCCAGTGAAAGTGAGGATGGCATTAAAAAATGTGAAATAGAGCTGATTAGGAACACATAATTGGAAAATCTCATCCAAATATAGACATGATGATCTGTATAGTTGTATGATTTTCCTCCAATAGTGTTTCTTGTCCAGAACTGAGAAAGAGAACAGAAAAAAAAGACTTCATTTTATGGACGTGACTAGGCATGACAGAAATGAAATAAATAAACCAGTCCAATTTTTTTTTTTTTTAATGGTAGAATGTTCTTTGTATTAGAATCATTGAGAGCTCTGAGTCCTGTCTGCATATTCTAAGCATCCTCACAGCTGTAGAAATGCTGGAAATGAAATCAGGACACCAATTCCTGACAGGTACTAACCACCACACTAGTGCAATAAATAGGGATATATATATTTTTTATGGTGTTAATTGTAAATAGTTTTATTTAAGATATCATGTTTTCCACTTTACAATACAGTGCTTACAAAGTTCATCGTTATTTCCTTTCCCTGTGCACATATTCCATATTCAAGTATCAAGAATGCTATTTTTTTATAACAGCTCAACTTTAAAACTGTCATGAAATTTGCTACAAATTTGGATCCTTTCATATTTTGTGTGGAACAATGCTAAATCTATGCTCAAGTTTGGCTTAATCAACCTCTTCAATAGTGGGCCCAGAAGAGGCACCACCAGAGGAGGGTTCCCGCCACCAGGGAAGCCTCCAGGCATCTCTCCTGGCATGCCTCCCTCACTCTGGTACAGCTTGGTGCTGATGGCATTATAGACTTTTCCCAACTCTTTCTGCTGATGTTCAAATTCTTCCTTCTCTGCAGTCTGATTCCTATCAAGCCAGTTGATGATTTCATTGCACTTGTCAAAATCTCCTGGTTGTCCTCATCATTGATGTTGCCTTGGAGTTTTTCATCTTTAACAGTTGCTTTCATGTTGAATGCATAGGATAGAAGTGAATGCTTGGAAGACACCTTGTTGCACTGCTTCTCATTTTCAGCTTTGTACTTCTCGTCTTCCTGGACCATGCGCTCAATGTCATCCTTGCTCAGATAACCCTTGCCGTAAGTGATGGTGATCTTGTTCTCTTTTCCTGTACTCTTATCCTCAGCAGAGACACTGAGGATGCTATCTGGCATCAATATCAAAAGTGACTTCAGTCTGAGGAACACCACCAGGTGCAGGAGGTGTGCCTGTGAGCTCAAACTTGCCAAGCAGGTTGTAACCCTTGATCGTGGCCCACTCACCTTCATAAACGTGAATGAGCACACGGGACTGGTGGTCAGAGTAGGTAGTGAAGGTCTGTGTCTGCTTGTTGGGAGTGGTAGTATTTTGCTTGATGATGACAGTCATGACTCCACCAGCAGTTTCCATGCCAAGGGAAAGAGGAGTGACATCCAACAGGAGCAAATCTTGAACATTTTCAGATTTGTCTCCAGGTAGGATGGCCGCCTGGGCAGCTGCACCATAAGCAACAGCCTCATCAGGGTTGATGCTCTCATTCAACTCTTTTCCATCGAAGAAGTCCTATAGGAGTTTCTGAATCTTCTGGATACAGGTAGACCACCTGCCAGGACAATATCATGGATCTACTATATTTAGCAGAATATAGGACAGAATGACTCTTGTCGAGCTTGGCATCCCAAAGAGCTTTCTTTACAGGGTCCAGTGTGCACGGAAAAGGTCAGCATTCAATTCTTCAAATTGGTCATGAGTGATAGAGGTATAAAAGTTGATTCCTGCATAGAGCGAATCAATCTCAATACTAGCCTGGGTGCTGGAAGACAGAGTATGCTTAGCATGTTCACAAGCAGTACGGAGGGAATGGACAGTCCTCATGCTCTCATTGATGTTCTTCTTATGCTTGCACTTGAACTCTGCAATAAACTGTTTCACCATTTGGTTCTCAAAATCTTCTCCACCTAAATGGGTGTCCCCAGCTGTAGATTTGACCTCAAAAATTCCATCTTCAACTGAGAACACATCAAAAATGGCATCTCCTAAGTCAAAGATTGGCACATTTTTTTCAGCTCCAACCTTTTTGTTTAAGTCGTAAGCAAGAGCAGAAGCAGCTGGTTCACTGATTCTAAGCACACTGAGACCAGAAATGGCTCCAGCATCTTTGGTAGCCTGACACTGAGAGTCACAGAAGTAAGCAGGTACTGTGACAGCAGCATTGGTAACAGTCTTCCCAAGGCAGGCTGCTGCAATTTCTTTTATCTTTGTCAAAACCATACATGACACTTCTTCTGGGTAGAAACTTTTTGTTTCTTCTTCTTTGTATTCTACTTGGACCTTGGGCCTGCCAGCATCATTTACCACCATGAAGGGACAATGCTTCATATCAGATTGAACAACAGCATCATCAAATCTACATCCAATCAGGCACTTAGCGTCAAAAACCGTGTAGATGAGGTTGATTGCAACTTGATTCTTTGCAGCGTCCCCATCAATTGTTCGGTATCAGGAAAAGCAACATAACTTGTGGTGGTTTGGTTTCCCTGATCATTGGCAATTATTTCCACTTTCCTGTACTGGAAGACACCCACACAAAAGTAGGTGGTGTCAAGATCAGTGCCAGTTGCAGTTTTCTTAGATATGGTTGCTTCAGTGTCAGCACAGCTTGCAAACAAGATGGAACCTGACAACTGCCCCTGCATTCAATGAGCAATAAATAGGGATCTGTAAGTTACCAAAAAAAAAAAAAAAAGGGGACTAATTTGTGCACTAGAATAATTTCCATGCACTCTTAAAAATGCCATGTAATTGTGTGATTAATCATGATAGTAAAACAATCACATCTGTACTTTATAATTGTGAGGATGAATTTAGTGATTTATATAAACTCAATGAATGATGCAAATTTTTAGTCTGTGATGTGTATAAATGACAAAGTACAAGTCATTTGTTAAGCAAAAATCAACAAAAGAGTCATTACTATTATGTGCTTAACACCTGAGTTTTGCAAACACAGGTTTCTTTTCATTAAATGCTTCCTTTCATTAAACAGGATGTATTATCTCATTGAAAATTTCAAGGACCACAATTAAGAATTAGATTTAAGTATATGATAAATGAATCATTGGACACCTAGATCACATTTTGGCTGTAAAGAATTGGCGTAATTACTGAGCATAGAGTCACTCCTGAGTTCTAGTTATACAACCTATCAACAGTGTGATCATAGGCTCCTGAACTTCCCTCAGCTATATGGGCAATATTTCATAGAAGGTATTATAAGAAAATGATAAACGTAAGACGTTTAACATGGCATCTGGTACATAGTGGGCTCACAAAAATGCTCCTTGGTATTATTATTAATGTTATTGTTCTCATTTATTATAAATGTGGCTACAGAAACACCAGAAGAATGCAAGCCATGTGATAAGACTCCTGTGAACTCAATTTGACTTTAGATATTGTTAGATGAACATGAATAAATCTATGGTTAAAGAATTCACCAGGGCTCAAAAAGAGTAAATACGGTCAGTATCTCAAAACACAATGAAAAAAATTTCTGGGAGCTGTTTTGATATGATATCATATGCTATCATAGTAGTTTTTTTCTCTATTAAAAATGCTGGATAGGGCATCTTTGACGATGTTATTTGAAAAAGTGGAAAGGCTTTATCATTGTTACTAAAAAATATAATGAAAATTGGTCTTCTGTTTGTTTTTACAGTATACTAAAATACAATAATGAAGGGTTAGAGTAATTTTCAATAAAGGTAAAATTAGGTCTAGAAAAAACATTTTTCATGGTAGGTAATAGAATAATCATTATCAGAGATTATAAGTCAAATAACATGATATAGGTTCAAAAGCAGCTGATTAATTAATTACTCTATACAAGCTATGTAATTGCAACCTAAAGCAATTTCATAAAGGGTGAAACTTAAAAAACAGAATATTAATTGTATTATTAAAATATTAGATAAAACCATTTATGGTACATAATGTGAGGAATGTGAAAATATTTACTTGATTATTATAATGAGTCTAATTCTCCTTATTCGATTCTTAGAGGATGTTAGAAATATAACCCCTCTGGAGAAATAGCTATTCACTGTTACTTTGATTATTCTCTACCAGAGTTTTCCCCCTCATTACTATATTTAGCAGAATATAGGACAGCATGATTTTGAAGCTATTTGCAGAAAAAGTAAAGTGTTACCAGGAGAATGCAGGTTATCTAGATCCAGAACATGGATTTATGTAATTGCCTTTCATTGATTCCTTCAAATACAGAGGGTGCCAAACAAATGTATACACATTTTAAGAAAGGAAAATACTGCATTAAAATTGTAATACTCAATATATACTGGTAACAAAAGATGAATACAAGTCACGTTTGACTTCTGCAATTATAAGAGGTGCTCAAAGTGTTTACCATTAGTGTAATTTTAACACAGTTTTTTTTTTTCCTTTCTTAAAATGTGTATACATTATTTTGGCATACACATATATAGCATACACACACACACACACACATACATAGTGGAAAGCGACAGTGGATATCATCTTGTTTCTGATCTTAGAGGATTTTTTTTAGATTCCACATGTAAGAGAGATCTTATAGTATTTGTCTTTTCTCTGTATGACTTATTTCACTTAGCATAATGTCCCCGAGGCATATCCATGTTGTCACAAATAGCAAGACTTCATTCTTTTTTATGGCTTAACAATATTTACATATATATATATTACATATAATATAATATATATGATACATAAATTACATTATATAATTTTGTAATAATTATATATATAATGTATATAAGTTATACATATTGTGATATATATAATACATAACATAATATATATATATATATCACAATTATATCTATATTATATATTATATATATATATCACAATTTCTTTACCATTCATCTGTTCATGGACACTTAGGTTGTTTCCATATCATTGCTATTGTAAGTAACACTACAACAAACATGGGGTGTAGATATCTCTGTGAGTGGTGTTTTCATTTTCTTCAGATAAATACCCAAAAGTGAAATTGTTAGATCATGTCGCAGTTCTATTTTTAAGTTTCAGCGGAAGCTTCATACTGTTTTCCCAAGTGGCTGCACCAATATACATTCTAACCAACAATGCACAAGGCTTTTCTTGTCTTCACATCCTCACCAACACTTGTTATTTCTTATATTTTTTATAATAGCCATTCTAACAGGTGTAAGGTGGTATCTTATTGTGGTTATGATCTGCATTTCCCTGATGATTAATGATGTCAAGCATCTTCTCATGTACTTGTTGCCATCTGTATGTCTTCTTTCGAAAAACATCTATTCAGGTCTTCTGCCCATTTTTTATTGAATTGTTTGTTTTCTAGGGTTTTTTTTTGCTCTTGAGCTATGTAAGTTCTTGATATATTTTGGATATTAGCCCCTTAGCATATATATGTTATGAAAATGCTTTCTTTCGTTCAGTAGGTTGCGTTTACACTTTGTTGACAGTTTCCTTTACTGTGCAGAGATTTTTATGTTGATGTACTTCCACTTGTTTATTTTTACTTTTGTTGTTTTTCATTTTTGTGTAAGATTCAAAAAATCATTGCTTCAAGGAGCTTACTGTCTATGTTTTCTTCAAGAAGTTTGATGGTTTCAGGTCTTATGTTTAAGTTCTTAAAATATTTTGTGTTAATTTTTGTACATGGTGTAAGGTAGTAGTCAAGTTTCATTTTTTGGCCTACTGCTCTCCAGTTTTCCCAACACCATTTATTGAAGAGATTGTCTTTTCCCCATTGAATATTGTTGGCTCTTCTCTCATAAATTAATTGTCCATATCTGTGTGGGTTTATTTCTGAGCTCTTTATTTTATTCCATTGAGCTCTGTATCTGTTTTTATGCTAAAACCACACTGTTTTAATTACTATAGCTTTGCAATATAGTTTTAAATCAGGGCGCACAGTGCCTCCTGCTTTGTTTTTCTTTCGCAAGATTGTTTTGTCTATGTGGAGTATTTTGTGGTTCCATATTTTTTAATTATTTGTTCTATGTTTATGAAAAATGCCATGGGAACTTTGAAAGGGATTGCAAATAATCTATAGATTGCTTTTAGTAGTGTGGACATTTTAACAATTTTGATTCTTCCAATCATGAGCACAAAATATATTTTCATTTATTTGGTGTTTACTTCAATATCTCTCATTAATATTGTGTAGTTCGCAATATATAGGTCTGTCATTTTGTTAAATTTATTCCTTGCATTTATTATTTTTGATGCATTATAGATGTTATTTTTTCTTTATTTCTCATTCTAATAGTTTGTTATCGGTGTATAGAAATGCAATAGATTTTTACATGTTAATTTTGAGGACTTAAATTTTTCTTTCATTTAGAACATATTTCTCTATTTCTTCATTTTCTTTACTCTCTGTGTTGGTGTCCATATAGTAGTTGAAACAACCACTTCTCCCAGTGTTGAAGGAGTGGCCTCACATATGAGGTGAAACTTGTCATTCAACCCTGCCCCAGCTCTTTGTCATTTCTCAACACATTTTGCTTGTCTAAGCAGGTTTTTACATTTTAAAAGCTTCCAGTGGATGAGGATGAGGACCTCATCTCAAGGAGTCCCCAAGGAGATCTCAGCACCTAGACTCAGGCTGTTTGAAAGTCAGACCCTCAGGCAGAAGCTTTAAGAGTATGCAAATATATATAATTTTATGGGACCACAAGTGTAAGCCCCATTAGACAGACAATCTGGTAGCGTCCCCTGGGTGACAGTTGTAAAAATTAGGGCTCCAGGTGAGTTCATAAGCTGTTTCTTAGAAGAAACTGGTGAGCTGGAGTAAGGCAGAAAACAGTGCTACCTTGGCATCCACAGCCTATGTTCTTTTCAGAGCAGCTCCATAGTCTACTAAATGTTACTAAACCTGAAAACTTCCCCTAGGCTGAAGCTCCAGGACAAGTATTGGGTCCTCCTTCACAGAAAGACCAGAGGTGGGGGGTGGAGCATCAGCCTGCTATCTTCACAGTGCCCTGTAGATGGCAGCCTGCCAAGAACTGTCTCTGATTGCCACAGTTCCTTGGGACCCATGAATGCAAGCTCTGGTGACCACTACAGCCAACCAATCAAGTGGCATCCCCTGGACAGCAGCTGTAAAAACAGTAGCAACAGATATAAAACCCAAGGCACCAGCTGCATGTAAGTCTTCCCTTCAGGAAACAGTGGTATTTGGAGCATGGCAGAGTGTGAAGGTGAAGATAGTTCCTATTCTCTGAAGTCTCTAGAAAGGATTAGGGTCAACCCCCAAATGTGTGTTTAATTAGAAGCCTACCCCTCAGGCCACAACCATGATGATTAGCTAATACATCTCCTTCACAGAAAGACTGAGCTCATGGATCTGTTGCCTCTTGCTGTGCCCTAGGGGTGGTAGTTATTTAAGAAATCTTTCTTCATTAGTTAAGTCCTGTGGGACCCATGAGGATAAGGCATAAAGTCAGACAACGTAACAATGTCCTCTGGCAGCAGCCACAAAAATCAAGGCACCAGAGAGTGTTATGTGCTCCTTTCTGGGTAACACTGATTATTACAGTCCTATGAGACTAGGAATGCAAGCCCCCCAGCTTCCGAAGTCAGGCAGTAAATAGGCATCCCCTCCGTGAGAGTCTCAAACATCAGTGCACAAGACTCTTGTAAAACCTCCCTTCCAGGAGACACTGGTGCTCTGATGCATGGCAAAAGGAGAGCAGGATGATAGCACCCATAATTCTCTGTCCTTGGAGAGCATTCCAGCAGTCTTCTAGATATGTGTATTAAGTCAGATACTGCCCCTCAGGTAGACACCCTAATATAAGCAGGTAAGCCTTCTTCACTTTAAGTTTGGACATGATTGTCTACCCTGACCTGGGCTCAGGAGCAGGTAAATCCGAGCATGAGGGACCTTTAACAGCTGTCTCCCTGGGATAATCTTGTGGGTCTTAAGACATAAGCCCTGCTAGTTCTCAATGCTAGATGTTTTGGGGTCTAGTCTCTCAGGTGGAGGTCCTAAAATTTTCAGTGCCCAGTATGGGGTTTGAACCCTTTTCTCCTCCGGGGGAAGCTCCAGGTTTTGAGTTTTCTCCTGGCTTTGGGTCATCGTTCCGTGGGTATAATTTATGGCAAGACTGTGCCCTAGCCTCTCTTTCCTGCTTCAGTGTGTTTTTTCTAATAGTTTTCCCAATGTATAGTCATCACTCAGCCAAACTATAGGTTTCGTTAAGAGGAAATTATTCTATATGTAACTGTACACTCAGTGTGTCCATGGGAAGAGGTGAGCCATCTTGAACTAGAACACTATTATTTTTTATTTTCATATATAATAAATTTCATTACCATGGGCCAATATTTTCCTAGGTATGCATGGTATAGCAGTGAACAAGAAAGAGTTCTTTATCTCATGAAGCTTTCTTTCTAGTGTAAAAGATGGAAAACAAATCAATGTATAACGTAGTATCAAGGAATGATTTTAGGACCTGATAATCCCGTCTTACACAGAGAGACAGAGATAGATATAGATACATGTAAATATAACTTTCATGTGAGGATGAATTGTTTTTCAAATATGACATTTATAGTTCAGAAAATCATATAATATACACCCTATGACAGGCACCTTAGATTTCATGGTAATTTACTGTTTTATGGTTAGGCATTCAATTTGTATAAAAACCTTCAGCAAAGTGAAAGCTGTTTCTCAAAAGGAAACAAAAGTTATTTACTGAAATAAGATATAATTGTGTGTCCTAAAACCTATGGGTTCCTTCTGTGTTTCCCCAATCAAAATGTGCCATAGCATACATACAGCTTCCGGACCTGAGCATATATTTCTTGAAAAATTGTAGATTCTTGGTTAAAAGTGTCAAAAGACAGGGATTCCTGTAATGCAGTCTAAACAACTTGTTGATCCTACTTTAGCAAAGGCACAATTGGAAACAGGGAGAATTTGAAATCACTTAATAAAAAGGTCCCCAAATTATATTATGTTTTGCATTAAAAAAATCTATGAAAAAATCCACCAAAATCCACCAAAAGGCATGCCTTTTTCTGAGTGGTAGTGGTATGAGGAATACTGACTTGTCTTTTACATAATTTTTTATGAGGCATTTAAGGAGCCTGAGATTTGTTCTTCAGGGCCTATCAGCATATTTCTAAAGTCCCCCAGATTTAAATCTCATGCCATATCTATGAATATATCTGAAGGGCATAATACCTTTAGTAGGGCAAAACAATTGGCGTATCTGAAAGACTAAATTGAAGCATGAAATCAGAGAATTTAGTAAACCTCTTACACCAGAGAGAAAAAGTATATGTCTGTTCTGCCCAGGGCAGACCAACATCTGTTTTTGCTATTCCGTATTTTTTGGTAAGAAAGAAATAAACATTTTCCAAGGAACTAGCTGTATATCTGGCTACATGTGCTATTGATTAGCTATAGTAAAGACATTTCAGTGAGAACAGCAGTTGAAATTGTAATCACCAACTATACAACCGGACGCCCATACTGGAAATAAGACAAGCTTCCCCTAGAACTTTATCCCCAGCATCAGATGTGACCACAAGGAATAAAATACCCCTTTCCCAGACTCCTCTGCCTCTACTAACAAATGTATAGGGAGAGTGATAGAAATTACTCTTCTCCATACAACACCTCCAGCTTTGCCAGCACAATCAACCTTGAATCTATGGAGACTAAATTAAACAGGCCTTTCAATCTGTTTATGTCAGTGATCGTAAGAAGGCCCAGAATTCCAAGTCATCTCTCACCTTCTGCACACTGATGCCCTTTATGTTCCTACTTAGCCACTCATCCCCAATTCCTGAAATCCTTCAACCCCTCTTCAATTTCTGAAACACTTCAAGCAAAACCCTATTGAGCCCCATTATTTCACCTTTTTCTAATTGCTAAAACACTGAAAATTAGTGATTCATCATCATCATCAAACTCTCCTAAATATTCTGACAACTTCTCACTCTAAAGGAAACATAATTCTTCCCTGAGGACTCTGATTTCTCTGCGGGAGTAACTGTGTACTTCTACACTTCTCAGGCCTCCACAGGTCTGGAGGTGTCTTCCTTCATTCTTATTGCTGCTTGAACACAATTCTCCCCACGCGCCTAAATTCCCCAGTTTTGAATTTTACATTATCAGATTGGTTCATCAAATACACTCCATTGTTGATGTCATATGTACATTCCCAGATGTTACTGCTGATTTCTCAGTGATATTATCTCCCGCTTACTAACACTACATTTTACATGATTCCTGCTTAAATTCTTTGTTATTTCAAAATATGCCTACATGGTCTTTCTAATGACCTTTGCCTCTCAGGCCTTTGAACTTCTTTTCCCCAATGATCTGATCTTTCTATGTCAGTTGCTCATTTCCACAGAAATATCTTAGACTGTGCCATTAGAAAGAACTGAAAACATTTCACAATCTTATTTCCAAATATTCAAATTTGGGGCAGAAATTCTTTGACATTAAGATGACCTCCAACCCATGTATCCTTTGTTTGTCTGTTTGTTTGTTTTATCCATTGTCTCTTCCATTTGATGGCCTTTTTCTCCTTCTTACCAAAATTAAATTATATGGTATTATGGGTTGAATTGTACCCTCTCCCCAAAATCCATATGCTGAAGCCCTAACTCCCAGTAGCCCACAGTGTGACTGTATTTGAAGCCAGGACCTTTAAAGAGGTAATTTAAATTAAATGAAATTACATTTGTGGGATCTAATCCAATTTGGCTGTTGTCCATATAAAATGAGGAAATTTGGATACACATTTAGATACCACAGATGTGTGTGCCCAGAGGAATGACCATTTGAGGACAAAGAAAAAAAGGTGGCTATCTGCAAGCCCAGGAGAGGGGCCTCAGGAGAAACCAAACTTGCCAACACCTAGATCTTGGACTTACAGCCTCCAGACTGATAAAATAAATTTCTATTGTTTAAACCAGCTGATCTGTAGTATTTTGTTATAGCAGTTCTAGCAAACTAATACAGATTTTGGCACTAAAAAGTGGAGTGCTACTGTAACTAATGCCTAAAAATGTGGAAGTGGCCCTGGAACTAGGTAATGGGTTCTGATACGGGCTGGAAGAGTTTTGAGTCGCATGTTAGAAAACGCTGGATTGCCTTGAAGAGACTGTTGGTAGAACTATGGACATTAAAGGTGATTCTGGTAAAAGCTGAGATGGAAATGTGGAATATGTTATTGGAAACTGGAGGTAAGGCAATCCTTGTCACAAAGTGCCAGAGAGTCAGTTCTCCTTCCATCACCATATATTTGACTTTGGGTGGTGAACACACAATGCAATATATACATGATGTATTATGCAAATGTACACTTGAAACCTATACAATTTCACTAACCAACGTCACCCCAAATAAATTAAGAAATAAAACAAAACAAAACAAAAAAAACCCCATAAAGTGGCAAAAAACCTTGGCTGAATTGTGAGCGACCTCAAGAGAAACCAAACCTGACAACACTTTTATATGGGACTTCTGACCTCTAGTATTGTGAAAAACGTAATTTCTGGTGTTTCAGTTATCCAGTCTGTTGTATTTTGTTATGGCAGACCTAGTGAGGTACTACATATGATGATTCATTAAAGTTACTTTTCTTCATACATTTTTTCCCCCTTTCTCCTTCACATTTTATCACATTTGCTTTACAAAACCACAACTATGGTTAATGCAATGTGTCTGTCTATTCTACACATGTAACATACATTTGATAAGTCTGAGGAAAGAAAAAAAAAACACACAAAACCATACTGACTGATCAGGCTTTAAAAATAAAACTACATATGTCAACTGGGCCCTTAATTGAATGGCAATTACACTGTAATTCCCTATTGCATTGATTTTTATACTCTCTTAGGACATTATTTCATATATTGTCTTCTTATCTCAAAGTTCTAACACTTAAATACCCTCATTCTGAGATTAAAACTTTTATTCTTATTTTACTGAGAAATTTCAAACAATCAAAACATAATTTCCACCATCTCCCATCCCGACATTTCCTCACCTACCAGCAGCTACACCTCAATATGCTGATTTTCCACTCATTATTAAAGATCACTGTTTGCATCAGGAGATAATCTCTCCATTTCTTTTAATATTTTTGAAATTATATGTTAATTTTTTCATCCTTCAACAGTAACTTTTACAGGATTTTAAGTTTCCATAAATATGCAGATTTACAGCATTTTTATATAAACTCTCACAACCTCCCCATGTTTTATATCTTGTGTTAGTGTGGTGCATTACTACAATTGACGAAACAATATCAATACATTGTTTTTAACCAAAGTGCATAGTTTACATTAGTTTGCTCTTTGTGATGTAATTCTGTGGAATTTGACACATGCATATATCCTGAGTGAACCACTGCTGCACCATACATAATATCCTCTTTGTTTCCATGTTTTGGCAATTATGAATAAAGCTGCAGTAAACATTCATTGCAAGTTTTTATGTGTATATAAGTTTATACCTCAGCTGGGTAAAAATCTAAGAGCAAGATTGATGGATCTTATGGTAAGCCAATAGTTAGGTTTGTAAAAACTTCCAGACTGTCTTGCAAAGTGGCTGTACCACTTGGTATTCCTGCCAGAAAAGAGTGGGAGTTCCTCTCACTTCACATCCTCACCAGCATTTAGTTAGTTAATATTTTGGATTTTATCCATCCTAGTAGTTGGGTACTAGTATCTCACTATTGACTTAATTTGCATTTTCCTGATGACATATGATGTTGAACATCATTTTATATGCTTGTTTGTCATCTGTGTATCTTCTTTGTTGAAATGTCTGTTTTGATCTAATTCCTTAACTTTTTTCTTTGCTTTTTTTATTAAAGTTTATTGGGGTGACAATTGTTAGGAAAGTTACATAGATTTCAGGTGTACAATTCTGTAATACATCATCTATATATCACATTGTGTGCTCATCACCCAGAGTCAGTTCTCCTCCCATTACCATATATTTGAACCCCTTTACCCTTATCTACCACCCTTTACCCCCTGGTAACCGCAAGACTACTGTTTGTGTCTATGCATTTTTTGTTTCTTTGGTTTTGCCAACTGAACAGCATTATCCCAATATCTCCTACAATTAATTTCTTTCCCATCTACATAATTACTTCTCTCATCAAAAAAAGATTTTTTTTCATTAAAAACATAACTTATCTTATTCTATATATCCTGATGACTAACGCTATTTCTGTTCCCCTTTGACTCTCCCCTCATTTCATCTATGCTTGCAGCAATCAAGGTTTTGTCCTAGCATTCCACTAAAACTACTGTTTAGAACACATGTTCTATATCAAATGGTTGATTCCAAATTCTTGCCTTTTTGATCTATCAATGTCATTTTACATAACTGTTTTCCTACTTGTCGAAACTATTTTTTTTACTTGGTTCCAATAAATGTAATAAATGCAGTTCTACATCACTAATTGTTCCTTCTCCCTTGCCTTTGTAACTTTTACTCTCACCTCTCTAAATGCTGAAATGTATCATGGCTCAGTTCTTAACTGCCTTTTTATCCCCATCTACAGTCCATTCTTTATTCCCCGTTATATTGAATACCATTTATTTGCTGATAATTACCAAATTCATATGTTTGGTCAAATCTCCCAGTCTCTCAAATTCCAAACTAAATTGATTAAAATATTCTACTAACAGAATCAGAGTTAGAGAAATGGCTGATTTCTGATCCGGGGCATGATATGTACCAGATAAACTTGAAAAAAAAATTCCATACCAGATGGCAAGGAAGGCAAAAAAAGAAACCCCAAACAACAGCAACAACAAAAACCCATATTATCAGTCTGTTTGATCAGATGTTTTATTTTGCAAGTAGACATAGTTTTAGTGCTTATAATTCCTGCTCTGAATGAGTACTGCTTCTGGCCCCAGCTTAAGTATTCATGTGGACACGGAAAAAGAATATTTTTTTTTCCATTTTTAAGACCTCATATTAATTTAACTAATAATATTAGTGGAATGTTTGAACTCTTCAATATGTATTTTGAATTTGACTGCTCAGCTTTGAGGTCTGAGGTTAGATATTTTAAGTTAACCACAGAATTTACCCAACAAATATTAGAAATGTGGGCTTGATATTCCAATAGGTAGATATTAACTATGAATGATTATTCTTCCTTAATACTAAATGTATTTTTCTCTTCATTGGTAATTCATTTATGCAAATAATATATGTAAATATTCTCATTAAAATATTAATCAGTTCAGAGACGTGTAAAGTAAAAGGTGAAAATCATTTTTTGATGAGGCCCACTTTTACTTCCTTATCTCAAAGGTGGTTTGTTAATAGTTTGGTGCACATCTATTATATCTTTCTAGTTATTTTCCTTTACATTGGTACACATACATGTTTATATAGACAGGCATATTTTAGTTGATTAATTCGTATGGAAGATATTGTTGTGAAACAAGAGGGTTTTCTATTTTTCAACCACAAATAATGGCTTAGATATTTTTACAAATCATTCTTAAGAATCTGTAATAGTCCATTAACATAGGTATATTTTAAAGTTGAACCTTATAACATGAGAAATGTTTTTATTCCATTGAATTTCTGAAACAAATATGATGTAAAGACTTTAGTAAAACTTAAGGTAGAAATGAAATATAATTCCATTTCAAAAGGGACTTTACATTTGTTTTTTATTTTATTTTTCCTATTTTAAATTAAGTAAATGGCAATTTTTTAAGTATTTTATTACATTCCTAATGAGCACATTTAAAGTATACATAAACAATATTTAAAAACTTCTCGTTACAACTAAAAAATATTTTTCTGTACTTAACCTCAGTAAGTTAAAAATTATAATAACCTATACATTTACCATTATTTCTATGGTATAGAGAAGGAAAATAAGCCTTAACAAATTTAGTAAATTGTTCAAAATTACACAAAAAGTAAAAGTGAAGAAACTGAAATTAAGGGCTCATATCCGAGACTCCAAGACAGAATGTAAATTCAACTTTTTTCTCTTTAAAATTGCTGTGGATATTTTCCACATTTGATTTTTGAATAATAAATATCAAGAGCTTTCTTTGTATTCTAACACGATTTCTTTGTATTCTAGCACTTCTACTTTCAAAAATATTAAAAGTGGAATTCAGCAAGCACTCTAAGTATCTCAATTATGAAATTTATTGTACTTGATGACATGCAAAATTTCCAGTGAATGCATTTATTTATTTTTTAAGATGAGAAGAGTTAAGCTTAGGCAATCTTTAAAAAACAAGAATTTGGAAAGAGATAAAAGTGTGCTTTTCTATTTGTTTCAGTGGAAAAAATAACAGGCGATGCATACTTAGCAATCACTATATGCAGATAGTATATTAATATTTTCACAATTATAATTATTTATACTAACAACACTCCTGTGACAGATAATTTATATTTTATATTGTACAAGAAAAGCATAGATTTAGGTTAAGAAATACATGCAAGATAATATAACTGATATGTATTATATGCACAATTCAAACCTTACCTATTTAATTTCAAAAATGTGTTCTTAAATGTGCTCTAAATTACTATACTATACGATTATGTTCACTTTAGTGAGTTATGTCAATGTTTAAACAAAAAAGAAAAAATATTTGTGTATTTTCAAGTCGTTTTGAAGAAATCTAGAAAAAATCCAACCTCATTAAGTTTATTTCCTATAAAAATATTCTTCACAATGCTGAAAGAAATATTGCTTTTACCTTTCTTAGCTATATACCGGGGGGGGGCAAAAAATGTATACACATGACTTGTATTCATCTTTCTTTATCAGTATATATCGAGTATTACAATTTTAATAGTTTTTTTCCTTTCTTAAAATGTGTATACATTTTTTTGACACCATCTTAGATTTAAGCATTCAGGTCCATATTAAGGCTTAGATACAAATTGTAGGCCTATAAAATTTTCCATTTTGTTAATGTCTTTTATGCGGCAAATTTCTCTTGTTCCTTATTATGGTCTATGAGCGTAATGATTGAGTAATGATATCCAATATTCTGAATAATTTTATGTATATATACCATATTCATGCAAATTCAATTTGCCTAATACTTTGCTCTTTAATTTGCATTTTCATAGAACCAGTTGAGTATTATGAGGTGAAATTATATTGGCTGCTTTCATATCTTAGAAAGTTAAATCATCATTATATGGGAAATGTTTGAACGTAATTAATTATAAATGAATCATGAAAAAATATTCTCAAGGCACACATCTTGACTTATAATGTGATAATAGCTGCATGTCCCAAAGATTTATTTTAGAGGTATAATATATACCCAATGTTTTCATTAAAAAATTAAACAGTGATTTCAAGAGGAAAGTATTCATTTAGTTTTACTTGAAATACTAATGTGAATATGTTTATGTAATTCTTAGCCGGTACAAATTAGATACAAATGGCATAGGTATATAATGGCATAAAAAATCCAGAGACACCAAGTGCATACCAATATAAATGCATTATAGATTTTTATTCAACAAAGTTATATAGCTATACTACTGCCACTAACTTTTTAAATAAAAATAATAAACAAGGATCCTAATCTGAATCATTGGAAACCATACATAGTCTAGCATGAGACTTTTGCCCCTTATATTCTAGTTAAAAAATGAGAGTATTTTCAGTCAAAAAACTAGATCACGTTTTGAAGCTGAAGGCATCTAGAACTGAGAAAGCATCTTGGTACTAAACTGAAGTCCAGCTAAATATGCACTGGTGTATGATTTGAGGAATTATAGGCAAAAGAAGCAAGATGAATAAATACCCTGAGACATAAACAAACATTGTGAGGGTGGAAATATATATGCAATTGTTTTTATTTGATCATTGTTTCTCAAGCCTACTTGGGTATTAACTTTAATCTTGAGTCTTACAAATAAACAGATAACTGAGTTGAATATAAGTATTATTGAATCAAAATCACCAGAAATATCAGGGGATTTATATATTTAAAAGGTTTCACATGTGATTCCTTGATTAATGCTCACTTTTATAGAAAATGAAATAGGAAGTAGATAAAGACAAAGCTGAAATGTACCGGGGTGCCAAAAAAATGCATACACATGACTTGTATTTACCTTTTGTTATCAGTGTATATTGAATATTACAATTTTAATACAGTTTCTTTTTCCTGTCTTAAAGTGTGTATACATTTTTTCACACCCTCTGTACTTAGGGGAGAACTATGAACAAGACATGTGTACCAAAGAAAATGAAGAAAGAGTATGGTTTCACAAAGGGAAAAGTTTTATAGAGAAAAAGGTTAAGTAAGATGAAAATTAAATAGTTTCATTCCAATTTGGTAACTAGCAGGTAAGAGCTAATTTCCAAAACAGAAGTTACAGTAAAAGAGTTACATTGAAGGATGCAACTTGAATCCTACTTGAGGAGAACCAAAGATGAGAGAGAGAGAGAGAGAGAGAGAGAGAGAGAGAGAGAGAGAGAGAAGTGTGAGTCTGAATTTTGAATAATATTTGGATAAGTGGGGTGAAAAAAATATTGTATTAACATATATTTCACCCATGTATTTTTATATGTTTTAATATGACTACTAGAAAACTTCTAATCACTAGCTATAGATATAAATACAGATATAGATATAAATTTAGATATATAGATATAGATACAGATATAGATAGTGTTATATTTCTTTTGGACACTGCTGGCCTAGAGCTCATCTTCAACCTGACTAAGGTCTCTGATTTTCCTAAACACAAACATTTGGACAGGGTCAAACCCAATCCAGAGTCTCTCACTGTTCTCCTAAAACAAGGCCTAGGTGTCAAACATACCTGGTACTCATTTTCATAGAGAAAGATAGAAAATCAAAGAATAAAAACCTTTAATTTAAATACTCCTTTTTATCTTATCTAATAAATGAGCTATGGTTTAACTATCTGATCACATAGTACATGAGGGTGACGGGGACATTTTTGCTTTTCCCCTGTGTTAAACCCCCCTCCACCATTTTGCGTTTTCCAAGCATGAGTATCAGCTTTTATTGCCTCTATTGAGATACTGAAAATTAAGTAGAGAAACAGGAAATTCCAAATGACCTGAGCCCTTGAGTAGACGGAAAGGACATGTTTAAAGGAGATGCAGTGAGTTTTTAAAAATTGGTGGGTCATCAAGAAAAGATACATGCACCCTGCTCCCCGAACTAAACTGATGAGTGACAAAAACAAACAAACATAATTAACAAACATACAGAAAACAAGACAAATAAAAAATAAAATTTTCAGCTTTGAATGGAGGGACTCCACTAGCCTCCAACTGATGCCTGCTCTGCTAGGAACATCAAGAACCAGAACCTAGTTTTCCTCATCAAACACAGTGGTTACATCAGTTGCATAAATGAAATATAGCCTTAGGGAGAAGAGAGGAGGCAAATTATTCGAAAATAAGTGCCTGTCATTGTTGTAGATATATCTTCAATTAAGAATGTTTTTATGAGAGGAGGGTCCAAGATAGCATATTTGGTAAATGCTATGCCTACTGCATCCAGGGGTCCTGTGCTGGTAAAAAGGGTTCCCAGAACATTTAGCAGTGAAAATCAGCAAGAATTCTGTCTGCCCTACCTGGTGAGACAAACAGCAGCTGGAAAGCCAGACACCCACTTCTAGACCCTGAACAAGACTAACTTGCAAATACTAACTTGGTCTCTGGCATCTATATCTATATCTATATCTATATCTATATCTATATCTATATCTATATCTATATCTATATCTATATCTATATCTATATCTATATCTATAGATATACAGATATACAGATATACAGATATATAGATATATAGATATATAGATATACACATGAGGTCAAACAATTGAGTTCATGAACTCATCCTAGGAAAAGTGCTACATACCTCCTTGCTGAATATCACTATGGTCACTTTCAAAGTACTCCCCTCAGGGTGCTATGAACTGATGCCAGTGCCTAATCCACCCCTCAAAGCAATTTTGGAACTCTTTATCTGGTATGGCCATCAGAACTGTCGTTGTATTATCCTTTATGTTCTTAATGTCAACAAAATGTCTTCCTTTCAACATTTCTTTTTTCTTCAGGTAAAGAAAGAAGTCATTGGGGTCCAGATCAGTTGAGTTGGGAGGCTACTCCAATGCAGTTATTTGTTTACTGGCTAAAAACTCCCTCACAGACAGTGCCATGTGAGCTGGTGCATTGTTGTGATGCAAGAGCCATGAATTGTTGGCGAAAAGTTCAGGTGGTCTAACTTTTTCACGCAGCCATCTCAGAACTTCCAAATAGTAAACTTGGTTAACTGTCCAGTTGGTACAAATTCATAATGAATAATCTCTCTGACATCAAAAAAGGTTAGCAACATTGTTGCAACAAGTTCTCAAACTTAATTGTCATATCTTGCAGGTGTATGTGTGTGTGTGTGTGTGTGTATGTCTGTATACATACATACATACAGTGGCATATTATTGTGTCCTAAAAAGGAAGAAAATTTTGTATATATACCTTGAAGAAGACATTATGTTAAGTGAAATAAGGCAGACACAAAGGAAAAAATACTGTATTATACCCTTTATAAGAGGTACCTACATAGTGAAATTCATAGAGTGTACAATAGTGGTCGTCAGAGGTTGAAGGGAAGGGAGAGTCAGGAATTATTGTTTAATGGTTTCGAAGTTTTATTTTGGGAAGATATAAATGTTCTGGAGATTGATGGTGATGATGGTTGTACAACAATGTAAATGTGCTTAATGCCACTGAACTGTGCACTTAAGAAATGTCAAAATTGTACATTTTATTTATGTATATTTTATCACAATTAATAAAAGCAGAAAAATAAAAATAACTTATTTTGTTGCAGTGCAATAATACAGTGACATTAAGTCCCATTAAAACATCTATTTAGATTGAACACTTGAAATTTACAGAGATGGAGTTATAAACTAGTTCTCTTCACAATAAGCCTAGGAGGAAAGCAGAAGTTAGGCATCTTGCAGAGGCCTGAAAGAGCTTTAACCTGCATCCAATCAATGGCAAGTGACTAAAAGTGTCCTTAGCTCCCAAAAGTGATTGCTTTCATTTCATAAAGTTCTGTACCTGATCTTCCACTATACTTGGAGCTCATAGAGGATATCATCTCAAATTTTTAGTGATTATTGCCATTTTCCTCAGGAGCATAGTCTATTGTTTTGTTTTGTTTTAGCTTGTTTAATCTATCACACATATTCAGAATTAATGACTAAAAATGTAGCATCAATATAACTTTGTGATGATTAGAATAATCGTGATGTGCAAGTAAGGATGATAATGAGAAGCATTCCACGCATTCATGGAAGGTTGTATGAGGACAGAGCTGGCTACCACCCTCTTAGGTGTACCTAAGAGATATGTAAGTTGGTACTGCTGCCCAGAAGTTTGGTTTCATAGTTGCATTTCCTTGAATCTCTAAATGGTCAAGGATAGTAGGGACAAATGGCTCCTTTAGCGAGCAGAATTCTAAAGATGTCCTGCCAAGTTTCCTCTGGTTATTCAATTAAACGGTAATCTAGACACTTCTGTGAAAGACTTCATTGACTGAATTAAGGCTTCAAACCTGAAAATTATTCTGGATTATCCAGAATAATGGCACCAATCTGCCCACTTGAGCTCTTAAAGGAAAAAAATCTCTCTGACTGGTGTGAGACAGATACAGGGAAAAGGAAGATAGAGAGCTACAAAGTGTGAGAAGCATTCAATTCTCCATTGATGGATTGGAAAATGAAGGGAACACCTGCTAGGGCATGAGGGCCACCTCTAGAAGCTGAGAGAAACCTATTACTGACAACCAGTAAGGAAATGAGAACCTCATTGATAGAGTCACAGATTGCTGAATTCAGTCAACCAACTCAATGAGCTGGAAGCAGATTCATCTCCTGAGCCTCCAGAAAGAAACCTAGGTCTGCAGACACCTTGATATTCATCTTGCAATACCTGGAGAAGAGAGACCAGTTAAATGCTATTGATGCAGACTTCTGACCTACTGATCTGTGATATAAATCTCTTTTAAGCCACTGAGTTTATTGGAATTTGTTACAAAACCCATAATTTGTTACAAAACCCATAATACAGCTCTTTCCAAAAGTCTCAAGTAATTGGTTAGAGGAGAAAATGTTCCAATGGAAAATTTCCTCATGTTAGGTTTAAGCGGAATAATGAGAAAAGGTTGAGATCCTCTTAATGAGTTTTCCTACTTCTATAAGGAGAATCGACAAATGACCATGTTTTGTTGTTGTTTGTTTGAGTACCCGAGAAAAATATCTTGTACAAGTACACATAATTTATCTGGAAGATGTAAAATACAAAGATCCAAGTGCAGTGATTTACTAGTGGCAGATGAAGGGTATTCTGAAAGAGAATTGGGGAAGTCCTAGAGTGAAGGGAATTCAGGCAACAAAAGGGTGTAAAATTAGCCCAGTACAAGAATGGCTAACTAGAGATTAATCTAACAGGGAGACTGGGAAATAGAATTAAACCCATGCCTCAGAACTATCTCACTTCTGCTACCCATAGGTGTTAATTCCCGGGCACTACTGGCTTGTCCTTCATGTGAGAAGAAAGATCTTCCCATTCCAGAAAAAGCCTTTGAGTCTAGACATGGAGATATTGGCAGCTAGAGGATGTCTAGTTCACACCAAAATATGCACGCTTGATGAAAATGGACAGAGCATGAACATTTCTGCTGCACCATGTGAAGTGGATACAGCAGTTTAGGGCAACACAAAACAAAATAACCATGATCCCTGTATTGTGTGTGGTACAAGTAGAAAGGATTGTCTTCAGCCAACAAATATAGTTTTTTCATTATGACAATTCAGGGAAGTCAGGGCATGAAGGATGTCCTTAGACCATGAAACTATTTTATTTAACCTTATTGTGGAATGTTGAAAAATTATTATTTTCTTTACATAACCTGATTGTAGGTTGCTAATTCAATAGTGAAAGGTAAATCCTTATGTTTTTGACCTATTCCATACAGGTGATCATTCTTTCAATTCTCTCCTAATATCTTGCTTTTCTTTGTTAAATTATGTCTTCTTTCTCAGCCTCCTCTGCTGGTTCAACTCTATCACTCTGACTAATAAATGTTAGAATGCCTTGGTGCTCAGATGTTGGAACTCTTTGCTAACCTCATTTCCTCAATAAGAAATCTCACACATTCTCATGGTTATAAATACCATATATAGGTTGATAAGCCTCAAATTTATATCTGTACCCTGGAGCTAACCCGAGTTCCAGAATGGTTACTTGACATCGTCACTTTGATATCTAATATGCACTTAAAATTGTGTATAGATGAAAGCAAATCTTGATTTACTTATCTTCATCAATAATGCTCTCTTCCTCACTTTTTTGGCTTTTCTTCTGGTGAGAAAATCATAGATATCTTGACTCTTGTTTTTCACATCCTTTACCTCTAAAGCTTGTTTCCTGTTTGACCTCCTGTCCTACTCTCTCACTTTTTCATCCCACACCTTCCTTTTCCTCACATACACAAAGAATGGCCTAATCTTGTAGTCTTTCCACTTCTCTGCTTGGAGCACACTTTCTTTAGATCCTTAGTTTCTGTAGGATTTGTAACTTTACCTTTTTCGTACTTTTTCTCATATATCTTGCAATCAGTGAAGACTTTTTTTTTGAGATTTTTCTTTTTTGTATTAGTTTCAGGTGTACAAAACAATGTAATAGTTAGTTAGACATTTATACCCCTCACAAAGTGATAACCCCCCCTCCCAATCTACTACCCCTCTAACATCATATATAGCTGTTACAGTTCCACTGACTCTATTACTTATGCTGTACTCCACATCCTGTGACTATACATATGTATATTAAATTACAGTTGACATTCATTGTTATTCAGCTTCAGGTGTACAGCGCAGTGATCAGGCACCTACACCATCCATGAAGTTGTCTCCCTAATAAGACAAGTGCCCATCTGACACCCTACAAAATCTTTACACCATTATTGATTATATTCCCCAAACTGTCTTTCATATCCCCTTGGCAATCTTGTGGTTACCGATTGTGCTTTCCAATTCCAGTGAGGCCTTTCTTAAACACTCCACTCTTGTGCCCTCTCTCACCCTACCCCTCCAGCCCTCCTCCCTATCTCCTTTCCAGGTTTCGTATTTTTTTCTCTGAGAGTGTGTGTGTGTGTGTGTGTTTCATTGAAGGAATGTATGTATTTCTCACAAAATTGTGTGAGAAAAAACATTTCTCTCATATTCGTGTAAAATACATTTTACACGAATATGAGAGAGAATATATATTAGGATTTTGGTCTGGTTTTGGTCACTGCTCTATATCCAGTATCTAGAATAGTGTCTTAAGAAATGCTAAATATATACTTTTTAATGGATTACCAACTCATCATTTCAAGAAGGCAGCTAGGATCCATATGGTCCAAAAGCCAATGTGTGTGTCTGGTGGTGGGGAGACTTTGGAGGATAAGGAAGGGAGTGTGGCTTACCCAGTCTCTACCTCCATAGTAAACAGTTGCTTTTTAGTATTACTTATAAAATATTGGTTAAAATTATGACACTGTAGTATAAATATGACAATAATTTATTCTTTACTGAGAGTATAGTGTCAAGTCACACTCCCTTGGTACAAAACTATTACTTGAGAAGATCACCCATGATCTTACCTATGACAACCTCCCCTTCCATACCACAACATTCTCTCCCTTCTCACTAAGCTCCAATCTCACTGTTTTTAAGGTCTTTCACATGGCATTTCCTCTCCCTAAAGCCCTCTGTGCACAAGTATTTACATGACTAGCTCCTCACTCTTTAGATATCTGCTTAAATGGCAATGTATAAGAAATATTCCCTATAAATGCCCATTCTTGATATTAGCAGCTCTGTCATTGCCTTCACGAAACTTATCACAGACTTTATCTTATTAATTTTATTGACTTACATATTTCTATCATCTACTAGAATGTAAATCCTTTAAGGGCAATGGCCCTTGTGCAATAGAGTTTCCCTAGTATTTAGCATACATACTATCTCCCGTGGAGAAGGCACAAAACAAATGGTAGTAAAGCAAATTCCTTAATTATTTGCCAGTAAACATCCAAAACAACATTAAGGGACGATAAATCATATTAATATTGAGCTTTTATTTATGCCAGCACATACCATATATTATAAGTGTATGTCTTTGAATCTCAGTTTGAAAAGCAGAAAAATAGTAGTCACCTACCTAACTTCAAAGTTCCCTTTGAACATTGTATATGTTGTTCTCTTGTTAGATATAAATAAAAATAGAACTCTTAGACTAAAAAAAATTATGAAGAATACTTTCACTTACATTTTAATTCAAATGTTATAAAATCTAGGCTTAGTAGCTTTTCAAGGATGCTTGTATCATTGGCCTCTTTTTGTCAAAATAACATCAAAATTGAATTATAATGAATAAATTGTCTTCCTACTTTTTGAATCTATATTAAAACTGTATTTTCCTTCTCTACTGAAAAGAGCTTATTATGACCACATTCCATTTGCACTGTGGATGCAAACATCCACAGTAATCCAAAGTAATATTTCCTTTTTTGAAGAGGCCATATTAATTCTCTTGGAATAAAGTCTACAGCACGACTTAATATTTGGAAAACCCAGTACAAGAGAAGAGTTCCTACTTTATTCTCCACTGTTGAAGACAGGAAAGGAAAGTATTTTAAAATCAGAATTTATCAGTTAAGAATGACATCCTGAAATGGAGGTCAGAACCTATATATTCCTCTTTAACATCTGACAACCCTTAACAACTAAAAAATATAAGATATTTCCTCTTGGAAGAATAACAGTCAAGAAAAAAAATTTTAAACTGAGTTGTGAAAAGAGAATTTAAAATAGCTTTGTTTGGAAGTAATTTAAGTATAATGGTTTTCACGTTCATATTTTCTTGACATAAAACTGAATTTTCCAACTTTTATGAGCACATTCTTTTTGAATCTTTAACATTAAGAAGCATGATAATTGAACTACAGAACAGAACAAGACATGTAGCATTATTTGATGCAATTCCCTTTGCTGAAACCCATATTTCATAAAAGAATAAATATTATAATTAAAATTTTACAAACAAATTGGTGTTAGTTTATTCTATCTCAAAAAATTATAATTTTAAATATAACATTTTTTTCTCTATTTGTTCCAAGCTACATAAAATTAAATGGGAAGTATATGACCTGGGTATTTCAGTCTATTTGTACTAGTCAATAAAGTAATCAGGACAATATCCCAGGAAACTCACAGAGCCGAGAGTGGTATCTTTAATACTTTGATTGAGATTTACAGATATTTATGATTTTAATATTATAAATTGTCAATGTTTCAAGTAACACAACATTTTCTTTTTCTTTTTGAGTATTTTGCTTTTAATTATACAATATGTGTATCTGATTTAAAGAATAAATTGAAACATAAAAGAAGTGTATAAGGTAGAAAATATACGGATCAATTATTTTCCGTCAATGTCTCCCCACCAAACAACATCTAATTTAATACATACTATTTCAGACATTGTTATAAGCATATTTTTATCCAAAAAGAACTACGAGTACATTTAACAGTTATTTTCATGAAGACTTTTTGAAACTTTTATTGCAAAATAAAACACAAATAAAGAAAACAAAAAATGAAAGTAGAGATTAATGAATTGTTATAAAGTGAATCTTAGTACAATCACCCAGGTGAAGGAATGTAACTTTATCAGCCATCCCAGAAGTCCCTCCATTTTTCCTGCCTTAATCATGGCTATTCTCCTGAGGAAAAAAAAAACAAAAACAAAAACAAAAAAATACACTATCCTGACTTCTATAATTATCTCTCCCTTGCCTTTCATTATTATTTTATCATCCAAGAGTACATGCCCCTTATTTAAACCTTTATATTATTTTCAAGTTTATTTTAATCTACAGATTTTCTCTTCCCTTTCTGTCATTACAGTAAATCTCTTCAGACTCAGGTTCTATTCCTTTACTTACCAAGAACCTTGTGATGATATGTTCTTTCATATTTAATGACTGTTTTACACTTTTCTCTCTCTCTTTTTTTTTTTTTTTTATGTTAGCAATCACTGGTGCTCAACACCTAGATATGTTAAATCATTAGGGGTTCTAAAATGATAATACTCAAATTCTCTCATTTTGATTTCCTTCAATATCTTGAATAAAAGTACAAGGTGATGTATTCTCTCTATTATTTGGTTACTGAATGGTACAGTTAGAAGGAAAGTAAAAACCAATGATTAACTCTTTTATTCAACCAGTTTTTGATATAATAAATTTGTTACTTATCATCCTGAGAAAGTTACCAATTATATATATATATATATTTTTTTATATTTGCATTTCTTTTTTATTTCTTTTTAATTAAAGTTTATGGGGGTAAAAGGGATAAAATATATGGTAATGGAAGGAGGACTAACTCTGGGTGGTGAACACACAGTGTGGTATATAGATGATGTATTAAAGAATTGTACAACTGAAATCTACTGTGTTTCCCTGAAAGTAAGACCTAACTGGAAAATAAGCTGTAGCATGATTTTTCAGGATACTCATAATATAAAATAAACCCTACCATATTTCCCCAAAAATGAGACCAGGTCTTACATTAATTTTTGCTCCAAAAGACACATTAGGGATTATTTTATATTACCAGCATCCGAAAAATCATGCTACGGCTTCTTTTCCAGTTAGATCTTATTTTGGGGGAAATACAGTATGTAACTTTACTAACCATCAGGGGTGACAATGGTTGGTCAAGTTACATAGGTTTCATGTGTACAATTCTGGAATACATCATCTATACACCACATTGTATGTTCACCACCCAGAGTCAATTATCCTTCCATCACCATATATTTTATCCCTTTTACCCTCATCTACCACCGACCCCACCCCTTACCCTCTGGTAATCAGTAAACTATTGTCTGTGTCTATGAGTTTTTGTTTCTTTATTTGTTTGTTTTATTCCTTTGTTGCTTTTAGTTTTATATCCCACATGTCAGTGAAATCATAAGTTTCTTGACTTTTTCTGTCTGACTTATTTCTCTTAGCATAATAATCTCAAGATCCATCTATGTTGTGCAAATGGCACTATTTCATCTTTTCTTATGGCAGAATAGTATTCCATTGTGTACATATACATATATACCATACCGTCTTATTATGAAGTCATAAATTTAAGCACATTTGATGGGCTTAGTTTCATTGCACTTCTTACTCTTATTGTAACCTCCTTTGACGTGACCTTAGTAAGTCTCTGATAGTCCTTCCTATATGTTATGCCAAGTTATTCTTACCCTAGATCTGTAATCAGGCATTTTCCAGGAAACTCTGATATTTTGATGGGAAATGTTATTTCAGGTCAAATACTGGCATTAGGGATGCTTATTGGGAATAGTTTCCAGAATTCCTCAACGGATAAAATTAAATAACTTGTTCTACCATACTAATAACTCCAATTCAAATTTAAGACTAAAGGGTTTCAATTTAAGCCCTTATATATTATAGCTGTATCTTTCTTCTACATAATGAATCCTGATTCTTAAGATGGTGGGTGATAATACTGAAATATTTCATAACTAGTTTATTTGCCATACAACAGTTTCAGACTAACATAACTAATATTCCCCAACCAATTATGATTACTACATATAATTTTGTACTATTTTGCATAAATCACTCCCAATTTCTCCCCATTGTCACTCTGTATAGTCATTATATGCTATAATCTTTCCCTTTAAAGTTTCATTTTATCTTGGTTCTACAAGTGATTATGTATTTAATGCTAGTCAATACTAATTATGTTGATGTTTCTGTTGTCATTTGTGTTATCCAACTCTTGTTCTCCAGTAGATTCCATAGGAAGGACTCATGAGAAAAATATTCTTTAAGAGTTTGTGTGTAAATAAGGATTTGTTCATGACTTTTATATCTGAATGTCAGTTTTCACAGATATAAAATTGTTGCCTCACATTTTCTTTCCTTGAGTATATTAAATATGTTATTTCATATTTTTCTGAATTAAATGTTGCTACCAAGAGGTTTGATGATCTACTTTTATCTCTGTTTAAATCATATGCCCTTTGTGGCAGATATTCAAAGCGTTGTTTTCTTTCTTAATTCTGGTAAATTAACTAGTTTGTGCTGGTTGTCCTGGATAGATATTCTTAAACATAAGGCGTAATTTCAATATGTAATTACAAGTTTCTTTTTATTATTATTAATTTTGAAATGTATTATCTTTCCATCTTTTTTCTCCGATGGCAATATGTGTCATGTTATTGTGCTTTTTTGATTTTTTTCATTTAGTCTTCATGTTTAAAACTATTTCTTTCTTTTATTTAAAATTGTGAGTTATGTCACCTTATTCCTGAGTGTTTTCCTACTTCTGACATATTTTGTTCATTCATGTTTTCTATAATTTTCTTAATGTCTTTCAGTTTGTTTTGAAATTTGTTTTGAAACATTAGACTTCTGATCTGCTTGAAAACATATGTCATCTGGTGATATCATTCTGTTCTATAATCTTTTGGTCCTATGGAAATAGGACTTGACACTAATACTTCTTTGCCACTCATTGTAAAAGGAGGCTTGGTTCAAATAGCTTTTTACTAGTTCACAGAAACCCCCTTTTCTATTGTTTCTGTTAAGTATATATATGGAATCTTGCTTGCTGAGTTTTCCTTCTTCGGTTCCTGTATCCCCACTCTTACAGTAGTTTGTCCACAATGTAGGGGTTCTTGTTTGGAAGTGATCCTAGGTGCATCAGGAAGGATTTTTTTTCCTTCATTTTATATTATTTTCATTAAATTTATTGGGGCGACATTGATTAATAAAATTATACAGGTTTCCAGTGTACAATTCTATAGTACATTATATATATATATATATATATATATATATATATATATATATATTTGCATTGTGTGTTAACTACTGAAAGTCAAATCTCCTTTTGTCACCATATATTTGACCCCTTTACCTTTTTCTACCTCCACCCTCCACTCTTTCCCTCTGGTAACCACTAAACTGATGCAGATCAGTTTTGAATGTTAATAGAAAATAGACTGTTTCAGCACATTTTGTACTTATCATGGTACTTTGCTCATCTCCGCTGTTAGAATGAGTACCTCTTGATCTAGATGTAGCCAGTATTTTCACATGGTCTCATTATGTATTCTGATGAATAACTTTGGACTACTTTTGGAATCTCCTTTCTTCATGCCTATCGGTTTATCCCTTTGTTTTCTTTTGTTTTCTATTGTCTCTGCACCAATAACTTCAGTATTTGTGGTTATAGCTTCTGGTATGTTGAACTTCATAGGGCTACCTAGTGACTGCTCTTTATGCAAATGTTGTCCATTAGATTTTTGTTGTGTTGGATTTTTGTTTGCTTGTTTTCTATTTTTGTTTTGTTTGCTGTCTAGTAGTTTTGAGGATTTGGGAAGAGCCAAAATATGCTCCACTATTGACCCTAACTTCCTAGAATCTTTGCAAAAAGTTTTTAAGTAGGTGATTTTCAGTTTAATTTCTTGATATAACTCTCTTTAAATATCTACTTATTTCTATAGCCTTATGGAAACTTTTCAGCCCAAATCTATGTAAAATTTTGGGATATGAGCAAACATAAAATACTTAAGAAATTCAGGCACAAGGTTCAGGAAGAAGCATGAACTCCTATAGTTGTCTTACTTTCATTTCAGTGAGTTTATAAAAGCAGAAATACCTTCACAACCAACAGTTTCTTCTCCTAAACATAGTATATTGTAGAAAATGATAACCTTTGAGTCTCTGCTTATCTTACTGCTCCAGGAAATGACAATCTGGCTCATCCCTTAAGGGGTGTGGCAAGTATGGCAAAAAAATATACATATATGAATATATATATATATGCACATATATATGTGTATATATGTGTATATATTCATATATATACACATATATATGTATATATATGTGTATATATATGTATATATATTTATATTTATTTATGTATTTGTATATATATTTATTATATACACATATATATGTGTGTGTATATATATTCATTACATATACACATATATGTATGTATATTTGTGTGTATATGTGCAAATATACATCATATACATGTATATAGTATATATGTATGTATATATGCACATACACACATGTATGTACAGTATATATGTATGTATATATACACACACATATATATAATCCCCAAAGATATTACATACGATGATATTATATATGATGATCCCCAAGAATAAAGAATTGAACTCTGTTTCAACAAACACTATTGTGTAAAAATGACACTTGTTTAATAAAATAAATCACTTTTGATTGGGCAAAATCTCTCTGGAATGAATGTTCTTCCTTCTCACTACTAGAAGGGTTCTCAAATACAGTAATTGAGTGTCCCATGTGTCCAAAGGGCTTTAAATGCTAGATATCAGGCTTTCCAAAAAAATCCATATGAAAATCCTCACATGCCAATTCAGACTACCTGGTACCAAGATTATGTAGTCTCACACTGAAAAGTTTGCTTTCATGCTTGCCTTAGAAGAAAGAAAAATGGGTACAGGGTTGTTCCAAGACATAAAGGTAAGGCATGTCCAGCAAAATATACTACACCTACCGTGTTTCCCTGAAAATAAGACTGAGCCGGACCATGTGCTCTAATGCAGTTTTTGGAGCAAAAAGTAATATAAGACCTGGTCTTACATCATACCATATCATATCATATCATGTCTTACATAATATACTATCTGGTCTTATATAATATAATATCTGGTCTTATATAACACCGGGTCTTATATTAATTTTTGCTCCAAAAGATGCATTAGAGCAGATGGTCCGGCTAAATCTTATTTTGGGGGAAACACAGTAGCACATAGGGAAAATGGGAGGTTAAGGGTGCCATTCTTTCCCTCTCTGCTAATCTTGGCTTGTAAGTTTCCACATAAAGCCCATTTCTTACCTTATGCAGTGCAATTGTGGATTCTGCCTTCATCCCTGCTGAAAAACAAATGCCAACTTCAGAGACCCCTGCCTGTCATACTATCAGCATTCAAAATATAATTTAAAAAGTCACTGAAATACTCTTTCTTGGCTCATCAAGAATATTTAATGTGTATAGTTTTATTCTTGTTTAAGGTATAATTGTTATCATTTGAATATAAAAGTTTACAATGTAATTTTTATAGACTTTAGTTTTTAGATCAATTTTAGGTTCACAGAAAAATTGAGAGTAAAGTACAAGGAATACCCATAAACTTCCTGCCCTTACATATCCACAGCCTTCCCCACTGTCACTATCACCATTTCACACCAGAGTGGTACATTTGTTACAAATGATGAATGTAAATTGATGCAGCATTATCACCCAAAGCCCATAATTTACATTAGGATTCACTCCTGGTGTTCTACATTCTATGGATTTGGACAAATGTAGAATGACATGTGTATCACCATTACAATATCATACAGAATAGTTTCACTGCCCTAACATTTCTCTGTGTTCTGCCTACTCATATGTATCCCTCCCATCCCTTTAACTCCTGGCAACCACTGATCTTTTTACTGGCTCTGTAGTTTTACCTTTCCCAGAATGTCATATAGTTGGAATTGTACAATTTATTGGCTTTTCAAATCAGCTTATTTCATGAAGTAATATTCTTTTAAGGGAACTCCATGTCTTTTTAAGAATGAGAGTTTCTGTTCCTCCACATCCTCACCAGTATTTGGTGTTGGATTTTGGATTTTGGCCATTCTATTAGGTGTGTAGTAATATCTCATTGTTGTTTCAATTTGCATTTCCCTGATGACATATGATGTAGAACCTCTTTTCATGTGTGTGTTAGGCATCTGTATATCTTCTTTGATGAGGTATCTATTTAGGTCCTTGGCCCATTTTTTTTCAGTTTGTTTTCGTACTGTTGATTTTTAAAAGTTCTTAGTTTGAACGAGTTATTTACCAAATAAGCCTTTTGCAAATATTTTCTCCCAACTTATGGCATGTTTTCTCCTTCTTTTGACATTGTATTGGGCAGAGCAAAAGTTTTACATTTTAACGAAACCCAGCTTTTCAGTCATTCTTTCATGGATTGTGCCTTTGGTGTTATACCTAAAAAGTCATCACCAAACTCAAATCTTCCAGATTTTCTCCTACACGATCTTCTAGGAGTTTTATAGTTTTGCATTTTATATTAGGTCTGAGAACTATTTTTAGTTAATTTTTGCAAATGGTGCAAGGTCTGAGTCTAGGTTCATTTTTTTTTCTTCATGTGATGTCCAGTTGTACCAGTGGCATTTGTTGAAAAGACTGTCTTTTCTCCACATGTAAACATTTCTACCTTACAACATATTAATTTACTATGTATTTATCGGATTCCATTGTTGAACTCTATGTTCTGTTTTACTAATATGTCTATTATTTCACAATCCTACAAGCCCTTGATTGCCATTGCTTTACAATAGTCTTGAAGTTAAGTAATGTCAGTTCACCAACCTTCTTCTTCCACAATATTGTGTTGGCTTTTCTGGGTCTTCTGCTTTTCCATATAAACTTTGAAATCAGTTTGTTGATATTCACAAAATAGCTTGGTTGGATTTTGATTGTGATTTTATTGAATGCATAGATCAAGCTGGAAAAAACTGCCATCCACAATATTGAGACTTCTTATTCATGAACATAGAATATCTCTTCATTTATTTAGTTTTTCTTTGATTTCTTCAGAATTTTAGGGTTTTCTTCATACAGATCTTGTACATATTTTTGTTTGATTTATACATAAGTATTTCAGTTGAGGGAGGTAAATGGTATTTTTTTAACTCTCTAATTCCACTTGTTTACTCCTGATACATAGGAAAGCAATTAGATTTTTTATGTTAACCTTGTATCCTGCAAATTGCTATAATTGCTTATTAGTTCAAGGAGTTGTTGTTGTTGTTATTGTTGATTGAGATTTTCTACATAAATTACCATGTCATTTGCAAACAAAGAGAGTTTTATGCCTTCCTTCACAATTTGTTTACCCTGTATTTATTTTTCTTGTCTCACTGCATTAGCTACAATTTCCAGTATAATGTTGAAAGCAGTGAGAGGGGACATCCTTGCTTTGTTCCTGATCTTAAAAGGTTCTTAATTCTTACCAGTTAGTATGATGTATGTTTTCTGTACATATTCTTTATCAAGTTGAGGAAGTTCCCCTCTATTCCAAGTTTGCTGAGAGTATTTTTATCATGGAAGGATGTTGGATTTTGCCACATTTTTTTTTTTTTTGCACCTATTAATATAATTATGTGATTTTACTTCTTTAGTCTGTTGATGTGATGGATAAAATTACTTGATTTTCAAATGTTGAACCAGACTTGCATATTTGGGATAAATCCTATTTGATCAGCTGTAAAATTCTTCATATACATTGTTGGATTAGATTTGCTAATATTTTGTTGAGATTTTTTACATCTATGTTCATAAGTGATATTGATCTTTAGTTGTCTTTTCTTGAAATGCCTTTGTCTGTTTTTGATATTAGAGTATTACTGGTTTCACAGAATGAGTTACGAAGTAGTCCCTCTGGTTCTGCCTTCTGGAAGAGATTGTGAAAATTTGATGTGTTTTTCTTTTTTCTTAAATATTTGACAGAAGTCACCTCTGAACACACTAGCCTGGTACTTTGTGTTTTCAAAAGTTATTATTGATTCAATTTCTATTTAGATTTTGTCTATTTCTTGTGTGAGTTTTGTCAAATTGTGTCATTCAAGGAATTGGTTCATTTCCTTTAGATTATCACATTTGTGGGAGTAGAGCTATTCATAGTATTTTTTAAAATTATCCTTTTAATGTGCATGAGATATGTAGTGAGGTACTCTCTTTCATTTCCGGCATTAGTAATTTGTGCCTTCTCTCTTTCTTTGTTATCCTGTCTATATAATGAACTTTTAAAAAACACAATACAACATTCTTCTTGGTCATATTCAATCAGCCCCTTTCTATTTTACAAGAAGGAACTGGAAAAGCCCTTTCTTCTCTCTATTAAGGGATTTGCTTTTGGTCAAATATATTGTACAATGACAAAGTACATACTTACTTGAATCTTTTTTTTTTTTTTTTCTGAATCAAGGTGTCATTTCATTACCATAGGATTTCCTTCAATGATTTGGGATTTTAGTTGTTTCATGTAAGACATATAAAAATAGCTTTCTTTGAACATATAAACTTAGCCAATGGCTCATTCATTAACTCATTCACTTCATCACAAATAATAGTTGAGCACCTTGAGGCATGCATTATACTAATTACTAGAATATAGTAACCTATGTACAATAACCATTCCCAGGCAAACTATGTAATAGTGGGGAAACTGAGAATTAAACATCATCACAGGTAAACTCAGTATTATAAAAAGATTAACTGTTGTCCATTTTGCTGATGGAGGCATTAGAGTTAAAAAATAAATAAAAAATGGTAAAAATCCCATGCTTTTTTCTAAGACGAACATTGTTCCTCAGTTAATAAACATTATTAGTCCTTTAATTCAGAAATTCAGTCTAGTTATTCAAGGTGTAACTCTGCTTAGAATTTAGTCCAAACAAACTCTACATGATGGGATGATGTATCCTTATATCCAGATCGTGTCTTATGTCTTGTCTCATATACCTTCTCCCTCACCGCTGCTCTCCAGAGTTGGCATTCATTTTGTTGCTCAAATATACCACCTCTTTCCCACTTCAGGAACTTTGTTCTTTCTGTTCACTCTTCCATGAAATCTATTTTCCATGACATTTTATTGATCATCAGGTTTCAAGTTAAAAACTGTCTTCTCAAAGAATTCTTCCTTAAAAATTATTACTTAAATCATCCCCAGCTCTTGTCTTTAACTTACTCTCTATCCCAAAGCCCAACTTTAGTACCCATTTCTACATCAAATTTCTATTTATTTAATATTATTACCTGTTTATTGTCCCAAGCTCCTAACATCATGAAGGCATGTATCAGTTCTCTTTTTACCACTGTAACTGGCACTAGAGCAGTTTCTGGCTCATAGCTAAAATTCAGTGTATACTAGTTGCATGGCTAAATTGCAGTAAGAGAAAAAAAAAAGGTATACTGTATAAAGAGAATAAGTTTGATATGATAGCCTCAAATTAATTTGTATTCAATTTCTGATAAAGAGGGTTGCATCTCTCCTTTCTCTGCATGCCCATTATTTCTCTAACCCTTTGGGTTTTCTTTGCTTTGCTTTTATTCTATTAGTTTCTGTAAGCCTTATTCTCACAGCCACCAACTTAAAGTTTTACATAATTTATTTTTACTGTCAATATACCTATATTCATAGAGTTCTTATGTTAAACCAGTTACTCAAAAACTGATAATTTCTTAAAGTATATTTTAAATGAGTCACTCATATTAGCCTCACTTTTTTATAATCCTTGCCATTGTGAAAACAGCTAACTACTGTTATTTTCATATATTGTAACGGGTAAAATAATCTGTATATATACATCTTGTTTTCCAGAGTCAGGAAGACATTTTTAAGTGACTTAGGTAGATAATGATCTCTCTTGGAAGTTCACAAGGTTGGCCCTTGGAGTAGATACAGTTTGCCAACAGGTGTTGCTCCCCTTTCTCCTCTGCACCCTCAGTCCCATAGCATACCGAGGCCCTAGGTGATTATTTTTAAAAGAACTCATATCAACTTAGAACTTCTTTGGACTTACATACATATACGTGTACGTATTTTTCTTCACTGAAGTCTAATTTGGTTAAGAGACCTCTTCTTTCCCATATTAATAAGTAGAGTGGTCTTCTCAAAGCTTAATGCTGACTGCATGAACTTTAACTTCCCATGCCTTCCCATATAATTTAAAATTATATCTAAGCTCACGAAACCTAAAAATCTCTGTAGGCTGGATCAAGATAAAAAGAGATAGAGACACAAATCCATACTTTTTCTATACCCCCAAAACACTTCTAAACAATTACTATTGAGCATCTCTGAAAACCCCAAAAATATAAAACTAGGGAAGTCTGAGTTTGGAAATATACATCAAGCTTTGGCTAAGATTGTTCTGAAAATGTTAGTATACGGAAATAACAGTGGAATGTGAATAAATACATTCCAATTCTAAATCTGAAGAGGCCACTAATTTAATATCTCTCTGATATTAGGCAAGTTACTTTATATTTCTGGGGCCAAATTTGTTCATCTGTAAAATGAAAGTTTGTCTCTGGAGTACTTTCTAGCATTGAAATTGCTAAAAATGTATTGTCACAGTAAAAGATCATTTAGAACTAAAGTATTCACAGTAGGAAGGCCTTAGGGTGTCTGTGGGTTATGATACTTTAGCAGCTGAAAGTAATTTAGTAACAACATTAAATGAAGAGCTGCCCATATACTGCAAACAATATTAGAGAAAAAATCAATGTGAAAAAAATTTCAACAATGCCTTCTCTTTATGAGCAAAAGAAATGAGTTGTTCTGAACAAAACCAAATTTCTTCACGTTCCATAAGGATTTATGATATCACTTATAGAAAAAAGCAGAAATTTCTAATTATTATACATGTGAGATAAAATTGTTCTTAAGTTTTGATAAATACATAGGCAAGCTAGTATGCCAATTATCCTAATATTTGTCACATACTTTGGTGGAATTCACAGATGTAGGAAAATTGGAAATGCCATAGGAAACAGACAAACTACAAAATTACATTTATAATTTTAAATTAAAAATAATGAAATAGTCTGTATGATCATGCAACCCGATTCTTTAACAGTATTTATATTCTCATCCAAAAAAGAAAAAGATTCTGATTAAGAGATGTTGAGTTTGACAGAGAAATATAATTTTCTCATCAACCAATGAGAACAATAGTACTAAGATTCCACTACCAAGGGTCGTCATAATAATTGGGAGTACTAACATTTTAAATGTATTACTAGGGTATAGAAAAAAATTTCTATAAGTGAACAGAATTAGAAGGCGCCTTCCAAAGCTAAGAGATTATTATCCTGTTGGGAAAATAATGTTTTGCTGTCTCATAAAACAGTTTCTCATAATACATTAGAAAACATACTAAGAAAAAGACACATGTGTATAAGAATATTTTTGAATAATGAAGGATAGGAATGGGTGGTAAACACACACACACACACACACACACACAAAAGAAAAAGAAACACCAATAAGACATAGCTCATAATGGAATAGAGGAATGCAATCATCCTTTCTAAGCAAAAATGTTGGGGAGAATATAAGACGAAAAACAGAATCTGAAATTGATACTCAAAATGAAGCTGCACCAGAACATAAGTTCTTACCCCTAAAACATGTTAATTCATGCAATAGTCATTTAAACAAAATTATCTGTCCTCTCCTCCTTGTCTTCGCCTCCCTTCAAATGCCTTGCTTAAAATATGGATTTGAACACAAATGATCACTTGTTGGTGTTTACTAATTTTTTTTCACTATGTTGACATTTTCCAACTTACTTATATATGAAGAATATAGTGATATGATTAATACTACAGTTAGTCTGCTTGATGGGGGGTTATAGTATGTGTGTGTGTGTGTGTGTGTGTGTGTGTGTGTGTGTGCATGTGTGTGTTTTGCACACTCTGAAATAGATACATCCCCATGTCCTATATAATTTGACATAATTATTGAAAGAAAATCAAATGCAAGGTCATGGCCTAATTGTTTCAGAAAGTCAAAGGAAAGAAAATGATTAGGGTACTTTCACAGAATTTGTTTATTGCTAGCAAATAGCAATTCTGGTTTGCCTTTCTCAGCAACAGCAAAAAGAAAAAAAGTACATGGTCCTATATCAATTGTTGCAATAGGAATTTTCAGTTTAAGGACTACCTACTGGAAATGAGAATAATATAAAGGCTGAAGAGTGGAAATATTTTACATAAACCAGTTATGAGAGTTACATCATGCTGATTTTATTAAAGTGAACATTAGTGAGGTTCTATAGAGATAAACTTACACTTTCTATCATTAGATACCTTTAAAGAATTCTGCCACTGTTTAGTGGACTGCCACTTTTAAATTTTCATATGTAAACTCTTTGCAGAGCACCTTGACAGCTCTGTAACTTACTACATTTAAAGCATTGATCAGTGGAAGTAGTATACTGGGGATAAACCGTGACCTTTTGGTAAGAGAATGGCATCCCTTTGTAATATGTTCTTATATCCAGCTGACTGAAAACATGCCATTAGTTAAAAAGATTTGGCCGTTGTTCAAATTTTGTTAACATATTCATAAAAAATAATGAATGAATTTTCCATTTACTCAAAAATTATTACTTGATTCCCATTTGGTATCATTTAACATTGTATAACTTGTATACTTGATAGATTTCAGGAAATTAACTACAGTATTTTAGCACCTTCCTAAACAACCCCAAATTTCTTCTTATAAAAGAAACTAACCTTGATTATTTCCTATACTAGTTTGAAAGTTTGGAATTTTAAGAATCCCTTTGCTTTCCATTGTATATGTGAAGAATAAACGCTTTAAATTGAATGTTGATCTGTGTGTTGTATGTATATGTGTCTATCTTTTGTAACCCTATTTCTATTGCAGAGTTTCTATGGAGATTTATGTTAGAGTTAGAAAATATATTTTTTTTCTGTTTTAGTGTCACGCCAACATAGCTGTAGTCAATCAAAAATAAATACTAGTAGAGAGGAAAACTAAATAATCAGTGGTAGAGTAAATGTACTCTCAGTTAACACTGGTAAGCAACTGAATATGGTCTCGAATCTTAAGTTTGATAGGCTCCATATTTAAATGTTAGCTTAAAGGAACAGATTAAAAATAATTTGTTCCAGGGATATTTATACTAAAAGGATGTTTTGTTTTCAAGATATTTTTAAAAATATTTTTATTAGAAAAGCAAAATGTTACTCTTACAGAGAAATCAAAGCAGAGAGATAAGCCAAAGAAAAAGAAATAGTCTCTATATTTACCCAAAATCATTGTTAAAACCCTATATGTAGTCAAAGTTTGTATGTGGATTATACCATAATATGCTTTTGTAAGTTTCATTTTTAAATTACACTTGAGAACATGTCCATGCCAGTAGATATATTTCTGCAACAGAACTTCTAATAGTTTCATGACATCCCATTTTCTAGTACCTCACATATTGCAGTAACTCCCTATTTTGATATAATTTCTAACTTACAGAAAAGTTGAAATAATATTATAAGGAATTCCTATATACCCTTTACCCACATAAGCAATTGTTCACATTTATCTCTCTCCTTCGCCTACCTGCCTTCTGTCCTTGTTTCCCTTCTTCTCGCCTCCTATACACCAGCACATTCACATATATACAAATCATTGCATTTTACTGAGCTACTTGAGAATTTAGAGAAACCATTACCCTTTATTCCTAAATGTTTCAGTGTGTATTTCCTAAGAATAAAGATATGACCTTCCATAAACAAGGCACAATTTTGAAAATCAAAAACATTCCAATGATACAAAATTATCATCTAAATCATAATGCATATTTAATGTAATCAATTGTTTCAATAATTTATTTTATGGCTATCTTTTCCTGAACCAAGATCAAATTCAGGACTAACCTAGACTTTGTTGTTCATGGCTCTTTAGTGTCCTTTATTGTAGAGTATGTTCTCAGCATTCCCTTTTTCTTATTGTTGACACTTCTGAGAGTTAGGAAGTTAGTTTGTAGAATGTCATTCAGTTTGGATTTGCCTGTTTCCTTGAAACTAAATTTAGCTTTTATATATTTGGCAGAAATAATGCACACGTGATGCATATTTCCACATGAAACTTATAAGACACTTGATGCCATTTTGTTCCAATATTGATGATTTTAGATGACCTTTTTTCAGTGATATTATAAAGTTACTATTTTCCACTTGTAATTGATAATTATTTTAGGAAGAGGTCATGTAAATATCACATTCCTTAGAAATTTTTCATCCATTTGTTTTAGCATCCATCATTTCTGCATTGATTAGTTTTCATTCTACTGTAAGGAAAAGTTTTTTCCATCTCCCTATTTATTTATTTGTATCAATATAGCTTATGGGTAATTATATTTTCCAATGAGTGTTACCTTTATCACAATTATTGTTTGATGCTTATTTTGTCCTAGATTTGGCCAGTGAGTCCCTTCAAGATGGTTCCTGTGTCTTTTTGACATGCTCTCATGATTTTTTAGTTCATATTTTTAATAATATCATTGTAAATTCACACACAGTTGTAAAAACTAATATGGAAAGATTCTATTTACACTTTATCCAGTTTCTCCAAGTGGTAACGTCTTGCAAACTATGGTACAGTATCACTAACCAGGATATTAACATTGATATAAGCTACCAATTTTATTCAGATTTCCCAGTTTTATTTGTACTCACTTGTGTGTATTTAGGTACAATTTTGTCACATGTGTATTTTGTGGAAAACAAAAAGGACAATAAAGATACTGCCACTTCCCATCACAACAAGGACCCCTTAAATTGCCCTTCGTAACTACCCCCACCTCTCTCCGTGCCACCTTGTCTCTTACCCCTGACTAACACAAATCTCTTTTCTTTTTCTAAGTTTTGTCACTTCAAAACTGTTATATAAACAGAATGATAATATAAACTTGTGGGATTGTTTATTTCTGTTTTTTCACTCAGCATAATTTCTTGGGAATTCATTCAAGTAGTTTCATGTATCAGTACTTCATTCCTTTTCATTGCTGACTTGTATTTCATATGTATGTAACAGTTTAGACATTAACTTGAAAAACATCTGGACTGATTCCAGTTGTTAGCTATTTAAAAATAAAACTGCTATGAACATTAATACACAGATTTTTATGTGAACATAAGCTTCATTTCTCTGGGATAATTATACAAAATAGCAGATGCTAGGTTGTATGGAAACTGCATGTTTAGTTTTGTAAGAAATTACCAACAGTTTCCCTGAGTGGTTGTACCATTTTACATTCCCCCTAAAAAATAAATGAGTGATTCACTTTTGTAATGACGAGCAGGGAAAAGAAGGGGCGGGACACACACAAGAAGGGGGCTAATTAATTATTTAATATCTAATCAATATATTTAGCAATATACAATGGCAAAAGACAAAGGCAATTAATAGAATATGTTAATGTCAGAAAGTAAAGGTGGTTAAGACTAAACTATATACATTGATAACAATGTCATGTCAAAGGAGTACACATACATGTAAGTTTAAGAGATCCCAACACATGTTTACTATGGATCAAAAATCACTTAGCTAAATACACAAATAGCATCAGTAAGGAGTATCCAAAAGCAGTAATCAGCTCTATAGGATAGTAACTATTACAGTAGATGTCAAAAGCTCACCAAACTGGGGGAGAACAACACAGGAAAAGTCATAAATCAAAACCTTGCCAAGTGTGCAGCTGAGAGAAACTCAGGCGTCTCCTACATCGCTGTTTGTTAGTTCCCAAGAATGCTGCTGCTGTTGGCGTTGTTGTTGTTGCTGCTGTTGTTAGAAGTGAAGGCATCCTCTGATGCTATAAGCTGCAAGCTGCATATAAGCTTTCAAGGTGTTAACAATCTGAAGAATATTGCTGCTGTTGTCGTTGTTATTGTTGTTAGAAGTTAAGGTGTCTTCTGATGTTGTATGCTGCAAGCTGCATACAAGTTTTCAAGATGCTAACAAGTTCTCAACAAGGCTAACCATGGGGAACAACATTGGAGAGGTCGGGGACCAGCCAGACCTCACCAGGTTCGTGGCTGAAAGTCAGGACACCCCCTGGTGTTGTAAGCTGCATGTTGCTGGAAGTCTTCAAAATGTTAGCATGATGAAAAACCACCAATGACAAGTGACCAAATGACGAAATAATAATTACACTGCCAACTGAGGTCTGTCTTATATATTTTTTCGGATGTATCTTAGAGCCAAATTTCTTCTTCCTGTCTCCCCCTTCGGGAATGGCCAGTTGCGGGAGGGTCCAGCAGTTACTGATATGAATGCTGCCCATCCAGCTGAAGGGCCAATTCATCCAGATAAGCAACAAGGCCTGGCAATGTTCCTGTCACGTCATCCTGATATAACTTAGCAATTTCTTCACTTCATTTGCTGATGTGGGCGAATCAGACAGAAAGCAACATCATCTCATATCTCCCCTACTTGGGATGGTGAGAACAAAGGGGGAATTCTCTCAATTCCTGATCATAGAAATTTTTTAACCCTAAGCTAACTATCACCTCACAGCACAGACAGAACAGTAGCCTCATCTCACATCTCCCTTACACTGGAGAATGAGACCAAACAGAAAAGCAACCTCATTTCATGTCTCCCCTACTCAGGAGAATGAGACCAAAGGGGAATTTGCTCAACCCTGATCAAAGCACAGAAATCACCTCACATGCAGGAACAGATAAAAGCTAATAGACAAAAGCTCACATCAAATGAAGGCAAATTTTCCTCAACATCTACCCTACAACTTTCTCTGCATCTTTGTTAAGATTTGATGTCATTATTACTTTTTATTTTAGCCATTCTAATAAGTATATGGTAATGTGTCATTTTGGTTCTAAATTGCATTTCCCTGATGACTAATCATACTGAATATCTTTCCATGTGCTTATTTGCTCTCTGTGCATACTCTGTTAAAATGTCTGTCTGTTCACGTCTTTTGCCCAATTGCTAATCGAATTGGTAGTTTCTCTATTATTGCATCTTAAAAGTTCTTTATATATTCTAGACATAAGTCTTTGGTCAAATATGTGGTTTGTAAATATTTTCTCCCAGACCCTAGCATGTTCATGTCCTTCACATTGACTTTCACAGAGCAAAAGTTTTCTATTTTTATTGGGTCCAATTTGTCCATATTTGCTTTTTTGGATAATATTTTTGAAATCAAGTCAAATACTCTTCACCTAGTCCTAGATCCTGAATATTTTCTCATATTGTTTTCCAGAAGTTTTATATTTTTACATCTATAATTCATTCTGAGTTAAAGTTTATATAATTGTGATAGCTAAGAACACTTTTCTTTCATTTTTATTTCTACTTGCATCTTATAAGAATACCCAATTACTGCAGTACCATTTGTTAAAAAGGCTAGCCTTCCTCCTCTGAATTGCTTTTGCACCTTTGTAAAAACACTGGTCAAGGATATTTCTGTGGGTCCATTTCTGAACTCTCTATTTTGTTCCATTTGTTTATGTGTCTTGATTACTATAACTATAGAATAATCTGAAATACTGGATAGAATAATTCCTTCCATTGTATTATTTTTGTAAAGATTACTTTAGCTATTCTATGGCCTATACCATTCCATATAAATTTTAGAATAAGTGTATCTATGCATACAAAAAACCTTGCTAAGATTTTGATAGGAAATGCATTAAATATATAGATCAGTTTGGGGAGAACTGACCTCTTTATTATGTTAATTCTTCCAGTCCATGAACACAGATCTCTCCGTTTATTTAGTTTTCAAAAATTTCTTTCATAAACAATTTTTAATTCTCAGCATACAGATCTTGTCTGTATTTTGATACATGAATACCTAAGTATTTCATTTGCTTGGAGAAATTGTAAATGATATTGTGTTTTTAATTTCATTTTCTTCATGCCCAGTGTAAATGTATAGAAATGTCAGTAATTTTTGTTTATTGATGTTTAGCCTGCAACCTCACTGAACTCATTTATCATTTCTAGGATTGTTTTTGTAGATACCTTGGGATTTTTTACATAGATAATCATACCATGTATAATAGGGCCATTTTATTTATTTATTTCTAAAATGCATGTTTTTATTTATTTTTCTTGCCTATTAAAATGACTAGAGCTTTCATTACTACTTTGACTAAAAGTGGTGTAATTAGACATCCTTACCTTGTTCCCTGTCCTAGAATCTGTGCAGGTTGAAGAGTTGAATATGTGGTCAACTGAAATGGTGTGTCAGAGATTAAACATGTTTTATGGATTTTGATAGTTATTCCAAATTAAAGTTTGTACCAAATTACATTCTCACTGGTAAGGCATGTAAGTGCCCACTGGCATATAGCTTTATCAATAAGTTTTATAGGTTTTTAAATATGCACTGAGTTGTGCAAATAAAATGGTATTTGATAGATTGGATTTGCTTACATTCAGTTATTACTGAGGTTAAATATTTTCCATATTTTTATTGGTGTTACATATTTATTCTTTTGTAAATTCCTATTCATATCAATTGTCAGTTTTCTACATAAGTGTTCTTTTTCTTATTGATTTGTAAGAGCTCATCACATATATAAAACCTTTGTTAGACATTAAATTCTTATTTGTTTTTCAAGTTTCACACTTTTCTCTTTTGTTTCACCAAATTGTCAATTCCTATGCCAGAAAGTGTCTACTTTAATTCTTAAAATCGTATAATATATGTTAATATTTGGATTGAAAATCTTTTATTCAAAGTTGAAGTAAATAATAACCACAGGGCATGAACAAAATTATGCTACACTCTTAAGAGCTTCTGAGACTCAAACATGTGCAAATTAGAGACTTTACTTTTTATACTTCACTTAAGGCTAAATCATTCTACCAAAAGTTTCACTTATATTTCAGAACACAATTCCAAAGATCTTTCAACTGCATACTGAATGAGTTATAGAGCTGTAACATCTAACATTGCAATATTAGAAATTTTAAAGCTGGCACAGTGCTACATAAAGTTATCTTTCCTCTGGTCAGTGTTGATTCTAGAATTCATCCAAATCCGAGACTACATTTTGTTTGCAAGTAAAGCCAGTTATGAGGAGAATAGAACACAGAAGCTGAGAACAGTCTCAGTGGATTTCATTTGAATCATCATAAACACCAAATAAAATGAATGTTGAATGTTAATATCTATGACTATTCTTCACTGCCATTTGCCCTGAGTGTTTCTCATTGGCAGGAACTATAACTGCCTCATACAAGGAAATTGTAGCCCAATACCTGACTACAAGTCCTATGTCAAATGTTATCCAGATACAGATGGATAAAGCTGTAGCAATCAACTGTGGAGGTGTTCTCCATTGACAACAGCAGGCTGTTTATAAACTTCAGTTACAACATCTGATATCCTATTTTCCCAAGTATTCCTGAATCGCAAAGTAAAGAAAACAGTAATTCTTTCCTGGCCATTGTAACTGCTAAATTGGAATTATCTATCTCAGATTCACCAACAGAGAGTCTTGAAAATAAATCCCTCAATCCTTCCATTTGCTTATCATAGTATTTGTTTGTTCTTGTTGTTCAACAGACGTTAATTATGTTAGAAAAGTTATTGTGTAATCGTAGTGTTTTCAACTTGTTTTTCTTTTGATTTTTTTTTCATGCAGAAAATCAATGTGGAGTTCAAATTTCATTTTTGGCGCTTACTTTGGCAAGAGGTTTATTTTCTCTGAGCCTCAAATTTGTTGTAAGAAAAACACAAATATGTGAAGTTGTGAAAATTAACTGAAGTAACACATGGAAAATGCCTAGAATAGCAATTGGCTTATGCTGAGTGCACCAAAATGTTAGTATCTGCTGTTCTCATTTTATGGCTATTATTTTGTTTTGAGGTAGGACAAAGCCAAATTTATTTTTTTTTCCAACAACAAAGTCATTACTGATCCATTCTAAACCCATTTCCTACTACCAAATAGAGCTCACATAACTCAATTCCTAAACAGGTCTTCAGAGCTCTTCAGTGTACACAGTAGGTTGCCTCTATTTTTCACTCTCCTGGTCTACAATGATTTAAAAAATCAAACTGGCAGAAAATATTAGATCAAATGTTATTTATTTAGTTCTATAGATATGTTTAAAGGACTGATTGTTAATTATCACATTTAATTGAAAGTTACAAAATCCATAGGAACAGAGGAGAAGTGGGAGCTGCTAGACAGCCTGTTCTGAAATGAGGCAGACCTCACATGTCCACTCTAATCTGGATTTTCTTAAAATACAGTTTGAACAATAAACAACAGATAGAATATTAAACCATAATAGAAATATTTGACCTAACTTGTTGGCAACTAAAGTCACATCGTAAGGAGTAAAGTTCACTTGCCATTGGACTACTCAGCCTGCCATCAGAATGAACATCATGCAAGGTAGCTCAGTATTATTTCCTCCAGCATTTTACTGTCAGCCATTATTGGAGGTACCCACATGTGGACAATGATTACTGGGATGGTGGTAGCTCTGCCATTTAATTCCTGTTTGCCTTCTACTGGTCTTTGGGGGGCTGATAGCTAGACCAAGCAATTGCTATCCATGGTCCATTCAAGCTCAAAATGCTCTATTGACTTAGGTAAGGTTATGGAGGAAAATAGGTACTCTAGCTGAGGATGTACTTATTGATTTCTTTTATGGGATTTTAAATTTTCATTTTTATTTGGTCAATTAAATGAGACAGAGATTTAATTAATATTTTTGAGCAAGACCACATTCCTACATAGTTGATGAGGATATAAACAAGTGCAAAAAACAGATATGGTCCCAACTCTAAGGAATTTTCAGTTCTGTTGAGGAGAAACATGAGACTAAAAAAATGAAAAAAAAAAAAAAAAGAAACTATAACTCAGCTAAATTCTTCAAAATAGTGATATAGGATGTTATAAAATTTTACGAAAATGTTTCTTGTCATAGAGTATAGAGAAGGTTTCTCTAAGAAGGAGATAGTATTTGAGCTGGAATCTGGAGGATAAACACAAGTTCACTAGGTGAGGAGGGAATATGGGGGAAAGTGTCACAGGCAGACAGAGTGAAAGGCCGTGCTATGAAAGGAAACTTAACACCTGAAAATGTACTAAAAGGAAGCCCACTGTGGCTGGAGTGCGGGTGGGTTAAGTGTGAGGAGAGAGGTAGTCAGGGCAGACTATCATTCATCAGTCATTTGTTTATTTGCTCACACATTCAATGAATATATATATTGAGCACTAACTAGGTTGCTTTTTAAATGTTGAGACTAGAGCAGTAAACATACCTGAAAACTTATCTGAGTAAAACAATGTAAGGTAATATTAACTACTTCAGAAGAGTTAAATCAAGTTGAAATAATGGAATTGACAAGTTTTCTAGTGAAATTGAATGTTCAAGGGGAAAAAAAAAAAGATTTCCTGAAGAAGTGATATTTAATCGGGGGAAAAAAAAGTAAGAAAAAGTTATTCATGGTGAGAATAAGGGGAAGAACATTTCATGCAGAGAAAGAGCTTGTGAATGACCTTAGGAAAGTAACAAGCTCTAGTTAGAAAGAAGAGAGAAAAGATGAATGTGGCTGAAACATCATGATCAAGAGAGAAGGTGGACTGTTGTGACACTGAAGAAAGAGGCAGGAGCCAGCTGACAGAAGGATTTATAGAGAAGGGTAAGGAACTCAGTTGTATTCTCAAAGTGATGATAAGACTTTGAAGAGTATGTGCTGATGGTAGGAATGGGGGTGGAAACAGTGAATAGAGAGGTAGATCAACTAATTTTAGTTTCAAAACATCAGTCTGGCTGCTGGATATAGAATGAATACTGTAGGGGCAAAATCAGATTAGTTATGAAGATGTTAAATCAGTCTAGCTGGGAAATTATGATTCTGTAGACTATAGTTTAGATGAACACAGGAGATTGATCTCAGGTTAATAGGTATTCAAGAGGATGTGCTGATACAGGAGGATGAAATGAAGGAGGAAACAAGGAGGATCCCAATTTTTTGTCATGAAATGTGATCTTTACTGAAATTAGGAAAATGGAAGAGAAATGTTTGGAGTTCTAGAGTTCTGTTTTGGACAATTAAAGTTTCAAATGCCCTATTAGACATTTAAGCAAAAATGTCAGGTATGTAGCTTAAGAAACTAATCTGAAATTCCAGGAAGAGGTCAGGGCTGAACATATAATCTTGGGAGTCATCAGCATAAATGGTCAAGATGAAAATTCCTAGTGTGAAATGGAGACATTTAAGGTAAGGGAGTTCAGAATCAGGCTGGGTCTGGCCTAGGTCAAATTTAGGTTTCACACACTAGAAAGGAGATTACACCTCCCCTCAGCCTTGTACTTCCATCCTTTGGAGTCCAGCAGGATCCATGCAGCTTTCCTCAGACCAATTTTATTTCATTAGCAGGAGTGAAGAAGAAGCCTAGACATCCACAGTCGTCAGAGTACCATTCTCATCCTTGAGTCTAACAGGAAAAAAATCTCACTGTGCCCTTTTCTCCTGTTATACATTTACCCCTAGAATCCCCAGACACCCAGATAAGCTGCTACACACACACACACACACACACACACACACACACACACACACACACACGAATCTAAATACAAGTAAAGCTCTGAATATCTCCTAGTTTATATCCTTATCACATGCTCACAGTTCCAGAAATTCTTTCTCACAGTTCCGGAAATTCTTTTCTATGCCCCATGGAATTCAAAGACCATCTGAAGCTGAAGCTGAATAATATTGAATGTCAACTATAATTTAATATATATATATGCAGTCACAGGGTGTGAAGTACAGCATAAGGAATAGTGTCAATAGAATTGTAACAGCTATATACGATGTCAGAGGGGTAGTAGATTGGGGGAGGGGAGTTATCACTTTGTGAGGGGTGTAAATGTCTAATTATTATATTGTTTTGTACACCTGAAACTTAAAAAAAAAAAAAAAAGAAGATCATCAGCACCAAAATAATCTAGTTTCTCAACCTTGTTTTGGAAAGTTTCTGTTATTCTATTGTGCTAGAAAAAATCTGGCATCTGCCTGAGGACACTGTCTGCCCTGCAGTCCTCTAGGGTGGCAGGTATTGTTATGATTATTGGGCTGGGAGGTGTTGTAGTAGTGCTTTTGCCCCTCTTTGCTATTTTTATAAAATTCTACAATCTGTCTCCCTAAAACACCAGCTTTGAATCTCACATCTATGGATTATGTCACCGAGGCTACTCTTCATTTGTTACTGTCATTTTCAAATCCCAGTTATTCATCCCATGAGGTCCAACTGATATCTGTTCCAGCTCACTGTCACTTCTTCCACACTACTCTAGTCTTAATTCTTGGTGATTTCAGTGTGTATGTACTTGATCCTGATAGTCCCCAGGCTCCTGGTTTCCTTAATTTACCTTCCAGTGACTTTGCGTTCTACTTAGCCTTAGCCACACATCACATGGCCTTATCCTGGGACTTATTATTACCAATAAAGACAACCTTCCATAATAACAATCACATGCATTTTACTCTTTGATGATCTATTTTTTCAACTTAATTCCTCTATTACCCAGTCCTCCAATTTATTTATCCTACTAATTTTCTTCTGTCCCTCAGATCTTTGGTATTTTCTTCCTGCTCCTACACTATCTCAAATACCATGGTCAATTACTATAATCTTTTTGCACACATATTTGACTCCCTGTCCTGTATCTAATTTTGTCGTACTCACCTAATAAAAATCATAAACATGTTTAATCCAAATTTCTACCTTATGTACACTTGGAATTGGTGCAACATGAATATATCTAACCACATTGACTACTTCACTATAAATTCATAATCATAACCATAAAATAGTCCTGAATGTGTCCTGGTAATCCCATCATGCTTCTCTACAGACATTTGTTCTCCTGCCATCCAAGATGGAATTTCATAATTTATAATCTCTCCTCAAACTTGCAATACCTTTGGGACCATCTTCATTCTTAGATGATGGCTTTGATTTCTACTTCATGATAAAACATTCAAGTAATCTGAAAAGAACTTCCAAACATTGCCAACCACACATCTACTCAGCTATCATCACCCACACGCAGCCTGCCTTCCATGCTCATGTCTAAAGACAAGTCCTCCACTTGTTTAGTGACCATACATATATTCTTAACAGTTCAATGCATTGCTTCAGCAATTATCCTCCTTCCTACAGCGTAATTTTACCTTCCTACTAAATCATTTTCGTTAAGTATAAATATGCTATTCATTTTTAAAATGTGTACTTTCCTCACCAAAAACTACGCCATTTCTTTTTTTCTCCTTTGCAATAAAATTCCTCTCTCTACAATTCCTTTTTGCCCACCCTAAACAAACCCACATGAATTAGGGTGTCGTCCATAATACTTCAATAGTACTGCTCTGATCAACGTCACCAATGATGGCTACCTAACTAAGCATGAGATTAATTTTTCAGTCTCCATCTCATTTAATATACCAGCAGCATTTGGCATTGTTGATCACTTGTTCTCCTTAGTCTACTTCCCCAATTTTACTACTCTTATCCCAGCTGCAATCATTTCTTAACTCTTCTATGGTAATGACAACCTAACTGGTTTCTAAGTTCCCATCCTTCCCTCAATCCTTGCAAACACATACACTCTATTTTTATAGGAAAAAGCAGAGAAACACTTTATATCAGTCAGTTCATGCCAGTCCTCTACTCAAATCCCTCCAATGACATCTAATTTCAATCACTGTGAAAAGCAATGTCTTTATAATGGCCTACAATGTCCTCCATGAATGGTTTCTATATAGAGATTACTATAACCTGGCCAACCATGGTGTCTCTTCTACTGCATTCTCCTTACTAACTCTACACCAGCCACATGAATTCCTCTAACACCGGTGCACGTTCAGCCTCAGCATCTTTGTCCTGATTGATCCCTTTGCATAGAATGCTTCTCTTCTCAATTTCCATATGGCTACCTCACTTACCTCAGTGAGGAAGCTTCATATATTTTTAATACAGTTATTTCATTTTATCACACTTTGCATTCCATACTGGAATCCCTTAACCTCTAAATTGATTTTTCTTAAATTTGCATATGTTAAGGTTCAGTCTTTTTTCTGTAAAGTTCTATGGATTTTCACATTGAATATGGTTATATATCCACCATTGCTTTATCACACAAAATATTTTCACCACCCTAAACTATCCACTATGCTGCATTTATTCAACTTTCTCCTTCTCCAAGCCCCTGACAACCACTGATCTTTTTACCGTTTCTATAAATTTGCCTTCCCATATTCCATAGAATTAAAATTATACAATTTGTGGACATTTCAGGTTGACTTCTTTTACTTAGCAATATGCATTTAAGTTTCATTCATGTCTTTGTGTATATTGATAGTCATTTCTTTTAATCATTCAATAATAATTCAATGTATGGATGTAGTAGAATTTATTTTTCCATTGACCTATTGAAGGACATCTTGGGAGCTTTCAGTATTGATGAAAATAAATAAAGGTGCTACAAACTTTCATGTACAGATTTTGGTGTGGACATAATTTTCGAGTCAGTTGGATAAATACCTAGGAGCACCAAAAATGGTAACAGGATTCAAGTATACATAAAAAGAGCAAAGGCAAGTGCTAAAATGATTAAATAATTAATGACAGAGTATGACTACTGTCAGGTAGTTGATGGAAACAGAGAGGTATTTAAAGGAGGAGGAAGGAGAATAGTTTGGAAATAATACTAGGAAGAGCTTTTATCATGGCTACTGTTTAACTTTTTTCACAACACTTAAATACATTAAATGTAAATTCTGCTTCTGTATATCTTGTGAAAGAACCATAGTTTTACCTTGTTGATGTCTTGAAAATAGTGTGCTATTAATGCGTTTGTTAAAAGCAACAAAACTAATTCTGGACATTTATTTCTTTTTTGATGTAAACATACAGACTATTTTTCTTCATATTTGATAGGAACAAGTCAGGGACCAATGGTCTTGATTCCATCAATGAATAATTTTGAAATATATAAAGGGAGTTAAATTGCAAATGAAGAAAATATTGGTAATATTGCCAATTCGAATTCTCAATAATTCCTATCTGAAAAAAATGTTCTTGATATAAGACCCTATCATCATAGGAAGGTAATAACTACTGTTAAATATGGATATAGAATGTTGTTAAGATGGATGTGACTTTGTGATCTAAAATATAAGAAAATATTCAGCATTAGGATTTATTTTCCTCAGAATAATGAATTTTTAGTGAATGAATTTCTTCCCCAGAAATGTAATGGCAGATATGAGGACAATCTTTATTAGCAATGGCAAAAAGCCCATCAGACGAAAGGACCAACTGAAATTGCCAAAGCAACTAAGAAAAGGGGAAACAAGACGGTATTTCCACAGAGATTATTTAAATGAATTATTATGGCACACCATATCTATACTATACAGATACAGCATACACAAATTTCCTATGACACATTCTTGTTATGAAATGCTATGTAGGCTTTAAAATTCTGTTGTAAAAGAAAGATATTAAAAATATTTTGATATAAATTGATAAGAGAAAAAAACAAATTTTAGGAAAGAGTATGGAGTACGATGTTTTTGAAAAGACAAGGGTACATACTGTGTCAGTTACTGCAGTTTATTGCCTCTCAGCTCCAGATCCACTCATCATTTTCCTATTTGTCAGAGTGGAACTGGATGTTATTTTCCCATTGTCAGAAGAGGTACCCGAGGGACATTGCAGGATGAAAGGAGTTTTTCTTGCTGATACTAATATGTTTCCTCTCAGTTTTCTCCTGTGAGACTCAGTAGCCAGCAATCCACAGGACACTGAGTGTGCTTCCCTTCCAATAGTACACGACTCTTGGTCCATCATCTGGGCATCCCTGGGTAATTCAACAAACTTCTTCACCATCTTGTAGAATGTAGCCCTGCATTCTCCAATGGAGTGCGAATCCCCTCTTTAGAAAGGGGGGCTGCTTTCCTTGGTTACTCTCCTTCAACTCTCCGCTCTTCCTTAAAGTTCTCTTTTATTCCCTCTTAATAGCTAATCTCATGTAAATAGTTAATTAATCTTTACAGTAAGCCTTTCCTGTTCAGATTACAGAGAAACTGTTTTGTTTTGTTTTCTCTTTCCTGACTGGAGCATTATTTTCTTACACACACACACACACACACACACACACACGCACATATACACTCACAGAGGATTGGAAAGTTATGTTTGAAACGATTAGCAGTAACTTATTCCTGGATGCTTGGCTTTCGGATGCTGTTTATTTTCTTCTGTATATGTTTTTTATTGTCTAAGTTCTCTACAACAAGCATATATCACTTTTAAAATACAAAAACATAGAACAATTTTTAGAAAGCATTAGTAAACCCTCCCAAACTTAGAAAATAAATATGTATCCAGTATATTTAAACCATATTGGGAATCTTAATTCTAAAATACTTAGGTTGGGAGAATTTTTTTAATCACCCCAGGTTTTTATTTTATTTTCTAAAAGGCATAAAATAAGAAAGAATCAAACAATGAAATGGATTCAATGAAAAATGTGAGACACTTATGATATTGCAATTGTTATAATAAACTAATTGTGGTTGCAGACAAGAAAACAAAACGGAATTACTTTTACAAACTTGTCTTAGGTTAAAAAAAGGCTCTATTTAGTGCCCTTTAAATGGAAAGTGACAGAGTATAAACCAAGCAGACAATACAGTGGATGCATTATCAGCGTGCTGCCATGGCCTCTTTTGCCAGTTCTCTCTTGATTTAATGTCATCAGACACAAGGTGATTTAGAACACTCTTGGTAATAATGGAGAGGCTGAAAGCAGATGTGTAGATATTTTTAATGCCTTTTCCTCCCTTAAGTTTTGTTCTTTGGTTAAGGCTACACTGTGGAGACAATCAGAATGTTGCAGAATGTAATGAAAATGAATATAGAGCAGATTATATTGATGGGGGGAAAAAATCCTTTATTTCTTCCAAAAATGGATTGCTGCCCAGTAAAAGTAAAAAGTGTGTGCTTGTATGTACATATCTATATGTGTATGTGTGTATATATGTGTGTATGTGTATAATAGCTACACAAACTCAGAGTATGACTAAACATATTGATCACACTTGATCACCCTTAAATCTACAAATGAGATACGTAACTTTATAACAAAATTGACTGCATTATGGGCAATGATTATATCCTATTCTTTTATCTATGTTGTTTCCCAAGGATATCTCATATGCAAGGTTGCCTTTAGATGTATCACAGCCCCTTCACTTACACTGTGCCTTGACCTGCATTGCAATAAGCACACTAATTTAAATACATGTGAACGTCTACTTTTTCTACACTTGAGCGCCAGGCCAACAGCTCCAGAAGGACCTGAACCAATTCTGAACAATGCAGGAAGGACGTTAAAAGTCCTCTTGCTTCTTTCTGGTGGGGTCTCAAGTTAATCTTTCATCTTTAGCCTGGTATCCTAAATGCCTGTAGCCAGAGCAAGTCTACTTCTTGATTTCCTCATTCTCTTGGGCAAGTTTGCTTTTTAAATCCTTTATCTTATTAATTACCTGTAGCTGGACCTGTGAACTCATCAGAGAGAATAAGATCAGGATAGAATTCTTCCTTCATGCACAATTATTTAGGCTCCATTTAGCACCCTCTAACATCCTAAACTACCCATCTTCCAAGGAGGGAAGGTGCATGCACTTATCATAAATAGACTCTTCATTTTACAACTTATATTCATTATTTTCAATCATTATCAAAGACCTTTTACATATTCTCACATTCCAATCTTTTACTCTTTAACTTCCTATATTTCCCTTTTCCTTTCTCAGATGAGTTCAAATTGACAGTGTGAATTATCTTTTATATCTATGGTAACTTATTTTTTATGCCTATAAAATCCAATTTAATTTTAGTTATTTTACTTGAAAAACTTGAAAGTCTCCATTACTACACCTCCTTTATTATCTTTACATCATTACTTCTGCTTCAATCAGCTACCCTTTAGCATTCACAATTTATAGTTCATTTAGCCATGTTGAAGTCTAAAACTTTCTTCTATGGAAATTTTTCTTATTCCTGGATGTTCTTTTGATGTTCTCTGATGCATACTTAATCACAGGTTTACTAAACATTGTCAAATTCTCAACATAATGCTAAGGCAGGGGTTCTCAAACTTGGCTACACAATAGATTAAGTTGGGAACCAGTGAAGGCTTTATACAGAATATACATCTTAAGCCGGATGTCGTGAAGGTATTTGGGTAAATTCAGAATAGGGTGAAGGAGATATTAAAAATTAGGAAAATGATAGTGACAAATGGCAAATAAACTAAGTATGCATAACTAAGCATTACAGAAAGTAGACTAGACTCTACTTTTGTTTGACTAGAGTGTGTGTGGTTGAAAATTATGAGGTAGAAAAGCTGGCAAAATCAGAGAAGTCTATCTGCCTTCTTGCCCCATTTCGACCATTTCTAATAAAACAAACATGTAGCTAATGAATTAAAATAGTGATATGAAAACTGGTGTGTAATTCTACCATTGAAGGATATGCATGGAAATGATCAACTAAGCATACAAATAGAGACATGTTTCCATTACAGAAAAGTAGGAATATTCTTATCTCTATGACAGAAACATTAATAGTTTGATTGTTAGAATGCACAGAAGACCAGATTAGGGGAGACATAATAAGATGAACTTTCATTTTTCACTGCAAGAAGGCCTGGAAAATAAGGGAAGGGCACTTTAATAAAATCATATTCTGAACCCTCATTTGGAACATGATCTGGGGTATATAGGATAAGAAACAGTAACCAGCAAATGTTGTTGTGAAGATTTTTTTCCCCCCATTAAGAAAGTGACTACAGTAAGCAGAAAGCCTGCAGGGCAAGGTTTCCTATGAGAATGGATAACTAATGAACAAACATCTAAGTCATAGAAACCCACCCCCACTCCCCACATATGCTCTAGAGTCAGGCCTACAATCCTACAATCAAACTTATAGAACACCTACTGTTTTAGGGCATTGTAGTGAGGCAATTTGAGTTTGAAGCCCAAACTCTGTTGCTTACAAACAGAGCAACTTCGGCAATTTAACTTCACTTTTTAAAATCAGTTTTCTTATCTGTATATTGGAATCACTAGAAAAGTATTTACCTTCTGGGTGTATTGTGTGAAGTAAGTAAAATAATGCAGATAAAGCAATTACTCTTTTTACAGCCTAGGAGGTAGAGCTGTTGTCACAAGAGCATGGGTGTAGGAGAAGAGCTTCTTTAACAGTTGTCTTCCAGAAGATACAGAAAGTCAGAGATGTATGCCTTACTCCCAGAGTGAGAGAACACCAAGACTGGGAAGACACTGTGGCAAGTAACCTGCATCTCTGAGCTTCATCTGACATTCAGAAGCTGCAATAAGCAAATTCCAGCACAGTAAATATTCTCCTGGAGTGGGGGTCCAACAAAGTGGCTACCCTGCAGACTCACAGTGATTGCCACTCTAAGAAACAGATTTTTTTTTTTTTTTACCACGAACCAGACATTCAGAACATCACAATAAAGGTGTTGTTGATGAAGTACTAAACTTTGAGAAGTAGAATTAAGTTCTCTTAGAGACATAAAACTTTTATGTACAAGGAGAAAATATGATAGGTATGAGTTTAGATATTCAGGCTATACAATCTATGTAAGAAAGGACTCCCTAAAGGGTACTAGACTGACACAGTAATTGAATTAATAAATCGAAATAATAATAAATAGAAGAAGTAATAATGAGAATAGCAATGATATAAAATAAAAAATAAGATAACAAATATGTTTAGCTAGATTAAACAAATGTATATTTTTAAAATTGTATGATAAATACCAAAATCCATGACATGTTTTTACATTATTGGATAGGACTGAGCAGAGAAATACAAGTGAATTTTATTATAAGATATTTAGCAATATTTGACTTTTAAAACTACTTGTATACAATACTATGGAAAGTAATAAATAATACTCCTGGCAGGAAGTGAAAGCTTCTGGTCTGGGATTCAGTCATTTATTTTATAGGAGTGATGCTCCCAGGGTGAGGAAAATAAGCAGATAACCTGGTGTCATATTTTTGTCAACTGGACCTCTGGGAAAACAGACTAATGCTATTTGCTAGGAGGAAGAGACTTTATCTCTGAATTACCTTTAACAAGATACCCCTGGCTAAGGATTCCCTCTGGTAAAAGTACTCAAGGTATCTGAGGCATGTTTCCCTCAGGAGCTGCACAACTCTGGGGTTAAGAAGAGATGGTTCAAAATAAAAATGCTCGCACAGTTGGATAGGATACTATGGGCCTTACCTGTGGGTCATATCTATTATTCTGGAAGAGGTGAATACCCAATTCAGGATGATAGGTTCTGACAAGCTACCCTTGCTGTCCCAGAAATGTTTTGAGCCTTTTGATTTTTCATATTATTGACGGTCATATTAAAACTTGATTTGGGGTGAAATGTCTGATCTATGTGAATCTGATTTGATAATATTGTCTCTGTGTTAGTTCAACTATCAATGACCTAAAAGGCAGTTGAACTTCAAGGTGATAACTGAACAAATGCCAGAAAATATATTTTTGTTGCAGGACAGTTCTGAAAATAAAGAAAAGCTGGAATCTACAAAGAGAAAAGCTTCATTGTGTTCCAGTATATATGTTTGTATCCATTATTCTACTTTCAGGTGAACACAACACACCCACACTAGAAACCAACTTTTGGTTCTTTTTTTAAGAGTTAATGATAAATATGATAGAAAATCAATATTAGGACAATAATATAAGAGAATACCTCCTGCCCAAAGGGAAAGGATGCAGTTATATATATTGCCTAGTTTGGGTCCCTATGACCCAATCATAGAATACTGGTGATTATGATTTTGTTAGAGGTAGAAACATTTTCAAAAGAGGAATTTTGAATTACAATAGATTTGTGAATTGTTTTTTTTTTTTTTTTTAGTTGTGTTATTAGGGCACTGATCCTCAGATAATACAGAACACATTATAACTAATAAAATATAAAATTCTGTCCTCACTATGTTCTCTTTATTACTTCAGGACCCAAAAAGTGCTATCACTGAGAGAACGGATCCTAATAGCCCAAACACTAAACTTGTCAAACGCCATTAACAGTATTAACTCCAGGAATTGCCAGAGATATTATATTATCAGTTGTATTTTAAATACAAGGGAAATGAAGCACACAAGAATTAAAGTATTTGCCATGATGCATGGAAATGAAGATGTAATTTTAACCAGAAGTGTCTGATTCAAAAGTCCTTGCTTTGTATATCCTCATATCCCTCTCCACAGTATCTACTCCTTACCTTAGTGAGTTATATTTTGAGATATGTCGGGGTACAAAAATAAGCACAGAACTATGCCAATAAAGGCAAAATCTGTCGCTTCACAATTATCATTGCTTTCATGGGCATCTGCAAGTTTGTATGAGTAAATCAATCTGAGAGATTGATCTCCAGTCCAGAATACCTTGTATGAGCTAATCATTGTTAATATAGGTATGTTAAGTAATTCACTAGATTTCAAATCAACATGAGCCAAACATTCTATTCCACTGGCAGGTCCTTATTGGGAACTTTCAATCATAGGTTAGCTACTCAGATAAATTTCTTAGATTTTCCCATGTGAATTCTAGCAAATCATATGAACAATGGAAAGAAATCCCAGGGCCTTCATTTACTGGGCTATTATTTATTTTTTGTGTTTCCCACTTCCATGTAGTAGAGAATTGATCCTATCATCTATATTAAACTATAACAATAAAACATAGATGAACTATACTTAATTCTGTAGCTACTTTATTTTATGTGGAATTGCAAAAAGTTCATAAACATGCTGATTTTTCTGCTTGGAATATATCACTCACTTCGCATGGCCAACTCTTAATAATTTTTCAGGTCTTAGCCTAAATATCAATTCCTCCATGATATTCATCACTATAAATACCACTTTTCATTATGTATCAAAGCCTTTTATTATAGAATCTCATAACATTCTGTGATTTTTTTATAACATTTATCACGAAATAGTTACATAGTTTCTTGTGTTTATGTGTTCAATCCCTATTTCCTCCAGTTGACATGTGCACCCATGAGATCAGGAATTTTATCTCTTCTGCTCAGTGCTATTCCCTCAGAGATGGCTTTTGGGCTAAAACAAAATACCCATTAAGTTATATTTGCTGAGAAATTGAATAATTTGTACTTTTTCTGAAGCATACTACTAATTTTGAATCAAATATACCGAGAGGCTAGTGGACGGAAGGGAAAAAACTAAGGTGATAAACCCAGTTGTCTCTTCAGGATTGAGATTTTAATTCAGTTTTCCTATTTACATTCTCATGCATGATTCAGTTTAATGACTCAAACAACCCTGTAAGAAAAACATCACTATCCCTTTAGAGTTGAGCATACTGCAGAAAATGTACCATATAGTTGTATATATAAAGTTCAGAGTTAACCAAGGTTGTATTAGGGCTCCCTTTGAATATAAAATATGTCCTCTGTTTAGCATATCAAGTTTTATTCAGTAAACTGATCTAAGTTGCTAGGCCTTTCTATGTTCCTCACTGGGGAAGCTTGCTCTTTGCGTATGACACACACACACACACACACACACACACTCCTAATGTAGAGTTGTCATTATCTTTTGAATGTTTATTTATAAGAAATAAAATGTTACAAAATAGCATTTTATTTTTTATAAACCTCAGACAAAAAAGCCATTTTTATTAGTTTATAGTAGCTTAAGTCAGTTCAACTCACATTTTTTAGCCATGAGAATGAAGCATCTTTGTTCCTTCTGAAGCCCACAATTTACTATCTATCTGTTTACTTGAAATTAGCAACTGCAATTTAGGCAAGACTGTGACAAATGTTCCAATACAGGAGCAACAATTTGTGTATCTTATGTAACAGCTGTGTTGATATGCTAAAATATATCATAGAAACAGCAGACAGTTTCCTCTTGTTTTGTTTTTCATTAAGAAAAGATAATGTAAGATAAGACTGGGATAATCTGTTAAACTGATATTATGGAAAGTCACAAATAGCATTGTGCCGAGTTTAAATATGATTGAAATTTAACAAATATTTCCTAAACACTGCTTATACACCATTCTATATATCTAATGATAAATAAGTTTTGGTCCATGTCCTTCTGGAGTATATCATGAAATGTAGTAAAAATGCATTAACATGTGTGTTTGTATGTGTGTGTGTATGTGTTTTACTACAGTGATACAGGAAAGGGGATAAAAGATAAGTGATTGATTCCTTATTTTGGTTTAAAGTATAACAGGAGTTGACCAGCAGAACGAGAGTAGAAAAAAATTTCCAGAGGTAATAACATGATAACATCATGAGATAAACTGGAGATTAATTGTAATTGTCTTAGCTAACAAGTAATATTGAAATAAAGGGTTTTTGTTTATGGTGTTGTTTTGTTTTAAGTAACCTACTGAATTGAGAAGTGAAGTTGACTAAGATGTATCTGAGTCTTAGGGACCAAGAAGCAAATACTTGATTTCTTACAAAAAAAAGAGAAACAATTAGATAACCACATTTTTAAATGCTTAATATGAGTTATGCATCACTAAAACACTTCATACTTATGAACTTATCCAATTCTCATAACTTTTATTACCCCTTATTTACAAATAAGAAAACTAAAACTCAGAGAAGATAAGTGACTTGCACAATATTAGGCAGCTAGTTGTTGAAGAATGAGTAATACAATCCCAGGTGCTATGGCTCCAGAGCATGTACTCTAATACATGGATCCAACCCTCAGAAAAAAATAAGTTCTAGAAGTAAAATACAGAGTTCCATTTTGGATATATTGATTTTGAGGTACCCATAGAGTAAACCCATATGGATCTGTTAACTTGTTTGAGATTTTGTGCCTAAAAGGAAAAGATAGTGAAGACCATGTAATATAGATTGTGAAGTCAGTTAAATGAGGATGATAGCTGGTGAAAGAAAGATAATGAAAAAGGGTCACAGAGCAAGAAAAAAAGGGAGAGTACAATGTCATGGATTAGAAGGAAAATGTTAAAAAGTGGCATTTGTCAAGATTTAATTAAAACCTTCATAAACTTTTTATACAAAGAAGGTATACAGTAAATTCTTAACAATATTACTAAAATTTTACCATGTTGTCTGACTATATATTAATAGGTGATGCAAGTGAAATGATGACCTTCATCCCTATAAGTAATAATAATGGGTGGGTTTGTAACAATGTTTAATAGCTCTCACCTCAATGTTTCATTTGTCCTTTTATTTAATATTATTAAACTTTATGAACTCTTGCAAAAATGAAGTAATTAATCTTTATAACATCCCCTGAAGGTAGTTAGATAGCTTCATTATGATAAAAGAGAGTGAGAACATATATTAGTTCAATGAATATTGCAGTATCAGCACCTTAGCATTTCTGATAATCTTTTCAACCCACAAGGATAATTATTTTTTGCACAGTCTCCTTTAAATATCTGAATCATCCACATATTTTTACATTTATTTATTTCCTTTGCATTATTCTAAATGTTGTAAAAAAATCTACAAGTATAAAAGACATTTATTACTTATTCATTTTTAAATAATTTGTATTAAACTTAACTTTATAACAATTTTTCATTTAAAATCTATTTCCTTATAACTTCTGTCTTATCATTAAATAAGATGGAGAACATTATAAAATGTCCTCAACACTCAAAAAATGCTTGTAAACAATACATTTTTTAGTGGACTCTAAAATAATCTATGTGTTAATCTTATTTTCATTTCATGTATTGCAACATCTACTTTATTAACTTTAGAATATTGGGTCAGAATTAAAGGAAAATCACCTACAGTGCTGAAGCTCCTAATCTTTCATTTTGTTTTTAATTATTGCTTGAAACAGCTGTCTTGCTTTAGCCATTCATTTTGATGATTATCATCTCTTGAGATTGACTACCATTGGCTCAAAGAACAGAGGAAAAATTGAAAGAATTGGTAAATATGAGCCTATATTTTCAATTGAAGAACATGATTACACTTACCCACGTCAAAAAATAATCATATGATAATTGGATAGTTCTATCAGTTTAATCCTTCAATGTAAAGTTACATCATTACTTCCTATATTTAAATATATTTTTTCCTCTGCCCTCCATTTAATATATCAGGTTGCTGATTCAAATAAATCTTGATATCTCTGTTCAGGCAATAAAAATTACCTATGATGTAGATTGTGTCATTCTTTTTAAATCTGTTCAAACCTTAGTCATTTGATAAAAGGTGCTAATAGATGTGTTGATAATAATGGTTCATAATATTTGCTTTCAGAGTCGTTGAAAATAACACGTTTTACCAAAACAATTTTTAAGAATACTACTCTTGCAATACAGGAAACTACAATGTCATACTTGTTCACACTTCACTTTAATCAGAGTGAAGTCATATCTAACTGCATTTAGGCATTAGAAGACATCCAAAAGCACTTTGTCAATTTCTCTTTAAAAATATCCCAGTGTATTGTTTTGAAAAAAAAAATCCATAGTTATATCATAAAACAACTTTAATGTTCTTAAAAACATTTAAAATTATGTTTCACCTTTCACTCCTTTCCTTTAGCATTTCAAAATATTTAAAAAATAACTGAAGTATTAAAATGTTATTAAAATTGAATAATTTCATTCCTACTCTCTCCTATACTTTGTAAATAATTAGTGAAGATGGATTTGACTTACTCAACCATATTTTTGTCTTTATGCTACAGGTTTTTGCTATTTAGGCCCTCTCCCTGTGATCACTTTCCTTTTTGGTCTTTCTTTTAATTGAATTATATAAAATCTCATTTTTTTTCTCCCACGAATATTATTGAATTATCTTCCAATTTTTGCTACTTAGGTATAATGATATGACTGCTTATTAAAATGAAAGTCTTGATCAATTTCAACTGATAACACAAAGGTTAAGCAGAATGCAAGAGGTGCCAAGTTAACTCCCATTCCCTTAGTTAGGCCCCAGGCCTGCTAGATCACTGACACAGCTGCCTAAACTGAATTAGTCACCCTCAGCCCATGACCCATCTAATGAGTCTAACCATTTGTGGCTTATGGTTTAAAAAAATTGATATTTCCTCTCAAAAATATGTAGAATTACTAATAATTTCCCAGTACCCTGTCAGCCTACGAGACAACTGCTTTCTTCTCCCTCAGGTCTAGTAAAAGGGGCTTCAAAAGGATGATGCGGAGAGCTTGTTAACTGTCCCCCAAAGTCTTAATATGAAGTTGTTTGAACAGCACTCAAGCCTGGGAAACAATGACCATTTGCTTGAGACAGTTAATCTATGAAAAAGAGATGCATTGGAAGCACAGTGTTGTTCCTTCAATGACAAATGCAAGGACATTCAGTGAGAGTCACCTCATAAAAGACCTTACTGCATGTGGGGCTATGAGGCTCCAACAGAGAAAGCCTATGTGAGGCAGGTCTCAGATAGTGAAGCACAAACAAGAATAACATTGTGCTTTTCTGTCTTGCAAGTTGCAGCTCTCTGAACTTGATAGCTGGCATCACAAATTGCCCAGTCGATACCACAAAAAATTTCTCTTGAATATTCCCTGGGGAACTTTCCAAGAAAACAAAAAAACGTGTTCTGCAAAATACTTCACTTTAAACATCTGCCAAGCACTAGCGCCTAAACATGGCAGTGGTCACCATATAAGCAGCCATATGTCCTTTCTCTTATTCTTCTTTCATCCTAGCCCCAACCCTAAATAGATCTGAAACCATGGGAAGCTAGAGGGAAAAAATACAAAAGCATGATGGAGAAATAGAGCAGAAACCTCTCATGATCTAAAAAAAGATGTGTTTTGCATTTTGATAATTACCCTGGATACTGAGAGTATTCTGGGATGGAAAATGCCTGGAGAACTTCTTATTTTCTAAGGTGGCTGATGAAAGCTATGGTACCTGCCTAATATTCTATTTAAGGGGAGAAAAAAGAGTACTTCATTAAGCAGTTTTGAAGAGAGAGAAGAAATAAATTATAGCACATTTTGTTTGTTTGTTTGAAACTTATTAAGTACAGCTCAGGCCATTAAAATCGTTAATTTTTAAAAAACCTCTTTCCCGTTTCTTATTTGGATCGGGCCATAGAATAACCAGGGTAATAAGTCAAACACCTTGATAAACATTCACACGAAGTCCAAGTTCATGCTATGGATTATGTCCCCAAGTTTCTAGGGGTCAGAATTGTAGTCAAACAATTTAAGAACGTAACAGCCACAGAAAAGTAAAATCAATAATCAAGTATATATTTTATCCATGTCGTTGATTAGAAATAATGTGGGGAGCACAACCAGGCACTAAGAAAACTTACAAACAAGGCACTCTAACTACAGACCATTCTGACTGTCAGAGAAATCAGGACTTAGCACTACTGATTGCCAGCCATGCTGACTTGAGTGTAAGGAGCAAGTGGCACCGATTACCATTTGGGAAAAGATTTAATATTATTACATTTAAAAAAAATCAACTATTGCTACTTAACATATCTTCATTATATTTAACAGGCAACATTTCTGTGGTTCATAAAGGACTACACAGTAAAAGAAAAGCTGCTTATCAATTTGTAAAGTAGTATCAATATAATAAGATTTTTAAATGGATTTCAGTTGGCTATTTTATTGAATAGGTCAGTTAAGCTGGCATTACTATGTACCATTCAGTTAAGCAAAACTTTAGAAAAAAAGGAAGTTTAAGAGACCAAATATAGTTTGAGAACCTTTGACACTGTGTTTGGTAGAAAAGGGTGATTTAATAAGTAGTTTATGATCAAAGTACCCTTATAAAGGCCTTAAAAATAATTTGTATAAAGAATCTAAATATACTTTAATGCAGTGTACCATTCAGTGTCTCTGAAATACTAAATGGGGGTTTGTATGTTTTTATATTTTCAAAAATGGGGGCTGATTGCAAGCAATAGCCTTAAGAAAAAAATAAAGACTTTTTTTTCCCCGAATTAACTGTGTGTAATAGTAATTAACTGTGTGTAATAGAAAGTTTTCCCAAATGTCATTCAAGAAAAGGTGCAGAGTGTTTCCAGAAAGAATAATGAACCTGAAATCCAGAGATGCTTACTGCCACTTCAGGTTCAGATTGACGGTGTATGCTCTGGGGTCATTTATACGTTTTTATAGAGAAAAGCTGGAGAGTCAAAAACAATTGAAAAGGACGCAATGTTATCATTAATATGACTGAGATTAATGTTGAAAGATCATCAGCAGCTTCTGTCCTTGTTCAGATGCTGAGGATTGGATTTTACTCAAGACAGCGAAGGGCAAACAGGACAAAAATCATGGCTATTTAGGAGAAAAAAGGGAGATGATAGATCAAATCACTCAATAGAAGTGCAATCTCACTTGAGACAAAACACGATTAGGTAAATTGTAAAGATAATATTTGTAGAACCTTATTGCTCTTCTAACCTTATCAAAAGAAAACACACACACACACACACACACACACACACACACACACACACACGGCAATCAGGAGATGTTAAACACTCTATTTTTTTTTCTTACATTTTAGTTGCTCTTTAGGATATTTATCTGAAATTAGAAAACATAATAATTGGGAGAGCAAATAATAAGAAGTAATCTTGAAAATTAGGCAATTATTATTTCACTTCTATTGACTTACAGTGAGGCATCTTTTATTATAATACTGCTCTTCAGTGTCTGAATTGCATAGAAGAACTTCACTGTGAAATTCAGATTATTGTCTAAACTTCATATGACACTTCTAGTTCAAGATAAGTGTTAGAGTCTAGGTGGCTTCTTCACTTGCCTTTAATTTACCATAAAGATCAATTTAGTAAACTGAAGTGCACTTTAATGTTTGTGCAAAAAACCGTTGCTAAGGTGTTTTACAGGAAAGTTTGACCAAAACCCTATCAGTCCATAACCTAGCTATAAATTGGATGTTTTACTTCTAGTTTTAGGATAAAAAACTCAGATTACAATGAAATTGATGTCTTTTATAATCATAGGATCAGAGAAGTTGCTCTTTTCTTCTTACCTCCTGGTATTGGCATCTCCTTGAACTACATAGAAGTACTTGTGAAATAGAATTATAGTCCTTTAACATGGAGACAGCTAGTCATAAATTACCAGGTCATTATTAACAAAGTCAGTCTGGATCAACCCACGTCAAAGGAGATGGAGTAGCTTTCAAGATTCTGGACAAAGAAGAGCATTCAGAGAACACTATAAAAAAGAATTTGTGTACTGATCTTTTAACCAAGCACAGATGGATAGTAATCATGTGTATCCAGAAATTACTTTTTAGAATTTATTATAGAACATATATCAGCTGAATGGGAAATTGTCTTTTCAAGTGCATTAACTACAGGTCAGTAATTTTATAACAATAATTAAATATATTATTATTGGCCGATTAAAAAGTTACCTGGTGATTACTCTAATAAGGCAGGTTATAAAAACAGAGAGAAGGCCATAAATATAATTCAATTTAATGGAAGTAAAATCATTCAAAAATGAATAGCTACACAAAAATAATGCCAAATGAAATTCTCTAAAAGTATGTAAGAGAAAAATATGCACACATGTGAAATTAAGCAATACTTAAGACACTTATTCTCAAAAGGATAAATAGAATTTATAAACAAAAAAGGTTCAAATGACAATGATAGAACAGGGTGAGTACTAAACTTTAATAAGACAAATAGGTTTCAACTGTATTAATATTTCATTGCACAAAACGTTTGTGATATTTTTTAAATAAATATGGATCCATTTAGTATAAAAATTATTTAAAAGTAATGTAAAAAACAAACATACTGAAATATATGATCTCAAAATATAAAATAACATATTCAAAGAAATGCTTAAATTTAGAAAAAAACTGCATATTTTTTATTGGGATCATAAAGAACAATTAATTTGTAAAATAAGTGTTTGGATCTTTTAAAGATTAAGGACCACAGCTGATGTATGTATTAGGGGGTTGTTTTATGATTATTATTAAGTTATGGTATTATTACTTTTCAAATGTTCAGAGATTTTTATATTGACCTAAATTCTTTCATTTTAGCCTGGCCAGTATTCCCTCATATACTTTGCTTCCTGGATCAAGGCAATTTGACTTTATTTTTTGGAGCTGCTAATTTATATTCTACCAAAGGATAATCAAACAAAAATCTGAAAAATAAATAGCAAGCTTTGTATTATTAATCAAGGATAAATTTCTGCCAATTTTCTGTTAATTCATTAGTTTATCCCTCAAAAAACTTTGAAAACCATCCAAAACTCAGGCACTAGGTTAAATGCTGAAGATATAGTGACGAATAAAGCAGACATAATCTAAGGGCACATAGTAACTAAATGTTAGACTAAAGTGGTAATGAGGGTGGCCCAAATGATGAGATGCACATGAACAGTTACAGAAAATAACAGTGGAAATATGATGAGTAAATGACTGAGCTCTTACTGAATAATGAAGTGGAGATTACTTGTATGATCTTAACAAAATGAAAAAGCATTGTGAAGGAATTGATATTATGTACTTTCAAAAACCATGGAATTAATTTTAATAAAATTATCTAATCTTCACTTTTATTAATTTATTGCAACAAATTAAATAACGTAGATAAAGCACGAAAAAGGTTATCAATTCTTTGTCATATGGGTCAGCTGATGACAGCTACGTAATACTCTGTGGTCTGGGAATTTATAATAGGCACTTCCACATTACCCAAGACTCATTCCCACGCTGATGGATAAGTAATGAATAACAATAGACACGGTGGATTCTGGAGTAAAGTCCTAATAATAAATAACACTAATAATATAACTACAATAGAAATATCAATAGAAATAGAGTAATAGTAAAGTTTACTATTTACATGTCATTAAGTACTATATTAAATCAATATAAAATCTGGCGTGTTTATTGTTTTCTAAATCAGTATTCTTTAAATAAGAGATTTATAAACCTGGATTTACATCTGGATTTTCAAAGCAGTGGGTGGGTAAAGGGAGGGAGTTTTAAGCAAATCACCTTATAGATTTCCAACTTACACATATATTCCTTTCTAAAACTGACCTGCTTGAGAATATGCCAACAATTTATGTAGCTATCAGGCTAGCTCTCTTTCCCATCTAACTTTTTACAAGCTGCCTTCTCCCACTCCCACAAAAGAATGTAGTTCCGAAAAACTCCTGCATCTCAGATTGGTGCATTGCCTCAAGATATAGAAACATCTGGGTGCTTATCAGATGGCTATTTTGAAAATTTTAATTTTCCAATCCCCACTTGTCAAAGAATGTGTGACATCTAAGGGTGTCACTTGAAACAAAAACAAACAGAACATCCTAAAAAACAGTCAAGGCAGAGGTGCCACCATGCCTCATCTTGTTATCTTAAGAGTTCAGAAGTGAGACCCTGGGATGGAGGATGGGAGGGGTGGCACAACTGAGAAGCATATTAATATGCTCATTTGAATTGAAAAGCAAGGCAGACTTTTTTTTTTACCTAAGGGACTGAGTTGGCTGATAGATTTGACAATAAGGACTGGCTTTTTCTGGTCATTTCCCATAAACTGGATGAACTAAATTTATACTTTCAAAGTTCTGATAAAAATATATTAAAGCAGGTGACATGATAAATACCAAAAAGAAAAAAAACTACTGTATTGTATTATAATTAACAATATTTCAATTTGCAACCTTTTCTGTGGATAATGAATAAAACAAGATACTTCTAAGTAAAAGACATAGAAACATAATTAATATTCATTTTATTGAATAGTCTATAGGTTGTGTGACTGTATTTATGAGTATATGTATATACAAATATTATTCACTTCAGAAGAACAGGAAAACAATAGATTTTTGTTCCATTAAGAAAATAATATTGTTATTAGGGATATTTTTCTTAAAAAGAATAGACCTGAAAAAAGCTAAGAGGACAAGAGTCAGGAAGGGGGCAGAGTGTAATTACTTTATAAATATGTAGTATTATAATACCCCTTCTTAGTTTTGTTAAAATTTTCCAGCATCTTCATCATATCATTTATAACAAATAACTTGTTTGTTTGTTTTTTAATTTTAAATTCCTCTCAGAGTCCTTGGCTTATCTTTTGTTTTGGACTTCATATTATCTGGGTTCACTTTACCTATGCTTATACAGTATTACATTCCTTTGTTTGGTATGGAAGTTTTTACTTTACAATTCTTTGAAAATCATTGAGATTTCTTTGTTTCGAAAGCTGTTCTGGTTATATATTACTATGTTAAAAGAAAGGAACACAAACTTAACAGCTTAAAACACCAGCCATTCTAATTTATCTCACAGATTCTGTAGGTCATGAATTTGGGCAGGGCTGAGCTGAGTGAATTTTCTTTTCCTTATTGGTAGGGACTGAGAACACTTATTGGCACTCAACTGAACAATGGAAGAGGGCTTTTCTCCCATGTCTGGAGATTGATAGAAAGCTGTGCTTAACTTGTCTGATGGTTAGCATGAGGTTTTATGACAAAAGTGTTTTGTACATGGCATCTGACTTTCTCCATAGTAGGAGCCACAAGTAAATCAGGTGGAAGCTGTGTGGCCTTCTACGACCTAACCTCAGAAGTAATATAGCATTAAACCTGCCGTACTCTATTGGTTGAAACATTCACAAATTCTCCCAATTTTAAATAAAAGACATAGACCTTATAAATCAAGGGGAAGAATGTAAGAATGTCTTTTTAAAAACAGTAATTTTTTGGTAAAAAATTATGTGAAGTTCGAAAGTCTTACTCAATTCAGATTATTTTTCCTGTTCAAATTGAATACAAATAAAACCAATACTTTATATTATAAAAAAAACTCTTACTTACTATATAGTATTATCACAATTCTATAAAAATACTTTATCCAAATATATATCTGTACCTTTTGGGGTATATGAACATGGAGAGATGCCTAGAATTATATTTACCCAAACCAGAAGATAAACTCCCTCTAATTAGTCTAATCCACTGAAATAAAATAACATACACCAATAACCACTTTATCCATCTGTATGTGCGCATGAGACCCCTGAAATATATCTATTGTGTGAGGTGCTATAAGGCATACAAAAGCAGAAAGGCATTTTTTTTTTCTTTATAAACTTACTTACAACTGACTTGTACAAACTACACTTAAACCTTTATCTGAAAAAAGTAATCTGAAAATCTGGGCTTTTGGAAAAGGAATAACCGGTAAATCTCTATTTTATGATTTTAGGATCACTGAATACTTCCCACTTAAAATGTGGAACTGTTTCTTTTGTTTGTTTGTTTTAGGCAACAGAACCTTTTGCCCAAAAAGTTAAAATGGTGAACATTGAAAGAGGAAAATAATTATTTAATAGTAATTGACACTCATGGTAAACCTTTTTTTTTCTTTTTTTGAAAAAGATCTTAGAGAATATGAGCCAGAGGCTTCCTACAAGGTAGGAAAAGTATATAAAAAGGAGAGATGAGGAGGATCTCAGACGACCTTTGGGAATTCACATTTTTCCCTGGAGCCAGCATTGAACAAGAAAGCATGTAATGAGTTGCTAATTTTATGTTTCAGAAAAAAGTTACAAAAGGTGCTTTTGAAGGAGGAAATCAATGTGAATCAAATCATCAGGGAAAAATTAGCTCCTTTACATAAACACCTTCCAGCATTGTCTTAAGTATTAGAAGACAGGTCAAGATGAACAAAATTGTTTGATTTCTGTAAAAAGAAAAATCTCTACAAAATGTACATCATCAAAAACTATGAATAAGAACATAAAATGTTTTTCATATGCACCCTATCATAGGGCAAAGATGAATATTTTTCATTTTTCTTCTTTAATAGTTTTTGTCACAATGAAAAAAGCTGAGATGATCAGTTATGACTACATTTTCTAGATTATCAGATAAATATTCTAGGCAGTATATATTTTAATGTCTTGATTAATAACATAAAATAAAATATTCATTTTTCAACCCATGTCATTTATTCCTAGAGAAAAAAGTAACCCATGCAATCTGTAAAGGAAGACATTCATTATAAAATCATGCAAGTTAAAGGTTACATAATAATTTTAACCTCTAGACTAATTTCTTATCTTAAATATATTCATATAAAAATAATACTGAACTGCAGAATCCCAACTGTAATCCAGTTCCTTATTTGTGGATAATATTTAATTTTATACAGGCATAATTGCCTATAATGTAATGCAGATGTAAGAATTTAATCAAAATTCTGCCCTATAACATATATAAGCTTACACAAATATGTTTTTATATATTTTGATGTTATACATGTATATATATTGTCATAAACATATATATGAAAGATTATATTTGTTTCATTATTTGTAGACAAATAATAACAGTCACAGAGTCACTTGTCATTTATTTACTTAATTGCTACCTAATTTTCACTTTTTAAAGAGATTAATATTGAGCGATAATTATATTTGCATTTAGAAAAAACGTGACTTTAAAATTTTCATAACTCTGATCCATCATATTGTAAATCCATCAAATTGTATTAGATTTATTCTGAAACACAAACTCATTTACAAGAGTTTCATTCATGCATTATATCTAATAGTGCAAAACTTAACTCCAATAATCATTCAGATTAAATTAACGTTGTAAACATTAAAATGTTTAAAGAATATTTTAAAACATGGCAAAATCTCTAGACTATAATGCAAAATGAAAAAAATAATAACAAAAATGTGTGTGTATATATACATATATGTGTATATATATATATTTATATATTAGGTTCTTGTGGGTGGAGAAACATAAATAAGATAAATATATAAATTATATATTATGTTAGAAAGCATAAGTGCTATAGGAAATATTAGAGTAGGAAAGGGACCCTGAAAAGGCTCCAGATTTAAGTGAAAGTTATTACTGTAGTCCACAATAAGAAGGTGATATTAAAGCAAAGCCTTAAGCAGGTGAGGGTGTTAAGTGGTTTACTGGTTAAAGTATTAGGAGTAGAGATAATAGCTAAATGCTCACTTCTCTGGCCTATTTGAGGAGTAAGCAATGAAGCCAACGTGACCAATAAAAGGGCAAGAGTATCAGTAGAAAAAGAAGAGTCAGAATGATTTGATCCTGGTTGAGGTGGCTTCTATTCTGAGTACAATGGAGAACATTTGCAAAGGGTGGAACAGAAGAGTGATGTGATCTTATCTTTTTAACTTGGTCATTCTAAAGTGGGTGGTTGATCTAGTGGCCCTGAATGGCTCCACTCATGAATCTGTGATCAGTTCCTAGGAATAGCTCGGGCAGTGGATGTGGTGACATTGCTCAACTTAAATGGCTTATATGTATTCCTCATGTTCTCTGATCTTTTAGCAGACTCTTATGTTTGTTCACATGTCATCCTGTGATCCCAAGAAGCAGCAAGAGGAAAGTCTGAGGCCTCTTAAGGCCTGGGTTCAGACATAACTTCATTTGTACCACGTTCTGTTGGTAACATCGTATTAGGCTCAATGCCACTCAAATTCAAAGGTGGCTCAACCATCTGTTGAGATGAGGTATAAACTGTTGTGACAACATTTATAATCTAACATTCTCTCCTCTGACCATAACTACTTACAATCCTCCCACAAAGCAAAAGCTGCTCATTCTTAGATCAAGATCCTTAAAATCTCTTTCAATTATGGCATCAGTCTTGAAATCCAGGACCTTTTGATCAAAATTGAATTCAGGTGCAGCTTTGTCGCCTCGTTATCCAGAAACATATGAACTTGAAGGAAAAAATGATCTGCCCCCCACAAATCTAAGTACAATCCTAATACAAGAAAGGATAACTGCAATAACAATTCCATTAACTTTTACTGAATTTAAACTGAAAGTTCAGTTGCAGAGAAAGAATCTAATTTGGTGTAGATAGATAGATAGATAGATAGATAGATAGATAGATAGATAGATAGATAGAGAAATATAAATGTATATATATATATATATATGTGAATTTATATAGATATATATGAATTCATACATATATATTTGGGGGGGTAGATACGGAGCTTTGGGCAGAGGTAGCAGCATGTGGAAAGTACTAGAAGTGAGAGTTAATATGCTAGAATCATGCAAGTGGAAAATGTTAAGAAATGAAAGAAAGTACCAGATTGCTAGATCAAAAAAGCCTTGAAAAGTTGCATAGAGTCATGTAAGCTGTTGATCACAAAAATGATATAAAGAGTTGTGTTAGAAGATTATTATGGTTATAAAGCAACAACAACAAAAAAAGATTTGCAAGTCAAGAGACAGCAAAGTCGTTAAGAAAGCTTTTGTAATAATTAACCTAAATTAAGATTTATGTGATTAACCTAATCTAAGAAAGTGGTAATAAGAATGGAGTACAAGTGCATATAATCAAAGACTCAAAGACATGTTAGCTGGAAGACTGACATGAATTGGTGATTGATTAAATATTGCAGATAAGGTTAAATATGCAGATTTTCTTTTTCGGATTTTTAACTTGAATCATACTAGAAGTACTGTTCACTGAGGTAGGAATACATAAGGAGTCTTTTGGGGGAATGGTGATAAATTTAAAATTGGATATGTTGAGCTTTAAGATACCTGGAAAAGACTTAAGTAGGCATGTCTAGGACATAATCAGATATCTTATTCACTAAAAATATTCAGGGCTATAAGCAGGCTCAGATCATTTCTCCAGCTTAGAGACACCATCTGAAGCCAGGAGTCCAGGTGAATGTAATGGGCAAAATGTGTTGAGGGAGAAAATATTAACAACTTTTGAAGGCTACTGATATTTAAAGGGTTGGGAAAGGAAAGAGGAATAATAATGGTGACTATAAAAAAGAAACTATAATTGTTGAAATTAAACTACAACATGTGGACCTTGTCATATATCACACAATTAGTAAACAGGGGTATAATTAAAACACAGGCCTGTCTGCCACCAACGTCTATTCTCTTTATAAAGCACCTTGTGGAAGTTTGTGAGGCATATCCTTTATAAAACAAGAAAACAAAAAAAAACTTCCCCACCGTTGTATACCCCAGAGAGCTTGTGCAGTCATCTTCACTCATGACCATTTATTTACATTTAGGGGAAAATAGTGTAGGGTACTAATCTTGCCCAAGACCTTATAAAAAGAATTCAACTGCTAAGATCACTCATATATAAAAGATTTTTATTACTAACATCTCAATAACCTAAACAGTTCGAAAATTTTTGTACTTAGTATTAGATATTAATAGAATAGTTGCTTACTGAACCTGCCCCCCCTCCACACCCACACCTCTTTTTGTGGAATTTCTATTTCAAAGAACCTGGGTGTAAATCTCTAGTAACTGAAAAGGAATTTGTTGTAGATACAATGACTACAAATAGGTAAAGCATGCAATTTGTAGTCTTCAATGAGCTTAGTTTCAGGAGCCTCCTACATATATGTTATGGTCAGCTTTTCCATTTGAATAAGCACCTTAATTTTCTTAATGTGGATATGTTAAAACAATATTTTCTTGTTTCTTTACCAAAACCCAAAACTACCAATTTTCATGCTTTGGGGAGTGATCAAGATGATATAATGATCAATTATGTGCATTTCTGGACTTACTTTTAATAGTTTTGGTTCGGTTCTCTCCTAGGAAAGCACTTCATCTCACAGACTCTTTATTTCTCCCAATTTAGGCTATAAACCCAGTGTTTAGTGTGGCTATCTCCAGCCTAACTAGGCCTGCTAACTTACGAAAGAGAATTCCACCCTTGATTGCACAGTGAAACACTTCAGAAATTTAAAATACTGTTGTCAGAGCTGTATCCCTAGAAATTTTAATTAATTGCTCTATGGTTGTGTGTGTGCATCAGTATTTTTTCAAAAATTTTCCAGGTGATCTTAAGGTGTATCCAGATTGGAGCACTAACACCTTACCTTGGCAACAGTAAGTTTTAAATGAGATTATTATCTTTATGTTTAAAAAGAAATATTTTCCAGTATGTCATATAAAACACTTATTTCAGGTTGACCCTGTAAATATAGTAACAAAATAATTTGGTTTCTTTAGACAGGGCCTTTGAAAAAAGTCTTGAGCAACTGTATAAAATAGCAAAATTACTCCAATCCAGTGGTACTTTAGAAGAGGAAACCTTTCAAAGAGATTTTTACATATGTCTTTAATTTCACTTTTAAGACTGATCAGACACTCATTGAAATGAAAGGAAGGAATGTCACCCCAGGCTATAATTCCTTTTATGAAATTTAAAGGTCTAAAATTGGTGGGATTGGTAGTGAGAATTGCCACCTTCAATAATCACTCAAATTCACCAAACATGCTAGGCCTTGGTGAAGCAGAATGTTTGTTAGTGTGTTTACTATAATATGTTCAGTATTTACATCTCAGAAACTGGAAGGTAGACATAAAACCCACCGGTCGACCTGGCTGAAAGTACTTTCAGGCAAAGTCTTCCGCAGTTTGCTTTCCTAGGAGGTTTCCCGATTCTTTGTGCAATCCTTAGATTCACAAGGAACAGATATTAGACAAGAGGCACATGGACCTTCCAAACACAAAGTTTAATTGTGTAAAAACATCTGATCTATTTTCACAATCTGTACTGTAAAAAGTTAGAGAAGCAAAACTTGTCTCAGCAACCCTTAACCTGATTTGGATTTAGGTAGAGTTCTCTAGGTTTTTCATACCACTTCACCTAAATGACACTATTGGGGCATTAGAATATCAGAGCTCTGAGGTCAGGGATGATGGCTTATTTTAATTTTTGTCTCACCAGGTCTTGATCCATAACAAACACTAAACACCTATTTATTTCATCAGAAAGTGAATAGAACAACAATACTTCTTGGCATCCACTATATTAATAATAGAAGAGATGAATTAACACTTTAAAAAAGTAACATTTTCTATTATTTTAAATATAGATGGGTCATAAATATTATAAATAAAATTAGTTGACTTACTCCAATAGAAAATAATGACAAATGACAACAATCATGCTGGAATTCAACATTAACAACAAATAATTAAACATTGAATGAACCTGACAGAAGACCTTTAAAATATTGCCAAACTCTATTTGGATAACCTGAATGTTTACAACAAGCCTAATGATTTCATCAGTCTTAATTATAATTGTGGCTTAGTAAAAGACTCACATCTATAAAAGTAATAAAGAATGTGTCAAATGTTTGAAGAGAAACAGTTAACCACTGCCCAAATGGTTACTGTTTTGCAAATAATCAGAAACTGGGGGAAATGATGGTAATTGCAAGGGAAAGGCTATTGTCTGTGAAACACTACAGTGTCCCCTTACACAGCAGCTCAGTGTGATGGATTCTTAAGACGTATACCCTACTTCTGCCTCTTTCCATGACATTTTTCACATTTAATTTTTCTCAAATTATTTTTTAACTTTCTCAATTTTATACATAATAATTTTTCCCAAAATACTTTTTTTAATTTGAAAAATCACAAATTTGCAAAAGGCAACTATTCTATTAACATTCATGTCATTTTACTTAAAATGTATATAACACAATTTAAGCAAATATGTTTAAAAGGAAAGTCAAGTTTTTGCATACAATTTCATGATATTAAAATTAGTACAAAATAATATCAAGCTTTAACATTAAGAAATTATGTGAACTGATGGACCTTTGGAATATTGACCATGGATTAGTTGATTGTCTTTAAAATATAATGTAAGCATTGTAATATTTATATAGCTATATAGATGATTTAACATCGTTGGGTCTATAATAGTTTGTGTTTCACACTAATTAGCATTACCTGTAAAGATTTCCATCTTTTGAGATGAAGTACACAGTTAACATTTTAAATAAACAGAGTATTTCATTATGTTAACTTTATATACTTTGTGTAGAAATGGTATTTTTGTTGAACATTTAGTTCATTTCTGACTTTTTTATAGTGGTACTGAGACCATAAATGCTTAGCCTAATTTACTTTAAAATTTCTTTTTGAGGAATACTTTTCTTGGAGAATATTCCTAAAGGGAAAAATATAGTTTTAAAGTGTGAAGGTAGCTTTGTTGGTTCAATATGTTTTATTGTGAAATTTAAGTCTAGAAAGAATATAACAAATTTTAAGTATCATAAGAGACATATAAATAGCATGAATCCAAAGAGGTAATGAGTGCTAGTTATATTTTATTTTGCTAGTTTAAGAGAAATATAATTGTACCTCAAAATTGTTTTAATTTGCATCTCTTTGTTTGCCCCATTGAGGCTATACATTTCTCTATAAAATGCCATGTAGCCCATTATTCTTTTCATAATCAGCGCCAGAAATTCTGGGTACTAAATACAGATGTGATATTCATGGATTTGATATGAATTTAATTCCTTGATGCTTATATGTTATGGGTATTTATTGATTTTATCAGTTAATAAATTTGTAGCAGGCTTTTATTTCGAGATGGAGGTATGAGCCGAAGCATCTCAATGCAAATAAGTTATAGAAGTGAACTTTTACACATGTAACAGTGTCGTAAAACAGGGAACGGTGCCTTCAACAAACAGAAATCTTTATGCAATTTCCCCAATATATGGTGTATATAGGATTAAAAAACTATGAATGTCTCCTGTCTCAATGCAAGCACACAAATAGTCTATATTCACAACCAACAACACTTCCCAGTAGATACTCTAAACAGAGCTTTAGGCCAAGAAATGTGGATTCATAGAAACTTAGGAGGCAGGGAATTAAATTACTGGCTTAAAAATTGTACTCATTATAGAATAAGAATCAGCTGAATTAGATTCAGCACATCACCATTTGGTTATCATAGATAAAATGTAAAATAAAAAAATAGAAACTAGGAAAAAAAATATGTGTAATAGTTGTTTTCAAAGAACAGATAACAGGCAGCAACAAACTGTTCTTTAAGAAAGGAGAAACAAATGAGATGGGCACTATAATTTCCCAGCTTTAAGTTTAAAGACACATCCTGGGCTGTGGTGGAGGAAAGGAGAACTCTGGCAGAGCCTGACAGCCTCACTGAGTTGAGGCAATTGAGATGGGAACTCAAGGAGATTAGTATATGCAATTTGCATGGCAGAGTAGAGGAACTGCAGAAATTTACGTGGGGTTTCCAGTGATTCTGTTAATGAACAGTAAGCTGAACATATATAAAGGGAAAGTCTATAAAGCTGAGTAAAGTACAATTGAGGAATTGTAAGATAAACAATTGGAAGAGATCATTCCAAGCTAGAGAATTTTCAACTTGTTTCAATAACAACAGACAAATTTGGGACAACTTGGACATCAAACAGAGAGGCCAAAAGGAACATACTATAATAGTGTGGCTAGTTATAATGAGACTTGCTCCAATGAAACTTAACAAAAGAAAAGGATCAGGCTAATTCACAACAGCATGAAAGAGAAAAACAACAGGCATTCTTTGAAGAAGGAAAACAAAATCCAGCACTTGAATAAGGTAAAACTTATTATGTCCAGATGTCAAATTACTAGATACGTAAAGAAGCAGGGAACCAATGATCAATAATTAAAAGGAAAATCAGTAAAGAGAAAAACACCATATTTTCTGTTTCTTCTAATTCCATTATTCATATAATTTGCCTGTTTTATATAAATTAACACATTCTTGATTCTAAGTACTTTTCGCATCGTCTCTGGAGTAGGACAACATGAGAACAGACAATTGCTGATAATCTATGTATTCCTTGGATGTTTAGGCTTTATTTTTCCTCCTAAGATTTTTATTTAATAATTTATTCCAGGATATACTCCATCCAGAGAGGATATTTCCCATACCAGTCAGCTTTGGCTTCTTCTTCAAATTTAGTAGTTTCCTGTAATGTGACAGACTTTATTATCTGTTCCATCTCTCTTCAGATTCTCTAAAAGTATTTAGTTTTACTGCTTCTGAAATGTTTTCCTTGACTTCTGTTTGCCTTGCTACCCATTAACATTAGAGAGAATGCTCATGATTCTGTGGATGTAACTCATTCCCCTAGAGAATTTTGGGAGGCATTAGAAATGGCCAGGATTTCTATTATCGTGATGATACTGGTCTCAAATAGGCTTTCTGTTTTCAAGTGATGACATAAAATTTGAGTCCTTTTTAAATTTCTTTTTCTGGTAGAAATATTTTCCAACTGTTTTTCTTTGTATTTCATTAAGGGAGGAAGTCCCTGAGATTCAGCTTTACTCTGTCAAATTTTCCATGAAATCCAGATTACTGATATTATTCAAACATTTTAGGATGATTTTAATATTTCTAACAAGCTTATGTTACTTTTGTAATTCAAAAATGGAACTAAAAAGGAATACCTTTTTACACGTATAAGTTTTTTGCACATATAAGAGAAACCAGCCAGTGAACAACAGGTTTCTAAAAAACAAAAATTTTATTCAAAAATATAAATGGGCAGTTACATAGGTTAATAGGCTCATCATCATTTGTTATCAAATAAACATATTAAAATGAGATTAAATTCTACCTCATAGTTAAAAGTAAAAACACAAAACATCATTTAATGATGTTGTAAAGAAAATAGGTATAGAAATTATCATACACTAGGTGATACCTTTCTCTTATGGAAATTGGCTACATATACTAAATGTTTCAAAAATATGCCTATATTTTAAAATACAGCCTAAAATTAATTATAACAGTGGTTATATAGGGATAGTGTAGAAATGTGTATATACAAAATTATAAGAATGTACATTTTAAAAATAAATAAGAATATATAAAAAAAGTTATGTGTGGTGCACTGTCATTTGTAACAACATACAGCCAGGAAACTACTTAAATGTACATGTGTAAGTTAGTAAATAATTATGAAAATTTCATTAAAATGGAATAATATAAAGACATTAAAATTCACATTTGAGAAATACTTTATGCACATAGAAATTATTATATATGAAAAAAACAGTTATACATAGTATGACTTTTTATTGAAGGAACCACACATATTAAAATAAGTAGTTATTCTAACCTTAACTGTATAGAGAAATTACTAGTATAGGAAGAGAACAGAAGTAACTTTAGTTTGTGTTTTGTGGATGTGCATGTCTGTATATTTCTCTAATTTTGAAGAACTTTGCATTAAGCATGATTTGTAAAACAGAAAAAGATTGTTTAAAACGTATTCTATATTAAGAAGGAAAAAAAACAAACAAACTAAGAATAGCTACTGTGTTTGGAATGTGGGAAGAGAAGTATAACCAGAAGACAAAATATAGCTAAAACCGTTGAGAAGTTATGGACACATTGCAAGATTATTATTGCAAATAATTAGAAAATCAGAGAAGACAAGAAAAGAGAAAGTTTCAAATAGAAGCTAACAGTCAACAGTGGCAAAGTATGTAGAAAAAGTTAAGACAACACAGCACTGAAATGCCTCCATTAATTTCGGAAACTGTTGTCTTTAAATGCTGAAAACAGCTTTCATACAATGGTGGCATCATTACAGGCTTTAGTTCTGTCAGAAAATGTATTTTCTGTTTCCTCTAAAGGGTTATTTATCCACAATCATGTGACTTAGAGCACCTCCAACGGGAGGCATATATTTCCTCATCTCATCAATGTAGAGCTTGGCCATACAATTTACTTCAGGCAATGAAATGTGAGTAGAAATGAAGCAGATGCTTTAAAAGCCATTTTATGTTTCCACCATCTCTCCTGCTCTTTTCCTTTCCCAAGAAATTAGGATATCCCAGTGTGAGAATGTTCCTTAACATTGGATACTGAAAAAAGAAATAACAACAAAACAACCTAACGTGTGGAGTAGCAGCCCAGTGCTAACTGTCCCCCTTAAGAAGCTGAAAGAGAACAAATTAGATCTGAGGCAAAAAGAAGGATGCATGAATGATAAAAACAAAAAATCAATGAAATAAAACAAGGACAAAGAAAATCAGTAGGATCAAAATCCCTTACTTTGAGAGGATCAATACAATCAACTTCATCAATACAAATTATAAAAAAAAAAAAAGAGAGGGAAAGAAATTAACAGTATCAGGATTGAATGAGGAGACATCGATATAGAATTCACACAGGTTTTCTTCCCCCCCCCCCCCATTTCTTCTTGCTTAATTTTGTAATTTCTGCCATTCAAGGAATTTATTGCATCTAAGTTGTAATATTTATTGACCTAAAAGTAGAGACCATTCCCTTCTTATCCATTTAATGTGAGTCAATTTGTAGGTATATCTCTACTTTTGTTCACAATATCATTTATTTGTTTTTGTTTTCTTTTTTTGTTTTCTGTCTCTTTTATTCCTCTTGGTAAATCCAGCTACATATCTGTCAATTTAATTAATGTTTTCCAAACACCAAATTTCAGATTCATTATTTTTTATATTGTTTTCTATGTCCCGTTTCATTGATACCTGCTTATATCTTTATTTTTCTCCCTGCTTCTGTTCTGTGGTAGACAGTCTCTAAAATAGCCCCCAATTACCTCTGCACCCTGTTATCCACATCCATATGTAATCTCATTCTCTTGATTGTACACTATTCTCAATGACACGTGTAACAGAATTAACAAGACTAATAGTATGTCACTTCAGAGATTACATTAATTAAAGACTAACTTTTCTGTCTTGCTACCATGTGAGCATTCTTTCCCTCCCTCTCTCTCTCTCTCTGCCAATGAGAAAGAAAGGCCCTCAGTACAAAGACCTATAAGGAACCAAATCCTGCCAACAACCTCATGAGGGAGATTCCCTCATTGAGCTTTCAGATGAAAGCACCTAGACTGCAACCTCAAGACTTTGTGACAGAGGCACCCTGCTAAGGTATATCCACAGTCCTGACTCACACAGAAATGGTTAGATAATACATGTTTATTGTTTTAAACCACTGAATTTGGGGGAAATTTTCTATGTAGCAATAAATAACTAATATAAGTTTTGATACCTGGAAGGATCCTTAAAAGATGTGGGATGGAGGTTAGCTTCCAGCTTCTGTTCGGAGATACAAAGAGCTGTAAAGAGCATCCGTCCAAACTTCACAATATGGAAAATACCATATAAACTCATGGTAGTGAATTTTGTGTGTCATCTTGACTGGGTAAGTTGATAGCTGGTAAAACATTATGTATGGGTTTGTCTGTGAGGGTATTAGGATTTGAATTGGTAGACTGAGTAAAGAAGATTGCTTCATCAATGTATGTGGGCATCATACAATCCACTCAGGCCCCAAAGAAAACAAAAGGCAGAGGAGGAGTGAATTTGCTGTCTTTGCTTGAGCTGGGACATCAACATTCTCCTACCCTCAGACATTAGAGCTCCTGGTCTCAGACCTTCACACTTGGACTTACACCATCGGCTCCCCTGGTTCTCAGGACTTTGAACTGAGACTGAATTACACTATCAACCTTCCTCATTCTTCAGCTTGCAGACAGGAGGTAGTAGGATTTCTTGGCCTCCATAATCTCATGAACAAATTTATCTAATAAATCTCCTCTTATATATATTTATGTATGTGTATATAATATATAATATATACGCATATATGCATGTGCTTGCATATATATATACACACGTGCGTGGACACACACACACATCTCCCTTTGTTTCTGTTTCTCTAGAGAACCCCGAGTTAATACAAAACTGCAAATTAACAACTATCATTGAACTTATCAAAGAGCTGCGGTCCAAGGAAAACAATCAGAAATCTAGATCAAGACAGGTGCCCATCAGAAGAACCAGGACTTGAGCATTTGCTTATCTGGGACAGATACTGATAGATGTCATATATTCCAGTAAGAAGATTCAACTAGTGATTAATAACAAATCCCTAAAGCCAAGTATGGGCTAGCATGAGAATGTGAAGTTGCTGTATGTGGCAGACATATGGGATTCACACATTTTCCCTCCAGTATGCCAGCAGACTCTCACAGGGAAGATATGTGAGAATAAAGAAAGCCTTCAGGGGATGCTGGCTATGGGAAAAGACAGCACATACCACTGAAATGCCTCCTAGAACTGTTTCCGTCTCCCATAGCCTTATTCTGCAGGGGGGAAAGGCAACAAAAACTGTAACCTGAGAACACTGGTGAAGCCCCACTGCACCTAGGGAGGTGCCACCCCCCCACACACACGAATACTCCAAGACCCACCTTTCCCATATCCCCTAAGGCAAAAGGCCTTTATGTGCAGGGATGAAGGCAGGAAAACCTACCCATCTGAAGGAGCAGGTACAAATCCACTGGAATTGGGGAAGGAAAACAGAAAAAAAAAATCTACCTTTCACGCTGAGGCAACAGAAAGTGCTAGGTCTAATTTTACATGAGGATGAAGGAGAGAAAGACTGGTGAAGCCCACAATCCCAAAACCCAGGTTCACACTACCTGCTTAAGAGTAAGACTAAATGAGAACATCAAAGAATGCCTCAGTCTACTTACCACCACCAAATGAGCGGTGGGATACAACTAAAAAGCTACTTAGCTACTTTTGGAACAACAGCACAAATGAAATACCCAAAGTCAAGCAGGGAGAGGACATTAAGAAAATCCCTCCAGAAATGTTGCCCTCATCATGAATACAAGGTATTACTAGAAGGATTTGAAGCCTCTGGAACACTGAGTGTGATCATAGGAACACCAAATTTCAAATCCAACTCAAGTCTTTATTAGATAACACGAACCACCACAACACAGGTCTAACAGAAGAAAAGATGCTCTCATCTGCAAGCATAAATATTATTTATCACAGTTTCTGCTCTCCTATTCAAGCCCAGGTTTCAGGGGCATAAAGTGTCTTTCTTTCTCTTTGATGGCTTTCAAGGTTTCTCTTCATAACTGGTTTTCACCAGTATGATTATAGTATATATTCAAGGAAACAGTTAAAAGGTATGGCAATTATGCTTGATGTTAACTCCACTCTCAACGAAAGGGTTTCCTGTTATACTGCATAACGGGTCTCAAGGGTATGACCTTCATGAGTGGTCCTCTCCCTCTGTACCTGTAGTTCTGGGCCTGTTGTGTATTATTATGTCTCACCCAAGGGTAGATTTTATTGTTAGCTATCTAATTGTCACAGATGCAATGGGTTTTCATCAGTCATAATTGAAAACATTAATATAGCTCTCTCAATTGCTAATAGAATACCTAGGGGGGGAAAATTAGTAAAGATGAAGTACTGAACAACACGATAATGACACTTGACCTAATAGAACATACCCAGCAACAACAATGTAACACTTTGTTCAAGTATGCATGGAATGTTTACCAATATGAAAACCCTATGATGGATCATAAGAAAGCCTCAACAAATTTCAAAGGATCGGACTCATGCAGAGAACTAGGTAAATTGTAAATAAAACTATTTAGAAAGTGTCTTCAGTTGACTAAGACATAATCTAGAAGGCATTACTCATGTCTTCTAAATATTAATTATTGGCATATTAATTCAAACATATTATTGAGCATATCATTTCATTATGCAAGAGAAAAAATATTCTATATCAACCAAGAAGACAATTGATTTCACTCTGATGTGTAATTTCCTATTTTAAACAAGGAAAGATTATTAATTCTAGCTCTTTTCTAATTATAAGGTTAGATAGGTGGGTGGATTATTTTTTCCAAATCCACATTAAAATGAATTTTGAGACTGCCATGGGGTTATAGAGTATTTCTGTGGCATTGGGATATCTTTAAGTTGCCAGAAAGATAACCCCATATGAGTGTCAAACAAACAAATAACAAAACAAAAAAAATTTATTTCTAGTTCACATGAGGCAACACCAATACTTTTTGATAGCTATAATTGCATTTTCAAGATCATAATATTTGGTAAAGATTGCCAAAGATGTGCTTGTAAATAAAAGCCTTCACTCATTTGAAAATATAACATCTAAACTTAACTTCCTATAACATTAGTTCTTCCTTATAAAGTCAGAAATCAAAACAACCTATAAAAAACTCTAGTATTTATTATTAATGTTTGTTTGATTAAACTACCTATCACAACAGGATGTTTTAATAGAAATTTTACAATATTTTTTCTCTTTGTTGAATACACACACACACACAGAAGGTACCAAAAAATATATACACATTTTAAGAAAGGAAAAAACTGCATTAAAATTACGCTGATGGTAACCATGTTGAGCACCTCTAATAATTGCAGAAGTCAAACGTGACTTGTATCCATCTTTTGTTATTGGTATATATTATTACAATTTTAATACAATTTTCCCTTCCTAAAATGTGTATATTGGCACCCTCTATGTGTATGTGTATGTGAGTATGTATGTGTGTGTGTGTGTGTGTGTGTGTGCAGATCTATCATCTATCTATCTATCTATCTATCTATCTATCTATCTATCTATCTATCTATCTGTCAGAAACAGCCATAGTGGATTTCTAATCAATAGGTTAAATTCTCTCCCCCCAACTCCATCTCCTAACTTTAGAGCCACTATACTATAAAGATTAAGTACCTCTTTCTGATTTTCAGAGGATTTATACAATGTGTTTGAAACCCATTTTGGAAAACTTATCAGTTATCAAAACAAAGTTATTAGGTTATGAAATGTAGTAGAAAGAACAAGGGTTAAGACTTGAGCTCCTACTGTATGCCAGGCACTATTTTAGGGTCTTGAGATACTGGTGAATAATATTGAGGGGAAAAAAAAAAAGCCTGTGCTTTCATGGAACTTGCATTATAGGAGGACAGAGAGACATTGAACAATAGACATAATAAATAATTTAATTGTATGGTATGATAGACCATCCCCTGGTCTATAGGAAACAGAAAAAGATAAGGGTGATTCAGAACGATAGGTAACATACATATTTGAAAGTGTGATTAGGGTAAGTCCATTTAGAAAATGACATTAGAGCTACAATTTGAAGGAAGTAAGGAGTTAGCCAGGTAGGTATCTGAGGGAACAGATTTCCATGAAGAAGGAAGAGTTAGTGCATAAGCCCTAAAGCAGAAACATAACTGGAATATTCCAGTTTGTCTGAAACAGCTTGAGCAAGTATGTGTGCAATATGACCCAGGGATGCCAAAGGGACAGAAAGTGGGATACTAGAATATATAAGGTCTGTGGGTCATCGCAAGGAAATTAGTGCTTTCTTTTAGTGAAGTGTTGAGCCAACCCAAGGTTTTGTGCAGAAGTGTGGCATTATATGAGTGGTAGATGTTTTAAAAGAGTCATTTGGACCACTTTGATAAGAATAAACAATAAGAGGACCACCATCAGGAAGACCATTTAGGAGGCCATTTCAGTAATCCAGGTAAGAGAAGGTGGAAACTCAGGCAAGGTTGGCATCACAGATGTTGATGGAGTCCTGATGTTAGCCACCATGGAGAATTTTACAAGTAAAGTAAGTGTAGTCACTGCTTCGAGAAGCTTTGAACCTAGTTTTGTTTTTGTTTTTGTTTTTGTTTTTAATATTGTTCCCCCACTAAGATATATTCCTTTGAATGATATACAATTGTCATTTTTGTAGATAAAAGATTCCCAGTTTCTACAATTTCATATTGTTCACCTTCATAAGTTCCATTAGGGCAGGGCTTTTAATCTATGGTGTTCTCTGCTATATCCCCAGGGCCTGACTTTTAGTAAAAGCTTGATAAATACTTGTTGAATAAATGAATGTGTTCAATTTTTTAAATTGGTTAAATACAATATTGCATTTTGTTATGGTAATTTATTCTATATTTATTAAATATCTACTATGTGTCAGATATTGAACTAGGCATTGGGGAAATGAAGAAATATAAAATAGTCCACACTTTGAAGGAGCTGACTTTCTAACGTGTGACAGGTACAAATATGTAAAAGTTACTGCTACAAAGTATTTATCATACAAGTGTTTTCAAAACAGAGAGCGAATTGGTTAAGTCTTCCTAGGAAAGTAATATATGTTTTTACAAAAAGTGACATTTGAGTTTGATCTTCACATATAAGTTTTATTTCAAGAGGTAAAGAATCAGTAAAATCAGGATAATTTAAAGACAGCTGCAGCAGGAATTGCTGTGGTCTTACTCTGATTTCTGGAAATAGTTTATGCCATTTATTATTCAAAAAAATGGTGAAAAAAATCACAGTATAAACTATGCCACAGTCTAGATCTTCTAAATAAACACTCAACTTCATTGCTTGGAGGACTATTCTATACATGCAAAGTTTTCTGCTAATTAAACCATTACATGAGACATTCTTCTTTAGGAACATGTTTATACAAAGACAATGTCCAAAGAAAAAGGAACTTTTAACTTTGATACCAGAATTCCTGGAATTTATATTCAGGTAAATATTTGCAGTTTAAGCACTTCATACAATTCTTGTGATGGAATATTACAGGCTGATTCATTTAGTGAACAATTTGAAATTAGAGGAAAATTCATCAACATTATTCTTTTAAGAAATTATGTATAAGATTCTAAAGTAGAAGAAGGACAGAAAGAACAGAGCAGGAAATGGAAAGGGAGTAGTGGAAATAAGGGTCATTCTGACTACAGAGTGACTTTAGACTTGTCCTTGTAAATCTAGAACATTTCACGTTCAGTCTTGAGTCTGTACTTCAGCTCCTTATATTTTTACTCACTTTGTTAACTGAGTACCCTTCTAGAAAGTCCTTGCATTTGATTTTTAAATCCATTGACCTGGTTGTCACAGATTCCTGATAAAAAGCTTTGAGCTGTGAGATAAGCACAACTGTGCAAACCATGTGCTTGCTTTCTGCTTCATGCCATTCATCCATAAAGTTGTTACAAAACCAATTAAGTACTATGTGTGGGTGAGAAAGGGCTTTGGACACTGACAGAAGGAAAATGCCTCAAGGCAAACAATACAGCCATTTTGTAATACTCAACTCCGTATAGAACTGCTCTTAAACACGGGTTATATTCAGATATTTTGTATATGCTCACTAAAGAGGACAAAACAAACATTATGGAGATATAGCAGTGTGAACTAATCATCCATCAATTTAACTTGTCTATGAGGACAAGAAAAAGGCCAAGGCAATAAGAAGTCTTTAGAACAAAAGGAACATGGGAAGAAAAATAGTGTCAAATACGTGATTACAAAGACAGTTTACTTTTTCTGCTTACTGTGATTTCTATTAATCCTGTTCAGAGAAACTATACCCAGAGGAGCTTGTATAGGAAAAAGGTCAGGTGTCTAATGGAAGCTGGCAAGGGTACTTAGGCATTTTCCCTAGCTGATGGAAAGAGAAACAAGGGAAAATAGATTTTTCTTCCCTCATTCCAACCTTAGATCTGAATCCTTGAAAACTTCATCCTTAGACAATTTATTTAGTGACAAGCACAAAAAAGTTGATAAGGTGCTGCCTAGGTAGTAGTGAACTCCCATATTTAGGGAAGACACTACTTAAAATTCTTTCACAAGTTATGATCATTTGTAAAATGCTGATATCGACTTCTGGTCACTTAGGCAATTTCTGGTCACATAATTGGAATTTCATCAATAACTGGTTCCTGGAGAGCTGCCAATAAGCAGAAAGGTCAAGATTCTCTACCTCAAAGAAATACCAAATATGGACAAAGTTTAAAGAACCAGACAGGAAATAATTTATTTATTCTTTCAATGCATGCTCATACTAAGCACTTCTTTTAAAGTGGATATGAGCAACAGTGTTTGTTAATTCAGATGAGTAGAAGATGGATATATTAATCAGGGTTTATAACACAGCATAATAAGTTCCTAGGGAGATGCTGGAATATCATGGGCCATCTACAGAGCTCAACTGGAAACAGTGAGCAAGTGGGCTACAGGAACACTTCTCTACTTAGCTAACCACTGAGCCAAATCTTTAAGAGTAAATAACAGGTAATGAGGAAGAAGCCTAACACATTCCAGGAGAGGAACAACACAATTAGCAACTTAGAAGCACGAAAGTTTAATGTTATTAAAAGTAATAAATATTTGTAAACTGTAAGGTAAACCATAAATGGCCATGGAAAAGGCCTTCAGACCAAGGGATGGAAACTTTATTCTAACAGTGTTTGGAAAGTGTCATAAAAGTTAATTATATGAATCGGCATCCTAAAAAGTGGTGTGTCTGTGTGTGTGACACATCTCAAAGATAAGTATAAAACTAATAAATAGTATCAGTGTGTTGGTTGAGTACAAAATAAATAAACAAAGAGTTAATGCATTGTATATACAATAGTAGCAGGCATTTAGGAAATATAATTGTTTAAGTATTTTATTCATAATTACATCAAAATATCTACATATCTAACAAAAAATGGAAATATTCTTTCTAAACTTGTAAGAAAATTTCATGATTTATACAGAGTATAATATAGCAAATATTTAAATGGAGGAACATAATATCTCCATAGAAAGATTTAGTAATGAGAAATATCAATTTCATCTAAATTAAATTCTATAATTTATGCAGTTCTAAAACAAATTTACATGTTTTAAGAATTTGAAAAGAATACTAAATTTTATGTGGAATAGTAAATCAGTGAAGAGAGAAAAAATGAACTAGTATCATAATACGCTGGGAATTGCTCTATAAGATAGTTTCTTAAAAAATGTTACCAGTGATAGCAATTTATCAATGTCTTACAATGGTCTTGCACAGTATGGTTTCTGTCATTCTTTCCAAACTTGTATCTAGCCAATGACCCCTTTACCCTTCATTGTCAATTCCTCATGCACCACCAGCTTTTTTCAACATGTAAATTCTTCTGCCTTGAACACTATTAACCTCACAAGTCTTATAGCTAGCAACTCTTTACCAAGTTTAAAGTTTAATGTCCAAGAGACTCAGACATCTCCATCTGGTCTTCAGCTATATGGTACATGTTTCATTGTGTTTCCCTAACATGTTTTAATGTTGCTTCAATACTGCCAGACCACCATAGACCATAAGAACAATGTCATAGTCTCAGTACTTAAAAAACCAAGGGAAGATATTTGACTGCTTCAATACTGTACAGGGAATCCATGGGTTTAATAGGTCTTCCTCATAGCCCTCTACAACTCTATTTATTCTGCTGCTCTAGACCACAGTGGTATGGGCACTGTGTATGGGGCTTATGCTTTCTCAGAGGAACCTGTTAAAAGGAAGGGCACAGACTGCTTCCATACCTGAATGAATGATCCTATTTACTCCCCTTTGAATGATGCCACTTGGGATAGGGATTTTAACAATTTCGGAAATATGGCTCTTTGGAGAGCCCCAGCAGCTAACTTATGTTTCTTCCCACATCTATGTTTTCTGTCACCTGTTGATAAGATCTAAATACAGTCTGAGATTGCGTGAATTCAGGAATCTTCCTAAACACTCCTATCTTCGACTTGGAAAAAAATATTTTTTTGTGATAAATATAAAAATTTGATGTCTTTGCATTATGGTCCCATCTTTACAACTTCTCCTAGGAAAGCTGTAGTCTGGCCTGGTGAGAGGGCAAGTACCATAAATTCAGCAAAGCATATACACAGGAGTTGAGAAACACAACAGTTGATAGTTTACTATATTCTGAGCACAACTCCTCCCATGTTTGTCTTATGTAACACTTCATACTTTAAGTTCTTTTAGGGCTGAGACTTCATCTACCCTTTCACCTTTGTCTTTTTAGGGCCCAAATAATTTGTAGTATGCAGTAGATGAGGTGTACAATAATATGTGAAACAGATAAGTTACACAGTAAATGGTCTTGAAGCAAAGACTCATTTTAAAAACTAAAAAAAATTATACTTCAAATTATTTAAAAAACAATATTTCTAAGTAAATAGAAGACAGATAGAATGTATGCATATACAACGAAACTTTAAATCTACCTGAAAACTCAGAGAATCTTTATGATACCAATGATATCATAAATAGCATAATATCTACTGTCATTATTATGATAACACAAAAGACCCTGAATAACCAAAGCAATCTTGAGATGGAAAAACAAAGTTGAAGGTATCACACTACCTGATTTCAAACTATACTACAAAGCTATGATAATCAAAACGGCATGGTACTGGCATAAAACAGATACATAGGTCAATGGAACTGAGTAGAGAGCTCAGAAATAAACACACACCTTTATGGCCAATTAATCTATGACAAAGGAGGCAGGAATATAAAATGGGGTAAAATCAGTCTTTAATAAATGGTGTTGGAAAAACTGAACAGATACATGCAAAAGAATGAAACTGGATCACTTTCTTATACTACATACAAGAATAAACTCAACATGGATGTAATACCCCAAACCATAAAACTCCTAGAAGAAAATATAAGCAGTAAACACTTTGACATTGCTTTTAGTAATGTCTTTTTGGATATGTCTCCTTGGGCAAGGGAAACAAAAGAAAAAATAAATAAATGGGACAACATCAAACTAAAGAGTTTTTCACAGCAAAGTAAACCATCAACAAAATGAAAAGACAATTTGTTGAATGGGAGAAGATATTCACTAATGATACATCTGATAAGGGGTTAATATCCAAAATATATAAGGAATTCATATAACTTAACACCAAAAAAACAAACAAACAATCCAATTTAAAAATTGGCAGAGAACCTGAATATTTCTCCAAAGAGGACATACAGATAGCCATAGATATGAAAAAAAATGCTAAACATCACTAATTATCAGAGAAATGCAAATTAAAACCACAATGAGATATTACCTCCTCCTGTCAGACTAGCTATCACCAATAAATCAATAAACAAGTGTTGGCAAGGATGTGGAGAAAAGGGAACCCTCATGTACTGTTGGTAGGATTATAAATTGATGAAGTCACTGTGGAAAACAGTGTAGAAGTTCCTCAAAAACATAAAAATTGAATGACCATATACCCCAGTAATCCCACTTCTGGATGTTTACCTTAAGAAAAAAATGTATGTTAATTCAAAAAGATATATGCATCCTTGTATTCATTGCAGCATTATTTACAATAGCCAAGATATGGAAGCAAACTAAGTGTCCATCGATAGATGATTGAATAAAGAAGATGTAGTGTGTGTGTGTGTGTGTGTGTGTGTGTGTGTGTGTGTGTGTATATATTACTCAGCCATAAAAAAGAATGAAATCTTGCCATTTGTGACAACATGGATAAATCTAGAGGGTAATATGCTAAGTGAAATAAGTCACAGACAAATATATGATTTCACTTGCGTGTGGAATTTAAAAACCAAAACAAATGAACAAACAAAATAGAAACAAAGTCACAAAAGCAAAGAACAACCTGATGATTGCCAGATAGAAGGGGGGTTAAAGGGCTGGGTGAGAAAGATGAAGAGATTAAGATTGGCAGTTACAAAGTAATCACAGGGATGTAAAGTACAGCAAAGAGACTATACTCAGTAATATTGTAATAATGATGTACGATGTCAGGGAAATACTAGATTTATTGGGGGGAATCACTTCATAATTTGTCTAACCACTATGTTGTACACATAAAACTAATATAATATGTAATGTCAACTGTAATTAAAAATTAAAATAAACATTTTTAAAGAAATTGAAATTAATAAAAACTAAATATTGGACATCCTGTGATCAAGTATGGATGGACATAGGGACCAAAAGAAGAAACGGTGGAGTTGGAAGTGAAGTGAAAACAAGAAGGAAGGGATTGCATCCCTCCATTATACATAAGCCAGCACATCCTGGGTCAATAATGTTGACTCTGAGTTATTACTAGACAGGTGACTGGGAATAGTCCTTTGGCAGAATTGTGTGTTCTTGTGATTAGGGGTTTACTATTCGACAGTAGATTTGGGCCATATTCCCCATATTACTTGACCCCAATTCAAGTTAAAAAATAAGTCTCTGAAAAGTTGCTTGTGTAATTCTATCAGGAGGTCACAAAGGTCTTCTTATCCATGTTGGGGATAGGAGTTCCAAAGATCTAGACTCTATCTTTCTCCTTACACCCAAATTTTACTACTCAATATTGAGGTGTTGTTGGTTTGTTTGTGTGTGTATGTGTGTGTGTGTGTGTTCCAGAATTTTTCACAATTATTTTTCACCACACCCTGCTACTCAGAGGATAGTTATGTGTGTATTTTCTTTGTCTTTATTTATTTGAGGAGCAATTTGTATCCTATCTGGCTCAAGTTTTTGATATAAAGTTTTGGCATATAGATTTAATAAAAATAAGGTTTTAAAAATGGGTCCATTTTCTTTTGTTCCCTTCCAAGTGCATTTTGGAGTGAGAATTATAAATTTTTTCTTAAAATACGATTTTTTTCTGAGAAGCACCCGTCATGTTTTATTTTATATTTTAATATATACATATATGATATATACATTTAATATATACATATATACATACATATATATATATATATATATATATATATATATATATATATATATATATGAGCAGTTTAAGGTTCCAAACAAAACTTAGAGGAAGGTACGGAGATTAGCCATATACCTTCTGCCTCCACATATGCATTGCCTCTTCCATTATCAGTATCAGTCACCAGAATAGTATGTTTGTTACCAAGATGAACCTCCACTGATATATTATAATCACCCAAAATCCACATTTTGCCTAAGGGTTCACTTTGGTGCTGCACACTCTATGAGTTTGGACAAATATGTAATGACATATATCCATCATTATATTATACAGAGTATTCTCTGTGCTCTGCCTATTCATCCTTTTTCCACCTGCCACTCCTGGTCATTTTATTGCCCCTAGAGCTTTGTGTTTATTACTTGCATTTTAAAAACTAAAAGAAAACAAAATTGTTAAGCGACAGTTGTAAATACTTATGTGATGACTAGCACAGAATAAAATGCTGTGTGATTGCAACTCTAAAGAAAAACGCACCCATTTTGAGTCAACACAAATTTGAGTAAATAGTAGATCAGGTCACTACCAATCTATTAAAGAGAAAAATATTCATACCTAAGTGATGTGGAATAGTTATAAAATATAATTAATTATAGTAAAAATCATGCTTATCTACAAATTTAAAAAATATACATTATTCTAAGACTATAGAAAACTTTTAAGTAAAAGAACTAAAACAGAAGAAGCAGACCTAACGTGGGGAAAATTTACCCTGTGGAATTTACATTTGAACTGTGCCTGAACCAAGCCTAGGAGCTTTTATCAAAGGTACAGTCTCTACTATACAACAAAGATATACACTGTTGCTTGAATAAATGAATCAAAGAAGTATATTTGTAATACACATTCCCACTCCACTTATGTAATGGCACAAAGAGAAAAAGATAATATTTGCATGGCATATGAGTGAAGGGCCAAAGCTGCTTACATATGAAGCAATTAGCCCATCAATGCATATAAACTCATTTCCAGAATACAGACATGCTGTGTCTAATGAAGGTAAGATACAAAAGACGATACAGGAAAATTTAAAACATTTTTCTTGCTGGCTATCTTGAGCTGTCAATAAACATGCAACTTTTAAACAAACATTAAATAACAATATTAGATAAAATGTATTCAAATTAAAACTAAGTGCTAAATAAATAGCTTATAAGCAATAAATCTTCTAAGTTAAGAAGAGGGCAAATCACACTAAATTTAAAATGGTTTGAGAAGAATTACTGTAGTTTACAATGGTAGAGGAAAGAGTAGATCTCAGAAGACTTAAAGCACATTGTGAGTAGAAAGGAAAATAAAGTGAAGAAAAATGTTCTGATTATATGAAAGTCTAAATGCATAATTTAAAAAAATAAGAATCTCAGCACCATTCAAAACCAAAGGAAAATAGAAAAATAAGTAGGGTAGCCTATTCAATATTCCGTATACCCACAAGAGTAATCCATTTCTATACTACAACAAAATCAACCATCTGCGTTGAAAACAATCATTCGTATGACAAATTTTAGAATTTGAATTCAGGAATATTGAGATGTCTTATAAAACCATATAAAGAAAAAGTTTGCACGTTTGTATTTTTACCAAAGTACAAACTACATACTTTAATTCACATTATTATTTTTTTTAAGAGGAAAAGGGTATTATTCTGACACTTCTCCAACAGCCAATTAGTTTTGGATGTCTTGCTGAGTATTGTCCTCATTGTTTATTTTAAAGTCATGTACATTTTCCCTACATTCAGTCTTTCCATGAATACATGGACACATCAAAGTCAGTCACATAGAAATGTCTTTTGTAAGGATGATGATTCCAGTATAACACTTTGAACTTCAATTTGCTGTGACATTTTATTACTTAGCTAATTACATGATCCAATATTTTCTTCCACACTTTCTTTACAATCTCAGCAATATTTAAAACCAAAAAAATTTTCTATATGTGAAATGAAACCTGCAGTGTTCTTTAAGAGGAACAGTTGTAAAATATCAGTATATGGTTTTTATCCCTATCTTCACTGTTTGCTAAATAGTGGTAGATGTCAATCATCCAAAAAAATGTTTTAATTATTAAATTTATTGGGATATCATTGGTTAGTAAAATTACATATTAGTAGGTCAAGTATACGATTCTATAATACATCATCTATATATTGATTGTGTTCACCACCAAGTCAGTTCTCTTTCCATCACCATATATTTGACCCCATATGAGTGAAGTCATACGGCTCTCGACTTCTGTCTGACTGATTTCACTTAACATGATAATGTCAAGATCCATCCCTGCTGTTGTAAATGGCAATATTTCATATTTTCTTATGACTGAGTAATATTCATATATATTATATGAATATTAGATGTCATATATATATATATATATATATATATATATATATATATATATATATAACTCTTCTTTATCCAATTGTTTATCTAGTACACCTTGGTTGTTTCCATGTCTTGGCCACTGTGAATAATGCTGCAAAGAACATAGAGATATATATATATGTTTATGGATAAATGTTTTCAGATTTTTTGGGGTAGATATCCAGATGAGGGATTGCTGAGTCCTATGATAATTCTATTCTTAATTTTTTGAGGAACCTCCATACTGTTTTCCATGGTAGCAGTACCAATTTACATTCTCACAAGCAGAGTATGAGGGTTCCTTTTTCTCCACAAGCTGTCCAGCTGGTTATTACTAGTCTTGTTGGTAATAGCCATTCTAACAGGTATGAGGTGTTATTTCATTTTTGTTTTGATTTGCATTTCCTTAATAGCTAGTGAAGTTGAGCATCTTTTCCCATATCTGTTGGCCGTTTGTATATCTCATTAGGAGAAGTATCGTTCAGGTCCTCTGCCCATTTTTTAATTGGATTGTTTGGGGGTTTTGGGTGTTGTTGAGTTGTATGAGTTCTTTATATATTTTGGATATTAGCCCCTTATTGGAGGTATTTGCAAATATCTTCTCCCATTTGGTTGGTGGCCTCTTTGTTTTCTTGTTGGTTTATTTTGCTGTGCAGAAATAACCTTTTTAGTTTCATATACTCCCATTCATTTATTTTTGCTTTTACTTCCCTTGCCTTTGAGGTGAAATTCATAAAATCTTCTCTAAACCCAAGGTCCATAAGTTTAGTACCTGTGCTTTCTTCTATGCAATTTACTTTTTCAGATCTTATGTTTAGGTCTTTGATCCATTTTGAGTTAATTTTGGTACATGGTGACAGATAGCAGTCTAGTTTCATTCTTTTGCATTTGGCTTTTCAATTTTCTCAGCATTATTTATTAAAGAGGCTTTCTTTCTCCATTGTATGTTTTGGGCTCCTTTGTGAAAAATCATCAGGCCATATATATGTGTTTATTTCTGGGTTCTCAATTCTATTCCATTGGTCTGTTTGTCTGTTTTATGCTACCTTCAAGAGACACATCTCAGATGCAAGGACAAATAGAGACTCAAAGTGAAAGAATGAAAAACGATACTTTAAGCAAATGGCATCCAGAGAAAACCAGGTGTATCCATACTTATATCTGACAAAACAGACTTCAGGATAAAAAAGTTAACAAAAGACAAAGATAGACATTTCATAATGATAAAGGGGATGATACAACAAGAAGACATAACTCTTATCAATATATATGCTCCCCATCAGGGAACACCAAAATATATAAAGCAACTACTAACAGAACTAAAAGGAGAAACTGACAAAAACACAATTATAGAGGGGACCTAATTTACCCCATTGATAGCCATGGACAGATCATACAAACAGAAAATCAATAAGAAAATAGAAGGCTTACGTGACACATTAGACCAAATCCTCCAAAATTTAATGTTAGTTTTACCATTGTTAGAAATACAGTGCAATTCTAGAATATTTTTTGGTAATTTGTTTGAATAAAACAAAAATATTTAAAACACAAAATATCTTATTTCTGTTTCATGATACATTGTTTTTTAAAGCAAAATTTAATTTAAAGAAATTGATTCCATTATAATATATAATACTTGGTTCCTTTTGTTATTTAATTTCTTTCTAGATTGTGTTTTATATAAAATTTCTTGGAAAATTACTATTAGAGCATGAATTCTTGCTAGAGTGAGATGCCCCTAACATAACAATTACCTGGATAGAATACAAGTATTCACAAGTTTTCAAGACTATGTAGATTCCAAGACCAAACAGAATTTTTGACAGTATTACAAAAGAAACAACAACAAAAAAAAAAACTTCTCTCTAGTGCCTACTAAATACTTCAAAGTAATCTGCAGAGATTCCCACAAGATCTCATCTTCCTTGTTTAAATTATTTTAGAAGTCAGAACCATGAACATAGCCTTACATGACAGATAAATAATGCAATTTTTTTTATTTTTAGAATTTTACATATAATATGTTTCCCTATGTATTCTTTTGCCAGTTCAATCATCAGTACAGGATGTATCCAAAATATTGTGTCAGCAAATAATATTTTCTTGGGACTCAAGGAAGCAGTAATGCAATGTGGAGAACATTGAACCAAGAGTGGGAGACTGTTCCATTCTAACTCAGGTTAGGGATATGTCTCTTGGCTTCTCTCTTTAATTTTCTCTTCTGGAAATTGACGTATAAAGGCATGTGTCCTGTCTTTTGGGGGGGTTATTGTGGGAATCACATAGAAGAATATTTGGGGGGAATAATTTGTAAACTGCAAGGTTCCAACAAAATAGAAAAATCTAAAAATCACTAATAGCGTAGAAAAAAATAGTGAATTGCTACCCTCTGGTAATTTGTCAATGTGATCGATACTAGCATGTCTCATCCTGCAAGTGAATTCTCAATACCTTCTAACTATATTTTATTCTGACTCTTTAAAATAAAGTCAGCAGTCTAAACAATTATACAAACTAAAATCACGCCAGTGTAAAACTTTTTTTAAATCCCACACATAAAAATACACAAGCCTTTCCATTCTCACACAGAAATTAGTTTTGGACTACAGGTCTGAGACCAATTCCTCAATATTTACTTAGGTAAACATGTTATTTAAAACTAAGATGAGAATAGAAAATGCAATTATTAATATTATCCATCTATTTGATATGTCTGTGAAAAGCTATTCTGACCTATTTTATTAAACCTTTTCATTATGCTATTTACTATGTTAATTGAAACTTTATAATATTGGGGTCTATAACAGATTCTTTAAGCACATAGTGTATATCAGAATAAATCCACTGAGACGGTACATTTTTGAATACCTGTTTATGTTATAGTACACAATTACCCATGAGAACTCAGACTGAAGACAAATGATTGCCATTTAAGGAGAATACAGGTGATAATCATGCCTCCTGTGTTGATTTGATTGTTTAGTTATCAGTCAGATCAGGATCACCCCTCAGAACAAAAGCCCTCACCTTCAGGAAAGATAAGTAGGTCCCACTTGAGTGGAGGCAACTAAGGCAGCCCTCTATCCCTCAGGACTGCCATACTTGCTCTTGATGTCAGAAAATTTATTTTTAAAGACAAAGGCCTTTTATTTCAAAATGTAAGCTGTAGCTCAAACTGCAAATATATCTTTTCCTTCCAAAAAAAATAAATCTTTGTAAATAAATTTGATTAAATTTATCATAATAACTTCAAAACGTCAAAAAAGTCAGTAATCACTTTTCTAATTTGTGCACTTGGAACAAGACAACAACTTTTATAGGCGAACATTTAATATGTACAAGTGATTCGAACAAATGCATTACTTCCTTAAAAGTTAGATTTCATGGTAATGGATTTTTAAATAGATGACTAATGTTTTTGACAAGCCTGAAATTTCTGGAAATGTTCTCTCATTCATTGGAACAAAACGATTTAGCATGAATCTCTGGGTCATGATATTCATAAATCTTTAAAAAAAAAATTATGGAGCAAGTTTTCCAACTGTTATTTTTAGATGAGGTAAATATGCTTAAGATAAACTTAACTAGCATGCTCTGTGTTCCAGAGAATGAGTAAAATATCATTTGGAAATTTAACTCTTCAAACATTTTAATGTTTCATAAAATGTGCTTGTCTCAAAATTTTACTTCAAAATACAGTCTATGTATCCTCATGCTTTTAGAAGAGCTGTATAATTACAATAGAGAGCAGACATAGATGCTTTGCCAGTTTGAAAACTGGCTAATCATTTTAGTCACCTAAAAATGACTTGCCAATAGAATTTAATGAAACTATATATTGATATTTCATAAGTCTATTGTGGATAAGTAGCCGCTGTTAATACTTTATTTTAAAATATACATTGGGCTACACATTTAAGATTCATTTTGCGTTAAAGGAAAGCAGTAAATAACTAAGCCGTCAATTTTTAAAATACATGATTTTGGATCTTTTACCACATTGAATAAAACAGCTTGAACTTAGCCTTTATACAGCCAAATATAAAAACCTTATACATATACACACACGTTTCTGTTCAACAGCTGCCTGTATGAATAAAAAGCAAAGTTCTGAATTTTGCTTCTAAGGCAAAAGCATTTCTATTTCTCAAAATGTTCTTGAATAAAAAAAAAAGTAATCACCAAATTTCACTTCAAAGTATGCGAAATTCAGCATTGTCCACCTAACTCTACTAGTAGATCTTGAGATTTGTTAATTTTAGTGATTTATTTTAATTTAACCAGGATATTTCAGTACTTTCCATAGTCAACATGAAATTAGTATTTTCTCATACGAAATCCTCTGAAAGAATCCCACTGACATGGGTTTTATTCCACACTACTAAAAAATGAATAAATGGTGAGGTTCCTAGTAAGTTAGGCAGGATACTGATGCCTCTGATATCAGGTACACGGAATGGCATTGTATTGTTCCTCAAAAGATGAAACCCCATTAGATAGATAGACAGATAGATAGATAGATAGATAGATAGATAGATAGATAGATAGATAGATAGATAGATAGGTGTAGCTAGATAGATAGATAGATAGATAGATAGATAGATAGATAGATAGATAGATAGATAGATGATATAGATATAGATGTAGATAGATATAGATATATAGATACAGATATTTGAAAACACTCAGGGTCATGTGTTTAACTTCTGTCTGATCTGCTACCATGATTAGATCATTACTGACAGTCACTCCAAATCTCTCACTCATTACCGCATCCATCCAAGTTTTCTTATCTTTCTTACTAGGTATTTGGTTTATGTTAGCCAATATGACAGTTCCTTTTAATATCCATGATTCTTTCTCATGACAATATTTTCTACATTAAATACCATGTATTAGTTCATCTTTCCATTTTTTGTTATGGGCATATGAATGGCTTTCCTTTCTTAAAAGATACACTCTTATGAAATTCACAACAGTCATCACAGCAACTCAACCCCCTTTCTTTCCCCCTGTCTTTGCTAAGTTCCTTCTTTTTCCTTTCTCTTTACCTCAACTCTCTCCTTCTACTCCTTCCCACTTCTAATAACTCTGCAGCATATGGAGTACCTTCCAGTTGCTCCATACAAGGCTGCCTAAGCACGTTACATATTTTCTTATCTTTTGGTAAATATTCTTCTTCTGTCCATTTTAGAGATTAAACAACTAAGATCCGGATAGTTAATTAATCTGTCCTTAATCAATAAGCTCTTCGTTCTAAATTACATGTTCTTCTATAACCCATACTCAACTACCTATATTTATTTGACAGTGGCTGATTTTTAGGGCTTATCATAATCTTGTCAGCAAGACAAAGTTTGTAGGAAGCAAGAAGCATCTGTCATTTTGATGTGGTTGCCATAACCAAAAACATATTAAGTAGAATTAAATTTTTCTTGTGCTACAATTTCATTTATGTATAATGAGTTAAAGAAACTCTCCCCTTAATCAATACAAACTTTTCTTTCATTGTTTTCATTTTTTATTCCAAATTTTATATGACATATCTTCTCAGCCCTCCCTCAAAGTCACCCAGCCATCAACAGCATTAAACAATTCCCATATCCAAAAACACCATACAAAACTGAAAACACGCATATAAATATCCGTGGTACAATCTGGCTTATTTTATTGTATACAACTTTGGCACAGATTAGTAGGTTTATGGCTTAGTATTCTATCTTCTTCGTTGTTTTATTTTGTAAATCATAAACTTCTAAAGAGTTCCTGCTTCCCTTGACTGGAACACTGTCTACGGAAGACTAGGATACTAAGATATAATTTCAGGTTAAGAGAAAGCATAAGTGAAATTCTTAGAGGTTCCTTGCCCTTCCATCCTACAAGTAATAGTTTATTGCCTTATTGGAATATCATAAGCAAAATTCTAATTTAAAATTTATGAAGTCCATTAAAATTCATTTGCAAAATATATTATGAATGTGACACTTGGCTGAGGTTAAAGATAAATGTAACAGCTGCAAAATTAATATAAGAATGCAAATTTGAAGCAAATTTACTTAATATTTCACTTTCAAAGGATTTTCATTTATTTGAATACTCTATCTACTGTACCAATAAATTTCAAATATCCTAAATATCACTAGTCTTTGACTGAAAAGCACATTTTTCAAATACTTGAAGGTATTTTACTAAATATCACATTTTCCTGAAAGACCATTCACATAGATTTTTATCATTTACCTTCATATGTTTGAAGGTAAGTAGAGGCAGATGTAATCACCATCAAAAAGAACATAGAACATAACAATGCAATACACAGAGGATGTATTATAAAATTGTACACTTGAAAACTATGTAATTTTATTAACCAATGTCACCACAATAGGTTTAATTTTAAAAAGCCATTTAAATTTAATGAAATCATATCACTATCCAGTGCTTCTAAGTGGTAGAACCAAGAGTAGAGACTGCTATCTGACTGTATAAGAAGTTACTATAAACTAATAAACCAATGATGGACTGTTTCACAAAATAATAGCAAAGTTTTGAATGGCTCATGATTTCATTTGCCATCCTCAGTCATGTTAATATAGTCCTTCCTTTATTTGGTTTGCAATTCAAATATGCAAATTTCCACAAGAAATATTCTATAAATATAGTTCTATAAGCATAACCAAAATTGAGATTGAGGGCTTATTCTCTGTGTACATGGCCATGACAGGCTAATGGATATTCACCAAAAATCATAAAATACATCTGCTTTATAGTATGTATATAAAATTGTCTCACGTAATCCACAAGTGTTCCTTCTCAGGAGTTAGATTAGCTATGTTGCCTTTAATTTATTGTAATAGATTGAACTAGGACAAACAAGAAAAATAAGAATAACATTTTTGTAACTGAATGTAGCATATCTAAATTAACAAATTCCGCAATATTAGTAGTTAAGATTTTTTTATTTTTTTTTTTTATGATTTCATGACTTAAATTAGCACAATTTTAAGGATGAAATACCTACGTCTTTGCAGACAGGCACATTTATTTTCTTAGAATAAATATTTAGTTGTGGAATTGATACAGAAAATGTTTGAAAATAAACCAAATGTTCCCTTTCAAAACCTTAAGATGGTTACTTAAATCTTTCAGGGATTAATTTTGCAGTCTTTTAACCAGGAAGCTCAAATCATATGACTATAGTAGTCAATTAGATCATGCAAATATGTAAAGTAGTCTAGTACATAACAGAGAAGTGCCCAAAAATTAGCAAAAAGGGTATATACACTGTGCAGACCAATAAGGTGCATCTAAGGGCTTTGGGCTACCAGTTTACAGCTTCTACTAAGTACAATCTGAAAGTAAAGATGTGATAATCATCTACGTCTACTTAACTAGTTAAAATGGCCCTTTAGTTACAAAATTATTTAGCCAGATTCAACACACACACACACACACACACCACAAAATTTTAGGCAGCCTTTTTAAACTAAAAGTGGCTTGAACCACACAGGTTTATTCTCCAACATAACAAAAAATTCAGAAAACAGTAAATCCAGGATTAGTTAAATCATATGCTCACCAATGTCAGGAATCTAAATCAGCTGTCTGTACTACTCTTGGTTTCCCCATATGTTTGCAAGATAGACATTACCTCTCCAAGCATTCTGTCTCCAAGGTAAGAAGGAAAAGGAGGGAAGGATACCTTTCAATCTCTTATCAGTTTCTTAGTATAATTCCCTGACTTCTCATTAAATTGAACTGAATCAGTTGTCCAACTCTAAACTACTCTCTAAAAAAGGAGAAAGGGATTTACATGGCTGATTTAAGGGCAAAAATTCCTAGAGTATGTGATGGAGCCCACCTACACTTAGCACACCCATGTCAATTCCTTAACAAAATCTGGTTCTATTGAAAAGAAAATGGGAATAAATCTCTGTTAGGACACAACTAAGAGAACTAATCAGTCTGTCACCTAAGGGGCCCATTTTAATTACAAGATTTTTCCTCCAAATTTCTTCAGTATTCTCCTCTATTTTTATGTGGTCTTTGCACAGCCTGGTGAATAGTTCTAAAATCTTTCATTTCCATACTAAAAGAAAATAGCTACATTCCTTATAAAACAACCTAATTTGGCCCATTCTCTGAAACCCAAATCACCAAGAAGTTCAGGAACAAATTTACTAATCACATCAAACATAGGGTCCAGATAGATGGTCCACAGCTACACCAAGAGGCAGTCTTCAGAGGGATGAAGATCTAAGCAAGGTCACGGTCACAAACAGAAACACTTTAAAGTTCACTATAGAACCCTCATTAATATCCCTAACCATAGCTGGAATACCCAGAAATCTGAATCAAAGGAACAAAAATGCACCAGGAAAGTATCCTACACATCCAGAAGAAACTCAACTAAAGCACCAGTGAGATTCTAGGGTTGAACAAATCTTTAAAGGTAAATGGAATCAACTTCAGACAGAAAGATAGTACAGCTGCCATTCTCCCCAAAGCACCAGAGCAATGGATATGCTAGTATTATATCTATCCTTTTCAAATGAAGAGTCAGGCCTCACTGAGGGAACAATTTTATTGCTGCACTAAAAATGCAAATATATCATCTAACTGGATATGATATCGTTTTCTTAGTTTACAAAAGAAGGTGACACAATAAGGAAGCAATAGATTCACCATGAATTACATAGTTAGCTCAAGACTGAGGTCAGATCCAAAAAATCCTTGTATCAGGTATAGCAGCATATAGAGCATTTTACACAACAGTGAACTAAATGATACTGTGATCCTTTTTTTCTCATTAGGATAGTGGGTGGTTTTACATGTAAACCTTATGAGTCACTTCAAAAACAAAGCCAACTTTGCAATTTTTCTTCATTAAAGTTTAGAAAGTATAACTATGTAAAACTCACTCTGACCTTGCATTGTCAGCACCTAAATAGAAGGTTTAATAATAATATAAGTGATAGTTTTTTATCAGAAACTCCACATTGTGAACTACTGATTATTATTACCTAAGTCTGTGGCATATTGTGTTTGTCACTTCTATGGAAAATATATCAAGTTTTAAAATGCCAACTCATGAGTATGTTAAGAGTTTAACAAAAGCACTCTTCGAATTAAAAAAAGATATTAATGATATATTTCAAAGAAACCAAACTTGGTAAAATATAATACTTTCCTAGTTGCTATATTCTCAATATTTTTCTTCAACCTGAAATCATACTTAGGAATTTGAAGATTGACATGCATAATAGACCAAATGACATTTACTGATAAAATGGCAAAGAGGTACACATACCATAGCACAGAATTACTGAGATTTATAAAAATAATATTCGTATGTCAGATGAGGAGCTCATTCATAGGGCTACATGTCACAAGAATGGTATTAACCATTGAAGATTGAGGGAAGACAGAAAGCAGAAAAGGCATCAGTTCAGGGAAAGACATAAAAGGAGAACTGTCAGGAAGAAATTACATTCACTTCCTTTATAAGGATATACCCTTCATAGTACTGGGCATCCCTCTAACTCATGACATTTTTCAGATGAGTTTAATAGATTATTTTTTCATTATAAAAACACTCCCATTCTAAAAGGTAATTTACAAATAAAGGAGAACTCAAATAAGAGAAATCTGGGTTGCAGGAATATTATGTTTATTTATTTATTTATTTTTTTTACTAAGAAAGAATATATGCAGTTGATAGAAATAGAGCTAGAGAAATTTTTTTGAAAAATTATGATTCTTCCTTCTCCTGAAATTTTTTTTTTTTTAAGTATCATGCATTGGACTATTACATGATATTTTTACCTGCCTGGTAAATTGACATAGGTTAAATAGATGCTTTATTAGAATAAGATATATATGGTACACTGTGAAAACACTTGTATACAAAAATGTAGCTGTTGACAGTGTGGTAAAAGCATGGACAAACAAGCAGGGATATTCTCCATACAAAGAGGTTATTATTATTATTATTATTTTAAGTATTCAATACTACCCAGGGTCATAACAGACACCATGGGATTGAGAGAGTATACACAATGTTTTATTTCATGTGCCTTGACCTCAAGAAAAAATATACACATATGAAACATTCAACAATCAGAGATAATGTATAATAGAATAAATGGATTAGATAATAAATGCTATAAATGAGAGTGTTTCTGTAGTGATCCACAGAATAGTTACTAGCATCACACTGAAAAATGTCTTTTGATATTAAACTCAGCTGTGACATTTGTCATCTTATACATCACTCTTAAAGCTCATAATTTACATTAACATGCTATATTTCTCAATTTCAGAACTCATATATTAACAAAGGCTGTTTAATTTTAACAGAATATTTTGAAAATCGATTTGATGACGGAACACCTAACATCTGTAAACGTTTTGTGTAAATGGTTTTTATTCCCGACACATTTTAGGAGGTGCCCCTAGAGGAGTTGAGAAGAAAAAGAGGACTCTTAGATTAATCCTAATCACACATCATTGTGGAGATAGAACTTCAGTTGTCTGGAGATGGCAAGAATTTTTTTGTTTACATAAAAGGTAGAAGCAAATTAGGAGAACATTATAGGTAGATAGGAGAAAAACAAACTAATATTTCTATCTGAAGAGTCAATGGACCCTCAGAGCTAATTCCAATAATGAAACAACTCTTCAGATTCCAATCCTCTCCTGAACACTTCTAGTAATTGGGGAATCACTATTTTGCTCTGGAAAGCACCACTGAGCTCGTTGACATATGTCTGAAATCAACAACTAAAAGATGCTAATTATTTGCCTTATTGACAGAACTCCCCTTGCACTCCTTGGTTATAGTACTCTCACAAGTCTTCTGTTTTGTAAGCTAAACCTGCTCAGATTCTTTAATAGCTTTCCACATCACTTTTGTTTTTTTTTGTTTTTTCTTTATCTTTCCTGTTATCATGTCCTTCAGCATTTTAACCACCTGGTGAGTATAATGGGGTGAATTCTTCTTGTAGAATCTAAAATCTAATCTTCCAAAATACATTACTCCATGGAGTAATGGAAACCTATGTAAGTCAAATCTTACTTCTCTCTGAACTTCATCTGCCGGTTGTAGTGCATGAAATACTGAGCTATGTTTGTGAAGATGGAGAAAGTCAGGATGGTTCCTAAAGTGAAATGGAAAGGAGGAAAAAAAAAAAAGGAAGAGATGTGATTAATTTAACAACCTTAAAAAGAGAACAATGGAAGAGTCACCCATTATCTTAAGACTGTCAGACAGCAACAACAACAAAAGCAAACAATCCAATTTAAAAATGGGCAGAGGACCTGAATAGACATTTTTCCAAAAAGGACATACAAATGGCCAATAGACATATGAAAAGATGCTCAACATCATTAATCATGAAAGAAATGCAAACAAAAACCACCTCACATAAGTTAGAAAGGCTATGATCAACAAGACAAATAATAACAAGTGTTGGAGAGGCTGTGGAGAAAAAGGAACCCTCATACACTGTTGGTGGGAATGCAGACTGGTGCAGCTGCTATGGAAGGCAGTGTGGAGATTCCTCAAAAAATTAAGAATATTAAAAACAATAAATAAATAAGAACAGAATTACCATATGACCCAGCAATCCCTCTCCTGGGTATCTACAAAAAAAAAATCTGAAAACATTTATCCAAAAAGGTATATGTGCTTCAATATTCATTGTAGCTTTATTTATGGTAGCCAAGACATGGAAACAACCAAGGTGTCTTTTGACAGACGATTGGATAAAGAAGATGTAGTATATATACACAATGGAATACTATTCTGACATAAGAAAAGATGAAATAGTGCATTTGCAACAACATGGATGGATCTTGAGATCATTATGCTAAGCAAAATAAGTCACACAGAAAAAGAACCATATGATTTAACTGGTATGTGGGATATAAAACTGAAAACAAGAAAAGAACAAGACAAACAAATGAAGAAACAAAACTCATAGATACAGACAGTAGTTTAGTGGTTACCTGAGGGTAAGTGGGGAGGAGGATGGTAGATGAGGGTAAACATGATTAAATATATGGTGATGAAACTGACTCTGGGTTGGTGTACGCACAATGTGATATATAGATGATGCATTACAGTATTGTACACCTGAAACCTATGTAACTTTACTAACCATTGTCACCCCAATAAACTTTAACTAAAAAAAAAGGGACTATCAGACAGACCAAATATAATTGATACAGAGATATTTCTATTTCTTAATATAATTTAGAGATCCTCTCACAAGGCCATCACCATAGATCTAGCAGCATGAGAGTTAAGGATTGTGATAACCCTATAACTATGTTTATCATGAAACAGCACATTATAATTTATTTGGGTACAGAATGAATATTCAATTATTTATGAGTAAATCATATGCCAGAATAATTGCCTCATATTAGTTTATGTAATCATCAATTAACAGATCAAATTAGAGATAATAAATTAACCTGGAGTGCATGAAAGAAATGTTTCTAAATCATCATCTGAACCAAGGGCCTTGATACAAAATAATTCAGTTAGTATGTGACAAAAATATGTTTTATGAATACTTTAACAGAGTTAGCCATGATAGGAATATCTTGTTACTGATGAAGGGAGACTTTAAATTTCATATAATATAATTTATAAAACACTACCTTGCTGCTAGGTTGCTAACATCAATGAAATCATTATCTACAGCCACCATGATCCATGATGGTTGGGGTACCGGGGACTGTTATGACACAAAATAAATTTATGGGGTCCAAATCTAGTTTGTAATCCAAGGTCATGCTTCAAATTTATCTTTCATATTATGTCTTTACTGATTTGAAGTTACCTAAAGGTTCAAAACATAAAGGCTAGTTTTTAAACCTCGAGCCAATTTCTCTAGAATGCAGGTCGTTAAAGTTGAATTAGAGAAACTGAGAATAGACAGTCTTAATCGAAACATATGCACTAGATCTAAACTAAACCAAGAATATAATTTAAGCTATGAGTCAGAAGTTTTGCTGATTTGGGCTGGGGTCCTCAGCAGCCAGGGGCTCCTACTGGAAGGTTATGTGTAGTTTGGAAATATATGCCTTGACCCTCCACCTCAGCAGCCTTTCCTGCCCATCAATGGCCAAACTCTAGCACCTCTTTCTGCCATGTAACACCAACTGGCACTCCATAACACAGCAGACACTGTGAGGAGGGCTCTGTGTCCTCAGCTGATGGTTGTGTTGCTGTCTCCCTAATGGCCCTGTTACAAAGTGTCCACTCTCCCAGCCCCTGCAGCCAAAATGTCTTCCTTTAGCCAGTATCTTTTTTTTTTTTTAAGATCTTATTGGGGAACAGTGTTTCTCTAGGGCCCGTCAGCTCCAAGTCATTGTCCTTCAGTTGCAGGGGGTGCAGCCCATCATCCCATGCGGGAATTGAATCAGCAACCTTGTTATTGAGAGCTCACGCTCTAACCAACTGAGCCATCCAGCTGCCCTACTCAGTATATTAATAGAACTTAAGACTCCTGCTTTGGGTGTTGCCATGCAGCAGCCTACCTGTCTGTCCCTCATACCTGCCCTTAAAGAAAGGAGAGTCTGTCAGATGGAGCCTTTCAGGGACTTTGCTTCACCTTTGTGCTTACACCTTATGTCTCCCTGTTTGGCCCCAAAAGATGGCTGGTTAGTCAATGACGGTAAGATTCCCAATGGGGGTAACAACCTAAGCCAGATACAGTCGCATGGGGAGTATCTGGGGAACTCGCAGCGATGACAGACGTGGGCACAGCCCCCCATCTTCCCCTGGCTAAGGAGAGCCTCTGCCTCTGTGGCTGCACTCCTTCCCAAAACCTGCAGGGGAAGTGACTCAATGATGTGCTCTCCATCTATTCATATGCATAGAGGTTTTGTCCCTTGGGGAAGTACATACATCCTGAGACTTAAGGTTCCGCTGCCTGCAGGCAAGGGTGATTGGTTTGAATCAGTTTCCTATTATAATGTATGGGATTCACAGATCTAGAGATTGACAAGCTTCACTTCCTTTACTTCCCCACCTAACTAATAAAAGCTATGTATTGGCTTGATTTGGGGCGCAGTGCTTTGAGGCTGGAGCCCCTTGGCCCCACTTACACTCTGTTCTTGGCTACTGTATTTCTTAACCCTGTGCCGCCCTCCTTGCTCCCCACAACTTTTATCGTGCAGGATGTGACCTTTGGGGATGAGGAAAGCTTGGTTGAGGCTGTAATGTAACACTTGTCTTTATAGAGGCTCTTTGGTTGAATTTATTCCCAAGGGGCCTTGTTTACCCCATAGCAGAAGCTGCTCTACCAGCTCTTTAGTGAGGATATCTGAATGCCTAGGGTGTGAGTCATTTTTTCATTTATTCTAACATTAAAGTCAAATTAGCACCTAAAAAGGTATTTTTGAGATGCAACATAGCTTGTCAAGATTAAATCAACCGGTCCATTTTCTCTGAGCTGCCACAAGAAAAAATGGTGACTCAGAGAGCCATTATTAAAGGGACAAGCTGACTGCCTGTGTGATGAGAAACAGCTTTGAGTGAATCTTGTACCTGATTTGGCCTAAGATTTCTATTTACACAAGATTTGTCAATAGTTCAGCTTCAACTACTAACTGAAAGATCTGCCTCTGGGTTTTCTCAAGGCAGGAAATAATGTAAAAACATATTTGTTTCTTCTAAAAAAATGCAATCCTTTTTTTATTTTATTTTCAGTTTTAGTTTTTAGAAAATTTTACATACATATATATGTATATATGTGTGTATATATATATATATATATATATATATATATATATATATTTAACTTTTCTGAACCCAATTTTCCTTGAATAATCTGTCCTATCTAGGAATACCTCAGGTGCTTTTCACATTTCAAACATTATTTCATTTTTTAATTTTTTTGGGGGGAGTGAAGGAAGTGTGGATTGATCTTTTATTTAGACTATCTACTTAATGACAACCTCAGGCAAAAAAGACCTAACTTGTCCTCCACTGTTGCTATAAGAACAGTTCTCTGGTATCTGTACTTGTGCGTTATTATGCAAACTGCAGAAATTTGTGACTACTCTTTGAAATTACTGTCAGTAACTAGTTATTTGCTCTTTGCACTTACTCAAAGAACTGCTTTGAAATTTACTGATATCCATGCAAAACATTGCTAACATATGATGAATCGCATCTCCTGAAGTTCTACATTCTAATAACTATCAAGGCTTCAGTTTCCTCCATCAAAGATAGTAATGCGCATATAAAAACATAAATAAATTCTCCTCACATTTCTGACTGAAATATCCAAAAATGGTTCACTCATCTCTCCTCACCTCATTTATTGCACCTGCTCATGGGAGGCTTCCAAATTGTTATTAATTGCAATTCATTTTCAGAACCCGGTGCATGCCCCAATATCTTCTGGGTTCTTTAGAGAAATTATTGAGAAGATTGGCCATAAGACTGGTAGAGTCCCCATACAATTTCTGTAATTCATGGTAAGAACACCACATCCCATTAACAATACATTCATTGTGTTTTCTGGCATGCTAGAGTGTGAAATCTCTTGGTTCAAAGACTATGACGGCTCAGTTGTTTGAGATACTGGCTACATCAAGTCATTATTGCATCGGTTTCATTCAGGATGTCAGCTGTTCTCATTCAAATCCTTGATATATATGTTTTTGTGGGTTTTTTTTTCCTTTTGGACTCATGCTCCCTTATTCCCTTATTTCTTTTCTCCTAATCTATTCTCATCAATTTATGCTATATATATATATTCCCTCAACTTTTTATATTTGACTGCTTCTATAAGCACTTGATCCCTGGTACCTGGCCCATTGAACAAATAGTTTTTTGATGAGATATGCATTTCATTACTAATGATAGTACAGAAACAAATACTTATTGATACTGAATCTGGGAGTTTTATCTGAAAGATTCTATGGGATAATACATATTAAGAGATGCAATATTGAAGTAGAAAGAGCAGAATATATCTATTTTCTTTAAACATTCCTGATGTTCCTTATGAATTATGTCTTCAGAAAAAAAAGAGCTTCTATTGGGACAAGAGAAGATAGGAAACTAGGGAAGCTATCTATACAGATGGCCATTTCAAAATTAGAAATATATATGAGACAAATCCCTTTCTGAGTCTTTTACATAACCTAGACAGTATGTGTGTACCCTTTAAGTTTCACTGAAGTTCCCAGTTTGCTTGGTTTAAGGAATGTCCTTCAGAAAAACAAGAGCGACAAAATGTTCTCTAATTTCTTTCATATTCACCCCAGTAAATGTGTTGTTATCAACAGACTTTTCTAATATTAATCATAAGTAAATTGTTCATTTGCTTTTATTTTTTAAATCAATAAATTTGCATTTGAAATTTATATTTATTTTATCTCACATAATTTATCGTCTCCACCACAACATATACTACGACACCAATTTCAAGAATAATCATAGATCACATTCAACTATTGATTTTGACCAACTCTTCTTAGTTTTCACTTTTCTATTTAGTTGGAAAAGTTCTAGCTAACAGCTAAAGAAATTAATTTACTTTGTAATAAGTTCAAGCTTTTTCCAAATAGCAGACATTATTCAACTGCAATGTACTCATGATGGACAAATAGATAATTAGAAACACTGAGAAGGCTGACACAAATGTCACAGAGAGTATGTCCAATGCTGCCATCTTTAGAAATGAATAATTGTCAACTGACTTACTTGTCAGATAGTAGCTGTAGGATCTTAGCCAATTGATTTTTTTAACTTTTCATTTCTTTATCTGTAAAGGTGACATATTACTTTTATCTGTATTAACTATGAATAAGTCCTATATTCTGTTTTTTTATAAACTTTTGAGTATTTCCTATGCAACTACTTTGAATTTGGTTCTTAAATAAGGGTGGGAAATTATTGCCTAAAATCATCCATGTTTCAATGAGATTTTTATATAAAGTAACTCTATTGATTATAAAATTAGATATTAAATAAGAAATCATTGAAAAAAGTTGCATGAAGAAAATCTCTAAATAAAAACAAATACCCAAGAGGAATACATTATTTTAATCTGCTTTTTGGGCAGAACTTAACTATAAAAATTGTGCTCCGGGGGTTTTCTGGGTTTTGTCTTCACACCTGCATCTTCTTTTCTTTGTGATTTTTCATGCCTAGCATTTTTGGTTTCAGGACAAATATTTATTGCAGAAAATAATATTTGTAAAAAAATTTCTCATATAAGAGAAATGAAAAATAAGGTTAAATGATGCTTCAGATAGAGTTTTCATTGAGATGTATCAATGTTATCTAACAATGTCTTCTATAGTATTAAAAAACAATGTCTGATATTACTATTTTCCATATTATGGCAAACCAGATATCCTTAAAAACCAACAAAAATAAAAGATCTAAAACAAGCCAGATAAAGTATATATTAAAATTAATTTGTTTTAAATTATTGATTAAAATAGTAAGGAACTGAGAGAGATCCCTCATATAAGAGAGAGAGGGAGGTTGAGATGGAGTGAGAAGAAATAATCTGAATATACATGCATAAGAGATTGGTTGAATAAACTATGATATTTAACACAATGAAGTAGTATGAAGCTGTCAAAAAAGAAAGAAAGCTATTTTGAACAGATATGAAATGATTTCTAGAATACATTATTAGTGAAAAAATGCAAAGCACAAAAACCCACTTATGTATAAGGAAAATAAGGGAAATAGGGAAAATACTGTAAAAGTATCTATCCAACAATACCACTGTGAAGTTTAAATAGTTATTAGACATACTGCATAGAATAGTATCAAGCACATAAGTCAGTAGTAGGTATTAGTCAGTAATAATAGCATAGAAGTCATCTCTCTCTAGGACTCAGAGTCTAGGACCATCAATTTGTACCTAAACAGTTGTGATGGCTAAAAACTATATTTTAGTAACTGTATGTTTTAATAGCAAATAACAGTGATTCTCAACTGGGGTGCACATCAACATCTCTGTTGATCTCTTTAAAATTATAAATAAATAAAACACAGATTTGACAACACCAAAAACTTGTTGAACAGAAGTTTTAGACATCAAGCCCAAGTCTGTGTAAGTTAAAAAATGTATTAGGTTATATTGATAAGCAATCCTTGTTAAGAACCCCTTGTGATAGGAATATTGGGGGAGTATTATATCTGAAAGGGAATGATTCTAAGGCTATCACCACAGACAGAGAACTGAACCTCCATTTTTCTTCTATAAAATTAGAATGATTCCTTATAAGCAGGATTGCCATGATGATTAATGGAGATAACATATAGAAAATACCTAGCTCCTTGCTGTACTCAATGAATGATGTCTATTATAATTTTCTGTTCCTGTAGAAGGTTGAAAATGTATATAAAAAGAGGAAATGGTGTATTTATAATATAATTCAGTATCATATTTTAATGAGATCTGCAATTTAAGCAGAATTTTGAACTCTGCTTTAAGACCATTAAACTGAATCTTATAAAATACAAAAATATACTACCTATTTTAAAAAAGGTAATTGAAGGTCTTAGTACAATTTCAAATAATGGATTTATGCTGCTGACTTGCACACATAAATGAGTGCCCTTGTGAATTGAAAGATATTCAAGCATGTTTATCATAGTCAGAGTCTGCAACTGCATACTGATTAACGCCCCTCACTCATTAACATACATGACTCCTTGCTTGAGATTTCATTTGCATGCTCTTCTAAAAGCTCCTTTTTCCCTCACTGTTCAAACAGCCAATGACCTTTGTAATCAACAAGCAAATTAGAAGCAGGTGGCAGCTTATTTTTAATGATGTTGAGACCAAACTATTTAACTTAAATCTGAACTTTTTTCTTCCAATACTTTTTAAAGCCTGACAAATATTAATTATGTGAAGTTAGACAGACTCTGACTTTCTTATTGATGCTGACCAAGCTCTGGAACTCACCCTTTGTTTTTATATTTAATTAATATAACGACAACATCTCTCATCTATCAGTCTTTTACTTTTTACTAGAGTCTCCAGTACAAACATGATAACTTTGGGATTTAGCTAATGTTCTGGCACTCTTTACAAATTTACCTAGATAATTGTAAATGAAACTGATTGGGGACATTTCCTACATAATTGTAATTATTTATTTTAATGAATGCATATTAGTAGATTGGAAATAAAGTTTCAACATCATAAATGGCACAATTGGGCTTGTTTTCTCTATTTTGTATTAGAATTTTCTTAATCATATTTACTCAAAATCTAATTTCCCTATGGTTTCTCAGAAGTGCCAATCAATTTTGTTTCAGCTTTATATTTCAAATATATAATGAATTAAATAACAAAGACTGCCAATTACAGTCATATCTAGATTATCTACAAATTATGCGCCTCGTGAACCTACAGTAAATTTACTCTGAGGACAGTTTCTCTATACTGTTTCACATGGGTTTACTCTGTGATCTCCCATTACCCAAGAAAAATATGCTCAAAGAAACCAATATCATCTCAAAATGTATCATACACATTTTTTGAAATAAATAAAAACTGACTTTACGGTAGCCCAGACTTTTAGATATGCCACAACTACCTTTTGCTATTTTTGAGGAATTTATTATTCATTATACTTCATATCTAAACTTATCCAGCTATTAATGCATTACAATTACCATTTGAGTGAAAAAGAATATATTATTATTATTATTATTACCCTATAACAAATATTTATTTTATCTAAACTGTAAAACAAAATTTAGTTTTGAAAAAAAGTACTATCAGATATTTCTCCTTTCATTTTAAATAATCTATAATGGTCTACCTTTAATAGCTTCTCACTATTTTCTAAAACCACCTTAACTATTAATGTTTTGTCAAAAGGACTGATTCTTTTCATCTATTCACACATTATTCAGTGTTTCTTTAAATATTTATACCTACATATTTATGAAAACACATAAAACGATTTGCTTTTAAAAACAAAAATCAAATCCTCAAAACATTGTGGAGTTTTATTTTATGTTATATTTGTATATTGAATAATTACCAAATAATCTGTGGCAGCTTGAAATAAAAGACATTAATATATGTTTTTTAATTGCAATAGAAAATCAAGATCATAGAAAAAAGTTAAGAAAATCTGATTATCCAGAGTTAACCTTTGTTTTTCACAGTTACAAATATAACCATGAGCCTAATGATTTCCAGAATAAAAGGGAATATAATAAATGGCATAGCTCTCATACTGGAAAAACTAAACAAACAAGGAAACAGAAATTAGAATTTATATTTAAGATAATGAACATCTAATCACTATAACATTAAATTCAGCTTAAGGTTCGAATACATGTATTAAGTTCAAAGTTTTCTATGTCAGTAAAACGTGTATGAATGTCATACACTGCTAATGCCATATAGTGTCATACACTGTTACTTTAGAAATGTCATAGGAGACAGAATATAAGCCAAGGACTCTAATGGATAAAGTAGACATCATGCAAGAACAGATGGGCACTATAAGCAGAGATATGAAAATTATAAGAAAGAATAAGTAAGAAGTGCTAAAGATAAAAACAGAAACAAAAAAAAAAAAATCTGTAACAAAACACCTTTGATGGGCTTATTAGTATACTGGAAATGGCTGAGGAAAAAAATCTCTGAGTTAAAAGATATATTAATAGAATCCTAGAAAACCAAAAGGCAACGGGAACAAAGACTGATAAAAATGAATAGAATATCCATGGGCTGTGGGACAACTATAAAACATGTAACATGTAACATATGTATAATGGGCATACCTGTGGAGGAAGAAAGAGAGAACAGAACAGAAGAAATATTAGAAATAATAATGACAGAATTCTTGCAAATTAATGACAGATATCAGGTTTAGCACAGGCAGCGAACAACTGCGAATGCTCTGTAGCTCCTACCAGGTAGCCACGAGCTGATCACAGTAGGTGACCTGGGCCTACACCAGAGCCCCTCCCAAGAGGCCCCAGAACCAACGTACTTCGAAGTTGGCTTCAGATCTGCCACAGCAGAGCACCAACCAACTAGCTCCACAAGTGGCACACACATTATAGTCAGGTTTTGTTGGAACAAACAGTAAATTCTTTCAGCAACATTGAGCTTTCTCAGGCGGGGAGTTTAAGGGTCTGGGGTTGCCATCCTAGGGACAGACCTTAAGCTGCTAGAAGCGACACTAGTATTTGTTCAAGTCTTTTACTGTGAGGGGTGAATGAAATTGCTTGTGCTGAGAGTTTGTTGTTCTGATATTCAGAGCCAAGGTTAAGGCCTAGAAGAGGCCTCACTAGAAAGAGGCCTGACTATAGTTTGGTCAAGGAGTGAGTCTCTCATTATACATAAAGATGAGGACTAATTCTTTATTTTCATAAACAGACTCTTGTTCTGGGATTTGTAGTTGTAACAGGTTGTTTAGAGCATAGCTAGCTTCTTCTATTTGATAGGAAAATTCTTTATTAGTATTCTGAACGTCTACGTATGATATTGTATTTCACTTTAATGGTATGCATGTATCCTTCTTAATAGAAAGAAAAAAATGTTAAGTTAAAGGTAACATTATAGCAGCCTAATTTTATTTTTTGGCACCTTATTCAATACCAAATTATCTGTATCTGATATTCAATGATAAGAACAATTTTAATTAGGTTATATTTAACACATTAAAGCTAATTTTAAAATAAGTCATATCTGGTACTGTATTTTTTTATCTTACCTTAATAAAAACCAATAAAAATGCATTCGTATTGAAATCTTTAAAAGAACTACAAAAAGAAAAAAAAAAAGAAAAAAGCTAATGTAACTCATATTAGGAGGAAGATTAACATATAAGCATAGGACCAGCCCGGTGACTCAGGGAGTTGGAGCTCCATGCTCCTAGCACCGAAGGTTGTCGGTTCGATTCCCTCAACCACAGGGTTGTCGGTTAGACTCCTCGACTCCCGCAAGAGATAGTGGGCAGCGCCCCCTGCAACTAAGATTGAACAGGGCAACTTGAGCTGACCTGCTGCTGAGTTCGATGGCTCAGCTGGTTGGAGTGCGTCCTCTCAACCAGAAGGTTGCTGGTTCAACTCCCCCAAGGGATGGTGGGCTGCGCCCCTTGCAACCAACAATGGCAACTGGACCTGCAGCTGAACTGCTCCCTCCACAACTAAGATTGAAAGGACAACAACTTGACTTGGAAAAAATCCTGGAAGTACATACTGTTCCCCAATAAATTTCTGTTCCCCTCCCCCAATAAAAATCTTAAAAGAACAAAACCAAAAAACAAACAAACAAAAAAAACATATAAGCATATACTTTCAGGAAAAAAAAATGGATAAGCCATTACAGTCACAGTTAATGCTTAATGGAAGTTTGAACTATTTTCTAACTCCTCCATTCTGCTTGTTTGGGGGGTGCCCTTAGAAAGAGAACAATACAACAAACAGCTGGTGGAACATTCATCTATATTCCTGTTAAAAAACATGGGGAAAAAAAGAAACTTTTAAAATTTTGTTTTTTAAGCCATTTTTGTATACCTCATGCTGACAAATTAAGAAGCAAACAAGTCCATTCACATTCAAATAATAAGCATTGAGGTTCTAAATGTCAAGCACTTCCCTATTGAAACACTCCTTGGCTTGCAATTGCATATGTCAATTCATGTATGTTTAGGGTAAAATATAATAGATAAGTATGACAGGAGACCAATGCACAAATGTTTATATTTGCATCCATCATAAGACCCTTCCAACTATGATAATTGTTCAAGATATACAAATAGAAGATTTGCTTTTCTAAAAGTTCTTCAGTTATATAAGTTATAGTAGGCCTCACAACTGACAATGAAAGAAAATGAATTCAGGGCTGAATATGAATACAGGGAGAAAATAGTTGCAAAGCACATACCTTGTAAAAGACTTATACCTAGACTTCACACACACACGCGCGCGCGCACACACACACACACAACTATTACAACTCAAAAATAAAAAGATAAGCCACCCAAGAAAAACGGGCAAAAGATACAAACATTTACAAAAGAAGATATACAAAACAAGCACATGAAAAGATGCTCACCATCATTACTCATCAGAGAAATGCAAACTAAAACCAAAATGGGATAGCATTTCATACCTACAAAAAAGGCTACAATAAATAATACAGTCAATAGCAAATGTTGACAAGCATGTGGAATAATACAACTACTCAAAAGTTGTTGTTGGTAGGAATGTAAAATGGTGCAGTCACATCAGAAAACAGTTTGGCACTTCTCATAAAAGTAAAATGTAAAACTACCATTCAATCTTAGCCATTTCAAACCTAGATATGAATCCAAGATAAACGAAAACATATGCCCATACAAAGATTTGCATACAAATGAGGTTACAGGTAAGGCTCATGGCAGCACTATCCACAATAGGCAAAATCTGGAAACAATGTAAATGTCCATGAAGTGGTTAGGAGGTAGACAAAATATAGTATATCCACACAATCAAATACTTAGTAATAACAAAAGAATAGACCACTGACACGCTACATCCTGGATGAATGTCAACAATATTATGCTAAGAGAAAGAAGCCAGTCAGAAGACACATATTATGCTATCCCATGCACACAAATTTTCAGAAAAGGCAAATTTATAGAGATAGATAGTAGATTAGTGGTTCTGGGCTGCTGCTAAGGTAGGAAGTGTCAAGATGCACAAGGAATCTTACAGGGGAAGGATGTGAAAATGTTCTAAAACTGGTTAATAGTGATGGTTGCATAAATTAGTCAAGTTACCAAAATCACTAAATTGTACACTTGAAATGGGTGAATCTTCTCATATATGTAAAATATACCTATATAAAGTTATTAAGAATATTAAGCTTTTTCCTATCTATTTAAGATTTTGAATTCAGAGGTCAGGTAAATATCATGGGGATATGCATTTAAAAGTTTTTTGAACAAAAATATATGCAGAGATGTTTATCCTAACAGTGAATGAATAACTCCGATTTGATTAACTGGTTTGACAATAGAGACTGGCATTTCAAATTAGGTTACATGGAAGGTATTTTTCATAAATTAGATGGGCAAATCTGCAGTTTGATGAAAACTTTGATAAAAACACAAGATGTGAATGCAAAATATAAATCATTCCCAACCCTCTCTGTATAAAATAAGGTACCTGTAAAAAAAGAATAATAAGTAAATTTAATAATATTTTGCTAAAGATTCTTAGATATACTTTTTAGAAATGTAGAAAGTGATGCACTCTAATACATTTGTAATAAAGCTCGTTTACTATTTAAGTGTTTTTAAATCTGTGCTTTCACCAAAATGAATGTGAAACTATTTAAGTTATCAGGTATTCATTTTTATTTTTACATATTAGTATATAATTTGGGGGTTATAAGTCAAACGGATTCAAATAATTAAATGATATTATTATACCAAAAATTTCTCTTTTCATCCACCAGTTTTATATGAACAAGGTTATTCCTTATAACTTTCAACATAGACAACGAATTGACTATTCAAGTTAATTACTAAATATTAAACCAAAAGGAGGGGGAGAGAAAGAGAGAGAGAGAGAATTTTAAGCATGCAAGCCTAAAAGAGGAGGAAAAGAAGGATAGTATAAACAGAAGGAATGGAGAGTTAAAAAGAAGAACTTCTTAGGGGGAAGTTATTATTATTTCTGACAGTACATCAAGTTAACTGTCAGACCTGAATGTCAATATGTTATAAATAAGAGTCACAGAATATCCAAAACAAGATGTAAAAGTAGGGATAGAAGTGGAACTCTTCTAGGTGTGACAGTTTAAGATATAATTACACATGAGCTTGTCAAGCCCGTGATACTGAAACATAACACAATGACTGAATCCAGGTGAATACATCCATACAGGAGTGGTCATAAAAAGAGAGGTCAGAGAATAAAATAACAGACTGGTACTTCCCTATTTATTTAATCTGTATACAGAATATACCATACAAAAAAACTGGGCTAGACACAAAGGAGGAGTGAAAATTGGTGGAAAAAATACAAATAATTTAAACTATGAAGATTACACCATTTTACTGACAGAAAATAGCAATGATTTGAAATGACTTCTGATGAAAGTGAAAAAAGAAAGTACCAAAGTAGGACTGCATTGGAAAATCAAGAAGAAAAAGTCATGACAGAAGAAATGCACAATTTTAACAACAACAACAAAAAATGCAGCAGGAAAAATAGAAGACCAACTATGAGATGGATTGACTCAATAAAAGAAATAATAGGCTTGAGTCTATAGGAGCTGAGCACAGCTGTTGAGGACAGGACACCATGGGTGTCACTCACTCACAGGAGTGGGAGCTGACTCAATAGTGTGTAACGCACAAATTTGATCAATGAGAAACATAAATATGGAAAGATATTAAAATTAGATGAAACTGAATAATGTCTTATCTCCAAAGCAAATAGCACCTTAATTAGGGCTTCAGAGTTCATATTTTTTGTTTACTGAAAATATCATAACTATTTAGGGATATTTATCAGTAGTGCTAAATAATCGTGTGAAAAGTTAAGCACAAGTAGAAATATCTGTTAGATCTACAGGTTTAGGCAAGTTCTATAAATTCAATTTCATGGTGTCATTATAAGCATTAAATGAAATAAAGGATGCGAAGCATTTACTTCTGTATCTGACATATAATATGCTCTCCATAAATCTTGGTTACTTGGTAGTAGTTACTATTGGTATCATTCAACTATTTGGGGTATAGAGACAAATGACCTTACATGTAATTGAAAGTTGTATGTAAACATTTGCACTGGTATTTTAAAATCTAAACTTGATTTAAAAGGAACCAAGTTCACAGAGTGAGTGAGGGGTTTTTGGGTTTGTCAGATATTTATATTTGTTCTGTACGAACATTATAAAGCTAATAAGTTATAGGTACCTGTATCTCGGTGGATCTGATTTTAGTTAAATAAAACTTCACTGCCTAGTTAGCCTATTAGAAGGGGGTGGGAGGAAATAATATCTACTTACGAGATTGCTTTTAAAGATGTTAAAATGTTAAATATAATGAATAGAAAGCACTTAGCATAGTGAAAGCAACCTAGTACGAGCTCACTAAATGGTTGCTCATATTACAGTTCTAAAATTGATGCTATTACTAGACATACCGCCTTCTTTCCACCATGTGACCTCCAATGGGCCCTCCTTCACTACTTATCATCCCTATATGTTCCAGAGACCTTCAGTTCTCCCTTCCTAATGCACTGTACAATAAAAGAGAAATCTGAAAGTGCCTTGCTTATTTTTCAAATGCTCTTTCAGAAGCTTGTGTCACTGATGTTATCAAAGTGCCAGATGGGAGGACTTCTTTTAAAAATACTAACCCCATAGAGAGCCACTTCAACACTGCTATAAGAAGATACAAGCAAATGCATATACAAAATAAATTATCATTCATGTTTAAAAAAATAAAAGAAGTTTCTGTATATATTATAGCGTTTTCACCTCTATAATTTTATTCTGTGCTGAGATACTGAACAGGGAGTAACAGTTGTTGGTCCATTACTGACTTACAGTTTCCTGTGCATTTCTTCTGCTTCCCGGTCCTCGTAACACTACCATAGGAGAGTGATGTGTCTTTTGCCAAAGAACCACATGTCTTTCCTTGGATGTCTAAACCAGTAAAAGTGATCCTCAGCCAATTTTTATGAGTTGTATTATGTAAATTGATCACTCACATCTGCATGTGTTCCTCCTTTCTACCTGTACACACACACACACACACTACCCACCATGACTTAAACAGAAAATATTACATGCTTGTAAAGTCGCCTTGAAGTGTGTATTTACACTTCATAGCTCACCTTAAAATTAAGAACCCAGAAGTATAATTATCATTCTATGCCTTTGAAGTAGATAACAACCAGGAAGGGGACAGTCATATTTTTTCACTGTTAATATTTTTAAGTAGTATCTAGCACTGAATGAAAATCTGTATTTTTAAATTGAAGGAAAGACATCCTGACATAATAGAAATGGTATTAGCTTTAGAGAAAAATGTATAGGCATCCATATCCTGGCTTCATCACTTATTATTTTAATGACTTTGAACAAAGTAAATTCTTTACTCACAGTTTTTGTGACACTCAAGAACAACAGTATTATAAGGGTTGTTGGATTGAATGGGTAGTGTTGTAAGTGAACTTCATGTACCCATTTTTCTGTATGTAACAATTTCTATAATGCAAGTGTACTAATTCTTAGAGAACTCACAACTGAAATAAAGAAGCATTTCAATATTAAAATGTATGCCAAATATATAGTGACTGTGAGAGGGTAGTAATAAAGATATCAGTTAGTACCACCACACCGATAATTTTTCAAATAGATCCACAAGATTAACTTTTTCCTAATGTCACAAACACAATTGTGTGTACATGATCAAATCATCTAACAGATATGTTTACCCAATAAAAATTACAGTCACATATATGCTTAGTATATTTTTAGAGAAAATACTCTGATATATAACTAAACAGACTAGATATTTAGGCAGCATAATAAATAATATAAGCTGATATTTACTTACAGCTTACTCTATATGACGCATGTCCTAAAAGTTAATGCATTCAGTCCTTGAGGCAACCTTATTAGGAGGTACCATTATCATTTCCATAGTACAGATGTGAAAAGCAAGTAAACAAACAAACCCTGAAGCACGTGAGGTTTGAGTTGCTTAAGGCGACTAACAGAGGGAGATAGAATTATTCAGCTACTTTCAACATGGCAGTGGGAGAATCTGCACAGAGGAAATGTAGATCTATACAGTGATTTAACAACATGAAAACCCAATGAAAGTTGTTTCAGACTATTTTTAGGTAAAGATGGTGTTTTCTAATCTGCCTGACTTGCCCCTCACTCCATCCCTATTTTCTCATTGAAAATATGATGAAATTATAGAAACAAATATAAAAGTTCAAAATCCCTTAAACTAACAATGTTTTTTCCATGGATACCAGTGTATTCGAGTATGAATGGGCTATGAGGCAGAATCATGAGCCCCAGACATGATGAAAACTTTCAATAATTTGTACCTTCCCCGGCTGTACACCTTCACTCAGGTTCATGTTAGATTTACCACACAGATGAACTGCTTGGTAGGGTATTCAGAGCTGATTCAAGATTTTCTTTCTAATTAGTTAACTTTTGATCTATGACAACTCCAGTATTTTATTTTTCAGTAGTGCCACAGATTAAGAAGCTGCATGAAACGGAAATATGTACATCACACACTAAAAGGTAAGTTAAATAATTAGGAAGGGCTAGAGAATGGAAGAGCATTAGGTACTGTGAGCTTTCAGGGGTTTTGCACACCTTATGTGGACAGAACCAGCACAGCTTGCATCAAATTTTCCAGAGAGATATTCACTTCTGCATAATCAGATAACCCAACAGTAAGAACAGAAACAACATCCTCTCAGCCTTGTAGATTCACTCTGCACCTCAGTGGGTGCCGGCATAAGATCTGAGCAAAGGACTCAAAAGGACACAGGTGAAGAGTGAGGGGCAGGACGAAAACTCAGCAGCACTGCTACTGGGGAAGCATAGGCCTGGATTCACTTCTAATTAAAAGATGAATAAAGAGAGAAAAATAGCATGGGGCCCATGAAAAAAATCTGAAAAAAAAGGGAGATGCTGTGTTGACGATATAGAAAAAAAACAAAAACAAAAGATATTTTGGTTAAAGATTTCGCAATGAAAATAATACTTTAGAAATAATTTTTTTTTTCAATAAACACAAAAACAGGGTATGGAATCCAAATGGCTTTTGGGTAGAAGCCCATAACCTCTCTTGAAAATTCCAAGCAAAACATAGTAAATAAAATACAACATAAAAAGTGATAACTGGCAAATTACAGTTAGACTTACTAAGGATGAAATCTGTAAGACATTAATAATAATTATAAGGGGACTGGGGCTAAATGGACAAAAAAACAAAAACAAAAAAACCTTACTCAAGTTTCAGTACAGGGTATATTCCAGCTTTGTCTCATGAGATGGAGACAGCACAAACTAACAACTTGCACAAGACACAAAGGTGGTGCTTGTTTAGAAGAGGAAAATGAAACAATGGAAACAATAATTGGACAAATAAAACAGTAATGGAAAAGAGCAGTAATGTAAGTTTATCGTGTGAAATTGTTTCATTTCTATTATATAAATGATTAATCAACCCCATTCTCTAATTGTACTTTCCAAGACATCGTGGCATCTGAATGCATAAGAAACTAATCTTTTTTGTAGTAATTAAAAAGCATGTTAGCAGATAGTAAACTAATAACTATAATAATAAGAATGTACTAATTTCACAGAAGTTTTAAAATGTTTTAAGAGCTCTCTATGATGCTAAAATATTAATAAAATTTCCATTTTCTTGATTGTAAAAGCATTTTTAATCAATATGATATGGATGGCATAAAGCATAGTGATTTTCCTACAATATATTTACTATTTTTAAAATTAGGCAATTCATTGGTCAGAAAACTCATTTATGAATAATAGTATTAAAATATTCACTCAATGGCATGTTTATATATCAGGTAATGACAGCTCATTTTCAATTTGATTTGTTGAGATATCCCTCTCAACTCTGAGATAAATGGACTTTGTCAGAGACTTCTAATTGAGGAGTTAAAAGTGGGACACAGCCCAATGCTTAAATAGTTCAAGAACAATAAAAATAATTGTTTCAATTGGTGTTTTAGTATTTTCATCTCTTTGTTCAGATTAGCAGGCTTTCCTTTATTATCCGCAAGTAAATGGCTTTTCTGAAATTCCTTAAAAATGTGCTCAGCTTATATGTAATTATATAGCAATGATTGCCAAACTATCTGGGCAGGGAACTCCTCCATTACCAGGGACTGCTGAGAATCACCTTTAAAAACACCAGTGGCCCTCTAAACCCATTTGGTCCTACATTCTTGTTATCCATGCCGAACAAAGCCTTAATATTCTTGCTATCTGGAATGTGTGAGCTCATCAAATCATCTAGCCTCTCCTTTGGATGAAGCCTTAACCCTTTAACATTGTAGACTGGCTCCCATGAGATTATCCCAGGTAGCTCTTTTATTCATATCGTAGGTATCAACTACCGCAAACTGATCATTGTTATGTTCAGCTCTCTCTTACCTCTTGGCTTCACATATATTTTCACAGCAGAACAATCTTAACTATAAACTCCACCACCCCACCACCCACCCCCCGGCTAACCTCTATTTTGTAGGTCTCACCTTAAATGTTACTTCGAGGAAATCGCCCATAAACTCCAAAGTCTGACTTTGGAAACTCTCCAGTGAGTTCCTGTATCCTTCTCCCATAACAGCATTTATCAAACACACTGAATGCTATAGTACATTTCTGTCTCCCCAGTAGATTATGTATGTACCTCATGCATCATTGTGTGGCCATTATCTATCAGAGGAGTAGCATCTGATAAGCACATATTTCACAGAAGGAAAGAAAAAGGAAAAGGAAAAGGAAAATTATAGTTTAAAAACTTAGGCATTTTCTGTTTTAAATACTGTATACTATATTAACACCTTTTTAAAAAATCTGGCTTTTTTTCAAAGCATCAAGACAAATTGAACTCTATTTCATCTCTTTCATGAGGCTGCTCTAATATAGAGACAACAAAAACTTTATTCACATAAGAACATCCACCTTTCTGTAAATTAGTCACTGAAATAGGAAATATGATCATTTTCTGTGCACTTCAATTTATAATTGTCCACCCAGATTCCTGTGTCCTTCAAATTAAGCTGATTATCCAAATTGCCACTGATTTGTTTATTCAACAAATATTTCTTATGTGCTCATTATATGTTAGATGTCATGCTACATTTTATAGCAAATTATAATTCATTTAATTCTCAAAACAATCACATGAAGCATATGGTATAATCACCATTTTAACAATAAGTAAAACAATGAGTAAATTGTGGTATAACAATTATATGACTTGTCACTCCCAGAGAGCTTGACATCATAGCCAGTGTTTATATTTCCAACACATTCTAATGCAGTTATTCATTTTGTCAAAATTTTAATCTAATAAGTTTCTACAATTCACAAGCTTCTCTGTCTCTCCTCCCTCCCCCACTTCTTCCCCAACCCGTTCTCTGTCTTTATCTTCACAGTGTTTCATTTCTTTTCTAGATATAGAAATATATAAAACATGGTAATTGTTATCATCACCATTCATAAGCTGTGTTAAAAAAAATAAGAGGTTCGATTGTAAAATGAAGCTACTCAATTTAATATACTGGGGATGACAAAAAGCTATATACAAGAGGACACTTTGGTCAACGTTGCTCAAGCAGTAGTTTGCTGTAATCAGAAGTGTCTGGACGCTGATCGTAACCACTTTGAGCACCTCTTGTAATTGCAGAAGTCAAACATGACTCATCTTTTGTTATCAGTATATATTGAGTATTACAATTTTAATAGTTTTTTCCTCTCTTAAAATGTGCATACATTTTTTGGCATCCTCTGTATTTATTGTGTCCCTATTATAATGAATGCATATCTACTTCAGGTGCTAAAACTGAATAGAACTATAATAAAAGGCAGAGTGTGGTGATTGTCTGAAAGATTTAGGAAAAATATTATACAATGGGAGCAAATGTAACTCCTGGGGTTTGCTAAAACACACTCGATGGGGCTGTAGCATTTCAGACGCTCTCTGGCTACATCTACCCACCTATGATTTGCTCAGTCAACCTACAAACCATGCTCAGGAACCACAGAAAATTGAATGGCCTCCCATTTCATTTTGGAGCTATGGCAGCTGGACAGGCTGCCTCTGGTCTTCTCACATTTAAACAGCCTACTTGTGGCACATTCATGTCTCAGAGATTTTATCTCAGAGATCACGAGTTTCCTCAAGAGAGAGAACAGGCCTCTTTTCCCTCAGACCCCAAATTTATAGTGGGTTACCTACTCTGAGAACCCTTTCTGTTTATGTAGTCTATAAGAGACAGACAGCAAGTTGATCACATCTCACTCACTTTGTTTACTCTCCCATTTTCCCCAATATCACAGCATCAGATGGCTCTTACATGTATGGTGAGGGGTAAGAGAGGAGTAGGAGAGGACGGGGTAGGAGCTGAAAAATTGGATGGTCAAAAATAACTGGTTCTGACTATCAATAAAAGTTTTAGCCCTTATACATAAAGCCTAGGCTCATCATCTTAGGAGTAAAGGGTTTTGTGCTGTTTTTCTCCGACACCAATCTGATAGCTTTACCCCATAATTAATGAGGCCTGAGTACAGGTAGTTGATAAGAATGAGGGAAGGAGTAGAACATTCTGGTTAATGTCTCGCATCATGTCTATGTTCTCTGTGTTCAATATGACCATATAACATAAAAGAAAATCAAAAGAATAAGAATTCACCTGCAGCTCCATTACTGGTTAGTATTGGGTCTCCTTCATTTAAAATATATTGTTTGAATAAGTACAGTGAATTAATCATAAAAACCTTATCAGATTATTTTGGGCTTTGGAGTTAAAACATATCTATCTGCCTAAGCAAAATACCACAGGTAAGCCCGACTTCTGTAAAAGTTTCTTAAAGAAAAGTCCTACAATGAGAAATAAGCCCCTGGTTTTGATTCATCAGCCTTGGGGGAACTGGAACAATGGGCATCACCCACTGTGACCATGAACAGGAAGTTAGGAAGAAGGGGCCCTGTGGGAAGGCCAACTCCCAGTGTGTGAGCTGGGCTGCTGCACTGAACACCTTACTTGGTTAACTGTTGCCTGGAGACCAGTCTATGCAGTGCACCCTCAGCACAAACTTAATCTCAGCATTTATAATTAGGAGACCAGTAAACGGACTTTTAAAATCCCTAAACATGTCAGTTTTGATAGAAATACATAGCTCCCAAATTATCCTATTTTGAAGCCAGCTATAAGGAATACGGAAATGGGGACAGACAGTTTTACCATTTTATTTTTAAATTTCTTCTCTTTGTCTCATTTTTCTCGTTAAAGAGTACGCTTCCTTATTTAAGACTCTGATGTTAAGTCTCCATCTCCATTAGCCCTGACAATCAGTAAGGGAGTGTGGGTGCTCACCCAGATACATATTCATCAGTGCAGAAGTCAAAGTGATTGGAAACTATGTGCTAAAATAAAACACCACTAACAGTTGTACTACCTCAGAGAAAAATCTGCTACTTACATCATTTATGGAGATCGGCATTTGAGAGTCTATGTACTTATTTTACTATATAAACAAATAAAAGGAAAATGAAAACAAAGCACAGTACAGAGCAATATATACTAAATTTCTAATTGCTTTCCTGTCACCCATTTGTTTATAATGTGCTGAGTACACTGACAGGATAATAACTGAAGAGCGTGACAAATGTTTGAAATGGATATGATGACTTCAGATCCATTGCCATCATAAAATAATCGCTTTGTGAGTCAGCCAGTGTTTCTAGTTTTAATTGACACAATAGATTTGCAATTATGGGCTTCTCTTCTGAGTTTGCTTTTTATTTTCACTAAAGGAGAAATATCCACCAAAATTTTTTGCATTAAGTAGGTATCATTTGCTAAATCAGTTCAATGTGAGTGTTTGTTTTGATAAAAGTAAACTTCTCTGACATGTTTTTCTGCCTCAAAGAATATATTTTGCCTGTAGCATGAGGCAGTTGCTGCATTCTGTGCCTCTTGAAATGTAGCTCAGCCAAGATAGCCAAGCAGAGACAAAGCTGGGTAGCATGGTGCTTCGCCAAATTTGCCTTCACCCCACTCAATCCCAGGGCTGATTTCTCTATGCTGTAGCTTGAAGTCATAGAAAGTTCTTTCTCAGCTCCCATGCAGAAGAGCTGTGGCAGCATCCTTGTGATTCTCCAAAGATATGTGCAATATCAGAGGCATCGGCAGGGAGTTTTCTCCCCTCCAAATCTCCACAGAAACCATTCGTGTACAGTATTAAAAAGGCAGATTGTTTTGCCTTCCTTGGTTACAGAAGGATCTTAGGTCTACTCTTTTCCTTTCATTATGTTAGTAAGGATGAGCTGCTATAGAATCATTAAATATATGCTAAACAAGCTTCTAAGCCAATTTAGCAGATTGGATACAGACTTTAAACAAGTAATTCCAATGCACTGAAATGAAATCCAGAACTTTAATACATAATGTAATTAAGTTGAACAGAAAATAAGTATAAATTAAAGGAAAAATGAAAGGAGAAAACAAAGAAAATCTATAACTCTAGGTAGAAAAAAATCACTCAAGAAGAACACAAAAAAAGTCATTGTCCAGTTTTGAAGCAAAATCTTATGTGGCATGGAACCTGGAAATAGGTAAGAGAGACACGATTAAAGATAGCATCTTTTAACTGTAAGCTAATCAGAAAGAAGTTTATAACGAAATTCAAAAACAAGAATGAGACAGACACTTTTTAAAAAAAAAAATTTGAAGTAGTGAGTTTTATACATGAAGAGGGAATATTGATCTTACATGTGGTACTAAAAAGGACCATTGGATGAGATTAACTCTTTCAATATTAGGTGTATAGTTTTTAAGACCCTCAGGTATCACTGAAACTTGAAAAGGAGAGAATGACAATACTTGCAACCCATACCTGAATCCATAAACATTCTCAAGTCCCAAGGGTAGACTAGGCAACTATCAATTTCTGAGGAAAAGTCTCTAACCTGGAATAAAGAAGTGGAGACTGAGGAGATAAGTGAAAGAGCTAAAGACTAAAACACAATGATAAGGGGAGAATGAGAGTTACATGTGAGTGAAAAATAGTCTTGATATTCTGCCCAGCCTCTAAGAGACCATCTACATGCAAGAAATCCCCAGATCTGGTCAATGAAGAATGGAATTCAAACACAGTGTCTGGGAACAAGTTTGTTAGTCCAAGGGGGTGCACAATGCCCAATTTATAAATGCCGATTCCTTCCCTCCCAACTCCCCCACACATACTTTTTATTTTTATTTGGAAAGGAGTGTAATATTTAGACAGAATGAGTGCCTTGAACAAAGGCACAAAGGCAAGATGACATGCCAGGTTAATATAACTTTTGTTCTTTTGTGGAAAATCTGATATTTCTTCTAAGAATGTTTTTATGTTTTCTTCATATTGTTAGTGTCTTGAAATTTCACTACATCAGTGTGTTTGCATCTGTATGTGCACACACACGTTTCATCCTCATATTTTTCCGTTCCATTAGGCCGATTTTACAGATTCTGTACCCATTTTCTAGGCCTCTTCCCTCTGTACTTTGAAATATACTTTCTGCATGATAGAAAAATTATCAGTTTGTTCATGCAATCTCATTAATTCATTCCTCCTTTTATTGTTGGTTTTTGCTCATTTTGAGCACTTTTGTTCATTTTCTTGTTTAATCTCATTGATCAAGTGTTTCATTTGCATTATCTGTTCTGCTTTAATTTTTTTTTTACGGGTGCAAAACATTCTCACATTTATAACAGTACATACAGACAATACTCATTCTCATTTATTTTCTCCATTAAATATGGTTCCCTCTGTTTTCATTTTGGTGTTCAGTTTTCTGTGCTTCTCTTGTGTTATTAAATTTCTGCAAATATTTATTGATTCTGTCTTGTGCATTTACCTTTGTATTTATTTTTATTTGCCAGTTGGCTGCTGTACCTCTTGGATCTTAGGGTAGCATTGCTCCAGGGTATTTCAAGGGTCATCAAGGGTTCTGCCCTATCTCTGTGCCCAAGTTCTCAAATGTACTACTCACTCTGGGAGAGAGAAAATACAGTTGCCTCTGCCTGGTCCAGGATATGCGTATGGGGAAGAATGCTCAATGTGGAGGTTTCCACCCATCTGGCTGATTCTCATGAGGTAGTTTGATACCACCACCCTGTTGGTGGTGCTGGGAGGAGTAAGGTGTCCTGGAGGCACCCAAGTCTTATTGCTGAGGACTGTAAAATAAAAGCTAGCAACATCATTATTTCACATTGTAAATTAGTGTTATCCCAAAAATACCAGTGTAACAGTTTGCTAGTTAGCATCATTTTGTGCAAAATAAATGAAGCAGAAAACATTTTGATAGTTTTCACGGATTCAGCTCTGCACTTGGAGAATATAAACCTATAATTACACACGTGTTTTTTTTTCCTACTTCTTATAATAAAATGCAGCAAAGTTCGAGAGAATGCTAGGACCTATAGCTGTTCTATGTACAATGTAACAATGTACTCAAAGACAAATAATGCCTTATGGATTGATAACTCTTCAAAAGCTGTGTACCATGTTGCTGGCTTTTTCTTTACCTAACTGAGAAAACCATAAGAGCACAGTAGCAATACTATTTTCTAGACAAAAGCAAAGGTGAATTATTCATTAAATATTAGATTCATGAGGAAAGTCTATTGGAAAGACCCATTGGCAAAGTTGTTGTAAGAAATATCCTGCACACTTATATTTGGACCCTTTGACTTTGGTCAAGAATAACCCTGACAGAGTAATTCATTATGTAAGAAAACCCATGTAAGACAAATGATCAAAACTGAAAATATACTCATCATTATCGTTACACAATTATTGCAAGAGAAAACAATAAATCACTTGTAAATAAACACGTTTATAATGCAAAAGAACAAAAGAAAAATAAATCAATGAAAATATTTTCAATAAAAAGAAGACTGTCACCACACTATTAAGCAAGAACTATTCTTGAGAAAAGTAAAACAGGCTCCAATTTCACAAACACAAGTTGCCTGTGAAAGGCTGGTTGGGTTCTCAAAGTCCATAAAGGTGAAAAAAAATACCCCAATTATCACAATTATCAAAGGGAGTATTTTGGAGCTATCTTTACTGGGGTTCTGACTGAGGTCTAGCAGACAAGTGTATTATCATTTCTGTCAAATATTTTTGTTTCTCTATATCTTGAACACTGAGCTATGTTTCACGGCATCTTGAGCATGAATCATGTGTCCTGCTATCACCATCCACTCTGGATGTTTAATTACCATGTAGCATTAGAAACCAACCAACTAACTATCTAACAAAACAACTAACTAACTTAGTTGGTTAGTTGGTTTCTAATGCTATGTGATAATTAAACATATATATATATGGAGAGAGTGAGAGAGAAAGAGAGAGAGAAATATTCTCCAATTGAAGAAACTTATCACAAGTTATAAATTACAGTGATTCTTATAAACACTGTTTATATTTATATATAATATTTGTCCCACAGCAGGAAACTATGTGAAAAGAAAAACAAATTTCCAAATAAAAAAAAATTACATTCCAGGCTCTCATAGAAATTCAAGGACCTGTATATATCACAATATTCTGGTTATGACATTCTACTATAGTTTTCCAAAATGTTACCACTGGGGGAAATTGTAAAAATTGTACAAGGGAATTGTTCTATATTATTTCTTACAACCACATGTAAATCTACAGTTACCTCAATTAAACAATTAAAATTTGTTTACTCAAAAATACATAATTAAATATAACTCAAGAGCTAATCTGGGATTTCTGGTTAAGATGGCGCAGTAGATAAATACTGTGCTTACCTTCTTTCACAACCACATCAAAATTGCAACTAAACTACAAAACCATCATTAAAAATCACCTAAAATTTTGCTGAATGGAAGCCCTACAACTAAGGACATGCAGAAGAAGCCATCTTGAAACTGGTAGGAGGGGCAGAGACATGGAATGAGTTGGTCCCATACCCACATGTGAACATTAAAAATTGGGAGGGCTATCTTGGCTGTGGAGGTCCACCCCCGACTCCCACCCCCCCACCCCGCCCCACAGAGGAATGAGGGGTCCCAGCCCAGGGTTTCAGTGCTAGGGAGCGAACTTCCCATAATTTCTGCTGGTGAAAATCAGCAGAGATTGTAACTCAGTGAGACATTGGGGTGCGGGGGAAGGGCAGCTGGAGTCCCAGGCACTCCTCTTCAAGGGATGGTACATAAACTTACTCATGATGGACTCTCTCAGTCTGAGCTTCAGTGTTGAGTCAGTAGCTGGAGAGATGGCAGGGACATATGGTGGGGAACTGAGCTGCCTAGCTTGGGACCGGGGCTGGAAGGGCAGTTTTCTCCTACACGGAGGAGCTGACAGAAGCCATTGTTTCTTTCTTGAGCTCCCCCACTTCCCTGCATGCAGATGCAGGTGGTGGCCATATCTGAGTCTCTATCTAGCTGACTAACGCCATTCGTTGGCAATTCCCTGGTGGTTTGAAACCCTGCCGCCTTGCCCAACTTTCGGGCATACCCAAGCCAAATCCAGTGACTTATTCATACAAAACACCTGCCTTGACTCATGCTGCAGATGTTCTTATGGTCTGTCAAAGGTTTGCAGAACCCAGAAAAGCAGCATCTGCTTTGAGGGTGATCCATACCTCTAGCTGAGCAGCCCTAAGTCTGAGTCTGGCTTTGGTTTGAGATTTGGCCTCCCAACATGCTTCCAAGCATAGCACAGTGGTGGCCATCTGTGGATTGCTTCATGGCTCTTGCCAGGTGGCCCAGGGCAGAGCACTTGCTATGGTGACACTTGACCTGCAGCAGGACCCCTTCCAGGTGACCCTAGGGCTGGCACCGCCTGTAGCCAGCTTCAAAATGAGCTGAAGCATCATCCAGACATCTCCAATGATGATATACCCAAAGGGCAGATTGGGCAGGCACCAGAGCCCTGCTGAAGCAGATTCTGCTCTGTGGGGTCAACCCTTGCACCACAACTCCTCCACTATCATCAAGGCCAGTCCTTATAAACAATGAGCCCAAGGGTCAGTCCCTCCCATTGACATGCAAATAGCAACAAAGGCTTAACTACAACAGGAGGGGCCACACAAGGGATACACCTGGAATGTGCAGCTCAAGTGACCAGGAAGACTGTGCCACTGAGACCCACAACACACCTACTACATAATGACACACTACTAAGACCAGGAGACATAGCAGTCCTACCATAAAAACAAACACAGGGAGGCAGCCAAAATGGGGAGACAAAGAAACATGTGGGGGGGAAAAAAAGAAAAAAAAAAAAAAAAACTCCAGATAAAGAACAAAATGGAGATAAGTAATCTACCAGACACAGAGTTCCAAACACTGATTATAAAGATGCTCAATTATCTCAGGGAGAACTTCAAAAAAGAGATAGGAAACATAAAAAAGAACCAGTCAGAAATAAAGAATACAATAATGGAAATGAAGAACACATTACAGGGAATCAACAATAGATTGGATGTAGCAGAGGATCAAATCAATGATTTAGAAGATGAAGTAGCAAAAAACACCCAATCAGAACAGCAAAAAGAAAAAAAAGAAAGAAGAATCCAAAAAATTGAAGAGAGTTTAAGGGGCCTCTGGTACAATCTCAAGTGTACCAGCATTTACACAATAAGGGTACCAGAAGCTGAAGAGAGAGAGCAAGGAATTCAAAACTTCTTTGAACAAAGAATGATTGAAAACTTCCTAACCTGGTGAAGGAAATAGATATACAAGCCCAGGAAGCACAGAGAGCTTGCTGGTGAACAGATTAAGAAATATAAATTGGCAGTTACAAAATAGTTATGGGGGTGTAAAGTATAGGGAATATAATCAATAATATGATAATAACTATATATAATGACAGGTGGGTACTAGTCAAGGGAATCAAATGTCTAATCACTATGGTATACACCTGAAACGAATATAATATTAAATGCCAACTCTAATTGAAAAATTTTAAAGGGAGGGAAACGATAAAGAAGAGTAAGAGGTTCAAATTCCAGATATAAAACAAGTCTTGGGATGTAATATACAGCATAGGAAATATAGTCAATAATATTGTGACAGAATAGTATGGTATCAGATGGTTCCTGGAATTATCAAGGTGATCACTTCTTTAGCATAGGGAATATAATCAATAATGTGATAATTTTGTATAATGCCTGGTGATTACTGTTGAATAATTATGATGTATACCTGAAACTAATGTAATATTGTGTATTAGCTACTATTTAATAAAAACCTTAAAAAATAAAAATAAAAAAGTTTCATTCCTTGTGTTTTTTTTTTGTTTGTTTGTTTTAAAGGACTAATTTGGAATGAAATGGACTCTTTGTTGCAGTAGATTCATTTTAAAAATATTTTCTTACAGAAATTTCTTAGAAAAATCCATAAATCAGTCCCAATATCCCCATAGGGAAATTCTATTCTCTATTTCATGTCACATGTCTACTTATAGCAATAAATTATTTTTTGCTAATCAATAAAACAATTTTTGAGAATCAAAAATTGCTGAGTAGGTTATAAATGTGGCATTTGTTACTTCGCATATCACATTTCAGAATATAGTTAAAAACTGTATTATTCCAAACTTGATTCCAATGTAATGATTATAGGAAAGGACGAATATTCTAATATTTAACTTGAATTCTTTTTTTTTTTTTTTAATTCTGTTTCTAGCAGATTCTCATTTCATTGCATTGGTTATATTAGTGTGGTGAATAAATATCAATCTCCCAAACTGGAGGTAAGCAGTTGAATTACCTTGTTATTCACATTTGTTTGCATTTATTATTTCAGGTGTAGCATCAGCAGAAAATCTGGTTATTTCACACACATTTCTAATCACTAAAAGTAATCATGCACGTTTTTAAGTTTTATTATTCTATTATATATTGAAATATGAAGAATATATACATTTATCTTAGGTTTAAATATTTTAACTCATTTGTTTAACAAAATTAACTGTGTATAGCCCATTCAAGTTTCCATTTTGTGTGTGTGTGTCTAAAAGTTCAAACACAAAATCACAAGATATGTCATTATAAAGACTGCTAGTAGAATTAAATGTGACACACAAAACATTACATCATTTTCCTTTTACCCTTTTAAAGAGAACACATTGCTTTGAGCTAATTTTATATTTCAGATGGAATGTAATCACATTATTTCACCCTCACCTAGGGAAGTAAAAAATTAAACTTTATGCATTAGGCTGTAATTTAAGATTACAGAATGATCTCTTTTCTTTAATCCACTAGCAGTATAATAGTTAGATCACTTCAGAAAAAATTAAAATTTCAAGACAAGTTCCACAGAGAAAATTAATTTCCCTGACTGGTTTTCTGATACTTTTTACCTGATGACTATCAATTCCTTCTACAATGCAGGATAGTTATACTAACTAGACATCTTTAGGCTGGAAGAGCAAGGAGAACTTGAATATACCATTTTGTAGCCAAAGCAAGCTTTTTATATTTAAATTTAATATGCGATTTTTAAACTTCTAATCATTAAAGAAACATTTGTGAGTATCAAATGTTTCAGGGACTGTTCTAAAAAAGTAGTGAATACAATAATAAATATTAAATCTCCAGCTTCAAAGATTTCTATTCTACTTGAGTTACAGGGAACAGAGTATTTATTTGGAGATACAGGTTCACAATGAAAGGAGAGGGTAAGGTATCCCGTCCAGTACTGGGAGCTAAGAAAAGCCTCCTACAGAAAGTCATATCCAAGTGGAAACCAGAAGCACTGTGATTTCTGCTCATGATTTGTACTTTGTTTTGAGAACTAATATTATCCATTGACTACATTTAAGCAAGTCAGTGTTAAATATATGAGATATATATTTTTTTAAATCCCTCAAGCTGAAGTACAGACAATGGACCAGAGGCAGGGAAGTTTATAAGATATAAAGGAATTTGTATAGTGTTTGTAAAGCCACTCCCCAGTGACTCACTCGTAATATCGCTGGGTCAAATATACCAAGGTTTGAATTTGGATCCAGGGAGTGGAGAGATTCTCCTTACCAGACAGATTCATCATACCGTGTTTCCCTGAAAATAAGATCTAGCTGGACCATCAACTCTAATGTGTCTTTTGGAGCAAAAATTAACATAACACCCAGTATCATTATATTATATTATATTATATTATATTATATTATATTATATTATATTACCCAGTCTTATAGTAAAATAAGACCAGTTCTTATATTAATTTTTGTTCCAAAAGATGCATTAGAGCTGATGGTCCGGCCAGGTCTTATTTTCAGGGAAACACAGTATCTAAGAACCAACCTAGTAAATAACAAATGTGGCATTTTCATTTATAATTTACCTTCATTCTTTGTTATAGAACATCCTCGGTAACCATACAGAATTTTGAGAGATGAAAGTCAAAGCATGTTTGTATCACCTTGATTTAATACTATATTAATACAATCACTATCACTATCACCATGATTTTGAAATTTTATCAAGATTCAGTCACTATGGTTCACGCTATGGTTCATCATAGGGAGGGTCCCTATGATGGTCCACATTTTAAAATCATTCTCCTGGATCAGTGTACAAATTATCATTTCTTTTCTGTCTTGTTTATTTTAAGAACCCTTAAAGCAGACGCCTCAACAAAATTTTATTGGACTTTAAAAACATCTTTAGCACTGTTCCTCCTGTTTGGGGAATAACTAGATTTTGTTCTGTTTTTTAATTAAACTTTATTGGGGTGACAATTGTTAGTAAAGTTACATAGATTTCAGGTGTACAATTCTGTAATACATCACCTATATATCACATTGTGTGTTCACCATCCAGAGTCAGTTCTCCTTCCATCACCATATTTGATCCCCTTTACCCTCATCTACTACCCCACCCTTCTCCCCCCTTACCCTCTGGTAACCACTAAACTATTGTCTGTATCTATGAATTTTTGTTTCTTCATTTGTTTGTCTTAATCTTTTGCTGTTTTCAGTTTTATACACCATATATCAGTGAAATCATATGGTTCTTGACTTTTTCTGTCTGACTTAACTAAATCTTTATGGGTGAGCCAGACCGTTATTTTAAGTCTTCTCGCACAATGTTAATGTTATGAACCCTGCTTTAGGTTAATAACCCTTTTAATTTTGGCATCTATATTAATCAGACCTGTTAAGGGTAACAAAATTCCAATTTGAATTACCTTGAGGTAAGGAAGAATGCATCAAGTCAGTAAACCAAACCATAGGAAGATGTTACCAAGCCATAGAAATAATGTGGACCAAGAATTCAAATACCAACAGGACTCAGTCTCTACACATTTTACCCAATTTCCTCTGAATGTTTGCTTGCATTTTTCAGACTAACTCATACCAATGCTGTTGGGTTGTATGATGGGAAGTCATCACAGAATCATCTAATTAGCCAGAAATAAACCTACACATATACAGCTAATTACTTTATGACAAAAGAGCCAAAACTATACAATGGAGAAAAGACAGTCTCTTCAGTAAATAGACAGTCACATGCAAAAGAATAAAAATTGACCACTATCTTTCACCATACTCAGGAATAAACAAGTGGGACTACATCAAACTAAAAAAATTCTGCACAGCAAAGGAAACTTATCAACGAAATGAAAAGGCAACCTACTGAATGGGAAAAGAAATATTGCAAATCATACGTCTAATAAGAAGCTAATATCCAAAATATGTAAAGAACTCATACAATTCAACAGCATAAAAACAAACAATCTGATTGAAAAATGGGCAAAGAGTTTTTCCAGGGAAGATATAACGATGGCTGAACATCACTAATAATAGGGGAAATGTAAATCAAAACCACAATGAGATGTCACCTCACACTTATCAGAATGACTATGATCAAAGAGACTAGAAATAAGTACTGGCAATAATGTGGAGAAAAGGGTACTTGCACACTTTGGTGGGAATGGAAATTGGTGTAGCCACTATGAAAAACAGTATGAAGGTTTCTCAAAAACTTAAAAACAGAACTCTAATATGATCCACTAATTTCACCTCTAGGCATTTTTCTGAAGAAAATGAAAACACTAATTCAAAAAGATATATGCACCCCCATGTTCATGGCAGCATTACTTATAATAGCCAAAATATGGAAACAATCTAATTGTCCACCAATGGATAACTGGATAAAGAAAATGTGGTACATATATACAATGTAATATTATTCAGGCATAAAAAATGAAATCTTGCCATTCAAGAAAACATGGATGGAATTTGAGGGAATTATGCTAAGTGAAATAAGTCAGACAGACAGACAAATACTATGCAATCTCACTTTATATACGGAATTGAAAAAAAAAAGCCCAAACCCATAGATACAAAGATCAGATTGATTATTGACAGAGGCAGGGGGATGGAGGTGGACAATGCGTGAAGTGAGTCAAAAGGTACAAGCTTGCAGTTATAAAATAAATAAATCATGGAAACACAATGTACAACATGCAGACTATAATTAATAATATTGCAATGTACATTTGAGAGTTGCTAAGACAGGTAAATATTAAAAGTTCTATCACAAGAAAAAAATGTATGCAACTATGTATAGTGATGGATGTTAATTAGACTTTTTGTGGTGATATCAAATCATTATGTTGTACACCTGTACAACTAATATAATATTGTATGTCAATCATAGAGTGGGAGGTAGAGAAGTTTTTGGAAGGGAGATTTCAAGAAAAAATATCGTGGGTAACCAGTTAGCTCAGTTGGTTAGAGCGCGGTGCTCTTAACAACAAGGTTGTCAGTTTGATCCTCATGTGGACCACTGCGGGCTGTGCCCTCCACAGCTAGATTGAGGCAACTACTTGACTTGGAGCTGATAGGTCCTGGAAAAACACACTTAGATAAATAAAAGGTATTTTTTTACAAAAAGAAAGAAATGGTGTCCGTTACATCTAATGGTCCAAGATTATGCTAAGGTAAATAATTTAAAAGTTTAGAATTTTATTGTAAGATCAGTGGAAAACCATGAAAAGATTTTAATCAAAAAGATGGAAATTAGGTATTTATTTTGAATAAACACTCTGACTACAGTCTAGAAAGTGAACTGAAAAGGTTGGTGCAGTGGGAAAAAGAGATAGCCACTGGAATTATTCAGGCAGGATATGCCTTGTAGTTTTATATTAACAATTGAGTTAGAAGGGAAGGAATTTCAGGAGCAGTTGGAAAGTAATATTTGTAAGATTGTGTGAATAGGATTTGGGAGTAAGACATCATTTTCAGGAGGAGAAACAGATTTCAGGTAGCTGATGTCAAACTTTCGGTTTCGGTGTTGAGTTTAAGATGTCTATGAAATATACAAGTAGAATAATCCACTATAGAATGTCAGCAATGGTAGAATAGGAAGCTGTAGTCCTTTCTTCCCCCATCGAGACACTGATTTAACAATAATACATGCACCCATTCCCTTTGTGATAAATCCAGATAATCCCACACTACAGAAGAGCATGAAACCAGCAATATCAAAGACAGGAGACAGATTTGTGGTATTAACTCTCCATAGTCCATCCTATCAGCTCGTTGTGCCATGATGGGGGTTGGAGGAGGACTCCCAGTTTCTTCCTGGGGGAGAAAAGATGACTAAAGCAGACATCCAATGTGAAGATTTTTCAGGAGGCTACCCAGAGTCTGTCTTGCCTGCATCTAAGCACTGACAGGAAACGGCACTAGGTGTGGGCCAAGGAGAACAAGCATGAAAGTTTGGACTAGTACACTCACTCATCATAGTCTCATGCCCTGGTTCAGAGTAGAACAAACAGGAGCAAAACCCCAAGTCCCAATTTCTCCCTGAAGAGAAAAATAGTGTGCATCCCATGTTCTGGAATAGGTCTGTGGTTGGGGTAGTTACCCAAAGAACTGCTTTCTGTCTCACTGGTATATAATGCTGAGGTGACCTGTCATGCTTTAGATGCGTGGGAGCTGCTGAAAACGAAAGGGAAATGGACAGCTTGCTGCTGCTCCTGGGACCCATGGGAGAGCTGACTGAAGCCAATACAGCTTGATGGCCTCTCTCAGACAAGGGGCAACACACTAGTAAAGCATGCATCCAATATTCCAGCTGTTCAGGGAGCTTCCAAGGACCTGGCTTCTGTCTCACCTAACTTAGAGTAGTAATGGGGCCCAGATTACTCTAGACATCTTGGGGAGCTGTGCAGAAAACAAAAGAGAACTGGATCATTCGTAGCAGGTCCAGAGAACCTGCAGAACCACACACAGACAACAAAGAGCCTTAAATAAGAAGGAAATTCTGTGACATGCTACAACATAGATTAACCTTGAAGACAACATGCTAAGTGAAGCAAGCCAGTCACTGAAAGACATATACCATGTGATTCCACTTATATGAGATACCTACAGTAGTCAAACTCAGAGAAGCAGAACGCAGAGTGGAGATTGCTAGGAGCTATGGGGAGGGAGAAATGGGGTATTGCTGTTCCATGAGTATAGAGTTTCAGGCATGCAAGATGAAAAATCTCTAGAGATCTGCTACACAATATGTACATGTAGTTAACAATAGTATAATGTTCACTTAAAATTTGTTAAGAGGGTAAATCTCATGTTATATGTTTTGAGCAGAATAAAAAAAGAAAACTTAAAAATCACTGATTTATTTTTCCCTTGAGTTTCATGTTTAGAATATCTAGGAAGAATTAAAACTCATTAAGAAGTTTTAATCATCCTGATATATATATATATATATATATATATATATATATATATATATATATATATATATGTATATATGTATATATGTATATATGTATATTTAGTAGTAGTCAGATATATGGGTGTGAAACCATGCCCGTAGTGAAAGATGTTACTTAAAATGATCCATCTGAATAAATAGCATTCATTTTTAGTTATCAAATTTCAAACTTAACATAAGAAATGTAACATTCACTTTCCATAATTACCCTTGTCTAGATAGATTATTCAAAATCTAATATCCCTCTGTGGCTAGAGCTTTTAGGTTGCTCATCTGACAGCCAAATTTACTTCACATACTTTAGTAAGTCTAGATCTCTATAACACATCATTATGCTCTTTATTCCCAAGTCTAACTTTTAAGATAAAACTAAAATTCAGAAGTAACAAGTCCAAACCATAAATCTGAATGCTGTACACAGGTGCAATTATGAACCTTTCTCTTGCACACCTGTAAAACAGAGAATTTTAAAATGCAGATTTTTTATGGCTTTTAAATCACATGTTATGTATCTGTTGATAAAACATAACTTTGTATTATAATATAACTACACTGCAACTTTATATGTAATATAATCTATTAATGTCCGGGAGCCCATTGTCTACACACAAGTAGGAACGGTACAGATCACAGGAGTGCTGAATAGCAGGGTTAATTTATATACTTTTTCTAGCCCATATAAATTACCCAGGAACCCAGTCAAAAAGACCAATTATCAGGTGAGTTAAGAGTCCTATAATCTTTTTTGGTTTCAATGGAGAGACTCACCTAGGTTTCATCAAGCAATAAAAGTCTGGTGTAAGGTGACAGACAGACATATCACAGCCACTTCTCACTAAAAGCCCGGAGAAGTCAAATAATTAAGTAGAAATTGCGAAACAGCAGCTCGCATATAGCTAGGGTAGGCTAACTGCACCTACAACTCAGAAGTCTGACAACTATTAGGCTGGTACAAAAGTAATCGCGGTTTTTGCAATTGTTTTGAGCCTTTTAAACCGCAATTACTTTTGCACCAACCTAACAGATCATGCACCCTCAGCAACAGCAGTCTGATGAACTTCATTCTAGAACTCTGTCTTTATACATCTCAACTGTTTTAGAATATGAGCTTTTCCCTTTTCTGCTTTCTCATTTATATGAGACTATCATCTTGTTTCTCCAATTCAGCTTTATGGGAGAGTGGATCTGACGGTACAGTGAATCCCCATCATTCCTCTGCAGCCAGTGCCTTGACAGACTGCCTTATAAGGAACTGCTCAACAGATAGAAGGCAAGGGCCAATCCCCGAATCAAAAATTAGGAATCAGAAATGTGTGATCAATTACAGGGAAGAAATCCCTTAAAGAGGACTCTAGGTGGAACTGTTAGAAAAAGAGCATGGCCTGAGATAGTACAAACATTCTGTCTAGTACACATTTGGAAAATGCCCTCTCAGGAAAGATAACATGGTAAAAAATAAATAAGTGATTGACAGCCATAACAGCCAATAAATTAGTATGTCACAGTGACAGAGTCGTAGGGTAGAACAAGTAGGAGTTAAAAAATCAAGGATCAACTGAAAAAAAGGAAAAATGGAAATAAGCACAGGGAGAAAGGGCTAATGGGTATGACTCTCCCTACACTGGGCTCCATCTGTTTAGCTCTCTTATCTGTATAGTATAAGCTTTTTAACATATTCAGTGCAGAAAGTTCCAAAGCACCCGATTTGAAACTTGTTTAGCCACCAATCTATGGACTCTAAGCACAACAGTGTGATTCCAGCAACGGCTACTTCCAAGGCGCCTTGAACCTTGTCTCTCATATCCATGTACAGAAGGTAATGGGTCTAATAAAAGTTTTAGTCTACAATGTAATCCCAACCTTTAACTGTTTATTCTGTTAGTATGTCTGGTTGTCAGGGGATTGTCTGGGTGGAGACTGAGATGATCTTTTCTTTCTGTATGTGTATATATATATATATATATATATATATATATATATATTATATAGGTTACTTATGGAATATATATATATATATATATTCATTAAATAGTGGGATTGCATGAGATTTTTGAGTGTTTTTTCAATGTTTTTCAAGTAAATTTTTTTAAAAAAAGCAAAAATTTAAATAGCAACCATTCTGGACAGGGCATAATTTCTGAGTGCATTATAAATACAAGACATTTTATATGTAGGAATTACATTACTTTAAGTATATATATATATATATATACACACACACATATATATACACACACACATATATATATATACACATACATACATTATAGCTGCATATGGAAGGCTTCTCCTTTACCATGTTTGAATCCTAGCCTTGCTATGACTAAAAAGCTCACAGATAGGCACCAGAAGTATATTAAAAGATGTAAAGTAAAAAAAAGAAAAATGAAGTTCATTTGAACACAAATGTGCTATACAAAAATCTCTGCAATGAAATTATAAAGAAATAATATTAGTAAAATAATGTACTTTTATTTTCATACTTTAAATGTCTTAATCCTCTTATAATCAATAAAAATATGGGTTCAAATTATAGTTCTTACCGTGTTTCCCGGAAAATAACACCTAGCCGGACAATCAGCTCTATTGCATCTTTTGGAGCAAAAATTAATATAAGAACCGTTCTTATTTTACTATAAGACTAGGTATAATATAATATAATAATGATATGATATGATATGATATGATATGATATGATATGATATGATATGATATGATATGACATGATAATAAATATAATACTGGGTCTCATATTAATTTTTGCTCCAAAAGATGCATTAGAACTGATTGTCCAGCTAGGTCTTATTTTCAGGGGAAACACAGTATTGCAGTTTGAAGAAATACATATTTGGTTAATTTTATGTTATTCTAGGTAATCTAATTATAAATCAGGCAAATGAAAATATGCATATTGTAAGTTGACTTTGAATAGGCAATCTGCAGATGGCTATCTACAAGCACAGTTAAATTATATATTGTTTTACTTGAATAATTTTTTGGATGAGATCAGTCATCTCTTCTATTTCCATTTAGTCAATATATACTGCTAAATGTTGGATCACACAACAATTTAACACTGAGAAGGAAATTACATTCTATTAAATTAAAGGAAGATAATAAGTAAAAATAGTTTTCCTTGTAGCTGAGAGAATTTATCTAATTAAAAGATAATTGCTGTGTTCTTAAGAAGTATACATTTATTGTTCTTTGCAAATTGCAAGTTACTTATGGAATCGATTCTTGTTATTAATATTTATAATAATTGATAAAAATAATTTAGATTATAAATACTATATAAAGAAATGGAAGGATTAAATGCTATATTTAATTAAACATGTTTTCATGAAGAGCTGTTCTTGCATGTTATTTAGATCTTATACATATAATATACATGATTACTGAAAGCTGGATGTTCACAAAACCATACAAAATCCAGGTCTCCTTCATCTCTGAAATATTAAATCCCCAAATCCTATCCCCCGATTGTAATGTGACTCTCACAGTGTTGCCCCTGTATCTATTCTTCAAACTCTTGAGAATCAAGACATGATTCCTTTCACTTCTCTCCAAACCTTGACTGCTTCCCTTCCTTACTTACCTAATTTGAGTTGTATGACCGATCCCTTCAGAACTTTTTTTCCAAATTCCAACTTCCTTTTGTTGTTCCAGGCCAGAAACATTGAAAAGTGTAATCAACTCCTACTCTTGCCAGAAAATCACACAACCATGCAAATTATTGTCACTAATATATTGTTTCTAGCCTCAACAGCAGCCAGTTTTCCTAATCAGTACTTACTATTCAGAATTTTTCCTGTACTGAAAAATGTGGTTCTAAACATTTCACTTCACCGTTTCAGCATCTGGCCTCATTTTCTACTCCACAGTGTAAAAAAGATCCACACATCTTGTTTCCCTTCCTACATTTACATTTAATAACTGTCTCTTGTCCTTTCTAAGATTAGTCCTCCTCCCTGTGTATCTTCAGTTTCTCCCTCTCTATCCTCCGGCCTTAAGTATTAAAACCTAATCAAGCCTCCTCCACAAAAGAATGGGAGCTTCCATAATATACCTCCTTTCATTCATGACCATTTGTTTTTTATTTAAGTATAGTTGGTATTCAATCTTATATCAGTTATATGAGGTTCAGGTATACAATATAGTGATTTGACATTTTTATACCTTACAATATGATCACCCCACTAATTCTAGTAATCACCTGTCACCTTACAAACTTATCACAATATTATTGACTATATCCCCCCTCACCCTTTTCACCTATTCCACCATGCCCTCCCCTCTGGCAACCATCCTTTTGGTCTCTGTTTCTGAGTTGGCTTTTGTTTTGTTTTGTTTGTTCATTGGTTTTCTTTTTTGTTTGTTTGTTTTTTGGGGTTTTTTTTAGATTTCACATATAAAGTGAAACCATGTGGTATTTCTTCTTTTCTGTCTGACTTATTTTACTCAGCATCCATGTTGTCACAAATGTCAAGACTTCTCTCTTTTTTTATGACCCTATTTTATCTTTTAAAATCAAAGCAAAACATCAAAACGTCTTGTAAAATAGATCTATACTTGCACTCTCACTTCCTCGCCTCCCTTGTATTCCTCATCTGACTTCCAAACACAAACTCATCCAGCACTCTACTGAATGTGAAGTGGCTGCAAAGGCAGGCTCCTCAAGATTAAATGCATTAGAATCTTCCATTTTTCACTTGACCTCTTAGCAGCAGTGTCACTTTTGACTCCTCATTTCTTCTTTAGACAGTAAATTCTTTTCACTTTAGGACAACACACTCCTCCATTTTACTGTCCTTTTGCTTTTTGTGGCTCCTTAGTATTAGGCCTTTCTTACTTTGTTCATGTTTGGTTCCCTTCAACGTCATTGTTCTATCCCTGTCTCTCACATTACAATTTTTTTTTGTTTGTTTTCTGGAGGGATTTTATCCATATTTATAGCTTCAAATAATTATATACTAATGACTCCTAAGGACAAATTCTAAGACCCGATAGCCTTAAAGAATTCTTTAGCTTTACATTTAACAGATAGCCCAACGTGGCAATCCTCAAACACCAGATACAGTTAAGTCCAAAACCAAATACCTGCTTTACCATTTGTATTCCATTGTCTGTGATCCTTACTATCTATCAATTGCTCAGTCTTGGAAGTTAGTCATAGTCTTCAGCTTCTCTTTCTCATTCTTAACACACGCTTAATCAATCGCCACTGGTACTATCTCCTAAATATCACTGTACCAATTACTTTATGTGCTAATATCTTGCTTCAGGCAAACATGGCTTCTTCCGTAGATTACAGGCTACTACTACACTCTGATGTTCCCTCCAAACTATATTCTGAGACACAACCAAAATACTATTTTTAAAAAATGTATTCCATCATATCTTCCTTAAAATGCTTAACTGCTCCACATTATTCTCTGGATAATGCCCAAACTCCATACTACTACTCGTGGCCCTTCGTCAAATGGCACTCTTTACCATTTCAGAATGATTTCTTATCTCTCCCTAGAGAGTCACTGGAAGGAAGTGATAGGTTTAGTTATTGCACACATTCAAGCTTCTTAAAAGACAGCAATACAAATGACAGGTGCCTCACTTGGTCTGTCAAATGCATTATTATTCAGGTCTCCACTTAGATGTCTATTCTTCTAAGAAGTTTTTCTTGAGCTTCATCCCCAAACTGAAAAAAAATGACTCCCATAAATATTTCTGTGTTTTTGTCTATTTCTTGGCCATGAGCTGCTTAAAAGAATAGACTTTAACTTGGATTCTCAGTGCCTGATACAGTTTCTGGATTATAGTAGATGCTTAATGAACCCATGCTGAATATAGAATAAAGAAGTAAATGGTCATATGAATGAAGAAACAAATTCCTAAATCAAATCATATGAAAACTTTAAAAGGTCTCAACAAATCTTTTTTTGGGGGGGTTGTTGGTTATTTTGTTTGTTTGTTTTGTTTTTTAATACACACCTATCCAGAGGGTAGGTAGGTAAGCCTTTTATTGGTCCATTAACAAACTTAGGTTCCCTAAAGGTAGATGGGTCTCCTGATTATTTATGTCACTGTCATTACCTGAATGCAATCAGCCGTTTGATTTTCAGCCCAGTGCTCTGCACAAAGTAAGTGTGCAACATGCTTATTAAGTTAAATTTATCAAAATGTTGACTTGCAGTGAATTTGATTTAGATAGTCGCCACAAGATTACCAAAGAAGACTAAATCATAACATGCTGAATGTTTTACCCCATGAATTGAACCATGCCGTAATTTTTTTTAATTAATAAAACCACTTGTATTGGAACCCAAACTATATAAGCCTTTATTTTTAACATATCTATAAACCAATTTCCCGCCCCTGTAAAAATTGTTCTCATGAATTGGTTCAAAGTAGATCAAGCCTCTGTTATTTCTTAAAATTGTAAGCCAAAATGAGATTTGATAATAGTTTTTCAAAGTCAACTTGAAATAATAATTGTTTTGGAATATATGATTATTTCTTAGCAAACTGAGAGAGCTGTCCTCTGTAACAGTACCACTAATGTACTAAAAGAGAATATGGCTCCTGAATTAAAATATGTCTGGTGACAGATGGTCAGATCTTTTTTAAGTGTAGGGGACTTACAATGTATAATAACAGAACTGTACGTAAAAGTTGTTTTTCTTTTTCACCTAGTAGCCAAGAGGTCCATGAGGAACAGATGTCTATTTCTCCTGATTAAAGTGAAAGACATTTCTGAACACTTTTTGAAGTGAGTTTTTACATAAAAATGTTCTAACAATATAATATTTGATATGCTTAAAGTATTCTTTAATATCAATATTTATGAACTACATACCTGCCTTCTATCTTTAAATCTGATCCAATTCCTATAATATAAATACTATGAAATAAAGATAACAAACGGTATGACGTTCACTTTTTTCCACATTTTCCTTAAAATTTTTACCAAGTGTTTATAACCTGAAGAGCTTTGAAAAATTCTAATGAAGATATTACTAAAAAGGCTAGTTCTGCTATTTAAAATATTGCTACTTCTTGATAAACAGTGTGCATTCAAATACCACACCCAATAGTCAAAATTATCTATTCTTCTCTCTTAGAATTCCATTTTTATCCCCCTTTTACTGAGAGACAGTTCAGGAATTGGGATTTGAAGAGGGATTTGAAATGGTCTTTCTGCTCAAGACTAAGACTGGAAATACCTGGCCATCCTGAAACATTGCCAGCAGACAGATCCCCAAACACTCCTCTGTGCTTTCAAAACTGGACCCCTGCCCTATTTCCTTCCTGTTGAACACCTTTTAGTTCTCAAAACCCAGCACAGAAATAAATTGGTTTTCTCGGCTCCTGTTTGGACACGACTTGTTTGTTAACCCCTGTCCAGGATAGTCATTTCTGTCCTAATTTTCACCAGTAATTCTGCTGTTTCTTCCAATTCCTCCTCACCTTGGAAATAGGCCCTCTTTGCCCCAAGCTGACCACATGGCAGTAAATCTAACCTACCACTGGGAGCTAATATTGACTGGAAAAGAATACAAGTCTCAGTTCAGATTATTTTAAATTTGTGATAATTTTAGAATTGCATTATTTCATTGATTATATTGTGTGAACTTGGTTTATTTTTAAGGCATTGATACCCACAAAAATTGAATATTTTTAAAATAGTCTTTATCTCATTTCCTGAATATTTTAGTGTATCTATGTTTCCCCTCGTCACCCTCCCCATCCCAGAGATAATTACACATTTCAGTTTTGTCTTATTCTGACTTCTCACTGCATGTGTAGACAAAGCTCATTGGAATGATATTCTATAAATATTTTTGTGAATCATGTAGCATCTTTCCTCAAATCTAAGATCCCACTTAATACTAAGATCCCACTATGATACTAAGAAAAAAAAATGGCTCAAATGGCATAATTTATCCCTGTAAGGTTGTATGCCCCTGTCAGGAAGTAAAATTATGATTGTATACAAATAAACCGTCTTCCCTCTCTAAGCCCTATTTTGCTTTCGGTGTTCTGCAGTTATGCATAGTAACAGAATGACACTGTTTTCATAACCCATGCTTTCATCTGGACCTCCTCAACATTCTTCAAATAGACTGTATAATGTCCAAATAAAAATCAAAGCTTTGACATAATTCTCAAAAGTACATATAATAACAACTACATTAGAACTTATTCATCTATCTTGAGAATGTCAAGTTTCTTTTGACATCCACTTAACTACCAACTTCAGAAATGCAAAAGTGTCAACAACAAGAAAATAGTCTTATGAATGCTTTTATGCCTAAGTCTCCTACTAACATTAATAAATGTAAACACTTTTTTTTTTTCAGTAAACAAGTTTCTTACATCCTTCTCAATGTAATGTATTCTTTTCAGGAGCGTCATGGCAGTAAAAGAGTAGGTGATAAAGCCCATTCATTTTAAATATTAAAAGGAATTCAGTACTTTATCCAAGGTGTTTTATTATGTTTGTTGTTTACACAGTTATTGGCATCACTATTAAATTAAATGGAAATTACCTCTGCTCCTCATTACTTAAAAATATATGTGAGAAAATGGCTCTGTGCATGCCCGTAGTACAAGGCCAGAATTTGACAAACATTAAAATGTGTAATTATGGATTTTACATCTCATTGTAGCACTTATCGCTAGCTAATACTATTCTTTTAATAACATCTACAGTCTAATAAATTTATTGTAAAAAAATGTGTAATTATGTCTCAGAAAAAAATACACAAGTACAATGAAATATCAAGGTGAGACAAAGATTTTTTTTAAATTTCATTTTTTACTTTGTATGTTTATCAAAGCCTTAAAAATGAGTCGAATTCACACAAGATATTTCATGATAAAATCCTCAACAAATTGGGTATAGCGAGAACATACTTCAACATAAAGGTTATACACAACAAACCCACAGCTAACATCATACTCAATAGTGAAATCATGAAAGCTTTTCTTACAAGATCAGGAATAAAACAAGAATGCCCACTCTCATGAACACAGTATTGAAAGTTCTAGATAGACCAATCAGGTAAGACAAAGAAATAAAAGTCACCCAAATAAGAAAGAAAGAAGTAAAATTGTCATTATTTGCAGATGATATGATCTCATACACAGAAAATCCTAAAGACACAACCAAAAAAAACTGTTGGTGCTAATCAATAAATTCAGTACAGTTGCAGGTTATAAAATGAACATCCAGAAATCGATATGTATTCTATTGGTTCTGTTTCTCTGGAGAACCCTCACATAACCCTCAGTATTATGGTACTGAGAATGGTTATGATACGTAAAGAAATTTATTATAAAGTGTTGACTTACATGCTCATGGAGGCAGAGAATTCCCATGATCTGACGACGGTAAGCTGGAGACCCGGGAAATTTGGTGGTGCAGTTCGAAGGGCTAAGAACCCTACAGCCAATAATGTAGAATGTAGTCCAAGTCTGAAGGCCTGAGAACCAGGAACAAAAAGGAAGAAGATCAACATTCAAGTTCAACAGTCAAGTGGAAAGATAAATGAACTTTCCTCCCCCTTTCTGTTCTATTAAATGAATGGTATGATGCCCATTAACATTGGGGAGGGCAAACTGCTTTACTTAGTCCACTCATTCAAATGCTAATCTCTTCCTGAAACACCCTCGTGAGCACACCAGAAATATGTTTAACCAGCTATCTGGGCAGCCTGTGACCCAGTCAAACGGATACTTAAAATTAACCATCACAGATGGAAAGCAAATGAAGTGAACACTAAAACAGCTCTAGCTGGCTGCCTTGAGAGAGATTCCAGACTATGGTCCAGGGGGGAGCTCCTGAGGTGGAGCTCAGCAGACTCTGAGTTGAGGATATATGACTGAGAATCTGGGGAAACTAAGGTGTCCCGAGCTCATAGAACAGAGTACCAGAGAAGTGAGACATAGACAGGCAGAGAATCCCATAAAACTATAGAGGGGTCTTCTGAAGTATTCATCGAAGTACAGATCACCACATATGTGAAAAGAATCACCCTGCGGCCAGGGGGGAAAAAAACATCTAAAATGATTAGAGGAATTAGTGCACAGCACTCACACAGGGCCAGGAACAGTGTGTGTTCCCACCTGACAGGCTCATCACTCATGGGCCGCTGGGTACAGTATTCAGGAAGACCTTGCTTTAGTACAGGGAAGTAATTAGCCCTAGACTGAGCACTGCTCCAGATCTCCTAACAAATCATGAAAGCACACCCCAAAAGGATCAAACTGTTTCTAGGCAACATAATTATATCACAGAATAAAGAATAAGAAAAGAACCCTGGAGGTTGGCTTCAGAAGTCTGATGTTAGGAATCAGGAGAAAGCAGTCCAGCCAGTCATGGACATCATGAACAAAATCATACTTCTCAAAACGCATACACTTTTCAGCCGCTGTGGCTAATTGCTTGTCACAGAATCCAGTCCCTCCATTCTGCCCATCTTTCTCCATGCTCAGGCTTCTCACCCTTGCATTTTGCTCACTTTGGTGCCAGCTTGGATGAATCTATCTTCTTCAACCTTACTGTTCTGCCAGGCTCAGGATTTTGACATTAACTTTTCTGCTTTTATTGCATCAAATTGCTGGATCAATTACTGTACCAAATTCTTACCCAACTTTGAATCTGATATTGAGAACAAAAAACTGAATCAAACCCAATATACCATGTTTCCCTGAAAATAAGACCTAGCCGGACCATCAACTCTAATGCGTCCTTTGGAGCAAAAATGATATAAGACCTGGTCTTATTTTGGGTCTTATATTATTTTTGCTCCAAAAGACGCATTAGAGCTGATGGTCCGGCTAGGTCTTATTTTCGGGGAAACAAGGTAGCATTGGTCTCTAGTAAGGGTTCAATCAAAATTAATGGGTTTGAATTTAATATATATTAGCTAAGCTTTTCTCATGGTTTCTACATGATCAAAGAGCTTCCAAGCATGTCTATTTTTGTGTCTAGAAATCTCTTGATCTTACTTGTAAGAACACAGACCTTCACTAACTTTCTCAGATGACACTACATTTCTTTTAGCTGGGCTACAGCTGACTGGATGAGATGTATACACAATCATGGAAGTGGCAGTAGCTTTAAACAAACACAAGTAGAAATCCAAAATGAAATGAAAACCCCAAAGCAAGAGGTCTTTATAGACAAACAATTCACCCACAGCAGGCTTCATATTGGTTATATGACATCGGTCTATATCAAGCAGAGTACCTGAAAATACTGTACACTCCAGCTATCTATCACACATTCCAAGGGAAGAGATGGGAGAGGGAGGATGAGGTTGTTCCTAAAACAGATCTCTATAAAGTCTGTTTCCTAAGGCAGTGGTTATCTTCATAACAAAAAGATTTCCGTCATGTTAACCATGCTTTGCTTTGCTTTCTTATCCAGAAAGGAAGGCTGGTAGATGTGTGTTCCTATTGTTCCCTGAGAACTCCGAAAGGAGGAGAGATATATAAAAACATAAAAGCAGACTATAAACCACTTCTTAGCTTTTAGTACTTCTGTTGCTATTTTGTGCCTCTATCAAAGATAGCTACGTGATTTTAATATTTTAAGTGTTGCCATCAGAAAGATGGATGCCTTCAAGCAGCCTAAGCATACAGGGAAGTCAATTTAAAAAAAAACAAAAAACAAAAAACAGTGAAAGTGGTCAGTTTTTGATATTTTTATTTGTATATCCTTAAAACACTGGGCAAAACTAAATCTAAGGTAGAAATAACCTCAGGCAATTGTGATCCCTTATGCATTTTTCTTTAAACTCAGTAGGACTCATTTACAAAATGCATAGCTTTTTAAAGGAATCAATTATACCGCAGGTCAAAACAAGCCTCTGAAATAAAAGGATGATAGAATTTCTCACGCGGACATAAAAATATTAATCATGCAACATGAATGCTAAATATGTAGAGTTCTAAATATTTGAGGTGCCTCCACCCAGCAGGTGACACAGTGACATGACTGTTGTAGTTATTACTTACACAGGGTACATACTATCTACTCAATCAATACTTACTGATTGGTTACTGACTAATGCTATTTAGAAAATTATCTACTCTTGCCCCAAGACAAATCTGTGAAATAGTTTGGGATATATTTCACTTGTATGTATTTGGACAGGAAACTTCTTATTAGTAGTGGTTCTCAAATTTGGCTAAAGTCACCAAGCTTCAACCAGACCCTAGCATCAGCACTAAGGAAGCCCCAGGGAGATTTCCATATTCAGCCAGTGTTCCAGCTTTCCCGGTCGTCAGCATCAACTGGAAGTAATTGTTAAACACAGGTTGTGAGCCCTACCTTAGGGATTTTGATTAAGTGGGTGTTATGGATTGAGTGTTTGAGTGTCTCCCAAAATTCATATAAAGGGGTTAAGACTTTAACCCACAATGTGATGGTATTTGGAGCTGGGCCTTTGGGAAGTAACTAGGGTTCGATGAGGTCCTGACATCGGCCTAGTCTGATGTGGGATTCTATGGGACTAGTGCCCTTCTAAAAGAAATACCAGAGACCTCACCCCTTCAACCTCCCGACCCTCTGCCCAGCGCAAAGTAAAGGTTATTTGAGACAAAGAAATGGCAGCCACCTACAAGCCAGTAGGTCTGGAAATTTTCTTACCATGCCAGCTCCCAAATAAAGCTGACGCTGCTGATCTGGCAATCACAACTTGCAACCACTGTCTCTAGAGCACTGCCTCAAACATTAATGCAAATACAAGTCACCTGGGAATCTTGTTAAACTCTAGATTTTGATCCAGTAGTTTGAGGGTGGTACCTAAGATTTTGCAGGTTTAACAAACCCCCAGGTGATGTTAATGAACTATATTTTGAGTTGTTAGATTACAGAGACTGTGAATGCTCAGGTGTTACCTTCAAGCTCTAGGACAATGCCTGAAATAACTGTACCAACCCCCACGACAATGTCTTCCAAAACACCTACCCTTTTCAAGGCCTGTCTAAAAGCTCACCTCTTGTGCAAAGCCTTCCGTGGGCAAAAAAGTGAAAAATAAATTCTTTTATATTATGACTATTACTGATTGGCTTTGCCTCTCAGTTATTGTTTTATTGTTCTTGCCACCTTTTCATGAGCATTTGCTAGATTCAGGAACTGCACAAAATGCTTCGCAAACATTTATTTAGTTCTCAGGACAACAGTAGGATGAAATATTAGCCCCAATTTAAAATGAAAAAAAGAAAAGAGGTTCAGAGAGTATAAATAATGTCCTGAGGACACAAAATTAGAATGTGATGGGGGGTGGGAGGGGTTGAGGATTACATCCCAGGTGCCTGGCAATCAGGCCCAGGCCTTCAACCACAAAGTTGAGCATTCTTGGTTTGAACTGAAGTATGAACAGGTTACAAACGTGACCCCATATGCTTAATGACATGATTATAATTAAGAGACAAAGAGTTATCACAGAGTGTACAATCTAGTAGAGGACATAGTGATCATAGGATTGCATTAATTCATAATTACAAAACGAGGAAAGTGCTGAAAGAAACAAACAGCATTGTTTGAGAGGATGTAAGAATAAACCTGAGGTAAGGAGTAAGAAAAGGGTCTCTGGGTCAGGGCAAGTGTCCAGGAGCCTGAGATGCTTGAGCTAACAGTCTAAGGATAATGTGTCTAAAGATAAGGGGGTGGTTCCTTCCAGACAGATGAAATCACAAATATCATAAGAAAAAAAATCTGCTATTTTCCAGAAACAGAAACAAGACACTGTGGCGACATTGCAAAGAGCTGGGGGGGGGAAGGGCCAAAGTTATACTAAGTGAGGTGCTATTAGTATTATCATAATTATTATTTGATTTCACATAAATGACTTTATTCTTAACTGGGAGTTTGAATCTATATCTTCATGCTTGGGTTGCCAGATAAAATATGGCCACATAGTAAAATTTTAATTTCAGTAGAACATCCAGTAACGTTTTGGTGCAAGTATCATGTATTATTGGGACACACAGTTTAAAAATTCATTGTTTATGTTTAATTAAAATATAACTTGATGTCTAGTATTTTAATTTGCTAAATCTGGCAACCCTATATGGGAGTCTTTTCTTTACTGAATTTTCTCTTAGTTGGTATTCAGCAATATCTTGGGATACACACTGGCTCAACAAATCTTAGAAATGCCTCCATCAAACACACCTAGGCACAACACACACACACACACACACACACACACACACACACACACACACACCACAGATATTTAAGTGTTATGGAACATATACTACCTACATACCATGCATGTTCTAAGTGCTGGGAATATCACTTCAGTGAATAAGACAGGCACTTTCTTGCCTTTACATGCACTCACATGAAACACAGCAAACTCAGATGAAACCTGCCATCCATGTATCAACAGCCAGGGAAGGTGCTGTACATGCATCATTTCATTTAATCCCAAATGAGTGACTATTATCACTTATATACATCACTTTAATTCTTACAGGTGATAATAATTAGGTCTTATTACCCTCTTTATTACTGTAGTTTCAACATTGAGGAAATGGTGGCTTAGGGAGGTTATGCACACTGTAACAGTAATTAGGTGCTGAGTCAAGGGTCAGTGCATCTGTGGGACTTGAGCGCTAATATATGCTTGTATATGCTACTGCACACCCTCTAAAAATACAAACCAAACATATCTCCCTAATCATGGTTTGGATATTCACTGTGTTACTTTTTATTATGTTATTTTGTTTACTTGTTTTTGCTACTTTTAAATGAAAAGAACAAAGAGAAAGCGTAACCTCCTTAAAATTCAATGATATAATTATTATTCATTGCTCATTTGTTATCATAATGGTACAAGATACCTTTTAAAGGACTCTATTTCAATATTAGGTTTTACTTTATCCTATACCAATCACCCATAAGGAGACAGATTGATGGTTTTTAGATCACATGCTTGCCATAGTCTTAGATGTTCTCATGGTAAGTCTCCTTCCCCACAAATAGACAGTGTCATGCTTTTTTTTAACTCTTTAAAATGAATGTATCTTCAAGGGGATGCTTATGAGATGATTTTTAAAGAATTTATTGTCTCAGAATTCTACCATCAAACCCAAACTACAACACCTTATAATGGCAGTAATAACAGTAGAGTTTTCATATTCTTTATAATTTTATCATTAATTTGTGCAATATTTTCCAATTTTATACTTGTGGCTGTTCTAAAAAAAATAAGCTGTGAATTTTTTGATGTTATTTATTGTTGTATGACAGCCTATAACATAACAAGATAAACTGTAGTTTTACCGATGCTTTGGATTTAAATGTAACATTAGAGCTCCTTGACTCCAACATTTAACTTGATTTATAGTTTGTAACGTAAAAATACTAGGGCTCAGATGGCTTTAAGTGACTTTGAAAATTATGTAAAGAAGAAAATGTAAGGACTAATCTAAACTTGCTGTGAAATATTAATTATGCATTTCAAGTGAAGGAAGTAAGCAAGCAATAATTTAATCTGTGACATGAAATAAATCCCAAACTGTACTTCTGCTGGAGGCATTTTTGAAATAAATACTTGATTTTTAAGTCACAAAGGAACTAAAGTTGAAACCATTAGTTACTGTATTCTGAGCTGTTTATTAAAACATGTTTCCCCAGATATCTGTGTTAAAAAAAAACAACAACAACAAAAAAACACCTAGTTTTGAAAGGAAGTGAGTTAGGGTGGAAAAACAGCTCTAACCTAAAGAGGAATAGAGCATCTTTTAAAAGTATGCCCGGTGAAACTTCTTACTGATCCATGACAGTGTAAGATGACAGCTGCAAATGCTGAGTCAGTACAGAAAAAAATCTAAATGTAACAGCAATTGTAGCCTTTATTAATGACCTGTTAGGAGCACAGGCATACTGCCAGGGCCAGACATGCAGCCATACTTCTCTGATAACTGAACGTTCCAAACTTCCTAGATATAAATTTCTCCTAACTCCCTAAACCAGAGAAATAGTATCTTCAGCATTTTGAATTAGGCAAGACACACAAGCATGTTATCCATATTATATTAATCTTCGAAATGCATTGCCCAAGGAGGAAACATGAAAGAGAACAGATTATCTCTACTGGAGGAATTAACACTTGAAAAGAAAAAAGGGTTTTAAAAAAATGCATCAGAGACAAACACAACATATCCTGAATCTGCAAGTTTGCAGGAAGTTGCTTTTGCCAGCCCTGGTGCACAAATATTTTGCCATACCTGTTGCAAGAGCTTCTTTTTTACTTGAGATCTCAAAATTATGACAAATGCATTCCTCAGGATTTGGATGTTAGGAATTTTTTTTTTTTTTCGTTTTCTTCCAAAGATGGAGTTCAGTTACCCAGCTTCTTCACTGGACATAGGAGAAAGCTTTAGTCTTCAGAGAAAATATCAGCAACTTTGAACTACGAATAAGTTGAGCTCTCGCTCTGAGTCAATTTTGATGAAGTTGAATATTTCCAGGAAGTATAGGGAAATTTCTAATCAAAGGTGGGTATTTATGAAGCCAGCAGCAAATGTAAACTATTTGTACATAATGGAATGAGACAGAAAACTGAGGAAAAAGAAAAAGAATGTTTTTTCCTAAAATAGTTCAAAAGTGTGATTCACTAACCAGCAGCAAAGACATTACCTGGCAACTTGTTGGAAATGCAAATTACAAGGCTCCACCCCCAACCTATTTATCCTAGTGACTCAGAAACTCTGGGGTGGGGCCTTGCATAGATAGTTTAACTATCCCTTCAGGTGATTCCAATGCAACCACACTTAGGAACACTTTGCTGAATTTCTGATGTGATCATAGGGGAAATATCCAGTTTTGATTTATTTAAACAAATGTGAAGATTTATCTTAAATGGTTAAATGTCACCTTTCGCTAGCCCAAAGACAAAGATCTTTAAGGGCATATAAAAGAGATGTAATTATAACCCTTCCATATGCTGCCTACAAGAGACTCATGTCAAATCGAAAGGCACACACAGACTGAAAGGGACGAAAAAAGATTATTTCATGAAATGTAAACAAGCAAACAAAGAAGCTTGTTTACATAGCAATACTTATACCAGACAAAATACACTTGAAAGCAAAGGCTATAACAAGAGACAAGGACCCACCAATCCCATTTCTGGGTATTTATCTAAAAAAAACCCAAAACACTACTTTGAAGGGACATGTGCATTCATATGTTCATTGCAGCATTATTTACAATGGCCAAGATATGGAGGCAACCTGGGTGTCCATCAGTGGATGAATGCATAAAAATAGAGGTGGAATACATGTACAATGGTGTGGGGACAGAGCCCCAGAAAGTAGTTTACAGGCTCTCGGCCTCACGTGGAGGAGTGCTGGCTCGGGTAGTAGATGGCCATCAGCTGTGGCTGATTGGCCGTCAGCTGTAGCCAGTTAGCCAATTAGCCGCTAATATAACTGCTGCGGCTACGGAGGAGAGTGGAGGCCAGTGAAAGAGAGTCGTCGGTGGGTTGCAGACAAAAGGGACAGCAGGTCGCACGTCCAGTGAACCCAGCCTCCAGTGAGACCGTAGTGGTATGACTCCCCTACCTATGGCTCCGTGGGTGTTCCTTTTTGGCCTCACCATGTCCTGCGTTCTTGTATGGGGAGCGGGAGCAGAGACCCCGCAGGCTTCCCCGCACGACAAGGGGGATGTTTTCTTTTTCTTCTAAACATAAAAGAATTACCTGCTGTGGGGGCAGAGCCCCAGAAAGCAGTTTCCAGGCTCTCGGCCTCACATAGACAGGTGCTGGCTCAGGTAGTAAATGGCCATCAATGTGATTGGATGGCCATCAGCTGTGGCTAGTTGGCCGTCAGCTATAACCAGTGAGCCGCCATTGGCCACTAATATAACTGCTGTGGCTACGCTAGCAGAAAGAGAGAAAGAATGGGGGCTAGCAAGAAGATGGCGGCTGGGCTGGCAAGCGCGGATGGCGGTTTGCGGACAGTGTGGATCCAGCCTCCAGTGAGAGTATAGTGCCGCCAGAGAGAATATAGTGGTGTGACTCCCCTACCTATGGCTCCGTGGGTGTTCCTTTTTGGCCTCACCATATCCTGCGTTATGAGGGGAGTGGGGCAGAGCCCCCGCAGGCTACCCCGCACGACAAATGGCGCAGCGAGCAGGGTCTCTGGCACGACAAATGGCGCAGCGAGCAGGGTTTCCCGCATGACAAATGGAATATTACTCAGCCATAAAAAAGAATGAAATCTTGCCATCTGCAATAACATGGATCAACCTAGAGAGTATTGTGCTGAACGTAGTAAGGCAGACAGTGAAACTAATATATTGTATGTCAACTGTAATTGATTTTTTTTTTTAAATTTTAAAAAGAGTGAGAAGTATTTATAAAAAAGGAAATGGTGTCATGGTCCAGAAGAGCTTTTCAAAAGGACTACAAAATAAGGCAACATAAAGCAATATTTAAGAGTAAACTTTTCTGATTCCATATATATTGCTAAAGAAAAAGGCTAAAAAATAGAGTGGAGAGTATGACAGTTTTTGTTATACCCACACATATATACACAAACACTTGCATATACACATACTCTTATTAGTATTTAGATTGGTTGAATATCTAGAAGGAAATAATATATTTACAGTGATCATCTTTGGTTAGTGGGATTATAATTAACTTAATTTTGGTGCTTTTTTATATTTACTATGTTTCTTTGTTAAATATCTATAACTGTTATCACCTTTGAATTAAAATAATGCTATCTGTTTTACTGAACATCTGGTAATATATTAATATATCCAAGTTGGATAGAACCTCTGTTGAGAAGTTGGCAGATTCTTAAATAATTACGAAGTTTTCAAACTTATCTACAGATTAGATTCACCTGCGAAATTCAACCAGTTCGGATGCCTGTATCTAACCCACAGATATAATGGTTTAATTGTTCTGGGCTATAAGCTGTGCTTTAGAGGGTTTGAAAAATCACCTGGTGATTCTAATCGGCAGACCAGTTTGAAAACCAGCAGTCTATATGGTTTTAAATACATTTTGTTTACAGTGCTACCATCAATACTATAAGGTTATCAGACTTTGATTCTAGAGATGCCTTATCAGGGTGTAGAGGGACAAAATTCTGATTCTTCCTACTTTTAATACTCCCAGACACATTTTTAGGATCCTGCCCTCATTTGTAATAATCTGTGCTGACAATCTGGGCAGAATCATATTATCTATTCATCATAAAGAGGAAGTTCTTTAGTACCGTGTTAGACACAAGGCCTCAGGGTCACGTGTGCTCTGACAGAATTTATTTCTCATGCCTAAACTTGAACTCAATATATCTTACTGGACATATGAAACTCCACTTCATCATGGCCAGCTTGAGCTCTGTATGTCAAACCTTGTCTGTGAATATCTATTCTGCTACTCTGCACACCTTGATATTCTAGAAGGAAATAAATCTATTTACAGTGATTATCTCTGCTTGCTAATGCCTGACCGTTTGAGAACAAGACCAGAGGTATGTGGTGTTGGAAGAAATGAACCCTAAAGGATCATTCCTTAGCTATCACACAAGGAAACTACCTCCCAAGTAATTTCCAATCATTTCAGAACATTGTTTAAAATACATGCATTTCTTCATCACTGGTTATAGCTCCACAGGATAAAATAAATAGGTAAAGTCTATAATTATTATATATATGACGCATAGCCTTTTTTATGTGTTGTTTTCACATACATGAGACAATTTATATTGTTTTAAGTATTTCACATCCTGATATAAAACTAATTCTAATTTTGAAACAATGTACTTTTTAAAAGTTGTGTTATTGCTGTTGCTGAAACACATTATAAGAGACCCTGAGTCCTGCCATTTGTTTTATTTTAGCATTTCTTCCTTTTTGTCCTTTCTGAGTGAGAGTTCATCCTGATATTGCAAGCTAGAAATCAGAAGATTGGCAAAGTAAGATTATTTAGATTTGCTTTAATCCCCATCAAATAGGGACAGTTATATGGCCAGTGACATAATGTTTATAGAAAATTAATGCAGATTTCACGTGGGACAGAAGCATGACTAAAAGAAAGAAAACCCTACTGTCCACTGATAGATATCCACAACACTCATTTTTCTATAAGAATAACGAGGCGTCCTCATCATTATTTCTTGGGGTTTTGTTGTTGTTATTTAAAACCAGTATTGTGATTTTGCTTTGAAACAAATAAAATAGCAGCCAATAAAATGGACATTTTCTTGAAGTATGGAGTGAAATAACTGCAAAGAATAGCATCTGTATTGCTTAAGGTAATACTAGCTGCTTTAGTAGATAAACTGACATTCCGGTGGCTCAACATAACTATTCCCTGTCATCCCTCACTAATATAAGAGTAGAGTGTTTTGAGTTGAATAGCTGAGTAGCTATATTCCAAAAAGTGATTCAGTGAAGGGGTTTTTCCATTTTATCACTACATGTGGCCCTCAAATTTACCACAAAGACTTCTCCATTGTAGTCAGCAAGGAAAGATCGTAGGGATATCGTGTGGAAGATCTGAATAGACCAAGCCTCAAAAGGAGCCATGCTGTGGGCTATGAGTACATCTCAAGACAAGGCCTACAAAGGAGGCTGGGGAATTTATCCAATCGAAATTTCCTGACAGAAGGAATGAAATTAATGATCAGTCAGCACTCTCTTTGAAGCTATCCAGTCATCTGGGTTGCTGCAAAAGGCTGAGCAATGTCATTACAATGGAATCCTCACAACCTGAGCATTTGAGTTAAAATTCGTACACGTTAGTTTAATTTTTTAAATAGTATTTTTTTTTCCTGCTTGATACAACATTGTATATCACACACAGCTTGACATTACTGGAAAATATTACTGGAAATCTTAAAAACTATTAAAGTTTCATGTGATACTGTCTGTTAATTAACAAACAAAACCAAACTTCATACCACTGAAGAAACTCTCGTAAAACCATTGCTCCTAGAGACTATCAAAACATGTAGAGGAAGAATTAACAGAATATTTTTTTTTTTTCTGTTTCTACAGTTAAGGTCTGGTTAATCTCTTAGCGAAAAATATCGTGGTCTTGCAAAATAAATCAAAATGTTGTCCTTTTTTAGTATTAGGGATTTTCTTTAGTGTTTTAATATATTACATTGTTTTTTAACAGAATTATTGAGGTATAATTGATATATAAAAACTGCACATATTTCATGCATACAATTTGATGAGCTTGTGTATGTATACAACCATGAAACCATCACCACAATCAAAATAATACACATATCCATCACTTCCTTTACTATTGTTTTGAATACACTACTGACAAAATGAATTCTACTCCATAATGTGTATATTCTTATGTGGAAGAAATTCTGCTGATCAAAGTTTGGAGACTGCCACTACTGCTGATAATCACTTCAAGCTGTATCACACTCACACATGGACACACGCACGGATACATATAAATGCAGACATATACTAGAGTGTATACACTGATTATATTCTCAAAACTCTGAGTTCAAAATAACACATTTTGGTTATTTAAACAAAAAAAAAACCTACAATTTTACTGAAATACTCTGACTGCATCATTCACTGCTGAAGTCTCAGCTTCTAAGTCCCTGCAGAGTGATCGCATAGAATACTTCAGTTTCAACTGTAAGATGGGTCAGTTGCATTAAAAAAAATGAGTCAAAATCAGATTACTTCCATTGCTTTGTGAATATTTTAATGTTGATCACAAAATTCTTTTATTGCACATTGCAGTTTGTTCATTGACAGAGAGAAATATGTACCCACAGAGTTATGAGCTGAAAGATGCTGCTGCCCTATTTTTGGAACACTAGGGAAAAGACCAACTGCTTCAGGAGAGCTTGGCATATTTGGCAGACACAGTTAAAACTTTGAATACAATGAATCCAAAACTTCAAGGACCCAGAGCTACATTATTTTTTATTATACTGTACTTCAAGAACTTAGAGCTAGAATTTAGTTATGAGTAGAGTGAACTGCTACTAAAAATAGCTCTTCAATTTTTTACTTAGTGATGCACTCAAAGAAAAGATTCATGGAAATGATTTCAAGGAAATATCTAAAAATCACATCTAGTTTGTTTCACAGGATGAATTCATGTGATAGATTCCCGATGTGATAGGTAAAAGTCTCAGAAACCTATAAGGAGAAACTTTCTTCCTGTCATCCCATCTTTACCTCAAGGTAGCCAAGAAAAAAATATTTGGAAATTAAGGTTGATCAGATTACTAAATAACAGAGGAAATCTCTTTGGAAAAACTTGAGCTGAGTGAAGAGAAAATATTTCTCTGTCTTCCCACAAGTGAGTCATTATTCCTTTTTATGCACTAATGAAGTTTTTTTGTTTTTGTTTTTGTTTTTATCTTTCTCTACTTCCACTATGAAAGCCAGTCTACAAGTTTGGTATTCAAAGTCCTCTAGCTTCCCACCACACAGAAAAAACCTGTACAAAGAATCAGTAATCACATTAATATCAGGAAATCCAAGGTGTGGGAAAGCTATTTTCTTAACGTCACTGTTTTCAGTTTTATGTAATTAATTTCAAATTTTCAAATAATATTAAAGAGGAGCATAAAGTAATTATATGTTTATCAAAATAGTTCACCACTGCATTGATGGTGTTAGCATTTCTAAATAGGACCAAGGATTTCTAACACTTGAGTGTTTTGCATTGAATGTCTCATCAGTCTTCATAGGTATTAGCTTTGGGATAGGATCCCACTGTTTTGCGCCTAATGATCTAATTTCATCCTCAACAAGGAAATCTTAGTTATCAGCCTTATGTTTGTACTAGCAATCGGGAAAGGAGATACCGTGAATTATGGAACGAAAATTTGGTCAATGGAAAGGGTTATCCGACATTGTAAATCAACATATTGGCATTCTGCCGTGGAGGAAGCCTAGGCCTTGAAATCATTCAGATTCACATTCTGTCTCTGCTAGGTTGCTTCCTGAGACACCTTGGGCTAGTTAATAAACACTGATTAATTTCCCTCATTGAGGGGCACCAAAACCTATTTTTAAACGCTGCAGTGAGAACTGCGTGAGATGACATAAGTACTTGGTTTGGCAAATTAGACATATTATAAATGTAAAATAAATGGTAATTGTTAAATCAATCCCTTTTCATAATTGTTAGTTTGATCCAGTCCTTCGTATAAGGAGTAGCTCTTGAATTACTAACCACTGATGTTCTAGTCCCACAAAACTAAGGACAAACCCCTGCTGGGCTTTTGAGAGTAACATTCCATTGATGACAATCTTCTGATGAATGACATTGCAGCCACCTCCTTTTAGGACCTGAGTAGGCTACCCAACATCGAAAAGTAAGGTGTGCTATAAGTTTCTTTCAATGCCAACTGTCCTGGTAGATATTAATACATTGTTTCCTATCATGATAGACAGAATAATGGCCTCCCAAAGAGGTCCATGTCCTAATCCCTGGAGCCTGTAAATGAGTCACCTGACATAGCAAAGGGACCTCTCAGATATGATTATGATAAGGATCTTGAGGTAGGGGAGTATCCTGGGTTACTCAGGTCAGCTCAGTGTAATCTCAAGGGTTCTAACAAGGGAAAGAGGGAAGCATGAGAGTCAGAATTAGGAAAAGATGTGATGACAGAAGCAGAGGTTAGATTTATGCACTTTGAAGATGGAAGAAGGAGTCATGAGCCAAGGAATGAAGGTGGCATAACTGAAAGCAGTTAAAGGCAAGGAAAAAAAAAGATTGTTCCTGTAGCCTCCAGAAAAAATGCAGGTTGCCTTATACCTTAATTTTTGCCCCCTAAGCCTGATTTCGAACTTCTCACCTCCAGAACCTTCATGTAATAAGTTGATGTTATTTTAAGCCACTAAGATTGCGAAAATTTGTTACAGGAACATTAAGAAACTGATTATCTAGTCTGCCCTTTATTTTACTAATTCACCTGGCCATAGCCTATCATGTCTCCCAAGCATGCCTTCCTCCTGAGAATAGCCAAGTTCTTTCAAAGTTCATCTCCATGTTCCAGTTGTCTGCTAATCAGAACCTTCCTTGGCCTCAGCTATGCTTAGAACTAACACACCTTAACTCCATTTTTTTCTATTTAATTCTTGAGGTGCAGTCATATGGTGTTCACCTCTAGGTAGCCTCCAAATGGTGACATGTACCCTAAATCCTACCCATACCCACACAATTTGACAAGCTAAAATTTTGCCTAGCAAACTAAATATGACCTCAGTTTTGCATTAAAGCTAATTCAATCTACATATGCCCTTTCTAAAGAAAGTAGGTCTATGATCTTAATTTGTTTTTAAATAAAGAAATGTATGCAAAGCAATGTGATAGACAAGGCTTCACTAGAGTTCCAGTTCTGTGAGCACACCAAGGAGCACACATCAACTCTTTCCAGGAGAAGGGAACCCACCTGGGAAATGAGCAGAGACAGTGGGCATGTCGGGCTATTGGCTTCAATTCCTGGCACTCTCTCCCTCCTCTTCTCACCCACCAAAGTGCCAGGTGGCTGTCATTTCTTTTTTAATTAAAGTTAATTCAATTTTTAAAAATGTATGTCTTTAACATATAAAATATAAATAATGTACTATATTGACTTTCCTGCAGTAGGTGATCAGGAAATATGTGGAGCCTTTATGTTGTATAATAAAGGCTTAACTCAGCATGTGTGGGCTGCCCAACACCTGCATATTTTAAAGGTTTTTCAGAACTGGCCCTTAGGGGGTCTCTGGGGAGACAACCGCTAAACCCTATAAATACCTGCCTGATAACTGTGTCTCTGTACACCTAGGGCCTTGGATCACTCCATGTAGTTTATATTGACAATGTGATTTATGATAAATGCCTGTTTTTGTTCACTGGGGACATCAGTTTGACCTCTGGGGAGCGGGCCCCGGAGACTGAGTAGCTAAGATGGGTCATGCAGGCATTCCTTGCCTATATGACGACCTCCAATACAAACCAAAGATATCAAGGCTTGAATGGGCTTCCCTGGTTGGCAACACTTTGCATGTGTTGTAATACATTATTGCTGGAAGAATTAAGCACAATCCATGTGTCTCCACTGGGAGAGAACAACCAGAAGCTTATACCTGGTCTCTCTTGGACTTTGCCTTATGCACCTTTTTTCCTCGCTGATATCAATCAGTCTCCTTTTGCTGTAATAAACCATCATAATGAGTATAGCAGCATATCTGAATTCTGAGTGTCCTTCTAACAAATCATCAAACTTAAGGGTGGTCTCAGGGACCTTCCACACAGGGTAACATCATAGACTTTTCCTAAAACTTAAATGATCAAACAGATGAATAAAATCAGCTATTCATAAACTTGCTAAATCAGTTTTATAAATTCATAATCAAATAGTGTAATCGCCAATCCTGACTTACCATTTCACACACACACACACACACACACACACACACACACACACACATACAATTGCATGTATGAGCACAGACACAAAAATACACACCACAGTATAATGCCTTGAATAGGAAAACTATTATTCTGCACTTAATATGTATTTTCTCTGAAGAACAATAAATCAACTCAATTACACACAGTAATATTAGAATATTTCATAGATAAGCAATTCTATCTCTTCCTTTGGGTAATTGGTATATGCCTGCATCATCTCCTTTCAAATACCTGATTGAATATAAAATGAGCTAAGATATAAAAATTACTACCACAAGCGACTATCAGAGGGATACCCAGTAAAGTTTCCTTTCCTCCTTCCTCTTTTCCTTTTCTCCAGGGGAAATTTCTTCCTATAGACTGCTCAGCAACAATCTTTGAAAACCATGTCCTGTATAAAAATGTTTCTAAATATTGAATCTATTGAATTGGAGATACAATGTCATGTTGATATGCTCCTGAAGAAATTAAGAGATAATGCAGAATTTAACTGTTCCTTGCCTCTGCTGTGGGAATTTATTCCCATAGCATTACTTTATACAGTGGTTTTAGACCATCCTGTAGAACTGGAACTAAGTTAAATGGATGATGCACATAATCTCAAATTGGGCAGACAGATTTTTTACATTGCAACAAAATAAAGTCTTTGCTTTTCTCGTGTATTAATACCTACATGAAGTCTATCTATTGCATTTTTGCAGGGACATGTTTTTTACAAAAATTTAGCAATGTGTTATTTGAAACAGGATATTTCTTAAATAAATAAGCATGCTAAATTTGTATCCTTTGGAAATTTTAGTTTATAGTTTAAATATACCATAATCCCAAGGCTTTCCATTGATTAATACAGCCTTCTCAATGTGATTTTAGCTCCCAAATGTGTACCAGCAATGTGAATAGTGACCTCTAAAAACTGAGTATACTCACATGAAGCCTACAACTATTTCTGCAGTATCTCTAATTAAATTTACTATAGTATAATAGTAATAAAGTCTTTCTATAAAGTATATGTTACCAAAAATTGAGACAGCATGAAGTATGGCCGTACTACAGAAAGCAAATAATCAAAATGACCTAAATAAATGCATTCATTTAATATTAATTATGAGCCTTTGTCATGTAAATAGAACTGATCATGACCATGTACTCAAAATGCTAACAGTTAATCTCTGGCTTTATAAAGAGCAGATTTATGAAAGTCATGCTTGTCTTACTTTTAGGTTTAGTATTTGTCCTTCAGTTGGGAATGCCATAAATTAATTTTAAAGCAAAGCATATGAACCCATGCAATGTTTGAAACGAACCCATGCAATGTTCTAACTTTCAAAAGGCATAGCAGAAAATAAGGGAAATATTCCCTTAGAATATGCATGTTTAAATAGATATTTTCTTATTTAGAAGATGTTAAAAGTTTATTTATACATTTTTATTTGAAAGTAATTTTCAGTTATCTTTCATTAAATAAAAATGGACTTCCTTTAATAATCTTAAATAGATCATTACAATAATTACTCAAAAGTTACAGAGAAAAAGTTAATAAGCATTTATAGGTATACATCTGGGTGGAGATTTTGCTCCTCTTATACAGCAAACAGAAAGAGCCTTGGACTTGAACCCACAACAGATTTGGTTTTCTATCTTGGAGTGACTCCTCTACATACCTACCAGCATGATTTTTATCAAATTATTCATTTTGATCTCATCTGACATAATACATGAAGAATCTATGTTTTTAATGAAGTTTTAACCTGACGGCCATAAAGACAACAGACTGGAAAATAACTACTAGCATATGAAAGCAGGGGAAATGCCATTCTGCTAAGCTGAGTCTTAACTTCTATAGGTCACCCTCCCTCTCATCCTCAAACTGAGAAAATCCTTCCAGTCAAACCCTAAAAATAGTTTCAACAACAGACAAGATAGTGATGGCAATTGTATATAGCATGTGTGTGTGGTGGGGGAGGAAGAGTAAGATGATCAATTCTATATTTTACAATACAACATTTCAGGATGATACAAGAATCAAAATGAATTTCTTTAGTCCTATTTTAAGGTGGCCTGCATCAGTATTATGTTTTGAAAAAGATAGAATATATGCATTAGAATACAAGTATAACACATTACATGAAATACAGACTGGAAAGTATGCATTTTTGTAGTTGACAAATGAGACTGAGTCTTCAAGAACAGAAATCCTAAGAAATATTTTATTGTAAAATATTACATTTCAGCAGATTAGATTTGGACTATGATCAAGGTTTTAATTGTATCCCACTGAATGAATATTACTATAATCATTTATATTAACATTGTAATTACTGTCATTACAAATTCCATACACTCTTTACATCATGTGTACTTATGAAATAACTATTTCATCTTTCTACTCATGACTTTAAAAAATAATACTTCAAATGAGAAGGCAATGAAAAGAAAGAAGTACCACAGTAACACAAAAGCTGGATTCCAGAAGAGCATTCCTATTATCACAGAACTTAGGGGGAAAAAAAAAAAATTAAACCTCATTAAATAAAGATGAGGCTTAGAACAACATATTCTAAGGAAGTCATTAAATTTGGTTTATTTTGTTTAATAAATACAAGGTATTTTCTCTTTAAGCACATTTTAAAGCTCACTATATTTTTTGTGACTTTTTTAAATTAATTGAAATGCCAAAGTTTTGAGCATGAAACATAAATTTTGTTTGACCTTTTAAAGAAAAAATGTTTTTGTATATTCTTCAGAAGATGAATTTGTCTTTTCTACCAATCACTTTAGAATAAGCCAGGTGGCAGATTACTTAAATATCTCGCCTTTCACCTCTGGAGATTGGGGATTAAATGTGGTTTAGGAGTGATTTGTGTATATCTCCAAACCCATACAATTGGGCTTAAATAGCAATTACTTGCAGCTGTGGAGATGTTCTTTCAGAAAACATCAGAAATGTCACAGGACAAGATTTCAGGGTTTCAATAAAGGTATAAAGGCCACCCATTCAATCCATATGGGATAAAGCTTATCAAAATAATGAACCTAAAGGTTTAGAACTTTCCTGGTCAATGAAAATTACCAAATGAGCTTATTGGTCTTTAAAAAAAAAAAAAAAAAAGAGCAACAAAGGAAAAAACAAGAGTAGTCTCAAATAGATCAGATTAAGCAGTGAAAGCCTCCCTAAAGACATGCAAATTATAAGGGCAAATGAAAAATAAATAAATTAAAAGTATAGCTTACTAGTGCCCTCTAGTGTACCTTCTCTTTTATTTTATGAGGATTGTGATTTTTTTTCTACAGTATAAATAGGGGTTTGAATATAAATTGTAGAACAACTGAAAACTAAAACAAAAGAAATAATAGCTGTAAATTCTTAAAAATGAACTGTCAACATTATCAGGTAAAAACATAAAACAACAACCAATCTAATAATGTTATCACATTGTATTAAAGTCAATAAACTGACATCACTGCCAATTAAAGAAAGACTGACAGACAGAATAATGATACCACTTCCCCCTCCCCATGCTTGGGCAAATCATCCTGCTCCCTGAAAAATATTTTGCTTCACAGTCACTCTGTTTTGCATCCTAATTGTATCATGTGCCAACAAAACAGATTGTTTGCTAATTGATATCATAAAGCCAGACAGCCCAGTGAAGGATGATAATGCTGACTCTAGCTAGCAGCAGCTGATGTCTGAGCTTGATAGACATGCTGTCATTTTTAACACAAACCGCCTAGAATTGACTTTTCACTGTAAATATAGAGACATGACAGAAGCTTCATATACTCACCGTTATTTAAAAAAAAAAAAAAGAAAAAGAAAAATAATAATTCTGCTACAAGATTCCTGTTACCAGTTTTATTTTAGCAGGTAGCATCTTAAAGAAAGTAAGTGTAGGGGTATCATTCAGCCGCTTGTACAAAGCATTTATAGACAAGGTAAAACTTTTTGTCCCTAGCCAGATGCAGGCTTAGAAAGAATAGGTTTGCCTATGGATTTTTAGAAGGGAATTAAATAGCCAGTGCATAAACCATCTCTCTACTAAAATTTTGCAAGTTGTCAATAAATTAGAATAGTAAAATATATATATTACTTCAAGTATTTATAAATGCAACCATGGCATATGTGAAAAATAAAAATTATTTTCACATTTCTATGCATCTTTTACAGCAATACGTGCTATAATTCTCAATGGGACTTAGCCTGTCAGCACAGAAGAGCAGTCCTTAAATAAAGTGTGTGTGTGTGTGTGTGTGTGTGTGTGTGTGTGTGTGTGTGGAAACTGAAATTATTAGGCATTAATAAATGTCTAGGGTAAAATCAAATGTGATTCCACTTAGAACAGTCTTCTGAATGTACATCCCTAAAGAACAATGGCCACATGATGCAAATAATTCAGGCACTGGCAAATGAGAAAAAGGCATTGTGAGAAAGAAAGAAGGGTGATGAAGGAATCTGCAGATTTTCAGCTTACCTCTTAAGGAGGAAGACTGAAGAAGAGGTAACGTACCACATGTCATAGTATACAGCAGTCTACTTTGCTTATTCAAAAGAACAATTATTTGCAGTTTAAAAAACTTAATCATACGTTTTAGGTTTTTGCACTTTGTTAAATAATTTCACCTCACCTCAGCCTTGATTCTTCATTTCCTGCTTTGCAGAGTAAAATCTAATTAATACAAATAGATGGATTAGATTCAGCATTTTCAAGGTAGAAGAGAACCTCAGAGATCATGTAGTTTGTCCACCCCTAGACCCCATTACTTAGCAAATGAGAAAACTGAGACACAGGTAAAAATCACATGTATTTAAAATCATGTAGCAAATTGGTAGCAGAATCAGAAGGAAAAGAAGCCTCCAGTAGTCTTGTAGCCATTGTTTTTCAAGCTGCCTATATTTGATACAATGCAGTTATCTAAAAGTGACTTAAAATAGCTCAATTTTCTATCTTTCTTAGCTTAACTTTTAAAAATTTAGTTTTTTAAGTGGACAAAGGAAAGAGCCAAGGGAACAAACTGAAGGATAAATGGAAATCCCATCACAGTTGATGGCAAATTGTTTTCCAGTCTAACATTAATACTGACAGAGTATTTGATGGACTTTTAATTAAGTAACAAACATCTATATATTTGTGAGTCTGCCAATTTACACTATGGACAGTGATTTGAAAACCATTAATTGATACAATCTAGGGGTTTGGTTATATTATGAGCAGAGAAAAATTTTGAAGATAGTAATTTTGTTTATGATAACTATTAGATAAAGTCTAATATTATTCATTCGAACAGCTTTTTTTTCACATATTACATTTATACTTTATTCAAAGCTTTTGCCTAATTTTCAAGCCATCCCGATTGAATGTCTGCCTGCATCCTAAGGCTCAGCTCCCAGATTCTGAGGTAGTAATTGTTTGTGAGCTGACTTATTAGTACACTGGGCATCTGTGATGCCATCAGAGTTAGATCCTTTGTGAACACCAACAACAAACCCTGGACACGAGGAAGATCTAGATTACAATGTGGCAAATAAACCAGTGTTTAAACCTGCTTCTCCTCCCTCCCTTCACAGGACGTGCTCAACATAAGGAGAGTACAGAAAAAAGTACACGGACTGAAAACAAAACAGGAGGGGGAATTTGAGTTCAAAGTGTTCAACATCCAATTTTGTTTCATTTCAAAGTTATAATCCATGTGACTTCGCTTTCCCTCTCTAGTGAGCATTAGGGCCACTGTGCCATATGCCACTGTTTGCAGCCATGTCTCCCTTAGTTATCCTTTAATTGGCTTGACCTATGGGAAGAATGGCTTGCAACCAAGCTAATTACATAAATCCACTCCAGGCTCTATGAATTCCACTATAGACAGCTCTTCTGGGAGAATAAAAAGGAAGGAACAATTTATGCAAAGTTTCAAACTTCTTTATATATTTCATATGCCAAAAACATGCATTTTATAGTATGACAAAAGGCAACAATTTCCTGTGCTTATAATTTGAATTTTCTCGCCCCCGATCATTAACAAACAATTAAGATTTAAAATTGTACTAATATATGAAAACCACAATTTAAACAGATAAAGTCAAAATTATAGTTTGAAAACTAATTTTAGATTACTGATTTTAAGAAATTCTGATAGAAAAGAAAATTGGATACTAGATTCTCTTAAAATATTAGCAAAGAAGACTATATAAAAGCAATTACACAAATAATCACACATCAGGAAAAAAAATATGGCCCAAATCAATAGGTATAGGAAACTACTTGAAGGTGTACGTAAGACCAAAAATCATGTCTTTTGGTATCTGGGCATAATATGTTTCTTAATTACCATATCTGTCACACTCATTTATAAAGTAATGATTAAATTTTAGAAACTTTTGGACATATTGAATGGTATGTCTTAAAATGTTTGAACTGTGAAAATACTTAAATAGACCCATCTAAGAATGGAATTTGATACATACATGATACTCCTAATTTTAGCAGAATAAAGATAACTTATTCTTAAAATATTAAGAAGCATTGTAAATTCTATGCATTTGTTTCATAAAAGAAAATTATAACTACACATGAATTCATCTATGCCCTCCAAGATCTCTGTTTAAGTATATCAAGTGGTAGAGACTCAAGAACAACTTTCAGATAATCAATTTTTCTAACTCTTTTTTGGAGGGAAAGACAAAAACAATTGTGGTAGTACTGCATTACTTAAAAATAACTGACATATTTTTGGAAAACTATAAGCCTTACTTATTGCTACTCTTTGGTACTACTTCAGTATTTTGATTAAATATGTGTTATATTTACATTATATCAAAAAAATAATTTTCTTCACTTAATCCATCTTTTGAAAGAATACAAGGATTATCCTGTGATATAAATTTGAGAAAAACAAACTAACATCAACAAAAGGCCATGTGCATGACATGCAAAGTTATCATTTTATTTTAAGGACCCATCAACCTTGTGCTATGATGTCCGCAGAGCACTACTACTAGGAAATACTTTTCATAAGTTATATGGACAATATTGAATGAACAATTACGTTTTTGAAAGTATAGTACTATCATACTAAAACATTGGATAATTGAATTAAAATTTTCCCATGTAACTATAAGAGGCTAAATTTTGATGAAAATAAAAAAGCTTTGCTACATATGAAAGACTAATAAACATTTCATGAAAATGACTGTAAAGTTTTCTGGATGACCGTGCTAAGAGACCTAATTGAAAAAAACATGGCATTTTCATCACATATTTCCATGCTTTGCACTCTATGGAAACATAGATTCCCAAACAGAAAGGAACTTCAGGTACCTTCTAGAGTAATGAGAGCCTAATAGAGATAGGATGACACAGAGATGATCATCCATCCTACTGATAAGAAGAGTTCATTAGTTCACAAGGCAGGGCCATATGTTTTTGTTTATTTGAAATTGAAACTATTTGCTAATTTCCCCCTTATATTCAGGAAGTGGATACTAATATCAACTCTATATTACAGATCAGGAAACTAAATCTTAGAGAGATTTAGCAATTTAGGCAACATCATACAGAGAGTAATTGGCAAAGCTAGAGTTTAAATCAAATGTTTCTGAATTCAAATTTTATGTTTTTAACTTACATTCTCTCCAAGATGACTCTAAGTTATATATTCTAGCCACATTCATTCTATTGTAGATGACAGAATTTCCAAACAATTTTTAATCAAAGCTGAATGCCTATAGACACAGAAAGTTTCCAGTACCTAACCCAAAGTGATACAAGTAAATATGAGACTTTAAGTAAAATATGACCTAATATAAAATAAAAAGGGCACTTTGTTTTTCTGTACTGAATTGGCATGAGATTTATAACTAACCAACTACTTTAGTCATTGTAGATTCGTAACAAATTTATAATCAATCACAATTCCGTATATTTGTTTTCATATGAAATAGCTGTGGCTAGCTTAGTTAACTCCTCTTTTAAATTTATACAAAAGCATTTTGATCTTCAATATTAGACTACAATGAAAATAATTTATATTCCTGCTAAATTTCATCATTTTAGTTACATGTTTGCATACAAGTAGAAAGAATACTTTAGCTACCTTTTCTAACTTCTTAATATGTATAAATTTAACATATATTACTGATATGTCTTTATTCAAGGAATTGATCAAAATGTTGGAAAATACCTGATCAAGAGCACCCCACTACGGCAAGAATATTTGCTTTAACACAGTAATTCATATTATATGCGACACAATAATAACATTTTTGAACATTTAGCTTTGACAAGCACACTGCTATTAATGACTATTTCTTTATTTACTTTTTATAATACCCTAAATAATTCGTTCTCTTATTATCATCATCTTACAGTAAGAACATGTAGAAGTTAAGTCATTCCTCTGAGGTCACAGCCAGTAGAAGCAGAACTAGTAACTAAACACAGTTCTGATTCCACAGGATTTTTCAGTCTAAATCAGGAAGTGAGAAGCCCATTTCTGTTGCAGTCAGAAAATAGTGAGGATTTGAGCCTAGGAGTACCAGCAGCTCAGGTCTCAGCTTTGTGGTAATTGTCAGACAAAGAAAAGGAAACAAAAATGGAAAGAAAAAGGAAAAAAAAGGAAAAAAAGAAGCAAGAAAGATTTAGAAGAAAAGGAAGTGCTAGTGAAATTTGGGAAAAGAAGGGCTGCTACTGGAGTTACACATTCCAGACCTATTTCAGCGAACAATGGTGATGCTAAGATAAACTTTCTACCAAAAATGTCTGTAATATAAAAAGAATACATGGGAGAGGAGGGAGAAGGGAAAGAGGGACAAAATTATCTGAGATGAGAGGAAAGCTTAGCCTTACCAGTACTAGAGATTGAAAAAGAGGAAAGATTGAGTTCTGCATCAAACTGAAGGGTCAGGGGAGTATGTAAGTACTAGACACCCAGAAGGCTGAGTAGAAGGAAATATGGTAACAAGTGCCCAGGCACATTTACTTTAAGGCATTTGACAAGTTTCCTCTGATCCCTCTTTGAACATTATAGAGATATACATTTTGAGTGGCTGAGTATAAATGGAGTTGAATACTTTTGTTCATCCAACTCAATGGGGTCTTTAATGAACACCCCTGTCCTGGAAGGACACTCTAGTTTCCATATCAAAGTCTCCTTTTCCTAAATGTTCATGGTTTATCTTAAGCTTCCGTACCCTTTTTGTTTCCACTGTCTCTGAGTTGTTGACCTTGTTTTGAACATTCAGCAACTTATTTAGAACTAGAAAGGGTGATGATTTGGTGATGTTTCTATGAGTAGCCTAGTTTTTATGCTTGTATACACTCACATATGTTGGAAGATAGCCCATGGTGTGTGCAATAGACTGGGCTAAGATGCTATAGTATGGGAGCCGTGTCACATTTGGGCTCACCTGAGTTGCACATTGAGAGGGATACTGCACAGTGTCCTCCTATGTGTGGCTGTTTGTTCAATATTAAACACCTGTTTTATACATTCATTTTGTCATAAATTTCATTGTTTGTATAATAGCATGTCCATTGCTGTTTGTTTGTATATTTTTGGTCATTTTTTTTTTTATTTTCAATTGTTTCTTTATGCCATTTATTTGTAAATGACTCATAGCTGAATTTTACATTTTTTAGCATTATTTTGTCATTTCACATTTTACATTTTTTGCCATTTCACATTTTACATTTTTTTAGCATTATTTTGCCATTCCACATTTTTAAAAATCAGTCATATTTTGTTTTATTCCTCGCATTATTTATTTTACTTTGTTTTAATAGAATATTCATATGCTTCTTGATTATTTACCTTCTCTTTTTCCTGCTTTTTCATGAAAAAATTGAGTGTAATGTATTGTCTCCCTCTCCTACTAACTCCTGGTGGTTTGAAAGTTCTGCATCTATTTGTTTTATACTAGGATACATCCTTAAAGTTAATGTTACTTATTTCTTCATCAAATCAAGTTATAGTTAAGCAGTATCTATAATTTCTAACCCACAAAAAAAGCATAATATTTTAATCAATATTAAATTGTAGATAAGTAGTATAAATAAGTCATAATACCTACACACATAAACACACATCCACATACCTTTATTCATGTTTACTCTCCATCTCTAGCAAGATTTTATTGAAATTAGGAGTAATCTTGGTATAAAGTGGGCATTATTATTTTTAGGTTATCTCCATATTTTGTTCCCTAGTAATTTAATAAAATTTCACTAATGTCTATTTAAAATCAACTGTGTATTTATTTTCTACTATTTTGCATGTTTCCTTTCTTGAATTACTTATTCTGATTATCATTTTGTTTTTCTGAGTACATTTTTTAGCGATCTTTTTGTTTTGTTTCGTTTTTTCAGAAAGGAGGAATTTATAGGATACATTCAATTTTCTGCCTGGCCTAAAAGCTTTTATCTTATTATCATATATAAATGGCAGTCACATATTGCTTTCAAAGTCTTTTTACTGTCAGAACTCTATAGATATCATTAAGCTGCATATGAGAAGTTTGAAAATCTGAGTTTCATTCTTTTGTAGCTACACAATTTTTTCTTCGTGGTAGTTATAGGATGATCTCTATACCTTTGAGTTTAAACATTTTAGCTGGATGTGTGTATGTGTGCAAATGTATAGTTAGGTGCATGTATGGTTGCTATGTGTGCAGATGTATGTATGTGTGTCTGTGTACACCTTTGCACATGAGTGCTTTCATAAAATATTGTTAATTTGCTGTTTTATTTGGGGGCTAGATAGAAGTCATTCACAGCTATGTGTTAAGTAACATAATATAAAAATATAAAATCATAAGATAAAATTGAAAAAGTACCAAGTGTGAAGAGAGAGCCTAATACCTTCTTGGTTTTTATGGTATATTGTTAAATTTACCCCGAAAACCTTTCTTTCTTTCCCCATAGTTATACAATTTGAATTGGAAACACGGTTACCTACTAGAGGCATTGTTTTCTGGCCACCTTTGCAAGAAGATATGGACAAATGGCTAAGTTCTTCAACAACTGAGGATAAGTAGAAGGGATATGTGTCACTTCCAGGCCTAGGCTGTGAAACATTAATGGGGTCAATAGACTTCAATAAAAATACAGAAAACTTGGAAACTTTTCAACAAATAATACACAACCACACAAATCTAAAATGTCCTGTTGTAGTAAATATACTGGTCATAATTCAGAACACAATAAAAGTATTACTAAGCAAACTAGAAATAAAAAATAAATGTTAAATAGCTATTTGGAATATGTTAGAAAATCATTGCTACATTGCATTGAAAACTTATGAGTTGAAATTAAACTCTATCCAGGGGAGAATTCAAAGCAAATTCAATAAGGAAAAAAAAGAAAAACTGAATTAGCCCCGCCCCATGCAAAAGTACTCAGAATTTACCAACACAGCTGGAATTTTCTTACCATTGACTTGCCCCAGAGTATAATTTCTTCAGACCGCTGTGGTTCTAAATGTGGATAGTGCTGGAATCCATTCTAAGAACCCTATGTACTAACTCCACAAGTGAGCTTCTCCTCCACATGTACGGAATTGAATTATGAATTATCTGCACTACAACTTCAAGATACTCCTTAAAACTGTCCATTTTTAATTGCAATCTTTTCCCCCCATAATAGATATTAGGCATACGGGTGACAATGATTGCCAGAAAGAAGCATTAAAAAAAAAAAAATGCAGGCAAAGTTTTAATGTAGGTACATTATACAGTTACACAGAGTAGATTTAGTAGCATTCTTGTCATCAGAGCAGCAAGCTTTCCTGAAAATTCCCTAAAAGACATCTGAGAATAAATAGTTCCTACCCTCCACTCCTAAAAATACCAATCAGTTAACACTATGCTTCTAAAAATCCATTAATCTCTAACTTCACACTTCCCTCAAACTACATTACACTAGATCTCTGCTTTAAAAGACTAGGACTTCCTTTTCTTAGCAAGAAATAAATTTAGATTTTGTTGATGTTCTTGTTTTGTTGTTGTTGTTTTGTCCCAGATATGAGTAACCGAATAATACCGCGACAAAGGCGAGGACTCCACCAATCCTTTCAGAAGGTTCCTTGACACCCACAGTAATTTTTAATACCCTACTCTCTGAACATTCTAGAAACAAGGAAAGATCATTCTGGCCAAGAGGTGAAAGTAACTGATAACAGCTCCAAAACATCCGTTAATTCTTACCATGAACTGAATAAAAAGTCAGCTTTCTTGAGCTATTTTCTCAGGTAAAAACATACCTTGTTAGAGATTTGAGTCAAGGAGTAGTCATTGATTTGACTTAAATCATTAACTTTAAAACCTCCTTTTAAAACTCAAAATGAAAATGAAGCAGAAAAGAAAAAGGAAGAGAAAGAAAATATAGAATTGTTAGAATAAAAATCAAGTGGATATTTACAGAATTTTGTATATATAAAGGCACATGAATAAACAGAAAAATATCACTCAAACATAGTTTAATTTTAACCTAATAGACATAGTACTTCTGTACTTAAATATAAATAATATTAGAAGGAAAATGAAAGAAAAAATAACACAGCAAAAGATTCATATCAGTTATTTTTCAAATTTAAACCAGTAAAAAGTGGTTGTCCTACTATAAAAATAGTCAAAGGAACAAATGAGAATATTTATAAATGACCAAAAGTAATAAATATCTGATAAATTAATTTAACCTCTATTGCCCTCACAGGAATACAAATGTAACCTACCAAATGCATTTCATATGTACAGTAATAGATTTGTTTTGGGGGAACAATTGTTTGCTTTTTTTCAAAATACATATCTAAAGCTGGTAGGTGGAGGAGGAAATGGCAAATGTATACATACAGTTGGAATAATGTAAAAACACATAAACTTTACTACAATATTTGCCAAAATATAAGAAAGTATGTAACTTTTTCCCCCAATAATTCCATTGCACTTGTGTAATATTTTGTAGAATATTTCCATAATATTTTGTAAGATTCAGGGATACACTAAAATTTAATTATGGAGTGTTAGTGTGTTGTAGATACACAAGTAGAAACAATATTGAGAATGTAATATAAGTTTGATTAAAACATATTATGATAATTCATGCAATAGAATTCTATTGAACCATTAAATATAATTCTGTAAAAATAATTTCTTAATTCCCTGCCAAACGTGATTTTGATTTGAAATAACAGCTTTGGACTTAAGCACTAAAATACATAATCAACTTCTGTTTCAATCAACCATGACAGATATAGTAGTACAGTAGTATATGAAAAGGCTAGGTACTTGCTCAGGCCTTTTACTGAGGCTTTCAGTGATAAAACACACATAAAAGGCATAAAATATCAACCATTAATGACCATTTACAAAATATTTAGAAAGCAGTAGCTGCATAACTGGCAGGAACAACAGCCTGAACCCCTCATTAGCTTCTGAAAACTAAGGAAGGTTATTGAAGGCAAAGGAAAGAAGCTACAGGAGGTGTGTATTACCAAGGACTGGGTTGTGTTGGCTCCTCCTAGAAAAGGCCCAGGTGGCATGTGGGGTTCAATGCCTAGTTCCACTGTGCGTTTTTCAGTCTTTGCCATCAGCATCTCCAAGAGCTCCATGCTGTGGTAGTGGATTCAGCCAAGAAGATCTCTGCTGAGAAGTTATGCTACTTTAGATTGTTATTTTAATTATAAATGTTAATCACATATATTGAGGATTCACTTGTTTCATTGTGAATATACTGTGCTTTCTAATGTTAGAAATTATTTAATGGAAACATTTCTCACACATTCTATTTCAATAAACCACAATGATATATCCAAGGTCTGTTCTGAGAGACAGCTTTGATTCTTGTTTGATATTGTAACCTGAAGAATTTTTTTTTAGTTAAGAGAGCCCATCATGTAGCCTTAGACCTACTAGTCTACTCTTATACTCTGTTAATTGAACAAGGAGGCCAGTAGACCACTGTGGTTTTAATGCCATGGCAGCCTACATAAGCAAACCGAAAACTAACCCTGTAAGTGCTTCAAGGTTATGAAATCAAAACAAACCAGCACAAACACCCAACTAGGCTTTAGCTATCGCTATCAAATTATTTCCTTTCTTTGCTTTTGCTCTTTCTCTATATAAGTCTTCCCCCTGGCTCCTGTTGGTAGAGTGCTCCTAACCATGTCTGGTTGGGCACTGCCCAATTTAAATGGATTATTGCTCAAATCAACTCCCAAAATTTTTAATATGCCTTAGTTGATCTTTTAGCAACTCCTTGTCACTTTGTAAAAACAAAAAGAGAGGAAAATATTAGATGAAAACAATTCCTGATGAGTTATCTTTTTTAAGAAGACTTTTTTAAGAAGACTTTATTTTTCTTGGAGCAAATTTTGGTTCACAGCAAAATTGAACAGAAAGTACAGAAATTTCCAATATATCCCCTGCCCTGACACACACAGCCTCCCCTGTTACCAACTGCCCCCCACCAGAGTGGTACATTTGTTACAATGAATGGTTTTAAAACGATACATTATTATCACCCAGAGTCCATAGATTACATTAGTGGTTCTCTCTTGGTTTTCTATATTTTTGAATTTTGGACAAATGTATATTGACATGTACCCAGCATTATATCACACAGAGTAATTTCACTGCCCTAAAAATCCTTTGTACTCTGCTTATTCATAACTCCCTAACCACTAACTCCTGACAACCACGGATCTTTTTACTGTCTCCTTAGTTTTGCCTTTTCCAGAATGTCATATAGTTAAAATTATACAGTATGTTTCATTTTCAAATTGGGTTCTTTCTCTTAGTAATATATATATATTTAAGGGTACTCTATGTCTTTTTATGATAGCTCATTTCTTTTTTTGTGCTGAATAATATTCTATTATATGAATGTACCATAGTTTATTAATTCACTCATCTACTGAAGAACACCTTGGTTTCTTCCAAGTTTTGACAGCTGTGAATAAAGCTATAAACATCCATATGCAGGGTTTTGGGTGGACATCAGTTTTCACCCCTTTGAGAAAAGGAGACTGATTGCTGGATTGTATGATAAGAGGATGTTTAGTTTTGTAAGAAACGGCCCAACTGTCTTCCGAAGTGTCTGTACCACTTTGCCTTCCCAACAGCAATGAATGGGAGTTTCTGTTGCTCTACATCCTCATCAGCATTTGGAGTTCTCAGTGTACTAGATTTCGGCCATTCTAACCGGTGTGTAGTGGTATTTCATTGTTGTTTTAGTTTGTGTTTTCTCTGTCTCTTTCTCTATGGCTAAAACCATAGAATCAAATACACAAAATCAATATAAACTCTCATGTATTTTTTTAAAACGTGCAACCTGAACATCATAAAAAACAAGATGATTACAATCTTTTTGAATTAAAATTATTATTTCAGGTAATTGTTTCTCAGAACTCCTTTCTTTTTATCTTCTACCTAAATAAGTTAAAGCTAATTTGAATTACTTGGTTTTGTGCTCTATGGCACTATACTCTCAAAAAAAACAAAGAGGTATTATCCTTTATTCTAATGAAATGTTATATTTTCATAAACTAAGTTTGCCCTTCAAAAACAATGAATAGTGTCATGTGTTATCATAAAAAATAGCTTTAAGTTTCAAATTTTAGTTGTCTTTTGTCACCACTTCCCCCTTACTCTGTCAAAGTCATTGATTCGTATCTCTACAGAAATTTTGATTATCTAGAAACACATTTAATTGAATTCTGGAAATTCATTGGAAAACTGTTTTCATTAAAAAAAAAGTATCTGGGAAAAAAAAAAAAGTATGTATGGATGCATTATTTGGATTTATAAAGGACCATAGTAGAAACTCACAAAGTTGGCAGTGTTATAGTCAATCCTTTATTCAACAGAGATTTGTTGAGTGCCTGCTAAATACCAGGCATTGCTTTAGACACAAAAGTCAACAAAATAGACAAAAATCCCTGCCTTCAGAGACCTCAGGTAATAAATGATGATAAGAATTCCATACCCTGTAGATGAGGGTGGAGAATGAAAATTCATTACTTGTACAGAAGACCTCCCCGTCTTTTGACAAGTGGCATCTGAAACACCAAATGCCCATACTTTCCGTTTGACACAAATTAACTGAGAATACTTTCTTCCCTTGAATGTCTTCCAAATATCTTTAAATTCTCTTAATTTCATTTTGGAAAAAATAAAATAAAATTTACCTTTGTGATCTTTGCATTCAATTCTATCTTGATATGAGCTCTATTCATGGAAACAGTATTTTCTTACAGAAGTAGGGTACTCATACTATTATAACATTTAATTTCCCATTTATAATTCATGGGTATGCCCTCCTCATTACCATATTCTTTTCTTTCTACATTTCACCAACTCTAGCAGGATTCCAAGATTTTTGGGTTTTGGTTTTAGTTTTGGGTTTTTTCCCCTATGCTGCTTAATAGTGATTCCTATATTTTGTGTTTTTAATCTATTAGACTTCTACTCTTACTCTTGAGAAGAATATTCCCCTTGCTCTAAGCTTGTTTTGTTTTTTCGTTTGTTTGTTTTTCAGTTAAATTATCCCTTCAAGATTTCAGTAGAAAGAGGATATAAGACATAACATTGACTAGTTGGGGCTGCTTCCCAGAAATATCACCTAGGGACCTACAAAAAGTCATATGTCTTCTTTCATTTTTTTTTTTTTTCTTAATCCCTCATATCTGACCTCTCTATAGTTCTTTTTCCTTTCTTTTTTTTTTTTTTTTTAATTTTTCGGGTTTCTAGTTGTTTGCCATGGCCCAAACATCCCTGTTTTCTCTTTTTCTATACCTGTAAAACTCAATTTCCTCATTCTTTTTATTTCACTTCCCTCAGGTACTTCATACCTACACTTTTCAAATGGGTTAAGCTCATTTTTTTTTAATTAAATTTATTGGGGTGACAATTGTTAATAAAATTACATAGATTTCAGGTGTACAATTCTGTATTACATCGTCTATAAATCCCATTGTGTGTTCATCACCCAGAGTCAGTTCTCCTTCCATCACCATATATTTGATCCCCCTTACCCTCATCTCCCACCCCCAACCCCACCCCTCTTTTTTTTAAATATTTCAACATACTTCTATATGTTATTGACCCCACATTTCTTCTACCCTATGTAGAGAAATCAATAAGTTGGATCTAAGGGTCCCCCTTGTTCTTCCTTTGTCCTTTCTACAATTAATATCTTTCCAAAAATGTAAAACCTAGAATTTAAAAAATGATGCTAGTTATATCCACATTTCTGATATTTTACTTCTAAAACCCGAAAATAGTTTTCTAGTCAGATATAGAATTTGGAATCATTTTCATCCTCCATGGAGCAAGCATATTTTCTAGAGAAAATGTATCCTAGGCAGAATCTCTCTCTTTCTCTCTCTCTTTGTTTTTTTTTTTTTTTTTTCCTTTTTTTGACCTCTTCTTTTTCTCCTTAACACCTTCGCTCACAAAATAAAATAAAATAAAACAAAATAAAATAAAATAAAAATTACTTGATTATTTTTTCTTTTCATCAACACAATAAGTTGATACATCTATATAGTGCAGGCATCCACTAATCTTTATTTGTTTCCTGATAAACTGTATCATGTTCACTCATTGTTGAACACAAACTTGAGTCTCAAAATCCATTACCAAAGAAAAAGTTGATTTAAATAATAGACTCTCAGTATTGGCTAAGAAAGAGAATATGGAGGAAAAGCTTGTGCAACATCCACCAAGCCAAATAACTGCATTTAAAAACATTGTTATTTTGGACACAATTGAGCTCTGGTCACGGACATGGAACTTTTGTCTACTGTTGTCTTGTGAATACCTTTCATCATTAAATATAAGAACAAAGCTTTTCCACAGTAAACTTTGCCAATAGTAAATATGACTGCCTGGCAATTAAAGGTTCTAAAAGAGCTTCTCCCAAATATCCTGGTACCCTAGATACCTTCTCACTTAGAATATATATATATTCTCATATCTCATATATATATATATGAGATAAATATACATATGGAGCAGTAGTAAAAGTCAGATTGTGAGTTTTGGGTCACAAAATGTCTTGAGTTAAAGATAGCATTAACCCAAAGTCATATGTAGAACCTGGAATACCATGAGACTAATAAAATTCACTGAAGCTATTTGGATAAAGTTTTGATCTATTTCTTTCCCTAGATATTACACGTTTTAATTTTGGTTTAAACCATTCCAACAAATGGAAAAGAATACAATTTATGAGAAGTATTTTTCTGAATAAACTCATTATGTCCTCCTCAACTTTTTCCTTGACCTTATCTTCCTATTGCATCTGTGTTTTTACGTGGCCCTGATATATCTACATACTCTTTCACTTTTATTTTAGTTTATGTACAGCGATAAGGCACCTCAAATATTTGTGGAAAACAGTAAGTGCATATATTTAATTAATTTAAAATAATCCTTTTTTTCTTTTTTTTTCTTTTTTTTATGCTTGCCAGCGTCTTATGCATTATTAAATGATAACAATCTCGGTAGTAAACCATGATTTCAGTATTGAACATTGGTAACTTGACATTTACCAGTTAGCAACCTAACATTTAAGATTTGGTTTCAGAATTTAAAATTTGTTGACATTAACTTCATTATGGATATCAAATGGCAGAACTAATACTGAGTGCTAGCTTATGATATTTTACAATTTAGATATTAATCATTCTTTGTCTCATTTTGCCCCACTAAATTCCATCTTACACTTTTTATTTTCCTTCTCTAAGAACCACACATACTATTTCCTGTGTGCAGGAACATCTCTAAAATCAAGTCCTTGAAGCTTTGGGCCTTTCTCATCTTTCATGTTACATATTTCCTGGCCTTTTTCCTGTACTTTGTAAACAACGCCTAAACATTAACACGGCTCCTTCTTCCATCCTGCCACTTCCACTACTATATTTAATAACCCAGAAATTAACTGGGAATTACTAAAGTTTTAACCTGAATTGTCTATTTCTCAAGCATAAAATTAGTTTGGTGCTAAAATCAATTAAAGCAGGACTATGCTACTATTGATGAAATGCCAAGAGGCATTTCATTACCCTAACCATTTCACATCTTTGACAAGATAATACTTTGCGATTTGCATATAGTTGGACAGCAAAATGTTGAACTTATCTGAACATATCTTGATTTATTTACTCTATTTGTTGAGAACTCAATTGTGGTGGTATAAATATTAATGATTAATTGGCAATTTTTTAAAGATAGCTATTGCAAATGGCTTCCTATTGTTTGGGGCTTTTCATGTTGCAAAATACGTTATAAACACAAAAAAATGTACTTATACATATTTTATGGGCTTCATAATAGTAATAATATTTGATAAAAGCACTCATGTACCTACCACCCACCTTAAGAACTGTAACAATCAGTACAGTTGAGGTCCCCTGTATGTCCCTTCCAAATCAGACTGCTGTTCCTTCCTCAGGAGTTAACCATTCACTGTGCTAAAATTGCTGGTGTTTATTTTCTTTATTTCTTTAATAATTTCATGCTATATGTATATTTCCCTACATAAGACATTTAGTTTTGTGTTTCACATTATATAAATAAATCCATCTTGTCTATTCTTTTTGAATTTGTTTTTTTACCTTTAAATATTATATTTGAAATTGATCTATAGTTTTCTACTCATTTTTCAAGACGTGTATATCCCATTCTGAGACTATATATATTCACTACTCAATGCTTGTTTTGCCTATTTGCTAGTTTGTTTTCTTTTACTTACTGTTCTGTAAGTATTTTTTGTGTATATACACATATATATTTTTCAGATAAAAATGTCTTAGTGCTTTTGAGCTGCTATAACAGAAATCCAGAGACTGTGTGTCTTATAAAACACACATTTACTTCTCATAGTTCTGGAGGCTTCAAAGTCCATGATCAAGGTGCTAGCAGAACTAATGTGTGGTATGAGCCCTCTTTCTGGTTTGCAGACAGCCATCTTGTATTCTCACATGGCCTAGAGAGAGGTCAACTCTCTGATTTCTTTTTGTAAGGACAGTAATCTTATTATAAGGGCTCCAGTGTCATAACCTAATTACCTCCCAAATATCCCACCTCCTAATACATTAGTGGTTAGGATTTCAAAGTATGAGTTTTGGGAAGACATAATATTCAGTCCATAACAAAATGTATTGTCAGTAATAGACAGTAAATATATATTGTCAGTAATATGTATGGGACAAATATTTTCTCTCTGGTTGTGGTTTGTTTTGACATTTCCTTTATGCTCTACTCAGAAAAAATATATAGTTTCAATTTTAATGCAATATAATTTTAGCTTTTTCCCTTAGTTTACTAATTTGGTGTCTTGTCGACAAAATCCATACCTACCATGATGTTAAACATATCTTCTTATATTTTCTCCAAAAATCTTTAAAATATTGCCTTAGATAATTAGGTCCTTAATTTATTTCAATTTATTTTGAGTATGGTATGCAGTAGAGATCGATTTTTTTTCCCTACCAATGTAACTTATTTTCCTACTATCATTTTCCTCACCTATTTAGTCTCAAATTTATATCTTAAAATGTTTTGTTATCTGATTAAGTCACCACACCTTGTTCATGTCTTTAAATTTTTGTTCTCCAATATAATGTTCAGTTACTTTAACATATTAAACTATTAGGGTGTTATTCGAATTATGATAAATATCAAAATTTGGGGAAAAGATAAATGCTTGTGATAATGAGTCTGATAACATTTTTATGTCACTTTTATTCTTGAAGATAATTTCATTGTATATTCAATTCTATGTTGCCAGGTATTCTCAGTACTCTGAAGACACGATTTCACAATCTATTTGCTTTTATTTTGCCATTAAGAAGCCAGTTGTTAGTTTAGTTTCACTTCCTGTGAAGGTAAGCTGTCTCTTATTCTTGGCAGCTTTCACAAGTTTTTTGGCGTTTTGCAGTTTCCTCTATCTAGGTGTAGACATATGTCCTTCATAGTTTTATCTCCTATCTTTCTGTGCTGTATTATGTATATGTCTCTTCAGATTTATTCTTTTATTGCATTAACTTTCTTTTTATTGCAGCATATTTTTCGTTTAAACTGACCTTTGTACTTCATATATTTTTTTCTAGAAATGCTATAATGTTTTCAGTTGCAGTTGATCATTTTGAAATCTTATCTCTTAGTCATAATTTTGATACATTTTTATTTATCTAAACATATTTAGAATACTTATTTAATATCCTGTGATGACAATTTCATTATCAGCAGTCAATGAATAACTTATTCTGTAGTTGGTGTTTCTGTTGACTCTAACATAGTTTTACTTCTTTCCTTGTGTGTCGTATAAATTTATTTTTGCTTTTGTTTTTGAGAAATCATATTCCCTAGAAATTTATTGTGGGATTATCTTAAAGTTTGTGTTGAATGTGTTTTTTCTCCAGAGAAAATTTGCATATGCTTCTACTAGACACTTGAGGATCAATTTAAAATAAATTTTCTGGTTGTGGGTTTCAAGACCAATTAATGTTATTTCTAGACTCTAACCCAGGAAGGATGGTTATGAACTCTCAGGAGAGATTTTTTTTTGTTTTTGTTTTGTTTCATTTTTTAAGTCACCCAAGGCAGAGATTTCTTATTTCACACCAAAAGACAGGTTTGTTTTCTCATTTCAGCCACAGAATGTGTCACCCTTGAGGGTTCTGGCTTAATTCTCAATCTACTGTCTATGTCCTAATACTTGTCACTCACATATGGCTCTTAAAACTGAAGCTCTGGGACAGCAGGAGTCAATTGGCAGAGCCCCCGAGGTCACCTTCATCTTCAGTTCTTGCTGATTTTTCTAGATTTAAGCTTTCTGGTTACAGCTTCGGAAGATTTCCTTACTAGTCTGCTATTGAATGACTAATGTGAAATATTTTCCAGTATTTAGGTGGTTGTGTGTCAGGAAGGCTGGGGGAATATCACACTGCCTTTTGTGCTTCAAGTAGCATTATTTAACTGGTGAACTAAAAGACATAATCCTTAGTATGGGACACATAAAGTTGAATTGAAGTATGAGTTGTATATCTCCTAAGACTAAATTCACACAGTAGTGGGTACACAGGATATCATTTTGCATGCCACATTTCCAAGATACAGTCCCAATTTAGGCACCAAGACTTATTCACTAATATTGGATCCTAGGTATCACTTGGTTCTACTATGTTTTTTTTTTTTTTTCACTTCTCTGCAACACATTGCTGAGTGCTATATCTGGCACCAGGCACACAGGAAGGTCCAACTGTCTCAGCAGTAGAGGCTCTTTAGTTGTCTATCCTCATTAATTCAAGCATATGAGCAAATCAAATTAAATAGGCATGACAATCAGACTCTTGAATGGGAAGCATATTTGTTTGAGTTGAGCTGATAGAGAAGGAAGCAAATCAAATAATTTGACTCTAGAGCTCAAACTCTTATCACTGCACTATAATTCTCCAAAATTGCTGCTTCATAAATGGGATTTGATTCCTAATTGGTACATTCACAGGAACATGAACCTACTCATGAAAAGAAGAGGTTCACATTTAACTGATAAAACCACCTTAGTTAGTATAGCTGACTCTAAAAGTAACTCTAATATGTAATATTTTTGAGATTACCATTTGCTAACAATAAGTACAAGCTTATCTCTAATATATACTTTAAAAACTAGGGCATACACCTAAATGTATTCACTATGCTTTCCCCTTGAGAAAGGAAATCAAAATTCTGATTTTTTTGTTTTTGTTTTTGTTTTCAGAATGCCTTAATAAAAGGACCAACAAAAATTGAGACCAAAAAAAGCAAAAACAAAAAAATAGGACCACGCCAAACCAAGAAGAAAAAAGGGACTGTGAATTCTGGTTAATTTGGACATTGACCCAGAATTACTTAAAAAATTGTACTCACCCTTTCTTTATACTTTAAATTCTACATATTTTTAACTGAACACTTTAAAGAACAGTGAAAAATCCCCCAAGGAGAGGGGCAAGGAGAGTAAATGACTGTTCTGTAAATACAAAAATGGAAGAAAATATGTTTGGTCTGTATATTTCTAATAGCAATCTTCAAAGTATTGAAACAGTCCCAATAAATTAAAGTTAGAGGGAGCTGGATGCTGGAATAACATAAAGATCATATTGTAAAAGTTTTCTCATCCCAAAATGAAATGTATTTCCTTAAGAAATAGTGAGCTTCCCTTTCCTAGAAGTCTCCACAGAGACTGGTTGTACCTCTGAGATGCTGTATCAGGTGAGCCAGGAACATAAGTCTAGGCTGTCTTCCATAGAATCCCACTAAGCCTGCCTTCTTCCTTGCCATGGCTTTTCTCATTGATGTTTACAGGTTTGAATGCTTAGTTTTCATTTACAGAATCTCTGCCCTAAAAATGCATTTGTTGCAACAAGCATTTTGAGGAAAAATATAGCTTTTATCCATTCCGATATGGCCTGTGGGACTCGGTGGATCAAGCAGGAGATGACAGATGCAATTGGTTTGTAGAAATTTTAAGCCTTAAGAAAAAGATCTCCTAGGAAAAGTGGCACGTCTGCTGCCGTTTTTAAAGTGACAGAGCAATAGATCTTGGGCTGCCTCGGGTGCTGCCTGAAGAATCAATAAACTCTCTTTAAAGGCCCACTGATGTCTCATGAAAGGCATCCAAAAACATTCTATTTAGAATATCCATCTTATTTCCTTCTGAACATTGTAACTCCCCTACGGCTGACAAATTGAGAAAAGGCTGATTTGTCTGTTTTAAAAGATATCTGTTTTAATAGAGGACATTGAGAGGTAATTTGGAAATTCTCCTTCTAGAAGGGAGTCCTCAGCTATGTTTAAACAGAAAGTATGTCCATTAGGGAAACGTTTATTTCATGAAAATAATTTGGAGTTATTAAATAACTTTCAGTAATAAATACCTTCTAAAAAGTTTGTATATGAAAAGCCTTAATCATTACTTTTATTGTTATTACTTAATTCAAAATCTAAAATTTATAACTATTGTTTCCTTATAAAACATTAGAGTGTATCATTGCTAAGTAATTGCATGTTGATTGACACTTCGTCTTTGAATATATAAACTAAGGTTCCCAATTTATTAAGACTCTTGCTAAGGCCTTCCCATTGGGAAATGAGAATGATAATATCTTCCTCACAAAATTATCATTAATATTAAAATATAAAAATGCTATCACGTGTAAATTCTTGGTACATTGTATATCGATATTCTTTTCTTTCTTGCTGAAGTATTTATTAGTATACTATTTATGATTTTCAATGTTTATAAATGTCTGTCATATAATCTTTGAAAATGACCATAAAATATCAAATCAAATAGCTAAATATGATTTCCTGTAATCTATATGAATCTACAAGTTTCATAATCCATATTCTTGGCATCTTTTTGAAATTTATACACAAAACATGTTTGAGTAGTCTTCATAGAATTTGAAAACTGCTTTCTCTTGATGAGGTTTATGGTATTAGTAGCAAACAATCAGTAATATTTTATTTAAAACATAAATTTACACACAGGAAAAAGCCAAAGCAATGTGGAGAAAATACACAAGTAATTAAACATGAATCAAGACAATGCCATAAAGTAATTAGAGACAGGAGAGGGAAAACCAAGAGGTAGAGATCTAAAACTGATACATTATTGCTTAAAAAGCCATGTATAGGTTTTATTATGTAAATTGTAAAATGGAAATTTTAAAAGAATATAGGACACATGGGTGTATGTAAATGTGATGTTTCCTTTAAGTACCTCGAACAACAACAACAAAATGTTTTAAAATATAATAAGTGCTGTGAATGTTAAAGCACCAGTTTTGTTTTATGTTCACATAGTTTTCTTCCCTAGCAGGTATAATATCAACAAATGTTGCATTCATTTTTTGTTGTTGAAATTGTGTTGAGTTTTATTTGTTTGATAGAGTATTTGGGGGAAATCTTGAATTAAAATGCCTTGAAGCAAATTACACACCTTCTAGAACCCATAGCCCTTATTACTCAAAAGATTCACAGACTTATATCCTTGATTTCAGAACTCATTTCACTTGGTCTCTTCCTTAGAGTTTTTAAGTAAATGTACTATTTTACCAAATATTCCCAAAACCTTATAAATAGCCATGCATACAGGCACTAATAAAGTTTATCTTCATACTTTTCTTTCAATTTCTTGTGTTTCTGTTTGTTCTGGCTATGTTTTGGGAGTTGGCTTTCATTTGGATGCTACTGAAAGCTGTTTAATTCTCTGGGCTTAGTCACAGTAATATGAAAAATAACAGAGATACACCTGCACATCTTTAAAAATGGCTGAAATCCAGAAAGCTGACAATACCAAATGCTGATGAGGATGTGGAGCAACAGAAACTCCCATTCATTGCAGGTGGAAAGGCAAAATGGTACAGACACTTCAGAAGACAGTTTGTCAGTTTCTTACAGAACTAAACATCCTCTTATCATACAATCCAGCAATCTCACCCCTCGGTAATTCCCCAAAGGAGTTGAAAACTTATGTTCACACAATATTTATAACAGTTTTATTCATAATTGTCAAAATGTTGAAGCGACCAAGATGTCCTTCAGCAGATGAACGAATTAATAAACTGTAGTACATCCAGAAAATCATTCAGAAATAAAAGTAAGTGAGCTATCACACTATGAAAAAACCATAGAGGAACCTTAAATGCATTTTATTAAGTGAAAGAATCCAATCTGGAAAGACTATATACTATATGATTCCAACTATATGACATTCTGGAAAAGGCAAAATTTTGTAGACAATAAAAAGATCAGTGGTTGCCAGAAGTTAGGGAGGAGGGAGGATGAATAGCATAAAGGATTTTTAGGGCAGTGAAACTATTCTGCATTAATGGTAGATATGTTTCATTACACATTTGTCAAAACTCATAAAATGTAAAACTCCAAGATTAAAACCTTATATAAACTATGGACTTTGGGTGATAAGGATGCATTAATATAGGACCATCAATTGTAACACATGTACCACTCTGGTACAACCTGTTCACAGTGGGGGAAGGTGTATGTGCATGAGGGCAGGGAGTATATGGGAGAACTCTCCGTCCATTCCATTCAGTTTTGCTATAAACCTAACACTATTCTTAAAAAATAAAGTCTACTTAAAAAATAAGCAATTGACATTAATTATATTTTGGCATGAATATGTTTGATGTTGGTAATGCTGATGTAAGAATTGTAAATATATATGCAGTCATGAGCATTATTATATCTCTAAAAAACACAACTTTACCTGATTCTTCTTTCCATTCTTAGAAGAGTTTTAAAATACCATCTCTGGAAATCCCAAGATTTAGAACCATTTATTTCATCTGCTCTCTGCTCTTCTCTAGTCAAAATTACATCTTATTTGTTTTAAATAAAGAAACCCTGATACTTCCCTGGAAAATATGGCATGGATCCAGGATGAGTACACAAGATTTCCTATTACACGTATGAAGATTGAAATGGAGTTCTAGTAAAGTAAACTTTCTGTTTAGTTGGGATTCAAAGAAAAGGGCTTCTGGTTTAATATTCTCATTACTAGAGGTTACTACCCAAACGTGCATGAGTTGATTTGAAAAAAGAAAGAAAGAGGGATGGGAGTAGGGAGAGATAAAGAAAGAAAGAAGGAGAAGGAGCAGGAGGAGGAGGTACTAGAGGAGAAGAAAAAACACTAAGCCAAAGAAAACTAGAAAAAAAGTAAAATACGTTTTATTTTACCTCCATACTAAATATGTTTTAATTGGTGATTCCTGAAGTTTATGCATATCATAATTTTGAAGACAGTTATTGAACTGTAGATGTTCAAAAGTGTTGACCAATGCAATGCACAAAATTATAATCAGGCCAGATGTTATTCTATTAAGCTGTCTACTTTTTCTTTTTTTTTAAGGAGTGGCCCATGCAGGCATTGAACCGGCAACCTTGATGTTATTAGCACCACGCTCTAACAAACTGAGCTAACTGTTACAAACATAGTCTATTTTTTAAAATCACTGTCTGACATTGTAAAACATATCCTAGTAATAATGACACTAGACTATCAATAGTAATACTTTAATATTTATCTTGAAAAAAATCTCATTAAGTACAAGTACAATCTTCCCCCAAGATGTAAAAATGCACTAAATTAAAAGAAACAAATTTATGAAAAAACATCTGGACTGTCAAAATTATAAATTATAACCTCTTTGGGATAGCAGTTGTTTTAAGCTGGTTATTTTGAAAGGGCAAAAGGTTCAAGAAGAACCTTTTACCTTCCCTCCCCAACAACTGCAACAAACTTGGATATATATTTGAGTTAGTGTTTTTGTTTTCTCCAGTTTTATGTTGATCTATTCTCTATCTAAAATGCATAATCAGGTAAAAATAATCTTTGGATACTCACAGGAGGACAACTAGAACACCATACGCTTAGCTATTGTTGTTAAAGGGGATACTTCTAAAGTATTGCAGTGACATCATTTCTCCATAACATTACTTGGTTTGTCCTAACTTCAAGGATATTTTTAATATTTAGCAAAAATTTCTCTACTGAAATATATCTAATTATGGAATAAAGTTAACGGGAAATAATTTCTTAATGTTTATATACTATGAATCCTATATGAATATATAAGTATATCTATACTACACATTTAGCAATAAATATAATAAAATAGAACCTTAAATCAAATAAACAGAATCTGCTGTAGTTGTATATGCTAATATAGGATCACTATTTCATTGAAAAAGTCCCTCATTAAGTGATTTAAACATCAAAAAAGGTAGAAAATAAAATAGGATAATTTTTCCAAAGATATGTTATGTGGTTTTATTTTCTGAGAAATGATCACTTTACTGAAACCTCTAATACAATTTATGCCCTTAAGTACAATTAGTAACAAAAAATTGGTCATTATACATTTCTTTAATCTGATTTGATTTTTTTTCAGTACTTTGGAGGAATGAGAATTTCAAATACTAATTACTCCCTAAGAATTGAATATGCTGTTCATATAAATGACGTTTTTGAAAAATAAAAGAGCAACTAAAATAATCACATTTTTTTAGTAATAGTTACACATTTACCCCGCTCGCAAAATGATAGCCCCCCTTCCCAATCTACTACCCCTTTGACATCGTATATAGCTATTATAATTCCATTGACTCTATTCCCTATGCTGTACTCCACATCCTGTGACTATATATATATATATATATATATATATATATATATATATATATATATATATATATATATATATATTAAATTATAGTTGGCATCCATTGTTATTCAGCTTCAGCCTCAGGTGCACAGCACAGTGGTCAGGCATCTACACCATCCCTGAGGTGGTCTCCCTAATAAGACAAGTGCCCATCTAACACTCTACAAAAATCTTTACAACATTATTGATTATATTCCCCAAACTGTCTTTTGTATCCCCATGGCAATCTTGTGCTTACTAATTTGTGCTTTCTAATCACCTCACCTTCTCCCTCACCTCCCTCACCTTCTCCCTTCTCACCTCCCTCCCATCTAGCAACTGTGTTTTTCTCTGTATCTCTGAGACTGTTTCTGATTAGTTTGTTCATTTATTCTATTTTTCAGATTCCACATATAAGCGAGATCATGTGGTATTTGTCTTTCTCCATCTGACTTATTTCACTTAGCATAATGTTCTCTAGGTCCATCCATAGCATTCCAAATGGTAAAATTTCATTCTTCTTTATAGCTGAGTAATACTCCATTGTATAAATGTACCACATTTCAGTTGTTTCCAAATAATGCAAACGTCTTGGCTATTGTGAATGGTGCTGCAGTAAACATAGGGATACATACATTTTTTCGAATTAGCATCTTGGGTTTCTCTGGATAGATACCTAAGAGTGGAATTGCTGGGTCATAAGGTAGCTCTATTTCCAGTTTTTTGAGGTAACTCCATACTGATTTCCATAGTGACTGCACCAATCTTCAATCCCACCAACAGTGCATGAGATTTCCCTGTTCTCCACATCCTAACCTGCACTTTTTTATTGATTTATTGATTATAGCCATTCTGACCAGAGTGAGGCGGTACCTCATTGTGGTTTTTATTTGCATTTTTCTAATGATTAGTGAGGTTGAGCATTTTTCCATGTCTGTTGGCCATCTGTATGTCCTCTTTAAAAAAGTGTCTCTTCATGTCCTCTGCCCATTTTTCAATTGGGTTGTTTGTTTTTTTGGTGTTGAATTGAATGAGTTTTTAAAAATTTTGGATATTTACCCCTTATCAGATGTATCATTGACAAATATGTTCTCCCATTCAGTAGGATGACTTTTTGTTTTGTTGACGGTTTCGTTTACTGTAAAAAAACTTCTTAGTTTGATGTAATCCCATACATTTATTTTTTCTCTTACTTCCCTTGCCTGAGGGGATATACCAGTAAAAATATTGCTAAGAGTAATGTCCGCAAATTTACTTCCTATATTTTTCTTCTAGGAGTTTCATAGTTTCAGATCTTACATTTAAGTCTTTAATCCACTTTGAATTTATTCTTGTATATAGCATAAGGAGGTGGTCCAACTTCACTTTTTTGCATGTGTCTGTCCAGATTTCCCAGCACCATTTATTGAATAGACTGTCTTTAGCCCAGTTTAAATTCTTGCTTCCATTGTCGTAGATTAAATGACCATATAGGTATGGATTTTTTTCTGAACTCTCCATTCTGTTCCATTGATCTATGTATCTGTTTTTATGCCAGTACCATGCTGTTTTGATTACTATAGCCTTGTAGTATGATTTGATGTCAGATATCGTAATACCTCCCACTTTCTTCTTATTTCTCAAGATTACTGTGGTTATTCGGGGTCTTTTATGTCTCCATACAAATTTTAGGATTACATTTTCTTTTCTGTGAAAAATGCCCTTGGTAGTTTGATAGGAATTGCATTGAATCTATATATTGTCTTAGGCAGTATGGACGTTTTAACTATATTAATAATTTCTATCCATCAGCATGGTATGTGTTTCCATTTATTCGTATTTTCTTTAATTTCTCTGTTCAGTGTCTTATAATTTTCTGAGTACAGGTATTTTACTTCTTTGGTTAAATTTATTCCTAAGTATTTTGTAGTTTTTGAAGAAATTGTAAGTGGAACTATTTTCTTAATTTCTCCTTCTAATTGTTTATTATCAATGTATACAAATGCAACTGATTTCTGAATATTAATGTTGTATCCTACTTCACTGAATTCATTTATCAGTTCTAAAAGTTTTTTGGTAGTCTTTGGAATTCTCTATATATAGTACCATGGCATATGGATATAATGAAAATTTTACTTCTTCCTTTCCAATTTGGATGCCTTTATTTCTTTTTCTTGTCTGATTGCTGTGGCCAGAACTTCCAGAACTATGTAGAATAAAAGTGGAGAAAGTGGGCAACCTTGTCTTGTTCTTGATCTTAAGGGGAATGGTTTTAGTTTTTCCCCATTGAATATGATGTTAGCTGTGGGTTTATCATATATGGCCTTTATTATGTTGAGATATGCTCCCTTTATTCCCTCTTTTCTAAGAGTTTTTATCATAAATGGCTGCTGGATTTTGTCAAATGTTATTTCTGCATCTATTGCTATTACCATATGGTTTTTATTTTTCATTTTGTTAATGTGTTGTATCACATTAATTGATTTGCAGATATTGAACAACCCTTACATACCAGGAAAGAATCCCACTTTATTGTAGTGTATGATCTTCTTAATTTATTGCTGAATTCTGCTTGTTAATATTTTGTTGAGGATTTGTGCATTTATGTTCATTAGGTATATTGGCCTGTAGTTTTCTTTTCTTGTAATGTCTTTGTCTAATTTTGGGATCAGGGTGATAGTGGCCTTGTGAAAAGAGTTTGGTAGCCTGCCTTTCTTCTGGAGTTTTTGGAATAGTTTGAGTAGAATAGATGTTAATTCTTTTTTGAATGTTTGGTAAAATTCACCTGTGAAGCCATCTTGTCCATGGCTTTTGTTTGTTGGGAGTTTGTTGATTACTGATTTAATTTCTTTGGTAGTAATCAGTCTGTTCAGATTTTCTGTTTCTTCTTGAGTTAGCTTTGCAAGGTTGTATGCTTCTAGAAAATTATGCATATCTTCCAGATTGTCTAATTTTTTGAACTATAGTTACTCATAGTATTTTCTTAACTTTTTTGTATTTTTGTGGTGTCTTTTGTCACTTCTCTTTCATTTCTGATGTTATTAATTTGGGCTCTCTCTCTCTCTCTCTCTCTCTCTCTCAATGAGTCTGGCTAAAGGTTTATTGATTTTGTTTATCTTCTCAGAAAACCAGCTCTTGATTTCATTGATATTTTGTTTTTCTTGTTCTTTGTTTTTTGTTTTTTCTTGGTCTCTATTTCATTTATTCCCACTCAGATATTTATTATCTCCTTCCTTGTATTCCCTTTGGGCTTATTTTGCTATTCTTTTTCCAGTTCCCTTAGGTGTAAAGATAGACTGTTGATTCGAGATTTTAAAAAACAATCTCATTTTAACAGCTGTGTGACTTTTTGTTTGTTTGTTTGTTTGTTTCATTTTATTTTGGTTGGGAAGATAATGGCAAAAATATCACTTTATCTGGGAACTGTTTCTCTCTTCACTCTATCCACAAGTTTACATAAGAATGTCATGATTTTTCATTTCTCTTCTCCCTTACCACTATCAAGGGATATGGCTAATGAAAGTTCTTCTCTTTTCTTTTCTTTTCTTTTCATTTTAATTTTAGAAACTGGTAACACATACCAATAAGTGCCTTCTACTTGGTATTAGGAGTTAACAAAAACTGAAACATGGTAACTGTTGTAAACCATATTCTCTAGCAGGTAGTAAAACACACTCTACCCACATCTAGAAAATATAGCCAACACACAGGCATGAAAAAGCATAGATGAATTACTGTAAAGAAAGATGGGGGTGGGGAGAGAGAGAGAGAGAGCAATAGGAAATTATCTTTGTAGTGGAAGCCAGCTGAATCTTCTCTCTCCGTATGATTCTACCCTTCCTGGTATGAAATGAGACATGTTAGTATCTATCCCATAATTTCCTCATTCTGCCAACAATAGAACTGATTTCTGGTACTTTTAACCAAGAGCCCTAATTAATAGAGTTATCACATCTTTAATTTTTTAGACTGTCTTCATAATCATTACCACTTTGTTTTAAAAGTGATTGCAACAGTTAATTAACGTGTGAATGATTCTTCTCTTCATTTTCTAACTCTTCTTTGTCACTCAATAATCCAGTTATCTTGTGATGGGAAATTGTAATTATTTAGAGACAGAAGAAAGGTAGTGGAGTTGACCAGAGATGTTGGCTAAATCTACCTATTTACAGGCTAAGCATGGGGACAGAGCTGACAAGCACAAAGGTGCAGTTGGCTGGAGTTTGGGGTAAAACTTTGAGGTTTGTGAGAGGTAAAAACGAGGCTTGTGAGAGCAGCTGAAACATGAGAAAATTTTAGGAGTAAAGGGAAGAGATTAGTGAAGTTACACTAAAGGTTATGAAATTATACCAATTTTTCATTTAGTTATGAGTATCATAACTCACAGAGATCTATGAATGAAAGTTTATGATTATAGATTCTCACACCTGAAGCACACACACACACACACACACACACACACACTAGTAAAATACAACTTAGGGAGGTATAGCTCACTGTTTGATATATAGCTTTGCCTTTTTTTTATTCCATCAAACAGTTTGTTCATTTTCAGTTTGCTGTTCTTGAAGACAGTATGAGGAAAATCATATCCACATTTCTCAATGTCTACTTTCCCTACCTCAAATGTAGAAACATTTCTTGCTAGTATATATAATAGAGGGGGCTTATTTTTCTTTTAACCTCATGTTGGGCTTTGCATGAGAATCTAAGCAAGCCATGTGGAACCTCAGTTGTTACTGAGATTACATAAGAGGTATTTTAAATTCCTACTTTCATATTACAATAATATTACCGGTAACTATACATGACTTATGCTTATACTCTCTTATACCTCTATATGCCCTCATGGTGTCCTAAGAACTTCCACATATTTTGTCCAAATGGACAAATAACATCTTGTGAGGCACAGTGATATAGTTCATTGTTACTACCATTTTAGAAAAATAAAAACTTAAAAAATCAGAAAGTCTGAAAGATTACCCACAGCCCATGGCTGGAAAATGGAAAGCTTACAGTGAAATTCCGTTTCTCTCACTGTAAATTCAGTGTTCTTTCGATGTTCTTCAGTGCTCATATACCATTAACCTTATTCTAAGAGACATCTAGGCAAAAGGAATTTAAGTTTTGTCTCAGTGTTTTTATACTTGGTTTAAGGTCTAAGAAAATCTCCCAGCTGGATTAAGTTAAGCACAGAACCAAGTCCAATGCCAATAATTTATGCTTAAGTCCTAGTATATCATTAGAGATATTTCTTATAGAAAAATAAATGTTTTCCTACAAAAGCTAAATTATACATAATCTGTTTTACAAAAATACCCCAGCCTCTGAATATGTCATGATGAGTAAGTATTCCCCCAGTCAATTTCAGTCCCTTTTCACTTGAGAATTCTCCATAGCCTGCTCCGTCAGTCAGCTGTGCTGCTCTCTGCTAACGTGACTCTGCCACTGGAATTTCCTGGTTTTATTAAACAATTATAAGAGAACATCTAGTCTTGGCTAAGTTTAGAAAAAAAATATAGAGAGGCTCTTAGGATTATAACAAACCCCACAAAATTTATGAAAATGAGAAAGAAGGGTCTTGCTGTATCAGAGAAGACTTTTGGAGGAATTGAGAAGTGGATGAACAAGAGTAAGTGGCTAAAGACAGGGGAGAGGTGGATCTTCCCAGAAGATGGAGCAACAGGTATAAGACCAAGAGGCAAGAATGCTGGTCATACATTCATGGGACTAGAAGAGGGTTTAGAGTAACATAAGTTAGAGAGAGCAGAAGGAATTAAGTCTGAAAATGAGGTGGGGGTAGATTAGGAAAAGTCTTATATGACATGCTAAGGAATTTAGACTGTATCTTAACTGTCATTGGGAGTTCAAATAATGGAAGATCAAATTCCTATGATCAAATTGGCATTTTAAATAGATTACTCAGTGGTAATGTTAGGAATGTTTTGGGAAAGGGCAAATGTAGGACAAGAAACCAGGCAGGAAACATTAAAATGCTTCAAATAAGAGATAATGTTGTCAGGTTTGTGTGACGACAAGGGTAGGTACAGTATGGAAGTGGTGACTAAGGGGAAGTGGAAGTGAAGAACAAAGTAATTTTTAAAGGCAAGGAAATGTCAGACTAAGCAGTGGTATGTATAGATATTTAGTAACTTTGTTGGGGGACAATACTCTATATCAAATCCCCAAACCTTCAATTAATGGTAGGGAGGGGGCTGCATGAAAGCAATGGAGAAAAATAGACAGAAGGAGATTGTTCCTTCCCTTGGTATACCATCAAATTTGGGTTAAGGTATAAATTTCACTTCTGTCTCAACTGAGGAAATATTCTTTTACAGTGACTTTTTTTATAAGATAAAATACTGAGATAAGATTGAAGTATAAAATACTGTAAGTGGTGTGATTTATCATTAATTGGGCACCAAAGAGAAATTACTTATTTCTGGAAGATATGAAAGTGAAGTCATGGCAGTAGACAATTCTGCTTAAAAGTGACACCATGTTTAAAAGAGTGATCTACTGCATAGAATGTTGAATCAAAGGGAGAATGCTTTTGTAGTTGTTCGTTGTTCTAAATGTTATCATCTTAAAGTACTGTTAACATACACTTCCATATATGTGACCAAAGATAGGATTTCAGTAAAGTTTGAGAAACACTGTAGTTGAAAATACAAATGGAAATCTAAAGGATACAGGGCTTTTAACAAAAAATAAAAAATAAAAAGACAAATTGTTTTAAATTACATAATAGATTATTTGGACAGATGGTCTAATTGACAACCTAGAAGATCATGCTCACTTATTAAGGTAGTCATTAGTGCTATTTGCTATTATTTCCAGTTCTTTAACTTCTGGCCACAAAGTAGTATTGTGCTTCCTGGTACTCTTGAGGTTGGATGAAATTATATGACTCACTATGTTAAATGACTTATGGAAAACAATGCTGTGTACCATTATGGGTGGACACCTTTGATCGCCACCAGAAATCTTTGTCTCTCTAGTACAGCTAACAATGACATTGGCAATGGTGGATGTTCCCAGGGTCTTTGGATCGGTGATGAGTTGGGCAGCTGACCAGCAATAGACATGTAGTGTGAGTGAGAAATAAATTTTGCTACATTAATCCACGGAGAATTTGGATTTGTGTATTACTGCAGCATATCTTAGTTTTTCCTGACATACCCTAATTAATATGCAGATTTAGGGCAAAAAGATACTTCTGAAAGTAATGTATTTCAGTAAAAGACCTGAGGCTGGTGCAATAAGTAGTGTGTGACAATGCAACTTTTTCGTTTCCTCTGACAAGTCCTGAGGATGACCTAACCAAAAACAGACTAATACTGAGGGTGTAAAGGACAAAGTCTTCTGGTTTCTATTAGAATATCTTACTGTTTTTATCAGTAAACTAAATAATGCAAATTTAGCTGAGACTCTTACAACCTAAACAATATTGTTTCAAAATTATTAAAAGAGTAATTATTTTTAAAAATTAACCAATTACTTTAAAAACAAATGGGAATGTCCTATGGATCCTTTTCTAAATCTTTTTTAGGGGAAATTTACATAATTAAATTTACAAAATTAACCATATACAGTGTACCATTCAGTGGACCTTAATATATTCACAATTGTGTGGTGGCATCGCCTCTATACATTTTCAGAACAATTTCCATCACCTCAAAAGAAGACTCCATACCCACTAAGCATTCATCCTCTGGCTCTTCCTTCCCCCAGCTCCTAGACACCATCAATCTGCTTTCTGTTTTTATGGATTTACCTATTCTGGATATCTCACATAAATTCTGGATATTTCACATAAATGGAATCATGCAATATGTTACCTTTTCAATTTGGCTTCTTTCACTTAGAATTACGTATTCAAGGCTCATCTACCTTGTAACACGTATCAGTGCTTCATTACTTTTTATGGCTGAATAACATTCCATCTTACGGATATAACACATTTTGTTTATTCATCCGTTGATAGACATTTGAGTTGTTTTGACCTTTTTTGTCTTCCTGTCAATCTTATCTTGCAAATAATTCTCATCACGTACTTTGCCAGGAACTACATATTTTATAGCATAAAATTCTGGCAATAAGGGAAATCTGGAGAAAGGAGTTTAAGCTACATATTGAAACTAAAACTTGACTAAGTTATATAGCTGGCTTTATCACACTTATCCTAGAAAAAAAAAAAAAAAAACAGAAAGCAGACAAAATCTTTATTTATTGTACTAACACAGCAATGGTTATGTTTGTTTAAACCATATGCTTTACACACACACACACACACACACACACACACACACACACGAGATTTAGAAGAAGTCAACAATTCGGTCAGCTTTCTAGAAGGTGCTACTAGGAATTGAGGAGGATGCCATGCCTGAGGCATGTGAAAATAATCTTTGCTCACTTGAAAGGGCTACCAGAGCCAAGTGCCTACCAACAATAACCAGGTTTCATTTGGAACTGAAAGAGAGCTCTGGGCGGTGCTCGCTCCTGAAGCTCTCCGCTGATCTTGACCTATTCAGCTGCCCTGTGCTGAGCATATATATCATTTCTTGGTGACCCTCAATCAATAAGCTACTGATCCCTCTGTGTCTGGAAGTTATTGCAGGAATTGAACCCGGCAGAGTCACCATCAGGTGGCTCCATCAGTGGTAACGAGCGTGATTAATGAGGGGCCCGAGAGTGGAAGAACACGGGAGGGCTGTTTGTGCCTGCATTTGGAAAATCACAGAAATTCTCAGAAATAGCTGAACTAAAAATAAATTGATGGAGTAAAAGAAAAAAACGAGACCGTGAAGTATACAGCATACGTCAAAGGGAGTAAGTCAAAGAAGAATAACGTTTAACTGTTAATAATATGAACTCATTTGTAACTACAGACTGCTGAGGCGTAGAAGTTAGGCTAAAAGGTTACACTACTATTTTGTGAATGTGCATAAATAATATTGTGGTGAAAATAAAGCAAATGTATTTTGAAGCATTATTGAATTCATAGCAATGTCTTTTCATCTGCAAACACTAAGTCTGTGAGGATTATCAAATGTGTATTATATTAACAAGGTCTCCTTCACCTTTTAAAAGGCTGAACACCAGTCAGGCTTTGTTAAACTCATTCTCAGCCACATGAGACACATTTCTCTGGACTTCCTGGATATTCACAGGTAAAGATGAGTCTCCCTCCTGCTTTGGTTAGCAATCTAAATTTTTCAAGGAGATTCTAGATCTCTGGTATCTACACGCTTTACCAGATTTACCTAACTTTTAAAATGTATGTATCTTTCCATATACATTAAACCACTGCTTTCTATAAAGATTGTTCAAAGCTGTCTCCTTGGAAAATAATTTCATATTTACATTATTGAAAACTAGTAGCATTAAATATTTTTTCCCCAGAAGACAAACTTTAAACATCCCCAGATGTCTTTCCAATTTCCCCAAAAGTGACTTGGAGAAGCCTCCTAAAACAGAATACCCAGTTTTTCTAGAAGATGGAGTGGCACTCAGAGTTTATCCAAATTTGTCATTGGGCACTAAGGAGGAATATTAAATTCCTATGTAAATGTTAAGAGAAATTTTGGTTATAGGTTTGTATTCAGGGTGCAGATATGTCCCTGAGAGTTTCTATAGGATGCAAGCCCTGAGAAACTACTTTCAGTTCTTCTGAAGGAGCATTTGAAGGAGAAAGTGGACAGAATTCTGAATCCTCCTGCCAGCTAAGCAGAAATTTAAAATGCTGTCTGTTAGACTCAGTTATGAAAGACAAAACTGTTAGGCATTTCTCAGTACAAAAATATGTATTTCAAAAAAACATGTTTCCAGCTACTGCTTTCATCCATTATTGAGTAATAAAAGATAGTCAATTTTGAAATCTAAAGCTTAAATGAGTCTGAGCTAAGAAAACAGCACACATTCAAGGCATCATTTATATGGGAGAAATTCTTCAAGAGAAACCCATAAAACTCAAAGGTATTGCATAGATTTATTGCCTCCTTTAAACCAAAGGGAGACTATCAGCTACACATTGTGCCCAGATGCTTTATAAAAAGCATCTGTGTTGCCAGGATATCATCACTCAATCAACTCAAAATCCATGATCAGATTCCCTTTGTAATTGATTCTTATCAAGGTCCTTCTCACTGAAAGAGAAATAGTGTAGGAAAGAGGGCCATTGGTATATAAAACAGAGTAACTCTAGAAAGCTTTCCCCTGCATCACACTGACAGGACCCTATTAGGCACATGATGCTGGAAAGAATGGTGTGTCATAGATTCATCATGAATTCCAGCTCTCCCAGAATAACTTAAAGTAATGGTGATAATGACATCACTGAACTTGAAGTTTAAAAGCTTGGGCTTTTTGATAAGGTGCCCTACTTTTTAACATTCTTCTGGTTATTTGCTTATGTTATGTGGTAATCATATCTATCACCCAATATTTCAAGAAATCCTTAAATAAAGTGGAGGGGAAAGTGGTAGGAGGGTCTCCTGTTTTCAGAGATACCTCACATAATTTGCAGTGAGGCATTTCTTTCTTGCAGAAGCTTGTCTTTCTTCTGTCAATTCTATGTTTCAAATAATATGAAATTTAAATTTCAGTAAGGTAAACTCCAAAGATTGAAAAGGGCAAATTTTCCTATTTTTGGAAGCAATTGCTCATTTTAATTCTAGATGTCAGCGCAAGTAACACTTCATCTCAAGGATGGAGAACATGGGCTCCACATCTCACCCCGTAGCCTGTGAAAAAACACAACAGGCGGTGCCAGGAAGCTAACAGTTTTCTTGGTCTCATTCAGCTACAGATGTTTATCTTTAATGAGCTTTTTTTTTTTTTCACTTGAAGCCTTTACAGCTGTTCCTTTTTGTCTCATTTTAAACACTAAAGGGTGGAGTGCTTTATGAAGATGCTTTACTGGAAAGTGGGGAACTCTATCTGCACAGTGTCAGGAAGACCCTCAGAAATGGGTTTTCCAGGTAGGAGAAACGCAGTAGAACTTTTTAAAGACAAAAGACTACCAGCTGTCTTTATCCCATATGAGGAAAGTCTCAGAGTCTTTGAGTGCTGCTAATGGGCAGGTGATAATCCAAGTTGTATTCATATAAGCTGGGGCTGGCTGGAGGTCATTTCCTGTGCAGTTTGGGGGTACATAACAAAATTATGGCTTCCAGGGGCCTCTGCATTGTATGTAATGTGCCTCAATCAGAATTATGTCAGCCAGTTTTAGCTGCTAGGGTCCAGGTCAGAATTATCAGTATCCCTAAAGAAACAAACCACGTGGTAATAACAAAAACAACAAACTCATACTTGAAATTTGTTGAGTTTACACAGAAGAAATTAAAATGTGAAACAGTTCTTAACATCCGTTCTCTTCAGAAAGGGTAATAGTACCTTCCAAAAGTTAAGAATTTTTTGTTAAGGAGTGAGTCTAAGTTTCTTAGATGATTGGGGAATTTTTAATCGACACGTTTGTGACCTGAGAAAAGTTAAAACACAGGATTAATACTATTTTATGCGGAACCTCAGAGGAAAGAACACTGTCTAAGGAAGAAGCTGAAAATAGAATCAAGAAGCTAAATAAATCTCAAAATTCATGTTCATTCAATCATTGGTCCTCTAATATAGCAAAATTTCAGAAGTATTTTTCTCACCAAACTTTAATAATCCCATCTCCAAAAGATGTTTTACATCTTTTGGTTAACATGCTTTATGTTTTGGTCAAACATAATATGTGAAAATCTAAGTATATAGATTTGCACAGAGGGGTGAATCATTCCTTTAGTATCTAATTCAGTATTGTATAAAGATTTAGCACAAGCACACCAACACATGTACACACACACACACATACACACACACACACACACACACACACACACACAAAACATTGAGGACTTTCCTAGTGCATTTGTTGATCGCCATTATTCTACTTTCTACAAACAGAGCAACTACATAAATTTAAGAATTCCCTCAGGCCATGTCCTTTAAATGCTTAGGAAGAAAGACCTCTGTGGTCTACGATGACTGTTATTATTTTACACATGCCATTAAAATATGTAGTTGAGCTTAACATAGCATGATCACTGTGCTCCAGTTTTTTTATTTGTTTTGTTTTGCTTTAATTCTGTCTTCTGAATATATTTACAGGGAAACATACCTGAACTAGGGATATTCATTACTGGATGTAATGCTCTTAAATCCTATCTTAGTTTGAAAGTAAATCATGTAAAAAATATAACACATCTGACTTAGTTGAAATTCTTTGGAAACAATTCCTTTAACAAGGTGACTTATAATACCAGTATATTGCATTTTGATAATAATGCCAATTACTTTCATCCTCACTGTGCTATTCAAACTTGCAAATTTACATAAAAGAATAATATCCTGGAAAGGCAGATATAAGTCTGTACGTCAAGATTTAAGCCACGAAAACATACTTTATATCTGTTATCAATCTGTATTTTTCCAAGAAACTAAATATCAAATTCCTTTCTTCATATTATATTCTAAAGTATCTGCTTTGTTTATGCTTGTGCGGATTTTTAGCGTGCACATTTTTCTTCTTTTCTAACCCAGTTCTGTAAAAAGTTTACAAGTACTTAATGAGATGCAAAGACATAAAATATTTCTCACTATGACTGTATTCTGAAACTTTGGAAAATTTTATAGCTTCACCTCCTCTATCTGGAATCCATTATACGTGTGTGTTGCTTTTATACTTGTTTGCTGAATAGATTCAGGATGGTACCATGGAAGAGAAGATGATAGATTTGATTCAGCTCCACTACACTTTTGTTCAATAATATTTATATAAAAGGCATCGCACTGTTCTATATGTAATATATACTCTATCCTTGTAGAAAACAATATCTAGTGGGCATGACTTTCTATGTGCTGTATTATATTCTGAGATTTAGTAAAAATATTAACATGTATATGCATTCCAAATAACACTAAGACAACATTTCTACAAGTGGACTATCCTAAGAGTAACCAAAAGAATCTATTTTATTGCATATGCATTCCAAATAACACTAAGACAACATTTCTACAAGTAGACTATCCTAAGAGTAACCAAAAGAATCTATTTTATTGCATTTATAACATAGTTACAAAAATCAAAATTAAAGTTTTATCCACTTGCATGAGAAAAAAAAAATTAGACACATTTTATATTGTCTTTTTCTTATAAGCAACTCAGTGAGTGCCAAATTTTTATTGCATTAGCAGAAGCAGAATAATTGAACAGAATGAGATGTTAGCGATTCTTCTATAATGAATTTGTGGTCATTCTCAATGTAATATATTCCCATTGAAAAGAATGGGTCTATTAATTTCATTGAGCCTTTTATGGGTATTAGGTTTGGAAAATGAGTCAAGCTACTTGTCCTGCAAATGGATAGTATGTGGTGCTCTAGTTTTATCAGTAAAGAAATTTGTTCAAAATTTGAGTTTTTTTCCTCTTGAATCCCCTATTTATTTCATTTTACATTTGAAATAGTCTGTTGGAACAAAAATTTCATGTTTTGGTTTATGGATTCTAAGTAGCAGTCATTCCATCTCTTTATTTACATTTTCCTCTTAAATTTGTAATAGAGTTAATTTTTTTTTATTAGGACAATCAGCGAATTAATCATAGTTAATAAAATAATCTAATAACAAATGGGTAGAATACAGTTTCCTTTTTAAATAAATGTTATTAGATGTATAAAATCCCTTTAATACCACTAAAACTATGCTAAAGGCAACTTAATATTTCTTTAAAAATTTATAAAATACTTTAGGATATATAATGATATCTCAAGGTCACTTTATAAATATTTTATTATGGATGCATGAAAATGCCAATTACAACTTTATTAACTGGAATAATGGTTGGGAAAATGCCATGGATAAGCTAAAATCCAAATTAAAATAAACTGATCATAATGTTGAATAAAGTGATTTTAATGTGTTTATTAAATCAGTACTCAGTACTTAGGATGCAAGTACTTAGAATATTTATCATTCAACAGATTTTTACATGTAATTGTGGGTTTCTAATCTATTATTAAAGCCATTGTCCACTATAGCAATATGTAGAATAAACCCCAGCATAAATGCAAGTTTTCTCTGTCATGTGGAAAGGAAACAGCTGAAAACAGTAGTATACAAGAATAGAGTTCTGAGTGGAGATGGTGGAAACACGTATAAACTTAGCAATACCTCTTCCTAAGGCATCCTAAGTGAGGCTTCCATGCCGCCATTCCTGAAGCTGTCAGTACTCTGCACAGAGTGCTTAACAGGCCTAAGAAAATTACTGACTACAACAGAGATGGAAAATTCAATCTGACACAGAAGAACAGTATTCTTCTATTTGATTGTATTACAGTATTAGTGTACTAGTATGATACCAGGCCAGACAAACAAGAAATGCCAGAATGAAGACCAAAAATAATCAATCTATAGTACTTAAGTTTCAAATGCATACACCAACAACAACAAAATAAAACTTTTGTCAAAAAAATGTGGCTTACATTTCAACAAGTTAAAAGTCAGATGCAAGAACTGGTTTAATGGCTCTGCAGTGTTATCAAGAAGCAGGCTTATATCCTGCAGCTCTGTGACCCTAGCGAAGGGTCATGAGTCAAGAGGACTACTCCAGTTCTGGCCATCACATCCAGTTGCTGACCAGAGACAAAGGAAAAGTCCCTCTCACATTAGTTCCCTTTAAGCAACATCTGTCTTACACATAAACTGGCCGGGATTTAGTCACTCTCTGATAAAAAGGTGAGTCAGAAATAAAACCTTTTTTATTTTAGAGCACAATGGTCCCCCAAAACAGAGTTCTCTTAAAAAGAAAGAAATTAGGATGACTATTACAATAGGCAACAGTCTCTGTTTCCGACTCCTCTTTCAAGAGGCCTGGGGAAAGACTGAACAGTAATAAATGAGAGTAAAAGATACACATTATAAATATCTATGCCTCTTGCCATATAAAACCATGCAGAGAATGTTAAACTATTTTGTACTACATTAATCATTCTTCAGCTAATAAGGCCTGTATCAGTCAGGATCCCACCAGGGCACAGAAAGCACACAGTGAATTACACAAGACAAGAAAGATTAACATAACGAATTATTAACCATAACAGGGTTGGAGTAACAAAGTATTGATTATTGAAAGTAAAGAGAATTCTAAAGCATACAACAGTAGCAAATACAGGGAGTACTGTCACCAGTAGGGCTGAGACAGAGAACCAAAGCAAGAGAGCACCCACCTCCTCCAAGGGCTAAAATTCAGACTTTGTTGGTGTGTGAACACTTCCGGCTCTCTGGATGGCAAAAGAGCCACTGTGGTGTTTGGCTTGCTGGAAAATTTTTCTCTGGAGTTCCAGGGAAAACCATCCACAAGGATGCCACAGCTCAGGATACACTCTAAAACTGCCCCATGGTAGGAAACACTGAAGTTGTTCCTGGGGAAGTACCTCACGGCAGCACTACACGGTGAGGCCACCAGAGGGGAAGTCCAGAAAGGTTTGGATGGCTGGGAGCCACCAGATACACGGGTTGCAGGAGCTGTTAACAGCAGAAACCCGAAGCTAAAGAAGCCAGAGATTAAGGAGCTGGTGAGAAGAGCACTCTGAACCCAGAAAGAATGCTCCTTTCTCCACACAGCATCCCCTAGTGACAAAGTCTGAAATTGTTTCAGCTGGCAAAGAAGAAATAAAGAGCTCTGCTCCATTACTCACCGAGAAGGCAATGAAAGATGAATTTGGAGCTGAGAGGCAACAAATTAATAACTAGTACAAGGCCTAAATAATTTCAGAGGAAGCATACAATGAGGCCTGCAACCTTCCATCTTTTTCACCCTTTTTTACCAATGTCTGGCATGTAGCACTATCCGCTGAAAAGGCTGATCCAACATATATCTGCATCAGAAAGAACCAGAGAAAGAGCCATACAACAAGAGAAACATTCTCCTCTAATGTTTACGCATGAACTTGCAAAGGGTAGCTCTTCTACTGGAGACGTAAAAATGACAAAGAGCCAATACACATGTGGGTCCAACTTTTCATGCACAAAGGTACCTTAATCTGTGAACTTAGTTCAATTAATGCCCTAGAATCTGACCTAGAAATTCACACACCTTCTTCTTTGAGATAGTATGATGAAACAGAAGGAATACTTTGCAAGAGAACCATTTTCCCCAAAAACTGCCCCTAGATGCAGTTTCTTTCTTCCTTTCCTACTTAAGTTTCTCTTTCAATTAAAAATAAATAAATAAAATGTCAATGACACTAAGATTTACATTTTTTTATATGTGTTCAAAATATTTAGATAAGGTCATATGTAATTTCTGCTTCCCAAAGTGTAAAAGTACAGAATTCCACCTGTATGGAAAACAAAAAAAATGAAATATTTTCCCCAGATAGGAAAATATTCCATAGTTCAAAAAAAAAAAGGGAAATACGCAGAATCAAATTAAATGACATTCTATAATACAGAATCAGAGAAAAATATAAACAAAAAAACACATTGAAAGATAAAATTTATTTTTTCTCATTAAGTAGTATTAATTAATGGTGGGGAAATGTAATACACAATAAGAAAATTTAATAATGTTTACTTCTATTTCTCATAGTTCTACTTTACTCCCACTGAAGCAGTGGAGGAGGGCATCTGAGAACATGGATCTACACTGTACAGACCTACTAGGTTCTGGTCTTAACTCCCCATTCATTAGTGCCATGCAGTGATATCTCTTAACCTCTTTGAGACTGTTTCCCCCACTATAAAAGTCAGGTGATAATAAGAAAACCTACCAACCACAATAGTTGTAAAAAGAATAATGGCTGTAATGCTCTTAGTACAGTGTCTGGAACATCATAAACTCCAAACAAATGATATAACTCAGAGAGTGTACCCAGGGCTCTGGGCAAGATTCCTGTAACCTCATTAACTTTTACAACCATTAACAAAGATTAAATTTCTTTATGTTTAAATACTGATTAAGTATGAACCTGGAAAAAACAATTGTTAAAACAATCAAACATCATAAAAAATGCAAGACTCTATGACGGTTCTTAATGTAGTTTCACAAAACAAATGGCAACAATAAGAATATAAAGCAAAAAATAAAATAAAATAAAATAAACATCACTCTGTAGGTATTACCAAATATCTTGCCAAAATCTGAACAACAGATTCTGGAGATTTCTTCAGATACTTGCATTTTATGTATACATACTCTTTTTTTCTTTAGTTATATGCATACATATAGTTATACATTTATAAACATATATATTTTTATAACAAGGGTCAACTTACATCCTTTGATGAAGAAACTTTTAAATATATTTTATTCTTTTAAACTGGGAACTCTCAATGATTCTTAACATAATCATTAAGTTTAACTAGAAAGACTTATTGATGTCAAACCTTATCTTATTTTCAACTATGCCACACTGAATCAAGTATTTTTTTTAATAAATAGTTCTCTTCTTCTTTCAAATAAGTAATGTTAGTATAGATTTTGATTTATTGATTCATTGATATTCCATTCTAAATTTATAACATCATTTGGTTTTCAATGCATTTATTTTTATTGTTAATATTCTATATAAGACTGTGATGCCAGGTAATTATATGGTTATGATAGTGAAACAAAATTCCCTTTTTAAGTACATGTATTTTTGATTGAATAGTGAGTTGTTGTTTTAATAAAAAATAGCCATGAATTATATAATAGTAAAATTACAATAGTATAACATCAAGTAATAAGTAATGCTATGATATTTTTCATTGTAAAATAGTTAATAACATAAGAAACACATGATAGAAAAAAACTACTGAAATATGGTGAATGAGATTATATGATATCAAAAAAGATTGAGTACATAGGAAAACCTCTTCATCTCATGATGCTAATTTTCTAGAAATTCCAGAAAAACATATTTAAATGAATAAATAATTAAATGTGTAATACTGCTGAAAAACATAAGGGAGACGGACTTGTGAAAGAGAAACCTGAAATGTGTAGAAAATACAATTTTATGAAAGTAGATATCAAAAATGCCAATAAACAAGATGAATAATTAATTTCACAAGTAATTAAATGCATCCAAAATAAAACACCAACATGGTACTATTTTTATAGCTAAATTTCAGAGCTTATATCAAGAAGATACTTTGCTAGGTAAGTGCAGTGATGCACATTCTTACATGCAGCAGGTTAGAGTATAAATTGTCACAAATGAGATGGAAACTAATTTACCAATATGTGTCTAAAGTCTTCAAATTTTGTGATAGGAATATAATATGTTTTGGGCCATCAAGTTGGTGAAATGAATATTAAAAACTTTCAAAAGTGTATAACTTTCAAATGAGCAATTCTGCATTCACTAATTACAATTATAATAAGAATGCAGTAAAGTACAAGCAAAAAGATTTAGCTTCAAGGATTTCATCACAAAATTGATTAGTGCAGCAAAATGTTTGGAAAGAACCTACATGACCAGAATTAGGGATTGCTTAATTAAGTCATGCTTTGTTACTTCTATGATTACTACTACCTCTAACGCAAAAATTATAATAGTATTTACTAAGCATTCATGTAAGTCAGGCAATAAATATTCTAAGTCCCTTATATGCATTATGTCATTTTGTCCTTAAGAAACTCCATGAGGTTGTGTTAGGATTATTTTTATTTTGATGTATACAAAGGAAACACAAAATTTCTCACCTCAAATCAGTGTTTTAACCATTACTTACACTGCTGTACTAGTATCTGTCCTTCCACCCTCTTTGCCTTGTCCCACACTAGGATTGCTCTGGGACCATGACTGCGTTTCTTTTTTTGTGTGTATTCTTGATGTCTAGTATAGTGTCTAGTGCATTACCCAGCCAATGAGTACTTGGAGAAGAAAAGAGAAGTAAAGGACAAAAAGAGAATGAGGGAGCAAGAAGGCAGAGAGCACAAGGAATGAAGGAAAAGTAGAAGAAAAGAAAGTTAGCAGAGAGGAAGGAAAGGAAGGAAGGGAGGGTGGGCAAAAAAAGGAGGAAGGGAGGAAAGGAGGAAAGTTAGCTTAGGGTGAGACAGTAGAAGTGAAGGAGCTATAAATGGAGGGAGATTAAACCAAAACAAAACAAACAAACAAACAAAACTAGATTATGGAAATTTGTTTTAATCACAAAGAAGGAAATAGTTTCTTGCCCTTCTGATAAGAAGCAGAGGTGTAATTTTTAATCTGTTAATAAATAGAAGATAATAATTTTTAGCAGTTCAAGTGTAACTTTAAAATACCACTTATGCAAACTCGGATAGTCTTAAGAGTAAGTTGATAGCACAGGAATATATTCATCTGAGGAAACAAATGGTCATACAGGTGCTTCACTTTATAGTTTAATAACTCCAGAAATAGTTGGACAACTCGTAAGACTAAAATCAAAAGGAATATCTTCCTTCTCTTGAGTAATTACAAACTACAAAGAAAAATTATGTATTTTAAAACTCATTTGGAATGTTCCAAACCCATTCTAGTAATGGAAACTTAATGTTTGTTTACAAACATAAAATCTGAAATAAAATAATCATTTTCAGCATAGTCTTCAGGAAAATACATTTCTATTTCAATAAAGTTCCAAAGATATAAACTGCTGTCCATCATATTTTGGCAGATACAGAATGTTATTCTCCATTATATGTGATTGGCACAGTTATGTACTATAATAAAATCTGTCAGTGAGGCAATTTTTTTATTTGACAGTCTTATAAAAAAAAAAGTCTTGCCAAGGAAACCAATTAAAACTTGATTTCCAACCCTCCCACACACACACACACATTTTATTTCTTTATACTGTTTTAGTTAACTGAGCACTCCCTGTTAATTTTTTCCCAGTAGTAGTAAATTGACAGTACAAAGTAATTAAAAATCTGGAAACAATTCTTTCTATAAACTACTCCCTGCATTCTATTAGCCAATGCTTGTACCAATGTGACAGATATGTCACTTTGAGACTGACATTTCATGTCCACTGAATCAGCATTTCATTTAGTTATAGTATCACTTCTTTTAAGGACTCAATATGAGGAAAAAATGCTGCACTACTGCGAAAGTGTCATAATGCTTGACAATAAATAAGAAAAATCTTATATTGTCAATAGGCCTACGTTTAGAAATGTGGAAACGTTAAGTCAAAACTAAGAACAGAAAGAGATTTTTGGGAATGAAGAGCAAAGGAAAAATCACTAATTATCTCAGCAAACTGTATTTTAAGAGTACTTTTAAGTTTAGGTATCAGTAAAATCAATGTACTTCAGATGGTTCTCTCTGTAGTAATTAATGTTTTGTAGTATAATATTTATGCTTCTTCAAAATATGTTGAAACATAAATTAACATATTTTGGTGAGACTTAGCTTAAATTATTTCAGTATTCAGATAACACTTAACTTTCTCATGAAATATAAATTTAGTTAAGACTAAAAATTGATTAAGAAGGCTGTAAAATACCTAAGTGCTCAAGTGCATGTATCTTAGTTTTTGTTTTTATTCTTTTCCATTAAATTATTCTTACTCTACATGTGGTTTTTCCCCTATAAAATTTAGGGTTCATCTCTCTGGTCTTAGATTGTGACATAATGTCTCTCATAGAGACTGAATTATCTACCTGATTCTAATATCACTAGAAACTTAATTAATACTAGAAAATAAACAAATATTTTTTTTTTTCCCTTAGAAATGTGCATTTTAAGTTTTGATTGCCTAACTAAACCTAAAATGCTATTACACAATATACCATGTAGGAAATAATTTTATTTATCAAAATAATGTATTGAATAACCATTATGTGCAATACACTGCTCCCAGTGAATGAAGTACTAACCAAGGCCATGCAGAGTTCAGTCTTCACATGAAATTTTCCATGTCTTTTTTTTTTTTTTTTTTTTTCAGTTTTTATCAAACATTTGCAGTTGCTTCCACTTGTTTGACCATGTTGAAGGGGACACACATTGTGGAAAACAATTAATTGGTGAGGCATCATTTTGATCAAACTATATTCCTTATATAATTTCCCTGGTAAAATGAAATTTTGGGTTTGTTTGTTTTTGAATGAATAAGTGAGGAAACCCTGAGATTTAAAGAAATGAGATTATTCACGCTTCCCAGAAGGAATGCATTTTTGGGGGAAAAACATAGTGATGTCATCAAAATGGCAGCGTGAGGTGAGCTTCTGGGAAATTCCCCTGGAATTTACAACAAATTGAACAACTATAACTCTGCAAAGGACTCCCTGCACAACAGACAGGCAAGACTAAGAGGCTCACTACTGAATTCATCTAAAGGAGTAAACAGAACTGCTGAAACACACGGGCTCTGAATCTGGTGCAGGAAGAGCTTTGGAACTTTAAAAGCTCTCCACATCCCCAAACACACACGGCGCCCTATGACCCAGGTGAACTGTTAACAGAGGAAAAGCCCGCCTTCCAGAGAATCCTCCCATTGTGTAAGAAGCTGGAATAGTACAGAGAAAACGTAACACTACAGTGTGAGCAGTTGGAGAGGAAATAAAACATTCTAACAACACATACTCGAAAACAAAAGAAAGACCTCTTCCTATCAACCTGTTGCAGAAGCCACTCCTGTAGATGTCTAGGAAGAGAAATAACAAATCCTTAATTGCCATGAATAACCAAGACAACAAGACAGCTCAGAAAGAAAGTGAAAAGTCTCCAAAAAATGAACTTAAAGATATGGAAATATGTGACTTAAATGACAGAGAACTCAAGATTGTAGTTCTGAAAAAACTCAATGAGATGCAAGAAAACAGAGAAAGGCAGTATAATGAACTCAGAAACACAATCAAAGAAAAACATGAACATTTTACCAAAGAGATTGAAATTTTAAAAAAGAATCAAATAGAATTTGTGGAGATTAAGAATTCAAAAAAAGAAATGAAGAATGAAATAGCCAGCTTAGGTAGTAGAGTTGACCAGATGGAGGAAAGAATCAGTGACATCAAAGATAGAAACCTGGAAATGACACAGATGGAAGAAGAAAGAGACTTGAGACATAAAAGAACTGAAAGAACTCTACAAGAACTTTCTGACTCCATCAGAAAGAGTAATATAAGACTAATGGGCATACCAGAAGAAGAAAGACAGAAGGGAAGAGAGAGTATATTCAAACAAATAGTCAATGAGAACTTCCCAAATTTATGGAAAGAACTGGATCCTCGAATCCAAGAAGCAAATAGAATATCTAATTACCTCAACCCTAACAGTCCTTCTCCAAGGCACATTGTATTGAAGCTGTCAAAAATCAACAACAAAGAAAGAATACTCAAAGCAGCCAGGAAATAGAAGACGGTAACCTACAAAGGAAAGCCCATTAGATTATCATCAGATTTTTCAGCAGAAACTCTACAAACCAGGAGGGAGTGGAACCAAATATTCAAACTATTGAAACAGAAATTATGAGCCAAGAATAATATACCCAGCAAAGATATCCTTTAGATATGAAGGAGGAATAAAGATCTTCCAGACATACAGAAGCTGGGGGAATTTTCTAATACACGACCTGCACTACAAGAAATACTAAAGGAGGCTAGCGACCACCATCAACAGGGACAATTTTGGCAACCAAACCATAAAATGGAGGAGAGTAGAGGCCTGAACTGGAATATCAGAATGGAGAAAGTAAGCATGCTGAAGAAAATGGAATACTCTAAATATCAAACTTTCTTTTACATAAACTTAATGGTAACTACTCAAAAAAGAAAACATAGACTTAATGGTAACTACTCAAAAAAGAAAAAAAAAAAATCCAGAACTGAAATATATACTGTAATAAAAGAAGAAACAGAGGTAAAAATCATAGAATACCACTACACAGAAATAATAGACAACAACAAAAAGGCAAAGAAACAATGGACACACAGTCTTACCAGAAAACAAAAGAATGAATGGTAGGATATCCTCACATATCAATAATCACTCTAAATGTAAATGAACTGAACTCACCAATAAAAAGGCATAGAGTAGCAGACTGAGTCAAAAAACTAAACCCAACCATATGCAGTCTCCAAGAGACACATCTCAGCTACAAGGACAAGAATAGACTCAAAGTGAAAGGTTGGAAATTGACACTTCAAGCAAATGGTATCCAGAGAAAACAGGTGTAGCCATACTGTTATCAGATGAAACAGATTTCAGAGTGAAAAAGGTAACAAGTGAAAAAGATGGACATTTCATAATGGTAAAGGGGACTATACAACAAGAAGACACAACAGTCATCAATATTTATGCCCCCAATCAGGGAGCACCGAAATAGACCAAGCAACTACTAACAGAACTAAAGGGAGAAATTGACCAAAACACAATTATACTAGGGGACTTAAATACCTTGACAGCTATGGATAGATCATCCAAACAGAAAATAAATAATGAAATAGCAGCCCTAAATAACACATTAGATGAAATGGACATCATTGACATATATAGAGCACTTCATCCTAAAATATCGAACTATACATTTTTCTATAGTGTACATGGAACATTCTCAAGGATAGACCATATATTGGGAAATTTAAGAAGACTGAAATCATACCAAGCATATTCTCTGATGACAAGGCTTTGAAATTGGATATTAACTGCAAAAAGAAAGCAGGACAAACCACAAATACATAGAGATTAAACAACATACTTTTAAAGAACGACTGGGTCAAAGAAGAAATTAGAGGAGAGATCAAAAGATACATAGAAACAAATGAGAATGAAAATACATCCTACTAAAATGTTTGGGATGCAGCAAAAGCAGTTTTAAGAGGGAAATTTATATCATCACAGGCCTATCTCAAGAAACAAGAAAAATCCCAAATAAATAACCTCATATTACACCTTAAAGAACTAGAAAAAGAAGAACAAATGAAACCCAAGGTCAGCAGAAGACAGGAAATAATAAAAATCAGAGCAGAACTAAATGAAATAGAGAACAAAAAGACAATAGAAAAAATTAATCTGACAAAAAAATTGCTCTTTGTAAAGATTAACAAAATTGACAAACCCTTGGCTAGACTCACTAAGATAAAAAGAGAGAAGACACTAATAAACAAAAATCAGAAATGAAAAAGGGGAAGTTATCATAGATGCCACAGAAATACAAAGGATCATCCAAGAATACTATGAAGGACTATCTGATACCAAATTCAATAACCTGGAAGAAATGGACAAGTTCTTAGAAACATACAGCCTTCCTAGGCTAAACCATGAAGAATTGGAAAATCTAAACAGACAGATCAACAGTCATGAAATTGAATGAAGCATCCAAAACCTTCCCAAAAGCAAAAGTCCGGGACCAGATGGCTTCACTAGTGAATTCTACCAAACCTTCAAAGAGGATCTAATACCAATCCTGCTCAAACTCCTCCAAAAAATTTAAGAAGAGACATTACTCCCTAACTCATTTTATGAGGTCAACATTCCTCTGATACCAAAAGCTTGTAAGGACAACACAAAAAAAGAAAACTACCAACCAATATCTCTGATGAATACAGATGCAAAAATCCTAAACAAAATTCTAGGAAATCGATTGCAACAATGCATTATAAAGATTATTCATCATGACCAAATGGGATTCATCCCAAGTCAAGGAAGGTTCAACATACACAAATCCATCAATGTGATACATCACATAAACAAAATAAAGGACAAAAATCATATGATTATATCAATTGATGCAGAAAAACCATTTGACAAGATACAGCATCCATTTATGATTAAAACACTTAACAAAATAGGCATAGAAGGAAAATACTTTAACATAATAAAGGTCATATATGACAAACCCTCAACTAATCTCATAATTAACAGTGAAAAACTGAAACCCTTTGCTCTATGTTCAGGAACACGACAGGGCTATCCCTTATCACCTCTGGTTTTCAACATAGTGTTGGAAGTCCTTGCCAGAACCATCAGGCAAGAGAAAGAAAGAAAAGGCATCCAAATTGGGAATGTAGAAGTTAAATTATCACTCTTTGCAGATGGCATGATGTTATATAGAAAAAACCCTAAAGACTCCACCAAAAAGCTATTAGAAACAATCAACAAATGTAGTAAAGTTGCCGGCTACAAAATCAACGTGCAAAAGCCATTGCATTCCTATATACTAACAATGAAATCTCAGACAAAGAAATACAAAAAACAATTCCTTTTGCAATTGCAGCAAAAAGAATAAAATACTAGGAACAAACTTAACCAAGGATGTGAAAGACCTATATGCTGAAAACTACAAGATATTTTTAAAAGAAATTGAAGAAGACACAAAGAAATGGAACAACATTCCGTTATCATGGATTGGAAGAATCAACATAGTTAAAATGGCCATATTATCCAAAGCAATATACAGATTTAATGCAATCCCCCAATCCCCATGAAAATCCCAATGGCATTTTTTAAAGAAATAGAACAAAACGTCATCAGATTTGTTTGGAACCACACAAGACCCTGAATTGCCAAAACAATCTTAAGAAAAAAGAACAGTGCTGGAGATATCACACTCCCTGTCTTTAGCTTGTACTACAGGGCTACAATAATCAAAACAGCATGGTGTTGACAGAAAAATAGACATATAGACTAATGGAATATAATTAAGAACGCAGAAATAAAACCACATACATAAGGACAGATAATTTTTGACAAAAAAGCAAAAAACATACAATGGAGAAAAGACAGTCTCTTCAATAAATGGTGCTGGCAGAATTGGAAAGCCATGTGCTAAAGAATGAAACTGGACTGCTATCAGTCACCATGTACCAAAATTCATTCAAAATGGATCAGACTTAAGCATAAGACGTGAAACAATAAACTGCATAAAGAAAACATAGGTACTAAACTAATGGACCTTGGGTTCAAATAGCAGTTTATGAATTTGACTCCAAAGGCAAGGGAAGTAAAAGCTAAAATAAATTAATGAGACTATATCAAACTTAAAAGCTTCTGCACAGCAAAAGAAACCATCGACAAAATAAAGAGGCAACCAACTGAATGGGAGAAGATTTTTGCAAACAGTGCCTCCGATAAGGGGCTAATATAAAAATATACAAGGAACTCATGCAACTGAACCACATCAAGAACAACAACAACAACAACAACAAAAAAAACCCAATTGAAAAATGAGCAGAGGACCTGAAGTGACATTTCTCCTAAGAGGACATACAAATGGCAAATAACCATATGAAAAAATGCTCAACATCACTAATCATCAGAGAAATGCAAAGAAAAACCACAATGAGATATCACCTCACCCCAGTTAGAATGGCTATCATCAATAAGACAAGTGGTAACAAGTGTTGGAGAGGCTGTGGAGAAAAAGGAACCCTCATACTGTTGGGGGGAATGCAGACTGGTGCAGGCGCTATGGAAGGCAATGTGGTGGTACCTAAAAAAATTACAAATGTTCATTGCAGCTTTATTTACATGGGCCAACACATGGAAACAACCAAAATGTCCTTCGATAGATGAATGGATAGAAGTTGTGGTATATATATATATATATATATATATATATATATATATATATATATATACACAATGGAATACTATTCGGCGGTAAGAAAAGATGAAAGGACCGTTTGTGACAACATGGATGGATCTTGAGATTATAATTCTAAGTGAAGTAAGTCAGACAGAAAAAGCAGAGAACCATATGATTTCACTGATATATGGTATATAAACCAAAAACAACAAAAGAACAAGACAAACAAATGAGAAACAAAAACTCATAGACATAGACAATAGTTTAGTTGTTACCAGAGTGTAAGGGAAGAAAGGGTGGTAGATGAGGGTAAAGGGGATCAAATATATGGTGATGGAAGGAGAACTGACTCTGGGTGGTGAACACACAATGGGATTTATAGATGATGTAACACAGAATTGTACACCTGAAATCTATGTAACTTTACTAACAATTGTCACCCAAGTAAACTTTAATTAAAAAAATTATTGTAGTAATTAGTTTTATAGCACTGTAAAAAAATATTTTGTAAAATACTCTATTACATCTCAAATTGATTAAATTCTGGGTAATACCACATGTGAAGGAAAACTCTAATTTTTTACGAATATTTATCTTAAAAGCTTGCTCTAATGATGTTGTTTGTATATAATGTTTACAAGGTTAACAAATGTTGTCACGCAGCAGCCTACCCCGTCCGTCCCCTCATACCGACCCCTAAAGAAAGGAGAATCTGTGAGACTAATCCTTTCGGGGACTTTGCTTCACCTTTGAGCTTACACCTTATGTCTCCTTGTATGGCCCCAGGGGGTGGCTGGTCAGCCAATGACAGGTAAGATTCCCCATGGGGGGGAACAACCTAAGCCAGGCGCAGCTGCGTGGGAGCCAACAGGAGAACCCACGGGGTTAATAGAGGTGGGTATAGACCCCCTCCTTCCCCCGGTTAAGGAGCGCTTCTGCCTTTGTGGCTGCATTCCTACCCACAACCTGCTTGGGAAGAGATTCAATGACGTGTTAACGTCAGTTCTCCATCTATTCATATCAGTAAGTTTCAGCATAAAGTTTTTGTCCGTTGGGGAGGTACATCCTGAGACTTATGGTTCTGCTACTTGCAGGCAAGGGTGATTAGTTCCAATCAGTTTCCTAGTATAATGTATGAAATTCACAGACTGTGGAGAAAACAATGTTACTTCCTTGTGTGTGCATCAATAAAAGCCACAAGGTGGCCTGATTCGGGGCTCTCAATCCTTTGAGGCTGTGAGACCCTTGGCCCCCTGTTTCATAACTTTCTTGATTTCAGTTTATTTCTTAACCCTTCGCTGCCCTTTCTCGTTCGCTCACTGCCTGTGTTGAGCTGGACACGACAGCAAAGAAGCCAAACTATAATATGAAATGATTAGAAGCAACTAACTTGGTATATACATCAAAAGTTATAAGTGAAAAGTCACACTTTTTTTTTTTATGATGAATGTATCATTGTTATGCCATAATAAAACAGAATGAATTCTTCCGAATTTCAGATCATTGGTACAAATTCCCTGTACCAATGATCTGAAATTTGGAAGAATTTATTCTGTTTTATTCTGACATAACAATAAACTATATATTACTAGTTTGAAATTTCATTTACATATATCCTTACTTAATGCATTATGAACAAATATCTATTAGCATTGTACCATATTCCCACCACTGTTATAGAAACCAGGGATTTGGCAGTGAGCAAATCAATTCACTATTATCATGAAGCATTCATTCAACATGTTAAAAGAAATAGTAAACATAAAACATATGTAACAGTTTAGGTGGTTATAAATGTCTAAAAAAATAAAGGAAATGGGGATAGAGGACAGACGTGTTCTACTAGAAAAAGTGATAGACATTCTCTCAGCGGGAATTTCAACCAAAACTTGAGTGGAACGAGAGATTAGCCTGTTAAAATAGTTAGGGAGAGCATTTCAGGCAAAGCCAAAAGCAAAGACAGAGGCTCAACTTTAAGCCCCTTTATGTTGACAGTCGTCATTGTAAGAGTTTACTTGGTTAAACATTTTACCAAGTAGTTTGGAGAAATTTCAAACTAAATATCTGCAGATGTACGTATAAAGCAACCATTAAGTGCCTTTACATGCCAAAATATTTTTTTAAAGCTGACTACAAAACAATAGTCTCTCATGTATAATTTCAATATCAAGTGATGATAGACATCTTTTAAACAATCATATTTGCACTAGAATGTAAGCTCTGCCATGGCAAAGATTCTGTTATCCATCTTGTTGACAAAGCTTCTAGTATCTCCAGTGCTGACTATTACATTATAGATGATTAATAAATATGTACTAAATAAATAAATAATTGTGCAATGAACTATTTTTTCACAAAATGTTTGTTTTCATGTAAATACTAATTTATATAATTCTTCCTAATTTATTTTAATAATATCATTACCATAACACATATTATTCAATTTGCCTAGGAAACTCACTGATAGTATATAGTCTCTGTATCAAAAGATGCACTTGATTGAATCAAATGATGACATTTTAATGTCTGAAATTTTGCATCCTAGCAGAAATTTGGGGATCAAAAATTTCAATAATTATTGGTAAAATGTGACTCTTTTTTAATTGAATTTCCAATAAACTGTCAAATTTAAAACAAAATGTATCCTATTTTTCTCACTCTCTGAGTCACAAATATACCCAAATAGCCATGCAGTTTGATAACATTTCAAGAAAAAGATCTAGTATGAAAAAACAAAGAAGCAGAAGTTTGTGAAGATTATCAGTAAGATCCATTTGTAATTGAAGACTGAAAAAGGAAGAAAAGAAGAAAATGATACAACATAATTATCCAGCAATTGTAATGAAAAAGAAGGGGAAATGTATCTGAAGTGTACTAGACAAAAATCAATCTCTAGATATAGGCCTAACACATAGAAATTAGGTTTTCAACTTACTAAGTGTCAAACATTTTATTAGTGACTTATAAATCATTTAATTCTGACAGGCAAGTATTATCATGTATATTTATAGATGAGCCAGATTACTACTCTTCATCTCAACTTTACCTGCTTGACTATAAACACATATTTCTCAGCAGAATCAAAGCTGTTTATTACCTCACAAGGACTTGTAAGATAACAGTAATTTCACATGAAGTTTTTGGTTCCTAGATCTCAGGCAAGGCCATAACACAGGTGTGTATCACTAAGTAATATTAATAATGATAACTTAATAATTCCTGATTTATTTTTCTTGTTAAAATAGAGCTTCTTATTAAATACAATTACATGCAAACTGCCATTCCCCATGAATTGTTTCTGGAGCATGTGTGATCAATTTTATTTCTGAGGAATGGCTCTGATCATTGGCAGCATGGCTTTAAAAAAAAACCCACATCTATCATAGGCAAACTGAGAAAGTCTCAGCACCTGCGATGCATCCACTTTCAGGAACTGCCACATGCATGATGGGTTGGCATTCCAAAGTGATACTGAAAAGTCTTTTTCCCACTTGGACACTGTATAGATAAAACTAAGGGTGAATAAAGGAAATGGATTACAAAGAAGCTGGAAATAGTAATAATAATAATAGGAACAATTTTAGGGGCATAAATGTATACATATAGAGAAAGATATATACAGAGGGTGCCAAAAATATGTATACACATTTTAAGGAAGGAAAAAACTGTATTAAAATTGTAATACTCAATACATACAGATAAAATATGAATACAAGTCACGTTTGACTTCTGTAATTACAAGAGATGCTCAAAGTGGTTACCATCAGCGCAATTTTAATACAGTAGTTTTTTTGTTTTGTTTTTTCCTTTCTTAAAACGTGCATACATTTTTTTTTTTTTTTTTTGCATCCTCCGTATAGATGATACATTCTGGTCTAAGTAATTTACATGTATAAATTTATTTACTCCTCACAACAGCTCCACATGGTAGATATTATTATTCCTATTTTACCAAGGCCAAAAGTGAAGCACAGAGAGATAAGGTAGCTTTGCTCAGGCTTTCCAGAGAAAAGGGATACAAAATAAAAATAATAAATAAATAAAATGAAGATAAAGCACATACCCACAAATCCATGGTAATGGAAAGGTCATTGCAATAAGAGTTCTCAGAGGAATACAGAATATAATGTATCATTTCCAAAAGACCCAAAAAAACTTTTTTTAAAATACAACTTTCCTGGGGCTTCATTGGTGAGAAAATATAGAGTTTAAGATCCATATAAAGTAAAAAATTAATTAATTACCAACAATTTATTGAGCACCAACTAGATTCCATAATAAGATCATGACAACATTCACATCACTGAAGAGTTTAAAATCCAGTGGGAGAGTTTGAGTTGGACATGTATTAGATCCTCTTTGAATGTTTGGTAGAATTCACTAGTGAAGCCATCTGGTCCTGGACTTTTGCCTTTGGGAAGGTTTCGGATTCAATTTCCTTACTATTGGTCGGTCACCTCACACCAGTTAGAATGGCTATTATGAACAAGACAAATAATAACAAGTGTTGGAGAGGCTGTGGAGAAAAAGGAACTCTCATACACTGTTGGTGGGAATGCAGACTGGCAGTGTGGAGGTTCCTCAAAAAATTACGAATAGAATTACCATATGACCCAGCAATCTGTCTCCTGGGTATCTACACACAAAAAAAGGTGAAAACATTTATCGGTAAAGATATATCTGTTCCGATGTTCATTGCAGCTTTATTTAAAGTGACCAAGACATGGAAACAACCAAACTGTCCTTCGATAGATGATTAAATAAAGAAGATGTGGTATATGTATACAATGAAATACTATTCTGCTATAAGAAAAGATGAAATAGTGCCATTTGTGACATGGATGGATCTTGAAATTATTACGCTGAGCAAAATAAGTCAGACAGAAAAAGTCAAAAACCATATTATTTCACTGATATGTGGTATATAAAACTGAAAACAACAAAGGAACAAGACAAACAAATGAAGAAACAAAAACTCATAGATACAGACAATAGTTTAGTGGTTACCAGAGGGTAAGGGGGAAGAAGTGTGGTAGATGAGAGTAAAAGGGATCAAATATGTGGTGATGGAAAGAGAACTGATATATAGATGATGTACTACAGAATTATACACCTGAAACCTATGTAACTTTACTAACAAACGTCACCCCAATAAACTTTAATTAACACACACACACACACACAAAAAAAAAAAACAACAGCGGGAAAGAGGCATCTAAGAAAACAATTATAACTCAATATAACAATTGCTTCGATGGATGAATACAGAAAGCATGAGAGAAGAGAAAAAACTATTGAATATTCCTTTCCTACAAAGAAAAAACATTTAAAGCTTATGGTTTAAGCATAAATTTTGCATGTGAGTAATGGTGGAAGGTATTGCAAGCAGAAAGTACCTTTGTGAATGGGCATTGGTGAGTGAGAAAGCCTATTCAAAGAATTAGATATATTTCAGTGCCACTCAAGATTTACCCTCAATTAGGGAAGTTGTGGAAGATGCTGCTGGACAGATAACAAAAATGCAAAGCAATTTAAGTTACAGAGGGATTTTAATAAATTGAGTACCTGACAGTCTGAAGGCAGAAAATAATGAGCCCATATTATTTGATATAAAAAACTATAATCTCCATATTTTTATTCAATCTAGCTAATAAAATGATGGATAAAGCCAGGAAGTACAAGATTCTAATTAAAATCTGTTAGTGAACAGATTTTGGAGAGGATAAAAAGGACACAGATGTGGTGTATAGAGAAGACTCTGAAATATGTAATTATTTACAGCCTGAATTGCTACAACATTTGATTTGGAGATGCTAGAAAATTCAATCCCAAATCAGATTGGAGTGAACGTTTTTTAACTATATATGTATTTTATCAAAAATACATACATAAATGTATACATGTATGTTTTTTGTTTACTATGGCTCAAATTACTGAAGCTTTCAAGTGAGAAGTATAATGTATACAGTGTATATTTGAGTGCATGACAAAAGTAATAAACTGGATTGAGGCCATTAAAAAATCACTTAACCTGTTTTTAATAAGTCTTGTGAAGTGAATAAAACATTGTCTCTTTGGGGAAAAAATAATTTAACCTAATCATCAACACTTACACATTATTCATTAAATCAGCAAATATTTATTGACCACCTACAATGTTCAACAGAACATTATAAGTATTAAGTGTTTAAAAAAGTATATGCCATCTATTACCCTGTCACTTCAGAAGATTGTATAAAATCTGCATGTTAATAAAACACATGAATAACAAAAATGAAATGAAATAAAAATATGAGGAAAATTCAAGCTATAATGACTGTCATGACTCAAAGTTCTCTGAAATTTAAACAAGCAAGTGATCACATATTTTTTTGGCAAAAAAGACTAGACATTCAAGCGTTCAAGATGATACAATTTTGAGAAATGGATGTGAACAGGATAAACATGTAGTCAAGCTGGATATTGATCAACTGAATTGATATTAATGGTTAAAAGTTAAATTAAAATGGGCAATCTAAATTTAATGCCATTTAGAATAATGCATTATTATATCTTCATTTCAATGTAAACATTTTATTGGTGTATTTTATTATTCTATTTTTTGTCATTGGGAATCTAATTATGAATATGTTTATATACCCCTTGACTTCTGTATCTAAATTTTTTTTCTCAACTTCTTTAAATAACATCTTCATTAAATTTCTTAAATTCTATAATTTGTGCTGTTAATGGTTTTCTGTGAGATCTATTCTCTTTTGTGCTTCTTATAGCTTTCATTTCTCAAATGATTTTGTCTTTTTCTTCTATTTATTTCCTGAGTTCTGCATGTTTCTGCTTGTCATCTATAATTTGGCCACATTGTCCTAAAGTTTTTGTATGTAGATTTTCTGTTCTTCCTTCATAGAAGTAATCGCTCCTTTTAATTTTTTAAAATCCATGTTGGAAAGTCTCTACTTTGCAGCAGCATCTTTCTAATGATGTTGGTAACCTGTAAAAAGAAAAACAAAATGTACTGCTATTTTTCATTTGTATTCTATGATATCTTTGTATGAATGTTGTATATTTTCATTTTGTTGGTCCTATTTGAATAGGTGCATTTTCCTAAACAACTTGTCATAAGCATTTTTTTCTGAATGGGATGAGTGTCCCAGGGTAGCTTCTCGGACTTTCCTGCTCACGGATTCCCTGTTGTGTTGGTGTAGCAGGAGATTACAGCCATGACTTCTCTCCACCTTTCCTAAGCTAACCTGGCTCAAAAGGGTTTTTAATATCATCTCTGAGTTTCAAGTTTCTTTATAAGTTATTGGTTGCCTGAGACGCAGTCTGTACTTCACGGTAATTTACTTAATAAAGAACAGACATTTTGCTTTTACTTTCTGAGCTTCCACTTCTGGGTCACTCTGATCTTCCCATATCATGTCTCTATTTACTTATCCAACACTCAACTTCTGTTCATTCTTAACCTTTTTCAAAGCAGACTAAGTGTAAGAGTCCCCCTTGAGGTTCTTCTTAAGATAATGAGTAATTCCTGGAGATTCCTGAGATCTTCTACTATTATGCCCCCTCTGCCCAGGTCTTTTACCTCTGGAAGTACTGACAAGATTAAAGTTTGGGGTTTTCTCAGTCTTGCAATTTTGCTGAAAATATATTTTTTGGTGCTTTTATGGTTGTTGCTTTGTCACTCCATCTACCTACTTAAAAACAAATTTTAAGCATAAATTCCTCCCCTTACCAATGGTTGTACCTTTGTAATGGGTCCTCAGATATTACACCTTATTGTATTCCTGTGAATACTCCTTATGTTTTGATCAAATTGATTACTCTTTTTCTCAAGAAAATAGCCAACATCTTAAAACTTTTGCATTGTTTTTTCTCTGTATAGAATGGCCACTTCCTCCATCCATTTGTAAAACTCATCCATATGTCATGTTAAATTACACTTCCTCATGGAGATTTTCTTTACTGGAACAGTTTTAAGCTCTTTTGTAAGCTCTCATAACAATTTGATTTTTATCTCTTCATGGATTTTTTTTCTAATCTCTATTTGGTCTGTGAATATGTTTGTGGGGGGATGTGTTGTATGCTTCTGTCTTGTCCTTCTTATTGAATATATGTTCTTTTAGGGTGGGTTTGAATTTATTTCACTAATATTTATGTCACCTGGAGTCTGTCAATGTATATTTATGAGTTGTTGGAGAAAAAAAATCAATAGGTGCTTTTGACTCTCTGCTGTTGATATGTAGTTGTACACAAGTCATAGGGGACACAAAAGACATAAAAATCACCAGGTAAGCCTTGAGGAACTGATAGTATGTTTGAAGAAATAAGATTAAACTCATAAAATTGTTATGACTATTAGTGAAGCTGGACTAATAATGATACACAATGCATGGGTTCTATGGAATGATGAGCAAATTTGTAAAAATTCTATGTTTATTTTTCTATAACCAAAATATTATAATATTTATCCTGGATGAAATATTTCATGTGGAGAAATATGAACACTACTTGCTTTATGTGGCTTCTAACTGTACTTATATATTCTCCCTTTCTTTTTAATATGGTATAATGTGATGTGTTTACAAAGAGACATCACATATAAATACCACTACTATATAGGGCTACAGGATCAGATAGTGTCGCATACAGGATAAAAACATTCATATGCTATGACAATGGGTTCATGTCATGTCTTACAGTATTTACTGCATTATTAGATATTTCTGAAGCTTTGAGAGATTGACAGAGAAATTAACGTCCTTAATGCAATCCACCTGAATGTTTGATAGTGAAATGGCATGAGAGAGTTAGTCTTCAGTGTATCGCAAACCTAGATATCATTCCGAAGAGAAAGCTGTGGTGTCATGTGAGTGGTTAATTTGATGTCCACTGTCTTCATCAGATTCTTTATGGTGGAAAGGAAAGAATAACACTAAGTGTAATTTAGACAGGTTCAAAAGTACAATAAAGTAAAATTAATAATTTAAAGTTTCAAACTCTTTTGATATTAAAGTTAAAATAAAAAATAAGTTTATCTTAATATGAACTTCTGCATGACTGTTTTTAGAGATGTGAGAGAGCTATAAGATTCCACTCTGAAATGCATGCAATCATTCAGTTGAAAGTGAACTAACCTGCAGATAGACATCACTGTCTCAGAATTCATTTCACATCAATCTGTTACTATTTTGTATTATCCACAAAATCATTCAAAGGGTGTCATTAAAACAGTTTATGGTATACATACCCAATGGAATATTACTCTGCCATAAGAAAAGATGAAATACTGCCATTTGCAACAACATGGATGGATCTTGAGATTATTATGCTAAGAAAAATAAGTCAGACAGAAAAAATAAAAAACCACATTACTTCACTCATATGTGGGATATAAAACCGAAAGCAACAAACAAGCAAGACAAACAAAGAAAGAAAAAGTCATAGACACAGACAATAATTTAGTGATTACAGAAAATAAGGGGGGAGGGAGGAATAGTAGAAGAGGATAAAGGGGTTTAAATATATGGTGATGGAAGGAGAATTGATTCTGGGTAGTGAATATATAATGCAGTATATAGATGATGTATTATAGAATTGTACACTTGAAACCTATGTAATGTCATTGACCACTGTCACCCCAATAAATTTTAAATAAATAAATAAAACAGTTTATCATATTTTATACTATGTACTTTTATGTTTCCTTTCATCACTACTGTATGATCTTAAACACACACTCAAATTTCATTATCAACTAGAATTATTACCAGCTGGTTTAGAAAATTTGATTGATAAAGCAAAATTTTATGAAATATGTTGAATATCATTTGACGGGTCTATTGATGACAACAATATAAAGTGTGACCACAAAATGCAGTAAATGTTTAAATTTAAAAAATTTATTACAGTAAAAGACACATTGCCATTAATCCCCCTCAAAATTCTCCTCCTCACTTTGAACACACTTATCCCATCATTCTTGCCACATTCTCAGGCAGTTCTGGAAGTCTTCTTTTGTGACTCTCTTTAGTTGCACTGTCATGGCAGCCTCTATATCCTGAATTGATTCAAAACATTTACCTTTCATGATCATTTTGACTTTGGGGAGGAGCCAGAAGTCGCATGGTGCCAGATCTTCAGAATGAGATGGATGAGAACACACTGTAATGTTTTTATTTGACAGAAATTGCTGTACCAGAAGTGATGTGTGACATGGAGGGTTGTCATGATGGAGGATGAAACCATTTGCCCATTTAATGTTAATGTGTTGTTCATGATCCATGATTTACAGAACACTTTAAAACACACTTTCTCTCAACCGTAGCTCACACCTGACTGACTGCACCAAACAAGCTGAAACTTGTCACACACTGTTACTAAGATTTGCACACTGCTTCCCATATTGAAGAGACCTGTCTTTCCATCGATGGCACTTGGCAGCAGCATTCACCATATTTTTTTATCACACTTCATATAACTTGTTTCTCAAAATAATCTATATGCAATAGATACATGTGTTTTAAATTTAAAAAAAAAGGTTATCATCTAAAAGTCTCTATTTTCTGTCCATTTCTCCACTGTCTCCCTTTCTCCCATCCTTCCTTGGAAATTAAAAAGTCTATTTTAATTACTAGCTTATGTTTATTCAAGTAACAGATATATGGCAAAAAAGAACGAACATAAAAATAGATGTACTGGTTTTAGTTTCCCTGTTTACTGCCTAAGTAACCCTAAATCTTGCAAGGAAAAGGAATTCTAGAATACTTCCTATGCAATCCAGGGTAAAGAATGTCCTTCTTAACCAAAATACAATAAAGCCTTGATGTTATAAAAGAAGCAATGTGCTATTTTTAATCAACTAATTAAAATGAAAATTTTAAATAAAAAATTAGGTATAAGACAAAAACCAACAAAAAATGGTAGTCAGAAAATAAATAATATACTTACAACACAAATTACAGACAGGATTAATTTTTTTCAAACGTATAATGTACCTTTACAAATTCATAAGAAAATGGCCAGCCTCACAAAAGAAAAAACAGTAAGCAAAATATATGACTCAGCAATGTACAGTGGAGCAAGTTTAAATGACCAAAAGGCATATGAAATCATGCTTAAATTCATAATAGGAAATGCAAATTATTGAATTAAAAATTATGGATAACTGTTTTACCAGATTGGAAACATTTAAAAAGAATCCATTTTTGAGGTGCTATATTGTCATGTGTTATTTGTAGAACTATAATTTGTTATATTTTAAAATAAAATTTGTCAATATCTATGAAAACAAAATCAACAACAACAAAAAAAAGTTTTATCCTTAGAATAAGTAAATCCATTATGAAAACCTATTATATAATAGAACTGTATATACTGATTTCTGTTCTGACATACAGAGTAACAGGGCCTGAATTTAGCTTTCTTTTTCTCAACACAAGACCCACAAACAATCAACAACAACAACAACAACAAAAGTAGACAAAAAAAAAAAAAAAAAAAAGATAAATCCAATGATTTCCACAGCATAGTGCCTTTAGAGAACACCCAGACTACATTGTAAGGAGTTGGAATCCAATCACACTCCTTGAGTGGAGAAGATGAAGCTGAATGTTCTCAATAGAGACCAAGAAAGCTAGAATATCTGAACATAGTACAAGAGAAGAGAAAGTTGCACAAAAAATCCCAGGTATCTGCAAAGAATTCCTTTTAATTATTCAGCAGAGTTCTGATTAGCACAAGTATTAAGGAAATACCCAAGACCAGGAAAAGAATCATGCAAAAGGACTAGAGGGAATAGTACTTGACACTAATACATGCCATGGACTAGTACCTGCTCCATCCAGCAAGACTGGACAAATTTATAATTAATGGAGCATGGGACACACCACTCAGAAGGGTCTTGCTCATATAACAAATCTTAAAAAACAAGATGTGAAAGAATCAAACTATCTTTGAGTTACACAATTGTGTCTTAGAACACAGTTCAAGAACATCTATAGGAATACAAACAAGCAATAAAACAGTACCCAACAAAATAAAATCATATTGTTCTGCATTCAATAAAAAAAATCACCAGTCATGAAAATATGAGCCATAATGAGGCAAAAAATAAATTGACCCAAACTGACCAAGAAATGACAGATATTGAAATTAGTACCAAGGATAATGAAACAGTAATTATAGCTATATTCCATTTATTTAAAAACTAGAGACATTGAAGATATAGAAAAGACCAAATTAAACTTCTAGGGATAAAAATTGCAATGTCTAAGAAAAACATATACTTAGTGGGATTAATAACAAATTAGATATTGAAAAAGAAAAAATTAGTGAAGTTGAATTCATAGCAATAGAAATTATACAAAATGAAACACAAAGAGGAAACAACATTAATAAATGAAAAGAGCATCACTGAGTAGTGACACTTCAGTTGGCCAACATGCATTTAAATGGATTTCTCATTTAAGATGATGGAGGAAAGGCACAGAAAATATACTTGGAGAAATAATGCCTGAAAAAAATTTCAAATTTGATGAAAAGTGTAAGCTCACAGATCCAAAACATTCAAGGTACCCCAAGCACAAACAATATGGAAAACAAAAACAAATATAATAAATCCTACACTTAGGTACATTAGAGTGAATAATAAAGAGTGCTAATCAGAACTCTGCTGAAAAATCTTAAAAACAAAGAGAAAAAGCCATTACATCCAAGAGAAAGAGAAGTAAGAATGGCAGTGGGTTTCTCATCAGCCACAATATAAGCGAGAAGATAGTGACACACAGTCTTTATAAAGTATTGAAAGAAAAACTATCAATTTGGAATTCTATAGATACCAAAATACCTTGCAAAACCAAATGCTAAATTGCCACTTTTTCAGACATACGAGAGCTGAAAGATTACATGACCAGCAAACGCACACTATAAGAAATTACAAAGGAAGTCCATCAGGTAGAAGAAAACATCAGATGGAAATACGTATCCGCAAAAAGAAATGTAGAGAAATGGAAATGGAATTACATAGAATTACATAGTATTACAGAAAATAGTATATACATGGGTAAATATACCAAACTTTTTCATATTATATAAATTATTTTTGTAATTTAAATTTCTTCATTCAGCTTCTAGGTTTCCTTTCTAATAGCATCCCTCAAATTTTTTTTTGTCTCCTTTGTCACCCATTTGCTTCTTCTTCCTTTTCCTAGAGTCTTGGGAAGTTGATTCTGTCTCCAATATTCTAGTTTACTATTTTTGTTTTCTTCTGTCACTGTCAGTTTCAATAATTTTTCCTGGAAGCTGCTTTCCATTGATTTGTGGTAAGGAGAGGAAACATTCTGAAATATGCTCAGCTCCTTTATTAGTTTTTACTAGAACTGCTTGAGTAGAGTGGATACAATAAATAACATGACTGTAGATCTTTAATTTTAAAAAGTTACCTACATATCTCTATGGCATTCTAGTAATTTATCTTGCAAATTAAAATCAGGCTCACAGCACTTAGGATGCATTTAGGAATATAAAAATAACCACATTAAATGGTGGCATTTCCAATGAGAAAAACAAAACAAGTTTTCTTTACAATTCCTTGGTTAGAGTAAAATTTATTCTATATACAAAGACATACAGGAGTTCTTTTACATAGATGAGCATTATCACGTTTAGATTGCCCTTATGAAGGCATATTTCAAGGTTCATATTATAAGAATTAAGGCAACTCCAACAAAGGCACTGACAGAAATATTTTATAAATATTCACAGTTTCAGAAACATTGATCCAAAGGATAAGATGATCATAAAAAGAAAAATTTAATTTGTGTGTGTATGTGTAAATTACATTAATGGATAAACATGTTTTTAAAATCCTGAAAATAAGCTTCACACTATTAAGAAAATAACTGAAAAATATGAATTTCTATACTTCCAATGACCAATATGATGAAGCATGTGGAAAAAAATAAATAAAATGCATTTTGCTCAATATTCCAACTGCTAAGTAATATTCATGATGAAATTTATCTTTAGACTTTCCAAAATGCAAATAATCACCACAGAAAATTTAAAGTGATGAAATGGTTTGTTTTTCTCTGAAATATAAGTAATCTGAAGAGATCGTCTTGATTGATACACTTACTTGAATTTTCTAGGCATTAAAACATTTGCAATTTTAATTTTAGTTGCTACTAATTAACTTTCCCTTTATTATTTTCTATACCCTAAATTTAATAATTCTAACCAATAATAAGGTCATTTTTTAAAAATTTGAATATAGTAAATAGACTATAGTCATCTTTGCACTAAGGCTCTGGCACATTACTGATGTTTTTTCCTCTGATCTCACTCACTTTTTGAAAAGTTATTGATTTTCAGAATAAACAGATATACAACGCAATCAATCCAGAATAATATCATGTCCCCTTACACTCCACAAGAGAAAACCATATGAAGAGAAAGCTGATAATAATAGAAATGGGAAACGGCAAGGGAGTACTTATTCAAGCAAGAAAAAAAGTCATATGTTTTGTGTAGGAATTGGAACTGTACAAATATGGTAATTATTTAATATTTTGACCTCCCATGAATTGGATTCCATCTATTCCAGTTCTGTAACACTAACAGTAATTTAAACAAGAACTTAGATCTGCTTTTACCTGTTTTTACCTCCTTATGAAATGATCATAAACTTAAAAACAAAAAAAGGTGAAATAGAGCTATAGCTTAGAGAATTTGTTCTAAGACATGGTTAGTTAAAATATCTATGTGCCTAAACATTTTTCTCAAAGTATGTGAAGCACTTAGCCCTTGGTTTACTGAGATTCCACAAATGCCCTGGTGTAAAAGAATGCATGCGAGACAAGCAGAGCAATCTGTTTTCTATTAGCAAGAGGACCCCTCCTCAACCAGTCCCAACTATTTATTTTGTATTTATTTCACACGTGCACAACTTACCTGTGGGTTATTCTCAATGAAAGAGATTCCCAAGCCAATAAGTATTTCTATTGTAAAACCATTTATTGTGCATGAGTGGCCTAATGAGTTAGGACCTACACAAATACTCCACAAGAGTCTGGAATATATATCAATTTAAAATCTGAAATATATAGATTTACAGAAATAGCTTAAAAGAAGCATTCTGTAGTGCTGCAGAGCAAAAGTGCATTTTTTGACCAATATACTCATCACATTTCCTATCACGCCAACAGGCAGCTTTTACTCCATTGTACTTACAATTATGCTACCTTTCACATTGAAGGTTTGAAGAAGGAACAGCCAGTTCTGATAATTAATTATGAGAATACTATTTGGGGCTTTTTTTAATTAGTAAATTTTTAGAGCAGTTTTTGGTTCACAGCAAATTGAGTGGAAAGTATAGAGTTCCCATACACCCTTTCTCCCCCCAACCACACACACAACCTTTCCTTCTATCAACATGCTGCACCAGAGTAGTACATTTGTTACAATTGATGAACCTACACTGACACATCTGGGATCTTCTTAAAAGAGTGTTTTCTCTAAAAGGATGCACAAGATATATTTCTGTGGTTTCAGAACAAAGAATAAGTGTGCTTCTCTGAAACAGTGAATTGGTCTGACATAATATGTCATTAACCATTTGTTTTTCTGTGTCTGTTTTGACGAGTAAGATTGTTGAAGCCAATTTGTTCAACTCTCAAAAGTCTCTCAGCATGTTGTGTGAATTAATCTTAATCCTGCTACATCTCATTTCCCCCACCTTTATTTTCTCTTAGCCCTGAGATATTTACTTAGACATTCCTTAAATTATTGCAATTTTGACATTTTGTAAGTCATTATTAACTTTTTCAAACAAAGGGGGATAGAAACAAATCACAGGACTTTGTATAAATTAATAAAATATATTACTTGAATTCATTTAGTAGCTTTCCAATTATTTTCATATGGGGTAGGTAAAAACCTATCAAATGATACATTTATTTGGCATCAAATTTCAGAACAATCCCCATACTAGCAGAATATACAAAATTTGAAATGCTCATTATAAAAGAAATTCCATTTGCAGTGATGAAAATAATCAGGAAGCAACACCGACATACATGTTGGGGACAATACATAAACATATTCCCCAAATTATGCACAGTATGTTTACTTAGTGGAGATTTGTTTAACAAGTACATGTGGGCACAGTGATTATATGTTGACCTGTTTAATTAAGAATGTGATTTGCTTAACAAGTAATTTGTAATAAAATGCCTACCCAGTAATCATAAGCACAAGCCATATGTTTTTAAATATGACCCAAACATTTGCATAGTATTTATGTACAATAAATTAAAGCAAAATGAAAAATCTGCTGACAAGAAATAAGTAGCAATAAGGGTAAAGCAATGTATTAAATCCTTCATTTTGGATCATTTAGGTAATGTTCCATTCATTTTAGATTCATGAGTAGAAGCCTTTACAGATTGGGCATGCATACCATAAATCTGGAGTTATCCATTATTAGGTGGCATTTTGCTGTTTGCAGTTGTACTTGTTTACTTTGTGCATAATTAACTGCATAATAGCTGTCTGTGTTTTGTACAGAATTTACACTCAGGCTCTCATCAAAACAAATGACTCCAGAAAGTAGGACAGTTCCATTAAGTTCCCTGCAATCAGCATTTTCTAATACAGGTTTACAGGAACGGTTTTGATTGTGACTGTTACTATATTAATGTTTCCAACAGCTAATGTGTATGATGGAGTTTAATTTATTAAACCCCTAAGATGCATAAAGAGTATGTATGGGTGGAGGCAGAAGGAAGTAGAGCATACCTAAGAGTAGCCAACAAAGAAATTTCCATGAAAATATTAAGTGCAGAGCCAAGTTGAATAGGTAATTGATCACTGGGCAGCATAATGCAATGGATCAAACACATACCCTAGCAGCTCTTTTGTCCTGTACAATTGTGATGGCCAAATCAACAACCTGAGAGAGCAGCGTCTCTGAAAATGGGCTGTCAGAAGAAACAAGATTTACTTCAGCCACCCTCTTTATTTCCAGCAATACGAACTTAAGGAGTAATTAACAAATTAATCTAACCAAAAAGAAACTTGTGGAATTATATACCAATGAATAAGAGAAATAAAAGAAAAAATTATAAAAGATAATAGTGTAGATGTTGGATTTTATTGGTTATAACTACAGGCTGAAGCACAAGCTGATTATTATTATTTTTTAAGCATGACAAATGAGGATGCATATGCTTTGTTTAAAGCAGTGTTATTATTTTGTTTTTAATTATTAGTAGTTGCAGGTGTACAAAACAACATAGTGATTACATATTTACATACCATACAACCTTCAAAGTGATAACTGCAACAAGTCTACAATCCATCTGGCACTGTACATAGTTATTACAATATCATTGACTATGTATTCCCTATGCTGTACTTCAAATCCCGTGACAATATATATTATTAATTATAGTTGACATTAAATAGTATTTTATATTAGTTTCAGGTGAAATTAGTATCATCGTGTTCTTAATCAACAGTGTATAAAACATTTATTGAAGAAAATATTTGCTTTCTTTCAAGAAGTGGTCATGTTAGGAAAAAGTAAAGAGGGAGAAATAAAACTAGCTTAATCAGTTTTCAAACCAAAATAGTAAAATTGTATTCATAAAGTTAATATTATACTTTTGATGACAAAGCATGAAAATGCTTTTGAATTGGAGCTTGAAAGAAAAATGTACTAAATACTAGTTAATTTTCTCCCTTTTGGAATCCTATACGTCATTTAATGAAATATAAATAATATTATGTTATATATATAATATATGACCCCCAGAAATATTCATTATCAAATTATAATTCTATATTGTCTGCTTCCATTTCAAATATTTACTCAGTTTTATTAAAAGTACTTTCTGCATTTTTTATTGATATTTTCTTGTTTTGCTAACTATTAACCTAAGTCTCTAAGAATGCAATTCCATGCATCAGTTATTTCTTGAAATTTTTAAGCTTCACATAATGTATTAAAGTAATTACTTTTCAAAACCCTCTGGAGCAATACATTGGTTATAAAATTAGGTATTTTAAAGAATCACTTCAGAAAATAAAAATCAAAAATAAATTCATTGGGATTCTGGACAAGATGTTGGGGTAATTCAAATAGAATTTCTGTAACTACATCCTAGTAGTTCTTCACTTGAAATACACAGTGAATATATGCACATATATATATGTATATATACACAATGTATAAAATAAATAAATGTATTATGTGTGTGTTATATATGTATGTATGTGTGCATATTATATATATATATATATATACACATACATACATATATATACATACATACACAGAGGGTGCTATAAAAAGTATATACATTTTAAGAAAGGAAAAATCTATGTTAAAATTGTAATAATATATACTGGTAACATAAGATGAACACAAGTCATGTTAACTTCTGCAGTTCCAAGAGGTGTTCAAAGTGGTTATCATCAGTATAATTTTAATACAGTTTTTTTTTCCTTTCTTAAAATATGTATGCATTTTTTGGCACCCTCTGTGTGTGTGTGTGTGTGTGTGTGTGTGTGTGTGTGTGTGTGTATATATATATATATATATATATATATATAATTGAATGATATTTTAGGGTATGTTACAAATATTATATGGCATCCTGAGTTAATTTGCTAAATGTGGTAACCCTACTTCTACCATCCTATATTTTTATATATTCTAGAAGTTTGCAACAAAGAACAACTGCCAAATGAAAACCAAAGTAAAAACTTATATTGGGGTGGCCAGTTAGCTCAGTTAGTTAGAGTGCAGAGCTCTTAACAAGGTTGCCGATTCAGTCCCCACATGGGCCACTGTGAGCTGTGCCCTCCACAACTAGATTGAAACAACTACTTGACTTGGAGCTGATGGGTCCTAGAAAAACACATTTAAATAAATAAAAAGTTTTTTAAAAAAAAAGACTTTGAAAAAAAGTAAGTAAAAACTTTTTTGTGTATAAAGCTTAGAACGCACAAGACACTTTACATGAACTTAAACAGCTTTCATAGTAACACTGTGAGATACACAGAGACAACCAAAGCTCAGAAATAATGAGTGATAAGGTACTTAATAAACAATAGAGCTGAGAGGCAAATCAAGGTTTTTAACTTCAACTCTTGTTCTGTTATATGGAGTTCTACAGAGGACTCCAATTCCACTACTGTCAGTTTTGTTGTCTTGTCACAGTCATTCCATTAATTAAAAAAATAATAAAAGTTCATCAAAAAATTAAAACTTGTATACCCTTTCCCATCATGACTGTACCAATTTACATTCCCACCAACGGTGTACGAGGTTACCCTTTCTCCACACCTTCACCCCTTCACCAGCACTTGTCTCTTGTTTTTGTTTTTCTTTATGGACATTCTAACAGGTGTGAGGTAATATCTCATTGTGGTTTTGATTTACATTTCCCTGATGAGTAATGATGCAACCATTAGCTATTTTAATATCTTCTTTAGAAAAATGTCTATTTAGATCTTTTGCCCATATTTTAATTGGATTATTTGTTCTTTTTCTATGGAGTTGTCTGAGTTTATTATGTTAAAGAGAAAACCACAAGCCCAAAATGGCATCACTTGTGCTAAAGCCCAAATACCAAATATAGATCTAATACCTGATTTAACAACAGTCTCAACCTCTCCCAGAAAGATAAACTTAATCAACCAGTCTGGAATTTTCTGATCAAGAACTTAAAAAGTGATCTGTCAACAGTACCCTCTCTCTTCTACAAAGGAAGAAGATGCAAGCTGCATAAAATTCTTGCAGTTCCCTTCTCCCCCAAAAAGATGTTCTGGTCTAAAAATAATCTTTTGTTTTCTTTTCTTTTTCTAATAACTCCCCTACCACACCATTCTTCCTAACAAAACTTTTCATTTTGTACAAACTCTCAGAGGTCCCTTCTACTTGCTGTATGGGACGTTGCCCAATTCATGAGTCACATAATAAAGCCAATTAGATCTTCAAATTTACTCAGATGAATTTTTTTCATTAATAATTATAGAGTTTGGCTATTAACCCCTTCATTGACATGAGTCTTGCCAATTAATTTCTTTAGGTGGATATGACACCTAAAGAACAAGTAACAAAATAAAAATAAGTAAATAAAATAAACAAGTGAAACTGCATGAAACTAAAAAGCTTCTGCACAGCAAAAGAAGTGATCATCAAAATTAAAAGGCAACCTATGGAATGGAGAAAATATGTATTTTTAAAAGATTGATCTATAGACAGAGATCAACTGCAAATACTTGAGAAAATGCCTATCAAGTAGGATATTAATATAAAAATCACCTTTGGTGAGTCTGAAGTTATGTTCCCCTATAAGAACCGGGATTACTGAAGTGCAGGTTACTGGTTTATTATTCTTCTGTGATGAAAGTTGATAGGAGTCTGAGTAGAAGACTTATTGTGGTGGCTTACCAAGTGCTCAGATCACACTTCAACTGACCTGCAGCAGAGAGCATAATTAGCTGATAGCTTCCAACTATCCAGTATTTTGCTAGGCCACACTTCCTCTGTGTTGGTCCCAACCAATCACTGAGCAGGAAAGAGCTTTTAGAGTCAAATCATTCCTGCCCAATATGGGCCTCTGAACAGTAAATATTTCTTGAAACTTTTCTTCAGCCTGAGTGAGTCTTTCTGAGACCAGCACTGCTGTCTGAAGCTCTTTGTGCCCAATCCCCCTTCATTTGTGCTTTCCTTTCACAGGGCTGAGTCCTATACCATGGTCCAAAGGTGTTCCCTGCTTTCTCCGGCTCCCTCTCCCTTTATCCTTTACAAGGATTACCCCAAGTAAATCTCCTCTGTGTCTTATCCCATTTTGGTGTCTTCTTCAGGAGCCTGAGCTAATACACCCAGGCTCTGAAGAATGGTGGATATCTTCCTCTTTTATGTTTTTTTTAAATCTCCTTTTAGACACCAAGAATAATCATTAGTCATTGGAAAGAATGGTAATGAATGTGGGTGATTAATGTGTCTCCATCCTAATTGCAAAAATTCTGGAAAGCTATTATATGTCATTATTGGGTCTGAATAAGCATGTTCATAAGGAAAAGTCCATTTCAATATTTAATTCTTACACACTACATTACGATATCCATGGAAACACTGGAAATCTGAAAGTGTCTGGAAAGTTGAAGCAAGTTCAAATTTTTCAGTTTAGCTGATCATATTTATTTTCCAAAGCCTATAGTAACTGACCAGTATTTAGTTGAAATCTACACAAGATAAGTTGCCAAGTAGTGAAATTCCTATCTTAAACAGTTTGCTTATTTCTAATATGGACATTCACTTCTCAAAAGAAGAAACAGACAACACTGATGACATTTAAGAAGTGAGTACTATTGTTTAAGAGGAAAGTACAGTTGAACTGGGTGTGCCAGTGGGGGTGGGGTGCGGGTGGGGCGGGAGGGTGTTTTAAGTTGCTGGTTGACTCCATTCACACATAATATAAGGAAGAGGCAATCAGTTACCAAAGATTCTGGTTTGCCTGTAGTATGAATTTAAAAGCAGCAATGCTTTGTTTTTGCAGCTAGTTCTTTTCTATAGTAAGGGCAACTTAATATGTAAGAATGTCAACAAGGAACTGACAATTCAAAAAGTAACAGCTATAAAAACTACTAAGGCATAGATAAAAAAAGATTAAGGGAAAAATAATGTTGCTTTGAGGGACGCATGTGATGACAGAAATGCAAGGTACCCAATTTCCCAGATATTTTCATGTTCAGCTGATTCTTATATAAACCAAACTGTAATAATCATCAGTCATTGCATGCTTACCATGTGATAAACAATTTCCTAAGTAATTTACATTTATTTTCCATTTAACTCTTAAGGAATCTCTACAACAGAGATACTATTCACCTAATTTGCAGATGAGGAAAATGATTATTTAAGAGGTAAATATTTTCCCAAAGGCATTAACAGCACCAATTGGCGGATCCTGGATTTGAAATCAGTTTTCAAAGACCCTACAGACAAGCCTTTAGCCCCAACACTGTACTGACTTTCAACCAAATTTGCTGACCATCTCTTTTAAATGTCTCAAAAAAAGAGAAAAAAAAATTAAAAATCCCATTATCCTCTTTCTCATCGTGGAAATTCTTTTTTTACTATTAATTTTAAAAATAACTACCTATCAAAACGTGTTGATGCGTGTGTACTTCAAGCTCTTTATTGGATAAGAAGTGATATTACAAACAGCATGGAAACAATAAAACCTATAGGTTTATTGTCTCAAGAAGCTGCAAACTGAAGAGTTAAAATAAGTAACACATATTTATGTTATTGGTATATTTAACCTTTAGCCTTGAGGACAATTAACATCAAGAACAGGGAATCAAGAATAAAGTTCTTAAAAAATAATAATATATTTGTTTTATAAATAGACATACACAGACAGACAGAGAGAGAGAGAGAGAGAGAGACACACACACACACACACACACACACACACACATCCTAAATTCCCAAAATTATTGTATAAAACAAGAGGACTCTATACCCTAATTTTACAAGTTACCTCAACCATCTCTAGAAAGGTTTATGACCTTTAAGCACAGAGAGGTTTCAATCACCTCTATCCCAGAGCAAGTAATAAATATTTATTGATATAAATTTCAAATAAATGCTTCTCTTTTATAAGACTCAAAGAAACATCAAGAATATATTTTTCTCAAGCAAAAAGGACTCTCACTGCTTAGCCAATTATTATCTCTGCTATCAAGATAATTTTGTCTTTGCTTAATTTGTAGCTATGGTATTCATTTTACCAATTTATAAATCAGTCTAAAATACCTAATGAGAGTCAAATAAATCTCATCTATTTTATTTAAATAGGTAGAATAAACCAATTATATTTGTCTGATAGTTAATGATTCTAAAGCTTCACTCCTTTTGACTTTATTTTAATATAAAAACTGGCTTTATTCATTTTCATTGTTTTTAAAACTGCTACTTGATTTATTTCTGCTTGGTCTTCCTAAACGTTGTTCAGTAGCCTAATTAGATATTCATTTTGACATTCTGGTCCCAGAAGAAATAACATTAACTCCATACTTATCCATCTGGTTATCAGTTATAGCTTGTGAATTGCTACTTATAATTTTCCAGGGATATGTGGGCACCCTTCCAGTTAGGCTACTAAAATCCTTTACACTCTAACAACATGCTAATTAATATCTTCTCACATTTGTGGATTCATAACACTCCCATGTAGAAGAAATTTTATTTCTTTAATATTGAAGTATAGAAATTTTAGATTATAAATTAAGCCACCAATTCTTTATGTAACTACATATTGCTAAGGAACCAAAGCCTTTTATCTTCAATTTTATGGAAATGTTTAATTCACACATTATCTTAAAATTTAATATACATAATTCTAAAAAATCTGCACTATGAAGGAGAAATATCTTTCATCCACATTCAGAGAAGGGTGTTTCCTAGCAACGCCATACAATTAGAATCAATCCTTGGCTGAATTACGACTCACAGTGCTATTAGAAATAATCATTTGCATGAGAAAGAGACCAATGTCTGTTCTGATTAGGAACAACAGCTCTTTCCTAATATTGATCAGCCACAGTCCAAAATCAAGCAGCTTTTTAGAATTGTCTTTGTTTTCATGAAATTTTGCCTGAGGAAGGCAAGCATCACATCCCCATAGGCAAGCACACAGGTCATTAAAACTTCAGAAATTAATTTAAATGAATACAATAAGATATCTCACCCCCTATTGCATTTAAATGTGTTAGCTTTTTTATTTTGTTAAATTTGTTAACTCATTTTTATTTTCTTTCACATTACAAGTATTCATTGTTGTGTATTATAAGGATTAAACATTAGGTAATGATCTTACAGAGAACAGATGTCACATTATTTAATTTGGATCCTTCCTACAAACATGTATTTGCACATCACTTTTTTCATTAAGTGACTACTGTTGTCCCTGAACATAGATTTCACAACAGTTTGTTTCAAATTAATTGAGCCTTAGTTAAAATTTTCACATAGTAACAGTATCATCAAGTAAAAGCACTTTGATCATTGTTTGGGGGGAGGGTTCGTCCTTTGAGAATAAGAATAAACACAAATTTCAGTAGCTTAACTTCCCACTTACTTAATTTTTCTCTTACTGTGGAAATTAACTGCTGTTGATTTTTTTGGGGGGGAGGAGGGGTGTTTGGAGGGGTAAGTCATTGTCCTTATAGACTCACATGACTAAGGAGAAAATAGACCTGCTGTCAAATAAGTCATATAAGTACATTTAGGATTATCTAAAAACACAAACTATCAGAATCATATGACCTATGATTAATGCTACTTTTGAAGCCTCAAAACCACAGGCTGGGAGGGAGGGACAGCCTGATGACCTCTGCATCCCTCCCAAATTTAGAAATTATATCTGTACCTGGATCTAAGTTACGGCATTTACTGCACAGACCTTTTCTTTTTTTTAATAATAAATTTATCCCAGGAGGATACAAACTAGGTAAGTAAGCAGATAATAAATACCAAAATAATAGACTGTTCTGAAAATATTTCTTAGAATTTATTAGATAATAAATTACCCAATACAGAAGTGAAATATTCAGGGTACCAAAAAAGATATAAACAAGCTTGTAGGTGCTTGGAAAATTTATTAAAGTATAAACACAGATCCTCTTCTCAGAGAGAATACAATTACTAGGACAAATCAAACCAAAAAAAGCCCAACAAATTATATATATATATATATATTATTTTATATATTTAAAAATAAATATGTAAATATATATTACATGAACATTATTTAATTTTAATGAATTTATTAAAGAAACATTTTAAACAAAATTATTTTAGTAAATTGACAATTTGTTGACCTTTAAATCTTTCAGATGCCTTTCTTTTTCTTTTGTTAATATAAGCCATGTAATCAATATTTAATAAAGTTCTAAAACTCTAGAAATATGACTATTTCACATAGTTCTAGGGAAATATAATTAAAAACAAAATACCCTCCCTCCCAACCCAGAAAACCTCTTCACGAAGGTAGAAGAGAATGTAAACAATTTTATTATCCAGTGATTATTAAACCAGAATGCCACGTGCATCACAGGCAATCTGCTAAGATTTGCAAAGACAAAAAAACAAACAAACAAAAAAAACAACTCACCCTTTTATATAGCCAAGTGAATACAATCCATTACATACTTGTATATATTTTTCCAAAACAAATAGTAACTAGTCCTCAAGAGGACATGAAGCACCATTTGTCACACACGGTTCATCCTAAATTTACTTTGTAGTTGAGATGACCATCTGTTCAGCTAACTACTACCTTTATCCAAAGGAAAAATAAACTGATATCTTTGTGACAAGAGGTCGTTTTGTAAGGTGAGCTAAGGATGAAGGAAATTTCTGTGAGTGCCAGGATCGTGTCTCATGAAACCAAAGAATAGAAGTATAGACCAAGGAGAGGTAAGGAGTTGCAAAAGAGGATAGTTTATTAAAAGCAAAGGGTTACAGCCCGAGCGGGAGGGCATTCCCGAATGGGATGCCCAGTGACTGAGTTTTGCCTCTTATTTATACATCTCCCCTTGCCTGCTTGGAGAAGGGAGCTGGTGCCTTCCAATGGAATCTGTCTACCAGTTTGTTCTTTTTGCTCATCCTGAAGGGATCAGCAAAATAACCCATTCCTATCTATCAGACCTGTTCCATTTGTCCGGCTAAAAGGGATTTACGAGATAACTTATTAACCTCAAGGTAGTGTTACATTCTGTCCTGGAGTGAATGAGTTACTTCAGAACCGGGAGTTGTAGGATATGGCTGCCTTTTGTTTATTCTACCAGGGACCTTCCTGTCTTCCTGACAATGTGCTAACTACTCTGTCTCAATAGCACCCACTGAAGTTAGGGTCCTACCCTTCCACAGAAACTGGATGATATTAAGGGGCGCTATCTGCCTTAATATTTATATTTTAAAGAGATGGTTCCCACGTCCTTGAGAAGACATCGCTGGATCTTAAAGCTTCCAAGAGGTTTATTTAGGTTTCTTATTGATTTATATACATTTCAAAGAGACAGAGAAAGAATGTACAATTACAAGTATTCTGAAGTAAATATCTATGGGAAGAAAAGGCAAGGCAGCAGGTTTTGTCAGGGAGGAAATTTTTGTCTCTACCTTCTAGATACTTCTTGCTGTTCTACGAATTAATGAGACAGATTAACAGGAGAAATATCAAATTTAATTTTGTATGTACTGGGGCTCCATAAGAATATAAGGCTCCCAGGATGACAAATTGGGGTTTGCATGCCGTTCTGAACTAAAGGGAAGGGGTAGGAGTCTGGGCCTTCAGAGGGGAGGAAGGCAATTCACGTGGAGATGGAAAAACAAGTGTTTGGTAAACACATGTTTGCCAAGCCAGACAGAGACAAAGAGACGCAGAGAGGACTTTGGACAAGCAGGCCTTGCTAAATTCTCCCCATCTACCACACCAAGCTCATATTCTCTCTAGTTATCTCTGGTGAGGGTTTTTCCTTCCTGGAACAGTCCCTCTAATAAACTTTTTTAGCAGATCTAGGGGGAGGTTTAAAAGCCCTTCCTGAATCTTTTGTCTCTTAAAAATAATCAGCCTAAAAAAATCTTTATACCAAAGCGACATATTTTGGAATGGCATAATTTGGTCCTCTATAGTCACTTTTCTTATTTTCAACAGGGAAAAGTAAGCCTCTTATTTTTAATTTGTATTTGCCTTAAAAATACATAGGATTCCACCTTAAAAGTAGCAAGTCCTTAAAAATTTAGCAACCTCAATTTACTTCAACGTCCCAGTCTATACGCATTTCCAATTTTCTATAACTAATAATTTTACTGGGACTTGTTTTCTATAAATTTTAGTCCTAAACTCCCAGATGCTTTCTTACAGTATACTTTGAACAAGAGAACAAGAAATATAGGTAAAAATTCCATTCCTTATTTAAGGAATGAAGAATAAATCTTGCTAGATATGTAGTTATTGTCAACATAAGAAATGTCCAAACCTGTGGAGAACTTTAATGAGTTTATCCAAGCCAAACTGATAACAATTGCTGGGAAGCAAAATCTCAATAGATTAAGAAAACGTTCTGAAGAATGGCAGTTTTACAGCTTATTTTATGTATTAGAATCAAAGGAGGAGATGTAAGAAGGGATACATGAAATCCATTGGTGGTAGATTAAGGGGGTGGGAGAAAGCAAAGCACAGAAATCTCTGGAATTGGATAAAAAGTAAAATGGAGAGACACATACTTCTTTTACATTGGTGGGTACGGGATGCTTAATAATGAACATTTTACAGCACATAGAGATGGTATTCAAGGAACAAGGTAACAATGAGGGGTTCTGTAGTCTTGTGCTCTGGTGTGATGGGTTGTGCCCTGAGGGGCCTGGAGAAAAGGATTACTCTGACATTCCAAGGGTATGTTATCTTAGATGCAAAAAGACAATAGATAGGCTCACTTAAAGAAAAGATTGACCTTTGTCAAAGAAGCTATAGGTCAAGGATCTGACTACTGGCCATGACCCAATTTTAGTTAGGACTTTTTATGTTCAGACCATCCTACGTGGTTAATTTTGGTCTCTGAGTTTGTAGGGCCAGCCATGCTGGCCTCCCCTGTGCTTGTCAGGTTTAGGATTTGGCCCCTTTCTTTTTCATCCACACTATACATCAATAAGCTAATATCTAATATGTCTATTAATAAAATTGCTTTTGATGATTTTGTTTTCATTTTTTTCAATAAAATAGCTTATTTTTCTGGTTACATAAACAATATGTACACATTATAAAATTGGAAATAATATATGTATTTATATTAGGAAGAAAGCATGATTCATTTGATATCTCATATTTACACTGAGCTGAATATCATTATTGCTTTGTGATCCATATTCTATAAATTGCAGATGACTGTGTGCTGTGGATTTTTCTCTTTTTGGAGAAAGTATAGAGCATGAAGAAGATGTGGCAAATATATATGTAATATTTAATGTTCCAAAATTATTCAGTGTACAATTTCTACAGATTATAACTTGATATTTTGGACTCTAAACCAAATCTTCATTGGACACAATAAATGAAGGTGCCTATTTTGTCTTCTGTTATACAAGACAGGTTCTTGTTGAGAGAAATATAAAATGATGTGAGGGATGAAAAATTTTACCTCTACCCTCGTTGGTTCTTGGCTGAGATCTGCAACCCAATAATAAAAGAAAGATTAATAGGAGAAAAACAAACAGAAATTTAAAATCATGAATACCTTCTATATACATGAGAAGAGGCCAAGTTTTTCAGACAAAGCATGGCTGTTATTCAGATTTAAGTTAGTACTTTCTCCATTGATAAGAGTTTCTGTAAATTTAGTCATCCTCCTTTTCCTGTTACAAGGAGACACTCTTACAAATGAAGAGTCCCCTTATAAGTGCAAATTGCTCTTACAAAAGGGTAACTTCTACTTGGTTTTCACAAATTTGTTTTGTTTTGTTTTCTTCTAATCAGCATAAAATAATACTAATGCCAAAGAGACATATTTTGGGATGGCAAATTCTGCTCCCCTTCAATGACTAATTTATGCTAAAGGGAATTTATTGGAAGAATATTTGGGTAACAGAGGTGACAGGGTAGAGATACTGAATTAGCAGAAAACTGTAAAGATCAGGCGTGGAACTAAGCATAAACAATAATTGCTCTAGAAAGCAAAGAAATACATAGGAATTAAGAATCACAGTGAATGTCACCCTCGTCAAAGGACAAGGGGTAGGGAATAAGTTCCAAACACTAATTCTCAGACCTGCATAAATTGCTTGAGATTCAAATTCCTGGGGGAGAGCTCCTGATTAATATGCCATCACGGAAGACTGTCTGCAGAATTGATATCCTGGAGAGTTTACATATAGTAAGAAAGAATTATTTGTCCACTAAGAAATGAGGTACAATCAGGAACAGATAATAGAGTCTGTGAAACTAAAAAATGTCCAATTACCTTGATCGTTCTCAATAAATATTTGTTCCCTATCTCTTTTTCTTAATTCATAAAAATAATTTATTTAATAATTTTAATAACATTGAATTTTAACATAAATGATATGACACTCAAGTTTCAATTTAATAAAAATAAACACTCCTAAGTACACAATGTAAACCATTGTGTTACCAACCTAAAGGACGTTCATTTGCCTGCATGCATTGAAGACAAATGGGACACAAACAGCAAAGAAAGTAGAGGTTCATTTAAAGAAATGGCACAAAGCCCTGAGACACAGGTGAGTTAGCACTCAAGAACCTGGCTCCCTGATGGCCTCCAGGGATAGGTTACATAGGGGAAAACTCACTAGTCATAGCAGCTAAGGAAGTTGGGGGTCTTAGGCTCTCCTGATTGTTTGGGGCCAGAGTAGGAGGCAGTTAGTCAGATCCTGATGTCAGTCATAACATCATTTTCTCTGGTTTCAAGGGGATGTGTCTGGTAGGGTTATTTCACCTTCATGGGTCTGGAGCTGAAACACAACTGAAATCAAGATGTCATCTTTAGTTTGATGGAAACTCTATTTCTATGGTCAACAGACCTGAGACTTTGTTCCTAGTAAGACTCTGATGCTGACCAGAAAAGGGCTTAATGATTAAGGGAGTGGTCGTGCAGTATTTATAAAGGTGGAAGGATAAGGAAAGAAAAGAAGCACATGAGTCACGGTGCTGTTAGACTACATGAAGCCGGTCTGAATCAGGGAGGAAAAAAAAGAGAAAAATCTTTTGTAAAGGAGTGAAGTTTCATATGGTTATAGTTGTCATGAAACTAAACTGAAGTCTAAGGGTGTGAACACTAACTTTATTGTGTGTAAGAAAATTTCTCAATTCTTGACTACACTTATTTGACTTTCTTAGTCAACTATCCTCTACCTTACTCTATTACCAGCTGCTTACAGTTCCTCAACCCTTCTGTCTGTTTGTTTGGAATCTTCTCTTTTCTATATTTTATTTGGAATTTTTTTTAGTAAAGGCCATACTTCACCGATTGGTTCGGAGCTCTCAGTCTCTGCGTGTGTACTAATTCTCATGACAAAATATATACTTGAATAAAACAGTAACAACAACAAAAACTGGTTTGGAAAATGACTGAAGAATATCTTTGACAGTTCCCAAAACAAACATGAATCAGACTTTTAAAAATATTGTACATTTCAATACTCTTAGGTTATGACTCATTTTCTCTCTGAAACCTTTCCCGTCTTTGCTTTTCTGAAAAGTGGAACCAATCATAAAAAGCCTTCCCCTGCATCCAAATGCTTATTCCAAATAAGTTCCTCTCTGGAAAAACATATATGGGAAATGCACTTTGTTACCATAGGCAGAAAGAACAGGGTTTCAGGGAGAGGGGGGGAAGAAGTGCGGGAAGACAAAGGAGGAAGGAGATGAGATAATCCTTAAGAAAAGATGCAGCTACCAGACTGGCCAGAACTTGATTTCACTGGCCAATAGCTGAACCAGGTTGCGACCTTACCCCTCAAGATACACTTTAGCTAATCATAATGGATTATAATATTATCAGCATTACAGGAAGGGAACATCCCCTCTCCCTGTGTCACCATCACAGTTCCAACAAGGGCCAAATAAGGACCAAAAAAAGAATCCCTCTTCCCCACAGTAAACAGTAGTCAGCAAAGACCCAACTGGGAATGCCTATAATGTCACCCCTAGTCTTGAATATGACCTCATTTCATGACCTCATTTCAAAAATAATAAGTTTCCAAGCCACGTCCCTCACTGGTTCAGTGGCTATTCTCCCAGGCTGCCCACTCCCACCACTCTGGGAGTGCACAGTCCTATTCTCTTTCTTTCAATAAATTCACTACTTGCTTGACTCATTCAGTACATCTTTGAATTCTTTCCATCAGCGTAACCAAGAACCCTTCTCCTGCAACACTTTCCCTTTGTTCCACAAAATGTCTATTTTTCTCCAAAGCATTTGCTATCCTTGAGCACTCAGGTACATATCTTGTCAGTGCCCAGCAAGTGCTTATATACAAAAATCTCATCACAGTTCTCCTGCTTTGTCTTTATTTTAGGTTCTCCAAAACTGTGCCACCAGCACAGACCAGAGGGCCATGACTTAGTGACTTCACATGCCTCCTCTTGCAACTGCTCCCAGAATTGCTCACGGTGGAATCGCTCACTTCTTAAAGGAATTGCAAAACGTTATCAAATATTTGTTTCTCTGTTCTGATTCAAGCAGAGACAGAGCGTGACCCCATTAAAGCCGACCTGAGAAGCATCTAGCAAAAATCTTAGCTCATGTGGAGGCACCTTTATGGTAAAACCAAACGGTTTATTGGGGAGAAGTAATGGGGTACAAGTTTAATATTAGCTCTACTATCTGTAGAGAAGAGAGGATTTGGAAATGAGTCTCAGACAGAGTGAGTGTATCTATAAAATCTTGATTGAACTTAAACCAACACACACACACACACACACACACACACACACACACACACTTTCAACTCTATTAGGCACAGAGGAGAAAACTATACGGGGATCACAATAACAGCTTTATTATTTATTAATTTGAGTTGGAGAACACAATTTGAAACTGGCTCCAAAATGGACTTACTAACATGCTGTCTATAAATCTAGACTTTGTGATACCATGTCCAAGAGTGTTGAAAAGAAAGACACATCAGACACATTTGTAACATGATTCACTGCATCATACCCACTAGCCCTGATGTTCTAACCTTGCAACTAAGTGTCACCTGTGGTTTAGCAGCATGGGCATCAAGTGGGAGCTTGCTGGAAATGCAGAAATTCAGGCCACAACCAAGACCTACTGAATCAGAGCCTGCATGTTAACAAGATCCCCAGGGGGTATAAATACACATTAAAGGTTGAGAAGTGCTGTCTGGACTGCGAGAGATGAGCTTCTAGTGTTTCCCAAATTTCTCCAGAACTCTCCTTTGAAGATTCTAAAACAGCAGGATGGATCTTGAAAATCTACTTAAAAAAACAAAAAAACTCACCCCATATAATTCTTATTATTTTGGAAGTTTGGGAACAATAAATCAGTGCTACTGAAATATGAATGGCACATGAACCACTGAAGGGTTTTGCTAAAAAGTAGGTTTTGATTCAGTGGGTCTAGGGTGAGGCCCAAGTTTCTGATTTGTAAAAAGCTCCTAGGTAACAATTATACTTCCAGTTTACAAACTGCATGTTGCAGGGCAAGTCTCTAGAAGCTGTGCTGCCTCGCCAGCATCAAGAGACTGGCAGACTTTCTCCCAACTATGGGCAGGGAGAGCGTATACAAGCAGGGACAAAGTAGAACGACACCCGCTAAGCAAGATAGCACCTATTGAATAAGTGTCTCACTTGCCTTTGTGGATGTGGAGGTCAGTGGGCTTGGAAGATGGCAGAAGGTATCCTGAGTACTGTAACAGCCATTTCATATTGAAAATATGAGATCTAGGAGAATAAGTTTCTCTCAACCCATGGACCCAACAGTCCATGGATGCTGGTCTCTCATTGGAGAAGGCCAACCGTGAGATAGGCCACCGTGCTGTCTTCCTGAGGCTGCCACTCCAGTACCAACCACTGCTCTTTTATGTACCCAAAACTGTTGAGTATTGGCTTTGGCCTCAACATGGCTCTGGAGCAGACCAGAACGTTGCATGAATTAAATCAAATCCAAGTATGCTTGAGGGTGAGGGTCTACTCCCCAACCTGTTTCCAGTTTTAAATTATATCCAGTGAATTTTCAAACATAAGCTCACCCAAGATAATGTATTGAGTCCATAGATTGTAAAGATACTATGAAAACAATATTTTTGAAATATGATAATAACAATAGTAAAATGTTCCAAATCTCAACAATAGTAATGGCCCTACACTTTAATTTTTAGGGAGAAATTGCAACCCAAACATTAAAGTTCAAAGTAAATTAGACTTAAGCAAATTAGAATTACAGAGTTATATTAAAACCAAAATCACTCTCCCCCTCTCCCCAAATTCTTGAGTCCCACCCTAGACCACTAAATGAGAATCTCTGGGAACAGAGCCAGAAAATATGCATTTTGAACAAGTCCCCAGATGATGTTGACGCTCTTAGTCTGGGAACCATATTCCAGGAAACATTGTATTAGAGAGAGCCAACATGGTCTCACCTGGCAAAACCTAAGAGACCTTCGTTTTTTTAAATGGAAGCTTTACCTTTATTGAGCCAAGTCTTTACTGGAACTGAGAGCCTTGACTTTCTTGGTGATCTGATTCCTTTCTCGGCTATGCTGTTTAGGTCAAAGTCAGCAGCAAAGCCTTATTTCTGGCTCAGGCCTACGCCGATTGAAAAATAAATCCATAATCACTGAACAATGGATGGCTTCTACTTCTGCTACTGGAAAAAGTTGACATAAATCTAATAAATTAAACGTGTTAGTCTGTTTCTGAAATGAATGCTTGAGTCCATTTCAGAAGGTTTGCTAGATCATGCCTCTTGTGTGGGGGTTTATTGATGCCATTCGGATATGATTTAAGATCAAAGCAGAAAACAGTTTTAATACTGACAAAGTTGAAATAGAAAACGCAATCTGAACCTATAGGAAAATAGGATTTCTAACATACACATACTTCTTCCAAAATCTACTCAAGGGGAAATCTACTTCACATCTGTTGAGGTCTAAGAGCTGGGGCAAAAAAACCTACCCTGTTTTCGAGCTGACCCTGGACCTTTGCCCTGGGGGTACTGCTTAGAGGACAGACACAAAGGAGCAGGCCACTGCCCCTGTGCACACTTAGACGCAGGCAGAGCAGTGCTCTCTCCCAATATCTCCAATCAAATTAGCAAGTTACTCCTTTGCCCGAGAGAAGAGTGAGAGAGAAGACTGAGTGAAGGGGTCAGCTATTTTCCAAATAGTTCCTTTCCTATGGAGTATAGGAAAAACTTCCTTATGGAAGTGGGAAGAAGAAGGTGGAAGAGTCCTAACACTTCTTCAGGGTGAAGAGGGCATTGGAGGAATGTGAGCATTTTTAAACCGACCAACAGTCCTACGGGTTTGATTCAATTTTAGTGACTGATGTATCTTGTTTATTGCCTTAACACTAAGGAAAGGCAGAAGACTTATTTATCCAAGTATTTTTAAAAAAAAATAATACTTTATATCATAACGATAAAGATCAATCTTTTATCCATATCCCCTAAAAGCTCAGTTGGTAGCAGCAGTCTTCTTCTAGCAATTTCGCATGTTAGAGTGGGAGCAGCCACCCTTGAACCAAAAGGGACCCATTCTCTTTTCTTGGACATAATTGGTCCAGATGCTGCGATCTTGTTCAAGCTGGGCCAAGTTTGCTCCCTATAAAAATTTGAACTTAAAACTTAATGATGCCAACCTTAATCTGGCTATTATCTTGAATAAGAGGTGCTAGTCACCAGATTATAACAGAGAAAACCGATCTGCAGTAGAGAGAATAATAAAATAGACACGTGAAGATGAGTAGAAGTGATAGAAGCAGGAGACATTCCACATTCTTTCTGGTTTTTTTCTGAGACCAGAGTGAATCCTTGTTCTTAGTTCCCCTGAGACACCTCTAAGTTGCCTTACACAAACAGGTTACTTTTACTTGAAATAATAAGATACCCAACTAATGCATGTACTTTCTCATGTTTCCCCCTCCACTTTGTTCTGTTTCCAAAGGTTCCCCAGTCACATGTGCACCAGCCACTCACTTGATACCATTATGTGATTAGGATAACTGTCTCAGTTAATGTCCCTTCCTTACTCCTGGCCCATGGTTTCTTTTCTTTTTTTTTTTTTTTCCCCAAAATGAAGCAACTACTAAAATAACATATTTATTTCTTAAAGGATGTATTTTTTCCCATGGTAATCCTTTTTAAGATCATGAATATGCCAGCCCAGTGGCTCAGGTGGTTGGAGCTCCATGCTCCTAACACTGAAGGCTGCCAGTTCGATTCCCACATGGGCCAGTGAGCTCTCAACCACAAGGTTTCCGGTTCGACTCCTGCAAGGGATGGTGGGCCGCGCCCCCTGCAACTAAGATTGAACACAGCACCTTAAGCTGAGCTACCGCTGATCTCCCAGATGGCTCAATCGGTTAGAGCACGGGCTCTCAACCACAAGGTTGCCGGTTCGACTCCCACAAAGGATAGTGGGCTATGCTACCTGCAATTAACAACGGCAACTGGACCTGGGGCCGAGTTGCGCCCTCCACAAACTAAGATTGAAAGAACAACAACTTGACTTGGAAAAAGTCCTGGAAATACACACTGTTCCCCTAATAAAGTCCTGTTCCCCTTCCCCAATAAAAAAAAATCTTAAAAAAAAAAAAAGATAATGAATAATGCAGAGCAAAGGTTAGACAAAAATACACAATGTAGTAGTCTGTTTAATTCAGACTTAATGACCACATACTATATCATAACTAGGCCCTTTTGCAGAAAGTGAGATGAAAACAGGAGTTCCATAAAATCCATGCTGTCATGGAAATTACCATCCAGTTGTGAGGACAAGTGGAAGGAAGAACGCAAACAAACAAGCTGGTTACAATAGAATGAATAGTATAAATAAATTGAACCAGTACTATCACAAAGAAGAAGAGGAAATAGTAAGTTTTACTTTGGGAATTTGAGGAAGAGATCACAGAGAAGGTTAAATTTGAACTGGTGCTTGAAGGGGTGATGATTGCAGATAAACACAGTTACAAATCATGAAAAGTGCATATTCATTAAAAAAAATAATGCCTGTACTTGAAGCTAAAGAGTTGGACTGAGGCAACTTGCTAAGATCTCTGCTAAGATGATGGTTCTGCATCCCTGAAGCAAGGAGGAGACCTCAAGGTTTTTAAAGACAAGAAAAATACCACCAGACCTATGTTTTAGAAACGTAACTCTCAGAGGTGTGGGTAATGTGATAATGTAGCTGTGCTATTCAAAGCATATTTAAAAGGTTATTACAGTAATGTTGATGAGAGATAAGTTTCACCTAAGTTTAGAGGGATGAAGATAGAAGATGGAATCAAGAAATATTTTGGAGGTAGTATTTGAGACATCATTATAAGACATACTGACTAGCTAGAAAGACATAAGTGTCTGGGAAAGGAAGGACTCAAAAACATACAGCAGTTTCATCAGAACAAACAAAATCCCATTCCCCATATGACGGCATAACATTAGCATATAGTATATATAAATACAAGTACAGAAAGAGAAAGAGAAAGATGTATCTGCTATTGCGTAATCACTCATACAGTACTGAACACTTCTGAAAATGTATTAGGAATCAACGTTGTTCACCAACTACAGAAACTTCTATCTAAATGTAAGGAATTCATTCCTAAAACTAGATTTATATGTACCTGCTTGGAAGCTTAACTATAAAGTAAGGTGGATAAATAAAATAAAATATGTGTGTGTGTGTGTGTGTGTGTGTGTGTGTGTGTGTGTATTTATGGCAAATACCTTGTCGACGATCTAATGGAAGTATGAGCTTTTACTAGTCGAAGTTACTTTACGCGTAACACTTGGATCTCAAGAAATAATGCTACAAAATACAAAACTAAGATGAAAGAAGCCTTGACTTCCCTGTGAGCAGTTTAACAGACATACATTGATTGGTTCTAGTCACTTATTATTACTGAAATATTACTTCTGAAATTTCCATGAAAAAGATAGTCATATATTTATTCAGTATACTTAAGGTAAATGGAAAAATATAGAAAAATATATGGAAAATACATCACACAATAAATACACTGTTCATCAGAACAAATTTATAAACCATTGTTAATCTGTAGAATGTATGCTGATTTCCCCTTCATTAAAATTAATGGAGCAAACTCTCTCTTCCATGTGGAAAACAAACACAAAATACCTCATATTTTTCTGACCCTGAAAGTACCAATTAATTATAGTAAGCCTCTTAGGAGTGTGGAGGGATAGGCCTCAGACTCTTCTGCTGCTCAGGATTAATTATGTCCGCTGATTACTTCAAAGTTACATAAAAGGGGAAAGTTGAATTTTCATCTTTCTGTCTCATACAGAGATAAGAAGGCAAAAAATTCTTATATCTCCATGAGTAAATAGTATACCTTCTTCTTGGGGTATTTTTTAGAATGATGGAAAAATCTAGTTTGTAACTAATACAGTTATAATATAATCTATTATGGAACTTTACATTGTACTTTGGTATTCAAAAGAACTGAAGATAGAACATTGTGTATTTCAGTTGGTTTTTAAAAATGTGTATGGGCATCAGCTATAATTCTGAGACAATAATGTTTCTAAGCGTTGCTTTGAGGATTAACTAACAGAAGCATCTGGAAGTCCTTTTTAAACCATAAAGCAGTTTGTACTGCAAATCAGAGGCTATCAGTCCTATGGAATATTAAATGGGCAAGTCTCCTAAGACGCATAGACCACCCAGGGCTGTTTGCCCCAGTGATGATTGCATATGCAACCTTCAAGTTAAGAAAATATTTGACATGAAGCATGAGATCCCAGAGAATACATGGGTCTCTGTCCTCATGCCATCATTTCATTTTAAAAGCTCGCCATTCCCAACACAAAAGAAAGGACTAAAACCAAACAGTTATTAATCAAATGTAATTTCAGATAATCAAATATAATCAAAGCAGTCAGTGGACCCAAAGAGTGAGGGTATTAGGGACAAGGAAAGATTCTCTTGAATTAGAATTAAGATCATGTTAACATCCCAGTGTTTTATTCTATATGTTAATACAGGTAGAATAATATAGTTAATAGAATAATTTCTCATTGGCTCAACCAAAATATATCTTAGATTGCTACATAGGAAAGGCAATATTTAAAATCAAAATCAAAGAGCCTAATTTATTCTTTTTACTTTTCAAGGGAAAATGATCTAATGGTAAATGCAAATGACTAGATAGAATAAAATGGTATAAAGACCATAAAAGTTAGTGTTATACACATTTATAAAGATTAAATATAACAGTTAGAATAAGTCCCGAGTTAGTGAACATTACATATTAAAGAAAATCTGGAACTTTTGCTAGAAAAGGACAAAGAACCAAAGTGCCTGCAGTGGATAAATTCTAGTTAAAAATGGCTTTACCCTATAGCTTTGCTTCTTGATATGTAACTGCATTTTGGTATAGAATTTCTCAAAGAGTATACATGTCAGAAGTCACTTTATTTCTTCAGGAGAGCAAATGATCTCTGCTGTGCGTTGGACTCAAATTTTTGTGTATCTGCTTTGCTTAACTTCCTACTTGTCTAAGAACAATTTAGATACTATGTTCGATGTTGGTTTTTCTCTGAAATTTATATAAATATATCAGTTATTTCATCTGGGATTGCCTTTAAAGTTGTGCCAATGCTAGGTATACCACCATTCATAACCCTCACCCACAGCCAGTTTCTAGAACAGTAACTATCACAGTGCATATTATTAAAATACTTGTTGATAAAACGAAAATTTCTTTATAAAGTAGACATACTTTGTTACATGGTATATAGCCAAATAAGAAGCTAAGCAAAGCAGATACACAAAAATTAAAACAAGGCAAAATTTCAAGTGCAGCACCCAGCATAAACCTGGGCATACAACAGTGGTTATCTACATTTCATTAAAAAAATGTTCCAATAAGAATGAATCAAAGTCAATGGAAAACTGCCAACCTTAACTCTCTCCTAAATTTAGAAGGTCATGGTTGTTTATTGTGTAACTAGAGAGGTGTCATTAATCTTAACTGCTTCTGTTACTTTTCTCCCTATCCAGAATATTCAAGAAATCAGGCAGCTAGGAATAAATGAGGATCTTGACTTTCACTGAGAGGGCTGGTCACACAAGGGAAACCAGTGCTATACCTTTGTATTCTCAGCCCCCTAGTGGGAAATTGAAAAACGTTTTACTTAAGCAAGTGGCTCACTGAAGGCAGTAGGCAGGCCATGAAGATTAGATTATTGTAACTCCCTGTTGGCTGACTCATTCCATAAGGCCTTACATAAACTCCAGCTGGTGAAGGACAAAGCTGCCAGGTTCCCTCGGAAAAGGGCAAAATTAATCAAAATATATTTCTCCCTATCTGAAATCCCTACGTTCGCTATTGGTTAAAAAATAGTGTCCTGATTTTTAAATTACTCTTTTATTTCAGGAGTAATAACTGGCCTAAGTCCAATGTGCTTTTTACAATCTCTTAGCAATTTATGTTTCCTGGCCAGCTTCTGAACTCTGCTGAAACAAATCTGCTTCAGGTCCCAAGACCATTTCAGGGCTTTATGAAAGAAGGATATTTCTGTAATCTTTACAATGTAGAATTCTGTTTTGATTACAATGCATTAGTTTTGGAATATATTAAATAAAATTTTGTACTAAGTATTCCTCAGAATAATATAGAATGATATAGAACTTTATTTCTCAATACCAAAGGTAGACTTTTTTTTTTTTTTTTTTTTTTTTAATGATTTGGAACTTAGAGCTGAAGTTAAGAACTTGGGATGTAGAGCTCAATTGTTTTTTAAAAAGGTATCAGCTAGCATTAATGTTTATACACAAAGGCACACATACATCCACAAACTGTTCATATTGCTAAGTTCTAAATGGGACATAGATTTATATAGTGGCTTTTGTAATAGAGTAAGCTCCTTTGTTAAGTAGCCAAATCAATCTATATTGACTTAATGCAAAACAAACTAAAACAGTATGAATTTTTTTCATATACAAACAATACAACCAAGTGTATAATGTTTACTAATCAAAGTTGAGGATGCAGGTTAAACACTCAAAATATGGAAAGGTCAATAAAAAGCTTCCTTCATCTGCAATGAGAGCTCTAGTAAAGTTCAGAGAATATACTACAACTAGAGACCTATAGAGACTCTACAATGATACAATTTCAGTCCAAAATTCTCTTCAGGGGACCATCACTTCAAAAGAAACTTACACTAATAGTCATCCCTTCCCATTCCAATGTCAGTGAATTGAACAAAATTTTCTGTGCCTTGGATTTATGAAACAAAATTTGTAAGTAGTGACTTTCTTGGCATCAATTTGTGGCCAAATTTAAGAATCTACCAACTGTTGAACACCTATTTTTTGTCTGCCATTTTGCTAAGCACTTTATTTACATTATTTTATTTATGTTTTATAACAAATTTACAAGGTACATATTACTGCTCTGCTATTTTATTTCCCTGCTTTACTAAATAAAGTACTATAAGTATTTATATATGAAAAAAATCAGCATAATTAAATATTTTCTGTAACACAAAATATTATCATGTATTTTTAATATTGTTGGCTATGACATCAATCTTGAACAGAGCAGGCAGACTTTGGAAACAAGTCAAACCTTGAAGGTAGCAACAAGAAAGTATAAGGTTTTTACTCACCCAGTTTTGTTCTGGGGACAGTAATAGCAGGATAGCTAAAATCTCAATAGAAAGTCAGCCAACTTTCTAGGAAATCTAGCAAAGAAGCGTAGAGCACTTAGGGCTACTGAAGAGTGGGGTTTGGGGGTGGGGAGGGGAACTCTCAAAAAGGAATATGCTAGTAAAGAAAATACCAAATTCTACACATAAAACTTGATCCACGTCTTTAGCTGACTCTTCAGCCACAATTCAAAGGTCAGATTTCACCATCTGAAGTGAGATTTTAATTGCTATTTATCTTAAATTGAGGAAAAGTTTGTAATTTGAGCCTAACCAAGTTCACTGATGACTAAACCAAAAATGTTAATATGCCTCAGAGTACCATAACTAAATCCAGAATTCCCACACCAAAATGCTCACAAGATAAAATCCAAAATTACTCAACACATGAAGAACTAAGAAAACTGACCCATTCTCAAGAGAAAGATAATCAATAGAGTCTAATCCCAAAATGACGGGAGATATTGAAGTTCTCAGAGAAAAACTTTAGGCTGGCTATTACAATCATCCTAATTAGACAAAGGAAACTACACTATTCATGAAAGAAAAATGAGTAAATTTCATCAGAGAAATCAAAAATATTAAATATTAAAAAGAAACAAATAAAAATTTAGAACTAAAAAATGCATTCTTCTTTAAAAAAACAAAACATTGGATTGGCTGAATAGCAGAATAATGGAATGGTAATGACAGAGAAAAGAGTTCAATGAACTTGATAGGTCAATGAAATTCATGTCCACCTGAATAACATAGGGAAAAAAAAATGGACAGAGTCTTAGGTAACTGTGGCTCAAAATCAAAATGCCTAACATCCGTGTAATTGAAAGGTCCAGAAGAAGAGGGAAAAGGTAGAATGGAGGGGAAAAAAGACCTTAACAGACACCTCATCACAGAAGATATACAGATAACAAATAAACATACGAAAAATGCCTCACATCATATGTAATCAGGGAAATGCAAATTGAAACAATGACATACTACTACACACCTATTAGAATGGCTGGGATCCACAACACTAACAACACCAAATGCTGACAAGGATGTGGAAAAACAGAAACTCTCATTCATTGCTGATGGAAATACAAAATGGTACAGCCACTTTGGAAGATAGTTTGGAAGTTTCTTACAAATATAAATATACTCTTATTATGTGATCCAGCAACCATGCTCCTTGTTACTTACCTAAGGGATTGAAAAGTTATGTGCGCACAAAAACCCGCATACAATGTTTATTACAGATTTATTCATAGTTGTCAAAACTTGGAAGCAAGGTGTCTTTCAGAACGTGAATGGATAAACTATGGCATGTCCAACGAGCTATTCATTATTCAGTATTACAAATAAATGAGTTATTAAGTCATAAAAAGACATGAAGGAATCTTAAATACATATTACTAAGCAAATGCAGCCAGTCTGAAAAGGTGATATACTAGTATATGATTTCAACTATATAACATTCTGGAAAAGTCAAAACTATGGAGAGAATAAAAAGATCAACGGTTGCCAGGGGTTGGGATGGTGGAGAGAGATGAATAGGCAGAGTACAGAGGATATTTAGGCCTGTAAAAATAATCTGTATGATACTATAATGATGCATACATGTCGTTATACATTTGGCCAAATCCATAGAATGCACAACACCAAGAATGAACCCTGAGGTAAACTATGGACTTTGGATGATTATCATATGCCTATGTAGGTTATAACAAATGTAACTACTCTGATAGGGGTTGTTGATGATGGGCGAGTCTGTGCATGGATGGGGTCATGGGTTATGTGGAAAACTCTGTCCTGTACTCTCAACTTTGCTATGATGTACCTGAAACTGTTCTAAAAATGTAAAGCCTTTATATAAATGTGTGTGTGTGTGTGTGTGTGTGTGTGTGTGTGTGAAGCCTGTATATATATATTTGAGTAAATGATGGCTGAATACTTCTCATATTTACCTCATGATACAAATATACAGATTCAAAAAATTCAGCATATCTCAAGCAGAAAAATACAAGACTGCAACAAGACATATCTAAATTAGATTATTAAAAACCAAAGATAAAGAGAAAATATTGAAAGCAGCCAGAGAACACATAAATATTGCATAAAGGAAACAAATATTGAATGACTACAGATTTCTCAAGAACCACTGACAATGGAATACATCTTATGTATACAATGCAAAATGTCTTAAAAAGTACTAGCAAGAAAAAAATGTAAATACAAAATTTTATATCAAGATAAACAAATTATCCTTCAAGAATAACGGAAAATAAAGACCTCTCAGATAAAGAAAACTAAAAGGATTTGTCACCAATAGACTATGCTATAGGAAATGCTAAAAACAAAATGTTCAGGGCTGAAAATGATAACAGAAGGAAATTCAGGCTATCAAACACTAATGAAGAGTGTTGGAAAAATTTAACATCTGAATAAATATAAGTGGCAACTTTGCTCTTAATTTATTTAAAATACATATGTGTGTTCAAATAAAAAAATCTAGGGTTATATTATGAGATGTATAATATACTGTATGTTGATATAGTACACAAACATCATTTATAGCATCAGTGGTGATGATGGGAGATGGTAAATGGACTTTTATGGTACAAGGTTTCTATATTTTTAGTGAAATAAAATATTAACTTAAGAGATAAAGTAAATAATTAATTCTAGAGGTAAAGTAACTTTGAAGTTAAAATGTTAATTGAGTACAGTACAAAAAATAACAGATAAATTAAAATTGAATTTTAAAAATTATTCAAATATTCCAGAAGAAGAAAGGACAACTGAATGGATAAACAAAAGCCAGAATATACTAAAATTTTAAATCCACCTCTCACCAATTGACAGAACAATGAACAACAACACAATAAAAATTAGCAAGGAACAGACAATCTAAACAAGATCACCAATCATTTTTACCTAATTTATATCCATGGAAGACTACACCCAATAACTGGAGACTATCCATCTTTTCATACGCACATGAAGTACATTCACCAAGGTAGACAATATTTTGGGCCACTAACCAAGACTTAATAAATTTTAAAGGATTGAAATCACTTTTTTAATCACAAGATAATTAAATTAAAATCAATAATCATGAGATAATTAAGTAAATCAATATTGGAAAATTTTAAAACACAGTCTCAATTATCAACATGTCAACAAATTCTCAAGAGAGATTATAAAGTATTTAGAACTATACGATAATAAAAATACAGCAGTTTAAACATTTTGAGATAAAGTTAAACCAGGACTTGAAGATAAAATTACATCTATAGGTCTTAAAATTAATGACCTAAGATTTCATGTTAACAATAAAGAAGAAAAAATGTTATACGTTAATAATAATAGCAAGAAGTCACGGATGAGGGGTGGAGAAAGGAAGACAGAAGGGAATAAGAAATAAATGAGCTGAAACCAATAAAATAGAAAACAAACAGTAGAGAACTGTTGGCTTGAGAATATTTATAAAACCAATTAATCCCTAGACTAATCAAGATAAAAACTAGGAGAGCGTCATTCATCCTATCAAATCTGAGAGACATTAAAATCATAATAATAGGATATTATGAACAATTTTATGCCCAGAAATTTGGCAACCTCTACGAAGTGGGAAAACTTATTGAAACATACCATTTACAAAAATTGACTCAAGATGAAACAAAAACCTAAATAATACTATGTCTATTTAAAATAGTAAATCTTGTATATAAACATGCCTATCAGAAAATTCCAGGCCTACATGGGTTCACTGGCAAAGTCTATTAACATTCAAAGAAATAACACGAAACCTATAAAATTCTTTCAGACAATAGAGAAGGTAGAAATACTCCCCAACTTATTTATGAAGCCAGTATTACCTTTAGATCAAACTTAAACAAAAGCATCCCAAGAAAAGACAACATCAAACATTAATACAGCCACACAAAAAACCATATTACATATATTACTAAGAGTCACAAAAAACTTAACAAAATATAGCAAATCAAATCCAACAACATATAAAAAAGGTAATCATTACTGAGTGGGTTTTTTTCTAGGAAAGAAAACTAGGTTCAATTTCAGAATACCAATCAGTGTAATTCACTCTATGTATTAGTTTTTCTATGGCGCCATAAACAATTACAACAAATTTAGCACCTTAAAAAATATCCATCTATTAGGTCACAGTTCTGTATGTTTGTAGTCCAAGAATGGCTTAGCTGGGTTTTCTTTCCTTTTTTTTTTTTTTTTTTTTTTTAAACTCCTAGGTTTCTAACTTGGACAACCAAGTGGCTAGCACTAGCATAATTTCTAGCATATATTAAGCCCTCAGTCAAGATTTACTGAATGAATGATGGTACCATAATTGAGATAAAGACTGAAGGACATATGTTTATAAATATATCATACATAGACTAAACTCAAGGGGATTTTAACAAACATTAGTATGTGGTGGGGAAATTTCTCCTAGTCCTTTCCCCCACTTTTTAAACTTTTTATTATGAAAAAAAAATAAACATATAAAAATAGAGAGACTGGCAATAATGAACACGCATGTACCAATTAACTGGATTTAACATTGTAAGCAATTTTGCCATATTAGCTCATATGTATATAATTTTGGGTGGAAATATTCTAAAGTAAATTCTAAACATTACAACCTCTAGAATTCACCTCTAAGTACTTCAAAGGGCACCTCTAAAAGATAACGGCATTTCCTATACAACCATAAAGCCATTATCAAACCTAACAGATCAACAATAATTCCTACGAATAATTTCTTCTTCAATTTTATCCAATGCATTTCATTTCTGGTTTGTTCAAATGAGAAACTATCTCATTGTGGTTTTGAGTTACATTGCCCTAATGAATAATGAAGTTGAGCATCTTTTCTTATATTAATTGGTCACTTGTGTATCTTTAGAGAGCTAGCTATTAAAATCCTTTGCCTTTTTTTAAAGTAGGTTGTCCTTTTATTAGTGAATTGTAAGAGTTCTGTATATATTTTGGAAACAAGTCCCTTATCAGATACACGATTTGCAAATATTTTTCCTCATTAGATGAACTATCTTTTCACTTTCTTTTTTTTTTCCACTTCATTTTATTTAACTTTAAGGTAAATAGAAAAACCGAAAGCCAGTGTGAATGGCTAGCAGCCAGTGTGAATGGCTAGCAGCTGGCCAGAGCTGCCGTGAGCTGCTGTGAGTGGCCAACCCACGACTGGCGACCAACTGTCCCAGCCGGGGGGGAGTGCGAGACTCATAATACCAGCATGGGCCAGGGAGCTGTGTCCTACACAACTAGATTGAGAAATAATGGCTTGAACAGAGTGGGGGAGAAGGTGGAAAAAGGGGGGAAAAAGAAATATATGCTTTTTCTTTATATAATGGACTCTAAATATAATGGACTCTAAAAATGCTGACTGGTTATATCTTTTGTATCCCAACTTGACCAGGCATCTCAGCACCTGTTTCTGCTATAGAATAATTTTACTTCAAATATACACCACATTTTTCACATTTATTTTATTAAAGGAAAACAAGAAATACCTCAGTTTCACTTCATTTATGAAGTCAGAGAAAGCTTTAACATTTTATCTGAAGACATATTATCTTTAGTAATTGGGTAGTTAATTCCAAATATAGTTGTTGTTATTCGTCTCCTCTTTAAGAATTAATTAAAACTCTTCTGTGAGCTCATGAACAGTAAATCTCTACTCTCCCTTTTAATCTCCTTTTTGGAATACAGTCTATTCATATTTTTTTCTTTTATTTTGTTAAATGTCCGTTTCTTTGACTTTCAAACTTATAGCCACAGATCTTTACTATTCTTTTAAACTCTGCTAGGTTTGTGGATGTACTCCTTTCTCATTCCAAATTATATATAATTTTGCTCAATCTCATTTTCTATTTAATTGCATTTTATTTATTGATTTTAGCTTATTGATTTTTTAAAAGAGCCATCTTTTGGGTTTATTTATCCTCACTATTATGTTTTGACTTTTTTGTTGTTATTAAGATATAATTGGCATAAAACATTATATTAGTTTCTGATGTAAAACATGACTATATAGGTATATATATAGAGAGAGAATCACCACAATAAGTCTAGTGGTGATCACAATAAACATCCCTAACCACACATAGTTACATGGTTTTTTTTCTTTTTGGTTTTTTTTTGTTGTTTGTTTTTCTTATGATGAACACCTTCAAGATTTACTGTCATAGCAACTTTCAAAAACAAAATAGAGGGCAGAGAATCTGAATAGACATTTTCCCAGAGACATACAGATGGCCAATAGGTACATGAAAAGATGCTCAACAACACTAATCATCAGAGAAATGCAAATCAAAACTACAATGAGATCTCACATCTGTTAGAACAGCTATCATCAAAAGTATAAGAGGTAAGTATGGCAAAGATGTTGAGAAAAGAGAACCCTTGCTCACTGTTGGTGGGAATACAAATTGTTACAGTCACTATGGAAAACAGTATGGAGGTTCCTCAAAAAAGTGAAAATAGAACGACTGACTACGTGATCCAGCAATCCCACTTGGGGGTATTTAGTGAAGGAAATGAAATCACTGCCCCAGAGAGATATAGCTGTACCTCCATGTTCATTGCAGCATTATTTACAATAGCCAAGATATGGAAGCAACTTAAGTGTCCATGGATGGATGAATGGTGTTCAAAAGTGGAGAACATTTCCCAAAGGAGGGGTTTGGATGAAGTGGCCAGCTTCCGCATCACAGTGCTGGCAGTTGGGCTGGCTCAGAAAGAAAGAGCAATGCCCTGGGGTGGCTTTTCAGTGGAAACACTGGAGGAACAGGCAGTAATGGACTACTGGAACAAATTCTAGATACCTCACAGTTACTGAAACAACGGAAGAGGAACAACTGGCTCCAAGGATAATGTGACGTGTTCAGGTTGCTGTAGCCTTGGATGTTGGCAGAGATAGGAACAGGGTCCCAGGGTTCTCCGCCAGAAGCCCAAGTGGCTGCCTTGGGGATTTCACCTTCCAGGAAGGATATAGATTTGTTACCACGCATGCGTAGTTCACTCCTTCTGTTCTGGCATTCAGTGGTCCTTGCCTTGTACAGCCTTTGGGACAGATTCTGGTGCAGGGTGCCCCCTCATTGTGACTCTGGGGGGAAGGGGTTTGGGAAGAGGCCTTAACAAGGGCTGGAATTTGCTTGATAGGTGGCATGAGCCAGACTCCTTACGAATGAGTCTGAGATGCGGTAGTTCCAGCACTGGTGGCATTCAGTTGTTTCTCATCCTAAGACTCCCACGCTACCCCTGTAGAACTCCTGATATCCCAGGAGATCAGACTTGCTCTGGGAAGAGTGGGCATAGCAAGCAAAACTTCAGCCTGATTCCACCATTCTCTGAATTGCCCTTGACAGTGCATCAAAACCCATCCTATCCCGTCTCCTCCATCAGGACCTGCACTTACTTCCCCCCCACACAGGAAGCCAAACGGAGTGGGGTGGGGTGGTGGAGGAAGGCGGGGCATTTATTTTTTAAAGTTTCAGAAGGAGGCATTTGAAACATTTTATAGATGAAACCTACTTCCTAGACGTCAATTGATCAAACACATGCACAGCTGGAGACAGACTGTGAAAATAAGTCCAGAAGGAAAATATCTCAGGTACCCATTTAGATTAGGTTATTCTGCATCTGTGGATTTAAAAGTGCTCATCATCCACAATGGGCTAGATGTGTCCCTCCTTGCTAAAGAAATCCACAGCTTACTTGATTGATACAGCAGTTGTTTGTTGGTTCTCGAGATCTTTAAGGTTCAGTCCTTCAGGTCTTGGACAAGCCTTAATCAAAGTCAGCACCTGGATTTGGGCCACAGTGAGGCCACTTGCTGGCATGAAGCTATTCCACCCAAGTTCCCTGCTTCACTCATTCCTGGATTGCTGATGGAGTGGGGTGAGGGCTATGTTCTGGTCAGAGGCTCAAAGTCTGAAGTCAAGGTGTTGGCCAAATTGAATTTTCATCTGGATGTCTTGGGAAATAATCTGCTACAGAGTTCAATAAGGTTATTGGCAGAATTCAGTTTCCTTCAATTGTGGGACCAAGGTCCGCTGTTCTTGCTGGCTGGCCACCATGTGCTGGTCTTAGCAGCTAAATGCTGCCCATGTTCCATAATTACTACATGGTCCCCACCTTCTCCCACACCAGCACCAAAAATGTCTCCCTTTCAAATCCCATTCATTCTTTAACTTTCTCTGACTTCCTCTGTCTTTGATCTCTAGACCCAAATGTAAATGAAATGGCTCATTTGATTAGGTCAGACAATCTCCCTACTTTAAGGTCAGTTGATTTGGGGGCCTTAATTACATCTGCAGAATCCCTTCATGGCAACACATACTGTTTAATTGAATGATTAATTGGAGAAGGTATGTACATACCAGGGTCTTAGAAATGTGGGACCATCTTAGAATTCTACCTAACAGACCAGTGGTATTAGTAGACTAAAGGAGGCATTTTAGTAGACAAAGAATAGCATTTCGATTCAACAGCAATTTACAATTAAATTAAAATAAAAATTCAATTTCAATTCAAAATCCACTCATAATTAAAACCTGTCAGCAAATGATGAAATCAAAGGAAACTTCCTCTGATAAAGTGCATCTACAAAAAAGCCATATCCTAACATCATACTTAATGACGAAAAACTGACCATGTTCTTTTTCCGAATGTCAACAGAAAAAAGGATACCGAATCTCATCATTTTTGTTAATATTATACCTGAAGCCCTAATGATTACAACAAGGAAAACAAAAGAAAGAAGTAAAACTATCTTCATTTTAAGGTGACATGATTATGATTATTTATTTTAAAAAAGAAAAAAAAAATGAATTTACCCAGCAATTACTAGAAGTAATAATTTAGCAAAATCACAAATTGCAAGTGTAATACATATATTTTTTTTCTAAATAGTAACAAATAATTAGAAAATGTAATTTTAAGAGAGCCCATTTATGATAGTAAGAAAAAAAACGGAATATATTAGTGTCTCATTGCTATTAGATTCCTAGAAAACTAAAAGCATTGTTACTTTCAGGATCTCACGTGTATAAGAATTTCTCATAATCTAGTTTCACCTGGAGGACCATTTATTATTTACATTTTGGGGGAACTAATAAGTGGCATCTTCTTAAAGACAGTTTTTTTAGTCTCTCTTAGAGGAAATCGTGAATCTGTCCTAGTTTCTTTATGTCTTGGTTTCCATTTACTCCATTTAAGCATTTTCAACATGATATGACCACAAAAAACTGTGTAAGTCAGTAACAATGTGTAAACAGTAACAAAAAGTTAAAAAGCAGACAAATTTAGATCCAGACAAATCATTACTTCCCATTCCCAACTTTCCTATCTACAAATTGAATTCTGGTGACACTAGCCCCTGGGCACCAAGACAGGGCTATTAGACCATTATAGAATTTAAGAAATTCATGAAACTTTATAGGCCAGAATTTTGTGACCAGAATTACTAAGTTTAGGCAGACAGAAGATAATGCTTGAGCTCACTGATGGCTGACATTTAGCCTCTGAGCTGGCTTCCATGAATTCTGTAAGGCAAGAATGGAATTAGACTGATGTAGCTTAACCCTTATTTCTGTGGTCTTGCACATGTCACATCTCGCAGTTGTCATCATGATTATCATCAACTGATACTTGTAGAAATGGTTCTGTTTTCTGTTATTGTCATATTATTAGTATCATGACAAGGAAAGCCAAGGAGAAAAGTTAATCTTACGCTGTAAAAAATTATAAAACTTTTTATGATGTCAGTGATGCCAAGATGTGTGTGTGTGTGTGTGTGTGTGTGTGTGTGTGTGTGTGTGTGTACATTCAATATCCTGGTGACTTGGAATCTATTTACTCCATAGCATGTATATTAAATTTGACACGACATTCAAAGTAGGAATTTTTCTAATATACTAGTAGCATTTGAATTGCTCCCTACAAGATTAAGAGAAAAAAATAAAGAACTGGCCCTAGGCATACAATTCAAGTTGTTTTTGTTTTGGTTTTTTTTCGTTCTGTTTTTTTAATTTTTTGTTTGCTATTTAACTTACAGAATCAATGTTCTTTTACATTTGAATGAATAATTGTATGATGGATATAATTAATATCAGGAGAAATTGCCATCCAATGTACAGAATTATACATTAAAGAAAATTTTTTTAGAGATGCCACACTACAAATAGTGAAACATACCAGAACATCTGTAAAGATTACGCTAATATACACAAAGATTACAAATTCACAGTATAGTGTATGTCAAGATTATCCTAAATTGAGGATAGAAAGTATAAGAAGTTAACTAACATTTGTAAAGCACCTACTGAGTTCCAGGAACTGGAACAATGACTGTGCTAAAGTTTCCCATTATATTTTTAAATAAGGTGTTTTACTTTGAATTACAACATATCTATAAATGTGTTGAACTTACTTTATTAGAGAATTTAAGTGTTCTGTTTCATGTGATGCATTTCTTTCTTGAACATCTAGTTTTGTCACCTAGGTCTATTTCAACATTTTTAGGGAAGAAACATTCTCATGTGTTGAGGAAAGTATGTAATTATCAGAGGAATAGACACAGGGCAACCTGATAGGAGGGGAATGAGTGTTGACACTTTGGTAGAAGGAGAGAAGAAATAAAGCTCTTTTTTATTTGGTAAATAATTCATTTATTTCACAAATATTTAGTGACTACTTACTATTCACTGTTTTAGTGCTGCAGATACAACAGTGAATAAAACAATATGTAAGATTTGTAGATGGTCTTTATCCTTGAGGAAGAAAATGAAAGGATCTGGTGTATAAAACCTAAATAGAGCTAAACAGTTCTGTTAGCTAAAATATGACCTGTCACATATATCAGGAAGCTGCTATTAATACTATGGTAATTTTATTTGACCAAGGAGAATGAGAGAAAAGATGGAGATTAGCTAGTGTAGAAAGAAAGAATCCTAAATATGAATTCTCATATGGACTGAGTTCTATGCCTTTGAATAAGTCATTTCACTTCGCTGAACTTCTTTTTCATGTGTAAAGTGGGAAAAATAATATTCACTCATTTACCCTGCAATTAGGAGCACTTTGAGATTTAATACATAGTTCTGGATTCAGTGGAATAGAATCAAAATGATTATTGGAAAGGTTATGAGGCACAGGGGCCCGAGTTATTCACAAACAGCTTTTTTAGCCAAGTTTTATAATTTTATCTTCCTCAAATATAAACATTTAATATCTCATGCCTTTATGTAACAATTAATGGGAACCTGTGATATAAAAAGTCATTTTGAGAAGAACTATTATTTATGTCTACAAATTATTTTAAATATATTTCAAAGAAAAGTTTTGATATTTTTAAAGATTTGTTATTGCTACCTAGTCAAAATGAAATGTAATTATAAATAATTAAACAGTGAATTTAATCATTATGTGTTTGCTTAAAAATATGACTTTCCTCAAGAGGTCAGTGGAATTATCTAGAGATTTAAATAAGGAGATACATTACACTAGTTACTCAACTTGACTAATGTCATTCCATTGACATCTTCTTTTTTGATTTATATTCCTCTTTGTCATTAAACATAAGTATCAAAATATTAAATATTTACTTAATTATGCCTTGAAATTATTCTCTAGAATTACTTCACTGAACAAATATGTCTTGAGCACTCATCTCACAGGGATGTTGTTTCCAGGATCAAATGAGAAAATACCTAAGAAAATGCCATATAAACACTATGTACATTCTGAAAGGCAGTGGTTAAATTATCACTTCCCAGACCTCTGCTAGGTGCTTGGGCAAAAGTTTCAAGATGTCTTCTCAACCATTAGGATTATGTGTGTTCTATATTTTCAGATAGGTTGTAAATGAACTATATTTTTTACAGCTTCTGTAACTATTCTTCTACCTGCCTCCTCATGTTAAATAAAATATGGATGATAATTATCAACAAAAATATACTAAAAGTATTGATAAATAATTGTATAAACCACGATTGGATCATAATTTACATTTTCATTTATAAAATTCTACAGATTTGAAAGAGTATATGTCATAAATGGCATGAACAGAGCCTTCTAGAATTCTAAGGTATTTTTAGGTACAGAAGTCTCACCAAGATTAGTTTTATTCACCAAGTGAAGTTGATAATTATGTTTTATTTAAGGACTGTTTTCTTATGAATCCCTTTGTGATTCAAGTTACTTGGCTATAGATGGAATATGACTTACAATAGAAACCACCATTTGAAAACAAAATATTAATTTTTAGAAATTTATACAGTAGTTTTATATTATAAAGTTAAATGAAGAAGATGGACTTTATAAGTACAGGTTAATCATCTAGTCAAATCACCATTATTTAACTGGGAAGAAATAATCTATGGTAAATGTTTACAATAAGACTTTTAGTGCCTTAATTAATAAGAGAGAACAAAATAAATCAGTCTATATTTCTAGAAGAAATCATGCAACAAAATATTTATAACTTTGGATATGCAAAGATATCTTAAGACACAAAAGGATTAATTTAAATATTAATAAATTGGAATTAATTAAAAATAAAAAGTTTTGTTTTTCAAAAGACATTGTTGAGGAAAAGCAAAGAGATAATACTGTCAACACCATAACCTGACAGAAGATTCATATGCAAAGTGTACAAAAATATATTAATAGTTAGAAGACAAATAATTTGATTTAAAAAGGCACAAAATATTTGAACAGAAAAATGACTATGAAAAATACATGTACAGTCAATAGGCACATAGGAAGATTCTCAGCATCGTAAGTCATCAATGAAGTGCAAATTAAAACTGCAATAAGATGCCACTATAAAGTACCAGGTAGTAACTAGCATGGCTAAAATTAAAGACTTGCGAACACCAAGTATTGACAAACATGAAGAACAAGTAAAACTTTCATAGTAGAGTTAGTGAGAATATAAAATGATACCATCATTTTACAAAACAGTTAGGTACTTTCTTATAAAATTAACCATCTACTTGCCTTTGACCTTGCATTTTCACTCCTAGATAGGACAGAAGTGAAACTGTATGTCTGCACAAAGACTTGTACATGAATGCTCACAGAAAGTTTATTATCATAGTTTAAAACTAGAAACAGCAAGATACCTTAACAATTAAATGACTAAACAGTATTACATAACAACACAAAAGAACACTATTCAATCATAAAAAAAATACAACATCATAGATAAACCTCAATAACATTCTGCCATGCAAAAGAAGCCAGACACAAAAGACAATGTACTGTACGATTCTGTACATATGAAATACCAAAACAGGCAAAAGTAATGGATAGTTACAGAAAGCAGGTATGTTTGGCATTTGGCCGATCATGGGTGTGCAAAGAGATATGAGGAAACTTTTGGGAAAGATGAATATTCTACATGATTTTTGTGATGGACACACAGGTATATACATTTGCTACAATGATAGAACTGCACCCTTACAATGGGCACGTTGTTTTGAATATAAAATTGTACTTCCACAACACTGATTTAAAAAATAAATAGCAAATCACAAAGTCAATCAAATGCCATACAATTATTGAAGAAACTATCCTGACCAGGAAAAAAAAAATGAAACATCAAAACTTTTTCCCAAAACTGTTTTGGCATGTTCTGCTACTCACTGAAGTGTCTAAAGTTCAGCCTAGTTTTATTGCCTAGAATTATTTCATCTTGTTGTACATGTATAATTTTGAACAGCTGCTGAAATCTCCTGCTTTTCTTAACCAAAGTAAGGAAATACCTTTTGTTGGCTGCTGTTAGTTACATGAGATAAGATTGGTATTTTAAAAAATTTACTAGAAAACCAAGTGAAATCAAAAGATACAGAGTGTTGTGCTTCCTTAATTAGGTATCTGTTCAGACTTGCCTGTCCTTTGATTCTTGCAAAAAGTAAGTGAAGCCACAGCCAGAGTCAAAGGCCAAGTCAAGATCATTTTCAAAGGCATGAGTCAAGGGAGACCTAGGGCTAAATGCTTCCCTAGAAAAATTTGTTCACTCCTTCTCATCTTCAAAGCATCCAACTTCTTATTCTAGTAAAAGAATAAGGACTAAGCAGGTCTGCAGAGGAAAAGATATAGTCTAAGTGTTGGCTCAAATCCTTCTAAGAGGTGAGGAAAAATATTTCCTCTAATTATTTCTGTTCATTCCTGTTTCAGCTGTATAACTGATTGGCCCTAGTTCTCTTAAGCAGAGGTTTTGTCTAGGGCCCTGGCAACTACCTTGGGCGGCAGGAAAAAAAAACCAAAAACCTCAACCTAAAAATTACCTAATATGTTATATTACTTTTCTATTCTGCATAAAAATTATCACATATTTAGTAGCTTAAAACATTACACACATTTATGATCTCACAGTTTCTGTGTGTCAAGTGTTTGGGTAAAGGCTAGTTGGGTCCTTTGCAAAGCTTCAATCAGGGTGTCTGCCAGGCTGCATTCTCATACAGAGGCTTAACTAGGGAAAGGCCCAGTTCCAAGCACCCTCGGATCGTTGGCAGAATTCATTTCCTAATGGGTATAAAACTGAGGGCCACAGCTTCTTGCAGGCTGTTGGCTGTCCTCAGCTTCTAGAGATGGCCTGCAGCTTCTTGCTATGCCACACGGGCCTGCTAACATGCCAGTTTATTTCTTCAAAGCCAGCAAAGGAGAAAGTCTTCAGAGCAAGTCAAGTTCACTAACAATATGATGTCCTTCATGATGTAATATAATCAAAAGAGTAACATGCCATCACCACTGCCATATTGTTATGTTAAGAAGTCACAATTTCTACCCACACCAAAGGGGAAGGGATTAAATGATGTGAGTATGCTACAGGCAACTTTAAAGCTGTGTCCACTTTAAGCATACTGTGTGATGCATCCTTCAGTATTGTTTATATTGGCTAGGGCATTGGTAAACATCAATAAGTGGTTGTTTTTTACTTTTTTTTTGAGTGTGTGTGTGTATTATATATATATATATATATATATATATATATATATATATATATATATATATATATATATATATATATATATCTTAATGTATAAGATACACATTAATGTATAAGTGCTTATAATGCTTTACCACAAAGTTTATTCAGTAGTATGTTGGTACATTTTTTTACAGGGTCTCTACTAGGGAAAAGCCCTGCTTTGTAGGACTACCAATTTCCATGATGTAAATACTCCCACAATGCCTAACTCCAAGCTTCCACTGTGTTATTACTAAATGTGGTATTAAGAAAGATGTTCATAATCTGCTCTCACGAGAAGGTATGAGCTGACCCCTGCACACCATTGGAATCACTGTGAGGAATAAATGAGATACTGATTATATGGAATATAGTACATGTTATATAATAAGCATTTAAAAAACTGTTTTTTTGTCTTCCTTATGACAATGTCAATGATTGCCAATGAGGCTATGATTGGGATGGTGATGATGACGGTGTTGATGGTGATGAGGTAACTTGACCCTTATTGACAAGTGGAGGAAAAAATAAAAAGAACTAGAAAAACTGTTAAGAAATTCCACCCACAAGCAAATACAAAATGATCCTCAAAAAAGCATGCACCAATATTATAAGAACACGACCTAAATAAAACCACATAAATATGGACAGGTAATTTTTGACAACAAAGCAAAAAACATACAATGGAGGAAAGACAGCCTCTTCAATAAATGGTGCTGGGAGAATTGGATAGCCACACACAAAAGAATGAAACTGGACTGCTATCTGTCACCATGTACCAAAATTAATTCAAAATGGATCAAAGACTTAACCATAAGACCTGACACAATAAACTGCATAGAAAAAAACATAGGTACTAAACTTATAGACCTTGGGTTCAAAGAGCATTTTATGAATTTGACTCCAAAGGCAATGGAAGTAAAAGCTAAAATAAACGAATGGGACTATATGAATCTTAGAAGCTTCTGCACAGCAAAAGAAACCATCGACAAAATAAAGAGGCAACCAACTGAATGGGAGATGATTTTTGCAAACAGTGCCTCCGATAAGGGGCTAATATCCAAAATATACAAGGAACTCATGAAACTCAACTACAGAAAAAGAAACAACCCAATTGAAAAACTGGCAGAGGACCCGAAGAGACATTTCTCCAAAGAGGACATACAAATGGCAAATAAACATATGAAAAAATGCTCAACATCACTAATCATCAGAGAAATGCAAATAAAAACCACAATGAGATATCACCTCACCCCAGTCAGAATGGCTATCATCAACAAGACAAATAGTAACAAATGTTGGAGAGGTTGTGGAGAAAAAGGAACCCTCATACACTGTTGGTGGGAATGCAGACTGGTGCAGCCCTTATGGAAGGCAGTGTGGAGGTTCCTCAAAGAATTACGAATAGAATTGCCGTATGACCCAGCAATCCCTCTCCTGGGTACCTACCCAAAAATCTGAAAACATTTAGAGATAAAGACACGTGTGCTCCAATGTTCATTGCAGCTTTGTTTACGGTGGCCAAGACATGGAAACAACCAAAATGTCCTTCGATAGATGAATGGATAAAGAAGTTGTGGTACATATACACAATGGAATACTATTCGGCAGTGAGAAAAGATGATATAGGAACATTTGTGACAACATGGATGGATCTTGAGAGAGTAATGCTGAGCGAAACAAGTCAGACAGAAAAAGCAGAGAACCATGTGATTTCACTGATATGTGGTATATAAACCAAAAACAACAAAAGAACAAGACAAACAAATGAGAAACAGAAACTCATAGACACGGACAATAGTTTAGTGGTTGCCAGAGGGTAAGGGGGGGGGGGAGGTGAGGGTAAGGGGGATCGAATATATGGTGATGGAAGAACTGACTCTGGGTGATGAACATACAATGGGATTTATAGATGATGTAATACAGAATTGTACACCTGAAATCTATGTAATTTTACTAACAATTGTCACCCCAATAAATTTAATTAAAAAAAAAAAAAAACAAAAAACAAAAAAAAAAAAAACCACACAAGCGGCAGTATGATTAGAAAGCCAGGAGCTTTCTAATCAGGGAGGGACTCATTTCAAGTGAATAGGCCATTGGTAAAAGCATTCTAATGAACCATTAGATATGTGGGCACAATCTAATTTTAGACTGTGAAAGACAATCATATTTTAGTTCATGTAACACAAACTTTTAATCAGGCCTTATGTTATCAAATGTTTTCAGAGAATCCTATTACAGGATGTAATATTAGTACATAATTTTAAATATTACATATAAGCTTAATACCATAATTACAAATATACTTACTAAAAGTAATTTTAAATTCCAAGTTGTATTCTCAATTAAATTCTCATTTGTAATATCAATATTCCAAATTTTATATATATATATATATATATATATATATATATATATATATATATATAAAAGCAACTCCCAGCAATCATACAGGAAGACAAAATTCACTTTACAATGATTTTTAAAATTCTAGTAATTGGCACTACAATAAATATATGAAGTAGATACTATTATTGGTCCTATTTTGCAGATAAGGAACGTGAGGCAACTTTGCACATCTAATATGAAACCCCGTCAGGATCTGAACCCCAAACATGTGCTTTTACTATGCCCTGTTTATAACTCATGCTGTGCCCTAATAAAAAAGAACCAAGTGTAATTACCTAATATTTAAACTCTTCCATTTCTACTGTTCAGTCACAACCATGGTTAAAGACTTGTGCCATTAGACCAAGGATTCCAACTTTTCTTCATTAAGACATTGCCATCAGTCAAACCAGAGAGAAACAAAACTGAACTTCTGCACCCTCATTTCCTAGTTCTCCTCAACATCCAGGACCCTTGCTATATCTGCAATTGACTCTGAAAATTACACAAAGTAAAACAAAATTTTTGTAACTCAAAGCAGCTAGTAGACTTAAAGAGACAAGAAAGAGTAATTATGCCTGAAACTGGTAATGCTAATATTGAGCACTACAGAGAAAGGAGAGGAAAAAAAATGGAAAGAGAGAGAAAGAAGGAGAAGAAAAAGCAAAGGAGGGAAGGAAGAAAGAAAAAGTTTTGTGGAGAAAAGTTAATTCATTGATACTTTTAACTAGATGTCCTTCTTGATCCAGGAATATCAGAATTATTATCAAATATTTTATTTTACCCTATTAAGTATTTTTGTTTGGACACATTTTTCCATGAAGAATTAAATAATCGGTAAGAAAGCACTCTGGGCCCATCCCCTAGAGTGTGGTGATTTCATAAGATATTGCAGTGTTAAGACCTACCATTCTCGTAACCTCCTTGAAATATTCAACACAAGACTTTTACAGAAAAGTTAATGTGGCAGTATAAAGTAGTTATCCAAATAATATTCCCATCTTAGAAACTCAACGTAAAAAATATATTTTATAAAAATTGGTTTTGCCTTATGTCTGATGAAATGGCTTAGGTGGGTAGAAAACTGTAGTTCCATTTTGAACATAATAAATACATCCCCAAACTATTTTTTCTCATTAATATGTATATATAGATTTACGACAATTAAATGACATTGCCAATACATAATTATTAGGCTTAATCTAAAACCTTAATTTAGCCCCTGCATGTAAACTAATTCACAATGTGTAAATGATTTATTATGTAACTAAGAGAAGTTTTCATATCAAATTTATTTTAATTTCTAAAAACCTTATTTTAATAACTAATGATAAAATACCTATATGTAAAGTTTATTAACATTACAAGTTGTATAAATTAGAATATAAATATATATGTGCATATGTATCATTTATTATATGATAAAGAATATAAGAATGCCAGTCCCAAATGTTTCAATAGCCTGGCCTTCTTACGTTGTCATTTAAAAATAGAAATATGAAGAATTTTTTTGCAGTGTAAAATAATTTGATTGTGTGTTTGAGCTTGGTGTCTAAGAGAAGTTTATGCGTACCTTAAGTCAGATTTTCCCCTTATCGACTAATATAGATTAACCATTCATAATTATAAATATATTTCTAGTTATAAGCACATTAATGATGATTATGATGTTCTCTGATCTCTTATTAGCTAATTTCTTATCTGCCAAGAGGAAGAAATTTTGTAATTTTTTTTGGTCTACCAAATTGTTCAAATATGGCTATCAGGATGAACCACTACTAGTTCACCCTAGAAATGCAATCATATTCCAACTTATAAAGGATAAAAATGTATAAAAATTATAAATTAAATACATTCAACCATTACATATTAAAAACCACTGTAATTTTTATTCCAGCTAAAATAGGTAAAGTATGGCCCATGGCACACTTCCCATTTTTGTAAATAAAGTTTCTTTGTAACATAGTCATGCTCTTCATTTCTGTATTGACTATATGGCTGTTTTTGCACTATCATAGCAGAGTTGAGTAGTTGTGATAGAGCCCATGTGGCCCATAAATCCTAAAATATTTGCTATTGGGCACTCCACAGGGGGAAAAAAATTACTGGCTCCTGTTTGGATAGCTATCACTTGAATTTTAAGTTGTTGAAATCAAATGGATTACAATGAAAACACAAACAAATGTTAGAGAAACGTTTTTTAACAACTTTGGATTTATATTTGGTTGGTGTTCTGAAATTTTGTCTATTTTTTTCTAATATTTTCAAATAAATTCAAAATATTGATTCTATTAAACTCTCTCTCTATAGATAGATAGATAGATAGATAGATAGATAGATAGATAGATAGATAGATAGATAGATATACACACACACACATATGTGTGTATAAGTACGTGTTCTGTGCGTATAGTTCGCCCTGTCTCTGTGTAATATGCTTTTAATATTAATCAAATAGGCAGTTAACTTCTTCAATATTTGAATCATCAAATACCTAAGTTAGGTCCTTCCAATGGCATGTATCGGCTGGTAAAACTTCCTCTCTCTGTTGTAATACAGTTATGCTTTATTGATATATGGATCATAACCTAAAGCTTATCGTTCTGGTTTGGTATTTCCCTAATGACAAGTGCTTTCAATCTGTCTCCATAGGATTTTGGCTCCAAAATTAATTTAATTTTCAATCCTAAATGGAGTGTGTGTGTATATGTGTGTGTTTGTAAAAACAGGATTATGTTTTAAGAATGATTTATATAAAATACTGAGCTGTTCATATATATATATATATATATATATATATATATATATATATACACACACACATACACATATATCATATACATATACCAATATGCATATATATGTAAATATATATATATATAAAAATATATATAGAGAGAGAAATTTAAAATAAATTCATGTTAAAATTAAAAGAAACCTTTGTTTTGAAGTCCACTTTTTGGGAGGGCCTGAGTTTCATAGGCCATCGGTAGGATTTGAAAATGTTCTTGCAAATCTTTAGAAAGCAAAGGGATGAAAAGGAGAGTTCATACCAGCTTATGAGAATGTCCTTCTCTGACAATATAATTAGGGCAAATCTTTAGACTCTTCCCCTCAAACACTTATTAGAATTTTTAGATAGATATGAAAAGATACCTATGAGAATATGGCTTAAGGAAAAGACTTTTAGTACTCAAAACAACATGCAAAATACCACCTGCACTTTGTTGCAGTTCATCTAACTTTCAGGACATCAATAAATGAAACTAGAATAGTAACAGAATAATTTTTATGACTTTCAGAGCTAACAGTCATATACTCGAGTCATTCAGTCACCATTTCTTGCTTGTCTACTGTAAGTACAACACTCACGCAGGAAGGAATAACAAGTAGTAAATAGTCATTCCACTCAAGGGTTTTGCCTCCTAATGAAGGAAATACAGCTAAATGAGAGTATGTTCAAAAACCCAAAGCACTGGAGAGAAATTTTTAAAAATAGCTTTATAGGAAAATGGATCATGGCAATAGTTTGCAAATATTTCTTACTATAACCTGTAGTAAGATATGTTTTTTTATAATCAAGTATGCATATACAGACACACAAATGGCTCAAATAAAACAGAAACAAAATGTCAAGAAACAATTTGTACCCATAGCTCTAGTGATATACTCTGATCTATTCTGTTCCATTTGATGTCATTTTTGATGTAATTGTCAAACATTAAATTGATAACATGAGTCACTAATGGGTCATAACCTGCAGCTTGAAGAATATTTCATTAAGACATATCATTAAGGACCTATAGACTTTCAGATAAAGGACTAGGAACTGAGGTATAAAATAAGATAACTGAATTTGAAATCAAAAGATCTTGATTAATATTGCAGTCAGAGTACTGACTTTAAGAGTTAATCTAAGTCAATCAACGTCAGAGCCTTATTTTTTCATCTATGAAGACAGAAATTAAAATATTGCTTATCCTACAAATATGGCATTAATGAAAATAAATAATGACAATGGATATGTATGCATTTCTTCAATTGTAACATAACAAAAATTACCATTTGTTTGAAAGTTTAAATAGCTAGAAATAGACCACGGTGGTAAGTTCTTAGCAACTCATGGGTATTTTCACAGGAATTTTAATTTTTCAATTTCATCTGTATGGTAAAATAGATTCTACAGCAAGTAGGGGGATGGGTGGTTCTTTAAGTCAGTACACGTGGGAGTGTAGATATCTGGAGCAGAAGCCGAAGACAATGTTGTCCTCAGGAGACGCAGTATTTTTCTCATCTGCATTAGTCTGCTAGGGTTGTCATAACAAAATATTATAGTTTGGGTATCTTAAACAATAGAGATTTAATATTTTTATGGTTCTGGAGCCTAGAAGTCCAAGATCAAGGAGACAGGAGGGTTGGTTTTCTTCTGAGGTCTCTCTCTTTAGATTGTAGATGGCTGTCTTCTCCCTGTGTCTTCACATGGTCTTTTCTCTGTGCGTTTCTGTGTCCTAATCTCCTCTTGTAAGGACACCAGTGATACTGGATTAAGAACAGCCCCAATAACCTTATTTTAACCTCTAAAGATCCTATTTCTAAATACAGACAAATTCTGAGGTCCTGGGGGCATGTAGGCCTTCAGTATACGAATTTTGAAAGAACACAACTCAGCCCATACACCATCTATTTTTTTTAATTAGTCATAATTTTCATTTAATGCTAAGGAAAATATGCTATATATTTCTGCATAATGTTTTTATACAACCAAAAATAACTCAGTTATTTTTTCAGTGATTCAAAATTGAATCATTTCTATATTACCAAATTGTCCATGTCTCATTGGTAATTTATCAAATTATGTTAATGTTCAATATAATCAATTCTTATTTAACAAAAATAATTTTTAATGCTTCCTCTTAACAAAAAGGAAAAATTGTAAGTAAAAAGAGCATAGCACCTTGATTAATTTTCAATTTGAATATGGAGGCAGCATTTGTTTCTACAAAGGCAGATTTTTAAATAGAAGTTTACATGTCCAAAAAGTAAAATGAGGATGCTGAGATAAAATATCAATATAGTCATATTTAGAAGTAAATAAAAGCTTTTGATTGCTACTAAATTTTGTTTCAATTTGCTTAGGTTCCCACCAAAATAAGTAGAAACTTTTTTTTTTCTTTTTTGCAGACTGATAAAGATTCATTCCAATCAGCAAGAACACATACAATAGTATTTTCAGCTACAAATACAAGTGTGTTCCAACAGATTGAGGCTGTATTACATTTTATATTTTTATTTAGAGTTTGCATAATTATACAAAACTCCTTTACTCACAGTAAACATCACTACATTCATTTCATACGATTGAGCAGATGGGATTTCCATCAACTTTTTGGAAACAATGAAAAAATCATCTCCTTTTATATTAAAAAATATATATATATATATATATCATTGCAGAAGTAGTAGCAAATGCCAGGAAAAAGGTGGTGCAGATATTGGGGATTTTCAAAAGATTCTCAGCAGTTCAATAGGTCCCATTCTCTTGAGGAAAGGGAGGATGGCTGAGATTAAAACTAGGCTCATTAAAAGTACACTGTCATGACTACTATGCTGTACACCTGAAACTAATATAAAATGATACTGACTGTCATCTATAATTAAAAAAAAAAAAAAAAAAAAAAACAGTCACAGTGACGTAAAGTACAGCGCAGGGAATATAGTCAATAATATTATAATAACAATATACAGTGTCAGATGGGTAATAGACTTATTGGCTTATCATTTTGTGAGGTATATAAATGTCTAATCACTATGTTATTTTCTTTACCTGAAACTAATATGATATTGTATGTCAATGGTAATTGAACAATATATTATTTTAATTAAAAAAAAAGGAACACTGTCATATTCTAACTATCCAAGTAGGTCTAAAATCGAGGACCCCATTCTTGCCAGGCCAATCAGTTGAGAAACCTTCATCCACCACTGTGTTGGGAATAAAGAAAATCTCTAATATTAAGCAATAAATGTAAGGAAAAAGGCTTTTGTCATTGTGGATAATGTATAATAATGAGAATTGTACAATGCCCAGATGTGAAATCCTTTAGCAAATACTGAGGTACTCACTCATTCAGCTTTTTAAGTATAATGTATATTTTGCAAATAAAACACTTTGAATTGAAATGCAACATGAACAGGACAGACATGATTCTTTCCCCATGCAGTTCATGTTCTACTAGGGAGATTCATATTATAAATAATATAAATACATAAAAAAAAATTCTAGTCAGCAATTTGCATATAATTAATGGATGCTCTGATAGTGTCCTAATTTACACAGAATGGTCAGGAAAGTCTTTTCTGAGTAGGGTGATTTATCATCCCAACCATATCACATTTGAAAATGCTAGGGAAATATCAGTAATTACACTGGGACAACAGATGTAAATCAGGTTTGTTCCAGGTAAACAAGAATGTCACCCTATCACTGAGGCTGGTTTCACTGAAGCTGAGATCAAAAGAAAGAAAGAAATCAAAAATGCAGAAAAGCAGGGACAAGAATATTCTAAGAGGTAGAACAGTATCTGAAGTGGGGTAGAGCTTTCCTTGTCTGAGAAACTGAAGAATGACAAATGGCCAGTGTGGCCAGTGAATAATGACCTAGTGCAAAGTTGGCAAGCTATGGCTCTTAGGCTAAATCTCATTTATGCTTTTATAAGTAGTTTTATTAAAACACAGCCACACCTGTTTGTTTACTACTGTCTAGGTCTCTGAAATGAAGCAAAGCAGAGTGAAAAGATTGGTAGAAAAGACTACGAGGCCTGCATTTATCTGTAAACCTGAGTTCTTGCTACTATCCTCATTCACCACATCACACTGGGAGACCACTACCTTTAGTAGCCTGGACTCACTCAGGAGGCATCTGAACTGGCCTTATCCCCTGGACAATGATTCAGAGCTCGCCATCCCTCCAAAGAGGCCAGACTTTCACCTTCAGTGGAGCCCATCCCTCCCGACTCCCAGACACCTTTTCTACTCCTGCCAGATGGTTGCCAGGGACCAGGGCTGCCTAGCAGCCAAACTATTTCCCCTTTGAATCAGTTAGCTTTGCCCAGATTCCAGATCTCTTCTGAATTTGTAGCATTTTCTGTTTCGTTCCTATTCATCAACAAAATAACTCTTGCACTCTGCCCAACTCCTCAATACCACCTGCACAAAAGTCTACTTTTTATTTTCAATAAATGCCAGACACTGTTAAAAAGACTAGTTGCAACAAAGATCATACGACCTACAAAACCTAAATTATTAGCTTTATGGACATTTACATAAAACTTGGCTAATCCCTGATTTAGGGGAAGATTAGCATGAAATACAGTTGGAAAGGTAGGTGCATTGCAATTAAGAGAGAATATCTCAGAATATTCAAGTAATCATTATTTTAGTGTTCCAATTTGAATATCCATAATTATAAAATGATAGGAGCAGAAGGTACCTCAAGAGACAAATCAGCCATCATTACATAAACGGATTATGCAGGTTGGTAGGACATTTTCCACATCATTCACCATTTGCTTTTATCTTTATTAATTTCCTTGGATGGAATAGAACCCCTCTTTTTAAACAGAGCCATAGTTATTTCAGTGAAACCATACGGTACATTTTGATAGTTTACAATGACTTAACTGCGGAATATATAAAAGAAAAGCAATACATAAACGATGTCTATCCATTTATGTTGTGTGGGGTGATAATGAGAAAAGTGATACAGGAAAAAAAATAAAAAAGAATACAATGGTCCCGTATGTCCATGTGCCAATATAACCCACATTTTATGAAGAATAAAAATAATTTATCAATAATGACTCTGAGCTACCAAAGTCATGGGGCTGTTTAATGGTATCACACAGGAAGTGACATAATGCAGTGCAATCATAGAGCACTCATACGTTGAAGGGTTGTTTTTCTTTTTTTCTTCTTTATTATGTCTTCCTTGACAACAGAAAGGGAAGGAGGGGACAATACAACACAAAGGAAGAGAATACATATGGTAAATATTAGAGAGACAAATGGCTTTACCCAAAAGCCATTCCTATTTTGGAGAGCATAGTGAAGGCGAGTAAGATCAGATATTCAATCCTGTAAGTAAACTTGGAAAACTTTTAGCTGCCAACACTGAGCACTTTCTGCAGGTGCTAATTAGTGAAATAATCACTGAAGGAGACAGCAATTGTGGTAGCTCATTGTGAAACAAAAACAACATGGAACCCACAGCTGAGAATGCAGGCAGGCAGCACAAGAAATTTTAGGCTAGAACAAGCAATTACCTTTGAGCCCTACTAAGCAATGGTACTGATAAAGTGACATTTTAACCCTTCTATGTGCCTTAGAAGAAAAAAGAATAGAGAGTCCTATCCATGTCAAGGGTACACCATCAAGTTAATGAATCGTACAAATAACATAGTTCTTATTTCAAAGCTTGAGTTCAGTGACTTTCAAGCAATGGTTTCTTCATTTCATAAAGTTCTGAGTTACAGATAGATATCTAGAGAGGGTAGACAATTCTACTGCCCAGATTCAGATAGCACCATTACACAATACACTTAACTAAGGCTCATTTTCATCTGGGTTTATATGAATTAAATTTTCCTATTCCCTAACTCCTTAAAGAATCTGTTCTGTAAGGCAGGACTTCCTCCTTGATAGATATTTAGACCAATTTTGCATTTAAAATTTTTGTTTTACTACAGTATTCTTCTCCAGGATGAAATACCAAGAAAATCATAGTGGGTGTTCAGTCTAACCTAAAACTGACTTCAAGTCTCTATTTCATCATCTAAGATGGTGGTCTTGACTCAGTCTGGACAAGCCCTACCAATGATTAGATTTTCCATAGATTTGTTTCTCCCCAGTACATTGCTAGCTGTCTTAAATGAATGTAGAGAGTTAGCTAAACTACTCCATAATATTGCTGCTTCAGCATCCATTTTGTGTGGTCCTTCAGGTACCTTTAACTGACACTAGCCCTTCCCATGAGCGCACAACATAGATAATAGCCTGAAGACTCAGGAATAAATACTAGTTTAAGTTCCTGATATGACTCTCCCAAGGACCCCTGTGATAAGCATTCTCCTCTGCCTCCTACCGTGTTTCCCCAAAAATAAGACCTAGCCAGACAATCAGTTCTAATGCATCTTTTGGAGCAAAAATTACCTTCGACCTTCGTAAAGAGTATGTGTACTTCTACTATTTCTTTTGCTTACCAATTTTCTCTACTTACTATATTGCATAGGATATGAGATGAATCTATAGAAATGGGGCAATTTTGTATATATGTAGAAAGATTTAGACTGTTAAATAGGGTCCATATCCTGAACTGGTAAAATAAACTGCATTGAAATTCTTAACTATATTTTAGTCTCATTGCATTACACTCTTCATTACTAGGAGTCCTCTAAAAAAACTATCAAAATATTTAGTTGTAGTTTTGCTGGGGTCATTGCAATGAGCTAGACTCCTTCTCACCTCTTCTAAATTCCTCATAACATTGACCTTTATTTCAAAATATTTTCTTTTTAAAAAAATATACATTTTGGCTAAATATTACAGTATAGTAGATATAATTTTGTTTTTTATTAAGAAAAGTGATAAACAATGCAACATATACATACGGTATATCTCATCAGTAGACTTCACATCCATAAATTCTAAAAAATATAAGAATGAGTTAAATTTCTGTCTAGAGAAGAAATAAAGATTAGATTTTAAATGTTAGGTTTGGGGAAGTCTATCTCACCAATTTTTTCCTAATATTAGCATATCTGTATACTCAATCAATTTATCACTATCTATGAAGAGCCCACTAAGTAGTAAGAGCAATAGGAAAAAGAAAGGAAAAGCATTATCTCTATATCTCTATCCTCAAAAAGCTTACAATCTCTTGAGAGGAAATAAACAATAAAAAAATATGTAAGATCATAAATAATAAGTTTCAAGTTAATTGGAATAAGTTCATGAAAAATTTGGAACCAAATTAAGGTATTTCCGTAAGGCATAGTATCATTTGTATATTTATTATAAAGCCCATTTAGACTTTTGCTTTTAGTAATTATACTGGCTACACTGTTTATCTATATACATAGAAAAAATGTATAAAACTTCCAAGAAAACCTACCATTTCTACTCTGCTGGGAGTTGAATAAAAGAGACTGAATGTGAGTAAGGTCCATTTAGTAGCACTGCTACTTTACCAGGTCTGATTTGGTTTAATTCCCAGGAAGCTGTGGGGTAGTTTGTTAATGGATACATTTTGTAAATAGAATTTTCAAAAGAATGTTCACAGCTGGGCCTCCTGTTGTTTTCTATTGGTTTGAAAGGGGGCATTCACAGCTGCAAAAAGCAGTTCCACAATTATCAAATTAGCTTTTTCTACAATGTAAGATAAAACTAACACATGTAATTTCTGGCATTTTCACAAGAACCACAAGCCAATCATTTTAATTTTCACAGAAGGTATGAACATCTACTCTCTGGGTCTAACTGACCTTATCCACGTTCTAAGGAAGGAAAGTTGAAGAGTTAGAGAAAAATCGATTTTCCAAATCAAACCCCTGAACCTGAACCACATTCAGTGCATATAAATTAAACTACCTGATGGGTAGGTTTGCTCCTCCCTACACACTGCACTTGTTTCTGCTCTTCAAATATCTCTCTCTCAGAAATATCAAAGGAACTGGAATGCTGCCAAATCCAGACATACTAATGCAGATACACTTGACTAAATCCAGACAAGAGAGAGATTTTGTAGGATGTTGCAATGAAGTTAGGCCACAAAAACACCATAGAAGACCATCATGATTAACATGACAGTGAATATGAAATGACTAGAGTAGCTGAGCATTTAGTATTTACAAATCTATCTCAGTATTTATATGCCATTATATTGACAGATTTTTTTAATTAGCATAAGGATAAAACAATGCAAATGGCTGATCTTATAGATTATAGTCTCACCAGTAATGAGACACAGTATTGGGGCTCAAATTGACTCTTAATCACAATACACAAACCACCACTGTGGGAACAAATATAAAAGCTGATCAAAATCTATTAACAGCACAGCAAAATAGATGTTCGTGTTTTAATTACAATTAATAGAGTGTGTCAAATGGGTAGTTCTTATAGCTTATGAAGATTGGTTCCTTGTAGAGAAAAATGGCTCTTACAATTTGATAAGAAGACTATTTCTATTGGGCACACATCATTAACTTGATTTTATCGCTTCTGTAAGATATTTATTAAACTCCAACTAAATATATTTATTAAGCTTCATGTAAAGTACGCATTTTAGCAATTTTCAAAATGGGAAAGGAAAAGCTGACATTTTTCTTGTAAGGTGTTAATATCTTAAGCTAGGGCCCATTTTTAAACATTAATTCTAGCCTAAAACCCAATAGTGATTATGCAATATCATTGCTCATGGTACAGTAAGTCTTTATCTTTTACAGATTTAATGTTTACTATGTCAGTGATATGCTATTGATGGTGATTATCCATGACACAGATTAATCTATCATTTCTTTCAAGTATAAATTTGAATCATGTGTGCAATAATGCTGAATGTTTGAGGAAGTCACTTAACTAGGATATTCACTCACTTCCCACACATTTACATCTAGCATTCTACAAACAGTAATTCTATTATAGTAAAAAAAAAAGAATTCTCTTAGGTTAAATAGGCATTGAGTTAATTTGTGTTTGATATCTAATTTGTGTTTGAATCATGTGAAATACATGAGTCTTATCCTAAATAGCATAAAAAAGGAACCATTTAAGTATACTAATATGTCTTGTTTCATGAATTTGAAGATTAGACAGAATATCCAGACAATATCCAGACATATATCATGAGTCCACTACATATTCTAGGGAGAACACAATTGACATTTTGACATTTGTTAATAATATTACCCATGGTCTTTGCAAATATCTAAATGTATGCATATCACAAGAGCACATAATTTCCACCATTTCAAAAAATCCACCCCATTCATGTAAGTGCAGTAAATTACCTACGTGGAAAACAGAGAAGAACTTGTTGAGATGAGAACAGTGGAGAAATATTGGAGAATTCAGCTAGATTCCCACACTAGCTAAGATTGGGCTACATTCACTACATAAGTCCAACAATTCTAACACTAAGATTCCAACTGAAAATTACTGAATGTGTTTCATAATAGATCACATACAATTGGTACTGTAAATTCTTCTAAGTCTACGAATGCCAATATACTACTTTAGCAGAGGTAATACTGAACATAAGCTACTTATACTCCAGGATAGGTTCTGATTCAACTTAGGATGTATAATTCCACAACGGGAGCATCACTTCTACCCTAACAACAACAACAACAGAAGTCAAAAAAGAAAACCTACAAAATTATATTTCAAGCCCATCTGAGAACTGAGGTGAAGGGTGAAATAAATTCCAAAGGATAAAAAGCCCTTTAAAGAAAGAAGGGACACATGAACTGTTTCACCTTCACAGAGTACAAGAAGTGACCCGCATAAGAATAAAGTAAAAAAAAAAAGAACTGAAACGTTAATGTGTTCTGAAAGACCAAGAAATGACAAGGGTGAAGAGTCAGAATACCTGGGACAAGTTGACTCTGCAATCACCCTATAGTTCTTCACTATGAGCCTCCATCATGTGCTCATGAGAAAGATAGGGGGCAGGGCAGGAGACCAAATAGAGTTCTCCCTTCATGGTGCCCAGGCACAAATGCATACTTACTTCCTGAACTTTTTCTTACATGAATCAAAAGCTGTAAACCACTGGGTAAGGGGCAAGAAAACCTAACTTCTACTCCTAGTCAGCAAAGATAAATGGTAGAAGCAAAAACTTTCTGAACCTGGAAAAGGGTCCTACTATAAGTGTTGCCTCAAAGAACAAGCACCAGAAATCTTCTGCTGGAGTAATGCGAGAAATCCTCTCTTTCAGCAATTTCAGGCAGTCTCACAGCTGCTGATGAAAGAATAGAAGTAAATTTGTCTGCCCTGTGAAAGAGGTCAGCTTCTGTTGCTGGAGGGGCAGGAAACTCTTGCCAAATCAAGACTCTCAGATACAAGACACAGTGTGACTGTCATGGGGGAGAACAGAGATGCAAAGAAAGACCCATAATTATAATCCAGGTGCAGAGGACCTGCCTAAGACGGAAGCTGGATCATAAAATTTAGAGATATCCCTGTCCTACCACATGCCTCAAACTTAGTAATGAGCAAAAGCAGTATAGCACTGAAAGAGGGGAAGTAACATGGAAAAGATCCCTTCTGCACTGCAGTTGGGCAGGGTCTACTGAAAGCTGAGTGTAGAGCAGAAATGCAAAGAAAATTACACTGACATCCTAAGTTCCACACGAAACAAAATGTAGCCGCAGCCCATTTTTGAGGAATTTGAACTCTGTGATGTACTAAAAGTATAACTACAGCCATAGCAAAATCAAACGGGCTCAACTACTGTCTGTTTGACTCAACTCCCCATAGTAATAGCCTGACGAAAGAATAGGTATGCACTTTTATAGGCATAGGAACTATTTGTCTCAGTTTCTACTGTTCTTCTATACATAATTTCAGAGTTCAATAAAAAATTATCATACACACACATAAATATAGCAATGTAATAAAATGAATCTTTGTCAAGTAATAAAGCAGACAACAGAACCAGTCACAGAGATGTCTTAGATATCGGAACTATCAAAGACTTTTAAGTTAATCATTAATATATTAAAGGATCTAGTGGAAAACAACAAGATGCAGGAATAGTCATCGCAGAATTTCAGCAGAATGATGGAAACTATAAAAGGTGGCAAAGTTGAAAACCTATAATTAGACAACACGGTATCAGAGATGAAGACTTCTTTATCAGTAGATAGGACACAAAGGAAGATAGAATCAGTGAATTTATAAGTAGGTCAATAGAAACTATATAAATTGAAATAAACAGAGGAAACAATAAATGGAAAACAAAAATAAAATAGAAACATGTGTCCAAGAGTTGTGGGACAATATCAAAGATTTAAACCGAGGGCAGATACTGCTAGTTTTCCTTGAGTATCTTTTCTTCCCATTTAAAAATGATTGAGGAATTTAGAGTGAGACATACAGATGCTCGGATAAAGACTGAATTGCCAGCCAACTTTGTATCTAGGCGTAACCATGCAGCCAAACTAAATCAGTGGGATTTGAGAAGATGTTGTATGTGCGATTTTTAGGTTATGCTCTTAAACTGAAAGGAAACCCTTCTTTTCTTTTCATTACCCTAATTACTGGCCGAATGGCGGTATCATAATGAAGATCTTAGAGCAAAACTTTTATAAAAACTTGAATCCTTGGCTCCATGGATTTATCATCTCATCCATGGACTAATTATGTTTGGCCTATTATCAGATAAATAAACATATATTTTTCCGCAGCAAATTTTTGGATTTTTAAGCACCATTATGAGAAACACCAGAAACTAATTATGTAGCAGAAATATATTGGCCCCTCGGAACACATAATTAAGTTAGGGGAAAGGTCACTTTTCAGAAGTTTTCACACTATAAAACCATAATTTGAGTACTACGATAAATGTCATGATTAGATACAGAAAAACAATGCATCTTGAAATCACTAGACAGAAACGGCTAGAGAAGTGAATAACATATCCAAATATGTAGTTTGGCAGCATATAAATTTCATCAAAAAATTGATTCTCTGAAGTAATGAATAACTCTAAAATAATTTCAGTCTGTGCAAATAAATACTGTCTAAAATTATATAAAGCCACTGTGAAATACAAAAGCTATCAAATGATCCAAATATCATCCAATGTAATATTCTTAAATTTAGTCTCAATGTAGATTTAAACTATTATATCAAAATGCCAATAAAACTAATAATCTAATTTATAATTTTAATCCTATTGTCTTTATTTAGCCATCAATTCACTCAAAAAATAATTATTGACTGTTTACAATATGCAAAGCTCTATATTGTGCAAGACACAACATAATTGTATTTCAAAATGTTCTCACAGAGCAGATTCAGCTGATTTAAATATAAATATAGTAACCATTGAAGTACCTTCATAACAGAAATAAAAATAAAAACTGTTTTTCACTGGTAAAGAAATAAGTAACGTTTCTTCTCTGGTAGATTCCATGAGCAAAAGTATCATCACTGGGCAAAATTGTATTTTTATAGAATCTAAGAATTGAAAAGGATGCTGCAATAGAAAGGTCAAACCAAGAAGTCTGGGAATGTAATAATGTCTTTTGCAAGAGAAACAGTTATGTTATAAGACATAGAAAGAGCACTTATTTGGGTATCGGGAAACCTGAGTTCTATTTATTGGTTATCCTCTACTTCTTCCTGATCTTAGAAAAATTATTGTGTCTTAGATCTCTCGTTTATGAGAGAAAAGTAAATTTAATGATCTCTGATTTTTCTTCCACTTCTTTCGTAACATAAAGGTACATTATGTGTAGATACTCATCACACACATGTGTTTTAACCCCTTCTCTAGACCATTGATTCTGAGGGTCCCCATCCTCCCTATATTTTCACCAGGTAAACTATGCCTATCATTCAACTGTTCTTTGAGTTTTAATGCCATTGGGCATGTTTAAAACCTGCTCCTCTGGAACACAATAAGGATACAAGATGCAGATGGCAAAGGTTAAGAACAATCTAAAAATACTGCATAGAGTAAACCTAGTGGGACTAGTCTTCACTATGGCCACAACCTAATAACCTGGTTTAACCAGACCCTGAGAGCCCACAAGTTGTTCCTCACAGCTCTAGTAACTAAAGAACAGTGGCTGCAAAAAGTCACAGTCACTACCAATTTGTGCTTCCTAATCCCTTCACCTTTTCACCCATCCCCCAAACTCCCTCCCATCTAGCAACCCTAAATTTATTCTCTGTATCTATGAATCTATTTCTGTTTTGTTTGTTTGTTTATTCTGTTCTTTAGATTCCACATATAAGTGAGATCATATGGTATTTGTATTTCTCAGTCTGACTTATTTCACTTAGCATAACATCCTCTAGGTCCATCCATGTTGTTGTGAATGGTCAGACAAGAATGTGAAATACAGTATGGGGAATATACTCAATAATGTAAAAACTACGTATGGTGTTAGATGGGTACGAGACTTACCGGGGGGATCACTTCATAAATCGTATAAATGCCTAATCACTGAGCTGTACACCTGAAACAAATATACAATAATATTGAATGTCAACTATAATTTAAAAAGATATACAAGATGTAAAGTACAGCATAGGAAATATAATTAATTGTATTGTAGTATCTATGTATGGTGTCAGATGGTAGTAGCCTTCTTGGGATTCTCACTTTGTGAGGGGTGTAAATGTCTATTCACTATGTTATTTTGTATATCTGAAACTAATAATAAAAAAATAAAAATAAATAAAGTAAAAAGAGTCACAATCAAATGTCTAATGATTTTATTATGAAAATCATAAATTTTTCTCAGTACGTTCTCAGAATGTTTATGGATGCCACTCTAGGGACACTCAGTTAGTAAACTGAGGAGTCAAACAATATGAAATGGGAACAATGACCCATGATGCTGTTTTAGACACAAATTATTTTATTGCAAGATTGTTAAATCTTTTATTTATAAAGGCACACTCCTCAGAGGAAGGGAGTTAGCATATTTTATTACTCTACTTTCAGACCAGAGCAACACAGGGGCAGAGGGATTTGGCAACCTGTCAAAAACAGGCCAGCATCAGAGTTTGGAATAAAATAAAAAATAAAAAAAATCCAAATTCGATTATCATAGAAATGTTGTATTATTCCAAAATAATGTTACGCAAACAAATGTCAACCTGACTGTAAAATCCCAATGTGAAGACACTTCTTTTTGAAAAACTTAAAACCTGGAAATGGTTGACAAATCCACCTTCTTGGGAAATTACAAGAACATTGATAAGTTGAGTATTTCAAAAGAGATATTTATCTCTTTATTTGTTTACATGTGAATTTATATCCCAGTTCATTCCACAAAGAATTTGAGGTATCACACAGAACTAAAATCACATAATAAAAGAAGATGAGAGGAAAGGCAATCACAAATAAATTAAAAGTAAAATAGTAGTCAAATAGTAAAATGAAGTAGAAGAAAGTTAGTACATGGTTATGTATGCTACAATGACCCAATAAAAGTTGTGACAATTTCCATAACAGCAGAACTCACTATAGAAAATTATTACAAGCCCTGCAGTGGGACACTGTAGGGGCTGTGATGGCAAGCAATCGTGGTATATAAATGATGTCCTCTAAATACATAGCTCTAAAGCTCTGTTAATGTTTTAGTTTCATGAAAAAATAAATTTTTCTATTTATCTAGAGTAGGGGTTCTTATTTTGAAACCCCAAGATGGGTTTTAGAGGGAAGTACAGGAATTCTAAAGCTGAATGCACATTTGGATGTTTGCAAATTTGGGGTAGAAAGAATTCATAACTTCCATTATATTCTCAAGGATTTTCAACCTCAAAAGGTCAGTTGCCACTGCTGTAGAAAATGAAAAAAAAATTGGTGAACTATTTATCTTGCAGTTAACATTTCATTAGGATTATTTTAAAACTTATTTTTTAAACTCAAGTCATGATATAGTTAGGAGAGACAATTAGTGGCTGGTATTATATACATTGGTAAAAGCCTGAAGTACAGGTGTTGTGTTGCTAATTATATGCATAATTATAGACTTTAAAAACCTTCCAAAGAAAGAAAAAGAAAACCTCTGGTAGAAGATTGAAAGACATGCAGAAAGATAGTTAGGAAAAGAGGACTGAGGCTTAAACTATTGGGATGGACCCAAGTTCTTAAATGTGCCTGAGAATATAGTTAAATGGGAAAAATAATATACTATCTCATGGGTTGTTTTGAGAACTAAATAACTATTATATATAAAATGATGTAAATGTGTTTAATATTAATATACATCATTATTACTACTGGTACTACTATTAGTATTAGTTTTATGAATTCTTCATCTATGTGGAAAAACTGAATAACCGTAAAAAAAGTCTAAGATAGTCCCTTTAAAATAGCTTTATTTACCTTTCAACAAATGAATAAAATAATTCCACATCATATGGCACATCTGCTATATATTGGGTATAGCATATGATTTGTATCAGGAGATTTTTTTTCCTGCATCCTAAATAACTCCAACTTTAGTGGTTTAAAACCACAGCCATTTATTATTGCCACCAAGTCTACAAGCGCACCAGGTGATATTTCCAGTCTGGGGCAGGCTTGGCTGATTGGGGCTGAACTTGCTTGTTTGTCTGATGTCAGCAGGAAGTTAGCTGAGGCTGGCTTATTAAAAGGACTTCACTCATATTTCTGCTCATTGCTTGGTTGTTGACTGGGCGAGGGTTAACTGAGCCATAGGTAGTCCATCATCCAAACGGTTAGTTTTTTCATATGGTGACCCGGGAAGTTTAGAAAAAGGGAGAACAGAAACATGGCAAGCCTTCTTGAGATCTAATCTTGAAATGGGCACAATGCCATTTACAGCACATTCAATGATGCAAACCAAGTCACAAACCTGAACCAAATTTCAAGAGTAGGCAAATAAACACCACCTCTTAGTGGCAAGAGATTCTCACAAATGGGGATAAAAGTGCAAATGCCTTGCCATTTTTGTAACATGTTGCATTATTTAGTAAGATATTAAAAGTTCTCCATAATGTCCTTTGGGAAATTTGAATAAACTACCTAAGAAAAATCTAAACCAAAGTGGTGTGATGACACATTTAATTTAAATTAGACGTAAAATGTTCTCCTATGAGAATAAATAAAATAAATAGAATTAACCTCCTATTTAGGCTTAGCAAAAATGTTTTGGTTTTAGTTTAAGGAATATCTGACATCTTAGGGAGTTGGAGGTGGTTATAGGTACAAGGACCAAACTTCTGTTCACCTTACAACCACAGCATATAAAATAATATTTATATTGTGTTTTGCCATTGGAGAGAATAATTCATATGGCTAATCCTAAAGGACTTTTGGGAGCTGATATCATGTAGACATTAAGAGTGAAGACTGAAAGAAAACTGTTTACATTCAAATTTTACTACTTTCTTACTAGCTTTGTGACCTTTAGCAGGTTACACAACCTTTCTGAATCTCTTTCTTTATGGGTAAAATAAGTATGATAGAAATTCCTATTTTATAGGGATTTTACATAAAATAAATTAGATAACCAAGATAAACCTCTTGTGTATAGCACAAGTCACAGTAAATTATTCAAGGAATGTTGGCTATTTTTATTGTAAATATTAAAATCCAACGTAAAATAAAAGAGTCCAAAACAGACTATGAAATGTTATTTGAAGTTCACTATTTATTTTACCATAATAAAATTCCTATTGATCTTAATTCTAAGGTAATATTAAAATTCATATTCTAAAGGAGTTAAGAAACCATCTTGTGATGTGCTTAGCCTGTAACAAACTTCAATTTATGAAGTTATAGTGACAATCTATGAAGTTCAAGTGACAATAAATAAAAGTATAAGTCACACGTGGTTGTAAAAATAGTGAAAGGAGACTTCCTGTAAAGATCTTGGAAGTTATCATTCCCATTTCTACAACAATAAAAAGCTGGAAAACCTGAAAATCGTGATTTTTGTTGGACTCATCAGAGAATTGAAATCAGGGCAAAGTGCCCTGACAAAATCTGGAGAAACAGGCAAATCAAGAGAGTCATAGCAGAGATGTGCTTACCTGGAGCAGAGGCTACCTAAGTCATAAAATGATAGGGAAGCTTAAATAGTAACTTTGATGAATTCCTGCGGGCTGAGTTGGATACGTGTGAAAATAAAAAAAAAAAAAGTAAAAAATACAATAAAACATCCAAGGACCACAGTCTTAGGTAGGACCTCACACTTTCAAAGGCTTTACCTTCAGAAACCCCATCAGGTTTGTACAGTGAAGATCCAAGAAAGACCCTTACATTCTCTGGTAGGAGAAATAAATAATTCTTCTGTAATATTCCCAAAACCTGCTCCACCACAAAGGTTTACTTTCACCTTATCCAACATGGATTTTCTCCTACTCCAGCCTCCTTTAGCCTTCCTATCTCACTGTAGGCCAGTAGGAATGGGGAGTTATACAGTGCGGGTCACTGTTTACAGACACAGGCCACTTAAAGACTGATACTTAGTTGGAAGATAATAGAACTCTCCTACCCTGTCACCCTTTCTACCACACCAACAGCACTCCTATATAATTGACACATGAGCAAAACACAAATATTTCTGAGGAAAACGATTGAGAAAACCCAAGGTGAAGATGGGAAACAAAGCAAGGACATGAAGCCTTAGACACCTATAGCTATAGAAAACATTATAACAAAGCCCAACTTATAACCAGATTAACATAAATTCTCACAGAGGAGGCCTATTTATCTCTAGTGTACCCTATTGTGTACAGCTTTCAATACAAAATTATAAGACAACAACACGTCAAAGGCAAGAACAATCTGAAAAGACAACGTAATCATCAGAACCTGACTCAGATAGATGCGGATGGTAGAATTAATAGACAGGGCTTTAAAGTAACTAAGACTAATATGTTAAAGGATCTAACTAAAAACCTGGACAACCTATAAAGACAGATGGCTATGTAAGCAGATAGATGGAAATTCTAAGAAAGAATCAAAATGAAATGCTATAAATAAAAAAACACTGTAACAGAAAGAACATCTTTCTTGACTCATTAGCAGACTCAACAAAAGTGAAGAAAGAACTGGTGAGCTTGAAGATGAGTTAAAAGAAACTTTCCAAACTGGAAAAAAGAAAAAATAGAAACACAATCCCATATCTGTGAGACATTTCAAAGGTGTAATAGATGCTTAATTGGAATATTAAAAGGAGAAGAAAGAGAGACCTGAGCAAAAAATATATGTATATACATTTTCAAATATATATATTTGAAGTAATAATGGCTGAAAACTCTTCAAAATAAATGATAGCAAAATTATCCTAAAGTGAAGGTGAAATAAAGACTTTCTTATACAAGCAAATACTGAGGGTATTCACCATTAACAGATCTGCCCTGTAAGAAACATTAGCCAATTTTTTTTTCAGGCAGAAGGAAAATGAGGTATGTCAGAAACATGTAACTACATAAAGAAAGGAAGAATATCAGAGAAGAAATAAATTAAGGTTAAAAATGTTTATTTTTCTTACCCTTAATTGATCCAAAAAGATATCTGTTTGTTTAAACTAATAAGAATAACAATGCATTTGAGGACTATAGCATATGGATAATTGAAATGAATGAAAGCAAGTCACAAAGGATGAGAGGGAAGAATTATAAGGTACTTACAGTACACACGAAGTGAAATAGTGCCATTTGAAAGTATGCTTGGATTAGTATAAAATGTATATTAAATTAAAACATATATTTAGAAAACTGAAATATCTTTTTAAAGAAATTTAATTGAAACACTAAGAGAGGAAATAAAATGGAGTCAAAGAAAACAGAAAATAAGTACTGGCAACAAATAAAAAAGTTACAAACATGGTAAATATTAATCCAAATATATCAATAATTACTTTAAATGTGAATAGTCTAAATATACAATTAAAAGACAGAGATTGGCAGAGGAGATAAAACAACAAAAGACTCAAAAAAAAAAGAAAAAAAAAACCTCAACTGTATGTTAGTTAAAGAAACTCACCAAACATGAAGACTCAGATATGTTAAAATAAAAAGGGTGAAGAATGATAAACTGTATAACACTAACCAAAAGAAATATGGAGCTGCTATTTTAATTTTAGCCAAGGAAAACCTCAAAGTCTAAATAAAATTATCAGACATAAAGACAACATAGTGATAAACAAGTCAATTCTCTAAGGAGAAATAACAATCCCAAACATGCATGCACCTAAAAGCAGAGTGTCAAAATATGTGAGGTAAAAACTGATAGAACAAAAAGGAGAAATAGACAAATACACTATTATAATTGAAGAATTCAACACCACTCTATCAGTAATTGAAGATCAAACAGGCAGAAAATCAATAAGGACATAGTTCATCCAAAGAGCACTGTCAATCAATGTAATCTACTTGACATTTCTAGACTATTCAATCCAACAGCAGCAGAACATCCATCCCTCTCAAACTTGCATTGAACTTTCACCATGATGACCCACATTCCAATTTACAAATCATATCTTAACAAATTTAAAAGAATATAAATCATACAAAGTATGTTCTGAGACCACATGGAATTAAACTAAAACCCAATTAAATTAAACTGGAAACTAGTGGAACAATACCTAAAAACAAAAAACAAATATTTGGAAATAAAACAACACACTTCTAAATATATTAACCACAGAAAAATCTGAAGAAATTAAAATGTATTTTGAAATAAATGAAAATAAAAATATAGCTTCAGAATTTGTGGGGTGCTTCTCTTTTAAGCAGTACTCTGAGGTAAATTAATAACATTAAATGCATATATTAAAAAATAAGAGCAATCTGAAATCAATAATCTAAGCTTTCACTTAAAAGTATGATCTCAAGAAGAGTAATTTAAGCCTAAAGGATTCAGAATAAGAAGTATAATACAAATTCAAGCAGAAATCAATGAAATTGTAAAAAAGAAAACTTTAGGGAAAATCACCAAATGAAAAATTGCTTTCTTAAAGATCAATAAAATTGATGAACCTCTATACAGAAAGAAAATAGAGAAGACACAAATTCTAATATAGGAAATGAGAAAGAGGTCATCACTACTGAACACATGCACATTTAATGGATAACAGAGGACTATGATGGACAACTCTATTCCTACAATTTTAATAATCTAATGAAATGGACCAAGTACTTGAAAGATGCAAAGCACTGAACCCACAGAAGGAGAAATAGATAACCTGAATAGCCTTATATGTATTAAAGAAAATAAATCACTTAATAAACTTCCAAGAAAAGGAAATCATTAGGCCCAAATGATTTCACCAGTGAATTCTACAAATTATAAAGAAGAAATTTAAAAAGACAAAATAAATGAACTACTAAAGCACAAATAGACATGGATGAATTCTAAGTACATATTACTAAGTGAAAGAAGCTGGTCTGAAAAGGATACGTATTGTATCATTCCAATTACATGACATTATAGAAAAGGCAAAACTATAGAAACAGTAAAGAAGGTCAGTGGTTTCCAGGAGACTAAGAGAAGTGGAGGAAAGTTTAAATATGTGAAGCAGAAATGATTTTTATAGTGGTGAAAATATTTAATATGATACTATAAAATGTATACATAACACTATAAATTTTTCAAAAGCCATTGAACTTTACAACACAAACAATAAATCTTAGTGTATACAAATTCTTAGAAAATCATCTAAGAGGTGCAGAATGTGACAAAACAATCTGACTTATAAACATATGACAGAATTTTATTAAACCTCTTCAATAAGTGGAGGGTGGGGGTATTACCTACATAACTGCAAATTAGTGGGGTCTGTAAAATTAAAGACAAAAGAAAATGTGCATAAGAACTGTACTCTAGTTGATAAAATCACCTCCCATTAGGGTAAAGGTTAACAATTCTGATACTATTATACATGTATACTGGAATTGAAGATTAAAGTAAGTGTTTATTGGATGGTGAGAGTTATTTTAGAATGAGAGTTTACAGATGAGCAAGGAAAGGAAGCTAGAATGGTCCATGTGGTACTGCAACAGAGTTGAACACATTAATATGAACTCATATTTAGCTTTACATAGATAGAAATGGTTACATACATATATACTTACATACATGAGTTACTATGCACATACATATTTCCTTTTTATCAACCGAGAGGGTCTAGAAGTAGTAAGATTCAGCAACAATGAGCACACCTAGCATCCCGATCTTGGTTTCTAACACCATTCTCCAATAAATGGAACCAGAGCTCGTTGGAAAAACAGATAATTGTAAGAGTGAGTATATCATATTTCCCCAGAGCAAGAAATACATAAGATGAGCCTGGAGCATCCAGTACTAGCAGAAGGTAAGGGAGTGTTGAATACACACATGCACGCATACACACACACACACACACACACACACACACACACACTCTCACACTAATAGGGGTAGGGATGAATGGCTGTTCAAAGGACACAGAAGCCAACTGAAAGGGCTTCCAATGGCCACACCTGAAGTAACTTGAGCAACAAAATAAACTAGTATTGGATGATATCTCAAAGTATAAAATAAATATTCATGAGTCTTACATTGATATAAGTAAAGTATTGAATTATTAAATAAATTATAAAGAAGAAATTTAAAAAGACAAAAATAAATGAGCTACTAAGGCACAAATAGACATGGATGAATTCTAAGTACATATTACTAAGTGAAAGAAGCTGGTCTGAAAAGGATGCATATTGTATCATTCCGATTACATGACATTATAGAAAAGGCAAAAATATAGAAACAGTAAAGAAGATCTATGAAGAAGAATTTGAAATAAATTATCTAAGTACCCTCCTAGGGAAATATAGATTCCCACTCCTCAAATATCTACTGTACATAGTGACTTCCTTCCAAAGAGTATAGTATAAAAGGGATAAAAATTTCTCTATTTTATGGTAGAGAAAAACACTACTTTAGCCAGGTGATTAAAGTCAACATCAACAGTCAAATCATATTGATAACATGTATACCCTTGATATGATGCAATGAAAATAGGACTTGACTTCTGTGATTTCTCTTCCCAAAATCCACAACAGCCGTTTAATCAGGAGAAACACATCAGACAAATTCTAGTAGTTGTGCATTCTACAAAATACCTGACCAGTACACCCTCAAACTGGTAATCAAAACAAGGAAAGTCTGAGAAATTGTCACAGCTCAGAGGAACCTAAAGAGACAATGAAATGTTATGTGATATCACAAATGGAATCTTAGAAAATTAATTGGAAAATAAGTAAAAACTAAGAAAATTTGAACAAAGTTCTTAATGAATATTGATGTATCAATATGTACAATAGTAATTAATTAAAAACAGGGAAGTTGCAGTATAAAAAAGACAAAAATGCTAGAGCACTGTCCTTGAGTAGACTGGAGTGGGTGGGATATCATCCATAAATGGAGAGCTGACCTCAGGGAGGAATATGTTGGGTTCCTCCATAGTGATAGGAGGAAGGGAGAGCGGTTGCATAGGTGAGTAAATGTGATGAGAGTAGATGAGAGTTATTTTCTAACTGTCTCTATTTTTTTCTGTAACAGAAATCAAGCACATCAGCTAAAAGTGAAGTGATTTTAGAGGTATGTGCAAGAGAATAAAGTTAGACATCATCTTGTTTGAGAGCAGATCAATTGAACTAGGAAAATATAGCACAATAGCCAGACCTCATATTTATCATGAATCTAAAAAAGAACCAATCAGCATTTATCTGTGTGTATATGTTGTTTATTTTTTTCTTCAGCCATATTTCTTTTCATGGGTGCATGCACAAGGTAAGAGATTTTATTTTAACTAAGGTTGGCTAGTAAAGAGAAGAACATGTAAGATTGTCAAGAATGTAAGCGAAGCCCGGAGGAAATCATAATAATTGCAAGTCATGCAGTTTATGCTGAATAAATGAGAAAAAGAGGAGGACCTACATTTGGGGCTATTAGTGGTAATGAATTAGAAAGATAGAACAGGGCGCTCTATCAGGGATACTTGAGAATAGCATTATAGAGAGAGTGCGTTTACTGTTGATGACATGGTCTGGAATATGGCACGAAAGTGAGTGGCTGAGGAAGGGGAGATGGCAGGCTCATAGAAGCAGAGAAGATCAAAAACAGGAGGCTAAGGTGCTGGAAAAACCATCTACATTGATTTCGAATTCTTCAAGAATGATAATCTAGGTAGTGAGAGTAAGAGTAACAGAATCATGAGCCAATACCTTTAAGAAATGAAGAGAAGTGACTGAAAATGGGGAGACAGGTAAAGGTAGATAGATGACTTGTAACAAGGCAAGATGGTAGTAAAGTTTGATAACATGAGCTTTATGGAAATGACTTTAGGGATAAAAGAGGGGGAATCTTTGGCAGTTGCAAAGAAGAGCAAGTGGAAAAAACCTTCCCACCTCCAAGTGCACCACTTAATATCCACCTTTAAGAGTGATGCAAAAAAGTAGTCTCCTCAGAGAAGAGATAGGTTTCAAGAGAGCAGAGCAAGAAGGTGAGGGGATTTCACAGAAGAGAAACATAGAGAATGACTTCCAAAGGCACAGTGAAAGTGTTGCGACATTACACTGAGCTCTACAAGGATTAGAGTCTGTTGGACAAGAGATAACATGGTGCCTACATGAATAAGAATAATAGGCATAGAAAGATTGGTCCTGAAAAATCTTAAGGCTGAGAGTAGGCATGAGCTGTGAGAAGGTGTACACTGGGGAGTTGGTTTCACATGTGTACTGAGTATTGGAGCTCCTTATTCTTTTTTATTAAACTTTATAATCATCTAGTATACAATATAAAGAATATTACTGGAATCTCTGAGATATGCAGAATTTAGCCAGAATTGTTCCAGGATTATTAATCTGGAAACTTAAGCCTCCTATTAACGAGGATCTGGGTTTCTGTGATTTTATTTAGCAGAGTCCTGTCACAGCCTATAACATTCTAGAATCTGATTTTAAAAATAAATTGCATTGTTAGTGCTATCATCTCTAAGTTAAAAAGGTTGAGATTAAAAAGAGTAAAAATATTAATTTTCAGATCAGACACCTGCTGCTTCCAATTTAGATTTTTGGTAAACTATTGGAAATGAAAACACCAGAGTGAAATGTATTGTGTTATAACCTCCCTAATTAACAACAGTCAGTTCAGAGCAACCTTACTCGGGGTCTCCGTTTCCTCACTGAGCTGACCAGGGGAGACCTTGAAGGCAAAATGTGTGAGCCCTGTTAAAGAAAACCTCAAACAACAGATAAGCACTGAAGTCTTTGAAGAAATTGTGAACACCCTCTGGGGAGAAAATTAGACTTGTGAACTTAAAAAATGGCACACAAACATTTTAACACAGAACCAAAGACAGAGGTCAACAGGGATATTTCCAACTGAAGATTGCCTGTTGAGGAAGAAATTAGTTTTGAACATCAAAAACAAATGAACAAAGGGAGCAGAAAACATTATATTAGTGTTCTTTCCTCAAGAAAAAAATCCTCCTAACCCTCCCCCATGAAAACACACTAATCAACTTTTACTACTAAAAAAGAAAATCTGTTTCCAAATAAGAAAATCTAATTCTAGGAAACTAATCAGAAAAAGAAGTGTATTTACAAGCACCTCTATATTCTTGCTCCTTCAATAAAGTTGCTGACTTTGATCTCTTGTTCTTAAATATATCTGTAATTAATCTTATACTATTGATTTATTATTTATCATTATATCTTTAGCTTTAACTATAAATGTAAAAGTCTTCAGACTACACACAATTTATGCCATTTTTTCCTCATTATTGTGTTGGCGAAGAAGAATTTTCGTCATCCTACAAAGGTTCTTTTAGCTAGTCTAATAATCAAATGAATGGGAAACAGATTAACAGGAGAAAAACAAATTTAATTTTGTATGTACAGGAACCCAGCATACATGAGATGTTGGATGACAGAAAGGTGATATGAGGTGTATATGCCATCCTGAGCTAAGGAATGGGATAGTGGCCTGGGGCTTCAGTGGGAGGAGGGTAATTCACAGGATGAAAAGAAGAGCAAATGTTAACAATTAGATGTCCTGCCATACAGATAGGTCATAAAAATGTATTACTGGTATTAACTTATTATGGGCAAGGCCCCAATTTAAATTCTTTAAGAGAGAGGTACAAGTGCCCACTCATGCACTGGAAAGTTTTCATGTGCCACCAAGAGTGTGCTTACTCCCTGTGAAGATCACTGTATTAGTGAAAGTCACAAACGATTGCTTTTCTACATGCTTTGTGTATGGAACCCACTCTGGTCATGCCTGGCTTCACTAGGACAAGCTTGGGACAGCAGGAGAGGATTCCTTGCAGGTGGGCGAGGTTTGTTCACCTGACACTGCCCTGGGACACACTGGGATCCATCAGTTATGTACACCTTGAAATGAGAGAGATGCAAATTCAGCACAGTGAAATAACTCACAGGAGACAAGAGTGGGGACAAGGCCAATCAAGAGGGCAGATAATAAGAGTTTTACAGTTTGCACCCACTACCCCCAATTCCTGGGACTGGCTTCTTTGTCCTTGTCCCCTTTCCCTTGAGAGTGAGGGAAAGGACAAGGGCAAGGAAGTTTAAGTTGTCCCTAAAGTCTGGAGTTTGCCACTAGCAAACTAGAATACTACTTAACCAAACCAGCCCTGAGTTGTGTTGCTACCAGCAACAAGCTGTGTAATCTAGATCAAGTCACTGATCGTCTTCATCAGAATGATGTAGATAACATAGAACTTATATCACTATTTCTTGGTGAGGCTTAAAATGATTAAAATTTGCATATGCTCTGCACAATGCCTGGCACACTGCACATACTCGATCCGTCCCAGCAGTCACTGCAGTGTTCACACTTACCTATTGAAATCCAAGTTATGTTTCAAGCCCTATCAAAGGATAACATTTTTTGAGAGCTGCTTCTTATCCTCACTCTTTCCCTCTAGGTCTGAGCTGATCAACTCAAACTGTGTAGGTCAATGGCACTTTATAGCTTTGTTGAAGCAGTGATTCCCAAACTTTTCTAACCCTCATAATGACCAGGGAAGTGTGCTGTAAAATACAAATTTTAATTCTTAAGCCTGTATATTTTTATTCAGTAGATCTGAGCTGGGATCTAAGAATACACAGTTTTTTAAACACTTATCAGCTGTTCTGATTGTCAGTCAAATTTGGAAGACCCTGGCAAGATAATCTTCAGTATCCTATTGAATCCTAACTCATATTAAATTAATATTCTGGTATTTTAAATGTTTCTTTTTGTTCCTATTTGCTGTTGTGTAGGGGTGGGGGGAGGGCGGGAAGAGTGAATATGTGGAGCCTGTAGAAAAGGAGTTTCAGTTGGAGGAATTTTTGTTTTTAGTGGTATTGGATAGGGAGGAATTAGTTTTACTTTGCATACAATATCTTTATTTAAAATCTCCCAAATTAATTCATTTACCAGGTGAAAGTTACAGATATATGGCAATTTGTTTTTAAAAAGGAAAGTCCATACTTCTCACTGTTTTGGTACATTGACAACCCTTAATTAATGTCATGTGATATAAACTTCCTAAGAGATATTTATTTAGAAGGTTCATCTGGACTGAAAAATTCAACAAAAACATTTTTGAAAATACATACTCTTCAATACCCTCACATACTCAATAAAGGCAAGGAGAGGAGGGAAAAGTAGATGGGAATAAAAGAATAGAAAGAGATACATTCTTCCTAGAATGCGTGACAAAAGTATTTGTCAGATCTATATTTTTAGATGATTTTTTTGATAAGTAAATATTTCCAATCTCTTTATACCCTTCTATCTGGGAATTTACTTAGAGCCTGCAATTCTTCAATGACTACTGAGATTTTGATAGCAAGACCACTTACAAATTCAAAATAAATATTGCATATAAACAATTCAGACTGTGTCATTTCACAAGTGATGTTAAATTTAATAAAATAAGGCAAAGGAATTAGCAACACTTCATCATGTACATGTATTAATTATTTTCCCAGATTCTCTTTTGCAGTGATAGAGATACCCTGAGTAAGTGAAGGTAAATACAGTTGTAGGAAACAAAAATAAAATTTCAAAGTGCAATATAAAGCCAAATATTTTCTACATGCTTTTACTTAATACTCTTGCTATTATCTAGTTTAGTCCTTAGGCTAATTTTTTTAAATGATGTAAACTTTGGAAAATGTAGAAATGTCATTTAAAAGTAAAGTACTCTACATGGACCTAAGAGGTATATGGCCTATGGTCATGTTTATGTCTACTCAAAAATACACTATCTGGCCTTGTTTTTGCCCCCAGCATATCTTAAAGACATTTATACAAAGATCAAGTGGATCAAGTGGACAAAAATGAGCAATGTTATTTAATGATAAATTTTACCTGGAGCAGTTATTAGAAATTAAGATGCTAGGACTTTTCTCACCCCCTTGAAAATTATAATTAAACATGGATTTAAATATAAATAAGATATAACAAATTTCATCTAGAGAAGGCCAAAGATCATTTCAATTTTGATCTTCTTTCTCACTCATTTTTATTTCGATGACCAGTGCCCTGGGCTTATTTTTGATTATACTCATATGTTGCCTGCTATATCATATTTCAAAGAGTTTATTTTTGTGACCTTCTGAAATATTGCAGGGCAGATTCAAACATGTCCCAAGCAGGCACTGAAATTTTAATGCATTTTTATGGGAACCAGTCTCAGCCGCTTCAATACAACATTCATTTGTCCAGAAGGATGTTAGTGCAATATCGTTCTATTTATAACTCAGAAAGCAAATTCCTGTACTCCAAGTATGTAGAATTATTTGCATTTTTCAATTTAATTCATTAGTTTATCAAGGTCATACAACTACTGTCAAATGTATGTTGTACATCTGAATAAGTTCATCATATTAGCTAATCTAACAACCCAGTGATGTCCAAGTGGACTCTTAATGTGAGTCTTTTCTGAAGTTCAAAACAGTGTTGCTATTGCCACTTTTGTTAATGTCTGTCTTGACACAGATCAAATAAAAATTCTTGTCACCAGTGTTGTTTATCATTCTAATCTCACTACTTAAAACAGCACACAGCACAAAGTAGAATATATACATATATATATATAGAAACTACTTTTTTTTCTCTTTGTGAAGAATAGTTAGAATGAAGTTCTGGCACTACCTCGTTTTTTAGGTGTAGAAGCAAATGCAGTCATTAATTTCCAATATGTGCAAAGTGAAATGAAGAAGTAAAAGTAGAAACTCCGTAGCCCTAATTCTCCTGATCAATACAATAAAGTGAGATTTACCTGAGTAAATCTAATAATTAATTTATTTAAATACATGACTCTATATAGGTAGATAATTTTAGATTTAGGGACATGTGTATTGATTCCTCCTTCACTTAATAAAACATGAAATTGTTCTTGTCATTTCTTAATCACAACAAATCAATCATGGATGGGGGGTTTCCCTCCTATTTTGCTTCTTTTCAATGCAACTTCCACTTTTTTCAGGTACTTGATGCTTTAAACATCTACATTTAAATACTTGTAGAGATTGTTCCCTAGAGTTAAATGGTGCACTGAAACTGCTACAATGATTCTGCCTCAGAGAAATCCATTCTATTTATCCAAATCACTCATTTAATTTTATTGTGTAGAATATGAGTTAGCAAACTACTACCCCAGGCCAAATCTGGCTGCAGCTGTTTTTATGTGGCCCCCAAGCTAAGATTGTTTTTACATTTTTTAATGGTTGAAAAAAAAATCAAAGGATGTTACAAGTGAAAATCATGGGAAATTCAAATTTTAGTATCCATAGACAAATTCTATGGAAACATGGCTTCAGTCATTTGTTTCTGGATTGTCTGTGGCAGCTGTCATACTACAATGACAGAGTTGAGTGGTTGTTACAAAGACCACATAACTTGCAAAGCCTAAATTATTACAATTTAGTGCTTTACAGAAAAGGTTTGCCCACTCCTGGTGTAGAGCATTTACCTCTACTTTCTCTATGACAACATTATTCATTGTTGATGTCCTCTCTAGTAGTTGCTTTTTTCCAAATTGATATATTTTGGGGTGTGTTTAGCAAGATTAGAAGATAGATTATACTGCTGCAATTACAATGATTCTCCTATGTTTGCATCTTGGCATTTTAAAAATATCTCTAAACAATATTTTTTTTTTTTTCTCAGAAAACATTACTTGCTTCTTTGTGGCCAATTTCTATACCACCAAAGATTGGACCTATTTCTAGCCTACTGATCTTCCCCATAGCAGTCTCTCAAGTATTTAAGGACATATGTCATAATTGATTTAAATATATTTGACAAGTAGAATGATATGAAATGTCAATAAATGCAACTACTATCCTCATATAAATACAACCACACATAAACTAAAGAATTTTCAGTGGACTTCCTAGGTGAAATGAATTGTAAACACAAGCCTAAATCCAGTTCTACAAATCTCAAGGTTGAAAAGAGGAAAAGTCTGGACTAGTTATTAGACCTTTTTATTTTCTCCTGATTGAACACCATGTGATACTTTTCACTTTCTCCCTCAAATGTTAATAAAATATAAAACAACTCATGGAATAATTGAGCCAGATTTGTACAATGTCATTCCACCTTTAAATTTTTTATGAAGCTATTTTTGAAAATATTTTAAACTCTTTTGCGAAAAAGTACTCATATGGATTTTCTACTTCAAGAAAATAATAAGGCAGCTTAACTGGTTTTAGAAGACAATATGAGAAAGAGAGTGAGTCAGAAAGACACTGAAAAACAAAAGCTTAAACAGAGAGAAGCGAAAACAAAAGTTTCCAGGTTATCTCTTGCTGTATACAAATTGTATTATTTTTCCTTTTCCTTGTTTTTCAAATCCCTTAGGAGCATGAAGGGTACTTCCTGGGTAGAAATTAATCAACTCAAAGAGAGAATTAACTGGCCTATGTGTGTTGTTTCAACCAAAGGACTTCTTACTTTCAGCAAAAATTTGAAATTAATGTTGAGAAGCCTCACCCTTCTAACAAAAATTTTTAAGCTCTGCATCCGGAAGAGAAACCCTAATATAGTTAATAGGATTATAGAAAGTAAGCATGGTATTTAAAAATTAGTGGGAAAAGAATAAGTAGTATATAAACCTGACTGTAATAACTGAGTACCATAAAAATGCTAATAAGGTAACATACTCCAAAATGCATTTTTTAAATGTGAAGAATTATATTTACAAATATGAATCATAAATTAATTTTAAATGGGCAAATATTTATCTGATTTGGTTTGAGAATGGACTTTCTGAAGAGACTTTATAAATAAATAAGTATAAACCACCTAGAAAAAAAGGACAAAGCAAAGTATATTACTCAGTGTTACTTTGTGTACAATGATACACATTAGATGGAACCACATAAAACTGCAATTTTTGAAGGTCAAATGTATTTGACTATTAAGAATTTCATATGATTGATTCTAACATACTCATGTGGGAGGCGGGCCAAAATTTCTCTAAGGATGTATGAGTATAAGAGCCTCAGATATAATGTACACTTGGTTTCTTTTATTCCATGTTTTATATAGTTTAGTTTAAGAAAAAATAAAGAAAAGCTTAAGATTAACATGATTCTATCCACATCATGTTTAAAAATAAGACATTGGAAAAGTCTAAAAGCCCAACAATAATATAATAGATAAATGATAGAACATCTTTATAGTAGAAGTCTATGTGTCCAATAAAATCAGCGGGGGTGGGAGTGGGGGGGAATAGATCACACTAGACCACCAGAAGGTGCCGGAAGGACAGTAGGACATGTCTCCCTTTTTTCCTAGTCTTCAAAAACCTGTTATTCAGATTCTCCCTTCCTAATTACTCCGGCTTTAACACCGTCTTGCTCCACCTTGTGGGAACTATCTTACTAATATGCTTATATTTGTTCAGAGATAGCAAAAACAATAGGAGCTGGTAAAAGCAGGGTAGTCAACCCCAACTGGTTCACAGGGATCAGGCAGCAGTGCAACCTGTTATGGCAGAGCTGGAGAAGAAGGGAGAGTCCGGGATGTGAAAAGAATCTGGTGATGTGAGACCAACAATCCCGGATTGAGCAAAAGTGGTCAGGACTATGGAGTAGCTCAGGAAGAGTGGAGGTTGCAGCTGAGATGGGAAGAAGGGGTCCACAGCCTGAGATAAGCTCGAAACAGAGTAGATAATAAGGATAAATCTTTGGGAAAAGAACCAGGGCAGAAACCACTTGCAGTCACTGGAAGTTTATCCAAATATTCCTTGGCCATGTGAATGTAGTTTGCTACATTGTGATATTATCTTACTCCAGAACTTTATCTGGAAATATTTCGCATTATTCAATATTGTTTTTCTGTGCCTAATGGACTAGGTCATAAAAAGGCATTATAGTTTTATAGGTTTCTTTTGCCCTTGAAGTCAAGTAATTTTTAAATATTTGAATCTTTGTATTTTAAAAAATAGATATGGAACATTGGCCAGCAGTGAAATATAATAATAGTAATAGTGGTAGAAATTTAAAAAAAGGAATAAAACAAAATGTGTAATCAGTTAACGAGAGAAGTTTATTTAACACGATAGTCTTAGCAATTAATTATTAAGGTTTTCTATTTAGGGTAGGAGAATTTGAAGATTGAAAAAACAGAATCCTAGCATTCTCTTGTATTGGCCCTTTCCTGCATCACAATAAAGACTATAGTAAAATTTCACTCATATAAGGAAACACGTTTTTTTCTTTCATAATATCATTTCATGGTAATGTCATGGAATGCCCTTTAAAACAAATATATGATACAGAATAATATGGGTATAATACAATGTAAGAAGGGGAAAAAACTGGAATTAGGGAAATGTATAAATATTTTTAAAACAAGTAAATGTGAAAATTTCTCAAAATGTTTATAAATCTTAAAGTCCAACATCACTTACAACATTTCCTACAGAAACAAGAGACAGTTTTCTCCAAGTCTTAGGTTTTCATGAGGTACTGATTGAAATACCATGTGGTGGCCCAGCCCCTACATCATAGACTTAGAAGACCCTTCTCTGTCTACATAGTCTTTCCCCCTGGAAGATGAACAAAAGAGTCTCAACAATTTCAAATGGAACTGAGCTGTGCTAAAGAACAACTGCACCAGATGGAGCTAAACGGGAAAGGAAGGCTTATTCAGAATATTGGAATAAGGAAGAGAGTTGAATTGAACTCAACTTCTTGAAACAAAATTCAGGAGTGTTTTTAAGCACTGAGGTGAACTAATGGAAAGGTATTAGAGGACATTAGGTGTAAGGTTAATCAATGTGATTAGACCAGCTATGTTTGTTCATGAGTGCTTATTACCCTCCCACAGAGACTGGGACACAGGGACACTATCTTTTTTGATGATTATATTTCATAGGGATTGCTTCCAGTGTCTTGAGAAAAATATTCCTGGGTTGTAGAAGGTTGACATTTCTCAAAGGAAGAGATAAATAATTCACAAATTGCAAGTTTTCTGAAGTAAATGCTGTAAGAAAAGGGAGTTTAAGGGCCTATAGTCAGGAAGAAATCTGTCTCAAGTTTGGTTAAGTTGAGAGGGATTTAAGGTGTTCTTGATTAGCTGCCTTATGTGGTCTGGTACAATGATTTCTAACTCCTTCCGAAGTCTACTCTCCACGTGCCAATAAGCAAACTCAAGAGTCAAATTTAATCTCTCTATACAAAATACCAATAATGGATGATGACACTGTTTAGCATTCAGAGGCAGGAAACTAAAACTTATAGTTCTAGTCTTACACCCACCATCAACATACAATTTGTTTTGTTTTTCTAACTCAGTGGCTCACATTAGAAGCCAAGACATCATTCCTTTTGTTTTGTTTTTTTTCTGATTAAGCATAGAGAACTCTTAAAATACTTTTCTTTACTTATTTGAATTTTGATTTCAGATGCTATAATGACTTTAACAAACAGTGATGAAATATTCTTTCTGCACTCAATATAAACTGTTACTGAGAACTTTGCTTGTTTGTTCATCCTAGGTCCTACTTAATAAATGTCTGAGTGCCAGGAAAAACTGTCTCCTGAGGAATTGGTTGGTTTTCTACTTTCTGATAAGGAGAATTTTCCAGTGTAGAAACAGCATGCCTAAATAAATTGCTAATCCTGCAGTTTCTGGAGCCAGATTTATGGGTCAGAATCTCAGTGTCAAAGCTTATGGCTGTGTATCCTAGAGAAAGTCATTTTACCATTCTCTGCCTATTTCCTCCTAGTTAAAATGGGGTCATCAGTAGAATTTACCCAACATGGTTATTGTGACAATAACATGATTTAATGTACATAAATCCTTGAACATGTTAAACTGGTATATGGTAAGCCCGGTATATGGTAAGCTCTGAAAAATGATAGCTAGCATCATTTAATTCTCTTTCTCTGTCCCTCTCCCTCCCTTCTTTCACCCTGTCTCTTCCCCCTTTCTCTTTATATCTCTCTTCCTTTTTCATTTGGCTATAAGGAAATTAAATGCTAACACAGCAACTGTGTAGTCTCTTACATAAACTACTTAGAACAGTGCCTGACTCATATTAAATGCTCAGTGTTGTTATTATTTTTTTCATTCCTAGAACTCATGTTTACTATTTGGATTTGGGTTTCACTGCTCATATTTTTGTGTCCTTTATTGTGGATTCTTCGAGCATTGTATGAGTTCAAAGTAAAATAAATATAAAATAAACTATAGTAGAAAATAATCTTCCATGGGTTAGAAGTCACAAACAAGAGGGCATAAAACTTCTCTTTGAAGTTCACACATTAGGAAGATAGCTTTATAAAAATAAACATACCATGCCCCAAATGCATAAACGCCAAGGTTCTGGAATATTTTAAGAAAATAAATTTCAGTAGTACAGTGATTTGCAAAATGTTTGTTAAAAATCTTTGATAGTAGAATATGTGTCCACATGCTCAATTTTCTGTAAATTATTTTGAATAAAATGATGGCTGGAGCTAATAAGAAAGCATGAAATAGTTTATGAAAGAACAATGATATGTTAAGGATAGTGAATAAAATAGAGAAGACATAGATTCTCATTAAAGCCTTCCCAATAAATAATTTGTTATGAATTTTCAGGCAAGACACTTTCCCTCTTTATACCTTATATTTGTGTCAAATGATAACAACACCTGTTCCACTTACCCAAAGGGAGCCTGTAAAGATCAAGTGAGACAATGAATTTGAAAACTGCTAACACACCACATAAACATATGCAGTATACTAATGTAACTAGTAGTATAATTAGAAGATTGCATTTTCAAAATGTTAAAAATTAGTTGCAGTATCTTAAAAGTCTTTAAGCAAAGATTTTAGTATCTTAGGAGTCTTTAACAACTTTAAAGCAAACAGATGGATAAGAATAGCTCTTAGGTGACAATTACAGCATGCTGATTTTTTTGTAGGTGTGACTGAAAGTTATATCTAAAATCAAAATGAAGAAATAAAGTATCAAGTGCACAAATAGTAAGTGGATACAAAAAGGCTTGTTTATTGTCAAACAAGCAACATAATAAAAATATAACCTCAATAAAGCAGGAATGTGTTCATTAAATTCATTTATGGGTTACTGCAATTACAAAGAGTTCCAAGAAAGCATTTATAGGGTTAAGAATCTTTGGGCCTGTTGCTTGATATTATCAATGCAATTAACCTTAACCATTTCTGTCTTCTACATACTGATCTTTAATCACTTCCATAAATGTGTTCCTTCCTCATTGCTATAATGGCCTTTCCACTTTTAGTTGATGAGAAAGTTTATAAATGCTTTGGCTTCTACTCTCAGATGGAAAGATCTCTTACCTAATTGGCTGTTTTTAAGTAGCTCTTAATTGCAACTGGTTCTTGCATGTAATTTCTATTCCATCAGTTTCCCTTTTCTCAATTGCTCCCTATTTATGTTCTATAGGCTTTATTAACTTATAATCATTTTTATGATATCAATTGCTTCACGATGTTTTTAGAGTTGGTAGGTAGCATTAGCTTTCTAGGTGATGAACTTCTAGAATTATGAAAATCTCTGACATTTTAAACGTTATGAAATTAGTATAAAAAATTATACTACAACAAGAAAAATATCAGGCAATTTTAAGGCACATTATATATGGCTTAATTCTGAAAGTCAAGGGCAATAGGGAAAGGGTGTGTGTTTACTATTTGTGTTTAAACATCACAAAGGAGCATGGCCATCAATAAACAGATGCTATCATCATATAAATTATAAAATCAGAGTTTTTATAAATATTATAATTACTGGGTAAATTATGGTGGAAAGGAAGATGAAACTGACAATAGGGAACATTTCTGTACTATAAAGGGGGATGAGAGGACCAGGTTAGAGAATACTGCGAGATTTTATATCTTCTAACACAGAATAGGTAAATGTTATAATTCCTGTACTGAAGGAGAAGTCCTGGAAAAGTCTGACGGCTTAGGTGGAACTTTTTATTCTCTGATTAAACAAAAATAAAGATGTTAATAAAGGTTATGAATTATTATTTTCATCAGCAATAGTCATGTTGCCTCATGTCTCTGAACCATGAATTCACTACAAGATGGAAGTTGACATTTATAAGTAAAAATTATATAATAATAATGTGCTATAGATCTGGGCAATAGATGTGTTTTTTATAACATGACAATAAACAATAAACCAAGATCAGAATTTTTTCTAACACATAAGGTGCATGATGCATGCATGTGGGGCTATGAGAATGCTAGAAATGTGGGCAGTAAGACAAAGAATACTGGTTGCTCCATTTCCTTTCAAACTAACTCTGCCTTCAAACCCTTTCCTTACCCAGAAAATATAAATGAAGGTGAAAATTATTTCCCAAAATTTAAGTAAAATTTTACTCACATATTTTCTCCATTAGAAAAACTTCATAACAAAGGGTAGGAGGGTGAATATTGAGTTGTAAAAGAGTAAAAAATCCAGGTTGACTTTGTAACCTGTAAGTACAATGTGAATAAATCACAACGAGGGAAATGATGAAATAGCACTTACTGAGTAGAAACTGAGTGCTTACTATATATCAGAAACTGTGCAAGATGTGTTATTGTGCCATCCCTATATACATACTGAGTATGCCATAGAGCCTGTAGTTTAAGTTAGGCAACTCTAAAACTAACCTCTGAATTTGGTGAAAATCCATTTAAACATATTTGCTGGATGCAATGATAGACAAATGGACAGACTATCATCTTATTCATATGGATATTATTTTACAGGTTTTAAAAAAAAAAGCTTGTTAAGTTAAAAAAAAAAGTCAATAAATACTTATTTCTTCTTTATCATTTTAACTTTCAGTAAACCAGGAAATTAGTTGTAACACCACAAGTGAAGAATATTATCTCTCTTAGGTCACATGGGACCAGTTTTTTTTTTTTGTTTTTTTTTTTTTGCACTCCAATCTAATGGACTTTTAGTGGCCTCCCTAAGCATTTAACTATAGACGAAGTGAATTAGGCAATAGGGAAAACCGGCTCATTAGGATCCAATGTGCTGTACTCAGAATTAAATTAAAGAGTCTCACCTCATCAAACTCAAGAATCCACCATAACACAGACACTGATGAACAATGGCCATTGTTTCTCAACGGAAGATGGATCTATCTTTTGGATTCTGAATGCACACAATATAACCTCCTATTTTGATGTTTCTGGAAAATTCACAAGGTCATCAGAGCTTTCCAAAGGTTATACTCTCGAATTTCAGATGGTTTCCTGGGATTGAGCTGCTCAATATATTTCAACTTATTTCTTACCACGTTTCATCCAAATGCTTCTCCAAGTGTACCTCTGTGCTCAGACTGTAAAACAACGCAAGCAGTGCAGGGCAAGGGAAACAGAAGTGAATTAGGGCATAGACAGTGATGTTAAATTAGAGCTTGCCTAGTGCTCCATTTATTTCTGAAATACATTTACAGCATTAAAATTCTAGAAAATGCATTTTAATTTTTATTTTGTAGCCATTCACAAAAAAAGTGATAATGAAGGTCCCTGAATATAAGCAACATACTTAACAAGAAAAATGACTAACTGCTGTTTTCAGATGGTTTAGTAAATCAAAAAGTTCTCAAACTACGGCAAGAGAGAATTGAAGAAAGTTGAGCAGCTTTTATAAGCATTAAAAAAAAAAAAAGTGACTTGGAAAGCAATGGCTCCCTTCATGGAGTGACTTTTTGAATGAGGGACTAAGTTTCTTGATTTCTTTCTTCTTTTAATGTTTATTTTTATTCCACAAGCAAAACTAGAATAATCTACAAACAATCTCAGCATCATTTCCCAAATATATGGCCCTTGTTTTTGTTTTGTTGTTATTGTGGTTTAGCAGACCATCTATTCTCATGAGATAATGTTCTACAGAAAAATGCTTTTACAACATTGGTTTTGAAACATACCTGCACTTTACCCATTTAGCACCAAAACAGTCTTTTATTCTAACCTTTTTGTTTAAAATTGTTATAAATGTCCTGTTTTGAAATTACTGTGTTGGTTGTTTTTGCTGAACCACACCGACCCTTTGCTGGTGACGCAGATTCCGTAGGCTGCTTATCAATAAAAAGCTCATGTGATACTTTCAGAACACATTGAGGTGTGTCAACATGCTGCCCCTACACTCACAGTCTATAAACTGCATGTTTTGGTTTGTTTGCTGTTGGATTTAAATTAATTTGGGGGGTCTGTTTTTTTGTTTTGTTTTTTTTTTCCTGCATTTCACATCATGATTTGTTCTATATTGAGCATGTAAACCAAGTAAAAATCTTGTGAGATGATAACAAACAAGACTTCCCCCAGGAACTCTCCTATCAATAAAATAAACACATAAGCTTTAGAATGCCTTGAACTCATACTATATAGTTAATGCATGTGTGTGTATCAGACTACGTAGTCTACCTAAGGTATATAAGTTTCCAACTTAGCATTTATGATTAGTAAAAGCTCTGAACCAAATTTATTGTCTGTGATCCTGATTTATCTTTTTTGTTTTGTCCTGATTATTTTTTTCTATGTATGCTACTTTTATCTTTGATAGAATATTGATTACTTACACCTAGGTCCTTATTATTATTTGAGGAAATACCTTGGCTCATGAGTTTGAATGAAGTCTACTTTAAACACATTTTTTAATCAATTACATTCAGGAGAAGATTTAATAATCTGCCATATGCTGGAAGCTACTGATTACCTATTACCAGGAAATGGATTCTGTTTACGTTTTGGTAGCCTATGGCTTTCTTTTTCATTCTACTGTAAATCTTCGATGTGCTCTGGACAGTAACCTCAGTGTTCTGACTATATTGTACCAATGAGAGGTTTATTTGTTATTGTTTTTTAGAGCGAATAAAAAAGTTTAAAATTGTATTAAAGTTGAAAATAATATGTAGGAAAATGGACACTATACCACTTCCTTTGTGAGACAACACACTTATCCACAATAGCTCAGATATATTACTCCTTAACTGTTTTGGATCCAATATTTACATAGGTTGCAAATGGACTTTGGGGCAGCAATCATATGAGTGGAAGGTCTTAAAATTGCTTCCTGGTGTTCAGGTTCATTTCAATAGGGCACCTTGTAAAATATCTGAGTTTATGCTAGTGAGACATTACTATTCAAGTAATGTAATTCTTATAATTTAGGGAAAAATTAAAGGTAATGAAGCATTAAAAGATTGGAAATGAAAGAAAATTAAATTCTATAAATATGTTCTTAGTCTAGCTTGCTAACTAAGAAAGACACAGCCACCAAGAAGATGTGGTGAAATGCTCAGTACTTTTCAATTTAATCACATTTATTGAGTATCTAGTAAGTGCCAGGGACTATATTTAGGTACTTTGCATAGGATAGAAACATGGGTAAAATATAATCCCTGTGCTTAGGGATTATACAAGAGGAGAGATATGGGTAGAGAGAATAATAATTCAATAATTACAATAATGAATATATCCATAAGAAATCAGTTCTGGACAGAGAGGGAAGGTGACATTGAGAATGACATCAAACCTATGTGCTCAAGGTTGAATAGGAGTTTCTCAAGTGTATAAAATTAAAGATAGACAACTAAAAATAGACAGGGAAAAAGTAAAGATAGACAGGGAAACAGAGACCAGGATATGTAAAGGGTTAGAGGTGTCAGAAAATAGGGTCTGTCCTGGCGATTTTGAGCAGCTTGCTATGGCTTGACTTTAGGTACCCTGTGATAAGAGGTGAGGTTTAAAAAGGAGATAGAAACCAAATCATAAATGGCCATGAAACATTTGATCAAATGACCAAGGCCCATATGACAGAAAGGACAGTTGTTTGGCTTTTCTCTGATTTGACACAAGAATCTACTGAAGGCTTTACAAACATTGTGTCAATTGGGGAAAGTGAAAGATGAGGAGAGAAAGTAGAATTGAAAAGCTGGAAGAGTCATAACAAATAGGATGATGAAAGATTTATAGTGAGAATGTATTTTCACTTTCTCTACCACTAGAAGGTTAACTGAGTTGTGTCAAAATCCCAGACATAACAATGAACTAAACTTTGATTAGCCAGAATCCCCTCTCTTTGTGTTACAATAATTGTCAGATCATCCTGATATTCTGTATTCACTGTTGTTTTCCATAACTGGAAAATGAATACAAGGTTCAAGCACCCTAGGTATAAATCCTGATGTGTACTTACCCCACTGTAATCTTGTTTAAAATTTTCAAGAGAAAATAGCATGTATTGCCAGAAGAAAATCTCTTTGAAGTTTTAACAAAAGACAAACAGGCACACATGTTACTGCTGTTACTCTTCCGAGAGCCTGCGAAGCAAGAACTCTTTAGGCCATCCATCTTTCTATGACAAGACCAAGCATCTCATTCCAATCAAATACTGTTCCCAACAAACATGCTCTATATTGGCCGTGGGAATGGAAGCTTAGATAGAACTTCAAGAAATAACAATTTTCTTTCTTCATTTCTCCTTTATTGAACACTAAAAAGATACTGTAAGTAGTCACTAAGATCTAGTCTGTCACAGCACCTTCACTACAAAAACAAAGTATTTTTCAATACTGCCCTCTCCAGAGTAAATAGAAACAGTACCTTATTTTGTTTGCAGAGGTTTTACCCATAGCTTGTCAGTTCTGTATTGACAGAAAAATACCCCTTTTTATTGCATGAAATAATCAAGAGAGCTAAATAGACACTACACTATATTTTCCATTGTGGAAAGTAATCCATAGAGAGTTATACAATAAATTAAATGCTTTACTATTGTGTTGCACACAATGACCTATGAATTTTTCTTTCCTTTCTTTTTTGTTCAGCAATATATTCCAACTGAAATGCATTATTTTCTAACATAGCTTCAAAATCATATACTTGGTTTCATTTATGCAATAGCAAACGCTGAGTAAATGGCAAATTTTCTGTTATAGGCAAAAAGAAAGTTAAAATGGAGGTAAATTTTAATTCTCTCATTTTGAAAATTAAGATACAAATCATGGAATATGTAAATTAATTACGCCAATTTGCTGTTTTACTTTTAAGCCATTTCAGGAACTGTTTGCATAAAATAAAACAAAATTTCAATCTTTATAAAAGCAAAAGCATTTTCCTTGTACCTGTAGAAATAAAAATAGACTATGTTTACTTATCACAGGTTAGGTAATGAGAACATTTTGTTTCTATATTGCTATTCTCAATTCTGAAAATCTACTACAGCTAAAGTAAAGGGGAAAATCATTTCTGTAATTCAGTATTCTTAGATCTACTCTGGAGAACTAGTTAATAGATACTTTCTCACTAGTTTCATGAAGCAATACATGTTAAATTTCTTAACCCAGAGCAATTCTAGAGTCTTGAGGATGTTTTCGTATGTGTTTATTTCTCAGCACTCTACACTTCTCTGAGCTACTCTTAATTACCTATTCAACATATTTTCACCAAACCTTTACTATGCTATACACTCCTGGGTGCTCAAATAAACAGTGCTGTCCACAGAATATCTAATAAAGAGTTTGCATGTTGTTTCATGTATAGGAAATGCCACCATATGGAACAGTTTCATTCTCACGTTGTTTAGGCCCTAAGCTTTCTGGTATCGAAGTATGTAATGTTTCCTTAAAGGTCAATAGCAATAGTGATTTCACAGAAAACAAGTTACTACAACTATTCTGCAAAATCAAGACACATTAAAGTGGCTCAGTGGGGTTATATGCTTTCTATCTAAACTGTGTTAGATGCTATGGGTGATGCAGAGATGAACCCACAGGAACTGCTTTTTATAGGATGTTGGAATGCAAGCCAATAAAAAAGGAAAATTGCAAAATGCTGTGCTTTTTTTTTTTTTAAATTATAAGCAACAGGTTACAGAAAAACAGAGTGCAAGTGTACTCTTACTTAAAGAATATTATGGACAAGAAAGTTCTATAGAAGTAAGCCTTGAAAGATGGATAAGAGATCACCTGGTAGAGCTAGAGGGGAAAACCATTTTAGACAGAATAAGTGAAGTTAATTAAAGTATGAAGATAAGACAAGAAAGACTATACAGGGTAATATAGCTACAATAATGGTAGATGTTGTGCCTAAAAGGAAAAAACCCATGAAAGATATTCAGAATTCCACTGAATAATTTAAAATATGTAATAGTTATATGACTCCGTAAGATAGAAGGTATATGAAAAGAAAAGATAAGATCTATAAAGTCAAAGATCTTTAGACCTTGGTGGGAATGAATTTACATACCTTTAGAGCCAAAGAAATATATAATCTAATCAAGTGAATAGAAGCAGACAGGGTGAGGCTTGCAGTTGTTTGTTATTAGAAGGAAAAATTGGGTAATGTAGAATTTGAGTCAAAAGTGAATTATGTGACCACCTCCATCTTTGAGGTTCACCTCAATTTATGGGTTCATGGGTATAGCAACTCTATATACACATAGTGCTCAGTGTATCCCATCAGCACTGAATACAAACATTTGTTCACAAATCAACTGAAACTTGGTCATTTAGGTAAACCACAGGAACTGAGAAGGCAAACTCAAGAAATGTGCATGAAAAGCACATCAGTTATCTATTACTTCATAAAAAAATACTCCACAGTTCAGGAGTTTAAGATAACTCTTATTATTTCACCAGTTTCTTAGGGACAAGAAACTAGGAGTAGTTTAGCTGGGTGGTTGTGGCTCAGTCTCTCATGAGACTGTAACCAAGCTGTTGGCTGGGATTCAGTCATCTAAAGACCCACCTGGTACTGGAAAAATTAACTTTCATGCTCACTCTAATGGTTGATGGTAGAACTCGGTTCCTCGTTGGCTACTGGCTGAAGGTCTCAGTTTCCTACCATATAACCCTCTCCATAGGGCTAAGTTTTTTTCTTATAAACAGGCAGCTTCCCCAGAGCAAGTGATCCAAAAAGGAGAGAACAATCAAGGCGGAGCTTTCTGTATCTTTTATAATCTAATCTTGGAGGTGACATACCATCATTTCTTTTGTATTCTACTGATCACAAAGATCAACCCTGGTACAATGTGGGAGGAGATCATAAATCTTAGAGACCATTTACCATAGAAGGACACTCCCAAAAATTGTTTCTGATGACATAATTATTTTCTTTGTAGGTATTCATTTTTAGACCCAGTAAAATTTGAAGTTAAATGCAGAATTATTAAAAACAATAATAATACTATAGTATTTATATTTTGTATTTTGTGTAGATTTCAACTATTTTTGACATTTAGGTGATTTTTGGTTTATTAATGTAAGTTATCCTTATAGTTCCAATTAAAACATGTAGCTGAAAAAATGTATTATCAACTAATTGATAGATTTGTAATTTTAAGTAAAAATCTTAAGTTTACCTGTTATATTGGATCATTTAAGGATAAATCATTAATTAATAAATTTAATTAAACTTATGAAAAGTGCTTCACTGTTAATCAATATATTTAAATAGAGATGACATGAAAGTTTACACAGTTTAGAATATTTGAAGGTGTGACTTGTAAGTAGGACTAACTATTGCTCAAAGTCCACTAAAAGTGGCTGTTAAAATTTATTAGATTTTTAAATAGAATATTAAAAATGTTAACCTGAATTTATAAGCTTAAGGGAGAACTTAGATTCTAATGCGTAAAGGACTCTGATGGACCTTTTATCCAGTTTCCAGAATTTTTAACATGTTCTATAGTTACCTTATGCCAACGTCATTCTCTCTCTCTCTCTCTCTCTCTCTCTCTCTCTCTCTCTCTCTCTCATTCATGTTAGTAAAGACTCACATCTTCCTATTTTATCCAATGTTATACAATCAAATCTTCCCACATTTGATGAGTAAAAGCCTCTTTAATTCTTTGTTTTTTTTATATGTCTCCATCATTTTCTGAGTACTTCACAACTTTTTGGTCTAATAAGATGTTCCAAGATTTATATCTGCCCCAGCTAGTTATATCCTGAAGTGCTGTCATTTCTTCAAGTAGCTCTGGTTTCCTTTGGTGGAGAATGGGTACTTATAAACCAAGATCTCAGTGCTAGGTGTGCTCATTAATACTGTCATGTCACTGCTTCTAGCTCTTTCAGAAGACACATACTCAATATATTTTTCTACATCTAGCCATATATATAAACACATAAGTAATTTAATATTAAATACATACTTACATAAAATATAAGATAACCCTAATTTCAATCCAACTCCACAGGATTGAGTTTATTCTTTTCCCTTTCCATATCTGCAGCTCCCTTCTCCAACATGGAGAAACCTGACTCCTATTATACTGAATATATCAACTTATTTGCTTAATATCCTGCACATAACAAATACCCTTACCAAGTGAGCCAATGCCTCTGTCCCAAACTTTCTGCAGAATTTGTGCAGGAGAATTCCCTCAAACTCCTGTCTGATCCTGCCATCTCACTGAGGCTGTGCAGAGCATGTAAGCCCTGCCCTCATTCCACATGATATGTTAATACTTATAATAATGTAATAGTTTATAGGCTTCATGAATTAAAATTTTCAAATGCATTCCTTATCCAAATAATAAGTGCTCAGTATATAAATGTCATACATGCCTCATCCAAGAAACTTTAGCCAACATGATTACTTACTTCTATGAAACATACCTTACACACAGAATGGAATTAAAATTCCTTGACCATGACATGTAATTATCTAGAAAACTACAATTAATCAGGAAATAGGAAACTACTTTCTTAACATCTCTTGGGCTCAGTTTACTCTAAATCTGCAAATTGGGCACGGTTTCTTTGAAACCAGTTTCTGATTCTCCAGCATTTTGTGCAGAAGCAAATAAGGGATTTTCCCACGGTAAAGTGTAGAACAAGTAGACAGCAGGTGGCTTTGAAGTCCACTATCCCTACTTCAGCCAAAGCAGCATTTACTTTTAGGTTTGTTTTTGTGCATTTGTTTGTTTTGTGTTGTTTTTAAATATTGTACTTTTATTTTACTGCCATGTTCCTTTGCTAGAGTTAAATGTTTGGAAACCACTGGCCTATGGAACCATTCTATGTGTATTAGACAGTTTTGTTTAAAGCCCTCCCTTCATTCATTAAATCTTCCCCACAGTGTCTAACAATAAGGTTAGGGTAAAGCATAGATTCATCTTTGGATAAAGCATGGATTCATCTGGGATTGTCACCTCTATAAGAAAAGCTACTTCAGCATGAGGACTTAAATAAGATGATGCATGTTGTATCCTGCAGATGCAGGTTTAGAGTAGGCAATCAATAAATGCATCATTCCTTTCTTTTCTAGCATACCAGTGAGCAATTAGTTGTTTCTTAATAGGTATTTGTTAAGATGAATTACATGTCAACATTTCACCATTTAATAACCTGTCTTGATTTCACAAAGTTTTTGTTGAAGGTTTACAACAAATTTATTTTGACCAATATTTCCAAACAAGTTAGTTGGTTCGCAATGTCCTTCTTGTAGGTGGTTTTTTGCAGTAACAGGAATAGCAAAGAAGAGGAAAAAGTGTCCAGAAAATTTGAAGTGAAGGTTATCTATTGAAAAGTTGATTAAATTAAGGGGAATGAACATACAATAAATGAGATCAATCGTCTGTAAAATAACTCACTTTAAATGTTATTAGTAGCTAAGATGTATTAAGCACCCTCTCTAGGCCAGCCATCTTGCAAAGCTCTTTATAAACAAACCTATGAAGCAGGTAGAGGTAGTCTTATTTTACAGATGAGAAAAATGAAGCTTAGGAAAGTAATTTGCCAAGGGTAAGCACGAAGTAGTAACTAGATTCAAACCCTGCATAGTTTGATTCCAATCTGCACAGTTAACTAATTAACCTACAATACCATAATCTATGAATGGAAGTTTGATTGCTTTAAAAAATATAATTTTAGAGCTTTGGAACTTCAAAAGCTCTCTTCATACCCACATGGACACTGCACCCTGTGACCCGGGCGAACTATAAACAGAGGAGAAGCCCATTTCCCAGGGAATCCCCCCATTGTGTGAGAAGCTGGAATAGTGCAGAGAAAACATAGCACTACCATGTAAGAGAGAAAAAAAGGCTGTAGTCAGAGAGAAAATAAAACATTCTACCAACAAGTACTGGAAAACAAAAGAAAGACCTCTTACTATCAACCTATTGCAGAAGCCACTCCTGTAGATGTCTAGGAAGAGAAATAATAAATCAGTAATTACCATGAATAACCAAGGCAACAAGACAGCTCAGAAAGAAAGTGAAAAGTCTCCAGAAAAGGAACTTAAAGATAGGGAAATATATGACTTAAATGACAGAGAATTCAAGATTGCAGTTCTGAAAAAACTCAACGAGATGCAAGAAAACATAGAAAGGCAGTTTAATGAACTCAGAAACACAATCAAAGAACAAAGTGAGCATTTTACGAAAGAGATTGAAATTTTAAAAAGGAACCAAATAGAATTTCTGGAGGTTAAGAACTCAATAGAAGAAATTAAGAATGAAATAGCCAGCTTAGGTAGTAGAGTTGACCAGATGGAGGAAAGAATCAGTGACATCGAAGATAGAAACCTGGAAATTACATGGATGGAAGAAGAAAGAGACTTGAAACTTAAAAGAAATGAAAGAACTCTACAAGAACTTTCTGACTCTATCAGAAAGAGCAATATAAGAATAATGGGCATACCAGAAGGAGAAGAAAGAGAGAAGGGAACAGAGAATATATTCAAATAAATTGTCAATGAGATCTTCCCAAACTTGTGGCCAGAACTGGATCCTCGAATCCAAGAAACAAATAGAACACCTAATTACCTCAATCCCAACAGGCCTTCTCCAAGGTACATTGTATTGAAGCTGTCTAAAATCAACGACAAAGAAAGAATCCTCAAGGCAGCCAGGGAAAAGAAGACGGTGATCTACAAAGGAAAGCCCATTAGATTATCATCAGATTTTTCAGCAGAAACTCTACAAGCCAGGAGGGAGTGGAACCAAATATTCAAACTATTGAAAGAGAGAAATTATGAGCCAAGAATAATATATCCAGCAAAGATATCCTTTAGATATGAAGGAGGAATAAAGACCTTTCCAGACATACAGAAGCTGAGGGAATTTTCTAATACATGACCTGCACTACAAGAAATACTAAAGGAGGCTATTCGACCACCATCAACAGGGACAATTTGTGGCAACCAAAACATAAAATGGGGAACAGTAAAGGCCTGAACTGGAATACGGGAATGGAGAAAGTGAGCATGCTGAAGAAAATAGAATACTCTAAATATCAAACTTTCTTTTACATAAACTTAAGGGTAACCACTCAAAACAAAATCTAGAACTGAAATATATACTGTAATAAAAGAAGAAACAGAGGGGAAAATCATAGAATACCACCACACGGAAATAATAGACAACAACAAAAAGACAAAGAAACAATGGAGACACAACCTTACTGGAAAACTAAAGATAGAATGACAGGAAATCCTCACATATCAATAATCACCCTAAATGTAAATGTACTGAACTCACCAATAAAAAGGCACAGAGTAGCAGATTGGATCAAAAAACTAAACCCAACCATATGCTGTCTCCAAGAGACTCATCTCAGCTACAAGGACAAGCATAGACTCAAAGTGAAAGGGTGGAAATTGACACTCCAAGCAAATGGTACCCAGAGAAAATCAGGTATAGCCATAATGATATCAGATGAAACAGACTTCAGGGTGAAAAAGGTAACAAGAGACAAAGATGGACATTTCGTAATGGTAAAGGGGACTATACAACAAGAAGACATAACAGTCATCAATATTTATGCCCCCAATCAGGGAGCACCGAAATAGACCAAGCAACTACTAGCAGAACTAAAGGGAGAAATTGACCAAAACACAATTATACTAGGGGACTTAAATACATCATTGACAGCTATGGATAGATCATCCAAACAGAAAATAAATAACGAAATAGCAGCCCTAAATGACACATTAGATGAAATGGACATAATTGACATATATAGAGCACTTCATCCTAAAACATCAGACTATACATTTTTTTTTCTAGTGTACATGGAACATTCTCAAGGTTCGACCATATATTGGGATATAAAATCAATGTGCTGCCGAAGCGAGCACTACATAAAATCAGCATAAGCAAATTTAAGAAGATTGAAATCACACCAAGCATATTCTCTGATCACAAGGCTTTGAAATTGGATATCAACTGCAAAAAGAAAGCAGGAAAAAGCACAAATACATGGAGATTAAACAACATACTTTTAAAAAACGACTGGGTCAAAGAAGAAATTAGAGGAGAGATCAAAAGATACATAGAAGCAAATGACAATCAAAATACATCCTACCAAAATTTTTGGGATGCAGCAAAAGCAGTTTTAGGAAGGAGATTTATATCATTACAGGCCTATCTCAAGAAACAAGAAAAATCTCAAATAAATAACCTCACATTATACCTTAAAGAACTAGAAAAAGAAGAACAAATGAAACACAAGGTCAGCAGAAGAAAGGAAATAACAAAAATCAGAGCAGAACTAAATGAAATAGAGAACAAAAAGACAATAGAAAAAATTAATGTGACAAAGAGCTGGTTCTTTGAAAAAAAAATATATATAATTTTAAAAGGTATTAAATATTTATTAAACTGACAGGGTGTGTCATGTACTCTGGTAAGTGCCAGGGATAAAACAGTGGATTACACATTTTCCCCCTAGTAAGATGTCATAAACACACACAGCAAAATTTTTTTTCATGATGAACATAAGTATATTGATATATTTAATTGACAGACTTATCAGTTACATTATATTCAGTCTGAATAAAGAGCTTCTTAATAAAAGCAGAGTGATAAGTACAAAACTAGAAAAGAAGAAGCTTAAGAGTAACACTTTGTCAGTTGGTAGCCTTGTCTAGGGGAGGGGATGACATAACCAACCCGGTTTCCTGAGCAGGTATCTCTGGAGATCAGTGGAGTAGATTATCAGAGCTCAATAATGTTAACCATCAAGAATCCATATAGTATCCTTGCTGTAATTTCATGATGTTTCTCTTAAATTACATTTTCTAATTGTAAATGATTAAATGAGCATAGTAATTCATGTATAATATAGATTATTACAAGTTTGGTCAGTTGAATAAATCCACTATAGCTTAGTCAATTATCAGTGAACTAAACAACCAATAAACATGCTTTTCATTATGCAAAGACAGAGAACAGACTCTGAAATATGGTAAACCCACAGAAAATCTACCATTCTGGGGCCCTTTGTGAGTAACACGTTGGTTTCTGGAGACACTTGCTCTCTGTTAGTGTAGCATGTCTTATTTTCTTCTTCATTAGTTTCCCTCCTTCAAAACATTAGGGGCATTTTCCTCTTGAGTAGCAGCAATAGAATCATTCCAGCTGTACTCACTAATTCCTGGTATTTTAACTTTTTATCAACAGTTTTATTAAATAGTTTACAAACATGTGTGCTTGCACACGTGCTCGCGCGCGCGCACACACACACACACACACACACACCTTTGCTTAATTTCACTTTTCTAACAATAACGTCTCTCATTAGGCAATCTTGAATTGTGGTCTAGACTCCTAACCAAATTCACTTTTTAATAAATTATTTAGGTGACTTACATTAGAGTTTTATCACATATATCCTCGCTTTTAGAAGGAAGGAAACCAAACTTGCAAAATCCACTCTATAACCTTATTATTTTGGCTAGTATCTTCAAGGCATTCATCAAGGCCAGTACTACTCACTCAAAACTATCCATGCCCTGCTAATGGGCTAGACTTTTATTTAAACTGTGGCTAGAGCATACTAATGACATTAGATAGACTTGCTGATTTGCCTTGGGATAATATAATTCAATTTAACATCAGCAAAGTAAATGTCCTTATGGTAACATTCCTTGAACTTAATATTCACTCTGAAGTATATAATTCAGCATTCTCTCTTATGAAATATGGTTGCTATATACAAATTTTTTAAATGTTAACTTTTGTCCCCAATTCCATTTATGTTGATCTCCATATTGTTGGATATTTAATCTCTTCAGAGCACAGCACTCAATTTTGTAAGGAAATGCTCTTATAAATTCTCCTTATTCAGGCCATTAATGGCTTATTCAGGTAATAAAACTGTCCAGGAAGTATTTCATATCGTGGTGTTTTTTCATATTGCCTCTTTGGAAACAACTTGACACTAAAGGAAACTAAGAGGGGGAGAGTTATCTCCTCCAGATAATTTACCTATCACCAAAGTCTCAGAAATATTAACATATTTTTAAAAATGCTTTCTGTGTTTGCTGCATAGATTGTATATGTGTACATCTAATTCAAAAAAGTATGTGGGGTGGTGTGATTGTTCTAATGAATCAATATTCTTATTATCAAGCTTACACACAGGTCCTTAACAAGGAAATTTTACTTTCAATTGGATTTTTTTTCTTTAAGTATTAATGAATATTAATAAAAGTGTATAAACTATAATTAACCCCCCTCACCCTAGTATTGGCGCGCACATCCATTTGGATGAGAATTAGTATTACTGCTGAGGCTCAAAGATGACATTGATTCCTTTGAAGTTAAAGCAGTAATTTCATTCAGTCATGGACACAATCGTGCATTAATATGGTACCTGGCCTATGATGTCAAAAATTGAAATATGAAAAGAAACCCCGGGCATGAAAAAACAAAACTGTTCAAAAAGAAAACAAAAATAGAATGTAACTACAAGGCTGTTGATTTACTCATTTTTTAAGATGAAAGAAAATTGCCTTGAGGAAAAAAATATATTTTCAACCCCTCTGAAAATAAAAGTGTTGTTCTTGATTGAAAGCTAATTTTGAATTATAACAGAGTAATCACCAAAGTGAACTAAAAAAAATATGGATAACACAGTCTCTGAAGTTACAACCAATTGTGTTGTCTGATAGAGGTTCCCAAATGTAGGTTTTGTAACTGTACCTGAACCATCTGAAGCACTTGTTAAAAATACAAATTCCTGAGCTTCATCCATTAAAAGAGATCCCAGAGTACTTTTAAAAAGCTCTACATCTGATTGTAATGCTCACCTAATTTTCAGCACCATTGAGCAAATTCCAACATTTCTTCCCTCCATTTGCTCATTTGTATAAAGTATGCAAAGAATAATCATCAGTAAACTTTTTTTAGAGACAACAGAAATAAATCAAGAGGGGTGACAAATAATGTTAATGATTGTAACTGCAATGCTGAACAGAAGCCCAGCCCTCCACTTCTATGTTAACATGGTCACCACAGGTGGGCAGCATGTAAAAGGCTTAGTAATCATGGGATTTAGTTTTACTACGGGTCTGGGAAAGGGTTTCATTTTGAAAAGTATATATGTCTACCAATTACTGCTAGTGAAAATGAGAGCTAAAAAAAAGGAACCAGTGGACAACATGTGGAGGATTTTGAGAGGAAGGGGACATGAAGGAAAGGAACTGCTTCCTTCCCACGTGGAAATGCTAGTACAGCATTCTTTTTCTCTGAAAGAAGCTACTGAAACATGGAGTTGTAAGTACTGGGAAGCAAGAGTATGCACATTTGCGTAATGAATTCAAAACATAGTTGTGAACACCCTGAAGGACTCAAGATTATCATAACAGGAATAATGAAAGGAAATATTCTTACCAAAGGTAATATGGGTGTCCAAGGCATTTAATGGAAACATTCAAATACAGGTGTTACCATATTTTATCATCTTTTCTAAAAGCTTATAATTTTATAAGTTGGGGAATGCAACACAATATTTAAATTTGTTCCTCTTCCATTTATGTAGATTTCTGTGTTCTGCATTGTCATACTAACTCCAACCTCTATGAACACTACAGTGTCAGCGAAAGTGCCAGCCCTTCTCTTGGATTAGGCTGATAGTTTGTCATCTCACTCTGTGCCTTTCTGTACATGAAGTTTCTTTGACATCAACAATTCTAATTAATATTGTCCAAGATTAGGAGACTCATAAAAACGACATGGTATGGGACAAAACAACATAATTGCTCATCTAGAAATGTCCTTAAGACTAGATGCCAAAGGAAATAATGCCCTCTTCCTACATCATACCATAAAGTACAGAGAATGCAAGTTTAGGGAGAGTCAGAGGTAAGAGTGGGACAAAAGAGTGTCTTTTCTCTGCTCTTTTTGCAGGAAATGATTACGTACACAGAGAAGAAAAATTCTAGCCCATCAATTTGTACCTTATGAAAGCTTCCATTAAATGATGAATTCTTTGAAAAGTACAAGATTTTGCTTGCTTTATAAATCAGCAATAGTGTCCTAGTCTCTGTACTTTTTCTCCCATCTCTAGCTAATATGCTGCCATTTGATACTCATGCTAGAGATACACTCCTTATAACCATTCACTTTTCATGAGATATCATTAGAGCTGTAATGTAAAACTCTACCTTGATTATAAACATGCATATTTTCCATGCTGCTAATATAAAATAAATGTCACATATTTTAGCAGTTTATCTTGCCCAAAGAGTTGGTATTAAGGAGCCATTAAGAAAACCTAAATCATGGATCATTATTCATTCAACAGTCAAAAATGAAAATAGTATCTGTGTATTAGGTGCTATTAGCACATACTGAATGCCAGTTATAATGATCCCATTAAATCAGATGTGATGAATAGTTCATGAAGCCTGACTTTATGTTATTTCTAGAACTTCTGTGTGTGTGTGTGTGTGTGTGTGTGTATATATATATATATATATATATATATATATATATATATATATATATATAATACTCTTTCTGGAAATAATGGTCCAAGGCCTAATGTGCCTGGAGGCTTTACTGCCTTTTTTTTGCACTAGGTTTCTTTGATTCTAGCTCCAGGGAGTTACAGTTTTTTTTTATTCAGACACTGGAGATAGAAAAGGTCATCTTACAAACACTGTTAAAACACCATTGTTTCTTTGCCTTCTTAAACCAGAGGTTGAAATGAACAAGAAATCTTTTTAAGAGAGAGAAAAGCTAACCTAAAAGCCTTCCCGGGACCCTCCCATATTTCATTCATTATGTTCCTTGTCCTGGTGGCAATTCCTATTCTGTTCTCATTGTAATCATTGCATCTCCAATAATTTGTCTGGAGGATGTATCTACCATGCAGTATCGAAAGGAGTCAATTAATATGATTTTCAAAAGCAACCTAATGAATCAGGCACTCTTTGTTTAGTGCTGTCAGCCCAATAATTAATGAAGATTAAATAGTGGTTCATCTGGGCAGGATGTTGGTAAAACCTGGAACTCTTTATTTAACCCACAGACTTTCACAGTGCCCCGTTTGTCAAGGATTGCTATTGAGGGTACCGGAACCAAGGAAGACCAGATAAAGAGAAACTACTCTTCTGGTCAAAAGGAGAAAAGCCAATAACATTTAAGCATGCTAATGGGGGTCAGGACCATATTTGCCATTAGTGTGGCATGCATATTGAGAGACTCCTAAGAAAAGTAAACAAAGCAAAAGAGACTATGGTGGTTAGAAAGAAACTCAAACCCTAGTCAGAAGGAAGTGCAGACACTCATGTGAATGTCCAGGGAAGTGTACATATAAAAAAATAGTCTTTTGGTAGGTAACAAATTAGTGGGGGATGGAAAGACTCCAAGAGAAAAGAAAAAGGAGAATAAAAGGAAATACTACAAGGAAAAATACAAAATAGGCAATGAGGAATATTTGGGACAGGATTTTATCAATAACCAAATTTTAAAACTGTCCCTCCTATATTTGGATGTCTTGTGTACACACAGAAAAATATCACCTGCATATAATCCTCAATACAAATTAGAGACTAAAATTGTTAGTCCACAAAGGTAATATGTATTGACACAAAAGTAACATTATATAACATTTTTATATAATGTGTTAATAAACGAAATAAGAGAAGTTAGTTGAATCCAGCTTTTCTACCTAATGAAAAAAATCAGTATGACAAAATCATAGACTCTCTGGACTAACAGGAATTTAGGAGTGACCTTGTTCAGTTACTGATTCTTAAGCTCCAGACATCAGAATCTCTGATTGCTGACAGTGAGACAGGATAATTAGCATGTCCTTAGGTAGACAAGGAGGTCCCTGGTGGAATAAACAAAGACAGCCATATCCTAAAATTCCAGGTTTTGAAATCACTCCTTCACTCCAGAACAAAATGTAACAAAGCCTTGAGGTTAATCATAAAATTCCTTTTGGTCTGACAAATGGAGCAGATCTGATAGATAGGAGTGGGTTACTTTGCTAATTCCTCCAGGATGGGCAAGCAGAACAAATCTGGTAGACAAATTTCATTAGAAGGCGCCAGTTCCCTTCTTCAAACAGTTCCCTTCTTCAAACAGCTCCCCTTCCCCAAGCAGGCAAGGGAAGGTATAACAGTAAGAGCATTTGCCTCAGTCACAGGGTCACCCCCATTCGGGACCCCTTCCTGCTCAGAAGCTCTGACTCTTTGCTTTCAATAAACTATCCTCTTTTTAAAACTCTTTGCTTCTCCTGGGTCCGTGTTTCCATTCTTCGGTCTCAGGAGACACTATCCCGGCCTACACCCAGAAACTGCCGGCAGTTCCAACATCATCTACATCATTTCGGAACTCACAGGAAAAATATTCCTCCATCAACAGGAGACACTTAGATGAGATTTACAGAATTTGCTGTAACAGCTTTACTCAAAATTGTAATTAGCCAGTTGATTTTTGTTAGTTATATTAAGGTCCCTTATATGCACAATTGCTACTCAGTTCTTGAAGGAGAAATATAATGAAAAATAAAATACGTTCCCAACCTAGAAATTCTCTCCATCAAGGTAGTAGAGAGAGAAAACATTTTTATCATTGAATAAGTATTAAACAAGAATCTGATATACATCACAGGCAATCTGCTGAGAGATCACAAAGACAAAGAAATCTCGATCTTTTATATAACCAAGTAGATAAAACCTGAAGGGGAGAAGGATTATTTTAGGTTGATCATTTTTAAGAAACAGTAGTCAGGAAAAGCTCAGAAAACCAGAGTATAAGTAACACTTTTATAAGCACATGTACATTTATGGGGAAAATTTCCATTTGTAAGGGTGTCTCCCTCTCTGTAACAACAAGAGGACAACTTATTAATGGAGAAAGCAAGGACTTACATCTGCATAACAGCCTTATCCTTGCTTACTGTAACCTGGTAACCTCCCATACCTGACTCCCTATACCAAATATGTTTTGTCTTTAGCTGAAGATCGTATTTAAGGTGATGGCTTGGGCCGTTTCGTGCAGTTACAGTTTTCTTGGGTCTCTTCCATGTATATAGAAGGTATACATGGAGGAGAGGTCCAGACCTTGTGACACTTAGTCAGGCTCAGGCTATTGTTCATTATTAAACTTTTGTTTGTTTTTATCCTGTTACTCTATCTTATGTCAATTTAATTATTAGACCAGCCAAAGAAACTATTATAAAAGAAGGGAAAGTTTTCCCATCCCTACACTTGAAAACAGCATTTGTCAGCCATAGTTTATTTTAACTTTACCTGGTAGTTAGGGTGACCATCTGTGTTAGCTAATTAGCTTTATCCAGAAGAAAAACAACTTCTCATTTTTATGACAGGAGATAGTTTTTCAAGGTGTGCAAGATACCTACCCTCCCACAGAAACTGTGAGAGAGGGGTGCTGGCTCTTTGATGTTTACATTTCAAAGAGATGGTTCCCAGGTCCTTGAGAAAGAGGTAAAGACATTCCTAATGAAAAAACATTCCACACATTCCTAACAAAAGGCCTACCTCGTCTTCAAAAGGATTTATACACATTTCAAAGAGAGGAGAAAGTATTTACAACTACAAGTTTTCTAAAGGAAATTCTCTGAGAAAAAGGAGGAGAGGAAAATGTCTTCCCTTATTTTCAACAGGGAAAATTAAACCTCTTCTTTTCTTTTAAATTTGTATTTGTACTTACACCCTCCAGTCTCCTTACGTTTCCCACACCACCACTCTGAATTAGCCCAGTTCTGCCCAGACTGATCTTTCTGTAGTAGCTAGTGTTACCTAAAGTCCAGCAGCTGCAGGCAGAAAACCCATGAGACCCCTAAAATTGTTTTTGAATGTGTGTGTGTGTTTGTTTGTTTGTTTGTTAAATGGGTAAAGGGTTCATATTTTTGGGTATGTTCTCATTTTATGTTATAAAGAACTCTCTCTACATGTTTAGTCATCTGGGTAGGGGAGGAAAACTCTTCCCTTCCTCCCTTCTAGTTTCTTTGGCTGGCCAAATAATTCAATTGACACAAAACAGATTAGCAGGAGAAAAACAAATTTAATTTTGTATGTACAGGAGCTGGTAGAAATATGAAACACAAAGAAGTGACTCAAGCAGGAAGCTTTTATACCTTTTGGACAAAGGAACGATCATTTGTGAAGATTTGACAAAACAAAGGGGTTTAAGCTTGGGGTAGTAAAGTAATGAAGAAGTAATACAGCTTCTTTATACAGCCTTCTCAACCTTGAATTCCCTATATTTGCCAATAAGAATGCCTTCTACCTGAAACCAAGGGCCCTTATCCTTTTAATTAATTTAGCTTTAAATCCTAGCTCTAGAAATCTTTTCTCTCTCTCTGTCTCTCTGTCTCTGTCTCTCTCTGTCTCTCTGTCTCTCTGTCTCTCTGTCTCTCTCTCTTCTCTCTCTGTCTCCCCCCTCCCCCTCCCCCTCCCTCTCCCTCTCCCTCTCTCTGTTCCTCTCTCTCTCCCTCCCTGTCTAATAGACATGGTCTTTCCCCTGAATAATCAGCAACCCCTTGAGACAGGTTAGTTAACATATGGTTAGGTAGACAGGAAGGTCCCTGGTGGAATAAACAACAAAGCAGCCATATCCTGAAATTCCATGTTCTGGAATGTCTCCTTCACTCCAGGATAAAGATATGAGATCACGCCTTGAGGTTAATAAATTATCTCAAATCCCTTTTGGCTGGACAAAGGAGCAGATCTGATAGATAGGAATGGGTTATTTCATTAATCACTTCAGGATGGGCAAACAGGACAAACCTAATAGATGAATCCCATTAGAAGGCTCCAGCCCCCTTCCCCAAACAGGCAAAAGAAGGTATAAAAGTAAGAGCTTTTGCCTCAGTCACTGGACTTCTCAGGTTTGGGTGCCCCCTCCCACTCGGGAGCCGCAACCTCTTCTCCTGCCTCTAATAAACTATCTTCCTTTACAAATTTGCCTCTCCCTGGTAGGTGTGTCCATTCTTCGGCTTCACAAGATACCATCCCGGCCCACACCCAGAAAATGTGGACCCAACATCGTTTACATCACCCTGAGGTAGCAAAAGACCATAGCCTGAGCCTGACTAATGGTCACAAGTTCCAGACCTCTGGCAGGATAAATATAACATCGTGATCTAAGTTATGTTTCAGCTCCTAAGCCCTAAGGTGCAACCCTCTGGCTACTTTCCCATGAAACCAGAGTTATACTTGAGCAGCCCTCAGAACAGCCCTCAAGATTTGAAAAAATGATTTATTACCCTTACCTCACCTCCCACCAACCAGCTCCCAGCATGACACCAAGCCCCCTAACCCATAGTGTCTTGTGATTTTGCCCTATATAATTTGTAACCTGCACAAGATCAGGAATTTGGGTCTTTAGAGCATTAGCTCCCAGTTCTCCCCATTGGCCAATGCAATATTACATCCTTCTTTCTTTCTATACTGCAAACTCCTTTTCCTGCATTTATTTGGACCAGTGGACATACACAGACAGACTGAAACGTTGGAGTCCAGATAGCATACTCTCCTGGTATAGAGAGGATACTTTCACATGGGAGATTAATTTCCTGCTTTCAGGGGAACAAAGAAGGGTCAGAGTGTCCTCCTTGTACTGACTGTTCCTTAAGTAAGTTTAATTTGAAGTAGTCAACATGCCAAAGTTGTATATTTTGGGGTGGCATATTCTGTTCCCTCTCATCGCTAGATTTCTGTGTCCACTTTCGAACATATTTCTGATAATATCACTTCCCTGTAGTCCTCTAAAAGGGAAGATCCTCATTTTCCTATACTCCATGTATCAAGTCCAGCATTCTCCTGGATCCCTGTTGCCAATTTCCAGTTCACTCTTCTGTAAATCTCTTCTAATAATGTATTGAAAAGAATCAAAATTTGCCATCCAGAATCTGCCTTTGGGATGTTGATTTTAAGCTGTTTATTAAGAAACAAAAAACTCAGATAGAACCTTTGGCCCTCCCCACTTTCTTGCCCAAGAGATTCAGACAGAAAAACCTTCCTTAGGAAGGGAGCCTTGGCTTAATAACCTTAAGAATTTTCACACTAGCATTAGTTAGGAAGACTCCCCTGTGTCCCATTGTTTCTGAGTTGCCTAACAAGAATTTTCCTGCCAGGGAAACTCCCCTCTTCCTCAATTACCTGTAAATTGCCCATTCTCACTTCTGAAGAAAAGTATTAATTTATTTTAGCCCCCACAGTATCTTCTTCTGGTCTGTGAAATCCCATTGTTTATGTCACCCTTTTTCAACCATTTGTTCACAATCCACTGATACCCAGACATTCCTGCCAAAACAGTTGGTAACAAAAATAGCTATATTGATGAGCTATTTAGCAGCTGGATTTTATAATTCCTTAAATTATTCTGCACCCAGGGCTTTCAATTCTCTTCATTGCTGTCACTATTCAGATGGCCACAATGTGGATGTTTACTTTTACCTCTAGATTAACATTTGTTTCTCACTCTGTTATCATATCCTTTTATCCACAACCTCATTACCCTCCTGTGTTCTTGATTTCCATCTCGAGAAGGCTTTTCCCAATACTGACTGAGCTTTGTACTTTTAGTTTTCTGCTCTACTTTGTACTTTTTAGTTTTCTGCAGCTTCTTCATTAACACAAGCTCAAAGTTTACCTATCACACCCTTACAAAAAGCAATCAAACAAGAAAAACGTTAATCTTATCTCTGCCTATTCTTTTCCAAGTTAGCATTTTATGCAAGATAAATTTCAAGTTGTTTAACATAGCCTTTCACAACTTAGCCCTGGCTACCTTTTCCAACTTCATTTTCATACACTTCCCCTGCACTCTATTTATATGAGAATTCTTATCTGAATATACCAATCACTTTGATTCTCTCATGTCTTTATAATACTCTTTGTGAATAGAAGTATTTTCCCTCTTTTAAATTTATTTTACATTTATATATATTTATACACACATACAGATAGATAGATGACAGATAGATAGATAGATAGATAGATAGATAGATAGATAGATAGAGATAGAGATAGAGATAGAGATAGAGATAGAGATGAGATACGTAATACGTATATATGTAATTTCCTCTGCCACTGGACTGCTCAGGTCAGTGGCACTTAAGGTATATCTGAATCATCACGTCTTCCATCTCTCTTTTTCTCTATTTTCTTCTCTTTCCAAAGTAATGGGAAGACTTATTCCAAGCACCTAATTGGAATACTCAAATGCTTAAAATTGGACTTTCTTTATTTTATAAATATATTATCTTCTACAGTCTAATGCCAACCTATTTTTCCAACAATATCCATTTTACTTATATAAATCTTTTTCAGTCAAATTATTATTCCAGTAACATAATTCCTAGTCCTATTTTGCTCATAATTTCTTATTCTATACACTTCATATTTCTAAATCCAAATGATAATTCAAAGATCAATTGATCTTACATCCTCCTTTAAACCTTTCCTGACCACCATAACTTAATGTGATTTATCCTTTCTGTGATTTACATTTCACTAAGCCTTACACCCCATACTTTGTTCTTGTGCTGCTTTGTCTATATAATTACTATTTAGTGATGAATAAAGCCCACATTTTATGAAAAGTATAGTTTATTATAGGTGTTTAAATTGTTCATTATCTGTTTACTTATTCTATTGTAGGATATTGTTAACTAAGAGAAGTAAAGATGTGTGTGGTTCATTTAGGGAAGTCAGTTTGGAAACCACTCCCATCTGATGAGCTTCAAAGCTCCAGTCAGGCAATAAGCCAAAGAGCTTCTTCTGACAGAAGCTGCAGACAGAAATGACAGTTTCACTAACATTTTGAAAATAACATGCTACTCTTTGCAAAATAAAACTAAGTTGGACCTGAAAATACCAATTTTAATTTATAGGTAACATAATACTACTTTACTTATGGGATATTCATTGGGTAAATGTGGCCTCTTGGATTTTAATCGTTGTTTTAGAAAGTCATGTAACTAAGTGGCTGATGTCACCATATAGTCCTGCTATTTATCCTCATCTGATTTCCGGATGTTTCTTAGAAATTCATATGTTTAGCTTATTACTTCATAAAAATTTCACATTTTCCAATTCATTTCCAAAGCACTCGAGTTTCTTGACTCATCCCCCAGTGACTCCATCTCTCTGACTTCCCTCCTGTCCCAAAGTAAGAACAGCTCCTCTCTTTCCCTAAGTTAGCTTGCCCTTTGGTTCCATTTCTGATTAGTCTCTTCCCAAACCTTGTATCACGAGCAGATAAAACTCTCATCTGGCATCATAGTCTCCTTCTTCTCCATTAAGACAAACATGAAAACCAACAAAATTATTAAAGTATCATTCTCTCAATTTTCTATCTTTCTCACCAAAAGTCTCACAAAGAGCGTCGACACTATACCTATAGTATTACTTGAAACAGGGTGTGTATCTACAATTGCTGACTGGCTATAGGACTTGGAACAGGCCATGTATCCCACCTGAGTTTCTGCTTTCTCATTTAAAAATGGAATTATTCTTACCTCACAGAATGTCATAAACTAAAAAAGAAGAATACCTTATTCAATATTTATCTCTTTGCAAATAAATCTAAAATATTTCTAGGCAAAATCTCTTTAATCTAGCCTTCCATGTTTAACAACCTGCTTGTCAAACTGCAGAATTTCCTTTCCCTGCATTTCATTCAAAGGTCCACTATTGTTACAGCCATTTCAGAATTTTGTGTGTGTGTATTCTTACTCTCTATTATATAATTAGTCACTAGGTCTTACTGATTTCCCCTTTCTCTCTTCAGACCTGATTTGACTCTTGCCTAAATGATAACAACAGTTTTAAAAAGTTTTTTTCACTCTTCCAATCACCCTTCTTTCAATCCATCTCTATTTCTAGTTACTTTTTGTAAACTACATAAATCCCATTCTCAGAACCTTCCAATTGTTTCCCAATGGCTACCCAAATAAATTAAAATTTATCATTCTTTTAATATAACCTGGCATTCAGGCTCATATTCTGCTATTATTTTTCACTCCAGCCAAACTGATCTATTTATCCTTCTTTGGATACATACCTTGCCTTTTAGTCTCTGTGCCTTTTGAATTTTTTTTTTAAATCCATCTAACTATGAAAACCCAATTATATGCTGATTTAGCATCCCCTTTTCTGTAGCCAGAAATGATCTTGTTCTTTTCTGAATACACTGATATTGTGTTTTATCTTTTTAATGGCTTACCTTTCCCAGCAATACCACTCGATTAACTTTATTATTATTATTATTATTATTATTATTATGTTCAGGTGTACATGATAATATAATGATTAGAAATTTACACACCTCTCAAAGTGATAACACCAACAAGGTTACTACCCATCTGAAAAAGTACATAGGTATTACTATAATCAATACTATTGACTATATTCCCTATGCTGCACTTTATATCCTGTGAGGTCTGACAATTAGGTTTGCGAACCCATTCTAGAAAAAATGCTACATACCTCATTGCTGAATATCACTACAGTCACTTTCAAAGTACTCCCCTTGGGAAGCTATGCACTGATGCCAGTGCCTAGTCCACCCTTCAAAACAATTTTGGAACTCTTTTTCTGGAATGGCCAGCAGAGCTGTCATCATATTACCCTTAATGTTCTGAATGTCATGAAAATGTCTTCCTTTCAATATTTCCTTTATCTTCAGGTAAAGAAAGAAGTCATTGGGGGCCAGATCAGGTGAGTAGGGAGGGTGTTCCAATACAGTTATTTGTTTACTGGCTAAAAAGTTCCTCACAGACAGTGCCACGGGAGCTGGTGCATTGTCGTGATGCAAGAACCATGAATTGTTGACTCAAAGTTCAGGTCGTGTAACTTTTTATGCAGCATTTCAGCACTTCCAAATAATAAATGTGGTTAAATGTCTAATTATTATATTGGTACAAAGTCACAATGAATAATCCCTCTGATATTAAAAAAGGTTAGCAACATCATTGCAACAGGTTTGCAAACTTAATTGTTAGACTGTGTGTGAATGTGTGTGTGTGTGTGTGTGTGTGTGTATTAATTATCATTCAGTGTTATTTTATATTAGTTTTACTTATACAGCATAGTGGTTAGGCATTTATATAATTTACAAAATGATTCCTCTGGTAAGTCTAGTACCCATCTGACACTATACATAGTTTTTTACAATATTACACTGAATTAAATATTAAATACCATCTCCTCCCCTCCCCAAAACAACAGTAAAAGAATTAGATGAGAAATAAATAATACTATTTACTTAGTATCCTTTGGAGTAGACATTCAGTAAATATCTTCCAATGGATAAATGCTGAAGATAAGCATATACTCTACTGCTCAGTGGTAGTAGACATATAGATAGAAGGTGTGATAAAAAAAATACAGTGAATGCTGCTGCCAAACGCCATCCAATGGAAAGGCAGGGGTCTTCAATACAGGAAGAGGTGCAAAGAACCTTAGTAACACTATGTGATAAATTTCAACTTGTTCAGTGCAGTCAGTTAGGTATGAGCTACAGCTGAGACAAGGTGTGTTTTAAGTGCGCTGTAAATTATGGATCATGAACACATTAACATGAAATGGGCAAATGGTTTCATTCTCCATCATGACAACGCTCCGTGTCACACATAGCTTCTGGTACGGCAATTTCTGTCAAACAAAAACATTACTGTGTGTCTTCATCCACCTTATTCACTGGATCTGACACTATGCCACTTCTGGCTCTTCCCCAAAGTCAAAATGACAAAGAAAGGTAAATGTTTTGAATCGATTCAGGACATCAAGGTAGCCATGACAGCCCAACTAAAGACACTTACAAAAGAGGACTTTCAGAATTGCTTCAGAAAGCGGCAAGAATGATGGGATAAGTGTGTTTGAAGCGAGGGGGAGTATTTTGAAGAGGATTTATGGCAATGTGTCTTTTACCGTATTTTTTTCTTATTATTAAACATTCACCATATGTTTTGATCATACCTCATAGAAATATAGATCTAAATTTGCCAGTTAACTACTATTAACCTACATAAACACATTCTCTAAATAAATATAAGGCCTTACAATGATCTGCCTCAGAGAGCCCAGCTTTCAGAGATACCCCTGATCAGGGTATAGGTTATAAGTTATTTAAGTAAAGATATTTTACAGATGATATTATTCAACCCATTTTTTTTTAAGGATGAAGAAATACATGCCCAGAAATTTTAAATGACTTCTCAGTCTGCTTCTCTACATTTATGCTCTACATTTATGTACAGTAAAGCATTTCTATTTATTGTGTGCCTACTCTTTTAGGATAGGACCTGTTAATTAGGTAATTAGGGTTTATTCCTCAAATTAGAATGTTCTTCTCTTACCTGGCAGATGAACAGAAAATTGTATCCTCTTTACTTTTTAGCTAATACCAAACAAACATTTACCCCCCTGATTTTCTTCCTGCTTTTCTCATGGCCAATCAGGAAAGTTTGGGGATAATTAAGTAAATAGAACAAGTCACAAAGTCCTCCCTCCCTTTAGTTCAGGAATATTTTAGCTTGCTTTCTTAAAATGATTCCTTGACCTAAACAGTAAGTTTTTAACCGATAACAGATAGGCAAGTCTCTGTAAATGGCTATAACTGGCTTCGTCTCATCTAAGAGAAAAGGATGGCATGAAACCAGGCTAGGACTTTTGTGGGGGTAAATATAGGGCAAAATGTACAGAGTAGCACACAGTCCTCCTCGGTGACAGCAGTCCCCAATGTGAAGGTATCCCAGATATTTAGGAAGGGAAACTCTTTCAAGATGAGATAAATGATTTGAGAAGAAGTCCCCTAATTGAAAGGAAAGAGGGAAACAGGGGAGAGAGTCAGAGCTCATGCACACCAGAGCTGTAATACAAAGTGTTTCACTTTATCAGGCGATCCAGAGACCGATTAAAAATAACAGGCCCCTGATTCCAGGCTAGAACAGGAAGAGTCCAATAGAAATTACACTCACTCTCTAAGCTCTTTAGGTAGGTAACTGTAAGAAATACCTCAAATTATAGACGATAACTTGAAAATTATTATTATACAGGGTATTGTCACTCAAGTCCACGATCAGGTATAAAAGATATCAAAAAATAACCAGTTCAACAATCTATGTATGGATATTTGAAATCTTAAAAGTCAAAATCAAAATGTAAATGTTATTATATATTACTTTCAACTGTATAGAACTGCATGGTCTGCTATAGGTGTTTAAAAAATATAAATTTACTGGTTAATAAAATTTCAATTGTATTTACAATGGAAGTATTTCTCTAATGTGGTATATAAATATTCCTGAAAGAAAGGGTGGCCTGGGAATAGCAAACACTGTATCTAGGCTAATTAGTTTGTAACAGCAAAACTAAGGAACTGTAATAAAATTGGTAGATAGATTCACGATGATGAGAGGTGAAATTCGTCAGTATAATGAGTTTATTATTTATTTATCTACTTCAGTGCTAGGAATGCTACATCACAAATATTAATCACTTAGCAAATACAGTTGATTAACTGAATTATAAATTTTGTCTTATTTTATTACAATATTTGGCTGATTTTGGGCTTCAGGATCAGAAAGACATGAATTTAAATCCCAGTTGCATTGCTTACCATCTCTGGGTTCTGGGGATATTAGCTAACTTTCCTAAGATTCTAGTGTCTCCTCCATAGATGAAATTTACTGGGACCTCCCTCATTCGGATGTTTTGAGACTTTAATGATATAAAATATGTCATTATTAACTTACTCTCTGACATGGAATTCCCTAACTTTATTCTGTTTGAATTGGAGGTGTGAAATGAAGAAAACAAAGATGTCTATTTCATTATCACAAGCAACAGCCTCTAAAAACATATTAGATTGTGACACTGTATAGCACTGAGAAAACTTTCATTGCTTTTTACTGTTTGGGTTGTAAATTTCTTTAACATCTTTCCTGAGTTCTAAAACAAAAGGGCTTTTTTGACTGGACACCCTCATCAAGGGAAAAGATTGAATGTCTCATCAGGCAGGACACCCCTGACTGTTTTAAGTACAAGTCCTCCTGGAGAACTCTTAGTTTTGCTCACTGAACCACAAAATTAAAGTATCATGGAAGAAATCCGGAACAGCTACAATGCCAAAATATGTATCACACAGTACTGAAAGGCTGCAAAATCACTGTATTTACAAGAGTTTAACAGATGAAATAAATGAAGGTTTTATGGTCTAAGAAAGGAAACATTTTAGTTAACTATCACTTTTCTACTATTCTAAACCCTTTAATGGGTGCAGAGGGAATTGCACTTTACTAAAGTAAATCAGTGAAATGATAATTTGTCTTTGAATAGAGTACTTTTATCCCATTAATCTCTGCCATTATGGTGGGAGATAAGATGTGAGCCTATGACTAACTGAAAATTAAGGTCCAAAAAAGAGGAAAAGAAACAAAAGAATAGCACATGTCATATTATACAATACATATGACAAAATGAATCTTTTACAACCATTTGGTACAATTATGTGCACTTAATTGTGCTCAATTTGTCTTTATAGTTATTACAGATCAGTCGCTTTAAAAGCTACATTTTATTATATGTTCATAATTAATGGAAAAAGTACCTAAAGCAGAGACAATAGAGAGAAAACAAGCAGGTTAGAAAATTAAGAGTATGTGTAAAGATAACTTTTTACATTGAACGGAATATTTATGTCTTAAAATAACATTTCCTTTCATATGTTTTCCAGAACATATTTGACGTCCTAGAACAAAATTGATGTCCTTTGAAACACAATCATGACAAAAGAGAAAATACCCAGAATACTAATTTGGATAAATGACAATTTAAAATTCAAAAAATCTATTTGCTGAAGATAAATTAGTAATGAGTAATTTACTAATCAGGGAAATATTAGGTAAATTTTAGAAATTTTTATTTTATTTTCAAATTGTTTTTATTTGTATAAAATACATTTTATTTATTCTTTAAAATGTTATTTTAAAACACTTCACTCATGTAGAAAGCATAAACTAATTCAGTACCCATCTTAAGAAATAAAACATAACCAATACAGTTGCAACTCCCTGTATACTTTGCCAAAATATATTTTCTTCTATTCTCCACATAGGTAACCACTACCATTAATATTATTTATAATTCTCATGAATTTCTTTATAATTTATATACATACACATATATTTTGGCTCATTCTGTCTTCTTTTCTAACTTCAAACGTGGAATGGTTGGTTCTTTCCTTACAAAAATGTTTAAAGCAATACATTTTTCTAATTATTAATTTAGATGGGTCCCCAAATATTTGAGAACGAATTCTTTATTGTCATTCAGTCCCCAATAGGTTCCCTTTTCCATTACGATTTGATAGTTACACTATTTAGACATTTGTTTAAAGTTATTTAAAATCAATTTCTAACTTTATTAACACTAACATTATGTTTATATTAAAACAAATCTTTGAAATGTTTTGAGACTTTATGGCCTGGTACATAGCTAGTGCAGGAGAAGAATACGGCCATTTACTTCTAGCAAAAAGTGTCCAATATTTATCAACACTTTGGTTTAAGACAGTTTACAGTGCTTTGAGAACTGCACTTCCGATAAGTCTATTGAAGTACGTTCAAAGGTAGTTTATAAGGATATAGGTAAAATGCAGCCTTATTAGAAAAAAATCAATGTCTATCAGGAGATTTTTTTAATAAATTATGAAATTATGTAAAAAATACTATTCAACATTTATTTAAATAAGGTAGATTCTTATCTTATTAAGCTACAAACATGGAGGAACACCTATTATACATTTTTGAGTTAAAATTTAGAGTAACGTATACATACACATATATTAATATATATAAATACACAAACTCACATATGTGTGTTTAGATGTTGAGAAAAAGCAAAAGGAAGGAGGGAGGAAGGAGAAAAAGTAGGAGAAAGTGGGAGAGAGACGGAAAGAAAGAGAGAAAGAAAGGGAAAGAGGGAGAAAGAGAAAGGAAAGAAAAGAAAGGGAGAGGAGAAGAGAGGATAACTTTCACCTATTATTTTATATAGTATTACATTGTTCATTCCTATCCTACTTCAACAAAAGGAGTGGCAGTAAATTCAATAAATTGGGTGATATAATTATGAGTTTAATTATGTTCTGTAATTTCCATTTATATTTCTTCTCTTTCTGCAATGATGATGTTTTTGTTCAACAGAGAAGAAGAAAAATATGAGAAGCCGTATCTGTAATCCAGGCTGGAAAACTGAGGGTCTGAATGACATTAATAAAATAGGAAAGATCATTTGCAGATCATTTTCAGATTCAAGAAATTAGGAGATAGAATCAATAGGTCAAGGTGGCTGATAGAACGTAAACAATGAGTTTAGAAAAGAACTAAGTAAAGTGCTCTAGTTACAGGGATGGACAACAGGGTGGATTGTGCCACTATTGGCTGAGCTAAGGAAAACAAGAGGAAGGACAGATTTTAGAAGAGAGAAGGTGGTTGTGAACGCTGAGTTTATCTAACATTTTGGTGGAGTTTAGCGTAAACAGCTGACTATGAGTGTCAGGAATTTTAGCCCTGATATTAGCTCAGCTATGTTTAACCTTTTAAAAAACTGCCAAACTATTTCTCTAAATGTTTGTATCATTTGTATTCTGAACATAAGTATAAAAGACATGCAGTTTACGAGTACACATTTTCCAATAATTGGTATAGTCAGTCTATTCAAAAATTTTAACAGTCTAATATGTGTGTAGGATATTTATCTTCAAAATTAAATTTATTAAGATTCATATTTGAGAAAAATTGGGTTGTTTGTTTGCATTTTGGCACCTACATATTGTAAATCAAATGCAATGGTTTGGTAAGAAATAGAGCTCAAATACCAAGAGAGATAAAGATTGTTTTGATTCTAATTAGTGAAAGCTGCCAGAGTGAAAGCTTACCCACATGTGAGTCCTGTTAGGCTCCAGATTCATTAATCACTTACATGTAGTGAGACTCTCCTGAGATATGCTGCCATGTGTTAAATAAATATTATGTAAAATTTAAAAAGTAATAATTTTCTCCAAAATTGAGCTCAAATCATCCTTCAGGGACATGTGTACAACCCACGGAATCAGAATTCCTACGATGAAGTAGCAGCAGCTCTGCCTGAGCTATCAAGGGAATTCCCTGTGTGTTTCTTTAGGGATTAGCTGCTGTCTTTATTGTCTGAAGGAGAATCAGATATATCATATTCTGTTCATATTCTGATATCTAAAGGCTTTGCTCACAATTCAGTCATTTACAGTAATTACAGTCTAGTCATCCACTCCTAAAATGCAAATGCCCCTGAGAAGATAAAATTAAGCTCATCATATGTTAAAAAATGAGTGAAATGTACAGCTCCTGCCCTTCAGAACCCCCTCTAAAAAGCCATTAAACCCTGAAGAATACCAAATGTGTGTTCAGCAGAGAGTTATCTATACCATCAAATAAAGAGCAAGCTCCTAAGTGAGGAAACTTTAGAATCACCAACTTGGGAGGCCTACTTCTATTAAATGACTTTCTGTATGGGTGGCTCTATTCATTTAGTGCTATATAAAGGGTTTTTTATTGTGCTCATAATCGAATGTGAATGGCAACATCATGCATAGTATTGTCTCATAATTTGTGTAACACTCCCTTTATTCTCATCTAGTATCTTTTAGTTCCCTATTGCAAATAACTTATATGTATTTCATGTCTCCATTTTGGTACAAATTTCAAAAGTTGAATTCCTCTAAACGAACATTTTTCTGCAGCTCAGTGATAATTAAATTGCTATTGAACAAAATCTTTGTTTCAATAAAAGGAGAACTGTCTTACACAGCGTCCATGTCTGATCCTCCTGCCAGAATCTATTTTGGTGAAGAGCTTTCCTCGTGGCCTCTCTAGCCATTACCTGGGTGGTTCTCCTGGGCTTCATGCGCATTGCCAAGTGAATTCCTTATCTGATTTTAGATAATGGCCAATGTAGCCTTATTTCAGGAAAAGCGGACATTCAAGTACACAATCAATGGAAGAGAGGGCTGCTATAGTCCTCCAAGTCCACAGTGCACCTGGGAAAGGAGGGCAGTGGTTGCCTACAGAGAGGAGGGCATTGCCTCATGACCCCTGCTTCTGCTGGGCAAAAGGAAGTGTTCAGTACAAGATTAGGAAAGGGCTCTGATAGAAGTCAGTATCAACCTCTGACTTGGACACCAGGACCAATACTTAGAGTGACTCTATAGATACAAAAAGTCATACCAGCCACTGGTCAAGATCATGTGACCAAACGGGACCCAATACATATGGAAATAACAAGATAATAGCAAGTGCTAAGCACCATGCCACATACCTGAGTTATACATACGAGCAAACTATGGCTTCTGTGAGCTAGAGGTACACCATTTGGTGGGGTGGGAAGGAAGTAAAAATGAATAACCCTGTGGGAAGACTACTTCATCTCAAGATGAAGAACGTCACAAAAATTTACAAACAGTACAAATGTAAATGATTTTTAAATAGTATAACATTGTTCAATATCATTAGAATAGAGTTTGAATTTAAGGGTTGCTGGGCAGCAGCAATAGTCTGACCTTCTCCCTAAAAGGGGACATCAGTTACAGAGCGCCACCAGGAATGGCTCCAGGACATGGAGTGTAATAGCAACCCTCTGTGGCCACCCAAATACACAGCAGACCAATTGTGTAAGCTGGCTTTTTTCTCCTCTTCACTTTCCTTTTGGGTGTCTAGAAAAAGAAAGGGGGTCCTCTCATAAGAAATCTAGGGATTCCGGTTTGACTAAACATGCTAAAATATCTATGCCTCCTAGACACTCTACTTCATTAGAGCTGAGTCTGTTTCATTTTTCTTTGTATACTATATCACCTACTACAGTAACTGATAACTTTATTGTTCAGTAAATAGTTTCTGACTGACTGACTGAATGAATGAATGAATGAATGCCTGGATTTCTTCCTCAGGGTATAACGTTGTGGAGACCTGCCAAATGTTTAATTAAATTGTGTAATACGGTGGTGGTTTCTGTATGTGTCTACGCATTTACAGATGGTGCCAAAAAAAATGTATACATATTTTAAGAAACGAAAAAACCGTATTAAAATTATGCTGATGATAACAACTTTGAGTACCCCCTGTAATTGCACAAGTCAAACATTACTTGTATTTTTATCGGTGAATATTACAATTTTAATACAGTTTTTTTCCTTTCTTAAAAATGTGTATACTTTTTTTGGCACCCTCTGTATATATAGTTCAATAGAAAGACATGCGTGTATTTTAATATGCTGACAGAACTTAGACCTAAAACTATTAATGAGAATTGTAGTCAACTAGAAATTCTATGCAGGATCTTATACATATGCTCCACAATAAGTTATCCTGGTATATTAAAACCACTGAATAAATAAAACAGTTCATTAAATGATAGTTATTTCTACATAGTTGGAACTTAAACAATGAGGCTATTCTTATGGACTTAAACCATGACATATACACACAATGGCAAATCTATGAAAATACATTAATTGAAATATGACGTTTCTTAGTACAAAGAAAGTTCCAGTTTTAGGAACAAAGAGCTGCATAGAGGTTTAGGTAGCTGCCTGGCAGGCTATACGACAATTTGCTATGCTGAAGATTCAAATTGGAAAATATCAACAGGGTATTAACTGAAATAAGTTATTCTGTCAATACAATTAACTTTCTCCCTTGGATAATGTCATGTGGTTGTGGTTTTTTTTTTAATATAGCAACTGAATTTTAGAGAAAATAAACATAAATATTTAGAAATTACATTTTGTTAAAAAGTTTGAATATATTGTTAAGCAAAGTGTTTTTAACTTTATATATCACTGTTACTAAGCAAAATAGTGTTCTTCAATTTGAAAATCATGTTAAATTTAGCCTAGAGCAAAATTTATTGTAATGGAAATTTCAACAGAAATTTAGACATGAAATACATACAACAAAAATTATTTGCAATAGGCAAATAACCAAAGAAGTGATATTGTACCTCTAGCTTAATGCTTACCAAAAGGGCATATAAATTACAGGGAACAAAATAATGTGGAGTTGAAATGATCATTCTAGAAGAGTTGACTGAATATTAGCTTGTCTTCTCAATGCTCCAATCATCAAGCATTTATTTGCTGCAGGAAATATCATGGAGTTTTGACCTCCGATGCCTTTAAAATAGTACTGACATACGCCAAATGTCATTGCATCAATTGTTCAGTAATTTTACATTTAAAAAAGTGGAAAGGAGGTAGGCGGCTGCCTTTTTGTATGGTTTACTTTATATTTAACAAACTCTAGTTTGGTGTGCTCCACTTCATGAATCTGCAGTACAAAGACGTAACATTGATATAAACAGTGCAGGGATTCATTACTTCTTTTGCAAATCGGATCCCTTGATTTCTGACAGTAAGCTATTACCTGGTTCCCTCTAGCAGCTGCTTTTCTGGAGTCTCTCTCTCTCTCTCTCTCTCTCTCTCTCTCTCTCTCTCTCTCTCTCCTTCACCCTATACCCTCCCCCCCTTCACTGCCTTACCACCCCCAGTTGGTGACCTATATTTTATATTTCTACTTTCGAAAAAGGATTGGGCGATTGATTGCTGTGTTATCCTCAGAGATCTCAAATGGTTGCCAGCGTATTGGGACTCTAATCACTCACTTTGTGGAATTGGTCAGTTCTTAAAGATGAGTATTTTGTTGACCTCCTTGCTTAATTCCCCACATCTTCTTTCTAGTTTTCAGACACCTGGTGTTTCTCAGCTAAGATAAAGTGTAAAATGTGACATGCAACGGTTAAAATACAAAATAATTAATTTTTATTTTTTGCATATGTGATGTGAAAGTACAGCCCCAGGATACCAAATAATTTTCAAGAAATGCTTCCCTGTAGTGTGTATTAACAGTTGGACATCACATCCACATTCTGCCACCTTCCAGATTCTGAGGTAGTACAAGAAAGAAGGTGCTGAGATTGCAGTAGAGTGCTCATCAGTGGGCTCGGTACTCCTGCTGAGCCCGCTACTGGGTCTCACGCTCACGGGTGCAGCTGGTGGTGAGGCCCTGCAATCAGAAGCCATCACTAACAGAAAGGCTACACAGTCATTTCAATCAGTCTTTGGCAAAGCTAGCAGTAAATGTACTAAATGGATACATTTTCCTGGAAATTGCCACCGTGGCTTTAGTGGTCTGCTTGATTTGAGGCGGCTCAATATGATGTAGAATCAGTGATGATGGAATCAAACATTCTACTGGTTCTGAGACTAGGTTTATTCTACGAAGTTACTCTGATTCTTGATCTAGGAAACAACATTGTTAATTATTCCCAAGGGAGATATACAGAAGACAGGTACAGTATGTGTAAGACAGTAAGTGGATCATAGGATATTTACACAATGGTGAAGAGATGAGAAACATGGTACTTCTTGTTTAATGTAAGCACAATATCCTAAGATCAATCTATTGAATTTCTAAAGGTATTTGTTAGTTTTATGTATTTGAAATATAAAGTTCCAAATGATTCTACATCCAAACAAACGCAAAAACCAGCAGTCCCTGCTCTTGGGCCCTTCCTAGTCCACACCACTTCCCTGTCTTTTAACTAGTTAGCTATGTTCTCAGAGATTTGCCTTGTAATTATGTATTACTGAATCGTAGTTTATTTTGCTACATCATGATTTCTTTCCATATTTCCTATTGACCTCCTAGTATGGAAGATGAGGATATAGTTCCTTCACATTCCTGCTCCCACTCACTCTTCCTCCATCCATCTTTCAAATATAATTATGTCATAATTTTGGCTAAATCAGTATTCAGTATTTACTCTGTTATTACTATTTAGACATTATTCACAGGTGAGCCATGAAGACTTCTAGATTTACATTCCCTGTCTTGTGTGATGTTTTGTTCTCCCAGGGATGGGGGGGGGGATTTATGATTCCTTCAATTTCTCCATTGTATGATTTTTCCATCTAATGATCAGTAATTTTCCTTCTTAATGTAAATCTCTCTAAACTTAAGTCATCTTCCTAAAGTGGTATAAGATAATCGCCTTTAACCAATTCTCTGCTGTATGGAAACCCCCATTGTTACAACCAATCATCGTAAAGAGTGTTAACGTCTTCAGTTTCACTTTATAAGGCATCCTGTAAATTCATGCCTCTGAAGCTTCATATCACTTTTAGGTTTGAAAGCTCCCAGTTCGTGAACTCTTCTTACATGCACAACAAACTCTTACTAAATACTATTTTCCTGATCTGGTTTTAATTGTTACTATTTCTGGATTTTTAACACTGCACAAAATTTTGATTCTTATTTTTTCACTTGACATTGTCATGTTCACGAGTTCATTTCTGTAGACACATGTAATTCTAATTCACTGACTTTCACCACTCTATGGGAGGAAGATTACGTTGAACACGCATGACTAGTGGAAGTAAACATAAAGCCACTTCGCTTTTGTCTTTTCATGTCATTTTAAATCCTCTGTGTGGTTGTATTCTTCCAAAGACGGAAAACAAAAAGTTCAGATAGATCCCACGACTTAAGGGATACTTTGAGAGCTTTAAGTCACAAAACAATCTCAATTCACTGCGCAAAATGTCCAGGCATGTATGATTTTATCCAAGTCCAAATTTGATTTAAAGTTCAGGCTTCTCTCTCAGCTCGTTACCATGTAGAAAAAAGCCTGTAGTTAGCTGGAAAGGAGGATATGGCATCTTCTTAGCCTTTGACTTCTCCTCTCTCAAAAACTTAGAGTTAGGGAAGGGATCTTTCAAACACAAGGGAAAGTCCAGGAGAATTACAAAGATGCTCACCCCAGCATTTTGGAGCAACTGAGCTAGCCAAAGCCATCAAGTGCAACTTCCAGACTTTTCTGTATGACTACAATTACTCCAGTTTGTTTCAGTAACAGTTGTAATATTTAGTGTTACATTTCAAACAATCTTCTCTTTCAATGTTATTAGAGTGCATTATCTCCATTTCCTGTGATAATCATTTGGTTTTCTTTTTTCTATTTTAATGTTACTGTGGTGAACTATCTTAAAGATTTTCTAATGATAAAATACTTTTTCGTGTCTGTGATAAAACCAATGTGTGTATATCTGTTATATATATATTCCATATAGATATTCTTTATTCTTACATGATTTTTCTCCTTCTATAACTCTGATTAAATGTATATTAAATATTCTCTTTTCCTCTCCTTCTCTATCATAATTTCCACCTTTTTTTTTACTCTGTGATTTAAATTTTATATTTTTTTATGTCTACTAGTTTACAAATTCTCTTTCTACCCATTTTTAATTATTGTTTATTGAAACTCTAATAAATTCTCAACTTTCTTTATGGTTCTTTTTCAAATCTGCTTTTTCAATTTTTATACTCTCTTGGTTTTTAGTTATTAGTATAATCTTTCATTTATTTAACTATATTAAACATATATATCCTGTACCACGAGGAAAATTTTTATAATCCGCAGATGTTGCTGAGATATTTCATGACTCTTTACTCCCGTCATCTTTTTCTTCACGGGATAAATCATTTTGGATAATGAGTTCTTTAGAACCTTATCTTAGGAATTACTTGAGGCCTGGGTTTAAAGTTTGTTTTTCCAGAGGAAATCTGATCGTAAGGCCTTGAATATTAAGCTAATCATAGTTTATCAATGTCAAGCAACACACTGGGGTTTGAGTAGCCCATCTGACTTTCAGATTTGCCATTTTGAGGATAAAATTTCTCGTTTTCGCATTATGCTCCTTGGATTGGAACTTTATATGACTATTACTTTTTTTGCATCCTCATTTCTCACCTGGTTGTTAATCCTGACAAATCAAAGTTTCAAAGTAGCAGCAAATAATTTTGAAAGAAAGATATCTAATCATTTGATTCCACATTTCAACCTGTGTATGGGAGATAATCATTAGGCTTTCTAATAGTTTTCATGTGTTGATATTGAAAGTAGTCATATCTAACAGCTCTATAATTTTCAGAATTCCTGTTTCATTGACATTTTACAGAAAATGTGTCTTAATTTCCTATATCTCTCATTTTTGTGAAAGTTTTAACTCAAATGTGGAAGAACAAAGCTGTATTAATAGGTGTCAAAGAAGGAGCTGAATAATCAGTACATTATATCACATTAAAACCCTTATTAAAAATCAAATGCTGAAAGTGATGACAGTAATGGGTAATATTGATGAAAAACAGTGATTGGCCAGAGATTGAAACAATTTAAAAAGCAATATGTCTATCCTTTTTTTCCCTATTTCCATATGGCTATAATTGCAGCTTTGCATTGCTCCATGAATCAAGTGTAAACTTGTGGGTTTTTTTCATTTAAAACTCTTAATCATATTGATAAATTAATAATAATATTATTATTAAGTTATCATGCATTGTTAACCAAGTTAAAACCCTTGAGCATACGATTCAAAGAAAGTCTACGAAATCCAAGAGAATAAAAAATCCTGAAGTTTAGATGTCACAGTTGGCAATGTATGAGTAATTATTTGGGGTTTAGGGGGCATTTGGCTCCCCCTAATATGTGTCAAGGGCAAGTGTCACCAGGTTAGGTACTCGGTGGCTAAGAATTACAGCTGTGAAGTAAGGCTGCTAAAATGCAACTTCTACTGCATGTGTGACCCTCAGCCAGATCCAAAATTCCTCCGTGCTTCATTACCCATACCTGGTAAATGTGGATAATAATAGCACCTACATCAAAGAAGTATTGTGAAGATTTTAGGATGCAATATTTTTAAATCATTAGCATAGAGCCTAGCACAGAGAAGTGTGCAAATGGACCCTCATCTCCTCAGGCTCTGAAAAAGTCACAATTTTCAGGGGCCAGTCTGACAAATAGGCCTAAATATTGAAATGGAAGATTGTGCTTCCATATTTATGTAGCCAACAGTTTTCAAATGCCATCTCTTTCTGGTTTATCTTTCAAACAGCTTTAACAGAGAACTAGTCAAGAAAATTGGTTGCAGCCCATGAGGGTGGGTAAGTTTCCCATGCATCTAGTCACTTGGTGTGCCACTTTCTTCCTTGCACGATATTTTGAGTTTTGGTTTCTCTGAGACCAGATTTGAACACTTAGTGTTTGGTGACTCAGAGCAACCATAATTTGATAACATGGGCCTGGAGCAAAGTAAAATCTCAATAAACACTAGTTATAGTATTATTATTTTGAATAATTTAAGTATTGATGCATTTTTCCTTCTACACACAAGAAATTTTATATGGAAAACAACTAACCCACTTGCAGTATTTTTAAATCATCTAGAATAACCCAGCAATGTTTGTCTGGTCCTCCTCGTGTTAGAAGTCTTGAATGATTGGCTAATTGCATTTGCTATAAACCAAGTAGTCTTTTTTTGAAGGGATTTTCCATTTAAAATCTCATTTTATTCTTATAATTTCCCTATGTGGTAGGGCAAAAATTATTGTCATTATTTCTCAAATGAGAATACTAGTGCAAGTGGCTGAGATATGTGTCTAAAATCAAAAGGCCCCATGGTGGTAGAAGTGTGAGAGAAAAAGAATGAGGAGACCTGGACTTTGGTCCTGACTCCACCTCTAAAGAGCTTGTCTTTGAATATACAACAAGGACAAAATTCCTTGCTCTACCTAAAGGCCTCACAGTATCATTCTGAGAAGCAAGGACAATCATACGTAAGATGTGAAGAAGACACCTTCAAACCTACACAGTGCTAGACAAACATAAGATGATATTATGCAATGTTAAAGTCATGTTATGGAGTTCAAGCTAAATCTATCTCCAGCTTCTACATAAAAGAAGAAAGATGATTTTTCTACCCAACTCTTGGAGGGAAAAGTGACAGAAAAATCTTTTATGATTGAAAAAAAAATTTATATTTCCTAAGGAAAAGAAAGTTTTATTATTTCCTACTGGGAGAGAAAAGAACTCTTAGAGGAGAATGTGGCAAGAGTCATGAACTTTAAATCAGAATATTTGGGTTTAAATCCTGCCTTTGGCACCAAGTAACTGTGCAACTTTTCTTAAACTCTTGAAAAATATAGACCTTAATTTACTTCATATAAAGTGAAGTTCTACTAGAAAATACTGAAGGTCTTTCTCAGCTCTGACACTTTCTGTTGCTATAATTCTGCTTTCTTAGGGGAGGTTTGTGAAATTGCTAAATACAGTTATACCTCAGTAGAATTGTGGGTCCTATAAATGCAATACTCTGAATAATGGAATTTTCCAGTTAACCAGGAGGGAAGTTTATCTCAGTTTCTTTTCATATTCTTCCTCTCACTATTTTTTTGTTTTTGCTAACTCCCTCTCACAGATTTTTCTTGCACAATTGTCTCTGAAATACACTTTCTCTAGCCCCCACCCCCATCTTTTTAAATTCTACACTGCCTGCTTGCATTTCTGGCATAGAGTTTCAGAACTATTCTTGTTTTGCAATCCAAGCAACCATAACACTTTGTGCTCTACATTTTTACAGCAACAAGATAACTAGTATCAGAACATTTGGGGGGAATCTTTGATAAGCAGAATAATGCCCCTCCAAAGATACCCACATCCTAATCTTCAGAACCTATGCATATGTTATTCTATATGTCATAAGGGCCTTACAGATATGATTAAGGATTTTGAGGTAGGAAGATTATTTTAGATTATCCAATTGACCCCCACATAATCACAAGGGTCCTCATAAGGTAAAGAGGGACATAGGATAGTCAGAAAAGGAGGTATGATGACAGAAGCAGAGGTCAGAGAAGACTTGAAGATGTGACACAGCTGGCTTAGCAGTTGGTGTAGGGGCCCCAAGCCAAGAAATGTAGGCAGCCTTTAGAAGCTAGACAAGGCAAGGAAACTGATTCACCCTAGAATCTCCAGAAAGAACTCCCACATACTGAGTCCAGTACTACCCATTTCAAACTTCTTACCTCCAGAACTGTAGAATAATAAATGTGTATGTATTTTTAAGTTACCAAGTTCATGGTAACTTATTATAGTGGCAATAGGAAACTGATACAAAGCCGTCTGCTCTTCTCAGCAGTTTGACTCATCTGCAAACTGGATTGTGGCTTCATGCTATTTCCCTCAAGACCTTAAGAAGCTGTGCTTATTTAGAAATTTCCCAGAGTGCTCCAATCTCCAAGCTAGTTATAGGAGGTCTGACAATTAAGTTCGTAAACTTGTTGCAATGATGTTGCTAACCTTTTTTGATATCAGAGGGATTATTCATTATGAATTTGTACCAACTGGACAAACAGTTAACCAAGTTTACTATTTGGAAGTGCTGAAAAGGCTGCATGAAAAAGTTAGATGACCTAAACTTTTTACCAACAATTCATGGTTCTTGCATCACGACAATGTACCAGCTCACACGGCACTGTCTGAGAGGGACTTTTTAGCCAGTAACCAAATAACTGTATTGGAACAACCTCCCTACTCACCTGATCTGGCCCCCAATGACGTCTTTCTTTACCCGAAGATACAGGAAATATTGAAAGGAAGATATTTGAATGACATTCAGGACATCAAGGTTAATCCGACAATAGCTCTGATAGCCATTCTAAAAGGAGTTCAAAATTGCTTTGAAGGGTGGACTAGGCAACTGGCATCGGTGCATAGCTTCCCAAGGGGAGTACTTCGAAGGTGACAGTAGTGATATTCAGCAATGAGGTATGTAGCACTTTTTCTAGGCTGAGTTCATGAACTTAATTGTCAGACCATGTAGTAGTTGTTTTTAAAAAAGAAAACTTTATATCACAATGCAAATTCTATTTCATTAACATTCCCCTTAACTTACTACTAGCATAACTGATGTCCTCAGGTAAGCACAAGGAGCTAGCTTATAAGAGATTTCTAGATAGTGTGTAAGATTGTCTGAAACCCTGAGCTTATATGATTAAAGTGTAAAAACAAATTAGAAACCATCCAAACATGTCAATGCATGTCACCTTACCAGAAGTGTACTCAGTGTGACTCTGATTAACAGAATATATTATCTTAAATCTCATTATCTAACATACTTTGAAGTTTCTCTGAATTACTGATGATTGATATGTGGATATTTCTGTAAGTAGGGCTATCTACTTTTAAAATCTTGTCTGACTTATTCTATCCCTCATTGAACAGTAAAGGGTAAGACCATGACACAGGACAGATCAATTGTATTTCCTCACCCAAGTCTTTGAATCTGTAATTCAAAAGCCTGAAAAGTTATATTAATAATTCATTCTGTAAGTGCTGACCTGACAAAACTGTTGAGTAGCCCTAATATCTGTCCATTTCTGAGTTTGTTTCCCATGTCTTCCAGTTCATTTTTGAAATATCCTTCCCTTGAGAGTTGGTATGTGTTGCTTACAAGCAAAAAACTCTGATTAATATAGAAAGAAGAAAATATCACCCTTATTTAGGGATAAAACAAAATAAGCATTAATAGATCTCTATTGAATTTGACAATCAAAGAAGCTGAAACCTGATGACAGTGGGTTATGAAGAGTGTGAGAGGTAAAGTAGTGGAGACAGTGAATTTGGTTTTCTCTTTGAGAAAAATATCTGAGAAGAATAAGGTAAAAATCAAGAGGATACAAAATGAGAATCCTCATTTAGTTGGAGTTATTTGGATTGTTTGTTTCCTTGGATTGAGAGATGTAAGTCTGTTTATAGTCCAGGAGAAAACAGAGAGGGAGATTTAGGATACAGAAGGAGAAGGCTAAGAAAGGGAACAATAGAGGAAGAAGGCAGATGAAAAGGAAATAAAACATATATATGGAGTGCTTAGTATTGGACTAACAGAAGCGTACTATATCTCAGATGTGGGATGCATTTGAAGATGGTTTGAGGAGAGAAGCTGAGAAAAATCATCTGTTGACTTTAGTTTTCCCCTTAAAATAGGCAGCAAGATCACCAATTGAGAATGAATGTGTATGGGGGAAAAGGTGGTTTGAAAACTATAATAGAGAAAGTTTGGAATAACTTTTAAGATGGATATGATACAAACACAGATGAAGACGAAAGAAGAAATAGAATGTGCTGAGAGTGGCATTCAAACTGAGACTGTGAAAAGCCAAAATGCCAATTTTTGACCTGGAAGCTGGGATTTGTGACTAGATTGTTGTGGTAAAAAAAAAAAGGTACAAAATAAAATTTATGAATTGAAGCTGGTGGAGTTTCAAGGTGAAAGAAAAGGAAAGGAGGAAAAGAGCGCATTATGGGAAGGGATTGGGGAGGGTGGCTGCTGCTAGTTGTCAGAGAAAACTGAATAAGTTTGTAATTAATTTACATGAGCGTTATCTTTGAGATTGAATAACACGTATAGCAGAATGAGAACCTGAGAAACATAAGTGGTTTCAGAATAGTGGACTATGATTTGGAGTTAATATAGCAGAGGTTCCTAAGGGGGATTAGATCCACATGGAGCCTGATAATAGCAGAGACAGAGGGAACTGAATTTAAGTAGAGCCAAGAATGGAAAGGTTTGTTGATGGACTGAAATCTCTTAAAATTATGGCAGGACATTAACAAAGGCGGAAGAGGCAACATCTTCCATAAATGAGAGGGTGTGAATAAATAACTGAGAGGTTGATTGACAGAAGGAGAGACAAATATTAGTGCAGCTAGATGAGAGGAACCAGAGGGGGAAACATATTTAGCATCAAAATAGATTAATAAAAGGGTAGAAAGCAGGAAAGGGAGCTACAAGAATAAAAACTCACCCTTCTGAATCTATTGAGAATAAGCGGATAAAAATCAAAGAAGTAAAGAAAAAAATAAGATACATTTCTACATTTGATTAGATGAAAATTAGATGCAAATTAAGTAAGTTACATCATCACGCAACTCAATATAGCTGTTAGTCATCTGGGCTATTTTGACTTTGGATTTTTTTTTTTTTTTTGGTGTGTGTGATTATTCAAGACATGAAAATGATCATTCTTAGCAAAGTTCCTCATTCTCCCTAAGATTTTGCTCATGAACAAGAGTTTGACAGTCATTTTATCACAATATTGATGCCTCTGACTTCATAGGAGATCAATTTTCTTGTACATTGCCTGTCTTTAAGAGATAAGAATGATCTGAAGTGTCTTGGTCCTTGGCATTCTCTTTTGGTTGCCGTACAGCAGCTGTTGAAACATTTGTTTATGCCTAAATCTTTTACTCTCAAAAATGCAACTACTGTACAAAACGTACAAAAAATACCCACTGAATAAACAATATTTAGAGCTACAGCTCTAGACGAATAAATAATTGCTTAATAACTATAACTCATGTGATGATTAAAATACACAAACTACTGACCATAATAGTAGAAAGCTTGGGTGGCAAACATACAATTTTGGTAAGAGTCTGAGATATTCTTTTCAAATGTTAGTTTTAATTCTTGTGTAAAGTGTTTGCTCCAAATTGGAACAGAATTAGTTAACACAAAAGGAACTTTACACAATAAACCCACTAAACTGTTTTAAGAGGATGTATACTTACCTTAAAAAAACAAAAACTAACTGTGCTATTTCAAATTCAAGAAATTTACACATATTGCCAAAAGATGTTGAGCTTCCTCATAGAACCAAATATAACGCTCCATATTAAAATGTTGTTTAAAAACAAAAACTCATAGACACAGACAACAGTTCAGTGGTTACCAGAGGGTAAGGGGGGAGAAAGGATAGGAAAAGGTAAAGGGGGTCAAATATACAGTGACAGGAGGAGATTTGACTTTGGGTGGTGAGCACACAATGCAAGAAGCAGATAATGTGTTGTAGAATTGTACACTTGAAACCTATATGATTTTATTAACTAATGTCACCCCAATAAATTGAATTTAAAAAAAAACTATAAAAAATGTTGTTCTTAATTAACTGCTATTCCAAAAAAATGTACCACAGATTATATTTTAATTTCTGAATAGCATTTACTGAGTACTAAATTTACCTACAACTGAAAGATTTGGTTTATTCACTGAGGTACACCATTTTGTTTCAAATACTCTTTTGGCAAAATTTCAGAACCATTATTGCCCAGAAAATACTACTTTATTTCAACCAAAATTGATCAAAGCTAACCATTTTGTTCTTGCAGATATCTTCAAAACACCATAACTCCTGCTTTTAGCCATATCTTTACAGTTCTATTTATATGTAGCCCTAATGCTAGTCATACTAATGTTTTCGCAAGTTTGTAATGGCTTTGTAACTAGTCTCTCAACATTATTTCTGGGCTTTCTTCAAACTATCCCAACAAGAAAGCAAGGTTGATCTTCTTAAAATGCAATTCTAATCATGTTATTCTCATGCTTAAACCTCTTCTATGGCCATAACACTCTCTCTGTAGACTTTATCCCTACCTTTGTCTCTGATTTCCTCTCAACTTATTTTGCCTTTCTCTCCACTATGACCACATGCGCCCATCCACAGGGACTTTGCAGGAGCTATCCCTTCTTCTTGAATAGTTTCTCTCTCCTCTCCCTCACTCCCTACTCTTTTTACCTTTTAATTTAAGTGTTTCTATTTGTCTTTTAGGACTCAGCTCACAGTTGATTGCCTCAGGGAAAATTTCCCTGACACCCCATGCTCTATCAAACTTACCTTGGTGAAAGCTGTACTTTCTTAGCACTTATGCCAGCTTCATTAATGACTCTTTCCCTCACAAGACTGAGATTCATGACACCAGGGACCATGTATACATTGCCCATCACTGTATTGTCTATACCTACTTCAGCACCTGGAATGTAATGGTCTTTCAATAGGTTTGGTTAAATGAATAAAGAAAGCAATAAATAACATTATATAGAAGATTTCATTTACCAATCCATACTCCAAATTTATACAAATATGGGAACTTAGAATATTTTTTTAAAAATCTGAAATTACTGCAAATAAAAGGTGCAATTTTAGGCAAAATTTGTAGATGGGCAAAAGATTACTGAGCATCCTTTCAGTGGAATGCTGTGTTTTTTTTGTTGTTGTTTTGTTTTTCTAGTAAACCCCTTAGAGTTCTCTGATTATAAAGAAGTTGTTGCTTTTCATTGTCTTGACTAAGCTGAATTACAGCTCTGTAAGTTGTAGAAAAGGATTAGTAATATAAATGACTCTTGTCCATAGAAATGCAAATGAATTTGTACTACTAGAGATATAATTAATTTCTGCCCTGTACAAAAGATGATTCCATATATTATGGTTAATGCCCTATAGATATCAACCCATTTTTCAAATTCCTTTCAGCATTCCTGATTGCTCATATATGTCTATTCTTTGGATTATGTTCAAACCTGATGTAACATCTTATTGGTTCTCTACTTAATTAGTGAGTTAAATAATATCTTTGCATATGCACACACACACACACACACACACACACGGTGTGACCATTAAGTTCGCGAACTTGTTGCAATGATGTTGCTATCCTTTTTTTATATCAGAGGGATTATTCATTACGAATTTGCATCAACTGGACAAACAGTTAACCAAGTTTACTATTTGGAAGTGCTGGAAAGGCTGCGTGAAAAAGTTAGACGTAAAAGAACTGACCCTTTTGCCAACAACTCATGGCTCTTGCATCATTACAATGCACCAGCTCACACGACACTGTGAGGGAGTTTTCAGCCAGTAAACAAATAACTGTACTGGAACACCCTCCTTACTCACCTGATCTGTCCCCCAATGACTTCTTTCTTTACCTGAAGATAAAGGAAATATTGAAAGAAAGACATTTTGATGACATTCAGGACATCAAGGGTAATATGATGACAGCTCTGATGGCATTCCAGAAAAAGAGCTCCATAATTACTTTGAAGGGTGGATTAAGTACTGTTGTTGGTCCATAGTTTCCCAAGGGGAGTGCTTTCAAGGTGACGGTAGTGATATTCAGCAATGAGGTGTGTAGCACTTTTTCTAGGATGAGTTTGCAAACTTCATTGTGAGTGTATGTGTGTATGATAGCTACTTTTTACCATTTTGAAAATTATCTTTTCACAGCTCTTTTATAATACTTAAAATAAAAATACCAAAACGAATCACCTCACATTGTCATATTGAAGTATAATAATAATTTCATATTGATTATTGATTAATTCCTTTGTTGGAAAGAAATTTAACAAATCAGTAGGCTATACCACATGGCCCCTCACAATACATACATGCACATACATATGTATACAACTACCACATACGCGTATAACTGTCACAAAATATCACATGCACAAATGTATGTTCATACCGATGTAATACATGTTTGCAGATGCATTATATATTCATATGTATACATACACATATTTGTATACATGTCACTGTATATACATATACATTTATACCACCTGCATACATAGTATATGACCCCTTAACTATATATACATATACATACACAAAGCATTATTTATACTTATATTTATATTTATATTTATATGATAATCAAATGAGTGATGTTGTTTGAATAACAACAAAAATACACTAAATTTCAATACAATTTATACATTCAAAACATTTAAAAAAAAGTAGTAAACACACTAAAATGGGTAAATTACACTGAAGGGGTAAACCAGTCTTATGGTGACTACCATGTTTCCCTGAAAATAAGCCCCAGTTAAGATCATCAGCCAGACGGAAGCATTTAGTACGGTATGACGATGTTCCAGAAGAAGATGACATGACTGTATTTGAATAAATGTAGATTGTTGTTCATGAAAAAATAAGACATCCCCTGAAAATACGCCCTAATGCGTCTTTTGGAGCAAAAATTAACATAAGACCCGGTCTGATTTTGGGGGAAACTTGGTAGTTCCAGCACAAGTGAGTGAAAGCAGCCCTACGAAGAAAGAAGATCGTTTTATGTCTGGCATTTGAATTAATAAAAGGATCCTTATGCCTAATAAGAAAATGTTCTTCATAAAGGAAAAACTAAGAGGGTGTTGCGTTAACACTCCCCTCTACCCATCAAAGGATGCCATATACAGGTTGAAAATGCAGTGATTCTCTCCCAAACCTCTCTTGAGCAAGTGTCTGAGCTGTAAGACGTACTTCTAGGACCACCTCTGAAAAGCGGCATCTCAAAACCACCTAGCATCTAACTTGGGTAGTCAAGAAATATACACCAGAGTCTATGATTGAAAATGCTATAGATTTCCTAAATGTTAAAACTTTCTTATGCTTGTCATTTCCATTGTTTCTTATCTGTTTCACTTGTTCTTATTCTTAGGAAGAGAATGAAATTGTGAAAGTGAGAAAACCAGCCAATCGAAGGAGCAATATTTACCAAGATATTGAGTTGGTAATAGTAGCTTCAGAAAGAAAAGGTAAGCAAGATAGCTGGGGTTCACTGGTGTGACAGGCAGAGGACTGACTCCCCAATGATGTCACATCCTAATGCCCACAAACCATGAATGTATTACCTTATGTGGCAAAGGGGACTTCTTCCTAAGAAGGAAGAAAGAACTATCAGAAAACACCTTCAAAAATGCTTTGACCAAAAGACCCTAACTTTATATCTATTGATTAATTTTAACAACTTTTAGGTACAAAAGGGCTTTAGAAAAAAATTCTTGTCATATTACAGATAAGAAAATTGAGGCCTAAAGAGGTGGCATGATTTTACACACACCTGTCACTGAAAAAGTTAGAACTAAGGTGCCCTGATATTTCCAAATGGTATTAAAAAATGGAGGAGAAAGAGAAAGTGTAGCTCCTCCCTTTTTTCCCCAACTGTATGTAGCTAGAAAAATTTTAAACTAAATATTAAGAGTGTGTTAAGATTAGCCCACCCTATATGCAGGGCAAAAGGCACACATTAGTAAAATCTGGAGAATGTTCAATGCAGTCAAATTATCAAGAGAAGATGTATGTAGAGTCAGATTTTAAAGGAAATGAGAGACATTTATTTTCTAGTTTCCTCTAAATGTTTCAGAAGTAACTTTAAAAGGTGCATTAATGAAAGATAAGAGCACACAGATAGGTTGTTTTGCATGCTAATAGATAACTAACCAAAGACTAATAAAGATTCACTGATCCTGCTGATTAGATTATACTGGATTGTTTTTCACTCTGCAGGCGGTAGCCATACCCAGCTTCTAATACAAATTATGCAATTAGATGTAGTTGTGGAAATTGTATTTGCATCTATCACTGAATGTCTGTTTGTTGTGATGGGGCAGAAAGGGTAATGTCTTGGAAGTTCCCAGGATCAAGATAATTATTTGAGGCCTTTTAGATAAGCTGACTTTCTGTATTGACAATTAACACACACAAAGGACAAAAGAACAAAAATCTTTATGTAAATTAATTTAGTAAAATTCAATATATTCTGAATTACAAAGTTTTTGAAATGACCAGATCTTAATTAACATGAAGTTGCTTGGGAACTCTCTAAGCCAGCTATGAGAGTAAATAAAAGTACTATGATACTTTTATTTCCACTATTAAATCCTGACTATTAGACAACATGGATAAAAAATATGTGTTATGCCAAATAAGGCTATAAAAATAAAAATATTAAAAGTCTGTGATGATTTGGATTCTTTTTAAGTACACTGAAATATCTTGAAATTAATGTTTCTTAATCTATAAGTGAATAGCTCCCATCTGGTGTGCTGGCACCTCATTGACATGCATAAGAATAAGTCAACACAACCAACTTATTTATAATTAAATTTTGGATTTAGGTTAAATCCTCTTGAATCATAAAAGCTCGTGGACAAATCTCTTCTCAGCAATAATGCAAATAGAAATATTCACATATTATGAAATGCTAATTTTTGGACACCAGCAAGAAATAATACACACAGAAAATACTTAGACTGTTATAATGAAAAATATTCATCCAAACTGACATTTACTTTGGGATGAGTTATTTCTGCAATTTCTCATCCTAAAACATCATTTGTATCATCTAATATAATTCAAAATCCTTCACCAGCCAGAAAGACTGGGAATAAATTCACATCTTCATTACTTTTTAGGTATTTCTTGATTAATTATATCTTTTTTAATGTGGCTCTACAGACTAAGTTAAACATAATGTGGATATTTACAATAAGTAGAGAATAAAAAAGAAAGACTATATCATTTAGTTAGAACCAATACTTTGGGAACTTTCTAAAAATCTGAAATTAAAGTGTAATGTTTTTTACAGTTGTACATAGGCCTTGATCCCCAAGCCATGCACTGGGCAGGGGGAGATTGTGAAGGTTTAGCCTTGGGTTTTAGTGTCCACTATAAAAGGATCATCCAGAGAAAATAAACTACCCTGAGAGGACTTTCAATAAGGTTGTTCAGCCATAACATTTTTTAAAGGTTTCCAGCATCATTTAGACAATCTCTCTGAAGAGGGAAAAATGCTCATCACACGTTTTAAATAGAAAAAGCCTGAAATGCCTTATTTTCTATTCATCTTTTTTTTAAAAAACCCTTAAACTAATATAAGTAGATGTAAATACGTTCAATTCCCTCCCCCTTTCTTTTTTACTAAGAACTTATTTCTCACCTGGCAAATTATGATCAGTTATAATAGTACATCATTTACATTTCTGCAAACTTGAAGTTCATGCAGGTTTGTTTGGTCCTGAAACAGACCAGGCAATTAATAGTCCAAATGCTGCTGTTTGGTTTGGTGGCTTCACAGCATCAGTCACCCAGGACCTCCTATTTTATGGCGCATTCCTGCACTGCTGCCTACCACACTGTACCCTCAACATGGCTCCAAAGTGCTCTCCATCATATCTGCATTTCCAATCATTAACAAAATAACCTAGGAGTCACAAGCATCAGTTCTCTGCATATTCCAGTAGTCAGAGCTTAGTCACAGGGCCACAGATAAATGCACTGTAAGCTGGGAAATATTATCTTCATTCTGGTTGTCTTATATCCAGGTAAGTGTCAGGGTGTGGTTACTTTAGAAGGAGAGAACATAGAACTATTGGGAAAAAAATAGCAAGTCTTGGCCCTATTGTCCCAGTCAAATTTTGAATAAATCAAAATAATTCAAATTTTTAATATACATGTACAGAGGGTGCCAAAAAATGTGTACATATTTTAAGAAAGGAAAAAACTGTATTAAAATTGCAATACTCTACATACACCAACAACAAAAGATGAATACAAGTCATGTCACATGTATATATTTTTTTGGCACCCCTGGTATTTTTTAATCAATCAGTGCTTTGGCCCCTGTTTTGCTTCTGGAATTTGTTTCTCCAGGTGGCGACTCAGGCTCTAATCCTTGTTCCTCACATCAACATGTATCTGACCTTGGCCTTATTGTCCGCTAGCCAGTGAGTGTTTTCTTTTCCTAAATCGAGATAAATTCATTTCAGAGTTTTAAAAAATAGATGCAGAGTATAAAATGAATATACAGGATTCCATACTTTTATAAATAAATGATTGAATAAACAAACAAATGGGGGGAAATTGACAAATATCCCATGCGGAAAGATTCAAAATAATTTACGTAAATATTTTGTCCTCAGTGAGGTGAAGGATAACTCCACACTCTTTATATATGAGCTATGCTTGGCGACTTCCTTCCTAGAGTATTGAAAGAAGAGAAAAAAAGCAAAAAAAAAAAAGCATTGCAGTGGAGAAACCTGACAAACATTACCTCAGCAGGGTGAACAACAGTGAGTGATAAGTCAAGTGAACGCCATGTGATGTACTGAGAAATAGCACTTTATCTCTGCAGTCTTCCTCCCAAAGACCCACAGCCCTAGACTAATCATGAGAACACCACCAAACAATCCCCTGTTGTGGGAAATTCTGCAAAATAACCCAACCTGTACTTTTTAAAACTCTCAATATTATCAAAATAAGAAAAATCTGTGAAAATTGCCGCAAAGAGGTGTCTGGGGAAACATCACAACTATCTTAATCTGTTCAGGCTGCTGTAACAAAATACCACAGACTGGGTGGCTTATAAAGAACAAAATTTATTTCTCACAGATCTGGATGCTGGAAATTCAAAATAAGAATCTCAGCATAATTGGGTGAGGGCGCTGGTTTGGGTCTCAGACTTTTGTATCCTCATAGGAAAATGGCTAGTGATCTCTCAATGAGCACTAATCCCATTTATGAAGATCCTGCTTTCATGAACTACTAAGTACTCCCTAAAACCCCACCTCCTAATATACCATCACATTGGACATTATGATTTCAACATATGAATTTAGTGGGAGACAAACATTCAGACCATAGCAAGAACAAAATGTAGTATGGTATTCTAGATGAGTTCCTGGAACAGAAGCAGGAACTCTGCTTCTTTGGAGTTTTTTGGGTTTCTTTGTTTCTTAGTAAAAACTAAGGGACTCTAAATAAAGTATAAACTTGAGTTAATACTAATGTATCAATATTGTTTCATTATTTGTAACAAATTACAATGACATAATTGTACATTATCTGTAATGTAAGATGATAATAATTGGGGAAACTAGGTTACTTTCTGCATTTTTTCTGTAAACCTAGTCCAAAATAAAAGGTTTACTTTAAAAATGGTAGGTTCCAAACAAAGATGCCTTATTATTGCCTATAATTTGCAAAACAAGGCTAAACTAAGGAAAACAAGGAGATAATTTTCTAAGAACCTTCAGCTATGCATTCTAACACTTAAGAATTTGCAAGGAAATGTCTGAACCAGGTGTATTATTATAGGATTATTCACGGTTATAAGACTATCAGTTCAAAATTCCTTCTAGGGATTTTTCAAAAACTCTAACAGAAAGGGCAATATTTAAAGAAAACAAATTCAACAATTTTTTTTTTGTTTATTTACAATTATTGTTGTGAAAGAAATTCACATATTTTGGATCAAAATAGCAGTGATTATAAGGGAATTTAAAAGAATCATAACTCGAACATTTACAGTGGTACAATTAGCTATTCATTCTGGGGGAAAAGCAGAGTTAAATCCCAATTTTATTTGTGATAACAAAACAAATTCAAGCTGGATCAAAAATTTAAATAACAGTAAATGTATCAGAGATTTAAATAGCAATAATAATGACACCATTATGAGAAAACATGTAAGAAAGTTTTGTAAATTATCTTGGACTGGGAAATGTTTTTTAAGCATAAGAAAAACTGAGAACCATAATGTAAAAATGTGTAAGTTTGAATACCTAAAATTTTAATATTTCTACTTGATTAAAGAAACAGCATAAACAAAAGCTGCAAAAAAGATATTTTCAGCATTTCTGTGACATTTCAGGTTAATTTCTTTACTAGATATAGCTTTCATAAATGGTGACAAAAAGAACAACAAAATAGAAAAAACTATCTTGAGATATAAATATATACATAAAACATTCATATGCATATATGTGTATATATAAAATGATATATATGTTTATAATTGTTATATTTATAGAAATGTTTATATATAATTTTGCATGTAGCAATAATGTATGGAAGGATAAAAAATGAGCTCTTATATAACTTTTGCCTCTGGAAAATACTTTAGAGTTTTATGATTCGTAGGAGAAGAACTTTGAAGTAATATTCCCATTATTTCATTATTATTTCTTACATGTACAGTTGGTCCTTGAACTGCATGTGTGTACTTATATGCAATTGTTTTCAATACTGTAAATGTATTTTCTCTTCCTTAAGAATTTCTTAATAACATTTTCTTTTCTCTAGCTTACTTTATTGTAACAATTCAGTGCTTAATACACTTAACATATAAATTATGTGTTAACTGTTTATGCTATCTATGTTATTGGTTAGACTTCTGGTCAACAGTAGGCTAACAGTAGTTAAGCTTTTGTGGAATCAGAAGTTACACACAGATTTTCAACTCTGCAGGGTAGTCACTCCTAAACGCCACAGTACTCAAGAATCAACTGTGCATATTTTTCTTTTAAATTTAAAATATTTGTTTTAAAGTTAAAATGCCACATAAAAACAGTCCTCTTACTTTGTGGGTCCCTTAAGGACTTTCAAAAGCAGTGAAAATGATGACTTTAAGGGAAGAGTAAGAAAAAGAAAATCCAGTAATTTTGATGGAAAAGTGATTTTTTATGGCGACTATCTCTAGTAATGGCCACTGTCCTTTGGTTTCCATGGTGTTTTTTGTTTTTGTTGTTGTTTTGGGTTGGTTTTAATCTTGAATTTGTCTCAAGTCTCATTCCCATCCTTTCCCCCCAAACTGAAATACAGATTTCCATAAAGATCCCAAATTTGGATATTAAAGCATATTTAAATATATTTTATGCTCACACACAAGCACTTTTTCTTCCCATTCAAATATTTTAAAGTCTCTCTCTGTCTCTCTCTCTCTCTGTCTCTCTCTCTCTCTGTCTCTCTCTCTCTGTGTGTGTGTGTGTTTCTGTCTCTCTCTCTCTCTTTTTTACTTTCAAAAAAGATAATCGTTCTCTAGTTTCTGAAAAACTGTATATTCATCTAAGAACCGATTATCTCAGGAAGTTTTAAGTGTATAAAAGCAAGGATGTTGCTTAAAGTACTTTATCAACAATTATTATGACCTCCTACAATGCCTTAATATTGCTTGTTTTAACAACAAGATTTGCCATTAGACTAATTGCTGCAAAATAGCTTTTAGTGAAAATGTTTGAGTAGGCAGTGAGGTGTGATTACATATGCTATTAGTACGTACCACAAAGTACAGGGGGAACAACTTTTAACAGGGATTCTTCAGCACCTGTAACTTACTTTCCTCTCTATATTTCCATTACCTTCTCAAATATTGTAAATTGTCCAACCCACGGTACTAGCTTCAAATAGGAAATCTTTTGAAAGATAAAAGCACGAGCCATCATCTGAATATTTCCTGAAATAGAAGTAATCTCAATTACGTGATGGAGAAGGTATACATGTAGTAATTAATTTTGGAAAGATTATGCAGTGGAAAGTCTACTGGACAGTAGAAACTTCACGGTGCCTCTAATTTAATGCATAACTCAGAGAGAAATAGCCTTGATTTCCTCATTTGCAATATGAAAAGCCTACATGAAAACCTAATGGAGAGCATTTCTGACTTTTGAGTCAGAGAACATGAGTCTGAGCCACTGTACTGCTATACCGCAAATTTGTGAAGTAACCCGTTACCACCAATCCATAGAGCAATGAGAGAGAGAGAGAGAGAGCTAAGGATTTCTCTCAATCCTGCCTATTCTGCAACTGGAACAGACTATACTAACTCCTCAGGGAGATATGGATTCTGCTAATTAGAATGTGAATTATCATTCCCTAAAATCTCACATGTGAAAGGCCTGTGTAGGTACCCTTGTTCCTACATTCCTTCTATCCTTTGAAACTGGGGCCATGTCATAACTTCCTGTGTCTTTAGATTCCTCTGAGATGCAAACATAAGTGCCCTTAAACATATAATAGGGAATTGCTCCTTGAATGAATTCCCCTGCTCTAGCCAGGAGCTGGTGTTCAAGGTTTGAGCCATGCTAAGCCAGTCTAGGACATCTGAAGCCCCAAATCATCAACAGCCCAAATTGTAAATTCCTTTGCTACCCCCAGCCTTCAGTGGCTCTACTAAGGCCCTAGACACGCCTGTCAAATGAGTGGTCTCTACATCTATTCCTTTCAGTCTTTTACTAATTTGGAATAATTGCACTCTTGCCCCATTTCTCTGATCTCAGCCTAGTTTGATTGGGACCAAGAAAATTGGCCCAAACATTTTCCAGTCCCATATCCAAAGGAGTTAAACCTTATGGTTGTACCTCTAATTACTGCTTGAGGTTTCACTTTAACCCAAATATCAACCTCCTTGCATAAACCAAACTCTGCATAAGAATAAAACAAATTCCCAGTGAATGCTGCTGCCCACACTTTAAATCTCGTGCTTATGCCAGAGCCTGAAATGGATGTAGGTATGCTGGGTGTCCTCAGGCACTGTGGTTTGGTTTCTGCCTTTGGGGACTACTACTAATCGTACTGGTCCAAATTGAGTGCAAAACACCCCAGTGCTCCTACTAGCACATTGGTGAAGATATAGAATGCTTTACATAGTAATTCACAGGAATCCTGACACACAGATCTGAAATTGATACCCTCTTCTCTGCTTAAATGGGTTCCTGCCATCTTCTAGAACTAGATATTGGCCTACACACGGAGAAGTTTTTTCTTCATGTGCAAATTTTAATGTCTTTATGACATAGTTAAATATAGGAGCAAACCAAATTAACTTATTCCAAAGCCGTCTAATGTTCTAAATAAAGTATTTTACTTTAGATATTCTCCCTCTTACCTAAATTATTGCAATTTAAATGATTTAACTATTGCTCATATGGTCCAGGTAATGGGGCTGTTTGTATTTGTAAAGAACACATCCAGAGCTATAAAAGCTATTTCTGAGTTTTCACATTTTCTTGGTAATTCAACACCTCTAAAGTACAATGAAAAGTGAACTTTTTTGGGGGGTGATTAATAATGCACATTCAGTAAACATGGTACAAAAATAACACATATTTCATATAATTTTATTATATATGGATTAACTGCTATTTTTTTTAAACAAATTTTCCACATTAGGGCAATTCATTTATGTCTGATAATGGATATATTATATACTCTACCAATTTTGTTCATATATTTTTATTATATTTATGGTTTAATAATCAGATTAAAATCATTGGAAATATAGTACTTTTAATGACTAAAATCTTTGCTTAAGTAACATAACACTATTTCCAAAATTCATCTTCTCAATTCTATTCCAGCTGCCTTCTCTCTATATAACGTAGGAAATGCTTCATCAAAAATAATGAATATCTTCACAAAGCTAAAATATAATTAAGCACATACAAAATTAAAATCAATACTTCTCAATATATATGAAATATACCATTGTATACGCAATATGTCTATTTTAATACAAATATGGAATACTATATATCAGAATACTAAAACCCACATTTCTGAAGTTAGAATGAAGAAACATTGTCCTAAACCTAGAAAATTATAACTTGCTAGAACCTACATTTTATTTAGGTCTAACTTATTGGCTTATATCTTAAATTCCTTTGTAACAACTTCTTTCCGTGATCTATCACAATGTTAGAACCTTTTGAGCCTGATGTCTTAGCAAAGGTTTCAACTCTGTCAATCATTCAATAGTCAGATTGGCCCTGCTTGAAAAAGCTTTAGTAGAAAAGAGGTTATAAATCAAGAGAAATACTAAAGGAAGATGCCCTTAAGGAATTTCTGTATCAAAAAAGATCAATTATCCTGGCCAAGAAAGGGGAGTTGGGGCTTTGTGTGTGTGTGTGTGTGTGTGTGTGTGTGTGTGTGTGTGTGTTAAATAACTGAAGCTATATTTATCCTGTATTTCCTTATTTCCTTTTCCCAAATAACTGAAATACATTAAATTCCTAACAGATTATTCAAAATGGAATACTATTTCTGTAAAAAGATCTCAGTGACAGGAATTTCAATTTTTAAAAAAATAATGTTTCTAAAGCATACTCATGTGAATACCGCCTTGTAATTTCAGTCCTTCTGAAATTAGGTGACACATAGATCGGCCCTCACCCCTCATCCAGCTAATTAGTGAATTGAAAACTTTCCGCCTTATGGAACAATCTCCGCTCTGATTTTTTTTTTTTTTTTTAATGTGTATCAGCAAAGAGCTTTCTAAATTTCAAAATAGATGGACTAGTCAGAACCAAATAAAAAGACAACAGTTATCGATCCTTTTGGGATTATTTTGGACTATTCATGCTGCCGTTAAATCCCCCAAACCCATGTGATTTTTCACAGTAGTTTCAGATAAAGTGTTTTACAGATATCTACATAAACTTGCTTATTGAATAGGGCAGATAGCATAAAAATTCCTACAATGATAAACCATGGTTCATAATATTTACTCATGGAGTATATAATGGGGTGTTACAGTAATTAAGCAACTAAAACTTACTGAGTTTTTCCTGAGTGCCAGGCTTTCTGCTGGCCACTGGATATAACAAAGAGCATGACATAGTCTGTTCTGTATATTACTCAACCTCCAGCAACATTTGACATAGGTGCTCACTTATCATACCTCTCCTCTTGGGTTTTTGACACTATGCACTTTTAGTTTTTCTCTTACCCTTTGACCTACTCCTAATCAGTCATTGTCACTAGTTTCTCTTCTTGGACCAGATTTATGAATGTTTCAATTTGCTACGGCAGAATTGAGGAAACCTCTTCTCTCTCTCCTGGATTCCCATTCATTCCCTTGTCCTTAAATACTATCAATATACTAATGATCCATTTATATGCATTTTAATTGTTTTGAAAGTCAGAGAATAAGACTCAAATCCCTGATGGTCAACATTACCCTTGAAAATCCTTTGGGAAGCCATCTCCTTAGAGAACAACCTCCCACCTTTAATTCCTCCAGATTGCTGTTTCTTTGATAATCAAATAAGATATCTGACTTATATTTAAGATCTATGTTATAACAAAGACACCATGATTCTTTACACAGTAAAATCGCCAAGTCTAGTAAGATGCCTATACGGTGAGAGAGGGATGTAGGAACTCAGACTATTCCAGAGCCATTGGAATCACCTCTACAAGTTCACACTAACCCTGGATTATATAGTCTCAGGGAGAGGAAGCGGGAAAATTCTTCAAACTATTTAAATTGGTGTGTGTGTGTGAATCTAGCAACACTTTATATCCAATTTACACCTTCCTTGTCATCCCTAGATTCTTCAACATGTCCACCTGAATATTTGACAGCTCTTTGAAATGTAGCATATCCAAATGAGAACTCCAGTTTTCCCATCAGAAATTAACTTGCAGCATTCTCCATCTCAGTAAGTACAAACTACTTTTATCTAATTGCTTAGAGCGAGAAAATTAATCACAACGCTTTATTCTTCTCTCTGTCTGATTCTGCACTTATTAAAACCATTCACCAATGCCTTGACTTCTATCTTTAAAATACATCAGGAATCAAGTCACACTTTTCAATCTGTACTTCTATCACCCCAATCCAGGCCACTCAGTCTCTAATCTTACCTGAACACCTGGTTTTTCTGCTTCCACTTTAATTTCCATCCCCCATTATCATACCCCTAAACCCATCTGATACATGGATTTATTGTCCATATATCTCAGCGACAGTAATATTTTTAATACAGAAATTGGATTGCGTCAATACAAGGTCCTGCTTAAAACCCTTTGGTACTTCCCTTTCTATTTCAAATAAAATACAAACTCTTTATGTTGAGGAGCCTCTGCCCATCGTTCCAACCTCCTTTCTTGCTACTCTTCCACTCCTCATTGTCATTGTTCCTTTTATTTTCATAAATACGCTAAGTTCTTTACAATTTTGCAGCTGTTTCCCCTATATGGATAAATCTTTTCCCAGAATTCCATTGGTTTCTTTCTTTCTCATATATTAGGATTAGACTTCATTGGTATTTCCAAAGCAGCTTTCATTGACTGCCTTGAAGTTCCATTAAAAAGCAGTCTATTTTCTTCATTGCATAAACATCAGTTTTGTATACAGTTTCTTTAAAGTAAGTGACAATAAACAACACATATTTAACTAAACTTTGACCTATATATACACCCATAAAAATATCAACAAAGGTAAGATAGTATACATATCCACAACCTGTAAAATTTTCCTCGTATTCCTCTGTATTTCCTCTGTCATACCCTTCTCTGAAAACCACCTCCTATTCCCAGGTAACTACTGATCTACTTTCTGTCATTGTATTTTGCATTTTCTAAAATTTTATGTAACTAATCCAAGTCAAGCACTTTAAGCTGGAATTCCAATGTGTGTAAAGCATTGTACTGTGAGGAGGTAGAAATATTAATAAAATATGATTTCTAAACTTAAGAAGCTAAAAAGGGGAATACAAAAATAAAAAATACATATAGTTGAAGTGAAAAAGTAGTTGTGTGAGGAAGATATTAACACTTGTTTATGGCTTTAGGGGCGACAAAGACTACATCTTATTGGTAGAATTAAGAAAGGCTTTGGGAAAGAGCATTCTGAATTCGGCCTCAAACAATTTAATTTTTGATAGGTGGAGTTAGAAAGAACTAGATAAGGAGCTATTTCAAGCTAGTTAGGAACTAACCTAGGAAAAGGAATAATATAGTCAAGGGATGAAGGAGGGAAAATGTGAAGTTTTTGTGGGGCTCACTGAGTAATTTTTTTGAAGTAGAAGTTTCTGAGCATGTAAGGAAAACTATGGAAGCATATTAGGGCTGGTTCCTGGGTGTCCTTTTAAGTGAAATGAAGGAATGGCCCTTAATGCAGTAGGCACACATTGCTTGGGAATCCAGTTGCAATAAGATTTGGTGTCAATCATTCCAAGAAGTCAATATGTTCAGAAATAAACCCTTGTTCTGGAATCTTGGGGATAATCAATGACAAAGCTCAATGCTTAGGTCTTTTCAATCTCTCCTTCCCAGGAAATGCAATCCAGCAGCCCAGGGATTTGTTATTATTCCCCCAATCCTCAGATTTACATTGTGCTTCTTGATGATACTAGCTCACTTTTATAAAATTAATAAATGAGGGGGACAATCTTTGGGAAAACAAAAGGATTCTAAGCATGGTATATTTAAGTACTTAAAATTCTTACATACAAAGATGTGTTTAATCTTTGAATAAGGAAGGACTTTCCTTAAAAGAATATCAATATTTTAACCATAAAGTAATTTTTAAAATCTATACTTAAAAAAAAAATAAAGTAAAAGGAAACAATGAACTAGGAGAGATATTTACAAATATGAAGAACTGGTTTCTTAGCCACTTTTACTTATTCAAGGTAAACCATGAGGTCTTATCAAAAAATTTAAGTAAAAAATAACTATTTAAATTGCTGGCTCAGAATCCACCTGTCATATCCCTTAGTGAGCAAAGAACTTATGCCTATTAGCTCTGGGAAATGTCTTATACGACATTTGAAGGGAAGTCAGGGTGACTTCAAAACTTGTGCTCATTCTGTGACTTTACAGTGATATATGGAAAACACACTAATGTCCTCGAATCCACAAAGTAAGCCCGTCTTTCTAACCTGTTTCAGTAAAAATTGGTACAATGTATTTTATTTTGATATTGAAACAAATCCTTCTCTATTGTGGCACATGAAACAAAATTCTCATAAATTTTAAAATCAAAAAAGCTATGACCTTAAAGTCACTCAGCTGATTCCTATTATGGCCCTGGGCCCTGGAACACCTGTATTGTCCCTTGCTTTGGGGATATTTGGTTTTTAAATTTTAAGAACTACTACCCAAAGTACTTTTCTTTACTGAAATACTCAAAGATGACTTACTTTCATAAAAGTCCATTGTCTTCTCTCCTGAATAAGTATGATGGTTTAATATAGTTATATTGCTAAAAAATATGAAAGTGATATATTGCATACTTAAATACCATGTTTTCAAAAGGTCGTAAGACAGGCTTAACTTCCTGGAAAGTAGGTGGGTGGCAAATTTATTTCTACTTTTTTTCCACTACAATTTGAAAGACTGGAGCAAATCCCAATATTTGAAAACTGAATCCACATCTTCAAATTTTTCATAAAATCCAGAGCTCTAGAACTATTTTTCTGTGTTATTATATAGCACATAACGTTGTACTCTACTAACTGCTAAAGGGCTATTTTAGTGCTGTCCCAAAAGATTCAGTGGATTTTTTGTAAAATAGCGTAATTTTCCTTTCCTGGTCAAATTTATCTTTTGGTAATTATGTTTGACTGTCTTAAATCTGAGCCACTATGCTTTCAGTCAGACTTGATGTTCCTCCTGGGTGATGGAATTGTTCTGGTGTCATTTTGTGCATTGTTGAGCAGATGCCGCATTTCACCCTGGAGTATAATATAGGGGAAGGTGCAGTAATTCCTACATATCTACTTAACAAACTTTGTGCAACCATCTGAAATAAAAGATACCGCTCAAATAAAGAATGTTTACTCAAATAAAATAAATGGTATGTTGAAAAAAATGTAACAATAGCAATGTGAAATTTAATCAGTTTTTTGGTACTATCACCATTAATCTTTCATTTATTTATTGAAGAGATAATTATTGAACACCTACTATGTGCCCCACACTTGCATTAAAATTATGTCTGATCAACCTCCAAAATTTACAGTTTACTAGGAAAACAAATATATTCAACATAATTATAAAACAAAATAGGATATGCTATCAGGTAAGTAAAATTTTAGTCTATCATAACAGAATGTAAACTTTTGAATGAGGAGAAAAAACGGTTGATTCATTGTTACACAGAGCAGTATTTCCTAACATTATTTGATTTGTGTATGAATTTCCTGATCACTCCCTGGAGATTTTATAGCCTCTAGTTTAAATCTTTTACATGTTATATGTATGATACAGTAGGGATTTAAATAATTACTTAAAATTTGAATATTAAAATATTCACAGTATAGAAACAATCCTTGTTAGAGGTTGAACTGTGTTCCCCCAGATTTCACATGTTGAGGTCAGGTCCTAACCCCCACTACCTCAGAATGTGACCTAATTTGGAAATAGGGCAACTGAAGGTATACCAAACCCCCAGAAGCAAGGGGAGAAGCATGGAACAGATTCTCCTGTATAGCTCTCAGAAGGAACCAACCTTGAGGACACCCTGATCTCAGATTCCTAGCCTCCAGAACTGTGAGAAAGTAAATTTCCATTAGGCTACCTGGTTTCTGTTACATTATTAGGGCAGCTCTAGGAAACTTTTACCATTCTTAAAATATTTTAATATAAGAAGATAAATTTTGAAATGTTGCATTGTACAAATGATACAATAGAACACTATTTTAATTATATAATGAAAGAAATGATGTGATGATAGATACATTTCAAAGTATTTTTAAATATATATTTATTATGTTTGGTATTAGGAATTAAAATGTATATGAAGGGTATATTAAAATTTAGGTTGAAAAAAGATATATTCTTGATGCTGATGTTTAAAATTCTTGAATTTTACACTTAAGGAAGAAATAGATCATGAATGTACTTACTTTGTCTTCACTAATTGCCATATACAGTCTATCATTATGTACTCAAAGCCTCTCAATCTGTTCTACTTAAAGAAGTACTTAAAAATCTCTATATATTCATTTTTATAAATGTATCCATTCTCACCAAATTGATGTATAGATTCAATGAGATTCCAATAAAACTCCAAAAGTTTTAATGTGAAAACTGAAAGGCCAATTCGAAAATTTATATGAAAATACAAAGGGCATAAAATAGCAAAGACAATAAAGAACTACACAAATTAGTCATGTTACCAGATCTTAACACTTGTTATAAAAATATAGTAATTAATATTTTTGTGGCATTGACATATGAATGGTTAAATAGACTGATGGAACAGAGTGGAAGTTATTATCCCAGATCAATTTTCAATTTTACCAGACACCATAGGACGCTTTTAATATGCCATTATAGGTCTTCTATTTTTCTGGAAAGTTTTCTTGGATTATAGTTTTAAATATGAACTGGGTTCCATTATGTTATCTTTTTCCAAGACTTAGGTTGTTAAATGTTCTTTGCCTGTCATGCATTCCAATTACTTTTTCTCTGGATCCTTTTATGTTCTTTAACTCATTCCCATCCCCATTCTCTTGGTTACTTTTCTGCTCTTCTTCAGGGCCCCTTACTAAATTTGTATTTTAATCCATATTCCCTTTGAGCATTTTGTATTTTAGTGTTTATTTCTGAAAAGGTTTTTGTCTTTTCCTTCATGTCGTTTCTGAATTCAATCAACTCTCATTTCACTTTTTTTTCTTTTATCTATTTCTGTTCTTAGGTTTTTATTTCTGATTAAAGTTTTATCTATTTGTTTGTTCAGGTTTCTTATTGTTGTTGTCATTTTTTACATATCCCCAAATGTTGATTTAAAAATATTTGATTTGGTTTGGAGTGTTATGGTAGAGGTTTCTTTATTTCACATTTAATTTAATTGGGGATTTAATTTTGTTTTTGTTTTCTGATAGCTTTGTACAGATAAATGTTGCTTGTTTCTACTCATTTCATGAACAAGGTTGAAGTATAGGAATGGAAGGAAAGGATTCTAGTTTGGGACAACTTCTGTGAATGCAGTTAAACACAGTTACTTTAATACCTGTTTTTGGGAGATTGCTGGGGTAAAAACTTGGTTTCCTTTTTCAGAAAATTTTCTCATCTTGCTTCATTTTCCCTTTATTATGCTGTCTCCAAGTACCACTTCTGTTTTTTGTCTTATCATGTTTTCCCCCATGAATTGTTGCTTTACTTACAGTGTTTCCTCAAGTTTCATAGTCTAAGTCCTTTTTCCAATAGTCAGTACTTTGATCTATAGGATTCTGTTTTTAGCACTTAGGGTGGACTTTTTCTTGAAGGGGATAATTTTGACTTAATCCCCTCTTGTCTTTTCTATGCAAAGGCTTCAGCAGGCGCTCAAGAAAAAAGCTTGGCTATAAATTGTTTATTTTTGTAGTTAAAGACAATATTCTCTGTATTCTAGTCTTGATGGAGGGATGGAAATATATGAATTTATTTTTTTCTTGATTTGTAGGGTTTGGCGAAAGATTAGTGAAAGATTCTAATTTAGGCAGCCACCATTCACCATCACCTTGACTACCACTGTTAATTTTTTACAATTAAGCAATATTCCTAATTAGAGAATATATCAGTTATGAGTTGCATTTGGTTGCTAGCAACAGAAACCCAGAATAATAATAACTTAAAGAAGATAGGAGTTTATTTTTTGCCCTTAGAGAAGTCTGAAGGCAGGTAGACCACTCTGACCACTGCATAATGTCACCATTACCCCAGGATCCTTCACTTTTTTCTGCATATCCACAGGTAGCTTGTGGCTTCCATTTTCAAGACAACCTCAATGTTGCAAGACTCAGCCATTCCTTTCATGTTCCAAACAGAACAAAGGAAAAAGAATGAAGAGTAAAATGGGGGCATTCTCTCAGATGACTTGGCTCCCTTTCAATGAGTGCTCTCAAAAGTCTGCCCAGTAACTCCTGTTTATGTCTCATTAGTCACCACTACCTGTGGGAGTAATGAGAAAATGTACTGTTTTGGTTAGGTACCCTTCTAACCCCAATAAATTCATTGTTCTCTTAATAAGGAAAAGGGAAAATGGGTACCTGGTAGATGCTGGAAGTTTCTGCTATAGAAAATATGTCTTTGTTTGGATAATATGGGTGGTTTTGTTTTTCTTCATACCTAATACATTTCTATTTCAAGGCATCCATTACCCTAAATTATTATATATTTGAAGTGAATAATTGTCAGGATATATTTAGTTTAGCTAACTCATTTTAAATCTGTACCTGCATTAACCATATTTTATATTAATATCTGTTACCTCAGCTTTATAATTTAAAGGTATTAACTCAGCAAAATATGGCAAGTTAAAAAAAATCTTATAAATTTGAACAACTGCTTTAGCCAGAGAAGTCAAATTATTGTAAATATTTTTGTTATGCATACACTTGAATACTCTTTGATATTAAATAACTATATTTTAAATATAATAGCTCTAATAATAGTTTTGATATATGCTTTTCTACTTGAATCATTTAATATTTTACCACTGACTAAAATTTTCTGGTTAGCAGTATAACTGTCATTTAGCTTCTAGCTTCAGAGTTAGAAATTTATTTATTTGATTAATACTGAGCTTTTACTACTGTGAAGAGCTGAAGGCAGTGAGTGGCTAATTCGAACCTTGAAATATTTAGCATTACAAGGGAAAAAAAAAATGAGGTGAGGCAATAAATAGAGTGTAGAAAATGGGATTAGAAGGCAGGCAGGGACCACTTCAAGCCCAGGTAACACTCTAAGTAGTGTTCTCTACGAGCGATGCATTAGGGAAAGAAAAAGGGTTGCCCATTGGTTCCCATTAATGGCTGCATTAGTAATTTACTAAGGGTAAAATTATCTCTTACCAGAGGTTATTTTTCAGATTTCCAAATTATTGCATATTCCTTCCACGCTTTCTCTTACCCTATCTCACAAAATCACATATCCATGTATTGATACAAAAGGAGCATATAATTTTAGTCTCCACATATCCTGAAGCTTATCCAAAAGTCCCAAAGTTGAGAGCCAGTGACTTAAAAGTTTTATTTGTCAACTAGGTAGAAGGAGGAGGGAGAATATTATTCCAGGTGGATAACATAGATGAGCAATAGTTTCAAGTTGCAGTATTTGGACACTGCCAATAATTTTATACTTATTTCAGCATAACAGGTCATGTAGGAGAATCGTGAGGATAAAGGAATAGATAAAAGGTTGTCAACAGATGATGAAACCATGCTGGAACTTGAACTTTATATATTTATGTATTTATTTTAGCAATGGATAGAACTGCTGATGAATTTCCAAGGTACCCTGCTGCAATAAATTTGTTTTATTGTCCCACTACCTGTTATTTTACCATCATTTCTGTCCCTTATTTCTATCTGTGATTGGGAAACTCTTCTGTCTGAGATTTGTTTTCTAAGTATGCATTTTCCAAGAGTTAACCTTTTCAATACCCTTTCTTCCTGAACATTTACTCAATCAATATATTTTCTTGTTGACTACCCATGACACAGATAGACACTGGAGGCCAAGTGCTAAATAAGACAAGCCCAATCGTCACCCTCACATAGGTCACCTTCTTTTAAGGAGAGGCAGTTATAAAATCACTGATTTAATAAATTGTTATTTAGAGTCCAAATGAATGCTATAAAGAGAATGTGCAAGTCTGTCTTAGTCTGCTCACCTGCCATAACAAAATATCATAGACTGGGTGGTTTAAACAACAGAAATTTATTTTTTCACAGTTCTGGAGGCTAGAAGTCCCAATTTATGGTTCAATAGGATTGGTTTCTGCTAAGAGCTCTCTTCATGGCTTGCAGATGGCCATTTTCTCACTATGTCCTCACATGGTCTTTCTTCAGTATGTTCTCAAGGAGAGAGAGGGGGAGACAGAGAGAAGGATTGAGGGAGGGAGGGGAGAGAGAGGGGTGGGGAGAGGGAGAGAGAGGGAGAGGGAGAGGGAGAGGGGGAGAGAGAGAGAGAGAGAGAGACAGAGAGAGAGACAGACAGAGAGAGAGAGAGAGACAGAGAGAGAGAGAGAGAGAGAAGGAATGGTGTCTTTTCTTATATGGGCTAATCCTGTTGGATCAAGGCCCCACACTTATGACCTTAGATAACCTTGAATTGCTTCCTCAGAGGCTCCATCTCCAAATATAGCCAGATGAGGGGTAGAGCTTCAACATATAAACTTGGGGAAGGCACAAACATTTAGTCGATAACAAAGTCTAATCAGAGCATTTAACAAGGCAGCTGATTTAATCTGGATTGTTTGCAATTTTTATGAGAAGGTACAAATTGAGCTCTGAAAATTAATTTAAAAAAAAAAAAAAAAGAGGGGGCAGTCATATAGACAAAGAGAACAGCACATAAGAAAGCCCTGGAGTGGGAAGTATCATGCCATATTGGGGGAAATGATGCAAAGGCAGTATTATTGTAGGAATGTCATAAAGCATGGGAGGAGGCAAAGCTGGAGAGGTAGGCAAGTACCAGAACTTTTATTGAGTAGACATTGAGTAGACAATTGAACAACATCAAGTTAACAATTGAGTAGACATTGAACAACTTTTTAGGCATAGGAGTGATACGACTAGATATGCTTTTTTCAAAGGAAATTGCTCTGACTGAAGTACCCAGAACCAATTGAAGAGGATCCAGAATGTTACTTATAAGAGTGTGGTACTATTCCAGGAGAGACAGGATGGTAGCTCAGGATAAGGTAGTGACTGCAAATGGTGAGAAGTGGATTGATTTGACTATATTTTACAGGTAGAATTGAAATAACCTGGTGACCAGTTAGCTAATGAAAGAGATGAAGAGGAAGGAGACAAGGAGGATTCAAGTTTCCAGTGGCATTTGGATCCATTCACTATGTGGAGAAGAATAAATCTTTTTGGAGGGGGTAGATAAAGATGGAGAGAGAAGCATGTGTTCAGTTTGGGACATGTTGAGTCCTAGGTTCCTATGATACATCCAGTTGGATATATATATTGCAGATCATTTTTTAACACTTTTGGATAGAGATTTTAAATTTCAGAATTATCAACCATAAATGATAAATGCAGCCATTAGTTCTAGCTGAGATCTCTAAAGAATAGAGTACAGAAAAAAAGAACAGAAGTTTAGGATAGAGCCTTAAAACAAAAAGTCAAAAATTCAGGTTCAGAGGCTGGCCTGGTGGCTCAGGTGGTTAGAGCTCCATGCTCCTAACTCTGAAGGCTGCCGGTTCGATTCCCACATGGGCCAGTGGGCTCTCAACCACAAGGTTGCCAGTTCAATTCCTTGAGTCCTGCAAGGGACGGTGGGCTGCACCCCCTGCAACTAAGATTGAACACAGCACCTTGAGCTGAGCTGTCGCTGAGCTCCGGGATGGCTCAGTTGGTTGGAGCACATCCTCTCAACCACAAGGTTGCCGGTTCGACTCCCACAAGGGATGGTGGGCTGTGCCCCCTGCAACTAGAAACGGCAACTGGACCTGGAGCTGAGCTGCGCCCTCCACAACTAAGACTGAAAGGACAACAACTTGAAGCTGAACGGCACCCTCCACAACTAAGATTGAAAGGACAACAACTTGACTTGGAAAAAAGTCCTGTAAGTAAACACTATTCCCCAATAAATTCCTGTACCCCTTCCCCAATTAAAAAAAAAAAAAATCTTAAAAAAAAAATTCAGGTTCAGTGAAAACTGCTAAGGAAATTAGAAGTAGTTGTCAGAGAGAGAGAGAGAAAAATAAAAAAACAACTAAAATCCAAGGGACATAGTGCTTCAACGAAGGAAGAAGCAATGGGGACAACTGATAAGAATCAAGTAGGATGAGGTCTAAAATTTGACAAATATATTTAGCCAAATAGAGTGAATAAGACCCATTTCAGTGAAAGACAAGTGGGTTGGAACCGATTTGAAGTGGGTGGAAAATTAGTGGGCCACAAAAGATCATGGAGAGCACAGCAGCACCAGGGTCTTCCTGCTACTAACTTGAAAACATAACTGGAAAACTCTTACAGCTGTAAAAAGAATAATTAAAAAGGATAAATTTGAAACTTAGAAAATGCAAGCTTATTTAATTAGAAATCAAACAACGATGCTCATTTCCATATTTCCTTGTGCCATAAAAATTTATGGAGATATTTTGGGGTTTATGTATTGTTTGAGTGGCTTTTCACTGCCTAAACAAAAGAATTGAAACTGAAATGCTATGTATTTTATCATGGCACAAGAGCACAATTCCCAAAGACTTTTATTCTAACAAAAATGAAACTCAATTTCACCAAGAAAAAGTACCACTGATATTAAAAATAAATAAGTAAAAGTCTAAAAAACAGAAAATATTTTTAATGTGTATTGTGGTACTAAAGGGAATAACTAGAACATACATGTAAATAATTTTATGATAAATATAAATTATTTTATAATTCCTCACAAAATATTTTTAAAATACAATTTTGGTGGTAATATAAAATGTAATAATTTGAGTCTTCTTAGCATGCATGTGGTGAGGTCAATAACAGACAAAGAGATTTTTCTGGGAAATAAGTATCCCAGAGACTTTGATGGAAACATCCAGGAAACTACGTCCACACTAGAAGAGGAGATAATTAATGCAGAGCAAATTCATGCAAAGAATTTTAGTAAGATGGCATGTTCTAATAGAGTGCTGAGAGACTATTTTACTAGAACAGTCCACCATGATGTATGAGAGCAGTTTTGAATGTGGAAAGCAATATACACTTCATTATTCAATTCTCCCCAAACTTATATTAGTGTGTGAAATAATATTTTGAGGTTGAATACAAGTAGTTGTTCAATTTTCACTGAAAACAAGACAAAAGATAAATAGATACAAGAAAACATACAGTTAGAATTCTCTGTTAAATAAATCATTGCATGTGTCCCGTAACGTCTGTGAATAAATCAAGCGCTAGTCATAAGAATGAGGCAATAAGATCATTGTGGGATCAACTTTTTTGAAGATGTTAAGGAAAAGAGAAAACATGTTCTACGGGAAGAGTAAAATACAGTCCTACAAACAGACAAAAAGTTACTTGGGTAATTATTGACTCACTCTGAGTTTCACTATGTTTAGGCATGAGAGAAAATGGGAAGAAGAAAAATAGCTTTGTTGAAGACTGAGAGAAATGGTTATGCTCTAGTGGAAAATTTTCTGAATCATGTCTCATGTAGCCAGACTCTCTACACAATTCTAAATGTTTGCATGCTTGGTGCCAATGGACAACTCTCATAATGTCTATAAATAAGGTTTATTCCAGACCCAAACATCTGCCTGCTGTGGGATGGCTAGTAAGCAAACACAAGCTGTCAAACAGCACCTCTGAGCCAGATTCCACATACAGAGCAGTGTGTGTGTGTGTGTGTGTGTGTGTGTGTGTGTGCGCACGCGCGCACGCACGTGCACACAGACTGAGTCAGGTACACAGCACACCATTTTCCAATATCCGAACTTCAATTTAAAAAGGGGGATATGGGAAACTAAATATGTTTGGTGTAAATAAAATACTTTTCTCATGCTACCTTCCTCTTTCTCTTTCTTCTATCTCCTAAATGTCATAATGAAAATTCAAGTACCAGTTAATTATTTATAGAGGAGGAAACCTGCAATAAAAAACAGGTAACTATTTGTCCCTAAGGTGGCCAGGGGAAACAGGAGAACAGGTTCAGTAGGGAAGACCATGACAAATAGAGACTGTGGACTCCTTTCAAGGAACATTTATTTAAAGACATAGTTTGTTGGAAAAGTAGACTTGAAACAAAAATAGAAACGTAAGTCAAATACAGAATACAGTTGCCCATGATGCTTACATAGAATGGCAGCAGGGAGAAAAAGTAATCTATTCTGTTTTGAGAGGTTTTGAATTTTGTCATTATCTATCAGTTGCGTATATTACCTCTAAGGAAAAACAAATGAAAAATGTCGGCATGTTTCAACAGTGGGGCCTGGTGTGTTTCCTAACTCTGCATGTACAATTCTACATTCTGCATTGATTAACCATTAACAGGAAACACATCTCAGAATATCTTTAAAATATTGTAGAAATCAAGTAACAAATGGTATATTTATAAGTTCATCACGGTGTTAACTTGACTAAACCTGAGGATGCTTCTTTGCTTTGGTCATAACTGTTCTTTGATTCCTTTGATTACACTGAAGGGAATGTCAGGATACCATGACAAATGCAATGGTCTTCATAATTCACCACTCAGAGCACTGTCCAAATAATATCCAGTCTGCTTTAGCTCTCTCCCTTAAGGTGGGGAATTGCCCTTAACCAGAAATGTCCTGAACCCCAAAACTGGCCTTGCTTACTTATATGTTGGGTAAATAACATGGGGTTTGCCCAGAGATGCCCAACAGGGTATTTGTGAGCTAGACTAGAAAACACCAATGAAAGAGGGGAGGACTGGGAGCTTTTTATTCCTTGTGCTAGTCAGAAATGATGGACTTGAAGCAGAATAGACCTTTATTTTCCTTTATTTAGGATAAAAAGGTCCAATCTCTCTCTAATGTATTTAGCTTTATCTATATATCTAAATAAATAAAGACCAAGAAAGCAGGATTATTTTAATCACAGATTAGAGAGCAATTTTATTTCCTCTTGGAGTAGCCATATCACCTGTATTCAGGAGAGAAATAAATAAAGGGCCTAGAGACTTTGGATGGTATTTCACTGTCATGATTTGTTAGTATTCACTCTTTCTACAAGAAGGAAAAATAATTAGCTATCTTGTTCTGAAAATCTCAGGACTCTTTCTGGGGATGACCCTTAGCAACATCACTAACCTCACTGTTAGGAGCAATGCAAACTGATTGACTGCTATCAAGGCGTTTAGAAGCAATTAATAGATAAGACTAACATATGAATAAACTAATAAAAGAGAGTACCTTAGAAAAGTTAAATTATATTATGTGCTATATATGCCACAGGAGAGGAAGTTTAACGAAAGAGATATTCACTAGCATCTTTCCCCATTCTTTCCTATATCCCTCCTGCTGAGATGAAAGCCATGTTTTCTCCTCCCTACTGGGAGGATAATCCTACCTCTTTCAGTATTAAAAAGGGCTCAAGTCTCCCTTTAAAACAAGCAAACAAACAAACAAACAAAAATACTTCCCCAACTCCATAACCACTTCAATCCCTTACTAATAAAATTTATTGAAAAAAGTGTTTACACTCAGAGTTTTCACTTTCTTATAAGTTGTTCACTTCTCAAGCCACAGACATAAAGGCAGAGGTTGTGGGACAAACTATACCGGGGGGAGGGGGGGTGCCAAAAAAATGTATACAAGTGGACACTTGGCGTCAACACTGCTCAAGCAGTAGTTCGCCATAATCAGAAGTGTCTGGATGCTGATGGTAACCACTGTGAGCACCTCCTGTAATTGCAGAAGTCAAACGTGACTTGTATTCATCTTTTGTTATCGGTATATACTGAGTATGACAATTTTAATACAATTTTCCTTTCTTAAAATGTGTATACGTTTTTTTGGCCCCCTCTGTATGTGGGCTGTTAAAGCACAAAGTGTGCAAGTCTCTTCTTTCTGATATTGGGACATCCCTTATGGTCTGCCCTACGCTGTGGTTCTCTTCCCTGGGTGGGCTCATTCCAGTCCATGACTTCAGCGACCACTGTTAGGCTGAGGACTTCAAGATTTCGATCATCAGTATATTTTCCTCCCTTGACCTTCACATACACATTTGAAGAGTGAGCTATTCACTCTCTATATATAATCTCTAAATTTCTCATTCATGTATAAAGTAGAATATGTTCAAAATTGAAATCATCTTATCATTCTCCCTTATCACCCCACATCTTGTCAATCAACAAACCCCATTCATTCCCTTTCACTTCGGTCCAACATTGACATTGCTCTAGGTTATTATATAGAGCAATGAGTATCAAGACTGCCTAGATCATTGCAACAGTGTCCTTGTTTGTCACCTTATTTTTTAAATCCATTCTTATTTTCTCCAATCAGTTTCCCACTTATTAGCTATAATAGTCTTTAAATAAATAAATACATCTGATTATGTTTATCTTTTCTAAAATAGTTCAAGGACTTATTACCCCGAGTAAATCATGATTTTCTTAACAGGGCTGACATGGTCCTTTGTGATATGACACCTGATTAATTTTCCAACTCAATTTCTTAATACTTTCCCCTATCATGCAACCATCCAGTCAGACACATCTACCTTCGATCCTCTAAAGGCACTGGACTTGAGCAAAGACTGTTTCCTCTTGCTGAGTAGGCTCTTCCCCACTTTGACCTGCCATCAATCATGTAAGTTACATTGTTTCTCTGTAGAAATCCCTTCGTCTTAGAAGTCTTCCCTTAAATGCTAGCATTTCTCCCACAGTAGCCCCTCCTGTGATCTTTCAGGCTCCTGATCCCCTTTATTTCAACTTTGATTAGCTCTATCTCCTATTAAGCTCAGTAGCGTCAGAGAGGCAGATCTAAAATGTCAGCACAGGAAGACCCTGAACTTACCTCCTCCCTCACACTGAATATATACTTATATTCACACAGCAGTTCCTCTCGAAGAAGAACTGAGGGCTGATTGAACATCTTGTGCACAACAAATGATAGAGAAGCCAGACTGCAGAAGGTAGGAGAGAAGGAGACACGGTAACTATGAGAAACCCATCCTCGACACAGTGACCTGCACTAGGGAGGGCTATCACTGAGGGGCCTTGTGAAGATTCATCTGCCCTGGGGCATAGAAAAAACAAAAAACAAAACAAACAAATGAAAAAACCCAGAAAAACACAAAAGAGCAGTGTAAAAGGCATCTAGACTATATGTGAAGGAAATTCATTTACTAAACTTACAACATATTCTAAATGGGCAGGTACTAGCTGCTGGAATTCTCTCTGCTATTAGAGGCACTGGCAAGTGCCATTTTTTTACATTCCCCCTCCACGCTTCCCTAGTTACAGGTGGGAATATGGTTCAGGTGCTTAAGCCAGCCTGCCAAGGCTGCCCCAGCGCACCCGAGGCCCCCAGCCCACACCAAATCCAGCCATCTTGCCAGGGCAGCGCCAACATGGTTCACCCAGAAACACTTGGACCATGCCAGTACTAGCTCCACCCACCTTGCTAAGGTGGCCCTGGGTCAGGATGCCCCAGCCTGCACCTTCTCCAGTTCCAGCTGTTCTGCCAAGGCAGCCCTGGTGCAGCAGGCCCCTGGACCCCCAACCTGCACCCACTCCACCCATCCCACCAAGACTGAACCAACAGTATTATTAGCTAAGCTCTGGGCAGTGTCAAAGCTGCCAGCACATGTGGTATGCACAGGGGTTGGTCCTATACAAGGCGACTCCTTCAAGACTCAGAAAGGTTAGTGTTTCACCTAACGCATACAAACAAACACAGAAAGTCAGAATAAATGAGGAGATAGAACACATCCAAATGAAAAAAACAAGATAAAACCCTGGGGCGGGGGGGGGGGGGGGACGGGGACCATAATGAAATGGATTTAAATAATTTCCCCTGAAAAAGAATTCAAAGTAATGGTAATAAAAGTGCTCACTGAACTTGGGAGAGGAATGCAGGAACACAGTGAGAACTTCAATAAAGAGTTAGAAAATATAAGAAAGAACAAATTAGAGCTCATATATAACTGAAATAAAATAATGATAATAATAATTACACACTAGAGGGAATCAACAGCAGAATAGATGATACAGAAGAATGGATCAGCAATCTGAAAGACAGAATAGAGACAATCAGCCAATCAGAACAAACAAACAAACAAAAAAAAAATGAGAGAGAGAAGAAAAATAAGCTCAGTGGTGTCACAGAGTATGTTTACCTTAAATCACATATTCCCCCATAATCAAGCACAATGCTTGACTTACGATAGGCGCTCAATTAACGTGGTCAGAAAATGTTATCTAAACAAAAAGTTCCTGACTAGAATTTCAGTGCAGGTGGGCATGTCAGGAAATAATATGTATGAAAGACTGACTAAATATGATGAATTACCAATTCAGGCCAAGTAGGGAAAAAAAAATTAATCAGGACTGAGTCGGGAAAAAAAATAATTATGGCATGATTCTAAAATGAATGCCAGTGTATTAGTTTTAACTCAGATATTCCAAAGTAGACAAACTGTTGGTAGAGGTGCTAAGGAACTCAATCTAAAAAAACAAATGCTTTCAAACTAGCATGTAAATTTTTAGCATGTGGGTGTTTCTGAAAGTGTTTCAAAATCACCCATTCACTTAAGTATTTTAAGCATTCCTCCTGCAATTTAGCTCAAGCTGCAATTTAGAACAATTTGAGGGAAAGACTTGCTAAGTAAAAATAATTTTCAATCAGCCTCCTCTTCAAAATTATTATAAACTTTAGATTTATATTAGCTGTCCTAATTAAATGAGATTTAAATGTGTTTGAAACTGGAAAATAAAGTCCTTCATCTTGCGTGATATATGGTGCTAAGAAATAAGCATATGATTTTTTAAAAGTATTATTCCACAGCTATGGGGAAAAAGAAAATGTCTTCAACACAAGCAAATGAGAGCTTTTAAAAAGAGACACATAATTTGTGAGTCAGCCCCTTAATCCAGCAGCTGGGATCAGGAGAGAGCTCTAGTCATGGGCCATACCTGGACGAGCCCTGAGAACAATCACATGCCTTTTGCTCAGGATGTCACTAAGTGGTGATTACCAAGAAGTAGCATGTGTGCACAGAAAGAAGAGCAAGGAGGCAGGCAGGCCCCCTGACGGGAATATTTCAGAACAGCACAAATCAATGTTTACTCAGTTTATTTTGACAATGCAGTGCTTTCATTATATTTGAAGGGTGGATTCTTATGTTTGCAAGGTGAAGTTATAGCACACAATATGTCATATGGTTTTCCTAGAGCAGTATTTATTTATATAATTTAATCATTTTAATTTTCATATTTGCATATCTGACATAAATTTTTATGCACACAGATGTATGGACATATTCTGCATCAAAAGATGAAGCATTAAAAATATGATATATTTTACTGTATTTATTCTCATCTTTATTATAATCATTTCACAGAAAAAAATGATCTTGACTCCATTTTTAGGTTTTGAGAATTCAGGAAAAGCTATCATTTTCATCCCCTACATCTTTTATAGAATTATATCTCAACAACACCAAACTGATGAGGAAACATTCTGTGTTTAAAGATCTTCAGAAAAAGAGATCCACAAACTTCTTTCAATAATGCATTCCTGAAAAAATACCTAAAAACTTTTGCCTGAGGAAACTATTTTCTATAATCATATGAATTCCTCAGATAGCAGTAAAAGCCCATTTCCCGCTGTTAGCTCTCAATAGGAAGAAGATGAATAATTTGTCTTCATATCTTTGAACAATGTTTAAATTATTCCCCAATCTTCTCTGTTTCACACTAAATAATTCCTCACTCCCTGAGCACTTCTTCATGGGTGTTACTTGAAATTATCGTTGTTGATCTCTATTTCATTCAGTTCAGCGTCTCTTTATGAGTTATAGAAACCTAGACTCAAAAATTTAATAAGAGTAAAACTCAGATTTCACATTTTTCATTGTCTTATTTGTAGATTCCAATCTTCTAGTTAGAGAGAGAGAGAGGGAGAAAGAGAGAGAGAGTGAATAGCAACACAATATCTTGGAACTTATTTTCTAAGTCTGCCATATTTGCTGTTGTCATCTTCATTTGTCAACCTCCCCAACCTCCATTTCCCTCCATTTTCAGAAAAGTTCAATGGAACCTCTAAGCTCTATTAATATCACTATGGAATAGAGCCCCATGAGGCTATTTAAATAAAATAAGAGAGTACCAGAGCCCTTTGTTAAGTTATAACAGGATTCTGTTGTAAAAGACAGGATTCTGTTGTAAAGAACAATACTGATTTCTCCAGTGGACAGAGGGGAACAGTTTTAATTGGATTAGTAATGTGACCCTTGGGTCCCATAGAGATTTTTAATGCTCAGTTAGATAAAAGTTTATCTAACTAAAAGGATTTGCTAAAGAGATGTATTTTTTTTTAAGTTTTCTACAATAAATTGGGTTATTGGAACAATATATCTTAGTCGTTGTAAGCTATGCAGCTTATTGTATTGTTTGATCATGAGTTCCTTTAGAAATGCAGGGTATGAACTAGGCATTCTCAGTATAGAATTATTGACAGTTAAATAATCACCCAAAAGCCTCAACAGCTGCTGGATTCAATAATGTTCTGTAAGTTGATATAATGTATTTCTTCTAACATGGAATACACTTTATCTTCCTTAGTGGAAGGCTGTATATTACACCATTAAGGGTTTTGGAGACCTCTGGAGTTAGACTGCCTGAGTTAGGATCTTATATCCTCCATATATTAGCTCTGTATCCTTGGACAAGTTAAGATCACATGTCTCACTTTTCTCATATGTAAAATAGAGATATATTACTTATTCAAACGATTGCTACAAAGATTAGATGACTTAATACTTAATCACTTAGCTAGTTCCTAGAACATAGTAGGTGCTCAATAAGTTACAAATGTGACTATTATTGTCATTGTTAATATATGTGACTTTTTTACATATATGAGTTTTATACAAAACTTTTACCCTTCCTCTTACTTTATCTAACTAGTGATAATCACTTTAAGTATGGTTAAAAGTTGAATTACGTGCAAAACAAAGTGCTGAAAGTACTGAGTAACTCGAAACCATGTAGTTAGAGACCCTATGACTATCTAATCCAAAACTTTGATAATGTAATTTCCTCTAAAAATATGTTTAAGCAAACACAAAAACTTTCATTGTAAAAGTGACTTTAGGAAGTCTTTAGTCCCAAAATGAAAATAGGCACTAAAATCTCTTGGAGAGGGATGAATAGATAGAGGTAGGAATGAGCAAGGACAAATTTCCTCTATTTGGTGTTTGTGTTCCCTCCATAATTCCTAGAAAGAAAATACCAAGTAGTTCTTTCTATAGAAAATTGAAGTCTCCTCTAGAGAAAGGAACACGTGCAGACTCAAGTAGCCTATAAAATAAACACAAGAAACACCGAGAGAAGTAACATAGACCCAGATTCATTATTTACCACCTAGATAGGTTAAGGAGTTAATAAAATGGTCTTTTAGATGCAAATACTACTCTGAGGGTAAAGCTTATCATTCTTGTCTGCATCAATTAACCAACTTTAGTCATATAGCTTTATTTATATCACCTAGCATTTAGGTGAATCTGTATGAATGGTTATTTTAATATGAGGGAGGAAGAGGAGTTAATTCAGTATATCTTTTATTGAGCTCATTCTGTGAGGGATGTGTTAGCTAAACAATGCAAGGAATAATAGGATAAGTATTTTTCTGCCAACAAGGGATAAGTTCTAATAGAGAAGAAGGAAAAATTGAGTACATATGAAAAACATACAAAGTGCAAGGGAAAAAAATAGAATGTGCTGTAGGAGACATACAGAGTGCTTTTGGTGGTCCATGGAAGGGAATGATGACATTCAACGTGGAGTCAATAAATATTTTACCTCCAGGTAGGAGGTCACACACAAAAAGAAAAAAGATTCATTGTCCATTCTGATAGACCATGTAATTTATACCAAAAATCACAACCAACTACCTGAAGATATTTGACTAGCAAGATGTTTTAAAATTTTTGAATATGTTGCAATATTTTAACAACTGTAAATTTTCAAATATAAATTTCTGTTTCCAGATTCTCTTTAAAAATTGAAAGATCTACAAAGATTTGCCTTTATGACATAGAGCAGGAGCTGATAGGAGGCTTACAAGATCCGGGACACGGGCTCCGCAGACCACCTAAGTCCAGGTCCTGCCACCTGCTACACGCATGAGGCAACCTGTCTGAATACTGTATGTATTTAAAATTAAGGCTTTTGTTGCACGTGGTATTACTTCAGACATGTAATACCCTTCTCTGCCCTATACCTAATTTTATAAACTGAGGATGACTTGTGTCAAACATGTTTGAAGAGAAAGCAATACTATTGCATATGAAAAATAAATACATAGTATAAAATCAAAAAAATAGTCGAAATGCTTCAAGGAGGAGATAAATAATATCTCCTCCTACATAGAGGATTGGGTGATATTCCACTGACTGAGAAAGTGATAAGTGAAGCATTCTAGATGTAAGCAAAGGAATGAAGCAAGAATATTTGGGTCAATTTGAAGAAAAACAAGTTGTCCTTTTTAAGCACACATGGGATATATTTGAGGGAATAGCAGGAACCTAGAAAAATGACGACACACCCATGTGGCTCTCAACTCCCAACTCCAATTTGATGTGATTATCAGACATTGCTCCTTGCCAGAGCAGTCGCTGGGGCCAGAAAATGAGATTCATATGATGGATCAAGGACATGAATGAAGTCTATTGGAAGCTGGGTAAAGAGTAAAGTTAAGCTCAAGACATTCCTCTGGTCCTGAGGAGAACCTGGAGACCAGCAGTCAAGAACCATGGGCAAAAATCAGAGATGAAGACATGGATAAAATAAGTCCTAGAGACCTGCAAGTAGAAGAGCCAAACAGGCTCTGCAGATCTAACCGGGAGCTCCTTAGAGGTCTCTGGGGCCCCCCAAGAGCTCTGGTGGGTGGACAGCTGGGGGGTGAGCGTTCTCTACCCCTGAAGCTGGGAGTCTGCTGATCATTGCCACTAAGAATCCGGGGTACAGAGTACCTTCCTCTAGGGCTGGTATACAGGCCTCCAGCCAGGCCGCAGAAAAGGAGACTGCTCACCCTCTGCACGCCTAGGGTTTCACTGATTAAGAGAACCAGACTGATCTTGAGCTACAAGGTAAGTCAGGAATGGGCAGAGAAAAATAACATCTCAGAAAACCCATCAGCCACAGAAGAAAATGAAGTAGGACACAGAACAAGCTGCAACTAGTGAAAAAGAATTGCTAAGGAGTAGTTGGTTACTTGAGTAAAACACTAATAAGCATTTACAAAAATTTAATTACGTCATGTACAAACAATAACTACTAAAAGGAAAAAAAAAGGCATTCGGAGGAATCAAAAATGATTATCAATTTTTAAAAATCTACCAATTTATAAAAGAAGATGACAACCTATGAGAATCTAACCAATTCTCCCCAATAGATCCTTAAATTCAAAGTGATCCACAACAAAACCACCATACTTTTTTAGTGAAAATTCATAAGCTGATTATAAAATTGACACCAAAATGCAAAGGACCTAGAATATCCAACATAACTTTGAAAAGAACAGAGTTGGACAACTGCCTGACTTCAGAATTTATTATAAAAATGTTATAATGAAGACAGTATGGTTTTGGCATCAAGATATACAAATAGATCAATAGAACAGAATACAGAGTCCAGTAATAGTCCAATATCACCAATACATATATGGTCAATCGACTGTCAACAAAAATGTGAAGGTATTTCAGTGAAGAAAAGAAGTATACATGTATCTTTTCAGTAAGTGGTGCTAGAACAATTGGATATTTGTGTACAAAAAAAAAATGCATTTGAATCATAGTTTCTACCATATACATACACACACAAAGAACTCAGATGACAGATTTAAATAGAAAACCTAAAACTCCAAAAGTTCTAGATGAAAAGATAGGAGAAAAACCTTTATGGACTTGAGTGTAACAAAAATTTCTTAAATACAATACCAAAAGTATGATCCCCAAAATAAACAGCTTTATAAATTTTACCTCATCAAGAAACTTCTGTTCTTTGGGGGAATAACAAACAAACAAACCCTCTCAACATAATGAGGCTACAAGCCAGAAATTTAGTTTTTCGTAACCCAGGTATATGGTAAAAGGCTTATATCCAGAACATATAAAGAGCTTTCAAAACTTAAAAATTAGAAAACAACACAATATGTAAAAAAATCTGAAAAGACATGTCACTGAAGAAGATATGCAGATGTCAGATAAGCACTTAAAAAGATGTTCCACATTAGTCAATATGAAAATACAAATTAAAACCACAATGAGATAGTACACATCCACTAGAATGTTTAAAAAGGAAAAAAAAAAAAAAGAAAAGCTGACCATAATCAGTGTTTGTGCGGCTGTGGAGGAACTGGACTGGAATTCTCATACTCTGTTGGTGAGAATGTTAAATGGTATAACCATTTTGGAAAAAATGTTTGGAATTTTTTAAAAATTAAGCACACACCCACCATCTGATCCAGTCATTTCACTCCTAGGTATTTAAGTAGGAGGAGCGAGTGTATGTATCCACACAGAGACTTGTATTCAAATATACGTAGTAACTTATTACAAATAGTTAAAAACTGAATTTAACCCAAGTGTCCATCAACAAATCATTGGATAAACTGTGATATATCTGATTACTATATGCTATTCAGCAATAAATGTAATAAACTATTGACATGGATAAATCTCATTCAGTTATGCCGAATAAAAGAAGTCAGACAGAAAAGATATGCTGTATGATTGCATTTATATAAAATTCTAGAAGATGTAAACTAACCTAGAGTGATACAAAGCAAGGTGGACAGGAAAGAGGGATTACAAAATGGTAGGAGGAAACATTTTGGGGTGATATAGTCACCAGCTTGATGGAGACTATGATTTCATGGTATATACACATGATAAATTCAACAACAACAAAAAAGTGTAACAAGACAGAGTGTGACCCAAGTGGCTTCTTTAACATGTGTGGTCAGTGGGTGCTGCAAGAAGCAATGCTGTGGGATAGCTGGACAGTGGTAGATCCAAGAACTTGATACAGGCCAGGTAGCATCCCTGCTCGTGGCCCAGCTGCTAACAGTGTGTTTGGGTCAAACAATTTTTTTCAGATTCACTTGCAGATCAATTGTCTGTGAGTACAAGCCCAGAGTGTGACAATGTCATGTTCCCAACTGAATTAATACCAGGAACAAGTGGGCTAGGACACAGATCCAATACCTTCTTGCACCCTCACAGCAGTCCTAATTTTGATCTCTTAGATAGTTACCTGTTGGGCAGTCTCATCCAATTTTCTGGCTTCAAATACCATCTATACAGTGATTACACATTTTATCTCCAACTTGACCTTCCCTATCAGATTACTAATTGACATCTCAAACTTACTACATCCAAAATAGAGATGCTGATACTGATCTGTCCCTCCAAAATTGTTCTCCTTTCAAGGCCCTCACTTATGAAAGTCTGAGGAAGTTTTCCCTCTTTCTCATTCTGTTCCCATTTTCTTTCTAGCTTCATTTCTAACTACTCTATCCTATTCACTAGACTGCTCCAGAATGTTCTTTCAACTCACCAGGCGTGTTCTGCTTCAAGGCCTTTCTTTCGCTGTGAGCTGTATTTTCCCTAGATACATGTATGGTTAATCCCCTAATTTCCTTTTTGTCTTTACTCAGTAATCAGATTCCCAGTAAAGCCTTCCTTGGCCACTTATCTAAAATTTCATTCTCCCCAAATGTTTCATATCTCTCTTGGCTACTTCATTTTTTTATATCATTTATAACAACATAATACTGTTTATGTTTTACTTACTTATCTTGCTTCTAATCCATCTACTTCAACACAATGAAAGCTCCATGAGAAGAGAAATTTGTGTCTCTTGCATTCACTACTATTTGCAAAGTTCTTAAAATGGCATTAGGTATAGAACAGGCACTTAATAAATGTTAAATGAATGAATGAAGTAATATTTAATGTTAACTGAAGTAATATTTAATTGAAAGGAAAACATAGCCCAATAAGTTTGAAATTTTATTGTTTCTATTCGGTATCTATTATCCCTAGAGACACAATCTTTAATAAAAAAATGTAACTGCTTCACCCTGCCTTCCTCATATTTCATCCACTTGGACTCAAGGGATTGTGTCTACACAGGTCTCATGCCCACCAAGCAACTTGTTATGTGTTTTCATTAATGGAAAGAATATTGCTAGGATTTTATTTTACACAAAGGTGAGAAAACTCAAAGTGATAGTTGCCATACCAACTACAACTTAGTCCCTGAGCTCATATGAATTATTGCTATTACTTATATCTGCTCTTAACTTTCATGCGTTAAAATATATAAAGGCAATTTGTCCACCTTACTACTGTTGGGGGATTTGTCTACAATTTATACTTCAGAACTCACCACAGGACTGTGACATAACAGAATACACAAAATTCTTCTTTTTCTTTGGCAATGAGCAACGGGGTGCATTTACTTTATTACTGAAGTCCACCCATAAAAAAGACCATTCACTTTTTAAACTTGCTGTTCCATATTCACGGGGGAGAAAAACGAGGATATGTTTACAGTCTACATTGGCCTCAGCTCTTCCCAAAGCCTAGGCCTTACTAAGGCACCTACTCCTGACAGATGTGATGTTCATTTTTATCCATGGTATAGACTTCAGGTAAAAAGTGTCCTCTTTAATCTTGCAATTCACATGAAAATTAGAATCATACAGATTTGTCTGTCTCAGTAAGATTACTTCTTGTCTAGAGCTGTCTTTGAAAAGAAATAATGGAATTAAAGTAGCCAGAATATCACTTTTTTAAGACCTTCTCCAAATGAAAATTTGATACCAACAATATTTCATAACATCAATTTGTTTCTGCCATTACTATGGAAAACTAATAAGTTCCTAAACACAGCTTCTAAGTCTTTTGTGTATTGTTATTGTTTCAAATTTATGCATGTTGTATCTATAAAATTCCATTCTAATTAGACAAAACTGAAAGATAGACTAGGTCAAATTCATAAAGGTCTATAGCAGTCCAACAAGTAAGAGGACACAGCAGGAAAAGACACTGCCATTTAGCAAACCATAAACACATGGCTCAGCCAACTAGTTCAGCAAATCTACTTGGATGAGAAATTACATGGAAGAAATTGTTTTCTTTCTTTTTCAACTAATTTTAAATTATTTCAAAAGGTATGTGTTTACATGGTTCTAAAACAAGAAAATATGAAGAGGTATATATGACAAGTTTTCTTCTCACCTCGGTTACCCCTCTTCCCAGTTCTGCCCCTATTTCCTAACCAAAGGCCTGGAATAGAGAATCAGCCTCTTCACTTTGTCATATGCCATTGCAGAGTTACCTTTCATATGTCCAAATAAATATGGAAAGCGCATCTTGTTTTTCTCTTTTGAAATCAGCAGTAAACAAGACAAAGCTACAAATAGATTCTGAGTACAGCTAAAATTTGCTTACAGTTTCCTTAGGATAAGTCTCATGAACCCCTTTCTTCCCTTATTCTCCTTCCAAATGGATTGTGACATGTCAATTTTTCAAAAGTGTAGTAATTAAATATTTTTGTTAATCACATTTTTATTCTGAAGTGTAAAAGCTATTTAAGATAATCTGAAACTAATATAAAATACATGTACTAATATCTAATATTTCTAACCACAAAAAAATTAAGAATTTATTAAGAAAACTCTATTAGGTACTGTAGTGCAGATTAGTTAAAATAATAAATACATAAATAGCTTTCTTAAATTTAATGGCTTATTATATTACAGTTTAGCTTGTAAATAAAAATGTAATTAAATTTATAATTTTTGAGATCTTTATTTAAAAGATACAAAATGAAGTTAATTCTATAGAAATTAGGATCATCTTACATATATAGGATCATCTTATATAAAGACATATGTAGCATACTCATGGTTAATTCTACATTATATTATCATACGTGTTTTAGTTGTGGCCTGCCCATTTTAAGGGGCATGTGCACTTTGAGACATTCCTCTCTTAGTAACAATAATCTTAAAATATTTCTAAAGCAGACTGTTTTCGGGAAATATTGATTGAATTTGAAGGAAGGAAAAATTATTTTATATCTACTTCTGCCATTTCCTAACAGAGTGTGACTTTGAACAAATTACTTGATCTTCTGCTTTTTTTAAAGAGTTTGGCCTGCTCCAAAACTAATTCCTCTATGGGAATTAGATACTATGAAATAAAAGTAATAGAGAAAAAAGGAATATTATAACAAAATGACTAAAACTAAAAAGAAAAATAATGAAATGAGAGAATAAGAAAAAGTAGAGAAAATCTGATTCACAAGAATAAATATTTATAGTGGGTCTTTCAGACTTAATGGTTGTATGTACCCTCTGTCCCTCCTACAAAAATCAACCGCTAGAAAGTCTGTTTCCTTTTCGAAGGACTAATATAGTGGTTGGTTGTATAAGGCAAAGGGAAAATATTTTTATCATGCATCTATTACCTGCTGGCCACAGTGCTGGTTCTTTATACATATTAGTTTCTTTCCTGTGAGAAGACCTAGAGTCAGTTATGAAATTACTACAGTCAGGAAAACCCTGGTTGTCAGCTCTCCTTTCCCCCACCTCATTGATTACCGTGGCGGTTATTTTATGTGTCAACATGACTGGGTCATGGAGTGCCCACATATTTGGTCAAGCACTATTCTAGATGTTTCTATGAGAGTGTTTTTGGTTGAGATTAACATTTAAATAGGTAGACTGAGTGAAGCACATTGCTCCCATCAATGTTGGTGGGCCTCATACAATCTGTTCAAGATCTGAATAGAACAAAAAGCTGAACCTCCTCCAACTAAGAGAGACCTGTTATGGTCTTATTGCCTTCAGACTGGAACATTGGGCTTTTTCCTGCCTTCAGACTCAAACTGAAATATTGGCCCTTCCTGGATCTCAAACCTGCCAGCCTTCAGATTCAAACTACACCATGAGCTCTCCCAAGTCTCCAGCTTGCCAACTCATCCTGGAGACCTTGGGACTTGCCAGCCTCCGTAATTGTGTGAACCAATTTTCAATAATATCTCTCTCTCTTCCTCCAAATGGATGGATGGATAGATGGATAAATGATAGATAGATAGATAGATAGATAGATAGATAGATAGATAGATAGATGATAGATAGATAGATCCTATTGCTTCTGTTCTCTAGAGAACTTTGACTAATATAATTACTTTTATTATGCTGCCAATCAATAACTTGGAGTTATGAACTAAATGTATGTGTGTCCCCAAAATTTATACATTGTAGCCCTAATCCCCAATGTGATGTTATTTGGAGATGGAGACTTTGGGAGGAAGTTAGGGTTAGATGAGGTCATGAGGTGAGGTCCTCAGGATGAGATTAGTGCCTTGTAAGAAGAGACACCAGAGAACTTGCTCTCTCTCTATCTCCACACGTACACAAAGAAAAGATCATGTAAACACACAGTGGAAGGTGGAGTCACAGGCAAAGATATTATTTGTTAAATTTGTTGTGTTTGAACTTCCAGAAAGTTCTTTAATATCTGAAATCCTGGGGTTGAAAAGACACAAAGTAAACATTTGTTGAAATGTCTTCATTAAAGTTAAACAGAAGAAAGTGTTGATTGGATATAAAGAAAACCTAACTGAGCTAAGTCTATGAGACTGTGAAATAAACTCCTTAGGGGCAGCCTCTCGAAGGAGTCTTCCAAAATTATGTAAGCAAAATTCTTTCAGGCAGAGACCAGAATTTTTTCCCTAACATTTTTGGAAAAGCCAAGTATGTGAATCAGAAATGAATGTTTTAAACCTATAAGGCATTACGATCCTGAGTTTCCATTCTCACCTGAGTATGTATATATTTTCTAATCCTTGATGTAAAAACACCTTTGTAACCTTGGCTATGCTGCCACTCCTGAACGAACCCTTGCCATGCTCAGCATGCATGTGCAGAACCAGTGCCTGGCTGGAAAATGCCCCCAAAGCAAATGTCCAGTGCCTTAAAATGAGGTCACATTCTGAATTCAAGACAAATTGCATTGCCTTTCTACAACTGCTTAGAAGGTAAAGTTGTTTTCTACTTTGCTCTAACAACACATACCTATGAATTTTCTATTCCTTTTAGTAGTGTTGTATAGAAATTTTATCCCTGGATTTTCCTTTGGTTTCTCACAATTTTCTGAACATTTAGAGTCTTTTCCAGATTATGAATATAGATGTCTAATGATATCTATTTTCTGGCATAGACGATTCTAAGTTTAGGCTCCTATGTTTCTCTGCCATTGAGTAATTTAATTCTTTATTCACTATTTGGCCTTGACCACAAAACCTCTGACTCTGGTCTCATTTACTTACATTTGTTACAACATCCCACTTACCCTGATTCCTGGATTCATGTACATGTTTGTGAGTTCTCCCTTGTCCATCCCCATTATCTTTGCCTTGTTCTCACTCTTTGTTTCTGAATTACATTAATCACACTTTCATGTAGATTATGTGATGGGCTGATTGGGAAAAATAATGTATACAGTGGCTAGATGGAAGAACAACTCCTACTGTTTGATAATTTGTGTATCTCTGCATTTCACCAAGTAACTGGTACATAGTTCAGATCACACAGCATGAAGTAACTATAGAATAGCCCTGAGGCTAAGAATGCTGCAATGATAGATTTGTTTTGTTGGTGTGAAGGAAGTTTTTAGCAGAAAGCTGGTGACCACAGAAAATAACCACCAATTTCCCTTTGTAGTTTCTGATGAATTTTCTTGAAGAAAGTACAAATAGATGACCAAATTATATCATCTATAAATACTTTTAGGCTGAGGCCACAGGAAGTTTATTTTAACAAACATATATTTTAGGTGAGCTAAACAGAAGATTTTAGCAGGTAGTAGAAAATGAGATTATTTCCAAATTTATGCCTGGGAAGTTATTTTAATTTTGCCCTTCTAGACATAAAAAGGGTACAGAGACTTTTTGAAAGTCTGCACATAATTTTTAATTCCAGGAAGCACATTCTCACACTGTCTCATACCTGAGCTGGACTCTAAAACATAAGAAACAATGAAAGCTAACAAGATGAATACGGTTGCAGTTATCCAACAACAGAAAACTACCTCTGTCTCTGGTAAACCATAATGCCAAAAATCAGGTTCTACATATGATTAATTATTTCTCCTGTCTAGCAAACTTCTGTGCCACCATAAATGATCTAGGCTAAGAAGCAAAAGAAAGTGAATGTTAGTTTTTAAACAGCATCTTCTTTAGTCAACCTTAGGTAAAGTACAAGCAAGCTCAACTCTGTTTCAAATTATAAAGAGAACAATGGTAAGACTTGTACTTTGCTTCTGCTCCAGTGCAAAGAATGTTTGCCTTTCTGAAGTGTGTGGTTTTCTCTCAAAGGTGTCTCCAAAATTGCATTTTACAGAATATGGTCTGCACTTGCTGCTTCTTATAGAGTAAGTCTAGGATAATTTCTAGCATTTAGGTAAAGAATAATTAACGGTATATATCATGAAAATTTCAGTTTGAGTTCCCAAGTAGGAAATAATGATGAGGTGGTTTGCTAATTTCATACCGTCCTCCAAATAGCGCACGGATGATAGGGTGGAGGTTGTAGATCTGATTCCTGGGTTCAGGATTGACACAGAATCCCGCTATATGACTAAGCCTGCTAATGGTGGGCCCCAAATGAACATGATGAAGCAGTAGGGAAAGACAGTATGGAAAGACAAAGCAGGAATTGCCAGATGAATGTCAAGTTCAGAGTGAGAGCCTCCTCATCTATTTACTGGGCCACACTCGTAGATTGGGATTAATGGAATGGCTCATCCACGAATGTTGAATTTTTTGAATCACTTATCATATCCTCAGGCCCTAGTGCTACAAATGCTGAGCACAGAACATTCCTGTGCATTCAAAGACATAGCTCTCTCCTTTCCCTTTCTCTTTTATCCTGGTCATAAAGCCTAGGATTCCACCTTATTCCCTAACTTACCTGCAGTTAGTCTGCCTAGTGTCCCGGTTTCCTTTGGGCTCATTTACTAGGCTGTTTGGTGCGTTTATCTACACGTCATCACCTTCTTGGAATTGGTTCCTTGCATCATACTATAACACATATTTGGTCACCCTGCAGTAAAAAGAATCCTAGGGTACTTTTTAGATTTTCTATTCCCAAGTATAACAGCTACCATGATTCAGCTGCCATGACCTGCTCAGCTGACTAAATTTCTCTGAAAAACACCTGAGCTTCTGTACCTTTTAGAGAGCTTATATACTATCTACTTAACTGTATTTAAAGGAGCTCACATTTTCAGCTGGATCTGTTCATCCAGGCCGTAGCTTGGACATATAAGTCTTGCACAAGCAATCAGTTTTATCCTCTAGCTTATACAATTAGATGCTAAAATCGGAACATAATCTTCTTTCCCATCATAGTCTGCATCTTTTTTGAAATCCACGTGTGTGTGCACACAAGTTGACAATCCCATAGCCTCTGCCTTGGTTCCAATAAAATGAACTAACACCTATGGTGCCCTTCCTCAGAGATTAACACAGCCTTAATCACTGTTCACATTCTCATTTAGAAATATGCCCCCAACAGAGCAGAGTTCAATAAGATAATTTTTTCAAAAAAATGATTTATTTAATCAACAGATATTTGAGTGCCTATTATACACTGAGAACTCTTCTATGTGATAAGGATTCTATAGTTAACAAAGCTTAAACTAAAATTTGGTTAATTGGGACTTAAGCACATAGCAGTCTAGATGGCTTCTACTCAGAAAGTACATAGTCCTTATTCTATCGTGTAACTTGTAACTTACATTCTGAATTCATTACATATTAATACTCATTTGGTAGATTCAAAACGACTCCCTCTTACCCAGAGTTCCTGCAACGTCCATGCTGCTTTAACTAGCAATAGTGATCTTGGGTTCAGAATGATTTTTAAAGGTGAGTGGCGTAATAGGCTGTAATGTTTCCTTATGTTTTAGAAAAGATACAAATACAAATAACACAACATACACAGCAACAGCTGAGCATAGTTTTTCCAAACAGGATTAGCAGGGACTCCCAAGTACAGTTCCTGGTGAACCACTTTTCTGATGCCATGTGTAGTAACAAAAGAAAAGGATGCATATGTGTGCACCAGCTCAATTCCAGAAGCCATCAGATCTGGGGCTTCTACAGATTTTACACCTAGCTATCCAAGTAGTCCCCTTGAGGGAACCTAACTGTCAATTGGTATCATCAACAATGTTAAATTTTGCCTTTTAACGGCTGTGTAGCGGCTTCTCATTGTGGTTTTAATTTACATTTCTCAAATCATATTGAGCATCTTTTCAATAGGCTTACTTGCCCTCAGTCTGTCTTCATTGGTGAAGTGTCCATTCAGAACTTTTATTCGCTTTTTTAAAAAATTTGATTGTTTGCTTTATATTGAGTTGTGGAAGTTCTTTTTGTAGTCTGCGTATAATTCCTTAGTCAGTATATTGTGCAAATATTTTCACCTACTCTGTTTACTTACTTTTTTTTTATTCTCTTAACTGTCTTTTAAAGAACACAGACTTTAATATTTATAATGCCCAATTCATGTACTATTTTTTTATGAATGGTGTCACAGCTAAGAAATCTTTGTCTACCTTGGGGGTCATAAAATATTTGTCCTATATTTTTTCTAGAAATTTTATGATTTAGGTCGTTGAGCCATTCTAAGTTAGTTTTTGTGATGCTACGTGTAGGTTGAGGTACATTTGTTAGCATCATTTGTTTAAAACATTATTTATTTTTCTTTGAATAGCTTTTGCATCTCTATAAATTATCAGTTGAAGACATCTGTGTGGGTCAATTTCTGGACTCTCTATTCTGTTTCATTGATCTCTCTATCCTTTCACAGATATACCCTGTCTTCATTAATGTAGCTTCATATGTAGTTTTGAAATTGGGTACTGTGAGTACTCTTAGTATTTTTCCTTTTTTTAAATGATAAATGCATTTCCTTCTTTATTTAGATGTTTAAGCTCCTGCACTAGATTTTTACAAGCTGGTGAACACTGACAAATTATCTCTCCCACAGAACTATAATTACACATTCCCACACAGTATAAATATATGGTTGAACTAACATTAATACACATCACCGTGTTATCAATTATGTACTAAAACAAACTATCAAGTATCAAAATATTAAGTTACACAGTTCAAAAGACATATAAAATATTAGATACCAGCTCAATTCGTTAGCAGAGACCCACTTTTTTTGTTTGTTTATTTTCAAACGAGGTTGGGAAGAGAAAAAAAATCACACTTCAAAAAAAAAGTTGATAAACAACTTCGGATTAAGAATGAAAAGAATTTCAGAATTTTTATGATTAAGAGTTGTTTTTGCCACAATAACAAAGCATCTCTAACTTTTAAAAATATTTACTAAATTAAAGAGCATATTCTACGTGTTGTGCCCAAGACAAAGGTAGAATTTTATTGAAAATACTTAATAGCCCCACCCCATTCTTTTTTCAGGCCTTCTCTATAAGTTGCATCCAAAGTGCAAACATTAAAATTAATTGTAAGGCTTTTTTTGTCTGGTGACATTAAAAGCACGTGCTTCTGTACAACATAGATTTTCAAAATGGGGGCTTTCCATAACAGCACAAAATAAAATTTATAGAAAGACATTAAATTATCACTGTAAGACTTGGTATAAAAATCCAAAATAAAAAAAGCTGAGTAAACCTGATATAAGGGAGAAGTAAACATAAAGTGAACAGGCAAATAAACATATAAGACCTACTTTCTATGTTTGAAATGGCTGAAGAGATAAACCACATAAGGTCCAGAGTGTCCATAGTTCCTGAGATTTTAGTTCTTTATGATAGCAAAAATACACAAGTATTGCGCTGGGTATTTTGCAGCTGATTTTTCTGGATTTCTTATATACTGATAAGACTCTGGCATTTATATGGGAGCCCCTTCACTATAGAAATTTTAAGTCTCCTTTTCCCTAGTTTCTTATCTCCTTAGCTCCTGGCTTTGATCACTCTTCTAATCAGTTTCTGAATCCTACACTAAAGATTGCCCCTAGCCTGTATCACAGAATGTCTCTCACCCCTGCTTCAGATAACTACTTAAAAACCTGACTTCCCAACATCCCTCAAGCCATTCGGGACCCCTTAGGCCAGTATACTTATTGATTGTAATCATTGAAGCCTAATGTTCTTTCCAACCCATTCTGGGCCCAGCTGCTGGACAACTGAGGCCACCTAAATGACTGGTTGAATGGCCACAGGCTCTATATAGCTAACGGATTTGTTAATTAAAATCTGTTTTTCCTCATTCAGGTGCCTTGAGCATACAGAGGATACCCCAGCAAGACTGCCAGTCACAACCAAAGAAGCCAACGTGGTCTTCCAGGCAGATCTCAAGACCCCTTCCTTTCATCTGAGATGAGACAGGGCGAGAGTTCCGTGAATCCCCAATAGGTAGGGACAGCTCTATAACCCTGCCCAGCAGGAAGCAGATACAGAAGAACAGATCTCCTGTCCCTCAACTTCCCACAGAAATTTTATGGGGATCATGTCTCCCAAGGGGAAAACAAGGCAGGCAGTTAGAGATAGGCATCGGCATCAGGTCTCTGCATTCCTGCACAACCCATACGTAGTATTCAACCACCCGAAGGACCCCCCCCATTCTGCCCAAAACTTCCCCTTTCATTGTAATTATCTACCCCTATGAGGAACAAATGGGTACTAAATATCCAACTAGATTAAACCAGCCATTCGCACCTGCACCTGCCCAGTAAAGGCCACAACCTTCATTTCACCTGGGCCTCATTATACCATCATTATAATATACATATGCCCGGAAGTTCATTATAACAGACTGAATTCTGGGGAAAAACATGCAGTCTAAAAAGATAACGTAACAGCTTCTTGTCAATCACAGGTGTCAATCAAGTGATCCCACGCCTGCAAAGGAACAGCCCATTTTAGAGAAAAAAGGATAAAAACTCCAAATCCTCTCTAGTCAAGTCCCTTTTTGAACTCAGGCCCTTGGTGCCTTGGGCTTTTTGGCCTTTTAAGCCTTGCTTTTGCTCAGGGGCCTGCTCCAGACTCTATGGAGTGTACTTTTTCTTTTAATAATGAGCCCTTGAGCCATTCTCTGCTGCTCAGGTCAGCTTCTATTTCTTTGGAGTGTACTATCTTTTCTAATAAACTATTCTTTCACCACTTTATTTTTCTGTCTCATTCAATTCTTTGCTCGAGATGCCAAGAACCTGGACACTGCCCACTCTCCGGTAACAGCATGGGGATACATTTAAAGACATACAATTTCTGACAATTAAGTTCACTAACTCGTCCTAGAAAAAGTGCTACACACCTCGTTGCTGAATATCACTATGGTCACCTTCAAAATATTCCCCTTGGGAAGCTTTGCACTGATGCTAGTGCCTAGTTCACCCTTCAAAGCAATCTTGGAACTCTTTTCCTGGAATGGCCATCAGAGCTGTCATCATATTGCCCTAGATGTCCTAAATGTCATCAAAATGTCTACCTTTCAATATTTCCTTTATCTTCAGGTAACGAAAGAAGTAATTGAGAGCCAGATCAGGTGAATAGGAACGGTGTTCCAATACAGTTACTGTTGACTGGCTAAAAACTCCCTCACAGACAGTGCTGTGTGAGCTGGTGCATTGTCGTGATGCAAGAGCCATGAATTATTGGCGAAAAGTTCAGGTCATCTAACTTTTTTCACACAGCCTTTTTAGCTCTTCCAAATAGCAAACTTGGTTAACTGTTTGTCAAGTTGGTACAAATTAATAATGAATAATCCTTCTGACATAAAAAAATGTTAGCAACATCATTGCAACAAGTTCACTAACTTAAGTATCAGACCTAACTCAGTATTGTACGATTTCAGAAAAACTCAATTGGTACAAATGATAAGCACATTTTAAATGCTGAACAAGAATCTCCAGCTAAATGTCAAAATAGGTTGATTGTAATCCAAACATAGAGGTTGTAATTACAAGCTTGTGGCCTGGTAAAACTGCTTTTCAATACTCCTCTGTATGGAAACTTCATTAGACTTATTCACCAAACCAAGATGTTTGCTAATATGTATGACAAATTAGGTCCTGTCTCAAGTTCCACTTCCAAGGCAATGGCACCAGACACCACAGTTTTACTGAATGCAACAGTTGTTTCTATGACCACTGGAGTCTTTGAAATGCAGCTGCATTTTAGGATGATACTGCTCCAAATACAAAAGTTTCTTACTGCTAAAAGTGCCATGCTGCTTTTGTCTTATGAACTATGCTGCATCTTCATATTTCATTCCACGTCAATTAAGGTTAGAGCAACAAGCACCAGAGCCCTCCCAAGGCCTGCAACACAATGAACTGCAATACAATAACCAGGTTTTTCACATCATTTTTGTAAGACTTAACCAGCCATGAGCAATCTCGTTGGATGGAAACAAGTATGCCTTCGTTCTCCAGAATAGTGCCATACGTTGCTTCATGTACTCTCACTATTGTGGTAATTCTGTACTTCTTAACTTTCTTTACAATTTGTTTAAGGTCACATTAGTTGGATTGTGTGTAGTAAGAAATCACATGCTCTTATGTGTGATTCCCATGGGAACTGAACAGTTCATTCAAGCCATGTTAATTTAGTCAAAAAACACTCAATAGGGTTATGAAAGAATTTAAAAATTGAATACAGAATGATGCAAAGAAACTGAGTCTACTTCTAGATAGTCTGCTTGAAATTGTCAGTACTTTCAGTAAGAAGTTGGGAGTAATGGGAAATGAAATGAACATCCTAACAAGCAGCAGCAATTCTTTAATCCAGTAACACAGAGGCCACAGAAAGGAAGTTCCTTGAGGTTTACCCCATCCAGGTCAGAACTCTTGTAAAATGCTCTGCAGATTTCAATTGAATAATTCGTTCATTGTCCAGGCTAACCATTTTTATGGCGGCTTTTTGGTGGAGTACTAATGAATTTCTGCAGTTCACTTGTCTGCATAGAGGTCGTGCTATGCCTGGCAGTAACCTCCAGAAATTCCATAAATGTATGACCAAAAACACCACAAAACTGAGGAATATGTTTAGTCATGGAAGATGGTGGTCTAATCATACAGCCAGTCCTACAGAGGCGGTGGCGACACAGGCATTGGTGACTGCAGGGCCACCTATGACTTCTTTCTTTACCTGACGATAAAGGAAATATTAGTGGTTGTGGCAGGGTGGCAGTGTCTTTATAGATAGCGGAGGCACCAGACTCTGCCTCACAGTGAGCAGCTTCCAGAAGAAGCGCATAACCCATCCCGCCGGCAGTCAACAGAGGCAATACACACACCCAGGCCTCTTAGTTTTTCTTTTAGAAAACTTAATTGAATCATCTAAATTTATGTACAAAATAATTGATTCTTAAAGATTTCAAATAGTATTATTTCTACTCCTTTAATTTTAAATAAGATTTTTCTTAAAGTAAAAGCAATTTGCATTCAGTGTAGAAAATTTTGAAAACTAAAATTTGTAACAATTTTTTAAAAATTCTTAATTTTACCTCTTAAATGTAACTGTTATGAATGTTTACTTTATCCTTCCTTTCCATTTACATACAAATTAATTTGGTGATATAATGATTTTAATTTGATTTTTACAATATATACAAAATATTAAGTATTTCCCAGTATAATGAATGTTCTATAAAATGCAAGCTAGATGATTGCAGAATAACTACTATGTATAGTAATTTTATTTTACCTATCTCAGTTTTTGGGCATTTAGGGCATTTCCAGTTTCATATTATAAATATCATGGTGATTAACATTTGTAAATTATAAATTCATATACATCTTTGATTTTATTCTCAGGATAATTCCTAGAAGTTTAGTTTAGTTAAAGATATAAATATGTCAGTAATCTTACTTAATTGTCAAATTTCACTCCAGAGAAAACTGTATTGATATATTCTCCCAACAACTGTGCCAAAAATTGCCATTTTCCCATTTAATACACCTTCATGATCCCAGTTATTAGCATTTTTTTGGTCATGTCTTTGTAAAAAGAAAATTTTATTAATTTGTATTATTTTGAATAGAGTTTCCTGGAAATCGGCCAACAAAATTAAAATGCATAAGATATAAAGTGATGCCACTGATTTCAACCTGCTTCTTAATACTATATCTCATAATGTTATATCATACTATTTTAATTTGCCATTGTTTATCTATTAAAACCTGGTCATAGTTATAATGCTTTTATGTTCATATCCTAAATATGGAGTTACAATAATGAAATATATTATAATTAAAAGCAATCTTAATGAAACTCTTAAATTACATATTTATGTTATTTGGAAACATAAAAGGGATTATCTTTCTGGAAAGATAGTTTTCTTAAGCAAGGAAAATTTATTTTGAATGGAGATATCTTGAATTGTACATAGAACTCTATAAATGCATAACACATTTTAAAATGGTATTAACATATAGTACTTGGATAATATCCTGTTCATTAAAACATACTACGTATAGAACTATGAAGTAAGTTCTAATGTAACATAATTTGTTCATAAAACACATGTTACTCCTGCTCCCACATGAGCATTACAAAAGAGCTTCATTGGTTTTGACAGTGGCTTAATTTATTGTTAATGGTATATTCTGACACAACCCAGAATGTGGATCATTGGGCATAATTTTATAGAAAGCATCTAAATAGAATGTGCAATGATATTGGCAAGAAAAACAAAACCATGAGTCTGCCCAAGTAGATACTGCACGGTTACAGAGCAATTTCCCCTTTGATTGCACACCTGCTTTCTGGCCCATTAAGTCCTGCTGTCTTTATAAGAAACTGAGGTTGTAATGTCTTTCCCAAATGCATATTTTTCTGGAACATATATAACAAGTACACATGAATGTACATGTTGCGAACCTCATTTTTATATGTTAAATCTGACTAGAACAGGAAAATAGTCACCTTAGAAGATAAATCTCTTAATTGCTTAAAGGTCTGCGGCAGTCGTATTTTAACAAGCATTGCGAGAATTCCCTGTAGCTGTGGGGAATTATTCTCTGTTCACTTATACATTCCTAAAATCATGATCTGATATCTTTTTTCATAACGAAGTGGTATTTAGGAATAATAATATACACGTCAGATCTGATTTTATTTTTATGCACATCAAAATTCCACTGCACAAAACCCCTGCAGTCACATATCATTACAGTAATTCTGCTGGCTATTTCTCTCCTTTCACTGATGTGCATGAACACTTCTCAAAGATGTTTTCATGGTTTGCAGAACATATCAAGAGTTAGCTAAGAAATCATTTCAACAGTAGACTTCCATTGGGAATGTCAATGAGCTAAAGGCATTTTGGACACACTATCTGCATTGCTAAACTTTATTTTTATATGCAGGATTAAAACCGCTTGAGGTGAGAGAAGCAGTGATCATCTGTACCTGATGGAACAATACAGTACTTCTTCATCAGAGATGGATATGTGTTGCAAAGTCAAGGCGGCTACTATGAGAAGATTATATAATTGGGTTCTAGGTCTCTTTGACATATTATCTGTAATACAAACCTGCAATATTTTTAACCATTATACTTTTTGATTCACAGTTTTAGAAGTTTATTTTATTACTTCCTTTACTGTGAATACATACAGGCATATCTCATTTTATTGTACTTTGCTTTATTGCACTTCACAGATTTTGTGTTTTTCACAAACTTAGGGCAAGACCCTTCACCAGCAAAAAGATTGTGACTCACTTTATAGTGATACTCTGTTAATAGGCAATCTGGAAGCAAACCCACAATATCTCTAAAGTATGCCTGTATACGGAATTTTCTTTTTTTCTATCTTGACTTATTAAGTCAACTAAAATTAAAAGTAAAATAAAAATAAAATTGTGTTGGCTGGCTAATTAAGGTCAATATGATGAACTCATTTATACACCATGTAAATATAATAATTATTTATAATTACATTCTCAATTATTAAATGATAATATTTGCTAAAATAGCATATGTAAAAATTTTTATTTTCTTTCAATATTTAGAAAATATTGAAAGGAATAAAAATGTACATTAGGAATCTCTTCTTCAAATTCCTAGGAGATAGTGGTATTTAAAGAAAGAATAAATGGCAACTCCAACTTTGGATTTAACTTGAAAGAGGATAACATTTTAAATAATATTATTTTAACTTTTTGTTTAATGATACTCATTTTAGAGAAATAACCAAAGCTATCTCAGGAAGTAAAGATAAAATGACTGGAAAATAATCTGAACATCATTTTTTTATTCTTGCTATAAACTTTATTCAATTTACTCCTTTTTTGTGTGTTTTCTAACAATATATTGTGTCTATATTTTGTAAACTTAAGATTGTAATTACAAAGAGGCAAGGAGAAAAGAAAGCAAGAGAGAGTTAAAGTACCAAAGGGAAAATCAAAGAAAGAACAGTCATCTGTTCTGCTGTTTACAAAAGTGTAGAAACAAGTTATCTCTCAGTAAAGGAAACATTATTTAAAAACCTATTTTTAGAAAAACTAAACAATAGATCTGACTTCAATAAATAACTATCGTATTATTTCATTTACATTTTTTACATTGTTATTTCAGTCTAGTAGTTGACTTAATTAAATATACTAAGTCCTACACATCTCATCATTGCAATTGATACGTGTAAAAGACAACTGAGGGGAAGTTTTGAGTAAGAAGAAAATGAATTTTCTGCATGGCTCAATGAAAGTGAAATGAATAACAAGGACAACCAATGTCTAAAGCTCATATCACATAATCCTAATGAGTTTTTTAAATTACAGAATTCCTTAGTTAGTGTACTGATGCATAGAAAGTATTTCCAAATTGTATCAAAATGCTTTGTGATTTAACTTTAAGGAAATATCTCACTGTGCATGCTATCAGGGATTCTCCTGACAGGTTTCCGAAAATTGCTTGATTATATGTTGTTTCTAAATGATATTAAACTACTTGAACAATGAAAGCTTTAACCATTTAGTTAATTTCATGATCCAACTGACACCAAAACACTAATTACTTTCTTTCACTGAATTGAACAAATACCTTGTGTTTTGTAAAGCAATGATTCCTAACATTAATTTTTAATACTTACAGATACTTACCTAAAATTCTCAAAGAATTCACTTTAATGTAATATATTTAAAATACACCACTTTTACAAGAAATAGGAGCCTGAAATTATTCAAACATTTGCTGGGGTGGTAGGCAGGAGTTGCTAATGTGTATTGAGGAATAAACAGGTGCCAAAAAAATGCATATTTATCTTATTTAATCTTCTTGATAATCTTATGCCGTATTATTGTTTATTCTGTGCATTTTCTTAAGAAAAGTACATAAGATTCAGAGAAGTTAAATGATTTACCCAACATTTCACACCTCTGATTTGAAGCCAGATCATTTTGATTCTCACATCTGTGTTCCTGGTGAGGAATAGTGGGTATGGGCAACTCCGTGTACGGAAGAAATAAAAAGGACTTTTAGATTGAGTTACATAAAAACATTGGATCACTTTGGTAATAATTTTGCTATCCAGGTATTTTCTACCTGATGTCAAATATCTTAACTGAAAAAACTAAGCAGTAGCTACTCATCACTAAATTGATATGCATTCACATTTTCCCTTCACTCAGAGGAGCACTCACATTCTCCGGCCTAACAAGCAATGTAATGATGAAGGACACAGGAGTCGGCAGGTCTGGACTCTAATCCTGGTTCCAAGGCTTATCAGTTGTGGTAAGCTGGTTTGCTTTTAAGTTCTCTCAGTGACAATTCCCTCACCTATAACTGAGAATAATAATCAGATGCAGAGCGTAGATGTGAGAATTGGAAGAAATAGATGGATCTCCACTGCTGGTACTCCACGGCTTCCTGGCTGAGGTAGGTGAGTGTGAACAATAGAGGCATTCTCAGGCTCCCAAGCTAAAGTCTACATATGGGAGCAGTGTGAACCCCTATCCCTCAGCTCTGCCTGGGGCTGATAAGTACAGGTGGTAGGTTGTAGCATTCTTCCACCCCAGTCTAAAGTCAAAGTACATACCCAGATAAGCTATTCTCCCTGCATTACTGAAGCCCAAGGGTACTTGTAGGCAAGACATTTTCCCACTGCCTTCCTGAAGACAGTGAGTGAGCCCTCCCCTACCTCCCACTGCCTGATCCTGGTGACCGAAGCGGTTAGTGTAACTGAGCTGTCACAAGACCGTAACAATCCAAAAGACAGTTCTTGTCAAGCTGCCATTGCCAGGGCCTGCAAAACCAGCAGAATGAAACACAATTATAGTCTTTCTATGAAAAAGGGCCTATCTACCTAGCCTAGAGCTTCAGCCTCAGGGAGAGACTTCAGGTTTCCACCATCCTTAAAGGCTAAGGAGGCACTCCCAACGAACAAAAGCAGGGAGACACCATCCTTGCACACATTCTTGGCCTTGTTACAGTTGGAGGGGACTTCCCAAAACAAACCTATACATTCAAAGCTTATACATTCCTCTGGAATCTTAATTTTAGCAATGGTTGCCCAGGGGACACCTCCAGATCTCCTGACCTACAGGCCAGCAAGGATAATGATTGTGGCCCACATAGGACTGTGCAATTTGCATACTTTAACAGTTGCAGCCTGAGAGTCTGGATTCCAATCAGCCTGAAACTAGTTGCTAAATGAGTCTTCCCCTTGGAATACTGACAGGTCCTGGTACACCCTCAACAATTGGGATCTATCAAAAATAACTCAGGTAGATTAGACAATTACAAGGGTTCAAGAGACAACCATGAGCCAGGGCAAGGGTGAACAAGAATAATTGTCACCTACACAAGGCTACTCCTTTAAAACAGAGAAAGTTAGCTGTTTCACCTAGTACATTGAAACACAGAGAGTCAAACAAAATAGGAAGATAAGGGAATAAGTTCCCAATGAGAGAACAAGATGAAACTCTGGAACACGACCTTAAAGATAAGGTGACAGATAATCTATCTGATAAAGAATTCAAAGTAATGATCATAAAATAGCTAATTGAGCATAGGAGAAGAATCTATGAACACAGTGAGAACTTCAACAAAGAGCTAGAAAATATAAGAAAGCACCAAACAGAAGTTATAATTGAACTGAAAAATACACTACAGCGGTTCAACAGCAGAATGGAGGAAATAGAAGAACAAATCAAAGAGCTGGAAGACAAGATGATATAACATTTATAAATATACAGAGGGTGCCAAAAATACATACATATTTTAAGAAAGGAAAAAATTATTAAAATTGTAATACTCAATATATACCAATAACAAAAGATGAATCCAAGTCACATTTGATTTCTGCAATTACAAGAGATGGTCAAAGTGGTTACGTTACCACCAATGTCCAGACATTTCTGATTATGGCAAACTACTGTGAGAGCAACACTAACCAAAGTGTCCACTGTACATTTTTTGGCACCCATTTTATGTACCCAGCATAGAAGCACCAAAGTTATATAAAGCAAATATTGATGGACCTAATGGGAGAAATTGAAAGGAATATAATAACAATAAAGGACTTTACCACCTCATGTACATCAATGAATAGGTCATCATCAGTACAGAAGGTCAATAAGGAAACACTGACATTTACCAACACACTATACCATATAGAGTAATGGATATGTACAGAACATCCATCCCAAAGCAGCACAATGCACATTCTTCTCAAGTACAGATAGAACATTCTTCAGAATATATCACACGTTAAGCCACAAAACAAGTCTCAATAAATTCAAGAAGACTGAAATCAGATCAAGCATCATTTACAAACACAATGGTATAAACCTAGAAAATTGGAAAAAAACACAAAAATGTAGAGATAAACAGCATGCTACTGAACATCCAATGGTTCATCAAAGAAATCAAAGGAAAAAACACATACCTAGAGACAAACAAAAACAGAAATATGACACACCAAAATCTATGTGATGCTATAGAAGGGGTTCTAAGAGGGAATTTTATAGCAATACAGGCCTACCTCACCAAATAAGAAAAATTTCAAATAAACAATCTAGCTTCATATCTAAAAAAACTACAAAAAGAAGAAGAAACAAAGCCTAAAGGCAGTAGAAGAAAGAATGTAAGATCACAGGGGAAGTAAATAAATAGAAACTAAACCAACAATACAAAAGATCCGTTAAACTAAGACTTGGTTCTTTGAAAAGATAAACAAAATAGACAAGCTTTTAGCTAAACTAACCAAGAAAAAAAGATAAAGAACTCAAATAAAATCAGATGTGAAACAGGAGATGTTACAACAGATACCACAGAAATACACAGGGTCATAGAGAATACTATGAAAATTAATAAGCTAACAAATTGGGCAAACTAGAAGAAATGGGTAATTTATAGAAACATACCGTCTTCCAGGACTGAATCATGAGGAAAGAGAAAACACGAATAAACCAACTACTAATAAGAAGACTGAATCAGTAATTAAAAATCTAACAACAAACAAAAGTTAAGAACAAGATAGCTTCACTGATTAATTCTTCTAAACATTCAAAGAAGAAACAATATCTATCCTTCTCAAACTCATCCAAAAAATAGAAGACGAAAGAATACTTGCAAACATAGTTTATGAGGCCAGCATTATCCTAATACCAAAAACAGATGAGGACACCGCATAAAAAGATAATTACAGACCAATGTCCTTGATGAACATATATGGAAAATTCCTCAACAAAATACTGAATTCAACAATACATTAAAAGAATTATATGACACAATCAAGCAGGATTTATTCCAGAATGAAAGGATGATTTAACATCCACAAATCAATGAACATTATACACCACATTAACAAAATAAAAGATAAAAATCATATGATCATATCAACAAAATGCAGAGATAGCTTTTGAAAAAATTCAACATCAATTTATGATAAAAACCTCAAAAAGGTAGGTATAGAGGGAATTACTTCAACATAATAAAGGCCATATATGACAAGCTCACAGCTAACATCATAATTAACAGTGAAAAACTGAAAGCTTTTCTTCTAAGATAAGGAATAAGATAAGGATGCCAACTTTCACCAATTTTATTCAACACAATACTGAAAGTCATAGAGCAATTAGGCAAAATAAATAAATAAATGGCATCCAAATTTGAAGGAAGAGTAAAGCAGTCACTATTTGTAGATGACTCTATATAGAGGGTGCCAAAAAATGAATACACATTTTAAGAAAGGAAAGACTGTATTAAAATTGTAGTACTCAATATATACCCACAACAAAAGATGACTACAAGTCACGTTTGACTTCTGCAATTACAAGAGGTGTTCAAAGTGGTTAATATCAGCGTAATTTTAATACAGCTTTTTCCTTTCTTAAAATGTGTATACATTTTTTTGGCACCCTCTTTATATAGAAAACGCTAAAAACTCCACCCAAATCTGTTATAACTGATAAATAAATTCAGTAAAGTTGCAGGATACAAAAATCAATGCACAAAAATCTGTTGTGTTTCTATACACTAACAATGAACTATCAGAAAGAGAAATTAAGAAAACAATGTCACTTATAATTGCATCAAAAATAATAAAATACCCAGAAATACATTTAAACAAGGAGGTGAAGTACCTGTACACTGAAAACTATAAGACCTTGATGAAGAAATTGAAGGTTACACAAATGGAATTGTAAGAATTAGTGTTAAAATATCCATACTGCCCAAAGCAATCTATAGACTCAAGGCAATTCCTATCAAAATTACAATGGAATTTTCACAGAACTAAAAGAAACAATTCTAAAAAGTGTATGGAGCCAAAAAGTAACCCAAATTGCCAAAGCAATCTTGAGAAAGAAGAACAAAGCTAAAGGCATCACACTTTTTAATTTCAAACCACATTATAAAGCTAGAGCAATCAAAAGGGTATGGTATTATCATAAAAAGACACATAAATCACTGGAACAGCCTAGAAAAAAAATCAATATAAAGTTCAGAAATAAACCAATGCATATATGATCAACTACCTTATGAGAAAGTAGCCAAAAATGTACAACAGTTTCTTCAATAAATGATGTTAGAAACACTGGACAGCAACATGCAAAAAAATGAAACTGTACCACTATTTTACACTATACACAAAAATTAACTCAAAATTGATTGAATATAGGTGTTAAGCTCCTTGACATCAGTATTGGCATGATTTTGTGGCTTTGACACCCAAAGCAAACAAAAGCAAAAATAAACAAGTGGGGCTACATCAAACTGAAAAGCTTCTGCACAGTGAAGAAAACCATCAATGAAATGAAAATGCAACCTGCCAAATGGGAAACAACATATTTGCAAATCACACCTGATAAGGGTTTAATATTCATAATATATAAAGAACTCACACAATTCAATAGAAAAAAAACAAATAATTTAAAAAATAGGCAGAAGACCTGAATAGACATTTTTCCAAAGAATACATACAGATGGCCAAGGGGTACATGAAAAGGTGCTCAATGTCACTAATCACCAAGGAAATGCAAATCAAAACCACAATGAGACATCACCTCACCCATGTTAATAAAAAAAAATTATAAAAAAGACAAATAACAAATGTTGGTGAGGATATAGAGAACAGAGAACCCTTGTGTACTGTTAATGGGAATGTAAATTGGTGTAGCCATTATGGAAAGCGGTATGGAAGTTCCTCAAAAAATTAAAAAATAGAACTACTATATGATCCAGCAATTCCACTTCTGGGTATTTATTCTAAGAAAACCAAATCACTAACTCAAGAAGATATATGTATTCATAAGTTCACTGTAGCATTATTTACACTAAACAAGACAAGGAAACAAACTAAGTGTCTGTCAACAGATGAATAAAGAAAATGTGGTTAGGCAGAAAAAGAAAAGTACTGTACTATCTCACTTATACTGTGATCTGAAAAAACAAAACAAAACACAGAAAACCATGAGCTTATAGATACAGAGAACAGATCAGAGGTTGCCAGAGGCAGAGTGTGGGATTGGGTTAAAAGGATGAAGAGGACAAAAGATACAAACTTTCAGTTATAAAATAAATAAGTCATGAGGATAGAATGTACAGCACCATGACTATTGTTAATAATATTTATAGTTAATGAGTATTTGAGAGTAAATCTTAAAAGTTCTTATCACAAAAAAATGTGTACCTATGTATGGTGATGGGTGTTAACTAGACTTAACATGGTGATCACTTTGCAGCATAAACAAATATCAAGCCATGTTGTGCATCTGAAACTAATATAATGTTATATGTCAACTTATACCTCAATAATAATAATAAAAAAAAAAACAGTGCTACAACCAGATGCCATGATCCTCTCAGGAATAAGGGGCTTTGCACTGGGGAAGAAGAGCAATAACAGAAAGGTAGCTGTGAAGATCCAGGAGAATGCCAATGTCATCTGCCCGAACTTTGATCAGCCTGCAGCTAAGCAATCTACAGGAGGAGTGCAACCGGGAAGTGCCATGCTTCGGTTAGGGTCTGAAGGTATAGGGAATGGTGCATGGGAGCTTGCTGGGATGGAAAGAGGATTCCTAAGGGCACTATGAAAATATTATGGAAGGAGTGGGCTACATAGGTCAATGAACAAGAATCTGAAAGAGGCTGAATGACAAAAGGTTTACATTTGGGGTGAAACCCAGGGATGAGTGGCATGATTGAAATTAATTGTCCTTGGAGTTTCAAATGAAATCTTTATGTAGTAGCATAGTGTGAGGGGGGTGGTGGTGAGGCAGTGAGAGGCAGATTAGAGTTGAGGAGTAAAAAGGGAGCATTAAAAAGGAAGAAGTCATATCATAATGTTCCTCTCAGCCTCAGACCATTACAAAGGAATCAAGATTAACAGGACATTAGCTAAAGTGATGATGGTAGGTACCTTATTAATTTTCATAAATTAAAATATTTTTAACTTATGCTTTAGAGTTTACATAACTGATATCATTTAGAATGATATTTTATGTTTTGTCAAATGCGGGGAGGTTACAGATGTTTGTACCAGGTGAAAATAGGAGAATTTAGAGGCTCTAAATTTTGAAATGGAAAGGGACCTTATGAAACAGTAAAAGGGAGTACAGGCCACACTTGACTTACGTTGTCTTGCATAAAAAGCTGCTTTGATGCAATATAGAATTTTGGTGAAAGCTGGGTAATATTTCTCCTCAAGCTGGAAATTGAATATTGTCTGAAAAAGTCTTCCCTTTCTTTTTAATCAGTCTAAAGTTCCCTTGACAGTAAGGCAGAACATGTAAGGTATATTTTAAGCTTTAAAAAAATAAATAAGATTAAACTAAAAACAACAAGAACAAAAAATTGTTAGTGAATTCAGTCAAAATACCAAACAAATCTTAGTATACGCAGCCTGAATTTTATCCCAATAGTCTATTTACTGGTAGCAATTGCAAGTGACATGTTCAGCTTACTTATAACAATTGATTTCCATTGAAGTGAATCTTTTCTCAAAATTGAGTATTTTTTCTCATTCATTTATTCAATACTAATACAAAATATATTTACTCAATCCTTGCAATGCACCAGGAACGGATTAGGTAATAGATCTGCAAAGGTAAATCACACGTAGTCCCTATATTACCATCCCACACAGTGACATGGGCACCAAATATGGAAAATCACATGATTAAATAAACAAGTTAAAAAGTTTTCAAAGATGATTAAAATTTTAAAAATCCAATTTTTTTTTCACATTAGCATTTTCAACTGGGTGCATATAATATTAAGTGCATACAGACTTTTTAAATTTGTAATATTATGTTTCCCCCAAAATAACACCGGGTCTTATGTTAAGGTTTGCTCCAAAAAACATATTACGGCTATGTTCAGGGATGTCACCCTGAAAAATCATGCTGGGGCTTATTTTCCGGTTAGGTCTTATTTTCGGGGAAATACAGTACTTATTTAATATTTAATAGTTGCCATATTCCATCTTAGTCAAATCCCTAATAACTTTAATGTTGAACCCAACCCAAAGATACTTTTTCTTCCATTTCAATGTTAACATAAATTTTCTGTTTATCTCTAGACATTGCTCACACTTTAATGTGTAACCATGTTTTATTCCCTTATCTTTTACTTCTATGGCTTTCTCACAGTCATAAATCAATAAATGATTGCATAAAAAGTCAATATTTTCTGACAGATGTGATTTTTATACTGGATAGAGGAGAGATAAACAGTATATACCAGAGATGTAATTGCCAACGTCAATTTAGAGGGGATGAGAGTTTTGGTCTCTGTTCTACCTGTTATTATCACATTCCAAATATGGTTGCTAACAAAATGTATACTGATGTCAAACAAGCAATTCACTCCCAGGGTATTCCATTCTATTTTATTTGCAACTGCTATTATCGTATCCCATATGAATTGAGCCCTGCTTACATAAGTGGATTGTACTAATTTTTAAATATGAACTCTGGCTTTGTAACAATTTTCATAAAATGGCTGATGTGAAACATACTGAACACTACTTTTAGGAATGACAGGGTATATATCTTATCCTATAGTTGCAGATTTTTTAAACTAAGGTTGAAAGGCTCAAAGGATATACTAATAATAAAGTCAAGATTGTAGTCTATGTATTGCTATGCCATACTACTCCATTATGAACTCAGAAGCATTCAGATAACACAAAATAAACTTTGTTTGAACCCATAAGCTTGTGTGCAGTAAATATGTTTTGTAGCTTGACTTTACAGTTACTCTACCTCTTTTTACATTTTAGTTTTTTACATTTTAGCTCTTCAAAAGACATTTGTGTAAACAAAGTACTTAATTTATATATAATGCATGAGCATTTCAGTATTTCATTTGAAAATACCACACCTCTACATGTTTATCCTATTTCCCAAAAGTTAACGCTGATAATGTATTTTCAGTTCATAGTGCTACCAGTACTTGTGAGATGAACTCCTCATTTACCAGAAGACTTAATTTTCTGATTGAAAAATTTCTGTTGATAAGTAACTGTTAGAAACACTCATTTCTCTTGTCTATTGTCAGCTATGATGTACAAAAGCAAATTATGCTTAAATTATAATGTTTGACAAAATGAATTAAATAAAAGGCAGCTACCAATGAACTAAGCACACTATATTTTCTATTTTCTTAAAGATCTGTTCAAAAATTTATTATTTCATTAATTCATGACTAAAGCTGCCCCTGACTGATGTTAAAAACAATCATCTGTTCTCTGCAAAATTATTCAGATTCTTGTCTCCTTTTATATACAAGTATTTTTTTAAGAAGACCAGTGAATTACAGTGTTTAAAGTGAGGGAACCTAATTATTTTTAAAGGAAAGTTGCAACTTATTTTTTGACAGAAATAAATGATTGCACCTTTTCTCCTGTGTTTTGTTTGGTTTTTTAAAAACTAGCTTTTAAAGTGGAAGCTAAGCAATGAAAACATTACTGTGTATTTGATATTAAAAAGTACCAATAAAGTACTTTATTACCAAAAAAATCGTCAATACAGTGATTTTTAAAAAGTCAAACCAGTTATAGTAATTGGAGAAAAATAGGCTCCCTTTCATCTATTCCATTAAAAAGTGACTTTCTGAGGCAGATATGACTCATGGTACAACATTTCCAATTTTAGGGTGGAAAGGAAACATTAATTCAATTTTTTCATTTTTGAAATGTTTCTATTGGTGTTAAATGTCTTACATAGAGATTTATAGTCAAGTGGTGATATGATATGCATATTCTCACATATGTGAAATTATAACATAGGAGACTGGATAAATTCAGTCTTCATTTCAAATTCATCGTGTTTTATAGTATGCATATATTTCTATCTCCAGGCTGGATTTCCACATAGATAAGATAAAGAATGATGAAATAATAGAGTTCATCACTACATAAACATGGTCCTGATGAGTTCAAATATCACTGGAAAATGCCAATTATTTATATACTCACTTTTCAGGCCCATTTATATATAATTAAATCATAAGGATGGAATTTTTTTCAATATTCCCATATTTTTATATTGGCTTATATCCAGTATATTCAAAACTGAATTGGTTGTTTCAGATATACTTTCCCTACGAAAATAATTGTAGATGGTTTAGCTGGATGCTTACTAAAGAATATAATTAAAAATAATATGAGATTTGAAAAACATGCAGACATAGCATTTTAATTAAGATCGCTCTTCCTTTTTTTAACAGATAGAATTCTGTCAAGACATACCATTCTTGTCTGTTCAAAATACTCCATTTTTTTGTAAAGATTACAAAACAATTGTTAGGTAAAAGCTGTGTGTGTATTTAGCCACAGCTGTGAAGGTTTTCTGTAAAGAACAACTGGCAGCCACCTATATGGCTTGCTTTCTGAAAGTGGGTATAGTTTCTGTTCCATGATCAAGCTCCTGTGATGTGAGTGAATGCAATATGCATATCAGTTTTCATTACCAGTGGTGTTGCTTGCTCCCCAATTTTAAAGAGTGCATCAAAAGATAGTCTACAAACATATGAAAAAAGTGTGCAATAAAAAGGTACACACAGCCTTTGGAATATGAAAGTATGGTAAATATACTGTGTCTTGTTTTATATTCAGAATAATCCTATGAGATACCCTGGTATTATTACATCAATAAAGGAGGTAGCCAACTTTCCAAGAATTAAAGTAATTTTAAGATACTTTTCACATTGGGGTACATAAGCCCTTCTACGTGATTGAATTTCCCAGTATGGAGAGTGTCCTAGTTTTACGTATGTGTTGTAAATTCATATATGTAGTAGAAGCTAACTATTTTGTGGTTTTAAAGGATTATCTTGGTGGATTTTTGATATTGAGTGATGAGGAGGGGAAGAAAAGGAAAGGTGAGTTAGCTGAAAGAGATTACATCTTTCTGATTTTTTAACTTGACCAAAATACACAGCCATCTAGATACTTTTAGTATTTAGCACAACAGCATGATTTGCATGCCTTAAGAAGGGGATAGAAATGTAAATGATACAGTTGGGTTAGTCAGAGTTACTGGAAGTCTTTTATAGGTTCTAATGAGGCTGCAGCAAATTGTTCATGATGTGATATTTGTCATCTGATCACATATCTATCAACACAGTAAAATGTTTGAGAGGAATGCAATATCAGCACTTGAGCATAAACTTCAATTGGTTTCTGGTAAAATGAGAAGCTGAGGCTTTTAGAGGAACAGATGCAAAGCTAGCAGAACATTTATAGTAATATAAATAGGAGGCCTGGAGTTAGCAAAGGAGTAAAGAATTTGGCAGAAAGCTTGTTCTAAGGATCGTGTAGGGAGTGGTCCTTAAGTTAAATGGCCAAGAATCAAAGAGATTATAAGAGTTGAAAACACAAGGTTACAGAAAATAACATGATTAGAGATAAGCGACTTCAAATTAAAGAGCTCGGAAACAGCTATGTAATAGAAGTTGAAGAAAGAGAAGAAAGAACAAATGGAGGAGAGTAAATTTTAAAATCAATAATACAGAGAACTCCCCCTAACCTGAAACAATACTTAATTCTGCATATTGAATGGCTAAATGAGGCCTTGGATAGAGTAATTTTATAAGCTCACAGGAAAATTTAAGTGTACTGTCAGAATGACCAGTGTCCCTGCCATCACCTCCTTTGCCCTCAAAGGAAGGAAATCCAATTAGTACCAGACTCACCGTCATTGCTTCAAACTATAAGCTAGAGTTAGGTGAGAACAGCTGCCATTTCTGGGTTTCTAGTAGCATATTCTCTGCTTCTCACATTAACTTATATCCCTAAAAATAGCTGTTAGCAGAATTTAAGATGATAATATGGCATTCACCGGGCATATCATTGTTTTATATTTTTCATAACACTGGGGGAAAATAAGAGTGTTATCTAATAGGCACCCCTGAAAACCAAATAAAATTTTAAATATGAATTTTTTATATTTAATATTTTTACAATAAATTTCGTTTTACAGAAAAGTTAGTACAGAGCTCTGTTTTACCTCAAGCCCTTTTCTCTATTATTGTTTTCTTTTTTTTTTCCAGATTTACTTGTATAAAATTGACATACAACATTGTGTGTGAGTTTAAGGTATACAACCTGACGACTTGATATACACATATATTGCAAAATGATTAACACAATAAAGTTAGTTAACACATTCATCATCTCACATAGTTATCTTTTCTACGTGTGTGTGGTGAGAACTTTAAAGATTTACTCATTCAGCAACTTTCAGGTATACAAATAGAATATTGTTAACTACAGTTGTCACGCTGTACATTAGATCCCCAGAACTTATTCATCTTATCACTGGAAGTTCACACCCTTTGACTACGTTCACTCATTTTCCCCACCCCACTCCATCCCTGGTAACCACCAATCTAGTCTCTGTTTCTGACTTCATTTTTTGTGGGTTTTTTTCAGATTCCTTATATAAATGAGATTATACAGTATTTAACTTTTTTTTCCGACTAATTTCACTTAGCATTATGCCCTCAGGAAATACCCATGTTGTCACAAATGTCAGGATTTCCTTCTTTTTTATGGCTGTATAATATTTTAGTGGTGTGTGTGTGTGTGTGTGTGTGTGTGTGTGTGTGTGTGTGTGTAGCACATTTTCAGTGGCCAGGCTCTTCCTATGGGAAAGACCAGAGGCTATGCTCAGAAGTTGGGTGGGCTTTTGAACTTGCTTCCCTGTCCAGGTGAGACCCGGAATGTACCATCAGTACAGCCCATTGGCTGGGGATGCAGACTAAACAGAACTGCCAACCAAGCTCCCTGGCCTGATAGGGCCACTGGCTCAGCTTTGCAGATGGGCAGAGTCACTCACTGTCATCTATTTGGATGCCACCTCCAGCAAGAACACTCTGCCAAGATCCCAGCTCTGGTTGCTGTAAACACTGACCCCACCTTTCTCTGTCCCTATCTGATTTTGAGTGGTCCAGTCCTGCAGATTTTCCACAGTGATCCCTGTGAGGTGACATGTAAGTGGGCCTCCTGGGAAGCATCCCACAATGTTAGGGAAGCTGGAAGTCCGTCTTGGGCCCTTCTTCTCACTGGAAAATCAGTGGCCCATGGAGGGGCACTCCTGCAGCAGCACTGTTCCAGCCTGGAGAGGGGTGATATACTCACCCCTTTTATTATCATTTTATATAAGTTTGGGACATGAGTTATAATTAATGGACCAATACTGATACATCATTATTAACTAAAGTCCATATTCAGATTGTTGTTTACTTAATGTCCTTTTTAGTTATCATCTAATGCTCTTTTTTCTCCTTCAGGATCCCATCCAGTACAACACATTACATTTAGTCAACATGTCTCTTTAGGTTCTTCTTAGCTGAGAAAATTTCTCAGACTTCCATTTTTTAAGACCTTCACAGATTCATACACATTTAGGGTTGTTATGTGTTCTTAGAGAATTGACTACTCTGTTATTATATAATGCCTCCTTTTTCCCTGGTAATCTTTCTGTGGTGTAAGTCCAAAAATTATGGTCCATTGTCATATGCTGCCTTGATATCTGATAAACTTGGGAGGGCCTCAAATGACTAAACACAACTTCCCCTCCCCATTTTGCTCCCTCAGATAAGGTTCTCCTAGCCCAACAGCCCTTACCTTAGGGACCAGGCACAGGTCCTACTTATCCCTAAACAGCAGGTTTCGCTCTCTTGTGTACCAGAGGAATTACTAAACAGAGCTAAACGCATTGTGCTGCAGGAAATACGGAACACAACCTCTTGCCTCCACAGCCCGTTTGCTCACTTTTTTCTGGAATGCACTTCCCATATGGTCCAGTGTAGTGTGCATGTCCTCCTCCCCTGGGCTGTGAGTATATATGACTAATAAACTACTGTGCTTTCATCTGTCCAGTGTTAGGTATTGTGTGTTCAGCCATATTCTCACAGCATGGTCAACAGGAGGTGACTAAGCACTTCCCTGTTCTTAAGTTTGCTTAGGTGAAATTAAAAGAGCTACTCCAACTTTCTTTTGATGAGCGTTAGCACGCTATACCTTTTTCTAACTCTCATTTTTAATGTATCTGGTCTTTATATTTAAAACGAATTTCTTGTAGACATTATACAGTTGGGTCTCAAATGCTTTAACCATTCTGAAAATCTCCATCTTTTAATTGGTATATTTAGGTCATTCATATTTAACGTGATTATTGACATAGTTGGATTAATATTTACCAAGTTTATAACTGCTTTCTATTTATTGCATTTGCTCTTTGTTTCTCTTTTGCTCCTGTTTTTCTGCCTTAATTTTAACTGAGCATTTTATATTTCATTTTATCTCAACACATTTTATTTTATCACAGACATTACGCTATACTCTTTATAAAAAATCGTTTTAGTGGTTTCGCTAGTATCTACAATATACATTTTTAACTAATATGAATCACTTCAAGTAATAGTACACCACTGTAATTCCTAATCCTTCCTTCCTATCCCTTACAACATCACTGCTATTCATTTTGCTTATCCATAGTCTATAACCACACAATTCATTGTTACTATTATTCCTTTAAACAAATTTTTAAAGCAAGTATGAATGACAGAACTAATTTCAGACAACGTGCAATGCAAGACTAAAAGTACTGAATGCAAGAGAGGGTTGTTTTCCACCTATAAGAAGTATATTGTATACTTAAACTTAAACATTTAGAACATTTTATGAGCAACATAGCATATATATGTGAGTACATAAAATTAATATTATTAGAATGTCACGAAGGATTTAAGGTTGTTGTGATTGACATTAACCTATTTCTCAGCCTTTAAATCAGCAAGTAAATAAATAAATTAGGACATGGAAGTTTTGTTATTATAATAAAATCATTACGTGACCTATAAACTGACAGTGCAGATTTATTTTAAGCAGTTATGAAACATTTATACAAATTAATCAAATTAGGTCACAAATATTTGTAGCATTTATTCTCTGACCTAAATGTTCTATAATTTAAAATTACTAATAAAAGTTTAAACAAAATACCAGATGATGGAGGAATTTGAAATGTTCTTAAATAAAACTATCAGGTAAAAGGTGTACTTGAAAGCATAACATACTTAGAAAATGATGAAAACAACCATACAATTAATCAAGAAATTATATATGCAGACAAAAAAGGGTTGAAACCCAAAGTAATTATAATTACCTTAAATGATTTTATTATTTAATGAAATATTTGACTCAAATGTAATTTCAAAAATCTAAGAAATGTAATTCATTCATTTAACCGATAGACATTGCTACCTACTAGGTGCCAGACATATTATAGGCACTGAGGATATAATACAATGCTTCACCAGTAGACATTGCCCCTACTCTCATGAAGCTTACCATACTAAAATTAAAAGCTAAAATTATTCAAGAGTAAATAAAAGCAAAATTGATTAATAAATCCAAAAGATAATTGTAAAAGGTATCAAATATTAAATTAATGCAAAACATTTAAAAAATAAAGCAAATAATATGCTGCAATAATTTATTTAAAAATAAATTTAATTGTAAATATAACAATAGCCATAAGTTATTAGATTAAATAAATACTACACATAATATACTTGAACTTTTTGTGTGTGAAATTTATGGTTTCTCAGAAAACATAAATAGCCCAAATTGGCTCATAAAGAAGTCCACAAGCCTGCAATAAATCAAGATATTAACCAAATATTTCTTTTAAAAAAAATCAAAGTTTTTAAAACTCTAAAGTAGCAGTATATTCATTATGTCACAGAAAAAAAAAGAGAGAGATGAGAGGCACAGATACCATTAGAATAAATCTGATATCGCAAGTAATATTTTTAATGACCATACTGCATAGGATTCAAGAAGAAAACTTTGATAACATAATAAAAACTGTTTACTTTAAACCAAAATTAACATATATCTACTACTAAAATGACAGTAATATTGTCATTAAAATTGGGAACAAGTTACCTATTATCATCATATTATATGAAATCGCTCTGAAAATATTTGCTAATTCAATAGGACAAGGAAAAGAAATAAGAGGTACAGATGTACTCCACTAATAAAACTATTATAACTGGTAAAGGAATTTAGTAAAGTAGCAGGATACAAAATTAATATTCAGAAATCAGTTGCATTTGTATGTACCAATAATAAAATATCAGAAGGAGAAATTAAGAAAACAGTCCCATTTACAATTGCTTCAAAGACTATAAAATACCTAGGAATAAATTTAACCAAAGAAGTGAAAGACCTGTATTCAGAAAATTATAAAGCACTGAACAGAGAAATTAAAGAAGATACAAATAGATAGAAACACATATTGTGCTCATGGATAGGAAGAATTAATATCATTAAAATGTCCATACTGCCTAAGGCAATATACAGATTCAACACAATTCCTATCAAACTACCATGACGTTTTTCACAGCAATAGAACATATAATCCTAAAATTTATATGGAACCATAAAAGACCCCAGCTAGCCTCAGCAATCTTGAGAAATAAGAACAAAGTGGGAGGTATCATGATACCTGACATCAAATTACACTACAAGGCTACAGTAATCAAAACAGCATGGTACTGGCATAAAAACAGACTCATAGACCAATAGAACAGAATAGAGAGCCCAGCAACAAATCCATGCCTATCTGGTCATTTAATCCACAACAATGGAAGCAAGAATTTAGGCTGGCGTAAAGACAGTCTATTCAATAAATGGTGCTGGGAAACCTGGACAGACACATGCAAAAAAAATGAAGCTGGGCCACCTCCTTACACCATGTACAAAAATAAATTCAAAATGGTTTAAAGACTTAAATGTAAGATCTGAAACCATAAAATTCCTCGAAGAAAATATAGGAAGAAATTTTACAGACATTACCCGGAGTAAGATTTTTACTGATATATCCCCTCGGGCAACAGAAGTAAGAGAAAAAATAAACATGTGGGATTACATCAAACTAAAAAGTTTTTTCACAGCAAAGGAAACCATCAATAAAACAAAAAGAGATCCTACTGAATGGGAAAAGATATTTGCCAATGATATATCCGATAAGAGGTTAATATCACAAATTTATAAAAAACTCACTCAACTCAACTCCAAAAAAAACAAACAACCCAATTAAAAAATGGGCAGAGGACATGAAGAGACATTTTTCTAAAAAGGACATACAGATGGCAAACAAACGTATGAAAAAATGCTCAAACTCACTAACCATCAGAGAAATGCAAATAAAAACCACAATGAAATACCACCTCACCCCAGTCAAAATGGCTATCATCAATAAATCAACAAACAACAAGTGCTGGTGAGGATGTGGAGAAAAGGGAACCCTTGTGCATTGTTGGTGGGATTGCAGATTGGTACAGCCACTATGGAAAACAGTATGGAGGTATCTCAAAAATCTGAAAATGGAACTACCTTATGATCCAGCAATTCCACTCCTAGGTATCTATCTGGAGAAATCCAAAACTCCAATTCAAAAAAATGTATGCACCCCCATGTTTACTGCAGCACAATACACAATAGCCAAGACACAGAAACAACCAAAATGCCCATCGGTAGACGACTGGATTAAGAAACTGTGGTACATTTATACAATGGAGTATTACACAGCCATAAATAAGAAAGAAATCTTACCATTTGCAACAACATGGATGGACCTAGAGAACAGTACATTAAGTGAAATAAGTCAGTCAGAGAAAGACAAATACCATATGATCTCACTTATATGTGGAATCTAAAGAATAAGATAAATGAACAAACTAACCAGGAACAATCTCAGAGACATAGAGGAAAAACAGAGTTGCTAGATGGGGGGAGGGGGGAATAAGGGAGAAGGTGAGGGGATTAGAAAGCACAATCAGTAACCACAAGATTGCCACGGGGATACGAAAGTCAATTTGGGGAACGTAATCAATAATGTTGTTAAGATTTTGTAGGGTATCCGATGGACACTTGTCTCATTAGGGAGACCACCTCAGGGAAGATGTAGATGCCTGATCACTGCACTGTACACCTGAAGCTGAAGCTGAACAACAATGAATGTCAACTATAATTATATATATATATATATATATATATATATATATATATATATATATATATATATATTCACAAGAAGTGGAGTACAGCAAAAGGAATACAGACAGCGGAAATGTAACAGCTAAATGCAATGCCAGAGGGGTAGTAGATTGGGGGAGAGAGGTTATCACTTTGTGAGGGGTATAAATCACAAATGTCTAACTATTGCTGTGTTTTGTACACATGAAACTAATTAAAAAAAAAAAAAAGAGGTATAAATCTTAGAAAGAATAAAATATTTTAATTATTTTCAGAAAATTGTTTTATATTTATTTATAAGATTAATTATGTAAATTTTAAAAAGGAGGGGAAAGGTGAAGGGGAACAAGAGGTTCAAATTTCCAGGTATAAAACCAATAAGTCATGGGGATGTAATGTACAGCATAGGAATATAGACAATAATGTGATAGTATGTGATAGTACGGTGTCAAACGGTTGTCGGACTTATTACGGTGATCATTTCTTTAGGGATATAAATGTTGAATAACTATGGTGTGCACTGAAATCAATATAATATTGTATGTTAGCTATATTTTAATAAAAATCATTTTTAAAAGTACAATAAAGAAAAGAATCACCTATTTAAAAAAAAGCTTGATTATGTATATCTAAAATCCCCCCAAAAATAAAGAGAAAGGTTAATTATGTAAATCTAGAAATTTCAAGAATTTCAAGTGAAAATAGCATTCAGAAGATTTTCTTGTGTATATATATATAATGCAAATGGGAAATTAGTAATTTACCTTCATAACATCAAAAACAAAGTACAAAATATAGTGGAAAACTCCTCCAGTCAAAATATTAATACTAACTATTAAATACCTACAAATAATCTTAAGAAAAATATGCCAGGGCCTATAAACCAGCCACAAACATTTACAGAGAAATATGTTATGCTTAAAAGAGTATATCATGGTTCTACATATGCAGATTCTTTTAATATTTTGATTCTTTCTTTATTATTTCATAGAATTAATAATCTTCAGTCCAAAATTCCTTTTGGAATTTGACAACATAATACTAAATTTCATTTGGGAGAAATCAAGACTGATGTTAGAAAATAAATGTGAAAAAAGGGTAAAAAATAAGAAGGCACTTGACATTCTAGATATAAAAATACATTATGAATAGACAACAAGTATATTGTCATTGGCCTGTAATTTAACTAGAACTCTTCCCCCCCTCAGCAAGGGACAATTTCCCTATATATTTAACAAAATAAAAGAGTAAAAGAGTATCTGAGTAAGAAAGAAAGATTATTTACTATATGGTAATGGAGATATAAGGCTATTATTGAAGGACAAAGTTTCTTTCTTCGCATCATGCTCCAAATTATATCCTAGATTGATTATCATGAAATTCAAAATAACAATATTGTTATACATAGTTTAATATCTAATTTAAGGGTGAAAATAGACCTTCTAAGTATAAAGACATTAAAAGAAAGCAAAAAAGAAAATTCAATGGATTGATCACATAATACTTACAAATTTTTTGTACCTCTTCAAGGTACAAAATTTTACACCACCATTTGTCCTAAGTATGACAAAGTTTACTATTCTTATTATTTGAAGATCTTATACAAATCAAACTTAACCACTAAAAACGCAATAGAATAAATGGCAAGCAACATGAAAAGACAATTTATGGAAGTAATTTAAATGTTTAATAAATATTTAAAATTTTCTTTCTCAATAATAATAGAGAAGCAAATTGAGATAATGAATACAATTTTTCACTTATCAAATTAACAAAATTTTATTCAACTATTATAACCTAATTTTGGAAAAGCTAAAGTAGCATTTTCCCTCTTATACACTGGCAGAAGAATTTTTATCGTCAGATATTTTAGGAAGAATAAATTTGATAGCAATCCTTTATATATTTATATGCTTAGAACTAGAATTTTATTTCTAATGATTAAGTAAATTATAAATTCAGAGGTGATTATATGCCAAGCTATTTATATTACCTATATTATCATAATTTGTGCTGTGTAACAAATTACCACAAACTTAGGAGCTTTATAACACCTATTTAATAGCACACGGTTTGGTAGGTTCGAGGCCTAATATGGTGTAGCTGGATTCTCTGCCCAAGGATGAAATCAATGGGTCCTCAGGCCTGTATGTCTTTCTGGAGTTTCCAGGGAAGAATCCACTTGTAAGCTCAGTTTTGGTTTTGGTAAAACTCAGTTCCTTGCAGTTATAGGACTGAGGTTCCTTTTCCTTACTGGTTGTCCCTTGTTGTCCCAGCCTTGTTGTTTGGGATCAGTCAGCTTCCAGAGGCCACCTGCATTCTTTAGTACATGCCCCGCACCTCCCATCTTCAAAGTTAGCAAAAATGCATAGAATCCTTCCTGTGCTTTCAATCTTGTCAATTTTCTGCCGTCAGTGGAAGAAAAAAATCTGCTCTTAAATTGACGCCTTCAAAATTCTGCTCTTATGTGATTAGATTAGGCCCACCTGGATAATTTCCCTATCATAAGGTCATCTGTGGCATATATGCAATGAAATCCTGGGAATGGTATCTCATTGTCTTCACAGGTTCCAACAAAATGGAGAACAGCAGAAGGGGGACACTTTTAGAATTCTGCATGTTACAGCAGCATTATTTTTAATAATGAAAAAATTCTGTAATAACAGCAGAATACTTAAATAAATTAAGATGTGGCATCCATCAAATTGATGGCTTCAAATAATAATTACCTGGAAAAAATGCTTAAAGTCTAATGTTAAATTAAAAAACAAAATTCCTAAAACATATGAAGCTAAGTTGGTACAAAGATATATGTGTACCTTTTTTTTTTTTACTTTTGGACTGTTTTTAGAATCTAATAAGAGCTACAAATCTTTTTATAAAATGTTCAATATAGACCATCCACAGAGCCCCTAGGCATCCCAGATTAAGAACCTCAACTAATTATATGCATTTTTAACGATAATACTAAAGGCAGTATGTTCTACTACCCTCACTTTAATAATCAACTACTGCAGACAGCTCCCCCATTCTGTGTTCCTGCAGGCAGTCTTTTATCGTGTTCTTATCACTATTTGTGAGAATCTTCAGGGAAGATCTACATGCTCCATAAATCTATTCTCCTCATCCCTTTCTACCTCTTGTTCTGGGCTACTGCTCCTAGTTTCTTGGTGCCTGGTAATCATTGTGCGTGCGTGTGTGTGTGTGTGTGTGTGTGTGTGTGTGTGTGCAATTGCAGCTATATTCATATCTAATGAGCCACAAATGAAAACACAGTCTCCTTCTTGAGTGCCCTTAGAGAGCTCAGTTAACACAAGCCTTAGAGTTTAAACAAATTTTATAAAAGGCTAGCCAATATAAATACGCCACAAGACAGAAAACAAAAGCCCAAAACACTTCTAACATTAAACATTGAAATAAATGTGAGCTATACATACATTTTTTAAAAGATTAATAAAAGCAAGTGGGATCATTCTTTTCCAACCCGCTTATTCCAGTTTAGGGTCATGGGTCCTATTCCAGCAGCTCAGGGCACCAGGTGGAAGTCACCCTGGACAGGACGTCCTTCCATTGCAGGGCGGACACACACACACTTACACACACTCACTCACTCACTCAAACTGGGGCAATGTAGATACACCAGCTCACCTAACATGCACATCTTTAGGATGGGGGAGGAAACAGATTACTTGAAGAAAACCCACACAAACATGGGAAGAATGTGCAAACTCCACACAGTCAGTGGTCCTGGCCAGGAATTGATTTTTTTTTTCATCAACATCATAACAAAATGACGTTACCTGAGGACCTGCTGTACTTAACTTGCTCAGATACACACTAGGAATGTAAAGACCTACCAAGGAAAACCTGCCTTGCATAGTCGTGAATAAAAGACTCCCCAACAGTTTCCTTTCAGAGCAAAGGCAGGGCTTAAAACAAACATGAGCCTCCACTCTGTATAGAATGCCACACTTTGGGAAATGGCAGTTTTCTAACAACATTCAAGAAATCCAAACATAATCGACGGCAACAGTAAAAACATATTGGCAACTTCACCTGTTTTTAAAAATATACTAAAAGAAAAGGCATAAAAAAATAGAGTTGCCATTTTATGACTTTTAGTTTCTGTTTTCTCTTATACTCTTTATGAAATACATACTCACTTAAGAATATATTGTTAAAAATCAATACAGACATATTGGACGCAGTTTAATCCTTATGTAGACACTTTATAAGATTCCCAGTAATAATTATTCTTTTTAGGCTAATATTTTCACTATGTTTAAACTGAAAAACACTGATTTTTTATTCCAATGTGAATAAAAATTTCAGAAATAAAAGAACAGTAGGAGACCAAAGATTGTTGAAACTGAAAATGCCTAATAATTAATCAACCACCTATAATAAGAAAAAATAAGAGTCCAAACAGTCCTCCCAGACCTAGTGGTGATCATTTGTTTGCTATATTTTGACCTGCTGAATATAACTGCTCTGTGCTTTGACAAATGTGACACCAGGAAGATGTTAATTTTTACCTACTTCAGAAACATGTTTTGGAGGAGGAATTATTTAAATATAGGCTGTAAATAAACTGTTAAAATAACAAGAATATGAATAGGTTTGGCAGCTGAGCAACTGAAAACGCAATCAGGAATGAGTGACTTACTGTTTACATGCTTATTCTTGATGATGGGCATTCAACACTCAAAGTTAAATTTAACATATAAGGCAGTTTCTTAGCATGCTAAAGAGAAGAGGGACTTCATTTTAAACCCGCTAACCACCTCAACAAGGGAAACCATTGTAAGCCATCTAAAATGGTGGCATCTTTAAAATTGTGAAGACCTGTTGAGACAGGATAGCAAAAAGAGCAGTCAACATGGCTATACCTCTCCGAAAGCTTTATATTCCAGAAACAACATAAGGATACAATTACAGGTTCTTTTGTAGTTCACCATCTTGCTTTGTTATTTACATCCTCAAGGAACCAAATACTAAGTGAAATCTGTTGTTCAGGAGTTTACCCTGAAGAAGTTTAAGGAGCTAAGCAGAGAAAATGTTCCTAAAGCAAGCGCCATCTTCAGTAGCAGGTAAATCTGAAGACGGATTGGTTCTAGGAAGCGGAGGAGAGGAACAATCTGTTGAAAAAGGATTTAACACCAAGTTTCAAGAATAAGGAGGGCTGAAAAATAAGCTCTTAAATTTAAATGACTCCAATTGCCCTGTTGTTTTCATTAGCTTTAATCAAATTATAGTAATATCCCATGCAACACATTTGTCCATACAAAAGTAACACGGCTTGGTTAGCCATGAACATTGTATTCAGACAATTATTCCTCTGGTTTGGGCTCAGTCCTTTATTTCAATGAAAGCCTAGTAACAGATCATCTTAACAATTTCTTGTGAGGCCACGTTCCCACATAGCTCTAAGTTGACACCTAGTCTCAGAACTATCCATCTTAATGTATTAGTTCCATGCTCATATATTTTGACCCCAAATATACATCAGGTCAAAAGCTATATTTAGGATTTGATATATAAAACTATACAGTTAATAGCTTCTGAACGCACAGCCTGTCAACTTCATAGCAATAAAGAACATCTTGATAAGCTTCATTTGGGGCCTATTTAAAACTAGATATAATGTTCACCATCAAGTACAAAGCTGAACTGTGGCATAACATATACTGTATCAAAATTGAAACCAAAACTAAAATAGAACAATTCAAAATCAGGCATATTTTAATTGGGATGCATTCTCATGCACTGGGGGAAAAATGTATTAAATACCTGTACTTTCCATTCTAACACTTAGGACAATTTAAACTAAATAAGTGTTAATGTAAATCTTAGTTCATTTGTGCCTTTCATGATAGAAGAAGCCAATTCTGTCATACTCCTGTTATAACTCCACTGCCTGGCATATTGTAGGTGAATTATTAAGTGATTAATAATTAAATATTAAATGGATGAATATGTGAGGGCACATATGAAATAATTCTCTAGTGTTTGTCTCCTGCTGTTGTAGATAAAACCTCATTGTTAGCCTAATTTACCTTGTTTCCCAGCTTCCCCTCCATGTGCTCATCCAATTCACATAAATTGTGTTATTTCTTTTTCAAAATCCTACTGTTTTGATTCTTTCAGGAAAGGAAATGGTATCAAATATTCACATTTAACATAAAAGTACGAAAAACTCTCATGATTTTCAGTACTACTACTAGATTATGGAAGTGAAGGAGTTTTCCCAGATTATAGGACTTCCCAGCATAAGCAGCCAGTGAAGGATACAGGGACTATAGCAGCTGATAATTCCAGGAAAGAAACAACAAGACATTCTTCCCTCTTACTTACTTGCTTCCACAGAATCGTGTAATTTTTTAAACAACTCAAAATACTTGTATGCTAAAATTTGGATTAACATCAATATACAGCCACTTCTCAGATTCTGGCTGCTGGTTAAAAATCTATGTGTGATTTTTCAGATCTGACCGTAGGCAATTACAAAGGCTTTACCTGGCAGGCCTCAAAGGGGAAGGATGCCATCCTCACATCCACCAATGCTTTAGTCTCTGTAGGGAGCTGCAGTCATGAACTCAGGTATCCCTGGCTAGTCATGATCTTCGTTTACATTGCCAGCCCCAGTGCCTTTATTCCTAAGTCTCTTATTTGAGGACTTGGGTCTTCAAGTCACTTCCCTCTGATTTAGTACCCAGTGCTTTTCCACTACTAGCCCACCTCACTCAAACTCTCTTTGACCCAGGGTCCATAAAACTGCCAGAACCTTTAGTTCTGTGCTCTCCCAAGAATGAGATGACCCCTACCTCACATCTGTGCTGATCCACCTGACCCTGGATCAGTGTATAGTTATATGGGGGAAATGGAAGAGCAGGGGATGTGTGTGGGGTGCTGGGGATGGGGGGAGAGTGGGGTGTCGGAATTTTCTCCAGTTTTAGCTTCTTACTTGTACCATCACAGTAAGTCATTCAAGGCCTAACTCCTTCATTTTTTGCTTATTGCTTCACTGGGCTTCTCTGACACCTGACAGCTCAGCTCTCTCCTCCAGCGGGCTGAGCTCCTGACAATCCTTTCTAAGAAGGGAGTGAAGACTCCTGAGTTCAGAGTCCCTTTCTTTATTCCTAGCTCTGTGATCTTGAACAAGTTGCTTAATCTATGTAAACCTCAATTTTCTTACTTAGAAAATAGGGATAAATATAGAGATAACTACCTAAATGTAAAGGGTTCCTGTGAGGATTAACTAAAACAAGGCATATAAAATATTCAGCACTGGAGAATTTTCAATACCAAGATGAGATGTTTGTACATTGCTAAGCAAATGTAGTTAATTGTGTTTCTTTTTCGAATAGGTAGTATATGGACAAGGTAAAAAAAAAAAAAATTGCTAAGGAAAAATATATACATAACCTAAAGATAATTCTTACTTCCTCGTCCCTCCTCCTCACTAATAGCACATCTGTAGTATAATCCTGTAAATTTGTATCACTCATAGATAAGCAGAATTCTTAGTCTCCCCAAAATGTATATTTAAAAATGTAGTATACTATAGTTAATGTATATCCTGTTTCAGTCCTTCTTTTTTTTCACCATCTTAAACGTCATTAAATGAAAATCTTCACTATACTTCTAGAGGCTAAGAATGATTTCCTGAGTGCTATACCTTGCCGATAAGTTATATAAAGCTTTTTGGAAAACAAATACCAGTTTTTCCTTTGAAATATATTAAAATATTTAATGTACCTAGAGCAGTCCTTTGTGTTTTTACACAGGAAAGGCTTTTCTATTTAAGCAGAAAGAACAGTGAAGTTTATCAATTAATATGTCTTGAGAAAAGGCTTTAGTTTTCATTCTTAAGGTGATGTGGATTCTTCACTAGCCATTATTATTAGGAATTATCTATTTGGTATATATGAATGTTTCTCGTGTTTAAGTACCCAGTAATATTATTTGAAATCAAAAAGAGAAAATAGATTCATAATAAAAATTAAAGAAATTCATTTACTTTTGAATTCATTTATCTTCCATTCCTAAGCAGAATAGCTAGAACAAACGGTATATACATTTAACATTTCTGCCTCTGTCATGAGAGATAAGTAAGGAGCTCATGTACTTGAAGTAAGTCTGCCCCAACCCTGGCTCCCTTTCTGGAGCCATGTGGAAGTTCCAGAGTCTGCACGCTCTTGGCAAGTTACTAAGCCACTTCTCCTCAATACTCACTATACTTATCTCATTATGTCCTTTTCCCTTCTTTACATCAATCTCCACAAGAAACTCAAGTTGCCTTCTTCAGATGTCATCCCCACACTATTGTGCACACCCCCTCCTCAATCTACCATTCCTTCCCAATTCATTAAAACCCTTCCACTGAGTCATAGGTAATTCACAGCTGATCATTAGTTAAACCCTAAAATCCCACTGCATCTCTAATATTTATTTTCTTTCCTTTGTCTAACTGAAATTTGTCCTCTGAGGAAATTGCTCCCCCGAACACTACTTAAATATAGACATGTTCTCTTCCACAGCCCCCCCAACACCAGGAATAATGATAGATTAAAGAAGATGGAAATTAAATGCAATGCATAATCCCAGATGGTATTTTGGGCCAGGGAAAACCATACAGTGGATCAAACGGTATTATATCAATATTAATTTTTTATTTTGATAATTATCAAATAATTATATCAGACATATATCACATAATTATGCTGTGATGTTATAAGATATTGTCTGTTTTGGGGGAAAATACATACTGACTTTTTTTAGGGGCGAAGGACATAATGTCCAACTTACTCTAAAACATTCCAAAAGCTATGTATATATTGAGTGAGACAGACAGAAGAGATTAATAAAAAAAAAAAATGAGGCAAAATGTGAACAACTCCTGAATCAGGATATCTGGCATACAGGTGGTAACCTTGCAAAGTTTTTGTAATAATTTGAAATGTATCCAAAGCAAAAATGACAATCAATCAGTCAATCATGGCTGACCCCAAAGTTTTGAAGCAGAATGATGGGAAGATGAGTGGTGCCGCCAATAATGCAGGAGGGAAATAAGAAAGGTGGAGGGGAAGATAGGATTGAATTGTGAACAGGTGAATTTTGAGGTGTGACACATTCAGTAGGATATTATCTTCAGGCAGCAACTGGAACTTTATATTTGGAAAAAAGACAGTGGCAGCAAGACAGATGCCTTATCATTATTATGAAGGAGCTAACAAATACATCCAAAACTCTCCAGTGGAAAAGGTGTTAAGAATGATTATGTGCAGGTTATTTTAAAAGGCCAGCAAACCAATCAGAAATCTCTCTGAATAAGACAACTCAATGAAATAAATGTATTATTCACAGTTCAGAAAACTGCAGAAAAGCATCTTAAACTAAACTGATTTAATGCAGGCTGATCACTGTCCTTTGTTTTTCTACATGGTGTTAACTCACAAATCTTGAAGGCTGGATGGATGTTAGTTGTTACTTTAACTGTGTGCAGAGAATAAAAGGGACATTTCATACTTTAGCATTATTATTTTTATTCCTGACAGCACCAGAGAATATGTGGCCTGTAAATTATACTTTAGAAGTAGCTCAAGATTGCAGACTGTGTTGCATATTAATAGACAAGCTTAATTGACTCCTGTTCTTGAATGACTGATGTGTGGTCTCTCTGGTTATGCTGACTACCACCTGTTCTATAACCATTTTAATCATCGAATTGCCACATGGCACCAGTTATGGATGCTACCAGTCTGTAACATGACAGACATTTTTAAGGGCCATTTGTTATTCTATTTAAATTGTACTGATAAATTAAATTTGAGGAGATATGTATGGTCCAAAGGGGACTGATTTAGGGTAGGGATGCACCCTCATCTCTAAAAGAGTGCTTCTCTAAAACCCAAGAACCAGTGAGCCCTTTCACCTAATCAAAGAAAATATGTTTGTTCGCTAGAACTGCACAAATGTAAAATTGGTCTGAAACTGTTTTTTTTTCTCTCCCAAAAACAAATATGTCTTATTAGAAAATTGAAATTTTACTCACACAAACAACTATTTTAAGAAGTGGTTGCTATAAGGATGCTGCATACTGGAGGGGATCTTTCAAAAACTTCAGTCTCCAGTGCAAATTCTTTTCTTAGATCACACCACACAGCAATGCAGTAAGTGTATGTGCTCTTGGCTATAGCTATGGCACATTTTTTGAAGGAAACCTCCTCTATGAAAATTATCAGTCAAGGGGTACAGAAAACAGACTAGAAATTCCACTCCATTACTTTTGTGCTTACTGCTTTCACATGCTGTACTTTCATGCTTGCTTGTCCAATAATCATATATTTATTTTAAAAGAATTGGCTTTATTGTATATCTAAAATAATACAAAGCACATAGAACAAGTACCTGTGGGAACAGGAAATGCTACTCTTATCATTTGAACACAATGATGAAGTGTACCCCTATTTTGAAGCAAAAACATTTGTGGAAAACTATCTTGCTATTATCTTTCCTTTGTAGTGGTTGTCTTAGCACTAACCTTGGCACCAAAGCACAATTCAGTTTATTTACTTTTCCAACAGTACTACTGCTAACTGTGGGGGATTTAAGTAACACAGGAGGAAACCTTAATCAAAATCATGTTCCCATTGCTTCAGAGTGTATTTTACAATGGTATTTCTAGTTTTTATGGAGTTACCCAGGTTGCAACTAAATTAATTCTTTTAATCATTTTATACAATATTTACTAAAGTAAAACTGTTACACAAAGCATATTTTCTGCTTTGTGAATATAAAACTATAGTAATTGTATGGTTCATTTACTACACACACACCAAAAAAAATGTGTTTTGTTAATTAAAAGGAACATATCTATTATTTGTTCCAATGGTATATACTTTACATTTTTAATGCTACTGATAGTAAATTTTGCTTCCAACTCATTATACTAGAGTCTATATGGTATTTTCAAATGGGAAATGACACAACCATTCAGACTATGGTGACATTACATGACTTGTTAAAAAGAAAACCACAGGCCCAAAATGGCATCACTTGTAGTTTGACCTTCACCAAGAATGATATCTTACTTAACCATTCTGTAATTTTCTTGTCAACACCAATGAGGTAATTTGTCACAATGGCCACTAAATTCCCCATAGGAAGAAGAGGCAATCTGCATGATAAACCCCCTGCCATTACCTTCCTGCTGAAAAGGAGATATCCTGGACTAAAAATAACCCTTTCTTTTCTTTTGCTAATAGCTCTTTTGTCCCACCTTTCTTCCTGTAAAATGAGCAACCTCTTGTAATTGCAGAAGTCAAATGTGACTTGTATTCATGACTATGTGTTCCTTTGAGGGTAGTTATTCCTCCAAAGGGTCTGAAAAAGAGGCACTTTAAAGGTTTATTAACCTAGATATACAAAAATAATGGACAAAGCTTGCTTAAGGCAAAGATAAACCTTTTACTAAAGAAATTATATGCCTGGGGCATGACTACCCATCATGACCTGCCCAGTTAAGAATTTAAGATCAGATTACGCTGTGAGGTTACATTCAGTTAGATTTGTTATAGCACCTTTTTCATCCATACTTGACAACAAACTGATATTTATATATTTAGATATTATATAAAAAGGAACAGACCTATTAAAACTAAGGATTGTCTCTTATTTCAAACTGAAAAAAACACGTTTATTTTTATTTGTATTTTTGGGGGTTGTTTTCTTCATGAGGGTGATTCGTTCTACAGATATTGCATTGAGGAATACTCAGGAAATGAAAATAGTGTTTTACACAGTTAAAAATATAGGAATAAAGCCCATAATTGAGGGTATGTATTTGAAGTCATCTGGAGAGTAGTGGTAGTTAAACTCATGAGAAGGATCAGGGTTTTAAAAGAAAACGGTGCATAATTAAGGAAGGTAGAGGGTTAAGAATGCCTATGAAGAGTGAAGAAAGTACTAGAAATAGAAATAGAGGAACAGAAATAGAAGCGGGCAGTGCAAGGCTACAAAGGCCAAAGTGGAATGACTTGTACTAAGAAAGTGCTGTCTAATAATATATACTGTACAGAGGACACACAAAGTAGAAAAGTCATCTCATCTGGCATATGTCTTTAAAGAAATACTTTTAGTATCTGATTGGGCAGATACCAGTTTAAAAGAGGAATAGGATGCATCTTTACTTTATGTTAATCTTTGGAAATACCTAAGTATGTTTTAAAAGAGAGGGGATGAAGTGATTGAGAAAATGAGAATTAAAATGTGAAAGAGCAGTGGTTGCAAATGCAGGAAAGATTAAAACACAGAGTAGGAGAAATAGCCTTAGAATCCTCTCTCTGTCAAAGTGAAAAGAACTGGTAAAGAATATGGTTAGGATACAGGGATGTTTTGGTGTTAAAAAAAAAAAAGAGGGAATTTCATTGGCTCAGATTCCTTTTTAAGGAATGTAGTTCTTAAAAGCAATAGAGATACAGCAACAACCAAAAGCCACAATGCCCTGCCCTCTCAGAATCTATCCAACCTGGTGAACAGCAGCCATTGAACAAGAAGGAGCTGATGCAGGATGCTTGAAAAGGAGGAAAGATGTTTGAACTAATGTGAGAAATGTGATAAACAGTTAACAACAACAACAAAAAAGAACTGCCAAATAATAGCTTTTGCTCAAAGATAAAGTTCAGAATGGACAAAACCTGTGGGGTTATATGAGTTTTTCCAGTTAATTTTTGATAATCTAGATGCAGGAAAAGATAAAAATGGCAGAAGTTAACGAATGACATTTCTATGACATGTGGATTGTTTTTCTTTTTTACAATAAGTATATTTTTCAATGTTAAGTAGAACAAGACTTTTAAAAGTCTTCGACAAAAGCCAAGAACAGAAACTACTACTTTACATAGAATAATGGTTAAAAAAGCTAATCAGTGAATGAAAACATATCAGCTATAGGATTCAAAAACAAAGAAATTTGATATTAGAAGTCTGAGAAAGATGAAACTATATCTGAGAGATGAAAAAGAAATATTAAAGGTCAAATCTTGCTATGTCTATCCTGGCACAGGAAGTCAGTTTTTTCCACACAAAAAAATAACAATAATATTGATAAACCTCAAAGCATGAAGATAAACTGTGGAAAAGTATAAATACCATAACTAATACTATTGTTAGGAAAGGATGTTGTTAGAAAAGGGCTGTGTTAAATACGGGTTCCACTGGCAGTTAATTCTATTCACGTAAGCATGAAGCAGAGTATTTATCTAGAAAGCTGATGATCACAGATTAGCATAAAGCTGAGTTTTTAATGACAAAGCCTAAAGTCCAAGAGAAACATGTAGCTGAAAGAGAAATAACATGTTACAATCACTTGGTTACCTAAACAGTGATTAGTAGGAGCTAAAACTTCATAACGTTAGACAAATTAATGTTTGGTTTATGTATTTGTTTATTTTTCCTTATGGGCTAATTTTATGCCTTTTTAAAAGTTAAAGTCTGTATCAGTGAAGGTTAATAATTTCATGCATGTTAGGATTTTTAGAATACCCATGAGCAATTCTTCTGCTTTATCCACCCAAGACCTGAACCTACTGAGACAAAGGAGTCGGACAGATGGTCATCAAAATTGTCAGCCTTGTCACTGATGGAGCTTGTAGAACAAGGCTTAGTTTAGGGAAAATATAGTCTTCCTAATAATGAACCTCTTAAAGAGGCATATTTAGAAAACCAATCACAGCAAACTTGGAAATGGAAGGATCCCCTTAAAAGGTGAGGGATGCAGATTCCATATTTGCCACATGGCCAAGAGAAAGTCAAAGCTTTCATTTCTGGCAGGCAGTCAAGTGTCAAAGACTAGAAAGAGAGACGGGATGAGCCACGTATGCAGACCCATTTCCCTCTTTCTACACACCTAGGGTGGTAGAGCTAACACAGGTGAAGAGTGAACAATAATGGAGACATCTTGAGGGTGCAAAAGGGTAAGGAGGTTCTCAGTAACAATGCAGAGCTATATTCCAGTGGGAAAAAAAAAATCTTTATAAACTGGGTATTCTCTCAGGAAAGTTGCAAATTCAACCTCAAAAAGACTGATCTTACAAAGCCAGAAACATCCCAACCTTATGTGGTCTGGATAATTGCCACTTCCCACTGTCTCATTTTGACACCAGAAGACATGAAATGGGATGTACCTGATTAGACTCAATTACATTATGAAAAAAAGCACATTCATGGATAGCTTCTGGAAAGATGATGATTTTATCATGCTCATAGCATTTTGAGCTCTGGAGAAATGTTTATTATAATCCTATGTTTAATTCTTTATGTAATATTATCCCTTTCTCTAAACACAGCCAAGCCTAATCCCCAGAAATGCAGTTTTTAAAAAAGGCAACCAAGCATGTCATATAAAATGAATGCCAGTATTCACAGCATGTGAATCCAAGTTCAAAATTCTTATCTTTCAGCAAGTCTGGGGAAATTCTGATGGGTCGCTAGACCATTTTTTTAATCTCCTCCAGAATCTTTTCCAACATGAGATCCAAGTATGACAAGACACCCAATCAAGTTCCAAAAAACTCCAAGACTTTGAAAAATCATCACTTTAATGGACATATTTTCATTCTATTCCTGTCAGTGATAAACAGAATGATTATGGCAGGTCCTTTGATGGTTGTTATTGTGTTTCCTATAAGCACAGGGTCTGACAGGAGATACTGCATTAAATCTTCCCTCATTTCCTCCTGTTTTTCTTTTTCCCTCATTTCGTTTTCTCAAAGTAATATTGTGTAGCTGACATTTTATTTGAGAAGGTGCTTCATCAATTTCAGTTTTTATTAAAAACATTAGTATTATAACTATATCAATTATTCCTTTCCTACTATGTACAAAGAATTGTGAACTGTGGGTGGAAAAAATCCTACAATCTGACCACTGCCTTCAGGGTGTTTATAGCATAACTGGAAAAAACAATGGTAAAAATGCAATATGTAAGGACCTAATCCATGATATTAAAATCCACTCAAATGCATGTAGAATGAGACTCTAAATAATGCACTGTGTACTTCAAATATTTGACACTTCTGATGGCCAGATATTTTAATTAGCCTCACCTTGCCACATTTTCAAACTATGAACTTCCTTTTTTATTAAATGACTTAAAATTTTCTGAGGTAACAAACCAAAATTAAGATTGATTTTTAATTATCATATCCTTTTAAGACATTTATAAGTAAATCATTAAGTTTCCTTAAACACAAATTTAGCAATTCTGCTTTTATATTAGAATTAGAGTTTTCCGCTTTATGATTAAATGATGAATAGAAGATGAATTAATTTGAAAAATTAAAGGCTTTCTAATATTTCCATTACAAATGTATTTCCTCCTTGATTTCAGAATATGAAACTAACTATTTGAAAATAAGCACCTTTTACATATGCTGAATAGATCATTGTAGAAGCTATAGAATACAAGACTAACCTTCAGAACTCAAAATAATTCACAAAATAATTGAGTAGAAAAATCCACTATGCTCTCTTCCTATAAAGAAATTACTTTCTAAGATTTGAGATGGCTAATAATATAAGGAGCCTTATTATTCAAGCAAAAGGGTTACCAGCTTAGCATAGAAAGATTGGTATTTTGTGGAGTACAACATAACAGATAATCATGACATAAATAAAAGCACTTACAGAACCACATTATAGATAGAATTAAACTGAATGTTGCTGGTTAGTATCACAGGATGAGAAAAGAAAAAACTGAAAGGAAAAAGAGGCATACATTAATCTTAATATATATTTTTCACTATAATCTTGTGAAAATTAAGGGTTCCATAACTTTAAAATGTCTTAAAATAATCAGATCATTTGTGGAGAAAGACAAAGCACTACTTACAAGTTGTCAGGATCAGAGAGGTATAGAAACATCAGTGCTTTTGATCATTCAGCTGGGGTGAGAGCAGTGATGATGAGCTAGGGCATTTGAAAATGTATGAACCCTAACAGACAATAAGGCAGCATGAATCATCAAACTTTGGCTTTTTGAAGGCAGTTAACTGAAATTTTCCAGCAGCTCCTATAAACTTATTTACCTACTATTTGATTCCGTTATGTAAGAACTAAGAGAAAATTCATGTTACCAATAAGTTTATTCTGTATGTAGAAAAGTATATGTTAGATGGCTAAATGGGTAAATATTAAGACTCATTAATATAGCTAACATTTTGATAACTTGAATTGGTTTCTAAAGTATTCCACTTATAAGGTTACATAGTAATAGAGTTTTTGCACATCTAGATCTTAAAAAAAAAAAGAGAGAGACCCTGCAATTTGAATGGCATGTTTTTTTGATGGAAGTATCTACCTACTCTTTCAATAATAAAATTAGAAATTCTGGAGAGAGATTAATAATGTAAATAGCAAAATTCTATAACAATTTTTGCTAAAATGAAGTCAGTTTTTAAAAATATGATCAGTCAATTACAGAGAAAGGCATAACAAGTATGGAAATAAGAAATCGATCACTTATTAGCACAGATTGCTGGTGATCAAGAAAAGTTAATGCAAGGTGAAGTGAAAAAAGTTCCAAATATCTTAAGGCACACTTTTGGAGACAAATCTGTGTTATTCTAAGTCATATGTTCTTTTTGTATTTCAGTAGACAAAATTCTACAGTGCCTCCAGCAAGAACATTATTTACAGTAAACTGCTTTGTTACATTTCTAAAGATGTCAAGTAGGATTTTTAACTGTATTATATTTCAGTTAAAGCTTCTCTATTTCACATGACTCTAAAAGAAAACTAAATAATTCTTCCATTGTTATTGTTTATAGCCTATCTTGAAATAAGGAGGGCCACAATTTCTCATTGATTTGATTAAACAATAAGCTATATTATTTGAACATTTCCTCCAAAGTTGGTACTTCCAGAGACGTAATTATTCCAATTATCTCCTTGCAGTTGGTTAAAACATTCCCCTAGTTGACCCAAACTTTCTCAGTACAAGTGACCCAAATTCAAACAAAACCTCTATAATTATACAGAGAATGACTTGTACTTGTAGACTTTATCACATAGTCTGTAGCTAACCATCCCAAAAGATGTCACTTACCACTAACCAAAATTGAAAGTTTGTTTTTAATTCGTTATCCAGCACCAACCATTATTCACCTAAAAAACGATCACTCATCACTGCTTTCCAATATTTTTCCTTTCGCTGAATTACGACTTTTATCATATTTTCAGGATGGATTCATTTGCATTCTTAAGAAATAAATCTCACTCTCTAATTTATTGCCTATGTTTGTAATCTAAAGGTATTCATACAGCTTCAAGTCATATTTGCATTTGTAGATTTTTAATTTCTTTAAAACACAACTGACAATAAATTTTATTATGCCCTTAAGTCTCTCATATAAATGTTACAACTACACAACTTCAAAGTCCAGAAGAGAAGAGTTTGCACGCTTAATGCTTTGAAGTCTCACCTTAAGTTTGACATAACTTGGAAGTCTCAAAAAGCCATACCAAATAAATGTTAATTGGAAGTACCAGTATGTTTCCCAGGTACTGGGAGAGGAACACAGAAGGCGTGCTGAGAGATTATATCAAATATTTCAAGAAAACATTTAATACTGGCCTTGTCCACAAGAAAGCAGTGGGAAATTCCCTTATATTTCTTTTTCCTAGAGTTCTTTCTCTTCTGCAGAGTTCTGTGCTTTTTACACCAAGCGATCAGTCCAGTGCTATTAATACTTAGAGCATTATCATAGACCACTGTGGTCTGCTACGAACATATCAATAATTTATTTGTAGTTGGTTTATTCATCATTTATTGAGCACCAAGTAAATGTTACATATGAAGTGTGATAAAAAAAACAGTGAATGTTTAAATTAAAATTTATTACCGTAAAAGATACACTGCTTTTAATCCCCTTTAAAATACCACTCCCCACCTCCTTGCTTCAAACACACTTAGTCCATCGTTCTTGCCACTTTCTGAAGCAGTTCTGGAAGTCCTCTTTTGTGAGTCTTTGGTTGTGCTGCCATGGCTGCCTCGATGTCCTGAATCAAAGTCAAAATGTTTTCCTTTCATGGTCATTTTGACTTTGGGAAAGAGCCAGAAGTTTCATGATGCCAGATCTGGTGAATAAGGTGGATAAGGACACACATTCTGTCAAATGTTTTTATTGTACAGAAATTGCCATATATCAGAAGCGATGTGTGACACAGAGCGTTGTCGTGATGAGGATGAAGTAAAAACACTTACAAAAGAGGACTTCCAGAACTGCTTAAGAAAGTGGCAAGAATGATGTGATAAATGTGTTCGAAGCAAGGGGAAGTATTTTGAGGGGGGTTAATAGCAGTATGTCTTTTACTGTAATACATTTTTTAGTTTAAACATTCACCATGTTTTTCTATCACATCTCATGCAGCATTGTTAATGAATGAACAAAAATATGATTAGTGCCCTTACCTAACTAATTTCCCAGGGAAAAGGCTGACATTTAAACTAGTAAATTCCAATACAAAAGGGATACCTGCAGGATATATAGGACAACTTAATGCCACCTGTAATCAGTTCTGAACTCCAAATAGTTGATTTATAAGTGACTTTTTGAAAACATAGCATAACTCATGAGTCAGATATTGTCTCTATAAATATCCCAGTACCATACATATAAATATTAATTTTGCAACCTAATTTGAAGGCTCTAGAAACCAAAAAAATCATTAAGTAAAGATTAATAAACAATGTTATTAAGTCTGCTTATGACCCTTCACAGAAAATTGGAGTATAAATGTAAAAAATAAAACTTGAAAATAATTATTCAGTTCCTTTGTTTGCAAAATATTAAAAAGATACTTTAGGAGAATTAGTTTTATTCAGAAACTAAACAGTTAAAGGGCAGTGTTTTATCCCGGCTATTGGCTAGTTTTGACTCTTCAGTTTCTCAAAGTCATGCAATCTGCACAATTTTTGTGGTTGTTTCTCATCATTCTTACCTGATACGCATCCTCAGCCCTGACTAGGGATGTGAACTGTCATTATTTTAAGCACTTTAGTGCCGTCAAAGATTTTAGTTTCCCTGAGGCATCATACTTCATCAACAGTTCGACAAACCTGCAAAATGTTTTACTTATTCTGAAGGAAAAACACGTTTAGAAAATATTAACCCCTTAATACTTTGAGGACTTCTATGAAGTGACTCTCCAGTAGGAATAAATGTCAAAAATAGAACCTTTGCTCACAATGTCAAGCTCAGCCAGATACAGTGTTTCTTGTAACCGATTGAATGCGGGGATTTATATCATTCTTCCTTAGATTATATTTTATTCCTATTTTATTATGAATGGCTTTATTCTGATTTGTTGGTAAAATACAGTGAGAATGAAATCAGTCTCAACTATAAATACAGAAACAGAAGAAGCAATATATGGCAGATACATCTCTATACCGTCATACCCCAATTGACATAGAGTTACTGAAGTCTTCTACTGATATATTTTTAAATATAACTCTATTCATTTTACAACAAAAAGTCATATAAACCAAGGTTATTTATGGCTACTGAATGTAAACTGCATGTGAGGGGTAGACTCCTGAAGATACACAAAAGTGTAAATGTAGCAAAAGATGCTTTGTCAAGAATTCTTCCCATTACTTATTTTTAACATACTAAGTTTGATTTAACTGAAGATCTGAGGTCAATCCCAAAGAAAAGGTGAATGTCATTCTCTGAACTACTTGAGGAAAACATATTTACACTAAAAAATTTTCCCTGAGACACACTAAAAACTCTATGACACACTTAAATTACTTAGAAATAATACAGAAAGACATTCAGAAGGAGAAAATTATTAGCATTCAAGGATAACTTTTTCTCTGTCATAATCTATTTATACACTTGAAAATACAGTTTGAAACAAATCCGTTATATCTTAAATCATGAATCTACAAAAAATTTAAAGGAAAATAGCTTGTGATTTATGTTATCCTCTCTAGAAGAACAAATAAAATTCATTTCAAAATTCCGTACTCCATTTTTTAATAGACTGTATTGATGATATTTCTTTCAAAGAGATAACAAATCAGTAAATAACTATAGGGAAAGATATGGGGAAAAAGCAATTTGGTGAGGTAAATTTGGGCATTGCTTGTGTCCTTCAGGTATCTGATTATTCCAGAAGAGGCAGGTAAGAGGCTGAGAAGCTTAGCAAAACTTCTGATGAGATTTCAACAGTATCATTGGGCTAATAGACAAAATATTGAACTTCAAGCAACTGATTTCAAAATGTGCCAAGAACACCAGAAACATAAATACAGCAAACTACTTACTCCTAGGCACACTGTGGAAAAAAGCAAACAACAAAATAAATCTTTAGAACAGCCAGAGGAAAAAAAGACATAACCTGCAAAGGAGAGGCAATCAGACATACAGTTGACTTCTCAACAGAAACAGTGGAAGCTAGAACACGATAAAATGATATCTTTAAGGAGCTGAAAGGATATAAGTACAGACCTTAATTCCATCGCTAAAAAAGGTTTCATGAAGACCAAACATAAAGACCCCCACCCACCGGAAAAAAAACAACATTTCAGACAAAAGAATTGACAGAATTCATTATCAGTAGGCTACATTCAAGATGATTTTTTAAGAAAATGAAAAATAATATTAGTTGAAATACAGATGCAAATGGAAATGAACAAAGGAAAGGGTGAATAAAATATGTAGTTAAATCTCAATGTTTATGGAATGAAATAATAATTATTATAGTTTGTGGTATGTAAAATGTGTAGAGAATCACAATACTTGAGACTTATAACACTTAAAACCACGCATGACTTCATTTGTATCACATGCATTCTGTGTCAATCCAAGCTCGCTTTGCTTATTCTGATAGAACTGTAACTCACCTGCATTCTTTCCCCAAATCCTCCTACCTGTTCATACACCGTATGTCCACTCCTTTTAATCATTAAGCCCCTAGGACATTAGGTTCTGGTAAACACCAAATTTATTTAAGAATAAAGCTTCAACAAATGAGAAACAAAAACTCATAGACACAGACAATAGTTTAGTGGTTACCAGAGGGTAAGGGGGATGGAGGGTGGGAGATGAGGGTAAGGGGGATCAAATATATGGTGATGGAAGGAGAACAGACTCTGGGTGGTGAACACACAATGGAATTTATAGATGATGTAATACAGTATTGTACTCCTGAAATCTATGTAATTTTCCTAACAATTTTCACCCCAATAAATTAAAAAAAGAAGAACGCTTCAGGTCTATCAATCATGACCAAGATACAATAACCAAACTTCAAACTAGAATAAAGTTTTAGTCAAACGAAGATAACACCTTAGCCTTAATTATGTCTCAGCTCCAGACTCATGAAAGCAGAACAGCCCCAAGGACTGTACCCCTGGGAACTGGACCGAACAACACCATTACTGACACCAGGACCTGAAGCCTCGATCAATTGCTCCCTGCTTTAGCCCCGACCAATCAGTAGAGCCCATGACCCCAACTCCCATAGTAACTGTAATTCATGACTTTTCCCTTCCATAACCTAGATACTAGAGGCCATCGGGAGCCAGGTCTGAGAGCCCTAGCTCACCTGTGCCTCTGGGCTTGGCGCCAACTCCTTAAACAAACCTTTACTTTCTTTGCTGAAAATTCCTTCTCGTGTTTTCTTTGGACTTGGATGCGCTGCAGGCAAACAGACCCCTTTGAGTCTGTGGTAACACACTTAAGTTGAACATGTTAGGCCATATTTAGGCCAGGAACAGGAACCTTCTTATCTTAAAAGCCATCTTGTCTTGCTTCCTACCTTGTACCTGCCGGCTTGTGTTTGCCTTAAGCCTGGAGAAGCCGCCTGGAATGTGGAAACCATCTTATCCAGTCTTGCTTTGTACTTTGTCTAATAGACGCTTGTGATCAGGGGACCTGGGAGGTCTGAGATGGAAGCCTGGGGACCAGGGTGTGGAGCCAGAGGGCTTGGTCAGGTTCCGAAACCCTTTGTAGCTAGAGACAATGCAACGAAAACTGCCTGAAGCATTGAAGGGGGAACAGCCTATAAAACTCCATACCCCTTTTTGCTTGGGGAGGTTATGGTCTTTTCTAGCGTGACCTCCCACAGCTCAAACACGCCAAATAGATTCTAATAGACCAATTTTGGTCTCCCACAACTCATTCCTCTGGCCATGCGGAACAGAACAGGTAGTAAATTATGTTCAAGTATTTTAGGGTTTTTGCACTCTCAAGGAAGGGGTAAAAGTACTATTTATATTAGACATTAACAAATTAAGGAAGTATTTTGTAGTGGGGGCAATCAAAATAATAGTTTTAAAACAGCATAAAAATGCCACCCTGCTTGAGGAGAGGGAGAATAATAGAAAAACAAGATTATTTACAAAAATCATAACCAAAATAGAATTTAAAAAAAATTCTAAGTAGAAAATAAAAGGTTGAACAAAAGAGCATATAATGAACACTAACGTATATGGAAAAATTGATAAAATGCACTGTATTAAATTTTAGAACTTATGTTTTTCAAAAGATACCATTAAGAGATAAAAGGCAAACTGCAAAGCAGGGAAAGCTATTTACAAAACCCATATGAACAAAAAAGGGGTTTAATTGAAAGTAACCTCACTGGGTTATCAGATCTTAAATTCCTAACTGGGCATGTTATGGTGACTAGTCACGCCCAGGGCACATAGCTTCTTAGTAGTAAAAGGTTTATCTTTGCCTTAAGTCAGCCCTGTCCATTGTTTTTGTACATCTAGGTTAACACACCTTTAAAATAAGCATAACAACCCTCAAGAGAGCACATGCTCTTGTTAACCATCCTGTAATCCAATCCCCCGCCTCGCATTCTCCCACCTTCATGTATTCTTCTGTATGTTCCCTCCTTAATTTTAAATGCATAAAAGAAATCGCAAAACTGTCATCCTCCTGAGCATTTGAGATCTTGCTTCCCAGCAACTGTCATCAGTTCTGCCTCAAATAAACTCATAAAAATTCTCTACAGGTTTGGATGTTTTTTACATTAACACTGCCCAGTCTAGGTAAAATATATTAAATACTTCTTATGTGCCAGTCTCTGTACTAAAAATTGTATGTATGAAATCTAACTTGATTCTGGCACAATCCTGTAAGATAAGGGCTATTATCTCCTTTTTCTGATGTGGAAACTGAGGCACAGCAAGCTTAAATAACTTGCCATGCCCCACAGCTAGAAACTGCTAAAGCCAGGTTTCAAAATGTATCCTGTGATTTGAGAGACTGTGTTCTTAACCCACCCACTAGCCAAGCTCTGACATATTCTTGAAACATATTCCCACCCATCTCTCAGTGTAGTCGATCTCTTAGAGCCTCTTAGGATTTCTCTGCTTGTTATCACTCTTCTCCAACCTGTCTGTTATGTCGCTTGATATCTTTCTGAATACCTTCACTAATTGCCACTAGTCTACTGTTTGTTTTTTATACCTGTAATGGGCAACATTATCAGGAATTAATAAGAAGTGTGGTGTTTTCTTTGAAAATTATTTGCAGTTGAACTATGTAATTCCATCCATTCGAGTTAATTATATTAGCTAGAATAAGTGCTTGGGGGAAAAATTAGCTTTAGTAAATGGATTTACCAGTATATTTGCCTTTTAAAAAACTGTTTTCTGATTTTCTTCCCTGAAGCTAAAAGCACATAATCTGTATGTGCAAAAAAAAAAAAAAAAAAAAAATCTAGGCATTATGACTATGTACTCTTTTTTTATATTTTTAACCCATTTACTTCTGAGACTTGAGAGGGTTATTACATTAAAACAGCTGGGCAGGAGGACAAAGACCAGAAGAAAAGCTACAACTATACATTTGCTGCAGCTGAACACTGAGTATACCTCTGATCAGTGTACTGGCTAACAAAAACAGGGTGTTGCATCAGTTTTCTTTAGGCCAGGAGAAGCATGCATGCACCAGTAGTTAATGTCACAGCCTCTACATCCCTGCGTGGGATTCCTCACCTTAAAGGGATGAATGCTGAGTGAAAACACTGCACTAAAAAGCCAGCAGTGATTTAACTTAATACTCTCTTGGGCCAGATGGCTTTCCGTTGTCTGTTAGAAGTAGACCACAGAATAAACTCTCTTTTGTAGTGTTCCTACCAAGGCTCTTTACCTTCCGGCCCCAAACCTGCCTCTGAGCCTTATCTCTACCTTACGCTACCTCCTCTTTGGCCAGGACTGCACCATGGGCATCCCAGTTGGTCTCTCTGCTTCCGCTCTTACCCTTCCTACAGTCAGTTATCCTCCAAGTAGATGGGTTATCCTTTAAAACTGTAAACTTCATGTGGGCATGGCCTTGTTCAAAATCCTCCAATATTTCCTAGTGCATTTAAAATGGAATGCAGAATCTCGTCCATGGTCTACAAGCCCTACATTATTGTTGCTTGTCTTCCACTTTGACACCATCCTCTACCATCCATTCCTTACCACTGCTGGAAGATACCAACACTCTCCTACTTCAGGACCTTCACATTTGCTACTCCCTGACTAAATTGTTCTTGCATCAATTATTTTATGATTTCTACTTCATTTATCTCCAGAGAGCCTTCTCTTAGCCCTCTTAGCTAATAAAACATCACTCATTATTCCCCATGTCCCTGCCCCTCTTTATTTTACCATCTAACACTTATCACATCATCAGACATTATGCTATCTATTTGATGATGTTTTAATAGTCTTTCGTCCTCTTCATAATGTTAGCAGGAAATTTGTCTCTGTTGTTTAGACTATTGAATTCTAAGTTCCCAAAATAGGGCATGCGGCATAGTGGGTACTCAATAAATTTTCAATGAATGAATGAATGAACATATGAATACAGCATATGGCTTACCTACATAAAAACATTATTGTCTTTAGACAGAGGCATTCCATGTCTCTCTCAAAGAAGCTCCACCTACCTTCTAGTGGCTTTACATAGCCTTCTGACTTACAATTTACAGGGCTGCCGTTGACCACTTGCTATTTCCTAAGAGGCTTCAGTACGTTGTATCTTTACACTTTCCTTAAAATAAACCATCTTCCTAGAAATCTATACCCTCTCTTCTCCTCTTAATGAAATTCTACTCATCTTTCAAGATTCACCTAAACTATTACTTCCTTTGTAAAGGCCCCACTGGAAAATGTTTATCTTCAATTAGTAATAAGTATGGTTTTAATTGTATAATACCTGTCTACAAAAGGACATCCATTACTTCTTTTTTTGAATGGTATTAAATTTTCATGGAATCCACCTTTGGCCCAACTAGTGGGACATTCATTCTCAATCATTACAGGATTTTCTCTGGGTTGTAAATGAGGGTCTTGGAATCTTATAAAGTCCACATAATTTGTGGAAATGTTCTGTAGTCTTCAGAACATCCTGAGATCTGCCAACATGACTATTGTCTAAGCTGGATTTTTTCTGGAAAGGGGCAGCTCCAGGGCTTGTAAATCAAGCTCAGACCCAGACTTGTAATTCAGAAATGGTTAGTGTTTGATGTCTCCAACATAGAGAGAAATCCCCCATCTAGTACCCAGCATGTAAGTGCCGCCTAGGTGTCTACTCTGGCTAGATTCTCAACTCCAGAAACCTATCACTTCTGACATTTTTATCCATGCTCTTAGTCTCAGAGATTCTTTAGATATTTTACTTTCACTCATCTGACCCTAAAATCTAATACTCAACTCAGTCCTTTCATCTTTCTAGGACATTCTAATATATACTCATTAATTAGCTAAATCAAATATGGAGGAAAGGCCACAAAAAAGTCAGGATACCTTCTTGAGTTGTGTAAGGAACAATAAAAAGCAGTGAGAACAAAATAGAAGTTAACAGCAAGACATTATTCTTGCTACCTAACACTAGATAACAGTGAATTTAACAAGAAGTCAAGTACTTCTAGATCCACAAATAGATACAGAAAAATCACTGAGAATTTTATTATTATAGGACCATTTTTCTTCAGAGCAAATATAAGACAAGTAGGAAATACTCATTACACGAGTGAAAAGGGTAATATAATTATTGAAAGCTGCCCTTCCATATGACTTTGGTATGCTTCCCTAATCATGATAGTTTATGGGATAGTGGATAAGAAAATCTATACAAGGAACAAAGAAGACTACTGAGAAGGAAATGCCTGAGACCTCTATTACTTCAAGCAATTCACAATTAAGAAAATTTAGTTGGACAAGGTGGTCCTGACTAATTTCTGCTGACAGGACGGGACTCCAAAATCCCCACAGTGAAATAACCAGGAGGGAAGGAGGAGTAGGTACTTATGACTAAGCCTCGGCATAACACACAAGCAATTCAGGGGAAAAGGCCAGTTCCAAGAGCACACGCAGTTAACCCAATCAGCTGTGAAATAGGCTGAGCTTGAGAATGAACAAACTGTATTCTTTCAGTGGGCATTAGCAGGGAAAGGACAGGTATCCATCAGACTCTGAAGGAACAACATTGGACAATGATACCACGCTTTAAGCAACCAAAGAAAGGTAATCAGATTTCATAGTTCAGACATATTTCCTTGGCCTACTTCAATTCCAGGATGCTTGAAAAATCAGAAAGAATAAAGGCACACAGGGACTTGCATAATTAATCGGAAAAAATTATAGACACGTGACTATATGTTTCCAAAATGGAGAAGCAGATGATACTATTTAGATGTCTATATCTCCAAATAGACTGAAATCCTTATAGCTCTAGATTGCATTTTCTTTTCTTTGAAAAGCTAGTATGAAAAAAAACAAAGTTCAGTAACTTTATTGAAAGAACAGTCGAATATTTTTCATTTTGACACTCTAAATGAGACGGAATATGTATCTTACCTTATCTTATTTAGTCAACATCCTATCAGTCATTCAATGTTGGCAGTTCTTAAAACCTATTCATTCCATGAACCAGATCCCAGATGCACTATTAATTTTTCTTTTCTTTCACCACTTATACCTTACCTCTTCTAATTCTAAAATCCTGGTTTGACTGAGCAAAAATACAACAGTATATTCAGTTTGCTCCCCCACCTCCATGTTTTCAGTATATCATCTTTAAAAATCAGGTTATTTGGGTTTCATTAAAATATTCATATGTACAACGAATGGGTTTTTTTGCTGAATATTTAACAGCACAAGACAGAATCTGTGTTTTGTCCAAATCATATTGGTAATTAAAACAGGAAAAGGTTGTTTTGTCATAGAAGAGTTCTCTGTGTTCGTTCCTACTTCAGTTCTCCTCTGTCATGAGTTAAAGCAGATTTTCAGGATCCTTGTCCCCACAGACAATTGCTCATCCATAGGTTCCTGGAAACACTCATTTGTGTTCTGCTTTGACTGAGGGATCATTTATGAGCAGCCTACTCAGAGCAAAACATCCATTCTCTCATTGCCTGAGACACATTGATTGTTGGGGAGAGAGTGACACACTAGTGAACACAAGGTAAGCAGCTCTAAAGTGGAAAGACATCACCCCCATGAAACACACACAGAAACACACAGGTACCATGTGGGATCTCTATAAATCAGAAAGGAAATTCTTTACAAGCTTCTTCCTACCTGTCAATATCTATCACCCAAAGAACCAGGAAAGCCTTAGGCAAGCAACAATTATTTTAGACTCAGCAGGCTGGCAGGTTCACTGACACCCACCACTGGAACTGATCCCATCCGAATATTATGAATGTCTTCCTTCTAAGCTACCTGATGTAAGTGTCTGACTCTCACCATCTCTCTGCTCAGATATAGAATGAAAAATGGTCAAAGTTTTAAACTACTCTTTGGCAATACTAAGTCTGTTTAAGCTCCTCTCAAAGGAGGACTGGCCAAAGGTATGATGATTTAGCCTGACTTATAGCTTCACAAATAATACGTAAATAAGAAAGTGACTTTGGGTTCACCAAATCAGGAAACACCACAGTATTGGCAAATTCCAAGGGAAACAGACATTGTTATACAATGATAGAGATAAAAATTGACCTGATTTATAGGCAACACCATTATCAATAGCTATTAAAATAAAAAGAAAATGTGCATCCTCTTTAATCTGGCAATGCTACTCTTAGATTTCCTCAAACAGATAGCTCTAACTGCATAATGACTATAAAAGGAAAATGGAATATGGTTTGGGGCTAGCTGATTTGGGGGATTCATCATTATTTTGTAAGTGTGATGAGGATATTGTTATTACACGGTTAATGCCATTTGTAGAAAATGTATACTGAAGTATTTAGGCAGGAAGTTCCATGAGTTCTAAAGCTCATTTTCAAATGGTCCAGCCTACTTCTCCCCCCAAAAGAGACCTTGGTAAGTAGAAAAAGCAAACATGGCAAAATATCAGTAATTAGATGGTGAGAATATAAATGTTCATGTTACATCCATCAGAGTTTAATCAAAGATGTAGAACCACCATTGAGCGATACAGAATAAAGGAAATAGACCTTTGCCCTGTGGGAGCTGAGGGAGCAGTATATGCGCTGCTGGCCCTGTGTCTAGGGTAGAGCCTCAAGTCGTTATTGATATACAGCCAGATAGGCAGCTGGAAAGGGAAGCTGGGTACGGACAAAAACGAGGGCAAGATGGAAGTTACAAGGATGAACTGGAACTCCATCGGTATCTCAGTATCTCCAGCCTCACTGTCATGGTAACCTGAAGGAAAAGCTGGCAGCATTTCCCTCAGAACTACCTGTGTGCTTTCCCAGAGATGGAGAAGCTAGAGGAGGGGCTCTAGCAGGAGTGGGGGGAAAGGCCAGTCCAGGTGCGGTCCCATTCCTGAATTCAGCAACAGTATGCCTGGCACCCTGCATCAACTTCAGAGCATAAAATCAAAGCTGGTGCTTCATATGTGCTTTCCAAACATTATGCATAAAATGTCTTTTCTGGTTAGGGCTAATCAGAAATCATAAAAGGATAAGATTTCTGGGAAATTAAGTGCACACAATGCAAAGCCACCACAATTCATTCATTTGTATGTATACAAACTTTCAAAACAAAAGTTAAGAAAATCCCTTGCTATCCTTTTAGCATACAACAAAAATCTTTATAAGCTAATGTTTATAATTTATATGTGAAAACTAGACTTTTCAAAATGTTCACCTTCGTAATCCTGATAAGTTAGAAAGGGTAGGAACAATCCTCTGACAAATTAAATTCCTATGTAATTATTGTAAGCTATGATTGTCTTTTCTTACCGTAAATAAAAGCTTGAATGTAGATCAACTGACACATAATTAGTTTAAATAGATTCATGTCTACCCACTAAAGCAAATAGTTAAATGAGAACCTTTCTTTTCCTTGATGATATAAACTAGAAATTGCTAATAATGTACATAGATTGATCATTTTCAGAAAGCAAGACTTAGCCTCACTTACTCAAAACAGTGAATTTGACAACCTTTCCTAAATGGTAGTCCTAAATCATTTCGTGTGAATGAATTAAGTGATTAAAGTATCCAAACAAGTGACTAAAATAACATAGGCAGTTTGTTTAAAAATCAGAAGCTCAACAGGGAGCTCAGTCTTGGATGCATGTAGAATCCCCTGGAGGAAATCTGGGTCCGACCTCACAAAACCACCTGAGCCACAACCTCACGGAGGCTGAACCCTGACATGTTGTGAGAAGCTCACGGGCTATTGTAATGCCCAAAAAGTGTTAAGAACCATTGGAAACCAGGGTGGGGAAGTAATTTCTTAAGACCCAAGAGGTTAAGTACTATAATTAGACAAAGACAAATGGAGTTGGAGATGGAAGAAATTAATCCTAAATGGATGACTCTGAAAAGAATTTAGTGAGGAGGTAGATTTAACTTAGATCTTGAAAAATAGGTATAAATTCATCAGATGGATTTTGAAAGGGAAGGTCATTCTGGAAATGATCGGAGCTTAAGCAACAGACTGTGGGCAGGAAAGTGTAGCAGAGGTTGGAGAAAAAGCAAGGAATCCTATTTCCAACTGAATGGAAGCAAGATGACAACATAAGGAATCTAGGAGTGGTGACTTTGATGGACATGGTTTACCTTTTTCAGAAGACAATCTTTAAAGTCAAGAGGAATGTCTAAGATAAAAGCAGAGATTATTTGAGGTGTAAGCAGAACCTCTTCATTCTAAGGAGGGTACTGTTATGGCTACACTTCCCCAAAGCTAGGCTGACATTTCTGGGACCCACAGGCTGGTTGTCTTATCTGCAAGAAGCCGGCTTATATCACAGCATCTGTAGAGACAGTTTTCTTCTGTAAATGTGCCAGGACATGAGAAAATTTAAGAAGCAGTGATCTAACCTACACAACCACTTTGCTTGATCCAGGGCCCACTGCCTGACCTTGGAATTCCCATTTCCTATTAAGCCTAAAAATTAAATAGAAAAGTAAAAATTAAAATTTTAATGAAAATAACCAAATATATTAAGTAAAAAATATAGTAAAATATGTAAGGATAAAAAAAAATTTATTTTAACAAAATATAACTCAGTGAATTTTTAATCTTTTTTTCCCCCCAAATAAGTAACACATTCCTTGGTGACAAAATAAAAAGGATAGAAAAGAGCAAATGTTGAAGGAGCATCTTTAATCAAATGTCCTCCTGTCTTTCAGTCATTCAATTACTTTTCCCAAAGAAAGCACCATCACTAATTAATTTTTTTTATGGTTCCAGGGATATTCTATACAGAAGCTGTGCAGAAAAAAAGTGAATATAGCAGGCCTGAGACAGCTGGCCTAAGAAAGACTCCTTGCAAGGCTGGCCGTCAGCTGGAGTTTGGGAACTTGGATTTGTTCTCACCACACCCTCACTAATAAGAGTAGTCTACTCTGCCTAGACTGTTTGTGCAATCATTGTGGCTTGTGGTGAACAGACTTCTGGAATTTTGATATGTGTTAGGCAGGGGTGCCTATGTAACCATCCGCCCATAAAAACCCTGGGCCCCAAGTCTCTCCTAAGCTTCCCTGGTAGATAACACTTCACACATGTTACCACAGTTTGCAGCTGGAGGAAACTGTGTGTCTTTCATGACTCCATGGGGAGAGGACTCTGGGACGTTGGCACTAACTTTCCTCCAGGTTTTATTTCATGTGCCTTTTCCCTTTGCTGAATTTGCTTTGTATCTTTTTCTGTAATAAATCCTAGTCATGAATATGGTTAAATACAGTCATACGTTACTTAATGACAGGGACACATTCTGAGAAATGCATCATTAGGTGATTTTCGTCATTGTGCCAACATCAGAGTGTACTCTACTTGCACAAACCTAGGTGGTATATACGAGTACAGCATACGACAGACTTAGGCTATGTGGTGTACCCCCTTCGTACATGTGTTCTGTCATTGACCAAAACATTGCTATGCAGCACATGACTATACTGAGTCCTGTGAGTCTTCCTAGGGAATGACTGAACCAGGGATGGCCTTGCGAATCCCCTCACCTCCCAATAACACAAGCATATATATGACATAATTGTTACACAATGGCAGCACAACATATACACTGTTCTGAATATTAACTTTTTTATATAGTGTGTCTTGGACATTTTTTCTTATTGGTACCTATAGGCCCAGTTTATCCTTCTTAACAGCTAAATAATATTTCACTATATGAATGTATTATAACTTATTTAATTAGTCCTTTATTTAGGGACATTTGGGTGTGTCCAGTCCTTTGCTATTACAAAAGAAAAACAAACAAACAAAAAACAAACTCTGCAATGAGTACCTTTGTAAATTGTTCACTCTTCCTTTAAGTGGGTAGATACATCTGTTTGAGGAAATCTAACAGTAGTACTATTGCCAGATCAAAGGGGATGCACATTTTTAAAATTTTAATAGCTATTGATAATTGTGTTCCTTATAAATCAAGTCAATTTTTACCTCCATCATTATATGAAAATGTCTGTTTCCCTTGGAATTTGCCAATACTATGTTTTTTAAAATTATTATTTATTTATTTATTTATTTAAATTTCTTAGCATGATATTGGTTAATAAAATTATATAGGTTTAAAGTATATAATTCTATAATATATCATTCATATATTGCATTGTGTGCTTACTACCCAGAGTCAAATCTCCTTCTGTCATCATATATTTGACCCCCTTTGCCTTCTTCTAACTTCTCCCCCTTACCATCTGGTAAGTAACCATTAAATTGTTGTCTGTGTCTACAAATTTTTATTTGTCTTGTTTGTTTGTTGCTTTCAGTTTTATATCCTACCTATGATTTCAATCATAAGTTCTCAACTTTTTCTGACTTAATTTAATTTAGTATACTGTGTTCTTTAAGTTGATATTTTCTAATCTGAAAAGTGAGAAATGACATTGTAGTTTCAACTGACATTTCTCTTAATTATCAGGCTGAGCATTTTTTTTTATAAGAATCATTTGTAGTTTGTTTTTTTTTTGTTTTTTTTTTCTGTTAACCCTCTTATGATTTACAAATATATCCCGCCTGTTGTTTATCTATTGCCTTTTTTTAATGGTAAATTTTAAAGTGGAAATAAATTTTCATGGCTTCTTAGATTTGTGTCAAAATGGGATTTTCCTTAAAGTATAGTACTTAATGAATATAAATAAAACATTTATGTCTCAGACTTTTTGCCTGAAATAAAAAAGTATGAAAGCAATAATAATAATAATAATGAAACATACAAAAGTGTTTAAAATAAAAACACTAAAATTTCTTAAATTCTATTTCAAGTAAACATAAATTGGTAAGTCTGTATCACATCTGTTTCACCCATTCCTGATCAACCATTAAAAACATTAACATCCCAAATGACACTTACTAAGGACACCATATTTCAATTGCTTTGGCACTAATGTATACAAAAATATTAATTTCAGGCTCTCGTTGACATTTCAACTGGCTATTATAAATTACTTGAATTCTTTTATAAGTGAATTTGATTTAAAAGTCCCTAAAAGAAGCTGATGGACAGGATATGACAGTGGTCAACTTCTATATTAGTACAAATTTCAGACATGCATATCTGAAATCTCTCAATACTTATTTGAGAGATTTGTCTGGCAGGAATTACATTTAAGAAAAAAACTGCATGTGCACACCATCTTTTTATGCAGTATATAACTTCAGAGATTCTAAATTAAAACACAAAAATAATAATTTTGTTCTGATTGACTATTTCCCTCCCTCCTTTCCCTGCTTCCTACATTCTTTCATTCTTTCATCTCTCCCTTCTCCTTCTCTCCTCGCTCCTTTTTTCCTCCATCCACCCGCCCTTCCCTTCCTGATACTTAGTCATAACTAATGATAAGAGCTAATATAATACCAGCTTTATGTTCAGATCTGTGCTAAGTGGTTTACATGCAGATAGTGTGAAGTGGATTATCCTCATTTTACGTATGAGGAAACTGAGCTCGACACTGTTAAATAACTTGACCAATATCATACAAAAAAAATGAGAAACTAGGAACTGAAATCCAGCCGCACGTTAACTCCAGCTCATACCCTTAACCTACGCTTTCTGGTATATTTAAGTGTAAACCATCTGACTATATTTCATCTTTTAATTGTTTTGTTCAAGTACTTGAATCTTGTTTTTATTATTACATACAAGCAGAAACAAAAGAACCTAAAAATTCATTAAAAATCAAAAGGAAATATTATGTTACCCCAAAATATTCCTCATGGGAAATGAGCCTTCAATTTATTCTACATTCCTCACAAAACAATCATAAATTAGTGAAATAATGTGGTCACAGGCCAACAGTTGCCTATCTCCCTTCCCATTAAAATACAATCTCTTGTCTGATTCGACAGGATTAGAACCTCATCAGAGGCTCACAAAGTTGAGCTGGCTGGCATAACTTCCCAAGCGTTAACATTTTAGTTTATAGCACCATCTTGACTGTTTTAATTTTTTCCTCTCTCCCTTGTAACATTTTACTTTCCCTTCATCAGTTAGTAAAATCCCCTCTTCCTAATCCTATCTTTTCTTCCCTCCAGCCCTTATTATTCTAAATTGCTTTCCTTCTGTGTCTAGTCTTGATGAATTAATTAATGCCTGGGTTTTCACAACAGTCCTTGAATTCTTTCCTTCTACCCTGACTTCAGTTATTTCGTCTAACTTTTTTTGTGAAAATATCCAACTTTATTAAATTTTGATTTACCTAATAGAGTATGAATCCTAAATTCTTAAGCAATAGTTCCCCTCATACCCAGAGCTTATAGAGAAAGGAAACTAACATATATTGCCACTTACTACGCATTAGACATTTTAAATACATTATTGAAACCTCCCTAAGATAAAGACCTAAAACTGAAGTTCAGACATTTTAAGTAATACCTCCACTATCACACAACTAAAATATGGCAAAACCAGGATTTGAATCTGTATATTGCTTTAAGTTATTTTCTTTTTATTCTACCACCCAGACACACAGTTTTCTGCCTTTGTGGAATTCTAAGTACTGAAATTTTTGTCTGAATCGCACCTATAAGAGAAGAGCCCTTTGGTTGTTCATTTGGATTAATTCTTAGACTCTGAAAATCTCAAAATACTTTATTTTTTATTGCTTTTTCTTTCCTTGTTCATTTTTGAACATAGTAGATGCTAGGCAATTTGATAGATTTGTTGCATATTGTCTCCTTTATATAGGGTTTTCTTTTATGTCTCATACTATATTATATGAATTTTTTAGCTCCTCACAGTTATGTATAGAGATACACATATTAGACTCTCCATTTGCTAGTTTGTTTATCTTAAGTATCAGCATACGCCCTTCATTCATTCAAGGTTCACACTGAGATTTAGTCATAAAGTGCCTCATTCATTATTTTCAGTTTCCCAGTGTTACTGTATAAGAATTCACATGCTATATAATTGATCCAAATAGATTAAACAAGCAAGAAGCAATGTTGGAATTCAAGCAAATTTTTGAATATGAAATTACACTAATAATAAAACTTGAAAATTGTATTGTCCTATCATCATTCATGCTAAAATATATATATATATATATATATATATATATATATATATATGCTAAATATATTTAAATAAAATTTAAAAGTTGACCATAAAATTACAGTCTTGGTATTCTTAAAATTAGAAATCCTTACTACGCAGGTAGAATGACTCAGCCATATCCTGAAATTTCTTAAAGATTATCGTATCTATCCTTGTTAATAAAATTCAGATGCTTAATGCTAAAAATCACACTAACAAAATTTAAATAGTCAATAATCAGTATGATTAATGATTTAAACTAAATGGAAACTTTTTTTTTCTCCTGAGAAGTTGCTGCCAACCTCTTTTCATAATACTTGGCAAAAGTCTATGTTATTACAATAACCTCAACTACGGATGACGTAATTTTTATTTAGATGAATGCAGTCTTTATTATATTTTCCTTTTTAAGTAGAAGTACTATGACTTCATACTGACTTTTTCCCTTTTGGCTTGGTCTTACCCTCTAATAGCTATAGCTTATAGTAATGTGAAACAACAAATCCAATCTTCAAACAAGTAGAGCCCTAAATTCATCTTTACACTTTTCATAATTTTTATTTTAATTCATTCACCTATAAAAGGACTTATTGGACTAGATGATTTCCAAAATCTTTCTAGCTTGAACATTCTATGTGCCTCAAGTTGATGGAAAACAATGTAGTGCCCAAGCATAGAAAACAATTTTCAGGCTTAAATACATATTTCAAAATATCAAGCCCAACAGTTGCTGCCATAAAATTTTGCCCAGAGTTTTACATCTTGAGTAAGGGCACTTCCATTTCAAATGCAACACGTTATATGTAAGTGCCTGTTTCACATGTATGCAATTATGTACAGAGCAGTAGGATATAAATGTTATGTTATAGTACAATCAAGAGTTAAATTTTAAGAAAACTTAAAAAGTGTTGCATCCTGCACAACACAAGCAGTGGGGAAAGCGAGGGAGGCGGCAAGGGCTAAATTCTATTATAGAAATAAAGAGACCAGAGACACTGAATGCAAAGAAACCACAGAGGACCAAGGGACTCACAGCCTCAAGGGACTGGAGCCCCGAATCGGGTCGTCGTGGGTATTTATTGTTTTTTTACAATAGGCATCACATGATTCTGGGCAGGGTCTGCAAAACTCTCACACCACTATTAGCATATATCCAATACCCAATCATATTGTCCCAAAGCAACCCATGCATGCCGTCCCCACATGATCAAGGTGCGGTGTGTACAAACCCTGGGGGAGTAGGTTTCTCAGAGCAATTACCTCATGAGCTAAGCGGGAAGCGAGATAAGTTCGCTCAGTAAACGTTCCTTAGCACAATAGGGTGCCGGACATCAGAAGCATGCGTCAGCAGCTTCCAGAAAGCATTGGAGGAGGGGCATCCCTCCTACTTTCACATTAACTCATGGGGGTCCCTGGGGTCCCGTCTGGCTTAAGTCGTTCCTCCCTTGAGGAATCTTACTCGTCTTTGACTGCAGACCCAGCATACTGGGACCAAGAGAGGAAACCTATAAAACTCAACCCCTAAGAGGGACAACCCCACAACCCTCTTTCCTTAAGGAAAGGATGGTAGGGACAAACGGTTAGGGTGCTGTGTGACAACAAAAAAGAATTGTGGAAGTTTGCCTTAAAGCCATCACACACCTGTCTTTCCATCTTCCTTGACAGCTTCCTTTTCCTTCCCTTTACCCCAAATCTTCCACTAAAGAAGTAATGTGTCATTTATCACAAAGGAAAATTTCTACGGGTGTTTCACAAGAATTTCAGTCACTACTTTTGTTTACTACATTCTTTAATATATTCCTTGGCAGATGGTAAAAGCAAAGTAATTAAGGAATACAGCTTTATTACTGATTATAGATTTCATATTTATGACTAGAAGATAATTTATAATCTTTGATTCTAAATACCATTATCCAAAGCAAATGTTTTATTTACACATTCAAAGGCACAGTAACAAGATATTAAGGTGCACTGAATGAAAATAAAAACACAGACTTGCAAAATTTTGACATTTGTCCTTAAATACTCATATTTCTAAGTTCTTAAATAAAAAAGTTTAAAGCCATGAGACTTTTTATTTACTATTTGTTTCAAGGTGATTTCACAACAATTGAAAGAGAAGGGAAAGTAGATGAGTAATAGAACTTCTACATGACAAGAGAGCAGAGGGAAAGACCTAGGAAAGAAGTGAAAAAATGAAATATAAAATCTGGCTAAGAAAGCCCCACAAGAGAAAAACAAGGAGTCACACAACATTTCAAGACCTGTGATGCAGATTTGGGGGTTGGGTAGGGAGGAGGAGGGCAGGAAAACATAATTCACAGAAATCTTAGTTAGTATGTGAATTTTGTAAGGAAGAACCAGCCAAACTAAACTCAAGATAATGAAGACACAGCTGTAGTTTATAAGGAAGCCTGTAGTTGGGCTAAGATGAGGTGAATGCATGATACTAGGATGATTAACAGACATATCCTAGTAAAAATGTATGACTACTGCAGTCATCAAAATTGAAAGAACATTAGTGGAGTCTTAGGTTACATGGGTGCAAGGCTTTTCCTTGCAGTGTGTCATGTTGTTTTGCAAAAACTTGGGTTTTTTAGAGCAGCTTTAGGTTCACAGCAAAATTAAGAGGAAGATACAGATATTTCCCATATACTCTTTTGCCCCCATATGCATAGCCTCCCCCATTATCAACAACCCCCACCATAGTGGTACAATGGATGAAGCTATATTGATACACCATTATCACCCAGAGTCCATTTGGTTTACATGGTTTACATTAGGGTTCTCTCTTGGTGTCGTATATATTCTATGGACTTGTACAAATGAATAATGAAGAGTATCCACCATCACGGTATCATACAGAGTAGTTTCACCGCCCTAACAATCCTCTGTACTCTACCTAATTATCCCCCCCTCGCTCCTAACCCCTACCAGTCAATGAACTTTTCACTGTCTCCATAGTTTTGCTTTTGCCAAAATGTCATAGGATTGGAATCGTATAGTAGCTAACCTTTTCAGATTGGCTTCTTTCACTCAGTGATTTGTGTTTAAATTTCCTCCATGTGTTTTCATGAAGGATCATATTATTTTTAAAAGTGCTTTTGTAAACACAAAAATATCATTCAGAAGATCACAATGATAACACAATAGGAAACTCTGGACAAGTTAGGCTGCCTGAAGGAATAAGTGGATTCATCTCTTACTTTGAGGCAAGTACGATTGCGTGGAATGGTAGGCAGATTCACTCACACTCTTAAAATATTTTGTTTTTGCTGAAAGGATTTTTTTTGCGTTTTATTTTTAAATGTTTTATTTTTGTCAAACCCTTAGTTTACGTTTTTGTCAGTTTAACGCAAAATTATATGAGTACATCCTATGATGACTGTTTGTCTCAATAGAATTATTAAATGGCATTATGAACAAAAATTAATAGAAGAGATTTGTACAGGAAAATTCTTCTTTCTGTATACTGTGTAGAAAACATGAGTTAAGGGTGAAGTAACCTTGAAAGGTGTTACCCTCTGCTCTCTGCACTGGGACAGGCTTTTATTTGTACAGCACCCCACAGTAAAAGTTACAGAGGATATAGAAGATGGGCTTCCGTAGGTACTCAGGCATGCTGGTAATCTGCAGCACCAGGATTTTCATTCATCATGGTACAAGAGATGTTATTTCCTTTAAGTATGGTGATAAATAGCAAGTGCTATGCAGGAAGATCAGCCTAGCATTGTCAGATTTGTTTGATGATGCAAAAGAAGCTGGAAATTCAGATTTTTTGGGTAATATATCTAAATTTTGGCAATCAATTCTGTGCTGGTCAACAATGTCCCAACCAAATAAAGCACATTTTCAGGCTGGAGGCTGCCTAAATCAAAGGGGCAGGTACAAAGATGTGAGTGAGGCTGATCCAAATGAAATCATTGAAGCAGAAATCTCAACATTGAAGCCACTTCTGATCAAAAGTGTGTTTCCCTGAAGAAACATTATCAGAGACAGGGTCTCTCTTGAAAACACCAAAAAAAAAAAAAAAAAAAAAGAAAGAAAAGAAAAGAAAACACCATGCCCATAATCCCTCGCATACTGACCTCTACACGTACAAGCTGAAAACCCTCCCTGTTCACGCCAAATACAGAGTACTTAGTATGTGCCTGATAATAACATCTTCCATTCCCCTCCCACTCTGTCTTACTAATATGTGTCCCAGGGACATAAAACAAGAAGATGAGGCAAAACTAGGTAGAAGGAAATGACAGAGAGAAGCACCCTAAGAATTAGACTGTGATACTGTAAACTAGGCACAAAGCAAGTTGAAAGAGCTCAGTGGTTTTTAAAAATAAGATGTCAATATTTCTTCAAAAAATTTTTATTAGAGAAATTTTTATTAAAAATCTATCTATGATTGTAGCTAATTTAGTTTCGAGTATATTCTAAACTTTTTTACCTTCTTGCCTTATATTGCTTCATATTTTTATTAATACTTAGCACAATAAGTTGCACAAGGCAGATATGGTAAGTTGATGAATTGATTTGTCATTGCAAAGACAGGAAGAATATGTACTAAAATACATCTTTTTTCTATCTCAGTGCAAAATATTCAAAAGAAGACTTACGAGTCCCACAGAAATCTAAAACATTTAACAAAAAAAATTAAAGGAAAAAATACATAAGTAGTAAATAACAAAAAACATGACCATTTTATTCTAGGTTTCTTTTTCTAATTAGAGCTGTTTTGAATCCAAAAGTAGTTTGAAATTACAGGAGAATCAGTCCTACTTTGCTTGTAAACAACGGGGAGGAGCAGTAGGAAAGAGATAGGGGTGCTCAGTATCTAACAATCTTTAAACATGTATGTAGTTTCTCATACATATAGAAGAGTTACAAAAATAGTACAAGGCTTTCTCTACATGTTTCATCCAGCTTCTCCTAATGTTAATAAATTGCATAACCATTGATGGTACAATAAGGAAAACTAAGAAAGCAACATTGTTATTGTTGTGTTAACTATAGACTACAGTTGAATTTCACCTATTTTTTTAATGTTTTTTTTCTGTTCCAGAATTCAGTCCAGTGTTTCATGACTCATTTAGTTGTCATATCTCTTTAGTATCCTACATCTTTGACACTTCCTCAGTCTTTTCTTGCCCTTCATTATACTAACACTTTGAGTAGTACTAGTCAGGTATTCTGTACAATGTCCTTTGGTTGGGTTTGTGTGATGTTTTTTCGTGCTTAGCTCGAGCTTATGCATTTTGACAAGAATTTTGACAAGAAAAACACAGAAGTGAAGTGTGCCCTTCTCAGTGCATCACACCAGGGAATGGCTCATTCTCTTCAACAACTGCTCACATTACATTATATGAAAGTCCACAGGTGAGCATTTTTGATTGTCTCTATTCTTTTTATAAACACAAAAAACAATGTTACCATAAATATCTTTATATCTCTATATATCTATACCTATATCTATATCTATATCTATATATATATATACACACACACACACACACATACAGATACATATATTATGCCTGTCATGTGTGAGTATATCTGCAAGACAAATTCCAAAAATTAGGATTTCTGGATCATGTAGAATTCCTGGGTCTTTTGACAGACATTGCTAAATTGTTCCCCATAATGTTAGCACTAGTTTACAGTTTCATCAGCAATGTTCTCCCCACCAATTTTTAACTAATCCATCCTTTCCCCCTAATTTGAAATGTGGCTGTTTTTATTCTACTTTATATTACAGTAATTTGCACACAGTTTTTATCTTCCTTAATATATTGTCAACTATTGAATCTGTGTTTCTAAAACAATGTATTCCACGTCAGAAGAACTCAGTAAATATTCATTAAATGGATGAGTAAATAAGGTTGTCATTCGACTTTAATTCCAGGTGATTTTGCTCTAGGCACTAGATCACAACAAGTGAATTGCTGTTTCTGAATAAACAATAGTCCAAATATGCAATCAGGAGATGTGTCAAAATATAAAGAACTGCCTCATAGCTCTTAACTGGACCGATATCGTTAAACAAATCAGCATTATTTTCAAATAACTTGGAACATCAGCGTCTCTTTAGGCTGTAGGAGTTAGACACAGCTCTTCTTACAGAATTTCTATGTTCTTGTATGTTCAAGTCTTTCATTTGGGGAAGGGCACTGGTTAGAGAGGTATAACTGGTCCCAGCAGCTAGAAACCCATTTTAATGTAATTACATTATTAATGTAATAAGGTATTATATGTAGAAAGAAAATTTAATAAACCTCACCTAAGTTTCACATTATTAAAAATGAGAAACATTCAACTGGCAACAGTTTTAAATGATTTTTTTCTTACCAGTGGTAAGATAATTGTTCAAGCAGATTAAGTCATTGGCTTTAAGAATGCTATATTGAGTGACCTGCCCTCAGTAAGAACTGTTTGAGTAAGATTTTATGTTCAGAGCAACCTGCTAAGGCACGATTCTCAGTCAATACAACCTGTTCACTGTGAAACTACCACACTATAAAGACTGTTTGAAAGGGCAACAGTTTTTTCTTGGGCAACTTCTCAACCAAAAATCCCTGAGAGCTGAGCTTCTTCCTTAGGGCACAGATCAGAATTGTTATGACGTCTAAGTCCTTTGAAATCTTAAAGAGGGGGACTGGAAAAAAAATTTAAAGGTAATATATTAATTATAGAATTATACTGTAGCATTTCCATTTTCATAAAAAACAACAACCTCTGTTTGAGACTCATCCCATAACCACAATGATAGGATAAGACAGTATCTATAAATAGCTACAACCGAGACTGTCATCTCAAAAGGGAAAGGTTGTCTTAGACTCTTCAAAATTATAACTTTAGATGTCATCAAATGAGTGTCTACTTGACAATTAATGCTATTATTTTGTTGGAAAAAAACAACCTTGTCAAGCTACACTTTCTTCACTTTCTTTTTATCTTTTTTTTCTTAAACAGGGAAGGGTTCCCAGCAGTAGTTTTGGCTTGATATAGAGCTTTTATCATATTTTGATATATCTCCAAAAGGTTTTAATTAAGTTCAGTTATAACCAATTTTGTAAGTCTACCACTCCCATGTTTTATTTCCTTCAAATCTGAGGTCTATTCGGAGCAATGAAGTGATTGTGACTAATATATATGTCCCCTTGTGATACTAGATACTGATGTCTGATAAAGAAAACAGCCTCAGATACTTTTTTTCTGATAGTTTCTGATTTCCAGTACTACACAGTCACACGCACAGAGATGACCCTTCATGGTAAATCCAAACTCACTCTCTAAATCAGTTTTAGCCTGAATGGTCCACATTAGGGCTTCAACATTGTTACTTCATATTGCCTCTCTACACAGTGGCGCATTAATTTAGGAAATGTCTTCTATTCCATAACTACAGTTCACTTCATTGACGGAAAGTTACACATGAAAAACATGTTGTTCCTGTCTAAACAAAATCATGAACTTGGAATAAACTAACAGGTTAGCCGTTTGGGTTTTAAATATTTGAAAGCTTAAAACTACCTCTCAAAGCAGTACAGCTATTTAAACCTCTAAATATAGTAATGAGCAATAAACACACACAGTTTGATACTTAATAACCCATATGTACTCTCAATTAAAATGATTGCATCATAATGAGTTTTGCCTGATAGCAGGGGAAACTTGTCTAAATCTGTCATCAGTATTTCAGATTAAAGTCAGAGTTTTACATGAGAATGTCATTGGAGATTGCAAATTCTGTGCATACATTTTGCTGTGGAAAAGATCGTCATTATTAAGTAATTTTTACTCATTCTGAGCTGTACAGAGTTGGTCAAGAGGATGCACAGTTTTTGACCATTATTTGCCTGTCTAAAGACTGCCCAGCCAATCTGCCCAGAGCCCATGAGCCTGACAGCCAGACCTAATTTGCAAGAATCTAACAAAGGCTGCAGACTCTCAATCTATGTAAGCACGGAAGAGTACAGATTTCAGCAGACAATTATCTGCCTCGATTTTAAACAATTTTACCCGCTCATAGAAATAAGCTGTATTTCAGGCTAAGATATGTTCTTTTGGAGGAGCAAGTACTCATTCTGTCTAAAGAATGCCTAACAAACAGGTTCATGGGTAAAGAGAGGGTCATCCCCTGACCATCAGTTAATAGATGCACTCAGGGTGAAAATTTCCAACCCTACCCTCTTTGAAGGAAGCTCAGCTTTTCTCCTCTGAGAAGTATAAAAGAGCAGCTTCTGCTAAAAGCAGGTCATCACATGTTTCCCCCCTTCTTGCCTCTCTTTGAGCCTCTCTGATACAGAGATACACTGCAGTGTCTCTGGTCACGTGTGCTGGAAAATGGTCTTCCCTGTTCCCATCCAGCAGAAAAGCACAAGTTGTACTAATGCTGCCCATGTAATAGTGGATTTGATGTGATTAAATGAGAAACCTCTGAGATATTTCAGCCAAGGACAATATTTGATGATATTGCATGAGAAGGATCAAAGCCTCTTTTTGTTTCTCCCCACAAAGTCACTGTTTTCAGTTCAAGACTGTCTAGAAAGTTCTTGAAAAAGGAGCATTTGGGGATTCTTACTGAGCACCCTTTTGTGACAAGACATTCTACAAACACCTATGGAGATGCAAAGAGAAATAACACATGGTATCCGTTTTCAAGATCACAAAGGACAAATTTCCACAAATAGCCACACAAAAATGGACTAAGAAGAAAGTTAAGTCAGCTTTTCACTAAAGTTTATAGACTATTTGAACCTAACCCAACAGAGTTTTTCATCTTCTGATCCTGAAACCGTCCAGCAAGAATATTAAAATATGATTCCAAATTAAAATAAAATAATATGCCAAATAAGTTACATATATTTAGGACAAAGTTGAGGCTGCATCCAATTTGAACATATGTCCTTGTTAGAGACCTCAATTTTCATAAAGGACTGTCGGCACTCTCCCCAACCTAGCTAGTTGTTAAAGTGAATTTCTTGACATTGATTCATTGACCCAGAAGAGCTGCTCTCTAGTCACTTGTTGGGGAATATAACCTTGGCTCACTGTAGCAAAACTTGGAAAATAAAAATAAATAAATACCTAAGGGAATTTGCATTTGCTTAAGCTCATTTAAGTAACAGACACCTCCTTCCTTCCATTCCTTATAGGAAACAGAGATGTCTCATGGAAGCCAAGAACAGGGATATAATCAGGTCTCAGAAATGAATTCAAATCTTTTCTCATGTATTCTATTCTTGGTATACCTGATGCATGGCTCTATCTACAGGTCATCTTCTGCTATTTGGGTTCCTAAAGCTGTCTAATTATGATTAACCATGAGCTTTTTTTACTTTGTAAGTTCAACATCCAGAAAAGAGATCGGTTTCTCTCTTCTCTTCTCTTTCTCTGACTCATAGTGAACTGATAAATTATGGGCAAGGAATAGAATGTAAAGATCAGCTTAGTCCATCTTGAATCAGTCCCCTACTTCTGATTACTTCTGATCCAGCCAAGAGGTCAGGACTATGTTTTGCAAATTGCCTTGTGGGTTGACTGTTATGTGAATCATGGAGAAGAGAAAGCAATCATAACATGTGGGAGAGTGAGAAATGGGAAGGCAACACATTAGGGTCCACAACAGATATTCAAGGCATCTATTTCTATAGAAACTCTAAAATGTAGTGTTTAATGAAGCAAAGGGTGGCTTACTCGCTTATATCAGCAGCAACCACCCTGAGTAGTGTCATGGCCGATGCCTTCAGCCTACCAGGAATCCCTCTAGGAGAAACACCTTCAAGGCGCACCCTGTGAATTCCTTGTTGTGGACCTTGTTTACTATCTCATGCGGGCAGACAAGAAACAAGTCTCAAGCATCTCAGTACTGAGAACAAATGTTTTTGTTTTATGAGTCTTGGGGTATATGTCAAAAATTGTGTTGTTCGCTTCACATTTGCTACTGGAAATCCAGAAGTGCTAAGTGTATTTTTAAATATCTTTTATATATCATCCTTCTACTTTGATTCACCTTTGCCTACGATCCCTCACTTATTTTAAATCTTTCTTTATCTATCTGGAGATTTTCAGTGCAGTTTAAGCTGTCCCTTCTATGTATTGTATTTATTTGATTTTAGCATAGAAAATTTTTTAAACTTTAGAAAACAATCTTCATGTTCATATCTATATCTCAGTTAAAATAAATTTTTAAATGACAAACCTGTATGGTTTTGTTCATATAAAAATGCAGAAATTTTCCCAGGCTTGGTCAGCAAATTTCAAGTTATTTTTTCTAGTTTGGTAGTCCTAGCGAGAAATCCTTCCCCTTTCTATGTATTTTCTTATGTTCTGTTTTAATTACTGCTTCCTGGTCCCATAAGCCTCTTCAAGCTTCCTTCCAAAAGCAAAGATAAAAAAAAATTCTCATGCGGTTAGAAATTTCAAAACATACCCAAAAGGTACAAAATGAAGAGTAATGCTATGTTTCAAGCAGCTTTCAAGTGTCAAGAAAAGAATGCCTGTCCATGTTTCACTCCTCAGGGAGCCAGGCATATACGTGACCCTCCTCTGAAGTGGCAACTACATATAAACTCTCAGAAACTCTTTTACCCCACCCCTGTACAAGCTTCTATTGAAACACAAGCCACTCAGGTAAGTTTTCAGCATAGGCTGGGTAGCCAGATTAGAAAGCCATCTATCTGGAAGTGCTGCCTGTTATCAGAGGCACTGCAGTTAACTTGTGCTCCTTAGCTCTCCAGAGAGACAGGGTTTCCGTCTTTAGTTCGAGCAAGGTGCAGAGGCTCAGCCCTTTGGCATCTCTATTGAGTCATGGCCTCACAGCATGGCATTCTGTCTTGTTATGTCAAGTGCCACTTTACTAGGAAACATCTTAGCACAATTGGACAAAACATTTGCTTTCTCCTCAACATGAAAATATGTTTGATCTGTTAGAATCTATTTTTTTAAATGCTAAAATAGTGATGTAGTCATGGTTAAACTCATAGAAAAGCAGGTTCTCTTGGAACTCTATTTCAACTACATTTCTCTTTTCAGAAATCCACAGTGATGATGATTCCGATCGCCAGCTGAGGAGTAGAAAGAATTATTGAATAAAGTAAAGGTGATTGAGCTTTGACAGCAACTCACTGCTGACATTTTAAATATTAATCATCTATTCTTTTCCATTCTCTCTATAAACATGTATTAAGACCCTATCATGCAGCAAGCATTGAAGTTACAAAGGTTAACGAGACATATTTTTCTCGTCCTTCAGCAGCTTAGAGCCCAGTGTAAGAGATAAAAATGTAAAGAATTAAGTTCTGACTAAATGTGTAAAAGGAAAAAAAATGGAAGCAATAAGAAAATGCTCTGTTTGTAGAGCATTTAACAGGGCAAAGAAACCAACTTGGGATAACATCTTTAAGAGAAATTGTCCTCTTTAGGAGCTGAACTGAGGTTTGGTAACTAAAGAAAGGAAAGTCACAGCAGATGCCTAGGCAGGTCCTGTGAAAAAGTGAAAGGTTGAAAATGAATCAAATAGCAATTTTTTTTAACTTTTTCAAATTTTAACAATAATAAAATAGCAAACATTTTTTTAAATTGACTTGGATCTAATGTAATAATATGAAAAATTCTATAAAATAGAATGAATAAATAATAAAATGAATAAACAGCATCATGTATAAGATGATCCATTTGTGATCAAAGAATATATTTGTGTGCATGTCTACAAGCATATGTAACTGTACAGGCAAAGGAAAGAAAAGGATACACCTCTAAGTGATAAGAGCATTTACCTCATAAATGGAATAGCTTTTATAATGAAAATGTATTAGTCTATTATAGTTAAAGATTTAAAAATATTGAAAAGTTAAAAAGTAAATGCGCATGGCAAATATTTCAGACAACATGGAAGGTTACAGAAGTAAAATAATTAATACTCCCACCACTCACAAAGAACCACTACTGATATCTTAATGTATAAACTTCCAAATATAAAGCTTTGCATACACATTGCATATTTCTTATAAAAATTGTATCACACACATATACCTGTATACAACCTTATATTTATCACTTCTATACTGTGTATATTTCCATGTCTATCAATTTTATAGATGAACTATAATCTGTCTAAATTTCTCTTATTGGTCATTTTATTTTTTCACCTTATAAACAATGATACAGCACTATATACTTATACCAGCAACTTTGCATATTTGTGCAATCATTTCCTTCTATGAAAATGACCTGTTCACCAGGATTTCTTTTAAAGTGATTCAAGTAACTTTAGTCCTTAGCCACATAAGGACAGCTTATTTTTACCCTTTTTTCTCTGTGGCTCCAGATAAACTGGAGTTCATTTGTCTGTAAAACATGTTCAATTCTCTTTCTTTTGTCTTCTGACATATATATCCCAAACAAAAATTTTAATTCAAAGTTGCTGTAATAGATGCTAAGTTCTGGAGACGCCATTTTTAAGACATTATATTTCATACTTAGTTTAGGCTATTTGAGTTTCCCTTTCCAATTATTACAAAACAATCATAATCACAGGGCAATACTTCAGGAGTCAATTCCTTGGTACCTATAGATAATTGGTGGTCTGAAAATACCTTATGCCTAATAAATATAAATATATAGGTAAAAAGCTCTTCGGAATAAACAATGAGAAATATAGATGGAAATTTAGATGTAAAAGAAGAAATATATGTCCAACATCGTATATTGAGCTTCGCACATTTGAGCTGATACAACACAGATCAGATAAACTCTAAGGTCATTTTTGACTCTAACATTCTACCATTCTATGATCAATATGCTTGTCTTTCAGTGTTTTCAAAACCCACATCCTGGGATATGCTTGTCTAGTTATGTTAGATGGTTGGATCTTGATATATTTATCTGTATGCAAGCGTTAATGCTTCATTTATCAGAAATGACAGGAAACAAAGTTTATCAACTAAACTACTAACCCGCATTTTCAAGGTGCTATTCTTAATACCTTTAGGTACAAATATGCTTTAGAGGTTTGTTACAAATTTTCAGTTGAACATTTACCATTGCTTATTACCTTATATTGATAAATGTTCACTAGGGAAAATTACTGAAGTGTGGCAAAGTATGGCAACTTTAGAAGTTTTAGCATTTGTAGAGCTGTTTGCCTCTATAATATCACACACCAATTAATGTGATAAAATCTATTAGCTAAACTATATGTATGCCAAATCTTTTCAGATGAACTTGTCTCATTATCCAAAATTTGTTTTGTCTAGTTCCTATGTTGATTTCTGTCACTTTCCATGCTGCCACTGTGTTTTGCTTGTAAGTCTGTTTCCTTAGTTTATATATAATAACTTAGGGTTACAACACTAAGGTTCTCTGAGTTAAAATATATGAGTTTAGTGATATTCATTTGCTATTCATGTATTTTTTTCAATTATCTCTTGCTTTATTCTATATTCTAAATTTCGATGTTACTGGCTAAAAGGAGTGAGATTTTAGAGTGTTCGTTAGTTTCCTCTTAAAAATATGTATTGTAGTATCACCACTATTAATCATTTTATAATGATATTCTGAAAGCAAAGCTGCTATAGACACAGTTATAAGGAATTTCACTGCACACTATGAAAAATGTAGGAGAGAAAGGGGAGAATTACAAGATCCCTTGTGCCTTACCAATACAAATATACTCTAGCAAGTTTCCTGTCTCTTTTGACTATCATTTTTTCCTTTCTATTTGGTCATTCCCTCGCACATACAAAGATACTGTTATTTCTCCCATCTTAAAAATTCCTATCACCACTCTCCAACTGCTTACTAGACTCTCTTTGGCACCAAATGCTTCAAAAATTGCCTATACTCAATTTCTCCAATTCCCTTTATTCCATTCTCCCATTTTTCAATCTGGCTTTTGTCCTTTACCTCTCCACTAAAACTGCTCCTTGTAAAGTTATCCAATGATCTCCATGTTGCTGACTCCAATAGTCACTCTCAGTCCTCATCTTACTCAGAATAACATCAGCATTTGTCAAATCTAATCTCTCCCACTTCATACACTTTCTTAACTGGGATTCAAAAATATTTCCCTAACTGTTCGTTTTCAGTCTTTCTGCTTGTTCTATTTCATTCTCTTAGTTTTGGAAGGCTGCAGAACTGAGACTTTTGTTTTCTTTTTTTTGTCAGTACTCACTCCACTAGAGCTGCTATTTTCTCAGTCTTAAGTACTCTATGAGACTAACTCCCACATTTATATATCTTGTCCAGCTATGCCTCCCAATTCCAGAATTATATATCAGACTATCTACTCAACATATCCTCTTAAAATTCTAACTGGCATATCAAGTATATATCAAAAATTGAACTTCTCGTGTTCCCTCAAACCTGTTTTGTACAGCCCTCCTTATTTAAGTTTATTGCAATACCAACCATCAAACTGCACAGGCCAAAAGCCTTAGAGTAATCCTTGGCTCCCACATTCCACAGCCAATCTGTCAGGAAAGTATCCTTGTGTTATTATTGTTCTATCATAAAATACAGCCAGAAAACAACAAGAAATAGGAAAAAAACACAAAGACTAAAATAATTTTGAAAAGAATGATAAAGCCTTAGGAAGTGTTAAAACCTTAGAAAGACTGGTCAATAAAAAAGAGAAAACCCAAATTACTAGGAGTAGGATGAATTGGTAGCGATCTTTCAGACATTAAATAATAGATAATATGCACAACGCCATGCCAAAATATTGGACGATTAAATAAAATTTAAAAATTCCTTGAAAAACACATCTTACCAAAACTAACAAGAGTTAATTGAAAAACCTAGCAAAAATCTTTCACAAAAACATCTTAAGGTACAGATGTGTGAACAAAATTTTAGCAATCTAGTGATATTACTCTTTTCTTTCAGTTTTGTATGACTATTCTAGCCAATGCTATTAGTCAAGAAAAAGTTATAAAAAGTGGAAAGGAAAAGATTAACACACCATTATTCAAAGACAACATGATTATACCTATAAGAAACTAGGAGAAATAAATTGTGCAACAAGAGTTGATAGAAGATCAATATAAAAAGTGTTTCTATATACCACAAAATGTGAGCTATTTATTAAGGTTACATTTATAATAGTCTCAAAGACATCAAATATCTAGGAAAAAATTAATGAAAAATACATAAGCTCTATACAAAAGTTACAAAACTTTGAGAAATTAAAGATCACCTAGATAAATGCAGGGATATACCATGTTCATGGATTGAATCACTCAATATTGTAAATATAATTTTTCCCAAATCAATCTTTAGGTTCAATGCAATTTCAATCAAAATGTAAACAATATTTTTGTGGAAATTTATAGGCTAATTATAAAGTTTGTTTATAATGTGCCATTTAAAACTATATTTAAAATAAATGTGATACTTAAAACTGTATAGATATAAAAAGAAAATGTAGGATAATATTTTTATGATCTTCAGGTAGACAAAAAAATATTTCTTAAGCAGGGCATAAAAAATGCATTAATTATAATTAAAGTTCTTAAAAATTAAGAATTTCTCCAATGTTCATTGCAGCATTGTTTACAGTGGCCAAGACATGGAAACAACCAAAATGTCCTTCGATAGATGAATGGATAAAGAAGTAGTGGTATATATACACAATGGAATACTATTTGGCAGTAAGAAAAGATGATATAGGAACATTTGTGACAACATGGATGGATCTTGAGAGTGTAATGCTGAGCGAAATAAGTCAGGCAGAAAAAGCAGAGAACCATGTGATTTCACTGATATGTGGTATATAAACCAAAAACAACAAAAGAACAAGACAAACAAATGAGAAACAGAAACTCATAGACACAGACAATAGTTTAGTGGTTAACAGAGGGTAAGGAGGATGGGGGTGGGATATGAGGGTAAGGGGGATCAAATATACGTGATGGAAGGAGAACTGACTCTGGGTGGTGAACACACAATGGGATTTATAGATGATGTAATACAGAATTGTACACCTGAAATCTATGTAATTTTACTAACAATTGTCACCCCAATAAATTTAAAAAATAAATTATAAAAAAAAAAAAGAAATTCTCCACTACAGCATTATTTACAATAGGCAAGACATGCCTAAGTGTCCGTTGATGGATAAATGCATAAAGAAAATATGGCATATATACACAGTAGAATATTATTTAGCCATAAAAAAGAAAATCCTGCCATGTGCCAATATGGATGAACCTAGATGTCAATATGCTAAGTGAAGTAAGTCAGAGAAAGACAAATATAGTATGATCTCATACATGAAATCTAAAAACCGAACTCATAGAAACAACAAGCATATTTGTGGTTGTCAATCTAGTAAAGAGAGAGTAGATTGGTGGGGCTGTTGGAGGGAATGGGTGAAGGTGGCCAAAGGGTATAAACTTCCAGTTACAAGATGAATAATTTCTGGGGATGTAATGTACAGCATGGTGACTCTAGTTAACAATAGTTTATTATATACTTGAAATTTGCTGAGAGAGTTTTTCTTAAATGCTCTCATCACACACAAAAAAGAAATGGTAACTATATAAGGTGATAGATATGTTAACTAACCTTACTGTGATAATCATTTCATTACTTACGAGCTCAGACAATTAAGTTCGCGAACTCATCCTAGAAAAAGTACTACATACATTACTGCTGAATATTACAATGGTCACCTTCAAAGCACTCCCCCTTGGAAGCTATGCTCTGACTCCAGCACCTAGTCCACCCTTCAAAGCAATTTTGGAACAGTTTTCTGGAATGGCCATAAGAACTGTCGTCGTATTACCCCCTTGATTTTCTGAATGTCATCAAAATGTCTTCCTTTCAATATTTAGTTTATCTTCAGGTAAAGAAAGAAGTCATTGAGGGACAGATCAGATGAGTAAGGAGGGTGTTACAATACAGTCATTTGTTTACTGGCTAAAAACTCCCTCACAGACAGTGCCATGTGAGCGGGTACATTGTCATGATGCAAGAGCCATGAATTGTTGGCAAAAAGTTCAGGTTGTCTAACTTTTTTATGCAGCCTTTTCAGTACTTCCAAGTAGTAAATTTGGTTAACTGTTTGTCAATTGGTACAAACTGTTTGTCAGTTGGTACAAATTCATAATGAATAATCCCTCTTATATCAAAAAAGGTTAGTAACATCACTGCAAGAAGTTTACAAACTTAATTGTCCAAACTTTGTGTGTGTGTGTGGCAGCGGGGAGACAGAACCAGGAGTGCAGTTTCCAGGCTCTTGGACTCACGTGGAAAGGTGCTGGATCAGGTAGTAAATGGCCATCAACTGTGATTGGATGGCCATCAGCTGTGGCTAGTTGGGCAGCAGCTGTAACCAGTGAACCATTGGCCACTAATATAACTGCTGTGGCTACGCTAGCAGCAAAATAGGGGCTAGCAAGAAGATGATGGCTGAGCTAGCAAGAGCGGATTACAGTTAGCATGTGAGGTTGGTTGGTGGAGAAGTGGACGGCAGGTTGTGGATTGTGTGGCTCCTGCTTCCTGTGTCTCCAACCCAGCCGCCAGAGAAACTATAGTGGTATTACTCTGCTATCTATGGCTCCATGGGTGTTCCTTTTTGGCCTCACCATGTCCTGTGTTCTTATGTGGGGAGCGGGACCAGAGACCCTGCATGATACCCTACATGACAGTGTGTGTAATATATATAGTATAGTGTGTATATTACATATATATGTATATGTATGTATATATGAGATATATATATGATAGATATATATATATATATATATATCCTATATATTACATAGATACCAAATGATCATCATATATACCTTAAACTTATACAATGTTATATGCCCATTTTATATCAATAAAGCTGGGAAAAAGAATCTCACAGACTCTGACATTCAGGAGGTACTTGATAAAAAAATGAAGAATTGCTCTTAAAATCACAGCATTCAAATAGTGAAAAAATAATTCACAGACCAGGAGGATATTTGCAATAAATATACAGCACAATGAACTCATATTAGTTTTCTATTGCAATTATAACAACTTAACCAAAAAGCCAACAGCTTAAACAACACAAACCTGTTCTTAACAGTTTTGTAAGTCATACACACAGCTTTCACTTGGTTAAAATCAAGGTGTCTACGTCAGCAAGGTTGTGTTTTTTCTGGAGACTCTAAGGGAAGATTCATTTTTTCGCTCATTGGTTTGTTGGCAAAGTTCAATTGCTTGTGGTTGTAGGATCAAAGTCCTCATCTCCTTGCTGGCTATCAGCTGAGAGCCATTCCCAGCTCCTTAAGGCTGATACATTTCTTGGCTGATGGAACCCGTTTCCACCATCAAAGCCAGCAAAGGTGCTTCAAGCCCCTCTCGTGTCATATCTCTCTGACTCTCTCCTCTGCCTTCCTATTCCACTTTGAAAGGCTCATGATTAGTTTTGGGCCTAGCAGGATAATCTCCCCAACTCAAGGCCCTTAACTTTAAATCACATTGACAATGTCTCTTTTGTCATGGGAGGTAACATACTCACAGGTGTCAGGGATTCAAACGTAGACATGTTTGGAGGCCATTAACCTGCCTACCACAGATTTGTATCTAGAATATAAAAGTAACTTCTATAAATCAATATGAGAAAGAAAGAAATCAATTGAAAAAAATGGACAAGTAAACTTGAACCGGTGCTTCACAGAAGAGGCTATCTAAATGGCTATTAAACTTATGAAAGTTCCTCAAATTCCTAACAAAGAGATGACAGTTAAAATCACAATGCAATTCCACTCCATGTGCCCCAGAATGACTAAAATGTGACATAAAGACAGTTCCAAGTATTGGCAAGGATGTGGAAAAATTAGAATTCAAATCTTGTTGATAGATATGTAAATTAATATAATCACTTTGGCAAACTTTTCAGCAGCATCCACTAAATTTGAACATAAGTATACTCTGTGACCCAGTAATTCCACTCATAAGTGGATGTTAAACGAAAATGCTTAGTATCTGCATTGGAGGATGTACAAGAATGTTCATAGCAGCACTAACCATAATAGTCAAAAAGTGGCAACAAATCAAATATTTATCAACAGAGGAATGGATAAAGTATGGCATCATAAAACAATACTAGTAAGTAATAAGAATGTTGGAACTGCAACTGTAATTCACAAATACTAAACAAAATATGCCAGATACAAAAGAGTACAACGTCATGATTTTTTTACCATAAAGTTAATCTTTGGTGTTAAAAGTCAGGATATTTTCCTTGGTGGGAAGAAGTGTCTGGGAGGTAGAAGAAGGAAAGGATTATGGGTACTAGTGATAGTGTTTCTTGATCTGAATAATTACATTGGTCAGTTTATTTTGTGAAAATTCAGATTTGTGCATTTATGGTTTGTGCATATTCTATATGTGTCATACATCAAAAAAGAATTATTATCACTTCTTTGCTCTAAATCCTGCAATGGCTCCCCAGTTTTTCGCATTAAATCCCTAAACCCCTACACTGCATCCATGCCCTACATCATCTGCCCTCCATTACCTTTCTCAGCTCGTCTCATCTCTCACTGCTCTCCTTGCTCACTCTGCTCCAGCACTGCTGGCTTCCTTGCTGTTTCTGATGTCAGTTCCTCTCCTCTGAGAGCTTTGGTTGTATCTTTTTGCTCTTCCTGGAATGCTCTGGCCATACATTTATTTATCTCCCTAACCTCCTTTAAATCTTTGCTCAAATCTCACCCCCTCCATAAAGCCTACTCTGAATGCTTCGACCCCCAACACAAGCACAAACCCTGGCTGCCCGATGTTGCTTATGTTGCTCTACTTTGTTTTCCTATAGCATTATTATCTTCTAACACATCATAGAGTTAACTTGTTAAGTCTTTTGTTTAATGTCGCTCTACTTACTGTAAGCTTTTCATTTTCATGAAATCAGGGATCTTGTATCCCAAGGACCCTGTGCCTAATACGAGTTGAATGAATGAAGTGAATGAATTAATCAAACAGCTCAGTGTGCGATATGTTTCTCTGTTTAATGCTTAATAGAGCTCTTAGAGATAAATATAGGGTTTACCTCACACACTCTGTCCATAGCTGTTTACTAAAAGAAATAACAGAATTCCTAAGCGGGTGCTGTAGTTTCTGTATCTCAGTAACAAACAACTTAGCTGACAATTAGGTATGTGTTTATAAGAATAAAAGTCTTTCTCATTGCACAAAAGGGTTTACCATAGCAGTCCTGACAGCGATCTTTAGAAGGGCCTACGTACAAGGTTAGCCCTTGGCTGATATCTGGGAACTTGGATTTTGGGAGTGTTCCCATTGTTGTCTAACTGGTAATGGTGATTTACGTCTCTAGATCAGGGGTGTCCAAATTTTTTTCAACGTTTTCACCAAGGGCCAGATGCGGTAAAATACACAAACAGCCGGGCCACTCATTCGAGGTGAAGTACGTATTGCCTCACCTGGTTTATTTAAGTAAACTAAATATATTTTTGGAATTTGCTGTGGGCCAATTAACAATGGATCATGGGCCGCAGTTGGCCCGCAGGCCGCAGTTTGGACACCCCTGCTCTAGACTGTGCAAACATACAATGTGGTTTATGTTAATGCTTGCTTTCCTACTGAGAATCTGAAATTTTGGTACAGGTTAAGCAGAGGGTGCCTACACCCAATCCCCAGTAAAAATCCTGGGCCTTAGTCTCTAATGAGCTTTCCTGATAGACAATATTTTGTATGTGTTGTCACAATCTGATGCTAAAGGAATTAAGCATGTCTTGTGTGGTTCTAATGGGAGAGGACTGTTTGAAGCTCGTACACAGTTTCCTCCACACCTTGCCCATGTGCCTTTTCTCTTTGCTAATTTTGCCCTGTATCCTTTTGCTGTAATAAATCTTAGCCACGAGCATGACTATATGCTGAGTCCTATGAGTCTTCTTTGCAAATCACCAAACCTGAGGGGGTTCTTGGGAACATGAACAACAGGCTCTTCATCCACAAATGAGGTAGTAGGAAATGTATAACATGCTCTTCTCATTTTGCACAGTGTCTCAGAAAACAAATGTTTAATTTGAGAAGGAATGCAGATATTGTGATACATGGGCTCATTCATTAGGGAGATGCTACAGCAACTAGGATAGACCTTAGCCATTGAAACTGTAAAGAATGTAAACTCAGTATGAATATCCTAGTCCCAAACACCGACAAAAATAAAAAAATGATCTGTATGCAGAGAAATAGATAATACTGAGCTGCTCGCAATCATCTGTACGAGGTGCCCACAGAGACAGGAGTATGCCATGCGTAGGGAAGTGAGTCTGGAAGGATCAGAGGCAACATAGAGTACACTGTCCAAACCATAAGACACGGTAGCTGTCTAGTGATGGCTGACTGACCTTGCAGGAATTGGATCCCAGTGCTGCCAGGACTTTGAATTTTTAAGTCAGAAAAGCATATTTTTAACTGAAGTTTCCCAATGTGTAAACCTTGGCAACAAACTAAAACAATTTTTAAAGTGGTCAAACAAAATGTAACCACTGTGGCCAGTGCAAAGATCTGGGATCATTAAACTAAATAATCTTAGCTCTTGCTCAGCAGCAATTTGCTTTCAGATAACGCAATTAGAAAAATTCATGCACAACAGCAAAATAGCATCAAAGCTGACAACGTCATTAGAGTACTTTGAATAAACTAACAACCAGAGTGTTCATTATTTAGTCCCCAAGAATGGCAACCTTTACTTTCACACAGATGCCAAATGATAATGTCTATGTAATTTTAGCCCAACACACAAATATACAAAGCAGCTAGGCCCTCAGCAGAAGAGCTGACCTGTCCTCATTCATCAAACCCACTCTCATCCCCAGGATAAACAGTTCCAAAATTACTACTTGGCTAAAGATCTGGCCTAACCCAGACTGTGAAAATGCACTCACCTATTTTGAAGTTGTCAAGTATTTTAACTATAGATTTAAGACAACCATTATGCCCCCTTCTTACCACTTGATTTTTCTCTGTGTTATTGTTTTGCTCTCTGGATCAATCCAAGAAAAAATATGCCTTTTTACAAATATTTATTATCTTTTCAGCAGGTTCCTGGTGGAATTTTGAATTTTCTAAACTAGACTGCTGGTCAAGGCATGATCTCAGAATTTCATCCATTTTGAATGTGATGTGATTCTAAGTGGATCATTTATTTATCCAGAAAAAAAGCTAAGTAGGAGGTAAAAAAGCAACATAATCAGAAGTAAAAATGCTCATGTCATTATCTCAAACACACATGTTGATGATAACTATTCTGGGCAGTTTATTTTGCTCTCCCTCCTTGTTTTCAAGTTTGTACTCAGTGACAGATCTCTCCTTACTAAAAATAAACCATTTGTCTTTCAGAAATTAACTAAGTATGTCCCAGTTTTGTGAGGCTGTATTTCTCATGGCATAAAATCTCTAATAGATGAGTTCTTCAGAAGTTCTAGTGAAACGTAAAATTCCCAAACAGCTTTATCTTGTTTGTGTGTCTATGTACAAATAGTCAATATGCTAACCATAATACATATTCAAGAGTAGAAGATACTTGCTTTATTATAAGTCGCGATGCAACATATAATTTTAAAGCTCCATCTCATTCTATTAAGTATATATATATATATATATTCCATAGTTTTGATAGGGCTAATAATTAAGTTTTAGAAAACAAAAATCCAAGATGTATTTGATCATTATTTCCTGAGATAAAATTTCAGCAGGTTTTTTGCTTGTTTGTTTTTTGCTTGTTTGTTTTTTGAGAAGATTAATTCACTTGGAGATAAGAAGGATGCCTTTGAGCTGGGTTCACTTGACTGAGCCTTAGGAGGCCTCAATTTTATTTCAGGATATATGAGACACTGTCATTCATCACAGAAGTAATTGGAATAGGCAATGGTCTATATAAGGGGCACCAGGAAAAACTCTGTCCAAAGATTCATTCTATCATATACTGCCCCAACTGTTTCTGCCAGAAATTCCACAAGTTGGTAATTCATGGCTTTATTGTGCATTTTCCTCATTGTGTCCCTATTTTAACACACAAACACCCCTAGAAGAGTAACAAATCAGGTGCCTCACATCTTTGTATAAACAGTGATATCAGATTGAACTATCTCCTCAAACGAGACCCTTACAAACATTCCTGTCCTGGTTGTCAGTGGCTTTGAGAAGGGGAAGAAGGGCAGGGAAAGAAGGGGTTTCGAGATAAATGAAAACAAACTTTATTTTACATATCCGTCAGCTTTGCAACAGCAAAAGTCTTCCTCAAATAAATTATTACCAAATTTTCATTTCATTTACCTTAATAAAATTTTACTAACAAAATGATATATGTTCAACTAATATAAATATGGTACTGTTAATTTTTAAAAGTGATATGTTCTGTAAATGACTTTTTAAACCTTTAGAATATACGAGCAATTACAACTAAGTTTGCGAACTCATCCTAGAAAAAGTTCTATATACCTCACTGCTGAATACCACTATGGTCACCCTCAATGTACTCCCCTTGGGAAGCTATGCACTGATGCCAACCCCAAGTCCACCCTTCAAAGCAATTTTGAAACTCTTTTTCTGGAATGGCCATCAGAGCTGTCCTTGTATTACCCTTGATGTCCTGAAAGTCAACAAAATGTTTTTCCTTCAATATTTCCTTTATCTTCAGGTAAAGAAAGAAGTCATTGAGGGCCAGATCAGGTGAGTAGGGACAGTGTTCTAATATACTGTCAGTTATTTGTTTACTGGCTAAAAACTCTCTCACAGACAATGCCGTGTAAGTTGGTGCATTGTCGTGATGCGAGAACAATGAATTGTTGGCAAAAAGTTCAGGTTATCTAACTTTTTTATGCAGCCTTTTCAGTACTTCCAAGTAGTAAATTTGGTTAACTGTTTGTCAATTGGTACAAACTGTTTCTCAGTTGGTACAAATTCATAATGAATAATCCCTCTTATATCAAAAAAGGTTAGTAACATCGCTGCAAGAAGTTCACAAATTTAATTGTCCCACCTTCGTTTGTGTGTGTGTGTGTGCGTGCACATGTGTAATATATATCTATTACATAGATACCAGATTATCATGGTGTATACCTTAAACTTATACGATGTTATATGCCCATTTTATATCAATAAAGCTGGGAAAAAGAATTTCATAGACTCTGGCATTCAGGAGGTACTTGATAAAAATAAATGAAGAATTTCTCTTAAAATCACAGCATTCAAACAGTGATTTCTGGAACAGTGATGGCCATTCCAGAAAAAATAATTCACAGACCAGGAGGATATTTGCAATAAATATACAGCACAATGAACTCATATTAGTTTTCTATTGCAATTATAACAAATTACCAAAAAGCCAACAGCTTAAACAACACAAACCTCTTCTTAACAGTTTTGTAAGTCATACACACACAGCTTTCACTTGGTTAAAATCAAGGTGTCTGTGTCAGCGAGGTTGGAGACTCTAAGGGAAGATTCATTTTCTTGCTCATTGGTTTGTTGGCAAAGTTCAATTGCTTGTGGTTGTAGGATCAAAGTCCTCATCTCCTTGCTGGCTATCAGCTGAGAGCCATTCCCAGCTCCTTAAGGCTGATACATTTCTTGGCTGATGGAACCCGTTTCCACCATCAAAGCCAGCAAAGGTGCTTCAAGCCCCTCTCGTGTCATATCTCTCTGACTCTCTCCTCTGCCTTCCTCTTCCACTTTAAAGGCTCATGATTAGTTTTGGGCGTAGCAGAATAATCTCCCCAACTCAAGGCCCTTAACTTTAAATCACATTGACAATGTCTCTTTTGTCATGGGAGGTAACATACTCACAGGTGTCAGGGATTCAAACGTTGACATGTTTGGAGGCCATTAACCTGCCTACCACAGATTCGTATCTAGAATATAAAAGTAACTTCTATAAATCAATATGAGAAAGAAAGAAATCAATTGAAAAAAATGGACAAGTAAACTTGAACCGGTGCTTCACAGAAGAGGCTATCTAAATGGCTATTAAACTTATGAAAGTTCCTCAAATTCCTAACAAAGAGATGACAGTTAAAATCACAATGCAATTCCACTCCATGTGCCCCAGAATGACTAAAATGTGACATAAAGACAGTTCCAAGTATTGGCAAGGATGTGGAAAAATTAGAATTCAAATCTTGTTGCTAGATATGTAAATTAATATAATCACTTTGGCAAACTTTTCAGCAGCATCCACTAAATTTGAACATAAGTATACTCTGTGACCCAGTAATTCCACTCATAAGTGGATTTAAATGAAAATGCTTAATTTATGCATTGTTCAGTGTTAATATTCTATCAGTGTTAATATATGCATAGTTCAGGTCGTCTAACTTTTTCACGCAGTCTTTTCAGCACTTCTAAATAGTAAACTTGGTTAACTGTTTGTCCAGTTGGTACAAATTCATAATGAATACTCCCTCTGATAGCAAAAAAGGTTAGCAATATCGGTTCAACAAGTTCGCGAACTTAATTGTCAGGCTTCATAGAAGTGATGAAAGTTTCTTCCTAGGTTTCTAACATGGGTCTATCTGATGACCAGTTTTATGTTTAATAGGAAAGCAAATTTATTCTAAACTATGAGGAGTACAAGTAGAGACTAGTGAGGAAAATACTGACATTAAATAAAGCTGACTCAAGTTCTAGTTCTGGCTCAGTTTCCAGCTCTAGAATTTTGTGGATATTCATTTTTTCTTCCTTGGGAAATCTAGCCCTAATCTTTAAAATATATATTCAAATGTTTCTTCCTGGAAAACACAAATAAGAATCTGTATAGAACATAATTTACATTATTATAGGGCATAATTTAATCTGTATAATTTATAATTAAGCTAGGAAAGTCTATCCTTATCTCTGGGGACTCCAGATGTTCGCTTTGACCTTTGGCCAAGTTAAATACAATGGGATTTATCATGGGAAGTTTAAAGTCCCATCTCCCCAACATCTCCCCAGGGCCAGTTTGTTTAATGATGGTTTTTACCTGCTGTATATTGTTAGCCAGCCTGGTGTGACCACATGACCAGAGGAGCATAAATACCCGCAATGGGAACTTCTGCCTTGAACGCTCCCAAAACCAAGATTCCTCACACAAACATTGGTGTTTAATTCAGAGATAAATTGTGTCCTTAGCTGAATAAGAGCCCCGCAAAGCTTGCACATGAATGTCTTTCAGAACTCCAATTGTTTGCCTGAATTTTTCTCTTGCTGCACTGTATCATTTGCCTGTAAATACCAATAAACATTTTATGTGAGTAAGCCTTTTTGTGTTTGTTGAGTCCTTTCAGGAACAACTGAACTTGTGGAATCCTTGCAGTGTCTAATGGATAGACTCCAGTAATCTTCCAACATCAATGAATATGCACAGTCTATTGAAATCAGTCTACACAATACCTCTGACTTAAGCATGATTGTATGCAAGTTTCTACCATCAAATTATATTCTGCCTGAGGACTTGAATAAACATTTCTCCAAAGAGGACGTACAGATGGCCAATAGGCATATGAAAAGATGCTACACATCACTAATCATCAGAGAAATGCAAATTAAAACCACAATGAGATATCATCTCACACCACTTAGAATGGTTATCATCAATAAATCAATCAACAAGTGTGGATGAAGATGTGGAGAAAAGGGAACCCTTGTTCACTGTTTGTAGGATTGCAAATTGGTATAGGCACAATGGAAAACAGCATGGTATTTCCTCAAAAAATTAAAAATAGAAGTGCTACATGATCCAGCAACTCTACTTCTGGTACCCGTAGTTATCTGAAGAAACCCAAAATATGAATTTGAAAAGACATATGCACCCCTATGTACACTGTAGCATTATTTACAATAGCCAAGTTATGGAAGCAAACTAAATATCCATTGACAGAAGAAATAAAGCAGAGGTAGTACATGTATACAACAAAATATTACTCAGCCACAAAAAAGAATGAAATCTTGCCATTTGCCATTTGCAACAACATGAGTGGACCTAAAGGGTATTATGCTAAGTGAAGTAAGTCAGACAGATAAAGACATGTACCATATGATTTTACTTATACATTTTGATGGTTGTCAGATGGGAGGGGGATTTGCAGAGGGTGGGTGAAAAGGGGAAGGGATTAAGATGTACAAATTACCAGTTATAAAAACATTCACAATGATGTAAAGTACAGCATAAGGAAATAGTCGATAATACTATAACTATGTATAATATCAGATGGATATTAGACTTATCAGTGATCACTTCGTAAGTCATATAAATGACTAATCACTATGTTGTACACCTGAAACTAATATATTAGGTTGGTGCAAAAGTAATTGAGGTTTTTACAATTATTTTTAACCTTTTAAACTGCAATAACTTTTGCACCAACCTAATAGCATCGTATGCCAACTGTAATTGAAAAAATATATATATTTTTAAAAATTGTACTCTGCCCCTCTTTGCCCTTTTGCAAATGATTCTCATTTTGCAAAAACTTCTCCCACATTAAAAAAAACAACAACAACAACAACTATATATATTTTTTCTTTTCGGTACTCTGACACCTACAATCCCTACAACTACATACAATCCCAGGATTATTGATAGAAATACTTACATAGCACACCTAAAATATCCTTGGCAGGTAAATATTAAATCTCAAAAATTCTGATAGATTTAATATTTTGCTGATTAGACATGTGGGAAATGTTAAATATGTGGGAAATGACTTTGCCTCAGAGTGGAACTCAGACATGAAAGTGAAGCTCCTGACAGTTAAGTGTGGAAGAATTTGAGGGTTTAACAAGAGCAATTAGCAAAAAATGTATCTGCTGCAAATTAAGAACAAAGTTGAGAGAAAACAGGTTGCACCTACAATATCAAAAGCAAATAAAAATTTTAAAACAAATGCTCTTGGCTAGGGTGGATCCATGAAGAGGGCTTATCTAGAATTCCCCCTTTCCTCAGCATGCTGTGTATGGCGTGTCCTCTGGCATGCTAGGGTCTGGTGACCCACTCGAGTGGGAATGTCTGTTCCATGCAGATTAACAGCCCCTACCAGATCTCCCCAGACAGAAATGCTTAGTGAACCACTGTGCCAGTGGCCAAGCTGTTCTCTGGCTGTAAATTGCTCACAGTGGGAATGAATTTACTCTTCTAGAACAGAATTGATGAGAGTCACATCTTCTCTTAGGAAAAGAAAACAATGCAGTGATTCTGAGACATTTAAGGCAACTTTAAAAAGTACCTGTTGTACTTCACAGTTAACTCTGGGACATCCAGAAGGAAGAAACAATCACCCATGGAGAAAAAGCAAAGCTCTGCCTTGATCATTTTGTAAAAAGTGGCATTTTTCTTGCACTGGCTTTCCAGTTCCCACCACTGATCCACTTTTCCCCTCTTCAGAATGCCTTGCACAAGAATCATGTTTTTCTCTGAAACTAATGAGAATTCGATTCACAGGTGTATGGAAATTCAAGGAGGGGTAATTCCCTTGCTGCAAGTCTTCGTTTTTTACCCATTTAAATATTTACATATACCATGAGAAGTGGTATTTAGAGAGTTTTCTTTATCCATATAATTTAACAATCTTTTTAACTGTCTTAATAATCATAAAAGTTTTGTGTCATTTTGGTTTAATATTTCCTCATAATTATTATTTACCACCTATCATCAGTTTTTGTGCCTCTGAGATACTGCTGAGCTGAATACTTGCCCAGCCGTACAGAGGCCTTGAACAGCACTGGTTGAATTAAAGATGAAACCCAAGCTGTCCACTGCTTAATGACAAGTTATCACATTGTACTAGACCTTCTCATTATCTACTTTAGTTTTGTATTTTATGATTTAATTATACTGGCACTAAATTAGAGCTATAGGAGGAAATCAGTAGGGTCTACTTTAAAATTTTCAACTTGAGACTATGGTCTGAATTATTCTTATCCTATTCAGTTATAAACTATAACTTTGCCTATGCGAATATAGACTCACAATCTAAACCATACCTATCCCACTTGCTTGCCTGGAATACTAGACATCTGGATACTCTTCACCCTATTCTGGGATTAATAAGCAATACCACCATTGGGCTATGTCTAAAAAGGTTCTTGGCTGGTCCAGACGCTAGAGATGAACTGCCGAGTGCTTCAGAGACACTAAGACACAATAGAGCCCCTCATTACCCACATAAAAAGATCAGGCCATATGACTACCACTCATCCCTTAACTTCATAGGCACAAAGAGATTACTCAAGTTAATGATGACTTGTCCTGCATTCTAGTCTGCTGATTAGGGCCCATTCCCCCACTTCGTTCCCACTAACCTTGTTTCACAGGGGCTAGACTCTATTATTCTCTGCCTCGTTTTTTTCCAGGATGCCTCGATGGACTCGATGCTTCCATTACTTCTTTCCTGTAGCTCTACACTGTACCCAGTACCCCCTCCTCCCAGATGTGACCTGCAGCCATGGATTATCTACCTCAGTCTGGGACTGGTTTGAATTTGCCATGCTCCTGTGAAAACTTGATGTAAAATTTTTACTGCATTCCTTGAACTGGAATTCCAGTTCCCATCACTACCGTGTTTCCTGTGTGAATCCCTTGGCTCCTCAAACTCAGCTCCTTCCTTTCCCAGCAGACTTCTCAGCTAATGCCAGCTGCATGTATTTCAAAACTTCCTGTAAGTTTACAGCACATACCCAATCACCCCTGCACTTAAAAATTCCTCTGACTTTGACTGTGAATTCCTCGCCTTTACCTGCTTCAGCAACACCACAAGCAGCAGGCATTTCAAAGCATTTTGCAGGCCTGCCTTTATGGTCTCTCATTTTTTCACCACTGCACTGCCCCTCCTTTCATTCACTGAACTCAACCAGGCCTGATGAAAGGTTTTGTAAAACTTGCTCTCGGAAAGCACCGTTTTGTGCCAGACCAAGTCATCATTTTCTAACCGGTTTTGAGGGCTTATAAAGCCCACTGACATGATCTGTGCTTTTCAGATCCATGCCTCACCATGTCCTCTCCATATGCTACAGGATCGAAGCAGTTCTGTTTGATTGCCCCTCACACACCTCTAGCCCTCCTTCCCTTTGGTCATCTCTATTTACAGCTGCGCTGGCAACTTGCCTGATCTGCTATTTCATCTTCTGTCCACATCCCCACATCCATACAAAATTTGCAGCAGACAGTAAAGGAGCAGGGATGGGGATAGGTCCGATACCACTGGAACAGACTAAGCAGAAGTTTGCTGAAGAGACAGACATGCCGATAGCAAATCACCAACTTGTTATTCAGAGCATGCCAAGGGTGTCATTTAGATTATGAAAATAAAGGTGTCCTGCTACATAAATTAGATTTGTGATGTAAACGATCTGTGGATTTATAACCCCAAATAACTTCTAAGGAAATATAAGAGGGTTATTTGGATATACTGTATATGCTTAATAGTAAAAATAAAAATGAAACATCAAACTAAATATATCTGAAAACATACTGTTTGATTTTGAGAACTGTATGCATGCAAGTATGCACAGGAGAGGGTGTTAAAAACACTCATGTCATCCCAAATAGCAATGCATCACTTTAGGTAAGGGAGAATAAGGTTTACTACTATAGTAGAATGTGTTCTCCAATGCACATGACAAAAGAAAATACTTTCACCAATAAATTATTAGTACGAGTATAGGCTAGTTTTATTATTCCCTCTTATTGCAAATTTTTATTCACCATATAAAAACACAGTAACAAATTTGGGGGAGGAGAGTCTACCTGTATTAATCGTTCCCAAGAATAATGAAGCAAAAAGCTTCATTAAGTATTTGAAAAAGAAAGTTTGATCCACATGCGATGTTCAAGTTAGAGATGTGAGTTCAGTTTGAAGATTATAAGGAAAATAAAAGCTTCCTCTCCCAAAGTTTATCTCTCTTCCAAAAAGGAAATGATCTTCACAGTGGAACACACACACACACACACACACACACACACACACACACACACACACAATAATCAAGTTTCAGTCACTTCAATTCTTTTTAACAGAAACTTCTGCAAATGTAAGCTTTTTCAGATACTTGCAGGTATAATGCAAAGCTATTTTCCCATCTGGTTGAACAACTGTGAAAAACTATTCATTGTAATAAAATCATGTCTGTTTACAAAATGTGCTTTGAATTCTTTCTTCCCTGTTACCTAATGAAGTAGTTGGTTAATAATAGGCAAAACCTTCACTTACAGTCTCAAAATCATTCTTCTGACAAGAATTAATTGAACTGGAACTGTTTATTTTTATGCATGCATACATTATCCCAAAATGGATATGTAAAATGTAGTAATTATTGTCCTTGATAAACACGAATTAGAGAGCTTTCATCCACTGTCTTTTTGATTCATGAATACTTATCAAGTATCTTCCAGAAAGATGATCCAGAAAAGACTTAGCTATTGCCATTGCTACTATGGTGCCCAACCCCTAGGGTCCAGAGGAGAGAACACTGACACTCTCACATTTGAAAGGGATTCATATTTACAGCAACAGAATTCTCAAGAAGGCCAAAATTAAAAAAACAAAACGAAAAAAGGCCTTAAACTTATAAATACAATCCCACTTCTAATTCTTCGCTATTTTATTTTAGAAATAGGTTGTGTTTGATAAAAGATTTGTAGTCAAAAGCCTGGTGCACATGCTTGCCTGGGCTTAAACATAGTCCTGAGTATACAAGCCCTCACTGGGAGGAAGATATTTTTCTCAGTCTTTCTTAACCTACTTTACATTACATGTGTGTCTGCACCATTCTGCACAATGACTAACACCCTCTCCTCCACCTTGCAAAACATCATTTCCACAAATCACATCTCTTTATAGCTAAATAAAACAACTCTAACCCCAAATTAACTCAGAGAGAAACCATCTCCGGAAAGCAAAGGAGACAACTTACCTAATAACACATATTTATGTCCACTGGGCTACAAGGATCTTACCCTACCATCTGACATCTTTAAAATTCTTGGCCTGAGATACAGTTTTGTATTGCTTTTATTTTACCTGAATTCTGGAATGCAAACATGTTTTTAATGAGAGAGAACTTCCAGACCTATAGGAAAAGACTTTGGTTAAAATTCAGACCAAAGCCTTATAATACTGTTTAAAGTTAGCCACTAAAACTTGTATTTGGTATTATAATACCAAAGGAAATAAAAAGCTCAGTCCATGTATTACAAAAACCAAATTTGACAACTTCCCATGACAGTTAGCTTGAGTGCACAAGTAAACCATCCGCATGTCAAAAAGGAGTACGAGTATATGCACTTTACAATCAAAAGAGATAATTTATTTGTAGTTATTTGTAATACATAGATATTAGCTGTTAGATTTTAAACGTCCCAGAGATCTGAAGTTCAGACCTGACATCATGTTGCTTACAGATTCTCTAATCAACAGAGTGGGTTGAATTAAAGATTATGAATTCCGCTACTAAAAATGATTCCACGAGCAGACAGCAATGAAGAAACAGTAGAAAGACATCAACACTGAAGCAGCAAACCATCTTGCCAAGGAATTATCCTGGGATCTTAGCAAGCTAGATATATGAGTACCACTGTCTACATGTCTGCTTACCCCACAAATATCTTGGGTAGTTTTAGCATCTACTCCAAATGTGGTCACCTGGGAGCTTATGCAGAATCTCAGGCCACATTGTACATCTACTGAATCAGATTCTGCATCTTAACAAGACACCTAGGTTATTTGAATGCATGATAAATTTGAGAAGTATTATTTCAGAATATACATTTGAAAATTCTGAGACTTCTTTTCTTAATTCAGAGCAATGATACATCACATGATTAACTCAGATAAACCACCTTTTTGAGAAAGAGGGCATAGAAAAATCTCAGGGAGGTAACAAAAGTTTTTCTTCAATGTATGAGGTAAAAGAATCATAGTCCTTATTTTTCTCAGTGGTGATTCTAGAATTTCTATGCAAAAGAAAGGATTAAACAGTTTATCTGCAAGTGTGTATTTTCTGTAAGGTTGAGACCACATCTAATATCCCTACAAAGAATGGGAAGTGGACTGATGTACTCACCTGGAATGTTCTTCTGCCTTGTAAATACCAGCAATTATCTTTCCCACGTCTAGGAATTTACTTTTCATTTTTGTCACTGACTTGTGTACAAGTATCCTCAGGAGAGGTAAACGGATATCAGTAATTTCAGTTACTATATTTACGAAAAATTCCATCTGTAAATTTGAATAGAAGTTGAGGAGATCTCTAATTGTTCTTGCTTTATTTTAGGCATTTTCGGTTGTTCTAAATGTATATTTCTGGGTTTTGGCAAAGGTAGAGTTAAGTGAAAGGACTTGAAATGAAATGCATTTCAGCTACCCATTTGTTCATTTAGCAAATGTTTATGGAGTATGTACTATACCCTAAGCTGTGAATAGGTGCTAAGTGCTAGAAATACAATGATGAAAAAGCATAGCCACTGGCCCCTCAACACATGGCCAATGGAGATACTATACAAAGCAATAATTTCACTTAGATGTTTAGGGGTACAGGAGAGAATACAAGACACTAATGTATAACAAAATCACCTTCATAAAAGTATTCAGAGAGGAAGGAAAAGATGACATGTGACTTTGATTTCACTACTACATGCATTTCGTTAAATTCCATTAGCCTTTTAAAGTCATAATTATTTAATTCTGGCCTACAACTATCTCAATACATGCTTTTGAAATCATTATTGAGGGCTATAAGAAGCAGGTACATATTACTAATATTAATTGTCACTAGCCACACCTAGGGCTGAACATTTTGTTAACAGTCCAAAACATACAACTCCAAATAAATGTCATTCTCACAAAATACATCACCTTGGGTGGTTTACAGTTGTTCAATCTATGAATTCTAAAGTAGTTACTGAAATTTGACAGTGATTGTTAATGTCATTTACAAATAAATTCTTATAGATAACTTTTAATTGCAAAGCACATTTGATAATGACTATGCAGCAAAAGGTGATTAAATCCATTGTAATGAATCAGGGAAGAAATTGAGAGAAAGAAAAAGCATGTGTAATGTTTCGAAAAGCTGGTTTTACATAAAACACAGAAAACAATGAACAATATAATCACTGGGCTGGAGCAGCTCTCAGCCCCCAACCTGATCTGAGATCAAAGATACTTTTACATCAGTTGATAAAATGGATCAATACACTCTCCAGTGTAAACATGGTCTTGCAGAGTTACATGTTTCTTTATAAAACAAATTATAATTAGGTAAATAAATAAGTAGAGACTTCAGCATGCTTTTTGATTTTCCTAAAATAATTGTGAAAGTGAACTTGCTTTGTAATGATGTTCCATTGAAATTACTCCTATAAAGGAATCTCTACCTTTCTGATGTGTAGATTTGACCGTTCTGTTGGGATTCAGATGATAGTGGACTATCAATGCAAGGAGATGTGAGCACACATATGCACATGTGTATCTGGATCTCTGGAGACTTTTATCTTAGACGGCATTTTTAGAAACAGTATTGAGATTTTATTTGTCACATTGCTTAAAATATTTTGGAAGATTCTTTTCTAAGTTACCTCTTAATCATCTTAAATGAAGCAAATCATTTTTCCCTCTCTGGGTGAATTTGATTTTTAAAATAGCAAGAGCCATTCAGATCCCAATCTGGTGAATTACATGTATAATCATGAGAGAGATTTTTTCAACAAAATTAGGCCACGGAAAAAAAAAACACATGATGATAAAGATACTGATTTTCTTATAATGCTTACAAATCAATTTCAAGGCCATTATCAACTTCAAAAAATTATAGTAATATTGAAATAAACAGTATCCAAAGGCCATCACTAATAATTGTGTTCTAAAGAACTAATAATATGAGCTATTGTGCATACCAAGATATGATTTATCCCTTCTACCTTATATAAGTATCCCAATAGCAAACAAAACAATTGATTTACCTGATGGTATTTTCCTCTAGATCAAGTTTAATTGTGACAATTATAACTTCAATTCATACTTCTAGTCCTTAAGAAAGTTGCTAGCACAGGGTCGGCGCTCGATAAGTGTGAAATAGGTGAATGAAGTGCATAAAATGAGTAATTTGGCAGAATCTATAATACTGTGGACTCTACCATGCATGAGTGTAACCAAACGTGTATACTAGTTTGACCTAAAGAAATCCTTTATCTATGTGATTTCCTTCCATAGGAAGTCCTATGACTGTCAAAAATAATGACCAAAAGGCAATGAATAAAAACTTCTCATCTAGAAATCACTGTAGCAAAATATTCTTTAAAAGATGAAAGTTTAAAAATAATACATTCAAATATTTATTTTATCCCTCATACAGATAAACTATGATATCAAACTCAGAACAGATATCCTGGCCAGAGTACTCAATTTTTATCTGGTTACAAGGACAGATACCGTATTTCACTCCCACCGACCACCCCCACCAAACACACGCACACACACGCACTTGCACAATAACATTGTACAAGAACCACATTCTGAGTTCTTGCACAATATTCTCATTTTTCACAGGGTATACTTCAGTCTTCAAGTATCGCAGCTAATAAGATTTCAAGAAACTATCCATTAATTCAACTCTGTCTGTAACTTTGTAGATTGGTAGAGGATATATCATTTTATGTGCAGAAATATGTATTGAACAATATGTATATAATTTATATAGGCGGGAGATATATGTGTACATATGTATGCGATAAACAAGCACATTATCTGAAGACAGTTAAGAGGGAAATAAAGGTAAGTGGAGAGAAAATGTCACCAGAACTGAAATTGAAATGTCTAGGATTATGTTACTGTAAACAAAACAAAACAAAAACCCACAGTAGATTTTGCTTCTACTGGAAATGTTTCACATTGAGAAAAAAACACATTGAAAGTCTCATAAAAAGTTCAAAACATGGTAAAAGTTAGGGCCCAAAAATCTCTAGTTAAAGCTCCATGTCTCATCCCAGGCTTTATCTGCACATGGCTGGAATGGACTGTCATACCTGAGTGGTTTTAACAATATACATACACGATGTCAGTAAATCTCATCCAAAAGGAACAATGTGATTCATTTTACCCTGACAAACTGCTTCCAGCAAACAAATATGAAATCTTCTATTTTATATGTAGTCTAATAGACTTTATAAATAAAAGATATAAGAAATATAAGCACTATTTGACTCTAAATTTTTTAGAAAAGATGCTAATACCAGCAATATAAAGCAAATTTGCCCCAAGAGTTTTTGTTTACACAAAGCAAAAGGCTTGCCCGGTAGAAATAACATGAATGTTAAAGGAAATTTAGCAAAGGCTATAATTTATGACAGCAAAAAAGTCTAAATAAAGACTTCCTTTAACACAATGTAAGACTCTTTAGAATCCTGAAGCAAGAGACTAGAATATTGGCCACAGTGAAACTTGATACTACTTCAAAGGAAGTATCACATAAGGGCAGTGGGGCAAAGGGCAGGGGGGAATCTAACAGTTCAGTTACACCAAGATAAATAAGAGTTTCACCACCTAGAGATATCTTTCTTCCAAAAGTACAAATTCCATAGGGAGATATAAGGTCAACAGAAATCACAAGAAAGGAATTGCTCTAATCTTTCCTCTGAGTCTTCAATGAGAAGGATCTCAGACTTACAAGCACTCAACCTGAAAAAAATTGGATGGCAACCCAATTTCAAATTGATTAAACTGCCATTTACCCATAGAAAGCCAAAACTGAAGAAGATAGAGAACTATCTGATATGTGTGTCATCTCCAGTTTACTGTGGTAGGGACTGAGTGTTTAAAAAATATATATCACACAGGCTGAGCACCAAACTATAATTTAGAAAGAGTCCCAAATATAATGGAAGCAATCCTAAAGATATTTGAGAAAATGCTCACAATTACAGATTGAAGTCTGCCAAACCATCACTGACAACTTGCTATCGTGCCTCCAACACCATTATAGGTCATAATGGTGTTGAGATATAACAATCTTGGAATGTCTACCAAAGGTAGCACAGCACAGCATGAAAGTCTATTTTTAAGTCATATTTATAATATCAGCAATATTTATATTAGTAATATAATAATAGTAACATTTATAATAGAGCACTTTATATTCCTAATGAGAACCCAAAGAATCCCTTCGATAGCAACATTTTCAAGGTTGAAAAGCAACCATCTCTCTATATTTTTGGTCTTGAAAAGTTGGATACTGATACAATGTTAGTAATGTAATAAAAGTAATATTTATAACACTTTATATGCCTAATGAGAACCCCGAGGATACCTTCACTAGCAATATTCTCAAGGTTGAAAATCAACTGTTTCTATATATACATTTTTGTCTCGAAAAATTGGAAAATTTTGAAAGATTAAAAATATATCCAGAATTGTACTGAGTTTCAAGATCTGGCTCAAGTTGCCTTCATCTCTTACTAGTAATATTGAAATAGCTTAGAAATCTTCAAACGTGTTTGCTCACGTACTCCTTTAAACAATTTAAAGTCAACAACTACGAATTCATTATGTGTTTAAATTGTTGTAAAGGATGAAATTTTTATTTTACATGTGTCTCGTGGAATCTATAGGTCATATTGTTTTAATCCCACCTTCCAATTAAAAACATATATAAGTACCAACAGGTAGAAATATTATCTTGTTTCTCTAATTCAAACATGTGTTTTCATTCCGTTACCCACACAAAAATTTATATAATACACACATGTATGCATGTATTTAAAAGTTAGAGCCGCGCTGTAGTGTGTGTGAGCTAATAGCTGTTGGTCACGTGTGGCTACTGAGCACTGGAAATATGGCTACTTCAAACTGAGATGTGCTGTACAGAATGGTGGTTTTTCTGGCAATAGAAGGAGGGTTCAAGAGGTGAGAATGTCAAGTCAAAATATCTGGAAATGTCCCTTCATTTTTACACCCTGGGGAAATGCACCACAGTAAAATCTGGAATGAATGAGAAATAAGCCTTTCTTTTGAAAGTGAAGGGAGATGCCAAATGGAAGATGAGACTGGTGAGCAAGCACAATGCCTTGACCTCAGATTCATTATCTGTCAGCTAAATTTGAGGCAGTTCGGTGATCTGGAAATTCATTCCTTTAAAGCCTTATGTGATTGCCAAGTTTTCAGGTGGCCTTAGAGGTTGTGTATTTTACTTTGAACACCACTCCATTATCTAACTAATTGTTGTCCTGTCTTTGTTCCTGACTCCTACAACCTGATCACAGCACAGCATACAGAGTGATTCTTCTAAATCAGAAATCAAGGCAGAAAATCACTCTTCTGCTCAGAACCTTCCACGAATTCCCAGTCTCACACACAATAAAAGCCAACTATCTTGACAGTAGCCTACAAGGCTCTTAACAATTTGCCCTTCGACACTGCTACCCCTGACTCCTATCCTGCTAGGAGACTCACTCTGCTCAACCACACTAACCTTCAACATTTCTTGTCAGGCTATCATCTCTGGAAGATGTTCCCTCTGCCAAAGTGTTTTTCCTTGACCCCATGAATCGTTACCTCACTTTCTTTAGGTTGTTACTCAGATACCTTCTCTGTGAGGTTTTTCTTGGCCTGTTCTATCACTTACTTACTTACCCTCCCTGTCCCCTTTTACAGCTTAATTTTTTTCCAAAGTACTTATTACAATGTGAGCATATATTTTCTTGCTTGTTGTTTGCTTTTTTACCCCTCATAGAATATAAGCTCATGAAAACCAGATTTTTTGGGTCTATTCCACATTCTACTGTATCCCTAAGCCAATATAAGGAACTTATGAGGCATCCAATAAACACCTGCCAAGTGAAAAAATTGTTTGATCCCCACTTATAAACGAGGCAAGTTGAACATTGAAGAACTGGATTGTTTTATTTTAGTTTGTTTTTTGTGTATGTATGAAATTTGAGGAATAGTTAATGCTCAAAATTATGCTCTAATGCACAGTTTCAGGTGGTTCTGTGGACATCAAGATTTACGCTGAATTCATCTGACTTTGCACATGTGACCCAAGTGTGTGCATGTTACTTGGAAAGCCACACGGTAATAGTGTATGTTCATTCAGTACTTAGCCCAACAGTATGCACATTCTTTTCAAATGATTTCCTTTGTTTTTAGTAAAATTGTTTTTTCAAACTCCAAAGCAGTTTCCTTAGAGTTATAAGACATGATTAATGGAAACATTAACTTTACTAATGGTAACACATTAATCAATTCCTTTTTTGTATATTTTATCACAGGTCTGGGGGGGGAAAAATCTAAATGGGCACTGCCCCTGAAATAAAATAACTTTTGTACATCAAAATGCACGAAGAGAATGTAGCTAGACTGTTAATCAATAGTAAATATATATGGTTGACAGCATATTGGAATTGGGTACCCTGAACTGTAGCCAATTGTGGATGTTATCAATTTTGTCCTTAAAAGCATTTAAGGCAAGTTTGCCAGCTGTCACTACCAGACTATAACTTTCTCTTTTGTCTTTTGAGTCATTTAGAAATCCTGTTGCATTTCATTTTATAAACAGGTTAACAGAGCTATTACATTTCACTAGAGTACTATCAACTAACTTCAAAAGATTATCCACTTTGCCTCTTGTCACTTGTGCAGCATTCCCCCTCCCCCTCCCAGATATCAAAGTATCAGAGTCAGGAAAGCTATCAGTCTTGAAGCATGGTTAGTGTAATTTGATTGCTGCTGAACATACCTCAGAAAACCGTGAACCATATGTATCTATCGATCATCATATATAAAACTGTATTTATGTTCATTCAACGATATTTATAAAGAACATACTCCATGGTAGTTACTCTGAAGGAGTATAAAAACAAACAAACAAACAAAATTATACCTTATGATCAAAGATCTAAGCTTATTTAAGAAGCCAAACAAAAAAAGATTTTTAAAAATCTGAAGAATATGTGTCCCATAAATGAATAGTGATAATATAAATTTAAGAATCATCCCAATCAGTATCTTTGGTAGAGAATCATAAAATACAGGTTTTTCTAAATTATTTACTGTTTTCATTCTCTAGAGATGGTGTCCAGAGAGCTACAGAGAAAATCCTGGACAAAGCTAAGGCTAGTGGCCTTCAACATTCCTTGTTCCTCAAGGAGTGTTCATATAACATAAGATTTATAGGTTTAAAAGAAAAGTAATCTTGATAAGTAAATCTAAAAAAATAAGTATTATATTTAAAAAGTAATCTTAGTGTTACCAAAAGGAGTAGTATTCCCATTTCAAGAAAAGTATTGATACTAGTCCCTTTCATCTCGGAAGTTAAGGTCTTTTCTCAAATTTTCCCATAAGGGGATAATTCACCCTGTAATTAATACAGAGTTCACAATGGATGTACAAATGAATTATGATTTAGAATTAAAGTTCTAATGAGGTTTTCATGAAATAGTGAAGTAATCATGAAATTACTTTCTGTCCCTTGCCGAGATTTAAATTATGAAAGAATTTCAATAAAAGTTGCTGAGCTTCAGGTGTACAGTGCAGTGGTCAGGTATCTACACCATCCCTGAGATGGTCTGTCTCCCTGATAAGACAAGTGTCCATTGGATACCCTACAAAATCTTTACATTATTGATTATATTCCCCGAAATATCTTTCATATCCCTGTGGCAATATTTTGACTACTAATTTGTACTTTCTAATGCTTTCACCTTCTTCCTCATCCCCACCCCCTTCCCATCTAGCAAACATCAGCTTTGTTCTCTTTATCTCTGAGTTTATTTCTGTTTAATTTGCTCATTTATTCTGTTTTTTAGATTCCGCATATAAGTGAGACCATATGGTATCTGTCTTTCTCCCGTCTGAATAATATTGAATGTTAATTATAATTAATTATATATATGTAACTATAATTATATATGTATGTATATATGTATGTATATATGTATGTATGTATGTATAATCACAGGATATGGAGTACAGCATAGGGAATAGAGTCAATGGAATTGTAACAGCTATATACAATGTCAGAGGCGTAGTAGACTGGGGGAGGAGGGTATCACTTTGTGAGGGGTGTAAATGTCTAACTATTACATGGTTTTGTATACCTGGAACTAATAAAAAAAAAGTTGCTGAGGTTTTCATTCCTCACAAAAGGTAACATAAAAAGAATAAATGTGTCTTCTAAAAACTACCAGCTTTTTAAATATAGTTTTCAAAAAATATATAGTTAATGCAAGAAAAAAAAAGTATTTTTTCTAATCTGAAAATTCTAGGGAGCTTTCCAAATAAGAATTTTGACATTTTTATTTTGAAAAGGTTTTTGAAGTCTTAGTTTTCTCCAAAGCAATGTTTCAGAACAAACCACGTCACATATCAATTTGCACTTAGACACTGTAAAGTATTAGTGCTTTTCAATATAATTAATTTAACAGTAGTTCACAGTAGAGTAAAATATAACACACATTTTATATAAACAATAGAGTATTTTTATGAAATACTGTTTGAAGATAATTATAATCTATGTTTTAAAACAAATGTGATACATTCTAAAAAGATAACATTATCACAAGTATTTTCCTCTAATTATAATATTTCAGGAAGAATAACCAATTTACACAATGTAGATATGACTTGGATAATGCATATAAAATATTTAAAATAATGCATATAAAATATTAAAGAAATTGTATTTTAAACACGGTTATATTACCTGAGCATTATGAAGTTTGAAACAAAACATTAAATTATACACAATTATATTAATTTTCTAGGTAAAATGTTACTTTAATTTTTAGATAACAGATTAAAATAATAACTTTGAATGAAATATATAAAGTCTATACTACTCAAGCATCAGAGTCTGCAGAATGCACGTTCAACTAAAGTAGGAAAAATTGAGGATAATATAAAGCATCATAGCTTTAGTTACACAAAATTTAAGCAAAAATATGTAAGTTTTAGGCAAGAAATATGCGTAAGAGATGTTGGATGAAAACAAATATGTTCCTTTTCATTCCAAAGACTGCTGACCCTGGCTCTGATTATGTATCCATGATTATGAATCCACATGTTGATGGAACTAAACATTTTAGCTGCCATTTTATCTGCATGAGAGGAAACTCAATTATTTGTAGGCTTCTTAATGACTGAATTATATATAAATTATCTGCAGCTCTCAGTGGCTCCAAGATACAACAAGGGCTATAATTGAAATTGTCCAACTTTTCTTGGCAGTCAATTCAGTGAGATAAAACAAAAAACTGTCTTAATTAATACTTTCTTACTCATCGATATCTCCTACTACCTGAGCAACAAGCAATTATACCCAGTGTTGTTCAATGACCCAAATAGGACTGATCTACAAAGCATCATGATATCTGACTTCACTTGGAACAAGTCTACTGCCACTCTACCTTCTTTCTGCAATCTGGGAAGTAGACCCACAAAAGCCAAGCTGTTTGCTGGGTACCCCAAGTCCAGTATCTTAGACTTGAAAGGAATCTTGGAGATCTTTCCATGTTATATCTATCTTTTGAAGATGGTTGAGTAAAGAACATATTTCCTGAAGCTAAAATTGTATCCGGAATGTAAAAGCTTTTAATCAAATAATTTATGTATCAGATAAAACATTCTGTATTAAAAATAAAATTCAGAGACGTGTCTAAAAAGGAAAAGGGTATGTTTTTCCTTCTCTTGAAATCTGCTTTCCCTGAAGCCCCCTCACCTACTCTGCACAAGAGAGTAAGAGGAATACAATCATCCACCAAGGGCAGTGGGGTTAGTGACCGAGGATACTTTCTAACCTTGATGTCTATAGGAATCAATAGTTGTGACTTTCTTGGCAAGTTTTAGGAAGGAGGTATATTCTTCAGTATAAAGTGTTATTTTGTTAAAGTTCTTCAAATGTGTATAATGGCTCTATTCCCTATGGGTCATTCTTTGCTTATAAAACTAGCTCCTCTAAGGAAAATTCTTTTTGTGGATAACATCCTAACACATGGTCCTTTAAAAGCTATAAAGCCAAATAATTTTTCTTCTAACATTAAATAATACCTTGCTGCAGAATCCTGGCATCGTAAAGGTACAAATAAAACAGCATAGTGTTATTGAGAAAGGGGAGGAACAGGTATTGTTGGTCATGGCACAAGAAACAACTTCAAATCACTTTCTTTAACTGAGTCTGATGTCCAGACACCATACAGATACTTACGATCTAAGTTCAAATTAAATTGCTTGACTCCAAGATATCATTATTTCTTTCCTTTAAGGAATCTGAGATTCAAATAAACACTTTTGCAACTTGGAATAGTAGTGAACTCTGAAAAGTAAGCTCATCCTCCTCATTTTTCAATTGTAATTCTCTAAAAGTAGTTTTTATTTTGCAGATGTTTTAGGTAACGAGTTTATCCTCTACTGGGGAAAAATAGTGTATTTAATTCTTTCACTAGATAGCCTCACAAAAATAGAATATTTTTGAGATTCCATATACATAACATTCCATCAGGAGAAATATTTCAACTCTTTTACTTTCTCTATTCTTAACCTATGACCTTGATTAGTTTATCACTGAAAACAATCACCTCACCTAAATACCCACAACTTCCTTTCTCTTTGTGTCAATTTCTCTGTGTCTTTATTTAGCCTTTATTCTTATAACTGGATGATACTTTGAAGTATTAGGTGATGTGTTTCTGCATCCTGTCATGTTCAAACTCTATTTGTAATTAGAGGGCCTAGATTCGAGTTCAAACACTTTCAATTTGGAAATGATTCACCTTCCCATGGCTTTCAGGGCTGAGCCACTATAGGGATAAAAACACACTCAACATGAAGTGAGAATTAGAATCAAGTGTATTCTTACAGCGTTCCAGTGAACATAGAAGACTTTACAGTTTGGGGAGAAGAGGTTCCAAGAGAGCACAGAAACAAGAGCAGGTTAGATAGAAGGTGTATCACAGAAACAAGCCTAGGCTCTTCCCTCTTCAGCCACTCAGTAAAGACCTTTAATAACCAAGCCAGTAAGTCATCCACTTGCTACATTTCTGTGCTCCTGGACTTCATTCAATATCCCCCCAACACTACCACCACCACCAGCCATCTGAAGCTCACTGTATAGACAACTCCAATTCAGTTAGCTAGAACTTATAGAAAACTCTGAAATGATGGGAACTTGGACCTTAGAGCAATGGTGGCAAACTGAAGGCATAGCCCTATACCTGTCACAAAGAAGATCAGAACTGAAGACTTCTCCTAGCCTCTTTTTTCCCTCCAAGGTATAAATAAGGAAGCTAAATCTCTCTCTCTCCCTCCCACTTAAATGGCAAATCCCTCCAATTGTGCTCTTAAACTCAGCTGCTCTCTTCTCTTCAAGGCTTGGCTCCATTAACTTTCTATCCTATCACTTCTCGCTTTCTCTTCTACCTCAAGGGCTATTTGCTCTCTCCTAGCCCACACAAAAGTTCCAAAAAAGATTCAAAGGATTTACTGACCTAATTGCAAAGCATTAATTCCCTTCTCTGAGGCCTACTTGTCAGACTAGAATTTCCCTTGTGAGAATTAAGGTAATATGGATTGAGGAAAGACAAGAGAAAAAACAGAATGGTAACTCAAAAACAGAGAATCCAAAGCGTAAGGCAGAAGGAAAATCTTGTGGAGAGAACCAAAGTGTGGAAGGGACTCTGAAAATGAATCGTCCGTGAAAGTGAACTTCCTATTCCCACCTCATCTGTGAATAACCTATTATTCAACACTCCTGGAGACCTATAAGACCACTTGAACCACTAGCTGCACCCCACAAACTGTGATATGTTGTGTGTTTATCATTCTAATTAAACAGATTCTAATTTCTCTTGTGATTTCTTCTTGGATCCAATGATCATTTAGAAGTCTTGTTTACTTTCCATTTGTTTGGGGGTTTCAGGTTATCTTAATGTTATTGATATTCAGTTCCATTGCTGTCAGCAAACAATATATCAATTTTTCTAAATTTATTGATACCTGTTCTATTGCCAGAATATGGTCTATCCTGGTAAAGTACCACACCCACTACAAAAAAATCAGTTTTTTTCATTTTTGGTTGTATTGTCCTGTGAATCTCAATTAAATCAGTGATTAATAGCGTTATTCCCATCTATGTCTGATTTTGTTTTTAGTCTAATTGTTCCGTCTGTTCTTGAAAAGGGCTATTAAAAACTGTAAGTATGATTGTGTACTAGACTATTTATCCCTTTAATTCTGTCAACTTTTGTCTCGTGTATTTGAATTTATGTTATCGGGCCCATGCACATTTATGAATGCACAATTTCCTGCAGAATTGAACTTTTTTATCATTATGGACTGTATTCTTTATCTGTGGTAATACATTTTGTTTTTCAGATATTGTATCTGACAGTAATATGGTAAATTCAGCGTTCATATACTTGCTCTTTTCATGATATATCTTTTTCTATCATTTGTTTTAACCCGTGTATTTATACTTAAAATACATCAGTTTTACATGGCATAGAGTTGGGTAGTGATTGTTTGTTTGTTTGAATCTTTTCTAACAATATCAATCTTTATTTGGAGTGTTTAGTCCATTAACATTTCTTTTAATTATTAATAGGGTTCAGCGTGAGTCTACCATTTTACTTTTTGTTTTCTATTGACTCTTTTTGGTTCTCTAGACCTCCTTTTCTGCCTTTTGTGGAGGCATTATTCGAATATTTTCAGACTTCATTTTATTGGTATCTTAGCTATTCTTTTTAACAAGCGGGTCTATTAACTACAATATGTATCCTTGACTCTTCACGTTGACAGAGTTAGTACTGCTACTTCATATAAAATACAGAGGTTCATAGCCTCCATTCTTGATGTTTTGGTGGCTATATCTGTATTATATCTACATAAATTATAAAGCCCTCAATATAATGTTATACTTTGTGCTTTACATTCTTACACAGTTTATATAGCTATGAGAGAAAAGACAAAGCAAACATTTCTATTTGTATTGCATTTGCCATTTCTGATGCTCTTTATTCTTTCCCAAGAATAGAATTTCTAATTTTTTCACGCTAGAGAGTGATACTAATCAAGAGGCATAAAGTTGCAGCTAAGCAAGGTGAATAATCTCTAGATATCTGCTGTACAGCATTGCACCTATACCGTGCTTCCCTGAAAATAAGACCTACCCCGACAATCAGCTCTAATGCGTCTTTTGGAGTAAAAATCAATATAAGACCCGGATCTTATATTAATTTTTGCTCCAAAAGATGCATTAGAGCTGATTGTCCGCCTAGGTCTTATTTTTGGGGAAACACGGTAGTTAACAATATGTATTATACATTTAAATATTCGTTAAGAGGAAAGACCTCGTGTTAAGTATTCTTACAACAATAAAATAAAATTTAATGAATAACATGTAATAAAGTTCTATAGCATATCTTTTGATGGTCTGCTAGTGACAAATTTCCTTAGTTTATTTTATCTTCAATATGTCTTTACTTTCATTCTTAAAAGATTTTCAGTGAAATTGACTTCTGGATTGACAGTTTTCTTTTGTCTCCCCCCACACACACACACACCCCAGTATTTTAAAGATGTTTCATTCTTTCCTGGCCTCTGCGGTTTCATATGAGAAGGCAGCTGTTAATTAGATTCTTGTTCCCCAATATGCAGTATGTCATTTTTCTCTTCTTTCAAGATTTTCTTTTCTTTATCTTTGGCTTTCAAACAGCTGACTATAATATGCTTCAACATAGGCATATTTATCTTCATTCTGCTTGGTGTTTAACATTTCATACCTATAAAATTTATTTCATAAATCTTGGGAAAATTTTTGGTATATCTTAAAATACTTTCTTTTGCCCCAATTTATTTTCTCTTTCTAGTTTTCCACTTTTCTGTATGTTGGACTGTTTGATATTCTCACAGCTCACTAACATTCTATTCATTTTTTTTTCCAATCATTTTTCTGTCTGTTCTTCACCTTGGATAATTTCTATTGATCTATTATCAAGTTCACTTACTCTGCTCTGTCATGTTCACTCAGCCGTATGTCCTGTTAATATTTTTATTTTAGAAATTGTATTAAGTTCTAGAATTTCCATTTATTTTATTGTGTATATTTCTCTGCTGAAATCTTATTCGTTGAAAATATCTTTTTTGTTTGTTTTTGTTTTTGTTTTGTTTTTTTACCTCATAAAGAATAGGTAGTTACTGTAAAATCTTTGTCAGTTTCAACAGCGGGATGATCTTAGATTTGGACTCAGGAGAATTTTTTCTTTTGAGAATGTGTTCCATTTTCTTGGTACTTTGTTGAGTATTTTTGGATCTTATCTTGAACATTATGAATGTTATTTTGTAAAGAATCTGAATTTTTCTGTTTTTCTCCATGAGCATTAGTTCCTTTGTTTTAGCAGGTAATTTTTCTAGCTGGGTTGAACTTTCAATGGCATTACTTAGGCAACAGCTCCAGGATCATTCTGATCTTCAAGTCTTTATCTGAGCTGCTCTGAGTCAGTTGCGCACGCACATCATCCAGGGAAAAGTCAGAGATGTAGGAAGGCCAGGTTTGGAGATATTTCTCCAGCTCTTTACCTTCTGGGATTCTCTACACTCTTCAGCATTCATAGTTTTCTAGCTTCACTTTTGTTGTTCCCCAGGTCATAAGGACAGGGGATTTTTCTACCTGAACCCCTGCTGCCACTGTATGTGGTAGACTGTAAGTGTTATTATAAGTGTTTACTGTGTCACTCAAAGGGAATTTAGCTCCAGAATATAAACCTCACAGAGGAAACAGTGGTGTAGTTGATCATCTCTTCTCCTCCAAAAAAAAACATGCACTCATCACTAAAGTCTGTCTACATCTCTTCACTCTCCAGTAGCTTCAGAGAATTCCTTTTTTGCACGAGCTCCAGCTTTTATAGTTGTTTTCTGTAATCAGGTAATCTGGTGAGGTGTTATCCTGACATTCACAGAAGCAGAAGAACTTGGATCATTTCTAACTCCCCTCTTTCCTTCAAATCCTGCATTTAATCCTGCCACAAATCTTGCTGATTATAGTTTAGAAATAGATCCATCATCTGGATACCTCCATGACGACTACACTGTTTGAAGGTACCAACCTCTCTCACCTGGAGTCCTGACATACCTAATTGGTCTTCCTCCTGGTTTGGTTCCCCTGCTGTGTGGAGGCACTGCAGCCAGAACAATCTTTTAAAACGTAAGTCAAATCGTGTCACTCCATTATTCAAAATCCTCCAGTGGCTTCCTATTTCACTCGGAGGAAAAATCCAAATGCCTTTCAATCGGCTACAAGGGTGTAAGTGATCCAGGGCTCTGTAACTCCCTTGATATCCTAATATCCTCCACCTTTATTCACTCTTCTCCAGACCACTGGCTTCCTTGTTGCTTCTCAAACACACTCCTCCATGTTTGCTATCCCTCTTCTGGAAAACTCTTCCTCAGATAGGTCCGTTGCTTTTTTTCCCCCCAGGTCTCTGATCAAACATCACTTCACCATTATAACTTTCCCTGACCACCCTGTATAAAATAGCCCACACCCTTCCCCACATACCATCCTCTTTTGTGGTTCATTCTTACCTGGCCTTTTGCCTTCAAAGCACTTAGTTCTGCCTGACCTATTATTTATTCATTAATGTATTTGTTTCTCCTTCTATCTCCACATGCTAGAAGTTAAGCTCCTTTAAATGGCATGTTTTATTCCCTTCTGTATATCCAAATCTTGGAAGATTGCCCAGTCCATAGTAAATATGCATTAAATAATTTGCTGAGAGGATGCATCAACAGTTTAAATTCCATTTTGACAATAAGTGTCATTCATAAATTTATTTAAATAAATGTCCTTTCATATTTAATATTTATTAATAAAATATGCATTTTCATTTTTTGCCTGTTTGATTTTTAAACACCTCTGATTAATATTATACACATACAAATGGCTAAGTTCTTTAAAGCATCTCTTAAAACTACCAAATCAACATCAGTTGTTTAAAAGCAATTTTAAATCTTAAGTTGGAATGTTAAGGGTTTGTCCCAGTAAGAATAAAATTCATTTCTAAACCTAACATAAAAGTATAAATAGCAAATAATTGATTTACTTACCAAAAAATATATATATTTTCTAAACCCCCTGGTTTTGAAAGACCCTTACTAAGGAAAGCATACTTCTTTCAGGAGAACCAAGGTTAACTTTTCAAGCCATTCAAGGATAGTGGATGGAAAATTTGTGACCACAATGCACAGTGTTATTGGCCAGAGATTTATGACGAGGAAGATGTACTTTGAGGCTGAAGTTGTCCAGTGTAATCATCTTCAGTTTCAGATGAACATAGTGAGCCTTTTATAGCGTCGTATGACAACAGTAACTTAGAGAGCATGCCATTCAGATGGGTTTGGTACTGCCACTTAACTTCTCTAGTTCAATTTAAACCCTAAAAGACAATAGCCTTTTCTGACTTATTGCCTGATTTTGGTAGATATACTTCTGTGACCCCACCTTGGTTTCTTCATGACCTGAGTGTGTATTCAACCCATCAGTTAACCAACCAAATCTGATTATTAGTCAGATCTTTCAGGTCATTTTTAAAGTCAGAATTCATTTTCCCTGCAGGTATCTATCTACTCTGATATCACTCTTCCTTTCATTTGCAGTCTTATTTTACTTAATTGAGTCACCCTTATTTGAGAGGTTCATAGATAAACTTAAGTAATAGAAACTTGAGCTGAATCAGCAGTCCCTGTTTCTCCTTTCTCCTACCTTCACCATTCATCTCAACTTTCCCAGCTCTTCTCAGGGCTATGATGTAAATTTATCATGGCCATAACTGTACAAAGCCACTAAGGGACAGTTGCTTGCAGCCCTACTATTCTTACAAAAATAGAGACAATCTGTTTTCTCTTGTTTCCATGGAGGAGACAAAGTTATACCCTTACTAACAAGAATTAACATTTATTTAGTGCTTATGATGTGTTAGTCACTTTAATTATGATATTCCATTAATATTCATAATGAAGCAGGTGCTACCTTATTTTACAGATGAGAAAACTGAGGATTAGAGAGTAAATTTCTCAAGTTCACTCTGGCAGAGCAGAACACAAACTTGAGTATGTGTAACTCTTCTCTGTCACTGTAGAGTGAGGCCACACATGTAAAGTCCCAGAAATAGTCAAGAGGTCAGGTTTCCAGAGCACGTATTTCTTCTTATAGAGTAATTAATTTAATTAAAACCACAAACTGACTTGGTTGAAGCAGCTTAAGGTACAACCTGCATTGATTCCTTTTTGATGGTCAATTCCATCTGTGTACTGCAACTGATACTAGCAAATGGAGGCTTATTAAAACTACTCAAACTTCTAGTCTCAGGAAGATTTTGACTGGTCCACAGCCAAATCTGGAAGGATCTCAATCTCTCAGTGCTTTCACCAAGGGCAGACTTCATGTCTTCCCCTCTGCATCTGCACCTGATGCTCTGACGATTGGCACAGGGAGTTGGACTCATTCACAACCCACGTGGCCTTGACGATAAGTTCAACAAGGTCCATCTTTTTCAAAAGACTCACAGCAATTTATCAGTTCTAATGGCCAAAAAAATCATCAGAAGCAAGTCTTGGATATCTATGTTAAAGAACTATATTAACAGAGCTAGGAATAGTCATCTGAGAAAGTAAAAACTTTCTCAGATGGTAGGGATAGAGGAAAGCCAGGAAGTTAATGCCAAAGCAAACTGGCCTCAGGCCAGTCATCCAAAACTCAAGAAAGAAAGCAGGCTGTATTAGGGCAGCCTGACAGCAGGTGGCACAGAACCGATCACTAGAATAAAGATAAAAGGAATGTATTAAGGTTTTAAGAAAGACTAATTACAGTGGGACACAACCTCGAGCTCAGGGGAATATGGGGATGGTAGCAGAGTCCCATGTCAAGGTCTCAAGTCCACAGAATAAACCAGAAACCCATGTATGTAAACTATAGAAAAAGGTGAAGATTTACTCACAAAAGCAAGGCAAGTAGAACCCCTTTTACTATAATCATGGTAGAAGATTTGTAACAGCAACAGCGAGGTTGATTTCTTGCTGAGTTATAGATCCTTAAATTCTTCCTGACAAACAATAGAACCAATCCCAGGGCCTGGGGAATTCTATATGGGAAGATTCAGGCAGAGCAAAGCCCTAGCCTCCTAGACTATTTCTAAGCTGTGTACTCATTTAACTAGGCATCAGCAAACTTTGTCCATGAAATGCCACATAGTAAATATTTTAAGATTTGAGGGCCATAGAGTCCATTCCTTGTGGCAACTACTCGACTGTGCCATCGTAGTATGAAAGAAGCCACAGATAAGACATTAAAAATGGAGCTTGCTATACTTCAGTAAATTTTATTTATGAGATATTGAAATTTATATAATTTTCCTATCATAGAATAATATTCTACTATTCTTCTTGTTTATTTTATTTATTTTTTCCCCTGAATTATTTGAAAAGGTAAAAGCCATCCTTGGCTCACAAGCCATGCCAAAACATGCAGCAATCCAGATTTGGCCCATAGCCCATAGGTTGCCAACATTTGCAGTTAGACAACATGTTGCCTTATAGTTTCTTGTGCGAAGGACCTCTGTAGCTTTTCATCATTTGTAGAACAAGGAGCAATGACAAGTCTTCAGCTGAATAAATGGCTATGCCCTTGACACACAAAGCCCTCCCCAATGTGTACTTTTCCCTCACATTTTTATTAATTGTAAGTAATGTCCACACCACTTTTGCATGATTCTTTGGCTTTCATTTCAAAATTCTTACAGTAATATATAGAATGGCAATGTCAAAATTCATGCAAATGCATATGTACACAATCATCTTCCAGGTTACTAGCTCTTTCCAACTTTGAAGTTTTGCTATGATTTATTGTTATCCCTCCCATCTCCTCCCCCCAGGAATGATCTTCAATAATGCTATCACATTATGAATCTATATTATTATAGGCACATATTTTTCATAAAACAAAGGAGAATTTTCCCTTTACAAATGCTCATCTGTTGTTGATGCTCTCATAAAATGACCCCAGCATTCAAAGGAAATCACCTCAGTCTGAAATAAGTTGATGAGCTGATCAAATCCAGTGATCAAGCCCATGGGGTAGGGGAACAACCCTAAAAATTGAACCTTTGAAATTTTCCCGATAAATGAATAGTTTTGTGTTTGTTTGCACGTAGTAGTTTTTCTTTTCTTTTTTTTTTTTTTGGTTTTTTTTGTGTGTGTGTGTTTTCATTTTAAAACTTTCTTCCAGAGTATCACTGTAACACACGCTTATTGGTATTTATCAGGTCAAGCCTCTCCCGTCCATCCTCATACCATTTTGGATACTTCCAAGACAATGCTTTAAGGAAGCTTTGAGATTCTGCTCTATGGAGTCATTCTTTGCTACTTTCATACCTCTCACTGTGATAAAGTATTAGAAGGTTCTAGCACAGGTATCATCAGCCCTACCTAGAAATATCCTTTTTTCAACATAAGAAAATAACTAAAATATAAATTTGTAAAGTCAGAGTAGGACAAAAAAAAAGTAACCGTCTGCAAAAGGGTTGCAAAATAAAAGAAAATATGATTCACACAAAAAGTGCTCCAAGATAAAATGATTTCCTGGTTTGAAAATTTTGTATGGTTCATGCTTAGTTATTCACACTAATGACTGTCAAGAGACACAAAAATGAATAAACCAAAACCATTTATAATTCTATTGAAGGTCCAGTAGGAGTTTCCAAAATCTGAGGGTTTATGTCTTCTTTAAAATAATTTAATTATCTCACCACAACAAAATGCATGCCTACACATTCATTCAATTTGTAAACGCTTGGCAGAAATCTTCTCTACAATCTAATTTATAAAGCTACCACTCTACTGCATTGTAAACTCAACAATAACTAAAAAAAAAAAAAAAGAAAAAAGAAAAAAAAACTGGAAATTATGTGAACAGATGCATCATTATGCACAGATTAAACATAATGAAAATAATAGCAATGATATCTTCTACTTATTGGGCACTAACCATGTGTCATGCACTGTGCTATGTGATTTCAGTGCAATCTCCATTTAATTCACTAAAGACCTATAGAGGAAGTAACATCTTGCTTTCTATTTTATGGATGGTAACACGTTCAACTTGTGATGGATCTTAAGGGAATTGCAGTCCTACTCTGTTCTTTTATACAGAGGGAGAAACTGGATTCTAGAAGGCTGTCACTTGTCATGGGTCACACATCTCATCAACAATGCTGTGGTTAACAGAGCCCAAGTCTCTGGCATACACTTCCTTCCTGACACAATCTTCTCTTCTAGGGTTTTGCAGCGGCGTGGACCTTGTGCAGATTCACAATTGGGGCCTGCATCATGGCCATTTGTATTACAGACCAGAGCACAGTAAACACTAAATGTTCTTACTTCATTCATCAAATATTTATTGTACACTTCACAATGAGGCAAGCATGGTTCTAAGAGCTGTGGAGTGAGCAGTGAACAAAATCCTGGCCTACCTCACATAATGTTTCCCTGGTTAATGTTTTCTGGGTAGAACACCTCTAGGCTTTTAATACCCAAACTTTATAGAAAACACCTATCTTTCAATAAAACATTTTTGAATCAATATGTAGGAAAGAAAAATATTTAGAAAAATGTATTTTTCTAAAACTCGAATACCAGTTTTTTACAAAACATTGTGCATGAAGGCTCAATTTATATTGCAAAAGCATCTGTAAAACATCAAAACCGCACATCAATATTTAGAACATCATGGTGTCAACGCAGAGGATGTATGTCTTGAGTATCTCTTGCTCTAACGAGTGACATGCTCCTACATATAGAGCAACTGTGAACTAGATTATCTGTTTACAGCACAGAAAAGGATTTTTTTCATGCATTTTACACTTTTACATAGTAGCTTTTTTACTTCTTTATAAATGTTTTAGTTACATGGTGGGAAATTGGTTATGGGTCTTGGGTTGACAGATAATGCATCATGTTTTCCCCCCACCTGTAATAATTGGAAATAGGTTTCTAGTTAACATTTTCACATAGAACATGTGATTTTCTGGAATGGATTATGAACATTAAGAGGGAGATGCCTGGTAGACAGAAATCCCTGCTCTGTTGGAGCCTACATTCTAGAGGGAAGAGAGATAATTAACATGATAGATGAGTATATTACACAGTATGTTAGACTGTGATAAGTACTAAGAAGGATAATTAAGCCAGGAGTAGAGTAGGGAGTATATGTATATGCGGCAGGGACAAATGTAAACTTGAATAGAATTCTTAAGAAAGGCCTCACTAATAAAAAATCAGAGAGGGGAAGCAGACAACTATAGGTATGTTAGTGACGAACAGTCCAGGCAGAGAAACAAGTATAAAGAATATTCCTGGTGAGTTTCAAGGACATCAAGTTGGAATTTGGCTGGAGGAATATAAGCAAGGGGGAGAATGGAAGATATATAATGGCTTCAGAGAAGCAAGATTCCTGGGGGAGTGAGGGAGGAGGACATGTAGAAATGATAGTGGTAACAATGGAAAACAACAGTATTTTTCTGATATTGAACCACTGTCAGTCCCCCAAGGTATTTTTGTCTTCTACTTTACCTGAGATAGCAGCCTTATGCAGAAACTTTTCCCCCTGTGCTTTCTTGAGAACTATGTGATAATAGGAACATAATTAATTATAGGAAAGGTCTGTTTCACAGTGACAGTTATTACCTCCACCAATCAAATCCCATGGTACCAAGTTCCGTTTGTGTGCCTTTTTATTCCTCATTTCCCCAACTCATGTCTAGGACAAAATGGCACATGGAAAGTGCACACCTTTCCTGAAAGTGCACACATGGAAAGTGCACACATGGTACAAGGTGCCAACCTTGTACCATGATTCACTGAAACATGTTGACAGGCAGGATTCTGGAATCTCCATTCCCTAGAACTGTTTAAGAATGGAGTCCCTCTGAAAGGACAGGAAACCCACCCAAAAGACAGAAGGTGGGTGGACTTCAATGAGCCCTCTCAACATAGTGATTCTATTATTTCTCTCTGAGGGTCTCTTGTAGGGGTAAATTATTTAGTGATTATAAAGAGATTTTATTTTCTTCACCAGGAAATAATGTGCTATACACAGAAATCATACATGGATTGCTGGCAAGTTGAAATGTTGCTCCAAACTATATACCTCCTAATCTTTTTTTTTTTTTTTTTTTTAATACCAAAGGACTGCTTTCATGAAATTTAATTTGATCCTGAAATGCTTAACGAAGACCAAGACATGAGGTAAGCAGAGGTCAGACTCAGACACATAGGTTGAGAAAAAGAATGATGACACAGACTCTGGTGACAGCTCTGTGCTGACCCAAAGGCAGATGAGGAGAAAGATACAGAAATTTGAAGGTGAAAAGGAGGATAAATCAAAGAAGGTAGTCTGAAGAAAAGGTTTTAAAATAGCATTTCCCAGGAAAGTAATAGGTTGAATCATTTTTGTAATGATACCAGGATGTATGTTTCTACTTAAGAGTTTCTTGGGTTTAAAGAAAGGAAAATTTGAAGAATTTAAACAAGGAAAAGCAGAAAGCCAATTGGAAATGTAGCCTAGAACATAGTCAAACATCGCTGAATGCCCAATAACTTATTACAAAGAAGAAAACAGAAATAATAATAGTGTCATTAGGAAAATAAATTTCATTGTATCTTCTCATCATTATATGTATTTTATTGTTAACCTATAGAATCAAGATTTTAAACAAATTTAAAATTAAAGCTACATAAGCTCACCTTTTTCTTTTTTCAAGAGAAAAATGGAAAACTTCAAATAATGAAATAGATATAGTGTTAACTTTTAAAGTAAAAATTTTAAACAGAACATGTTTTCCAATTGTGAATAGTATAAAGCAGAAAACATTCTTTTGGAGGAAAAATCAGTCCCGATTTGGAACTGTGCAAAGAGCAATAATCACCTCCCATAGCTTGCTTGGCTATGATTCTAATGTTTGGACAGTTCTCATGGGGTGGTGACACTAAGAAAGTCATGGATGGGTACGGAATGCATCTTGTAGTTAGAATTACTATGCTCCTGTGATTGGGAGTAAGAAAAGGAAAACTCCACTTATCAGATTGCTATATATCAGGAGATATCCTTCAAAATAACTCAGAAAATTGTTCATGTGTTTCAGAATTCCACAGAGTAGGGATTATAGCAAAATAACCTGTATACCCAGGGAGTTCCTAATCATAAGAACAAGGCCACATGATGCAGATATTGGTGCAATTATACCTTTCACAGAAGAGAAAATGCTTCTCTTACTGACAAGAGATTTGAATAAAATAACCTATACATACTTTGTTAACAAGAAAAAGAAAGATATGTCAAAGAATAGAATATAGAAGCCAACAGGCACCACTACACTGCTTTGGTGAAGAGGTCTAAGAAATGGAGAAGAAATGAAAAGCACGGAATTTGAAAAGTTGAAGGTGCTTATTCGGGCCAGATGGTACTTGTACCCTTTGCTGCAGAAAATGCTACCATAAGGTTTGTTGGAGGAAATTGACAACTTCAATACAATGAAAAATTTGGTTTACAAAGTCATTCTCTGATATCACCTGTCCCAATGTCCGCTTTCCTGAGCTGTGCAAGCTTTAGCCTCTGAGCCCTACAGCTGCCCTCCTTATGGCTTAGCATTGGGATTAGCCTTAAGTTCAACAGCCTGTAATGAGAGGCAATTCTTTAGCCCAACCTTTAAAAGGGGTCACATTTTATTAAAGTATGTAAGAAAGGTCTGAAAGAAAACATTCAAATGTAGAACTTTATATAGGCTAAAGTGTGAATTAGATGTTCATAAAATGAACTCCTACCTCTGACATCTGCTTCAAGGTAAGAAAACTTAATCCTCTTATTTCTGTCTAAGTTCATAAATAAAGAAAATTGAGGTGTTAATAAACTTAATAAATATACAGAGTTAGAATGTGTGATAAAGAATGATTTGCCCACATTTTAGTTTTTTATGGCAGAATTAGAAATAAAAACCAGATCTTCTCTTCAATACTTTTTTCCATCACACACCACACCTGTGTTCCCACCCCCAAAATCCAAACTATCATGAGTATGATTCCATTCTTAGGTGAACCATTAATTAAACATATGATTTAGGCCCAAGTAATTTCCCTCTACCTAAGGAATGTGTGTTCCACAGCACTAAAAAATTGAGAAATGTATCCTCCACTTGAAGTGCCCATCCTTGCTGCTACTATAGTTAACTGGCAGCCAAAGCTAAACCAAAGCAAGAAATGCATATTAGTATTCCTTACAAGTGATTAATCAGCAATACATTATTTTCTTCTATAAACCTGAAAGTTGCCATATGATAGCTCAGAACCCATTATTTGCAGTTGATAAAAAAAAAAAAAAAAAAAAAAAAAGGTAAGTTACTATTGCCCTTGTTTGTTATTTTCTGAACTAGATGCAGGAAAACTATCTGGCCTTATGGTAACATGTATTTAGTCTGCCCGCAGGGCATCTGCAATCACTCCTCACAAGGCCCAGCAGAGGAGCCAGCCCTTGGGTAACTGATGGGACAGCCCCACAGCTGGTTTGACAACAATTAGTATATAAAATTTACCACTGGATATACCTCTGGGGTTTATTTTCATCTCAAAGGAAAAAGCTAATTGACTAAGAAACAAGATAATTTTTCTATCAGTGACTTATTGGTATTATCATCTCAATCTTGAGAATCTATAATCCACTAAAATTAAACTGTTAGAAATTCTGTTTGCATATGTGCTCCTTGACACCACATTGAACCATGAGGTAAACATCAGGAGAGTAAAACGTTAGTGCTATTTTTTTTTGTTCATCTTAATATCCAGCATATAGGTAACTTTTAAATTAAAGACTAGTCAATTATTTTAAGTAAAGAGCATTCTGATTTCTCCTTGAGAAAAGTTATTGTCTCTTTTCATTGCACATGTCTTTATTCTATTGTCCTTAATTTTATGGAATTTTCTCCCCTGCATAGATAAACTATCCTTTCAACTATATTTTTGTAATATATTGCTGTGTTATCTTTTCATTAAACATGATGGAAAATCAGTTTATGTCCCATGATGCTTAATCAAAACTAACGATAACATGCATATTGATTTTTCTCTTTAAATTCATAAAACAGCAAACAAAACTACTGCCATACACACACACACACACACACACACACACACACACACAATTAGAACTTGAAATAAACTAAGTCCCTTTAAAGAAACTTTTGGCAGTCAGATTTGGGTGGATCTAATGTGCTGGCTTATTCTCCTCTAATTAGAAACACTCTGGGAAAATCCTTAGGGGGGAATTACTATGGATGACAAGAAGTGATTTTGCTTTGGTTATCCAGGCCTTGTCTTCTCAATTAATTATATCCATGCTGGGGAAAGTATGACTCCTGAGGCAATTAACATACTCTTTGGACAACAAGAGTAAAGAAATCAGCAAAATTATGGTGACTGGGTGACCTAACACAGAGAGGAACTAACTTATTATCAGACATTTTTTGAAAACAAAATGTAATAAGGTGAGAGGAAATAATCCTGATACAGATACTTATAGAACAAATTGTTATACCATCAAAAGAAGGTGTTATAAATATTCTACCAGACAAAAAAATATTTTAAGTAACAGAAGGCTTTGAGGAAGGGAAAACAAAGGGTTTAGGGTGTCTACCCAAAGGAAGGCTTAATTCCTGCATTTCAGCCCACTTTAAAGGCAGGTAAAGACAAGAGATGAAATGTTCTAGGTTCTAATTCTGGCTCCACCACTTACTAGCTATGTATCTTTGAGAAAATGACTTAACATCTATCCTCAGATTCCTTGTCTGTAAAATAATGATAGCATTAACACTTATCTTTAACGATTGTGAGAATTAAGTGAGATAGCCTGTGTAAAGCTTTTTTTTTTTTTTTAATAATAGTGGTGGCAGGTAGTAAGTGTTATAGAAAAGTATTGGCCACATTCAATGCTATTATTTCTGGAAAGTTCTTACATAATCGAGCTCATGCCTTGCTCCTTCCTCCCCATCACCCACCGACTATTTCATTTATGTATGTCTCCTCTCTGCCCCCACATGCACCCCACATGTCTCTAGGTGTATCCATTTCCTAAGGCTGCCATGACAAATTACCACAAATTGGGTGGCTTAAAACAACAGAAATGTATTGTCTCACAGTTTGGAGGCCAGAGTCTGAAATCAAAATGTCACCATGGTTGGTACTTTCTGGAGGACGTGAGGGAGAATCTGCTCCTGCCTCCATCCTGGTTTCTGACAGTCGATGTAATCCTGGCATTCCTTTGCTTGGTAATGCATCCCTCTAATCTCTGCTTCCGTCATCACATGGCATTTTCTCCCTGTTTGTGTCTGTGCCCAAATTTCTTTCTTCTGATAAGGACACTAGTCATTGGATTAGCACCCATCCTAATCCAGTATGATCTCATTTAGTTTCATTACACCTGCAAGGACCCTATTTCCAAATGACGTCACATTTACAGTTTCCAGTGGTTAATACTTGAACATATCTTTTTGGGGACATGATTCAATACACAACACTACATTTTTACTCCAAAAGGTTTCCAGCCCTATAGTTCTCTTTTTATCTGCATTCTATATGTCTTGTCTTTCCATCCTTTGTAATTAACTTATTTTTCAAAGCATCTCCAATTACTACTGCAATCATTTCTTTCATATTGCCATAAAGCTGTGTGTTAGTTCTGTCTGCAAAGCTAGACTCTGAACTATTAAAAAAACAAGTGGATCCTAGGATACCCCCCGTTCCTCATGGTACCCAGCACTCATGTGGGCAGAGAGGACATTTTATAAAAATTATTGGTAAGTTCATTACTTTGTTAGTTTAATAAATGTACCTATATGGTTTGGTATGATTTGCCTCTGTTTGTGAAATAATTGGAGGGTTGAAGGTTGTTGTGTCTTAATCATGGTGTTTATTACACCAGCAAAATTAGCCTGAGAGCACTTTCATAAGCCATTTTAATAAAAAGCATACAGTCTTTGGTCCTTGTTCAAATGAAAGATAATCTAGTTGGAAAGACAAAGAATAGACAGAGCAATTAGAGGGAAAGAAAATTACACGTTCTGGCATTACACAGTAATTATAAACTAATGAATTCTGACACTGAAATAACTAGAAAATAGGGCAACACATGATAAGGAGCTAATTATGTAGGACACACTATAAGGACAAAATAGAAGAAATCAAAGTTTTAAACATAAAACTACTTTTAGATATCTTGTGGATTGGGGGGGGGTATTAATTTCCTTTTGTTTCAGTTAATTCACACGCACACAAAAGGATGTTGATGTCATTTACTCACTTACCAATTAGAAGAGTGTCTTGCTATTTAGGGATGTAGCAGCCTGTCTTTCTAATCTGTTCAGAGTGAGTGACAGAAAGTTGTTTTACTTACATAAATGTCATATAATGTCACAAACTTTGCAAGGCCCTGACACAAAGTTCTCTGCGGCTAACAACAGAACTTGAAATCCTAGGACCAGGAGAAAACTTCCTGACTGTTCCCTCTTAGGATTGCTCTGACTAAAGAATTTTAACCCATATATTATAGCTGAAAGCTGTCTGCGGGATGTTTTAACACCATGGTCCTAGTTCTGTTGGGCCACACAAGACCAACTTTAATTAATCCCCCTTCTACAGGACAACCCTTCAAAGAACTGAAAGCAGTGATCAGTCTCACTGCATTTTCCTTCTCTCGAGCTTAAGCCGTATGACTTGTTATCAAGACTTTCCCTCCTAATCATGCTCACCTGTGTGTGCCCACCTTGTCTATCACCCTAGGAAAGGGTGAAGTCCAGAACTGAATAAAACTTCCAGGTGCTCACTGACAGCCACAGCACACGTACAGCAAAAATATCCCTGAAATACCTCATGTCTCGTCTCTTCTCTGTGCCCAAAGTGAGAGTCCAGGTCTTTACTGCAAAGAAATTGGCCTCCTACTGGACCGCTTAACGCTACCATCCTCACTTTTCCACTTCCTTCAAAATACAACTGTGACATAGGATAACAGCACATCCATAATTTAAAGATTTCTCTAGGCCCTCTATTTTCAGCATAAACTTCAATTCCTTAGGAAGATATGAGAGTCTAGCAACAAGTATCAATTTGGCATCATTTTCAGCTCATTTCTGTTAAATTTCTCCCCAGTTGTTATGGGTTGGGCTGTGGCCTCCCAAAATTCATATCTTGAAGTCCTAACCTACGCAGTTTTAATCTGGGCTGAGCTCAGCTGATTTCAATTGGACCCATACATGCATCAAATTCAGTTGGTGGTCACTTGGGCCTGGCTGGTCTATAGTGGCCCTGGCTGGGACATTTGACAATAACAGAACCTCTTTCTACATGGTCTCTCATCTTCCAGCAGGTTGCCCTCAGGAGTTCCAAGAAGCAAAAGAGTAAGTCCCAATGTGAAGGAACACCTCAAGTTTGTTCTTATACCCCATTTGCTATCCCATAAGTCAAAGCAAGTGGTGAAGACAGGCCAAATTCAAAGGGTGTGGAAGTAGACCACCTCCTTATGGGAGGAATGCAAAGTTGTATTGTAAGGGTATGGATGTAGGGATGGGAAGTATATGCAACCATTTTTGCGACTACCACATTCATTCATTACAAAATTCTTATTGCGACTCCCACAAAAGATGTAAAGCACGGTGAGGACAGTAGTTAAATAAAACCACATTATTTTTTAAAGCAGACACACTCCCTGACTTTATATCATATTTAACATGAGAAAACTATTCAATATTTAAGATGAATGTGTAAAATGAAAGTGTCTTAGAGAAAGTAAATATATTCAATATGCGTGAAGTGGGAGGAAGAGCCTAGAGAGAAGATATATCTTCTAGTTGAGTGGTTTTCAAACAGGGGTGATTTTGTCCCCTAAGGGACATTTGGCAACATCTGAAGAGTTCTTTTGTTTGTTTGTTGGTTGGTTTGTTTTTTACCACAACTAGGGGTGAGGGAGCCACTACTGGCAACTTCTGTGTTTCCCCAAAAATAAAACCTAGCCGGACCATCAGCTCTAATGTACCTTTTGGAGCAAAAATTAATGTAAGACCTGGTCTTATACTACATAAGGCCTGGTCTTATATTAAAATAAGATGATGTCACATATTAATTTTTGCTCCAAAAGACGCATTAGAGCTGATGGTCCAGCTAGGTCTTATTTTGGGGGAAACACGTAATGGGTAGAGGTCATGGATGCTGCTAAATATCCTACAATGTACAGGACAACGTGGCACAACAAAGACTTGTCTAACCCAAAGTGTCAATAGTTCTATGGTTCAGAAACCCTGTTTCAGTCTGAAGGTTCTAACCAATGCTAGCAAACCTGGGGACAGTTCCTATTCTCATTACTGTCACCCCTTCAGTGGTTCCTTTTACTTGAAAATGTCAGAAGAAATGAAGGCATTTCTTCAGCCCCTAGGAGCAGGCAATGTTTCTCTGTCCTGACACCCCCTCCAAGGCACTAGGATGCAATGATGAGAATAGACTTCTGGAAGGCAGGACCCCATCCCAGTCCAGGGGGAACAAGCTTCCTGAGACCTACTCAATGAGTCTAGCACCCGTCTCCACCTCTGCTTTATATCACAACTTGTCACTGATGTGTTTGTCTCTTATTAGGCTACAAGATTCTGTAGGGGAGGCCTTCTTTTATTTATCTCTGGATCTTCTAGGTCTATAAGTCTTGAATGAAGCACATGAAGGGCAAATCATAAGGAATGTTTCACTCTAGTCACCATGTGGTCAAATCAGTGAGGTACATTGTGTTTGAGCCCTCAAGCATGTGCGAAGGAGCACAAAAATGGTTGCTGGCACCATCTACACTCAGGCACCGGAGATTCTGGCACTACCGTGTATCCATAATGAAAAGACAACATTAGCATTGTTATTCCTTTCATGAAGAATTAAAATCAATGAAGTATCTGTATGAATTACCAAATCTCCTTCTTCAGAAAAGCCTGGTCTTTTACGTGGTTGCCCAGTGCCATTTAAGGCAATTGGTATTTCTTTGGCCACTGAATATGTTTATCTAACACTTGATTTGTGACTTTTTCATTAGAAGTCTTTCCTCTCTTTTTCCATGGTTAATATGCCTAAAAATGTTTACTATTTGTTTGAATGAATAGTCTCCTGACATTTTACTCCCACATAGTTTAATAGTCACCAAAAAGCTGTCATTTAAAAATACTTCTTCCTGGCCGGCCCGATTGCTCAGGCGGTTAGAGCTCCATGCTCCTGACTCCAAAGGTTGCCAGTTTGATTCCCACATGGGCCAGTGGGCTCTCAACCACAAGGTTGCCAGTTCAACTCCTCAAGTCCCGCAAGGGATGGTGAGCAGCGCCCCCTGCAACTAAGATTGAACAGGGCATCTTGAGCTGAGTTCTTGGATGGCTCAGTTGGTTGGAATGCGTCCTCTCAACCACAATGTTGCCGGGTTGACTCCCGCAAGGGATGGTGGGCTGTGCCCCCTGCAATTAGAAACAGCAACTGGACCTGGAGCTGAGCTGCGCCCTCCACAACTAAGACTGAAAGGACAACAACTTGAAGCTGAACGGCACCCTCCACAACCAAGGTTGAAAGGACAACAACTTGACTTGGGGGAAAAAAAAGGCCTGGAAGTACACACTGTTCCCCAATAAAGTCTTGTTCCCCTTCCCCAATAAAATCTTAAAAAATAATAAAAATAAAATAATAATAATACTTCTTCCTGTGTGCAAGCATCTGGCCTACCCACTTAGCATTTGAAATAAATAGTAATCATTTGATTCTGTTTAGGTATGAGATTGGGTGACAAATTAAAACCCCAGCCTCTATTCTCAAACCTGGTTGCTGTTTGTTACTGAGCATAATTCATTGATGGGAACTCAGGAGTTTCATTTAGTACAGCACACTCTTGCCTCCTAAAATCCATAACTAAGTGCTTGGTATTATTGCTTATCCACACATTAAGTGAAATCAGAAAAACTGGAGGAGTGACGTGGTGGAGTGTGGATTACAGATTGCAGAGAGGCAGATTGTAGCTCGCAAGTGAGCTGCCAATTCTTTATGGCTCTGGAAAACAGAGCACAGGTGAACAATTTCAGCTCAGTCAAGGAGCCAACGACAGTTTGGAAACATATAGGAACCAAAATGCCAGCAGCCAGGGAAAGCCTAGAGAATCCAAGACCCAAGCCCTAGTGACACAGCTAAATAGTGCACTCTTCACTGAGTCAAACCACCCACAGGGACCTCCAGTGGCATCCAGCAGTGTCAAGGGCTCTACCAGGATCAGTATGGAATCTGTGGCTGCTGAAATCTATAATGCAAAGTCAAGAAATAATGAAGATGATGGAAAGGTACACTTAAAATGGAAAATGGAGGTGAAAGAAATGGCAGAGAAAGCAGCTACTGGGCAGCTGGCGGTACTTCCTTGGCATCCTCAGAGTAGTTTGACTTTAGAGAATGAGGCTGAAAACGAGCTTGATCCCCTGCCACAACCCCCATTAGGGACCCTGAGAATATGGATTGCCATCGTGTTGTAGAGTACCCCAGGAAAAATATAAGCCAAGAGGAAACAGCAAGTGTGACAAAACAGACAGCAGTGACCGTGACAATGACCAGCATGGAACACAGCCTGGGCCTGGGAGATTTACCAGTGAAGTAAAGGTCCAAATGAGAAAAAGCCTTGGAAAGAATGTTGAGATGTTGGAATTGAGACCTGATCAAAGTACTGAAGGTGAACAAGAGGAGGCCTTAAAGGAGTCACCAAAGGAACTAAAAGAGAAAGACATATCATTGACAGACATTCAAGACTATCTAGTATCTCCTATGAACAAAGTGGTTCTTTTAAGTAAGTCTCATGCAAAACACTCAAAATAAACCACGGACCTACTAGTTTCAACACTCCCCTCATCCCAGGGTCAATTTCTTCAACTGCCAGTTTCTATAAAGACTGCCTTGAAAGTATCACATTTCAGGTTAAAACAAGGTCTACCTTGTGCTGGAACAGTCAAGAGTCTATTCAAACTTTGTCTGACAAATTTATAGCTGCCCGAGAGAAAGCAAAGAGCCTAGATTCCCTTCTTACCTCCTTTGAAACTCTCCCTTAAAGACAGACTGATCTCAAAAAATTGTCTTCATTTAGTGGGGCTGGTTCCTCAAGAAGTGCTAAGGCACCTGACACATCATCCCATGCCATCCAGAGAAGCAGTCTGCTGAAAGAACTAGTAAAAACCATCTCACAGCATCACACTGACGAGATATCACCACCATCTCAGTAGCTACTGTACAAAATTGAGGACCTGAAGGGGCAGCAGGCTTCATACACAGCAAGTCCTCTAAGCATCACTGCAAATGATCAAGGTCATTTAGAAGAACAAGAAACCAACAGTAAAAAAGAAGATAGCAGTATGCTTTGGATCAAAGAAACTCAGGATTTAGAAGAGGACACAGAAAGAGCTCACTCTACTCTCAGTGAGGACCTGGAAAGATGGCTGCAGCCACCTGAGGACAGCACAGAGCTACAGGATCTCCCCAAGGGCTCTGCAAGGAAGACAAACATCAAGCATCAAGAAATTGGTGAAAAGAAGGGAAAAGGGGAGGAAGGCATCAAATCAGAGAGAAGGGAATCGGAGAGCTTTTTAGGGACTTCTGAAGAAGAGGAACTAAAGCCTGGTTTTTAGAAGCAACTGGATTGGTCAGAACCATCCAAGATAATCGTGCTGGATCAGAGTGACTTGTCAGACTGACCAGAACCAGATCACAGATGTACTCCTGGCCTGAGTTTAAGCATCCTGTTTATAAGCTCCCTTCTTCCCTTTCTGCTTCAGTCACCACCAGGGCAGTGGTTGCCTAACTTACTTGGTTCAGCTGCCACAATAGACAAAGACTTGGACCTTTCTGTTTGCAGTACATATAACTGTTTGTTTTCAGTCATATTTCTGAAAAGTGAAAGGTAGTTTTGATTGCAGAAATTTCTCATGTACCCAGAATGGCTTTTGGTTTTGTTGATAATAGATTTTCCAAAGCTTTTACTCCTGTTATATAATAAAATGTTTAGTTTAACACCATTTATTTTTTAAAAAAAGAAAGAAAAAAAGAAAAACTGAAAATGGTTCTGGGTATTGAACATAGAGAAAGCAAAACAATTTTACAGCTTGAATTCTGAAACTGTGACATCTGGAATTCAAAACTATTTAAAGGGTGAGGTGGGGCTCTGGAAATCCCCCCTGGAATTTACAACACATTGAACAACTATAACTCCACAAAGAACTCCCTGCACAACAGACAGACAAGATGAAGAGGCTCACCACTGAATTCACTAAAAGGTGGGCAAATCGTGCGCAAGGGAAGGGAGAAGTGCGGAGACCGAGCCTCACGGGTGCAGGAGGCAGACCTAGCTCAGTGCTCCGATCTCACTGCATCCCAGAACTACCACAGCTGTGGGAGAGGGAAGAACTCGGACTGCTAGGGCTCCGTTTATGGCCCACAGGGCTGAGAGGACACCCTATAATGGCTGAACCCAATACTCACAACAGAGAGCTCAGAGCAAAGACTGAGGGAAGAAGGATGAAAATGGTGGTTTAAGCCCTCAATGCTGAGCAGAGAATGGAAGCCTTAGGCACTGAGACTAGCCGCCCCTTCCCTACCCTCCCAGAGCTCGCTCTGCCCCCACCTGCCCAGTGCTAGAAGTGGAACAGTAGCAGTGTCAGATGAGAACAGAATATTTGTAGTTCTGACAACTGTGGTCCGCAGACACAGATTTGCAGCCCAACTAGTTCCAGCAAAGGGGAAGGAGCTATGGAAGTAGGACCGGCTATGGTGGTGGTCGCCACCATTGCTCTGGACCAATTCTCAGAACCCACCCCACCCCTGTCCCCACCAATTTGGGCGGATCCCTGCAGGAGTAAACAGAACTGCTAAAATACACAGGCTCTGAATCTGGTGCAGGAAGAGTTTTGGAACTTCAAAAGCTCTCCACATCCCGACACAGACAAGGAGCCCTATGAACCAGGCGAACTGTTAATAGAGGAGAAGCCTGCCTTCCAGGGAATCCCCTCATTGTGTGAGAAGGTGGAATAGTGCAGAGAAAACATAACACTACAGTGTGAGAGAGAAGAAAAGGCTGCAGTCGGAGAGAAAATAAAACATTCTACCAACACCCACTGGAATGCTAAAGAAAGACCTCTTCCTATCAACCAGTTGCAGAAGCCACTCCTGTAGATGTCTAGGAAGAGAAATAATAAATCAGTAATTGCCATGAATAACCAAGGCAACAAGACAGCTCAGAAAGAAAGTGAAAAGTCTCCAAAAAGGAACTTAAAGATATGGAAATATATGACTTAAATAACATAGAATTCAAGATTGCAGTTCTGAAAAAACTCAACGAGATGCAAGAAAACACAGAAAGGCAGTTTAATGAACTCAGAAACACAATCAAAGAACAACATGAGCATTTTAGGAAAGAGATTGAAATTTTAAAAAAGAACCAAATAGAATTTCTGGAGATTAAGAACTCAATAGAAGAAATTAAGAATGAAATAACCAGCTTAGGTAGTAGAGTTGACCAGATGGAGGAAAGAATCAGTGACATCGAAGATAGAAACCTGGAAATTACACAGATGGAAGAAGAAAGAGACTTGAGACTTAAAAGAAATGAAAGAACTCTACAAGAACTTTCCGACTCCATCAGAAAGAGCAATATAAGAATAATGGGCATACCAGAAGGAAAAGAAAGAGCGAAGGGAACAGAGAATATATTCAAACAAATTGTTGATGACAACTTCCCAAATTTGTGGACAGAACTGGATCCTCGAATTCAAGAAGCAAATAGAACACCTAATTACCTCAATCCCAACAGGCCTTCTCCAAGGTACATTGTATTGAAGCTGTCTAAAATCAACGACAAAGAAAGAATCCTCAAGGCAGCCAGGGAAAGCAAGACGGTAACCTACAAAGCAAAGCCCATTAGATTATCATCAGATTTTTCAGCAGAAACTCTACAAGCCAGGAGGGAGTGGAACCAAATATTCAAACTATTGAAAGAGAGAAATTATGAGCCAAGAATAATATATCCAGCAAAGATATCCTTTAGATATGAAGGAGGAATGAAGAACTTTCCAGACATACAGAAGCTGAGGGAATTTTCTAATACACGACCTGCACTACAAGAAATACTAAAGGAGGCTATTCGACCACCATCAACAGGGACAATTTGTGGCAACCAAAACAAAAAAAGGGGGAGAGTCAAGGCCTGAACCGGAATATAGGAATGGAGAAAGTAAGCGTGTTGAAGAAAATGGAATAGTCTAAATATCAAACTTTCTTTTACATAAAATTAAGGGTAACCACTCAAAAAAAAAAAAATCCAGAACTAAAATATATACTGTAATAAAAGAAGAAACAGAGGGAAACATCATAGAATACCACCACACAGAAATAATAGACAACAACAAAAAGGCAAGGAAACAATGGAGACACAGCCTTACCAGAAAACTAAAGATAAAATGACAGGAAATCCTCACATATCAATAATCACCCTAAATGTAAATGGACTGAACTCACCAATAAGAAGGCAGAGTAGCAGATTGGATCAAAAAACTAAACCCAACCATATACTGTCTCCAAGAGACTCATCTCAGCTACAAAGATAAGCATAGACTCAAAGTGAAAGGGTGGAAATTGACACTCTAAGTAAATGGTATTATCCAGAGAAAATCAGGTGTAGCCACAATGATATCAGATAAAACAGACTTCAGGGTGAAAAAGATAACAAGAGACAAAGATGGACATTTCATAATGGTAAAGGGGACTATACAACAAGAAGACATAACAGTCATCAATATTTATGCCCCAATCAGGGAGCACCGAAATATACCAAGCAACTACTAACAGAACTAAAGGGAGAGATTGACCAAAACACAAATATACTAGGGGACTTAAATACATCATTGACAGCTATGGATAGCTCATCCAAACAGAAAATAATGAAACAGCAGCCCTAAATGACACATTAGATGAAATGGACATAATTGACATTTATAGAGCACTTCATCCTAAAACATCAGACTATACATTATTTTTTCTAGTGTACACAGAACATTCTCAAGGATAGACCATATATTGGGACATAAAACTAACTTCAGCAAATTTAAGAAGATTGAAATCATACCATGCATATTCTCTGATCACAAGGCTTTGAAATTGGATATCAACAGCAAAAAGAAAGCAGGAAAAACCACAAATACATGGAGATTAAACAACATACCTTTAAAGAACGACCGGGTCAAAGAAGAAATTAGAGGAGAGATCAAAAGATACATAAAAACAAATGACAATGAAAATATATTCTACCAAAATTTTTGGGATGCAGCGAAAGCAGTTCTAAGAGGGAAATTTATCTCATTACAGGCCTATCTCAAGAAACAAGAAAAATCCCAAATAAATAACCTCATGTTACACCTTAAAGAAATAGAAAAGAAGAACAAATGAAACCCAAGGTCAGCAGAAGAAAGGAAATAACAAAAATCAGAGCAGAACTAAATGAAATAGAGAACAAAAAGACAATAGAAAAAATTAATGTGACAAAGAGCTGGTTCTTTGAAAAGATTAACAAAATTGACAAACCCTTGGCTAGACTCACTAAGATAAAAAGAGAGAAGACACTAATTAACAAAATCAGAAATGAAAAAGGGGAAGTTATCACGGACACCACAGAAATACAAAGGATCATCCAAGAATACTATGAAGGACTATATGCCACCAAATTCAATAACCTAGAAGAAATGGACAAGTTCTTAGAAACATATAGCCTTCCAAGGCTGAACCATGAAGAACTGGAAAATCTAAACAGACCGATCACCAGTAACGAAATTGAATCAGTCATCCAAAACCTTCCCAAAAGCAAAAGTCCGGGACCAGATGGCTTCACTAGTGAATTCTACCAAACCTTCAAAGAGGACCTAATACCAACCTTGCTCAAACTCTTCCAAAAAATTGAAGAAGAGACAGTACTCCCTAAGTCATTTTATGAGGCCAACATTACCCTGATATCAAAACCTGGTAAGGACAACACAAAAAAAGAAAACTACGGACCAATATCTCTGATGAATACAGGTGCAAAATTCCTAAACAAAATTCTAGCAATCGAATGCAACAATGCATTAAAAAGATTATTCATCATGACCAAGTGGGGTTCATCCCCGGGGCACAAGCATGGTTTAACATATGCAAATCCATCAATGTGATACATCACATAAACAAAATAAAGGACAAAAATCATATGATTAGATTAATTGATGCAGAAAAATCATTGACAAGATACAACATCCATTTCTGATTAAAACACTTAATGAAGTAGGGATAGAAGGAAAATACCTTAACATTATAAAGGCCATATATGACAAGCCCTCAGCTAATCTCACAATTAATGGTGAAAAACTGAAGCCCTTTGCTCTACGTTCAGGAACACAACAGGGCTGTCCCCTATCACCTCTGCTTTTCAACATAGTGTTGGAAGTCCTTGCCAGAGCAATCAGGCAAGAGAAAGAAATAAAAGGCATCCAAATTGGGAATGAAGAAGTTAAATTGTCACTCTTTGCAGATGACATGATGCTATATATAGAAAACCCTAAAAACTCCACCAAAAAGCTATTAGAAACAATAAACAAATACAGTAAAGTTGCCGGCTACAAAATCAACGTACAAAAGTCCACTGCATTCCTATACATTAACAATGAAATCTCAGAAAAAGAAATTTAAAAAACCCAATTCCTTTTGTAATTGCAGCAAAAAGAATAAATTACCTAGGAATAAACTTAAGCAAGGATATGAAAGATCTATATGCTGAAAACTACAAGACATTTTTTAAAGAAATTGAAGACACAAAGAAATGGAAAGACATTCCGTTCTCATGGATTGGAAGAATCAACATAGTTAAAATGGCCATAGTACCCAAAGCAATACACAGGTTTAATGCAATCTCCATCAAAATCCCAATGGCATTTTTTAAAGAAATAGAACAAAAAATCATCAGATTTGTTTGGAACCACAAAAGACCCCGAATAGCCAAAGCAATCTTAAGAAAAAAGAACTATACTGGAGGTATCACACTCCCTGACTTTAGCTTGTACTACAGGGCTACAATAATCAAAACAGCATGGTATTGGCAGAAAACAGACACATAGACCAATGGAATAGAATTGAGAACACAGAAATAAAACCACATAAATATGGACAGATAATTTTTGACAAAGAAGCTAAAAACATACAATGGAGGAAAGACAGCCTCTTCAATACATGGTGCTGGGAGAACTGGATAACCACGTGCAAAAGAATGAAACAACTGCTATCTGTCATCATGTACCAAAGTTAATTCAAAATGGATCAAATAGTTAAGCACAAGACTTGAAACAATAAACTGCATAGAAGAAAACATAGGTACTAAACTTACGGACCTTGGGTTCAAAGAGCATTTTATGAATTTGACTCCAAAGGTAAGGGAAGTAAAAGCTAAAATAAATGAATGGGACTATATGAAACTTAAAAGCTTTTGCACAGCCAGTGAAACCATTGACAAAATAAGGAGGCAACCAACTGAATGGGAGAAGATTTTTGCAAACAGTACTTCCAGTAAAGGGCTAATATCCAAAGTATGCAAGGAACTCATGCAACTCAACAACAAAAAAACAACCCAATTGAAAAATGGGCAGAGGACCTGAAGAGACATTTCTCCAAAGAGGACATACAAATGGCAAATAGACATATGAAAAAATGCTCAACATCACTAATCATCAGAGAAATGCAAATAAAACCACAATGAGATATCACCTCACCCCAGTCAGAATGGCTATCATCAACAAGACAAATAGTAACAAGTGTTGGAGAGGCTGTGGAGAAAAAGGAACCCTCATACACTGTTGGTGGGAATGCAGACTGGTGCAGCCGTTATGGAAGGCAGTGTGGAGGTTCCTCAAAAAATTACGAATAGAATTACCATATGACCCAGCAATCCCTCTCCTGGGTACCTATCCAAAATATCTGAAAACATTTATCCATAAAGACACGTGTGCTCCAATGTTCACTGCAGCTTTATTTACGGTGGCCAAGACATGGAAACAACCAAAACGTCCTTCGATAGATGAATGGATAAAGAAGTTGTGGTATATGTGCACAATGGAATACTATTCGGCGGTAAGAAAAGATGATATAGGAACATTTGTGACAACATGGATGGATCTTGAGATTATAATGTTAAATGAAATAATTCAGACAGAAAAAGCAAAGAACCATATGATTTCACTGATATGTGGTATATAAACCGAAAACAACAAAAGAACAAGACAAACAAATGAGAAACAAAAACTCATAGACACAGATAATAGTTTAGTGGTTACCAGAGGGTAAGGGGGGAGGAAGATGGTAGATAAGGATAAAGGGGATCAAATATAAGGTGATGGAAGGAGAACTGACTCTGGGTGGTGAACACACAATATGATTTATAGATGAGGTAATACAGAATTGTACACCTGAAATCTATGTAACTTTGCTAACAATTGTCACCCTAATAAACTTTAATTTTAAAAATAAATAAATAGAAAGAAAAAAGAAAAAAAAACTATTTAAAAATATGCCTAAAATCAAGAGAAGAAGAGAATCTACTAACGCATCGCTAAAGACACTTTCACAAGCAGGAGTTTGTTCAGGTTCAACAATGAGGCTGGCCTCTGGGCATCATTTCCACTGATCTCTTTGGAGTAGAATCTTGTTGGAATAACACAGAGACAGTTTAGGCAAGTTTTACTGAATTCACAATGCTCCATTAATGGAAATGTGCTCATTTATGACAGAGACTGGCAGAATGGGCCTAGATTTCCAAGTCATTGCTTGGAGTAGAGCTTCCAGATGACCATAAGCACTCATTTAGATTTCTTGTGGGAGCCTTGTAGAAATAAATTATTGTGCCAAGTTACTGACATTAGGGGTTTATCGGCTGCTGCAGCTAACATTTTAACTAATGCACAATTTTTTTTCATAAACATCATCTAGAGGAATTCAGAGGAGAGGGATATTTACAGTAAACAACAGGGGATTTACTTATTCATTAATTCATTCTTTCAGCAAATACTAAGTTTGCAATATGTGTTTGTTATTATTCTAAAAACTAGAGCTAGAGGAGGGAACAAAACAGAAAACATACCCATCGTCATGGAGCTTCCATCCTAATGGAGGGTGGAGGACAGACGAAGAGATATGTAAGTAAAATCTAGTATCTCAGAGAGTAAGTGTATGCAATGTAAAAATATCAAAAAAGGGAGAGAAAGACCCTGTAGGAGAGAGCAGTGGTAAGGAATATAATTCATTCTGCTGGAACCATGCCTAGTGTACAGTCCAAGTGACACATAGGGCCACTGTTTTAGACAGTGATGGTATAGGGCAGGGGTTGGTTGAGAGACTGGCAATGCCACGGTGGGCTAGAGGGGTAGGGGTGTTACAGGAACACCCAGGGATTTCAGAATCCATCTCTCCATTTGGCTCATCCCAGAATACAGTGTTCTGTAATGTGTGTATACCTTTAACAAAAAGGGGAAAATAGGTTTTTCTATGGAACACAGATTTGCAAGCAGGAAAAGTGATGAGAAACCTAGAGAACTAAATCTTCTACCTGAAATGTTTACTTTCCACTTTTGCCCATCCACATGAAAGAAAGCTAAAAACAATGTAGAACTGGAGGGTAAAAATTTTCAAAGGAAAGTGTAATTAGAATTCAGCACTACATTAAAAATAATAGTACAGTGATGGCAACACATTAGTCACAGTTTCTACCAAACATCAGAAAAGAAGAACAGAAGCAAAAGGAGATAATACTTAATATTCATGTCCACTTTGCTTTAAGAAACCTGAATACATAAAACTAAATCCAACAAAACAGATCTTTTAGGGAGTGATCTTTTTTAGGTTAAAAATAAAAAGATGTATTACTCTAGAAGAGTTACTTTATGATTAGGTTAAATACAGAATTAATTTTCAGTGGGTATCTATCCCAAATGTATAAGAACTTATCAAGCTAAGGACTTTTCTAGACAAAAAAGGAATCCTACTTAGTATGAGACATTTCAGATGAGGATTTGGATAAACACTGAACGGAACAGATTCCAGAATCATACACACACATTTGTCTCATGAAAAGACAGGAAGGACAATATACACAGAAATGTACCTTCCTAATTATTTTTGCAGGGCATAGATACTGTAGGTACTCACAGAATATGGCTAAGTGAATATTCTCGAACATTTACTTTAACAAATATGTACTATGTAAAATATGCAAAACAGTTCTCCATTGTAAGAGCAGTTACTGGAACGTATACTCTTGGGAACAGCCATTATCATCTGATATCCCAACCAGTAAGAACAAAACAAAGTCAACCAAAGTGAACTGAGTGATGCCATGATTATAAATCAACTTCACACATGTACGGAATAGATATTTATTCCAGCTATGAAGCCTACAGCTATGAACTGTAGAAGATGAGGTAGCAATTTATAAATAGAAATGAATTAAAAATTAAATCATCTGTGGCTAGTGATTAAAAATAAAATACTAAAGTAATATTCATTGAAAATGTTCACAAAATAGAAAGGCACAAAATAAAGAAAAAAGCACAACTCAGGGGTTTTGCTTGGGGGCTGCCATGATGTAAAAAGGAAGGAGGAGAAGGGGACGATCATGCAGACCCTGGCTTGTGGCTGAACTCATTTAACTAGAGAAACTCTAGTTTAGCATATTATTAAAATTGGAGTTCAGTATAAGTTTGGGAAATGGTTTCACTGCTACAATTGTTTTACAAAGGTTTTAAAAATTTTATAATGAGTGTGATTTAACCACACTCATTTTACAGAAGGAAAAACTTAATCTCAGAAAGACAAAGTGATTTTACTAGGGTCTCTTAGTTAACTGATGACAAGTCAAGTCTCCAGATTGCCAAATCTGCTATACTTCCTGTTGATGGTGGTGTTTATCAATGACAAACATACTAGAGTCTCTAGCATATAGTGGAGAACAAGATAATAAAGAATTACTATCACAGAAATACTGAAGATAAAAATATACTTAGGGCATTCTTTGGTGTTTACCCAAAAGAGATGAAAATTTATGCCCACCCAAAAATCTGCACATGGATATATGTAGCAGATTTATTCATATTTTCCTGGAAGCAATCCAAAATGTCCTCCAGTGGGTACATGAATCAAACTATTCTACATCCAGACAACAGAATACTATTCAGCATGAAAAAGAAATGTGCTATCAATCCATGAAAAGATATGAAGGCAGCTTAGATGCAGATTATGAAGTGAAAGAAACCAATCTGAAAAGGCTATGTACTATATGATTCCAACTATACAACATTCTGGAAAAGGAAAAACTATACAAGTAGTAAAAAGATCAGCAGTTGCCAGGATTGATACAGGGGAGGGGAAAAGGATGAATAGGTGAAGGACAGAGGATTTATAGGACAGTGAGAACACTTGGTGTGATAACATAGTGATGGATACGTGCCATTATACATTTGTCCACACCCATAGGATGCACAACACCAAGTGTGAACCGTAAACTATGGACTTTCAATGATTAAGGTGTATCAATGCAGGGTCAGCAATTATAACAAACGTACTACTCTGGTGACAAATGTTAATGATGGAGAAGGCTATGCATCTGTGGGGTCAGGGCAGCATATGGGAAATCTCTGTACCTCCCCCTCAATTTTGCTATGAAATTAAAATTGCTCCAAACACGTAGTCTTAATAAAAAATATATAGATAGCATGTCCTTACTTCTTACTATACGCCAGGCACAATTCTGACCATTTTACAATTATTACCTCATTTAATAATGGAAATACATGCAGTATTAGTAGCCTGTTCTATTGATTGGAAAATAAAACTTAAAAATATAATTTGCTTTCCCAAGGTTACACAGAGGAGTAGACATACTATTTTCGACTCAATGATTTACATCCCAGTCTCTTAACCATTCTGAAAAGATGGATCATATAAAGATAACAAGGGTCTCAAAACTGAGGTTTATAGAAGCCACACAAATAGAGTAGGACTGGAATAAGACTAACAGAATAAATGGTCAGAGAGATCGGATATAAAAAAATTGCAAGATTTTCAAGAAGCGGTTCATGTTTGATACCCATTCATTTATTTTACAAATCTTTATTGAATGTCTATGTTAGCAGACTTTTAGTCAGTGGGGAGTCAGAGAAGTTCACATCTCTGCTTCCCATGGACCTATTTTAGTGGGGGGACATGTGCAATAAACAAGAATACCTGCAGAAGAAAAATATTAGAGTACTAAGTATTATAGAGAATTCAAGCCTGGTGATACAATGGAGAGTTACTAGGTAGCTAATTTAGACTGAGGGATTTAGATTAATGAAAGCCTGAAATGAGCTCTCTGAGGATATGGCATTTAAACTGGTATCTGAAGGACAAGAAGTAGCCAGCCATGAGAAGTTCAGAAGGAAAAGCATTCCACCCAGAGCAAACCAGGCCAAGTCCAAGACAGGAGGAGTGTAGTTGGAATCATTGTGAGCAACTCAGTGGAGAATGCCTTGAGATGAGGTTGGAGGGGGAGGCAGAGAGCAAGGTCCTGAGCTGGAAATGTTCAAGTGTCATGAGAAGACACTGGAGAGTTTTACACAGCAGAGCAACATGACCCATGCGTGTTAAGAGCATCACACAGCAGGTTGCTTGTGTGGAGACAGGTTTGTAGGAAGCAAAGGCAGAAGTAGGAAGAGCACCGAGAAAGCCACTGCTAGTATCCAAACCAGTCAGAAGATGACAGCTGTTTGGTGGGGATGGCGGAGAGATGTATGGGAAACAGACACAGCAGAGTTGCTGATGTGAGGAATGAGGGACAGAGGATTTGGAATACGCCCTTGGCATTGCACACAATTCAGATAGAATGATATGAGAAAACACCATGCTTTTAGGAAAAACAAAAAACAAAACACTCATATCTGAAGCATTTCCAAATTCTACAGAAAAATAATCACAGGAAAGACATATGTGGCAGTAGTTCAAAGACAACATAATAACAGTCTTTAAAAAACCATTATATGACTGCTATATTTGTCTTTCAAATTATGACTGGAGCCTGACCAGGGAATTCAGATGAAAAAGTAGCAGGCAACACAAGAGATACTTCATAAAAGTTAGAAATGTAGAAATAAAGACAGATTCGCCTCACTCAATATTTACAGCTGGATGATTTATACATTCATTTCATTTTTATGAGTACATGTGCATACGATTTTAGGGTTTTCTTTCAGCAAATACGTCAAATGAAAGTATCAGAAGTTATTCCCTTAAATGAGTATTGTCCCCTTCAAGTAGCCACTCTGGAAGAAAATAAACTTATTCTAATGACATACAGCAATTGCTCAAAAATCTGAGGGGGAACTCCTTTTATGAGATTTACTTTCAGAGTCAGCAGCTCTTTCTCAAGCAACAAGTGTATGTCCTTTGAGAGTGGGCTAATTCAGAGTCAGTGTGAGGTTGTGAGCAGAGCAGCTGGTGAAGTTGTGTTCTGTCATTGTTGCTCCAAGGTGTTCTCAGCAAGAGCACAGCAGTGAGCCTGAGCTACGCAGTGTGTACATGCGATCACACACACAGAAGCACTCAGACACCATGGAATTTCTATACGATAAGTCCAATTGATGGACAGGTTAACCTCATTGGTTTCATGAGCAAAGTCATGGGTATCAAAGAAACAAATCTACATTGTACCCATGGGCAATGTTTTGGTGTAACCTTTTATCTCAGGTCAGGGATAGTGGTGTGTTCCACTCCCATTTGGATGGTTTCTTTCCACATCATCCCAAATATGGCTCATTTTACCACTGATTTCTATGTTTTAATATATTATATTTCCACACCTTGGCTAGGGTGGGGAGCATTGGGGGGTGAACCCTCATGTCTCCGACTTAATGTGACAACTTCTCTCTCCCTGGTCTTCAGTACAAAGCACATGAACTTTTCAGAACTTGCTTCATTTCTGGAGTTTCATTTTTAGGAATACCTATACATCTTTGTCTAAATTGTTTCTTTAGCTCTCATTCTGACAGTTAATTGCTTATTTGACTTCACCAAATGTCTGACCTTTTCAAAGATTCTGTGGATTGCAGTGTAAACGGATGAGTGATTTCCAGGATTTTTCAGGCACATTTTCCCCCCAGAACGGAAAAATGATTGACATCGCTTTCTGTCATGAATTTCTTCTGCACGTCTAGTATCTCACTTGCATATTTGTTAAACCACACATGAAAAAAAAACACAGCTGAAATATTTGCTTTCAAAAATTGCCACTAGTTTATATGTTCTCTCAAAGCAACATGTTATTCCACTCACTTCCTTTGCTGACACAAGAGTGACTGGGCCAGACCTGAAAGTACTGCTGTTACAGGTAGAATAGGAATTTTTATTACTCTTCCAACAGTTTGCATCTTAACTACACGTGTACTCAAATTTACTACACAGAATAAATTATTTACTGCATCCTTTCTTTATAATTGATTTCATAATGATTTTACTTCATATGAAGAGCAAATTTAAAAGGAATGAAAGTATTTCCTTTTTTAAACAATCGCAGAGCAATTCTTCCCCCCCTCCCCCCCCAATTGGGTTTCCAGACCCAATTCCAATGAGTGTGTGCGGGAGGTGGGGGGAGTTCCCCCCACATCAACAAACAATTTTCAGGACACCTGCAGGATGTCAAAGAATTCATCTTATTTCTGATACTATCCAACCAGAGATAATGTGAAATTCCATAGGTTAAGGGTTTAGTCCTACAAGACTGCCTCCACTCGCCCATCCAACATACACATCAGGTACCAGAAACAAACCCAGGTACCTGTGTTTCTAGACAATTGGTCACTGATTGAAGGTTCCAACAACCTCCTTCAACTCAGAATGTCAATCATAAGTCCAGGTTGTCACCTGTACTTGTGACTGAATGATTGTACAATTAGAGGTTCCCGTACCCCTCCTTAGGTTTGCTTCATTTGCTAGAATGGCTCACAGAACTCAGAGAAATATGTTACCTACTAGATCAATGGTTTATTGTAACAGGATATAACCCTGAAATAGCCCGATGGAAGGGATGCATAGGGCAAGGTGTGGAGAAAGGGAGCAAAGCTTCTATGCCCTCTCCAGGTGTACAACTCTCCATGTATCTCCATGAACTCACAAACCCCAAAACTCTCCGAACCCCACCCTCTTGATTTTTTATGGCGGCTTAGTTACATAGCCATACGAGGTCTGAAAATTAAGTTTGTGAACTTGTTGCAACGATGTTGCTAACCTTTATTGATATCAAAGTGATTATTCATTATGAATTTGTGCCAGCTGGACAGTTAACCAAGTTTACTATTTGGAAGTACTAAAAAGGCTGTTTGAAAAAGTTAGGTGAAAAAAATAATTAATTTAAAACAAGTTAGACCTGAACTTTCTGCCAAAAATTCATGGCTCTTGCATCACGACAATGCACCAGCTCACATGGCACTCAATGTCTGTGAGGGAGTTTTTAGCCAGTAAACAAATAATTGTATTGGAATACCCTCCCTACTCACCTGATCTGGCCCCCAATGACTTCTTTATCTGAAGATAAAGGAAATATTGAAAGAAATACATTTTGATGACATTCAGGACATCAAGGGTAATACGATGACAGCTCCGAAGGCCATTCCAGAAAAAGAGTTCCAAAATTGCTTTGAAGGGTGGACTAGGCGCTGGCATCAGTGCATATCTTCCCAAGGGGGTTACTTCAAAGGTGACCATTGTGATGTTCAGCAATGAGATATGTAGCACTTTTGCTAAGATGAGTTCACAAACTTAATTGTCAGACCTCAGAATTGACAAAATCATTGGCCATTGGATTAGATTCTTTGATTCAAACTCCAGCTCCTCTCCCTTCCCCACAGGTAAGGAAGGAGGTTGGGGTGGGGACGTGCCAGTTCTAACCCTCTGATCACATGGTTCAATCCATTCCCAAGCAGCCTTTTGCTTTGCAAAAGTCACTTAATTAACAACAACAAAAAACACCTTTTTCAATCTCAACACTTAAAAATTCCAAGAGTTTCAGGAGTTGTGAACCAAGAATTGTGGACAAGAAATAAATACATATGAGAAATACATTTTAGTCACCTGAATGACCTAATTTACGTTTCTTATAAATCACAATATTACAGACCATCTTCTGGTGTTCAAACACAGATCGCTTGTAGCAAAACAATCATAAAAGTAAAAAGGCACGTTACTAGCACGTTACTAGAATCTCAGTCATTAAATAGCCACATCATCATCATGTCATATGAAAATGAGTCCCATGGTGCCACTCAGGGTTACAGGCTTCCATCTGATCTGATCAGGCTTCAAAAGCAGGAGTGGTTTCGGCAATACATGGCTTCACCCTTTCAGGCATCTTGTACAATTGAACTAAAAGACAGTATCATTTTCTTACTCTGTACCTCTTTTAAAATGTTAGTGTAGTATTGGATTTTTTTCTCATGAAACAACCCATTTTTTCATCCCTTAGTAGCCTCTGCTACGATCTTTCCTTCTCTCCATTTACACAGAAACATTTCCACCTTTGGAGGGGACATTAGGTTCGGTCACTCTGCTGGTCTAGATCGCTGGGAGCAATACTAGTCTAGCGAGTGCCTCCCCCACAGTCCACTTCTATTCGGATACAGTAAAGTTACATAGAGCGGAACTGATGGACTCTCTTTACCACCAGGCAACATAGCTGCAGTAACTATTAGCCTTAATTTTGCCAGATGGGTTGAAGCCCATCTGCCCATCAGGCCCTTGGAGAATTCTGACACCATGTTAAAAACATAGTTATAATTTCTTGCTTAAAATTGTCCTTGTTTACAGTCCTTGCCGTCAAAGTCCTGGCCCTGTGACCAATGCATCAAGCAGGGGTAAAAAAAGTGAGGCAATGTGGAAAAGAAAGAACACCAGCTCCTTCCCCAACCTCTTTTCCCCAGATCCCCAAGAAAAACTGAAGCCTACATAGAGGGAACATTCCTTTAGCTCCACTCATGTTCGCGTTGAGTGTAAGCACACACTCGCGAAGGCATGTAAGCCAGCCCTTCATGCCTTTATCTCCCCCCATTTTAGGTAGCCAATGTTTTGATTGTCCATGCAATTCTTTATCACACTAGTGCTATCTCCCTGCCCATTGTGGGACATTATGGGCTGCAAAGTGTGTTTCTTGGTCTGAAGAAATGATGCTCAGCCACCCAAATTGGTGCAGTATCTTCTGTTCAGATTCTTTCATAACACTGAGGATTTGCATCTCCCAGCAGTAAGCAAAGCCCAGTCCAGAAGCAGTGTCTATTCTTTGTCAAGTCCCATTTGGATTCCCACAAGCATCACTGGGTTTGCCAGCTGAGCTCAGGGCCTTACCCCAGGTAACCTGCCACATAGCCAGGTGCAGTCTGTCTCTGTTGCTGTCAGACAAAACAGTTCTTGTTGGTATTTTGTGCCTCAGAGGGTATGAGAGGAACATGTCTAGATTTAGCCTATCTTTCATTGCTGCAGACTCCCATGTCCACTCATTTCATGGACCCAGGTTGTCGCGTCCCGCATGACAAGAGATGTGGGGAATGAGGGTGAAGACAGACAGCAGCAAAGAATATAGAGTGCAAGTGGGGCCAAGGGACTCCAGCCTCAAGGACTGAGCCCTGAATCGGGCCTACCCATAGCTTTTATTAGTCAGGTGAGGAAGTAAAGGAGATAAAGCTTGTCAATCTCAAGATCTGTGAATTCCATACATTATAATAGGAAACTGATTCAAGCCAATAACCTTTGTCTGCAGGCAGCGGAACCGTAAGTCTCAGGATGTATGTACCTCCCCAAGGGACAAAACCTTTATGCATATGAATAGATGGAGAGCACATCACTGATTCACTTCCCCTGCAGGTTGTGGGAAGGAATGCAGCCACAGAGGCAGAGGCTCTCCTTAGCCAGGGGAAGATGGGGGGCTGTGCCCACCTCTATCAACCCCCGAGTTCCCGAGATGGTCCCCACACGGCTCCGCCTGGCTTGGGTTGTTCCCTCCATGGGGAATCTTACCCGTCATTGGCTGGCCAGCCATATTTTGGGGCCAAAAAGGGAGACATAAGGTATAAGCACAAAGGTGAAGCAAAGTCCCTGAAAGGATCCGTCTCACAGACTCTCCTTTCTTTAGGAAAGGAGACAGATGAGTAGGCTGCTGCGTGGCAACACCAGGTGGTCATCTCAAGGAAGCATAGGGGGATATCTTCTGGTCCATTCCAATCGCCTTCCAAACCTGGAAGGGAGTTCTTTGATGGACATAGACTTGTCCTACTTTAATGCACATCTCAAGTTTCCACAGGGCTGTGCCCCATATGGCCATCCCTTCAGGAGGCCAGGTTTCCACTGCAGTCCTGTGTGATCATACAGCTAGGTCATCGGTTGCTGCCAATAAGTCAATAAATACCCAAATATAGGGGCTTTTTACCACTGCTTAGTTCTTCAATCACTGCTTAGCTCTTCCTTCATTGGTAGGAAAACAGCATGCAATTCAGCCAAAGAAGCTGATCTGTTTTCACCTTCGATTAGAGTCTTTTCATCTGCTGGTCTTAGCACAGCAGTTTTCAAAACAGGATGTTGTCCATTCACCTTGGAACTGCTATCCACACACAAAATAGCTTGTGTCAGTCAGCCAAGAGCTGCTTACAGGGCACTGCCCAGGTGACAGTAGAATCCAGCCTCATCTCACATAGTCCCAGAGTCAGTCCTAAAGGATGAGGTTGCCTGACTCTCCTGGATCTCTTCATTGCATTCCATAAACAGCATGGTCCCATACAAACCATTCCCATTTTATTATGGAACTCTTCTGGGCACTGCCATCCCCATTGGATATTTCAGTTCTCTAGTCCAAAGTCCCAGTAGTCGTCACTGAGAGGCACTAACAGGCTCTTGCCATGGCCCCAGTCTATGCCTCACAAAGGGCTGGTGCACAGAGAATCTGTCCCCACCAGCACTCCAGCTTCTATAATACACAGTATGTGCTCAGGCAATCTTACTCGTCCCCATTCAGCATGTCCAATTAATATTGCTTGAAGGGCAGATTTACATGCCTTCTGTTTTACAGTACTAGGTAGGGGAATTGTTCCCCAACCAAAAAAGATTTCCATCCCTTAATACAATCAAGTAAAACAGATGCAACCATTTCAGATAATGCCCACTGAAACATACTAATTCTCCTACAAACTTTTTTTTTAGTTTCAGGTGTACAAAACAATGTAATAGACATTTATCATTTATATCCCTCACACAGTGATAACCTCCCTCCCCCCATCTACTACTCCTCTGACATCGCATACAGCTATTAGTTTCCACTGTTTCTATTCCTAATGCTGTACTTCGCTTCCTGTAACCATATACACACATATCTATACATATCTATACAAAAATTATAGTTGACATTCATTATTGTTCAGCTTCAGGTGTACAATGCAGTGATCAGGCATCTACATTATCCCTGAGGTGGTCTCGCTAATGGGACAAGTGACCATAGGATACCCTACATAAATTTCTCCATACTGGCGTAAATGGATTGGACCTGTTTGGAAACTTTGAACATTGGCAGACCAGCAGGGTGACCCTTTGGTCCAAAGTAGTGCTGTATTAAAAAGCTTTATTTTAACCCGTCATGTCTGTTCTTTAGTCCCATTTCTTAATAACCATTTAAAGATTTCCACCCTGATTTGATGAATTCTGTGAGTCTTCCCTTTCTGTTTCCTCTTTGTTTTGTCCCTATCAATAGTTGCTTTATTCACCTTATTTCTCAATAACCATTTAAACATTTCCACCACATCATTAGGAGTCTCTTGACTTTCCCTTGATCTCTCCCCATTCTCTTGTTAATTAACCTAAGTTTGTATTAGCATCTATAAGATCCATAAGGAGAAGCTGAGACAGCAAATACCATTAAGACTTCCAGAATCATTCCTTTTTTTGGTTTTACAATAAGGTTAGATGGGACCCCCTTACCATAGCATTTACCTTAACCTGGGTAATGGACATAGTCACTGGGTGAATATCCAGTTATCATGAAGGCAGTCTCACATGACTTGCATACAAAGCATATGAGCTGCTTAATCTGGGGTGCTCCACTTGGCATTCAAAGGGAAAGTTGGCAGTGCCCCTTCTTAGGGTAAACAGATATTATAGTTTTTATCCAGTTCATCAGGCTGGCTGTTCCCTCGGGAATAACCTCCTGTGTGTCTGGATCATGTAAAACCACCTGTGATTGTTAAGTGGTGAACTACGGATCCTGCATCAACCCAAACATGCTCTTCCACTCTGAACATTCAAAACCAAAGGCACAGCTTCCAAACTGGTTACTCTCAGCATCCATTTCAGTAAAGGTTCTTCGGGAAGCTGATGATACCCATCTACAAAATGAAACAACTTCACACTGTACTCTCTGGTTGCAATAATTTCTTGGTTTTGTCCTTCTCCCATGTTGACTACTTTCCAGGTGACCAGAGGTCTTAGAGATACTTTCTGTTGTCCCTGCATAATGTTTCCCTTTGGTGGTGGCTTTGAAGCAAGTGCCCTAAATTCATACTCACTGAAATCTGAGCTTGGTATATAGCATCAAGGTCTGACCCAGCACTCTCTCTTACTTTTAGTTTCGTTAATACAGATAACAACCAAGGGATTCAATATTTTGCCTTTTTCTTATTAGTTTTCATTTCCTTATGCATGAAGTGAACGAACTCCCTGGGAGTTGAGTCTACATCTAAATTCCATTGGTGACTTTCACCTTTGGTAACTGATTGCAGCACAGTTGATGCTCCATACTATGGTGACTATGTGGCTACCCAGGAATCAAAGGTTCCTCATCCCTTGCCCTTCCATCTTTGTCTTCCCAAACCACATGTTTCTGTGAGCCAGGGCCATTCTAGCAAATCCCACTTCACTGACACCAGCTAAATTGGGTGACAGGACTGCCACTCTCCCCACATCTCCACGTGTTCACCAACCCAGAAGCTCTCAGAACCTCATCCTCTTGGGCTACTATGGAGGCTTTGTTACACAGTCATGATTGATTAAATCACTAGCCATTGGTGATTGATTCAACTTCCAGCCCCTCTCCTCCCTCAAGGTGGGGGTTGGGGGAGAGATGGACCTGAAAGTTCCTACCCCATAATCACATAGTTGGTTTCAATGGCAACCAGCCCACCCCCATCCTTAGGTGCTTTCCAAAAGTCACCTCATTAACATAAAAAAGACACAGTTTTCACTCTCAATACTTAGGAAATTCCAAGAATTCTCAGATCTGTGAGCCAGGAATTGTGAACAAAGACCAAATATATATGAGAAATATATTTTTGGTCATCTGAGTGACCAAAGCTACATTTCTTATAAGTTACGATATCACACAGTCTTTCTCAACTAATGCCACTTGGTAAGGAGATGTTTTTCCAAAGCTTTAGCATTATGGGAATCTGCTACTTGGAAGCAAGATTTACTTTTGAGAGTGGAGATCTGGGCCCCAGTCCAAAAGAGGGAGAGAGGACAAATCTGATAAAATGGGACAAACGGATCTTGGGAATGCACCTCAAGATGGGTTTCAATGGTGTGTTATTTGTGCCCTGTAGTAGAGTCTACTTTGAAATAGAGTTGTAAGATGTTCTAGATGTGAACACTTCCTGGAGTCTTCTGCCACAAATGAATATACAGAAGGAAATTTTAGAAAAGAAACCGTTTATATGCAGCTAACATATAAAAGAGTAGTCTAGATAATTTTTTTAAGATGTTGTCATTAACAAATTAGTTTGATACAACTTTAAATCAACTAAAAAGTTCATTCCAATTTATCTTATTTTAAAAGAGCAAAGGTCAATTTAAAATGAATCATCCTTTTATTTTCAATACTACTCTTAAAGCAAATTAAGACAAATCCAAATTTTAAATTCAAGACTAGCTATACCTTTAAAGATAAACATTGGATGGGCAGATAGTTGTCATTTGGTTTGTTGATAGAGAATAATATGTGATAAAAGGACTTTACTTTGTTATAAAAAATTAACAACAGTATCAAAAATATGCTGCTATTACTGCCAGAGACAATTTTATTTGAAATCCTTTGTTACTTTAACGCCTAGTAAATCATCAAAACTCCAATTATTAGTGTATACTTAAACTTTTTAAAGACATACAAAAGCTACATAAAATTTAGTCACATGACTTAAAGGATTTTTTTCTAACACTCTCCTCCAGTTTTAAATATAAAAATATTAATTTCTCAAATCAATCAACAACCATAAGTAGGTCCATCATATATTTAGGACTTTAATAAGAGGATATCTGTGCCACTATGAACACATAACCAGTATATTCCCTATATTGCTTTATTACTACAAAGAATCAAATTCTAGGAATGTAACTTATTCAAGAGCTACAATGGGAACAATGCAGGCCCATTATAGACACATGCAGCTTTTCACAATTTTGAAGACGCATACCCAGAAAAATAAAACCACCTGATTATTCAGATTCCATCATAATAGAACAGTTATCTGTGTGCATAATGTAAATATTGATTTCAGAAGTTCTGCAACTATATGTAGATCAGATCTCTATCCTTCTAGGTTTGAGATAAACCTAGCAACTAGAAGGAAAGTGACACAAAGGACTAAACTAATTAGGTATTGTTAAAGAGAAAACCACAGGCCCAAAATGGTGTCACTTGTACTAAGGCCCATGACCTCCGCCCTCCACTTAATATCTGACTTAGTTGCTGTTTCAGCCTCTCCCAGAAACATTATCTTAATCAACCAGTCTGGAATTTTCTGGTCAACACCAATGAGGTAATCTGTCGCTTAGCTGCTCTCCATTTCCCATAGAAAGAGGCAATCTGCATGATAAAAACCCTTGCAGTTGTTGCCTTGTCCCCAAAAGATGTCCCAGTCTAAAAATAAATCCTTTTTCTTTTGTTAATAGCTCTCTTATCCCACCTTTCATCCTATAAAAACCTTCCATTTTATACAACCCCTGAGAACTCCCCTCTAGTTGCTAGATGGGATGCTGCCTGATTCATGAATCGCTTAATAAAACCAATTAGATGTTCAAATTTACTCAGTTGAATTTTCTTTTTTAACAGTATACAATTCCACTTCTGTAGGGGAATAATCACTCACTCAGATCCATGCCCTCTTCTGATGAATCATTTCTACAGAACATGATTCTGTTTTAGGAGAACCAGTTTTTGCAGACTTCTTTGTATTTTGTTTTTTTGTCACTGTTTCTCTTAATTGATATCCCACTTATCTTGTTGCTTTTGGGCTGCTGTCTTTCAATCACTCCTCTCTTTGTCTTTAACTTTCTTCTCCTTTTGCTGGTAGATGGATGGTGAGTAAAACAATTTAGTCTAGTTCTTCTCGATTTTTATTACTATTATTATTATTATTACTATTTCATTTTTACACTGCAAGATTTTGTTCTTTCTCAATTGTCTTTTTCTACACATTTTCTATAGTAGTTCAGGTCCTCCCAGAAGCAGACACCAAGACAGAATTATTTGCAAAGATTGTATTAGGGATGAAGACTGTGTGAGAGCAGGAGCCAGGTAAGACTGGGAGAGCCATCAGACTGCTATGCAAGCATGACCCAGAGAAGGAGAGGCTGAGGGGAAGCATGCTGGACTACTCACTATACAGTCTAAGGCAGGACCAGGGTAAGGCAGGCACCTACCAGCTCAGCTACAATCCTAGTCCTTACCAGGGAAGGGTGGGCCATCTCTGTGTGCTCAGAGAATCTTAAAGATGTTGCAGCGTAAATATCCTCAGAGGTATCCACACAAATGTCACTTCCACTTACCTGGGTTCCCAGATTTCCCCTGTCAAGGCCCTGGCCCTCCATGGGAACTGCCTGTTCTGAGCATTCAAGTGTCTCGGAGCTCTGGGACTCCTACAAGTGATAAGTTCATCTTGATAGGCTGCTGGAAAGTTCCCTGGTGCTTACACTTAGCCTGCTTGTTAGCTCTCAGTCTCTCTCACGATTCTTATCTCTCATTATTATTATCCAGGGTTTCAATACAACTTAGCAGCGAGCAGCCAACATCAACAAAGTGTATTATATGGTCTCAAGGTACCAGCAGAGTTGAGTCTCTGTTGCCTATTGGAGAGTCCTCAGTAACAACCTTATGTTAATATCCCCTGTTTTATTTTATTTATGCAATTACTCCTGTTTCCTGGAGTGACTTCTCCCAAAGTAACTACCTGCACATAAGTTTTTGTTTCGGGCTCTACTTTCCAGGGAACTCAAATCAAGACAGTTGATGCCTGCAATGTCCAGAGAGAGCAGACCCTTGAGATGAGATTCTGGACCTAGATCACTCATAAGACAAAGAACATCTATTAAATGCTGGTGGAAATATCTGTGGATGAGCTGTAGCATCTCAGTCACTAAATATCTGATCACAGTGGAGAAAAAAGCATTTGGTTGGATAGTATTGCTACCACTTGAACAACCTGGGGCCACAGTATACTCATAAGGATTGTGGAGTTAGCTTGGCTTTTGTTGCCTTAGAAGTCTTAAAAAGAGACCTGCAAGGATGCAAAGACTTAAATGATTCTATTATATCTCTTTTCTGTTCAGTTGAATGACCCTGAAAAATAAAAACATGGAGATGGAAGTGAATGTAAAAATTAGAAGATATTATTAGCGTTTATGGCACTTAGAATATGGCCACTGATGTTATGTGAACTCCTTTGTGACTCAGAGTGTAGGGCCAGGGAGGATTCACCAACCAAAATAATGGACAGAAAATAAACCATTCTGAAGTGGCCAAGGGAAGCCTGGAATTGCAGAGAAGACCATGGAGGAAGTAGGAACATTTCAACCAATGAAGCTGTCAGCTGCAGGTAAATATTCTGACTCCTGTTTTTGACACAGACATATTTGGAGGCATTCTGTTTGTTTTGCAGAGGATCTGGTAAAATATAGTCCATCTTGCCTACAGCAGGTACATCAGTAATGCACCAATCTTCCCTGTCATGCTCTATTCCCTGAGCCCCCCTCCCAAATTATACATAACCAAGTCGTCGTCTCAGGCTTTGCTTTCAGGGGAACCCAGACTATGAGAGTGGACAATAACCAACTCCACCGGTTTCTGGTATTACTAATGCCTACATGATCATCTGATGATTCTAGGGAGGTCCCAAGCTCAAGGAATTGTGCCCAGGGAACCCCAGGCAAGCCCCGAGTCCTCAGCAAAACCTCCATCAGTACATGTGATGCTGACAGAGCATGCCCAGTGCAGAAAGTGCTTTTGGATTTTGCATCGCTTGTCTGCTGTCTTTCCTCACCTCTAATACTTACACCTGATTCTAGGTTTCTGAATCGAAAGTTTAGCTACATAATATAGTAGTTATTAAAAACTTCTACATGACCAAAATAAAAACAACTGTCAGTTGCTAAAAATATGAAGGACTGGTCCAATTACTGAGTTAAGAGATTCAGGCAAAGGGAAACATTACAGGACTCCAGTTATCAGAACAGATACTAGGTGGAGGTGTGGTCACAAGAACAATGTGGAAACTTTGTTCTTAGAATTAGAACTCAACTTAAGAACCATATTTACAATAACATTACCTTGAGGCCTCCCCTGACAGCATTTATCCCAAACCCTGAAATTTAGTTGAACCCAGCCATGATCAGTCACTGGGAGGGGATATGGCATTTACAAGGTCTTGTCAGCACTTGAGCTGACTTCACAGCTTCAGAACTATTGTCACACTCTTTAGAAGATTCTGTCCTAATAAAAGTGGGAATAAAGCCAGGATACCAACCCTGAATTATTCCTAGAGATAAGACAAAAGTTGTGTGAAGTAAGTCTCAGAAAGTCTCCCCTACCTGCTCTTATTTATAGATTAGTGAATCATTCTCTAGAACTAATTTTTAAATGTCATTCTATATATTGGTTAATATTGTTAAGATTATATTTTACAGACATTTATGACAGTATTTATACCTAGCCCCTTCTAAATGTTTTCTTTCCTTTTCTTGACCAAGGTCAACATTAGCCTAATTATTTTCATATAGAAGAAAAACTGCCTATTTTTTTTTCTTTTCTTCCTTTTTAAACTTTGTCTATTAAAATTTCTTGACCTTTTACTTCCTCTGTAGTACAACCAAAGTTCTTTGATGAACTTCACCTGAACATCAGTATGCTAAATATTATTTTCCCATTTATTGCTACTTTAATAACATCACGTTAAAATCTGGTCTTATATGTCTTTTTATATACGTTAGTTCACATGCTTTACTTATACTCTTAAAAAATATATGTTTTAGTGCTTCCTCACCCACATCTGTCTTCATTGCTTTAGGTTATGTCTCTAGCCTTCATTGAGTGTCAACTTCATGTCCTATGTCATCCTATCATTCACATTCCAGTCATGTCAATGGCATCAATGCTATGGTCCCCTCCTTGACAGATAAATTTGTGGGCTCAACAACCTTTAAAATGTACCCATAAAACCAACTTCTAATATTAAAGAAATGTATATTCACAAACTCACATAAATTCTTTAGTGATGCTGAGACCAGTATGCAATGATTAATGTGACACTGCTCATCTGTGAGAAACTGTCTCTATTATTTGGACACTGACATGGCTGACAGTTTATCCATCTCTTTGTTTCAGTGTCTCCTTCCAAATTATGCCCTGGTTTTCCGTGTTTGGCAGATTGGACAATACGATACAAATATAATTATAATTGGAAAATATATAATATACCTTCTTTGGTTTGAATCAAAAACATGTTATTTTAAACAAATTTGTTCACCTCAAATTAAGTCCTACCAGTACAATGACATAGGCTGATGATAGTCAATTATGATTTAGAGAGTAGCAGCTTCCTGGGCCTTTCATCTGTACTTGTTAGTGACAGAGGGACGGTAGCGAATCTTAAAGAATTGTTTCCAAGACCCTGAGAACCAAAGCAACGGGCTTCCTTTGACCAAAGTTAACAGGGTCTTCCAGGAATGAAGGTGCGTAGACTAAGGCCCTGGATCTTAAAACGCTAAAGCAAACCTAGCTTTATACATCTGTTGTATTGATTGACATTATGTGGAAAGAGAAAGAACTGTTGTATTGTTTTATTATAGCTGCAATATTTTGCTAAAATACTTTTAGGTACATTATCTTGGCTATATCCTAGATGGCATTCATATATTATTCCAATCCCTATACATAAATTAACTCATTTAATACTTAAAACAATTGTGAAATAGATATTGTTCTTCCCAGGAACATCTGAAAGGAAGAGGAACCTGAAATATAACATGGATGCTGCTTTCTGTTAGCTGTCCCATGGGCTACATTAGTTTTAATGGGCAGGAATTGTCCAAAAAAGTAATATGTCACTAGTATAAGGATTTTAGTAGTGACTTCACTGAATGATATATGGATTTTAAAAAATCGAAATTATATTACCTAACTAAGAAAGAATGTTACGTCTTAAAAGAGACACTAGACTTCAATGTTAATATTTTGTTCTTTGTGATTACTTTGTGTGTTTAAGCTATGTAGGAAGGGGGAGAGGAAAAGGGTTCCATCATTAACTCAGATTTATTTTGCTGGAATAAAGTGTTATTTGGTCACAGATCTAGGAGTTTCTAGCTTGTGTTATTGCTATTCAATACCACTATGTCTTAGATATAATTATTCTTACTATTATTTAAACTGCAAACACCAGTAATATTGCACCATTCCAAAGTCTGAGTAACTTATGGAAAAGAGCTAATAGTCCTTGAAAGACGGTGGTTTCAAACTGGGAAAGTGTTAACAGGTAAAACTGTGCAATTTGCTGAAATCAGTATGATATCTTTATATATTCTGAGCTCAATTGTGCCAAATTTGACATTTTAAATTGCTATAATTTGGAGCATTCCCATTTTATTATTAAATAGAAGCCTAAAATTGTATAATTTTGCAAAGAAAAGATAACTTTCCTAGTTTTTGGTGATTAGTTGTAATTACATGTGGTACTGTGGTATCGTTACCTCCTCTGAAGACAGAGATACGGGTAGATTTTTCAGAGACAGATAAGTGGAAGGCACAGAAGTGTCAGCTTGATAACAGCTTAGAGGTACACATGTCAGGCTGTGCTCAGGGGAGTGGCAAAAATCACTTGATGGCAAGAACTGGGAAGGCAGGTTATGTTCGAGTTACAGAAGTCTTTGAATGACAGGCTGAAGAAATTGTATGTTATTCTGTAAGCGATGAGGAGATATTAAAGGTTAAAGAAGGTAGTCATATAGTAGGAGCAGTTGTCAAACTCTGGAAACAAAATTTGAGACATTAAAAAGAGCAATTAAAAGTAGGAAAATCATGTAGGAAGTAATTCCATATCAATAAATGTGTTATGAATCAGATGCTCTGAAAATAAATGCCTGTAACTTTTATATTGTGCTAAAGACCCAGGTCACTCACTTTATGAAGTGGCATGATTACTGCCAAGTCTCTACTTAAAATACTTGGAGGAACTATGTGAATCAGGCACCATTCTCGCCATTCCTCACCTTACAAATCATCTTAAGTTTATAAAAACTTTAACAAAAAACATAAACCTGAAGTCTGCTAATTGCCCAAAATACATCATTTCATTTATGTATTGTTCATGACTGCTTTCACACTATAAAGATAAAGTTGAATAATTGCAACAGAGACCGTATGGCCTGTGCAGCCTAAAATTTTTTACTATCTGGCCTTTTAAAGAAATAGTTTGCTGACCTTTGTGCTAAACTATTCTCTGCCCCCAGTGGAGGCCTTCTTTATAAATCTGAACAGCTATTCCAGAAATGTCTCACTGTTTCTTGCTAGTTTCTTTCCTGCCGCTGTAGGTTACCACTGCCTTTTCTCATTTCTCTGTTCTCAATGCAGCAACTGGAAATACACCGTTCCAGAGAACACCTACCATTCTGTTAGCTAGGAATGGCCAATGGACACTGCAGCTTCCATCTTTCATGATGGCTTTGGTTACTTGTGAATATCAATCAAAATGCGCAAGGTATGTCTAAGTGGAGCAGTGAAACATCTAGGACAATTCAACAGAATTAAGAAACAGACTGCCTCTGCCCGTTTCCACATAGCTCCTTTCCACTGTCCATTTCACATTGCTCCAGAAAAACTTTACTGCATAAAACCAATAGCAAAGTCTTTGATGAAATTTCTAAAGATGAATAGGATTGGAAAATGGTAATAATATTGTTTTCACCCTTCTCATCTAATTACAAGAAAGAAATATGTGGTCAAGAGACTTCAATTTTCTCATCACTAGCTAATAAATATCCCAATGAAATCAGTGTTTTATTATGGAGATCTGGAAACTATAGCTGTTTTCTCTCCCTGAAAAAGATGAAGAAATACGCTGGGGCTTTTATCAAATCTAAGTTGACAGTGCATAATCACTAATAAACTCTTAATGTCTTTTATGATTTTGTGCTAAAAGGTCATCTTTATTAATTTCTTCAAATATTCAAAAAAAGAGATATGAAATTAGAACATTTTTTGAATAATGTCAGAAAGCCTGTGAAGAAAAATATTCTTTTTTAATGTCTACACGCTCTCAGTGTTGTGCACTTCAGTTTAAAACTATAATCTGAATGAACAGCAATAAACATAACATGGAGCAAGCAAAATGACAGTGAAAATGTGGCAAAATGCAACATAGCACATCTTCCGGATGCAGTAAAAATACGGAAAAATATTTGAGTGACTATTTTAGTGTGTCTTCGAAAGTTCATAGCATCCTTCTTGTGATATAACAAAAGCAAAACTTAAGCCAATGCATTTCATTGAACTCTTAAAGCAAACAGCTGACAGCTAGATTACCTTGATTTGCAGAGAACTGTCATGTGACACTATTTATTGCATGCTTTGCTCTTTGTTCACAGCACTGTGGGTCAGTGTGGAGGCTCAAGAGATCAAACGGACTTCTGCTCCCATCAGGGTCTATAGCTAAAGACCCAAGAAGAAAGGCTGTATAGTCAAAGACAGTGATGTGAATATAGATTATTAAAAAATAAAATGCTTCCACTCAGAAAACAAATAACTCAGAAGGTTAAGTATGTCAGCTGTTTAGAAAGAACAATTAATCTGCTGGTTGTTTTCTCTGGTATGTGACAGCCCTAATTCAAAGAAGGATGAGAATGTCTACTGCTGTATTCCAGAACTTGTATGGCATGTAACACATTTTTTTCCCTAAAACATTTTGATTAATATTTTTCACATCCAAAGGCTCCCAGGTAGAGTGGAAAGAACAGGAACATTTAAGGTGAGCAAACAGGGTTGTATTCCCAGATACTCTATATCCGATTATTCTATCTATGACCTTGGAGAAGTCACTTTGCCTTTCTCAGCCTGAGTTTTCTCACCTGGAATTACAACCATCTCACAGAATCATTGTAAGAACTGAACAGCACATTTAAATCAAGCAGATGACTATTACTATTATTATATTATTAATTTATTTTTTGGCCTTCTGAACACGTCAGTGAGGTCAGAGCACAGGTATTATGGTTGTTTCTTTTTCTGTGAATGTCATGTGTCAGTTCAGCGACAGAGCCAGGAAAATAACTCATATCCCCACAGCTTGCTCTGGGTTATTTCTGCTGTATTATGAAAAAGTCATTGGAATAACTATAAAATGGATTGTATTATAAGGAGTTCTGATAGGCAAGTTTTCACTGACTCACTCATGAGTTCACAAAGTGATTCTTTGTTTTTATTGTGTCAAAACTTGTGATCTGTAGAGAGGCAGGAAAGTGTTCAACCAAATATTACTACCATGACTGAGAATATCAAACGTGAAAGATGACTATGGTCAGATACCAGCAAGGGTGGAGGCAGATCACCAAAGTCCCAGCTGGCTAAAATAAATATGGGGCCTGTGTCAGCAGGGAATACAATCAGAAAGTCATATACCCCAAAAAGTAAGAGTTTAAGTGCACTTTGAGGACAGGGTAGATGTCAGGCGTTGGTGAAGATGTACTAGGTAAAGTAAGGAAGACTATTTTAGAGATGCAGAAATAAAATTGCTCAAAATGCTCTACCAGAGGCAGAGCCTCTTTAGAAGGTTCATTTTTTTCAGAACTAGAATATTGTTTTGTATTCATTAGACAGTCACAGTGCTTTGCACACTGCATCTGATACTCTATTAGTAGTCACTACTTTAGGCATTTGACACCGGAAATTCAATATAGGGAACTGGTCACCCAACAATAAGTGTTAAGAAGCCAAATAGGGGATGAAGAGGCAACCTAAAGAATAACCACTACAAATAGACTATCACCCCTACAGCTGGAGACACAATAGGAGAGGTGACATCACACCGGAATGCAGATGTGAAAGTCATCTAGCAAGGACCTGAGCCATAGTGCAGTTCACCCAATAGAAGCTAAGACTGTGAAGAGTCTGACTTGTAAAAGATGGAGCTTCAGAAGAGATGCAATGCTGCTCGAGACACTACCTAAGTTAGAGTGTGAAGGAAAGAAATATTCTGAATTCTCCCTCACTCTTCCCCTTCTGTCTCTACATTGTTTGCCACTGGCCAAAGCCAGCTTGAAGCCAGAAGACTCAAGAAGAAAAGAAACAGCCTGTGCAGTTCCTCCCGCTGCAATACAGAGCCTACAAGGAGAACCTGAGCACTGACCAGCATGGATACCATGCTGACATTTTCTGTACCCAGTTCTCTCACTTCTCGCTCTCATCTCTTTGGCTAATAAGACTAGTAAATGTTTGTATTTCTTGGTCAATAGCTATCAAAAAGAGTTAAATATTTCATATTCTATACCTCTGTGATAACATTTGATTAAAGTCTGTTATCTCGTTACCCTAACTATTTAACCTGCTTTTCTCAGTAAACTCAGCATTAGAAATAGGCAAAAGTCATCTTTGTCTTACTCACCTTTGTGCACTAAGGGTCTAGCACAGTGCCTGCCACTTAACATGCTTAATGAGAGAGTAAACTTAAAGAGGTAAGCTACTGCACATTTTGTTAAAGTTACTGTAAGTGAATGCAAGAAGTATGCTCATAGTATCTCTCAGGACATTTAGAATAGAACTTATGAATAAGGTGAGGTTATCCAAAGATGAAAGATCCAGAAAAATCTCAAAATCTGAACTAAAATTCAAAGTACATTTGATCCTAAAAACAGAAAATTAAGAAAAACAAAATCAATCTCATCTTTGGTACAGTAGACCTTTTACACTTCTTCAGAAGTACCAAGCATCTGAGACTTTGCTTTGATTTTGGCTTTGTTCTTAACTGTCTTTTCCACCCATATTTGCTTCTTCAAGTGCATCAGGGTTAAGATGGGAGGTGGGTGCAGTGAGACTAAAAAGTAATTAGCTCAGTTGGAAGGACTATGAATATCACCTTAACTTTCTACTAATCCCTGTGCTCTCCTGGGTAGCATAGCCACCAGCCATCCTTAATTAAACAAATCACCCAGGAGACAAGCAAAGGGAGAAGAACAAAGAGCATGGCAAATATTTCATACCATACAATCTTCTCTGAGACCTGTTTTCCATAACTTTCTTGAAGTGTGTATGGTGAGGAGGCAGAAGAATGAGTGTATAAAAAGCTGTTTTCACAACACTGGCAAATTAGTGTAGTTGAGCACCAGGAGGCTTCTCTCCTCTCTTCCAGATTCCTGTCTATACATGCTAGCTAGCTTAATCTCTCAAAAATCTTATCACATGTGACATTTAATTTTGTCTTCTCCTACTTAGAATGCAAGCTCCATGACAGAAAAAATGTGATAGGTTTGGTTCACCTTGTAAAGATGTGCTTAGTGACTATTGTTAAATAAATAAATGCATTAAAGTATATTATCCTCTGTCTTCCAAAATAAACTTCTAGTTTCTCTTAAAAAAAAAAAAAAAAAAAAAAAAAAAGGCAAAATATTTATTCAATTTGGCATATCAAGATCTAGATTTGCCAGGTCTGATTTGCTTATCAGATCTAGATTTCTCTTTTTTTTTTTTTTTAAGATCCAACATCCTACAATATTCTTACCCCCTAGTCTTTTCTACTGAAATATTTCTTTATCTATCCAGTGCCCTGATTTTTTGTTGTACAAAGTCATTAATTTTAGTATCCTCAAATATTTACACTTACTTTAAATACAGAAATAAACTGAGTTCTATGGATACATCAATATGCTCTGAAATATTTTGGCTGCCTGCTTTGCTGGCTAGCCATGGGCTGCTAACATCCCTGGCTTACTCCTGCTGCATACTCTCACTGTTCAGAGCATTCATTTTGCAACTGTGTGTTATCTGCTGAAGATACTATGTTTTGCCTGGTATTTTTTGTGCCTCTTTGAAAAAGAGGGTTAAGTGTAGTTTTCCAACAACCTTCCCTCCCCTAGCCATGGCAAAACATGGAGCCATGGTATTTTCTTGCAATGGAACATCAATCCAAATTCGTGAACAAAGAGAGGTGCTCTATATTAATGTTTCACACTGAATGTCACTAAATGTTATAGATTATCAAAGTATACCGTAGCAAATTAGTCTTAATATTAAGAATGACATTTTAATATAAACATATACCTATGGCAGTTACACTAACTTGTTTAATACCATCACTTGTGATTCTATGAAACAGGACTTCATTGCATTCAATATTATCTGTAGTTATATTATTAAACATTTATACAATGGGGTATTTTAAAACTAAGTTTTCCATTTGACTTGCTTTTATAATAAATAACATATAAATGAAAAGACTTTTCAAAAAACTATGTAGATAGATGTAAAATTGAATTTTCTTGATTTCGATTTGTCCCAGTCAAGATGGTGGAGTAGGTAAATGTTGTGCTTCCCTCCTCTCATGACCACATCAAAATTACAACTAAACTACAGAACCACCATCATTGAGAATTGCCTGAAATCTATTGAACAGAAGTCATACAACTAAAGACATACAGAAGTAGCCAGCTTGAGACTGGTAGAAGTGGCAGAGACATGGAATGGGCTGGTCCAACACCTGTGTGTGACCATTAAAAATTGGAGGGATATCTTATTGCACAGGTCCCCCCAGAGGAGCAAGTGCTCCCAGCCCCACACAAGGCTCCCAAGTTCAGGGTTCTAGTGCCAGGGGAGAAGTCCCCAAAACTTCCAGTGGTGAAAACCAGGACAGATCGTGGCTGAGTGAGATGGAGGATTCTGGAGTCCCAGGTGTTGCTCTTAAAGGGCTCATGCACACATTTACTCACTGATGGACTCACTCTGAGCTCCAGCACTGGGGCAGCAGCTGGAAAAGTGCCAGGGACATACAGGGAAGAACCGAGTTGGCTGGCTTCAGGTCGAGGGCTGGAGTGGCAGCTTTCTCCCAAACAGAAGTGCTGGCAAATCCATTGTTTCTTGTTGTTGAGCTCTCTCCCATAACCCTCTTGGTGTACAGATGCAGACAGGGGCCATATCTGAATCACTATCAACCCAGTTAATACAGTCCATCTGCCCTGCCCTCATGATTCCCTGAGATGCCACCCTACCCAACTTTCAGGTACAACCAAGCTGCTTCCAATAGCTTTTACATACAAATGGCCTGTCTTGGCTCATGCTGAGGACTTTCCAAAAATCTCTTAAAGATTCACAAAACCCAAACAAGCAGTGTCTGGCTTCAAAGTGTCCCATGCCTCATGCTGAGCAGCCTCAAGCTTGGCACTAGTCCTCTTGGTTCAGGGACTGGCCTCTCAAGGCACCTCCACCAACCCCAGTGTGGTGCTGGCCATCTGCAGATTGCTTTGTGGCTCATGCCAGGTGACCCTGGGCAGGGCACATGCTGCAGCTGAACTTGGCCTGTGGTAGGGCCCCTTCGAGAAGGCCCTGTTACTGGCAGGTCCATTGGCCAGCTTCAGAACAAGCTAGAGCATCAAGTGGCTGCCTCCAAGAACCACACACTCAAATGGCAGACTGTGCAGGCACCAGAGCCCTGCTAAAGTGAATAACACTTGGTAAGGTCAGCCCTTCCACAACAGCTCCTCCACTGTATTCATAGGCAGTCCTCACAACCAATCAGCCCAATGGTCAATCTCTCCCATTAACATGCAAACTGCAACCAAGGCTCATTTACAACAGGAAGACACATACAACACACACAAAGAACACATAGGAACACCTGGCTCAGGTGCACCACTGGGCCCCACAGGGCACCTACTACATAAGACTACTCCACCAAGAATACATTAGAGGAAGTCAAGAATAGATTAGATGAAGCAGAGGATCGAATCAGCAATTTAGAGGATAAGGTAGCAGAAAACACCCAATTGAAATAGCAGAAAGGAAAAAGGATCCAAAAAAATGAGGATAGTTTAAGGGGCCTCTGGGACAACGCCAAGCATACCAACATTCACATAAGGGTACCAGAAGGAACAGAGAGAGCAAAGTATTAAAAACCTATTTGAAAAATAGTGACTGAAAATTTTCTTAACCTGGTGAAGGAAATAGACACACAAGTCCAGGAAGTACAGAGTCCCAAACAAGTTGAACTCAAAGAGGCCCATGAAACACGTTTTAATTAAAATGCCAAAGGTTAAAGACAAAGAGAAAATCTTAAAAGCAGCAAGAGAAAAGCAGTTAGTTACCTACAAGGGAGTGAGCATAAAACTATCAGCTAATGTCTAAACAGAAACTTTGTAGGCTAGAAGGGTTTGGCAAGAAATACTCAAAAAATAAATACTCAAAGGGAAAGCTAAAGGAGTGCTTCACCACCAAACCAGTATTACGAGGAATATTAGAGAGCCTTCATTAAGACAAAATGAATGAATGAATTAATAAATAAATAAAATGAATAAAATGGCAATAACTACATATCTATCAACAATTACTTTAAATGTAAATGAATTAAATGCTCCCATTAAAAGATAGGGTGGCTGAATGGATAAGAAAACAAGACCTTACATGTGCTGCCTACAAGAGACACACTTCAGATCAAAAGACACACACAGATTGAAAGTAAAAGGATGGAGAAAGATATTTTATAAAAATAGAAACAAACGCAAATCTAGAGTAGCAGCACTTACATCAGACAAAATAGACAAAAAAAAAAAAAAAAGGCTATTAAAAGTAAGACAACGAAAGACCCAGTAATCCCACTTCTGGGTATTTATCCAAAGAAATTCAAAATGCTGCTTTGTGGGGATGTGTGCATCCATGTGTCCATTGCAGCGTTGTTTACCATGGCTAAGATATGGACGCAGCCTGGGTGTTCATTGATGGAACAAGGGATAAAGAGGAGTTGGTACTTATACACAATGGAATATTGCTCGACCATGGAAGACAATGGGCTTTTGCCCTCTGCGGCAGCGTGAATGGACCTGAGGATACTGAGCAGAGTGGAGTATGTCAGACAGAGAAAGACAGATGCAGTGTGATTTTGCTTATATTTGTAATCTAAAAAACAAAATGAACAAACAAACTCATAGATACAGAGAACATCTTGATGGTTGCCAGATATGAGGGGGGTTGGGAGGCTGGATGAAAAGGGGAAGAGATTAAGAAGTACCAATTGGTTGTTACACAGTAGTCATGGGGATGTAGGGTGTAGCATGAGGATTACTGTCAATAATATTGTAATAACTACGTATGGTGTCAGATGGGTACTAGATTGATCGGGTTGATAGATATCCGAGAGGGGGGTTGTGGGGCAAGGTGAAAGGGGAAGGCATAAAGAAGCACAAATTGGTAGTTATAAGACAGTCATGGGGATATAAAGCATAAGGAATATAGTCATAATAGGGTAATAACTATGCATAGTGCCAGGTGGGTACTAGGCTAGTCAGGAGGATCACTTCTTAAATTATATAATTATGTAACCTCTATACTATAACCCTGAAATTAATATAATGTTGAATGGCTGCTGCAATTGAAAATTTTAAAAAGGGAGTAAAAAGGTGAAAGGGAATAAGGTTCAAAGGTGTAAAACAAATAAGTCAGGGGGATGAAATATACAGCATAGGCAATATAGTCAACAATATTGCGATAGCATGGTTCAGTGTCAGATGGTTGCTAGGCTTCTCATGGTAGTCACTTCTTTAGATATATAAATGTTGAATAACTGTTGTGTACACCTAAATGTAGTATAATAATGTATGTTAGCTATATTTTAATAAAAATCTTTTTAAAAATTGAATTTTCTTATATGGGGGACTGTTACACATGATTTAATATTAAAGAGTTGTCAGAGCTCAACACTAAAACAAGAGAAAAAATTAAAACATTTTAAAGAAATAATTAAAGAAATGATTTAGGCAATGTTAAATGGCTATTCCAATGAGAACACCCACATATAAAATCTAATTTGGGTCTTTTAATTGGACCTCATTCACTCTTATGCATGAATAATACACAAACTATACTAAACAAGTAAATGAGCATTTTTCCCTCTTTGGTCTACCAGTGACAAAAGAAGTCCTCCCAAAAAGTTCACATAATCTAGAAAACACATCATCCTGCTAAGGCACTTGCCACTGAGACATACCAATGTACCAATGACTTTTGCTATTTGAGTCCTGTCTTCTCTCACAATTCCATTCTTAAGAAATGCCTGTTCCAGTAGCAAAGGCCCATACTGTGTTTGTGTGGTTGCCAGAGTATTTCAAAGAGAACTGTGTAGTTGCCATCAAGGTCAAAGAAAGCATGTGCTAATGGTGTCACCCACAGGTTTCTGTGGGGCATGGGCTATCTGTTACCTCTACATTAACCACCAAGTTCATTTCAATTTGGAAGATAGCAGATAGGAAGCAGAACTCTGTTTCATTTTGGTTGAGAATGACAGCAGAAGCGTCTGGCTTTCAACGCATCAGGGGTAATTCTGGCTTTTCAAGCCAAACCCCCATGTGTGGGCCCAACCCCAGTATCAGGCAGAGGGGGGCTTGTCTACAGAAGCTCCTCAATATTACAGTATAGTCTCCAAGCCTGACTCTGCCTTCTGATGATTCTGTGAGGTCCTTAATGCCCGATAAGAAAGTTTTTTTCTGCCTGATCTAGCAGGAGAGGACACTATTGAAACAGAGGCGTCTGTTTGACATACTCGTATGTCATACTCGTCTGTATGACTGTATGTACAGTCTGTATGACAGTATGACATACTCGTCTTCTCAATTTTGTTTCTTAGAATCTCCTCTCCCACATCATAAAACACTGCTTCCCCACTTGATCATTCCTGATTGCAAAGAAATTTGCTATGATGCCAAAACAGAAAAAAAAAAAAGAAAAAAAAGAAACTCTCTTGACTTCAGACCTCCCCAGACTAACATCCCTTTTTTGTTCCCCTAACTATAATTCTTAAAATTGTACCCTTACTTCTGAATATATTTTCAACCCAGTCCAACCTGGCCAGCATCTCTCCACATCACTGAAACTGCTCTGTGAGAGGTTGCTTATGGCCTCCATGTTATTGGATTAAGTGGTCGTCCCTGTCATTCGACCTCTCACAATTAATTCGGTTAGACTTTTTTTTTTCTCCTTGAAAGTTTCTCCTCTCTGGACTTCTGTGACAACATTCTCATGATTTCTTCTATCTCTCTTGAATTCTACTTCCTAAGCACTTGTGCTTGCTCTCCTCGGGCTTGGCCCTGGTTCATATTCTCTTCTTATCCTCTCAGCCTAAGTGATCTCATCCATTCCTATGGCATTCAATTCCATCTTTATGTAGACAACACCCAGATTCCCATATCCCAATGACAAATACAATACCTAGGTAATGCAAAATGCAAAATTTTTGTATCCAAAAATAGAGCCCTTAATTTTTACCTCTCAGATTATAAGAACTACCTATCAAAACATATTTAAACCAAGTTGTTCCCCTGCTTAAAACCACTCAGTGATCTCTTAGTGAACGTGGAATAAAATCCAGACCTCCTCTAAGACTCAGCACCAGCACCCCCAAAGAGTGAGCTTTCAGTTCTTTGGGCAGAAGGAGATATTTCCTGCTTCCAACCTTTGCACAGGCTGTTCTCTCTTCCTGAGATGTGCTTTCCTTCTTTTTGGGCCAGTGGAAATATAATCTCTTTGGAAAGGTCATCTGTAATCACACACAATATTGTTTCATTGGAAACAGAGTTCCAAACAACTCACTGCCACTGCTTTGGTGCACAGCCTCTTGGGGAGTTAGAGCCTATTTTTTTATTAAGTACTGCTTCAGAAGTTAGCAAATGTGTTCTTTGTACGCCAGCCATTTCTTTATTCCCTTTTCCTTAGTCCTTCTCTCCCCCTGTACACCTGAGTCTTTCTTGCTGCCAAAATGGCTCTCAGAGCAAACATTTATATATGTTTATAAACATTTATAACTTACTTGTTCCCTTAAAAAAAAAAAAAAATCAAGCAAACAAAAAGCAACCTCTCTTCTGTGTTATCCAACATGCTCTCCCATGTAAGAGTTAAAAACTGGTGGAAAGTAGAAGTACTGTTTGGTTCCCAGGTCCTTAACAACACCAGGAAAGCACACTGTTAGGATTCCATTTACTTTATTTCCCCTTGCACCACATAAAATGTCAAGAGAAGGTTTTCATAAAGTCAGTCATATCATTTTCACCATGTTCCTGAACACCACAGTGTTCCTGAACAGCCTGATGGAAATATTATAATTCTCAGACCTTCTAAATCCATCTGCCAGGCATGAAGTAGGCTAGTGGATGTTCCAAAAACCAGTATCTGTTCACAAACATGAGAACTGACATGTTTTTCCCGGCCCATATCCAAGGCCATGGTATGGTCTAACAGCTGAGCGGCATCTCACATTAGAAGCAGACAAGCAATTCTCACAGACCAAAATAGGCACTAGGGTGAGAATAAATACATCAATGGTCACTGATGAAGAAATTTCACTGGTGTGACATTTAGATTTTTTGGTCATAGAAAAAGTCATCAGAAAGGTAATCAAACTTAAAAATATATTGTTGCCTTCATTTTTATTACAAATTTTACTATATTTTGAAATCAATAAAATTATTCTAAGACTGAGGACCCAAACAATAACTCAAAATAAGACAAATCTATGTGGAAAAGATTTAATTTACATAAATTCAAATAATAGCCAAATTTTCAGACACACAAATGCCTGGTGCCTGTTCTTAGTGATAGCTAAATGATTCCCATTGTCCTTAAAACACATAGCCAAACACACAAACAAACAAAAAACAATTCTTGCATCCAAATTAGTATGAAGCTGTTATAGGAATTCTTTCATATCACATGTTATTCCTGTCCCCTCAGAAGCGATTTGCACTGCCAGGTAGAACAAAGCAACAATTCTACTGAGGTTGACAATACACTGGAATTTTGTATTGCATTAGCTTTAATTAAACCATGAGAATTTACTTCAGGGCTACCTGTATGCCATTTCTTGAGACCAGCTTTGCAGAGAAAAAAATCCTATTTGCTAGTAAAATTATTCTTTTGCTAAAAGAATGAGAAGTTTTTTTGTGTTTTTTTTTTCGAAAGACACGCACTGGACAGTAAGAGGCATGTAATGAGCTTAGCCACCTGTCTACCCAGCTATTGTGAAGAAATTTCATCCCTGTGCTTCCTCCTACCACCTACCTCCCAAAGGAACCTACTTCCAGGCCTGCTTCCTACCACAGGGCAGCCACATGGCCATGACGGCAGCAGCCCGCAACAGGGGACTGCACACAATGGGCATTAAGTCATATGGTTTCTGCCACCAAATTATAGTACACACTAGGAGTCACACAGCAGCAGAGACAATTTTAAAGATGTCATTCCAACCAGAGCTATGTTAAACTGTTGGATTCCAGGAGGCTTGTAGTGAAATTGGTTGTCTTCTAAATGGTTTCTTCTAAAAATATAATTGCTTTGTTCTGGGTTCAGAAAGGCATGGGAGGGAGAGCATGATTTCCATCCCCTACTGCTGCCACAGACTCCAACTGCAAGTGTAAGGGCTGGTAAAACAATAAAGTCGCCGTCTTTTATCTCAGTACCAGATAACTTTTCGTTTCTTGGCTTTGAAACAAAATTCACGTATTATAATTATCTTCTGAGCTGGCAGTGGCCACTACCTACCACTTTAGAAATGTTCCAGTGAAACCCTGTTGAGCTGCCACTTGCGTCCAGCTGGGCAGGTGACTCTCCTGCTCACGGCTGCAGTGGCGTTTCACTCACACAGAGGCAAATACACATTTGATGCATAAGCACAGTGGGAAAGAAACTGCAGTGGAAACTAGCACATTGCAAAACACACGTGAAATTCCCTTTTGGCATATTTCATGAGACCTACATTGATATTTTAAACCTAAGGAAAGAGTTTTGTATTAAATAGTCTATTTAAAAAAAAAAAAAGAACTCTGGGTAGTTACCCACATAAGTGCTATTTGCAACATATAATTATTCTAATGTATCATTAGCCATGTGAAATTCATGTAAGCTTAAATATTTATATTCAGAACCCTCTCAATATCTATAGTGCCATCTGTAACAATTGTATTGGTGTTTATGATAACATTTGGTCCTCAGTCTGCCTGAATTTATCCATGTTTCCTTCTTTATTCTCTTCTTTAAAAATCTTATTAAAGTGGAATTTAATTATATGCCCAGATGTGTTGAAAAGTATGTTGTTTGCAACATAATTTTATGACAATAATTAATTTTAGATGGAGAATAATATGGGAAAGCCATATTCATTGATACACAATTTTTGTATTCAGGTCATTAAAAATGAGCAAATTTTACATAATTCTTTCAAACCATGGAGTTTCTCTGTATAAACTGCCTTGAGGAACTATGGAAATTCAGGCTTTAAAAGCTTTTGTCTTAACTTAGGTTTACTTTTACAGACACACAGTCTTAAATTAAAAAGGAAAAAGATCATATCATACATTTGTACTTCACAAATTGATATCATGCACATCGCATAATTGTCTAAGGCCACACAACTAGTAACTGGAGGATTCTGGACTTATCACAGTGTCTCTTAGCTTCAATCAGTAACATATTTCCCCCCCAAAGTGTCCTGCATTAGCACTGATCCACCATTTTTCAGAGACATTAAAGGCAAACCAGTTTAACACTCTCCCCACAATACACACTATCTTCTGAGTTTTCTAAGTGATAAGCCAGTAGCTGAATGTGAAGACGCTGCAGTGTAGATCAGTGCAGATGTCTATACTATGCAGTGAAGGGCACAGGTGAAGAGAGGGAAGAGAAAGAAAAACCATCATGAAACCTGTACTCTTGAGGTTAGAACCCCTTCCCCCCTACACTCCCACAGGCCCCAGATGGAGGTTATAAAGGCAGGACCTAAATGCCTGTCAGCTGCATCACACACAGGTTTCCCCTCCCTAGCCCCCTCCCCTCACCCCCTCCCTGCTTGCCCCCAAGTATGCAGGCTGGGAAACAGTAGTGCCAGAATAGCCACTGCAGTAAGCCATGGTCAGGCAGAGTACACCCAACCAGAAAAGCACCCCTCAAGAGGTCTTCCAGGAGCAAGGAAGAGAATCTAGATTTTCTATGCCAATGAAAGATCATGGAAGTTAGCTGAGAAAGGGAAGAGCTTACAATAAGCTGGCAGACCCAATGGATCTTGTGGTTATAAAGAAGGGATGCCATAGAAGGAGACAGTATGGTCCGTGTACCAGAAAAACAGCTGGAACCATGACTTTCCAATGGATGCCAGAATGGAAGACTGGCCACACCCCAGGCCTAAACATCAAAGTCCATGTGAGAGATACAGCGTGCACAAATTCCAGGAACCAGATTATCTTCTCTGATGCTGCTTTTATATCCCAGAACAAATTTCAGGAAGGAGGGAAGAGAAAATTCTGAACTGATAGACTGTTTTGTTTTACCATCAGGCAAAATAGAGGTAAAAAATAGAGAATAAAGTTGTTATAAAGTTTCAATCAGTACCCCTAAGTACATGAAATTTTGTAACCCCTACACCAGGGGAAAATTAATTAATTTCTTTAAAAAACAAAAGTATATTTTCCCTCTGCATTTTAAATCAAGAGCATTCCATCTCAAATGTGAATGATTCTTAGAGGAATAATACTTCTTTGAGAGAATTTTGTAAAACATACTATTTTCACATTCCTGGACCTAAATCATAATTTCTTGATGTTTCAGAAAAACATTGAGATTTCTAACCAACTTTTCTTCTGTATGCCAAGTTTTAGGCAATACCTCATTTTAGACTTTTAAGATGTGAAACGTTTTCTGGTTCATCAAACTTTCCATAAAGAGCAACAGTGTTCTAGTGTTGAGATGTGAAAGTAGGGAGGAGATATTTGCCACCCCAATATTACAACTTGCCTCCCTCAGCGTTACAAATAATATGTTTAAAAAACCCATAAGTGGAGATGGAGGTTTGGCGAAATATATATAACTCATCCATACATAACATAATACAAAATATGACAGTGAAACAACAAAATATGACAGTGAAACGTAAGTCAGAAACTTTAAATAGTATAAACTTTAGAGATATTTTTATCAAGAGAAAACAAAAATTGGAGTCAACCCATGATTGCCATCTTGTGGAGAGATCCAGCACTATCATGCCAGAACTTTGGGCCCTCAGGTGTTTGAAATCAAAATGCCTCCCGAGAATCCTTCCATCATTTAATAACGTTTGCTGCAAATAAGCTCTACTTCATAGCTGACCTGAATCCCCCAGGTTATCTCCCACAGATAGAATGAAGAACTGCTGCCATTTATTGAGCTGTAATGTTTTACATGGTCAAAAGTTATTAAATCATGCCTGTAACTTTACTTTTCCAGGTTAATAGTTTCCACAATCTGGCATTTCCACCAAATTCCTATGTTCCAGCTCTTAAGTTTTCAAACTTCTTAAAGCTTGGTCTGTGTTTTGTGGGTTTTGGTAACTCCTATATTTGTTTACTCCATTTATATGCAGGTGTTTTCTGTCTTCTTATGGGAACAGGCCCGGAGACTTTCTGCAGGGCAGTAGTGGCTCTGAGGGGTCTACAGCTTCAATCATTCCTGCAGGAACACTCAGAGCCCTATATGTCCTGTTACATTCCAGCACCTGTGGCCAGTTGCCAACAGAAATGACTCAAACTTCCAAAATATTGGACAATTTCCCCCCTGTTTTGGGCACCCCATTCTATAATCTTGACTTTTTTACTTTGTTTTCTGACAAGAGTTGTGAAAGATACTCTTTCTCTCACACACATCCTCTACAAATGATCAGCCAGTTCAAAATCCTGCCAGGTCTACTTTCAAAACAAATCAAACATGAGCAAATCAAACATAACCATTTCTCCTACTACCCAAAACTAAGTCCAAGTCCACTTCACCTCTTTCTTGGATTTTCGCAGTAGCCTGTTGGCTGATATCCCTGGTTCTGCTAATGCTTCCCTGTCATCTATTCTGAATACAGAAGCCAGAATGACCAAGCAAACACATAAATCAGATCATGCACTCCCTCCCTTGCTCATGATTTGTGGTACTCAGAATAAATGTCAAAGTCTTTGCTATGACCTACAGGGCTTTCAGAAAACAGCCCCTTTCCCGTCCACCTCATTTCCTACACTCTTTGTGAGTTCACTCTGCCCAGCATACTGGCCTCCCTGCTACTCCTCACACAATCAATCAAACCTGTTCCTGCCTCAGGGCCTTTGCCCTTACTGTTCCCTCTGTATGGAACGCTCTTACCTCCAATACCCTTATGGCTCACTCTCTCATAACCTTCAGGGTTTTTTAAAACCAAAAGTCACCTTCTCAGTGAGGCCTTCCCTGGATATTCTACATGAAATGCCATTCCTTCTCTCATTTCATGTTTTCCTTGCTAGTGTTATTTTTTACTCCTTAGCATTCATAACCTACTAGCAAATATTTTGCTTGTTTATTTTCTGGCTTCGTTTTCTATTGCTATCATGACAAATTACCACAAATTTAACAGCTTAAAACAACATAAATTTATCATCTTACAGTTCTGTAGATCACCAGCCGGTGGGCTTGGCCAGCTTCTTTGCTCCACGTCTCACACAGCTGAAATCAAGGTGCTAGCCGGCTGGGCTCTTAGCAGGAGACTCTAGGAAGAATTCAGTTCCACATTCATTCAAGTTGTTGCAGAATTCAGTTTTATGTTGTTGCAGAAATGAACCCCCATTTCCTTTCGGGTTGTCAGTGAGGAGTCTTTCTCAGCTTCTAACAGCTGCCTGCATTCTTTGGCTCATAACCCCTTTGCTTCACAAAGCCATCAGTGGAAGGTCGATAGCCCTCCTCATGCTTCAAATCTCTTCAGTCTCATCACTCCTACTGTCCTCTTCCACCAGAGCTTTTGACTCTACCTAAAGGAAATTCTCTGCTTCTGAAGGCTCAAGTGATTGGATTGGGCCCACCTGGATAACTAAGGATACGCTCCCTCATGTAAGACCCTAAACCTTAATTACATCAGCAAAGTCCTACCAACAGCCATACCTAGATTAGGTTTAATTGAATAACCAGGTGATGGGAATTTGGGGGTGACTACCTTTAGAATTGTCCCTGCCATGTTGTCAGACTACCCCAACAGAATATCAATCCCATGAGAGCAGGAATTTTTAGTTTTGTGCAGTGCTGGATCTCCAGCATCTGAAAATAGTGTCTGGGACAAAGCAGATGAATAAGAAATAAATGGATAAATGCATCTGGTCCAAGGGTTCATAAAATGAAGATGTGAACGCTGCAAAATGATGCATGTAAAATGTGTAGTGTGCATGCATAAGAACTTTTTTTCTGGGAAGTGGGTCCCTACTTTTCATTAAATTCTTAAAATAGATATACCTCTCAGTTTGCCTATGAAAATTCTCACTTATGCCTCTTTTCTCAAAATAATTATTTATCAGACCCCATGTACCCTCTCAAAGTGTTCAGGCTTGGATGATAAATTTTATGGTTATCCTAGATTCTCAAAAGTGTCTATGGTCCAACAAAGGTTTAAACTCTTCAGATCTCTTCAATCTCCTATTCCAGCACCTGTGGTCAGTAGCCAACGGAAATGACTCAAACTTCCAAAGTATTGGACAATTTCCCCCCTTTTTGGTCACTACATTCTATAATCTTGACTTTTTTGACTTTCTGTTTTATGACAAGAGTTGTGAAACATACTTTCCCTCACACATCTCCTCTACAAATGATCAGCCAGAAAATCCTGCCAGCTCAAACATGACCATTTCTAACCACTCCTATTACCCCAAACTAGGAGCAAGTCCACTTCACCTATGCAAGCTTCTGCGCAAGATTGTATTTAAAGTTCCACAAACAGAAGTCCACCTCTTTTTTTCTCATAAAATATATAGCCTCTCCCTTGAAAACACATGTGAAGGACTTTTTACAATTAAGACAAAGATCAACAAGTAGATGTTGACTCTTAAAACCCACCAATTAAAAATCTCGCCAAAATACCATGCTGCCTCAAATAATAAATATGAGAAATGGCTGTGGATATGAAAACAAATATGTGACACAGGCAGGACTTGGCCACACTACCTGTCACGCCGGGTGTCATGTGGAGTTTCCAGTCACACTCCCCGCACAAAAACTCAGGATATGGTGAGGCCAAAAAGGAACACCCACGGAGCCATGGATAGCAGAGTCATACCACTATATTCTCGCTGGTGACTGGGTTGGAGACACGGGAAGTAGGAGCCACACGAGCTGCAGCCTGCCGTCTGCTTCTCTGCCTACCAACCTCACTAACTGCAATCGCCGTTTGCTATATAACTTAGCCACAGCAGTTATATCAGTGGCCAATGGCTAACCGGTAACAGCTGATGGCCAACTAGTCACAGCTGACGGCGATCTACAACCCAAGCCAGCACCTTTTCACATGAGGCCGAGAGACTGGAAACTGCTCTCTGGGACTCTGTCCCCACACTACCTTAGATGTGATATTGTGTCCCCTCTGTGGATATGAAAACAAATATGTGACAGAGCACTTTGTGCATCCTAATATTTCTTAGAAATACTTGCATGACAGAATTCTTAGTTTAGAAGATGTTTATAATAATAAGACATTTTAACTGTGTTCTTGCCTTGAATATAATATGACTGATGAGAAAAACAGGATATTTAGTAACTATAGTTTGAAGCTGAATACATGGGAAGTATTTCAGTTTTCCAAAAGCCTTTCCTTTATTTATAATACAGTTTTGTATTGAGGAAGATTAATTTGATTGGGATATCTAACAGGTGTTTCTTCTTTGCTTGTTTTTCTTATCTTCATTTTCTGCTATTATAAAAATTTGGGGTTTTATTCACTTCCTTTGGGAAATTTGATTATGGCATTACCACCTGATCACCAACTCCACCTGCAAATTTAAGGGCAAAATATGGTCTCTGTTGAGAAAATTGACTATCTGTCTAAATGACAGGAGTTCAGGGACTTTGTATAGCTTCATAAATCTGCCTTCCCTACACCACTAACCACCCCCAAGAGCTAGAGACTTTTTTAAACTTCTGTTAAATGCAAAGTTTCTAATCAGCCACTCAAAGCAAGAAATCTGTGCATGTATTATGTTTTATCTGAAAAAAAAAATGCATCTGCTGAGATTATAAATTTTATTTCAAATTACAGTAACAGAGCAAGATACTGCAAGGACAATTCAGAATGAAATAAACATGTCCCTCACTTCAAGCACATGATTCCTCCATGATCCTCTTTTTCTCTTGGTCCTAGTGTCCCTCTAATATGTCCATCTTAACCAATCTGTACCTAAAGACATCCTTCTTCCCTTGATATTCAGACTCAATCCACATTCTACATTAGGGACCCCAGATAATCACTTGCCCATTTTTAGTGTTCCAAGGACACAGCCCTAAAATCTTCTAGCTTTAACTGACCAATCCCTGGGATTGAGAAGACAAACCATTTTTGAGGAGAAAAAAAAAAGCTCTTCACAGTGTGAATCCCAGATGTAGGGTTTTGAATGGGTTAAGCCCACATGTGGCCAAGACAGTTTTGAGATCTCCTGATATAAGGTAATTAGCACCAGGTCTACTGAAGGTGACCTGAAGCAGCTTGAAAACACAAAGAGATTGACAGAATAATTCAGAAGATTTTCATCTGTGCCTCAATACATCTTCATCAAAAGCAACTGTGAAGGAACAATAACATCCCAGGCAGAGGCAAATGCTGTCAGCTTTGTAAACTGTGGGTGGTGTCTCTGCTGAAAGATGAGCTGTTAACCAATGAGCTCATCAGGAATGCATAAACCAAAGCTGGCCCAACCCAGTCTTCCTCTTCTTTCCTTTTCCTTCCCCCACACCTACCTTTTTTTCCCCTAATGGTGGTAAAAATACACATAACATACAATTTACCATTTTAACCACTTTGAAGTGTACAGTTCTGTGGCATTAAGTACATTCACATTATTGTGCTACCATTACCACGATTGACATCCACAGAACTCTTTTCATCTTGCAACACTGAAACTCTGTAGCCATTAAACAAGCATCCCCCATTCTACCCACTCACTCACAGCTACCTTCTTAAATTAACTTATTTATTAAAATCCCCTGTTTCTACAATTAAGGAGAGGGTTGGTGGATAAGAACAGAGGTCTCGTATGTATATCATTTGCTATTGAAAATGGCCTTTTAAAATTAGCTTAATCTAACACAGTCTATTACTGTATTAGTCAGGACTAGTTTGTTTGCCAATGGCAGAACCCCAACTCAAATTTTTAGGGAGTAAGAGCAGGAAAAAAAAACTATGCCAACTGTCATGCAGGGTGTCAGGCGGGGTCTCAGCTCCCACTCCCCACATAAGAACGCAGGACTCGGTGAGGCCAAAAAGGAACACCCACACAGCCATAAGTAGGGGAGTCATATCACTATATTCTCGCTGGCGGCATGCGCCTCTCTGCAATCCACTCTTGCTAGCTCAGCCACCATCTTCTTGCTAGCCCCCATTTTCTGCTAGCGTAGCCACAGCAGTTATATTAGTGGCCAATGGCTCACTGGTTACTGCTGACGGCCAACTAGCCACAGCTGATAGCCATCCAATCACAGTTGATGGCCATTTACTACCTGAGCCAGCACCTTTCTATGTGAGGCCGAGAGCCTGGAAACTGCTTTCTGGGGCTCTGTCCCCACACCAACTGCCTCTTGTAACTGTAGAAAGGGCAGAGATACATCAGAAACTTAAAGGCAACATGAATTTAAATACCTTTAAGACAATGTCTGAACAAACTCTCTGCAATTTCTAGTTTCTGCTTGTCTCCATGTGTTGCCTTTGTTTTCTTGCACTCTAATTGGATGTCAGCAGAGGGATGGGGCAATATTTCTTCCCAGAGGATATTTAGCAGTTCTGTAGACAGTTTTGGTTGTCATAACTGATGAATGCTATTGGAATCTAATGGGTAGGTGTCATGGAATCTGTCAAACATTCTGCAATGCACAGGACAGTCCCCACAACAAAAAATCTTCTGGCCTCAAGTATCAATAGCACCAAAGTTGAGAAACCCTGATCTACTCCATACCTACTCCTTCCATATATTAAGAACATGAAATCTTCCATTTCCAAGCCACTTATCTGTGGTCTTACCATCAAAGAAGGACCAAGATGTCTCCCTAGTGTCAATTTTTAAAACTGTCTGAGAAGGACTCTAATTAAACTTATTTGTGTGAATTGCCAATGGACTACAGCCAGGAAGGGATGGGTCATAGCAGGGTAGGGCCCAGGATGGCCTCTGTAAGCCTCATTTCTGGTATGGGTGCCATTCTCAGAGGGGGGAAATTGCAATGAGCTGCAATTTCCAAATAGTTTGTACCACAAAATAGAATGTCCTTGGTGTAACTATATATTTCTTTAAAAAGTCTTAGACTTTGCTCTATTTATAGCAAATTTTCTAAGGAGAAAAAATCTATAATTGGAGTAGTTACTGTATTTAGTTGCTTCTTGTAACCAGCTAAAGTGTTTAAAATCTAGTTTTACACAGAAATCACTTGCCTAAAACAAATTAATTCAAGTAAAGAGATATGCAAAACAGAGGGGAAAGAGCAGATATTTATAAGGTTCACTTTTGAAATTGGCAAAAATAATGAATCTTTATGTCTGCAGTGATAAGGTTGGACTCCTACCCTCTTAGTATCTCCATCTTCTGTTAGATTGCTTGCAGATCCACTGAAATGAGATGTCAGTGTAAATTATGGTGCAGGCTGACTTACTAGCCAAGGCTATGAAGGGTAGACGCATAAAAACAAGGTGCTATTGAATGTAATTGCTTCTGATCTTAAAATTTTTAAGTAACAAAATTGATGCTGATGTGGTATTTGCTTCAGGTAGTCCCTTTAATTGACACTGACTCACTTGGGGACATTTTTTTCTGAGTGGTTTTATTTTTTCTTCCTAATTCTTAAGTTTCAGAACAGGCAAGTCAGCAACTTATAACTTGGCTAGATCAGAGAAGTAAATGACATTGTATGCGTGTACATAGAAGTGGAGAGCTCCCAACTTCCTCCATGGCCTGGCTCATGGGCCTGTGAAGACTGAAGTGAGAAAATGTATCTGTGTAAAGAGCATTTGGAGATAATACTTGGGAAGAAGTTAGCATTTTCTCGAACCTTGCTCAATTAGGAAGAAAGCCCCATTTGCAAACATTTTCATTCGTGTCTACTTCAATAAGGTGAGAGAGGAGAAAGCACAACCCACCGAGCTCCTGTCTGGAGATGCATGGTTCTGTCTGCTCATTTCAATACTTAACAAGCCATGGGGAAAAACAGAAGACATCCCATTCCATGCCCATAACATGTCAGTAAGTCATACAAATAAATCATATTGTGGACAGCTTGTGAACATTGCTCAGTGTCCTGTGAGACATTGGTGCTTGTTCTTGAGCCAAAAAAGCAACTGTCTAATATTTGTTCTTCCTCTTCCCTGAGAAACAGAGTTCAGAAAACACAGAGGAGAATCAGTTAAGTCTCACCCTGCCTTTATGGCAAGGTTATAATATTATTCTCTCTAGTAATAATTTTGTTATCTTATACAACTTTGAATTAAAGGAGGATATTTCAGTAATATTTTTAGGTTTAGCAAAGCTATAACTTCTGAAGGAAAAGATAAGAAGTTACATTTATATGTTATATGGATCAAATAACTATTGCCTGAAGATAAAGGTCTCCGGGAATCTAATATTGAGTATTAATTAGGGCATTCCATTGGATGCAAAAATTATGAGGTTGTTTTTTTTTTTCCTTCCTCCTCTATCATGCTTAAATTTGACTAAAACTACAAAGCAATGTGTTTTCAAATATTTCCAAAAAATCTGTCCAACTGACTATTTGGGAAAATATTTGTTTAGACTGGAGTGTAATGTCAAAGGTAGAAAATGAGTCCCATGTAAGAAACTGGAAACTTCAAAGCAGTTGTTTTTCTCCCGAGTGTTCCTGATACCATAGCTCAACTGCAAGGAATCTTGTGCCTGTTCCCACCCAAAATATAAGCAGTGCCATGTAATCAATGTTGCACATGACACATTTCACTGGGTCTCACATTTCACCAGTCTGATGAGGGGTAGAGGTAAGAATGGCAAAAATAAGGCAAGCCCCTTTAATGTAAGACACTAAAGAAACACAGTATTGTTTGGCTCTAGGACTCACCCATTACTGCCTGATATGTAGCTCCCTAACCACCACCTCCCAATAATTCCTAGCAGTACTGAGAAAAGTTCCCACATGTTTAGAAATAAGCCCTCCTGACCGCCATGGGGGCATCGGACTTCTCCTGCCTTGCCTCCACTCTAGTGGGAATATGTTTCTAAGGTCTAGTGCCTGACATTTCTGACAAAGGAGACACTCCATAGCATCCGAGCCCCCAAGGTACTAAGCCAGCAATTGGACGGGTTCTTTGAGGTGTCGTTTTGCCCCAAGACTTGTCCAACTGCTGCTGCATCATGTAACCTCTTTGACAATGAGGGTTCTGACTTCTGTGCGAGGGTGATACTGTACAACTTCCAAAGGTACCAACAGCATCTCTCACAGATGGTAGAGCCTCCGATGCTTGTTCTGCTAGACCTGGAAACAGGCTAATACCATGGCCTGGTCTTGCCAGTATAGGGACTGTATCACTTCTGGGAGGCTGGATTATTAATATGCTACATCTGTGCTGTGTTCTCGGGCGTGTCTGTATAACCGGAACCACGCTGGCTTCTGCCCGTAGGTATTATCATGTCCTCTCCCTCACGTGTAGAGCTGTGTTATGTCCATACTGAAACAGACTTATTTCATGATTCCAATATGTTACTTGCCAAGAATGGCACATAGCTGACTGACTTCACATTACCCTCATTACGGAGCCCTGAGCACTATTACTAGAGCAAACTTTGAGGCAGTAACTGTCCACTGAGAAAGTTTTTCCCATGATCGTCCCCAAGGCAGGTGGGTGTCTAGTAGTTCCTGTGCCAGAATACCATGTCTGTAACCATGTCGGAAATGTAGCTTAGACTTCCTCCACAAGACCTGAAAGCAAATGCTCCCTTGGTCCACCTCAAATTCAGTATTTTAAAATTAAAAAAACAAAAACATATTCTCATTACTATACATGTGCAGAAAAATACTAGCAAATAATGAAGGGCTCATAAGAAACCAACAACAAAACAAAGAAAGAAAGAAAGAAAGAAAGAAAGAAAGAAAGAAAGAAAGAAAGAAAGAAAGAAAGAAAGAAAGAAAGAAAAGAAACCAACTAAGCAAAAAGGAAATCTGAAGAACAAAGTCAATGGGAAGACTGGAATTCTGGGTTCCTTCAAACCAAGTGTGTTTAAGCCAACAATATTCTCTCTCTCTCTCTCTCTCTCTCTCTCTCTCTCTCTCTCTCTCACTCTTCCCCCACCCCCTGTGACACACACACACACACACACACACACACACACACACACTTGGCTACATTCAGCCAACACCATTTCTAAGCACTCCTGGTATTTATTTCCTTTTTTTTTCCTTTTCATTCAATTAAGCCATTCCTTTTTGTACCTCCAATGATATGAAAATCCAGCTAAGGTTTTTCCCCATTTTCCATGCTCTTCCGTTTCCTATCCAAATAACACCTTTTACTTCATTATTCTCCTTGTAAGGTACATTATTCTCCTTGTAAAGTACAGATACCCTGTGTTAAGAAATAACACATAAAATGCTACAAAGTAATTTTCAAAGCCACAAAATTATCACAACAAAGAAATTAACATTTTAAACATCAAACAATTCTACATATCACTAACACTGAGGAGAGGAGCTGAATGTAGTTGATGGCTTTTCAGAGGGGAGGAGGCCTGGCGATGTGAAAATTCTCCTGGTTTAAGAACCACTAAAAATAATACAATGATGTTTTAAAGGACACAGATGTAAATGGGATGTGTTGTTTGTATTTGTTTCTTTGGACTAGCTATTTTTTTCCCCCACTATATATATGCAGAATTAAAGTCTTAACAGCTTGTGCACACCTCCCCTTTCTTTCTCTAAGAAGCCTGCCTCCGTTTTAGTCATTTAAATCAGGCATGCATTTTGCTACACAGGATGGTTCAAACACAACTGAAAGACTGAGCATTCAGTGACCTGAGATGGGTGTCCTCTTTCTGCAAGGTATAATACAGTTTCTTCAAACTGATAATTGTCACCAGAAGGAATTCATATTAAAACCTTAATCTTGCAGCAAAATTCTCAGTAAAAGCCTGTAATTTGTGCAACCTGATGTATTTGACTGTCAGGAACAGATATATTAGCCTTACCTGGCTCCCAATACAGAGGACAGACACCTCCGCTTCTGTTTTTGTCTCTTGCTTTAATGGTTAGAACTATTTCCATCATCTCCTTCCGCTCTGCTTCGAACATCCTACTGCTGTCATTTATCTACAAGCTGAATACTAACAAGGAAATGCAGTTCATGCTGAATTTGAGTTTCCTTTGGGGTTTTCACCACCAAAACTGAATCTTTCTATTTTCTCTTTTACGCTTCTCCCTTTTTAAAAATCTTGCCACCTCAGTTACATTAAATTTTCCAACAGAGCTTGGTGATCACAGTTGTAAAATTTATATCAAAAGATAAATAGGCAGACCCAGTGATTCTAGGAGGACCTGATAGCAGAGGACTCCCAAGCTCGGTGCCTATTTAATTCCAGTTGGAACAGTGGCCCCTATGGAAATTTGAAAAAAGTCCATAGGGTCAAATCCACTCTCAATTACTAACCAGTCACTAAACTAAAATTTTTTCACAGAGCAATTTATTATCTATCATGGACCTTTGCTAAAGGCCAGACTAAAAAACAAAAAAACCCTCAAAGCACAAATTGGTAGTTACAAAATAGTCACAGGGATGTAAAGTACAGCATAGAGAATATAGTCAATAACATTGCAGCAACTATGTATAGTCCAGGTGAGCACTAGACTAATGAGGTGATCACTGCATAAATTATATAAATGTCTAACCACTATGCTGTACACCTGAAACTAATATTGAATAATAATGTCAACTGTAACTTTAAAAAAAAAAGAAAAAAGAAAAAAAAACCCTGAAAGCATTCCCAATGTTTTACATTCAGGTCTATTTAGCCATCAGTAATGGATGTATTATTGCAGAAGAACTAAGAAATAAGGCTTCAAGAAAGGGAGAGGGAAGACGGAAAATGACAGAGAAAGGAAGAAAAATTGTCCATTTAAGCAGCATGTGTACCACTGCCTAAAGAAAAGAAGAAAGAAAGCTGTACTAAGAAAATGGAAGGAAAAAAAAAAGAATCTCTGAGACAGGACTGAAAATAAAACTAAATCATAAAAATCAAATCAATATTTAAAAAGAATCAATCTAAGTTACTTAATTTTTTTTTAAAAATTTAATTCACTGTGGAAGCTACCATTCCATTTTCATAAACATATTCTGGTATATTTTTGTTTTGTTTACAACTGCAAACATTTTAAATCACTTTCTCACTTACTATAACATTCAATTCTTTCATAATCCTAGGAAACAAGATCAATTTCTAATAAACATTGACAATCAAAACATAAAAACATCTGTCACAAAATATGACACAAATGTGGCTCAACAAACAAATTATTGCATTGAACCTTAGTAAAAACTTTTCCATATTTAAGATTAAAAACGCTGTTGAAAGCTGTGTTCTTTCAGGCAGCAAATGTAACTAGATATATTCAGTGATGGAACCAGCAATGGAGAGAAGGACTGAATCCTCTCCTTGAAGAGATTAATTCTCCTCGCATGGAAATAACTATAGTATCTAAATGTCATTCAATGGTATATAAGCTTCACTGGCCCATAAAAATAGCACTTTCCTCTAAATGAAAAACAGGATTAAGATCAAAGAATAAAGGCCATATTTGTAGAAGCGGGAGATAAATTATTTAAAAATATGTGAGTTGAATAAGCTGAACCAAAAAAAAAAAAAAAAGAGAGAGAAAGTACTTATCTATTTTTTTGCTTGGAATACGCATGTGCTTTATTATGCACAATGTATTTGTTATTACATTTTAAAATATTAATTTAATTTCTATATTTTTAGAATTCTGTGAAAATACTTCTTTGATATAATATTTTCTTTACGGATTCTCTGGCTTAGCTACTTGATTTACTTAGTTCTAGTAAATCAGGTGAGGACTTTGATAATCTTGGGACTTCTGGTGAAGGAATGAAATAAAAAGGAGTTTCAATTATGTAAGACATTCTTTGACAATGTGATTGTAGATCATGAGGAAGGGCAGCACAGCCTGACAAGGCAAAGCTTTGGATGTCAGACCTGGTTGGAGTACTCTATGCACCTCTCGCTAACTGTGTGGCGTGACCACGTCGGGTCTGTTTTCTGAGACTGGTTTTCCTCATCTGTAAAACTGGAATAATAATGCCTACCTTGCAGTAGGTTTTAAGGGTTAGGAATGACATGTCAAGTAGCCAGCACAATGCGTGGCACTGTGGCAGGTTCTTAAAGGATAATAAAGAGTAGTTCTGATTATCATCAGCTTCCTCTTTTAAGATTATGGTCTACGAAAGTAAAACCAGATTCTGGTTGCTTGACTTAGCTGCTTAAATGCAAAATTAGACAGAAGGCTGTTACTTCATTAACTCTTAGAAGGACAAAGTAATGTTTGAAACAGTCTCATCATTACATCATCCACTCAGAACCATTATAAATCAACATTAATCAGCACTTTGGAGACAGAGGTGCAACCCCTTCAAATCTATTTAATAGAAAAAGCCTCGAATCAATCATAAAATTTAAGGTCTCAAGATTCACCAGTTAATATTGGCATATGCTGGGAAATAAGTGGACTTTTTTAAATCTAGGGATTGGGGTTGTTTAGCTATATCCTCAGTGTTCTGTATACCTTCTATCACACAGTAGGTACTCACTAACTGTTCATTGTTGAATAAACTGAGATCAGGAATTAAAAAACTATAGAATATCAGAAACATGTGCATCACTGGTTTAATACCTTCATATTAACTAATGATTTCATTTTTAGTATCTTATGGATGCAGCAATCAACATATATTTACTGAATGCCTACTATGTGTAAGGCTTTGCACAAGACACTGGGGATACAAAAGTTAACAAGATAGGCAAGGTCTTAAATGAGATAATGCAGGCAAATAGGACAGTGCCTTGCATGTAGTACATTCCCAAGAAAGGAGAGAACTGTACAAGTCACAAAACAGGCATGGAGAGCTTCATGACAGTCTTTCTCTCCCCGGGGTGGGGGGGCATGGGGGATGGGGGGGGAGAGAGAGAGAGTGAAAATTTACAATTCAGTGAAAATACTTCTTTGATATAATATTTTCTTTGCAGATGCTCTGGCTTAGTTACCACAATTCTAGTAAATAAGAAGAGAACTTTAATATATAATCTTGGGACTTCTGGTACATGAAGAAAGAGAGAGAGAGAAATAATATAGATATATAAAGACATAGACATAGATATAGATATATATGGCACACACACACACACACACACACACACACACACCTAAAAAATCCTTAATGTCTGACTCTGTCACCCAGAAATTCAAAGTATCTTTCACTTTATTTTATGTGTTTCTTCAAACTGCGGACTATTCATACAATAACCTTTCAAATTAATGAAAAAGTAGTCGTTGCCATCAAAGAATCTCCAGGAATCTTCAAATTTTCTATAAATTGGCAGCATACTGCTCAAGCTGTTTAGTTCCCACAGAAATGAGTCTTTGAAGTTGACAAGGTATTCATGGACAAAGCAGTAGTTCGTCAAAAAACAACAACAACAAAAAACATTACTTTTGTTTTACTCAAGACCTAGTTAAGCCTAATTTGGAAAGAACAAAGCCTTAGTTTTCAAAACTGCTGCCAGCCACTGCAAAATAGTCTCCTTTCTATGGAGTGAGGCCAAAGGTTCCTCATGCAGCTGCTGAAGGATATCGATGGATGCACACTATGGATCTCTGCCTCTCATTTGTCCTGTCTTAGGTAATTGAGCATAAGACAAAGCTACTCTGTTGAAAGATCATGAACCAGTATAATGAAAACATACTCCCTTCCCATGAGTATGTCTTGGGAAGCAATATACGGTTATGTGTGTGAGCCCAGGAGGCAGAAAAACCTGACTCCAAGACTGGGCATCGCGCTACATTGATAATAATATTAGTAGCTACTATTTATTGTGTGCTTCCTAGTGTCAGACATTGTACTAAATCTTCCATATCATTATCTTACTGACATACTAGAAAGAATGCCAGTGTATGCCATGAGGGGATCCATGTCACCACTTAGCAGCTTGTTGGGGAAAATATTTGTTGCGCATTCTAGCTGTTTCCTTCCACCTGGAGGGATTCTTTTAGCTTTGACCTTTGGGCCTCTCTCCATTGCCTCATCTAACCCTGGGAATGGATGGCATATCTGGTTGGTGAACTTATTAGGGGAAATTGAGAACTCAAGGCCAGACATCTGTTCTTTTTCTCTCTCAGGAATGGGCCCACCAATAGAGAGCACAGCTTCTCTGCTCCACAATTCCCCGACTTTTATGGAACACCACCCCCATTTAGAAAGATCTGCCTAGGCTAGCAGGGCTATGCTTGAGGTTTGTTCTTAGCAGGTTCAATTCCCCGCAGAAATAAGCCACATTCTAGTATGCCAGTCAAAAATGGGATATTTTCACTTTCCACTAGCTGACATCTTGGCTTCTTTGTCAATTCGTTCAGAATTTAGGAAGAGAGAAGTAGTGATATTTTAGAGGACATTTTCTAAAGTCACTTTCTGAAATTCAAAAATGATAATAATAATACTATTTCACTCACAGAATTTACCTGAGAATTCTATATGAGAAAATATATGTTCAATGCTTATTACAGTGCCTGGCCTATAAGTGCTCCATAAATTATTGGTATTATTTTATTTTTGTTTTGAAGAATCTCATTCTTTTCACTCTTATCACTGCCATGCCTATTATATAATAGTATTTAATTTAATCTGGCTTCTCATAAGTAATATAGGCATTTTTTTCTTATGGTTATTATTTTCATTTAAATTCCAAAATTCTACTCTACATTTGTCTAATTTTAATAAAGTATAGCATTGCCCCCTTTTCCCAGTAAAGACATATAAATGTTTGTTTCAAAGAAAACCAGACAATAATGAATCATATATATTCTTTAGTGTTAGAGACTTTGGCAGTGTGGCTCACATGCCAACCAAACACTTTCTATTAGATTATAGCCACCAGCACCCAACAAATAATGCATAAAGAAAGAAAAATATATACAGACATATTTTGTCTTATTATGCTTTGCTTTATTCACAGACATTGTGTTTTTTACAATTGTGTGTGGCAACCCTGCATTGAGCAAATCTATCGGCACCATTTTTCCAACAGCATTTGTTCACTTCATGTCTCTGTGTCACATTTTCGTAAGTCTCAAAATATTTCAAACTTTTTCATTAATCTTGCATTTGTTATGGTGATATGTGATCAGTGATCCTTGATATTACTATTGTAAGTGTTTGGGGAGCACCACAAACTGCACTATATAAGCTGGGGAACTTAACTGATAAATGTGTATGTTCTGACTGCTCCACTGACTGGCGGTTCCCCCATCTCTCTCCCTCCCCTCTGGCCTCCCTACTCCCTGAGACACAATAATACAGAAATTAGGACAATTAAGAACCCTACAATGGCCTCTACATGTTTAAGTGAAAGGAAGTCGCCTATCTCTCACTTTGAATCAAAAGCTACAAATGATTAAGTTTAGTGAGGAAGGCAAGCAAAAATCTGAGACAGATCAAAAGCTAAGGCCTCTTGCCAAATAATTAGCCAAGTTGTGAATGCAAAGGGAAAGTTCTTGAAGGAAATTAAAAGTGCTATTCCAGTGAACACATGAATAATAAAGAGACACAGCCTTATTGCTGATATGGAGAAGGTTTTAGTGGTCTGGATAGAAGATCAAACCAGCTACAACATTCCCTTAAGCCAAAATCTAATCCAGAGCCAAGCCCTAACTCTCTTCACTTCTATGAAGGCTAAGAAAGGTGAGGAAGCTGCAGAAGGGAAGTTTGAAGCTTAGCAGAGGTTGGTTGATGAGGTTTAAGAAAAGAAGCCCTCTCCATAACATAAAAGTGCAAGGTGAAGCATTAAATACTGATGTAGAAGCTGTAGCAAGTTATCCAGAAGATCGAGCTAAGATAAGTAATAAAGCTGGCTACACTAAACAACAGATTTTCAGTGTAGATGAGATAGCCTTCTATTGGATGAAGATGCCATCTAGGACTGTCATAGTTGAAAAGGAGAAGTCAATGGCTGGCTTCAAAGCCCCAAAGGACAGGTTGATTCTTATTAAGGGCTCGTGCAGTGGGTGACTTTAAGAGGAAGCCAATGCTCATTTACCGTTCTGAAAATCCTAGGGCCTTTAAGAATTACGCTAAATCTACTCAGCCTGCACTCTATAAAAGAAAAAACAAAGCCTGGATGACAGCACATCTGTTTACAACATGCTTTCCTGAATATTTTAAGTCTGTTGTTGAGACCTGCTGCTTAGAAAAAAAGACTCCTTTCAAAATATTGCTGCTCATTGACAATGTACGTGGTCACCCAAGAGCTCCGATGGAGATGTGTAACAAGATTAATGCTGTTTTCATGCCTGCTAACACAACACCCATTCTGCGGCCCGTGGATCCAGGAGTAATTTTGACTTTCAAATCTTATTATTTAAGATGTACATTTTGTAGGGCTACAGCTGCCAACGACAGTGATTCCTCTAATGGATCTGGGCAAAGTAAACTGAAAACCTTCTGGAAAGGATTCACTGTTCTAAATGAGATTAAACACATTCATAATTGATGGGAAGAGGTCAAAATATCAACATTACAGGAGTTTGAAAGCAGTGGATTCCAACCCTCACGGATGACTTTGTGGGGTTCAAAACTTTAGTGGAGCAAATAACGGCAGATGTGGTGGAACTAGTAAGAGGACTATAATTAGAAGTGGAGCCTGAAGATGTGACTGAATTGCAGCTTTCTTATGATCAAATTTGAACAGATGAGGGGTTGCTTCTTATGGATGAGCAAACAAAGTGGTTTCTTGAAATGGAATCTATTCCTGGTTAAGATGATGTGAAGATTATTGAAAGGACAACAAAAGATGTAGAATATCGCATAAGCTTTAGTTGATAAAGAAGTGACAGGACTTGAGAGGACTGACTCAAATTTTAAAGAAGTTCTACTGTGGGTAAAATGCTATCACACAGCATCGCATGGTACAAAGAAATAGTTCATGAAAGGAAGAGTCAATCAATACAACAAACTTCATTGTTGTCTTATTTTAAGAAATTGCCACAGGCACCCTAACCTTAGGCAACCACCACCCTGATCAGGTAGCAGTCATTAACATGAAAGCAAGACTCTCTACCAGCAAAAAGGTTATAACCCACTGAAGGCTCAGATGATGGTTAGCATTTTTCAGCAATAAAGTATTTTTAAATTAAGGAATGTACATTATTCTTTTAACATAATGCTACTGCACTGTATGACTATATATAGGATATACATAACTTTTATATGCACCAGAAAACCAAAACATTTGTGTGGTTTGCTTTATTGCAATATTTGCTTTATCACAGTGGTTTTGAAACCAGACTTGCAATATCTCCAAGGTATGCCTCTATGTACAGACATCAAGTATGCACAAGGCAAAGTAATTTAGAAAGCCAAGTTTCCTCTCTCATTTCATCAGAATAACTTGCCTGAGGTCTTGACATTTTAAGCATTTTCTAGACTGAGGTTTAACCCAGTGCTAAAGGAAGCACAGCTTTGTATTTCTTTCTGATAAGTTAAAAGGATGATGAATATTTAAGTCTCAATATGGTCATTATAAGCTATAGTACATACACAAGCATACAGAAAAGGAAAGCATGTTCTCTTTGAATTGAACTAAAGAACATGTATATTTATTTAGCAGTTCTGTAAGAAGTACACTAAATCTTCAAAACACAGAAGGCAAAGTAAATATTGTATCAATCATGACTCTGAAAAAGATTTTAATGCAAGCTGAAGGTTTTATTAGGATTTCAGCACTACAAACCCATGATAGTGTTCAATGACACATGTCCAAATGGAAATCATAATCATCCAAGTTGACTTTTCCACTTAAAAGTACAAACATTTTAATTACATTGGAAAAACTTTATGTTGTCAGTGTAATAGTATTTCCATGGCATTGATCAGAGTTTTCATTAATATGAATACAATGTGAGGATTTGCTTCAATGAAGAGTTACTTTAAATGTACAACTATTAACGTCTTTATAAAATTCAAATTCGGTGATATATACCGGGGGTGCAAAAAAAATGTATACACATTTTAAGAGATGTTATCTATGTTCAAGCAGTAGTTCACTATAATCAGAAGTGTCTGGACGCTAATGGTAAACACTTTGAGTACTTTTGTAATTGCAGAAGTTAAATATGACTTGTATTCATCTTTTGTTATCAGTATATATTGACTATTACAATTTTAATAGCTTTTTCCATTCTTAAAATGTGTATACATTTTTTGGAATTCCCTCCACATTGCCTCGTAAATTCTGCCAGATTACTATCACAGGAGGTTTGTTCTATTCTAATGATAAGTCTTTTGAGACAAAGTGAAAAATAACATGGTATAAAACTTAATGCCTCCCTGTTCAAACATTTTAAAACTAGATTGGTTAGTTACATGACTACCTTTGTTTTCTCTTTCGCAGTCATTGCTGTCCCCTCAAAGAAAACAATAAGCATACCTCTTACAGTCTAGAGAAAAAACTTTGGAAAACAGACAAGAGGAAAACTATTCAGAAGTAAGCCAGGATTTTTTCCCTTAAATTGATTCTGTCCATGAAATGATATAACAAGAACAATTTCCCCCATATTAATTTAATTATTAAACAATACTCTCTAAATAGATGGATGGGTTTTTTCTTTAATGTTACAAAGTAATTCTAAAGTTCATCTAGGAGGATAAAGTTCATAAATATAACTAAGAGATTTTATAATTTGAGTAATAATGGCATGCTTAGCTTAACAGACATTAAATCTCTTATAAAGCTGCAATCATTAAAACCATTAAATATCAGAGGAAAAAGAAACAAGAGAATACAACACCATGTATCCTCAAAACATAATATGTACAAAGTTAAATACACTGTGTATCTGTGTGTAAGTTTCCCTATTAAACTCTTTAAACTGACAAAATGGACTTCTCTGCCTTGTTCTTTGGCCTTTCAGTTCCGTCAGCATTTGGAGGCAACTTTGCACATATAACCCTTACACGAAACAGGCATGGTGTGTAATTCTTTTACATACTGCTGAATTCTATCTGCTAATATTTTGTTTAAAATTTTTATGTCTGTATGCATGAGGGATACTGGTCAGTAGTTTTCTTTCTTTTTGTACTTTTTAAATTTGTTTGGTACATAAAAATTAGTAGTGCCTTCTATTCTTCTATTTTCTGAAAGACGTAGAATTAGTGTTAATTCTTCTTTAAATATTTGGCAGAATTGTCCAGTGAAACCATCTGGACCTAAATATTTCTGTCTTAGAAATTTTTTTTTGTAATTGCAAATTCAGTTTCCATTATAATTATAGGGCTATTCAAATTATCTATTTGATACTGGGTGAGTTGTGGTAGTTGTGCTTATCAAGGAATTGGTTGACTTCATCTATATTGTCATATTTATGCTTGTAAAGCTATTCATAGTATTACTGTATTCTTGTTTTTTATATCTATAGATTCAATAGTGATGTACTCTGTTTTTATTCTTTTTTTTTTTCTTTTAAGATTTTATTGGGGACGGGGAACAGGACTTTATTGGGGAACAGTGTGTACTTCCAGGACTCTTTTTTTCCAAGTCAAGTTGTTGTCCTTTCAATCTTAGTTGTAGAGGGTGCCATTCAGCTTCAAGTTGTTGTCCTTTCAGTCTTAGTTGTGGAGGGCGCAGCTCAGCTCCAGGTCCAGTTGCCGTTTTCTAGTTGCAGGGGGCGCAGCCCACCATCCCTTGCAGGAGTCAAACTGGCAACCTTGTGGTTGAGAGGATGCGCTCCAACCAACTGAGACATCCGGGAGGCAGCTCAGCTCAAGGTGCCGTGTTCAATCTTAGTTGCAGGGGGCAGAGCCCACCATCCCGTGCGGGGCTCAAGGAGTTGAACCGGCAACCTTGTGGTTGAGAGCCCACTGGCCCATGTGGGAATCGAACCGTCAGCCTTCGGAGTTAGGAGCACGGAGATCTAACCACCTGAGCCACTGGGCCGGCCCCTCTGTTTTTATTCTTGATATTGGTACTTTTTTTTCTTTTTTCCTTTGACAATCTTGCCAGAGGTTCATCAATTTTATTGATCTTTTCAAAGAGCCAATTTTTCGTTTCCTGAGAATTCTTTTATTTTGTTCTAATACAAATTTCATTAATTTTGTGCTCTTAAATTTATTATTTCCTTCCTTCTGCTAGCTTTCAATTTATTTTGCTCTTCTTTTCCTAGGATCTTTAGATATGAAGCATAGATTATTGATTTCAGACAAACCTTCCTTTCTAATGAATGTGTTTAGTGCCATAGATTTCATTCTTAGCAGATTTAGGTTGTGCCTCTCAAATTTTGCTGTTTTATTTATATTTTTCATTCAGCTCAATGCATTTTTTATTTTCCTTAAGACTTTCTCTTTGAGCCATGGATTATTTAGAAATGCATTTTTCAGTTTCTAAGAGTTTGGAGATTTTCCTATTATCTTGCTGTTATTGATTTCTAGTGTGATTCCATTGTGGATGGAGAACACCCTCTGTATGATTTCAATTCTTTTAAATTTGTTGAGGTTTGTTTAACAGTCCAAAATATGGTCTATCTTGGTATATGTTCCATGCACCCTTGAAAAGGATGTGTATTCTGCTGTTGAAAGGTAGAGAATTCTGTGTTATTAGATCTTGTTTGTTGATGTTGAATTCTTTATCTTGGTTGAATTTCTGTCTAGTTGTTCTATCAATTGTTTTGAGAGGATTGCTGAGGTCTGTGACTATAATTATGGATTTGTCTATTTGTCTTTTCAGTTCTATCAATTTTTGCTTCGCATAAAGTGATTTATATGCATTAGGATTGCTATGTTTTCTTGAGGGATTAACCCTTTTATATCACCCCATCTCTGTTAATTTTATTTTTTGTTCTGAAGTATAGTTTATCTGATATTAATATAGCCAACCTTGCTTGTTTTGGTTACTGTTAGCGTGGAATATCTTTTTCCATTCTATTAGTTTCAACCTCTCTATATTGTTATATTTGAAGTGGGCTTCTTAAAAATAGCATATAGCTGGGTCAGGGTTTTTAATTAATTGTGACAATATCTGTCTTTTAATTGATGTATTTAGACTATTTACATCTAATGTAATAAGTGATGTGTTAGACCTTACATTTACCATTTTACTTTATTTTTCTGATGTTCTCTCTGTTTTTTGCCTATCTGTTTTATTTTTCCTGCCTTCTTATAGGTTAAATATTTAATTGTACTTTGTGTATCTATAGTGTTTGTAAGTGTATCTCTTGTATAGCTGTTTTAGTGGTTGTTTTGGTCTATCTATCTATCTATCTATCTATCTATCATCTATCTATCTATCATCTATCTATCTATCTATCTGTCTGTCTGTCTATCTATCTATCTATCATCTATCTATCTATCTATCTATCTATCTATCATCTATCTATCTGTCTAGAGTCTATTGGTGTCATCACTTTACCATTTTGAGTGAAGTGTAGAAAGCTTATCACCTCCATTTATAATTGTCTTAAACATTTTCTCTACATACATTTCAAATGACATCAGACATATTATCATTTGTGCTTCAGCCATTAAGTGTAATTAAGAAAACTCAAGAAGAAAAGGAGAGTCCATTGCATTTATCAGTTGTACTTACCATTTTATTCTTCCTTTCAGATGTCCCAAGAGTTCTTCTTTTATTGCTTTCTTTCTGTTTAGAGAACTTCCTTTAGCCATTTTTTCAGGGTTTCAAATTCTTTTAGTTTTCCTTTACCCATGAATACCTTAACTTTTCCCCTTTAATTTTGAAAGATAATTTCACTGAGTATAGAATTTTTCATTGAGAGTTATTTTCTTTCAGCAACTGAAATATGTTACACCACTTCCTTCTGGTCTCCACATTTTTTGATGAGATATCCACTGTCATTTGAATTATTTACCCCAGTGGGTAAGGTGTCAGTTTTCTTCTGCTGTTTTCAAGGTTTTTTTCTTTCATTAGTTTTCAGAAGTTTGCTGGTGATGTTTGTGTTTATCCTTTTTGAGATTTACTCAGCCTCTTGAACATATAGGTCTATGTCTTCTGCTAAATTTGGAACATTTTTCAGCTATTATTTCTTAGAATACTTTTTCAACCCTATTCTCTTTTCACCTTCCAGTCCAGGATTCTGATCATATAAATATTAAATCTTTTGTAGTAGTTCCACAAGTCCCTGTGTTTCAGACTAGGTAATTTATATTGTTCTGTTTTCCAGTTCTCTAATTCTTCCCTCTGATCTTTCAATTCTGCTGCTTAGCCCACCCATTGAGATTTTTGTTGTTGTTGTTATTATATGTTTAAATTCTAAAATTCTGTTTGGTTCTTTTTTTATGTCTTCTATTTCTTTGTTGAGAATTTCTGTTTGTTTTAGATGTTCATTTTCTCCAAGCTTGTTCATAATTGCTCTGTTTTGGCATCTATGCATATCACTTCTCATCACTTCTATAATGAATTGTTTTCTATTAAAACCTTGACATTATGGATATTATATTATGACACTCTGTATTTTATTTAAACATTTATTTTACATGGCTTCCTCTGATATCACTCAAACTGGGAAGGAGGTTCACCTCCTCATTAACACCATGTGGGGGTAGAAGTCCAGGTTCCCAGGTTGGTATCTCTTAATACCCAAATAGCTCCTCATTACTGCTAGGCAGGGGTGGGATTCCTGGCTCTCTACATGGCCTCCACTGATAACAGAGGGGGAAACCTCATTAATGCTAGGAAGTGGTTAAAGTCTTGACTCACTGTTAGGATTCCTCTGACACTTCTCCTAGTTAGGGGGACAGGGGTACCTCATTATTTCTGGGTGGAGTGTCCCCCAAGTAGTCTGCACTGAAATAACAAGGGAAAGAAGAGGAAGTTGGCTTCTTTTTATCAGGTAGAAAATGAAAATCCTTATTGGGCCTTTATGACACCACCCCAGCAGGAGGTTGGAATTAGGATGCTGCATTGCACCATTTGATGAAGATGGAAGTAAAGGCTCCTTACCTGGACTTCGTTGGAGTGGGTAGGGATGAGGGCCACATAGTTTTCTGTGGTGTTTTGCTGTAGTAGAGCTGTTATTGTTTAAAAGTATTCTGTCTTGATATACTGCCCTTTTCCTGGTCTTTTAGCTACAGATTGGGATTTTTTTAAGGCTTTTATGTCTGTGCCCATAGGACATTCTGGTTTGCTGGCTTTTTCAGCTCCAAGTGTTAGATATATGAGGCAAAAATAAAACCCCTGGGAACTCACCATAATATCATTCCTTGGACTTGAGGTCCCTAGTCTGTCTGCCTTCTTTTATCCTCTTTTCAGAGTCTTCTTTTATTTGATTTTTATGCAATGTTTGGAGTTTTCTGTTGTACTTAGTGGGAGGATTAGAGAAAACTATATTTATTCCATCTTCCCAGAAATGAAATTCTCCAAGAAAAACCTTTTAAAATAAGAACAAAATTAGCTGACATACTACCTGATATCAGGATTTACTATAAAGCTAAGGTAATCAAGATGGTGTGGTATTGGAATAAAGGTATATAATTTATCAAGAACATATTAGAGAGCCCAGAAATAAACCCAACAGACACCCAAAATTGACTTTTGACAAAACCACCATGGGAATTCAGTAGAGAAAGGAAATTCTTTAACAAATGGGGATAGACCACTTGGATAAACACATGAAAAATAATGAAATTATTTCATCCCTGCCTGATATCTTGCACCAAATTAATTCAAGATGTATCATAGATCTAAATGTTAAAGGTAAAACTAAAAATCTTACAGAAGAAAACATTAGAGAAAATCTTAACTATCTTTTGGAAGACAAAGATTTCCTGGAGATAGAAATAGCATAAACCCAAGAAAAATATAATAAATTGAATTTCATAAAAATTTAGAACTTCTGCTCTTCAAAACTCATAATTAGGACCAAAAAAAAGAAAGAAGAAAGAAAGAAAGAAAGAAAGAAAGAAAGAAAGAAAGAAAGAAAGAAAGAAAGAGCAAGCAGAGACCAAGAGATAATATTCACATGTCTGGCATGTCTGACAAATGATTTGAGTTCAGAATATTTTAAGGACTCATACAAATTAAGAATAAAAATAAGCAACCCAATTAAAAATGTATAAAATATATAAACAGACACTTGATGAAACAAGACAAACGGTGAATAACACATGAAAATGCATTTAATTCCATTATGACTCATGTAAATGTAAATTAATATGCCAGTATAATGCCATTTTTCCTACACTAGAATGACTAAAATAAGAAAACAAAAATGGCAGCAGATGAAGGAGGATGAAGAACATCTGGAATTCTCATTCATTGTTGATGGGAGTATAAAATAGTTCGACCACATTGGAAAATGATTTGTCACTTTCTTATTATATTAAACTTATATGATGACCTGGCAATTTCATTCTCAGTTATTTATCCAAAAGAAATGAACACACACACACACACACACACACACACACACACACACAGACTTACATAAGTTATGTATAGCAGTGCTACAATAATCAAAACCTGGAACCAATTCAAATGTTCATCAGTAGAAAGTTATATCAAAAAAATGTGGTGTGTTCTTATGGAAAATAATATGTCAGTAAAAAATAATTAACCTCTTAATATACACAATAACATAAAAAATTGCATCAACATTATATTAAGCAAAAGTACCTAGATACAAAAGTTTGTCATTTCATTGTATATAAATTTTACAATAAAATTGTGTTACAGTTTTTAAATGTCTGTCTAAAAGCAATAGAATAAAATCATAAAGCAAAAGATTGATATAATACATAAATATAAAAATTGTGGTTCTCTAAAATAATTATGTAAATATAATTGAAATAAAATGAGACAAACGTTTAGAGCAAACATGACAAATAATTAAAATAATTAATATTTATAGACCTAATAGAAAAGAAAAACACTAATATTCCAACAGATAAATGGGTAAAAGTCATAAATAATTTGCAAAAGGGAAAATACACATAAGCAAATGTGGCTAACCCTATTCCCTTTTCCAACTCATCTCTCATTTTCCGAAAGCTACAGCACTATTTCCAACTACTGTCTAAATGAACCAGGTGACAGGCTATATGACAAAGTTTTCAAAGATCGAGGTAGGTCTAGGACATCCAGTAAAGATTTCCAGTAGGCAGTGACATCTAGATCTGTGGTTCAGGAACTCCATGAGCTCCAAAGGTAGACTTGGGAGTCGTGAGCATGCCGGTGGTGGTTGAAGTTACAGGTGTAGATCACCAAAGGACAGCTATAGAGTAAGGAGAGAGGACGGGAGAGAAGAACAGGAAAGAGGAGAACAGAGTGAGGAGCAGCATGTACACATGACTCAGTTAAGTAGAGGGAATTCAAGGACTTGTCTGAAGCTTCTGGGAAGAGATGTTCTTTTGCACAGAATTTGGACCAGAAGTCCTCATGTGGAGCCTGGGCCCAACACCAATGCCCTGGAAAACTAAGCTGAGATACAAGGAGATCCAGACTTGCATCTAGACCTACCCCCTGCATTTTTCAACAAAACCAATTGACTTCTTCTTCTTCTTCTTCTTCTTCTTCTTCTTCTTCTTCTTCTTCTTCTTCTTCTTCTTCTTCTTCTTCTTCCTCCTCTTCCTCTTCTTCCTCTTCTTCCTCTTCTTCTTCTTCTTTTTAAATCCAAAAGTATAGTACTGGGATTTCTGATATTTTTACCTGAAGATCCTGACCCTTTTTCACCAAGATGTTGAAAATATCAAATGATAAAGCCTATGAAAAATAAGCTATATGATTTTCCATCATATAAGTTTACCATAATCATTAATCCTTGCTCAGTGACCCTTCAATTCCAGAATTTCATTCCATTATAATGCCACCTTAAACTGGCTAGTTTAAGAGCTAGAGCTACATGGGTACCATTTTTCTTCCCTACACAGATCATGTCTCATCATGCTTGAGGATAGTGAAAGTTATCCCATTCCCAGACCATGAACACCTTGAGAAAAGGGCCCACAGTTTAAGCATTTTATTTATATTACTGACTGAGACTATTACTGACAGTATCCAGCACATTGTAGAAGCACATACATGTTTGTAGAGTGAACATGACATCTAAAGTTGTTCCTTACATGCTGCGTACATCATCGTTTAAGATAAGATTTCCGGGCCTCAAAGCAAAGCCCCCATACTTTTGCAGACAGACTTCCTGATGTTCCATATGGATCTGACTGATGCCAACATTTTCATATATTATACTTAAATTGTTAGACGTAACTGCACAAATAAGTCATTATAGAAACTAGAAGTTAGGGTGTGAAATATCCCTCAGGCCTCAGTGTCTAAGATGAAACTGATGCATCTTGCCTGGAAAGAAGAGAAACTTTTTATGGAAAATTTATTTCACTATCCATGAAGGATTCTGTGGAGATTCAGTTGTCCAATTTTGCCAGTCCTGGTGATTTTATTTTACTTTATTTTATTTTATTTTGCTTTTTTACATTGCTGCCAATATGTATGCTAAAGTCTTCTGTGATGTACAGATTGTCAGGTGTAGATTAATTAATTTTGTTAAAATCTCAGAATTGTTCTTTTCTCTCATTGGTATTATTATAATAAAGACCTAGACTCTGTGTTAATTTTCAATTCCTCAGGTATTTTTTCACTGTTATGAGGTGAACCTAATTCCATGGTCAGCCATTAAACACCTGTGCTTGAATCATGGACTTCTTGCCTCTTCCCTTTGATATAATTTCTGGATTAGCATTACATTCTTAGTATCCTGAATTTTATGCCACATCTAACCTTATGATCTCAACCTTTACTGACCAAACAGGACGACTTTGGCATTAAGAATTAATGAACTTGAGGGATAAGTAGCAATGTCAACAGATCTTATTCTTTTGGTGACACAAAATTAAATGTACCCATGTTCTCTAAGACACACTATTTGATCAGGAAGAAGACAAAAAGTATTCTAATCTTTCATTACAATGCCCTTCATAAACGTCAGCGTGTGTGCATGCATATGCTGTTATCTTTAGAAACTCATAAAAACCAGTCACTGAGGAAATATAGCAACACCCATAAAAGATAGAGCTGTTCACTCTGTCACGCTCACCATGAGCAGAGATATACAGTGAGGAGAAACTTGCCATGCAGAACCCATGGACTATATAATCTTCTTCACAAAAGCTGCAAAAAACAGGTTTTGTACAATGTGACATTTCATACAACACATTCAAGTTAGTACTCTCATGAGAGGAAAAGTGCATAACCTAAACGTTTGATTTTGGAAATGACAGTGAATAGTAAACTATGTTCTATCAGATGCAGTAATGCTTCTTCCAACTGGAAATTAGTGTCCATGTCTATGAATGAACAATAATCCAAGGGAGAAATAAATTTTATTCAATTAAGATAATGGAAATTATTTTGTATTTTTTCCCAGTAACATACAAATTATTTAAAATGTCATAAAGTTATTAATGGTTCTATCTGAATATCAGATACTAAGAAAGTCAGAGACCATATTTTAAAAATAAATTTCACTTTTCTGGAAAACTTACTTTGTGCAAATAAAGTCTGGGTCTGTATCTTCTTATTTGTGTTTCCTACACTGACTAGCACACAAAGTGCTGCATGTAATAAATGTCACATACAGATGTAGTGATAATTGAATGATAAAAAGACCCAGTTCGGATGTCAACTCTGCCATGAAGTCCCTCCTTCCATGTTGCTCACTTCAAAGATTCTATAGCACAGCCCTGACCTCTCTCACTGGTCATGTTCTAGAAGATTTCCTCATAAGTTGATACTTCCAGCACTTTTGAAAGCTATTTCTGGAAAAGGCAAATAACTTCAAAGAGGAAAAGGAATAGACTAAAAAGAACACAAGAGCAAGGATCTCCATAGGTATAATCATTACTTGCCACCCAGAGTATTATTTTACAGGTAAACGAAGGGCCAGATAACTTAAGTAGCTTGTTTCAAGTGTCAGAACTGGAACTCAGCGTCAGCAATGTTAGAACTGGAACTCAGCACTGTGATGCTATATTGGGGTACTTTTCACTCTCCCCTACGGATGTTGAAAATGTACTTTTATTAGGAATTGCAGTGAGTGTTTTCTTTCATTTATTTTGTATCATTTCCTTGCTACCCACATTTGATTTGATTTGATTTGATTTGATGATTTTTTGTATGGACTGTATATGCCCTTTTTCCAAGCTCCCTACACAAAATAATACATAAACTGGAAAAAGGAAAAACAAAAATATGCAAAGAATGAACAAATGAGTGAAATGGAAATGGCTGCTGTTCTGTAAATAAGTTCTTGTGCTATTCCTTTAAGACATTCTTTTATTTTTAAGCTTTCCATAGAATAATATCCTTGTCTCCCCAGTTAGTTGAAGACAGGCACTAGCATACAATTGTTTCTGTCATCATATCAGCCGGCACTGAAGTATGTCTCTAAGACTGTTCTAGGCACTGAGAGTCACAGATGAATTTTGTGGAAGGAGAATTAAGCACATAATGAACACATTAGCTGAGGGAGGAATTAAAAATGAGTAAAGCTCATCTTTGAGATAATTACTCATACTTTGGCCATAGGAAAAAGATAAATATTTTTAAAAAATGAAAACACTTAATTTTGGTATTTATAAAAGCTTTGTGCCTTTGCGTCTGGTTTACGTTTCTTTTTAAAAAAAATGTGAACTACATATAGCAAAGAGGAGATTAGACACTGTGATCTTTCTTAGTGCTGACAGTCTCTAAAGTATTTAATCTTGCTATCTTGAGGCAGAAAAGAGCAATGGTCAAGACCAAACAAGGTTTTTCATGAATGTGCTATAAACAACATCTGACACAAAGTAACCTCTCCATAAATGTTAACCATTATTATGAGAGACCGATGGTGAACAAAACAGGTGCAGTCGTAGGCCTTACAGGGTTTAAATGTTGCTGCATGTTTAACTAATTTTAACTTGTAAATTCAAAGTTAAATCAAATGTAGTATTAGTATTTGCTTTATCTTTAAAACTAAAAAGCATAGAGAGGAAATAATAAAAATAAAGCAGGTGGCTTATAATTTGATTTAAAAAGAGAAGAAAAATATTAGGCATTATCATTTTCCAATCTCAGTTAATTTCCAGTTTTTGTAAAAAAGATCCAAATCTTTAACAACTTTTAAATTTCATCTACGGGGGGAAAGTGTCTCTTATCAACACAAAGAATAATATCACTAGACTTATAGACTTGTAAAAAAAATTTTTTAATATAAAATTCTTGCAATTATATACATCTAAAACTACACACACACACACACACACACACACACACACACACACAGAGGAATATATAGATGACTGACTAGGGTTGCTTCTATAAGATGATGAAATAATTAGTGATTTCAGTATATTCATTAGCAAAACATATCCTGGGGGGGGGGGGGAAACTTATTTACAATAAAAGACTTTTAATTATAGAAACTGTTTTAAATTATAGAAAGTGTATAAGTTCCTGTTAACATTTGCTATCATAACTGGGTCTTTTCAAAATCATATATAGTTTTTTTTTTAAACTTGCTATGGGCTAAGGCAGCAACAAAATATGGAAAAAACTATACAGGTTTGGTGGTGATCCATGTGGTTTTCCTTCTTTTCTTTAATTTCCTTTATAAAGCAGTTGTACAATAAACAAAAGTGAGCAAACAAAAATGCCCCATATGTTTTAACTTCAATTTGAAAATTGACTTTTTCAAAAACCAGAATTTGTAGCCAAATTTTTGTAAATCAGATCACTCATCTTTCAAAGAAAACCGTTTCTCGAGACAGTCTAAAATCTAATGATTTTGTCACTTTCACTGTTAGCAAATGTTTCTACAGAAATGCTGTGAATGTCTGTTGGGTCTATTTGTTTCCTCAAGTTTATGAAGTTGTTTAAATGACAGAGTATTTCCGTTTATAGGTGAGTGATCTATAGGATCTCGTGTGTATAAGCCACAGCCACAGATATCACTATTTAGTATTCTAAACTGCTCATTTCCTCTTCAGGCACAAATGGACACATTTTTCTCTCACATTAATGAATTTTTAAAGTAGCAATATGGCAACTGCTGGTGGTGTGGTTATCTGTAGATAATTACCCCCCAGAGAACTCCTTCACTTCTCAGAGGTGATGATCGCCAGACACGTCATGCCTTCCTGCTTACTTACATGCTGATGGCAGCAACCAGAAAAGTTTGTAAGGCATGAGCAGCATACAGAATGTGTGTGCTTTGACCATTTGTTAATTACAAAAGCCACTAACACTACTGGCAAGTCTGTGTACACTTTTCCACTGTTATGATAATTACAGAGTTTTAGGATGTGGTTTTGTGTTGCGACACCATCCATCAAAGCCCATTTTCTGACATGTGTAGCAGAGGCAATATGTTCCACATAGGTTATTTCTGGAATTGCATTACTTACTGTAATAGAGTCCTGTCATGTATCTCTATTGCACCAACTTTACCTGCCCTGTTGCGGCTGCCTGGGCTGTGTCCACTTTTATACGCTCTAGAGCATGTACAATATAGGAAGAGGTGGTAGAGAAGACAGTAGTTTTCAGGAATTCTATTTTACTGACCAAAACACACAAATCTACATTTGGTTTTCTGGATTTGGTGTAAATACTAACACCTCGATCTTCTAAACCTCTTATTTTATTGAGAACATACACATGACACAACTGGCCTTTAGAAGACCAAAACACTTTGTATTTCCTTTCATGATTTACTGAATAACAACAACAAAAAACTCTAGGTGATATCAAATGTTTGTTTTTTGAGATGCAATGTCTATATCCTATTGTTCACTGCTCTACAAAACATACTTTGGGCACACTCCTTGTGACAGAAGAAAACACTTCCTTAAAAAAGAAAGGGCAGAAAGGACAATTTTTTTCTGCATTTAATTCACATTGAATTTGCATGACTATTTCAAGGACAAAAAGAAGGTTGAAATGGAAACTGACAATATGATAAAATAAGATGGTTGGAATCTGACAGAAAAATTAGAGTGCCCTTAAGTGGTGCTAAAGAAAGGAATGTGAATTTGCACATGAAGCATAACAAGGAGAGCCTTCTTTAATTGCAAGGAGAAAAAAAATCCCAATTATTGCCAAATTTAATTTCTTTCCCAGAATTTAACTAACTGAGTAAGATTTGACATGCTAACATCAGTGCATTATAAAAATCAGTCACAATTACTGTCAAATTCACAACGTTCTGCTCTAAAAAGCTTTTGAATTAGACCTATTGCAGAATATAGCAAGGAAACTGACCTACCACATGTTTATATCAAAGGATATATTGTTTGAAATAAATATTTTACCATCATATTCTTCATATTTGGGAAGTTGGGGTATTGAATGTGTTATCTCATTAATTTCTAATCGGCTTCAACAAAGAGTAAATCCCAAAATTAGCAGAAAAGAGGCAAGAACAATAGGAATAACTATCATGCACTTTCGCCTTTTCTAACATGGTTAAAATTATAATTGTTATCTAACAGAAATTTAATTGAATATTGTCCTTTTAAGTGATTTTAATATTAATTTTAACTAAGAAAATTGTGTATATATGTATATGTTCAAAATTATATATAACATGTAGGACAGACAGATCAATGAAATCAATGATAGATGATAGATAGATAGATAGATGACTGATAGATAAATTTATAGATAGACAGACAAACTATATTTCTCAAGACAAAAAGGCCTACAACTTAATTACAAATGACAGAATATGACATCAAGACAGCAAGCCAAGTATTTATGTAGCTATAAAACTGTAGGTAAGTTTATGTACCATTTTCTTTTAAAATAAAATCAAATTTATCATGGATTTATATTCTTTTTCTATGGTCTAATTGAAACTATGTGGTTTTATTACACATATCACTACTCTATTATCCTACATTTTCTATCTTTAATTAAAAGTTTCTAAAGATACTTGTTACTTCCTTGTGGGGGTCAGAGGTCCATTCTCAAACTAGAATGTTTCAACTGGCAGGCAGAAAAGTGTGAAAAGATGTAATCACTAAAAACACTATAACTAGAAATTAGAATACCCATTATTCATATTAATAGAATCACCAGCTCATAGATGACTTTCAGGTCCATTATCATAGCATCTGAAGAGTTCACAATTTCAGGGAGGAAGCCAAATCTTAAAAATATACATCCTGAAAAGTGCTTGACAGTACAACCTTTCTGAAATAATAGAAGAAAGAATTACAATCACTTTTCCAGAAAGATATGACAGTGGCACAGATTCTCCAGAAACTTGGAAGGTGACATTAACTCTCTTATGTATATCAGCTCATCAGAAAGCAAAGGTATTCCTATCTGAAAGTAGCTGCAGAGACGTTTGTGTAATGAATTAATGGTTTTAGCCCATTTGCTGTGGGCTCCGTCACATAAAAATTTGCATTAATTAGGACCTTAATTTGTAGACTAATCCAAGAACCTAAGGATACACACAAACACACACCCTGAAATATCTGCCTTCTATACACACAATTCTTTGAGCAAAGTGCTACTACTATAAACTCTTCTGCCCCTGCATTGTCTTACATATTATTTTAAGTCATTATGTTTATGTTAATTTACCAGATCTTTGAGGACAGGAATCCCTTCTATATTTGTCTGTCTGTAAAGCATCAACATAACATCACATTTTAGGTATTTAGCAAGTGAATTTTGATGGTGATGGTGGCTCTTTTAAGAAAAGCTTTCATAACCCACATAGTTAGGTTGGAATGTTCCTTCTCTGTGCTCCCACAATGCCCAGTGAAGGTATCAGTCACTCTTTTTATAAAAGTCTTACATGTTGATGTATTTGCCTCCTTTTTCTGGATTCTGACCACCTTAAAGACATAAATTATGTCTTACTCATTTCTGGATCTCCAACACCTCGAGTGTAGCTCATCGTTTGTACTTAATGCATGTAGGTTTAATTGGTTGTTTACTCCATCTGCCCCTCCCATAATGTCGTCTCCCATAATACTTATCTCCTTCAGCCCTTCCAAAGAGAAGTTAAAAGGAATTCACATAGACACTTGAGTTTTGTGAATCATTCTTTGTAATAGAAATATAACTTCAAATATAGCTCTCTTGCAAGGTCAAAAACAATTGAAAGAAGCAATGGAAGGAGAGAGCAGTTGGCTCACCGTCAAGGTACTAAATGTGTGAGTATTACCAAGAAGCTAGCACATGATTAAAAGAAAAACCCATGCTCCAGATGTAAGCTCTATAGACAGCCACTAATGACACCCACAGAGTTGCAAAGGGTCAGGCACATTATTATTCTACCTTCTGTTTTCCTTATCTTGAACTTTGGTCCATATTCTTATACCCCTACATTTATGGGATAGTAGGGCTGATGGTTGTATCTATACTTCAAAATCACTACAGCTTTCTTCAGAGAACAGGAGTGAGGACTACTGGTAAAAGGAGAAAGAACATCCACATATAATTTTTATATAGTCACTGACAAGGTTAGTGGCCTTTTTGCCCCATTTCATTAAGGATTCTGGAAGGAAAGATGACGGAGTGGATATGAGCCTTATTTATAATAAAGTATACAAATGTGCTCTACACACATGGCTGAAGTTCTCCATTCTCTTCCTGATTAGAATATAAAAAGTATAGTGTCATGGGGTAAGAATGATTTATATTTTTGTCTTTATAATTTCTCATATCCCTAATACAGTACCCTACCTGCCACATATCCTGAATCCTGAATTTTGTGCCAATAAACACTTCCAGCTGTATTTCTGTATTATTAACTCACATCTCGTTGAGGCAGACAGGGCAGTGTTGTTTATAGTTTGGATCTGGGCACAGAAATGTGAAAGGACTCCCCCAGCTTTGGTGACTTTTATGACATTGCCTAACTGCAGACCATAAAATACTTGGATGGAGGAAATGCAAGTTTTCTTAACCTGGATTGGCTTCAGGGGACCCAGGAAGTTTATACAAAATCTTGACCCTATGTGTAATTCTCTTTTCCAGCTAAAATTTTTCAGTTTTACCAGATTCTAAATAAGAAGTATGCTCCCCCGACCCACCAAAATAAAAAAATAAAAAAGAACCAAGAGACTAGATACATCATAAAGGGTATTCTTCTTTCATTCCTACAGTCAAATATTTTCTAAGGATTCCTGCCATAAAAATATCTCTTTTATGCCAAGAGGAATACATGGCGAACGTGATAGATGCAATTTCCCCCAAAGATTTACAACCTGGTACAAAGAAAAGAAACATACAAATATGACCACAAACAAGGCAACAAACAGGTTTTATGTAAGTGATACCAACAAATGTCCCATAAAACTTCAGAAAGGAGCATTCCTTTTATTTGGGTACTTAAGAAAATACAAAGCGGCATTCAAGCCCATCCTTGATATTGTATAAGATTTCTACAGGCATAGATGGGAGTGAGAAAGAGGAGATGGGTGGTATTCACACTCTAAGAATGAAACAAGCAAAGCAGGAAGATGGAAAAAAAATAACTTTGAAAATTGAAAAAAAAATTAGAAGAAATTAATTTGACTACAGCTTTTATGGCATGGCAATAGAAAAATAAGTTTGGAAATATAGGTGGTGGCTTTGAATATGAGGGAGTTTTTGGACTGTAATATGTGAAACAAGAGGAAGTGGCCAGAAAGCAGCATGATCAAAGCAATGTTTTAGGAAGAATAACCCTCAGCAAGTACACACAATGCATTGTTGAGGGGAGGAAGGTCTGGAGAAAGAAAGACCAGTTAATGGCTGGGGAAAGTTCAATATAAACTCTTGCTACTAAACCACTGACTGAAGGGATGGTTAAGAGAGAGTATGTGATCAAGAAATCAACGGGACTGTATGATTGATGAGGTCTCTGTCCGTAAAGTGGGAAAAACAGCTCTTTCATGAAGTTTAAGGGTCTATATGAAATAATCCATGTAAAAACTTAGAACACTGTCTAGTACATACTATTAGTACAATAAGCATGAATTATTGTTGTTAGTATTGTCATTCAATATAAGAAAGATGGGGAGAAATAAAATCCTACTGAAAGTGGAGTCAGTGATTGGATATACTTGTAAGAACATTGATAAAAATGGGAGGTGAGGGGGTCAAAAGGAGAAGGGTGTTTAGGGCAAAGGGAAGAGGTATATGTGCAGAAACTACAAGATTGCTTACAGAAATATGAGGTTCAAGTAGCAATAGTCATCTCACGAAAGCAAGGTACTACGTGATACTTTCTGGGTGAAAGCCCAGATTGCAGAATCATCCATCTAACAACAATAAGAAGCTATGGGAGTGGTTGGGGTTTCTAAAGAGAGAGAATGAAAAGGGATGAGATAGAATGAATGGTCAGAACTTTTCAGAGTGCCTGAGTGTAGGGAACAAAAGAAGGAAGTGCCTGCAGATAGATAAAGAGGCCACTTAGAAAAGGAGAAGAAGCAGAATAAGGCTGTTTTCTGTATGGCACAGAAGTGGAATTTCTTCAACTACAGGTTAAGGATATACTTGCCAGACTTGTGGGCAAGTGAAAGAAACAGTCAATGAATGAGATGATGCAGAGGTGACTTAATGTAATTCTTCTCCAGGATACTGGCAATAAGGATGTCCCCAGGAAGAAGAGGGGGGTCAGGCTGGATCTGAAGGAAACAGAGTGCTTTAAGGATTAGGAAATGTCGGGTCAAGTTTGACTTTACAGGGCTCAGGTGCAAAATCAAACAGAAAGTCATACAGATGGACCAACCATGGTAGCAAGCCCAAGAGGTTAGTGTAAGGCAGAATCCAGAGATATAGTATAGAAAAAAATGAAGCAAAAACAGAAGTGGCTTGATCACTCTTCACTCTAGAGTCAGACTGCATGCATTCAATTTGAGGTCTGCAACCTTGGGGAAGTTTCATACCTCTGTGTGTTTCATCATTGAGAAAATAATAAAACCTGCTGCTCAGCATTGCTGTGATCAACAAATGAGATCATGCATATAAAGCACTCAGTGTGATGGCTGGCACATAATAAACGATAAAAAATGTTAGCAATTATAAACAATGAGTAAGAAGTTCTCCAGTTGGCTAAATGCCACAATCACAGGTGATTTTTTTTGTAGAAACCCAAAGCTAAGACCTAGAGAGTCTACGTAGGGAATTATCTTCATCAACCAGTTTAATAAAGACCTTTAATAACAGTGTGATACATGGCCATTGTCCTTGAGACAATGGAAAGCTATTAACATTGTTTTATCTGTACAGTGACATGATTAAAATATATTTAAAAGATTAATCTTCAAGTGGCATTCAGGAAGGTTTGGACAGAAGAATGTCTTGCTAAATTCATTGCCCATGCTAATTTTTTAAAAAGAGAGCAGTGTGGTTGTTTTAGTTGCCTGGACATTTGCTCCTGAGTATTCACTCCCTATGGACTGTTTCTTTGTTGTTATATGTCATTGAGAACCCTTCCACTGGGTATATTTTGAAGCGCTTTTTTTCCTCCTAATGATTTCCAGCCTGATGTGGAACAGTAAAGTAGAATCTTCAATTGTACTTATGATAAGGATTTAAAATAGTTAAATTGTTGAATCGTAGGAAAATGAGAGAATTACAGTAGATCTTGCAATTGCTACAGACATATCCACTTTACTTAACTCCAACATATTTAAAGCTAGCAAATTGTGCATAAAGGCTTGGAATAAAATACATGTAAAACATGTTTCCAGAAATGGCAAGGACATACATAGAAATGGCAAGGACATACTACAATGGCAGAAATGGCCCAGCCTGTGACACCCTGATTTTCCTTCCCTGTGTGTCTAGAGGTTCCCCACTGTAAGCCAGTCTCACATTTGCTAAAAATAATTGCTACTCCTCCATGTCTGTTCAGGCAGGATGCTCTGAAATAAAGTAAAATCCACAGCAGCTTCAATTAACAAATATAGTATTCTTTAAATCTACGTATATTCATTCTTACCCCAAGGATATTAAAACACATACAAAGTTGAATGTTATTCCTATAACATCTGTCATCAAAACCAAAATCATACAGTTAGATCCACATAAATCACAGCAAACCTGCCATTCCGCAGCAAGAGGAAAACATCAACCCTATGCTACAGCCTTTAAAACATTGAGATAATTGATGGATAGTCTTCTTTTCTCGTCTCATCACCAAGGTTTTCCTTCAGAACAGTACCACAGGATGAGTCCACTTTTTTTAATGCTAACATGCGAACACTGTTTTCATAATTTAGTATGCGGCACGCTGGTCTGAATCAACATGTTTGTAAGGGATTCCATCGTGTCAAACAGAGGAGAAAGGAAAATCTGACAGTAGGCATTTGTTGGATATAGCCAAATCTCTGCTGGATCCTGCTTTTACTGCACAGCTCCTGAAGCATATAAAAGGTATCCCACTTTTATAAAGCATGCATGCCTGAAACCGAAGGTAGAATTTCAAGTAGGAATTGATGACTTAGTAAAAACGTGTATAATTTCCCCATATAAAAGAGAAATGGAAGGCACACCAAGAAAACATTGTTCCTGAGCAAGGTGATTAAAAATTCAAGAGCCCCTTTTAAAGTGAAAACCTCACAAAGCTCATCAAATCTGTTTAAAGGTAGACATCTTCAATAAAGAAAATTGCACCAGAGGATTAAGTGGCAGCATTTTGGAAGTGCTGTGGTTCTTCTGTTTGTCTACAGTTAATACAGAAAAACTACTAAAGCAGAGTGAAAACAGGTAGATTTGTTTGGCAGATTAGCAAATATGCGTGCTTTTCAAAGAAGGGCAACAGTTCCAACCTTTATATATGGGAATGTTGTCTTTAAAGAAAAATTCTTGCTTTTTTTGTAATACCTGAAACTCTATGTTTAGATAATTAGACTTCCTGTGTTTTTGAGGTCACATTTCTTAATAAGCTATTATTGGTCCCTGAAAAAATATTGACATATTTATAACTGAAGCTAGTGCAGAGAAATTTCAACCAAAAGAAATAAGACCAATTTACAATGGGATAAAAATATTCTTCAGAAGAGAAATCTGGCTTGCTTTAAATATGTTTTTAGTTATTTCAATAATTGAATTGCTTGTCAGATCATACAATTTTCATTGCCTTGCAATTGTCCTGTGTGGTTGAGAGCAAGGCCTATGGGATCAGCCTGCCTGACATCAAATCCCACCTTCACCGCCTAGTAAATGTGAATGTTGCTTATCAACCTTAGCCTTGATTTCTTCATTTGTAAAACTGCAATTAATGACAGTATCTACATCATAGAGTTGTGATGAGGATTGAGTTAACATACAGGAGGGCTGGGCACATAGGAAGCACTACATAACTTCAAGAATAACATACCCTCCATTAAACCCACATGCTTGAAGCTTCCAGTCACCATCTCTGTTCTCTCCTTTATCCATCTGTCTTTTCTGTTGTGACACACTCATTCCTACTCTGTGGCTCAGATCTTAGCTCCATAATTATAACCAGTTCTGTGTTTTTAGATAGCTACCCTTGAGAGGTGGCTCATCTTGAAACAAAGGGAGAGAAATAACTATTTTTATCCTAAAATATTTTATAGAAATGTCTCATAATCATGTATTTTAGCTTGCTGAGGTGAGTGCATGGGGAAATAGTTCATGAAACTGATCCTGTGTATTATATTGGTGAAGAACATTTCTCTGGAGTAGACCATTAGAGATGGAGAGATGAATGGAAGCCCTTGTTTTCAAAATAGTCCCATTAAAATGGGAAAGACAGACTAGTAAACCACAGGCTGATGTATGCCTACGATGTGGGAGAGTACTGAGTGCCAATACTCATTGAAGACAGGCAGGGTTGGGTGAGGAAAAACTTCTCAGAGGATCAAGACAAGACCAGAATGATGACTTTCAAAGAAGGATGAACTTAGAGATAAGAAGAGTGGAGAGAGAGGGGGATTTTGCAGAGAAAGCTTGGAGATGTGATGTAAAGGCATTGGAGAACTGTGAGTTTTCTGAAATGGCTGAAACCTGGGTACCTTGGAGTATTAAACCTCAAAACTCTGCTAAAGAGAAAAAGCCATAATAAGGGAAATCTGGTAGACACAGGAGAGAAAGGATACTAAAAGGAACAAGGTATTTGAATAAAGGAATAGAACTCAGAAATAAAATGTCTGAGTCCATGGGAAGGAAAGGTATTGGGGATGAGTTTGGATATAACAACACTGGGTGCAGGTTTCACTGCAAGGTGATGTATGGTCACCTGTGATAGTCTCCATCTTCTCGGTGAAGAAGGAATTCATGAACCCATTTATGAGAATAGAGAGGGATGGCAGGTTAAGGGTTGAGGAGAAAAGTAAGGGTCTTACACAACAGTGGAAGAAAATGATGGAGGGAGCTTCCTTTGTACATAAGTGGGGTCAACTAGCAGTATGAGAGCCTGGTGGTAGTTGAGGAGTCTAATTTTTCTGTGGTGTGCATGTGGTGATTTTGTTGATCACATTCTATAGCCAAAATATTTGAACTGGATGAAGAGGATATTTGGCTTTCTTCAGGTTTGGTGTTTTCCAAGGTACAATAAGAGAAGATTAAAGGGCAGTTTGTGTCATAAATAATGTGACAGTAATAAGTAATTTAGGTGATTAGAAATATAAATAAAGCCAAAAAGAAGTTATTGAAAGAAAAAATGGTATAGGTGGCAGGAAGAACAGCCAAGTGAAAAAAACAAAAAAATATTTCTGAATGCCTGCCATTTTATTTCTTGCGGTAAGAACACTTAACATGACATCTACCTTCTAAACAAATATGTAAGTGCACAATATAGTTTTGTTAATTATAGATACAATATTGTACGACATATCTCTACAACCAATTCATCTTGTATAACTGAAACTTATTCCCTTTGAAGAGTATGCCATTTTCTTTTTTAAATTGAGATACAATTAACATACAATATTATATTAGTTTCAGGTATACAACATAAAGATTCAATATTTGTATTTATTGCAAAAATGATCACAATAAGTCTAGTTAACATCTATCACCATACATAGCTACAGAAAATTTTTTCTTGTGATGAGAACTTTTAAGATCTACTCTCTTAAGAACCTTCAATTATGTAATACAGTATGCATTAACTATAGTCACCATGCTGTATATTAAATCCCCATGACTTATTTTATAACTCAAAGTTTGTATCTTTTGACTCCCTTCACCCACTTTGCCCCTATTCCCACCCCACCCCATTCCTCCAACCCTGCTTCTGGCAACCACCCGTCTGTTCTTTTTCTATGAGCTTGAGGTTTTTGTTTTGTTTTGTTTTTTAGATATCACATATAAATGAGATCATACTTGTCTTTGTCTTGTATTTGTTTTTCTCTATCTGACTTACCAAGGTTATTAAAGATATTTAAGTTAGGTGGCCAGAAACTGAGACTGAAGGGAGGTACTATTAGTAATTTTATCAGTACAATAGAAATAAACCCAAACTGCTAGGAAATAAGGTCACTCTACACTTAGTTGCTTAAAAAATAAAAAATTTGTGAGAGGCATGGACAGGAAGAGGAGGACGATGATAATAAAGTGTCCAGAAAGAAGAGATGGAAAATTCTAGGATAAATTTAGCCTATTTCACAAGTTTGTTTATAACTAATTCTATGAAAACTTGTCCCTCATAGCAATAATTTTCAGCAAGTTAATATCTCTTGTGATTTAAAGTATTTCACAATTATATGAAAATTAAGATTCTTAATTAGCCTTATTCTATACTTTAGTTAGGTACAGATTAAACCAGTTAAGAGTCTTCATTTTCAGACAAAAGAAACAGACTCCAGTTATCTTAAAAAAAATTGAAAAGGGAAAAAGACCTTCTTCTCTTCAAACAGGGAAAGTATCAGGGCAACTCGAGGGGCTTCTGTGAAAGAAATTCATGGAAATGTTACCATCAGGTGACTCAATTCCCACCACCTTCCATCCTTCTTTACCTTTCTCAAGTTCAATTCCTGTGTGAGGGAGATTCTGATTGTCTCAATTTGGGTCATCCATCTCCTGATGTGGTCAACAGAGTGGGATCATGCACTGATAACCTACCAAATTCTGCGCAAGTGAACCCCTGAAATCTACTACATATGATTTAAATAGTTCATATTAAATGAGTAAATCCTGTAAATGGAAAGTTAATATGCACTGTCATCCTACAACCACTGGACAATACTATGTCTTTGATTCAGCTTCTGGTGCTCCAAACCTCAAAATGGCTGTGTTTCAGTCAGGACCTCTTTAACAGGTATAAATTGCATCAAAAGGCAGCTAATACATTTGGCGATTTCTTGATGTCAGCAATTATAGAAGCCAGGGTCAGAAAATATTTATGTGTGACATAGGTGTATTTCCAGTGATCTTTCAGAATGACATACTCCTCTTTGGAAAAAAGATCCATCTCCTTTTAATGTTAACTAAACTAATTACCACTACTACATAAAAACAGGAAATGCTGGTGAGCGGAGCCAATGGGAAGTCTTGATTCATCAGTAATATTTGTTAAACGCATCAGCTATTCATTGTGAGTGTTAATATACAAATACCTATTCTATTCTCCAACAGTCAGTTGGAGATGGCAGTCAAACATGCCTTTTTCAACGCAAGAGAGAACCACTGGAGCTCTTCCTATATGATAAAGATTTCCATAAATCCATTTTTACGCTACAACAATGACCACTTGTCAGTAATTAAAAGTAAAAACTTCAAACTATGAAATTGCACCTCCATTTTAATTATTAAACACATTTGAAACTCAATTACCCATAGCATCAATTTTACTTCGCCATTTGCATCTTTAACAAATTAAGGTAAGGTCTCCGCACCATTTATTTCAATGTACATGCATACACCTAATTCTGATTGACTCATTTCTTGCTTCTTGTAATATATTTTCTTTTACATGAAAAAAGAACCTCATACTCACAGTATAAGTCAGCTGGAGACCTTTTCAGGAAAGTGAAATAGTTTTAAAATGTACAATGCCCAGAAGCAGGGTTAAATAAGATTGCACTGTGTACTGGGAGATGTTAGTGTTATGACCTGAGGATTTCAGACTCCAGAGAAATACCTGGGTCCAATTTCTAGCTGGCTAAAGAGCAACATTAGCATTGATTGTAGCATCAGCCTCAAGCCTTCTGCCCTGCCTTTTGGCTAGACACTGGGTCCTTGGTGACAGTACCAACCATAAAGAAAAAACAGAAACGCAGAAAATACAGAATGTTGATTTAACCTTTTGAACAACTAAAAACACATCAAAGGCTCAAACATTTGTTTAGATGTGAAGCTTGAATAATTTTCAGAGCCTGCAAATCTGTCCTAAAAATAGACTCATAAGAACAGAATTTCTTATGTGATTTCTGGTTCTCATTTTATTGTTGTTCTAAAATATCACCAGAGTACCTATCTTCAAGTAACAGGGTTTGTTGTTGTTGTTGTTGTTCTGTCCAATAAAATAAGTAATTTGAGAAAAGCAAATTGGGAAAAAAAAGTACAGGTTGAGGAAATTTTAATACTCATAATTTTCAGTTAAGGACAATTTTGTTGTATTGGCAATTCACACTTGAACGCATGCATCCCTTATTAATCAAAATATTTTCTCTTTATACACTGTCTTTTTCTTCTCTCATCTTTTATTTCTTCTCCCTTTATCCTTTAAATGCAAACATCTTTGTATAAAAGCATTCTCAGTTTGCCTTCTGCTCTTACACTCTGAGGTAGTACAAGATTTTTCTCTGCAATGTTTTTCTCTAGACAACCGAGGCGTGAACAAGGCAAAGAGGTACACTTTTTAAAACTGTAAATAAAGAAAGTACACAGAGCCAAACAGAGATGCTTGTAAGATGCTTAACAAAAACCCAAAAGAACAGGGTTCAAATTCCTGATTTGTGTCTTCTCGTGTATGGGACCTTGGACAAGTCAGTTTTTCTCCCTATTTCTCAGTACTCTCAGTTGTAGAAACATGATCATAGTAATTTCACAAGTTTTGTTCATTTCAGGGGAATTGAATTTAAAAATGTATCTCTAAGTATTACATAAAATTTGAATGCTATAAAAATGGCAACTGTAATTTGATTATAATCAAAACCAAGGAAGCACTACAGTGGGACTAGGCCAACGTTAAGGCAAGTCAAGGTGAAATGAAGAGCTTTAATACTCATTATCTCAAATATGCTCAGTGCAGTACACATATAAGAAGACGTTATTCTGCAGACTTCTCATTCAGTCCTTTGTGCAATCAACATTCTTATGCCAGATAGCCTTCTAAATGCTGGATAAATAAGAGATATGGACACAGCCCAGCCTTTAAGTGTCTCACGTCTAATGAAGTAAGGAAGTGGGCATAGAAAGGTTGGCAGAAAGGGCATTTTGTGTCATCTTAAGACTTTGAGATTTTATTCTTGGAAGCAAATATCTTTAATTTGTGATGCACATCTGAGCACAAATGCCTATAAGGCAAATCTGGAACTCAGAAGGAAAATCTGAATTCAAGATACAGATTCAGAAAATCGTCATAAAAAATGATAGAAGAAATGGTAATAGCTAACGGTAGAGTGAGAAGCGGAAATAGCTAGAGACGTTAGATAAAATTAGAAGAAAAATACATGGGTATTATAAGCAAGACAAAGTCTGAGACAATCTGAAGATCATATATTTATTGTGTATTACATTCTTGTCTGCTCAATTAAAATATATATTAATGGATTTTAACTGAATTATAGAGACCTCAACACCTTTATATTAGCAGCAGCCAAAAGAATAGTCCGAAGCCTGACATGACATATAGAAAGAACCTAGAATGAGGTTCTCAGGCACTTACAAATTACAACTGTCTCTGCTTCTAGCTATTTAATTTTGAAGTAGTTTCCTAAACTTTCTGAGTTCCCAATCTTCAAAGTAAAGAAATTCAACTTGACCATCTAGGTTTCCTTTCAACTGCAACAATCTGTGGTTCTATGCCATGTTCTACTTTCTCAAGTAATTCATAATTCTTTGCCCCATCAATCATATAATCATCCAATGCTTCATCCATTCTTTCTTTCTTTAAACAAATATATATTGAGCATCTATCATGTGGTAGGCACTCTTCAACATGCACAGAGCCGAGCAATGAATAAAACTGCAGAGGTATGCTTGGCTACTCAAGGAGTCACAAGACATCTAATGTGGCTTGGGTAGGTGGAGAATGTGGGAGGTAGAAGAGGTTGCATACGTAGTACAGGAACAGGCACCCTGTTGGAAATGTCAAATAGGCAGTTAAATACATGAGTATGGACTGGCTATCTACATATGGTGGCTGTTGTGTACAAGCACCCCCGTGAGGTTGGTAGTCATAAAGTGAAGCCACTCACTCACTGAGGTCGTGTGTTGTTCTCCAGCTCTGTTTTGCTGCTCGGATGCAGCCATGGAGTATGGTGAGATCAGCCCACACGCTGAGCACACATTATATTAAAGGCTCAGGATTAGAGGGGAAAAGTGAGTAGGACTTCATTACATTCACAATGTTTTGGAAATCGGGGGAAACACACGAGTCAAAAAAAGCAATACAAAATGCAGAATAATAATTAGTCAGAGAACATTCAGAGGGAGCTGGTGACTGCACTCATGGCAGGGCAGTGTCAAAGAGGGCTGCCTGGAGAAGGTTGTTAATAACTTCCCTCTCAAATTCATGCACTGGGTCATTTCACATCTTCTTGAGATTCATAAGCAACTGAGAATGGTTTGGTCACGGTAGCAACTTGTCTCAATGGATACGATCCCAGTTCAACGCACAAAGGTTGCCAACTGAGTGAATACCTCTCCTTCCCAGTCCAAGTCTAAGAGCTTGCAGATATCCTAAGATAGGAGAAAATAAAATGAAGCAACATGAATCTGCTGATGTTTCCTCCTTTACATTGCCAACCAAATGAGAGGGAGAAATATCAGCTCTGCCATTTCTCAGATGTGGTATATCCTCTTTAGATCCAAAAAAAAGTAAATAAATAAACAAAGTACCTGTTTCTCTGTTGCCCTTCCAACTCTACTCAGGTTTCTACTAAGAACCTCCACTGAGGTGGTGACAACCCTGCACACCCCAGACTGCTGCCTGGCACTCAATATGGGCTTGTCCACCCACCCTCGTGGTTGCCACATTATAGTATGAGTGTTTTGATGTCCTGTATTACCTCATTTTGAGTCTGTGAAATTCTTTTGTTGGAAACCTTAATGCTATTGGTTTTCTTCTAAGTAAGTGAAAATACTTTGTTTTAGTAGCCCTAGATTCCTCCAAGAACCAGAATATTTTCTTCTCATTATTGCTTATTGGCACTAATTGATGTTCAATAACTTGTTTTTTCATTTCTCTCATAGTCTTAGATCTATTTTGACTGCAAACTTTTTTTTTCTACAGATGGTAAAGGTTATTTCTAAAATACCATTTAAACTTGAGTGATTAACTTACGTGGTTTTATTTCTTATCATTAGGATCCCTTCAAAAGTAACAACCAAAATGTGGATTGAAAGATGAATAAATATTATCCTGGCAGAAACTTGAGAATGTAATTCCCAGGCCAAAAGATCAGCATCTATGATGCAGTAGATTAAGCGATGAAGCAAGTCCCACATGAAAAGATACTGTTCTCAAGATACATGCAGCAAGAAAGGAAGTCCCAGCCCCAGTGGGTAGGGGTGTTTTCTGACGGGGGCTCAATCCATTCCCAGTGATTCCATTTTTGTTGCCAGTGATTAATTAGGCATGAACATGGGAAGCAATTTTGGCCAATGACACATGAGGAGAAATCTGGAGGGAAAGGCAGTCAGACTGGTTTCCTTACTTATACAGTGAGACATATGGAAAAAGCTGTCTCTCTTCTGCTGCTGGACACTGTCATGTTTTTATACTTCCATGGAACTGTCATAGCTATCTTGCAAACAGAAGGGGCACTAGCCAAAAACAAATCAATACGCTGAGGAAAGGAGAGTGAGAATTTGACAAGGATGTGAGTTCAAAATGATGTCATCATTGAGTAGCTGAATCAACCAACCCAGAAGCTGCCCTCTCAGGATTTACTTTTCTGTGATGTATTAAACATAATTTTTAGAAAAGAAGCAGAAAGCGAAAGAGGAAGAGGGAGGCAGGGGAGGAGATAGGAAAGGAAGGAGAGGAAATAATTAAAACCATTAATAGAATTTCAAAACTTTAGAAAAATTTTTAAGTGACAGTATGGGGACCAACTGGTAAAATGTCTTACTAGTAGTCAAGTCTTCTTTCTCAGATTACAGACATAAGAATGTTATGAGAAACAGTTTGAAACTTCTTATTTGATAAATAAGAATGCTGAGGTCCAGATGTGATAAGTGCTCACCCAAGCTCACAAGTCTACTTGAAGCAGAGACAAGACATTGACTTGAGGTTCTCAATTTCAAGTCTAATGCTAAAAAAAGTGCCCGTTTCAATATCTACAAATAAAATAATTCCATCTGCCCTAACTACCTCAAAGGCTTGTTGTGAAAAGCCAATGATATCATATTCATGACTCATTTTTGATACTAAGCAGTGTTATTTCACCATAAATAAAAGGTATTAATGTTAAAAAGCATCACAATTCCTTGGATTCAAAAAAAGAAGTGTTAGATAGGATGAATTAATCAATTTCTAATTCATTAGTTAAAAATCACATAACCACACAAAAGTTCGTGCTTTTTTTCTTTACACTGTCCTTTAACAGAACAAGTAATGTTGGGTCATGGGTAATACTGCATTTCTTAAAATATAATGTTTTAACCAACTCCCATAAATACAACAACAAGGTCAACAATTGCTCAATTTTTCCTGTCCTCTAAGGTCATGTCAATTATCCTTTAAAAAAAGCAATGCCAGGAATATTTTTAAAGACTTTGTATGCAGTATTGTTCAATATATCTATCGAAAGAATAAATGAATAAATGTCCTTATACTTATATAGAATTATTTTGATTACCTCTTACGTTTTGTCACAAACAAGACTATCTAATTTGCAGACTTCTTGCTTCATCCGTTTTCAGATAAAAATTAAGTTAGATAATATTTAGAGTATGGCATATAGTAAGCACATAATGTACATACATACATACACACACATACATGCACACACACACACACACACACACACACACACACACGCACACACATGAATACACACACAATGATCACTCTCCCAGTCAGTGAATTTTCCCATCTTCTACCTGGATGGATATAAGGTGAGTGACAGCATTTTGTGAGCAAAAGACAAAAAGAGGAGCTAAGATTCTCACACTCAATTCCCTGTTTTCATAATTGTCCCCAGAATCCCGGCCAGGCCTTGTATCTGTGAGTGGAGAGTACCTCTGTGTCAACCATGCCACAGGCAAACCTCCCATCTTCTGCTGCGTCAAGAAAGAACAGTTGTGTCGCTGAGTGGAGCAGAGAAGGTGGCCTGTGGTGTGGCTTCTTAAATAGATTTCTAAGCCAATCTTCCTGACTTCACAGATATTTGATGCTCCCAATTTATGGGACATTTTAAGGTCTGTCTTCTTGAAACGGCTGCTTCTTCTTAGATTTCCTCCTTGCAGGCTTCCATATCTGTTTTCTCAAATCTGTTAAGTCAGTAATTACTCATTCATTTGTTTTGGTTTTGTGCTTCTAAAATTTCATTGATATCTCATGGATTTTCATATATATATATATATATATATATATATATATATATATATATGACACAATTTTTGTATATGTTTCTGAAAGGAGCAGAGATAAATGTTTGCATCCAGTTCACCATTTATAACTGGATGCTTTTTAATAGATTTTCAAATGTTGAACCATCCTGGTATTCCGGAATAAAGCTTATCTGACTGTGACATATTATTTTTAGTATATTACTGGATTCTCCTTATTAACATTTGATTTTCAGTGTTCATGTCTAGTTTTATAAGTAAAATTTGCTTATTTGTTTAATCTTCTCTTTCAATTTCAGTAACAAGATAAAACTATTATCATAAAATGTGTTTGATCACTTTCTTCTTGTAACATAACCTGAGACATTTGTATAAAACATTATTATATTTAAATAATAATAATAAACAACTATGCTCCAAAACACTATCTGGGCCTAGTGCTTTGGGTAAGCAAGTGGGAGTTTTAAACAACTATCTTTAATAATTTTTTTATCGGGTTGTCCGTTTTTCCTTGAATCACTATTAGTTTGTTTATATTTTCCCTAAAGATTTTTTTATTTCTTCTGAGTTTTGAGACATATAGGTAAAAAGTTTCTTACTGGAAATGCCGGTGATTATTTAATCTCCACTTATATCTTATATTCGGACTTATATCTCCTTTTCAACAGATAAAAATTTTTGCTGAGGTCTGTGCTGTTTATCTTTTTGTATCAAATTTGACAGAGGTTTATTTATTTCCTCATTCTTTCAAGGAAACTCTTTAATTTTGTTAATGATTTCTATTTTGTGTCCTTTTTTCTATTTAATTAACTTCTGGTTCCACATTTTAAATTTTCTTCCTCTAAATTATTTTTTCTCTGTTGTTCCTTCTATATTGATTTAAACAATAACTTCATATTTTCAAATATATTTATTTTGTTCAATTATAGAAAGTTAGAATACAAATTGCTCCCTAAGATCCACTTTAATTGCATCTTCTAAGTTTTGATACATGGTGCTTTAATATTTATTTAGTTCTAGATATTTTCTGATTTCTAGTTAATTTCCTCTTCAACTCACAGATTGTTTGTAAGCGTACTCTCCCCCCAAGTTACATGAAGGATAGTCAGGAAGAGGAATTTTTCTGATTTCAAAAATACTATTACACTGTGGCTGAGAATGTTGTCTGCATGTTGACATTTTTGAAAATTGTTGAGATTTCCATTATAGCCTTACACAAGTAAATTTTTAAAATCATGTGTACTTTAAAATAATGTTCATTTTCTACATTGGACACAAGCTATTATGTATCTACTCAACCAAAATTTCAATAGATTATTTAAATCTTCAATTCTTTCTCTCTTTAATACTTCTGGATGTTTGTTCTGTATTTCAGGGAGAAGTATGTTAAACCTCCTTCTATGGTTATAGATATGTCAGTTTCTCTTTGTTTATCTTCTTCATGTCTTTCAGTCCTTTGTGGTTAGGAGCTCTGGACTGGGGAGATTAAAAAATGAATTAGGAGTTTATAAACTGGTGGGAGAGACTGATGGGTACACTTATAACAAAAAATAACCCAAAGCCTAATACAAGTGACATAAGCAAAAGAAACAAAGTGCTGTAAGTCTGACAACAAACGGGATCATTTCTTTTTCTGAATCACCTCTACCTAACTTTTAAATACCTCTCAGGGATGTGAAGCCTTTTGTTTTAAATCTGTAAAATATTTTCAGGGAAAGTTGTGGAGAGAGGATCTTTGACTCCTTTTATTTGTGTTTCTTCTTCCTTTCCTTACTAGCACTGTCTCTTTCTGTTCAAATGAGTCCTGTATCTTTCTATAACTCCCCTTCAGATCAACTTTTTTTCTCCATTCTATCTTTTTCCTTAAATATTTCCATTTTTCTTTTCCTCTTTCTTTCTCCCTTAATAGGACATAAAGTGAAACTCTAAGGTTCTTGTTTATTTATTGAATACTGCTTATGTTTATGTTATTACAAATAATATTCGTTCAATTCAAACATACAGAAATTGCTTGGAGAAAAAATATTTCAGACTTTTCTCCTTACCTTTTAAGATAATCATTAAATTTTTTTTGTTTACATATATATGTCTACATTGTTTTTCACCCTCTAATTCAGCAACTAATATTTTATTTTTAATTCCTTTTACAACCACATGTTCCTATTTTACCCATTTTTAATGGGCAGGAAAATTTACATCATCTTTTACTAAAAATTTCTATGAATAAGTGTGATTTTTTTTTGAGCTCTGAGCTTATTTTGTAATTGCAGAATAGCTAAAGGAGAACATGTGTAGCTAATTTTTTTCAAAGATTAAAAAATGCTTGTTTTCAATGACAACAGAAGATTGCATCTGGAAAAGCAACTGGCCTAATTGGTGCAAGACCAAGCTGTTCAAATACAATGCTTAAATATCACAGAACCATGATACAAAAGAAGATGATCACTAAAACGTAAAATAGCATGTTAAATTCAAATAGTATGAGCATCTCCGACGTTGCTTTGTCTTTGTAGTAGCATGGCTATGATGAATGCTTTGTTAAAGCTATAAATAACTTTAGCATTTATAGCTTTATCAAAGAGCAATTATGATATAAATAAAAATAGATATACCTGCCTCTAGAATTTTCATATTGTTATTATAATTTTCAAGTTAGACTGGGCATGCATGCACATCACACACATACACACTGTCATTTTCCCCCACTAGCAAGAGATTACATGAAAAGACTATAGTCGGACATCATAATAACCCCTGTAAGGCTGCTTGAGGGATAGTTTGTGTTGCATTTTGTGCAGTTTTCTGTCAAGGTGATTGCTATGGTAACCCCTATTTGCATTCTTTCAAATGGTGGTACAATCTGACATACCCCATTAAATATTGATAACAGTGTTTCATTCACTCGGAAGCCCACTTGGGAATTCATTTTATCTACTCACTGATACTGTCCTCCTGTGGTGTTAAGGAATCAAGCTTTTCACTGTTAAAATGTTAATTAGATTTTATAACCATTTTTATAGTTCTGCTCTTCATCTCAATTGCTACAAACATATTTATTTACAATTCCATAATGTTCTCATTAATATGCTATGGAAATCTGACATAGTGCACAGAAGTTAACTTAATAACAAGCTGCAGAAATATATTCTTAAAGACATCTGTGAAACATCTGTAGAATTATAATGATGCAAAATAACTTTTCAGCAAATGAGATAAGCAGATGATGCTTAAGGTCAGCATTTTTAGGACCATAGGCTGTCTGCTGGTATAACAATTTCATGCATTGAATTCCACAATACCAGTACTTACTAAAGGTTATTTGCTAAATTCCATGCTCATTAAAAGTGATACACAGATAGCCCAGAGTATCTTGATGTCTAAAATAATAGGCACGATCATAGCAATTATTTGTAAACATTTCCTCCAAGACACGTCAGGGAGCTCTACTCACATCTCATCATACTTGACTATTCACTTAAACGTTTATTTCTCATTTCACAGAAAATGCATATGCTAAAAGCCAAAATGGTTTGCTTACGTTCATATAACAGATAGGAAATAATAACGGGATTTCAAGTCACATCAGACAGATATCCAACTAAATGTGATCTGCTATCTTTCTAAGAGTTTCTAGTGGAAATAGCCCTAAGTATATAGTGAGAAGGTTATTTGTGTTATCTTGTGCGAGTCACTTAATTTATCAGAATCTTACTTTTTTATTTGAAAAGGGGGATAAAAATAACTACCTCATAGTGTCTGGTAAGAAATACATATTACTTATTCATCTAATTTTCCCAAAGCCTAGAAAAGATCATAGCAGACAAGATTAAACATCACCTGGCTGAATGAATGATAGGTGGAAAGATTTGGTGCTTTGCAAACTGTAAAGTCCTATGTATTGATGTTACTACTTTACATAAGTCTACCCATTTGCAGAAAAATCTCCAACATAGAGAAGGGCATAATGTGTTAGTTTTCTATTGCTGATATAACAAACTACCCCAATGTTGGCAGCTTAAAACAATACAAATAATATAGTAATACAATATAAATACTACAGTTCTGTAAGTTACACGTTCATGTGGGTCTCCTCACTAAGCTGAAATAAAAGTTCTGGCCCAGGGCTGCATTTTTTATGCAGATACTAGACCACCTGCTAGCAGCTACTCACATTCCTTGGCTCATGACCCCCTGGCTCCTTCTAAAAACCACCAACGTTGCACCATTTCAAGATAAAAACACGAACAAACTAGGAATGTAAGGAGATTTCTTTAATATAATGAAAGCCACATATAAAAAGCCCACAGCAATGATCATATTCAATGGTGAAAAACTGAAAGCTTTTCCTCTAAGATCAGAAACAAGGCAAGGATACCCACTTTCACCACTTCTATGCAATTTAGGATTGGAAATCTTAGCCTTGGCAGTTAGGTAAGAAAATGGAAATAAAAGATATCCAAATTAGAAAGGAAGAAGTTAAATTATCTCTATTTGCAGATGACATGATCTTATATATAGAAAACCCTACAGATTCTACACATAAAAAGAACTGTAAGAATTAATAAACAAATTCAGCAAATTGTAGAACACAAAATTGATATGCAAAAAACAGTTGCATTTTCATATACTAACAACAAAAAATCCTAAAACAAAATTAAGAAAACAATCCCATTTACAGTAGCATCTAAAGAATAAAATACTTAGAAATATTTAAAAACTTAATCAAAGAGGCAAAAGATTTGTACTGAAAAACGCAAAACATTGCTGAAAGAAATTGAAGACACAAATAAGTGGAAAGACATCCTTATTCAAAGGTTGGAAAACTTAATACTATTAGAATGTCCATACTATCCAAAACAATCTGCAGAATCAAAGCAATCTCTATCAAATTCCCAATGGCATTTGTTGCAAAAATAGGAAGAAAAACATACTAAAATTCATCTGGAAGCTCGAAGGACCCTAAATAACCAAAGCAATTTTGAGAAAGAAAAAAACTGGAGGTCTCACACTCCCTGATTTCAAAACATATTACAAAGCTACTGACTTAGTCTGTTCTAAATGCTATAACAAAATACCCCAGACTTTGTGGCTTAAACAATGGAAATTTATATCTCACAATTCTGGAGGTGAGGAAATCCCAGATCAATGTGCCAGGCATTTGGTTCCTGTGGAGAGTTCTCTTTGTGGTTGAAAGATGGCAGCTATCTCCCTGCATGCTCACATGACCTCTTCTTTGTGCACATGTGGAGAGAAAAAGCTCTAGCGTCTCTTATGATTATTATAAAAGCACCAGCTATTGGTTCAAAACCTCAGGAGCTTCCTGGGTGAAATCTGAAACCGGCCCCATACATGAAGAGCAAGAAGAGACAGAAGAAAGAGTCAGACTACTCCAGATTAGTGGGTGGTAGGTTTAATAAGCAAGGGAAAGTACAAGGTTTGTCTGGGTTGATTGCAAGAAGAGTAGATCTCTGCAACTGCCCACCAGAAAAACTCTAACTGGAGTCAGGTATGTACACCATCCAGATGGTCTCAACAACACATTACTCCTTAAGGCTGCATCCTTGAAAATAGTTCCCACCGTGGGAAGAGTGTGCAGAACATACATTCCAAGGACAGGGGAAGGGATGAGGAGTCTTTGATTGCCCTGGTCCAGCTTAAAGACCACTGGTGAGTGGTCACATCTGCTCTATGACCTTCTCCAACACCACCCCTATAGGATTAGGGCCCCCGCTTATCTTTATCACCTCCTCACAGGTCCTATCTGCAAATGCATCCACATTGGAGGTCAATGCCTCAATATATGAATTTAGGGGAAGGGGGTCACAAACATTCAGTTCCTAACATCTAAAGTAATCAAAACAGTACAGTACTGATATAAAGAAAACACATAGACCGATGGAACAGAATAGACAACCCAACAATAAGCCCTCATAAGTATGGTCAAATGTTCTTTGACAAGAGTGCCAAGCTACACAATGGAAAAAGGATAGCCTCTCCAATAACTGTTGGAAAAGCTGCATATACACACAGGAGAATCAACTTGGACACTTACCTTATACCATACGCAAAAAAAATAACTCAAAATGAATTAAAAACATAAACATAAGACCTGAAATTGTAAAACTCCTAGAAGAAAAAAATAGGAAACAATCTTCATGACATGGGATTAGGTGGTATTTTCTTGAATATGACCCCAAAAGCACAAGCAACAAAAGCAAATATTGACAAATGGCATATAAAACTTAAAAACTTATGTGTAGTCTAAGTAACAATCAACAGAGTGAAAGACAACCTATAGAATGGGAGAAAATATTTGCAAATCATATGCCTGAAAATGAGTTAATATCTATAATACATCAACGAACAACTACAACTTAAAAAAAAAAAAAGCAAATAATCCCATTAAAAAGCATGCAAAAGATTTAAACAGACTTTTCTCCAAAGAAGATATACAAATGGGCAATAGGCATAAGAAAAGATTGACAATCATCAAGGAAATGCAAATCAACACCATAATGAGACATCACCTCACACCCATTAGGATGGCCACTATAAAAAAAGAGTGTTGGGTATTCTGGTCAAGATGGCACAGTAGGTAAATGCTGTGCTTACATTCTCTTACAACCCATCAAAATTACAACTAAACTACAAAACAACCATTATTGAGAATCACCTAAACTCTTGTTGAACTGAAGCCCTACAACTAAGGTCATGCAGAAGAAGCCACCTCGAGACTGGTAGGAGGGGCAGAGAGGCAGAATAGGCTGGTCCCACACCCACATGTGACCATTAAAAATCAAGAGGGATATCTTGGCTGTCGGTCCAGAGAGAAGTTCCAGCCCCACCCCAGCCCAGGGTTACAGTTCCGGGGAGAGAAGTCCCTATAGTTTTTGAAAACCTGGCTGTGAAAACCAGGGGAGATTGTGACTAAGACAGAGGAGGCTGGAGTCCCAGCTGCTCCTCTTAAAGGATCAGTGCATGGACTTATTCATTGACAGAATCACTGGTTCTGAGCTTCACAGCTAGGGCAGCAGCTGGAAAGGAAACAGGGACATAGGGTGGGGAACTGAGTTGTCTGGCTTGGGATGGGGTCTGGAGGGGCAGCTTTCTCCTGGATGGAGGAACCGGTGGAGGCCATTGTTTCTTTGCTGAGCTCTCCATTTTCCCAGTGTGAAGAGACACAAGTGGCTACCATATCAGAGTCTCTGCTGATTATTCCCCATGCCCTGGTGATTCAAGACCCCACCTGGCCCAACTTTCAGACACACCCAGGCCTCTTCCACTGGCTTTTTCATGCAATCTGCCTGCCTTAACTCATGCTGCAGACTTTCCTACAGTCTCTCAAAGGTTCCTGGAACCCACACAAGCAGCATCAAGCTTGAGCATGTCCTGTACCTCTGCCTGAGCAGCCTTAAGCCCAGCACCAGTGACAGCCCACCTTGGTTGGCAGCTTGGCCTTTTGAGGCATTTCAAAGCATGGCATGGGCAGCAGCTATCTGTGGATTTTTTTGTGGCTCCTGCCAGGTGGCCCGGGGTGGGGCACGGGCTGTGGATGAACTGTACCTGCAGTGGAAACCCTCCAAGGTGGTCCTGGGGCTGGCGCCCCCAGTGGCCAGTTTTGAAATGAGCTGGAGTATCACCCATCTGTCACCAATAACGACACATCCAAGAGACGGACTGGGAAGGCACCAGAGTCCTGCTGAGGCAGATCCTGCATTGTAGGGTCATCCCCTCACAACAGTTCTTCCACTTTAGTCAAGGCCAGTCCTTACAACCAGTGATCCCAAGGGTCAATCCCTCCCATTAATATGCAAATAGCAACTAAGCCTCAACTACAGGACGAGGGCACACACAACCCACACAAGGGACACACCTAGAATGCATGGCTCAGGTGACCAGGAAGACTGCACCACTGAGCCCTACAGCACACCTACTACATAAGGCCATTCTACTAAGACCAGAAGACATAGCATCCCTACCTAATAAATGGAAAAAAAACACAGAGAGGCAGTCAAAATGGGGAGACAAAGAAATATGTCCCAAACAAAAGAACAGAATGAAGCTCCAGAAAAAAGAACTAAACAAAATGAAGACAAGCAACCTACCAAATACAGAGTTCCAAAAACTGGTTATAAGGATGCTCAATGATGTCAGGCAGAATTTCAACAATGACATAGGAAACATAAAAATGGAGATAGAAAACATGAAAAAGAACTAGTCAGAAATAAAGAATACAATAACAGAAATGAAGGAAATCATTTAGGGAATGATTACAGGGAATCAATAGTAGCTTAAAGGAAACATAGGATCAAACCAGTGATGTAGAAGATAAGATAGCAGAAAACACCCAATCAGAACAGCAAAAAGAAAAAAGTATCCCCCAAAAAATGAGGATAGTTAAGGGGCCTCAGGGACAACAACATCAGGCATACCAACATTCGCATTATAGGGGTACCAGAAGGAGAAGAGAGAAAGCAAGGAATTAAAAACCTATTTGAAAAAATAATAACAGAAAACTTCCCTAACCTGGTGAAAGAAATAGATATGCAAGCCCAGGAAGCTCAGAGAGTCCCAAACAAGATAAACCCAAAGAGGCCAACTCCAAGACACATCATAATTAAAATTCCAAAGGTTAAAAACAAAGAGAGAATCTTAAAAGCAGCAAGAGAAAAGCAGTGTGTTAACCTACAGGGGAGCTCCCATAAGACTTTCAGCTGATTTCTCAACAGAAACTTTGCAGGCCAGAGGGAGTGACACAAAATATTCAACATGATGAAAAACAAGGACCTACAACCAAGCAAAGCTATCATTTAGAATCAAAGGACAGATGAAGAGCTTCCCAGACAAGAAAAAGCTAAAGGAGTTCATCATCACCAAACCGGTATTACAAGGAATCTTAGAGGGACTTCTTTCAAGTGGAAAGAAAAACCAAAATTATATATATATATATATATATATATATATATATATATATATATATATATATATATATTATATATATACATATATATGAATTATTATGTATTATATATATATACATATATATGAAGTATAGAGAATATAATCAATAATATGGTAATAACTATATATAGTGCCAGGTGGTACTAGTAAGGGGGATCACTTCCTATATTATATAAATGTCTAACCACTATGCTATACACTTGAAACTAATATAAAATAATATTTAATGTCAACTCTAATTGAAAAATTTTAAATGAGGGGCAAAGATCAATAATATTGTGATAGCAAGGTACAGTGTCAAATGGTTGCTGGACTGATCATGGTGATCACTCCTTTAGCAAAAGGAATATAATCAGTAATGTGGTAATAACTCTGTATAGTGCTAGGTGGGTACTGTTGAATAACTATGAGGTACACCTGAAATTAATATAATATTGTATGTTAGCTATATTTTAATAAAAAGCTTAAAAAATAAAAGTTTTGGAAAGGATATGGAGACATTGGAACCCTTGTGCACTCTTGGTGGGAATGCAAAAACGTGCAGCTCCTATGGAAAACAGTATGGAGGTTCCTCAAATAACTAAAAATAAAATTACCATATAATCCAGCAATCCCACTTTGGGGTATAAATACCAAAGAATTGAAAACAAGATCTCAAAGAGATATTAGCACTTCCATGTTTGCTGCAGAATTATTCACAATAGCCAAGAGATGTGAGCAACCTAAATGTCCATCAATAGATGAATAAAGATAAGTGCTATATACATGCAATGGAATATTATTCAACTTTTAAAAAGAAGGAAATCCTGTTATATGCTGCAACATGAATGAATCTTAAAGACATTATGCTAAGTAAAATAACAGTCACAAAAAAGATAAATACTGCATGACTACATTTATGTGAGGAAACTAAAGTAATGAAACTCAGAAAATAGAATAATGGTTGGCAGGTGGAGGGAGAAAAGGGAAGATGTTCAATGGGTATAAAGTTTCAGTTTTGCAACATGAGAAGTTCTAGAGATCTGTTACACACAACGTGTATATACTTAACATTACCGTACTGTACTCATTAAAATGATTAAGATGGTAAATTTTGTTATGTGGCTTACCATGATTTAAAAATAAAGTTATATTGCAACTCTGTATTTTGTAATGTCATCTGACTGTGACTTTCTTCTGCTCCCACTTCCGCTTTCAAGAACCCTTTGGTTCCACCCAGACACTCCAGAATAATCTCCTTGTTTAAGGTCAAATAATTAGCAATCTGAATTTCATTGGCAACCATAACTCCTCTTTGCTATGTAACTTAACATACTCACAGCTTCTGGGGATTAGGACATGGATGCGTTCAGAGGAACATTTTTCTGCCTACCATAGAAAACTTTTCTGGAAATATCAGATTACTCCTACCTAAATTCCAATTCAAAAACAACCTCCATTTTGAAGACATTGTTCCACTTTTACCTCTCTTCTAAATAAAATAACATCCAAAAATTTTTAAATGGGGGGCGACGGGTGGCTCAGTTAGTTAGAGCATGAGCTCTCAACAACAAGGTTGCTGGTTCAATTCCTACATGGGATGGTGGGCTGCACCCCCGGCAACTAAGATTGAAAATGACGACTGGACTTGGAGCTGAGCTGTGCCCTCCACAACGAGATTGAAGGACGACTTGGAGCTGACGAGCCCTGCAGAAAATACTGTTCCCCAATATTCCCAATAAAATTTATAAAACAAAAAAAGTTTTAAAAAAAGTTTTTAATGGAATACTTCTACCCTCTACTTTTTCTAAAGTACTAGTTTAAAATAAAAAAGATAAAAACGTTCTTAAATGTTCCAATGCTTAATAAAATTTGCATCAGTCATACATGAACATGAGTATGTATGAGTATATCCCTCTGTGTTTTTAATCTATTCATCCAAATATGGATACAATAAAATCACTGACAAAGAAAAAAAAAACAATAGTTTTCTTTTCTACATTTTCAATCCCTTGTTCTTTTCTCAGTAAATAAACCCAAACTCAAGGGAGATATTTTCTTTACAAATGAGGAGGCTATTTCCAGGTAGACCCACCTATCTGAAAGTGTATCCCTTATCCCAGCATAATTGCTTCCTTCCTATTCAGATTATGCCATTCTAAACTTGCATTGTCCAACACTTATAATCACTAGCCACATGTGGCTATTTAAATTGAAATTTATCAACATTTAATACAATTAAAAATTCTGTTTCTCAGTCACACTCGCAACATCTCAAGATTTCGATAGCCGCATGCGACTATTTGGCTACTCTGCTGCACAGCACAGATAGAGATTATATTCGTCATCTCAGAAAGTTTTGTTGTTCTAAAGTAAAAAGCGTATGGTACATATTATACATACAACATGTATGTAAATACTATGCAAGTTTATATGGATTATTTTATATAATTAGCTTTAGTTCTTTGGTTCTCCTGTTTTTATATGCCATGTTTCTTAGGGTTAAATGCATATATATATAGGCATATATATACATATATGCCTATATATATATGTGCATGTATATAAATATATATTTATTTATTGCATATATATATTTGTTCAACTAATTTCAGGACTATTTAATTTATGTATGATTGTAAGTAGAAACAGGGATTAAGTCAAACCGTTGAGATATGGCAAAACAATTTATGGCATTTCTTTCGTTTCTTTAAAAACTAAGAAATAAAAGCATCTAGATATGGTGATAACAGGAAACAAGGAGAGTTCACGGAGTTTTCAACATTTTCTTCCTTCACAAGAACTTTAAGATAGGCAATATATAAGTATATCACCCACTAGGCTTTGAGAAACAATCTGACCACACAAAGGGTGGGAAAATCTTGACCCTCCAGAACATTGTCAAGAGGACAAGATAGAAACCAGGTACCTTGGGACCCAGCAGTCTGCATTAAAGTTGCTGAAACTTGATTGGGAACTCATATATCTTTTTAGTAGCTCTCAACAGCACAGGGAATAAGACAACTAAACATTTCCTTCTTTCTGTGTCCCAACTCATCCTCTTATTTCTTCCTCGACTCAAGGCTAAATGGACCCACCAGGACTGTGTGATGATGGAGCTACACAGCCGTGCTACCTGTTTTCATATTCTGTTTTGAATTTCTTCATTCTTCCATCTTAATGGGAAACTAAATTTCTAGCTAGCTATGTGATATAGTATTTGCTTTTCCTAGTTGATGATTGGATTGGTACTGGAATATTTATTTTAAAGATAAACTCTATACTCTCCCCATGCAGTTCAGTCAGCATTTCTTTTATTGAGAGATATTGGTTGATTTTTGGTTCCCTTCTACTACAAATGCTTCTGAATATTCTCTGAAGGGCTTGTCTGTCATCACTGGAAAGAAGTGAAAGAATGGTGATTATGCCAAGAGGAGTAAAACAGCATTACTTAAATAATTCACCTTTGTGTCATGTAACCACACTAGCACAAAAGAAGACAAAGAGAATAAAGACTTGGGTGACACTTCCACTATTTGGTAAGAATTTAATCTCAGATTTCTGTTAAAAGCCTTTTATCTTTTTCCACCCCCACATTCCCCCCCCCCCCCAACTGACCCAATTTAATGCTACACAATCAGGTTAACTCAGCGGGAGATACAGAGGCAGAAAAACAGATTACTGTTCTTTCAAATGGAGAGAGAAAGTCAAGAATCTAAAAACTGAAGTTGAAAACTTGGGGGAAATGATTTTAAAGTTAGGGGGGAAAATAAAGGAATGTTAGAAATAAAGGTCAAAATATCTGTTTTTCTTTTCAGATGAAGGAATAAAACTTTTCTGTTACATTTTTTGAGGTATCTACACATACAACACTGGAATTAATTATGAGCTACCCATGGTACAATAATAGTTAACAGAAATTGAAAGCTGACTATTTATCAGCATTACACACAGCATTTTAAGTGGGTTAAGAGACTAAATCCTCACAAAAACCCTTGAGCCTTCCCTTCCCTTGTTGAAGTTAGAAAATTGAGTTTGAGCAACAAGTTCAGAGCTATAGGAGTTAGGATACCAGCCCAGGCTACTCAATTTCTGAGCCTTTGCCCTTAACAACTTTACTATACTTCTCCCCATTACTATTAACCATTGCTTTCAAAGAATGATCCTGGACCATGCCCATCAGAATGACTTGGAAGTATTGTTAAAAATAGCTTTCTGACATCCCTCCCAACTGAATCAGAACCCATGGGACTAGGACCCAGAAATCTTCATTTTTACAAACTTTCTAGGTGTTTTCAAAACAGTCTTAGATATATATTATATATGTGTATATATAATATATATATATATATATATAATATATTATATATATATATATATATGTATATGTATATTAACAAGTTTACAGTACTTAAGAGACAATATATAGTAGAATAGTAGACTTTGAAAGCATAGGCACTGTAGCCAGGCTACCTGGGTTCAAATCTCTACTGTGCGACTCACTATTTCTGCGATTTGAACTTAAGTTCTCTGTGGTTCAGTTTCCACAGATACATTATTTAATGGATTTAGTGGGCATCTGTCTGTGCATGGTTATAGTACTGCTCGATGGATTTATTTTCCACATTTATAGGGGAAGCCAAAGGACGAATGATCTAAAGGAGAGAAAAAATAATTAATGTTACACTTTGGAAGTGTTGCATTTGAATACTAATTTGATATTCTATTAACTCAATCAAAACAAGCAATAACAAAAACAATAAAGGCTGACACATTGTGAAAACTTGATTTTGAAAATAAAAGGAAATGTTCTGATTCCTTCACTCTGATTCTCTCTTAAATATATTTTTCCCCATGACTTACCATTCAGTTATGTCTTATAAACCACGATATGCTGATATATTCCCTATCTCTTATATTGACACTCTTTTACTCTATCTCATTTCTGCTATAGAACTTCTGGGGAGATTGAGATGAAAGGTGGAGAAACAGGGTGGAAAAGAGACAGATAAGAATTCAAAAGAAATATTTGGGTAGCAAATTACTTCAATGTATACAAAGAATATCAAGTTTATAGAGTCTGTTAAACTAACACTTATCGAAAATAAGTTTAGCTATAATAAAATGGAAGGTAAAATTTGCCATAAAACACAGATAATCAGCCCAGAGATAAGGTGGAGTTTTGATTGTCAAATAACTCTGAAGCAGATCCTTTTTAGTAGTAGAAAACTCTGCCTGTTTAAGGCCCTGAATTTTGAATGTTGGGACAGGCAATGAAGATATTCAACACCTGAAAAATAATATTTACTGTATAATACTCAATGAGTATTTTCTCCAAATAATTTTTATCCTTAAAAAAAAAAAGTGAAGTGTGGGCCCAAATTCAGTAGATTCATAATGGACACACCTGGACACTTTCAAGAATACTACACAGCTTTTCAACGGAACTGCTCATTTCATAATTAAAAGAAAACAGCAGGAAGACAGGTGTCCAAGCAATGAGTTCCACTTCTGCATCTGCTAAATGAATCACCTCACAGAAGAGCCTTGCAGAGAGCTTGACTGAAATTCATGCTTCATCAGAATGATATGTTTTTACTAAAATGCTAAGTTGCACTAGAACAGGAATCTCTTCTGTTTTGTGTACTCTCATACCCCCACCTTCCAGACCAGTGGTTGGCACAGAAAAGTAGTTTGATAATTATTAAATTGCTGAGTTAATGCTATAGGTCATGGACTTTTGCAGTTCTTCTTAAGTAGTCAAAGTTGCAAATGTTAACTTTTTAGGTGTCAGTATAGATAAACAACATTCTCTCCTTTAACCAATTTTACACCTGCAAAGTTGTAGGAGAAGTTTGAAATGATTAAGATTTAGCTCGGTCACTTTCTCCAAAGAAGACATACAAATGGCCAGTAGGTATATGAAAAGGTGCCCAACATCACTAATCATCAGGGAAATGAAAATCAAAACCATAAGAGGTATTGCCTCACACCTGTTAGGATGGCCTCTATCAAAATAAATAAAATTTTAAAATAACAAGTGTTGGCAAGGATGTGGAGGAAAGGGAACCCTGGCACACGGTTGAAGAGAATATAAGTTGATACAGCCATTATGGAAAACAGTATGGAAGTTTCTCAAAAAATTAAAATCAGAAACTACTGTATGATCCAGCAATCCCACTTCTGGGTATTTATATAGAGGGGTTGCAATCAGGATACCAAAGAGATATTTTCACCCCATGTCCATCGCAGCATTATCAACAATGGCCAAGATACGGTAACAAGCTAAATGTCCATTGACAGATTAATGCATAAATAAAATGTGGTATAAACATGTAATAGAATATGAATATTATCTGGACTTTAAAAAGAAGGAAATCCTGCCATTTGTGACAACATGGATGGACCCGGAGGACATTTTGCTAAAAGAAATAAGCCAGACACAGAAAGACAAATACTGTATGATATAGTATGTAGAATCTAAAACAGTCAAACTCACAGATGTGGAGCATAGAATGGCGGTTGCCAGAGACCAGACAGAGTGGAAAATAGGGAGGGAATGGCCAACATGTGTAAAGTTTCAGTAATGCAAGAAAAAAAGTTCTAGAGATCTACTATACAGTATAGTGCCTACAACTAACAATACTATATTGTACTCTTCAAATCTCCTACATTCAGTGTTCTCAAACATACAGAAAAAATGGTTATAATAAAGGTCAGGGGAGGAAACATTGAGTGGTGATGGATATGTCTATGGCCTTGATGGTGCTGCTGGTTTCACATATATGCTTATCCCCATACTCACTGAGTTGCATACATTAAATATGTACAGCTTTTTATGTGTCAGTAATACTTTGATAAAGTGGTTTCACTTTTTTAAATTAGTTCAGTCACAAGTAAATAAGCAAATCTGTAGTTCAATGTGCTAAGTAATTTGAAGAAAAAGAAGGTTGTGTCTTTGAATTCAGTGGGGGAGTGGGAATCGTTTGGGACCCCAATGACTTTGGGGATGATTAATTGCTCTCATCGATGGTCTTGCCATCAGCAAACACTCTAAAGTTCTGTGGGAGAGATGTGACTGAAACAAAAAAGATATGAGAGGAGTGACTAAGGACTGTATGTTACTTTTTTTTTCTCATCTTGCCCACCCTGATTTCTTCTCTGCTGGTAGCTAGTTTTTTATTCACTCTGAACAGAAAAGTCATCGAACAAACCAAAGAAGCCTGTGGAATTACAGACACACACACCAGCACCACCACTACCACCACCACCACCACCACCACCACCACCACCACCACCACACCAAGGTCCCTAAGACGAGATAAGGGATATTCCTGCAATAAGACAACCTGAAATGCGGATGCCGCTCTGGACCAATTCTGCCTCAGAATAGGATGAAACACTGCAGAGCTCTCCTATTTTACAATGTAGAAGTCATCTTCCCCTCCATTCACTCAGCACTCCATCTACACCTAATCATAAAACCAGACTGTATGGGACTGTCAGGAAGTGCTACATCTTTCCAGCAAAAAAGGATCATCTGTGTATTTTTAACAAAGCACTGTTGTTATTTGCTTAAAATGCATGCTGATAATAAAGCACTTTGCCTCTGTGCTGAAAGATTTCATTTAAGGTGTATTTACCCATGGACAGATAGAACTGCTTTGTAGCATGCTTATTAGGACGGCTCTAGAATACAAATGAGAGCTGGGGGAGGAGGGTAAGCCGTCCTGCGGAGGGTTCAGTGCTTCACTGTCCCTGTCCCAGGGGGCACTGCTGACTTCACCTCCGCGGCTGAGCCAGAGCGTGGTCTAAACTAATCAAGGAAGGGACAAGGGGTTTGGGGTGAAACCTTATATTCTGATTTAATCCAAACACTGTAATGCCAAAGCAATATTGGACCTGTGGAGTTACGGAAGCACATGGCATATGTGAGACCAAAGCGAGGGGTTAGTCTATGGACAATTCCCTGCTGAAAGAAAACAAAGGAGATGAAAAGGGGCTCATGTGTAGGACTGCAGCAGGTGCCCGGCCTCGCCACACCTAAGCTGTCCTTGTGGGGTCAGTTTCTAAATGATTTTGTGGCTGAACTATGACTCCCGGGTTTTTCACAGATATATGCCTATGGATACAGAAGGAGGATTCACTATTTGTACTTTTCATAAGACCAAAAAGCTACAGCAATCTAGGTTTTGTCAAAAAACACAAGTTGTTCTGTTTGGCCATCGGAGCACCTCCGGCTCAAGGTTTGGCTGCTGAACAAGAACACAACTGCGGCTGAATGAAGTGTCTGAAGCTCGGCGGTTTCGGACCGGGTTAGAAAGCTTTGTGCCGAGACCCAGGCCAGGAGCTCTTATCTTTATTGTGCAGAATGACTGAGTTTGACTTCTGGATCACTGAGTTGGGGCAATACTTTTACAAAGCAGCAAATGGCTGTCTGGGTGGGGGAAAAGAAGTCCTGGCAGCTGGTGTTAGCTGTGAAGTAATGGAGGGGGTGAAAGGGAGGGAATGCTTGTCAAGTCATGCGGATAACAGAGAAAGATAAGCCTTAGATCATAAATCAGCTTGCGGCTACCACCTATGGCTTTGAAAGGGCACCCTTGTTTCTTAATGTATCACCAGCTCATTAATAGGAGTCAGCAGTCATTACAGATGATACAAGAGAGAACATAATTTACATATTAAGCAGTTAGTCGTGGATTCCTCAGCATCCCTATTCTCAGATGCATGCCTTTCTAAAACACTTCAAAGGGCACAGTTCAGGTACATACTGATACATTAAAGTTTTCTTCTGTCTATAAAAAAGATACTTGTTAAAAGTTATAATTTCAGTACCAACTGCACAGGCTGTTTCGCTGGGTGATTCTGTGACCCCTTGTCTGAAATGGAGGTGGAACTTTTCCAACATAAATGATAATTTCCACTGACATTCTGATGAAGTTAATGGACACAATTCACACAAAGGGCCATATTTGAGAGTTCTCAGTAGCGGTGGGTACCGATAATAGTAACTTTTGTAATACAAAACCATACAAATCAATTAATTTTACCATAAAACGATATTAATATAATTCTCTTATTTTGAAAATTGTTTTGGCTACTGGAATGAATGGATGACTTATCAAGCTCCACATCTTTCTACTCTTGTCATGACCAACTGGGCTGCCAGCAAGCTGGAAAGAGGCCAGGCCGGGGAAAGAATTTATTGATCAACTCACAAAGAGGGTGTGGCTGCAGTTATGGTAAAGTTAGTTCAGCTCTGCCTATAAATAAATGCTTTCCTGAAAAAGCAAGTTCCAATAATAAACTTCGTGGCGCATGGCAGAGCAGAATGATGTGGAACAGCCAGTGCTTCTGTGAGAGGCACCAGTTCGTCAGGTCCTCTTCTCTTTCAAAAGCAGATGGAGTCCACTCTCTGCAAGTCGTTCAGTGGAATTCCCCATGGAGCAGACTGTATAGCTGCAAAAAAATGTGCCATAGGAGTGACATTCAGAAGCCCTGATTAGAACCATATTGGAGAACTTTTAAATACATTTTTTTTGCGTTATTAAAGTAACATATTACTTTAAAGTAACACGTTATCCAGGAATGGCAAAATAAGAGCGGACAAATGCATATGGTTCTAACTCACAACCACTGTTAACCTCTTGGGGTTCGCTTTCAAGCATTTTTCTTTCCTACTTATATTAGAAATATCTCACACAGTTGTTTGTTCTCCAGAAACACAGAAAAATGATATCTTCTATATTATTCTATTTTCAATGGAAAGTGTGGATGATATAACAATAGATTTGCTTTCATAAACAAGATCAAGGAATATTGGAGTGTTTCGGGAATTTTTCTACATGTGTAACCATTATATGTTAATTATTATGATCATGAGATTAATGAATGCTAGATGATTTTTTAGAGATCATTAACTGTAAGCCATGCATCAGGGAGAATTCTGCAAATATTTTCAACTATTACCTGGACTCTTACCAGAATCTACTTTTTTTCACACCTCTGAGCACACATTCTTGCATATTAGCCCAACAGGAACGACTCCATTTCTGGATTCATTGACGGAAGTGAAGTTGCCTGTTCCTATCTCACTCTCTTTCTGTGTTCTGCTGTTGATATATTCCTGTCCACACTATTTTTGCTTTCTCTCTTCATTCATTCATTCACTTAAACCACTATGTATAAAAAGCTCACTCAAGCCCTGTGCTAGGCACTAGGAACCTAAACAAGAAACAACATCTCTTTGCCTCTTCTGCATTTCAGAAGGGCTTCCAATCTGAATAAGGTTGAGGAATATGACCTTAGGCTGGTTTTAAGATTAGTGAATTTTTTCATTTGATTTCAGGAATTTAACTGTCTAAATTTTAATTGACTTGGTAAATTGCTGAGAGGACAAGAAAAGCAAGTAAGCTCATACCTATGGCCATTGTGTCCTTAGGATTTGAAAAAGTAATGTGAATTCTGAAATACTGTGTGACCTGTGGGACACCCAGAAAGGGACTTGCCCTACTGAGACTTCGTTGTGTGATGGAGGCTATCTACCTAGTCAGCTCTCTTGGAAGTCAAAGCTGATAGAATTCTCATTTGGGTCCACCTGGACCAAACATCCATGTTAATACCTGGAGGAATTCTTCTACTTAGGATATTACAAATGAAACAAAAGTTTCATTTAGATTAGTTAAAGCTATATATAATGAAAGTTCTACCATATTAACTGTAAAGTTAACTTTAGCATTAAAATAAATATATGACTATAAAATCTAGCATTTCTTCTCTAGGGGATCAAGGCCTTCCTAGACATTTGGATGCTTCAGATGAGAAAAACATTAGGTAACAGTTTAGTAATTACATTCTTAACTAAGTAATAAGAACTAGGGAGAGAATTAAATCCATGTTTTGAGACTTCTCATAATGTATATATATACGTTACCCAATGAAAACTCCTTGCCAAAGAGTTATTCTAGCAGAACATTCTAGGGTTTTTGTTGTTGTTGTTGTTTGTTTAGGAAATTGGCAAACCTCTTAAAAGAGATGGGAAAGATATTAATATTTGGTTAGGACTACGATACAATAGGGATAGTTAATGTGACCTTTATCAGACTTACAGTGTTTAAAACATTTTTCTAAAGTTACAGGTGGTAATGAGTCCAACTGAATTTCAAAATCAGGTCTGCATAATACAGATATCCTTGCTCTTTCTAATGCATCAAGTTGCCTTAGGAAAGGCAGATCCCCTGCCTGAATCCAACACCATTCCTATTTTATGAAGATCTTGTTTCTTTAATACCACAAATTTTTATTTAGCACCTATCAGCCAAATGTTATGTGTTGAAACCACGGTTTAACAATAATTATAGGCAATTATTTTTATGGCTACCGTTATTCAAAATTAATATTTTAATATTTTTATTTCTGAAATATTATGGCATAATGAATTATACATTAGCTAATATAACAGACAGCTATGTAACCCAGATTTAAAATAAGCAAATATTGTGCCATATCAATTTTCTCTTTATTTGTTAAGAACCAGAATCTTGTGTCTCCCCAACCTCCAACCCCACAGTTAGCCTAGAAGTTGGTATGCATGATTTGTATGCACCAAGTTGTTATACTTTTTTACATGTGTATCTTTAAAGGTCCAGTTTTTCTGTTCTTCATGGTACGGACTTTAGGGAGATCTAACCCTTTCTAATCTTCTAACACTTTCTGCAAAACACTGACCATCAGTTCTGTGAAGGAATAATGGGAGTTTATTTGTCTACTTCTACAGACATCATTGTCTCTTCATAGTGAGCACTATGACATCAGAGAGGGTTGTGAGACTGGCTTTATAGAATTTGTAACTAGGGAATAGGGAGAGTGAGTAGGAGAGAAAATTATAAAAAAGAACAATCCCTTGGTTTGTTTTTTGTGTTTTGTGATGCCATTGACTGAGACAGAAAAATTGCTAAAAATAAGGCAGGTTTTGAGGGGTAAGTGGCATGGTTGTGTGAGACTTCTAGCTAGAAATAGCTGAATTATGGAACATACTACAGATGAGAAGTGTGTGTGTGTGTGTGTGTGTGTGTGTGTGTAAGGATCATAACTTTCATTCACATTATAATGTGAATGAACATATAAAATAAAGCTTTCTTATTTGGTCTATATTTCAACTGGCCTTATTCTCAAGTCTAAGGGGAGAATGCAGGAGTAACAAAATGGCTCACCTGATTTCAAGTGTTTTGCAACCACTAATTCAAACAGTTCTTCAACATTCATTGTCTAGGCTCTCCTATTTCCAGCCGCCCCTTCCATATCCTTTTATTATGACATTATAAGCTTCAGAGTGGAGTGTTCATGTGACTTCATGGCTGGAAAGTGAAGGGGGCCCTCAGATCCATGTGGCATTCTCTGGATCTTCACACAGTCTTGACAGCAAAGAGCCCATCAGCTATCCTCTGAAGTATGGTTGGCCAAATTCTATACATTTACACCTTCTGTTGACATCTGTAATTTATGTAACCCATTTCTTGTCTAGTCCCTCTCTTGGTTTAGTCACAGCCTGCTTTCCCCTCACCTCCAAACTGATATAGTCTCTCCTTGTTACTTCATGGCTGTAGATGTGTCTGAATCACATCCCTCTTCTCCATCTGGCTCTGCATGCCTAGACTGATCCACTCCCAGAATCTGTTGTGGACCAGGGCAGGCCCCAGTCCTCAACTCAGTGTCTGCACCAAAGAGGTTTATCAAGGCAAAATAGACTCTTATCCCTGCTTGATCACAGGGCTCTGCCTGCCTATGTTGAGGCCACTAACCTTTGTTGGAGGTCTACCTTACATAGCAGTCTTCCCCTAAAGTTCCCAACAGGGATAGGGCATGCCTCTCTGTCTTGCTTGATCTCCTCTTTTATTTGAAGCCTGGGGTGAGGACACCAGAACACACATCTGACTTGCTTAATTCCTCCCTTTTGTTCATCGCTTAACAAGCCCCCAAGAGCAGAAGGGGTACTTTAAAAAACAAACAAAAACTTCCTCTGTGTGATCTTCCTTCCTGGCTCAGCCTCCACCTATGCCTTAAAAATAGATGAGATGTATTTGCTATACCAGAGGGGAAAACTCAATGATTTGAGTCCTTTCAGTTTAACAGATTATGTGTTAAATGGAAGACTGAAAAAACTTAGCAAATCCACCTTTTCTACATATACTTGGGTGTCAAGCCCATTTTCATGCAAACATCATGTACCAGCCCTTTTTTTCCAATAGGCCACAGGAAAGTGAGCTCTCACCCCACTCACAATTGAAAATGTCTGGAGAAGATTGTTATCTATGTAAGAGCAACTCTCTCATTACCAAAGAAATGGCTTCAGCAAAATCAGAATGGCAGAGCAAAGTTCACAACTTAATGGTGAAAATCAAAGTGCCTTAGTTTCATGTTGCACAATATCATCTTTATTGCTTGTAGATTTGGAATCATGATTGAATAAGCAATAATTGATATAACCTATAAGAAAAGACAGATGAAAGAATATAGAGGGTGAGAAATCCAAATACTGAGTGAGGAACACCAATATTTGAGCAGCAAATTGTTGAAGAGAGACCAAGGAAAAAGCAAAATGTTGAGGGAAAAGAAAGAATGAAGAGACTGAGAAGTGAATGGTATAGAAAGCTTCTAAAGGTCAACAGTGCTATCTGCTACCCAAGGTTGAGTAAGATAATAAAATCAGTCCACTGCAACAGAAAATAAAGAGGTCATTGACAGATTTAGCAAGAATAGTTCTGATGAAGTTGTGTGGTCAGAAAATATTTAGAAGGGCTCAGGAATCAAAGAGAAGTAAAAAAGTTAATAAGAAAATTTCTTTTAAGAAAATTAGTTGTTAAGGGAAGAATAAATGTAGTATAACAGGATGTAAGTAGAGTGTCAGGAAGGTTATTTTAAAGAAGGAAAACTGTGCCTGTCAAGATAGGTTAAGTCATACTGTAGTAATAAACAACCCCAAAACTCAGAATCTATATTCCTCCATGTCCAGTGCAGGTTGTCAAGGGCCTGCTATGTCCTGCATAGTCATTCGGGGGCCCAGGAAAGTGAAGGTTCTATCACCTTGGCTCTTAAGAGCTTCCAGCCATCAGTGAAACTCATCACCTGTTATTAGCCAAAGCAAGTCACATGGCTATATACAACTGTAAAGGGAACAGGAAAATGCAACAATATAGTGTGAATGGATAGAAAATATCACTATGTGTGAACAGGTTTATTGATGGCTATTGGCAAAATTGACTTGCCCATACCAACCAAATGAATCAGTAGAAAGGGAGAGGAAGAGGTTAAAGACAGACTAGTGAGGATTAATTGGAAGAACATGGTTTTAGAAAGAAGCGGGAGAGGAAAATATAGAGCATGAGGTGATGGGAGAGCTTTCGTGAGAGGACTACTTGTCATTACAGATGGTCAGGAAAGAAGTAAAGATGGCCATGAATGGAGATAGGATGTGCAGTTCATATTTGATAACCATTGTTTGTGTTTTATGTGAAGGACGAGGCAAAATCAATGACTGGGTATGAGAGTGCAAAGATTCAAGTTAGAGTACAGAGAAATTTAATGCAAGTTTAGAATTATTACTCTACCAAATGGAAGCTGTAGCTGCTCAAGGATTGCACGAGGAATTTTTGTTTCACAGCAAGATTCTAGGTGTTTTCAGAAGGAATGTTTAAAATTGCACCAATTTGGGTTTTGGTCTCATTTTCTCCAGCAGTGAGCAGAAAAGAAGAATGACCCAAGATGGTTGGATTGTTCAGTGTTTGGCACGTTGCTGGTCAGGTACAACAGACAGTTGAGAGGATGGAGATGTTGAGAGCATTGGCAGGAAAGAGGCTGAGAGGATAAACTAGGAAAGCAGCTCATCAACTGGGAGGAAAGACAGTGTTGACCACGTTCTCCTTCCCAATGAAAATTATGACTTTTTAGACTCCCTGATAAAGCAAATCCCTTGGAACTATAATGACGGCCGTTAATAGGACTCCAATTAAATCAAGTAAGATTTGCATGCTCTCTCTGGTAAACCTTCCAAAAGAGACTTCCAGCAGAACTACTCTGTCACTGGGAGTTACTATTATGCAGTTGGCTAATAAATCTACTCCTTCTGATGAACACATGAATGTGTCATGGGGGCCTAATACAAGTGTATTTTATCCAGCAAGAAAAGATGGATTCTAGTAAACTTGGTGTGCAATTCTGAAGACATAAATCACTTTAAGAACGATCATTAGGACTAAAGACACCAACATAATAAAAAGCCTGGGAATCATTGAAGAAAAATCTTTATTAGTACCAAGGAACACATATAAATTCAGAATTTATTTTTTTTTAGAATCTAAATTTTTAAATAAAATCTGCATTGGGGGACATTATACATAGGAATATTTACTTCCTTGGTTTAAAATTTCCAGCTAGAGCTAGTTATTGAAAAGCTATCAAATCTAGCATGCTGACATCCAACTGCTCTACATTTACATATCCAAGAATGTGAGGATGTTTTCTGTAGAGAAAGTTGGATAGCTGAAATGATTTTATGCTCTTATTCCCATCAGTTTTTTGTTGTTGTTGTTGTTGTTGTTTTTCTTGAGCCACAGGTCATTTCCTTTGCTGCTTCAATTCCAAACTCAACTTGAATTTGACACACTTTTTATTATCTTGTATCTCTTAAATTAGGAGAGGAAATGTTATATCTGGAGATAAAAATGGACCAAAAAAAGCACTGTAGAAAAAGGCCTGCTTCGTCTAATCCTGAAAACTTCGACCAAAAAAATGTTTCCTGTGCCTTAGTTATTGCCAATAAGGACTGGACCAAGTCCAGAAGCAGGTAGTTTTAATCAATTGTTTTTAGGAGGAGAGTCTATATAACCTACTGGCTTGAAAATCTTTGAACAGTAAGTCTTGTAGAGATATAGCAGACTTGCCAAAATTGCATTACCGCTTCAAACCATCACAAATTACATTGCACTTTAAGTTTTATTACCAAGTAAGACAGCACACAAATTCATTTCCATGTCTGTTGCCAATTTAAATGAACGGCTGGTTCCTGCCAGCTCAGGACGACACCAGAGGAAATGTTGCACAGATCACTGGTGCATGGAATAAATGATCGCAGGCCCCTTGGTCATTTAATCTCGGAGCAAAATTTATATTTTAAGTAGGCTTTAAAAATGTAATGTGAATTATGCTGTATGAGGGTAATAATTCAAAAAAGCAACCATATTAAATGCCTACTATGTACTCAGAACTATTCTAGATGTGGTGGATGATACAGAATTAAAAGATATAATCTCTATTCTCAGGGTTTGCTCCACAACTAGTCAAAGTAAACTAACACAGGAAAATACTTAAGAAGCCATGTAATTAGGGATAAATTGCTTGGTACATCCAATGCTAGGGGACATCAAAGGGAAAAAAGGTCAGTAAACAACTGGAATAGTCAGGGGAGACAAAGTCTTAAAGCTTTGAAAAAGAAAAGGAAAATTAATCTTCCAAGCAATCAAATAATATGAACAATAGCAAGAACTTAAAAATTTGGGATTAGAAATTCATGCGATAGTGAAGGTACTCATTTGACTAAAGGAGGTTTGATTAATAGAAGACTGTTGGAGATGAGGAGTATGGCCAAAGCATGGAAGAACGTACAAACCTGAAAGAGGCATTAAATATTGAGTAGTGATGGGTTGCAGTTTTATTGTTGCTTCTTCCTTCCACGTCCAGCCCCACACAGCCTTATTAGTGAGACAGGTTAGTTAGCATGTCATTAGCATGTGTTCCTACTTCATTAGCAGGGAAGGGTCATATACTCATTTGTGATTTGCCCGGGCTAAGTGTCCTATTGTGTCAGGTAGAGTTGGGTGAGAAATAAAACCAGCCCGCAGGCCAGAAAGCTGCTTAGAGGAGAATGAGTGGGAAAGGGTCAAGACAATTGGAAAGAAAAGACCCAAAGCCCCTTGGGATAGGGGAGGGACAAGGCCAGACAGAGGATGAAATGTGGAGGAGAGAAAAGAAGGAAGACATTGATTTTCTTTTTTAAAAGAAGAAAAAGAAAATTAAAAGTTGGAAAACAAAGACTAAAAGGATTTGGAAGCTTGAAAAATAAGACATGAAGTATATAAATTGATAAAAAAATAAATAAATAAAACTCAGAGAAAATGGAAGGGAAAAATAAAATAAACTTTAAGGAGAAGACAAAGGACTCAGGTATCAGAATTGTAAGAGAAGAAAAAACCTCAGGAGCCTAAGGCAAATATATCATGAAGTGACAAGGAGAAATGATAGCAGGTGAATAGGAGACAGTTGTGAGGAAAAAGAAGGGGTGAAAACTGGATGAATGAGCTGAGGGAATATTAAGATGTCATAGGTGAATAAATTCAACAGGAAAGGATGAGGGAGAAATATAAATAAATAACCTCTGGGAAATACAAAATATTCGACATTACTTTCACTCTTTTATCTTTCCCCTGAACCAGCATTGCCATTTTCAATCCTCAAGTGAACACCACCAGGACGATAGACTGCTGCCCAGCTCCCAACTTCCCGCAAACTTCTGAGGGGTCTTAGATAATTTTAAGGCTTGGCTAGCTCACACCACTTCACATTCAGACTCCAGAGCCTCAATTACAATGTGTCGCCACTCAGAAATTTTTCATTCATTTTTAACTTTCTATTACCTTTCCCAGAGCACAAGTTCCTAAAATTTCTCTCTCCACAGACCTCAAATCCACCCATTCTGCAGATCCCCTTACCTCCCCTGTTATGGTGCTTCCTCAACTTCCCTTTCCCATGACTTCAACATATCTCAGCATCTTCACTCAATTTCTTCTGGAGGGATGGAGGAAAGGAGATATATATATATATATATATATATGCACACACACGTGTATATGTGGAGAGAGACAGAGAGATTTTCCGTCCTCTCTAATGTTACTCCTTCTATGCATTCCCCCTTGGGCCTCTCACACAGATCTTGTTGGATCTCATACCACTGCCTCCTTAATTATTCAACTTTTTTTTAACTTTCCTCTTCCAAAAATTTCGATCTTACTTGAAGTCTCTTTTCTTCAGAACATTTTGCTCCTCAAAACGTGGCTATCGGGCCTCTGCCTCCATAATTGTATTACCACTTTTATTGATCTTTAACAAAAACCCAAAGGAGTGCACCTTCTTCCTTAAACTCTCTTTCCTCTACATCAGAATTCCTAGTTACAAGCACTGAAAGTTAACTCTGGTGATTAAGGCAGAAGAGGAGTTTATTAAAAAGGTTGTTGAGTGGTTGACAGAACTTACCGAAGGGCTGAAGAACGAGACTCAAGGCCAAACCTTCCAGAATCAGTGCGCCCAATGCCCCCAGCCAGGCTTTAAGGATAGGTCAGGAGACTGTAGCTCCTGCCACTGCCTCTCCTGAGCACCATGTGCTACAGTCTGGATTCCTGCCAAAAACTGAACTCTATGGCAGGAACACGACTGCCAACACTGATGCCACTTCTGACCAGAAACTAAAACTTGCAGCCACTGCTGTCTGCAAAATCCCAATGCCTTTGCTTCCTCCTTTGCCCAAAGAACGGATACACACAGACTTCATCCTCCACATTGCTTAGAACTAAAACGTCACACAAGCTCAACTGATTAGCAAAGGCAAATAGGTACTCAGAGCACATCAGTTGAATGAAAGAAGGAAAAATATAAATAAGTATAAATGAGAATCATAATCATAACTCTTGACACACAGAATAATTTATTTTTTTCTTTGCCTCATTTGAATTACAGTCATACCCAGAGCCCAACATATCTGTGGCTCCATTACTGTTGTATACTTCCAGGATGAGTAAAGGAAATCCTATCAGCTACCAACTTGCACACATAGATTGGAATTTGTTTTTTAAAATGATGCCTAAGTCAGCTTCTTCCATGCTACACCCATATGCTACCCCAGATGTTGTGCCTGTTTCATTTTAGAGGCTATTATGACTGCCTCATTTTTGCTTCCAGAACATCTATGCCTACACAGTAATAATTCCTGCAGTCGGAGACATTTTAAAAGTTCTATAATAGCGAAATGATGGTTTTTAAAATTTGCATAAGTCATATTCATTCATGGCTCATGCTTTCCTTAGTATACGTTCTATATTAGCATCAAACCAACACAATAAAAAATCATTAATCCAAGCCCCACTCATTTTAAACTCAATCCCTGTTGATGACTCCTTGTTTCCACTTGTTTCTTTCCTCTTACCTAGAATGCCTTTTTCACTCAACTCAAATTTATGTCTATCAGCTCCTTCCAAACTGAATTCAAGATTACCTATTCCAAAAGCCTTCTTCAATTAAACCCACCTGATTCTGATCTCTCCGGGGTGTTGCACCCTATCAGAACTTATGAACTCTGTTTGTCCTTAGATTTTGCATTTGTGAATGTGATGCTTTTATTGGTTTCATGTCATTTTCTATGTGTATGTTTTCTCCCCAGCTAGGGGAAACCTCCTAGGGAGAAGGGGCCCTATCTTCTGCTTCCTGTATATCTCCCCACCCCCATCCCACACCTACCTCTGAACTACCGCTGAAGTAGGCGCCCAGGACATGCCCCCAGAAGAAAAGGATATACTCAGGTAGAGACAGAAAGCACAAAATGTAATCATTCTCTTAATAATCATTTCAAAACTTAATCTTATCAACAGTAAAAATATATGCCGTGAGGAACTAACAATATCCTACAATGTCATCTTTAAAGATGATGAAAAATGATAAAGCCACATATGCAGCAGGCAACAGCTAAATTATTTAAACAGAAAGAAACTATGTGGAGGAATTTCAGCACTAAATCTCTGTTGTGATCTATGACAGGAACCTTACTACACATCTTGATGAACTGTCATAACCCAAGTTACTAAGAGAATAAGGGGGAGAATATTTCATTCCACAAATGCAAAGAAATAATGTGTTCACTTTGTGGGACTAAAATTTTAAACCAGCTAAGGTTTGTGTAAATTATCTGTTTGCCAGGTTTTCATTACATATAATTTGTAACATGTTTCAAAACAAACTACTAAAATGACATTTTTATGAGATAATATGAAATTTGAACTCCGAGAAGATATTTGATGATTTCAAGAACTTTTTGTCAATTTGGAGGACTGGAATAATGGTACTATAATTGTACTTTAGCAAGAGTTATCTTTTAAAAATACATGCTGAAATTCTTATGGTTGAAACAATGTCTATGATTTACTTCCAGATAATAGAAAAGTGCTTTATGTACACACTAGTTTAATTATCATAAAATTATGTAAAGTAGATGCTGTTCTGCTGATTTTACAGATGAGAAAACAGGTTTAGAAAGGTTAAGTTTCCTGGCCAAGGTCACACAGCTAACAATTGACAAAGTTAGAATCCAAACTGAGAACTATGTGATACCAAATCCCATGTGCATAACAATGAAGACGTACTGCCTGTCTTAACACACAAAAATAAGATATTCCTTTGTTGCAAAAGGAAATTTTTATTAAGCTGTCCACAATAACAATTTGATGCCATGCCTTTTTATGAAAATATACTCAAGGAAATATAATTTATTAAAGAAGACAAAATATTCACCAAATATATCAATCTATGATTGATAATGCAAAGGGGATAAAAGAGTGTGTGTGTGTGTGTGTGTGTGTGTCTGTGTGTGTGTGTGTGTGTCTGTGTGTGTCTGTGTGTGTGTGTGTGTATGTGTGTGTGTGTGTGGTGCATTACTATTCACATCATATTATTTGAAAGATTTCTGGCTTGGGTTCATCATCTCACTATTTCCCATATGCATTCAGCTAGTGAACATATATTGCCTAGAAAGTAATTAAAAAGTCAATTCAATTAAGCAAATATTTATTTAATAACTTTTATATTTCAAGCCCTGTGTATGAACCTAAACATCTAGTATATGAGTTAGATATTGCTTTCCCTCCCCCCGTACTCCCCAAAGAGCTTAGAATCTAGTTACTGAGAAAGGCTATAAAAACGACCATAAAACAAAGTGTAATAAGTGCTGTGAGAAGAGAGCAAGGTGCTATTGGATTTTGAAATACAGATTACTTTGGGTTAGGAGAATTACAAAAACTTCATGGATGAAATAGATATTTCAGATTAATTTGATTTCAGCATTGTATTAGTGAGGGTATAGATGGAGCTTCTGTAACATAGATGCCTGAATACACAGAGACTTAAATAAAATTGTTTATTTCTTCCTCCTGTCTAATAGTCCATAGGTGAGGATCCAGGGCTAATTGGGCAGTTTCATCATCTTAACTCATGGATTCCACAGTTGCTCCAGTCTTTGCCATTTTTCAGCCAGTGGGAAGAAAAAGAAGTCCACAGCAAACAACTGTCCTTAAGTGATAACCTTAAAGTTGTACTTTCACTTCCACTCATATCCCGTAGTCTATAACTTGTCATATAGCTGTCCCTAGCTGCAAGGGAGGCTGGGGAAAAGTCTGTCTTATCTATTTAACCACAGGTCCAGCAAAAACACAGAGTTCTGTTTACAAAAGGAAAAAGTGGAGTGTGGACACTGAATATACTCAGTAGCCCCACTGGCCAACCAAGTATCCATGTTCACCCTTCTTTCCACATATAGAATGTGCTCACCCTCTGCCCAAGAGTGGCAACCCAAAGTCCATTCTGATAATGTATCCAATTCAGAGTTCAGGGTCTTGGTGTGATGTACTGTCCTCATAATGTCTATGTGTGGTTCCTCAAAGCTAGAGATCTACCTATAAACTAAATAACAAGTTAATTGCTCCCCAACACTTAAGCAAATGAAAGGCAGGAATGGGATAATCACAATAGTCACTCTTATACAGAAAAGGGAAGAATGTAGGATGTCACCAATTATAGCAACTATCACCTATCAACTATCCTGGATAGAAAGTGTAAATACCCTCTGCAACAATGGTTATAAATGTGATTACATTTATATAATCACAGTGAAGTTCCTTAATTAGTCCATCTCACTGCCCTTGGTTTTGCTCTTTAGGAGCCACTGTCCATTGTCCACAGTTCTCAGCTGTGCTCCCTTGGCACAAGGTGTCAAACTTTTTCTTTATGGGGCCATATCATGAATATTTTAGCCTTTTGGTCTACATATGGTTTCTGTGGCATATCTTTCTTTTTTGCTATTGTTGTTTTTTTATTTTACAATTCTTGAAAAATAGGTGGGAATGTTAACCAGTACAGCCATTATGGAAAACAGTATGAAGTTTCCTCAAAAAATTAAAAATACAACTACCATATGACTAGGAATACTTCTTCTGGGCATTTATCCAAAGGAAATTAAATCATTATCTCAAATATCTGCACTCTTATGTTTATTGTAGTATTATTCGAAAGCTAAGATATGAAAATGTGTCTGTCAATGGATGAATGAATAAATAAAATGTGATACACATATGCAGAGGAATATTATTCAGCCTTTAAAAAGAAGGAAATCCTGCCATTTGTCACAGCATGGATAAAATGGAAAGCATCAGGCTAAGTGAAACATGCAAGACCCAGAAAGACAAATAATATATGGTGTCACTTACAGGTGAAACCAAGAAAAACAAATTGAACTCATAGAAACAGAGTAGTATGTTGGATGCCAGGGCCTGGCGGGTAGGGGGAATGGGGAGATATTGGTCAAAAAAGACAAACTTTCAGTTATAAGATGAATAACTTCTGAGGATTTAATATATAGTATGGTGACTATAGTTAATAATTCTATATTGTATACATGAAATCTGCCAAGAGAACAGTCATAAGTATTCTCCTCAAAAAAAAGGTAATTATATGAAATGATACATGTTTTAATTAACTTGATTGTGGCAATCTTTTCACAATTTTACATATATCAAGTCATTACATTGTACACTTTAAATATACTACAATTTTATTTATCAATTATACCTCAATAAAGCTGAAAAACTAAATTTAAAAAATAAAACTGAAAAAAGAAAGAAGTACATGTAAAAAAAGTAATGCCCTATAAATACAATTTAATTTTTTAATTAAATTAATATATAAATGTAAAATAATTCTTAGGTGCTAGGCCATAGAAAATAGGTCACAGACTGAATTTAGCCTGAGAGTCATAGTTGGTTGACCTCTACTCTCAAGATGTTTTGTTCATTTTCATCCATGGCCCCATCGGAATCAGGTGTTAGAGCATGTGTTCTGCTTGGGAGCTGCACAGCTCTTAGCACATTTCCTGCTCGTGAGGATAGGAAAGCCGTGAGTTGTGTTAGGTATTGAAACATCACAGAGTGTCCAGGTCCATTACTGGTTGCTTTGGCAATACAATTTCCCCACAAACATACTAGCTTTCTAATCTATTTGCTTCCAGTCAGTTCCATGTAACAGTAATAACATCCAGAGTTCTCTGGATGAGTGTTAAGCCTGCCACTTTCCTCTGTCAGTCGCTGGCTTCTGTGTTTATCATCCTCAATTTCATGGCCACTGCCTTGTGGCCATCTGAGACAACCTGCCAGGCAGTGTTCTTAACCTAATCTTCACTGCTACACATCCTTGGGCAACAACCTGCTTTCTTGCTCTTTGGTGGACAGAAAAAGTTGGCTTGCTCAATCCCATGAGACCCAAAGCCCCTGGGGCCTCCTCATTTAAAGTGTGGGACATACGCATAGGGGGCCTCCCTTAGCAAACCTCTATTACTCTCATCTCACTTACAAACTAGCCAATCCTTGCCTGAAATGAGCTTTCTCATGCAGTAGTTTGTAAAAAGATCAAGAAGCAGCCAAAACTCACCAATATTCTATCTTTTCTAATCACTTCCTCCAGAGCCTTAGGCTCCAGGGGCAGAATTTTGCCTTTCAAAGGAAAATAATTAAACGGTTCAAACAGAAGTTAAAGACGCTTCAACTGATGTGGATCAGGGAGCCTCAAGACCTGGTAACTCCTCAGTGGAAGCAGAGTTGGAGTTTCATAGGGTGAAGAGAGGAGAGTCTATGGGTCTTTGCAGTAGAGTTCACGTACACGTAGACGTGTTTGTCTCTCATTGCTGCAAAACTTAGGGAGTTGTTCTGGTTTTCATGCCTCTTATTTACAGTCACTGATGTAATCCCATTCCAATAACTATAAGAACAGTACTTTTCTGTTTTTGCCAAGTCCTGCAGTTTACAGGTTAGTTGAGATTCACAAGGTAGGAGAGACTGCAACCTAAATCTAGAAGCGTAGGAAGAGGCAAGGGTCAAAACCAAGGGAGAAACTGAGGACCATCCAACATGTTTGCTTTAGTTCTTTCACAGCTCAGTAAGAATTATAGCCACACATTATAAATGTAATATGTCTGACATGCAGATGTTACTCAGTCATTGTTACTTATTACTAAGACTTGTTCCAGGAGATAAAGGAAAGGATTAGGAGATACATGTGCAGGGAAATAATGCTGTGAGCTCTGTGCCTGTAGTAAAACAAATGTGACATCTGGGAAGAGAATCATTAGAAGTACAGAGAGAAGTTTCAAAAAGACCTGAAATCAGATTGTGGCAGGAACAATGGAAAGAAAGGAATGGATCTGAAAGGCTGAAGAAACAGAACATGGCAAGCTTAAAAATCAAGTCATTATAGTAGGCAGAGAATTATTTCTCTGAGTAACAGTGAGGATAAGGTACCATTGAGAGAAATAAAGACATCAGCTACACGTCTATTTTGGAAATTATAAGGTTAAATTGCAATTAAGCAAACTATGAACAGATATGAAGTGCAGAGCTTTAAATAAAATTCTTAAATCCATGATGTAGGCAAAGGCTTTCAGTGGAGATTCAGAAGTCATACAAAAGAAGATGATATTTACTGCCATAAAAGTGAATATGATTTCTGAAAAAAAAGGGAATTGAAAGAAGACCCTGAAAAATGCTCACAGTTGGATTAAAAAATATATGGCGTATATGCAGAGTGATTTCACTCAGCCATAAAAAAGAATGAATGACTGATACATGCGGTAACTTGGATGAATCACAAAATAAGTATGCTGATTGCAAGAATCTAAACCAGAAAAAAAGAGTACATATCTATAATTTCATTTATATACAATTCTAGTAAAGGAAAACTAATGTACAATGACAGGAAGCATATCAGTAGTTGCCTGGGGTGGAAGAGAATGAACTACAAAGGGTACAAGGGAACTTTCTGAGGTGATGGAAATGTACTCTAATTTGATTGAGATGGTGGTAGTTACCCAGGTGTATATATTGTCAAAGCTCATTTTATTATATGCAACTCAATAAAATTGTTTTTGTTTTTTTTTAAGTTTATATTTAGTTGTTAGAAAGAGGACGAAGAGAGAGAAAGGGGCCAGAAAAGAAGTGTACGGAGAGGCAAGTGGAGAATCAATCAAAGGGTGAAGTTGGGGGTTCACAGATGCCCTAGAAGAAGAGGTCCAATAATAAAAATGTAGTCAGCCTTATTGAATGTTAGCACATTCAATAAGGGACAAGGGGGTATAAAAACAGAGACTCAGACTGGGCAATCAGATGGTCACTCCTGACATCCAATTTGTTTTAATAGAGAAGGTGAGGGTAGAATCTAGATTTCAGAGATTTAGAGCTATTAGGTGGTATAGAAATTAAAGAAATGATTCTGGTCTTCTCTCATAGTGAAGAGCAAGGTAGATATGGAATTAAAGGGTCAAAGGAAAATTTTCAGTACAGGAGAAAGTTGTCCCATACTAGAAGACAAAGAGAAACATCTTGGAGACTGGAGAAATGGAAAATGTAGATAAAGAAATAATTATTTAACAGGTAAGTTTGAAACAAAGGAAAAAGGAAATAATAAGATTGAGTGTGAAGAAAAACATGTGCCCATGCAAGAGGAAGAACATACGTTAGAAAGGAGACAGAAGAAAATATAGAGATCGAGCTCTTCAGGTAAGCAGGAAGAAAGCTGAAGGAGCTCATATCAAATAGTCTCAATTATCTTGTTTGTAGAAGAAGCAAGGTCCTCCATTAAGAGGAAGTGTGTCTGAGCTAAAAGAATGGGAATACTTGATACGGGAATTTCCATCAGAAAATGCTTCTCCAATTTCAATGTGCACACGAATCACCTTGGACTCTTGTTAAAATGCAGATTCTGAGTCAGTACTAGGACTGACACTCTGCATTTCTACCAAACTCCCTGGGAATGCTGACGACCCTGTTTTGGGTAGCAAAGCCAGAGGGAACCCTTTAACAATGAGCAAAAGGATTGTGGAGTGGGAGGAAGGGTGGCGCGTTGGAGTAGTCATACAAATAGAATCTCCCCACTAAACGTTAAACATCAAAAATGCAGAAATTATTCGCTGCTATGTTTGGTATCTGACACCTTGATTGGCACATGGAAAGAAGGAACTGAATAAGTATGTACTGGATGAATGAAAGAATCAGTATTTCTTTCTCAGGGAATATTCGTAGGCAGTGGCAATTAGTCAGAGTTGGAGAATCAAAGGCAGAAATGATAGAACAAGAAGGGAAGGATGTAAGAGTGAATGCATGGGAAATCGCTGCTCACAGAGTCCAAGTAGAGAGGAAGGGCAAGTAAAATGAGAGGAGATAAGGAATCAAAGATCACAATAAAAATAAAATGCAGATTGGGGGGAAATGAAAGACATAGACATTAAGGAAAGTAGAATTTGTGACAAGAAAGAGCTATATTTCTGTGCATAAGACCTTGAAAACAAAGAAGTTCCAACTGAAAGCAGTATTGAGGCCTGGCTGAAAGACAATTTATCTTAAATTGGTGAGATTGAGAAATTTTTAAATAAATTTACTTATTTCACCACATCAAAAAGTACATGAAGTTTCAACATAGCAACCAGCATCTTTAGTAATTAAACTCTCAGCAACAAATAATAACTTCCCACTCAGTATAATTAAAATGAGGAAATAGAACAGAAAAATCTTACTCCACCAGTATAAGCATTCAATTGACTTAACTTGGGTAATAGTTTAACTAGGATTCATCAAAAATAGCATATGATTAGATGATAAGGACTTACATAGAAAAAGAGCTAATAATATTTCATGTCATCTTGAGGCAAATTTATATGGCTCCATTAAAAATCTTCAAGGTGAAAGATCTGAATGTATAATGAAAATGCTAAAATGAAGAATGGCTTATTGACAAAAGCATTACAACAACACATTATGTAAGAATAGCATATGTGGGGCAAGTATTGAAAGAATCTTGATTTTTAACATAGTTATTGATGACCACCAAAAAAATATCACTTTGTATCCCAAACTGAACAACATATACTGGTCTTTCCTAAAAGTTAATGATTAAATCTTCTTCTAAATGTTATTAAAAGGATCCAAGGTAGATAGAAATAGTCCCCATAACAAAGAGTATATGCAAAAGTGCCTTTCTTTTATATGTGTGTATACACGTAACCATAGGCAAGCATATCAGACATGTACCTGCTCCTTATCCTTGCACAGAGATACTCATGCCAATAAAAGAAAATATGATCTCAGATCTTTCTGAGGTTGAAAAGGAAGAGAGAAGGAGAAGTGAATGTCCACTATGTGCCGGGAACTTCAGTGTGTTACATCTGTTCTCTCATTTACCAACATATGCAGCTAGTCTGTCTCATCGTTTCAAGGTTCTTTCTGCTCTGCCACACTGTCTGCCTGTGTGATTATAATTATTCACACCCATCTATAAATATGCATTAATTATTCACACTTCAGGCACTGGAAATAAAAGTGCCTGCATTTGAATAACACATGGTTCACGCCCAAGGTCTTGCATGCAAATAATGGCAGCACTGTGTGGACAGAGTAAGTTCAAAGGGCTGGGGAGCCTCTGGGAGGAGTGCCCAGCTCTAGAGCTTCTGACAAAGCCTCAAGACAAAGCCTCAAGACAAAGATCAGGTATTTAGCAGACTCATAAAAGATTAGTTCAACTGGTGGGCACTAAGAGAAGAGGACTGACAGGCAGAGGGAACAAGGGGCCCCAGTTCTGGGAGATGCACACAGTTGAGATAATTTAGGAAAGAGGGCCAGAAAACAATGAATATATTGTAAGTACAAGTTCATTGCCAATATCTACTATCCCTGCTCCTGAAGGGCCCCAGGGCACGTGTATTTCCCTGGATATGTCAATCATGATGTTGTTACACTCTGGAATCTTTTACATGGCAATGTGTACCATTCCAATGCTTTGTTTTCAGAATTCACAGGAAGATTCAGCATTGAGAGCTCTTATTTCACAAGCTTTCTTGGTGGATGGCAAATTATGATATCTTGTTAAACACATCTTAGTTCAGTACTACAGGAGAAATTAACCACCTACCCTGCAACTTTTGAATTTCTAAAAAACTATAGGACGCTTACAACTGTAATAAAATATAATATAAAATTTATAATAGAAAAATTTTAAACTCTTAGGTATATCAAACTAAGAAATTGGACACAAATTTTAAGAAATAGTACCTGCTCTCAAGGAATTTAGACTGCAAAGTGTCTATTGTGGCAAAGCACTTTGTTTCTGAAAAGTGTATTTCGCTAAATTATTTAAAATGTGGAAGCTATAAAACATTGCCTTTTTAATAACGTTAAATGAGAAAAATCTCTCAATTGTCTCTACTAATTTTTTTAAATAAGATTATCTTGCTCTAATCCGACGTGCTTTAATTTTTAGTGAGTTTGAACATCATTTTCATTTGCTTATTAATCACTGAATACCCTCATTTGTGGAATTTCATTTCCTCCCCTTAATCAGTTTCAGTTTTGGAATATTAATACAGTTCTTATCGGTTTCTGTTACCTATATGTACGTAAATTGTATAAAGTCTTTCTCAAACCATTTGGGAATATTTTGTGATATGTCTTTTCATTTTGCTATTGAAACTTTTTTGTAGGGTTAAGGGGATGAGGTGACAGGGAGAAACTAAGCAAGAAAAGGGAAAGTTGATATTTGCCTACCTAAGACCAGCTAATTCATTTCTCATCATTTTAAACATTACATCTTCAGAGGCATCCTTTTTCCTGCTTCCTAGTCTAGGCCAGCCTTGGACTAGAGCACTCCATTCCTCCTCCCAGGGCAGAGACAGCCCAGCAGGCGGACAGACACAGCCTGTGGATGTCATCAATTCAATGGCAGCACCTCAAGCAGAGAGATGGTCATTGTGAGACACAGTAACTCTTGAAGTTCTCCTGGAAAAAAAAATTGTCTACTGCTTTTCACCAGATTTTAGCTAGGGTGCCAAGCAGAGTAAACACAATAAAAATAATCTATAGATCAGAATAACTTATAAAACTTAAAGCCAGTAGAGAATCTAGGAGAAAGAGAACTGCCTTAGGCATATGTAGATATAATATCCTCAGAAGGTAATAACTTCCCATATGGTAGCTACTGGGACTTTGCCTTTTGATTATCTTTGCAAATATGGTTTTTACAGAGTTTATAATTTTAGTCAATTCACAAGACCTTCATTTGCACCATGGTCACCCTCTCTAGATACTCAGACATTGCAGAAAATATTCTAGGAAGAGCCACAAAGACTCTGGAAGACATAATCTTCCTCCTCCTCCAGCAAGGAAACAGAGTACTTTGCAGTCCTGTATGAGGCTGGCCAGATGTGGGATTCCCTAGGGTAGCAACACAGATGCAGGAATGGAGAGGTTTGAATTTTCCTAAAACAGCTTTGAGAATTGAACCTAACATGATCTAAGGTGTGAGAATCTATTTTTGGGACAAGAACAATATATACAGAGGGTGCCAAAAAAAAAAATTATATATATAGACACACATATATGTATATATTAACAAAGGAAAACTGTATTGAAATTGTAATACTCAATATATACTGATAACAAAAAATGAATACAAGTCACATTTGTCTTCTGCAATTACAAGAGGTGCTCAAAGTGGTTACCATCAGCGTAATTTTAATTCAGTTTTTTTTTCCTTTCTTAAAATATGTATACATTTTTTTGGCACCCTCTGTATGTAATAATTTTTAATGGGCAGTTTTATGGCCTTGTGAAAAGAATGCATTTCATTAAGTTTGGCTCAAAAGAGGCTACAGAGCACAGTACCAAATGCTTGGAATTTAGACTTTCTAGTTTCTCCACTTCAGGGGTAAATAAATTAACCTGCCTGAGGCTTAATTTCTTCGTTTTCAGAGTGGAGATACCTATTTCTTATCACAAAGAAATGTCAGAATAAAATGTGGCATTGTGCTTAATGGTGATATATACATGGAAGAGCATTAAACGGTAGTTCTTATTATTACCATTTCTAACAAACACCCCTTCTTCATGTTTTCCCTGCTGTGGCACATGCATCTGAGCTGTTCACTTTTCTTCTGAAGCACTTGTCTGGTTTCCGGATCTCCTCTCAGTCACAGCAGTCTTGGGGACTTCTACTTCCGCACCCTCCCCATGGTGCGCTGAATTTATTCTGTTCTTGGTTTTCTCCCGACTCCATATGAGCAGAGCATATAACTTTGCTTCTGCTGCTTCTCCTTGCTCTGAGATTTGTAATATCTACTAAAGCTGGGTTGCAGGTCACATTTCCCTAAACAGCCCTCTGCCTAAAATACTGTATACTGACCAGTAATCCCTTAACTCCCAGCCTGCACACTGTACCTTATTTTATCATCTCTATAAGTCTTTCCTACTTTTAAATTTATTCAGAATGAAAATCAGCTGCAGCTTCTAAGAATATAAATTTCTTTATTAGAAATTGATAAAAAGTTATACACAAAGAAACAGAGCCTAAGTTGCGAAATAATTATCATTATCATCCAAAGTCTGCAGACCTAACCAATAGGTGGTTATAAATCAATTGAAAGTAAAAACAAAAAACTCAGTTGTTAGATTTGGAAAGGAATTTAGGGATCACTGGCCCCACCTTCTTCAAATAGAAGATAAGGAAACAGGCCCCACGCTTGGCAGGACAGTACTGAGCATACTGAATTATATATATTTTAACGATGACCCAGATGCAACAAGCTCACTGTGTACAGGGAGCTTCTCCTACGTGTAAGTATCAAATGAGACCAGGCCAAATATGTTTGTTTGTTTTTTTAAGCCATTATGCACATTCTTGACATGCAATGAAGAATAAATGTTTGGAGAGAAGAGGAAACTACTTTTGTGTGCTATCTCACAGTTCATAAAACACATCACATCATGGTTTCATTTGATCTTCACACCTTCCCAATGCTCTCTAGAGAAAGGCAAAGCAGGTAGTACCTCCACTTGCAATGAGGAAGCTCAAGCTAAGGTTTTCTCAGGGTCAAACAAACAGGCAGTAAATGGAAGACTTTGGGCCTCGAAACCACATCTGACCATACAATTTATGCCCTTTATCTTTTAATTTTATTTAAGAAGTTTTTAAACTACTACCCAATATTTTACAGTAGAGTGGTGATTGACAACACAGGTTTGAGAGGAAAGCAACCCCTACACTCTCTGAATGCAGTCTCTACCACGTTACTAGCTGTATGGCCTCATGGAGTTGTGTAACCAATGCTTTGCGCCTTGGTTTATTCACCTATAAATGTAAATGACACTTTAGATTGCTCATTGAGGATATGAAAACCAAATCACAAAATATATACATAAAGTCTTCAGGACAGTGCCTAGCATGGGCTAAGTCATGAATTGTAGCTGTTACTTATTTTGTCTTCCTCATACAGGAATACAGTTGACTTTTGAACAACACAGGTTTGAATTGAGCGGGTCCACTTATATGCAGATGATTTTTTTCAACAAATACTGTAAATGTATCTTTCTCTTCCTTATAATGTTCTTTAATATTTTCTTCTCTAGCTTACTTTATTGTAAGAATACATATAACATACAAGATATGTGTTATCAGTAAGGCTTCCTGTTAACCTACTGTTAACACATATTAGCAGTTAAGTTTGGGGGGAGTAAAAATGTATACACAGATTTTCAACTACACAGCGAGTTGGTGCCCCTAACCCCCACATTGTTCAAGAGTCGATTGTACTTTAGTGTAAGACTTGCATCAAAACAAATAATTAACCTAAATGCTTCTCTTTCTATGGGTATAGTAGCATGTGTAAATGCAGGCCACATTTTCCATGTAGAGTCCTTAAGGTTATATAGTCAGGGATCAAAATTTTTATAGCTTGGCTACTCAGAATGAAGACCAGCAGCATTAGCTGGTGCTCACCGGAAGTGCACCATCTCAAGCCCCACCCAAGCCTGATGAATCATATCTGCATTTCAACAGGAATCCCAGGTAATATGAATGCACATAAAAATTTGAGATGCACTGGTCTATATACCATTCCAGAGAGCTGAGTAAAAGTGTACGGCACAGGCACTAGCATCAGTCAACTTCAAAGCGAAAGACATGCATTTCCTTCAGCAACAATCTCCGAAATCATTCATTTCAAACCTGGGAAGTCCCAGGTAGCTGGATACTCTATATGGTGTTTGGTTTCATTAACTTACCATCGATTTATTATTTCCCCGCCACCCTACCATTTTACCCTTAATCTAGGAGAATACATGAGTACACTCAACAGATCAACACATTCTGGAAGCTCACGGTAGTAAACATTAAATAAAGAAAAGACATGTTTTAAAAACTTTCTTTTCCTATGTCCCTTTTCTCCGTCCTTATCTCAACTCAACCCAAAAGGGCAGCAGCTGCTGAAAATAAACGTGCAGCCTTCTAAAATTACATTAGAAAAACATTTATATTTATTACTGAGGTTGGAAGGGAAGGTGACATTTTTAAAGGTTAAATTAGGTAAATTAATTGAAAATAGTACAAGTAAAAAATCAATCCTCTTTGCTGAGAGTAAACAAGCACAATTTTTCAGTTGTTTTTCAGTTATTTGATTTTGTATGTTCCTGTGTAGCTCTCCCTAAGGTATAGATCCCTTTGTGACTGATGGAGACCAGTACATTCTTATTTTTCTTTAATTCCTTCAGCACCAAAGCTATTTGGCTCCATAGCCTCAAAGAGCTCGGATGGTTAGAACAGCCTGGAACAGTACCAAGAAGAGTTAACCCAGGCCAACACCATGGAAGACTTTGGACTAAGCAACAAGCTTTCTAAAGCCAGGAAAGCTCATTTGTCAGCAACAATGAGAATGTTGCTATTAGAAAGGGGTGGGAGTGGGGGTAGGATTTAAAGATTTATGGGGTAGAGTCAGTTCTGGAATTCACTTGTAGGCACTGAAAACATAATTACTGTGTTTGATACTTGGCTCCTCTGTTTTCTTGGTGTGAGACTGTGTGCAAGCTCTTCAATCTCTGAACTTCAGTATCCGCTACTATGGAAATGGGGTATTAATACTTACCCACTAGACTGGTGTGAAGCTACATTAAATGAGGATATATGGAAAACACCAGAGTCTGTGATACCTTTAGCAGAAGTTTAATAACTATTAATTCCCTTTATTGCATGACATTATGTGTAGGCACAAAGATTTTCTTATCACTAAATATGTTAGAAGAAAGGGTTTTGCTGGTAGATGCAGACTTCAGGGAATTGATAACATCTAATTTATGTTCACTGTGGTTATGAGCCAGAAGTAGAGGTCAACAGCCAGTAAGCAAGACTTCTTTACTTTCACACCCTTTTGGAGAAAAAAATGACTATGTACCTCTGATTGCTTCACATTTACTCACATAACTGATAGGCTCACTTGATCAAATTATACAAACGCTCTTTTTTTCCTAGAAATTTTGCTGCAATAATTAGCTAGTTTAAAAACACACAATATTATTGGAAGATGATACAAAATATAAAATTATGCTACTACAATACAAAATAATAATTTGCCTCTATTGGTATCCCCAGCAGTAACCAGAGTATCAGAGACCATGTACAGTTATTATGTAACTGGGGCATTTATGATGGATGTTTTTGAGCTTTTAAACTTCCAATGTGAAGTGACTAGAATGTACAGATTTTCTTTCTTTTTTTAAATCTGACGAAAAAGAGTCAAATTCCTACCTGGGTGATAGAAAACAGCATGTTTGCCTTTTTGTCTCTAACGCACATGTGTCCATAAACACACACACACACACACACACACACACACACACACACATAGACATATAGTCCTGAAAACTTACAAATAAATCTAGCCCATATTTCACATTCAATATAAAATATTAATTCAAAATATACCATAGTCTAAATATAAAATGTAAAACTATAAAGCATTTAGAGGAAAACAACAGAAAATCTTTGTGACACTGAGTTAGACATAAATTTCTTAGACTTGACATTAAAAGCATGAAATAAAAGAAATATATTAATAAATTGGACTTCATAAAAATTTTAAATGTTTTGTTCTACAAAAGACACTGTTGAGAATGAAAAGCCTTGACCTGGGAGAAAAATATTCATAAATTACATATCTGACAAAAGACTTGCATCCAAAATATGTTAAACTCCCCAAAAAATAAATTTAAAAACTGAGACCACCAAGTGCTAATTAAGATGAAACATAACTGGAACTCTGGTAAGAATGCAGATACTTTGGGAAATAGTTTAACTGTTTCTTATAAAGTTAAACATATATTCATAGGTATTTTACTAAGAAAAACTTCTACTCACATACGAGATTTCATTTGTGTAACATTCTAGAAAAGGCAACATTTAGAGATTAAGAATGGATCACTGGTTTCCAGAGTTTGTGGGAAAGGAGAGGAACAAACTGTAGATTGTGACACAGCAGACTTTTTTGAGGGGTGAAGGGTGATAACAATGGTCTTTATTTTGATTATGGTGGTAAATTATGCATTTTCCCAAAGTCTTAGAGCTGAACGATATACCACAAAGAGTAAATTGTATCATACCTAATTTAAAAATTGATTTAAAAGAAATATAAGCACTGAAGAGGAAGAAACAAGATTGTTATTCTTACAAATTATATAGTTGCATACATAAAATGCCCCAAAGAATCTCTAAAACACAATTAGTAGCAATAATAAGCATTTAACCAGTTAGATAGACAGAATATCCATACACAAAGATCAGTTGCACGTTCTCTATACCAAGAGATGTGACTACTAGGAAATATAAATTAAAAAACAGAACTATATAAAGAACATTAGTTTATGCAAAGGTATTACATATGGAAAAATAAATATAAGAAAACAGAAAAACCTACTAAGTTCGTGACAAATATGATGGTCAATTTTATGTGTCAAAAAGTCTAGTCTACCGTTTTCAGTTATTCCATCAAACACTAATCTAGGTGTTGCTATGAAGATATGTCAGAAAGTCCATAATTAGTTGAATTTAAATAATGGAGGTTATACTAAATAATATGGGTGGAACTGATTCAATCGATTTAAAGGCCTTCAGGGCAATACTGAACCTTTCCTGAAGAAGAAGAAATACGCCCTGTGGACAGTAGCTTCCATGTGTCCCAAGAGCTCCAACCTGCCCTTCCTCATGGCCTACCCTAGGAATTTGGACTTCCCTAGTCAGCCCCACAATCATGTAAGTCAATTTCCTACAATAAATTTCTCAATAAATATCCCCTGCTGGTTCTGGTTCTCTGAAAGCTGACTGGAAAAAGAAGGCTGAATTTTATAAAGCGTCTATTATCCCCCAAATTATTTTTGGATTAAACACAGTTTTCATCAAATTTCAACTTTTTTTTTTTTTAAGTTTCTTAAAAAACGAATCCTAAAAATTTTACAGAAGTATGAAAGCTCAAAAATTCTCAAGATACTCTGGAGGATTAAACACAAATGGGAGTTTTGTCCTTCTAGATAATGACACTTATTATAAAGGACAATTTCCAAAGAAACTTTGACATAGCGGAACAGAATAGAGAGCCCAGAAACAGATTTTTAGATGCATGGAAACGTGATTTATGACTGGCATTGCAGAACACTGTGGAAAAGAATGAGCTGTTTCACAGAACTTTCTCAGTGACTTTTAGAAATAGGACACTGAGTGAAAATGGTAAGTCCCAGACAAATATATACACTATTATCCTATTTTTATAAAACTCAGAGCAAGGAAACCAAATAATATCTTGTTTAGAGATATATACATATGTAGGAAAACTTTCTTATAAAAGATGATACACACACCACTCATGATAGTAGTTATCTCTGAGAGGAAAGTAAGGGAGTTGGAACAGGAGCAAAAAGATACATTCAATGGCATTGATAATGCCTTTGTTCAAATGTTGGACAGTGATAGCAGAGATATCCAAAATGCTTACCAAACGGTAGAACATGGTCCCAAATAATTAGAACAGAAACACCGAGAAATTACCTGAAAAACCCAAGGGGTGTACACTCACCGTTAGCCCCATTAGGTTTTTAATCACAACCGTTAAGTTTTGTCACAAGTGCTCACTCTATTACGCTTCCTAATATACATAACTGTTACATATTTTTACAAATCTTAAATGGTATAAAATAAAAATTATAATGACCAACAGGTACATTAAAAGATGCTCAACATCTCTAATAATCATGGAAATGCAAATCAAAACCCTGAGATAATCATCTCACACCTGGTAGAAAGGCTATCATCAAATAGACAAGAGTTAACAAGTGTTGGTGAGGATGTGGAGAAAAGGGAACACTTGTGCACTATTGGTGGGAATGTAAATTGGTGCGGCCACTATGGAAAACAGTATGACGAGTCCTCAAAAAATTAAAAATACAACTACCATATAAATCAGCCATCCCACTTCTGGGTATTAATACAAAAGAATTGCAATCAGAATCTAAAAGAGATATCTGCTGCACTCCTATGTTCATTGAAGCATTATTCACAATAGTCAAGACGTAAAGACAATCTAAGTGTCCACCAACAAATAAATGGACAAAAGAAAATGTGACATATACACACACACACTTGAATATTATTCAGCCATGAGAAAGAAGGAAATCCTCACGTTTGAGCCAACATGGATGGACATTGAGGGTATTATGCTAAGTACAACAAGTCAGACTGAAAAATATAAAAACTATACGATATTACTTATATGTGGGATCTGAAAAAACCTAACTGTAGAAAGAGAGTCAAATGGTGGTAATCAGGGATTGAGGGCTATGGGAAATGGGAAGATGTTGGTCAAAGAGTACAATCATCCAGTTAGAAAGTGAGTACATTCTGGGGATCTAATCCCCAGCATTGTGATTGTAGTTAACAATACTCTATATACTAGAAAGTTGCTAAGAGAGTAGATCTTAAATATTCTTGCCACAAAAAAGAAATGGTAATTATGTGACACAGGGGAAGTGTTAGCTCAGACTACAGTAGTAATCATATAGTGATACATAAGCGTATCAGTAAACCCAGAAAAAACTATAAATAAATTTGTAATTCACAGAGGAAAACTTATAAACTCATTTAAATGCAACCTTAGAGTGGATTCTAAATGCATCTAGAATTTCAAGAAAACTGCCAGAAACCTTTGGTCATCATTGTTTGCAAAGTTCCCATGACAATGAAAACAATTTCTTCTTCCTAAAGTAAACAGAACAGAAATAATCTCCTATGTGATTCCACAGAACATACCAAAATTTCAAAGTTTAGTATCTTTGGAGCTCTGGGATTCTGTGATTAATAATGTGATCAAACAAGAAATAAAAGTAAATTCAACATATTAATTCCAAAAAATTGTGGGAATGGATAAAACATATTAAGTGAGGATTTCCACAGGACCTGTCACAGTTTTAAATAAAAATGATCCCTGCGACTAATGACCCATCATCTCCATAACTCTCATGACCTACACCCAAAGGAACAAGAATAAGAATAGCCCTGTCAGATTGAAAGCATACCTCCCTTTTCATTCCTGTATTCCTAGTACCTGAACCGTGTTTATTTATAGTAAGTCTGCAATAAATTTCTTTACATTAATAAGTAAAAGACTATATGAATGCCCTAAAGAATGTCTCTATAGGAGTTCTTCACAAATAAAAATACTAAGGTTAGCCAAGGTTTAGCAAAGAGTTAACATAAGCCTAAGGCTCTAGTTTTATCTCCCTGTTGCTCCTCATTGCCTCTCCTATATTGGTCAGACATCTCATTCATCTTTAATTCCATTATAGAATAAACCAAAGGCAAAACCTAAATGAGGGAGACAATCAGTACTGAGTTTTCACCATAAGCAGAGTAACTGTGTCTATTGTCTATGAGTGACAAAAGGACCAACATTGTAGATTTGCCTCTGATCTTAGACTTTCCAGAGCATCATAATTTCACAACTTTACTAAAAATCATTTCTGTTCTTTGAACTCTAAAATGTGTTAAACCCTATTTGTAATTTTTTGAGGAACCTCCACACTGCCTTCCATAACGGCTGCACCAGTCTGCATTCCCACCAACAGTGTATGAGGGTTCCTTTTTCTCCACAGCCTCTCCAACACTTGTTACTATTTGTCTTGTTGATGATAGCCATTATGACTGGGGTGAGGTGATATCTCATTGTGGTTTTGATTTGCATTTCTCTGATGATAAGTGATGTTGAGCATTTTTTCATATGTCTATTTGCCATTTGTATGTCCTCTTTGGAGAAATGTCTCTTCAAGTCCTCTGCCCATTTTTCAATTGGGTTGTTTGTTTTTTTGTTGTTGAGTTGCATGAGTTCCTTGTATATTCTGGATACTAGCCCCTTATCAGAGGCACTGTTTGCAAAAATCTTCTCCCATTCAGTTGGTGGCCTCTTTATTTTGTCAATGGTTTCTTTTGCTGTGCAGAAGCTTTTAAGTTTCATATAGTCCCATTCGTTTATTTTAGCTTTTACTTCCATTGCCTTTGACCCAGCAGTCCCTCTCCTGGGTATCTACCCAAAAAATCTGAAAACATTTAGAGATAAAGACACGTGTGCTCCAATGTTCATTGCAGCTTTGTTTACGGTGGCCAAGACATGGAAACAACCAAAATGTCCTTCGATGGATGAATGGATAAAGAAGTTGTGGTATATATACACAATGGAATACTATTCGGCAGTAAGAAAAGATGATATAGGAACATTTGTGACAACATGGATGGATCTTGAGAGAGTAATGCTGAGCGAAACAAGTCAGACAGAAAAAGCAGAGAACCATGTGATTTCACTGATATGTGGTATATAAACCAAAAACAACAAAAGAACAAGACAAAGAAATGAGAAACAGAAACTCATAGACACAGACAACAGTTTAGTGGTTGCCAGAGGGTAAGGGGGGCGGGGGGTGGGGGGTGGGAGATGAGGGTAAGGGGGATCGAATATATGGTGATGGAAGGAGAACTGACTCTGGGTGATGAACACACAATGGGATTTATAGATGATGTAATACAGAATTGTACACCTGAAATCTATGTAATTTTACTAACAATTGTCACCCCAATAAATTTAATAAAATAAAATTTTAAAAAAATAAATAAAAAAATAAAATGTGTTAAACCCATAATATCTAGTATAATTTTGAGATGTTCAAATTCGCAAAAACACACTCCTCTTCAAGTGCACCCGTACACTATAGTTGAATTTGATGCACATCCACAGAAAAGTCCAAATGCATAGTATATAATGATACCTTAAAAACAAAATTTTAAGTCAAAACACACCAATGTCAGTCAAAGGAGATTTTAAAATGTTCTTAAGGATGGTGGTCATTACCCTTAGCTGATGAGGAGGGCAAAGATCACGTAGGCAATAGAACATTCATAGAGAATGAAGCCTCATAGCTGGAAGATAAAAATAATGTAAAAGACAGAAAGTAAAGTGGATGAAAGAAAATACGGCCATTGTGAGGAAGCATTATCATAGTGTAACTGAAAATCTGAAGGAAAATGTTTAGAAAACTGTTCTGAAACTGAGTTGAATTCAGATACATGTATACAATATTTTAAATTTCAAAAACTTTTTCATGTGAATAATTTTATCATTATAGCAACTCTTTTCTTTTCCTACTTTACAGGTAGGGATCTTAAGGTATTGGAAATTCAGCTAAGTTCTCCCAGGAAACTAAAGAAAATGTCAGGAGCAGAACCCAAATATTTAGTCTGATATTTCTTCCAATCTCGATTGTTCTGACACTTTCTAAAGAAACCTAAAAATTGAATAAAAATGATACCAAATCAATCAAGTCAAAATTAAAATATTCAGTCATTTAATAAGTAATTTGTACATGACCCCATCTTAATTATTTAATAGGTTTTGTTTTTTACTGAATCAAATGATGGTTATTATTGGATCTACAGAGACTACAAAGCAGCCAAATGATTTAGTCAACTGAAGTGAATTAAATAAAAAATAGCAATGCTTTAAGCTGTTTGGTAAAAAATAACAATTTTTAAAGCTGTTCAGTAATAAAAGGTTTCAAACTATTTAATCTCATTAAAAAGAAAACACTATCTAGTGGACATTTAAAAAATATGATCTCTTTAAGAGATCTGCTCTGATCTCTTAGAGTTTTAAAATATTTTAAAATTATTCCTCAATCCATTCACTCTGTGTCCATCTTTTCATGATTACCTTTCATTTTCAACTCTTTTAATGTAACATACTTATTAATGTCGTATGTGGCCTTTAGTATCAATGAAGAATATGGTATGTATTGTGGGAAAAACTGTTCTCTGCCTTATACATATAAAATTAAAACTGTCTGTTAGTCACTTTAAGTGAAAGAAGTCTCTTTTATTTATTTATTTTTAAATTCAACTGAGGGGGGAAGTTCTATAAATGAAGAAGAAACAAGGATGGTCATTCTGGTGATATAGCAGATGGACACGCTCAAAAGGGAATGCATCCTAGAAATGCTTGACATTATTAACATAAAAAGAAATTGAACCCACTCAAAAACTTTAGAAGGTAATCCATTACATTTATTAGCTTTGATAATAAATGTGTATGTGTATATATATATATATATATATATATATATATATATATGTAATATCATACAGTATTTATCTTTTTCTGTCTAACTTATTTTATTTAGCATAATACCCTCAATGTCCATCCATGTTGGCTCAAATGGGAGAATTTCCTTCTTTCTCATGGCTGAATAATATTCAATTGTGTGTGTGTGTGTGTCACATTTGATTTGAATTGTAAAAAAAGTTAGAATTTTAAGTATACACATTGATAAGTGACATTTCGTTTTGCATTTTCTTTTATATTTTCAAGGTTTCCACAACTGTCATGAGAACAACTCATTCTACTGCGTGTAAGGGCCCGTGGGGCTACTGGCTCAGAAGAGATCACTAGGCAATTCATCCTTGTTCATTTATGAATGATTTGGACCGTCCCTTATTTCAGTGTGAGGTGGGTGAGCTTATTAATCACTTTCTAAAACATCAGTGGACAGACAAGTACATAGCCAGCTGCTAAAAAATGGCAGCTGCAACAGAATGCAAAGTACCCTTGACACAATTATGGAATGCAGCCAGGCCAGGAGCTAGGCAGGAAACAACATAACTTTGGTGGTTTTGTCAATTCCTGGGGTTAAAAGGTTGATGTAAAATATATATATATACATAAAAGGTTGATATGTATCAATAAAGAAAATCTAAAACTCATTTTTCTTTACTCTGATGGCAGCCTTCAGACGGTTTGATTAAGATTATCACTAAAAACACAGGAACTTTTCACCCCTGAGCAATCTGAATGGATCAAATGCATGAACACCCATATGAGCAATTGCTTGCAAATTTCATCAGAATCTTTTTCCAAGGTTTAAACATCAAACCTCACTTTTGTTCAAAAATTATCAGATACCTTAAATAACAAAATCAAAGTTGTCTTTTCACTTCATACAAGAAAGCCCAGCAGAATTTAGCAGCAAGAACACCAGCCTAGGTCAGATCTGGCTTTTATTCCTCACCCCAGGATTAACCAGGTGGGTGAGATTCGGCAATAAATTTGATGCTCTCAGATTAATATGTAAAATGAGAAATTGACTCTGGTATTTAAGTTCATTTCCAACTCTGAAATACTAAGGGAAGGAATTGCTTTCTTTACACTTCAGCATCGCTAAACATCTATATTTGTTGACTGTAGGATGTGTTGATTTCCAAAGAAACAACTACGAAAGTTTCAGAATTAAGTGAACACTTGACACTCCTGCCATCCCTCTTTATTCCTTTGCCTTTACATAGTCTCTCCTTAACTGCATCTCATGCTAAAATGGTTCTCTTGTCTTTCTGTTTTTTCCAAATCTTGCTAATCTTGCAAACTCAAGTAAATTTTCATAGTCCCCAGGAATTCCCATCCAGCAAATCACACTGATATCTCTTCTCTTGAACTCAGTTGTTCTATTGGTCTTCCATGACTATATTGCACACTTCATCTATAACAGAGAATACTAAGACTTTCCTGGATTCCACACAATATCTGGCAAATTACCAGTGTGTTAGGCTTCCATAAATGTGCTATTGACTAATGAGTAGTTCAGCATATGGATGTCAGAAACAATTACCTCACAAAAACTTTACATCACTTAATTCCAATTCGACTCTTTTCCAACCTTAAACAATGCAATTTTTTTGTTGCTGTTGTTATTGGTATATATTGAGTATTACAATTTTGGTTTTGGTTTTGTGCTTTTAATTAAAATTTATTGGAGTGACAATTGTCAGTAAAGTTACATAGATTTCAGGTGTACAATTCTGTGATACATCATCTCTATATCTCACATTATGTGTTCACCACCCAGAGCCAGTTCTCCTTCCATCACCATATATTTGACCCCGTTTACCCTTTTCTACAATCCACCTTCCCCCTTACCGTCTGGTAACCACTAAACTATTGCTATGTCTATGAGTTTTTGTTTCTTCATTTGTTTGTGTTGTTCTTTTGTTGTTTTCAGTTTTATATACCACATATCAATGAAATCATAGAGTCCTCTAATTTTTCTGTCTTATTTTGCTTAGTATTATAATCTCAAGATCCATCCATGTTGTCATAAATGGTACAATTTCATCTTTTCTTACAGCCGAATAGTATTCCATTGAGTACATATACCACAACTTCTTTATCCATTCATCTACTGAAGGACACTTTGGTTGTTTCCATGTCTTGGCCGTCATAAATAAAGCTGCAATGAACATTGGGGCACATATGTCTTCATGGATAAATATTTTCAGATTTTTTGGGTAGATACCCAGGAAAAGATTGCTGGGTCATGTGGTAATTCTATTCTTAATTTTTTGAGGAACCTCCACACTGCCTTCCACAGCAGCTGTACCAACCTGCATTCCGACCAACAGTGTATGAGGGTTCCTTTTTCTCCACAGCCTCTCCAACACTTGTTACTATTTGTCTTATTGATGATAGCCATTCTGACTGGGGTGAGGTGATAGCTCATTGTGTTTTTTATTTGCATTTCTCTGATGATCAGTGATGTTGAGCATTTTTTCATATGTCTATTGGCTCTTTGTATGTCTTCTTTGGAGAAATATCTCTTCAGGTCCACCGCCCACTTTTTAATTGGATTGTTTTTATTGTTGTTGTTGAGTTGTATGAGTTCCTTATATATTTTGGATATTAGCCCCTTGTTGGTGGCATTGTTTGCAAAAATCTCCCTTTTGGTTGGTTGCCTCTTTATTTTGTTGATGGTTTCTTTTGCTGTGCAGAAGCTTTTTAGTTTGATATAGTCCCATTCATTTATTTTAGCTTTCACTTCCCTTGCCTTTGGAGTCAAATTCGTAAAATGCTCTTTGAACCCAAGCTCCATAAGTTTAGTACCTATGTTTTCTTCTATGCAGTTTATTGTTTCAGGTTTTATGTTTAGGTCTTTGATCCATTTTGATTTAATTTTGGTACATGGTGACAGATAACAGTCTAGTTTCATTCCTTTGCACATGGCTTTCCAATTCTCCCAGCACCACTTATTGAAGAGGCTGTTTTTTCTCCATTGTATGTTTTTTGTTTCTTTGTCAAAAATTATCTGTCCATATATATGTGGGTTTATTTCTGGGTTCTCAATTCTATTCCATTGGTATACGTGTCTGTTTTTCTGCCAATACCATATTGTTTGGATTATTGTAGCCCTGTAGTACAAGCTGAAGTCAGGGAGAGTGATACCTCCAGCATCATTCTATTTCTTAGGATTGCTTTGGCTATTTGGGGTCTTTTGTGGGTCCATATAAATCTGATGATTTTTTGTTCTATTTCTTTAAAAAATGCCATTGGGATTTTGATAGAGATTGCATTAAATCTGTATATTGTTTTGGGTAATACTACCATTTTAACTATGTTGATTCTTCCAATCTATGAGTATGGAATATCTTTCCATTTCTTTGTGTCTTCTTCAATTTCTTTTAAAAATGTCTTATAGTTTTCAGTATACAGGTCTTTCACTCTCTTGGTTAAATTTATTCCTAGATATTTTATTCTTTTTGTTGCAATTGCGAAACGAATTATTTTGTTTTGATTTTTTAAATTATTTTTCTGAGATTTCATTATTAGTGTATAGGAATGCACTAAGTCCATAGGAATGGACTTTTGTACATTGATTTTGTAGCTGGCAACTTTACTGTATTCTTTTATGTTTTTCTAACAGCTTTTTGGTAGATTCTTTAGGGTTTTATATATATAGCATCATGTCATCTGCAAAGAGTGACAATTTAACTTCTTCATTCTCAATTTGGATGCCTTTTATGTCTTTCTCTTGCCTGATTGCTCTGGCAAGGACTTCCAACACTATGTTGAAAAACAGAAGTGACAGGGAACAGCCCTGTCGTGTTCCTGAACATAGAATAAAGGGCTTCAGTTTTTCACTGTCAATTATGATATTAACTGAGGGTTTGTCATATATGGCCTTTATTATGTTAAGGTATTTTCCTTCTATACCTATTTTATTAAGTGTTTTAATCATAAATGGATGTTTTATCTTGTCAAACGCTTTTTCTGCATCTATTGATATAATCGTATAATTTTTGTCCTTTATTTTGTTTATGTGGTGCATCACATCAATGGATTTGCATATATTGAACCATCTTTGTGCCCCTGGAATGAACTCCACTTGGTCGTAATGTATAATCATTTTAATGCATTGTTGCATTCGATTTGCTAGCATTTTGTTTTGGATTTTTACATCTGTATTCATCAGAGATATTGGTCTGTAGTGTTCTTTTTTTGTGTTATCCTTACCAGGTTTTGATATCGGTGTAATGTTGGTTTCATAAAATGAGTTAGGCAATATTGTCTCTTCTTCAATTTTTTGGAAGAGTTTCAGTAGGACAACAATGCAATTCTTTAAAAAACAAAAAACACTGAAAATTCGTTGTGTGCAGAACTTTAAAAGAACAAGAAGCAAAATGTACTTTAATATCCTAATAACTGTCTAGCTGATGTTGAGAAAGAATTTTTTCTGGCTCATACTTTTCACAACTATTGTTAACGTAACCTAGGGAATATGCTGGCATTTATTTCTTCTGACAACAGCATCACAATGATGAATATAATTTGTACCTATATTCACAAATCTATTTATTTATTTGACTTAATAAAGGTCATATTATATTTATTTATTTCACTTAATAAAGGTCAATCCTAAAGGAATCAAACACATTTATATGTCTCAACTTGTCTTATGAACTATGACACCGAATTCTTTTTCTACAATGCCCATTCCTAGCCAGACATCTTGTATTTTTATCATGCATTTTTTCCTTGAGTCTATTACCTTTGGCTTTAAAACAAAACAAAACAAAACAAAAAAACAAATGTCATTCAGTCTTTGTAGGGACAGTTTTCCAACATCAGCATTATTTGAAGTGCTATTTCTTTTTTTCTTAACATAATACCCTTACAAAAAATCTATTAACTTATTACCATTCATTTCATAACTAATAACTGAATGGTGGTTAAAAATTCTGAAACTGGCTACAAAGAAAAAGTCTATATGAATATACCCAGATCTCAACTCTATTTAAGGAGAGATTTCTTTTAAGTTAAAGTTATTCTCCATGTAAGAATCTCATTCTCATCAATTTTGTACTTTGGAACATTCTTCTCCAAAAGGGGGGAAAAGAGTAGTATCTTATATTTGTGATATATTTTCAAAATACTGGCAAGTACTTTACCTGACAATGTGCCTGTATTTCCCATTTAAATAGAATATATTGTCTGAACAACACAAAAATGTCACTTTGTTGTACTCAAAACTATCCATCAAACTAGTAATTTATCACAATCTAAGCCAAAAAGTGTGTCTGCTTTACTTTGCGTTGAGTTGATATATATAGGCAAAGCCTAAATTATTTTTTCCCTTTCTTGCTCTATTTTTTCATTTTTAATAATTACATATGAAATAGAAACTTATTTTCAGAAAGGGAGTGCATTCAGTGAAGTTATTTTACATTACTACAATTATGATCCTCCATTTAAGACTGTACCCACAAATTCACTTTCCTCTTCTATTCAGTCTTTGTCATGACTTTTTTTCAAGCAAATGGGAATGATTCAAGTACTATTCCTAGTTTAATTTCACAAGTGGGTCTCCAGATTTCACTTGCATATCCTGTGATGCAAATCCATTCATACTTTTCTTGCAAGAAAGCTAAAGTCATCTACATATAATATTTCTGCTTCCAGCAGAAAACATTTTTCCACCTAAGGACAAAAGAAGTTCATTTTAACCTACTAGCTAAAAACCCATTAAAAGCAATGTCCTGACAACTATAGGGCTACACACAGGTATAATTATGGGAAAATAAATCATTAGCCAAAAACTGCTTAGGAAGTAGTAACAGGGACATTTTCCGTTCAATAGTTATTCATTTAACAGATATGCTATGAAATGTAAACTATCTAATTATTCCAAAACTTTTCCTAATGTTTCGAAAGATTTTAAAATATTGGGCATATTACTTAAATATAATTCTCTTTCTGCTAAGCCCTCTGTTTTAGATTTCACAGACTGAGGCATTCACTAATAATGTCTTCAAGAGGGTAAATTCAGTTAGTCTAGAGAAATTTAGCAACATTTAGAGAAAGCCACAATGCAATTGGCAACTTTCAGACTGCCTAATGTTCTGATTATAGGCTTAGATATGAACCAAATTCAGCATTTACCCAAATGAGACTAGAAAAAGTATCACAAGTTAATATACCAGCATGGGGCAGCCTTCATCAGAAGAATTGTTAGTTTTCATGTATCCTACCTACATTAAAATTAGAACAATGTCATATTTGACTAATTATACAAAATATACATTTTAAAATGGAAGAAATGCACATAAAATAGGAAAAATAGGCAGAAACATAACATCCTTCCCTGTGTGCCTTTTAAAGAACCTTGAACTAGACCATCTGTATTACTTTACAATGAAACTCAACAGGCAGCCACTGAGCCTCTTCTCCATAGGTATGAAATGAGAAACTCAGAGTGCCATTGAACATTGCATTTTCTCAGTGGAACAGCACACACACATTTAGCACAAGGAGTTCTGCCACTGAGACACACTGGGGAAATTCAGAGTGCTCAATGGCCTCAACTTCACACCCCATGGAACAGTGTCAAGCCGGCTGCTGCGCTCAGCTTGGTGTGTTCCATAAAACAAGGGAAAGCACTTTTAAACACCAGCAAAATGATGATTGGAGCTGAGGTGCTTCCTTCTCAGACGTGCAGAAAAGAACAAACACAAACCATCACCTTGAGATGCTTCTCTACATGCTGCCTTCTTTGCTCCTAGTCTCCAAAACTAGAGGGAGAAACAAGCAAACAAACAAAAAGCTATCCAGCTAATGTTATTTGTAAATATGTTTTCCTTCACAATGGTGGTTTTACAGCATTGAATCTTTCTGTTGGCAGTTATATTAAACATTCCCTTTATTCTAGCTTACCACTTATTTTTATCTATTTACTTTCACAAGAGCAAATTCAGGCCTACACAACAGCACAGCCAGGGTTTTGGCTCTACATTATTTATGAACCAAAATGCAAAACTGGTGGCTTCAGGCTCAACATTCTGCATACATGCAACTGTGCCTCAAGATAGCTATCATACGTCTGACATGATCCTATATTTGCACTGTTCTCAGACTCTGAAAAACAGGAGGGAAAAACAATAGAAAAAGAAGCACAATGCAAGGAAACCAACTTAGAAGTCGTCTTGCTCCATCTTCACCAAGAGAGCTAATTGTAAAGAAGCATTGTTTCAAACGATGCCATCAGTAAGTCTGTAACTACACCAACAAATTAAACAGTATTTTACAAGCATTGTTTAGAAATAATTATTCAGCATAGCAGCCATAATCACTAGCACATCATTCCTAACACTAGTTAACATGGAAAGGAAGAAAGGGAGGGAGGGAATAAGGAAAGAGGGAGGAAAGGAGGGAATGAGAGAGGCAAGGAAGAAAAGAGGGAAGGCAATTCTAAATGAAAGAAAAAAGTCAAAGGTCACTGCAACCTCAACTTCAATCAATCTAATTAATATAGCTCTGCTTTGTTTGTCACAACTCTCTATTCTCTGTGGTGTCTAGACATTTTGCAATGATATTTCCATTATCCTTTATTTTACAGTGTGTGTAGTGTGTGTTTATACTTGTACATGAGTCAATAGCAAAATCTGAAATAACAGTCCATATGATTTCCATAGTGCATTTTCTAGCACCATTTGGAAAATAATCCAAATATGGAAACCTTTGTGTACATGTCTGTGTTTATATATTTGAGGATCTACATAAAATTTCCTAGGGCCTAGCTGATTAGAACATGTTGTTTTGGGTCTGGGTAACAGAAGATCAAGATCATGGATCTAAACTCCAAGTAAGCCACTCAGCTTGGAGCTGTTTCATGGCCACGTGCTTTAGCCCTAAGCCCAGTTAGCTGTCTAACAAATACTACTTATTGATTAGGTTATGTAAAACAAAGACTGGAAACATACAAATTGATCTCGGTAGTGGAAGAAGTAATTGTGCTATCAATGGTGTGTTCACGGTAAAAATGGCAAAAATAATGCTTGCTATAATATTTCTTAATGTCTGCAATTGTATACCTTTAAAAATCTTATCCTTGTAACAGTAAAAAATAAACCATAAATTACTGAGATGCCCATCACAGAAGCATTCAAATCTGAGCCTAAATCACTGTTGTTACAGGAATTTTTGCTCTGGGTAGCAGGTAAGACAGGGCAGCTCTGTGGGGGTGTCTTAGAGTCTAAGGCTTTAGTAATTTCATATTTTATATATCTGTTTATATATTGATCAAATATTCATTTTAACAGGTGATCAGGAAAAGTATAATATGTGCTGCAAATTATTTATTGTACTTCAAGGATGTTTTTGGGGAACCAAAGAAAGAATATTTAACAAAGAGCTAAGAATAAATGATTTGTTATTTAGCTTCGCTTATTTTTAAGATCAGACTCATATACATTATGTTGTCTCTGTGTTGTTCATTTTCATCTGTTTGGTCTCACTTTTCCCCATCTCGGGAGTCAGAACTACAAGCTTAGCTTCAGAAGTCAGTTCAGATGGTTATCTGCAATTTCTCTTTGTACTGCTCTGTGAGGTCAAATCCATTACAGCATATGTTCAGACTGATTTTACACACTTAACTCCACTGGGCTTTCAGTGACATACTCAGCGCTTCACCTGAGGACCTGTTATCCATAGATACAGTAGATGTTAAAATGAGACACACAAAAAAGAAGAAAAGAAAAAAAGAAGGAAAAAAAATGTTTATGCCTACATAGTGAATCAACGGCTAACTAATCTACAACTCCTAAAATCATCCAATAAAAACCATGCCTCCTTTTTTAAAGATTAAAATAAAATTTTACCACTAACTGGTGCTGCTCTGTTCCCAAGTCACCTGGGCTCCAGCCAGAGAGCCATGAAGTGCTGCCTCCACAGGCGTCCTGGGGTGGACAGCAATATAATCTTGTCATTGCATAATTTTCCACTCAGTAAGGGGATGTGTAACAGTAGGTAAAATTCACCAAACATTGGCATATGATTCAGAAATAGAAAACACTGTGCAACTTTCTTTTTCCATAAGGAATACAATACACTGAACATTGCAATGGTGCCCCTCAGGTCCCATCGACTTGGATCCTCTTGGAGGATTTCTCCTTATTTTAAAAATACAACCTGATTTGATTTTTCTGAACTGATGGCTGGTTAAAGCAGAAGGGCCCAGGAGAGAATAACACACAAATAGATGGCATTTGTTTGTCGTTCCTTTAATTTGTCTTTCATTGCTTCTTAGGAAACCCAATAAATTATATAGGCAACAAAGAAAGAAGGTATTTAAATTGTTGCCACCGTAAGGGACACCGCAGGGGAAGTAGATGACATTTTGTGCTTTTATTATTGACAAGTCCATCCAAGAAAAGAGGAATAGGGCAAAGCACTCACCCACACGGCATAACTAAAATGGTGATTTTGCAAACAGCAGTGCTTCGGAGACAAGCTTTTCCTTAGGTGAGAGACACAGCCTGCAGACAGCCTGAGAATGTCTAAATGGCCTCAAAAGCTGTGGGGACATCTCTCCAGCCACTCACTCCTCTTCTCCTCATACCTCACACAGCGATGCCAAGCTACCTCCCAGGTCCTCTCAACAGCTCTACCACCCAAATTCGAGAGGAGGTGAGTAGAGGAGAGGTCTAGTTGATGTCTCATGCACACTTCCTCTTCTGGATCTCATGCAGAGAATTTTTAAATATCCAGCTCTTAGCCTCAGAGAAATAAAACTCTAAAAGCATAAAAGAAGCTGCCACTGTTCCTCCAAGAACTAGCTGTAGTTAACAATTTCTGCATTCATCTACTTAAGCTCAGAATTTTAATATCTCTTTTGACCTTTTCTACTTTCTGACCACCATCCACACTGGTGCTCCACACTCCATCCCAAAATAGTCTCTCCCAACCTTGTTTCTGTTTCTGGCATCCATTTCATCCTTTCAAGCCACTATGTAGCACACGCCCTTATCACCTAATAGTTATCTGACTTCTAACACCTTCTAAGGTCATTTTGCTACTTACCAGATGTTTAGGTCAACACCTATGAATGCTCTGAGAATTTACCCTAATTGCAAGCTAACACGTCTGCTACAGTTTCATAGATGCTGGAAGAACACACAAAACTCGTGGGTCAGAGACAAGTAAATTAAATAAACAATTAATATCATTAAGAACAATCAACTACTTAGGGTAATAACACGCAGGAACTAACTTGCCATCATTCACTCCAGCTCCTGAGCCTCAGCTCCCACAGGGAAATGTGAAAGGATCAAGTGACTTCTACACATGCATTCCAGGAAAGAAACCCTGAACTTAGAAAACCCAAAGTTTTATAATGGGCAGTCAAGCCTGCTCAACATTTGCCCCAGAGGAAAACATTATTTTTATTGCACCAGAAAATAAATAAATCCACTCTTTGCTCCAGCAGGAGACATGCTCTGTCTTTCACAACTGTTAACTCTGCAAACATCCATAAATAGTTGGTCCAGAACAGAGGCAGCCAGTGGCCCTGCTCTAAAGAGGAGCAAAGATGCAAGAGACCCATGGGGAATGGTCTCTCAACACTTTACAGCCTTGGGAATACTACTTAACCTCTCTCAATTTAAGTTGCTTCATCTATCAAATGTAAATATTACTATATACCTCATTGAACTGTTGTGAAGGTTAAATTAAATAATGTACATTAAAAATATTTCAGGTCATTGCCTGACTCTATGTATGCAGTAAACAAACTTAATTGCTGCTATAGTACACATAGTCTGTTCCTTCCCACCCAGCCTGGGCTGAACAACATCAAAACTTACTTCTCATTTATTTCTCATCCATATAGCACATGTGTGTTTGATCAGAATGGTCTATTCACTTCCCACTAAAGAGGAGAGGTGCATTTCTATCCCTACAATTTAGCACATCATCCCCCCTGCCTGAAATCCCTCCCCATTTTTCCCCATAATTCCAACCACCTTTCATTGCCAGTTGAATCTCTGCCAGTTCTTCAAAATTCCCCAAGTCATTGCAGCTGCAGGAAACTTCCCTTCCAGCAACTCACTTCATTTGCATATACCCCTCAATAAATGCCAGATTCCTTTCATCTTATTATATTTACACACTGATAGATTTAATTTCTCCCAGCTGGTCTCTCACTTGACTTCTTTTTAACATTTCCACTTGGGCTTTCTTGCTTCCCAAGCAAAAGTCAATTACGTGTACAAAATAAATTATGTGATAATGTAGAACCATGATTAAATTGTCAGCAAGAACCTTTTTTTTTTTCCCAAGGTGGTTAAGGAAAGCTTTAGCTGTGTGTTTTTTGTTTGTTTGTTTGTTTGTTTGTTTTTTTAATTTACCAACTAAGTTTTATGCATCTATTCTCTCAATAGTCCCTCTAAAGTGTTTAACCCTGAAAGGAACTTCCCTGTGGAAAAAAGACCTGTGCTTATAATTTTAGCTAACTCCCTGAGCAAAACCAAAGTCAAGTAGTAACTGGAAGTTAATAAACTCTTTCGGGGCAAGTGGCCTAAGATGAAGAGAATTGAGAGTTCAGTGCAGGTGTCTACCTGTCTCCAGAAATGGCCATCATCCCTGATGTTCTGAGCTATAAACCTTAGTGAAGGGAACGGGATGAGTTAAAGTGTTATTTGAAATTGGCATTGAGTCACTCCTACAGGCAATCCCATAGAGAATACAGTTTAGATCCTGGAGTGAGTCCCCAGGGAAACTTGTGCCTCAGCTTCAGAGCAGTTTGCTTGTCACTCTGGCCATTTCCAAGAGAACTACATCTAATTCCAGCCTGGAGACAGGGCCGGCAGCATGCTACAAGAGAGAGCTGGGGCAGTGGCTGCAGTCAGCACGGGGCTGTGTGCCAGCCCTTGACTGACATCTCAGAGGGAAATCCTAATTTGATCTGAGCCCATTTCCAAGCTTTCTTTTAAAGGAAAACTTTTATTATAATACAACATAGCACATGCTATCAGCACATTAACTACATCAGTTAGGAGCCTGTTGTTCCCTGGAAAGCAAGGGAAACCTCTCTAGAGTAGCAGTGACCTATACAGTGTTCTGCAACTACAGAAGTGTTCTCTGTCACGCCTTCCCAATGTGATGGTCACTAGCCACATATGGCTACTGTGCACTTGAAAGGTGGCTAGTGCTTCTCAAAAATAAGTTCTTTTACTTAATTTTAATGAAGTGGAGACGAGGAGCTCCTATATTGGATGGCATAGCTCTAGAACCTACGACACAGTTATCCTTACTTCCACGAACACTGCCTCGTTGAGCCCTCAAACTAACCCTGCAAGCTAGGTGTTATCATGCTTATGTTTATAGATGAGGAAACAGAGACGGAGCTTTTTCCAATCATTAGAAGAGTGTTATGTAACTAATAAATGACAAAGACAGAATTTAATTAGATGTTTTGTCTGACTATAAAGTTTGAGTATATTTGTCTCTCTTTTTATTTTCATTTTCACCACGTTGCCTTTTTAGGACCAAGTCCAAATTCCCTATCACAGCATGAAAGCGCTTTACGATCAGAATGCAATCTATGACTTCAGCCTTACCTCCACCACCATCCCCTCCACTCTCTCTATTTCAGGAACACTTTTCCTCTCCAAATTCTAATGCATTTTCCTAACTCCTTGGAAATAATAATGCCCTAAGCCTGAAAGGTCTTGCCTCTAACTCCTGTTTCCCTCCGTGCCTAGTGAGCTGTATTATGTTCTGATTTTCTTTTAGGTCCATTTTGGTCTCTAGAATGTTAGCTGAAGGAAAAATGCCATATTCTTTGAGCTCCCAGGATGTAGCTCAATACCTTGTAGATACTCCAAAAGCACTTACTGGATAATAAATAAAGGGAAAAATGAAGACATAAAAGAATTAAACTCACCACACATTCATAAATCCTGACAGCACATGGCCCTACTCCGGCACTGAGAATTGTCTGCTCAGTGAAAATATTAAGAAGGCAAGATCTCTTCCCAAGTATGTCGAAAGGCCTGCTTTAACATTTTGTGAGAAGAAAAATGGGCACATGACATGGCTGGCAGTGAACACCACCAGTGCTCACAGCCAGGTTAGAGAAAAGTGGGCTGTTGCGGACCAGTTACCCTGAGTGGCTGGCATTTCACTCCCAAGCCCAAGGTGACTGGATGATGCACGGGTTGCCTAAATCGGGGGCCACAGGCATGCTTTCCCAACGCTTAGACTAGCCTGTGCCTAAACCACTGAGGATGAGCATTCAACCTGTGGGAGGCAACAAGTTGGGGTGCAAGGGTTTCATTAGTCCATCTGGATATGTGCTTTATGCCACTGCTTCCCAGAATGGAAGTTCATCATGACAGGACCAGGCATATGTTCTTCGGAGAGAAGACCCAGAAACTGGCTCCTGATTGAGCTTCTGTGAGTATCTCATATGGGTTGATTTATAAACAGGTCAGTTATCCTAAAGAACAGGTAAACTTCAACTCTCTCCTCTCTCATCATCACATGTGTACCCTCACAAACCTGCAGCTGTTACAAGATACCACTGAGCTGCCCTCATGATGCAAAAGCCAGGAATTGGTGGGTTTGGGTGGGAAATTTCCATTTTCCCTTTGTTGTAGTTCAAATGTTCATGGAACATTGGAAGTTCTATGAACTAAAAGTCTTGGAACAGTTCCAGATCAATGCCTCTCTACCATGGCTGGTATTAGGATCACCTAAGACCTTTTAAAATACATCCACTAAGCCCCACTCTCAGAACTTCAGGTGCAACAGCTCTGTGATGAAGTCGAGATAGTTTATAAAAGCTCCCCCGTGATTCTAATGTGCATCTGTGTTGCCATCCAGAGCCCTATCTCCCAAGACTAGTAGCGTAACACCAGAGAGGACAGTGTGCGTTTCAGCATTACAGCTGAGGCTTTGAGAGCAGCCATTAGAGGGTGATGAGGAAACTGCACAAAAGAAAAAGAACAGTGGACTTTAGCACAAAAATACTAACCTAGTGCTAAGAAGTGTACAGTACATTCTATATCAACTCCTTCGCCCCAGAAACTATCTGTGACCTGTGTTCTTCTTACACTATGTACGATCCCTGCTCCTGTGGTTTGTTATCCTAATTCAATTCAACAAACAATAATGGAGCATTTATAATGTGCATTCATTCTTGTGGTCCAGATACAGAGAAGAATGAGATTGAAAAATAGCATTTAGAGCCTGAGAGTATAGCAAGGGAAAAAGACACAGTTTAACATGATGTGCTACTTGCTGAAATAGATATTAAATATAAACCTGAAATGGGAATTCCAACTACAAAAGAGGGAGTGAATTAAATTAACTCCGTCACTCAGAGTGAAAGCCAAAGGCCTGTCAATAGTCTACCAGACCCTTGATCAGCTGCTCCATTACCTCTGACCTCACCTCCTAGCGTACGCCAGCCCCCATTGTTTATCCCAATCCCACGTCACTGTTACTGGAACACTCCAGGCACGTCCCAACTTAAGGCCTTTGCTCAGGCAATTCTCCTGCTTTGAATGTGCTTCCCCTAAAAGCCAGGCCACGTAGTAACTCCGAACTGACATCAAGTCTTTTCCCAAATTCTTTTGTCTCAGTGAGGCCTACCCTATTTACCATTGAGACCCATACATGCCTAAACCCTACCTCTAGGGCTCCAACCCCTTTACCCTGCTTCATTGTTTTCATTGCGGGTGTCACATTTAGCATAATAAAGGATTTACTTATTGTGCTTATTATTTCTGACTTCCTGCACCAGAAAATAAACTCCATAATTGCATGGATTGTTTTGCCCAATGATAAATCTCAAGTGCCTAAAACAGTGCCTGGCATATGTTTGGCACTCAATACATTCTGTTGAATTGATAAATGAGGAGTTTTGCAAAACTTTAATCTGACAGGAGTTGGCTTCCTTTTTCTTTTAATAGAATCTAATTTGCCATTTTGTAGCAGGTGCATTTCTAGGTTGGGACCGTTAATAATTGCCCACTGAACCTACAGTGGACAGACTCCCCCTCCCCGCCAGCTTCTATATGAACACTGTCAATCATCCATCTGATTCAGCCCATCAGTCAAAAAATAGTTATTCAGCAACTGTTTTATGCTACATGCTGAGGACTGCGAGCATTCAAAATTCTGGCCTCAAAGGGCTAACTCCTAGTAAAAGAGATGAGGTCAATACACAAATTCCTGCAATAAGAGGCAGGATGCTGAACCAGAAGAGAGCAGTGTGACTTTGGAGTCTTTAAAGTATGACACCCAGGGCAGAAACTCTAGCCATTCTAGCTATGGACAGTTCAGACACAGGCTGACACTAAGCAGTTCATTTCCCAAAGATGGGGTTTCTAATTTCGGCCTCTAATAACCTGCTCCCCTTCAAGAGATGCCTGCCAGGGGAGTTGAGCAATGTTGCCAAGTTTCTAAGCACCCTTGAACTCACTTTTCTGATAACCTTTACCTACCAAATCAGGCATGAAAACCATTAAACAATGGTTAAGACACAGTTTACTTTTCTGACTTTAAGATATACGATTATTTGTTCTAAGCCATGTGCAGTGTAACATGTTTCAGGAGAGACCTGTGGAGCAGAACTGAACAACAGCTTAGTAACTGGGCTACTCTTTTAAAGCTCATGTCCTCGCCATAAATGCAAAATAGCTTGGATCGAAATGCATCGTTGGTTCCACACGGAGGTGAGCAAATTATTTTTGTTTCTATGAAGAGAAGCCCTCAGACAAACAGTGTTAATCGGTATCACCACAGAGCAGTTGGTGACAATAACAGAGCTAATTTTAAAGAAAGGGAAATTAAATAGTGGTTGCAATAGTCCTAGCCACTCTTAATTATTGTGATGGCAAATTATGAACAATTTTCTGTCACTTTCTCTTCTAAAGCAATTATTGATGTTTGCCTTATGGCTGAACTGTGCTGAAAACTCTCTAAGCAGGAGGCTGTCTGATTCAATGCTTTGTAGGCTCATATTCAGAAAGTCATTTGGCCTGCAAAGTTGCTGGATTATCTGTAAACACAGTGAAAGGAGACAGAGATTGCATGAAGCACAGGGAATGCTTTTGAATGCCAATAAGGCAAATGTCATGACAAGAACACAAAGCCAACATTCCATGCGACCTTTTAGATAGAAACCAATTTACTTTGGTACCATCTCAAACAGAAAATTATGGTGTAATTCCTCATGTCAATACATAATTTATTTTGTAATGAATAACTACCTGCATATCTATGAAGCACCTCAACCCTGTTTTTATGATGCTCTCAGGCAAACTCTCTCTCCTGCACACACTGCCTCCGAATCATTGCAAAGCTTTCTGTTTTTAAGGCTGTTCTCTTCACTAACCTTGGTTATAACTGAGGAAAACATTAAAGAATTAAAAGGCATTTTCCATCTCTGCAAAGAAACCTAAGTTATTTATTTTCTTATTTTTCAAATTACCTAATATCAGATTGAAGGATTCATGAGACCAAGTCATATATATATATATATATATATATATATATATATATATATGTATATATATATATATATATATATATATATATATATATATATATATATATATATATATATATATATATATATATATAAATACATATATATTCAACGCGATGCAGCAGTAAGCCCTAATCTAAAACACATTTTCTAATAAAAGAAAGCCTCTGCGTTTAGAGTGGCATGAAAATCAGGCAGTGAATCAACAAGAAGAATTCTGTCTTGCCCTGTGCCCCCACCCCTTTAAATGCATCTGCATCTTTGTGGGAGGTCTGGGGACCAGGGCTGCCTCCCAAAGTCACCTCATTCTCTGTCTTTACAATGCAAATAGGGTGAGTTCTTGAGAAGTTCTGCTCTTTTCCCTACAGGTCATCACTTTGAATCTCCCCCAGGCTGGCACTGACAGGAGACTCTCCCCAGCTGACAGCTGGTCACTGACCTAGCTGAAAGCAGTTGGTGTTTTTCCCTGAGCCTTGAGCCACAGGTCACCTCATCACTGGCCGAGCTATCACAGTGCGCAGTTAGTGGTCTAGTTACATGGCCTCTGTCAAGGACGAATGAGGCATCGCAGCGTGGGGAGTGGCCTGCAGGCGCTGCCAACACCCCCCTTCACTGATTAGGCTGTATCACATTCTTAGATAACTGAAGAGATGTGGGACCTTACTGGCTAAGATCTAGCATCTTTACCAAATTTCAGAAAAATAGAAAATGAGGGCAATTCACAAGACAGAATACAAAAAGCAATGTACATCCTGCTTAGAAATAGACTACTTTTGTATTTTGGGCTTCTAAACATCTGTCTTTAGACCATTTTGTTATTAATAATTATGAACATTTGTTTACAACATGGATTCCATCACTGGCTACCTTCTATAGCTTACTAACACAAAGAAGTGGCAAAGATAATATGAGACAGAACAATCATTCCTTGGGAAATTAGCCCTGATGACACACAATATGTACACACACACACATCTCAAAGCAAACCAAACAAATGTATTTCTTTGGCTTCACAGGAGAGGCCACAGTCCACTACGTGGAGAAAATCATGGCTCCAATTCAAATATAATACAATATATTGAGAAGCAGAAATCAATGCCCGGAGAAGGTTTTACATTATGCTCATATTATTCTTAATGAGTTGCTGTATAGAACTACCACAACTGAATGGAGTCCAGGATTCTCTGTGGACTAATTGGCTTCATTCTTCCAGAATGCCAACAGAGTCCTTTCAGTTCTGTTTGGAAAACATATGCTGGTACCTAGATCCATGAATCAGTAAGAACATGTTGGTCATCTAATGGGTGCCCAGCAGAAAGACCTCAGCTGCATGTTTAGAGGAAATGTTTTCTGACTACGTGGTCATCCCCATGTCAAAAACACTGTGTTCAAATAGATACTAAAACACATTTCTGATATAATCTTCAGGGTTCTCAATTTACCTAGGGTGAATAGTCTGAGTCTTTGTGATCGTTCTGTCAAATAAGCACCGATCACAGTGTTTACGTCTTTGAAACGCATATTGAACTATTTAGAATGTTTGGGTTCAAGGGGCACCACGTCTGCAACTTACTGTCATATGGTTCAGAAAACTTAAATATACACATAATAAAGCAAATATAATCAGTTGTTAACATCTGGAGAATCTGGGTGAAGAGTATCTGGGGATACTTTGTACTGTTTTCACAGCTTTTTTGGATGTCTTTATTTTGAAATAAAAAGTTGAAACAACAACCATTATTTTAACCCTACCTTTCTTTCTAGATATGACATATTCTGTATGTTTTCTCTTTATAGCCAAAATTGTTGGGAAATTACTCTGCTGTCCTGGTATTAATCTCTTTATTTTACCACAATCTGGATTGCACCTGTAAATTAGTGAGATTCCTTTCTTCAAGGTGACCAGTAATTTCCAAGTCGCAAATTCCAATTGAAAACTTCTCAATCCAAATTTTACTTCACTTCTTGCCAGCAGTTTACATGGCTGACCTTCTTCTTGAGACCTATCTTGTGCACTAGGCTCCTATATCTAACTCTGCTTACACATACTAGAGGCATCTCATGTTTAACTGTTGCAACCTAAATGTGCCACTTTGTATCTCCCTCTCTTCTCTCTATTCCCCACCTGCCTAAATATGTCCTTCCTTCCTCTCTATTCTGGGAAATGACATTGCCATCTGTCTATATACCTGAGTCAGAAACCACTCTTCCCTTACTCTTCCTTATATTCCTACATTCTGTAAATCCTTCTCAAGTCTGTCCCTTTATCTTTATTTTCATTTCTATGTCTATTGTATTAACTTAGACCTGTTTACTTTCTTGCATGCGTTACTCAACCATACTACAAATTTTGGTCTGAGAGAATGTTGCTTGGGCTTCCCAGCTATGTAAAATTGAGTGGGTCACCACTTTTTGAGACTCAATTTCCTTATTGGCAAAATAGGTCTAACAGTGTGTGCACAAGGATTTTGTTTGTATGTTTTGTTTTGCAAGCAACACAGATGAGGTATCAGGTAGCTTTTGTTAGCTATGGAGGATTATACCAGTGGTAGTTACTTTAGATTCCCTAAACTCATCTACTTTTCTATAGCAAGTACACTTGCTATACTGTCTTTGCTTTTACAAAGTGCATGCTGCCAGTGTGGTCAGGAGAGACTGAGAGCGTATACAGATGTGAAGGGTTAGAAGGATATGCTGATTCAGATAAAATGTCTTTCTCTGAGCACAGAGATCTACAAAAGTGCTCAGGTCTATCTCTTGGCATTAAGCAGTCAATATCTATGTCAACTGTACTTTTATTTACAATGATATGTAGTATAAAACAGGACTTCCACAACCCCTTTCTTATGTTTTACAAAAGTAGCTCCTCCGGTTTTTTTCATTAGTTTCCTGAGGAACAAATGTGCCTTGGTAGAAATTCAGTAAAATCAATTAATTAGGCAACTCTTTTAAGCAACAATAGAAACAAGAGTCAGGAGTTGTGTTAATACCTCGTCTTGGGCGGACAATGATCAGCAGCTGTTGCTCATGTACTAAAAGCACAGTCACACAGGTCAGTATTATGTTTGCTGAAAGACTGAATTGTTATTTTACTCAATGAGTGCTGCAGCTCTCGTGCTGGTTTTATATAGCTAATTTAATTGTTGCCAGTGGCAACAGTAGGGTTCATGTCAGCTACTGATGTCATTTATGCTGCTGAAGCAAAGTCTGTGCCAGCGTTTCCATTAGAAATCTCTGTGTCTGAAAGAATACTGATTGATTAAACAAATGAAAAGAGGGAAGCTTCAAGAATTGTGAAGAGATGGAGATAGGGCCACTCCTGGCCAAAAAGGTGAAGACTATGCAGTACTGTGTTTATTCACTCACCAAGTATTTACTAAATACCTATGTCCTAGCCAGTATGCAGGAGGTAAGTGGTTGACAAATCATAGTTCTAGGTCCCCTGGAGCTTTCAGTCTAGAGTGGAAGACAAATGATACATAGATAATAAATAAATAAGCATATAATTACTAATTGTGATTAATTATGAGGGAAATAAACTGATGCAATTAAAGACTTTAAATGAATGGAGAAATGGATGTGGTGTATACATATGGCCAGGGAAAACCTCTCTCGGATGGTGTTGTTCAAACTAAAACTTGAAGGGTGAAAAGAAGTTTTGAATGGTGTGTAAGTTCTAGGCCTGCATATTCAAAGTTTCTGATAATAGAAGTGGGTTTGGAATGTTCAGACTGGCTGGCTTGGCAGGGTTGATTGTTCATTGTGGTCATCATAAATTGATCATGAAGCCAACATGTCCAGTATTTTGTTTTTCTCTGGCATCGTTCAGCTGGACAGGTGTAGGTATGGACAAGTTAGACAGCTGGGTTCATTCAGAGTTGGTGGATTTGTTTTTGTTTTTGTTTTTGTTTGAGTGTGATGGTAAAGAGAGATTGGGAACTGGGGGAAGTGCAGAGGAGCGCAAGGAAGTATGTTTATGAATCAATCTTAAGGATCTCACATGAATAAGGATGAAGTATAGACAGGAGGGATTGTACAGATGGAGAGTAAGCAGCAGGGTAAGTGAATTGACTAGCTGGAGAGAGAAAGATTATCAGATATGAGAGTTATTGTTTTAAAGCTGTGACAGAACTGGAGACATATTACTTGCTGTAGTTTGAAGTGAACTTAGAAACTTAGTCCCATTTCCAACTTTTGGTGGAAAGGAAACTAGGCCTAGAAAACAAAATTAGTTACCTCATCAGGTTAATTACTTAGCACGGTAGCTACTCAAACCCCAATATATACCACATCATATACCCTGTATTTCTTATCTACCAGAGAAATTAAACCTTTTCAAATAGATGAAAGAATGTTCTATTTAAGGACATCCAGAGATGAAGATCCTATGAGCTTCCAAAATATTCTGTTTAGTGTTTAGTAGCTTTAATGCTAGAAAATTATCCATTACAGTTCAGGGTAGTGGAAAGAACACTAGGTTTGAAATGAGTCATGTGATTGTAGTTGTGGAAGGCAGCCTCTAAGGTGGCCCTCAACAATCCTTACTTCCTCATAGTCGTGCTTTTGTGTGATCCCTTCCCCTTGAGTGTGGGCTGAACCTAGTCATTTGCTTCTAATGAAGAGAAAACAGCAAAAGTGGAGGAACGTCACTTCCAATATTAGGTTATAAAAAGACTGTGGCTCCTATCTTTGGAACTGTGTTTGCTCTCTCTTGAATCACTTCCTCTAGGTGAAGCCAGCTGTCATTTTGTGAAACAACATGTGGAGAGGCCTAAGTGGCAAGGAATCAGAGCCTGACAACAACCACATGAAATTTAGAAGTAAATTTCTCCTCTCCCCACCGCCTGCCCCCCACCCAATTAAGTCTTCAAATGAGATTACAGCCCTCGTTAGCTAGACTGCAGCCTCATGAGAAACCTTGAGCCAAAGGTGCCCAGCCAAGTTGTGACCTTATGCTTGACACACAGACTGGGATAGTAAATGTTTGTTGTTTTAAACTGTTTAGCAGCACACTTTTGTGCTAGTCCTGGCTTTTCTGGTCCTCAGTATCTTCACTTGTATATGTTCAACAATTGAACCAAGTGATTTTTGAGGTTACATATGCAGATGGCTATTAGTTATCTCAATTCCTCATGTGTTTTCATAAACTAATTCTATCTCATTCTACTTCAATAGTGATGAAGACTAGTCACCATAATTCTTCTAAAAATAACCCTTAAATAAGAAAGCCTGTAGTCTCTCTTCCCATCCAAATGTGTGCAAATAATATAAAATCTTTGATGTTTAAGCATTTGGTTTTATTGTTTTATTCTTTAATGCTAAATTTACTTATTTAAAAAAATAACATTACACTGTTAAATACTGTATTACCTAAATCTTATCCTTTATAAAATCCTGCAAGAAAAGAAGCATAGATACATTTTTGTCCATATAATTTAGAAGTGCATTATAAAACTTTGGTTTCAAAGAAGTAAACACTGTGATCGGTGCTTATTTGACAGAACGATCACAAAGACTCAGACTATTCACCCTAGGTAAATTGAGAACCTTGAAGATTATATCAGAAATGTGTTTTAGTATCTATTTGAACATAGTGTTTTTGACATGGGGATGACCATGTAGTCAGAAAGCATTTCCTCTAAACATGCAGCTGAGGTCTTTCTGCTGGGCACCCATTAGATGACCAACATGTTCTTATTGATTCATGGATCTAGGTACCAGCATATGTTTTCCAAACAGAACTGAAAGGACTCTGTTGGCATTCTGGAAGAATGAAGCCAATTAGCCCACAGAGAATCCCAGACTCACACTACCCTATTACCCTTTCCCCAAGTCCAGGCACCCAGTACAAAGAGAGACATCCACCCTGGAAAGAGAAGGAGAATAAAGTGAGCACATGACTTGAACAAGGACCTCAGAGCTAGCCTACCACAGGTCCAGCCAGACTCCTGCAGAAACCTTGCAGGCCAGGAGAGAATGGGACGATATATTCAAAGTACTAATAGAAGAAAAAAAAAACTGCCAAATAAGAACACTGTACCCAACAAAGTTGTCTTTCAGGAATGGAGAGGTAAAAACTGTCCCAAAGAAACAAAAGCTGAAGGAATTCACCACCACTAGACTTGCCTTACAAAAAAACACACAAAAAATTCTTCAAGTGGAAATAAAAGGATACTAATTAGTAAAGCAAAACAACGAAAATAGAAAATATTCTAGTAAAGGCAAGTATATAGTCAAATTCAGAGTATTCTAATAGTGTAATATAATAGTGTGCTAATCACAACTCTAGTATAAGAGCTTAAAGGACAAAAGTATTAAAAATAACTATAGCTACAATAATTTGTTAATGGATACACAATATAAAAAAAGTAAAATGTGACATCAATAACAAAATATAAAAAGGAGGAGTAAAAGGGTAGAGTTTTTGTATGCAATCAAAGTTAAGTTGTTATTAGCTTAAAATATATTGTTATATTTATAAGATCTTTTATGTAAGTCTTATTGTAAGCAAAAACCTACAGTAGATACACTAAGGATAAAAAGAAGGGAATCAGATCATCAATTCAGAAAATCATCAATTCACCAAGAAGGACAGCAAAAGAGAAAAGACTGGAACAAGGGAACTACAAAACAGACAGAAAAAAACCAATAGTATGGCATTAGTAAGTCACTAATTACATTAAATGTAAATGAATTAAATTCTCCAATCAAAAGGCATAGAGTGGCTTAATGGATTATAAAACAAGACCCAAATATATGCTGCCTACAAGAGACACTTCAGCTTTAAGAACACACATGGGCTCAAAGTGAAGGGGTGGAAAAAGATATTCCATGCAAATGAAAAGCAAGAGTAGCTATATGTATACCAGACAAAAATAGATTAAGTCAAAAGCTGTAACCAGACACAAAGACCATTTTAGATAGATAGATAGATAGATAGATAGATAGATAGATAGATAGATAGATAGATATGATATGATATAGATAAATATAGATATAGATGATATAAATATTGATATAGATAAATACAGATATATATAGATATATAATGATAAAGGGGTTAATCCATCAAGAGAATACGACAATTTAAAATACACAAAACCAAAAATTGGAACACCTAAATATATTAAACAATTATTAACAGATCTGAAGGCAAAAATAGACAGCAATGCAATAATAGTAGAGAACTTCAATACTCCACTTTCAAAAATGGACAGATCATCCAGAGAATCAGTAAGGAAATAATGGACTTGAACTATACTTTATATCAACAGACATATACAGAATATTCCATCCAACAGCAGCAGCATACACATTCTTCTTAAGAGTACACAGAACATTCTCTAGTGTATGTTAGCTCACAAACTAAATCTTACTAAATTTAAGAAATTGAACAAATTTAAGAAGATTGAAATCATATAACATATCTTTTCTGACCACAATGATATGAAACAAGATATCAATAATAGAAGAAAATCCGGAAAATTTACAAATATGTGGAAATTAACCAACACACTCCTAAACAACAAATAAGCCAAAGAAGAAATCAAAATGAAAGTCAAAAAAAAAATCTTCAAACAAACATAAATGGAAATATAATATACCAAAACTTATGAGACGTAGCAAAAGGGAAGCTTATAGTGATAAATGCCTACAATAAGAAAAAAGAAAGATCACAAATAACGTAACTTTATATCAAAATAAACTAGGGGGAAAAAAAAAACTCAGTCCAAATGTAGTAAAAGGAAGGGATAAAAATCAGAGCAGAAATAAATGAAATCAAGACTAAAAAGACAATTAAAAAGATCAATGAAACTAAGAGCCTTTTTTCTGAAAAGTTTAAAAAAAAAAATAGACCAACCATTAACTGGACTTACCAAGAAGAAAAGAGAGAGAAATCATAAATGAAATTAGAAATGAAAGAGGAGACACTACAACAGATACCACACAAAACAAAGGATCACAAATGACTATCATGAACAATTACATGTCAACAAATTGGACAACCTAAAAGAAATAGATAAATTCCTAGAACATACAACTTACAAAGACTAACTCATAAAGAAATATAAAATTTAACAGACCAAAAATGACTAAAGAGATTGAATCAGTAATCAAAAACTTCCTGATTAAGAAAAAAAAAAAAGAAAGCCTAGGACGAGCTGGTTTCAATAGTAAATTCTAGCAAACATTTAAAGAAGAATTAAAACCAAGCCATTTCAAAAAAAGAAATTAAAGAGAAAGGAACATTCCCAACTTCATTTCACAAGACCAGCACTACCCTGATACCAAAGCCAAATAAGAATACCACAAGAAAATAAAACTACAGGCCACTATTCCTGATGAATATAGATGTGCAAATTCTCAGCAAAATTCTAGCAAACCAAATTCAACAAAACATTAAAAGGATCATACACCATCCTCCAGTGGGATTGTTTCCAGAAATGCAAAGATGGTTCAACATACACAAATCAATAAACATGACACCATGTTAATAGAATGAAGAATCACATTCATATGATCATCTCAAGGATGCCAGAAAATCATTTGATAAAACTTAACATCCATTCATGATAAAAACTCTCAACAAATTGGGTATAGATGGAATATACCTACACGTAGTAAAAACCATATATAACAAGCCCACCACTAACATTATACTAACAGTCAAAGGTTGGAAGTTTTCCTATTAAGATCAGACACAAAACAAGGGTGTCCAGGCTCACCACTCCTTTAAACATAGTACTGGAAATCCTAGTCAGAGCAATTAAACAAGAAAAAGCAATAAACGCATCCAAATCAGAAAGGAAGAAGTAAAATTGTTTGCAGATGATATAACCTTACATAGAGAAATTCCTAAAGACGCTACAAAAAAATGTTAAAACTAATAAATGAATTCAGTTAAGCTGCAGAATACAAAATTAACATAAAAATCATTTGCATTGCTATACACTAACAATGAACTATCTGAAAAAAAATTAAAGAAAGCAATGTCTTTTACAATAGCATCAAAAATAATAAAATACTTGGGAATAAATTTCACCAAGGAAGTGAAAGATCTCTACACTGAAACTGTAAGACATTGATGAAAAAAACAGAAAAGGACACAAATAAATGGAAAGATATCCCTTGTTCATGGATCAGAAGAATTGATATTGTTAAAATCAATTTACTGAAATCAAACTACTGAAAACCATCTATTAATTCAAGGCAATCCCTACCGAAATTTCATGGCATTTCTCACAGAAATAGAAAAAACAATTCTAAAATTGTTCATATGAAATCACAAAAGACCCCACACAGCCAAAATAGGCTTGATTAAAAAAAGAAAAAGCAAGAGGCATCACACAGCCTGATTTCAAACTATAGTACAAAGCCATAGGAATCAAAACAGTATAGTACCAGCATTAAAAGAGTATAGTACCAGCATTAGACCAATGGAATAGAATCAAGAGCACAGAATTAAATCTACACATATACAGTTGACTAATATTTGACAAGGGAACCAAGAATACTAAATGAGAAAAGGATAGTCTCTTCAATAAATGGTGCTGGGAAACTAAATATTCAAATGCAAATGAATAAAATGGACCCATATCTTATATCATTCACAAAAATTAACTCAAAATGGAGTAAAGACTTAAATGTAAGACCCAACACTATAAAACAGCTATAAGAATACAGAAAAAAACATAGAAAAAAAGCTCCTTTCATGGGTCTTGGCAATGATTTTTTTTGATATGCTACCTAAAGCACAAGTAACAAGAACAAAAATAAGCACGTGGGACTACATCAAATTTAAAAGCTTCTTCATGCAAAGGAAACCATCAATAAAATTAAAAGGCAAGCTATGAAATAGGAGAAAATATTTGCAAACCATATACACAATAGGGAGTTAATATCCTAAACATATAAGGAACTCATACAACTCAATAGCAAAAAAAAAAAAAAATCCAATTTTTTAAATGGGCAAATGACCTGAATATATATTTCTCCATGATGACATAGAAATTGCCAACAGGTACTTGAAAATATGCTCAACATCACTAATCAGGAAAATGGCAATCAAAACCACAATGAGCTATCACTTTACACCTGTTAGAATGCCCATCATCAAAAAATGAAATGACAAGTGTTGACAAGGATGTGGAGAAAAGGGAACCCTTGTGCACTGTTGGTAAAAATCTAAGTTGGTACATCCATTATGGAAAACAATATGGAGGTTACTCAAAAAATTAAAAATAGAATTACCATATAACCTAGTAATCATACTTCTGGATATATATCCAAAGAAAATGAAATCACTATGTTGATGAAATATCTGCACCCCCATACTCACTGCAGCATTATTCACCATAGTCAAGACATGGAAACAGCCTAAGCATCCATTGATGGATGAATGGATAAACAAACTATGGTATATGGGCATGCATATATATATATATATATATATATATATATATATATATATATATATATATATTCAGCTTTTAAAAAAGAAGAGAATCCTGCCATTTGCGACAACATGGATGAACTTGGAGGACACTATGCTAAATGGAATAAGTCAGACAGAGAAAGACAAATATTGTATGTTTTCACATATATGTAGAATCAAAAAGTTGAACTCATGGAAACAGAATATAGAATGTTGGTTGTCAGTGGCTGGGCAGTGCGGGGTGGGGGGAAGGAGAGATATTGGTCAAAGACTACAAACTTCCAGCCATAAGATGAATAAATTCTGGGGATATAATGTATACCTGGTAACTATAATTAATAATACTATATTATATACCTGAAAGTTGTTAAGAGAGTAAATCTTAAATGTTATTGCCACAAACAAAAAATGAAATTATATGAGAGGATAGAAATATTATCTTATTGTGGTAATCTTTTCGTGATATATATGTATGTCAAATCATTACATTTTACAACTTAAACTTATGTATGTTATATGTCAATAATATCTCAATAAAGCTGGGGCAAAAAAACACCAATACAATATTATTATCTAATCAAAGGACCTAATGTAAATTTTCTCCCACGTGTGCCACTTAATGACCTTTTAGCAAAATAAAACAAGACAAAATTTAGTCCAGGCTCCAATCTGGAATCACATAGTGCTTTTACTTAGTTGCCATATCTCTCTATTCTCCTTTAATCTGGAAGCTCCATATTCTTTCTCTTTCAGGACTTGACATTTTTTATTAGAGACCAGTTATTTTGGCAAACTGTCTCTTGATTTAGGTTTGGCTAAGCTTGTTTCACCATAAAATTCATGTTATTCATTTTTTATAGAACAAGCAGAAAATAAGGTTGTGTGCTTCTCATTGTATCATATTAGGAAGTGCAGACATCTATCTGTCCCATTGCTGGAGATGTTAACTGTAATCTTTTATTTAGGGTGGTGTGTGTCAGTTCTCTCCTCTGTAAAGCTACTAATTAAAACTAATAAGTATCTTATGGGAAAATTCTTTGAGACTATGTAAATATCCCGTTACTCCTAAAAACATTCACCTGCTAGTTTTTGCATCTATAGCGGATCCTTAGTCAATTAATAATATGACTGCCAAACTATGATTTTCGAATTCAATTTTGTCTTCTATTTCTTGACAACACAAGAGTTTTTTTCTCCACTATTTATTCATTTTTTCATGTTTTTATTTAAATCAATTTGGACTGATGGATCTTTTATTTTATTCTACAGGCTACCCTCATTACTTTTGATTCTCAAATTCACCCAGATTTGGCCAGTGGGAGCCAAGAGAAAGAAATGTTTCCTAATGGATCCAGTAGGACGAATTGATAAGAGTGGTGAGAGAGTATAATACTGATGGGTTGAATTGCTTGAGAGAGCAAAAGGAAATGGTATGAAGAGCACAGGTGGGAGGACAGTTTTAGGCAGGAAAAGAGAGAACTCATCCATTAAACTCATAGAAAAGAAGGAAACAAAGAAAATAAATGGGCATTGACAGTACTCAAAAAATTGAAGTTTGTGATAACTTCTACATTCTCTAAGAAGTAGGAGGTGAAATGCTTTGCTGGAGTGAAGAGGCTATGGGAGGATACGATGGTCCCTGAAGTTCTTACTGTCCTTACTGTCCCCAATCTGTATAATTTTCTAGATCTCTTAGATTTGTTTCCTGCACCTCTGTCTCTCACCTCCATACTGCTTGATAGCCAAGTTGTAAAAACAATTGCACTGATATACAGTTGAAATAATTTAAGTGAGTGAAATAAAAGTATGAAGGGGATAAGTAAGAGAGAAAAGGTTTTTTGGTTGTTTTTTGTTGTTGTTATTGTTTTAATAATGCAGTTTTAGCAGTGGGATTGTGTCGTGTGTTATGGCTAGTGAAGGAAATGGAAACAAAAGAAGCTGCTGAGGAAGAAAAATTGAAGGGTCAAGGTCCTGGGAGTTCAAAGAGGTTTGAGAAAAGCAAGAGAGGAAGGATGGACGTAAGATGGTTGAATAGCGGAAGTTAGGTTCAAATGATGGGGTACTGGAGCTTAAGACGGACAAGTAGCATTTCTAGGCAACAGTTATGTCTTCACGTTTAGTACGTGGCATGTCAAGTCTCACACTTGGTCCAGCAAGAAAAGAAAATGTAACACTTCACTGACTGAGAGGTAGCACCTACCAAACCTGCATCATCTAGAACTCAGTCAACACTCAGGTGAGCAAAAAATGCCTATGAGTAGCAGTGAAGATAAATGAGAATTTATGTACCAACCTCATCCCCTTCACCAGATCCCTGCTCCTGCTTCCCAAACAGAGGAATGATTCCCCCAATGGTATATTACATGCTATGCACATCATCTCACTTCTCTTCTCAGTCTCATTTCCAATCATCATCCATATAAGAGAAAAGATAGAAAAATATTACAAAGCAAAAACAGGAACACAAAAAGTGTACCAACATGGTATGCCCTAATAAAAAGACAAAGATCCCTCATTGTGCAGTAATGCCTGAAAGATAATCTTACACAAGCCAGAATATTATAACGTGTCTCTATTCTGTTGGTTCTAAGTCATCTAGAAATGGTTAAACCAAGCTGAGTATACTCAGGTCAGCAAATCTTGAAAATATACACTATATTGTAATAGGTTTCCATGTAAAAAAAGTAAAACATAAAAGGTGTTTGTTGCTTTAAAAGAGATAAATTTCAGTTATTTGCAATCATCACTACTGGAGAACACTTGAATCTCCTTGAAACCAAATACAAGGGTAGACAGAAAGACAAAGTTCAATGTAATGTTTATTGTACATTTTCCATCATATGGGCACATACGTTTTGTAATTCTTACAATAGCACCATGAGTGTGATAGTTTTCCCTATTTAATGGTTGAGAAATAGAAATTTAGAGGGGTTATTCTGTGTACGGTGTCAGATAGCTGCTGGACTTACGGTGATCTCTTCTTTAGGTCTATAAATGTTGAATAACTGTGGTATACACCTGAAACTAATGTAATATTTTATGTTAGCTATATATTAATAAAAAATCTTTTAAAAGGAAAATGGAAAAGTCACGATTCGAACCCAAGCGCCCTGGTTCTAAGTCTGTTTCCTTAATAACCATGTTACTGTGACAAACTTCTTGAACTTCAAAAGGTATTCATCACAGGCAAATTCCAAGATAAACAAGAACTTGTACATTTTTCTGTTCAAGTTTTTCACCTCAAATATATTAATAAGGTTTGTATGTACAAATTCAGTCTAAATGTTTCACTCAGAGGCAACTGTGTATGTAAGATGTTTATAGCTCTGATGTTTTTTAAGTTGTAAATTTTCTATTTTATAATTCTTCAGAAAAACTGTATTAATAGATGATATATCATAATCATCGATGATATAAAAGGTATTAGATCAACAGACCTATTTCCTTGGCAAGAACAAAGTTAAATTCTTGACGGATTGACTCAATGGTTGATTTTAGACAAAGATGCAGTCAAAAATGGTGTTGAGGGAATTTTTACTATGTCTTTTGAAAAACAGCCTACAAAAGCCTTTGTGACAAAAAAAGGAATGGAAGCAAAATTACAATTCACTATAGTTTAATTTTTTATTTTCCTTCAAATTAATTAAAAGATAAGAAACCAACAATGATTTAGGCTCAAAGAGACACTTGCAGGTCATTTTGTATGCTATACCCATGTTCCGTTTACCAGAAGAGCATTTCTGTCCTTTTCTCCTTCACAAAATCATAGAGCCCTGTAAAATGCAGACCCACCAAAAACTCCTGTGCAGAAACCAGGTATTATTCAATATCTTCCCTGAAGTTCTTCTAGTTCACCCCATTTTTGTATTGCAACATCTTTAATATTCTAGTCCTGGCTTTTATGATGATCAATCTAAATTTGCCAAGCTAGAGCATAGAGTAGTTTTCAACTATGGAGAAACTTCAATGAACCAAGAAAACTCATTTCGTGTGTGTGTCAAATGTCACAGAATACCGCATGGGTTACTGGATTATTAACTGAGAGGTTGAGAGAGAGAGAGAGAGAGAGAGAGAGAGAGAGAGAGAGAGAGAGAGACTGACTGACTGTCACAGGACTCAGATCTAAAAGTCCCTTTGAGGAAGCTACTTGATAAGGTGAAAAGCCTAAGCTAAAACAAAGGTTCCATTCCCCTGATGCTAGGACAATTTCTCAGGTCAGAAATGTCATTGATTAACAACCAAATCAACTGGTGGGGACTGCTTAAGTATACAAAAAAGGTAGTTGTGTTTGTCATACTTAAGTGATTGTTTCGGTATTAAAAGGATACAACTATGGGTATCACATAGGATTTCATATTTGATTTTCATTTACAAGGCATTTCAGAGGTAGAGGGGAGCATGTGTATATGCACTATGCAGTGTAATAGATGATCATGATACTATTTAAAGCTAATTTTCTAAGTCTCAGATTTAACCTTAGCATTTTTAAGCAAATCGTAATGACCGATGAAATCTCAAGGCCATAGAGCAGTCGGTTGGTTTATCTATAGGATGCTGTCTTAGAGCAACACCTAGTGGCTCCTTAGACTCTTCAGAGAAACTCTAGTGTCAGGAAGGAACAGTTTAAAAATGCCTCCTTTTAAGAAATTGTAGATGTAGATATTTAGGACAACGTACACTCTCTGCTTTTTTGTGCCTGTTTTAAGCTGTGTTTAATTTCTACTTGGTAAAAATTGGACCCAAAACCCAGACTGTTATCAATCTGGTGATTCTATCACATGGTTAAAAATAATCTACTTGGTCTCAATAACCAAAGAAGGCATGGATATTTTACACAAAGACATTATTCTATAGCCAAAAAAAAAAAAGTCCAGGAAAAACCAGTGGTACAGAGAAGCTAACTAAAATTTTCAAATAACATGTGCAACTGCTACAGAAAGATTTAATAAGCTTTTTTAAATCATCAAAAAGTTAATCTGAGGTTAATTTGAACCACAATGTTATTATAGGAGGGTCTTTGAAAATTACTGGGCTTGCTTTATGTATTTTGTAGGAGGATTCAGAAACAAGCCTCAATTCTGTGACAATCTATTACTTCTCTGAATTTGGTGGTGAGTGTAAAATTCGTTTTTGTCAGGTGTGATATTGAAATCCCTTCACCTCGTCCAATAATATCATCATAAATGGGGAAATTCTACTGTAATCATTTGCAGTGTCTGTGAAGGTCTGCAAGATCACAATCTTCAAATTGATTCAAGAAATGTTGACATTTATACCATTCCCTGGTCCTGTTATAATCATTGTCAGCAGCATGAATTTGTGAGGTTTTTATTTTATGTTCTTGTAAAAATCTCTGTCACAAAAATGAAACCAAAAAAGTTTAATGCTTTATGTGCTCACTGAGAGATGATAATAACCCCGGCTCCTCTGACCTCCTCAGTGTTTCAAAATTTAGTGGCTGGTTAGTTCTCTTCACTCCTTTTTGCAGCCTCAGCAGCCAGAGAAGCCAAATCATCAACCCACCGAAATGCAGAGTATAAAAATGGTTCAGAGCATTCTCTCCTGCTGGAAACCAGGCTTGTAGCACATCTCTGATCTCTCTACAGGCAGGAGGATTGTGTTAGACACATATTTAAACCTTTCTTAATGACACTTTAAATATAATAGAGAGCAAACAACACTAGTACTTCTGTCAAAAACGTTATAATGTTCCATGAGCTTCACAATCAAGATACCTGATGTTAAAAAGACAAGCTTTTAAAAATAAGCACAGTTAAATATTGTGTATCACTAAATTCATACAGTGCCTTCCAATATGTGGCCCAGCCAAAGGTGTTTCCCATCTCTTTCCATTTACTAAAATGCCAATGCCAGATTCAGGGATTTACTGTGTTTCCCTGAAAATAAGACCTAGCCAGACCATCAGCTCTAATGCGTCTTTTGGAGCAAAAATGAATATAAGACCCGGTATTATATTATATTATATTATATTATATTATATTATATTATATTATATTATATTATATTATACCCGGTCTTATATTATATTAAAATAAGACCGGGTCTTATATTAATTTTTGCTCCAAAAGACACATTAGAGCTGATGGTCTGGCTAGGTCTTATTTTCGGGGAAACAGGGTAGCATTTGGATTAATGGAGCAACTGTGTAGACACTCAGCTTTATTTTAGCATGGGCTACTGGACGGCACTACCCACATCAGTAAGGAATTTTTATTGTAATATTTTCTATTTCCCAACATTATTCTGATATCTTTAAATACAGAAAAGGGTTTTTTTTATTAAGGCAACTCTTCCATCAGGATTGCAGGTAGCTGTCCTTTGTTTCCTGCCTAAACCTATCTCATCACAAAGATTCAGGGGCATCTGTTTAACACAATAATAGCCCAATTTCCAGGCTGAAAACAGGTGAGTAAATCCTGCAGTTAGTCTACAAAAAAAAAAAAATCCATTAAAAACAATTTTAGGAAGTATAACAAAAAATTCAAATTTTTCCATAAATTCTTTTGTTAAGTAGGATGAGCCATTATTCTTAAGTACATAAAGACAGAAATCAAGGGGTTTTTTTCACAGTTTATTACATAGCAGGTGTCATTTATCCTGCTGCTGCCTACTTGCCTTATACTTTCCAAGATGCATTGCTCTTATACCAATATATTTTTAAGTATCATTACTTATGACTTAAGTATAAAAGCATTTTGATTGTATTGTAAGTCTAAATGGTAAACAATGTGAGTTTCCATCCTACTTGCTATAGCCTAGAAATAGTATATTTTACCCTAGCATTTTCATTTATACACACTTCAGCATACGATTTGTAAGTTTAAAAAATAAGGTGTCAATATAGCTATAATGTTAATTTCCTTATTCTATGCAAACTACTTACAATCAGTGTCAATACTTGGTTATACTACAAGACAATGTTCTAAGATGAATGCGTTATACTCTGGAACAATATGCATATATTGAGAGAACTAAGCCTGTTTAAAGGTTCCAAATGGGTTTAGCGTTCTGCAGTAACAGGAGCCCTAGTAAAATAGCCAAAAGAAACACCAAATGGCCCTAAAAAAAATCTATTGAATTCATACTCTCCAGGCAATGCTTTCTAAAATGTAGAATTTCATCAGTTCTGAATTGAAAAGATTGATCTGCTTGTCATGTTGAATAGACTCCAAAAGTAGTTTAAGCAACAATTGACCCTGAGCACGGTACCAGCAGTCTTCTGGGCATTGGGCTGAAGGCAGCTCCAGATTTCTAAGATAACTGAAATTGTCTCTGTTGTGAAAAACAGCAAAGCAGCTCACAACAGACTGAAACGCTCAAGAGGATTTTCATAATTACAGCTAAGAGAAATGAGATTTACTGGAAGCTGCATTTACATCAGTATGCCTGTGTCTATTCTCACAATTCCTTACGCTTAAAAAAATCAATTCTATCCACTTTTCATAATTCCATTTGCTTCCTTTTTATTTCTCTCTGAATACCAGCCACTAAATTTAAGCCCTATTACAAAAGGCAACTGTGAAAATTTTTTATTAGTGATTAATCTATTTCCACTACTGACTTTAATTTTTGTCAAATATTTCACATTCTACTCATCAAAAAGACATAGGTATATGCTAGATTTCACATGCTTTAGCCACAGATGAAATGTAGAGGGGAGACTCAAAGAAGAACAAAAGGTACGGCAATAATGAGACAGAGGCATTCTCTAAATGAAGAAGCACGTTCTGCATGAGCTATGCAAGAGATGTGAGCTGAATACTTAATGCACCATCATGATATGTCAATAAATGTTATTTAAGAATATAAACCACGCACTGTTGCATTCCTTTATATTAATAACCTCACATTCCTCTTTGTCTGGTCTGGGCCAGTTTCTTCACTCTGTTCTTTCAGCTCCTTGTGAAGGGACTTACTTGTTCTCCAGCTGAGCTACTTGGGTAAACAAAGGAAGAGAAGGAACGATACAGCCCTTTTGTAGTTGACACACGTTGCTGCTGATCTGCTAACTCACCTGCTTGGTGAAGCAACATTCCAGGCCTGCAGTTGACCATGTGCCCTGGATCTTCTTCCTTCAGCTTCTCTGACTCCCAGGCCAAGTGTCTGAGTTTAACACTGTGACAAAACGCCATGGCTTCTGCAGGATGTACTCGTCACTAAAGTCAGAGGAAACAAGAGGAAACAGGGTTTGAGTTCATTGTTTTGGGGTTCCAGTTTGCATTTGTGGTTCCAGCATGCTAGTGATCTTCCCTTCCTAACTGCCCACCCTGTGGACTTCAAACCCCTGCATCAGATGTGGAGACAACAGTCTCACAGAGATGTTTAACCAGCCCCACAATTTCATAAGCCAGTTCCCTGTAACAAAGATAAAATAAACAAAGTTAAATATAATATAATGTAATATAATATATTATTTATTATAATATATTTATTATAATATAACATTATGTTATAATACATATTAATATAATATAATATAAAATAATATAACATATAAACACTATATATATAGAGGATGCCAAAAAAATATATACACATTTTAAGAAAGGAAAAAAACTATTAAAATTGTAACAATATATACCCATAACAAAAGATGAATACCAGTCACGTTTGACTTCTGCAATTACAACAGGTGCTCAATGTGGTTACTATCAGCATCCAGACACTTCTGATTACAGCGAACTACTGCTTGAGCAACGTGGACCAAAGAGTCCACTGGTATACATTTTTTTGGCACCCCTGATATACATAGTGTTTATATATATGTATATATGTTGTATATATACATACAAATGCATATATTCTGCTTCTGTGATTAAATCCTGACTGATACAGAACTTGGTTTGAAAAAACAAGTGTTTGAAAAACTTCATCCAGATAATAAGTATTTTAGTGACATTTAACTTTTGGAATAATTTCATGTTGAGGCTACATAATTCCTGAGGTCTTCAAGACTGGCTCTTTTCACATTAACTGAGATCCCAGGGGTCGTGGTATAGCCATGATTCAAGGACTGGAGCACTAATGTTTGAAAATATGTGATTTTTAAAGGAAAAAGTGGCTTTGGGGTATGCCTGACACAAAATGAAAATTCCACCTACAAGGACAGTAACTGATCAGAGATGAATGGTGGCCCCCCCTTTTGGTACTGGAGATTAATTTAAGCAAGAAAAATTGCAGTTGACTGAGTTTTCTATTCTGAGCTCTTTTGGTACCTCATACAGATGCTCCTTGATTTACAATGGGGCTTAGTCCCAAAAAAATCCACAGTAAACTGAAAATACAGTAAATAATCAAAATGCACTTAATACACCTAACCTATTAAACATCATAGCTTAGCCTAGCCTACCTTAAATTTGTTCAAAGCATTTATATTAGCCTACAGATGGGCAAAATCATCTAACACAAAGCCTATTTTATAACAAAGTGTTGACTATTTCATGCAATTTGTTGAATTCTGTACTGAAAGTGAAAAAGAAAATGGTTGTATGGGTAATCACAATTAATGTACACAGCTGAAAGCACACTGGTACAATGCTGGGCGTGTTGTAGATGTGATGCTATGGGAAAGCACAAAACACCATATCCAAAAGACGCTGGCAACACAAAGTACACTGTAGAGTACCAGTTGTTTACCTTCTTGATCGCGTGACTGGCTGGGAGCTACAGATCACTGCCGATGACCAGCATCAGGAGAGATTATTGTACAGTAAATCACTAGCCTGGAAAAGATCAAAATTAAAAATTAAAAGTATAGTTTCCACTGAATCATATTGCTCTTGTACCATCATAAAGCCAAAAAATCATAAGTCGGACTATCATTAAGTCGGGAACCATCTGTATAGTAATTAATTAGGTTGTAAATATTAGAAGATGGGGCAAAACTCGCCATCTAGTAAAAAGTAATAAAATATTTGAAAGGATATAAATCTGAATTTTCAACATACCACTTTAGACATGAACAATTGTTATTTTTCCTTCAGAGCACAACAAATTGGTTCATTTTATTAAGTATCAGTTAGGCACATTGGCTCGATTGCTACCAATGGGCAATAACTTTACTAAATCACAATGAGGTCCTTTCTGTACCTGTTCTTTTTCTAGGAGTTTATAATTTAGTGACGATACTTCTGGCAGTCTGTTTCTTCAACTCAACAGCAATTGTCTCTCAACTGTTTTGTAATTTATTTTCAAAAATCAAATTTGCTAATTTTTAATTTTACAGAAGTTAAACAAACAAAACAAAAACAATTTTATTCAATATGACTCCAGCCCAGATAAATTCTGTATAAACAATATTTTGAGAACTTTACTATTCTGATTAGACCATCCATAAACTAAATTGAGTCAGGTATATTTCAGAGAAAGAAAAAAAAAGTACCCTCCTCCCCAAATTTGATTTTCTGTTTTTTGTTTGCTACATATCTTGTTGCATCATAGACAAAATTCATTTTAGAATGCATCTAATTCTTAGGCAGGCAGCTAGCGGTCTTTTCAAAGACCTTTCCATTTTATTCCTTATTAGATTATTATACTATCAATAACTCTTTTGGGCATACCACTACAAAATGACTTTCCTCTAATCCACAATGCTGCTATTATCCTGATTAAAAAGAAAATATGAGGAATTAAAGTTTACTTTTGACTCTAATACATTAACAATCAATCAAATTTGTCTCCTTTTTGACTATTTTATTGGAATTTTATATTATACCAATATGGCTACACTAAAGATGAGTTTATTTTATATTCCACTTTCTCCATTAGTCAATTTTATTGTAAATATATCTTTCTGACATTTCAGTTATAAAGAATGCTCTACCTAGAGTGTAGTTTATCCAAATTTAAACTAGACCATTGTTCAGTCATACATTGCTTGGCATAGCCTCTGCATAATTAAATTATAACATTTTTTTCTAACATTCTTAGCATTTATGCTGAAAAAGTTCACATGGTTCTTCTTATGAAAAAGAAATTATTTTTCAATGACAGCCAACAAAAAAAGTAAAAATACAAAAGTCTATTAAAAGGAAAAAGAAAGAAGGAGTGATATTATTAAATGGAAAGAGTAAGTATGAGTCATTATCTAGTCATTTTGATGTGAGGGTATTGGTATCCAAAATACCATAAAACTAGGAAACTCAGCAAGCATTAGACTTCATCATTCTCAGGTTTTTACCTCCTACTTTAGTTTTAATAATAGTTGGGAAACAATCTGATATTTTTTAACCCCAAGTTAGAAGAACTCAACTGTTCTATTCATGCCTTAATGCTGAACTCTACCTAAAGGGGGGAAAATATGGATCTTCTTTTAGTAAAAAATTGAATCTTTTGCATAAGGACAGAGAGTGTCATATCTTCATTGTGTTCTAGCCATGTAGGCTTTAGGTAAAATCCACCTAGATGCCCAACCAGGAGATGGAATTAAGGGGATTTACCAAGCCTGCTCCAAAGAAGTAGTCTAAATGAACCTTTCTCTTCAATTTGGGAGGCAGCATCTTCACTGATTTTGGAAATCAAAGACTTGGAGTCTTTTATTAAGGTGCTTGGTATACTTGATTAAATTAGCACATTTATTCTCAAAAAAAATTTGCAACTCTGAGAAATAAAATCAAAACACATCAAATAATAATATTCCACACACCAGGCATTTTGAAGAATACAGTGATGTAGAAGACATATACATTGCCTTCACACTAATTTCAAGGAAACAAAAGATACACATTTTTTTACTTTGGCTCCACTATCAATTGAAAACATAGTAGACTTTACTTTTATTAATATAATTGTTGTATGAATTTTTTTTTAAAAAAAAAGATAATTACTATAGAAAAACCAAATAGCACTGTGAAAAATAAGTAATGAAGAAATTCAAAGATAATTAAGAAAGGCTTAATAGCAGTGCAGCTAGAATTGCATCTGTAAATGTAGTAAAGCTGAGAATAATAGAGAGGGATGAACAGGGTTTTTGAGGAAGATGGAAAGATATAGATAAAGGTGTGGTGGTAGGGAGCCTCAAAATTTCAGTGGTATGGAACCATCAAATTTATTTTCTGCTCATGTAACCGTTCAATGCAGATATTCCTAGTTGGTGTCTTTCCTCCACACATGATTCAGTTTTCTAGGGTCATTCCATCTTAGAGTCTCACTATCACCCAAGTCCTCAGTCTTCTCATCCAGCCAACAGAAGGAAAGAGAGAATCTGGAAAGATATACCACTGCTCAAGCACCAAGGCCTGGAACAAACACACACTACTTCTGTTCACATAGCATTGGTAAGTACTAGATAATGGCCATACTTGGATTTAAGCAGATACTGGAAAATGTAGCTCATGCCTAGTTGTCACTTCTCAGTGACAACTCCAGGCTTTAAAGGAGAAACATGCATTTTGATGGACTGCTCTCTATCTCTGTCACCCAAGCCTGCCAAGAAGGTACAGAAAGTGAAATGCCCATCTTCTATAGTCGCCCACACTGAAGAGTTTCTTAAAGGTGCTACAACAGGCATGAATGTACAGAGCTGGGAAGATTCTACGTCAGGAAATGAAATAATCAAAGCAGCATTTAAAAAGAGAAAACCAGTGGCAGTATCCAACAGGAATGCAAGTAGAATAAATGTTTTCCAGAACAGACAAGAAGACTGGCAGACAGTACAGAAAACCCTGGTTAAGAACTGAGATATGTTCCTAAGGAAAATACGAAGTTGTACATGATTGGAATAGGGGGTGGAGGATGAAAAGGAGGCAGAAAAAGGAGAGAGGGACATGAAAGAAAATGTTGAACATTCCAGCTTACATGCCAGTGCCCCTAAGGACGAGTAGGAAGTAATTTCAGAGAGATGAGTCCAGGAACACATTCAAATGCTCCATGAGAGCATCTACACCGAGCTGTCTAGCTGGTGGCCACAGGGCAAGATAAAGATATAAGAAAGGATCAGAAGAAGAGGCCTCATTTCCTGACTCTCACCACAGTGCAATTTTTCCTAGACTACTATAGTATCTAGAAGAAGCAAATGAACTATTCTGTGACATAGCAAATCCATTCTTTTTGCCTGTCTACAGAATCAATACCAATTGCCACAGCCAAATTGATCTGGCTTCAACTCACATCAACTCTTAGAAGACTGAAAGGAATGGACTGGCCATGCCATAGGCCAGCCATTTTACAATTCTCAGACATTCCCTGTTCTGCCTATAGAGTTATTAGGCCAATGGAATTGGAATTCAAGATCTCCACCCTGTTCATTTTTTCAGGCTGTAGTATCACATTTATTTTTCTTTAGGTTCCACAGCTGCCTGAGTAATTTTGATATAAAAATTAGGAATCAATTTATTTCCATTTTTTTAAGTCAACCCAATAATATTTGAGCATTTTCCACATGTACTGCTCCATCTTGAATAAAGTTCGTTAAATGAAGGCTACTCTAATATTATAGAAAGAAAAGGGAAGCATATTAACACACAATTACTCTGCAACTCCATTCAAGTCCATTTCAGTGCTATTAGAGAAAAGAAAGTAATATAATGAGTATGTCCTCTATGCTACAGACTGCTCTAGTGAAGTCATTTGCATCTCAGATTACCCTGGCATAAGTATTACATCTCCATTTCAAAGGAGCTTTATAATTTACCCAAAGTGATACACCTAGTAAGTGACAGAGGTGGCAATTAAAGCTTTTGTGTGACCCAAACTGAGGGCATTTTGATACTACAAAGCCTTTCCTGTGGATCTAATTAGTCCTATTAAAGCAGCCATGTAAAAAGCCAATTCCTGCTGCCATATGACCAAAATCCTCAAACTAGCATCTGGGCACTCCTTTAATTCTGACATAGAGAATCAATTCAATAGTTAAGAACAACAAACATCTCCCTGGACAGGTAGTCATACTAAGGTGGAATTGAATGATCATTTTGAACCCTGAGTATAGTGAAGGATAAGAAAGTAAACTTCAGTTTATCCTGGTTCATTAGTTCTGTCTGTGAAGCAGCCTTGAATTTGTCAAATGTAGCAAGATATGTCCTTGACAAGGCAGAAAAGCATACAGCCATCTGTTTAAGAAAGCAAATCTGCTGTGAGGTCCAGGTCAGTCTGAGGCACATAAGGACATGTCTCTATGCTCCTCCATAGACAAGCCAGACCCAGAGACCACAGCAGACTCCAGCAGGATGGTGTCCCAAAGGCCTGGTGAGGACACTGCAGTTTGTCCAAGATTACCTCAGTAGGTGAGGGAAGGGTCTTCCAAATGCATTACTTGGGGCAAGTGCCAAGTCAGGGCTGGCTAGCCAGTGTGGAATCTGATTGCCCATCCAACAGGGTTAGGCAAAGAAGACCCAGATCTAACGTCAGTGTAGACAGAGATTAAGAAAAACCTGAAGGGAGAGGAGGTGTGAGGCAGTGCCAAAGGGCAACAAAGGCTGCGTTGTTTTTATCTACTGCCATAGCAGAGCCAGAGAAGATTTGAAAAGCTAGCCATGGAACAAAAACATATTTTACCTTGCAAGCTGAAATATCCACAGGCTGTGAGAGATCAAGGAAAATAAAAATAATATTGTTATTGCAAGGGCATCAGAGAGAGAAGCACCATTTCAGAGTCCCCCCTGAAACAAATAATAGAATGAGCTCCATCAGCCTCTCTATAAAAGCCTTTGTTATGCCTCCTCCCCCAGCACACACTCCCGGTCAAGTAACAGATCATTTCTTTTCTAAAACTCACTCAAATGTGTGCCCTTCTTTTGTATTACATTTCCTCAACACCATAAAATAAACTGTACTATGGAGTGTTTTAATTTCCTATCGTCTTTGGAAAATCATGCTAATAAGACATTTAGTGAAAAGAGTAGTTGCCCAGTAAGTGGCAATAATCTTTTATGAGTGCTGCTGTGAAAACTATGAACAAATAGGTTGACCTTGAAAGTTCCAGTCTTACCATGAGTGCAAGAACAATGACACAAATATTCATTTAGATGAATGCTTACTATGCTTGGCTTATCATTTTGAGCAACCCACATTTCAATTTTCCTAGTTATGCTCAGAAACTACGGTTTGTGATGGGAAGCAAAAGAAGGATACTGTTGCTATGGTAGCAAAAACTTTTTTTTTTCTCCCTCAAAAATAGTATGTCAGACTAGTGGGAAAAAATAATGCTAACTACACTTGCAGAGAAAATTAAATTTATATATAAATTCTTGCAATTTTATAAAGTGCTGTTTATATATCTTTCCATCATACTTACAATTGGCTTACTAGTTAAAGTACAGGTTACTTTTCTCTGCTTTGAACAGGTTGTCTGACATGCAGAATACATCATTTAAAATCCATGAATAATGAAAGAGTCCAAATTTACAATTGTATAAAATTACATTAAAGATAATTTTTTAGAAACTATTAGGTTGGTGCAAAAGTAATTGAGCTGTTTTCAATTATTTTTTAACCTTTTAAACTGCAATTACTTTTGCACCAACCTAATACATTAGCCGAATACAGCTAATTAAAAAAACGACAGACAAGCAACTCAACAATAATAACAAAACCAATGACTACTATCCTTTTGAATTCCTCTGACTTGTCATTCAAATGGGACACAGCATATTGCCTTTTTCAGGACTGGCTGAATATCTCAAACTAATATATCAACCTGTGCTGCTCACATTCCCTAATGCATTTCATCTTGGTAATATTACTTTTGCAGCTACTACATTGGCTTCCTGCAAAATAAAATACCTGAAATTTCCCTGCATTCAATGAGCTGTTGACATTTTTCAATAAGAGAACACAACACTAATGCTGCAGTCTTAATTCTGCAAATTACTTTCCCGCCAAATTCAGTGGAGCACTGGTGTTACACACAAGCAATCCCTTAGAATCATAGTCATCTCTCCAGCTGTTGTTATAGTTCCTGCATTTCCCATCCTCAGCGTATTTTCTCTTTTATGTACTAAGATGAATGTCAGTGTCAGGTCTTTAAAGGAGCAGGTGATCTTTTTACTGCATATTCAAAAACATGTTCTTACTTCTTGTTTCTACTCCATGACATTTCTAATTCAGAAATGTTTGTTTTTCACACAGATGCCCTTGAGAAAAATCAGCCCCAAACGTATTCTAATGTAATTATCACTTGAAATAATCATACGTAAATGTACTTATTTAAGATATTCCTCATTGTGTTATTTATTCCTCCTGCCATTTTCATTTCATTGATGTGTTTATTGAGACTTATTTAGAGACTAATCTATTCCCAGTCTTCTTCCCAAAGCTGGTTTATTTTGTGAGACATATTTCCAAAAAAACGTTTATCACGAACAAAGGATGAACAAACTGGTTAGTGTATTACAGGGACCAAGTATATTACTCTTTCCTGGGAGAAATAAAAGGCACTGTCATTGTAGCTCAGTTTGGCATGGGGAAGACTTTCTGTCTGGTCAACAGTTTATCTTCAGCACCAACACAGTACATCACTGTTTTTTTCCTTTGTGATTATAATCAAGTGGTTTTAAAGTACAGTTATACCAGAATGGTCTTTGGAGAATAGACTCCTTAGATCTACCCTAAACCCCTATACCCCTATAGCTTCCCACCCCCTCCCCTGGAAAAAAATAAAACAATATTTTGGAATATTTTGGTTCTCTGAAGAATACTCACAGTAAAATGAAGTCTGTTTACTTGAGCTAAGTTGGAACTAGAACCAATGAGGTAAAATGTGGTAAGAGTGGCAGCTTCTTGCATCAGGGTGCTTTCTCAAGATGATACTATCAGGGCTTCCTAGGAGTAGTGTAGACTATGTCTCTAAAGATCACTCTGCCTTTTGAAAGTCATTTTCTGCCTTCCTCCATCTTTATGATATATAAATTCCTTGTTGGTAATTGTACTTTGGAGTGTGATTTAAAGACTGCGTTTCAGCCAGGACTTAAAAGCAGCATAGGCTCCGCGCCCATTCCCTCGTTGGCCTAGTGTGTGAATGCTGTCAATAGACAGGCCAACAGTGATGTCAATGCTTAGAAACAATAGACTACTACACCCTTCTTCCATTACCCTCTGCCCAGTACTCACACTGATTATCTTTCAGGTCTCATAGAGAATACATTAGACTGAACTGGGTACCAGTTGCTGTTAAGGTACCTTAAATACAAAGAATTATTTCTGCAGGAATTCTAGGAGATACAAATAATTTATCAGGAAGGAAAAGTACCCAGAAAATCCATCGTGTAGAAAATAATTTTGTTTTCTGAAACCAAAAGATTGTGTATTATCACAAAGACAAACTTGCCAAATCTCACCATAACCAAACTATACCTGCTTCTGTATTAAACTATGACAGTGGTGAATCAGTTTGGTTTTGAACATAACCATAGAGAGTTCATGAGGCAATAATGGTGTCTTTCTGATTTTTTGATAAAAGTATTTACATACTTTCCTTTTAAAACAACAGTGAGTGCCTCTAAATGTATGAGCAATGATTAGTGGAAATCAATAAGATAAAGTAAGAAAATTATGAAAGTGCCAGATATTAAAGTATAAAATGAAGGAATTACAAGCACCTTTGCCCACTTTTGATGTTTTAACATAGTTAAATTTTAATCTCGGCTCCAGCAACACGAACCCATATACTTGCTGTGTCCCTGCCTGAAATGCTTTTCCCCACTCCCATGAAATAGGCCCCCTCCTCCAACTGTCCTCCTGAGTATATAACATCAAAGCACACTTCTATAAATCTGATTCCGAAAGAACCAAAGATGTGCCCTCTGGTACAAGCTCCTTAATGACTGGCTTAATCCAGATATAAAATTTGGACATCTAGTACAGGTATTTGCAAACAAAGTGCTGCCACATATTTTTAGAAAGAGAATTCCTGGAACACAGCCATATGCATTTGTTTACACATTGTGGCTGCTTTCAAGAATGGAGCAAAGTTGAGCAGTTGCTACAGAGACTGTTTAGCCCACAAAAACTAAAATATTTGCTATCTAGCCTTTACTGGAAAAGTTTGCCAGACCTGGGTCTAGTGGAATATATGGACTGCTATCATTAGTTCTCCAAAACTAAGTTTGGGAAGCAGAGTTCAAAACCCTATTATCATGAAGTGTCTGCAAAACAGATACATTAATAGTGTCAGTTTAGGGCAGATCTATTTGAATTGATGACAGGTGTGTGAAAAGGTAGTGTTGATAACCCCTGCCTCAGCCCAGCCATTGATGTTTATCCTTTCACTCTATGTCGATCCCCAAATAAACTTGTAGTTTAAAAAGCCTTACATAGGTGGTTAACTTTCCCAATTAAACGTCTAATCCATGTTTCTCTCTTATACTCTAGAGATAAACCCAAATGACCAATGGACCTAAAGCTGAAGAATAAAAGACCTGGCAGAGAAATGGAGTCCAACTGTCAGAGAAGAATGTAAACAGTTCTGACAAGAAGAACTCGAGGTGATTAATTAGATGTGTCAGTAGAGCTCTGTGATTTACTAAATGCTGGCTGAACTTCACAAAGTCAAGGTAAACACAAACAGAGCTTTCAATTGTTGATATTTTTATAACAGTCTGCATTAGTTAAGGTAACACACAAACCCCAAAATCTCAGCAGCTCAACATAAGAGAAGTTTATTTCTCACCCATAGCCCAACACAGATGTTCTTGTCAGCAAGCAGCTTTTCTCCCTGTAGTGGTTTAGGGACCTGGCTCCTTCCATGAGCGCAGACATGTGTGAATGAGAGGCTCTCATGACTGAAAATGGCCCCCATCACTTGCACACATGAGCACACCTACATGCAAGGGAGTCTGAGAAAGGTAGCTTTGCTCTGAGCCCAGACTGTAAGTAGTTAGCCAAGCTCTTCCATACCCATTGTCAAAATGTGAAACCTAATTTGAATTCACTCTGCTAATCTGAAAGACGTAAGCAATTTTCCAGGGATTAAATTGAGAAACATCTCTGAAAAGCATACAAAAATCATTAGAAGGTGTAGGAATGAAGCTTCACTCTACGGACTCCTGACATTTCACCTAAAAATGTTGCCATGTGTATGCCGACCCCATATCCCAATTGGACAATGCAGGCCCTCTTTCATATTTTAACCGGAACTATTTAGCTGCAGGCTTTATCTCTTTTAGCATATTCTAGCGATGCTATTAGATATGCCACTAGTGAATCAAAGTGAAAAACTATGAGCCTCACCAATTAAGCCCGGAGGTCACTGCAACCATCCCTTTTCTGCTGTCCAAGACTTACAGACCCTGCCAGCTTAATAGAGATGCTCTTTGCTCTGGCTCTTGTGCTCTTCGTAACTAATTGATGTTTAATGCCTCAACAAGGTCTTAAGCTGATTACTGCAGCCTTATCTTCTAATGTCAGGATATCTGTTTACTTCAGCTGAACAAAATACTTAGACTCCTCTGAAGGACCAGGGCCAGGCCTGCTGTAAGGCCACAGATGCATTAGGAAACAGGACCCAAAAGTACATCACTGTGGCAGGGCCAGGATTGCTTTCTACGGTGGTAGGTAGACCCTAGCATGCTGATGTGAGAACTACTCCAGCCTAAAAACATTAAAACAGTATGTACACTGCTCTGGCCTTCTCTAACCTGAAAGATTTCTCTTTCCACAACGACTCCATTGACCACTGAATTGTGGACTCAGCTTCAAAAGGAAACCAGGAGGCACCTAGAACCTGAGTCGACTCATTCACCTGTATCCTTACCTCAGATATCCTCTGCTTATTTGTTATTTCAATAAAATTTAAAAAAACCAAGTGGAGATCCTTTAAATTGAGTCCACCTTATCATTCTCACCAACCTTCCCACGCAACCCAAACTTTTTGGGTCTGGCTGCTTAGCTCAGATCCCATATATGCTCAGCTCTAACTTCTTTCATAAGCTCTTGACACCTATCACCACCCATCTGCTCGATTTCTACCACTGGCATGTCCCGCCACATGTCACACTCAACTTGACAAATTCTGCTCCGTGTCACTTCATATTAGAACTTACCATTTTCCTAGTTACCTGTTCTTAGAACAAGAGTCATGTTTTATTCCTTGTCCATGGGCCACTTACATTCCACCCGCCACGAAGCTACACTAATTCTTTTCCCAATCAAAGTGCCAGATTGCAAACAGCCGAGTTCATCATGATTACGTAGAATCAGAGTTCATTCAATGATATTGGCTAACTCGGAGAATGCCCAGAAAGGCCAGAGAATGAGATCAGAGAACCAGGAACAATGCCCCAAACTGTGCTGCAGCACCGACCTATCCTAGCAGGATGCAACTGCCACCATCTCAGGGCACAGTCACAACAGCTCACACCACAGACAACAAAATGCTGGGCCAGGATGCTGCTTGCAAAAACTGTTGTTTCTGTGTGATCTGCGTATCTCTGGGCAACTGGTACAGATCACTTCACTACTGCTGTTACAATCACCACCCTACCAGAATGGATTCTGCATCATGCTCATCTCTTCAGTTTAATGTCTTGGATGGGTGGATCTGATTGGTGGAGCTCAGGTTCTGTTTCTGAGCCCTAAGGAACACTGGAAACACAAGAAGGAGGTTCATATGCTGTGTGTTTGAAGCAGGTACTAAGTTTTCATTCTAACCCCTTTTTGTCTTCCAAACCTCACTTTCTTAGAAACCCTTGTAGCAACTATCATGCAGGGTGTCATGCAGGGTCTCTGGTCCCGCTCCCCATATAAGAATGCAGGACATGGTGAGGCCAAAAGGAACACCCACGGAGCCATAGATGGGGGGGTCATACCACTATATTCTCGTTGGCAGCTGGGTTGAAGACACAGGAAGCAGGAGCCACACGATCCACAACCTGCCGTCCACTTCTCCGCCAACCAATCTCACTTGCTAGCTGCAGTCTGCCGTGCTAACTGCAATCCACTCTTGCTAGCTCAGCCACCATCTTCTCGCTAGCCCCCATTTTGCTGCTAGTGTAGCCACAGCAGTTATATCAGTGGACAATAGTTCACTGGTTACAGCTGCCAGCCAACTAGCCACAGCTGATGGCCATTTACTACCTGAGCCAGCACCTTTCCACGTGAGGCCGAGAGCCTGGAAACTGCACTCCTGGCTCTGTCCCCACAGCAACTCAGTTCTGACTGATAAAATAGAAGCAGTGCTCTCTCTTCTGCATTCTCGTTCTTTTTATCTGAACATGAGGCTGGTTCTTTGCAGGGCGTTGCTCACATGTATGTCACTCACAGCCATCTCAATTCTGAAGGACACAGAATCTGGTAGGTGGAAGTAAGAGCTATGAAATTTGCTCAGTGAGAACTAGGAAGCTGCTGGCCTTCAAAATGCCCTGATGAGACACTTGGTCACACCAGTTACCCACTGGATGCAGAATGCAGAGCACCCAAGATAGTGTTAGAACACAGGGAAGGAAATTCTCCCTAAAGTTGGCATCTGCTTACTCCTTGCTATTTTCAGCCACGTCCTAAAACAGAGGAATAAACCAGAGTAGAGCTACCAGTCTGCAAAGAGAGGCTTTCTGCTGGAAGCCAGCAATCTGACTTCATTAGGAGTCCCACAATGCTGAGTCCTGCACGTTTCAAAAAGCCAAGACTTCTACACCTGAACTCTAATCATTATAAGCAATAGCTAGGAAGGGGTGGGTCTTAGCAGTAGATAGGTCTGTGGCCCCAAAGATGATGGTATAACTGGAAGTGAGAAGAACCCTGGCTCCTTGACTGCACTGTTGAGGTACTATACCACCCTGCACTCTAGACTTCCAGACTTCTTACTACTTGAGTTAAGTAAGCCCCTGCTTGGCTAAGGTTGTTCTTTTACAGTTGGTAATCCTACTTATACAAGGCCAATAATAATGACAAATGTACATAAAACATCTTATGAACGATCCCTCACATACTACATTCCATTCTATCCCTAGGTGCTTTGTCCTGGACTCTGGATCTCTGCAATAGGCTTGGCATTAACCTTCCAATTCCCCTGCCCTCCCCTTCAGCCCATAACCTACACAATATTTGTAGGTGTAGCAGATCCTCAGCCCCCTAGCACAGTGCCTGACACACAATAGTTAATCTGTACATGTTTGCTACAGATGGAGCATGAATAAAGAGAAATAGCACTGGCCAAAGAATCAGAAAATTACATATCATCCCCCATCTGGAAGGTTCAACTGCATGAACTTGAACAAGGCTGGTAATTTTTCTGGACTTTAGGATTTTTTAGTTGGAATAATAATCTATTTATTGCCTCCAGACAGGAGGTATGTGTGAAAGTTCTTTCAAATTTATAAAACATTCTAAAGAGTATTATTTTGGTTAGCCTTATAAAAATATTAGAGAACCAAATTAGGTTGACACACAAGAGAACATAATTTAGAAAACATTACCATCTATCAACTCTATCAGCAGGTAGAATATTTGGAAAGACTATTGAAAGGTATTAGAAACATAATCACCATTTAACTCGGACATAACCAGAAGATAGTTCAGGAGGCAGAAATAACTAACTGCTACTTATTGTGTCATAACATAATTTTTATTCTATAATTACATGGTCAATATTTACTCAGTGATTACATAGCTTTTCACATGGTTGCTTAAACCCAATAAAATAAAGGAAAAATGGTTATCTTGATTTCCCCAGGGGGATAAATTGGACAAAAATAAACTTTCTTGAAAATCTTATTGGCTTATTTAACCCTGAAAATTGCTAATAGTTTGAAACCAGAAGTATTTTTTGTAGTATAAGCTTTCATTTGTGAACTTCAGATTTCAAAATCAATCCTCAGAACAAAGGGACTACCCCTTTATCTGAAAACCCCTCCTATCTGCCTACATTTCCAATATATAGGGCAGTATTTTTCAAGACAAATAATATTGCCTGCACTTTTAAACTTGTCACATAATGTGATTGAAGATAAAGACCAAAATATTTGAGGCTGCCTCCAAATCCCAAATCCCAAAATTCTGAAAAGACTACTAATATATATTTGCGATTCTCTAAAGTTATCTGTTCTACAGATTATAGGAAAAGATGCTTAAAAAATCTTCTGTGTTTTTATTTTTCAGTTTTGCATTGGAAAATATACCTTGTAAATTAACTGGAGGTTTACTAAGGCATGTTGGGACCATCATTTACTTTCAGAGGATGAAAAGGTCTGCCCAGTAAGAAAACCAAGCTGCTTCAGAAAAGTACCTCAGAATCCAAAATAGGTCCAGTCTGAAATGTGCCATCATTCCTGATTTATGACAGCTTTATTGTTTTGCAGGTTCAGTGAAATTTACTAGTCTTGTATTAAGAAGCTATCTGTTCAACTTAAGGCACTTTAAGAATTCTAGAATTGAGGCAACTAAATTTGGATAAACAGAATTGAAAGAAATCTCTTCCAGGGAGAGTTGCTCAGACAAGAAGGAAAGAGAATACTGCAAAGCTTCTGCACACTTGAAAGCTCAGCTCCTCTACTCAGTAGACTTGAAAATGAAGGGGAAAAAAAGATTCAATTGCTTGAGTTTAATTTGGAATACTGTTGGACATTGCTATACTTAATGAATCTACATATTTCATGATCCGCCTGATTGTTTCTATTTATATGACGGGCAGCGTAAAACTGTTAAATATTGGTTGAGAAATATAACCTAATGGCATGTATGATGTATTTTTATTGTTGCAATAAGAGCAAATAACATATACACTACTCATAGTGAATAATAGCACTTCTTCCACATGAAAAAGAGCAAATTGGTATTGGTTTCAGAGCTATTTCTATGTTTCAATAAGACTTATTGAAGATATATGATTTAAAAGGCTGAAAAGTTGTTTCAAACCAATCCTTTATCATAACAGAGCAGAATTAAAGGCAGCAATGTCCAACCTGAATCCCTCTAGTCCTTTATCACTTATACTCCATATATGTCCAAAAAGGAAGTAAGGCCAAGTAAGAAAAGCTGTGAGTGTGTGTGTGTGTGTGTTTCTGTGTGTGTGTGTGTGCGCGCACGTGCGTGCACGCTAAAGGGAGGAAAGAAAGGAAAGGTTGGAAAAGTCTATGTAGTTATGCTTGTGAACTGAATATGAGGAAAGAATTACATTTTTTGCAGAAAGATCAAAAAGGAAGCATAAGGCTTTTCAGAGCTTTTATTTTATTAGTAGCTTTTATACCATACAAGTTTGCTGTGAGAGGAATACATAAAATAACATGTCAATTACTTAGCAGACTCTGGCACATAGTGGACAAAATACTTATTAGTTCATTCACTCATTCAACAAATACTTCTTTGGCACCTACTGTGGATCAGGTACTGTCTTGCTAAATGGGAATCTGAAATCTGAATAATTTGTCACTGGGAATTTTTAGGGAAGAAAAAAGAAAATGTTAACGGCTAGACCTCAAATGTAGATTTACAAAAAACCCTGAGGCTTTTCGTGTATTTCACGGCTGTCTTTGATAGGTGTCAAAGACCTAGTGTTAAATTTTGATTCTGTAAAAGTATTATAGCACAGACATGGAGGTTTCTAGAGCTCAGAGTTGACCCAGTACTAGAGCTAAGATACTCTGTTCTGGAGAGATAGATGTTTAGCATGAATCCACTGAAAAGAGTTCTCAAGATTGATATCCAAGGCCTTTTCTTGAAGTTCAGGTACTTTGGATTGTTGATTAAAATATGCATTTGCTTATGGTAACAGGAAACAGAAACAGAGGTATGATTTGAAATCCTCCTTACCCAGAAATATCTCTCCCTCCTTGGCATAAGGCACCCAAAACCTGAACTTCTATAAGAGATATATTGCATTGGGAGAGAACATTTCTTCAGGCATCCTTTGGACATTTCTATTACGGTGCTTCTTATATATAGTTTATTTGTTTTTCTTTTTAAAAAAAAAAATGTGAGCATATTTTGCTTCCTATTCTATAAACCCAGCACCTAGCAGATTGCCAAGCATATAGAAGGCACTCAGATGTTTATATCGAGAGTGAATAAACTTGCAGTTCCCAAGGGTGCAAGGGTGCAACTCTTAACCAGATGGCAGAGATCTGCCCGTAGATTGCCTGGACAATATGAATAATATAGCCTGACCCACACTTGTACTAGTGGAGAGCCACGGACATTCCTGCCAGCAGCACCATACTGCTTTCAGGAAGGAGCATTAGATCTGTTCAGGCACTCAAACACATTTGTCATTAAAACTCTAGAGTCTGACAATACAAAACATGAAAAATATTACTGTTTCCTAGAGAAGCGGAGGGCAGGTATTATCAATCATCTATTTCCACTATAAAACAATCATCATATGACTTACCGTGAACTTTCATGGGTCCTCAGGAAGTTTAGCTACCAAATGCAACCCTGACCACTAAATCAATTCACCTGTGAAATGAAATAGTTTGTTCAGATGGCCTTCATCTTAGACAAGACTAAGAAAGGGCCAAAGAATCTAAAACATCTTGTCCTTCTCCTTGTTTAGTGAAAATTAAGGCATCTAACTAAAAGAATTTTTTTAGTCTAGATCCTAAAACCAACTTTAAAAAACTCATTATTCAATTAAATTTAACAAAAAAATTTTTGAGGGCCTACTAGATGCCACAGAGATAATAGAACTAAGAGTCTCCATTTTAAATGACCTAATAACATAAAAGAGTTGTTTTCCACTGTTTAAGTGACAATTCAGAGAAATGAAAGTTTGAGAACTTCTGGTCACAGAGAAAATAAGACAAATCCACAAGAAATAGTTAACTGAGGTAAAAATATAACAGAAGTATCAACGAAATATTGTATGAATCATATCTCTTTAGGATATTTTCTGACATTTTTAAAAGACATTTAAGGAGAGAAATATTCTTTTTATGAAAAAGAAAATAGGCAAATGGTAAAAGTTTAAAACAAATGATAGCCCTGGCTGCCCCACTCTCTGGTCTCACCCACAGGGCAGCAATCGTCAATTCTTTGGGTTACATTATAATACTGACCTCCCTACTTCTAAATAATAACATTGAACTGTATCCTGGTTTACCAATTTTAGACAACCTCTATTAATTCCCTTTGTGGTATATAAAGATTGAGCTCTCTACCCCACTACCACATTTTCCCTTCCTAATTTTTCATAACATTTTGTTAAGTCAATCATCAGTGTTTATTGCTGTGCAATACTGACAGATGTACCGTGTTTCCCCAAAAATAAGACCTAGCCAGACAATCAGCTCTAATGCGTCTTTTGAAGCAAAAATTAATGTAAGACTTGGTCTTATTTTACTATAACTTATATTATATTAATTTTTATTACATTAACTTTTATATAAGACCGGGTCTTATATAACATAACATAATATAATATTAATATAACATAACATAACATAACATAACATAACATAACATAATATAATATAATATAGTATAATATACCGGGTCTTATATTAATTTTTGCTCCAAAAGACACATTAGAGCTGATTGTCCGGCTAGGTCTTATTTTCGGGGAAACATGGTATTATGATTATTATTTCCTTTTTTGTACGACTTCATGTTTTTTCTTAACTACACAATTGTTTTGTTTTTCATTTACTTAGTTTTCAATGTCTCTATCTCTAATCTTTCTCAAATATTCAAGTTTATCTGAGAAAATGCCTCTTAATTTTGTTTTTCGTATGGGTCTTTGTATAGTTCATTTGGTCTTTCATATTAAATTGCACATTCATTCTATTCTTCTCTCCCTACACAAATATTACCTTTCTGCTTCCTGGACTCCTGTTATCTTCCTGCTCCAATCTTCTGTGGCTACTCTCAAGGACTCTTGCACAGCTGTCTTAGGACTTTCTTTGGTATATTTCTATGCTCTTTCCACTGTCTCCTGGACCTCATATCTTCTTTTTGCATCTCTGCCTTCATTTTGGTGAAGAATATCCTTCAGGATCTTTCTAAGACAGGGTGCCTCAGAGGCACAGATTTGGAGTCCTGGCATGTATCACCTTCACACATAATTGATAGTTTCCTTCCATCCACATAGAATTCAAGGTTGTAACTCATTTTTTCCTTGAAATTCGGAGATACTACCCCATTGTCTTCTAGCTTCCAGTGAGTAAAGTTGTCAAATGTAATCCTGCACACTCATTTTCATGGCAAAAATCCATGCAGCAGTTGTTCAAAACACTACTTCTATTTCTTCACCTTCTCTCCTCAACTCATTTTAGACGGGCTTCCTTTGTCACCATTCCATTAAATCAGGTCTGATAATGATCAAAAGGGCTCTTCCTTGGCCATTTCCAATAATCAACATTCTGTCCTCCTCTTAAATTGAGCTCTCCATGGAATTTGACATTGCTAAATGCTCCCGCCTCCTTAGGCCACTTTCTTCCCTGGGCTTCTACAGCAAAACTATCCCCATGGTTACCTTACCACCCCCTCCTTCTCAATCTCCTTTGTCAGCCCTTCCTCCTCTGACTTCTAATTATTGAATTATGCTGGAGTTTGCTTCTTAGCTTTCTTTTCTCTAGTCTTTCTCCTCAAGTGATCAATCTCAGTTCAACGGCTGATAAATAACCCCGGCATGTTAATGGCTCTGTCTTGTCTCATGAGCTCCAAATTCATTTATTCAACTGCCTGCTCAAGACTTTCACTTGAAAGTCAAGGGAGCATCTCAAATTTAACATGTCTAAACAGAACTCCTGATTTTCTGCCCCACTCCTGCTCCCTCTGCCAGGCTTTACCATCTCAGTAAATGGCAACTCCATCTACCCAAAACTTAGGAGTTAGGTTCCAAACCTAGGAGTCAATGTTGACTCTACTCTTTCCCTTCACTCCACATCTAATAAATTTTAAGTACTGATGGTTCTATCCATAAATTATATCTTAAATCTCTAGTCGAAATTATCATCTCTCATCTGATTACTGCCACAGCCCCTATATTTCTTAGGTTCTCTTACCCTTTGGTTTCAGGAAAGAATTGGTTAATGGCAAGCACTGGCAGAAGACTGAAGGGCAGCCCCCACTGGAGGGCCTCAGCTTCCAGCTATGAAAGTTCTACATCCTCAAATTGTCCTTCCAGGCCTAGGGGTGGCCATAGATCCCTACTGTTACTAATCTTTGGATTTTCTCAACATCCTGTATTGCTTCTTCCTGCAGCAATACAACAATCTTCCCATGTTAAATTCCTTGTATTCAAAAGCCCTAGACTTGCTTCCATTTTTAAGGCTGGATTTCAACTAAAATCAGTTCTATTTACTTATTATTGGCTTTACCCAGTGAAAAGTAATCTACATAAAAGCAGGAAATTTGGTACCCAGAACCCTGCCCAGCCTCTCCCGAATACTCGGGATAAATATATTTTACTATATATTTACTATATATGTTGCTATATATTTTACTATATAAAATAAATATATTTTAGATGAAGGGAGTGTTGAAGCATTTATTCATAGCAACAAGACATTTGGATGATATACAGTTAAAAACATCATAACTACGATAAAATTTAGAATTTTATAATACTCAATAGAATTTTTTAAGTTTTATAGAGGATCTAGAGTAACTAGGATAAAATCATCAGAACCCAAAATAAAAAAAGTCAAATTAAAAAATAAATAAATAAAAATAGGCGAAGAGCTCAAATGACCTCAGCATAAAGAAATTACTTTCTGAAGTTCATTTCATTCCATTAATTTGGGTACAAGCTTTAAGTTATTTTTTAAAGTTTATTTTATCTATAAAACACATGTTTTCATTAAATGCATCATTACTTTTATGACCCTTGTAATCAATCTCCTTTTACCCCTTCTAAACGTGAGAAACAAATAAGACAGACACAAACATTTATATTGATGAGCTTTAAAAAATATGTGGGAGTTGGCTTAAGGGAACTGGAATTAAGATAGCTTTATTATGAAATCTACATTCAGGGCAGAATTTACATGACTAAGGAGTCTGAGAGTATTTCACAGCTCAGAAAAAAAAAGCAACCCAAAGTAAAATGGACCCAGAACAGTGTTTGTATGAAATAAAAACAGATAAGTAATTAAGGCCTACTTTAAGACACTAAACTCTCTTCAAAAAAGAAAATTGTGATCATGAGTTTTTCTTTAAGTATAGGGATTTTTTTTTTTTTTTTAAGCTGTAAAACAGAGATTGCAATGCTAAGGCTCACTGGTTGCACCTGCCTCAAAGACTAGTTTCTTTTGACACACACAAAGAGTTGTTTATTGCATTTTGTTCAGTTTTTTAATTTGAATTTGTTGCCAACGTTTAAAAATCAGGCAGTTTCACATAAACATCTGGAACTGTGAAATCTCTCTGAAAATTCCAGCAGTGCCATGATCAGCTCTTCCCAAGCAGTGGATGACTTCTTAGAGAGGCACAGGCTCTCAGGGCAGACTTATCCCTCCCTTCTTCTTGGGCCTTATATTCACCCACCTTCTCTAATTAAAGTCTCCTGCTTGGCTCACTAAGGATTTGCATTTGCTCACACTGCAGGAAGCTATCTCATTTCACTTTCTGCTAATTTGAAATGTTTTCAGTTCCTAAGATGGTATCCTTGGGCTGGAGACATAATGGTTGGTGTTTGCAAGCTCAGGTTGAAGAGTCAGGTGAATAAAGGAACTTTCCAGTTTTACCTCTTTCCCTAAACATAAGGCTTCCTCTGATCACCATAACATGTGTGGAGGGGAGCACTGCTGCAGTGTCATGCATCAGGCAGCAAGCAGGTAAACCCTTACTCTGTGTCACCAAGGTGCATGTCTGGGATTCTCAGGGTCTTAGCTGTTTATTGCCAGGAAGCACCTCAGTCTCTGCAAGGCACTACCCTAATAGCTTCTGGAGAGGGACTGTATTATCAGTGGTATGGATTTCATCCAATTTCCAAAGCAAATACTGAAAATATTAAGTGCTACTAACTCACTTTGTCACATACCAACTGCCTTCAAAAAAGACCATGTTATTTTTCTCATAGTCAGAAATGTCTTTTTCTGCTGGGAAACATTCACTGATTCCGGTACTCATTAGGACAAATTCTTGACATTAAAAACAAACCTTCTCCAAACTGAAGACTAATTCTCATAACAGCCCCATTTATTTCTGCATTAATTGGTAGGTAGTTGACTTTAAAAATTGGCTCTAAAACCTCGTAGAAATTGAAATTTTTAATGGCTTAATGGCATTAAGGCATATAATTTACAATCTCACAAAGCTTTTGTCTCCTGTAGTCCGATTTTTACCTTCTTTGATTCTAGTTTTATAATGATAAACATTATAAAAAGCCCAGGCAGCTAAAGAGATACTTCCTGAATCCATATTTGGGTGTATAAGGGCAAAGATGCTGCCAATTAAAAATGCAGTAGAGCCCACTATTGTTGATTTATGGCTTTGGAGAGCACAACTTTTCCTCATTTTGGTTATTCAATTTGGATAACAACCCAGTTGCTATTTGAAATAACTTGATTTTCCCCGTCAACGTGCAATTCTTCTAACACCATCATTTGGCATACTGACTGATGATGATTGGATAAATTTGCTAGACTTTTACTATGAATCATTTAAATTACTCTTTTGCATAAAGGTTTAAATTTGCTTTGGAGCAACCATTAGAAAATTCTTTTAAGCACTGTTTTGTTTTCCATGGTATTATCTCAATTTCTGCACTGGTTTGTTTTGGTTTTTTTTTTCCCTCTCAAGGCTATCACTATTAATTGTCCTTCCCCTTTCACTTTACTAAAACACAACAAAACACACCTTCCAAACTGAAGAGGTGGAGGTTAGGAAAAGGGGAGACGATAGAAATGAAACTCTCCCATTTACTTCACGAGCACCCCTGAGTGATATCATCTCCACCCCAATGAAACTACCTCCCTCCAGGACCTGGACATCCCACTTTCTAGGTTTCGGTTAAACAGGCAGGATCAAGAATCAATTGGTCTTTTTATAAAATTGTAACTCCAACAACACCCAAAGCCTAGAAATCCATATGCTATGTACCAGAGGAAAGCCTGACAATCTGTTTCTGATTTATCAAGAGGAACCTGGGTCAGATTATTAGACCAGAAGGAGTAGAGGACAAGGCCTACCCTCAGAGAGATCTAGAAAGCCACAGGGCCAGATGCTCAATAGATATACAGCTACAGCAGAGATCCTTCTTCTCACTAGTAGTCACTTCTTTTAGTTTAACAACCAAAGCTCATGTATTGTCTCCAGGAGACTGCTGCAAAACAATCATGTATTACCTGGAAGGATAGATGAATGGCATCCTGTTAATTGCCTATAAATGGATTGGATGTGAAAGAGTTGTGCTGTCCAACAAGTGGCCACTGGTCCCATGTGGCTAGCAAGTAGTTAAAATGTGGCTGCTCCAAATTAAGATGCACTCTAGGTATAAATAACACACAAGATTTCAATATATATCAAAGCGGTAATATTAAAATGTCAGCCATTATTACCATATTATTATTACAACCAAAAAGTATGGAATATTTTTCCAGAGATGTAGTTTCATGATTCTTGGCACCTGCCTCACAGAATATCTCTTTCAGAAAAGTTAATGCTGATCAAGTCTGCAAATAATTAGGTTATGAGATGCCCCCAATTTCTCCAAATTGACTACCTACACATGATCCAGATTCACCAAACACTTAATTGCCCAAATGTTCTCAGTGCTAATATATCTGGACAAAGGAAGAGGGAGATATACGCTAACAAAGCTTGGCCAAAGTGCTTGCAGCTTCAGCTGGCAGTTGAAAGAAGATTTAGATAAGCATTCTAAACTCGTAGAAGTATCCTTATTTATTAGCATTCTTCTAAATTAGCACTCTTGAGATTTGCCAATCACACATAAGAATTCTTTGGTGTTTCTGCCTTTTCAGAATGGCCTCTGGGTTGAATTTATTCCAGGCATCCATATGCTCAAAACATATGGAAAAGAGAAAAAGGGAACGTTTTTCCAAAGGATTCTTAAATTTTATTTCTAAGAGAAACATTGTCTTGTTATAAGACATTTTTTAATGTTTTCTCCTCTTGACTAAATGGAAAAAGTTAATTTATGGAATTTTTACCCTATGGATACTGGTAGTGAAAGAGGTTGATTTTTACTATTGATTATGAAGAACAAAAACTCAATATTTCCTTCTTGGACATATGGACTTAAAGATCGGGTCTATGTCCTTGAAGAGCTTGGATTCTAAATATAAAAATAGGACAAGTCAAGAAATGCTTTAAATAAAAATAGGGAGCTATAGGTAATGCTACAGAGTAAGAGAAATTTTCCCCTATGACCTTAACACCTTCAGTTTGCCTTTCTCCACCCCCCAATGAACGCTTTCGAAATTATTTTCTTCTTTCCCAACTCCCCTTTCTAAAGTCTCAGAGATCTCCTCCTGGGCTAATCCTGTATGTGTTACAGAAATGAAGTCTGCCAAACTTCCTCCAAGGACAGGTCTAGAACCCTCATCCAAGAGGAATAATTTGGGAAAAGATGTGTCAACTAGTCACTTGGATACAAGAAGAGCCTTTTAGATACCTATCCTACCTCTTTAATCTGTAAGCATCCAATCTGTCTCCACATGATGCTAACCCTATGAACGCAAATATTCCAACAGGCAGTCAGTTCCATTTGATCAGTTTGATATGGGTGTCCAGTTATGAGCAGCATCACGTTGCTAGACGACATAAGCACTTATGAATTCAGATTGAATAGCGTTTTAAAGTCAAAGACCTAGAAGACGTAACGACCAGAGTTGCTGCCTAGAATCATTTCAAGGAACACTGAATTTAAGCCTGTTGGGAGGAATTCTACTATTACTGTTGAAAAACTTTATTCTATGCAAAAATAGAAAGCCTGATTTCGGCTTTCTCCTAAATCTCAAGAAGTATCTACAATGTTCATGATGAAAATTGCTTATTCTGCTCTCAGGTTAAGTTGGGACTTAAATTTGTGTACTTGAAATGTGTTCATTTATTTACTTGTCCAATAATTTCTTCAACATTTAAATGTCTTGAAATGAGAAGCAGAAATGAAGGCAGAATTTGAATAGCATTCATAAGTGGATAATTTAGGATAAAAAAATGCATTCATATAAAAAGCAGTTGAACAAATATTTATACAGCAGAACCAGTTCACTTTACAGGTCAGCTGTAGAATGAACACTTCCCAAATAATGAGCATTCATGGCAAGTATTTTTTTTCTGTTATATACAGATGGAACCAAATAGTTTCAAATCCATTTAAGGGGCCAGATATTATGGCCATATATGGTTAAGAATGTAATCCAAATGATTCTGAATACAAATTCTACATCATTTTTTTTGTTAATACTTGAATGATTCTAGAGTTATTTTTATAATTTTTGTTTCCCAAAACTCCTTAAATATAAGGAAATCAATCAATCTAAGAGAAAATTTTAACTGCTACAGAACCAGCAGAAAAGAACAGCAAGGTAAAAAGAAGTAACAGAAGAAGCAATAGCAATAGAAAAGCCTAGTCAGTCCAAAGGATACACTGAAACTCATATTATTTAGAAATTTACCGTGTTTTAATTTGACTTCTAAGAACAGCAATAGTTAAGAGGACTACGAGTAGTCAAGTTGAAAGGACAAAATCGAGCCCTAACACAGTCCCAGATAATTAAGGTTCACTAAAGAACTCTTTCTTTCTCTTTCTCCCTCTCTCTGTCTCTCCCTGTGTGTGTGTGTGTGTGTGTGTGTGTGTGTGTGTGTGTGTGTGTGTCTCCCTCTCTCTCGCATAATAAAGCTCTACAGGAGAAACAGATAAATATAACATACATACATAATATATTTATCAGAAATCATATTCTATCCTTCCTGGGTTTTTTTTCTTGCTGTACTCCCTTAATAGTATCGCTTTCTTAGTTGTTTTAAGAAACCTTTCATACGTTTTGTAAACAAATGGTATATAACAGAAAGACTGGAATAATAACTCTAAATCTGAAAAGGGAAAAATTCTAGGCCATTTTCCCACAGGACTGCCTGCTTCTTAGGCATTGCTGCTTGGTTATTCAATTAAAGTAGAAGGCAGAAAAGCACCCCATGCAGCACTTAGTCTTGCCCTCCTCCCGCATCCAAGTAAGACTGGATATGCCAAGTTTCTGAGCAATTGATTCAGAACCAATTTGTGGCAAACAAATGCTCTCCCGCTACTTAGAGTGGAAAGATCTCTCCATGCACTTTTGTCTAGACAGTCTCGACTTCAGGAATATAATGTGTTTGCTGGCCCTCCAGTGATTTATTAAATGCCAAATCTATACAGCACAGGCACTAAAGCTTAAGAAATGGAAAAATAGCTTACCCAGTGGACTTGTAATGACTTATTAAGATTATGTTGGCAGCAAGACTTATACGGTATCAATAAATAATAGCGATCTATCAAATAACTTTGGTTGAAATGGTAATGTTTAGAAATATCCCATTTAAGGTGGGTGAAATGCACCCACTGGGAATTAGTGGCATGGAAAATATTCCTGTACAGTGATGTGAAAGAATCTCAGGCCCACTACAGCAATTGTGCTTGGAATTTTAGTTGCCTTTAAAAAATAAAATTGAAGGTAAGCTCCCTTTTTTGAAACTAAGTTTCAAAAAAGAAAGGTTTAGACCGAAATCCACCCAAGAGAAAACAATGGCTTTTTATTATGAAAAGCCTAATATGTTTTCTTCATTTTTATGTCACAAGTAAGTAATCAGATGCATATCATTATTCATATTATTCATATTTTATATTTTCCTTTGATAATCCTATTAAAAATAGACTCTCATGAATTTCCTAACCAAATGTTAAATGCTAGCAGACATTTCAAAGAGTTATGATAGAAGCAGAAAAAGCATAATGGAAAAGAATTATTTCATGCTAAAAAGAAAAATCATATTTGATAATAAAAAAATCTTTGCCAGATGTTTGCTATATAAAATTTTTTCATATCATCAGATTCAAGGTATTGTGTTGCTAGGTATTTATCATTTTTGCTCAGCTGTACAACAATGAAAAAATTTTTAACTATTTTGTTGCAATCCATAACATATACTTTAAAAAGACATCATATTGTATCTGAAACTGATCATTACAATACGTTCAAAATATAGATTACTCATGAAGGTATTAACTATTATGAATCCTTAATTTATAACACTATGAAAAGCACTATTGCCAGGAAAATAGATGTTTATTCACTTTCTTTGAGAGATGTTATTCAGAAATAACCTAAAAATCCATTAATCTTTACCAAAAAAATTTTTCTTGTTGATCAACACGGTGCAGCTAAAGCAATTTTCTCAAAAACAATGTATGATTGATTTCCTCAAATTGTTCTTTTTAATATTTAAACATTCAGAATACCGAAAAATTGTAATGAGATATTTGACAGCTATAAGATGTACATTATTTCTCTGAAGTTCTCGGATTTTTCTCACAGAGCAAAAAGAGCAAGCTGTTGGAGTGCTTTCCATACTGTCATTTCCTGATGCTTCTTCTCCATCACAGCCACAGTTAGAGCACACAGCTTTTAGTTAGTGTATACTAGGTGGCAGACACAAGTCACTTTAGGAATTGTTGTTTTGTATTTGCTATTCCTTAAAAAAATAAATAAATAATTAAAGAGGTCACACTCCATGAGGTTCAGTACATTTTCTAAGTTCACACTGATTACTGGGAGAACCAAAACTCAAAACCACACCAGGCTCCAAAGTCTATGTAGCTTTCAGCACTCCTTTTCTACAAAATTAAATTTGACCAAAATCAGAGTTTTTAAATCAGAAAAAAAAGGTACTTTAAATATAGGTAGTCATAACTAATATTTGGCTGTCTTTTTCTGCTTTTGACAAAGTTAACATTAGGCAACAACCACGTTAGTTTAAGTTTTAGAACTTTAGATTTTTAAATTTAAATTGGGTTTAAATTTCAAATGAGAGGTGGTGTGTGCAGTGCCAGGCAAAAATGTAACGTGTGTTCCAAAATATTTTGTAATTTTATTAGGAATTATTTCAGTACCATATTTTTTAAGCGTAGTCTTCTCCAGTGTTAAATAATAAGAAAAAATATGTAATTTGATTAGTTTAAGGTAAAAGTTGACATTCCTGGTAAAAATTGGTTCTGAATATTATTTATTGGTTGACTACGTTTGAACTCTTTTTCCTAAGTTTGTCCAGAGGCTGACAAGAATCCAGAATAACTGAATACAGCCCCATGCAGGGCACACACATCACTGGAAAATTTCAGAACACCTGGGACAGAAGGAAGCTCATTTCATTTAGCTATCCTGTTTCCCCAAAAATCAGACCTAGACAGACAATCATCACTAATGCATCTTTTGGAGCGAAAACTAATATAAGACCCAGTTTTATTTTACTATAAGATCCGATCTTACATAATATAATGTAAGACCCAGTCTTATATTAATTTTTGCTCCAAAAGACCCATTAGAGCTGATTGTCTGGCTAGGTCTTATTTTCGGGGAAACACGGTATCAACACCAACACTGCTAGAAAGTAATATGATGTTTTCAAAATAATTCCCAACATATTCTTCGTGAAAAGTATTGCTTTGCAAAATTCCATATTAATTTGGGATTATGATGGTGAAATGGAGGAGTTTGGAGTTGTGTCTTGTTCTTCATTCATTCTACAAATATTTATTGTGTACCTATTCTGTTGGGGAAGCAGATTAAGTTACAGAAAATTAAATTACTAATCACAAATGTAGAAAGACCAGTTCAACAACAAAATATCAAAATTTCAGTCAATTCAAGTCAGTTCACCACATAGTGAGTCACTTCCCTGTCCTCAGGGAATTTACAAGCTTATCCATTCTTGAACACAGAATTGACACAGGAACTCCTTGAGGGTAGGAACCTATATTCATGAATATTTAAGGAATCCTTCCTAGTCTAAAATAGTGTCTAGAACAGTATGTGAGGAATAGCTCAGAAAATATTTGTTGAAGGAGAAAATAAAATGAATCAATGAATAAATAAATGACTGTGATTAAACTGTATCTTACAAACTCTGACAGTAAAAAGGGCTTTATTGAAAGAGGAAAGAATATTGATTACTACTAATGAAATTGAATTGGTAAACAATACCGTCCCAAGAAACAGAAGTCCTGGACCAGATACTTCAAAGGTGAATTTTACCAAACATTCAAAAACGAATTAACACCTATTCTCCTCAAAGTATTCCAAAAAATTCAAGAGGAGAGAATACTTCTAAGCCCTAACTACAATGCCACCATTGCCCTGACTCCAAAACCAGACAAAGACATTACAAAAAAGAAAACTATTGGCCAATATCCCTAATGAACAAAGATATAAGATATAAAAATCATCAAGAAAATATTAGCAAACTGAATTCAGCAATACATTAAAAAGATCATACAGCACGATCAACTGAGATTCACTCCTGGTATGCAAGGTTGGTTCAAGATCCACAAATCAATTAACATGATATACCACATAAACAAAATGAAAAATAAAAATCATATGGAACAAGACAAAGATGCTCACTTTCACCACTTTTATTCAACATAGTACTGGAAGTCCTACCCACAGCAATCAGACAAGAAAAAAAAAGGCATCCAAATTGGAAAGGAAGAAGTAAAACATGTCATTATTTGCAGATGACATGATACTAGAGAGAGAGAAACACAAAGATTCCACTAAAAAACTATTAGAACTGATACTTGAATTTAGCAAAGTAGCAGGATACAAAATCAATATTCAGAAATTGGTTACATTTTTTATAGCCCAATAATGAACTATGAGAATGAGAAATTAAGAAAATAGTTCCATTTACAATTGCATCAGAAAAAAAAAAAAGAAAGAAAACCCTAGGAATAAATTTAACCAAGGACATAAAAGACTTCTACTCAGAAAATTATAAGACACTGAAGTGAGAAATTAAAGATGTAAATAAATTGAAGTATATACTATGCTCATTGGTAGGAAGAATTAATATAACTAAAATGTCCATACTACCCAAAGCAATCTACAGATTCAATGCAATTCCTATCAAAATACCAATGGCATTTTTCACAGAACTAGAACAAATAATCCTAAAATTTATATGGAACCATAAAAGACCCCAAGTAGCCACAACAATCTTGAGAAAGAAGAACAAAGCTAGAGGTATCGTGCTATCTGATATCAAACTATATTACAAGGCCATAGTAATCAAAACAGTACAGTATTGGCATAAACAGACACATACATCAATGGGACAGAATAGAGAGCCCAGAAATAAATCCATGCCTATATGGTCATCTAACCTATAACAACAGCAGCAAGAATATACACTGGGGTAAGTACAGTCTATTCAATGAATATTGCTGGGAAAACTGAACAGATACATGCAAAAAAAATGAAACTGGACTACCTTCTTACTCCATATGTAAGAATAAACTCAAAATGGATAAAAGACTTAAATGTAAGACCAGAAACCATAAAACTCCTAGAAGAAAACATAGGCAGTAAACTCTCAGACATTACCCTTAGTAATATTTCTACTAATATATCTCCTTATGCAAGGGAAACAAAAGAAAAAAGAAACAAATGGGACTATATCAAACTAAAAAGTTTTTGCACAGCAAAGGAAACCATCATCAAAATGAAAAGACATCCTACTGAATGGAAGAAGATATTTGCCAATAATATATCTGATAAGGACTTAATATCCAAAATTCATAAAAAACTCATACAGCTCAACACCAAAAAAAAACAAGCAATCCAATTAAAAAATGGGCAGAGGACCTAATAGACATTTCTCCAAAGAGGACATACAGATGAACAATAGACATATGAAAAGATTCTCAATATCACTAATCATCAGAGGAATGCAAATAAAAACCACAATGAGATGTCATCTCTCACCTGTCAGAACTGCCATCAACAATAAGTCAACAAACAACAAGTGTTGGTGAGTATGTGGAACAAAGGGAATACTTGTGCACTGTTGGTGGGATTGCAAATTGGTGCAGCCACTATGGAAAAGAATGTGGAGGTTTCTCAAAAATTTTAAAATAGCACTACCTTATGATCCAGCAATTCCACTCCTGAGTATTTATCTGAAGAAATCCAAAACACCAATTCAAAAAGATACATGCACTCCTATGTTCCCTACAGCACTTTTAAATTGTCAAGATATGAAGAAACCCAAGTGTCCATCAATACATGATTGGATAAAGAAAGGGTGGCACATATATACAATGGAATATTACTCTGCCATAAAAAAGAATGAAATCTTATCATTTGAGGCAACATGAATGGACCTAGAGCGTATTATGCTTAGTGAAATAAGCCAGATTGAGAAAGACAAATACTGTATTATCTCACTTATAACTGGAATCTACAGAACAAAATAAACGAACAAACAACAGAAACAGACTCATAGATACAAAGACGATACTGATGGTTACCAGATGGGAAGAGGATTGAGGGAATTGGAGAGAAAGGTAAAGGGATTAAGAAGTACAAGTTGGTAGTCACAAAAGAGTCATGGGAATATAAAGTACAGTATTGGGAATATAGTCAATAATACTGTGAAAACTATGTATAGTGTCAGATGGGTACTAGATTTATCAGGGAGAGCACTTCATAAATTATATCAATGTCTAACTACTATGCTCTATACCTGAAACTAATAAAAAATAATATGAATGTCAGCTGTAATTTTAAAAAAATAGTCATGGGGGTATATGGTACAGCATAGGGAATATAGTCAATAATATTGTACTAACTACATATAGTGTCAGATGAGTAATAGACTTACTGGGGTTATCACTTTGTGAGGTATATAAATGTCTAATCACTATGTTGTTTTGTAAAACTGAAAACTACTAAAAAGAAGGGGTGGGGGGGAGAACAGAGTTAGACCAAGTAAGAGGCTATTGAATTAATCTTTGTTCATGTAATTACCATTGAAATGATACAGAGATGGTGGCAGTGAAAAGGGGATATAGAGGCCCTATGAAGATAGGTTCATAGAAGATAGTTTGAAAAAAAACTATAGGACTTGTTGATAAAATAGGGGAAAGGAAAACTGAAGAATCAAAGATGTAATTCAGAAATCACTTAGCCTGGGCACCCAGAAAACAGGAGGTCTCACTAAGAGAAACAGGAATGTAGAAGAAGAGCCAGCTTTGGGGGAAGTTAAGAATTCAGTTTTGTGCATATTAATTTATCTACCATACTTGTGGCCCAGCAATAGTCACGCCTGAGGCATCTCACATTTTAAAAAATGTAAATGTGAAAAGCAGACAGGCAGTTTCTGCTTTTCGTCACCTCAAATATCATCAATTTGATTTCTTGAAAGTCTCTTTTATAGAACTGTATTTGACTTCCTGCCTCCTTCATCAGCTCATTTATCAGGTGCAGCCGTCACTTTCCGGAGTTGTGGAAGATCAGTTTAGCCCGGCCCTGCCGTTGGTAAATCAGGATTGGGCTCTCCTATGCAGCAGTGCCATCTAGTGGTCAGAGAATGTCACTTCCGGCTACACTGTACACAGACTTGATGGAGATGGGGGACCAAGCAGAGGGGAATATCCTGTTTTCCGTTCCAATTTCTAGGTGTGCTATGGCAAAAATATGTACCTCTCATTGTGTAAACATGACTTTATGAGAGCTTATCCAGTCACAGTGCTAAGAAATGAAGTACAACGTCTGCTTTTTAATGTATTATTAGCAAATAATAGGGACACAGTCTAATGAGAACAGTGAAATCAGTATAGTTCTATTTTGTTGTTTTTCATACAGTTTTTCATATTTGATGAAGAAATGGTAATTGTAGCCATAAATATTAAGTTGGCTATATTCATATCATTAAGGCAACTGTTTATAAATACCTAACTTGTAAATATCTCACATATAAATGGGTCACTTACCTTAACAACCTTAAAGCCTCTCCCTTCATTTGCTCTTCTATATACCTCTCATTCACTTTGGGAAAACAAACAAACAAACAATAAAAACAAAACAGTAAGCTGTTTTAATGCCCACTGCCCAAAGTCATCTCTTTATCTCAGAATGTTAGAATATTTTGTCAAACCTTTACAGCTGTTTATTATATGCATGTCTTATCTCCCTTGCTAAGCTGTAAGCTTCTTTGAGGCAGAATCCATCTCGGACTTATGCATTAAAAACTCCAAACAGCTGATTACAAACAGTGTTTCTAACATCAGGGAGTCAAAGCCCCTTTTCAGAATCCCATGACATCCTACCCAGAAAATAACTGCACATACATGCAAACTTTTGCTCATACTCTGAGGGATTTCAATGGTCCTTGAAGCCCATTAACATGTTGGTCCATTTTTAAAATCGTGATCTAAAATGAACTGCAGAAACACAGCCTATTCATAATGTGGAGCATCCGGACTAGGGAAAAAAGGCACATGCAGAGATACAGAGTAAAACTTATAAAAACTGGCTTCCCCTGCACTGTCAAAAATCCACCAGGAGAAAAAAAAATCTATTTCTGTTTACTGAGATTAGTAAAATTCCTCAAACTTAGGGAAATGCATGAAATGTGGAAATGGTCATCCAAGAGTCCAGATAAAACCAACACCCCTTCTTTTACCAATGTCCCAAGGAAGGCCTGCCACCACCCCCAGCTCCAGCTTTTGGAGCTCTCTGGTATTCTAGTTTCTTGACCTAAGTGTAAAAAGAAAATCTTATCCTACGTATTTAGCAATATTAGAATTTCTCCATAGTTAATACCACCCCCCCTCTCTCCGTCACACACACTCTAAGTGGGGAAAATGTCCAAAGCACAAAAATAGGTTTCTAACCCTAAATGTGCATATGTTGGTTTGGATGGCAAACCTGGGATCTCTCATTTCCTCCTTAACCTTCCCCCCAAATCCTCTTCTCAATGTAAGAGCACTAACAATCTATTCCCAGCTTTGGACCCCTCCTTCTTTCCAAGAAAAGAACTAAACCAGAAAAATCATTGATATCTTGACTGTATGCACAGGAGATCCCTATGGATTGACAGGCCCCTCTCTCCTTGAGGTGAGCAAAGCTATCCTGGCATTTCCTGATGTTCATATTAGCATGTCAATAACCACAGACCTCTTGCTACCCACTCTGCATGATGCTTCCTCCCTTGCTAATGAAAACAGGAGTGTCCTCTCCACAAGAAATTTTGATCTTCCACAGTGATTTTCAACAAGGCTTTTAAATATATAGTATTTATTTTCACAACACCATCCAAATGCAAACATTTAATCAGAAGTTAGGCAAATAAAGTTTTGAGAGTTTATAGCAAGACGAAATTAGTACAAACCTTACTTAGCAGGTCTTGCATGAGGAGGAGAAAACATACTGAGGAAACATGTAACTCAGAGCCCCATGTCTCAGTGTGGTTCTAAAATAGCTAAAGCATGTTACACAAGAGCTGATTCAACCTTGTGCAAGTACATTGCAGAGGGACCTCACTTTCCACATCTGGTGAGGGGGTTGGACTAGCTCAGTGTCAGTACTGACGCTGTCGGACAGATAGTTGTCTCAGAAACAGGTAAAGCGAAGAGCAGAAGGTTATTAAGGTGGCCAAGAGAAGAGTCTGTGGCCAGCTGACAAGGGTTAGATGGGTCAGGCATAAACAGGTGAACCAGAGAGGAAATGAAGCATTCCCAACACTACCTTGAGCAGGGATGATATAGTCAAGATCATCTCTGGCCGGTATGACATTGGAACCATCTTGGAATAATGTCCAAGCCATCCTAACAATCACAGGCCCATGTAAAGAACTGAGATACACGACCAAAGTTCAGTTCAGAAATGAATGATCAGTAAGAGGCCTCAAAGAAAATGATCTGTAAGAAATGCAAATTCTCCCTGCCTTAATAAAGACTACAAAACCGCATATTGAGTTTTTAAGACAGGGATTCTCAACTCAAATTATGGGCTGGAAAATTCTGTTTTGTGGGAGGCTGGTGAGTGCATTGTAGGAAGTTTAGCAGCATCCCTGACTTCCGCCCACTCGATGCCAGTTGCACTCTTCCCTCAGTTGTGACAACCAAAAATGTCTCCCAACATTGCCAAATGTTCCAGGGGGCAAAACTCTCCATTGAGAACCAGTGTCTTAAGAACAATTTTCATGGCCACCAGATCAACTGAAACAATGCCCTGACTTTTCATGACCTCTTTCCCTATGCTTCTTCCTGAACTTGACCGTCTGGGCATCTCACTGTTCTCTTAATACTGACTTCAATTTGCTCTCTGCCTGATGCTTTGGCCTCAGCATTGCAAACCATCTTTTGCCTCTAGCTTTACCTTTATTGAGGATTTAATGCGTGTGGGCAAGTGCTAGATCAACACCTTCTCCACTGAGCCTCAGACCCTTCCTTTGCTTCTCCAAAAACTCTCTGGTGCACAACACTGTCTCCTTTGACCTCAACCACTCATGCTCAGAACCGCTCCCCAGGGCTGGGACTCTGACAAGCGCCAGATGAAGGGCTAAAGCTATTCTCTCCTTATTCCTGGGGATCCCAGAGGCTAGCAAAATTGCTCTTCTCTTTCATATATAATCTGCTAGGGAGATAGGGCAATGAGGCAGGCCTTCCTCTCTGACCTGCACAAGGTGCTAGAGGGGGACCCCCCACCACCATGCAGGGATAGCATCCAAGTGCTCACCTCCTCTTCCAAAGACTCAGAGGCCCAACCCACCCTGTGCTCTCCGCTCAACAGGCTCGGTGCAGCTCTAAATCTGTAATTCTCCCATTCATGGGTGGCCTTTGCCAATTACACCCTCAGAAACTTCTCTTGGCCACAGGGACAAGGTCCCTGCCCTCAGAGGAGTTCCAGCTACATGCACCCTATTTTTTTTAGGAATTTTGTCCAGTAATGCAAATTCATGTATTCAGAGTCTTATTTACTCTAATGTTTCAAATAAACATATTTCCCATTACCAAAATGCAGCCACACGGTGATTTCCTCAACCAGATTCTGAACTCAGACTTTCTTAATCTCACGGCTTAACCGCCATGCCAAAAAAATGTTCTCTCCCACTTTCTCCCAAATGTGCCATTAATGGTGTCATACGCAGGTTACTTAACTTCTCTCTGCTTCAGTTTCTATAGCAATCGAAAAGATACTAATTATTTTTCCTTCTTTTTCAGATAGATATTTAAGTGCTAATAAGGTGGGATATTGAAAATGTAATAAATTCCACTAAAATGCCCAATAAAATCACCCCAAAATATTGTCCTTATCTCATTGGCTAACAAACAGAGCCTTCAATTCAATGCATTATATTTCATTCTGCACAGAAAATATACAGGATATAGAACTGGTAATAGAACTTGAATAGAACAACAACTTTCTTAGCAAGCAGAGGTGTCAACAATGAAAGACACTGGCATATGAATGAGGAGTTCTCCATCAGTGAAGCTACTCAAGGAGATAGCAGATGGCACATGTCACGTTTGATACAGCCAGGGTTCTGGTGTAGGGTACAATGGGAAAGTAAGTGAACTCTGCAGTCTTTTGTGGGTCTGCAATTCTAATATGACTTCTCTTTGGCCACCAAAGATGCTCGTAATCTAGGATGGGCAATTTATTTGCAATTGAAAGCTGTTCTCCTAAATGGGATGTTTTTATTATTATGTTAAGACATCCTCTTTATCAGGGGAAGTCAGGGTTATTCTTGGAATTCATTTTTTGCCTTACACTTAGAAAGCTAAGGAAAAGACTAGTATTAATACTTAAATAAAGAAAATAAGTTTTCTCTACTTTCAGATCCCTCCCAAAACAAATGTTAGGGAGACTTTTTGTTCCATGACCATTGCTCTTTCTGGGGGCCAAGGAAATCACTCTGTGACAAGGTTCTTCTGAGATCCTAGGTACTTTAATAAGATGTTTCTACAAGGGCAGCTTACAAAAAGCTCAGGTAATCTTGGGGCACTGCAGAATATCAATTCTGCTTTAAATTTTTTTCATTTTCAAGATCTTTTTGTTTTCTCAACAAAATCTTTAGCAAATCAAAAGACTTGGTTTTCAAAATATTATTCCTGTTATAAGTCTTCTCTCACATCTCTGCAATAAATCTATTTCTCCTAAGGTCAGTGGGAACACCTAGAACAGAACAAGGGTAGGGTCACATACAAGAACGTACAAAGATTAACTTCACATAATGTCCTCTAGATCCAGCCATGTTGCAAATGGTAAGATTTCATTCTTTTTTATGGCAGTGTCATGCTCCACTGTATAAATGTACCACAATTTCTTTATCCACTCATCTATTAATGGGCATTTTGATTGTTTTCATACCTTGGCTATTGTGAATAGCACTGCAATAAACATAGGGGTGCATATACTTTTTTGAATTAGTGTTTTGGATTTCTTTTGATAAATAAGTAGGAGTGGAACTGCTGGGTAATAACGTAGTTCTGTTTTTAATTTTTTGAGGAACCTCCGTACTGTTTTCCATAGTGGCTGTACCAATTTGCAATCCCACCAACAGTGCACAAGGGTTCCTTTTGTTTCATATCCTTGCCAATACTTGCTGTTTGTTGATTTATTTGATAAATGAAATAAGTCAGATTGAGAAAGACAAATACCATATGATCGCACTTATATATGGAATCTACAGAACAGAATAAATGAGCAAACAAAACAGAAATAGACTCAGAAACACAGAGAACAATTTGATGGTTGCTAATGGGAGGGGAGATTGAGGGATGGGGGAGAAGGTGGAGGGATTAGGAAGTACAAATTGGTAGTCACAAAATAGTCATGGGGATGTGAAATACAGCATGGGGAATATAATCAATAATGTTGCAAAGATCATGTAGAGTGCTAGATGGGTACTGGACTTATCAGGGGGATCTGTGTAGATGCCTGACCACTGTGCTCTACACTTGAAGGTGATGTAGAATAATATTGAATGTCAACTATAATTAAATATAAATATATTAAATATACAAATATGTATGTATATATATGTATAAGTATATTTATATATGGTGACGGGATGTAAAGTACAGCGCAGGGAATATAGTCAATGGAATTGTAACAGCTGTATACGATTTCAGAGGGGTAGTAGACGGGGGGGGTATCACTTTGTGAGGGGTGTAAATGTCTAATCATTATGTTGTTTTGTATACCTGAAACTATATAAAAAACTTTTTTTTAAAGATTAATCTTGCAAGATATCTTAAGATATGTAATTACATAATATATGACAATTCTCCTAATGGCAAAGGATTGTCATTCATAGAACACTTTGGCATTTGGGGGGTGGTACAGGCATGTCTTTAAATAATTTTGTGAAAATATTCAGCAAGGAGAAAGAGCAAACTGGTGTGATATCCACCCTGTTTGTAAGAGTACCTTCACTTAACAATATAGGTCATTTCGGAAACCACCAGAAAGGCTGCAAGTGGCTGTCTTCCAAGTGTTAGAAATTATCAGTGCATTTTATAAAAACATAAACTACTTTTTGAAAATAAAAATGCTACTACCATAATTAATAAGACATTTATTCAGTTATTTGCAGTCTTTCACCAGACTTTAAGTACTAGATTTTTTTTTTTAATCTATCATACTACGGAGCAAACAATAGTAAGCTGATTAAAAAAGTGCTCTGTGGAATTGGGTATTCTTTGATCTGTCTTTCCCTGGCCTTCAGTTTCCTGAATTTTTCTTTTTTTTAGTCTCTCAGTAGTTTAATTACATGTGAAAAGACTCCCAATAATACACTTGTGTTATAGCATATTAGAATTAAATGAGGGGAAAAACTTTTCATTATGCAGTTTTATTGTTCTTCATTTGTACATTCATTTGACAATACTGATTCAAGCTGCTGAGTGTTCTCTTAAGCTCCAAATATTTTACGTCCCAGAGCTTCATCCAAGAAGCTACATAATTAACAGAAAAGAATAGTTTGTTTTTCTAATACTATATAGAGATAGCAGAATTTCAACAGGTTCTATTTTTATAAAGCCATCTTAATATGTTACATTGGTTCTTCGTGAATGAATGAACTCTTGCCATTCCAGTACCCAATCTGACGTAGGTGTTAACAAAAATCTAAATTAAATGAAAATTGTTGGTCAGACAAATTCATTATATATGGATTTAATCAACCACTATAAATGAAAACAAAATCCAACCTAGCCAATGGTTTAAAAAAATATTCTCACTTTATTCACACACATAAACACACACACACACACACACACCCCAGTTAAAGTTAGCTAAAAATATAATGCATTTGAAACAACAATGTCCTTTCCATAAACTGAAACCTTATTCTGAGTAAGATTATAAGAGGAACTAAGTCTTAAAGGAAGAACATCAGAGAGTTCCTTTGATACTAGAAATAGTCCATCCCTGTTCTGAAATAGTTTTGCCCTTATGACTCTGCTCCCAAGGTAGGCTTTTCTGGCATAAGTAGATTTAGCTTTATTTCTGGAACAAGTAGTCTTTCTTCATAAGTGTCACACTGAGCTGGGCTGATTTAGCTTTCTGTCTTCTTTATACCAGCCCTAGCAAGTTTCAAAATATATGGCCATTCAAAGCAAGTTGTATTGCAAGCTTTTCTCATTTGTTTTCACATATCAAAAAGTTAGGAGAACTATGTGAAGCCAGAGTTCTTCAGGCAATACTAAGTCAAGGTCAGAATTCACTGGTTAATGGGGATGTTTTTCACACAAAAAAACATGTGCAAATTCCCAATCAAGGAATTAGGCCAGAACTCATACACTGGGAAATTTTCACTAAAATTGAAAAAGGATGAACCCAAAAGCTCTCTGAGCAAGGAATTAAGGGGATAAGACCCAAAGTCTCCACATCAATGCATTCTTGAAGATTTTAAATATGCTATTTTTGCAAGATTTCAATTTATGCTGGCAACATCTACCAGTAAAAAAAAGAGGTTAGTATTTAGGTCATTACAAAGCAATGCTTCTATTTCATGAGTATTTTAAGTTTTCCTTCCTGACATGATTGTTATGTATGTCTTTGTCTAGGTTTTATGTCTGCCTTTGTATTTCTGTGTGATGCCAAGTTCTTTTTCACAAAGGCTCTGGCTGATGTTGCTCATGACATTCTGTGGTGGAGATTTATTCTCTGACCTTATGCTTTGGAAAGGACAGCCTGAAATACTCAAGAAATTGGGGGCTTTAGTAGATTATACAATGAGTTATTTCCCTTTCCCAGAGGAAAGTATTGCCAAATGAAAGTGGAGACCAGAAGAGGGTCCCTCCTGATTGCCAATATCCTTGCAGAGGAGCCATCTAACCAGGATACTGGTTTAGAATTCAATTTGAGGCTAAGGTGATGGTCATGATACAGAGATGGTACTTTGGCAAGTTTTCATCGTATTTGAAATCTTGTGATACATCAGACAATACTGAATCTAAAAAGGCATGAACATGTAAAATGAACAACTGGTGCCAAATATCACAGTATGCCTTGTTTGATTTTTTTAAATATTACAAACAAAGAAAATATTTTTTTCCCCAAATTACATTCAATTTTTAAGGTCTATTTCATGTTTAAAATGTTTTGATATCCGATATAGATAGATAGATAGATAGATAGATAGATAGATAGATAGATAGATTTGTAATCAGAATGCCAAAACATATATATTGTTTCCCTGAATATGAGACCTGGGCAGACAATCAGCAATAATGCATCTTTTGGAGCAAAAATTAATATAAGACCCGTTCTTAAAGACCCGGTCTTACATTATATTATATAAAACCGGGTATTATATTATGATATGATATGATATGGTATTATACAAGACCCGGTCTTATATTATAGTAAAATAAGACTGGGTCTTACATTAATTTTTGCTCCAAAAGATGCATTAGAGCTGATTGTCCAGCTAAGTCTTATTTTCAGGGAAACACAGTAATACATGAATTGGGTTAAAGAATAGGACCCACACTTAGCACTGGCTAGTTGACTAAGACTAATAGGAATTGTATTTATTTTTCATTATTTACCTATATTCTGCTTTGTGATGATTTTTTTAACATCAACATAAAAATTGCACCATTTAATTTTTCTGGTGATGTAGGTCCTTTAGTATTTATCTAAGAAGTACTTATTAAGCATCACATATTAGTTAATAGTCTAGGGACTGGAGGCACTGGGCTTTGAAAAACAGGGATCTTAAAACGTAATCAGTTCTTGAGGTTAAAATAAATAATTCAAACTATAAATCCTCCCGTAAATCAGTATGGCTTTGTGTCACTCTGCTCCCACTCCCTCAATCCCCACAAGCCTCTGCATTTTCATGCTCTGAAGAGGATGATCTCGGGGGAATCACTGACTGGTTGGTTACTCCTTTGTAATGTGCTTCCCTCAGCACTCACACTGCTCTAGATGTCTTCATCTGCCTTGACCAAAATGCAGCTTTCACTGCTCCTTAACTGGGTAAAAAACACTCAAATCTATCCTTTACCAGCCCCTCTCCTGAGCTTCAGACCTACACATCCAATTGCCACCTGCTGCTCTGCAGAAAGCTTATCCTACATGGTCTGAAACTAAACTGACCATTTGCCCCACACATCTGATTCCTCTCCAGAAGAGCTCATCTCATTGAAATGTGACACCAGCAGTACAGTGAGGCCAGAAGTGTTTCATTCTCTGTGCCGTTGTTTCTCTCTCTCTCTCTCTCTCTCTCTCTCTCTCTCACACACACCACACTCAGTTACCATGTCATCAGTTCTGATGAGGGGGGCTTTAACTGTGAACAGAAGAGCTATTATTCTGGATTCCTTATTTAAGTGGTGGGAGTCTGAAGTCAACACTTTAGGGTCAATACCTATCTTTAATTCTATGATGCCATCAAATGTAAGATTCATGTGCAATCTCTATTTCACAAACATTAATTGCAGGAGAGCACATATGCTATTTGGAATCAAGGACATAACTGTGTTTACCCTTTTTTGTTCTTCAGGAGGATGCCCTATGATAGCTAGCTTTATGTCCCTTACTGGCCTTCTGTATTTATCAAACATACAGATAAGTGAAGCTTCCTTTTGTTTCAGAATATTTTTTTTCCCATTTTTACTAGTTGAATGTAGGACTTGCATGATTGGTCTGCTGCTGGCAGACATGGGTGAGGACCCAAATAATACCATTACAATCAGGATGTTGAGTAAAGCCTGGAAATATTTGGGAAATTCTGTGACACTAGATGATGAGAGCTCACAAGAAGATAAGGCATTCAAGAATGAATTTAGAATACTTGCTTTATGATAAAAACTTGACTACTTATTACAGATACAGGTCATTCTAATGATGGGAAGAATATTTGAAACAAACTGAACATGAGAGGCAGCATACAGAGCAATAAAAGTTGGATGGTATTTTTAATATTAAAATAGGAGACATGGTTAAGCCTTGATCAAAAAATGTAATCCATTTGAATTAGGTTGAAGATAAAACCTATCTCCTATGCCACAGCCAATATCACAGCTGAATAAAAATATGAACCAGACAATTGTCTTATTTCTCCACCCCTAGGATTTCAGAGACCCACGAAGGAAACCACAAAGGAAGAGTCTAATAACATTAGCAAATTTTGTTTCTAAAATCTGTATCAAATCTTCCCTGCTTGTCCATGTCCTCTTTCTAGCTCATGCTGTAGTCTACAAATTCCGGTCACTTGTCTGTCACCTGCACTCTACTATAGTCTTGGAACTGGTCTCCCTGGTCTCTCATCTTTTAAATCAGTTCTCCACATATTACATTTATCACCACAAATTATAAATATATGAATATATTTGCTTCCTTCTGTCTCTACTTGCAATGTTAGTTCTTGAATTCCATGAGGGCCCATCTGTAACTCAGCAAGGTTACAAAGCTTGAGGTACCGAATGAATAAACGAATGAATAAATGAATGACAGTATCAATAGGGCCTTTTTTAGATTCAAACGTGATCCTTAGGCAAGGCTCTTGGGCAAGGCCCTGGGGCTTAGTTTTATCATCAGTAAAATAGGATCACAATACTATCTACCTCAAAAGCTATCAGGTACATATTATATGTAATGGTAACCCAATGCAGCATCTATTGTTCTAACTAGAACCAAGTTTTCAAATATGGATACATATATAATTATGCAACACATCTTATTTTCCCATCCTTCGTTTTCTTAATAAAAACAGTATAATATTTTCTTTTTTCAATTTTAAAATAAACTTTTTTTTTTCCGTGGGAAATCTTTTTACACAGGTGAGTCAATACATTCGTATAAAAGGAATAACAGCTATGACTCAGGGCCATGAAAGAAGCTTCTTATAATAAATTATGATGATTAGTGCTTCTAGACAAAGTGTTTCAGCTCCTGTAGCATATTCTTCCCAACTCCTTTCATTAATCAGGGTGCTTACCTGGCTTTATCATTAGTGCCAGGCCTTTCAACTTGGTGCGTGAACCAATTAATACATAATTCAAATCAGAAGCATGTTTAAATTTCTACCAGAGTGTCCTGTCGTGGCTGAGGTAAAAGAACCTAAGCACATCATCCTACATTATGTCCCTAAGTTTTTCTGTAAAAGTAATTGATAATTTCTGACAATAGTAAGTTTTCTGAAGCAAAAGCAACTTTTTTTCTTATTCAATGTTCCTTTCTGCATGTAACAGATAGTATTATCTGCAAAGTTTAATAACAGGTATCCATGGGAAATAAATAATATCTGACTAAACCCACATCCACACTGCCTGAAAGATTTTTCTTGAGGTTATCAATCTATCAAATCAACCTCGCAATATTGGTGGCAGCAGAGAATAAACTTGAAAGATCCCAAAACTTACAAAATATTAAGTTAAACTAGATGCACTATTACTAACTGCCTATTCACTGGTTTCATGAATGGAGAGGTGAATGACAAAGAGCCCCACTCATCATCTTCCCCATGATTTGCAGATGTGTCTAGAAGATCATCTATATAGACTCCAATGACAAGCTACTTGTCAAGAATGAAAATGAAAACAAAGGGCTTTGTTTAAAATATGCCAGGCCCTGTCAACTGCTAATAGAATCTCTGATCATCCTTCTGATTTTCATTGTAACCAAACTGCCTCTAATAGCTATTTAGAGCCTGGCAACCATATTAACGTGGTTGCCCAAACTGGGCATTAGATTTCAGTATATGTGACAATCTTCTCTTAGAATAAAATCTTCACTTGATTCTTCATTCTAAGAGAAAATTATTTCAGGCATTACTTATTGTTACCTAGAAGCCATATGTATCCTGGTAACAAACACACACACACACACACACACACACACACACACACACACACAGTTCTTTGTGAAGAACCCTGATTTTGTTCACTTTCTGCTGGTCATGTGCCTAGACTTCTTTCCAGCCCTCAGGGGTGAAGGAGGGTAAAACTCAATTAATATACAACAGTGATAATAATTCCTTACTCTTTGCTAGTGATTGACTTTACAATGGCCTTACGATACAATTCTAGCAAAAGATACTTGAAGGGAATATGTTGGGAGATTCCTGGAAAATTTTCTCCTTATTTTGAAAACAAGATATATCAGAGAAAACAATTCTTCTTTCTGCCTTTGGAGTTTGTAGGGATGCTAGAAGCTGCTGCAGCCATATCGAAATAATGAGGGTCAAGTTTGAGAACAAGTGCCAACACACTAAGGATGACAGAACAGAAAGATAGAAAAATCTGGATTCTTGATGACATTGAACTCGTCAGTTGTCTGACCTTGGAACTACTTTACCTCGGGGCTTCCACTTATGTGCTATAAAAATATCTTTATTCTTTAAGCCATTTCCTGATAACAAATGTGTTATTTGCAGTTGAAAGTGTCTCATCTGATACAACAGCCAAGGTTCTTTGCTCAATATCTCGCAAAGACACTATATTTCCAGAGAAAAAGGACCTATACAAATGTAAATGAGAATAAACCAAAGTATAAATCAAACCAAATGATCAGAACAATCTCACAGCTTTACTTTTTAGCTAAATATAATAACTCTAATTGTCCTTTTTTTGTAATTCTAATGTAAGAGGATTAGAATCCTCTCCTGTCCTTACATAGTAAGTAACTATCAGAACTCATTCACAGGATACAATACAACATGGAGATTAAGACATCAGGCTCTAGATTCAGGTACACAGAGATTAGATCCTAGATCTGCCCCCCTCCTAGCTATGTAAATTGGGTAAATAAAATAATCAGCAGCATGGGAATAATGACAGCATTTCGTTCTCTGTATTAAGGTTGGCATGAAGAAGTTCATGTACCTGGTTCAGCACTTAGCAGATAGTAATGATCCAATAAATGTTGGCTACCCATATATGACAAACCCTCTGCTAATCTCATAATTAATGGCGAAAAACTGAAGCCCTTTGCTCTACATTCAGGAACACGACAGGGCTGTCCCCTATCACCTCTGCTTTTCAACATTGTGTTGGAAGTCCTTGCCAGAGCAATCAGGCAAGAGAAAGAAATAAAAGGCATCCAAATTGGGAATGAAGAAGTTAAATTATCACTCTTTGCAGATGACAGATGCTATATATAGAAAACCCTAAAGACTCCACCAAAAAGCTATTAGAAACAATCACGAATACAGTAAAGTTGCTGGCTACAAAATCAACGTACAAAAGTCCATTGCTTTCCTATATACTAACAATGAAATCTCAGAAAAAGAAATACAAAAAACAATTCCTTTTGCAATTGCAGCAAAAAGAATAAAACACCTAGGAATAAACTTAACCAAGGATGTGAAAGACCTATATGCTGAAAACTATAAGACATTTTTGAAAGAAATTGAAGAAGACACAAAGAAATGGAAAGACATTCCGTACTCATGGATTGGAAGAATCAACATAGTTAAAATGGCCATATTACCCAAAGCAATATACAGATTCAATGCAATCCCCATCAAAATCCCAATGGCATATTTTAAAGAAATAGAACAAAAAATCATCAGATTTGTTTGGAACCACAAAAGACCTCGAATAGCCAAAGCAATCTTAAGGAAAAAGAACAATAATGGAGGTATCACACTTCCTGACTTTGGCTTGTACTACAGGGCTACAATAATCAAAACAGCATGGTATTGGCAGAAAAACAAACACATAGGCCAATGGAATAGAATTGAGAACCCAGAAATAAAACCACATAAATATGGACAGATAATTTTTGACAAAGAAGCTAGAAACATACAATGGAGGAAAGACAGCCTCTTCAATAAATGGTGCTGGGAGAATTGGATAGCCCCGTGCAAAAGAATGAAACTGGACTGCTATTTGTCACCATGTACCAAAGTTAATTCAAAATGGATCAAAGACTTAAGCATAAGACCTGACACAATAAACTGCATAGAAGAAAACATAGGTACTAAACTTATGGACCTTGGGTTCAAAGAGCATTTTATGAACTTGACTCCAAAGGCAATGGAAGTAAAAGCTAAAATAAACAAATGGGACTATATGAAACTTAAAAGCTTCTGCACAGCAAAAGAAACCATCGACAAAATAAAGAGGCCACCAACTGAATGGGAGAAGATTTTTGCAAATAGTGCCTCCAATATGGGGCTAATATCCAGAATATACAAGGAACTCATGCAACTAAACAACAAAAAAACAACCCAATTGAAAAATGGGCAGAGGACTTGAAGAGACATTTCTCCAAAGAGGACATACAAATGGCAAATAGACATATGAAAAAATGCTCAACATCACTAATCATCAGAGAAATGCAAATCAAAACCACAATGAGATATCACCTCACCCCAGTCAGAATGGCTATCATCAACAAGACAAATAGTAACAAGTGTTGGAGAGGCTGTGGAGAAAAAGGAACTCTCATACACTGTTGGTGGGAATGCAGACTGGTGCAGCCGCTATGGAAGGCAGTGTGGAGGTTCCTCAAAAAATTACGAATAGAATTGCCATATGACCCAGCAATCCCTCTCCTGGGTATCTACCCAAAAAATCTGAAAACATTTATCCATAAAGACACGTGTGCTCCAATGTTCATTGCAGCTTTGTTTACGGTGGCCAAGACATGGAAACAACAAAAATGTCCTTCGATAGATGAATGGATAAAGAAGTTGTGGTATATATGCACAATGGAATACTCTTTGGCGGTAAGAAAAGATGATATAGGAACATTTGTGACAACCTGGATGGATCTTGAGAGTGTAATGCTGAGCAAAATAAGTCAGGCAGAAAAAGCAGAGAACCATGTGATTTCACTGATATGTGGTACATAAACCAAAAACAACAAAAGAACAAGACAAACAAATGAGAAACAGAAACTCATAGACACAGACAATAGTTTAGTGGTTACCAGAGGGTAAGGGGGGTGGGGGGGTGGGAGATGAGGTTAAGGGGGATCAAATATATGGTGATGGAAGGAGAACTGACTCTGGGTGGTGAACACACAATGGGATTTATAGATGATGTAATACAGAATTGTACACCTGAAATCTATGTAATTTTACTAACAATTGTCACCCCAATAAATTTAAAAAATAAATTAAAAAAAAATGTTGGCTACCAAAAACAAATAAACAGTAATTATGCAAATACTTGGTTATACCAATATTACCAAAAACATAAGAGTTTAGGTCTTTAGCATACTAAAAATATCAACCTACAAAGCACAGCTATGTAATTTTTAATACCAATGCTATTTAGAAGTAAGAAAAATAAAAGAAATTCTGAAAAAATCTAAATCAGTTTTCCTCTCAAGAGTAAGATCAGACTTAGTTAAATGACAATTCTTCAGATAAAAGTATGCAGCTTTATTTACAGGTAAAATGCTCCATAATAAAAAAAAATAACATTGTATTGTATCTAAAATCTATTGTGTAACATAATTTAGTGCATGGTGGGTGGAGGGAGGAAAACTCTGCAGCTCTATTTAAATACATTAACCAAAGAGATTGAGTGTTAGAAATACTCAAAGGTTCAAAGTATGGCTTTCTTTTTAGCTGTGGTGGTAACCTTTGGTTGCCTATTAGAAACAAAGGTGAAAATTATGATGTCATAAAATAATTTTTAACACAAAAGGAGAAAAAGAAGAAACACATTTCTAATATTCAATACAATATACTTGCCAAAATCTACTCAACTGTAGAGTTGGAGGGAAGAGGGAAAACAGTCTTTTCAATAGTTAAACACTCCGCACAATGATTACAGGTTGTTGACAATAGATATGTATATGTCAGTTAATATCTAAGCAGGAAAAAGCAATTCACAAGTTTTTAAATTGGAATTTGTTTTAGACTTACATTGTTAAGATTAATTGTTTAGTTTTAAAAATGGTTTGCTCCAGTAATACCTTAAATCATTCAACAAATATTTATTGAACACCTATCAGATGTCAGGCCATGTACGGGGCATCCAGGCACTATGGATGAATGAAAAATGACCCTACCTCAAGGACATCACAGTCCACTTAGAAGGACATCTTGTTATAGCATGGATATGTTCAGAGTGCAACAGAAGTTATGGCAAGAAATTTGAAGAACTGAAGATTAGTTCAATTACACCAATAATTAAACATCTACAATCGAAACCAAAATAATTGTTCTAACTAATGATTATATCTACAAACAGAAATAAACACTAATGCCTGAAGGAGCCATTAACTAGCATCTGAGGTCTGTGCATATACCTCTCTCACCAAACCATCAGGCTGGTTCCACACAACTGTTCAATTCTCCCGGGGCCTGATTTGGTGCCTTACTTACAAAAGTCATTCAAGTCCCCTGAATGAATTCAGCATAACATTCTAAAAGCTCATTTGTTTTTTCATCTATATTAAACTATTAAAATAAATATACTGATCACATATTTTGGTCAAATAATACAAATTAAAATAATAAAACTTCACCCTACAGAATATAACAAAAGATGAAAAAAAAACAAATGAGATAGTGACTGATAACAACGGCAAAGTATTTACATTTTGAAATATCTGATGTATTCAGTGTTTTCTTCCCATTTTCCCTTGGAAAAACGGAAGCCTGAAATGTAATTGAGTGAAATTTATTCTTATATTTTACTAGGAGAATAATCTCATAACTTGAGCCTAACTATATACCATTAGAACTCCAGTATCTACTACCGGAGAACAAGAATATCTGACTACGTTATAATCTATGTTGTTTAAAAACCCCATTTTAGTCAAACAGGCCAATATGCATTTTCACTTTCATTACTCTCTCTTTACTTCATCCCCAGAGAGGAATAAATAATATGTGAAGGGGGTCGTAAGGCAGTCCACAGGAATAGAAAGGAAAGGGATATAGACATTCTGCTATCCACCTCCTGGCTACCTAAAATTCCAGTTTCCCAGTCTGCTGGTGGTGAAATGCCTCAACTAATTCTCAAGGAACAAGGAGGCTGTTCCTGCTATAGTCAAATTTTAATCAAGCACTTTCTTCAGTGGACTCACTCTGGCATGTTCAGACCTCACTTTTTCTCTTCGTAATGTCAACGAGAAAACACCCAGCCTAAGAGAAAGTTTATAAGAGTTTATTTGAGCCAAACTGACGATAATTGCCAGGAAGCAAAGTCACAATGGATTGAGAAAATGCTCTGAAAAATGGCTGTTTTGCAGTTTATTGTATACATTAGAATCAAAAGAGGAAGGTTACATAAAATCCATTGGTTGTAGATTAAGGGGGTGGGAGAAAGCAAAGCAGGGAAATCTCTGGGATTGGATAAAAAGCAAAATGGAAAGACATATATTTCTTTTACATTGGTGGGTACAGGATAGTTAATAGCATTTTACAGCACCTAGATATGGTATTTGGGGAACAAGATAACAATGAAGGATTTTGTAGTTTCCTGCTCTGGTGTGGTGGGTTGTGACCCCTGGGGATCCGGAAAAAGAGATTACTCTAACATTCCAAGGGTATGTTATCTTAGATGCAAAAAGACCACAGACAGGCTCACTTAAGGTAAAGACTGACCTTTGTCAAGGAAGCTACAGGCCTAGGATGTGACTTCTCACCATGGCCCACCTTAGTTAGGAATGTTTATGTTCACGCCCTCCTATGTGGTTATTTTCAGTCTCCTGAGCTTGTCAGGTTTAACATGTGGCCCCTTTTCTATCCACAATATTAATACAGTGCAGCAATTTATAACACTTCTCCATAGTTGTCAGCATTGGAAAGAATGTATTTGCAAAGCTTCTCAAAGATAAGTTTGTGGTGGTTAATTTATACATTTAATTTTTTTTTCCAAAAAGAAAGGAGATCAAAGGATAATCTTGTTACTTGCCACATATGAGATGAAGTTACTGAAAGAAAATAGATTCTGATTAAGAAATAAAATGAATATATACATGCATAATCCATACCAGAAGATTCAATTCCTGAATCTTCTCCAAGAAATTGCAAGGATATTGCCAGGAGATCATATCTCGCATTCCTAGTCATGTCAGAGGTGCTGGACAAGGTCTTGTACATTGTTACACTGAGATGTTTAACTAACAGAAAATATTACACAGCACATGTACCCAATAGTAAGAGGCTAGCTCATAGAAGTCAAAAATAATGAAAGAATTTACCTTAAAATTGTATTCAACTCACCTGAAAATGCTCGTGCTTTTATGCCTCCTTTCCTGTAAGGATCTCTGGGTACAATTGCCCTTTGCTCCAAGATTAACTCTCCAGGTTTTCCAATTACACCCTTTCCCCCCTAGAAACTTCTCTGCCCCTAGAAACTTCTGGTTGCTTTAGGATTGGCTCACTTCTGCTTTCTAGGAAACCCCTAGCCCTACCACAGCAGTTGATAGTTGAGTTGTCTGTCCTCTTGAGACAAATGACCCACCTACGGGTTGGCAAGGTCATGGTGTATATGGTTAAGGAGAAAGGACACTAACCTCTTTAAAGTCAGTTGCCTTCTGATATTTCTCCTACAAAACCAATCTTACTCACCTGTCCAAACTCACTTGAAGAGCCTCTGTGCTCCTCTGCCTTCCAACATCTATATAGTCTATGCAGCACATCCCTCTTTCACTGTTTATTGCACATAGATATGATGGGAGACCACTTCAAGGGATGATAAACATCTCTGTGAGTAAGCAAAGATGTCAAAACATCTTTGACAACCTAGGTACCTCCCTCACTATCAATTTAAATTGAAAAATAAAATTCAAATCCTCTCAAATAAGGGTAAAATCAAAGATAGCTTGAATGCCCCTGCTGAGGTCTCAGAACATTGTTTTCACCATATGCTATTAACTTCAGTTAGACTAAACTGTGACTTTCTTTAAAAATCTCTAATCCCAAATTTCTATTAGCTTCATCAGCTTCATTCGTGCTTCAGTTTCTTGTGCATAGAAGGAAAACAGTTTTAATGGCATTTTACAGAGATGCTGTAAGCGATGCATGTCACTGAAGATGGGGTAATGACAATAAGACAAGGGCTTTACATATTTATTTATTCCCTAATATGCATTAGTAAATCAGAGTTATCCAAAGAATGACGAATCCTATCGCAATATAAGAAATGGATGTTGTGATTCATCTGGAACTCTTCTCAACAAAATAGCTTCCTACTCACACACTACTCTCTACTTTTCTATGAGAAGGAATAATAAAATATCAATCATATTACAGTTACTCATTTTATAATAAATCTAAAAGGTACCTGGTACATTTTAGAATATTTCGGAGCACTTAATCTGTTGTGCCTTTCCTTCTAAAACATATTGGCAATTGTGATGCTAGCAATCTTGTCACTCAAATCCTTAATTGTAAGGAAAGAAATAACTTAAAATGTAAATTGTCACTGCATTAGCCATCACATTTACATGTCTGTTCAATCTAGTAATTGCCATAAAAGCCATTTTATTTTTAAAGGCCAAAATGTAAGATAATTAGATTGTTGTTGTTAACTTTTGAATGAGCAGCTTTTTTCATTGCATTTTTTTTTTTTTTAAATCCAGTCTGCACCATTCAGTCTTGAATGACAGCCTGTTAACAAGGTAGGGAAGGAACAGGTGAGTGTTTCATTTAAAGATTTCTGTAACTGAAAGGAGCATCTTGGCAACCAGTTGGGCGACCACAGGAACAGCATCTGAGAAAACAATTCTAAACTGCCCGCATGCAATATGACTGTCCTGGCTTATTTTGGTAAGGAAAACCTCCTGCTTTATATTTCCTTAAATCAAATGTGAATTCCTCCATTTGAAAAAAAAAAAATGTATAAACTAGGACAGGCTGGTTTCACTGCAACAATAACTATTCTAACTCACAACAAGGTCAAGTAAGCCTACTTTGTCCACCTTAAATTCCATGGATTTCATAACTCCTTTTCTGGCTGTCTTCTAAATAAGAGAAAAAGAAACAGAATAAAATCCATCCTCCTCTAAATTCTAAAATGTATTTCCTGACTTGAGACTGAATACTGGCTTGCAGAATTCTGCATTGGCCCAGGCAGCACATGAGGACCTGTCGATAAGCAAAAACCTCTTTTTCACACTTATCTGGCTCAGCCCTAAGGAGGACACAAAAGGGACAAGACTACGTTCTCCTGAAATCCCTTCACCAACGTTTCCTTCCACTACTGAATCCACCTTCTATAAATACAAGAAGACCACATAAGTAAGTGGAAACCTACCTTAATGCCAAAGAGCATATTACTAAGTGCATATTACTAAGTGAAAGATGCCCATCTGAAAGGCTACATACTGTATCATTCCAACTATATGACATTCCAGAAAAGCAAAAACTATGACAGTAAAAAGATCACTGGCTGCCAGGGGTTGCAAGGAGGAAGAGGGGGAGGAAGGGATGAATAGGTAGAGCAAAGAGGATTTTTAGGGCAGTGAAACTATTCTGTGTGAGACTATAATGATGGATACATGTCATTATACATTTGTCCAAACCCACAGAATGTACAACGCCTAGAGTGAGCCCTAATGTAAACTATGGGTTTGGGGTGATAATGATAATGATAAAGAGCATAGTCAGAGGACCATCACATGGAGAGGATGAGAAGACAAGCCACAGACTGGTAGACAATGTTTGCAAATTACACATATGATAAAGGACTGTTATCTAAAATATACGAAGAATGTTTAAACCTCAACAATAAGAAAACAACCTGATTGTAAAAATGGGCTAAAGACCTTAAGAGACACCTCATCACAGAAGATATACAGATGGCAAGCATATGAAAAGATCTCCAGAATACATGTCAAAAGGGAAATGCAAATTTAAAAATGAGATACCACTACCGTGTAAAATATTTAATATTACATATTTAATATTACATTAAAATAAGACCAGATCTTATATTAATGTTTGCTCCAAAAAACGCATTAGAGCTGATGGTCTGGCTAGGTCTTATTTTCGGGGAAACACAGTACATACTTACTAAATGGCATAAAGCCAGGACACTGACAACACCAAACGTTGACAAGAATGTAGAATAGCAAAATCTTTCATTCATTGCTAGTGGGAATGCAAAATGGCACAGCCACTTTGGAAGACAGTTTGGCAGTTTCTTACAATACTAAGCCTACTCTTACCATAGAATCCAGCAATCACACTCTTCAGTGTTTACCCAAAGAAGATAAAAACTTACATCCACACAAAAACCTGTACATGCGTTTTTATAGCAGCTTTATTCATAACTGGCAAAACTTGGAAGCAACAAAGATATCCTTCAGTAGGTGGATGGCTAAATAAACTGTGGTCCATCCAGACAACGGAACATTATTCAGTGCTAAAAAGAAATGTGCTATCAAGACATGAAAGAACCTTAAATGCATATTACTAAGTGAAAGATGCCCATCTGAAAGGCTACATACTGTATCATTCCAACTATACGACATTCAGAAAAGCAAAAACCATGACAGTAAAAAGATCACTGGCTGGCAGGGGTTGCAAGGAGGAAGAGGGGAAGGAAGGGATGAATAGGTAGAGCACAGAGGATTTTTAGGGCAGTGAAACTATTCTGTGTGAGACTATAATGATGGATACATGTCATTATACATTTGTCCAAACCCACAGAATGTACAACGCCAAGAGTGAGCCCTAATGTAAACTATGGGTTTGGGGTGATAATGATGTGCCAATGTAGGTTTATCAATTGTAACAGATGTAACACTCTGGGGGGGGGGGGGTTGTCGATAATGGGATGGCTACGCATTTGTGGGGGTGGAGGTATATGGGAAATCTCTGTACCTTTCTCTCAATTTGCTGTGCATCTAAAACTGCTCTCAAAAAAAAAAAGCTCTTTTAAAAATCACACAAAAGTAAAAAAAAAAAAAATCGGTAACTCTCTTTTTGAGGCTATTATTGCTGTGAATAATTTTAGCATAGGAAATATCTATCTAGCAGTCTGTCTTGATCATTTTCCTCCCTGCATTAAATTATTTTAATGAACATTGTCTCTGGCATAATTTTTTAAACTGTGACTCAAAGAGCAATGTATTTGACAGCTCTTAACCTTCATATACCATCACTGCACAATCAAGACCTTAGATGGCCAAGATACCTCCTGTTTACTTGTTTTCTTTACTGTGATCTTACTGCTACTCTGTAGAAAAATGTCACCTTCCACTGTATTAGCACAGTAATAACTTTTCTTGAATTCCAAGTGAAGGTAAGTCACGATAAATAATGTCAACCTTAATTTGCTGGTATTTTACACTAAATCACAGAGAAACCAAGTGTAAAATGCTTTGCCTTACTTTCTACCATTCTCATTATTACACAAAAATTTTGAGAGCTAGTACAAATTTTACAAATCATCTAGAGTCTACCCCTTCAATTTACAGAAATAGAAACTGAGGCACAAAGAGAACAAATGACTTGTCTTAGGTTGCTCATCTCATTAGTGGCAAAAGCAAGCATAGATCCTAACTCCAAGCTACTAAGGTAGTGCCTTTTATTTCCCACCACCCTTATTTACTTGGCTTATGATATAATGAGATGAAAGTGAACTTATGGCTGAAGAAAGTCCAAAATGTACCTAGTACCTTTAGAGACACTGTGAAAAAAAAAAAAATCCATGTTAGAGGAAGCCCAGAGACTGATGCCAACAGATCTATATTCTAGGGCAGGAAGGCTCATATGCCATCTCTTTGCTCCAGGACTCTTTCCTCACTCCAAGGAACCTTGGTGGCAAGTGACAGAACACCCATTCAAAGTGGTTTAACAAAAGAAAGGAGAATTTATTTGCTTCTGTATAATAACTGAAAAGCCAATGGCTATCTTCAGGCATGGTTGAATCTAGGGGTTAAAATATCATAAGGTATTTCTCTTTATTCCTCCCACCACGGAACAGTTAAAAAACCTGGTCGTAGTATATGAAGCAAAAATAAGAAGACTCTCAGAGGAGAAAAGAAGAAGGCAGATTGGCTGGGAATCTTGGGACCCAAGGAATAACACAGTGGTGCGTTCCTTGGGCTTTCTTTTTGCCTCGTATAAATCACACTTGGAGCTGGAGAAACCAGAAACACAGAAACAATGGTGCAGGAAAAAATAGTACCCTTAAAAAGCCTGCCTTCAGCCAAAGGACTGGGAAAGGGAAGCCTACCAAGACAGGAAATGTTTAAACAACACTCCAGCCAAAGAGCTTGGAAAAAAAGGCAACCCCACCCACAGCCTGTTAGCAAGACTACATAGGGAGCCTCTCCTTTCACCCTTGTCAGGCTGTAATGACTCCCAACACCCCCACTATGGTGGTGTCAGAGAAAATTGAGTAGGGAGCTAGGATTTTTATCCCCATTTGGCAGCAATAAGATCTCTCCTCTATGGTATCAATGGAGGCCAAGAGGAGAGAGGTAGTACGATACCACTCATCCAAGCTAGGTTATGTCAGTGTTGCCCTACTATGGAATCTGAACTTCCATATGCACATGACAGTAATGGGGAACCCCTAATTCATCCCCCTCAGGATGTCAAGGAAAACCAAGTAGTGAACATGCATTTCCACCTTACCTGGCAATAACGAGGCAGTGAGCCCTTCCCTTGTTAGCATGATGTCAGAAGAGGCCTTTTAGGCTACAGGATTTAAAAAAGATCCAGAGTTTCATAACATAATGACCAAAATGTCTAGGATTCAATAGAAAATTATTCATCATGCTAAGAAACAAGAAAACCTCAATTTGAATGAAAAAATGCAATCAACAGATGCCAAAACGTAAAGGGTACATACGTTGGAATTTTTCTCAAGAATTTTAAAGTAGCCATCATAAAATTGTTTCAGTGAGAATACAAGCACACTTGAAACATAAAAAAAAAATGTAAACTCTCAGCAAAGAAATAAAGATTTTCAACAAAGAAATAGGATATATAAAGAACCCAATAGAAAATTTAGAACTGAAAAATAATCAAAATTTTAAAGCTCAATGGATGGTCTCAACAGCAGAATGGAGATGACAGAAGAGAGAATCAGTGCACTTGAAGATGGAACAATAGACATTACCCATTCTGAACAACAGAGAGAAAACAAACTGAAAAAAAAAAAAAATGAGATGAGCCTCAGGAAACTGTGGGATTGTACTCAAAAAAATCTAATATTCATGACGCTGAAATTCAGAAGAAGAGAAAGAGATCCTGCTGCTCACATTCCTTAGACCTCTGATCACAGTGCAGTGGTTTCCTCTTCATCTGTCCTTCTCTTTTCTAGACAGGACACTCTAGAAGGGCACAGATTATGGTTTCCATTTCCACATCCCTACTCCCCAATACAGTGCTGTGTACATGGTGAGAAATCAATAAATATCAACTAAATGCATCGACTCCTTTCTGTATTTTCTTATGTATTATGTACAACAGTTATAAGGCTCAAAATCAAGATTCAAATTTTGGAAATTTTTACTTTATTTTTGCAGATAAAGTCAGAGTGGCAAATATTTTTTAAAATTCCGCAACCAAGTAAACTTTTAAAAATGGAAAAACAATTTTGCTCCAAAGGGAATGTTTTACTTGAATCAAATTCAATATTACAAATGATACTTTCAAATTAATACTTCAGTGGTAGAGCACTGAGGGTCTTCTGAATTTTTAACACACAATGATATCATTAAAATAGCTTATGAACACATTCTTATGTAAAACATGGAGTCTGTATTAAATTTCTCATTTACAGCACAGTAAAACAAGTCAATTCATGTTGTGAATTTTCATAGGCATGTTGGGAAACCTATGAAATAATTTCATGTTTTATGGATTCAGAAAACTATAGTTCAAAGATATATTATTTATAATCATTTTTTTGTACTTGCTTTATTAACTATCTAGAACAAAGAATACTAAAAATTCCAAAACAGAACTAGATTCAATGTGAGATGTTTTGAGGAGAAATACGAGGTCTGATAGTTCACTTTGTGAACTCATCCTAGAAAAAGTGCTACTTACCTCATTGCTGAATATCACTATGCTCACCTTCAAAGTACTCCCCTTAGGAAGCTATGCACTGATGCCAGCACCTAGTCCACCCTTCAAAGCAATTTTGGAACTCTTTTTCTGGAATGGCCATCAGAGCTGTCGTCATATTACCCTTGATATCCTAAATGTCATAAAAATATCTTCCTTTCAATATTTTCTTTATCTTCAAGTAAAGAAAGAAGTCATTGGGGGCCAGATCAGGTGAGTAGGGAGGTTGTTCAATACAGTTACTTGTTTACTGGTTGAAACTCCCTCACAGACATTGTTGTTTGAGTTGATGTATTGTTGTGATGCAAAAGCCATGAATTGTTGGTGAAAAGTTCAGGTTGTTTTTGTCTAACTTTTCAACGCAGCCTTTCAGCACTTCCAAATAGTAAACTTGGTTAACTATTTGTCCAGTTGGTTCAAATTCATAATGAATAATTCCTCTGATATCAAAAGAATTTAGCAACATTGTTTTGACTCTTGATTTGAACTGATGGAACTTTTTTGGTCATGAAGAATTGGCTGACTTCCATTGTGTACTTTGACACTTTGTTTCAGGGTCATATTGGTACACTCATGTTTCATCGCCAGTGATAACAGAGACCAAAACATAGTCTTGCCTCTCCAAAAGGTCTTGGCAAACTTCAACTCTTCTTTGCTTTTGTTCATCAGTGAGCTCCTTTGGGACCATTTTTGCACATACCTTTCTCACACCAAGATTTTCCTAACTGTTTCTCTATTGATGTTTACTTGATGTGCTGTGCTTCTCAGTCAGCTGACAATTTTGATGCACAATTCGATGAATTTTTGCAATGTTTTTGTCAGTTCTGCTCGTTACTGGCTGCCCTGACTTCTTTTCATCAGTGATGCATTCTCTCCCATCAGAAAAATGTTTAATCTGTTTGTACACTGCCATTTCTTCATGGCATTATCTCCATAAACTTGGACTAACATGTCTCTGATTTCATGTCCGCTCTTGCCAAGTTCAACAGGAAATTTAATGTTCATTTGTTGTTCTCATTCAAGCTCAGATATTCTCTCAATGACACACAAAAACACGCAACAACAATAATGACCACAACTCAGCAAGACACCACCACACGTCAACACGAACACAGCTGTGAGACACTGATATACCAAGGTTATGAAACCTTACTGAGCTGTTTGTACAGTGCTGCCAATGTAAGCACTTGGTGGGAAGTTCACAAGCTTCATTGTCAGACCTCATATGAAGCATGTTCTACCAAGTTGATCCTGTTATTTTTGAAGGGGTCCATATTAAGATTTGAGCAAGAGGAGACCCAATAACCAGTCTCCCCAGAAAGCATAGAAGCCTTGATATATTTATTATGATCTGACCTCAGCTTTATCAGATCTATAGAACTGAGAGGATTCATCCAGATGATTCACAGTTCTTAAACTCATAAGTAAATTATACCACCTACTTACAAGTGTTCAGAGGAAATATTTATTTCTATTGACCAGAATGCTCACATCCTTCATACATAATATTCTGTCCCTGGTATCAGCAAAACTGAGGAATAAAACAATGAACAAAATTGTGTGTGTGTTTGTGTGTGTGTACAGAATCACACTACACTTTGCAACTTAACTATGGTTGTACTTACGAGTTTTTCACTTTACTATGGTGTGAAAGCTATACACATTCAGTAGAAAGTGTACTTTGAATTTTGAATTTTGATATTTTCCTTGGCTAGCAAAATGCAGTACAATATCTCTCGTGATACCGGGCAGTGGCAGCCAGCCACAGCTCCCAATCAGCCTCTAGATCAAGAGGATAAACAACCAGTACTCTACAGTATATTCATTGTGTTAGGTGATTTTGCCCAACTATAGGCTAATGTAAGTGTTCTGAGCATGTTTAAGGTAAGGTAGCTAATGATGTTTGGTAGATTAAATGCATTTTCGATTTATAATATTTTCAATTTACCATGAATTAACCACAACGTAAACTCATCCTAAATCAAGGAGTATCTGTGCTGTGATTCTGCTAAATATATTCCACTTGCCCCTTTGCCTTTCTAATATAAGCTGACCTCTATGGGTTATATCAGTAGATCCTGAACCTCCATTCTTCTGGTTGGGAAGCCCTAGCAGGAAACTGGAGGAAGGAGAATGCGGTAAGAGTATTTATTCCCTTGCTCCCTCTCCTGAGGTTGCTTCTTTCTGGCTAGGACCCTCAATCAGAAGGTCATTGCATCCTCAACCAACATGATCTACATAACTCTTTCCTTCCACGTGCTTTTAACCTCCTCCTCTTCTCCACGCTTCACACCTACAGGTGGTGAAATATACACTGCCAATTCTGCACTTGCACCATCTCTTGTGATTCCCTGACATCCTATTTAATACTTTTATAAAAGTCTCTTAGGAAATACAGCCTCCTTGTATTATCCAGATTTAAGTGTGCTATCTCTTTTCTGTCAAAACCCTGACTGACAGACAAAACAAAAGGAGATGGCTAATCTCAAAAGACATAGGGTCACTGTAAGACTTCAGAAATGATCACAAATCCATGACAGAGCACCTCTCCTGTATGTATACACACCCTGTTCTCTATCCCTCTTTAGGATATTGCTGACCAGACACTTCCAACTTCTGGCTCTTGGGCCCTCCTTTCTCAATGAGCTTTGCTGACCTTCCTCTCTCAACCCAGATTTGTTCACAGTGTCTTCCTCCAGAAGGGTACAGTATAGATGATTATCTTTCTTATACTGAATTATAATCATTTTCCCCCAGGCTTGTCTCGCTGACATTTCCCATGTTATTATATGGAATGTGAGTTATTTCTAAACTCTTCAGTCAAATAATTAAAACCTCTTGGTTTATGAGCATATGCAACTATTTTCCTACTTTTGTGGATTTTACTAGTTTAATATTAAAATATTAATCTTATTTTTCTTACTTTAAAATTTAAAGAATGTACATTGTTACCCCATATACTACAAACAAGAACTTTAGAAAAATTATATTCTAATTAAAATCCAATGAAATTAATCTTTTTCCTCATTAAGAACAAAAGAATTTAACAATTAAGATAACAAGATTAGAAATGGCTTTCCTTTACAAGTAAGACTTTTCACAACCAGAAAATATAAAGTCTCCAACGTAATTGGAAGAAGAATTCCACATATCCCTGCAATTTCAGTAGTTGTCACTCAGTGAATTATAATATCTGCTCACAAAAGCTTAGACCCAATGCATAGAGCTTCTTCAGGCATGTAGAGAGAAAAACTGGGGATAAAATTCAGAATTCATATGGTTGAATTTTTTCTACAAAGATACAATTCCAGCTTAAGAAAATAACACACATATTTCTAATTATAAATCATGTGATCCAGATCAAAGGCCAAATAAAATATCAAATTCTAACTATAAATCAAGAACCTATACCTTTAATAAATTCTGCTTATTAACATTTGCTTTTCTTTACACAGTGAGAAGGACAACTTCTTTTTTTACATCCCTGAGACTTTCTTGGTTATAACTGTTTGAAGCATTTTCTTGCAGAGCTTCAGAGGAACCAATCCTTTAATGTCTCCCACTGAACCATGACCTCAAGATGCTCCTCATTTTCCTTCAACCTTGACTTTCTCCCAAGAATGCTAAGACTTTTTCTGGTCTGTTCCTTGAACCTACTTGATTCTAAACTCCCTCTTTAAAATTTAGAAATGTAACAGCCAAATATTAATTAGTAATGTGGCAATTAATTTGCCTAAATGTGTAGAATCTTTTTAAACATTTAGCCTGATTTATTACTACACCACAATTGCAAAATAACTTTACACAAAAACAAAAATAGAAAAGCATCTGTCCATAAGTTACTTCTCCACTTCAGAAAAATATTTACCACTTCAACAAAATGGAAGTTATTTCTTTTTCTTTCTTTTCTTTTCTTTTTTATTTTTTTCTGCCACAGCAAAAATATTTGTGACATTTAGGGAAAAAATAACACCTATTGAACAAGGCAGTTATGTTACCATACAGTTTACAACATTAAGATTTATTTTTGCTTAAGGCAAAGTTAAGATTAAAGAGATGATGTCTCTAACACCACACAGACTCATAAAACACTAAGCCATTACTACGACCTTAATATGGAGCTTAGGGTTCAGGATATCAATACTGATTTATAATAGTCTTATAGTCATTTAAAATTCAGTTGTAGTTTGTCATAGTTCTATTTCCCATTTTCATCTAAACTACCTGAACTTCGGTTGCACAAATTTTTTTATTTTATTTCTTTACTATTTACTTACTTTAAAAAGTCAGGATCCATTTCAAGGTCAAGATGGCAGAGTAGGTAAACACTGTGCTTACCTCCTCTCACAACCACATCAAAATTACAACTAAACTACAGAACAACCATCATTAAGAATCACCTGCAGTCTAGCTGAATTGAAGCCCTACAACTAAGGACATACAGAAGAAGCCACCTTGAGACTGGTAGGAGAGGCAGAGATACAGAACAGGATGGTCTCACACCCATGTGTGACCATTAAAAATCAGGAGAGATATCTCAGCTGCAGAGGTTCCCCCAGAGGAGGGAGGGTGTCCCAGCTCCACCCCAGGCTCCCTAGCTCAGGGTTCCAGTGCCAAGGAGAGAAGTCCCCATAACTTCTAGCTGTGAAAACCAGTGGAGATTGTGGCTGAGCGACATGAGGGGAGCTACAGTCCCAGGTGCTCCTCATAAAGGGCCCACACACATACATACTCACTGACAGACTCACTTTCTCTGAGCTCTAGTGCTGGGTCAGCAGCTCGAAAGGCACCAGGGAGGAACTGAATTGTCTGGATTCAGGGTGAGAGCTGGAGGAGCAATTTTCTCCCAGACAGAAGTACTAGCAGAATCATGTTTCTTTGTTGAGGCCTCCCAGCATGCAGATGCAGGCAACTGCCATATCTGAGTCCTCATCAACCTGACTAACACCATTCTTCACCCCTGGTGTTTCCCTGAGACCCTGTCTGACCCAACTTTCAGACCAACCCAAGCTGTTTCCAGTGGCTTTTCCATACAAATGACCTGTCTTGGCCCATGCTGCTAACTTTCCTAAAATCTCTCAAAGGTTCACAAAGCCCAAACAAGTGACATCCGGCTTCAGTGTGTCCTGTACCTTTGGTTGATCAGCCCTAAGCACAAGCAACAACCAGCCTTGGTTCATGACTTGGTTTCTTGAGGCACCTCCAAGCACAGCACAAGTGGTGTCCATCTGTGGATTGCTTTGTGGCTCATGCCAGGTGGCCCCAGGCAGGGCACAGACTGCAGCTGAACTTGGCCTGCAGTGAAACCCCTCCCAGGAGGCCCCAAAGCTGACACACCCAGTGGCCATCTTCAAATGAGCCAGAGAATCACTCAGCTGCCTCCAAAAATGACGCACACAAGGGTAGACTGGGTGGTCATCAGAACCCTGCTAAAGTGAATCCTGCTCTGCAGGGTCATTCCGTGCACCTCCACTGTAGTCACGGTCAGTATTCATAACCAATCAGCCCAAGGGTCGATCCCTCCCTTGACATGCAAACAGCAACCAAAACTCAACTACAACAGAAAGGTATACACAACCCACACAAGGGACACACCTGGTGTACCCAATTCTGATGATCAGAGAGACTGCACCACTGGGCCACAGGACACCCACTACATAAGGCCACTCTACCATGACCAAGAGTCATAGAATCCTACCTAATACAACACAGAAACAATACAAGGAGGCAATCAAACGGGGAGACAAAGAAACATGACCCAAGTAAAAGAACAGGACAAAGTTCCAGAAAAAGAACTAAACAAAATGAAGACAAGCAATCTACAAGATGCAGAGTTCAAAACATTGGTTATAAGGATGCTCAGTACTTTCAGGAAGAACGTCAACAATGAGATAAGAAACATAAAGATGGAGATTGGAAACATAAAAAAGGACCAGTCAGAAATAAAGAAGATAATAACTGAAATAAGATACATTAGAGGGAATCAGCAGTAGATTAGATGAAGCAAAGGATCAAATCAGCAATTTAGAAGAAGGTAGCATAAAACACTCAAACAGAACAGCAAAAACAAAAAGAATCCAAAAAAGGGGACCATTTAAGGGGCCTCTGCAACAACATCAAACACACCAACATTTGCATCACAGGAGTGCCAGAAGGAGAAGAGAAAGAACAAGGAGTTGCAAACCTATTTGAAGAAATAAAAACCAAAAACTTTTCTAACCTGGCAAAGGAAATAGACATACAAGCCCGGAAAGCGCAGAGAGTCCCAAACAAGATGAACCCAAAGACGCCCACATGAAGGCACATCATAATTAAAATGTGAAACGTTAAAGACAAGAGAGAATCTTAAAAGCAGCAAGAAAAAAGCAGTTAGTTACCTACAAGGAAGTTCTCATAAGACTGTCAGCTGATTTCTCAACAGAAACTTTGCAGGCCACAAGGGATTGACACAAAATATTCAAAGTGATGAAAAGTAAGGATCTACAACAAAGATTACTCTACCCAGCAAAGCTATCATTTAGAATTGAAGGACAGATGAAGAACTTCTCAGACAAGAAAAAGCTAAAGGAGTTTATCACCACCAAACCAGTATTATAAGAAATATTAAATGAACTTCTTTAAGACTAAAAAAAGATTAAAAATATGAATAATAAAATGGCAATAACTATGCACCTATGAACAATTACTTTAAATGTGAATGGATTACATGCGCCAATAAAAAGAAATAGCATGCCTGAATGGATAATAAAGCAAGATCTTTACATATACTGCCTATAAGAGATTCACTTCAGATCAAAATACAAACACGGACTGAAAGTAAAGGGATGGGAAAAAGATATTACATGAAAATGGAAACAAACAAACAAAAGAAGCTGGAGTAGCAATACTTACACCAGACAAAACAACTTTAAATCTCACTTCTGAGTATTTATCTGAAGAAACCCAAAATACTACTTTGAAGGTACATGTGTATCCATATGTTCTTTTTTTTTAATTATTCTGTTTTGTTTTGTTTTTGTTTTTTTAAAGACACCCATACATATTGTTGTTGACGAAGGGGAACAGGACTTTATTGGGAACAGTATGTACTTCCAGGACTTTTTTCCAAATGAAGTTGCTGTCTTTTCTATCTTAGTTGTGGAGGGTGCCCTTCAGCTTCAAGTTGTTGTCCTTTCAGTCTTAGTTGTGAAGGGTTCAGTTCCAGGTTCAGTTGCCGTTGCTAGTTGCAGGGGGCGCAGCCCACCATCCCTTGCAGGAGTCGAACTGGTAACCTTGTGGTTGAGAGGACGTGCTCCAAACAACTGAGCCATCTGGGAGCTCAGTGGCAGCTCAGCTCAAGGTGTTGTGTTCAATCTTAGTTGCAGGGGGCGCTGCCCACCATCCCTTGTGGGACTCAAGGAGTTGAACCAGCAACCTTGTGGTTGAGAGCCCACTGGCCCATGTGGGAATCAAACCGGCAGCTTTTGGAGTTAGGAGCACGGAGCTCTAACCGCCTGAGCCACCAGGCCGGCCCTGTATCCATATGTTCACTGCAACATTGTTTACAATGGCCAAGATACAGAGGCAGCCTGGGTGTCCACTGATGGAGGAATGGATAAAGAGGACGTGGTACATATGTACAATGGAATATTGCTCAGCCATGGAAGGAATGGCTTCTTGCCATCCACAGTGTCATGGATGGATGTGGTGGGTATTATGCTGAGTGGAGTATGTCAAACAGAGAAAGATAGATGCAGTGTGATTTTGCTTATATGTGCAATCTAAAGGACAAAATAAACACACAAAATTAAACTCACTCATAGATACAGAGAATATTTTGATGGTTGCCAGATGGGAGGGGAGTTTTGGGGGGAAGTGGAAGAGATTAAGAATTATATAATTGTCTAACCACTATGCTGTACCCCTGAAATTAATACAAAATATGAATGTCAACTGTAATTGAAAACTTTAAAAAGGGAAGAAAAAGGTGAAGGGGAATAAGACATCCAAATTTCCAGGTATAAAACAAATAAGTCATGGGGATGTAATGTACAGCATAGGGAATATAGGCAATAATATTGTGATAGCAGTTTACAGTGTCATATTGTTGCTGGACTTATCATGATGATCATTTCTTTAGGTATATAAATGTTGAATAACTATGGTGTACCCCTGAATTAATATAATATTGTATGCTAGCCACATTTTAATAGTTTTTTTTTTTTTAATTCACAGTATCCAAAGGCAAAAGACAATAAAGAATTTACAATCTCAAGAACCATCCACCTCATTTTCTAGTTTGTGATCTTGTTGAGTATCTTTGCAGTGAGTAAAGGGATTGTTGTATTTCCTAATATCAGACAATATGATAACAGAGGATATCATGGAAAATTACTTGGAAATTTTTTTAATTATGCAATTTTTCCCTCAAAGTTTCTAACTGCAGGTTTACCTATTAATCCCAAAATCAAAGCTCTGCCATATATTGTACAATGTGAGCATAATTCTTAACCAGGCAAAGATTCAGTTTCTCATCTATAAAGATTTTTTAAAAGGTTTTTGTAATGACTAAATAAAGGAAATAACATATGTAAAATTGTTAACATATAATTTACTCACTTTACTCCTCTTATTCCATTCTATATTGGGATATCTAGATGCTGAGCCAAGACTAGGTAATAAAGACTTATAATATTATAATAGAAAAAAGAATATTGTCACATCTACTCTGTACCAGTATAAATACTACAAAAGAAATTATAGTTTTTATCCTTCATACTTGAAGACATTTTGCATATTCCTATGTATTAACTTACATAGAATTCCTTTCTGGGTTAACTATGTTTTATTAATCTGAAAAGAATTTAAGTGTCCTTGGGCAAGTCATTTACTAACTCTAGAACTCAATACCGTATCTATAATACGAGGGGAGGTTAAACGAGATCAACTCTAAGATGTTTTTCAATTCGAAGTTATGTGAAAAAGCTATAAGGGAGACATCCATGCAGTCCTGGATATAAACCATTAAGAGTATTTCTGAATAAATTAAAGGGAAGGCTGCTATAACAAAGAGACAGCAAAATAAAATGGCTTAAGTAAGACTCAAATTCCCTTCCCACTCAGGTAACCATCCAACCACTCTAGGCTGCACGGCATTTGGTTATTTTCTTCATAATAACCAAATTATTTTGTTCATTCTCTAGGCTGATGTTTCCAAGAGGAATTCCTTTGCATAATTCCATGGGGAATATGAATTTTTTCCAAATCATGAATTCCGAGAAGTTAGTAAAACAGGAAAAAAATGCTAAAATTTTCTCAAGAGTTAAAACATCCAGAATCATTGCTTCAAAGGACTCCAAGGGAAAGTGATCAGGGTTCAGTCAATGTTGTCCATAGTTGTCATCCTGTTACAAATGTGTGTTCCTGGCCCTGCCTGCTGCTGTTGGTGAGTCATTCCCTCTAATAAAATAAGCATTAATTAATTTACACACATAGTATACTTTATACAAAGTTTATGAGTGGTGTTACAAGAGATAAGTGTAGAAAGTAAAATAAATCCTTAAGCTGGCCATTTCAGCCCAGGATTTAATAGAGCTGTTAAACTTGCTGGGAGATCTAAATGTTACATTATTGCAATTCTACTCAAATATTGTCTGCTGGAATTTTCCAGTGTTTGAATACTCCCTATAGGCTAAACTTGTTTGAAAATATGTTAACATAAGGAATGCAAAAAGAAGAAGATATGAATGTTGTGGAATACTCCAATGTTAAATTAGAAACTGATCTAAAATCTGAATTAGAAAAAAGCAATTTGATTTCAAAGTAACACCAAAGTCAGAGTAAGAAAACCAAATATTTTTCATTACCAAAAAAAAGACAATAGCTTATGTAAATAAACAAGTACCCTAACAACAAACTTGAAAAAGTTTTTGGACACACTTAACAATCTAAGTCATGTCAACACAAAATCAAAGAAAATTTTTTTACAACTGCATTATTTGGTCAAAACAGAGAGCAAGCTTATCACATAGATCAATTAATGCTTCATGTATTTTAAAAGTCCATTTTAAAAATATTTATGGTTCTAGCTTTTCTTTTTTAAATGATTGTAATTTGGAGTTTATATTGTGTTAATGTTCCTGTCTTTTAATACTTTCTGTTATCAAATGTCAATATCAGGTAGTTATTTCCATATGATGTGTATAATCTTGCCACAATATATTGGTTCTTATTTATCGTTATATCATTTTTAACAGAAAATCTCTGAAACTTTCAGTATTATCTTATTATAGAAATATGTCTATTATTTATTATTATCCTTACTCATTATATTTAAAAACACATAAAATGTAATAAAAAAATACAGAATAACTTGCAATTTGTGGAATTCCCAAGAATTCCTAGGAAATTGATTTCTCATCCTGAATTCCAATGGTTAATAATATCTGTGGAAAATTTGAAAGCATTATCCATTGTCCTCATTTGCAAATTTAAGTTGGGAAGCAGCCACATACAAATTCCAATGAAAAAGAGATGGAGTTAGGACAAGGAAGTTCCTTTTAAGCAAGTGGGACAGAAGCTGCACACACCTCCTTTAGTCCCCTTTAAATGAGCTTCACGGGAAGTTGGGAAATAAATGTCTCTAGCTAGGATGCTGGGAGCCGAACAAAAGCAGGGGGCAGATTTGTGAAGACATGTCAGTCTGTCACACATCCAAGTGTATCTAGTTAGATACTTTGTCATATTTTAAAAAGTAAATGTAGGTACTAGAATATTATTATATTTTTATATATACAGTAGGTCAGCCATTGTTTTCTTTTTCTTTGATTATAATGAAACTTAGGAGAAATAAGGTGTTTTAGGAGGGACATGATACATATTTTAAAATACATAGAATATTTAAAGACAATTCAGAGCCAAGACCGTAACTGCAACAGCCATAATGAGAAATAGTGTAAATACAGATGTGAAGACTGAGGGAATATGAGACAATATTACAAGATCAAAGCTATCCCTTCAGTGGAATGAAAAGGATAAAGGTGCCCTTGTATCTTTTCCCTTGTCCAGAAATTTTAAACCATTTATACATAAAATGTTCGTGTTTATAATGTATAGCACACTCAGATGGATATAAATTGTGTATGGGTCATTGTCAACCTCAGGTTGCCACTTTAGATATTAGAATCTTTACCTGAATAATCAAGTAAGGATCAGGACAGGTGTCTACCTCTGCAGGGGCTCTTCCACCATGTGGATAGACAGCCCAAAGCTTTGCTGAGAGGACTGAAATCAGAGTAAGAAAAAAGAATTATAGTCGCTTATGTCTTAGTTTCTCTAAGCACTAGTTAACATGGATGGGAGGAGGAGGTGAGGGAGGGAGATTTTGCACAGGGTGTCTGATAGCAGTTTCCTGCTCATCCTAACCAAGGAACTAGTGAAAACCATTCTTTAAGTATGTGTCCAAGAAAAATCTGTTAGAATTGAACATGAATTAAGTTCCTCTGTCTCTGTCTTTGCTAAGTCTCCTCTGTAGATCAGGCACTGTGTTTGTCCCTTGCTGGTCTAGGCTGCCATTGACTTCTGTGTGTGTGTTCCAAGTGACCTTAAATGCCAGGTCTCTGCCACAGCATTGCTAAGGGTCAGAGAACTCGTTCAGATGCTGCCTGCTTCACTTACTTTTTCACCCAAAGATGGTCTGAGATGACCACAGTGACATGCTGCCAACTCTGTTCTAGGTTTTCTATATTCTCAGCTAGTGGAAGAATGTTCTCTTCCTTAGACTTAAAGCAAAATGAAAAATATGCCTGTATGGGGCAGAAACATGATTAATAGTGATACTTCCTAGGACATATTAATAAATATCCTCCTTAGTTATCTTTTTTGCAATTCCCGCATTAACTCTGTCTTCAAAGCATTCTTTAGTGATAGCATTTTATCAGCAGTCCCATCTAACATAAAAGGACATTAAGCCAGGGTCTGCACAAAATATTACTTGAAATGTCTGTTCAACATTTTGCTTTGTTTTTGCATCTCTGTACAGGTACAGCATGCAGCTGCGAAAACAGTCTAAGGTAATGACAGTGAAGGCCTGCATGTGTATAGCACTTCCGTAGCTACACAGCCATTAATTCCCTTCACAAAGCCCTGCTTCAGTGGCTTGGCCACTCTTGCCAGTAAACATCATTCAGTGTGGTTGCTTAATTCAGTGCTAAGGCCTTAATGGGGAGTAGTCCAGGAATTTGAAACACTGCTGAACGAACACCTTACCATACCTTCAAATTTTAGTGAAAATATTGTACATATTTTCTGGTTGGGGATTTACCTCCACTTCCTGCCCTTGGGAGGCTGCTGCAGAGACCCTGCTGACCACCCAGCCTCGGGCCACATATGAATCCACGCCTCTGTGATTGGGATGCCAAATTGGAGCATGTTGACCACATTTAATAGTCTTCAAATAATACTGGTAGCTAGTAAGTGTTGTACTGATTGATTATTTCAAAAAAAAAAAAAAAAAATTACAATCCTAAACATTGCTTTATTCCCAAATAATTTAAAGGCAGCTGTAAAACAGTGCAGAGACAGAACAAACCAGCACGGAGTGTGAAGAAACCTGTTTCATTCTGAGAGCTGTCTCCAGGTGACATTTTGGCTGGTCATTTAACCTCTCCAGACTGCTATTTTTTCATCCATTACATGAAGGGCTCAGACTAGATGATGACTCAGCTGCCATTATATGATTCCAGACAGAAAGAACCTTTCGAAAACAAATCAAGTGGAACAAAAGCTATGATGGAAGGCAATCTATCCTACTACTGAGAGTCTGACTCTGAAGTTGGACCCAGCTGGATAAACTTGAAAGAATCACTTGTCTTCATCTCACAGGTTGGTAGGGTGGTTTCAATAGATAATTTACGTCAAGCATTTAGCAGGATGCATGGTACATGTAACAAAATCAGTGGTTGCAGTTATTAATATTTTACATTTGTAGCATACAATTTAGAATCTGAATAGTATGCCAGATTCTTATATTCTAATATTATAATAATAAAAAATTGTTGACATTTAATATATAAAGAAGTATAATAATAAAGAAGTATTTATTTATTTAAGGCCTGGGGCACTGCCTTAAATAATGGCTGAGAGGACTGGACGTGATGTATGCAAAGCTCTCAAATATACACACTCATTAAATGCTAGCTCTTAGTTCACTGATGGATATTGGGAAATGTTAAATAATCAAAAGCTCATTGTCTTGGTATTTGCAATGAATATACTATCATGCTCTAAGATTTTTTTTTCTTAGATTTTATAGTGAGTCACTTAGCTAAAAAGAAATTTAATTTAAAAAAGGGATAATACAGAACTATATCAGAGGACAAAATAGTATACTGCTAAAAAAACAGTTGTATTTGATTCCTTTTTTCAAATCACCCCCCAGAGAAACTTAATTCAAATACTTTTGGACTTATGCATGAATTGAAAACTTACAAAAGAAAGTAGATGTGAAAATAACATCTTAAAGAGAAGTTAGAGTAAAGATTTATTAAGATTGGGGAAAAAAAGTAAAGAAACAGTTATATTTTTCATTACAAATATTGAAAGATAGCCAATTTCTGTTTACTGGATATAATACTTGTGGTTCCCTCAGTACAGCCATTTCACATTCCTTGTGGAAGCAATTTTTTCATCTTCTGGTAGTATACCAGGATTGAATTTATAAGCTAACTTTGGAATAAAGATTAATTTTATCCTCACATACAAGAAATGTGTTTTCTGTAATGACCATCATACTGTCCTCTCCCACATTTAAAAATCAGTTCCAAATATTACTTATAAAGCAATCCCCGCCTATAATGATTTTAGGTATGTAAAGCTCTCCTTTGACTTTGTGTTCCCTTCAAAATAAAATTAAATTTCTTGCCTAGATGGTCTACATCATTTATCATGGTGCTTCTAAAAATTGTTCTTCCATTGTTTCCCACATGTAAGGTCCCACTCAGATTCAGTCCTTTTCCCTGTTTCCCTCTTCCTTTACCACTCTCCAGGAATTTCCAACTCCTTACACTTTTCCTTTCTGCCCTGTATATCTGAATGCTTCCTTCCAAATCTTTGTTCTTCTCACCGTTCAACTAACACAAAAAATTCCAAGCTCTAAACTTGCCTTTTGTAAACATATTTCATGGAAAAGAATCTTTTCTAAAAGCTTTCATGCATGTGCTCCCATAGTTCATCACGAGTTTTTGTTGTTGATGTTGTTGTTTTTAAACAGGGCACGAAAGGATGATACTTAAGTTAACTCTATGCTTATATCTGTATTATGGGTAATGCCTACCTCACAAAATATGTAATTACCCCTAGTAGAAGTCAGTCAATAAATATCTATTGATCTTGGCCCTGTTTTCAGCACTGGTGATCCACCAGTAGATACAAGTCTCTGCTGCCTTGGAATCTGCATTCAAATGAAGAGAAAGAGACAAATACATAAGAACAACATCAAAAATTACAACTAAAAGGATCATTTTAGGTAGTGGTGGGTACTGTGCTTCCAAACACTTATAAAAGTGGTTTTAGCCATCACCATTTCCCTAAGACCCTCGAAATATTCTGAGAACAACATCCCAAATGTGCTGATCATACTTTATTTACATATAATACACTCAGACATCTCACTGAATCCCTTAACCTGCTGCAACATCATACTCAATTATAGAATCTGGGCAGCAACATAAATTGGGTTAAGGATATGCAGCATGATAGTATTTCAGTACCACCCAGTAACATTTTCTTTTTCTTCTTTGTCCTGCACTCAACCCAAGATCCACTTTATCTCGTGCCTGAAACCTAAAAGTTAATGGTGAGGCCTCAGCCACTGTCATTGGCCTTCAGTTACAACCAGGGCAAGAGTAGCTTCACATGCTGTCAGAGATGACATTTTAAGACAGCCTACCACCCACACTCCTCAGAACTTCCATAATTACCTTCATTCCCTGGTTTTGATCACTGTCTAAGGGAACTAAAGCATGAGAGAAGAGTGCCACCTATGCATTTACATTTATTTTCTTGAAGCATTGTACTTCAGTGGAAAAACTTGAGAATGAATATTAACACTATAAATAACAGGAGTGTTTTTAAAAATCTTTTTTTTTCTTTTTTTTTTTAATTTATTGGGGTGACAATTGTTAGTAAAATCACATAGATTTCAGGTGTACAATTCTGTATTACATCATCTATAAATCCCATTGTGTGTTCACCACCCAGGGTTAGTTCTCCTTCCATCACCATATATTTGATCCCCCTTACCCTCATCTCCCACCCCCCACCCCCCTTACGTAAACTTGAGCCTTATAGATGTCATGTAAGGGATTTTGCTTGAAGTTTTTACCACATAGGCAAGAAAAAGCTCAGTATTTAAAAGTAATAGAGTTTTGTGGATTATCTAATACTAAATGAAGTAAGGGATATGGTATAGATATTATCAAAAAATAATTCAGCAGTTAAAATTTGTCAATTATAAAATAATTGAATAAAATTGTGCCTTCCACTACTATGCAAATGAACTAAATTCAACAAAAAATAATCACTTTCATCAAATTTATATAACATGAATGAAAACAAAGATTATAAATATTTTCAATTAAATATTTAGAACTTCTAGCTCCTCTTTTACCTATCTTTATTAATTTCCTAAGATTTCAGGAAGAAATTGATTTCTAAAAGACCAATATTCCACCAGTCCTCTGGCAAAATTCAATTTTAATTATGATTTATAATTATTAAGAACATAATTTATCTTTTTTAAGGGAGAAAGTACAGTCTTCTAATCTGGGCAAAACGATTTGTGCCTTAGAGATCTATAATTTATTTCTTGTCAGCAAGATAATTAATCTATAAGGGTCTCTTATTTTCCTTAAAACTACAGGAAATTTCATTTCAATTTTTTTTTTTCAATAGTAAATGCATGTTCCACGTGAAAACTTTATACAGCATGTTTTGGTGTGAGATTCCACCCTCCCTTTGGCTTTTATGTCAATTATATCATTATGCTCTACAGCAACCATGTGAAGTAGTTATTATTACACCAAATTTTAAAATAAGAAAACTGAAAACAGAGAAGTTATGTGATATACCCAAGGTCACAAAGTTTTTAAATAGTGATGGGACCTCAATTTATTGCCTCATCCCCAGGTTCTTTCCACTCTGATTCTGAGAAAATCTTAGGTGGTATCAGCTGAGCTGGAGAACAAGCCATAGAAATGACATAAAGCAGAAATAAAATAAAAACAGGAAACAAGAAGGAAAATGAATGACGATTAAATCTTTAGAGAATCCTTCCATACGAATCCCCAGTGGTCAGCCACAGTCACAATTAGCTAAGATCAACATACAAGCCTGTGGTCACAAGCCAAGGAAGAGCTCAAAGGACAGGAACTTCACCCTCTGAGACTCTTGCTGTAGTCAGCAGGCTCCGTGGTCAATAGCAAAAGCACTGGGCATGAGCCATTAATGGAGGAGAGGGGTGATGGGGAGAGGGAACACTTGAACAGAAGGGTTTGGCATCTACTTCCTGTGGTTAGACCATGGAGAAAGCTAACAGGGGCAATGTTACCCCAACAGGAGATTTATACTCTTCTGCCTCCATGAAGTACAATTTCTCATGTTTTTTTATTTCCTTCATTCATGTTATATTTAACATAAGAGATGAGTTGAAAAATGGCAATAGTTTTCTTTTTTGATGCACTTGAAGACAATGTAAGAAATGTATGGTTCTGTCAGCTAGTTAAATTTGAAAAAATAATGTACAAGAATAACATCAAATATGGTGTTATTTTGTTAAAAACTTTAAATATTTGAAAATAATATGTATTCTCCAGAAATTTGACAGTCATAAGATTTTATGAAAAGTTCTAACCAAAGAGTCATTAACATGTTTCTTTTTTTGTTTGTTTTCTTCCTTTTTTTTATTCTCATGTTTACTTTTTATTATAGAAAGTTTATGGAAAACATGTCCAAGAGAAAAGAATAGTGTAATAAACCTCCATGTAGGCACCAATTATTAACTCCTGGTTTTATCTATAATACACTCAGGACTCCAAGCTCTAGATTATTAAAGTAAATCTCAGTCATGATATCATTTTATCTGTAAATACTGCAGTATGCACTTCTAAAATTATTTCACCCAATACCATTATTTTTAAAAATTCATAGTAATTATGTAATATCCTAAAACATTGGGTTACTTTTTAAATTTTTCCAATTGACTTATATTTTTAATATGTTTTAATTAAGACTCCAGTAAATTCTATACATGGTGATTGGTCAATCGATCTCTTATGTCTAGGTTCCCACTTTTGCCTTCTTGAAATTTATTTGTTAAACAAACCACAGCGTTCTCCATAATTTGGATCCTGCTGATGGTTTCTCCATGGTGTTGTTTCACGTTGCCTTGGCCCTTATATTTCCTGAAAAATGGTGGTTGAATAGGACTTTCTTATTGTTTCACATATTCCATGTTTACTGGGAAGAAATGCCATCTCTCTGTGCTGAAGCCTCCCCACTTGCTCTTGGAATGATTCATCCATCTCAATGAACTTGGCTCATTCATTTATGGAGCAATATTGAGAATTTGTTGCACACACCCCAGTGCCAAGTGCCTGGTTGCAAAGATGCTTGTGGCATTGAAGGGAGGTGCTCATAAGTTAAAACTGGTCTTACAAAGAATGCAGAGTGTTGATCAAAACTTCCTTTTACAAACAGAAGATAAAATAATTTTCTAGCAGTTGTTGAATTGGCTTAACAAGCACTTTGTCTTAATAGATCCTCACCTCAACTGTATGAGAGAAGTATTGTTCTATCCTTATCCTCCTTCTACAAGTGAGGAAACTGAGGTTTAGAGAGGTTCCATGATTTGCCCTAAGTTATATCAGTGTTGGCTCATGGATTTAAACCAGGGCTGTCTGGCTTCTGTGCCCATATGTCTAAGCACTAGGTAATATTGCCTTGCCAGGCCCCTGCTAACTGTCCAGACTCTTTGTGATAGAATAACTGAGCAATTCACTAGCTAACTAGTAAATCTTCTCAGGCTATTTCTTTTCATGCACTCATCTGAATCAATTTAACTGTGATGAGTGGTGACAAAAATGTGATTATGCAAAGACCTGGAATAAAATTTGCATCCATGTCATGAGGTATAAGGAGCACAGACTTGGTAATTATACCAGACTGGTTTGAATCTTGTAATTCAATAATATGATACATTTCGCTGTAAGATTTTTGGCTCCCAGTATTCCTTTTCTTAACTCTGTCTCCTCCTCTCCTGAAACTATAGTCTTAAAAGCCAACACTTTTGATTGCATGAGCCAAGTATTTGCAATTCAAAAACTAAGTCCAAAGAAAGTCAGGAATACTAGATTTTATCTAAGAATGTGTCAAGAATAAGGTTACTCTGTCCTTAAGGGCAAGGCTGTGCCTAGGGTGTACGGGGCCCCAGGTAAATATTTCTCTGTCAGTGCCTCTGACTGTATAACAGTCTTATTTTAAAATATATTTAAAAATGCATGGGCCCATGTGGGGTATAGTGATTTATCAAAGAAGTTTCTAATAACAGGTATAGAAAAGATACTTTCGTATTTGTTTATAGTCTAATCAATGTATGCAAAGATTCTTTATCCTGTGTCTGACATGAAAGTCACCCCAAAATCAGCAAGTCAGCACCATCCTGGCAATTTGATGAAAAAAATACCATCACAGTGCCATTTTCCCACTGGGCTGCCCTCTTGAAACTAACCTTCTCATGGTGGCAACTTCATAGGCTGGAGTCCCAGAGTTCCTTAATTGAACTCATGTGCAGCAGAGAGGGCCAAGGAGTGCCCCAAGATGGGTAAATGGGGCCCATATGGGTTACAGTCTAGCACCCAGATAACACTGTGGACACTGGCTGGACCCAGGCTCCAGAGAAGGACATAGAAACTTTAGCAGAAAGTACCCAAAGCATGGTGGGCCAACGTGAGGCATAGATCCTGGAGAAGAAACCCTACTTGCCCCAATATAAAGGCAGTACAGGCAAAGTGTCATCCAGTCTGGAGGAGGGGAAGAAACAAAAGAAGTTTGACCAGCGAATGAAGTCATTTGGAACTAAGACTCTGTAGATTCCTATCCTAATTACCCCTTTTTCACATGGGATATTGGTTGTGTAGAAGGGATATCACCTATACTTGAGGAAAACCAACTCAAGATCTTCTTCCAAAGTTGGAACAGTGGTAACACACACCCAGTTGAATCTACTATAAGACCTTAAGCAATTACTTAACTACCCTGAATTTTTTGGATGTCCCCATCCAAAAAATGGGTATTATAATATTTGCCTTCAATAATTGCTACAGGGATTTAATAAGCTAATGGGATACATGCTTTGCTATGTGAAGCACTGAGAAAATACAAATATTTTCTTCTAATTATTTAACAAATACAAACTTGGCATTAAGTATAAAAAGCAGCAAAAGAAATAAACGAAATGCAATTTCTCCAATACCCAGTAATTTGACATTTAACTGGAGCAATAATAACTTGTAGATATAAGAAACCATTATGAACTACTTAAATAGGAATCTATTCAGAAGGGTGAATGGGGAAGCATTAAAGAAACAGAGAAAAGGCATGGACAAAGATTATTACATTTACTAGGGAAGGCAACTTAGACGGGAGCACTTTTGAGTCCAACATGTTAACAAGGTCAGGTACAAGATGATAGAGAGAAGGAAGAGTCCTTGCAGAGGAGATGACCTGAGGCTGACTTAGACTGATAGGTATGGCTTTCTTGATGAAAAATGAGATTCTCCAACACCACCAATGCAGGTTTGGTAATTCTTTCCTATTATAACGATTGCCAGAAGCAAATCCAGAAAACATGTCAGCATGCTGAAGGCTATTTCACACATTGCAAATAAACACAGCAAGAACCTCTGCACACTGATTGTTCAAAAGCAAAGCCCTGCTGGCTTTTATACCTAAGGAAGAAATACATGTGAATTTCCTAACTCAATCAAGATACAAATATATCTATACTGAGTTTACAAAAGGTTGGTGCCCCTGCTGAAAATGATGCCAAAACAACCAATAGAGGTGTGAATATCAGCTAAATCAGTTACTTGGCACCATGAAGACTGTTAAAGTCAGGCTGTAAAAAAAAGAAGAGAGAGAGAGAGATTTGGGTTACCTTAAACAGAGAATTAGAGCTTGGAGGTAATGAAGATAATGTCCACACAGCCAGCAGTTCACTTTTCCACACAGCTCACCAAGATTAATATGCCTCTAAGTATACAGTAGTAGTTCTGGCAACACCACAGGAACTCCAGTAGTCATTCCCTCCCAAGGGCCACCATCACTGGATAATCAAGTGCTCTGTACAGCGGTGCCTGGTAAATGTTTAACAACAGGCTGTATATGAGGAACCTTAATGCAAAGCTTTTGTCCATTTCTTTTGTGTAAAAATTCCCTTTGAGCCCAATTTCAAGCTACCAATATGCTGTCACTGAACACAGATGGAGAGAGACGAGCCCTTGGGCTTTTGGAGAACCACTGGCAGTGACTCGAAAACTGTAACTCAGCTTCTCAACTCTCCCACTCAATGGACTCACTTCTTGCAATTGCAGCCTCCTCTCTCTACTCCATGCTTTCTTCTTCCTACTTTATTTTTTAACTTTCCTGTCACCAGCTGTATGTCTCATTGTTCAAACACTCTAAGAGATGCGGTCTGATTGAATTAGCCATTCCCTAACTAGTAAAGTTGAGAGCCACATGGTTAGCGTTCTCTGGTCAGACTAGCTCTATCTATCTCTAATCCATCAGCTATGATTGTGTCAATGGCTGATGTCAGTTACCAAGAAGAAGAGTTTGTCCTGGAAGGCGCAATAAATGTTTAGAAGGGGGTGGTCTAATATGGCAGGCTACTCAGTACTTTATAACATAAGCAAGTAAGCACCTGATTTGCATTCTTGCTAGACCAATTGCTTTGGTATCATTTGGAAACATCTTCAGCTAGACTCCATTCCTGGTGGTTTGCCTGGTTTCACACTGATCAGTGTCGCTCCAGAGGTTGGAGACACTGCGGTGAACTGCCAAGAACTCTGAATGGGAGACAGGAGACCTAGACCTAGGTAGGAGACCTGGACCTAGTACAGCCTACAATTACCTTGTCTCTTTCTGTGACCTTGGACAATTTCACTTCACTTAAACTTTCTCATTAAAGTTTCCTCATTTATAAATGAGAAAATTGCTCCTACCCTATCAAATCCTAGAAGATATTGTACTGGAATGAAAAAAAGAGGAGGAAAAGGAGGAAGATGACCTCATGAAGGGAATTTAAATTTCTTTTAAAGCAAAGTTAACCATTTTTTTCAAACATGTGGGTCTTCAGTGTGAAATTGGAGCTACTCTGGTTGAAAGAGGTGGTACCAGGAAGGAGTTAGTGCCTTACCTGTGCGGCATCCTTCCTGCATGTTCAGCCCCCATCCAATCTACGGAATCCAGGAAGGCATCAGAATACTGCTGGAAAATGACAAGCCTGTATAAACATAAGATATTTTTGATGTCCAGAATTTTTTCTCCAGTCTTAACTTGGAACAAAAAAAGTATTTCTCTTCAAAAATATTTAGTAACCCCAGGAACAAACAAGCAAACAAAATCTCTGGCAAATTTTATTGTGAAAAAAATAAATTGAGAAGTATTTTAAGAAGAAAGTATTGAGACTACTGGAATCACAATTTCTAATCTACTAGAAGCTAAGTCATCAATGGCCCTTACTTCTACAAAAGATATGGTAAAATATGTGGTATTGTCACTGAAGGAAGGAATAGAGATATAAGTCAATTTTTTCCTAACCCTCTGTCCTATTTTGCCTCCTATAGTTCTATTTACTGCAACTCACGCACACTCTGATCTGAATTAGAATGAGCAGAAAAAGCCACATGTGCACAAATTTTTTTTTATTGTTGTTGTTAGTATTATTAATATTACTATACTTGTATTAGCCTCCAAAACCATTCTCTTGACCTTATCAATGTTTTGGATACTATTGGATAGATAAATACCAAAGGAGCCTTTAAATGTTTAAAAACCGTTTGAGTTGTTGGCTTTTTGTGCAGTGAAATGTCAGTTTCAAATCTTTCTATTCCTATTGAGGGTTAGAAAGTGAAGGTTGTGAAGAAAGTGAAGGTTTTGAAGAAAGGCAAATATAAAACTAATGTTAACAACAATAATAAAAGTGCTTTCACACTATTATCTTTTACAGTCATCTTTAGGCAGATGAGAGTAGATCAACAATGTTCTGTTATCAATAATTTCTACAAAGGTGGAAGCCATAGTTAATTTGATCATCTACCACCCACCCCTATGTCAAATAGTCATTGCATCAGTCAAGGTCCCAATAGAAAATGGAGTTATTAGAAGAAATTCCAGGAAGAATTATTTACAAAAATACTAATTACAAAATAAGTAGATGGGTAGTATATGAGAGAACTGCCAGAGATAATGCAGAAACTCAGAACTAGCAGCAGGAGAGCCATCACCACACCTAGACCTGAAGGGATGAGGGAAGAATGAGATTGCCCGTGCCCAGGAGGAGAAAGAATTCCATAGACCAGTGCTGTTCAATAGAAATAGAACGAGACCCACAAATGTAATTAAAGTTTTTTCTAGTCGTCATATTTTTAAAAATTAGACAAGAGAAATTAATGTTAACTATACTTTCATTTTATCCAATGTCATTTCAAGATTCAGTAGAAAAATTATTAATGAGGTATTTTACACTCTTTCTTTCATAAGTCTTTGAAATCCAGTGTGTATTTTACATTTACAGTGTATCTCAGTTTGAACTTGCCACATTTCACGTGCTCAATAGCCACATATTGTTAATGGTTACTATGCTGGACAGCACAAGTGTAGAGTACAATCTACCTTGATCTCCAGCTGGGGTAGGGGTGGGAAGAGAAGGGACATTGGCCAAACCTAACCAGAAGCCAGAGGCAGAAGAACCCATTGATACAGTCCATAGAGTTCAGGAAGTCTGAATAGAATAATTTCCATTATCTTTAGCCATCACGTTGACTGATAGATATTTCAAAGACCAGAAACACAGGGGCCCAGATGTAGAGAGGTTTGTTAATGAACTATATCTAGTATTGCGTTTATTATACCTACCCAGTATGACAAGCATTCCTGGAAGTGCTAGGAATGAGGAAATAGGGGTGTGAATATGCCAACCAGGCAACATTCCATGAGACTAATTAGTTGGGAGGATTAGGGCACGAATATGCTGATACCAGAATTCACTCAACATATTAAGTATCCTCCATGGATGGGCCAGACACTGTGCCTAGTTAAGGACACCCTTCATTAATGAAACTACTTTAGTCTATTAATATGTTATCTAAAAAAATATGTAAAAGAATGCAGAAAGCACAAAAAGGCTGTTTCCTAAGCAAAGTTCTTATTTTGCTTTATTAAATCAAATCAGTGCTGTGATTATATGAAATATTCGTTAACCTCTCTACAAAAAAAAAAAAAAAAGCTATCACTTTAGCATCAAAGGTAGTACAGAGGTATATGAAAAGGATAAACTTGGATTCAAATATCTGAATCTCCTCTATTAATAATAGACTATGTAAAGTTGAACATAATAGTCTCTCTGAGTGTCAGTCTCCTCATCTATAAATGGAAAGTATAGGAATACATATTTTCATATGTATTATGTGTCCAATACTTTCATTTGTTCGACAATTTAATAACCATCTATTATGTGCTAGGTACTGGATATACCCAGATGAGCAAGATATGATCCTTGTCATGAGTTTAGCAGAAAATACAGACATATTAACCCCAAGACTGCTCATAAGCCTGGATCACTTGTTAAACTTTCTTATTTTATTAGTCTGCCTATAGATTCCTTTGAATTATTATCTCTTTAATCTGTTTTTTATTTTTTATTTTTAATCCTTACACTTTCAATTGCTTTTCTTGCTGCATTGTCTAAGATCTCCAGTATAAGCTGAATAGAAGTAATGATCACATAATTCTTTGTCTTGATCTCAACCTAAATGAAAATCATTCTAAAAATCTCATTAAGTGTGCTCACTGAATTTGATATATATGCTTTAGAAAGTTAAGGTAGTTCTTTTTGATTCCTAGTTTGCTAAAAAAAAAAAAAATTGTCATGAATTAAGTTTGAATGTTTCCAAGTGCTCTTTCTACAGCTAACATCAAGAACAGCGAAGGGTGTGAGATTTTACTTTACTTGGAGGTTAAACAAGTTAGCCTGCCACCATTTTATGGATGCTGGCAGAAGATATGAGACTCCAGGGTCAGAATCAAAAGACTTTTTTACCCCTGGCACAGCAAGCATCATTAATATCAGCGTATTTCTTTCAGGTCTTCTTGCCCTGAAGTCTCATGGGAAAACCACAGATGGGCCCAGGGGGATGCCCGCACAGGCAGCAGTTGTATTGCAAGTGTGAAACCCTGAGCTTAGGGAACCCAAATCTTAAAACACCTGCCCTCTGCTCTAGAGGGAGACATTATCTTTATTAGACTGGACAGTAAGCATGGCTGCCTTTTGCTCCAGGGGGAGACAACATCTCTATTTTCCAAGGCTGTTCACTTTTCACTCTTAAAAAACAGTCCCAAACAAAAGTCAATCACTATCTGCTTGCAAGATGTGCAGAAACATGAGAATTGTGTCCCAACAATTTTTCTAATATGGTGCATTGCATGAAAACATCAATACATTTTTCTAGACATGAACAAACTTTCATTCCTTGGAAAAAAATTACTTTATGATGGTGCAATTTTTATACATTTCTGGATTATGATTTTTCCATTTTTTAAATTTTTGTGTTTTGCACCTATGATTCTAAAAGAATTGTAATTATAATTTACAGTTCTTTTATTGTCCTTGTCCAGCTTTGGTATCAAAGATATACTAGCCTTAGCAAAATGAGTTAGGTAAGTTCTTTTCTACTTCTAGTCACCGAATGAGTGTATATAAAATAAGAATCTCCATTATTTGAAGATTAGGTAAAATTAGCTTAGAAAACCAAATTGACTTTTTGTCTTTGGGGGATAGGACACTGGACTATTAATTCAATTTCTTTAGTAGTTATCCATTTAATTCTCCTGATGGTGACTCTAGTAATGTAATTTTTCTAAAAAAATTGTCCATTTCCATCCATTTTTCCAACATACCTGCATGAAGTTGTTTTAAATACATTTATGATTTTAAAATCTTCACTATTTGTAGTTATAGCCTCTATTTAATATACCCATATATAATTGATATATTTCTTATATTTTCTCTTTCAAGAAATCCCAAATGTTTCTTTATGCCTTTTCTCTTTTTTCTTGATCAGTCTTGCTAGGAGTTTGTTATAGAATTAATTCTTTCAAATTACTCATTTTGGATTACGTAGATCTGTGTCTTTTGGCTTTTTACTTCACTAATTTTACTCTCATCTTTATTATTTCTTTTTATGCTTTCCTTTTCTTTTTTTTCTTTTTCTAGTTTCTAGAATGAAACATAAATCACTCATTTTCAGAATTCCTTCTTTTTAATTAAATTACCTCTAAGTACCGCTTTACCTGTATCCCACAAGTTTTGATACACAAGTTTGTGTGTGTGTGTGTGTGTGTGTGTGTGTGTGTGTGTGTGTAGCTTTTGCATTGTTTTCTTCCTTAACCCACAAATTATATAAGGTCATTACTGGAGACAATATAGATATAGAAGTACGTGTGGTACACATAGAGAACTAGAGATAGAGATATAGAGGAAGAGAGGTCATTATTATTATTATTATTTATGATGAAATATTTTACTAAGATATAAAGAAATAAGATAAACTCTCAAATACCAACTGTTTTCATATATAAAGGATACAAGTATGTAATACTTATGCAATGCTAATGTCCATGAGAACAAAAAATAAAAATAGGAATGTTTAGAAAGAGTATAATGAGGTAACAGTGGCTTTAAACAGACTTTCAATGTATCAGTAAGCCAAAATAATCAAAGCAGTGTGATACCAGTACGTGAATTCACAGACAGATCAATGATCAGTAGAATTTTACATATACCCATATAAATTGGGTGTATGGTAAAAATGTGATTCACTTGCACCTGGAGCATTAAGAAGGGGTTGGGGCAGAAATCAGAATAAGTTTACACATGGCCTGGAAAATTAGTGCCAAGAGTCAAAGGGGATTGATTCTAATGAGTATCTAATTCAAACGAAAAAGAGGTTTTAAAATTTTAGTTTCTATCAGTATCCACATATCTTTATTTAAAATTTTTTAATTTGTAATTTTTGAACTCAGTAAGAAAAATCTCATTAACTGCTAAGCGATAAACATACACACTGAACTGCTGATGCCCACATGCCCTGCCCACTCACAAGACAGGGGAGGACAAGTCCTTACTTCATAGAGTAGGGAGACAGATATCAGGGGTTTGATGTGGTTTTTTCAAAAGGCAACTCTCCTCCCTCTGATCAACCAAATCTTCCCCTCCCCAATTCCAGTGCCTGAGTCCTGAGAGACAGTTCCACAGAGAAAGTAAGGGTCATTGGCTCATGAGTGTCCCTACTACTTCTGGTGCCCGTCCACAGCCCAATCACCTCATTGTTTGTTCCAAGAGCCTTAATTGCATGGAGTTTCGGGGGGGTTGGTGGGTAGAGGAATAAAAGGGAGCCAGAAGGTACTGCACAAGACCCCTTTTTTCAACAAGTCCTATTTTGTTTAGAGGAAGGAAAGAAGTAAGGAAATGGAAAAGGGACAAGAAGAAGAGCGCTTCTATTTGACGTCAACGCCATGGACTTTTGCTGGGAAGTTCTCTGTCCCACCCTTTAGGATGTGACCAAAGCTCAGTTGGAGTCTGAGTCAGAAGTGTCGCCTGAGGAAGATGAGCCAGAGCTGCTGTCCTCAGACTCACTTTCTTCATCTTCATCTCCACTGCAGGAGTGCAAGGAGCTACTGCCGTCTTCCATTTCCCCATCTTCCTTATCTTCTTCTGATCCCCATGAGACAAGAGAATGGCTCCCAGTAGTCTCCGATGATTCTGTCTCAGGATCCTGCAGCCCCTGCTCCTATCCAAGCCCTTCTTGCAGCCTCCTTGCTGATGGAGCCTGAAGGTCTGTCCGGCTGATATTGGGATCCAGGCTTCCATTCATGCTCATGTTCTGACGCTTAGTGTACATTCTCCCTCTGTACGCAGCATATTCTTCAGGAGACAGACTCCTGAGCCAGTGAGCCAGGTCCACCTTGTACCGTTTCTGCAGCTCCTCAGGCTGCTTCTTATATCGCTCCTTCTGGCTCTGCGGGACGTGCTGCCAGCGTCTGCCAATCTCCGTGAGCTCCCTCAGGGGCAGGTCTTGCAGCTCCGGTCTCCACCCCAAGTCCTGGTAGAACTTGTGGTACTCGTTCATTGGGGGCTTCTTGGGCTCCGCAGAGAATTCTATCTTCTCAGAAAAATAGTTTTCTGGGGGAGACTTCACTTCTTTCACATTTCCCTGAAACTTCTTTTGGGCTTTGGTTGGACTCCTCTTGGAGACAACAGATTTCTTGGCGTTCTGGACTAGATCGGGGTGGTCTTTCCTGAACTGAGCCAGTTTCTCCGCAAACTCCTGTTTCTCCTTCTGGAAATCCTGAATGTATTTCAGCTTCATCTGCTCCGGGAGCTGCTTGTATGCCTTAGACAGGACCTTGGTCAGCTCCCGGTTGTTCAGCTCAGGGTGTTTTGGGGAGTACTGGGGTCCCTTCGCCTTGAAGAAGCGGAGGTAAGATGTCAGGGGCTTCTTGGGCAAGTCTGGGTGTTTCTTGTGTGTTTTGCTTTTGTAGGAACTTTTAACACGTTCCTTAGCTTCCAGGACTAATTCTTCCGAAGTGCAAATTTTTCTCAATTTATAAGAAATCTCTAACCATTTGAGTTGGCACTTTTCTCAAGAATAATCTTTAAAAGCTACTTTTTCCCAGTCCATCTGTTGACTGGGTTGTTTTGAATGTGTGGCTGTCATTGGATGGAAGGTTATTCTCCATGCACTCCAGTAGCTTTACAATGTCTTCTTTACAGCAGCGGTTGGCTTTCAGGCAACGCCATTTCTAGGTATTTGGGCCACTTATATGGTCCTAGCAGCTCAGCCACCTCAACAGGATCTCACACTTCTTCACTCTCAACATTCACCTGCTGAGTTATTTCTGGATCTCTTTCAGTGTGTGTGATTCTGTTTCTCATTCCACTTTTGTTTGTTGCTCCCTCCAGATTCAACGGCTTGTTTTTCGAGAGGGATGATTAATTTTACTTTCAATGCTTCCATAACCTTACCAGATTTTATATTCTTGATCTATCAGTTTCATTATGAGTGAGGGTTTATTGGTTATTCCTTTCAGTTCTTGCTTTACAATTTGAGGGTGTTTTCATATACACACATATACAGACAGTGCCAGAAAATACAGACAGCGCTTAAAATGTATACACATTTTAAGAAAGTAAAAAACTGTATTAAAGTTGTAATACTCAATATATACTTATAACTAAAGATGACTACAAGTCACATTTGACTTCTGCAATTACAAGAGGTGCTAAAGTGGTTACCATCAGCGTAATTTTAATACAGTTTTTTTTTTCCTTTCTTAAAATGTTTATACGTTTTTTCCTAGCACTCTCTGTTTACTCGTAAGTATATATAGATTGCTGTGACACCTTGGTTAATTATTTATTTTTAAATTATTTGGATATATATATATGTAAATGGTGGTTTTTTTGTTGTTGTTTTTTTCTTTACTTTAAATTCTATTTCATTTGAGGACCTCAGCTTTCTTTAATTTGAATTTGTACATTAGATCTTTGTCATCCCTGCAATTTCTACCTTTCAGTTTCATTTTCGTTTTGGCATTTCTCTTAGATGCTGGATAAAGTAGATTGAGTTTTATAACCAACCTGATAATCCAACTTCTAAGATGAGTTTGATCAGTGTAAATTTATTGTGATTATGGCATTAATAGTGTATTTGGACTTACTTCTGCTATCTGATTTTTACCTTTTTGTTTTCATTTTATCATATTGTTTCATGGTCTTTTCTTCACTGACTTGCTTCCTGTTAGACTGATTATTTATTTTTATACCTGTATTTTTTTCTTTCCATTCATTTAAATGCTATAGTTTGCATTGCTATTATTTTGGTGATTTACGTTAGCATATTAATATTCAAACTCAACTAAAAATTTTTCTAGCAAGATCTTGATTATGTAGTTCTTCTATCCTACTTATAATTAAAACAAGGAGTACAGCACACCGGGAGTCCTTGAAGAGCTCCACTTCTTATTATTTTTATATAGAGCTTCACTTTTAACTTTTTAAAACAATTTTTGTAATCAAGAGTTAAATTTGCTGACTTAGTTCATTAATTTCTGTATTCATTTTTGTTTCTCATGTTCCATATCTTCCCTCTGTGTTCATTTTTTTCTTGCTAATGAAAAATTCTTTTAGTGGATATGAATGACAAATTCTCTTCCTCTCTATGTGTCTCAAATTCTATTTATTTTGCCCTCAGTTCTGCATGATTTTTGAGGATATATGTCTAATTTTACTTATATCTTCTCTCAGCCTTTTAGGATATCACTCATTTTTCTCTGGCATCTATAGCTATTGAGTAAAAGGTTGCTATTTGTCTAATTGTTGTTAATTTGCAGATAATTTGTGCATTTTCTCTGATAATTATAATATTTTCCTTTATTCTTAATGACCTAGTTCCATTATAACGTCTAAAAGTGAATTTATTATTATTTATATAGTTTTATACTCCGAGTATGTGAGTGATAATCTTAAATTCTAGAAAGTTTATTAATAATTATCTTTCACATATTGCTTTTCTAATATTTCCTCCATTCTCTCTCTTTTTGCAATTCGTATTAGATAAATATTGGAACTTCTCAATTAATCTTTCATGTTTCTTAACTGCTCTTCCATATTTATTTTTGTCTGTCTATGCTGAAAGGTGAATGAGCGCTTCAGTTCTGCCTTCAAGTTTATTATTCTCTGTTTGACTGTGTCCCATCTAGAGTCTGCCCAACATATTGCGTTTTGATTTCACTGATTACAGTTTTATTTCCAAGACATTTGATAGAATCTACCAGTACATTCTTTTATTCCTCTCCAGTTTTGTCTCACACTTTTCTGTTCTTTTAATAATCATTTCAAAGTCTTTCTCAGGCTTCTCTAAAATTAATTAATCAGAACATGAGTTTATGTTCTGATCATTTGGATTTTGCCTATTTTTATTTTGGCTGTCTTCCTTAACATCAGACTTTTTTTTTTCATGAATTTTGGAATTTTGGTTCATAGGCTAATTTCTATCTAGTACAAGTTTTAGTGGGTATTTTTTATTGCATTTCCCTTTCTTCCTTCCATATTCATTCCTGCATGTCTAGTGGATTGAACTGCAATAGCCTCCACCCAGCCAATACAGAACTAGCTCTAGTGATGACAGTGCCTCCATGACGTGTGATATTACTATATAGCACACTGCCCTCAGAACACCTTTTGTGAGGTCCTAATCTAGATTAGGTGACACTTCAATGCTCTTCCTCTTGGATCCTATAATACAATTGCTATTTACTCTTGATTTCTCCCCCAGCAAGACTGTGTGCTCTGTAGGGGCAAGGACCCTGGCCATATGGTTCACTGTCACCAAAAGCAATGCCTGAAACAAAGTAACACTCATTAAATAGGTGCTGAATGAAAGAAAGAAATCTTTGCATCGCTGAGTAATGTGTCTGATGTCATTACCATGTTCCATTTTCTCTGCACCCATGTGGTTAATTTTGGAGCTCTATGGGTCCTGACTTTCCTAGGTAGCAGATACATACCTCTGAAGAGTAATATAGTAAGCACTTGGCTGCTATTTCACTCATTACTTCTTTATTTCTGAGTTATTTTCACATTGGATGCTTCTAATAGGGCCAGCAGCTATGAAACTTGGCAAGAGAAGGGGATAATATCTCCTACTCTGCATTTTGTTCCATTGGTATAATTGCTATGAAGATTATAGATTAAACCTGCTCCTACTTATTACAATTCCTTTTGAAACCCAAAGATGAGGGGTTTCATTCCACACAAAGATCTCTTCATTTCTTTCTCAACAGAAACCAACTAAAATTAGCTCCAAATCATTACCGCACTGTCAAAATGGAAGTATATTCAGCATACTCATTTCCTGTCAACAGTACCTGACAATCCTAGAATTATTTAAACTGTCTCACAAGTGGCTATTGGGAAGCACATTGTTTCATTACACTGCTATGGCTTACTAATGATCATATTGAGATAGTTTGTAAAAGCATGGAACAACGTTTCTCAATATTTATAAAGTATTCTAATTTTATTTACATATTGTTTTGTTTTCAAGACCTCTAGTAATTACTGTAGTAACAAATATATATGTTCCCTTTTTAGCCATAGGAAAGCTGTTTTTGTTTGGTTTGGTTTTCTATAAAGTTTAGTTGTAATTTTTATCCCAATATTTATGCTGATTGTTTTTTAAAGAAAGTTTAATTTTTATCAAACCTGCTTCAACACTCATCAAACCTGCAGACAACACTCATCAAATATTTTTAAATTCTTTAGAATAGGCACAGAAACACTGTCTACTAATATGCCCTAAAAATCTATATGCCTCTAACATAACACTGAAAACAAATTCACCAAATTTCTGCTTTTCTTTATACAATGGGGGATAATATGGATTTGTGTGTGTGTGTGTGTCTCTTAGGTATTTACTTTCCTAAATTTATCATATTTCTGGTCTCTTAATTATGCATAGAAAGGTCACAGAAATGGTTTCTTCCAAATATTGTAGCCATCTTTATAGCACATGCTTCATTGCACGTAGAGACCTGCTTAGTATATAATTTATGTTCTCAAACCTTAATTTGCCTGAAGCCTTCAGATGGCATATATTTCCAATTTCTATTGAGTTATTTTTACTAGTTATGTCATCTGAGTATTTTTTACCAGTTGTCCATATTTTCATAATAAAAAACAGTCACAGTCCTTACTGGGTTTCAGATTAGGTAATGGGACTAAATTATGATCAAGGAAAGAAGATAAAAAGAACTTATTAACATCTCTCAGAAGCTGCTCCTTTAAGCAGTTGTACACAGGGAGTCGTTAAAATTCTCATATTCAGTATGATCACATAAAAAAATTATAAGGACAACATGAATAATGTTTACTGCAATGGCGGATTATGAAACATTCAAAATTCTCAGAGATGGTAAATCTAGATCTGAACACTACAGAAATAAACTACATTTAAGTAAAGCATATTCTTGATTAAAGTATACTTAATGCTAAAATGTTGAAGGAAATATAAAAGGAAGAGTCATATATGCAAAACCAAATTTATATCTCATTATCTAACTACCTAGGTAACAACATATTGGCGACAAAATACGTAAAGAGTTTGAACGCCAATTCTTAGACTCGGAAGTGTGATTCTGTGATGACAAATACATGATTATAACTCAAAATAATTCACTTTTACGCAAATTACTAATGCCTACTATGTGAAAAAGACACTACTCTCTGCCTTACGGAATTCACAGACTAATGGGAAATAAAGACTAACTCCAATGGTAGATACATTTTTATTAATAAATCCTCAATTCTGCACTTTAATAAAAGATGCATGTGCCTCTGTAACTTATACTTACAAACAAGTGATCTTTTCATATTAATAAATAAAAACTTCCATTCCAGCTAGCCACTAATGTCAAACCGTCACTTCCCCTCTGTCATCCCATTTGCTAATACGTACAGGAAGATGACAATTAACTGTTGACTGCCACAGACTGAATATTCCATTTTGCAAAATAAGTGGTCTGAAATGCTTATTAATATTTTGATGAGAAGAAATGACCAGGTTAGGACCTTTTGGTTTGCTCCAGGTTAACATAACAAAAATGAACTAGCTATAACTCATGAATTATAGAGAATTTTCTGGATCTGGTATTTTTCCCATTCCAAGCATGTCTCCTGAATTATGTTTCCCATGTTTGAAAATTAAAATAATGAATCATCACCCATTCCAAAAATGTTCATGTAAGGTAGTAACATTAATGACTATTACTACCCTCTTGTGCAGGCAGCATTAGACAGCACCCCCATAAGTAGAATGGGTGTGTACCGGGGTCTTCTCTCAAACTAAGTCTATACCATATAACAGGAGAGAAGAGTGGAATAGGCAGATGCATTGTTTGCCCAGGTGTCCACTGCCATACAAGGGAACAGCTGAGCAGAGCTTCCTTGCAGCATAGCTGTCTCTGCCATCTCAGTAATTCACAGAAACTATCATGCCTACTTCATAGACAGACTACCTCATGGACTCTCTAGCTCATTAGAAATGGCTTGATTTACTTTGTGTAGTGCATACAGTGTGTCTGGCATAAGCAACCTTCGTTTTGCATCTAAAGGTTAAAATAGTCCCCGCTCTAATATAATCCAACCACCATATGCACACTTAAGTATTCCCAATAAGATAGCAACCTAATGTCAAGTTTAGCAGCTACATCCAAAGATAAATTTGCTGAGTCACTTCAGAAGCTGCCTGCCAGTCTTAGAAACCTCAGTCTCAGGTGATAATCTTTTTCTCCTCTAGGTCTCTAGTGAAATTATCCACATCTATTTGTTGTCATTCTGTAACCTACAGACTAAATGGTCACCTCACCACCATCACCTCACTGGACTACACAATCGTGGAAGAATACTAATGAGCTCACCATAGCAACTTGTATTAGAAAAGGGGAAAAGAAAAGGCAGAAAAGGGCCAAAATGGGCATGAGGTGAGAAGTAGTAATTTTTAAATTTCCAAATACCCATGCCGTGAAAAAAGGAAAAGAAACTGAAGGGTAGAAGAATCTACCTCTTTTGTCTCAGCAACTAAACACAAGACTGGGGCTAGAACTTAGGTCTTTCCTCTTCTGCAACCTGCTCTGCATCCCTCCTGCTTTCAGCCAGCCGTGGTCCTCATGGGACCATCATCTGGTGGGATAAGCCAACCTTCCTTCCCAAAGGAACTGAGCTCTCAGTAGCTCATTTAAGGTTGCAGTACTTTTTTGTTTGTTTGAAAAAATCAAGAAGTGCTGTTGCTTCTTGGCAGTACTCAATAAACTGGCTAGCAACACAGTCCTTATATATGTGTAATCCCCGAGAATCCAGGGAGCTATCTCAGGTTTAGTGGGATCCTTACAAAACTCTAATGGGGCTTACAGTGTGTAACATGAGCTGGCTGATCAAGGATGGCCAAAAGGAAAAGCTCCCCATTCTCTCGTCTGGATTCATACAACTAATTAGGTATATAATTACTTCTCCATTTATAAACAAGTCTGCCAATGATACCTTCTCTCTCTCTCTCTCTCTCTCTCTCTCTCTCTCTCTCTCTCTCTCACCTCTACTGCCACAGCTTCAGTTCAGCTCTTCTTCCCCTCTCCCAGGGGTAACTCATAACAGCCTCAACCATGCACTTATCACACAGCCCTGGGGGTGATGTTTTACCTTAAGATTTTATAAGCTCCCTGAGGGCAGGCATCATATCTTACATGACTTTTTCTGTCAATACAAAATAAACTGCTTGGCACATATCACGGAGATAGTAAAAAAAAAAAATTGTAGAATGAACACATCTCTCAGCTTTTCGCCCTCTCACCAATCTCTCCCCTCTTATCTAGCCTCCACAATGCTACAAAAATAATCTTACTAAAATATAAATCTGATCATGCATGCACCCGGCTAAATCACCTTTATGATACCTAAAAGCTTTCAGGAGAACGTTCAAGTGTTCATGCCTACCACTTGTCTTGACTCTGACACTCTCCTGCCCCAAGGGAGATCTCATTATGCTCCATCCTTACCAAAGCAGTTCCCTACATACCATGTGCTCTCATGCACACCTCCAAGCCTTCATTCACGCACTTCTCTCTTCCCAGGATGCCCTTGCTACCTTGATTCCCTGAACTATTGTCTTCATCCTTCAGAATTCCAAGCAAGTGTCAGTCTCTCCAGGAAGCATATCCTAAATCTTCAGTCTGGATTAGACGCTTCTCTTGGTTTTCAAAACATTCCAGGCATACTTTTAGACTGGCATTTATCACACTGAATGGTAATTTTCTATGAACTTTCATATGTATATATATGGTGTGATCAAAAAATACAGTGAATACTGCTCCTAAGTGCCATCTAAAGGAAAGGCAGGGATCTTCAATATGGAAAGTGACGTGTTGAACCTTAGTAACAGTTTGTGACAAGTTTCAACTTGTTTGGTGCAGTCAGTCGGGTGTGAGCTATGGGTGAGAGAAGGTTTTAAAGTGTGCCATAAATCATTCTCCATCATGACAATGCTCTGTATCACACATTGCTTTTGTTATATGGAAATTTTTGTCAAATAAAAACATTACAGTGTGTCTCCATCCACCTTATTCACTGGATCTGGCACCATTCGACTTCTGGCTCTTCCCCAAAGTCAAAATGACCATGAAATGTAAACATTTTGAATCGACGCAGGACATCAAGGCAGCCATGAAAGCTCAACCAAAGACACGAAAGAGGACTTCCAGAACTGCACTCAGAGAGTGGCAAGAATGATGGCATAAGTGTGTTTGAAGCGAAGGGGAGTATTTTGAGGGAGATTAATGGCAATGTGTCTTTTATTGTAATATTTTTTTTAATTTAAACATTCACCGTATTTTTTTATCACACCTCGTTCATCTCCCCACTTAGACTGAAAACTCTTGAAGGTTTGGGTATATCTTATTCATGCTTGCATTTCTACTGCCTGGCAGAGTATTTTGGACATACCAGTTATTTGATAAATTGGCAAATGAATATAGGAATGAATAAATCATAATTTTATATGATTTGTCCTTTCTATATCAACTGTTAGATTTGATTCTCATGAAATTTAGTCCCATGATTTAGATTGAGTCCCATGAAATTAAATGTATAGAGACCAGAGTCCCTATTACGCTGAAAAGAAGATAGAAAAGGTATCTTCCACAAGATTATATCACTAGTAAATCAAGGATCTAAGTTTCAAATCCAGAGCCCTCTGGCTTCAAATGCAGTGAGTGCTTTAATGTCAATATTCAAGGACGCCTTAGCATCTCATCAGCAGATACATTTCGCCATCATGTGGGCCAAAATGCCTGAAACTTGCGCTGTGCTCTATGAAGTACTTAATGATTAACATCAGCCTACCTAGATTAGTCTGAGTTTCTTCTTCATGCCTAGTCAGCGTTGTTGGTTCTGTCTATAAATGGTTAGCTCAAATGGTTACAGCACTGTGCCAAGGAAAACAGGATTACAAGGGTAAGACATCTATGAAGCTAGGTTGGATTAATTCATCCAACACTACACGCACCTTCTTAACTCACACTAATTTCCTAGCAAACAAAGTATCCTTGGCCAACCAGAAACTGATATAATGTGAACTGATTCTGGCAGATCCAGAAAATTGTTCATTGAACCCTGCATTCTAAAGCAAATAAGAAAATTAAGCAATCTAGAAGCCAATTACTCTGCATTTCCAGGAAGAGGGTATCCTTACTAAGGCAAAGAGAAACAGAAAGAATTTCGTCCAGATTTTTAAAATATTTGCTTGTTGAGTTTCTGACATCTATTTGTTACTGTTACCAAGAAAATTTAAAATATCATCATGATTTTTAAGTCCTATATACCGCCTACCAGCACCATTTTTTCTCTCTCTCTTTGCTCAAATTTTTGTAAACTTGTGGGAGTCTACACACTGCATTTACTGACTGATTCAAAGAAAATTCTAGAATATTTTCAAAATAAAAGCTACAGTAATGAAAGCTCCCATTTATAGAGCATCTAGATAGTACTGGGCACTGTTGTTTGGGGTAAAATATGTGTTGACTCATTTAAAAATTCAAAATTCACATGAAGAAGTATTACTTATCCGTTTCACAGATTGGTCAACTCATATGAGGAGAGGTTATGGGGCTTTCCCAATATCCCATGTCTGCTAAATAAATAAAAGAAGTTAAACTTTGAACAAGTGTATCTAATTTTAAAAACCAGGCTTTATGCCCCTGTATCACTACAGCACATAGTAAGTGCTCAATAAATATTTTTATGTAAAAGAGAAAGCTGTGACTGAACCTGTTTTTACCTTAAGATGTTGAAGCTATTCATAAAAGTGAAACTTACTGACACTACACCAGATTTGACTGTCAAAAATACCTTGTTAAGGAATGTACGTCAGGGTTTAATCACATTACTTTCACATCAGTGGCCAATGCAACCCTGAATGTTTAATTATGCCACTAGTTTTATACTTAATCAATCTTTTTCATTAAAATCCAGTGAAGCAAACAACTGAGATAATTACTGCAGAATCATCTTAATTAAAAAATTTAGCTTCTAATTAAGAGTCATTGTTTATCTTATCAGGAAACAGCTAGGATTCATGACAGGGTTGCCCTGTTCATTAATTTTTTTGGACTTTTTTGAGGTTGGACATAGCATATGATACTCCTGCCTATGTGAGCATTTGTGTTTACACATACACATATGCTCGAGCTCATTTAGGAGTGTTTTAATTGTATCAAAGGAAAAAAATTAATAAAAATCATGAGACTGATGGAAACTCAATGAAATCCTTGATCTAGTATTTAGGTCTCAGCTAATTACAAAATGTTTAAAGTGAATTATTTATACCATAATTGCTAATTGAATACAAAATTATATTCACAACTGAAGAAAAGTTGCCTTAAAACTTTTTCTCACAAGTTATGAATTCGAATAAAAATTGCTGAACATCCATTCAAGTCTGGGCAGCATAAAGAAATAATTATTATTTTCCTGGCCTCCCATTTCTGAAAAACTTCCTTTTACCATGAGAATCATACATCTAGGACTTCAGAAGTAAGTCACAGTCTTCTTGAAGTGCAGGAAACTCCATCCATTCAGAAGGTAAATATAGCCATGATATGTTGTCCCTGGAGAAACCCAGTTTCATTACTCACTACACTTGCACTGCAGCCTCCCAGTGTACATGTGTTGTCGTAAAATCTATATCCAAACACTGGCAAATGCTTTAAGTCACTATCCTTTGCCTTGCCCATAAGAGTACATTTTTTAAATCTCAAAATCACAATCCATGAATCTATTACTCTATAAATTTGACCACAACTTAAAGGAAAGCCAAAAGTAGCCATGGGGAGTGGGAGACAGGAGAGCAGACCAAGTCCCTAAAAAGAAAAAGAAAAAATAATAATAATAAAAAAATAACAAGATCCAAGTAACACTTTTGATCAGCTATTCCTGAGTATCCATGTTAGAAAACCTGGAAGCAGGGCAGGGAGAGCGGCGGAGGAGGGGAAAAGGGAATAAAACACTGGAAGGATAAAGTCATCCATTGGAATTGGCTTAAGGATAGTTTAAATGTTATGCATTTAAACCACACTGAAAAGTTCCTATGTGGAACTATTTGGAAACAAAATGGCTGCCATAAGCTATAATGACCAGCATGGCCTCACAAAATCAAAGTTGACATAGGCAGTTCAAATATTTTAAGCTTAAGTGGAAAAATCCCATTCAATTTTTCCATGCTAACAGTTAGCTGACATAAAAGATAACAGGAGGTCGGGGAGGCAGAGGAGGTAACAACTAAAGTTCAAGTTATCATCTCCAACAGAGGTTTCAAAACTGTCCTCTGAAGAACACAGATGCAGGACTCCAGGGAGGTGATAACCTGCTCCACTCCCATCACCAACAAAGTGCTTTCTTTGTCTCCCTACAGTTCCCATTGCCCTCCAACCCCCACAACAGTGGACACTATAGCTTTCTAACAAAGTAGGCAAATACTTTGCACTTACCCTTGGACAGTGAACACAGGATGATCTTCTGTTCAGTGTCTTCCTAAAGGACTTCAGAAATCATTTTAAATTGGAAAGAAGACCAGGGTTCGAGGATAAAAATTAAACTTTTCCTTGAAGTCTTGAAAGTAATTACTGTTCTCAGTATGAGAAAATACTGTTCTCATCTCAAAAAAAAAATGATGGAGGTAGAAGAGAGCTATAGTCTATAAAAGTCACTAAACCCACCTGATTATATTTACCAGGCTCCCTTTCTGTGAAGCCTCATTCCCCAGACATAAAACAAACAAAAAAGCATCAGTTTAAATATGTGTACAAGCCAGATTTCCAGATAAACACCAGCTTTCAGATTTGTACACAAATACAAAGGTATGTTTTCTTCTGGAAACAATTTGTACATAGTTCCAGATGTTTCCCCTTCCAGAAAATAGCAAACTCTGCTTAGCATCCATTTTGCTGGTGTAAGCGATGGGTACTTTAAATCCTGTCAGCTGCACCATGGCCCACTGTTATTACACTCAATGCCTCACCTGGACCTGGATTGTATACTGATACTGAAGGAACCCGTTCAGATAAATGACTGACTGGCAACAGATAAGCCAATAAGGAGAGCATCATTATTTTGCAAAGTGGTCAATGCAGGGTGCTATAAAATAAAAATATAACTAAGGAATGCTTCACAGGCATAGCACATTGTAAGGCAAAAGGACTGGTGAATAATAGCTCTGGAGGCCATGCACTCTTCTTTCCCTGCCCTGACTGTGACACATAGGACAGTGTTATGCTGCTGAAAGTAACGGGCCACCAGGGTTAATTGCCTTATAAATTCTTTTGGCAGCAGAATACTAATGGCTTGATAAACTGATTATTAAAATAAAGGGCACCAGGGGCATAAACGTGGAAGATTCTCAGACAGGTGTTGAGGAGATTCATTCCTAACACAGCTCTTCTGGAAGAATAAGGATAACTATCATTAGAGCCCTCACTTCTGGAGTACTTACTATGTTGCAAGCACTGGGCTTATACAGCGTGATGGTTAATTTTACTCATATGTGTCAATTTGACTGGATCCCAGGATGCCCAAGTATTTGGCTAAACAGTATTTCTGGGTGTGTCTGTGAGGGTGTTTTGGGATGAAATTAGCATTTGAATCAGCGGACTCAGTAAGGCAGATGGCCCTCCCCAATATGGGTGGGAATCATCCAACCCATTGAAGGACTGAATAGAACAAAAAGGTGGAAGAAGGAGGAATCTGGCACTTCTTATCTGGTTGCTTCAGCTGGAAAGTTGATCTTCTCCTGCCATCAATGTTCTTGGTTTTCCTGAGTCTCCGGCTTGCAATGGCTGGTTATGGAATATCTCAGCCTCCATAACTGTGTGAGCCACTTCCTTATAATAAGTCTCTTCCTAGATATATCCTATTGATTCTGTCTTTCTAGAAAACCCTGACTAATATACGTACATTCCCTTACTTAATCTATGGTAATGCTCCTATGAAGAAGACATTATTATTCCAATATTATAGACAAGGAAACTGAGCCTTAGAGCAAAGAAGTAACTTGCCTAAGTTAGTACAGGGCCAAAATAAAGAATTAAAATTAGTACTGCTTGATTCCAAAACTCATACTCTTAACCACTTTGCTCTACTGAGTCTGATATTCAGAATAACTTAGAATATAAAAATTCCAGTTTTCATAGAAGACAAGGAACTGTAATTGCCAATGCAGATGCTTTATTTAAAAAAAAAAAAAAAACTATTAAAAAGAAAAATAGGAGGCAATTAATTCAATTTTTTTAATCACCCAGTAGCAAAAAAGAAAATAATTATTTGTAGAATAAATCTCACTAATTTAAGCTGGAACACAAAGCAAAATTTTGTGAGTTTCACATTATACTTTTAGCATCATTAACATTGACAGGCATGAGTTGATCAGACATTGTTTAAAGCAGTTCCCTACACATATACAGATAATGTAAAAACACCTCGAAGCACATCTAATGAAAACACAAAATAAGTTATTAAAATTTCTCTTTGTTTGTAGATATTATATTTATCTACCTGTACCCTCAATTGTGAAATGAATCAATTTATTTAAAAGGGAGTAGAGAACTTCAGCCAATATGATGCAAGTCTCACGTTCACAAAATGGTAAAATTACCCTGAAGAACTGGACAATTTGTAACAATTATGTAATTTCTTTTGATTTACCTAATAGAAGATAGATGATGAATGGATGGATGATAGATAGATGATAGATAGATAGATAGATAGATAGATAGATAGATAGATAGATAGATAGATAGATAGATAGAACAACTGAAAGTAATTTTCATTTACAAACAAACGTCAGTATTTTAGACCCTTAAAAGTTACTTATTCCTAATTCCCCAAAACACAATTTGGCCCCTACAGGGCAAAGCAGTCTATATTTAGCTTAATAGTTTCATATTGCCGCTATAACAAATTACCACATTACAACAACACAAATGTATTATCTTACAGTACTGGAGATCAGAAGTCCAAAAGTGTTTCATGGGTTAAAGTCATGGTGTTGGCAAAGCTGCATTTCTTCTGGAGGCTCTAAGAGAGAGTCCATTTCCTTGCTTTTCCAGTTTATAGAGGCTAACCTGCATTCTCTACCTTGTGGGCCCTTCTTCCATCTTCAAAAACATCACTTTACTTCTGCTTCTATCACCACATCTCTAACTCTGACCCTCTTGTCTTCTTATAAGAACCCTTAGGATTACCCTGGGCCCATTTAGGTAATCCAGGATAATCTTCCTATCTCAAGATCCTTAACCTAATCACTTCTACAAAGCTCTTTTGCCATGAAAGGTAACATATTTATAGATTCTGGAGATTAGGACACGGACATCTTTGGGGAGCCATTATTCTGTCTACCAACATTCCCTGTAAGACAGCTACCACAGCTTGAAGGAGGAAGGAGGGGAGCCAGGATCTTCCTTATCTGAGGAGGTAACTTATTACTAATCATAAAGGTAGCCAAAGGAAGCTAGACCTCAGGCACCATCCCTAGAACTTCTCTTATATAGTCACTGCATTTGGTGATCTCATCCAGTTTCACCATCTTAAATACTTGCCAAGGATTCCCAAAATACCTCTCCTGATCAAATTCTATATCTAACTGCCTACTCAACACACCCTCTTTGATGTGTAGTAGGCACCTCTGACTCAGCATGTCTAAAATTGAGATCCTGACTCCCCCTCATTCAAACATAGTTCTCTCACAGTCTTGCCTACCCCCATTCATAGCAAATCGCTCCTTCCAGTTGTTCAGGCCCAAGACCTTGGAATTATCCTTGACTCCTTTATTACTTTTATAGCCCACATGCACCCATCAGCAACTCCTGTTAACATTCCATTCAAAATGTACCCAGAATCCTGTATTTCCTCATCTCCTCCCCTGCTATCACCCTGATCTAAGCCACCATCATCCCTCTCCTGGGTTTTTGCAATAGTGTACTACCTGGTCATCTTCCTTTCAACCTTTTCCCCACTGCCACATTCTCAGCATAACAGCCAACAATGTGTGGATAAAATCTAAGGGTAGTGATGCTGTGGGGTACCACCCAGATCCCCCTTTTAGAACTGAGGTACTTGCTATCCCAGCAGCTGGAAGTGCTGACTGTCAATGGCTTACATTTGAGTCCCCTCTTAGAAACACCCTCACCCAACAGGAACTGCCTCACTGAAGTTTTGACCTTCCCTTACGGCATAAACAATGACCGATCAACATGGGGGTATAAAAGCTCACCACTTTTCCTCAATTTGGAACAACGCGGAAGGGCCATGTTAGCTCCAGGACTCCTGTGGATCAGTTGAGGACTCTGTTGCAACTGTATCACATTTCATCAGCTTCTACCTCTGCCCAGTTTTGCTCTCCAACTCCCTCAGAGGTGTTGCTTCTGAGAACATTTCGAAAATAAGTCGACTAAACACAACTATAAATCTCAGGGCTGTTTCCAAGAGAACTCAACTTAAAACACTAAATTAGGTCACATCAGTCCTCTGGTCAAAACCCCATTACCATCCATTTAATATAAAAGCCAATGTCGGGCCGGCCCAGTGACTCAGGCGGTTAGAGCTCCATGCCCCTAACTCCTAAGGCTGCCAGTTCGATTCCCACATAAGCCAGTGGGCTCTCAACCACAAGGTTGTCAGTTTGATTCCTCGAGTCCCGCAAGGGATGGTAGGCAGCGCCCCCTGCAACTAAGATTGAACACGGCCTTGAGCTGAGCTGCCACTGAGCTCCCGGATGGCTCAGTTGGTTGGAGTGCATCCTCTCAACCACAAGGTTGCTGGTTCGAGTCCCGCAAGGGATGGTGGGCTGCGCCCCCTGCAACTAGAAAATGGCAACTGGACCTGGAGCTGAGCTGCGCCCTTCACAACTAAGACTGAAAGGACAACTTGAAGCCAAATGGCACCGTCCACAGCTAGGATTGAAAGGACAACAACTTGACTTGGGAAAAAAAAAAGTCCTGGAAGTCCACACTGTTCCCCAATAAAGTCCTGTTCCTCTTCCCCAATAAAATCTTAAAAAAAAAAAAAAAAAAAAAACAATGTCATCAAAATGGCCTAAGGGTCGTAAGTGAAAAGGTCCCTAGTGCCTCCTCTCCTACTACTTACTCTTGTCCCCACTACACTGGAAAAGCCATGCCAAGCACATTTCTTCCATTGGCTGTTCCCTTTTTCTAGATTGCTCTTCCCCCACATTTCCACACAGTTTACCTTGCTCACCTCCTTCAAATTTTTGCTCAATGACCAGTTTCCTAGAGAAGCCTTTCCTGACCATCCCATGGCACTAGAATTGCCCTGCACGCCTATACTCCATACCCTCCTTTTTTCCCTCCATAGCACTTACCCTAGCATTCACTGTAATAAAGTACTTACTATGTGTGTTATCTCGTTCATCTCCCTATGCACATTTTATGTATGTGTCTCATTCATTCACTGCAGTATCCTCCATGCTTTCAACAGTGCCTGGTACACAGTAGGTCCTCAAAATACTTGTTGAATGAATGAGTGAGTACCAACTGTGTGCCACACCCCTCCCTGGGCACATTTACATACGTTATCTCATTTAATACTGAAAACAACCCTGAGAGAGAAGTATTATGATATCCATTTTTCTGACTGAGAAAAGAGAGAGTCAGATAATCACACCAGAATATCACACTCATAACAAATGTTAGAGCCCAGATGTGAACCCAGGTGGGTCCAAACTCAAAGCTATAGTCTTTCTACTATTCTGGGTATTCAGATACACACTGAGCTCATAAGGATGACAAACTGACTTGTTCAGAGAACCTGCCCTACTGCAGCTACAGTACTCTCTTCCCAAACATATCTATCACAACTGAAAAAAAAAAAAAAAAAAAAAAAACTAAGAAAGAGGTAGAGAGACTGAGTGGGAATCACGATCATTCATTTTATCCAATGTCCATATGTTCACTATTACCGTAGATGCTCTACAAAATCTTTAAAATTCCTACCTTTGTATTACTTATGATGGATATGCCCATAAGGGACTAATTAACATGCAGGTAACTACTTGCACACAGGGAAACCGCACCAAAAGCTAATTACATTGTTAGTCGTACTTGGACCAGTAGGGGGCGGGCAAGGGGTACGTGTGTAGGTAGAAAACAAAAGTCTGGGTTTTATACCTGAGTTAATGGGAAAAAATAACTCACTCTCTGTCTTCCACTTAGCAAAAGAAAGCTTTATAAAGGAAGTGCTGTTACAAGAGCTTTCTGAACTCCAGAGAAGAGGAAGTTTGGCAAGTTGACACTATGGTCTTTTCCAGTGCTCAACACCCATTAACTTCAGAGAGAGCTTCTAGTCTGGATCAGCTGGGCAGGATGCAATGCAAATGGGAAATGAGCCTGACCCCATCACAAAAACCTTTAGCTCCACACACATGTGGGTCTGATGGAATCCACTGACATAAAAGGAAGGTGAGAAAGCTCTAAATTGGCTTTTACCATCTAAGGATGTTCACACACAAAGCGTGCATTGTACCTACTAATGAAAGACATGTGCTAGAGTGGTTACACATTGCAACTGAATGAAAACTAATGACATGAAACAGCCAAGGCGCCTCTAGACTGACCCTTATAAAACCTCAGACCTGACTTGCAACAGACAGAGCTAAACCAATTTATCACTGAATTATGCATCATTTAATAAAAACTGGTGTGACTCAACCTGCCACGAATGCTAACAGCTTGAGGAAATGGCCTCCAAAGTCCCCCTGTCCTTTAACCAAGCTCATCTTTAACCCTTCAGTGACTAATGTACTGGTTGAAAGGAAGTCTAAACTTTATAAACTATACCAAATAAACTTAGGGTAGTCTGACCTTGTGGTTCACAGGATCAGTGGAAAATTACTACTCTGGCAGAGTTAACTCCTGTTTCTGTAATTCAATGGAGTGTGGATTAAGTGAAAAGAAAGGCATTCTTTTTTTGAACCACGACTGGAATCTTGAAACTGTAGTTAAAGTTCTGTTTCCACATGCCAAAGCAAGTGTTGATTTTACTAGCATCATTTACACAGTCATCATCGAAATATATTTTAATTTAAATAAAAATGAATGCTATAGGCCTTTAAACTCTGCCCATATTTTTACATTTTCAAGAAAAAAAATCCTGCTAACTCAATCACTGTCATCGAAACAGAAAAATCAACGCAATACAGGAAGATGTTTCTATAGGAGTGAGTCAGGCGGGGCTCAGAATAGGGACATCCACACCAATGTATCGCCATCCACACTGGAGATAGATGATTTAGGAAAAATTTAGCTGATGTCAAGGAAATCATAGCAATTCCTACCGTCCATCCCATGCAAAAGCTTGTTAGTAATAGCCAAAAATATATAGTTAGATATAGTCTAGAAAGTTAAGAAACTTCTCAAAATCTATTCTTATTTTATTTCTCGTTTCAGTATACAATCTTTTTTCTATGAGAACAAATTTGTACCACTGTAGAAATGTTTAGGTGCCTTGAAACTTTAAAAAGCTTTTTTTCTTGACAATACACCAAGGATCATGTTTCTTTTTAACTGAACCAAAAAAAGTAGATGAAGCCAAAATGTATTTATTATTAAGTTCAGCAACAATAGATTATGTTGAAGACTGAAGCACTTGTAATGCTCCTTCATCTGGGAAGACACTCTATTAAAAATCTGCCCACTGTGTTTTTGCCTTTCATTCTTTCTTTTTCTTCCACCAGGGTAATGAAAACATCAAGAGTCTCTGAAATATTGGATAAAGAAAATCGAAAGGAGCATTCGCAGCCCAGAAAACTGTTACTAATCATTAAGGATTTGTCACCATCTTTTTATTAACCTTTATTTTTCTTGAACTACTTTATTATTTAAGACGTTTTAGACCAGGAAAAATGTCTGGGAGGAGAGGCAGAGACTTTTCTAAGCACTTTACATGTATTAACTCAATTTGTACTCACAACGACTTTATGATAAATGTCCTAACATTATTTCCATCTTACAGCTGAAGAAATCAAGGCATGGAGAGGTGAAGTAATTGACCCAAGGTCAATAGCTATAAGTGGTGGAGGCCAGATTCAAATCAAGGCAGTCATACTCCAGAACCCATGCACTTACTCATGCCGTACTTACTCAGGCCATACTGTCTCTATGTAGAAAGGCAGTGAGGAAAACATGAAGATTTCATTTTAACAATAAACCAAAAAGAAATTCTTCAGTTTCTGTGCACGCTATTAGGTCCCAAAAGGTGAGATTACACATTTCAGTACATTTCTCTCAAATAAAATAAAGTGGATCCTAAATTCATTTCAGAATTTTGTACAATATATGAAGTATTCTTTTTCTAGGGTAAAGGTAGTGTATTCCTATTAAGAAGATAAAAACATAAAAATGAGACAAGCCAGGATGAGAAGTTCAATCTTTCAGCTTGATTATTTTCAAAGTTTAGAATCATGTTTCAAAATTAGCATATCAGAAAGTTTGAAAGCAGATGACCCCAAAGCAGGTTTTGACTATTTCCATCTCAATCATATTTGGGAGGTAAGCAAGATAAACAAATTCGAAGAAAACCAGAAAATAAAAAAAATGCATGTTCTTTTGCAAAAACTGAGTGAATTCCAAGCTAATAATTTTAAAATTCAAAGGCCTACCTTTAAAAAACAGCAAAAAGGAATCAGAAAATAATATCTAACCACAGCATGGGTCCTTACTCTACTCCATCTGACTCATCCCAACTTTTCCCTCCCATTTCTGGATGCTTAACCACCTAGCAATTTTGATTTTCATTTGCCATTATTTGAAAGAACTTCACACATCTTTTAAGCATTCTGATTGTTTAAATGGAAAATTGGAAATCAAAATCTCCAGGCTCTTGAGAAATTTGAAGGAGAAAAACAGTCTAAAATTCCCTTCTAAAAATGAGCGTTGATAGGAAACTCCAGAGTGGAATAACTAAGTCAAGCCCACCGAACCAGTAGCGAGTTGATTATCCTCTATAGTAAATATTATTTTCTTTGAACATTTTGCCCTCTATTATTATAAAGGATGAAAACAAATGTGTATGCACATGTATGCTCACACTCACACACAATTTTTTCCTCTTAATAAGGATATGCCTTTGGCAGAAAACAGCAAGAATCCTATATTATGGAGAAGTAGGTGGGTGACTCCTCTCTTGGCTTCTCCTTGGTGTCTGCAGATGACCCAGAAGTGACACCAGACAGAATAATCTCTCTCCAAGGTGCTGGAGGCCTACAGCGGTCTGTTCTCTATTTTACCTTTTCCAGATCAAGTATGGCGCGCTGCACTTGGCAAGAGATTGATTACTGTTGACTGGTTTATATTGTCTGGCAGAGTTAGAGGGAAATTTGAAAGTTAATGAACAATTTAATTCTCTAGAGAATGTCTGAATCATCTGGAGAATTTTGAAAGTATAGACATGACAGCCTTTGAATACAACTGTGATAAAAGTAATTTCAAATAACATTAGGGGTAGCTTAAAGCTGTTTCTTATCACACAAATCACTTTAGAACGAATCCTGACAGTGATCAGCCATGATACATTATGGGTGGCATGCCAATAGAACGCCTAATGTGAGATATCAACCATGAGCTAATGTTTCTCTGATAGGCATGATTTAAAGATAGACCATTATGGCCTTCAACTACCCGTAAAGATCCATTTTATAAAATATTATTATTATTATTTAATTATGAGTGTGGCAGTAGGCTCCAAGTGTTTATGTATGCCCTGAAGCTATCACTAAAATATTTCAGATAATGTAAAAGCGTGTACCTGTGTAAATGCTAATAACAATAATAATAATAATAATAATAATAATAATAATACTGTAGCAGAGCAGAAAGTTAAAAAAAAAAATAGATAAAGCCGAACTGTGCATGGGGGCTCTGGTAATTGGAAGAGTCAATGGCTATATGATTCAAGAAAATAGTCTCCCTCGAGAAGGAGACTGATTGTCCTGCATTTATACAGCAGCTAACCAACGCTAAGCAGGCTTTTCTTTGCATATTATTGGTGCCAGCCCGATGAGGCAGAAAATTGCATCGTGTCATTTAATTTCCCAATCTTTGTTTTCATTGTATTAATCTTTTGGCTTTGCTTCACTTTATAATTTGAAGGCTCAGCAAGAAGCAAACCAAATGGAAATTCAGCTTACTTTCATGTCTAGCTGAATGTGTTTGGTGCAGTTTCCAAAAGTTTAATTCTACATAATACTGTCCATGAATAATAATAGACTGCTTTTGCATACAGAGTTATTAGTGTTTGTTAAAGGTCGCCATAAAGTTTCTGGGAAATATGCCCAAAAATCAGCCACCAAAACATGATTAACAAATTGGTTACAGAAGGGGAACAGATAATTTTTTAAAACTGAGTTATATCATCCTGTCGAGAAATAAAAACTAAAACCCTCAAAAACTGATTTAACCTAAATGAGCTTGTCTTTTTCTCTCTTTTACTATCTTTCTTCCTTCCTTGCTTTCGTTCCTTATCTTCCTTCCTTTCTTCCTTCTTTCCTTTCTGCTATTCCAATAAAGAAAAGGACCTAAGTATGAAACAATGAAGAAGATTCAGTTTCCAGTGAGTTACACAGGAAGTTAGTATTTTGGAAGATAAATAAAAGGCATTCAGTTTTTCGTTTCTTTTTTTTTTTGGGGGGGGGGGGTGACAGTACAGTGTGCAGCTTTGAATTATTTGGACTTTGGAATCAGACCAGCCTGGCTTCATATCCTGCCATCTCTACTTGCCAGCTATGTATCTCTGGTGCGTTATTTAACTCTTTGAGCTTCACTTCCTCACTGTAAAATAGGGATCTCTAAAAAGTGTGTGGCACGGTTGTTAAGAAGAGTAAATGTGAAATGCATGTCAACACCCGATGCTGTCCCTGGCACATTGGACTTTCTCCACAAGAGGCTTGTGATATTGCTGTATGGGCTGCTCACTGGAGCTGCCACTATCGTCAATGAGTACTCAATAACACGTAAGTAAAGGGGTGTGAACATCAACCAGGTCCCTTACCTCTACCACAATCACTCTGCTGTTTGCATTTGAGATTGGGCTCTGGATATGGAATTTTCTTTTCCTGCTGACTTGTGTTATTTGTAATGATTGCAAGCCCATAATGTATAACTGACCTCAAAACTTGAAAATACCTACTACATAACTTTCTCATTGCTACAAATGTTTTATCAGTGTATTCAATGCACCAAAGATATTCAACTATCGATTCTTCTGTGTTAGGCCCATCTAAAACATGGTTTATAATGAGGCATAAATTACAAAGAAATACCAGAGAACCAAGGAGAAATCTGTGAAATCATGTCTGGGGTAAACAGTGGGGTCAGTTAGCTTCTCGGATCTCACAATCACTCAGTCCCTCTTCAAGACAACATTTTAAGAAGTCCAGTGGGTATTACAAACGTGGGTCAGAAGAAAAGAAGTGTAGAGAGAAATTCACTACATTCTTCAAATGAAAATAAGGTTCATCTGAAACTCCCTTTCTGATTAAAATTGTCTAGTTCTCTACTGATCACCAATGTCTTTGATAGATCTCTACTCATCTGAGACACCAGCCTTGTAGAATAAATAGGGCTGACTATTGGCTCCTTTTAAACATGAGAAAAACTGAGGACAAGGAAAGGTATGCAACATGTTCAAAACTATATAACTACTAAGAGGCAGATTTGAGAATCAAGGTCATCCGACTCTAAATCCAGTGTTCTTCACACCTTCATATTGGTGCTGAACACTTAGCAACTTAAAATTCCCACCATCTCTATTCAGAAGACAGGACAGTTGTTCAAGAAACCACCTTAATATCCATAGAAATGGACTAGTAAAGGCTACTTTTTAAAGAGGAACACAAACCCTGACTTCACTGTATTTAACGAATATATCAGTCTGAAGAGAGATGTGGGTAGAATTTTATTATTTGCTTTTGTTGACTTTCCTTTAAAAAAAATTCCAGCCTCATACTTTTTTATTTTAGTTCAAAAGATAGGAAACATTTTTTTTCTCCTCTCCCTCAGATTTCTATCATGCTGTTTGTGCCAACCAACCCTAGAAATGACATTGCTCCCTCACCTGAGCTCCCTAGGAGTCTACAGGTAGCAACAGAAAGTCCTTAGGCTTCACTTCCTATGACTTAAACTTCACTTTTCCAAGAGTCCCTGGAAACAATGTCAAATTATAAGAATTGGCACTCCTACTCAGCTCAAAATACCTGCTAAGTTTGTTACTATACATTCTTCTCAAAGTGAGTCATCACTGTTATAAAATGAATTGGTCTTATATAAATGTCAATTCTGGGTTATATTTGTCAAGAAACTCAGCTTGTTCCTAATACCTGTTTGAAATCAAAGGATGGATGAGCTTCTGTCATATGGTATGACATGGTATAAATTTATTGAGCCTATTTTTGCCCAACAGTAGAATTCCCTTAAGAACTTAATTACCAGCATATTGTGCTAAATGATGAACAGCTTCTTAGCTCCATGAATGCTATCCCAAATAGTTAACTATGAATGTAATACAGATAGGGTGAAGATATGCATGCATTACCAGGACAAGGAAATGATAAAGCAAATTATTTTTTAAAGTCATTATGAACTCTACTTAATGTTTAAGGTTGTTATTTAATGTTATTGCAAATTACCTTTTCAAAATTTTTCCCCAAGATTTTTTAACTGTTAAGGTACCTTTTTATTGGCTCAATTCATTTTCTATCAGTCTTGGAATCAACTTATTGGTAAACCTTGGAGTTGGTGGTACTGCAATCTGCATTATCCAGTCTTTATACTTCATTATAAGCAGTGAATGTTGCTATGTCATTTGATTGGGGGGAAATGAATCACTTCCAGGGGAATCTTCACCAACTTAAATGATTTTCTTGTTTTACAGAGTTAATTAGGTGTTAGTCTGTGAGGGAGGGTAGGGTGAGTAAGAGTAACAGTGCTCTTTTCCATCTAGAAACTTCTCAGACTCATTGGAAGTCTACAGGCCTACTGTGCTCAAGATTTTTTAACTGTTAAGGTATCTTTTTATTGGCTCAATTCATTTCCTATTAGTCTTGGAATTTAACAAGGCTTCATAGCAAAGCAGGTCTGGAGGAGATCTTATTAACTTTCCCCCAGGATAATAAGTCCCATATGGAATAAAGAAAGAAATCCAACTCCCAAAAGACAGAGTCATTAGAGTCAATGGAGGGTTAATGTGATTTTTAATAGGAGGCCCATTATAATTCTCAGGACCCATAAAGTTGGTACCACACTGAGCATCTATTTAAATATAATCAGTTTTTCCTTTATTATCCTTCTCTAAAGAAAAAGTAACATCTTTTTCCCTTCAGTCTCAATTTTTTCCTCAGGGAATTATATAAAGCCTGTTATCCCTTTTCTTATAAATAAACAAGATAATCATGTTTGTCTTTCCTGAAAATTTTTCACTCATTTGAAAAAACCACCTTCATTCAGTTGCTCACTAGAAAATGAATTTAAATTTGGAATTAAGATAAGTGACTCTGGTGTGAAAAGCAGTAACATATCATTGACATTTTATATAATTTTATATTAGGTATGCATGCATGTAATACATAAAAATATATTTTCCACCATATATATTGCTGCATATCATATTTCATCTATAACCTTCCCTGAAATGCACCAAAACTGGGAAGAAAAAAATAGCAACCCGATTTAAATAATTAATTTGGGAAACTAAGAATGATTTCCAATTTCCACTGAAATTGCATGAGAAAGTAAAGATGGTCACTTGGAAGGGCCTTTGGAGTGTAAAAGTATAGGGGGGAAAAACATTGTATCAGGATGATAGGACAAATGCTGGTTTAAGATTCAAAAGACCTGGGCTTGGACCCCAGCTATGTCCCTAAGCAGAAGAGTGACTTTGGCCAAATCATTTCACATCTAAGAGCTTTCATTTCCTTGCCTGTAAAATGATATTCTAAACATGATCAGGGATAGGAAATAAATTACACCTGAAGTCCAGCTAATAGTAAACTGGTAGTGACAGCCTGGAGGACAGTGTTTCAATTCTCAGATTGAATTCAATCTCTGAGCAGGAAAGAGTATTGTGTTCAATTAGTAATGTCTGCCACGGAAGAAAAAGGTGGGGCATGTGTAGCACAAATTTACCATCCTTAGGTTAAATGACTCCTAATATTCTCTTTCAATTCTAATATTCTGTGATTCTATTAAGTATAATATACAAGAAATTTTTTTTTTCTCATCCCAGATTTTTACTTGTCACAAATGATTAAATTTCCACCTCAACCCATAGCAAAACAATCCAAGCCACTAACTTTGGAAACACTGAACAGGATGATGTCCAATTTGACAAAAGAGACTCAAAATAGAGAAAACATATAAAGAAAGTTGAGCACAGTAGGCCTGTAGACTTCCAATGAGTCTAAGAAGTTTCTAGATGGAAAAGAGCACTGTTACTCTTACTCACCCTACCCTCCCTCACAGACTAACAAACACCTAATTAACTCTGTAGAACAAGAAAATCATTTAAGTTGGTGAAGATTCCCCTGGAAGTGATTCACTTCCCCCCAATCAAATGACATAGCAACATTCACTGCTTATAATGAAGTATAAAGACTAGATAATGCAGATTGCAGTACCACCAACTCCAAGGTTTACCAATAAGTTGATTTGCAAGGCAGCAATATTTCATATCATGTGCTGTAATATTACTTATCAATGTATAATAAGCCCTTCAGCAAATATATGGTGATGGAAGGAGAACTGACTCTCGGTGGCTAACACACAATGTGATATATGGTCGATGTACTGCAGAGTTGTGCACTTGAAACCTATGGAACTTTGCTAACCATTGCCACCCCAATAAACTTTAATTAAAAAATAAATAAATAAGTAAATAAATAAGCACTTCAGAAGTTTTGGCAAGCAAATGAGAAATGGATTACTATAGAGAGGTGATTAGATATTTCTAATGCACAATAGCAACTATTACGCTGTAGCTGTTCAAGAAATCTTAATAGTAAATTGAATGGAAATATAATACTGTAATGGATGTGGCAGTGTTCAATCAGCCATTGGTAATGAAATAGGAAAGTGTTGAAAGAGAGTAAATACATTTATAATGTTTTTTTATTAGCTGTAACTACATATGATTCAACCATCCATTATGAACAATGTGCAGATATTATAACGGTTTATAATATTTAAAGTGACAACCTTGGAGAAATTTTTTTAGGAATTTTTATATGTATTACTAACTTTCAGTAATTAAATACATATTATTACTTTGGAAAGAATTCTAAATTTTTTAGGAATCTTTACATGTATTACTAACATTCAGTAATTAAATCTATATTGTTATTTTGGAAAAAAATTCTTTCATTTATCATACTTTCCTAAAATATTAAAATTATATTTCTTTAATAAGGGGTCCTTATTTGTGATCAGTGGTATTGCTTATCATTTTGTATAAATCATAAATTTGAGACCTGTTTTTGCTCATATAAGACTTTCTATTTATATCAAATAGACCAAAAAGAACAAATTACACACACACACACACACACACACACACACACACACACACACACACCAGGAAGGAATTTATTCTCTAAAATTAAAAACAATTGTATAGAATCATCAAATCTTCCAGTTTCCCCGTATCATTTAGTATAATGACTATATCTGTAACTCAAACAGTCCTTCATTCCTTCACCAAACACCTCATGCCTCTACTTAACACTGCAATGACTTTCCTGTTGCCATAGGAAACAGACCACAGTTGCTACTGGGCCTACACAGCATGACAGACCTGCCCAAACCTGCAGCCTTCAATCCTGGCTCTTTAAGCTCCAGCTGCACCTGCCTTCTTTGAGGCCTCAAAATAAGTCCATCTAGTTCTTGTCTCGGGTGCTTCACATACATTCCCTCTGCCTGAAACACTTCTTCTGCCCCACCAGCCCCAGTCTTTCTTTAGAGTCTGCTCATCATCACCTCCCACAGGCTGGGTGAGGCTCTCTACTTCTTTAAGTACTTGTCACAGTTGTAACTAAGTAACTAACAGTGTCTGTAAGTTGTCTCACATCAACTCTTCTACTAGAATGTAAACTCCATGAGGGAAGGGACTGAGAAGCTTTTATGTCCTAATTATCTCCATCCTTAGGACAGTGTCTTGCACATAACAATGCTCAATGAATATCAATTTATTTAAAAAATAAATTAATGACTATATAAATAGAAAGCCCTCTCACAGACATTGTGTCAGTTACCAAGAAGGATGAGCAAAGCAGAGGCCAAAATTCCTTCATTAAATCTGAATTTGGTTTGATAGAGGCCATCTGCTATAACCAGATTATTATTCACAAGTTTAGCTATTTGATTTTTAGGTTTGTAAAGTATTTCTGCTAACAGATTGTGAATCAGAACTGAGGGCATTTTCACCTAACTCTCCCAATTGTTCATCTTCCTGCTATTGATATGAGAGCAGGGTTCAGGATGTGGCCTATTTTCTCTATCCCTGACTCTATTAATAACTAAAATTTTACGCTCTAAAGGTAAGCTTTCCTAATACTAGAGAAATACCCTTGTATAATTTACCTCTGCTTTATCTGGGCAAAGTAACAAACAATAAAAAACAAAAACAGCGTAAGAACAATAGAACCGTATCAGTCAGGGATCTCCAGAGAAAGAAAAGAACCAACAGATCTAAATTAATCTACAAGGAGAGAGAAAGGGGGAGAGAGAGAGAGAGAGAGAGAGAGAGAGAGAGAGAGAGAGAGAGACAGAGAGAGAGAGAGAGAGAGAGAGAGAGAGAGAGAGAGAGAGAGAGAGAGAGAGATTTTAAGGTACTGGCTTGTTTATTTTAAGAGGTCAGTTGGCCCCTCAACTGTGGGGGCTGGCAAGTCTGAAATTTAGAGGGCAGGCTGGTAGACTGGAAACTCAAACAGGATTTCTGTTACAGTTTTGAGACAAAATTCCCTCTTCTCCGGAAAAACCTCAATTTTTGCCCTTAAGGCCTTCAATTGATTGGATATAGCCCACTCATATTATTGAGGATGATCTACGTAAAGTCAACTGATTTTAAATGTAAATCACATCTACAGTATACCTTCACAGTAACATCTAGGTTAGTATTTGACCAAACAACTAGTAGCTTTGGCAAATGGGACATATGCACATTCTGAGACATATTATGCAGTATGATTTTGTGGTTTGATTTAGCTCAGTTTGCCTGTTACCCACTGTCAATGAGACTGGATTTGTTCCACCTAGAGGATTCTCCGTTATTTGAAACCTCAGAATTAAGACAGTGTGTGGAGCAGACTGAAATCTAACCACCAACCTGGATGAGAGCTGAAGCATGAAGCAAATCGGTGTCATTGACCCACAGCCACCGTAACATGAGGAAAAGTAAACCCTCACTGATTTCATAAACTACTGAGATTTGAGGATTTGAGATTTGTTTGTTACACAGAAAAATTACCAGCAAAAGCTGACTAATACAAGCCACTTTTGTGAAGCCTCCCACATTTTCATAGCATGTGGCATTGTAGCCAATCCAGTTATACTACCATTAATAGATACACATTAGCTGGAGTGAGACTGATTCTTACCTGGAGAGATACACAGCATGGTCTCTGTCACAGACATTTTATGTTCTACAAAATAGAATATAAGTAGAGCTACTTAAAATATATTTAGGACTTAGTATATTCCAGACACTCTTCTGAGCCCAGCATATACAAAGGTGACTGGGACATAATATCCCCCTTTGAAAGCCAATAGACTAGTAAGGAAAACTATGCATGTCAATGTGTAGAATAATGGGAGCTTGACATTAAATTCTACCTCATAAATTCTGGCTATGCCCCTCTGCTAACCAATGCCTTCCTCCCATGCCTCAAGACTTGACTTATTACAATTTTTTTCCTTCTATTGGCGCCTTAAAAAGATACATCCCCTTAGAACCAACATCCATACTCATCTTTTCACCTAAAGAAAAATGGTTTTTTAAGAGAACACAACTGAATGAGTGTAATACAATCCTGACTTAGAATCCCATCTTTCCTCCTAGTCTCTAAGTCCTTTATGAAATTCAAATCTAAATGGCTCCTTCCATTGTTCGCAGTTGTCTACCACCTGTCCCAGCCAACCTCCAGGCCTTGTCTCCCTCCACACCCAGCGTAAGCCTTCTGCTCAGGTCACACTCCTCTCTGCTGCCCCGCCATGCTGCTTCTGTAAAAGCTTTTGTCAGGACTGGGCTCTGCAAATCACATTTCTGTTTTGCCAGCTGGGCTCTGCCGGAAGGGGCATTAGAAGAAAGGACTGGGAAAGGAAAAGGATCATGCTCTTTCCCATTTGCTCCCTGCGTCTGTCGGCATCAGGAAGCGTTCTTTACCCTGGACAGGGCAATTAATTGGTTCTAGTTACAGGAGCAGTCCTAGTTTGCTTTTGTTTGTTCGTTCGTTTGTTTGTTTGTTTCCGACTCCCAGAGTCATCCTTATCATGTCCCCTCAGAGATACCAGCACCAATCCCTCTTCTGAGGTCTGAGGCCTACCTTCTTGGGAGTTACTCCTCCAAACTTCTAAATTTTAGTAATCCCAACTTTTTTTACATTAAATTTATTGGGGTGACAATAGTTAGTAAAATTACATAGGAGTGAAGTATACATTTGTATAATACATCATCTATACATCACATTGTGTGCTCACCACCCAGAGTCAGTTCTCCTTCCATCACCATATATTTGATTCCCTCTACCCTCTTCTACCATCCTTTCCACCCCCTTACCCTCTGCTAACCACTAAACTATTTTCTGTGTCGATGAGTTTTTGTTTCATTGTTTGTCCTGTTTCTTTGTTGCTTTCAGTTTTATATCCCACATATGAGTGAAGTCATATGGTTCTGGACTTTTTCCATCTGACTTATTTTGATTTGCAAATAACACCTCCTATAAGGGGCTAATATCCAAAATATATAAAGAACTCGTACAAATCAACAACAAATTCTGGACTTTTTCCATCTGACTTATTTTGATTTGCAAATAACACCTCCTATAAGGGGCTAATATCCAAAATATATAAAGAACTCGCACAAATCAACAACAAAAAAACAAGCAATCCAGTTAAAAAATGGGCAGAGGACCTGAACACACACTTCTCCCAAGAAGACATACAAACGCCCAACAGAAAGATGAAAAGATGCTCAACTTCACTAGCTATTGGGGAAATGCAAATACCCACTTCTCTTTGTTCTGCCAACCCTTGTGATGATTGCTGCTTCCTGCAGTTACTGCCTCTGTGACACCTCTTTGTCTCTTGTGCCTTTTCAGCTCTCTAATACCTGGTTAGTAATACTTTACATTAAATTATTCCTGCTAAATAAATGATATAGTTTCTGTTTCCTGACTGGATCCCAACTGATATATAGCATATGTACTATTAACTTTTGATTTGGTTTTGGTTGTGCTTTTATTCCATGTATTCCCTTTAAACCAAATGAATGGTTACCCTCCACTCATCCTCCAACCTCTAACCCTTTTCATGTATCCTTGATGAAGACTTCTGCCCCAACTGTTTCCTCCCTCTGAACTCTAACACACCATTATCACAAGAAGATATACCATCTGCGGAATGTGCATGCAGGACTGGAAAGAGACCCTGACTAAGGCTTAGAAAGCCAGGTTCAAGAACAGTTCTGCTACTCTCTACCCCTGTGAATTTGGGTCTTGCTGGGATTCAGATTTCTCACCTAGAAAATAGGAGAGTTCAATAAATTACTCTCAATCACCTTCAACTCCACTCTTTCAGAAATCTGTATTCTAAGTTTCTCATTGGTAAATCCTATCTTTCTAAGAAGAGTATAACTCCCTGAACGCCAAAAGCTTTGCCTCAAACAACCTCCCATCTTTAGTATGCCTGGCACAGTTTTGTGGGCTGAGCACGCGGCGGGAGTTCTCTAAATCCCTTCTTATGAAAATCTCAGAATGATATTGAGAATCTGTGTGAACCAGAGTTTGCAAAGTGGTGGTCCGGGAACCAAAGTCTGCCCACAAATGAGATTTGTTTGGCCCATCGTGAATTTTTGTTAACTATAGTTGCGATGACTTTTTAAAACTGGGAGATGTTATATACAAATCCAAATTGTATCTTTCAGATTTCACAGATAAGAAAATTTGTGATGAGGATGTAAGGGAAATTGTCCAAGGTCAAAGATTCCATCAAAAGTAAAATGGTCACTGAAATCTGAATGCCTTTTGATTTGGGGGTTCCTGAACAGCCTTGCCTCTTTTAAATGACACCAGGAAGTGGGCGTGGTGGAAAGAGTGCTACAACAAGGAAAGTTTAAATCTTAAACTTTACTTAAAGTTTAAATCTTAAACTTGACTTGGCTTTGTCATTTGCCAAATCCTCTCATTCATCACTGATGTACAACAGATTTTAAGGCTTCACATGATAAGACTTAAAACTTTTTCGATGTAATGTTATTTTCAAGTAATTATAAATGATTGACATTTCATTTCATTTGTATTGGCATTCAGGATTCACAGAATTCACTGTGATTGATTTTGAAGAAAACTGATACCAAAGTATTTGTTCTCTATAATGTAAAATTAATAGCAGATGCATGACTGAGGGAAATTTTTTCCTGCTGTTTTCATAGTTATCAAAACTCTTGGACTCTATTCTCTGTTTCTATTCCATATGTTATGCTGTCCCCCTATTAATCTAATTCCCTGCGACACTTAAAAGTGGTAGCTACTCTCTCTTTCTTAAAACTCTCTTTCATTGCTTTCTGCTTGGAAGTAATAACAGCAGCCAGTATCTACCAAGCGTTTCTTATATGCCACACAGCAGATTAAATGCTTAATAAACGCTATCATGATCAATATATGAGAGAAGGTTTAAAAGTAACAGTATCCCCATTTCACAGAGAAAAACAGATGAGGTTCAGACAATAAGCAGACTGACATCAATGACACAGCTAGTGTCTGGTGGTACCAGTGTTCCTGACATGAACCATCTCCCTCGGTTTTCTTCTTCCTCTGTTTCCTCTACTGCTTAGCCTCCTTCATAGGCCCCTCTTCCTATGGACCCCAATGTGGTGATGGTTCCCAGGCTTCCATCTTCACCCATGTCATCAACCAACACAATATGCCAAATGCACATGTCCAGCCCAGACCTTACTTCTTCTAAGTTTAAGTCAGTACACACTGTGGTTAAAAGTGGCATCTGGAGGCCAGAGATACTGGCTCCACCCCTTACCAGCTGTATGATCTTAGACAAGGTACTTAATGTTCCCAGGATTCATTTTCTCATCTAGAAATAGGATAACAGAGCTATCTCAAGGGTAAAATGAGAGAATACATTTAAAGCAACTATAATGGCACTTAACACGTATTCAACAAATATTAGCCGGTAGTAGTAGTAGTAGTAATATTTCAAAATGCTTGGCCATCCCAACCTAAGTATCCAAATAGCCCTTCAAACTCAGCCTGTCTACGACAGAGACGTAATTTCCTCTTACAAGCCTGCTCCTCCTCTGCATTCGTTTGCATGGTGAACGGCACTGCAACTCCTACCACTACACTCAAATTAGAAACCTCGGTAACTCCTGCTCCTAACATATGCACTCTCCTAGGAGCTAGAAGAAAAGTTGCCCCATTTTTTAAGCTAACCTCTAGAATCTATCATCCATACTTGTATAAAAGGGGTCTCTTTCTAAATTTCTGTTCACATCTGCCCACCTCATTTAAACTCCTTTAGTGGATCACGATCTTCCAAACAGGGTCCAAATGTCTCAGCACAGCACACACCACCCTTCAATATCCAGTCTCTGCTGATTCTCCAGTCTCACCTCCCACCCACTCCATCCCTGCTATCATGAAGAGAAGCTAGTCTTTCATAACATAGCATGCTCACAAATGCAGTATCCAGGCATCCGAAGTGCCCTCCTGGCTGACTCCTTCCTGTCCTTCTACATGCTACTATTGCCCCCTTTTGTCCATGTCTTCGATGGCTCGTGAAGTATGAGTTCAGCCCATCTTCTGTACAGCCCTTGCAGCCCGCCCTTGCCTCTCTCTTAGCCCCCTCCTGGAGGACCCTCAGTCTCACTGCTCAGTTTGCTCAGTCTCACTTCCTGGACTCTAAAAGTCCTGAGTTGAGTCTATCAACTCTGCGACCTGACATGAGGGACAATATCTGAGAGGCATTTGAAAAGGGAAACTCTCCAAGAAGCCAGCTAAGTTCTAAGATGAAAAGTACATACGTTGATGGCACAATTACAAATCTGTCTATACAAACACAAAGTTATAGTGCTCAGGACACCTTTGTTAGTCTAATCGAATCCTTTTAATTTGCATATGATAACCAGAGAATTTGGGACGGTTAAGTGACTTATTCAAGTTCATACAGCTGTTCATACAGCCCAGGCTCATCCCAGAACACCAGTTTGGGAAGGAGAAGTACAATGAATCTAGGACTCAAACGAGAGCACAATCACCCTCTAAATTCACACAAATAAATTATTTGTTTACTTATAATCAGTCTGTTACAGAAGGGATTTTGTACAGTTTGGAGAAATACTGAAAAGGAAATAAGACTTTAGTTTTCTTATAGCTGATGATGCAATCCTACAATGTTGGAAGATGAAGATTGCGAAGTGGGGCAGGAGTATGAAAGTTGAAACAGGCTAAAACCCCTGGTGAGGTTAGTATTTAAAGCCCTGCTTGCTATCAGAGGTGGCGTATTTTCTGGGAGTGGATTACAAATGTGCCTGCAACCTGCATAGAAAGGTAGGAAGAATCTATTCTCGAGTCATAGTGTAAGATAAAAACAAACCAGTGGTTCAGGAGAAACACTCCTGATACTGAAATCTGAAAGGAATTTCTCTTAAAAAGGTGAAGTCCAGAAAAAGGGGGGAATTGGGTGGACGGCAAAATGCTATGGACAGTATATATTTATTTCTCACTACAGAACAAGCTCTGTGTTCCTTGAGGGCAAGGAGACCATCTCTTGTTCATTGTTGTGTTCCTGAGTGCACTGTCTACCGGAGTAGACAGACTCAATGGTTCAAATGTTGAACCAGAAAGCAAATGAATAAGTCTGCATAAACAGTTCATACCCAGTCAATCAAGTGAGAAAAGTAAAATGTGAGAAGTTAAAGATTTTCAAGGCAGAACCAGGTTATTGACTGGGATCCCAGCAGACATCAGTTCCAGGCCCTACATTGGTATGCAAAGAATTTGAACAACACTTTCAGAAGGAACATTTCAAGTTTGCAGTTAATACTAAATTGGAAGAGACAGCAAATAATGAGAAACAAAGCAGGCAGATAAAAGGGTTTTAGATATTTCAAGTACCTACCCAGCTAATAAATGCAAATGAAGTTCAGTGCAGATAAGCACAGAATTATGAGTCTGGAAGCAAAGAAGAAAAAGGAGGACTATCTGCTTAATGGAAATGAGCTGCACGGTGCTGACCAGGAATGAGATCTGGGGAATTATTGCAGGAGAAATCCCTCAAGCTTTCAACCCACTTTGCTGAAATGGAAAAGAAACAGGATGATGAGCTGTATTAAACCACAATACACGACTACCAAGTCACGCTCCACATTGGGTGAAAATGAAACCAAAGCAAGGAAAGAATAAGATTTTTTTTTCATTTTTTTTCAATTTAAACCGTCATTCTGTTCAGGGCAGGACCATCCTCAACAATCTTTGTTTTTAATCTCAACGTTAAGTAATTGCCTTCTACAGATTTAATGCAGTATAGTTTGTTATTTATTCTCTGTCATTTGCCATGCCGCCCCATTCATGGGTCCCTAGAATACAGCTATAACACCTCATAGCAGGAGATATCACTGTAAAAATCAGAAGATACTTGGATTGCAAAGGTTCAGTGCTCCTGTCAAAACCTTACATTTTCCCCTTTTCTTTCTTTCTTGCTCGCTTTCTTTCTTTCTTTCTTTTCTTTCTTTCTTTCTTTCTCTTTCTTTTTCTTTCTTTCTCTCTCTCTTTTCTTTCTCTTTCTTTGTTTCTTTTGTCCTTTCTTTCTTTCTTAGTTTGTTGGTCAAGAAAAAAGAATCATAGATTCATAGCTTTTAAACCTAGAAGACATGCTAAGTACACCTTTATGAGCCTCCTAACTGTAGCAGCTAATACTAGGACCACGTTGAACTTGTCAGACTCAGAGGGCCAGTGATGTCCATTGGCTACAGTACAGTCTACTCTATATGAAGGAGATATACCGTGTTCCCCTGAAAATAAGACCAGGTCTTACATTAATTTTTGCTCCAAAAGACGCAGTAGGGTTTATGTTCATGCCAGGGCTTATTTTTCCGGTTAGGTCTTATGTTCGGGGAAACACAGTATGTGGTGGAAGGAGAGTCTAAAGGCTTCCTTGGCCAAAATAAGTTCTCCCTACACCTGCTTCAGTTCCTTAAATTCCATATTTGTTCATTTAACAAATATTTCTTGAGTCCCTATGAGGAGCGAGGCACTGTTCTAAGCATCAATGATATAACAGGAAACAAAAGAAATAATATCCCTGCCTTCGTTGATCTTAAATTCTAGTGAGAGGAGAGGGACAATAAACAAATAAGCACAGAAATGAGGTGAACACTCTCAAGTAATGGAAGTGTTAGAAGGTAACAAATTGGATGATGTGGGGAAACACCAGAGAGGACTGTGGGGACTATTTAAGGAGGATGGTCAAGAAAAACCATTCTGAGCAGGTGACATTTAAGACCTTGAAGACTTGAAGACTGAGGAGCTCACTGGAAAATTCCACGACAAAATACAATTATGACCTGGATAAGTACAGGCATTTAAAAATTATCATTTACTAAAATATCATTCTAAATTAATTTCTCAAATTTTTAAAATCCAATCACCTTGTAGAACTGTGTGGGGGGAAAAACAACAGAGATTAGGTTATGTTTATTAAAGGGAAGGATACAATTGGTTAGGAACACAGGATTCAAACTAATGAGCAGGTCTCGACCATGGTGAAGGAGAAAACAAGGGAAAATGTTTACTGAAAGGGTCAGGAAAACTAAAGGGATAGAAAAATTTCAACACAATGAGAGAGCATGCTCCACTAGATTTTTACCTACATTTTCCCCAATAATATAACCTTTCTTCAGAATGGTATGTTCTTCACCTAATCAGTGACTTCTACATAGATACCTTGTATAAACTACTAGGGGTTCAATTTTGTTTTCAAACAGGTAAAAGCTGTAGTATACAGTGGAGGCAGCTTCTAAGAGGACCCTCAACGACCCGTGCTGCTGGTATTCACACCCCCATGTAATGCCCCCGCCCCTCCTGAGTGTGGGTTGGACTTAGAAACTTGCTTCCGTGAATGAAGTACAGGAAAAGTGATAAGATGTCACTTCTGAGATTAAGTTGCAAAGAGACGTGAGCCTTTAGGTTTTCCTTCCATCTTGCATGCCCTCTCTTATTCACTCTCTCACTCTGACAGAAGTCAGATTCCACACGGTGAGCTGCCTTATAGAGAGACCCGTGAGGCAAGAAACTGAAGGAGGACTGAATTCTGCCAGCAACGACATAAGTGAGTTTAGACACATATCCTCTTCCAGTTGAGCCTTCAGATGAGACTGTATTCCCAGCCAGCACTTTAATTGCAGCCTTATGAGAGAAACAAAGGCAGAGACTTCCAGCTAAGCTATGTCTGGATTCCTGACCCACAGAAACTGTGAGATAATAGATGTTTGCTGTTTTAAGCTGCTGCATTTTGGAGTAATAGATAACTAATATAGATGCCAAGAAAGCCCTTTCAAATTGTGACCAGCCTCCTTTTGACATTTTCTGCTTATGCAGTAAAATTCTGGCTCCCCCATGCTTTCTTGACCCTCTGCTGAAGGTTGGGACTGGTTAAAGGACAATAATAACAGTTGGCCATTAAATTCCATTTTATTCTTAACATAATCCCATAATAACATCACATGGGATATTAACAAACCCCAGGAAAGGGTCTGTTGTCTCTAATTTTAATTATCTTCTCAACCAGTCAGAACTTGATGATTTTCTCTCCTGGGGTTAGTTTTCAGCATTCCTAAGCTCAGGGACACTGCACCCGCCCAACCTAAACAGAAGCACATCCCCAGACCCCCACCAATTGGGGGTATTACAGCCAATCTCTTCTTTAACAACTCTTTCCTGGTAGCCCCCTGAAGTTCCCAGCTTGACGCCACCACTCACAAGGCAAATAAAATGTGATAAACTACCAACTAATACCAGCAAAGAAAATTAAATCAATTAAGACCATTGAGAGTTTGTAATTCAAATTGAATTACTTTTGGATTAAACACCATCATTTCTCTAGCATAAACTCAAGTTTATTTAGGTGAGCCAAAAAAGAAGCTCTTCTTATATCTAACTGAATAATACCCTCCTTGCTTATCTTTGAAAAGCTAAGGAATTTTTTTCCAGAGTACTGTACAAGTTTGCTCCTATAATCCTGAAAGAAATACAATAATCAAAAGAGACAGCCCCTATATAGCCCTGCCACTGGCTATTAGCAACAAGGCACTACACAGTAGGTCTTCTTGACCATGGCAACCCCAGTGATATCAGGCTTTGCAAATTCAAAGAGGCAGTTCTGGACTACAGAGAACTTCCAAATATAAAGGGGAAAAGTACATTTAAACAACCTTGGAAAGCATTTCTCCCTGGCTTCATGGCCTCACCATGAGGGGGATCAGGCCAGCAGAGCCAGTCCAAAGGAAGGAAGCCTAAAAGAACTCCCCTACTTCCAGCTCTTTGCTTTAATCTGTCCACAACACTGGCCTACATAAAAATCAATACATACGCCAACCTTTCATCATCAACAGTTCTTTTAAATAAGCATCCTTTCGGGAATATCCAGATATGTGAAGCCAAGCTCTCTGCTCTGGCACCACTGAATGCCAAGTAAGAATACCTAAATTAGAATTTGGCTCTAACAACACAGATAACTCCCTGCCACCATTTAAAATTTACCTTCATAAATGGAATTTTATGGGAAGCAATGGCAAAACATGCTTTTCCTATAAACCTCTCCTTGATAAATTTCATCTACAAATGAGGAAATCTAATTTTAATTTTAAGGTTTCCTTTGCCAGATTCAATAAAAGTGCAGACCCACACTTTTTAATCTATGCCTCTTACATTTACACTGATAACTCTCTCACTTTCACCTTCCTAAGTATCCTTTACCTTTTAAGTCTCTCTGTTATTGAAAATCACAACATGTCACCGAGGGTTAAAGTTTGGGAAGTATTTTAAATATGTATGTATTTAAATTTCACTTTAATATTGACATTGTTAGATAATAGTATTTGCTTTGTTGAGAAAAGATGAAAGCAAAGCTTCAATCCCTATCAAAGCCCCATAGACTATACCTTCTCTGACTTTAGAGTATTGAGTCATCAGGAGGTTTTTAAAGTTAGGAATTCATTTTTCCATTTTTGTTTGACTGCTGCACAGAGTTGCTTGATGTTCTGTGGATCCTGGTGCTCAGGCATTTATGAAAACAAAACATTTGAAAAGTCAGCAATCCAACGTATCGCACCTGTACCAAGCATGAGGAGCACAAAAGGACAAAGTGGGACAAAGGCAACAGTCCTCTGAAATGTATTAATGTTGCTAAGCTACCAAATACATTGAAAAAATAGGAGGGTTGATGTAATATCTTTTTATGAAGAAAATAAAATTAATTACACTGTTTCCCCACACACCTTTGTATTTAACTTTTCATCAGACTGCTGGCTGTGCTTTTTATGCACTCTTTAAAAACAAAAATTATTCTAGCTTTCATCAAAACTGGAAATATTCTCCACAATGTGCAAAATTGAATATGTTTTCAGGGAAAAGCTTGTGAGTAAGTCACTGAATTTAAAGAATGCAGGATAAGAGAACTGTTGTAGAAATTTCCTTAGATTTTTACTCCTGACTTGTAAGAAAAGTGAAACTGCATTCATGTGAAAGAAATAGCCTTATAAATAATACTCTATTCATTACACAGAATAATGAATATCTTGGGAAGATTAATCAATTCTGTATACCAAAACTAAGATGTTAAATGTTTTAATGTTTTCATCTTATAAAATTATTTAATATTCATCATTAACTTTCCTTAAGAAGCTCCCAAAAATATATCTACATTTAGACTGTCAAATCTCTTAAAGGTATACTTTTATTAAGTTTTTTAATAAAATAATTCTGTACTTTAAAGAAAAAAATGTTTTAAAAATATGTCCTTCACAGGAGGAAAAACTTGTGAAATCCAAGTAAAGTCTGTCGTTTAATAATACCGATGTTAATTTCTTAGTTTGATAAACATACCATGGTTATGTAAGATATTACCAATATAGGAAGCAGGGTGAAGGGTATACAGAAACTCTCTGCCCTGTCTTTGCAAGTCTTCTGTAAATTTAAAATTACTTCAATAAAAATTTTTCTAAAGAAAATTATCCTTTGAATTTTAATTTAAGATAGGCAATTGGAGAAGGCAAACTTCTACCATTTTATTTGGAGGCTATTCATAAACATGCAATTAACAGAGAACATGTGTTCTCAATTGACTTCTGACATTAAGCCTGTTTTATGGTCCTAGAGACCACACTAAGGCAAAGGGGTTATGGCTCAACACGAGCACAACGTATCTGTATTCTCACTCAGACCACAGCCTTTCAAAGTCTCTGAAAAGCAACATCTACTTTCGATCTCAGAAAAGTAGGGGAAGCAGTTATTTCTAAAATAAAATTCTCCAAACCAGTAAAGCATTGTAAAAAGCACATATTATGAAAAAATCTGTACTCGTGGACAAAGAATATTGAACTTACCTGTTCATGTTTATTGTCTACGTGGAAATATTACATAGTATCTATCTTGACACATGAGAATTTTGAAGCCTTTGTGACTGGCAGACATGTTACGTAAACACTTAATAAATAGTGAAATCCCATTATACCAAAATATAATGGTGTCTACAGGTCTGCCCAATGAAAAACCCATTGTCAACTCAAACCCAGTGTGGAAATTACTCTTCCCAGCACAAAGCCAAAGGAACCCATAATCCACCTCTCCATTTTAGCACAGAGGTAAACAAGGGAATGGCTCAGATGTAAGTGGTAAACTGTGTAACTGGGAAAATAGGCAGAAATAATAATAAAGTAATATATAAAAATAATAAAATAATAAAAATAAACAAATAATAATGGGTATTTAACATTTAACAGTATAGCAGACCCATGAAAGCAACCCATGAAAGCAATACAGATGACAGAGGGACAAGAAATCAAATCTTCTTTTTTTTTAGTAACTACAGATACAATGAAAATCGTCTGCAATCAGTAAAAATAGTTCTGATAATAGGGAGGGTTTGATTCCAACCCAAATGAATGGGACAAGAAGAGAACAGCACAGAGATAGGAGGATGTGGAGAACCTGAACAACTAACAAACAGGAAATGGAACCAGACCAGAACAGAAACAGTTCCCATAGTGATTAGAGATATAAAATTATGTCACCAATTCCTAGTCAAGAGGAGGCAGAAATGAATAGCTGAGTATAGCATTTGATGTTTTTTATTTAATATAACAGCACTTTAACCAATAGTATAATGAAGTACATGCAACTCATATTCCACAGTATGGGTTCAATCATTCTCAATACCTTTACTAACTTAAACCTGAGTTAAAGAAAGTCTCCAGGTCTTCATCAACCTTCCTGGTCACCAGAGGAAGTGAACACACTGACAATGGCATTCTCTCTGTGCCTGGAGGGGCCCAGGAGAGCAAAGAGGTAATAGGCTGACATGCCACTCACCCTACAATGCAGAGTACTACTCTACCAAGCCTTGTTTCTAGGTGTTACAAACTAATCATCATTCATTTGGTTACATTTTACATTTAAAATGAAGTAGCAATTGCCACCTAGCTCATAGGAACATAATAAAATGTTCGTTTTTAAAAATAACTTTTTGAGATTTATCCATGTTAAGGACTGCTTGTTTATTATTAAGCTTATAATATTGAATATATGTTACAGATATCATTTTTGTATAACTATTTCATAGTCAAAAAGGACTCTGCTGAAAGTTCTAAAACAACATTTATATATTTACATATGTGTGTATAGATGCATATATTAGCTTTTACATTTACTTTTCCAAAACCACTTTCCAGAAAATTTTTCATTTTTGCTCTATAGTCCTCCAAAGAGGCAGTTAAAAGTGCTGCATATTATCTGTTTTAAATACTCAAATATAAAAATCGTAAAACTCTCTGCAGTATCACACATTGAATCAGGGAAAGAGAAAATAAGGAACTTTCAAAACATGACAGTAATTCCACAGTTCATAAAAGTTGCATACTTTACTAAGATTTCAACATAAATAATTTAATATTAGTAAAGATAATTATTTTTAAAATCCATTAAATCAAGATGTGCTACAGTTGCGACTATATAGGCCTTTAGACAGGTCCCTAGAAGTTCTGCTCATGTGCTGACTAAAATGAGCATCGATGGCATTTTCTTCTCACTTTCATGACTTGAGGTTAATTGTAAGCTTCCAAAAACAATCCAGACTTCACTTGAACTAGCTTCAGATGAGAGGTCAGCAATGAAACAAGCAAGTGTTTTTAGCTAGAGACCTGGTTTCAGTAAACAAGTAGAAAGCACTCAAATCTTTAACTCCTTGAAGTGTTTTTTTGTTTTGCTTTGTTTCTTTTTAAACCAAATGATTTCGTAAAGGCCTTTGGCCTGATTTCTTTAAAGGAATATAGGTGCTAAGAAAATCAAACTGTAATAGAACTGGGGGATATTTTAGTGAAATGTAAAATCATTAGACTATTCCAGACTTGCTCACATTTGCTTAAAATATCTCCACATCTTTACAGTCCCCAGAGGGGCAGCCCTTACCAGAAGGAGGAAGTGAAAGAACAAAAGAGGTCCAAACACTGGACTCATGAACTTCCTCAGCACTCTTCACAGTTCCAAAATAAATACTTGCTGAATGCCTTGTAGGTGTTTGGCACTGGGCTACAATGAAACAGTGAGTTAAATGACATAGGACCTTCCCTCCTGGAGTTAACAACAAACCAAATATTTGATAGATGAACGGTACCTATAGGACAACAAATAACGGCTAAGAAGAATTTGAGAAGGTGGAGCCAGCTCAAACAGAAGGTTTGAAGAGGAAGGAGAGGAATATCCATCTCCTTAAATAACAATAACAAAATCAAAAACAGCTTCCATTTGGAGAGATCATTCTGTGTTAGAAAGTATTTCACATGCATTAGCTCATTCAATTTTCACAGCCGGGTGAGGGGGATATAGGTTTTATTATCCCACTTATTCAGACTGGAAAACTGAGGCTCAGAGAGTAAAGGGACTCACTTAAGCTGCCACCACCTAAGCAATTAACCCTTCACAGGATGGTCTCCACTGCGGTGAACCCAGTGGGGTTCATATTCCCTCACCACACAATGAGAGGAATTTGATGGCCTGAACTACACAGCTAGGGTGCAGCATAAGCCATTCCCAGGAAACTCCCCCAGGACAAGAATTTTCCTTCTTCGAGAACCTGGAAAGTGTGAGATTAGGCATCTCTTCCCTCGGGGGTCCCACCCCCACAGTCCTAGAGATCCAAGCAAAACAGAGAAATCTCTTACAAATGTACTTTGTCCAAAAGAGACCAGGTAAAATTATTTCAAAATATGATAATTATTTCATAATAACATAAAAAGTTGAGAGAGAGCAAGGCAGCTGGCACATTCGCTTTTATTAAATACTTTTTCAAGGAAAATTAATCCAATTAATCAGGCCAAAACATCTTCCCTTATCTACCATCGCATATTGAAATGAGAATTTTCCTTTCTCCCACCATCTCATCCAAAATTGCAGCACTGGACGAGACCGGCAGGTAACTGAATAACCTTTGGGTTTTTCTTTTCTTCTCATAAAGCTGTCATGCTGCACACATCTCAGCAATGTGTCTGTCTTCTCTTTATCAAAAGCAGCTCTATAAAATCGAAATACAATGTAAAAGATGACCTCAAGCAAGGCTCTGTGGTTAGGCTATAAAAGAGTCGGTGGTGCTGGAGTGCAGTTCCTCCCCCAGCCGGTGGTTCCAGCTCCCTGAGAGCTTTGGAGACTGCAATGCAGTGAAGGGTCGCAGTAAATGAAAGGAGGCAGGAGAGAGACGCAGAGAGTGAGGTTGCAATTTCCTTGTGTGCATTGAGCCTGAGCATTTTCTATTTCAACTGAATATGAAGAATCGTGGCCTTGTTTTCAGGATTTAAGAAAAAGAAGACAGTTTAAAACCAAATGTCTGCTGTCTGCTATGGCAGTTCTGGTGGCAGGCTGCAATTTGTCAAGGGTAAATAATGGAAATGCAGTTAGGTTTTTATAATCTATGGGCTGTTTATCAGCTAGGTAATGCCCAAAACTACAGGTAGTGGGGGAAAAATATCTTTCAACTCTAAAAGAAAAAAAAATGTTCCCACCATTTTGATATAAAATGCAGTTCCATTACATTTCCTTACAGGTAATTCTGAAGCAAAGGGAAGAGGTTAACAGAGGGGGGAAAAAGAAGCTGTGGGACAATAGGCATGTTTCACATCACATATGAAACACGAATGTGTACTCCTCAAAAAGAGATATTTCCTTTCATGTCCTGACATATCTTTAGCCCATAATTTGGAGGCAAATACCACAAATGACAGCTCTGAACGAATCTCTCCTTTGATACTAGGAGTACAAAAACCAGAAAACTTCTTGGTGGGGGGTGGGGGAGGGGTCGGGGGAATATTGTAATCAGCGCAGGCAATAGTTCATTACTTTTTTTTTCTTGTTATTCTTGGACTTTCTGGAAGAACCAAGTCCTCAGGAAAACCCCACCCTTATCTAAAAGTATTAAACAAGCATTCACTAGTTTTATACAGGAGTGAGAAATAACGTACACAGATATACAGGTAATAGGCTCCTTAAGAACCATGTAAAGCAAACACTGAAAATTGCTTCTTTATTCGCAGATATCAGTATTTACTTCTGAGTTTCTGTTTCTAGGCTGCATGTTTTACTCCGAGATATAATCTTGTTTCATCTTTTCAACGTCAGTGTGTCAGTCTTCGATTGAATCAACAATAAACGCAGAGTTTAGTAATAAACACAAGGTGCATGCACAGACTACAAAAACACCATGTAAATACATCTCAGAATACAGTAGCACTAAATTTCCATTTCAGCATATCTTAAAACCACACTGCATGACACTAAAGAGACTGGAATTAAATGACATTTCAGACCAGGGTTTCCCTGTGTGTTTTCCATCCTGATCAATGTCTCTACTGTTATGAAAAGAGGAAAACACATAAATCATGAGCTTTTTCTCCTGCTTAAACACCCCTTCCCGGTACTTCGCTCTCTGTAACCTCAAGTGAGCTTCAAAAATTATTTTAGCCATCAGCATCCAGCCACACAAAGAGCCGATTGTTCCAGCTTTTTTATCTTCTGACTCTTTGGGAGGAATACTTGCTTCCTGGACTCACACAGCCCAATTTTACCACGTGGCTAATGGCTCTGGGGTGCTTCTTCACAGAGCCCCATCAGGACTCCCCACAGGGAACGTCACACAGCACCTCACACATGAAGTGCTCATTAAGCCATGAGTTATTGTCAATATTATATCATAATTAGTGATTTCCTAGTTATTTTCTCTAGACCGGAATTCCTCATTCAAGAGGTTATAACCCACTCAGAGAAGGACCACAACAAAGGAAATTCTACAATTTTTAGGGCACCTGCATTCAAATTTTGGGGTCTCCACTTAACAAGCCTGTGACCATGGGTTAGTTACTTTATTTAACTCACTGAGCTTGTCTACATATCTGTACCATGGAGATGGTAACGTTCATAGGTTAGGTGGTGGGACTCCTCAACCCAAGAGGCAGTATGGCAGACAGACAGACACAGAGCATGGAAACTGGGTACAAATGCCAGGGCTGTCACTTACTGTGCAAGCTTGAGCATTCTTTATCTCTCTCCATCTCAGTTTCCTTATGTATGAAATGGGCATAATGGTGGTGAATATGCTTAATATAGTTGTTGTGAGGATTCAATAAGTTATAAATACCTTCCAGGAAAGTGTCTGGAAGGCAGCAAGTGTCAGTTATGATGATAGTTGCCATGTTTTCATTTAGTAATGAGAAATTTATTGAGCAACTACTGTGTGTCAGTCACCGTGCTAGTCACGGAGGACACAAAAACAGACATGGTACCTGCACTCATAAAATTTATAGTCTGATGGGGAGATCAACATTAACCCAATAATCACATAGATAAACATCTACTTACAAACAGATATGTGCTTTAAAGACAGGGAACAGTTTTATGAATGCATAATCAAACAGTAGAGTCTTCACTGGGGAAGAAGCATTTGAGCTCAGAGCTGAAGGATGAAAGGTTCTTTAGGCAAAGAGGACTAGGGAGATGGATTCAGGAAAAAGGAGCTTTATGTGCAAGGGCCCTGTGGTGAGGGAGTATGCTGCACCAGGAAGAATGACCAGACCCTGGAGAAAGGGGGAGCACAGTGGGATCTGAGGCTGACACAAGTGCCACACTACACAGGACTTGGGGACCAGGGTGAGGATTTGGGATTTTATCCATCGAGATTAGGAAACTTGGCAGGAAGTTAAGCATTGGAAAGCAAGGGGTATTGGTGGTGACATAATCAGATTTGCATCTTCAGAAGATCTTCCTGAAATAGGAGGCTAAAGTGGATGGGAGTAGAGCTGGTGGTGGAGATGGAATCAAATGAAAAAATTGGGGTGAATTTAGTGTTTGGTCTGTTGAGAGTGCACTGTAACAGTTCTCTTTCCTTTGCCTATCATTGCCTAGCTCAAGTTTTCTATACATAAGGCAAGGGCACAGCTAGAGACAGACATGTATTATCATGCCACAGAGTGGGATGTAATCTAAGGATGGTCTGGGTCAGAAAAAAGGTGTAGAATGACAGGAGAGGCAAGCACTCATGTGGGTTCTCCCGCCCAACCCCAGCCCTGAGGAGAGAGCCGTACTATCACCCAGAAGTACTGGGGACTCAAGGAACTCTAGATAAGGGACAAGGCCACAGTTGTTTTCTGCTCCCATTGTTCCCTCTTTATTACCTGGCAAAGGAAATCAGCCCTGACCCACCTAGGATCCACTGCTAGGTCTACATCAGTGATCAATTGAAACGGTATCCATCAATCTCTTATGTTATTTATACCTACTTTTCACTAGAAACACTGTATAATGTAACTTGTGGACATTATCTTGTTGGTCTTCTCATCGTAGAGCATAGATCAAGTGTTGGTTTGGGCCCCAGTCATTGCTGACATATCCTGTGGAATACTGTTTCTAAACCTGACTCTCTATAATGAGGTTTATTTTCTTTCAAGCTGCCACTAACTGCTTTCAATAATCTACTTTACACTGAGTTTTTCAAATATAGATTCTCACTCAATAAGAATCAAACATTTATTGAGCATGTACTACATGCCATGCCTATGTCAGGTGTGGGGGACCAGAAGATACATGGCTCATCCCCAATTCAGGGATCAGTCGTCTAATGGGGAAGACAGATATAAACTGATTAATTACAACACAATATGGATTTGCTAAAATGCAGGCATAAATAAAATGTAGAAATCTAGATTTGGATATACGTACAAGGTGTGATCAAACAATACAGTGAATGTTTAAATTTAAAATAAATTATTACAGTAAAAGACACATGGCCATCAATTCCCCTTAAAATATTCCCCCTCGCTTCGAACACACTTATTCCATCATTCTTGTCACTTTATGAAGCAGTTCTGGAAGTGCTCTTTCATGAGTGTCTTTAGTTGCACTGTCCTGGCTGCCTTGATGTCATTTTACTTTCATGGTCATTTTGACTTTGGGGAAGAGCCAGAAGTCATACGGTGCCAGATCCGGTGCATTAGGTGGATGAGCACACACCATAATGTTTTTATTTGACAGAAATTGCCATATACCAGAAGCGACGTGTGACACAGAGCGTCTTGTCACGATGGAGGATGACTTACAACACACTTTAAAGTACACTTTCTCTCAACTGACTGCATCAAACAAGTTGAAAGTTGACATGTGCTTCCCATATTGAAGATCCCTGCCTTTCTGTTAGATGGCACTTAGCAGCAGCTTTCACCCCATTTTGTGATCACAATAGAAAGGCTCCATGTCACACATAGCTTCTGGTACAGCAATTTCTGTCAAATAAAAATATTACGGTGTGTCCTCATCCACCTTATTCGCCGGATCTGGCACCATGAGACTTCTGGTTCTTCCCCAAAGTCAAAATGACCATGAAAGGAAAATGTTTTGAATCGATTCAGGAAATCGAGGCAGCCATGACAGTGCAAATAAAGACACGAAAGAGGACTTCCAGAACTATTTCAGAAAGTGGCAAGAATGATGGCATAAGTGTATTCGCAGCGAGGGGGGTATTTTGAGGGGGAGTAATAGCAATGTGTCTTTTACTGTAATAAAATATTTTTTATTTAAATATTCACCGTATTTTTTGATCACACATCATAATTAATTTGTCGGGGTGTACATAAAATCTCCATAGAATTTGTTGCAAACCACAATAAAAATTAGGTAGCCTTTAGTTTAACAACTTCCTTCAGGCATTTTGTTCTTACCCTTTAACTTCATTGCAATTGCCTAGAAGTTCCTGCACTCTATTATTAATGGAAATGTTTCCTCTCATTATCCAGCAACTTTGTTACATAGACAAGTCTGTTCTGGAAGACGCTTGAGAATTTATTTAGCTGATAAAAGAATGAACCTTTTAGACTAAGGCAGCCACTTACCACTGGGCACAGCTCTCAAGGATTTTGATTACTTGGGAAATACATAGCATTTATTTTATGTGATATGAGCCTAGCAAATAACTGTTCAAAAGAGTAAAATTTTATTATAGTTAAAGGATTTAAAAATTGATGATCCTCATAATTGTTACTAACACAGTCAAATCTCAGTTTGGGGGCTCTCAAAGAATAGAAATGTCACAAAAAGAAATCTTTGGGGTCCAGGGCCAACACGACTGGACAGAAGAGGTAACCATTAGCTTATAATGACTTGAGGATTAGGAAGAAATTATCTGCCCAAAATATATATTCCTCAATAACTAGGCTACTTCGTCATTAGTGGGAATACGTCTTACATTCTCTAACTGAGAAAGACACGAGTCAAATTTAAGAACACAAGAAGTGGGGGATTTAGGATATAAACAGATTGGTGACTCATACTCTGGAAAGATGTCTTTCTTCCATCCTATGACTCTCCATAATCTAAAGAACAGAATCCAAAAGCTTTACCCAAGCATTCAAGGCTTGTTATAATCTAGTGCCAACCTATCTTTGCTAACTTGTATCCCACCTTTCCCATACAAGCCCTTTACTCCAACAAAACCAGTATAATCATTGTCCTTAGTTCATTATTTCCTCTTACCCTGTAAGTGGAGTTTGGGGCAGGCAGAGTGCTGCCGGAAGTCTCTACAGAATCAGCTCTGTTACTTGAGGGATGTCTTAGCATCACTCAGTGAGTTCCAATGTCCCAAATTATATTATCAATAATCAAATTAGCAAATGAACCAAGGAGTAATTTCAGAAATAAACATCTAGAAATAGACACCTGACACTGGTAATAACAGTAGGTAGGCTTCCTGAGTTTTCTAGATTCTGGGTCCTCAAATTAAGAATGGATTGGGCTTTAATCTGCAGATGGCATGTTGACTAAAGATCTGGTTAACAAAATCTTTGTTACCAAATGAAAGATAAGAGCATAATAATAGCAATGATAATGGCTGGTGTTTATTGAGAACTTGCAGTGTACCAGGAAGCATTCTAAATGTTTTTACATGTTTGATTCATTTAATCCTCACAGGAGCCCTGTGAGATAGGTAATGTTTATTATGCCCACATTATAGGTGAGAAAAATGAAGTCAGCGGTTGAATAACTTGCTCAAATTCGCAGGGTGCCTAAGTTAGTAGAATCAGATTTTGACCTCAGGCTATCTAATTCTAGAATCTATGCTCTTAACTCAATAGCCAGGTAAGGAAATATCAGACTATACCTATGGTAGAACTATACCTATGAAATGGATCTTAATGTTTCTGGTTTTCCGGGATAAAGTATTTACTGATTAACAGTCAAGAAAAAGGATATCCTTGCTATTTTCTATAATTGCTAAATTATTTGCTTTATCCAACCAAAAATACAAAGTATAAAGAAGCCTTTCTATGAAATACATCTTCAGACACAGGAAAGATAAGCAATGACTTGTCTGAAATTACAGTAAAGTTTAAAGAATTGGATCAAATTTTTCTCCAAAAGTCTAGATGAAAGATACATAGCTTGACATTTGAGACTTACTATGAATTTATCCCATTTAGCAAATGTCTTTATCTGAATTAAGTTAACTATTTTTAGAAGAGTTTTCACTGAAATAAAATATTTAATCTTATTGAACTTTTTATTTCCCTTAATAGTTCTAAACATTAGACATAATAATTGATTTATAAAGTGAGTATTTCACTTGATTGTTTCTAAGTTACACAATGGAATAATATGCATCTGTTAAAAATCAGCTTTATGAAGACTTTTAAGAAAGAGATAAAAAGTCTTATACTATCATGTTAAATGAAAAATGACACAAAATTTTATATTTATTATGAATACATCACTGGGAATATGCATTTATAGGAAATAGGCTAGCAGAAAATTTTAATGTTAATAAAATGGTTGTCTTTGGGTGGTGGCATGTTGGAATTTTTTTCTTTATGTGCCTATGTACTTCTATTTTTCTGGAATAAACATCTGTACATTTGTAATGAAAGAAAGTAAAACTTTAAAGTAAATATGAACAAGAAAGTCATTAGCAACCCAAGTTCTGTTCCTACACTCAGCTCTTTTAAGGAACATTTTACCATCTAGTTAAGAAAATTCTCTTTGAACCACACACCAGACGTAAATTTGCCTTTATGAGGCCTTTCAGCATTTTATAGACAACCACTAATCCAGAATAATAAAGAAAATCAGGCATTCTTTCTCTAGGGGGTAAAAAACACTTTCTCTTTAATTTAAAAGAAATAAAATGGGCTTTGGACTGCGTTTGAAATCCTGGTTCAAATACTTCAGCAAATTAGTTAAGCTCTCCGAGTCTTAGTTTTCCCACATGTAAAAAAAAAAAAAAGCTATTAGAATTAAATTCAATAGCATAAGTCAAGTGGCTGGCTGAGATGACTGCAGCCCCAGCTGACATTTGACTGCAACGGCAATGCTAGTTTCCTTTTCTCACTCTTGGCCCTTAAACCTGGTACAGTCTCCATAATGGGGAGAAAACAAGTAAATTTCACATAAGAACTGTATTTTAGATTCACCTAAAACACCAGTGGCTCCAAACTGAGGTACAGAAAAAATTGAGTACTCTTTTCCAGTCAACATGTTTATTATTCTTGTCAATATGGAATGATTCCAGTTCTTAATTAGCATTTAATATTTGTGAAAAATTATGTTATTGATTTTAGATACATTTTTCATAAAATAACCTGTGTTAAATTTATTCATTTTGTTTATTTTCTTCCTTTCTGTCGGATTTTCCTTCTTTCTGTCTTTATTTGCCTCTTATATTATTTTGGACACATAGAGAATGCAATAGTTACTTTGTTAAACACCCAACATGCTAAGTATTTTCTTATAGCTGGGTATTATATCAAGTACAATTTGATCTATGATAAAATATGTCGTAATACACATGTCAATAAATGTAACAGAAAACTTTTCTTCTGTTTAGCGCAAATGATTATTAGAATGGGTTAGAACTCTCACGTGATATTTATAAATAATGGGCATTTTCTCCTTGAGAACATTTACAATCTTTGTCTTATCTCCTGACCTGCAAACTTTCCTTAACAGCATTCTACTCCTTCATGATATAGTTATTTTAACCAAGTTTTTCAGACCATACAGTCCTTCTTCTCCAGGATCAGTGATAGAACAAATATAAAATAGGATTAGATGAGCATAATTGAGATTTTATCATAAGTATGTTATTTCTATAAGCATTCATTATTCTTATATTTGTGGAGTTGGTAATGCCTCTCTCCCTTGCTAATTCCCACTTATTTTTTCAGATCTTATATTAAATAACATAAGATCTGAAAAAATAAGTGGGAATCAGCAAGGAAAAGGCTTCTGGAAAGCCTTTTCTGACCACTTCCCACTCTTCTCCTCAACTCATCACCTCAGATGAAGTAAGGGGTTCTAATTATATCCTCTCATTATACACTATATTTTCATTTTATACTGCTATTACAATAATAACTAAATTATTATTAGTATAATCCTCTGTTTAAGGTCTATCTGAATAGACCGTGACTTCCATGGGATAAAGATGTATCTGTCTTATTCATCTCCGTACCCCAGGCTGTCCTGTGGTATCTGACCTATAAAAGATGTTCCATAAATAATTATTGAGTTAATGAATGAAAAAGCCTTTACTTGCTGCCAGTAGAAATATCCAGGCTTATGCCTTCAGCTCTGGGTAAAATATCCTGAATCTCAAAAGTCCATTTACAATCAAAATGTATTCAGTGAGTAGTTGAGTAAAATGTGTCAAGAAACCATTTTTCAGCTTCCAGCAATGATCTACACCAAAAGAAGCAAAGTTTGGCTGCCATTCACACAAGGTATTTACATTTCCAAAGAATATTTACAACTGTGGAGTGGAGAGCAGAAGCTGCTTTCTAAACCCAGGTACAGGTATGTATAGGCTACTGCTTTATGAAGCTGGTTTTTTTCTCCTTGAATATTTACTATGAAAATTGATGGAACGTCTACCTTCAGACATAACAAGGACTATTTCTGAAAGTTATCAGAAAACATATATCCAATGAAGATAGAGTATATTATGAGGCATGAACAAAATTAAAATGAGAAGAATTTAAGTTAGTATGCTGGGAAAGAATATTAAACAGAAATCTGTCCAGTGAACCAGGGTCAGATCGTCAACACTGCCCTAAACCCCATAACAATAAACAAGCCCAGATAGCCAATAAGATCAGTTTTATGGAGCACAGTGAGTTTTTTAAGCTGATGGAATGTTCTCTGTGGAATCGCCTCTAGGTTTATACATTACTTTAATAACAGGATAATTCAGGTTACTCCACTTGCCTTCTGAAGTCATGATAAACAGCTTCATTCTGGGACAGAAACCAGGCATGGTGTCAAGTGGGCAGCTTAAACTCCTGCTGTGTGCTAAAAAGGAAATAATGAGAACAGAAGAGTGGAAAGCAAAGCTTCAAACCCTCATTACAGCAAGTCCTAAACAATTAACAAAAAGCAACACCAAAGGTTTTGAGACAATAATGTAGGCTTTTTCCTAACACTGTTCAACAAATAATTATAGACCAGGCACTGAGCATGATTTTACTGATTAAAACAAGTACGGTACATGCCTTCACTGAATTCACAAAATGTCTTCTGAAATAACCAAATAGTAGCACTAGTTTCAAAAGAATATTAGCAAACATTCTTGACTCGTTTGTCATTAATAAAATGTTATAAATGACATGTCATGTGTATCAGTCACTTAGAAACCTTTCCAAGAGTTGAATTAGACTTTGGGGCCACAAAAGACTACAATACAAGTGATAAATGAGCGACCCAAATGATCTATAAAGGCTACACAATGAAGGGCACACACGTTGCCAAGGTGGAGAGGTTCTCAGGTTAGAGGTGGAACTTGAGTCAGACCTTGAAAGACTGGAAAACTGAAGAAGAGGAAAGAGGACCTTGAGGACATGAAGGAAAAGCACAAGAAAGAAATAGAAGCAGGAGTGCTGGTGGCATCCAAGGAGAAGTCAGTAGGTGAACTTGACTGAAGCAGAGGGCACCAGTAATGAAGCTGGAAAGGTAGGCAGACTACTCACATACCTTATACCTTATACTGTGACGTCCTGAGGATTCAGAAGAGAAGGCTCAAGAAATCCTTGCATGAGAAGGATGAATCTGGTAGTAGTTCCTAAATCTGGTTTGGAAAATGGTGCCAGCTGGCTTAATTAGAATCACCTGGAGCACTTTATGAATAATACAGATCTCAGGTCCCTCATTCCTAGAAATTTAGAGTATATAGAGAGCATATATACTAGCTATACATGTAAACTAGTACCTTAAGTGATTTTCTATGTGGATTCTGAGGCATAACCAGGTTTGGGAAGAACTACTATACACATAGAAGATGAATTGAAGCCTCTGACTACATCGGCTTAGGGAAAGCAATAAGGGCCAGGCCCACTGAGAGTTCGGACTGGCCTGACCTGAAAGACAGACAGACTGCTCAGTGTAAGTCAAAACTAGAAGGTCTAATGGACACCTGGAAATATCTGTAGGAACTTTTGACCTCTAAAACATTACTCTCAATGTTTAGAATAAACGGCTTGTTATGCAAGGATTTTAAATGAATCAAAAACAACATCTGCACATCTTGACTCTGCCTATGTTCTCCCACCCCCATCCCATGAGAAGAAGGCAAGTTCCTCAAAGGCACAGAATTTACTCACTGCTCTGTCCCATCCCCTACAATGGTGTTAGCTCTGACTAGGCAAGCAATCATTTTGTTTTGTTTTTTAATGAATGCATAAAAGAATGCATTTTAATCACTGGAAAAAGCAGCCGCCATTTATAGATCTTTGGGAACCATATCTAAAATACCCATTCTGCAGATGAAAACCTGAAAAAATCAATTATGTCCACCATGGTTATTAAATGCTTTAGTATACTCTGGGGTTTCCAAGACAGGGAAGAGACCTGGGAGAAACTTTAAAGGACACAATGAGGCAACACACAAAGGAACAAAAAGTAGCAAAATTTTCATAGTGGGCTAATCATCTGCCATCTGCACACATCAGACCTTTCTGAGGGATTCTTACCTCCTCAAGTCTGCAAGAAAAACTTCTGGATGATGAAAGACTTCCTTCTCTTCCCATTTAAAAGTTCTAGAAATTTGAGAGACTACCTTTAAATGTCCAGAGTTTAGGATTTAGGAGTTCATAGACTTTACATATTTGTTTTTTCTGCAAATGAACAAGGCTGTGATGGCTATATAATCAAATATTATTCCTTTAGTCCATATTGTTAAAGTAATATTAATCTGGCATAATCAGTCAAAATGACCATGTTGTAAAGTAACCTGGCTAGTTCCTTCATTAGTGACCTTTAAGAACATCAATCTGACTTTAAAACCGGGAACCTGAGACCCAGAGAGTTGACGCCATGTCTGAGGTCTCAATATTCAGTTTCAGAGGCACCACTACAACGGAGGTCTTTCCAGTCAAGAGTGAATTCTACCTTATGATGCTGCCTTTCTTAAAACAAAACGAAGCCTAGGATTTAGTGTAGTTTAAGCCTAGTGCTTTTTATTGCATAGGCATGTTTCCTTCAGTAAAGTAATCAAGTTGAAGCAACGCAATGAGGAATCAGTTTTAAATTTTTATGGATAAGATTCCTAATTTTAAATAACTCAAATAAGAGAAATTAAATTGTCCTTGAGACAGTCCGGAGGGGAAAGCATAAAATACAAAAATATAGTACGCTTAGTTTCTCGGACACAACTTTTTAAGGGAGAGCCAGCCACTGGTGGGGGTGGCATCTGCTTCTACAGGTAGAAGTATTTTTATTACTGGCATTGTTGAGAATTGATGGAGTATGATAACAATAGAAGGCAGATTGGCCTGGTTTTATTATTGCTTTTAAATTCTCTGCACACCTCTTGATTGACTGCACCTGAGGTGGCTGGCTCCCATCACTGCCCTTGGTAAGCCGCTGCACAGGGCCAAGTGGCAGGTATGCTTAGAGGTAGCCCAATGACACAAATCACTGCCACAAATATCGTCCCCAGTGGTAGAAATAATACTGGAGAAACATCAAAAAAACATTTAAGATCTTGCTAAAGAGTATAAAAATGGGTAACAATGAACTCAAAGCAGTTCAAAGTGTACCTCGGTAAGATATTGGATGAGCGAGCGCTGAGCATATGGTGTATGAAAGTTCCACAGACAGAATGAAAGACCATCCTGGGGCAGCTCTTCAACCTCCTCCTCAAGCCAAAGGAATTGGCCTTCAGCTTCTCCATTAGGATCAGGCCCCGGTTTGCCCTCACTATCCTTTCATTGATAGGTTAATGTAAAAAAAAAGAAAAAGAAAAATTGACAGGGAATGTAAGTACTACAGAATAAATTTTATGAAGTTGAAAGAACAGCTCAAAATGTGAGATGGAGAAAGGGTCCCCATGCACCTCACCCACCTCTTGCATTCCTGACTTTGTACTTCAGGATGCCTGTGCTGGCCATCAATTCCTGCAAAAGCCTATCCTATGTGGCTGAGAAAACACATTGAACTCCTGGGTAAGAGCCCTGTGACCTGTCGTACTAGATAGATGTCAGCTTCCTCTCTCACAGTTCAGATTCTAACCCTCATCTGAAGTATGCAATGACCTTACCAAACAGCAAAACAGGTTTTGGCCAACACATTCCTCCAGCCTATGGTCAAGGGTTCTGCTGTACAGAGTGCCATGGCCAAAACATGTCGGTCAATGCTAAGTACTATATCCTTCTCTCAGAGAGTCAGAATACGCTTAGGCCCCAAGTCATACGTTGAAGAAACATCGTTAACTTTGTTTTACCAGGTATTTCTGCAAAATCAGCAGGGTAACTTTTTCCACAGAGCATGAATGTATCTGTGGACCAGCGTTCTGCATTCAGAACCAAGTGGAATTAGGGAACTCAACCTTCCTCTTAAACATATTTTCTGAAATAGCGCAGACCCGTGCAAAAGTAAGCACTTCACATCTCGGTGTATGAATAAAGGAATCACTTGAATTACAGAATTCCAAAATTTAAAGACCAGGCTAAATAATGGACAAATGTGAAAGTAGAAACCCTTTGTTGTATCACTGGCATTCACACATATGTGAAATTTAGTAATAGTACAACAATGTTGAATATTTCATTGATTTACTCCACACACATATGCGTATAAAAGCCTGTGAGCATTATGTTGTTCGTCTCAACTCCCGTCCACAAGTATTCTTTCTTTTTCTTGTCATGAAGCATCAAGAGGTTAAAAGTGAACCTCTTGATTTTTTTGTTTTGTGTTGTTATCCATTTAAGTCAATGAGAGCTTTCTATTATGATTGGATTTAGAGTGTCTCCATTTTACAAAAATCGCTACATATTTCCTCAAATGTATGCAATCATTTAATAGAAAGTTTTAAAGTTTTGAAAATGCATGAGTATCAATTTAATTAATGCGCTATTTAACACATTTCTAACCACCTGTTAGTCTGACACTACATTTAACAGATGTTATCTCCAAGGCCAATTAAGTTTTTTTGATCTCAAAAGGGTGTGGGAGGTGATACATTATTGTTGTCATGTGAGAGGAAACCTTCACATTCATTACTATCAATCTACAGCCTATTTTCTCTGGCACCTCTAATTTTTTTTGTCATATTCTTTCCTCTATCCTTTATAACAACCTCCGTTAGTGAACTTTCTCTCCTTGGGGCTGTTAGTTACAAGATGCCCTGAATCAGATGTCATTAACTGATACAACATTCATCTTCTTTCAGGACTAGAAAAATCACCACATAATGATTAGAGACAGAGGGTTTTTAAAATATCCTAACCATATATCTCAATTCCATATTGATTTAAATGATTAATTTTTCTATGATGATACAGTATCCTAACCAATCAAATATAATGTTTATAAAGTGCATTAATCATAGTTTACAGTTCTCTTCTAGGTATGATGGATAGTGAACATTTTATGAATCAATAAACTGGCAAAAAAAGTATGCAAGACTAGAAATATGGGTGAAGATACATGATCTGCTCAATTGTTACATGTTTTTAAAATTCCAGCAGTCTCTCAATTATAAACTTTAATTTAGTCTTTATTTAAAGGTTTCTTTTATCAGCTTGTTTTTATCATTACGGAGCAATGAAAAACAAGTTCAAAACATAGAGTTACTTCTGCATTTTAATATGATATCTAACCTCAGATAATCACTAGTAGTGTGATTTATCCAGAGAGAACAATATTTTAAGTGGAACTATATAAAATGATCTAGATATGTTTCATTTCCTTGGAGAACAGTTAAGATTTAAAGATTAAACCTAACATGGCAGGAAAAAAATGGATCGCGATTTTGCTAAGCAGAACAAAGATATTATGACAATAAAGGTTTCCTGTCACAATTCTGAATTATCATGTTTCTTTTTGTTTTTTTACTCTTCAGTGTAATTCACACGTTTGTACCATTATCTTACAGATAATTCATTGATTTTTTTTTTAATTGATTTTTAGGTAATGTTGCTTGTTGCCCATTTCATCTTGTATACCTTAGCTCCATTTTTTCAAGCCTTCTTGTTGGGACCCAGGAATTACATACATTCAGTGTCAGAGGTGCTTCCAGACCCTCAGCTTATCCCTATTCCTAACATGAGGAAATTGCCTACATTGTTCCAATCGCTGGTCCTTCCCTGGAGCAAATTTTCGAAAGCCAGAATTTTAAGCAGCAGTCCTTTCATCTTGACATGGGCTGGAATGAAGCTTCTAATTATGCAGTGCTGGGAAGGGGAACCAAAGGTCAGTATAGGATCATACCACTTGTTTTCCTGCTGACCCCCTAGTCAGCATTGCTACAAAAGAGCATAAATACGTGAGAACAAATATCAGCAGGAAAGGTGACATAGGACCAGTCTCATATTCATGACACATGTAGCTCCTGAGGTCCCAGAGCCCAGGCAGATCTGCCCAATGAACAAGGTGGGAAATGGTATCTGCTACCTGTCCACAGACAGTACCCAAGGACTGACCCTTAGTGTGCTTGGCCTTAGGAAATGTATCTGAATTCAAACTGTTACTTCTCAGAGTTTTGCATTTAATTGGTTTCTTCTGAGTTTTAACCACGACATACTTTAATTTACTCAGATAACGGCCAAGTGCTTGAGAAAGAAGAAACTGAAAATTCTCTGATACCCCCAGTGATATCCCAAGTATGGAATTCATTTATGAAAGTATGCTTTTGGGGTACAAGATTAATATCAGATAGAGAAGGCAGCTTGAAAACACTACTTTGTGATGCCAGCTTTTCATTGTTTTATTCAATAGACACTTATCCAGGACCTGTTATGTAAGAGATATTTTTGCACTAAGCACACACACAAAAAATAGGATAAGACACAGTCCCTACTCTCAAAGAGCTCAGTCTAGTGGGGAAAGTAGACCAACAAAAAATACTTTGGAATAGAAGCAATAGTGCCATGACTTAAAGTGAGTACAAGGGAAGCATGTTACATTTAAAACTGAATAATTGGGGGTGCTGACAGCCCCAAGAGGCTATGCTTTCTATTTGAACCAGAACTTGCTTCCAACACAGAAAGCAGTCAATAGCATTTTAAGAAACAGGACCATAAGGGGGATCAAATAAATGGTGATGGAAGGAGAACTGACTCTGGGTGGTGAACACACAATGAGATTTATAGATGATGTAATACAGAATTGTACACCTGAAATTTATGTAATTTTACTAACAATTATGTCACCCCAATAAATTTAAAAAATAAATTAAAAAAAAAAAAGAAAGAAACAGGACCAAGTAACTTCATCATATCCTTTGTTACTTGTGTCACTTCCCTTTATTAGGCAAACTCATTGAAAATGATGACATAGAAGGAAAGGAAAGATAGGACAACCCACAGTTCCTTTTCCTTTCAGTCCTTCCTTACTTACCAGTAAGCTGAAAAGCATTGGTAAAATGTGAGTAAAGCTAGAAGTGAAATAAAAACAGTTTGAGTTCATTTTGTACAACATTTCCACTGGTCTAGTAAGAACAAAACACAATGCACTTATGAAATGTGAACTGTGCAATTTCAGTGCTTCCATGTATAAGTTATATGCTCTTATATTTGCATTAAAACTGGCATTACACAATATAAAGATAAACAGTAAGATTCATGCTTATAATTTACATTTTTAGTTTTTCTTTACTTAGACATTAAGTAAGAATTAAAAAAAAAAACACACCATGACAAGTTGAAAAAGAGAATATGAAAGAAAGGAGAACACTTTATATTTTAGTACTTTTAATGGTTTTGAACAAGAGACCCCACAGATTACATAGCCAGCCCTGGCTGTCAGGAAAGATGCTTATTTCCTTCTAGGATCCTGAATGAGAAGAAAAATGTGAGCTGAAGTTGCATGTAACTATCTTCCCTGTCCAGGTGAATGAAGTCATCTGTAGTAAGAAAAACTGCAGCCAAAAAGCAAAGAGAAACATCTGAGAGAGAAAAAAAAGAGAGAACCACTACTATCATTTGAGCTCCCCGCTATAGCCAGACCCAAAGTTAAGGGCACACCTGTCCTTTATTATGTAAGTCAACAAATTCTTCTTCCTTCTTGGGGGGTGGAAGGCCTTAAATAATCTGAATTGGATATCTGTCACTTATAACCAGAGTATCAACTAATATAACCTTGTATGCTAATCCTATACATACAGAGTTCTTAAATTCATACTCCTGGAAGCTGATAAACAAAGGCTTCAGAGAGCCAAGAAGAAAGGGGATCTGGATTCTTTTTTAAATTAGTTTTGTAATATCAAATGATAACATATTTATAAAAGGCATAAATAATATTTGTGAAAGGTAGAAAAAATACCAATAAAAATGAATATGCATGTATTTATCATCCAATTTAAAAATTCTAGTGCCTTTGACGGTGCCATCAGACCGTCCCCAATCCCACCCCTAATCATTCCCACCCACCTACTCCAAAGTAACCACTATGAACTTTGTAATTAGACTTTACTTGTTTTTCCACATAATTTGGTGGCTTTTTCTGGTGAACTGTGGAAAAGGAATTGAAGAAGCCTAGTCCGGAGGCCAGGAGACCAGGGAAGGACAGCGTGAGACTGAATTCGGCTCATCATCATTCACGAGTGCTTTGTGCAGCCGCTAGATCACATTTTGTCAAACAAAATTTTGACAAGAGATAAATGTATAAAATTGCTTTTTTTTTCCCACAAGTAAAAAAGCAACTCTGCCTTTTCTTAAAAAATCATGGGCAACTATTCAGTCAGGGCAAGAGTGAAGCCCTCATTATGCCATGACCCAGTTATTCAAGCGCAGAAATGAGCTTCGGGTTTGGGCTAGGGGCACAGAGGGTAGTGAATTTGGTACCTGCCTACCAGTGACAGTCAGAACGGGAAGCAGAAAATGAGGACAGGAGGAAGGAAGAGAAGAAAAGCACAAACAATTCCATGTCTCATGTTACATTATCCTGTCTCAACCTGTAAAAGAGCTACCTGATACACAGTATCCTGCTTCTTGTGGTTTCGTAAAACTGTCCTTCCTCTATCAAGTTCATTTTAAATGAATCAAGGAAATTACAGAAGAAATAATTAGCCCAGAGAAACAATACCTAAAACTTTGAGCAGTGTGGCACTCAGTTGGACATACACAGGAATTGAGTTTCCTAGTGTAAGTGGAACCTACCTGTCACATCCTCACATTCTTGCTGGCTCACAAAACACGAACTTCTGCTCTAGCTGTAGAACTGTGGCTCTCTGGATCCTACTCACTGGCTTCTAGCGGGAGGAGCAATTTTTCTGTTTTGTGCTGAGAGCCTGAAATCCGTTGGTCCACTTTTCTCTGTTGGGTGGATCATTGGGTTCAAGGCTGCTATACGTGCATGGCCTCCCACTCGGGTTCTCTGAGCTCAATGGTTGTGAATTAGGCCATAGCCCTTCAAGAAGGTGGCGGGGGGAACAGCACTCTGCAGGGTCCTACAAAGGTCCCAAGAGCTAAAGGTGTGGGGGAAGGAAGTAGGAAGCCCATTTTGGTTCCATATCCAAGCCACATTCTCCAATTTTATCCATAATAAAATTCCTTTCTACTTCTGTATTTTATTCTCAGTGTCCTTTTCCTGTGTCTATTTCTCATGTTGGTTCAGAACGCAGAGGGTAAAAGCAATGGACTGACTGGCCCCTTCCAACCCTAACACCTAACATCCCTCAAATTATATAATTTAGGTAACTATTTATGAGACTGCTTCTTAAATCATAGAAATTGTTCCTTTCTTATGAAGAAAATTTAATAGTACAGTGATGCAACACAATTCTGAAGAGTAGAAAAAAGAAAGATATGTAAACTCTTACTATGAAAACAATACGATTTTTTTTTACCGTGCTGTTTTTCTATAAGCCATAGCCTCCTCCAATACAGACTCAGGATTTTTAATGCTCTCCAGACTTCATGCAACAATCTCCAAATACTTAAAGTCAGCAAAACAAATTTACCCATGAGCAACCTAGGAGCCGCCAGCATCAATTAAAAATAAGTGGTGTAAAACAAATTGATGAAGGATAATTTCGATGAAACACCATTTCAGCTTATATAATGCCTTCCATCTCTAAAACTAAGCAGACCTGAATAACAAAAAAAATTTCCCTAAGAAACAAATAAACATTTGTTCCATTCAATAAAAACAAATTGCTTTTATGTTATCTGAAAGGATTCAGTCAAACAGAAATATTGGCGTTACACCACAACATTTGAACATTTTGGCAGAAGGGCTTTTAAACTCTTCCTTTACATGATTTAACAAAAATGGCACTACCACTAGAAAAATAATGGAACAGAAAACTTTGCAACATATGACCGAGTTATCATAAAATGTAAACATTATAAAACCAGTTGTTTTATTATACTTCCAATGGGTTACATGGGACTTATTCCTTAGTGCCCTTGAAATTATGCAGTTTTAAAAGATGATTTTAAAATAACACGAGATGACTGAAAATGCTACAAAATATAATTTTCCATAAAATAGAAGCTGTTGTTTCCAAATAAATAAGGAAAAGCTGTTTTTAAATGAATCATCAGAAATCTATATGTACTCAGTAGTACTTTTCGGGGTGTTTCCCACCCCCCCTCCTACCCTGAGTTCAAGTTTCTTTTCATTAGTGCCTCTTATGATGGTTCCAAATCTTCTTCCTATTGTTCTGTGCTGTGTCCTCCACCTATTTCGCAGTGATGAACTTGTGACACTGAGACTCAGAGTCTCTCACCTCCCCTTCTCTCCTCCCTCAAATATCCATCCTCCTGCATCCTCCATTTCCTCCCCACTTTCGTGTTCTTCCTATTCCAGTCTAACCTGAGAAGCTCTTCCTTTATTCTACTTTCCACTCTACCTGTTCCAATTCCCTGACCCCCCATGACACCCTCCACACAGACTTCGCCCTGCTCTCCCTCAATGGTGCTCAGGGCTTCTCCTTTCCCTTTTTCTGACAAACCACCTAACAGACATTTGGATCAAATCCAAGCCCCAAATTCACTTGCCAACTGAGGCCAGGGAGGTCATGAAAATAAGAGTAAAGTCTAGGTCGAAAGGGTAACCATTGGGGATGGGGACTGAGGGATGAAAGGGGGGAAAGTACACTATTTCTAAGGTGTACAACCAATTGTTGCCAAGAGGGAGTGAAGGCCCAGTGCTGTCAGATCTCCTAGTTTTTTCAAGAGAAATCAAAAAGTATATTTTATATGAAACCTTCCTATTTTTACATGTTAAAAACTATTTTTTTTAAGTCATTGAATGCTAAGGAGGACACGATGTATGTAGGTCGATCCGAGCACATGTGACAGGCACGTGCACAAGCAGTCTGTAGCCTCAGTCCACACGTGCTACCTCCGTGTCCCTCTCCTGACTGGTTTTGCAGTCTGGCTTCGAACCACACCACTATATTGAAATTGAGTGGAACACTCTCTGGCTTCTCCTCACTCCTTACCATCCATAAACTGAAACAGCAGTTGACACCAGGGACAGATACTGATGGCCAACTCCTGCTCCTGAAAGTTCCCTCTTTTGGTGTCCATGACATGGTGTTTCCTTGGTTCTCTTCTTTCCTCCCAGACTGTCCCTTCTTCAGTCCCGTCTCCTCCTCTTCACCTCCTGCATCCATCCAAACTACCTTGTACTATAGTGTGGGAGATTCCTATGGAGAAAATGCCTGGACAACAACCTCTACAAGGGCAGTTTTCTAAAGGATGATATCGTTTAAGGTAAGCATCTACTGTGCTTCTCACACAAATGGAGATATCTGGCAGTATTTCTGATCTTTGGATGCACATTAAAACCCCCTGGAGACAGGGGTATTTAACTGGGTTGTAAACTGGCCTCACAATTTTTTAAAAGCTCCGCAGGTAATTCTAATATGCAGCAAAGTTAAGCACCACTTGATGCATATGTGGTGACTAAGTAAATGGGTGACTTCTCAAAATTGATGAGTCTCACCGAATGCCAATTGCCTTTTCCACAGTCCGCCAGCCAGTGCGGTTCCACGTATTCAGGATTTCTGAGTGCTAAGGAGCACCGTGCACCATGGGCCTACAGGAAGGCCATGGAACTGGCTGAGCCAGGATGATTGCTGAACATCCGCTCTCAAATTAGACCTTACAGAATCTGAATAAGGTTTTCTGGGAAAGTGTTTGTTTCCCTTGAATATAATTTATAGAACCTTCTATTATACCAAGGCTTTTTCTTTGGCTTATAAATGGAAGCCTTCTAAATCTGTTTTGTATCTCTCCAATTCTGAATATCCTTACAAACTTGACTTCAGCATTTCCAACTGCCTGGTGGACATTGCCACTTTTGTTCGCCTCCTCCCCATTCTTCTCCTCCACCTTATTTTCCATTATTATGTTTCCATTCTCCCACACACTGGAGTGTAAAATCTTGACATAATCCTTGACTCCTCCCTCTAGCTTCTCCTTGACATCTACTATTGATTCTTTTCTCACACCATTTGTGCCATCTAGCTATCTCTCCCCATTCCCACTACACCTTCCAACTTAAGACATTGCTATTAATACTTCCTTGGCCTATGGCAGTGGTCCTCAGTGCTCTGCCTGTCTCTTTCTCAACCAGTCTACTGTGCTCTACAACTGCATTTCCTCCTCCTCACAAACCCTTGTTGTGCCTTGCAGGAATTGCCTCAGATAGGCTGGGTCTGTTGAGCTGTCACTCCACCACCTTGTCTCGTGAGTCAAGACTCAGAAGTGTGCTGAGCTTGTTTTGGACCAGTTTCATACACCTAGTAAAAAGGCAGAGCCAAGCCAAAGTCTACTTCACAGACAGGTAGGTAACCAGGAGGCTACAAAATCCCCCAAGAATGCAAAGATGAGCCTCTCGCTCTTGGCCAAATCCTCACCACAGTAGTAGATTAGCAGCAGCAGTGTCCACTGTAGGACCTACAGGAGACTCTGCCATACCATCTCCTGCTTTAGGAAGTTACTTCCAAATGGGTATGTTGCTGGATCCTTTGCCATTGAAGAACTTTTCATCTTCTTGTTGTGTGTAATGGCATCTTTCTATATTCCACATCATCCTCACAGTGACAACCCCATAGATCTCCAACGCTCAACAACTAAGATCTGTTCTCCTTGGGGCTGGCATTCCAGGCCCTCCCCAATCTGGCTTCACTCATCCTACTGGCCTTGTCTCCCACTGTACCTGTATTCCTACCCTGGGCTCTGGTCCCCAAGGGCTGCCTGCAACATTCATTCAGGCCAAAAAGAATCTGAATCACTGAGATGCCCCACCTAAAAAAAGGGTATGGCCTTTCATATTTTCTATTTATTGAACCATAAAAACCCAACATTTCTGAAGCTAAAACCCCAGCATAATATGTGCAATGTTGGACATTATAACAAAAATTATTCCTGTTAATTCAATAAGTTCTGTCCATTTCTCACTTTAACATTATGATAATAATTTTACATAACACTTGTTAGCACTTGACACAGTGCTTTGTTTATATTATCTCACTAATCCACATAACAATCCTGTGAACATTTATAGATGAGAAAATGGACACCCAGAGGTACTATTTTGATTTTCCCAAGGTCACACCATTTATAGGAGGCACAGGTGGTTTCCAATCCATATCTCCTGATTTTCAAATCTCATTAACATTCTACTACTACCCAGTCTTGCTTTATTTACTAATGTAAATCTCTACATTGTTAACCAAAACTGACAATAAGAATTAATAAAATAAACTACCTATACTTGAGAATTTCAATGCAAAAGCTATACTTTCTTGACACTGTTCTGACTCTTTTAGAGCTGTAATAAGGACTATATAACTCTCTATGTATCAGTGTCATCAGAAATCTCATATACCCAACCAAGACTGTCCACAGACGGAAAAACAAAAGCTTATAAAAGGCACTGGAATTGAACAGAACTGATTGTAATGAAAAGGTAGAAAGACAAACAGCATTTCAGCAATTACATCGTTCTGCCCAGAAAGCTGTCCATCATCAAATATTGGCCTCTTTATGTTGTCATGCAAAAATTTAATTGCACCGTTTACCATTTACCTAGTGCTGAGAGAGACCAAAAGAGCCAAGTGTCATTTCTTTAATATTGTCATTTGCCATGATTCCAACACGAGAAGTAGAAACTATATGAAGCCGTAAGAATCTACTCTGTCCTAATATTGGTAAGAATAAATGTGTGTCCCTGGAAAAGCCCTTAGCATCCAGATGGTATGTGGAGTTGGGAACAGCTGAAGTGACTGAAGAAGGCATGGCATGAACTTCCAGTGCCTGTCTCATGGAACACTGCTGGGAGGGCTCAAATGACTCAATTTAAAAATATGAATATTTTTCAAGGATTAAAATTTTACTCACTTTTAAAAAGAAATGACTTGTAAATCTTTGACTCAATTATCTCACTTCTAGAAATTTACCTAAGAAGAAGAATCTTTCTTTCTCTCTCCCCCCTCTCCCTCCCCTCCCCCTCCCCCTCCCCCTCCCCCTTCCCCTCTCCCTCTCTCACCCTTATGTGGTAATAGTAGCTGGGATTGTAAGGTGGAAGGGGGAAGACAGGAGGGGTTGAAAGAGACTTAATTTTTACTGTATCCTTTTGTACCTTTGGACTTTTGTCCAAAGAACACCTATTACATATACAAGAAATTAACTAATTTAACAGGATTTTTTTTAAACCCATGCTTCAAACACACATATTTTATAACCCAGAAATTTCTCTTTTAAAAATATTTACAAATAAGCACCAAGAAGTCTGTACAAAGGTATTTGGTGCAGTAATGTCTGTAATACAAAAGAGTCAATAGAATATAATTTCTTATCAATGGAAGAATGGTTCAATAAATGCCATCACACCCATTCAATATAAAACTCAGCAGCCATGTAAAAGAATAGTATGTCCATATGCAAAATACTCTGCAAAATAAGTTCTTTAAAAAAAAAAACAAAGTGAAGACCAACATTATTAGCTTGTTACCACTTTTGTAAAAAGCAGAGAATATATAAATATAGATATAGATAAAGATATATAGATTCCTTATATATTTAGAGACTTTCTAGAAGGAGACTAAGGAAACTAGTAACAGTGGTTAATAGTTGGGAAGGTTTTGAGAGATTGATAGTTTTTGGTGTATAACCTGTTTTGTTTTTAATATTTAGTCTTGGTATGCACTAATATTTTAAGTAAAAAATTATTTAAAAAATTAGTGTCTCACCACAATGACACAAAGAAAACCCACATCAGCTACCTATATTAATCAACCTTGTTCTTTATTCATAAATCTGAGCAATCAAGCATTAACAATATCTGAGGAACAGCAGCAGTCCAAAAGAAAAGAAACAAGATGAGCAAAGGAAACAACTGACATAATATGAAACAGAACTACTTAGTATTCCCAGAGATATTTAAGATGATATTACAATCTTCCTGCTCCCTTCCAAAAAATAAGGAAATAGAAAACAAATTGCTCTTGAAAACTAAAAACATGATTGATATATATTTAAAAAAATCACACATATTATACAATCAAATCAAAAAGAGAAAATATGAAAGAAGAGTTGATACATAGATACAATCCTCAAAACATGTATTTATCTAATAAAAGTTTCAGAAAATAACAATAAAAGCAATAGAGATAAAATAATTAAATAAATTATCGAAGGAAATCTCTTAGCGCTGAGGAAAGACACGCGTCTTCATACTGGGAGACCCAGTGAAAGCCAAACAGAAGACAGGAACAAATGCTCATGAAATATAAGAAAAACAAGGACAAAGAGAAGGTTCCAAAAGATCTTCCTATGGATGAAACAAACCACCAACAACAAAAAGTTTCTTACACAGGAAAGAGAAACAAATGGCATCAGATGTATCATCAATTAGACCACGGGTGGCATCAGAAAACCAAATAACAGTCTCGAATTCAGAGAAAATAATTTTGAACCTGAAATTCAATACCCAAGAATCCTATCAAATGTGAGGGTAAAGCAGATATATTTTCAGACATTAAAAAAAAAAAAAAAAAAACAACTGAGAAAGTCTATTTCCCTTGTACCCTAATATGGTTCCTAGTATGGCTAATCCATATTAAAGAAATATTACGAGTAAGCAGCTGGACAATCTTAAGATATGAGGTCTTTCTTATATAAAAGAAAAAACAATCAGAAATGTCAGGAGAAACAAGCAAATATAAAAAAGAATGTGGTCCAAATAAAAAGTGGCATGATTTTAAACACTTGATAGAGTGTCTAAAAAAATTAAAGTCCATTTGCGCTCTGTGCTTAGTAGAACATTCTTTTATGAACACAAGTTTTGTGACATTAAGATTATAGCTACTCCATATTCCAATCATATTATTTGGTTCTGCAAAAAAAAATATTTATATCATCAGATTGTAAAAACTTTACTGATTTTAAATGTTCAAAATCAACCTACAGACCAACATGGAAGATGTAAATATAATTAACAAAAAGAATGTACATATGATATATCTTGACAATATAAATGTTGCAACAATATCTGATGATAGCTGAAGTTGGTTATATGGGAAAGGGAATTGGAAAGGATAAAAGCGCTAATGTTAATCGTGGGGAGCCAGGATTTTGTCTAAAGTTTGACAGATCAAGAAATAGGGCTTCAGTACATAATTTAAAGATATAAAAGTACTCAACAGAAAAACTAAAATGCAATTAACCCAAATGGGGTTAGTGGGATAGGGTTAGAAAGAAAATATGAAAGTAGGCTACGTTTACCAATTTTTATGACATGGAGTGAATTGACACTTTAAGGTTGATAAATCATCTTAATAAGTGGAAGATATTTTACATAAAAATGTTAAAACATTTCTCAATCGTTTCCTCTGGGAAGTGAGGTTAGGCTATGGGCAACGAAGTCTTTTCCTTTTTGTTTTATTCACATTTATGCTGTTTGAAATTTTACTTCAATGTTCTTGGGCTTTTTTTTATGTTTTGGAAAATGTATTGCTTGTATAAATGGGCTGCCTCATAAAATCTAATCGTGATATTTATATAAGTATTGTTATTATTGATTATAACAGTAATAATGAATAATCACTAAATTTTACTGAGGACTTTTTATGTGCTAAAGGTTTAATGAAGACTCCTATGGAATCATCAGAATTATGACATAGATATTATTATCTCCTACATTTTATGCACCAGCAAAATAAGACTTAGAGGTCATTTCCCAAATAAGAAGAAATGGGACGTAGGGCTCAAACCCAGGGTTGTCTGACTCCAACATTCATGCTTATAGCCACTAAACACCTGTACTTATCCTGTGATTTTGAACTTGCATCTTGCAAGTCTATTGTTTCTGAAGGGTATATCAGCTCTATAGATCTTTATCTGAATTCAAGCATGGCTCCTTTGACTAGAGACAGTTTCCAAGACCAGCATTTTATATATCAGTTGCACTCAATGCTAGAAGATAACAGAACAATAACCACAAATTCAGAGAGGAGATGATTTTGACGAAAATTCAATATCCAAGGAGCCCATCAACCGTAAGGGTGAGACAGATATATTTTCAGACATAAAAAGGACTGATAAAGTCTATTTACTTTGTACCCTTTCACAAAATTTACATGAAGATTTATGCCAGAAAGGGGGAATACACGATTCTGCACAACTGAACCTCTCAAGTTGAAAAAAATTCTGTCATTCTCTTCGTAGGTTTACAATCAGAAAAACAAAATCAGCCCGTGTTACTTCATGTGACAAATTACTTAGTTTCTACTTTTTGCAAATAGGAATGGAGTCTGGTAATTCCATTATTCGACAAGTGTTTACAACCATATTGCTTGGTGCTGGGGATATGGCAGTGAACTACAGTTTTGAGAGACTCACCATAAGCCAAGCAGTGGCTTGAGGGGTACTGGAGACCCCATCATCTCACCAGCTCCCATGGCTACCCTCACTACCATTCTTCTGATTGTTCACAATTATTTTAGTACTGAAAAAAACAAAACTTCAAGCCCTTCACTCTTTTGCCTTTCAAAGCGATTGCTGCCCGAATCCCGTCCCATGTAAAAATTCAGAAACCATCATTAGAGTTTAGAGTCCAGTGGCTGACAAGCAATTAACCAGAATTACACAATTCGTTACACATATATGAGTGATGACGTAAAGGGTTCCAAGTTTCTGATCATAAGATTTTATTATATTAAGCGGAAGAACAAGAAGTTATGGGCCAACCCATACAACATAGTTACAAAATAAAAGATAAGAATAATCAATCACATTTTTTTTCTTCAATATACTTTAATAAGTTATGAATTGCATTTTTACATTTCAAAAGTATTGAAAATCTCCATGTTCTCATATAGGTATATACTGTAACACCAAAATCTCTTTTGGAAGTATGCTTCTGTTTACCAACTTTAAACAAGCCTCAGGATAGTACATATTATTAAGATAACACAAAATGCATCCTTTTCTGAATTCTTTTGATAAACTCCATGGCCTGATATTTTGCAGAAGGCTCTTCAGTTTAAAATAGAAATTCTCTTCTAGAGATAGCTAGAGAAAGATTTGAGATGAAGATTAACCTCTCTTTTGTGGGTCACAGCATTAATGTGCTTCAGCCCTCAGAGCACAGCTGAACTTTTAATCATTGACTTAGTCCCATTTCTTCTTTCCCTCAATGTCTATAAACTGACTTCATTCTGGCACACTGGTTTATTTACACATGGACCCATATATGGTATATTCATTTGATAGTTCCAATCCCTTCATACTTAATATTGATGTTTGATTAGAGATGGAAAAATAATGCTACCCATTTAAGAGACCAAAATCCAGCCCTCTCCTCCCCTTTGCTAAAAGGATAATGCGTTGTTTGGGTGCCCCATCTCCTCTGTATATCCTGGCTCTCAAGAGAGTTGGGGGCCGACTCCACATCCCCCGATTTCCTGTTCCCATTGCCAAGGGTTAGTTTGGACATGGGCATGTGGTATAATTCTGGATGCTGTGATATATGGGAAATCTGGGAAAGGCTCTCTCCTTATTAATAATAAAAAATGATAATTGGGGATAAACATCCCCTGCTGTGGGATGTCATTGTACTTATGATGACTTCAGGAGCTGAGGCAACCATCTGGCAACCTCATGGGTAACTAAGCCAACAGATCCAAGAGGGCAAAACAGGAAGATGCGAAGAACTTAAAATTTCCTGCTCTTGTTGATTAACGAATCAACCAATCTGGAGCTGCCTCACATTCATTCTTCCTGTTATGTGAGATAATAAATGTTCCTCCTTGCTTAAGCCATTTCGAGCCAGGATTTTCTCTCACGTAGCAGATATACACATCCAATCTGGTACATATAGGTTAGTTCTCTCTGTTATCCCTCTCTTCCTCCACTCTGCCAACATTTTAAATATTCTGAATATAGTTTGATTGGTATTAACATTTTTACATAGGTAGACTTGAGCTTTCCTTGGTGATAAATTTAAAGTTATCCTCACGTTTTATACTTTACCTTGGCAAACTACTTTAAGAAACTGAATCTTATCAAAGATATCTGGTTACCATACCCATGGGGCACTAATTATATTCTTAGATCATGGAAATAGCAGTATGAGACTACACTGTTTTTTGATGGACCAATAAATCCATTTTGACCAAAGACACATTTCCCCTATTAAAAAGAAAAGAAGAAAGAGAAGAAAATTATTGAGTTATATGTGGAAGCTTTCTAAACCTTATTTGAAACTTTTTTGATAGATTTTCATTACAGCAACTCCTTGAAGCCTGACTATTTGGCTTTCACAGTTTAATTTCTCAGCTTTGAGTTAATATTATTCCCTTAATCTCACTAATCCCCTAAGGAAGATGAACATAATGGTGAACTTCATATAAGAAACAGTCTATTAAATTTTGAAATGATTAAATTGTATATATAAAAATAAAACACGAATCCACATTGAATTTATATAACTTCCTGCCCAAATTCCTGAATTTTAAGCCATTTTCCCCTAATACCATCTCCAAATGTCTCCCTATGTGACCTTCATCACGTGTCAGAATTCATAAAATCAATCAGAATAAATTGAAAGGTCTATGTTAATTATAAATCGTAACACAAGTCAAGGTTAATCACAATTAGATTTTAAACGTTTTGCTTGAGGGTGCTAAGTTTATTTAGTCTGAAACATATTTTTAAAAAGTAGATGCTTATGTATGAAAGATATACTACAGCTGCAGAGGTGGGGGAGGACGCACTATGTAGCACTATTCAAATATTACACATTCATCTAAAAAGTAACACAAAGAAGCAGTTTGAATGTAAATTATTCTCAGGCCTTTTTAGCTGTTAAAAGGAAGTGTAAAGGCCATAAATCTCTTAAGCGCTTCTGGGCACTAACAATTTTTTAAAATTCTAACTGAGATGAAGTTAAAACGCCAACATTCATTTTTGGAGTTTGAGGCCAATTTTGTCATACAAGTGCTTTACTAATATTTTTTCACTCCTGCGTTCTGTTCTAAGAGGAGTTCTCCAGAACAAAGCCTTAAATTTAAATCAAAGGCAAATTATTCAGAATCCACCCTACCATAATTCTAGTGGCTCTCTAGTTCCTTGTAAGGAAAAATATTGGAGATGGGATTAGAACTTTTAGATATACCTATTAAGGATGTGATGTGACAGAGAATAATCTCACCCAGTCTGGAAAGTGGGCATGGGATTTCTAAAGTCCAAGAATAGCAGAGTCTAATATGAAAGTGAATCAAGATACTCCTTAAGAAAAAAATGAAACACTTCTCCTTAAGGAAGATTGGAAGGAATTTTGAAAATTGTAGTTTAGTTATGCAAGATGTAAACATCTGATGGATCTGGGTGGAAAATGTACAGAGCTCTTATTTTTGTAATTTTTTTAAAAGTCTAAAATTATTACAAAATAATTTTTTTGAATGCTTTAAAAATATTACTATTTTGGCGTGAGAAATTAATTTAATTGTCTAAAAGATTTTACTTTTCTAACCAAGGTCATACTAGTTCACAAGACTATTGTGCTGGAAAGCCTTCCATCAGTTGTCCTGGGCCTCAGTTCTCATCTTAGTTTTCAGTGGTAGTTAAAGACATCAATCCCCACAGATAGATACATTTTTATTTTCACACAACTGAGTTCTACATAGAGGAAACACCAAGAAACTCAATGTGATGTATGTCAATTATTTTTCAATAAAACTGGAAAAAAGTTTCATAAACATAAGCATGAGTTTGGTAGGCATCTGGAATCTGACTTCAATGCATTAATCTTTTATTTGGTGGTTGATTGAGTTCCTTTCAAATTACTGCATAACATTTCTACGTTGAGTCTTCCTTAAAAAGAAATCACAAAATTATAGGTTGAAAATGACCTATAATTATAGACTCATAGACTGTAAGAGCTCAAAACAATATGATAGATCATCCTGCACAGCCCAGGAATGTAAAGAGACATACACAAGGTCATACAATACAACCTAACACATCACATCACACAACATAACACGTCAGCCAGTTGCAATGCGGGAACCCAGAGTGGCTCATATAAGAGACATTCTTGTAACAATTGAAGGAATTTCAATATGAAATGGCTACTGAATAATGTTATACAATCATCATTAATTTTCTTAAGTATAATAAAGTATTTCCATTGTTTTTACTCTTAGATGATGCATGTTGAAATATTTACGACTTTGGAACTTACTACTAATTTTCATATAATATAGTGCCAGTGTCTGTATGTGTTAATGTCTGTGTATGTTATTATATTGAGAGGGCAAGATAAAGAAATTATGGAAAAAGGTTAACAATTATTTTATTTAGGTAGAGGGCACATAGGAATTCAAATTTCCGTATGTTGAAAACACACGGTAGCATAATACTTCACCAAAAGCCACAAAGGCTCTCATAAAGATTGCAGTAAGGACTTTTCTTAGCACTTTACTGACTCTTTTTAAACAGACAGTTAACAAAGTTGATTTTTCTGTTGTTCTAGAGTACAACAGATTAGAAGCAGAAAGTTAAAAGAAAGAAATGGATGTTAGAGACAGTCAGGATCCATTTAACAAACATTTATAAGGAGGCTATTAGACTTGGGAGACATCACTGGCCAGGATATGGTACTGGTCCTAAAGGAACCCACAATTCAGCTGGCGACAGATACATGCAAACAAGTAGCCATAATGATAACTGAGATACTTAATATAATATTAAGCTGTAGATACAACTGTGTTAACAACCAGTGAGCAATAAAACTCTCAATGATGATCCCAAGTCATAAGGAAAAGGTCAAATTGTAATTCATATACATTTAGAAGTTTAGAGAAATTAACATTATATTTCATAAACATTGTTTTGAAAATATTTTATTATCTAACTGTTTAAAGCTTACAAACAAAGCGCAAATTAGTAGACACAATATAGCTATGGGGATATGAAATATAGTATGGGGAATATAATCAACAATGTTGTAAAGATTATGTAAGGTACCAGGTGGGCACTGGACTTACCAAGGGGATCACTTCATAGGCTGTGTAGATACATGACCAATGTGCTGTACAACTGAAGCAGAAGTAGAATAATATTGTATATAAATATTGTATGTATGTGTGTGTGTATATATATATATATATATATATATATATATATATATATATGTGGTCACAAGAGGCGGAGTACAGCATAAAGAAGACAGTCAATGGTATTATTGTAACAGCTATATAAGATGTCAGAGGGGTAGTAGCTTGGGGGAGAGATTACCACTTTGGGAGGGGTGTAAATGTCTATTATGTTGCTTTGTATACCTAAAACTAATAAAAATAAAAAGTTTTTAAAAAGCTTACAGATGAATGTTTTTACATGTTAAAAAATGTATTTCCCTGAATAGGAAGATTCAATATTCTTAAGATGTCAGTTCTTCCCAAGTTGATGTATAGATTCAATGCAATCCCAATCAAAATCTTAACAAGTTATTTTGTGTGTTAACAAACATATAAAGTTTCTATGAAAAGACAAAAGGCCCAGAATAATCAGCACAGTATTGAAGAAGAATGAAGTCTAAGGACTGACACAACCTGACTTTAAGACATACTATAAAGCTATAATACTTATCAAGACAGTGTGGTATTGGTAAAAGAATGGACAAATAGATCAATGAAGCAGAATAGAGACCCTAAAAATAGACCCCCACACAAATATAGTCAAACAATCTTTGACAAAGGAACAAAAGCCAATGAATGAAAAAGAACAGTCTTTCCAACAAATGGTGTTGTAACGACTGGACAACCACATGTTTAAAAAGAAAAAAAATCTAGACACTGGCCTTACATCATTTGCAAAAACTAACTCAAAATGGATCACAGATTAAATATAAAACACAAAATGTAAGACTTCTAGACGATAACACAGGAGAAAATCTAAGTGACCTGGGGTTAAGTGATGAGTTTTTATATTGAACACCTAAAGCAAAATCCCTGAAGGAAAAAAGTGATAAGTTGACTTCAAGAAAATCAAAATCTTCTCCTCTGCAAAAGAGAATGTTATGAGAATGAAAAGACAAGCCACAGACTAAGAGAAAATATTTGTAAAACATGTCTGATGAAGGACTTATACCCAAAATATACAAAGAACTCTTAAAACTCAACAATAAGAAAACAAACAACCCAATTACCAAATGGACAAATGATCCAACCAGATACCTCACTAAAGAAGACATACAGGTGGCAAACAAGCATGTAAAAAGATGTTCAACAGCATATATTACTAGAGAACTACAAATTAAAGCAGTGCATACCTAAAAAAATGGCAGAAATACAAAAAACTAACATCAAACGTTAGTATGGATGTGGAACAACAGGAACTCTCATTCATTGTTGGCGTGAATGCAAAATGGCACAGCCACTTTAGAAGACAGTTTGGCAGTTTTGTACAAAATACATAGTTTTTACCATACAATCCAATAATCACACTCTCAGGTATTTACCCAAATGAGTTAAAAACTTAAATCCACACAAAAACCTATACACAAATGTTTATAGCAGCTTTATTCATAACTGCTGAAAAAACTAGAAGCAAACAGAGATCCTTCAAAAAGTGAATGGATGAACAAACTTTGGGACATCCATAACAATGGAATATTATTCAGCAATAAAAGCAAATGAGCTATCAAGCCATAAGGGAGTATAAAAGACACAAAGGAATCTTAAATGCCTATTGCTTAGAAAAAGGAACCAATCTGAAAAGTCTGTCTACTATATGATTACAACTATATGTATAACACTCTGGAAAAGCCAAAATTATACTGACAATAAAAAGATCAGTGGTTGCCAAGAGTTCAGAATGGGGGAGAGATGAGTAGGTGGAGCATGGGATGTTTTTGGGGCAGTGAAATTATTCTATAGGATACTATCATGATGAATACAAAACTTTATGCATTTGTCAAAACCAATGAAAGTGTGTAACACAAAGAGTGAAACTTAATGTAATGTATGGACTTTAGTTAATAATAATATATCAACTACGGACTTTAGTTAACCATATGGAATCAATATTGGTTCAATTGTAACAAATATACCACACTAGTACAAGATGTTAATAAGGGAAACTGTGTGGTGGGCTGGAGGGGGGGGACAGAGTATACGGGAACTCTACTATCTGTTCAATTTTCTGCAAACCTAAACTGCTTTACAAAATAGTCTATTAATTCTTTTAATTTATTTTTTGTGTAATACTCATTTTCCCCAAATGCCAAATAACAAAGCTCTATTGGAATAAGCATGTGTTGCTCACAGTTAAGTCTTTATCTACACTAAACTGACTTTTTATGAATTGTCAGTCACTTTTAGATATGCTCAATAATGAGCACATAAATTATGAGTAGGCCCTGGGCAGTTTTTAAAAAGTATGGTCTTTAAACTACCTGCACCAAAATCATTTGGATGCTTGTTAAAAATCATATCCCTACTAAATCAGAACCTCCAGGGGTGGGCAATCTGCATTTTTAACAAGTTCCCTGGGGATTGTGATACACGACAAGTGTGGAAAGCACTACATTAATAGTGTATAAGGATACTTAAGGAATACTCCTATTTTACTGCTTATAAAAAGCAAACAATTAAAACACACCAGCTGCCCAGTAATTGAGAACAGGTTTCCCTTCATCTCCCTGGCACAAGATGTCAATCAGTGATTCATTTTGCAGTTTCAGGAATTTCAGCCATAAGGACTAAATTCTCCAAAAGCACTTTATTATATAACATCATGTTTTTAAAAATGCTGGTTTTTCAGGAAAGAAATAACTAGGTGGGAAATACTAGAATGATGCGTCTGACCCTTTTGTATATTTTTTAATTGAAGACTTATGAATCATAGTTTTATTAAAGGATTAAAGAAGAAGCTTTCTGATGCTTTATCATTTATTATTCCCCAAATTGAATAAATATCTTTAATAAAATTTTCAGATGACATTGCCAATTCCTTATTTCCCCTAAGAAAATTAATTTCTATGAAATAATTTCAGACTTGCTCTTTTCAGGAAAACATAATTTTACTGTCTATATCAAAGAAGGTCACAGAGTCAGAATACAGGGCAATGTTTCACAGTGCCCTAGAACAATCATAGAGTGGGCCTGATCAATCCTAGCTGTCATCATTTCTTTCAGACTCTCCACCTTGCCCTTTTGTGACCTTGGCAATCCACCTTTAAGCTGTATAGTCTTGTTACTACCCCAATTTATCCAGTAGTCAAACTTCAAGCAATCTTAGCCATGCTGAACACAGTAGACATGTATGTGTCTTGCAAATCTTTGCCTTACCTTTCTGGATCCTTTTCCTCTCCCACCAACGTGTCCGAGTCCTTCCTCAGAGGAAACAATCCCATGTGAGTCGCTCACAATTTAAGGCAGTGCTGCTGAAACTTGAGTGTGCATCACAATTACCTGGAAGGCTTGTTAAAACACAGGTTTCTGGGCACCACCAGAGTTTCTGAGTCAGTGGGCCTGAGATAGGACGTGAGACGGTGCATTTCTAACTAGTTACCAGATAATGCTGATGCCTCTAGTCCAGGAACCACTCTTTGAGAACCACTTACATAAGGTAATTTGCCACCTTGGTCCAAATAATGTTGTGCAGGTGTTGTGATTTATGTAAATTGTTCCAAGACTCATCAAAGTAAGAATCCAAATTAACAACCCCTAGAAGGTATTTTAGAGATGATACAAATTGACAACACCTTTTGCCAGTGATCAGGGCTACCATACATAATTATTTTTCTATTTTCCCAAAGATGATAATGCAAAAAAACATTTCAAGTTAGCACAGGAGAACTTTGGCCTTTTATTTGTTAAACAAATCTTAACTAGCCAGATTGCTAGTCTGTCTGGCCTAAGCACTTTCACTCAATTTCCCATTGCCTACCTCGTAGTCTTGGCTAATCTGTTGGACTTGGACCCACTCATGAAGACCTGTCTCTTCCCATCATGAATCGATACCCCCACTGCCACCCCATCAAACCCAATCTGCTTTTCTGATCTCTAGTCATGGATCCTCTCCATCTTGGCTCCCTGAGGACTTGAGAAGTTCCAGACCAACTCCTTTTAGGGCCCCAGGCTTCTAGGTGTGTGATAAATCCCTGGCATCAGCCCTCTTGGCTGCCTCCTCCAGTGTGATTTGGAGAAGGATGTTTACTCTCTTTTAAAGGGAACTAGAAGAATGCCAAAACAGAGGTGAGGCAAAGGCCACCATGGGAATTGGGTAAGTGAAAGTGCCCCCTCAATAGATGTCAGGAGAAAAGGTAGCTTTCACACATAGGAGCATATTGTTGAAGAAACATCATGTCCTGTTTTCTTTGATTTTCTCTGATTTTTTCCCTTAGTGAAGTGCCAACCAAAATGGCTGCTCGCCTTCATAAAAGAGTGGCACTTTCTGCCGAAAGATATTGCACAAGGAAGATCAAGATGAAATCCAGAGGAAACCAAGCAATAAGAAAGGTCGGCTATGTTGCCAGCAGAGGGCGGCAGACCCCATTACAAGAGGGACCCCACAGGAAGTCCAAGTCTGTAACTGCTGGTAACCATGGGGACGCCCAAGGGAGTAAATACATTGAACTATTATTCTTGCCTCCATGTTCTTATTTCTCATGGCTGGAATACTAAGAAGGAAATGTCAGTATTATATAAGAAAAGAGCACAGGACTTGGAGTCTGAAACACGGGATTCCAGCATTTTCTAGCTGTTGAACTTGGCCAGCAACCCAGAGCGTCCATTTTCTTAACAATGAAATGGTGGGAAAGAAAATAATACAACCAATAGCAACCGCCTCTAGCGGTTTCTATCAAATGCATAGGTTTACTTTGGGGGCCAATAAGTAAAAGGAAACAATCTGTATGCACAAACATTAGTTATTTCCCAGGTTGTGAACTCAAAACAAAGGAAGTTTGTTAACCCCAAAAGGCCACCTCTGCTCTTCATGCCACAGGTTTTGATGCCTGAGAATTCTTTAACCTTATTGCAACTGTGGAAAGATATTCTGGGCATTGGCCTGCTGAGATAGAGGGGATTTCTAGAATAGGAGTCCATTCAGGGAGGCAACAAATCCCACTCAGCAATTAATGGCACAAACCACTTCACCCCAATCCCAGGTACTTAAGTGAAGCTGGCAAAAGAGAAACCAGGAGTCACAGTGCAGAGAATTGAGGGGGAAAGATTTAACAGGAAGATCACATGGAGGGCTGTCTTTTCTAAACAATCACTGGAAAATTGCAGAACCAGTCCGCCCCAGGATACCTCAGGGAAAATATTACTTTGATTGTGTGATTGCACCTTTCACAGAGCACACAAGAGCACTGCTGGGCACTGCAAAACAGGCTAAGAGATCTGGTAGTTATATTATGCCTTTATGGGGTTGCTATGCTTAGCTAATGTTGAAAGAAGCACAAAAATTTAAATGCCGAAGTTAAAATCACAAATTCTGGACTAAACTACAAAACAGAGTTCCAGATGATTTCATGCTATTTTTATGTGACAGGCTATTAATTGCAATCACTGCACAAAATTTTTATTTTAGGACAGCTAAGGATTCTCTTGCCTCTAAGTCCCAACGAACATTGTCCCCTCTGCTGGAGAAATTTCTCTAACCAATCTTTCTGTCATTTGCCTCATGGGCTTGTTTAAATTGACAGTTGAGAGTTAATTTACACCTTCCTATTTTAACAAAAACAAAGGTACCAAATGATCTATCCCATTTTAATTTAAAGTATAAACTCTGCCACAGATTACTAAATGGGACCCCTTTAAGGGGGCTGCTCAGATAAACTAGGAAAATTTTTCTACCCTTTAAATTATTTTCTCAACATATCTGTGCCGGTTACTTTCAAATCTACCTCTATCTCTTCCTTAAAATCCAGCTAACAAACAAATTATTACAAATATTGCCTTTTTAGGGAAACAAAATATATCATCACTGAATTCTTCTATAAGGAAGTCCTTAATGTAGGTAACTGAATTAGAACAATCTCTAGAACAATCTCTATCTTTTTTGTACCTTATCTTAAGTCATATCTTTTTTGAACCTTAGGACAGAACTAGGGACCTTTTCAATTGCAGCGAAAATGTATTGTAATTTATTAAAACAAAAGCATATTTTAAATCAACATAGTTTTCTTTTAAATACATACTATAATGCTATTTACTGACACTGCCTGTTGCCTGCCTTTCCGGAACGTGGTAGGAACACACTTCCTTTCCCCTGTGAAATTAGGCAAGGCGAAATGAATTGCTTTGGCCAATGAAATGAGCGAGGAAATGCACATGTCACTTCCTGGCAGAATGCTGTATAACAGCCAGTGTCTGACTGGCCCATTCCCTTGCCTGGTGATAGTGTCCAGCTATGCACACCAGGCTCTGAGAGAGGAAGTCATGAATCAAGGGACCCTCAGAGCCAAAATGGACACACGGTGCCAAGGACTGATAGACAATAAATCTTTGCTGTTTTAAGCCACTGAGATTTGGTGGTTGTTTATGTCCCAGAAATATCCAGCCTACCCTGATACCATATCAGAAAATTTTACCTCAATAATGCACAGGACACAGCCCTCTGTACCTGGCAGAGGTCAGGGAAAATGTCACCACCAGGCATAACTGTAGAGGGGTTTTATTCTCAAAAAATGGTAGGGAACTGGAGGAAGAGCTAGGCTTTTAAAATCGAGACAGTCCAAGTTCAAAATCTAAATCTGATACTTACTACCCTTGATTACACAGACATCTTCGTAAATTATCTGAGCCTCGGTTTCCTCTGTCATAAAATTAGGGTAAGAATACCTTTCTTAAATGAGAACCTACATGCAAAATACCTTTCACATAGTAAATTTTCAACATAGATTAATAATAGCTGCTATTATTATCACTTGTTCTTATAGAAAAGAATCAGAAAATGGGCAGTGCAAGAACAGGATAAACATTTCCGCTTGTTCATCTTTGAAAAATGTTATGTTAAGCACTGCCATTCATATTTTCTAGTTAAGCAAGCCCTGTACAGGAAATATAAATTTTATTAATAGCAGTAGTGGCATCTTACGAATGCATAAAATAATGAATATATAGATGTTAAGTACACAGAAAGTCATGATAGAAAAGGACTTATTTATTTACTCAATTTATGAAATTGTGACCTTGAAACTCTTATGAAAAAACGCCATTAATCCCAATTTGTAAAGTACATGAAACTAGCAACAGAAGTGGTAACATAGATAAAGAACAACACAAGAAGAATTAGAATGGCTTTTAAAGCAACATTTCTGTGCTCTGTTCTCATTAAGCCTGTTTTAAAAGGTGAGGTATATTCCTGACCTTAAAAATTAAAATTTCTCACCCCAATCAATCTGGTTTGGTACATTGAGATATATTGCCTTCCTCCACAAGTTCTGAAAGATTTCATAAACCCCAGGGTAACCAGAGATGAATTTCTTAATAAAAATTCAATTTGTAGGGTTTAGATATTATTTACTCCTTGATTGGAGAGCAGTATGTGAGCCTTACCTAACATGGCTACGTAACTTCTTCGTCTGGCAATAGGAGTAAAATTGATTGGATCTGTTCACAGACTAACACATGGGTTGATCCAATTTTTTTTCTCTCACATCTCACATATCGCCTTGCTATTTATTTTCTGTCAAAATAATCCTAGCACACCAGCCACAAGGCAAAAACATAGATTTTTATCTAAGAATTTTCATCTTTGTTTAGTAAATGATTCTGTCTGTAACAGATTTCTTCTGCTCACCAAATCCACATAGAACAAAAACAAAAACTCAGGCTTGTCCATTTGTTCCACCTTAGATAAAAATTTGCTGACCCAAGTGCTTGCTTCACATTTGTACAAAGAACTCCTTTCCTCCTTATGTACTTCCAGGGCTATTAGTTCTCTTCAATAATCACTCAGGGCTTAATTACCCCCTCAGAGCCAGAAAACACCATCTACTAGGCACAGCCATGTGACTGCCTGTTAGTGACATGGGCCAAGTGGAGGCCCTGATGCTTTGGACTCAGCAATGTTTCACGAAGCACTGGCCAGACAAGATAGTCCATATGGGCACTGCCACGCAGGACTTGCAGAGCCTAAAGGAAAATAAATCCTATCATGTTCTCTCTGAATTTATCAGTTCAGGTCATAAATATTTGGACAGAGCCCCTCTTTCCCATGAGGGAATCATTGCCAGGAATGGTAAGCATGAACATATGTGGCTCTGCAATGGCATTCTCAGTAAGCTGGGATGTCCCTGAATGATCTTTCTGACCAACTGTTAATCACTCAGCTAAACTTAAATGGGGGAGGGGGTGGTGGGGAGAGAGAATAGCAATAATCAAACTAAAACACTCAACTCTCATAGCACCTTTTAGGAGAATATCATACAGCACCCATATGCCAAATAATGTAGATAGGGTATTTCACAGTTGAAAACTGCCTTTGAGTCCCTCTGGGGCTAGGACAGTGGACACAGTAAAGGAGATATGTGATAGAAACTTCCCAGAAGGCTCCAAGTGCTTCAGGCTGAAAGTTACCAAGCACGATGTGGAAATTGGCTGGAGAGTCTGCATTTCCTTTGGGCCACATCCTGGGAATCTGGTTGTAATCATGGTTGTTAATGACCAGCACTGGACTTTGGTTGATGATGTATGAAGTGGTATAAGGATGTGGGCCCTTGCGTGCAAATGTACACACTTCATTGACTTGACTCTCAAGTTCCCACACTGTGCTCATCAAAGTGGTATAGGAGCTGCCCCAGAGAGGAATATCCATCCCAAACAGTCAGTTACAAGATAGGCCAGGGAGACTGCAGCCAGAGAAAGGAATTCCAGCATGACAGATGTTTGACTGTTAGAAGTTCAGAAAAGCAAAGAAAATGAGAAACAGAAGCCTGAAGCTGAGGTTAGAAAGCCTTCTCTCCTAAAGGCCTAGACCACAAAAGCAGTTGCTCAGAAAGCACAAGTGGCCATAAAGGCACCTCTAAGAAGATAATCAACAAGAAGGCTTTCCCCTAAGTGCTGAAAATCAGAAAACGGCAGGTGACTTGGTCCCATCTTATAAGATCATAAATCAGAGCGACCTGGCTTATACACCTCTGGTAAGAAATGATAATAGTTTACTTTGAGAACATGCAATCCAAATAGAGTTGTGCCTCCTCCTGCTTTAGGACTAGCCTCACTACAGATCTATTTAAAAAAAAAAAAAAAAAAGCCTAACTCTGGATCATTACTGAAGATTTTCATTAAGGGGGCTGGCTGGGAAGAAACAGAGGTATAAATTACAATACACACCACACAGCAACAGCTTCTAAAAATCCTCTCTACTCATCTCTGTCCCCCAAGTCCTATTAATTGGCACAGCTGCCCCATTCTCATTCTCTGTCTCTTAACATATTCCAACATTAGTAAGCTCAACTTCTCACTAACCTGTCAGCGTCTTTCCTTTATTACTTAGACAGTTTCAGGCTCTTTCTTATGATCAGTCGTCAATTCTCTGCCGGCTTCTTCGGTCTTTATCGCCAATCATTTCCCCAAAAAGATTCAGTATCTCTGCAAGGAAGAATCCTGGCTCCTGACAAGAGAGAAGACGGAAAATGTTTATAGGTGTAAACTGCTCTTTGAATATTCATTTTTTTCATTATATACACACACACACACACACACACACACACACATACACACACTGGTACACACTACCGATATACCACAGTTATAGGCTATATGGAGAAACTAAAGTCATTAAAATATTCAGTGATGATCTGACTCTGTGTAACCCACGCTCCTCATAACATCATCTAGCCACTGCCGTGCTTTCTGAGGTCAGCATTTGGGTTAGCATCTGGCTGTATTCATTTCATCTGACTACACACTGAGTGCCTTAAAACACCACAAATGTACTGTCTTACAGTTCTGGAGGTCAGAGTCAGAAATGAGTCTCGAGGGGCTAATATTAAGGTGTTGACAAGGCTTGTTCCTTCTGGAAGTTCCAAGGGAGAATCCAGCCCTTGCCTCTTCTCACTTCTAGACCCGGCAGGCGGGTTTCCTTGGCTGCTGGCTGCATCACTGCAATCTCTTGCTTCCATCACCACCTTTACGACTCATTCTGATCTCCCACCGCCCTCTTACATGGACCTTTGTGGTTACAATGTACTCACCTGAATAATCCAGGATAAGATCTCAAGAGCCTGAACTCAATCAGATCCGCAAAGGCCCTTTTGCCGTATAAGGTAACATTCACAAATTCTAAAGAATAGGATGCTGTCTCTCTGTCATAAAGGGATTGATAGACTGACTCAATGTTTAGACAGTGAACTGTGATAGAAAGATCAAGAATGTGAGGACAGCATCCAATCTAGGCCCTTTTCAAACTATAAGTAAATCCTGAGCCTCGGGGGGAGGGAGATTATTCACAATATTAGATGTCACAAACTTTATAAAAATCTGTACAAATTCAATGTAAGACACTTGCAAAGTGAAACTGCCAGACTTGCACAAGATGAATGAATTCATAAAGTCAACAAAAGTTATGGGTAAGACTGCTAGAATTATGAGCAAATCGTTGACAAATGATGATTCAGCGGAGACAGAACCCTTTACAATTGAAAAAACAGAAAATCAGTAGGCATGATAACAGCTGGCTACAGCAAAGAAAAATTATTTAAATAACACCTGATTAAGAAAGAATCTTGGGAAAACCGATGAATCCCTCAAATTTTTGCTTATGATGCAAAAATGTGAAATAAATGATATTTAATGATAGAACTGTCTTAGCAAAAATTTTTACCAAAATGAATCAATCCTGATTAATTTCTTGTTCAATCTTTTATCATTGTAATTATCATGTTGATTTTTTTTATTTCAATAAGACTTATTTTCATAGTGCTTAGTTTTATTTTCCAAGAAAAATAACCTTTTTCACTATTTACTATAAAGTTTTGGTCCCTAGTCTGAGCAGATTCATTTTAAATAGGTATTTGCTAGTAAAAATTGGCCTTAGCTTCCAATGAAGACAAAATGTATCCACAACGGCAGGCAAAAGGCCTGAAGCCATAAAGCAGCTGAATAGGGAAAGCTATGGAGAGCAGGACCACGTGCCACCTTAAACAGAGCCCTTTTCCCTATCTGAGCCAAAAAATTCCCCTTGCTACAGCCTGAAACTTTAGCTGTGGGGGGGGGAAAATCACTAGTCTGTTAAACTTCACAGTACAAAGTGATCATAAAAATTACAATGTCACATGGGAAAGTATTAACATTTCTCGAGGATGGAAAAACAACCAAACAAACATTTATTGAGTGCCTCCAACGGCAAAATAGGATAGGTGCATTCTCACTAATCCTCTGCATTTTAAGTACCATCCATTTGTTGAAGAAGAAGCTAAGGTTCTACAAAAGTTGAATAATTTCCCTGAGATCTCACAGATAGGAAATAGCGAAGTCAAGGGAGAACTGGAGTCTTCCCCATCCTAAATCTGTTTTTACTACACCATGTTTCCTAGCATGATCGCACGCCACGGCAGGTGCACCCTTCGTCTCCAGAACCTGCCTCTCCCTGTCATAAAGGGATAGGTTGACTGACTGGATGTGTAGAGAGTATACTCTGATAGAACGATCAAGAATATAAGAGAGAACCTCCGATCTAGGCCCTTTTCAAGACTTGTCATTTTTGAAGAATAAGAATGTTTGGAGCCTCTCAGAAGACCTCTGCTTCCTCTATAAAATGAGAATATTATTAATACTTGTCCTCATAGACTTGTTGACTTCAAGAAAACTCACCTTAAAATTCAGATACATAGCAGTAAGACTCAGTATTAAGTTAAAGATGTCTATTTCATTCTATCCCAATATAGACATCAGCAGGAATATTTGGAGGGAAGCAAGCTAATTGTAAAATTAATATGGAAAAATAAATGAGCAAGAGTAGTCAAGAATATTCTGAGAAACGAGAGTAATGAGAAACCAGAGAGGAAAATATATTATAAAAGTACACTAACTAAAGCAGTAAGGTATGATGCCTGTAAGGATAAGACAATAGAACAGAGCAGAGAGTCCTGAAATGGACTAAAATACAAACAGGAATTTAAAATATGATAAAAATGTCTATCTAAATCAGTAGGTAAAAGATGAGTTCTCCAATAATGTTGTGTCAGAACAACTGAGTAGCCATCTGGGGGAAAATATAAATCTACTTGTGACCTTACACAAAAATAAATTATGGATGGATAAATAATTTCAACATACAAAATAAAACCATTATAATTGCTCAAAGCTAACGGGAAAAAACTTTTACAATCACAGATTAAGATAGTCTTAAAACTACTTCAAAACTTAATACTTTCCTATGTAATATAAAAAATAAGGAATTCTACTGTATAACAATTTTTACTTTCTACTTGAAAAGAAATAACAAAGTAGAGAAAAGTAGCCCATTGTTCTTTCTAGTCTTCTTGCATACCCTCAGGGCATTTTTCACTTGCTGCTCTTTTTGCGTGAAAATGCTCTTTCTCCACTGTGCAAATAATAAACAGGAGAAAATATTTTCAATACATATAAAGATTCCAACAAATCAATAAGAAAATATCCACAACTCAAAGGAAAAATTGAGCAGAAACAGTAAGTCATCGAAAATGAAATACAAACAGTTTTCCAAAATGTTAGAAAATAGTCAAGCTTACTCAAAATAAGTGAAACTCCAAAAACACTATGATTCCAGTTTTTAACTATCAGACTGGAGAAAAACAAAACTTTTATTGTATTTTATATTGGAGAGGTGAAATAATTACTTTCATGCAATGTTGGTGGAAATATAAGTAGAACAACCTCTTTATAGAGAAATTTGGGAGTATCTATCAAAAATATATGTAAATCTACAAATTTTTGACATACAAATTACACTTATGTCAACATTAAATATCTGTGAAAATTTACATGTACATATTCTTTTTATTAAATTTATTGGGGTGACATTAGTTATTAAATTATACAGGTTTCAAGTGTACAATTCTATAATGCATCATGTATATATTGCATTGTGTGTTCACCAAAGTCAAATCTCCTTCTGTCACCATATATTTGTTGCCACTTTACTGTCTTCTGGTAATCATAAACTGTTGTCTGTGTCTATGAGTTTTATTATGCTAAGAGAAATAGGTAAGACGGAAAAAATTGAAAACCATATAATTTCACTCATATGTGGAATATAAAACTGAAAGTAATAAACGAAGAGAAAACAAACACGTACATAGTCTAATCCTAATACATCCTATAAAAATACTCACATATATACGTAAGTATGTAAAGGAAAATGAAAATGTAACTTTTTTTTTGTAATAGAAAACAATGAGATAAAAATCAAATACCCTTCAGTTGAGGACTGGTTAAATAAGTGATAACACATTCATAAAATGAAATATTTTGCAGTTGTTAATAGGAGTGAGATATGGTAAGCTACCCTTTACTTTTTAAGGGATATATGTATACAATTACATGTATACTTTATAGGATCAAGGATGGATAAAAACTTGAATGTTTTTATCATGTTCATGTATTATCTATTCAAGAAATTGAGAAAGAAATGTTCAAGCAAGGCATTGAAACGTTTGGGCAATTGCCTGTGATGTACTATTGCTGGCACCACTTGGCTTTGTTGTTGACATAGATAATGAGGAACTGACTGTATATAATCCTTTTTTGTTTATTGAGCATTGAATTCAGTGAAGTCTGAAATTTAATAGGAGATAGTATAATGCAATGCAAATGCATAGTAAGCATTTGCAGTTAGAAGACCTGTGTTCAGTTCCCAGCTCCATGTCTTAAAAGCTGTGTGATCTGGGAAAAGGCACTTACATTTTGAACTGCAGCTTTCTCAACTATCAATAGGGACAAATGCTATCGGGGCTTCTTGTGAGGTTCCAATTGGGTGGTGATAAAATTGAAAGTGTCATGTAAACTTCAAGTGACATAAACACGCTAGTTAAAATCTAATTAATAAATATCTGAATTTTTCCCTTTTCTTTTCTTTTTATTGTATCTATATGAGAAGATGCATGTTAGCTGAATCTACTGTGGGACTCATTTCACAATAACTGTAAGTCAAACCATCATGCTGTATGCCTTAAACTTGTACAGTGCTGCATGTCAATTATTTCTCAATAAAACTGGGAAATAAGTAAATAATAGCTGAGAATTTACTGTCCTATGAACTTAAAGTGACATAAGCAAGCTAGTTAACATATGATTACATTTTAAGAATTAAGAAACTCAGTGGCCTGAGGAAAAGACAATAATCTGGAAAATCTTGATGAAGGCCACGTGGCAATGAGGATAAATAGAAAATCGTCAGCTGCAGCAGTCAAAGATGTTCAATGTACCCAAATACAGAGTGCCATTCACACATTTGTCCAAAGGGGTGGGAGTGGGACATACGTTTTTTTCTTCTCTCGTTAGCTTGAACTCCAACCAAGACGTTATTCTTCCTCGTCAAGGAATCCATCTGCCCTGGCAGATGTTGACACAAAAAGATACAACTCAGAGGCAGCTGGCCAGAGAGCAGAGAGCTCACCGAAAGGCAGAAAACTGACAAGCCATTTCCAGGTGGGCCAGAGCATATCGTCAAGAACATCTTAAACTCATATTTCCATACAATTGTTAAAGACATGTTATTTAAAATCTAAATTTGACTAACCTCAAATAAAAACCGGGAATAAAAATGTGCAAAGAGTACTAAGGAGCCTAATATAAGGAAAAGATAATAATACACAGGAAGCAAGAATGAAGAGAATGCTCAGCAGAACACAGACAAGTCAAAGAAAGAAGGAACCAAAGGAATCTGGATGTGAGGATTTTAATACATGTCTACAAATTCTCTGACACTCTTGTCATCAAAAGGTGGGTTCTATGTTTCCTCCCCTTGAGTCTGGGTTGACTTTAGTGACTGGTTCATCAATAGAATCTGGTGAGAGTGACACTATGTGACTTCCATCGTTGTGGGAACTATGAAGTTCATAGAGGGCTCAGAAAGGTTTAATGCTCTTCTGTTTCAATCTGGAAATTCTTCATAGTTTCTGAACAAGGAACCCATGCTTTCATTTTGCATTGGGTCCCACAAATTATGCAGCTAGTCCTGCTTCTGAACCTGGGTCAAAAAAGCCAACGTGGCTCCTGCTTGGTTCTCTGGAACACTGGTGCTCTACCCTACGCCACCACAGGAGCACTCTGAATTACCCTGAGGTCACCATGATGGGAGGAAATCAAACTATCCCACCCAAGGAGACCACAGGTGCTCAGACTGCATGAAGAGAGAGGTGCCCAGCCAGCCCCCAACTGCTCCAGTTCTAGCCACCATCTGATTGCAAGAACAAGAGAGACCCAGAGCCAGAACTGCCCGGCTGAGCCCTTCCCAAATTCCTGATCAGAAACTGTGAAAGATAATAAAATGGTTATCAATGTGCTAAGTCTTTAAATTTTAGGCTGCCTATTTTTTTCCCAAAACAGCAGTTGACTGGAACATTGGATTATGCCATAAATTCTTAACCTTTGGGGGAGAGAGGAGTAGGTAAGAAAGAGATTTTCTTTAGATTTTTTTTCTCTAGCTATTAGACATTAAAACAAGAGAGGGAGGTACTTTAGGGGAGAGACTGGCCTGGAATCCAGGAAACAAGGCACATTCTGACAAGTCACTGCTTGTGATGAAGCCTCCACCTGGAGCCTGGTGAGCCAGGCAGGGATGCGTCAACTCCAGAGCCTAATTGAATGAGGTAAAGAGAGTGAAAAGGGACCATATCTTATTAACCTAACTAATCTCCATTTGGTTTGTGTGTCTCCTGGGATCGACCCTCACACTGCAGGACCCGCCCACAACTCCATCCTCTGACACGGTCTGCAGGGCTAAGCGATAAAGGCCACTATTCATCAAGGACTCATCCTGAGCCAGACTCTCGACCTACGCTAGTTCTAAATCCACGAGCAACTCCATGGGGAAGGTTTTACTGCCCCCATTCTGGGAGTTAGGAAAGGAAGCTTAGCGTAATGAAGTAACTTTACAAAGCTAGCATCTATTGAGTGCTGATTATGTGCAGGCTCTGCTGAGCGCTCCCTAAGCATTATCCCACTGAATGCTCACAGCTGAGCTCTAAAAAGGGAATAACGTCACCCCCGTTTTACAACAGATGTACCTAGTTTCAGAGATGCTCGGTAACTTGCCGAGGGTCACAGAGTAGTCTTGAGAGAGCAGAGACGCTGGTTCAACACCCTGCTCAGAGCCTCTCTGCTACGGCAACTCCAAAGGCTAGGCTCAGCCCCCAGGGCATGTAAAGCTCCTTCTTCAGGAGAGGGAGGCAGTGACCTCAACAAGAATATGGTCTTTGGAGAGGGGAAAGGGATATACCTCCCTCAACTCCCAAGGCCCTCTTACGAAATTGTTGAAATGCATGGATGTTACAGGCTGGGGGCTGCATGAAGCCAATTTTATAACAGATAACATCATAAAACTTCAGAGAGTTCATTTTGTGCCCTACCAAGGCTCCCAACAACAGAGTCTGCCATTCAGACTCTCTGTAACTAACAGTGTAAGATTTGGCAGCGGCCTGGAAAAGGCTCTCTGGAAACACACAGGCTCATCCTCCCTCTACCTGTGTGAAATGTCTTTGTGTGGTTATAGACCTGAACATTGTTTGGTTCCACTTCTCTCAGAAGAGCAAGGCAGCACCTCTGAAAACAAATGCAGTCAGCTGTCCTGTCCAGGCTGTGCCCTGTCACCATTACAAGGGTAATGTGGATCGACACAGACCCTAAGCTTTACCTGTCTCTTTGGCTTATAGTCACAAGTTTTTTATAACTTTCAGGGCTGATTATGCTGTCAGTTCCTAAGGTTAGCAACATCACCCCCGATCAGACACCTCTTCTCCATGTCCTAGATGGGATCTAACACCATCTATTCTCAATCATGGCTTCTTGCTTATTGTGTAAATTGCATTTATCACTCTAACAGGACTTGAAACATCTTGACTACTTTCTCCTATGTGGAACTTGAAATGCATCGATTTCTGTTGCTACAGCCCTAGCTATTGTTTATTATCTGTCAGTTCTAGTTTACTTAGAAGTTGCCTCTACAGAACCTCACAGTTTAAAACTAGCTGACAAAAAAAGAGACTCAAAAGCCATATTTCACCCACATGTTGACACTTGCCGTTGTCCACCTTCCCAATTGTACTCAATTTGTTTCTACAGGAAAGGCCCCTGGCATCTGAAGGTTCTCTCTCCTTCAGTGGCCAGCAGACAGGCCCTCTAAATGCTTCCCGTTGCTAGAAGAAAACAAAGTTGTCATCTTGTGATCAAATTCAGAACTTCTTGTTATTGCTGCCACCATCATGAGTGTATGTCACACAGCAAAGCCATGTGAGCTTCAGTTTCCAGGACTCCCATAAAGTCAGGAATATGCTTATTCCCAAGTCGGTCCTGGGGAATCACCTCAGAGAAGTAAAGGCAGGTTTAGAGCACAGAGGGGGGACTTTGGAGCCAGAGAGACTTGTTGACAAAGTCTTTTAATTTCTCTTGATGGGTAGTTTTCTTCTCTATAAATGGGGATGATAATAGCTCACTTTCAGGGTTCATGTAAAAATTGGAAATAATGTCTGAAAAAACGTATTTTCATGCTTAACAGATGGAAGGTACTCAGTAAACAGTAGCTGTTATTGTTAGGAAAAGAAACTGCTATAACACCTTTCTTTAAAATGTTAGTTTTATTTTTAACAAAGTTACACATGCACATTTTTTAATGGTCAGATGGGGCTATCAGTCTTATTATAAAAACACTACCCCTTCTGTATGCCTACTTTCTATGCACAGGCAATACCAAACTATTTTCCAAGTTGATTGGATCTGTTTACACTCCCACACTCCATGGGCTCTTTGATTCTAGAAACTCCTGTCCTTCAATACTGGGATTTTTTAAAATTATTTTTTGATCTACATTCTGGCTGATTTCTTCAACTTTGTATTTCTGATCTTCCACTGAATTTTTATTTCTTCTTTCACAGTTTTATTTGTCTAGATCTCTTATTGTTTTCTGAATGTTACATTTTTATAGCCACTATTTTTTGTCTATGGCTGCAATATCTTCTTTCATCCCTCTGACTATATTAATAACTTTCTTTGGTCATATTTTCTTCTCCCTGTTGCCTTTCCAGTGCCTACTCTCTCCAAGATGCTTCTTTAGGTTGTTTCTGTCTCTCTGCCTTATTGGATGCTTTCCTAAAATCTCTGAAGATGCCTGGTTATCTGCCTCTATTTAAAAGTGTTGTACTAACAAGTTTATTAAACTCTGTGTGCATGGGCAGGGCTTGGCAAGTTCGTTCTTTTGTGTAGATCAGTCTAGACTGTTTCTCTGGCAAACTCAATGTCAGAAGATAAAGGTGTTTTCTCCTGGGCTGGTCAAATTTTTCAGACAAGACTCTTCCAGGCTCCTGCATGTAGGTGCGGCCGGACTCTGCATTCTGGGAACCCCTGGGAGAAATAGAGGGAGAGTGGAGTCAACTGTCAGTATGTAAGCATTCCCTTAATCTCCCCGTTTTTAGTTATGGTCCTGCATAAAGAAACCTCCACTCTCCTGCCAAGGTTGTACAGAGAAGGAGAAAAGATGTTAAGATCTGTTTCTATGTTCATTAGGAAGATAGTTTATTCCTTTCTCAAAAAATAGTTCCGAAGTAGGCAGGTGGTCCTGGATGGGTACACGTTGCTCCATGAGATGATCCAAAGATCCTAGTATATTCTATTTGTTGCTGCTCTTGTCCTAGGAAGTCCTCTTCATCCACATGGTCAAAACTAACTCATCACCTGATATCTACATTCCAGTCCACCAGAAGAGAGGAGAGATACTGAAGGGCAATTAGATTCTTTTCGAAGGGCCTAACCTATCACATCCCATTAGCTAGAATTTATTCATATAGCCATATCTCTCTACAAGACTGGGAATGTAATTGCCAGCTGGGCAATATGTGCTCATCTAAAACGTGATTAAGGGATTCTATTCTAAAAGGAAGAAAGGGAGATTGGATTTGGGGATAGTAGCTTTCTCTTTCACAGCTTCTCAAACAGATTTTCAAGCAGTCCTATTCTTGGCCCCACCACACTTCCCCTTCTAGAAGAATCTGTGACACCAATTCTGTGGCTTTCTTGGGATTTTGCAGTGCTAATCAGATTGCTTTTTTAACTTTCCCAACTCTGGGTCAGGGTTCAGATTTCTCAAATCTGCTTTGCCATTTGCAACTAATCCATCTGCTCTCCAGATTCCAGAATTTCATGGCTGTTGTCTTCTTTCTCCTTTTCCTTGGAGATTTATTCCTTGTTAAAGAAAACCTTTCACTCTTATTTTAGTGCGGAGGTATTTGGGGAGGGAGTGGTGGTTAAATATAGGTGCTCAGCAATTTTAAACAATTCTCATTTCACCAATTCTGACTTTTAGTCAGGATTAAAGGTGATACGTAGGCATCTGCTTTTGGTCTTTCACTGGTCATCTTTCATTTGCTCATTTATTCATTTTATAAGTATATATTAGGTGTTTGCTATATGGCCATCATTGTGACAGGCACTAGAGATAATGGCTTTATTAACCTCATAGCCCAGAGGCAGAAACAGATAATAAATAATTAAGAAGTAAACGTAAAAATTAAGAAACATGAGATAAAGAAAACAAACATTACACTGGAATGGACAATAGAGATAAGAGAAAGCCTCTTTGAAGTGGTAACACTGCAGAGAAGCAAGATGCATGTGCTAAATTTGCTTTGTTTGAGGCACAAAAAAGACTCCAATAACTTTATGGCTTTCTAGCTTTACAACTTCTTACTTTCTGACTTCTAAACAGTTCTGTAAAATTTCCTTTTTTTCCTTCTCAACTTATACGTGGTAGTGTTATAATGAATAGAACATTACGCTTTGACTGAAAAGACAAGGGTTCAAATGCCAACTCTGCCATTTTCTAGCATGTGACTTAGCCAAGTTATTCCACTTCTCAGAATTTAATGTCCTCAGTTGAAAAGTGAAAAATTACAAAAGGCTTCTAGTGAGAACTAAATTAGATCATTCACATGGAAGTGCCTGGAGTATAGTACGTACACAGAAATTGTTGAAACTAAATCTGAATACTGAATACATTATCAGCTAACATTAAACTTGGATTCTCCCCCAAACTGGCAAAAGACTCATGAATTAGTTTTCTACTCAGATGAGGAAAAAAAAGAAAAACGCAAATGTTACAAACAAGTATCCTAGGTAATGAAACCAGAATGACTGCATCAGATCCATGGCTTCTCCATTTAGAATTAAATCTCATGGTGACTTACCAACCATACTGTGTATGGCAGAGTTATGCCTTTGGACTTCTATTTCAAAGGTAGGGATGTAACATGCCTCAACACTATCTTCCCATAACCTACTACAGAACTACAATTAATGGACTTTCTAATGTGTTTTAAGTAATTCTTTTTTCATCACATATGAACTCTTAGAAGACATAAAAGTTTGGATTTGAAGTACTCATTTATTTTTCCATGACTTAATGTCTTGAATATCATGAAATGCCCCTACTGGTTTTATTTACTGTTAATTCAACAAACCCTTGTCATTCATCTTGTAGATATATAGAATACTATGTTAATGTGCTGGGAAGAATACAAAAATGATCCCAATATTTGTGGTTGAAAATATAATACAGATTACTCCAAAGTCTTTTTTTTTTTTCAGTGATTCAGAGGGCACTTCATGATCTTACAACATCTCAGAGTAATCATTATGAACAAAATTACAACTCTATATGAACCTACTTGTAAAGAAAGACTGAGTAAGATCTATAAGACACAAAATATTGGCAAAAGAGTGAGTTACTCTTTTCTCTGTGCTGCCACAGCACTCTGTTCGGTATAGAATTTGGAGATTTGTATTGTAGTACCCCAAATATAGACTGCCCCCAGATTCTGTTCAGTGGCCAGATCTGTGTCCTGTCCGTTTTTACATCCACAATACCTAAAGTCAGGTGAGTCATGCAGTGTACACTCAATAACTACGGAGCATTGGATGGATGGATGGATGGATGGATGGATGGATGGATGGATGGATGAATAGATAGATGGATGTGTAAAGGCTTTTGCTTTCTAATTATTGCCCTAAAAAATGTACAGTAGTAAATGTTGAAATTAAAGACACCCTACTAACAGAATGAAGCTTAGCATAGCATTAGACAGAGTGATGCTACCATTTCTCAGCAGCATATGTGAATGTGAATAAAGGGTTAATATCAGGCCTGATGGAGGCAGGCCTGCCTGAGAATGACCTCAGTCTCCCATTGCCCTGTTTCCTTGGAAACAGCAGAGTTAAGATAAATGGGGAACAGTTGTCTCTCCCTCTGTATTGTATGAAACAAAACCCTGCTTTGGGGGATCTGTGAACTGGCATGCAGACTTTAGGCTTGATGAAAACCATATACGAGATTGGTGGGGGAAGGGGACTGTGGCCTCTCTGTGACAGGTGACCCCACACACCTTGGTTCTCACACCTTGGCCCTGACTGGGTGAGCAGCAAAAAACAACAACAAAAAAAAGGGGAAAAAAAAGAAAACAAAACCTATACTAGGGTAGCTGCTGTGCCTCCTCATCAGTTGACCTGCTATATCTCCTTCCTATCTTCCGCTGTTTCCTTCCAGAAAGCTCAGTAAGAGTAGTTATTAGACAAAAGCCTATCTGTCTATGTCTCCCGAGTGTGATTTGCCAACTCTGACTCATAACAGCAGCTGAGGTATGGCAGTCAGTAATCTTCATGCTTGGCTTTCCTACTCCCAAATGTCACTCGCAGCACAGAGAAAAGGGATTTTAAAAAGAAAAACAAAAGAGAAGAAAGATCTCCAAATACTTTGTTCCCAAGGATGGAAAATAAATTGTAAATTTGGGATACCATGAATCCCATGCAAAACCCAAACTGGCTCCCAAACCGTCAACATCCTTGATGGTCAAGTCCCAGCAAAATTAGAATGGAAGGGATTAAAATGTATCCAAGTGGCAATGTCTGAAGTAAGTAAGCACTGCACAATTTAAACTGCAGCACCAAAGAAAGGCCATTTGGCAAAGGAAGTGCAAAAGAGAAAAAGCAGGATGAGGGTAATTTGACGACTAGGAAAAGGTCAAAGGGGCATATTCACTGAAGGTCCCACTGGATTGGTGAAACAAGAGGGAATAAAAGTATATGCATGTTCGTTGAAATTAAAAACCCTTTTAGGTTGTCCTCTCTGCTAAATTCTTATGGCTTGAACATGATTTTAAATTGCTAAAGCAACTCTTGCCCCTCTGAGTGAATGTTTAGACACTTAAGATGCTTTACCTGGGAGTTTGGTATGTGCCTTAAGCCAGGAAAAGTTTTAACAGGGTTTAATATTCCTTGCAGGCATATATTTTTTTCAAGCATCAAACAAACAAAAGAATCCATGAAGCCTAATAAAGCCTAAAGAGACCACATAGGTGACAGAATATCCCACGAAGCACCTGGCTCAGAGCCCTTGGAACTCACACCCACTAGGCTGACCATCTTCACTATCATTCATTCATTATCATTCTTTTTATAAATGTATTGAAAGCGCACCATGAGCAAATCAAATTGTCTCTAAATTTCTTTTGCTTCCTTTATTCTATGTGTTTAGTTCCAAAAAGAAGTGCATTATCGGTCACTACTCTCCATATATTTAAAAACATTTAAACAACCTGCAGTGGATTAATCCAAGAAATACTGATAATTTTAGTTACATCAACATAAAATTAAGGTAGATGTGAAATGATACATCTTTCTCCAATCAAATCCTAAGTGCAATATATTCAAAGTAGTCTATACATACTAATATTGTTTTAAGTAAAATTGCTTATACTCCTTTAATCCTTTATACGCCTAAACATTTTGCATAAATCATTTCATCTGACACTTTCAATAACCCTGTGATATAATAAGGCAGATATTATTATTACTTTTCAGCTCTCTTGGAAACAAAAAAGTGGTTTAAAAATGTCCATAGGAACACAAAGTTGTTAAACAACCTTAAACTACAACCCAGATATTCTGACTTCTAGCAAAATACCTTCTATTATAGAACTTAATAGAATTAATACTTTTTTCAGTTCATGTCTGCAAGATTTCAAAGTTAGTAAAAACAAATAAAAATGGTAAACATCTCTCTCAGTAATAAGGTAAGTAAGCAATTCATCTGTAAACTATTAATTTAAAAATTCAAGCTTTTGAAAAATATGTAACCATTTTTGTGAAGTTACTGGGTGACGAACTTATTCTATTTCTTTTTTTTATTTCCCAGGAGGGATTTATTAGACAAATACCAAGTTTAAACATTCATATAATTCAAGCACCAGTTCAAAAAATTTAATTCCAGCAATATGAATACTTTCATTTCCTGAGAATAAATTTTTTTTTTTTAAATCAAAATTGGGACCTTTGGTACTTATTCTAACAGTTCACCAAGGTCTGTATTTTGTTTCAGAACAGATCTAGTGGGCATTTCAACCCATTGAGGTAATCTTCAGATTTGCTTTAAATTCTTCTGGAAGATTCATACTTTTATCGTTGGGAAAGGAAATTAATAACTTCTGTAAAGGATAGAAAGGAAGTATTTATAATGGAATGTAGGGCAGGAGCTTTGCAATTAAAAATACCATTTAAACATTCTACTTAAATCCAACCAAACTGGAGTGTCAGCGCAATTCTATTCGTTAATTTTGACATGATTTACTGAGTGTAATCCCCTTAAGTCAGAAGCTGACCTCAACAGCATTCAAGCTTCCTGTGGGATCAAAAGGAATAATAAGAAACATGTTACTACTGTAAAATAAGCAAGTCTGGTGTTGTGTGCAGGTTTGTTCCTATGTTGTCAAGTAGACAAGCATGCAGCAAATACTCAGCAATAACAAAATAAATGTCCAGAGAGCTTTTTCCAACCAATAAGCCGACAACTCAGCAACTTCAAACAGATTTTTTTTCTTTCAGAGCCAATTCACTTGCAGTGTAGGCTGATAAAGCAGTATTAATCTCCTGCTTTAAATCAAGTTTCTGTCACTGGGCTCCATTAATCTCCCCCCTGTTATCAAGTGTCTCCATGGCAGGAAATTATATTTCTAAATTGAATTTTGTTCTGTTTCGATGTAGTAAGAAATATTTTCCAGACTACTAATAGGATGCATAAAGATGGTGACTCTGACAATACCGTTAGATAAATAAAAGCTATAAATTAAAACCACCTACATTCTCTAGCCACCATAATAGAAAAATAGAAAACATTCATTACCTGAAAAGAGTAATCAAATAAAAGATTTTAAATGAAAAGTAAGGTAGCAGATGGTTAACTTTTTAATTTACCTTTTTATAGCAAGTGCCCATAAAGGTAAAAAGAAAAAAAATCAATCCAATGAGTCTCTTAGTGCTAATAAAACACATATTGATTCTTAGTGCATATGCTTACTCTATAGGGCGCCTGAACTTGGTCTACCACCGGTAATGGACGCAGATACTATTTACGAGCACTTCAGTGGAGACAAATTTACAGTAAAGAAATGTCTTTGGGCTAGATTTATTATGAAAGAACAAAAACTTATAACTATAAGCAACAAAGAGATTTCATTTTATGGGCAGAGATTCACTCACAGTAGGCCAGGACAATTCAGCCAAATGGCAGTTCAGTGACGGGAAGATGCCTTCAAAATTAGTCTCCTTTTTTGTCAGTGAACAATACAGTGATTTCAATAAAGTTTGCATTTTTTTCCATTGATATCAATTGCTTTGTACTGCCTCCTTTAATGCAGGTCTAGGTTCTCTGACAGTAGCAATTTGGGGAAAGTCTCTCTAACATGCTGTTGAAAGCGTCGTCCCAAGGCAGTCCATTTAAAACTTCCCATATTTAAAGGAACCTTGCATGAAAGCAGCTTCTCATTGTGCATCAGTGTAAGGAGTTTGTAAAACATGTAATTAGTGCTACCTGTATCAAGAAGCTTAAAGGATAAGTAGGATTTGATAAATACAGACCAGAGGTGCCCTTGGCACCCTTGAGACCCTCTGTATACAAAGGAATGGCGGAAAAGTTTTCCAGACAATAAAGAGATGAATGGATAGATACCAGCACCTCTTTCCCACTCTAACCTATAGATCTTGGCCTGAAGGGATATGTGCATCAAATCACTATACCCTCTTCAACTTCACATTCAGAATATTTCAAACCGAATGATCATGGCAGACTTAAACCACTGTTCTACATACTATCTTCATCAATTTAAGTATGTTGAAGCTTCAATAGATTAAGCACATAAAAGATATTTATAATGGATAAAGGAACAACAATAATTTTAAGTCACAGACCTTAAGTTTTACAAAACTAAAATTAGGAATATAATGATAATTATGGAGAATACCTTCAAAATAATAAATAAATATTAGTCAAAACTGGAAAGCAAGCTAAAATGGAATAAATTACATTCAGAAGAGGGAGAAATACAACATGTTCTTTTTTATAAATAAAAGCAAGTGATAAAAGGGAAGTCAGCATTTGGAAAAAAAATTCCTCCTTTACACATGGAGCAGATATATCTCTATGCGTGAGAAAGAAACTGCAGCATCCCAGAGTAGAAGCTGCAGGTCACATTCCTTAAGAGCAACCAGCTGAGAATGGCATGTTTAGAAAACTATGAGGCTTGCATTTTATTATATTATTATTATTATTGTTATTATTATTTAACTGAATTTTGACAGGAGAGCAAACAATAATATGCTCCTGGGAGGAATGGGGGCAAAAGAGAATGACAGTCATTATTTTTCTATATGCTGCAATTTGACAATGTGTTTTGCATAAACACCACCATATGTATGGCCTCTGGACTCACTTTTTATCAGAAAGGTCAGCCATTTCATGAAGTATGATGTACATTTCAAATATTTACACCATGCTCTGTTTAATGACGAAAGGTTTGGTGGGGTTCCACATGGAATTAATTGGTGATCCTGAAAGCCAGTTTGGGACAGTTGCAATTTTATGCTAAGTTCCTCTGCCAAAATGTTGCTTCACACATGAATGTACTTGCTAGTGACTGATTTTCAGAAGTATCTCGTAGCCACCTATTGGCATATAAAATGTGTATACTTCAATTGCTATTCATTAAGGGCGAAAACATCTGTATTACCTAAACAGAGTATAAAACAGAAGTCACAAACAAGGGTGCAAACGCACTTCTATCTTTCAATAGAGATTCTTACACTGCATTTATTAGTGTTCTCCAGCTTCAGGCATTCTCCTGGGCTGAATGTTCAAGATTTTCATTTTCACCATTAAATGGTCCCATTTTAAAAGGATTGCCTTACTTGGCAAAACATCTTTAGATATCCAGTTGTGTTGGTGGAAAGGCTTCTAATTCTGTTTACAGGTAGAAAAGAGAAGTGTTAGGCACCTACTTCACCTTGCCTTTTTCTGAGAGCTGAAAAAAGACTGACCAACCACACACTAGAACATCAGGATGTGGCCAGAGGCTTCCTTCTTCTGCCATGAGACAGTTTCCTCAGGAAGGACATATTAAGTAAGAAAGGTATCAGGAAACTAAGGACTATGGCAATCACCTGGGAAGAGCTCAAAATCCTTCAGAGAGCAGAGTGTTCAACCAAGCTCTTTTTCTGAATGGAGAAATTAAATCCCTAAATCAGACAAGGAGAAAAAGATCACAAGAAATACTCTACCTCTAGCTCTCCCCCAAAATGGCACCCATTATCCATTTTTAAAACATCAGTATCTTTAGTCACTTCCAGTATGGCTTTAAATACATTGAGAGCTTTGCTTTGAGTGATGGTGCTGGGGGGATTCTCCATGGGCAAGTTTCCCAAGCCACTCTCTTTGAATGTCAAATTGTCCGGGATGCTTCTTATGAGAGCCTTACTTCCAAAAGGTATCAATCCTTAAAGCTTGAGCTGAGTAGAATAGATGCTTGATTTTAAAGCATTTCATCAAGTTCTAGCTGAGTAGAAGGGACAACACCCAGGGCTACCATAAAGTGTCTTTGAAGATCCAACTTTATAAATGACGAGTTAATCAAGTGTGAAAGCTTAAGGAGAGAAGAAAGTTCACTGCCATGACTTCTTAATAGGCATCTGGTTCCAAATAACCAATATTTATATTAAAAGGCTGAAGCTAATCATTTTTCTTGTCTGCATCAGTCTTAAAATCTAGCAAGACCTACAATCGCCTAGAATCCCTTTAACTATACTCTTCAACGACACCTGTTACCAATTGACGATATGCTGAGGACAAAGGAAGATGCAAATAAACTAAAAGAACAGGGTCCTGGACCTTAAGAGAGTTTTAAGAGTTTTGAATTCACTGCTGCCATGTAGAATAAAATTTTGGAGATTTCCCATAAATATCCAGAGTTCTGGCTTTTTTTAAAAGTTGGAAGATCCAGCATCACTGGGTCCTTATTGCAGCCTGGCAATAATTGATTGGCACTGAGTGGCTGCTGCTTAATCCTTGCACCACATAATCTCCAAAATCCTTCCAGAAACAAAATTCTGAATATTAAAATATAACTGCAGTAAGTTTGGTATTCAACTTTGTATTCAAATAGAATTAACAAAACAGAATTCATAAGTGGACACCAAGAACATTTCTCTGAAGTTAAAGTGAATTCCAGAATTGTGATTATTTAGGATGACAGGGCAGTTCCTCTTATACCGAACATGATTACCATGGCCACAACACATCGTCAGTAGGGTAAAAGTAACCTGTCTCAGCACAGTCTAATCCCAACTCATGTTCCCCAATAGTGGGTGAACTGCCCAATGGCTGGTGAATTTTGCTTCACAATGATAGTAAGAACCAACACAGAAGGATCAAAAAGCAAACTCACCGTGAACGCTTTGCCGTCACAAGCCAGTTATCCCTGTGGTAACTTTTCTGACACCTCTTGCTTAAAACCCAAAAGGTCAGAAGAATCTGAGGCCCCACTTTCACTGCCTGTATTCATACTGAAAATCAAGATCAAGTGAGCCCTTCTGCCGGGTGGGAGGTTTCTGTCCTCCCTGAGCTTGCTTTAAGATTAACTACATTATCATTTGATAGGTGTACCCTCCCAGTCTTGGACAGCGGCCTGCTGGCCTGCAGTGCCAATGTTTTTGGAGATGATGTGGGGGGAGGGGTAGCGATTCTTAGTACTCCACCATGTCGAACAGGGCTGAGGCACCATCTTCCTCCGGGTTCATCTGCTCAAGATCTACGACCTTGAACTTCAGCCTCTTGAAGGCCTCTTATGGTCCAGCTTCTGAGCATTACTCCTAAAGCTCCACACACACCACTCCTTCACAACAGAGAAAAGAGGCAGCCGGGAGCTAGGAGGTGTAGGAAGTTGTGCTGACCAAGGTGGACCAAGTGGCCCCAAGGCTAGCTGTTCCAACACCCACAGTGCTGACACAGAGGCCGACAAGTGCACGACCTGACTGGCCACAGTCTTGTCCAGCAGTGGCCCCTGCACCCCAGGCTGGCTAAGCCTAGAGAGACATGTCCACTGCACGGCCTGGGCCACCTCATCATGGGCTGGGGCTATGTGTGTGCCCACGTCGCCATGATGGTGTGGAACATCACCTGCCATAGCTGGCTGACTTCTGTGCTGTTGTTCTGACCCTCACTCTGCACAGATGCCACCCACTGGCATGCTCTGATGGTCCTTCCTCCTGCTCTGCAGGCTGGCGCTACATGTGGGCCATGGACCTGCGTCCCCAGCTGCCCACCACAGTGGGTCCCATCAGCCTGCGCTAGCTGGGGCTGGAGCAAACCCACTCCCCCTGCCTAGACCTCAGTGCCATGTTCCTTTCTGCTATGCCAGTTTGTCAAGGAGAAGCTGCTGAAAAAGGTGAAGGCCCCCACTGCACTGATGGAGGTCACGTGGCACACACGGAGCCCTTGTGGACACAGATGCTGCTCCGGTTATGGGTCCATGCCAAATACTGGGTCTACACGTATGCCGGCATGTTCATGGTGGTCAGCTTCGCTGGCAGCCTCATGGTCTACCAAACTGTCCACATTCCTCTTCCTGCTGTGCCTCCTATGGCCTGTGGCGGAAGCCGTTCAAGGTGTTCTGGTGGCTGGTGTTGGTCATGCTCGTGCTCACTGCCATCTGCCGCTTCCAGTTCCAGGACTTCCCCCTGTGCTGGCACAGTCTGATGCGCTTTGCTGGTAAGCAGATGGGGAAATGGCCTGGAGCAATTCAGCGTGTCCGAGCGTCCTCTCGAGCATCCTCTCGAGCATCCTCGTCCTGGCTGCTTGTGGCACACCCACATCCTGCAGCTGCACTACTTCCACCAGCCCTTCCCGCAGCTCACCGACCTGATGCATGTGTCCCACCCCTGCCCCTGCCCAGTGCTACCTCCCCCACTGGGCTCACAGGAGGTACAGGTGTAAGACCACACTGCTCTAGCAGCAGGAGGAGGCCCCCAGAGATGACAGGCTGAGCATAGCTAGCCTCTGTCAGGCCATGCAGGCCCTGGAAACTATCGCTACAAGTGGGGCCTGCTGGCCAAGTGGCTGCTAGACCAGGCCAAGGTAAGGCTTCTGACATCCTTATCTGTGCATGCAGGTGTTTATGCAGCACCTGTTGGAGCTGCACATCTTCATGTTGGTGGCCCCGTATACCATCTAAGTGGCCCCGAAGGTGGTGCTGGTGACGTCCCTCCTGCTGGTCCTGCTCTGGGCCTTCCTGCTGCCCTCCCCGCACCTCTGGCCCATGGCCCCCGGCCTGTCCCCCCTATGGACCTGCATCATCATCGTGTGTAAGATGCTCTGCTAGCTCAGGATCCTCAGCCCCCTGAGGACTCCAGCAACTGCAAAGAGCCCCCCAACAGCACCAACCTGCAGAAGATGGCGATCAACCCAGTCCTTGCTGTACTGGTGTCCCATCAACCCCACAAACTGGTTTATGGTGCAGAAGGGCTTCCTGAACCTAGGCTACATCCAGAATCATCTACAGATCCTGTTGCTGCCGGTGTTCCATGCATGGTGTACGGGTGCCAGGAGCACCACTGCCCACAGCACCTCTGGTCTCACTGCCCGCCTAGGCTGTGTTTGCGCTGACAATACTGCCAGCAGCTGGACCGGGAACCTGCTCAGGTACCTCAAGTACTTCATCAAGTTCTTCCACAATTCGGGGTTGGAGATCTGCTTTCTGATGGCTGTGAACATGACTGGGCGGCTCATGAACTTAACAGTCATCCTGCACAGCTGCTGGCTGGTGGCCGTCCTCACCCACTGGCACTGTGGGCCATCCCCCCCTGTGGCCCAATTACTGCCTCTTCCTAGCACTCTTCCTGCTGTCCCAGTACCTGGTGTACCTGGGCATCTCCCCTGCTCTGTGCACGGACTACCCTTAGCACTCAAGTCAGACCATCCCATAAACTCCACACTCATCAAGTGGCTGTACCTGCCTGACTTCTTCAAGGCCCCCAAGTCCACCAACTTCACCAGTGACTTCCTTCTGCTGTTCTGAGCCTCTCAGCCATGGCAGCTGTTCTCCACCAAGTGCACTGAAGAATGGCAGTGTATGGTGGGTATCAACACTGACCACCTGGAGCGTGAGGGGCGGGGAGCCCAACCCTGTGCCTAACTTCATTCACTGCAGGTCCTCCCTTGACGTGCTGAAGGTGGCCATCCTTCGTTACCTCTTCTCACATGTGCTGGGGGGTGGTGTGCATCAAGGGAGCCCCCCACATCAGCATCTTCAGGCTGAGCTACCTGCTGGCCTGCTTCTACCTGCGTCTCTTTGCCCCCAGCCTTCAGTATTTCAGACTGCAGAGTGGAAGGGACCGAGTCCTTCTGCTGTGACACCAGAGGGGTGTGTGTAGGACAACTGCCCTGTGTCAGCTGCCAGGGACAGCCACTGCCCATGAGTGACTGATGTGAGTTAATATTAACCTTGTTCTGTCTCTTCTGTTCTGTGAGTAAAAGTGTGGCTCCATCCAGTGCTCAACCGTGTTGTTTTCTCCTTGGAGACGCTGATACCAAGATGTGGTGGGCAGAAGTGTTTGGACTTCTCTTCCTGATGGCTGGCGTTGTGATGGTCTTTGCTGTCTTCCATGTATTTGGAGTCCTCCCCAGGCACTGACTACTGGTACAGCATTCCGCTTGACAGACTGCTATCGGATACCTGGGTTTCTTTTGGGTGATGAAAATGATCCAAACTTAGATCATCATGGTTGCAAAACTCAACAAATACACTAATAGGTGGACACGGTAACAATGTTTTTTGAGAAAAATTCACTAGAATGAAAACTGTATAACCAATACTTTCTGTAGTCTACGTCCATGTAAAGATTATACTCTCAGGGGACTTATACTCCAAAGAAAGAAGAGAGAAACTAGCCTGGCTTCTCACCTGCTCCCCTTGAAACATTCCAGTCAGCCTCCATGTTCAAAGAAATCAAGGAGCCCAAATGTCACAGGACACCGTGAAGAACGGGAGGTATGTATGAGAATTTCCTCTTCCTCATACTAGGTTCAACACTCTATGTATTTGCTGATCCACAGGAGGCAGGTTGTGTGTCTGCCTAATGTCAGCTCAGCCTCCACGTTAGCTCATGCCGGCTAGGAATGTAATATTAGGCATTAGACTTAAATTTCACTTAAATCAGATATTTGTTTTTTAAAAGGTGATTTCAATTTTAGCACACTTCTGTTTCAGTCCCCTTGATGGCTTTTGTTTCTTCTATTAAATTCCTGGGCCCATTCAGAAAGAGGGAAGAGGGAGATACCTATGTCCCAAAACACTGCATTGTCCAGCCCAGAAAGCGAACCTTTCTCCTCCAGTTCTAATGGTGGTCAATGCTATATGAATGTGGAGCAGAGTGATACCACAAACAGTTATAGACTGAGCAGGACACTGGGCACAGATAAAGTTGCAGTTAAAAGCAACATACTCTTCCCTCTCTCACATATGCCTGGCGTCACTTTTTGTTTGGCACAAACACTCCTTCATGTTATTACAAAACCATACCTCCAAGTATTGCTAACTCAGTTTTCACGGCATGCGATGTAATTTTCACATCAAGTGTTTCTATAGACTGGACAGAGTTAGAGTTCAGCTTCTTCTAGCCAAAGTGTTTAAATTTGACTAGACAGCAGCAATTGCTTTTTAATCTAAGCAAACTGATCTGTCAAAGGCAATCAACTCAGGGAAGTTATTCCAGGAGGACCCTAATAATCCTGATGAATCACACTGCCCTATATGAAATTCAGCCGCTGAACTCTTGACATAGTATGTCACAAGTACTTAGAGGAATAAGTACATACAGCTGAACTCTGTGTTGACACACACACTCTAGCCTCTGGTGCATAAGTTAATAATCACCGCATTTGGTCTGGCAGAGGAGCACACTGTTGTGTGTGGTGATGCCAATTCATGTTTAATGATGTCACATCAACTAGACTTCATGTTGCATAAACCCAGTGTCCTCACAAGCATTTATCAACAGTGTGCTTGATTCCTACAAATGTAAATAAAGGTTTGTTATTTTTTAATCACCTCTTATCTTTTAAATGAGGGTTCCCACCCAACCTCTTAATAATGCCCATACCAATTTAGGGCTTCACAATAACCCAAATCTTTCAGTACTTTATTTTGTTTAATTATCGCAACACTGGGAGAGGTGAGTAGAGATGGTAGCATCATTTACATCATTAGTAAATTACAGAACTGAGACTCAAACCCAGATTTGATGGCTTCAGTTTTTGCGATCTTCCCAATGCTGCAAATGTTGTTATTGAAGCTTTTGTTCTAGTGTTAGGATTCCTAGGGTAGGTGGGGTAAGGTGAGGTAGCAGTATTCAGAGTCCCATCCCTGAGTAGGGCAGCAGTGTCAGAGAACACCTCACAGAGAACTCGACCACACTTTAGATAAGGAAACAGAGAGCAGATGGGGAGGCAGCAATAATGAGTGGGTCTGGTGGAGGGCAAGGCTGAAAATTCTCCCTTAGAGATCGAACAAGAGTTCTTGGAGAAAGACCTCTTATTACAAATTGGAGGAGAGCTTTAAGAGAAATAATAGCACCCACTCATATTAATCAAAGGACAATAAAAAGACTAGATTGGCTAGAAGGTAAGCTTTCAAGAACAGTATTAATAATAGCTAATGTATACTGAACACAGTATTTTCCACCATTCTAAGTGCTTTATGTGTATTTATTAAATTCTCATCACAACACAATGAAATAGGTACTGTTGTTCTGAGAGTAAACCGTGGCAATGGGGGGTTGATAAACTTACCTGTGACCACACAGCTAGCAAATGTTAGAACCAAGATTCCAATCTAGGCAAAATGATTCTCCAACTTGTGTGTGATTATTCGGTGGCAGTAATGATGAATTTGGAGACTTCCTGAATTATTAGCAATTTTACTAGCATTTCTGACTTAAAAGCAATAATGAATATTTCCATTTCAGGCAGTATTGCAGCCTAGATAATCTGACTGAGAACACCCAAAATTGATGCATAAAATTAAAAGGAAAAAATATTTTTTAAAATGCTAATAAGCTGGCAAGGAAGGAAGAAAAACGGAAATGCCTAAAATTACATGAAAGTGTGGATCCAGAGACGTGAGCTGATAGTTTTAGCAGCAATTGCAGGTAGTATCTAATTTCCAATTAAATTTTCTGATTGGTTAATGCCAATAAAGACTAATGCTATCCTTCTTATCTCCCATTAGCTCTAATAGTTTTGTTCAATCCACTTATTTCTTATGTACGTAATCAGAGTATCTGCAAATAGTTGCAATTTTGTTTTTCTTTCCAGTGCTGATTTCTTCTTTTCCTTACATCATAGCACTGGCCAAACTTTCAGTGTTATATCAAACATTAATAGTGATAGTGAGTATTCTTGTCTTGGGGCAGATCTTGAAGAGCAAATTTCCCACAAATATGGTTATTTGCTGTAGAATTTTTGGTATATTGTCTTTATCAAAGTAGTTCTTTAAAATTTTGAATTTTATGAGCTTATTGATGTAACCATATGATTTTTCTCTTATTCCAATACTGTTGACATCCAGAACTGTTAAGATAATAAATGTGTGGTTTAAAGCCACGAAGTTTGTGATAATTTGTTACAGCAGCAATAGGAGACGCAATATGTAATTCTTACAATTTTACATCTTGTTTATAAATTGTAGCATGCAGAGGGGTTAAGAGATGTACCCAAGGTCATACAGCTGGAGTCCGGCTCCTAGTTAAAAACCCGTGTGAATTTTCAGATCTCTCCAGAAGCAATTACAAAGGCTGTACTTGGCGGCCTCCAGGGGGACGGCTGCCCACGCTCCCGCCACACACACACACACACCAGACTCGGTGCACAAGCGAAGCACTGCAGTCTCTGAAGGCAGTTGCAGTCAACCCAAGCTCCCCTCACCAGTCACGCTCATCGCCAGTCACGCTCTTTGCATATTTCTAGCCCTGACACCTTCATTCCTTAGTCTTTTTATCTAAGGCCTTGAGCAGAGATCTTCTTCAAGTGCGTAGGCTGCTTCTTTATAAGGGGAGAAGGAACTGTGGAAAACTTTCCCACTCAAGACTTTTCCACTCCCCCTTCACTCTCTTCAACCATAGGGTACATAGAACTGCTGGAGCTTTTAGGGCTTCCTTAACACAGATAATCCCCACGTCTGTGCTGCTACACCTGACTCGGGATAAGTGCACCCTTCCATGGGGAAAAGGAAAAGGTGGGGGGATGCTTTCTCATTTGAGACTCCCCCTTATACCACTGCCATAGGTGATTAAAAGGTTAACTCTTTCATTTTTGGTTTGTTAATCAGGTACTCCAACAGCTAACATACCTGACAGCTCAACTCTCTCCCAGCCCAACTGAGCTCCTGACAACAGGCAATACTTTCCAGTATTCAAACACAGGCCGTGTAAGTCTGTACTCCAACCATTATGCTTTATTTCGTTCTTTTGTGTTAAACCACTGTAGTCCAACAAACTGAAGATGGCAACTTGGACAGGGAAACAGGAGTTGACTAAGATATATTAGACAGGTAAACTCAGCAAGAGTTGGTGATGGCCTGAATGTAGAAGATCAGAGAAAGGGAATAAAGGATGACTTCTTGATTTGTAGCTAGACCGTAGTGCCCATCTACTGAAATAGGAAAGATTAGGATAGGGTGACAGATGGCAGGTGGCGGGGGACAATGGGGAAACAAGAAATCCTCTCTGGACATATTTATGGTTTGAGATTTTTAATAAACATCCAAGTGAAGATGTCACATAGGCCACTGCATACAGAATTTTGGAATTTGAATGCAAATATCCATTTTACTTTTTTTCTCTATTCCTAGATATTAGGAAAAGAGAATACTGTACAGACACCAATTTAAGCACCCTCCCCACTCCTACAATAAGCTTTTCAGAAAGAATCAGATATTGACACTCTTCTAAGAAAAATGGAGAGCCACCTTTCAATATGATTGGCATATGAGCACAACAGTCTCCAAATCATGGAAACTACCAGATCAGAGTTCTCAAGGACCTAGAACTAAGCAAGCTAATAATTCACTAATTAAAAATTTGAGAACAACTCAATGACTGCCACACATTAGTCTTATTTAACTGTAAGTTTTTTAAAAAAATCTTTTCACTTATTTGTTCAATCAACAGGCTGATCAATGTATTAGTCTCCATTCTAGAGAGCAATTTAATAATCCAGTTAGGCCGAATATTTGAAGCTGTCTTGGACACTCAGTTTATATTAAACGCTTCTTCCCCTACACTAATACATTTCTGTAGCTTTTCTGTAGGCTTTTCTGTTGGTTTTTACACTTAATCATATGCTACACTGCACAATCTTAAAACCTATTTCAAATATGTCTTCCCTCTAACCAAATGAATTTTATTTCCTTTGAGAGTAGGGATGGGTCACAGTCCCTAAACCAGTATTGAATACATAAGAGGCATTTAAGAGGAATTTGTTGAATTGAAGTTTTCTCTACTAATTGTATACCCAGCACCCACCTAGGACTACCTTCTTCTATTGCATTCAAGGAAACTTGATTCACTCACACATGTATACAGTAATAGTCATTGTGTTTTCAGTTTGTGGTTTTAATGGTTTTGCAACATTACATGAACAACGTATTTCCAAGCACCAAGTATGCTTAAAATTGAACATTTTTATAAAGATAATAAAAGTTAATGACTATCCATGATCTATGATCTGACAATACATCTGTTCTTTTTCATCTTGAGATGGTAAAATACCCGCCCTAGCTTATTGTCGCACAGTGGGTAAGAAGAAATATAGTCCTATTAATCACTCTTAACTATCAGCTTATTAAGTTATAGTTTCCCAAAAGGCTTATCCTACATGACTGTTAATAGGCTGCAGGTGTTTTTCTAAAAGAGTCTTTTTATAATGCAGTTATGTCATAAAGACAGCATGGAGTAAAAGAAAACCTAGTGGAGTAAGAATCAGAAAACCTAGGTTCTAAATTCTAGTTTGGTTAAGTAGCCCTGAAACCTCAAGCAGTTACCACCTCAATGGTCTCCAATTTTCTGATCTGCAAAATGAAAGGACTGATTATAAATAAATTTGTGCCAAATTGCACCAGACTAACAAGCAGGTAACCAGGACCTAGGAATTTCACAAAGGACCTTCTAATAGAAATGTGTCCACATTAAAATAGCTTAAACAAAACTATAAAATTGGGATTTCTGTTACTATTGTTAACCTTAGAAGTAAATTTTGTTGACTAACAACTATGGAAGTACACAGGAACAGAGAAGCATGATGTTTCTCATGAAAAAAAAAAATGACTCCTAATATACATTGATACACCTAAACTGTGGTAAAAATAACCAAAAAATATTTTTTTTTAATATTAGCTGAATACCCACTCATTAGAGACAGGTATTATAAATACATTCTCCAATGGACAAAAAGATTGCACTTCAAAAGCTTGTAAGTAGGGAAACTTTATAAATGGAGGCTAGGGGTTTCCAGTTTAACCCATAAGAGCATAAATAACCCTTGATATAGCTAAACTATAATATAATGGAAACAAATGCTTGAGTTTGGGGTCCTGAGAATGGGGCTTATGCCATATAAAAGACGAGTTTCCTCCTGTTCTCGGGGGAAAAAGACTGAAAGTAAGCAATTATTAAAACTAATTTAGTTTTGTTACACGTTTCTATCTAATTTTCTTATCCTTTTACACTTTGAGAGTGCACACAGCCCTAATTGTGCTGCTGGAACAATCCTATCTGGTCCTACCTACCAAAGGTTCTGCGTTCCAACAGCCCTTTCTTGAGGCTTCCAACAGTAATTCCGCAACCATGGAGCAACTGATAAACATTTTGATAAATAACCCAGAAAATGTGGCCACTCCTAGACTGTAGTGCTGAAAGAAACCACATGTTATTTATAAAAGCAAAGTATTAGAAATCTAAGTGTTAAAAATTTTAGAGACATGGTCAAGGAAATTATGATACATTGATACAATAGAATACTATGCCACCATTTGAAAAAAAGTTCACAAATAAGCTGTAATAACATGGAAAATGTTTAAAAGATAATGCTGAATAAATAAAGAAGATACTAAATGCTATGTTCTTTATGAACTCAACCATGGAAAAAAATATGCATTGAGAAAAACTAGAAGAAAACACTATTGTTGGGAAGAATTATAATTTATTGCTTTTTTTCTAGCTAGTACACAAATCCATGCTTAGCAGATTTTTCCATATTAAATAAATACCACTTTTGTTATTTAAAATAAAAAGTAAATGGGGGAGAAAGTGTAAATTCAAATAAATCTCTACAAGTAGAATTTTAGAGAGCTATAAACAGTGCTAATTATCAGGCAATGTGGAAATAGAGCTTTACAGGCAAGGGAGCATTCCTTTCTTTTTCACTTTGTTTGCAAAAGAGTTTAATTGTAAGACTTATTTAAAAAAACACATTATAAAATAAGTTGTGATTATGAAAATACTGCTTATCACCATGGTTACTGCATTTTATAGATTCAATTAAACCTATTGCTGATACTTGTTTCCCTTGATTAAAGATAATGGATGTTTCTTTTAATGTATCTATCATATATTAATAGAAAATAACACAGCGTTGAGATTTAGACAAACAGGAAAAAAAGGTTATATATTGAAAAGGTCTTTATCCCATTTTACAATGGTTTCAAATCTTTATCCCAGATACAGGCATAGTCTCTGGCCCCAAAACTTTTCTTGAATGTAACCATTGTGTGTATATTGTATTTACACACAAGTTGCTGTTCTATACACCTTATTTTCACTTACCAACTTAGAAATATTTACATATCAGTATGTATAGACCCTTCATTCTTTATAAATACTAATTAATATTCTATTGTATGGATGTAACACAATTTGTTAGTAACCCCTCACTGAGAGACATTTAACTTATTTCCAATTTTCTCTGTAACAAACAAGGCTTCAGTGACATTCTTGTACAAATATCTTTATGTACATGAACAAGTATATCCTTAAGATAAATTCTTAGAACTGTTGACTCAAGTAGTATGTGTACATTTTAAAATATCTGGTATTGCCAAATTGCCTTCTAAAGAATATGCACCAATTAATACTCAAGGGGAACATTTCTAATCAACACAGATTTTTTTTTTAAAGCAAACTCCCATGCTGTCAATAGCCAAGAAGGTAAATTAGTGAAGCAGGCTGGGGTAAGAAAATGTTAAACTGGAGAGCACATTAGGTCACTGAAAGCAGCAGCTTCTACTCAAGTCCAGCCTCCTAATAATGCCTTCTAGGAATCTGTGCTCAATGTTGTCAGATTGCCTAAAAGCCAAAAATCTGGACATCTGCATGAAGTCTCTAGATTTTTTTTAATGTTGATAACTCATTAAAATTTTAAAATTGGTATAACAAAACACATGTCTGAGTGGGAATATTAGTACGAAACCTGGGGAGCTTCCCCGGTGAAATCTGAAACCAGATTCTACACACAGAGGGCAAGGAGAGACCCAAGGAAGAGGAAGACCACTCCAGATTGGTAGGTGCCAGCTTTAACAAGCAAGTGAACTTACTTACTAGCTTGTCTTGGGCGGCTGCAAGATGAGTAGATCTTCATACCCACCTGCCAAATCCTGGAAGTTTATATAGCGGCCTTACCAGGGCTCAGTCACATATACCTTACAGATCGTCTTAACACATTCTCTCAAGACTATGTCCTTGACAATGGATCTCACTGTGGCAATGGTGGGCAAAATGTACATTCCAAGGAAAGGGGAAGGGGAGAGGAGCTTCTGACTGCCCAGGTCCACTTCTCAGGCCAGCTGGTGGCGAGGTCTTCTCGATTACCTCCTCCAACAGGGAATCATCGTTGGACCTCCAACTTGTGACCTATGCTTTACAACTTTCATTCTTCCCCATGCGACATCCATGGCAATAGGCTGTATTCAACATAGTGTTTTAAAGCTGGGATTTCCTTAGAATACATTACATTTTGTTTTTGGATGAACTATAAGATAGGTTTTATTAACTACATGGTCACTAACCACTCAAACTATTTGAATAACAACTCTTGCCAGATGTTTTCATTGATCAGTTTCCTACAATATGCTCCCTTGATTTACATTTCTATTCCTTTAGAGTGCTGTGTTTCTGTTTTCTTCCTTATATGGAACTACCACACTTTTTAAGACTTGAGTTATTTTCCTATTAGTGCAATCTTCTTTTACCCAAATGGAAAGAAAATCTTTAGTCATTTTTTTATACTACCTTCCATTCAATATATCCATCTATTTGCAGAAGAAATTGTGGAAGTAGAGTAAATTTAAAAGACTTACTGCCTCCAGTTTAAATATTGTTTTAATCCACATAAAATCTTTTTATATTAACTATATTTTTATAGTTTAAAAACTAAAAACAATGTATAAGAATAAATCCTAAAACTGCTAGATCTATATAAAAAAATATTCAAATTCATGGATAAAATACCACGAGATTTTTAATGTTTTATCTCTTCTACATAAATATTTGCAAAAGGACCAATCTGACAAAAAAATGTATAATTATAAACAGAAATTAATGTTTGTAAACACTAAAATTATAAGCAATGTGGTATTAAAGAAGTCAGTTACTTATTTGAAAAGACAGAAGGCAAATGACCTCTTGTACAATTAAATTTTGAAAACCAAAATTTAAAAAATTAACTTCATTTACTATAAAAAAAAGCATATGAATCTTGTAAGAGATAATAGTAATTTTTAAAGAATTCCTAGTTTTTAATGTAATCTGTGGAGAGATATTTTCTTAATATTAAAAAAAGAAAACAGCAACAAAAGAGGACCTAAAAACATGTAATAGAAAAGCTTTATAACTTAGCAAAATTTTCAATTTGTATGTCCATATACATACTACCATGTTTCGCTGAAAATAAGACCTAGCCAGACAATCAGCTCTAATGAGTCTTTTGGAGAAAAAATTAATATAAGACCTGGTCTTATGTTATATTATATTACATAAGACCCGGACTTATAGTGAAATAAGACCGGGTGTTATATTAATTTTTGCTCCAAAAGATGCATTAGAGCTGATTGCCTGGCTAGGTCTTATTTTTGGTGAAACACGGTACATATATACATAATACGTATTTGTCTATACGACATATATATTGTCTACATTTGTCAGTGACAAATATACCAGCTGCTCATATTAGAAAATATGCATGGAGATGCATATCCATGGATGTGCTACTTTCAGTTTCCAGATACAAGGACCTAAACATTACAAATTCCTCCATTAGCATTTCTCAATATGTACATGTTCCTACTTACCTTTAAAAGGCATGCTGTAACTACTCAAGTATGTCTTTTCAAAATAAAAACTGATTTAGATCACCCTAAAAGTTAAAACCAACACTCTGTATTAGTATATTTCACTGGAACTAAACATTTTAATCCTAAAAAACAAATTTAAGAGAAATTACATATTTAAATTGTAATCTGCACATCGGATTACTTCTTTATATGTGTCATCAGAACTCACAGATAAAACAAACGTAATTTAAAAATATGGTAAAATATTGTATTTTAATTTTACCTAAAATATAAATTAAAATTAGGCATAAGAAAACCTTTGAGACCCTATATGTATGGAAAACTGACCACTGAAAGATGCAAATAAATCATACAATATAGTGTAAGCTTTAGTATATAAATTTAGATGTTAGTCACATCAGTCTAAATTTTACATTACATATTAAAATATTAAAAAGCTAAAAAACATCATTGCAATATACATTCAAATGAGAAAATACATATTTGTGGCTTTATACACAATCTCAACTAATCCATTCTATACAATAGTTTTCCAAAATATAAGTGGCACTTTACATGCAATAGAACATACCAGGCTGGATGCTCTAATATATTTTAATATATAGTAAAATAAAGAGAAAACATTCTTTCAACAAGACAGTTACATAGTAGAGGAGGAATGTATTAATAAAATTTTACCTTAACACAATCTTGGATAAGATTAAAGAAATATCAATAAAGTCATTTTCTAATACTTTCAATTAGCATTTTTTAAAACGAAGACTACTGTGATTTTATATTTTCTAATTGTATCACAAACTGAGAAAACACAAAAAGGAAAAAGGGGTGGGAAAAGAAAACCTGATCCTTTATGAATTTTAAACATCTGCCCTGCCTATCGGCGGCATTTAGGCTGCTTTTCTGTTGACAGTTTCCTAAATTACTTCTGCCACTCTGATTTGTGCATCAGTAGTCAGATGAGTTCTCCAGACTTCATTATGCCATTGTGTAACCATAGCTGCCACAATGTAGTGCCACTAGAAGTCTGTCCTTGAGTATTTCTTTACTTGGGTATTCAGGTAACTTGAGCATGTTGATGCTTTAAAAGAAAAATGCACCACTATTAAATAGGAATTCTATGAAGTTTCTGATTGTTTTGTCTAGCAGTGAAAACACTACACAAAATTAACATAAGACCACCCTCTGAAATTTGCATTCAAATTGGAAAACCCTGAAGTAGTATTTGAAAAGTAAAAAAAACAAAACAAAACTGCTGTATTGCAGTTTCCTTTAGCATGCAAATGTAGTGGAAGAAAATAGGTTCCTTTCAGCCAAAAATAAATAAGCAATAGGGCTATTTAGTTTGAAATGATGGTATAACTCAGTGATACTATGACAGCTTAACTTTAGTGATAGTTAAACTATATTCAATTAAATTATAGTTTCCTCAAACATATTCCCTACCAAAAAAGGGGGAGGTAAGGAACTACTAGCTACTTATTTACCAGTGATTCCAAAACGCTGACAGAGATCTCTATTGAAGTTTTCCTTTCAACGTAGCAATACAGTAGACTTCTGATCATTCAAAATTAATCAAAACAATTGAAAATGCATTTATGTAAAACAATTTAACATACCATGTGCTTGAAGTCGGTAGAAGATTTGGCGTATATGGCACAGCAGCAATTGTAAAGTTTTGCAATCCACTTCCACCCATGATATTAGCAAATCCACCATGTGGTACCCTGGAACTAATAGTTCATATCTTAGTAAGTTGTAATCATGAAAGGAAAACCTTTGTGATAGATATATTGCAAATTCTAAGTTAGGGTAAGGATATATTCAATTCTAGGTTACTGACAAGGTAACATTTTTGAATCTGCAAAATTCTTAACTAGTTACTAAAAGTTGCTCTGTGGCCAGTTAGCAAGCTTCCGTAGACACCCTTCCACATTTCTATAAGCTATACTAAGCTTTTAAATGGCCACAGCACATATCTGTACTATTGCATTTAACATACTACATGTACAATTATTTTCTTTCACGTGTCTCCCTACTAAACTGGGACTGATTTGAGGGCCCAAATACGTCATAGTTGTATTTGCGTCCTGGGGCTAGCAAAATGGCATCAAGTAGATGTTCATTAAATATTTGCTGAATAAATGAATGTTTGCTTAATTATAGCAACAGAGGCTTTTGCATGTAATCCAAATAATTAAAGTATCTAGAGGGATCTTGATTTGTTTCTCAGAGTGGAAAAACTAGAAAATTCTTTACATTTTCCTTTCCAGAGATTCACAGTATCAGATGTATTTTTTTCTTAAATGTCACCTAACATAATGAGACCACAAGAAGGCTAACACTTAATACATAAATACCAATAGAAAAATTAATCTTGGGTACACAGCTATAGAGAATGTAATTACAACTTCTGAAATGCTATTGTTTACATTTGAAAGAAAATTAATATTTCAAATTAGCCTTCGCATATATATCATTATTAAATAAACTGACCCTGGAATGTATTATGTTGTTTTTAAAATGAGATGCTATAGTGCTTCTGGGGTAAATTACAATGATGACAAATATTTAATGTACAGGTATTAAATGCATACTCAAAGGCAGTAGACAGTCTAATACTAAAAATGTTTTCTAGCATGATTCATCGTACAAAGCATAATTCAGTTCACTTAAAAAAACTATTGAGGGGTGGCCGGATGGCTGTCAGTTAGAGCGCAAGCTCTCAACAACAAATTTGGCGGTTCAATTCCCCCCACGGGATGGTAGGCTGTGCCCCCTGCAACTAAGATTGAAAATGGCCACTGGACTTGGAGCTAAGCTGCGCCCTTCACAACTAGATTGAAGGACAATGACTTGGAGCTGATGGGCTCTGGAAAAACACACTGTTCCGCAATACTCCCCAATAAAAAATTAAAACAAAACAAAACAAAAAAACTATTGAAACTTTAATAACCAAAACAATCTTAAAAAAGAAGAAAAAGGTCAGAGGTCTCATAGTTTCTGATTTCAAAACTTAAACTACAAAGCAACAGCAATCAAAACAGTGTGGCACTGGCATTAAAGATAGACATACAAACCAATGGAGTGGAATAGAGAACCCCAAAATAAACCCTCACATATATGGCCAAATGATTTTTGACAAGAGTGCTAACAACATTCAATGGGGAAAAGACAGTCTTTTCAACAAATTGTGTTGAAGTTGGACCCTTACCTAAGACCAATTACAAAAATTAACTTCAAATGAATCAAAGACCTAAACTTCAGAGCTAAAAACTACAAAATTCTTCGAAGAAAATATGGGGGAAATGCTTTATGATACTGGATTTGGCAATGATTTCTTAGGTATGATACCAAAAGCACAGGCAACAAAAGATAAATTTGGCTTCATCAAAATTAAAAAGTTATATGCCAAAGGATACCAGGAACAGAGTAAAAGAGGTAACACAAAATGGGTGGAAATATTTTCAAATCATAAATCTTATACGGAATTGATATCCAAAAATTATACAGAACTCCTACAACTCAACAACAGCAACAAAAACCCAATTAAAAAATAATAAAGGACTTGAACAGACATTTCTCCACAGATACACAAATGATCCAAAACCATTTTTGAAAAGATGCTTAGTCGCCATCACTAGTGAAATACAAATCAAAACCACAATGAGATAACCACTTCATATACATTAGCATGACTATTATTAAAATAAATTTAAAAACCAAACATAAAAACACCCAAATCCCCCAAAACAGAGAATAAAAAGTATTGGAAAGTATTATGCAAAAGAACTGAAAGCAGAGACAAAGAGATATTTGTATATCCATGTTCTTAGCAGTATGCCTGAATCTTGCTAATAAAACACTAATGCATCAACAATTCCTACTTAGGGCAAAAGAATACCTGAAGAAGGCCTGAATATGTCTGTAAACTGAAATAAAATTCAACTTTAGTTAATCTGTGCATATTAACCTTTGCCTAAAGTATTAACTAAGGCAACCAAAAATGAAAAGAGATAAAAGGCCAAGTTGTTCTCAATTTCCTATAGAGGCAGAATTTTAAAACAAGTGTACGTACCACTTGATCAGGACAAGAAGAGAAAATGAGCCTTGACACTGATTCCTACACAAATTATTGCACAGTATTTCAATATTAGGATGATCAATGTAATGTCTTTCATATAACTAAATTTTAAAAATAAGCTTAAAAAATCAAAGATTTCCCAATTTTAATATCTAAATTGAAATTATTCTATAAACTGATATTCACAAGCAATCCCTAAAAACTTACTCCTCTTCTTCTAAACTAAAAGCAAATATAACTGTGTTGCATACTTGAATAATCAGAGGATCTTATGCGAAGATCATGGCTCATCAAGCTTAAGTATGTATGAGAAAAATAAAATAGTTTGGCTGAATATTATGACACCTGGGTTATACAATGTAAAATTACAGTGAATAAAAATGACTTGTCCCTTGGTATCTGCAGGGGATTGGTTCCAGGACACCTGAGGATACCAAAATCCACTGATGCTCAAGTCCCTTATTTAAATTGGTGTATTATTTGCATATAACCTATGCATGTCCTCTAGTATATTTTAATCATCTCTGGATTACTCATAATACCTAATACAATGTAAATACTACATAAATAGTTGTTCTACTGTATTGTTTAAGGAATAATGACAAGGAAAAAAGTCTATACACATTCAGTACAGACACAACCAGCCAACCATCAAAGGCTTAACTACATAGAACACATCAGCAACAACGTAACGTTTTTTTCAAATATTTTCAATCCGCTGTTGGTTGAATATGTGGATATGTAAAGCTACATTTACTTTATACACAGGGAAATCATCAAGTCTGATGATTTCACTTTTCTTACAAGACAATGAAACAAAAGAGTAAGACATTTAAGACAGTCTTAAAGACTAAGAAAATAATGTCACTACCATAAAAATATTTAAAAACTACGTTTTATACTTATTCTACAATTGAACACATTTAACTTTTCAGTTAAGTTTGCACTAAGTTATACTATGGATATGGAGAAAGACATTTTAGTATAAATATAAACAAATGGATAATTAGAATTATGAAAAAAGGACTAAAGGAAAAAAATACATACTTTAGATTTAGAATGGCATATGCTATACCTATACTAACTGCAGGTCTAAGGAAAGTTAAGGTTTAAAAGAAATTAAGACTTACTGTTTGAATCAAAACAAGGACTCTACGTAGACTAAGTGTTGAAAGGTGAATTCTTCAATATGAAGGTAAAGCTTAGCTGTGTTGTTCCCCTCAGATTCCTTGGCTTATACTCTTTACCCACATCCTTCACTTCAGCTTAAACAGATTCACATGCTGTACTTCATGACCAGTTAAATAACAAGCAGAGTTCTTTTCAGCACTGCTAACAATGATTCTACTACTGACACGAGGGGCACTGTGTATTACTAATCCAAGTGATTTTTCATCCTATGAGTGCCATTTAACAGACATTTTTTTAGCACCAAAGAACTTGAGTAATTGTTTTCTGCATTGTAAAGACACTGACCAAATTGTGGAGTGGGGGTATAATAATTCAATAAATGGTGTTTAGATATAAACCACTTAGAAAAATAATAAGAGTCCTACCAACTTCACAACATAAACCAAAAAAACTCCAGTTGGTTTAAAACTGGAATGTATAAAAGGACCCTATAAAAAAATTTACAAAAAAAATGTAGATAAACATATATTTGAAATCTTGAATATAACAAAGGATTGGTAAAAACTATAAAGGAAAGTACTGACAATCAACTTGCAACATAATTTAAAACTTTTATAAATTTTATAAATTAAATTTATAATTTAAATTACATGAAAATCTCCACATTTAACTTAATAAAGTTAAAAGGCAAGTGATAAACTGAGAAAACTATTTAACGTACCTAATATAAAGAGCACTTAAGACCCATTTCCGGTCAAGATGTCAACGTAGGTAAATGCTACGCTTGCCTCCTCTCTCACGACTACATCAAAATTACAACTAAACTACAGAACCCGTCATTGAGAATTGTCTAAAGTCTAACTGAACAGAAGTTCTATAACTAAGGATATACAAAAGAACCCACCTCAAGAATGATAGGAGAAGCAGAGATGAGGACAGAGCTGGTCCCACACCCGTGTTGTGGTTAAAAATCAGGAGGGACAGCTCAGCTGTGGAAAGCCTCCTGGAGGAGCAAGAAGTCCCAGCCCCACACCAGATTCCCCAGCCCAGGGTTTCAGTGCCAGAGAGAGAAGTCCTCACAACTTCTTGCTACGAAAAACACTGGAGATTGTGGCTGAACAAGACAGAGAGCGGATGGAGTCCAAGATGTTTCTCTTAAAGGGCCTGCACATGGACTTACCCATTGATGGACTTACTTGTTCTGCGCTCCAGTACTGGGGCAGCAACTGCAAAGGTGCAAGAGCCATATGGGGAGAAACTGAATTGTCTGGCATCAGGGCACAGGCTGGAAGGGCAGCTTTCTCCCAGAAAGAAATGCTGCCAGAATCCATTGCTTCTTTGATGAGCTCTCCCTCCCCACAGTGTGTAGACACAGGCACCATATCTAAGTCTCCATCAACCTGGTTAACACTCTTCACCCCACCCTGCTGATTCCAAGATCCAACCCCAGCCAACCTCCAGGGACACCCAAGTTGCTCATGGCTCTTCCATACAAACGGACTGTCTTGGCTCATGGTCAGACTTTCCTAAAATCTCTCAATGGTTCACAAAATCCAAACAAGCAACATATGGCCTTGGCATGCCCCATGCCTTTTGCTGAGCAGCCCCAAGCCCAGCACTAATGGCAACAGGCCACAGTTCATTGCTTTGCCTCTTGAAGCACCTCCAAGCACAGCAGCGTGGTGGCAGCCTTCTGCAGACTGCTTTGTGGCTCATGCTAGGTGGCCCTGTGCAGGGCACAGGATGAAGCTGAACTTGGCCTGTGGCAGGGCCACTCCCCAGAGGTCCTGGAGCTAGCAAGCCCAGTAGCAACTTCAGACCGAACAGGAACATCACCTGGTCACCGCTGAAAATGACACAACCAAAGGGCAGACTGGACAGGCAACAGAGACATGATAAAGTGAATCCTGCTCCATAGGGTCAGCTCCTGCACCACAGCTCCTCCAGTGTTGTCACAGCCAGTTCTCACAACCAATCAGCCGGAGGGGCGATCCCTCCATTGATATGCAATCAGCAATAAAGGCTCAACGACAGCAGGAGGGCACACACAACCCACACAATGGACACATCTAGAGCACAAGGCTCAGGTGACTAGTGAGACTGTGCCATTAGGCCCCACAGGTCACCTACTACATAAGGCCACTCTACTAAGACCAGGAAACATAGCAGCCTACCTAATACACAGAAACAAACACAGAGAGGCAGCGAAAATGAGGAGACAAAGAAACATGTCCCAAATAAATGAAAAGAACAAAACTCCAGAAAAAGAACTAAACAGAATAGAGACAGGCAATCTACTAGACATAGATTCAGAACACTAGTTATAAGGCTGTTCAATGATCTCAGAGAGAGCTTCAAAAAGGAGATAGAAAACATAAAAATGGAGACAGAAACATAAAAAAGAACCAGATAGAAATGAAGAATACAATAACTGAAATGAAGACTACATTAAAGGGAATCAACACATTGGATGAAGCAGAGGATCAAACAGCAGTTTAGAAGATAAAGTAGCAGAAAACACCCAATCAGAACAGCAAAAAAAAATAATAATAAAAAAAATGAAGATAGTTTAAGGGGCCTCTGGGACAACATCAAGCATAACAATATTTGCATCATAGGGGTGCAAGAGCAAGGAACTAAAAATGTACTTGAAGAAATAATGACAGAAAAGTTCCCTAACCTGGTGAAGGAAATAGACATACAAGCCCAGGAAGCACAGAGAGTACCAAACAAGAAGAACCCAAAGAGGCCTATACCAAAACACATCATAATTAAAATGCAAAAATTAAAGACAAAGAGAGAATCTGAAAAGCAGTTAGTTACCCACAAGGAAGCTCCCATAAGACTGTCAGCTGATTTCTCAACAGAAACTTTGCAGGCCAGAAGGCACTGGCACAAAATACTGAAAGCGATGAAAAGGACCTACAACCTAGATTACTCTACCCAGCAAAGCTATCATTTAGAATTGAAGGACAGATAAAGAGCTTCCCAGACAAGAAAATGCGACAGGAGTTCAACAACACAAAACTAGTATTACAAGAAATGTTAGCGGGACTACTTTATGGGAAAAAAAAAAAAAAAAAAAATATATATATATATATATATATATATATATATATATATATATGTATGTATGTATATGTATATGTATATACACATATATATGAATAATAAATGGCAATAACTAGACATCTATCAACAATTACTTTAAATGTAAATGGATTAAATGCTCCAATAAAAGGGTGGGTAAGTGGATAAAACAAGACCTTATATATGCTGCCTACAAAAGACTCACTTCAGAGCAAAACACACACACAGACTGCAAGCGAAGGAATGGAGAAAGATATTTCATGAAAATGGAAACAACAGAAAAATCTGGAGTAGCAATACTTATACCAGACAAAATAGATTTTAAAACAAATGATATAACAAGAGACAAAGAAGGACCCAGTAATCCTACTTCTGGGTATTTATCCAAAGAAACCCAAAACACTTCTTTGAAGGTACATGTGTGTCTGTATGTTCACTGCAGCATTATTTACTACAGCCAAAATATGGGGCAATCTGGGTGTCCATCAATGGATGAATGGATAAAAGAAGAGGTGGTACATATTTACAATGGAATATTACTCGGCCATAAAAAAGAATGAAATCTTGCCATCTGCAACAAAATACATGGACCTAGACAGCATTGTGCTGAATGGAGTAAGTCAGACAAAGACAAATGCCGTATCATTTCACTGATACGTAAAATCTAAACAAAATAAACAAAACACAAAAAAAACCTCATAGATACAGAGACTATTTTAATGATTTTCAGAATGGAAGGTGGGTTGGGGAGGTAGGTGAAAAAGGGGAAGGGATTAATATGTGCAAATTGCCAGTTATGAATACAGTCATGGGGATGTAAGGTACAGCATAGGGAATATTGTCAATAATATTGTAATAACTATGTATGGTGTCAGATGGGTACTAGACTTATCGAGGTGATCACTTTGTTAGTTATATAAATGGCTAATCACTATATTGTACACCTGAAACTAATATAATATGGTATGTCAACTGTAATTGAAAAATAAAATAAAAATGATTAAAAACACACTTAAAATTGAATTTTCGAAACTGACAGAATGCATAAAAAAATAAAGACTGGCAATTCACACCACATATAAAAGTAAGAAGTTATATGAAAATAAAAATGATTACATTTGTATTAACAGAATAAAAGGAACAGGCCCTCCTATTCCCTGCTGATATTTTTCTGAAGGGTAAATGAACAATATGTACCATGGTTGTAAAATGTATATACTTTTGTATCCAAAATTTCCCTTCTAACAATTTATCCTATATAAATAAATAGGATATTGGCCTGCAAATATGCAAGCACAAGAATTCCTTATTTGTTCAGCATTATTCATAAACAGTAAAATTTTGCAATAAAGGACAATATCAATTAAAGGAGGTCCATAAATTGAAGAATAGGCAGTGATTTAAAAAAATTAGATCTATAAATAGAACAACTTTTAATAAAACAGGAATGTTTTTAAAAAGTAAAAATTTATATATAAGAAATATTCTAGAATAACCAAGGTGTTAACTGTGATTATCTTCAGTGATTGAGATTAACAGTGATTTTTTTAAAAATCTGAATTTTCTAACCTTCCTACATAGAAAACAGAATTTTAAATTATTTTTATTAAAGTACTCAAATTATTTTTATTAAATTACTCGTATTTCTTGCCACAAAGGAAAAAAATAACCCAAAACCCAAAAACTTAACATTTTCTTTCATATCTTTAATCTACAATCTGTGAATAGTCATGTTTTATTTATTCTTTAAAATGAGATGTATAGTGTGACTCCAAATATTTTTCTAATTATACAGTTAAAAAACTAAGAAAATAAAGCAAAATGTTGGAAGTGTTACCTCTGTATAGCAGAGTTATTTAATAAGATTTTCATTTTGTTCTATCTATATTATCCATTTTCCAAATTTTCTATAATCGTTATATATTAATACTACTTTTAAATTAGACAATAGTGGACTTTAAATTATATATATATGTGTGTATATATATAAATACATATATTTTGTATAGATATATGTATTATATCTTTACAGAAGTAAAAACAGAAGTAAATAACATCAAATTGTTTATAGTAGTTATTGTTGGCAGGGGTGGTTTTCTTATTCTTTCTGTGTTCCAACTTTCCCAGGAGAACCATGTAAATTTATAATGAAACAATTGAGCTATATTTTCATAAACAGAAGGACACAGATGAAATTCTAAGTTATCAAGAATGAAAACCTTAACTTTTTTTTACATCTTTCAGAAATATAACTTAAAAGAGGTTAAAATCATCCAGTTTTCTAATTATGATATTTAATTGGTTGCAAAAGTAGATTTCTCAAAGAAATTTGGTATCACAAATTATTTTTCAGGCCATTTGAATCTTGAGAATTTAAAATAAAGTCTGATAAGAATTAGAGAAAAATTGCTGTGTTTGGGTATTACATGTGTTTTATGTGCGTGTATTTTGTCCAGCAACACACAACTATTAAAAATTTGGCTACTATCATTGCCTTATTCACAGAATAAAAAGATTACCAAATTATAAAATACAATATATATGCTGATAGTCCTCTTTGGAACACAATTTATTTTTTTATACATTAAATAAACATTTATTGAGAACTACTATATACTCGGATGTTTTATCTTAAATGCTTGAATAAATCTTTGTTTAATACCAAAAAAGTGGAAAACGAGGTGAGAAACTGCCAATTCAGGATAATAATTCATTTTGGTTGTTTATCTTTAAGCCATTAGAAATGACATTCATTGAATTCTTTCCACATTATCATAAAAACACTTTTTACCTGCCAGTAACAAATTGCAGGAGAAGAACTCTCTCCTCTGGTGTAATATCTTCCACAACTTCCCAGAACCACTAACAACAAAAAAAAACTTAGTTCATATTTCAGAGTAATTGTAGACTTAATACCAGAAAAATATGCAGCATTCATAAAGCGTATTTTATTATAAGAAACTCATTTATCAAAAACGATTTTGTACAAAGCTTTCATATGCAATTCCCATGAGGAGAATTTAGGGTAAAACTTTACTTTGTTAATTAATGTAGGTTTTCATCCAATAGTGCTGAAAAGCTTACAAAATTAAATGGCAAAACTTAACTTCATTCTAAGCTCTAGAGAAATTTTACCTGAATAACTGGATCTTCTCTTTCATAGCCACTTGTGTATTCTGTATTTTTTATCCAATCACTCACATCAATTTCTGGCATGCCAGAAAGCAGTAACTCCTTTGGGGAAGAAGAAAATATTTCATTAATCTTCTTTGGGGGAAAAGAAACCTATTACATTTAAATAGTAAATTTGCCATAATTAGAAACTAATTCCATGTAAAACTGATTTATTTTTCTGACAGCTTCTGCATGTCATCAATAATAAGTGCTGCATGGGAGAGAACCCTTGACACTGATAATCTCAAATACTGTGAGATGTGGAGATGTCTCTACATTGATACAATTAAAACATAAGAGACAATAATTATGTTTATATATAAATGCACATGCAACAACAGTTTATATGTGCAACAATTTTATGAACATTATCTTTGTTTATTTTTATTTTATAAATTTGTTAAATTCTGTAGAGACCATACTTTCAATATGAAAGTGGTAACAAAGACCTGAATAAATCCTGGGTTAAGCAAAAGAAAAGATCATCAAGAAACCCTAATCATTGGGGAGGGGGGGAAGGTAATAACAATATTTTAAAAAAAAACAGATTCAGGCCTTTGAAGAACTCAATTCTGGAATAATTTGGATCCTTTAAAGTCAACTTTCCCCTGGATAAGAAAAAAATGCAATTTCCCTAGTAACTTTTGGTAGCCTTCTTTTTTCCAGTGAGATCATCAAACAAACAAAACAGCAATCAAATAACTAAAAATGAAATAAAAAATGGCAAAAGTATTTACCATTGTTTTCCAAGAGGAAAGAGAATATGAAAAAGAGCTTGTCCACATCTCTAAATCAGTCCATTTCTCACAGCTGGATGTGTTTACACAGTCAGGTGAGGTCATAACTAGCCTACACTTAACTGAAACACTGATAAGCCAGAATAGCAGGGTTTGTTATTACAGAAATACAGATATAATGCGGTTCAAAATCATGTTTCCTACAGCAACTATTTGTAATACATACCTGACTAACATGAAGTGTGTTAGAAGATTAATGAAGGTTAATATAAGGCAGTGTCTGAGAACTCTTGTGGATTTCTGAGATCTACTCAAGGATCTGCAAGATTCTCCCTTTTCCAACTTATCTGAGACTATTTTCTCGACATAGTTCGACCAAAAAAAAAAAATACCAAAACAGATAATGTGCAGAAGCAGATATGAGAACCCAGTTGACTTCTAAGCCAGATAATAAAGCAACTTGCAAAAATGTACAATGCCACTCCTCACTATTTTTGTTTTATTCTGGAAAATGCAGTTTCCATTCAAAAAATGTTATTTATGTTAATATGTAATGAATTACTTTTATATGAATTAATAATATACTTTACATTTTCTGTTTTCATTTCAAACACACTAAATATCAATTAATGTAACTCACATAAACAAAAAGGCTTTTTTTGTAAGGGTGTCCTAAGACCAAAAAGTTTAAGAATGGCTAGTGCTTTTGCTCTCCTTGTCATAATACTTGTAAAATACTTGTACTAGACAAAGGTGTTCTGGTTGGTGTCCATTTACCACATTTTCCACCTTTCTTTACACTGTTCTGTGCCCTCGGAGGCTGCTTCTAGCACAATGGAGCTCTTGCCTGTTGGCTTCAGGTTGGGCCCATCACTGAGAACAGGCGAAAGTGTGGAGATGAGAGTATTTTCTGCTCCCTCCCTGCTTCAGCACATCTTTTCAGTAGCCATGTCTCCTCATCACAGGGCTCCTTACAATAATTCTTCCACCTGCCTTTTCAATTCTAGGGGTGATAAAGGCTTTCTACTGTTGCTAGTCTCTGGATGCCTCACCAAATCTTGTTATTCTTAACACTGTCCACACCTCCGGAATAATCCCTTTGTAAAAAAGCTTTTTTATTTGAACCATCTGGGGAAATTCTGTTTTGTGGCAGGACCCTGGTATGGATCTGAGTGAGAATGCATTTTACACGTTTCTTACAATCTATGAGTTTAATCTTCTTCCCTGCTCAACTGAAGATAAGCTTTTAATAATCTTAAAATATTATTGTTAATAATAATGGATGCTTTCATTGTTAAGAATGCTTTGTTAATAATTATGAATAAAAATGACCGAGGCTATATTCTCTCAAGAAATTTGAACTATTTCATGAATACCATAACTTTTTATAAAGAGTATGAAAGATCTTTATTATCCTATTTAACACCTGAGCGAAAAAAAAAGTTATTTAATTAACTGAAAACAAACAGATGAAAGGGGAATTCCATAATAGCAAGTACATATGCTAAAAAGATTTTAAGTCCTCATTAATAATTATTTTTAAAATATAACAAAATAACTGAATTACTCTGTTGGAACTGGGTGCAACACACTATGTAACCCATACTCTTGGGTAGAAACTGAGTCATGCTGACCTAGTAGTCACATGGCTCAATGTTTTAATATCTTGGTACCACAGATACATTCATAAACAACATGGTATAAAAGAAGGACAGTCCCTCAGACACATGGTAGGAACCCCTCAACTGCAATATTATTATAGATGTATTATAACAGTGTTGTCACCATTTTTGATCTGCTAATCATCTCCTGACTTGGGACTGCATCTGTCCTGTGGATGAATACACCTCCAGTTCAGGACACTAACGCTCCTAGATACTCTTTTCTCACTAAAACTCTAGAATCTAGCCTGCATCCTTTACCTCAGATGCATATCAAAGCTTAGCTGTCTGCACCAACTTTTTAAAAAAAAACTTCCTATCCCAGTGTAGCACCCAGTTTTCCCATGAAAGACACAAAGTCACACAAAAAGTTCTAAAACCAAGTCCCACTTAGAATTCATGCCACTGAAAGGCAGTTTGGTGACATTGATGCAGAGACACTGGTTCTGGGTCAGAGAACATGGGTTCACAGATCGGCTACAACACAGTCTCCAGGAACGTGGGCAAGTTCCGCACCTTCCTTGGCCTAATGTTCCTCAAGTGTAAAACGGGAATAATAACACCTCAGAGGTTCGTTGTGAAGATTTTAAAAGTTAATACACATAAAGCATTTGGCAACTACTAAGTGTTTAATAATAAAATTATCATCACTGCATAAATCAGGGTCATATCTACAACACTGCTCCTCGCAAATAATCCCACCATCTGAACCAGCTCAACTAAGTAAAATAAAGCCGAAGTCTAAGACAGTCTAGGAATCCTGACCTAATTTCTAATATAAGAACCACAATTAAAAACGTACCAGTAGCAGACCTGAATGTGAAAGACAAAGGAATAATACTTTTAGAACAAAATATAGAAAAATATCTTTATGACCATGGAATAAGAAATAGTTTCTTAAACAAAACACAAAAAGCTCCATCCAATAAAAAAACAAAAGAAGAAAAAAACAAGTAACAAACTGAACCATGTTAAAAAAAACTAAATTCACTAAAAGACACCAGAGTAGATGTTCACAAACACATATTTAACAAAGACTCCCATAAAGAATAAAGAATCCTACAAATCAGTTAGCAAAAAACCCAAAAAACACAATAGAAAAAATGACATATTATTTAAACACTTCAAAAACAGAGTACACAAATGGCTAATACACATATAAAACACACTCAACTTCGTTAATAACCAGGGAAATGCAAATTAAAATCACAATGAAATACCACCTACTGATCCACCAGAATGATAAAAATGAAAAGACAGAAAACATCAAATGCTTACGGGGAATGGGAACACCCAGGACTCGCATACTACTTGTTGGTGAGAATATAAACTGACATACCACTTTAGAAAACTATTTGCTAGTATCTACTCTAATGGAATAAATGTACACCATATATGCCAGCAATTCTACTCCAAGGTATAGGACCTACAGAATACCTATGTACGTTCTCCTAAATACATGTCCTAGAGTGTTTGTAGCAGCACTATTTCAAATGGCCTAAAAACTAAAAAGTACCCACCAAATGTGCAAGAATAGAAAAGACAAAAAAGTATACTGACACAATGAAATACTATTCAGTAATGAAAATGAACAAACTGCAACTGCATGTACGATTCTCACAAAAAAGCTGAGCTAAAGAAATCAGATATATTCTAGGTGATTATTCCATTTATATCAAGTTCAAAACCATGCAACCTAACCTATGACATTAGAAGTCAGGAGAGTGGTTACCCATGAGGAGGGACAGTGAGTGGACGAGGGCATGAGAGGGACATCTAGGATAATTTCCTGATCTGGGTGCTGGTTTCATGGGCATAGTCAGCTTGTGAAAATTCATCGAGCTATACATTTATGATGCATGTACTTTTTCTCTATGTATATTGTAAGTCAATAAAAAGTTTCATAGAGCTTATTACCAGTTTCAGCAAATTACGTGGCAAAGCTTTTCTCAATTATTTATGTTGTTGCTTTTCGTTTATTACACCATAGCTCAAGAAATAATGTAGTTCTCTGTTAACAGTTCACAAGTATTCCTCCATTTTTAAATACTAAAAATAACTTTTATGGTTGTGTAAAAATTAGACAAGTCTATGCTAAACAAAACCATTAATCATAAACCTAAAAGCACACCCAAAAAAACTCAAAACTGGTACTTAATGAAACTAAGTCACCAAGTACTTAAAAATTAATTAGCAAATTCTGTCCACTACTGTGCTAAGATACACTATAAGTGATGTATTGAAATACCAGTATACATATAAAATCAAAGGTACATACCAATGTACTTATTCATATATTAAAATGAAAAGCATAGGGTAAAACTAATTTTATGAGAATGAAAACCAAAACATACTTCTCCATTGATCTAAAATTATTGCAAATTATACTTTTTAAAATAAGAAAATAGCTGTACTCTATTTAAAACACTGTGTTTTATTAAGGAGTTAGAAACTCAAAAAATTTGAAAATAATTTATTACCAAAAATAAAAGAGAAAAAAAAAATGGGGGGAAATGCAGACACAAATAATATAGAATTACAAATTTCATTAGGTAACAGTAAAAGGCAGGCAAATTAAAGGAGCATAACAAAACATTCATTAGAGACTAGGGATCAGCAAGGAGAGTAGACTCTACAGAGGTTTAAAGTGGAAAATTATAAAATTATATATATGATGAAATAAGCTGGAGAAGGTAACACAAACACAACAAGACAAATACTCTTAATTAATTCTTCTTTTTGGAAGTACAAGTATCAGGATCCTTTACCTCATATGGCCAAATAAAAAATTCAGAATAATGCGAATATTGCTTCTGGGAAGACTGGCCTTCAATATCTCCCATGTATAACACTTTGGAAATAATATTCCATTTTTGTTTATCATCACCACACTCCATTTCACATTAAGGAACTGCTAATCTGCTTACTGAGCTTAAGTGAAACCCAATCACAAACCTTTTAACAAATCTCTAAGCATGAACATTAAACCACGTGTCTCATTATACATTATTCCATTCATCATAGTACTCCAAAATTATTTCTGAATTACATCAATTGGAGTTTTATATGGTTGCATAACAAGAAAAGAACTGATGTTTTCCCTTACCAATTCATATTCATCAAAAAGTTGTATGAGGGAAGGTGGAATGAACATATGAAAGCCCTGTAAAAACGCATTGATCTGAGGCTGAATGGCTCTTGTCATTCGAAGTTCAGTAACAAGCTGGACATACTCCGCCTATTAAAAAAAAAAATTTCTGATGACTTTTTAAAATTCCACATACTTAAGATAATACTGATACAATTATTTCTCATTTAAGAGGTAAAGGTTTAGAATTAATTTAGCACCAATATTCAGACATCTCAGCAAACTAGTACTCTATCCTTCACTAAACTGTTTGGGCCAAAATCCTAGTAATCAATCACCCATGATTTCTCTCAAACCCTGTAACAGCAAGTGCTATCAGATCTACTTCCAAAAAATATTCTCAATCTGGCTTTGTCTCACCACCTCCACTTTCAGCACCCTTGTCCAAACCATCACCATCTCTCACCTGGATTATGGCAACATCTGGTGTCCCTGTTTATATCTTGCCTCTGGACTGCTTCTTCTCCACATCACAGAGTGATTTGTTTTAATATATGTTTTATATATAATTTTATATATAATTCAGATCGCAGAGCTCTCCTCCTCAAAACCCTACAATGACTTTCCATGACACTTAAAGTAAAATCCAAATTCCTTTCCTAGTCTATAAAGTCCTAAATGACCTAGCCTCTGCCTTGTTCTCTCTCTCATTTCCTTCCACGCTCCCCTTTGTTCACTCACTCTATTCCCTCAACACAAGCTTGTCGCAGTGTCTTTATACTTCCTGGTGTCTCTGACCAAAATGTCGCATTAGGAGGTAATCTCTCTGCAGGCTGGGGTTCTGTCTGGTTTACCAGCATATATCCTCAGCTCCTAAAACAGTGGCGGTCACTTTGTAAGTGGTCAACAAATATGTGATAAATACATACATTCAACAAATTCATTTAATACACACTTAGAACTTGATGAAATAGCCCATTTAAGCACAGCCGATTTGATTCTGAGTTAAGGCAAGCTATTTTCACACATTTTACTTAAAAATACATCATCGCCATCATGGAACAGTGTCACTTAAAATTTCACTGGTAATAAAAAATGTTATTTTGGCTCAGACCAGAATGAATTATCATATCTATAGATAGATAGATAGATAGATAGATAGATAGATAGATAGATAGATAGATGATAGATAGATGATAGATAGATAGATAAACTCTATCAATTGCTATCATTTATATATTTTAAATTACATTTAAGTAAAACTTTGTGAGTTAAAATCAATGATAGTTCTCACGTGCCAGGAACAAATGTTCTAAACACAAAGGGGAGAAAGCCTGTTTAAGACCTTTCCTTTATCCTTTACTTATTATTATTATTTTGGCACTAATCTGATGCTCTGTTCCTCAGCACCCCCCCCCCAAAAGAAACCCACAGGCACGGAACCAGCAAGTTATATATGACTGTTTATGATTACTGTTTATGATTACTGGTTATGAATTCTCCATACGTCTCAGAGCTACAGAAGTGTCACGGTGAATTTCTTACAGCTTTCCCAAAACCCCATGTGGCTCCTTGTACAATCTGGAACAGGGAAAGCTGCCATCTCTACTATTTAATCTATTCTTACCCAAATCCCACTCCCTATCACCCAAAGGTTTTTCCCCACTACATAGGAATTAATGTTACCACAAGTTACATACAGGTAGTTACTAGAGAGAGGGAGACAGAAATGTATGCCAAACAATCAAACAGAGATATAAAACTAAAATTTCAGGGTCCAATCAAGAAATAATAAAGAATAACACACTTCTAAATGATAACCACCAGTGATTTCAGCATTAGCACCTAATTATCTTTTAATTTATGTCTGCTCTAAAATTGCTTACTAAACATACGACAATTTTTCTGCTCCATTCATTCATTCATCAATCAAATGTTTAAGGTGCTGTATGAGACCCCATCTTTCCACTTAACAAGAACAGCTTTTTCCCAAGAGGTTTTACTTTTATCCTCTCAAAGTACCATTCAATAGTCATTGCTCAAGACCTTAATAAATTATGAATACTGAAAGAAAAAGATTTGTGAATTGCTCTAGTACACTTGAACTATTTTAATTTGCCATTACATTCCATATTTATAAAAATCGTACATTCTTTATCAATTCCTATTATTTCTGCATACACTCTATTTTAGAAATTAATTTTCAGAAGTATACTAAACTTTCTTCACATGTTCCCTTCTATTCCAACTAATATTAGTTATATTTTACATTTATTTCTGCAACTCTGGCCCATAGTTATTGGATATCAATTTTTGTGAAAATTAGGTCCTTCAGATACCAGACTCCATACTAAGTTAATTTAAATGTGAACAGATCTTGTTCTAAATTATTTCTCAGTAAAACAATAACATCCTAGCCATTACAAATACTCCTGAGTGTAGTAAAATAAGTTTTCCAGATAGTTGAAAGATAACTGTGTTTAACAGTTAAAATCTACAGAAAACAGAAAAAAATCTACATCTAACTGCTTCTAAAATATGACACTCTGCCTCCTTAAACAGCACATCCTTAAAACAGAATAACACACATTAACATTTTCATGATGATACAATTATTACTATGAATATCCACTGTTATTATCCACTAACATTTTGACTGTTCATCCCATGCTATAGAAACATTGGCTGCATTCCCACTTCCTATGATGGCAGCCACATGACTCATCTCCACATTTTATGCCCTCTCATAACCACATCAAATATCTTTCATGTCTTAAGGAAAACAGTGGACATGTAGACAACAATCAGTCTACAAAACACTGGCATAAAGAGTTGCACAATTAAACACTAAATATAAACCAAACCTAAAGTGTCATTTTGTTCTCAGGTATTAAAACGGATGATATAACTTGGGGGCCGGGGGATCTTTTATCCCCAACAGATGGAATATTTGCTCCCACCTGAATTTTGTTATTAATTCTTTAAGGGCATACAATAATACCAGATGCCATAGACTTAAACTGGAGAGTTAACCATATAGAAGAATCTGAGTAAGTACTTGTGTTAACACAGAAAGTTTTCAACTTAGAAAGCCTCAGCATGGAGATAAGAACAACAAAAAGCCCTAGCAACTTTCTTCTAGTTCAACCTCTGAGTCTGATAACTGATATAACTTAGGTAAGCAAAAAATAACTGCAATGGGAAAAATAACACTAAGATTAAGATGTAACTTTCGGACATTATGTTCTAGGTAAATTACATATCTAGTTACAGAAACATTCTGTTTAATGGTCTCCTAGTTTCTGAATGTGTGGAATGAATAACATCACCTCTCAGAAATGTTCCTTAAAATCCTAACTTATTTTCAGGCTTTGGACCTACATTACGTCTGCTTATTAGGGGTAGTGGTGATGTTGAAACTTGACGTATTTTTTGAAGCTACTTTTCTTCTTGAATATCTTTTTATTTCTAGAAAAAATATCTAAATAATATTTATTTAAATAATAGTCATACTTATTTAAATAGTCAACTTTTAATAGTGAAAACAAGATGCTCTTCTTCCTCCCCTCTAAACAGACCGATAAGTGTGGCCACATTTGTAAAACTGTCTGCCAGTTATTTTTTTTTTAGCAATTAACAGTTTAAATGGCATTATTATTGGCATAATTCAATTCACTGAATAGAAATCCTTTGGTAATATAAGCTCTTTCCTGGTTTTATCTACTTGATTATTGTTGCTCTGGTATATAGGAGTTCACACTGAAAATTTCTCCACCTAGAACTCAAAATATCTGGTTTCTTTTGTAGGAATAAGTAGATATAAGAAAAAGGAGAGGCATGTTCTTACAATGTAATGTTTTTCAATCATTTTTCTTTACCAGTATATTCTTATTTTTAAGGTCACAAATTAGTTATTAGGTTGGTGCAAAAGTAATTGCAGTTTTTGCAATTATTTTTAACCTTTTAAACCACAATTACTTTTGCACCAACCTAATACAAAGACTGATAGTCTGGTAAAAATCCTATTACTTCAGCTATCTTGAAAAAAAATTTAGTCATTGAAAATAGAGATGCTTCAGGTTACCATTTCATAGATTGGGTGAATTTTTAGATACTAACTAAATACTAACTAAAATGCAAGGAAAAGTATGTTCTCCTTGTTGACAGGAAGCTATTAAAGATCATTTAAAACCCAATTTAATAATACACACATATATTCAACATGGAGAATCTCAGACCTGAACTGTTTTAAAAGTTTTCAGAGTAATAAAAAAATCTCTCACAGTATACTTTTATGAAGACAGAAATAATGAATTCACTTTAAGTCAGTAATATATATACACACAAGCCTTTATTTTGTGCTTATATGTGCATCAAATGTGTTTGTGTGTGAAATAAATCAAGTGAAACTAGCAATAAAATATAAAGGTATTAACCATATAAAAACTAAGTAGAGGAAAACATGCTAAATTTGTATTTGCTACCTTGTTCATATTCACTGACTTAGTAAATGAGAGGCCCATCAGTTATACAATCATAAAGACCTTGATTTAAACTGAGGGTATACCACTTACTAATTCTGAACCCTTAGACGGTTAACTTCTAAAGAAATATAGTGTCATAGTTACAAGCTCAAGTTTGGAATTTATAGTCTGCCTGGGTTCAAATGCTAGCTTCAATACTTATTAACCATGTGATCTGGAAGAAAGCTACTTAAACCCTTTATGCTTCAGTTTTCTGACCCATAGAAAAGGGTATCTACACTTCATAGGATTGTTTCAATGTAAGTTAATATAAAGCACTTTGAGCAGTGCCTAACACATTATAAGCACCTAATAAATGTCAGATGCTTTTAATATTAAAGTTGTTTCCACATTCAATAAATGGAAATAACTATCTCAAAAGGCTGTTATAGTAAATGAGAAATGCACAAAGAACACATCTCAAATACATGAAATATATACAAATTACTCAATAGGCAATAGCTTTTATTATCACTAGAAACTAGAACTGATAGTCATGAGGTTGATAAAAAGGAGGATGGCAACACCACTAGTCATTCTGGGGGCCAATCCATGTAAGTGGCAGTCATCCTTGAGTAGTTACTTTTCACCTTCCCAAACAATTAATTACCGAGTTCTATAAATTATATATCCTTGAAAGCTATCTCACTTTCTCCATCCTCACTGCCACTGACTTATAAAATCCCTCATGCACACTCCACAGACCAATGCCACAACCACCTATCAGTTACCCTGACTCCAGTACTGCCCCATTTCAATCCATTTTTCACACTCCAAGTTGAGTTTCTTTTTCTTAAAAAACAGAAGTTCGATCATGTCACTCTCCTCTATAGCATCTACAATCATCCCCATAGCCTTCAGAATAATTTTCAAATTCCTAATTGTGAAGGCAAAGCCTTTCAGAATTTGGCCCCCGTCTATCACCCTGACCTTTTTTTCCACTCACTTTGCAAAGCTAAGATCTACATCTCTCACCTATCTGTGGTTCCCCAGACACATGCTTGGTCAACTTGGTGCCTTCCTGTAAGCCCAGGACACTTCCTTCTCCCCTTCCTTACTCCTGTCTGACCAGTTCAAGTTTCTTCTCTGTAATTCAACTTCCATGCCAGCTCCTCCATTCTGATATCCTGTCCTACCCTACCCTACTTTTTCCCCCTCCCAGCCTGAATGAACTTTATGATTAGTATTGTAAAAGTGTTGTTAACATTTAAAATCCATATAGCTTACTCTTTAGTTCTAACAGTTAGAACAGGTGTCACTTTTAACTCAAGATTTTATGGTTCTACGATTTCAGCTTTTTATTAAGAATTTAAAACTGAAAGTAAAAATATAAAAGCAAAACTTAAAAAACGAAAGATGAAAATACATTTAAATGTAAATGGTCAGCTCCTGGTAATTCAGCCATTTTCAAAAGTGAAAGATGGGGTTTTTTCCCCCTTTAGATTTCAAAATAAATCATTGACAGATACAAAATTAAAACAGCATTATAGTTTAAATGTGGAACTGATAGTCTTCTGGCATACATTACTTGCATTTTTTAATGTATTGCTTTTTAAACAAAGATATTTTCACCTATTTGGTTTCACTCTATAATTATCAAAGCCTTTCAATAAAATTTAGGAATAAATGACTCCCCCATGTGGAGATCAGCTTACATAGACCTTCTCTCACTAACAAGCTTGGAAAGTCATTTAAGCTTCAATGTGCTTATAAATTTTGAAGTTGAACTCCAAACATGACAATTATAACTTTATACCTATAAAGACCCTACAGTAACAGAAAAGTTCACGACAGAAATGTATGTTAAAAAACAATACCTCTAAAGAACATGGTTTGAAAATTTTATTTGTAAATTGAATACTTTTTAATAATTTTAAAGTGAGATGTAGGTATGTTTTCTAAAGACTTTTAATATTTAAAAATTAATCAGGTAGCTTATTGAATAAGCATTAAACGTTTAAGCATCAACAATTAGACATAAAATTATACTTGACTCTTACTGGCAATATTAGAAAATGAAGAGGCTCAATCATTGTGAGAAATGTTTATACCAGAAAAATGAAAGTTGAGAAGAATTAACATATTAATGATTGAGATCCTGCTTTTACCTCTATTACCAAATATAATCATTAAGAAAGAAGCCTGTAATCAATCAACCAGGGAATTAGTTCATGTAGTTAAATAAAAATGTATTAAACTTACAAACAAAAGTTTCAAGTTATTTAATACTGCAATAGTATTCCAGCCTCAGACTAGACTCAAGATGAGGGGTATACCTTCAATGTGAATATATTATTTGTTATTATTTTTTCAATATCTTCCTTCTTTCTGGATTTCAATAAAAGACACAAATGCAAAAGAAGTAATAAAATATGAATTAAAAAAATCTAAACAAATATCATGTCATAGTGGGAGGGAAGGTTTTTAGGAGAAAGAAGTATAAACAGCTATCTGTCACGTAACTGTTAATCAGTAAAGACCCACTGTTAATGGGAAAAGACCACTTTCTCATATAAAATGTATATGAGAGGAGTGACAAATTCACTCATCAGATACAGTATTCACAGACAGGACTCATGTTTGAAGAGTTCTCTCATGAGAAGCAATCACTTATTTATAATAAAGATTCTATGACTTTATTATCCTTAATTGAGAGTGGGTCTCCAGTGTAAAATAAAGTAACAAATGCACTACAAGGTGGACAATCTAATAATTAGAAGATTTAAAAAAATATTTTCATTCACTAGCAAACTCAGATTTAAAAAATTTAAGCATTTTACTATTTTAATCTTCTAGAGCTTCACCTGACTCATTGTATTACAAGTCAAGTAAGCGCTTCCTCGACATGATTAATTTTGCAAACAATATGAAGAACATTAGACATGAAAGTAGGAGACCTGGGTTCTGGCCCCAGCTTTAGGCTTCAGTGTCTTCATGTGTAAAATGAGTGAGTAGACTAAAAAATTTCTAAGCATAAATGTGCAAAATTACTCAGCTCCTGATTTTATGTTCAAAAATTAAACTTCATGTTTTTTTATATGTAGTAGCTAAGTTTCAAAAAGTAAAATTATGTAGCTTAATAAAGGTCTCCAATTCCCTGTATACCAGGGGTGCCACAAAAAAACGTATACACATTTTAAAATGTGTATACATTTTTTTGGCACATCCTCTGTATATCTGAAACGAAAACCTATTTTTATAGAAAACCATCCAATTAACTAACTTGTATTGTGCTCTTCAGTTTACAAAATGCCAGTAACAATTCTGTATGGGAGGCATTATCCCAATTTTACAGAAAAGAAAACTGAGACTCAAAGAGTATAGTTAAAACTTGGCCAAGTCTTTTGGCCTTTAAAAAAAAAATCTACATTTTACTAAATCTCTAGTATACAAAATGGTTCAATGAACTTTATTTTTTATAGTTGATTCTGAAGCTATCTTGGATGTATAAATAACTACAGGAAAGAAAAAAGGTCTTGTTTAACCATAAGCTGCTACTGGTAAGAGACAGAACTGGAATCTTAAAACCAGATATTCTGACTCCCAACTTCCTATATATCAAAATATAAAATAAAACTGTATTATATGTTAGACTAACATGATTTTCAACAGTGTAATTTAAAACATACGCCAAGATTTAAAAATAATATGCACAAACAGGAGCTATAATAATATATAAAAATAAGTTATAAAGTTAAAAAAATACCAAGTTCAGTGACAGATTTATTGTATCCTAAAAGCATGTGCAAAGTTTATAAACACTGGGAATTCTTCTTTTCTCTATTGAAACTCTTTAATATCTTACTTTTAAAACATGAAATAGTGATCAGTGCAAACATGATCTTCATGTAAGCTTTATTTCTAATCAAACTATTTAATAAGTAGATGCCCAATTTATACAATCAACTGAATCGTGCTCTAGGTTGCTTCAGGAACTGCCTCAGCATATCTAACACAATATTGAAATGATCCATTCTAATTTCAAAGTTTGATGTTTGATAGTTTAGTTAACTTAAATATTTTCTTTTACAAAATGTTATCAAACTCTAACAGTAAAAGATTTTTTTAGCTAGTGACAGGAGACTTCAGAGTAATTAGGAAACTAGCAGGGCCAAGTTACAAACAATGGCTAAGGTAAAAATTCAGATACTCACTTTGTTATTTTGTGTCACAAGAATACTTCCGCCCCCAGGTTTCAGAGGCACCTCTTCCATTGCTCCAAACACATCAGTCTCAACAGAAAAAGTTAGTTCTAGACCCAGATCACTAATATCATTATCTAAAATCCACTGCAAATTTTTGGCATATTCGGGATCAATAGATGCCACATCTTGGTAATTTACAGGAATACCTAAAAATGCAAACATATAGCAGTTATATTCTAAATATTTCTGCTTTCCTTCTCTGTTTAATGGTAAAATACTGCCCTCTGCAGATACTCTGCAAAACTGCAAAATATAACCCAATCCACAGCATAATTTAAATGGATGCTAACTCCTGAATTTAAAGATCTGTTAACTGAAGCTTATGTTTCTTCCACATTTTTCTTTGAAGTAGCTATTCAGGGAATAATTATAAATTTCAAAAATTCCAATTCTCTTAAGCATATTCATATTAAAATGCATTCTTAACATAAACATAAACACACTAAGATAAAAAAAAAAAAATTTTTTTTTTTTAGGAAAAAGTAGGGTGTTTTTTCTTTCCCTCAGGTCTCCAAATGCCTTACACACATAGGCAGTCTCCAAAAGAAATAAAAACTATCTCATCCACACTGCCCCCCCCCTTATCTATCTACTTAGTTTTCCCTAAAGACTATAGGAAAAACACTTTAAATAAATGCATATGGAAAGAACAATAGAACCACACCAAGAATGTGCTTGTAGAATGATCTTGTGAAATAAATGTTGACCAGTTGTCTATGGTTCAAAGCCAATCCCAAGATCTGTCCAGCAAATCGGAAATAGTTCAAGTGATCAGGATTTACATAGGAGTTGCTATTAGGCTGAAAAGTTGTTCCTATTAAATAAATACAAAATAATTTATTTTTAAGAACTTATATGCAGAAAAATATCATTTCAAAGCAGATAAATCAGTTCAACAAAACTTTAGCTAAGTTTACATTATATGTAAACTTCCTCAGGAATACTCTTTGTTGAATATATAATAGGCAGTGGACTTGGAAATACAAAAGATAATCATTAATTCATACACACATACCACAGTAAGTCTCTATGCAGAGAGAAGATTTTAGAATACTTTTAAGTAAAAGTAGTTGGAAGATGTGTCACAGAGATCCTGAAAATAATATATTAAAAGATCACTCACACAACACACACACACACACACACAGTTTTCCTAAGGGGAATAACCACTAGGCTGCGAATTAGGGCAGACATTGTCTCATTCATCTATATAGGCCCAAAGCAGTAGATATTCACTACTTTTTGCTCTGTAATGAATATAGTACTACAAGAGAATAACTAAACATTTTAAACTGCTTTTAAGTGATAGACTTAATCAGTGAATTTGCTGCCTTTTAACAATTATCAGAAAATTACCGAAGACCACAAGTCAGCCATTTCATCCTCATGACAAATAATCAAGGTTAAATAAGTACCACTGAGGTATAAAAGTAAAAATGGCAAGGGCAATAGTTACCGATTACTGTCAAAATGTACAGCAATGGAGTATGATTCCACTTATATGAAAAAGGTCTGGAAATAGATAGCGGTGATGGTTACACAAGACTGTGAATGTACTTAGTGCCACTGAATTATATACTCTACAATGGTTAAAATGGTAGAAAGAAAAAGTCGCAAAAGAAAAAATCTAGTGCAATGGAAAATTCTAATACCAAGAGCTCAACTTTAAATAACCCTCCTTCCTTGTTTTTCTGTGCTGATCCCTAACTCAGATTATAAATTCTCTCATCATTCAACAAATATTTACTGAGCTCATGCTATTTACTACTCTACTAGGCACCTGGGCTTAAAGAAAGAAGAACTGATACACCTAATGAAAGAGCATGAAAGAAAAATAAAGGAAAAATGGAAAAGTATTGAAAAGTGAGATGTTTGGTCATTTAGTATACATATTTTCACAATAATTCAAATAATTCACTTTATGCTTCATTTGTCTTTGATTTATCAGAGTTGACACTAGACTAAGTTTTGTGGCCAGTTTACTTTGATATAAGGTATAAATTTGGAAGCTTATGGCTGAATGACTTAAAAGACACAGATGAAGCCAGCTAGTCATTTACTGCTAAGTACACCTTTGAGAATCATTCCCAGTCATAATGTAAGAGTCAAAGCAAAGTTCTGTGAGATAAAGAAAGACTTCAAAGACAAATGTAACCATAATTTCAAAAAATATAATATTCTGAGAATAATCACAAATATTTTTTACCTATTAAATTAGTGATGTTTAGGGTTACTGATGAACCAGCAAAGATTTTTGATGACTCAACTTTCCTCCCCTAGGTGTGTGTTATAATTCCTTCTCTAAGTACTTTCTGGGCAGTCTGGGTTATTAAAAGAATAGATAAAGAGAAATCAAAAGAAAAAAAATGGGAAACAAATGGGGAAAAATCTTCAGGAAACAAATAATAGTTTTTAATTTGAAGACTAGTTAAAACAAAATATAAAGTTTATGTTTCAAGTTCAAAATAAATGTAACTGTGACACTCCCGGGTATTTTCATCACTTCAGAAAAATCTTATTGCACAAGGAAATATCATTTTCACAGAATAATACCATCTAATAGTTATTTCTGCTTTCTATGTGCCAGGTACTGGACTAAGCATTTTTATACAACAACTAAATGATTTCTCACTATATTACAAAAAAATAGGTGATCACCATTTCAAATAAGGAAACCGAGGTGCAGAAAGTTACATTTACTGGCCCAAGATCATAGCAAAAACGGGGCAGAGGCAGGATTCACGTCCAGTGTAAGACCAAAGGCCAAACTCAGCCACTATACTACATTACTTCTCTAGAGTAAACACCTTTTAATTTAATTAGAAGCAAGTTTTAAAGAAATTATTATAGACATTAGATCTATTCAAACATTTCCCACATTTAGGAATTTTTTAACTCTTAAATGTAATTCTCTTCATATCAACTAAATAAAAGAAGAATTTCATCTAAATTTTAATTTATCAATACTATGATCCCAAAGAGAACACTCATATGGCTAAAGAAAAGGACAAATCATAATCGTTATAGACTATGTTCTTCAATATATGTTCTGCTATAAATTTGTAGTATGAATAAGTACCTCAACTAATGATTCCACACCAAATCTCTTTTTCAGGTATGTAACTAAATAGACTCAGAAGGGGCCATAAAGAAAATAAATAAATCTTAAAATGCAATGTTTTAATGCTAACCTCTTATATCAAAGATTAGGCCTAAATAACTAAACTTAGTGCCTCATCAACCTTTTCAAATTCAACAAATTCACCTCAGAGCAAACAATCAAAAGTTACAGAGTTAAACCATATCTCTAAATAATTTTGAATACACCAGGTGTACCTGAGGAGCCCAGCCCACATCCCTTGCCTCTCTTAAAGTCACCCTTCTTATTCAATGGAGATTTGCTGCTCCTTTAGTTGGATGCAATCAGGAACTACAATTAATGAGGCACTATATGCTTACAACAGAATTGAAACACTTGGAAAAAAATTTTTCAGGAAATAAAGGCAACTGTGCAAAGCATATGAAAACTGAAATCCCACCTTCACTTGGGTATGGCTTTATTAAGTTACAGAACTCTCACGTATACCTCACACAAACAAGGCAGTATTAACCATTTCCATTTAGCCTACAGTATCAAACTATAATTCTTTAGATTACAAACACCATTTCAACAAAGAGTTTTTTCATCTGTATTATATGGTTAAATAAGAGCTTTCTACTTGTCAGGTCTTGATCTCTTAAAAGGACTGAAAACTAAGTTACTATACATAGATGATAAGATTTAACACCACGATTTCTAGATTTTGTTTTTATGACCAATATACTTTAAGACTTGGAAACTCAAAAAAGGGTTACCAAATTTTAATTTTTCCAAATGAGGACTTGTATTTTTTTTTTAAGTCCATCTACTATCACTATTTCACAGCAGGAAATTTTAACTCAAAAAAGTCAACTATAGGACAATCCTTAAAGGGAATAAATTTAGTTTTAGTTTACAAAGGGCTGATGAAAACGTCCTTGAGGCCAGCACTAGTACATGGGACAAGCATTTGAGAACCAACTGTTTAGAGGAAAGAATGCTAGACTGAGTCAGGTTCCACGCATGAGCCCACCACTCATTAACTATGTTAACATAGACAAAAACTCTGAATTTCGATTTTCTCTTCTATGGAATGAGAATATCCCTACCTATCCCACAGGCTACTATGGGAATCAAAGAATAAAATGCACTGAAATAGTCTGAAAATATGACAAGTCACAGAAAAGTCATCTAGACTATACAACTTACCATCAGCTGACTGGGTAAACAACGCATAATCAGGATTGACTATCTCATTAGACAGAATATCAAACCACTCGCGCACAACACCTTGACCCTGAGTTCAAGAAAATAAAATTAAGTATCAACAGAAATATATAATACGGGGAAATTTTTTTCTAAATAATAAAATTAAAATCATATTAACTTTCTTCCACTATCAATTAAGTATTCTATTTTATTCAAGTGCATTGCAATCTGTTATACACAATGATCATCACAGCACTTATTTTTACACCCACCATGCCTTCTTCTCCATGGAACCGTACAGCAATTCCTTGCTTTAGTTTTGCACAATTTGCTTTTGACACAACTTCACAGCTACTCCTAAAAATAGAATCTAAATATGTAGCATTGGTTAATTTTGCATATTAAAATTTACAATAATTGGTATTTTGTGCCTCACATACACATCCGTTTCTCCATTAAACATACCTCTGTGAACCAGCAGGATATCATTTTCATTCACTGGCCTGTGCACCATGTCTGAATCTGGTTGTCCTGAATGCAAATGTTCATAGAACCATTCACAGCGATCTTTAAACGGCTACCCCAACAAATAACAGTAAAATATGTTAGCACTATTTCAGTCACCTACCGATTAAATTTACTTAACTAGCATGCTAAATGCCCTTTCTACAAATAATCATTCTTAGACCTTTATTTATAAGTAGTTCTAGATAACGTCCTGATATTTCAACAACTATTCACAAAAAGGCAGAGTTTAGCTGAAATAGTTTGATTATCTAAAGTGTATTTTTAAAAATTCCCCATATTTTCAACAGAAAAGACTTGATAAATTAGGTTATACCTAAGAACTTACTATCAGATATCAGATATGTAACTGAAAACATTTACTTTCGATTTCTTTTAAACCCAACAAGGCTTACAAAAATGAATTTCCAAACCCAGAAAAATTATGTTGCATGCTTCATTTAATTTTTCATGAAAATCTTTTATACCTAACTTTATTCTTCTATCTATCCTTTGACTATATGCAGCAACCAGAAAAGAATTTGTCATCCTTTTTTCTTTCCTTCTTCCTTCCCTTCCTCTACCCTAAAAATAAAAGAGTAAGATCTCTTAAACGGGAAGAAAGTCTCTCTACCTTTTGTTCATTTGCCAGATATGCAACTACAAGGAAGTTGCAATTTTTTATGACTAATCAAGAAGTATTATTAAGTACTTCATTTGTGCCAACACTGAAGGTAACAAAAGAGCTGTAAAAATCTCAATTTCACTGCTAGAAACCATTTCATACAGTTAAAGAGATGATACTAACATTAGAACAACACAATATGTATATAATATTAAGTTCTAAACAGGTGCAAACAGTGAAGTGCATTAAGAATTTAGAGATTATGCAGATTAATGGAGTACGAAGGCTTCATGAGGTCATGGTTTGAACTAGGACTTAAAGCTGGGAAGGACTTGCTCAAGGAGGAATAAGAGCACAGCAAGCTAAGGGAGAGAAGGAGAAACTGTGTCTCCCTGGAAAATGCAGTGAAGGCTCTGGCATAACCAGAGTTCTCCCTTTCACATGCTGAAGGAAGTAAGTTTGCGCACGTAAATCGAAGACTTAATTATGGACCCCGAAAATCAAGTAAGAGATAAAGGGGTCATTGGGGATATTTAGTCAGAGGAATCACATGGTAAATGCAATCATTAAAATGAAGTAGCACAGTATAAAGGGAGCCCATCTAGGCAGCAGCTGAAATAATAAGTATTGAGTGATAAGGTCCTGGTCATGGTAGGAAAGAGGAATAACAAAGTAAATCTGAAAAACATTACTCCTTTGAATAAAGATGAAATATAAGATTTCTAGGGATAGACCTTAATAAAAGAAATAGCTTAGAAGGGGAAAACCCTCCCCTGACAATCTACCCCAATCCTAGGAGATACTGGTGGGAAGATAATGAATGAGGTTTTATATAGTCCGAATTTAACGTTATTTGGGATGTAACTACTAAGGACTTAGAAATAAATACTGGATTGTACTGCAGCTGAGACACTGGAAATAGCCATGAACAAAGATGAAGCTGAAGACAAGTAAGGTCCCTTGTTGAAGAGATTAAAGATATAGGTAACAAACACGAAGAACAGAGCAGTTTATAATCACAGGTCAGGACTGAGCATTTGCTTAGCAAATGATACACACAGCTAGAAAAGTCAAAGGAGAACCAGGGTGGTGCAATTATCACAAATGCCAAGTTACAGGAGATAAATGTGATCAATATCCAACACCACAAAGAGGTTATCTTTCAGGCAGTTTTTAGGACACTAGTAAACTTCTTCATCTGAGCTAAACTAAATATTAGTTTTACTTCAACAGACTTAAACATTACTTTTTATTAATTCTCAATAAAAACATTATTATCATAAAGATAACTGGTGAGAGATTAACTTCTGCCTTTTACTATATGCTTTCAGTAAATGTTACCGTTTAAAAAGTTAAACATATAATTTTGTCCATACTTCTAATAGTCTTCCATATTTTGAATAAAGCACTGCCATTATCATATTCACCACTGGGCATATAAATTGAGTATTTCATTTTAAGTAAACAGACTAGAATGTAAAGTGCTTGAAATATTAATGCTTATTATTTCTGAAACTTTGGTAAAAGAGGAAAAAAATTATACAGAAGTAATTATTTAAGTATGGGCTTTGAAGTTTGATAAACATAATTTAAAATCCTGGCTTTGTCACTGCTAGGTTTGGGAAAATGATACCTCCCTTCAAGGGCTAATTGTGAGGATTAAATGAAACATGCAAATATAGAACATAATAATGATAATCATAAATTAGCTAACACTTATTAAAGCACCTCTAAGCCAGCTACTGTTTTAAGCACTTTAGATGCATTTTGACATGTAATCCTCACAATACTATGAGGAAAAGGGACTCTTACTACCATTTCACAGAAGAGAAAAATGCAACACCAAGAGGTTAACTAGTGTAAATACTCAACACCCAATACTCAATAAAGAGGTGCTGTTCTTATTATCACTCGTAACAATGTTAAAATTATTGTAAGCATTTAAAATTGACAGTAAACTTACTTGCCATTATAAGATTAAATATTAAACTCTACCTACAAAATGTGAACCAAAAAATAAAAGCAAATTGCAATTTTTTTAAAGTAATTCAAATGAAACATTAGAAGGTACAAAATGCTACCTTCAAAAGCTAATAAAGTATTTGTAAGATCAAAACATCCACACAGGGGGCCGGCCTGGTGGCTCAGGCGGTTAGAGCTCCGTGCTCCTAACTCCGAAGGCTGCCGGTTCGATTCCCACATGGGCCAGTGGGCTCTCAACCACAAGGTTGCCAGTTCAATTCCTCGAGTCCCGCAAGGGATGGTGGGCTCTGCCCCCTGCAACTAAGATTGAACACGGCACCTTGAGCTGAGCTGCCTCCCGGATGGCTCAGTTGTTGGTTGGAGCGCGGGCTCTCAACCACAAGGTTGCCAGTTCAATTCCTCGAGTCCCGCAAGGGATGGTGGGCTCTGCCCCCTGCAACTAAAATTGAACACGGCACCTTGAGCTGAGCTGCCGCTGAGCTCCCGGATGGCTCAGTTGGTTGGAGCCTGTCCTCTCAACCACAAGGTTGCCGGTTCGAAAGAACAACAACTTGAAGCTGAACAGAACCCTCCACAACTAAGACTGAAAGGACAACAATTTGACCATTGTTCCCCAATAAAGTCCTGTTCCCCTTCCCCCAATAAAATCTTTAAAAAAAAAAAAAAAAAAAAAAATCCACACATATATACACAAAACTACAAAGACAAAGGGCACATTTTTGTATGTAAACTTTCTGAGTACCTGCATCTCCATAAAATAATTCACAAACCAGAACTGATTTACAGAAGCTCCTCTTAATAGTATCTGTATAGCAATACAAAATGTTTCTCCCTCTAACTACAGGCACCTGAAAACTACCAACAGAACAAGAATTCAACCCCTTAGCAGAAACAGTTTTTATTTTCACTTTTTTGGAACAGCCTCCAAGTTACAGAAAATTTCTAAGTAAAATAGAATACAAAGTAATTTTTTTCCTGATGTACATTGCCAGCATCATGGTCAGTCACCCCTAAATACTTCAGTGTGTATTTCCTACAAACAAGAGAATTCTCCTACACAACCAAATAACAACCATCAAAATCAGAAAATTAACAGACACATTACTATATAGCTAATCCTTAAACCCAATTTTAAGTTTTGCCAGTTTCCTAGTAATGTCCTTTATAGAACAATAACTCATGAATTGCATTTAGTTGTCCTGTCTCTTTCATTCTGGTAGAGTTCTTCAGTGTTTTCTTAATTTTCATGACCTCAATACTTTTCAAGAATGCAGGTCAGTTATTTTGTAGAATGTCCCAACTGGAATTCGCCTGACATTTTCTTATGATTAAATTCAGGTGTGCATCTTTGGCAGGAATGTCAAAGAAGTTATACCATGTTCTTCTCAGGGCATCCTATCAGCTGGAATACTTACATGTCTGCTTTCATCACTGCCAAACTTGTCCACAGTAATGTTCCTTTTTAATCTTTGTAATTAGTAAGTATTCCATGGGGAGATACTTTGAGACAGTAAAAATAGCCCACACATCAAACTTTCCATTTATTGATTAATTTTTTTCAATACAGACTCATGGGTTCTGACTTTATTTATAATATTTTGCCATCATTTATTTTGATGCTCAAATTGTTCCAGATTTAGCCCATGGAATCCATTACAGCTGGTGATGAGTCATCTTTAACACAAACCCATCATTCTCTAAACAACTTTCTTGCACAATAAGAAGTTCCAGGCTCATCTGTACTTTCCCTGACCCAGCCCTGGAATTAGCCATTTCTCCAATGAGTCATGCTTCATTGATAATGATATATAGAGGCCAAGAACTGGGTGCCAGGTTTGTTACATCTATCTAGCCACATTAAAAACTATAAGTTTGCTATATAGTTAGCAAACACTGCTATCTCCAATTCCAATCCAGAGGCACATGGTTCATTCTATTTTCCTCCATTTTGTAACTCCTTTCTCCAACAGCGAGAAACTAAGCTCCCATAATCTTTACTATACTTCCTTATTTGAGCAACCTGTATATAACCAATATCCTATCGCTAACATGAAGCCTACAGTGCATAGATACCCTCCATCTCACTTGGGCTCTGTCAAACTACTCTGAGCGACTATCACCACCCCCTCCATTGGACATGCTCCATATGTCACTTCAACCCACATACTCCATGCTGAGCCCCTTTCTACACAGATACCTCCTTATGACGCTCAAGCTCCAAAACTCCACACTGCAACACCAAGATACATGTGGACACCTTCCTCACCCTGGTCAGGCAACAAAATCCCCTCTGTGGGTCAAAAAGGTAGATAGCTAATGCAGACTGAATTGTTCAGGAAGAGAAGGGGGAGAAGGAAGTGAAAAGCAGAGATAGTATTACAAAATAGCAAACTACCTCTTTCAAAAATTAAGTTTGTTTCACCTATAATCTCATTTCCCTAGAATGGAGTCACATAGTATAGAGTAAGAAAATGAACTTAAGAACCAGATAGATTTTAAATTCTGGTTCTCCCACTTAGTCGCTGTACAACTTCAACAACTTACTTGACCTCTTCAGCTTCAGTTAAGAGTACCCATCTCACATGATTGTTATGAAAATAATGCATGTAAAGCAAATGAATAGTACCTCACCTAAAGTTAGCACTGAATAAATGTAAGTTATTACATTCTACCTTCTCCTTTACATTATCATCATTAAACAGATGTCTAAGGATACCTATATATGTGTGTATAGTTTTGTAAGAATTAATTCTTAGCTTTCTTTAACTTCTGAAAGGTTAATGTCCCTAAAGACATTTAAAAACACCTATAGTATTTATCTTATGACTACTAACCAAATCATAGCCTCTGGTCTATCCTACCTTTCGGACAAATTATTTCCTAAAAATTTGCCAGGATCATGTCATTCTCCTGAAGCAGTTATGAGTGACTCCTGACAGCCTACCAAAGAAGATCCTTTAATCTGGAAATCAATGCTCAACACAGTACGACCTCAATCTACCTTTCCAGAATTATATTTCATTCTTCACTTATACAAAATTTCTGCTTCAACCACTGTAGTTTTATACACTTTTCCACCTACATGCCCTGGTCCATATCTTGGTTAGAATGGTCATCTTCCCCATTTACTCCCATCAAAATTTTGCATGTTTTCCAAGGTCCAGTTTAAAATCCACTATCTCTTTGAAATTTCCCTTGACTATAGCAGCCAGAAACAAGCTCTTAATCCCTTAAACTCCTGAAGAACCAGGTAATACTGTAATTACTACTTTATTGGTGCATGTTATCCCCCTTGCTAGACAGATTAAGTCAGATTAAGTAAGAGTCTCTTGGAGAAAGGATATATGTTTTCTATCTCCAAAACAACTACCATTTATTGGTATATGTATGTATGTATATGTCAGTATTTAAAACTGATTCTTCAAAATAATTCTATGAAGTTGGTATCATCATCTATTTTACAGATGAAGAAACCAAGGCTCAAAGATGTTGGAAATGTGCCCAAAGTCACATAGTTGTTAAGTACGAAAACAAGCTTTGCCTAACATGTTTCACAAAACACGGTATATGGAAGGAACCCTGGCAGGGGAAAGGTTCTCAGGTCAAATAAGTTTGGAGGGTTAACAAAGTTAAATCACTATTTTTACCAAAGGGCTTCTCAAAGACTTTAACAAGCTGCTGATAAACTTTATAAACCTCCAAAAGGGCATATGTTATATTTCCCAAATGTATTTGGGGATAAAATCCTTTTCTCAAGGACTATGAGCCTTATAGGACTCGTGTTCCATGAAACTCATTTCAGGAAATGTGGCAACATCTTCTATTGTCTTTGAACAAATCTGTGCACATAGTAGGCCCTCAATACACATTTCTTGAAGAAAAAAATTACTCCTCACATTAAAGTAACATACTAATGTAACCCCACATACTAAAGAATAAGGTACTTTCACTCCTCTTATAGCAGGAGGTCTCAAGTACAATAATTACTTCATTACACAGTACTCAAATTTTAAAAAATTAATTTTCATGAGACAAACTAAAAATAAGATTAAGAGAAATTTCTACCTGTGCTTTTATGATATGCATGAATCTTGACATCAACTCCGGACATTCAAGGAGGAAGTGAAAGTGGTCAAATATAATTTTGGGATTTCTAAAAAAAAATACATATTTTGTTTACATGGACAGGAAGGATGAGTGGAATTAAGTGAAATGCAGATTCACATACATAAATACTGAAACAGAAGAGTAACATATATTAATCCACACATACTATACTTTCACTTGTCAGTGCGCATTTTTTTCAGAGTTTAATAGAAGTAACATTTTTTTTTGTCTTGAGATGAAAACTATAAGAGAGAAAAGGCTGTAAGGACAGTCCATGAATCTGAAACAGCCTTACCTGTTAACAAAGCATTTTAAAACTTCATCATGTTTGCAGACAAATTCAATGAAACGGGGTGAAGTCATTCTATGGGGGGAAGAAGAAAAACAATCAGAACACATAAACAAAAGTTGGTGATACAGCAACTTTGATAACTATATATTGAACTGGACTGGCTTCTAGACAAGAAAAAGGGGGAGGGTGGAGCGTCTTTATAAACTCGAGAAATTGAGGCTTGCCTAGTCAATCTGTAAGATGAAAAAATATATATGTTTTCATTAACAGATGATATATAAACGAGTGACCTTAAAAACCTTGAAATGTTAAGCATCGCTATTCTATGCATTCTGAATACATAATGAAGGGATCCTATATGACAATGGGATTCACCATTCTACATGTTAGTAACTTACACAATGTTTAAAACTCAAATATTTTGGACTAATTCTAGATCAGTCCAATGAGTATCATAAAAAAGATCAGAAAAGAACCTAAAATAAACAAATCATTTTGTTGTTACAGAAATTACAAAACAATCACAGCATTTCTTCATCTATCAGGGAAATAATAAGCATATAGTGTAAGTGTTGACAGTTAGGTTTTCTCTTTTTTGTAATGCAAGCGCCTGACTTAAGTTTTGGTTGCCAAGGGTTCCACTTCAAAGAGGCATACACTTCAAAGATGGCTATTTTTAATAAACACATTGCCAGCCACACAACTAGATAAAGAGCCAGGCCACCTCTCCCCACTGAGGCTCCTTTGTTTGAGAGATCTTGGTTGATTTCAATAACTGACAACTTGGCCTACTTGTTTTTTCTCTTCCCATGCTTTAAATTCCCGCTCTTATGTTTTAAATTCACCAACAAAGAGTGAGCCCCAGAAACCCTAGGCCCCCCACATTCTCAACCCCCCAAAAAGCAGAACTCCAGGCCCATAGGCACACCCATGGTGCGCTAGCTCTCTAGTGGGCCCGCGCTCTCTCACTCTTGCTCTCTCCTTGCGACCTCGCTGTGTGGCCCCAGGTGTGCCATGTAATTTCCAGACCTTGTAAGTAATAAACCTTTTTTTTTTTTTCAAAGTTTCCTGATGGTTATTGCTGAAGGGCGCCTTGGAATTATAATAAGAACCACAAGGGCTAGTCCAGCCACAAGATTGGTTATTGATAGGCTGAGACCTGCACACAAAACAAAGCAGAAACCCTCTTACCCTGGAGGCATCTGACAAGAACAGCACATGTAAAAAGCTTGAATGACAGCACTTAGCCGATTAGCTGTCATAGAAATAACATCCTGACAGTCTGCACTGGCTTCCTGTTTCCCTCCTAGAGCATCTGGTTTAGATTCCCTGGTGCCAGTGGATAGATTTTCATAGCTCCCAGGTCCTGGAGGTTCAAATGGAGGAATGGAAGTACCATCTTGATCTTGGCCTTTTTGTTTTAGTAAAATAGAAGTGATATCCGTTGAGTCCTTTTTGTTTTTCATCAGTTCTGTAGCTATTAAAACTAGCCATTCATCTAATGAGTGCCAAAGCAATTCAAGAGGCTAAGAGAAAAAGAAAAGTGTTTTTTAAATATCATTCTGAAACTCCAGGATAAAAATCCACACAGCCAAACAAATATTATAAAAGAAAATTTACTATAGATACTTCTATTTTGCAAAGTTAATGTGACCGCAATGCCTATAGGTTAAGTAACAAAAACATGAATGTCCTATAAATGACAATTTCTTCATCTATAGAAAAAATTTAATTTGCATTTATTTAGTCCTTGGACTAAAAAGGGAAAACTAAAACCTAACAAAAAAGGTATAAACAATCTTTCTTCTTGTAAACATTTTCAAATACTTAGTTTTAAGAGCACACATTACTTTTATATATACAATCCCCTTAACCTTTACTGTATTATAATGTGTCAACAATTTTCGATTATAAATTTTTTCAATTAAAAAAAAAATGAGAATCCCTTAACAGCCTAATAAACAGTTTAGTTTACTGTGCTCTTTTCTTCACATCTAATTCCTAGAATTTTGAAAATGTATGACAAATTTTAAAATGACATATTTATATACACACATAATACACATACATATACTTACACATACACACACACACACACACACACACACACACACAATCCATCTCTAAGAAACAGTAACAAATACTGACTACCAAGTTCTTGAATCCAAATAAAGAGTAATAGCTTAAGAAAAAAAATGTGGGGACAAAGTAAATTATTTCTTATTTCTACACTATTTAAAATATTCCTTTGGAGAATAGTAAAATGTCTTTTGTAAATTAACAGAAAACAAAATTTTATTTTTTAAATATTCTGTGATCACAAATGCTACAACAGGACTAAGTACTAGAGAAGATGAAAAATATACGTTGTCTCTAATAATTAGTGGTTTTTAATACAAGCAGAAAATAACTACTATTAAAAGACCTGCTACCTGGAATCTAATGTACAGCAACATGACTATAGTTACTATAGTTATCAATACTGTATCATAATTGCAAGTTGCTAGGAGAGTAAAGCTTTAATGTTCTCACCATAACAATAACAAAATGGTAATTATGTGAGGTGAAGGATGCATTAACTAACCTTATTGTGGTAAACATTTAGCAATATATATGTGTATCAAACAATCACATTGTGTACCTTAAATTTACACAATATTACATGTCAATTACATCTCAATTAAGCTGGGGGGGAAAGAACCGTCAGAACATTTTTAATCCCAAATAAAGGTTAATAATGGGGGTTAAGGTTAAATGGTCCTTCCTTCCTACACTACTTTAAATATTCCTATTGAGAATGATAAAATTTCCTATAAATGAATGTAAAAGTTAATCTTACTTTTTGATTCTTGTATGATCACAAAATGCTACAAACGAGGACATGTACTTTGGAGAGACCCACCCTTAAAATACTTCAAATCAAAGAAATAAACTTACTTTCAAAGACCACTATGGAGATTCCACAACCATATTTGGAACCTTAGAAAATGTTTAAATAACCTGTTCTGCCAGAAAATTGCTTCCAATTGTTATCTAACAAATCCCTCTGATATATCTTCAGCCTTCTTCAGGTTTCCAGAACATTCTTTTTGAGAATATTTGACTTAACTGAATTTGAAAACAATTAAATCACCCCTAAGTCTTCACTTAAACATTAAACCAAAAAGCAGAAAACAAAAGTGGAAAGAAAAAAAAAAAAAACCTACCACCATCAATAAAATCTAATTCACTCATTCAACAAATATTTAGTTAGTAAGTATTAGGTAAACAGGTAAGCAAAGGGAGAAACTAATTATACCCTTCCTGAGGTTGAATTTAGCACCCCTCTCACCCACAGGAGGGCTTTTTCATGATTAGGCACAGACAGCAGCTGGAAGATTCAGGGTCCATGAGCTGCTCAAAAGGTCAAAAGAACTGGCTGCCATAAACACTGACATGGTACCTTCACTGAAAATGTCTTAATTCTAATCATGATCCAAATCTGAGTCTATAGTTTCTCTTCATGAGCAATACATTAAGCCTACTGTCAGAGATGAAAAATAACTTTTTATGTCACCAAAACTATTTAGTTTTACATAGAAAATGAACTTCCAAGGAAGAAAGAACGGGTGGTGGTGATGTAAAAGTGCTTGAAACAAAAAGAGTAAATTGCCTCTAAATTAGGGCTAAAACCTAGAAAATCAACACACTGTATAGAGATGAGCCTAAGGCACAAAATGATACCTGCTACTCCTACAGATGACAGCACTGAGCCTGAACCTACAGCAATCCTGTTTTCAAATACTGGCAATGTGCAAAAATTAAAGGCGAATTTTTAATAATCCAGAAACAATATTAAAAACAGATCTGTGTAAAAATTATAGTGACAATAAAAATACTGAAAACCTAGAAAGAGTTTTCAATAAAGGAACACAGCAAAGAATTAAAAGAGAAGAAAAAAAAGAGAAATGGTTAAGTTATCTTAGACCCTTCTCTTTTTCCCACCTTTTCTTCATTCACACATGTACTAAAACTAAATCTCATCCTGGAGGTATTTTTTACCTAGGAAATTGTCCCTTTGAAGATTTGTTCAGAAAATTCATTCCTCAACAGCAAAAAGAATACTGTGAACATACCTTTAATTTCTAACTGTGGTAGCAGCCACAGACATAAAGGATTATAATACACTTTTAAAATTAAAAATAAATCATTGCCAACCATAGCTATGATGCTTCCTACATTTAAATAACGATAACAACATTAGATAAGATACAAAACACTGTATACATCAATTGTTGCTGAAAAACAAGTTGATGACTATGGAAAATATTAGCTGGCTTCTTTGCTGGCTGTGAAAATATTGCTTCATTTCATATTACTGAGTGATCTTCACCACAGAATTACATTCTCCTTCATATATAATTTTCAAAACATTTCAAGCTGTATTTCAAAGCTATAATACATAATCCAAAATGTATCGAACAGTTAAAAAGTTTTTCAACATCCATGGACCAAAGTGAGATACAAATTTAACAGGAAAGCATTACTAACTTAAATTCATTAGTAGTATCTTGAAATCCTGTTAATCTATTTTCAACTTGATAATGTCAAATGCCACAACCAAAAGGATAAGATCTTAAAGTTAAAAGTTTCTCAATCTTCCTTGGCTTCCAAATTTTCCCATTTATACCTCTATGAAACTGTTAACAGTCACAGCTTATTACTCACAAAAAAGAGCATATCCAAGTTCAGGAAGCTGAAACTGTCTTCCCCAGGCTCACCCTGCTTCAATAACCAGAACTACCTCCTCTTTCCAATGCTCCAAAGGCACTAGATAAAAATCTCTTAACATGGAAAAAATGGCTAAGTATTAAGATTAATTTAAAGGACTTCTAAGATAAATCAGAAAACTAACAGGATGCTAAATAATTTCACCTACTAAAAACACATGACCTATAAACCCACTCATATTAATGGAAAACTCATTAGTTAATCTTAATAAAGTGACATGTTAGAGTATCTTGTTAACGAAATGGAAAGTGGGGATCAATTGCTACCTTGGAAAAAAATGTGGTAAAAATTAAAATGGTATTTCCAGTCTAACATTATAGCAACTCAGCAAATGTTTAAGGTTTTTACAACTTGAATCACCCCATAATGAACTGAAAACCTTATATACATACATGACAATGTAATTTCTATTTTTATCCTTTTAAGTAGAAGGGTAGAAAATTTTGTCATCCTCCAAAGAATCCCCACCTAATTCATAAAATTAGATGGAAAGAGACTAATAAATTCCTAAAGAGTAACACTGTCACTTAAAAAAAATTTTAGCTGAATTTTATAAAATGTTCTAACAATGTGACAAATCAAAATTTAAGAGAAAGTAAATGGTCAGAGGCAAAAGCAGTTGTCACTGATGCAAAAACTAATACCTTAAAAAAAGAAATAAAGACACTAATAAATGAAATAAAGTAGAAATAATTTTTTACATTTATAGTTGATATATGACAATCAAAACAGAATCTGGATTCCATAACATAGCTTTAAAAAAAAAAAAAGAGTGATTTTTTTTTTACTCAGTTATATCTGTATTGACTCGGTAGGTAGAAAACTAACATTTAAATCAAGCATTAAATGCCTATAGAGAGGCTATTTAGCACATACTTATTTTTTGCTATCAGCAAAAAGTGGCAGATTCAAATTTTAATTAAAAAAAAATCAGACAATAGTGAATATAGATAATGGTGACTATATCTCTACCTGATTTGATTTTTCTATTCATCATTATAGATGAATAGAAAGAATGAGTAGAAAATCAAATCGGGTAGATTCAGTAACTACGTAATAGCATGAGCTACAGCAGAACACATTAAGAACAACTTCATGTAATGTGAATGCTTGAGCAGCAAAACTGACTTAAAACAGCGCTGACAAAACACTGGATCAATAATTTAGATTAGAATTTTACAAAGATAGTTATCATTCCTAACTAGTGTTCAAGGAAGCAGCATGTGAAAAGCCAAAATCTGAATTACAAGAAGATGCATAACTTCCTTCTTCCAGGAGGTGGCACAATAGGGGAAGAAAAAAGAAAAGAAAAAAAGGAAAAAAGTCACAGCTGAAAACTCTTTCCTACACTGATTAAAAAAAGAAGAGAGTGAAGCAGAACAGATACACAGATACTTATACATACCTTCCTAAAAAGCTATCATAACCTCTCTAGGTATTAAAGAATCTACTAGTGTCAAAATGCTTGCAAACCATTTATTTGTGTCTGCCAAAAATTTTCCATGTAAGAACCATTTAGCATAGTTCATTAATTTAACTTCAAATTTTTACAGACAGTAAAGGTATCAAACCTAACGAGTTTTATAGGAAGTGGCACATAAAAGGGGTTTTGTCTCTTTTTGGACAGATAATCCATATTTATACTAAAAAAACTGTTTAAATAACTATGCGTCTTCATGAACCCCAAAGCAAATTTTATGCTAGGAAAATCTCCTAAGATAAATTACCTTTTAAAAAAATAGCATGGAAAAAGTTATTACACATTTGTCCAAAATCTGAGTTATCTGAAAATATAATGCCATGAAAAAACATTAACAATAGCAATTACAGCCTTGTTCACTTTGTTTACTTCATTAAATTATAATTTACCACGGGTAGCAACACTGCCTTGGGTTTTGTATGGAATCATTCTTCCAAGGGCGCTATCCACAAACATGCTTGTATAGGAGATGCAACTGAAGCAATACAAAATATTTCAAGAAAATATGTATCTCAATGATTCTTCCTTGAAATGATCCCAGAAATTAACTGATGGTAAGACCAGTAACTGAAAGTAATCATATTTTTAAAAACATATATGTGGACACACACATAACACATACATGATAACAAAATCTAAATTTAAAAAAAACTGAATTATTTTCTTTCCTTCAAATCAGAAATAATTTTTTTTTTTTTAGAAAAGCATTATGGCTGTATATTGCCACATTAAAAAATCTAGAATCCAATGAAAAAGTAAATTTAATTAGATTTAAACACTGAATATCCTTACCCCTAGAAAAAAAGACTAATGGAATTAAAACTTTACTTGTAAGAAAAATATAAAGGCTCACCAATTAAAACTTGCTGTTGATTAGACAGAGATGAAAGGAGAAAGGTGTGCCTAACTTAAAAAGTGTTACAGGTATGAACCAAACTTACGTTCTGTGTATGAGGTTTCTGATTAATGAATGCATGCTTTGTCAAATTCATCTCTTTTACGTCTATCTTCCTAACAACGTCATATACTTTTCTGACCTTGAACACCTGGCTTCTTGGAGTTTTATTCCCGTTGTAGCCCATATCGATTCCATTACTGGGAGAGGATGGACCAATTCGAAAGACATGACAAAATATCCTCACAATCCTTAAAAGGCTCTTCATTTGAGCATCATAATTACTAGATAGGCTAAAAATAAAAATATGAACAGATTAGATGAAATAAAACAAATTACATCTTAAAATACTTTAAAACATTTTCATCAACTGACCACCTGTTTCATGAGTAAAATTCCTTTCCTATTATGATAGAGGATGGAATATTTTGTTTAATAGGAAGTTACCAAATATATATTACTTGGATTGCATATGAATAAATGATTAATTTTTAAGTCACCAGACTACAATGAATGATCAAAGCATAAAACATGAAGAAAAGCACCACTGTAGAATAGTTGGTTTCTTGAGATACCAACTTCAAAGCAATCTCAAATTTTCACTTCCAAAAGTACAGTTCTAAATTAAGTTGATTCTTTAGAACTCTGGGAACACTTCACAGAGAAGCAATGGTAGAAATGTTGGCCTTATGTTTTTAGGTCAATCCTCAACTCAATTGCAGAGGTTGAACTCTGTACTGTTCTATCCATAACCCCACTTCCCCTCCCCACCCCAGAATAACCACCAATTGTCTTATACAGAACATTCACAAATTGAATAACCTTAAAGTTACTATCTGTATCAGGGTGGTTCTCTATAGAACGGGTTGCCTTATGACTCTACATAAATATAGGAAATACCCCATTACAAAAAAAGAAGACTCAAATCCAGTTAACACTAAACCATACTAAATACAATATAAACTTCCTTTGACAAATCACAACACCCTACAAAATCCCATAGTGCCTGGGGATTGTTCATCATCATGAATTACTCTTCGACAGAGAAACTCTAGGAGACAGGCTAAATTTATATTGAATCTAATGTTACATCGTTTTTTTTTAAATTGCTGTTTAAGGGGTAACTTTATTTCAAAAACTCTAACATCAGTTAGACTGTATTACAATGGCTGCATAAAAGCAGAGTAAAGGGCTGAACAAACTTTTGGGCAGAATGGTATGAATGTCTTTGCATAAATTTAATTATCAAAACTTACCCTATCTTCCCTTAAGTGTATTAAAATCAAGTTCATTAAAATCTTCCATTAAGATATTTTTAAGTATCTTTTCTAACATTGAAAAAATAAGGATTAGTAATATGGAAATAGCAAATGCCTACTTCTAAGTATTTCGGTTTTATAAGTGCCTGATGACATGTGAACCAAAATTTCCTGACATTTTCACTTCAATATTCATGTTGTTTTCTCATTCTAAGAATGATTAAATTGTTAAAAATAGTCAATAAAAACGAACTATCAGTTACAGGTATTAGCAAAACATAATGGACATTGACTGGGACAGCTACCACATAATAACAAAACTCTTAGTAACTTTGAGTCAAATTTTACAGAATCATTAGTTTGGCTTGCACTGATTTTTACATATTTTTCTTTACAAAATGTTTCTAATTTTATATTATAAGATTGTTGAGATTAACAAAATAGAAAGGTAGTCTGGTTTCTGTTTCCTTCTTTTATTATGTTGCAGCTCTTGGAAAAGTTAACTACAATGAGGCTCAAATTCTTCCCCATGAGAAAGGTGTGATTTGATTTTCCTCTGCAAAAGTACCATATATATGTATTTGTTTTAAGTACCTGATCAAGAGATATCTTAAGTTAAGAAGTATTGTCTTACAGAATGCAATCTGTCTAATAATAATCCCTCTATTAACATAGTCTAATAATTTTATATAACTTTATGCAGTTTAAACTTCTTCCAAGTTCATTGGTTGGTCTAAAAATGTCATTTTTCACTTTCCAACCAGTGAAATATCTCTTTTGTATTATACAAAAATATTATGAAATCCAAACTTGATCATATACTTCCCAAGTTGATCATAAAATAATTTCATCCAAGCCATCAGGTTCCCAATATAAAAGTTTAAAAATGATGGTTCATAATTCAAAGCCCTAACAATGTACCTACCATCTGTGGTTTTTATATGAGAGTATACTTTCATTCAGTTTCTTACTTAGCAAATAGCTGTGATCTGTTCATTTGTACACTGATAGCTATCTTCACCTTCAATCATAAATATATAAAAAGCAAGATAACTCACTTAATGAAACATATTATGTGCAAAACGGCCCTCAGTAAATATATTATTTAACAAATATTTCCAGAATCAGACAAAAGGCTATTCATTTTTCCAAAAGTATGCTAAATAACATCTTAATTGTCACTAATTAATACATATTTGAATCATTTTCTTAATTAAAATTTCTATTAAAATGGCCCAAATTAGATCACATTGTGGTTTAAGAAACAAAATGATTCACAAGTAAATGAACAAAAGAAAGACAATCTACAAAAATACTATTAAACATATATTGGCGAGGAGAATGATTTGTATTTGAGAGCCTCTTAAGAATCTACCTCGGTAGCTCTGAGTTCTGTGAGCTGTTCTAGGAAATAATCGAATTCAAGGGGGTGAAGGTTATCAGAACTTCCAATCTGCAATCAAGTCACACAGAAGTTGTGGGTAACCTGGGAACGTACTACTTGCGATCTGAAGTGGAGGTACAGTCCTGTGGGACTGAACCCTTAACCTATAGGATCTGACGCTATCTCTAGGTACTAGATACAATAGTGTAAGAAGTGATTAAAATTGTAGGACACCTAGTTGGTGTCGCAGAATTGCTTGGTGTAGGGAATAAAAGCCCACACATCTGGTGTCAGAAGTGCTGTGAGTGTGGTAGTAGTGTAAGTAAAGGAGAAACACAGGAGGAGGACCGGGTTTTCCCCTAACAGCAATACAATAAATTCTAACACAATAACCAATAGTCACTACTGATCCCAAAAGGTATTTGGTATTTGCAGGCCCAAAATGACCATAATAAAAGCTTCTATAAAGCATCTGAGAAGCAACATTGTAAGTGGTGAGGCAGTACAGTTAGGTTAGCAAAGTAGCTTTAAAACTTGTGCTGGCCATGGATCCCTTTTTCTTACCGTTTCACCTGTTCCACTAATCTCCCTGTAATTTTTAAGAGGTAATCTGGAACCCAGGACATACATTTTTTTTTTTTTTTTTAAGTGAGGAAATGAATCCCGGTTCCTCTATGTATTAGCTTGGCAAATCATTGAACTTTAATTTTCTCATACGTAAAATGGAGATAATACCTAAATCACAAACTTACTATGAGGCTTAAATGAAATAATGTATTTGAATGTTCCTTAGCTAGTGCCTGCTTAATAAGTGTTAAAGGTGAACTTAAAATTAAAATGCACATACATAAAAACATAAATGCTTTCTGATAACTGTGAAAAATTAAAAGATTACAAAGTTTAAGTAGAAAAAGCAAGTAAGTCTTCTAATGTAGAAAAACTGGTTAAAGGTATTAGGCGGTATTTAAAATAATAATCATCATTACTGCAACGTTTTTCATTTATATCATTATCATCATCTCCTTTGCTACATGCCAGACACTATGCTTTAAAGCACCAAGCTTTATTTCTTTCTTACACCAATTTCTTAAGATATTTACTGCCATTTTCCAAGAAGGAAATAAAATCCTGACTAGACTGTAAATTAAACACAGGGAGAGATTTTTGTCTGTATTAATCATGATCACCTAGCAGGTGGCCTGGTGGATAGTAAGCACTCAGAAATAAGAATTAGATGGATGATGGGTGGATGATGAAAGGAAACTCTACAAAGTTACTTGCTGAGGTCACCCAGTAAATGGTGATGTCTGGATTTACACGAGTCTGGCTGACTCCAGAGACCATGCTTTTACTTAGTAGTGTGTCTAAATCTTAGATTAATGGAAATGACTAAATAAAAGAAGGGCATTACATAAAGCTGGAATTCAATGACTCTTAGAGACAGTCTAAAGGATTTCAAAGGCAGAAAGAGAATAATTTTAAAAATTAGCAAATGGTATTGAGTGAAACTGCTGAAGAAAGACTTCATGGCTAAAAGAACACGAGAAGGTGACCTCGGTAGCATGATATATAAGGGGTCTAGCAAAGATTCTTCTAAGTAAATAGTATAAAACGTGATTCTGGTCTAAAGTATATGAAAAGTCTGAAGGAAGACAGAAATAAAGGGCTAACATGATGGATTTGATAATGTAGTTGATTTATAGAAGCAGCATGGAGATCGGAGGAAGAAAGTCCAGTTGGAACTAACAGAGATAAGAGAAGAACATGACCTATTCTTAAGACTGCCAGTGTATTAAGAATACAGGTTCTTCCATGACCCAATGGGATTTATAGATGATGTAATACAGAATTGTACACCTGAAATCTATGTAATTTTACTAACAATTGTCACCCCAATAAATTTAATAAAAATAAATAAATAAATAAATAAATAAATAAAAAGAATATAGATGAAAAGAAAAACTACAAAGGGGAAAGCATCCAAATTAGAAGTAGGCCAAATGTGTAAGCCACAAAATACACATTAACCATTTCTAAATGGCTCTTTATTCCTAATTGAGGTAGCTTATCACATACAAAGAAGTGTAGTTGCAGGAAAATGTAATACATATATAAACGCAAGTATTATAAAGGCATTAATTCCATGGGCTTAGTGATGAGCCATTAAAAACACAGAATCTTTTGGAAAGAATAAAGAACTGAAATGAGGGGGACAGTTCAGGGAGAAAACTTTGTAAGGAATCATGAGATATACCGAGGGGTTGAAAAGTAGCTTATACCCAGTTTTATAATTAATGATCAAGATTCCTAAACTACTTTCTTGATTCTTCTTTATGCATATTTTATTTACATGACTTACAATCATTTTATAAAATTCTAGACACACATGCCCAAATCCATTTAAGTAAGTCTCTAGTTTTAGTCTCTTTAGAAACTAAAGTCTCCTCGATAAAAATTGACTGCCTGGTCCTTTAAAAAACAAACGATGTGTCAGCAAATTCTGAGAACATCTTATCACTGACAAAAGGCATCCAACAAAATAAACTGTTCCCAGAAAGCTTAAAAGGAGACAAAGCTGACAGATACTGCTACCTATTGATCTGTTTATATTTTGAAACACTTACCTAAGCAGTTTATGACCATTTGTTGTGGCAACTTCAGCAAGGCTTGTTAAAATCTTTAGGTATTGGCTTTCACTTTGCTGAGACAAATGTTCTAGAACTTGCCGTAACTAAAATTTTCACAAATAAAAAAATGTGATTATATAATAATCCATTAAACTTTATCAAGAAATTAAGTACCTATTAGTTTAACAAGTATCCCAAAGCCAATTAGCTGCAATGAAGTCCTTTACATTTTGCATTGCATGTACGTAGAGGTGACATAAAATCTTTGTTCAAATCACCCAGTAAAAAAGCAATAAAAAATATAAATAGAACAGAAATCACCAAGTTTACAGAAATTTAATTCTACAATTTAAGAGAAAATTAAATTCTGCAAATTTTCAAAGAGTAAACCTATTCTAAATACAAAGCTCAGTAAACTAGTGATTACCAATCATAATATAATATTCCTCCTTAGATTCTTTTCCTCTACCTATGGGGAATATTCTAATTATCTTAAGGAGATAGCAAAGACTCAGAGGACAGAAGATTCATAGGGCCAAATATTAGCACAAGGTTTATTAATTGTTATATAATTCATACTTATCCTACAATGCAGACAAGTAAATTCACATATTATTATAAATATTAACATGTTTATAATAAAATTACAAAGCACATTTGTACACTGCCATATACACACTAAGCATGAATAAAGCTTGTTCATTTACAAGATTACATTTACACAATTACATTACCATGTTTTCTCGGAGATCTTCACTCTGTGTCATTTGAATAATCGTCTGGAAAAGCCTAGGATGATACTGAATTAATACTTCACAGGTCTCTCCATATCCACCCTAAAAAACATATATATATATATATTTAAAATTATCTAGATTTAAAAACAAAGTTCCTAAAGGAAAACTTGTAGACCCCACAGGTTAGGTTACTCCCACAAGACTGCCCCCACTTCAGAAGCCAATTACAAAGTTCAGGCCACCCAAACTTCTGATGAACCAGCTATAATTAAGGAGTTCCCACACCTCTCCTTGAGTTTGATAATTTGCTAGAAGAGCTCACAGAACTCAGAGAAACACTTTACTATTATCTGTTCATTATACAGGCGACAACTTGGGAACAGCCAAATGGCAGATTCATAGGCCAAGGTATGTGGGAAGGACACTGAGCTTCCATACTTTCTGGGCATGCCGCCCTCTCAGCACTTTGATGTGTTCACCAACCCAGAATCTCTCCGAGAACCCCCGTGTTTAGTGATTTTTGGGAAGTTCCATTATATAGCCATGATTGAGTAAATTATTGGTCACTGGTGATTGTACTGATGCTCCAGTGCCAGCTACCTGGGAGTGAAGTCGAACAGGCTGCCCTCTAATCACATGGTTGGCTCTTTTGGCAACCAGCCGCCATGCTGCAGCTACCTAGGGCCGTTCAGCCACTAGGCATCTCATTCAACACAAAAAGATATTATCACTCTGCAGATTCCAAGAGTCTGAGAAGGTCTTGTGTCAGAAACTGGGATAAAGTCAACATATATTTTTTATATCATAGTTCCTTATAAAGATCATATTCTTCACAAAAAAAATTTTGTACCACCCTCTAATTTGAGAAAAAAAGTGAGTTTACCAGTCTCAGTTTCTATTATAAAGCAGGGAGCTAAGAATATATATTAACAACATACCTGTACACATAAATCCAGAGGGGTTACTCCATTTTTATCTGGCAGATATTTGGCTCCTCGTAATAGAAGAATCTGTGCTGTGTCTCTCTGACCATGACTATATAGAAATAGAACCAAGTTAAAAATATAATCCTTTTAAATTAGTCTTTCTCTATGAATTAGGGACAGTTAATATGAGTAAACAGAGAATTAACAATTTCAAAAAATTGAGAGGACGATCTGAACTATATCCTCAACAATCAGGAAAACTTTTCCCAATGTTAAGTCATACTTTCACTATGTCCTATTAATTATCAGAATTTAACATAGGACACATTATCTACAATAAATCATAATATTTGGGGATAAGTAGCTGCTACTCAAGTTTATGCTTTATTTTTTTCTTCCAATCACTTTCTTCTCAACTCTAACCTGACCTTCTTCCTATCACATACATCTAAAAGAACCTCAATACACAAGGGTACATTTTATGGCATTTTTATACTTGGTGAAAAAATAAAAAGGAAGGAGAAAAGAAACATCAAAGTTGAGAGAATGGGGGGAAGGGGAGAGTTAACTAGCTAAAAATACTCTCTAGTTATCCCATCTTTGTTTTATCAACTCACTCAGTTTGGCTTCTGCTGATAACTATTCAATCTGAGCTAGAATGGACAACTCTTTTATCCACATGCCCCATTCTCTCCAATTTACTCTCCAATTTACTGTCTAATACAAGTAAAATTAGTTAACTACCATTCTTTCAGCTAAAGGAAGTTACTTTGGGGGTAGCGACCACTAGACCCTGGGTCTTGTTACTCAATGAACTAATCTGATCCTAGATACAGGCAATAAAAAATAAATTTACAATCCAGGGCATTCAAGTTTAAACCTAATTTTACAAAACAGCTAAGGAAGTCATATAGTTTGGAAGACTATCTGATCAAATATTTTATTTTGTAGATGAGAAAAGCTACTATCTCAAGCACACGTGAAACTAGAACTCAGATCTCTGGTCTTGTAGACCAATACTCTTTCCATAATACCATTTCCTAAAAAGGTATGTCATTTCACAAAGAGAAAGACTACACAGATTTCCCTGAAACTTCGAAAAAAACAAAAAAAAACCCTATTATTTTCTATAAAATGACACTGCATAAAGCATAACTTATAACCAATTGGAATTAAACTTAAAATATAGGATCCTGGGGCAGCTGGTTAGCTCAGCTGATTAGAGCGTGGTGCTCTTAACAACAAGGTTGCCAGTTCGATCCCCACATGGGCCACTGTGAGCTGCACCCTCCACAACTAGATTGAAACAACTACTTGACTTGGAGCTGATGGGTCCTGGAAAAACACACTTAAAATAAACAAAAGTTAAAAACAAATTTTAAAAAAAAAAGGATCCTACTATATATCTGGTGGCATATAATCAGTTACCTCACTCTCTTGATACTTTATTGTAATACTGATTATCTTCCTTAATACAAATATCAATAGGCCAAAACTAACTTAAGAAAAATATCTAATTTACTCCAGAAAAAGGAGAAACAAGGTATTTAATATCTACATATCCAATTTTTCCAATTAAATCGTAAACGTATTTTTTTTTTAAAGATTTTATTGGGGAAGGGGGACAGGACTTTATTGGGGAACAGTGTGTACTTCCAGGACTTTTTTTTCCAAGTCAAGTTGTTGTCCTTTCAATCTTAGTTGTGCAGGGTGCCATTCAGCTTCAAGTTGTTGTCCTTTCAGTCTTAGTTGTGGAGGGCACAGCTCAGCTCCAGGTCCAGTTGCCGTTGCTAGTTGCAGGGGGCACAGCCCACCATCCCTTGTGGGAGTTGAACTGACAACCTTGCGGTTGAGAGGACGTGCTTCCACCAACTGAGCCATCTGGGAGCTCAGCGGCAGCTCAGCTCAAGGTGCTGTGTTCAATCTTAGTTGTGGGGGGTCGCTGCCCACCATCCCTTGCGGGACTCGAGGAATTGAACTGGCAACCTTGTGGTTGAGAGCCCGTGCTCCAACCAACTGAACCATCCGGGAGGCAGCTCAGCTCAAGGTGCCATGTTCAATCTTAGTTGCAGGGGGTGGAGCCCACCATCCCTTGCGGGACTCAAGGAGTGAGTGGGCTCTCAACTGTGGTTGAGAGCCCATTGGCCCATGTGGGCATCAAACCGGTAGCCTTCGGAGTTAGGAGTATGGAGCTCTAACCACCTGAGCCACCGGGACGGCCCAAATCGTAAACTTCTTGACAACAGAACTTATTTCATAGCACTGGTAGTGGCTTATAGTATGTATTCAATACAATTATTGAATTATATTACAGGTTTTAGCATTAGATACCATTCACTTGACAAGCATTAGATACCATTCACTTGACAAGCATTTAAGAAAGTGTGGCACTACAGAATAAATAACGGAGATCTGAATCGTAATTTATTTAGAATCTATTAGATAACAAGCATAATGTTCAGGTCTTTGTATAAAGTCTGATTTAATCCTTACATTGTTATTTAAAAAAAGCATTCACTCCATTTTCCAGTTGAGAAACCAATATCTCAAGAGTATAACGGAGTAGCTTAAGGTCAACAGTTACAAGGTAGAGCAGAATCTAAATCTAGATCAATCTGATTCCAAAATCCTTTATCCGTATCATTCTATTCCAACCAACATGAATATACAGAGTTTACTCTCAAACAGTAAACAATTTATTACTCAAGAAAATATGATGTAATGTACAAGGGGATGTATATATACTATGAGAACAATATGATGGGGATCACACAGTATGACCAGACAAGATCACCATGTAAAAATGGGATGTTATTCAATAAATACAGTTTTAAAAAGTCTCAAAATAATTTTGTACCATATATATAGCAAAGGAGATAATTAGCATGAAGAAAAACAATACCACTATGACATTTTTAGAAAGATGGGGTAATTTCTAAAACTACATTAAAATAACATCTATGATCAGGTGACACTTCATTTCAAAAATATATTAAAAGCAAGAAACAATAGCTAATAATATACAGAATCTGCATAACCCAATTAGGGCCTCAAGTACCACACTGTAACACGGCAAGAGATTAGACTACGCTACAACAGACTGCTCAGTGTTGCATAAAAGATTTTTCAGTTCAGATAACTGCAAAAATTTGCTCAATGAATAATTTTTCTTTACAATTCAACTTACTTTTAAATATTAATTAAGATAATACTCCCTTCAAGGAAGTGCCAATGTATTTTCTGGAAACTAAGAAGTTGGCAAAGATTTAACTAATAAGAAACCTTCTAAAGCACTTAATAGTACTGATTTCTTAAGCACTTTCTTTCAGTCTCTTAACTTTTTAGGTTCTTTCAGCAATATGATTTGAAAACTTGGCTAAAGTGCATATAATACATATATTGCCATATTTCTTCGAACTGATTATGAAACAGAGACCATATTTTCTAATGGTTCTTTCCTGTCCTAAAAGTTTACAATTTTGAGTCTATGGACTGCTTTACGTGGCTACTTTTTTAGTTCACTAATTGAAAGGAGTTGCTTGGTGGTAGCTACAAGTCTATGTGTAGAATCTCACCTATTTCTCGCTTTATCACAAATCTCTAAAATTCCATAAACATCTTATTAATTTACTCTATCTACATAATCCCAGCTAAAACTTTGCTTTTCCTAATAGAATCTACAGATACAGAAAATACTTGAAAATCATTACACATCCAAAACTTTATTTGAAGAACTCAGTTAAGGGAATGGAAAGCATTATGACTGAGTATAAAACCAATCTAATAATTTAAGGACTTGAAACATCTGTAGAGACCATATAGAAGTCCTAAAAACAAAGGTGCCTAAAGATAGGGGGGAATCAATGTGTGCCTATAATACTCATGAAAGAAAGTTAGTTAATTATAATATTTTATGCAAAATACTTAGAGGAAAAAAAGTGGCTCAGAACAAGTTCCTGTAATTTTACGTCAAAATCAGTCTAAAAATGACTCACAGAAATACTACATTATTAAATAGTGCTCAGAATTAGAACAGAAGTAATACGAAGAAAAACAAAAAAGGTATGCATAGTGGGAGAAAATTCGTATTTCTTAGAAAGACAACTCTGTATAACATGAAATGAAACTGAATGAGGACAATACAACTTTGAGCTCACTGGGGAGTGGAAAAGTGTGCTAGTGAGCTACTTACCAAGTACTAGGGGCAAAATACTCTGCAGGATGTTTTATACAAGCCATCTCATTTAATTCTCACTATAGTCCCACAAGGCAGATATCAGCATTTCCATTTCACAAAGAAGGAAACAATGCTTCAGAATTCAAGAAACTTGACAACTTGTATAGCTTTGGGGCTGGGATTTGAACTCTGCCTCCAAAATCTTGCTAGGCTCTTTCTCCTACATATCTCAATACCTTTTGAGTTTAATTCAAAATTTTAAAAAATAGTTCTGATAGTTGATCTTTACTTAAGATATATGATAATATATCTAGCAATATCTCTCAACAAATAAAAACTTACATTAAGCTTAGCTTTTTAATCTCAGAGCCCTATAATTTGTCTGCAGGTTCAATCTGTCCTATTTCCCATATTCCTTTCCCTTTCACTTATCACAGACCATACATAGGGAATAATTTATATTTTTAACATATACCTATATCTAGATAACACAAGTGCAATTAAAAGTTTGCCTACAAATGAACCATGTTCCATATCTATCATCCTGCCACAATAATGAATTTATTTTCCAGTTTCTATTTTAACCAGATTTGCTTAACCATCTTTGTTCAAAGAGATCCAATGTTTGTTAGATTAAAACTTAATGATGGCAATACAATACTAGCAGTTAAGTACTTCTAAAAAAATTATTCTACCATAGCCCTATGCTCAGACTAATTATATAAATATCCCAGTTCTGTACAATACTAATATACTTACTTATATTTTACCATTATATATAGCATTGTTTTACATATTTTTCAAAGATGTAATTACAGTGATTCAATAAAAAAACATTTAGTAAGTATTTAAGCACTGTACTACACATTGACTATAAAGTGGTGAATAAAATAAACAAAAATTCTTGCTTTCATTGAGCTTTCGGTCTAGTAGTGGAGACACGCTGTAAACAAGGAAATAAACAATTACAAAATACAAAGTACTATGAAGGAAATGATCATAAATTCTGTGATGGAAAATTTGGGGAGCGGCCTACCTAGGCTAGTCAGGAACTGCCTTCCTAAAAAGGAACAGTTAAGCAGTAACGTGAAGGAGTCAATCACATAAAAAGCCTTTCAGGCAAAAAGAGCACATAGGGAAAGCCCACTGGAAAGAGTTGCTGCGTTTAGGAACTCAAAGGGAACCAACATGGGTGAAGCACAGTGAACCAAGCAGGGGTCAGACCACGCTGGTCTCACACATGAAGGTAGAGTTTATATTTTATTTGAAATGCAACAAAGAGGCACTGAAAAGTTTTAAATATGGGGTTTAAACACAAAGTGACAGAAGTTAAAAGATTACTCTGGCTGCTGAGGAAAGAACAGATGGGAGGGAAACATAGAGGAATCAGAAGACTAGTTAAGAGACTACTGCAGTATTCTAGACAAGGGGTAACAACTTTAACCAAGGTGGTTTCAGTGAGCTGCAGAGAAGAGAGTCAGAATATATTCTAAAGGTGGAATTTATAGAACTTACTAATAAATTCCAAATTGAGGGTCAGAGAAAGAGAAAGAAATAAAAATCAATAATCTACCATATTTTGCTGTATATAATGTGCACTTTTTTGCCCAAATTTGTGAGGGAAAAATAAGGATGTGCATTATACATGGGTAGTACTAATTCCGTATCTATATAAATGTTTTTAATTTTTTTATTTACGCTTATGAGTTAAAAGTATAACTCTAGAAATCAATAACAATATCTGTATGCAAAATAATACCCTTGAATACGATAATCAGTTTTGTTGAACTTACGATGAGTTCTTGGCCTTCTATGATGCATAAATATTGAAAATTTATTACCGGTACATAAAATTTCTTGTACCTGGTATCTGTTCATTGTGTTCTGTAATTACTTGTTACATAAAATTTCTTGTACCATAATATGTTAAAAAAAAAAAGCTAAAATTCCTTATAACACAAAAACTAAGTACCTAAATGTAAACAAATAAAAATTTGCATTAAAAAATTAAAAGATTTTTTTTTCCCTGAAAGTCTGGGCCAAAAACGTAGGTGCACACTATACACAGGAGCTCATTATACACAGCACAATACGGTACTTTCTGCTTTGATCAACTGGAAATATAAGGAGTCCAATGACTGAAATGAGAAAAACTAGAGGAGGTTTCAAAAGGAAAATCAGCTCTATTTTGGACATGATAACATCTGAGATTCTGTGAGACTTGCAAGTGATGATGTAAATCAGTCCGGTGGACATTCAAATTTGAAGCTTCAAAGAAAGCTCTGATCTAGAGATAACCCCTCAAGATAGGATATGATATCAGAGAATCAAACAGTGATATCATTCATAAATTCAGAATACGATGGAAGGAATTGGTTTTAAGTCCTTATATTCTAACTCAAAGTTGTTCAATAATGATTTGAATCAGTCTTATCAAAGCAACATCACAGACCCTAAAGAGAATCTAAACAAGAAGAAAAGCAGGTCTTTCAGTCTAAAACAAATCTCTAATAAAATGTTATAAAACAGGAAAAAGGAAAAGAAAAGAACAGCTTTCTGGAGAGCTCTATATTTGAATTTAAGGACTTAAATAAATATTACAAAATACAACTCAACAACAAAAAGACAAACAATTCAATTTAAAAATGGGCAGAAGACATGAACAGAAACTTCTCCCAAGGAGACATACAAATGGCCAACAGATGTATGAAAAAAATGCTTAACTTCACTAGCTATTAGAAGAAATGCAAATCAAAATCACAATAAGATATCACCTCACACCCGTTAGAATGGCTATCATCAACAACACAAATAATAACAAGTATTGGAGAGGCTGTGGAGAAAAAGGAAGCCCCATACCTTGTTGGTAAAAATGTAGATTAGTGCAGCCTCTATGGAAGGCAGTGTGGTGGTTCCTCAAAAAATTAAGAATAGAATTACTATATGACCCAACAATCCCTCTCCTCCCAAAAAAATCTGAAAACATTTATCAGTAAAGATATATGTGCTCCGATGTTCATTGAAGCTTTATTTACAGTGGCCAAGACATGGAAACAACCAAAGCGTCCTTCAATACATGACTGGATACAGAAGATGTGGTATATATACACAATGGAATACTACTCTGCCATAAGAAAAGAAGAAATAGTGCCATTTGTGACAACATGGACGGATCTTGAGATTATTGTGCTATGTGAAATAAGTCAGACAGAAAAAGTTGAGAACCATATGACCTAACTAATATGTGGGATATTAAGCTGAAAGCAACAAAGGAACAAGACAAACAAATAAACAAAAACTCATAGACACAGACAACAGTTTAATGGTTACCAGAGGGGAAGTGGGGAAGGGGGATTGTACAAGAGGATAAAGGGGGTCAAACATATGATTATAGAAGGACTCTGGGTGGTGAGTATACAATGTGATATACAGATGATGTAGTACAGAAATGTACACTTGAGACCTATGTAATTTTACTAACCATTGTCACCCAATAAATTTCATCATAAATAAACATAACAATTCATATATTCTAAACCAAAGAAAATAATCACTAGTGTATTATGAACTACTCCTAACTGCAAACTACATTTACATTATATATATACGTACTTTATTTTATATATACATATATATGTATATATATATATATACATATACACACATATACACACACACACACACACATATACACACACACACACACACATATATACAGTGTGTATATGGGAGGAGGGGGTATATGTGTATAACCATAATATTGCTACCTCCTTAAGGACTAGGGTATATACATTCCAGTATCACTAATGTCTATAACAATGCATGGCACACAGTGAGTACTAACTAAATGTTTGCTTACTACATAAATGAATCAATGAACAAAATATATGCTTCAAGGAAATGAACCAAGACAGAGTACAAAAATAATTTAATGCATAACTTAATATCTAACAAGAATGATTCAAGAATTTTTTTTTTAAAGTTACATCCAGAGAAAGCAAAGACATGGCTCTGGACTAACACATACTTTAAACAGCTTATCCTACTGGAACTGACCTGGTACTTAATAAAGAATATAGGAAGTACTGATTATGTCTTCTCTTATTACTTAATAATTAGTCTAAAATTCAATAATGGAGTAAATGAAAAACTCCCACTTATACCATATAAAAACACTGACACGAAAATACTTTTCTCATGCAGTTAAGTAACAGAACCATAGTGTTATACTTCATCTTAAAATAGAGCATAATATTTGTAGGAAAATACACAGAAGTGTTTGTGTTTGGAAATACAGCAGACGATACAGCATTCTTTAATGAGAGCATCTGGAAATACAAAGTACCATACCTGCAAGCAAAGTACAATGGAGTGGCTCCTGATACGTTTGGCCTGTTAATATCAGCACCACTGTCCAGCAAGCACTGCACTGTCTGAGGGTAGAAAACAATTAAATGTAAAGCCAGAAAAGTCAAAGACACAATTATCATCATTTTAATTTAAATAAGGAAAGTTCTTGCCACACCTTGAAGCTTTAAAGAAGAACAAGTAGGAACACGACAATTATGATGGCTGAACAAATCCAACTTTTGGTAAGCTCTCTGAGCCTCACAGACACTGCACAATATATGTGGTATTATCAATGGAATATAAATTGTATTAACCTGGGAAGACTCCAGAAAGCTGACACATGTAGCTACTAAGGACTTCAAATTTGTCTAGTAAAACTAAGAGAGTGAATTTTTAATTTTATTTTATAATTAATTTAAGTTAAACAGCCTCATGTGGCTAGTAAATTGGACAGTGCTGCTCTAAATGCCTGAATTTATAAACAAGAATTTTTTGCCTCTTAAAAAATAGCTACCAAAGCTGTAACTCTCGCAAAGTCAAAAAGCACAATATTTAAAACACAAAAATGTTAACAAGCTAAGAGTCATTTTGCTATTAACAGTGGTCAATCCTGACTGTTTTTCTGATAGTCATTCATATATATTCTGTCCCCTAAGCTTTAGTTCTGCAATCATCTAATACTAACAAAAAGTAATCTAATATAAATCTTAATATCTTAAAAATACATATCTGATGATTAGGGATTGAGCAAGGCTCGCCGAAAACCTTAAAAAAGAGAATCTTTTCTGTTTTTATTCCTATGATCCTCATTTGAGTTTCTTCTGCAAAAAGGAAGAAAATGCATAAAAACTTAAAAGCTTTTGGAATTAGACAGTTTAATATTACTTCTGTATTGGACACGTGTTCATCCTTGTTGCTGCTCTAAAAACCTAATGCAATGTAAATAAAATAATAAGGCTATAAAAATCCACAAGGAAGAACAAAAAAGAATACAACAGCATACTAAATAAGTCAAGTTTTGGGAAAATGGCAAGCAAGCAGAGGAACAGTACCTGACTTAGCAGATCAAAGAAAGCTAAAGTTTAAGTTCCTGCAAATGGGGATCCCAACAATAAACCACCAATTCTCACTATAGGACACATACACAAAATACAGGACCTGGAAGTACCAACTACCATGGAAGATGGGAATAGTTACATAAAGTTAAAAACAGGAGTAGTAGTTGAAAGCCTATAAAAGAAACAATTGGACCGTCCCCCAGGACCCTTCCTCCCCATCCCATACTGTTAGCTACTATTCCTCCCTATACTGTCTCAGAAGTAGAGAGGTTTATTCTTTGGATAAAATGAATAGGGAGGTTCTGGACTGGCAACAAGAAATACATGTAAGAGCAGGGATAAGGAGCCATGCTGAAAACAACTAATTAAGTGAAAACCTCCAGCTTCCATATTCCACCAGACTCCCAGAAATCCAGTAGCCAGACTTAAAAACTCAAGCAGGAGACTAAAAGTTTCCTCTCGAGACTGGCACCAAAGAATTCTACAGCTACTGGTGTTACAGAGTCACCAGTGAAATTGCGCAATTGTCCCCTAAGGGGCATTTGGTAATACTAAAATATTTTTTTGATTTTCGTGACAGGGAAGGTGGAGTGCAATTGGCAGCTAGTGGGTAGAGGTCAGTGATAAGTCTAAACATCCTACAATCTACAGACAGCCTGCACAACAAAGAATTTTCAGGCCCAAAATATCAATAGTGCCAAGATTGAGAAACACTGGCATACTATAAGGCCAGTCAACAAACTCTGTCCATGTACACAATGCTTTCAGCTAACATTGTAGTGCCTCACCACTATGCACGAATGGACAGACAATATTTAAGAGACAACTTGAAGTAGGCCTGTAACATGAAAAGCAAAAATAAAAAAATAAACTAATAGAAAAAGGAAGTCAGAATAATAAAGACAAAAAAGGGAACCAAAAAATACAATAACAAAAATTAGAAAAGTAACAGATACTCTCAGAGAAAAAAGAAAAAATTTTAAATGTGAAAGAAATAAAAATTCAATTGAAGTTTAGAAAGGCAATGTTGAAAAACTACAAAGGAAGTAAAACAAAAATAAAATAGAAAAAAATGTGAAAATTAATAGATCAATCCATGATGACATCCTGTAGAAGTTGAGAATCAAGAAAAAAAAAGGTGGGAGACCCAAGGGAAATAATCAAGAAATACCAAAAAATTCCCCAGTACTGAAGGGCATGAGCTGCCAGATTGAAAAGGCTTAACACCTACCCAGTTTAATAAATTAAAAGACCTTCAACAAGGGACATCAAAGTGAAATTTTACAATACTGGGGATATAAGATTGCAGAGATAAACAGAAATAGGACTGATATTAAACTTCTCAACAGTAACACTGGAATCTAAAAGATAAAATGCCTTTAGAATTGTGAGGTATATGACTGCCAATGTAGAATTCTATACCTAGCCATACTATCATTTAAACATGGTTTTAAACAACAACAACAAATGCTTAGCTATGTGAGATTTCAAAAAATAATTACCTCCAATGTACCTTTTCTCGAGAAGCTAGTGGAGGATATCCTCCTCTAAAACAAGAGAATACAATAAAATAGAAGATGTGGAATGCAGAATATTGGAGCTCAAACATAGGAAAGACTAAGAAATTCCCAGGTTTACAGAAAAAGAATGAAACTGACATTATCTAATGAATTTGCCTTTGTAGAAAACAGTACTGAGATATCTCTCAGATCTTATTTTGTAAGAACATATAAGAATTACTGATTCATAAAAAGAAAACTGAGCAAAGCCAATTATTAATTTTAAGAAAAAGTCACCCTAGATAGGAAATGTTATTACAGTTCACTACTTGACTCAGCAGTAAACAATATTTACCTAACTATATATATATGTGTGTATATATATATATATGTACACATATATATACACACATATACAACTGATATTGTCTAACCAAAGTTTGTGATATAATTTTAGAAATTGAAGGAGAGGGCCTGGGAAGAGGACTTAACTTAAATCCTCACTCAACATAATGAACAATGATTTGGTGATATCTAAAAGTCATGAATTGAGAAAGAGCAGTAGAAACATATTATTTGGAAATACATACCAGAAGGAAAGCTAAAAATGTTGAAAACCGCTGCCTGGTGATCATCACTTGACAAAGAATGAGAGTTTAAGGGACTATCATTTTTTTATTAAAAACATTTTCATAAAAATGAAAATTTTAAGATATAGTATTAATGTTTTGTATTTGAATTTACTTCTATCTCAAGAGAAATTCTGAAATCTATGTAATATAGGTAACGTTATATAATTTATAACATAAATTATATATTGTTACATAAAATTTTATTATCAGCTATATAATTTATTTAAACTGAGCACAAGTGGTCAAGTACAGCTTTCAAATATAAGAAAAATAAGCATTTAGGTCACTATAACATAAGGCCTATTTGAGCCTTTTAATCATGACTTTCCCCTTTTTGATTTTTGATTTAGAAACTATGTATGGTACCAAATAGATGGACAGCAGCAATAATGTTCACTACCTTACAGAAATTATAGTCAATAAACTATCTTTCAAAAGGCTCAGGAGAGATGAAAGCAAATTATCAAAAATATATGTTAATATGCAATTAAAACCCAGCAATCCAGAGACAGAAGCTGAAACAAAATAACATACTATGCATTCATAAAAATTATTAAAACTGTAATGCTATATAAATACTATGTAAATACTATATAAAACTATAAGCAAAAGTTGTTAAAACTATATAATGATATAATAATATGAATAACCTTAACATATTCCTGGACACTGTACTAATAAGCATTTATCATTTTATTTAATACATCCTATGAGGAAGTTGATATTCTCTCCATTTTGTACAAGCAGGAAACCCAGTCTCAAAGAGTAATGTGCACTCCAACACAAATAAACAGAGAAGCAGAGACTAAAACCTAAGCCCACATTTATAAGCACTGATATTTACCTAAAAGTAGGAATTCTAATTTTTCTGAATTTAGTTTACTAAATGTATTATGGCTAATTTGGAATATAGTCTTCATAAGCTGCATTAATCATAAATGATTTAATAATTCCTATTAAATAAGTATTTGAGAGTCAAGCTCAAGCACTTAGACATCTATTTGTGTTTAGTTTTTAAATAATGTCATTTCTATACTTTTTACAGTACTTCTCTATTTTTATTTATACTGTAGAGCTTATAGTATATAAACAATTTAGCCCTTAGACTAACATATTCCTCTACTGTTCTCTTCAACAAAGTGGTGAGACAAACTTGGAACAAATAACAGCAAGAAAGCATGATTTACAATATGAACTGTCATCATATCCTTGTCTACAGGAAATATTCTACAAAGACAGTAGAAATAGTTTCTGTTCTTAACAGAGAAAAACACTTAAGAAAGTGGATATAGCTCATTCCAGCATTTTCTTTTCCATTATAAATCTTTCTGCTTTCCTGTTTTAACAGAATTATCCCAATTAAGGCCCTCAAAATACGCTACTAAAAAACATATTTTCTCTAAAAAAAATACGTTTCTGTTCTTAAGAGAGAAAAACACTTAAGAAAGTGGATATAGCTCATTCCAGCATTTTCTTTTCCATTATAAAGATTTCTACTTTCCTGTTTTAACAGAATTATCCCAATTAAGGCCCTCAAAATACAATACTTAAAAAAAAAAAAAAAAAAAAAAAATAGATTAAAAAAAAAAAAAGTTTTCAATGTTGCCTGAAGACAAACAGGGAGGAAAAACCCATTTCCCTCAGAGTAAAGATAAAAAATACATAAAGGGATTTGACTGTGAAGAATAAAAAATTGCCTTGCAACACTGAAATGAGTGAAAAGTCATCATCGATCTTGATGATTAAAAAATTTTTGCAGATTTCTTTTTGTAAAAGCTCTGAAACAGGAGGAGAAAGTGTAATACAGAATTCAATTATCAATGAAATGGCATAATGGGAGAAAGAACAAGAAAGTCACAGAGAACCTTAATCACAGTTATTTAAAAAAATTTTCCAGTCTATGTCTAATTACACACACACACACACACACACACACACACACAATAAAGTAACTTTGAAACCAGTAAAACTCAGGTGGATGAAATTATTTATTAAATTGAAATAAATACGTAAAAGCTCTTCAAGAAACAATACTGCTTGAAGATTTTAAACTATACAGAAGTATAAGGCAACAACATAACTTGAGAGAATACATTCTGGATGCAACTACTAAAGTCCCTAAGGAATCCCCAAAGCAAAGATTTCCAACAATAGATACAAACAAATCAGATATGACCTTTTATAAGAATCAGCACTATCAATATACACTACAATTAAAGGTACAAAAGAAAAAAGTGACACTCAGAAATGGAAACAAAATAGCAGGAAAAAACAGGCCGAAATGATACTGCATTTCACTAGTCCATTCCACCTTTCAACAAAAATTTCAAGGTCTATTATGTGCTAGGGACTACTCTAAATGCTGGAGTTACATCGATAAACAAAATAGACAAAAAATATCAGCCCTCATGAAGCTTACATTCTAATGGAAAAGGAAGACCAAGAGACAAAAGAATTAAATTATGTAAATGGTAATTAAACCTACCCAGAAAAATTGATAGCATTCTCTAAGACAGATTTGAATTCAATTTGTTTTAGCAAATTTCTCACCCCTAAACCCCTGCGTACAAATACTTCTGTGAAAACTGCACTGTGTCTGCTTAACAGACTACAAGCCACTAAGTCCAAAAAAACACAATTGTGATTTACAGTGGTCCTAAGCTCTTCTGTTTTCAAAATGTTATGACGTCTCATTTGCAAATATTAAGCTCAGCAGTTTACAATTTAATGTAAACATGTAAAAATATACCAACATAAATACTTGTGACTGCTAGCTACCATATTTTTCAAGTTATGGTTTAACACACAATTTTAACTACACTGAATTGAAATCATTTTATATGCCTAATTTAGATCACCAAAATATGCTTTTAAAATAATTCAGAATTTCAAATTCCCTGTCCAATCCTCTCCCCTTAAAAAAAAAAAAAAATAGAAAACTATTCTCCTGTTCCTAGATAATCAACAATGGGTGTCTTTCACCACATACACTAAGAAACTGATGGTTAGGAACCTTGAAGGAAAAGCATTGAAAGGGGATTTTCATATGGCCTTCAAAAAATACTTAAGAAGAAACAACACATTTTCAACAGACTTCGTGACCTTTCAAGTGATAAAACAATATCCTGAGTAGAAAACTAATGTGCAAAACTAATGTTTGGGTCAATCACAAAAGTCATTTAATTGAAGGCAATGACTAACAAAGACCACCTGTGTCCAATACACTGCTAAATTACAAGGTAAGAAATCCAAGGCAGCTCTATTTTATCAATGTCAAGTCTAAACAGCACTGAGCAAAGTAAAAAGGAATAGATATTCAATATTAAAACTACAAGTAAAAATCTGACTGGTATTATTTGCTAAAAGACCAAACAACAAAAAAAACAAGCATATTTGTTTTATCTTTTGTTTAAAAATAATTCTGGTTATTAACCAATGTTATCCCAATAAATTAAAAAAATCCTGAACATTAAAAAAAATTCTGATGACATGACTTAACAGAAATGCGTAAGTAGCTTATGCACTAAAAAAAAAAAAAAAAAAAAATGGCCAACTCACTACTCAGTGACTGGTTTTATAGGTCTTCTCTAAAAATTTGTCCACCTAAACCTATAGAAACTTTAAACTCTTAGGTAGTATCTAGCAAAAAATCAGTATTGTCCAGGTGTGCTAGAAAAATCAGAGAACAGGACAACTTTCTACTATTTGCTTATATTTCCCAGGAGTGATAAAAGAGAATTTGAACATTAGAATACATAAAACTACTCTGAATCTAAAAATACATTATGAAATGTTAGTCTATCTACCTGTGTGTCTCAGAGCCGAATCCAATTAATGTTTTTGCAAAAGCTTTCCATTAACCATGGCTGTCCTATAATCTCTGGATGAAAGTTGGAAAATGGCTAAAGGTACCAACAATCAATACTTGGAAGCTGAACACAGGGAAGCACTGTTCCTTAATAAGCCTACAATTTCAGTAAAAAATGCAGTTTGGTTCTATCAAACAACTGCTTTTAAGATTCAGGAGCTTAAATTTGCTCTAAGCAGGGCTCAACCATCATTTTATATGGTTGTGAAGCTTCATATTCAGCTATATAAACTTAGCAATATAAAGTTTATTCTGACAAAAATAGATTTATTTTATAAATGAATTGAAATTCGTCCATAAACTAATCCTGCTATGTACTCTAACTTACATAAATTGAGATTGAACCATTTGACAGCTCTCTAAGGTTTCTAAATTCAAGTTATTCCAGAAAAACAGTAAGCAACTATTTGTGGTAATTCAACACATTAATAAATCCTAACTAATGACAAAGAAAAAAGTTAGCCATAAAGTAAGTTCAATTTATGGCCAAAAAATTGGAATCAATTATACCTACGTACAATAATATTAAGTTTTACTACTCTTTCTAAAAACAAGATTAAAACTCAAACAACACACGGGACCTAGCTTACTGCACAAGAATAAATGAATTAAGGATCCAGATGCTGCTCTCTATGCTTTTCTTGCAGAATCACATCATCATGTTAATAATGGTAGTAATAGTACCAATACTATTGTTGCTCTTAAGTGTCTTCCAAAGAGTCCACAATACTTTCCTTAATTATGTAATCAGTAGACACAATATACCTTAGGAGGTCGATAAGAGCAGGGAAAGAAAAGTTGCCAGAGACTATATAATAAGCTAGCTGAATAATCAAACTCTGAAGTGATTTGTTAAAATCAATATCCAAAGACTAACCATAATTCTGGTAGTGTACAGCTAATAACTGCTGACCTAAGGAAAGTTATAAAGAATTACATTATTAAGGAGTTGTTACGATTGTTTCTTTCATCTGATCATTTATAAATAGTAATAGAAGTTGTTTAAAATCATAATGCTATTATGTTGCAAGGACAAAAAAAGGTCAGAATGCACTCTTCAATTGCCCACACTGCTTCCTTCCAACAAAAGGATGATGAGACCTTTATCTCGGTTTACCTCTAATGAAACAGATGCACCTATATGAAGTCATGGCAAAGATTACTTGATTTCTTCGGTATGACAAAAATGAATGAATCTTCTAAATTTTTTATCTTTAAAAAAGTAACGTAAATCTGAAAAGCATTTCTTGTCATTAAAGCAATATAGTATTCAATTATAAGTTCTATAAAGCTTTAGAACTCTTTGCCAATTACTCAAAATCTTTTCATGTACTCCTGAAATGAGATTAGAAGGTAAATTTCAGAAGATTTTTTTATCACATCTGCCCCTTCAATTTGCAAAGAAATGATATGCTTTAAAAGTGTTTTTACATGGAGTTTCTTTCCCCTTTAAAGTTTTGTATTTCGTTTTATAAAACATAATATGCAAACTTTTAAGCTTAAAAATAAAACAATCTCAAAACCTATGTCTACATGGATACAAGTATTGAATACCTTTTAATAAATTTATGCAAGAACTGACTACTTTGAGACATTAATGAAAAGGCTATTTTCACTTGCCACTAAAATAAGTCACTATGAAACCTGACAATGCATTTTAGACTCAGTATTCAACTTATGGAAAGATATACAAAGTGTTTAAAAAAATCAATAATCCCTATCGTGTAATAACTTTCTGTATCTCATAGCCCAGTAAATCACATCAAACTCAAGACAAAAAGATATGTTTGCCTACTGAGATTTGAGCACATCCCAAAAATATACGAGTAATTATGAAATATAGGTAATATCAGCATAACTATCCACAGATTTTTTTAGACGTATAATGCCTCCTGGAGGCTAGGAGATAGACTAATTTTTCAAGATTCCTTCTTGCCCTAATTGAAAAAGGATTAAAGATGAAAACAGTGATTCATAAAATAGTTTTCAACATTATCTGTATATGATCCTTGCAGATAACTATAACTGATCAACTATGACAAAATGAAATTCATTCACCAATACCATAAACCACAAGTTAACATGGCTTTTGTACACTTCCTCTTTTACTATATCTGCAAAATCTCACCCTGTGAAATTCATCACCACAGTGAAGTCAGGCTCCCTTTAAATCTTCTGAGAATACAATTCTTCAAAGGCATTTAACTATGAGGAATTCTCCCTTACTTTACCACACCTGCTTTGGGTTGCACACCATATGGAATATATTATACTTACACTAACTACTCTTCAATAATTTCAGAAGGCAATTCTAAATTTCTAATGCAGCCTGCAATGCTCATGTTTTGAGCCAAGGTCTTCTTAGTAATTCTTGCTTCTTCACTGATTCACGGCAGCTAAAAATTAGCTTTTGTACCTCATTTCTAATCTGAACTCCAGTTTTTTCCTGCACAAGTTCCTGGGCAACAAGTAAGGTTTGCAATCTTAGTAAATGACACTCCACTTATCTGTTAATAGCAGACAGTGTTTATATTGAAGTAGATGCTTTTCTGGTCCTATGAGAGCTACAAGCACAATTCACTCTGTAATATGTAAGAGTTGCTTAAAAACCTGGGCCATTCAAGATTAGCACATTTCAGATAATTTTTTTCCACATGGAACATTTTTTAAATTTAATAATGTTAATTCTGAGAAAGTGAAAACTAATGGGAAAGAACACTCATTCAAAATACTGGGCTAGTTTTCAGATGATAAAAGACAAAAAAATAAAAATGAATACTGGTGTTCAGAAGAAAGTTCAGGAGAAAAAAAAAATCCTTTATTCCTCCTTTTATCCAGCTCTTAGTACTCATATAAGACTGTCAACCATGGCCTCACTATCTTAAAGAAGTGAAATATTCTGTGAACTGAGGTCATTATAAAGTGTCTACACATGTAGGATCCCACATCCTGAACCCAAGTTGGGAGAAATGTGTTTGCAGAGATGGAAATTCAGAATTCCACTGGGAATTCTTCCAACAAAAAAGGTAAAACAGTGTATAAAAAAATACATGGGGCTGCCAGATGGCTCAGTTGGTTAGAGCGTGAGCTCCTAACAGGGTTGGTGGTTCAATTCCCACATGGGCCAGTGAGCTGCGCCCTGCACAACTAGATTGAAGGACAACTATTTGGAGCTGATGGGCCCTGGAGAAACACACTGTTCCCCAATATTCCCCAATAAAATTTTTAAAAAAATAAAAAATAAACAGACTTGTATCTTTGTAGTGTTGGTGGTGATTTTTTTTGTTTTTGGCTGTATTTTGTTACTGTTAGCAAGTAAATAAATAACATTCTATCATCAATAACATTAAATGTGGGTGGAAAAAAACACCCTAAAAATAACCAGGATAGCAAATTATTGCAAAGCACAAATTCATCTAAAATCTTAAGCTAATAACCATATAAGGCAGCAAAGTCTCCTAATGAGACAGAAAACTACTAACAATTTTAAAAGCCAAACGTTTGTACATAGGAATAACAGGAAAGTATTGCTATAAAACAGATGCATGATTTTAGAAATCAAACATCAGAAAGAAAACAACTGTCACTCTAGTCCTTGTATCATATTCCAAGACAGTAGACAAATACGATAACCCAAGTTGAACTATTTTAGCAATGTCAGTGCTCATTTTTTTTACTATCTAATCCCAATAGAAGCTTAATAGTAAAAAATAAAATATGAAAAATTTGATAAAACTGAGAACGTACATTTAAAATTTTAATACATTCAGCTATTACAATCTATGAATCAAAAATAAAATTGAATTCCAAATTATAAATATTTTGAACAGATTTAAAAGCACTGTTTTTCTATTCCTTTTATCCACATAAAATACAGTAATCAGAAGTGTGTATGATATAGAACATGTTGTAAGAATTTGCTATGACACTTTACGTTCCCAGTTATTCACAATGAAAAACGTTTCATGGATACAAAGCTTTCAATAAAGACATGCAACTGGGAGCTCTCCCCGCGAAGCTTACCGTCTTGTGACCGTTCTGGCAGGCCACGTGCAGCGCCGTCTGCCCCATGGCGTCCTCCACATCGACGTCACTGACGTGCTGCACAAGGTCGTGGAGCAATTCCGTCCGCCCGTTCACAGCCAGCCAGTGTATCTGTGCAGCCATTCAGTTACTTAGCATTTATGCAAGAGTGTTTCATATAAAAACAGCAGATAAATAATGTGATTATTTCTCAACTGTGGGTATGATACGCACAGTAAAGACCAAAATTAATATTTAGCCTTTATACTTTTTCCCTATATTTTTATATGGGGAAAAATACGCATCAAGGTGTAGGTTACACCAAAATCAAGCACTTCATGGTTAAAAGTAGTTAAGTATAGACTTAGAATAATCAAATATTCTGCTTCTTAGATGACTCTGGACTCTATGCATAGCTTCTCTCTAGAGAAAAGGCAATGGATATTTTTCCTTCCCCAGAAGTAAACATCAGTTAAAAAGTAACAGTACATGTCTTAATCTTTACAAATCATGCATGTATCCTGTATTTTACAAGTAACACAGGCATCATATCTAAACAATAAAATATATAGGAAGGATAAAAATATAAAGCACGTATAAATCTACTGCTCAAAGACAGTCAATGTTAAAACTTTGGACTATGCTATCCATGGATTTTCATTTTACTTTTTTCTATTAAAAAATATGCCATGGAACTTCCCCAAACACCACTGAAATAACAGTAAAGAGCACTTTTTCTTAAAGGACAGACCCACTAAGATAAAGAATACAATAGCAACGAATTTTGGAAGCTGGAAGCTTTTGACTTGTCAGAAACAAAAGCTAAATCCTAAACCAGAAGCAGAAAAAGCCAAAGAGGAAGGTGATTCAGATCACAGTACTCCCAAAAAGCTACAAAATCAGTAGTAAGCACCCTGCACCTCTTGAAGCAGGGGCAAATACAGGACTAAAACCACATCAGTTGAAAGTTTATTTCATAAGATTTAGACCCACAGATCCCCATCCCTTCCCAACTCTGCATGGCGAATAAATGCCCCTCCCCAGTCTGACAGGACACAAGAGGCTTGAAAATAGAGATGTCTAGATAAGAGACACCAGGCACACTGATGCAAGAGTATCACACTGAAAAAACAGATAAAGTGCAAGTTTACACACTGAATATTGAAATCCCAAAGCATTCTCCTCTACCCAGCATCAAGAACGCCAGCATTCTCCTGGTAGAAGAGCTTTCTCTGAGGAATCTAACCAGCTCAAGAGTAAATGCCAAAGAAACTGACATCTGGAAGGATCCTAAAGGCAAATACCCAAGAAGATCCCCCTATACTGAAGCCAACAGTGTACAAACCTCACTCTTTCTAAGAACTTTTTCCTGTTGTCCTATCAAACATTTGACAAATGCATCTAATTTGAGACCAAATAAAAATAAATAAATAAATAAATAAATAAATAAAGCAAAAAGTAGAGGAAAAAAGGGACCATGAATATTCAAGAAGAAAAGTTCCCAAAAAAACTGTATTTAATACTCTGAGAGAGAAAATATACTGACTGCAACCTTGAAACAAGAACAGGATACTATTAAAACAACAACACAACAACAACAACAACAAAATAGTTCAAAAAAAAAAACAAGAAAAAAAAAAACTCTCAGAAATTAATACTGTGTTTAGAGACATGTAAACTCAAAAGAAGATTTAGAATATTGAGGTCTCCCAGAAAGCACAAAAAAGACAAAGAAATGGAGAAACAAGAGAAAAGGTAAGAAAATCAAAAGAGTAGCTCAAACAGGTCCAACATTCAAATAACAGAATTCAAAAACAGAGGAATGGAAATCACTAAAGAAGTAATTTATGAAAATTTCTCATGAGCTCCCACTGCATGAATTTCCAGGTTGACAGAACCTCAGTATTACCCAGCCAAAGGGATAAAATTAATACAAAACAAGACATATAATCATGAAATTTAGAACTCTAAGAACAAAACAAATTTTATACGTTTCTAGAAAGAGAAAAACAAGTTTCCTAAAAAGAATCAGAATCAAAATGGCACCAAACTTCAAAACTGAAAGCCAGAAGCAATGCTTTTAAAATCCTAAGGGAAAACAACGTCTAGCCTAGAATTTTACTGTCAGCTAAATTATCAATTACATAATCAGACAGACTGAAAGACCCAAGTAATAATCAGTCATGCAAAGTGTCAACAAATTTACCTCCTGTGCACCCTTTCCCAATTAACTACTTGAAAATGTGCTCCCCCAAACTGACAGAATAGCTGTGAAAAACAGAACCTATATAACAAAGAACCCAAAACAAGTGAAAGGCCAAAGGAATCTCCAGAATGATGGTGAAAAGACATCCCAAACAACTGTGAAGCGGCCTAAAAATCAACCAATCTGGCGTAGAAAGACAGAGGCTCTTCTTCATGAGAGACTCCTTTAAAATGAATCAAGATGAAAGGTACTGAATATGAGGATATTTACAAGCTCAGGGAAAGTTTGGTATGGATTAATAATTAAGTACTTAGAAAACTTAAAAAAAAATTTTAAGCTGCAATAAGGCAAGAAACAAAAATAAAAGACATACAGATTAGAAAGGAAAAGATAAAACTATCTTCTATTTGCAGATTACAAAAAATCCCAAGGAATCTACAAAACACTCCTAGAACCAGTGAATTCAGCAAAGTCACAAGACACATAATCAATTCCTAAAAAGCAACTGCATTTCTACATACTATCAGTGAACATGCAGAAATCAAAATTAAAAACACAATGCCATTTATAACTGCTCCAAAGAAAATGAAATACTTAGCTTATACACTTAACATATGCACAAAGTCTGTATGCTGAACAGTACGGAATGCTAATGAAAGAAATCTAAGACCTAAATAAATGAAGAGACATATTGTGCTAATAGATTGGAAGACTAAACACAGTAAAGATGTCAATTCTCCCCAAACTGACCTATAGGTTTAATGCAGTTCCAATAAAAACCCAGCAAGGTTTTTTGTCATAGACAAGTTTATTCTAAAATTTATATGGAAAGGCAAAGGAACCAGAATAGCTAACACAATCTTTACAAAGAAAAATAAAGTGGGAAAAATTACTCTGCCTGATATATAGCTACAATAATCAAGAGAGTGTGGTACTGGCAAAGGGACAGACACATAGATCAATAGAACAGAACTGAGGACCCTGAAATAAACCCATACAAATATGCCCAACAGATTTTTTGAGAAAGATGCAAACCCAATTTCATGCAGGATGAATAGCCTTTTCAACAAACAATGCTAGAGTAACTGGACTTCATAGGCAAAAAAAAAAAAATGAACCTCGATTTAAGTGTCACATCTTATATAAATATTAGTTCAAAATAGATCATAGATATGTCATTTGTTCAAGCGTCAAATTATAAAACTTTTTGAAAAAAAGGAGAAAATCTTCAGGATCAAGCACATAGTAGGTATTTACGAAATTCCTGTTGAAAGAATAAATGAAGAAACATGAAGGGTCCTTTGTGAAGGAAACCAGCCAGGAAAGCATGTCGTCAACAATTCTCTCCTTTTGTACAAAAAATCCTGGGGCTCTTGGCTCCTGGCTGAAGGTTTATTCCTCCTCAGGAGCCCTTGGCCTTTCTTCCCCCATGTATGTGGCAACTATTCAATTCTGCAGCAGCATATTTTTGCCATCCCAGCTTCTGTCAGCTGATGGGGTCAATGAGCTGTACTATGGAGTTCATTCCACCACAGTGGTCTGGGACTAGGCAGGAACACGCGTGGCGGCCAGGATGGTTTCCAAGAGGAGGTACACCACACCAATGAGGGCCACACGAGAGAACACCAAGGTCTATTCCAGGCAGAAAGACAGCAGACGCTGTTTTGCCATAAGAAGCCTTATGGAATCAAATGACTCTTTAAATATATGCATGAGTAATTTTTTAAATAAAAATTTGATTTAAAAAAAATTTCTCTCCACTTCCATTAAAGTTCAGAAGTGAGGAGAAGAAATTAGCAGATAAAAACTTCGGTGATTAAACAGATTATGTGAATTTTGGACATCTTACCTTGCTTATACTAGATAGTGCCCTAAGGATAGATCTGTGTCAATTCCATCGTTTTATAAACCTCTGTGGTACCTATCATATCACTAAGCATCCTGTAGATATTCAAAATACAGTTTTCCTTTACAGAGATGGTGTTATATTGTTAATCTGCAACAACATCTGGATTATCACAGGAATTGTGGATTCCATATAATCATGATTGAGCTTCTTCTTTAATAAGTCATTCTTAGAATAATTAAAATCTTAGGGAAACTTTTTTTTTATGCTCCACCCTCCAGCCCCCCAAGCAAAAATTTTTAACCAGAAAGGTCTTGAAAACTGTCATGGTATGAAAATACTCAATGTTCTTCTTCATTCATAAATTAAAAGATTTAAAATCTACAAATACTACCAAAGGGAGGTAAAAAAAAATTTTTTACTGAGTATAACTGACAAATAAAATTATAAAATATTTGAAGTATATAACATGATGATGTGATTATACACTGTGAAAGGATTCCCACCATCCAGTTAATTATTAATAATACATCCATCACCTCATATATAGATAAGTAAACTTTAATAAATAAAACTTAATATCTTCTGTCACGACTTCAAAACAATTTCCAATAATCACATAATTCTATTTTATCTCTACTTCTAAAACAAATAATGCACCATTGAATAATAACAACTTGATTAAAATTTTTGGACTTCAATCTCTTCAGAAATATCACATACCTCTCTATAATATCTATGTGGATCAAAAACATAGTAATTTGTTTTTTAAAAGTAAGTGACACGGCAAAATGAATAAAAATACTAAGTAAGACCTAACAAGTCTGAAAGGCTATAGGCCAAAATATTGACAGTAATTAACTCTGAGTGCAAGGAATACAGGTAACTGATCATTCCCTTGTTACCTTTTTTTTTCCTTTTATGCCTACCCATCCAATTTTCCCATCCAATTTTCCCACAATGTGCATATTAAAAGAATTCAAAAGGACAGAATGAAAAACAGCTCTCCTATAATGACACATTAGCAGAGATGTTCCTAAGAACTCCCTTGAAAGTCAGTGACAAAAGCTAGGGGAATTAGACTTAAAAACAAAGAAAGGGCAGAAACTTAAAAAGAGGGGAAAAGGAGAAACATGGTGAACCAAAATTTCTCTTAACAAACATACCTAAGGACTGTATCTCACATCATTCCACATCTTCTTAATTACCACAAAGAACTAACCTGTAAAAACACTTGTACTACATTTTGCATTACTATCACCTTCAATATTATTTTCTAAAAAGTATTTTAAAAATCTCACATAAAATACTTAGCACTTACTGCCGTAAGGCCTTCATTATTACAAATGTTGACATCAGCACTGTATTCTAATAATTTACTCATGCATTTCTTCTGCCTGAAAAGAGAAAAAGACAGTCACAAATAACTGACGCTAGAAAAATAAAGAAATGACAATTATTTTAATGAAGTATTAACTACGTTCAACACTAGTTGATGGTAAGTATCAGTCCATTCCTGCAATATTTAAATAAACCCTATAACATCTGAAATAAAATACAAATTGTTTCTATAACTCAAAGATAAGATAATGAAAAAGCACAATGAGATTTTCATGTCACTGGGACAAATTCGTCACTCAATATGCTGAAATATCTAGTATTGACTGAATATTAGGAATAGTAATCTTTATTACAAATACAAGACAAAAAATATAAGTCTAACAAAAGGGGACTAGGTACAGCAAAAGAATGTCTGAATGTAATATTATACATTCTTGATTATGAAATATTTAAAAGTTAATACTAAGATAAATTATAAAAACATAACCACAAAATTAATAAAATGCATATATATATATATATATATGCATCCCCCTACCTACTTCACTTTTTTTTAATTATCTTTACTGTGGTAAAATACACATAACACAAAATTTATCATTTTAACTCTTTTTAAGTACACAGTTCAGTGGCATTAAGTATATTCATATTCTTGTGCAACCATCACCACCATCCACCTCGAGATCTCTTCATCTTGCAAAACTGAAGCCCATTGATCAGTAATTCCCCATTCTCTCTGGCACCCATAGCCCCTAGCAACTACCATGCTACTTTCTGTTTCTATAATTTGGGCTTATCTAAGTACTTCATAAAGGTAGAATCAAACAGTTGTTTGTCTTTTTTTGACTGGCTTATTTCACTTAGCATAATGTCCTCAAGGTTTATCCATGTTGTAGCATATGTCAGAATTTTCTTCCGTTTTAAGGCTGAGTAATATTCCACTGTGTGTGTGTGTGTGTGTGTGCGTGTGTGCGTGTGTGTACCACATTTTCCTTATCCATCCATCCATCAATGGATACTTAGATAGCTTTCATTTTAGTTACTGTGAATAATGCTGCTATGAATATGGGTATACAAACATTTCTTCGAAACCCTGCTCTCAATTTTACTTAGCACATCCCCAGAAGTGGGATAGTTGGATCATATGGTAATTCTATTTTTAATTTTTTTTTTTAATGTTCTGCTCAATTTTTTTTTTTTTTTAAAGATTTTTTTATTGGGGAAGGGGAACAGGACTTTATTGGGAAACAGTGTGCACTTCCAGGACTTTTCTCCAAGTCAAGTTGTTGTCCTTTCAATCTTAGTTGTGGAGGGTTCTGTTCAGCTTCAAGTTGTTGTTCTTTCAGTCTTGGATGTGGAGGGCGCAGCTCAGCTCCAGGTCCAGTTGCCGTTGCTAGTTGCAGGGGGCACAGCCCACCATCCCTTGCGGGAGCTGAACCGGCAACCTTGTGGTTGAGAGGACACGCTCCAACCAACTGAGCCATCCGGGAGCTCAGCGGCAGCCCAGCTCAAGGTGCTTTGTTCAATTTTAGTTGCAAGGGGCGCTGCCCACCATCCCTTGCGGGACTCGAGGGATTGAACTGCAACCTTGTGGTTGAGAGCCCACTGGCCCATGTGGGAATCGAACCGGCAGCCTTCAGAGTTAGGAGCACGGAGCTCTAACCGCCTGAGCCACCAGGCTGGCCCCTATTTTTAATTTTTTGAGGAACCACCAAACTGCTTTGCAGAGCATCTGTACCATTTTACATTCCCACCAACAGTGCACAGGGGGTTCTAATTTCTCTACATCCTCTCCAACACTTGTTATTTTCTGTTTTTTTAATGAGTGGGTATCTCATTAATAGTTTTGATTTGCATTTTTCTAATGATTAGTAATATTGAGCACCTTTTCATGTTCTTAGTGGCCATTTGTATATTTTCTTTGGAGAAATGTCTATCCAAGTCCTTTACCCCCTTTTGAATTGCCTATCCATTTCATTCTGCTCACGTTTCCTCTTTGCCTGATCCATTACTAGTCACTATTCAGTATTCATCTCAATTTCCCCTTCATTAAATAATGAAATGAAAATTCATGTGGAAACAAAGTGATATGCACAATACATATGTGTGTATGTATACATACATGTACGTAATATCCATTTTACACATATATGCTTTGATTAAGAAACTATGATATCATCCATGGCATGAAAGTTGGTGATCTAGTTGAGTAAATAGTTATATATATATAACATAGAGTGTATATGTAATAGTTTATTATGTATAGTACCATGTTTCCCCCAAAAAATAAGACCTAGCCAATCAGCTCTAATGTGTCTTTTGGAGCAAAAATTAATGAAAGACCCGGTCTCATTTTACTATAAGACCAAGTATAATATAATATAATATAATATAATATAATATAATATAATAATATAATAATACAAATTATATAATATACTTTATATAATAATATAATATAATACCGGGTCTTATATTAATTTTTGCTCCAAAAGACGCATTAGAGCTGATTGTCTGGCTACGCCTTATTTTCAGAGAACACGGTATGTTTATTAATATAATATAGTACTGTACATATATGTATTATGCATATATAGCATTGATATAAAATATACGAGGACAGTATCTGCATATATACTACATGGTATATAGAGTATTTAGTACATATAGTATTAATACGTATGTGTATACTCATATATTACTATTTACTCAATTAGACCATAAGTTTTTCATGTCATGGATTATATATTTCTTTAATAAATTCAATACTAAGCATAGGTACTTTCAATAAAACTTTATTAATTATTAATTATCTATAAGTCAATAGCTAAAATTTTTATTGACTGAATAAATCTTTTATAAGAAAACAAATTACTTTTCTTGCTTTGACTTTTGTATCTGAAATGAAGTTAAACATCATTTAAAATCAGCATTATAATCAAAGTAATGAAAGAAAATAAAGCTCTGAGTAAACTTGTAAGTTCGAACATTTACGAAGTTCTTTCATCTAACACACTGTTTTGAAAATCTTAGAAAATAAATCTTCAATAATTATGAGACAACAGACTAGTCCTATTAAAATAAATATATGGTTTGAAGTGTGTCTGTGCATGCCTGTATCCATATTGCTAGATTTCCAAAACCTCCTCAGAAGCCTGTTGTGGACCATCAGTCTGATGCCAAAACAAGCACATAGGTGGAAATGGGCCAGTAACATAGTCCCAAAGAAATGTTAAGGGTAAGGGTTGGTAAAGAAAAGCAACAACCATAATGTTCCCCCTCCCAAAAATGAACAGTAAAAGGTACAAGGCAATAAGAGAGAACTATATCCTCTTTTTCTTAACAATCATTATTGCTATTTTTCCAGAACCTGAGTAAGTCAAAACAACCCACTAAGTGAGCACCTATTTTGCTAAAAATTGGACTTAAAATATTAACTAACAAACGAGCTCTGCCCTTTATGAGCTCACTATCTAGTCCAAAAAATTAAGAAAAAATCATGTTTCAAATCTGACCAATATGAAACCTAAGGATACACAATAATTTTGAAGTCTTCCCTTTAACATTCTCATACAATCGTGAATACAGAATCCTCCTAGACAGAAAGCAACTATTTTTCTGCCCTGATTTTTCAACAATTTTAGGAAGCTTATGGTAACCCAAATGACACAGGGACCAGTCATCCAAGTGCTCTGTGGCAGCTTAATGGATCTTCTACTGGAAAGGACGGCAATTTAGTACTAATGCACCCAGCACTAATGGGTAAAGAGAAATGTTAAAACAGGCCATCTGACAATGATAGCTGAGGGAACAAAACAAAAACCTAACCCCCAAAAAACAGATGGACCAGCAAACGTGGCAAAATTCCCCTACGACTTAATACTTTAGTCTACACAAATATGAACTCATGAAGAAATTGAAGTAAACAGCTATTTCTGAAAACATGAGAAGCAAACATTTATTGAGTACCTCTAAGCTATACAAGGCACCCGTTCAATAAATAATCAAAACTAAAGTATTGAAAGTTAAGTATTGAAAGGCATCCAAACTGATGTTGTTAGTGTTATGAACTCCTCTTATTCCTTTTCTCTTCACTGACTTGCCATGTGAATCATGCAAAAGCTCTCATATTTCTTCATCTTTAAAATGTTAAGTCTCCAACTTAAATGTTATCACCAGAAAAAAAAAGAAAAACATGAGGTGATGGTGATGGATAGGCTCATTAACTAAATAGGAGGAATCCTTTCACAATATATAGTATATCAAATCATTACAATGTACACTTTAAAATCTTACTATTTTGTCAATTAAACCTCAACAAAACTGAGGAAAAAGAAGCAATAGTCTCCTAAATGACTAAGTCTTCCTACTACAAAGGCAGTAGACATTTTATTCCTGCTGTGTACCAATCTGTCCTTTCATTTCCAGTTGTTAAGGAAGAGTACTCAGATATTTTTCGATATGTAACTTTTTCAGACCTTTGTCACTATCCTACCAACACTTGGGATGAAGTATCTAGGTCTGAAATTAATTCACCAAGTTAATGAGTGATTTACTCTATGACCTTGGGTGTGATACCCTACAACGTAGCTGATGTGACCAATTATTATTAATATTAAAAACAACTGTTTAATCAGCACACTATTACCTATTAGAACAATGGGCAATTAAACTGTTTCCCATGCTAACTCAGGAAATGGGACAGAGCAGATAAGGTCAACACTATGCCTTTCCTTGTCCAACAAGACATCACTAAGGTTCTTGTCTTTTTGATTTCACTGTAATCCTTGTATGCAAAAATGTGGCCTGAGATTGACAATTTTAGACAATTTTAGTCCCATACTCATCTCACTTAGACAGCTATGTCAACTACTTAGAATCCCAGTTCAAAATAGGAAACTAAAATATTTTTAAGAGTAATCAAAAGAAGAGACACAGAGATATACCTTCATAAGGAAGTTTTATAGCATTTGAAAAATGTTTATAAGTTCCTCAAGTCCTGAATCAAAAACTATTTATTTTCATTTTAAACATATTCCAACCATTTTTGTCTGTCAATCCAACAGAATGTTAAGTGAAAAACAGTGGTAGACGCAGACAGAAATGTGACATCTGAAATTCTTTTTTTTTTTTTTAAGCAGAGTGCAGCTCACAGTGGCCCCTGTGGGGATCGAACCGGCAACCTTGGTGTTATCAGCACCACGCTCTAAGCAACTGAGATAACCGGTCACCCCTGAAATTCTTTAAAAAAAGGACAAAAAAAAAAACCCCTATAAAAAAATCTAGTAGGATTTAAAATAGCATACAATAACATAAGGATGTTCATGATGACGACCAGGGTTACCAGGAAAAGGCAAAAATATATTCACACATTAGAAATACTTTCATATGGGAAAATTTTTATTTAATAAAAAAATAAAAGGAGGGCTAGTAAGCACATTATTTATTGAGAAACTGTCATAATTAAAATGAAAACTAGTTTTGGCACTGAAAAGAGTAAGCTACCCTTACCTAGAAAGCTTACTCTAATACAGCTCATTCTCAAATAATTACTACAAATAAACTGGGTATATTTATTCTGTTTTTAATTCCATTAATAAAATTAACTAAACAAGCAATTTGGAAAATAAGACATGGAGTTAGATGTGGCAAAAGACTAGCAGGAAAAAGGACACTAAAACAAAAAGGTGAAAATTATACTTTTCAGAAAATAAAATATCACAAGTAAAAATGAACTTTGACAAACACATTTTCAGAAAGAAAAATATCAGTAAACAATTTAATAAATTATTAAACATAATAGTTATTTAAAAATTGAATATAATGACCCAAGACCCTCTTCTCAAGGTAAATACTAGGCAAAAAAAAATATCACATCTATGTAGAGTACCTTGAATATTGATAATACAACTTAATCTACTTAAGAAAACATAATATTTACCCATTTCTAGCTGCCAAATGAAGGGGCGTACAGCCTGAAATATCTTGATAGTTAGGATTTGCTCCTTTCTTTAACAGCAGAACCAAGCATTCCACTGATCCACAACTAAAATAATATTAAAAACAGTTCAGACACATTCAACAAACATTCAAAAGTTGATACAGCTTAATTAAAAAACAAAAAGCTCTATTAGACACATTATTTTTGAGGTCCACATTAAACTAAAATTTTACTTAACTCTGTCACAAATACATATCCTGTCACAAATAATATATATCCTCTATTTTAAAATATAAAGCTAATGACTTCATGTGCGGTTAGCATATAAATTCTCATATTGGTTGGATAAAAGAAAAATTTCAGTGAATGTACCCTCTTAAGCACATCCAGGAAAGACAATTCCCTTGCCTAACCTACTCTCCTCTGATCTAAAACAAGCTAAGACAGTAGTTATGAGACTTGAGTCTAATCCCAGGGTTAACAATTTATTTAGAGAAAGAATGCAAGCATAGCACACTACACCTTAAAGAGAATAAAGAACCACTCAGCTGTCTGTCCTCATCTCTCTTCATAACTACTGTAGACCAACACTGATTCAAAGCTTACTGATCATTACCCTGGACCAGAGTTTAATCCAAAATATCTTTAGTCTTACTTTGCTGCAATGTGAAGCAAGCTTCTTTTCACACGTCCAAACGCATAATTAACATCAAACTTTGAATTTGATAGTAGTTCAGAAACAGACCTATGCCAAAGAAAATTAAAGTTGGTAATTAAAAAATTTTAAAAAACATCATAGCTACAGTTCTTTAATTACTCTTACTAATTATTCAAAAGATTCTGTCCCACATAAACCAAAAAAACAGGCATTATTCTCGAAGTGTAGCATGGCAGCCAGCATAGTATCATCCAGAAACCAACTGCCCTGTCCTATAATTAGTGCTGAAGGTTTCCTTGTCTGTGCTCTATGTCACCTGCTCTGAGGACACCTAAGTTGCCTTCAGCTTCCCCTAGATTCTTGAGAAACAACGAGAATACGGCTGGCCTCTCCACTTGCAGAAAGCTTGGCCCATCTATATGAATTTTGGCAAAATAAGAAAAATCAGAGACAAAAACATATTTTAATTGTATCAGATAGGAAGTTTAAAGCAAAAAAATCATTTACACATTATACAAATACAAGTTTATTGTTTCAAAATATAGTTTGTCTTCACTTTCTTCTCATTACACTAAACTACCCAATGCTAACCACAGCAGAACCGTCTGCTATTAGTGTCAACACCTCATCCCACCGTCAAATAACTGTATCTTACATGAGCAAACAAGTACTTGACTTAATATCTGCCTATTCATTTAGGAAATCTCGTACCATAGAATTTTACATAGATTTTACAAGATCTTAGAAAATCTTGTTTCTTAATTCACAGGCAGAAAATTATAATGGAGGTTAAATAACTTGCCTCAGGACAACATCTGTGTCCAAAGCCTGTGTGTGTGCATGTGTGTATTTACCTAAAATTTTAGGTAAATTTATACTTCTCAAAAAAGTACAAATTCGTGAAATAGCCACTTACCTGTGTTGATCAGCCATAACCATTGGCATTAATGTATAAACAGCAGTTTCATTATCTGAGTAAAAAACAAACAAAAAAAACAGAAAAACAATTTATCTCGTACTTTTTCCAAAGGATAAAACTTAAGACTATTTTAGAGTTGTCGTAACTCCACATAAAAAATGAGAAGAAGAGGTGAAAAAAGGTTAAGGATAGTGCAGAATACCAGAGGTATTGCAAAACTTGCAATAATGCAGAATTTCTTATCCCGTGTAATGCTTGTCCCCTCTCCATCACCACAAAAGTGCTTAGCTTCTGGATTTAAGGGAAAAATATTAGAGACCTAATATTTTCTGTAGCTTTAACAAATTTCTTTTACTTCCAATGAAGTGTTTATTGACTTCTGGATTTAAGGGAAAAATATTAGAGACCTAATATTTTCTGTAGCTTTAACAAATTTCTTTTACTTCCAATAAAGTGTTTATTGACTTAATATTCTATCATACACGTACTTTGGGGGAATTTTAAATATATGAGGATATTAAAGATATATATGCCAAATAATTTTTAAAACATTAAACATACATAGTACTTGCTTTCTGCCAACATTATAACAAAAGAAATTATTTTTGAAGCTTTTAGTCTTACTGACAGCAATAAAGTCTTACTTATTGGTTTAAACTATTCAGTTTCATTTATATCTTTTATAGAATAAAGTCACAGAAATATAATCCCAAAGAAAAGGTTAAAAGTCAACAACATCCATGATGCCATATTATACTTAGATAAATTTCAGCTAGTGTTTGAATTTATTTTTATTCATTACTAATGGTCATTTCTCAATTCAATGCATTTTAGATGTTATGTTTTTTAATAAGTTATTTACAGAGAAGTAACTCTGATAACTCCCATTTATCCCTTAAAATGTTATTACTGAAGCTAAAATTAAAGTTTGAAGAGAAAGATACTAGTTGTATAATATCCAAGTATCTCCCCAAAATATTAATTACAAAGGAAAAACAGTAAATTTATAGTGGAGAACCTAACAGATACCACCTTAATTAAGTGATAAGTGGTAACTTCACCAAAACTAACACTGTGTTTCCCTAAAAATAAGACTAGGTCTTATATTAATTTTTGCTCCAAAAGACACATTGGAGCTTATGTTCAGGGGACGTCGTCCTGAAAAATCATGCTAGGGCTTATTTTCTGGTTAGGTCTTCTTTTCGGGGAAACACAGTATACGTATTGATATCATGCAGCTCCTGATATAACGCACTGAGAAGGGCACATCACTTTTGTAATACTCTTGCCAAAAAATGCATAACTTGAATCTAACCATGAGAAAACATCAGACAAACTCAAATTAAGGGGAATCCCACACAACATCTGATTAGTACTCTTAAAGTCTCAAGGCCATTAAAGACAAGGAATAACTGAAGAATTATCACAGTTTGGGGGGAGGCTATGGATGTGAAACCTGACAACTAAATGCAACACGGTATCCTGGTTTGGATCCTAAAAAAGAAAAATGATATTAATGAGAAAACTTGTGAAATTCTAATAAAGTCTGTAATGTAGTTAATAGTATTATACCAATGTTAATTCCTTAGTTTAGATAACTGTACTATGGTTGTACAAGATGTGAACATTAGGGGAAGACAGGTGAAGGGTGTATGGGAACTCTGCACTATTTATGTAGTTTGTATGTTAAGTCTAAAATTACTTTAAAAAGCTAAAAAAAAAAAAAGAAAAAGGAGGGGGAATCGTTATCATTAAAGGAGTCTTAAGAAATGAATCAACCAAATACAATGCATGTACTTTGGATACTAACTCAAACAAATCAACTATTAAGAAGTATTTTTGAGAAGGGAAACAATATGGACTGGGTATTTGATAATAAAAACATTATTGTTAATTGTGTTAGCTCTAATAATGGTATTGCATTTATGTTTGAAAAAACTTATATATTTAGAAATATATACTGAAGTATTTAGAGGAGAGAAGGAAAAAAGTTATTGCTATTTCTTCACATTTTTTGTTGTTGTTGTTATTTTACTATTTGGGAGTATATACATGAAGAGCAATATAGTCCTAATCCACATTCGCAAGTTCAGTGTGCAGACCCAATAACTCTTTCAGTATAAAAATAAAATACCAAAGAATCCTATTAATTAACTGCCACAATGTTTTAAGCTATTATCTTAAAGGCATTATTCTAAACACTATACATGCCTCACTTCTTTTACCCTCAGAACTACCTTATGATGTAGGCACTATTATTATCCATCCCCATTTTACAAATGAGAAAACTGAAGCATTAAGTAACAAGCTGGGTGATGGTGGCATTAAGTGGCTGGAATCCAAACCTGGATGATTCCAAAGACCTCACAATAAAAATCTTACAGTGCACCCAGTATACACTATATATAGTAACCAAAGGTCTAAAATACAACACTCATTCTTCAAATATGCAATACATTCTAATTTTTTTATTCTATTTAGTTTTTTAAAAGTGGTAACTGCAACTACTAAATTGTTCTCATTCACTACCAGTGAATCACCATCAGGCATTGAACAACACTAAGGCCCCGGGGCATGGCGACATTCTTTATGTCTCATATAATACATGTCCCAATAAAATCTGAACCTCTAAACCATGACAATTTCAATTAAGTCACTCCATAATAAATAAAGTCATGAACAGGAAATACCTTTATTTGTGAGTTAAAACTTACATATCAAGATGGTATGTAATTTTAAGTGAGCATGCGTGAGCATCATAAAGTTCACATGGGTTTTATTTACAGGGTGTTTACTTAGATAAAATTTAGATGTAGATCTTATTTTTTAAGTCACATCTAACCTTATGAAAATAGAGCTCACATACACCAAAACATATGAAGAAACAAATGTCACCACAACTGTGGTGCTAGAAGGAGACTGTCCAGGAAATACTATACTAAGAACAGAATAAAATTTGTTTTCAGGTGCTTCCTTCTCTACTCTCATGAAGACACCTTGAGAACTAGGTATATAATTAAAGTTTTCAGAGTGATAAGAAAAGTTTAATCTTTCACTTTATGAGATATATTGCCAATTTTTATTGATGAAGTTTCAGAACTCAACAACTAAAAGGAAAACCTTAAAAAAACAGGAAGCTCACATTTATTATATTTTATACAATTTCTCCTCAAACCATCAAATGGGAGTAATTTTTTAAAAAATATATAATTATCCTAATCACTATTCAAATATGTACTAAAATAAGCTCAAGTTCTATTTTATTAAACAAAATATATTCACTGTAATGCAGGTTAAGACTTTTTCCACATAAGTGAACAGTATACTCGTAAGCCAACCTTTTAAAGTCCACTGAGAATCCACATCCTAAAGTAATTTCCCCTCACTTCCTCTCTCATAAGGAAGATTCCTATGTCAGCCCTGCCTAGGATGACTCAACAACCTGGCCCCTGGAAGTTAATGGCAATGCTCAGGTTTTCATCATCCCAAGGAAATATAAACATGTCCTCCCCAGTATTCAACTCAGTAAATCAAGTATCCACAGTTTAATTCTATGCAACGAAGTTAATTTTAAAGGATGATTAAAATTTTCCAACCTTAATAATTCGTTCCAATTAGATGCTTAATCACTGAATTCTAACACAGAAAGTATCTGATTATTTCCTAAATTTAGAGAGATCTCCTAACTTCTGATCAGCCTTTAAAATGCAAGAACAATAATCTGGATTTTTATAATTAGAATGTTGTATACATACATACATACATACACAGACACACACACACACAGACACATAGACACAGACACACACACACACACACACACACACACTCACACAACACTTGAAAAAGAGCCAATCTCAAAGAATTCAAAAAGATTCATCAGAACTTAGGGACAAAGATAAAGGAACAAGATGAGCAAACTCATTATAATCAAAGAAAAAAAATGTACGCAAGATGTCACTTTTGCCTAGCAACATGGGAAATAGTTTTATTTCAGCTTCTCTAGTTTCCAGGGACTCTCAGACTACTGGTAGAAACTTCCAAAGAGTAAGTTGAGAGGTGGATACTCAAAACCTTAAAAAAGTTAATATAATTAGATCTTTTTTGTTCTTTTACATATTAAATTCTAAAGAAGTATTTATAGAGGCAGAGTATGACTTTAAAAACTACTAAGCTGCTCCTCATAAAATCTATTATAAAAACAAAAATTAAAGATTCAATATCTGTTATATATATCCTATAAAAACCTACAAAGTCATAAAGCATATTTAAAGATACAAAAAAAGTGATGTTTTCTAAAAGCAAAATAAAATATGATATACAATATGATCTTATTTTGGTAAACAAAGAAATAATGGAAGGAAATGAAAATATTAACATTGTTTATTACTGGGTGGTGGAAAAACAGATTTTTTTTTACTTTCTTTTCAAAATTTTCTACAGTGAAAATATATTACTACTTTTAAAACCAGGAAGAATCATCAGTCTTCTAAATCACATTTATGTAAAAACCATTAGAAATTAAACTAAGCGATACAAATTGCTATCAATGAACCTACATATGCAGTCTTCTACATCAACCTATACCAATAATTTGACCATGGAAGATGAGCGCAGTATTCAAGAAATGGACTCGGGGCGGCTGGATGGCTCAGTTGATTAGAGTGAGAGCTCTTAACAAGGTTGTTGGTTCGATTCCCACATGGGCCAGTGAACTGCACCCTCCACAACTAGATTGAAAACAATGGCTTGAGCTTGGAGCTGAGCCACCAGTGGGTGACCGTGGTTAGAGTGCGGTGTTCATAACACCAAGGTTGCCAGTTTGATTCCCACAATGGCTAGAGATTGGAGCTCAGCTGCTGGTTGGGCGGCCAGTTGGCTCAGTTGGTTAGAGCACAGGGCTCATAACACCAAGGTCACCAGTTCAAGTACCAGATGTGCCAGTAAGCTGGCGCCCTCCACAACTAGAGTGAAAACAACCACTTGACTTGGAGCTGAGCTGCCCCACCCCCCATAACTAAATTGAAAAAACAACTTGACACCCTGGAAAAACACAGTTTCCCAATATTCCCCAATAAAAAAAATAAAATAAAATAAAGAAATGGACTCAAAGGTGGAAGGTGAAAACAGAAAGAAAAAGTTGAAGCTGGATACATAATCACTAAAATTTATATATATATAAATTTTATATAAATACTATATATATATAGTATTTAGGTTACTTTCAGTCAACTACTTCAAACTAGCAAAGTATCAAATATAAAATTATTTTTGATAAACAGTCACCACAAATCATCCCTGTTCTGAATCATAAGTAGAGACCAGGGAAAATTTTTTCAGGAAAGTTATCCCTAAAGTCCCCAATCCCACATTTCTTTGATGACTCTCTTCCCTAACCTACAAATCCCCTCTCCAGCAGCAATTCAAGGCAAGTTCTGAAAAAAATAAGACTAATAAATTCATTTTAAAAAATTACCAGCTTTAACCCCTTAACCTTTCTCTCATTTGGGCATACATAAACAAAAGCCTCTTGGAGACAGACTGCCATCTCCCACTGCCACTAAAACGTCTGAATTCATGAGGGTGCAAACAAAACGGCTTTCTTCCTTCACCTCTTCTATTACTAGTGTTTTACCTGTCCTGAAGGAACCCTACCTAGCACACTGAACTAAAAATTCCGGAACTACAGGGATCGCGCCTTTTTCCTCTGTAGAAGCTCCCGAGCCCCCACTTAGGTCTGACGAATAAATAATGAAGGCACGCATGCATATTTTTAAAAAGTGTAAATATGTACACACAATTTTAAGAGTACAAGTTTGATATCTGACACTCTTATTTATCTGTTTATTGTCAAAATACAATAGTGTGCTACCTTTTAAAAAAAGAAGACTGCTTAATCCCCCGTCCCCTCTGCAGTTTACAGTAAATAGTACTATCCTGGGCGCATCTCTATCCCCAGCAAGCAGCGACTGTAAAATGGCCCACAACTGTAATGTTTCCTGAATCCGGGTCTCCGTCATCCGGCTGGTATTTCTGCCCCTTCGCCAAAACCCCTAATTGACAGTCGGGAGAAACTTCTGTCTGTTCTGCTTCTTCCACCAGCAGCAGCCGCACTGTCCGGGCCCCTCCCGCAAATTCCCACCTGCCCGGGCCGGAGCGGCAGGCGGAAAGTGGTGGGGGGTCCCAGTCCGACCCCTTCCATCCCAGGAAAGTAAATGCGGGCGTTTTCTCAGCTTTCAGTCAGTTTTCCAACCCGACCTCGCCACGGCCCGAGCCCCGCCCCGGGTCCCCCTCGCCTCCGGGCGCCGGCGTCCCCTGCCCCGCTATCCTGCTCACCGTCGGGCAGCTCCACGGTACGAGCGCGGCGCAGCGAGCGCGTCAGGCGGTTGAGCTGCTCCATCGCTCTCTCCATCCTCGGCGCGCCCTCCGTTCTCCCCCAGCCGCGCCGGCGGCCTCTGAGCCCAGCGCCCTACATCCCGCCCCGGCCCGTCTTGCGGGCGGAGGCGCCAGCTCGCCCTGGCCACCGCCCAGGGTTGCGGGGACAGCTCGGGGCCGGGTCCTCCGTCCGGGTCTCGGGGGCTGCCGGACCGACCACCGAGGGGGACACCCGTCGCCACCGCCGCGCGAGCCCTTCCTGCCGCCACCGCCGCTTCCCTGCTGGACTCGCACGGCCTTCTGGGAACAGTAGTTCTGAGCCTGCGGATGGGGGCAATCGGGGCGGAGCCACGCTGGGTGCGCCCGGGACTCGGCGCTCCCGCCACGCTTAAGACTGGGAAGCGCGGTGCGTGCGGGAAGCAATGCCAAGCCTGGGCATACCCCCAAGTTCCTGGAGAAACTTCCTGGGTGTCCCCACGCCCCCTCCTCTTGGTCTCCAAAGTTGTACGGGAGCCGCTTCCTTCAGCTGCCATTAATTCACTGCCCTGTACAGCAGATTGGGGATTTGCACAAGTTTTATTAAAATAAATCCACCATCCCAGTTTTGGTATATTTGTTTTTTACATACATAAACTGTTGAAATATACTATTTTCATATGTAAAATTTAAAGAATAATAAAGTCAAGCAAAAGCAGAACACACATTTTTCTTCCGTGCAAGTAATTTAACCATAGCTTAATCATTTGTCTCCCCTGCTGGGTGACGTCATGAGGGCAAGAACACCACTCTATCTTGTGCACTTATCACAGCACCTGACACCAAGTTAAACATTGGGGAAGCTATGGATGATGAATATTTTAGTTTATTTGGTACAATGCTGAAGTGTCAAGGTGATGACAGATCCCAGTGGGAAATCCAAAAACTCTGACTTGTAAGTTGCAAAAAAAACTTGACAATGCCAACAAAGTATGGAAGAAATTAATTATAAGAAACTCAGTTGGGGGGGTGGGTCAGAATCATACTTACCAGCTCTACACAGAAGCTGAGCACAAGGCAAAGTCAAAACAGAAATTTGAACAGCTGAGAGGCAGCTGAGACATGAAAGAATTAATCCATGCAGGTAAATATGAGCTTGGCTAACACCACTGACAAAGAAAAGTTAAGGCGGGAGTTTTCTCTTCTTGGCTATAACCAGTACCAAGACAGTGCCAGGGTGAGAGAGAAGCAAAGAGCTTGCACATTCCCAGCTTCTCCTTCCTCAGAGGCAAAGTTGCTCCAGGAATGAATGGGCATAGGTGTGTTGATAACGTCAGCTAGCCCAGAGGAAGAAAGCAAGTCTCACCAGCCAACCCAGTCTGTGCAGGGGCAGACAGTGGCAGGCATGGGTGTGCCTTGCCAGTGCCGTCCTAAATTAGTTCCAACCTGCAGCTATCAGTAACTTGTGCCAGTGGTGCAGCAGGCTCAGGGTAGACCTCCTAACCAGTTGGTTCAGATGAGACCTAACCAGTCTGGCAACAAGGTGGAGAGGTTAAAGCTTCAAAGGAATGCCAAATGCTATGAAACAATCTGGGCCATGCCCAATCCTTTGCAACCTGGCTTCAAGTGGAAATGCTCCAGCCTTTCTTGGCCTCCCCATTCCATTCACAAAGTCAAGATCTTCACTGCTGTACAAAAGTTAGCACATCATTCCCTGTGATCACCACCACTCCTTAAGCTGTTGCTCTGTATAAATCACTTCTAATGTCCTGTGGGCTCCTGGAGCGTGTGTGTAGGGGCAAGAGCCCCCGATAGCCTCCCTGGTGGGCATTGCTCCCCATGCTTGCCACTGTTTGCCACAGAAGCAGGAGATGCTGGAAGAATGTTACAGAATGCTGCTGTAGATTGTCAATGATAAATTCTGTAGTATGATGCAGTCTCTCAAATAGCTCTGTTTCAAGGTGTACAAAGCTGCAGTATTACTATAGGTTTATCAAGGACTGCCGAATAGGACTTTTTGCAATGGTATAAATGTTCTGTAATCTGTTCTGTAATCTATAATCTGTATTTTGGATTAATTAATCTGACTATTAAATCCAAAATAATAGTCACTAACCAAATGGAGCCACTGGGTACTTGAAATGTGGCCAATGAAAATGGGTTTTAAATACGTATTTAGATGTAATTAAATCAAATAGCCACATGTACCTAGTGGCTACCACATTGGATAGGGCAGCTTATCACACCAAGAGGGAAGCTGCCCAGGAGGACAACAAAAAAGCCGTAGTTCCTCATAGGTTATTAGCTAAAGAATTCTTAAATATTTCTTAAATAATTCTGAAAGAATTGAAGATTTTCTCACTTGTCTTGTGGAAGCCATCACCAAGAATATCAGATGAAAGCTTTGAAAGGTCATTTCGTACAATAAATTCTACTATCAAAAGCATTAAGTTTTTCACTTATAAGATTCCAGATTTTTCTGTAGTTTCAATTTTCTTTTTTCTAATTCTGGAATTTTTTTTCTTCCCTGGAAATTGGTTTGATTGGAAATACCCAAGCTTAAGCTTCTCCATTTAAAAGAAGAAAACAATCACTTCAACAAAAGGCAGGAAGAGAGCAGGAAAAATAAAAAGCCAAGAACAAAGACCAATCATTGTAAAAACAAAACACAAAAATAAGATGGCAGAAATAAGTCTAAATATATCCATGGTCATAGTCACAGAAAGTATAAACAGAGTAAATGCAACGATTAAAAGACAGAGGTCTTAGGTTGTATGAAAACGTAAAACAAAAAAGATACTTGCTATTTCCAAGAGACCACCATTTCCAGGAGACCACCATTTCCAAGAGGAAATGGGAAAAAGGATCTACCTAATAAATATTAACCAAAAAATTTGGTATTGTTGTGTATTAGTCAGGGTTCTCCAGAGAAACAACCAATAGGATGTATACCTATATAGAAACAGATTTATAACAAACAATTAACTCATGTGATTATGGAGGCTGTCCAGTGTGGGCTGGCAGGCTGGACACGCAGGAGACCAAATGGTGCAGATGAAGTCTGAAGGCAGTCTGCCGAAGAAATCCATCTTGCCGGTCTTTCTGTTCTATCCAGGCCTTCAAATGATTGAATGAAGCCCACCACTTATGGAGGGCAACCTGCTTTATTCAGATTTCACTGATCTAAATGTTAATCTTATCCAAAAACATCCCCCAAGTGGACACACAAAATTAACCATCACAAACAACATTAATATCAGCAAAGCAAACTTTAAAGCAAAAAATATTACTAGAATCAAAGACAATCACCAAGAAGTTTATAATAGTCCTGAATCTATACCTAACATAGACTAAAAATAAATCTACACTTGACAGAATTACAGGAATAAATTCCACCACCAACAGTGGTAGATTTTTAATACCCTTCTCTCTGACACTGACAGAGCTAGCAGAAAAAGATAGGTAAGGAGATAGAAAATTCAAAAATTTCAACTATAAGCCTCACCAAGGGTATGTGCATGTGTCCAATATTTCACTCCACCTAACAAAGAGGGAATACACATTCTTTTAAAAGCACATAGGTTACATTTACAAAAACATAAATGGTTGTAGTGCTAGTCTTCAGAACAGTGTTAGTCAGAAGGCAACTAAGGATACCATGACTGAAGCCAGGCTGGAGTTGGGTGAGAATCTCAAGGAATGCAGCAGATAGAGGCAGCTACCAAAGAAAAACAAAGAAGGCTGTGGGTCAAGAAAGGCAGGGGACACAGCGGGGCAGTAAAAGGAACTGTGGAGCTGAGCCAAGGGAGACAGCCACGGATCTCACCAAACCACACTCTCTCTTTCAGTACCCAAACAACAGAATTTTTAAAATTAAAGTGTGGGATTCTGTATTTGCCCTGTTGGATTTCATCTTCTAATACTGAAGACATTGTTATAAACCTGCAAAGATCTTTTTTGGATCCTGCATCTACTAATTAGGTTCTTGGTATCCTTCTGTAATGTATATCATATGCAGATTTGATGAACTCCCCCTCTTTAGAGATTTAAGTCACATATAAAAGTGCTGAAACAAGAGAGGGCCAAATAAAAAAGTCATTAAAATTACCACTTAAAACTTTTCCCAGATTATTTTTGAATGATTAATGAACTCTTTTGGGGAGAATGTTTCATCATGTATTAATACATCTAATTGCCTATGTACTGAAAGCTATTTAAAACTAGTTGAGCACCTTTTGATCCATTCATTTCATCACTGGGAATATAGCCCAAAGAAATAATCTGAAATAAAGACAAAGACTGATAAATAATATACATTAATTTATTCTTTCAGATGTGTGTATTAAATACCTTCCATGATCCAGGCATTATACCAATAAACAAAAGTACCAGGCCAGCCCAGTGGCTCAGGCAGTTGGAGCTCTATGCTCTATGCTCCTAACTCCAAAGGCTGCAGGTCCAATTCCCACACAGGCCAGTTGGCTCTCAACCACAAGGTTGCCAGTTCAATTCCTTGACTCCCACAAGGGATGGTGGGCTGCTCTCCCCTGCAACTAACAATGGCAACTGGACCTGGAGCTGAGCTGCGCCCTCCACAACTACGATTGAAAGGACAACAACTTGACTTGGGAAAAGACCTGGAAGTGCACACTGTTCCCCAATAAAGTCCTGTTCCCCTTCCCCAATAAAAATCTTATAAAAAAAAAAAGAAAAATGTACCAGCATACTGTCTATGGAAGGACAGAGATATTTCTTAATAGTTTTCAAATAATTATTCATGAATAATATAATAACAAAAAGAGATAAGTGCTCTGAAAGAAAGAGGAAAAACAAAACATTGTGTGAAAGACTAAGAACATCTAGAAAGGCTTTCCCAAGAAACAGACAGGTTAAGAACTGAAAGGTGAGCAGGGCTCTCTAGGTAAAGGAGAGGGAGTGGTGAGGAATGTTCTGAATGGAGAAAATGGAATTTGCAAAGATCCTGTGGTGCATAGAATGCTAAAGGAATCTAAAGAAAGTGGTCTTTCAGCTTTGTCACTGAAAGTCAAGGAGTCAACCGGAGTACACTGTAAGATGAGACGAGGGGAAGCAGCCCTGCAGAGCTCTGAAGACCATGGTAGTGCCTTCAGCATAAGAGTGGAGAAGCACTAACGAATGTTAAACTGGTGAGAGTGATGTGATCAGCTATGTCTTCGGAAGGGAAAAATTTCTCTCCACCTAAAGTATGAAAAATGAATTAGATTGATGGTAGAGTCGATAAGGAGAGACTCTATTATGAGACAGGATAGTTAGCATGTTGCTAGGTAGACAGGAAGGTCCCTGGTGGAATAAACAGAAAAACAGCCAAATCCTGAAACTCCAAGTCCTGGAACGTCTCCTTCACTCCAGAACAGGGACATGAGAATATGCCTTGAGGTTAATAGATAATCTCAAATCCCTTCTGGCCAGACAAAGGAGCAGATCTGATAGAAGGAATGGGTTAGTTGTTAATCCCTTCAGGATGAGCAAACAGGACAAACCTAATAGATGAAGCAAGCAAAGCAGGCAAGGGAAGGTATGAACTAAGAGCTTTTGCCTCAGTCACTGGGCACCCTTATTCAGGAACCCCTCCCACTTGGGAGCTGCAACCTCTTCTCCTGTCTCTAACAAACTATCCTCTTTTTAAAACTTTTTGCCTCTCCCTGGTCCATATGTCGGTTCTTTGGTCTCATGAGACACAATCCCGGCCCACACCCAGAAACTGCCTGCAGATCCAACATCATTTACACCACTTGGGGACTCACAGAAAAATATTCCTACTTCAATTAGTGGGCTACTAGTTATTCAAGGTGAGAGGCAATTTTCTTTTGCACGAGCATGGTGACTCTTTAAGTAGAGAGAACTGGATGGATTGAGAAATGTTTTAGTGATAAAATCAGTAATACCTGATGATGGATTAATATGGGAAATGAGAAAGAGAAAGGTGTCTCATGCAATTGCATGTATGATGGTATCATTCCCAGGAACAGAAAACACTGGAATAGAACAAGGTTGGAGGAGATGATGTCATGGAGAGTTTGGAGTACCTTTGAGTTACTGAAGTGGAGATATCAGGTAGATAATTTGACATATATAGCTATTCTGGGCTAAAGATATATTCTTGGAGATATCAGTGTATAGATGGTGTTTAAAGTCTACATTGAGATTATAAAGTGGAAAAGGAGAGTTAACTTGCCCAAGATTGGTCCCTGCAGGTTAACCTCCCAGAGAGGGAGCTAGAAAGCTCAATGGAAACTGGATAAATCTGAGTGGTAAAGGTAGTCTGTCCCGGTAGAATATTGATGTGTTGGATCAGGCCGTGCAGGAAAGAAGAGTAAGAGAGAGGTACCTGGTAAATGGAATGTGGGGTCCAAAGAAGGTTTTTTGTTTTGTTTTTTTAAGTAATCAGATAATGGAGGATGTTTTAAAGGCCCTGGTTGAAACTAATATTCTAGAGAAAGAGGAATAGCTTAGTCCATTTGGGTTGCTATAACCCAAATACCATAGACCAGATGATTTAAATAACAAACACTTATTTCTCACAGTTCTGGAGACTGGAAGTCAAATATCAGGGTACCAGCATGGTTGGGTTCTGGTGAGGACTCTCTTTCGGGTTGTAGACAGCTATCTTCTTGCTGTATCCTCACATGACAGAAAGAGAGCTAGAGAGTTCTCTGGGGTCTCTTTTACAAGGACACTAATCCCATTTATGAGGGTTCTACCCTTATGACTTAATTACCCCCAAAAGACCCCCATCTCCTAATACCATCACATTGAGAGTTAGGATTTCAACATATGCATTTTGGAGGGACACAAACATTTGGTCCATATTAATAAATAATCGATTATGTAAGATCTAACGCACAGGAAGCTTTGTAAATAAATAAATAAGAACTGCTTAAATGTCCAAAAATAAGAAAATTTTCCCATAAATTGTGCTATGTTTACATAGAGCAATATTTTGCAGCCACTACTAATGATACATATGAGAAAAGGAAAGCATTGTTTCCTGTATAAGACGGGAGGGGAGCTTTGAGGATGGAAAACTACGTGACAAGCACCAGCCATGAGAGGGAGACTTAGCACCGTACACTCTTTTAGATCTTTCTAATTTTCACCTCTGTGAATTCACTCCTTATTGAAAACTGTGAAAGTAAACAAAATAAGTAATTTTAAACAATCAGAAACAATGATATATATGAAAAGTATTAGTAGAGTGGGCTTGATAACAATACCTATTTCTTTTTTTTCAGGTGGAGGATTTTTTTTTTTTTAATTTTATGAAGGAAATTTTCTACATAAGTACGGAAAATAGCAAATGAAAGCCCAAAATATTCATCATCCAACCAATCTTGTTTTGTCAATATTCCCAGTTACTCCCCTACCCTCACACTGGATTACTCTAATGTAAACTCAAACATCATAGCATTTTACTTGTAAACATTACTTATGTATCTCTATAAGATAAGGACTCCAGAAAATCATTATGATAGTATTATGATACATAAAGGATTTGCAAAAATACACTGATATTGTCAAAGATCCAGAGAATGTTCAAATTTTTCTCAATTGTCTTAGAAAATTGTAACAATTAGATTATTTGAATCAGAATCCAAAAACGCTCACATATCACATTTTGTTGATATGTTTCTAAAGCCTCTCTTATTCTATAGGATCCCTACCATCTTTTTCTCTTTCCTTAACACTTATAACTATAACTCCTAATTTCATTCTGGTGTCCATACTTCTGCATAGCCCATGTACTGATTCTACCCCTGACACTAGGGGCATGTAGCTCAGGTGTAATCTCATCCCAGGCCACTATTTATAGTTGATAGTTCAGAATTTAGACCAATGAAAAACGAGAAGTTACTGAGAATCTGCAGGAAAGAAGCTTCCTCACTCTTCTGCGGAAGCCTCCAGAACTCAAGCACTCTCTGTCTCCCTCTCTTTCTAATATCATATTTATGGCAAAATATCTATTGTTTTCCTGCTAAGATCAGAAATAAGGCAGGAATGTTTGTTTTCATCACTTCTCTTCAACATTATAGTATGTCTTAATCAGTGAAAATAGTATTGGTATCATTAATATTCACTTGGAGAAAAAAAGAACCACACCCCCTACATCACATCACACGCAAATTAATTTGGGAAAAATCATAAATCTGAACATAAGAGCTAAAACTACAAAGCTTCTGGAAGAAAATGTAGGAGACTATTTTTGTGACCTAGGAGAAGGCAAAGACTTCTTATATAGGACACAGAAAGCAAAAAAAAAAAAGCATAAAAACAAAAACAAAAATTGATGTTAGAGGTCGGCCCCGTGGCTCAGGCAGTTAGAGCTCCATGCTCCTAACTCCGAAGGCTGCCGGTTTGATTCCCACATGGGCCAGTGGGCTCTCAACCACAAGGTTGCCAGTTCAATTCCTCGACTCCCGCAAGGGATGGTGGGCAGCGCCCCCTGCAACTAAAATTGAACATGGCCCCTTGAGCTGAGCTGTCGCTGAGCTCCCGGATGGCTCAGTTGGTTGAAGTGCGTCCTCTCAACCACAAGGTTGCCGGTTCGACTCCCACAAGGGATGGTGGGCTGTGCCCCCTGCAACTAGAAACGGCAACTGGACCTGGAGCTGAGCTGCGCCCTCCACAACTAAGACTGAAAGGACAACAACTTGAAGCTGAATGGCACCCTCCACAACTAAGATTGAAAGGACAACAACTTGAAGCTGAACAGCACCCTCCACAACTGGGATTGAAAGGATAACAACTTGACTTGAAAAAAAGGCCTGGGAGTACACACTGTTCCCCAATAAAGTCCTGTTCCCCTTCCCCAATAAAATCTTTAAAAAAAAAATTGATGTTAGCTTTCAAAATGAAAACTTATGCTCATCAAAAGATACCATTATGAACATGAATAGGCAAATTCTCCATGGGGAAAAAATATTCACAATGCACATGTCTCATAAAGAATTTGTATATGACAAACTTCTACCACGTAAAAAGACAAACAACTCAGTAAATGGAAGATGTTTGTGCTACAGTACTCTCGGGAAACATGATATGGCCCTGGAATAGAAAGACATTCTAACATCTCTTATCACACAAAGTTAATAAGCGTTTATTCCATCAAAGCAAGAGGCTTCTTCACTAAGACTAAGATGAAATAATATGAGGATAGGGTGGAAGATGTTCTCCTTTCCTGACAACATTTTAAGTTTAATATATGGGACAGAATTAGTCCTGGAAAAATCTAACTGCAGTAAAATATTTTTTTCTATTTCCTTGAGTCCTGGGATAACACACTACCAATATTGAAGACATGTGCATTAAAAATCCATATCTAACTGTATGAGTTCAAAGCACTATAGATATCAATTATCTCTCTTGTATATTAACCATGGGAAGTACAAGCCAACTGCATCTGTCCTTGTGAATATAAATTGCAAGCCACCAGAACTTTCTCAAGCCTACATGAAGTTCAGGATTAAAAATGAATTAGCTCTTGGGAGATATGTAAATTACAGGATTTCCATAAATCATACAAATTGTGATTGTGTAAAGTGGGAGCTTTTGGCCATGACTAAAATAATTTTGATTTTTCAAACTTTCCTATACCCGTTGCAAAAATTTCATAGCTTATGCTGACATTAAAAACAGTGCTACATCTTCTGAAATGAGCCATGAGAATACAGAGATAGACAATATCCAAAACAAGACTCAAACGGAGAATTTTAAAACCATTAAATCAAATCAGTGATTAGTCCTATGAAAGAGTTTTCTGAATTTTGTAGTAAGTTTAATGGCCTTAGTGACCATGAGATAGCATGAAAGATCATGTTTCCTACCAAAAAATAAGAATGTCAAGAAAACTAGTATCGTTGAACTTGTGTATATTTGAAAACTTTATAACAAATATAAAGGTTTAAACAAATCTTTATTTGTATTGAGGCTTGTTGGGTTTTGTTTCCCCATTTCAATAAAATTCTGCCTTTTTTAAATATTCAGTTTGGTTTAGATAAAAGATGTTGGTGAGTTCATTCCATCATCAGTAACTTAGTCCCAAAATCAATGCAAACAAATACGTATCTGTAAGGTGCAAGGTAGAAGTACAATAACGAATAAGACTTTTTTGTTTTACTTGCCAGGTGTTCAACTTTTGGAAAGAGTGTTAAGACATGTATAAAAATGACAATAATATATAGAAAACTGTGGAGAGTCCTTCAAGTTGTGCCCAAAACCATGGGGATGTGAGGGAGAGAAGCATCACTTCATTGTAGGGAGGGAGTAACATCAAGGAAGATTTCATGCCCGAAAGGAGGTCAAGTTAACACACGAGGAATAGAAACAGCAGGACAATCTGATTAACAACAAATAATAACAGTTCATACTTGTTGAGCATTAAATGCTGATTTAGCTGAGGTTTATAAGTAATTGGATAATTAAAGCGAACATGTGTTAGTCAGATTTCAGCTAGCCTTGAGTGCCATGCTTAAGAGCTTGAAGCCAATCCTGCAAGCAGTGAGAAGCAACATAATGAGATGGCAGTACAAGACAGTAACAATAGCTAAATGAGTTACTAGGCCACTACACTTATACAGGGGAGTGGAAACAAAACACTGTATTAAGGTGGGAGTGAAGGGAAAAAATGGATGTGAGCGCTGTGGATTGACAGGATGCATAATCTGGGTTCTAGATGGGTAAGAGTTAAAAATGACTCCAAAGCGAGTGGTGTTAGGAGTAAGTTCTTTTGAGGGAGAACAGCTTGTTCAAAAGTTCTTAAAACTTTCTAACAGATTTTCGTGGAGGAAGAAAATTATTTTAAATCCAAATCATCCATTTCTCATGAAGCTAAGTCTGAGGCACTCGTATGTTTAAATCAGTCTTTCCTCCACTTTGGTGCAGTGGACTTCTGATGAACACGTTATCATGTTTTTGACTATTTATGTGCACATGCTGTGTTTCTACCTCCAATCATCAGATTTCAGAGTTGGCAGAGCCTTATGAAGGCTGAGTCTGGAGTATGGGTTGATCTTATGCTATATACATTTAATAAATGCATCTGTCATCTGAGTAATGGTTTTCCACATCCATATCAGTGTGGGTTTAATTTACATAAAATAACTTTCAATCACCCATAAAGACTTGATTTGTTCATCTTTTCTTCAAGACAAATGGTGGAGTGAAAAAGTCAAAGGTCTAATTTCCCAGGGTACAGCGGTTTAGGACTAGGAATTGAAGACGTGGGCATTCTACTGTCAACACTGACGCCAGAAGTTTGAGTCACTCAACCTGTCGGGTTTCAAGTTTCCTCATCTGCAAACTGAGATTTATTAATCAGGACTTTTTCAGTTGCCAAGTGACAGAAATAGGATTTCAGCTAGCTTATGTTAAATAAAGAATTTATTAATACAATAGGATGGTTCCTGGACCCCGAGAAGAGGAGCCACCCTGAGAATACTCGCTGGTTTCTGTCAGAGTTATCTTCCTAAAGAACAACTTGAAATATTTCACTTCTCGCCTCAGAATCTATGCAGCTGTCTCCATTCTCCATAATTAAAAGTCTAAACTCTTAAGCATACTATTTTAAAGCTTGACACAGTCTGTCCTCAAACAACCTTTTCAGTCTTATTTTAATGATTACCTGCATTTATTGAGCTCTAACTGACACAGGATTTGTCTTACAGGGAAACAAACTAGCATTAGAATTCCTGGGTCTACCCCTACTAAACGTGTACCTTGAAAAAAACTTCCTTAACCTCTGGAAGCCTCCATTTACATCATTTGCAAAAAAGGGGAAATTGCAGTATCAACAAATCAGTATTATTGCATTCTGTATTTCATGGTGGGAAACATAGTCTCACATCTGCAGCTTTTCTTGATGGCCCTTTCTTGGACCAGTGTGTATGGTTGATCTACCTAAACAGGCTGCTTTCTTAGGAATCCTATGCATGTGAGATGCAGTCCCCCAAAATGTAGGAGCCAAGAGAGGCAAAATAATTTGGCCAATACAGAGGATGTGGACTTATTTATTCAACATTAAAAGTCTGTGTCTGGGACATAACATCTTTATTTGGCACAGCCTTTACTTCTTACTTCCAAAATGGTCTGTGAAATTTTTTGCTTCTTTTCTTTGTACTTCCAGATTTGCATTTATCTCCTGAATCACTCTTCATGTTTAGCACTACCACTCTCCTAGGAATTCTCGATGAATTCAGTATGTTAGCACTTGTTACTTTTAGGAAAATGGTAAACTGAGCCGATCTAACAGAAGTTGCTGTCCCCTCTGCCCTCCCATGGAACACTGTGCCTCCTCACCATTCCCTTGATGCAAACTGGCATTTAAGACAGGGTCAAGAATACTTGGACAGCCTTCCCACTCTCCACCTTGGAGGTAGTCGATTTCATGTTATCAAGGGAGGAGCAGTTTCCTTACAGCTTTATTGTACCTGGATATATATCACAGTTTCAAAGTCCTTATTTAACTTCAGCTTTACCTAATTAACCGTTGACTTCTGTGCCCTAACCTATTTCCTACCTAACCCCACAGTTTCAGTTTAACCCCTCCATTTCAACACTTTGGGCACTGTTTCTTCAAATTAAATCTATGACTGAGTATACCTACAGCAGTCACAAAGGCAGGGCTTGACTTCATATGGAAATCCAGGCAGAAAAACAATAAAGATGGTTCCTTCACAATTGCTTAAAATGTGGATACATTTAGGTTTAGAATTTGAATGTAGCAAATCTTTGATGCATAGCAGTACTTTCTTAGCTGAACACTAACTTAATTGGAGAAGGGTGATTCCTTTTCATGTTCCTAAAAAATCTATACAGAATATTTAGTTTTTCTCTCTCTCTGAATCTCAACACAATAGATCCAGTGATACTTCCTAAGTCATTGTGGAGAAAGGTTTGGTGGAGATAGGAGCAGAAGGCAGATGGAAGGGGAAGCAGGTGCTCTAGACTGGAAGACTGAGAAATAGTGGTGTGGGGGGAGACCATCTGCACGCCTGTGTTCACACCCAGTGAGGCCGGGAAGAGCTTCCTGTTAGAGGATTATATGGCCCTGACCACCTCATTTTTGGAAGAAATTGTTCCCGGGAGCATTGAGGGTGGGAAGGGGTTTGGTTCTCACTGAGAGACACACACGGCCATGCACTGCTTACAATGAGGCTCAGAAAAGTGCCACTAGGCAGGCACTTGGGCTGAGGGCAGTAGCACAGCTATTCTATTCTGAACAGCTTTTTATAATTGAGTTGATTATGACTTTAAACATTTTTGCAAGACATGATCAGACTGCAAGGCTAAAAGAAATAGCCTTTCATCCTTCTGACACCTCTTTATTTCTCCAAATCCCTATTTCATCATGTGTTCAACAGATGGAACAAGTACAGACTTATGTTTCACACTGAAAGAGATACTGATAAATACAAGGCGCTGTCCTTGTCTATAAGAAAAAAACAAGTGAGAGCTGGTGGTGGAGATGGGGGAGGAGTAAAATACATGGTGGAAAATAGATTAAGACATGCACATTTTATTCACTGAACATGGATTTATTGTGTCATCTACTCCGTTCCAGGAGCTGTTCTAGGTACTGGGGATGTAACACTAAACAAGGCAGACAATATCCTTGCCCTTATGGGCTTATGTGCAAGTAGAGAAAACTTAAAATATGAAAGTGAAAATAAATAATATAGTATTAGCTATTTAAAAGTGCTGGGGGTGGGGGCAGAAGGACTCACAAGTACAAAAGTCATAAAGTGGAAAAGAGCCTGGAGTATTTGTGGAATAGCACAAAGCCCAGTGGATTTAGAGTACAGTGAGCTTGGGGGAAGTGTTAAGAAAGAAAGTCAAAGAAGTATTGGGGTACGTAGACTGTAGTATGATGAGCTGCCAAATGGTTTGAATCAGTGGAGTGATGTAATCTCATGTGTATATTTTAGAAAAATATTTCCCTAGCTACTGAATAGAGAGCAAACTATAGGAGATGAAAACGTGCAAGATAAGAGATCAGCTAGGAGGTTATAGCAACAGTTCAGTGGAGGGATGGCTTGAACTAGGATAGTTTTAGTAAAGATGGTGAGATATAATGGTTTTTGAGAATTTGCTGGTGGGTAGGATGAGGAATTTAAAAGAAAGAGAGAATACAAGAGTCTAGGATTTGGAGCCTAAGGATTTTGGCCTGATTTACTGGGTGGCTGGAGTTGCCATTTACTGATATTGAGGTCACAGGAGGAAGAGCTGGTTGGGGCAGGGAGGAATCAAGAGTCCTTTAAGTTTGAGAGGCTTATTAGACATCTAAGAGGAAGTGTCAAGTAGAATGCTGGATCGTTAAGTCTAGCATTGAGGAAAGAGGTCAGGGCTAGACATGTATTACATTTCTCAGCATATTGCATTACATAGCTCATTAGCACTGGATAGTATCAAAACCATACAACTGGAGGACAGCCCCTTAGGCAATAACTGTAAATAAGGAAATTTGAGGTCATAAACCATCCAAGATTTACAGATAGGCAAGTATAGATGGATCTAGCAAAGCAGTGAGAATTGGTAGATCAGTAGCCAAGAGAAAAGAGTGTTTAAAGTATTCCTGAGAATTAGAGTTAGGAAGACTGAAACTGACTCTTGAATTTGGCAGTGTGGAGGCCTTGGTAAGTGCAGTTTCAGTGGAATGATGAGGATAAAACCTGATTGAAATAGGTTTAATGGGAAATGGAACAGTTTTCCTATATTGCTGAAGGTAGTGCTAACTGGTATAACTCACTTAGAGGACAGTTTAACAATATCTGGCAAAATTCAAATGTACATATCTTTGACATAGAGATTCAACTTGGAATTTATCCTGTAGATATACTTGAATATGTGCAAAATAACATGTGTAAAGGTAATTTTTAAAAATTGTGGTAAAATTTGCCTAACATAAAATTTTACCACTGTAACAATGTTTAAGTGTACAGTTTAGTGGAATTAAGTACATTCACATTGTTGTGCAACCATCACCATCATCCATCTCCAGAACATTTTTCATCTTACAAAACTGAAATTCTGTACCTGTTAAACAGTAATTTCCCATTCTCCCCTCCTTCCAATCCCTGGCAACTGCTGTTCTACTTTCTGTCTTTATGATAGACAAGTGTTGGTTTTTTTTAACCACTATCTTATATAAATTAACACTGTTAAATTAATTAAACAAGAAGGCTATTACACTGAGGTGGTTCTAATGCCTTAGCAGCCCACATAAGCAAACCAAATAGTAAGCCTGTAAATGCCTTAAAGTTAAGAAATCAAAAACTAAGGACAACCAATCACAAACAGCTACTAACTAGGCTTTCCCAAATAAGGCAACCACTTAAGCTACAGCCAATCCAATCATTTCCTTGTTTTGCTTCCATGTCTTCTCTATAAGCCTCGCCCCTAGCTCCTGTTAGTGCCATACTTCTAACCACTTCCGATTGGATGCTGCCCAATTCAAATAGATTTTTGCCAAATAAACTCTTAAGAAATTTGCTAAGTGAAATAAGTCAGACAGAAAAAGCAGAGAACCATATGATTTCACTGACATGTGATATATAAACCAAAAACAACAAAAGAACAAGACAAACAAATGAGAAACAAAAACTCACAGACACAGACAATAGTTTAGTGGTTGCCAGAGGGTAAGGGGGGCGGGGGGTGGGGGGTGGGAGATGAGGGTAAGGGGGATCAAATATATGGTGATGGAAGGAGAACTGACTCTGGGTGGTGAACACACAATGGGATTTATAGATGATGTAATACAGATTGTACACCTGAAATCTATGTAACTTTATTAACAATTGTCACCCCAATAAACTTCAACTAAAAAAAAAAGAAATTTAATATGCCTCAATTTATCTTTAAACAATACTGATCCAACTCCTATCATTTTCTAGATCCTTCATCCAGTTTTATTTTTTCTTCTTATATTTATTTCCACCTGACACAGTTATCTGTCTCTCCACCCCATGGGAAGGGACTTTGTTTATTTTTGTTCATTGCTTTAGCCTTAGTACTTAGCATAGTACTTGACAAGTGTAGGAGCACAAATATCTGTTGGCATGACTGAGGCTCAGGTGGAAAAGCACTCCTGTTGTAATTTCCTGATTGGATTAGATCGTGTCCCCGAGGATGTGCATTGTCCAAGTGTTGAGCCTTAGTTCTTTACTCCTGTTTCTCCCCAATTGTCAGTTCTCTATCAACACAACTTTTTTCTTAATGGAGTTTTGATCCAATTTCTCATCTTTGCCTCTACTTCAAATTTTCAGTCTCTTTGTCCTTCCTCTCTGACTGCCTGAGAATTGCTACCTCCAGTCCACTGACGTCCCTGAAACACATAAACATGTCGACTATTTCTTCTCCTCTCTCCATGTGTATTAATATTATCCCAAACACACACACAAAGTTTCTGGAGTAGAGAGAGATCATTATTTACTTAAAAGCAAATAAACACCCTATGATTCCCCATGCCCCAGTTCTTTCCCCTAGGCTGATATAACAAAAACCAGATACTAGTCTACAAGTACAGGGCCTGTATTATAAGAGAGAAATGCCCTCCCCAAAAAGAATCTGGGCCTTTATGCAAAAGAGAGAGGCAGCTCTCTCCCACCCTACTGAAAGTCTCCTTGGGGATCAGATGGAGAGGATCCTGGATTCTCCTGTAACTAAATCTGTCAGGAGAAAGATAAGACCAATGTTTTCAGTTTTACACCCAGGGTTGCCTCCAAGGTCTTGACTTTTGCTGCCCCCATTCCCCAACTGTAAACATATGTCTGAAGTAAATCTTTCTAGAAGTCTCTCATCTAATTAGTCATAAGTTACCTTTCAGGGCTTGTTGGAACCCAATTTCAGTAACATTTGTTCAGAAAGCCCTAGATGTGCAGAAACAAAAACATATTTTCTCTACAGCCCCACACCATCTTATCCTCCAAGTTTGCTAGTATTCATCAAAAACCTTAATCACAAGTTATCAGAAACTTACTCTGATTTACGCCGAAGAGTAGTCGCTCGGAAGCATACAGCCAGGCTCGGACACCAGGCAAGTCCAAGGGGATCTGGACACCAGCCAGGATTAGAACCAGGGTCACTCCACAGAAAGTCTGATGTGACTGCGGATGAATGCCAGGCGCCACAGCCACACAGCTGCTATCAGCTGTCAGCTGCAGACAGCAAACACTGGATGCCGCAGCAGAACTTCTATCACTACGGCCACCACAAAAATGGATTGGAGAATCCATTCTTTATATCATTGATCTCCAGTTGAAACCCTGGGGCTGGAGTACCTGATTGGATGAGCCTCGGGCATGTACTTCTGCCATAGCTGCAAAGGAAGATAGGAAAGTGAGTCTGCCTTTCTACCTTCTGTGGTGGGAGGTGGGTTCTGACTATTGCTAAGACTTAAATTATGGAGAGTTTCCCCCCCCCCCAAAAGGAATTCTGATGCTGGGCAGCCACAAAAACAACAAATGTCCACTGTCTTGCTACTCTATCTGTATTCTTTATCTCAGTTTTCATCTACTTCCATCCAAATGCATAAGCCAGAAATCATAGCCTCATCTTTGAATTGTTCACCCTACACCCAATAGGTCTCACAGTTTTGTTGTCCGCCTTAAGCGTTTCTCCTCTCCAGGTTTATTGAGATATAATTGATATATAACATTGTATTAGTTTAAGGTGTATAACATAATGATTTAATACGTGTATATACAGCAAAATGATTAGCACAACAAATTTAGTTAGCATCCATCACCTCATATAGTTATAAAAAATTTTTTTTTCTTGTGATGAGAATTTGTAAGATCTACTCTCTTAGCAACTTTCAACTATACAGTATGGTATTGTTAACCATGTACAGTATGGTATAGTCACCATGCTGTACATTACATCCCCAAAGCTTATTTATCTTATACCTGGAAGTCTGTACCTTTTGACCATCTTCACCCACCCTACGCCTCTTTAGCATGTCTTGTATCTATCCTTTTATCTCTATCCCCAGTACCATAGACACAATTGGGTTTTCATCATTTCCTCTTGGATATTTGCTATAGTATCCTCCTTGGTTCCCCTGAGCCAGGCCTCATCCCCTGCAATCAATCTTCCACACTGCTTTATACCAATGTCTTTCTAATATTTGACCATATCATTCTCCTTCTTAAAGTCTGTCAAGTGGTCATTACCACATTCAGAATTAAGTTCAGACTATTGAAATGGCACACAAGGCCCTTCTAAGGCTCCATTTTCAGCCTCATTTTCTTTTTTTAATTTTTTTTTTAATTGGGGAACAGTGTGTTTCTCCAGGGCCCATCAGCTCCAAGTCGCTATCCTTCAATCTAGTTCTGGAGGGCGCAGCTCAGCCCCAAATCCAGTCGCCGTTTTCAATCTTTAGTTGCAGGGGGCGCAGGCCACCATCCCATGTGAGAATCAAACTGGCCACCCTGTTGTTCAGAGCTTGTGCTCTAACCAACTTTTCAATATTCTTTTATATGAACCTTTTACTCCAACTGAGACAAAATACTTGTTTTCCAAATATATAGTGCTTTCTCACACACTACAACTATGCATATGCTGTTGCTTCTCCCTGGAATGTCCTTCCAACCTCATTTACTTGCTTAATTCCTACTTTTTCTTCGAGACTCAGCTCATGCCACCCCTAGGGGAGATAGGGGCCCACCGTCTGTGATATCATAGCTTATTCTACACACATATATTACAGCTTAATCACCATGTGTTAGGTTATTTTATTGTCTGTCTCCCTCACTGAGTGATTTCTTTGAGGTAGAGTCTTGCTCTCTCTATCTCTTCAATGCCTTGAGTATTCAATACATATTTGGTGATGGAATAAAAAGCACTGGAATTAGAAAAGAATTTCCATTGGACAGAAGAAATTGAGACCTAAGCAGATTAGATGAGTTGTCCTAACTTATACAGCTAATTATAGCACTAAAGCTAGAATTCTTATTACCTAACTCACTGCTCTCTTCCCTCTACTGTAACTCCTCTTCTACGATGCATATTGCTTCTTATGAAAATCTCACTGTAAATTCAATTCTGGAAATTTGCTCTTACATATGGAAGGGCCACATGTGTTTTAAGTAGAAATTTTTCAAAGATATTGCCTCAGTAGCAACCCAGTAGTACCTTAGGAAAAGTTACCCAGATTTTATCAGTTCATATACATAGAAATTCTTTGTATCATAAAGTATTTAAAAATCAGTGTCTTGTAGTCAGCTGATCTGCCTCAGTGATGGTTGAGGTAATGGTACTTACATGAAGACAAAAATATGGGTTTTTAAAAAGACAAATACTGTGATATCACTTATATGTGGAATCTAAAAAAGACAAACACAGAGAAATAGAGAGTAGAATACTGGTTACCAGGGATTAAGGGATGGGGTAAATGGGGAGATATTGATCAGTTATATAATTAACAAGTTTGGGGATCTAATGTACAGCTTGGTAATTATAGCTAATAATACTGTATCACATACTTATATGTTGCTAAGAGAATAAATGTGACATGTTCTCACCACAAAAAGAAATGGTAACTATGTGATGGGAGGGAGGTGGTGGCTGATACTATGGTGGTAATCTGTTGCGTCCAGCGCAACACGGGCAGTGAGGGTGCGAAAAGGGGCGGTTTGGGTTAAGTTTTTAAGAAAGAAAGAAACAGAGACTTAATGCAGTTAAATCTCTCCGAAGGCCAGGGGTCTCTCAGTCTCAGAGGACTGGAGCCAGAATAAGGCTGACTGAAGGTTTTTATTGAATAGGTATACAAAAACAAGAGAAAGCAACATTGTTTCTTACACGGTCTCTGAAACTCACACATCATAACAGAAAAATATTTATCTCAATCACCCTTTGCCAGTCAACAGCTGAAGCACAAGGTCCCACAATGTCTTAATTAAGGTATGTACCTTCTCAGGGTCAAGTGTCTCATTTTGTAACAGTTCCGTTGAGCTAAGTGGAGAGAACTGATCTTTATTGTTTTTGTAACTCCTCTCACAAACAGGTGCCAGGGAAAAGCCAGAGCTGGCAACAGCTTTTCCCAGGCAGGGGGAAGGGGAGGCAAGGCCCCTTCCCATATTTTTCTAAGGCAGCTCATTGGGTGTCCCCACTCAGTTCCGCCTGGCTTAGGTTGTATCTCCCGTGAGATATCTTACCCGTCTTTGGCTGCAAACCATCTTTTGGGGACCAGACAGAGAGACATAAGGTGTAAACATAAGGATGGAACAAAGTCCCAGAAAGGCACAGTCTCACAGACTCTTCTTTCCTTAAGGAAAGACACAGGGGGACAGTTGGCTAGGCTGTTGTGTGACTACAGTAATCATTTTGCAATTTATAAATACATCAAATCAACACATTGTACACCTTAAACTTGGATAATGTTATTTATCAATTACATCTCAATAAAACTGGGAAAAATAAAGAAAACAGCTAATTCAAGGGGAGAAATCTGGGTTTTAAGAAAGCAGGTAATGTTTTAAGACATTGACATGTCAATAATATGGGGGTGGCTTTGTGCTATCATTCTTATTAAGCAAATTGGATGATTGTTTATATTCCTGCCAGTGTTTAGATGCTGTAATTGGAGTAATTGTCTGCTCAATTAATGTTAACAGAGAACAACTAATAGGCAGCCATGAGCACACAGATGACCTAGAACAAAGTTGTCATACTCTGCATGTGAGGCTGTAATTATGGAACCAGAGCAGAATCCACCACGACTGGAAATCTAATTGTGGCTCAATACTAGGAGTCCAGGAAAATTAGAGAAGTACCTCCAAATCATTGCTGCTAGATGTTTTATAGCCTCAAGTTAACAAATTATCATGCCTACCTGGACTGTGGTAATAGTAGGTCGTGGTTTTGGTTTTTTGTCTTATCTTTGAAATAGAATTTATCTTTGAAATTTCATCCTTTGTTTTCTTTTATACATCAGGAAGGCTCAGAAGCTTCTCATTAGAATAATGAGACAACACACTTAGTCCTCAGATGAAATGGGTATTTTAAATAAAGGAGTAAATTTATATTGAATGACTATTCCTATCTCTCAAATACAATTAAATTTAAAATTGGCAGAAAAACATTATATATGTATAATGAAACTATATCTTTATAAATTTACACATCAATATTAATTCGGTTTTTAAGTATCTACAGGGATAATACCCATGAAGAACCTGATAATGGTGTCACCTCTGATGAAAGACATTAGAGAAGAAAAGTTAAAGTTGCATGCAGCAATTTATAGTTTATATGTCTCTGTATTTTTAAAAGGTTTTAGAAAAAAAAAGCAAAGTTGAATTAAAAATTAATCTTGCTAATTAAACAAACAAACAAAAAACTCATGAATTGGTAGAGCAGGATTTGACCCAAGCTAGATAGAATTTCCCATGTCCTTAACATCTCCGTTACTATGACACAATTATATTATAAACACGCTTACATGAAACAATCTAGAAGTAATTTTAATAAGTATCTGGTATTTTATTACATAGATGAAGTGAAATTTTATTCATAAGTGTTTTGTTTTGTTTCCAACTATTTAAAACAGCTTTTAAAACTTTTTGTTATGACATTTTCCAAACACAAACAAAAGTAGAGGGACTACACATATGAAACTCCAAGTACGCATTAATAACCCAGCTTCGATGATTATCAATTTAGGCCAAATCTGTTTGCCTAAAATGAAAACTACTCTTATAACTTATTTATCTTTGTAATCATCTTTATCTAAAGATAAAGAGATTTTATGAATATCCGGATTCCAATCTATTTGACATTCTCAATGAATTTAATTAACCTTTAAAATCATCTTCCATTAATTACAGGATTATTTGTCAGAGTTTCACAGCTATCTGGGGCAAATTTACTTACAATCTAAATCCCCTAAGATTTTCTCTGTCCTTGTGACAACTCAAAAACATAAAAATCTTGTGCGAAGAACTGCAATAATTATGTATACAAAGCTATCAGTGAGCATTGATGGAAAGTTAAGGAGTTGAGTAAAACAGAGACAATCAGAAAGGAAAATAATTTGGAAGAAAGATCTAAAGGTGGTATTCACATTTACCATTTTCTTTCAAGCCATGGTCTTTGGTTTTAAGCACTTTTTGGTCAAATGAAAATAAACTCAGGTGGCATATGCAAGCCCAGTTCACTATTTCAGTTCTTCCATATAGCATCCTCCTGGACGCGCTTGAAACTTAAAATAGTGCTCTTGTCCAACACATGGCAGAGTGACCAAGACCATGAATTAGTCTGTAGAGCAAGGTGAATGGAATGGAACCACTTGGTATTTCAGCACAAAAGTGATTCAGAACCATGGACAGCGACACGCGATGGAAAGGCCTCTGTGACTGCGTATCAGGAATGGCGACAGCAAAGGCACAGACGTGGCAACTGCAGAAGCCAATCTAGCATTCGTGCAGCCCAGGCAGAGGCATGGTAAATGTCTTCAAATCTAAAGACAAATATCCAGGTAAATGTCTTCAAATCTAAAGACAAAAAAATCTAAAGACAAATCTAAAGACTGATTCAAGAAGAAAATTGCCTCTTGCTTAAGGGTAAGAAGAGAATCCTTACAATCTCCTTTTAAATATTTTAAATAAAGGACAGTCTGATTAGAAACAAACCAAGAATACAGTGGGTAAGAGTCTTAACATCAGAAACTCCTTTCTCAGAGATTGACAATGTTGCCAACTCAGAGGGAAGAAATTGTGAATAGAAGTTCAAGAGTTTGGCAAATGAACAAGCCCATATACCCACTTCATTTTGCTGCATCACTAGCATAACTAGCTGCATCACTAGCTGCATCATTTTGCTGCATCACTAGCATTATTGTGGATGCAAATGTCTGGCACTAACATAAGTCTCTTCATTGACCTTTACAATGGACTTGGTATTATGCGGCTGACTACATGGATGTCCTCAAACTTCTTCAATGCTACATGTGTACTTTTTCCAGATTTCTGCTTTGTTGGTTATCGGATACCTTCCTAGACAATAGACTCATTCTCTGTTCAAAGATATACTGAAAACTACACTTCTTCTAAAACCATATTCAGGTCTTGCCTAATATCTAGGAATATCAAGGACCAAGCCTGGACCATAAAGATTTTTCTTCTGCAGAAGCTATGATTAGGGGCTGTGAGCCAATTCCTAGAATAGGGGATGGTAAGTTTTTTTCTGTAAAGGGCCAGATAAATAATTTCAGGCCTTTGTGGGCCACATAGTCTTCTCCATCACATATTCTTTGTTTTTGCAATTTTTTAAACGACAATTTAAAAACATAAAAAAAAAACATTCTTAACCAGGCCACAAGCCAGATTTGACCCATAAGACACAGTTTGCCAACTCCTACAAGGCAAAAGATTGGAAGAAGATTAGATTTGCTTGGCCTAAAGGAAGTGGTGACATGAGGGCACGTCAGTGAAATCAGGGAAATATAAATAACTCTTTTTTCCCCCCAAAGGAATAGTATGGACATGCAATCTGTGTTTTGTTTTGATAACTATAATTAATTTGTCCCTTGGTAAAGGATATGATTTGTCTCTTCCATATGAACAGTGATGTTTATACAAGTAAAATTGATGAGAAAGATGGCTGACAAACTCAAGTGAAGTATTCACTACCCTCCTTGATTTTCTTCCTGATATCAGAGCTATTTAAGCAACAATTTGAGAGAAAACTTCCCTTCTATATTATGTGGAGAAAACCTGTATGTGTACGTGTGTGTGTATTTATACATAGGAAATGATAAAATGCATGTGCTTACATATGTGACAATGAATATATAAAAATACATATTTTTATATAAGGGAGCTAACAGAGTATGATTGGATGAGTAGGAATGGTCATTGTACAGCCATCCCATTAACTAGTTTTGTTCAATCATTGCCACCACCCCCATAAGGTAATGGATCTACCCATTCATGTAGCAAAGAGGTCTCCAGTGTAGCTTTATAGAGCAGTACGCATGTCTGAAATGAAGAGGGTTCTCTGCTTGCTTGACAACGATTGCCAAGACACTCCTTACCCATTTTCATTTAATCAATCAGTTTCTCCTTTTAGGGGAAGAAGCTTTTTATAAATATATGTATTTTGATTAAGCTTATCATCAAGGATGTGATACTGTCTGCTACAAATGGACCCCATATGTGCAAATTACCTTACAGAACACAGAAGCTATAGCGAGATTAGGGTAATGACTTGGATGGATGAACAAATAGGTCAGCTAGAGATAAGTGAACTGATTTGTCTAATATTAGAACTAAGCCCTACAAACCCCTGCATGAACTAAATTATTTAACTGCTTCTGTAGCTTTAGAATTTAAAGTATGGTTTTAAACCTTTAGAGTTTTAAATTTTCATGTATTTGCCAGTTTTCTGCCTCTGGAAAATTATGAGATAAAAGCACTACCGAAACCACATTCCTAGGGGATAATGATTTGTTAAGAATCTCCACCATCCTGCAATGCTTTCATAATTTCTCTCATACCTGTCACATTAAGGCTCTGAATGTGAAGGTCCTCAGCCACTGCACTTATGAACAAATACCAAAATGTAACAGAAAGATATTCCTCCATAACATTTACCAGCAGATCGGACCTTATGATTTCGGTACATAATATAACGTGATAAGAAGCCAACACAGAGGATTTGCTGATCTAGGAGTCAAGGTACACAGACCCTCAGTTCATGTCTGCCTTTAGGGGCTTTGTGAAGACATTTAACCTCTCACTGCCTCATTTTTCTCTTTTTATAAAATTGATTTCACATACTAGTATTTATACCCGAATTAACGCTAAAGTTATCTAAAAGAAGGAAAGTGTTCTTTATTATGCACTTCTCTCTACCTTTTAAAGGCACTTCTCAGTTCTTATCCCACAAAAATAAAAATATTAGATTCAGTTATATAATGAGAAGGATCATTGGTGAAAGAAAGGAAGGAAGGAAGGAAGGAAGGAAGGAAGGAAGGAAGGAAAGAATACTAAGCTAAGCTATTGGGCAACGTGATCTGATTTAACAGTTTTTAAAATTTCCTTAGGCACAAAAAAAAAAAAAAAAAAAAAGATCTGTATATGTTTGGCCCAGACATCTCATCTCTGTGGTGAGAATTTGGTCAGAGAGTTTAAATAACACCAGTTTTTACCATCATAGGAAAAATCGAAGGTTACTCATATGACTGGATGTAGTGGGCCCCTATTGAGTCAACATCAGCATTTAGACACGTCTAGGCTGACTTTTAACTTTCTTCTTTTCTTTTCTCCCCTGCCATTTCCCAGATCTACACTCTGCCCTCAACCACTCACCTGAGGCCAAAGATGGAAAAGAATAAACATACTCTTCTGTCTTGGATACTTGTCCCCTAGCTCAGCTCCATTAATTCCCAATGGAACCCTCTAGTAAGAGAAGTTACAAAATAAATTCCAAGGAACACTCTATATGGCATTCTGGGAAGCAAGGTGACACAGGTTGATATAAGTGAAAGATGGGGACATTCTCTACATGTCTTTTCACAGCGCAGCATGATTTGGCATCACCAATAGCTTCAAAAAATGCAGTGCTGCTTCAGCACCTCCAGATTTGGCAGCTCTGAAAGCAACGAAAGATGGCATCTTCAACAGATTCAATATTACATCAGATGAAGGCAGCAAAGGCAGGCACCACTTACAGGAGCTTCTCTTCAGTTCTAATATTAGACAAATCAGTTCACTTCTCTTGTCGGTGGGCATGTTAACCAGGTGACCAGAATTTCAGAGCATGAGAGGGCTTCCAAAGCTGATACAAGACATACCTCAGGAATTTAGAGGTAGCTTGGAGGTCCTGTGATAGTAGATATGGGCAACAATGTTCAAATTTGATCGATCACTTATTTAACTCCATTTGTACCCACAGACTGGTGAAGACCGACAAATTCAGCTCATGTGGATTTTCTGGGAAAATCCAGATTTCAAATATTTTTTGCATGGTGTTCATAAACCATTGAAATGCTTAAATTTGAACTTCACACTACATGTCTAAATTGGAACGGAAATATAGTTACCATTATTATATGTTATAATGAGAAACGTGTCACTAAAAAGAAAAAATCATTTCTATTGATTTTTGGAATTCCATCATAATGTATTCCTTTTTGTTAAGCACTGCTTTTTGAGAGCAGAGCTGTTCTTTTATCAGGTGAAAAAGAAATGGAAAGGAAGTTGAGAGGGTAGTGAAGAAGGAAACAATGAGGAAAATGTCCCATGCCTCACAATCTGAGCTAGTGTTGTTCCTCTGGCTAGAAGGCAGGAGGAAAGGGTCCTTTCAGTGCCCCCTCCCCAGTGTGTCTCTGAGCAGTTTCTAGTTATACTGGTGAGATGGACAGCAGGATTTGATGAGAGGATCACTATACTTAGGAATGGACACCTGGTTTTAGACCTGTCCAACTAGGTAATGAAGGCTGGGCGAGTGGAGAAGGGCGAGAGGGGAGTGGCCATGATTCATTGTATTTGCCAATTTCTATGATGTAAATATTCCCACCATGACTTATTTCAAGCTACCAGCATGACATCAGTGAACGTGGAGTTGTGAAGAGATTCGAAGTGGCACATTATCATATATAATATTGGCACCATACAGATACAATAGATATAAATAACCTCAAGGAGTTCTAATCTATATATAGGTTATAATAAAATGTAGTCAAACAATTAGGACACGAGTTCTGAGTATTTCTTACCTTTGTGTGTGTTCTTAATAGCTAAATTTTATTGAATTATTATACCATTGAAGATCAGTTTGTTTTTTCTAATTGAGGTATAATTGACAAAATAAACAGCACATATTTACAGTGTACAACTTGATAATTTTTGACATATGTATACATCCATCAAACCATCAATAAAAATCACAAAGGTGAGCATATCCATCACCCCAAAAAGTTTCCTTATACCCTTTTGCAATTCCCCCTCTTGACCATCCCCAATCTCATTTTTATCTTTCAGGCAATCATTGATCTGCTTTCTGTCACTATAGATTAATTTGGATTTTCTAGAACTTTGTATAAGTAAAATCATACAGTATGTACCCTTTTGTTATCTCACTTCTTCAAAAGCCTATTACTTTTTAGATCCATCCATGTTGTTGTATATATCAGTAGTTTATTCCTTTTTCTTGTTGAGTAGTATTCCATTGTATAAATACTACTGTCAATGAAGTTTGTGAACTCATCCTAGAAAAAGATACCTCACTGCTAAATACCACTATGGTCACCTTCGAAGTACTCCCCTTGGGAAGCTATGCACTAATGCCAGCGCCTAGTCCACCCTTCAAAGCAATTTTGAAACTTTGTCTGGAATGGCCATCAGAGCTGTCATTGTATTACCCTTGATGTCCTGAATGTCATCAAAATGTCTTCCTTTCAATATTTCCTTTATCTTCGGGTAAAGAAAGAAGTCATTGGAGGCCAGATCAGGTGAGTTGTGAGGGTGTTCCAATACAGTTATTTGTTTACTGGCTAAAAACTCCCTCACAGACAGTACTGTGTGAGCTGGTGCATTGTCGTGATGCAAGAGCTCCTTCAAGACCATTTTTGCACACACTTTTCTCACGTCAAGATTTTCAGTTAAGATTTTGCTAACTGTTTCTCTATGGATGTTTACTTGGTCTGCTATGCCTCTCAGTCAGCTGATGACTTTGACGCACAATTCGACGAATTTTTGCAATGTTTTCATCAGTTCTGCTTGTTACTGGCCGCCCTGACCTCTCTTCAGTGACGCGTTCTCTCCCCTCAGAAAAACATTTAATCCATTTGTACACTGCAGTTTTCTTGATGACATTATCCTCATAAACTGGAACTAACATGTCCCGGATTTCATTTCCACCCTTGCCAAGTTTAGCAAGAAACTTAATGTTTGTTCGTTGCTCTAATTCAAGCTCAGACATTCTCGCAATGGCACACAAAAACATGCAACAATAATGAATGCCATTCAGCAAGACACAGCCACACTTCTACAGGAACACAGCTGTGAGACACTGATATACCAAGGTTATGAAACCCTACAGAGCTGTTGGTCGAGTGCTGCCAATGTAAGTGCATGGTTTAAGTTCCCGAACTTAATTGTCGGACCCGCGTATATCATAATTTGTTTACCTACTCACCTATTGATGTATATTTCGGTAGTTTCTCAAAGTTTAAGGATGCTCTTCATTAAAAAAAAATATATTTGTGCTCTGTGGGTGTCATTGTGGCTAGTTTCTATTGCTACGTATTCAAGTTCACCAATCTTTTCTTTTGCAATGTCTAATCAGCTGTTAATCCTATCAAGTATGTAGGTATTTTTCATTTCAGACATTGTAGGTCTCATCTCTAGAAATTCTACATGGATTTTTTTTTTATGTCTTCCATGTTTCTACTTAAATGTTGAACATACGGAATATAGTTAACATACCTGTTTTTTACTATCTTTTTCTGCTAATTCTAACCTCTGTATCTGTTCTAACTTTGGTTTTAATTTATTGACTTTTCTTTCCATATTTCCTATTTTCCTGCTTCTTTGCATTCTTCTTATCTTGAATTGGATATTGTAAATTTTATTTTGTTAATACTGCATATTTTTGTACTCCTATAAATTTTCTTCAGCCTTGTCTGAGATATAGTTAAGTTACTTGAAAACAGCTTGTTCTCTTTGGCTTTCAATTTTAAGATCTTTAAGGATGGGCCAGAGCAATATTTAATCTGGCTTAATTATTTCCCACTATTGAGGCAAGCAGGAGTGATTCCCTTTATTTTTAATGTAATTTATTGGGTATTTTACCCAAGTTATAAGCTTTTCTAGCTGGTGGGGACAGGCACTATTTCAGTTCATGTGTGACTACAGAGTACAATTTCCTCTAATCCTTTCAGATAGTTATTTTGCTGGTGTCAAGTGGCTTCCTTATATGCATGTGCTTATGAGCAATCTGCAGAACACTCTAGAGACATCCTATACAGAGCTCTGAGATGCTTTCTCTGCACAGCTCTCTCCTCTGTGGTACTCTGTCCCAAGGATGCTAGATGCTTTGGTTTCCCCTGGGCTATCAGCTCTGTCTCCACATCTCAGGGAGTCCTGAGCTCTGCCTGCATTCTCCCACTCTGTTCCATGGCCACGAACCTTTATTACGCAGTAAGCTGGGGGTAGAATTCCCCTGATTTGTTCCTCATCTCTCAGGGATCAATCTTTTGTTACCAAATCCCAGCATCTGGAAAACTGTTATTTAGTATATTTTGTCTAATTTTTAAAATTGTTTTCAGGTGGACAAGTACATCTAGTCCGTTACTTTATCTTGAGTAGAAGTAGAAGTGATTACCTTCATTTTTAGTATAATTTATTTAATCATAAGTTTACACAATTTAATTTTTGAGCTAGCTGTGTAAATCAACTGGCTCACAAAATTCCTGAAAATTTAACAGTTGGCTCCCACATCCAGTACAAGCTGCCTGTAGCACACCTCTACCTGAGCTTCACTTCCAACATCCATCAGACAACGAGACTGTTTAACGCAATTTAACATTACTTCTAGTTTATCAAGTCTAAATTCCATGGCTTTAGAAAGAACTGCTCTGGTCAGATGTATTCAATAATTTTTTAAATGAAGCAAATAAAGTGAAATAATCCGTCAGGATTCAGGCTCAGACTCAGAATTTAACCTAGTGTACTATTCCCTCCTCTGTATGGAATAGTTTCCTGCCTCTATGTAGACTAAGGCACATTTCCAGTTCAGGCCTTTGTCATCTCTAGCCTAATACATTACTGCAACTGGTATTGCTGCTTTTCGTTCGGTTCTTCTTCAATTCTACGCTCCGTGCATCAGGAAAAACATCTTTCTAAAACCACAGATTTGTTTCCATTACCACCAGGATGAGGTCCAAACTCCTTAGGATAATGTATAAGGCCTTGCAATAAAAGAAATATAACAAAACAAATTACTACCACATCTAATTTCCTTGGTGGTATGATACGTCCACACCCATGCCATGGCTCAGGGAGGCACAAGATGTTTTCCTGCTCTTGGACTTCCGACAGGGTTATGTGCTTGCTCTGACCAATGGGATGTTAGGAATGTGACATGAATGGAGGTTTGAAAGGAGCTTGCACAGTTGGGTTTGTGCTTCTGCCATCACTGTAAGAACATATCCTGGTAGCCTTTGTACCTACAGCCTGAGCTCAGAATGAGCTATGTGGGCTGGACCCACGGCATGAAGCAGAGCTCCCCAGCCAAGTCCAGCCTAGATCAGCCCACCGACAATTGACTTGCCGATTGATGAGCATGAAAATAAAAGCTAACTATAGGCCACAGACATTTTTATGGTTGTTTATTATGCAGCAAAATCTGATGAATACAATAACTAACCTTTTAGTCCTTATTCCATGCCAGGAACATTCACATCTCTTAGCTCATTTAACTTTTACAATAACCTGTGAAACAGTCTTATTTGCCTTGTATGGATGGGGGAAATGATATTTAGTGAGCCTATGTAAGATGCTTAAGTTTACACACTAGTAAGTGTGGTGTGTATAGGATTTGAATTCAGATTTGTCTTTCCCCACTATACACCTTCATTTCCTACTGCTCCCCCAATTTCTTCTAGTTTTTACTTTAGCAATAACATAATACTCTAAAATACCATCTATATCACTAGTCTTTGCACATGCTGTACTGCACTAAGCATATGGTAGACAGCCAATAAATATTTATTGAATGGCTAATGAACAAATAACTGTCTAGAATGCCTCTCTTTTGTCACCTAGGTAACTCATAAATAATCTCCAAAACCTGGTTTAGAGATTGCTCCTATGTGAAGTTTTTCTTCCTCTCTCCAATAATTTCCTGCTCTGTGCTTTTCAATCTTTACCATAGCTCAAACACTCTACCTTTCATACTAAATTGCAATTATTTCATGAAACATTTGTTCTTCTTATCTTAAAATTTCTCAATGTTAAGGTTCACAATAATTGAATCTTACACGGGGACACAAAAGTGTATGTTTTCATTCTAAGCATTCTTTGTGATCACCAAAATTGTACCAGACCTAAGCTTCCAGGAACTTCCAGGAACTTCAAGCATCATTCCCATCCAGTGATGCTATCCACACTCATACACAGACACTGAAGAAAAACTTTAAACTAGTAAGTTTCAAGGGGTTTGAGAAACTCCTTACCTCTGTACCCCAGGACTTCCCACCTCTTTTCCATGCATCTCTTGAAATCATTGCATATCACAGGATTTATGATGGGAAAGTGCTACACTCATGAAAGGCAAATTTGCAAGGGAAAAGAAGTTTGAAATTCCTGTGTTTAATTTCAAGGTTTCAGAATGATTTTTCTTAACCAAAGTATTTGGAATGCATAGAGTTTTATGAGGAGAAATAAAATTAGCTTAAGTTTTGAAGTCAGTATTTTTTTTTCTTCTCCCACTGAATAAGCTGAGCAAGTGGTGAATTTACTGCAAGAAAGAGGATAGGACGGTGCACTCCCAGAGTGGTGGGAGTGGGCAGGCTGGAAGAATAGCCAATGAGCCAGAGGGTTTGGCTTGGGAATTTATTATTTTCAAACCGAGGGTGTGAAATAATCAAGACTTAGAGGTGGTATTATAGGCATTCCCAGGCAGGTCTTTGCTGACCACTCCTTCCCGTTGGGAGGAGGGCTGTTTTTGTCCTTATTTGGCCCTTGTTGGAACTGTCATGGCAACACATCCCCGTAATGTTAATAATATTGTAATTCATTACAATTAGTTAAAGTTCACCTTGAAGGGCAAGATGACATCCTGGGTCAGCTATTGGCCACCAAAATCGAATTCTGGCTGGTCTGGTAACTACACCTTTTCTTAAGAATGATATCATCTCCTCCCTCCTTTGTTTTCCCTTGTAAAGTTGGTACTTTTTAATCCACTTATGATAGAGCCCAGACTATCTGTATAAGACTTCACCAAAGAACAGCAACAACCACTAGATGTCAGCACTTATGAACTGTAGTCCTGCCAATAGCTCTGACGTAGGGTTTTATTTTTAAGGTTATAACTTAGGATAAAAGGTAACCGGAAAACATATGAAATGTTTCCTTGAAATATATAACATAATGTATTTAGAAAATAATAGAGTAAACTCAATCATGGTGACAAATTTTATAACAACAGTAAAAATCTCATTTTAAGTGACCATTTTGCAAGTCTTGGCGGTCTTTGACCTGGCACTTTGCCAAATCAGGACCAGGACAAAAGTCTACATGCAAGGATTTTCCATAGGCAATACCTTACCATCTCAAGAACCGAATAAATGAACTTTGAATCTATGTGCATGGGATTTTCTTCAGGTCAATGTGACCAAGATGTTCTTTACAAAAGAACTGCATGCTGTTGTCCTGCACATGTGCCTTCCAACAGAGCTTCTTGCCACCTGCCAACAACTTTATTCAATTTCTCCTTAGATTTAAGCCATGGAGTCACTAAATTCCCTAGTGCTCCTCTTTTGAAGTATATTCAACAAAGCAAATCAAAATCAGTGCACTGACAGGCTGCTTAAAATACAAAAGTTATTTCTTTTTCTTTCTAGAACACAAAAATCCCTCTTGGGCTGCTTCTGAATAACAAAACAAAGTAAGATGCACCAAAAATAAGGAGTGCACCAAAGGTGTGCCCTGTGAGCCTGTAGCTGAGAGTAATGCAAGTCTAATTGGCTGCTTAATGAACCATTATTAAGCTGTCTGGGGTTTCGGGAAGAATGTATATATTTGACTCAGCTGACTGACATCATTTTGATCAGAGTCTGAAATAAAACAATAGAATTTGTTAGTCCATCAGATAGGTAGTTTCATAGGTAGCCTCAGAGATCACTTCCATATCTGAGGTTCTAATACCAGGAGGCTAATTAAATAGCCCTTTTTCTTTGCACCACTTGAACTTCGTTTCAAGAAAACAAAAACTGTGTTTATTCTTATTTTAAAATAAAAATACGGTAAAATCACATCACAGAATTAACATTTCTATTGAGTGTGCCTTATAACAGAGAAGTAAAATAAGACACTAATAATGCTTTCCATTTTCCCCAAATTCAAATTTTTGTTTGCATGCTCTGAGAATCATACTAAGAGCCAGGAAATTTACAACTTGAATAAGAAAAGACAACGAAATGACACCAACATTGAGATGAATTAGATGTTGGAATTATTTGACATGGATTGTAGAGCAGCTACCAAAAAAATGCTTCAACAAGCCATTATAAATTCTCTTGAAACAAAAGAAAATACAGAAAAACTCAGCAAATACCGCATTTCCCTGAAAAGAAGACCAGTCTTATATTAATTTTTGCTCCAAAAGATGCATTAGGGATTATTTTCTGGAGATGTCTTATTTTTTCATGTACAACAATCTACATTTATTCATGTACAATAATCTACATTTATTCACTTATTCATGTACAAAAATCTACATTTATTCAAATACTGTCATGTCATCTTCTTCTGGAACATCTTCATAACTCTCCAAACCCCAAATTCTGGCTTGAATTTCTTGTGATCCATTTCCTGTAGAACCATTGGCCCCAATCTCTCATGTCCAGTAATAGAGCTCTCATTAAATGAGCACTTCCTGTCCACGTAGCCTGCTCGTAGTGCACTGGCAACACAACTGTCAGTGATTTTATCCCTTGAATTCTTCACCCAAGTCATGATCCCTTGCAGGCTGGGCTTCACAAAGCATCCAGGCTGATTTCTCTCCATTCTATTTTCAATGTAGTCATTGATTTCCATGCACAAATGGTCCTTGAATGGCTAGTTTATTGCAATATCAAGAGTCTGGAGAGAGGCAGTCATTCCTGCAGGAATCATTATTTGATCTATTCTTCTCTCTGCAAGGAAGTTCTTCATGTCTTTAGCGCGGTGAGTGCTGGCTGAATCCCAGACTAGCAGATCTCTTTGGCCACCTCGCAAAACAAGTGGCAGCATTAAATTGACCCGCTTCCTTATAACTGCTTGTGTGCACCAGGCTTTTTTGGTTTCAAGAACATAAATGCCTGAAACATGTTCAACTTTATCTTTCTTGCCCTTAGTGATGATTAGAGGTGGGGCTCTCTTTCCATCCAGACGAATTGCCAAAATACAGGTAACAGGTGCACTTTCATAACCAGTGGAAGGAATGTAGATTGACAAGGCACCCCCTGATCAATTGTTGTTTGAGATCCTTGGCCCATGAACACTGCAGTTTCATCCACAGCAATCATGTTGGAGTTGGTACGTAGAAAAGTTGATGCCATCAACAAAGGATTGAATGCAAGTGCACGCTTAATAACTTCAGCATCTTCCAACTTGAACAGTGTTGTCGATCTTAGAGACGGTTCATATCGCTGAAGGAAGCCATCCAGCCAGTGTTGTGATGCTTTGAATTCTATTGGGGGTATTTCTAACTGTGGTGCCATTGCAAGGGCAAATGCCTGAATGTCAGTCTTGCACACAACGAAAGCCTTTGCTCTCCTGTCAGCAATCCATTCACAGGTGATGTCTTCCAGCTCAGGAAATAATGGTTGCTGACCTGACCCACACTTGCACTTCTGAGCATTTCCCTCGTCCACCTGTTGACTGAGGTTATCGTACTCTGCTTGCCACTTTTGGACCATTTGGAGATCCAACTTCTTCTCTTTGCAGAAAGCCATAAGATTCTTGCCCCGGGAATCCTCCATGATTCCTTTCTTGTACTCGATGGTATAGCTCTTTCTTTTTGCATTCATCTTGTCTGGGGGTCAAAATATTATTTTCTTTAAATCTACCATTAAATCAAGTGTTAATTGTTAACTTACGAGACAGGAGTGGCAACAAAAATGATGACAGTTAAGAATGATGGCCCACACAAAAGTGACAAAAAATTGCAGACACCAAAATTCAGATGTTTCTTTATTTCACAGGAGTGTATTAAGTACATCCGTTACAACACATGACATATTGAATTATGAACATTCATAATAGACATAACCATGTCCGTTTGTTATCAAGTGCGCACGTTATTCGTGTGTTGTGTCTGTACTCCGATTGGTCATTCGGCAATAAGTCTTGAGTTCATCTGTTTACATAGGTGCTTATTTCTTGTCCAAAGGCGTCCGCTTGGGTATTTACAAATATTTAATTATACTTTATATTATAATTTATTTTGAGCATTAATGTAAATAATATTATTTATTTGTATTTAATTATATATCAATATTATTATTTTATAATTCAATACGTTTGTCGTGTGTTGCAATAGATGTACTAAATGCATCCAACTGGCTGATGATCTTAACTGGGACTTATTTTTGGGGTAGGGCTTATATTACAAGCATCCTGAAAAATCATGCTAGGACTTATTTTCCAGTTAGGTCTTATTTTCGGGTAAATATGGTAAATAGAAGTTAAAAAAGAACCAAATGGAAAATAGAAAACTGAAAAATCAAACAACCAAAAAAAGAAAAAACACTGAATACGCTCAATCATAGAGTGGAGATGACAGGCTAGAAGTGAACTTGAGAACAGATAAATAAAGTTTATTAAATGTGAACAACAGAAAAAAAATAAAGTATCCTTTTCCCTGGTGATCAATAATAACTGCTCTTTTGCTATGCAGTGAACTGTTTCCCTTCCTACAGCATTAATCCCCACCCCTATCCTCCACAGAGGTTGGCTATATTCCATCTCCCCTTTTTGTCCTAATATCAGTATCACAGGGACCTAGCTGTCAGTCCCCAAAGCTTTCTTCAAGGGCTCTGGGACTCTAAGCAAAAAGGAAATTGAGTAACCTGCTTTGAGCTTCATGTTGGGTAAATTACTCATCTATGTCACTGTCTGCATTCTTTCGTCTCCCATCCATCAGACTATTTTTTTATGGTTCATCATATAAAATAGTGTTGGGCTGCCCCATCAGGACTCAAAAAAATAAGTCTCCTGCTGGAATCTATAAGAATCTTTGAGTTCCAGAAGTTAGTTCTGCAAATTTGAGAAGTAAATATTTAAATCTGAATATATAACCCTTTAGTAAGATAATACTATTATGTAAATTACTTAGCTATTCATCATACATAGTGAAAAAAATTATATATAGATATAGATATAGATATAGATAGAGATAGAGATAGAGATAGATATAGATAAAGATATATACACATACATATATATAAACATATTTTTAGGTATAAGTCACATTCCTTTCAGAGTAAATCTTAAATTTTATCAATGACTCCTTAATCTTTGGTTTTCTTTGCCACCTTTAAAAATGCAAATCTTCCACTTCTGGTATTCTAAAACTGTTCAGAATTATGTTTGCTGCTTTAATTTGTATGTTCTACTTTGGGAACAGTTTTCAGGTCTAAAGCCTTACTTTTAGCTCTTTCAGTTGCTTCAAAAATTTAGTTTTTCAGAGCTTAGACGGGATGTCTGTTGTTAACTAATTAGCTTTGGCTAATTACTTGCATATTCTAATTGCTCTAGCTATCTACATATGTCTGAATCCACTATAATCTCTAGGACCTGAATTCTTGGCACTTCTCTCACTTGTCAGATTTGGCTTCCCTCTGGCATGAAGCTTGACTGCTAAAGCCTCTTGTTCCTGTCTCCCTTCAGACCAGGAGAATAACAGAGGAACACATGGACGCAAATCACAAAATGTGACTCCTGCTACTTCCTTCCCTAAAACTCGCAGTGATTCCAGGTAAATGGGTCAGTCCAAGGTCTACACTTGGTGGGAAGTATTAGGAAGTTTGATTGTTTTTTTATCTAATCCCTAGTTTTCAGTTTAGCTTTTTTGTTTTCATTTCCATCTGTTTTGCATCTCTGTATATATCTTAATTGGTTCAGACCTGGAAAAAGGAAAGGGAATATTATGTAATGCCTCATCAAGTCACCAGAAATGAGTGACAACCCCAAGGCATAGCAAAGAAAGATGGTGTACATAAAGGAAGTAAAGACTGTAATAAGGAAAGCAAAATAAAAAAAAGATACATTTTAAAAATAACTACAAGTAATAAGAATAGCTTTAAATTGCTTTTGGTTCTATTCCTAACAGTTAATTGAGGAAGAAATTAGGTAGATACTAAAGTCTGGAACATTGATCTCTTTCCTCTTTATTATGTTGCCTTTAGCTGCAGATTAAAAAACTGGTAATTGACTATTTATAACACAAAAATGTAATTATAGATAGATACTGATCACTAAGGAACTTTGTCATGAACAGAGGTGAATTAACTAATGACTTTAACACCCATCCACCAAAAGAAAACTTTCATGTATTTTGTAACTTTTGTATAATTTAGTTCATTGGTTCTCTTGAAAGTATCCCAGAAATAATAACTCAGGGGAATCTGAATTGAGGTTCTGAAATTTAAACTTCTACTAAGCTAAGTGATTTTGGGGTAGGTAATCTGTGTAACACACTTTGAGAAACATGAAGCCTTAGAATCCTCATCTGTAAATAAAAATGCTCTCACTTCATAGGTTTATTACAAGATAAAAATGAGACAATATACATAAATGCTTAGAACAGATTCTGGCATTCAGTAAGAATGCAATACATGTTAATTCTTCCTTTCATTTTACAAGTGATTTCCACCATTCAAAATAGAAAAGTGCTGAATTACAATATAATTTCTCCAAAATCAATCATATCACAATAAGTACATTATGGTATTCAGCTAGATTTACTTGTGAATAGCTTTATTGACTACTTAAGACTTGTCTACCATTTGCCCCAGGCTAACATCCATTGTATTGTGTCTAATAAATGGAAATCAAGATGGTATCACAATATTTTAATTCTGTCCCATAATTTGAGCTAACTTGTTCATATTATCTTAAATATCAAATACCACTTCTATTTTAACACTTGATCTGTTGGGCTGAAAGCAAAGTAATTTTAGTTACTAAGGCAAGACTAATGGAGGAAATGACCATGGGTAGGTCATCAGTTGCGAATTCTTCACCGATCAACCCTATAATGATTTAAAAACAAAACAAACAAAAAAATCGAGTGTTAAATAAAATCTATTTCAAAGCTAAATAACAAGAAAAGCTGTGTGCGAATCTGCAAAATTATGAGGCACCCTCCCTATTCCTTCTCTACCATTTCAAAATACGTTTCAATTAAATAAATCCAATGTCTTCTCAAAAGATGTATTTTATGGACAATGCTTGAACCATCTGAATTTTCATTGGGAGAGATTCTAATATCTAAAAACTTGAAAATGGGTTCTAAAAGTTATCAGAGACATTTTCTTCATGCCTATCACCACTTACAACCCTAAAGCATTTTTCTAGTTTAAAAAATTGTTTAAAATATATTGTCTCACATGTTGTATTTCTGACAATACTAAAAGCGGATGAACTCCAGGCACTCCTTTTCCAAATAAAACAATGATCGTATAACAGAACCTTGATCTGTAATGCCTCTGTACCTCTTATAATTTGTATTTAGAAAGAGTTCTGAGAATCATTATTGAAAACTGTTAAAGATAGAAATTCCTGACTTTATTTTTATTTGTATGCCAATCTTTAACCGTTTTATTCAGTGGCCAATGAGTCTGTAATAATTTTAGGTGAAGAAGTTTGGCATGATTTTAAGATTAGCAGTGTTCTCCATCTATGCTCCCCAAAATACCATTGTCTACACCCCAACCCTGCAAGTGACTCAGAACAAATTTGCCTGTACTGGAAATTTCCCCCCAAGACTCCTGGTTAGAAAGCAAAGATAGGAAAGAGCGTGAGAAGCCACATTAAAAAAAATACTAGCATATGATTTACTAGGTTAGTTTTCATCAGAGAGATGTGGGTCTAGATGAAAATGGAAGGGTATCAAAGAGGCCATGGAAAAATGCTTTTGACGCATTGTCTAGAACATTAAGCTGGTTCCCACAACCTGGAGGAATCATATGATAGAAGCTGGCAGACTCTGGGAGTCAGATTTGTATCACTTAACTTTTGCTGTGTAAAAAACCACCTCAAAATATAGTGGCTTAAAACCTCAAACACTTATCTCATATATCTTTGGTTTGTCTCAAGACTCGTATTGACTGGCTTGACTTGAGACTAGTTGGTCTTGAGGCTAGAAATGGGGGTAGGGGAGGGTGGATTATTGCAGCCAATTTTGCATAGAATCCACTGCAGAATTCAAAGATACATTTGCCTTCTTTACACTTTTATTTAGGCCCTAGTCATCAGGTTTGCCATTTCTTGTACTCTATTTCTTCAAACTTCAACTTCTATTAAAGTTCCACCTAAGATCACTAAAAAGTTGGTCTTCTCTAGGAAGTAAATATTTCAATTTTTGATATTCCTGTGAATGTCAGAAACAGAAACCTTACCATTTTTCGTAAATCTAAGATCTATTAATATCGACAACAAATATTTCAGGTAGAAGACACTAATGAACATACACTATCAATTACCATATTGAACACTGTATCAGTCACAATAAACCAGGTTATGTTGTGGCAATAACGAGAACTCCTATATACAAGTAGCATAAACAAGTTCTAAATCTTATTCTTGCTACATGTCAATTTTATGTTGATAGGGAATTCCGTGTAGTCCTCAGTTCAGGACTCAGGCTCCACCATCTGGAAAGTCACACGGTACAGCAGTAGGGAGCACTGAGGGTTCTTACACTGGCAATTCAATGTCAGGCCCAGAAGAGACACATGTCACTTCCATCTCTAACTCATGGCTAGAACTAGTCATATGGCTCTGACCAACTCCAGGTGAGATTTCTGAGTAGACAGAAGAGGCTTTGTGGATGTGGGGAAGCACCATAAGTATCTTCTTGTCCACCCTTCTTGTCACCACATACCCATGTATGACAAAGAATCAGTAACCTCCTTCCCAAGGGGAACAATGCAAAAATCTGATCCAGTTACAGCATGGAACTCAAAAATTCTGGATCTTTGAGTAATTCACAGATCCTCCTCATTGGGCCCATATGCGTATGTGAATCCCCTTGATTCCAATGTATGCATGAACCAAAAAGATATACGCCTCCCACTCCCTGAAAACACCCAATATATAATCGCAGAACTGGCACTGCAATCAACACCCTCATTCTGAATGGCAGAAGAATGAAAGGCACATGGTAGACACTGGTCTAAAGCAAACTGGGAATCCTGTGGGTGGATGTTGTCAGCTCCCCCCACCCCAGATGTGGGAAATCTTCCTTGATTAGGTCCTGACTTTGCTCCTTAACAGGAGTTCACTTGTTTGTTTCTCTCTGTGGCCTCTGCTCCCCTCTCCCCACCTCTACACCCCGCCTCCCCCATGGAAGATTCTTCCTTTTCTGTTACCTCTTTGGCCACATCTGAAGTGGTTGTTGGAGAATATGCCTTCCTTGGGGGCTGCACATGTTTCTCAACCCTTTCCATGCCACAGATTCTTATGAACTTAAGAGTACCAGCTGAAAGCCTAGAACAGTTTCATACAATTTTAGACCCACTAGGTTGGTAATAACCTGGCAGTGTTACCCTCCCAAAATGTAGGTTTCTTTTCTATATGATAACAAGCCAGTTACTGGCTCCATGTGCCATTAACAATATCCATATTTTATTGTGATTTGAATTAGTTCCCCTACTTCTCTCTCTAATGGAGGTTTGAAAGAGCCTCTTTTTCTTGAAACATCTCATGGTAATAAAAAGATTTATGGGTGCCACATCCTTGATTTGATCTTTGCCCTGATATATCCTAATCTCTTTAGAAGCTTTTTAAAAATTTGGCTTCTGCTTCAAGACCAATTTTTAATTAGCCATAGTGTTTCAAATTCTTACGTTTTACTGTATGAGGTGAAAATGTAGTTGCCTTTTTAACACGTTGCGTACGGTGGGGTTTAAATCCCTCGTGAAGATTCTCGTGATCCGTACGCAACGTGTTAAACATTACAAGATCCTAGATTTCTGACCCTCTTGTGTCTACTGCTAATAAATCCTTTTCTACCTCAAATACTTTGGAGAATTGGATAAAAGGAGTATAACTATTTGTTTATTCAATCTATTCTACAACTATTTATTATGTACCTATTCCAAAGAATAAAAGGAAGCAAAACATCTGTCCTCACAGAACTAAATTATTATTACATTGTAACATAAGAAAATAACACCACTGATAAAACCATCATTAAGTCTTGGATCTTAGTTTTCCAGAAGTAAGGAAGTAGAGATACATTTCCTATTAATCTGTACTTTTTCTGTTTTCACTGTACCCTTAAACAACAGTGAGGCAGAATTAGGATTGCACTGTCCCCGGCATCCAGCCTGGATACTCAAAACCGTTGTTCTCCAAGTGGGGTAAACACAGAAGATAAACCAGTGAGGAATGGGATTGTATTCCAATGGGAATACATAATTAGTTTGATTGCTTATCTAATTATTTTAAATTTCTACTTTGTACATGTTTTACAAAGTACATAATGTACTAGTATGCAAGTGCATACAATCTATAAATAAATATTAGAGGTGTATACTCCAAACGTTTTTTATTGATGGGGTGTAAAAATTTTTACAACATGGCTCCAGTAGTTTAAAATACAATTAAAATTAAAAAAAATTAAAAATGAACAATTCTTTCAGAAGTTGTTGCTAGAGGAGAAAGTTTAATTTTTAAAAGTTGGGGCCTATATGTATTACTTTGAATGTAATAATAAAGAGCCTTTCTGGCAATGATTCCTTTTCTTCTGGTCTGCTTCCGTGGCCAGACAACCCATTCAAAAGATGCTTTACTGGTTATTTCCAGCTATCTTAAAGCCCTGAATTAGGTGGACTCCCCCTAAACCAGACACTTTAAACATTAACAATTTTTAAGTGACATCTAATTTTCCTAATTTTTAAAGAAATTTATCTAATTTTTAGATAACTCTTTAGAGATTTTATAAATTCTTATGATTCAGAGAACATTAAAAACATACATTCAAATAGATAAAATTAGAGACCAGTACAATGAACTGCAGTAACTATTATTGAGATTCAACAGTTAAGATTTTGCCTCATGTGCTTCACTGATTACTCTCTTTCAATTTTTTGAGATCATCCTTTTTAACAATTGAGTTTTCCAAATATGGAAAGGCTTTTAAGAGTGCTTTCCATAGAAGTAGCACTAGTGATTTGCCATATTTCAATGTTTTTATTAAAATATTTTTGAATAAGTAATGCTCACGATTCAAATATACTCTTTAACAAGCATATATTAAGTATTGCTCCCACCCCTATTTTCACTCACTCTGATCTCCCTATCTGTCCCTAATAGGTAACTGTTTCATTTGTGCACACTTTTAATGTTTTCATATGCAAATAACAACAAATATATGTACATACTCTTATCGTATCTTGCCTTTCTCCCACAAAAGGCTGCATATGTGGTGTTTGGCATGCAGCTTCCTACATTTAAAAATGCATTGTGGAGTTCTTTCCATATAAGTACACAGAGAGATTTTACATTATTTATCCAGCCCGTTGATGGACACAGGCTATTTCTATTCTTTTGCTATAAATTCATTTGCCTATAATAAACATGTTCAGTCCAGGTACACACATCATTTGCTATGTATGCACTTATACCTGTAGCATACTATCACAGAAGAGGGATCAATAGGTCATAGTATATTTATAATTTTAATAGATGTCATCAAATTGCCCTCTCTAAACTTTGTGCCCCTTATGCTCCCCCACAGCAGTGTATGAAAGTAATGGTTTACTCACAGCCTTGCCAACCGACTGTGCTGTCAAACTCTAGGATTTTTGCAAGTTCAATGGAAGAGCACAACTTTGTGATAATTTTTATGAATGTTAAACTTTCTGCCTATTTTACATTCTTCTCTACATGTAAGGGAGAATTCAATAGATACCTTATAATTTGGGTGATAGTGCTTGCTTCATCAACTTTAAATTTTGAAAATGAGATAAATTATATTTAGGCATACAGAAATCTAAAACAAGCATTTGGGACTGGAGTTAATTCTTTTACTATAATAAATGGGAGGAAAAACCCACTTATGTGGATCTAGTAAGTTCTCTGCAGAAAGATATTTGTTTTTCAGTGAAGAAAAATCACCTAGTTCTCTAATTGATACATTATGGGTTGAATTGTGCCCCCTCCAAAAGATATTGAAATCCTAACCCCCAGTACCTGAGAATGTGACCTTTATTTGGAAATAGGGTCTTTACAGATGATCAAGTTAAGATGAGGTCATTAAGGGTAGCCTCTAGAAAACAAGTACTATTATTTCCTTATTCTTAAACTCTATTTTTAAAATGGTTTTAGAGAATGAGGATAAATATAATATGTAAAGAGCCTAATTTTTCAATATTATAAAACTGAATACTTGTAGTTCATAAGTAAAATAACATGTCTGGATTTACTTTCATATGCTCTAGTCATAAAAAGGGGGGAGTGAGATACAAACACACTGCATTGTATATTTTCCAAATGTCTTATTATTTGCTTGAAAATGTAATCAGGATGCATTCTCATACACCAATTAAAAAACAAAATCTCTTTCACACCCACTATGTGTCAGCACTGTTGTAGGCATCAGAGTTCCTAACAGGAATTAGATGGGGCCTGTTCTTTCAGGAAGTAATCAGACATGATTTTAAGAGTAAAGCAAATTAGCTCCATGGCCCCCAGTAGAAGTACACATGTTTAAAAAGAAATTGCCAAGAGCCATACACATATGATAAATTCATTTGCCTTTAACTTTCTCTTGTTGCTTTTCATACACTTCTAATCATGCTAAGATATTCTTTAGTAAGTGCTTAGTCTATCATAGTTCATTATCTCCCCCTTCCCAGCACCAGAAATAAAATACAGTATTATAATACCACGTTTTCATTTTTTGTGACAGCAGTGTGATGCCACGATGATAATGAGTTTGGAATCAAAAAGAAAGATGACCTCTTGATTATTCGGGATACCAACTCTAGGTTACGTTTTCATGTTTTCATGTTTATTTTCTGTTTACAATTCTCAGGTCTTTATAGAGGTATTATATCAATATATCTAAAGTCTTATAAAGCACCTGAAAGACATAGTTACTGAAAAACCATTCTGTATGTGCATCATTTATAAGCTCCACTCATAAATAAAAAATTACTATAATGCTTTTAAGTCAAAGCGTATCATATTTCAGATGGTGATATATAATTAATTGCTGTTTTTCGTTTCTAGTGATCAATGCCTGCATCCTTTTCCACTAAATTATATTTGGAATCATATTTTAAAGTATCTAGTATTATAACAAATCAATTGCAATTTACTGATACAATGGTTATAACTAAGCAGTGCATCTAAAATAATTCTCTGTACTACTCAATGAGTAATATAAGAAATACTTTGTGTGCCAATGAAAAGACATCTTTAAAGTCAGACACATTCTACACAGGCTCAGTGGAAAGCTGGGCAGCCATCTAGGGAATTTGTTGAAGGTAGCCAATCTGGAAAATTCGTAGGGGGATCACAATGGGATTTTGCTTTTAATCACTTTGTCTGCATTCATTTTACCCTCAGGACAGAAGTTTTTTTTCTGGACCGTGGTTATCCTTGAAAGATGAACTGGTTTCCTAATCTAATCCAGGAATTTAAGGAAGAATATGGTCATTACACAGCAATGGTTTAAAGATTTACCGTTTAGTCATAAATTATCCAGCTAAGTGGCCTTTATTAGTCATGTTCAAAGTTTTCCACTTTTGTTTTTATACCATATGTAGGGTATATAAATATACAAACACATATTATTTTTGAACATATCTGGTCTTTAGTTTGCTGAAATATTTAATCCTTTTAATCAGTTCCACCAGTCTATAGTTGATCAGTGCAGATCACAGATCAAAAGGCTGTTTGGTTCTGTAGCTGGTCACACAATGGTTGACCGGGACTATTTGGTTCTGAGTATAAAGAGAAACTCTGAGTGACAAGAAAGAACTGGAAGTCATTAGGTAGAAAATAATAGAAGGCAGTGATATTTGGGGAAAAATATACCAAAATACCAGGGTTAGGCATACACATATCACGGCGTTTTTGGCCATAGATCTTTTGGCACTTTGTGTGATAATTAATGTTTGTATTCAATTTGACGTTGAGTATTTTATTGTTTAGGAAAGTACAATGCAGAATACAGCTGATAGGAGGTTCCCCAAACTTCTGACACTATCTACGATGCTCACTGGATTCTGAGATAAATTGCTAATTAAAACTTCATCACACAATTAGGAATTTAGTAACTCTTAGTACTTCCACAGCGTTTGTTAGTTAAGGAAAAAACGACCCGGTACCTTCTCACAGTTTCGCTCCCGCTTCCCTCAAGGAGCACCCCGGGGACCGCCAGCTGATATTCCTCTAGGATCCCGCGCTACGCGCAGCAGGACCGAAATGACAGGCCCCGACACTCACAGCCTCCACAAATACAGCCAGCGGCGGCGACAACCGTGCGCGCCCACATCCCGCGCCAGAACGCGCCTTCGGGTAGGAGGGAGGCAGCGCGCGTTCCCGAGAGCCCGCGCGCGTTCCCGAGAGCCCGCAGGAAAAGCTCCGCCACCACCGTGCGCGCCCGCCCGGCCCAAGAATGAATGGAAAGTTCAATCTCGCGCGCTCAGCGCGGGCAGCCAATGACGCACCCGGGAGCGGCGGCGGGCAGGTGTGCGCGTGCCGCCGCCTGACGCAGGGCTTGAGTCGAGCAGCCTGGTGCCGCCGCCACACCGCGCGGCCCCCCGCCCCCAGCCCGGACCCTCCTCCCCACGCCCGCCACCCGCCGGGCTGCGGCGGCGACAGCAGATTCCGCGTCCGGCACCCGAGCGCTGCTCTCACTCCCCAACCCCTCAGCTCCGCGTTCCCTAGCCGGCTCACAAAGTGTTGACCCTCCCGGCCCCGCCGCGCGCACCCGGGGTCTCCGGCCGCCGCGCTCCCTCAGGAAGTGACAGACTCCAGGCCCCTTCCTCCGCCCCGTCCCCCCGGACTGAACGCCTCAAGCGTATTCACACCCTCTCCCCCTCTCACACCAGGGCTAGCAACGCGACCATGAGGCCCCGGAGGTAAGCAGCGCGCCCTACGGCCGTGCGAGTGCGAGTGTGGCCGGGTGTGCGCGCCTGTGCGGACGCCGCTCGCGGCCCGGAATCTGGCACGTGAGCAACGTCGAGGGGAGCTCGGTGCCGTGGAGCAGGAAGAAAAGAGGAGGCGCGAGCGCCAGGGAGGGGGAAGGACAGGGAAAGGTGGGGAAGTGACATGTTTCGCCGCAAGTTGTCGTTCGGGAGCCGGAGCTGCGTCCTTCCTTCGCCGGCCCTGATTTATTGCCCCCGTGTTGCCACTGAGATGCGGGCGGTCGTTGTACTTCCGGGTTCACACCTTTTTTTTTTCCAACCCGCTCCGCGCAGCCGGGTCGGCGCTAGTTGCGGGTGAGGCGTCGCTAGCGCGGCTGCCCAGTGTCGCGGCCGCGGTCGCTGCGGAGCGGCCGTAGCGGGCTGAGCAGTAGGCTGCTCCGGGGGGGTGGAGGGGGCGCAGGCGACGCGGGGCGCTATGGTGCGGCGCGGGCTGGGGTCCGGGCGGCGGGTCCGCCCGGCCGGTGCGGGCGCTTCGCACACGCGGGGCCGCGTCGCCAGAGGGGGGCCGCGTCGCCAGAGGGCGTCCGCATCTGCCCTTCAAGTATTCCGCAAACCGAGCTGCTTTGTAGCCGGCAGGCGTCGGGGATCCTTTTTGCTTCGGTGTCGGTGATGTAAATTCATGAATTAAAATTAAGGATTTGAGGAGAACGGAGAAAAAAAAACGCACTTGGATTTAGGCTGCTTTTGAAAACAAACCAAAGAAGGAACGGTACATTTTCAGGAGCATTAACTACTGACTGGGAACACTGGATGCGGGTGCATAACGAGGATTTGTATTCCAAAAACTTTTTTTTTAATTGCACGTTGGTAAATATTGAATGTTTTTTGAGTAACATCTTACAGTATGTATTTTGTGTCCTCATTGCGGAAATTTCTTAAATGTAAGTAATAGTAAGTCCGCCATTTTGAATTGTTTCGTGTAACCCAGACTGAAATCTTAGGTTCTTGTGTTTCCTTGAGTTCCTTTCTGTTCTTTCTGTGAATTTGTTTTTATCCATAGGTTTTTAAGGTTAACAGCTATTATTGCTGTTCATGGAACTAAATTCTCCATTGAGGATTTTTATACCTACAATTGTTAATGCAAGGGAAAAATAAATTATGATCGTGTTTATTGTTTTTATTTCTTGGTCACAAATACTATGGAAGTTAAAATTACTCATAACAACTAGTATTACAATGAATTTAAAATACTTTACAATATTGTTGGCAAAGAATGACAAAGTGATTTTTACGCTGATTTTTAAAAATCCTGATGTCATATTTGTGTGCAGACTATTACATATTTAGCTAGGTGGTAATGCAAAAAAACACTTAAAAATGCGTTTGTTGCAAAACTTTAAGTTCAAGGATAAGTTATAAAGCATCACAATTTTATAAAAAAATATTTCAGGAAAACCTTAAAATTTAAAATTGAATTCTTAAAAATTTATGCCAGTTTATGTGATTTTGAAAATATAAATTTGATTATGAAGTTTACGCCATGTTTTTTTCTGCTGTGGATGTGCACAGATTTGATAGAGGAGTCACACTATAAATTAATAACAAAACATGTAATAATCAGCATTCCATTTAGATTAATAATTTAGACCTTTGTCCATTTGGGGAAAATTCTTCCCCACATCTTTATCTCTGTAGAAATAGGACAATCCAGTGTGCCTAAATTTCCAAACTTACAAATTAAACTGACACAGGCCTCTTTCTGGTAGTTGGTAGGGAGGTGACCATACTACAAAGAATAAAATGCTTTATTTGATTTTTCCACTTTACAAATAGGATAAATTAATCATTGCTTGATAATAAAATGTCATAAGAATTTAAGGATCTGAATCAATTTGTAATGTATATTTATTATAACTGTTTATATGTGCTTTTCAATGAATAGATCTGGAACCAAATGATTCAAAGATCAATTCTCGTTAATCCTTGTCAAGTTGTAGAGTTTTATTATATGTCTGTGCCAAACTTCTTTCAGAAACAATGAAAAATTTGTTTTGAAATTAATCATGATTTAAATAAATCTGGGTTATGGGGGAAAATACAGTCAACTGTACTTTGTAAGTGAAGCAGATTGAGTTTTAATATGGCATTGCTCAAAGTTAGTCTTCAGAATGATTTATTTTAAAGCGTGTTGTATATATATATTCCAAAAATAAAACCCCAGAATTTTAGTAAATATAGTGGATTTAGGGTTTTTTTTTTTCCTGTTTACACTGAAGAAAGAGAAGATTAAGCATCTTACCTGTCTGATAGTTTGATCATGTTGGTATCTGATTATGTCACTTTTTTTGGTATTTGTAACACTGCTATCATAATTTACAAACCATGATTAAGGGAAAAACAAGTTATTAAATAAAATATATGCATAAAAGTCTTCAGGTGTAGGACTGATGTCTCTTTAAATAATTGAAATGTTGCTCATAACTACCAAATTTATAGATTATTAGAAAGCTCAGGTCAGTAAATGATCTATAAAAAATTTATCTTAATCCATAGATGAGTTGATAAAAAAAAAGGACAGTGGCGATTCATAGATGAATCAATTTAGAATAAATTAAAACTGTAGATCATAAAAGGAACATTACAAATTATTTGGTCAGTTAAAGAATTTTCTTATTTGGCAATTTTAGTAGAATCTTATTTTCTCTTAAAATTCTATAGCCCATAAATACCGAAAGTTTTTATGTTTAAATGCATTAAAACTTGGACCTGATTTTCTTGCCTTTTAAAGGGACAATATTTTCTTTACAAATAAGTACTGTTTTTGATGAACCACAAGGTAAAGAAGAATTTCTAGCTTGTCAAGCAGAACAATGAAAATTCTTTACATTAAAAAATTAAGGTTGACTTATAGGAATATATCTAGGAATATATGAAATATAGAATCACATGGTTTTAAGAAACTTGCCCCTAATATACATATGTACTGAGTTGGATTTCTCAGACGCAGTGACTCTGTATGAAGTCGCTGACCATAGTGCTGAACCAAGACAGCCATATTGGTCACTGCTAAATCTGACTGAAAACTACACAGAAATTGTGTAAAGATTCAAGTAGCATCATCACTGTAGGAAATATATACATATATTTCACATATACTTTTTAATGTGTTTTTTACCAACCTGCATTGGGATCAATTAAATTGTGATAGAGATATTTTATCCCTGGAGTATATTAATTTACTGTATAACATTGATTTTTAATAATGTCAGTATAATCAATGAGATCAATGCGAGAGATTTTCTCTTTGAAATCTGCCACTTGCAGATGAAGACAAGATTTTAAAATCAATTTAAGCAACTAATGAGTTCTCTCAAAAACTACAATTTTAGTTGACAGCAGTGTAAGTTTGAGTATTAATTTGATCTTTGCAATTTTTGATTGAACTTTACAGTCTGGCACCATCCAAACCATCAAAACATGTGATTATCAAAATTAATCAAATTAGAATTCACTCATGAAATACTTAAAAACAATAAGCAATTTTCTAAATAAAAAATAATAAATTTTAAAATTATAATGTTCTTGATTTAGTACTTTGGGGAAATTTTCTATTGTTTGAAGCAGGACACCACCAGGCAGTCACAGCTTGCAATATTGTGTTCTACACTGTGTGAAATGACACTGATATATGAAATCATTGCAGAAATTACCTGAAAAGGAATGCTTTAATATATTTAATATTTCAGTAAAAGCACTATGTTAGGCATAGAACTTTGACATTATTTTCCTAAAAATAGAATGGGTTGATATGCAGGATCATCAAATTAAGGGTCAAAGGTGACCAACCAGGACAAAGGGCATGCAGCTCATTTTCAAGCAATCAGTTTCTAGTTTTTTCATGGATGAACAAAAGCTTAATTATATAGAAAAAAGGACATAGTGTTGTATGACCAGTTGTAATGGTGGAAAAACATGTTTTAAATTTTCTAGATGCTTTCAAATTAGTATTTCTTTTAGACTTATTTGGAAATGCAAGAGCCAAAATGCTACTTTTATATTTTTCAAACGTTTCTTTTATGTAACATATTTTTCAGACCCTACAAAAACATTTCAACTAAAATACTCTATATTGTGTAGGTTAAAAACAGACTTTACCATATTTTGTAGGTTAAAATTTTTAGAAAAAGTGTAAATTCTGTTTCATCTTTTTGCATTAGTCTCTTGGTATAATCATCTCTGCTAGTTAAAATCCTATTGGTTACATTTAATATTATGTTTATTAAACCAGTAGATCACTGGCAGTGACATGAAGATGAGCAGACTCTAAAACATCTCTTGATCTTTATTATATTAAAATGTTTATTCAAACTATTTCAAATGCACTAAAAGTTCTTACTTAGTTTTGATCTAAGTTCTTAACTGTTAACATTGTATATTAAAACAAAGTGTATGTCAAGTAAAATTTTCTTGTTAACATTGTAATTAAATAGAGGTGTTCAAGTTTACTTAGAATCTTATTTTTTTAACATATCAAGAAACTATTTTAAAGTTTTTATCTTAATGTTATGGTGGGTTTTCAAAATACATGTGATTAGCTTTTTGCCATGTTCACTCTTTCATTTAAAACCACTATTTTTAAATGTTGTTTTTTTCTTTAATTCAATGTGACTTCAACAATGATTCAGCTATGAGGTTTATTATATAAAACTATTGTTTCATACTGTGGAAAATACAAACTATTTTCATTAGCAAATCCAACTGTGCTGTGGCTGAATTGTGTTACAACTTTCACAATTTAAGTTAAAGGATTGTGTTTACCACTTAACAGTTAGGCCATAGTAAGCACCTTTAAACAATCTTGACAGTATGTCAGTTGACTTAATTATTATTCGTTGAAGTTTTATTTTCTAGAATAAATTGTTTTTCACTACTTTATTTGAAGAGAATACTAGAGCTGCCCATATCTTATGTGAAACGAATAACATTTCAACTTCAAAATGGTTGAATAAGTTAAATTTATCTCTGATTTAGCAGTATCACAAATACTAGCCGCTAATTTAAGGTTAAGTTTTGATATAAATAATGAAAACAAATAATGTATTATAATTTACTTAATAAATATAAAAAATACAATTTTGAAATATTTTTCTTAAGTAACAAAGATTATTTCATTCTCCCAAGGTACTGTTCAAAATGTTTCACCAAATGTGAAGTTTCCTGTTTTAACACTCCAATACCTTTGATTTTTCAACTGTATAGTCACATGTAAATATTTATCTTACATTAAAGTACATCGTTATTAAAAACTTGTCTCTACTTATATATAATTGAGGGTACAATATTTTCAGTTATATCTAAAGTTAAAGTAGGATGTTCAGTTAAATTACAAAATAATTCATCTTGATTTTGCATATACAGCATTTGAATTTAGTCTATTGACTCATTTGCAAAAAATAAACATTCCTTTAGAGGACACTAAGAAAACAAACTTCAGTGTTGAACTGCAGCATTTAATATTTGATTTGTTTATGTGTTATATTTGTTATGGTAGATATAAATAGGTATTGTGCTTTAAGTTTTAGTCTGGTGTTTATGTAGTATGTGTGCTATATGATTTTAAGTAGTCATTTGAAAATATTTCCCCCAACTATTTTTCTAAGAAAGAAGTCACATTGTTGGCTACTTTGATTTTTAAAGACTATTTACTTCAATGACAGTTGAGTCATACTGTAAATAGATTATATTTGTTGTTATAAGTCATAGTGTAAACTGTAATGTACTTTACACTTACATTATTATAGAAAATACCGGTAATAGAAAAATTTGTTTTCTTGAATATTTTTTAAAATGTTGAGAAATTGTAGTGATAAGAATAAGGAAATAATTTTCCTTTTATTATGGTAAATATTCTTTTGTTTTTTTTACTATTTTCTTTTATTAGTTTCAGGTGTACAAAACAATGTACTAGTTAGACATTTCATCCCTCACAACATTGTGGTAAATATTCTTGATTGCTAAATCATTTTTTGCCAACTTAAAGTAACTTTTGCATTTTATTAATATTCAAAGGAAAAGCCAACATGATGTAAACTGAGTTGAAATAAAGTTCTGAGTAATATGTTATAGCAGTATTTTTATTAACTCAATTCTCTTGGCTTAATGGCTTAATTGGGAATTTTTTAATAAACTAGTACATAATGTGTAGTAGTACTCATTTTCCTTTACATTGAGTAGTTACAATAGTGAATTAACAACAATATGTAAAGTACTTGAGAAAAATATTGTTAATATATTTTAATAGGAGTATGAAATTTAAGAGTGTAATGGTAATGTTTATGAGTTAGGCAATTTTTTAGCAGTAAGTATATTTTAAATAAAATATATGAAATTACTTTATACGTACAGAGTTTATATTTACAATAGTCAAATTATTAATTGCGTATCATTCTCTTTAAGAAAAGATGGTTTTAAAGAAAATTTTGTGTACAAATTTATTTCATAAAAGCCATCCTAGAGATAGTCAACCCAGGTTCAAAAATTCATTAAGTCATTGATTCATTTAAAAAATATACATCGAACACTGAAATATGCCAGGATTACAGTGATGAGCTAAATATAGACAATCTTGTCACCATGGAGTGTAGAGTAGAGTTGGAAGAAAGAATATCTACATGGGCTATTATAATACAGTATTACATGGTTGAAGCACTGTCAGTATGTGACAATGAAAGAGATCTATGTGGAGATTTAAATGATGAACAGAGATTTTCTATTGAAGGGTCAGAGAAGTGTATTCTGGCATATCACAATTTCAATTAAATTTTTTTTTTAATATTTATCCAAAATTATAGTATTAAATAAGTAGACCTGTGTATAAAATTGCATATAGCTGTTTTTTTGAGTATTCATGCATTCAAATAATTACTTTGTTTATTTCAAAAAGTCACCTGTAGTAAGAATATGGACATTTAATATTGTAAATATTTTACATAACATTTATCTGTCTCACTCCTATCATAGTTGTTCAGTAAACAATGGATTGCAATATTCATGCTTAAGCTTAATTCTCTTTACTATTTTTGTAAATTTTGTATCATTACTTAACATCGGTGAAATATATCAATGTCTGTGAAATAGTTTAAAAGGGATGAGAATATTAAACCTATCAATAACAAACTATCATGTAAGTTTGGATGTTGAGAAATCTGGACATCTTTATCATTCAGATTCACTGACACTCTTTAAACCCAGAAAGCTCATAGTAGTTGGAGCTCTTAAATAACATTATCCCCTTTGGTTTCTTCTATTAAATCTAACATTTATAATTATCATCTGAATTATTTGAAAATTTTTGTTTTTTAACAAACCCTATCGATTGTTTTTATACTTCTTTAGAATATGTTGTTTTGAACTTTATAGGTAGATAGAGAAGATTAAGCATGGGCTGTGGGCTATTAGAATAGGGGAAAAAAAGATGAGCTAGGGTTTTCCTGAAATGTATGTATATTTAAATACACCCCCACATAAACCAAATGTGTAAAATAAAACAATGTAAAGGAAAGCTCTATCTCAGTAAGTTTTAATAATGAATTTTGTTAACATTAGGATGGATCTGTCATTATCTTCTGTCTTTAGCTTGTAAACACAGGATAAATGAAGGATTTAATGTACAGAGTTTCACGTTCCTTTTGTTCACATTCTTCCTCTATTCTTTTCACATCTTAGTGGGATTGTTAACTTTTGTAAGAAGAATCTTGGGTCAACATTCAGTAGAACTCTGCACTTGGAAAAGTCTCCATTTAGTTTTGTGGAGAAAATTAGATTGCAACTTAAAGAATTTACACATGGCTTTTTGTGGGTTCACATAGTAGATATAGCATATAAAACTTAGGGGAACAAAGAAAACCCTGGGTGGTAGCAGGTGAGTAGATGCATGTTCAGACCAATCTATTTTCCAAATCTTAACTCTAACCTAAGGATAAAAATGAATATTCGGTGGCCTTTCAGGAATTTTTCTTCCAGTTGCTATACTTCATTACTGGAGGACCTCCTTATTGCAAGTTTTATTGTGTTATGACACCTGCCAGCGGATATATTAGAAACATCAGTACTTACTCTTTTTTTTAAAAAAAAATAACATTGCTTTTTAAAGTCTGGGATAATGCATGTGAGATACCTTAAATATACTTAATGATTAAATGTATTAACATTAAAATCATTTTTCTCAAACAGTATTTAAATGTAACAGAAAAACCTAACATCAATGGATAGCACCACGATTAGATTCTCATGATTTTCTTCTAAAATACCTTATTTGAAGAGAATAGTCAAATAAGTTCATCAAGAAACACAGTATTGTGGGTTGGGCTGATTTTTAACTGGTAAAAACAAACAAACAGTGGAATTCTTCAATTACAGTGGAATAAATATTTTTGTAAAATTTAACTGTATAATTCATGAAATTGGGGTCTTTGACTACATCTTAATGATCTTGTTTAAAATGTTTTTTTTAAAACCAGTATCCTTTAATAGAAATGAAAGGAAAGTTTATGCCAATTGGTTATCTCATTTTGCTAGGTGAGTCTTAAATTTAACTTCACAGAGTCAAAACCTAGGCATTTTATTGCTTTCTAATGAGTCATTAAGCTGAAGAAGAGGCAACTAAATAGGCAATTAAATTAGTACTGACTTGAGCTTTCTGATTTTAGGTTCTTCAGAAGATGATGAGGTCATTCAACCAGGTTTCATCAGCCCCAGGTTAGTCTTTTTTTTTTTTTTTTTTAAACTAAATATTTTACTTTTTTTTTTTGTTTAAAAAGATTGCTAGAGGCATCTGACAAAACTTGAGAACCTTCAGGAATTCACTTTGGCAAGATGGGTACTATATCCTACTGTACTCCAGGTCATTCCATCTATACTATAAACTGATACTCTGACCAGAATGCATGGATGAAATCCTCTAACTCTTTTTCCTCCTGGTTTTAGCAGTATTGGGTTTTGTTACTCCCTTTTCCATAACTCAGAAAAGATAGGTAATAGATTATTTACATGCCTATGGAACTGAATGAAAAGTATTTATAACTTGTTCATTTTTGAAACGCCCATAGCAAAATAGGCATTCTCAAATATATGTTGAATTAATTTAAATATACAGACTTAGTGCTGTTTTCAAATAATTTACCGTAACATAAATAGCACAATATATTAGACATTTTTCAGGGAATTAAGGAATTTTCCTAATCTAGGGAAGCTCCATTTATTTTGTTTCATGAACTCGTATCATATTTGTTTCTTATACTACAAAAATGAGTCGTGTGAACTTTTAACATTTTAAATGACTTTTTTTTTGTTTTTATCCTTTCATTTATTTAGGTGTACTGTAAAACCTAGATTTTTGATACATGAATATTTTCTTATATTGAAATTAACTTAAAACTTAACACTATTTTTTCAGTAACAATTTTAATAATAATGTAATATACTCCGGTTTATATTCTGACGAATTTAATATCTTGGCTCTACTATTGACTGATACTACTTAGGAAACACACTTAAGAGCTGTGATATGACAGTTTATAAGCGTTAATAAGTACAAGTAAAAAGATGTTATTCTGTTATTAAGCTTATCAAATTTAAGACTGTAGATAGCAAGAGGAAAGTCGTATGGATCAAAAGGTTTAATGAGGGAACCACTGGTAGGCATTGCCATTTGACAAACACTTTCCTTTTTTCTAGAGTGAATCCTTTGACATGGAGATGATGCTCTAATAAGTATCATGAAAAAGAAGATTCTGAAAAGTTGCTACAATATTTTAATTTACCAACTAGTTTCTGATTACTATAGATTGTGTTTTTTCTGTGGGGGCAAACTGGAGGCAGTCCAGAGACCTTTTTTCTTTTCTTTTGGGAAATAATGTTAACACCAATGTGTTAAGTGACTGCAATAAAGTTTCATGTCTGTGTTTCCTTGTGATTAAAAAGGGGTTGTCCGGGAAAGGTTTCTTTCACCAAAAGAAAGGTTATTTCCAGAGATTACATTTAAGTTGAAAGACTTGAACATCAACTGGTTCAGGCTCTTCACTTTGCAGATGAGTAAACTGAGGCCTAGAGAAGCTTAGTGATTAGTAAGGTCACAAGGTCAGTAAATGGGGCCAGTCCATTTTCTAGCTGGATGCTCTTTCTCCACAGATTAGCTTCCCCACACAGGCATCTTTAAAGCCTGGAGATTTCTTCTCACTTGCCTCATCTTTTACTCCCCCACTGCTCTTTTCCTTTCTTTTTCCCATCCACCTGTCCCCTTCTCCAAAATAAACCCAAAGTGAAAATACTATGGTAAATATCTGGGAAACAGTCCATATTCTTATTTCAGTTGATTATTTTAAGTTATAAAGAATCAACTTTAATTCATTGCCTTGGGGGAGGGGAAAGAATTACATGTTTGCATTGTTTAGTGTCATTTCTATAGACTAAATAGTTACTGCAAGAAGATCTTTAATTTATGAAGCATACATGTTCAAGTAGTATAGGTGAAAAATACTCATTTTGCATGAAAGTTCCTTTACAAAACATGAAGCTTTTGTGCTTTTCTGGGCAAAATAATGTAATGCTTTTTACAAAATGATTTTAACCTATTTCTGTCCATATTAAAATTATTTTAAAAAGTATTTGTTAAGCACAGTTCAGAAGGTATTTGGGAGGAGTAATAACATTCTTATTTTTCCTTTTTCGTTGGGGGAGTATGTTAATAGAACAGGATTTTTCAGCTATTTCAGTTTTTTAAAAGGGACCTTTCTACAAAATAGTGGTCTTAAAATAATACCCCTCTTCTGAATTAATTTTATTGCTGTAAATACTTTACTGAAACACAACTGACCAAAAAGAAGGAAACATTTGCAAATGATTGTATTTTAAAATATGAAAGCAGTTTGGCAAATTTTAAATGTATATTAATTGGTTCCTGTAGTTCCATAATTTTATTTATACCTGGGGAAATGTGTTAAGAAGATATTTAAAGAAAAAAATTTGAAGAGATTTTTTTACAACTGTAAAAAGTCTCAAATTGGAACAATTGTTTTAAGCCAGAGCATTTTGCTTCCAGAAAAGAAAATTAAATGAGAACGGAATTTTGCTTTTTGAAAACAAAAACAAAAAGCCCCCATATTCTGAAGTGCCTTTACTATAAGACCAAGGCACCCAGCCGAGTACACCTTTCATTTGACTCCGTATTGTGAGAATTTCAAGAAAGTTATTTGCCAAGTAGTTTGCTGAAACGAAGTGGGAGGGATCGAGAACAGTTTGCCCGACGTGCGGGTTGAAGCTTTTAGGCTAGAAATCTCACCCGCGGCCAGACGGCGGGTTCCCTAAAATCACCCCCGGCCGACCCCCACCCCTTCCCCGCCGGCGGCTTCTCCCGGGCATTCAAAGGCGCACCGCGACGTTTTCGAGGCTGCCCTAAAGGAGGGCGCCTTGAGTCTGGAGAACGCTCCATTTTAGGCACGGCCTGGTGGGGAGTGGTGGTCGTGGTCCTTTTCTCGGTTTCTCCTGATCCCCTTCCGCCTTGACTTCACTCATCTTAGGTTTCCGAGACTCTGATATCTCACAAATAAAGGGATCAACTTATAAATGATACATCTCTGGAAATGCAGTAAAAGTAGTTGATTCTGCCAATTGTTGCCTTCCACAGTGGTGAAGGCAAGGGTTTCCTTTGTTTTGTATTCTTGGAGACAAAATGACAAATGTGTAAATCCCTTAATTAGTGAGAAATCATTAGCCTTCCTCGGAAAGTCTACACTTGTAGAGGAGGTGGTGATGTGCTGAAGAAGGCAAAGGTGACTGGAGGGAGAAAGGGGAGAGGAAGTGGCGGGGAGGTGGTGGAGGTGGTGGGGAAGGCAGATCCGCCGGCCTGGGGGTCTAGGCGACCCTGGGACGCAAGCTGCGCGGGAAGGGACGCGGCTGCGAAGGCGGCGCTGGGGCTGCAGACCCGGCCTTATTTGCCGGGAGGAGAGCACCGGTGGAGCCGTTCGCCGGGTGCCACAGCCCCTCCTCCTAGTTTTAAGAAGAACCGAAGCTTTGTTTCTGCTTTGATAGAAGTCACTCCTTATAGGAAAACCACGACGACGGTGGGCTCTGGCACCTCTTTGGGTTCCTTGCATTGTACTGTGGGAATAAAAAACAAAACAAAAAACCCAACGGCCAAGAACATGTGTACTTCGCTTTTTAAACGGAGAAACCTTAGATTGTGATAACCTATGGGCATGTGATAGGTTGCTTCCTTGATTTTTACCCCCAGTGTATTGACGATTCTTTGTAGCTACTTGAATTCATTTTAAACACATTTTGAAAGAACTATGATAAATCAACCTACTAAAACATTTGGCTTTCACAAGTATAAAACATGCGTTTTGAGTCAAGCACAGGTCTTTCTGGCACTAAAAACAAGTAGGAAATGAGAAAAAAATTAAAACCAGAAGACTTCAGGAAGGTGACAAATTGGAAGGTACTCTAGGAGATTCATAGGACCATTTTATGCGAAAGAAGTATTCTATGAGCTTAAAGAGATTATGTTCAGTTTTATAAAAGGATCTTAGGCTCAAAAGTGGGGAGGGGGCACAAAAGACGAATCTATGTAAAAGACAGTGCCATATCCCTGAAATGGTAACATTCAGTTTCTCACTGTGTCTCCTTCACTTCTCCCTCCCCAATTTCCTTCCCTCCTCTTCTCTCTACCCTTTGCTCTTCCCTTCTCTCCCCCTTTCTCTTACTGCCTCCCCCCCAGGTATGTAAATGTAGTTGCCTTAAATTCTTTGTGAATGAATATTAGAGGATTTCTCAGAGTTCCCAGTTCGAAAAAGCCTTCTACACAACTTGAAAGGCTGATGTCCCTCTCAGGAAATGAATGAGTCGATAACCTCTGACACCAGTGACCAGTCCAGTGAACCCTACCTTAATTCCACTAATACTGGAGGCCCCCAATCAGGCAAGACTGTGAATCTCATAACCTTACCATCCTATGTGGTTCAGTTATGGTATTTCACACTTTTCATGTATGTATTAAGTTTGAATTTCATCAAATTTAACAATAAACAAGGATTCAGAATCCACTTATTTCTGATTTCATGATGGTTAAACGATTTTGTAAGTAAAACATACATACAGATAAAATATCGTTTACTATAAATGTGTGTCAGGGACTAAATTATACTGGCCTGTGAATTTTATGACCATTACTTTTACATAAATAATAGCTTTTCACCTCAGTTTACATGAATACTTTTCCAGATTATTTTTCTCTTAACCACATATTGATTTTTAAAAGTAATTCTTTCATTTAAAGTATAAAAAACCCACGTAACTTAGTCTTTTCTGTTTTGTATTATGTGAAATGTTTAACCTGGAATGCCATCGTTAAAGTTACATCATTATAGGTCAATGTAATCAGTTGGTATTTACTATTAAAATAATGCCTAGTAAAATGTTGTTAGCAAGTAATTTTTTGAGAGCTTCCAGCTTTTGTTACTATTTCAAAATCATTTGAATTTTCACACTTTTTTTTCCCTCCCTACCAGCTGGCACATAGTTATTCCCCCCAAAGTAAATAAAATGAGAAACTTTGCCTCATTTCCTGAGAAACAACAAAAGAAATAATAAGATGAAAAATTTTTACAAATCCATCAGTCTTGATTGACGCCTTTAATCACAGCTGAAAATAGCATACATTTATATACATCCATTTATTTTGGATCTGAACCAATTAGCATAAATTATATTTCGTTGTTTAATATGAGGAGGTGTACATAGGTGCTGCATGTGGATTTTCAAAAGCTTTTAGATTCAAAATACCTACATTTTAATATATGTCAAAGTATTAGAGTTAGGAGTGTTAGGAGTTAGCAGTGTGGACGTTTGGAGAGACTAGGAGGGGATTGCGGGTTTGGTGGGGGAGGGTCTACTCAGTAGCTTTGCCTAAGGGAAGTGGTATCTGTACAGTTTCTCCCGTAAACTGCTTGTTTAAGAAAATGGGGGTGGGGTGGGGGAAAAGAGTGGTGGTGCGTTTTAATGTTTCAAAAACCGGTGATATTTTCTATTTTTAAAGGAAATAAAGCATTTCTAGTTGATCAATGACATTCATTGTAGTATTCGATGAGGGCGGTAATAATTGGTGTCAATATCTAGTAATCTGCAATCATTTGAACCAATTTGAAAGGTAAGGGAAAGCATTTTGAAACGGGGGGCGGGCCGGGGACAAGACGGTAGGAGCCTAATCCGTTATTAAATTTTCGTTTATTCAACTCTTCTGTCCACTGGTAGTTGACTTCTAAAATGTCAGGGCCCAGATAATATTACATGAATTTACCTTTTTTCTCCCATTTGCGTCTCTTTCTTCACCCCTCCCCCCACCGGCGCCCGCTTTTTTTCTCCCCCACCTCTTTCTCTGGCTCTGTAGCCGCCTTTGCTGGCGGCTCCTCTTCACCTCCCCTGCCAGGCGCACCCATCCCCCTCCCTGCCCTACGTCGTCTTGCTCTTGGGGAACAATCGCCACTGATTGAGGTTCACTCTATGTTCGGCTGGAAAACTGGGCTGTTATTTAGGAAGTCATTAATCACATCCCCTCCCCCGGAAAGAAATGGCGGACAAACCTGTGAAGTACAATTTCTTACCAACCCCCTCAAATGTCCGAAATGGTAAAACTTAAACACAATTTGACTACATGAAGGTGATAGTGATTTTTCCGGTAGGATTTTATTTTAAATTTGAAAAAATTTCGGGGCACAATCAGGTAATTGTGTGCTTTTGTCTTATTGTAGGTGTGTGCTATCATCTAAACTTTCATGGGGATGTAATTAGGTTTAATTAGATCTTTTGTAAATTATATATTTTCCTGTAAAAATTGAATTAAATATGAAATCTGCGTCCCAGGCAGGTTTGCTGCTATCGAGCAGCTGAATTCTAAGGGGGGGAAAAGCATAACATTGGTTGTGTTATTTAATTGGCTTTTTTTCTCCTAAATGAGATTATTTGGACAGGCTTGTGTATAAGGCACGTGTGTGCACATATTATGACTGCTGTTTTTCTAAATCGACGATTCACAAGAACCTTTCATTGTGTTTAAGTAAAAGCACGAAATCAGCGTTCTAATTTATCGTAAAGAAGCGTCCCAAATTGTCTTTAAGATAACATGTTTGAGTTTTTCGTGTTCATTCATAAATTATTTTGATGTCAGCATAGATGAAATGGCGATTGGTTATCTCTTCCTCTTGCCTGCCCCTTAAGGATCCGAGGTGAAATTAGTAGCAAGAAAGCATGTAATTGACAAAGTCACGTGTGCTCAGGGGGCCAGAAACTGGAGAGAGAAGAGAAAAAAATCAAAAGAGGGAAAGCACATTAGACCATGCGAGCTAAATTTGTGATCGCACAAAATCAAGATGTTAGATTGAGGCAGAAGATCACTCCGTTCCAAAGGGAAAGTTTTCATCTCTCGAGTTTGGAGCAGAGGGCCCGTGGGGCAACATGGCCGAAGGTTAATTTTTCTATTGTTTTACTGTGATTTTTCTCTCCTCCTTTCTCTCCCCCCTCCCCCTCTCCCACCCTTCTTTGCCCGTCCCCCCCTTCCCCATTTTACCCCAATACTGGGCATTACTCCCACCCCCCATCGCGCAATGGGGCTTTCTGCAACCTATTGTTACAGATCTCCAAAAATGTTTTGTACCGCCCACACTGATTCACAACTTGAAAAGCTTTCAGGGGGCTATTGTTTGAATTGTTTGAGTGTGATTAAGCGCAGTTTCAGTTAGTGAGCCAAGAAAACTTTTATACACCTGCCCCCTCCCCCATTCCACCCCAACTTTAATTGAAAGTTATCTGGGGGAGGGGAATGCACATTGCAGATAACCCCGGATTCGCTGCCGCCGCATGTGCATTAAAATAGTTCTAACCTTCTTCGCGATTTCTCTCCTCCTCGTGCCCGCCGGAGAGAAGAGTTTCGCTGAAAATTTCTCTTTGTAAATGGGATCAGTGTTAAATCAGCAATATGCAAGTAAAGTATCTCATGCTGTACTGTAATATGTGGCTGAAAAACGGAGTTAAATGAAAAAGTACACGTATGTACAGAAACGTGGAAGTGGATGGGATCGATAGCACAGTGTGCCTCTCCCCCACCCCCCGCTTCCCCTTTTAACCCTTTTCATTTTAAATATTTTTTGTAGAAGAAAAGAAGGAATCAACCACTTTATCGCGTTTTTTTTCCTATTTCCTCTCCCCCCCACCCCCAGCTCCCAAGCAGTTTTTTTGTTGTTTTTTTCCCCCCTCTTTCAATGAACTGTATGGCAATACAGACTAACTGACTTTTTGTCCTGTTCTACTCAGGCGGGGCAAGCAAAGGTGGTGGAGAAGAGCCCGGGAAGCTGCCGGAGCAGGCAGAGGAGGAATCCCAGGTTTTGCACGGAACTGGCCACTGTAAGTGGTTTAACGTGCGAATGGGATTCGGATTCATCTCCATGATAAACCGAGAGGGAAGTCCCTTGGATATTCCAGTCGATGTATTCGTACACCAAGTAAGCCAAAGTTCCCCCCCCCCCTTCACCTTTTTCCATGTGGAAGAGTTGATCAGTAGTTTTGTCAATGGCTATACAATAATGTGCCCTTAAGTATATTGAAAGACAAAAATAAATCTTCCTTACAGTCACGCGTTAATACAGTTTTTAGGATGTGTGGGTGGGCTCCTTCCTGGGTACTTTTTCCTCAACAGAAAATGAAATGTTTGAAATTTTACTGCTTGGGAGCTGGTTGACTTTATTAGCAAGTTCCCCGTCATCATTCTACAGCGAAATTGCGGTGATGTAGCTTCCGGTGTTACGGGTTACAATGTACTCTGTCGCCTATGCCTGCTGAATGAGTGGGTAAATGAATGAAGAAACAGTGATTGTTTTAAGTAAAACAAAACAAAACACACACACACACACACACACACACACACACACACACACACAAACCAGCAACAATTTACTGTTACAAGAAATTTATAGGTCCACGTATGTTAGACATCTCTAGTTAGTATCTTTCCGTGTTATTTAATCTCTGCCTGCCCTGTAATCATTTGTAGATTTAAGTCAAAATAATTGGATTTCACAGTAAAATAAAGTAGAACACGGTTGGCCCCTTATGGATTTGAAGTAATGTAAGAGGATGCTTGGTAATCAAACATTTTAGAAATGTGCTCAGTGTAGGGCATAGGTCCAAGGATACTGTCTCTTTAAGAGTCTGAACTCAAAAAAACATGTGGCCAGAGGCGGCTCTAGCTTGTGTGTTTAAAATGTGCTAGTCTGCTACTTGGATAAATTTCTACCATTGCTTATAGTGTGTTGTAATTTTTAAAGATGCTTAATACCAAACAGAATGTCATTGCTTCTCATTATCAAAATTTTACCCAGAATCAAGCAAATTAATACCTCATCTCCTTTCAATCCACTCCTCTGTTTGCTTAATGTCTTTGTAGTAAAAAAAAAAAGTCTGCAGTTTGCAAGCTTGAATATTTCATCGGAAGAAGTTAAAGAACTATAAATTCTCTTTAATAATTCTTAGGAGCAAAGAGTTAAGACTAACGAGGTTTAGTTTGGCTTGACATTTATGTTAAAAATTGAATGGCTATCAATACTACAGGTTGACTGACATGCAGAAAAGAATCTATTTATGTGAAAAATATGTATTTTATTTGATACTGTGTTGCATGTCCCTGGTAATATTTACAACGTCCTTTCCCCCTAAGGAATATCATCTTCAAATTAAGTATATAAACAGTAGAAACACATGAAACCATTCTGTTTTGATCTGTTGTCCTGTGGTGCTTGGTAGCTTCCTGACCTTGCTGTGTGGTGTGTGTTTTCCTTTCCTAAAGGCCTGGTCATCATTATTGGCTGTTTACATGTGGAAGGATCAGCATAATCTGTGAATTGAAACAGGGTTTAAATACATAAATAGAAGTCTACAGACAGGCTACTGAATTTTATGCCTCCTACTTTATATTGCAAAATGAAGCCACATTTTCTGCTTTTTTTCCTCCCTAGACTGAATGACTGAAATCATTGACAGATCCATTTCTGTCAGGCTCTGGCTTTCCCCCCTTTGAACCTTCTTTAGGTTGTTAAATTGTTCTTTACGATCTCATAAATTTGTTTTATAGATAAATGAAAAAAATAGCCCTTTTCTTCTTTGTCTGATCACACCTTGTTATAATTTTGTTTTCTATGTTTACCTTTTAATATATTCGAATATTAGATATTTTATTAATCAATATTGATGTTTAGAATCATGAGACATCCAAATTTAAGCTGTTTAATGGTTTTATGTTGCTAAACATTCCTATATTCACTGAATTAAGAAATGCTATATTGCTGGAAAAGTTTTGTAGATAGCAAACAGTTTCTAGAGTACAATAATTGATTATTTAAGACTTGCTTTAATCTTGTTACACATCATGTGTTTGCTAAAAGAACAATATTAAAATGACATGTAATAAAAATGCTCTTTAAGTGTGTATTTTCGTGTTCTTCAAAAGAATATATCTGGATACATTCTTAGGAAGAAGTATGTAAAAAGTCAATACAACTTAAGTATTAGTGTTTTTGTGATGTAAAAAACCAGGCATGATAATCTTTAAATTTAAAATTAGAAAGTGACATTTTAGGGGATTCTTTTGATAATTACAGCATTTGTTGTTTTTTCAAAAATATATCTCAGTTTTTTCCTAGGGAAAAATTTAGGTATCATTTGCTTTTTTTTTTTTTGCTTCATTTTGGTACCTAGGTTTCTGTCTTATACTGGGATTTAACATAAATTGCATATAAATCATATGAATAATTGCTTTGAAGACAACAGGAATTCTACTGATTTTAGCCAAGCAACTACAAGTAACAATTAGATGGTCATAAATGATGTGTGTAGGTATCATGTGAGCATTGCTTATACAATCAGGTTGCAATTCAGGACCATTTTGTAAAAGTTTTTTAAAACGTTTTCACTTATTTTTGCTGCCATTTTTGCCATCATTTTTGAAAGCATGCCAGATTTTAAGTATAATTATAAATTAGATTTTCCCCCATTATATCGCTATACTCTTTTGTTATGAAAGAATGGGCACTGTGGATAATTAGGAAATTTAAATGTTCTTCTGGACCAATATATACTTAGTATTTTAAATATATGACATGAGTGTTCAGAAGTATCTGTGTCATTGGATTAAAAATCATTTGTGAACATGTTTTTAATAGTATATACCTGGGAAAATAAAAAAATAATTTTAGTTTATTTAAACTAATATTTAAAAATTCATGCCAAGTCACCCAGTGTTTATTTTTCTCTTTTGAAAATATTGACTGCAAAGAACTGCACCACAAAATGAAGAGAATATATATACATATATATGTGTAATTATTTAAATAGATCTGTAACAATAAACAGATCTATTTAAAAAATTCTATTTAAAATTTGTTGGCAATATTCAATCAAACGTTTGGTTTCTATAATGTCACCAACTCCTCAAAAAGAACCACATTAAATTAGGTGCTGTGCTTTCCCTGTCTTTAGACTTGTTGATAAATGTAGTGAGATTCTGCTGTTTGAGGATGGTGTGTGACCATTGGTGGTTTAAAATGACGGTCTTCATTTGACTTGCTGATGTGAGCCTCTGATGTAAATGATCTTATTTTTGTGGATTGGTAATGAATATGCATATATGTATTCTGACACATATTAATACTAAAACATTGATAGCATTCAGTAATGACTATTTTATTTATTGTATTTGAATTTTGTCATGGCACACTATTTTTAAAGTGTTTCTCAAAGTATTAATATTTAAAATTTGGAAATTTTGATGATGATTGAGTTTGTAAATAGGGTAAATTTGTAAGAATTTCTTATTTAAGAATCCAATGCAAAACACAGATTTGTCTCTCAATTGAAGGAAGAGTTACATGGTTATACCAATTTATAAGTCTAGGTTTCTACTAAGGTGATTTCATCAATTAGGATACAATCATTTTGTAAGTGCTAATAATTAATACTCCTATCAGTTTAGTGTTAATAAATTTTAAAAATTTGCATCCACAGTTAGACTGTGTGCTAATATGTTTAAATTGCCTGGAAAGTTCTCTAGGAACTTTTTCAAATTCTATAAGCTTTTAATAGGACCTAAATATTTGATGGTACTTCAGATGAATTACACAGTAATTAAATGATAGATCTTTTCTGGAGAAAGGCAATGTCCTCCAATAACTATCTGTTGAAGTTTGTTATCCTGTAAGATTTTTTAAACATAGATTTTGACATTTATTTTCAAAGACATTATCTCACCTAATAAGATAAAATGATCATTTGAAATTTGTTTTGTTTAGAGGAAGGATAGAATCCATCCTCCTTATTGCCCTTTCTCCAGCTCATTTGCATAATAATATTTCTTCACTTTGGGCTTATATTTGGAATTCTTTGCTATCAAATATGATGCAAAGAATTTTTAACATGAATCTATTTCATTTATTTTACAATTTATGTAAGAATTTTTTTCAAAGAGAAAGTAATTCAAAATGACTGCAATTTAGCGACCTTTTCTCAGTAGGCTTAAATACTTTTTTAATAATTTGGTTTTGAATTCTTCATTTACCTTTCAAGTACTGATGTTTTCTATGCTCTTTATTTCTAATAGTTGATTTTTATGGAGAATATGATGTCCATATTACAAAGAATTTATGTATTTTATGTTCCTTTTATTACTTTGCTTAGAAAACATCTCAGAGTAATGGGAATAGAGGAAATAACAATAATTATTGTAACTGGTAAATTTAAAGTATTTGGTTAGTAATACAAGATATAAAAACATTTGGAAATGACTAGCATATATGAAAATTTTAAGTATTATATACAGTTCAATTGATGTGACATAGAGTTCATATCTCAATGTTTTCAGTATTAATTATACAATTTATGTAAACAAATTGATTCCAATATGTTCATGTTTAAGGGCTATTCATAGTATGTCATCACCAATTTATTAGCCATGCTACTTTCTTCATAGTTTAGCATGAAAACATTTTTCATATGCAGAACAGATGTGATTATTATTCTCAGGGCTGTTGAAAATTGCAATTTCAAAAAAGCTAGAGAAATCTTGGAAATTTTTAAATGTGATCATATAACAGTTTGTTAGTGAATGATGCATTTTAGTATTTTAAAAATAGTTCCTAAACCTACCAAATTTTCATGGAGATTTGCCCAGTTGACTAATTTGGAAGAATCCCAAACGAAATGCTTTAAAGCTGCTTAATTACGTTTAAAGGCATTTAAATCAAAGTTTTATAAGACTTTAATTGTCTTATAAAAGATATTGGATACTTTCCCTCTGATTTTCAAATGTTGGTCTATTTTCAAGACTTTTTTGGTATACTTCTAAAAAGATGTTCTAATTCTCATTCAATTTAAACATGAACTATGAATTGGGTACATATTTAAGACATCATCTTTCCTCATTTTAAAGATTATTCATGTAACTAAAGTATTTTCCTCTTTCTTAATTTTGATTCTATTTTTAAAAATTCACAATAAATGAGGGCAACAAATTAAAGAATTATTTTTTATGCAAATATTTAAGTGACAAGCCACTTACAAGTATTCAGCATAGCATCTTTAACTTATCTGACCCATCTCAGAGTTCTTAGGTTTCATAAGTTGAAAAGTTTGTTACCTGCACTCAAAATGGTAGATTAAAAAGTATGTCCTTCATTGTAACTTTCATTACTTTGAGGCGGCAGGGAACCCTTCTTATTTGAATTTGGTTGAATTCTTCCTGTTCAGAAATTACATAAATATTGAGGATAGTTTTGTCTATCTTTACTGAGTAGTTCTTTTAGTATTGTGACTAACTAACCTAAAAGTTACTAGTTAAAAATACGGTGCATTGTATTTTTATTCCTAAACCAAATATAACCTAAAAACTTAAAGTAATATTTCTAATTATTATAATTAAACTGGAAATGTATTACTTTAAATGTGATATGCTATAAGATTGATTTGGAATTAAATATGAAATAAATAAAATACTTATTTTATTTTTACCAGTTCTTTATACTTTGAGATAATGCTCACTGAATTTTAAGTAACAGGAAGTTCAGCTTGTTCAGTATATAGTTGCTGTAGGTTATGGCATTGTAACATGTACAGTTCATAAGAAACTTAAATTATTCATATTTCTCTTAAATAATTTGATTGTAACACCTTCTAATATCAGAAAAGTTGATAACAGTAACATATTCAAGAAAACACATTACAGATCAGTGGAGTACATTTAAAAATGATCTTTTAGTGAGTATTCTATCAAATGAGTAACTAGTGTTATGTTGCATTTTGATAACATCAGGATTAATTTAATCTCCTATCTAGCAACAACTTGGAAGATAATCTGATGATTACTCCCTTTCCCCTCAGTATCCAAGTAATTGCCAATTTGGAAATGCCATCTAAAATAAGATTTATAGATAATTGATAGATTTAGTGTTATATATCTTTCTATAATCAGCTGTAAATTGGAGTAATAATACCTAATATTTCAGGTTGTTGTGAAGAGCAGAAATGTTACGTAAACTGACTAGCAAGTATGTGTCGAATAAATAAACTGAAATGTAAACTAGTCTTGCCACAGTAAAATCACGGTTATTTTCGGTGACATATATTCATGGTGGAAAGTTAAATTGGTGTTTTCTTTTGTGTGCTCTCTTTAAAATTGGACAAAATATGTTATATAACATTAATAGCTTAATTTCCATTGCAATGAACTACAAGGCTTTTTATTATAATTTTATTATATTTAAAGTATCAGGATATAAACTGAGGCTTAGAAGCAATTTTGTTATATAGATATATATTTTTTTTAACTTTTAAAATTTATTTTAAGTGTGTATTTTCAGGACCCATTAGCTCCAAGTCAAGTAGTTCTTTCAATCTAGTTGTGGAGGGTGCAGCTCGCAGTGGCCCATGCGGGTATCGAACTGGCAACCCTGGTGTTGCAAGCATCACCATCTAACCAACTGAGCTAACCGGCCGTCTCTAGATAGTTTTAATAGTTTGTTGTACCATGAGATTTGACCTACGTATGCAGATGTACATACCTGGTTTGTGTATTCTTTAGTATAAGGAAAAAATATTGTTTTTAAATAGACTTGCTGGGATAATTTAATATCTGTTGCTCTATTGATAATTATTTAATCCTTTTGAGATACTATATAATGGTATAGAATCTGCTCAAATAGATCATTACTCAAATTCTAGTTTATATTATGTCTAGAGGGGAAGTAAGTTACATTGTCAGTGTCTCTGTTTCCTATAAATGAAGGGACAAAAATGTATCTACCTCCTAGGAGGTTATCATGGGGATTAAATGTTATTATACATGTAAAGCTTTAACACAGAGCTTGGGAAGAAGTAAGACACAACAATATTGTATATAGTTATTACAAAGGAGAGAAGTGGTGTGGTAGAGTGAGGGAGAAAACATTGGAAATGAAGGATTGGGTATGGCTCTGACACTTAGTTTCCTTACTATTATCTAGTCACATCTATGGAATTGTAGTATTCTTATGGCTAAAATGTGGTCAATAATATCTTTCCTCTCTATTTTTGAGGAATAGTGTAAGGGTCAATTGACGTAATATACGTGAAAATAATTTAAAAACTGTAACAATCCAAGGTTTTAGTTTTAATCCTTATTTGAGCACTATATTTTTATTAATACTCCCGCCATATAAAGCATCAAAATTTTTAAAAGATAGTAAGCCCATATCATTTATTTTATTTTTTGGCCTTGTCAGCTTTATTGAGGTACAATTTATGTACAATAAAATTCACCAAATTTAAGTATATGATTAGATGAGTTTTAACAAGTTATATAACTACTACCACCACAACCATGATTTAGAATGTTAAATCACCCCAAAAAGTTTCTTTGTGTCCATTTGTAATCACCCTTGAAGAGAAAGCTCAATTGTCCTATATGATAATTGATATGTTATATTACTGGTTAACTGACCTGGTTCCTTTTAACTTTGTCTTGTTAGACATCAGCTACAATCCAGTATCCTTTATCAAATACAATTCACATTTATTTTCATGTTTTTTTTTGTTTCTCTTTAGTTATTTCTGCTTGGAAATTATCTTTACACCAGCCAGTAGTTTCTGTGCTTATAAAAGTGAGATTAGTTAATATGCATTTCACTAATCTTTAGCATTAATTTCATTTATCCTTATGGTACTTTTCATACAATATAAACTCTGCTTACCTAATGGGGGGATTTAGGTTTATTGATATTTATATGTCTTGTGGGAAATTTAGTGAATTTCTGTCTCAACTAAGTTTTTGTATAAACATTTTTAGAGATGTAAATGGACAAGATAGTTTATTGTTGTATAAAAGTATTACCTTTCAAGAAAATGGTTACTCTAGAAAAATTTCTCTTTTCAATAATTTATCTACTCATCTATTTTTTATTGATCACATACTAAGTGTAAACAGTTCTATGATTTAAGAGTTCTGCTCTGCAGCTTGCTATGTATTTCCTGTTTTCTTCCTCTTAGCAAACTTTTACATAAAACTTTTCCAATTCTCATTCTTTTTGTACAAGGTGTGTAAAAGCAAAGAATCGTTTTTCCCATGTACTATTCACTTTCTTTTTACACAGTCTAATTATATAGCCTCTACCCATTCAATTTGGGGATAACTATAATAAAAAAAGTTTGTCTTTAAATGTTGAGCTAAATACACTCATTTCTCATCTCTTAAAATACAGTTTTCAGATTTCATGCAAAGTATCTTTACCAATGCTTGGAACCATATTATTTTATTGTGCTATTAATAACATACTTAATTTTTACCAGCTACTTTAACCTTTTGTTGTAACAGTCCACTTTTTAAAATCAAAATCCACTTAAATTTATTACTTTTGTTAATCTTAAAGTTACCCTCTTTTTCAAAATCTTGTAAGCTTAATTTGATAATAACTAAGATTTTTGTTCAGTTTTATTGTACTATATTATGTAAAGACTCTGTAAATTTAAAATTAATTTTACTTTGGCCATGGTTCATTTATGACCATTTTTTTTCCTTAAGCTTTGTAAGCAATTCCTTAGGCCATTGCTGATATGTTCCCAGATACTATAATGCCAAAATTCTTTTATCTTAACATTTGTTCATTCATATGAATTATCTTTATCCTTAGTTGAAGGCTGACAACCCTGGTTATATTTATCACCTTAAATGCTTGGTAGATTATTGATATACAGAGGGTGCCAAAAAATATACACACATTTTTAAGAAAGGAAAAAACTATATTAAAATTACACCAAAGAGGTAACCACTTTGAACACCTCTTGTAATTGCAGAAGTCAAACGTGATTTGTAGTCATCTTTTGTTATCAGTATATATTATTACAATTTTAATACAGTTTTGTCCTTTTTTAAAATGTGTATATATTTTTTTGGCTTTGGCACCCTCTGTATTTTAAAGCTTGCAATGAATTCTATCAACTTTTCCCCCCAAAGTATGATTTTAATAATGCATCATTTTGCTTATAATAATGGAAAAACTGGTGCTTGGAAACTAATTCCACTTTTCAGCAACTCCTTAAAATAGATTAAATGATACTAGAGACACCTAACTAATGCACTTCAGTGCATTATATTTAAAAAGATAAATCAATGAATCTTTTTTAATTTTAGCAAGAAAAGGCTTCTCTTTTTAGTAATGGTTAAACCGTGAGCCAGATATTTAATCACATTATTGACCTCATTTCTTTAGCTCTCTAATTAAAATTTTTAGTTGAATACTGAATCTAAGGACAGTTGGATTTGCATGTTTGCTCCTTTCACTGTTTCCTCCCCCATGCCATTGAAGAATTTTGAATGGTGAGGAATTTGCGCCCTTTGGCTCAGGTTGCAGACCCACTTGATCAAGCCAGAGAAGCTGGGGTCAGAACTATTCATCGCTTATCTTTTCCTTGGGCCACTTGTAAATCCTGCCTTTCTGCTCTACAAAAAAAAAAACACAAAACACACACACACACACACAAAAACAACAACAAAAAACCCCTCTCTATATTAGATTTATGGTAAAGGCCAAAAATGGTTGATGATTGATTGTGACTCCGCATGGGTTAATTTCACTATTTTTAGAAGTTTTTATTGCATTGAAGTTTATTTGATGTATATAATTTTATTTAAATACATATAATTTCATAAGATAATATAAAAGCATCCTCTTGGTAGTGAAAGTGTGGTGATACGATATTCTTTCTCAGTTGGAGATTTACACCTTTGAGATGTAGTGATTACTTTTAAGTAAATTGAATTAGTTAATTTCAATCAGATCTATAAAAAGCCCCGAACTTTTTGTTTTGATGTGGTTAATTTCCAACGTCTATGCTGACACTTAAAACTTGCCTGAATCAATTATAGCGCAAGTTTATGAACTGTATCAATAATGGTGTAAAGAGTTTAAATATAAACCTAGGTTTAAACAAACACAAAACACTTTGTTCTTATCTCAGCATCCCTTAAAAGTATACAGCTCTGGTTCAGGACCTCAGGACCACCCATCACTTTGGACATTGGATACTCCTATTTATTCAAGAAGCTTGTGAAGTATCTGTGTGCCAGTGGGGGATGGTGTATCTGTGTAGGAAATCATAGGTGATTTTACCCCAACAAAAGCAGCAACATTGTTTATAAACTGAATTAGAATTTTCTAGTTCCAAAACCTAACTTGAATGCTTGTTATTTTATGTAAGCGCTGGTTGCAGTTTTCACGTATTTGATGCTTTCAGAAGGTTAAAGTGGGCCCCCATTAAGATTAAGCTCAATCCATTACAGCTTTTTGGCTTGCAGGCCCCACCCATTGGCCTTGGATAGCTAATACTGAGCTTTTGTTTCTTCCTGTAGAAAGGAAAGGAAAGGAAAGAAAACTTCTTTCTCTTTCATTGTGTAAGTCATGTGACTTCCCTTTTAGTTACAGATAGTGCTGAAGTGAATCTCAAAATAAATAAGCTATCAAAGTTTTATGTTTACTATATGGAATATTTATTGAAATCTGCCTCTTAATTCATGTGTTTTATGCATTAAAGTGTTTTGAGCCACTATACCTTATTTTACATCCATGCTGTTGTTTTTTAAAGAAGTTGAAAAAGGTTACCAAATAGATTTTTTAAATAATTGTGATCTTTTTATGTACTTCATGGTAGTTTCTTAGTATATTTATTTTTTAATCAGTTATCTTTTAGCATTACTTGAGGTTTCGGAACTGTAGCTTATTTCTTAGAACTCACAGTGTAAAGAAACTAGTGGTGGTGGTTGGGATGGTTTTAGCAAGGACAAATTGCTGGTTGGCAAAAAAGAGAAATGTTTTATGGGACTGCATGAAAATAAGGAAGGAATTAGTTGAATATATTTCTTTTTTGCTCCTGTTCTGTGTCATCTCTTTACAATAAGCAGTGTAGCTAGCTGTTAGGGAGTAAATGGTATCCAACTCTTGGAATATTTATATCAGGCTAATATTTCATTATGAAGTTAGATAACATAAGGATAAAAATGTTTAGTCCTAAATTGGTCTAGATGTGTTATAATTTACTATTAAATATTTAACCTTTAAAATTATCTTAATTTGTTCTTAAGCTATTTTTCAAACATTTAAATTCTATTTTAGTAAATAGTATAGCTATCCTCAAATAATAAGTAAAATATTTGAAACAACAGTAGTATTAAAAGAAGTATCTGTCAATGATTTTTAAAATACAATGTTCTTTGGAATGTTTCCATGCAAGTAAGTACTTTTAAAAGACTTTTAAGAAGAATACTGTTTTTAAATCTACTATGCATTTTTATTTACAATACTGTGTTTCAATATAATGTTCCAGACTATTGTTACATGAAACAGCATTGTTTCATACATTTTCACAGTCTTATAGATCTTAAAGGGCAGTGCTATTTAATCCTATGATTTTGCTATCAATCCAAGATGATTTGGTTAATAGATTTGTAAAGATGAAAAATTTGTTGAGATATATAGAAAAGCTACTTAAGTTTCTATTAATTTGTTGAGATACATAGAAAAGTTACTTAAGTTTCAATTGGGTGATCAGCTTTGCAATAACAAAGATCTGGTAATGAAGTCTGTAATGTACTGGTCCATGCTTTCATTGACATTAAATTTGTAGTGATTTATTTTGTATGTACTTTACAATCGAACATTTCAGCTTCAGTTTAATTAATTAATTACTTAACTTAAATATTTACTGATATTTAATGTTTAACTTGTCACTAAAATTTTGCTTTGGGGAAAGGTTTAGGATGCTAAATCTTTGAAATCTGTGATACTCCATTTGGATAGCAAAGCATTCGTAAAACACCAACAATCTATTACTAAGTATTGTATTTTAATCTAGTACTGACATTTATTGTTGAAATAATTCATTTAGTATCTTACTTAGTGTTACTGTAAGTTTAAAATAAAAAGATTAAGAAACAAAAGAAAGCCTAATTTTTAAAAATTGCTGCCAGGTCTTTTTGTGTACCACGTGATTTTTTTTTCTAACAAAATTTGATATTAAAAAGTGAAAAGGAATGTTTTTTCCTTTATAATTCTTTTCTTCCGGCAAAAGTTAACTTGTGTGGACAAAAGTAGTTTTTAAAATGAATTTATATGGCTTTAAATGTCTTCATGTTTAATTAAAAGTACAAGGCTCAGTTGTGGGAGTAACACCATTTGGGATATTGCTACTTGTTTTTGTGTGGTTTTTGTAAATATACGGTTGATGAAGGATTTGGTTTTGGATTTTCTTTCTCCTAAAATAAACTTTATAATAAATGGGAAATAATTTTTGAAATTGTTGAAATATATGAAGGGCCTAGTAAATAAGGACATTTGTTTCAGTACATACTCTTTAGTTTAGGGTTGGGTATTTATTTTTTTAAAGATACCCTGATATAAAAAATATCTTAACCAATAATGTTTGGGAAATTGTCTTATTAGGTATTCACCACTATGCCATCTTCTCTGCTTTTACTTTTAAAAATATCTGGTCTCTAATAAACCATTAATGTTCCAGAAGGTAATCCAGAATTTCCTATGAGATACAATGTTCAACATATATTCAATTACCCAAATTTACAAGATCCAAACAATTTTTGGAGAATCTCCTAAGACATGGGATAATACTGTCAAAGAGACTTAAATAGAGTTCATTATTTCGATTTATATTTTTTAATTTTTAACTTGAAAAAATAAGTTACCCAAATTATTAAAGCATTATGCTGTCCCCAAGTTATCCGCTGACCTAATATTATCATTTCATCTGCCACCAGGAATTATTACAGCCTTAAGTGGTCTCTCTCTCTCTCTCTCTCTTTTAATCTCCTCCTCCCTTTTTTCCCCCTCCCCCACTCCCATTCGGGAAGGAAGCCTGAGGCCTGAGCTCTAGAGATACCAGGAAAAAGCCATCACTCAGCAGAAAGTGTCTGTCTTTAGCAGAAGTATCATCCCTTGCAGAAGAGTGTAGTTGAGAAGAGGTTAATAACGTATTAGAGTTTTTTTAATTTATTCTTAATTAATTTAGAATTTATTTTTGAAATAATCGGATATGGCTGTTATTATGAAAAAAATGTACTTTGTTAGGCATTAGCAAAATCAAATCTAGTCCTTCACCTCTTTTCTCTCTTTACTTAGCTTTAGTTAATTTTTTTATACTTTTTCTAAAGGCTGTTGCCAGTGAATTTTTCTAACATTGAAGAGCAGAGTTCTGAACAAAAGCAATACAGTTAAGTAATTTTAACATTTGTAAACACTTACTGATATTGTAGTATTTACCTAAATTTCCAAAGAAAGTATATATGAAATATTTTACTCTACATCATTTGTCATCTAAAGATAATGCTTCTGTGTCTAGCATATGTTTGCCTAGGAGGCTTTTTTCATAAAATAGGCTAACAATGAAAATAAATTGATATTGATAAATCTAAAAATGTTTCAATTATTTACTTTCTTAGAGAGATTGTCATGAAATCTCTTTTTTGTTGTTGTTTCAGGATGAGTAAGAAAATACAGATTCAGTGGGGGTAAACAATATATAAATGTAGTGTAGGATTATTGAAGAGCCTAAGTTTCTTCCATTGTGTTATAGATATTTCTATAGCATTTCTTCATCTTAAAGGGCAATCCCTTTACTTAGCTCCACGTGCATTTGTTCAAATCTCTTATACTTGCTGACTCTAGTTTGGAAAACTTAGAATGGTCATACAGTCTCACAGTTAGCTTAAAGGGGATTTTAGAAGTCATAATTTATATCTGAAAGATAATAAAAGTGAATACTACATAATACTTACATTTTGTGGAATGAACCAAAGATATTTTGAAGTTTTTTAATGTTCACTCAAAGGGCCAGTATAAAAATGTAACAGCAAGTATATTTAAGGTAAATAAAAATAGTAAGTGCCAAGTAACCTTTCGGTAGAATAGTTTTAAAAATATAGTTAGACTGTAATCATATATTCCTTTCTATTGGTCCAACCCTTCACCAGATCAATTAGCTGTTTGCTAATATGAAGTTGCCACTCCTACCATTCCTTGGGGATAGACCCCAGTTTGTCAGCATTTGATCCTATCTCCTGATCATCCAAAAGACTGGTGTAACTTTCCTCCATCAAGGCTTCTGCTCTGCACAGGCAGTAATGTCTTTCCCCTAAATTCGCTTTTGGAAATCTTTGTTATCTTTCAGAATCCAGCCCCCAATTCAGATCCTTCTTTCCATAAAGCCTTTCCTCATCATTCTAGATAGAATTGCTTACTTCATTCTTACACATGCCAAAACTCTTTATATAGTGGGTCACTTGTCGTAGGTTGTCTTCTGTTATGTTGTTTTCTTGTTTCTTCTACTAAATTGTAAACTCTAAATGGAATTGTTTTACCAAAGTTTGTATTCCCTACACTATATAGGTGTACGCTTTTCATATAATTTCTACTAAAACAAAAAAACAAAACCTCAATGAAATAAAGTATAACACAGGAAAATTCCCTCCCTATTTTTCATTAGATTAAAAATACAGATTGTAGGGAACTAGCTGGATTCATATTGTTCAAGAGATTTTACACGAACTCTTCTTGTTTAAAAAAACCTAGTGTTCAACTTACATTCAATTCCCTTTACTATCAATCTTATATGTTCATTGAGTTACATATAATAAACTCTGCATTTGTGGGTCCAGCACACTTTTTGGCTTCTACCTCCCCCTTCGTCTCCACCCCCCCCCAAAGAGGGGGTTTTTGTGCTATGTATATTACCACAGTTTACTGTTAAGTCCAAAGTGTCTGCAGTTTATTGGAAGGGAAGGTGTTATCTTTCTAATTTTCTTTATAAATCCAGAGAACACTGAGATGGATGTTCAATAAATGTTTTAAGTAGCAATGTCATTAGGGAGATTAGATTGTATTAAATGTAAATAGTGGAGATCTTGGACTGAAATAGACCTGGGTTTGAATCCCAGATCCACTGCTTACTAGGTGTTTGAATTTTGCCACATTGCCTTACCTCAGATTTCCTATCTATAGAAATTAGGTAGCAATACTAATTGTATAGGGTTGTGAAAATTTGAGTTAAAGTGTTTTAAGTGACTAGCCTAGTGCATGAAAGGAGAATAAAGGGTACCCTGGCTGTCCTCTTTTTTTTCTTTGTTTTTAAAATATTTTTAAAATGTGGGTGTCTTACAATTAGTATAATTCAGAGACAGATATCTGGTATCATGGCCAAGACTTAGCAGGTCAAGACTTAGCAGATAAATGGAACTACCTACACAATATGAAACTTAATGGAGACAAGTGTAGATATCTGCATCTTAGTTAATAACAAAAATAAAGAGCATAATAGATGCAAATCAGTTCTACAGGTATAGGATGGGACTAGTGTGTCTTAATATCTACTTTTGTGAAAAAGGTCTAAGGTTTTGATAGTGGATACTGTTGCTTGCATACCCAGCATTCATTTCTTCCTTTCTTCCTTTTGATCAAAATGCCAGTTCTTTTGTTTGTGTATCCACCTGTCTCCCTATGTCCCTGGAAGAGGTAACTCCATCTCCCACATAAGGGGTAGCTCCTATCAGTCTAATCACATGCCATTCTCCTGGCAACTATTGTAAGTTGACTTATTCAGTCTTGAGGGAACAGTTACCTATATTTTACTCTTAACAGACTCACTGTTCTTTTACTTCTGTGGTTCTTAGCTTCTCTCCTCCCTTATTCTATTTCCTTGGGTAGAACTTGTACCAGTAACAATTCCTTTTGGATGTACTGAATTCCAGTCTGGAGGACATGCCTCTTACCTTTCCCATTTCAGGCGTTCCATCAAATTGGGTTACTTGGATATGAAAATTTAGTGTGATTTCTGATTCATGACTCTTCTTTATCCCTCATGTCCAATCAGTAAATAAAATATATACATGTATCAAAATGCCACATAACTTCTTATCTGTACTTGAGAGCTTAATGATCAGAGCAGAATCTTGATTGGCTGCCCTAGTGTCCACATCTAGAAGAACAAGGACCTGAAATTAGGCAATTAGATAAAGAAGCTTTGGAATGAAAGGCAGGCATGTGCTATGATATTTGATGTTAGGATATTCCAGGGCTGAGCTTCTGCAGGTGGATCACTTTCTAAACGGAATCTGGTGGCAGGCAATCTCCATCAAGACTTAACCCCATCGGTTTATTCAACAAATAATTATTGAACAACTAATATGTAAGATACAGCAATGAACAAAACAAAATAAATGAGAATTCCTGCACCAACTCCCACTCCCCTCATCTTTTTTGTATTCTGTTCTGTCTCCACTATAAAAAATAGGGACAACGACTAACAATATTCACTGCAAAATACAGCATCTTTAATTTAAAAAAAAAAATCTCATAGTAATATTTGAACTCTGGAAATCAATCCAGGAAAATTTGAACATAAGGAGCATAAAAGAAGAAGGTGTAAAACATTTAAGGTGTTGAGAAGGTGTAAAAAATAACATTTATTAGATGATGACTCAAAGTCTGCATTCTAGAGCATTCTAAAAATTATGCTTTTAGGTACGTATAGTAGTATTGTTAATAAAGAGAAGTAGAAGTTAGTGATCCACAACAGAATTTCTAAACCTCAACACTTGGTCAGGGTGGACTTTGGGGCCAGATAACTCTTTGTTGTTAGGGGTTATCCTGTGCTTTATAGAATGTGTAGCGATACCCCTGACCCTGTACCTGTTAGATACCAGCAGCACCGTCCCCATTTGTGATCTTTAGAACTGTCTCCCAACATTGCTAAGTGTCCCCTGGAGGGCAAAATGCCCCCATTTGAGAACCTCTGATATAATGACTCTGGTAAGTGCATTACCAAACCTATAATGCTTCATAATTAACATGTATAATAATGTGTTTAGACAGAAATACAGTCTAAAATGATTTTAGAAAGCCTGAACATTTGGGATAAGAAATTACCAATAGGTTCATATTTAAGTAACTATATGGACTGAAAGCTAAATATGAAACATTTTAACATTTTTATTTATAGAATGTTATATATTGTTCTGATTATAGATGTAGTTTGTGTTGATGATAGGAAATTGAGACAAAGAAGAATGTAAAGGTGATAATAAAAATCACCCATGATTTCAACCATCCAGAGATAATTACTGCTTACCTTTCAGTATATTTTCTTTTACTTTTTCTCTTTGTAGCTTCAATACAAATGCTATTCTTTGAATCATTTATTTTTTTTATGATATTTGCCTAAAAGTTTTTTACAAGTGGGGAAAATAACTTTCAATTCCCTTTGTCAAATCGTTGCCAATTATAAATTAGAGGAGTTTAAAATTAATCAAATTATAATAGGAAAAATAGAGATTTATAAATTATTTTGGAAGTTGAGAAAAGAAAATATAGAGAAACACATATACTATGCATTTGATGATAGAATCCAATATTTGTTGGTGAAGTGTACAATTTTTTGAAATAAGAGTAAACCTACATCCTATATTATGTCTTGTTTTAATCATCTCATAATTTCACAAGTCTGAGTATGTGAAACATTTATTTTTTTTTAAATTTAAATCCTTTGGGAAATTTTGTCATCTGGGAAAACTTGGGAAAAAAACAGAAATATATGTATAAGTCTTTATTTTCATATGCAAAACAGAAAGGATTGGTATATATTTTTATTTGTTTTGCATAAAAATTTGAAGGTCATCATTAAATCTTCATCTAGTTTTTCAGTTTTATGGGCAAGTTAATTTTTTTTTTTCTCTTAGCTGATACAGAATTCAATTCTAACTATATTAGAGATGACCTTTACTTCTAAAATATGTTATTTAAAATTCTGCATTATAGTTGTCTTAAATTTAATAAAATGCCATGAAATATTAAAATTTATAGGTTTACAGAAGTTTGATAAAATTTATATATATAACCAAAGCATGTCAAGTACTTTGTCATTGTCATTTCCAGTTGAGAGATGGTGAATTTTTATTTCTTTGAGAAAAGAAGATGTTTGGCCGTAGAGCAAGGAAGAAAAGCATTCTGGGCAGGGAAAATGATGCAGGTGTTAAAAGGTAAAAATAGTCCTTTGTATTTGAAAATTTTATGTGACATCGGGCGTTTCCAGGAGACCCTCTCAACTTTAAATTCCCAAATTGGTTTTAGAGTTGCACAAGTGTATATGTAGTCCTTTTTATGCCCAGAAGGAATATACTGACTTAAATTTAAGTGGCAAATATACTTCAGGTTCTGTCGTGAATTATAGAAATTAAAAACCTATGTTAATGGAACAATTTTCATTAACTATGAAAGGAAACAGCCTATATACCATCTTCAAATGTCCCTTTCTCAACAGTGATTGATTCATTATCTGCTCATCCACATATGAATTAGTTGTCGCCATGTATCTTCTCTATTTAGTGAGATTCCCCCTCTGCGTAAAAAACTAAATTAACCTTTTTATTTCTTGTCTGCTTACATTGTTGGCCATCCTACTCATTTTCTCAACAGCCACTAGGAACAGTCCGTCCCTAACCACTATTAATTTTATTCCTAGCACATATTAAAAGGTATGCCTATTGCTACCATTTTCTGCTATATGTTTCATGTTATAAATTTACTCATGTCTCCTGGGTGCTTGGTCCATTCTTAATGTAATGCTAATCAAAACTGAGGATGGACACCACAATAGATTCTGGAACATCTTATTTTAGCTGGCAGAAATCTAGCATCACAAAGGATGCAGGACATATCCTTCCACACTATAAAGTCACCTTAGCCTCTGTTTCCTTTGTGCTATTATTTCCCATCTTTTCTAAAACACTGCTATTTTTAAATCTTTCACTCATTTTGCTCCTCTCACCACTTTGTGTGTGTATGTGTGTTTTTCTCCTCTTTCTCAACTTCCACCCCCACTCCCTCTTCCTGGTGTAAAGAGCTTCTGTAGGAAATTGATAATCGGTGTCTTTCTGCTTCAAAGTCTTTAACACATGGAGCTGGCTGCTAAGAGAAATTGACCAGGTTCCTGTGATCCTTGTCAGTTTCTCTGATTAATCAATTTTTCTTTACTGGAGAAGCTGCTTTTAACAAAAGAAAACTAGCTTGAAATTTCACTCATTGCTACATAGCTCATATCTGTTCTTCTTTTTTCTCTCGCTTTGTCTTTTTATTATAAACTTTTAATTCCTGACTTTCAGTTACCTCATTTGTACTGACTAGAGAGTGAAAAGCCAATTTCAGGAATTTATATCTCCTCAGTGATTCCAGCTAATTCTAATACTTGCATAATTTAATTTATAAAACTGTTTCCTATGCAGAGGGCAAGGACTGCAAATCAAAATGAGTGTATTTCTTTTCCTCATTCTTGTTGACTTTTCTACAAAAACCAAGGCAAAGCAATTCCAAAGCACTTAGAAGCAAATCATGCTGTCATAGAAACTAATGCAACGAGATCCAGAAAAACCAGGGAGAATTACTATATAGCTCTTTTTATAGGGATATTTCTTTTAACATGTCAAGTACTGTTATACTTAGATACGAAGTTAAAAGAATTTGTCTTTAGGTCTTGGACAAGTTTGAGCAGCCAACTTAGCCTCAAAATAAGGTTGTAAGATCTGATGAGAAAATTTACAAAATGGCCAAAGTGCATTTGGAATATCCCTTAGGCGTTACATAAAGGTGTTTGCACATAGTGATATTAGATACAGACAGGATTTTCATAGGAAGGAGTTAATTTGAATGGCCTTAGGCTTAGTGGTGAGATGGAATGATGGCTAACGCTTCAAAGTATGTTTTGCAGACAAGTGGTTCTATGGTGTGTTAGTAAGTGTTCCCTGAAAGGGAAAAAGTCCCTTTTCAATAAGTTTGGGAAATTTTGGTTATGTAAAGTTCAGTCTATTTCTTCATTTAGTATATGACTGCTCAATGCCTTATTATACTATAGTATGCTATCAGTCTCCAAGATAAGGATATAATATGTAGCATTTTTCATACTTGAACACTGGCACCTCATTTTTTTTTTTTTTTTTTTGAATGGTCTCATGGGACAGGGTTCCATGTGGGCAGGCACTGAGAAATTCTGGCTGATGGCCAGTATTCTGTGTACTAATTAATATTAACATCTTTACTCCTTAGCTCATAATTTATCATTAAGTTAGGAAATTAAAGTCTTTTAAACATCTTCTAAACATTTTTAGTGATAGAATTTTATTTTACAAAACCAGAGTCATAAATAATATTCAAGACATCTAGAAAAGCTGGGGGTGGGTGGGGTGGGCTGGGTGGGTTCATCATATAAAAATAGCCTAACAGGTGAGCTATCTTAAAAGGAGAGTGAAGATAACTGAAGATTGGTAAATGGTGGCGGTGGTGGTATAGGGAAGCTGAAATTTGGCCAGGATGAGTTCTGTGTCAGGCGGAAAAAAAGAAAAAACAATAAGTGATACACATTTGTCTTTCACTAGCAGCTTCTGGGAATGGCCTCTGGCCTGTAGCACCTACCTGGCTTTTCTTTGAGTAGCAGTAGAGTTTGCTTTGAATCCTGAATCGATTCAAAACATTTACCTTTCATGGTCATTTTGACTTTGGGGAAGAGCCAGAAGTCTCACGGTGCCAAAAGTGGTGAATAAGGTGGATGAGGACACACCGTAATGTTTATATTTGATAGAAATTGCCATACCAGAAGCAATGTGTGACACAGAGCCTTTCCATTGTGATCACAAAATATGGTGAATGCTGCTGCTGACTGCCATTCAACGGAAAGGCAGGGATCTTCAATACAGGAAGTGGTGCATCAAACCTTAGTAACAGTGTGTGACAAGTTTCAACTTGTTTGGTGCAATCAGTCGGGTGTGAGCTACGGTTGAGAGAAGATGTGTTTTAAAGTGTGCTGTAAATCATCCTCCATCAGACAATACTCTGTGTCACACATCGCTTCTGATATATGGCAATTTCTTTCAAATAAAAACATTACAGTGTGTCCTCATCCACCTTATTCACTGGATCTGGCACCATGCGACTTCTGGCTTGTCCCCAAAGTCAAAATGATTGAGGCAGCCATGACAGCAAAACTGAAGACACTCACAAAAGATAACTTCCAGAACTGCTTCAGAAACTGGCAAGAACAATGGGATAAATGTGTTCGAAGTGAGGGGGTGTATTTTGAGGTGGATTAATGGCAATGTGTCTTTCACTGTAGTTTTTTTATTTATTTAAACATTCACCGTGTTGTTTGATCACAACTTGTAATTAAACTCAAGAACATAGATAATAGTAAAATGTAAAATAATTAAGTAATGACTTTTGAGTATTTTTACCATTTTTCATATAACATTTCGTTATGTTTTTTTTAATTTATTTTTTAAATTTATTGAGGTGACAATTGTTAGTAAAATTACATAGATTTCAGGTGTACAATTCTGTATTACATCATCATCTATAAATCCCATTGTGTTATTTCGTTATGTTTATAATTTAACTTTTAATAATAGCTGTATTTAACAACTATTTCATGGATTGTAATTGTAAATTTAGAAGTCATATTTAGGTGGTAGTGAAAGTAAGATGGAGAGCATCGTAAAAGAAGAAAATGTAGGGAGCATTTGAGATCTTGCTCCCTGGCGTATGTCATTAGTATGGCTCAACTAAGCTCCTGTAAAAAATCTCTAAAACGAAGAAGAAGAAGAAGAGGGAGGGAGAGGAAGAAGAAGAAACTGAAGAGTGGGAAGAAAAGGATCCAGGAACAGAATTTTGGAAAGTACCAATAAGTAAAAGGGATCAATGACATATCTATGGCTTTCTTGGTAGTGATTTAAAGATGTAAATATTTGGATTCAAAAGGAGCTTATCTCTTTTGATGAAATTAAGGAGCAAATTATATGTACTTATAGTGGAAGAAACTGCTTAACATATAAGTAAATGCATGAAATGTAATATGAACTGCAAACGTATATACTGAAACTAAAAGTAGCTCAGTTTTAGATAAGATTTTTTAGATATGTTTTGAACAAGATTGAAATAAATATTAAAAACATGTATGTATGTGTGCATATATATATGCACATATATACACAGAATACATATGTAAATGCCGTCGGGACCACACCTGAATCAAACAAAATTGGATTTACCTGTGGCAGTGAGGGACATGGCACATCATGTGGAACCTTGGAGCATCTCAGTAAAAGGGTGTAGGAAGGACATACAGGATTCCAGTTTATGTTAGGTGATTTGGGGGGAAATCAAGGGGTTTGCCCTGGTTGAATGCTGTCAAAAAGTAGAAGTAATTCTGTGACTGGAATTCTGATCAAGAAGGCAGGAAGAACATTCTGGTGCCAAAACTGGAGTTGGTAAGGAAGCAGACCTGTGAACCAAAAAATGGGAGTGTTTGGCCATTTTCTTGTTTGGACAATGTTCTTATTTTTGGTGCTGTTCAGAGAAAGTCACAGAGTGGCCTTGTCTGATTGTGGTATTCTCTAAAATTGTTTATGCTCAAAATAAAATGTTTTGTTATGAATACCACCTTGGCATGGCTGTAAGTGTCAAACCAATTCCTAATAACACAAGGCCTGACTGATAGCGACAGGCCGTACAGGCTACTTTTGTCTTCTCAGTCTAAAACAGTGATAAGAAAAAGGGTTTGGCAAAGGCTTGGTGGGAGAGACAAATGTTCGGTGTCTTTAGGAAGTGCTCTAGTAAGTCAATAGTTATGATACAATAGAGGTAATATTTAAGGGAGGTTTGGAGAAATGGAAAGCTGTAGAGACCAGATGGTGAATGGTTTTAAATGATCAACTTTGAATATAGTTCAGGTAGATTCCTGGACCAGGTTATCGTATGATGAAATTAGTGTTTATGGACAATACAACTGACTTTTAAAATTATTAAAATCTAAAAATGTAATGAAAATTACTTTGCCTATATCTCAGAATAACTTATTATTTTTCTTAAAGTATTTATCCATACATTTTTTACATTGTTTTTTTATATTCTGAACTTTAAAAAAAAATTTGCTTACTGTGCCTTCGTACACTTGGTTCTGTTTTTACCTGTGTGAAGACGATCATCCTAATAGTTGTCTATGAGGCTATCAGTTTTATCAGAAAGGGAAAGGCAATAAAAGCAGTAACATAAAGGAAATGGGAAATTGGGGTAGGAAAAATTAACAAGCCTCGATTACTGATAAGATGGTGTAAAGGAAGAGAAGAATTAAAAATTCTGAAACCTTGACAGTGATTGAAAATTGAATTATATCTATATACCTAATTTCTCAGTTGGACAGTGTTATAATACAGTATCAACAGAAGTATGTAACACTCACCAAGACTTTTACGAGATATTCTGAAAGTTGCAAACTTGTTAAAATGGTAAAGTTTGTTGAAACTTGGTTAAAATGATAAAGTGTTTTTAGGTAGAAAGCTTTGACCTTTGGTGACAATAATAGAAAATAATGATGAGGGTAGAATTTGCTAGTGATAAGAAGTCCATACTAATATTGAAATCAGAATTTATAATCTGCTTGTGGCTGGGTTCACAACCCATAAAAATTAGTCTGAGAACATTAGTGAAGGCTGTGTTGGTGGTACTCATTGGAAGAAGCACTAGCCTTTCATCCTTAATTTATTGCCTTTTTGTTAAGGTTGTCTTCTTTAGATGCGTTTGAAAAAAACTGTCATATTTATACACAGTAATAAACTGAGAAGAGAAAGTTTTCATTATTGGAGAAGAATGATTATTGAAAAATGGTTTTAAACCTTCTTATACTATAAAATTTAAGTACGTTTGTTAGCTATATATATATATATTTTTTTTTTAATATAGAATACTTGTAGATACAATATGTTATACAAATCAAATCATACTATAACAGAATTTTAAAATTAACATGTCTGATTTCTGGCCCATAATTTTAAGTGCTGAATGTTATTAAACTTCATAAGGAAAAATTAGAAATGGTTGAAGTTCATTGCAGTAGAATTTAACCTTGCCATATAATTGAAGTCCTGAGACTAGAATTCATTCATAAAGCATAAAGTTCAACTAAAAGAGAGATATAAAATTTATTAATATATTAATACCATTTTATTTGGATTTTTCCAAATAAAAGTATTAAACTTTAACAGGAAACATGTTTAACAATTAACATACCCCAAAATAGTTCAGGATTACATGATTTACTTCATCTGATTTTACTCTTAGTATAGTAGTTTAATTTATTGACTCAGATACAGACAATAATAATCAGGTTATTATTTGTGATTCAAAATTTTTTGACCTTCACTATTTATATTCAAGTGCTTGTATTCTCTCCAAATTTACTAGCTGTGTCATCTTACAACTGCATGTATAAAAAATTAATTTCTTCTTGCCCATGCATTTCCTCTTAGAATCCAGTGTCATTAATCATTCACCGATGTTGACACTTAAAGTCAAGTTTATATTTAGATAACCTATTTATAAAAGTAAAGACGGATGTTGTTTAATGACTGAAATCTTTTATTCCAAATATATTTTAGTTTCATAGAGTACGATTTACTTTATACACTGGTGTCTCATACATTTAAGTAAAGTGAGTTAATTATGTATAAATCAAATATGTATGTATCTGAAGAATAAAGTAAAACGTTTCTTTTTTATAGTTAGTGCATGACCATGGATCTTTTTCATATTAACTATATTTTTATTATTAGACTTAAATAACTTGTACAAACTTGTTAGGAATTGAAAGGCAAAGTGCAAAGAAAATTATTTACAACACACACATAAAGGTTAATATCTTTGCAGTGTAAAGAAATCTTGTGAATTGGTAAGAAAAAAACAAGCATCCTTGTAGAAAACATACAGAGGACAGGAACATAGAAATTCACAAAAGTGTAAATATAGAAATTAAATGTAAGTTTAAAACAGCATTTAACAGATGAAAGTTTGGTGAAGTTATTATTTTAATAATACCTGATGTTGGTGAACAGAGAAATGGACAATCTCATAAATCTCTGGCAGAGATATATACTGATACAACTTTCTAGAATATAATTTGACAGTATATGTGAAAAGCCTATAAATGAGATGGATGTACACAAAGATTTTGTCATAGCACGTTTTATAATAACGATGTATTGAAAAAAGTAAATGTTCATCATTATGTTAGTTAAATTATGAACATCCATATAATGTAATACTGTGCAGCCAAGTTTTTTAAACAGTATTTTCAAACTTAGATTGATAAACTGTATTCAGAAGTGACCTTGATTTCCTTATAAGTACTTTGAGAACCACTGGGAAAGGGGGCAGCTGGGCACAACAACTTCATTCTACTTCAGTCAGAGAAGCTTTATCTCTACAGTAGGTCCTAACTTAACGTTGTCGTGGACAGGTTCTTGGAAACTGTGACTTTAGGTGAAACAGTGTATAATGAAACCAATTTTACCACAGGCCAATTGATATAAATAAGTGTTATGTTCCTATGGCATTTTCAGGTCACAAAAGCATCACCAAACTTCTAAATAAAGACCCAAAACACTTCTAATGTTAAACATTGAAATAAATGTGAGAACTACATGTACATTGAAGAAAGACTAATAAAAACAAGTAAGATGATTATTTTGCAACCTGCTTATTCCTGACTTGGTATAATTATCAATAATAGGGTTGTGGGTGGCCAGAGCCTATCCTGGCAGCTCAGGGTGCAAGGTGGGACCAAACCCTGAACAGGACGCCCTTCCATCACAGGGCCGCTCACACACACACACACCCACACTCACTCAGACTGGGACAACATAGACACACCAGTTCATCTAATGTGCATATCTTTGGGATGTGGTATGAAACCGGAGTCCTGGGAGAATACCCATGCACACATGGGGACACTTGCAAACTACACGCAGACAGTGGCCCCAGCCAGAAATAGATTTTTTTTCTTTTCCCTTTCATGGACTTTATAAGGAAACAATGTCATTCAAGGACCTGCTATATTTATCTTTTATACAGAAGTTTCAAATACGAATTTGCCTGGAAAAAGGATGGGAGAGGGTATACATTTGGAAGCTAAAAACATGGCCCTAGAGTCTTCAATACAATGGCAAGATATGAGGTGAGATTAAAAAAATATGGTTGAATGTTTAAATTCAAAAAAATGTATTACAGTAAAAGACACATTGCCATTTATCCCCCTCAGAATACTTCCCCTCACTTCAAACACACATCCCATCATTCTTGCCACTTTCTGAAGCAGTTCTGGAAGTGCTCTTTTGTGGGTGTCTTTAGTTGCGCTGTCATGGCTGTCCCAATGTCCTAAATCGATTAAAAGTGTTTACCTTTCATGGTAATTTTGACTTTGGGGAAGAGCCAGAAGTCGCACGGTGTCAGATCCAGTGAATAAGGTGGATGAGGACACACCGTAATGTTTTTATTTGACAGAAATTACAGTACCAGAAACAATGTGTGACACGGAGCCTTTAGGTTGTGATCACCAAATACAGTGAATGCTGCTGCCAAGTGCCATCCAGTGGAAAGGCAGGGATCTTCAATATGGGAAGACGCACGTGGAACCTTAGTAACAGTGTTTGACAAGTCTCAACTTGTTTAGTGCAGTCAGTCGGGTGTGAGCTACGGTTGAGAGAAGGTGTGTTTTAAAGTGTGCCGTAAATCATCCTCCATCATGGCAGTGCTCTGATTCACACATTGCTTCTGATATATGGCAATTTCTGTCAAATAAAAACATTATAGTGTGTCGTCATCCACCTTATTCACTGGATCTTGCACCGTGTGACTTCTGGCTCTCCCCCAAAGTCAAAATGATTCAGGACATCGAGGCAGCCACGACAGCACAACTCGAAAGACACTCACAAAAGAGGACTTCCAGTACTGCTTCAGAAAGTGGCAAGAACGATGTGATAAGTGTGTTCGAAGTGAGGGGGAATATTTTGAGGAGGATTAATGGCAATGTGTCTTTTACTGTAATAATTTTTTTTTTAATTTAAACATTCACCATATTGTTTGATCACACCTTATACTCATGTTACCTTGCAAAATGAAAAGTAGTGGAGTATAAAACATTGGTGGATCTCTGTTTAAATAGATATTTAGAAAAAGTTCTATCTCCATCTGTCTGTATGCATATGAAAAATGAATGTTTATGGTAATAATGGTAAAAAAAAGGTAACAATGGTTTGATGGGATTTCACGTGATTCTTCCCCTCATCCCCCTTTTTTAACCTATATTTTATAACATTAGCAGGTATTATTTGTGATGAGGGAAAAAAGCAACAGCAATCACTTATAGATACTTTAAAAATGTTGTCATGTTTACATGCAAAGTGTCCTTTTAATGTTTGTGTGATCTAAGTATAGAATTTAGTACATGTCAGGTACTGTTCTAAGTAGTTGGTTGACATATAGTAACTCACCTAATTTTTATAACAACCCTAAATAGTTAGTATTACAGTTGACCCTTGAACAAGAGGTTCGAACTGTGTGGGTCTACTTATATGTGGATTTTTTTAAATAAGTACTAAACATGTATTTTCTCTTTTTTAAATTTTCTTTCCTCTAGATTACTTTATTGTAAAAATATGGTATAAAATACATATCACATGCAAAATATGTGTTAATCAAATGTTTATGATTTTAGTAAGGCTTCTGGTCAACAGTAGGCTATTAGTAGTTAAGTTTTGGGGGTGTCAAGTTTTATGTGGAGGTTTGACTGTGCAGGGGATTGGTGTCCCTAATCCCCAAGTTGTTCAAGGGTCACCTGTATTATATTCAAAGGGCTTAATATGACCAAGGTCATACTGTTGATCGAAACTACCTTGATACATTGCTTCTTCTTTCCAAAGAATTCCATCTCCCTGGACCCCAACTCATATTACTAATTCCCTTGAATATCAGAAATAGTTTACAGATGGTAGATGTGAAAACATATATAAGTTGTTGACATGTTTGTATATAATTTGTATTTTTGATATATTAGCTCATCCTGTTAGATAAAAACTGCTGCTGTTGCTTCACTCAGTGTCACTGTCATATGCTGATAGGAAATAAGAGGATCTTCTAGGTCGATCATTCTTATTAAAACATTTTAGAAGCTTGCCTGTGGTAGCGCTGGCCCTGAGTTACTATGTTAGTTTTTAAGCAAGCTGAGCACCACACTTATCTGGATATGTACAATGTCTACACTCTGTGCCTCTGGAACACATGTAAATAGTTTGCCTCGAAACATACACGAATCACAGTTTTTTTATATGTTAAGATGGCATTTCTTTTGATATTGTTTCCTGATCCAGACTTCCTACTGTCAACACGATTTATGCTTACTTATAGTAGTAAGAAATTGTGTTGAGACCTTCTCATGTTCTCTTGTCTGTGACTCTGTGAGCCTTCAGGGAGCTAGATGAAAAAGCTAGGAGAGGTCTGAGTGCATTTAGAGATCAATAATCATTATGTATGTGCTTTTTTCAACAGAAGATACTTCATTTTCAAAATACTCTTTATGGTTGATGAGTATCAAAAACAAAACATTGTCAGGATTCTAAGGGAAAAGGCACATGTATAAGAAAAAGGAAGAATTATTAACAAGGGTAATGAAGTGTGTTGAGCTAATGGATACAGAAGACCAGAGAAAATAAGGGTAGGGGTATTGTATTAATGAAAATACAGAATTTGACACAGTATTACTGAAAGATGATGAGCTCATTAAGGAAATATTATGATATTCCGATGAACAAAATGAGCCCTTCTCCAAGTGTTTCTTGATATTTAAAAAAAATCCATATCCTTAGCTGGAAGTTAATTTTTTAGCAAGTATTTAAATATTTGAGAAAGGAGAGGAAGGATAAAATACATAGCACAGTCATAAATTAATGAAGCCCTTGCTTAGTATTTCTCTCTTCTGTCTGGTTATTTGGAACACTTTGTAGTAATATAAAAATTTTAATGTGGCATAGCTGGGACATTGCCTTACATGTATCCAGTGACTTACCCAGTGAAAGAGTTAGAGCAGAGTTGTGGAACTTGTTTCATGCCTGGAAAGATCCCCTGGGGCTTTGTGACCCTTCTGTGATCATTGGAGCAGGCTGGGCACTTGAAGAGATCCTCTGATTTTTTAGGAGGAGGGTTTGTTCATTCTTTGCCCAGCCTTGCACCAGCTATAAAGATTTCTCCCCATGGCATATAATATCCTGCTCTCTGATACATAGATTGGAAGGTGACGGCACCAGGTGGTCATGCAGTTAATAAAAGCATTTCAAAATAATTTATCTCATAGTCATTACCTATGTTAATCCTCTTAACATTCATAGAACTGAGCAGTGTAGAAATGTGATCTGTTTTCAAACCTCCTTTGCAAAGTACCTCTCAGATCTCTATGACATAACTCTAAGACTGCTGTCCAAAATGGCAGTCCTTAACCCTTGTGGTTATTTAAATTTAAATTAATAAAATATTTGATTCTTCGGTTGAAACAGTATTTCAAGTTCTCAGTAAGCACATGTGCCTAGTTAGTAGCTACCCTCTTGGACAGTGCAAATGCAGAATACTTTTTGTCATTGAATCACATTCTGTTGGTAAATACTCCTGTAAAGGACGTGTCTTTTGAGGAGGTCACTGATGTTGCCTCATCCATGGTTTTTAAAGTGTAAGTTTATTGAAGAGAAATCATTTTTTTTCAAATTGAACAGGTGCTATTCTTGTATTTTGACAGTATATTACGATGACAGTAGATTTGCCAGTTAGCTAACTTTACTATTTTTTGAGGAAAGTTTCATTCAAGTTAACCAGTAATAGAGATTTACTGTGTTAGGCTGTAACGTACTAGAAAGTCAGACTTGTGGGAAACAGCATTGCGTAGGTACTGAAAAAGAACACAAACTTCGAAGACAGGAAATGTGATCTTGTCCCGGCTTTGCCATTAGCTAATGGCCAAAGATGTAGGCATTTAATTTTCCAAAGTTAATTTGGGGTTTAATTTCTTCATCTCTAAATTTTAGGTTTAATAATATATTTTTTAGAAGTCTCTTTGGTTATAATAGTTAATTCTGGGTACTCTTGTTCCCTTAGATACAACTTTTATAAAAGAGCTATGGTTTTGAATGGAAGAGGTAATCCAAAGAGAAAGAGGTGTTGATGAAGCTGCTAAGAGAACCTTGCCCTTATTCACAAATATTATAAGACAGAGCAATTAGCTGTAGAAGCCACTAAACTACTGTCAGTCTTAAGTCGTAGCAGCTTATCATAAATATTGCTTTAATTATGTTTATTGCTTCTGCATAAAAACCTTTATTAGTGTTGGAGTCATGCAGATTTAAATGAGATAGCATTTCCTGTGATAACTAGTTGTGTAACCTTGAGCAAGTTACATGACCTTTCTTGCCTCAGTTTCCTGTTGAGGAAATGAAGTGAAGTGATCTTATCATTTCCTGGAGCTTGCAGTCACTTCAGAAAGACACATTATAAAATAATAGGTAGGACGGTCTGTTACAGAGGCACACCAGGTATTATAAAAACTGAGACCAGTCAAGGTAGAGGAGAAGAGAGTAGTGGTATTCCATGCAGAGGGAGTAGCATGTGCACTCATTGACAGGGAGGTATCCAGCTAAAGCACAGAGAAGGAGTGGACGGGTATGGTAAGAGGTAAGCCTGGGGATATAAACAGAGATTAGGAAGTAAAGGGCTAAGAAGTTTAACCTTCATGCTGCACTCTGTGGAAACACTGAAAACTTTAAGCCTGTATATGAGAAGGGGAACGTGACTTTATGGGAAAAGGAGCAAATGTGTACTTCAGTGTGTTCACTGTAGCAGCAATGTAGAGAATGGGTTGAAAGCAAAGAGACCAGTAGGAAGCTACGGTTTCAGTTTAAGTGAGAAATGATGAAGACTTGTTTTTGGAAAATGGAAGGAAGGAAGCAGATTCTACATGTGTTAAGGAAGTAAAATCAATGTTATTTGAACTTGATAACTGATGTGAAGTTAAGCGATATGGAAGTTTCTGTCTGAAGCAACGGAGTGGATGATGGTGACTTTTCACTGGGTAAGGAATACATTAAGTGACTAGTGAGGTAGGTTACAGAGTGCATGTGTAAGAGGCTATCCTGTGAAGCCAGACCATCTGGTTTAAAATCCTGGCTTTGCCATCCATTTATTAGCTTTGTGACCCTGGGCATGTTACATAGTCTCTTCGTGCCTCAATTTCTTTCATTACCTTCATTTACACATGAGTTAATGTGTATAAAATGCTTACAATAGTTCCTGGGAAGCAAGCCTCATATGTGTTAATTATTATTAGTAGAGTACCATGTCTCCCCGAAAATAAAACCTAGCCGGACAATCAGCTCTAATGCGTCTTTTGGAGTAAAAATTAATATAAGACCCGGTCTTATTTTAATATAATATAAGACTGGGTCTTAGATAAGATAATATATAATACTGGGTGTAATATAATACCGGGTCTTATATTAATTTTTGCTCCAAAAGATGCATTAGAGGTGATTGTCTGGTGAGGTCTTATTTTCGGGGAAACAAGGTATGTAAGTTAAGTTTTAGGGAGAGACATGTGGCTATATGTAGCAAGCAGTTAGATGAGCCTGGTACGTAGTAGAGAAGTCGGAGCTGGAGATACTATGATGGGAGTTATTATATAAGTAGTAGTTGAAACTAAGGGAGTACATAAAGTATCCCAGAGAAAGCAGCTATAGTGAGAAGTCCAAGCTGGAACCCTAGGGAAGAACAATAATTGAAAGTCAAGGAACATAAAAGGGATCAAATATATGGTGATGGAAAGAGAAACTGACTCTGGGTGGTGAACACACAATGTGTTATATAGATGATGTGTTACAGAATTGTACACCTGAAACCTATGTAACTACTAACAATTATCACCCCAATAAACTTTAATTAAAAAAAAAAAAGTCAAGGAACATGAGTTTATGGGTGTAACTGAGAGGGAGTAACCAGAGATGTAGGGAAGAAAATTAACCTGAGGTTCCCAGATACTAAGGGCAGTGAGGGAATGGTTAATTTAAAATGCTGTAAAGCTGACAAATATGATAAAGACAGTAGTCCACTGCATCTGCACCAAAGAGATCACAGGGTGACCTTAGTGAGACCTTAGTGGACAGAGGTCAGTTCACCAAGAACAGAAATAAATGAATGAGGAGGCAGTGGAAATTGTGAGTATAGATCTTTCTAATTTTTTTAAAAAATGTAATTCTATCAAAGTAATAGTTAAAAAATCAAATAGTTCTATCAGACTTAGAAGGAAAAAAGGAAAAGCAATCTTATGCCCCTCCCTCCTTCCTTTTTTTAATATAGAAAACCAAATTAAAATTGTTCAGCTGTTTCTTCTGGTCTTTACTGCTGTGTTTCATACAACTATTTCTTTTTCTCCTCAGATATTATCTATAGAGTTCCTAGTACCCATCTGACACCATACATTATTTTTACAACTGGTAGTTTTTACTTCTTAATCCCTTTCACCTTTTTCACCCATCCCTCCTAACCGCCCTCCCACCTGGCAGCCATCAGTTTGTTCTGTATATCTGTGAGTCTGTTTCTGTTTTGTTTGTTTGTTTATTTTGTTCTTTAGATTCCAGAAATCATATGATATTTATCTTTCTCTGTCTGACTTATTTCCCTTATCATAATACCCTCTAGGTCCATCCATGTTGTCGCAAATGGCAATATTTCATCCTTTTTAATGTCTGAGCAATATTCCATTGTATTACTTCTTGTTCACATACATCTCTCCACCCTCCCGTCCCCCATCCACCTTCTCTCTTTTTCCAATTATACAGATAATCCAAATGTCAGATTGTAAGCCACAGAATATGTAATTTTCTAAAATTGGCTGGTAATGTCCAATATAGTGCCATATACATGTCTGCTGGTCTTACTAAATACTTTATAAATACAATGACAATAATTTCAATATCAACGATTTCTTTGAAAATTCAAACAAATGGAATCACACAGTATGTACTCTTTTTGTGTAAAGCTGCTTTCACTTGATATTGTTGAGAGACAATTGTTGGGTCTCTCACTCAGGTTGTAACACATCCTGAGAGCAAGGTACTGACTCCATTGTTGCACACTATCTTTTCAAGGAAGTGTGCAAACAGCCTTGGAACATAGAGACTGTCTTTCCTTCAAGGATAAAAGGCAAGCATGCTTACTTTTAATCTGTCTGTCTTTCCTACTTATTTTCGTAACCATGTCTTTTGATGTGAAGTTTTTAATTTTCATGAAGTTTGATTATGATTATTGATTTCTGTGTCCTCACAAACCTTTGCCCTATCTCCAAGTCTCAAAAATATTCTCCTACATTTTCCTCTGAAAGCTTTATGGCTTTAGTTTTTTGACTAGGCCTGTGATCCATGTCAAGTTAGTTTATATTTTCATGGTGGGATAGGGATTAATGTTCACTTTTTGCATAAGGATATCAAATTATTTCATCACCATTTTATTGAAAAGATTTTTTCATTGGCTTGCTTTGGAACCTTTTTCAGAGGTTAGATGACTATACATGCATGAGTGAACTTCTGGGCTCTTTTTTGTTACTTTGATATATTTGTTGATCCATATAGAACTTTTCTTTATTACAATAGCTATATACTTAATCTTGTGAGCTAGTGTAAGGCCTATAGCTCAGTTCTTCCTTTACAATATTGCTTTGTATACTATATATCCTTTTAATTTCTGTATAAATTCTAGAATGAGCTTCTCATTTTGTACAAAAGCCTAATGGAATTATGTTTGGGATTTCGTTAAAATTATAAATCAAACTGGAGAGAATCTATAATATTACATCAACCAATCCATTAACATGGTATATTATCCTATTACTTAACTTGAAATTTCTCTCAGTTGTGTTTTGTAGTTTTCACTGTAGAGCTCTTAAACATCTTTAATAACTTTTCATAATTTGGAAGTGGTATGTTTTTAAATGTTGTTTTTCCCATTGTTTTCTGTTAGTACATAAAAATACATTTTAGATTTTTGTATTTCAAGCTTGTATCATGAAACTTTGTGAAATCACTTAAAGTTCTAATGGTTGCTTTGAAGTTTCTTTAATGTATTCTACAAAACTATTCATGTTATCTATAAATAGAGACAGGCTTACTTCTTTTCCAATATTTCTGCTCCCCTCATCTTACTGCTGTGTCTACAAGCTCCAGCACATTGTTGCATAGAGGTGATGAGAGTGAGCATCCTTGCATTATTTCCAATCTGAGGAGGAAAATGTTCAATATTTCATCAAGTTTTATTTAGCTTTAGGTTTTTCACAGATGCCATTTAGGTGGACTGAGAATGTTTCTTTCTGTTCCTAGTTTGCTAAGAGTTTTAAGTGAATTTTATTTTTTTGTATTTTCAGTTATTATTTTGTTTCATCTTGTGTCAGTTTTGATAAGTCTTATTTTTCAAAGACTTGTCCATTTCTTCTAAGTTGTCACTTTTATTGGTAACCATCTATTTATAATATTTTTTTATTATCCTTCTAATGTCTGTAGGATTGGTAGTAATAGGTCCTATTTGATTCCTGATTTTGGTAATTTGTGTTCTTTTTTTTTTCTTTGGCTACCCAGGGGTTTATCAATTTTGTTGAAAACACTGACTTTTTGCTTTCTAGTTTTCTGTACTTTTTTTGCCATTTATTGATTTATGCTCTTATTCTTATTATTTTCTGCCATTGACTAACTTTAGGCTTGCTTTGCTCTTCTTTTCATTCTAGCTTCTTAAGGTGAAACTCTAAAATATTTATTTAAGCCCTCTTTTAAAAAAAAATATAAGCATTTACATCACAAATTTTCACCTATGGTTTTAGCTGCACACCACAAATTTTGATATGCTGTATTTTTCACTATCATTCAATTCAAAAATTTTTAAATTTCTTCTTTCATTTATCATGTTAATCAAAACTACATTATTTAAATAAAAAACATTTGTAATAATTTACCTTTCTATTTATCTTATTGGTATTGGTTTGTATTTTAATTATTTTGATAAGATACTATACTCTGTAAGAAGACCTTCTGAAATCTATTAGACTTTTACTATCGCCCAACTTATGCTTTATTTTGGTGAATGGATTGTGTGGAATTGTAAAAAATTGTATTTTGTAGTTGTTGGGTGTTTCATATATATATGGCAATTAGAACACAGTGGTTGATAGTGTTTCTTAAGATTTGTGTCCTTTGTGACTTTTTTTTGTTCTAGTATTATAAACTGCTGAGAGTGGTGTATTTAAAAACTCCCAACTATTAAAACTATGATTGGGATTTGTCTACTTATTCTTACAATTCTGTCAATTCTTGATTTATTCATCTCAAAGCTATGGTATTAGGCATATACACACTTATGATTATTATGTCTGAATGAGTTTTATTTTATAATTAAGTGTCTTTTATTTCTAGCAATACTCTTTGTCTTGAAGTCTAGTTTTACTGTTATTAGCATAGCTGTAGCCTTCTTATTGCTTATTGTTTTAATGGTATGTCTTTTCCATCATCTTATTTTCAATCTTGCTGTATCTTCATAAAGTGGCTGTCTTATAAACAGCACATAGTCATATCTTGCTTTTTTATCCATTCTGTCGATCTTTGCATTTTACTTGGAATATTAAGTCCATTACACTTAATGTATTTAGTTATATGCCACTTTTTTTTTTTTAAGGAGGGCGCAGCTCACAGTGGCCCATATGAGGATTGAACCAGCAGCCTTGGTATTAGCATCACGCTCTAACCAACCGAGCAAACCGACCACCCTGAAATTTTCCTTTCCTTCTCCCTTTTTTTGTAAGGAGGGCACAGCTCAAAGTGGCCCATGCAGGGATCGAACCGGCAACCTTGGTATTAGTAGCACCATGCTCTAACCAACTGAGCTAACCGGTCACCCCCACTTTGTTATTTTTTGTTTATCCAACCTAGTATTTTTTTTCTTTTTTGACCTCTTCCATTTCTGTCTTCTTCTGTGTTAATATTTTTGAAATTCTATTTTAATTCATCCACTGGCTTTTTGGTTTTTTGAATTTTTGCCACACCCAAGGTCATCTAGATTTTTTCCATTGTTCTAGGAGTTTTATAGTAAAATTAGCTCTATGATTCATTTTAAGTTAGATTTTGTGAAAGGTGTAAGGACTATGTCTACATTCGCTTTTTAAAATATTTTTTTTATTTTTCAATTATAGTTGACATACAATGTTACATTAGTTTCAGGTGATTAGCACAGATTAAACATTTATATAATTTACAAAGTGATCACCCTGATGAATATACTATCCTTCTGAAACCATATGTAGTTATTACAATGTTACTGACTATATTCCCTATGCTGTACTTTACATCCCCATGATAATTTTTTAACTACCAATTTGTACTTCTTAATCTCTTCCCCTTTTCCCCTCACCCCCTAACCCCTTTTCCCATCTGGCAACCATCAAAATGGTCTCTGTATCTATGAGTTTGTTTCTGTCTTGTGTGTTTATTTATTTTGTTTATAAGTGAAATCATATGGTATTTATCTTTCTCTGTCTGACTGACTTCACTTGGCATAATACTCTCTAGGTTCATCAGTGTTTTTGCAGATAGCAAGATTTTATTCTCTTTTTATGGCCAAGTAATATTCCATTATATATATGTACCACTTCTTTATCCATTCATCCATTGATGGATACTTAGGTTGCTTCCATATCTTGGCTATTGTAAATAATGCTGCAATGAACATATAGTTGCATCTATCTTTTTGAATTGGTGTTTTGGGTTTCTTGGGATAAATACCCAGAAGTGGGATTACTGGGTCCTTCTTTGTCTCTTGTTATAGCCATTGTTTTAAAGTCTATTTTGTCTGGTGTGAATATTATTACCCCAGCTTTTTTGTTTGTTTTCATTTTCATGAAATATCTTTTTCCATCACCTTGCCGTCAGTCTGTGTGTGTCTTTGTATCTGAAGTGAGTCTCTTGTAGGCACCATATTTCAGGGTCTTGTTTTGTTAACCATTCAGCAACCCTATATCTTTTTTTTTTTTTTAAAAGATTTTATTGGGGAAGGGGAACAGGACTTTGTTGGGGAATAGCTTTTCCAGGACTTTATTGGGTCCTGTTTTTTCCCAGGACCTATCATCTCCAAGTCAAGTTGTTGTCCTTTCAATCTTAGTTGTGGAGGGTGCAGCTGAGCTCCAAGTCCAGTAGCCGTTTTCAATCTAGTTGCGGGAGGTGCAGCCCACCATCCCATGTGGGAGTTGAACCGGCAACCTTGTTGTTGAGAGCATGCGTTCTAACCAGCTGAGCCATCTAGCCACCCCTTCGCAGCTCAGCTCCAGGTGCCGTGTTCAATCTTAATTGCAGGAGGTGCAGCCCACCATCCCATGTGGGAGTCAACAGCAACCATGTTGTTGAGAGCATGCCGTTCTTAACCAACTGAGCCATCCAGCTGCCCAGGAGCTCAGCAGCAGCTCATTGTCTTCACTCCAGTTGTGGAGGGCTCAGCTCTCTGGCCCATGTGGGAATGGAACTAGCAACCCTGTTGGTCAGAGCTCGCTCTGTAACCAACTGAGCCATCCAGCTGCCCAGCAACCCTATATCTTTTACATTTAAGTAATTGTTGATATTCATATAGTTATTGTTATTTTATCATTCATATTTTTTTAAACTTTTTTTCTTCTTCGTCTTAAAGAATTCCCTTTAACATTTCTTATCATACTGGTTTGGTGATGATGAACTCCTTTAGCTGTTTCTTGTCTGGGTAGCACTTTATCCTTCAATTCTAAATGATAGCTTTGCTGGGTAGAGTAATGTTGATTGTAGGTCCCTGCTTTTCATAACTTTGAATATTTCATGCCAATCCCTTCTGGCCTGCAAAGCTTTTGCTGAGAAATCAGCTGACAGTCTTATGGGAGCTCCCTTGTATATAACTAACTGCTTTTCTTATGCTGCTTTTAAGGTTCTCTTTTTGTCTTTAACCTTTGCCATTTTAATTATGATGTGCCTTGGTGTGGGCCTCTTTGGGTTCATCTTGTTTGGTACTCTGCACTTCCTGGATTTGTGTGTCTCTTTCCTTTGCCGGGTTAGGCAATTTTTCTGTCATTATTTCTTCAAATAGGTTTTTAGTTCCTTGCTGTCTCTCTTCTCCTTCAGATACGCCTATGATGTTCATGTTGTTACACTTGATGTTGTCCCAGAGGCCCCTTAAATTGTCATCAGTTTTTTTGGATTCTTTTTTCCTTTCACTGTTCTGATTAGTAGGTGTTTTCTGCTACCTTACCTTCCAGATCACTGATTCAGTTCTCTGCTTCATCTAATCTATTATTGATTGTTTCTAATGTATTCTTCATTTCAGTTATTGTATTCTTTATTTTTGACTTGTTCTTTTTTATGTTTTCTATCTCCATTTTTATGTTTTTCTATCTCTTTGTTGAAGTTCTCCCTGAGATCACTGAGCATCCTTATAACCAGTGTTTCTAACTCTGCATCTGGGAGATTGCTTGTCTCTATTTTGTTTGTTCTTTTCTGGAACCTTGTTCTTTTCTTTGATTTGGGACATATTCCTTTGTCTCCTCATTTTGGCTGTCTCTCTCTGTTTGTTTCCGTGTATTAGGTAGGGCTGCTACATCTCCCAACCTTGGTAGAGGGGCCTTATATAGTAAGTGTTTTGTGGGGCCAAGAGGCACAGTCTCTCTGGCCATCTGATCCAGGTGCTTCAGATGTGTCCCTTGTGTGGGATGTGTGTGCCCTTCTGTTGTAGTTGAGCCTTGATAGCTATTGACCCATTGATAGGGGATTGACCCTCAGTCTGATTGGTTGTGAGGACTGGTTTGGACTACAGTGAAGGAACCCAGTGTGTGTGTTGACCCTACAGAGTAGGATTTGCTTTAGCAGGACTCTGGTGCCTGCCATGTTTGCCCTTCGTGTGTGTGGTTTGTGAAGGTGGTTGGATGGGGTGCTCTGGTGTTGTCTAAAGCTGACCACTGTGTGTGTTGGTTCTGGGGCTTCTTGGGAGGGGCTCTGGTGCAGGACAAAGGCAGCCTTGTCCAGGGCCACTTTGTATGAGCTACAGAGTGATCTGCAAAGGGTTGCCACTTGTGCTGGGCTTGGAGGTGCATGGGAGAAGCTCAGCAAACTGAGTCCAGCCGCATTTAGTGCTGGGCTTGGGTCTGCTTAGCAAGGCATACAGGGCATGCCAAGGCCACATGCAGCTTGTCTGGATTTTGTGAACATATGAGAGATTTTAGGGAAGTCTGCAGCTTGCGCCACAACAGGCCATTTGTATGGAAAAGCCACTGAAAGTGGTTCTGGTGGGCCTACAAGTTGGGTGGGGCAGGGTCTCAGGGAATCACCAGGACAGGATGAACAGTGTTAGCTAGGTTGGTGGAGACTCAGATATGGCAACTGCCTGCATCTGCACACCTGGGTCAGGGAGGGCTTAACAAAGCTCTTATTTAGAGGAGAAGGCTGCCTCTCCAGCCCTCACTCTGAAACCATACAATTCAATTCTTCCTCATATGTCCTTGGAGCCTTTTGAGTTGCTGACCCAGAGTTGGAGCTCAGAGCGAGTGAGTCCATCAGTGACTAAAGCTGTGTGTGCCGTTTAAGAGGAGTGCCTGGGACTCCCTCTCCCTCACTCAGCTACAATCTCTGCTGGTTTTCACAGCCAGAAGTTAAGGGTACTTCTCTCCCCGGCACTTGAATCCTTTGCAGGGGAGTGGTGCTGGGACTCTTCACTCCTCTGGGGGACCTCCACAGCGGAGATATCCCTCCCAAATTTTATCCTCCACAGGTGGTGTGGGACCAACCCTTTCCATATCTCCACCTTTCCTACCAATTCAATGTGACTTCTGTTATATCCTTAGTTATAGGACTTCTGTTCAGCTAGACTGCAGCTGGTTCTCAATGATGGTTGTTTTGTAGTTAGTTGTAATTTTGATGTTTTACTGTTTTGTTTTGTTTTGGCATATGATATCCAGTTATTACAATACCATTTGTAGAGATGTATTTTATAAGTACGATCTACTTGAATTATCTTTCAGTTTGATGAAACGTGAATATCATAGAAGTTTAGATTTGGTAGGGATTTAATTTTGTTATTTAGCCCTTATCTATTAAGTGCTTATTTTTGAAAAGAGGTAATAAAATAATATCCATAAAAGGATTAATTTCTTACAATGCAATGTATCAACCAAAAATTTTACAGAAAAATTTTAAAAGTTTTAATAGTTAAGGGATAAAAGATGAGTGTGAGGTGAGTAGGAAGGCCTGTCAGAGGCCTATTGCTTGAAGATTCTAAAGCTTAATATTGTGATTATGGTGTTGGGACAATTGAAATAATCTAACATGTTACACTAGGCATCGTGGCATATAAGAGCTTTTGGAATTAGAGTTCAGGCTTTGAGTCCTGACTCCACCAGTGATCAGATATGACTTTGGGTCTTTCAATGTTCTCATCTAAAAGAGAGAAAGTCACAACTACTCTCCCTTGATCCCCGCCATCCTGATTCTCCCCTTCTGCCTCAAATTTATATTGAACATCCTGCTATCTTTCAAGGATGGTTTCAGATATAAGGATGTATACAAAGAATTGTGGTATTTCCTTTCAGGAAGTTTGTAGCCTTACAAGAAAGCAGATACATTGTAATGCAGAATAAGTGTTATAATTGTGATATATGTCAGGTATAATTGGAACACTGGAAAAGGAATACCTGTATTTGCTCATCATGAAAGACTATAAAGATGCAATAATGTTTAAACTGAAACTCAGTAATGTGTGGACATTTGCCAAGTGGGAGTAGTGAATAAGGATAGGTTGTATCAAATGAGACAACAGTGAAAGCATTCCTTCCACACAGTGTCTACTGATAAACAGGTTCTTGATACCTGTTTCTATTCTCCTACATCTGCTGGGCTTGTGGCAGCAGATAGAGGAGCAGACTGGATACTTGTAAAAATAATATAAACTACTGAGCTGCTATTCAGTGTGCTATACATGGTTCTTGGCATTTTACATTAATTATTTGGAATCTAACAATTACTGGACCTTGATAATTTTTACTCCTAGAAGATATTATTGCCCTCAGTTGATAGATAAAGAAACTGGGGCTCGAGATTTTTTTAACATGTCTGTGGTCATGCATGCAACTTGAAATTTTAAGTAGTGGGATCAGGATTCAAACCCAGGATTCAAATCCAGTTTTAATCGCTGCATGCTTTCCATTGTGCGCTTTTAAATGCCATTCCAGTCGTGTTGTTCATTTTAGTGTGTCCTTCCCAATTTTGAAGTACAGCCCAGATGAAGGGGCTTACCTAAGCCTTTCTTCAACTTCAAGGAAGAAATTTCAAGAAAGGTAGAAAAACCTCAGTTTTTGATCCTATTTATGTGAAATTTAATGATTTGACTGGGCTTAACTGAATCTTATCTATTTAAATAAAACTCAGTAAACATTGACTTCTATAATGCTGCCATATTTTTTTTAGCTTCTGTTTTCTTAGGGGATTTTAATTAGGAACTAAAATCTTCTCTTCAGTAAATGGGGTAATATTAAGAATGTGTAAAGGGAAATACCTTCACACTTCAGCATTGACAAAAAAAATAGGTACCCACTTATTTCCATCTATGTCCACATAAAAAACAGAGTAAAGTCACAGAATTAAAAAAGAAAAAGTCTTATAACAAAAGATAGAGTGTGTGTTTTATAACAAAAAGAAAAGAGAGTGACCCACTCAATGGTAAGCAATTTGTCCATGGTTGTACAACACATTAGTTGTGGAGCCAAGGTAGATACCAGATCTCCTGGCACTTACTCCAGTGATTTTTCTATTGTGTTCTGTGTGCCTCAGGCTTAATGATTTCTGTAGGATCTTTCTGCACGTAGGGCAAAAGCATATAGTTCTTAAGAATCTTGGCCATTTCTCATGCATTTTGTGTGATATCGCTACCACTGCATATTGTGTAATAATGAATTGCCCTTCATTAATTGTGGATTTTTCACTGATACCTTAGAAAAAATTAGGCTTTGCCTTATAAAAACATTAAAAAGAAATGGAATGTATTTGAATTTTCATTAAATTTTTTTAGCCTATTAATATTACATTATTCCACAAATATGTTTATTTGTAACATACATGTAATACCAAGATTTATTGGCCTGAAAATTTTCTACAATTTAATTTTTCATTTTCATTATACTGCCTAGTAATTGAGAGAATCACTTACATTTATTGTTATAGTTAGAGGATATCAACTCAAGATTGACTTGTTCAAGAAGTGGTGGTAAACGAAAAAAAGCCAGATTTTTATTTTTAGAGTTGTTGTCTCCCAGATGACTAATAAGTGACCCTTTCTGTGATGAAGACATGGATCACTCTTACAAAGATGTTTGTGTTACTCTTATAACATCACCATACATTTTAACAATACATTGTTACATGGGGCAAGTAATGATTTATAGCAGGTCATATGTATTAGGTTGGTGCAAAAGTAAGGTTAAAAATAATTGCAAAAACCGCAATTACTTTTGTACCAACCTAATATAACTCCTGAAATATTTTGTAAAGGAGGATGTGTTTTCCAATTATTCCTTTCTTTTTTTACTGTAGTTTAACAATCTCTTGCTAAGCCTATGGCATTTACCTTGTAAAAGGTATTCCTACATACATTTTTCCTGTCTCCATACATACACACTGCCAAAGAAGCTGTATCTTTCAAAACAGATTTGATCTTGCTACTTCTAAAAGCAAAAAAGTATCATTAGATCTTTATTTTAGACACTGAAATTATGGTGTGAACAATTTCTATGGTCTGGCTGTCACTTGTATTTTCCAGCCTCATTTTTGGTTATCCCCTTCACAATATTATGTTTAACTAAGCTACTTGCCATCTCTAGACATGCATTAACTATCCTGTTACATCAGCATATGGTCAAACCATTAGCTCAGTTTGGATGACTACCTTCAGTCTCCATTAAAATCTCACACTCTCTTCATGCACTCAAAAATGTACCTCATGTCTAAAAGCTTCAATACTGCTTCCAAGTATAGGCCTCTCCTTGGTATTCCCTTTTAGCTCTGGGAAATATTCTTATAGTATTCATTTCATAATTTCTCTTCCTCCATCTTCTGTAGTCTCTCTCGCAGGAACATTGGTTCTAGTTGAATATTTCTTCTTTTGGATTCATCCTCTGTACTCGTTTTTTCTCTCATATATTTCATTTTGGGGGGGGGGGTCTGTTTTTTCTCTGTCCTGAGATATTTTCTAACCTTTTACTTCCAACCCATCTAATTTCAACAATCATTTTTAACTTTCCTAGAGTGTTTTTTAAATTCCCCAGTTGTTTTTGTTCTTGTTTTATTGATGTACTAATTGGATGGTATATAAAATTTCTTTTGTCCCCTCATTTATTTTGGCCTTTCTTCATTATGCTGCATATTTTGTGATTCTTGGTTGACCTTTCAGACGGATGAATGAGGGGTAAGAATGAGAGATGGAATGATTTAAGGTTGAGTGGTTAGGAAGCCAGCTCTTGTACTGGGGACCCCTAATTGTTAGAATGAAGAGGGGTTTGTGTGTCTGATCCAATATTTTACCAGTTGCCCAGATATTCTCTTCGTTCACTTTACAGAAGGGCCGACATCATTTGCCTTAAAATATGAATGTTCTCACCTACAACCTAAGAGAGGTATTGTAGATCTTTGAGGCAGGAGACTAACAGGCTAAGATTAAGTAAGTGAGAATATGCAGGTGTGGAAGACACTGGCATAGGGAGGAGACCTGATGCCAAAATATCAATGAAGAAACTATTATACTTATCCAAGTAGGATATAGTTAGGACCTGAAGTAGGGCAGCAGTCATCCAGTGAAATGGTTGGGGCAGATGAAAGAAATTAGGGAGATAAAATGTGCAGATTCAACAAGTGGGTTTGGGTAAAACTAAGGATTAGAACCAGCTTGACTAGAAAAATGGAGGCACCTTTAATAAAAATTGTCAAGTCAAGAAGAGAAGGGGATTTTTGTGAAGAAATATAATGAACGAATTCCCCATCTTTCAACAAATCTTTCCCACCTGTATAGTAGCAGTTTTTGATATAATAGCAAAGATAAAATATTATATGTGAATTGTCTTTTTCTTGCAATGCCACTGTAGTTTCTTAGGGATATTATTATTTTTATGAAGTATTATGAACCTACATTGCCTTATATACTAATTTGGAGAAGCATGAGTATATGACAGAATTTTTAAAAAGTATTATTTCAAAATATCATGAAAAATATACAGAACTTAGTGGCCCGTAAGATCTGGAAATTTACTTTAGGTTTGAAAGGTCCAAATCCAAATTATCAATCATAAGTTTACTTATAAATGATACCTATCGTAAATTGTAACGATGGAAAATGAAATCAAATTAAGTTGGTGAAAATGCATGAGGACACTAGGAACTAAGAGGAAATAAATAAGTGATGGAGTTTTTACTACAGAAACAAAACAGGAACATATGATAGTTCTAATTAATTGCAGTAGTTGACTTACACTCCACTTCATCGCATTTGATAATCTGCACCTTCGTGAGTGGGAAGTGAGAAAAATGAAAGCAAAAGAACTATTATAATTAGTGAAGAGAATGCTCAGGAGGAAAAAAGTGGAAGATTTGGAAATGTTAAAAAAAAGCTTTATAAAGACTATTTATATATATGTATTTTAAACAGTGTAGGCAGCTCTGTTTTTTTGGTTTTGTTTTCTTTTTCCTTCTGATTTCTACACAGCATCAGACAGCAGAAAATGTGAGCCAGTTGCAGACTTCCTTCCACATGAAGGATTTAGCAGTGTCAGATGACCTGCACTAGAAACAGGTTAAAATCCCTGTTTTCACATATTATATTACTTTCACAATGAATAGTCTACTTTTGCATTGAATTCTGAAGTGTTGTTTTTATTTGTTCCATGTAATTATTTGGTTATATGTAATTATTTAACTGCCTTTTGAATAATGGAATTGAGAGGGATAAAGATTTTTCTGGTTTAGTATTTTCCTAAGTATACTAATCACCTGTGCTTATAAAGAAAGGGCTCTGGCATCAATTATGTTGGGAAATTGCTAGATTAAACACAGTTAAAAAAAGATTTTTATTTCAGTGGAGAATGGTGGTGGGTAGGACATCTCAGAAACTTTAATATGTTAATATGAGCACTAAGGAGAAACAATATACTGAACAGTGTTTCACAACCTTATTTGACCACAAAATCATTCTTCACAGAGCCTATTTTTGGAACCACTGTTCCTCAGAACGTATGTAGGGAAGCTCAAATCCCTTGAATTCACAGATAAACAGAAAAGAGATAAAATGGCTCACTCAAAGCTGCATAGTTATTTACTTAAAGAACTGGACTTGAACCAAGGTCTTTGGCCATATTTATTTAGTTTTGCTTCCTTTTGCCCTTTTTAAATTCAGAAAGGTCTTGAAAAAATACATGGTATTCCAAATTAGATCTGTAAAATATACACAAGGGGGTTTGAAGAAAAATAAAATTAATGGCAGTTATTTTTAGTAGATTTTGAATTGGCACATTGACTTTGACAAAAGTAAGATCGAAAGAGACAATTCATATTCGTAACCAAGGTTACACTTTTACACTTACATAGTCAGGAAACTTTTTTTTTGTTGCAAAAATCAACTATCTTTCAAATTATAAAAATAAATTATAAAAATCTATTTGCTTTCAAATTATAAAATGTCAACACAGTACAATTATGTGTATGTCAAAAAGTTCCCCACTTTCCCAGAAAAGGACTAGAGAAAATAACTGTTTACAACTTGTCTGTTGTTCCAGACCCCATCTCTACATAGATAAACATGTATCTTTTAAAAACTTCTTTGCATAGATGGCATTATGGTAAACACACTCTTCTTTAACCTTAATTTTTTAAATCAACAATATTACATATTAATCTTCCCATGTTAATAAATACAGATCTCTTTGAATGGCTCAATAATGTTGCATTCAATAGCTCTACTATAATTTAATCAGTTTCCCATTGGACATTAGGGTAGTTGTAATTTTTTACTAGTGGTAAATTTTGATATAGGTCCTTTTTTATTTTTATTTTTAACCTTTGTGTGAGTATGTCTGTAGGAGAATCCTTGAAGTGGAATCGCTGGGTCTAAGAATATGCACACTTACATTTTTGTAAATACTGCCAAATTGCCTTTTAAAATGGTATTAGTTTATTCTGTCACTTCCAACATTGTAACAGGAAACTTTAAAATGGTATAAATTCTATTTAAAAAAAAACAACTTTGTGCTTTGTAATGGATAACAGAATATCTTGCTGTGTTAATCTTAAAATTATAGAGATACTTCGTAAAGCATTGATAATCATGATCTCTCTTTCTCTCCCCCTCCCTCCCGTGCTCTTTACAGAGCAAATTATTCATGGAAGGATTTAGAAGCCTAAAAGAAGGAGAACCAGTGGAATTCACATTTAAAAAATCTTCCAAAGGCCTTGAATCAATACGGGTAACAGGACCTGGTGGGAGCCCCTGTTTAGGAAGTGAAAGAAGACCCAAAGGGAAGACACTACAAAAAAGAAAACCAAAGGGAGATAGGTAGGTAATCATTTTGCTTTGTTAGTTTATGAGTTTATTGTATTTGGAAGACAAATTTATTTACATTTTTATTATGTTATCAGACTTTATATAGTCTAGCCAAAATAAAATAAAATGCTGCTACTGTGTAATTGAATAAAATTTATCAGGAATATAGGTTCTCTTGCAATTTGAGCTATCTGCAGAATACACTGAACTGAGCACTCAGCAGTGAGCACTCAGCAGTGCCCTGACCACCATTTTCACCAGACTCTTCTGACACCACAAATGTGGTTGGAGTTTCTAACAGACAAAACTTCCTGTCTGTGTATCCAAACACTACACCTGTTTTTTCAAATAAAACTTACTGTTTTTCCTGTTTTTAAAAGATAACTCATATAGAAAAAATTCAAATAATATAAAAAATATAAAGAAGTTGTGGAAAAATATCACTTAAAATCCTAACTAGAAGTAGGAATCACAATATCTGTGTAATTTTTTTGAAACTTGAATTTCTCTTTCACTGAACAGTAGTATGTCATGTAATATTTCATGTCAGTCATTAACACCTGCATAAGTTCCCACAGTGTGACTACCAAAATTTAATTCAACATTGCTATGTTGATGGATATTTAGGCTATTTCCAGTATTTTAAATTTATCCATAACAGCACAGTGGAATCCTTATGTGTACAATTTTGAAAAATTGTCTGATTATAACCTTACAATCAATACGTAATAATGAAAAATCGGGATCAAAAGCTATGCAATTTAAAGATTTTGATACCTATTTCCAAACTGCTTCCCAGAAATGTTTAAGGCCAATATATGCAACCCCTCCAGAAGAGAGACTGCTCATTGAATGATGTCATGTTTTTAATCTTTCTAATTACATAGGTTTAGAGATGCAGCTAATTTTTTTCTCTGCATCCTTTGATTAGAGGTTAAATATATTTTTATTTTTTCTCCTATGAATTGTATATTTCTTATCCTTTGCTCAGTTTTCTATTGAGATGTCCATTTGCTATTATTGATTTGCAAGTTTTTTATTATATGTTTACAATGTTAACCTTGTCTGAAATAGATAAGAAATCGTTTTTTCAATTTGTAAAATACATTTTAGCTTTAGTTACAGTGACTTTAAAAATAATGTTGAAGTTTTGAATTTTCATTCAGACAAAGCTATTACTGTTTCCTTAATGCTATCTGACTTGATAGATATCTGGCTTTCTAAACTACCAAATTAAAAATATACTATATCCACGTATATTTTCTTGTATGATTTTCATTAACTTATTTTTCACCTTTAACTATCTCTTTGTATGTAATTTTTTTTTTGAAGAGAGGACTATAAGGATCAAGCTTTTCTTTTTTATCCAAATTGTTAGCTAGTTATCCGTGCAGCATTTATTGCCTAGTCCATGTTCACACTGATTTGAAAAGCCATCAGTAAGAGAATAAATTGTAGTTTACATCCACATTTTTGGAGCTCATTCTATATAAAATGAAGACCATGAAACTGTGTGAAAGTGAAATGTTACACTTATCTATTGAAATGATTTTTCTGCTCCCAGAAAGAGAGATAGTGTATACATGTATACGTATAAGTAAAGCAAAGTAAAATAAAAGAAAATAAGTAAAAATTTAAAAATTATTTTCCATGTCTTTTACATAAAATATCTAACAATATGGTTCTGGTTCAAAAAACTATGTGCTGGATTGGAACCATTAAGAGAGGGAGAGTCATGGATACTAAGAGTAGAGAAATAAGACAGCAGGACATTCTTTTATGTAGGAATTTGTCAGCCATTGTAAGATTTCGATTTGGGGGAAAATGGGAAGTCACTGGAAGATTTGACTTTGAAATGTATCGTGATCTGATTTCCTCTTTAAAGTATCATTCTGGCAGCTGTGATGACAACACAAAGTGGAGAGGTGAGGACTGAAGTTAAAAGACCACTAAGGAGGCAGTTCCAGTAATACAGGAAAATATAACGGTGGTTCAAATTGGGAGGGATGGTAGCAGTAGAGGTGGTGAGCAAAAGTCCTGAGATGTTTTGAAGATAGAGACAGCAGGATTTCCAGATGGATACAGATGTGGATTGTGAGGAAAGTGAAGTGTTCAGGATGACTGTGAGGTTTGTTTGGCCTGAGCAACCAGACAAAAGGAGGGACCATTTACTGAGATGGAGAAGGAGCAGGAAGTCAGAAGTATGGTTTCAGACATACTCAACTGGAGATACATAAAGACATCCAAGTGGAGATGTAGATTAGGCAGATAGATGTGTGAGTATGGAGTTCCAGAGCTACAGATTTTTTTAAAAAGTTGGCAGTTTTCAGCAAAAAGATGATACTTAACAGCCATAAGACAGTGAGATTATCATCAGAGTGAGTAAACACAGTAAAGGGAAGAGGCCTGAGCCCTGAGGCATTCCAGCGTTTAGGGATCAGTAAGAGTAGGAAGAATAGCAAAGGTCACTAGGTAAGGAGGAGAATCAAGGAAGGCTTTTGACTCAGAAGTCAAGAAAAGAAGTATGTCAAGAATGAGAGAGTATCGGGTATGATAAATGGTGATGATGGTGAGATGATTAAATAAGATGTGCACCGAGACTTGACAATTTTAGCAACAGCGGAAGTCATTAGTGAAGTTGACAAGATCAGGTGGAGGGCTGGAGGGGATGAATGCCTAAGCGGGTTGTGTTCAACAGAGAAGGAAAGAAGAAGTAGAGACAGCAAATATAAACAACATTTAGAGAAGTTTTCCTATAAATGGGAGTAGAAAAATGAAGCAGGAGCTAAGAAGAAGAAATATAGCATGTTTTTGTGTCAATGGGAGTGGTCTAGGAGAAGAGGAAAGGTTGAACATGCAGGAGAGAGGAGGACAATTGATGGAGTGATTTCCTTGAGTCGGAAAGCGGAGTGGGATTTAAAGCACAACTAGGAGAGCTAGCCATGTGGGTACAGATAGTACATTCCTTAAAACTGGAGATACGGCACAGCATACAGGCACACATGCAGAGGGGATAAAGTGAGATTTCTCATCTTTTTATGCAGTTTTCGTAGTGAAATTTGAAGCAAAGTCATCAACTGAGAATGATGGTAGAAGAGGAGGTTTGGAGTTAAGAAGGAAGCAGACAGTATAAAATAGGAAAATAACAAAAGAGTGGACAAACACATTGTGGAAAAAAGGTAGATAAGGTTAGTGGACATGAATTTAAAGTAAAGTCAAGCCAGATGATTGTGTTGTATTCCAGGCATTGTTGACTTCATGGCTATTGCTGTGAAATAGGCAGAAAGATGAATTTAAGTGGAGTCAGGACTCTTTTAGTTGAGAATGACAAGGAGAGAGAAGCAAAGGCACTGAGGGTATGTACAAGGGAACCATTGTAATGATAGATCATAGAATATAAACTGGGTAAGGACTGAAAACACTGAAAAAGTGGCAGGTTCATGATAATTCTTATAGCTGGGGTACTAGAAGGACCTGAGAAAGTAGAAGGTGGTGGTGGTCAGAGGGTGAATAACTGCCCCCGCAGCTTACATTTGTTATGTATCTTACTGTGATTAAAGCTTTGACACATTTGGTATCTAATGAATTACAACTTTCTATTAAGTTCGGGATGCCCATAATTTTTGTCAATAGGATTAGCTCTTCCAGTTTTCCATGTTCCACTTACTTTTATAAAATGAGAGACAAACTGCAATAAAATATTCAAATAAGCATAGAGACTCCTGTATAGAAACTGAAACACTGAGAAAACAAGATGTGACAATGCCAACTGATGCCTGGAACAGTTACCAGGACAATGATTTGCTTCCTAAATGCTTCAGAAAGATCTTTTGATAACTTTTTGATTTCTTCCATGGTAACTAACCATGTCTACTTTCTAAGAGTTCTAACAATGAGAATAAAATTGTGCTTTGATCTAAATTTTCATGTTTATTAACATAATTCTGTAAAATACCCTCAAAATATCTTAAAATATGGATTTTCTAGTTATTTCCCAGTGCCTTTTTTTCCCCTTGATTAGGTATTTTATTACATTTCAAAGAATCAAGTCTTGAATTCATTTCAATTATACTATTTTGCCCTAATATTTTGTGATTAATTTTATCTCCATTTCATTTTATTTTTACTTTTTATTATGAAAATTTTCAGAATACAGTAAGTAGAGAAAATGATAGTCAACCCTCCTATATACCCACTTCATATATTTCAATAATTATGAACATTTTTATGGAAACTTTAAAGTTTTAAAATATATTACAGATGCCATAGCACTGTAATATCATGCCTTATAATTCCTCTCAAAATAAACAATACTTCCTTAATAGCATCTAATACCCAATCCATATTAAATTTCCCCAGTTGTCCAAAACTTATCTCTGTGGCTATGTTTTTCAAATCAAGTCATTCATCAATGGACATTTAGGTTGTTTCCATCTTGGCTTTTGTAAATAATTCTACAGTGAACAGAGTGGTGCAGATATCTCTTTGAGATAATGATTTCCTTTCCTTTGGATATGTACCCAGAAGTAGAATTGATGGATCATATGGTAGTTCTATTTTTAATTTTTTGAGGAACCTCCGTACTGTTTTCCATAGAGGCTGCACCAGTTTACGTTCCTACCAACAGTTGGGACAGGTGGATGCAGAGAAACAGGAGGGGGAGGATGACAAGATAAACTCCATAAATACTTAGAAAGCTGTTCAACAAAAACTGTGATAAATGCAGGAAATTCAAGACAAGTAAAAATGAGAAGCAGCAGTGACAAGAGAGGCTGTTTTGTAGATGTGGCCTCCCTTGCCGTCTGCCAATAGTGTGCAGTGTTCCCTTTTCTGCACATCCTCAGCAATACTTGCTATCTCTTGTCTTTTTGCTAATAGCTATTCTGACAGGTGTGAGGTGATATCTCACTGGTTTTGATTTGCATTTCCCTGACAGTTCGTGCTGTTGACTACCTTTTCATGTCCACGTTGGCCATTTGTATGTCTTTGGAAAAATGTCTTCTGTTCCTTTTCTAATCAGATTTTTGTTGTTGTTATTGAGTTGTATGAATTCCTTATATATACTGAATACTAACTCATCAGATATATGATTTGTAAATATTTTCTCGCATTCTGTAGGTTGCCTTTTCATTTTGTTAGTGGTTTACTTTGCTATGCAGAAGCTTTTCAATTTGATAGTTTCATTTATTTATTTTTGTTTTTGTTATCTTTGCTTTTGATGTCAAATCAAAAAAAACCATTGCCAAACCAATGTCAAGGAGCTTGCTCCTTATGCTTTCTTATAGGAGTTTTATGGTTTCAGGTCTGACATTCGAGTCTTTAATCCATTTTGAGTTGGTTTTTGTATATGGTGTAAGATAGTGGTACAAGTTTAATTCTTTTGCATGTGGCTGTACAGTTTTCCAACACCATTTATTGAAGAGACTGTCCTTTCCCCATTGTATATTTTTGGCTCCTTTGTTGTAAATTAATTGACTATATATGTGTGGGTTTATTTCTGAGCTCTGTAGTCTGGTCTACTGATCTATGTGTCTGTTTTTATGCCAGTACCCTCTGTTTTGATTACTCTTGTTTTGTAATACAATTTGAAATCAAGAAGTGTGATGCCTCCAGCTTTGTTCTTTCTCAAGATTGCTTTGGATATTTGTGGTCTTTTGTGGTTCCATAAAAATTTTAGGATCATTTGTACTATTTCTGTGAAAAATGTCATTGGAATTTTGATAGGAATTGCATTGAATCTGTAAATCACTTTTGGTGGCATGGGCATTTAACAATATTCTCCCAGTCCATGAGCATGGAATATCTTTCCATTTATTTGTGTTGTCTTCCATTTTGCTCATCAATGTCTTATAGTTTTCAATGTATGGATCTTTTACCTCTTTGTTAAATTTATTCCTAGATATTTTACTCTTTTTGATTCGGTTGTAAATGGGATCATTTTCTTAATTTCTTTCTGATACTTTGTTGTTAGTATATAGAAACCAAATTGTTTTTGTGTATTGATTTTGTATCCTGCAACGTGACTGAATTTATTTATTCTAACAATATTTTGGTTGAGTCTTTGGAGGTTTATATATATAATATTATGTCATTTGCAAATAGGGACATTTTTACTTCTTCCTTTCCAATTTGAATGCCTTTTATTTCTTTTTCTTGCATAACTGTTCTGGCTAAGACTATGTTGAATAAAAGGGGAGAGTGGGCATCTTTGTCTTGTTCCTGATCTTAGAGAAAAAGCTGAAAGCTTTTGTATGATGATAGCTGTGGGCTTGTCATATATGATCCTTATTATGTTGAGGTATGTTCCCTCTATACCCACTTTATTGAGAGTTCTTACCATAAATAGATGTTAAATTTTGTCAAAAGCTTTTTCTGCATCTGTTAAGATGATCGAATGATTTTATCCTTCATTTTGTTATTGTGGTATATCATATTGATTGTTTGTGGATCTTGAACCATTTTATATCCCTGAAGTAAATCCCACTTAATCACGGTGTATGATCCTTTTATTGTATTGTTGTATTTAGTTTGCTAATATTTTGTTGAGGATTTTACACCTATGTTCATTAGGGATATTGACCTGTAATTTTATTTTCTTGTCATATCCTTGCTGGTTTTGGTATCAGGGTAATCTGGCCTCCTAAAATAAGTTTGAGAAGGATTGATATTAATTCTTTAAGTTTTTGGTAGAATTCACCAATGAATTCGCCATGTGGTGCTGAACTTTTCTTTGTTGAGAGGTTTTTGATTACCGATTCAGTCTTCTTACTAGTAATTGATGTGTTCAGATTTTCATTTCTTCATGATAGATTGGTAGATTGTATGTTTTTATGAATTTATCCATTTGTTCTAGGTTATCCAATTTGGTGTGTAAATGTTCATAGTAGTTGTTATGATTCTTAGTATTTCTGTGGTATCAGTTGTAATGTCTCTTCTTTTGTTTCTAATATTATTAATTTCAACGCTATCTCTTTTTTTCTTGATAAGTCTAATTAAAGGTTTGTCTATTTTGTTTCCCTTTTCACAATACCAGTTTTTAGTTTCTTTGATTTTTTTCTATTGTCTTTTTAGTCTCTTTTTCATTTCTTTCCTCACTGATCTTTGTATTTCCCTCCTTCTAACTTTGGGCTGTTTATTTGTAACTTTTTGAAAATTGATTTTTTTCACTCAGCATAATGGCTTTGAAATTCATGTAACCTTTTGAGTGTATCAGTAGTTTATTCCTTTTGATTGCTCAGTAATATTCCATTATATGGATATAACATTGTTTATCCATTTATTCATTGAAGGGCATTTGGGTATTTCCAGTTTGACAGTTATGAATAGAGCTGCTACAAACATTTGTGTACCAGTTTTCATGTGAGCATGTTGTCATTAATATCAGAATGGGATTGATAATGTGGCCATAGGTATATGTTTAACTTTATAAGAAGCTGCCAGAATTTTCCAGAGTAATTGTACTATTTTGAATTCTTACCAACAACATGTGAGAGTTCCAATTGTTCTGCATCTTTGCCAGCATTTGGTATTGACAGTATTTTTTATTTTAACCATTTAATAGGTGTATAGTGATAGTTCATCATGGTTTTAATTTTCGTTTCCCTAGAGGTTACTGCTATTGAGCTGCTTTTTATGTTTTTGTGCCATACGTTTATCCTCTTTGGTAACGTGTCTGTTCATACCTTTTGCCCCTTTTTTTTACTGGATTTTTTTTGTTTTGTTTTGTTATTGTTGCATTTTGAGCGGTCTTAATATAAATTGTGGATAAATGATTTGCAAATGTTTTTTTTTCTGAATTTGTGGCTTGTATTTCCAATCTCATAAATATCTCTCACAGGGAAAAAGTTTTAAATTTTGATAAAGACATTTATCTTTTATTTTGTGTTACGTTTATGTGATGTCTTTTTAAAGAAATCTTTGTTTAATACAAGATCACAAAGATTTTTCCTCCCATATTTTCTTCTTGTAGTTTTACATTTTACATTTATATCTACAACCTATTTAGAGTTTTCTTTTGTACTTAAAGTTTGAGGTTTTAGTTGAGGTTCATTGTTTTTGCATATGAATAATGTGAATTGTTCAAATATCATCTCTTGAAAAGAAAATCTTTTCTCTTGCAATATTTTTAAATTAAGAAGTTTAATCTAATTTGTAGTTTGGGGTTAAAAAATTAGAACTTTAAAGTTTTTATTACATACAATTAAAAATTTAACATATTCAAAATGTGGTTCCATCACCCAAGAGAACTTGTTTGTTCAATTCTAATATTCATATATGTTATAGAAACACATTTTGTGAAGATTTATGTCTTTGTGGCAAGAAATATAAAATAATTTTAAAGATTCTATCTTAATTTTGAGTAAACTATTTACAAAAGAAAGTGGGATAATTGTTTCATTCTGTCTTAAAATTGTACTGCATTTAGCGTTCCGAGACTAGTGTCCAATTACCCAGTAGCAGTGTTATCTTGTTTTATTTTAAATTGTTCACATTCAAAATGTTTTCTTAAAATTTCAAATGAAATAATTTTAGACTTATTTTCACTGTTTGGTTTTCTTGTGTTCGTTATCAAAGAGTAAAGAGATTGAATGGCTTTTATAAAGCTCTCTATGGTAAAATGAAGTTTTTTGTTAATTAAAAATTTTAAAACTTTATATTTCATCTCAAAAACTGGCCTACACTTGTTACATTTTCATTCTTTAATAAACCACAATTTACTATGAGGAAAAAGAAGTAACTTTTAACATAAGGAAATTGTGGGGGAAGATAGTAGAATGATTATTTGTTTGCCACTGTTGATTTTTTTAGTATTTGTGAAATAATCATGTCAGCTAATAATGTAGAATTTAATATTTTATATAAAAATTTAATTTTGATTAACAAGTACGTTATATTTATAAAAAGAATGTGGACTGGAACAACTGGTTTGGAAGTGTTTTTGTGTAGGTTAAATTACTTTAATCATACTAATTAAGGAATAAAAATACAGATAATTTTTAAAAACATTTGAAGTACATGCATACATAGTAGATGTATATATTGAATATACATATAGCTTCATTTTTTTATTGTTTATGGTTTCTTTTTTTACCTCCTTTTTCATTCTAATTTTTTTCTTGGGTAGTGACTATCTTCATTGTTCTCTTTAACCTTCCACATCTTTTGACCCAACCACAGTCCAAGTAGTGCTATTCATAATAATGCAAGTTCCCTTTCAACAATGTTGACTTGAGATTTTTAAAATAACTTAGAAAATAATGCCACCGTTCTGCGGCTTTCATTCTGTTTCAGGCAATACTTTATTTGCATCACTGCATTAGCACATGAGTAAGCTTTTTGATTTTCTACATGAGTTGAAGTTTTAAGTATTTGTTTAGAAAGAAAGGTAATTGTTATGTGGTTCAGTATTAGTGCTTTCGGTGTGGAAGTGTAGGAAATTCCTTTCACTTGATTGTATGAGAAAGACTTATTAATTTATCATTTTTAAGATGCTCTTCTTTTAGATTAATTAAAAACTAATTACGATATTTAACATTCCTATAGTCTAGTATTAACAATGGTATCATAATGGTACATTATGATATGTTTACTGTTTATAGTCAGAAAGACCAAGGTGAACATATCTACTCCCTATATATGTCTAATTTATTTTCAGCTCAGAAAAACTAATTTTAAATTGACTTTTTAAAAAATAAAAGTGAAGATGTGTGATAGTAAAACTATTTTTACAGGACAATAATTTTGTGGTTTCAGTTTCTTTAAATTTGCAAAAAGGTTTTGGAAGCCATGAGATACTCTTTTTGTTTTTAATTTGTTTAGGCTTTCCTTGTTGAAGGACTGTATATTTTCATTTATTTATTTAAAAATATTTATTTAATGCCCTCATTTACCTTTAGAGTAAGTGAGCTCAAAACTAACTTGTGGTAATCCTCCTCTACCCATCCCCCACACAGCAGTATAACCTCTTCCACTCATTATCTCTGTGGTATAATTTGAAGTTTTCCAGGTACTTTATAGTTAGGAATTCTAGTGAGATCTATCTATCTATCTATCTGTCTACCTACCTACCTATTTTTAAGCCTACATAGCATTCCTTAAAATGATAAATTTATACTTAGGTTTATGATGTCACTGTATTAAGGATATCTATTTTACATGAAAACTTCTTTCAATTATTTTATTTTCGTATTTATTATATGTCAGAACCTGCCCCCAAAAGAAAAAGGAAAATGTTCTTTCAGTGCTAGAGATGTTTGAAAATGTAAATCAACAAATTCCAATAAATAATTGTTTCACCCCATACTTGTGTGATTAGATTTAGGAATTTGCTGTTTAGTAGGTTCCTATTGTGGAAGAGAAATCTCTCAGGCATGAATTGATAGTCCAGATCCTTTGAGGTCTGTCTGTTCTGACCTATGACCCCTATTCTTACAAGGTCAACATCTGAGGGCAGGAGATTAAGGCAGTTTAAAGACCGGAATGGTAAATGGAATGGAAAAATTAGCCAGCACATTTTGGGTGCAAAACATCAAAGTCATCAAATAGTTTGCTTATTTTAAACCTGGCTGTGGGTGTAACAAGCTAATTTTACTGTTTGTTAGAATCAGAAAAATTTAGTGACTATAATTTACTTCAAGGTTGTATTTATGCAATAATAAATTTTAACTGTATGAGTTAAGTTCATAAAGCTTAAGTTCAAAACATCAGGATATGCAAAAATAATTTGTCACAGTGTCAATACATTTTTAGTCTTGTGTCCAGTTTGGGTACTTAATTTAAATTGAAATTGGGAAAACATGGACCTTAACTTTTACTATGAAATAATTTATCAATAATATTGAGTAAAATACATAAGACCTATATTGACTTATATTTGAAGTGACTGAGGATTTAGTTGTCATTCTGTACTTTTAAGAAAAATCTATTTGTGAAAGGTAAAGGTAGAAAACAGAAGAAAGTAAATTGATCAGAAAAGAACAATTTGTTCTTTTTTTTTTTCTCTTTTGCTTTTGAGACTTTGCTCTTTAAAATTTTACCTCTTTTCCTCTTAAAATGTTTTTTTATGCCTTTTAAGTATATGCTTCTCATTGTGATTCCACAATGTAGACCAGTAGACATCCCTTCTTAGTTCCTGTTTTTGGTCCCTTGTAAGCAATTCCCCATCATCCTTTATTGTACATTTGTTTGTATCTTGGACAGCTGTGGATTTGCATCTTCTGCTTCCTACTAATGACTGGCAAGGGCTGGAGTTGAATAACTGAACTGTTGCATCCAAGTTTCCATTCATCCATACAGTGACTTAAATTAGTAAAACCAATATAGAATACCCAAGTCTCCTTAATTATTCTGCTTTTTTTTTTTTTTATTCTACCTCAAATTTACCTTATGATAGGCTTAATTTTGGGGTGGTTTTCCAAGTCTTTTCTTCTTGTGATTATTTGGCCAGAGATCTCTTAATGAGGCAATTATAGTTGTTTCCTTCATTCACATTATCTTAGCAGATGCTCTCCCTGCTGTGACCTCTGTGCAGACCCAGCAAACAATGTGCCATTCTCATCACCCTCCGCTAGACATTGTGTGGGGCTGTGCTTCATTTGGCGCTGCATAGGTCTCCCAAGATGCCTGATGGGAACGGTCAAAAGCCAAGTGGCAAATAATCACAATTTTAGGTTGATTTTCTGATTGCTGTTTTAGTCTAAGCCTAATAAATAGTAAAATAATGCCTGTAGAAAAAAAAATGTTCCAAAAGAAACTCTAACAATATTTCAAGTAGAAATTGTGGGTTTACAAAGTAAGTTTATATAGTTTTCGTCCTTTAGCCTGTGGTCTTGGTGAAAATGAGATCAAATATTTCTTGTATGATTTCCATACAAGGGTTTATGACAATTGGGTAATGTTTCTAAACTTAGAGATTATTTCAAAAAAGGACATTAATTTAGCCTTTAATATAAGAATGTGTTTTTTTAATGAACATGTGACATAGAGTGTCACTTTTAAACTCTAGAAATGTAAATTCTCATGTTTATATCTGATGCAATGTCCAATCTGTTCCCGTGTGAATAGAATAAGGGCTGGTCAAAATGAAGACTAATCAACAGAAATTTTCCATATTTATACTCCCTCCACTGAAATATGAGTCCTATGCCCTAAGCCCAAGTAATAATCCAGGGAATTACAAAGTTATTAGCAGCTACTAGCTGCCTTTCTTTATTCTCCATTAATGAAGAAGTGCAAGTCAATTCTGTTTTCATGAAGTCGAAGAGCCTGTGTAGAGATTCTTGTAAGTTTACACTGGAAGTTTTAATTTTTTGAAATTTGGTGAAAATAAATTAAGAACAACAACTTGAACTAGTCTAAGATTTTAAAGAGATTTTTCTTCTTGTTGGTATAAATAGCCTTGTTTATATTATAATACATAATGTATAAATTATAATCTGCTTGCGCTTATCAATTAGAAGTAGTAATTTGGTAAAGCAGGTTTCATTTTTGTAAAATCAGATTCATGATAAGTTTCCCTATAAAGTAATAGTGTTAACATGCATTTTCACATAATGAAGAGCTATTTTTAAAGTGTAGGACCTTTGGATATAAACCGAGAACAGATTTTAAATTTAGAAAATGTTTTGAAAAGGGAAAACTGCTCTTGTAATTATCTTTTCTTTAAAGAAAATCTAAACAAGTCAATCAAGAATTCAAGAATTTTGGCCTCTAAAATTTTGCTTTACGTTTAGTCTTGTCTGTTGCAAATTATTTTAAGTACAGAGATCAATAAGGAACAAAATCAAGTGTTTCCCTTCCTTTTGGGAGGGAGAATTATTGGTTGACTCTTAGTGGCTATAGAAAAATGTTCAGAATCTCTATACATGCTAAAAATGTACTTATGCACTTCCATGAAGGCTAAAAATATTATCTATACTTTTTGTGATTTTTAAAACTCAATTTTTCACAAATCTTATACTAAGGACAACTGAATTTCATAGCTCTACTCATTAATTGGGAAAGCAGGATATGAACACAGTTAGAAGAGCTTAATTGCCTGTGCTAAATTTAAACCAGACTCTTTATACCTAGTCTGCCTCCTTACTAGTTATTCTACATTCTACAGTATTTTGGGAACATTCTACAGTATTTGGGAACAACAATAAAAGCCTCTAAGGGGTAGCAATGTTTTTACAGGACCATTGTATGAAACTGCTATTAAGTCAGTTTCTGATTTTTACTACTCTGCTTACTCCAGATTCTGTTTTGTGATATAGGCATTTGCTTTTAGTCCCCTCAGTTTTAGTAGCCCATTTAGAGTCCCCTCTTGGGTTTATTATTGATAGTATTGGAGGTACTACCAATGCAATAAGAGAAGAAAACAAAATAAAGCATCGAAGGACTGGAAAAGAAGAAACCAAATGCTTTGGTATTTGCAGCAATATGATTTTTATATCCATGGTTATCTACAAATAAATTATTGAAATAATTTGAATAAATAGAAGAAAATAACAAGATTGCTAGCTATAACTTCAGTACACAGAAATCAAACTGAGAACAACTGAATACCAGGAATGTAAAGGCAATCCTATACCCCAGGAACTCACAATTAGAAACTATAATTTTCAAAAAGGTTTTATTTTACAGTTGGAACATAAAAAAATCATACATTGTACTCAGGAATATAGCTGACAAACTATGAAAACCTTTTATGGGGAAAATGATAAACTTATACTGAGAGATATAAAAACAGACCAAATAATACGTGGAGAAAGGTATTCTGTTAATGAATGGCAAGACTCAATATTTTTAAAAAGATAATTCCCCATAAATTAGTATACTATTTCAATGTAATTCCATTCAGAATTCTTAGGATTGATTCTAAAATTGATTTGGAAGTTCATAGGGCCAATAATAATCCACAGTTTTGTAGCTGAAAACTAAAGTGTGGCCAGATATCAATATTTATTATATAACTTTGTTGGGGAAGAGAAGAGACAGTGGATTAGAGAAATAGTCACTAACCAGTCTTCAGAAGCCCTGGGCTACATAGACAAATCAGAGCTTTTTGGGAATTCTAAAAAGCCAAGTGCATCTGGCTCTTAAAGGGAAAGTGGGAAGGGGAGGTCATTGGAAACTGCTGCCTCAGTGTAGCTACAGCCACTCTGGGTTTGCACACAAGGGCCGGTGGCAGGTTGCTGCTGGTCAGCAGGGTCAACATTGTGAAGACAAGCTGTACTCAGAGCACCAGAGAGAATAAGCTGGAACCTTCTGGGCAGATCTGTGTTACTGTGTCTGACACCATGACCCTCCAAGAATAATGGCTTCTGCTTCATTTTTGCCTTCCAGATCATGTACAGGTTTCTCTTTCGGCTGATGGTAACCCAAAACCATCCAGAGAAAGGGATTCCAGAAAACAATTACCAGCCATAACCAAATTGACATAAAACAGTCCAGCACTAATAATATATCAACCAAGTTAGAAAATAAGATGCAGAGTGGGAAAATATATTTGCGATGTATATAGTTGATAAGGAATTAATATCCAAAATATAAAAAACCAATAGAAAAATGACCAAATAAGCAGTAATTTATAAAAGAGAAAAATATGCAATAAACAAATGCAAAGATGTTCAGCATTACTAATTTAAATGAGATGTTATTTCACTCCCATCAAAGTAGCAGAAATTTCAAAGCCTGACCGCAACCAAGAATTGTTAAGAATGTCACACAGTTCTAATGTGATTCTAAACTGATATGACCACTTTAGAGAGAAATCTGGCACTGTCTGTTAGAATCAAAATTTTTCATAAACCTTTGATTCTACTTCTAGGTGTATTTCCCAGAGGACTGTTTTTCAAATTGTGGGTTGGGACCCACTAATGGCTTTTAATATTAATTGGTGAGTTATGTCAAGTATTATTGTTTTTGGTGTGTGTTTTTTTTCTTTAACTAGAATAGAAATCATCAGCGCACTGTATGTAGTAAGAGTAACTATTGTTTCATAAACTTTTGGGTTGTGCTGTGTGTTTGTTTGCATGTGTGAGTACTAAATTATGATTCAAAATGTTTTCTCAGCATGGGTCATGGTCATATGTACACAAAGACATTTGTGCAAAAAACATTTATTGCAGCATTTTTAAATAGCAAAATACTGGAAACAACCTAAATGTCTATTAACAAGAGAATGGTTAAATTAGAGTGTATTCTCAAGATGATATAGAGTAAAAATTAACAAATTATAGCTACTTAAATCAATTTGGATGTCTTTTTAAAAGCCCACTGTAGTGTTGAAAAAGAAAGTTGCAGCATAATCCATGCGATATTATTCCATCTTTATTAATTTTTAAAATCCATCAAGTGATATTGTGTATTATCTATGGAGACTTACATGTATGGTAAAAATACAAAAACATGATAAACCCTGAGTTCGTTATAGTGCTTACTTTGGAGAGTCAGAGAAGGGGATTGGAGAAGCATGTGAGCTATGCTGACCCATTTTTTTCAAGTTACTTTGTGTCCGTCAATAAGATATTTATATAGCTCCATACCTTTCTTACAATGTTTATTCCTAGGTGGTCTAACTTTTGATGCTTTTGTGAATGATTCTTTTCTGTTTGTTTTACCTGGTTATTGCTATTATAAAGAAAAGCTGTGGGTTTGGGAGACAGTTTTGTCTCTTAAATAGTTACACTTCTTATTTCATTTTCTTATGGAATGGACTCAAATTTCCAAAAAGTGTTGAATAATTCTGGTACAGCAAGCTTCTTGTCTTCTGATTTAATTAAAATTTCTTTAATATTTCAAATTTAATCTGTTTGCTATTGTTTTTCTATAAACAATCATATTTAATTGCTTCCTTTTTCTTTTTTGCTGTTTTTATTATGGATGACTGCTGGATTATATCAGATGTCTTTTCAGCATCTGCTAAAATAACTATGTAATTTTCTACTTCAGTTTATTAATAAGATGAATTACAGGAATAGATTTTCTGAGGTTGAACCATTCTTATGTTTTTTGGGGAAAAACTTAGTCGTGGTATGCTGATGTATTCAATTTTATATTTATTAGTCATACACAAACTTGGACTTTTTTAGGTGTTTTACTCATCATTTATTATCAAGGTTGTTCTAGCTTCATGTGTTAGGGAATTTTCTGTCTCTTACTATGTTGTAGAATAATTTAATATAGATGAAAATTAAACTAGTGGTTTCCCAAGTAGAAAGTCTATACTCCAGGAGATAGACAATAGATTTATTTTCTGCATACATGGAAAAATATCATAATTTGCATTTATATTTTATATACTTTATACTTTCAGTTTTATAATGTATTAATATATTAGTATGTATCTAATTTATAAATACAAACAAATAAATATATATTGGGATGGGTGTTCAAAATATTTTACTGATAAGTGTGCATGGTCAAAATACACCCACAGCTTTAAAAGGTGATAAAACTAAGCTAAAATAAATCCTAAACCCTTTCTTTGCCTTTTGTAGTTTAAAAAATTATATTTCAAGATCCTTCTCTTATATATTAGGTTTTTTTGCTTCCTATTAGGTCAAATTTGGTATATTTTGCTGGAAAGTTATTTCCTTCTGATTTTTTAATTTGTAGTAATAAGATTTTTTTATTCTTTTAGTCGCTTTCTTATATGCAGTTGGATTATAATAATCCCTAGCTTTTTACATTTTTATTTTCTCTTTTCCTGTTTAGGCTTTTCATGGGTTTACCTTTTCAAATAATTACTTAACCACATTTTCTGTTGGTTTTGTTGATTTTCTATTTTTTTTACTTTCATGTCTTTCCTGTATATAGTTTTCTATTTTTTGTTAATTTTGTTACATTTTTCTATTTTCTTAAATGAATACCTAGGTTTCATTCATTTTGAATGATACAGCTTTCTAATCATTTTCTAGATAATTTAAAATTTTAATTTTAATTTTCACTTTGCTTCAAGGGTTATTTAATTGATTTTCATCTGACGGGAGATATAGTGGTCACTGCTCTTTCAGGTGTAAATAATATGATCCAGTTCATAATGGGCTCAGGGTAGTTCTTCTCAAGTGTGGTCCCTAGACTAACATTAACATCACATAGGATCTTGTTAGACATAAAAATTCTCAGGCCTCATACAGACTTATGCCAAGGTATGGATCCCAGCAACTGTTTTGTTGTTTTCTTTTTTTTTTTTTTTTTTAAGCAAACCCTCCAGGTGATTTTGATGCACTCTGGCGTTTGAGAGCCACCTGCTAAAGGAGGAAAAAGGAAATTTATTGATTCACATAATTTATAATTCCAGGAATTAGAATAGTTTTCAGATACATCTAGATTTGAGTGCTCAATTCAAGTGCCAAGATGGATAGACTTATCAGCTATTCTAACAAAAGCTTAGGATTGAGTTTACTGATCGAACCTATAATGTGACATTCTGATTTTCTAGAAAAATTTGCCCATTCCTTAAGCTGAGGCATGAAGTGAGTCCCATCCAAACCACAGGTTTTAAAAGTAGGGGAAAGAGGACTCTCCAAAAGAAAATCAAGGTGCTGTTATGAATATAGATACTGGATGAAGTTAGGCAAAAACAACTGATGTTCATAAAACAGTACTATTCAAAGTAGCCAGTCTGCAAACCATTTTTATTTTCCAACACAAGGAGCTTGTTCCAATAATGTAAATCAACATGCTACTTCCTCCATTGAGAAAGTCTTGCTACAAAACAATGTCAACTGTTCTAAATATTCATTTCTTCATGTGTTTAGAAATATTATTTGTTTACTGTTTTTTGGTTTGTTTTATAACTTGTTTCCTTTTCTTCTTCTGGAGCTCCTATTAGTCAACTATTAGTGCTCCTTAAATTGGTTCTTAAAGTTTCATATCTTTTCTCTCAGTGTTTCCATCTCCTGTCTTGCTTTTAGTTATAAGATTGTTTTTCTTGAACTTCTAGACTATAGAGTTTTCAGGTGTGGCTATTCAATTTTTAAATTTGAAATCATGTCTTTGGTTCCAGAGAACCCTTTTTCCTTTTCTAAACTAATTAGTTTATGTTAAAATTCTCTTCAGAAAATTTCAGTAGAAGCCACATTTTCTAAAAGTGCATCTTTCTTACTCAGGTTACATTGTCCCTATGAGTTACTGGGTTTTTGTTTTTTGTTTTTTTAATCTCCAATTGTGGTTTTTCTGCCCTGAACAAGAGTACAGAGCTGGCTTTTAGAATTTCTTGAGCAGAGACAAATCTCTGAGGTGTGGAAGGTATAATTTCTGTTCTTCTGAACTGGCGGTAAACAAACTATCAAACCATGACCTTCTGCTAAGGGAGATAGGAAGAGGATGGATGGCGGAGGAAAGAACCTCTCTGTATCTTTCTCTGCTCACTGAAGAGTATATTTCATTTACTAAAAGAAAAAAAAGAGAAAACACTTTGGAATAAAGCTAAATAAGAGATATGCAGAACCTAAATGGAAAAAATGAAAACTATACATTGTTAGCATAAAAGAAAAGTTGAGTAAATCTATACACATGTATAAAGTCTATCTTGGGGGGTGTGTGTGTGTGTGTGATTGAAAATGGGATTTCTTCTTTTATTTTCTCAAAAGAGGGTTGATTTTGTATAATTTTGTAATCAGCCACCTTATTAACTTCTTTTGTTGAGTTTAATAAATTTTCAGTGCATTTATGGTTTTCAAGGCATAAAATATTTTCACCTACAAATAATAATTTTGCCTCATCTATGATAATTTTTGGCATATCCAATTTTATTGCTCTTTTATTTGGTGAGTTCCATTTTGTTTCTGCCTATGTTTCTTACCCATCTGATGATCAGATAAATAGTAATCAGTTTTTTCTGGTTTCTTTAAACTCTTAAATCTATCTAAAATTTAATTTATAACTTTATATAATATGAAGTTTTATTCTGAATTTCCCTATACACAGCATTTCTTGTTTGAACTTTTTCCATTGATTTGTGAAGCCTCTTGTTATATAATAATTAGTTTTTTATATCACTTCTCGTATTTATGTTTCAAGGTGTTCTAATTTTGCATTGTTTGTTCTGCCATTTCTCCTAGCAATTGTTTTATTTTGCATATATTTGTAATACATTATACCTAGAAAGCAAATCTCCCTTTATCATTGTTCTAAAATACTCCTGCAGCTATTTTCATTTATTTTTCTGGATGAATTTTAAAATCACTTTGTCAAGTCTTCCCATCACTACCAGGAGAATCCCATTGATATTTTGATAGGAACATAAGTTATGGTATTCATTAAATTCCTGTGGTACAGAATCTTAGTTTTGCAGTTGATTATTCTGAGGTATAATACTATTAATAGAAACTTTAATTTCCATAAGGATTCTATAAATCTAATCATAGCTATAAACTATTCATATAGCTTGATTTATTTTTTCATGCTCTAAGAATTGAATTAATATAACCATTGGAAGTTATTTTAAAAGTAACAGTTTAATTTCTGTTCATATTTATTTTAAAATTATTTCTTACATTTAATATCTACAACTGTGTAATAAGCAAAATTTAGATCTATGATGTATAAGAAAGATGTTGTCAAAGATATGAGTAGAAGGGGAAAGTAATGCTACAAACATATGTATCAGTAATCTAACAGGTAAGCTGTTAAGAGTAGTAATAGGAAAAGCAGATACATAATCCCGTCATAGGCTGAGAAAAATTATGGGAGTACCTGAAGGCACTGTATGTCTATTCTATTTTTATGTATGTTTATATAGGTAGGCCTGTTAATTACATTCTGGGTGACCCTAAATCCACACGTTTTAAATTAAACTTTCTTAAAACTTTAAAAAGCTACAATGTCTGCATATACTTGGACAATGCTAATAAAATTACTCAAAGTCCAGTTGACGAGATTATGAGGAAAATCATAATTTAGAATTGTAAAGTTGACAGTATCTTTCTCCAAATGATCAATATATGATGTACTATCTAATACTATGTTTAAAAAAAAATATTTAAAGCTTAGATATTCTTTCATCCATGTATTATTTTTATTAAATTTTCTGAAATGGCTTTTTCTTATAGTTAGTAATTTTAATTAATACTAAATGATTTAAAATTTTTTTTCAATCACTTTATGTTTTTATATTATTAGGTCAATTATATGCCTCATTAACTTTCTTAAAATTTTTTTCTTGTGTGAGTCAGAGATCTCCAAAATATCTGAGAAATGTTGATTAAAGTACTTTGTTTTATTTGGAAGTTCAAGACATGGTATAAAATGTAAGACTTATAAATGATGCTGTAAAAGTATATAGGGCTCACCTAGGCTAAGTAAATGTATCTAAAAAATTTTAAATGTGGTCATATAGGGATGTTGGTAAGAGAATAGATCTTAAAAGTTCTCACTATAAGGGAAAAAAACTGTAAATATGTATGGTGACAGATGTTAACTAGACTTACTGTGGTGAACATTTCACAGTATATACAAATATTAAATCATTATCGTGTACACCGCAAATGATATCTTGTACACCTGAAACTAATAGATTACACCTCAATTTTAAAAATATCTATATTCTACTTCCATCATTATATATTTGATCCCCTTCACCCTCTTCATTTTCCTCCTAATCCTCTTCCCCTCTGGTGACCACCATACAGTATTCCATTGTATATATGTACCACACCTTTATCCAGTCATCCATCGAAGGACACCTAAGTTGTTTCCATATCTTGGCCACTGAATAGTAATACAATGAACATAGGGGTACATATATCTTTAGAGATAAATGTTTTCAGATTTTTTTTAGCAGATACCCAGAAGAGGGATTGCTATTGCTAGGTCATATGGTAGCTCTATTCTTAATTTTTTGGGGAAACTCCATACTGTTCTCCATAGTGGTGGTACCAGTTTACATTCCCAGCAGCAGTGTATGAGGATTCCTTTTTTCTACAACCTCTCTAACACTTGTTATTTCTCATCTTTTTTATAATAGCCATTCTGTCAGGTATGAGGTGGTATCTCATTGGGGTTTTGATTTGCATTTCCCTAATAGCTAGTGAAGTTGAGCATCTTTTCATGCATCTGTTGGCCATTTGTATGTCTTCTTGGGAGAAGTGTCTGTTCAGGTCCTCTGCCCATTTCAAAAAACTTTTAAAGTTTCAAAAAGGTGTGTAATAGAAAGAGCAGTAGGCCATGAGACCTAGAATCTGAGTTCTTTCGATGTGAGCAGTCCTTGAGGATAGAATCTGATCTTCCTTATTCATCATTGTATATCTAGCTCCAAGCACCAAGTGTGATACATAATAAGTCCTAAGTAAATATTTCTTGAATAATCTACCTGTTACCTTGGATAGTTGACTTTGTATGCACCTCAGTTATCTCATCTATAAAATCATTCATCCCACCAACCTTTGCTATATACTTCCTGTGTGTCAGGCATCTTCTTGGAAGTGAGCATATAGCTGAGAATGTGACATGTAAGGGTTTTGCCATTCTGGAGCAAACATTTTAATGTGAGACAAATATATAGATAACAAATAAATGCATAATGTAAAGTCAGGTGGTAGTAAGTGCTGTGAAGAAAAATACACAAGGTAAGGAGACAGAGGGTGACAGTAGGATTGTTTTAGGTCAAGTGGTCAAGAAATACCTGGGGAGATGACATCTGAGTAGAGACCTGAATGAAGAGATGGAACAAGCCTTGTGAAGCTCTGGAGGAGAGTGATTTCTATGAATAGAATTCAAGAGGCAAAACTTACACAAAGATTGTGGCAGTCATCAGTTGGGACTGTTTAAGGGTCTCTAGACTGGTCAGCATGACAAAAGTGATGTGACTGATAGAAGAGGTGCAGGATGAGGGCCGAGAAATTGGCCAAGGCCTGGTTATATAGCAACATGTAGGCCGTGGTTCTTATGAAGTTTAATTTTATTCTTGGTGAGATGGACAGCCCTTGAAGGGTTTTGAGGAAAGGAGTGACGTGACCTATTTTTTGTTTTGCAAAAGTTGCTCTGGCTGCTGTGTGGAAAAGGGACCTTGGTGAGGAAGAATAGAAGCAGAAAGACCGGTTTGGAGGCTGTTACCATAATGCTGGTAGAGGAGGGTGATGATGGCCTGGACAGGGGCATGGATGTGAACATGGAAAGAGGTTGCTATGAGATTCTGGACATGACTTGAGTGAGGCAGCAAGAATTGCTGATAGACTGGGTACAAAGTGTGAGGGAAAAAGAGGAATTAGGCTGACTGCTGATTTCTGGTGTGAGCAGTTGGGTGAAGGATGGTACAATTTACTGAGATGAGGATGGGGGCAAACAGAGTTGGAGAATCAGAAGTACTGTTTTGAATATATTAAGTTTGAGCTGCCTCTGGAGCAGAGATCTCAAATAGATAGTTCAAGGCAGAGTTAGGGGCTGGAAATATAAATTTGGGAGCTATCAGTGTACTGATAGTATTTAAAGCCATGGGGATGGATGAGAGTACTTTGAGGATTGAGAAAATTTAGAATTTGAAAAATTAGGTTGGTTCAAAAGTAATTGCAGTTTAAAATGTTAAAAATAATTGCGAAAACCGCAATTACTTTTGTACCAACCTAATAGAAGCTACAGGTAAGAGTGGGCAGAGAGTAGGTAAATAAGGAGAGTTGTTCCTCGTTAGCCATGTCTCAAAGAGACTAGCGTCTCAAAGAAAGTGTTATTAACTGTGTTGATAATGCTGCTGAGAAAGTAAAATGAGAAGCATCCATTCAATTTGGCAGGATGGAGGTCAGTGGTGACTTTAACAAAGGGTTGTTTCTAGTGTTTATAGGTGACAGAATTAGATTAGATGACTACTTCCTTATCTAGCAAGAAAAATCACTTTTATATACGTGTTAGGTAGTCTTTTGTTCTTAATTTGGGGGAAAAGGAGAGATTGAAATCAAAGTAGTATCATTTAAAAGGTCACTGGGTTAGATGATTTCTCCAGATCCTCCATCTTTGAGATGTTTGGTGTAATATTTAAAGTTTCTGAAATCATATATGTAATATACATAACATTTAAACATAGTAACTCTGTTTTATATACTCACAATAACCATGTCTTTAAGATAGCATATATTCCTATTTATTAAAAAGTCCTTTCTCCCATCTCCAAGTTTTCATCTTCCCAAGAATTAACGACTTTTCTTGTTTATTATTGTAGAGATTTTAAAACATACATACAATTAATTGTAAATGTATATTCTTTTTTCATGAAGGACATCATACTATAACATACCCTTTGCCCTTGCTTCTTTTTCGGTTTATTTTTTTAAATGAAATTGTGTTATTATAGAGGCAATGCATATTATATAAAACTAAAAAATATACACAAGCCCCCCCCCAGAAAAAAAAAGATTATACTCTCATCAGAATACCAACATGAAAACTTTAGTATATAGTTTTCTGGATGTTTTCTCAATCCGTGTGTGGGGGCATACATGTGCATTTACATATGTATGTATTTGCCAAAGAGTATATAGCTCTTTATAACCTATTTTTTAGTCAGTATAATTCCAAAATGTCTTTTACAGGTGGGTTGCTCAACTCAGTATCCAAAAGTGGTGAATTTGTCAATTTCTTCCTCCTGATCTGCCTCATACATATATGAAGATTTAAAATTATGAATTGAACCATTTCTCATTACATAGCATCTTTCTCTAGCCTTAAGAATATATTTTTACCTCAAAGTGTATTTTTTGTATATTATTAATAAAACCAGCTTTCTTTGGTTAATATTTGTCTGATGTTTTAGTCTGCGAGGGCTGCCATAACCAAATACCACAGACTGGGTGGCTTAAACAACAAATTATTTTCTCACAGTTCTGGAAACTTAAAGTCTAAGATCAAGGTGTTAGCAGGTTTGGTTTCTCCTGCAGCCTCTCTCCTTGACTTACAGACGGTGCCTTCTCACTGTGTCCTCACATGGCCGTTTCCCCTTGCACACTTGTCCCTCGTGTGACTCCAGTCATATTGGAATAGGGCCCCACCCTTATGACTTAATTACCTCTTTAAAGTCCATATCATTAAATACATTGGTGATTAGGGCTTCAACATATGAATTTGGAGGGACACAATTTAGTCGTTAACACCTGACAGAGTGTTTTTTGCTATCTTGTTTTCTTTTTTCTTTTTTTCTTTTATTTTTTTATTTTTTTTAAGATTTTTTAATTGGGGAAGGGGAACAGACTTTATTGGGGAACAGTGTATATTTCCAGGGCTTTTTCCAAGTCAAGCTGTTCTTTCAATATTAGTTGTGGAAGGCGCAGCTCAGCTCCAGGTCCAGTTGCTGTTGCTAGATGCAGGGGGCGCTTCCCACCATCCCTTGCAGGAGTCCAACCGGCAACCTTCTGGTTGAGAGGACACGCTCCAACCAACTGAGCCATCCAGGAGCTCAGCAGCAGCTCAGCTCAAGGTGCCGTGTTCAATCTTAGTTGTAGGGGGCGCTGCCCACCATGCCTTGCAGGACTTGAGGAATCGAACTGGCAACCTTGTGGTTGAGAGCCCACTGGCCCATGTGGGAATCGAACTAGCAGCCTTTGGCATTAGGAGCACGGAGCTCCAACCACCTGAGCCACCGGGCCGGCCCGCTATCTTGTTTTCTAAATCGCCGACTCAATCCTCTGCTTCATCTAGTCTGCTGGTGATTCTTCTAGTTCATTCTTCAGTTATGTATTCTTCACTTCTGACTGGTTCTTTTTTATGGTTTCTATGTTTTTTTTACGCTTGCTATCTCTATGTTGAATTTCTCACTAAGTTCCTTGAGCATCCTTATAACCTTTGTTTTGAACTCTGTATCTGGTAGGTTGCTTGCCTCCATTTTGTTTAGTTCTTTTTCTGGTGTTTTCTCCTGTTTTTTAGTTTGGGATGTATATCTTTGTTTCCTAATTTGGGCTGCCTCTCTGTGTTTGTTTCTACAAGGTGTGACAATTAAGTTCCCAAACTTGTTGCAACGATGTTTCTAACCTTTTTTGATATCAGAGGAATTATTCATTATGAATTTGTAATAACTGGACAAACAGTTAACCAAGTTTACTATTTGGAAGTACTGAAAAGGCTGCATGAAAAAGTTAGATGACCTGAACTTTTCTCCAACAATTCATGGCTCTTGCATCACAACAATACACCTGCTTACACGGCACTGCAAGGGAGTTTTTAGCCAGTAAACAAATAACTGTGTTGGAACATTCTCCCTACTCACCTGATCTGCCCGCCAATGACTTCTTTCTTTACCCAAAGATAAAGGAAATATTGAAAGGAAGACATTTTGACGGCATTCAGGACATCAAGGGTAATACAGCGATAACTCTGATGGCCATTCCAGGAAAAGAGTTCCAAACTTGCTTTGAAGGGTGGACTAGGTGCTGGCATCAGTACATAGCTTCCCAAGGAGAGTACTTCAAAGGTGACCATAGTGATATTAAGCAATGAGGTGTGTAGCACTTTTTCTAGGATGAGTTCGTGAACTTAATTGTCTGACCTCATATGTATTAGGTTGGGCTACTATGTCTCCCAGTCTTTCTGGGTGGCTCTATGTAGTAGGGATCCTTTGGGGCTCAGTGGCACAGTCCCCCGCTCACCTCAACCAGGTGCCCCAGGAGTGTCCCTTGTGTGGGTAGTGTGTGCCCTCCTATTATAGTTGAGCTTTGATTGCTGTTGGCATTTCAGTGGGTGGTATTGACCCTCAGGCTAACTGGCTGTGGCGTTTGGCCACGTCCACAGCTTATGGGCTGCTGTGCAGTGGGCTTACCCACGGGACAGGATTCACCCTAACAAGCTCTGGTGCCTCTGGAGACACCCCTTTGGGTGTGCCACTTGTGGGGCTAATTGGTTGGTGCTCTCCTGTGGTCTGAAGCCAACCGCTAAGTATGTTTGTTCTGGGGCCTCTTGGGAAGGGCTCTGGTGCAGGCCCAGGTCAGCCACTACCTATGACCAGGTGGTTGGAGCTACAGAGCAATTCACAGTTGGTTGCTGCCTGTGCTGTACCTGGAATCACTGCGAACGGAGGACAGCTGCCACCAGTACTGGGTCTGGAGTAGCTCCGCAAAAAGCCAGGACACTCTGAGGCCTGCTGCCATCTGCTGGGTCCCCCAAGGTTGAGCTGCTGAGAAAGCCTCCCGCGGTATGAAAGTTAGGTAAGGCAGGGTCTCAGTGAGTCAGCAGGGTGGAGCTAGCATAGCATAGCTCACCAAACCAATAAGATTGAGATTTGGACTGTGGGGGCAGGCTTAACACAGGAAAGATGGCACCTGCCTGCCAACTGCATGGGAGAATTGCCCACACAAGGAAAATGGGGATTGTCTCTCCAGTCCTCACCCCAAAGTTACACAACTTAGTCTTTCCCCCTATGTCTCCAATGCTGCCCGAGTCACCGACCCTCTGCTGGTGCCGAGGGTAAGTCCTTGCTGGGGCCCTTTAAGAAGATGTCTGGGTTTCCCGCAGCCTTCCATCCCACCCAGATGGTTGGACTCCCCACTGTTTTTCACAGCCTGAAGGTGTAGGGGCTCCACTTCCCTGCACAAATACTCCAAGCTGGGGAGCCTGGTTTGGGGGGCTTTGGCCCCTTACTCCTTCGTGGGGAACCTCTATGGCCGAGATATCTCTCCCGATTTTCAGCTGCCACACAGAGGTTTGGAGCCAACCTGTTTTGCGTCTCTAACCCTCCTACCAGTCTCAGCGTAGCTTTTTCTTTATATTCTTAGTTATAAAACTCCTGTTTGGCTAGACTTCAGATGGTTCTCCAGGTTGTTTGTTTCTATCATTTAGTTGTAATTTTGCTAGGCTGAGGCAAGCACAATGTGTATCTACTCCGCCATCTTGGATCTCCATCAAGGTTTTGTTTGTTTTCTTGTTTTACCTTTTTCCCTCAGTAATCCAGAAGTTACACAGCCTTTTTTAAATATAATTCAGATTACTTACTTTGGGTTTATTTTGCTCATTTTCTAGCTTCTTAAGGTAAAAACTTAGACCATTGATTTTAAGCCTTTCTTTTCTAAGGCTTAAAGTTTAAAGCTTTAAGTTTCTCCTAAGCACTTCTTTAGCTGCATCCCACCAATTTTAACGTATTTTATTTTCATTTTTATTACTCTTGTGATTTCTTCTTTGACCTAAGTGTTATTTTTGAAGTGTATTGTGTAATTTCTAAAATATTTTAGACTTTCTGTATGTCTTATGTATTTCTAAACTTAATTCCATTGTGGCCAGAAAACATATTCTATATGATTTCAACTTTTTGACATTTATTTCAACTTACATTATGTCCCCAGATACGTTCTGTCCTGGACAGTGTTCCATGTACTCTTGAAATGAGTGCATATTCTGGATACTGAGTTTATTATTTTCTAATGTCTATTAGATAATTATGGTTGATAATGTGACTCATATCTTCTATATCGTGTGTGTGTGTGTGTGTGTGTGTGTGTGTACACGCATGCTTGTTTTATTAATTACTGAGAAAGGGATGTTAAAAATCCAACTATGGTTGTGGATTTCTCTATTTTTCCTTTGAGTTCTGACAGTATTTGCTTCCTGTGTTTGGAAACTCTGTTAATAGCAGATTAATTTCATTCACATTTGGGAATAATATACTTTCTGATGGATTGACCCTCTGTGTTGATGAAATTTCCCACTTCTTTTGTAATATATCTCATTTTGAAGTATTCCTTTGGTACTAATATTAACTATACCAACTTTTCATGATTATTGTTTGTATGGTTTATGTTTTTGTTTCCCTTAAATTTCAACATACCTATGACTTTATATTTAAAGTGTCTCCTGTAGTCAGTATACAATTAGGTTTTAATTTTTTTATGAAACCTGATAATCTCTGCCTTTTAATTGGAACACTGAGACTATTTGTATTTATTTATTAATATAGTTAGATACAAATCTATCATTTTGCTATTTGTTTTCTATTTTTATCATTTGGTTTTCGTTTCTCTATTCTTCATGTTCTGCCCTTTTGGTTAATATTGTTTCATGTGCAATAAATTATAAGAACCATACAAAAGTATAATTAGTATAATTTCATTCACTCCTAATGTTATCCTTTGTGATATTGGGTCATATATTTACTGCATGTTATCTTATAAAACCCTCAATTAAATGTTATTACTTTGGCTTTAAATTGATATTTACCTCAGAACTAAGAGTAGAAAATAGATAGCATTTTATGTTTACGTATACATCTCGCACTTCTAGTTCTCTTCATTTCCTTTGTGTAGATCTAAGTTTTCATGTGGTAACATTTTCCTCAAGACTGAAGAACCTTTTTTCTTCAGCATTTCTTTTTGTAGAAGTCTGTTGGCTATGTATTCTCTCAGCAAGTATTTTTTTATTTTACTACTTTGAAGGTGTGTTGTTCCATTGTCACCTGACTTCCATTATTTCTGAGAAGATATTAAAATTAAATGTTATTTATTTGTTTGTTTCACAGTATGAAGTATACCTTTTCCCCCCCTTTCTCCTTTATTTGGCTTTTTAGTTGTTTAAAATTGATGTGCCACAGTGTGGTTTTCTTTGTGTTTGTCATGTTTGGGTTCTATAAGCTTTTTCAATCTGTTGACCCAAGATGTTTTTTTGTAAAATTTTGACAATTTTTGGCCTTTATTTTTTATAGTATTTTTTCTTCACCATTTTCTCTTCTTCTGAGTCTCTCATTACATATACAGAGGGTGCCAAAAATATGTATACACATTTCAAGAAAGGAAAAAACTATTAAAATTGTAATACTCAATATATACCGATAACAAAAGATAAATACAAATCATGGTAGACTTCTGGAATTACAAGAGGTGCTCAGAGTGGTTACCATCAGCGTTCAAACACTTCTGATTATGATGAACTACTGCTTGAGCAACGTTGACTAAAGTGTCCGCTTGTATACATTTTTTTGGCACCCCTGGTATATCACACTATTTCATATTGTCCCACATGTCATATTTTTCAGTTTGTATTTTTTTTTGTAATCTGTCTTTAAGTTCACTGACTTTTTTCCTGCAATTTCTAAGATGTTCTTATCCAACCAGTGGCTTTTCCAGTTTTCAGTTCCAAAATTTTCAGTTGGTTTACTTTTTATGGATTTCTTTTTTTCTGCCAACATTACCCATTTGTTCATTCATTGTGCTCTTCTTTTATGTTGTTGAACATACTTATCATGGCTGTGTTGAGTCCTTTTTTTCTGTTTCCAAAATTTGGGTCTTTTAAGTGTCTCTTCTATTGACTATTTTTTTTCCCCTCAATGTGGGTTGGTTTTCCCTGCTTCTTTAAGTCTTGTATTCTTTTTTTTTTTTTGGTATGTAGAATTTTGTGGCTGATAGCTTGTAGAGGGTCTGGGAGGCTGGGTTTTTATCTTCTTTACAAGGTGTTCAGTCTTGTTCTGACAGGCAGTTGAATTACTGGTAGATTTTATTCTGCCAGCCTTGTTTTTATTCTAGTTTAATGTGGTTCTATTTTGTTTTTGTGTTTAGTACTAGGGTGTGGCCCCTCCTCTAAGGTATGGTCCTTCCTTATTTGTAAGGTATATAAGCTTGCTGGGATCTTAACTGAATGCCCAAGATGCTGGACTCAGAATCTAATGTGGTCTCTCCACCTTGGCTGAGAACTCTGCAGTTTCCCAGAACTGTGTGACATTTGGGTATCTGCTTATCTCTCCATCAAACAACAACAGTCTCTTTCTGCTGTGTTTTGCAGTCTCTGTGTATGGGGGTAGGGAGGTTCTCTTTTGTACATATCTCTGCTCTCTAGTAGTCTGTCCCATGAATTGTTTCATGAACCCTGAGCTCAATCTATACCTCTTTAGCTCACTGACACCACTGTACTATGCTTGGGTTCCATCTTCTTCACCCTCATTTCCCAAAAGTCTACTCAGGCACAAAGCCAGATTAAACGTGGTGCTTACTTTAACTGGTCCTGTTCTATAAAGCATTACAGTTTTGAACTGCCTATTGTCCCATCCAGTGCTTGTAAACAGTTGCCTCATATATCTTTTCCAGTTTTATAGTTGTTTATTGAGGAAGAGTAAGTCTAGTAACAGTAAGTCTGTCATCATCAGAAGTCCATTGAACCTATGTATTCTTAATTTTCTTGGTAACACAAAGATACAGAATCTATATTTTAAAAATTACATATAGAAATTATTTATTTGAGGGTTACAAGTTATTCTTTAGCCTAACTGTGATACTGTCTCCAGAAACAATTTCTTTATAACTTCTTGTATAATTTTTTGTTTTCCAATCCACAACTATTCTCCATCAGCTATTAAAGGATATGGCTTCCAGGTTTTTTTTATATACTTGACACTGAATTTATGTCTCAGCATGTGGTGGAATACATAGTAGGTTTTCCGCTATCATCTACCATGTTACAACATGGGGAATTAATTGGATACTGCATTTATGAAGTAGGTCTAGCTCATTTGAAAAGTAGGTCTAGCTCAGTTGAAGACTGTTGTATTTTTTTTATTTTTTATATGATTGTGTTTTATATTTGTCTGGATATGTTATGCTGCTTCAATTAAGGTGATTTTCCTTTCTCTTGTTATATATAGGTACATTCACACTAATTTTTGTTCTTTTTTTTTTTTTTTTTCTAATTGGGGAATATTGGGAAGCAGTGTGTTTTTCCAGGATGTGAAGTTGTTTTTGCAGTCTAGTTGTAGAGGGCGCAGCTCAGCTCCAAGCTCAAGCCATTGCTTTCAATCTAGTTGTCGCCCATGTGGGAATCGAACTGTCAACCTTGTTGTTAAGAGCTCATGCTTGACCCAACTGAGCCATCCAGCCGCCCCAATTTTTATTCTTGTATTCCCCTTTACCTCTTCTTTTTCATTTTCCTGTATTGTTATGGAATGGAATCTCTGAAATCCAAATTTATTTATCATAAACAAGTGATAATTTCATTATGTCTTCTAGTGTGGTTTCATTGCTGCATTTTTAATTGAAAAATGTATTTTTTTACTGTAAATTACTTTTTCTTCTGTGTATTATAGTTAAAGAATATGTGTGTGTGTAGTGTAGTGTTTGTGTGTGTGTCGATTATTTTAAATTTCACAATAGATATAGGGGCATTACAAAAATCTTTATTATAAAAAGCAGACATTGGCTTGATGTTGTGAACCATTGCTTTAAACATATCAACACATATTTATTTTATAGTCTATCTTTTCTACCTAATATCTGAAGTCTTTGGGTCTTAGTCTCCTGGCTTTAGTTTATGGTGCCCTATTTGCTTATCTGTTTTATGATTATTTTTTTTAACCTCTCATATTTCTTGGAATTTTATCTATTGTAATTCTTTGGCTCCTGACATGAAAGGTGCTTTTTTCCCAGGGATTTTTATGTGTGTGTGTTTACTTTGTCATGTGCCTGGAGGTTCCAGATAGAACCATTTTATAATAAATTCTCAGCTCATGCCATATCCCCACTTGAGCTGCAACACCATACACAGTCTGGGTTGTGGTTATCTGTTATCAGTTCTCAGGGGAGACTTGTTTTTTTCTTCCTTTTAGCACCATGTTGGGGGTAGAAAAGTTTTTATGCCATCCCTTTCTTCAAGATGAGTTTCTTTTTCACTTACCTGTATATTTTGAGTGTAGTTTTGTGACGGGGCTTCTAGCTCTATGGGGCAGAATCTCTTATTAGACCAAATTTCCAGACAAGTCCTAGGCTTTGTTTCCTGAATCCTCAGCTCCATCATTCCCTTTACAAGGTCAAAGCTTAATGTAACAAGCAAATGTAGATGTCTCCAGGATGAGAATACGTTTCAATGCTTCTTCACTTACCACCGTAGTTATCTGCCTTCGCTTTATTTTTGACTTCTAAGCACTCCTTACTTTCTTGCCTGATCACTAATGCATTTTGAAAGATGTTTTTAGAATATTTTCTCCATTATTTGTAGTTGTTTTCAGTGGTATGGTCACAGTATTTTTACAGGCTACTTTTAAGAAAATATAATTCATTGATTTTTTTTTTCTTTTTGGTATGATTGATTGATTTTTAAAGGTTTTTTTTTTTTTGCTAATGTATTTTAAAAGTATTTATGTCATTTTTCTTTCTCTTTTTGTGAATTTCCTGTTCAAGGCTTTTGTCTGTTTTTCTACTGGACTCTACTGATTTTCCAAAAAATATGTAGTGTGCATTTCTGGAAAAGGCTCCTGCAATCTCTGAGATAGTGAATCACCTTGGTAGACCTGTTTCCTAAAATACGCATGTTTGACTTTAAGGAAGTTAAGTCTGATACTGGCACTGCAGTTCAATTTATTTCCTTAATTAGTGTTTCTTCTTTGTATGTTCTACCTGAGACTTCTTAGTTTGTCCACTCATTAAGTCATATCAAGTAAATTTCCTAGCACAAACTTGATAAAAGGTGAAATAGTACTGTTACACATCATCTTAGCAAAAATTTCTTGTCATAAAATATTGTATGATGATATCCTCCCTATAGAGTGACTAACTGGACATAACACATTTCCTTTTTGTCCTTAGAAATAGATAGTTCACTCTCCGATTCTTGAGTTTGAGAAAATATATCTCGGATACTAAAGACTCAATCAGAGATATACCTTATACAATTAATTTCACTACCATCATTAAGAATCTGGAGTGCTGCTATCTGTCTTTTTGTATTTATGTTTTTATTCATCTAATGTTTGGGAAACATCTGTTAGTTTTCTTCTGTTTGCCATTATGGGCAGAAAATGAAATTTTCTGAATTCTCAACTGTGTTTAATGATAAAGGAAAAGGAAAAAAAGCTACAAAAAAAAAAAGTGTCTCAGGAAAAAGAAAAAGCCTCCTGGCATCTTCTATATCTTCTGCAATAATCAAACACTACTTTGGGTAGTACAATACAAAAACTGAAGTATAATGAAATAGTGGTGATTTATATTCTATTATTTTTTCATCTTTCTTTCTAGGTGATCACATAATTCCTAAATTTTATTTCTGGTTTTTTTTTTGTTTGTTTTTTTTTCTGAGAGCCTCAAGTTCAAAATGGTTATTTCCCAATTATTGGAAAATTATTTAATTGTGTAATTAATAGAATATTGTGGAGACACTACAAAGCAACATTAAACAGCTTAAGTTCTCTGTCAATAGTTTTGAACTCCAAGATGCGTGAGGCAATTGAGTAGTAATTTATATAATCTCGATTCCAGATGATCATGAGTATATTGACACTTAGGGTTACGAAATTAGAGAAGATTTAGAATACTGAGTCTAGGTACTTGAAATCCTACCCCTTCCTTTTCATCCTCTGAGTTCCTTCTGATCTCACTTGCCTCTCCTCCCAACTGGGACTGACTCATTTCAATAATGCTTTTATAAGCAAAGTAGTCCCCCTCACCCTCTTCTCCTTACCCAGTATCCACCTTGCCAACACCAATTCGAGATAAATTTGGGTCTCTTCTACCTCCCATTGATCACTAGGCTGGCAAATATTTCTTGGAGAAAGTCATAAAACTGGGCAGAGTTGCCCATAATGAGGGTAGAGAGACAACAAGAAAATAGACAGATCAAATGGGAGAGAATCAAGAGAATTCAAGTCCTAGCACCATCTTGAAAATGAGATGGGGAGTTTAATAGTAGAGCTAAAAACAAGAACCAAAGTTTCCTGACCTTGTTTCAATGTTTTCCAGTACAGTGAGTCCAGAAGTAGGCAAACTGAAGGGAAAATTATGTGAAATATGAGAGAAGAGAAAAAGCATTAAGGTGACATGAAGTCTTATAAAGGAAATATACTCCCCTCACCACCACCCCCGTTTTTTTGAGGTATAATTGACATAAATTTTAACATGTTGAAATTGTACATCATGATAATTTGATGTACGTTGTGAAAGAATTCCTCCCATCTAGTTAATTACATATCCATTATCTCACATATTTGTTTGTTTATTTAATGTTTTGGTGAGAACATTTAAGTCCTACTCTCTCAGCAAATTTCAATAATACAATACAGTGTTATCAACTGTATTATCACCACGTTTTACATTAGATCCTCTTTATTTAGCGTAGAGCTGAAAGTTTATCTTGCAGCCTTTTACCAGCCTCTCCCTAATTTTCCCCAGCCCCCCAGAGCCTGGCAACTACATATCTACTGTTTTTTTGAGTGTGACTTTTTCTTTTCAAATTCCACATATAAGGGAGATAATACAGTACTTTCTTTCTCTGACTTACTTTACTTAGCTTAATGTCTTCAGGGTCCATCCATGTTGTCATAAATGGCAGGATGTCCTTTGTATGGCTGAATAATGTTCCACTGTTTACAGTCATGCACCTCAATGATTTTTTTAGTCAACGACAGATCATATGCTGTGGTTGTCCCATAGGATCATAATGGAGCTGAAAACTTCCTGTCGCCTAGTGACATAATGTAGCACAACACTTTCATTACTCATGTGTTGGTGGTGATGCTGGTATAAACAAACCTGCTGCTCAGTCAGTCATGTAAAAGTACAGCACGTACAATCAGTACATAGTACTTGATAATGATAGTAAACGACTGTGTTACTGGTCTATATATTTACTATACTATGCTTTTTATCGTTATTTTAGAATGTACTCTTTCTAATTCTACGAGGTGTGATAAAGAAAGAATGTTAACAGTAACATGCTCTACAGGCTTGTAGCCTAGGAGCACTAGGCTTGTTCTATAGCCTAGGTGTATTGTAGGCTATATACCATGTAGGTTCATGTTAAGTACATTCTATGATGTTTGTACAATGACGAAAGTGCTTAATGGTGCATTTTTTCAGAATGTATCCTTGTCATTAAGTAACATATGACATCTATCTATATATAATGTATCTCATATTTTCTTTATCCTTTCATCCATCAATATATACTTACATTGTTTCAATGTCTTGGCTCTTGTAAATAACACTGCAGTGAACATGGGGGTGTAGATATCTCTTCAAGATAGTGATTTCATTTCCTTTGGATAGGTACCTAGAAGGAAGGAATGCTGGGTCACATGGTAGTTGTATTTTTAATTTTTGAGGAACCTCCATACTGTTTTCCATAGTGGCTGCACCAATTGAAATTCCCACCAACAACACACAAGGGTTTCTTGTTCTCCGTATCCTTGCCAACACTTGCTATCACTTGTCTTTTTTGATGACAGCCATTCGAACAGGTGTGAGATGATATCTATTTATGGTTTTGAGTTGCAGTTCCTTGATTTTAATGATGTTGAGTAACTTTTAATGTACCTGTTGGGCATTTGTATGTTTTTTAGAAAAATATTTAAATTTTCTTATTATTTTAAGCTCCTTTTTAGCACAGTTGGAAGTAATTCCCAGGATTATGAAAGAACAAAATGTTTCAAGGTATAGGAAAAATAAGATCACTGAGAAGAAACACAAAAACTAAAATTGGGTCCAATAACCCTGAGGGTTAAAGTTAGTTGTGCAGTTTATCTTACCTCTTTTCTAGATTCTCTATGCTTAAAGACAAGCAAGGACCATGTCATAATGATGTTTGCATCTCATCTAGTGGTTTCTATGATGCATATTTACTGTATGGAAATTAAGGATAATTATTAAGAAAGGTAACATCATGACTATCATACAGATGTAAAATGAGTAATTGTTAAAGATTTTATTTAATTCAATTAAATGAGGAAAATAGGCAGATGTTATAACCAGTTTAAAAGAGAATCCAAAGAATACATTTGTAGATAAGGAATATTGAAATTAATATGCAAATGAAGACAAAACTACTGTGTTTTCCCAAAAATAAGACGTAGGCAGACCATCAGCTCTAATGAGTCTTATATTAATTTTTGCTCCAAAAGACGCATTAGAGCTGATGGTCTGGCTAGGTCATATTTTCGGGGAAACACAGTAGCTTTGTCCGCAATGGGTAAGGGAAGTCAGTTGAACCTCCACCTGACAGGACAGAACTGGCCTCTCTCTAGGCATGGCTGTCAGTTACCAGCATCTTAAAGGGTGGTCAAGTACCGCCCATAGAATCAGAATCGGGGCATCCATAGTGTGCACGCTAGATCTAGACAATGCACAGTTTCCAGTGAAGCACAACTTTTCCCCTATACATATGTTGTATTCAATTAAATTATAAAAATAAAGCATATAAAGACAACATCACTTTCAGTGTGATACATAAATACCACTTTGCCGTTTGCAACTATCATATTTCAAATATTTATTAGTTTTCCGAAATATATACATTTTTAGAGTAAAAAGATCAAGTATTATCTAAATAAGTTTACCTCCTTTCTCCACACATGGCAAGATATTTTTCAAGACTTTTTTGGTCAGAAAAACATAGACAAAGTATTCAGTGACTTTATTTTGCCTCACTAAGAGAATAAATCAAATTTTTCATGTAAATTTCTACCAGCCAAATTGAAAAGATCACCAAAGGAAATGAAAACTCCATCGTTCAAATACTAAAGGAATTACCTTCAAGATAAGCCAATTTTTGGCTTATAGAATATGCTTGAATAAATTTGTTAATGGGTAACACTTATTAAGAGTATTTGGACATGTGTAAACAATACCATCTCTGTCCAGGAACCTATCTGCTCTTCTCATACCTACACCTTCAGGTTTTACTTCCATCCTTGGCTTGACAGCTGTCTCTTTTTGAATCAGTGGCCATGTGTTTATAGGATCACAGCCTTAAGATGTTCAAATAGGGAAGTAAGATTGCTTAAGGGATCAGTGATCAGAGAAAAGATCTACAATGATCCCTTAGCAGTTTGACCATCAAGCTTTAGTCGTATAAAAAACTGGATGACATGAAGGGTAGCTGCAACCCGTAAGCGTGGGGGGAAAGTAGCCATGGGCCAAGACTACCTTACATGACTGTACCGTAAGCTTTAATTTTCAAAATCAGACCTATGCAGAAAAGAGAAGATAATATCACAGTTTATGGAGGTTACCCGAACACAGTAGCAATTTTCCTTGTTAAATTTTCACCTACCCACTATGGCAAACAATTGAACTGCTGATTCTTGGCAAAAGGCAATATAGGAGTACAAGTATATAGTCAGTCACAAGAAGACCAATTGGGCTGGAGGGAAAGTGGACAGAGGTCATTTATTTCTCATCTGTACTTCATCATTTTCCTCAGCAGTAGCTGGTGCTGCAATAGGAGATCAAATTTATCGATCGTAAGAAGGCTTTCCTTGGTGATTTCAGCAGAATAGTTTTAACTGCTTCTGAGTCCTGAGTAGCTATAGAAATGGGAGATGGTTTGACACAATCGCCTTTTGCCTCTTGCACATAAATTAATCCTAAGGGTACATTTTAGATAGATCACACCAAGCAGTGTGCTCTAGGACAGTGGGTCCTCTATAAAGCTTTTTATGCTACTCATATAATCTTTATCAAAATGGAAAGCATACACATAGTTCTTACTAATTCAGTAATACAGTAATAATTCAGTAGTAATATTAAGTTAGCTATCCAACAATAGGGAAGTGTTTTAACACTATTTTCATAGAAACTCAAATACTACCAACGTTGTTACTTGCGTCCAAAGTAACTCAGCCATGGTAACTTCAAAGCTTTGAATAATCCATTTTGCTAAATAATAACAACAGCAACAAAAACAACAACCACTCACTTGGCTAAAACTGGGATAGCATCTTTTAATCAAGCCCTCTTTTGCCTCCAGCTTGCAAACAACCAGTGTGCACTTCTGGAACTGTTATCTAACCTTATTCTGTACCGTTCTTCAGTCTCGCCCTGTACATCTTCACCTTGTACATCTTTCTTTCCTTCAGAATTTCTCATGCTGCCTCTTCCTTCTATGTTTTAACAGAGAGGTATGTGTGACAAAAATATGAGCTAGTCACTTTTTTTTTGCAGTCCTTATCTGTATACCTGGAGATATATATATATATATAATATATATATAAAATAATTTTATTATGTATTTAAATTCATATAGTTTTGATGTTTACATTCATAGCTCTACATAACAAATTAGTGCTTTGCCTCTCAAATAATCGTGATGAAATTGCTCTTTTAAAGTATCTTGTGCTTCTAGCCAAATGTTTAGTAGTAAAAAGATACCACTTTAGAATGACTTGTGAAATAATGCCAACCATAAAAATAAGGCTGGTTTGCAGAGCCAAAGCCTAAAAGAAATCATGTGATGAGCAAGAGAAAAACATTTATAAAAGTTGACACAAAAGCGGTAGTGGAATTGTATTTCTTCAGGCCAAACCGATGCTTATTTACAGCAGATGTCACACCTCTGACACTGGCGAATGTGAAATGGTCTGGTGAAAAGCAAGCAGCCAGTGGGGGTTTAAGTTTTCAGCATGGCTGCTGTCATAGATAAATGAACCAATATTTTCAGATTTCATATTATAATCTGATTCTTCCATCTAAGCAAATACCTAATTTTGACCACTTCATGGTAAGTTAAATATTAAATGTCTTTCCATATTTGATATCAGCCCTAACCTTCTAAAAATACCCTATACCCAAAGTCAGTATGACCAAATATGGTACATAAACTGACTTTGGCTTCAACAAGGATGAATTTAAACCTGCAGTTTGATAGTTACTAGTTACAACACTGCCACTGCAAAAATGCATGTGGCTTTTATGTGTGTGTGTGTGTGTGTGTGTGTGTGTGTGTCCTGACCTGGACTTTCTTCTTAGTTGTGTTGGGATCGTGAAAGCCGTGCTGGCAGAGAGCCCACTGCCTGTGAGATTGGGTTCTATTTCATAACAAACTTCTTTTACTCCCAAGAAATTGGGAAGCATTAAGCTCTCTGTGTTTGAGTACATCTTTCTCCTTGTTTTTTCAACTTTTCCATTAGCAGAACAGATTACCTGTCTGGGATGTTGTTTGTCACCTAAAAGAGAGATAACATTTCTATTTCAAATACAGATTTAACTTATGACCTGAAATTAATTATGATGCTCTTTCTTAAGTTATGGTACAAAGTAGCAGACTCTCAACAAATGGTTTTTGTTCCATGGAATTGCCTCAAAATCTCCCCAGTACTTTTTTATTTTTAATTTTATTGGGGAACATTGGGGAACAGTATGTTTCTCCAGAGCCCATCAGCTCCAAGTCTTTGTCCTTCAATCTCGAGGGCGCAGCTTAGCTGCAAGTCCAGTCACTGTTTTCAATCTTTAGTTGCAGGGGGCGCAGCCCACCATCCCATGTGGAAATCGAACCCGGCCACCCACCTCTACCGAGTACTTTTAAACATAATTGAATGAAATACAAAAATGTCTGGTTTATAATTACACCTGATTAAAATGTCCCTAACATGAAAAACACTCCCTTTGCCCCCATTTCTCCAATGATTTCTCTTCTTTTCCATGTCCTCTTTTTTAAAACTGCTACATGTTCCATCCTTGTTTCTCTTGATAACCTGCCCTGCCATTTACGTATCTGTCCTCCACATTTTCCATCTTCTTGTTTTTATAATATGATGAAAGGTTTGTGAGTAGAGCTATTACTGTAGTTCGGCTGGTTTTCAAGATCCTTTGGTGCACTTCGATCTGGAGTTACAATACAGATGAGGGACCCTGACATTAATCAGAAACTGACCAAAAACCAGTAAACATAAAACAGTCCAAAAAGCAGTCAGGAGACATCGAACACGAAAAAATGTATAACTGTATATATCTTACTATCCAGCTAACTATTCACATACATTTCATTAAGATCTAGTACAAAGTTGTGCACATAGTAGATATTAAGTGTTTGTTTTTTTATTTGAATATATGAAGTGATTGCATGGATATTATAAGTAGTTAAATCCACTAACAGGCAAGGTATTTAGTAATGTCTCATCATAGATAATAAAAGAAGTTAGAACAGTAGTTGGTAAGTAAAAAATACCCTTGAACCCAGTACAGATCCCATATTAGTTTAGTAAATGATCTGAAAACAGGTTTGCAGGAAGCATAGAGGATTCACTTCCACTGCCAGCAGTTTTAGTCTGAATTCACGTTAGTTCCATGCCAGAACGGACTGACCTTTACTTACTGTGACCAGAACTAGGCAATCTAGAGCCATCTAGACATTTGTTGTTTATCATGCACCAGAACGAACTGAATGGCAATTACAGTGATTTAATTTTGCTTTTCAAAAATAATATTGAAAACCTATCCTTCGGATTGTAGACCATCTATTATGGATTTTCTATTTCTCTAAGTACTGAAAACTGAGCGGTAATTAATTTATATGTGGCACTCTTTTAGATGATACATAGTTTAAATATTAGAGTTTTTAAAAATCCCATGGCTAATAGATTTTATGAAAAGCAGAGATCTTGTTTTTATATTTGTATCCATAAGAAAGTAACTTTCTATTTAAGAGCCAACAGAATAGGCAATTAGTAGAAATGTTTACAGGAATATATCCATACTAAACAAGTATATATATATATATATATATATGCTTTCACAAATTATTTTATGCAGGCAACAGAAGATGGAGAATTAAAAGTTATGGGTTCCATAAATGTTGATTGGTAATGATGGCTGAAGTTTAGAGAAAGCAGCAGTTGATTCAAGAGCTGTAAATCATCACCCATTCTGATGACATGAGTACTTACACATTGAACCCATCCTTGATTGATGAACAAAATAAGAATTCAATAATGGCCTCAGAAAAACAAAAACCACTTCTGAAGCTAAACTCAGTACCTTTCTGCAATGTTTTCCTTCCAAAAAAAAAAAAAAGGGCAGGAATTGGTGACAATAAAAGGTTGTAGACTTTTGTGCTGTCACAACCAGAAATTTTATGGAGTCATTTCTAGTTCCCAGTAAGGAACTAAGATACGAACATACATTTTCTTCCCTCTCTTCCTTCCTTTCTTCCTTCCTTCTGTCCCTTCTTCTTTTCTTTCTTTCAAAGTATGAATGACCTGTTGAAACAGTGTTTGGGGAGATTTATTCTGTTTTGAATCACATTGCTTGTGGTTGAGATTATAGAGTAATCTCTTGGTAAGGTTGTCCGTGCTAAAGGGTCAGCTGTGGTTCTCATGAGCTGCATACTCCTATCTCCTGGGAAACATTTAAAAAAGTACGATGCCTGGGGCTCCACCTCAAAGATTCTGACTTAATTGGTCTGGAGTAGGGCCCAGGCATTAGTTTTTAGATTTTGACATATTAATTTCTTTTGAACATAAACCTCTTTTTGCAAGCTAGGAGACAGAATCAAATCAAGGCAGTCTAGTCCTCTAGGGATTCAGGCCAAGTCTTGAGATCTTCAGCATAATAACATAATACAAGGTGCTAACAACAAGGTTATAAATTCTAAATAACAACCGTTTACCTACATTTTTCCTTGGGAAACAGCCAAAAGTCTGATCCTTAAAGGCTAGATATACAGAACAGCTTGACCCAAATCATATGCTGGCCAGCCTACTGGTGAACCAGATCAGAGCTGACCAAGCACTGGTGAACAGAGAAAGTACTTAGTACATTTTGAAAATTTGCTTCGAGGTTTAAAAAATTCCCAGTTGCTGTTAATAAGAAAGCAAGTAAAAATTATTACAGGTGCACCCACACTGATATTTGATTTTGCCAAGGTGTTCCATTAGGACACAAAGTTAGAGTATAGGGGATAAGATACTTATTTTCAAAATAAATTACTTAGTAATAAGGAATTTGACATACTGCATTCTTCCATTTGCCACAAGAACAAACTGACATTGAAGTCTATATAAAGGAAACACTCATCTCTAAAAAGGGTGGTGGTAGCAACCCTTCCCACTACAGAATAACCTCCCGCCTTTCCCTGCAACTAACATTGCTATGCTTTCAAGATAGAGGTTCCTGTGGAAAAACTTGTCGGGAGCTTTTGCCAGGGCCAGGAGGTGAAAACTAGAGCCTGTTCTAATTAGCTAATTGTAAGTTCAATTAACATCTTTAGGAAGGACCCATAAAGCCTGGCCATTGTTTTGGAAAACATCTGCAAACTGCAGAATTCCTTAGCCTTTAGTGTCTTAAAGCTGGGCTCAGTCCCATCTGACTCTTCTCAGGGCTGAGGTGGATGCTAGTCATTGAAGCCTGGAATGTGATGTAGGAGTAACCCTGGTAGCCTTTGGATGCCTGGTAGGCGATACACAGGTGGTAAAATCCTGGCAGGTGCCAATCAAAAACAGCACTGTAGCGAGGGCAATGGCCTTCTGTGGGATTGTAGGAGGGCCTTTCTTAAACTGAAGGTCAATGTAGCCATCATCTGTGCTGGGGGAGGAAGAGCCTTGAGTATTTCACTTTACCACTGGGGATTCCACTAGCCAGGTTGGTACTAGACGGCATCATAACACACTGACTAGCTACAGTCAGAGCCCTGCGCCAGGCCGGCCACGCGCAGGGACAGCTCGCTCCCCGTTGGCCCTCAGGGTATCAGGGCATGCCTCACCTAACTGCCGCCCCACCCCTCCCACCTCACTGGCGTTAGTGTTTTTTTTAAGTTTTTAAGGTGACTCTAGAACTACTGGTATACAGGTTCATTGTCAGATGACTAACAATAATGAAGGTCAAATTAAAAAATGGAAGAAAAGTTTTATAATTGACCTTTTTTCTTTTTTTAATTACACAACTAATATATAGATTCTTTCTTATTAGTTAAAAAGAAACTATATTAAAATTTATGTAGTAAAAATGAAATTCCCCCTTCACCCTAATAACTATTCTCTTCCCCAGATGTAACCACTGCTAATTTACTATTTATCCTTCCAGTAGGTTTTCTGTTCATTTAAAAATGAATATCATTACTTATAATAGTGTATAGTGTTTTTGAAACATAAATGAGATTATACTATATATATATTGTGGTTTGTTTTTTCCACTTAATTTGTCTTGGAGATATTTCCATGTCAATACAAATAGATCTACCTTATTTTAAAAAATATTCTTTTTTTTTACTTCACTCCTTTTAATACATGCAGTGCTTCTTGTTATGTATGTACTTTCATTTTCACATATTTACAGCTCGGTCAGGAATATGGACTCTGTAGCTAGACTACCTGGGTTTGATTATAAGTATTATTGTTGTTAATATTATTATTGTCATTTATTCTTTCTATTTTTTACCAATATGGGCAACATTCAAGTTAATATCTTAGTACTCAAATCATTGTGCTTCTTTCTCAGTGAATATTCCTGTACGGCAAATTCCTAGAGGTGGATTTGCTGGATCAGAGGGTATGCATATTAATATTTTGAAATATGCTGTCAAATTGCCCTCCAGGAGAGGCAGTTTCAATTGATATTCACACCAACCAATAGAATCTAGTTGCAGTATTTATTTCAAGGCCTAAATAAATCATTCTCATTACAGTGTGACTTCATGGGCCAACTACAATGTCAGGCTTCTTTATTTTGACTGGAATTTCATTGAGTCAGTTTAATACCTCTTTATAGCATGTCAACCTGAAGTCTGATTTACAGCCTTTAGTGTGGTACCATAAAAGAATGGAAAAATTATTTACTAATTTTTTAGACAAAATTTTTCAACATAGAAAGTAAAGGGAATAGAAATAAAACTGGGCATTGACAGTGAAAAGTCTGGATTGGACTGGTTCCAACCTTTCATCTTATAGATGGAATAGTTCAAAGAGAGAAGCTCCCTTCGTCACAGCATGGTGACAGGGCAGTAACCCAAATCTTAAGAAAAATCTGCTTTAAGTGTGCGTGTGTGTGTGTGTGTGTGTGTGTGTTGGTATTTTAAATTCAGGATCCTATATATTTTTAGACTTACATATGCTAAAATGTACATCAGTATGTTGGCTATAGTGTTTGCAAGTGAAATTTATTATTTTCAATTAAAATTTCCTTCTATGTAATCTGAATGTTAATTTTTTCATCAATACAAGTAGATATTGTATATCTACCTATTTCATAGGGTTTGAGGGAGGACTAATTATATAACACATTAAAAACCTTTTGCACAGTGTCGAACATAGTAAGCTCTCAATAAATTGAAACTGTTATTTCTATTGTCATTTTAATTCTTTTCACAGTATATTCTGCCCACCTGTCTATAGGTTATTTTATTTTTAGCATGAATTAATGTAATTGATGGAGATACTGGCTTCCATATTTCAGAAGATACAAATAAAATTTTTTTCTGGTGTTAAATACGTATTTGTTCTATAAGAACTTTTTAAAAAGAATGTAAACCACCTCTAACCAATATTTTTGAAAACTCAGTGTTTTTACCACTGTATTTAGGAAGAATATATAAAATTAACTTCATTAAAATGTTTGATTGTTTAATTGGCTTACAGTGTTAGGAGTTCAGATATAAAAAAAAGCAAATAAAAGAAACAGAAATTCACACAAAGAATAGGTTGCTTTGATAGAGGTCAGAAAACATGTACATTGTTGAAAGGCCTTTCCAGCTGTGTGATTCATCAGTTTTCTAATTCTCCTTTTCATATTTTGGAGCAGATTCTGTAGAGTGACTAACTTATACCCAGGTGTAAATTTAGATTGCTCGGAAGCTACCAGAACAAAATGGGGCCTTCTTCTGGAAGGTTGGTCTTAGAATCCGTCTCTCTTACCCTCAGGAGATAAGGGTTGGGCAAATTGTCTCTGTCAAAAGCTACACTCGGGATCCTTTCCTTTCCTCATCTTTCTTGGGTTCTCTGAAGGCATTTCTGCCCATCCACCTCCCTACCAGCACCAGGCTAGGATCCAGCACACCCCTTGTTTGGTTAATTGACACACAATTGAAGTAGATAACGTGTTCAGACATGTTAGAATAGAAAACTATAGACTTGATGAATGTGATTAGTATTATTTCTGAATTTCAGTGGGACTGTATAAGGATTAAAACTGATAAACAATCTCTTCAAAGAGTCAGCTATCTTTTCTCCAAGTTAGTTTCTGAAATTCTAACCTGTGGTTTTTCTTTAGCCCGTCTGGCCTCCCATTTGGAAACTTCATTGATCCTTCCTCTCATATTTGTTTTTCAGAGGCTTTTCTGTATTCCTTGCCTATATTCATATACCTTCCTGCCCCATAGCTTGCAATCCCCCCCCATTCTCTCTCCATTATATTGCTTTATTTAGTATTTTTCCAACATGTCCTTCATCTTGAGAAGTTTACAGATCACTGTATCCTTATTCTTAATGAGCCCACCAAACCCCACAGAATACGGATTTAAGTTTCCACATAAATTCATATTAAGCTAGCACTTTATAAATACTTAGAAGCCCCTAAGTTACATTTTTAACCATTACATTTTTAGACAGGCAAATGTAGCTCTCTCTATCTGTAGTATCACCTCTCTGCCTAATTTTTTAAATCACTTTTGGGACCCAGGGGAAATACACAAGTGATGAATCCTTTCACTTAAGCCATTGAGGTATAACTTAAAAGTGTATGTCTATATATAACATCGATATAATCTTGTAGTCTTTAGTGAGCTCAGTTCTAACCATTATTGTTGATGTTTGAAAATATAATTTACTTATTCAGTGCTTTGGACTCCCCCCCCAAATTATAATTTTTTCAAGGATCGTAGCAGGTCTAAATTCTGATTTCCAAATCAGAGTTTCCATTTTTATTATGTAGTCCCCAAAACTTTGGATACATTTTGATTAACCTATTCACTAATGTAGGTATTTGGGCTTAGTATACTAAAACTCACATAATTACTTATTTCATAATGTTATTAAATATTTCTAAAGATGTAAAATATTTTTTTCCTTATTTTGCCATTTTATGTGTTTTTATTCTTTTGTATTTATTTTTGGCAATCTCCTTTCATTTAAAAATTTTAATCTTAATTTTGAGTGTTGGTTGAGGGGATGGATGAGAAAGGTGAAGGGATTAGGAAGTGAAAATTGGTAGTTACAAAATTGTCATAGGGATGTGAAATACAGTATGGGAAATATAATCAATAATATTATAAAAACTATGTATAGTGTCAGATGGGTACTAGACATATCAAAAGGACCATTTCATAAATTATGTAAATGCCTAACTGCTACACTATATACTTGAAACTAATATAAAATAGTATTGAATGTCAATTATAATTTAAAAATATGTAAAGTACAGTGTAGGGAATACAGTCGGTAGTATTATAAAAGCTATACACGGTGTTAGATGGGTAATAGACTGGTTGGAATTATCACTTTGTGAGGTGGGTAAATGTCTAATGATTATGTTGTTTTGTACACCTGAAACTAACTAAAAAAAAAGAATAAATCACAATGAAAATTAGAAAAAATATTTTAAAAAGCTCCAATTTGATTATCTTAATATTGTAAAGTATTATCTTAATACTTTAATATCTTAAAGTATATTAAAGTAATTTTATGAAGAATTTAATAAAGTTCTAAGGTTAATCTGAATATTTTAATTCATTTTATCTTTATATTTAATATGTGAGGAAATATCCTTTGTGCCACTGGTTCATAATTTTGTAAAATACTTAACATTATTGGGCTATCAGAATACTTACAGAGTATGGTTTCTTTGTATATAGTCTTTCACTTGTGAGTCTGTGTCCTTACGTTTCTCAAGCGTGTAGCTATATATATGCACACATGCCATTTAACTTCATATCACAATGTAAAATTCATTTAAACTAACAAAAGCAAACTGATTTGGAGAGGTGTGGAGAGTGAACAAAAGAGACTAGTGCCGTGTAGAGCTTGTATGGAGTGGAGTGTGTGGTGTGGTATCATTTGTGAGCTGAAAGGTAGCTGAACATTTCCATTTTGGTGTCAGTCCCTTGGGAAGGAAGGGGTTTCCTAATGGGGTGTGATCTGTACTCTTATTAAGAGTGATTGACATTGAATGATTACATAGAAGAGGAGAATAAATGCCACGCCTCCCCTTTAAAGGCTAAGCATATATACACTGAATGCAAATCTCAGTGTGGAAGGCAGTTTGGCCTAATGATAGCGTGTATCTGGTAAGCTAGGGGGTGAAGTTAATATTCAGATCAAAATACAAGGAAACCAAAATTATGTCATGTCTTTAAAAATAACTTTTAAAACCCAAATGTAATGGTAAATGCACATATAGAATATAATAGAAGACCCCATTTGTGAAAGTGGAATTCTGACATCAGGCCTTTGGTAAATGAGTGAGCAAAATGGTTCTCTGAATTGGATAACGCAGTGCATACCACAGTGACTGATAAAATTGATGTGTCCACAGGAGAGCCAGCTCTATTACTGAAGCCTTTAGCCTATTTTCTCTTTCTTCAAAAATGAGCTCCTGAGTGGATGTTATCCACAAGAAAGTGAATTTAGGGGCCGGCCTGGTGGCTCAAGGTGGTTGGAGCACCATGCTCCTAACACCAAGGTTGCTGGTTCAGTTCCCACATGGGCCAGTGAGTTGCACGCTCTTCAGCTAAGATTGTGAACAACAGCTCTCTCTGGATCTGGGCTGCCATGAGCAGCCAGAGGTTGGGGGGGAGCATCGCAAGGCTCTTAATACCAGCATGGGTCAGGGAGCTGTGTCCTACACAACTAGACTGAGAAACAACGGCTTGAACAGAGTTGGGGGGGGGGGAGAAAGGGGGCAAAAAGTGAATTTAATTCAAAAGGAGATATTTTATAGATGGGTAAATTTAATTGAAGAATTCACTTCTCTATTATAGAAGAGAACTTTTTGGGAAAACATTATTATAAGTAATATGGTTATATTTTTCAAAGATGCCATTTTTTAGTGTTATTTTGAGGACCCAAATTTCAAGCATTAATCAGTGATTTTTCTTTTTCTTTAATTTTGCATTATCTTAAAACACAAGGCTGAAACAGTGAATTTGCATTGTAATGTTTCATTAATTATGTTAAGGTATATAATTGTACAATAAATAATTTAGTTAGGAAAAGTGATTTCTTGTTTTTTCCTTTAATTTTTGAAAATATGATGCATTCTTTTTCCCTCTAGATAAATACTTGTTAATATTGCAAAGAATCAAAGCCCATCTTATGAATCCATTATTCCAAAATCTGTAAGGTAATATTGATAACTGGAGAAGCAGGCCGTAAATATTCTAGTTTTTGCCAAGTAAAAAAATTCACTCTTTATAACTTATCCTAAAAGAGAAAATACTAAGTAGCCTACATATACTGCTCGGTATGTTAGTAGTAGCTTAGTAGTTTGTCTTTGAAATATATGGTAATATAAGTTATTAAGCTTGCTATTCTCACACACACACAAATCTATTTTGTTGTCATAGTCTTAAAGCTGACTCTCAACAGTTACCACTTATTTTGCTATTTTTAAAAAACTTTATGACCTATTGTTTGTGCTTCATAATGAGGATTATGGAGTCATAAATGTATTTGAAAATAAATTTAAAATAGAAAGTCCTTAAAATATTTCATCTGGAGACAAATCAATAAGCAAATTCTATACTCAACAAGTAGATTAAAAACCCTTATAGGTGTAAATCTTTTTCTCCAATTTATGCTGTTTTGTCAATTTTAGTATAAGATTTCAAAAGAAAATCTGACTGAAATTGAACAAATATACCTTCCAAATAATTTAGTTGCTCAGCTTTTAGAAGCTAAGTCAAGTTTTCAAGCATGTAGTACAAAGCCATGCCCCTCACATGCATTTAAATATTAATTAAGGATGGATTTAGTTTATTTCAATTTAGAAGAATTTACCCTAAAGCAAAACTAATTTCTTACAGAAGGAAAAGAAAGCAAATTCTTTTCTGATTCAGACACTTATTGTATTGCTCTAAAATTACTAGGTCATTTGCTAGATACCACTCACCATAGATGTCTGATTTTCTTATATATCAAATTTCAGTACATTTTTAAATTAGTACGTAGGGAAAAAGAATCTTCAAGTCAACTGGTTCCTGTAGCCAAAATAATTTACACCCAAAGAAATGTTAAACTGATACAATTTAATTTGCTGTATAATTTTCCCAATTGCTGAGCGCACTGCCATTGCCTATTATGCCAACAGCTGTATTTTTTAACTGTCCTTTATAAAGCTAGTCGGTTGTTTTTTGTTGAACATTGGCTGCCCTCTAGTGGACTCAACTGTTCTCTTAAAATAACCCGTCAGATCTACAAGAGGGGTCATTCTGATATGGAAGTGATTGAATAGTCTTTCACGTTTTACACTGACTGGTGTGTTTAGTACAGCTAGCTTTATAATTTTGCTGGAGCATTTTGGTCATGATAGTCTTGGAAGCCACCGGTATTATAAATAGCATTGCATACTTGCTAAGCAGGCACATTCAGATAAGCTGATCTCGTTGACAGTTTGTGTATTTCAGTATCTTTTGACATACATAAAAGAACATGTCTTTTATGACACCTGCTCCCTACTTCTAAGACGTTTCCCTTCTTGTTGCAGATGCTACAACTGTGGTGGCCTTGATCATCATGCTAAGGAATGTAGTCTACCTCCTCAGCCAAAGAAGTGCCATTACTGTCAGAGCATCACGCACATGGTGGCAAACTGCCCATATAAAACTGTTGCGCAGCCGCCCGTCAGTTCTCAGGGAAGACAGGAAGCAGAATCCCAGCCGTGCACTTCGACTTTCCCTCGGGAAGCCGGGGGAGGGCATGGCTGTACGTCACCACCGTTTCCTCAGGAGCCTCAGTCCGAGATCTCAGAATGGCCAGGCAGGTCACCTCAAGAATCTTCCTCTACCAAGTCGTCAACAGCACCGGAAGAACAAAGCAAAAAGGGGCCTTCCGTTCAAAAAAGGAAAAAGACCTAAGAACCCTTCTTAACATATCGTTTTCTTTCCCCGGTTGGGAAGTCTACCTCATGCAAGTACAGGGGAACAGTATTTCACAAACAGCAGCTGACCTGGGATTTTTAACTACTGTTGAGGAACTGTGAATTTTTTTAAACAGACAAATCACTCAAAGCAAATTACATTTGAGCCAGGGTGTCACGTTCTATGTTATTCAGAGAATGAGATGCTATGTATATCTATCTATATGTGCATGTGTGAGAGGGAGAGAGCCTGAGTCTGTGTGTGTGTGTGTGTGTGTGTGTGTGTGTGTGTGTGTAGGAGGATTTATATAGGAATGTAGACATATATATATAAAGAGAGTTTGTCTTTATATATGTGTGTATGTAGACATAAGCACACACCCTCCCTCACAGATTTGGACATCCCCAACAACTAAAAACTGCTGTGAAACATTTCAGATGGTTTCAAATATAAGCCCTGAAGTTTTTCTTGAAATACCACTCCCTTTACATTACATAAAAATAAAAACATGACTGTTACCTTTTGTGTGAACCAAAGGATACTTCAGATCTCAGAGCTGCCAATCATATGGTACTAAAGGTTTTTAAATCATCAGTTCTCCCAAGTTTGGGAATTGCCTTTTTTTCTTGATACCTTTAGAGTGCCCCCCACCCCCTTTAAAGGCAGTACCTTAACTCCATATGCCTCTGACTGCCATAAGCTTTTTTGAATCTGGGATACATAACTCCAGAAAAGACAATGAATGTGTAATTTCTGTGCCGATATTTCAATGATTTTAATTCATATATTTTGATTGTAAATTAGATGCCTATTAAGAGAAAGAAGGGGAGGGCAATGTACAAATGTAGTGACTTGATTGTTTTTGGTGGTATTTTGACACCAGCTCGTTATAATCTTTTACACGTGAGGTTTTTGGATGGGATTGTGGCAGCAGCAGCTTGCCTGACTAAGTCAGTCCTTCTAACCATTGCTTGGAGCAGGAGGCCCTCCTTGTTTACTACTGAAGACCTTGGAGGAAAACTCCAGTTGTTTGGTGTATACTTTTGGTGGCTGTTTTTATTCCCCCTGGAGAGTTATCTAACTTGTTTCTAAAACAAATAAAATAGCAGAGATGTGAATAAAATGCCAGGGTTAAGAATGAACATTAAGAGGATACTCACAATTGCCCAATATGTGTGACCTTGAATACTATTAAAAAGTGCAGTGTTTGGTGGCAGGCGACTAGAGTGATGAGCCTGGGACAGAGGTACCAAAACCTCTCCTACCAGAGAGCTAGAAAGATTTTATATAATAAAATTGATCTTAGGAAGTTCCCTTCATTACTGATGCTAAAGTAACCTGTATGGTGGATTCAGGATGAACATGCAGTGATGAGGATAGAGATGTTTCTCAGGTTGGTCCTCAATTATGTTAATAAATTGGCAAGGGACCAATTGTAGTATTGGTCCCTTTAAGTTTCAGTCATAGAAAAAAGATCATTTTGGTGTCATCCTGGTTATAGATGTTATGGGTACATTTCTGAAACATCTCCAAGAAGGTACCAGTTAATTATAATACTTAATTAACATTGGCAATAAATATAGTTTTCTATGAGCCTGTTGGTGTTAGCTCAGATAATCAAAAAAAAAAAGAAGAAAGAAAGAAATAGCATGACTCAGATGAGACATATTCTACTGAACAGTTTTGGCTCCCTCCCCCACTTGTCCTGCCGTGGGAGACTTGTACAGTTGCTGCTGTCTCAGCAAGCCACGCATAAGGAGAAATGCCTTGGGCTGGGCCACCAGCCCTTTACAACTCAGCTTGAATTCCACAACAGCGTTTGTGAGAATCTCTATAGTATATACTGAAATACCAGTGTGCTGTGATGCAACGCTTACCTTTGACGATATTGAATGTGATATAGCTGTAGAGAAATACTTCCTTGCCTTATGTAAGGATTGTAAGCTTATTTAAATTATGTAGACAAATCAAAGTGGCATTGCTTAATTTTTAGCAGGTAAATAAGCAGGTTAACAGTAAAAATGCAAAACATAAGTCACTTTGAAAATTCAAACCAAAGTTCCTTGACCTTGCAGAAATAGGAAGTTACGGACTTGAGAATTGGAAATTCCCTGTTTACATTTAAAAAGTTTAAAGCTGAGATCATGGTTAAAACAAAAAACATTTTATACTGTGGACCTTATGGGTGCAATTTGGAATCATTTTAAGCATCATACCAGACTGAACTAAGAGCACATACCAAACCTATCTTATAATTAAAAGTTGGTTTATTTTTTATATAAGAATATTATCACTTGCATAACATACTCAGGACAAAGAACTTTGCTCAGGGAACATACCATATGATGTTGTTGATTCTTTACAGAATAGTCTACAGTCCTGCTTACTCAAACCAAATAACTTAAACCTGTATGTAAGTATTATGTACTAATGTTAGTAATGACTACCTCTAAGTTTGACAGATCAACATTTCTGAGTATCAGATATCAGTTCTCCTATTTTTACTTCATGTCACAATCCTCTAAAGCAGAATTCCTGAACTCCTTGCATATGTGAATATCACTGTTGTGAGCAGTGTCCATGTACATGGGTGAAATGTAATTCTGTTTACAACAAAAGGCTACCTCATAGTTGATGCATAGCACACCTTTATGCTGCTCCAGCCTTACAGTGGCTGATAATCCTCTGGTACAGAACCTTTTTATTGATAGTATAGATACCGATTCACAACTGCATGTTTCTGACACACATTTGTGAATAATGAAGCATCTCATTTAGTTAGCAAAGTCTCCAAGCATTTCCTTAAAGTTATCCTGTATTTAAAGAATTGTGGGCCCTCTTACATGTAAGCAAAACAGAACACAGAAGCAATCTTGGAAATGACTGCTTTGCCCAGAGGTGGGGGCAGGCAATGGAAGCAGGAGGAGAGACTGGTGTCTGAGTGTATTCATGCTGGGCAAACAGTATAAAAGATGCCAATCTTCATTTGGGTCTATGCTGTCCCGAAGCCAAGCATTGTACAGCATTATTGCCCTAGGCACACAACTAACTAGCACTGGCTCGCCAAGGAATGGACGTAGAGTGAATGTGCAATGCCATTTCTAGCTACTGAGGGGAAGGGTCTGTGAAGCATCAGTTTACAGGGGTCTCATAGGTTGGGCAGGAGGTCTTTGAATTCGTTACCCCTTGACCTCACCCCAGTGTCGAGACAAATGTAATTCCTAAGATGCTCTACCGGTCTCTCAGCCCTGTGAGCTATTTGTTTGCTACATGGCAGATTATAGTGGAAACATTTTTATACTTGCATTTCTAGTCTTTGCTAGAAGACTTCGGATGTATTTTTACAATTGAAAAATAATAGAAAGATTTTTACCTGCTTATAGCTTGGAAGTTTGGCGTGCAATGTAGGGGAAAAGATCAGGAAACATCGTGTTATTAGCATTGGTCCATCTACAAAAAATAGGATGTTTTTATTACCGATATTTTTAATACTCTGGCCCAGTTTTATTTTGCACCAATGTGGCCCCAAGTTACTGCTAGTTGTATTTAGTTTGTGAATAGAAGCCCATAAGTGTTAATAGACTTTGTAACATTCACTGTAAGATGAATTATACAGGACATGGGAAATCTCATTGAGTCTTAAAGTTAATTTAAATTAATTTATCTGTTTTCTCTAAGAAATGTTTATCATAAAATATATATGTGTATTTCCCCTTTGGTTATAAAATTTGGGAAAGTATGTACAAGTGCAGCTGCACTGACTTTAATTTTCTAGATGTCTTAATGAGATTTATTTGTTTTAGAGAAGAACAACTTGTTAAAAGCATCAAATTCTGTCTTACATAGCGTTCATCAGCCTCTTTAAGATGTGGTGGTTGTGTGATCTGTGTCATAGTTCAGTTAGAGAGGTTGACCTGTGAATCATTTTTAAATTTTATATATGGAACAAAGCTGCAAAGTCATGGCAAAGTACTGTACTGTGAGAAGCTGTTACAATATTTAATACATCTGTGGCTTAACACTTGTGAGAGTTTACCAGCTTGAAAATGATGGTGTTGACTACCTCTTGAATTACATCTATCAACCGCTGGCACCCACCACCAAGCTGGCTTTAATTAGTACGTGTTGTTTTTTGGTATTAACACCTCTAACCATAATAGAGACCAAAGTGAACACTGATTTCTATATGTCTTTAATATGGTGTTTTATCTAGTGTTTTTAAATTATCCTGTGTAGTATTTAGATTACCTCATTGTCCATTTTGACTCATGTTGTTTACAAGTGAAAATTAAAAGAAAAAAACGTTTTGAACCGTATGTTTTTAAAGAACAAACAAGGAGGAGATGGTTGGAATGGCATTTCACTCGTGTAGTCATGCTAATGGACTAAAGTACTGTTTGCCTTTCTGCCTACCATGGATTTTATATTCTCATTTCATGCCTAATGTCTTACTCTGTCAATTATGGATATTTTGAGGTTTAAAAAAATTACTTGATTAAAAATAAAACATATAACGTTGGCATTTATGATGAGTTTTGGAGATTTTTCATGATTTGTGTGATTGCTCAATTAAAGGAATGGATAAAAAGCCATTGCAGTATTTACACCAATCTGAGTATAAATTAAATAGTTTTAACATATCCTCAGAGGTAACTATAAATATGGACCTTACTTAGGACAACACAGATGGTGTATAAATTCAGTCAGAAAGGAATGGAGAAGGAAAGATGGGTTCTGTCATCGTTAGCCATTGTCCAGCTTCAGCCAGCATGGATTGTGCAAGCTTGTGAATTAAGATACATACTTCATGAAGTCAGGCAAAAGTCGCCTGAAACAAAAATGTTCAAACCCTTTTAGAAGAACCATTTCCAGATTTTCCTACCTTTTTTTTTTTTTTTGGTATGAATTTAAAAGTATCTAGAAAGATCAAAGCCAGGTTACATCACTACTAAATATCTGATAAAACGTGTGTTCTGTAAATTCTCTGGTCCCAACTCATTTTCATTTCCACTCTCTACCTGGATGATTGACACTGTGTGGAGGGGAGGGGAGCCTACTATGACTCCTACTTTTTTTTCTTTTCAATTGTAAAAAACACAACGTAATTTACCATCTTAACCATTTGAAGTGTCCAGTTCAGTAGTGTTAAGTATAGTCACATTGTTGTGCAACAGTGAATGATTCACTTCTAGAATGTGAAGGGCTGTGGCAAATGCTCATGAGTGTGATTACATAATTCAACTGTTTATTTTCTTTAATGATTATTTAAAAGTAGCTTTTTTTGTTATAAAAGTAGCATTTTACTGTAGAGACTAGGAAGAACCTTAAAAATAATTCATACATAATCCCAACACCTAGAAATATTTTTTTATTCGTTTCAGATATGGAAAACCATTTTAAAAAATACCTAATCCCATCACCTAGAAATAACCATTAACATTTTTTTAAATTAATTTTCTGTGTTTTTTTCCCCAATAAAGTAGACTTTTACAAATAAAATTAGGTTTTATGTGGTTTGGAACTTTACACTTTTCTCCTTACATGATATAATATTTTGCCATATCATTAACAATCGTTCCAAAACATTTTTGATAAATGCACGTGTGGTTTGAGGAAGTAAGATTCCAGTGAAGCAAGAAAGATGGGCTTGATTTGGATGGGTGAAGAGAATGGAAGACAGAAGAAACAGCATAAACAAAAGATCACAGTTGAGAAGAATCAGTTCACATTCAATCAGTAAAGAGACAAATTTGGTGAGACAAAGTATAAAAAATAAAATTTTGAATACATTGGTGCACAATCAGTGCAGCCAAGAACTTCAGGGGCTACCAACTTTGAAAGGGGAAAAAGCACAATTGAGCAGCACGTTTACCCCCAGCTTTTCCCCTAGGGGTGCTTTTCGCTTCCCCGAGGTGCCCAGGTGCCGCGAGTAATAGAACCTAAACAGGAAGTGGCAGTCTTACTGAGCTGAGGAAAGTGCTCTCAGCTCCTTCCTTGTCACCAGCCTGTCCCTGGCTGGCAGGCTAAAGGAGTTAACCGAGTTCCTCAGCCGTCTAGTGCTGCACAGATACAGATGGAATTTGAAGCCTCTGGGGGTTAGATGGGCCTTGGTAAACCCCTGGCCTTTTTGTCTGGATCCCAGAAAAGCTAAATCTAGGAATAAAGGGCTGCCTTAAGAGGCCACACACCAGGAAAGGGGCAACACAGAAGTAGACCAGCCCTAACAAAGACTGAAATTAACCATGGATGGGACCAAAGTGACCAACTGGTACACTACCTAACTACCAAAATAAAACAATCCTTGGAAGAAGATAACATTACCCAAAACCTCTATAAATTTTCATCTACAATGTCCAGCATCCAATCAAATAGTATGAAGCAGGCTAATAAACAGGACCAATTCACTGGAAACAGGAAACCAACACACATACACATAGGTGACTCAAACATTGCAATTATTATACAGGGATTTGTTAAAAATATCCATGGTAAATAGAAAAGATATGGAAGTCAGAAACTTTAGAACCAAAAGTTATAATAACTGAAAATAAGAATTCAGCAATGGGTTTAACAGCAGGTTAACTGCTGAGAGAACAGAAAGGAAAAACAAGAAAAAAGGAAAAAAGCAAACAGAACAGAAGATTAATAAATAGGAAGACAAGTCAATAAAAAGTATCCAGATTCATGGAGAGAAAAACATTAATGGAGCAATATGGGTGAAATCAAATGATGGAGATTTTAAAAATCAGCAACATAGCCTATATTACTTGTTTGAAATGGGAGTGAAAGTGAGGATAAATGTAATGCAACAATTAGAAAAGATAAGAGTTAAGAATTTTTCAAGATGGAAAAATCAACTGCTTTTTTTGTTTACTATTTTACTTCATTAGGGGAAAAAATACATAAAATAACAAATAATATACTACAATGTGGAAAAGCTACAGGCGTTAACAAAATTACTCCAGTTACTATGAAGTAGCTTCCTTAACAAAGTTATTACAATGTTATTATAGTCTTGCTTCCCAACTTGCTTGGAAAACAGTAGCCCTGTTGGACTTCTGCTCTGCTTTTACTCCCGAAGGTGGCTGTCTTTCCCAATACCTTGTTGTGAGTTTGAATCCTAGTGAATCTGGCAATAAAACAGGCAGACAGATAAGATATATTGATCCTAGTACCGGGGGAAAGCAACTCTTTGCTTCTCTACCTTAACAGTGTCTTCTCGTTACCTTTTTATTTTTTAAGGCTTCAAAGCTTGCATTTGAAGGCAGAGGGAATAGAACCAGTGGAGAGAAACCGTGTGGAACGACATACTTTCATGAAAGAACATGGGGAAAGGACTTCTCATCACTTTTGTTTGCTGTCTATGTGGCCATTTTAGGGGGATACAAAGATACTTAATTTTGGTATTTTAATGGAACTCCCTAGACTATAACTGAAAAGCTGGGTCTTCGGATATCTGAATTTTTATAAATGTTTAGATATACACAAGCATATTTTGCTGGTGAACCCACATGCTAATTTTGAGAAACACAGTTCACCACATTCCTCCTCCCCAGAGAAAAGAAGTTGCAGGGTTTAAATAATACATAGGAGAATTTGACAACTAAAGTATAGGTAGTCCAATATGCTTCTGTAATTAATGTTTCTTTGTTTCCTAATAAAACACAAATGTAAGGGCCATTCAGGATAATAGGAAGCCGCAGAATCCTGCACAGAGGACACTGCATTTGCACTATAGCTGTTTGCGCCTCATGTATAAGCTTTTTGTGAGAGCCTTTATGTGCAGCTTTTGCTTGCTAGACTACTTTTAAACCAAAAATTGCTTGTGTGACAATCTATCATTTTGTGATAGATCCTGAGCCTATTTTCTTGTTATTTTCACAAAATTGATTTTTTTCTTTCAAAAGCTTCTATGGGTTCTATTGTGTGCTTTGCTTTCTAGAAACAATTGAAATGTGAAAGAATGCTTTTTCTGTTACTCAAATATAATTTCTGTCATTCTCAGTTTAGAAATCAGCATGTTACTCTCTCTCTCTCTCTCTCTCTCTCTCTCTCTCTCTCCACACACACACACACACACACACACACACACACACACACTTTCTGAAGTGGTTTTACGTACACTGGAAAATGGTAAATGTTTCTGAGGATGCACATGAGGCCTGTTTAGTAACATAATATTTCCAATTAAATTTATTGTCTTTAAGATACGAGGTCATGTATGTACTTTGTTTCTAAAATTAATTAAACTTTATTGAAGATGTGAGCTCTTTTCTGAAGGTAGAGGGCCTCAATTTCTGGGCTACTTAGCATCTATAAGTATCTGCCTGTCCCAATTTATAAAAGTTCGTTGAAGTACCAACTCCAACCAACTCCAAAATTCGTTAAAGTACCAACTCACACTCCAAATGACATGGTCCGTTCTACACTTTTGTCAAGAAAACGGAATCACACCCAGGTATTATAGTAGCAACAATGCTGCAAAGTCAGCATATAAGGAAAGACAATTTCGGATTTAAGAGTCAAACCTTATTTACATTTGACTTGGTCCAAATAGATGTATTATTGACATGTGGTCCTTTCTTACTGCTTTCCCACATTTTCCTCTACAAGTGTGGCCTCACTACTGGCATGTCAGATCTTTCAAGGTTTATTTATTATTTTTTTCATTTAGATTGTCAGATCACATATTCAAGCCATTATAATTATCTCTACACTGGCTCTTCAAATTCTCTCATTTCTTCATGAAATTAGTTCTGCACAAATACTCTTCATTAGCTAGTCCAGATATTATTCACTTAGCTAGTTTTGTGTTAAACTTGCTTATGTCACTCACCCAAAGCAATCCATTTAATACAATAACAATAAAACCTAATCACGACCGTAATAAACTTTTCCATAGTAGAAAATTTGGAAAATAGAAAGGACGACCTGAAATGTGAGAAGTTGTCATTGAAACATTCTGGAGGTGTACCAGTGCCCACGGTTTCCTCAGGTTTGTATTTTCCTTTTGTTTGTTAATTCTGCAGCACTAATGGGGAGGAATATCAGATTGCCAGGGAAAATTTAACATAGAACAAGATGTTTGGGATGAGTCCTAGAATGTCGTTTGGTCCACTATTCTATCTTTATGTAGGATCACGCCGGATCACTGGATGGTTATTCCCAAAACCTGCTGGAGAAGATTCAGCAACTTCTATTAGAACCCCATCACAATGTCTCCATGTTCCCCAACCCCTACCAAAAATAAAACAAAACAAATCAGCAATAAAAAACTGTGTGCCAAGGTTATATTACTTACGAGATACCATTTGGAAGTGCCGTACTGATAACCCACATGTTTCTTTTTAATTAAAAGTTATTTCTTAATGGAACTAACTAAAATTTTCTTTGGGGCTTCTGTAAAAGATAACCTAAATAACACACTCTAAATTGCATGTCCTGATGCAGTACATAGTACAATGGATGTTTGGAAGTGTAGAGATTCCTTGCGGTTAAGATGAAAGTCTGACTTTTAAGAAACTGTAGAAGAACTGTAGTTTAATAATTCTGTGATTATAGACTGTGATGTATTTCAGTTGCTGCATGATGCCACCAGAGGGCACTCTTGACTTGCTCTCTGAAACAATGTTACATTGCCTCACAGCTGCTATTTAACTTTTCTGAATATTTCATAGGTTTGATCAACTTATCTAGGAAAATTTCTGCCTGGAAAATATGTAATTATAAGACATGACTTTATGGGCTCTTATGCAGAAGACAAAGGCTGTCAGCGTGGAGTTTGTGGTGCGGAAGGGATATTGATATTGGCAACGTCTAAGGCAAAATATTTTATCTGAATATTTCTAGGTCTTCTTATAACAAGAAACTCAAAAACTGTAAGCACTCATATTGCATTAAACACTCATAATGCATTACTGTCCCATAAATCCCTTATCCTCATTTCAAGCTATAAGAAATACAAGACTTCTAATTTTTTTTTTTTTTTTTTACTTAAAACTTTGATGTTGTTCTTCTCACTTGGACACTTTAATATGCCGGTCCTGCTCCCATTATCTGAGAAGAAACTATATCTTGTTAAAATGCTCAGACTATTACACCCAGGTGTTCTGGGCTTGGGATTTGAATGTATGCACCTAGAAGTAAGGACAAATTAGATGTACGTTCCAAGAGAATTTCCTTCCAGATGTACTTTAGTGAAGAGGTATTTCTTTAATCTTATGTGTCACTGGTTAATATAATAGCTTTCACTTTTATAATGCTTTATAGTTTACATGAGCTTTGAAAATTGGTTCTCACAAAAGACTTTTAATGATGGCAGATATTAATATTCCTATATTACAAAGGAATATACAATTGGGCTCAGGGAGATGACATTGCCTGCTCAGGTCACATAACCAGTCTTGGAGCTAGAAGAGACATCTCAGAATTCTGATTCTGATTATTTATTCTCTTCTCCCACACACACCAGGACCAGGCTGTAAGCTTCTTTCTGATTGTTATTTAAGAAGCTACAGAAAGCCAAAACAAGTGACTGAGGGAGTTGAAAGGATCAAAATCACACACCAACAGTGGTCAAAAGGTACAAACTTCCAGTAATAAAATAAATAAGGCCTGGGGATGTAATGTACAGCGTGGTGACTACAGTTGACAATATTGTGTTGCATATTTGAAAGTAGCTAAGAATCGATCTTAAAAGTTCTAATCACAAGAAAAAACTTGTAACTATGTGTGGTGATGGGTGTTAACTAGATTTGTGATCATTTCACATTACATACATATATCAAATCATTATGTTGTACACTTCAAAGTAATAAAATGTTATTCTATGTCAATTATATCACAGTAAAAAGTTCCAAAAGTAAATGTTGGTTCACCCAGAAAAAATAATTGCCCACTAACCAGATACCTACATTTGCTTTGATCTGAATGTCTCCATCTATGCCTACAGACTACTTTCCAGCCCAGTGCTTTTTGGGGCCACCTGTTGAAGTCAGAATCGACTCCTTAATGACAGTGTCAACATTATCTGGGAACTTAGAAATCCAGCTTTACAGCCCTACCCCAGATGTACTGAGTCAAACTCTGGGGGTGGGGCCCAGCAAGCTGTGTTTTAAGGAGCCCTCAGGTGATTCTTCTGATGCCCACTCCACTTTGAGAGTTTCCGCACTAATCTATGTGCTCTGAAATCCTATAGGTCTGTCTCTCCAAAATCTCAATCAACACCACTTTGAAAGGGCTAGAACGGGTTTTTCAACAAGCTGACTGCTTTGAGGGATACTTTTGAGAAACTCTTTAAATGGTATAAAAGGAAACGTTGAATGCTTGGTGATAAAAGGAACTAGCATAGTTCTGGCGTTGATAATAATGGTACCACGACTTTAAATCAACACCACGTTTGTCAAGGACGGGGCAAGGATGGGACTGTCCTGGATAGGAAAGACAGCAGCCAGAGGTGGGGCAGCTGGTGAGACTGCGTAACTCAAATCGTCCTGAACAACAACAACAAAGATGTCCTGACCCAGTTGGACAGGGAGCGATGCGTGGAGCAAGGAGACACCATGTCAGACCTTAAGAAGTATGCACACCTGGCGTTACGGGCATCAGAGCTAGAAGAGCCCTCACTTGCTCTAACCTCCTTTTACAGAGGAAACTGCGGCCCAAGTAGGTGATATGACTTCCCAATGTCCCAGCATTTTTTTTTTTAGGCATAAATATTTATTAACACAAGACAAAGGAAATATATTCAATGAGTTAGTAGATCACTGTCCAGCCAGATGTTAAATTTAAAAATGTGTATCTAGTCTAATTTCAAATAAATAAAAAAACTTTATACATAATTATATAGCACTATAGTTTGAATTTGACACGTGAAAATTAAGACAATAGGTAATTTAGGACTAAAAATTATTTGTATATCTTTACACTCTCTTCCTCTGGACAAACATTATGTCCCATCTATATATACCTAAACCAGAATGTATAAATGATAAAGAAAAGGCCTATTCTGTACTTGGGGTACTGCAGCTTCTTGCTCCAAATACTGTTGTTTTACATCAAAGCCGACAACGAAACCAACACTCAGGCATAGATCCTGTTGGAATCTGAGAGTGAGGTGTTAACTCCTCCTTGCTTTGATCTGAAAGATCACGTCCCAGCATTCTGTAGCACTCAGACCATGTCAGGAATCCACGTCTTACAAGTCTCCTGAGTTTTTGAGAACTTCTTCCTCCCAATGCTCTCTGGGATCTAGATGAATCTCTCCCTCCTTACCCATTGTGTGTTCCACACATATCCATCCCACCCACTCATAGCGCTGGAGTGGTCACCGTGGGGAGATAAGTAAGTAGCTCAAAATAAGTGTCAAAGGTTGACCACAGCTGAAAGTTCTCCCTTCTCTTCACCTCATGGAGATCATCATTCATCCTAACACAGGTGTTTTCCACCACATAGCCCCTTCAAGAGATGCCTACAGCCTACTTTCCATCCTACCGTGTTTCCCTGAAAATAAGACCTAGCCGGACAATCAGCTCTAATGCATCTTTTGGAGCAAAAATTAATATAAATTAATAACATAAAATTAATATAAATTAAAATATAAGACCCAGTCTTTTATATTATATACTACATTATATTATTATATTATATTATACCCTGTCTTATAGTAAAATAAGAGAGGTCTTATATTAATTTTTGCCTCTAAAGACGCATTAGAGCTGATTGTCAGGCTAGGTCTTATTTTCGGGGAAACACGGTCGTGCTTTCCGGGACCACGTGTTGAAGTCCCGATTTCAGCCCACGTGTTCAGAGAGACTGCAGCCTGTGTGACCCTTTTAACAACATATGAAGTTACATATGCGTGGTCAGAGAACTAACTCTCCATGTTTCAAAACCCAAAATAGGGAAAGGGGGTGAAGCTGGAAAAGTTATAGGAAAAAGGAAGAGTAATAATGACCATTCACACTTACATATTCAGTTTTAACTATGTCCCAATCACTAGACTGAGAATTTAACTTGCACTACCTCATTTAATCCTCACCAGATTCCATCAGAAAAGTGCTATTACTCTCCTCACTTTGTGGATGAGGACACTAAGCCTCAGAAGCCTGATAAATAATGTGGTCAAGGTGACACAGTCAAACAAATGGCCCGAGCTCAGACCAAAGTTAGTGTCATTGCAAAAGAAGATTTCTTCACCACAGCCTTCCTCAAAAAAGAGAAGCGTAACAGCTTGTTGAAATTTGGACTATACTATCTTACACAGACATGGAAAACCAAGCTTAGCTCTGGAAGGCAGTTACAAATGTGAATGTTTCTTTGCAGTGGGCGGGGCTCCCGTGCCTTCAGCCACGTCTGTGTAAGCAGAAGAGGTCTTCGTGACAGATCTTTGCCGTACCTGTCCCTCAGGTCCTGGCATTGACCCTAGGGCTCTTTACAAAGACTGTGGTTGCCAAGATGCCAGATCCTTAAGGATTTGACCTGGCAACAAAAGGGAAAAGGGAAAGGGGATGAGAACTAACATTTACCGAGTGCCAACTACATGTTGGGAAAGGTTCTAGTGTACACATGAGGACACGGCAGCTTTTAAAGGTTGAACAACTTGCCGAAGACTACATGCGTCTGTCTGACCTCAATGCCATGTCCAAGGAGGACTCTGCTCCCTTTTTCAAGCCAGTGCTTAGAGCTGCTTTGAGCTAAGAAGGAGATTGAGGTGGGCGACATAGATATGAAATGTTTGGAGTAGCATGTAACTAGGCCCCCACATTTTCACATGAACTGATAGATTATTTTAAAGGGCAATAATCAGATTTTAGTTATTTTTTCTAAAAAATTGCCTGTCTATAAATATATGTATAAAAATATAAAGTATTTTATTATTCTTATAACCTGTATCAGTACTAATAAGGAGAAAAGTAAAACGAGAACAGATGAGCCACCTTGAAGAGTGTGGCTAGTTCCCCAAGATAACAGAAGCTATTTTAAGAGACATGCATTCAGGGCAGGTGAATATCGGGTAGTTCTGTTTTACGTGCTGTGTAGCTGGCTCATTGGAGGGTCAGGCCTGAGGTTGGTCCCCTGTCTGACCGCCGTCAAAGGGGTATGTGTTTCACCTCAGTCAATCTCTGCATAAATGGTGTAATTATATGTAACCACCAACAGACGGGAGCAGCTCTGTGTTTTCATTACTTGCAGAAAAATATCGAGAAGTAAATGGCTATCATTATTTCCCCCTCAAGGCTCCTTTCCTATAAGAGCCATTTTATAGTCATGGGCCTTCCATTTACTCAGAGGTCAGGAAGAAGAGCTTAGTTCAAACCACATTTGGTTCCGTTGGCCTGTCATGCAAGGAGTCAGAGAGGAAAATCGCAAGTCACGGTGCTGCTTTCTCCAGGGAGCAGGCCCCGCAGTGCTAAGCACCACAGTGTGACAAGCAGCTGTGACAAGCAAATAGGGGTAGTAAAAGGCTCCACTGAAAAGTGGAAAGGGGAGTTGTCATGACGGAGTGAAGGAGGCTGGGAGAGCTTGAAGGTCAGTGGGGATATCTGGGACTCTAGTAAATAGCAAGGAAATGTAGTGTCTAATGCCCAGGATCCAGGGGTGCAGCAAACCAGAGGAAGCTGGCACAGATGTTGGAACTGTGAAAAGGGCCCCAAAGCGGAATGAGAAAAAGGCCTAAGAGTAGAATAAGAGCGTGGTTGGAAAGAAATAGGTTTCTCGGAGTTGTAAGGTGGAGCTAGGGAAGTGCCCAGACCAAACCTGTGCTTGGCTCCTGGTTGCTCTCTTGCTGGCCATGTGACCTTGGACCAGTCACTCGTCCTCTCTCACCTTCCCTCCCATCTAAAACAGGGGTGCTAATACCTGTCCTGCCACCTTCACAGCACTGTGCAGTGTCCAGCTATTGAGTGGGCAAGGGAAGGGGCCTTGTCAAATTCATCAATGGTCTAAAGGGACTTGGAGAACCTAAACAAAGGCCCCTGCTGGGGCCGTGACACAGCAGACTACCAGATATATTGTGGGTATAACTCTGAGGCAGCAGAGGGTGAGGAGTGGAGAAGAACTGACTCCAGAGGGTGCGACTCTTTAATTGGGAGATGTAGGAGTTTATCCCGAAGGCACTGCTGGAACGGGAGGTGCAGGCATTTCAGGCAGATGGGCCAGGTGATGAGCTCAGAGGATGCCTGATGGTCACCGCCCTGGCTGGGGAGGAGTGGCTGGACATGGAAGAGCCCTGGTGGCCCTGCCAAACATGTGGGCTTTCCTCTGCAGGTAGGGAGGCCCCTCAGAAGGTTTTCATTTGTTTGCAAATTTTCAGATTAATAGTAGCACAAAGGTTGAATGGAAACGGCAAGGCTAGAGGTAGAGAAACAAGTTGGGGCTCTGTTGAAGACACCAGGGATTGCTGCAGAGACCGCAAGGGGAGGTGCTTAGAGAATGGCAGTATTTATTATTTCATTTTAAAATAATAAAAAAACTCATGACACGTTAATAGAAAGAACATTTTCCTTGAAAAATACCTTTTACCGAAAACAAAAAAAGGGATGAAGAGTAACATTGATGAGATACGTAGGAATTTAACTCTTGTTTGTATCGATTAGCCTATGGTAAAATTGGTTTCCTTATGTCGTTTCTCTTAAAGTCGCAGAACCTATCGACAATGTTAAGTGAGGACTTACAATACATATGTAAGAGGAATGAAATTTAAAAATATGCACATTTTCTAAGTAAGAAATTTATTTGATTAAATGACAATATATTAAGATACTTGAAAACTATAAGGCTCTATTCAGACAAAATGTATATTTATTATAAAGTAAATGGTATCAATGTAATGGCACCTAAAAACAGAAAGAATGAGTTTCCTATAAATAATATGTCTATATAGAGCATTCATAAAATCCTCATGTACTTTATTTAAAACTACGTTGCAACGGTAACAGAAAAACCTGTAAATAGTACTTACAGGCAGGTTTCTTAAATGACACTTATGTCGATCTACACATGGTAGTTATGGGTTCTGTGACAATCAAAGCATGGCTGCCCTCAGTGAGAAAAAAATGTGTCCCATGAACAGAAACCATGCTTACACTGCAACCTCAAGCTCCCTACACAGTATCTTAGCCTTTCAAATCCCTGGGAATTTGAATGGAGTAGGTGGGAATTTTTAGTCACTCTAGTTGGGAATCATTAGAAAAAGAGTTTGGGAAACCAGGGTTGCAACGAGGGAAGGGTGGGGAAACTGAGGCATGGCAAGGTCAGAGGCATGGCAGAGCAGCTTTCGAAAGGACCAAGGAAATGGATGAAAGAAAAAAACAGCAGTGACTCCTCGGAGCTGCACCCTGGCGTCTGCAGGGAGGAGGACACTGGGCCCAAAAGATCAGGACTGACCCGCACAGCCAAGTGCTCAGCCAGGCGCCACCACACACTCGCAGGAGCGTCTTCAATGGAGGGCGGAGTCATACCTGGGTGCACCAGGGACAGGTAGAGTGTGTAGGTTACATCAACTTTCCCCAAAGATTTTTCCAGCATTCTAGTGACTCTGTTTTGGGGCCATGATAGGGCCTGGGAGGCAAAAATTAGCAGCTACAAGTTATAGAGCCAGAAAAGCTTCAGACATGTGGAAGGAAGGCAAACCAGACAGGAAGAAGGTGACATCTCCTGGTGTGGACACTGATGGCAGAAAAGCACACAGGTGTCCAATGGTTAAAGTGAAATTGAACCATAGGGAGCTACAGAAAAGATCCCAGAAAGCAAAGGATGGTAACTACAAAATAATTATATAGCACCCATTATTACTAATTTAAGATACATAAACATCATTGAGGATCTATCTAGTGTCTGTGCTATTATTTTATGAATAGAAGTATTTAAGTGGGCTTTCAAAATATTACAAATGACACATACATTCTGGTATAAATGTAACACTCCAGATTTAAACAACAGCAATTATGTTACATTTAAACATAGATTTGAGGTTATATATAGAATCATTTTTGCAGACCATTTTCTGAACCTTGGTCACACAGCTAAGTGAGTACCGAAAAACACAGGAAGCATCTTATTGGTGGCTTTGGCAGCCAACAAGCTTTTTTGTCTATGTATTTATGCCTCATACAAAGATATATTTGTTCATTTGTATAAATAAATTTAAAGTCATCCATAGGAGATCTTACACTTAAAACTCTTTCCTGTTTTCTTATCTGCTTCTTTGCTAACAAGTCTACGTGAGACGGCTCCTCAGCGGCTTGTGGTTCCTTTTCTCTGAGTCTCATGGTCTTCCTTAGAGGTCTGTATTGGAAAATAGTTTCATGTTTTCCATCAAGCTAAGTGGCTTTTATAAGATTCCTAATCTTGAGATGACAATCTTCTTATGAATGACACTGATGCATATGTCCCACACACATATTTTAATAAAAATAGTAAATGACTTTGCATCACCTAACTTTAGCAGTGTGCTTTTAAAAGTGTTTGTTCCTAGCACTACAGAACATAACCTCCAAACACAACCAGGCTGATCATCAGAGATGACCTTCTCCACAGTCTGAAGTTGACAAAGTGAGACAAACCTGAAGATGAGTCAGGGTAAGGAAATCCCAAGGTTCTGTGGACTCACAGAACATTAAAAATGTGGCCTCAGCAGAATCTAAAATTACTTTCTACATAGAGAAGGACGTAATCGCTAATTACTCTACAGAGTGATTTCGTAAATTATTCTTAGGCATGTGTAAACTAAATGGTCGACATGATCTTACTCCAACAGTTAAGGGAAAGCAGTATTAACACCATTACTTCATAGCTGTACACACGATCTCAGGCACAGAAAGAGAGAGTTCAACCTAATATATCTTTAAAATCTCAAAGCCATGACTAAGTCATTCACCTTTGCTTCATTTCCCCAAAATAAATTTCGAATGTAGCATGCTGAAGAGACTGCTACAGTAGCAAATTGAAATCAGCTTTCCTACTGTGATGTTAAAAAGCCAACATTAACATTAAAAAAAAAAAAAATTAAAAAAAAAAAAAGCCAACATTTGATAAAGCTGTTGGGAGCTAGATTCTCAGGTGTAGAGGTTTTCTCAGTGAGGGACCTAGCATGTAAATTTAACTCAAGTGAATTTATTAAAATAATTAGCTTAAAAAAAGAAAAAAAGATTTAGGAAAATGAGTGACCCCAGAGTAGCTTATATATCTTCCCTAACAGAAATTACCTCTTGGCAAGAGATGTTTCTTTTGGCTCAGCTTACCTGAAAATATTTTCATTTGTAACTTTTCTTAGCTATTTAATATAACAGGGGTCTGACTTGAAGCTGGTTCTAGTGGATGAAACCAAATAAACATCAGTGGGGTCTGATGGAGCATTCTCAGCGTCACAGTCACACTCACCAGATTGACCACTGAGGTAAACAAACTTCCCATTTCCCAGCAGCCATGTACCACCATTCCCCAAACACGATTCTAGAAGAGAAGAGAGAACTGGAAGCAGGCCCTCCCAGCAGTATCTAGGTTGGGTGCCCAAGGCATGGCCTGTAATGAGCTGTCTGTCCCCACAGCTGTGTTCACACTTGCAGCTCTGACACTGGGGATCTGGCACACATTTTAAAGAGACATCTAAGGCTCTGGAGGAACCATCTGAATCTTAAGAATCCTAACCAAAGCATGAAGCTGTCCATGTCAGTCACTCATTCTGTGACACTTGCTTGGCCACCTGACTCTCCTGTCCTCCCTACCCCAAGTAAAGTGTCTCCCACACCAGAATGTGTGGGGCAAGATGGCTCCAAACCACCAGTAAGTTAGTTTAGCTGAAGGCTGACAGCTCAGAATGGCTTCCATCTGTTATCTTTCCTGCTTTAGGTTTCACACCAGTCTATAGATAGCCTAATATAAGGGCAACGTGAGAAAAGTCCGATGAGTTTTGTCCATTATCAAGCTATTTACACAATGCCCAAATCAGTAAGGTGATCTAGTGGAATAATGTGTCTGGCCTCGGAGAAAAACAAACACCAGTCGAATCATGTCGTCCTTTAACATTTTCCATCCAAAAAAAAAAAAAAAATCAATTGAGCAAAGCCTGAGATTCCCTGCTTTTTAATGTTGCCTTAATCACAATTTCAAACTTACATTGTTAAAACTATCAAACGGACAGCGCCACGGCCATGGAAGAGAACAAATGGTCTGTGAGGAAGATTTTCCACAACTTGGAAAAATAAGTGAAAAGGCATTTACATTGACAGAACACTAAGATTTCTTCAAGTTAAAATGATAGTGTATCTAAAAAATACTGTGAAAATATATCTCTCAAAATAGAAACTAGGTTTAGTCAGAAGGCTCAGTAAAACAACTACTTACAAAGGTGACCAATAAAAAGGAGAGCTAAAATAACCTTCCCATTTTTTTGACTCTTCCTCACTTTCCTGCCCTCAGACTGTCCCAGTCTGGATGTATTAAAGCAGAATAATCTAAAAGCAGTGAAAAAGTGCTGGTATTTTTCAGGATCTCTTCAAGACAATTTTCATCTTGGTAACTTGTCTCTTCTCTTTGATCAAGGCAACTGATGGACTTTAAATGTTTTTGGAGACACGAGTTCAAAGACCTCGTCATCACCTTCCACCCCTTCTTCTATTGGTTTCATCTTGGCAGAGGCTCGCTGGTGCGGGGATGACACATCTGTCAAAGACACAGAAAGGAAAACCACTTAATACACATCCTGTCTTGATGCTGGCATGATGTATTGATTATCAACTCCAAATGGAAAATAAAATTCCTTGGGAATCTAGAGTTGGTACCAGATATGCATTTCTCTTAACACTGTATTTTCAGTTGAAATTTTTTTTTTTTTAGGAAGGCACAGCTCACAGTGGCCCATGTGGGGATTGAACCAGCAACCTTGGTGTTATTAGCACCACACTCTAACCAACTGAGCTAACCAGCCATCAGTACTGTATTTTCAAACCAGCGTTTCAATAAAGCAACCAAGTCAAGTGATTCTCAATCATGAGAACAAATGTGGAACAAATTCTACTGCATGTGTTTGTATGATATGAGCTTCTCACACATACACAGTTCCCAGTGTGTTGCCCTAAAGTCTGTTTAGGACTCAGAATGTCCCTAGATTAATATCATACATGGTGCATGGAGACCCTGGAAAGCTGATTTAACTCCTAATTTCCCTAAGTATGGTTCTATTCTAAAACTATAGAACCTAAAAACATCGGTAGCACTTCCTAAATGAACAGTTCTTGTTATCACCTGTCCAGCCACTCCCTGGACTGATATGGGAGATGGAGAGGGGGTAGGGAGCGAGTCCAGGCATGCGGGAGAGGAGCCAGGGGGAGGAAACGCAATCCCGAGTAGCAGCAGGGGCAAGCGCATCCCAGGGCCGTTTGGGATGCCATTTAATCAAAGGAGCCAAGCAATACCTGATTCATTCATTCAGTCCCTCATTCATTCACACATTCACCAAATGCTTATTGAGCATCTACCATATAATGAGCACCACACTTGATGTAGAAAAAATCTTGTGTAAGTAAGAGCAGAACTTATTATAGATAGGTGCATAGACTCCTCAAGATGCCTAATGAGCAGCTTACATGCCATCATAAGCATCAACTCCCCTCCATACAGTCCCCACATTCAATGTCAGGATCCATTTTGTCAGGATCCATCTGCCCCACTCACACCTGTGCCATATTCTTGCTGCTCTAGCAGGGCCGAGTGGCGTTCAGCAAATGCTGAACTCAGGCTGGACGTAAGGTTGATGATGGAAGAACAATGGATGAAATCTGACTCTTCAAATACTTGCTGTACAGCAAAGGAGAGTAGCGGGATCCTATTGAGACACAAGCAATTTTTCCAGCCAGCTGTTAGTCCCTGACGAGCATGAGCAGCAACCCACAGGACGTGCCAGCCCTGAGAGCACGCTGCAGTCGGCAAGGAGGCTGGGGCCAGCAGTGAGCCCTCCGCCCCACGGCAGGCGGTATGACAGTGGTCATGCCCGAGGTTCAGGAAACATTTCTGGGGTTCAGTTCCCTGCTCTGCTTCTTCCTAGCTGTGTGACCTGCACTCCATTACGAAACCCCTCTAGGCCTCAGTTTCCATACCTGTGGAAAAGAGATATCCACAGGCCCGGCCGAATGGGGTAGGTTAAACAAAATAAATCATGTAATGTGCTTAGCAGGGTGCTAGAAAATATCACTAAATGTCATTTATTATTGTGGGGACAGAGCCCCAGAAAGTAGTTTCCAGGCTCTCGGCCTCACATAGAAAGGTGTTGGCTCAGGTAGTAAATGGCCATCAACTGTGATTGGATAGCCATCAGCTGTGGCTAGTTGGCCATCAGCTGTAACCAGTGAGCCATTGGTCACTAATATAACTGCCTTGGCTACGCTAGCAGCAAGTGGGGGCTAGCAAGAAGATGGTGGCTGAGCCGACAAGAGCGGATTGCAGAGAGGAGGATGCCGCCAGCGAGAATATAGTGGTATGACTCCCCTACTTATGGCTCCGTGGGTGTTCCTTTTTGGCCTCACCATATTCTGCGTTCTTATGTGGGGAGCAGGAGCAGAGAACCCGCATGCCTCCCCGCACGACAAATGGCGCAGCGAGCAGGGTCTCCCTGCACGACAATTATTAACTACATAGTCACTGCCCTACATCTGGGGAAATGCCACTACCTACAGCCACATCTTCCAACATAAAAAGGTCATAATTACGCAGGCCTGGACTTTGGTATCACTTACGTGTTTTTTGTACATACACAGAAATTGTTCACCTTCAAACATTTACAGTCAATTAAAATACTGAGTTTCTTGAAAGACAACTGACATAAACAGTAGAAAATAAGCGTGTATTAAAAATGGCCCAAGAACCTAATTCTGTCAAAAAACCCAGCATGGCAGAATCCTCCCAGGCATGTTCTTTTTATCCTTTTTCACAAAGGTGACATCGAACATACCAAACACAACCTCCAGTTCGCATATCTACTCGTGAACACTGTCTCTGTGACCTTGAACAGCTACTTCACTACTCTGTGCCTTGATTTCCCTCTCTGTGAAACAGGAATAATAATACTACCTACTTCATATGGCTGTCAGGAGGACTACATGCATTAATATCTGTAAAGCTCTTACTTAAATCAGTGCGTGGGAATAAACACTTTGAAATGTTTGTAAATCAAGAAAACGAATGTATTAATATGCTCTTTGGAGGGCAAGGGCCTAAACAATTAGAAAATTTGTTAAAATTCATCATTGTCCACAGGGATGGCAAATAAAGGGAATGAGACTAGTGCTTGAATAGAGGATTGTGTTTCTCAGTCTAAACTGCCCTGAGTGTAGCACAACCGTCTTTGTTGTTTTTTCAAACAATAGCCATGGCTCCCATCATAGTACTTCTAGCCCCAAGTTATGATTGAGTCTCATGAAATATTAACTTAGGATGAGTATTTGCAATCAGATAAAACCCTCAGAACAAACAAGATGGTATTTCTAAGAGCATTAAACCAAAGCAATAATGTAGATCATTCAGGCATAATTGTATAACACACATAACAGAAACACGTCCAGTTTATTTTCAGTGGGGAAGTGGGACTAATTGATCTCCAGTGTTTAAGCCCATCTATCAAACCAGGGGTGACATTCTACAGTATCCCAAGGCTTCTACGTACATTGGGGCCAAAATGTTATCTGACCCACTGACTACCTCACTAATCACTGCTTTTTTCAAATGAGAGAGAATGAAGAGAGGACGCAGAACAACTGGAAATGACCTGGTGTAAACTTTCCAAGAACTTTCAGCTTCTCTGTGAAAAAACTTATTCTGTTCTCACTATGTCTGCCTGGGAAAAGAAGAGCTGTGGTAGTTATTATATAACATTAAAAGATAGTAAGGCAAGGGTCATCCACAGTGTGGGGGTGACATCCAGGGGTCATCAGGTTGGGCCTTCTTCCCATCCACTCCAAGCTCTAATAAACTCACTGTTCCCCAAATTCAACCCATCCTTTCCCTCTTCTCCTCTTGCTTTTCTCTCCACCTGGAATGGTCTCTCCACTCACATCCCCACCCACCAAATTCCTGTCCATTCCTCAAGGTGGAGTTCAAACCCCACCTCCTTTCATTTGTAGTCTTCCCTAATTCCTTCTGTGAGGAGACTATATTCTTCTCTAAACAACTACAGCCCTTACACATTCTCACCATATATGGTCCCAAGCACCTGCCTCTCTCCCTTATTGATAAACAAGCATCTGGAGGGTTGTAACTGCAGCCTCTTAGAAGCACCCCACATAAAGCCAAATCCTTCATAATTACTTAGCATATGAAAAAAAAATCACTCCTCTGAAATGCTGCACTGGGCCTTCAGAAAGCTGATTGTGAGGGGGTGGGAAAGACGCACGGCCATAATATTTCATCTCTGACGGGTCAAGCACCCACCCTATTAGTGGAGCATCACCAGCATTCAACGGTAAGCCCTCACTGTGGAAAAGGACTGTTACCACTATTTTGTATCATGTCCCACGGGGACTCACTTTCATATAATTGACTGACTGGACTGTTTACACCAAAGTGTACTGTCCCCTCAAGTAACTGTCAATAAGGTTCGTCAGTAACATCATCTGCTACCAAGTTTTCATCCAATCAGCAAACAGAATCTTCGAGTGATGACAAGGTGCTAGGGGCTGGGTTAAATGTTGGGAAATAAAAAGGAATTGGACGTAGTCTGATTCTTATTTGTCAGGAACTCGACGCACTTTTCAGAGTAATTCATCCTCATCTCATCCGTACTATCATTTCTACTCTATACTCAGAAGCTAGAGCAAAGAGAACCTGAACAACCAGTGAAAGCAAACAGAGTGGGGGAGCTGCTATGGATGAATGCCTTTTCTCACCAGGGAGTGAACTACTTTGAAATATATTCTGGCAGGATAAATCAGGTGGCCGTAACAGCCTGCAAGATTGCATTTTTCTACTGACACTCTTTTTTTTTTTTTTATTCGTTTCAGGTGTACAAAACAATGTAATAGTTAGACATTTATCATTTATATCCCTCACACATTTTATTTCAGGCTTTGTGGCTGGGTTAGAGGCCACAAATCCCCCAGATCTCAGTTCCCACAACAACAGCGCCTGTTGCTCTTTCTGCAGCCCGGCAGATGCACTGAAGGCATCGGAAAGTCGGCCTGACTTGTAACTGCCAGAAGCTACCCAGTGCCAGCAGGCTGCCTGACCCTTCGATAGGAATCCGCCACTTGCAGAGAGTGGCCACACTTTGTACCAACTTCAGTTAGCCCGGGCCTCCTGTCCCACCAAGGGCCAAGTATGATGTGCACCTGGCCCTACCTGGGACTCTGCCGCTGTCATGGCCAGAAGAAAGGCAAGCTTCCCCTCAGGGGAGCGAGGGGCTCCCCTGACCTGAGACCCGTGTTCTCCAATCTCAGCGGGAGACCTGCTGGTGCAGTGGAAAGACTCAGAGGCCATTACTACACTGCTAGAAATCATTATTTTGTCCACTATAAATACAAACCCCATCTGGAGTATGCATACGCACCAAAAAAGAGAGGATACTCTGCTTTAAAGGAACTAATTTACATTTCACAAGTCGAACATTAATAAATTCTTTCTACATGTTTGCCTGGGTTTTCATTATTTTTATGCACTGATCATCATCAGAAATTTGCCCAGAAGGCCCAATATCTTACCCGAAATTGTTAAAACAGTTACGTCAAGAGTTACCGTTGCTTGAGGGATGTTTCAGATTACACCAGGTAGAAAAAACAAACTTCTGTCCAAAAGACTTACAAGTCCCTCCCACAGAGAAGGCACAGCCAGGGGAGCAGAACTTACTAGAGCTGTACCCCACATTCCCAGTGTGTTCAGGTGAGAAAGAGAACTGTAGCACCATGCAGCAATTCCGTGGGTGAGAAAGAAAAACTCAAACTCACAAACATGGGCTTGGGCAACTGTAGAAGACTGAGATTTAGAGGAGCCCAGAACCAAAGAGAAGATACTTCCACTCGGGCCAGAGCACAGCGGGTGACACCACCATGGACACACACGCGATTTGGATCCGGGCAGCAGTCTTTCCTCAACAGACCTGTTCCGACAGCGGCTAGTATCGGATCCTAAGTGATGGGGACAGGGGTTTGCTATTACAATCCACTGCATGTCCTTGAGGGTCGTTTGCAGAGTGTAAACTGGCCATGGGCCTCTGTGAAGGACGGGCTCAGGCCGTCCCACCAGACCCTTTTCTGTCTCCCTAAAGTCCCTAGTGAGGAACCACACGTGCACCAGGGAGCTCTTGTGTAACTGTCAAAATTGCCGTCTTGCGCAGTAAAAAATCAGCTAAGAGAAATCCCCTTTGACAGGATTCGGTCCTTAGTAAGCTTCTTTCCATTTCAGTGTGTTTCTAATTATGAGAGACCAAGAGCCCCTCCTAGCAAGTCAAAGTAAACAGACGTATGTATTGTTCTTACATGACCAGTGAAGGTCACCACAGTCCAGAGAATAAATAAGCGACATCAAGTTTGATCTTCAGATAAATACAGTACTATGACATGAAGTTCAAGTGACTTTTTTCTTTGCTTCAGAAGCACACTTACTAAAAAGGAGCCACGCTTTTGTAAATTATCCAGTATAATGTAAGCGTTCCCCCATCCCTCCTCTTTTTAACTCTGATGACATTTTCTTCATTCCTTTCAAGGTGTTCTTATTCTATTATGTTTAACCATCTGGCCAACAGCTTTAGCAAGTAATTAAAAAACCTTACAGGGGTTTAGAATTTTAATTAGATCATACAACTTTTTGATGAATGGAGATGGGGAAGGATTTAATGGCTTCTTTGCTAGAAAGGATTATCATCTTTTGTCCTGCCTCTGATTATTTATATAAGCTATTTCTAAATTTAAAAAAATTTTTAATTGAGATCATAAGATATTTCTAAACTACAGAAATTGAGTTTGGATTGAAGCTTTCTGAACAATAATGTTGAAGGGTAGGTATGGCCTTTGTACCTAATTTTCCTTAGAGGGACTCAGCACCAGCAGTGACGGACTCAAGCAGAGAAGTGTACAAATTAGGGCAAATGGGGAGGTTGGAGGAAGTTAGTGGCTCCCATGAGGAGGTTTTCTCTGGCCCCAGGAGTCATCCTCAGGCCGATGCCTGACTACTCAGATGGGCACTCAGGGCTTGGAGCTGCATGGCAACAGCCGTGAGCAGCCAAGGAACAGTGCCAGTCCTGTAGCCCCTTCCTGCCCCAAAGAGAAAGCTCCAGAACCTCAGAGATGGTGGACAAATTCAGGAGAACAGAGAAGGCATTTCCAGGATGGCAGACGTGTCACAGACCCAGAGAATGACCAGTCTAGGGTGAGGGAGGAGGATGGGAGAAAGATCTCTGAGAAAAAGGGAATACAGAATTGCTGAACTGAGAGAGTGAAGATATAAGACAAAGAAATGCAAGGATAAGGAAAAAGAAAGGCAACTAGAGATACCCATAAAAACAAAAAGCAATACGAAAAGGCATGAAGCAACCACTCGGTGGTTTTAAGAAGGAACGAAAGAGAATTCACCTAAAGGAATGGATAAGAAGCTAGATGGGGATATAGTGGATGAGATAGCCCCACAAGCAAAGATAAGAATAAAAAAATTTTAGGGAAAAAAGGAGGGTCAAAGCATGAAGTAAATTGGTATGATTTTTATGTTGTGTACAAAAGCAGAATCCGTTTGTACTTGATATTAGGAACAGTCTCCTTTGAATAGAACAGGAGTCATGACATTGGAACCAAAAATAAAGACATGTAGTCACAGCCCATTATTTGTTCTGAATAAAGCATAATAATGTCAACATTGTTTATTTGCTTTAAACTTTGCAAAATAACCCATAGATAAAGCAAGGAAAATCTAACTGCAGTTATTAAAGAGAATGGAATATTTAATACCACTGAACTGCACACTTAAAAATGGTTAAGCTGGTAAATTTTGTTATGTGTATGTTACCACAATAAAAAAATTAAGAAAAAGAAAAGAGGACAGAATATATATGCTATCAAGCTTGGTTATTTAAAAGTTAAAGAAGAGACCCACAATAGTTTGAAGGTAGAAGGGAGAAAGAATAAGAAAGGCTAGTGATGCTACAGTTCTCACCCTAAAAACGCTTCAGAGAGAAAAAGAAAGAGCTTTAGTGTGTTATTTAATGTTACAAAAGTCAACAATAAAAGGATAAAAACTAGTGATATCACCATACTGAGCAGATGGGGAATAGTAAATTAAAAGTGAGCTAAGTTAGTGATAAAGGTTATGTGGCTAAATCAATAAATAACAGCATATTATTTAGCATTTTGGACAAAAATTGTTCCAATGTGATTGCTCCTCGGGAGTAGTTCGGAGGGGGTCAGTTCTTTTCATTGAAAGACTTTTTTTTTTTACTGTTTGATATCTATGTATATATATTTAATTGATAATTTTTCAACTTTTTGATTAAAAGATTACACATGTATAACTATCAAATCCCTCTACAGGCATTTTACAGATGAGAAAATGATGTGGGAGGATAGAGGCCATCTAATGGATTGGTGGAGGGAAGGGGTCCTAGAGACAGAGAGCACAGCCCCTATTGCCCTACTGGCTGTGGGACCAAAAGCCCAGAGGAGATAAATGTCATAGTCCTCAACCCCAAAAGGGGAAAATGCAGCATGTACCTCACTGGGTGTTTGTGAAGATTAAATGAGGACACGTATGAAGTGGTCAGGATGTATCTCCTGCTCCAGCAGTGGTTGAATATCCCCAAACAAGTTTATACCCACATATGGATATGGATATTTGTAAGGAAAAAAACAAAGCAAGAACTTAGAACCAATTCAACACTTCTTTGTTTTAGGGCCAGCCGAGTGGCCTTGACCTGGTTATTTAACCTCCCCAAGCTGTACTCTACTCATTTACAAAGTGGGGGGTACTGCTTTCCACTGGCCACCTTGGTGGGTCTGAGAATTGTTTGTGGGCTCCTCTTCTTCTGTATTCCTGCAGCCTGATCACATCTCCTTTTCTCTACCTCTCTGTATAGTTCATGGAAAGCTTGTAATTTATCAGTCTACAATTGTTCACAAGGGGAATGAAATACAAATTGAGTTGAACAGATTATTTTATGAAACCAACCTTGAAACTAAGAATGCTGTATTGGTTTTTTGTATCTTTCCAGGAAAATAAATAGGTAAGAGAGCTGAGAGAAGCTCATTATGTCAGATACGTTGCCAGTGTTTGCAGACAAGAATACTAACTGGATGCAACCTAACTTGACTTAAAACATATTTGTGCAAGTAGGTCATATACAATTAGTAGACTGTCCAGAGAACCATCTTGACATTAATAACAAAAAAATACTTGAAAAGGTATTTTTTTTGTCAGTAAGAAATCTCTCTCTAAATATTTCATAGTGTCTTTTTAAAATCATAGATTTTAATTATAATTTTTGAAAAAAAACAGATGGTTTATACTAACAAAATCTTTTAAAGATGAGTTCCAACTGACTCAGGATTTAAGAAACAAACAAATAAACCAAACAATAGGTTATTTAACCCCAATTAACTAACAGTTCTGCACCTTTAAAGGAAACATAATCTGTCCTGTTGTTGCCATGACAATGCCTGTGTTCAGTATCACTTATCAGTGATGGAACTGCCAAGTACAATCAATCTGTGTGTGTGTGTGTGTGTGTGTGTGTGTGTGTGTGTTTATACATTGCATGTAATGAGCTAAACCTCACACAGAAGAGAAGAGACAGTAAGATGACCAGGTACCCTGATAAGCACCTTGGTCCAGGAGCAGAGAGAAGAAAGCTTATATCCATATGAGAGCATTAAATCCTTCTCTCATGTTCTGAATACCTTGTCCCTTCTGGTCCTCCTGTCACACAATCACACTTCCAACCATGAAACTCAAGTAAATGAAGCAAGCAAAAAGAGTTAAATTAATTGGGTTAGGAGCTACTGAATCAACAGATAGGAACTATTTTTTTCCTCAGGCTATCTTGTTACTTCACTTTCTTCCCTTTAAAAGATAATTTAATGTGGAATACAGAATCTGTGGAGTAAAGAGTAGTGGTCTTGCTCTGGATTTAGCATCATGTGACGTGTAACAACAGAGCACAACATAAGAAATGGAATCAGTAGAAATTTCATTGAAATAGTTCACTTAAAGTTTCCCTTCACCTTTTCCTGAACTGCATTTCTGTTTAACTGAACATATACTATGTACGCTATGAAATATGTTTGTAGCCCTATATCCCATACTGGTCAAGATCTTTAAAATAGTGCCTTCACCAGAATCTATGCAAGCTCCTAGGTCTACCTACTAGTGGACAGGACATACAAGAAACATCTTCACTACCCCAGGAGGATGCAATCAACAAAATTCCAGAATGTATGGAATTCTACAGCCTCGCTACTCAGAAGTGTAGTGCTTGGGCCGGCCACATTGGCAGCACCTGGATATCTGTCAAACAGCTGGACTCCCAGTCCCAACCCCAGTCTGCATCAGAATCTTTAGTAAGATCTCCAACTGACTCCTATGCACATTTCTGAGTAAGAATAAGTGTTCCACAGGACAAACAAAAAAGCCCAAAACAAAACAAAAATGCAGAAACACACACAGAGAGACAGAGAGAGAGGAAAGGGGAGCCCAAAGATTAAAAGAGACTTTAGAGGTGTATCAACAAAACGCAGTGGCTACATGCTGATACTGATTTGAAGAATAATTACGAGAAGTACTCACATGCAATTTATTGTTTAAATCTACTTCGGTATTTGAGTTAATGACTAATGTAAATGTCGTTTAATTAAGAAAATATATAAAATAAATTTAATTGTTAGAGAGTAGCATTGCTCGTAATTTTGGAAATACACACAAGGCAAAGTGAAAGCTAACCAAAAGCTAAATGACTGGAGAGTATTATTGGATAATTTTAAATGTTCTTATGTAGAACTCTTGTACAAAGAATAAGGCAAAAATTTTCACTGAAATGGAAATTAACCAGTCTACGAACACCTGTTTGCAGCACTACTTGGTCATAATGACAGATTAGGGGATGGTAGGCTTCTCCAACAAAGTAGGACTGAAGGGAAAGAAGTGACTTTGGGCGAGCCACTGCCTCCTCACTGAGCGCAGGCGGACACAACTGCAAAGGCGTCAGAATCACATTCAAATGCAACAATGGGTGTGAAAGTGACCTGTAAACTATCAAACACTAGTCAAATGTTATACGCATTTTTTTTCTTTTCTTTTTAAGACATAGAGATGATATGGTCTAACAGCATGGGCTTTGGAATCAGATAGGATACCTAGGTTTGTATTCCAGCACCTCCCCCTGTGGAACTGGAACAAGTGAATAAGCATCTCATATTCCCAATGTCCTCATCTGTAAAATGCAATGTTATTCACTGGGATCGACTGTGTTATTGTCAAAGTACCTGCTTTCCCTCCCTCATCAGGACCCTTCCTGCGCGGACCCTGCAGGATTAAAGATCCATTCACTAATGGCGGTTCTGGCAAAGTGACTTCTCTGGTGCAGGGAACATGAGTGGAAGTGGCAAGGGCCACTTCCAAGCAGGGGCTTAAGAGCCATTGGATGATTCTGCCACTACTGTCTTCCCTCTGCCAGGACAGGCAGTGACCCAAACAGTAGTTGCTCCTTTGGCATTCCAGAGTGAGTTAGACACCAGCCTGGAGCGGGACCCAGTGTGCACATGAGTGAGAAAGCAGCCTGTTCATCACAGACAGAGATTGGGGTGGGGAGGCGTCTGCTAATGCCGCCTCATCTAGCAAAAGCTAATATACCTCCCCCTGTGCAGAATTATAGTGAATATTACATGTGATTATGTATAGAGAGTGCCTGAAAAAAATAATAGCTGCTACTGTCAATTAATGTTTGTTCCTTGTTCATCGTTAGCATTCACAAAGCTGATGCCACCACTGAGAGCAGCTGCCAGGCTGTCCCATGTGCACATCAGAAACCTGGAATAATCAGCGCTTAGTCACTAGTTTTAGGGACCTACCATTTACTAAGATCTACTACATGCTCAACATGTGATAAATTGTGTTATGTCAGCCTAACAGTTCTAAGAGGTTGGTTTTGTATTCTCTGTTTTACAAGAAATGTAATTTGTAATATGGAGAAGTAGATGACACATTGATGGGTCTGACAGAAGAAAAATAAAAACAGCCTTCAGTAGTTCTGAGCTAAAACCTAAGTAAAAGAAATAAGAACTAACCAGTTTTTAATGAATTACATGCTACAGTGAATTAAATAATTCATAATCAGTGTCAGTGTTGTGCTTACATCCTAACGTCTTTCATTAAACTGCAGGAGTGAAGCTGAGAGACGCAGAATGAGGACTCGTCAGAGGGAGGCAAGACTGTGGATTTGTCGTTCAATCCATACACACACACACACACACACACACACACACACACACTCAAAAATATGCATACATATGTAGCTAGATGCATTGGTATCATCAATATGCAAGATCTTGCAAAATAAACCTGAGGCTAAATAATTAAACAACTTAAGCAGGTTGTTTTTAGTAGAGCAAAGTACAACTAGACAACAGAACAAGAGGACTAGAAGTTAAAATGTGAGCCTGCACTCAAAGGCAGCACACTTCTTTACAAACACTGAAGTTTGAATTATCCATGCAGGGAATGGCTGTTTGGATAAAACTCATGATTTACTATAACGAAGAGGGAAGGAAACAGGCCAGGAGTTATGACCAGATTTAGGCCTGTGCTGACATAGGACAGATTAGAAAGGTCATGGACTTACTCCAAGTCACCCATCTAATGAGTATTAGAGCAAGAACCCAGGTCTGGATGCATAACATGTGTGGTCAATCCACTGGACACCTGGAAATACAGGTTTCCAGAGGCAAGTACCGTACAAACATTCATCTTGAAAACACGTTTTAATTCTATTTAAACAACATACTCTACATAAACTTTTTTCCCCCTAAAATGGTTTTTACCCCCAAAATATTTAGATTATATAATAAAATGCTACAGAAAAACAAAACTGATTTTAAGACAACAAATGCTCATAAATGCTCATTATATACTGCTTGTTCTCGGTGCTTCCTAAGCAAGAGTGTAGAACTAAGGGGGAAAAGTAAGAACTACAAAAATAAGCTATTCTGTAGGAAAAATAATTCACACAATATTAAACTGCAATTCCCTTTCTGCTGACTTTCTCAATATATGCATGCAATTAAGATGGGTCCAGCTGAAAATGCTTATTGACCACCAAACTGTTTTAACAAGGCAGGGAAACATTTGATATGCTAGTAGATTGCATAGTTTGGTCAACCTCAGTTACTTTCAAAAAGTTACTTGGGAATAAAATACAACCATTTCCAATTTCTCAATTGTATTGCTTCTGAAATCTTCTTTAGGTCCACAGAGCATTTCTATGCCTAGACTATGCTTTGGAAGCTTATACCAAATACATGGTCTTGTCAAGTCCAGGCTCTCCTGACCATGCAATACTTCAAATCCTTAATCCAATTTATCTAAAGCATCCAAAGTTGCAAGATCATTTACATAAACCTTTAGGATTGTTGAATGTGTATCTGTATTTACTTAAAAGTTACTCTGGATTAACATACAATTGGAAATATTAATAGTTTTCAGTCTATGCAATGGGAGAATTTATCTTTTCACTATTTTACATGAATTTGTTCAAAGTTCTTATACTATCATTCTTGGAATAATTATTAAAATAATTTTAAGCAATTAACTCTTGAAATAATTTAGTTTCTCTCATTTTACTTATTAATCATCAATATCTGTGTCATCATTGCTGCTTAAAATGTTTTACAACAATCTAAACTACGGAAGGATCTTGGAAAATTTGACTCTTGATGGATGTGTGAATGAGGTAACTCACAGGGGTGTTGAGTGGCCTACTCTAGGAATATTCCATTATTAGATCACCTGTTAACTCCTGGTGCTCACACTTAGATAACCAGGCCAGCAGTAAAACATCCAGCAGTTGCTTGCCACCATTTTTGACACACTACTGGGTCTAGACTTTCCCTAGAACTAAAATCTTGAAAACAACAAAGCTGAATATCCAGTAAACCATGAGAATCTCTTTCACACTATTCCAGTGAACCAGTATTTAAGAAAAGTGTATGGCAAAACAATTTCTGAAATAGAAATAAAAGTTCTACAGTTGCATTTTAGTTGGTGCGCAACATAGAAAAATTGATTATTTCTATTGATACCTTTAGTTTATCAAATAGTTACTTGCAAAATTATTTTTCTGATCCAACTTGTCATTTGTCTATTTCCAATGCCATCCATCAGAATCCCAAAGTATTATCAGTTTAGGGATAACTTACGAAGAGAGGACACGCTGGAGGTGCCCCGAAGAAACTGGTGTAAGCCGTCTTCGCTGTCACTGGAGCTGGCTATACTATTCCTCATTTCCAGCATGGAGATCTGCGTGCAAAGGCTGAGCTGGTGTTCCAACTTTTTGGTCTTCTGCAAAGCAAAGTTGTAAGATTTCTGACATCTATGGGACTTAGAGCATATATTCCCTGTCAGCAGCATTTACTTTTCCTTGAAATAAGACTACCTGGTACATAGTAACCTAGTAAATACCTCATACATGTTAGCTATAATTTTTATTATATTACTACAAATACATTATAATAAATTCAATATACTCAATTGCCTATTTATTAACCTGAAAAATAATAAGCACCAATCTGATTTGATAAACAGCCTAGATAAAATGACCCTAAGAGAGCATAATCCCATACTCACAGTCCCTGGAGAACAGTACTTATCACAGAAACAATGTTTCCCACATTCTCTTCTGTGATTATTTTAGTTTCCTTCTAAACAAACATGAGGAAATGAAGATCAAATTGCAAATTGTTGAAGACCTATACAACTCTGAAATTCCTAACTGAATTGCCACAGGCTTCCATCCATACCTTTCTTACCACTTACGGGCTTTCTGGGAGGGAGCCTGACAGGAGGGTGTGCAAGACAGGAAGACACCAGGGTTAAAATGCCAGCTTCCTGCTCCCTGAGGTTTGTCAGCCTTTCTCAGCCTGCAACCCACCCCCACCCGCACCCCCACCGCCCAGGCTTCCCCGGCCGGCTGCACTCCCCACTCCCCCCTACTCACTTACCAACTCCCTTAGGTCACTTAGCAGACTCTCCATGAGGAGGATAGCACCTCATCACCACAAATGGGGATCCTGACATTTAGAGACACCTCTAGGTGACGGCAAATATGATAATTACAAAATACTTCCTTGCTCTTGAGAAATGGTTCCCTGAAGGTTCTCTGAATTACAGCATCCCCACTTAACATATAACTAGTCAATGAAAATTCAGAAAAATATACAGAGGGTGCCAAAAAATGTGTACACATTTTATGAAAGGAAAGAAACTATTAAAATTGTAATACTTAGTATATATGGATAACAAAAGACGAACACAAGTCCGGTGTATACATTTTTTTGGCACCCCCGGTATATTGCATAAAGTGAGGTATCCCTCACTATACATATTTATTTAACAAAATAAACACACTCAGAAAAACACTTACTTTATCATTTAAGGTGGGGTCATTCAATGAGTAGAGCTTATTTGTAATGTCTTTTCCTATAAGATACCTAAATATTTCATATAGAAAAGGTTCTGATTCCAGAAAGTAAGTTAATCTTTCTCTTGACCAGCATAAAAATCTGCAGTTATCGTCTGCAATAATGGTGACCTGCCAAAGAACATAGAAAGAAAAAAGTACATCTATGTATATGAATTATAATGATAGTAATTTGGGGGGAGGGAAGAATAGAATAACTTAGTGGGTATTATTATAGCAATGATTTGTCATATTAGTTAAATTAAAATAAGATCCATATACGCAAGCTTCTGTAACTACATATTAGATTATTTTTAAAACCAAGCATTAGGCTGGTGTTCCAATTGGACATACAATTCATGGCTCAATATTTCTTTACACCCCGAAGATTACAACAGAGGTTTAAGAATACAGTTTCAAGCAAAAGACCTAAGGTAAGATTTGTGAGGCGAAGTAATAATACCTGAAAGACCTTCTGCCAGTTGACTCTGCAAACACACAGTAGAGAATGAAAAAACTGAGTCGTGAACTGGTTTTAGGAACAAGGCTGTTACTAATAAGTATGGCTAGTGAGGGTCCTTCTGTCATGTGTATTTCTTGAGTGTGACCTTTCAAGGCTAGCTCCAAACTGGAGCTAGCTCAGAACTGGGAAACCATACCCTTTTCTTAAGTTAGCTCAGAACTGGGAAACCATACCCTTTTCTTAAGTATTGTTACATAGGAAAATGGGAAAGCACTGTAATTGCACTACACAGAGCTCAAATATTCCTTAAATGAATCCTTTCTCCAGAGTGAGGGACCATGCCCTCATGGCTCAGTGTCAAGAAGCCCTTCCTCCCACACAAACCCTCCATCTATCAGTACTTCTCTGAACTTCACGTGGCACTCTCATCACTGGATCCGGACATATCTGTCTCTCCTGAGCACTGAACAGGAGGGACTATGCATCTTGACATCTGAATGTCTGTCTTCCAACACCGAGTGGTCTCAAGGCACATTTATTGTATGAAGTAATTGACAAATGAACACAAATACCATTGAAGGCAAAAACCATTTTATATCTCAACATTAAACCCATTGCCTATCCAGGTAGGAGATGAATAAAAGTTTGTGAAATTGACATGAAGTCCTATCTCTGTCTCACAGCAAATATTTTCAAAGGAGCTCTTTCCCCTTTGTTAGTCACAAAATTAAATGCATTTTAAATGAAAAGGAGGTATTTATGTCTACTACGAGAGACATAACAAATCAAAACCCAGCTTCTCTCCGATGTCAATAGCTGAAATCTGACCTTCAGCAAATTAGAGAGTTTGTCTACTTTAAAAAGTGGGTCAATGTTTCTAGAAAAAAAAGTTTGCCATTATTTATTACATTAAAAGTAGGAATCTCCAAAACCAAACACATTTGGATTTAAGAAATCTATCAGTAGCTCTATGACCCCATAAAGCACTAAATTCCAATCATTCTTTCAACATATATTTTTATGCAGGTACTTAATGCCAGATACTGTTCAAGGCACCGAGGTTACGATGGTGAACAAGAAAGACAATATCCTTGTCCTGTGAAGCTTACATTCCAGTGGAGCAGGCAGATAATAAAGAGATATGATACCCTCAGGTGGAAATAAGTATTTTTGACAAATACAGAACAGGGGAAAGTGGTAGAGAATGACTAGGAAATGACAGTCACACATAATGCCACTCATTTTATATATATGTATGATACTTTTAAATATTCAAGGTGTTTTTATATCTGTCACATAAATGGATCCTCAAAGTTGCCCTAAGATAAGACAGATAATATTCTTCCCTGTCATTTAAATGCCAAATGAGAAGCACTAAAAACTTATTTACAAACACATGTTAATTAGTGGTGGAGTGAGCACTTCTGATTTCCAGCTCAGACACCAGGCCAAACCCTACCCAACATGTCCAATATTCTTCAAGATGATCCTATGGAAAGTAATCTGGACAAGTGACCACAAGTTGGCTCACAGTCCATCAAGAGTCCCTCATACAAAGAACAGCTGGACACATGTCATGAAGCCTACATCCTAGTGAAGGAAGCCAATAATGAGTAAAAACGTATGACAAAAGACAGATAAGATTTATAGAAGTGTAAAACCAAGTCACTCCTAAAGAGTTCTCAGAAACAGTAAGAGATGGGTGAGTAAATGCAAGGCCACTGAATAATATTCTATAGGACTGATTAGAGAAAGGTGAGCACTGAGTAGTCACAGTGGCCCAGCCATGCACCCAAGTGCTTGAAAAAAGGGTTTGGAGAGTTGAGAGCCCTTCATTTTGCAAAGGTGTCATCCATAACTTTGGAAAATATAATTCAATGTATGGGGGGCAGGGAATTAAAATAGGAGTTGGCAATCATCCAGACGAGAAGAAATTATTTCTAGGTGATAGAAAAGGCATTTAACTTCTTTTCAACCATTTTAATAACCTCATTTCCACTGAGGCAATGATTACTTTTAATATGCTCCTACAGTTTGTTTAACAAAGCCATTGCTTATTGATGATTGAAGAATACTTCAAACATGTTTAAATTATTATTACATTTAAACTTAAAAATAGTATTCAAACAATAAGCTTTACCTGCAGTATACCTGCAGCTATACCTGCAGTATAGCTTATAACTTACAAGTCCATAAGAGCAGGCATTTAGTCAGAAGTGGGTAATTACATAGCATATTGGCTGAGGTCATTTTACTTGATAGCTAATGTTTCATTTCTGCCAAATAGTTTTATTTAATGATTTCCTGTCACAACAGTCAAGTAAAACATATTTTTAATGAGGAATATTTAAAACTTCTGTAAAGTAAATTTACATCTTGAGTTATCAGAGTACCTCAGCAGTGCCATGCTTGAGTTCTTGTGAAGAATTTTACTGAAGAAATAAAAGCAAACAGGGCAGTGGACACATAAAGTAATTTCTTTCAGGCAAAGTTAGACTAAGCATTAGCTGTGATTACCTCAAGGTACTGGGTCAGTCCCTCACTTTAGATTCCAAACCAATTCCACACCCTCAAGAACTAGGGTGTCTGAGGGAACCGTAGAACCAGAAACAGCAGTCTGACAGTATGACTGGCTGACCGCCCTCAGGGAACAATTTATTATTTTCTTCATGTATTGTACAACATTTCATACACCAGGAACATGGAAATGTCCCTAAAGTGATCTATTCAAATAATTCTTATTGAGTTCACATAAGCATTTAAAATAAAGCAGAGTCAAAACTGGCAGATTAAATTGCTTCGCAGCTTTACCGAAAGATTTACGTAATATTAGGATAAACTTTTATTTAAATACCAGTTAAAACTTAGTCTTCATTTATTTCACAAGAGCTTGGACATCTGCCTCTGAGACATTCTTGTTCCCTTAAAGTCATTAAGCTTTGATTTTTGGGCTTCACAGTACAGGACATACTTTTGACTATGGGAAGGCAACAGCAGGAGAGAGATACAGAAGAAAAACATGTAAATGGCAAAGAAGAAGAAGCCAAACACAAAAGATGACTCCTATCTTTTGAGTTTTTTAAAAAAGATTTTTATTAAAATATAGCTAACATACAACATTATATTAGTTTCCGGTATATACCATAGTTATTCAAGATTTATGTACCTAAAGAAGTGATCGCTGTAAATCCAGCAACCATGTGACACGGCACCACGCTATCACAGTATTATTGACTATATTCCCTATGCTGTACGTTACATCCCCATGACGTATTTGTTTTATACCTGGGAATTTGGACCTCTTATTCCTCTTCACCTTTCCCCCCCTTTTTAAAAATTTCAAATACAGTTGACATTCAATATTCTTTTATATTAATTTCAGGGGTACAGCATAGTGGTTAGACATTTATATAATTTAACAACTTATCCCCCTAACTAGTCTAGCACCCACCTGGCACTATACATAGTTATTACCATATTATTGACTATATTCCCTATGCTTTACATCCCCATGACTATTTTGTAACTACCAGTTTGTACTTCTTAATCCCTTCACCTTTGTCATCCTGCCCCCAAGCCCCCACCCATCTATCACCCCGATAAATCCAGTGCCCATCTGACATCATATATAGTTATTACATAATTGACTATATTCCTCATGCTATACCCTACATCCCCATAACTACTTTGTAACAACCAATTTGTACTTCTTTATCCCCTCCCCTTTTTCACCCATCCCTAAACCCCCTCGTGTCTGGCAACCATCAAAATGTTCTCTGTATCTATGAGTTTGTTTCAGTTTTGTTTATTTTGTTCTTTAAATTCCACATATAAGCAAAGTCACATTGCATCTGTCTTTCTCTGTCTGACACTCCACTCAGCACCATACCCTCTAAATCCATCCATGCTGCCACAGATAGCAAGAACCCTTCCCTGGCCGAGCAATATTCCATTGTATATATGTACTACCTCTTCTTTACCCATTCATCCATAGATGTAAACCTAGGCTGCCTCCACATCCTGGTCATTGTAAACAACGCTGCAATGAACATATGGATGCACATGTCTCCTCAAAGTAGCATTTTGGGTTTCTTGGGAAAAATACCCTGAAGTGGAATTTATTTGTCCCTTATTTGTCACTTGTTATGACCTATATCTTAAAGTCTAGTTTGTCTGGTATAAGTATTGTTACCCCAGCTTTTTGTTTGTTTGTTTCCATTTTCATGAAATATCTTTTCCCCATCCCTTTACTTTCAGTCTGTGTATCTTTTGATCTGAAGGTTCTTTGTAGGCAGCACATGTAAGGGTCTTGTTTTCTTATCCATTATCCATTCAGCCACCCTATCTTTTGATTGAAGCATTTAATCCATTTACATTGAAAGTAAGTGTTGATACATTTGCAGTTATTGCTATTTTATTATTCGTATTTTAAAATTTTTTTATTTTTTTATTTTTTTGTCTTAAAGAAGTCCCTTCTAAGATTCCTTGTAATCTTGTAATTTTGATTTGGTATTGATGAACTCCTTTAGCTTTTTCCTGTTTGGGAAGCTCTTAATCTGTCCTTCAATTCTAAATGACAGCTTTGCTGGGTAGAGTAATCTTGGTTGTAGGTAGGTCCTTGTTTTCATCACATTGAATATTTCTTGCCAATCCCTTCTAGCCGCAAAGTTTCTGTTGAGAAATCAGTTGACAATCCCTTGTAGGTAACTAACTGCTTTTCTCTTGCTGCTTTTAAGATTCTTTGTCTTTAACTTTTCATATTTTAATTATGATGTGTCTTGATATGGGCCTCTTTGGGTTCATCTTGTTTGGGACTCTCTGTGCTTCCTGGGCTTGTATATTTTTTTCCTTCACCAGGTTAGGGAAGTTTTCATCATTATTTCTTCAATAGGTTTTCAATTCCTTGCTCTCTCTCTTCTCTTTCTGGTACACCTGTGATATGAGTGTTGGTACTCTGATGTTATCTCAGAGGACCCTTAAACTATCCTCATTTTTTTAGATTCTCTTTTTCTTTTTGCTATTTTGTTTGGATGTATTCTGGTACCTTATCTTCTAAATCACTGAATCAATACTCTGCTTCATCTAATCTACTGTTGATTCCCTCTAATGTATTCTTCATTTCCATTATTGTATTCTTCTTTCTGACTGGTTCTTTTCTATGTTTTCCAGCTCCATTTTTATGTTTCCTATCTCTTTGTTGAAGTTCTCCCTAAGATCACTGAGCATCCTTATAACCAGTGTTTTGAACTCTGCTTCTGGTAGATTGCTTGTCTCTATTTTGTTTAGTTCTTTTTCTAGAGCTTTGTTCTGTTCTTTTGTTTGAGACATGTTTATCTCCCAATTTTGGCTGCCTCCCTGTGCTTGTTTCTAGTATTAGGTTGGGCTGCTGTCTCTCAATCTTAGCAGAGTGGCCTTATGTAGTAGGTGTGCTGTAGGGCTGAGTGGCACAGTCTTCTTGGTCACCTGAGCTGGGTGCTCTAGGAGTGTCCCTTGTGTGTGTTGTGTATGCCCCCCTGTTGTAGTCGAGCCTTGGCTGCTGTCTGCACATCAATGAGGATTGACCCTCGGGATGATTGGTTGTGCGGACTGGCTGTGACTACAGTGGAGGAGATGTGCAGGAGCTGACCCTACAGAGCAGGATTCACGTTAGCAGGGCATTGATGCCCGTCCAGTGTGCTTTTTGGGTGTGTCATCCCCAGAGGAGGCCGGGTAATGCTGCTGGCTGGTCCAAAACTGGTCACCAGGTGTGCCAGCCCTGGGGCCTCCTGGAAGCAGCCCCACTGCAAGCCAAATTCAGCCCAAGTTCAGATGCAGCCTCTGCCTTGCCCGGGACCACCTGGCATGAGCCACAGAGCAATCCACAGATGATCGCTGCCTGCAATGGTCTTGGAAGTGCCTCAAGTGGTCAAGCCACGAACCAACACCAGCTGTTGCTAGTGCCAGGTTTAGGGCTGCTCAGCCAGAGGTACAGGACATGCCAAAGGCAGATGCTGCTTGTTTAGGTTTTGTAAACCTTTGAGAGAGTTTTAGGAAAGTTTGTAGCATGAGTCAAGGCAGGCCATTTATACAGAAAAGCCACTGGAAGCAGCTTAGGTGTGCCCAAAAGTTAGGTGGGGCAGGTTCTCAGGGAATCATGGTGAAGGAACAGTGTTAGCTATGTTGATGGAGACTCAGATATGGAGGACACCTGCATCTCTGTACGCTGGGATGGGGGAGGGCTCAACAAAGAAATAATGGCTACCGCCAGCTCCTCCGTCCCTCGCCCTGAAGCTAGACAATTCAGTTCCTCCCTATATGTCCCTGGTGCCTTTCGAGATGCTACCCCAGTACTGGAGCTCAGAGTGAGTGAGTCTGACAATGAGTACGTCCATGCATGGGCCCTTTAAGAGGAGCACCTGGGACTCCAGCCGCTCTCTGTCTTACTCAGCCACAATCTTTGCTGGTTTTCACAGCCAGAAGTTATGGGGACTTTTCTCCCTGGCACTGGAACCCTGGGCTGGGGAGCCTGGTGTGGGGCTGGGACCCCTTTCTTCTCATGGGGGAACCTTCGGAACCTAGATATCTCTCACAATTTTTAATGGTCACACGTGGGTGTGGCACCAGCCAATTCCATGTCTCTAGCCCTCCTACCAGTTTCAAGGTGGCTTCTTCTGTATGTCCATAGTTGTAGGGCTTCGATTCAGCTAGACATCAGGCGATTCTCAATGATGGCTATTCGTAGTTTAACTGTAATTTAGGTATGGTTGTGAGGAGGTAAGCACAGCATTTACCTACTCTGCCATCTTGATCGGATTTGACTTCTACCTTTTGTAATAATGAAACTCAAGAGTCTACGAACAGTTCTAAGTAGCAACTTTGGTCTGTAAGTCCTAAAATGACTATACGCACTTTTGGAGCAGCTGTAAGTTCAGAATCTGTTTTCTCTGCTCTATCATTCTGTCTATCATTGTAATTACCACATGTACCTGCACAACATTTGCTGTGCAATCTCAAGGGACAGTCATTGAGTTCACTTGACTTTCTTTCCTCCTCTCATCCTATTGTATAATTCATTATACTCCTACCAAAGAATAAATTGTAAGAAATAAAAATTCAAAGGAAGTAGCTCCGTATCAGAATACTTGTAACTGTTTAGAGTTAGAGAAAAATGATATTACCAGGTAATGGGTGGAGCAGCTTGACCACTGACAATTTCAAGTGTCCTCTGCCATGGGCACAGGTAGTAAGAAGTTGGTTCTAGGAACACGTGAGATTTTTCATTTGCGAACTTGCTTCAATAAGAGGCAATATACTCCTACAGAGATGTGCAACAGCTATTTTTACTCTTGAGTAGCTGTCAGTGGGAACATTTTGTAAATAATCAAAACACAATCTCTCCCAAGAGCTCACTCTGTTGGAGTTTGCACCAGTTGTACAAGATACAGGTTCAATGATGCTGGAGTAGTTGTTACCCACTGACCAATTATGAAACGCCACACCAGCCTCTATGCAGAGAAAAGCTGACTGGTATTTCTAAAGGCTAAATGAATATCCTTCATCTAGCTACAAAGTACTTCGATTTTGGCCGTGTCTTTGGAATCTTCACAGCAATTACCAGGAACATTTGTCAACTTCCAAACCCCAATCCCCAAGAAGAAAGAGAACTGTAACGAGTGATAAGAATTCCTTTTTTGTTAAATCTAATTATAAATATAATCTGAAGTCCAGTGAAAAAGATAGTACATGTTATATCTTTTAATAACCACTGGCCTCTTAGGGGTTATTTGTTTCTGGAAACAAAAGAGGTTCAGTTCCCCACCCCCACCCCCCAAATTCCAGTCTCTTCAGGATCATATGAGACTGGCTACTGTGTAAAAGCACTTGCTACTATACACAGAGAAATGAATGCAACAAGTAAAAGTCAAGCTTTGGAAAGATAAATTGTAAGGAGGTCAGAGGAAAGAAAGATAGAGGAAAGAAGTGGCCCTGTACTAGTTTATAGATGGTGGTGCTTAAAGATACAGTAAGAACATAAATCTCAGTGCATAGCTGACCCTCACAAACACAAGGTCAGAGTATAAATTAGAGGAGCCAGGATATAGCATTTGCTTTCTCCTTTTGTAGCTTAAGCTCAATAAGCTTGGGAACTTCATGGTACCCAGTTAGTGAACTTATCTGAGACCTTCTAGTAGGTAATAACATAACTTTAAAAAGCTGTATGGTTATTCAGGCCAGTTACTCAGGCAGGGTGGGAGCTGGACAGGGCTGAAACCACTGCAAATAAGCTAAACTGTATGTCTGTAAAATTTCCCTTTTATCTCCATGTGGCATCCCAAGTTGTACAGCATCTTGAAATGAGACTGAAAAATAAGATTTGTCATCAAGAAACACTGACTTTTCTTCCCTCAGCCAATAACATCTTCTATTCTATTTCCTACCTACATAGGTTTACTGTCTTGCTCATAAGCAACCCTGTTCCGAGGATATTTCCTCACTGCTGTCTATCTAGAGGCTGAGACTAAAGCTGTCAACCATTTTCTTGGTTACTTTCCTACCATAATGAGGGGAATAAAACAGGAGGTCTGGGTAGTTACAGAAAGAATTACAACAAAGTGCTACATCATGTAGCAATTATTTTTTAAGATACAAAAAGAATCATGCTGTGTAGTCCACATTCAAATTGCTATAACAATGAAATACTTCATCCTTTGCCCTTAAAGATATTCATTAAATATAAAAGAGTAAAGTGATTAGATTTTTCATAAGGATTAACAAAATAAGTTTCCAGGGCAAAGCCAGTTTTCTGTTTTTCCCCAAAGAAGTAACCAATTCGATGTTTTAGGAACATTGATTATTCACAAATGATATTTTCTTTTTTTTTTTTTTTCATAATGAAAGCATTAGATGTTTTCTATGGAAAAAGTGTGAAAACTCAAATAAGCAAAAAGAAAGAAAACAAAAAAGCAATAAAACTTACAAACCAGAAATAACAGTGTCAACACTATGGCAAAATTAGGATATATCTTTTTAGACCTCTTTTTGTGCACACAGACATAATATTTTATTTAAGTTTTACAAAAATGGGATCGTACTATACCACATAGTAACCTCTTTTTTCAATAAATCATGGCCGCTTGTCTATTAATATCCTTTGGATTTTAATGAGACATAAACTAGTTTCAATCTTCTTAAAAACCATGCCAGATTTTAAAAGTTCTCATCACAAGAAAAAAAGATTATAACTATGTATAATTATGAATGTTAACTAGACTTATTGGTGTAATCATTTTGCAACATATACAAATGTCGAATCGTTATGTTGTTCTGAAACTAATATAATGTTATATGTCAATTATACCTCAATTAAAAATAAATAAAAAAAAAACATACCTGGAATTTTTCACCTTTGTGCATCTGAGTTGATCTAAATTCAGGAGAATCTATAAAGGCACAGGGGTAAATGTTATGCAGAAAATGTCCTCGATAGGAGACCTTCATTCTGATAACAGAAATTAATGTTAATAAACACATAATATTTCACAAATAACATGACAAACCTTAAAATCTCTATAATCTTATGGGTTTATATTTTGTATTCAAGTTTTAAAGACTCCATTGATGACTGACATAATTAAAAAAACTTTGTGAAGACAAGTATTTATTTCAAAATAAATTTCACCAACAATAAGAAAAAAACAATTTTAGTTTTTCCATAAACATATGACTTCCAATGCGTATCATTGCTCTTATATCCAGAGTGACCATATGATTTATTACTCAAGCTCAGACACGTTTGAGAGAAAAAGGGTGGTAGTAACAATTATTCCAGAACAATATACACTAGCTCTCTCCCCAGAAATGGACATTCCTAGAAGTTACATTTGTGATATTCAAAAAATAAACAAACACCTCTGAAACGTACACAAGCATCTTGAATTATAATGCCTAATTTAAACCTACTTCAATTTTGACTCATTAACTTTAAATAAAAGGTCAAAAAAGGTTTAAAGTGTTCACAACTGAAAATCCTGACATCAATAAGATTCAGAGCAGGAAATTCTACGTAACTTTAACATATTGTTCTGTGGCATTCCAAAACGCAGTCACAAAATGAAGGTCCACCACTAACAAATTCTGTGACTGCTTCCTCCATTATTTGGCAATATTCCCTATTCATTTCCTATCCAGAGGCCATGAGAAGATTCAAGGCAAACTGGGAATTTCAATTTCCATAGGGCACTTACTTTCCCTTCAGGAGAATACTCAGACGGTCGTCCACTGAGGTTTTATCCTCTGCAGCATAAGTCTGGCCCTTTTTCAAGGCTTGGATCATGCAAAACTGTCCAGTCAATCTTCTGAACAAATCTGGAGGCACTCGAAGTGGTTCAAACAATCGCCGGTAGATGCCATTGAGTTCCTTTTCAATCTTTACCTGAAATGCAGCAATGATGAGATGCTATACTAACACTGCGACACTGAAACATTGGCTTCTGTGGTCTCAATACAGTTTCAAGAATAAAAAAATTTGCAACACATACCATTGCCCTTCTGTATTTTAGTCAATGGAATCTTACACAGAGAATAAGCAGTGATATAAGTTCAGATGCTAAAAGGGCACTTTTGTCCTTCAACTGAACTAAGAACATATGAGGAAGATTTGCACTATTGATCACATCTCTCCCTACGTGCTATAAAGCAACTGTGGAGGTTGTGGACATTGTCACAGATTCACCTTCCCAAGCTTAGCATTTTCTATAAATACCACTAAAACTTTTAGTTTTTAGTGCACTTTTGTTCCACAGAAAGAAATTACACTAACTTTGAAATATTGTAGCAAGAAAATAAACGCACAAAATAGGAATCAATGTGGAAATACATTTATGAAAATACATTAAGCATTTTATCTACATGTAATTATCATTTAATGCATCAATATAGGAAAACAAACATCCACAGCTGCAATCATTGCTTCTCATTTATTTATTCTGCAGCAAAGTGAAGAGTGCAAAAGGTTGCAGTGTAGTTTTATCATAAGCTAAAATAAATTCTGTAGAATAGAGAACCCACTGGCAAGTAAGGCTGGCTACCGGAGGAAGAGAAAAACAGAATGGCTCAATCACCTCTGTTGTCAGACTACCCAAGGCCCAGGTCATGCCCCACCTTTGGGCCCAGCATTAGTCTGGGAAAACTGTACTGCATGTCAATGAACTTTTAGGTTCAAGTGCTTGCCCATCCCAATGAAATCTGTGGCAGTCACACTATGCAGTTTATAGACCCAGGTGATGAAAGCTGTTCACGTCACTGCAGCCTTGGCAACACTCTTCTTGTCCTGCTGTTTCATTTTAATGAAGAATCAGCATTTATGTTTTTCAAAAAAGTACGTTACAGTCCGAGAAGAAACAAAATCACAGATACTAAGTGATTTACTTACTTGGTGCTCCCACATCAACAACGTCTGAACCTTATGTTCAAAACTTAGGGTTCTAGCGAGTTCTGATATTCAGAAACTGTAATGCCCACTACTACTACCACCTACCTCTTTCCCTTCAGAGAGCTAGCTGGTAATGAGTGTTTAAAATAATTATTCCTACTTCCAGCATGCACACTAGCCAATGTGGCACAGTAATGGACATATGAACCAAAGAATCTATTGACTGATATTCATAACCTATTCACCCTGCAAGTCTTAGCTCGAGTCCTAATTCCTTCATGAAGCACTCTTAATTCTTCTCTTTGAAAGCATCCACTCATTAAATGTTTTGTTGAGCACCTATTATGTGCCAGTCATAGTTGACAGGAACAAGGAATATAACAGTAAGTGTGGCAGATAATACTATTCCCAACTATTTGCTGTTTCCACCCCCTATAAAAGGATTATACATCCCCTTACCCCATTGCACCCCCACGTTATCAGGCATAGCCAAGCCACTTACTTTGACCAATGAAATGTGAGCAGAATTGACATATGCCCCTTCTGGGTAGGAGTTTTAAGAGACACTCGGTGTTTCTCTTTTGTTCTCTTGTACTTTCCTCTCTGCTATGAGAATGCATGTCCAAACAGAACCTGCTGCTTCAGCAGAGACCCAGAAATGAAGACACACGGAATAGAATCACAGCTGACACACAAATGCCAGAGTCAATACATAAGGTGGATGAGGAAAAGAACCTGTTGCTTTCACATATCCCTAAGGTTTTCAGGTGTGTGACACAGTATAACCTACAGAAAACTAATTCCGTGTTTCCCTGAAAATAAGACCTAGCCAGACAAGCAGCTCTAATGCATCTTTTGGAGCAAAAATTTATATAAGACCCGGTCTTATTTTACTATAAGACCAGATATAAAGAATATAATATAATATAATATAATATAATATAATATAATATAATATAATATAATATAATAGCAGGTCTTAATATTTGCTCCAAAAGACACATTAAAGTTGATTGTCTGGCTAGGTCTTATTTTCGGGGAAACAGGGTACAGTAGGCAAAACAGACTGTGCTACAATGTTTGATGAGGTTACGATACAGTAGAATGCCTATTACATTTGTATCATTCAAATTGTAATTTCCTATGAATTGTCTTGTTTTCTAATAGTTTGCTACATGCATTTCTGGCCTTGAACATAAGATTATGGCAAGCACTGTATCTTTTACTTCACTGAATATTTTTGTGTGTGCCTTGGACAGTCAGTAAACATGTATGGAGTGATTTCTTGGAGCCAGGCTGTTTTCCTATTCTATTTCCATCTTTTTGTTCTTGGTAAGACCAAGCAAGATAAATCAAGAGTTGAAAAGAAAAAGTTAAATCCTAATGTTTTGGTGACAACTCATCGAAAATGGTGATTTCCTTAAAAGAATATTTTTGCATAAGATAAAAAGACATTAAATTAAAAAATTTCCATGATAAAAACAGCATGAACTATTTGTAAATAACTAATATGTTCATGAAGGTTTCCAATGAATAATTAATTTTATAACTAGGCAAAGATATTCCCAAGTGGCATTTGAATATCGATAGACAAAAGAAATAATGAACTTATGTGACTAAAAAGAGAGAATACGCTCATGTTCTCTCGTCCAAATTGCCCTGATGATTTAAAAAGTTTTACACATTTCATGGTATTCAAATGTTTCACTTTCAGGCATATATAAACAGAAAGTCTCATCTTCATAGAAATGATATTAAATGGACTAAACATGTTAGATGTTCATTCTCAGTTCTGAACAAAATACTTTACAAGCTTTTTAGCTTTAAAATTTCTTCCTCATTAATTAATTTTTAGTAATTACCGGTCTTTTCTTGTACAAAAGATATGAAAGATGCAAAATGTTGACACCAAGGAACACAGAGTTCCAGATCATGATATCCAAGGCACATCGGTAGAGCGTGGCCCAGATGATATAAAGGGTACATCCTGTTGAATAACAAAGTGAACATGTTAGATGGTTCGAATAGCATCACCATGAAGCTTAATAAACTTATCCCTTGTATCTAAAATAAACAAATTTTAGAAATAACCTAAGTCAAACATCCCATTAAGTTTCGTGTTGTTTTTCGTCTGATTAGCAAAAAAAAAAAAGAAAAACATGCTTTGATGCAGAATATTTGTAAAGTTAGAAAGTACTTTTAAAAGGGGAAAAACATCCATAATTCTACTACTTAAAGAAAACCACTACTGATATTTAATACTTTCTTACAGTCTTTATGCATTTTTACCTGATGACAAAACTACTGTAATTTTAAAACCTACTCTTTTACTTATTGTAGTAATTTTCTCATTCATTAAAACTCTTCATGTATTTAGTTTTTAATGATTGTAACTGATTAAAGCATAATTTATTTAATCATCTCCCTACTGGTGGACAGATGAGATTTGTTTGAGGTGTAATTTTTGATAAGTACCCAAATATCTTTATATATAAAAATTGAACTGTTTTGTGACTGTTTGCTTAGGATAGATTACCTGACAGTCAGTCAAGGGAGTGAACTTTATAGCTTTTGATGACATTGAAGAATTGTTTTCTAAAACCTTTCTAACAAATTAATAATCATACTAGTTGGGAATGCCAGTATCAAGTTGTCCGTACCATAAAATTTGAAAACTCTTAATTTGATAGTAACGACTTTTGTATATTTTGCATTTCCATGATTATTGGTGAGCTTGAATATTTTACCAAAATCTTCCAGCCATCTGAATTTTCACTTGGTAATTATCCATTCATCTATGGAAATCTTCCTATTTTTCTTATCAATTCTCTTACTTTAGATAAAATATCAAGATTTTTTTTAATTTCTTCTTTTTTTTTAACTTTTTTTAAATTTTTTTAAAGTGTGTTTTTCCAGGACCCATCAGCTACAAGTCAGTAGTTGTTTCAATCTAATTGTGGAGGGTGCAGCTCACAGTGGCCCATGTGGGGATCGAACTGGCAACCTTGTTGTTAAGAGCACCACGCTCTAACCAACTGAGCTAACCAGCCGCCCCAATATCAAGTTTTTTTAATATCAATTTTATGGTGAGAGAGTTCACATTTTTAATTTAAAATAAAATTATCAATATGATTCAAATGTATCAATGACACACACACACAAAAGCTAACCTTTCATGTTAAAAAGTTATTCATTTGTAATATTTTATTTCATCAGAATAATTTGGGACATTTTATGCTGAATAACAGCATAAAATGTAAAACTTTAAATGTTCTTTAAATAATATTTCATAGCAAATTCTGAAGAAATTTAAAATATTATTACTTAAAGGAGACAAAGAAACAATAATGGAAGGGCTGACTGGGAAGCTGGAGGAGCTGAAGTGTAGAACTGGTTAGGCCACTTTCCCGCCTTAGTTTTGGATAGTCATTTAACTTCTCTAGGCCTCAGTTTCTTCATTTATAAAGTTGGACTAAATGGTATCCTTGGTGCATTCCACCTCCAAAACCCTGTCTTCAAATTCATAATTAGCTTCTGGTTTTGATAAAGTGTTGTTTTTGTTTGTTTGTTTTTAATTCAACACGGCTCCTCCTGCTACAATCCTTATCTTTTTCAGAAATAACAGACAGAAGTCCCACAAGCTACCTTCTAGTTACCCTTCCAGCCTCTTCTTCGGCCATTCCATGTCATATTTCATATATTTCAGGCACAATGAACTACTCTTTATTCTTCCTCAGTACGCTGAATTTCCAGCTCCTCTGTGACTTTTACCTGGATACCACACACGCCCACACTCAAAGAAATCCTGCTCATCTTCCAAAAGCCAGCTCCAATGTCTTTTCCTCAGTGGGACCTTGCTCCATCTTCCTGCTAAGCCTGTCACTCTCTCCATTTCTCCCTGGCACTGTGCGCACATCACATGTGACTACCCATCTGTTCCTCTCTGGCCTCCCAAAGAGTGTCTTTCTCAAGGATGGAGAATGCCATCTTCAATTTTTCTCTGATACATTACAGGTGCTCAAAAATGCATTGAATAAATGAATCATTAGGGAAAGAATTACAGAGAGTAATTTGTCAAGAATCACTGACTAAAATAATAATTCAATTGTTTTAGTATTTTGATATTAATCAATTTAATCTGCTTCATCAGGGTTATTGGGGCCCCCAAAAAGAGACTTGAACTATTGTATCTGGGTAATTGATCTTGCTCTCAATGGTGCTTTGCTGGCCCCTGCAAGTAAATGCCTATTCAATTAATAATATTTAAGACTATATAGTACTTACTATGTGCCAGGCACTATTAGTCAAATGTGTACACACACACACACACACACACACACACACACACACACAATCATTTAATTCTCACAATCCCAGGAGGTGGTATTATTTTTACCCTTATTTGACACGCAGGGAAACTGAGGTATAGAAAGGTTAAATCACTTGCCCCAGTTACACAGTAAGCGAGTATAACCAGGATTCAAGTAAGCAAGTGAAACCAGGATTCAAATCACACAATCTGGCTCCAAAGTCCACACTCTTACACAAGAATGGATTTTCTGGTATCTGGAAAATCTAAACAACATATGAAAACATACAAAGGTTTATCTAAAGTATGTAAGGGAGAAGTATGACATGTGAAGGCCTATGTTCTAAGTTACTTGATATACTGCTAATTTGGTAACAAAGACATATTTTTGGTATGCTATAGACCTGACAAGGAATTCTCTGAAGCTCCCAATGCAAAGCTGATCCGAATCGAGTTACATATAGGTATCCAGTTAGGTATCTTACCTACAGTTAACATCCCCCTAAGAAGAATCATATGGAGGTGAAGAGTAGTTGGAATAACCAACCCAATTGCAAAACAAATATTTGCTACATGAAAAACTAGATGATGTATCTCTCTCCAGTTTTCACAAGTGGTCTCATTGGCAGGCACAGGTATAATACTTTCTAGCTCAGGTGTAAAACCTATTGCAGTTGATTGTGCTAATGGGCTGGATTCGGTATAATTCATCTTGAAAATTCCTGTAAAAACAAATAAACAAAAGGACAATCATAAAAATAGCAGATGTATCTTATTGCCCCTATAGATGGTATACCAAAATTATTTCTGTGAACTAATTGTTGGTAAATAGATTACTCTGGTGCTTATAAATTAGACAGACCTCGGTCCAAATCCCAGCTTTGTCATATATTAAATGTATCAATTTCCTTATCTTTTACATGATGATAATAATACCTCATTTGATTTTATGATTAACATTTGACTTTATCATTAAATGAAATAAAATATATATAATACTTAGCATAGTACACTATTCTTATATATTTGTATATATGTATACCTATCTCTCTATATATCTGTAATATCTATATATCTGTATATAAACATACATGAAGGTAGGAGAGAGAGGAATGATGGAATTAACTAGTCCAAAAGATAATCACCAATGTTCATAAACCATAGCAACTGCAAAGTTATTTGGTATAGTCTTCCATCATATTTCTTCTAGTGACAGTGAATCCAAACAGAGAAAAAAATAACTGGAAAAACTGATTTTTTAAATACTTTCAAAAAAACTCAACACTCTCATATTTACTATTTGAAGGCTTAGGATATTTGGAAGGCTCTATTTTTATATTATCATGAAATCACTGCATCATACATATATACATTTTACATTATCATTTATGCACATAATAAATACATTACTATCATCATTTTTATATACACACAGAGATATAACATTTACTCTTTCTCTTAGTGTCTAATTTAAATCCCTACTTTCTTTCCCATAAAAATCCTAGTTGGTTGCATCTCACAAATTGAAAAATAGTAAACTTTCATTTTACTTAGATGTAGGAACAGTTATGAATATACATTTAACTATTTAATATTAAAGTCTGTAGCAAATATATTTCAAAGAATATATATTTCACACAAAGTGGCACTACTTTCTAACTGTATTACTTGTCTCTGATACTTAAAAAACTCTTTCTATTATTAATTATACAAATTGGTCTTACAAAAACTATGTAGATTTACAGAATATATGAATTATTCTGTTTCAGGAAAAGAATTCCAAATGGGGAGATGAATGTACCTTTAAATTTAATTTAGAAATATATATTTCTTTCCAAATAAGGTCATGCAATTAACCATACTTTCCCATTAATTTTTTTTTATCACACATAAAGGCTTTAGGTGGTAGAATAATTGGGACAGGCTAGGCATTTTTAAAGTATGTCATTACACAAATGTGAAAATTCCACGTCTCTTAAAATGATAAAAAAACATACACACACAAACTTACAAAAGTGAATGAAATGATTAAAGTCAATTAAAGATCTCTTCACATAATTCTGAAATAGCTCATAAATATAAGAGAAATAGTTGATTAGGCATCATTATTTTAATAACTCTACTTACACAAAAGTTTGCTTTCAAGAACCAAATCAGAATTAATCTCATAATTTCTGCAGGACGGAGAATGATATTAAATGTCCTCTATCACTCGTAAGCTAATGTCTGTGTCAGTTTATGTACTAGCATTACATAAGCTAACAATTAACTACCATTTCTACTGCACTTTAGAATGTGCTTTCACTCCTGTTGTCCTATTTGTTCTTCTAACTACTCTATGCTCCCCATGAGGTAGGAGCAATGTCATATTCATTTATGTATATCCAAGGCTTAGCCTCTGTAGAAGATGCCAGAGGCAGAGGTGAAAGCCATATCAAAGGGACACAAACAATGAGGAACACCGTTAGAAATCACTTTTCAGTCTCCCCAAACCTCAGTAGTAAAGACGGGAAAGGGAGTATCCTTCCTGAGGTTGAGAGAATCAACGTCCAAACAAGCCCCAGAGAGCCACATAAGCCAGGGAAAAGTCTGTGCCTGGGTCCGCTTCTTCCTAGGAACAGATGTGGCTGGACTAAAGGCAGGTAGACTAGATGGTCTCTGAAACCTCTTCAAGTTTTAATAGCTTGTGTCTCTAATACACATTTATATAATAAGCTAATGAATACATACTCCCCCTCCCACATCTACCCAATTATACCTGTGTTGCCAACTAATCCACTGCAGTTCAATTTCAGGCTTTTAAAAGTTCTTCAAGTAGCATTAAAAGTACCAGTTTCTGGTCCAAGAGAAATGATAGGAAAACTGCGATCATACTGACCCAAGAACCAGGAAATAATACGAAATTTTAAAAGGTGGGATCATCTTACAACATATTTTGATACACTACACCTTATTAAAGATGTACATACATACAGTCTACATATTTAATTTGTATATGTATTTATTGTGCTGTATAATAATTAACATTATATATTTATTATATACAATTTATTACTTAGTTTTGTACGTTTATTGTCTATTATTTTTCTATGTATATGTATCTATATATCTATTTTGAAATGCCAGTCACCTATTGTCAATAAATATTGATAGGATCTTACCAGTTTCAACTTCCTTGCATACCTATTAGTGGATTCAAGTGATTCACACTGAACTATCCTTATACAGAGAATGAATGGGTCTAATGAGGAAGATTAGACTGATAAATTGGTAAACGTTCAGATTAATATTGACTAAATTAAGAAAAATTTTCTTTCTCCTATTAGTTCCCTGGATACTAATTCCTTAAATTCCCTGTTCTAGTAAAGTTCTTTTTATCTTTTGGTTTTCAAATAGGTATTTGCAGAGCTAAATAGCTAAATGGTGAAACTAACCTTAACCCTTCACCAAACTACAAAAACGAGAAACATAACAGCAATGAGCAAAAGTCGTGCTACTAGACGTATTCAATTCATTCTATAATTTTGACCGAACCTTTGTACATTTCGGAACGGCAAAGGACATTACGTCGCCAAGAGTCTTTTTGCACTTCTTGCTTCAAAGGCAAGCAGTTTCTGGGACTTGTCTGGCCAACAAATCCGTTACCCAAAGCCTTAGAAAGGGGTTTGCGGAGGGATAGTGGCGAAGATCTCGGATTCTCTAACCATCTACGACCCCCAGGGGCCCCGCTCACCTGGCTCCTTAAAGGAGGAAGGTCAGTGTCAACTGTTTTTGACCCGGAGCTCTCGAGCCAGGAGGGATGTACTCTTAGCGCCGTGCCCTACCTCGCACTCACAGCCCCGGGCCGGGGTGGGGGTGGGGGGGACGACACCGTGCACCTCCTCCACGCGGGACCTGGCGGCCCTACAGCGGGGAAGGAGGGGCCGTAGTGGGTTCGGGGGTAGTGAGCCCCGGGAGTCCAGCGGGGAAAGGAGAGGCGGAGCTGACCGGGTTTGCCCGAGGCAGAGCGCGGGAACCGGCCCGATGGGGGCCGAGCTCCGGGGACGTTGGCGCTGCCAGACCCGAGTTGCGGCAGCTGACACTTGAAGGTGTGTGGCCTCGGCACCCAGACCCGCGGAGAAGGGCGGCTTCCAAGGACTGGGAACCCTGAAAGGGTGCGGCCAGCGAGGAGAAGGCGGGGCTCCCGGTGGCCGAGGCGCAGAGAACGGGCAGCTGCTGCCGGAGCAGCCAAAGTTGCTCCCAGCAGAGCCGGGATCCAACTTTCGCTTCCCGATTTAGCCCCCAGGAGCGCGTTGCTGCAAATAGCCAGGCTTGCGGGGGCAGCGGGCTGCAGTTGCGCCTCCCGCTCCTTACCTGGCTTGTCCCTGGCACCGAGCCTGGTCCGCGCTGGCCAAAGTTTGGGGCAGCAGCGGTGGGGCGCGGAGGACACGGTCTCGGCGGCTCGACGGGAGCCCGACGCGAAAGCCTCGGCGGATTGGTGGGTCGCTAGGCTCCTCGGCGCGTGCCGGGTCCCGGCGCCCGCAGCGGCTTTGACTAAAATAGGCATCGCGGCGGCGGCGGCTGGGGCTGGGGCCGCACCGCGCACGCGCCCAGCGCCCCGGCGCCCCCGGCGGGCGGAGCCCGGGGCCTCGGCCAGGACTCCTCGCCTGTCTCTTCCAACTCTACCGCCACGTCGGTACCACCGTGCTCAGTTTGAAACACCCTCTTATTGCTTTCCTCGTTTCCTCTATACTTCTCGATTGTCCTTGTTTGGACACGAGTGGGGGGCGGCCGGCATCGTGGCAGCAGCGGCACTGGCCGCTCATCCGCAAGGGGATAACTCAAGCAATAGAGTCCCAGTAGGGAGAGGAATAAGGGGGAGAAATGAGAGCTAGAATCTTCGTTTCCCCTCAAAGTCCAACGCCTCATCGCATAACTCCTTTCTGGGACAGTCGCCCGTAGCTCCGCAGGAGCGGGCAAGGGCCGGGAGAGCGCTCACTCGCTTACGAGCCTGGCGGCGAAGGCTGGCCATTAGGTCCGCACAGACGCAGGACACCGCCCTCGGGGACCCGCCGGGGGCCAGAGCAAGCCAGCCCTGCTTGCTGCAGGGGCCACGCCGGAGAGACTTTTGACACAAGCCACCGTTTTGTTTTCAAAGAAGGTGGGTATTTATCTGAAATTTGCATTCCCACGGCGTTGTAGGGCCCTGCACTGTAAGCGAAGCTCCACCGGGTTTGCCATGTAAATTTGGTAGATTTGGGACCATAAATTGGAAAACAAGATATGAAAGTATGCTCCAATCAATCTTTATTGTTTATAGAGGACAACTATTTGGGGTAAGAAATACAGGGCAAATTAATGAAGAGTTGGCATGAGGGGAGGGTTTGGAGGACAAAAGAGGAAGGTTAGATGGGCATTCACAGTTTCCACCCAAAGTGTCTCATTGTAGGATAGAATTTGTCCTATTGTTAGAGGATGAGGTCACTCATGCATGGCAAACATGATCTAAATGTAAAAAAGACCACAGGTACATTATAAAGTGAGTATCCAGAAGTGCACAGTTGCCAAATCTCACCAGTAGAGAGGCAGTTCAGCATAGCGTCCAAGATCATGGGCTATAGTGCTGGGGAGACCCAGTTTGAATCCTGCCTCTGTTACCAGCTAGCTGTGTGACCTGGAGGGAGTTAGCTTTTTCTATGCCTCGGTTTTCTCTTTTGTACTATGGGGCTGCTGCTGCTGCTAGTGATGATTGTACCACTATTGCATAGGATTGTTTTAAAGACTAAATGACTATGTGGGTGTGTGCATATGTGTATCCACATATCCACTTTGAGCACTTTGTATAATTGCAGAAGTCAAACGTGACTTGTATTCATCTTTTATCGGTGTATATTGAGTATTAAAATTAATACAGTTTTTTCCTTTCTTAACATATATATAGTGCCAAAAAACTATACACATTTTAAGAAAGAAAAAAACTATTAAAATTGTAATACTCAATATATACCGATAACAAAAGATGAGTACAAGTCATGTTTGACTTCTCCAATTATAAGAGGTGCTCTTCAGCGTCCAGACACTTCTGATTATGGCGAACTACTGCTTGAGCATAGATAACATCTCTTAAAATGTGTATACGTTTTTTGGCACCCCCAGCATATAGCTTAGAATGGCACATGGTACATGGTAAGTTCTATGTATATGAATATATGTTATACTTATAAAGCCCCTTCTCTAACATGTTTGAAATTTGCTAAACTATACAAGATTAGTTTTCAAGGCTACTTCATCAGAGTCTGTTTCTTTTGAGATGCTCTGTAGCCATTTTGTAGCTACCACTAAATACATTTTAAGATGTAGATATAATAAAAATGTGCACAAATATTTTGCATGGATATTCATTGGAAAGTGACCTATAGTAATGAATATTGGAAATAACCTAAATTCTAACCATAGGGGACTAAGTAAATTATAAGACATCCAAAAAATCTTGTTCTAAGCAGCTATTAAAAATAATTTATAGAAAGATAATAGAAACATAATAATGTCTGTTAATTATATAGAACAGAGGTCAGCAAACTGTGGCCCAAAGGGCCCAGCCCACTGCCTATTTTTGTACAGCCCGTCAACTAAAATTGTCTTTACAGTTTTTTAATAGTTGAAAAAAATCAAAAGACTATTTCATGACATGAAAATTATATGAAATTCAAATTCAGTGTCCATAAAGTTTAATTGGAACCCAGCTACCTTATTCATTTCTAGCTGCTTTTGTACAAAAAGATAGCATTGAGGAGTTGGAACAGAAACCATATGACCCTGCAAAGCTCTAAATATTTACTATCTGGCTCTTTACGGAATAAGTTTACTGCCCCTGATACAGAGTGTACTTTGTGCCAGGCACTGTTATAAGTGTTTTAGATATATTAAGCCATTGAATCTTCACAATGGACCCTATGAAAAATCAGTTACTATTTTTATCTCTATTTTATAGAGGAGAAGCTGAGGTAAGAGAGGTTGAGTAGCCTGCTCAGGGTCACACAGCTGGCGAGAAGCTGAACCAGGATATAAACCAGGCAGTCTAGTTCCAGAGCTTGGACTCTCATCCGCTAGCTACACAGGTTCTGCCACCTTTTAACTCTAGCTATTACTGTCTCCCATGGAAAGAGGTTAAATAGAAAAAGGCAAGTTACAAGTGTATATAGAATATTACAAATCGCCCAGGATGGTAAACACTAAAATGCTTATATTCCTTACCTCAGAGTGGTGAGATTGTAAATGATTTTTCTGTTTCATTCCTCCTTCTATACATTCCTTTTTTCCTTCCTTTTTTCCTTCCTTCCTTCCTTCCTTCCTTCCTTCCTTCCTCCCTTCCTTCCTTCCTCCCTTCCTTCCTTCGTCTTCCTTTCTTCCTTCCTTCCTCTACCTCTCTTCTTCCAACACCTCCTGCTTCCTTCCTGCTGCTTCTCTTGCTAAATGTTCTGCAATGATTATATGTTAATTTTTATAATTTTAAAACATATTTATTACAATAGTAAAGCTCAGGTTTTGGCTTTTGCAGATGGGAAAGCCCGACTCCAGAGGTATGTTCTGGTGTCAGCTGTTAAGGACACATTCGCACCTTACCTAGCCTGACAGGATACTGTAAGGCATTTAGATAGTGTAAAGATTGCATACTTTTACTGAAAGAGCACTGGATTCGATATCGTAAGACTTGAGTCCTGGCCTTTGGTAGAGCTTGTGTTATCTCTGAGTCTATGTTCCATAGATAGAGGAGACTGAACCAAACCTAAATACTTCACTATAACCCTTCTAAGGTTTAAAAGCATAAATTTATATTTAAATTCTTTATCACTGATATATGAATACTAGCTCTATAAAGTTCAGAAGAAGAATTCTAGACACAAAAACTCGGGTTTGGGAATGACTTAGGCTCCTTGGTCTCCTCCTGCTGGTCATGATTGAAGATTCTGAGCACTATTTGAAAACTAATATGATGCAAGGAGGTAACTTGCACAGAAGTATAGAATGAAAAGTATATGAGGCATAAATAACAATATATAGGGCAGCTAGTCTCCTCTACAAAAACTCTGGCTAGTACAGCTTAGATTGCCATAAACAATTATGTCTACCTCTATTTCTCTACTGGCATCCTAGTTTGCTTTTATTGTTTGAACAAAACCTGATGTGATTTCAAAGTTCAGATAGAATAAGTTTTGTGAAAATAAAACAAGATCTGAGGAGTCATTGGTTTTAAAAGTATGTAGCATTATATTTTTTGTCTACATCTGCCCATGGTTTACATCAGTATAGACTTTCTTTCAACTGTTCCTTTTAATTGTATGAAGACTATAGCTTCTTCTTTTTTTTAAGATTTTTATTAAAATATAGCTAACATACAATATTATATTAGTTTCAGGTGTACATCATAGTTATTCAACAGTACCCATATAGCTCTATAGTTATTATCATATTATTGACTATATTCCCTATGCTGTACTTTACATCCCCATGACTGTTTTGTAATTACCAATATGTCCTTAATCCCTTCCCCTTTTTCACCCACCCTCAATTCCCCTCCCATCTGGCAACCATCAGAATGTTCTCTGTATCTATGAGTTTGTTTCTGTTATATTGGTTTGTTTATTTTGTTTTTTAGATTTCACTTATATGTGAAATCATATGACATTTGTCATTTGCTGTCTGACTTACTCCACTCAGCACAGTACCCTCTAGGTCCATCCATGTTATTACAGATGGCAATATTTCATTCTTTTGTGGGGCTGAGTAATACTCCATTGTATATATGTACCACCTCTTCTTTATCCATTCATCCATTCAGGAACACCCAGGTTGCCTTCATATCTTGGCAATTGTCAATAATGCTGCAATGAACATTGAGATGAGCATGACCCCTCGAAGTAGCGTTTTGGGTTTATTCAGTTAAATTCCCAGTTAAATATCCAGAAGTGGGATTACTAGGTCCTTCTTTGGCTCTTGTTATAGTCTTAGTTTTAAAGTCCATTTTGTCTGCTATAAGTATTGCTACCCCATCTGTTTGTTTGTTTGTTTGTTTCCATTTTCATGAAATATCTTTATCCATCCCTTTACTTTCAGACTGTGTGTGTCTTTCAATCTGAAGTGAGCCTCTTGTAGGCAGCATATGTAAGGGTCTTGTTTTCGTATCCATTCAGCTCCCTTATCTTTTTTTTTTTTTTTTTTAAGTATGTTTTTCCAGGAGCCATCAACTCCAAGGCAAGTAGTTGTTTCAATCTAGTTGTGGAGGCCCCAGCTCACAGTGGCCCATGCTGGGATCAAACCAGCAACCTTGTTGTTAAGAGCACCGTGCTCTAACCAACTGAGCTAACCAGCCACCCCAGCCCCCTTATCTTTTGATTGGAGCATTTAATCCATTTGCATTGAAAGTAATTGTTGATACACATGTAGTTATTGCCATTTTATTATTCATAGTTTTGATTCTCTCTCTCTCTCTCTTTTATTTATTTTTTTGTCTTAAAGAAGTCCTTCTAAGATTCCTTGTAATTCTGGTTTGGTGTTGATGAACTTCTTTAGCTTTTTCTTGTCTGGGAAGCTCTTTATCTGTCCTTCGATTCTAAATGATAGTTTTGCTGGGTAGAGTAATCTTGGTTGTAGGTCCTAGTTTTCATCACTTTGAATATTTCTTGCCAATCCCTTCTGGCCTGTAAAGTTTCTGTTGAGAAATCAGCTGACAGTCTTATGGGAGCTCCCTTGTACCCTGTTTCCCTGAAAATAAGACCTAGCCGGACAATCAGCTCTAATGTGTCTTTTGGAGCAAAAATTAATATAAGGCCCAGTATTATATTATATTAAAGACCTGGTCTTATATTATAGTAAAATAAGACTGGGTCTTATATTAATTTTTGCTCCAAAAGACTCATTAGAGCTGATTGTCCAGGTGGGTCTTATTTTTGGGGAAACACGATAGGTAACTGCTTTTCTCTTGCTGCTTTTAAGATTCTTTCTTTGTCTTTAAACTTTCACATTTTAATTGTGATGTGTCTTGATGTGGTCCTCTTTGGATTCATCTTATTTGGACTCTCTGCGCTTTCTGGACTTGTGTATTTATTTCCTTCACCAGGTTAGGGAAGTTTTTCATCATTATTTCTTCAAATAGGTTTTCAGTTTCTTGCTATCTCTCTTCTCTTTCTGGTTCCCCTATAATATGAATGTTGGCATGCTTGATATTGTCCCACTGTCCCCTTAAACTCTCCTCCTTTTTTTGGATTATTTTTTCTTTTGGCTGTTCTGTTTGGGTTTATTTTCATACCTTATCTTCTAAATCACTTTTTCAATCCTCTGCTTCATCTAATCTACTGTTGATTCCCTCTAATGTATCCTTCATTTCTATTACTGTATTCTTTATTTCTGACTGGTTCTTTTTTATGTTTTCTATCTCAATTTTAATGTTTTCTATCTCTTTGTTGAAGTTTTCCCTGAGATCACTGAGTATCCTTAGAACCAGTGTTTGAACTCTGCTTTTGGTAGATTGCTTTTCTCTATTTTGTTTAGTTCTTTTTTCTGGATCTTTGTTCTGTTCTTTTATTTGAAACATGTTTTTTTGTCTCCCCATTTTGACTGCCTCCCTGTGTTTGTTTGTATGTATTAGGTAGGGCTGCTGTCTCCCAATCTTAGTAGGGTGGCCTTATGTAGTAGGTGTGCTGTGGGACTCAGTGGCACAGTCTTCCAGGTCACCTGAGCTGCGCCCTCCAGGTGTGTCCTTCATATGGGTTGTGTGTGCCTCCCTGTTGTAGTTGAGCATTGGTTGCTGTTTGCCCATCAGTGGAAGGGATTGAACTGCAGGCTGATTGGTTGTGAGGACTTGCCATAACTACAGTGGAGAGGTTTTGTTACAGGGGCTGAACTTACAGAGCAGGATCTGCCTCAGTAGGGCTCTGGTGCCTGCCCAATCTGCCCTTTGGGTGTGTCATTCTTGGAGGTGACTGGGTGATGCTACAGCTCGTTTTCAAGCTGGCCACTGGGTATGCCAGCCCCAGGGCCACCTGGGAGGGAATGCACTGCAGATTAAGTTCAGGTGCAGCCTGTGCCCCATGCAGGGCCAGCTGGCAAGAGCCACAAAGCAGTCTGCAGATGACTGCCACCCACGCCATGCCTGGAAGTGCCTTGAGAGGCCAAGCCTTGAACCAAAGCCAGCTGCCACTAGTGCCGGACTTAGAGCTGCTCAGCCAGAGGTAAGAGACATGCTCAAGCCAGATGCTGCTTATTTGGGTTCCGCAAACTTTTGAGAGATCCTAGGAAAGTCTGCAGCATGAGCCATGAAAGGTTTGTATGAAAAAGCCACTGGAAGTGGCTTGGGTGTGCCCAAAATTGGGTGGATGGGGTCTCAAAATCACTGAGTCATGGTGAATGAATGATGTCAGCCAGCATGATGGAGACTCAGATATGGTGGCCACCTGTGTCTGAACACTGGGAAGGGGGTGGGGCTCAAGAAAGAAACAATGGCTTCTGACAGCTCCGTTGTCCGGGAGAAAGCTGCCCCTCCAGCCCTCCTCCTGCAGCCAGACAACTCAGTTTCCTCCCATACGTCCCTGTTGCCTCTCCAGCTGCTGCCCCAGTGCTGGAGCTCAGAGAGAGAGAGAGTCCATCAACGAGTAAGTCTGCACATGGGCCCTTTAAAAGGAGCTGCCATCCATCTCACTCAGCCACAACCTTCACTGGTCTTCACAAGCAGAAATTCTGGGGACTTTTCTCTTAGGCACTGAAACCCTGGGCTGGGGAACCTGGTGTGTGGCTGGGACCCCTCACTCCTCTGGACCGTATCACCACAGCTGAGATATCCCTCTCAATTTTTAATGGTCACACATGGGTTTGGAATCAGCCTGTTCTGCATCTCTGCCCCTCCTACCAGTCTCCAGGTAACTTCTATATGTCCTTATTTGTAGGGCTTTGGTTCAACAAGAATTCAGGTGATTCTCAATGATGGTTGTTTTGTAGTTTAGTTGTAATTTTAATTGCGTTGTGAGAGTAGGTAAGCACAGCATTTACCTATTCCACCATCTTCCATAGCTTTTGTATTCTTAATGGGCTGTCTAGCTTCTTCTGATAGGGTCTCATAGCAGACAGTTTTCATCAAACATGGATTATTAAACAATGATTTAATTAGGTTCTTTCTGTACCTAAGCTCCTCTTGTTAAATGTTACATTAATTTTTTCATTGCCCAGTTTGACAACCGACCTCATTGACTATTTAAAAATTTTTTTTCCTTTAAAAATAATTAATGCACTTTGTTTTATTAGAGCAGTTTTAGGTTTGCAGATAATATAGAAAATTCTCTTTCTCTGCTGCCCACAGTTTCTTGCATTAGTGTGATACATTAGTCACAATTGGAGAACAAATATTGATACAGCATTTTAACAAGAGTTTACATTAAAGTTCATCTTTGTATTATACAGTCCTATGGGTTTTGCTCAAAGTATAATGTCATGTATCCACCCATGACATAATAAGAAATATATATTTGATCTTTTCTCCCAACACAGAGCTCCTAAAACTCTTGTAATTTCCTGAGTGATAGGGGTGCTTGGAGCATCTTTTGTTCTAATATTTAGTCTTAATCCCCAATTCCTGACACAGCACTCTTAAAACCTTTGTAATTTCCTGAGTCACAGGAGTGATAAGAGCATCTTACACAGAGCTCCTAAATCCCTTGCTGGGTGATGGGAGTGTCTTTTGTTCTAATGAGATGATTCTGGGTGGGCTCCAGGATTGCTTCAGGATGGGTCCTGGTGACCAGAGAGGCCAAGCCATGATTAGCAGCATGGAACATGGGGCTGGCCCGGTGGCTCAGGGGGTTGGAGCGCTACGCTCCTAACGCTGAGGTCACCGATTTGATTCCCACGTGGGCCAGTGAGCTGTGCCCTCTATAGCTAAGATTGTGAACAACAGGTTCTCCCTGGAGCTGGGCTGCAGCTGGGCTGCGGTGAGCAGCTGGAGGTTGGTGTAAACTGCTGTGAGCTGTTGTGGATGCTGAGTGCTGCCGCAGGCTACCGTAAGCTGCTGTGAGCGGCTAACCGATGTCTGGTGGCTGACTGCCTCAGCCGGGGGGAGCACAAGGCTCATAATACCAGCATGCGCCAGGGAGCTGTGTCCTACACAACTAGACCGAGAAACAACGGCTTGAACCTGAGTGACCAGGATGGGGGAGAGGCGGAAGAAGGAGAAAATAAAAAGAAGCATGGAACTCTCAGCCCCCTTTCTATCCTCTGAAGAGGGGAGAGGGACTGGAGATTGAGTTAATAATTGATCATATCTGTCTGATGAAGATGAAGCCTTCATAAAAGTCCCGGAACTAATGGATTCGGAGAGCTTCCGGGTTGGTAAACACATCTATGTCCTGGGAGGGTAACACACCCCAAATCCACAGGGACAGAAGGAACCTTCTGGACCTTGCCCTATGTACCTTTTCATCTATTCACTTGTATCCTTTATTGTATTTTTTATAATACACCAGAAACGTGTTTCCCTGAGTTTTGTGAGTCATTATAGGACAAGTTCATAGGAACACCGATTTACAGCCAATCAGACCTAAGTGCGATTCCCTGGGATCCACTACTTGAGATTGGCATCAAGTGGGGGGCAGTCTTGTGGAACTGAACCCTTAACCTATGGGCTCTGCACTAACTTTGGGTAGTTAGTGTCAGAATTGAATTGTAGGACACACATTTGATGTTTGGCGAACTAGAGAATTGGTTGGTGTGGGAAAATCCCCACATGTTTGGTGTCTGAAGTGATGTGAGTAGAAGATACAGTTTTCCTTTGGTAATGTCACATACCCACCATTACAGTAAAATATGTATGTAATTGTTTCACTGCCCTAAAAATCCCTGGTATTCTACCTATTCATTGCTCTCTCCTCCTCCTCTCTCTAACCCCTGGCAAGCACTGATTTTTTGTGTGTGTTTTTTGTTTGTTTGTTTACTAAATCCACAGTTTTGCCTTTTCCAAAATGTCATATAGTTGGCATCATATAGACTATTGACTCTTCAGACTGGCTTCTTTCACTAAGCAATATTCATTTAAGGTTACTCCGTGTCTTTTTTGTGTCTTGATACCTTATTTTTTAAATCACTGAATAATATTCCATTGTATGGATGTACCACAGTTTGTTTACCCATTCACCATTTAAAGGACATCTTAGTTTCTTCTAGTTTTTGGCGATTATGAATAAAGCTGCCATAAACGTTTGTGTGCAGGTTTTTGTGTGGACATGTTTTCAACTCATTTGGGTAAATACCAAGGATGGCAATGGCTATATCGTATGGTAAAACTGTTAACTTTATAAGAACCTGCCAAGCTGTCTTCCAAAGTCGCTGTACCATTTTCCATTCCACCAGTAATGAATGAGAGTTCTTATTGTTTCACATTCTTACAAGCATTTGGTATTATCAGTTTTTTGGGTTTTAGCCATTCTAATAGGTGTTTTTGCTTTGTTTTGTTTTGTTTTTAACTGACTCAATTGGTTAATTTGTTCAAAATAACCAAACAGGGTATATACTGAACAGGTGTTTTCTATGTTGGCTAAATAAAAAACAGGGAACAACATCTCAAAGCCAGGGGGTGTAATCTTTCATATTATTGTTGTATTCCAAGCCCTACCATCTAAAAATGGTTAAAACAATGTCTAACTACTTCTAATACTAAATTCAGGGAGAAGCTTCCTTAAAAAAGTTGAATTACATTTGAATCATTGAACAATGAGCTCTTACCCAAAGGGTTCATTCAACAACTCTAAAGAAACAAAGTACAACTAAAATTGAAAAAAGTGACCCAGAACTTTAAGAGGACAATGCATTATGAAGTCAGTAGAAAGAATGGGGGCTTTGGAATTAGCAGCTGGATTTAAACCATGGTTCCAAACATTAATCAAACTTTTCTGAGCCTCAATTATTTGTAGGTTAAACTGGGAAAATAATGCTTAGTTGACAGGATTATTTTGACCATTAGAGACTATGTTTTTGGAAATGCCTAGCATCCAGCTTTTGGTAGCTTAATAAGTACATCTCTTCTATCCCCTTTATAGTGCTCTGCACTTGGTACAACCAATAAAAATTATTAGAATTTCAATCATCAAAATTCCATAACCTGATGAAGTAGTTGAAATAGTATAAGATCACATAAACTAGCTAAGATGTAGCTTCACTTTCTATGTATATGTTTGTTTTAAACAGCTGGAATGTAACATACACAAGACTGAGGTTTCAAACAAAATTTGTAAATTGCAAGACTTTGGTGCATGCTAAAATTTCCGGTGGTTTGGGATTTCCTTGGAGTAGCCAGAAATGAGATATTGGCTTCAAAAGCAAACTCATGAAATACGCATTAATATAGATTCTAGAAACTGGGCACTTGGCAGAGCTAGGTTACAGTAATTCATCATTTTGGTGTTGGTAGAAATGTGCATATAGTGACTATAATGTCACAAACTAGAGGCCTGATATTCGCTCTGTCTATTCTTCCACATATAGCTTTTCTTCTAAAACAGAAGCACTGCATTTGGGAATTGTTTGCTTTAAATATTAACAATAATGAATGAAGGCCATAGATGAAAGATTTAATAAGATATTCTACGTTTTTAGGAAGTTATTTCAAAGAGAAGGAGTTTATTATAAGTGAGCATAACTGAATCACTTTTTTTAAGTGTGAAAAGAGGATCAGAGAAGTAGCTCTGAATTCCCAGTCAATCCCAAAGAAGTCTTGAAGCTGTTGCTCAGATTGGATCCGCAAAACAAAATAGATCCCAGATCCAAGCAGATCCCCCACTCCTCTCACAGAGCAGACTCAAAAATCTGGCACCAACCACTGTGATGACCTCTTTTGTGTTTTGTTCTTTCCCTTTCTAGAAATTCAGACCTGTGAATATTGTCTATGTATCCCAAGTTAAGCACCTTTGCTTTTAGAGAAGAGAAATGCAACAAACTGAGGATGACACTTCTAAAGGTACTTTTTAAAAAGTGTGTAACTTCTTTATATGAGGTATTTGGTGGTTGAAGGAGGAGTTGTTGATAGAAAAATAACTTTTTGGCAATTCTTAATAACATGTAATTTGATGGTATAGATAAGATTTGGGTTGAAAGTGAAGCCATGAAATGACTTTTAATCTGTACCTGGTGAAAGCAGAACTTTCGGTCATAGAGTTTCTACTGAGTAATATCATTCTGTTATGTAATTAATTCTCAAAAAGGGCTGGTTTGGGAGGCAAATGTGAGACCTGATAATAGCCAGCCTAGTAATTGACATTGGCTAGAAACAAAAACCCAAAGCAACACATTATAAAGATGGAATAATAAAAAATGTTTGGAATAATGATGCTGCCATCCGGCATTAATCAATGTGCAAAAGCACTCAGAATTCCCAGGAGAAAAGAATTTATTTAAATGCAAATCTTTATTATTACTACTACTTAAATTGTTGTAATAAATTTATGAAAATAAGATACTTTGCTTGTTTAATGTGTATAAAACCCAATAAAATATTTTTGAGCCACATACACCAGTTTTATCTTTTGGCATTAAAAAATGGTAAACAAGGCGGAATATTTGTTTAGTCCAAGATCAAACATATTCAGTACAATTTAGAACCACACAAAATGATTATGGTGATATTGGGTTTGAAAACTACAGAGACCCTCACACACTTTCATAGAGAAAAAGCGTTGTGCTTTGAAAAGATACAGATTTTATAGTCGAATCTCTTTAGAATGTGGGAAGAGTAGAAATGTCTTGGGTATGAATTTTCCAACAGAACATCATTTTGGTTTACACGCCATACACAAAACTATTCTTACACAGTTTTACTGCATACCACTTAGGGATTTCTTAATATTTATTACATGAACTACACCACTTTAAGTTATCTGAAGTGTAATGAATATATTATAAGCTCAGAAAGTGGCATCTGAAAGAAACAGAGGGATCCAACATGAATCAGGAAATTTTGCAGATGATTTCATGTGATTGTTTAATGAATAAATAAAACTTCTAATATGTAGAAAATTGATGTTCAGTAGGAAAAAATCTGGTAGAAAATGTTACTATTAATGACCATTGTAAGATGATATATGATGAAATTATTAAAAATGCCTTGGCACTCACTACTTACATTATTAATAACTTGACTTGTTGGCATGCGTTTTAAAGTGATATTACAGAAATGTGATACCCCAGAGCAGTTAGTTTCTATCTCTGTTATGGCTTTTATCACTTGCTACCTTTTATATATTTATGTACAAGTCTTAGTTCTCCCTCTAGGTCACGCTTTTCTGGAGGGTAGGAAGTGTATCTGATTTATCTTTCGTATCTCCATGGTACCTAGCATGTGATTTGCATATATTTGGAACTCAGTAAATAGTAGTTGATGGAATAAATGAGTATATTTGCTTTAAAGTATTATTCTCCAATAGAAGAAATAGTAAATATTTTTTCATTGTGTTTTACAACTAAATTATTATGAATGGGAAAATGACATGAAATATATATACTAGCATGTTAATAGAAATTGGGTTAGAAGAGTGGATTATCTTTTTCTTTTTTTATTCCAACTTGTTTATACATGATATGGTCCTATTATCTTTTTAATAGAAGTAATAAAAAAAAAACTGACAATATTCTACTAGATTAAAAATCTCTTTATTAGAATTCTGGTGACCTCCTACCATAATAGTGACACTTCACTCCTCTGCCTACTCTCACAGTACCCACCACCACCTGCCTTTCCTCCCCCTTCCCATCTAGCTGATTAATAATGAAACAGGAAAAAGTTAGAAAAGATAGGTTTGGAAGGAGTGGGGAGAGATGATGGTTTAACCCTGAGAATGCATTGATTCATTCATTTAAAATAGTGAGTGGTCTGATGGGTGGGAAGTGCCTGGGGTCGGGATGCAGGAGTTGGAGGAGAATGCAGAGATTTCACTGTCAGAGGCAAAGGCCGGACCAGCCACACTCTAGGGCCATCAGCTCAGATGCCCAGATACTAAATGGCCAAGCAACATTGCAGTGGATCAAGGGCAAACTGAGGACAAAGGTCAAAACACATCTCCTGCTCTGCCATTAAGCCTGTAAACTTGGCTCTGCATCGCCAGAGCAAGAAGGAAAACACTGAAAGGAAGACTGAGGGGTTCATTGTAAATGGCTGTTTAAAATGGAAACTACTTTTAAGTTTCAGGATCAAGTGTTTTCCTCTATTACTGGGAAGCGGGTGTGAAAGCAGGATGAGATCAATGACAGGTTAAAGAAAGGTGTGTTTTGCACATGTCTGATTAGGGTCTCCTCAATTTATACCAGCCACACATTTTATTCCAACAATAATTTAATGAGCAATTGCTGTATACCTGGCAGTAGGCCAGGATTAATTTTTGCACAGCAAAATATAATAGAAGTATGGAAACTCGTGTTAGGTGAGGTCAGAGGAACTCCCAAACTATATATTTTTGAGAAAAATGAAATACAAAGGCCAGTCTAAGCTAAATCAGCTTGCAGATTTTCAACCCCAAGAATGATCTGGGAACGTGAAAACTAGTAACTGCATTCTGAACAAGTGCTGCTCAAACTCACTTCAACAAGATCAGGTAGAAAAATGTGGCTTTGAAAATCCTTTAAAGAAATAGTTCTGCGTCATGCAGAAAAAGATGACATTACTACAGGTCTAACATTTTATTGCATCATTGAAGTCAATTTGGGAGGGGGAAATTCAGTGTTAAAATTCAGATATGGATTTAAGAACAGATGCAATTACTTTCCTTTTACTTGACAAATATTTACAAAGCAACCACCTTGTGCCAGGCACTGTTCGCAAACAGTGAACAAGATGTAGACTAGTGGGAGAAGTCCTTTTCTCAGAAAAATAGATACTGTGCTGGTGCACTGGCTAAACTTTTTTCTCAAACGAACCAATTTACATCCCACAGTAATACCCTGTTTTTCAGACACCCCCACTTCTATCACCAAAAAATATCTTCTCTGTCTTGCAGACCTTACTGGCTACTATTTGAAAAAGCTTTAGTTTACAAAGTTTCACTGTACACAAAACGTTATTCTGTCTTTAAAAAGAGAGACAGAAACAACACTATAAGTGGCACTGAATTAATTCACCTATTATTGGGGGAGGGGGCACATAAAGTTTGGTGGCTTGAGATAAGGAAGAATTCTCAGTAAAATTTCTGGGAGGTTCTCAAATGAGCCATGAAATACTGAAATGAAAGTGGTCAGATCCAAAAATTGAAAACTTATTTAAATTGCATCAAAGAAGCTTGGCCATGCTTTTTCATTATATAAACTTATAAAGCCATTTTAATAGAGTTACATTTAATTACACATTTCACTTGTAAATCACCTTTGAGCTCAAGCTAGTTACTGATGATTTGGAAGAAGAAAGGTTCATTTTTGGATAATGTTCCCCTCCGTATCACTGACAAATTTAGCAGATGTGTAACTAGCATTTTGGCTTTGAGTTTTCTTCCATTTCAGATTGAGGACATTTTAGTTCTCGTCAAGTCACTTAGGAACACCCGGGTCAGTGTAGCATGAAAAATGCAAGGACACTGATTGGGAAGAAGTGGCTTAAGCTGAATATCACCATTTACTGTGATTCAGCCTCTCTAATCTTTATCCACAAAATGGAATTCCTGCAAGGAACAAGTAAATGAAGTCATGTATACGCACATGCTTTGTAAACTATAAAGTATTAAATAGATGTAAGGTATTATTTTAGAATTATATAACTTGGGAGATAATTTTATATTTAATAAGAGTAGGAATCTCAAGTTAGATGACTCAAACATCTGGTTTTATATCAAGTAGAGCTAAAATCCTACTATAAAATTATGTAAAAAACAAAAATTTTTGGAATCCTATAAATAAATAAAATGACATTTATTAAGATCATCAAAGCTTGAATTGAAATAGAGTGTAAGAGAAAAATTATAATTCAAGACACAAATTATCAGTTCTTAAGGGGAGAAAGAAAGTTCCCTGTCAATCTTTAATAGCTAGCAGTTTTGAAAACTCATCAAATTTAGCATAATAAAATTTCAAATTATGTTCAAATCATGTTGATTTTATATGCAAATGTACAATCCAGCATTAAACTGATGGTAATACTCATAGTGAGATGACTAAGAGCTAAAGTAACTAATATTTCAATCTTGCCACATCTTTTTGTTATTGTTAATATTTTTGAAGTAATATAGAGGTCTATCAAACCAAACCCTTATTTTATAATAGGTCTATATGATACTGTTATTTATTTGTACTTTTTATTAATATGTATGTGTTAAATTTTAGTAGAATGAAGAAAAAAGAAATTAACTGAGCCTATTGATTTCTCTAATTTGTATAAAAACTGTCTTTTACTATAAAATATTAATTTGGGAACACCATTTCTGAAGGTTAATTTCTTCTATAATCATGTGCAATATAATGGAACATGGAACCCAGTTACAAAGTGCAATCAAATGCCACGTATATATTTATGCCCTCCATCTCAAGTACATGTTTCATAATGTGTTGCTCTTCTAATAATATGTACTGTCTGCCTAGTATGTTTTTCTTGTGGCTCTTGCCAGCTTAGTTGAAGGATTTCACTTTGTAACTGCTCTGTCAAATCAATTCTGTCCTTCTGGTTCTGTGCAATATAACAATATGACACCCAGAGCTTATCCAGACAAGCAGAGAGCAAATGAATTTCCTTCTGATCCTCCACTGAAGAGGAGAGAAATTTCTTCACCCCATAAGTGCTCAGAGCATCATACTTTCCTTATGGTAGATTAATCTCAGGACCATGAGTTCTTAGGGGTGCAGAGTTCAGGGCAAGTCATGCTGCTTCCTTCTCATATTTGCACGGAGATTAAATCAGATTCACTAGCCCCCTGGGGAACAGAAAGCCTCCAAAAATCCAGATGAAGTAAAAGCTGTAAAAGAGGGGCCTGCAGCCTCCCCTTCACCCTTCAACTTACTTGGTGCCTGGGGTGGAGGTGTCTCTGGGCTTGTTTTAAGGCACTCCCTCTACCCCTCGGGCTATTTCTTGGAGTCCTTCCCGACCATGATATTTAGGTCAGAAACTCACACAGCCATCACCCCAATTCCTTCACGTCCTCAGGATACCTCTTGGCCAGGGCTAGCTTTGTGGGCATGCGGCCTGTACAGTCACAAAGAGCCCCAGGCTTATGACAGTCCTGCACTTGGTGTAATGCTCTACTCTTCTGGTTTTGAAATTCTTAATACTTTTTGAAGGAGGCGTTCCATTTGTTTATGTATACAAAGCCATACAGCATTTTTAACACAAGAAAACAACCAGTTCCTCATCTTATTGCATTCTTACCAATAATAAATGAATCAAAGGAATTTAGGGCTGGAAACAATTAGGCTGAGATTCAAACGAGCCCAATTTTTAATAGAAATTAAATTGTAAGTGCATGGTGATATTGCACTATAGGAGTACTTTTCCAGGATATCAGTGGTTTTTTTTCTTTCCCTCTGGGTTAGAGTATTTTGAGGTGGTGAAATGTGGTTTGCTAGACATTTCAAGCCAAACATGCAGAGTAGATACACAGAGGTCACTACAGGGTTTTATTTTTATTTATTTTTATTTTTTAAGAAAACCTAGGTGCAAACCAAGGTGTTGTATAATAGCTTATCTGTTAATACCTAGGGACAGTGTCAGCCACACACAAAAGTGTGAAGACAGTGAAGTTTCATAGCATCTCTTTGGTTCCTCTTTCAGCATCCCTTTATCCTGTTAGGTTTGTACTCCTTCCTCCTCATCCTAAAAATGGTTAGATTTGGGGGAAACTTGTGTATAAATTCTTCTCCTCCGTCTGCCAAAAGTCTACATCCCAATTTTGTGTGGCTTTGTTCTCAGTTGACTTTCATGGTTAGAAAGCTATCTGATAATTAACCTGTTAAATTATTAGCTGGTACTAACTTAAGGTGTGACTTCTACTTGGGTGCTTTATTTTAATATTTAATATCACAAAGTCTTAAAGACGCAAAGGAGTGAATTTTCCCAAGAGCCGTTGTGAAGCCCACTGACAAGCCAGTCAATGCTTCCTGAAGGCCTTCAGTTGCACCAGGCAGAGAGCTGCCATTGTGTCTGCCTGTGAGAGCTGCCCTTGATGGCCATGTGTGGCAGGGAGACAGAACAACCCCTCCAACTATTCCTTTAGTTCATGCCGAACTCGAATAGCTCAGTAGCTCATCCAGACTATGGTTCAGACCTTGTCCCACTTACGGGAGACGCTAACATACAGAAAAGCGTCTTTATATAACCCCAGTACTTCTTCCCTCATCCTCCTTGTTAACTTCGCTTCCTAGGTCACTGAGGAAACAGAAGTAATTATACGGGAATTTTTACAAGTTCCCACCACATCTCTCCCTTGTCAGCACTGGCCTCCCCTATATTCTGCCTTCTCTCCTTACTAATGATTAATTGTCCATATTCCACTTAAGGTTACTGGATTCCATCATCACTCACCTGCTCAAGGTCATCGCTCCAGCAATTCACTTCTTTCTCCTGGATCATTCCTATCAGCATACAAATATGCCATCATTTCTCTTAATCTTCGAAACAACAACAGAAACATCCTCTCTTTTGACCTCACTTCCTGCTCAGCTACTGTCCATTTCTGTTTCTCTTCACATCAAAACTCCTTGAAAAATTTACTTATATTTGCTCTTCCAAATTCTTGCATCTCATTTCCCCTCAACCTACTTCAGTCAAGTTTTTGTCCCCAGTCATTCCACTAAAACTGCTCCTGTCCAGTTCACCAGTGACCTCCATGTGGCTCAACCAGACTTCTTTCTTATCACTTGGCCTATCAGCCACATTTGAGACAGGTCATCACTCCCTTCTCCTTGAAGCACTTTCTTCACTTGGCTTCCCAAACCCAACACTCCTGATTTTCTTCCTACCTCATTAGCCACTCCTTCTAGTGTCTTGCTGACTCTTCCCATTTCCCTGCCCTCTTAACAATGGAGTGCCTCAAGGAAAGGTCCTCATACCATTTTTCTTCTGAATCTACACTCTCTCCCTTGGGCATCTCATCTAGTCTCATGGCTTTGAATATCATCTCTATGTGAAATACTCCCAAATCTCTATCTCCAGGTCAGACCTTTCTCTTGAACTCTAGACTCATCTGTTTGCTTCAGTGTCTAATTGGCATATCACACTTAACGCTCATCTGCTCTTCCAAGTCCACTCCTGCCCCCCTTACTCCCAGTCTATTCTTGGCAGGCTAGCCAACATGATTCTATTAAAACAGAGGACAGACCACATCACTCTTCTACTTAAAACTCCCCAGTGGCTTCTGATCACTCTCAGAATAAAAGTCAAAGTCCTTACCATGACTTATTAGGCCCCACCTAATCGGTCCAAAATTCCCTTTGTCTTCTTCCCCAGCGCTCATTCTGCTTTAGCCATTTTTCTCTCAGGGCTTCCTTGACCACCCTATTAAATTGCAATGCCCCTTCCTCTGCACCTTCTCTGATTTATCTTTCTTTATGGCACTCTCTTTCTAACTCTAGGTTTTCCTGATTTATTTTATTATCTGTCTCCCTCACCTGCAGAATACGCGTGTAATCTCTATGAGGGATGAGATCTCCATCTGTTACCTGCTGTGTCCCCACCACGCAGGTCTGCCCTGGGGCCCCAGTAGATGCTCAGTACACATTTGTTAAATGTATGATGATATCTTTCCACCAAAGAACATGGACTACATGTAATCTTCAGAAAATCAGTTTCCCAAAGATAGAGATTGGATCTATAACTGAGGATCTGACTCTTTCTTAAGCTCTTCTTTATAAAGCTGAAGGACGGGCTGTAAGGCAGACTCCTGTATTTGTGTGGTGGGTGGAGCAGTCACTGAGTCCCTCCCTGTTCAGCCAAACCTCTCATGCTTGCCCTCTCCACTGAACAGGTGAAATTAAAATGCTGTGCAACATTTTCAGTATTTATTCTTTTTACTCAGTAATTATTATGCAGCTTTGTTTTCCATGAAATGCCTCTTTTAAAATATTATTATAAAGATTAAGCTGATGAATTATGTTTAGCAACAGAATAGTCTTCAAGTTTGGCATATTACCATCTCTTGCATTTATTCTACTTTCTGGTCATTAAATAACTTCACATTTAAAATAAATAATTGCTGCCCACCACAGTAATACCTCTTGCTTTTATCAGAGGTTGTAGCAAAAAGTGAATTCTAGAAACACTGATGTGGACATTAGCAATCCACTCTCCTGCTGAGAGTACTTACTGGCTGCTTCTAAAGAAGCAGTGCCTAACTCAATAGGGCAAGACAACAGATTTGAATAAATCTGAGGAAATACCTGAGAATGGCAAAATTTCATTCTCCCAATTCTGATGCAGAAAAGGACAAACTGCCCATAATCATTCATCCTCCCCTCCCGTTTATTCCAATAAGAAATACAGAAAAATTTATTCACAATGCAGAAGTTGAGATGAATAAAACAGCTGACAATGGTATCTTGCTTCTGAGTTCAATTTATAAAAATATCAGTGAGATCAATTTTCCGTATTTTGCTATTTCATTTGGGGAATGATGAAGAGAGTCTTTTTTATAACTATAAAACTTCAGACTTTGACGTCATTTGTCACAATACTGTCTGGAATTCCGAAAATGTTCTATCAGGGGTGATCTGGGCATTTCTGGACTTGACAGTTGATAGAAGTTGGGTAGCCGAATATCATAGTGGTATCTTTTTCCTATATATACCCTGTCATTCAAGGCATAGAGTTTATCTGCAATGTCACTGCCAATTAAAACTGAAAACAGGCGGGAGATGTAACGATGCTGAGCGAAGAGCAAATATAATTTCTTTCTCCTCCAAGACACATATCGACAATCAGTTTCTGCTGTGAGGGTTACCTAAAAAAAACATAAGAACTCATCTAAACAAAGATTAGGAAGCAAGAAAAGGCCTGCTACATTTTTTGTGCCCCAAATTTTAAATGATTTTCCCTTCTGCTTTTTCAGGTTAAAAAAGCCCACTGACCCACAATATATTGTAATAAAAGAAAGAGAAAATATAAAATTTATTACTATATAATTTATAATATGAATAATCACAACATTGTGCCCATCTCCAATCTATCTTTTCTAAGTGCAGTGATCTATGTTTTGCATTTTATTGAAGCAAGAGCTACTTGATAATAATAAAGTTGACTAATGTTAGAGAACTATTTCCAAGCCAATCCTGAAGACTGTGGTCAGTGAATCCTAATTCAGTTTCTATAGCACAAAATAGAATTTGTTTACTTATTCTGGATATGTATATGAATTTTTATACACACATGTACATTACATGTATTAACCACAGGAAAACAGTATACATAACAGATAGAAACTACAGAAATGATTTTCTTTCAAAACTACCAGACATGGCAGCAGAGTAGTGACAGGAAATTTAGCATTTTGTTGCTGGAAGACAACTGCAACCCATCAGCATTTTCAATTTTAAAAATCACTTATTTTGAAATAAGAGCTGATTTTTTCGTTCTTGGTGTTTTTCTAAACTGTCACAGTGGCAGTGTTTAACTTATAGTCAAATCTCAATTAATTACATCTTAATTCCCATATATGCAGTGAAGCAAAGGAAAATTTATGAATATTTCTCACAGACTCTTTTCTATAGTGTGTAATACCCATTCTTTTCCTTGTTGCTGGACCTATAAAATGACATTAATTAACAAGACTCAAATGACTTTGGGAAGTCAAACATGCCGCTAAAGTACATTCCAAAGTTAAATATAAACCATTCCTCTGTCAACTGCTGTTTTGTTTGTTTGTCTGATTTTAAACAAACATTGTTTATCTGTTTGGAAGAGGCAATGCTCCCTGTGTGTGCCAGTTATCCCTTACCTGAAAAATGCCTTCCTCTGTGGGCCTCAGAGAGTCCCATTCAGGAGAATCCAGGAACTGGAAGGGGAAAATGTAATGCAGAAATTCGCCATCAACTGTCACTCTGATCCTACCCAAACACAAAGAACAGCATTTATGAGGGAAGGGTAAATTGAGCACATAATTGGGGGGCGGGGAGGGAGTGGTATTTCAGATCTCTGATGACCTTCGTGGCTATTAAAATTATTAAATTAATTTTATAATTTAAAAATTAAAATATTAAATTCATACATTACAATAAGTGACAAATCTCCTGTAAGCTTCGTGTACTGATGTTCCTCACACAGTTAGGATTCTGGATTATTGGGCAAAATTCATCAGAAAATTCATCAAGCTGTACTTAGGTATGTGCACATGTATGCATGTATGTATGTATATTACACTTCAATAAAAAGTTTCAGTGCACTGTCAGATTTTAAATTAAGTAGGAGAACCTGAAGAACATAAAGTACCACTGTAAATAACTCTAAATATTTAACCTTTTAAAAAACATAATCACATTGTTTCCTCCCCAAAACTTTGTTTCAAAGTATGTATGTATGTGTGTGTGTGTGTATATATGTGTGTATATGAGTATGTGTGTGTGTGTGTGTATGTGTGTGTATGAAGTTGACCACTGAATAACACAGGTTTGAACTGTGTGGGTCTGTAAATATATTTTCTCTTTCTTGTGGTTTTTTCCATAACATTTTTTCTAGCTTACTTTATTGTAAGAATATAGTAAATAATACATATAACATAGAAAATATGTATTAATTGACTGTTTAAATGATCAGTAAGGCTATTAGTAAAGTTTCTGGGGAGTCAAAAGTTACACGTGGATTTTCGATGTGTGGGGTTGGTGTCCCTACCCCTGTGTTGTTCAAGGGTCAACTGTGTGTGTGTACAGAGGGTGTATATATATATATATATATATATATATATATATATATATATATATTTTAAGAAAGGAAAAAAACTATTAAAATTGTAATACTCAATATATACCAATAACAAAAGATGAATACAAGTCACGTTTGACTTCTGCAATTACAAGAGGCGCTCAAAGTGGTTACCATCAGCGTCCAGACACTTCCGATTATGGCAAACTACTGCTTGAGCAACGTTGACCAAAGTGTCCACTTGTATCCATATTTTTGGCACGTCTGGTGTATATATATATGTATATATATGTATATATATATATATATATGTATATATATAATGAGGTACACCCACCCCACTTCTATCTAGCTAATGGGCAATTGCTAGAAATTACTGAAAAAATTCATCATTATAAAATTTAATGTTCTCCACTACTTAAAAGAATTCCCTATATGAGTCTATTTAGAATACTTTGCATGCCAACATAAGTACTGTATTAATTCAAGCTGGCATCATCTTCTTGACTTTCAGTAATTTGCTTGAAAACACATAGCATACCCAGATAAACAAATTTATACATTTGATTTCTAAGAGGAAATATTAAGGCTCTAGATTATTTCCTGCTTCAGGTAAATAATACCATGTATCTAAATGCCTACATCCATGACTCATGTGTCAAGGACTTTTTCATGCCACCCAGGACTATGCTACCCTGAGACAGAAAATGTAGCAGAAAGAAAGACATGCAAGCACTAAGAGTACAAACCTTCCTGAAACAAGAAGAGAGAGTTTATCAATGGAAGTTTTCCCCTGCATAGCATAACAGTGCTCCTTTTCCAAAGTAACCACTTCAGAGCTCAGAGCAATCGTTCTGAAGACAGGCAAAGAGGTCCCCAGAGGCTGGAAAAGGGAGCTGTACAACAGCTGGAATTCCCGGGCAAAGGTTATACTGCGCACTTGATATGCAATATGAACAAACTGCATGAAGCAGATAACAAACAGTACAAAATTCCAGGAAAATATGTCAGCTGCACAGACATCTACCCAAGCCCAGACAGCAGAACAGAGAAAACCCAATCCCAGCAAACTGAAGACATAAAGGAGTCCGAAGAAGCCACTGCCACCCATGAAACCTACTACAAATAAAATACTGGCAAGATGATAAATAGCTCCTTCGGCCTCTTGCTTCCAGCTTGTACAGACTGGGTGTTCATCAACTAGATTCTTCCATAAACTCGAATTTCTTTCCATGGCTGCACTTCTGTCTGGTTCACTTTTCTGTTGACGTCAGATGATATCAAAGTGAGTAATTAAGTCCTTTGCTTTTCCATCATCAGAGTTTTGCTCCGTGCTCACAAAACCAGAGAAAGCCTGGACACTAGAGTCGTGGTGATTAATAGTTTGGTGTGTATGGATCTTGAAAAACTAAGAATCCCATGTGAGCTTCTTTAAGTTCATCTGGGCTCCTGATTTAGATCTAGTCCAGAGATATTTTGTGGTTTCCTGTGCAAGGAAAAAAAAGGATGTAATTAAATAAGGAGAATTGAGACATATATTTAATGAATCACTAGAATTATTCAAGCTGACCTCCTATTTCCTATGAAGTTGGAATATTTTAAGCACCAATGCTGTCAAGTGATAAATTTCTTATATATGAAAAGTATATTTTTAGAGATATGCTTATTAATAATAATAAATTTATGGAAATTTTATTATTTGTTAGGAATTAGCTAACTACATATTTTTCAAGGGAGCTAAGTTGTATATCATCAGCCAGACTCCATAACAGTAGTTCAGTGTACCTCAAAAGCACTTGGGACAGTGACTAAAAATGCAAATTCACAGATTGTTTCCAAGACACACTGAGTCAGAATCTCTGAGGGGGTGGGGCTAGGTGCTGGTATTTTGAACAAACTCTCCACATGATTTTGATGCATCAAGTCCACGGCCCTCTATGGCCCACCCTTTGAGAGATAAACTGCTTTACAAAATATTATTCACTCTTTACAGGTGAAGAATGTGATGCTCAGAGAGGCCAAGAAATTTATCCCAGGCCACACAGTGGTCGGTGGCAGAGGAGAACTTTAGCATTTGAGCCTGTATGCTAGATCCCATCATGTGGCTTCTCCTGGAAGAGGTTTTAAATGAGGCACGTTAAGGGGCCCTAATAAATAAACATAAGAAACACATAATTAGGAGTCAAATTTTAAGAGCACATAGTAGACTGTGAAAATGTAATGGCTTAGATCAAAATTATTTGAGAAATATAAATTCAGTTCTACTTTTTTGTATTAGAGGCTATTTCAGGTTAAAGGTTGCATCCATACAACTAAATAAATATTTAAAATCCTGCTACTTGCATATTTATTTACCAGATGGTCAAAAATGATACTGACTTGTTCCTCGGCACATATATTCTCTACCCTTTCAGCCAGATGGTAAAAATGCTAATATGTGATCTGAGTCGGTAGAGATTTAACCATGATGACAAAGCTGTAGGATATGTATCATTTACGAGGTTTCGTAATAAATGGGTTCAATGTGAGGTATTCCTTAGATTGATTTTTAAAGATCATAACAATATTCAAAACCCTTGAAATTGTGTGCTATATATAGGGTTATTTTTGAGATAGTTTATTTCCAGAACACCTGTTAATAAACTATCAAGTATCACAGATTTTGTTTCACTGAAAATAATATACACACAGACGTAAAAATGACTTAACTGATGATAAAAAAAAAAAAAAAAAAAAGGAACAGTGTAATCACCATCAGAGCTAAAACTGGAAATAAAGGAGCTGCTGTTGTTGAAGTTCCTGGTGTTTCACCTTGGATATGATTCTTTTCTCAGCAGGTAATGACTTTAAGAACTTTACCAAGTGAATCATTAAAAGAAGGGGGGAAAGTAACCTATAACTTACAGTGATATTGTTATTTTTTACTCAACTTGCTTTCAAATACATTTCAAACATTCTGCATCCCCCTAATTATATACCACCTTCCCCCAACACTAAGATGATGAGATTCAAGGCAGACCGGCACCCTGAACATGTTTAATTTCTCCTCTTTTAAACAAAACACAAAATTATATAGTGCTGGATATTCATAACAAATAAAAATTTCAAAAATATGAATAATGAGAACTGTGAAATACCAGACTGCAAATGTCAATCTCCCTGCTGTTTTACTTTTAAAACTAGGGCATTTTCAATTAATCACTTCCTCAAGATACCAATCATAGCTACTAACGCCAACGCCCAAAAGCACTGCTAGGAGAGCTCTCAACTTTGGTTTGAACTTCCTCAAAAATTTATAATCCTTGACAAAATGCTAAAATGATGCTAATGGGGAGAGACCACATAAAACGTGTGTGGGAATTCAGAAGTGAGCTTCTGGGAATCGTATCCCCTTAAAATCTTGGGGATATGTGGAGTCACCTACATTCCACGAATGAGACCCATTATGATTGTAAGAGGAACTGTGCTTCCGGTCCCTTCAGTCGGCTTCTGTTTCCATGAGCTGCTACCAAACGATCTTCTATCCTTGAAACTGTATCACTGCCCTGATGACATTACTCCACACCCAGCTTTTCTCCATTTGGCATGTTTTTATGCCGTCACCAAAATAGATGCACTTTATTAGTGGGAGAGGAAGAACTGACAGGGGCAGGTGATGAGCATGACTGCTCCTTTGGTATGTGCCAGCAGTGCTATATGAATGCTGAACGTGATTCACCAACCAGCTGCCTGTATGAAAGGCTTGTGGGCCTTAAGTCATGTTTGAGGGTAAATAAATCTAGAATGTCAAAGTGGCACCATAACATCTTAAGCAACAAAATTGATCTTCCCTGCAAAAGAAGTTAGCATACAGAGCTACAAATGATGGAGACAAACTTAAATGCAAATAAACACAGTAATTCCAAGCGCCCCGCCCCCGCCCCCAGCCTTTTCTCTTTCAATTGTCAGACCCTGAGTAGTAATAAAAGAATAAGGAATTATAAAGGAAAGTACAATGATGTTCAACGAACTGTGATATAAACTTGGTGGCAAACTGATTTAGATTAACTTAGAAATTGCATTGATCTGTTCAGAACCTGTACATTTATTATCTCATTGAATCACACTTCTTGCCATGAGGGAGGCAGAATCTAAATCATCATGCCCAGCTTACATGTGAGAAAAGCAGGGCACAAGATTGGTTAAGTCACTTGCTTCTTGTGAAAAAGGCAATAAGTCACCACAATGGGTGGAAGGTCAGGTCCCCCTATGCTTAGCTTCATGCCTCACTGGCAAGTAATGCCACCTTTCAAGGCCATGAATCCAGTATTAATGTGCTGGGAGACCAAAGAGGGATATTCTTCCAGGACTGGTTTGCCAGCAAAACAATACTCCCAACAGTGGATATTTAAGGCCTGCTATATCTGCTTGTACTGTTCAATCCATAATATTTAGAATACAGCCAGAGACATAGGTACAGAAAGCCACTCATGCAATAATGTGCTTTATTATTATTCAACATTGATTAATTTCTTCTCCTAGATTCTGAAATTCTTAAGGGACAAAGACAAATTTTTTTTGCATTTCTGACCCCTGGAACTCAATGAAAGTCGACTGACTACATTGCAGTAGAGGTGCAAGCACTCTATCTTCTCCATTCCCAGTCTCAATCCAATTTAATGGATGGTCTAACATCTCCTGTTCCTAGGGGAACAGAAGTGGGGAAGATTCCAACATCCAAGATAGTTCAGTACAAAGACACTGAGGCGTTGGAGCATCACTTATTTAAAATGTCTGGCACGACTCCAAATTCATAGGGGAATCGTTTTGTCTTCTTACAAACTTGCGCTCCTTAAGAGCCGTTGAATTCCTGATCTGATGAAAAACAACTTTGGGAGAAGTGACCTCAGAAACATGATGGCATGAACGGTGCTCCGTGATCTCTCCCCTTGAAGTTACAACAAACTGTACAGCTATAATTCAAAAGGATTCCCTACGTAACACACAAACACATCTGAGAGATTCACGCATCAGAAACATCTGCAGGTGGGCAAATAGGGGAGGAGGGAAAGGAGAAGTGCAGAGACGGAGCCGTGGGACTCGGCCCGGAGCTCCCTGCGTTCTGGGAGAGGAGAGGACTGAGACTGCAGGTGCGCCTTCTGATCACTAGCAGTCCTGCCTCAGTGATCAGCATGTAATATGGCTGAACCCAGCAATTGGGGGCAGGGACCTTGGGCAAAGACTGAACACACAAGTGCGACAACTGCAATCTAACCGCCCTCATTGCCAGGCAGAAAACAAAGCTACAGAGCTTGGCCACCTCCCTGCATCCTCCCAGCGTTAGCAGCAATCCCCAGAAAAAACCGTAGCACTGTCGGATTAAAGAGCAGAATATTTACAGCCCTGAGAACTGGAGAGACCGTTCCTGAGTGGTAGATGCACACTGTGGCTAATTCTAGCGACAAGGGAGGAGCTATAAGGGTGAGGCAGCTGTGGTCTGGCAGTTGCCTTACTTGGAGGAGAACAAAGCCACAAACACAGCAGCCACCTTTCCCAGACCACCCCACCCCCACCTTTGGTAGCTGATCTCAGCAGGGACATCCGGGGCTACTGAGGCACACAGTTCTGCATCTGGCTGTAGAGGCAGCACTGGGGTTTCAGGGGCTTAGATCCCCATCACCCACCATGTCCTCCCACAGGGGTGGTGCCCTGAGACTGAGGTGACTTGGTCACAGAGGAGACGCCCACCTCCCCAGAAAATCTCCTACCATGTGAGAAGCTGGAACAGGGCCAGAAAAAATAAAAAACTCCAGCGCTACCTACTGGAAAGCAAAAGAAAGACCTTTTATATCAACCTGCTGCAGAATTCACTCCCATTGATGCCTAGGAAGAGAAATAATCCATTAATTACCAGGAATAACCAAGGTAACAAGGCAGCTCAGAAGAAAATGAAAAATCTCCAGAAAATAAACTTAACGATGTGGAAATAAGTGACTTAAATGACAGATAATTCAAGACTGCAGTTCTGAAGAAACTTAACAAGATGCAAGGGAACTCAGATAGGCAGTTTAATGAACTCAGAAATAAAATCAACAAACAAAATGAATATTTTACCAAAGAGACAGCAATTTAAAAAAAGAACCAAATAGGAATTCTGGAGCTGAAGAACTCCATAAAAGCTGAAGAATGAAATAGTGAGCTTAGGAAATAAGAGCTGGCCAGATGGAGGAAAGAGTTAGTGATAGTGAAGATAGACATGACACAGATGAAAGAAAAGAGATACATGAGAGTTAAAAGAAATAAAAGAACTCTACAAGAACTGATTCCATCAGAAAGAGCAATATAAGAATGGGTATACCAGAAGGAGAAGGACGCAGAGCGTCTATTCAAATAAATAGTGGACGAGAACTTCCCAAACTTATGCAAAGAACTGCATTCTCGAATCCAAGAAGCAAACAGAAAACCTATTTACTTCAATCCTAATAGGCTTTCTCCAAGGAACATTATATTTAAGCTGTCAAACACTGATGACAAAGAATTCTCAAAGCAGCCAGGGAAAAGAAGACAGTAACCTACAACGGAAAGCCCATTAGAATATCATCAGATTTTTCAGCAGAATCTCTACAAGCTAAGAGGAAGTGAAATCAAATATTCAAACTAGTGAAAGAGAGAAATTACCAGCCAAGAATAATATATCCTGCAAAGTTATCCTGTAGCTATGAAGGAAGAATAAAGACCTTTCCAGACATACAGAAGCTGAGGGAATTTTCCACCACAAGGCCTGCACTACAGGAAACACTGAAGGAGGTTATTCTACCTGAGACAAAAAGACAAAAGGATACAAAACTATGAGTAAAATGACAAACAGACAGACAGGAGCAGGAAATGGCAACCCCTACACAGAATAGGATACTATACACTTAAACATAACATAAAGGGTAAAGAAAATAAAAAGAAAAAAAAAAGAAAAAGAGAAGAAGACAATTTGCTACTGCAACTCAAAAATGAATTCACAGCATACATAGGGATAATTTCTGACAACGAAAACATAAAAGGGGGGGGAGTAAAGATTTGAATTTGCAAAGTGAAACGGAGATAAGATGCATGCTGAAGAAAATGGACCACTGTATATATGAAACTTTTTTTCACATAATCTTAATGGTTACCACTCAAAAAATAAAAAATAAAAAAAAAATCCAGAACCGAGATACATAACATAAAAAAGAGGAAACAGAGGGGAAAAAATCATAGAATACCACCAAACTAAAATAACAGGCAGAAACACAAAGACAATGAAACAATGGATACACTGAGCTACCAGAAACAAAAGATAAAATGGCTATCGGAAATCCTCATGTATCAATAATCACCCTAAAAGTAAAGGGACTGAACTCACCAATAAAAAGGCACAGAGTAGTAGATTGGATCAAAAAACAAAACCCAACCATAATGCTGCCTGCAAGAGACACATCTCAGCTACAAGGACAAATACAGATTCAAAGTGAAAGGGTAGAAAATGATACTCCGAGCAAATGGCATCCAAAGAAAATGAAGTGTATCTATACTTATATCTGAAACAGACTTCAGGGTGAAAAAGGTAACAAGAAACAAAGATGGACATTTCATAATGATAAAGGGGATGATACAACAAGAAGACATAACATTTATCAATATATATGCTCTCAATCAGGGGGCACCGAAATGTATAAAGCAATGACTAACAGAACTAAAGGGAGAAACTGACCAAAACACTGTTATAGTAGGGGGCCTAAATACTCCATTGACAGCTATGGATATAGATCATCCAAACAGAAAATCAGTAAGGAAGTATCAGCTTAAATGACACATTAGACCAAATGGATATAATTGACATTTACAGAGCATTTCATCCTAGAACACAGCTGTACATTTTTTTCTAGTGCACATGGAAAATTCTCAAGGATAGACCATATTTTGGGACACAAAACTAGCCTCAGCAAATGTAAGAAGACCGAAATCATACCAAGCATATTCTCTGACCACAATGCTTTAAAATTGGATATCAACTGCAAAAAGAAAGTGGGAAAAACCACAAATACATGGAGATTAAACAACTACTAAAGAATGATTGAGTCAAAGAAGAAATAAAAAGAGAGACCAAAAGATACATAGAAACAAATGAGAATGAAATACATCACATCAAAAGTATTGGGATGCAGTGAAAGCAGTATTAGAGGGGACTGTATATCATTACAGACCTATTTCAAGAAAAAAGAAAAATCCCAAATAAACAACCTAACTTTACGTCTTAAAGAACTAGAAAAAGAATAACAAATGAATCCCAAAGTCAGCAGAAGGAAGGAAATAATAAAAATTAGAGCAGAATTAAATAGAGGACAAAAAGACAATATAAAAAATTAATGCAACAGAGAGCTGGTTCTTTGAAAAGATGAATAATATTGACAAACCCCTGACTAAGGAAAAAAGGGAAAAGACCCAAATAAACAAAATTAGTAATGAAAGAGGAGAAGTCATGATAGCTACCAGAGAAATACAAAGGATCATACAATAATACTATGAAGGACCATATGTCACCAAATTCCATAACCTAGAATGGACAAGTTCTTAGAAATATGTAACCTTCATAGACTGAATCACAAATAAGTGGAAAATCTAAATAGACTGATCAACAGTAAAGAAATTGAAACAATCATCCAAAACCTCTCCAAGAGCAAAAGTTTAGGACCAGATGGCTTCACTAATGAATTCTACCAAACATTCAAAAATGATATAATTCTTGTCCTCCTCAAATTCTTCCAAAAAATTGAAGAAGAGGCAATACTTCCTCACTCACTTTATGAGGCCAACATTACCCTGATACCAAAACCTGGTAAGGGTAACACAAAAAAAGAAAACTGTAGACCAACGTCTCTGGTGAAAACAGATGCAAAAATCCTAAACACAATACTAGCAAATAGAATACAACAATACATTAAAAAGATTATGCATCATGATCAAATGGGGTTCATCTCAGGGGCACAAGGATCAATACACAAATTTATCAATGTGATACATCATACAAACAAAGGATAAAAATCATGATCATGTTAATAGATGCAGAAAAAGCATTTGACAAGCTATAACATCCATTAATGATTAAAACACTTAATAATATGGGTATAGAAGGAAAGTACCTCAACATAATTAAGGCTGTATATGACATACCCTTAGCTAATATCATACTTATTGGTGAAAAACTGAAAGCTTTTCCTCTAAGATTATGAACCTTTCACCTCTGCTTTTCAACATAGTATTGGAAGTCCTAGCCAGAGCAATCAGGCAAAAGAAAGAAATAAAAGGCATCCAAATTGGAAACAAAGAAGTTAAATTGTCACTTTTTGCAGATGACATGATTCTTTATATAGAAAACCCTAAAGATGCCACCAAAAAAAAAAATTAGAAATAATAAATACAGTAAAATTGCAGGATACAAAATCAATGTATAAAAATCCATTGTGTTCTTATAGGCTAACAATGAAATTTCAGAAGAAACAACAAAAAAAATCCTTTTGCAATTGAAACAAAAATAATAAAATACCTAGGAATAAACTTAACAAAGGATGTGAAGGACCTATACACTGAAAAGTATAAAACATTATTAAAAGAAATTGAAGACACAAAGAAAAGGAAAGATATTCCATGTTCATGGATTGGAAGAATCCATGTTAAAATGGCCATATTACCCAAAACGATATACAGATTTAATGCAATCCCCATCAAAATCCCAATGGCATTTTTAAAAAGAAATAGAACAAAAAATCATCAGATTTGTATGGAATCACAAAAAAACCCTGAATAGACAAAGCAATCTGAAGAAAAAAGAACAAGGATGGAGGTATCACACTCCCTGACTTCAATTTATACTATAAAGTGACAATAATCAAAACAGCATGGTATTGGCAGGAAAACAGACACACAGACCAATGGGCTAGAAATGAGAACCAATAAACAAACAGCATGTGTGTGTACATATATAGTATATATGTGTGTGTGTGTGTGTGTGTGTGTGTGTGTATAATTTTCAACAAAGGAGCCAAAAACATACAATGGAGAAAAGAAAGCCTCTTCAATAAGTGGTGCTTGGAAAATTGAAAAGCCACGTGCAAAAGAATGAGACTAGACTGCTATCTGTCACCATATACCAAAATTAACTCAAAATGGATCAAAGACCTAAACATAAGATCTGAAACAATAAATTGCATAGAAGAAAGCATAGGTACTAAACTTATGGACCTTGGGTTCAAAGAGGATTTTATGAATTTGACCTTGAAGGCAAGAGAAGTAGAAGCAAAAATAAATGAATGGGACTATATCAAACTAAAAAGTTTCTGCAGAGCAAAAGAAACCATCAACAAAACAAAGAGGCCTCCAACAGAATGGGAGAAGACATTTGCAAGCAACACCTCCTACAAGGGGATAAAATCCAAAATACATGAAGAACTCATCCAACTCACCACCAAAAAAACAAACAATCCAATTAAAAAATGGGCACAGGACCTGAACAGACACTTCTCCCAAGAAGACAAATGGCCAACATATATATAGAGATATTCCCATAAATATCTGTGTGTGTGTGTGTGTGTGTGTGTGTATACACACACACACACACACACACACACACAGATATTTATGGGAAAAAATGCTCAACTTCACTACCTATTAGGGAAATGTAAATCAAAACCACAACAAAATGTTACCTCACACCTGTTAGAATGGCTATTATCAAGACAAGTAATAACAAGTGTTGGAGAGGCTATGGAGAAAAAAGAACCCTCATACACTGCTGGTGGGAATGTAAATTGGTACCACCAGTACAGAAAACAGTATGGAGGTTCCTCAAAAAATAACAATAGAATTACCATATGACCCAGCAATCCCCCTTCTGGTCATCTATCCCAAAAATCTGAAAACATTTATCTGTAAAGATATATGTACTCTTATGTTCACTGCAGCATTATTCACAGAGGCCAAGACATGAAAACAACCAAAAAGTCCTTTGATAGATGATTGGATAAAGATTTGGTACATATATATAATGAATACTACCCAGCCATAAGAAAAGATAAAAGACTACCATTTGCTACAACATGGATGGATTTTAAGATTATCATGCTAAGTGAAATAAATCAGTCAGAAAAAGTCAAGAGCTATATGGCTTCACTCATATGTAGGATATAAAACTGAAAGCAACAAACAAGAAAAACAAACAAAATCTTCACAACAACCCTATGAGGAAGGAAGGTACTTCTATCTCCACCTTACAGGTGAAAAAATTGAAACTCAGAGAAAGTAAATAAATTGTTCAAGTTCACATTGCTAATATTGGAACTAAGATTCCATCCACGTCTGCCTAATTCTGAAGCTCACAGTCTAGACCACTTCATTTTGCTTCCACATTACCAGGTTTTAGAAAAATGTAGGCTTTAAGTTTCCTTCCTGCTACTTAAAGCAACTCAGGAATATTTATTCATCAGTGAAGCAGAGGTAATATCATCTATTCTGTCCACTTTAAAGGGTGCTGGAAGATACAAATGAGAACATATATACTGAAAATTCTTGACAAATTTTTAAATAACAGAAATAGCATCACTATACTTGTTGCTTGTATGTTACAGAGCTGAGCCATTCAGAAAATATAGTTTTTTAAAAATCTATCTTTCCTCCAGAATATTAAGTTGAAGACAGAATACAAATGGTCACTTTTGGCTGCTGTCCATCTTTAAGTTATAAATTCTAAGTTCACTCATTTCTGCAGGGGTGATTGATCACTGTTATTCTTCCCTACCTTGTGTCCTGACCTCCTGTTATTGATAGGTATAGACCCATAACCAACCCAGCCTTGAGTCTTCACTTTCCAATGGCCAAGAAGCCAGTTATTGGAAGCCACCAACAATCTTCTAAACCTCAGGTTAGTGTTTAGTGTTTCCCAGCAGGTGTGCTCAGATCACTTACATCAGAATCGCATGGGATCAAAGTTAAATGCCCGTGATCAGAGGGCTCTGATAGAAACGTAGAGTTGTGCCGTTCAGTATGGTAGCCATTAGCTACTATGGCTGTTGAGCATCTGAAATGTGGCTGGTCTGAACTAGATGTGTTGTACACAATGGATTTTGAAGCCTTAGTACGAAGATAAAGAATATGTCATCAATAATTTTTATGCTGATTGCATTTCAAATAATGTTTTAGAAATACTGGGTTAAAGAAAACATATTAAAGTTAATTTTAGCTATTTCTTCTTAATTTTTAATGTTCCTACTAGAAAATTTAAAATTGCATATGTGGTTTGAATTATATTTCTCTGGGATGGTACTGGTCTAGAGTCTTTCAAGTAAGAGAGAAAGATAAAATGAAAAGACTTGGCATGATGCTGTACAAACAGTGCATATGTATACATGTGTAAGTGTATAAATATGGAAGAATTATCTAAGATTAAGAACAGAGAGTTGATATAAATGTAAATGATATTGGTTACAACATTCATTTGTTACAGTCATTCAGATGTTACCCAAGGCGTAGATGTCACCCTCTGGTTTCTGCCTACGTAGGAGGCCAACCCCACTAAAGCTCTTGGTCTTTATCCTACCAAGGAAGGCACCACGTTTTTCCTTCTGCCTGAGGAGAATTCCATTGTCTCATGCAATTAAATTACATGAGCTCATGTTCTGATTTCATCTTCTGATGTCACCTCATGGAATACACTGGAACTGCTACACAGATAATCTCATACATATTGTACTGGAGATTGGATTGTGCTTTCTGGATTCCAGAGGGTCCACACCAGCCTTTGTTTTCATATAATACATTGGTCTCTTCATGAACCACGAGGCTCCTAGGCTGGAGTATGCCTTTGACCTTCCATTACAATGAGAGCTTGGCTTATCTTGAGACTTGAGGAAATTAGAGAACATGCCCACAGTCCATGCTGGACTCCTCTGATTCTCATGTCTCAGCTAAAGTTATATTTGATTATCCCCAGCCATATGTGATTTTTCGCTTTATCACATACTATGGTAGGCTGAATTCTAAGATGGCCCCCAAGATTGCTGGCCCGCTGATGCACACGCCCTGTAATTCCCTACCCTTGAGTGTGCACAGAACCGGTAAATGGCATGGGACAGATGCTGCCTTGATTAGGTAACATTATTATATGGCAAATGGTGCTGAAATAGCCACTCCTGGGATTATGTTAAACTAGGACTGGAGAGGGATTGGAAATTAGGGAGACATGTTCCTACTGACCTACTGAAAGCAAACACCATGTGTGAACTGCCTATGGGGGCCACAGGCAAGGAAGTGCAGGTTGTTTCTGAGAGCTAAAAAGTCCCCAACCAACAGTTACCAAGATAATGGGGACCCCTGTCCTCTAATTGCAAGATGCTAAATTCTGCCAACTATCTGAAAAGCTTGAAAGAGGACCCTGGACTCTAAATCAGGAGTACAGCCTGGCTGACACGTGGATTACAGGCTTGTGAGGCCCTGAGCAGACCCCCTGCAACCATTCCTGGGCTCCTGGCCCACAAAAACTATGAGATAGCGAATTTGTGTTATTTTAAGTGACTAAGTTGTGGTAATTTGTTACAAAGCAATAGAAAACGAATACATACACAACTATGAGTACTCACTATACATGTGGCTTTTCATTAACCTAATAATCTACATTTTATGATGGACTTGGACTATATATAGGTCTATGGAGCAGAAGATACTCGGTCCTCACTAGATTGAAACCAGGTAATTTAGGAGAGAATAGTTCTTCGTAGTATCTTGGAAGCAAGATATTATGAGGGGCCCTGGGAATTACATTTAAATTCACTGTGGTTCTCAACACCACTCTGTAGGTTTTCTTTTCAGTGGAGTCAGGTGACCCCAACACTGTTAACAATTTAGACACATGGGCAACTTCCAGAATAGTATGTCATTCATACACCAATCTCCAAAATTTCTGGAATACCATGTTTCCTTGGTTGACTTTGAGTACAGTCAGTTCTTTGTAAAACTGAGCCATACGTATAGGGCAAATACTTGTTATTTCAGACACATCCAGAGATTAACACTCCAAAGACAGCCCATAGAAACTCAAAACTAATAGCTCTGTAATTCTTCTAATTGTGTGACTCCACTAAATTCTGATCAGTTGAGCAATGGGAAATGAATACAGTATCTAGGTGCCATTTTGTTAATCCTCATGTACTGCTATGACTACTGCCACTGCTACTGCTAGTAGCATCTTAACGTTTGCTGAGCACTTACTATGTGCCAGGCAGATTTCTAAGAACCTTAGAATATTATGTCATTGAATCCTTACAACTTTTTTGAAGTAGGCAGTTTTATTGTCCCCATATTATAGATGAGCAAACTGAGGTATAGGGAAGTTAATAGGTTGCCTAAGGATACACAAACGATGGAGCCCAGATTCACCCACAGACAGGCAGATGCAAGTATCTGCTCTCTTAACCACCCTAACATACTGCGTCATGTACAGTTTGAATTGAAATTTTCTAGATTACTGAACAAATCTACAACATTCTTGCTTTCTCCCTTCAGTTCTAGATTCAATGAATTTAAATGTCCTCTTATGAAAGGACAATTTCATAAGGGGGCAACAGAGGGATAGGAGGGTGGGTCCTATGTTGAATCACTCGGTACCCTATAATTCTTTTTTTTTTTAATAGTTAGACATTTATCATTTATATCTCTCGCACAGTGACAGCCCCCCTCCCCTTTTCCACTATCCCGGTGACATCGCACACAGCCATTACATTTCCACTGCCTCTATTCCTAATGATGTACTCCTCTTCTTGTAACTATATATATATAAAATTGTAGTTGACATTCATTATTGTTCAGCTTCAGCTTCAGGTGTACAATGCAGTGATCAGGCATCTACATCTTCCCTGAGGTGGTCTTCCTAATGAGACAAGTGTCCATCGGATACCCTACAAAATCTTTACAACATTATTGATTACATTCCCCAAATTGATTTTCGTAACCCCATGGTAATCTTGTGGTTACTGACTGCTTTCTAATCCCTTCACCTTCCCCCTTATCTCCACCCCCACTCCCATTTAGCAACCCTCAGTTTTCCCTCTATGTCTCTGAGATTGTTTCTGATTAGTTCATTCATTTATTCTTTTCTTTAGATTCCACATATAAGTGAGATCATATGGTATTTGTCTTTCTCTGTCTGACTTATTTCACTTAACATAATGTTCTCTAGGTCCATCCATGTTGTTGCAAATGGTAAGATTTCTTTCTTTTTTATGGCTGCGTAATACTCCATTGTATAAATGTACCACAGTTTCTTAATCCAGTCATCTACTGATGGGCATTTTGGTTGTTTCCATGTCTCGGCTATTGTGTATAGTGCTGCAATAAACATAGGGGTGCATACATTTCTTTGAATTAGAGTTTTGGATTTCTCCAGATAGATACCAAGGAGTGGAATTGCTGGATCATAAGGTGTTCCATTTTCTTGATTTGAAGACACAACAGTAAACCTTTTCTTCTCAAGCTGGTCATTTGATTGCTTTAAACAATCCCATTCTCTGCTACAAGTTCTGACTTCTCCATATTCTGGAAATGGCCGAAGGGATAAGTAGGAAGCCATTTACTTTGGATCAGCTGCTATCATGTTGTGTAGTAAGTTCACCAGCGATTCCTGATGTGCGGTGCAAGTGAAGTGGATTCATGGATACATTAAACAGTCTTTTCTTGATGAGTCGAAGGGAGACACCTTCATTTCCCTCTCCTCCAAGTGACCTATATTCAGCAAATGAACTCACTTTTTCTATGTTTATTTTAGTTAAGGTTCTCATGTTCCTTCCTGGCAAACACATCTAAAAAGTTCATGTCTGCTAGCTAATTGACTATAATCTTTTCTTTATCATTTTTTTCTGGCTAAATAGCCAGGTGGACCACACAGCAGGGTCAGCGATGTTTGAAACCACCAAAGCAATCACTACCAGTGCTAAAAGGGGCATTCTGCAGGGTATGGTAGTTTCTTTCAAGGTGTTCGTGCAGAGATAGGTGCTTTCTCTTTGACTGAAAGAAAGATTGCTCACTGTTTGGTCCTCAAGCCACATACTTGACAATCTTTCATATCTTCTATTTTTTTCAGCCGTGCTGTTGTTGGCTTTGCAATACTTGAAGTTATTCCAGCCATAGACATTTATTTTGCAGTGTTGCCTGCAAAATCCACAATGTGGATTATTCCCTATTCCTGCTGCTCAGTAAATACCACATATTCTCTTTATTCTTTCAAGATGTTTGATTATCTCAAGGTTCTCTTCAGTATTGAAGCTTTCCTTTTGTATGCACTGTTTGGTATTTTTGAATCAAGATGCTTAGACATTTTTTTGATGTTAAATGAGTGTGTTTTTATATAGAAATGTTCACAAGTGCAAAAACATAGCAAAACACAATCTTGCAGGATAACGTGGTGAACCAAGGTAGCTGGGAGATGTTTGAGGTATGTGGGCTTGCTTTTTGTGTATGTCTACACGGCTCAGGTCAGCTGGTTGCAGTTTAATGTGTTCACCTGGTGTTTCTGCTGGGTAAATCATGAATAAGCAAGAGTAAAATTCACGTTATGCTCAAATTAGTCCCTAATATTTCAATTGCATTGGAATGATGCTTGTTTTCAAAACAAGCATTTTGGCACACTTGACTGTATCATTAACTTTCAAATGACCAGAAAAATATTAATTAATACATGTAGTAATTCAGTAAATCCCTGCCCTCATGGAACTTGCATTTTAGTGAAATTCAAATGTTGACACTATTACTATTAAGCCCAATTTCAAATTATGAGATCTATTTTAAATAGCTAAAAATACATCTTATATACTAATAAACGTAAGCTACTTAAAACTCATGTACAGTCAGTTGTTGCATACTAAGTTTTTTAAAAATCTACATATTAAAAGGCAGTCTAAGTTCCTCAAAATAACAATGCAAACAAGCTTGTTTTTCAGAATTTCCATCAAAGACCAAAAACAAACAAAGACACTTATCTGTGGCTCTGAAGTAGCACATTACATATTTTTGTGTCTGTATTCTTTTATTTGTATAACTGCAAAGAAAGATATACAGAACAATCCTCACTTAATGTTAAGGATAGTTATTTCTGGATGGTGGGATACTACTTTTTTTTTTGGCATCTATCTATATTATTTGCATTCTTAGTAATAATTTTTAAAAACAATAAGGTGAGTTTATATTAATTTGAAAATTTTCAAATACAAAAATTTCAAACACTATAATAAAAATCCATGAACACAACAACCAGAATTAACAAAAATCAACACTGTCACATTTTCAGATCTTTTTTATAATTAAAAAAATTCCACAAAAATTGAAGATCATCATGGATTGTTCTCCAGTTCCCTTCCTCACCTACCACTCCCTATATATAATTGTGTTTATCCTTTCAGTCCAAATAGAATAATTGTAAAAATTGCAATTTAAAATTAAATGCAACATTAAATGCATCTTAATGTTTTTTTTCAGATTTCACACTGAATTTTTTTTTCTGATGAACAATTTCAAACACATACAAAAACAGAGAAAATAGTATATAATAAATCCCCATATACTCATTACCCACATTCAACAATTATCAAGATTTTGCCACATGGTTTTGAAATTAAAAGTAAAAGCTGTAACCTATTATTCATCCCACAGTTAGTTCAGTCAATAAATAAACACCTAAGGAAGACAGGGAGAACTAAGATTAGCTGTGCTCTTATTATGTGCTAGGCACTAGTTCTCCCATGCACTGACCTATTTAGGAGTCTCAACAACTCTGCGACCTAAACAGTACTACCAGCATTGTTCGGAGTGGAAAATGAGTCTCAGAGAGATGAAGATTCCTCCATAGACTCAGCCAGTTGCTTGTCTTTCTAGAACTTAATTCCCCCTCCCCCAATTTCAGAGTGTGTGTGAGCGTCACTAGAGGGTATTCTGTTGAAGAACACAAAATGAGAAGGTCTCACTTTGGTCTGTGTGAATTAATATCTGAATTCTCTGGGTTGAAGGAGGACCCAGCATTACAATGGGGACTTTAAGTCAGCAACTTTTGGTTATTTAATTTAGAAAAGACCTGTCGTAACTTTTCACTTTAAAACATTTTCCTATAAACTACTTAGGTAACAGAAACATTTTTCCGTTTTCCTTTAAAAAAAATCTATTTACTGATTCAGTATACAAATTTTTATTTACTCTCTATAGCTCATCATCCCAGCTGACCAACAACCATAATTATAGAAAATGATTTTAATTGCCATTTGCAGGGTTGAAAATCTATCATGGATATTTTCTAAAGCAGTTTTGAAACTTCTTGCCTGCTATGTTGCTTATGTATTGTTATGCTCGTATACTACAGCAAGTTTCATAATCATTCTTGATCTTTCCTGGAGACAATCGCAAAATAAGCAGACGTGAATGCTCCAGTGTGTCAACCCTATTAGTCAGTGTTCTGGTAAGAAGCATGGCATTTTGGTTTCCCATGACACATTTTTATTTAATGCATAGAATGTCACCATTTAGAAGCTTTAGGATGCACCATGATTCAGCTATTTTGAGAAAGTAATGAGATTAAAGAAACTCAACTCTGACTCCCAGTGTATATGGATAAAATTTAAGTATGGTTAATGTCTTACTCTAGATTTCAATTAATATTAGTATCCCAGACTCTTAAAAAGACAAACATAGGTAGTCTCCTAGGGAAGGAAAGAGTCTTAAAGAGCACCTAGGATCAGCCAGACCTCTTCATTTTGCAAATGTGGAAAGAGATCCATTTTTTCTTTTTTTATATTTTGTTCCATGTAGTTCTTGTTTGGTTTTTTATTGCCACAGGTACAATACCAAGTTATTGTACTGTCATACCAAGGATATGTTTATGCAACAGTCCCTGGTAATAAAAATAACAGAAAATAGCCACCAAAACATAGTATGAACAGAGCAATAATTTTTTAAGGTTGCCATAAAACTCAATTGCAACGTGTAAGCTTGCAAATTCAAATTACCTAACTATAAGAGTTAGAGTAAAAAGTCAGGAAAGAAGATTGTCACATTCTAAAAGTTTAGTATCAAATTAAATTATGTTTAAAAATGGGTTTCTTATTCTACCTTTCTATTTATTATTTACAAATAGAAATTTTTCACTTTTTGCAAATGTGTCCTGGCTAAAACAATTTTTTTTTTTTTGCATAACCCTATTACTGCATTTTGATTCTATGCCTTTAATCTTTTCCTAAAATACAGACCCTTAATATGTATTATATCTCTGTAACTGGCCTTGGAGATGAGGTAATTTGGTGGTTTTCAAATTTCTTTCTTGTCTCCTCCTTGGCGGGGGGGGGGGGGGGGGGGGGGGGAAGCAGGGGAATCCCCAAATAGAGAAAAACAGGTCAGTGTGACCTGTGATGAGGCAACTTTCTCGTACCCCAAATCAGTGCCCCCAACCCTAGGCAGGCCCACTGCAGACGAGAAGGGACAGTAAATTCCCAGGCGTCGCACGACTTCCCAAGGTGAAACCCAAGACTGTCAGGGCCCCTTCGACAAGCTTTTCTCCCTCGGAAATCTGGCCTTTTTCTTTGGGTTCCACAGGTACCTGGGGCAGGAGTGGGGCCAACAGAATATCTGGGGGTAGATTCGCCCCTAGGGTGGATGACCCCCGTCCCCAGGGACCCGCGCGCACAGAGCCCGAAGCAGCGGACCCCTTAGTCAGTCGAGCTTCGAGTGGCACCGCTGGGACCCCAGCTTCGCAGTTGGCCTGAGCCGGGGTGGGAGCAGAGAGGTGGCGCGGACAGCGCGGAACACATGGCGGCGAAGCACAGGCGATCCCGGGGGCCGGAGGCCTCGCAGCCCCCAGCCCGTGCGCGGCCGGGCTAGAAACCCAAGTTGCCCCAAGCGCCGCGAGGTGCCAGGGTGCGGACAGCTCCGGGAAGGCGGCGTCCACGGGCTCCCCCGGCTGCCCTTCTTACCTTTCCTTCCCTGGCCCTGCGCAGAGCTCCGGCCTCGCGCCCGCAGAAGTTTCCCAGCCCAGTGCTGGGCCCCGCTGGCCGGCGCGGAAGCCCCCAGCGCCCGGCTCGCGCACTCCTTACTGCCCACCGGTCGGCGCCCGCCCTGGGCCGAGCGCTCGGCGACCGTAGCCAGCGCCAGAGCGGCGCAGCGGCGCGGGCGGGGGCCGGGCACGGACGCGCGCTCTGGGGCGCAACGGGTAGGGCGGGGACGGCGGCCACCGCGCTGGGTCCCGGCAGCCCCAGCCTCCAGGGAGCCAGCGGCGTGGCCACCGGGTTGCAGGACGATAAACCTAGCGGCCTCTACGGACAAAGTTTGCAAAGACCGGTTTCCCAAAGTGAACGCTGCTCACAGTTACAAAATAAACCTGTAGTAGGTATTATACTAGGCTGAGAGTGATGCAGTTGACTACTGGAATGAAAAGGCGATTGTATATCTCACTCCCTCCCACCTCCCCCCCCCCATACTATATAAACAAAATGAGATATATAATCAGAGTGATGGCGGTATTGGGGTGTATAGGAGAGAGAAGTTGATATCTTGATTCAAATCAATGAACATCTCAGAAAAGCAAATGTGTAAAGAGTGTTTGACAGTCACAGAAGGAAAAATTAAAAATGCAAATGATCAAAAGTTCACATCAGTAATAAGCCAAGTGCATGCAATTTAAGGCAAACATCAAATGCATTTTTTCCTCCTATGAAATTGGTGAGGTTTTGTTTTGTTTTGGGGATCAAGCTGTGCGGTGGTTTGCGAGGGACCAGTGAAACACACAATTTAAGGATTTCCATCTCCTCCCTTTTCTCGGCACCCTCACTTTCATTTTATATAACCATGTTCGTGACAATGATGCCGATGCCAGGAACAAACATTTATTGAGTAATCAATGTCTCTTTTGGTCCCCAGAACAACGGCAAAATTAATATAAATGGTAGAAGAAACCTCCTAAAAATACTCATATTCCTGCACCCCATATGTGTCTGGAAACCACTTGACCCCCTGGCCTTTGCTCTTACTCTTCATTCTAGAGATTTACTCTGAAATGTTAGAAATGCAGTTTGAAGTGGATCTAGTTCATGGTATATACATACTACTTAGAAATGTGGCTAGGGAAGCGAGGAGTCATGAGCTTTGATGTTAGATGTACTCTAGGTTTAAATTTTACTTTTTATTTAGGTTGTACATTACATACATTACAATTTTTAAAGGATTGTATTCACGGTTACTTTTAATTAAGAAACTCAGAAGCAACAAACATATGCTTGTGTGACCGACAGGCTCTACGGTGGCCGCATGATTTCCATCACCTCCTGGAGTTCACACCTTTGTGGAATCCCCTCCCCTTGAGTGCAGTTGGGATCTGTGGTGTGCTTGTAAACAAGAAATATAGCACAGGTGATGGATGTCACGCTTGTGATGACATTATGTTACAAAAGACTGTCTTGCTAGCAGCCAGTCTAGACTATCCTTTTGGGCTTGATGAAGTCAGTGGCCATGTTGGGGAAGTCCACCTGGCAAGGAGCTGTAGGTAGCCTCTAAGAGCTGAAAACAGCCTCCAGCTAACAGCCAGCAAGAAGCCAAGGCCCTCAGTCCTACAAACACGGGGAAATGAATTCTGTCAACCATCTAAGTGACTTTGGAAATGGATTCTTCCCCAGTCAAGCCTCCAGACGAGAATGCAGACCAGAGGACCCCTTAATTGCGGGTTTTTGAAACCTTAAGCAAAGGACCCGATTAAGCCGTGCCTGGACTCCTGACTCACCAAAATTGTGAGGTAATAAATGAGTGCTATTTTAAGTCAGTAAGTTGGTGGTAACTAATACAGCTTGTACGTGTTCAGTTGTTCATCATGTTAGTACATGCAGTATAGTCCCTTCTTTGATAAATTTTGTGTTAAATATTGCTGTCCTGTTGCATTCTGATTTTTCTCTTTCTTAATTCCTTCATGTACATGTCCCTGCCTTGATCGTCATTGCAGAGTCCCCATGAGACAAAAACTCTAATGGCATGGTGCCTGACAGATCAGCCCTAGGTGTAGGGCTTCCTGGGACTTCTAGCTGCATTTCTGCTTCAAAGATTGTGTGTCCGTGATCCAGAGCCTTCATCCCTCTAGGTCCTTTGGGATACACTCTTGACTAAACCTCTGTGACTGGACAAAAACACAATCAACTCAGTTGGCCCAACTCGAATTGCAACTGCCATGTGAGGAATACTTATGGTGAAGAATTAGGAGCAGGTTAAGTGCAAACCAGGTCTCATTTAATCCACTTATCTTGGGGAAGCTTTAATTTGAGGCTTGCGAGGTCTTCCTTTTTCCTTTCCCTTGGTATCAACTTGCTCCTCCTCCAGCCTCAACCCTTGAAGTTTACCTGCTTGCTTGTTAATTGCCCCTACTTCCAGATATGAATCCAACCTGGCCTTCTTCCTTCCTCTGTTCCTCTCTCCTTTCCTTCCTTTTCCTTCATTCTCCCATGCTTCTTTCATTTTTAAAGCCCTGTATAATTCCCTATACTTCTCTTTCTCTACAGCTCTCATTTTTTATTATACATATAATGTCATACACTGATGTATATTGTGTAGCATCAAGCTGCATTTGTCAGCTATCTTTTTCAGGCAACGCAATAACTTGGAGGTCATTTCTCTTTTCATATACATGAACATACATATAATCATTTTTTAAACTACTGCAAATGTTATTATATTATTAGTATAATTACAATCTATCCATCCCTAACTATTTAGGTTGTTTCCGATATTTTGATATTGCAAGCAAATGCTGTGTGCATGATTTCTTGGGCACGTATGTGATGGTCTCCCTAAGGTAGACACCAGAAGTGGAACTCTGAGAATATCCATTTTATTTTTTATGTTGAGGTATAATTGACATATAACCTTATATTAGTTTTATAATCATTTAATATTTGTATATATTGTGCAATGATCACTACAATAAATCTAGTTAACTTTCCTCACCATAAATAGTTACAAAATTTTTTTTCTTGTGATGAGGACTTTTAACATCTACTCTCTTAGCAACTTTCAAATACGCAATGCAGTAGTATTAACTATAGTCTCCATGCTGAGCATTACTGAGTATGCCATTTTATTAACTACTGACAAATTATTCTCCAAAGTGGCTGTGGCAGCTTACACTCCTGCCAGCTGTGTAGGAGAGTGCTCCTTTCTGCACAGCCCGCACTCACACTTGGTATTACCCAACTTGACATTTTTTGCTCTTGCTCTCATATTTCTTTTCTCCTCGATTGTTTTCTCATTCTCTTTTTCCTCCTCCTTCTTTTCTCTCCCTCCCTCTCTCACTTTCCCTGCCCATTTTTCTCTCTGTGTTTCTTTGCTCTTTTGTTTCCTCATCCCATTCTGCTTTTTTAAAATTTATATAATTTTTAATTTTAACATTTAATTTATAATGTGATTTATCACTTAATGAAGACTATGAAAATATCTGTCATCAAATGTACATTTACAAAATCATTGTCAAAGGCTGCAGTGTATTCTACGTCACTGTCTCATTATCCTTTTAAAATTGAGGTAAGATACCCAAAACATAAAATTAACCATTTTAAAGTGCACAACCAGTGGCAGTTAGCACATTCACAATGTTGCACAACCACCACTTCTATCAAATTCCAAAATATTTTCATACCCCCAAAGAAATGGGTACCCATACCCATAAAGCAGTCACTCCCCATTTTTCCCTTCTCCCAGCCCCTGGCAACCACTAATCTGCCTTCTGTCTCTGTGGTTTTACCTATTCTGAATATTTCCTACAAATGGATTCATACAGTATGTGACCTGCGTGTCTGTTTTCTTTCACTTTGCATAATGTTTTTGAGGTTAATCCATGTTGTAGCATGTATCAGTACGTCATTCCTTTTTATGGCAGAATAATGTTCCATTGAATGGATATGCCACAATTTGTTTATCCAGTCACCATCTGATGAACACTTAGGTTATTTCCACCTTTTGACTATTGTGAACAGTGCTGTTAGGAACATCTGTGTATAAGTTTTTGTTTGAATATCTGTTTTCAGTTCTTTTGAGTATACACCCAGGAAAGGAATTCCTGGGTCGTATGGTAATCCTATGTTTAACTTTTTGAGGAACTGCCAAACTGTTTTCTATAGCAGCTGTACCATTTTACATTCTTGCCAGCAAAGTACAAGGGTTTCTATTTCTCCACATCCTTGACAAAGCTGGTTATTTTCTGTTTCATAAAAAAAATTATAGCTTTCTTAGTGGGTATGAAGTGGTATCTTGTTGTTTTGATTTGCATCTCCCAGTGACTAATGATGTTGAACATCTTTTCACGTGTTTGTTGGCCATTTGTGTACCTTCGTTAGAAAAGGTCTATTTAAGTCCTTTGTTTATTTTTAAACTGGTTTGTCTTTTTGTTGTTGAGTTGTAAGAGTTCATTATATATTCCGGATACTGGATGATGCCTGTCAGATATATATGATTTTCAAATATTCTCTCCCATTCTGTGTGTTGTCTTTTCACTTTCATGATATTATATTTTAATTTTGGTGAAGTCTAATGTATCTGTGTTTTTCTTTTGTTGCTTTTGCTTTTGGGGTCATATCTAAGAATCAGTTGCTAAATCCAAGGTCATGAGGATTTACCCCTATGTTTTCTTCTAAGAGTGTTATGGTTTTAACTCTTATATTTACGTTGTTGATTCATTTTTAGTACATTTTTGCATATGTTGTAAATTAGGGGTCCAACTTCATTGTTTTGCATGTCGATATCCAGTTATCCTAGCATTATTTCTCATAGAGTATATTCTCTTCTCATTGAGTGGACTTGGCAAAATCAAGTGATCATAGACATACGGGTTTATTTCTGGATTCTCAATTCTATTCCATTTTTATGTCAGTACCACACACTGTTTTGATTACTACTAATTTTTTTTTTTTCTGGTAACTTTTGAAATCAGGAAGTGTGGGTCACCCACTTTGTTTTTCCTTTTTCATGAGTGCCATACATTAAAATATGCTTGGGCTATTTGGGTTCCCTTGATATTGCACATGAATTTTATGATTATCTTTTCCATTTCTGCAAAAAAGGTCATTGGGATTTTGATTGGGATTATAATGAATCTGTGCATCACTTTGGGTAGTACCACTATCTTAACATTAAGTCTTCCAATACACGAACATGGGATTTCTGTCCTTTCTTTAGGTCTTCTTTAATTTCTTTCAGCAATGTTTTGTATAAATCTTGTGCTTCCTTGGCTAAATTTATTCCTAATTCTTTTGCTCTCACACTCCATCTATCCTTTTCACTTTTCCTTTGTTGTTGTTGTTGTTTTATCCTTCTTTTCTTTTTTCTTTTTTGTCTTAGAAGCTGAACATTTCTCCCATATAAATACCAAGTCCATGACACAGCTTTAGATCGAAGCACTTCTTAGCGTTGTCTAGACTATGTCTCCTTACTCTCCTTCCATCTTTTCATAGAAAGTCCTCAAGCTTCTCTTCTTTGTGCACATGTCAGAGTCAAGGCGGTCAGAGCTGTTTCCAGAACTGAAAATGGCAATGTTTTTAGGTGGCTAGAAACCTAGCAGGCCTTAGGGCAGCAGGACCTGGGTGGAGGGTTTGACCAGGGGAACAGGAAACTTTCTGAGATGCCGTCCAGCAAAACAGGCCATCTTGACTAGATGTCCATCACTACCCAGGAAACACCTCATTCATTTCCATTGCTGCCGGAAACAAGCACACGGTGGGGTGTTTAGGTGGTTCTTTAGTTTGTTTTTGGCTTTAGTCTTAGCGTTCCCAGAGCTTTGCGAGTCTTCTCCATTTGAACATACTCCTGGAGTCAATCAATGCCTTGAGAAATTTGAGAGCAACCAGCTTTTAGAAGAAAGTCACATCTTGTAGAAGTCTGCACCTTTATCCACCCAGGAGCCCTTCGTCTCTCTGTTTAATAGCAGGAATTCCTGCTTGGAGTAGATTGGGGCATCTCTGAGGCATTCAAGATTCTTATGAGTTTAGTGAACACTGACATCTGGGAGCCTCTGGTTGGGTTAGAATTTTACTGCTTCTGAGCATCCATTTCTTGTGGTATTTCCTGCAAAATGAACCATGAACTTCTGCGTGTCCCAGTGAGGACCAGGCAATTTTCAAAGTTTCATTCCTTATCCTAAGATAGATTCTTATATAGTACAGGAGGCAAAAGATTTAGTGGGCTGGAATATTGAATATTTTGGAAGCAATAATACATGAATTTTTACACCGTCAAAAGTATGCCATCATTATTTTTACATAAGTTTTGTTCTGAACAAGACCTAACTCCAAGAAATGTTGTATGTAGTTAAACAATAGCTACATTTCAAACAGTACATTTCAAAACTGGTAAGAAATTACAGTTATATCTAGACAATATTATTATGGACCTGATTAAAGAAAGATAAGCAATTAAAGCAAATGGTTGAAGGATTACTCTCCATTTGCCTAAGTCAGTGTGAGATGATAAAAAAAAAAAGAAAGATAAGCACTGATCTATGAACAAATGAGTAAGAACGATGAGTGTGAAATAATCCTATACCACATTGTCAAAAAGAAAAAAACACTGTAGAGTAAATAAAAGTGGAGAAAATGATAATTATGTATGACATAGACTATAAATGAAGAATAAATAATAATAAAGAAATTATTTAAATGTTCACTTACCAAATGATGAAATTCAAATATATGCAAGTGCACGATTAAAGTCTTTTTATAATATTATAACCATTCAAAGAATATTCTGTGCATCCTGTAAAGAGGGTCTTGCCACATGAATAGCTGTAACTGGAACACAAATGTTAATGTCTGGGCCATATAAGCAATTGTTCTCTCAGAAAATTGGATAGAGAGCTGATTACTATCTAACAGCTATTTCACTGCTTTGTGTCAAAGAGGTTCTTAAAAAAATATATGAAGTTCAGCCTTTGAGGTCCAAGTCAACGTTTGTGCAGGGGTCTCACTCTGGCAAAAAACTCAACCACAGCCAATTTGAGGCCAAGAACCAAATGCCGGGAGTAGCCCTGCCATCCATGGAACCTGGGAAGAGCTGAAGGTTTTCATGGCTTGGCTCATGGTACGGGGCAGACACCAGAGCTGCCCATTTCTCTCTCTGCTCCTCAAATCACTGCATCAGTTGCAAATGTATTCATTCAACAACTATTTCTAAAGTACCATCTTGTGCCAGGCACAGTTGTGGGCACAAATGGGCTGTGTCCCATAGCCCTCACCACAGCTCCACGGTTCATTGCCAGGGCATGGCAATGGTTTGAGGTTGGCAGCTCATTCCAAAACCCAATTTCCAAGGAAAATATACTCAGGAAAGAAAACAGACTGCGTAGGCTTTGAATAAATTCTGCCCAGATCGCCTATTTTTAAACCTGATTTGAATGACTTGATATGGTTGCTTTAATGTATGGGAATAGTGAATGGGACATGTCTGATTTTCTCCGTTATAGGTAATAGTTGGAATTGAGGCGTAATTCAAACAGAAAAGTATTTTATGTAAAAGTGTCTCACAATAGTGAACCCTCTGTTAGGGCTTGTTTTTGCTAAGATTTTAATTAAGGAATCACATTTTAAAATCCAGTAGCCCTAGAAGATTTTTAAATCACAATTTGTGTCTGAAGTCCAGAGGGGAGAATTAATGTTCAGAGTTAGTAAAGCAATGGAAAGTTGCTAAAAAATATAAATGCAAACTAACTAAAGTGAAGAGAAAACAGGACTGAAATGAGGATTCCTCTGTAAAGATTTTACAGTTTTGATTGATTATTTTTCAATGTTATGCTATATTCCAAACACAATTCTATTCAGAAATTGTAGGTGAAAACGTTATTGTTCAGATGTGTTGGCTTTTTGTGTTATACCTTTCATAAAGCTTAGTAGAATGTTTGTATTAGCATCCTCTTGAACAGTCACAAGACTGAAAATCTCAGATCTTAAAAGAATAGTAGACTTTTACAGAAGGTAATCAAAATAAGTGCCACTAAAGCACAAACTCAAAACAGTTCTTTAACTAGACTGATAATTTTGCCATTGGTCTGGTGAGGGAGTGTGGTGGGCCACTGTTGAGTTTTCAGATTAGCAGAGCCCAGAGGGGTCTTACTGACCTAGAGGTTTATCATCCATGTTAATTTTGTTAGGTCTTCTAAGGTTTTAATATTAACCATACCTCCGAAGCTGTAATTAAGATGATAAGATAATACAGCAGATTTTGATGTTCAGTAGCATTTGTTTTTTTTTGTTTTTTTTTACAGGAAAAGGAAAAGAAAATATCCGACTCCTTAAAAGTGCCACACTGGATTGCACCTGGAGAAAGTGTCAAATATTTCCTGTCCAGGATTGCTTTCAGTAAGTGAGATGATGCAAATGAAATCCTTAGCTCACAGACTATTATATATCTGAGTTTTGTAAGGAAAAAGCGTTGTTTATCTTATTTTGTACATGGCTCTGTTCCCCCCCCCCTTTTTTGTATTAACTATACTGTATGTATAATCAGAAAAAAGGCAATGCAAAGAAAAAGAGTCATGAAGAAAGCAAAGCTACAAGAAAGGATCCTGTTTTTATTGTGGACCAGCAATCTGAGTAAATTGGTTTCTTTCACAGGCTTATTTGTACAGAGGTGGTGGACTGCTCTTGGCGGCCACAGTTGGTGGCACCAACCATCAGGAACATTCCCATGATTATACCCTGGTTACCCACCATGGATGCGAGGTCCCAAGTGCACTCCACACTCCCTGCAGGCCAGAGGGTAGCCGTGGACCCTCTTCCTGAGAGTCCTTGGCGCCCTGCATGGAAAACGCATATGGAAAGCCAGCACCCTTGAGGATACCATCCAGCAAAACTGCCTGTTGAACAGTTACTTTTCCTGTGATTTGGGTGTCTGGGCCTCATTCCCCATCATTAAGTGATAGGAACACAGTAACATCTGCCCCCCCTTTAGAGAGGCATTCCAGGAATCAGCTGAGTGGTATCTCTAGCCTCAGGGGAACCTCTCTGGCTTTGTTACGTTTATGAGCCATGTCCTGGGTGGATTCCTAGAACCCTGAGATGGAAAAGAATCTGGGAGGCCCTCATCCAGCCTTTGTTCAAGGAGGGCAGCAAGCACGCCACACAACCACAGGGCTGGTTCTTCCCGGTGTCCCTGCATAACTTATTTATGGCTCTAAAATGCAATGGAGTCAGTAAAGTCCTTTGTGTCCCTCTCTAAATCTTTCCACTCTTCAACGGAATCTCTCCTGGGACTTCTTTCAAATGGGCTCCTTCGTCCTCTTTGGACTTCCTCTATCTCCACTGTATTCAATTCAAATTGAGGAGTTCTAAACTCGATGTTTCTTCTAATAGATGCTGAGCAGTGTTGAGCAGAGTGAAGGAGAATTCGTATCCTTAAGTGCCATACAAAAGGGATTCTAGGCAGAGGGAACATGCTGCAGAGGGAACATAGGGGCTTCAGTGTCAAGGTCAAAATTCTGCTCCACAGTCCACCTGTTGGTGACCATGGGCAAGTCATTTGCTTTGCTTTGCTTTGCTTGGCCTCAGTCCTTCACAGGTAACAAAGGAATACAAATACTTCATAAGGTCACTGTGAGGAGTAAATGAGACAGTATATATATAAACTGCTTCATTTATGCTGCAAATGTTTTATCACACAAAATATAAGCCAATTAGTTCATCTTAGGTGTTCAACAGAAGAAATGTGACCTGTCCCAAAGCTGGAGAAAAAAGTGATGATAGTGGATTTACTGACAAACAGAACTGTTCTGTACTCCAAGAGATGCTCAAGAGTAATTTTAATCATCTTTAATTTTTGCCTTAAATGAGGATCTCAGAGGCATCTTTCCTGGGTCAGAGCTTACCTTACAATTTTATAGTTCTTAGTAGCTTACAAAACAGTTCCTATAACCCATTTTTTTAAAGCTTAGTGATCTTGGAACCGTTGCCACAAAGATAAATAGCTTAAAACATACAGTTCTGAATTTAACTTGATTTAGAAATATCTCCTTCAATCCCCATAAATCCCTATAAAATAGAAGAAGAACAAAAAAAAATCTATGAGCAGTGTTTGAAGCAGTCAGTGCACAAGAGATAAAAGGTACACCCTCAGGTTTTTAGGACAAAGTAAAAAATGTGTTGCAAATGAGACAAGGTCCCTGAGCTCTAATAAATAAATGCAGAAAAAAACAGAACCTTAGGCTGTTTCCCATATGTCCATCAAGGCAAAGAACAGGTAACAATGGCTTATAATAGGCCAGGCACTGTTCTAAGCAGATTGCATGTATCAAGGTATTTAATCCTCCCATGAATTTATGGGCAAGCATTGTTTCCATCCGCACTTTCTGGATAAGGAAGCTCAGACACAGAAATATTAAGTAATTTGCTGGCAGAGCTGGGTTCAAACTGAAGCCGTAGATTCCCAGAGCCCAGACTTTTTGCCCCTGTACGACACTGCTTCTCTGTCTTTATCCCTGACTTAGAATGCAGCATAGCAGTTAAGTGCACGTACTTTGGTGGCTAAATGATTCATATTTTAATCCTGGCTCCACCACTTAGTGGAGAAGCAGGAAAGGGCAAATGATTGCCTTCCCTTACTCCCTCCATCTCAAACCCTGGCTGGTAAAGAAACTGAAGTGTAAAGGATTAAGATATTTAAAATAGAAATTATGTTCTCTACCCAAATTATGTACCCGAACACTAAGTTGTTTTGCCACTTTCTGAGTCAGCTTATTGTATTCAAATAATTATGCAATCAGAAAGCTTCTTGTACTTCAGCTGTCTCAGAACTAAATGTGGTAGGTGCTTTTTTAAAAAAAATAATTACTATGTACACATGGATAAGGCAGTGTGAATTATGGAGAAAATCAGTGTATTAACACTTTGACTTAACACTAATTCAAATAAGATAAATTCTTACTATTTCCTCTGACTTGGTGCATAATCTTCATTATCACCTAAAGCATAATTATTATAGCCATTGAATAGTTAAGCAGCTCGTAGGAATATCTACCACTTGTTGAGTACTTTGTGCCAGGAGCTTTACTTAAATTATTTCATTGAGCTTCTCATAGAAAGGTCTCCAGCAAATAGCTTCAGTTCCCACGAAACCTAAAGCGACAGAGGCAATCATTCTGATGCCCACGGATGCATATTTCACCACAATCCTCTACTGCTTCCCAAAGCATAGATAAAGGCAAGGTTATGTTAATAAGTTCTGACCTGTTACACTACAGTTTTAAAGAGTACCCTACACCCCCAAATTAATGTCTTATCTAGCAGATTCAGTCTCTGATCCTTACTAAAAAAAATCTTCAAAATGAAAAAACAAGAGGGTTATTTATGGCTCTCTCCAAAACTACTATGCGGAAAGGAAGGAAAATCACTGACACCTTTCTTCAAATGTGCACAAAAGATTAGCTCTCAAGAACTTAACCTCTGGCTCTGAGTTATTTCACAGTAGCAAGGGCAAAAATTCTTCGCTGTGTTAATCACATTTGGATGAAACATCAAGTGTTATAGAAATCATCCCCCGATTGTTGTTTTGTTTCTGGCACGTTAATACAACTAATTCATCAGCTGAGTGAGCAAGCCATTCTTGCAACAGAGCCAGGTTTCCTTTGATGAAACAGAACGACCACAAGCTGTTCTCCAGAATCTGAGAAAGGATTCTATTAGTCTGTTTTATGCATGTTTTGCTTTTGAATTCAGTTGGCCACCAACAAGTATGTAATTGTACTCAATGTTTAACGCAATAGGAAGCCTAGTTACTTACAGGACATTGCTTCCAAGTTCTTGCCAGTTTATCTTTCACATATGTTTTATTTTTTAAATTACCTAAATAACACTGACACACACCACACACACGTACCATTTCAGGTCATATGAATTTCTTCATTGTGTGACCTGTTCACTAACCAAAATGAATGATTGAGGGAAGAAAACACAACTGAGCCAACCCATAGTGGAAATGGGAACCAAAACAACTCATCTTAGCATGACTGGCTCCTGTTTCCCCTGCATCTAAGAGGCACACTCACAAATGGGTCAGATCTGGTTGCCAAGTATGTAGACAGCAAGTAACAATTCTCTAGCTGACAAACCTGACAAAGGAGACCTAGAAAGCAAGGATGGTTGGAAAGGGGTGGTAGGAGAGGTTGCCTCTCTCTCCACTTCTTCAAGGAACAACAATTCCCTACTGAGTAAAAGAAAACAACTTGTCAACATGTATATAGCCCTATGGCACATTCCCTATAAAATATCTCCTACTGGTAGGTAAATTTTATAAAGTATATATGGTACAGTCGTCTCCTCATGAATTTGGGATTATTGGTTTAAGGAGTAAATGGATCTTTGCTACTAGAGTAGCGATGTCTTCTCTGGAGGCTATAATGCCATTTCTGAGCTATAAGGATGCATTGTTGGTTCCCGTGGACCAGGGTTGACTAAATTGTACACCTGTGTTCCAGGAGGGATAGGAGAATGTATCCAGAGTGACAAAGGAGCAATGGAGCTGTCACAGTTGCAGGAAGGAAAGACGTGGACCTAGGGACTTAAATGTATTAAAATGTAAAATTATCTTTCAGCTGTTCCTGGCTGTTAAACTCTTGAATTGATCCTATTTGTGCCAGGTAGAAGAAAACAAAGGTCTGCCAGACAAAGTAAAAGTCATAAAAATTTATCTGAACAGCTAAAAAACAGGAAATGTAGACCACCTCTCAATTGTGGTTTTTTAATTTTTTTCAATTATAGTTGGCATTCAATATTATATTAATTTCAGGTGCACAGCATAGTGGTTAGATGTTTACATAACTTATGACGGGATCCCCCAATAAGTCTAGTACTACTGTGACTTTTTAAAAATCTACCCAGTATTACTGGTTATTCAGTAGCTTTAGGATTCACTCCAAAAACCTCTTTTGTTTCTTGATCTGCACAGAGAAATGAATTTAAAATGACAAACTGACGTATTAAAAACACCAATTTCAAATTTGACTAAAATTATTCCATGCGCCTGTGAAGCATAATAATCTATTATTTTGTTTTGTCTTGACTGTGGAAGGGCAAAAGAAGCAGAAATTTAAAAACAAAACAAAAAAAGTTCAAACTCCTTTTACGACAGTTTGTCAAGAGCAAAGGGATAAGGGGGTTGAGATTTACAGTATTTCCAGCTAGTGTTTGATCTAGTACTTAAGAAGATACCTTACATTGGATGAGGCCACACAGAAATATCCCCATTATTTTGTGCCCTTTAGACATGGTGTAGCTCCCTCCCAGGACCTCACTCCACGCCCCTTCTGAATGAACTGAAGTGACTGAATATGCTCTGAGTAATGTGTCCCCTAAGAGATAGCCATGGTGTGATCAGGGTGACCAGTGAGACCGGTGGCAAGCCAGGGCTTTGCCCTCTGGGTCTAGCCTCTCCACCCCATGTTGGGGAGGCCCAGCTAGTGAATGAAGAAACAAAGAAACACTCCATTTGCTTGTAGTATGAAGTGAATGAGGAAGGAGACTTCTTTTCATCCAGTCAGAAAAGCCTCTTGCAATAGATGAGACCTGCCTGCTTTCTACTCTACCAGAGGCAGAGGCTCTGGTGCAATTAGACATTCAATGTACAGGGCTTTTACTTTAATCCTCACCATAAGCCAGTGAGGCAGGCAGGCAGGCAGACGCTGGTGAAATGCTGTTTATTGAGCAGGAGCCATGTTTGGGCCAGGTAGGGCCATGCGCACAAAGTAAATAGAATGAGGTCCCTGTTCTGAAGTGAGTGACATGTATTCCAGTGGGTACATTGCAGGGAAATTGAGACAGGGAATTGTGTACAAAGTTGCTGTTATTGTTGGTATCCTAGGAAGAGGCTGAGTTTGGACTTAAGGATCAGTCTTGGCAAGAAGATGGGGTGGAGAATTTTGGGGGTTTTTTCACAGCAGTAAAATGATTTGCTATATGATGTCTTAGCAATCAGTACACATAATTTTTCTTCCTGCCCACTGTATTTTAAAAAGTACTTAAAGTGTCTTCAAAGATGAAACTACCATGTGTTTCCCCTACAACATGGATATGAGAAGTATCCAGATTTTCTAAGAAGTTGTATCACATCTGTTGGCAGTGCTGAATTCACTTCTTAATTTTTTAAATTAACAATTGATTAGATCAGAAGGATATTTATAAAGTATATGTAAGTCATCGTTCTCATCCCTGAGGACTTAAAAAAAATTGTGTTATAAAAAATTTCAAACAAATGAAAAATGAAGCGAATGATATAATGAACTCCTATACCAACCACCCCACTCCATCAACAACCAACCAGGGCCCGTCTTGTTTCATGTGACCCATACGTACTTCATCATTTGAAAGGAAATTCCAGATTGCGTATCATTTCATCCACAAATACTTAAAAATGTACCTCTAAACATGACACCAGAATCATGTCTAAAATGAATGATAATTCCTTAATATCAGCAAATATCTAGTCTGTTTAAATTTACATAAAGACCCTTATAACAAAGGTAGATACTGCTGTGGTTTCTACTGCAAAATGTAAAGGTTTTAAAGAAGGACCTATTATTATCTCTCATGTAGAAAGATTTTTAATCATTAAGTCAATTTCTTTAGAAGGGTTCAGATATCTCATTTTTTTCTTGAGTCAGTTTTGGTATGTTATAATTTTCTAGGAATTGTTTTATTTATCTTTTTAAAAATATTTTTATTAAAATATATTGTCTATTTTAAGTTTCAAAATTTATTGGCATAAAGTCATTCATAATACCTTTTTATGATGTTTATAGTGTCTGTAGTTATGTTTCCGTTCCTAATATTGTTTATTTGTACTTCTTTTTTCTTTATCAGTCGTCCCAGAGGTTTGTCAATTTAATTAATCATCTCAAAGAACCAACTTTTGAATTTGTTAATTTTCACTGTTGTAAGTTTGTTTTCTGATGTTTAATTAGTTTTTATCTTTACTATTTCTTACTTCCATCTTTGTTTGGATTTATTTTGCTCTTCTTTTTCTAATTCCTTGAGTTGAATTTTTTTGTTCACGAATCCTTTTTTTATTCCTAATAGATGCAACAAAGATTCTATGTCTCTCTAATTATTGTGTTAGCTGCATACCAAAAGTTTTGTCAAATTTTCACTATTGCTTAATTCTAAATATTGTCTAATTTCTGTTATATTTTTTTCTTTAAACAGTTGATTAGTTAGAAGTATATAGGTCTGTATTTTTAAATATGAGATATTTTTGGTTATTATTTTGTTGTTGGTTTCTAAGCTGTGTGGTCGGTCTAATTCCATTTCTTTGTAACTTGTTGAGAGCCTTGCTTTATGGACTAGTAGGAGGATATTTCTTTTGTGACAACTTTGTTGTTTTTCTTCTTCCACTCATTGGCAATTGTCTTTGCAATTCTTTGGGAGATAGGGGTTATTTCTAGTGCATCCTTCCACTAAGGTTGTACCCTATGGGGCTTAGCTTTACCCTCTGTTCAGGCCCTGGGTTTTATCTCCTGTCCCGCAGCTTCAGAAAGCGGTGCATATCAAAGCACCTGTTCACCCAGTTCAGTGCACTCCCTCTTGATGAAAGCAGCCTCTGTGCTCTCAGTTTGTACATGCTCCCCTTTAGTTTTTGACCTTGTCAACACATTTAAGAGGATTTTTAAAAGGTAAATTTTATCCAGCACTTTCCATTGCTTGTAAGCCTAGTCTGCCATATGTCCATCAGTAGAAGTCTATCAATATAGATACAGCATCTTACTTGATTACTGTTGAATTCCTGTAACCTGCAGTAAGTGACATGTTCAAGGAACTTAAGACTTTGCCATTTCTTGAGGCAATTACTGGAAATACTGTTAGGGAAAAATGTAAGATAAAATTGGTAAAGTGGATGTTCACAAGTATTAACCAAACATCTAATAAGAAATACACACTGACAAGAGAAAAATAATATATTTTAAAAATTGCATTCAAAGTGAAATATATAGATAATGAATCTGAATAATTCCAAAATGATCTCTACATATTCGCCAAAAAGATACGTAGAAATATTCATAGCAGCATTTTTCCTATCAAAAATTGAAGAAAAAAAAGGAACCAACAAATACCTATCAATGGTAGGATAGATAAATAAATTGTGGAATACTATATATCAATGAGAATGAACAAACTACAACTACATGCAACTACATAAATGAATTTCATAAATATAATGTTGAATGAGAGAAGCTCTTTGCAATAATATGCAAATGTTTGTGACTCCATTTATATGAAGTTCAAAAACAGACAAAACTAATTTATTGTATTACAATTCAAGATGATTGTTACCCTCCAGAGAAGGTTAGTGACAGGGGTGGGCACAGAAGGACTTCCGGGGATCTGTTCATGTTCTATTTCATTATCTGAAAATTTTTGACATAGGTGCGTTCATTTTGTGAAAATTAATTGAACTGTACACTTTTTATGTGTGCACTTTCTGTGTATATGTACTTCAATAAAATCGTATATTACAAAAAATCCAAAATGAAATATAAAAAGCCATAAATATATTTAAGAAATAAAATACCTATCCGATGTTGCTTTTGGTTTGAAAAAAAAAAGTTTGTGCTAACACAGTGTTCACTTAATGAACTCATAGCGTTTTATGACTTTTTCCAGAAAGCTTGGAGCCTTGATCTTGAGAAGTAGGAATAGGGAAAATGGAGATAACTTTTCTTCTAAGTGTAGGAAAACACAATTTCCCCCAACTAAATTATACTGTAGAATTTTGAGGCACACTGTGCTCACCTCATTAGCATATCAGAAGTCTGAGCCTTGTGGGTGGCCTATTAGCTCAATTGGTTAGAGCGTGGTCCTAATAACACAACAAGGTTGCCAGTTCAATCCCCGTATGGGCCACTGTGAGCTGCGCCCTCCTTAAAAAAAAAAGTCCGAGCCCTATGTTAATTCATCTTATTCTTTGGCAGTTGTCCTCCTTCCATTCTAAGCCTATTTCTTCTCTGTACAAAGTGAATACCTACCTACAGCCCTGTCTGGCACCTGGTAAGTCATCTTTCATTTTGATTATTAATATTATTAGAATATTGTCAAATAGCAAGTATGGTTCTAGTTTGCCTTTATTTAATTTCCACAATAGCTCATCATCTGAGTGTGACTTCTAAGTCATTCCTGTGTCTACCACAAATGGCTTCCATTCCCTGCTCTTACCCTCTCTGTAAAATCTTCTTTGCTACCAGTATAGCATCATCATCTTACTGAGAAACGCATATTTCATTGTAGATCTATAGGTTGTCTTGGGGTCGAAAAAAATCCCAAGTTCTCTAAGGAAGAGTTCCAGCTCAGCTTACTCGCCCACACTTGTCAGTAGATTCCTGGATTCTTTACAAGAAGAATTTTTGTTCTTCATTTTAATTTACGCCCTTACTTTAAACATAGATTATCTCTTATTCTGTTGTCAGGATTCCTACATTTTTCATTTTAACCTCATTTTCTGCATCGTAAGTTTCCATTCTGGGATAGACATAAATCATGCTGTCCCAGCCTGTTTATAGTGTATTAATCATCTACTTCTCTTCAATGGGTTTTTCATATGGTTGCCCATTTTACATCTGTTCATTCTTTTCTCATACAAGATGCACAGCCTACTCCTATTTTCTACTTCCTTTTAAAATAATGATGTAAAAATATAGTGTATTTTTTCCCATGACATTTCCATTGATTGAAGACATAGAAATTATTTGAATTAGGGGGAATTCCATAATTTCTATTTACATTATGTGTTTGCATTTCATGGTATTTCATTTCCTCCCCCTCAAGGAATGCAGCATCTGCAATGACCTCTCCAACTGATTTTCTCACGTCTTCCTTCTCAGAGAGCAGGCAGGTCTCAAATTTCTTCAGGGCAGAGATTACCTGATTTCATTCATCAGCTAACTCAGAGGTAAACCTAGTGATTCTTTTGTTCTGGTAGGATATAAAGAGGAATCGATTTGCAAGAAAAACTTAAAAAAAAAAAAAAAGCTGAACAAATTTTTATTCTCTTAAGACAAGATGTTGAGAGAGACTTATTCTTCAAAAATGCATATCTTTTCTGAAGACTCAATTATTCCTGAAGTGAATATAAATTGTGATTTTTACTTTAAAATTAAGGTTAAGATAGAAACTACAAAGTCTTGTGTAGACATTCTGCCACTGCCGATTACATTACTTTAGTCATATAATAACCATGACATCATTGATATAACCTAATATTCCTTTGCATTTTGGGTTATGTTTTGACAGTGGCCTGTATCTGTGTTTTTGAAAATATAAGAGATTGCTGCATTTTCCCCTCAGGCAAGCATTTGAAGGCTATTAGCGGTATAGTTCAAGACTAAGTTTTCTATTCTTGTTGAAGTAGACAGTGAAATTATAAAATGCAATAATTGAAGTATATCTGCAATTCATACAGTTGGGATTCCTTGGAGGGCTTACTTTTCTCTGCTATTTCTCTTTCCCTGATTCTCCAGCTTTCCTCTAAAAATTTCACTAAAAATGTTCCCAGGGTTCTATCTTTGGTCCTTTTTTTTCTCATGTCACACACTCTCCTGCCTACAATCATCACCACCATCCACACCCGCCCACTTTCACCTCTCCATCTCCATCATTGACCTCACTTCTTAGCCTCCTTTTCTGTATATTCAACTGCTGGTTAGTCCTGGAAGATGTTTCCCCTCAGATCTCAGTGCCCAGAAATGGGTGGTTAAAAGCCACCAACTTGCTTTTAACTGTGGGTCTCAATGAAACGTGCTTGATTGTGTTTCTCTCTGCTTTGCCCCTAGGAACTTCAGGGCAGATTGGGTGACTTGTCTGTAGTTGTTGTTTAGGGTCTGCCTTTTTCCTGTTGTGTCTTAACTTCACCTCTGTCTTAATTCTCTTCACCTCAATTTTTCATCCATTTATTTCATCTATTTATTTCTATCCTGCTATAATGTATTTATCCAGCCTTCTTTTGAAATAATCAGGGTATGAAAATAAGTGATGTGATATTATATAACATATAATACATATGTATACATGATAAATATATATATATGTGTACACCGAGTATCCCTTCTGAATAGCTCCACCTTGATGATCCATGTGGGTATGTAGACCTTAATTTCAACATGTTGAAAATGTATCTTCCTCCTAATAATATCCTCTTTCATGAACTAATCTGCTTAGTAATTTTAATTTAATCTTTGACTCTTCTTTCTCTCTTTGCCACCATCACAACTAATTAGTCACCAAATCCTCCCAATTTATTGTGGGCTTTGCTGTGTATCCCCACTGTCTCTGTCCCAACTGGACTGTTACAACAGTCTCTTGCCACTCCAGTTTATTCTGTGTTTTATTTCCAGAGAAATCTCCCTAAAATAAATATCAAGTCTTGTTAGTACCCTATTTAAAACCCTTCACTGTCTCCCCATTACCTACAAGATAAACTGAAAACAACTTTGTATGATAAACAAGGCTCTTCATGATTTAAACAGTGAACTCTTTTCTCTCCATGATGGGAGATTCTTCTCCCTTCTAGGGGTCCACCGCTGCCTCGAGTCCCCATTTGTTCTAGGGTGGGTTCTCTTGGAAGTAGTCTCTGAGACAGCCCATGATTGGAGTACAGAAGTTTGATCAGGGCATGGCCGGGATTACCGCCTGTAGATAAGAAAGGAAGAAAGCAGGAAGGGGCTGAGAGAAAACTTGGGCTGTGATGAGTCGTACACTGGGGCTAGCTTGCATGGAAATTGGCGTATGCTATAAATCAGGGCTATCCCCCTCCTCTGGGGAGCCCACTTACCAGCTTGCCTCTGACTGCAATGCAATCTCAATCAAGGCCTCAGCTGAATCCACAAAGTGTTCAAAAGCTGGGATGGCCCTTCAGAGTTGTAGAATTTGAGGTGAGAGAGCAGGGCACTTGTACCCTTATATCATCAGTCGTTGGATGTGGACTTACCCTGGAAGAGGGGAAGACCTTGGGCAAACTCTCTTCAGTTGAGGCCGTTCCAAAAGAAGGCTGACAGTTTAAGGCTGTCTGTAGGCACCATCCCAGTACCTGAGGTAGTAAGTCCTTCAGGAGAAGCTTCCACCAGTTCCATATGGCCTCCCCATTTGCAGCACCACTAGCTCTGCTTGGTTGGGAGCCAAATGACAGAGTGAAGTTCAAGTTTGTGATTGGGCTCTGGCTCTCATCGTTTGGCAACTGTACAGGTAAAGGAGTCTTTTGGCAAAGTCTGATGGATTCCCTGATTTTCTCTCCATCCCTTGAACTGAGAATTTCAGAATTATGGATTGCCACTCTCCTTTATTAAGCTATCCACCCCAAAGTCCTTTAATTCATCAGCTACTGCATGCTCTGTTATGGCAGTGGTTCTCAACTGGGGACAGTTTTGCCCCTGAGGGGACATTTGACAATGGCTGGAGATCTTTTTGGTTGTCACAACCATGGGAGGGGATACTACTGCGTTTAGTGGGCAGGGCCAGGAATGTTGCTCTACATCCTACAGTGAGCACACAGGATACCCCTTACAGCAAAGAATGATCCAGCCCATAATGTCAATAGTGCTGAAGTTGAGAAACCCTGATTGATGGCAGAAACCCTCAGTGGGCATTTCATTCCCGATGGGGAAATAGTGAAATGAATTGTTTCACCTCTGTAGATTCTGAGAAGGTTAGAGTGCTCCTCACGTCCCACATTCCATCTTACCTAGATTTTTATTGCCTTTTATCCTAACCAGGTCATGTAGTCAATCTCAGATTCCACCCTATTTCTCTGGGGTCTGTTGCTTGCAGCCATCCCCATACCAGGTAGGATGCTATTACAAGAAAAATAAACCAACTCGCTTTGACTTAGAAAAGAAATTTATTAAGAGAATGTGGGGTAACTCACAGAAATACCAAGAGGGTTGGATTCTGGTATCCACAGCGAAATCAGGTAGCCCAATTCATCTATATTCTAGCCATCTAAAATTATACCACCACCCCGTTGGTCCAGTGAGGACACTGCCCTGGGACGGACACCAAGCATTGAATTGTACAGCTTGTGCATTGGACAGTATGCTCCATACCTGGCACCGGGGCATTGCAAGCCCCTCAGTACCGCGTGCCGCTGACACTGCTGCTGGAGAAAATTCCTTGCTCTTCCTGCTCCTCTGTGTCCCATTTCAAAGTCTGGAGGGGTATATGGAATCTATAAGGCCTAAGCTATTAATTGCAAATGATGCCGTGAGAGTGCCTAGCTGGCAATTTCAGCTTGGGTGGTGGGAGCTGGCCTTTACCTGTGACCAAAACTCAAGGAGGGGAATTCCTCAGACACAGAAAGTGTTTAGATGCTGGAGAGTAAAATAGTGGCAACTTTTAGGTGAAAATGGTGTTCATGACTCCTGACATTTGCATAATTTCAGCCCATTTTATTGTAAACATCCCCAACAGCAAAAGCTTGGATGTGTATAGCTCTTTATATTTTTGCAGTGTATTATCTCAAGTTAATTCATAGGTTTCTGACCCTATCATAATTGCTATTTACTTTATCACACACACACATACACACGCACACACAATGCATACATATTCATACCTTGATGTTACAGCCTGGTTCCTATATTTATTTCCTCAGTATAAAAATAGGAGTATGTCCCCTAAAGATCTTACCTTTATTATTCAAATTCATTTCAACATGTGTTAGCAGTGCCAAAATAAACACTGCTGGAAATAGTTCCCTAATGAAATAAAGCTAGACAGCACAACTTTTCATTTCTGTCTTTGATTAATTATGTGCTTATTTCCTCCTTTATGAAAGATAAATCCACATATAAAGCTACATCAAGGCAGAAAAACAGAGGCTCTTTTTAAGAGTTCTTAGTTCTAGTGTGACATTTTTCTGTTTTCTTCTTATTGTCACTTTCCATTCACCTTTTCTGACAACATCCAAGATGAAAAGTTCTGTGCTTCGTAGATGAGCTGCTGATACCTTGACAGGGGCCTACGAGACTTTCTGGTTAGCCTATATCATAAAATACCAACCCTGTCTGGGAGACTCAGAAACTGCCAGTACAGTAGGCCAATTATTATTATTATTTTTTAAGTGAATTTAATGAGGCATCCTGAAGGAAGGATTTAGAGGCAGGTCCATTTTGACTTTCACATGAAGACTAGGGGAAGCCAATTGGCCTATCACTGTTGGAGATGTTTGGGTATGTTGATAAGAATCTAGTTTTACAAGTTAATTTACCCAAACATAGGACTGCTTTTTCATTATTGCTCAAGGTGTCTTTCCATACTGCTATCTATCATCTTTCCCATTTGATAGATAGAATAACTGACTTGTAGGAAAAGCAGACCACAGACTCAGAATTAAAAGTCAAATGTTAAAAAAAAAAAGCCAAGCGACCAAATAAAAACTCGATGCTTTTCCATTTATAAAGGCCAGTGCAGGAAGGAGGGGAAGGAATCCTTACTGTCAGACGCTGGAGATCACAACCCCCAGTTTTTCAACTCATCCGAATGGCACATTTTTTTCTTCTTTTTAAATAAACTTTTTATTTTAGAATAGTTTCAGATTTACAGAAAAGTTACAAAGATAGTACAGAGAGTTCCTATCTATACGACCCCTATTTCCCCCGTTGTTCACATCTTATATTAGAATGGTACATTTGTCACAATGAGCCAATATTGATATATTATTATTAACTAAAGTCCATATAGTTTATTCAGATTTCCTTAGTTTTTTATTGAGATATAATTGACATGTAATATAATGTTAGTTTCAGGTCTGCAATATGATTCTATATTTGAATATATTGTGAAACGGTCAGAGTTAAGTTTAGTTAACATCCATCACCACACTTACAAATTTTCTTTTCTTACGATGAGAACTTTTTAGATCTATTCTCCTAGCAATTTTCAAATATGCAATGCAGTATCATTAACTATAGTTACTGTCCTGTGCATCACATTCCATGACATATTTAAAACCAGAGTGTGTACCTTTAGACCACCATCACCCATTTCACTCACTCCCCACTTCCTGCCTCTGGCACCCACCAACCTGTTCTCTGTACATATCTATGAGTTTGATTTCGGTTTTTGTTTTTTTGTACTGTTGATTTGGTTTGCTAATATTTTGTTGAGGATTTTGGCATCTATGTTCATTAAGGATATTGGCCTGTAATTTTCTTTTCTTGTATTTTCTTTTTTGCTGGTTTTTGTATCAGAGTAATGCTGGCCTCATATAATGAATTTGGAAGTGTTCCTTCCTTTCTATTTTTTGGAAGAATTTGAAAAGGATTGGTATTAATTCTTCTTTAAATGTTTGGTAGAATTCACCCATGAGACATCTGTTCCTGGACCTTTGTTTGTTTGGAGGATTTTGGTTATTGATTCAATCTCCTTACTAATAATCAATCTGTTCAGCTTTCCTTAGTCTCTACCTAAGGTTCTGTTTCTGTTCCAGGAGACCATAGTACAGTTGGTTATTATGTCTTCTTAGGCTCCTCTTGGCTGTGACTTGCTCAGATTATCCTTGTTTTTAAGGACCTTGACAGTTTTGAAAAGTACTGGTTAGGTATTTTGCAGAATGTCCTTCAATTGGGATTGATCTGATGTTTTTATCATGAGTACCACCTAAGATCTCCTCCAAAAATTGACTTGGGTCAGCAGAGAGGAGGGATCTCCTGGTGCTCAGAAAAAGGAGAGGTTATCTCCCATCTAGATCCCCCAGCAGGGGAAGGGAAGTATTAAGTCAGCAAACTTCAAAGAGGACATTTGAAAGGAAGACTGATTACCGACTCTGAGAGTTCCCAGTGTTTATAGACATTCATAATCTATACGGTTTACAGGGCTTATCCTGGGAGATATAGTATTACAGATCTCATTGTTGGTTAAGTTTAAAAAATTTTAGAGCACATGACCTGAAGTTGTGTCAGTTTTGAGGTGCTGATTTCCTCATCAACTAGGACTCAGAGCAAAGTAATAACGGGCTGTGATTGTACTCTAATATTAAAGCAAAGACTTTGTGACTCTCAAGTAAAATTTAATTAGATACATGGATTTGCAGGTCTCTAAAACGAGGCCAATAGTCAGGATGCATGAAACACACAAAGCAAATCCACAGGGATATTCCTTTTTGGGGAAAAAGAAAAAAAGGTAAACAAATATTAGGACCTTATTCAATTACTAGCAAGGTGAGGTCTAGTAATACAAAGAAAAAGTATAAAGATAAAAGGAAAAGGGGGTCAATATAAAAGCTATACAGTAGGAAACTCTGTACAGTAGGAAACACGCTCTTAACATTGTTGAGTCATGGTGTGTTGCTATTATAATACTCATGCAAGATATTTTCCCTGGTGATCATATATAACCATTTCTGTGCAGAAGTTCCTATATCTCTTTTATTTAGAATAAAAGAGAAATTTTCAGCAAATACAAATTCATGATGAAGCTGTTTTGTTTTTTTTTTTTTGTAGAAAAAAAGAGGCTGTTGCTTTAAAAAAGAATTAAAAATGAAATTATGAAATTAATAGCTATTCAAGTAGAGGATGTTGAAGACTCTGATTACACCTTATTTCTAGATAAATATCCTTTTTTTTTCTTTGATAGTATAGCCCTAATCCTTTAGGGTTTATAATTAAAGTAAATAAGAAAAATTTTGAATAAGAACTTGAAGCATCCTGCCATGATGCATATTATAGTGTTTAGACAAAAACAAAACCAGCTTTCAAAGGCATTGGAGGGATGATTTACAAGGACTTGGTACTGGAAGGTCTTATTTAGTTTACAATCACATATTCCCTTTGCCTCAAAGGTTAAAAGAATGCACCTTGCATTGATGTTATTAATGGGGTGAATGGTTTGACTAGATTTGTGGGTTCAGCATTACACCTCACAATGATTTAAGGAAAAAGCTGCCCGAGAAGTTTAAAATTGTCTCCTTAACAGAGATTCTCTTCACAAAGCTGCAAAGTCCTGACAATTGAGAGCAATGGGCACAGTTCAAAGAGTACTCTAAGGAGGAAAGGGAACCCTTTCTTCTGTGCCAGATATTGTACTAGGTTTTACGTGAGTGAGTTCGTTGACTCTTCCCAACAACTACGGGTCCTAGCCTTTAGTGTTGACGCGGGTCAGGAGCTGGGCAGGAGAGATAGCTTGCTCACTGGAAGTCACACATTTATTGATGGCAGAGTTGGGATTTCAACCTGATTTCTGTCTGATTCCAGGTCTTTTCAAGAAATTTTTTCTCTTTTGTTTTTTGCAATGTCGCTCCAATGTCTCCAGGTGTGGGCTTTTTTTTTTTCTTTCTTCCTTTTTCAGGCTGATTGGACTTGGTCATGCAGGATTTAAATTTCTGACTCTGTGGGTTAATGTTTTTAAAAGTTCTGGGAAACTCTCAGTCTTTGTTTCTTCCCATATTGCCCTTCTCCTTTCTCCTCTGAAATAAATATATTGAAATAAATTTATGTTAAACCTTCACACTGTAGCCTCCATGCTTCTTACCCTCTCTTTTTTATTTGCTACTATTTCTCTGTGCTTCGCTCTAGACTGTTTCTTTGGAACTATTTTCCATTTTATTGATTCTTTCTTCAGCTACCTAGCTATTGTTCTCTCAGTTTCGAGTATTGTATTTTTTTTCCCTTAGTTCCATACTTTATACTTGGTTATTTCTCAAATCTGCAATATCACCTTTTAAATTTCCAGTTACTTGCTAAAGTGTCCAGGTTGCCCTTTATCACCATGAACACCGTAAGCAAAGTTGTATGATCATTTGTGTCTAATAATTCCACTATTTGGAGTTCCCATGGGCCTCTTTGTGCATTCTGTTTGTTTGTCATGGCTCTTGTTCATTTTGTTTTCTCTCTTCATGTACCTCATTGTTGTTTTATTTTTGTGGGGCATTGTATTTGGGGAAAAAATACTTGTAGAATTTAATTGGACCTAAGATGATGTTTTCTTCCTCTAGAAAATTCTTCTGCCACTTCCTAAGGTGCTAGTAATCCATAGATTGCAATCTGCAGCCTCGCTTCCATTGTGCAGCTCTTTGGAGTCCCAGCCTGGGACGTGGGGGAAGGGGTCAGCAGCTTCTAAACCTAGTAGGTACTAGACTCTAGTTTGTGATACTGCTTCCCACCACCTCCCTGCTCTCACAAAATCATCTTTTGGCTGCTTCTTCCAGACTTAGGACATCAGACTAAGGGTAGAAAAGGCTCCACTTTCCTCTTCAAAATTTTGGCCTAGTAAATCCTTACTATCATTTGTCTCTATGATGCTTTGAAGATATATATATTTTTTTATTTCATCCAGATTTTATAATTGTCGTCAGTGGAAGAACTGGACCAAATGACATTATCTGCTATTTCAGCTAGAAGTCACTTTTTGTTCTTTTCATGATTAGCTTTGCTTCCTGGATCCACACCAGCAAACTATTCTTTACTGCAGATATTTGGCCTAAACTCAGAGAAAGTTGAAGCTTGACGGCCACAATGAAAAGTGAGAGTAACAAAATGCCTGGCAGACTGCCAGTTGTCCTGAAACATTCATTTTTCATTTTTACTAAGGTCTCCGGGTGATTCACATACACGCGATAATTTGAGAATCATTTAGTTCTTTCATGTTCCTGGTTGGTTTGTTGACAGAAGAGAATGTGCGCGTGCGTGTGTGTGTGTGTGTGTGTGTGTGTGTGTGAGAGAGAGAGAGAGAGAGAGAGAGAGAGAGACGACAGTCTGCAGCCTGATTATGTTATTTTCAATTATTTGTAGAACTCATAATCAGACCTGACTGAGTAGTTGATAGCAATCACATATACTAATTCAGAAATAAACTGCCTCTGCCCTTGCTCTTCCCTCTGCCTGGCATTTTCTCTCCCAGATCGTCACAGAGCTCTTACCTCACTTCTTCAGGTCTTCAGAGAGCCCTTTCCTGTTCACCCTATCTGAAATGGCCTCTGTCATCCTCTACCCCCTGACTCTGCTTTATATTTCTTCATATTACTTATTCATTTCTAACATTATCAAATATATGTTTTTTAAATTTTAATTTTCTGCGGCTTCTCTCATTCCTGCACTAGAATGTGAGCCCAGTGAGAGCCAGGAACCTATCTGCTTTTCTCACCACATTATCACTGAGTCTCGGCTTACTCAATTAAAATGTGTTGTCCCGTTTTCTGAAAAATATAACACTAGTGATTTGGTAGCACAAATTGCTTTTCAATTTTGTTTTCATGAGAAAAAAATTCAAGAAGACTTTATTCTAGCTCATAATTTTCTACTAATTTTTCAGTTGACAATTCTTTTTTATCTAAGTATATTTTAAACATTGTGCTTATTGCACAAACTTGTTGGTGACATAAAAATATCAAATAAATAAATTTTCCATAATTGCACTTTTAACTAGTTAGCTGTTTCATTTTTGCCTACTGTGATCCAATTCTTATCTATATGGATGAATTTAGATTTTTAAGTCAATTGGTGAAGTCTGCTGAACTAACTGACAAATACGGATGACATATAATCAGAGTTTCTCAAAGCTAGGGATTTTGGGTACTTTTTTCTCATTAATTTTTTTTATTCTTTTGTGTTTTAAATATTTAAAATTTTAAACATTGTAAGTGATAAAATTATTCAAAGATTTAACTTTAAAATAATTATATAAAAAATCCAGAGTTCTTAAGGAACAAGGGTTGTGCCAACTTGCAAAGGGCAGGGATAAAAAGCCAGAAGGTGATATTAAGATGGTTTCTTAATATTCAATGAGGCAGGAAAATTGCTTAAATGTAAAAGAAACCTTTTCTAATAGGGGAAATAAAGAATGACTTTTCCAAAAAAGGAAAAATCTTTAAGCCATGTATGTGCCTACTATAATATTGAAGATGTAATACTAACTCTAAGAATCATCGTACCATGTTCATTCTTTACTCAATTCTTTAAGCTTTTAAATGTCACTTGCCAGTATCAGTTTAACCACAATTATGGTCAGTCCAACCATCTGGACACTATTTTCACTGTGATACCACTTAGATGCATTTAAACAAAATTCAGCAGCTAATTGTTAATAAAGTAGGAAGTACCAAGTTCACTGCATTGCATTACAAGTCAGAAGCAACAAATAAATTATGCCAACTGGATAGCAACTTGGCAATGAAATTCACTTTTTTATGCAAAAACAATGGATGAATCTCGAAAACATTAAGCTGAATAAAAAAAGGCAGACACATACTGTACTTATGTATGGTATTAATGTAGGATATTTTCTTTGTGAGTGCTCATGCAAGGACCAAGGAGAGGCGAGGAGTTTTTTTTTTAAAAAAGAGGATAGTTTATTGAAAGCAAAGGGTCAGAGCTCCCTAGCGGAGGGGGTCCCGAATGGGGGTGCCCAGTGACTGAGGCAAAAGCTCTTGCTTTTATACCTTCCCTCACCTGCTTGGGGAAGGGGCCGGAGCCTTCTAATGGAATTCGTCATCAGGTTTGTCCTGTTTGCCTGCCCTAAAGGGATTAATGAAATAACCCATTCCTATCTATCAGATCTGCTCCTTTGTCCCGTCAAAAAGGACTTATGAGATAATTTTTTAACCTCAAGGCGTGTTCTCATATCTTTGTTCTGGAATGAAGGAGACATTCCAGAACGTGGAATGGTTGCCTTTTGCTTATTTCACCGGGGATCTTTCCTGTCTGCCTAACAACATGTTAACTAACCTGTCTCAGTACCATTTATATGAGATTCTAGAAAAGGCAAAACTGATCTATAGTGGCAGAAATCAGATTACTGGTTAGCTCAGGCCAGGGAGAAGAGGGACTGAATGCAAAACAGCACAAAGAATTTTTGGGGACGATAGAAATTTTTATATTTGATTGCGGTGATGGTCACGTGGTTGTACACATTTGTCAAACTCATAAAATTGTACACCTAAAATGAATGTATTTTGTTGTATGTAAATTATACCTAACAAAGTTGATTTGAAAAAGATATTTAAGTCCATCATCCCCAAACTTTTACTCCACGTACTTTTCTTATCAAAACAATTCCCAGACTCATTAATTATAATGATGATTATTGCATTATCTATTAAAAATTCTTATTTACTGTGCATTAACACTCCCAGTAATGATAATAATATTATTTATTAGCCATGTTTTATTATATTGTTGTTCATGTTATTTAGTAAACATCTTCTTTAGGATCTGCCTGATAGGAGCAGCCACACCTGAATGCTTTTCAACAAAACTTTCTCATTGGTTTGTTCTTATCTGCTAAGAAATAATAATAAAGAATAAAACAAACTTGGCATTTCTGAGAAGTCTTGGCAATCACAATCCATGCCAGCTGGTTCTGTTGCTGCCTGTTAACGAGCCAGTTACTTTTTACACTCAGATTGAGAAAGTCATTATTTTTCTTTGTTGGTTGTAATTCTGCTGATGCTGGCGCTCTTATTATAGCAATCCTGTAACTCAGTTGGCTAGCATTGATTTGTAGACTCTGGGTCTTTACTGATAACCTTTACTGACCTTGTCAGATTCACAGATCCTCATTATGGCAAAAGTCCGAAGTGCTTCATGAAACAAAATGTTTCAACAGACGCATGTGATTCTGTGAATATGGGACTGAAGAGAGGTTGCTCTGCAATGACAGGCCATGCTACCTAAACCAACAGTTACCTTTGAAAAGCCTACTGTAAAATACTCACATGCATGTGTTTGTTTCTTCTCCCGCAAGCACATCTAACTCCCTATTCCTGTGTCCTTTGCGTCCAAGGACATTGAGACATGTCTTGAATTCTGATAATGCATCGACAGAAAAACCGCTAAGTCTTACACATATCTGTATTGACATAGATTGAGATCCTTTCCAGCAGTCATAGCAAAATTGAATTCCTGCATAAGATAATTGTTTCACATAGTGAGATATAATCTCCTAACTCTTTTACCATTGGTTTCTTATCATTAAATTGGGAGAATTATGTTTGGGAATGTGAATGTATTAGTGAAGCAAATAATGTTATAAAACCTGGAGAAGCAGCTTTTTATTGGTATTCATGTAAAACAAATCTTTATTTCTTGGAAGAGCAAAGCAAACGATGACATTCCCTATCGTCAATTCATCCATTCATAAATTTCCTTGATTGTCCACCCACAGTATCTAGAAGCCTGTTTTACATACTCTCTGGAGCATTTAGGAGAAAAAACACTGGAGGAGGTGTTTTTACCCCAAGTAATGTAAATTTTAATTAGTATTAAATGAGACATGTATAAGAGCACTGTGTGTCTGTGTGTGTACATACGAGTGTACACACACATCTACGCTTATCTATCTTCATCATCGTCATCTAACTTGGCAGCTAAATACAGAGATTAACTAGGGGTTGTGGTTGTGTTTTGTTTTGTTTTCACACAGAGGTAGAAACCTTTTATTGGCACAGTTGTTCCTTTCCTTGCTAAATTAACAGGGTGAAGCAGTGATTTTTAAACAGAAAAAGCTGGTTTCTTATAAACTAGTTTCACTGTGGTATTAGCAGTTGGTAGGTCAGTCAAATCATAGAACATTCAGTGTTGTTTTAAGGAGACGTCTGTAAAACTAGCATGGCTCTTCCACCCGTTAGACTCTTTGATTCACATGATCAGCTGAGGTGCACAAAACAAACAAACAGAAACTTCTGTTAAAAAAGAATCATATCAAGGACAAGACCAGGGAAAGGAAGTGGGTTAGAAAGTGCAGTTAACATTAAAAAAAAAAAAAAAAAAAAAAGAATCTCTGCAAGTACTGCCACTTCTTCCTCTTCAAGTAAAGGCTCTAGGTGGGTCTGTATTAGACTTTCAACAGACATAGGTGGCTCCTCTTACAACAAGTGTGGGGACAGAGCCAGGAGTACAGTTTCTAGGCCCTCGGCCTCACGTGGAAAGGTGTTGGCTCAGGTAGTAAATGGCCGTCAACTGCGATTGGATGGTCATCAGCTGTGGCTAGTTGGCCATCAGCTGTAACCAGTGAGCCATTGGCCACTAAATAACTGCTGTGGCTACGCTAGCAAAAAATGGGGGCTAGCAAGAAGATGGTGGCTGAGCTAGCAAGCGGCGGAGTGTGGATTGCAGAGAAGTGGATTGCTAGCAAGTGAGATTGTTTGGCAGTGGATGGCGGGTTGCAGATAGTGTGGCTCCTGCCTCCTGTGTCTTGAACCCAGCCACCAGCGAGAATATAGTGGTATGACTCCCCTATCTATGGCTCCGTGGGTGTTCCTTTTTGGCCTCACCACGTCCTGCATGCTTATGTGGGGAGCGGGACCAGAGACCCCGCAGGCTGTCCCCATGACAACAAGTGTAGAAAGGACTTGCTATATGAGAGTACCAGTTGGATCTTCAATATTCCCCAACAACCTTTCATTTTAGGGAGAACCATAGCCTGGAGTTGACATTGGCAGAATGATATGATAGCGTTTAGTGTACTCATTTGTTTTCACCAAGGCCCCTTACCAGTTGGAGTCTGAGGACCAAGCTGTTGTCTCAAGGAGGATTTTCTCACAGTTGACCCAAAGGCCATGCCCACTTCCTGTCTTCACAGGACTGTTTAACAGGAGGCCTGTAGCCCTCGCCTGCCACCCGGCTTTTATCAGGAACATCCCAGACCATCAGTACATGTTTCTATAATCTTGAACCACGGAAAAAATAGGACCGAGGTCTCAAGCATTTCCTTCCAGGAGGCTTCTTGCCTCCCAATGAAAATAACCACCCCTTTTCAAAAAAAACTGTAAGGTCTATGTAATAATAGCAGTGATGGTGTGCGTTACATGAAGATTCCTGCAGACTAGGTTCTTACTAAACCAGAGATATGTTAAATCTGCCCATCTACGTCCCCTCCACCTCCCTCAAACAAGGAGTATAATTCAGGGACGTTCAGGATCAAAATTTGAAGCCGACTGCTGCATGTTTACCTGAAAAAAATTATACAAAATATGCACTCTAGTACATATAAATCCACATTTAACATTAAAACACTTATTTAAATGTAGATAAATATTTAAAATTATACTTTCAAATATTTAAGTAAAATTGACAACTTAAGAAAGGTTCAATGTTTATTCTATGGTTTTGCCTAAATCCTGGTCCATTGTCAATCTGAGTATAAATACTTGAGTTTGAAAAGTGTGGAAGTGATAATTGACTTGCCAAAAGTACAAAACAAGTGCTTTAGAAACTTATGGGAGGAAAAAAAAAAACTATTTCTGTTTGGAAAATATCCAAGGAAAAGTTAATGGAGGAGAGTTTATTTTCAGCTGTAGCATCACTCGCATAGACTTGTGCCAACCACGCGCACATATCTTTGATTTGCACAATGCTTCTCCCTTCCAGTCCTTCCTTTTCTCTTCCAGCAGGTTAGACCCTGAAGGCAGCAGTGACTCAGTTTTGACAACACATACAATGATAATGCCCTTGGGTCCTGTTCCTGCCTTGTGGTTGGGAAACAGAAGCATCCCCTGGGAACTATTAGAAATACAGACTCTTAGGCCCCACCCAGACTTACTACTGTGTTTTCCCGAAAATAAGACCTAGCCGGACCATCAGCTCTAGTGCGTCTTTTGGAGCAAACATTAATATGACCCGGTCTTATATTATACTTAATTAAGACCGGGTCTTATATTAATGGTTGCTCCAAAAGACGCACTAGAGCTGATGGTCCAGCTAGATCTCATTTTTGGGGAAACACGGTAAAATGGAATCTGCATTGTAACAGGATCCCTAGGGAATTCACAGACACATTGTAGTTTGAGGCACACTGGCCAGGAGGTGGCCGAGCCATGACTTGGAATGAACTTGAGGCCTCGTTTGAGCAGAGCTATCCCACTGACCTGCCTCACTCTCTTTGAAAGTACTATGCAGAGGGAGAAAGAAACTTTTATTATTATTATTATTATTATTGTTATTAAAGTGATGGTTTTTGGAGTGTCTTTATTACTGAAGCTTAGATTTCTCCTAATACAAATAACTAGTGTGACACTGTCCCACAGGGTCTCATTTGTCAGACCCTATTTTAAACTTCCTCTGGAAGTACGCCCAAATGGATCAGTCTTAAAACCCTGCCACAAACCTGCACTCTTCTCAGCTTAAAGACTTACCAAGTGAGACGTTAGGACCCAAAGGTCGCTCCTACTGCTACCTAGTGATCCTCATCCCAGAAGTGCCGGCCACTCGGACACCATCAGCAACTGGAAAAGAGAGAGAGTTCCTAATGGAAAGTCACTGGGAGTCAAGACTGGAAATCAAGAGGAATTGTAGGAGATGAAATTAGAGCTACAGTAAGGAAAGCTCTGGGGCCCTTAGATCTGTCTGGAGCAGCTCCCTCCCAGCTGCCTTCCCCACACGCCCAGCCTGAACCCGTCCTCCCGACGTCCACTGGCCTGTTCGGAACACTGTGGTCTCTGCCCTGTCCAGCTACGCTCAAAGGTTGTTTCAAGGTCAGCATCTTATCTATAAAGGAAATGGCAAAACTGTGTTCTTAAATGATACTTCCCATATGAACTCAATCTTGTTTAAATATCTAAACAGCTGAAATGTCTTAGCCTGGTGTGTAGCCTCATTCTCAGTTAACTATTTACATGCATCTCCAGACTGAATTTCCCCCACTCTTCTGATCGCAGGCCTGCTCCACATACCTATTCTTTGCTTTCAACACACAAACGTTTTGCCATTCCACTGGAATGTTCCTTTTCCAATCTCTGGCTTCGCACATCCTTTCTTCTATAGCTTGAATGTCCTTTTTTTCCAGAACCACAACCTCTCTCTATCTGGGGAAGTCATTCTTCAGACCAAGTTTAATGGTTCTTTCTCCCAGAAGTTTTTCCCCAACTCTACCTTGGCTGTAGGTGTCTCCCTCTTCGTCTATGGAAGTTAGTAGCTCATAACACACAGTATTTTTAGTTATTTTCTCCTCTTACTTTCAAATTATCTGGAAATATCTAGAGGGAGAAACCTTGTATTTAAATTCACTTTTGAATTCTCCATGGCAGAGCCTGATATATAGAAGGTAAATGGCTGTTTGCTAAATAAATTAATTATCTTCTCCATCCTGTTCTCTCTGGGCCCATTTATACTTAACAGAGCTTCTTTTGTAAAACGTATATACACAGATCTCTGGCTGGTTGCAAGCCTCCAATCTCAGAACCCATGTATACGTTTTAAAAACCTATGAGCACTCAGCGGGCCTAACATAATTTGTAAACAGAAGGTACCCAAATAATATTGACTGATCAGTTGAATGAAAAGTTTTCTTTCAGGAGTCTTTAAATAGTCTGCCAAATCACTGAAGCAAAATTTTGAATTTTCCTCTAGATTTAAAACACAGTAGTAAGTCTGGGTGGGGCCTGAGAGTCTGTATTTCTAATAGTTCCCAGGGGATGCTGCTGTTCCCCGACCACAAGGTAGGAGCAGGACCCAAGGGCATTATCATTGTCTACGTTGTCAAAGCTGAGTCACTGCTGCCTTCAGGGTCTAACCTGCAGGAAGAGCAAAGGAGAGTGGCAGAGGCTCCCTTGATGACGTGGAGATGGCACTTACCATTTCTGCTAATGTTCTTTGCATGGAATCTTAGTTACATGGCCACACCGAACTGCAAGGACGTCTGAGACATGGAATCTTGCTAGGCAGCCATGTACACAGCTACGTTTTTTTCTGTTACATTTAAAGAGCAGGGAGCAGATGTTGGCAGACAGCTCACAGTCCCTGCCACATTACTCTATCTAATGCCCCCTCATGCATCTCCCAGAGACCTCGGGTGGTCACCCAATAAGGTGAGGTGTACACAGAAAACTGTCCAGGACACTTTCCAGACCTGCACTTCACAGCATTCTTTCCTTCAGCACATTCTTGAAATATTCTGTTCCTGGAATTCCCTGAGTACAGAGGTGGCTTATTTAGGCCAGAATGCGAGAGGAGGCTTTCTTTTTCTACCTCCATGACTTTGGAGGTGAACAAGATGACCAAATTATACCTCCTCAAGGTCTACTTGTTTAATGCTTCCTTTTGGGTGAGAATGAATTGCTGCTTCAAACCCAATAACACATTATTAGCAAAAACAGTCTTGCTCGGCTAGATCAACTGGGCTGCAGGTTTTCCTATCCAATGAGTGAGAAAAGATAATGAAGGAGACCAGACCATTGGCAAGATTCACAGGCAGCTGAGAGTCGGTCATAATCATAGTACATTTACAATAAAGCCCCAGTTTATATGCAGACAGCAACATTAGGTAGTCAAATAGCTCAAGGACATTGAATGAAAAACTTACTGTTCATGAATGATGATATTTGCCCTTCTGTTTTTATTTACCTGATTGAAAAGTATCCGGGTTTTTCACTGAAGGAAATTTTCATTTCCTGATAGTCTTCTCAATACTCAAGCAAATGACATAAAATTAACTAAAATGGAATGATGTAATAATCTGTTTTAGCCGAAAGGCTCGAGGGGCAAAGAATAATCGAGTAAGCACTCCATGGCTGCTTTAATATGTCCTTGATAAACGAATGTGTAGAAAGCGATACTAAGCTACTCTCTGAAAAAAAAATTAAATATGTATATTCTCCCCTCAAAATCCAGGCCTAGGGATCAATGAGCCCTTAGTTGAATGTTCTCCCCAGCATGCCGTTTCTATGCTGTCTTTCATTGAAATGAAAATTTCCAAGTAGGAAAAATACCCTGAAATATTACTTTGAAAATCAAATAAAGCTACCATGTCCTTTCATTAGCTCAAACAGTTGCTTCCAATTACTGTGACCAGATTTTCTCATTTGTGCTTTTTAGAGAAACAATATGTATTTCAGGAGAAAAGCTGAGAACTGAATCATTTTATGGGGATGTTTAAGACTGTAGCAGTGGTCTAGAAGAGCAGGAAAAATTCTCCCTGGATTCTGAGTCAGAAGCTGGAGATTTAAATCCCAGCCACCTAGTTTTCAATAATCGTAATGAAGAAGATGATGATGATAATAATAGCCAGTATCTACAAAGTGCTTGCTGAGAACATGGCACTGTGCAAATGCTTCCCATATATTAACTCATTTAATCCTCATAGAAACTCTTTCAGGCAGGTTATGTTAGAATCCCCAGGTTATAGCTGAGAAAAAAATGAGGCACAGAGATGCTAAGTAACTCTGCTAAGGTCATACAGCTAGTATAGCAGACACCACTCACCCAAGACCTGTTTCTTTCTGGGCACAGAGGCAGCTGACATTTTCCAGCCTCTTTTGTAGTAAGAGTGGCCACTGAACTAAAATACCAGCTGATGGAATGTGAGAAATATGTGCCATTTCTAGAATAAATTTTTTTAGAAACAGGAGTGCCCCCTCCGTGTTCTTCCAAACTTCTGCCTGCTGGATGCAGATGATAATGAGGCAGTGGGGGTGGCGGAGCCACAGGTGGAAGGAGCCTGGGCCCCTGCCTCACTTCCAGCGGTCAGGAACCCCCTCCTTGGAGTATCACATAGATAAAAACAACTTCTACTCCGAACCACTATGCCTTCGAGGGTCTACTTGCTACCACAATATAGCCCGCCCTAGCTAAGCTAACATGCCAGGAAGTGGTGGAATAGGGATTTGAATACAGGCAGTCTGGTTGGATAATGTGCCTTGGTTAAATCACTTAACCTACTTGTTCATTTGAGAAAGGGGAATAATTGTTACAAGCTGTCTCTCCAGGCTGCTAAGCCAGGGTCCTGAGGTTTCCAGAAGACTGAATTCTGTGTAATTCCAGAGGCAATCTGGGACAGAGTAAGAAGTACCTTGGGAAGGTGTTCTGCTTGGCTTTGGTTAATATTCTGCCCGGGATCAGAGGCTTGGCATATAGCTAGGGCCTGCAGACCCCCTCTCTTTGGGGACCTTAGTTATCAGCTGGGCTTCTACAGGTTCTATGATGCTCCTTCCACCATCACCAGCTCCAGATGAGACGTTTTTTGGCCAAGCTGCAGTCCATCCCTTCTCTGTACCATGTGCCATGGCTTTCCTTCTAGGGCGGTAGACCAATTCTCATAACTCCAGTCCCTCCCACTACAGCTTTCTTTCTCTTCTCCCCCACCCCCCCGCCCCATCTGCTGTTGAGATCCCAGCGTGACACAGTCACTTGCCTCATCACCCTGGTAGTGTCTGCTCTGCCTAACTGAAAGGGTTATTGTAAGGATGAATTCGGGTGTATAAAAATATGTTGCAAATGTATGGTATGAAATTATGTGTGATTATTAACATGTTTAAATCTTTAATTCTCATGTGAAAGGGCGGTTTTTATTTTGTTCAAATAGATGTTAGTTGAGGAAATGATCCCATGTGGCTTTTGAACAAGAGTTTTTAAAATTTGATTTTACAGGTAAAATTAATCCAAATGTGCATTGTTAAGAGAGTTTGAGAAATAATTGGAGTGGAAAACGAAGGTGGTGTTGGAGTATAGAAGTATTAATAATTACCAAAGTTCACAATTGAGAGGTGTTAATCGCTGCAAATAACACATTCACTAGCAATTCTTAATGGCAGAGACTGCTGATTTCTTTGTGGTTCCTTCTATGCTGAATTATGGCATGGAAGCAAACTGTTAATTAGAGAAACCTGAGATGAAGCCTTCTTGACTCTGACCTATGGCTCTTATTTGCCCGTCTTTGGCAGATGCTTTCCCAGGGAATCACAGCCTCTGCCCGTGGCTTTGGAAGTGTTTCTATAATAATCAGTTCAGTTCAAGAGGAGAAAGCTGTCTTCTAGATCCATTTGTCCTGCCTGGTTGATTTTAAGGAATCAGGTTTCAGCTTCCATGCGAAGTGATTCGGAATAAATGAAACAGAAACACCAGGAGGAAGAGGACAGTTTTGTTTGCTTGAGTCAGTGGCCAATGCATTATACATTACAAAATATGCATATATTATATAATATATGTAATATATATATTTAGAGCTTTTATTTTGAAATAATTTTAGATTCATAGAAAATCACAAATCTAGCACAGAGTTCCTATATACTCTTCCGCAGCTTCTCCTAATGTTAACATCTTACATAACCATAATATATTTGCAAACTAAGAAATTAACACTGGAATACTATTAACTCAGCTACAGACTTTATTCACATTTCAGTAGCTCTTCCACTACTATCCTTTTTCTGGTCCAGGGTCCTATCCAAGTTATCACATTGCATGTAGTTATAATGTGTCTGTAATCTCCTCTGGTCTGTGACAGTTTCTTAGTCTTTCCTTATTATATCACAGGTATTTTGTAGATTGTCCCTCAATTTTTAATTTGTTTGATATTTACTTATGACTAGATTGAGATAAGAGGTTTTGGGAACAAACACTACAGAGACAAAGTGCCATTCTCATCACATCATATCAAGGAATATATATGGTGCACTTGACTTATCACAGGTGGTGTTGACCTCGATCACCTGGCCAAGGTGTGTTGGCCAGGTCGCGCCATTGTAAGTTACCTCAGCCACTTTCCATAGTCCATCCTTTGGAAGTAAGTCACTAAATCCAGGAGGAAAGAGATTAAGCTCCTCTTAATGAAGGGTGGAGTATCTATATAAATTATCTGAAATTCTCATCTCCCACATTTATTCATTCAATCATTTATATCAGCATGGACTCATGGATATTTACGTTATACGTTGGGTTATAATCCAATGCTATGTTATTTGTTTCATTGTTCATATTATTCCAGCTTTGTCCATTGGGAACTCTTTCAAGTTCACTCTTGAGTCCCTTTGACATACCCTGTCTTTTTTTACTTTTATTCATTTATTTTTGAGCATTTCCTTCCTTTCTGGAACTAAGAGATGCTCCCAGCTTATCCTGCATTTTCACTGTCCTACAATCAGCTATTTATTCAAGAAGTCCTGGTTCCTTTCTTTAGAGAATCCTACCTTATATTTAATACTACACTGGATGCTTCAGCAGTGTTAGTGTTCTCTGTAGAGAAAACTGGCACAAAGCAGATCCACCTTAGGCCCAGAGTGAAATTATTAAAGTACAGTTAGTAGCATCAAGTGGCCCTACAGGGGGCCTGTGGGCAGAATCCTGAGGATTTGTATTATGCGTGAGGTCCTAGGGGTCCCTCTTCTTGGCCTTCTAGAGTCGATGCAGAGAAATGTCAATCCTTTTGCCCAGTCTCTCAACAGGAATTGGGATGCCTGCATCAAATATATCTGAGTCAATATGCCTTTGTGCTTGTTATTTGTGATTGTTAATCTTCCAGAATTAATCTAATCCCTCTATTGCCAGCAGTTGTTTCAGTTAGAAATCTCTTTTCTCAGTCATAAGTTGTTGTTGCAAGTTGCTGTCTGTGGATGTTATAAACAAGGAATAGACTGGAGATATCCTGTGGAGATTATGTATTAGAGAGAGGTTGAGTCAGTGAATTGTCTGTTAGTAGTAGCAGAGAGGTTATATTGAAGAAAAATTGCTCACTGGTATTAATATGTCTTTGGTCAGAATGTTCCTTTAAAAAGTTTACTATTTTTATAGCAGGATAACCAATTGATATACTGTTTTTCTGCTTTATTCATACTGTTGTAGAAGATGCAAAGAATAAATAGTTAATATCCTTGACACTGTGATATAATAAGAAATATAGAGGGTGCCAAAAAATGTATACACATTTTAAGATAACATCTCTTAAAATATGTATACATTTTTAAGTTCTTTTGGCATCCCAGTATATATGTGTGTGGGGTTTTTGTGAAAAAAAAACAAAAACAAAAAACCCTCACACATTCAGGTGTCAGAAATGCTATGAGTAGAGGAAGAGCTTATTCTTTTATCCCCTCTTCTTCCTTAACACACACACACACACACACACACACACACACACCCTTAACTCCATACATCAGGGATTAGCTCTGCTCTTGCACTCTGGGATCCATAAGGCCCTAGAAGCAATTTACAGTCATCACGGACTGGCTATCAAACTCAACAGGAGCAAGAATTTCAGTTAATTGTCTGACAGGGAGAGGGAGGGTATACTCTTCAAGATAGGAGGGGCTGAGATGGAATCTCTAGAACCTACATTATCCTGGAGTTGTCTGGACTTTGGTGCAGGGGTGGGAGAGGTTGGAGTGGAATATCCTTATGTCAGCTTGTGGACAACAGGAAGCACGCTGAGAGGGACACTACTGAAGAGAGCCTGGGCCACAAGAAAAGAATCTGTAGTGCAATAGCCGCAGCCACAGACTGAGAATTTCTTGCAGGGCTCTTCCACAATTGTAGGAAGAGCAAGGAATCTCAAAAATGACAACAGTATATATCGGCCTTAGTGAATGATGGCCATGGACCAGAATTGCTTTGATTAGAAAAGTAAGGAAAAATTACAGCATCTGAACTGGAAGAATGGCTATCATGACTCATAGGACTTAGCTCACAGTTGTACTCATGGCTATGATTTACTACAGCAGAAGAATACCAAGCACAATCAGAAAAGGGAAAAAGTACATGGGGCAAATCCAGGGAGTCCAGGTGTCAGCTTCCAAGCATCCTCTCCCAGTGGAGCTGCGTACGATGTGCCGAATTCTCCCAACAATGAGTTGTGATAACATACGTGATGCTGCAAACCAGAGAAGTTCATTAGAGACTCAGTGCCCAGGGTTTTTATTGGGGGCACCCTCTGCCTGGCAGATATCCAAATACCAAACTCCCAGAAGGAGAGTATGTGTTCATCATAAACCACATTGTTTGTATAAATAGTTCAGACACAATGACCTACTCTTTTTTTAATTAAATTTTGTGGGGTGAGATTGGTTAGTAAAATTATATAGGTGTCAAGTGTACATTTCTATAATATATAATCTATACATTGCATTGTGTGTTCACCACCCAGAGTCAGTTCTCCTTCCATCACCATGTATTTGACCCCCCTTTTCCCTCTCTACCTCCAGCCCCGTCCCCCTTACCCTCTGGTAGCCACTAAACTGTTATCTGTTTCTGTGAGTTTTTGTTTGTCTTGTTCATTTCTTGCTTTCAGTTTTATATTTCACATATGAGTGACATCATATGGTTCTCAACTTTTTCTGTCTGATTTATTTCACTTAACATGATAATCTCAAGATCTGTCCATATTGTTACACATGGTGGTATTTCATCTTTTCTTACAGCTGAGTAGTATTCCATTGTATATATGTACCACATCTTCTTTATCCAATCACTTATCAAAGGACACTTCGGTTTCCATGTCTTGGCCACCGTGAATAATGCTCCAGTGAACATAGGGATACATATATCTTTATGGATAAATGTGTTCACATTTTTGGGTAGATACCCAGGAGAGGGATTGCTGGGGCATATGGTAGCTCTATTCTTAATTTTTTGAGGAACCTCCATACTGTTTTCCATAGTGTGCAATGTGCCACTCTTAGTAGTAGTTCATGGTGGAAACCGTCCCCAAATCTAAGTTCCCAGACGCCAGCCAAGGGCCAACTTTGTAAACAGACGTTTTGAAACATAAGATTAGGCCTGTTAATGTTAACTCTTTTCTGCATAGCATGGATTGGGATTCTGTTTAGGTGGGAGAAGTTGAGAGAAGAAACTTTGCTGTAAGTACTCTCGCTCCCCTTCAGTACGTATGGATACCAGTGGTGGTTTTGACTGGCCCTTTGTCTCAGTTGTACCCTCAAGATTTTTAATTTATGGAGGTGACTGAGTGACAATGCAAGAGACAATTACCATTGAAAGAGGAATTTATTACTGACAGTTCCCAAGAAGGCGGGGGTCAGGTCACGCAGGGCCACATGGGGAAGCAGCAGCTTTGTTCAGAAGGCAGAAGAGTGAAAAGAAAGCATGGCCCAGAGCCTTGATTGTATTTCCTGCAAGAAAGGCCAAGGCGGGACAGGGGAAACAGTTTAGGATTAGCTAGTTTGAAATATGTCAGTGGGCTCTGAGCTATAGGAGTGGTCTCTGGTTTTCTGGTATCTGGCCCTGGGTTAATTTAGGGGAAATGTGGCTTGGTGTGTGAGAGTTAAATAAAGGAGGTGGTTGGGGAGGTGGACTTGGAATTGATCAGTTTGTATATGAAAAACAGATTTGCAGATGAGTTATTCATGATCTCCAGGAATTAGCTAGCCCTAGAAGGGACTTCTCTTCCCACCAGAAAGGCCCCCAAGATGTCCAAACATTATAAAATAAAAACCATGGTTACTACGCCCTTAACCCAAGTTCCTGTTCCACAATAACCATGTAGCTATTTACAGTTAGCTCCATCTATGTCCATCTATCAGATTTCCACAAATAGGCAGATCTACTTATAAACACCAAGGACATTTTTGGTACAATTAGTGACAACTGGGACTTGTCATAGACTCTTAAGGAAAATGATTTATGGACATTTAAGGAAATATTTTAGGTACATTTGAGAAGATGACTGGAAAGAGAAAAACAGAGGGATTCCACCTAGGTAGAAAGATCTATTTTATTAGAATGGATAGGTAACATGTGAATATTGGTTAAATATTTGGTTTGCATGAACCAGAGTATAGGCTGAAATAAATCCCGTTGAATCGGGGCAATGGAGAAAGGGAGTTTGTCACTGGTTGTCATTAGATGTGTGAATTGAAAAGCAACCTAGAGTTACCTTTTCAGTTGGAAAATAAAGTGTTGAAAATCATATGTGAGAAAGAGAAGACTTGTATCTGAGAAAGAGGGAATGAGACCAATTCAAGGAGCCTAGGGGTAGTTTGCAGGTGGTAAGTTCAGTAAAGAGGTTTCTAGGGAAACAAGCCAGAAACAATTAGGGGCTGGCCAAATAAGAATAATGAAAGAGAGGACAAATTCTCCGGTCTTGGTGATGTAAAGAATGGATGACAAAAAGGTAGAAGCAACCCAAGGATCCAACAACAGATGAATGTGTAAATAAAATGTTGTATGTACATACAATGGAATATTATTCAGCCATAAAAAGGATTGAAATTCTGATACCTACTACAACATGGCCCCACACAAAATCATAAATATTGCATGGTACTGCTTATATGAGGCAACTAGAATAGGTGAATTCATAGGGACAGAAAGTGGAATAGTGGTTATCATGGAGCTGGTGGGAGGAGGGAATGGGGAGTTATTTTGAATGGATACAGAGTTTGAGTGATTAAAAAGTTCTGGAGACAGTGGTGATGGTTACACAAGAATATGAATGTACTTAATAACACTGAATTGTACACTAAAATGGTTAAAATGTGCAATTTTAGGTTATGTATATTTTACCATGATAAAAAAAGAAACACGATTGAAGTAAAAAAAAAAAAGAGAGAGAGAATGGATAGCAGTTGAACAGTGACTCTAAGATGATAAGCATGGAAAACAAGATGGATAGTGGTGAGTCTGAGAGATCTGAGAATTCGATGGTTGGTAAAGCTGATACCAAGGTCATAGACTCTATATTCATATGGACCTATCAGCTTTCTCTAGTGCCTGGGCACTGACTTCTCCATTAGTCCTCATTGAATACTGTATGAATGCATGGTTTTGGTGCAAGGAAGATGGGAGGGAGGACTGACAGCACAATATAACTGTATCAATGCTCCTGAAAAATAAATGCCTTATGACAATGAATCAGGAGATTGGTGTGTGTGTGTGTGTGTAACATAGAAAGACTATTCACTTATGGTAGTAATAAAACCACGGGGTATAACTCTAAGAACAACAAATCAAAGGAGTGGCCATTTTTGTGGAGAAAGTCCTGGATTAGGCCTCTGGATCTAGAGAACTAGTTCTCTCTTTACCTTAACTGCTTGACCTTGGACAAGTCACTTATCCTCTCTGAATCTCAGTTTCCTAAATTGTCCTTCATTTCCATTCAAAATAAGGAAGCTATTCACTTTATTTCTATTTTTCAGTGGTTCTCTTTTAAAATTTGAAATTTATATTGTGAATTTTGTCTAAAATTGATCAGTATCTCTATCTTTGGGGCTGGCACTATTGCTGGCCAACCCAAAGGCTAATCGTCATGTCTTCCTTGTCATAGGGTTTGAAAATGCCAGATGCTCACTTTGCCAGCCTATCTTCCATCAAGAACATGTGACAGAATCCTCACCCATGGGACGGAGGGGAAGTCCGCTGGAAAAATTTTCTACCTGGTCTACGAAAAAAGAGACCTGTGAGAAGCAAGGTCGCTGTTCCTCATCTATGTCACTCTTCTTCAGTCAGATACTCTTATGTCTGCAGACATCTTGCAGTCATGAAGGGATAAATTGAAGAACCAAGTCCTCAGTCTTCGTAGGATTCTTTTCAACTTCCTGACCACTGCATGTTGAAGTGCCTCAGGGCTCAGTCTTCAGAACTCTTCTATTCTCTCTCTACACTCCCTAGGTAATTTTATCTATTTATATCCCATTGTTACAGTAGTGAATCCCAATAACTTGACTCAGACTGACAGCTCAGTATATACAACTGTCCAGTAGATATCTAGGTCGAGTTGTCTAAAGGGCATTTGAAATTTAACATCATTTAAAACTGTACTCTTTATTTTCCTCTTAAAACTGCTTTTCTCACTCCTTTTCCATCTTACTGTTTTTCCCCGAAAATAAGACGGGGTCTTATATTAATTTTTGCTCCAAAAGATGCATTAGGGCATGTTTTCAGGGGATATCTTATTTTTTCATGTACAACAATCTACATTTATTCAAATACAGTCATGTCATCTTCTTCTGGAACCTCGTCATAATGTACTAAATGCGACCGTCTGGCTGACGATCTTAACTGGGGCTTATTTTTGGGATAGGTCTTATTTTTGGGGAAACACAGTAGTAAATGATCTGGCCAAGATGGTTTGGCCAAAATCTTAGATTCATTCTTGATGCTTTTTAAAAAAATTTATAATCTACATCCAATCAACAAATGCCTCTTGGTTCCACTTCTGTTGCCACCATGTTTGTCCAAGCCACTGTCAATTCTCACCCGTATTATTGCAATAGATTCTAAATCAGTTAAAGATTGAAACTGACTATGAGGGAATTGTGCACAAAAGTACTCTTTGTTTTTGGACTAGGATTGTTCAGGTAGTAGAGGGTACTTAAAACCATAATGGAATCAACAGGTCCAAATTCTCTTTTCCAGCATAATCACAAAATCTTTGATTGGATCTTTGATTGCTTCTGTTTCCTAACACGATCGTTCTTCCCCGGACCTTTGTGGTTAAGAGTGATGAATGTGAGGCCCACTTCTGTTTTCCTGAAAGATTGCACCTAATTCTTAACTGCTTCACCAGGACAGCCATGCGACCTCCCATTTCTCTTTCCACGTAGACAGTGCCACAAAGGGTTCTGCTGGAGACTGTCTTGGTTTGACCTTGATATCTCCCACCTGTAATAAACCGTTGGGAATCTGAAATTGCAGGGAGCAGCAGGCAGCCATAACCTGACCCTTGCTTGGCCCCTCACAGAGCTGAATACTGTGGCACTCATTAAATATTCAGCAATCTATTCCCAGTTTAAAACAAACAGAGGTGATCTTTTCAGGCTGTCTGGTGGTTCTGCATTACAACTGAAGAATGACTTTCCTGCCTCATTAAACATTTAGGTGACTTCTTGGCTTCCTGCAACTGCCCATCATCATGACAGCAGAGAGAGTGCAGCAGTGTAGGCTCCCTTTAATGCAGGAAAACTTTTATCATATTCTTATTGATGATCTTTGCAAAGATGACAGGAGCGAGATGGAAGCACCAGGAAGATAACTAAATACTCTAATTCCAAGAAAATTGGCGCACATTCTCAAGAAACAAGCGTTAGCGCTATCTAATAGCTCAGATGTTTGACAATAGCATTATTATAATTTATTGCAGTTTTGAAACGCGTTCTCTTTTGATGAAAGCATGATAGATTTCTAAGAACTCAGCTAAAACCTTTCATAAACTTGTGCTAATATTCATACTATTAATGACCTAAAAGACACTAAAAATTTAAGCTCTTCTGATACCTTCTGCTTGTTCCTCTGCATTTAGAGCTTTTTGGTCCTCCTAAACTTTACCATCATTATTTCAGGATTATTATTTTGTCACCTTGTTTCAAGAGCCCAGCTATGATTTTGGTTGTCAACGGCTGCTTTCGTAGCATATATTCAAATGTCCCCAAGTAAGTGCTGAGTGCCTCAGAATTCAAAAAATCTGTGTTCCCACTGAGCTAGTTTAATGATAACAAAAATAGTAACGACTGTGTATTTGTGACGTGCTTTAAAATTGTGCTCACTTTGTAGAAAAATTTATTAGACAATTTTGCATTTCTTCTTTCACCCCTCAAACCAGTGAAAATTTTAGCGATATTCAACATGAATTCATTTTAAATACAAGGTCTCAAATTATTTTTCCTTTCACTTTGTCTCCCTTCCATCAACCTTTTCATGCACTGGAGCTTCCTCCTCATGATCCCGTTGAACCAGCTTTAACAAATCTTTGTGCATAAATCACATGCTGCTCCTTTTTTTTTCCTTTTCTTTTTCTTTTGTCAAACTCTATCTTGGCACAGGGGCTTTTTATTACTTTGAATGTAGTTTGTCACAGAACACATTCATGATAACTCTGCTTTTGTCTAATTCTTCAGCTTTCTGCTGATTCTTACATATCATTTAGTAATGAAATTTTCATGCTGGCTGTGATCTCAGAGATTGTCTAATGTGGCTTCCTTATTTTATAGATGTGAATCGGAGGTCTAGACAGGTGACATGCACTGCCTGAGGACTGTGTCAAGCCTCTCTTAATATTCTCAATCGATTTTCTACCCTCTGGGGTAAGATTTTGTTATTTGTCCTCAGACCCCTGGCCTTTCTGATGCTCCACTTTGCTGCAGGGCATCCTTTCTAGGTTGTACATTTCCTTCTGTGGCATCTCTTCGGCTGCATCACTTTGTGTGTTGGGCGGGGGGAGGAGGTTTGACCTTGATACCCAGATCTTGTCATCTTCTGCCATAGACCAATTTATTAAATTTATTAAACCAATAAGAAATTGTGTACAAACAACACCCCACTTCCTCTGATGGTAGAGTCAAGAAACGTTTTCTGAGTCTTTGTCCTTATACCAGCGGGCAGGCTACAAAGTTTTCTACCCATCAGATCTCCATACTTGTTCCTATGAGCCAATGTAACGAACACACAGAAAGCTGACTCCAATACAATGCTTGGTTTAAGTTTTGTTCTGCTTTCTTCTCTTAATGTCCAAATTCACCATTTAGATTTTATTCTTTCTAGTTAATTTTTGTGTCACAGATTTTCCCCCCCACATTCTTTCTATATTTATGGTATATGGCAAGAATTTTCATTGGCCCAGTTCCTGTCCCTATATTTTCAATAAAATCCCAATTCTCTACTTTCTTTTGTGGCCTTGCATTTTGCTTTGTTTACTCATACTTCAGATTGTCTGGGTTGTCAGATCTGAATGGCAAGCCAGAACACCAATGTATGGGGACAAAATACCCAGAATCAGTGTCCCCTTCCCTGGACAGGTCCAACTCATCCTCACGTACCTGGCCCCTTGACTCACCTTTTTTCTAGACTTTGGGCAGAACAATAGTTTCCTAAGCATATTACTCCTGCTGTCAGATTACGGTCCAAGGGAGGAAAGTCCATTGGCCATATTCCAGGCCGAGTTGTACCCTGGTCACCATGATAGAGCTCTGCCAGCTCCCTGCACAGGATGTGAAATAAGAGACCCTTAGGTGTTTATTTAAATGGATCTATTTTAATTTCCATGTTCCTAGCAACATTTTCCCAATGAATATTTGGGGTGGTTCTTCTAAATTTTGCTTGATATCTCCCACTAGATTTATTACCGTGTTTCCCTGAAAATAAGACCTACTGGACCATCAGCTCTAATGTGTCTTTTGGAGCAAAAATTAATATAAGACCCGGTCTTATTTTAATATAAGACCGGGTATAATATAATATAATATAATATAATATAATATAATATAATATAATATAATGTAAAACTGCATCTTATATTAATTTTTGTTCCGAAAGACGTATTAGAGCTGATGGTCCGGTAGGTCTTACTTTCGGGGAAACACGGTAGCTTCCCTCCAAAGGTGCCTTTTCTAGTTTTTGACTCCCTCATCTTCTTTCCAAAAGGATCTGTCAAATCCACAACAATTTCTGGATCCAATACTTAGTAATGTCAGCGGTCTCCAGGTTTGCGTATTCTTGCTCGCGTTCCTCATTCATTGTGCTCTCCTTTTGATCAGTGCTCTCTGTAGACCCCTTTCTGCCTTCCATCTATATGAAAATTCCAGGGATAAAGAGTGTGGTCTCAAGTTTCATAGCACAATAGCAACCTTACCCTCCACTTACCTTGTTTCCAAAGCACATGTCTATGCTCTCTCAGTGGCTTAGAACACCACGTAGAACTGCAGCCGGTTTCTGTGCCAGCTCTTGTTGTCTATTCCTGACTCCTGTCCACCATGCTTCTAACAAAGCGTGGCCTAGCGATGTGCCATTCAGTCTGCGGGTCTTGCTACCACTTCAACCTCCTCCATTTGGTCAGAAGCCAATGGACTTGAACCATGATGGTTTGGTTCAAAGTGGTTTTATTAGTGATCATTAGAACTCAAACTCATGGAGGCCACTTCTGCACTGGCTGTAAAACATTTTGTACATTTTCTAGCACATGGCTCAGTGTTGCCTACATGGAATCACATGACAAGTGTCCTTTACAATCCACCTTGGCACTTCCATAGCACGTTGTTTTCCATTGTTTCACAGCTAATTGTGTAGCTGCTCATCTCCCCTCTCTGCCCTCTCACTAGACTGTACATTCCTAACTTGCAGGCCCTGACTTAATCATCTCTATCATGCCTACAGTATTATGCCTTAGAAAGAGTTCAATAAAATATCTGTATAAAGAATTTCATGAAATATTTCATAGAACTATGGTTGAGAATGCTCAGAATCTTTTCTGGGTAGTGATGAACCACTAGGTAGCAAAAGACCTTTCTGCAGCTGTGAGAGGTTTGAAATTCTTCTGCAGTTCTTACAGCACAGGATGTATTATCTTCTGAAATAGAATTTAAAGAAGAGATTGTGCGTGTTTTCATCTAGTCGTCTTAGGTTGTACACATGACAACAAACAGGAGTTGATATGATAAAGCAAAAAGCCACACACATGGTTTGCTGCACCCTTAACTATCCGCTTTCTCCTTGTGTTCTCCCGCCACCTCTCCCCCACCCCCAAGTTCCCAGTTTAAGCTATTCTTTTCAGGGAAACTCTTCAGCCCTGTTTCATCAGGAGAGAGGAAATGTGAGGCGGAGAGAGAAACTGTTACAAGAAGAGGTTTTTCTGAACAACATGTATGTTCTTTCAAATATACAGAGGGTGTCCAAAAAATGTATACACATTTTAAGAAAGGAAAAAACTATATTAAAATTATGCTGATGGTAACCACATTGAGCATCTCTTGTAGTTGCAGAAGTCAAACGTGACTTGTATTCATCTTTTGTTATTGGTATATATTGAGTATTACAATTTTAATACAGTTTTTTCCCTTTCTTAAAATGTTTATACATTTTTTTGGCACCCTCTGTATTAACATGCAGATTTGCATTTTCTGACTAGAAATATCTGGCTTGCCTGGGGGGAGGATTAGGAATACCACAGCAGGAATACAAAGAGAAAGATTCAATACCCTGCCATTCACATCTCACATAGGTTTGGGTCTGCAGGAAATTTCTTTGAGAGCTGTCCTGTGGACCAGATCATAATAAAAGGCAGGGATAGAGAGAAATCAGCCTCTGATATAGGGTAGGTGGCATGTGTGAAAGAGGAGGGAAAATAGAGGGAGGGAAGCTGGCAGTGAGACACGTGGGCTCTAACCAGCCCTCTTTGGGTCAATGTCCAGGAGCCATGGTAAATAGGTGGAGACAAAAGCAAAGGGCTTTTGTCTGCACCCCTTTGCATCCCTAGGAGGTTGGCACATCCGGCTGGTTGGCTCATCTGCCATGGTGCTTCCCTGAAGAAGTGGGCTTGACACATGGGCCCGAGGCAGTTGCAGCTCTCCACAGCCTGCAGACAGTTTGCAGGAAGCCTTAAGGGGCCCACTGAAGAAATTCAGAGATTCTGGGAGGACAGAGAACTGTTTGGAGCCTGAGGTCAGGATGAAGAAGCTGCGGAGTAAGGAAAACGTGGAAGCACCAGGCTGGTGCCAGGTTGTGGATGACAGAATGCTGTTCCCAGGGGCACATGACGGGCCTGTTGAACCTCAGCAGTCACCAGTGTAGGTCACAGAGCAGAAACCTGGACCCTAATGGGAAGGCGTACACAGAGACACCAACTAGAGGAGAAGACTGTCCTTAGACGGCAGGGGGGTGGGGGGGTGGCACTTGTTCAGTGAATCCAGGGGGATAGAATAGCCCTTGGAGGTAAGCAGTAGTTTTATGTTGTGGCTAAAGATGCTGTGGCTGCTAAAGTTGAGGGTAATTTACCCAAGATCATCCAGGGACTTAGCGTTCAACTCCAGCGGTTCATCCAGGTGCTTAGCCATCACTTTCTCCGCTCCTTTGAAGCTTTCTGGTTTCTACTTTTAGTTGTCTTGTTTAACTTTAAAAGATGCCCAGAATTCTTCCAAGATACACACTCCAAACGAATAAAATGCAGTGTGGTTTGGTGCTGTGGTAACCACTCGATCAATTACCTTATAATAAAAATGCTGTAGGAATCTCCAATGAAAAGCTCCACAAAGGATAAAAGTGGCAACTGGAGAAACCCCTGCCTAGTTCTCCCCATTGATTTTATGACTCCCTCACTTGGCGCTTATTGGATTTACATTTTAGACTCCACACTCAAAAGGAAATAGTGTAACATAGCAGAATATTGAATTTTCAAAGGTGTCACACTTCATGCACTTTCCATTCTTTGTTTTGCATATGGTCAGAGTTGATGATAAAGATCTAGCTCAATCCCTATAATATTTCCCTCATTTGTTAACCAACACAGAAAGTGTTACCAAAGGAAACTTCATTCCTTAGTCAAGATTTTGTCATAATTTAAGTTTTTCTCGAGAGTTAAAAAAATATACATTTGTCACAAGGAAAAACTAACAAAGGAAAAGGTGGTAAAGGCATTAGCCCTCGGCCCGAGAGGAAGGCATCTTGTCTGTTGCATGTGGTTCTGATCCAAAGTGGGGGAACATAGAGCCAAGTAGTTACAGCCTATCACAGGCCAGTACATATTGACGTGAGGGTCCCCATCTCCTCTTTCTGCCTGCATTTCCCCTATACTTTCAACTGCAAAACCTGCAAGACCAGAGTGGAGGGAGGTCTATGTTGACTGTGAAAAAGTCTGATGATACGCCAGTCCTCTTATTTTGTTGGGAGACGAAATATGTGTTAGTATATATTTAATTTGACTTAAAATCTCATTGGTGTTCTATGTGTTTTGCCTATCAATACGAGGCTAAGGATTTCTGTTGGGAATTATGCTGAGGCTTACGTAGTTGGACATAGGGGTTTTGGAATGTCTTCACCCCTATACAAGTATAATATAAACTTAATAATTGCTTGAGTTTTTAAAATTACTTAATTATTTTTAAATTTGAAAATATTGGGAATGACTGAGAAGACCTATTTAGCACTGGAACTGACTGTATTTGTCTTCCAACCTTGGGTGCCAACATGAAGTTTAGCGAGTCCTGCACTCTACAGCGCCTTGCCTGCATTTCAACATGTGGGGACCAGAGCTTGGTGAATGGCTTAGCTGGACACTGCACTGGTTGGGATCTTTAAAATAGGACAATAAGAAGGATTATACCCATACCAACCACTAGGGAGTTAAATTTAATGAATCTTAGGAAATAAAATGACCACCTTTCTTAAGAAAAATTATGGCATTCTTGTAATATGTGCAAATTCAACAGACGTTAGAATATATCAGGACTTCTCATGTAGCTGATTTTAAAATTTAATATAATTTTAAATAAATTTAGGTACATTTAATAATCATGGCAGGGTTGCAACAGCATTACAGGAATTTTCAAACTAGAAAACATTTTTCTCATGGCTCCCCCTAAGAACTAGTATCATTTTGGTGTTTAATCAGTGATTCCTCAGCTGACCCCATATCTGAGTCACCAGGGAAACTTGTTACAGTGCAGATCCCAGGTTCCTCTTCTGAGTCAGAATCTCTGTGGGTGGGATCCTGTGGATTATATTTTTAACAAGCTCCCCAGTTGGTTCTGATTTGCAGGTGGGAGATTAACTTGTTCAGCTTCCCAGGGGATCATTTTATCACCAGTTCATCGGAAGGGCCCATTTCAGGCTTTGCTGCATAGATCATCTCTGCCTAAGGGTCGTGGGAAGCCACTAAAGGCTCAAAGCTGGAGGCGACCTGATATTACTATTTGCCTAAAGCTCACTCTGGAGTTAATGAGTAGATAGAATTTAAGAGGAGCAAGACTTGGAGTCAGGGAGACAAATTATGAAAATGGTGAGGCTGGAGACGAGGTAAAAGGTAGAATTGGTAGAACCTCGCGATGACTGGATTTAAGAAAGTATTAGGTTGGTGCAAAAGTTAATTGTGGTTTTTGCAATTATTTTTAACCTTTTAAACCACAATTACTTTTGCACCAACCTAATAAAACAGGACCTCTTCCAGGCTTACGAAACCAGTAAGGACTATTTGTTGAAATAGGACACACAAGAACCTTATTTGTATATATCTTGTATTATAATTTGTCTCAAATACTTTTCTAAAAGGTGGCATTTAAATATGTATTTTAATTTAGGCAAAATATAACTTGTTAAATTATAAGGTAATTTTCAAGGGGGAAAAATAGTAACTTTACAGTGGAGACATCAGGCAGATGCCACCTAACCAGGTGATCCTAATTGATGTCACCAGGAATAAGACGTAGCCACCATGTACCCCCTAATTATGCACTGAGAAGGGGCACAACATCACACTCGGGCTATTCTTGCCAAAAGTGCATAACCTCATTCTAGTCATGAGAAAATATTAGACAAACTAAAAATGAGGGACATTCTACAGAATAACTGGCCAGACCTCTTCAACAGTGTCAAGGTCATTGAAAGGCAAGGAAAAACTGAGACACTGTCACAGACTGAATGGGACTAAGGAGGCATGACAACGAAATACAGCGTGGGCCCTGGCACAGAAAAGAGACATTGAGTGAAAAAACTGACTAAATAAGGTGTGTAGGTTAGTTAATAGTACTATACTAGTGATAGTTTCTAGGTTTTGAAAATTGTGCTGTAATGATGGAAGATGTTAACATTGGGGAAATCTGGGTCACGGGCACTTGGGTCCTCTCGGTACTATTTTAGCAACTTCTATGTACATCTAAACTACAAAGTTAAAATATTTCAAGCAACATTCGTTTTTGCAACATTTAAAAAAAATTAGTATAAGGCAATTTTTCTAAAATGTGTATACAAGCTTCTGGGATTAAAAAAAAAAAGCACTGGTTCTTGAAACAATGTGGTAAGGTAGCCAATATTTATGTGAATTAGTTTTGGTTCCTGTGTATCTTTCTTCACCATTTTGGGCTGGTTCAGGATGCAAAACCTGTATTTCCACTAACTTGATCATTGCTCTCAGCTGAAGCTCTTGCCATTGTGGGATGGCTGCTGGTAAACTCCTGCATGACACGTGAGGCCACGTCACAACACGCCTGGGCTGAGATGCTGTGGGGACAGAGCCAGGACTGCAGTTTCCAGGCTCTCCACCTCACATAGAAAGGTGCTGGCTCAGGGAGATGGCCATCAGCTGTGACTATCTGGCCATCAGCTGATACTGGTTAGCCATTAGCCACTGATATAACTGCCCTGGCTGAGCTAGCAAGCGGGATTGCAGTTAGCAAGTGGGATTGAATGGTTGGCAGAGAAATGGACGGCAGATCGCGGATCGTGTGGCTCCTGCTTCCTGTGTCTCCAACCCAGCCGCCAGAGAGAATATAGCAGTATGACTCCCCTATCTATGGCTCTGTTAATGTTCCTTTTTGGCCTCACCATGTCCTGCGTTCTCATGCGGGGAGCGGGAGCAGAGACCCCGCCGGACGCCCCGCACGACAGGTGGCTTACAGCCAACTGGTTACTTAAGCGGAGCATCCAGGAGGTCTGAGCGGGCATGGGAACAAGCCAGTGACCTTGTAAGCAGGGCCCAGAGCCTGGGAACTGCTCTTCTGGCCCTTTCCCTACAGTCGCCCTTACCAAGTAAACCCAAAACCCACACGCCATCCCTCACAGCCTGACAATTCTCTAGGAAACAGCAACATCATCTCAGAAGTTCAGGTGTTAACAAACAACACAGCTCCTCCCAGGGATCTTCCCTCTCAAAACACATTTGCATTTAACAAGTACCCTGGGTGGCTTGGAGGGAATTTTGTTCTCAAAGGCTGTGGGGACAGAACCCCAAAAAGCAGTTTCCAGGCTCTTGGCCTCACATAGACAGGTGCTGGCTCAGGTAGTAAATGGCCATCAACTGTGATTGCATGGCCATCAGCTGTGGCTAGTTGGCCGTCAGCTGTAATCAGTGAGCCACTGGCCACTAATATAACTGCTGTGGCTAGGCTAGCAGAAAAAGAGAAAATGGGGGCTAGCAAGACAATGGTGGCTGGGCTGGCAAGCGTGGATTGCTGTTAGGATGGCGGGTTGCGGACAGTGTGGATCCAGCCTCCAGTGAGACTATAGTGCCGCCAGCGAGAATATAGTGGTGTGACTCCCCCATCTATGGCTCCGTGGGTGTTCCTTTTTGGCCTCACCATGTCCTGCGTCCTTATGTGGGGAGCGGGAGCTGAGACCCCGCCGGACTCCCTGCACAACAAAGGCAAGACCAGCGCAGTGCAGAGCTGGGGAGTTCCCGTCATTCCTCTCAGGTACGTGCAACTTCTGGGGACTGAGACTGCAGGGAATCCTGCAGGGAACCCAGCCTTCTGGAAAAGGCCAGTCACAGGGCCACTCCTCAATGTCCTGGGGGAAGGAACGGGGCGTTCTTTATCTGTGTTCACTTCCGCCATTTCCCCCAGAATTTAGAGTGCTTGTGTTTTGATGTGACCTTGTTTTCAGGTTAACCTCCATTTGACTGCCTCTTTAAAATGGCTGGAAGCTCTTGCCTTGGATACTTACCAAAAGCCTTTAATATTTTGGAACCAGAGAACAGTTATATTTTCATTGCCAACAAAATGTAGATCACTTTCTAAATCACACATTACCATTAAGGTAGTTTGTGTACAATTCCTGAGATTATTTGGCATTAATAACTCTATAAATGGCCACCAAGACATTTTCTCTTGAACAGTAGAGACAATTATAGCTTTTTCAGTCGGTTACCCTGCGTTCCAGGGAGCCTGCTTGCCTTTGTGTCTCCTGAGGACCTTCAGCTGCTGCCGCAAGGCCTCTGCAGGAGGCCCTGGGCTCCTGAGCAGAGAGAAGCCAGGATGGGGTATCAACAGTCTGATCTACAGGAGCAGACTGAGGGGAGGGGGATGGCTGTGTCCTGAGAGGTGAACTCTGACACAACAACCCCTGCTCAAAATAGCACTCATCCTCTTTGCCTGAACCTGATAAAAGAGCTTTAATCTCAATTGCTCCCTGTCACCTGCCTTTTCTACGTGACATTGCAATTCTCCAGGTGGCTGTTCCTATGGTAGATGGGGAAGCATCCAGAGATTCATTTGCTCCTTTTTTTTTTTTTTATTTCACTACCAGAGTTTATTTTGACAACTTTACTGAGGGATAATTCACATACCATAAAACTCACCCATTTCAAGTGCGCAATTCCTGTTTTGTAAATTTACCAGATTGTGCAACCATTACTGTAGTCCAGTTTTAGACCACTTCATCCCCCTAATAAGATCCCCAATTAGTTAGGCCGCTGATAAGAACCTCTTATCTATGTTCTGTTTTTATAGATTTGCCTTTTCTGACATTTTATATAAAAGGAATCGGTCACCCATGTCTGGATTCTTTCCGTTGGCATAATGTTTCTGAGGTTCATCCATAGATAGCAAGGTAGTTTGAGGTAGTAGATCAGAATTATTTGGGGGATTGTAGGTTTTTGCTGCCCTAACCCCCAAGTTCCTTAAAGGTGCTAAGATCATCTGCTCTTTAAATTGGACCTCCTGCTCTTCTTCATGGCTGCCTACAGTCAGTTTTCCACATGGTCATTGGGTCTGACCCTGTTCTATCCCTGCCCGGCACCTCAGGTGGCCTCACCTGTGCGGAGCCGCCCTGCCCTGTCTAGTCTGTCCCACCATGCTCAGGTCTTTGTCCAAACATTTCTTCCTTAAAGAGGTCCTCTCTGACCTCCTTGGCTAAAATAACATCCCTTGTCATGGACAGTTCACTTGCCGTATGCCATGTTTCTTCATAGTTTATTAATTCCTGAAATTGTATTTCCTGTTTATTATCTTTAAAAAATATTTAGGGGTGAATTAGTTAACATTTTACTCAGTATTTCTTTTTTTTCACCTAATGAATACAAAGTGTCAATGAAAGGAGACATGCTTTTTTTTGGTTTACTGCCATTTTGCACACATAAAGTTACTTTTTTCCCCTAGTTCTCACCCCTCCCCAACTTTGGCAACCATGAGCTTGTTCTCTATAACTGTGTGTTTCTATTTTGTTCTGTGTATTCATTTGTTTTGTTGTTTTAGATTCCACTTATAAGTGAAATCATAAGTATTTGTCTTTGTCTGACTTATTTCACTTAGCATAATACCTTCTAGGTCCATCTATGTTGTTGCAAATGGCAAGATTTCATTCTTTGTTATTGCTGAATAATATTCTGATATATATACATATATATGTATATACATATATATACATATATGTATATACATATATACATATATGTATATATATACATACATATATACGTATGTATGTGTGTGTGTGTGTGTGTGTGTGTGTATGTATGTATATATATATCTCCTTTATCCATTCATTTATTGATGGATATCTACATTGCTTCCGTGTCTTGGCTATTACCAGTAATGCTGCAATGAACATTGGGGTGCACGTATTTTGTTGAATTCGTGATTTTGTTTTCTTTGGATAAATACCCTGAAGTGGAATTGCTGGATCATATACCATTGCTATTTTTAATCATTTGAGGAATCTCCATGCTGTTTTCCATAGTGGCTGCACTAATTTACAATCCCACCAACAGTGCACAAGGGTTCCCTTTTCTCCACATTCTTGCCGGTATTTGTTATTTATTGATTTATTGATGATAGCCATTCTGACAGGTGTGGGGTGACATCTCATTGTGGTCTGAATTTGCATTTCCCTGGTGATTAGTGATATTAAGTATCTTTCATATTCCGTGTTTCCCTGAAAATAAGACTTAGCCAGACCATCAGCTCTAATGTATCTTTTGGAGCAAAAAATTAATATAAGACCCAGTATTATATTATGTTGTGTTGTGTTGTGTTGTATTGTATTGTATTGTATTGTATTGTTACGTTACGTTACGTTACGTTACGTTACATTATATTATTATAGACCCGGTCTTATATTATAGTAAAATAAGATTGGGTCTTATATTAATTTTGCTCCAAAAGACGCATTAGAGCTGATGGTCCTGCTAGTCTTATTTTCAGGGAAACATGGTATCTGTTGGCCATCTGTATGTCCTCTTTGGAGAAATGTCTATTTAGGTCCTCTACCCATTTGCCAGATTATGCAACCATTACTGTAATCCATTAGATTGTGTGCTTTTTTTGGTGTTAAGTTGTATGAGGTCCTTAGTATATTTTGGATATTAACCTGTTATCCGAAGTATCATTTGCTAATAATGTCTTCTTTCATTCAGTAGGCTGTCTTTTTGTTTTGTTGATTAGTATATTTTGGATATTAACCCCTTATCCAAAGTATCATTTGCTAATAATATCTTCTTCCATTCAGTAGTCTGTCTTTTTGTTTTGTTGATGGTCTCCTTCGCTATGCAAAATCTTTTTAGTTTGATATAGTCATTTGTCTATTTTTTCTTTTGTTTCACTTGTCTGAGGAGACATATCCAACAAGATATTGCTAAGAGTGATGTCAGAGTTTACTGGCTATGTTTTCTTTTAGGAGTTTTATGGTTTTAGGTCTTACATTTAAGTCTTTCATCCATTTTGAGTTTATTTTTGCATATGGTTAAAGACAATGGTCCGATTTCTTCTTCTTCTTCTTTTTGTTTTTGCGTGTATCTGTCCAGTTTTCCAAATACCACTTGAAGAGACTGTCTTTACCCCATAGTATATCCTTGCCTCCTTTGTCATATATTGACTGAATAAGCATGGATTTATTTCTGGGCTCTCTAGTCATTGAGCTATATATCTGTTTTTATGCCAATACCATACTGTTTTGATTATTGTCACTTTATAGTATAGTTTGATACAGGGAACATGATACCTCCCACTTTGTTCTTTCTCAAAATTTCTTGGGCTATTCCGGGACTTTTTTGGTTCCATATATATTTTAGGAGTAGTTGTCCTAATTCTGAGAATGCCATTAGTATTTTAATAGGGATTACATTGAATATGTATATTGCTTTAGCTAGTAAGGATATTTTAACAATATTAATCCTTCCAATCCACGAGCAAGGTATATCCTTCCATTTATTTGTATCTTCTTAATGTCTTATAGTTTTCAGAGTACAGGTCTTTTACCTCTTTGGTTAAATTTATTCCTACATATGTTATGCTTTTTGATGCATTTGAAAATGAGATTCTTTTCTTAATTACTCTTTCTGGTCATTCATTATTGGTATATAGAAATGCAAAGATTTCTGTATATTGATTCTGTATGCTGCAACTTTACTGAATTAATTTATTAGTTCTAATAGTAGTGGAGTCTTTAGGATTTTCTCTATATAGTATCATGTCATCTGCAAATAATGAGTTTTACTTCTTCCTTTCCTATTTGGATGCCTTTTATTTCTTGTTTGATTGCTGTGGCTAGGACTTCCAATACCAATATCCTTGTCTTGTTCCTGATCTTAGAGAAAAGCTGAAAGCTTTTCACTATTGAATATGTAAGCTGTGGGTGGGCCTGTCATATGACCTTTATTATGTTGAACTACGTTCCCTCTGTAGTCACTTTGGTGAGAGCTTTAACATAAGACGGTGTTGAATTTTGTCAAATGCTTTTTCTACATCTCTTGAGATGATCACATGATTTTTGTCCTTTGTTTTGTTGATGAGGTATATCATGTTGATTGATCTGCAGAAATTAAAATAGTCTTGCATCCCTAAAATAAATACCACTGATGATGACATATGATTCTTGAATTCAGTTTGCTAATATTTTGTTGAAGAGTTTTTCATCTATGTTAATCAGGGATATTAGCCTGTAATTTTTTTTAATTTTTTTTTTTTTAGTGTCTTTGTCTGGTTTTGGTATCAGAATAATGCTGGCCTTATAGAATGAATTTGGAAGTGTTCCCTCCTCTTCTATTTTTTGGAGTAGTCTGAGAAGTGTAGGTATTGGATCTTCCCTGAATGTTTGGTTAGAATTCACCTATGATGCTGCCTGGTCCTGAACTTTGTGGGGAAATTTTTATTAATGATTCAATTTTATTACTAATAATGAGTCTGTTCAGATTTTCTATTTTTTCCGGAATCAATCTTGGAATATTGTGTTTCTAGGAATTTACCCATTTCTTCTAGGTTGTCCAGTTTGTTGGCATATAATTATAGTATTGTTATGATGCTTTGTATTTCTGTGGAGTCAGTTGTAACTTCTCTTTCACTTCTGATTTTGAGTTCTTTCTCCTTTTGTTTTTGAAGAGTGGCTTTAAGAATTTTGTTTATCTTTTCAAATAACCAGCTCTTAATTGTATTGATCTTTTCTGTTTGTTTTAGTCTCTATTTCATTTTCACTCTGATCTTTAGTTCCTGTTTTCTACTCACTTTGGGCATTGTGTGTTCTTTTTCTAGTTTCTTTAGGTGCAAGGTTAGATTGTTTACTTGAGATTTTTCTTGTTTCTTGCCTAGGTCTGTATTGCTATGAACTTCTCTCTTACACCTGCTTTTGCTGTGTTTCATAGCTGCTGGAACATTGTGTTTCCATTTTCATTTGTCTCAAGAAATGTTTTATGTCCTCTTTGAATTCTTCATCAACCGATTCACCATTTAGTAGCACGTTGTTTAGCACCCCCATGTGTCTGAGACTGTTTCTGATTAGTTCATTCATTTATTCTTTTCTTTAGATTCCACATATAAGTGAGATCATATGGTATTTGTCTTTCTCTGTCTGACTTATTTCGCTTAACATAATGTTCTTTAGGTCCATCCATATTGTTGTGAATGGCAAGATTTCATTCTTCTTTATGGCTGCATAATACTCCATTGTATAAATGTAGAAATTTCTTAATCCAGTCATCTACTGATGGGCATTTCAGTTGTTTCCATGTCTTGGCTATTGTGTATAGTGCTGCAATAAACATAGGGGTGCATAAATGTTTTCAATTAGAGTTTTGGATTTCTCTGGATAGATACCGAGGAGTGGAATTGCTGGATCATAAGGTAGTTCCATTTTCAGATTTTTGAAATATCTCCATACTGTGTTTCCATAGTGGCTGCACGAATATGCAGCCCCACCAGCAGTGCACAAGGGTTCCCTTTTCTCCACATCCTCACCAGCACTGGTTGTTTTTTGATTTATTCATGATAGTCATTTTGACTGGGGTGAGGTGGTATCTCATTGTGGTTTTTATTTGCCTTTCTCTAATGATTAGTGAGGTTGAGCATTTCTTCATGTCTGTTTGCCATCTGTATGTCCTCTTTAGAAAAATGTCTCTTCATGTCCTCTTCCCATTTTTTAATTGGGTTGTTTGCTTTTTTTCGAGTTGAGTTGAGTGATACTTTTATAAATTTTGGATATATTAACCCCTTATCGGATATATCATTGGCAAATATCTTTTCCCATTCAGTAGGATCCCTTTTTGTTTTATTGATGGTTTCCTTTGCTGTGAAAAAACTTTTTAGTTTGATGTAATCCCACATGTATATTTTTTCTCTTACTTCCCTTGCCTGAGAGGACATATCAGTAAAAATCTTACTCCAGGTAACATCTGGAAAGTTTCTTCCTATATTTTCTTCTAGGAGTTTTATGGTTTCAGATCTTACATTTAAGTCTTAATCCATTTTGAATTTATTCTTGTATATGGTGTAAGGAGGTGGTCCAGCTTCATTTTTTGGCATGTGTCTGTCCAGGTTACCAGAACCATTTATTGAATAAACTCTCTTTACCCCACTGTAAATTCTTGCTTCCATTGTCATAGATTAAATGACCAGATAGGCATGGATTTATTTCTGGGCTCTTTATTCCATTGATCTATGTGTCTGTTTTGATGCCAGTACCATGCTGTTTTGATTACTGTAGCCTTGTAGTATAATTTGATGTAAGGTATCGTTATACCTCCCACTTTGTTCTTATTTCTCAAGATTGCTGATGCTACCCGGAGTCTTTTACGCAAGGATTATATGTTCTAGTTCTGTGAAAAATGTCCTTGGTTTGATAAGAATTGCGTTGAATCTGTATATTGCTTTAGCCAGGATAGACACTTTAACGATATCAATTCTTCCTATCCATAAGCATGGTATGTGTTTCCATCTATTAGTATCTTCTTTAATTTCTCTCTTCAGTGTCTTATAATTTTCTGAGTACAGATCTTTTACTTCTTTGGTTAAATTTATTCCTGGGTATTTTATGGTCTTTGAAGCAATTGTAAATGGGACTGTTTTAATTTCTCCTTCTGATATTTTATTATCGGTATATACAAATGCAACTGATTTCTGAATATTAATTATGAATCCTGCTACTTTACTAAATTCATTTATCAGTTCTAATAGTTCTTTTGGCGGAGTCTTTAGGGTTCTCTATACATAGTATCTGCATATAATGGCAATTTTACTTCCTCCTTACCAATTTGGATGCCTTTTATTTCTTTTTCTTGTCTGACTGCTGTGGCTAGAACTTCCAGCACTATGTTGAATAGAAATGGAGAAAGTGGGCAACCTTGCCTTGTTCCTGATCGTAAGGGGAATGGTTTCTCCACTGAGTATAATATTAGCTGTGGGTTTATAATATATGGCCTTTATTATGTTGAGATATGGTCCCTCTGTTCCCACTTTCTTAAGAGTTATTATCATAAATGGCTACTGGATTTTGTCAAATGCTTTTCCTGCATCTATTGATATGATCATATGATTTTTATTTTTCATTTTGTTAATGTGGTGTATCACGTTAATTGATTTGCAGATGTTGAACCACCCTTGCATACCAGGAATGATTCCCACTTGATCATGCTGTATGATCTTTATAATGTATTGCTGAATTCTGTTCGCTAATATCTTGTTGAGGATTTTTGCATCTATGTTCATTAGGGATATCGGCCTGTAGTTTTCTTTTTCTTTTTGTAATGTCTTTGTCTGACTTTGGGATCAGGGTGATAGTGGCCTCATAAAAAGTGTTTGGGAGCCTTCCCTCCTTCTGGATTTTTTGGAAGAGCTTGAAGAGAATAGGTGATAATTCTTTTTTGAATGTTTTGTAAAATTCACCTGTAAAGCCATCTGGTCCAGGGCTTTTGTTTGTTGGGAGCTTGTTGATCACTGATTCAATTTCCCTGGTGGTAATCAGTCTATTCAGGTTTTCTGTTTCTTCTTGAGTTAGCCTTGGAAGGTTGTATGCTTCTAGAAAATTGTTCATTTCTTCCAGATTGTCTAATTTGTTGGCATATAGTTGCTCATAGTAATTTCTTAAATTTTTTTTTTGTATTTCTGTGGTGTCTGTTGTCACTTCTCCTCTTTCATTTCTGATTTATTAATTTGGGTTCTCTCTCTCTCTCTCTCTCTCTCTCTCTCTCTCTCTCTCTCTCGTTTTTTGATGAGTCTGGCTAAAGGTTTGTCGATTTTGTATATCTTCTCTAAAAACCAGCTCTTGGATTCATTGATCTTTTGTATCTTTTTTTTTTTTTTTTGTCTCTATTTAATTTATTTCTGCTCTGATTTTCATTATCTCCTTCCTTGTACTCCCTTTGGGCTTATTTTGCTGTTCTTTTTCCAGATCCCTTAAGTGTGAAGATAAACTGTTGATTAGTGATTTTTCTTGTTTCTTTAGGTAGGCCTGCATTGCTATGAATTTCTCTCTTAGGATTGCTTTCGCTGAATCCCATAGATTTTCAGTCATTGTGTTTTCTTTTTTTTTGTAATGTCTTTGTCTGATTTTCGGGATCAGGGTGATAGTGGCCTCATAAAAAGTGTTTGGGAGCCTTCCCTCCTTCTGGATTTTTTGGAAGAGCTTGAAGAGAATAGGTGATAATTCTTTTTTGAATGTTTTGTAAAATTCACCTGTAAAGCCATCTGGTCCAGGGCTTTTGTTTGTTGGGAGCTTGTTGATCACTGATTCAATTTCCCTGGTGGTAATCAGTCTATTCAGGTTTTCTGTTTCTTCTTGAGTTAGCCTTGGAAGGTTGTATGCTTCTAGAAAATTGTTCATTTCTTCCAGATTGTCTAATTTGTTGGCATATAGATGCTTATAGTAATTTCTTAAATATTTTTGTATTTCTATGTGTCTGTTGTCACTTTTCCTCTTTCATTTCTGATTTTATTAATTTGGGTTCTCTCTCTCTCTCTCTCTCTCTCTCTCTCTCTCTCTCTCTCTCTGATGAGCCTGGCTAAAGGTTTGTTGACTTTGTTTATTTTCTCAAAAACAAACTCTTGGCTTCATTGATCTTTTGTATCTTTTTTTTTTTTTTTTTGGTCTCTATTTAATTTATTTCTGCTCTGATTTTCATTATCTCCTTCCTTGTACTCCCTCTGGGCTTATTTTGCTGTTCTTTTTCCAGATCCCTTAAGTGTGAAGATAAACTGTTGATTAGTGATTTTTCTTGTTTCTTTAGGTAGGCCTGCATTGCTATGAATTTCTCTCTTAGGATTGCTTTCGCTGAATCCCATAGATTTTCAGTCATTGTGTTTTCTTTTTCTTTTTTTTTAATTTATTGGGGTGACAATTGTTAGTGAAATTACATAGATTTCAGGTGTACATCATCTATAAATCACATAGTGTGTTCACCACCCAGAGTCAGTTCTCCTTCCATCACCATATATTTGAGCCCCCTTAACCTCATCTCCCATCCCCCCACCCCCCTAACCCTCTGGTAACCACTAAACTATTGTCTGTGTCTATGAGTTTTTGTTTCTCATTTATTTGTCTTGTTCTTTTGCTGTTTTTGGTTTATATACCACATATCAGTGAAATTATACAGTTCTCTTTTTCTGTCTGACTTACTTCGCTTAGCATCACACTCTCAAGATCCATCCATGTTGTCACAAATGTTCCTATATCTTTTCTTACCGCCGAATAGTATTCCATTGTGTACATATACCACAACTTCTTTATCCATTCATACCTCCAGTATTGTTCTTTTTTCTTAAGATTGCTTTGGCTATTCGGGGTCTTTTGTGGTTCCAAACAAATCTGATGATTTTTTATTCTATTTCTTTAAAAAATGCCATTGGGATTTTGATGGGGATTGCATTAAATCTGTATATTGCTTTGGGTAATATGGCCATTTTAACTATGTTGATTCTTCCAACCCATGAGCACAGAATGTCTTACCATTTCTTTGTGTCTTCTTCAATTTCTTTCAAAAATGTCTTATAGTTTTCAGCATATAGGTCTTTCACATCCTTGGTTAAGTTTATTCCTAGATATTTTATTCTTTTTGCTGCAATTGCAAAAGTAATTGTTTTTTGTATTTCTTTTTCTGAGATTTCATTGTTAGTATATAGGAATGCAATGGACTTTTGTACGTTGATTTTGTAGCCAGCAACTTTACTGTATTCGTTGATTGTTTCTAATAGCTTTTTGGTGGTCTTTAGGGTTTTCTATATATAGCATCATGTCGTCTGCAAAGAGTGATAATTTAACTTCTTCATTCCCAATTTGGATGCCTTTTATTTCTTTCTCTTGCCTCATTGCTCTGGCAAGGACTTCCACTATGTTGAAAAGCAGAGGTGATAGGGGTCAGCCCTGTCGTGTTCCTGAACATAGAGCATAGGGCTTCAGTTTTTCACCATTAGTTATGAGATTAGCTGAGGGCTTGTCATATATGGCCTTTATTATGTTAAGGTATTTTCCTTCTATACCTATTTTATTGAGTGTTTTAATCATAAATGGATGTTGTATCTTGTCAAATGCTTTTTCTGCATCAATTGATATAATCATATGATTTTTGTCCTTTATTTTGTTTATGTGATGTATCACATTGATGGATTTGCGGATGTTGAACCATCCTTGTGCCCCAGGGATGAACCCCACTTGGTCGTGATGAATAATCTTTTTAATGCATTGTTGTATTTGATTTGCTTGAATTTTGTTTAGGATTTTTGCATCTGTATTCATCAGAGATATTGGTCTGTAGTTTTCTTTTTTTGTGTTGTCCTTACCAGGTTTTGGTATCAGGGTAATGTTGGCCTCATAAAATGAGTTAGGGAGTACTGTCTCTTGTTCAATTTTTTGGAAGAGTTTGAACAAGATTGGTATTAGATCCTCTTTGAAGGTTTGGTAGAATTCACTAGTGAAGCCATCTGGTCCCGGACTTTTGCTTTTGGGAAGGTTTTGGATGACTGATTCAATTTCGTTACTGGTGATCGGTCTGTTTAGATTTTCCAGTTCTTCATGGTTCAGCCTTGAAAGGCTATATGTTTCTAAGAACTTGTCCATTTCTTCTAGGTTATTGAATTTGGTGGCATATAGTCCTTCATAGTATTCTTGGATGATCCTTTGTATTTCTGTGGTGTCCGTGATAACTTCCCCTTTTTCATTTCTGATTTTGTTAGTGTCTTCTCTCTTTTTATCTTAGTGAGTCTAACCAAGGGTTTGTCAATTTTGTTAATCTTTTCAAAGAACCAGCTCTTTGTCACATTAATTTTTTCTATTGTCTTTTTGTTCTCTATTTCATTTAGTTCTGCTCTGATTTTTGTTATTTCCTTTCTTCTACTGACCTTGGGTTTCAATTGTTCTTCTTTTTCTAGTTCTTTAAGGTGTAACATGAGGTTATTTATTTGGGAGTTTTCTTGTTTCTTGAGATAGACCTGTAATGATATAAATTTCCCTCTTAAAATTGCTTTCGCTGCATCCCAAAAATTTTGGTAGGATGTATTTTCATTGTCATTTGTTTCTATGTATCTTTTGATCTCTCCTCTAATTTCTTCTTTGACCCAGTCATTCTTTAAAAGTATGTTGTTTAATCTCCATGTATTTGTGTTTTTTCCTGCTTTCTTTTTGCAGTTGATATCCAATTTCAAAGCCTTGTGATCAGAGAATATGCTTGGTATGATTTCAATCTTCTTAAATTTGTTGAGACTGATTTTATGTCCCAATATATGGTCTATCCTTGAGAATGTTCCATGTACACTAGAAAAGAATGTATAGTCTGATGTTTTAGGATGAAGTGCTCTATAAATGTCAATTATGTCCATTTCATCTAATGTGTCATTTAGGGCTGCTATTTCGTTATTTATTTTCTGTTTGGATGATCTATCCATAGCTGTCAATGATGTATTTAAGTCCCCTAGTATAATTGTGTTTTGGTCAATTTCTCCCTTTAGTTCTGTTAGTAGTTGCTTGGTATATTTTGGTGCTCCCTGATTGGGGGCATACATATTGATGCCTGTTATGTCTTCTTGTTGTATAGTCCCCTTTACTGTTATGAAATGTCCATCTTTGTCTCTTGTTATCTTTTTCACCCTGAAGTCTGTTTCATCTGATATCATTATGGCTACACCTGATTTTCTCTGGGTACCATTTGCTTGGAGTGTCAATTTCCACCCTTTCACTTTGAGTCTATGCTTGTCCTTGTAACTGAGATGTGTCTCTTGGAGACAGCATATGGTTGGGTTTAGTTTTTGATCCAATCTGCTACTCGATACCTTTTTATTGGTGAGTTCAGTCCATTTACATTTAGGGTGATTATTGATATGTGAGGATTTCCTGTCATTCTATCTTTAGTTTTATGGTAAGGCTGTGTCTCCATTGTTTCTTTGCCTTTTTGTTGTTGTCTATTATTTCTGTGTGGTGGTATTCTATGATATTTCCCTCTGTTTCTTCTTTTATTACAGTATGTATTTCAGTTCTGGATTTTTTTTTGAGTGGTTACCCTTAAGTTTATGTAAAAGAAAGTTTGATATTTAGAGTATTCCATTTTCTTCAGCATGTTTACTTTCTCCATTCCCATATTCCAGTTCAGGCCTTTACTCTCCCCCTTTTTATGTTTTGGTTGCCACAAATTGTCCCTGTTGATGGTGGTCAAATAGCCTCCTTTAGTATTTCTTGTAGTGCAGGTCGTGTATTAGAAAATTCCCTCAGCTTCTGTATGTCTGGAAAGGTCTTTATTCCTCCTTCATATCTAAAGGATATATGTGCTGGATATATTATTCTTGGCTCATAATTTCTCTCTTTCAATGTTTTGAATATTTGGTTCCATTCCCTCGTGGCTCGTAGAGTTTCTGCTGAAAAATCTATGATAATCTAATGGGCTTTCCTTTGTAGGTTACCATCTTCTCTTCCCTGGCTGCCTGGAGGATTCTTTCTTTGTCGTTGATTTTAGACAGCTTCAGTACAATGTGCTTTGGAGAAGTCCTGTTGGGATTGAGGTAATTAGGTGTTCTATTTACTTCTTGGATTCGAGGATCCAGTTGTGTCCACAAGTTTGGGAAGTTCTCATCGACAATTTGTTTGAATATATTCTCTGTTCCCTTCTCTCTTTCTTCTCCTTCTGGTATGTCCATTATTCTTATATTGCTCTTTCTGATGGAGTCAGAAAGTTCTTGTAGAGTTCTTTCATTTCTTTTAAGTCTCAAGTCTCTTTCTTCTTCCATCCGTGTAATTTCCAGGTCTCTATCTTCGATGTCACTGATTGTTTCCTCCATCTGGTCAACTCTACTACCTAAGCTGGCTTTTTCATTCTTAATTTCTTCTATGGAGTTCTTAATCTCCAGAAATTCTATTTGGTTCTTTTTTCAAATTTCAATCTCTTTTGTAAAATGCTCATGTTGTTTGATTGTGTTTATGAGTTCATTAAACTGCCTTTCTGTGTTTTCTTGCATCTCATTGAGTTTTTTCAGAACTGCAATCTTGAATTCTCTGTCATTTAAGTCACATATTTCCATATCTTTAAGTTCCTTTTCTGGAGACTTTTCGCTTTCTTTCTGAGCTGTCTTGTTGCCTTGGTTATTCATGACAATTACTGATTTACTATTTCTCTTCCTAGACATCTACAGGAGTTGCTTCTGCAACAGGTTGATAGGAACAGGTCTTTCTTTTGTTTTCCAGTACTTGTTGGTAGAATGTTTTATTTTCTCTCCGACTGCAGCCTTTTTATTCTCTCTCACATGGTAGTGCTATGTTTTCTCTGCACTATTCCAGCTTCTCACACAATGGGGGGATTCCCTGGGAGACGGGCTTCTCCTCTGTTAATAGTTCATCTGGGACATAGGGCACAGTGTCTGTGTGGGTATGCGGAGAGCTTTTGAAGTTCCAAAGCTCTTCCTGCACCAGATTCAGAGCCCGTATGTTTCAGCAGTTCTGTTTACTCCTCCAGGGATCTGCCCAGATAGGTGGGGCCAGGGGCGGGGTGAGTTGTGAGAGGTGGCCCAGAGCAATGGCAGCGACCACCACCACAGCTGGTCCTGTTTCCACAGCTCCCTCCCCTTTGCCAAAACTAGTTGGGCTGCGAATCTGTGTCTGCGGTCCACAGTTCTCAGAACAGCAAATATTCTGTTCTTTTGATCTGACACTGCTACTGTTCTGCTTCTAGCACCCGGGAGGTGGGGGCGGGGCGAGCTCTGGGAGGGTAGGGAGGGGGCGGCTAGTCTCAGTGCCTATGGCTTCCATTCTCTGCTGGGCAGTGAGGGCTTAAACCACCGTTTTCAGCCTTCTTTCCTCAGTCTTTGCTCCAAGGTTTCTGCCGTGAGCGTTGGGTTCAGCCATGTTATATGCTGCCCCCTCAGCCCTGTGGGAAGTGGAGCCATAGCAGTCCGAGTTCTTCCCTCTCCCGCAGCTGCAGTAGTTCCGGGATGCAGTGAGCTTGGAGCACTGAGCTACGTCTGTGTCCTGCGCCCGTGCGGCTCCATCTCCGCACTTCTCCCTTCCCTCCTCCCCACTCATGCAATTCGCCCACCTTTAGGTGAATTCAGTAGAGGGCCTCTTCATCTTGCCTGTCTGCTGTGCAGGGAGTCCTTTGTGGAGTTATTGTTGTTCAATTAGTTGTAAATTCCAGGGGAGCTTTACAGAGGCTCACCTCACGCCGCCATTTTGATCCGGATCGGAGCCATTGTGTTTTCATTTTCATTTGTCTCGAGATATCTTTTGATTTCTTCCTTGATCTCATGGTTGACCCTTTATTATTTAGTAATATGTTATTCAGCCTTCATGTATTTGTGTGTCTTCCAGTTTTTTTCCTGTAGTTGACTTCTAATTTCACAGCACTGTGGTCAGAGAAGACAATTGGTATGATTTCAATTTTCTTAAATTTATCAAGACTTGTTTTGTGGTCTATCTTGGAAAATGTTCCATGTACGCTTGAGAAGAAGGTGTATTTTGCAGCTTTGGGGTGAAATGCTCTGAAAAGATCGATTAAATCCAAGTGGTCCAATGTGTCATTTAAGGCCGTTGTTTCCATATTGATTTTCTGTCTGGAAGACCCATCCCTTGTTGTCAGAGGTGTGTGGAAGTCCCCTACTATGATAGTGTTCTTGGTGATCTCTGTCTTTATGTCAGTCAATCTCTGTTTTATACATTTAGGTGCTCCTGTGTTGGGTGCATAGATGTTTACTAGGGTTATGTCCTCTTGTCGGATCTATCCCTTTATTATGTAGTGCCCATCTTTGTCTTTTAATATATTCTTCATTTTAAAGTCTATTTTGTCAGATATAAGTATTGCAATTCCAGCTTTTTTCTCACTTCCATTTGCATGAAATATCTTACTCTAACCCTTCACTTTCAGCTTGTGTGTGTCTTTTGATCTGAGGTGAGTCTCTTGTATACAGCATATGCACGGGTCTTGCTTTCTTATCCACTCAGCCACCCTATGTCTTTTGATTGGAGCATTTAATCCATTTACGTTTAAAGGTATTATTGATAGGTACATAATTATTGCCATTTTCTATTTGTAGTTAGATTGTTTTCATCTTCTGTATACAGAAGCCCTTTTAATATTTCCTGCAATGCTGGCTTGGTGGTGATAAATTCCTTTAGCTTATTCTTTTCTGGGAAGCTCTTTATCTGTCATTCAATTTTAAATGATAGCCTTGCTGGATAAAGCAATCTAGGTTATAGGCCTTTGTTTTCCATCACTTTGAGTACCTCCTGCCACTCCCTCCTGGCCTGCAAAGTTTCTGTAGAAAAGTCATTTGATAGTCTTATGGGAGTTCCCTTGTATGTAACCCGCTGTCTTTCTCTTGCTGCTTTTAGGATTCTCTTTTTGTCTTTAACCTTTGCCATTTTAACTATAACGTGTCTTGGTGTGGACATGTTTGAGTTTATCCTGGTTGGAACTGTCTGCATTTCCTGGGTTTGTATGTCGGTTTCCTTCACCAGGTTAGGGAAGTTTTTGGTCATTACTTCAAATATGTTCTCGATCCCTTGCTCCCTCTCTTCACCTTCTGGTATTCCTATGATGCACATGTTGTTGCGCTTGATGTTATTCCAGAGGTCTCTTAGACCATTTTCATTGTTTTTTTTTCTTTTTTCTTTTTGTTGTTCCACTTAGGTGATCTGTGCTAACTTGTAATCTAAGTCACTGATTCGATCCTCTGCCTCATCTAACCTGCTGGTAATTCCTTCAAGTGTGTTCTTTATTTCAGTTATTGTATTCTTTAGTTCTAACTGGTTCATTATGATTTCTCTATCCTTCTTTATGTCGTCACTAAGCTCCTTAAGCATTTTTATCGTGTTCTGAACTCTGTCTTGGATAGGTTGGTTACCTCTATGTCATTTTGTTCCAATTCTGGAGGTTTCTTCTGTTCTTTTATTTGGGACATGTTTCTTTGTTTCCCCATTCTTGCTGACTCTCTGTGTTTGCTTCGATGTATTAGGTAGATCCCCTAAGGTTCTTGGTTTTTGCTGGGTGATCTTATGTATTATGTGTCCTTTATATTTGACTTGCACCACTTCCCTATTCTCCTGTGCGTGTGCTCCAAAGGTGACCCTTGGGTTGTGTATATTGTCCTGTTAAAGTTGATCTTTAATTGCTTTTGGCTTGTCAGTAGGTGGGATTGACTCCTAGGTTGACTAGTTGTGAGACTTGGCTCTGCCCACAGTGTATGATCTGCTGCGTGAGGGTTGACTGCTCAAGTGACGCTTGGCCCCTATGGGCTCTTGTGCTTGTAGAGAATTCCCTCTGGGTGTGTCACTTATAGGTCAGACCTGGTAATACTCTGGTTTGGTCTGGAATTGGCCTCTGGGTATGTTGACTCTTGTGCCTCTTGGGTTGGGCCCTGGTGTAGGGCAATTTCAGAACAAAGCAAATCACCAAGCACAACAACAACAACAAAGAAAAAAACAAATACACTCACATGTAAAAACAACTGATAACCCACACTCAACACAGGCAAAAACATCAAAAGATACACAAACAAAACAAAACAAAAATGCAGTGCCAGTCTTGGCTTAAGCCCACCAAATAACCTCCAGGTTGTCCTCTGCTGTACCAAAAAGTCCTCTGTGTCTTGTGCAGGCAGAGCCATTCACCTGGTGCCCAGAGTGACCCTGGGACTGCAGTTCTAGATGAGTGGGGCTATGGGGTCTGGATGGTAGTTTTTACAAAGTCAGTGCAGTTTCTGCTCTTGCCTGCACATATGCGCACTGAGAGTAACACAGCCAGCCATGTGCCCAGGTCTCCTGAGTCTTAAGGCACTTCTTCCGTGTGTGTGTGTGTGTGTGTGTGTGTGTGTGTGTGTGTGTGTAGGGCACGAGATTTCTGAGCTGCTGAAAGCACAGAGCTGCATCTGCTACCTGCTGCTGACCCCTGGGTGTGTGTCCACAGTTGTAATTGCCCTGCCCTAGGCAGGCCAGAAAGGGTGGGGGCTGGGGATGGAGGAGTCTTCTCTCTCCCAGCCCAGCAGTGTCACACTCTTCCCAGCCTCTTCCCTGGGTCACAGCAGCTGCAAACTGGTTCCTCCCAGATCCTGAGTGCTCCTGCTCCTCTATAATCTGACACTACTCCTCAGTTCATGGACCAGTTTGAGTCTCTGGAAGGGTGGGGGTAGGACTGGGAGAGTGGGGGAAGGGGTGCAGGTAAGGTGTTCAAGACCTTTGTCTGACCTAGGGCCCAGTTGGAGGTCTCAGCTGAGGTTACTGCCTTAAACGCTGGATATGCTGCTCTCTCAGCAGGAGAGATCAGCTGTGGGATGCAGGGAAAGAGCCCACCTTCTGGCTCTTGTGATCTCTGTTCCATCCTGGGGCCCCCTGCATCTCCGCAGCCAGGGATGCGGCTGTGTCTCCACTCTGCTCCTTTCCCTCTTCCCCTGCTCGCCCAGTTTGCCCAACTTCAAGTAATCCTCGAATGAGTCTCTGAGCTGTTCTGTGTGATGAGTAGAGAGTCGTTTGATGGGTTATAGATGTTCAATTTGTGGTAAGTTCCGAAGGAGAACTCAAGAAGACCGCCTCGCTGCCGCCATTCCTATGACGTCACTCAGTCTTTGTGTTTCTTTAGATCTGAAGTGAGTGTCTTGCAGGCAGCATTACAGATGGGTCTTATTTTTTTAATCTGTCCACCCACCCTATATCTTTTGAATGGACTATTTAGTTCATTTACATTTAAAGTAATTATTGATAGGGATGTACTTATTGCCATTCTATTAATTGTTTTCTGGTTGTTTTGTAGTTCTTCTCTGTTCCTTTCTTCTCTTATTGTCTTCCTTTGTAATTTGGTTACTTTTTTAGTGTTATGTACCCTGAGATTCACATATAACTTCCTGTGCCTATGGCAGTTTATTTTAATTTGATGGTTACTTAAGTTTAAATGCATTCTAAAAGTACTATATTTTTATTGCGCCCTTCATGTTTTATGTTTTGATATCATGTTTTACATCTTTTCAGTGTATGTATACCTTATTATTGTAGATCTAGATGATTTTATTTTTCTTTTAAACTTCATACTAACTTGATAAGTGGTTGATCTGCTACCTTCACTGTATGTTTGCCTTCACCAGTGAGATTTTTCTTTCACATAGTTTCTTAGTTCTGGCCTTTTCTTTTCCACTTAAAGAAATCACTTTAGAATTTCTTATGATGTATGTTTAGTGGTGAGAACTCTTTTTAACTTTTGCTTGTCTGGGCAACTTTATCCCCTTTAATTCTAAACGATAATCTTGCTGGATAGAGTACTCTGGGTTGTAGGTTTTCTCTTTTTATTACTGTGAATATATCAAGCCACTCCCTCTTGGCCTGCAAAATTCTGTTGAAAATTCAGCTGATGATCTTGTGGGTGTTCCCCTGTATATTACTAGTTTTTTTTGCGGCTTTTAAGATTCTCTCTTTGTCTTTAACTTTTGATGTTCTAATTATGATGTGTCTTGGTGTGGGTCTCTTTGAGTTCATCTTGTTTGGGACTTTCTGTGCTTCCTGGGCTTGAATGTCTGTTTCCTTTACCAAGTTAGGGACGTTTTCAGTCATTTTTTTTCTTTTTCAGTCATTTTTTCTTTGAATAGGTTTTTCTGTACTTTCTCTCTTCTCCTTCTGGGATCCATATAATGTGAATAGTAGTATGCTTGAAGTTGTCCCAGAGATCTCTTAAACTTTTATTAAAAAAAAAATTATTGGGGAATATTGGGGAACAGTGTGTTTTTCCAGGACCCATCAGTCTCTGTCCTTTGATCTAGTTGTGGAGGGCGCAGCTCAGCTCCAAGTGCAGTCACTGTTCTCAATCTTAGTTGTAGGGGGCACAGCCCATCATCCCATGTGGGAATCAAACCAGCAACCTTGTTGTTAAGAGCTCGCGTTCTAACCAACTGAACCAACCGGCTGCCCCCAAATTCTCCTCATTTTTAAAAATTATTTTTTTCCTTTTGCTGTTCTGATTGGGTGATTTCCACTATCTTGTCTTTAATGTTGCTGATCTATTCTTCTGTATCATCTAATCTGCTATTGATTTCCTCTTTTTTTTTTTTTTTTTAAGTTAGTCTAGGCTTATTTTTCTTTATAATTTTTTATAGGGGAATATTGGGGAACACTGTGTTTCTCCAGGGCCCATCAGCTCCAAGTCATTGTCCTTCAGTCTAGTTGTGGAGGGTGCAGCTCAGCTCCAAGTCCAGTTGCCATTTTCAATCTTTAGTTGCAGGGGGCGCAACCCATCATCCCATGCGGTAATTGAACCAGCAACTTTGTTGTTGAGAGCTCGCACTCTAACCAACTGAGCCATCCAGCTGTCCTTCCGGAAGCTCAGTAGCAACTCATTGTCTTCAATCTAGTTGTGGAGGGCGCAGCTCACTGGCCCACGTGGGAATCGAACTGGCAACCCTGTTGTTCAGAGCTCATGCTGTAACTGACTGAGCCATCTGGCCACCCCTCTTTTAGTGTATTTTTTATTTCATTTTATTGTATTCTTCAGTTCTAATTTGGTTTAAAAAATTTTTTTTCTATCTCTTTGTTGAAGTTCTCGCTGTGTTCATCCATGCGTCTCCTGAGTTTGATGAACATCCTTATGGCCATTATTTTGAATTTTTTATGTGGTAGCTGCTTATCTCTGTTTCATTTAGTTCTTTTTCTGGGATTTTTTCTTGTCCTTTCATTTGGAACATGTTCTATCTCCTCATTTTGCCTAAGACTGTGTGTTTGTTTCTGTGTATTAGGTAGATCAGCTACATCTCATAGTATTAAGAGTGGCCTTAGGTAGAAGGTGTCCTGTGGGGCCCAGTAGCACAATCTCCCCTGGTCACCAGGGCCACATATTTTAGGAGTGTCTTCTGTGTGGGCTGTATGCACCCTCCTGTGGCGGTTGGGCCATGACTTTTGTGGGTGCTCTGTAGGATGGGGCTGATCCCAGCCCCAACTGCTGTGGGCACACTGGTGGGCTGGATTGCCCCTTGGCTGTGAGGCTGGTCCATGATATCTGTGGGCATGCTCGTGTGTGGGGCAGAACCCTGGCATGGCTGGCTGAGGAGTTTTGCTATGACTGCTTCTGGCATGCTGGTGTGTGGGGTAGGCCTCTGGTGTGGGTGGCTGTGAGGCCTGGCCTCTACAGTTGGGAGTGTGTCAATATGCAGAGGCTGGTCTCTCCACCCCCTCTGGGGTTGCTGGGGGTGGGGTACCATTCTGGAAGCTTGCTGGGTGCTACCATGTTTCTCCAAAAATAAGACCTAGCTGGACCATCAGCTCTAACGTGTCTTTTAGAGCAAAAATTAATATAAGATCTGGTCTTATTAAATTATATTATATTAAAATAATACTGGGTCTTATATTAATTTTTCCTCCAAAAGATGCATTAGAGCTGATGGTCCGGCTAGGTCTTATTTTGGGGGAGACACGGTAAAGGGGCAGAGGGCACTACTTTGGAGGCCCAGTGGGAGCTGTGGTGGATGGGGCATTACTTTTGAAGCCTGCCAGGTGCTGGGGCTCAGGGCACTGCTTTGGAAGGTCTCTGGGGCCTCCCAGGCTGCTGCTGGGAGCTTGAGGGGGGCCAACACACTGCTTTAGAGGCCTGCTGGTGCTACTTGCTGGGTGCTGGGGGTGGAGATGCTGCTTTAGAGAGTGGCTGGGCTGGGTGAGTCCTCGGGGGAATGTCAGGAAGGGTGAAGAGTTAGCAGGTTAATGGAGAGTGTGAGAACTGGTGCCCACCAGTGGGGACCAGCTGGGTGGGAGGAAAGAAAACAAAACAAAAAAAGGGTAATGCCCTCCAGTGTCTGCATCCCTGGATCCTGCTGGCACATACTCTAAAATTAGTCAATATAGCTCCTTCATGTATGACCCAGGTGACTTGCAAATTGTGGTCTCTGCTCTGTGACTCAGAGTGAGTGAGTTTGTGCATGAGTCCACTAAGCAAGGACTGTCGGTTTCCCACAGCCCCTCAGCTCTCCGAGATGTAAGTCTGGCTGGCTGTCACACCCAGATTATGGGGGCTCCTCTGCCTGATGTAGGTCCCCCAGCCTGGGGAACCTGATGTGGGTCTCAAATGTCTTGCTCTTCAAAGGGGCTCCCTTTGAGGTTTTGATATCCCTCTGGTTATGGGACACCGTAGCGCTGTTCCTCATGCCCTCTCGGTGTTTCTTTTCCTTTATATCCTCCAGTGCAGAGAATCTGTTCTGCTAGTGTTCAGGTCATTCTCAGAGATAGTTGTGCTCTCTCTACATGTACAGTTCGTTTTGGTGTGTCGTGGAAAGAGGTGAGCTCAGGATCTGCCTACCCTACCATCTTGATCCCCTTTCTTCTTTGTTGAAGTTCTTACTTTGTTCATCTGCATTTGTCTCCCAAGCTTGGGGAATTTCTTTATGTTACTTTGAACTCTTTATTAGGTAAATCTTTATCTCCATTTTATTAAGGGCTTTTTCTAAGGTTTTATCTTGTTTTTTTTTTTCATTTGGAAAATTATCCTGTTTCTTCATTTTCCTTGACTCTGTGTTGGTTTCTATGTATTAAAGCAGCCACCTCTCCCAGTCTTGAAGGAGTGGCCTCTTATAGATGATGACGCTTATTGTCCAACCCTGCCCTAGCTCATGGTTGTCTCTCAAACCTTTATGATTGTCCAAGCAGCCCACTTTATTCTTAGTGGCTCCCAGAAGCTGAGGTTGTATCCAGACCTGTCAGTGTCCCAAAGGGGAAGATCAAGGTCAGCACCTAGCTTCAGGCTGATAGAAAACCAGACTCTCAGGCAACAGCTTTTAAAGTACGCAAATAGTCTTTGTTCAGGAGGACTGGGAGATGGGCATTTCTGTCTGTTCCCTCTGCACTGAGACCTGGGGGGTAATAGCTAGTTAAGAACTATTTCTGTGTTTGCTACTGTCCCATTAACACAAGAACAGAAGCCCGGTGATCACAGGCCCCATTAGCTGCCAGTCATGTGCACAAGCTCCTCTCTGGAAAATACCAGCAACCTGGAGCAAGGCAGAGGGAGCGTGAACATGGCTCCCACGGACCTCTGTGGTCTCTGGAAAGTACTTTAGTAGGCCTCTAGATGTCTGTTAAGTTAGAAGCCTGCCCCTCACGCCAAAGCTTGAAGATAAGCCAAGAGGCATCTTTCACAGAAAGACTGGAAGCTTTTTAGTTGGCTACTTCTCTGCTGAGCCCTGGTGGGTGGCCAGATGAGTCTCTGTGAGCCTTTTAACAACTACTTCTTGGGTGAAATGGACGAAAGTGGTCAAACTGTACAAATTTCCAGTTATAAATAAGTTCTGGGGATATAATATACAGCATGGTGACTGTAGTTAATAATACTGTATTGTATATTTGAAAATTGCTAAGAGTAGATCTGTAAAAAGCTTAGAATTCTCTATATTCTTAGCGTATTTTATTTTTCAAATTGAAAATGTACTCAGACTGCAAAAACAAAAACAGAACTTTCTCAGTTCGCTTTACCTTGTGAGGCTCATGGATGCAAGTCCCACTGTCTTTCAGAGATGTTTTGGGGTCTTGACTCTCAGGTGGTTTTTCAAAGTTGGGGTGCCAGGTCCAAACCATTCGTTTCTCAGGGAGAAGCTCAGTTGTGAGTGCCCTCCTGACTGTGGGTGGCTGTCTCAGCCTCTCCTGTTTCGATGTGGGTTTTTTCTCTTTTGCCCAGTGTTTAGGAGTTTCTTATCTAGTTTTTGGGTTTCTTTCAGGGGACATTGTTCTGTATATAGCTGGAGATTCAGTGTGTCCTCTGGAGATGAGTCCTCCTGCATCACCATCTTGAACTATAACCCTCGTTCATCGTGTTACTGTACTAGTGAGCAGTAGGGTCATCTCCAGGGTCCAGGTGTGAGGGTTCCTGCCCTGCCTGCCCACTTCCTGGGTGGGGAAATTGGGTCTCTGCCAAATGGGGTAAGGGTAGCACATGCTTTATAAGGTTGCTGAAGGATAAACACATCCATACACAGAGTGCTTAGAGCAGGTTGGCCCAGGGGCCTCAGCAACATAATGTATCATTTGTCTCCTTCCTCTGGAGTGCCAGCTTCAGGAGGGCTGGGTGTTTTTCTCTTTGTCCCCAGTCCCTAGAATATGAATGGTTGCAGAATATGCCTAAATATTCCTTATTCGTTGGCCTCAGGCCTCATTCCATTGGCCTGACCACCCCTCAGTCTGACCTTTGTTCTTTTACAGCCCCCCTCACAGCTTTCCCACCTATCCTTAATTCATCTTTGAGTCTTTGTAACCTTTCTGAGTATTGGCTATGTGGTTTGCCATGGGGAACTCTCCAAGGCTGGTAAAACTGTCTGATAAATATTGAGAGATTGGTTGATGGGCTTTCTTAGTTGAAATTTAAACTTTCAAACTAGCAGGACCATTTGTGTGTAACTACCTAAGCTTTAGTGGGAGTATTAGGAAACATGGCTAATTGCAGTTTTACAATAGTCATGTGTGTACACATTAAACGTCATAAATGAGGTGTCAAATGCCTGTAGCATGTTCAGCAAGGCCCCATGATGAAGCAGTCAGACTATCTGTGCAATGTTTGCAACTTCTTCTTTAAACCATAGGCTAACGTAAGATAGAACAGAGGGGCAGAGCACACAACACAGAAGAAGCAGAAGAAGGAGGCATCTAACAGGGAAGATACCCTCAGGTCTGGGAAGGAACCCAACCTCAAGTCTTAATTCCAATGTTTATGGCTTTAAAAAGCTACCTTCAGTTTCTGGGCCTACTGTCCAGCTAAACTCTAGATATGAAAATTACCTTGGGAACGAGAACGCACAATTGGCAGCCGATTGTGTGCTGGGAACTTATAAGTGTATTACTTTGTAATTCCTCATGATCACTAAGTTACTCAATGAAAGCTGGGATTTGAATCTGGGCCTGACTTGTCCTGAAGCTCTGTCTTGCACACTATATTTACACTTTCTGCTGTTAAGTAGGAGACCTCAGTGAGAAGCGAGGTTGGATTCTGTGCAAGCTTGAAAATACTCTGGACCAAGTGGGTTCAACTCAGCTGTCTGCACCCCAAATGACCCAGCTGGTCTATGGAAAAAACTTCCTTTTGCTTATCTGTGCAAATGCATTTATTTCTAATTTTTTTCTACCATGCTGGTCTGTAGTTACATGGCGTTTAGCTGGTGTTAGTGTCTCTCCAAGTAGATGGTGATGATGTCCTGTCTGCATGCACACTACTTGTGGCAAACTCCTTCTCTGGGGGTTAGAGTGAATCGTATCTGCAGTGACGGCTGCATTATATACAGTGCTTATTTAAACAAATGATAACAGAAACCATGATTCTGGAAGAGAAAAACCAAACCTTGTAGGCACCTTTCAGCGGTGACAGAAAATAGTGGCTAATTTTAGACCACAATTCGAGAGGCAGAACTCTAAAGACAAATACAAATATTTATGATTTGGAAAACAGGACTTACAAGTTATTGGAATAATGAAGTAATCTTTTAAGCTTTTTTTAAAGGTTAAGATACTTCATAAAAAATAGATAATTATTTTTCTCATATCTGGCAAAGCAAGACAAAGAAGAAACTGCTTTCTTCTTAAAAATCAGATCCTCTCTCAAACTGATGTCCAAAGGAACAGTGTTTCATGAGATGTTGAAAGAAAATGCCTTAAACGTTTTTTTATGTACAATAGTTTGAGGAATGGTGTATCCTCCTCTTAAGGATTCAGGGTGGTGATGGGGGACCAAAAATGTTATTTTTTTTTAATATGACTATTTCCAGCAAGTGGTCTAGGGGGGAAAAACAGGTTGGGAAATGCTGAAATTTCTGATTGTAAGATAAGTTTAGATAACTGTATCTGTTTGGATAGTTCACTCATGCGGTCTCTTTTATATCCTTGGTACTTTGATTTCCAGGAATACTTTGTAACCAGATTGATAGAGAAATAGGTGAATAATCTTTAGTTTCTGGTCCACTGATTTTTTCAAAAGGAAGCATCCAAACCCAAAGAGCCCCAGGTCAGATTGTCAGCTGACTGAGCGGTTAATTCCCAAGACAGTGAGCCACCTCTCATAGCGTCATCGCCCATAAACAAGGGTGCCGGAATGGATGGACTCAGCTGCTTTCCAGTGCGCACATTCTATGACTTGATTGCTTAGAAAGTAACGTGTGTGGAAAGGCGAGCTGCTTACTCCTGTAGAAAAGCGGCCTGATCCAGAACGACTGCAGTTCTGGAGGTGCCCTTCCAAACAAAGTCACTAGAAATAAAGCCTCCCATTCTTAAATAACATTTATTAATGTGGCAAAGAAGTCTTTTTCATGAGACTGGTTCTCATATTTATTTAGATATGTTATGCGTATAGAAGCAAATTTCACTGAACTGCTATGTATATGGAGTATGTCTGACTACAACTCTTAATTCAGCAATCTATATTCACAATGTGTTGGCTGCCACTTAGCTACTTATCCAAACATGCCTTTTTTTTTTTTTTTTAAAACATGTGCCTGCACAGGATGAAAAAGAAAAACGCCAAGGGCTTGCTACAAAGGAGAAGCCTAAAAAAGATAAAATTATTCCTGCAGCAGTTCTGCACAACTGCAGTCTGTGAGTGCAGGAATAGTGTTCGTGTGGGGAAGCATTACGCCCAGTGGTTTCTCGGTGTTGACGGTGTGAAAGCCCTTGAGGTTTTCTGCGGCTGTCAGGAGAGACGAGATGCCATCTACTGAATCCAGTCGATGTTGAGGCACCGCGCTATGAAGGCAAACATGTCTGAGACTTCTTCTATCACTTTGGCTGTGGGCTTCCCGGCCCCATGGCCTGCCTTGGTGTCCACATGGATAAGCAAGGGGTTGCTTTGCTTCCGGCTGCGGCCCACGATGTACTGAAGGGTGGCAATGAACTTCAGGGAGTGAAGCGGGACCACACGGTCATCGTGGTCGGCAGTGAGGAGAAGCATAGATGGGTACTGGATGTCATCTGCCTCCGGTAACTTCACATTGTGCAGCGGAGAGTATCTGAAAGGCACATCAAACCGAGCTGTTTGTCCACTAGGATACTCAAGGAAGACGGGGGTTGGGGGGGGGGGCACAGTCACCAACCTAGTGTCACTAGCAATGAGGACTGCAGCTAACTAGTACGTGGGTGACACTGTACACTCCGCTTGCACCATCGGGCTACTGGAAACTGGGGAAAGCTGTTGCTTTTCTGCCTCCTACTTTGGAAGACTGTCAGAGACAAACTCACGGGGCTGTTGACATAACCCAAACTGTATGCACGCTTACTTTTTCACTGCTACAAAGTGGACTGTCTTTTTAAATCCCTGATGTGGATAGAAATAGTGCAAGCCTTTCTCTTTTGGAAGGACTTGAAATTCTCCATGCACAGAAGCATTTTGCCCTTATGCTATGTGGAAAACCTCTATTTCAGGTGCAGCGTGGCAGTCTTAGGAAGATCACAGTCTTCTCTGAGCCTAGTTTCCTGTCTGCGCATCTCCTACTGGCTCCAGCAGAGAGAAACTGCCTTTGGCGCCAATGTGAGCACCTGAGTGGAGAAGGCACCTTCTGAAGTACAAGGTAAGCTGCCAGGTGAGTGATCAGAAAGGGTTTTAAATATAAAAGCATAGTTGGGTTCAACAGTGATTACTAACAGTTAAGTGAGCGAAATATCTGGATATTTTTTTTTTACATTTCATTCAATATGGTGTCATGTTTTTCAAAGGGTTCAGTATTAATATAATCAACTATTTTAGTAGAGTTTGATATTGGAGGTAAATAGTTGAAGTCTGGGATGGTTCATCTGGGTTCTCTGGTCTCTCAAGCCTGAAATCAAGGGCTCAGCTGTGTAGGCTCTTATTAGGAAATTCTGGAAAAAAGTCTTTCCAAACTCATTCAGGTTGCTGGCAGAATTTGGTTCCATGAGGATGTAGGCCTGAGATCTGCGTTGTTTTTATGGCTGTTGTTCTCAGGTTCTAGAGGCCCCCTTCTTCCATCCTCAAAGCCAGCAGTGGTGGGTCAAGTCCTTCTCACGCTTTCAATCTCTCTGACCTCCCTTTCTGCTGCATCCCTAACTCCAGCCACAGCTCTGCCTTTAAGAGTTATGTCATGACATTGGGCTTGCATGGATAATACAGGATAATCTCCTTATTTTAAGGTCAGCTGAATAGTAATCTTAGTTTCATCTGCACAGGCCCTTCACAGCAGTACCTAGATTAGTGTTTAATTGAAGAATCTTGGGCGAGGCCATCTTTAGAATTCTGCCTATCACATCTTGGTAGTTTTTGTTAAAGACGAGAACAAAACAAGGAAGACAGGTATTAACCATCATTTCCCCTACTTTTGTAGTAAATTATATGCAAATATGAGACACTCAAGGGAACACAAAGTCAAACACTTATCCTTTCCTTTTGATTGACTGTTCAGAATTATGATATCAAATCGTTAACAACATATATATGCCAATATAAATGCAAACCTTACTTGATAAGCCATTCAAAGTGTTGTTTGCTGTCTGAGCACCCATAATCCGTGGTCCAGGCATGACCGATGGTATATTTATGAAACTTTAGCATGTCCATTACTCCAACTTGGGCAATAACACAACCAAAGAGGTCAGGACGTTGATTTGCACAAGTAGCTAAAAACCAAGACAGAAAGAAAAGGGAGGCAACCCAACATTAAACACCTAAATAAACAAAACCAAAATAATACTTAGATGCTTTCAGATCCCTGGTTGCCTGTTTTCTTAAGCAGGTGATTTATGATGGTTTCTTCTTGTGCTCTAATGACCCACAAGCTTTTCCCTCCTTCCTTCCAATATATCTGAGGATGGGATGGATAGTCTCATCAGTAACAGAGATTTACTCCACAAAGTGAATTTCAATGGAGAGGATTATTTGAAAACATTCAAGGACTTTCAGAAAAACCTGTGTCCCTTCCTCCCATCCCTACTTGGTTTCACAGGTGATGAGAGAGGTTAAGGAACTTGTTCAGGATCTCAAAACTAGCCTGTGATATAATAATAACTATATATTTAGTCATATATATATATATATGTATATACATATGTATATAGAATATATGTGTATATTCTATATACATATGTATATACATATATGTATATATGTATATGTGTGTGTGTATATATATATACACACACACACACATATACATATACATATACATACATATATATATATATACACATATACATATACATATACATATACATATACATATACATATACATATACATATACATATACACACATACATATATATGGAATAACTGTATATTTAGTCATTCCCGTTCCTGGCACAGAGTTCCTAAAACCCTTAGAATTTCGTGAGTGATAAGGATGAGAGAAGTGTCTGTTGTAATTCATAACTAGCCCCTTTTAACCTTGAGCTTATGCTAAGGATGTGACTTCTGGGCCCCAAGAGAGCTTCAGGCTGGAGACCAGTTGCCAGAGGAACCAACCGTGTGATTAGAGGGTTGGAACTTTCAGCTTAACCCCTTGACCCCCCCACCACAACTTCTGGGGAGGGGAGAAGGGCTAGAGCTTAATCATTAATGGCTGATTTAATCATCGTGCCTACATAACAGAACCCCCATAAAATCCCCGAAACCGCAGAGTTCAGACAGCTTCCAGGTTGGTAAACACATTCAGGTGCTGGAAGGGTGGCATGCCCAGAGAGGGTATGGAAGTTCTGCACACACCCAGGCCCATTGCTTACCCTGTGTGTCTTCCATTTAGCGCTTCCTGGGTTCTGCCCTTTATAACAAACCAGTAAATGTACGAGTGTTCCTGAGTTCTATGAGTTGCTCTAGCAAATTATCAAACCTGAAGGGGGGTTATGGGAACCCCGATTTATAGCCAGTCGGGAGAAATATGGGAGGCCCAGGGCTTGTGACTGGCATCTGAAGTGGGGCAGTCTTGTGGGTCTGAGCCCTGACCCTGTGGGGTCTGCGCTAACTCTGGGTCATGTCAGAAGGGAACTGAATTTAGGACACCCAGATGGTGTGTCTGGAGAGCTGGAGAATTGGTTGATGTGGGAAAGAAAGCCACACATTTAGTGTTGGAAGTGTGGTGAGTAGAAAGTTAGTTCATACAGCTCAAGGCAGACCAGAGCATAAAACCCAGCTCAGGGATGTATCCAATATGGGCACACCTTCTTGTCCTGTTGTAAAAACACTGTATACTTAAGTTACTTACAACTTTTTTTTTTTTTAATAATTCAACAAATATTTATTGAACATCTGTCATGTGCCTGGTTCTAGGCCTGGGGATGTATCAGTGAATATTTTAGTGAACAAGATAAAGAAGTGAACAAGCAATCATAGTGTAGCAACCACTACTGTTGAGAAAATTTAGGTGCTACTGAAGTAGGGAGTAGGGGCACCTGTCCAGGTGTAAAGCAGTTAGGGAGGAAGTCATATCAAAGCTGCCATGACTAGGAGTTAGTCAAGGGATATGGACTTTTCCTGCCTCTGGCAACAAACATAGTTCCCACCCCAATTCTGATTGCTTAATCATAATACTGAACCTGAGTCCTACCCTTGGATATCCCGATTCTCTCACCAAGAGGCAGGAGGGGCAGGAATCTTTTAAATAAGCATTCAGTATCCTGTTGGGGGAACTCCACCTCTGGAGGTTCCTTAAGGGACCAGGTCTGTCAACAGACACAAACCAATTCCTGAACATAAAACTCTGAAAATATAAAGGAGCTATTGGAGAAGCCAGTACATTACAAAACAATTCTCCCACTATTGGAATCAGATGGTATTTTCCATGTCTTCTCCCACTAAATCTTAGATTCGCCCATAGTTCTTTCTTTTACACTTCACATACAATCCCAATGAAAATTCAGTTGGCTCCAATTCAAAACACACCCAGAATCTGACCACTTTTCACGACTTCCATCACTACATCCTGAGTCCAAACTTTGTCTCTCACCGCACAGAAGTCTCCTGTCTGGCCTCCTGCTTTTTTGTCCTTGCTCCCCTTCTATCTACACTAACACCATAGCAGGCGCAACGCATGATCCTGTGAAAAAAGTAAGTCAAATTATGACACTTCTCTGCTCAAAACTCCCCCAGAGGCTTCTCGTTTTACAGAGTAAACCAGGTCCTCTCGCCGGGCTCTGAGGTCCTGCCTGGTTTAGCCTCCCACCCCCTGCCGCTCTACTCCCCTGCTGACTGTGCCAGCCACACACGTGGGCCCCCTCACTGTTACTAGAACACACCAAACCCATGCTGGCCAGTGGTTATCGTCTGTCTCTTCTGACTAGAATGAATGCGCCATGAAGGCAGAAGTGTGGTCTGTTTTGGGTAAGAATTTTATCAATATACTTTTTAAATTTAACCAAATTATTTTGGATGTATGTATTTTACCTCCAACAGAAAATGCTTTTTTAAGACTATATCCTATTGAGGTAAAAAATTATACCAGGAATTCAGGTTTTGACATGACTCAGTATATTTCCAAGACAGGGCAACTGAGTGAATGTGCCACTACCTGACCGCTCTCCTCTAAAACAGTTTTAAGTTGAGCTTATATGTGCTATTCTACATTTTTGCAATGGTCCCTCCTTTCCTAATGACATTGGATGTAGGACACAGCAAGCAAAGCTTAGGTTCACTGTGCATTACAATGTTTAGTGAGACATAAAATGCAAAGTAAAATTTCATTAACTACCAAAAATTAGGACAAGCTACTTACAGGCAGTGCCACAAAAAGGTTAAAAGAGCAGAATATGAAACCACAGCGCTAGGCCCCCGCCCAACACCACCATTTTCCAACTATGTGACACTGGGCCAGCTACTCAACCTCAGTGCCCCAGGGTCCTCCTCTGTGGGATGGGACATTACTAGGCCCAGTCTGACAGGCTGCGTGCACCTCCCAGGACAGCATGCATGTCAAGGGCTCAGACTGAGCCTGGCACACAAGGTACTCACTATTTTGTGACCTACTGTATTTCCCTGAAAATAAGATCGGGTCTTATATTAATTTTTGCTCAAAAAGATGCATTAGGACTTATTTTCAGGTGATGTCTTATTTTTTCACGTACAATAATCTACATTTATTCAAATAGTCATGTCATCTTCTTCTGGAACATCGTCATAACTCTCCAAACCCTGAATTCTGGCTTGAATTTCTTGTGATCCATTTCCTGTAGAACCATTGGCCCCAATCTCTCATGTCCAGCAATGGAGCTCTCATTAAATGAGCACTTCTTGTCCACGTAGCCTGCTCATAGTGCATTGGCAACACAGCTGTCAGTGATTTTATCCCATGAATTCTTCACCCAAGTCATGATCCCTTGCAGGCTGGGCTTCACAAAGTATCCAGGCTGGTTTCTCTCCATTCTATTTTCAATGTAGTCACTGATTTCCATGCGCAAATGGTCCTTGAATGGCTTCTTTATTGCAATATCAAGAGTCTGGAAAGAGGCAGTCATTCCTGCAGGAATCATTATTTGATCTATTCTTCTCTCTGCAAGGAAGTTCTTCATGTCTTTAGCGTGGTGAGGGCTGGCTGAATCCCAGACTAGCAGACCTCTTTGGCCACCTCGCAAAACAAGTGGCAGCATTAAATAGACCCACTTCCTTATAACTGCTTGTGTGCACCAGGCTTTTTCGGTTTCAAGAACATAAATGCCTGAAACACATTCAACCTTATCTTTCTTGCCCTTAGTGATGATTAGAGGTGGGGCTTTCTTTCCATCCAGACGAATTGCCAAAATACAGGTAACACGTGCACTTTCATAACCAGTGGAGGGAATGTAGTAGATTGGCAAGGCACCCCTTTGGTCAATTGTCATTTGAGATCGTTGGCCCATAAACACTACAGTTTCATCCACAGCAATCATGTTGGAGAGTTGGTATTTAGAAACGTTGATGCCATCAACAAAGGGCTTGAATGCAAGTGCACGTTTAATAACTTCAGTATCTTCCAGCTTGAACAGTGTTGTCGATCTTAGAGACACTTCCTATCGCTGAAGGAAGCCAAACAGCCAGTGTTGGTGATGCTTTGAATTCCTCTGGGCATATTTCTAACTGTGATGCCATTGCAAGGACAAATGCTTGAACATCAGCCCTGAGCACAACCAAAGCCTTTGCTCTCCTGTCAGCAATCCATTCACAGGTGATGTCTTCCAGATCAGGAAATGATGGTTGCTGACCTTATCCACACTTGCCCTTCTCAGCATTTCTCTCGTCCACCTGTTGGCTGAGGTTATCGTACTCTGCTCGCCATTTTCGGACTATTCAGAGATACAACTTCTTCTCTTTGCAGAAAGCTGTAAGATTCTTGCCCCGGGAATCCTCCATGATTCCTTTCTTGTACTCGACAGAATAGCTCTTTCTTTTTGCACTCATCTTGTCTGGGGGTCAAAATATTATTCCCTTTAAATCTACCATTAAATCGAGTGTTAATTGATTATGAGACAGGAATGCTAACAAAAATGATGACAGTTAAGAATGATGGTCCACACGAAAGCTACGAAAAATTGCAGGCAACAAAATTCAGAAACGTTTCATTTCACACAAGTGCATTAAGTACGTCTGTTACAACACATGACATATTGAATTATGAAGATTCATATTAGACACAACCATGTCCGTTTGTTATCAGTGCGCACGTTATTCGTGTGTTGTGTCTGTACTCCAGTTGGTCATTCGGCAATAAGTTTTGAGTTCATGTTTACATAGGTGTTAACCTCTCATTCAAAGGTGCCCACCTGGGTACTTACAAATACTTAATTATAATTTATATTATTTATTTTTAAGTATTAATGTCTATTTATTTATATTTAATTACATATTATTATAATTCAATACATATGTCGTGTGTTGCAACGGACATACTAAATGCATCCATCTGGCTGATGATTTTAACGGGCTCATTTTTGGGGTAGAGCTTATATTACGAGCATCCTGGAAAATCATGCTAGGGCTTATTTTCTGGTTAGGTCTTATTTTCAGGGAAATGCAGTATGTCATTATTATTATGCTATGGACCCATTTTTGTATGTACCTCATTTTCCTCATGACTCTTCTCTCTACACCCATAGCATTTAGCATCACCCGGTGTATTCAACAAAAGTTTAGTAATGATCACATCTTACAAGTTCTGAGTACCACAATCAGAAGGGTTATCAGGCTCAGTCCTATGCTGGCTGGACACTAGAAACCTGTGGATCCAGTTGGTGGGGAGAAGGGTCCCACCCGGCTGGGGAGAAAAATGCAGTCCAGCCCAGAAGAGCTCAGAGCAGGCCAGACAGTTTTTAGGCTATCATGACTCAAGTTTGTATAATGTGGGTTCAGTTGGGTCTTTATGTGTCATTTATCAGATGCCCAAATACAAATGGATTTTGCTTTCTTTGTACCATTGCTCCCACCATGAACCAAAGTAAATCAAGAGCTGCCTACAGACAGTATATCTGAAAACCCCAAGAGTGTTAACTGGTAAGTGCAATGAATAAAATTCAGTTCTCACCCACTAAGAGGCCTCCATTTGAACCTCCATTGATAGTCAGCCTCTTGGGAGATGTGTAACCTTCCTTGATAAGATATTCAGCAGCACATTGAAAGTCATCAAAGCAGTTTTGTTTGTTGGCCAAGATACCACCTACAATGTGCCAAAGTGAAGGACAGTTAATTAACAAAACAGCACATAAAAAAACAACCCACAACAGATTTACCAAGAGGGAACTCAAATGATGAAGGGAATAGTTTCAATTACTGATCAATTTAAACACAATGGGCTGACACTACATTTAGAAAAATACCTCTTTTGGTATGTGTTGTGGAACTCCGTCGTCAATACCACAACTGCCAATCCATACGGTGGATTTGTATTTTTCTAAGAACTCCTAGATCTTAAAAGGCAAATGCCTTAAAGGGAAGAGATGATCTGTTATGTCAGAGAATCATGAAAACGAACGTGTAAAAGTGAATGTAATAAAAAAGAACCTGTATTTTGGAGAAACTGAACTTTAAAACAAGACCTTGAGCAGTGTTCAATAATTTTCTGAGTTCCACCTAGCCTGTGATGGTGGGGCTGTGCGTGCTTCTGCCTCCCTAGGAAGATGAAAGCCCTTGGCAGAGGTGCACTTCTCACCCCTCTTCTTTGCGGGAGTTTGAAATGGGTAAGTAATGATGAGAAATAAGTCTTCCAGTTTGGTTGTAGATAGGAATTAGGTGATGCTGCAGACAGCAGCCCATTACAGTTTCTCAAATCTTGAATGGAGAGGGTCTTAAACATCTCCCCAGAGAATCTGGGCTTTTCCATCTAAAAGTCATTCCAAAGTATAAAACCACCACAAAGCAATTACTTAAAGAGAGAAACATTTTATAAGGTCTTAGAATACCTAAAAGTAAAGGCCAAATGTCAAAGGCATGCCCTCAAAGAAATAGATGTCTGAAATAACTGCCAGTAAATGAAGAAAAGGCAGACAGATCTAATCAGACATTTGAGATTAACCACTTCTGCAGAAATTCGATTAAAGATGAGGCAGTGCTACTAAAGAAATTTTTTTCATATCAAAACAAATGTTATTAAGATTTTAATAAGAAATTATTGGGGAATTAGAACAGCTAGGATGACAGTGTCCAGGAATAATATCATTTGGGTTATATGACTATATTTTTTAAAGAGCATTAAATTCTAAACTCAATTAACAGAATGGAATTTAGATCTATCAATGTTTAGTATAGTAGGGTCTAACTGGAAAAGGTCCATTTCTGGTTCTTTCACTGCCTAAATTTGGAGAAAGTTTATGAATCGGTCCAAAGGCAGTCTACTTTTAAGCTCAATCAAGCTTCAAATTTCCTCAGGCTTTTGGACAATAAGTTGGTTCTAATTAGCACAGAGATGAGAGTTCACCAGGACCAAAGGTACTCTGTCCTCAGAGCACGGTGGGCACCTGAGCACCAGCAGGGTATTGCAAAGAGGAATCCAAAGTCTTTGCAGATAAGATCACAGGATCAGGTAGTTCTGTATTTAAGTGTGTACGCCACAAACATTTTAACTAGGAAATCAGGCAAGTCAAGGGGTCCAGACTTAGCACCTGGATTTGGGATATAAATCAATCATATGGTATATAGAGGTTCTATTCTTAGTCTCCTTTTATCAATCATCTCTTATCATAATTTCATAGTACGATTTTCACGTAAGTAAATTCTAATATCAGGTCAAAGTCAAAATTATACAATGAATTCTATGCCATTTTAAATACAGTGACAACCAGGCAAGAGGATCCAAGATCAGAATAGATAAGCACTGCTTGCCAACTACAATGACAACTGATGAAGTCTTTGGGGATGACAGGACAGAGGTCAACCTAACATAGCAGGTAGGCCTGGAGCCCATGTGTTAATTAGGAACACTCCCTCTTGCTAAGATGCTCAAATAGTTTGTTTTCTGATGTCAGCCCTTGGGGGACATGCTGGAGGTCCAGGGGTCAGGTCTGGGCCTTTCCTACATCTTGACGCTTAACACGTTGCGTACGGCGGGGTTTAAATCCCTCATAAAAATCTGCTCAGAAAAAACGAAGATTCTCGTGATCCGTATGCAACGTGTTAACCGGTACTTATGAAAAATCTCTTTCCAGATCTACATGTTTGTTGATTTGATTTGATGCAGAAAACCTGAGCCTTTCGCCTCAGGATCAGGAAGGTAGAGAAGAGCAAGTGGAGGTACAGATTTGAAGGGCGGTCTCTAATGTTCCGACTGTGGGAGAAGACCCCTTACCTGGTGCTGCTGACCAACCCCAAGCACTAGTGGCTACCTTTTTCCCAGCAGACCTTCTTACAAATGATGGCTGATGATGAGAGAGGGGAGAAGCATGGAGCTGGAGGGAGAGAAGGTGCTTTCCCACATCCTCCTCCAGGGGATACAGGAATAGGGATACAAGAACATCTTTAGACTATTGGTTGGTCTATGAATTCCATATGCACAAAAGCCTAGGTGAGGGGGTGTGCTCCATAAAGAAAAGGGAGAGATAGGGCTTTAAAAATAAAGATTGTCACAATTTTTTTTTAAAAGAATGATAATCCGGGAATGAAGCTGAGTACAGAAGCAATATCTTCAATCAACTAGAATACATTCTTCAGGAGGCCAGAGAATGGAGACTCCATCATTAACACCAGAAAAGAAAACCGACTGAGTTCTTGTGTCTAAAACCTGCACATGACAGTCATAGACCAATGCTAGGAAAATGCTCTTTCTCAGCGATGTTGGGGAAATTAGAGACAACAAGCAAAAGGAGGCTCGCACTAAGAACAGGAAAGCGCTATTTCAGGTTGCTTTCTTTCTTTTAAGAGAAAATGACCTGTTCTGAGATCACCAAATAATGCTGAACAGTAAGTAATAAGCTAGGCTAACAGTAAGTAATAAGCTAGAATAAATACCAAAAAGTACCTCCCAGATTCACTTCTGACAGTGATAGATAAAACTCTACTCCACGCATTGCTAAAAAAACAAGTAATTTTGATTATGGTCTATCGTGAATGCTTCTGAAAAATACGTACTTCATTAAACAGACTACAAAGGAAAATAAAATGTGAAAGGACAAAGTTGTTTTTAAAGGGGGGAGTGGTGCCTGCAACGTGTTTGAAAATATCCTTATTTTTCATTGTCTAGTCAAAATACTTTTCTGTTCCTCACTCCCCTCAGCTCATTCAAACATAGCTTGGACTGTGCCATATTTATGTTTCCATAGAGAAAATACCTCACCTTTATGCCATGTCTCTCCGTATTCCCCACCTCCTCGGATGTTGGCCACTGCAAGGACGCCACCCATGTGTCTCACAAAGATCAGCCTGGACACACTGAGAAACAGTAACAATAGCCTTCCATTAGCAGCCTAGTGAGGACCATACTGTCTCCCTCCGTGTATAATTATTTAAATTGGAGCCCAATATTTTTACATTACTTGATTAAAGCAAAAAATATATAGCTTATGATGAATGTTTAACTGCAAAGCTCAGGTATTTTCATGAACATTTAATATATATCATTTTTCTATATTAGTAAATATTTCACTATACAAAGTAGGAATACAAAATTTATAATGCAAACAGAAAAAAAGTACAGGCCCTCAGTTCATACTGAATCTATCTTTTACCAACTATCTTGGCAAGCAAAATACTGCCAGGCATGTGACACCCCCTGGTGTAAATGGTGTGGGACTCATAGGAACACCCAATAACGGCCCCTGCTACCAGTTTTTTTCCCTTCCTTTTTTGCTATCTCTTTCCAAATTGTTCAAGTTAGAAAAAAGAAAAAAAGCTCTTTCTGAAACACGGATTTTAAACAGGTTTTCCAGTTCCACAGAAACTTAGATGTTAAACTAGACCATGTAGGATGACGAGGCAGCGGAGATGAAGGACACGTACCAGAAAATAAGAAGGGAGAGCTCAGGGATGGAGAATGTTTTCTAGAAATAAACGGAAGAAACTACAGCACAAGGCTTCTAGGAAAAAGAATTAAGTCCTTTGGAAGCCTTGGATTTTACGTTTTTCTCCTCCTCTTTCCACTCTGATCCTAAAAATGCTGGGTAACATTTTTCTACTTGCTGTTAAAATTAATTTGTCTTTGACAACTATTTCTGAGAATGTTATCCTTCTTCCTTTAGTAACTAGGGAAACCATGGGCTTCTGCACCGTGGGGCTCTAGACGGTCTGACAGTTAATTTCCTAGGTCTTGGGGCTAAAGAGGAAAGAATAGTTGGGGCAGGTGATCAGACCACATAGCCATACCAGATTGGCCAAATAGATTTTCAATCACTTGGTCTTCTTAAAAATATTTTTCATTCACTTCTAATGGTCTTTACTGAAACTACCAACATACTCACTGGGTTCTGGGATGAAGATGGCACAGGAACCATTCCTTACTCATCTCCTGAAGCCCAACAGAGCATGCTTCATAAATACTTATTGCACAAATCAACAAAGCCAAGTGGCTTTAGCTACAGACCTGCTCAGGAATCAGTGTTGTCTCAATCCTAGCCACCCTGTGGGGACCAAGGGGATGGGGCTTAAGGTACAGGTCTCTGACTCATTCATTAGCCGTAGCACGTGTTCACTGGCCCCACATTCAGACATCACTGTGACTTGAAACAAGCATGTATTTCATCACTTTGAGTGAAAAGAGGGGGCAAACCATGACACACTTTTACTTTTTGTTGTAAGGATTAGGTGAATCTAAGGAACCAACAGCTACTGGCTTACATTTTTAGACTCATAATCACAGAGAATAACTATGGCATGTAGACATACTAATGGAACAGTGACTCTCATTGCCTGGGCAACGCTGGTCTGTCTATGGGCTCAGGCCTTGCCTAGGATGGTGCTCGGTACAGAGGAGGCATTATAGGACGTAAATGGCGCTATCATTGCACAATGCGCTTCTCATTAGTTGCCCTTCAATTTAATCATAAAAGGATGCCTTACAAATCCTCTGAAAACACTGTTCTACATGATGATTGTATACCTTCGTAAGCTCCTAACAAAATGGTAACATCAAACTCTTTAGCCAGATATTCAAGACAGTCCACAATTTGGCTACCAACCACTTTAAGGGCAGGAACCATGTTTCAGACTTCATTAAATCCTATAAAAGGAGCAGAGTAATCTACTGATGTCAAGTACTCAAAACAAAGTTAACAGTTTTCTTGTATTTAAACTTAGGACAGCTGGTGGAATCTACTCTGAATTTATGTCCTCACAGTCACCAGCCCGTGAATTTCTTCCTGAACAGGAAAGATGAATCTGAATCAGATTTCACAGTTTAACGCTGGTCTTGCTGATAGGAGACTCCTTGCTTTTATTAAAAATGTTGAAAGCAAATTCCATTTTGTCCTATGAATGGGATATTAAAATCAAGTTTACAAATAACTGACAGAAGATACTTATATAAACAGGATCATACGTATAAATTTAGATTTTTCTCCCTGAACGTAAGTTTAAAATGAAGTGATAGCGTATACAGAAAACGTATTTATGGCTGAATGTTAAGACAGTCTATTTTAAGACTGTGTGCTGCCAAAAAATGTCATTCTTCGCTGAAAACCCATTCCTTCTGAAGAGAACACTGAGGGCAGTGTTAGCAAATGACTGATGCTAAAGGAAGGAGTTTCCCTCGAGACTCCACCGGCACTACCTTCTGTAGCTCGGCAGCTACAGCTTCAGCATCCAGTTCCCAAACAGCCTGCTCCACTGAAGACACAAGTTCACCTTGTAGTGATCCTGAAATTCCTGACCCAAAACGCACGTATGTAACACATCATCCTGCCTCTCCATGGAAGTGACAAGCGAGAAATACATGGTTAAATGTATTAGAAAACATGATTTAGTAGACTGGTCTCTGGTTTCTTTCCACCATATGGAGAGGATCAAATGCATGCGGAAGTGCCAAGAGTATTCCATGCTTACCTGTAGTTGGGTGTGATCGAGATGTTGAAGCCACCATAGCCATATAAAAAAGCAGGATGAGAGCCATCCAATTTTATGCCCTTTTTATGTACAATGAACATTGGAATCTTTGTACCGTCCTTGCTAGGGTAGAAAATCTAGAACAAAAGAGAGAATAGAGTTGGCATTACTTAGCGAACACTTGCATGTTTTTACATGGGACACATACAGGTAGTCAGTTCTTTCTTCAAGATATAGAGTAGCAGCACAATGGAAATCCAGTATCACTTCGGCTATTTGATGGTGGAGCATCTTTCAGTTGTTATGGAAACAGTATGGAGTAGTGAAAAGCACATGGGTCTGAAAATAGGGAGACTTGAATTTGAATTCTTGTTCTACAACTATCTAGCCAGGTGACCTTGGTTTATCCTCCTGCAGCCTCAGTTGTTCATTCCTGAAATGTCACCCTCACGCCCACCTCTCAGCGCCTTCTGAGGCACATAGAAAACAGACATTTGTTTTCCACTTCCAGCAATGGAAAAAGTCACATTTGGCCATCCTGCCAAATAATTCAATCTAGGGAGATTTATTTTCTAGAAAACAAATTTGGTGTTCAACTTTAAATGTTAAAATACTCGACCCTCCTTCATTTTTCAATGTTCAACTGTTAAATAAATGTTATAGTAACAAGAACACAGGTATTAGCTTAGAGAGTTGATGACAAACAACATAGAAATCCTATTATTCCTGGTCAAACAAAGACACTTTCTTCTGTATTTTTAATTAAGGCTCGTGAAACCTTGAATCTGGGCAACCTCAGACAAGTTGAGTCAGCATTCTATATTCATTACTTTCTGGTTAAAGGAATAAGAGAAAAAGTAAGAAAGAGTACATTGAATGCTATTCAAATGATAAGCCATAGAACAAGTGATAGCCACCCAAAGCTGATAATGGCTTCTTCTAGACAGAAAATCTGTCAATAGCTTTCTCTTTGGGCAAACATGGTGTCTTCACCCCAACTGACACCTGGAAAGTACCCAGCTGAGAACTGTCATGCTAACTTTGTCCATTACAGTCAAGGGCATTAAGCCTTTACACTTAGTGGAACTTGCAGCCATATTACATCCAAAGTTTTTAAAAGTAGCATTTCTATTGTAGGAAGATGCTACAAAGTGCTTGGAAATAAACAGTGGGGGGCAGGGAAGGGAGAGGGAAGAGGCCATGCAGATTTGGAATAAGGCAAAACAGGGCCACAATAAATGCTTGCGAGTCTGGAAATTTTAGAAGCCTGCCAAGAAACTGTAGTAGAAAAAGCGTTGTTTCTGATGTGTAGAGAAATCCTGAGGTCGGTAAATGTGACAGTTTAGGAATCAAGGAGAATACTCGGCAGGTTCAAAGTTGTCAGAGGGGCCAGTTTTATTTAAAGACACTTATTGGCAGTTAGTTACTAACAGAGTGTGACTGTGTGGGAGGTATAAGCAAATGCAGAGTAAGAGGAACACATTTCAAGTGATTGGATGGAACCACTACTGAGCTAAAATCCAGGGCCTTCACCTAAGACTTGGGGAGAATTTGGAGCCCTCTAACCACAGCATCGCAGGAGCAGGGAGCAACTGGGCTCACAGATTGTACCTTAACTGAGTCAGCTGTTCAAAAACTATTGTTCCTTCCAGTCACCCCCCCCCCCCCCGACTTCCCACCTACCCTCAAATGCCTGCCCTGGCACCTAATCCCTCTCCAGCCAGCTCATCCCTCTGCAGGCAACACCCTCCTGTGCACCCTTCACCCAGTCGGCAGGACTGACGCACCTCTCGTGCCCACTAAACTAACTCTCAGATCCTCCTCCTATTTGCAGGGTGCTCCATCTTGTTGCTTTGTGACAGTCTGGCTTCCTTCTCTGGCACCACTTTTCTTCCTACCACCTGTAGGATTTCCAATGCCTGCCAAGTAGATCTGCAGTGCTCCCATCTAGACCCAGGACAAACACATCCTTTTAGAATACCAGCAGAAGCACAAAAGTCCTCGTTATGCCCACAGCTGCAAAAATATGTCCCAGCGTTAAGCTGGTGTGGTTCAGATGCTATTTTAACATTTTGAATACTGTCCACACATGAAAGGGCACTGTGAAGATTATTACAATAAAATCATCTTCAAGAAGACTCTTTACAAGTAGACTATTTCAGTATTGAAATAAACACACCTCATATATATTAGGTTGGTGCAAAAGTATTTACGGTTTAAAGGGTTAAAAATAATTGCAAAGACCGCAATTACTTTTGCACCAACCTAATATATGTATGCATATTTTATCAAATCACACACACACGCACACACACACACACACACACACACACACACACAGCAGTATTCTTTGCCCTTTCTATTTACGGAAAGGCAATTGATACTAAACCTGAACCTGATTCTTCAATAAAGGACAAACTAAATCCTGAGACTTTTGATAACCATGGAAGGAATTTACTGTGTTTCCCCGAAAATAAGACTTTGCCGGACCATCAGCTCTAATGCGTCTTTTGGAGCAAAAATTAATATAAGACCGGGTCTTATTTTCATATAATATAAGACCAGGTCTTATAATATAATATGATATAAGACCGAGTCTTATATTAATTTTTGCTCCAAAAGACGCATTAGAGCTGATGGTCAGGCGAAGTCTTATTTTCAGGGATACACGGTAGTTCTTGAAAAACCTTCTGCCAACTTCACTTCCCTGTCTACAACCCCAGAGAAAGGACACTCAGCCTTGCTTCCATTCCTTACCAACTCCACCACTCTTCCAATTACCACAATATTCTCTTTTTGTGTTTTCTCCCTTTCCTTGGTATAAACAGACTCAAATTTCTCCTATCCGATATAACAAAAAACCAAAACCTTTTGCCCCATCTGCCCCTTAGGCTAAATTTCCATCTCTCTCTTCCTTTTCTGATCAAACATATCCACAGTAACCTACACTCACAGGCTCACGCTTTCCTACCCTATTCATTCCTCTGTCCCCACCACGGCTCTTTTAAAGGGCATCAATGAACGTTGTCTTTCTTCTTGTCCCTCCATCCCTACTTCTACCCAGTGGTGTAGACCCCTCCCAACTTTTTCATAAGTTTATAGAGACACATCTAACTATATATATTCACACACACACTGGTTATTGTTATGTGGCAATACATAGAATCAGGCTAATAATATTGGGCTACAACTGACTCCTCCCACTCTTCACTTAGCAAAACATCATGAATTCTTTCCAGGTTAAAACACCCAGATTTATCTCATTAAAAAAAGTGTTGTCTTGTATTTCATTGTATGGATGTATACAATTTATTTAACCATTTGCTCATTGATATTCAGGCTATTCTTTTTTTCCTGTCATCAATGATGGAATACATCCTTTTTAGACAAATCTTACGTACTCAGGCTAGGATTTCTGTAGAATATAGTCTTAGAAAGGAGACTGTTAGATCAAAGAGTATGTGTATTTAAAAATTCAACAGATCCTGACAAATAATTCTCTAAAAATGATGTATCAACTTTAAGCTCCCTGTGACAATGGTTACCTAAGTGTCCATTTCTCATCAGCAGTGTATGTTAAGATGTATTTTAATTTTTGCTAATCTAGTAGGCATCTCATTGTTGCTTTACAATTCAGTTTTTACATTAGCATTTTCATCTATTTATGAGTCATTTTATATCTCTTCCTCAGAGAACAAAGGAAGAGATATTGTGTTACTTTTCTAATAAGTTTATAGAAACTCTTCTTACAATATCTTAAAAGGATATTAACCTTTTTTCTGTTATATGTTTTGTTTGTATTTCCTCCCAGTCTATAACCTGTTTTTTAACTTTCTTCATAGCATCTTGAATACAGATACCACATATATAGTCAGGAATTGCTCACCCCAAATTAGAAAACTATTTGTCTATATTTTCATTAAAATTTTTTCCATTTATATTTTTAATGCAAATGGAGTTTATTTTTATATATGTTCTGGGATCTAACTAATTTTCCCCAAATGGTCAAGTATTTATTTTACACCATTTACTGAAGAATTATTCTTTCCCCCACTGTTCAGAAATGCCAGTTTTGAATTGGTTTCTTCCCAGGCATCATTCATTTCGATCCCCATCTGGCAATTGTACCTTTGGCTTCCTGGGTGCAGTATTTCTCTGGTTCTTTTTTTATTTCTATAATTCTATTTCAACCTTCTGAACTGATCCATTACTAGCTCTTCTTCCTCCTGCCAAATTCTACTGTTTTGCAATTTTCTATACTTGGCCTTCTCTTTTCTCTCTGCAAATACCCCCGTTGCCATCTCAGAGAGCTCCAATAAACTACTCTGTGCTAAGGACCTTCACGTCCAGATTTGCAGGCCCAAGTGAGGGGCTAGTCAGAAAGCCCCTCAGGTCACCTCAACTCCAAGGGGCTGTGATCTCACATGGTGGGTGGCCGTCTACATCTCCAAGTCAACCTGTCCCGGGTATACCTGGTACATGCCCTCTTCCACGCTCCGTACGTCAGCTAGTAGCAACAGTTTCTTATTTCCCTCTCTCCTCAGCCACCTGACTGCCATCGCTCAGACGCACATCCTGTGCCAACGACCCCCACACCTTGGCCCTCATTCAGTTATTTTAGTTCTCACAAGCAGGCCTCTCCGCTATCATTTGGTAAACCCGCTCAGAATTCTCTACTCCATTAGCCTCAAACCAACTGGTCCCTCTGACTCCTCTTACTGTCTAAAGTGGAGTCGTGCTGGGGATAGTAGAACCTTAAACTATTATTCGTCGCACACGAAAATTGTAATGTAATTTATATATACAGATAATCCCCAACTTAACGATGGTTTGACTTATGATGTTCTGACTTTATGATGGTGCAAAAGTGCTATACACTCAATAGAAACCATACTTCAAATTGAGCTCTTTTCCTGGGCTAGATATGATACGTTGTACCACACTCCCTTGTGAGGCTGAGCAGTGGCAGCCAGCCACAGCTTCCAGTTTACCTAATGATCATGTGGGTAAACAACCCATATTCTACAGGATAGCATTAGATACATCTTTAACTTCTGGTATTTTCAGCAACGAGGGGTTTATCAGGATGTAACTCCGTTGTAAGTTGCGGAGCATCTGTGTGTATAATACAAAAGCCATTAGTGCTTGATGAGTAGACAACTGCCAACGCTTAAATCCATGTGTCATTTTTTCCATTATTCCATAGTGTATTGCTACCACAATACGCAGGTTCAAGTTAAAAAGTAAAAAGACTTATTACTTTTGTTTCCTACTTGTAACCAAATGACAGAACTAAGAATACACACCCATCTTCTTGAGTGTCCACTGTGGGCACAACCCTTTAGTATAATAGGAGGACAAACTTTTTATAGGATCCTTTATGGACATGGAAACAAAGTGCTCACGTGGGCTCTAACGGGCACCCACCTGAGCAATAGAAAAAGTCTATCGTTAGGCTCATCACGTAAAGCTCACAGGCCCTGCTGTCCCCGCCTTCCTGTCAGCGGCAGAGCAGATGGGCTGTGCAATAGATCCAGGGCAACACGGAGCCTGTGACACCAGCGTTGGCGACATAGTCTGGCCCTGGCATGCCCTCGCACCCTAACAGGCTATAAGAACCACCAGAGAACCCATGACAGTCTTTGGAAGCCCCCAGGAGATCTCGTAAGAGGGACTATGTTAGCATGTTTCGATATGAAACCTTCATCAGGGACACCAATATAACAAAATAAACATCATGACAGTGACTCAATGCCAAAGTTATTTCTAAACGTGAGCCAACCAAAGGTTGATCAAACACTGAAATTAAGAAAGCATCTTTCCTTAATTTTGTTTTCCTCCCCTTAAAAAGAGAATCTTCATTCTGGAGACTCTCACAGCAGCATAACAAATGTCACTTCATACTGGAAACCAAGACCGTTAAGTACAACAAGGTATAAAGAATCACCACCCCTGCGAAGCCCACACTGTTTCTTGATAGAGGACAGTGATGGGTGTTTCCTGAGCAGTCGAAAGACTGTGCCACCTGGTAAGGAAAGCTGGTGTCAGTTCTTCCTCAGCCCAGAGGAGTTAAGATGATAACCCCCAGATCTGGGGATTTAAAGTGTTTCAGAAAGAAGGAGAGACTGTCACTCTGGGACCTCATCTAGCCAGTCACCCTCTTTTATTTTTATAAATGACAAAACCTAAAATCCACAAAGATAAGAAACCTGCTAAAGTAACACTGCAGCTTATGGAAAATTACCCCTCAGGTCTCCCAAGTACCCGGTCCAGAGTTTTTTTCTACTATATTACAAAGTAATTCACTTCAAGCTATGACTTCCTTGTAAATACCTTTATTGGGTATAATGATGCAAAATTTTGAAAATGTTAGAACCTTTAGCATAGATTCAATATACTCTTCTTTTTCCCCCCAGGACAATGATCCCTTGTCTCTAGGGAATCCAGGGGACAAATATTCTGCCAGGAATGCTGTGCTTTATTTGTTTTTCTGTTTTTGTTACCCTCTTGAAAAGGAGCCTCATTCAAGCATGTCAAAAGTCATATTCCAGACACAGGGTTATTACTTATTTATTTTCTAAGCAAAAGGGGTCTCCACACAGTCATCAGTGTTACCATCGGGAAGACAGATGATTAAAACAACAATAAAAATTCCACTATAGCCTGTCATGCTGTTCTACTTAAAAATTCAGTTTCAACAGTATTTTTAAAAGGCTTCACTGACACAATTCACTTCACAAACGAAACAAAAAAATGTTTGAGAGAATCATCAAGAAAGCAACCCCCACTTTCTAAGTAATCAATTAAATTTAAAACAGCTTCTAATTTCGCCCATTTAAAACCATATGCTAATGAATGATTGTTTAATAGATAAGAGCTCACAGATCCTTGTGCTGAGTCCTGTAAATTAAAAAAACAAAACAAAAAACTATTCAGGAAAAGAGAGAAAAGGGTTCCATTTATATAGAGCGCATAGTTTAAAGTGTCAGACGTGACCCAGACTTAGTATCAAGCGTCACTTTCCAGCGGCATCACCAAATACAAAGTGGTTTTACTCTGGTAGTGTGTTTTGGCCAAGACAGTAGTCACTGAACATGTGCCTGGCTGTCTTAACATCTGAGTATGGTCTCAAATAGATGAAATAAAAACTGCTGCCTTTAAAGGAAAAAGAGGAGCAAGTAAACATAACAAATCAAGAGAACATTACTGGTCTTTAAGAGAAAGGACATCAGTTATGAAAAGATCAGCTGTCTCCACGGAAATGATTTCTTTTCTTGAGATGAATACATTTAGTAATAAAATCAATTTTGTTACGACACTTGAAGATGTGCAGCCGTTTAAGCTCCTGAAAACAATCTTCACCCCCACATTCGCTCTAGTTCAGCTGTGGTGCTACCTGAGGCAAATGCCAAGACTCTCAAATGCCACCAGTAATTGGGATGTCCTGGCCCACGGAACACAAAGGTAAAGTGCAAAGGGAGAGTCCTTTAGAGAAAAGAATGTCTGGTGATAGCAACTCCTGCCTAATTTTAGAGCCTGACAGGTTTAAAGGAGAATGTTCACAAAAGGGTGTTGAGCTTCTCTTTTTATCGGAGTTGACAGAGGCCACTTGCAGGGCCTGTGCTAAGTGAGGCAAATGCATCTGACAAGGAGCAGAACTGCTCAGAAAACTGCTGGTCAAACAATGCAAGCAGGGGACAAGACATCCTGTCACCCAAAGAACTGGGCAAAAGGCAACCTTTGTGCCCCATTATCTTGTAAAACAAGGCGTATATGAAGAACTTTCTAGGACATGGAAGAGGCACTGCACATTTCTGTATTGTGCTTAGGTTAAAAATACTCGCCTGGCCTTAGAAATTTATAACCCTACCTATTTTCCAGGCATTTAACTCTGGAGGAGTGGGAAGGAGGTTAAGAGTCACCTTTACGCAGAAAATGGAAAGGGAAATTTCTATTCCAGATTGTTTTGGTTTGCTTTTCAAAGAACGGTTGGTTGACATTTTTATAACACTGGAGATTTAAAAACTCCTGTGGGGCACCTCAATTACAGCAAAGTCAGCCTATCAATAAGTCTATTTTCATTTCTGGACCATTTCTTGAGCACTCACAATGTGCTAAGTGCTACACTGATAGATTGCAGAAATGCATCAGCTCTCCGAGGTTCGGCCCCCTGTTCTTTTGAATAATAAACCTATTCCCAGTCTCAAGCTGGAACCAGAAATGAAACAGAAAAGTGGAAGGTTCTGAACACAAGGAAAGGAGGACAGTGGGAGAAGCACAGCTGGGTCTCGTGCTGTGGAGCTTTGATGAGTTTATTTAGATTTTAGAAGAATTCCTGTGTTTTAAGGTAGAAAGACATCCAGGGCTATAATGAATAAATATGACTTGATCGCAGAACAGAAAAGCTGTCTTCAGTTCTACGGCTCTGAGTTCTCCGTGGTCAATACAAACACATAATCAGACATTTTCACTAATGTGAAGGACCTACTACATGCAGAAGTGCATGGAAAGCAGCTCTGTTTTCGTAACAGGCATTGTTCCTAAGGGGGCTCTTGCAGAATGCATACGCTGCCCCGCAATAAGGCTCACCACAATGGAATTTAAAGTACCCGTGGAATGCACGTGTTTGTCTTGCTCTGCACGAAAAAGCATGATAACTCTATCATGGGTGGATGTGTGTGTGCGTGTGTGGGGGGGTTTATCAGCTCTGCAATGTTTGCATTCAATAAACATTTGCAGAATGAATAAATGAGTTAGAATTGCATGTGAAATGCTCTCTTTCTGACCCCCAAATACCTACCCCAGCCTGCCTTAGTTGCTGAGGCTCAAAGTCATTTGGATGCCTCTCCCACACCATTTTATCCCCACCCGTCTACACGGATGGGGGCCTGGCCTTCCAACAGGACTCCTGCTTCTAATCTGGGCATCTGTTACCAGATTACTGTCCCTGAAATCCTCCTTTTAATCTAGTGCACTCCCCAACTGACAACACGTAACACCTTCCCACTCTCCACAAAACGAAGTCCACCTTTAGACCGGCAATGAAAGCTCTCCCCCCTCTGCCTCCAACCTTCGTGAGTCCTTCTCAACCTAAACTGTCCTTTCCACTGCAAGTGCCATGTCACACTCCGACCTCTGCTCCCAATGTCACGCGCCTTTATACACTAAACCACGACTGAAATTTAAAAATAAATAAATAAGCAAATAATTGGTTTTCAGGAATTCACTTGTTTGACTACCCCCCTCTACTGCTACCCAATGGAGGCATCTTCAAAGCTACATCTCAGGTAGGTTCAACCACTGCTTGGTTATTTCTAGTAATAGGAAATAAATTTACAACAGCATATGTAGCAGCTCATTTCATTTGGAGCCTATTATCAGAAAGTTCTTTTTTTACTTGAAAATGTCAAAATAACTGAAAATATAGGAAACAAAAGTTAGCCAAGATTCTAGAGACAAAACCTAGTCATAGTCAATTCCTATGTAAGCTATCAACTAAAATTTCCACACATTTAAAAACAAATATTAAAATACCTCCAGTTAGTTTCTATATTTTTCTTTAGTCCCTACTTTGTCAAAATATGTTTATTTTTCTTGATTTGTTTAAAACACTTACATAGTTCTTACCATGTACCAAGCACCAGTCTAAGGGCTTTATCAATGTTTCCTCATTTTAATCCACATATGTGGTCCGTACCGTGAATACCACCCATTTTTTCACAGGGGGTCACTCTGGCTCAGAACAGTAACTAGTCCAAGTCATACATCGCCTAAGTGATGGAGTTGGGATTTGAACCCAGGCTGTTCTGACTCCAGACTCCCTTCTCTCAGCCACTATAAACAAGGGATCAGCAAATCCCCAGCCCCTCTTTCCGACACCCTCCTGAACCCGGGTGGCACAGCTATTGTGCCCCCGTATGTCTCCCTTCTGGGGCTGCGTGTCTATTTACCTCTGTGTCTGCGGTAGCATGGTACCCTGAAGACAGTAGGGTAGGCACTTTAGAAAACAAATGCTGGATAAATGCATGAATGAATGCTCAAAGCGGACCCTATCCTTCAATTGAACAGCATAAAGATTTTAAATGCAGTTTATTAAAAAAAAAATTCCATACAAATAGAGCAGCTTAGAGTCTGGCATCAAAATGCTTGTTAAGCTGAAAAGTAATAAAATACACATTAACTCTGGTTGAGGGACTTATGAGGCTATATAAGCATGGATAAGGTTACAAATCTCCAACTTATTATTAATGAAAAATATTTAACATCTAACATTTTCCTTATGTGTAGCTGTTAATCTATTTTAGCAGTGCCATGGCAGGGAGCTTTATGGCTTTTCAACTGTTTAGTTATGATAATTTACTGCATGAGATTGCACCTGCACCATAAACCCCCAACAAAAATACTTGAAATCCATTTCAAATCCTCATCAACTCAAAACTATAGGAGACTGCTTATTTATTTTATTACATTAGAAAAATAAAATCAATAACCAAAATATTGGAAAGACAAATTCTGGACAGAATGTTCAGTAATAGGACAGAAGAGAACTGTACAGCTTTAAAAATCTGTGGTTAGTAGTAATGCATTCCTTAAAAGCGTGAACTCACAGAGAGAGGCAGATGTTAGTGAGACGGGAAAGCAGTGTGTGTGTGTGCAATCAAGCAGTTTGTGGCAGCGGTGGTGGTGGGCTGGGGGAGGATGAAACAGAACTTCATCAAGCAGAGCGTGGCTCTGAATTAAGGACAACAAAGACAAAAGCCCAGGAACCAGGAAGCTGGCATAACCGTCCAACTACCATTTGCCGTGTGTACATCCAAGGCAAAACTGAGATACAGCAAGACACTGTGAGAAAGAAGCAAATGCACACACAATTTTATTGCAGAAAAATGAATGACCGGAATACTGAAAAGGTGAATTTGGAAGTAAAATTCTCTGGCACAAAGACATGTATGCGAGTTTCTGTTGGATACATCCAATGCTGCTATTACACCTCTACTGAAGTCTCAGACAACACAAATGCAAATCATCAAAATAAACCCCTCTGGTGAGTAACAGGCAAGAAGGAAATCCATCACAGATGATTTCAAGTCACTTAAAGAACAATCATTAAGAAGCCAGCTCATGAGCACCAGGGTGCATTTCACAACCCCCACTGGGAAATGGGGGGGGGGGGACACGTAGGGGGGAGCAGAAGCAGACTCACGCTGGTGAAGGCAGGCTGCAAAGCGGTGGTCAATTAGGGGACACAGAACTAGAGGCTCAGAGGAGCATCACAAATAGCTGGCGGGGGGCCACTCACCAGGTGGGAAAAGAGGAAGGGGAAAAATGAAGGCAAATCACAAAGTTCAGAAATGCTGCTGCGAAGGTACAAGCACAAATTCTTCTGTGATTTATATTCTAAGCTTGGCTGTGTGAAATGTTTTATATTTGTGCAGCAGAATAATAGCAGGAAAAATCTTATCAGTGAAACCGTATGTAGCTTTTTTTCATTTTCGATGGCTATGAAATGCTCCCCTCCTGCCCCGCCACCTCGTTTACCCCAGCACTATCATAATGGAAAAGATCTCGTCTATTCATTTTTAAATGTCTTAACATGTGGAAATAATCTACTTTCTCTCTCTCTCTCTCACACACACACACATCACCTTTTTATTATCACCAGTAATCAAGGTGGCGTTAAGGGCGTGAAAAGTCAAAGTCTAAGAAAAATGAAAGCTTAAGATGAAGAATCAAATCATGTTCACGGAAGATCTAGAAAAATACATCATGCTGTTCGGATGATAGATGGCATTCAGGATGGTGGACAGGAACGTGTGACAATTGGGGAGCACCAGGATCTGTGTGCAGAAAAGCTGGCTACAAAGCCAGTACACTGAATACCAAAACTTTAACTTACTGAATTTCGCATAATGTCTCTACTACCTAGTAATGATCACACAAGGCCCAGGGCTGTCAGGAGACCCGTCATTCCATTTGAGGCAGCTGGGCTCACTGGCCCCACACACAGCCTTCAGTCCACTGCTACCTGACTTGCGCTGGCCGCTCTCACGATCAAATGCTCAGGGCCAATCCCAGCACTGCCCAACTTGCATCCCCCATCACTTCTCTACAATGCCATGCCATCCTCCTTGAAACTTCTCCCCTGGCTCCCGTGATGCAAGCTCCCTGCACCCCCACAAATTAAATATGGATGCAACCATATTTAACATACCATTGGGGTTTTCAAGCTGTGCCCATGGGTTCATCGACGACCACCACTGCCAGCCTTCATGACTCTCCCTGACTCCAGACCCTTGTTCTCTAAGCATCTGGTAAGATGCCCCACGCACACCTGGCACAGGCCTTTTCAAGGGCTCCGCATCGTACAGGGGATAAACCCTCACCCCATCTGGGTGCAGACCAGATGCTCAGGGTCTGGACCTGTCTCCTTTTCCAGCACACCTTCTGCTGGGGGTGGGTGGGGGTAAAGGTGAGGGTGGGGGCTTAGCCATGGTGCAGATGATACCTCTGCTTGTGGACACGCTCTCCTTCCTCCACTGCCCTTCCCCTGTCTGCCCAAAGCTCCTTTCCAGGAAGCCTTCTTCCCAGGAGCAGTCTTAGGTACGCCTCCTCTTCTGGCTCCCACAGGGGAGGACGATCAACTTTCATCGAGTTTCTCCTGTCATCAAACTGGTAAAAATGTTTGATTACTTCCCCATGTCCCCTAGTACACTCTATCCTTCCTTACGTTCCCAGCACTGCCAGATACAAGGTAGTAGCTTAATAAATGTGAAATAATTATTTTTATTTCCTTATGCAATCTTCTCACTTGAAAATTCCATCTTATGTACATCAGTATTAGTCAGTCTAACTATCACAGACATAAAGACCTCTGAGGCACAGGGACTTCCGGGACCCACTGAGACTAACACAACACGGGAAGACATCTCAGGAAACACAAACAATGAAGACCCATACATACAAATCAATAACAATACTGAAAAGAAGGAAAAGGAAACTGAATGCACGAATAAGAGGCTGCTTTAGAAAACATGTTAGAAAAGCCAAAAGCCAAAGGGAGAAAGTTAAGCATCCAAAGTACAAAGGAATAAAAAAGTAAATAAATAAAAACATTTTAAAAATCCAAAGTAATGATCACAAACTTTCATAAGACAAAACAAGGAATGAGTCAATTGAATTTACATGTTAGTAACATTACTTTTTTTATAGGTCAACTTGTCTAAAAGGTTCCCAAATATTTGTAAACAGGCAACGACACAGTAAATGTGTGCTAGAAAAATATTTAAACAATTGACTTTGCTGCTCGAAGAGGGAGGGGCAATATCATTTCCTACCTTGGTCACAGGCTATGACTTAAAATACTCTTACAGACTAGATCACACAAAAAAATCCCACAGAAGTACAAATGGTAGTAAACGTTCATTTTCTGACAATATTTGTTGGTTTTGAACGGACAGGATCAATTATCATAGGAGAGGAGAGGGAGATAGAAATTTTACAGCAAGGAAGTATTCCATATTTATGTTTCCGGCATAATATAGATACTGAAGCATGCACCATCTATCGGGCCCCTCTCATTCAAGTATTTATAGGTATCTATTCTGTGCTCTGAACTCTGGGGACACAGCAGTGGCAAAACCTCTTCCTAAAGGGAAGACAGACGAACACATAAACAAATGAAAAAATCATGTCAGCTAGTGGTAAGTACAATGGGGCAACAGTACAGTTGGATGCAGGGTAGAGTGGGTGGGAAAGGCTGTGCTGTCTTAGGATGAAGAGGGAAGGGATCTCTGATCGGTGCAGTGAAAATCAGTGAAGGAGTGAAGGTGAATACCAAGCAGAAACAGGAGGGAGGGGTGTAGTGTTGGGCGTGGGGAAAGCCTGCTCGTGCTCATATGCAAGCAAAGCAGGAAGGCCAGTCTGACAGCAGCTGAATGGATGAGGGGCAGAGGGCAGAGGCCAGACTGGGGGATCTGTGGGCATTACTCAGCGCTGGTCAACTACCAGACACACAGAATCATAAGGGCTATGCTAGTTATTAAGAAGTCGCTTTATCCTGTGAAACAGTAGCAAATAGTCACTTCCTTTTGACCACTGATTTCAGAACTGGCTGCCCTGCCTGTTACTATGACCCTAGCCAGGAAGACTGCCTGCTAATAAATCAAGAATAACATAAATCATTCACTCAACCTGACACTGACACAATCTCTCAATAGTGTGGAAGTAGTATGTTTATAGGAGACTGTCATTCACAGAAGTCAGCCTAAGAAAAGAGTTTGGCTACATTACACTTACATTTTCCCACTGACGACAAAGCACCATATTAGAGACACCCAGCAGAGAGTGCCACGTTCATCTCTACCACAAACTATCTCTGCTATTGGCCCCGTAGCTTGGGGCAAGCCCTGTAGCTGTGGAGGAGAGAACAGTCTAGGGGGGATCCCGGTCAGGAATGGTAGGAGGGAGAGGGAGGTGGCCTGAAGGGGTAAGACAAAAAGGCAGGTGGGCAAGGAAGGGCTGGGGCGAGTGGATGGAAAAATGAAGAATGAGGACGGCAGTGCTGGCTACATGGATGCAGCCCAGGGGGTCACTGGTGGCCGGCAAGCACCTGTGCTGCTCCCCTGCCTCCAGCATTGTCACAGGCCCTGCCTCCCTCCTCTCACAGACCCTGGGCATCTGAGAACCAGTGGGGCCCAAGCCAAGTCCCTGGGTCAAATGGGTCCACGGAGGGGTAATGGGGGCCCGAGAGCTACACGCAGAATTCCGAAAAGCTCAATGGGAAGCAGACCTGTAAGACGAGGCTGCACGGATCAGCCTGCAGCTAACATCAATTCAGGCGAAGCAGAAGCTCGACTGGCAGTTCTATATTCAGTAAAGAAGGAAAATAAACTACTATTTAAAAAACAAACTCTCCTATAATTTTGAGCCCGCCAGAGCAAACCATGTCCTTGGAGGAAAAAAGGTGACTATTCACTAGGTTTTCCAGAACTGCTTGTATTTTTTGAGAAAATACTTGGAAAAATGAAAGCTTAGAAATGATGGAATGGATTTCCATTGACAGAATTTTAGGTGCTGCGGTCAAAGGATGGGGCCAAGTACAGAGGAGACCCCCAAACTCCACCAAAGCTCATTCTGCCTTCTCTAGGGAGGGTCATGTGGTATCAGCAGGGTGAGTCTCACGCGTGCTGTTCTCCCTCCTTCCAGCACATGCAGGATGGTCATCACCCGCTGCCCACTCAGAAGCTGGTTTGTCTTCATGACATGGTGTTGGCCAACAATACATGGCTGGGGGTGGGACGTGTTGCTTCTAGACATCAGGAATGCAGGCCATTAGGGATGTGACATGCTTTCTGTGTCACGGGGACAGACAATGCTTGGGTGGGGACAACACGCGGGAATGAGACAGACACTTTCTGAATTTAAGCCCCCGAGATTTTGGAGGTGCTTATTAACTGCAATGGCCTAGCCTACCCTGACCTATACAGAAAAGAGCAGCTAGGAAGGAACCCATTTGAAAGAAATAGAAAATTCTACCTCTCAATATTTGAGTCTTCCCACTCAAACTGAGTACATATCAAAAATGTACATATTTCAAAATTTCAAAGCTACTTTTTGATTTTTAGTTGAAACTCAAAATATTGTTTGGAAAAAAAATAGGTAAAAATATAGAGAATTCAGGGTCTAAGAGGTCTCACAGAATAAAAGTAAGGAGCTGCTACTTGGAGTTGCAACTCTGAGGCCCCCAGCCTCTCTTGTGCCTACGTTCTTTCTTCCTTCCTGGCAGAATGGAGGAAATGTGCCTCCTTCTATGAAGGCCAGTCCCTTCACCAGGGCGTGGGACTCCCTCACCCTGGCAAGGAACTCGGCTCCTATGGTGGTTCCCTTCCTACTGGAACCAACCTATCAACACACCAAAATAGTTTGGTTTCTCCCACCTTAAGAAGACATGCCACTGATTTCATACATCCCTCTTATTGCACGCAATGACACTTCTCAAAAGACTGTCTATACACATGGTTTTCCATTTCCCTCTCCTCTCATATCTACTCCCGGATCTGGAACTTAACTGCCATGAAAGCTATGAAAGTCTCCATTTATAAAATGTTTCATGAAATTAAAATTTGATTTTTTTGGATTAATGTGTTTTAGCATAGCTGTACAAGTTATTCTTCAGGAAGAAAATGACAAATTTAAAAAGTAACCTGGAGAAGAAGGAAGAGAATGGGGAGAGTGGGAAGATATAAACCACAGCTATTAAAAGTCAGAGATGCTCAGTTAATCTCTCAGGGATTATTTTTTTTTCTTAAATTTTAAAAAGTCACAAAATGTAAGCTTTTCAGAGTACAGCATTAACACACGATTGTTGTAACTAGGAAAATAATGCAATGCAATAATGTATGAAAGCAAAACTAATCCCCCAACCCGTCAATCACACTCACCCACAGGACACCCGTATTATAAGCACTGTGTACTTCTCCTCCCCTCTTTTTCAATACACCTGTTCAGCCACCATCTGCTCCCATTGCTCATTGAAAGCACTCTTGTCAAGAGCACCAATAAATCCACTTTGTCAAATCCAAGAACTGTTCTTCATTCCTTATTTGTCTAACCAAATACACTGCGTGTTGCCTGCCACTCCCGCCTTTCAATGCCCTTTCCTCGACTTCCCGGTGTGTGGTTTGTTGGTTCTCCTTGTGCCTCTCTGGCTGCTCCCTCTCAGGCTCCTTTGCTGGTTCCTCGTCCTCCTCCCAACCCCTAGATGTGGGCTCAGTCTTGAGCCTTCGTGACTCTTTACATGCTCCTCCTTGTGATTCTGTCCTTGCCCCCGGATTTAACAATACGCTTATGCTGAAGATGCCCACACTTGTACTCCAACTCGGATCCCTCCTTTGACCTTAAGACTCAAATATACAACTCCACACTTGACATGGCCACCTGATGACAAGTTAACAGGCACCACACACCTGACACGTCCAAAACAGTTTTCCTCCCAAACCCACCGCCAGCTACTTGATCCACGGTACCAGCTGCCCAGATCAGAAGTCTTGGTCATCCCTGGTGTGGACCTTCCCCTCCCTTACGCAATCCCTTAGGGTGTCCTGTTGATTTTACCTTCCGGATGTATTCCAAACACATTCTTCCCCATGCCCACAGTCCCTGCTTTCGCCCAGGCTTCCTTCTCTCTCTGCTGGTCTTCTGCTACACACGTCTCTCAGCTCCCGCTGTGTGCACATTGCCCCTTCACTTTATACTCCACACAGTGGCAGATGGTTTCTTAGATCGGACATGTCACTTACTAATGTAACACCCTGCAGGGCCTCCCACCACACTTGGGATCCTTAACAAAGCCCTCGCGTGGCACAAGGCCCTGCGCTTCCCACGGCCATCAGCCATGTCCCTCTGACTCACCATGCCCCAGACTGCTCGCAGGTCCTCTCTGAGGCCAAGTGCTTCGTTCTCAGGGCCTTACCGCCAACATTCTGGTTCTTTCCCCCTCATTTTCACATGGTCACTTCCCCCATAACCTTTAAGTTCCCACTGAAATGAAAACTCCAGGGGACTTTGTTGACCACTCGATCGACACTGGGCCCCTCTGTCATTCTTGGTGACAGTCCTTTGTCTCATTCACAGTCCTCCCCCAACTTTATTTTTCACGTTTATTTTCTGTTCACTTGTCTTTGCTTATATATCCCAAAGGGCAAAGATCACATGTCTCTAGGTCACTGCTACGTTCCTAGTTTTTGGCACAATGCTTAGCATGGAGTAAATTTTTAACAGACACACAGACTGGATGAAGGAAGTGGTTTTTCCCCATCTCACCTCTACCCGACAATGCTGACAGAAATTTCTTAACACGTTGCGTACGGTGGGGTTTAAATCCCTCGTGAAGATTCTCGTGATCCGTACGCAACGTGTTAAGGCAGGAGAGGAGAAGGCCCACGGGCAGTGGTACATGGACTTGAAGGAAGCCTAACAGTCTGGAGGGGTGAACAGAGGCAGCGCCAGCAATGCCCCTAACACTCCTTTGTCCTTTCTATCGCGGAGGAGTCTGAGCAATGGTGCAAAGTCGGCACTTCCAACAGAGGCCCATCTGCAGGTTCTCAAACAACACACTAGCCACCATTTAGAGCATTCATGTTCTTCTCTAATCTTTTCCAAATATTTCAATTAGCTATATGCACATTAAACTTTGGCATTAAACTAGATATATTCTATACAAAACATGGAAAACTTCAGGGTCCAGATGTAGGCAGCACATAACATGATTTTCACTTGCACCCTAAATGGTTTTCTCTTTGAGATTCAATTTTATAATTACCCATTACCTTAATTGGAATCAAAGAACATATTCTCTGTTTATGCATATTAATAGTTATATCTACATATATATACACACATACGTATATACAAACAAACGCAGCTGGAGGCAGGGAGGACCCAAGACATCATCTATTACTAAACTCAGCAGAACCGACCAACAGGTGATTTTAAATGCACACGCGTTAACACGGGCTGCACTTACCAACACAGCCTGAGTAGATGCTTTACATTTCTTTCGAGACATTAACCAGGGTAAATGATGAGGCTTTCTCTAGGCTGTTAAAAAAACTCACAATGTCTTATGTAAATTTCTACATGAAGACCCAGAACTACCTACACCTCAGGGTACTCAACTGTCGAATTGTGACAGTCCAATCAGAGATGCGGGCATGGCTTCTAAGGGTGGCAGCACCCCGCTTAGGAGCTTCGCAGAATCTCAGAACCGTGCTATGTGCCAGTTATGCCACCGTGTGACTTGGGACAACTTCCCTAACTTCCCTACGTAGGCTCTTCATCTAGAAAATGAAGATCGTGAGATAAGGATGGTTTTTCTCTGAAGAAATGAGATAATACAGACAGATCAGTGGCACAGAGTCTGGCATATTGTGTGCCCACTCTCATGCTATATTTTCAAGTAACAGCTGACTACCCCCTTTTCCTGCCTTTTGCTTTAGACTGAGATCCCAAAGGGAATAAGAAGAGAAGCTTCTATAGAGGAGCTGAGACTTGGGTGAATACTGGAAAGTGTGTAGTTTCAGAAACTGGAGCACAGAAAAGGAGTCGTGCCAGGATAGAGCACGGAGGGAGGAGAGCCAGGCAGAGGTGAGTATGGTGAAGGGGCTTGGGTGGGAGGTGAGCCTGCGTGGGATGGCGCAGAGTAATTGGGGTGGGGATTCAGGGCAGTAAGGTGGCACCTTTGCAGGGATAGATGGAGGAAGGCATCAAGATGTGGGTAGAGGAGCTCGTATTTGACACAGACAATGACCAGGGACCTGTCTGTGCGTGTCTCTGTTCAGTACCTTCAGGACACCTTCCAGTTCACAAGATTTACCATCATGTTTGTCCCTATTACAACATTTCAAATCTGCCTCTGATACTTTGTCAGCCCTGGGCGTGAACAGAGAAAAATTAAGTATACTCCTCTAAACCCAGATCAGGATACACTTGATCCCAATCAAAAGATGATATTTATAGAAATGGAAAAATGTCCCTCCCTTCTTCACAGACCAGTGAAGTTAGGCCAGTAGTGGTGTTTCCTCCAGGGAGATAATGGAATACCGGCAGTGCTGGGTCTATTTTTACTCACCCCGTCATCCATCGACCATCAGTGTAACTACAGGCAAAGGGGAGAGGAGGGAGGACGTTGTGTAGCAGGTGGAGAGCCTACACTAAGCGCCATGGTCTCTTCTCACCTTTTGCCCTAAAAGAGTAGAGCAGGAAGCCCAAGAACACTGTCTAGGTGGCACCTGCAGAAGAGGCAGGGGCGTAGGAGTGATACTATCGCAGAAAAGCAGGGAAAAGATTACCCTCAACTCTCTCCTGCTGAGCTTTCTCAATGCAGAGAAACTCTAAACAATGATCAGATTCCCAGTTCCACATACTCTCCTCATCCTATCCTTTGTCTAACGTCACCTATTAAAAAGGCAAAAATACACAGATAGACGCTGGAATGGATGTATGCCTCTAAGAGGAAGCAGGTAGCAAGGGCGCCTGCTTTGGGCACAGAAGGTGCTTTCCATGTTCAGTACCCAAGAAGCAAAGGTCTTGTTTGGGCTAGAGCTTCCAAAACAAATCTGTGAATATTCTTCTGAATTTGAGTTAGAAGCCACCAGGTACCAGTATTGGCATTAATGCCAACCCGAGTAGGATCGTCAAGTCCAGCAGAGACGAAATGAAAAAAGCAAAACCATAAATACTTACATTTTATTTCAATTCTGCACATACTCTAAATGGAATTTCAAGCTGCCACACAGTGACCAACATTTAATACTCAAATAAAGCTCCTCAGATTAAAATATAAATGTAGGGATATATATATATATATGTTTATGTATATGACATAAATAAGTGGGTAAGGCAATGAGAACCTCCATTAACACACGATAAAGAGATTAGAAGTGAACACTACAATAAATCAAAATACTCATAAACACTTGAAAAACGAATTTATGGGCCCTTATTCTCTCCCCTTTCACACAGAAGGTATTTTTATTAAAAAGTTCCATAGGAGTCTACAAAGTTAGCCATTGGATACTTACATGATGTACAAACATACTTTTAGAGGTAAGGGATCTTAGGATTTAGAAGCCCTTTAATATAATTTGTTTATTTTAGAGGTAAAAAAAAAAAAATCCCACGGGGCAGCCGATGGCTCAGTTGGTTAGAGCACGAGCTCTCAACAACAAGGTTGCCAGTTAATTCCCACGTGGGATGGTGGGCTCTGCCCCCTGCAACTAAGAGTGAAAACGGCCACTGGACTTGGAGCTGAGCTGCGCCCTCCACAACTAGATTGAAGGACAATGACTTGGAGCTGATGGGCCCTGGAAGGACACACTGTTCCCCAATATCCCCCAATTAGGAAAAAAAAAAACCCCACAAAAAATAAACCTCAAAACCAAAACAAACAACTGAGCCTATAGAAAGCACAAATAACATCCTGATAACAAAATGTGCACAATGAGCAAAGTGATGGAGTTCTACGTTCTTGTTTTGAGTTAAAACACATCGATTGAGTTTTTAATTTCCTTTAATTTCCCTCTCAGTTCATCTGTAAAATGAGAAGACTCAACTAGATGAACCCTAATGTATATGCAACTGGAAGGCATGCAACTTTGTCCAGAGCCCAAAACCATAGAAGCAGAAAGATACACACCTAGAAAAAAGCAACAAAGCAGCTATGGAATTAGGGACCTGACCAGCTCCTGGAAGGATGATTCACACCGTGCTTCCATTCCAAAGAGGAGGTCTCTCAAGGATGGCCTGTGTCCCCGTCCTTTGCAGGTAAGTGCAGGAGGGCGGCAGGGAGTTGGTTATCCCAGGCATGAAGAAGATTCTAGCACAGAATTAAACACCTGAAGAGCCATCTGACACTAGCTTATCTAGCTTCCTCATCACGCCAAAAAGAACCCGTTAGAGTTCATCTTGATTTTAATGCTCAAAATAGCCTCACACACGCTTGCATCACACTTCTGCTAAAGTCAAGACAAGAGTTCAGGAACAATGTACACTCATGTTCTAGAAGCAGTGTTAAATGTCTTTATGCACGGGAGAAGAGCCTTTTGAAAAAGGCGAGTCTCTCTTCACAGTGTGTTATTTCTGCTGTTCACAATTATATTTGAAAATTCAACTCTGTTGGAGTCTTTGTTTTTCCAACCCAGATCCTCAGACTTAGGTACCTGGCCACCAGGCGGCGTTTGAGTTCCTTGGTCTCAGGGTCCACACCAAAAAGTTTTTGCTAAGTAAGGCCTGTTTTGCCTTGTGTGGCAGATTGCTATTAGGTTGGTGCAAATGTAATTGCGGATTAAAAGGTTAAAAATAACTGCAAAAACCGCAATTATGTTTGAACCAACCTAATAGTTGTCTCCCAAGATCCATTCCCCCTGTTTCCTTGATAATAAGGCCCCAGTTTTCAGCTGGGTACATTTTTTTCCTGGGCATAAAACTACATCTATAAAACTCCGTGCATTAGGTGGAACCACGTGAGTACGCTTTTGCCAAAAAGATAAAAGCAGACATAATACATGTCATCCTCTCATGAACATCCTTATAAGACAGCTGCCAAGTACCTCCACGCCACCGCATGCCCTCTTCTTCCCCATCGCTGCCTTCCTACTGGCTGGAAAGTGGATATAACACGGCTGGAACCCCAGCAGCCTTCTAGCACCATGAAGTAATGCTCAGAACAGAAGCCATGCGTGATGAAGCCGCAAGACAGAGGAAGCTTGGATTCCTTAACACCTTGGACACCAAGTCCGCCCGACTACCCCTATGCTTTTAAGTGAGAGGGAAATAAACGTCTCTCTCCTTTAAGCTGGTTATTTTGACTTGTCCCCTACTGCTCACAGCTGAATCTAATCTGAGTAACACACCTCGAGATTCAGATTCATTTTTAACAACAGAATTATTAAAATGGCAAAGGTAAGTACCATCAGCACACATACTATTCATAGATGATACTACGCTACTGATTCAATCAGTTCTAATAAGAAGGAAGTGACTCTCTTCTTTTTAAAAAATAGGATAATGAAATATAGCACTTTTTTTCTCAACATGGTTTTCTAGCCAGGAGCTGGAGCTGGTTGTTAGCTGTAAATAAGCTGAAATCTACCCACTTCAGTATCAGCAAAGCCCCTCAACCAGCATCTTTCATGGATCTCAAAGGCCATGATTCTAAGACCAATATAAACAAAGTTTAAACCTATATACTCAGTATCATCTGTAGAAATCTAAATATTAAAAACTTTGTATATACTCCAATGAGTATAGTTGTCACCCATGGTACAGAGTTTATGTAGAGCCTGATCTCTGACAGTTACGGCTTCTAATACAGCATTTTAAAAGCACAATAAACCTGGACAGCATTCTAGAAGTCAATCTAACTGTTCAAATCAAATCAGCATCTGTTCCACTCTAACAGCTTGGCAGAGCAAGCTGTGCAAATCCCCGTGATGCTGAGTCCCTGCCAAGTCTCCCAGGAGGGTCACCTAATGGGGCTTCTTTCCCTGGCACGAGTTCAGCTGCTTTCTGGTTCTCCATCTCCCTGCAGACCCCCTTCATAGTTTAAGTAGGACTCATTGCCTCAGCAAAGTTCAGAGACACTCAGAGGCAGGTGAGCACAGCTCTGGGTCAGCCTGGAGCTTTCATCCGCTTTGCCACAGGAAGCACACAGAAATCTCCCGAGGCCTATCTTTATGGGGATGGATTGCTCAATTCTCAAGGCCACCTTGTGATTTTTACTGCAAGTACGTTATATTCTCAGGTTGCTGCAAAGTAATGTCCTTTTCTAAAACATGGAAGATTTATTCCATGTTGAGTGAGATGGAGACTGCAGCAACTGTAGACTTGGGCCCCATAACTCATTTCTCTATTGTAAGATAGCAAGAAAGCAAAGACTCTTATCTTTTATAGTCAAATTATAACAGCTGATATGTAAAGGGGAAAGAGACATAAACATATATACTCTGAATATAAATATTATGCCTTCAATCTAGAATGCTTGCTTGACAAAGAGAATTTTAAAGATGAACAGGAATCTGTTTACGCAAAAGTGTGTCACCATGAAGCATAATATAAAAAATAACACAAATACTTAGGCAATAAATCATCAAGAACAACTGATTGCACTTAAAGCAGTTTTCTAATTACATGCAAGCAGAGTAACCCCTCAAAAAGTTCCCCCACTCACTGTTCACTAACATGTTGTGAAGATTTATAACCTATACATATTGGTGAAAACATAGTGCTACAGAAAACATTGTCACTAGTTCAACAGGCAGCTCACCAAGGAGGTGGAGGAGTCAATATTTAAAAACTGTATGTGCCATGCATGTGCTCTGCACAGAAGTTAATGAGTATTAAAACAGTAATGTTCTAAGAACATGTTCTCTGAATGAATGGCAAAGCCGGTATGCTAGCAACCACAAATTAGGTACCACCAAGATTAGAAAGATCTAGACTAAATTAAAGAGAAAAAATTCCTACTCCTCCTACCCCAAGGCATCTTGGTAAACCCAAAGAATCATCTGATTTTAACATTTCTGTTCAGATCACCAGCAAACCACCTTTTGGATGGTCGTGATGTTTCCTATGTATTATTACAGGTAAACCTCAGGAAAGTAAAGTTCCTATGAAGTACAAGAGAACAGGAATCTATGTTAAATACTTATAATTCTTACTATTTTTGTACTATATTAAGTTTGCTTTTGCCCCATAAAATTGAACCTTCCCTCTGATTTATTGTCTTTTATAAAACGTGGAAACTGTTGTTAATGGAGTTTATTCACAGTACACTCAGTTCACTTTTTCACATCAATAAATGGCGCTTTTCATTTTGGGAGGAGAATAGCCAATCTCTCAGCGGGCTGAACAAAAATGAGATACCGAGGAACCAAAAAGAGCATTTTTGCTACATGACATTCCTTTGTCACGCCACATTCAACCACAGCGCAAACACTACTCCACCCACAGACAATAAGTGCCAAAGGCGAACCCAAAGCACAGGATACTGAGGGCACGATTCCCTTCTCCAGGAATTTACAGTGAAATTATGAAATTACACTGCTATGAAAAGGCAGAGGCAGTCTCTGAATGAAGAGTGGTGGTAAAATTGTGGAGGAGTCTCAGTGGAGAAATGGCAGCTAAGACAGCACCCATCCCTCGGAGCCCCGCCCAGCTCCCACCTCTGCGGTGAGGGCTCCCTCCCTGATCTCTGTGGTCTCTGACCCTGCTGGTCTCTGACACCACAGTACAGACTGAAGCCTGCACCTTTCCCTCCATCGCTGTGCTAACATCCTGGAGGTGTCTGATCTTCCAGATCTGTAGGTCTCAACTTTCCAGGCTGACAATAAATTTCCCAAATATATTTATATAAATTAATATAAATTGCCTATGCCTGGAATTTCTCTATATTCAAACAATACAACCCGGTGTTAAATGTCATGTCATACATATTTGTTGACAGACTAAATTTGACTAACATTTTTTTATTACTTAACTTTTGTTTAAAATGAAACATATTACTGATTATAAACATAGACAGATTTTGCAGGTAAAACACTATTACCAAACCTGCTTAATAAATCAAACTTCTGATGTCCAGTATTTCAACTTCTATTTAAAGACACGGGCACAGAGATTCTAATCAAAATTATGTGGTCATGTTATTTCACAATAAAAGAAGGAAAAAAAAGATTTGTTCATTGCAGATCTGATAAACATATCTAAAACTAAATTTTTAATGTATCCCAGACTGGAAGAAAAATAAAGTTTTCCAGAATCTGATTGTCAAAATTATGTTTCTGATACAGATCAATTTTGTACCCACAGCTACAGTCAGGAATAGATAAAGGCTATACAGATAGCAGCTTTCTTCTATGTCTGTCAGCAAAATACGACAACACATCCTTCACCCTCGGATCCCCTTCAAAATGCTCTGGGTGCTGGGTGAATGCAGATCACACAAAGAACAGCCCACTGCAGCCCACTGAGCCATGTGTGATGCTGACGACCCCCCACCCCCACTCCCACCCCCAGCTTGGTCTGTCTTACCAATTACCACCACTAACTGCACCAACCAACCGTGCAGGACAATGAGTGCTGCGGTATTTACTTCACAACAACAATGGTACTTCACAGACTGTTTAGAACGAAGGACAAATACTCTGGGGATCTTCTTTTCAAATTACACATGGAATAAATATAAACACCAGGACCAAGTGGAATCAAACGCGGCATTACCCTAAAGTGACCGGAAACAAAAAGAGAATATCTTTTCAAAACGCTGTGGTTTCTCTGACACACCATCAGGATGTTTTCCACGTGCACACAAATCCCTCTGGAGGGCCCGCTTTTACAATGGGAGGTCACTGTCGCCAGCACCCCTGAGCACCGAGTCAAATGTGAGCACTTCTGCCACGGTCACACTGTGTGTCCAAGCGCTGCCGCACACACCTGAATCTCAGGCACAGCAAAACGGATGTGGAGTGATGCCGTCTACGGTGTTGTGACATCACAGTGCATTTCAAAGGCATCTTTACACAAGAAAAGATTCTATTTTAATAACTCAGTGCAATGTGTATGATGTATGATCAACAGAAATAAAATCTATTGGCATTTTCCACAGAGGCTATACTCTGCCCACAGGAACATCTCCATTTTTCTAAAACATGGAAATGAGGAGCAGTACATTTAGGGTCTGTAAACCAATGTGTTCTGTCCAGTTACCATCTCTTTCAATTTTTACCATGAATCTCCCCCCGCCTTGCTCCTCTACTGCAGCAGTACAAATAAAAGGTCTTAAGTAGTTGCGTAGCTCAATTGTCAGGGAAGTTTTCATTGCAAAGTGGAGAGTCAGGCACAAAAGAATTCAGTGAGTTTTCCAACACAGGCAACAGGCAGCACCCAAACATGCTTCCTCTCCAGTTTAATCTGGAAATTTCTGGCAGCTCTGTACACGGAGAGATTCCTACTCCACACAAGCACTTGCTCAGCTGTCAAGGTTTATCTTTTCACTTATAAATGAAACAATACACATTAGGTGGTAACTAGCTTCTTTGTGTATCACCTATAAAGAATACTGCTATCATCAGAATAGAAAAACCCAGCTACCTGGCGGGACAGACAACTCCAACCATCCTCACCGAGAAGGAAGTTACTTCCTTATAAGTTGCCTCCCTGACAGCTGTCATTATCATAGGTGCCCCTCCCTTCCCCAAATGCCAAAGGTTATTGTACACTTGGGAACTGAGGAAAGATGAAAAAGAGAATGTTTTATCTTTGTTTGTTTTTTAAATATAGACCTGAGGGCTGTGTAGTAGAAATGAGGAGAAGACAGGTGTCTCTTACAGGCAGCTCTGCCCAATTCTAGGACACGGTTCACTCTTGAGGTCAGAAGAGGGGATGGTCAGCGTGCTTGGGCATCCTTGACATTACTGACCAGACGCACACGCACACACACACGCACACAAACCCAGCCCTGCGGACACCCAGACAAGGATTACAAGTCAGCCCCGAGAAGGCCAATGTTACCGTTGATAGGGACAAATTTTCTATATATAGAGAAAAGGGAAGACAGCAAAGGATGACAGCCTAAAAGTGATTTTAAAGCCTAATACAGGACTAGGGTGAATAATGAACCATGTAAGCACCAGACAGAAGGTACTGGCCCCTACCGGATTATCTCTCCAGGCAATGGCTCACCTTGAAAATGAGAGAAGAAACTAGCCAAAACAGAAATAGAAGACTAAAGTCTGTTATATTCATTACTAATATTGACTGAAAAAGAAAACTGATTACATTCTATATGCCAGACACTTAAAATACATCAACTCATATAATCCTACAGAAATCCTGCAAAATAGATACTATCTATATATCTATATTTTACAGCTGAAAAAAACTGTGGCAGAAAGGTTAAATGATTCGCTCAACGTCACCCAACACGGATATGCAGACTTCAGGCCTGACAGAGTTTCACGATAAAAGCCCTGCGTGTCTACTGAGAATGTTCTGATCTTATAAATACTATTTATACTGACCAGGGATCAACCAACTTTTTCTTAGAGGGCTAAATACTAAGTATTTCAGGCTTTGTGGGCCGCAGTCTTTGTTGCATCCACCAGCTGAAGTGCTAAAGCAGCCACACTCTGTAAACAGATGGGTATGGATGTTCTCCAACAAAACCGGAGGCCAGTTTGCCAACTGCCGATACAGAACAGGGGCTGGCAAACTGCAGAGCTGGGCCAGATCCAGCCCACCAGTGGGTTTTGTAAACAAAGCTTTATTTTTTTATGACCGAGATCTAGCCCATCATCTAGACTATTTCTAGACAGTGAAGAGTAATTCACCATGCTAAAATAACGCCCTCGTTTCACAGAAACCTTCTCAGGAGCATCCAGTGCTTTGTTCTAACCTGCCTTCACAAACAACATTCTGACTCCTAAATTCCTAACCCGTGGTCCCTGTGGTCCAGCCCTCGGGTGGGAGAGTCCTGATAATCATCTGGTGCCTGACAGGTGACCTCTCACTGTAAAGGGACAGAGACATTCTGCATCATCAATCAGTAAGTGATTCAGTTTCCAGGAGACTCAGTAGCTTTGGGGAACTGAAACAATAAAAGCGGAGATTCTTAACCTGAGATCATTCTTCACCCGGTGACCAGAGACTGAGCTTGTGGTGCCATGACCATTCATTCATTCATTCATTCTGATATTTTATGGAGTGCCCACTCTGTGCCAGGCAGAAATCTGTATGAACTTCAGACTGAAAAGACTAACTCATTGCACTTGAGTAAATACATTATGTAGAACATATCTAGTAGGTATTTATGACACCACAAGACCTGAGCTAGAACACAACCCACTTTCGAGCGAACAGATTAATACAAACTGTATTGCTTTGCTAGCTACTGCAGTAAGGTCTCCCAGACAAGGGACTCTGTCTTCCTGTTAAGAGTTGCAGCTATGGGAGCAGAACCTGTAAGCTCTGGGAGGCAGGGACCGTACCTGGCTCAATGCCCAGAAACAGCAAGAGCTTAAAAAATACCTGTCGTTGGCACTACTGTGGATTACCTCCCCAGCTCCTGAAAGGCCGAGGTATGAATGGTCCAGCCTAACAGTCAGATTTTGTAACTCAACGTTATCAAGATCAAATGCTCCTCCATACCTGAACTGTCTGGTAATCGGAAGCATCAATTCCTTTCACAGTCACCTCTCGGAAGACTCTGGGCTCCAGTTCCTCTTTGGTAAGATCACAGTGATAAATGATGCCTAGAAGGAAGGAGAAGTCTCCGTTTAGTCCACACATGTACTGGGTATCAGGGGGACAAGAACCACAAAGCACAATCAGATGCCATGAGTTGAAAAAGAGGAGGGTTAGAGAGGATGAGAAGAGGTAAAAAACCTAAGTGTGGAAACTTACAGGTCTTTCCCACGCCAGGTCACATAAGAGGACAGGTAAAAAAATATGGGAAACTTCAGGTAGGGCCATTTTATCTAAGAGCTGATTCAGGTGGAAAACGCAAATGATTTGCTCAGTCAAAAGCCAATCAGGGGTCTCTTGATGGCAACTGTGGGGCTCCTGCTACCTGACACCCACTCTGTCATGGACTCACATGTGGATAGTAGTCAGGGGACCAAGATGATTGGGTAGCCGTTTCAGAACTGCTTTCTAAATTTGGATTATCCCAGTAATTGTGCACAACCCAAACTGACGAATATGTACCGAGAATTCCAGCTTATTTAACCACTAATTAAAATTCCATTTCCTGAATTGAATGCTACTACACGCTAACATTTAAGAACTAAATCAAGGAAACAATCAGTAAGATAATTCCTGCTGTTTGAAAACAACAACACTGCCGTTGTTTATGAAACAGAATTAGTCATCCAGAGCGGGTGGTATGGAAACAGCCCTCCCACGTAATACTTCAAACATACGCTCTCAAGTACATGAAAATCGATTTAGTGATCCCGATACTTGCTGGAAAACCAGAAACCAAACTGTACTCCCACAGGACACATTCAGATTGATTCATCTTGTACTAAAATAGCGGATTTCTTTCTTATCAACTCCTCTGCACTCGTATGTATTTTACTAACAGCTGAGATACAACACTGTGCCCCAAACCAGCAGACAGTAAGCAGTCCATTTAGATGCCTTAATAGCATGACTGCTAATCCCTACAAATGTTGTCTCAATTCTCATGCTTAGAGACAAATAATCAGAGGTATGTAAAGAGAAACCAAAAGAATTTTGCAAAAGATGACCCACGTAGATACTATTTTGTCTGATTATGGGTTGGGTTTTAAGGGTGTATATTAACAGTGACAACGGGGAGATATGTAACATGATGAAGCATCGGCACTCTTAGTTTCATACCTGGATATTTGTTGAAATAGATCTTTGCATATGAATTACATCCAAACTACACTTGGGACATACACTGCCTACTCTATTTGTCTAGATGGATGTAATCTTGAGGGCAAAGGCTATCTTCAGATATAAATCAATTTTTGAAAAGCTTCTTCATCAGTACCTGCCCCCCTTCCTCAAAATACCAAAACATCCCAATCTTTGAAGAGAAAAGAAAAAACAACACCCAAACAACGATAAAAAGGAGATTGCAGACCAAGCCTGTGACATCTGAGCACCTGACTCACCCTGGCATCACGGCTCCCTCTGCTACAGTGATTGACAAAGGACCTGGGAGCCAGGATTCCAAGCTTTGACAGTTACTAGGTCAGTGAGCTTTACACAAGTCACCAAGGGATTAGAATGTGCAAGACAATGAACAGGAAACATACTCTAAATGGCCATTTATCTAGAAAAGATTGAGACAGCAATTGCTCTAACAGCATAATGAAATAAGTACACAGTAAGGGCTGGCTACTGTTTAAAGAACAGGCGGCAAGTGTCTGACCTCTACTCTTCTGTCTTGTGCAGAAGTGGCACCTTGGAGGAGGCTGGGTTAAACCTGAAGGTACCAGTGCTTAATGTATTTGATCAATACTTTCTACTTACAGATCCATCTGGGTGAGCCCAGGTCAGCCCATTGCACATTCACGTGGTAATTTGAATCCTTATAACCTGCTTTGTGTCCTGTCTTATTTGGTTCAGTAAGTACAAGGAAGGCGGGGTTTGGAGAAAACATCCTAGGATCATGAGCCAGCGAGGACTGGTTAGGTGATCTCTAGGAAATCAGTTACAAGGTTTAAGGCTGAAAGAGAGAATTGGATTAAGGATTATGGAAGTCCCTTAAAGCCAGAGGAGGTACCTGGACTTGAGAAGATGGACCTCCTGATAAAAACAGAGCTTACGTAAGGCTCTTCTCACAATAGGGAAGAGGCAGGGATGAGCAGCTGACATATTCTTGCTATAATCCAATACAAATGTAAGGAGATACAAGAAATGGGAGTTAGGAGGAAGGGGCAACTCTGGGAGAAACTATGACAGAATCAGAGGGATATGAAAAAGTGGGTACGTCAAGAGAAACCAAAAAAATTTTGCAAAAGATGATCCATGTAGATACTGTTTTATTTTATTATGGGTTGGGTTTTAAGGTTTTTAAAAGGAAAAAAACGAACAAAAACTACCGTGTTTCCCCAAAAATAAGACCGAGTTGGACCATCAGCTCTAACGCATCTTTTGGAGCAAAAATTAATATAAGACCCAGTCTTATTTTAATATAAGACCCGGTATAATATAATAAATATAATATAATATAATATAATATAATATAATATAATATAATATAATATAAGACTGGGTCTTATATTAACTTTTGTTCCAAAAGACACATTAGAGCTGATGGTCTGGCTAGGTCTTATTTTCAGGGAAACACGGTAAAACGAGTCTCTTCAAAATTTTTTACACTCCCTGGTATTTACCCAAAGGAGTTGAAAACTTATTTATGTTCCCACAAAAATCTGCACATAGCTGTTTATAGCAGCTTTATTCATGATTGCCAAAACTTGGAAACAACCAAGATGTCCTTCCGTGGGTGAACATGTAAATAAACTATGCAACATCCAGACTCAATGGGATATTACTCAACGCTAAAGAGAAATAAGCTATCAAACCATGAAAAGACATGAAACAATCTTAAGTGCATATTACTAAGTGAAATAAGCCAATGTGAAAAGGCTGCATACTGTATTATTCCAACTATATGACATTCTGGAAAAGGCAAAACTATAGAGACAGTACAAAGAGAAGTGGTTGCCAGAGGCTGGGAGATGGGGAAGGGACACAAAAGCAGAGCACAGAGGATTTTTTAGGGAAGTGAAAACATTCTGTAGGATACTATATTGATGGACGTGTCATTACACATTCGTCCAAACCCACAAATGTACAACACACACAGTGAACTGTAGGGTAAATTATGGACTTTGCGTGATTATGATGTGTCAATGTAGGTTCATCAACTATAACAAATGTAACACCCTGAGGAGGGTTGCTGATAATGGGGGAGGCTGTGCATGTTTGGGGGCAGAGGGTATATGGGAGACCTCTGTATCTTGCCCTTAATTTTGCTGTGACTAAATCTGTTTTAAAAAATAGTCTTACTTTTTTTTTTTGCCTTTCCCAAACAGTCTAGTAAAGATTCTTTGATTTCTCATCAGTTTCCCAGAGCCACGCGCCTGAGACTGCTGTATTGGATTATTACAACATGCAAGTCTGTCTGGAGTTAACCTTAGACAACCCTCTGAGGTTCCATGAATACAGAATTAATTGGCTCAACCAGTAAGTGGTTTGAGCCACAGGGAATAAGAATGTCATCCTCCAAACTGCCCTGGCTGCCTGTTTCCTCCCATGTGTGACTCAAGGTACTAAAGTCCTAAACAGCCTGGGCTCAGGACACATCTTCGCCATGTACCTCCATGGGGACCAACGTCAGCTGCTGTGCATGCACCTGCCAGCTGGATCACGTGTCCACAGCAGCTGGAGCTCTAGTTATTTTGGCCCTGGCGCTTTACTTATAATTTAGTCTCTCCGTTATTTACTGCAGTACTGGACAGCTAACCTTCAGAGACCAGGGCAAGAGCCTTTAAGCTGATCCATATGTATATATGCACACACTGACAATTCTTGATTTCAAGAGACCTAGTTTAATTATCTGATGACCAATTTGAACCAAAAGGCCTGAACTTGGAAGCCCCGTTTTCTGGTTTTACATATCAAATTGCATTAAGGAGAGAAAAGAAAAAGATGGGGGCAAAATGAGTAAGAAAAAGGAGGAGAACAAAGCATTACAATAACAAATTAAAGCTTGTTCAGAAGCTGCCTGGCAGTACAGAACTAAGAACACACTTCTCTTTTCAAACTTCACAGCCCCAGTCAAGGATAATATTTCACTGCTTGGCACAGAACCCACCACTTTACACTGGGACAATGAGTCCTTTCTTCCCCAGGTAATCATGAGCTTGTTCCTGAAATAAATGACCACATGGGGTCACTGAAGGAGATTTACAGGCCTTTGGTGACTTGGGCTTTTATTATGAGCAGGTGAGTCACCTCATCCTCTGTTCTTCTCATTGCTCTTTCTCCATTTCACTTGTGTAAGCTATGAGATTTTCCAGTGTAAAATTTCTAGAACCAGTGTAAGTAGAGCAAATAAACTGGGGACCCCAGAGCAGTGGGTTGAGAATGGCTACCGAGAGGACACTGGTTTTTCTTGGTTCCTGTCCACTGGCTGCCACTGTACCCCAGTCCCCAGGGGAGGAGGGGTTAGGCGTAGGACACCCTGATGTGGGGCTCCTGACCTGTCGCTCCCTGACTCTTGGCCCTGGTTTGCACATCCCTGTGGGCACTTCTCCTAGGCTGCTGGGTCCTCTAAGAGGCACATGGGATAGTAAACATGCTAGGTTTTCCAAGTATACCATGAGACCTGCTTACAGAAAATCACTCTTTTGGTTTTAATAACCCTGACAGCAACCTGTCATGACGATAGGTTCCTTATAGATTGCCTGCTCTGTGACTCGGAGGTGCAAAAAAAAAAAAAAAAAGTGGATGAGACATCACTGTCATCTGGCGAAACCCCAGGAGAATGGAACCACTTCAGTACCTGCCCTGTGCCGGCTTTATTTGCCAAGGACCAAACTATTGCAACAAAATTGAGCAGGACCAAAAGGGTTATGGAGGAGCATGAAAAACGAACAAAGAAAAGGGCAGACATTTTTTTCAACCAGACTGATTTTAGGATGGGGTATGCTCGGTCAAATGCAAACTGGCAGTGAAGCCACCAGGCTCCTGGGACAAACCAGAGTATGTGTATGGCTTTGGCTGTAACAAAAGCAGTGCGGCCAAGTGGAGAAGCAAAAACAAACAAAAATAACAAAAATAACACACACACACACACACACACACACACACACACACAAGCAAAATGAGTGTGACCAACTTAAAAAAACAAGTTAAAAAGAGAGCTATGTTTACTTTGGGGAAAATTAACCCATACCATGAAAAGTAAAACTACAATTTATAAGCATTTTTTTCTTTTTACTAGAACCAAATAAGTTTTTTTCCTACAAGTATATAAGACTATTTTTAGAACTATATTTTAATTCAGTTTAACAACAGCAGAATTTATTCTCAGTTTTTCCAGAAAACAGTTTTTTAATGTCAGATGTAACTACAGACTTTTACCCTGAGCTTTTAGCTATCTGCACTGTGTATGTCCTGGTACATATAGACCAAAGGCTGAATGTAAGGTTATCCTTGTTCATACTAATTTTTTAAATCAACCCAGAGCAAGAGTTGGTCCTGTCCCGAGAACAGAGACTCAGGATATAAGATTAAAGAGAGTGTGGTTTTCAGGCATTCACATCTCCTTTTGTCCTGATTACCTGTTTTCCTGTTTTATTCCCATTAAGCAATTTTGGCTGTGATACAGCATATTATACAAATAATACATCATTTCTGTGATTTTCAGTAACACAGCATTATAGTTCCATTTCCTAAAAGAAACCCAAACATCAGTCTGATTTTTAAACCGAACTACACTGGGAAAAAGACTCTCACCTGGAGATAAAAAGGAAGTAAACTGATAGAAGATTTCGGTGTCCTTCTTCTGACCGCTATACCCCACGATGCTGCCGACCTCGAGCGGGAAGGTCTTGAGGAGAGCACCAGTGGCCAGGTCGTGAAGCTGCAGAGTGTTCTTCACGTCGTGGAGGTAGCACAACACCAAAAAGTTAGACCGGACACAAGCTACCCATTCTGAAAAGATAAGGACAGACAAGGCCTCATGGAGTTTTTGAAAAGAAGTGAAAAGCATACTGAGGTCACTGAACCATAGTTCTGGAGCTATCCATTGTGCTGGGCAGCACTGAGACTTGCAAAGCGATTTTATAACTGATTTTCATCATTCATCTAGTCTCCAGCATGTTCCTTTAATAAATGATGGTCATGGTCATGTCCAGAGGAAAACAAAATATTCTCCACTTTGGGCCAGGGGCTTTTGATGATCTAGATACCGTGTGTACTACAAATAACACTGCCTACTTATTTTGTGTCCCGTATCATGCTACAGGAGATCTAATAAGGAAAACATCAACAACCAAATCACGATCCATTTCTGTCAGGGTTGTTTATTAGACAAAAATGTATTAAGCCCTTGGCATGTGCCAGATACCCTGCACAGTGCTGGGAGACAAGCAGGAAGGTAACGTCACTTCTGCTCTTAAGATACAATCATGTAAAAACACAAGCAGTGACGTGTCAACAAAGGTAAGTCAGTGGTTGGCTGGGAACCCCAAGCAGTGAGAGCCTTTCAGCAAGTGCTGACGCGTGTGGAGATGGGGGTACCTGGGGCGGAGTTAATGGGCATGAGATGGCGGGAAGACAGGTGACTCAAGGAATGCAGGCCAGAGCTAAGAGAGTATGAATGAACAAATACATGCACAGCAGGGAGGGAGGGAGGGCGGGAGAGAGAACAAGGGAGAGATCCATTTTCAAGAAAAAAGTTCTTCCGTTGGGGATTGGGTGCTGGTGGTGGTCTGAACGGGAATTCAGGGAGCTGGAAAACAGTGGAGTTTAGTTCTGAGTTGACTGTTACTGAGGGGCTGATATTTGAACCGTGGGTGACCTAAATCAAGACCATCTCAATGAAGGATGGAGAACAATGGAGGTAGCGGGGAGACCAGGGAGAACACTACTGCAATAAGCCAGTCAAATCACATCAATGCGGGGATAAAGTCTAGAAAAGAAATAAAAGGCATTTCCCAAGAAGAAACCCCAGCACTTGGTGACTGCGGGGATATGGAGAGGAGAGACATGCTTTTCCTCAACAGCAGGGGTGCAACTTCAGTAACGGTGGTGCCAACTGACAGTGCTCAGAGTGGAAGTGGGCAAGGGGATGGGGAAGGAGGAAACAAAAGGGCAGGCGCAGAGCACAATCCATTTCGTTCTGGACAAGATTAGCCTGAGGTAAGGACAGGCCATCCGGAGGAGAGATGCTGCAGTGAATGGAAGCGAGGACGGAGCTGCAGGTAACAGCTCAAACATGTGGAACACACAAGTCTTTCCCCGAGTTTCACAGTGGGGGTGTGGAGGTGGGGTCCTTGACACCACTTATTTTTATAACCCAAGAAACTAGTAGTTCACGCTAATAACATTGGGAGTTATCCACATGAGCAAGGCACGTGCCAGAGGGAACTCTGAGGGTCACCAGGGGCCTCTATCTTGTTGGCTTGTTTAGATCACCAAAGTACGCTTCTCCTCAATAAGGATATAAAGAACTCTTTTCTCTCTACTCTTACATCTAAACATCATTTGCTTACTCTCCAATACAATTTTTTTTTAAAGTGCCTCAATCAGCACTATATTTCATGGGGCCTTAATGTTTTAAAGAAAGTATGGGGGGAAAAACTGAAGTAAATGATTTCTGTCGAAGAAAATTCATCTGTGTCAACTACGAGTATGTCAGGATTATAAAATAGACAAAGTGAATAAGAAAAGGACAAGGTGATTTATAGATTGTCATTAATAAAAGCTCTGACTTTACAGCTATACTTTATGACCCATCTCTACTTTTTTATTCTCAACAGGGCATTCTGTGCTAATAATATATAGCAAATCCAACTGTACCTCTCTTTAAATTGATGAGTTCTAGTGAATATTGAAGGCTTACCCTTTCCAGTCTAAAGAACTTATAATCTTTCAGAAGGAGGTTATAAAGATATATCACCCCCCCCTGAATCTCAGAGCATTGATTTGCATTTCATTAGATCTACAAGTGAAACAGAATGTAACCTTAAGGCATACACAAACCACTTTTTTGGGGATTTTAAAACACAGAAAAGTCACATGACTTGGAAAATAGTTAAACCTCTGATAGCTCGCTATACAGTCACTGTTACAACCTGACTTGTACCTGAAAAACACCCAGGGCACCCTACATGAAGACTTATCACCAAAATCTCACTCTCTTGGATCTGCCAATACATGAGGTCAATGCATGTAGCACTTAGAAAACACTCACTAAATACCAGCTCTTACCACCCTTGAACAGGGAGGCATTGTATCTCAGTTTGGACAAAAGCCATCAGGCTACCAAAATCACCACGAACCAGATTCCTCACTTGAAGATGTTAAAGGAAATGGCCAAAAACCTGTTCCTTGACTCATGGCTCCCTCGTCCAAATAATAAATGAGGGTCACTGAGTGAATGGAAGGTTTTGAAGAGACAAGTGAAGGCATTTCCTTGGAAAGAGCGCCGTCATGCCAGCAGTCCCCACCCAACAGGGAGAAACCCAGCCTGAGAGAGACAGAGCGCTGGTGCCTAATCCGAACCTGAGAAGTTAAAGGGACGATGACTGGCACACAAGAGGGCAGGAGAAGGGCCTACTAAGTACTTTAGGGAAATGGGCTGCTGCCTCGGAGGTGCAGATGTGGGTTCCGCCAGAAACAGCAGGCACGGGGTCGTAGTGTTGGGTCCTGTCCCACAGAACTGTCCAGAGGGGTGTGAGATCTCAGTACAGGAGAGGGTGGAGGGGTGCGGCCAGATGTCCAGGGGCTGAGGAGAAGCTCAAGCAAAGACCCAGAGTAGTCCCTCCTCCAGGGCCAAGGGAACTGCAGAAGCAAAGGCCCAGCAGGAGCGCACACAGGAAGCCCTCCCTGAGGGAGGCAGCCGTAACCATCTGTCCGCTAAGCAAGGCCAGGTTTAAATACCTGTCAGGCACAGGGCACACTGCCTTGAGCCAGGGGCGAGAGAGTCCCTTCCTTTTCCAGGACCTGAACCTGGATCTGTCTGACTCCGTCTGACACCTGTGCTTTAACTCACTGAAAACACAAGTAAGGGCTGCTTTATCTGAGACAGGGCCACTATGCAGATCTCCCAAGTTCTTTTCCTAATTATATACTTTATACCTTCCCATTTGGGGATGGCCCTGGCTTTTATCCCCACTGAACCCATCAGAAGTTTACCTCCAACACATATATTCTTCATTGGCTTGACGATACTGGACTCTCCTTTTGTGTAAAAAACTGTAACAAAATTAGTTAGTCTTATTCTAAGCAAATCTAGCTTTCAGGCAATAAATAATTTATTTTATTTTTCTATTGGGGAACAGTGTGTTTCTCCAGGGCCCATCAGCTCCAAGTTGTTGTCCTTCAATCTAGTTGTGGAGGGCGCAGCTCACTGGCCCATGTGGGAATCGAACCAGAAACCCTGCTGTTAAGAGCTTGCCCTCTAACCAACTGAACCATCCAGCCGCCCGGCAATAAATAATTTATAAAGCAGCATATCATTTTTGGAAAATCAGAGAAAATGAATACGAGGAAACTTAAAGCCACTCTGAAACATGACTGATAACAGAGGAGAGAGTCTCAAGAGGTTAATGCAGCTCAGTACAGCAAGTGCAATGGATTTCAATTAAATCTGACAACAGTATGTTCTCTTGTCTAATAAGAGGACTGTAAACCCACCCCATGATCTACAACAGGTATAATACAAACAGCCAAAGGTTATTCAAAAAGCTGAAAGCTAAGATCCACATGGTTTTTAAAAAGTAAATGTAAGTGACTATTATCAGACACTAACAACGCAAAGACAGCTGAAACATTTTTTTTAAAGTACTACCCCTGGAAGTCTGGACTCATACCTCCACAATGACGACGAAAACCCTGCACGACACTGTTCTAACTGCAAAGATGTCATGTAGCAAATATTTGGTTGAGCTATTTAGACTCTTCATTCCTGGCGATTAGAGGTTGAAGGTACTTTACCTTGGAACCAGTCACCAGAGAAAGAGAGGTACCAGTGTGCTGGCTGGTGAGCGTGAGTGTGCCGACGTTCTCACCAGAAACAAAAGCCCCATTTTCAAGCAGCGTGCAGCCTTACCTAAGACGTCCTTCTTGTGCTCGGGAACAAGCACTTTCCATTTAGACTCCTCAGGATCCGTGAAGTCAATGTTGATCAGGCGATAGTTGGGAGAATGGCGATTTGTCTTGAATGTGAACACTGTCCCCTCGTTGGTCACGTAGTCGTATTCTCCTTCGAAGTTGTCAATGAGTTTTACCCACTTCAGGATTCCTGGTGAGAGACCAAGCAGCCCTGTCACCAATCCAGTGTTTAAAACGGTGTGGTTTGTGCAGGTCTTTTCTATCTACAGAACAAAAAGCGGACACACTATTTGGAAGCGCTGAGGCCCGAGAAACAGCAAGGGCAAATGCAGGTGAATGTTAAGGTTTTAAGAAAATGTGAAGGAATATTTTTCCAGAAAAACCTGGCAATGAAGGAGAGTGCAGGGTCTCTCCTCTCAGCCCACTGCCCACGTACGCTGCTTAAATCCTCTTCTACCTGAGCGTGTCCCCAGTCTGAGCACTTCTCTCTACCTCACACCATTCCAAGACTTCATTTCCCTCCAGGTCTATGGCAGTGGCTCTCAACTGGGATGATTCCACCACCCCAGGGGACATCTGGAAATGTCAGAAGACATTTTTGGTTGTCACAACTTGGAAGGTGAGAGGAGGGCCATTACTAGCACCAGCTGGGTGGAGGCCAGAGATGCAGCTGACCCTGCTCCAGTGCACGGGATGGCCCCACAACAGAGAATCAGCCAGCCCTGGTCTGCAGCATCAGCTTCTGCCTCATCTGCCCACTGCCACTCATGGTCTTTTCAGGACAGCAGCCACCACAATGTCTTAATATCCTAAACCGGTCCAGTTGGTGCCCTGCTTAAAAACTTCCCCTAGTCCATCCAAATTCCTTTGCATGGTCCCCATGGTCTTGCATGTTGCAGTCCTCGCTCCCGGAGTCAACCTCAGCTCCTTTCAACTGTCCCCTCACTCTTGTCCTCCTGTGGCACTGGCCTTTCTTAGGTTCCTTAAAACATGCTTCAGGACCTAGTGACTGGCTGTTTCCTCTGCCTGGCCCACTCCCAAATGGCTGGGCACCTCTTATCCGTACCTGCATCATTTCTTCACAGCACTTCTCTCTAGATATGTACACATCTGCTTGTTTGTAATTTCTTTGTTATTCATTATTTAATACTAAGCCCTTAAACAGAGTGGCAGGTGCTTCCAAGGTGCAAAATAAAATTGCTGTTAAATGAAAGAAGGGCTACTTCCCAGGCCTTTAGTGCTAAGAACTAGTCTGGGGATGGTCATCACAAAAATAAATCTTAAATGTGGCTCACTGTCATCATTTAAATGGCTCACTAAATGCCACTTTTATTAATAATATTTTTTTTAAAAACCCACTGGGAAGACATCTGCTTCACAATGTATCAGATGTTCAGAGAACATCTCAAAAGCTTTATAAACAAAAAGTTCTATGACTTCCAAACTACTGAAAAGCTATGCCAGATCTTAGCTATTCTCCAATTAATCTCCTAGTTTCAATTTCACAGTGAAATTGCTACATTAATTTGGATAGTTCATTTATATTCCTTGACTCTTTCAGGGCAATTTTACATTCATTATCTCATTCATCTCCATAGCATAACGTCTTTATATAATTTGTTTAATTAAATTTATCAAGAAAAATATAATCCCAGGGTAGAAAGAGTTTTTTGGTCAGACATGACTGAATTAAAACCCCAGCTCCTCCACTATTTAGTTGTATGACCTTGAGCAATCTCTTTATCCCCCTGTCTACGCCTCATTTTTTCCACAGTAAACAATGAATAGTAAATTAAAAAATTATTAAAAGTGATTACTAATACCTACCCCACAACAAAAACTCAACAAACACTATTTTAAAATAAACAACTGGAACTAAAACTGAAAATAAGCCGTTTTTTAAAAAAAACTATAGCTTTCCTACATGCTAGCAATAACCAGGTAGAAAAATACAGGGGGAGGGCTCACTTATAATAGAAACAAAATTAATAAAATATTTAGGAATGTGTTTAACATGAAACATGGAATCTATATGAAGAAAGCTCTAAAACTTTTCTAAGGAAACTTAAAAACAACAACAACCCAAACCTGAATAACTGGAAACACATATGAGCCATTCCATGTCCCTAGATGGGAAGACTCAGTATTTCACAGACGCAAATAGTCCCAGAGAAAATCTATAAATTTAGCACAATTCCAATCAAAATCCAAGTAAGATTTTTAGGGAATTTGACATCATTCTAAAGTTCATCTGGAAGAATAAGCACACAGGATAATCAATACTTTTTTGGTAAAAGAATGAGAAGAAATTTCTTGTACTATGATGCTCTGAACAAGCCCCCCTCCCTTCTGAAGGTAAACACCAGCTTGAATTTTATGGTAATCACTTTCTTAATTTCCTTTGTTCTTTTTCAGCCTTAATGTGCATCCATAAACACTACAGCCTACTTTTGCCTTATTTTCGAACTTCACATAATGAGTATAGTAAACCCATACAACATGTATTCTTTTCTGTCTGACTTCTTTCACTTGACATTATTTTTGTGAGATTTTCACCTTCTGGTTATTGTTAATTGAATTCTGGCTAAACCCTATTGTGCTCAAAGAACACACTTTCTATGGTTTCGATCTTCTAAATAAGTTCAGGAAAGTTTTATGGCCTAAATTTTATTTTTTCTTAAATGTCTTTTAAATGTTCCTGTATGTGACTGAAAAGAACGTGTATTTTGCAGTCTTTGGGTGTGATACTCGTATGCTACGTATGTCTATGAAGTCATTTGTTATTCATATCGCTCAGATCTATATACTTACTAATTTGGGTGGCCATCATTTTTCTATCAGGCACAGAAAACGTCTGTTAAAATGTTCTTCTCTGCCTGCAGACTTGTCTGTTTTTACTTGTATTTCTGTTAGTTTTTGCTCTCTGTACTTTGAAATCATGCTGTTAGATAGATACAAAATTAGAATTATTTTATTTAAATAAAACTGAATTCAACCTTTTATGATGATGAAATTTTATCTCCAGTAATGATTTTTACTTTAAAGTCTACTTTGATAGTAAGAGAGCTACATCGTTTTCATGGTAATATCTTGGGCCAGTTGTCCTCTGCAAAATGGTTGGTCCAATTACGTAGCTTTTCATTTCTGGAAATTTTGCTCTTTTCCATGTCTCTTAACCACACATAGGCTTTCCACCTGTTGTGACCTACATTCTAGGTAATTTCCTTATATCTATATTCTATTTTCTTAGTTCTTTCTTCAGCAGTGTCTAATCTCTTCTTTAACCCAATAATTTTTTTTTTTTTTAAATGTTAATATCCGTAACTTTATTTGCAGAAGTTCTACTTAGTCCTCTTCCAAATCTATTTGGTCATTCTTTACAGTATCTTGTTTCTTGCTTATGCTATCAAGCTTCTCATTTATTTTCTTAAAAGTATCATCACATTAACCGTTTATTTTTAAAAGTGAATTCAATGTACTTGTTTTATATTAAGAATCTGATAATTCTGCTCTGGTGTTTCTGCTGGCTCTATTTCTCATGCTGTTGAATTTTTTCATCTGCTTTGTGATTTTTGACTGTGAAGTGATTTCCCTTGAAACATTATCTGTGAGAATTCTGAGAGGCCTGAGTTGAAGTGGCACTCTTCCAGAGAATATCTGTATTTGTCTTCTGTTTGCCTCTTGGGAGGCAACCAAACTGGGAGCACTTTAAATTCTTGGTATGAGGATTTGGGGACCTCTCATAGGGACAATCAAGACAAGCTGCATCCATGTGAAGGTCAGCCTTTTTCATGTTTTAGGCGAATTCTCATCCTGCTCACCCCTCCCCTTCACTAGTACCAAGGCAAAGACAAGCAGGTGTCCTTCATATGCCTTCCCGCCCCCAGCTCTACCACTGGTAGGTTTATTTCTCAGTCACCCTCACACTGGGGTATCTCTCATCAGACTCTCCACCATGGAGAACCAGAGGTGTTATCTCCCATTCCCCTTGCCCTAGGTGGCCACTGTAGGGAAACTTGGCCTCCAAGGCCCAGCAGAAAACATTCAGGGACAATCCAGGATTCCTGCTTTCATTTTGTCTTTGGTATCTATGGTTTCTCTTCTTTCGTGACAAGTGAGCAATATAACTGGAAACACATACTAAAGTCTGCTTTACAGACTTTTTACAGCATTTTAGTTGTTTCAACTGGGAGGTTATTCAGAATATATGATCTAACAAACAGAAGTCCTTACAATTAATTTTCATAAAAGATTAATTAATCTCTGCATTCGAGATACAATTTTATTTTTAGTAGCAAACTGCTAACCTCAAAAGCAGGTGACTACTCAAAGGTATCTGCATCTTATTTTACATAAGACAATGCTTTAAAAGGAAAAAATACCCTAAAAACTACTCCTTAGAAGAAGTAAAAAAAATTAGCTGGAGATGCAAAATTTGCAGATAATCAGAAAGATACATTTGCTTATAATAAGAATAATAAAACATAATTTTTTGGACCATGACATTTGTAGACACAGAATCTTGGTTCTGGGAAATGTTAGCGATTCCTTAAATGTTCCCAACAATAAAACATTTCATGATGTGAAACCTTTATTTCTCAAAGTAACCATCTATATTTTCTACCTGAAAAGGTCTTGCAGCCGCTGCAGTGGTATTTATTATGACCCTACCCCCACCCTGCAAAAAGGAAAGTCACTTAAGTATCTACCAAAGGCAAAACACAGTAGACATCTCCTTCAGAACTTCTGTATAATCACGGGAGCCCAAAGATGTGGCACACTTGTTTTAAATAATTAAGCGCCAATGAACATCAAAAAACTCCAAAGGCTGTGGTCTTATCTGCTACCAAATTCTGAAGCATTAACTTTAGTCATAAATAGATACTACGAGTCATAAATTCATTCAGATTAGGCAAAGTGCTGGATTTATACAAATCCAGCTGTAAATTTGAAAAGCAGTTCAAAGTACAGGCCCTCAGAGGGCAGCATGTTTAAACAGCAGCTCACAAAATCCTTTCGCTTTGTTTTCTTATTCCTCAGGGCTTTGGGCCAAGACATAATTCAAGAGAAATGGCATTTCAGATGAACAATGAGGCTCATTCAGTTTTGTTACGCACAAGTTAGAACACTATTGATTTAAATAGAAAATAGGAAAATTACTTTTAAAAAAGAGATATGGCTAAAACCCAAACCATCTCAGTGTGTGCCCACCTTTTCTGAGATTATTTTGTCTGTAAATGGCATTATTCATTCGGAAGCCAACTGAATTCAATTCCCAAACTTCTCTGGTTAAAATTACTTTTTAAAAACCTGCTTCTCGGGTGGGAAATGATTTGTTTACTGAGTGAAGATTAGCTTACAATAAGTCATCTCATGCTTTCCCTAGAGCAAAGTCATTGCTTTTAGTGTTTTCTTTGTAAGTCAATGGTATTAACTATATTTCATAGAAAATGTCTTGTAAGTGCTCTAATAAGAGGAACTAAAAAGTGCTTTTATACTTTACTACTCACTAAGGACTTGACATGTAACAATGATAAAACAATGGCAGAGTGAGCGTACTGCTATGAGACTGAGGGGGACAGCCAGAAGGCTGCTGCTCCTCCCGGCCTGACACCTTCCTTCCATTTCACCTGCCACATGGTGATGGTTAGAACTCGGGCTTGGGACTTCAACTGACATGGCTCTGAATTTTCAAATGGCATCAGGAAAGCTAACTGGCTTCACCAACCTCAGTTTCCTGGGGAAAACAACACATGATCCTCGGAAGTTGTTCAGAAGACTGAATGGAAAAACCTACATTTGCAGCTCAGATTCTGGCACACACAGACACTAAGTAAACAATACTTACTACTATTCCAAATATTCTTCGAATGGCAAAAGAATAAGTTAAATGGGGCTTCTGAACAGCACAATTTGGTAACAGTGAACTTTTAAAATCTAATTTCCATGTCTCACAGCTATTGTCCTAGAAAAACCCCTTAAAAATCACTAATTTTAAAAATTAGTAAAAGTACTAATTTTATCATGATTTCTTATTTCACTCCAAAATTCATGTTTTGCTTGTTGTTTTTATACTGCTTCTTGATGTTCCAATTCTTCTTTGTATTTTTCCTGCAGTCCCACTCTGAGCCACATAGTCTCCTTTAGTAATTCCCTGCCTGCCACAGAAGTCCTCCTCGCACTGGTCTGGCTTTTAATGCTCAGATGACTTTGCTAAACTTTGGACGAATCGTTTGTTTAAAGCTTCCGAAATATTTAACTCCCCATTTCCACTCTACCTCCCAAAAGATGCCCAGCTCCACCAGACATTAACCAGGGAGTCAATATTATCTCAGCTACCCAAAACAAGAGTTCATCTGCTTTGCATTGGCCAGATATGGCTGAATGTACAACTTGCTGACAAGCACTGAGCTTCCTTTTATCATTACATGTAGATTAATTTGTTTTGCAGGAGAAAGACAATTTTCGTTAATGACATGAAAGCATTAAAGCAAAGACATGGTGAGCGATGAAAACTTCACCAACCTAAAATGATCAAACTTTCAGCAAAAAAAGAAAAAGGAGAGACAGGCTGGTGAAAGTCTCGATGAAGTACAGGATAAGCGTATTTGCTTCCCAAAACTAGTATGTCTGCACCATCCATCTTTTCTACCAAAAAGCTTCACAAATGCTGTGACATGAGCAAAGACCACTGCAGGCTCGTTTTCAGGATGGCTGCATTGAAGCAGAGGCATGTGATGTTATTAACAAGGATTTTAGATATCTATCTGCAGCTCCCTTCACCTACCAATCGCTTCCTAAGGATTCCATTTAATCCTAAGAATTCCATTTAAAAACCTCTGCTATAATTTTAAATTCATTCAGAATAGGATCCAATGATACTGACCCTTTTGCTGCTGATTACCCTAAAAATAGGGAATAAAGTATCTGACCTTCTATAGGAAAATAAAGGATCAAAGAGAAAAGGGAACAAAGAAAAGGAAGAAAATGGGGAGGAGATGGAGGGAGTTTAGAGTTTTCAAACTCCAGAGGTGTCCTAAGTCTGATGTGCGCTCGGTCACAGCATGGCTGACCTGCCCTGAAGCGGTGCACTGGCGACCTCACAGCGTCTGCCCCGTAGGCGGGGGGCACTCTATGGGCAGGGACACGGCACAGAGCAGAGCATCAACACATATCTGCCTCGTAACTAAATATAACACTTACATGAGCCTACATTTAATATTGACCCTTACAGGTATTTGTTGATAATGTAAAGACAACAGAAATAACCAAGTTTAAATTCTGGAACCACGGTGGAGGCCTAGTTGAGAAGAGGGCTCAGAGGAGCCTGACTAAAGTTTAGTCAAGGAGAGAATCTTTGTCATCTGTCAGGCACTGTTCTAGGTGTTGGGGACTCCACAGAGAGCAACACAGATGAGGTCCCTGAACTCACACAGCTCACAAATCCTCACACTGTCTTTGTATGGAGAGAAAAAGAAATCAGAACAGGCAAAAGGAGCAGAAGGGCCCACTGTAGAAGGAAAGGCATCAACCTTAAGCACAAGGTAGCTTCTGGGGCAGAAACTCCCCTTCTCCAAAGAAAGAAAAGAGCGACTCAGAACATGTGTCTGAGCCAGTGCAAAAGGGAGTTCAATATTCTTTGGAGGGGACCTACTTATCTGTTTGAACACGTGGAAATTACAACAACTTGACAAATTATAACAAGATGACAGGCCTAGTGCCAGTTCTACACAGTGACAAATAAGGTGTGTCAGGAGAGTTACCTGCTCAGAAAGGTAAAGAAAGGAGCAGCCACCGGCCTCAATTGCAGTCCCTGTGGAAAACCTATGGCCTACGGTTTGTACCAAATGTGTAAATGCCAACGGCAGAAATGAGGTTCTCCAAAGAGAGGGAAAGGGTAACAGGAGAGACATCCTACTTGTGGAGCAGCAAATAGGAAGATGGTCAGCAAGTCAAGAGAACAGAAGTTCAAATTTACATGATAAATGTCAACGACAAAGGAATCCAGTTTTGTAGGGAACTGTTTTAATTCAAGATTTTAAGATTTTATTCCCCATCCTGTATTTATGTGGTTTTGTTTTCCCTATGTGCTGTCTTTTTCTATAATATTCAATAGCTATTGACTACTTTTTTGTGCTTTTCATTTCAAAATGCACAGGGTAAGAAGGTTTTCTTGGGAGACAAAGATGACAGAAAAGGTAGAAAAATGCTGGTAATTCCCCCTGCCTTGGAGGTAAAAAAGATTAAAATCATAGCAGAAAGGCTTTAAGTTATCGAAAGGGGTATAAATTTCAGCAACGTAATATTAAAGACTTCATAACACTGGATTTAGTTTTTAGTCACCAGCTATTCAGGTTTAACTCATCTAATAGTTAACTGGCACATTTAGCATTTAAGTTAAATGTTAATCTTCCCCTTACTTTAAAAAGCGTAACAAAAATGGAGGAGCAGGTAAGAGCAAGTAAAAGAGACCAGGGAACAGTCATGGTTACCTGGTTACCTGTTTTGTGCACCTGAAACTAATTAAAAAAAAGTTAAAAAAAAAATCGTCATGGTTACCAACTGGGCATATAACCCCCTGAATTTTCAATTATCCACCTGCAAAAGTAGACAATTTCCCTGATAGTCTCCCACTAGAGACCCACCTATTTATGTCTTCTTCAATGAAAGGATTCTTTTCTGATTATGAACCTGGTTTTGCAGAAAACAAGTCAATACCAAGAACTGTGTTTAGAGCAGCTTTGCTACTAGAGATAAATGTTTACTGTAGGGTGCCCTCCATCTATTTAACTATGCTACCTAAAACCAAAGTGTTGATTCCAAATATTCCCCTTTCAGTCAAGAAACAAAGAGAAAAAGAAAGAAGGCAGACTTGAGAACCTACTATACTCATATGCCAGGAACCCTGCTAAGTTCTTTTCTATGCATTTTCATTATTCCTCACAATTCCTCATGAAGTAGCTATTACTTCCCCATTTGCAGTCATGTGACTATTCAGAGAGAAAATAACTCTCCCATCCCAGGGTCACCAGTTATTTAGTGGTAGAGCTGAGATTAAAATTCAAATCTGATCTGAAAAAATTATGGTTATTGTCCCAATATATGCAACTATAATAGGAATTATTTTAAAAAAATTTACCAATCACTATCTCAATCTATGGCTCTCCTGTTATACATTAAATACATTTACTCAATGTCTTCAACAGTTAAATTCACACACAGTACTTGTTTCTTTAAACAATCGTAACCATATCATAATGAACCAGCAATCAATTAAAAAATAAACAACCCCAAAACCCAAGTCTCTCTAATCTTGTCCTACACAACTGGCTTTTGAACCGAAGGGTGGAAAATGATACCCATCTCATCTTTTTAGGATTGGTCAACCACTGCAGCTGTCAAGAGCTTAAGAATCCCAAGACTGCCATTCAAAAGAATAACTACTCTAAGGTTTATGTTATCCACAAATTTGATGCTAGTAAAGCAGTTATTTTAAAAAGATGACAGGCCCAGTGCTACAGCCAAAATTTAGCAGCTATCACGGGAAAGCTCTCTCCAAGTGATTCCAATCCATCAGTATGCCACTCAACAGCTTCAAACCACCTATCTTATTATTCACTTCAAATTCTGATTTCTTTTCTATAAGATATTACATACTTTTTTAAATGCGTCAGTGAATTTCAAACACTTGCCAGTTTAGTAACCTTATTAAAAAATGAAATTGGGTTAGTATTACAAGACTTTTCCTCTCCATGTGGTTTTCCACGAGCTCACTGTAATGGCCTTTTTGACCTGTCAACTTAGCTAGGCTAATGTTCTCCGACAATCACACACTAAACTAGGTGTTACTGAGAAGGTATTTTGAAGACGTGACTAAAGATCATACTTAGCTGACTTTCAGTAAGAAATTATCCTAGATAATCTGTGTTGGCCTGATTCAATCAGTTGAAAAGCCTCCAGCAGAGCTGAGGCTTCCCTGAAAACATACCCCCTGTGGACAGCAGCTTCAGCCTGCCCTTCCTCATGGCCTGCCCATCTCATCTTTTTAGGATTGGTCAACCACTGCAGCTGTCAAGAGCTTAAGAATCCCAAGACTGCCATTCAAAAGAATAACTACTCTGAGGTTTATGTTATCCACAAATTTGATGCTAGTAAAGCAGTAATTTTAAAAAGATGACAGGCCCAGTGCTACAGTCAAAATTTAGCAGCTATCACAGGAAAGCTCTCTCCAAGTGATTTCAGACGTACCTCGCCAACCTCACAATCACCTCAGACCAATCCTTGCAATAAGTCTCTTAATATGCATCTCCTTTTGGTTCTACTTCTCTGGTTGAACCTGAACAGACTCTTTTCACAAACCATCAACATCTCACAAACACAAAATTGTGAGGAATAACTTTAACAAGAAATATTAATACACCGTTCCTATATGACTCTGAAAAATCTAATCCCAAATAAATATACATATAGTCCTAGTCAAACATACAGCTGGATTGTTGTTCAGATCATGACAAAATAATCTTAAAGTTCCTTTGAAAAAATGAAAAAAAAGGGGAACAATTTGGAAAATAACAACTGCTAACATTTATGGAGTCCTAACTTTGCACTGGGCTCTTCACTTAAGCTGCACAAATCCACCTAGAAAGCAGAAAACACAACGGTCAAGTAACTCAAGGACCGATCCAGTTGGGAAGGCAGGCCAGGCCAGGACCTGGCTGATTTTGTAATCAGGGTCTTCCAATCTGGATGCATCATAGCCATTTAGTTTCTGAGCTGCGTCCCTCTCCTCTTCATGCTCATCCACGGCTGCACTGTCTAGAATTTTTGAGAGCCTCGTGCACCTCTGCACTGGCTTCCTTCTGGAATCCCAATCTGTAGGTATCATACTCTAATTCCTCACTAACCGCAGTTAACATCTGCAACGATAAGTTGGGGTATAAAAAGTATATAAGGTGAAAAAAAGTTAAGGACCAAGAGGTCAGGAAGAAAACAGAGGGTGTCCTCAAGTTCTGCAGGCACTTGTAAGTCTCATGCAAAGTAGCAGTATTATTATTAAAGTGGACACAGTATATGAATATGTGGATGCAATTTTCTTCTCTGTATTTGGAGTAAATAAAGCAATTTGTGTTTTTTAATCTGTTAACTTGTATCATTTAGTAACAAGCCTATTTAACAATTTCAAGATCTAAAAATAGAGTAATAAATAGAAAATGAAACCAGAACTCTGGAGGAAGAACACTGTCATCGGAATTTTTAATAAACTGGAGAAAGGCAAAGTCCTTTCCATCATTTGCGACTCGCACAGGAATACTGTACAGGTCAACAGCACAGGGACAGCTGTCACTGTTCCCTGCAGACTCCAGCAAAGGTTTGCTTCCTTCTATGCAGACTTAGACTTGCAACTCAAGTGAACAATTCCTGGGTGGTGATTTGCTCCTGTTGGAGAATGTGAAAACTGATGTGGTTGATGTAATTTTCTTGAGATTAAAATGGGTGTATCTTTTTTTTTAAAACAGAAAAAAAACTTTATTAAAGGGATACTTAACAGCAGAATAAAAGTTGACTTTCTCCTTCTGTATGTGTGAATGGTGCTCTGCAGTATCTAAGAATGTTAGGATGCAGATTTCACTCAGAGAAGTTTAAAAATGATGCAATGCCCAATCAATAATAAAAAAATTTATATATTATCTCATTATAATGTAATATGGATCACAATAATGAGGTAATCTAATAACTAGAAATACACTCAGTACTGCATACTTTTAAAATCTGGGTCACCATCTCTAAACTATATATACATTAACCAGAACATGGTGTAATTAATTTAGTGTCTATCTGGGTACCAGCATTATCTCTGAGTGAGTTTTTGGGTCTGGGCATTTTCAGCATAGTAAATCATGCAGTTGAAGAGCTTTAACGCTTGACGGTGGTGCTGGTATGACACAGATGTTGAAAGAGAATGACATTTAAAATGAGCCATCTCTAGAATTTGTAACTGACTGGTTTTATGTTTACTATCATGACATAGAAAGCTTTGGGAAGGAAGATCCGACTGTTCTCGGGGATGGGCTCAGTGCCGAGGAGCTGTCATCTGACTTCCTGTTAACCTGGTCGATTCTCACTGGTCTCCTCTCTTTTGCCTGTGACAGTTGGCACCATTATATCCAGACAGTTATAATGCTTTATAGACCAAAGGGCCAGCTTCTCCTTAACACTCTTCATCTGCAATACTCACAGGATATTTTTATACACTCATATGTAAAAAATATGGTTAACCTCAATCCACAGAGAAAATGCTAATACGAACAAATCGCTTCAGTCAATTTTTCTTCATTTTAAGGAATAATAAGGGAAGAAAATCGTATGAACTGAGATGATGTGGTTAAAATGGAAGAAGGTTTCCTGGGAAATCAATTAGAAGCCCGAAGTAATTGCTGTTTAATGGAGTTTTCTGGAATAATTATGTTTGAAAAATAACTTACCAGTGATGCCACTGGATTCCTGCTGTAGATCACAGTACCAGAGTCGGTTTACTGGATCACAACCCTCCCTTATTGATAACAAGACGTAGCGGCCATCGTCAGACAACTAGGAAGGAAATAAAAGAGTGCAGGAGGCTGATGAGAATATATTTTTTTGTGAGAGAGCTGTCAAATATCACGTAAAAAAATAAAGGTTAAGCTCAAATGCAGTAAGTTTACTCCAAACTTATGAATGGATAAGAAAGTTATCAGAAAAAAAGATGAACATCAATTTTAACTTATTTCCTTCTTAATCACAGTTTAGCAAAACATAACGAAATATTTAAGTAGAAAATATCAATAGATGTAACTGAATGTCATAATGACTCAATGTGATTTTTATTTGAATAAATTCAGGCTATTCTTTAACTGAAAGTACATGCAATTTGTCATTTGGAATATTATATCCCTGACTTTGAAGTTTTGTCACAGGTTACATATTTTAGAAAGTTATGCAAAATGAGTAAGAATTAGCAAAATGGGCCTGGATGTAAAGTTCATTTGTGGTTCACACTGCTCAGATTAATGAATTTCTATTGAACAACTCTTTATGCGTATCTTTAGTCATGTTTACTACAAGAAGTCAGAGAATAGGGCCAGCCCGGTGGCTCAGGCATTTGGAGCTCCATGCTCCTAATGCCAAAGGCTGGCGGTTCGATTCCCACATGGGTCAGTGGGCTCTCAACTACAAGGTTGCCAGTTTGACTCCTCAACTCCCGTAAGGGATGGTGGGCTGCGCCCCCTGCAACTAGCAACAGCAACTGGACCTGGAGCTGAGCTGCGCCCTCCACAACTAAGACTGAAAGGACAACAACTTGAAGCTGAACGGCACCCTCCACAACTAAGATTGAAAGGACAACAACTTGACTTGGAAAAAAGTCCTGGAAGTACACACTGTTCTCCAATAAAGTCCTGTTTCCCTTCCCCAACAAAAATCTTTGGAAAAAAAAAAAAAAGAAGTCAGAGAATAAAGGCCTGTGCTTCTGTGGATTTCTTTTATAGTACTTAACAGGAGAATCTTAGGTAGGAAAAATAATCTTGACAAAAAACTAATGCAACAAACAATATATTATAGTTTTGCGTCGTTAAAGTTAATATAAGTGGCATCAAGCTATATATATATATATATATCCCTTTGCAATTAATTTTTTTCATTCAACATAAATTTTTAAATCAATCCACGTTGATATATGACCATTTATTTCATTTAACTGCTGTATGATTTCAGTCTAAAAATATATTACAACTAATTGATCCATTTTCCCACCAATAAACATTGAGATTATTTCCATTTTTTTCCTATTACAGTGACACTTTAGAAAAACTATTGAACACGTTTGTTTGTAGCCTTACGTAAGTGTTTCTCTTATGTAAGTGTGGCCTTATATAAGTGTTTCCATATAACGGGAAGTAAAATTGCTCAGTGGTAGGATATGTACATATTCAACTTTATTAGCTATTGCCAAATTTAGTGGTTTACCAACTCATAGGCTTACATTTCAGCAGTGTACAACAGTTACTGTTTTTACACATCCTATTGTGACAACTAATTTAATGTGTCAACTTGGCTAAGCCACACTACCCAGATATTTGGTCAAACATTATTCTGGATGGTTCTGTGAAGGTGTTTTTTTGGATGGGTTTAATATTTAAATTGGTGGACTTTGAGTACAGGTGATTATCCTCCATAATGTGAGTGAATCTTATCCAATCAGTTGAAGACCTTAACAGCAAAAAACTAACCTCCCCAAGCAAAAAGGAATTCTGCCAGCAGACGGACTCCAACTGAAACTGTTCCCTGGGTTTCCAGCCTGCCAGCCTACCCTGCAGACTTTGGACTTGTCAAGGCTCCACAATCACATCAGCCAATTCCTTAAAAATAAATCTTTCTCTCTATACATATACACATAGCCTGTTAGTTTTATTTCTCTGGAGAACCCTGACAAACATACTTAGCAATAACTGCTATTATTTCATTGGTTCATTAAAAAATATTTGCTAAATAGCTATTATGTTCAAGTCATTTTTTCTAGATGTTAAAGATGTATCAGGGAACAAATCAGGAAAAAAAACCCATTACATTCTAGTGGAGGAGACAAACACGTAAATATGGAATTATGTAGTATATTATAAAATGATAAACGCCATGGAGAACATGAACAGGTCCGGGTAGGGAGGCAGGATGTGTAAGAAGGGACTGCAGTTTTCAATGTGGCAGCCAAGGTAGGCCTCATTTAAGAGTTTTTCCATTGTCTTCTGACTGCATTGTTTCAGATGAGGAGTCATTTCTTATCTTTTATCCCCTATATGTAATGTGTGTGTTCTTCTCTAGCTGCCTTTAGGATTTTCTTCTCTTTGGTTTTCTGTGAATTGATTATAAAGGCCTCTGCTATAGTAGCCTGCTTGAGATTTGTTGAGTGTCTTGGATCTGTAGGTTTGTCTATTTTGTCAAATTTGTAACATTTTTGGCCATTTCTTCCTCATATATATTTTTGTGTTACCTTATCTCTAATGTAGGACTTCAAATACATAATGTATTGGCATTGTCCCATAGGTCAACGGGATTACATTCATTTTTAGTTTTTTTCTCTTGGTGGTTTAGTTTCAATTGCCCTGTCTTCAAAATCACCGATGTTTTCTTTAATGGTATCTAAACTACTATTAAGACCATGCTTAATTTTTCCATTGAGATATTTTTTCCATTCAGATAATTTTTCACCTCTAGAAGAATATTTGGTTTGTTTTTATACTTTCTATTTCTTTGTTCATTACATTAACATAAAAAAATCCTTTAAAAATTATTTTTATAATAGCTTTTAAAAAGTCCTTGTCTGTAGTAGAAGAGGATAAAGGGGGTCAAATATATGATGATGGAAGAACTGACTCTGGGTGGTGAACATACAATGTGATATACTGATGATGTATTACAGAATTGTACACCTGAAACCTATGTAATTTTACTAACCATTTACTTTCCCAATCAATTTTCAGGAAAAAAAAGGAAAAGAAAAAAAAGTCCTTATCTGCTTATTCTACTACCTATCATTTCTGGATGGATCTGTTTTATTGACTAAATTTTCTCCTGGTTATAAGCCACATTTTTCTGCCTCTTTACATGTCTAGTAATATTTTTATTGCATTCTGAATATTTTCAATATTGTCTGGTTTATTTGTTCTGATTTTTGGGGTTTTGATTTTCCTTTAAATGTTTTGAGGCAGTTAATTTGTTGGTGGATCAGCTTGATCTATTCAATATTCAAGGCTTGTTTTCAAGCATTGTTGGGTGAGGTCTATAGCCCTACTGCTAAGGGCATGGCTTCTCTGGAGTCTCTGCTGAATACCCTGGGTGTTCATAAGGTCTTTCCACTTTGGTCAGAGTGTAAAAGTCTCCCAGACTTGTTAAACCTCTGGTAATTGTTGGCTTACAGCTCCCTGGTAGTTGTTCTTAGCTGGAATCAGAGTTTCATTCTAGGCACACACCGCTTAATAGTCAGCTAACAGCAAGGGAACACCAAGGCAGATTTCTGGGGCTCTTGGGTAGTTCCCTCCTTTTGGTTCTCTGCCTGCAAATTCCAGTGGCTTCAGTCTTCCCGAACTCCAGTCTTTGGATCCTAAGCTCAGTTATGTTGCCGTACTCTGTGGGCGTCCTCCTCCTTGTGCTGGAGTCAGACAACACTTCCAGGCAGGAAGCTGGGCACGTCCTAGGACTCGTCTCTCTCACTGATGAAAGTCCTATGATGCCTGTTGACCAATAGCTGCAAACAGTTGCTTTGTCTCTTTTGTACAGTTTTCTAGCTGTTTATGGCAGGAGAGCTAGTCTAGTACCAGTTACACCACGATGGCCAGAAGCAAAAATCTGTCATTATGTTTTTAACTCATTTTTAATCCTTCATTTTAGGGAGTATTACTATATTTGCTTAAAACACATAGATGTAAGAATTAAGACTGTAATTAATATAGGACTAATTAAAAAGATAATACCCATGATTAATAAAAACCATAATAATGTATTTTCTTCTGTCTCACTACACTGTAGGATATTTTTACTGCTTGTTTCCTATTCCAATAATATTTCTGTAACTACCTGCAGCCTTTGGGACATGCTTATTTTCTTTTATGTAGAGGTTAAAACTGTCAAACATGACATTTACTTTGACTGGTTGCACTGTTCTTATCAAGCCCACATACACTGATTCCTGGCATCAGTGCAATGTGATAATACCGAGCTAAATGACATCTAAACAAGAGTGTTTGAGCATGGAATACTTAGGGTTTCACTTACTAGCAGCAGCACGTTTTTAGACTTGTAGGAATTAAGATTCCAGCTCTGAAAAAAAGTCCATCCACTTACAATCTACAGGTTCGTTTCAGTAGATCAGCTGTTTGTCCATCAGGTTCTTTGCATTTATAAATTCATCACAATGGCTATGCATATCTAAAATGTCCAGTGTTTTTAAATACTTGGCAACAGACTGATATTATAAGTTACACATCTCTTTCTCAGTAAAAATTATTTTAAAGCACAGAGGGAGTTTGTATGTGTGAAATAAAAGTGGGATTTCAAGTAAGTTACAGTTTTATAGAAGATTCTAGAAAGGCCTATTTAATTTGGCTTCTTTTTCTAGGTGACTTTTTCTCTGAGTTCTGAAGCAGTTTCCTTTCCCAAAAATGAATCATATTTTGTTGTTTATGTTTCTGTCACAAATTATAATATTATTGTCATAAATTATTCTAGTATAATATCGAATGACTCAGGTATATTCTCTTCATCATTTTCTAGGCTCCTTATAGTCTTTCAAAGATCGCCAATCAGTTTTGGAAAACCTCATATAAATTTGATTTTACATTAATTCTTTTCCATTCTCATCCTCATGTATTTCCAAATTACCTGTCATTATGTTTTAAGTGGTTCTCTTGCAAATGAACATATGACTTGATCGAGTTTTAATACCCAATCTAAGAATCTGTATTCTGTTTTCCTTAATTATTACTGTTGATGTACTGGCTTCCACACTCTTAATTTTCAATATTCTATTCACTTTGACTTCCCTTCTCCTTCCTTCTTTGTACTGTATTAATATAAATTTCTTTATAAACTTTTCCCCTTCTTTGGCTGCTTTGGGAGATATGTATTCCATTTCTAGTCCTTTAAATGTTTTCCTTAAGCTTTTCTAGTTAATGAGCCAATGTCTAAAATTTTAGTTCCATCTTATTTTTAAACCATCCTGTATTAAAAATATCAGCAACCTCACAATTATGACTTTATTAAATGTAATGGAAAGCAGCCCCATGAATAATACTTCATACTTTTGTTCTCTGTCTTGTAAATAAAGACAGAAGCTTTACAGCTTAGCACTTAAAGTCAAGCTACATCATTCACAAACGATGGTTAATTCAGTTGTAGTGATTCATCCAACAGAAAGATAAGGCAGTAAAACTTACTGCAAAAAAAACCCCCCAAAACATCAAACCTTCAATAACGGCTGTTTCAAGCACAGCTAATGAGTTTTTCTCAGGATTTCTGGCTGGACTAAATAGTTATAGCAGTTTATATTTAATCTAAGGCAGGGAGTCCCAAGGGACATTGTTGTTGCAATGCCAATTAAGCCAGCCTTTTTCACTATACCTCTCGTTATCACACCTCAGAGATGTTCCAGAGCCACTAAACAAATTTCCTAAAGTAGACACAACTCTGAATTTTCAAAACAGGTCTCACATATCAAAATCATTTATAAGTCACTGTTGTCCCAAAATATACAATTAGAAATACACCTTTTTTCCACTAAAATGTAATCAATGACAATAATGAACCATGGCCTCATGTTCAGAGTATATTTCAAGGCAATTTTCAAAATGAAGTTTGGAAACCATTGGGAGGGGAAGACAAAAATCATGTTGATGAAGAGGAACCTGAATCTCATCAGAGAATTGAAAGTGAAAATTAAAAGAATTAGAATTAAGAGAATTAAAGTAAAGAGACTTTCCTGAAATCCAACTAAAAGGAGAGGAGATAAGCAGGAGAGAGAGCTAAGGGTCCCATCAGGCCTTCATGGAACAGCACAAATTCTAGTTCACAAAATACTGTTTTTGAAAAGGGCACCCAAATAGCTGCCGTATTTGTTTGCATTTAGCAACAGGTGAAGGATAAGGAATGGGGTGTCGAACTTTACACCTTCCATTAAAGAAGCCACGTTAATTCAACTAAGAAATTTTAACTGTGTATATTGTGATACTAAGCTACTCTGAGATAGTAATATTTACAAGGAAACCCTGGGTAAACATCATTCAATTAAACAGAGCATGTATATTCTACTTTACTCTATCAGGTTCACATGTGCTAGTCCAACAAACACATAGTTCATATGACAGCATATTCAAGAATATAAAACCCAGGAGCCGTGAAACCACAGAATTTAGAGAGATAAGCAGCAACCAGAACACACCTCAGGGGAAACTAGTCCCAAATAATATGTTTCTATGAAATGTCTTCAGTTAATCCCTCATGTAGGTGTGATGATAATCCATTCAGACCAGAGTCTGGGTCAAGGGGCTCCATTTTCACAGGAGGTCATCAGCTCTACAATCGGTTTATTTAAGGCTTTTTAAAAAATATGAATCTACAGAAATAAGTGTGAAATAGAACCAATATGTTGATAATTGCCGTTTCTCTGGTGAATAGGATCTTGTATTTTGTAAGAAACCTGTATTATTCATTATTACCAGAAATATAAAAACTTTAAAGTCGATGAATTTGGCTATTCTCAGTCTCAGTACTATATAATAGTAACAGCTGGGCTTTCTAACTGACCTGAATAAGCTAGCTTTTCTTCATGCATCTCTTAAGAGAAAAAGTAAGAAAAGGTCAGGTATTAATGTTCTGAACTCCCAGTCATTTAACTAGCTACAAAGTTATTTGTCTTGCAAAGTGATGGGACACATAACCAGTATTTATATATGCATAGAATACGTGGACTTTCATGAAACATGATCATTTTCAAAGAAAAACTTAAGGTATTTTATGCCAAAGCTACTAAACTCCAGTCACATGGTCTTGTGTTAACCGAATCTTTAAGGATATAAAGTTTCCTTTACACACACACACACACACACACACACTTTTTTTTTTTTTTAACTTAGAATCCAATAAGAAGAGGGTGGCGGAAGTTTTTTCATAATTTGAATCTATACGCATGTTTTAAAATTGAGGAAAGTATTTTCTTTTATGTATTATCCTAAAAAGCATTAATTGTGTGCATAAAAATGTAAACTGAAAAGCAGTGAGACTTAAAATTGTCCAGGAAATTAACAGAAGGAGTGAAAATGGATTTTAATAGCTTTGAGAGTTAATCATGTTCCTCTCAGAGCAGGAAAGTTTATCAATTTTACTTTAGACACTTTTGAATTCCTTTCACAGTAGCTGTAAGTCATAACCTCCCTTTAATATTAAGGACATTTACAAAACTTAATTTAGAAAAACTTTTAAATGTCAGACTAATCACCTACAATGATGCCTTTTCATTTATGGGATTCATCACAGGTTTGTAATAAAAATAAAAGTAACGTCAGTAACAGAAGTGTAAACACATGCGATGTACATTCCCATAAACATTTCTAACAGGTAGTTATTAAGTCAGATTACCCAGCTTTCCTAATACAGAGTGGCACTACAGAAATGGGGGAGAAAGGAAAGCAACCCAAATACTGTGTGATGTGTTGCTTGGTATGCTACAAATAGAACAGAAAACTCCAGGAAAAGATAACCTATTCAAAGTAAAATAAATGACGTAGGTCTTGACATGATATAGTCACTAGTGTTTCCAATCTACCTGGTTGTTTCTCTGGCAGATAAGCTTGGTTATTCAAGAATCTACTGTTCGGGTTTTTTTCCTCCCTTACTGAGCAATAGAGGGGTCAGGTGAGAAAAGGGATCGATCCGCAAATCCAACCTTACTACACAAAAACCAACACTCCTAACAGCAGCTGTTTTATGTAGACAGAGGAGCACTACTAGCTTTTACTCACATCCAGGTCTTCAGTTTGGCTTCCTGACTTTTCTGCCTTCCCAAGCATGCTGCTGAGATTTTCCTACATGTTAATCAGCATCGTGGATATTATCACTTCACACAGTGATGATGACAGAGAGGACACAGACAGTGAGCCTCGGGCACACACAGTCCAGTCAGGAATTCACCCCGGGACTAACATAAAGACAACCACTCAGCCACTCCAGTGATAAACACGCAGAATCCGTCTCTAAGAGCCAGCGGAAAGCGCAGGACTCCCGGGACAGTACAAGGATGCAAAGGGCCACCAATAAGAACACCCGCCGGCAGCCTCAGCTCATTTACTGAAGTTTTAAGGTCAAGAGGACAATGGTATCTTTAAAATGACAAACAAACCAAACACGGGGGGGGGGGGATTCTCTTATGAGCCTCCCCAATCTCTTTTTATTATATAAAAATATTGACGTAGATGAGGTTACCAGGAAAAAAACATCTTCCATAAGAGCCAGAGCTTTGCTCTCTGCTCCTGAGTATCACTGGCCCTAATACAGTGGTGAATGCAAGGGAAGGACTTACTAGGTATTTGGGGAATTAATGCATGAACTGTGCTGACCAGGAAGAGGGCTGCCGAACGATTACTGCTGCAAGTCAAAACTACCCAACGAGTAAGGGACAGACAGGTGAGGCAGGGCTCCCCGAGGAACATCGGGACTTTACTGACTGCAGGCTCTGTAGGCGAGGCTGGGGAGACACCAGGCGCTTCACGCGCATGAACCTTAGCAGTGGAGCGGGGAGAGCAAGGAAATTACTCACTTACTGAATGCCTATGGCAAGTCACGCATCAGGCAACACTTTTACATGCTAGTATTTGTGTAGTATATACAAATGTGAACACAAATATACATATGAATTAGTTTTAAGGGTCACAAGTGAACATATTAAGACGGCTTAGGGAGAGATGGGTAATAAATACTAAGAATAGGAGTACCTCTGTAAAAAAAACCTTCTTTCCCCTAAGAATTAGGTATAATATAATTAGGTTCTCAACATAGGATTCAGCTAGATAATCCTTAATCCTTTCTAAAGGGACTTGACACATTTTCAGAATCTTCATTCTAGAGCACCCTCTGCTGGGAAAAGTACCTCAAAATGCTTCATTTTGTTTCTTCCCCACATGCTCTATAAAGCATTTTAAAACAAACAGATTTTCTTTTCTTTTCTGTCTGATAGAACCTTCTAAAACGACAATTCTATCCTTCCATAATCACTGCCCTCCAACAAAAGGCTAACAGTCTATAGTAAATAATAATTGACATCACTGTTCCTCCAAGCCCAATGCTAGTCTATTGTATGTTACCCCCCAGGGCATGGGGGTGCTGCTGAGAGGGACTGAGGGCAGGAGGCTGGCCCAGGTGGCCCTTGGCTGGCAGGTGAGGAGAGCAGTGGTGAACACTGCCCTGCACTTCCAGGATGGAGCAACCCACGGAGGTGGCATCTCCGGGACAAAGAGGCAGCAAGGATGCCCTAAGTAAGGGAGCTGGAGCCTAGACACACACCACGACTGAGCAGCCAGGAGAGATCAACAAACAACAAAAATCCTGTTTCACTTCTCTACCTCCTCCTCTCTGCAAGGCCACTGAGTACAACAAACCATGATGAACACCCCAGGGGCGGTAACTGGAGATCTCTCATTGCTCGAGTGGTCCACCCATAAAATGTCAATTCCAATGTTCCAGTCTGGTCATTTCCCAAGGTTTCTTCCTGCCCCTTCCTATGCCCTCCCTCCCGTTCCTCAGTGCCCCCAACCCCCAGCAACCACTGATCCGCTCTGTGCCATTATAGACTAGTTTGCACTTTCTAGTGTTACATAAATGGAATCAAACACTGTGTACTTTTTCTTTTCTGGTTTCTTTCACTGAGAATAATTATTCTGAGATCCATCCATGTTGTTAGGTGTACCACTAGTTCATCCCTTTTTATTGCTGAGTAGTAGTCCATGGCAGGCATGTACCAGTTTGTTCATTCAGCTGCTTGTTACTGGTTATCTGGGTTACATCCAGTTTGGGGCTATCATGAACAGGCTGCTACGACTATTCATGTCCAAGTCTTTGTATAGAAAACAAACAAACAAAAACAAAAAACATGGGGAGAAATAGAACAGCCCCTACCCCACCGAATGGTCCCCCGTGTGCTCGCCAAACTTGAGCTGGGGAGAGGGAACAAGCTATGTGAACTGGAGAGTTGATACTTTTGTTTTGGACTGCCATGGACCTGTAGTAACAGTTTTAATACCCAAAAGTGTCCAAAAAGCTATGGGTTCTGCAGGTCCTGGGGAGAGATGCTGTCATAGGCGACGATGTGAAAACTAAAGCTGCTTCCGGATCATAATTTACACACTTGCTCAGCAAGAAAGACCTACCCAGTGCAGGAAGGCAGAGTAGGTGTCTGTGAACAAAGGAGATGAGTCATGTGAACTCGGACTGCAGCAGCCAAAGGGGAGGAGGACGGCAGCAAGCCAGGGAAAGTCATACACATTCACTCAGCTCCTGGCCCCCGTGTGCCCTGAGCCACACCCACAATGCCCAGTACGCCACGTTCCACTGCTCTCATATCCATCCAGCAACTACGTTCTCACCAAGGAAGCCTCCTTCAGGGTCTAGGAGATGCTGTGATAAATCCTCCGATCACAACTTTCAGAGGGGAAAAGCTCCGGAGGAAACAGACTTGGAGAGATGAAGTGATTTGCCCAAGGCCACAGATAGGACTGAGTTCTGCTCCAGCACCTCACCACCACTGTAACCCTGGCTCTCCATTCAGAGATGTTGCTACATGCATTCAAGAAGCACGAGGTTCACAATGATGATCCTAAAAGCAACTGCTTGAAAAACTGAAGCAACAATGGCAACACATGCATTTGGTGCATGGTTATGAAAAGGACAACTGCTTCTCTCTAAGATGTACATCACTAGATAAAGGCTGTTAAGAAACTGCTGCTTCATTTCCAGTGAGTGCCATGAGTGCTCATCTGCACACCAGCCGTGGGTGCTACTGGCCCAGCCAGCCAACAGTGCATCAGCGTCCTGATGCCCGGGCTTTACCACTCTTCCTTGACAGGTATAAGAAACTCCCGCATCAATATTTTTTCATGATATAGATTTTTCTGACCTGGAACAGAACCATCAATTCAGGGTGGGCCTGAGGCTTCTGAAGGCTTCATACCTAGTTCTCATGCTGAAATGTCAGTGTATTCCCCTCTGTAGCAAGAAAGTCCTTTTAGCTCAGAAAGATCACCCATAGCAGGGTGAGGAAGGAGACATTCACCTAAATCACCCAGACCTGCCCAACCAAGCCTGGCAACTGGTGGGGTGACATCTGTCTAATAAGACGACCGAGACAGCTGGACTACAGCTTATGGGAGGCCTCCATCCAGTTTGTGTTTAATAAACCCACTGGTTTTCTTACAGACTTCCTCTGAACAATTCACTAATTAGGGCCCTGACCCAATATAAAGTCCCTTAGGGACTCATTTTGTCCCTTTACCTTTATTTAAAAAAGCTTCATTGATTACTTCTGTGCAGTACAGATGCATCTGTTCAACTGCCATTCTTTGAACAGTCATTGCTACTGTTTTTGTGTGACCTGTTTCCTTCTGACCACAGAGACAGAGTGCATGGGAGTTAAGAAGATTCAGGCTGTGGGGCCTAATGTACTCAGCAGGCAGTCCAGCCATGGACTTGCAAGGTAACCATCCAAGCGGGTGTCCTATTTTGTCCATGCAATGGAATGGCTGTGGTAAAGATGATATTATACAAGGTAGGTAGAGTGAACATCTACTGAACGAATGGTAGAATGATCACCGAACTATTTAAATCTGCTTTTCTGTTCAGTTGCTAAAATTGAATATATATTCACTAAATGCATATGTGATATACCTCCACTGTATTTTAAAAAACCGGCTGCTCCTAGCAGTTATGGAAGCACCTCAAGTGTCCATCGACAGATGAAGGGATAAACAAAATGTGGTATATATATATGATGAAATATTATTCAACTTTAAAAAGGAAGGGAATTCTGACACATCCTATGTGACATGCACAAACTTTAAAGACATTATGCTAAGTGACATAGCCAGTCACGAAAGGACAAGTACCCCAAGATAACATTTATATGAGGTACCTAGAATAGTCAAATACACAGACAGAAAATAGAACGGTGGTTACCAGGGACTGAGGAGGAGGAGGGGGTGGGGTGGGGAGTTACTGCTTAACGGGAACAGTTTCAGCTTAGCAAGATGAAAAAAATTATGGAGATGGATAGTGGTGATGGTTGCACAATGTAAATGTAGTTAATGCCACTCTACACTTAAAATGATTAAACTGGAAAACTTTATGTTATGTACATATTACCAAAATTAAAATGTTATATATATATATTATATATATTATGTATGTGTATATATATTATGTATGTGTATATATGTATATTATGTATATATATTTTTTATATATTATATATATGTATACATATATATAAATACACATACTAGTTGCATCAACCAAGTGCTAATCAAGAGATCTGAGCAACTCAAACTGCACATGTACTCTACCATTAAGCTGATTTCTTTTAGAGCAATATGCTTAAATATACTGATATTCTGGCATTTATTTTTTAGTGCACCTGTTATTGTATCAACCAACTAATTTTACTTTGATTAAAATAGGTCTGCTGCAATGAAATTATTAACTTTGAAGCAAAAAATTTCTCCAGGACTTTTTTATGAAGAATCCAGAGGGAATAAACTTTGATTACTAAAATATGTGATTTTAGGTTTTCTGCAGCAACACACCCCCGCCCCCCAAAAAAGGTAAAGAGAAACACATGAGCTAACGTTTTTAGTTTTGTTGGTAGCATATTTTATCTCCCCAATTGTTTCACTCAGATGAAAGTAAAAATGTATATTATTTTATAAATAAACATATATTATCCATAATAAGCAGAAGCCTCAGGTATGAAGAAAAACTGGGTTAAGAAGAAAACTTAGAAACAATATACAAAGTGAATCAGAAAAGCCATTAAAAACAAATATGTGAGAAATATGACAATAGTAACTACACAAGAAAAAACTCCAGGGTGGGGAATTAGGTGGGAAAGAAAAAGCATGAAAAAAGGCACAGTTTCAGGTAATAAAAGTCCTATAAATTCATTTTTAACAAACTGCATTAAAGTCTGGAAAATTTTTTCTATAAAGGGCCAGAGAGTAATTATTTTGAGCTTTGTGGGCCATGTGGTCTTTAGTGGCAACTACTCAACTCTACTGTTATAGCCTGAAAACAGCCACAGACAACAAGTAAACAAATGGGTATGGCTGTGTTCCAATAAAACTTTATTACAAAAACTAACAGCAGGTCAGATTTGGCCTGAGGGCAATAGTGCGCCAACCCCTGGTCTAGAGAAACAAAATAAATAAACAAAAGGACAATTTGGAATAAGGTATATCAATGCACATGGATTAAAATACTGTGGATTCTTATTCTACCCCTCAATGAACCAGACCCATAAGTAGAAGTTTGTTTTTCAGAATGTTTTTCTTTCTTTACATAAATATTTCTTAGTACCCAGAAGTGAACTAACAAGAGTAAATTCTTATTCCAAGCACCTCTAAGTTTCTTCACAGTTGATTATCAAAAGGCAGAATAAAATCTAGGCCAGTAACTTCAAAGATGCATCACTTCAACAGAAGTTGGTTATTGTCAAGATCCCCAAGGAATGTATGAACTATCGCTAAGTTGGGAAAATGCCTCAAGGATACATATTTTAGTATTAAAAACAATATGCACAAAGAGCACAGTTCTGTAAAAAAGGAAAACATACACACATTCTCCACATTCTCACTTGTGTACAGAAAGAAAAACTTTGGAAGGATATTTTCCTTACCTCCAAATAAAATTCTGAATTTTGCAATGCTCATGTCTTACTTTATGTTATTCTGTACTTTTATATATTTTTAACTGTAAGCATGTATAACTTTTAGTATTAAGATTATTATGTTGAGATTGTAGTTAAAAGGTTTATCACCTTCTTTACTGAGTCAGTTTGAATGCCAATACCAATATTTTTGACAAAAGATTATTCACCCAAAGAACTTCTAGCATCCATAAAGGTCATCACAAAACAAGAATATTTATATACACAGGTCCATGGGACACAGTCTTTGTGGGTAGAATCTCACAGCAGTACAATACCTCAGCTCCACCCATCCATTTAGGCTCATCAGGAAACTCAGCACACAAAACATCTTCTGACTGATCGGTCCCCAAGACGTGGTAGCAGAGCTTTTGGTGGAGATTGCTGGATGTCTCTGTACCTGAAGGAGGTAAAAATGTATACTGAAATGCAGCGGGTAATTTTAAGAAAATCTATTCCACCCATATTGCACAATCCAGCAACGTTTAAAAAGTTAAGTCTCTGGTTGCAGGATATAAGGTTATTATATAAGAGTTAACTGCTTTTCTATATATAGCAATGAATAAGTGGAATTTGAAACTAAAACCACAATACCATTTACATTAGTACCTCCCCCAAAATAGAATATTTAGATATAAGTCTAACCAAATATGCACAAGATCTATCTGAGAAAACTGTAAAACTCTGATGAAAGAGATCAAAGAACTACATAAATGGAGAGATTTTCCATGTTCGTGGACAGGAAGATTCAATATTGTCAAGTTGCAGTTCTTCCAAAATTGATCTATAGTTTCAATGCAATTCCAGTCAAAATCCCAGTAAGCGATTTTGTGGATACTGACAAACTGATTCTAAAGTTTATGTGGTGAGGCAAAAACTCCAAAATAGACAACATAGTATTAAGAAAGAGAACAAAATTGGAGGACTGATACCACTTGACTTCAAGGTTTACTGTAAGTAATCAAGACATCAGTGGTATCAGCCAAAACAACAAAAAAAACCAGACAACTAGATCAATGGAATAGAGTAGAGAGCCCAGAAATAGACCCACATAAATACAGTCAACTGATCTTTGATAAAGGAGCCAAAGCTATACAACAAAGATCGTTTTTTTCCAACAGCGATGGAACTGGACATCCACATGCAAAGCAATCCAGACCTTACACACTTCACAAAAATTAACTCAAAATGGACTTAACTGCAAATGCAAAACTATAAAATTCCTAGAAGATAGCATAGGAGGAAACCTAGATGACCTTTGGTTTGGTGGTGATTTTTAGATACACTACCAAAGGCACAATTCATGACAGGTAGAATTGATAAGCTGAACTTCATTAAAATTAAAACCTGCTCTGTGAACGATACTGTCAAGGGAATGAAAAGCCACAGACTGGGAGAAAATATTTGCAAAAGACATCTGATAAAGGACTGTTATCCAAAATATACAGAGAACTCTTAAAACTCAATAAAAATAAACCACTTGATTAAAAAAATGGGCCAAAGACCTTAAGAGACACTTCATCACGAAAGATATATAGTGCAAATGATACATAAGCATAGGAAAAGATGCTCCACATCATATGTCATCAGGGAAATGCAAATGAACACAATTAGATGCCACTATACACCTATCAGAATGGCCGAAGTCCAGAACACCGATGACACCAAACGCTGGTGAGGTTGCGGAGCAACAGGAGCTCCCTGTCACTGCTGATGGGAGCAGCAGCTTTGGAGGACAGCTGGTGGTTTCTTACAACAATAAACATATCCTTACCATACAATGCGGTAATCACACTCCTTGGTATTTACCCAGAGGAGCTGAAAATTTATTTATGTGCACGCAAAAACCTGCACACAAATGTTTATAACAGCTTTATTCATAATCGCCAAAACTTGGAAGCAACCAAGATGTCCCTTTAGTAGGTGAACAGACTGTAGTAGATCCAGACGACAGAATGTTATTTGGTGCTAAAAAGAAATAAGATATCAAGCCATGAAAAGACATGGAACAACCTTAAATGCACATTACTAAGTGGAAGAAGCCAGTGTGAAAAGGCTACATACTGTATGATTCTAACTACATGACATTCTAGGAAAAGGCAACTCTATGGAGACAGTAAAAAAGATTAGTGGTTGCCAGGGGCTAGGAGGGAGGGAGGATAAATGGGTGGAACACAGAGGATTGTTAGGGCAGAGAAACTATAATGGTGGACACATGTCATTATACATGTGCTCAATCCACGGAATGTACCACACAGACTGAAGTCGAACGTAAACCATGGATTTGGGTGAGTAGGTGTCAACGTGGCTCATCAACAGTACCACAGGCGGGAGGGGCGGGGGGAGGATGCTGATAATGGGGGAGACTGTGCATATATGGGGGCAGGGGAGGTATGGGAAATCTCGGTACCTTCCCCTCATTTTGCTGTGAACCTAAAACTGCTCTAAAAGCTAACTATTAAAAAAAAAAAGTTAAGTATCAGTTGGGTATTACCCTGGAAGTAATTCACACATATATCCTGATTTTGGAAGCTGTGATGAGAATGAACTTTTCCTTGCATTCTGAAACTGTACCAAGCTTTTAGGTCAATGAAGAAAAAACGCAAGATAATATCCTAATAGAAGAAAAGCCTCAGAGTACTTGGTGATTTTCCAAGGGTTTTCCAGGAACACTGGTAAGAAATGCATGGTCAGAACTGCTCAGCTTTTACTGTAAGGGCCTCCTCCATCGCACAACCTAAGAGGCTGTTGAGGTTCTCTTAATAACAGAGCAATACAGTTGCAGCTGGCAGAAGGCTCTGGCTTTTTAAATTCAATCACAATTACTAATCATTGCTATTTTTTCCACTGAAAAGTGAGGCTACAAAAAAACTTCCAAGTTTTTTACAAGTTAACTTAATAACATTGTTCTCTAACAAGAAATGGCCATTTATATACTTTTTTTGATCTCCCAGAACTTGAAAATAGCCAACATTTGCTAACTCAGTGGCACTCTTAACACAGGCAGCTAATTCAGTGTACACAGCACAGAAGTCTTTCTTTAGCCAACATCCCTGAATAAAAAAACCTCTTAGCTCCTCTTGTAGTTCTCACTGGTGAATGAAGCGAAAGGCACTGCAGTAGTCTAATCAAAAGGCAGAAGCTAAACATAGCCAAAAGAGATGAAAAGCATTATAGCCTATTCCCAATACAACTGGGGGGGAAACGGAAAAGAAAGCATATCTAAAAACGACAAAGATACATGAAGACATGGTAAGGGGACATGTGCAGCAGAAAGCACTGGAATTGCTGTGCTTCTTGCCAGCCCCAGGCCCTGCAACAAGTAACGAGACTCTGCACCCCAGCTCCAAATCTCTAGCACAGGGATTATATAACCCACCCATAAGGACCAAGACAACATGAAATGCTGTATGCCACGTGGATATGGAGCAGCATAAAGGAGATGACACCGACAGCTTGTACAAGCAACGTACAAGGTACAGGGCCCTTCCCATCTGGGAAGATGGGGAGTGGAGAGGGAAAGACTGAGGGACCACTTGAACACAACAGGACCTCTGTGCAACTAAAGAAGACAGGAACAAGGGTGGGTCTGGGAAGTTATCAAGGAGAAAAGTATCAAGATAAATGCGACCAACAGGGGCCCTGTGACTTCTGATCAGGGGAAAGAGATAATGATGATCACAGCGGGAAAGTTTATAATCACTCAACATCATTCAATAAATTGGTTTTATAAAAACAAAAAAATCCATCTTCTCTATAATCCACTTGGGAGACAGAATACATTTGTGAAGGGCTGATTGCAATAATGGCCCCAAGTTTTAGCAGTTCCCTGTATCTGTGTTCCCACCTCTTGACTAGGGAAGGGCCAACAGAATGCAGGAAGTGATAATATGACAGCAAGCCCAGGCATCCAAGAGACTGTGCCTTTCAGCTCTCCCTCTTGGAATCCTACTGAGCCGCCATGAGAATAAGCCTGGACTAGCCGGCTAGAGCATGGGAGACCACTTGGAGCAGCGCTGAGGCCCCAGATACGTGAAAGAGTCCAGCCAACATCAGCCAACTGACCTACAGCTGATCAGATACATGACAGAACTCAGCAAAGCCCAGAATTGCTCGGTCAATCCACAGACTCACAAACAAAAATAAATAGTCCTTATTCAAAACCAGTACGTTTTGGGGTGATCTGTTACACACAAAAAACTGATACAACGTCCGTTGAGGAATCTTGGCTCTAGACTAAACAACCTCTTACTAGGGTTTAGCTTCTCTTTTAAAGTCATGTGAGCCACACTTCTACTTCATGAAAAAGGCACCTTCATTAGAAGTCTTAACTTACCATCACTTTTTCCATCTTGTTGGGGGTATGAGTTATAAAACATTCCCTTCCCATCATGCGTCCAAGCCATACAGCTGAACTTGACTCTTTCAAGCACATCTGGAAGCTCTTTGGCACCATCGACTTTCATGAACTTGATCGTCACCCAGTCTGAACCACTAGCACTCAGACCATAGGCAAAATATTCACCATCTTCACTGAATGCATAGCCTGTGGAACACAGGAGAAATCAAACTGTGAACATGGAGACACAACTCCTGGCCTTGCTCCCTGCCCTCTGAGCTGTCTGACATATGCCTCATATGTCATACATGGATGTGGTCGTGAAGAACACAGGGGGCTGAGCCCAGGTCTTCCAGGAATTTGCCTTAGGATCTTGGACAAGTCTTAGTTTCTTCATCCGTAAAATGAAGTATTGGATTACATGACCACTAAAATGCTTCCATTTTTTAACTTCTATAATTCAATAGGCAGTTCAGTTAAAAGCAGAGCTCATCTTGGACTTTCAGCATATTTTATTTATACTCTAAAGGGAATGAGAGGGGGGGAAAGGAGTAAGGAAACTGCTTTTAGAGTAATGACTAAATTATGACACATATCATGTAACAGAACTAAATTGGAGCCATTAGATAATTTCTGGAATGGAGTCAAACTGTTTGAAATCATTCTTTACAACCTCATTTTCTGAGCACTGCTGACACTCAAGGATTAACATCTACACCATCTGACCACCACAAGCCCGGTAGGTAAAGCCTGGGGTTTGCAATGATCTCACACAGTGCACATTCCAAAAGTGACCATGAAAAAGAAAGAAAAAGGACACATTTATGGACTATTCTGCCATGTCTAGTTCTTCGGGGGCATGACAGACAGAACACTGTAATCACTATGGAGTGTTTCCTTACAAATATTTAAATGTGTATAGTGGCTTTAATAATTTTGAAGTACAGATAGCATTTGGTACCAGACACTGACACCAGAGATTTCCTGTTGTTAGCTAAACTTTACTGGGAGTTGAGAAATGTCCTAAGAAACCCAATTATTTTCTGAGGTTTTCTACTATTTTACATGAAACTTCTGTGAATGGGAAATATGTTCAAAATTTCGAAAAGCCTACTTATCAATAAGAAGGTGATGGGGAGAAAATGCTCACTTTTCGTTACATGTAACACTGCGGTGTTTGAATTACTTACGTAATTAGAAAATTTTCAGGAAAAACTTAAATAAAACATTTTGATTTGAAATATGTTTTAAAAATCTATATACTATCAAAAGAATTTGGTTGTTTATTCATACTGTAACTTCCCTACAATACCATTCTCAGAATATGCAAAGCCTGAAGCCAGATCCCATGTCTAATTCTCCTTTTCATCCATCAGGGCCTGTACATAGCAAGCATTGCATAAAAAAGTTCCTGGAATGAATTATCACGGTGAGATGTGAGACCCTGTTATAATGAAACCTATCTGAATGAGTTGCAATATACGCCTTTGTTAAAACTAAATGAATTCCTATACAGGGTATATTATTGCACAGTACTAGTGTATTAAATTCATTTACAACTCCAAGCTCAAATTAATGGAAGAATACCCCGGCATCTTTCTTTTTTTTTTTTTTTTTTTAAAGTGTGTTTTTTCCAGGACCCATCAGCTCCAAGTCAAGTAGTTGTTTCAATCTAGTTGTGGAGGACGCAGCTCACAGGGGCCCATGTGGGGATCAAACCCGCAACCTTGTTGTTAAGAGCACCACGCTTTAACCAACCGAACTAACTGGCTATTCTGGCATCTTATTTTCAGTGAGGATTACTTTCAATACTAATTAGTAAAGGATCTTCATTTATATGCACAGCCTATTTGGGGAGAGGAGGAGAGAGAATCACTAAATGACTGAGATCTGTTTAATCCCCACCTAACTGATTACAGGATTTCAGTGTTCCAACTGCTTAATTCTGCAGGGCCAAACCTACACCTGTGCTTTTTTTTTTAATAAAACAGAAGATGCTATAGAAGATGAACCAAATTCACTAAAACCACGTAGGATGCTAACAAGAGATGATTCTCGGAGAATACAATTATTGTATCACAAAACCAGAGAACAGCGAACTTCCTGACCCTAGAACCAGTGCTTTTGGCACAAACCTGGGGTAATATTTATGGCCTGTTGGAGGTTTATTCAGGGGCAGAGCTATTTAGGAGACATATAGCAACTGCAGGAAAGGCGTACTTATTCAGTTTTGAAACTTGCATCTTTAGGGGGCGTGGTATCAAGTCGTCCAGTTTTTGTAAGATTTTTTTTTTACATTTAATTCTAAGATACTGACAATCAACTAACATTTAAAACTCTTAACCACTCTCTGCCATGGAAAAACATCTCATAAAGATTCCTTCCCATTTGATATTTATAGCTGGAAAATTCTTTGTATAGCTTAAATGTCTTATAGACGAGAATTTTTTTTTCCCAATCACAGATAGTTCTCAGGGTTGTTACAGGAAATGATGATACTTCAGGATCCCAGAAGCCACAGAAGCTAATTTGGGTCCAGTGTGAAGTACTCTCCATCTCTGCTTCATGCCATCAGAAGAACATGTGACTACTCATGTGTTCTAAATATACTATGCAAAAATCAGCTTTCCTGATATTATGTGTGCATCTGTTCTGCAAGATGGTCCACGTTCTGTCTGGTATTTCAGAGGTGAGTCACCTGTACCAATGCCAGATCTGCAAGTGAGGGCCCCGGGACTCCCGTGGGCCTGGTTGTGGCGCACTCACCTCGAAGTGCCACCGTGCCATCGTCGGAGAGCATGTTGGGGTCTAGGAATACTCTGGCTTCACCCTCTAAGGAATCTTGTACATATAATACTCGCTGGTTCTGCAAACCTGTATTGTAAAAATAGAAATACCTGGGGGACAGAGATAATCTTTATTTAGCTACGGCATTTTCTGTATGTGGAATAAAACCAAACACATACAAGCAGAAAGAAAAAGAGACAACTGCACCAGAAAGATACAACTGCATACAGGCCACGCCAGGGACATGGGGAGTAGGGTGGAAGGTCCACCATTGCCCTGTACCTAGAGTTTGTGATCTGAATTCTTTTAGGTATAATTTATTGTAATTCTGCATGTTAGCTAAATGTAGAGAAATAAAGACTGTGTTATTTGCTAAAATTAATACTAATATTCAAATAAAGCAGTAACTTTTTTTCAACAGGGAAGAAAGCAGATTTTCTAAAATAAAATGCTGGCTCCCTTCTCTAGCCAGGTTCCTAGGCAGAAGTAGGCAAACCTTTTCTGTAAAGGGCAAGACTGCAAATATTTTAGGCTTTGTGGGCCATACAGTAGCTACTATCCAACTCTACAGTTGTACGAAGGCAGCCATGGATAATACATAAAAGAATGGACATGGCTACATGCCATTTAAACTTTATTTCCAAGAACAGATGGTGGGCAGGGCTTGGCATGCAGATCATACTTTGCTGATCCACAGTGGCAATGGAGGGTCTAAGAAATTCTAAAATAAGTTTTTGATTGTCCTTCCAAAGAGGTTTAATAAACCAACAAGAGAGTATGGTTATGTGGGCGTGAAAGGGCGAGGACAACAGAGGTTATTAGGTGCCACCTCTCGGCCAATTTCCATTTTTGGATAGAAGAAATGTACACAAAAAAACCTTTCAAAGTACTGTATTTCCCTGAAAACAAGACCGGGTCTTATATTAATTTTTGTTCCAAAAGACGCATTAGGCTTATGTTCAGGGGATGTCATCCTGAAAAATTATGCTATGGCTTATTTTCTGGTTAGGTCTTATTTTCAGGGCAACATGGTAGTATAAATCAAAGATAATTTTAGGGGCAAACAAATCTCCACTGCTATCTGTGAATCATCCCATCTCACCAATTACTAGCCATAAGGAAATTTCCCACGGCCTAGGTCTCTTTCTAGGACATATCTCTGCTAAATTTCTTTTTCTTTTCTTTCTTTTGGTAAGTATGTTTTTATTTTGTTTTGTTTTTAATTTATTTTTAATTATAGTTGACATCTACTAAATTTCTTAATCCTTATTTTAAGAATTTGGACACTAAAGCAAAAGATATTAGTCTCATGTTCAAGCATAGAAATGAATTTATTTTATAATGAATTAATCTGAAAACTAAGTTATTTAGAATTTGTTTTAAAATTTAAGAAAGCATTCAATTAGAAAAGTAAAATAAAATGAAATGAAAGCAATCTCACATACCGTTTTCCTTTCTTGAAGTGGCAACTATACTTGGGATAGTCATACAGTTCAGTCATTCTCTCTTTGTATAAACCTCTGATAGGACACTGCTCAAGAAATGGCACCGTAATCTTGTTCTGGGCCTCCACAAAAGCCTGTAGAGAAAATTTAAATGGACAAAGCAGGTTGGATATAAAATTTTCCATGGGAAGTTATCCATTAATATGTATCAGTGAGATCCAGCAACTCCACTTCTGGGACTATATCCAAAGGAAACAAAAACACTAGGTCGAAGAGATTATCTGCACCCATATACATAGAAGCATTATTGACAATAGCTAAGACATGGAAACGACCTAAGCGTCCACTGATGGATGAGCAGATAAAGAAAACGTGGTATATGTGTATATACAAGGGAATATTATTCAGCTATAAGAAAGGAGGAAATTCTGCCATTTGTGACAACATGGGTGGACCTTAAGGGCATTATGCTAACTAAGTGAAATAAGTCAGTAGAGAAAGGCATTCTGTATGATCTCATTTATATGTGAAATCTAAAAAAATCCAAAGAAACTCATTGCAAATGTGATAAGATTTGTGGTTACCAGAGGCAGAAGGAATGGATAAATTTGGTCAAAAGGTACAAACTTTTAGTTATAAGATAAATAAGTACTACGCCGTAACGTCCAACATGATGACTAGACTTAACACTGCTGTATGATATACAGGAAAGTTGTTGAGAGTGAATCCTGAGCTCTCATCACAAGGAAAACTATTTTTCTCTCTCTCTTTTTTTTTTTTTTTTGTATCTATATGAGATGACAGATGTTAACTAAACTTATTGTGGTAATCATTTCATGTAAGTCAAATCATTATGCTATCCACCTTAAACTTCAGTGCTACATGTCAATTATGTCTCAAAACTGGAGGAAAAAAGATATAAAAATATGTATCAGAGAAAGCATATTTTCCCTCAATAAATAATAACTAATACCTACACGGCACTAACTACTATGTACCAGGCAAGCATTAACTCATTTGGAACTTATAATCCAATGGAGAAGGCTCTTTAATTAGCCCAACTTTATGGATAGAGAAACTTGAGTCTCAGCATGGTTAAGAAGTTGCCCAATGTCATGCAGCTAAGAAGTGCCAGAGCTGGCTCCTGACTCTGGGCTCTTAACAAACACACTATACAGCTGCTCAGATCACATACGGTCAGTAAACTACATTCACACCGTGCCAAAGTTCCGGCTTAGTCAGCAGCGGTGATCCCCAAGGACAGCGGGACATGAAATTAGAATCCCTAGGCACTATTGTATCAATTCTGTTTTTACGCTCTTTCCAAGACCAACTACCTTGTCAACTTCACAGAACTTGACTAAAATTTGAAACGAAAGACTATTTTCAAAAATTGGAAAATGGGTGGCACTGAGTAAGAATATCAACAACAATGGTTTATACAAAGAGCAAGAGATGGCCTGCAGGAAGTCAGGAGACCCGGCTGCAAAGGAAGGGAAAGAGCAGTTTTTACAACAGATCAGTTGTAGCCAAGTATATCTTATTTATACCTTAGCAGTTAGAAAGTTCCTAATACTGTAAAAACTTTGCCTCGTAGTAACTCATGTCTGGCTACATGAGTAAGAAATGAAACAAGAATAAATGTATAAGCTCTAAGTCCAATCGAAGGTTTAATCAGAGGTCTACAAACAGGAAAACCTTCAGGAGAAAACTTCAGGAAATTAAGAACATAATATACCTATTTTGAATGGCAGACAAAATGCATTATCAGAGTCCACGCTTGGATGGGTCATCCAGATCTAGGTCCCACCCCAGCTCAAAATGGGCTCTCCTACACAAACCACCAACCATGCTCTGGAGAACCATGATTCTGTGGCAAGAGAAAGCTGTCCTAAAACTCATTAATGTCTATAATGCACTTGAAAACAAGAGAGAAAGAGTGTAAGCATGAATACAATGATGAATAACACTTTCTGCAAGAGGAGCAATTCAAGAGAAATGACACTTTTATGGGTCCCACTTCTTATTTCACTCAAACAGAAAATAAAATTCATTGACTCCCAGAGAAATGCAATTCCAATTGACTATTGCTAGGGAACGGCAAATCTCACCCAGGCCTGCTTTCCTATGGCACTTGAGCTAATAACAGTTTTTATATTTAAAAAAAACTGTGTGTGTGTGTATCCCTACCATATTTAATATGTGGCCCCTTACAAAAGAAATTTGCTGACCCGACTTTACCTCATTAAAACAGTATCAACAAAGAAATTAGCTTTTGTTTCTTAGTTACAAAACTGATACACAGCTGTGAAGCCCCTGGGGGGCAGCACTCTGGAAATCACTATATGTGTACAGGAGCATGACCTGGATTCATGGGGGAAGGAAATGTCATGCCTACTTGACAGACACGGAAATGGAGGCAAATGGTATTGAACTCACCGGTCAACATCACACAGTGAGTTAGCAATAGCTCTGAAGGCAGAATTACTTTATTCTAGTCACTGTCACAGTGATTGAGACCAACTCCATGCCTGATGCTAAATGTGGAGACAAAGCAGACCCACCCAGGAAAAATGGGGGGGTTAGCCTGGGCCTCCCACTGAGGCTGCACTGGGCAGGACAGGCATGTTGAGGTGCTAGAGCACCAGCAAGGATTTAGTAAGAACCTAGTATGTGTCTGCCCTGCCCCTGGTGTTGTGGATGGACAGGCAATAAGGCCAAGACTAGCTCCCTGCCATCATGGAGCTAACATTCTACGGGGCTAACATTCTACAAAACATAAGCCAGAGGGTTACAGACCAGTTAATCCTAAGGGAACACTTAGGCTAACTGTGGTGTGACACTGCTACTCAAAGTGACATCCACTACCTGTATTGGCTCTGAACTACTTGCTGCCAGCCCGGGGTGAGACGAGTAGAGACTAAGAGGCCGTGCTATAAGTAAGTAATCTGACGCTGCGGAGACGTCTTTGTTATATTTTACAAAAATATCAATCTGTGATGGCTTGGAAGTTTAAAAACCAGTTACTCCTCACAGATCCCAGGAAGCACTGAGATGGAGGGCACCCACTTCAGGGAGGGTGGCCGAGTTGGTGCTTCTGAGGAGGTGTTGAATTGAGGTCTGATAAGTGAGAGGGAACAGCCATGCAAAGAAGAGAAGAGGGTTCCAGGCCTAGGAAACGCCAAGTACAAGGCCCTGGGGCAGGAGCTCAGCGGCATGAAGCAGAGTAAGTCATGAGGCTGGGAAGGAATGAGAGAGAGAGAGCAGAGACCCAGGCAGGAGCCAGGTCAGAGAAACCTGGAGGGCAGATAGAAGTTTGAATCGTCATTCTAAGTGCAAACGAGCTATGATTAGGTAAGGAGACAGTTACATAATCTGGATTGCTGTGGGCGAAGAACAGACTATAGGGGAACAAGAGTGAAAACAGGGAAGCAGTCAGGAAGCTGGGGCAGTGGTCTGGTGAGAGAAGAGGCCACGTGAAATGGCTGGTCTGTAAAAGGAGCGGCAATGGCCATTATAATGGGAGAGGGGACAGAGAAAATGGGCACAGCACATGTTAATGTGTAAGTTTGATGGCTATTTCCCAGAAGGGCCTCACTAGAACATTCTAGCTACTTAGGGCTCCCACTCTGAGACCCCAGTATGTTCAGGATCTAGGCTGGCCCCTCCACTTCCATTCGGGGGGTTCCTCTGAGGGGAGCACCCTGCAGACTTCATTTCCCCACTCCTGATTTGTGTTTGAGCGAGGCTGCATGTAGGCCTTATCCTGGCTGTAGGATATCCTGGCTCTAGGAGGACCATGGTGGGTCCAAGAGTCGTAGATTGCTCAGTTAGTTTTCCTTGGGAAAGTAGAACTGTGTTCTTTGATTGTTTCTCTATTCTGCTTTTCTTCTTTTAGATGCCTCATGGTACAAATCACAACTGTTGCAACAGAATCCATCTCAGGCTAAAGCAGACACATTGGTTTTTCTCATTTAAAATGTTCATAAAACTGTTATGCCAGGCATAGCAATGTTACTAAATAATTCTAGGATTATTGCATCCAATTTTGTCACCTCCCACCCACAAATATTAGTCTACTTTCAAGAGAGCAGTATTTAAAGACTGTACCCGTCCAAGTCAAACATCTAGACACAAAGCCAAACAGTGTTCAAATTCCTTAAAGTCTCAAGTTCTTTCATAACATACACCTTCATAACTTGAGCAAATCCTTTTCATGAAGGTGGTAGGAAATTGTCTGTAAAGGGGCTTTGTGAAATTTAGGGTACCGGGAATGCCAATAATATTTCTGGTATTTTAACCAGGGAAATACCTTTTTGGTCATTTATGGATTTAATAGTCTGGTTTCTTGGTCTAAATATTAGAACAAATTTGGGGGAAGAGGAGGGAAGGTATAGCGTAAAGGAAAACAAGAACTGGGGGAATTACACGATGATAAAGAAGCAGGGTGAAGAGAATTAAAACCCTCTTTGTTCCTTAGGAGTTTCAGCATCCAAAGTCACACTCCAGGATACTATTAAAACAACTGCAACCTGAGAGCGCATTAACAACACCTGCAGCTGAGCCTCTAGAGAGGCTCAAAAGTGTAGATTTTATAGCCAGGGATGAATCTGAACACATTTTCCTAAGAATTAAGTGCTCAAGGCAAAGAAATCCTGTTCATATCTCATTCTCATTTTGCCTTGACTATGAGAAAGCTTCGAGGCAAAGCACAGGGTTAGGTATGCAAGCTGGTTCAATTCTAGAGCTCTGCTGCACAACACTGTTCCTACAGTGAGCAATACTGTATTGCACACAAAAACTTGAGGACAGCAGATCTCACATTAATTTCATTTACTTATTACCATTAAAAAAAAAAGCAAAGCTGCCTGACAGAGAGTCACTCAGTTTGGAAGCTGGGGATTCCTTTACCTCTACTGTCTTCAGGAAGAATTTTTTTCAAGTTGTCCTCACATGTACTGTATTTTAATCCACAAAATACCTCAAGTCATTTTATAATTCTTACATATATGAATAAAAATGATTCAGTTACTCATTAAATATATATAATGTACATATATGTGTGTACATATATACACACACATTTACACACAAAACAGCAGGATTATATAACATGAGATTAAAAAGATGAATTAGGGATAAAGGTAACTGCTACAGGAAAACCAATGAATGGGGAACCTATTTCCAGGATAGGACAGGATGGGCAGGGGGTTGGGGGGAGTGGGCATGTAGTCAGTCAGGAAAACCAGAGGGAATTCCCAGCAGAGGACTGACTCGAGCATGGGTATCAACCTCCACTTGTCCCAAATACCAATGAAAACTAGGGATGGTGCAATCTGTATCCCACAAACTGAGGAGTTTCTGCTGCACACACACACACACACACACACACACACACACACACATGTGTGTGTGTGTACGACAACCTTATTAAAGCAACAATCAGAGGCTTCTGAAGAAAGTAAGTGGTTGGTAGCACAGCATGGCCTGGCAGAAAACCAGGATTCCCGCCCCATGGGAAGGCTGAGCGCATGCTGGTGGCCAAAGGAGGAAGCATACTTGGATCGCCTCACGGCTGGAAGTTCAGCAGAATCTGGTAAAGACTCCCCAACAGCAGGGATAACCCCGTTAAAAAAGAAGCCATGAGGTGGCAAAGTTCATCACTGAGGCTGCAGGACCCAGGGCCAGGAGGGTGGGACCGTCACATGGAAAACTGGAGGCAAGTCATGCCAAACAGAAAATTAGATGCAGCTGCTTTAGGAAACATGTCTAGAAATTGACACTATAAAGGAATGAAATCATGTACTTTTACAAGACTAATATGAGGAATCTATACTAAAAAAGAAAAAAAGAAAAAGAGTGTGCCTTAGTTTTCAGTAGTCACTGAATATTGATAAAATTTGCAGTACATCAGACAACAAAGGAAACCCGAGCCCAAGAAGCACTGTGACCACAATACCATTCATCTCAACTAAGTGAGGTGCCTTTGTCATCCCGGCCCCACAAACCCTCGACTCATTCTGGGGGAGGAGAAATACCAAATTCAATTGGCGAGGGCTTGTCTTTTAACATTAAAATTCCAGAGTGGATCCATTTCTTTTTCTCAGAGACCGTCTGCTCTCAGGTAAGTAAGGCTCCTGGTGAGCTTCCATGACTGACAGACCAGGTGAGGCCTTCCACAAGCCCTGCCAGGTCTCTTTTCACGTCCTCACCTGTCCCCATATGGGCAAATCAGTTCCCTCACTGGGACTAGTCACTGGCAATCAGGGGGAAGGAAGCTGAAATCCTCATTTTGACCTGAGAGTCAAGCCTTGTTCTCAAATCTAACCAGAACCAGGGAGCTCATTCAAAGCTGCAAGTTAACCCCATCTGCCTCTGTTCTTCCGTGCACACACTCTTGGCAAGGACAGAGGTGCTATGCACCTCAAATCCACACCTAACTAAGAACCCAGTCATGAAGCAGTTAGACACATAAACATCCTCTCTTAAATAATTCAAATAATTCTTGTATCAATGAGGGAATCCAAATTACAACAAAAATATTTAGAAAATAAGGAAGGCTCACTAACAAATAAAGTTCAGGGAATGTAGTAGAAACATTTGGAGTTGACATCTGTCAGTGGGAAGTCCCACTGACAGACAGGGGGATGTGACCTCCTCTGGCCATCAGAGCACCCATACCCTAGACCTGGGATTGACCCACAGCCAGTCAGGACATCCACGCAGGGGAGGCGTGTGGCTGGTCTAAAGCCTTGTTACCATGACTCCCATACCCATGGGCATCCGCAGCACTGAATTCAGACGTGTAGCTGGACAGGCTCGGGGGCCAGTGTTGGTGCCTGGATGTGCGACACACCGAAGGCCTGTGACCTCACTGTGATGGACAAGGTACACTGGCCCACGGAAGGTGCTCCGTATCCAGCTAAAAGGGCCGGGTATGGAAAAGTGACAGTTATGCCTTCAGGAAATTTGGGGTTTACCCTCTCTCTGGGTCAAATTTTACCATCTCTGTGTACTGGTAACTTGTACCACAATCTGTCTAGATAATGTTCCTGATAGCATAACTTCTGTCTATATTCTAACAATGCTAAATCGTTTCCACACTTTTTATATAAGTACACACTCTGTTCATTTTCAGAAGCAGAGTCTTTCCATCAATTCTTATCTACAGACAACAGTCCATAAAAGAGTCATAAACCCAGGCAACCAGAATCCTTTTTCAGGGACAGAGATGCACATTAGAAGATAGAAGTTACGTACGTCCTTTTATGAGATTTGGGGCTACAACGACTGTGTGAAACCTAAAGAGACAAGGCCCCTCTTTCCCTACCACACCGGAGAAGCTGCTGGAAAATAACACAATCAGAGAAAAGCAGATGACCTAAGAGACAAAGAGAGACAGGTTTCCAGAAGTGTCACGTCTACTCCTGGATCAGGCTGTGATCCATTTATGTGAGCCACTCAGCTTTTACGTGAGCTCTGTGAGCTGGGTTTCAGGCACCGCTCATCAAAAGTCCTGACTAACACAGCGCTTCTCGGAGTCCTGCAGTTGGCTAAGCAAGGTGAGGCTGGCTGAACATGAGCAGCTGGGAGAGGAGGACTCGACGAGAAGTTTGCCCAAAGGCTGGCGGGAGTAGCCGGAAAAAGGTATTCACACGGAAGGTGTTTTATCAGTAGACGAGAAACAGTGAAATTAAACTAAATGTTCCAATCAAAAAGTTTTACAGCAAGAAAATACAAAGAAATTAAAGAACTAGAAAATTAAAAGAGTGTAAGCCCTAGAACTGCTGCTTTTTTAAAAAAGAAGGAAAAAAACACTCAACCAAAGCTCTGGCTAACCTAATCAGAAAAGGGGAGAAGAGTGACAGATACTCAACATTAGAAACGATGAAGAAATATAGCCACAGACAGGGAGAGTAAAGTTTCTTGTACTTCAGAAATACTACACATAACTCCATGCTAGTAAATTTTAAAAATCCCAGTGATAGACACCATTTTCTAGGAAATACAAATAACTCAAATTGATCCACAAAGAAAGAAGATCTGAACAGAGCAATAAGCATGAAAGTAGAGGAAAAGAGCCCAAAAGTGCAATAAAAGGATTTTTCCCAGCTAGCTTTAGAAACGAGGTCTTTCAATTATTAAGCAGAACATTTCCATGCTATTTGAACTGTTCAATAATAAATGCAGTGGCAAGCATGCAGTAAGCACTTACGTGCGTCTGCCATTGTGCTACATGGTTCAAAAACACTACCACTTAATTTCCACCACAACCAAGCACAGTAGTTTTCTCCAAATTATAAATCATAAAATTGAAGCCTAGAGAGATTAAAAAACATGACCAATGTCACACATCTAATAAAATTGTCAAGCTAAGATTCAAACCTGTCTTTCTACCTGTAAAGCTGCTCATTTAATGACTATACACTATTGCCTTCCCATGAATCAACAGGTTCCAAGTTCTCTAAAGGGTTCTCATTAGTTGCTGGGGGACAACGGGTGGAAAGACAATTCTGGAAGTAGGGAGACAACTTAGGAAGCTACTAATATCTAGCTCAGTGGCAATGCATGTTTAAATGAGGGCAACGTCAGCGGGGATAAAAACAAGGAGAAAGTTAGGAGATTTTTTTGGAGGCAGAACTGGAGTTCCAAGACTCATGCGTATGATTAAACAGAGAGCTGATTCAAATGGTCAGAGCACCATATAATGTTATAGAAGAGTCCCAGAATTATTTATTATGACACGTCTTGGTTTCCCCCAGTGAGAAAAATTAGAACTACACTGTCCCTTTAATTTATGAAGATGCTATAAATAACAGTGAGGCACCTACTAAACCTCAGCTCCTTGAAAGTGGCCCCCGTAATAATCAAAGGTGTCATTATCCTGCTCTAATCATGTCTAACTAGGCATTTTCTAGGCCATGTTCCCAAGCTTTCTGGATCTTAAGAATTACCTAATGAGGTGGCTTGGGAAACAGAGATTTCTACTGAAATCAGATGCTCCAGAAGTAGAGCTAGCGAATTTTTAACAAGTGCCTAGGTGATTTTTACAACGGAGTGCTTTCTCCCCAGGACATGGCAGAATGAGTATGGGGGAGAAACAGGAAAAACAAAGAGCCTGGGAGATGTCAGCTTTATCTTAGTTCTTTAGTTGTTAGTCTTGAACCACTGCTTTCCCAAAGGTACCCTATTGGATTTCAGCATTTCCCCTAGAGAAATTGCAGATGATTGAAACCAAAGCAGAGTCACTGCCTACAGGGAAAATATCAGTGTTAAATGTACACAAGCACTTCAAGCATTTCATCAATGGTTTAGGGTCCACTTTTCTAAAATAGAGCTTTCTCTGATGGTGAACAAACATGACTAGATACCTAGTTTCTAGTCAAGACGTGGCTCAACCATCTTTCAGCACTGACCTGTAGCAACTCAACAACTCAATGGTTAAGGGGCTTGTCTGTCTCCAATCACTGGTCCTCCTCGGCTAGAATGTAATCCTATATCAGCGTGGGACACATCTCTTGCTTATGCCAGTGTCTCCCTTCCTTCCTGCGCTGCCCTCCCGACCCCCCCCCCCCATTTAACCTAATTCTTGGCACAGTGGACACACAGGTAAACTTAGGACAGGGAAGAAAAGGTAAGGATGAGCACATGTGGAGAAGGAAAAAGAGAATGAAACCAGTGGACCTGTGCCATCCATTCTCCTTCCCCAGTGTCCTCCTTTCTTAGCGGGACGGCAACTGCAGTAGTCATCCCACTGCTACAGAAGCCAGCGAGGGTCCTTGGAGCTTCCACCCAATCTTTTCTTATTGCTGGCAGTACAGCCCAGGCATGAGCACTCGTCTGGTGCTAGGCCAATCAAAACTCCCTCTCCTGGGATGCAGTCACTTGAATAAGTAACAGAGGGTTGAATGGCTAGAGATCACCGATACCATTAGCAGTGCTGAGTAAAAGGTGGAAGTTCCTGCCATCGAGCCCTAGAACTACCTGGTTCCTGTCTGCTCCGAGCCTGGCCCTTTGTCCCTCCCAGGAGCTGGCCTCATATCCTTGCCATAAATTCCCTATGTACCTAACTTAGCCAGAATCAATTTCTACTGCTTGCATCGAAAACCTTGTTGCAAAAGGCAAGAAAAGGAGATAGAAAAAGAAAAAAGAATGCAGTGCTTAGATGGCCCAGTACCAGTAACTTCCTCATACTTTTGATGACTATCCCACGCACAGATCAAAAGGAAGCTGTTCCTTAAATACGTATTTCAACTATGGGTTTATGAGAAGTCTGTTTATAAACTACAATAAAGCTAAACATTTCTATAGGAGGTGGTGAGACATTTAAGACCTGAGAAGTCTTGGAGATTGAGATACGATGCGGTAATATATTTACCTAAAGCACTTCCCGTTTCCACTAGGGAAGGGATGACAGTAGCAATTTTCAATCCAGGTCCTTACATGAAACATTAATGAATAGGTGGCAGGAAGTTTCAAAGGCCACCTTTGCAGATCAGAAGATACCAATTAAAAGGAATGCTACCAAATAGCTTCAAGGTACTCTTCTGCCTAGTTTAAGCATCACGCTTGAGAACAATGAAACGACACTTAGAAATCATAGTTCCATTAAAAAAAAAAAATCAATGCTCAGAACATAAGTTTTTTCCTAAAAATCCTAGAACTCAAAAGGAAACTCCTGCTTGGTTTCATGGATGAAATGAGAAGAAGAGTCTTTAAAGTTCAACATTCTGACAAAGCAATTGGAGGAATAGAGTCTGAACGGCTATATCCCAATCCATTCAAGCGGTTCTGCCCAAGCTGCACTGTTTGTACAGACCTCTGTTGTGTATGGAAAATGAATTTTTACATGCATTTTCTCAGTTGGGTGCCAGTAAAACTCTGGATCTAGATGAATTCAGTATGATTATATTCATTTTATAGGTGAAGAAAATGAATCTGGGGATGAATCTAGTCAAGACGTGGCTCTTGACTAGCTTGCTATGCTCACAAAACAAGAAAATGGAAGACCAAGCACTACGATCCGTGTGTTTTGCCTTCTAGCTCCATCTGGCAAATACTCTACTCCTCCTCCCTGCCTTTCAACAGAAGAAACAGCACAAATGTCTGCAAGTCACAGGATGAAGGAACTATCTCCTTCAAAGCACCCCATAAACAAAAACCAGTCTTTCATCCTTTTAATTAATGTATTCTTAGGACCACAGTAAAGCTTTACCTGCTGTCTTTTGGCTTAGAGACATTAAACCAGACCTTCATGGTACTGGAAGTCCTGGGAGCAAGTTTCCTCTTATTAGCCCTGCAGCCTGACAGTGTGGTGGCCTGATGGGAAATGCAACTGGACAAATGAATGCCTGCTCACCTAGCCCCCCGCTAGCTCTTCCACACGCTGGCTGTGTTCTATGCTAGGCCAAGTCCACTGTGCAGGGAGAACTCGGCCACATCGGTACCAGAACAGAGTAGGAACTCCCCAGGCTACCCACTTTTAGGGTTAACCTTAAAGAACAAAAACAAAAGCAAGCAAACAAACATAAAAGCAGATTTCAGGGTAGACAGGAATGATACCGAAAAGCAGGTGTTGACCTCCCTAAATTCTGTTCTCCACTGACCTGTGACATGAAAATACCTCCACAGAAATCCTAGACTACCTAAAATAGTGGAGATGATCAGAAGGCCTTTAGGGTTTAAATCTTTCCCGCCAAGGAAGGAAGCAGGGGAAGAGAAAGGTGACATTTCTAGGTTTCCTACCCTGCAAGGCTGAAGGACTTCTGTTCTCTCTCCTTTTCTATTCCCTTATCGGCACGTCTGATATACTACCCTAACTATTCAGCCAATCGGAACATGGAAAGGGAGAGCAAATAATGTCCTAAAAAAGAAAACCTATGTTGCATATTCCTTTGATCCTCTGTGAAACAAATAGTAATTTTATTCTTTTAGAAGGAATGAACACAAACAAAAACAAATGTTTTGGTTTTTGCTGATTCCTATTAGAGTATTTCTCTCATGATTCCACAAAGGAAATGGAGCTGTTGTTACTCTCATTTTGCCAGGGCAGTTCTCAGGAAGAAAAACAAAATTAGTCATTCCATAGATGCAGCTGATAGTCTCCATTCAGTTACTTCATGTACCAAAGACCCAGGACAGAGTTTCTATGAAAGCCAGACTTAAGAATTAGTTACAATTAGGGCAGCTAGCCCCTGAAAAGTGTAATTTTTTCCTTTCTCTATTGTATCTCCCCTTCAGTAATTCAGTAACAAGGGCTGCAATATTCAACTACGAGGTTGAAGTCCTAATAAGACAGGTACGATGGTGAGATTCCTCAAGAGGTTATAAACACATTGTTTGTATTTGGACCATGGGCCTTCAAAACCAAACCCTGTAATATAAAGAGAATTTATTACCTGTGTTTCCCCAAAAATAAGACCTAGCCGAACAATCAGCTCTAACGTGTCTTTTGGAGCAAAAATTAATATAAGACCCGGTCTTATAGTAAAATAAGCCTGGGTCTTATATAATGTAGTGTAATGTAATGTAATATAATATAATATAAAACATAACATAATATAATATAATATAAAATATAATACCAGGTCTTATATTAATTTTTGCTGCAAAAGACGCATCAGAGCTGATGGTCCAGCTAGGTCTTATTTTCAGGGAAACACGGTACCATCAGGAAGGAGAGACAGCAAATGGTGCAGTGTGGACTGACTGCACAACAGGCAGAGAGGCCAGGAAAAAGACTCATGTAGTAGTCCCACAGTCACCCGCCAGTGACACTGCTGTCTCAGCGATGAAAGCGATGTAAGTAAACTCCCAGGGCCTGAGAGCCGGCAGAGCAGTCCTCTTGCCAGTTACACAAGGCTCTACACTTCCCCTGGAATTGTGGTCCATCTGTGCAGTGAAGAACACAGGACGATTTTAAAGTCTCTGGATTTGGCCATTGGGCCAGTGCTGATCATGAAGAGAACTGCTTATACTGATGGGAGATGTTACTGGGAGAGGTGATAAAAGAAAGGGCGTGGGGGTTCCAGCTACATCAAGGGGTATGCAGAGCGGCTTGTGGACAGGCAGAGGAAGACAGGGAGACGGCCCTGGATGAGATCTCATAAATAAGATCTGAACAGGGCATACCTGAAGGCACCTGGAGAATGACAGAGGGGAACAAAGAAGTTGCAAAGAGCTAAGGGAGAGTGCGCTGTTTGGCGTTCACTTGTTTGTCTCCCACAGGAAACGAGAGGGAAATATAGGAAGTTAAAGATTAGGAGGTCAACCATGTGCATATTAATATCATGGGAACGGGCGTGGGGGGTAGAGTCTTGTTATTAGACTGGAGGCTGGAATTACCTCAGGGTGAGAATGCTGAGGTGCACCAAGACTCCACACACTTCCTGCAATCCCCAAAGGACAAGCTGGAAATGCCTGCTGAGTGGGAAGTGTGGGCCAACTGCCGGGTCCTGCCCATCTAGTCTCCAGATCGTTTTTTAACGACTGCAAAACTCCCTCTCTGGCACCTCATGCTAAAGCCTTCCCACTTTACACCAGTGAGATCTCACTACAGTTCAGACACTACAAGAGTAAATTGTAGTTAGTAGATATCTCATAAAGTGCTTTGAACCCAGAGCTTTCCCTTTAACTTTTTGTTCTTTAGTTTGTATTTCCATATAGATTTTCTTACAGTTGTAATTATTTGGAGCACTGCAATCCTGCCTCCTTCTCCCATTTAATGTTGTACCATAAGCACTTTTTCATGTTAGTAAGCAATCTGTATAGCTCAACATTTTTATAGATACATATACTACTTCGTCAAGCAAATTCACCGTATTCTGCTTAAACACGACACTATTGGAAATGGCGATTATTTCCTATTTTTCACTATTATAAATAATGCCCCAAACTGGCCCTTTTCTAGATCTCCATATTTCTGAGGTGATATTACTACTCTCCCAGTAGGCTTGAAATCTCTTCATCATTCTCAAGTATTTGCATTATGCTGTTGCTCAGACAGGTTTAATGTTTCATTATTAATGGTATACATGAGTGCTACTGATGTTATATTTACTTTGTACATATTCACTTTATTGAACTCATTAATTCTAGTAAGTTTCCAGTTGTTTCCCTTACATTTTCTAGATATACAATCATATAATCTACAATTATTGATAATTTTATCTCTCCTCTCCAAATTTTGGTTCATTTTTTTATTGCACTAGTCAAAACTTTGCAAACATCTACTGGGGGTGCCAAAAAAATGTATACCAGTGGACACTTTGGTCCACATTGCTCAAGCAGTAGTTCACCGTAATCAGAAGTGTCTGGACACTGATGGTAACCACTTTGAGCACCTCCTGTAACTGCAGAAGTCACACCTGTAGTCATCTTTTGTTATCGGTATATATTGAGTATTACAATTTTAATACAGTTTTTTTTTAAAATGTATATACATTTTTCTGGCACTCTCTGTAGAAATAGCAGTGACAGAGACATTCTAGCCTAGTATTTAAGTTATTCTGAATGAGATGTCATCTTGTTAAAGCATTGTTATTCCTACTTTTTGTTTTACTTTAATGTCTTTATAATATTAACCAGGATAATTATGTAGCTTGTTTAATCTATTAACATATTAGTATTAAACTATTTTTCAATTCCTGTGATAAATTATGCTCTCTTTAACCTGCTAACATTTATTTATATTCTTTACATCTATAATCAAAAGAAAAGTTGGCCCATCTTAGTTGTCCAGCACAGTAGCCACTAACCACAGGTGGCTACTGAGTATCTGAAATGTGGTTGGTGTGAATTGATACGTGCTGAAGTGCAAAATACACAGAATTTCAAAAATTTATTTTGAGAAAAAGAATGTAAACTACCTTAATAATATTTTATATCAATTACATGTTGCGATGCTCATATTTTGAGTATCCAGTTGACCCTTGAACAACAGGGGTTTGAATTGCATGGGTCTACTTATAGGTGGATTTTTTTTTTTTTTTCCAGTAACTATACAGTCAGCCTTCCATGTCGTCTGGTTTCACATCTATGGATTCAACAAACCACAGATCGAAAACAGTACCAATCCCCAGTTGGGAACCCATGGATGCAGAGGACTGGCTGTATGCACTGTTCTATGCCATTTTATGGAAGGGACTCGAGCATCCGTGGATTTTGGTATCCACCCTCGTTTTTGAGAATTTTCTAAGTTATAAGTCTGCCTGATATTCTCTTATGAAGGATAAAGCCGTAAACGCCAGGCACTATCAGAACTGGGTAACCCATATTAAATATTAGATTAAATCAAATAACTACCGATAGCATTTCAGATCTTAGTGTAAAAGAGCTACTAATGTTCCTCCTCACTTCCTGACTTTTTATTGAAAATGTAACGAGCAGCTATTTTCTTTGTTTTGAAGGCTATGTGAAGAGTCTCCTCTTTACACCAAGGTATGGCGAAAACACCTTTGTGTATATGTAGCTAACTTTGAGTAGAAAGTATCTGGGTTGCTCTTGTGTTCATTAGAAAAACACACAGTACCTTTTCAGTCTGAGACAAAAATTTAACTCATCAGATCCCGAATGATATACTAGCCTTTGTCAATAACAAGCCTGTTTAGATAGGAGTGAAAAAGTGTGTATGGAGGATGCAGAGGAAGACAGAGCTGCATAGGCTCTCTGACACCTGTGGTATGCTTCTGAACAGGCTAGCGGGGGAGTGGGGGCTGGGGAGGGTCAGCCCAGGGTCCACACAGGAGGTCTTACAAAGTCCCACGGCAAGCACAGACATAGATATATTCCTACAGCTTATGTTTCCAAAGCTACTACAGCCAGAGTCTTTTTTCTTGTTATTTTTAAAATCCGAACTTGGAAACCATCTGGGCTACCTGGCTTCCTCCACTCCTGGCCTCACACTTAACTAGCTAAGTGACCCTGGACGTGTTACTTAATCACTCAGTAATGTAATTTCTTTACCTGTAAGATGGAGAAAATAAAAAGTCTGTATTAGGGTTTGAGAATTAAATGAGATAGGGTGTGAGAAGCTACCAGTAAAGTAGTAAGCATCCAATAAATGCATACCACAAAAATAACAGTGGATACTCATTAGCTTCTATCAAACGTTGACTGTAAAATCACTAATTAATAGCAAAGTCTCATCTACTAATAAATGGCTTGTCAACCACAGGATGAGCCATTATCAATTAGGGAACAGCAAAGCGTGCGCTCATCAGCACAAAAACCGAAACTGGGCCATTCTGATATTGCTGAATCACCCAAATGACCATCAAAGGCTGAAAATATCCAGGTTGTACTCATACCTCAAAGTAACCATCATAGACACAGTCCCTGGGGGCAGTTTTCCAAGAGACACACAGAAGTTCACTCCCTTCCCTGGTGATTTCCATCCATCACAGGTTATGTAGCTGCCTATGATTCTCCACTCCCAGGCTTAATCCTTATCTTAACTCAGCCCAATGCTGGATGATCAAGGTCATCTGTGGTAGAATCAAGGTGAGGCAGCAGCTCCACACCTGCTCCCTGCTCCACTTAGCTTTACCTGCAGAGCGAGAGCCTTCACCTGCCCCTAAAAATACCCATTTCTCATTTGGGAATCTCTAGTCATCCACCTCTATGACCCAAGGCTTCGTGGAAGAAAAATGAAAACCCAAATACTGATCATTCCCATCCAGGAAAGAGAGAAGAAGGATTATAGATAGAAGTAAAAACCATTAGAAAATCTCAAAATGGTGGTATGCTTACTTCAAGGACAAAGGATAGGGAAGAAGCTGTAAGAGTTAATGCGTGAGCAGCTATGTCTTAGCTCCACCTGTACCTTGTGGTCCCTTGCTACCATATATTCAAGGAAGAAAGAAATGCTAGAAAGAACTCGTGAGGGAGGTGTAAAAGAAGCAGACAATATAGTGCATGGGAACGAAGGAAGAAGAGAAAGATGGTGTGGGATTTACTTGAGCGGGAGCAACCTCTTCCTGCCTCTATTTTCTCCTCTTCCATAGATTATCACGGACAGCTCACCCCATGCCTTTCCTCATTAAGCTCTTTCCCAACGATATGAAGCTGATGGAATTTGTAACCCCAGACTGGGGAGGGCAGGGATGGGCAAGGGGAAAATCCCAGTCCCACCGCCAGCTCCACATCAGGAGTGAGTGCCTTCCTCCCAAATCAGAATTGCCTTGGAAATGTGGGCTCAGTTCTCCAGACAACACTGGTATATACAGTGGCAAGAGACCACAGATATAGGAGGGACTAAGACAGAGGCTTGCCTGAAAAACCACCCAGAGTGTATTTAACTTTTTTTTTTAAATGGGAACCGTAATCTGGGATTCTGAAAAAGCTCAATCTTCTGGCATGGTGAGCATATTAGAAACTGTACACATATTCTTATGTACTAAGTAATATGTAAATATGGTTATACATGTAAATAAGAGTCAAGGAACTTGAAGTGGATTGGAGAAACACAATTCTCTCACCTAAGCAAATTTAATTAACCACACACAGTATATATAATAACTGAAGAGTTCCAAATAGCAAGTCCTGGACACTCCACGGAGGAAAAAATGTGAGACACAGCACTTAGGCGTAGCTTTAGTTTCATTACTGAAATGAGACTTCAACTCACGTGTTCTTCAAGAGAACAGGAAAGCTTTATGCTTTTAGACAGAGCAGAAATTCTGCCCTCCGCACCTTTACTTCTATAAAACATAAGAGGATACTTACTAGTTTACTTATAATTTTGTTCTTGTTTTATTGTTGTTGCATTAAAATCAGTAAGTAATCTAAGACCAACATTTAGTTTTCAAGATCTGATTTTGTCCAATGTATAAGATTTTCTTTCCTTTGGAAAAAAATGTATTAGGCAATTCTTTTTCTCTCAGGTTTCATTTTTTTTTTGGTAAAAATCAGTTTTTTTTTCTTTCTAATATTTTCATTTCAAATAGCTGGTTTGTCAGTGTCACCAGAAACCATAAAAATTATTCAAAACACTTACTTGATCTTCTCTGGGACTAAAAATGTTTTCATCTTTTTCCTATGAATCATTTGAAAGTGGTGGTACTAACAGGTAAAGTCGCCATCCCACAACAGAAAACACAAGAAGATACCAGGTAGGAAAAGCCATGATTACCAATGTCTATGGTTTGGTGCTAGATACTAAGGCTGCCTTATCTTTCATTTTAAGCCCCAATTACCTTTGTCTGCTCGCTGTCTGGATCTTCAAGCCAAGCGTAAGGGTCAGAAATTTTATGTCCATGATATTCCTGTACCTGCAAAAGACAAAATGTGGTATTAGATAATTAGCATCTAATCCCAATTAGTATTTTCTGAATGTAATGGACAAATGGGAAAGGGAGAAAAATACCCCAATTGGCTCACTGGCCATGTCTCTGCCCAAATTACCACATGAACCAGCGTTGGCAGGTTCTCAAAGGTGTCAGCTACCCTTCCTGAAAAGAAATGTTTTAGCTGGAGAGGGAAGAAAGATGAAAGGTCAGAATAGGAAACAGTTCTGTACAACACAAAACAAAGGCCTGCCGCTGAGCTAAAGAAACTTGAAAATGTGTTGTCAGTGGCACAGCACAGAATTACACAATGCAGCAGGGATGCAAGAAGGGCACGTCTGTGAGGGAACCACCACACACGTGCTTCTTTTCCGGTTCTTCCTAAGCTTACTAATGATTAGAAAATCTCCCTACATCACAGAATATGATCAGTTTTGCCTTTAAGTCTAATCTGCCAAAAAGCAAGTTACTAATGTGTAGTTACAATGATTCTAATTGACATCTGCTGAAAAAGCTGATTTAAATGCAATGAAAGAACATTTCTAAACTGGAGCTTTTTTGTGTATGGTTATGAAATGCTTTCTTTCATGGTTTATAAAAGGAGGCGCAAAGGCATCCCTCACTGAGACTACCCTGATAGAAATAAAATTGCTTAGTGTAAGCAGGGCCTGGCTGAGGGGAAGCCTTTGGAGGCTCCCATAGGGTCTGATCATCAGACCAACCAGGGAGCTTCTGAAAAGCCCCGGTTCCTGGGCCTGGTCTCGCAGACTGCCCAGAGTCTGGAAGAGCAATCGGGACTCACCACTCCCCAGGTGATTATACCGGAAGACATTTTCCAAAGGTAAAAATCGTTGCAAAGCCTTTCCATTTCATACCATCATGGTTAATCTAGTTAACTGAAACTACATTGACAATGTCTTTCCAATCAAGTCTCTGCTAACAACTCCAACACTCCCGTAAGGCTCCTCATGGAAGGTTTTTGGGAAGATGACTTTGCCTTCTGTATCTTTGCTCTGTTCTCTAATACCAGAAGGTAAGGGCTACTCCCTAAGGAAAGCAAACACTCCCCTGGAAAAGAAAACCCTGCAGTTTCTACTGCTGGGCAAAGTTCCAGTGTGGCTGCTGCCAATTGAGAAGGATCTCGCTGAGCCTAAAACCCCAGGCTTTCCACCAAGTGTCTGCATCTGTCCTCATGTGGTGTCGGGAAAGCGAGGACACCTGGCGAAATGCATACCTGGAAGAATGGGCAGTTAGGGTGGAACACTCAGGAACTGTCCTCATTAAACAAGTGACTGATAAGCACAAGAGACATAAACCCAGACTAAAACCTCTCTTGATGAGTCCTCACACAATTACCGATTTTTAGGGGGGAAAAATACCAATGTTCAATCCTTGCCTAAAGCCTCACTAAATTTTAGCTGATTGTTACTACTGAATGAAGGCTTATCTTTCTTATCTGCAAGTCTTTCACATTTTCCACACCTTGAGGTGGTTATAAAATATGCTTAAAATAACAACCTTCTTTTCCCTGACAATAAGAAACCAGGCAAAGGATCCTGTAAAGGATCTTACACTCAACATTTTTAGGAGTGATGGCAGGAACAAGACTGAGCAGCAGGCCCAGAGCCATTCCAAGTTTAGGACCAGAGCTGGGACTAAAATTCTGCCAACAGTTTTCCCCCAAATACTCCTCAGAGGGGACAGGGCAGACACTTAAAAATGTTCCTCAATTATGATATTACTAAAACTCAGACACATTCAAAGACTTAACTTTTCATAAGGAAGCGGGAAAGTTTAACAGGAAACCATGTTAGTTTTATGAGTAAGTGAAGGTGCTGCCAAGTGCTAGACCCAAAGCAATGAACCTTTTACTGGATATCCACACTATTGTGCCACACACAAAAACACCTTGTAGGAGGGTTGATGATATTTCTATTCTACAGATTACAGAATGCAATTCAGACAGGTTAGTAAGAGTAAAGGCCAGAGACGTACTGTTTACTCAGAGATCACGGTGAGTTAAGTACAGTGCCATAGATTATAGCCACACTATCTCATTTGGTTCTCACTGTGAGGTTATTACTAATTCATTTTCCCAGATGAGGAAACGGAAGCTGGAGAGAGCTAAAGCAACTGACAAAAGTCAGGTGGCGAATAAGGTAGGGCTGTGACCCACTTCAAATGAACCCCAAAGCCTGTGGACTGAACCCCTTGCTAAGGAGCTGGGCCAGATGTAAACTGGCAGGTGCACAGTGGGACCCTGACTCAGAACCAAGTGTGTCCTAACCTTGCTGCCTCCTGAATGGTGTTTACCACTGAGGAAACAGCCCCATCTTTCCACAACCAGCGTTACCATCTAAACCAGATTGAAGTCAGTTATTAAGCGGACATTTGTAACCAGGATAAGGAACTCTCCAAGACAATCCCACAGACAATCCCATTAGCCAAGTGCCTCCTCCCCTCCCCACCCCTTTTCTCTTACCAAACCATATCCTACAAATGAGGTGGTCTTCCAGCCACGTCCCCTGAATTCAATTTATGCATTAACTAATTCTCCCATCTGATTTAAGTTTGCAAATCATTCCTCATTTCCCCAAGAGGCTTTAAAAATAGAGCTCTGAAAAGCCACTGTTACTATTCAATATTTTACTTGTATGGTTCAACAACTCACCAGCTGCCTTCAGGATAAAGTGTAGACTCATACACATAGCAAACAGAGCCCACAAAACCTGGCCCCGCTTTTTTTTTTTTTTTTTCTTTTCAAACCCCATCCAAGCTTATCCATCCATGGATCCTCTGGTCACAGTGGCCTTCCTGCCATCCTACAAACATGCAATTCCATGACCATCCAGCCCTACATAACTATGGCTTTATTTTAGTTACCGTGTTTCCCCGAAAATAAGACCTAGCCAGACAATCAGCTCTAATGAGTCTTTTGGAGCAAAAATTAATATGAGACCCGGTCTTATTTTAATATAAGACCAGGTATAATATATAACATAACATAACATAATATTAATTTTTGCTCCAAAAGGCACATTAGAGCTGATTGGCTAGATCTTAATTTCGGGGAAACACAGTACAGGACCAGGAAAGTCTTTTCCACCTTATCCAACCGGCCAACCTCCAGGCTCAAATCACATATTATTTTCTCCTCCTGATGGAAATTAATCCATCTTCCTCTGTGTTCCCCACTCACCCAATACACTCTTCTAACCCCTGTAGCAGGCCTGAATTTACCCACAGCAAGACTCTCGGGGGATGGGCAACAGCATTACAATGCAAGTGTCATGGTTTCCAAATTTCTGCTCACCAGGGCAGAAATCCACCAAAAAGGGCTGCATGTTCCAACCCCATAGTTCAGCAGGAGGCTGTCCAGTGTGTGGTTGAAAGAAGTTCAAGTGAGAGACAGAGAGCTACAGCAATCTCTAGCACCTGCTAGAGATCAGTTCATCCTAGAAATCAAGGCTATAATTTGAGCAAATCTTTAAGTCCAGACTAGGGCTTAGTAATCAGGACTCTGACACAGGAAAAAGATACTCCACGCAGACTTCAGGGCTGGGATGAATACACTTTGGGATCCAGAGGCTGGACCAGAGCTCCTTTCCCGTAGCCATGAGGCTTAGGGTCATTATGAGTTCTTTCGTGAGAAGAAACTGGAGAGTATTAAAAACCATGGTACTGCACACCCTTCGAGTTAACGGTTCATAATCTTTTCGATGTCTCCGTTGAATCCTCACTTAACACTTTTGAGAACTGTTAAACATAGATAAATGAACTGCAGGGTTTTGGTAACCCAAATAGGGAAAACTAAGCAAGAAGCAACCCCACCCAAAACCAAAATAAATCTAAAATGCCACTTATCAAACCATGTAATGGGTAGTTCTTTATATTTTGTATTCATTCTGAAAACTCAAAGATCTTCAAGACACTGCAGGCAGGACTAGACTGTCTAGCCCTGAATGAATGAATGAAAGATGATATTCTTACTGCAGAAACATGTAAGCCCTGTGGCTAGCCAAGCCAGCCCTACTATTTCATGTATGAGAAAGAAAGCTTTTAACAGGTAAGTGATCTGCCAAAAGGGATCCTGCTAGTGAGTGACAAAACCAGAACTAGCACTCAGGTCTTCTTACTTGGTCTGTCCTCTTTCCACTCCAGCAGGATCACTTAACTCCCAAACACAAAGGAAACAACCCTTTGAACCACAGGACTAGGGCTTCTTGGGCTGTAAGAGTAAATTTAATAAGCAAGCAGATGAACAAATTGAGAAAACATGGTTACCAGATGGCCACTGGTCAAAGAAACCATGAATGCATCCGTGCCACTTGGAAGTCTTAATTTAAAACAGTATGCCCTTTACTCTAAAGCCTCAGTACCCTTTACCCCGAAGTGAGATGTACTTTAAAGTACAATCTGGCATAAATTGGGTCCAAGTAAAGCAGAAAAAAACAGAACTGTATTATACAAAAATAGTTTTATTCTGATTCTATTTTAAGTAATCGGAGAAATTTGGCTATTTCTAAGAGAATCGTGCTCACAACATTTGGATGCACTCCAGTTCTTAAGATGTCAAATTAATTTTTACACAGAAAAAGGTGTTTGCCCACCAATTCCATCCACTGGATTTCAACAGTTACCCCGAGTTCATGTACAGCTTAGGTAAATGGTGGCTAACCCCTCCACGAGGCAAAATTTAAACTCATCCTGAGAAAAGCCATCCCCTCTCCCATCTAAAGCCTCCTCTCACTCCCTATCAACTCCTTTTCTTGTTTAGGAACACCTGGACCAATAGTGCCACACTACGTGGGTCACTGCTGGCCATCCGAGTTACTCTGTCTTGTCATTGCATCCCCAGCGCCCAAAGCTCAGCATCCGGCCTGTGGCAGAGTAGGCGCTCAATACTCGTTTTTAAATCGAATGAATGAACTTCAACTCTACGGATTTTAAATTTGGAAGTTTAAAAAGTTCGCTTTGTTTTTAAATTCTACATCACCTACACACAGACACACTTTCTCCTACACCGTATTTACCCAAGAGCTTCCTCCAGTCAAAAAGAGAGAGGTGACACGTCCTACCTGGGCTTCTGCCCTTGACCCCATTGATTTTAGCAAGCGGCCAAGCGGCGGCTGACCACGGGCTCCGCCATCGGCAGGCGGACAGTGACAGCCACGCGGGATTCCACCGCTCCTCGGAGCCCCGCGCCCCCAGCCGGTTTCTCGCAAACAAAGGCCGAGGGGGAGGGGAGGGACGTAGGGGGTGAGGGGCTGCGGGGAGAGGAGCTGCAGGCGGCGGCAGACGCGACCCCGGCGGCGGGGAGACGGGTGGGCGCGGGCCGGGGTACTCACAGAGGTCTCGTCGCGGTACACGTCGGGGTACTGGAAGGACAGCATGGCCGGGGCGAGCAGGGGGCAGCGTGGGGCGCGGGCTCCAGGAATGGACGCGAACGATCTGGCCTGGCCGCCGAGGGAGGCTGGGGTGCGGACAGGAGCCGAGCGGGCAGCGGCGGGCGGGGAGCTCTCGGCCAGGGCTCGCACGAGTGGACCAGCCGCGCGGCAGCGAAGTCGTGCGGGAAGCAGGAAGCAGCTGTCGGCGAGGCCGGGAGCCCCTCCCCGGCGGGCGGGCCCAGCGGCGGCGGCAAGAAGGAGCTGGTGGCGCCGTGCGTGCGCCGGGAGAGGCGCACAGCTCCCTCTGCAGGACCGCCGGCCGCGCCCGCGAGGCCCCGGCGCTCCGACCGCCACGCCGGGCACGCGCCCTACCCACGCCGCGCCGCCGCCCAGGGCTACAGCGCCAGGCACGCGGGCCACACCTCCCGGGCCACAGCGCCGGGGCCACACCCGGCATGGACCCACGCCGGCGGGGGACACGCCCGACACGCCGGCCCGGGCCACCGCGCCGGGCACACGTCCGGTCAAGCCTGCTGCGGCCATCACGCCTCCTCCCACCCTCCTCAACGTCCCTCCTGCCAGCTTCGCTACTACCGCGCTCGGGGGGGCCTCCCTCAGGGAATGAACAGCGTGGTTTGCTTATTAATCGATTCCCCCCATCTTCCGGTCCTGGGCTGGGTAGAGGTGGCGAAAAGAGACCTTTCCTCTCCCCAGCCTTGAGAGCAGAAGGCCTAATTTCCACTGCCTGCGACTCTGAACTTGGAAGGGAAGGAATGAAGGATCGTGGTGACTCATGAGGAAACAACTCTGCCTTCACTCTATCACCCCTGGTGGACACTGGGTGGTTTGGCATCCGGACTGTGGAGATGTTTTGAGATGTTTTGAGGGGTTGCTATGACACTAGATGAGCCTTATCTCAATTGGAGATTTACCAATTGAGAGGGGACCAAGGCAGGAGGACAAAAATCATCCAGGGGCTTTTGTTCATTCTTAGCGGTTCCTTTATTCCTCTCCTGCCAACCTGTTGGTTTAGTGAGCACCTACTGTCGTCCTTGTGGATTATTAGACTAAGCTGCTTGACCTCAAACCCATGACACTTTAAAAGTTACATTTCTTCATCCTTGGACTAGTGATAATGTGTTCTGGTCTTGCTTTCTGGCCCATCTGGAAGAAACTTGATAGCCCCAATCATCATAGCTGTGGTGTGTGCCCAGTGTGTTTTGTACTCCTAGCTTCTTAAAAGTCCTGGGTGGAGGTCATGGGTGTGACCAGAAAGTCTTTCACATCCTGAATTCCAAGTGGACATGGCAACTACTGTAAACTTGTGTCTTCGGTTTCTTTTGTATTATTGTTCCAATTCTGTGCCTCACCCATAGTTCAGTGTTTCTGTTCATGGTGGGATGTTTTATAATCATTTTGTGCATCTGTTGCCAGATCCCCCTCCTTGGGTAACCTGAGAAACCCTTAGTTCTGGGGAGCTCTCACTATTGATGCCAAACTTAGTGCAAACACACGCAGGGACATAGCACGCTACAGTCCTGCATTCTTGATCCCGGTCGCCTGGTCCAGGGGCTGCCAGACATTGCCCTATGCTTCTGCCACTTTGGGATTTCTTTAAGAACAACCAGGAACACGTGATCCAGCAGATCCCCTAACAACAACAATAATAATAGTTAAATGCTTGTTGAGCACTTCTTATATGCCAGCAAATTATCTTATTCAACTTTATAAGATAAGAACTAATATTATCCCGCTTTTACAGTTGAGAAAAACGGGGGCCGACTTTTGCCCAGGACTTAACAAATAGTAAAACACAACAAAAAAGGAAAATAGAACTAGAATTCAACCCCAGATCACTGGTGCCGGCACTCCGTCTTAACCACTCTGACAATCTCTCTCTTTATAAATAAGTAGGAGTACTCTGTGATCTACAAGGACGCCCATTAATAGGTGGAACTTCCCTAGGACTTCATTTTAGCAGGACCTAAGGTAGAAACTATAGGAATGTGTACACAAAGGACAAATCAAACCTCAGGTATCATTCATTGTTCCTCTCCAGGCAGCTATCCGGGTGCCCAGCTCCTCTGGGCCCTAAAAGCCACAGGTTTGTATGTGGCACAGACAGTGCAATGGTTTACCAGCAACAGATCGTGGGCAACTGCAGTGAGGTGGAGTGGAAGGAAGACAAGATCGCATCATTTCCCTCCCCTTGGCCAGACTGATGGTAAACTGTTAATAGTTTGCCGCACACTTGATAATGTTGTCTGCTTTAATTCTTCCAACAAAGCCCATTTTACAGACGAGGGAAAGGAATCTCGGCAGCTTTAGAGGAATTTGTCCCGTCATCACACAGCTCAGACAGAGCCAAAATTAAAATTCACAGTTGACTGCAAAGTCCACGTTCTACCTTCTCCATAGAAAGTAAAAATATTTGAACCATCTCTGAAATGGAAGTGCTACCTCCAGAATAAACACAAGAGCACTGCTTGACCTCTTACTGCACACTAGTTCAGGGGAATTATAGAAGCAACGCTGGGAGAACTCATGCTCTTACCTAGAACAATCCATTCCCACTACTCTAGGCCTTTGGGTAGATGGGGGCTAGCAGAGACATAGAAGGAGCGCCAAGGAAGCCTGCAGCCACTCTCCTATTGCCTGACCTCAACTTTGTATCCAATTTTGTACCCAGCTGAGTTAACCAGAGTCACACTCCTAAGGAGGCAGGCTAGTGATCCTTTATTGCTGCTTGGCTGTTTCAACACTACCCCAAGTTGGGAAAGCATTCCTCCCGACCACGTGCAAGTATAGCAATCTCTGAGGGAAGACGTCTGGTAAATGCACAAGGATGCTTAGTTAAGGAGTAAGTGGGAACTGAAATGCATCTCACTCCACTTGCCACACTGTGCTGCATTCTGTGCCACACTGTGCTGCATTCTGTGCCACACTGCATTGTGCCCACTGTGCTGGACATTGGCCCATTCACTTGGAGGAAGGTCTGTCTATAATCTCACAAGCGTCCACTGGCAAGGGGCTGCATCTGCCCAGGGGAGTGCCATCTAGTTAGCACCCCTTAGAGATTGATGCCTTGGGTGCTGCCCAGATAATCCATCCTTTAATTTGACTCTGGTTTCCAAGTAGCGAGCTAACCTATTTATTAATTGGTGAAGTGCAGTCTTGTTCAACTACTCTTCCCCAAAGATTTATATTACTTTTTCCAGTGTAACTTTTAATGAGAATTCCTATATATTCCTGTATATTTAATATCTGCACAGCATCATGAAGTGTGAAATAGCACCTAAAATAAGTGTGAGGTTTTCTTCATGGCCCTACCAATAACTGTTTCCCTGGCTTTGAATGATTCCTTACATCATCAATATTTTTATCTACAACATGAGAGAATTGGATCAGGTGGTTTCAAAGAATTCTAAGATTCTAATTCTAAGTGAGAACTAAAGTAGAGATGCAGGAGCCACCACTAACTTTGGAATTAAGAATGAAATTGCCTTGGTGGAGTGCTGTTCATACTCGTGAACAGATGGAGGTGAGAGTGGGCAGTTATTAGCAATTGAAAGGGCTTTCTCTATAGTTTTCTTCTGTTTTCAAAACATCCACTAGGGCAGATTAGGCTTAGAAGCCATTGCTGGGCCTGTAGTCCATATTAAACTTATAGATCTGACCATTTCAAGAACTGTAGCTGTTCCTTCTTAATACCTCTTTCTCAATATAGGCATATGTTTAAAAGGATATGAGGTGTCTGGAATTACAGCTGTGAAATCTAGATTTCCACTTCCCCTTCTCAACTTAATGGCTGACTGAATTAAATACTAGAATGAGAGGATAGGCTGAATTTAATCCAGATAAAGCATTTGGGCAGAGAAAGTATATCAAGAATAAATCTGGAGTATTTTTCTAATTCAGTTTGTGGAACTTCTCTTTACAATTTCTAGTGAAAGTTCCCATGTTAGGGGTGTTTCTAGATCAGGAGACAGGAATATTTCCCCCCACATGTAAAATGAACTGGTTTTATTTAACTAGGGATGAAAATGATCTATTCATCTGTTTTAAATTAAGAATTGAGAAATTAAAACTACAGTAAATATAATATATAATAGAAAAATGTGTCAGATCAAAATTACTGGCTATAAAAGTAGAGAGGAGATTAGGAAGGAATAGAGAGGGGAACAAAATAAGATAGACAAAGCAAGATGGAGCATCAGCAGCCTAGATTTGCTAATATCAAGAAAGGTAAAGATAAGGACAAGAAGATAATACGGAGACAGATGGTAAACATGAAAACATGCAGACAATCAGAGTCAGACACACAAAGAGATAGTCTTTCATGAAACACCACCTCATCTTGTGGCCTTTAGAATATTAATGTTAAAAAAATTAAGTTCTATTAGAACTTTTATAACTGGGATAATCAATGAGGTATCCTCTGGTGTTTTTCTCATTAATTTAAACTAAGCAGCATATTTGACCTGCACACTCATGGTTCTCCACACTCTTCAGAATCCCCAGTTTTCTCTGGAGTTACTGAGTAGTAACCAGACTGTTTTTCCATTTACTACTGCTCTCATGCAGTCCTTACAGTTATCATCTTGAATTAGTGAATTCAAGTTCACTGTGCTAGTCTTCTTTGACATTTATATTTTAACCATTTCACAAAAGACCGCAGTGTAATATTATAGCCTCTAATAAGTAATGTGTGCTGGAAGCAATCATCTTCAGTCCATTACCTTCTGTACTTTTGGAGATTCAGAGTCCTATAAAAATCTCGAGTTTGGTGCGTAGGTGGTTTAGGGATTGCCCCAACCCTTAGGACAATCTGAGATCTCAAAACCCTCTTTTGCTGATAGTTCAAATTCCATTAAAAAATAGCTGACAGACAGAAAAAGTCGAGAACCATATGATTTCACTGATACGTGGGATATAAAACTGAAAGCAACAAAGGAACAAGACAAACAAAAAAACAAAAACTCATAGACACAGACAATAGTTTAGTGATTACCAGAGGGTAAGGGGGAAAAGGGGTGGTGGATGAGGGTAAATAGGATCAAATATATGGTGATGGAAGGAGAATTGACTCTGGGTGGTGAACACACAATGTGATATGTAGATGATGTATTACAGAATTTGTACACTTGACTCCTGTGTAACTTTACTAACCATTGTCACCCCAATAAACTTTAATAATAATAATAATAAAGCAGCTGACAGAATTCCTAATGCTATGCTGGCCTTACCATTTTTCTCCTTTTTTTATGGGGGGAAGGGGGAAAGAAGAATCAGTTTATTTTGATTTTATTTTTTATAAAAGTACTACATATTTGGGCAAGAAGTAGATAGATGGAGCTAAAGAAAGAATTGTTAATGCATTGCTGGGCTTTCAGGAACACCTCTCTCATTCCTTCTACACAGACTGCCGTCAAAAAATACGAGTGAGCAGAAGAATAGGAAGCCATGAAGTCACAAGGATAAAGGACACCTTGGAGCACCATTTCCATTGCATGCTATGTAAGTGGTACCCTCTGGAGTTGTGCAATCTAGTTTCCCTGTACACACCCCAGAAACATTGTCCTGAAAACAAATGACTCTATCTGTGTTGTCTATCACAAGGGGCCATCTTTGAAGGAAAGCAACCTAATGTAGGCCTGGAGATTTTCTACTGATTGACTCAACCACGATTGAACTCACAATCACAGATCATGCAAGGAAATGACACTGGCTTTTAGTCTGTTAGCGTCAGCGACACTTTCACACTTCTTTGCCATCCTCTGTGTTGCAAAGGGCTGTGAGCCTGAAAACTATATTTCCTAAATGCCCCGTCAGCTGGTTTCTTGGCTAGGTCCTATAATGGAAGAAAACAGAGATTAGAAGGGAGAGAAGGAGAGAGGCTACTTTGTCTTTTGCTTAGGTCCTGGTAATGACAGGTACCTGCAGATCACTATAGGCTGGGGCAATAGCAGCACAGTTGGATCCATGGTGGGGACCCTTGGGCCCCCAAAGTGTCAGCAGCAAATTCAGCAATTTCAAAGGGACTATGGACCCTCAGGCTCTTGCAGCCTCAGTGGGAGTAAAGGCTGTGAGCTCTCTATGGAATAGTGGCCATAATGAGTGATGCTGATGCTGGTGCAGTATCAGCAGCATTGTACTCACGGAGTCTGGATGACACCACTTATGCTCAGCCTTAGGAGAAAGAGTGGCTTCTGACATTACTAATCTCTAGGTAACATCACCTTTCCTTTTCTAATCTTCCAGACCATCTTATTTGTATAACAAACTTCTTATATTAAATTCCTTCTCTTTGAAATATCCACCATGATTCTTTTATTTTTCCTACCTAGACATGTTTTTAATCATGAGTAAGAGTAAGAAAAAATAACAAGCTGTATATGTAGCCCCTCTGTGGCTTTTAGGTATCGGTAATATCAAATAAATAATATAGAATGCCAAGATATGAAATGTTACAAGACAAAAATGTCATCCACCAAATAGCAAGCTGCAAGAAAGTATAAAAATGACCAATTGGATTTGGAAAAAAACAAAATGTAACTTTTACAAATGAAAAATAGATTGATGAAATAAGAAAGTCATAGATAGGTTAAATACCAAATTAGAAAGTTAAAGAGAATTAGTGAACTGAAAGGTAGTTACACTAAATGCAACACAAAGAGACAAAGAGATGAAAATATGAAAAATAAATATTAAATGTGAAAAAGTAGAAAAATATTTGTTCATTTCCATACATTAAGAAAACAAAATTCTGTACCAATTTGTGGGGAAAAAAAATACCTCTGGGGCCGGTGCGGTGGCTCAGGCGGTTAGAGCTCCATGCTCCTAACTCTGAAGGCTGCAGGTTCAATTCCCACATGGGTCAGTGGGCTCTCAACCACAAGGTTGCAGTTCAATTCCTTGAGTCCCGCAAGAGATGGTTGGCAGCACCTCCTGCAACTAAGATTGAACAGGGTACCTTGAGCTGAACTGCCGCTGAGCTCCTGGATGGCTCAGTTGTTTGGAGTGCGTCCTCTCAACCACAAGGTTGCCGGTTCAATTCCCGCAAAGGATGGTGGGCTGTGCCCCCTGCAACTAGAAAAATGGCAATTGGACCTGGAGCTGAACTGCGCCCTCCACAACTAAGACTGAAAGGACAACAACTTGAAGCTGAACGGCACCCTCCACAACTAACATTGAAAGGACAACAACTTGACTTGGAAAAAAGTCCTGGAAGTACACACTGTTCCCCAATAAAGACCTGTTCCCCTTCCCCAATAAAATCTTAAAAAAACAAAACAAAAAAAAAACCTCAAGGACAAGTAGAAATAGAAGAAAATATCCTTAACTTGATTAAAGTAACTGCAAAAAACAAAAACAAAGACTAAAATCTCAATCTTGCCACAATCATTTTAAACGTGGAAACATTAGAAGCAATTCCCTGTATAATCTCAAAAGAGTAAGTCTGCTACTAAATCCACTTCTACTCCATATTGCACTGGGGAAGGAGAAAGGAGAAAATAAAACTGTCATTATTTTTATATGTTATGATTATTTACTTAGGGAGCAAACCATCTGCCAAAATTATTCAAAATAATAAGAGTTGATCACTGTGACTGGATATATGGTCAACACGCATAAGTGAATTGCATTTCTAGATACATAAACAAACAAGGAGAAAAATTAATTTTTAAAAACCCCTTTACCGTAGCAATAAAAAGTATAAAGTATCTCGGAATAAATCAAAAAAGATGTACAATATTGGACCATAGAAAATGAGAATACTTTCCTGAAAGACATGAAAGAAAACCTAAATGAATGGAGAAATATCCCACATTCATGGATTGCTATGTTTAATATTGAAAAGATGTCAGTTGTCCACACGTTGATTTGTAGATACAATGCAACCACAATTAGAATCTCAATACTTTATTTATTTTTGGTGGAACTTGATAAGCTGAGTCTATATGGAAGAGTAAAAGGCTAAGAACTGTCAAAATACTTCTAAGGAAGGAAGGAAAGAAGGAAGGATTTTGCTATCAAGAATTAATATAAAGCTACAGTTAATTGAGATAGTATGGTATATGAACAGGGATAGAAAACGGAATAAAATAGACTGGCCAAAAGCAATTTCACAAATACAGGGAACTTTGTTATGTGACAGTGGAGCTGTTGTACATTAGTGGGGAATAGAGGAACTATTTAATAAAAGTAGTCAGAATAAATGTTTATCTCTACCTATGAGGAAACAAGTAAAATTGTTCACCAACCTCATATCATACCAAAATAAAATCCAAAAATAAACCAAACAATAAAAATAACCAAAAATGAACTCCAAAAGGATTAAAACTTACATTTCCAAAGCAAAACTTTAAGACTTAAAAACGTAGATGAATACCTTTCTTATCTGGGACTAGGAAAAAATTTCTTAAACATGGCACACAAAAAGGTCTCCATAAAGAACATATTGACTAATTTGACTACATTAAAATAAAGAACTTCTAGGCATCAAAGAACACATTAAGGAGAGTAAAAGGACAAGACATAAACTAAGAAAACTTATTTGCTGCATATAAAAATGACTTCCTCTTGGGCTGAAAAGTGAACAACTCAGCAGGAAAACGGACAAAAGACAAACATCAGCATTTACAGAAATGGAAACACATATGGTCAAGAAACACTCAGAGCTGAACAATAATATTAATAATTAGGAAACTAGAAATTATGATCACAATGAAGCTTCATTTTATACATTTTCAATTAGCAAAGCATAAGAAATATGACAGTACTAACTATAGAAGAGGATATAGATTCTTATATAATGCTGGTGGTCCAACCACATAATAAACACCTAATACTATACTAAAATATAAAGAAATTTTAACAGAACAACAAACAGGAACAAATCCATAATCACAATAGGAGTTTTTAATTTCTCAGTAACTGAAGGGCAATCAGTCAGTAAAAATACAGAAGAATTAAACACAATAATTGACACACTTGACACACTGTTTTTCCCCCAGAATGTTAAGTTTCATACTCAGTGAAAGTTATTTAGCAATGCTGAATTTCCCCACCTTTGAGATATGGTTAAGTTTTATAGAAACTTATATTCGGAAGGAGAAAAGAATTAGTTCACAAATCTTTGTTTTCACTAAATATGTTACACATGCTAAAGTCAGATAAGTGGCCTAAGTTTTTGATGTACTAGTTCTACCTAACAGCTACAAATTATATATCCTTTTTAGCACAAATAGAACATTTGAAAAATACCTGGACCATAAAGCAAGTCTCAAAAATTTTCAACGAACTGAAGTAATATAGAATGAGTTTTCTGATTACAATGAAATTAAGGGGTAGTTCTGAACTAGAAAAGCCTAACGTTTTTAGAAATTAAAAATCAACTTCTAAATACTCCTGGGTCAAATAAAAAAAAAGTCAGAAAATATTTAAATTGCACAATAATAGAAATCAAAACTTGTGGTTTGTAGATAAAGCAGAACTTAAAGAAAAATGTATAGCCTTAAATGCTTATATTGTAAAATTAGAAAAGCTGCAGATTAATAACTAATGCATCTATTTTGTGAAATTAGAAGAGAACAGCAAAATAACTCCCTTAAATTAGAAACAGTTAATAAAAAAGAAAAATCTATGATATAAAAATATAATGAGAGTATAGAGCTGAAATTTAGTTCATTGACAAGGTGGATAAAATAGATGTAACTCTGGTAAGGTTAATAAAAAAATAAAAAATGGAAATATAAGCAAAATCAGAATGGAATAGTAGACAGAACTATGATGGTGCAGACAAAGAAGATATTATGAACAATTTTATGCCAATAAATTTTAAAGTTTCAATGAAATGGGCATTGAATGGGCATTTAGAAAACTACATCTTTTGAATACTGGTATAAAAAGAAAAAGAAAATGGAGTTCACCTATAACTATTAAATAAATTAGTAATAAAAAAATCCAGACCTAGATGATTTTTGGTCTACCAAACATCCAAGGAGAAAGTAATCACAATCTCACACAAAGTAGTCCAAAGTATTGAAAAAGAGGGACTATTCCCCAATTCATTTATTAGGTTCATATAACCTCAATATAAATATCTGATTAGAATAGTCTGAGAAAAGAAAATTATAATGGCTAAGATATCTTATTAATGTAAATTCTAAAATATTAGCAATGTATAGAAAGGACAATTCATCATGGTCTAGTTGATTTGCCATACTAGGATAATAAATAAGAAAAATCAAGTGATTACTTTAGTGTTATAAAAACATTTTGATTAATTTTTAGTTATTAAAATTCAACATTCATTCATCAGTTATAATAAAGATAGTATGACTATATATCTATACAATTTTTTAAAAATCTATGCATAAGTGATTAGAATTGATAGAATTTAGGAAGCTGCTGGTTACAAATGGGTGCATAAAAACCAGTTGTACTCATATACAATAAATGATGCTAACACAATTGTGTTAATATGAAATATTAAAATTAGACTTATAACTATATCACATATAGAAATAAATTCCAGGTAGATTAAAGACCTAACAAAAAAGAAAGAACAATAAACTTTTTAGAAGACAAAACAGGAAAAAAAATCCTCTTAGTTTTATGGTGAAAAGGATTTCTCAAACAGAAGCACCAACCATAAAGAAAAAGAATGATAATTTTGATTGCATTAAAATTAAGAACCTCTATTTATCAAAATATATCATAAATAGTGAAAAGTTGACATTAAGGATGATAATATCTATAGCATATATAACTATCAAAATCTATTATGCAGAATATATTTTAAATATTCCGAGAAATCAGTAAGAAAACATTTATCAGTCCAGTAAAAAATGGACAAAAGATTTAAATAGGTTGCTCATAAAAGAGGTCCAAATACCCAATTAACACATGGAAAGGGGCTTAAGTTCACTCCTAGTAATCAGTGAAATGCAAATTAAAACCACACTGTCACATATGTAATATCTACTCATCAGAAGTGTGGGCTCACACCTGATGGTTTCTTTATCTTTCTCAGAGCAGACCAAATTTCACAGGCAATCCCATGTCCCCTTGTTCACTAACAGGTTCTGGTTCATACTAACTCCTGCCAAACTCGCCAAAGCCCCAGCCATCCAGGTTTCAAAGTTCCATGCACTGCCCTCTGGTGGCCTGACTCAGATTTTATAGCTTTGCTTTCACTCCAAGCTAGGGTGGCTCCTACTATGAGGGACTAGACTCCTGATGAGAGCTATACCCTAGATCAACTGCTTCACCAATTCCCATTGCCCTTGGGTCTCTTTACTTGTCTTGTGAAGCTTCCAATTCATAGAGAACATGGAAATTCTTATGCAGCTGTACAGTTTCTGCAAACGTTGCATGAGGCTCTCCGAAAAGGAGACTTCCCTTCACAAGGTTACTCATTTTCATGGCTTCATCCCTCTGGTGACATTTTCTTCTAAAATCAAGACCTGAGGCTTACACTACTTTCTAAGTGACTGATCCTCTCTTGATCCTCAAGTACGGTGTCCAATACTTCATCGAGATTCTTAAAGTGGAATTAAACATCTCTTCCCTGAGGTATTATATCCTGGAAGTTTGCAGTGATATCAATTGTTCCAGTTTTTTCTAATTCAGACCATTCCCATGAAAAAGCATGTGCACACCACCTCCAACTGCCACGAGCACTCATCCTGCATGTACAATCCAGGGCTGTCTGCCTCCAATCTACTCTAGAAAGCATGTACAAATATTTCATATATATATATATATATATATATATATATATATATATATATATATATTATTATGTAAGGTAATTTCTCATCATGATACAGTACCAACACAAGGTGTGTTACTGAGAATTTACCTGATAACTCAAGACTTGCCATTATAATTCACAACCCTAACTAGAATAGGATTTTCTTTACTCCCTGTTCCTTCTTGGCCTTCCTAGACTTAGTTCTTTAGAATTCATTCCCTTAGAATACGTGTGTGTGTGTGTGTGTGTGTGTGTGTGTGTGTGTACATATATACCTTCCTATCATTGAAATTAACTTCTCTCCATAAGGCTTTCACAAGTCTAAGCATTCTTGATCAGAATTTTATTTGCTGGCCTACAGGTTTTGATAACCCACTAAAATCTTCTACCCTTCAAGAGTAACATCTTAGCCTCCATTCTAAACTTGGCTTGTCATTGCTCTATGTACCTAAAATATTTCTTTTGCATTTGTGTCAGTTATCAGGAAATTTATTCCTCATCTATATTTAATTGTGTCAATTGTTATGTTGATCTTACTGGAATTTTCCCAACTATGATTCAAGAAAAATTTTACTTATGCACATGAAAGTACAACCAGGAAAATGGATAAGAGAGTCATTTTTAGGATAAAATGTACATATTGGGTAGGGCACCAAAACTTCACCCAGTTTTTCCTTACATAACAAAATATAAGAAAACAGTCTCAAAGAAAACTGTCATTTAACAGATACATATACATATGTAACATCCAGATACAAGGGATTGAATTAAATAAAGGAATTATGAAGAGATATAAAATGCATTCTTGTTCTCAAACATTACCTCAGATTATTGTATTAGGATTTTGATAGCCACTTCAAAAGTAAGTCTTTCACTTGATAAATATGTATTGAGTGCATACCACATTCCAGGTACCATGTTAGGAGCCAGAGATTCAGTTTTGAATATAAAAACCTAGTTCTTGTTCTCATGGAACCTAAATTCCAAAGGAGAGACTAGTGCAATAGTACCTATAGGATACGGCACTGTGGGAGCACAGAGATCACCTAATTCAGGCTGGGAGGGATAGAGAAGTATTCCTCAAGGTAGTAATGTCTAAGCTGCTGTCGGAAGAATGAGTAGAAATTAACCAGGTACAGACCAGGAGGTAGGAGGGGAGGTGGGAGGGTCCGGGAAGAATGTTTACGGGAGCATCCTAAGGAAATGCTGAGAGCTGAGGGAGAGAGACACATTTGAGGGATTGTGAGGGTTCAGTTTGGTTGGAGCACACAGAACAATATGGGAGTGAGGAGACATGAAGCTGGAGAGGAAAACTGCTCAAATCATACAGGTATCCTATACTCATTGTTGGTAGGGAACTAGGAGAATTGTGCATTGGTTTTTATAGTACAGAGCTTTAAAACTGTAAGTCAAATAATGTCATGGATGGGATAAAAAACATAAGATTGAGGGTAGGCCTTGCTGCAGTAACAAAGAGATCCTAAAAATTCAGTGACTTGGAGAATAAGAAGTTTAATTCTTTCTCACTTTATAGGATCTAGTGGTTTCAAGTCAGTAGCTGGGGGGTATGAAAGGGGGAAGGTGGGCTCCATTCCTTGCAGAGACCCATACAAAGGCCCTATGCTATCTTTCGCACATGGCTTCCCATGTTACCACCACAAGTAGGTAGAAGGGGAAAAGTGGATTGTGAGTAGGTAGCTTTTATGGGCCAGGCCTTAAAGTAACACACATTCCATTAGTCAGAATCTAGTCCCATGGCTACACCAACTGTAAGAAACCTAGAAATGGAGCCCAGCTATATACTCTAGGAAGAAGAGTCTTTGGGGGAATAGCTGGCAGTCTCTGCCACAGTAATGGAGGGAAGACCTCCATTGCACTCTCTTTCCCCTCAAAGCCCTTTACCTGCTTGTATCTGATTATCTCATAATCCTTGTCTTCTTTCAATTTCTAACTCCCTCATGTGAGGTATATAGGCCCCCTTGGATTATTTAATCTCAGTTCTAGCCACCAGTCTTTCCTCAGCTACATTCAGTCTCCTCTGATTCAGCACAACAGGCTATTTGCTTGCCCACCTCAGCCTGTTTTAAGGAAAGAGTCCAACCCCGCCGGTCAGTTAGAGTAACCAGAAATGCTGGTTGGTGAATCAGTAGGTGGCACTGTGTGTCAGTAAGACACCAGTTCCAAAGCAACACACACAGAATGCGTGCAAGGATGTAGTCATGCTCAGAACACAACAACATTGGCTCACTTGACCTACTTCCTTAACACTCAACTTTCCAACAGAGTGACTACACCCAGACTGACCAGTGGATTGTTAAAAACAAGGATGTCAACATGCTCTGAACTGACTGCCAACAAAAATATTTCCTTTGTGTGGATGCTTTCTTCAGATTGCACTCAGGAAGTGCAAAGAAGTTCGACCTGTCTGGGCTGGTGAGTGCCATGAACTGCTCTCCTTGGGGTTTCTCCTCGGGAGTTATGGAAAGAGGTGTGTATGTTGTTTTAATGGGAGTTAGAGCTACTACTTTCATAACCACTGATTAGTCCTATTTGCGATGAGGAAATCCAAGGGCTCAACATCAAAGGCCTCATTGTTCGGTTATTCCTCTCTCTCACTTGTGTCATCCAGGTAAGGTATCCTTTCACTCAGCAATATCTTCTAGGTCATTTTTCATAATACTGAGAAGGTGTGGATGAAAGTGGTAAAGATTTGGAGATATCTTTCCCCATCAAGAGTTTAAAATTGACATTCAGCAGAGATGAGGAAGGAAAGGATATGTTGGTGAAGAACTTACTTTTTTTATGTTCCTTGGGTCTATCTCCTTTTTGTCCAAACTCAGATATTTTAAAATCATATATCTGTGCTTGTGATTCACAGAGACCTCCACTGCTATGATAAATAAAATAGGTGCTACCTAGAAAAAGGAAGTCTGCATGTTAGGCTTTTTGTTATTCTCTCTGTTTCATACACAAGCCTCACGGAAATGCAGGTAAAGAATTGATTTCTCGTTAAGGCCAAGCTGGTATTATAGTGTATAAGAGATTAGTATTTTGATATTGTCTATAAACATCATATAGTGATAACTGACCATCTGATTCTTAGCCATATGTCAAGTTAAGTTAGCCATGTGAACATAACTCTTTTATTAGTAATGCTTATATCTCTTATTCTGTTAGTCTTTTTGTAAAACTTTTCCCTAATATATCTCTTCTAAGAAACCTTTCTTTAATCACCCCTGCTTGACTCATATTATTTCTTTATATTTTACATTTGTATCCTAGTTATCCTAGCTAGGCCCCTGGATCAGTCAGGACAGGCAAAGTCATGCTGAGGTAACAAATAATCCCTAAATCTCAATGGTTTAAGTCACCAAAAGTGTGTTTTTCCCTCATACTTCATGTACAGTATGAATCAATAGGGAGCTCTGCTCATGTGTACTCAGAGACCTGATCCACACTGACAAGAGGCCCCATCCTCACATGTGTTCCATCATCAGCATGTTAGGGTGCAGTGAATGTATGAAATACAGACTGTCTTTTACAGCTTCTGTTTGTTTATGTTTCATTGGCCAAAGGAAGTCACATGGTCGCAATTAGCTGCAAATCAATAAGAAGTAAAAGATAGGTTAACAAACATGACTTCTATTTGAATAAGTCTTACAATTTTAAAGCGCTGTCTTAGACATCTCAGAGTGATAGGAAAAGTAGCTTAATAATTTTCTCATTTTACACATAAGAAAACCGAGGCTTAGAGAGATTAATTTATCTTAAGCTCAAACATGTTCCCTTTAGGTTAGGTGATCATCACTGCTAAGGTTTTTAAAAATTAATTATCTACAATTTTTCAACATCATATCTATAATGTTGGCATGAACAAGTGCCAATGCCGTGGCACTAGCCTGCTGTGCAGAGTAATAAAAACCAACCATTTCTCTAGCTGTGTTACCATCAGCAATCAAAAGAACTCCCAGGTCCTTTTAAGTCTCCCCTCTCAACTATTCTAGGAGTCGCAGGGAATATTTACTAAGTGCTAATCTACATGGCCAGCCACGTGCCATGTGGTCCTCTGTCCTTGTCCTGACTCTCCATTGTGACAATTCCTGCTAAGCTCTTGATGTCTGTGTTGAAGGAACCCATGCCCCTCCCAGAGTGATGATGGTGCCTGTGAAATGGGTTGGAGGTCTTAGGATAGCTGTCGCTTTTTACTGAGGAATCCAATGCCCACAGTGTGAAAAACTCTTTTAGCTTTAATGGCTCTTTTGTTTTAACTCTTTCTCTTTCAGACTCAAACATGAGTCTTTAGTGACCCTCTGACACACACAGGATCTCCCTGTCCTCTTAGGTCAGACTTGTGGGCCTCAGCTCTCTTCTCTCCTAAGACGAACTCTTTCTCCGAAGGCCCTTCAGTCACTCATGCAAACAGACATCCATCTTCCAGTCGTGCCCATACCTGTTGGACTGTCATATTAAATGGACCTACTTGCTACAGTATTTTGGAGAGGCATAGACTTGTTCCTCCATATGGCAAAAATATTACTAGTTAATGTAATGGATTTAAGCACATCAGTAGTTCATAATTTGTGCAAAGAGCACCATGCATTTCTGCCACCTAAACAAGTGATAATAACTGGTAGAGGAAAATAAACACTGAACTCCAAGACCCAAACTTACGTTTTTAGTCTCAGATCTGTTCCCTTTGGGTGACTTTGGGAAAGTCACTTAGCCCTTCTGAGCCCTTTAATCATTCACAAAACGAAGGAAGTAGTATGGATGGATTTCTAAGGACTTTTTCAACTTTGGATTTGTGGAGACAGGATTTATTATTTGCAACTATTGTCAACAGGTGGCAGCAAAAACCCAATCTTCAGTCGCTTAAGAAAAGAGAAAGCTATGGGTATTTATCTGCAGAACATTAGAGAATGTTAATTTTGTTCATTTTAAACATATGAGAAAATGAAAGCACCACATTTAAAGACTGTAACAGAAAGAAAATATGTACAATATGTGTTGTAAAATGAATTGAAAATATATTTAGTATGAATTTAGTATTATATTTTTCTTCCAGTTGTTTTGAATGTGGCCATTGCTGAAGTTCTCAGGACACTAAAACTGCAATATAAGGGGGTATTCAGAACGGGACTTTTACATCTTTATCTTTAACTTAGATAAGGAAGGGCAGACTAACGATTTCAGGAGTTTCTTTTATGAATGTTGTATAAGTTTGGCATTTTTATATTAATTGTGTTGGGAAAAAGTAAATGTACATAGCAACATACAATATCATTACATTTCACATTTTATCATAGCTCAAGTCTCATTTTAAAAAATTCCAAAAAAACTATTAAAAATGTAAAACCGTATTCATTGAAATTTTGCTGATTTTAACAGTTTGAAGTGAATGGGCTGTTTATGGAACTTTGACATTTTTACTATCCTTAAGTTTTGTTGCAATGAACTAGAACACTAAAGTAAAAATACATATGGATAATTTATTTAAATGTCAATGCAAATATATTTATACCACTTAATTCGTTTCATTTAAGGTTATTAATAAAACAATGATATATATAGTACTGGGTAAAATGCTATAGAAAAGATTCTTGAAGATAGGAGCCTAATTGTGGGCAGTCTCTTAAAAGAATTTACAATTTTAATAATGTGAATATTTAGACAGTATGTTACTCTTTGAAAATTAAAGAGAGGGTATGCAAACTATAGTAGTGAGCTCTTCCTGAATTACAGACTTGTGCATTCAGTTGCCTCCTTGACATCTCTACTTAGGCTTAATATAGACCAAAAAGAAAGGCTTAGTATGGACAAAATAGGACTTTATAGGAATATGTAACTTTAAGTAACTTACATAATCAAGCCCCTCGATCAAGAGATTTAATTCAGTAGCAGTGTTTGAATCTCTATAAATCTTTTTTTTTTTTAACTTTTCTTTTTAAGATTTTATTGGGGAAGGAGAACAGGACTTTATTGGGGAACAGTGTGTGACTATAAATTCTTTATATTAAAATAAGGCGTTAGTTTAAAATCAGCCATCCTCAAGTCGATCATTACGATTATAGAGCAACCACTAATTAGACAGAGGAATACTAAAAAATATACAAAGTATAATCATTGTTGGTTGATTAAGAATACATGATTCTTATAAAATTCTGAAATATACTCTCAAACTTTTATTGAAGTACATCCTTCTCTGATGTCACCAATTCCTCTTTTATAGCTGAAGAGACATCATGGTGAAATGATGGGCACAAAACCCAATACTCTGCAAACTTCACATTTGGTTTTTTGTCCTGAGATTAGTGCTTACCCCATCCATGTGCCATCATACTCTTCTTCCAGAAAGGATATAACCTAGCGTCCGTAGCTGCACTGCCCAATGAAGTACCCACTAGCAACATGTGGCCACTGAAATATAAATTGAATATTATTAAAATGCATTTCCTCAGTCACCTTAGCTGCATTTCAAGTGCTCAGTAGCCATCTGGCTAGTGGCTACCATTTTGGACAACACAGATATAGCACATTTCCATTATTACAAAAAGTCCTACTAGAGCGCACTGGTCTGGGACGTGGACCACTATGGCCCTCTATGTGTTCAGGGATCATCTTTCCTATACATAACACCCAACGTTTACAACTGGCAAAATATAAAATACACATTGCAAAGAAATTACACACTCCCTTTGAAATGGATCTCTTTAACTGATGATTTATCTTTTTGTAGTACAGTTGATGTTAATTATTGTTTGGCTGGAGTGTGTGATAAGAAATAAAATATCATGATATCTCTGAAAGAAAATGTCTCTTGGTGAAATCCTTTTCTAAGGTAACTTTGCTTTATCTAATATAGGAGAATTTTTTTTCATTCTATTTCGAAGGTGCTCATTATTCTCTTTGGATCTGATCACCTGTATCTATCTAGGTGCAACTGGACAGTTGTTCCACCAAATAGAAAAGTTGGGCAGTAGTATAACAGGTTATCCTTTGACTCATTTCACCTTGGACGGTCTTGGCTGCCTGTATTTAAGAAGTCCAGGCACAGGACATTTAATCATAGTAGATTCTGTGATATCTGGGTATTGATCTATGAGTGAATCTTGTCAATGTGACTACTTATCCCACTTTAGAATAGTTGTGGTGAGCCAGCCAACTCTACCTACCTACTTACTCTCCTTTAGGGCCTGGAGTTGTGGAGATATAATAAACTGAAGTGTTTTCCCCACTGAAAATATCTACTACTTTATTTGCGTTGGCATGATAGCCTAGAACAATATTTAAGAACACTATTGTCCCCTTTTATACGTGAAAATAACTCAGGCAGAAGCTCTCAGTAAGAATGAATACATTTTTCCTGGGTGGCAAACAGTTCTAATATTTCAGATGCAGTGCATGGTGAGCATATCCCAGACAGAATCTTGGCATCCAGTACTTGTTATGGTGCATTTTTTTCATGACACCAAATAATGGCTAGCTTTATTTTAATTTGCTTGAAATGCTAGATTAAATAATATAAGGTGATTCCAGCAATTCTAAATTCTTACAAGCACAGATTCCTTGGGCTTACGGAGGTGTTATAAAATCTAGTAATCTTGCCCAAGCACTGTGATGTCCATGCTCCTTTGTTTGGGAAAGTAGGAGAGGTTTTGAAAACTTGCTGGACATATAAAATTATCAAGGAATATCAGAGTATACTTCCTGCATGTATTTTTTAATAATAGTAAACTTAATGAGACAATCACCATCCAACAGAGTGTTATCTACGTGTTGCAAAAGGTAGATAGCAAAGAGCTTTAGGTATCACAGGAGTGAAAGGAAATAAAAACACTTAGACCTCTTCTCACTTTTAATGTCAACTCTGATTCATGCCTGGCTTACTGTCAATCCCAAGCGGATTGTATGTATGGCTCTGCTAGTTGTATAATGGGCAATCCACACAACCGTAAAAGGTGGCCTCAATTAAGGCATTTTAGTTACATCATCAAAGATGCTGAGTCACTCCAAGAAGTGATGGGAAATTAAAGAAGAATGTTCTTTCCCTGAAGCTAGTGTCTAACTAACATTTCTTTGAGGTCACTGAGGTGGAGCATACGTGGCTGAAAGGTATAGTAAGCGCTTTCTCTTTCTGAGATGTTCTGAGATATGAGCTGAAAACTTGCGCAGACTTTGAGCCAGCAGTAGTCTGCATATACCTACCTGCCTGCTCTGACACTCCAGGCATTGAGAACAGCTCTTTAAAGCAAAGAATCAAGAAATGTCAATGATATTTAAAGCACAATATTCATCTATGCTGATAGCTAGATCACTTTAAATTTTAAGTTATTGGGAAATATTTGGGAAATACCAAATTTCTGGTTGTGAGATTGATCTCTTCTTAGGAATTAACCGACCAAAAACAAAGGCAGACTGCAAGCAGACTGGTAGGTATCTGAGAATAAGATTATGTGTGTTCAATCGGCATTTTCTTGTAGGGGGTCTTCATAGTTTGGGGGCATTAAGTCAAGGGGCTTGGGTTGTCTTCTGGCTCTGCCTCTTAGTTCCTTACTAGCTCATTCATAAAATAAAGAATTTGAGTGAGTATATTTCAGAGATCTCTTTCAATCTTCAGATGTAATTCTTTTTTGTTTGATTCAAATTTATTGAAAAAGTATGTCATAAAAGAATATTTTTAGATTAATACTAACCACAAAGACTGGAATATATTTCTCCATCAAAACTTTCATGCTTGAAGAAATCTTTAATCTCTTACATTGGCATATTACATTGCCCATCCCTTATCCCTACTTTATTTACATTTTTTAAGTAATTTTTTTATTTTGGAAGAGTTTTACATTTACAGCTTCTTGGTTTTTTGTTTGTTTGTTTTGCAAAGATACTACAGAGAGTTTCCATAAACCTTGCACCCAGTTTCCCTTATTATTGACATCTTATATTACTGTGGTGCATTCGTCATAACTAATGAGCCAATTTTGATACGACATTAACTAAAGATCATACCATACTCAGATTTTCTTAGTTTTTACCTAATGTCTTTTTCTACACTAGGAAGGATCCTATCCAGGATACTACATTACATTTAGTTACGTCTCCTTAGGCAACTTTTGGTTGTGACAGTTTCTTATGCTTTCCTTGTTTTCGATGACCTTGACAATTTTGTGGAGTACTGGTGAGGTATTTCGTAGACTATCCCTCAATTGGGATTTGTCTGATGGTTTTCTCATGATTAAACTGGAATTAGGGGTTTTGAGGAGAAAGACCACAGAGGTAAAAGGGCTGTCTCATCACATTGTCTCAAGATTACATGCTATCAGCAAGACTTATCACAGTTGCTGTTGACTTTGATCATTTGGGTGAGGTAGTGTTTGTGGGTATCTCCATTGTAAAGTTATTCTTTCCCCACCTTTCCATTTCGTACTCTTTGGAAGAAAATAACTTTACCAAGCTTACATTTAGGAAGATTTAACTCACTTTCAAGTCACCATATGCTAAATTTTAGGGTAAAATCTCCTTCTTCAATGTTCAGCCACAGTTCTGAGACTATTGGGTAGGTTTAGCAACAAAGAGTCTTGTAAGTTCTTACTAACCTGGAACAAAATTGTTGCGGGGGAGGAGAAGGGCTATGATTTGTTCTTTGACATTTTTTTCTCCTTTCTGTTGAGGGGAGTTGTACTAACTCTGAAACAGTGCAAAACAACATGATTTCCCGCCTGCCTCTCCCCAAAGGTCTAGTGAAAATAACCTATTACTTTAGAGGTGAAGGAAAACATGCTTTTTTTAAAAGTTGCTTTAGCAAAGGATTGGGGAGATCTGGGACAACCGCCGAATTTTTCTAAGTTCTAACTATGGAAATCTTAACATTTACGTTAAACTGTTTCTGTGCTTCAGCATCCTTGAAATTTTCTTTTGTCTCCACCCCCTTAGGAACAACAAATTCCCAAAGTGTGAATGTTCATACCCAAACAAAACATTTTCAGCCTATTATTTTATCTTCTTTCTTAAATTACAGAAGTAATAAATGTTGTTATAATAAAAAATTAAAACAATCCAGAAGTGTATAAAATATAAAAGTAGAAGGCCTGTCTGCCTCTGCATATGGTAAAATTTACTCTATTATTAATGTTGAATTCTTTTTGGCTTTTAATCAAAGATGCTGGTGTTGCTTTATTAAAAAAACTCTAACGTAGTATACAGAAATTAAAAGAGGGAAAGATCTGTTTAAAATTTGGCTTGGGCTGTTCATTTGTTACTTATTTTGCAAATATTTATTGAATGCCAATTATGTGCTAGGTGCTAGCATGTATGTGGGGGTACAAATGATTTAAAAACAAATGATCTGTCCTTAAAGTTGCTTACAATCAAGAGAGAGGAGCAGACTTCCATAAACAACAAAGGAGTAAACCAATGTCTTCAAGCACACTTATCACACACAGACCTTTGAAAAACAATTTTTTGCCTTGTTAATAAGATTATGCCCTACTCACAGTATATTTATTAGTTTATTTAGTTTATTGAATTTGGAACAATATTAAAAGCCCTTGAGCTAATTTTCAAAATGGTGAGAACTGATTCTGTTTAACTACGTGAGACACTTACACTTCTTTTCTGAAACTGCACATGGTAATTCTTTTTATTTTTTTTTTTAAGATGATGAGAAAAGATTTTCCCACTGATCACGCCACATAGAGAGGATGCTGAATCTAACATCCTGTCTTTTCAAGCATATTGTGTATACCACACTTAAAATCTTTGATGATAAAGGAATTTCTATGGAATAAGTTTGGTGCTTAAAATAATCTTTTAACATCTCCTTGTGTATAATGACATAGGAAAATGTACCCCTAACAACAATCACCATTCACTAAAGATAAATTAATTTTATTGTACATTATCAATGATTAAATGAGCTTTCAAGCATTGTATCAGGAAATTTTAAAAGACAAAAAAAAGTCCCATAGAACTCATTTCAACTTATTTACAGACTATATATATATATATATATATATATATATATATATGGTCTCAAAGAAATATATATAGTCTCAAAGAATATATATATATATAGTCTCAAAGAAAAAGAGACCATATTTGTGGTTATCAGAGGTGGGGGGAATTGGATTAAGGTGGTCAACAAGTTCAAATATATATATATATATATATATATATATATATATATACACATATATATACATACATATGTATATATGTATGTATATATACAAATTATCTAATGATCTTAGTCTTTTGTATATATAAATTTTACATTATTTTTTACTTCATGTTTCATAAATATTTTTCCATTTTCATCCATCACACTTATCATTTTCATGGTTGCCTAATATTCACGACACTAATCTTTTATTATCTAATTGTTGGAAATTTAGATTCTTTTCAGTTTTGGATAGTGTATGTAATGGTACTCTAAGCTTATTTCTTTATTTAAAGATACTTTCCAATAATATGGTTTTCTCATCTTGAATTGTTTCCTTAAGATGTTTCCAAAAACAGGATATTGCATTGATTGCCATTTGATATGTATTTTCAACTTGTTCTGCAAAAATGTTACCTTTTCACAAAGCCTAGAACAATAAATGGACAAACTTTTTTTCTGAAGCCCTGCCAGTACTATAATAATGAAATTCTATCAGTGCTAGACAAAAAGCAAGCAAGCAAGCAAACAAACAAACAAACAAACACCTCAGTTTTTTAATTTCTAATTTTACTGGTAAATATTGGAGTTATTTGGAAATCTCTCTTTACTAATATAAGACACACAACATCAATTCGTAGATCATGGTGCTAATACCAGGACTGTGTTCAGAGAGAGCAGAAACCCAGAGCAGGATGCCTTAAGAACCCCCACTGAGACTAGCTGTGTTATCTTCTTCCCTCCCTCCCTCTTTCCTTACATCCTTCCTTCCTTCCTCTCCTCCCTCTCTTTCTTTTCCTAAATTAGATTCACTAGGTATATATCTAAAGGAAATGGAATCAATATGCTGAAGAGATAGTTGCAAAGTTACCCCCATGTTGCTTGGAGCGTTATTTACAGCAGCCAAGACATGGAAGCAACCTGTGTCCGTCAACAAATGAATGGATAATGTGGCATATTTATATGTATATATAATTCAGCCAAAAAAAGAAGGATATCCTGTCATATGTGACAACGTGGATGAACCTTGAGAGTATTATGCTGAAGTGAAATAAGTCAGACAGACAAAGACAAATACTCTACGATCTATGATCTCACTTATATGTGGAATCTTAAAAAAAAAAAAAAACCAAATCAAACTCAAAGAAAAAGAGACCATATTTGTGGTTATCAGAGGTGGGGGGAATTGGATTAAGGTGGTCAACAGGTTCAAACTTCCAATTATAAGGCAAATAGGCATCAGGAACATAAAGTACCATATGATGACTATTAACACTGCTGTATGGTATATTTGAAAGTTGCTCAGTGATTAAGTCCTAAAAATTCTCATCACAAGGAATAAAACCTTTTGTGTTTTTTTTATTTTTGATTTTGTATCTATATGAGATGATAGATGTTAACTACACTTACTGTGGAAATCATTTCATAATATATGTAAGTCAGGTTATGATGCCGTATACTTTAAACTAATATAGTGCTGTATGCCAGATATATTTCAATAAACTGAAAGGAAAAAATAAATATATTAGATTCTGAACTGCTAAAACTGGAACAGGACCGATGCAGATGAACATAAAATAGTGAGCAGCAAAGTCATACTACCTCACATAGCCTTTGACTCTGAAAGTAGCCTGTAATTTTTTGGTTTTCTACAGGGAAGAGGAGAGGATGGTGCCATTTTCTAACCCTGGAAGCCTTGCTTAATAAAAAGAGTGACTGATCCTTTTATGGGGACAATCTCTCATATGGTCTCTCTCTCCCTCAGGGAACACATGTATGGCCATTGGTGTCGCTCATAAAGAGAAGCAAACTAACACAAAGGGAAAAAGAGTTCCAGTATATATTGTGAGCAAACAAATTGCTTAATAAGGTACAAACAATATCAGTTCAGATTGCCTGGGACATTTCATCTCTACTAAACTACAACAAGTCTCCCTTCTCAGATGCAGCTTTCTAAAAAGAGCTCTAAAGTGAGTCCACTAGGTCTGACAGTCTGAACTTTGACAATTATGTGAAATAAAGGACAAAGATGGGGTTATCAATAATAATAATTTATCAATGGGAGTGTGTTCTCCACCTTTCAATGTGTCGTGAACGCTTCAAATGGCACCATTGTCTCCTTAGATGGCCAGGTACCCACTCCCCGGGGAATCTTTGTTGCCTTCCTTGAAAAACATTTAAAACAAACAAGCCCCTTTCTCTTCCCATAGACAGTACAAGCAATATTAATGGTTATCTACCTGTGATAAGCACAACAGTCTCATTTTACCTGACTTGAAAGGGTCATCTGTACTGTCAAGCCCAATTAACTTGTCTTACTCTCACACAAAGAAGGAAGGTTACTGAAAGGCCACATCTTGCCTTATATCTCGGCTGCTCTGGTACAATGGCTTGATCAAAGGCCATCAAAGCATCAGGCCAATAAAGGCAGGCCCTGCTTTTTTCAGATACTGGCATAGTGCCACACATGGAAGCCTGTGCGTTCTTACTGAAAGACTCAGACGCCAAGGCAGGATTTTATAGGTACAGATCCTCCCAGAGGTTGAGAGAGGCCGTGGGCCACTTCCCAACTTTATAACAGGGTTATAAATAATTGTGGTATATTTTACATGTTTATGGTTAATAAATTAATGCTTTTTTTTTTTTTTAAAGAAAAGCAATGCAAAATAATTGAGTTTTTCATAAGGTAACTATAGGATTTATTTTAAAATATTTAATTTAAAGTAGTACACTATAGGTGGAATGCCTGTAATGGGACAGAAGCTTAAATCTGAATGATGAATGTCTGTCAATCACAGATGTTCTTTGGGGAAAAGAACCAAAAGTATACATTTGAAGCCTTGGGTTAATGGGAAGGCTGAGACAATTGCAAGTCAATGGCTCCACTGGCATAGGTCTTATATGTGCACATTTCAAGCAGGTCACAAAACTCAAGTTACTTGTCTGGTCCACAGATCCTAGGCCAGTTTAAGCTCATTGGACACTCAGATATCTGTTGGTAATATTTGGTTCTGTTTCATAGGCTTCTAATGCTAGAAGAAAATAAACAAAAAGTCATTTATTTATTCTCCTGTGTCTAAGAAAGCTTGACTCTAAGTCACCCTAGATGCTTAGCCACATATGCATGCCAGTGTGGTTCTTGCTTCCATTAATGGTTCATTTTGATGTTTATAAATCTGACTTTTTGAAGGAAAATTAAATGGGACTGGTATTATTTGATCTAGAAAAAAGGGGAATTTGGCAGGGTTTCCAGCTGTCTCATATGGATGGGGTTTTCTGGTAATTCTATTTAAAGAAAAACAAACACACACGCACATACACAAACACACACACGCACACACAGTCACTCACATGCACTTACACTCACAGTGTTTGAGTCCAAATTAGATACTACAGGGCATTACTATTAGCACAGTCTTGTCACAATATGTAGCACATTCTCCAGATTTAGATCTGGTAAGCCTAGCAAGAACGAACATTGATAAGGGTCTTTAAGTATCTAAACATCTTCTGTATAAAATTGAAAACCAGATTTTTTACATTTCTATTAAGAATCTAAAAGAATAAGTGGATTTATACTAGGTTGAACCAAGAATACATTCCAGACAGGAGAACTGTTAAACTTCAGAATATATTGTCAAGAAAATTTGTGAAGTTGTATCCTCTGGGGCAATGAGGATATTAAAAGCTAAACAAGATAATTTCCTTGGATGTAAGTGGTTTGACCCTTCCTCTGGTACAAACGAGAAATGAATGAAGAAAAAAATCATTCAAGGTCTCTCAGAACTTTAAAAGTAGGATGATGTACAACTTAAAAATTTAATTTAATTTTCCTGAAGTATCTCTAATATCATTTTATTTTATTTTATTTTTTGCGACTCCTTTCTGACGATCCTAATTTCAACTGGATAGATTGAGTCATGACTTGAATTTTAAAAGTACAACTGAATGTATCTCTTTTCTTTAAATCAGATCAGAGTTGGAGTTCTGCTGTCCTGAGGCATTTTGGAGCTGAAAGTTCAATACTTAGGAAGGAGGAAAAGCCAACACAAGATAACCAGGGATTATGATGAGCCACTTTAGCTGGAGTGAGGCAATAGCAATAACAGAACTTTGTACAGAAGCTCTTTGCATTCCTTGGAGTGTGAGGTGATGATCCTTTGGAGCAGGGGAAGCCCTTAGTGTATATAATAAATACAAAGAACAAAAGGTTGGGTGACCGAAGCTGAGCATAGCACACAGCATCTTGACTCTCTTTGTCTTCTTTCCTCACCTCTCTTCTAGTTAGTAGGCAGAACTGTTGTTCTAGATATGTGCCAGTACCAAAGTGTCTGTGTCTGGTAGGTTTAACAATTTTAGTAGCTATTTTGGGACAAAAGAGAGGCTTATAACCTAGCTATCTATTGAACAAAGGGTTTTGAGAATGTCTTTTGGTCCCACTGTCTACTCTGGTAGTCAGGATTATGGTCCCCCAAAGAGGTCCATGTCCTAATTCCTGACTCCTATGAATATATTACCTTACGTGGCAAAGGAAAATTAAAATTGCTAATCTGCTGACCTTGAAATAGAATTGCCTGCACTATCCAGGTGGGCCCAGTGTAATCACCAAAGTCCTTGTAAATGGAAGAGGGAGGCAGTAGAATAGGTCAGAGTGATGCGGTATGAAAATGATTGGACTTATTTTGCTGGCTTTGGAGAGAGAAGCAGAGGACCTGGAGACCAGGAATGTGGGCAGCCTTTAGAAGCTGGAAAAGACAGGGAAGTGGATTCTCCCCTAGAGCCTGCTGAAGGAATGCAGCCCTGTCAACATCTTGATTTTAGCCCAATGAGACTCACGTTGAACTTCTGTTCTACAGAAGGGGAAAATAAATAAATTTGTATAGTTTCAAACTAAGGTTGTAGTCATTTGTTACAGCAACCATAGAAAACCAATACAGCTACACTTGCAATTCCAAATAATATTCCTCTTACGACACTAGTCCATTGGAGGAAGAAAACCAGAACCATGATTATTTAGTAGTCTTATGCATGTACCACTTACCTGTCGCAGTGAAGACTATTTATGATACTCTATTTTTCCACCCTAAAAAAAGAAACACTGACCAACCTCACAGCAATATACTTGGGATGCAAAAAAAAATGTACACAAGTGGACACTTTGGTCAACGTTGCTCAAGCAGTAATTTGCCATAATCAGAAGTGTCTGGATGCTGACACTTTGAGCACCTCTTGTAATTACAGAAGTCAAACGTGACTTGTATTCATCTTTTGTTAGCGGTATATATAGAGTACTACAATTTTAATAGCATTTTTTCCTTTTAAAATGTGCATACATTTTCTTGGCATCCTCTGTATACTTGCCTCTCCTCCCCTGTCCACAAAAGTCCTCCTCACTGTCCCCTAAATTGGTGATTTCATTTTCCTTTTCACACAGAATACACATGATACTCTGGGCGAGTACACGTGCGCCCGGAGTGCACATGTGTTTCACATACGTGCCACATTTTGTTGGGAGTTCTAGGGTTAGGCTCAAATCCTTAGGCATGCATTGTGACTCCAAATGCATTATTTAACTTCTATTCAGAACTGGGGACACAAGTAAGAGGTTTTATTGAAATGCCATTTTAATTTAAACAAAATGTAAGTCATACTCAACAAAGACACTAAAACTGCATTCTAAGACAGAAAGTGGCAGTTTAGGTGAAATAAGAAGTTGATTTACTTTAATATCTCACTAGGGTTCTTTTTTTGTGGGGGAGGGGGTTGGTGTGTGTATGTGTGTGTGTGTGTGTGTGTGTGTTCACTTTAGGCTTATTGAAATCGCTAATATTAATCAGTGAAAACTAAAAGTTATGTCTGTGGAATGGATAAGAGGTTCATCCACCAAATCATTCTTTAGTTTCCTTTCACGTAAAAAGAGAGAGAAAATAGGATGATCTTATGCTTTAGCACCAGGAACTGGTGGTAAGGCTAAGAATGCTTTTGAATCATGCCATATCCTTGGAAAGTAAGAAACTGCGATATGAGTTAGACATACCCCTATCTACCCTCTATTCTTACAAAATGCTGCATATTTTGGTACTATGATAGCTAATGTTTATTGCATATTTACCTGAATGATTACATTTAATCCTGCTGTGTTACAGATGAGAAAACGAAGCAAAAAGAGATGAAGGAAATTTGTCCTGGAGAGTACTTAGTACTTGGTGAATCCAGGATTTAAATCTAGGCCTCTGGGACTTCAGCGTCCTGTTTGGTAACAATGGAACTTTATCACCTCTCAAAGCATGCCCTGTACTATGAGAAGAGATAAGCTCAGCATGTGACATTCTTGCCCAACATATCTTTACGTAGGCAAGTCTCCTCATACCAGGAATGTTCCTAACTTTCTTCTCCACCTACCCAAACTCTACTTAACATTTAGAGCCCAGCCCATTCCATTTCCTTCCCCAAAACTTTTCCTTACATCTTCCAGCAAGTCTGTGGGAATTGAGTAATCATTCTTGTATCCTTTGCAACAGCCAGCCCCAGGCTTTGCACATAGTACACAGTTCCTGGGTAATGTAAATCCCTCTGCTCCTTTTCTCAGAAGAGCAGGACTTGAATCTCTGCTTTCCCACATACTTGGCAGTGTGGCCCAAGATTCAGTGACCTCATCTGTGAAAAAGAAGAAAAAAAGAAAAGAAAAATGAGTAATATTCATCTCATAGATTTGTTATTGAAATAAAATGAGCTATTGTTTATAAAAGTACTTTGCAAATTAGAGGAGCATTCAAATATGACGGATGAGAGGATTATGTCAAATAAATTTTGTACTGCATTTCTTGAACTTATCCTGAGATGGTTGAACTGTGTCCAATGGTACATGAGCACATTATCATGAGTACGTTATAAGGCCATTGAGGAAAGCTGCGAGACCGGGTTTGTTTACCCTGGTAAAGAGAAAACTGAAGTGAGTTTTCAAAACAAACTCCAAATGTTTGTCTATTCAATAGACAATTGTGAACAACTCCACAGAGTCTCTGGCCTCAAATTAGAGCAAAAGGGATTTGGTCCAGACATAAGGAAATGCTTCATGAACATAAAGACTGTGAAACCAGCTATTAAGGGAAATTGTGGAGACAAATAGCAGCCACAAATAAGTTACTTCATGCTGCCAAATTGACCAACGAGAAAAAGAAGCAGGTTTATTTTTCAAAATGTGGATATTCTAAAGCAATTAAATATCTTCCCTCACTAAGTCAACATATTTTTGGTCTTGATGGCACTATAAAATTAAATTCTTTGAAAGAGATTTAAAATGTAAGAGATGGTACCTCTTCTGGTGAAGAAGAGAAAACAAAATGAAAAAAACTTAAAAATAGAACTATTCAAAACTGCATCTTTGTGGACGATTATAAAAATTATATAAGGATAACAGAATCTCTAAGAAATTGTCTTGGTGAAATTAATACCATCCTATACAAAGACAAGGGTCTCTTTCCCCCTCAGGTCACCTCCCCTTTCCTGCAACAATCACTCTCTCTATTTATTACTTGAGCAGCCACCACTGTTCTGCTAAAACTGGGGACCACAACATCCTACTTGGTATAGTAAGTTGTAGGTGTGTAGAAGGCAGAGTGGCCTTAAATAGCTTTGTGGATGTGACACAGAATAGGTGAAAACTTTAATGCCATTACAGACATCGTTTTAATCGAGCTATACTTTGTATATGCCTTTCAAAAGAATGGGACCAGTTCTGTGACAACTGAATCCTGACAGCAAATGTAAGCCGAGTCCAGTTAAAGGTCACTGACCGTGCTCCACACTCTACAATAAGCTTATCAGGGCCATCGCTTGAAATAATAGTCACTTCCAGGTCTCCTTCATCTTCTTCACTCTTTGCCTTCCTCTCTCCTCCCCCACCAGAGCCCACCCTTCCCTCTCGGGCACCTATCCTTCAGCAAGGTTCTCTCTTTTCTTGGGCTTTTCCTGTTGCCATCACAAAGCCCTCAATGTCCTTTATGGAGTATCTTAATCTAACCTTGAGTCAAAGGCCATTTTTGCCTCAGGAAAAAAGAAAAATCCCCTCATTTAATGTCTTTCTTTAAAAAGGAGAGGTTGTCGTTTTAAAATCAATGTGAAATAAACATACACTGAAAAAAAATTTCTAGACTGAGCTATGCCATTTCAGCATTTCCTTAGGGAATCTGGGAGTGAAAAATGTTTCTATCAATATGTGGAATCTGTCATGCAGGCAGGGTTCCTTTGCATGTCCTGGGTAATTGACTCAAGACTCAATTTTCCTAAAATACAGGAGTAGATTTTTCAACAAATGCCTCTATTGACCCTGCCAAATTGATTACCAAATAGGCTTGTGCCATCTCTGCTCCAAGTCTTACGACCTTTCAGGCACTTATTGTCTTCAGCAGTTGTGTTCCAAGTTCCAAGGTCAGCAGTTACGTGGAAATAAACATAATCAGTCTTTTAATGTAGCAAATGTAACTAGTTGATTGGCAGTGACAAGCTTATTGGTGCAGAGAATTGCCAAAATCTCTAAATAAACATTATGTAGATATTTTTCATGGTTGGCTGTACCTAATGTGCCCATTTAGAGTTTATTCCAGAGTAGTTTATTCAGTTTCTTCCATTTCTTTACAAAGCGTCTATGATGTCAAAGCACTATAGGGGACTTGGGATGAAGGAGACGTACCCCTTGTGCTCGGTGGTCAGGAAATTCTCTAAGAAGGCCTGTGTCATCCAGTCCTAGAACCCCTCTCTGCCTGCATCTCCGTTGACTTTCCTCTTGCCTTTCTATACGTCAGGAACACTAGCCTCTGTTCTATTCCTTAAACTTGCCAAGGAAGACCCTGGTCAGTCTTTGTCCTTGATGTTGTGCTTGCCCTGACGGGGTTCCACGCAGACTGAACAGCTAGCATGGCCCCCGCAAGATGCCCTTGAGACCACCCTGGAGGCTGGGCTGCCCCGCGTGCTCCACAGGCTCTGAAGAGCAATGCTCTGCTTAGGCCCAGGCTAGTGGTGCCAGGTGCTACCAAGCCTTCTGCAGTCTGGACCCCCAGAACCCCCAGCACCCCAGTCTCTCCACCCTCCCAGAATCATCAAGGAAAATGCTCCCACCTCAAGACAGCACTCCAAGGTTTTCCCCGCACACAGCGGTTTTCAGAGGAGCCTTGTCTGATCTTGTGGGTGTCTTTCCCTCTCTACTTGACTGGCAGTGATCAGATGCAACCTCTGACAAATCGGAGGATCACTGTGCAGTCCTGGCATGGCTGATGCTGGCAGCCGAGGCAGGAGGAACCCAAACTCGTTGGCTGGCAGTGTCAGGGGGCCTCGGGACTCATGCAAACTTGTCTTCTTCCCTTGGGCCTTTCCTTTGTGGCTCTGGCTGTTTGCAGTTGAGATGCCCTTTGAAGATGACTCTGCTCCCAAAGGACATTGGTGCCTGAGAGCGCAGATCCGTGCAGAACCTCTCTGCCTGGCGCTTCCTTCATCACCACACCCTCTTGCGGTCTCTTTCGAGTTGAGTGTGAAATACTTCCACACGCAGAAAGGCGTAAAGAATAATATTAACTGAGCCCTGTTTACGAATCACTGGGTTTGTATCTCCCATGTCAAAGGGACAAGTACATGTGTATATGCTTGGGCATGCACACGCCTGCCCTCCCTCCACCCCAAGAAAAGCACTGCTCATCCTGCAGCAAGACACCATTCCTACATTTTTTCCATATCCCCTACCTACTCTGTCCTCACTCCATTCCGGTCTCTGTTCAGGTTTCTCCTTCTCAGAGAGCCTCTCCGACCATCTTACCTAGGAAAACATTCTTGTCATTCACCATCTCCTATCCCTGCTTTGATTTTCTTTATACACCTACTAGATTTTGTTTTATTCACAGCTACAGCCTCTGTGCCTCGCTCAGTACCTGGCGCATGGTCGGTGCTTAATACACATCACTAAACTAGTGAAGTAATGGCTGGATGGACATTCAACCCAAAGTGGGGATTGGACAGCTTCACAGACAATTACAGTGTAGTCACCACTAGAAGCCTCATCTTCTATGCTTTGATGGTTCCTTTTATTCCCAGTCTCCTTAACTCCAAACCCCCACTTTCCCCATTCATCCAGCATCCTGTGCTCCAAGTAATGCTGTGGAACTTCCTTCTGCTACTAAGCTTATCTTTGCAGGGCCGGGGTTTTTTTTCCTCTCATAGATAGAAAACTCAGCAGTTTTCATAGCTAGGGTCCATTTAAAGATTGTAGAAATGTGTCTTTTCTAAAAGGATTCAAATGTAAGCCAGGCACCCCATCTTTACAAGCATCCCACCTAGACAAGTTATATACGTTGGTCATATATAGGGTCAGACTCAAACTTAGTTCCCTCCTCTTTACTAAATTCTTATCTGAGTAAATTTAAGCTGGACAACAATGTGATGATCTTCTCTGTGAGAGATTTCCCCCAGGCTTGAGTAAGACCAATAATATTCCTTTAGGACACTCAGCTACCATGATTCCTCAGAAAGAAGTGTCAGAGAACCAGCTAGAATTTTTGTGTGTGTGTGCAGCTAGAATTTTTTAAGTACCTACTAACTACATTCCGTGTACTGACCTAGAGATTTAGAATTTCATTTAGGGCTACCACAGGGTTCCCATTTGTTATACTTTACTTGAGGTGACCATCAGAATACTCGTAGTCTATGAACTTACCTCTAGTACTTCAGGCATCTCAAAGGGCTCCAGAAACATATATGTGCCATCTCTGGAATGACTAAGCATATTAGGTGGTGCGGAACCTAAGCTGCAGTAACAAAGAGCCTATAACACACAACACCTTAATTAAGACAGAAGTTATTTCCTTTTCCTGTAACAGCCCAAAAGTGTTCTAATAGGGCTGGAAAGGCAGCACTGTCCTGCACGTTCACCTAGGAACCACTGCTCTGTGAGGTCATCCATGAGGTCAACCAGGCTTATGGGTTGGTTCTGACAATGTCAACATTCTCATATGCATCCATTCAATCTATGCATCTATAGATTGAATGCAGCTGGTCCAATTGTTGCCATTTCTAAGCTGGAAGGAAGAAGAAAAGAGGAAGTATAACTTAAGCACTTTCATCTTTAAGGAAAAATTGAGGAGCTACGAATGCCATCTTTTTCTTACATCCCGCTGGTGAGAATGTAGTCATATGGTTTATACTTGCAAAGGAGACTGGGACATATAGTTGCTAGCAGGGTGGCCATGTGCGTCCCTTATCTTGGGGGTGGGTGCGTTATATTATTACGAAGAAGAAGAAGGAGGAGGAGGAGGAGGAGGAGGAGGAGGAGGAGGAGAAGGAGAAGGAGAAGGAGAAGGAGAAGGAGAAGGAGAAGGAGAAGGAGAAGGAGAAGGAGAAGGAGAAGGAGAAGGAGAAGGAGAAGGAGAAGGAGAAGGAGAAGGAGAAGGGGAGAATGGTTCCTGGGGGATGGTTTTCTTACCCAACTGGATTATTAATTGGTTAAATTTCAGTCCTGAGGAATAAGTCCTCTAGGTAATGTAATGTACATTTGCATGTTTTTGCCTCACTACAGTCTTTTGAACAGCTTTCCTGAGTTTGAAGAGTGTCACATTTTGTCTCCTCATGCGTAACGGTGATCACTTATTTTTCCAGCATCGCTGGTAGGTAGGGCCGAGCATGGGACCCAGGCTCTGAGGACCTGACACACAGTTCAAGACTTCAAGTCAGAGGCAAACAGCATGAGGAGCTTTGCAGAATCCATTTTCTCATGGGGGTGGCAGCAGAGGAATTTGATTTGGGGAAAGCAGTGGCACTGGTTCTGGTGTCAGTTATTTAAGCACAGGTAGCTCCAAAGAGGAAGTCTGGCTGCTCATGGCCAATTAAGAGTTTCCTTCCCAATTTTTGACTTGGTTTGGGTTTCCTTTGCTTTGGACCTTGTAGTCAGAACACAAATGGAAACTGAATGTGTGTTTATTATTCGTCTCAGGCTCTTCCTACAGGTAAGGATTCTAACTAGGGATGAGGATTTTGGTTAGCTTTTTAATCAGTTGTGTCCTGGTGATAGTTTTTGTGGGATAAAAGCTCTACTTGTATCTCAGTCATTATGGACAGTTAGTCAATTCAGGACTAAGTGAGGTTTATTATCTTCAGAGATTAAGGCAGTAGTTTCTGAACAAACTGAAAAAAAAAAAGATCTTGCTTAATTAAAGGGCTTCACTAGATTGAGTTCTTCATGGGCAGAGAGCCCTATTGCTGGCTGTTATTTCCTGTGTCAAACTTCCTCTCGTCCCTCAGGTTTGCACTTGTGACAATTAGGAGGGTTGTGTCTCAGCCACTGCCACCCATGCCTCTTGCTCACTAGTACCCAATTGGACAGGAAGTTAAAGAGAATTCAGAAATAAGACTTGGGTGGGAAGAACTAAGGACTCTCATTATGTTCTGTCATGTTTCATTTATTTATGTCTCATTATAATTGATGCCTGCTATTCCCTTTGAGTCTTCCATATATTCTAGTCATAGGCCAAGTTCAAAACTGGACCCAAATTGTCCGGCATAAGAAACATAAAAGCATTCAATAAACATTGGTTGAATTGAATTAAATGGGATACGCCCCCACTGAGACATAGATCTCTTAAGGGATTGTTTAGCTACAAAAGCCAGAAATCTAGATGACTAGCTAAAGCCAAAAAGGGAAATTTATTGGAGGGATACATGGATTCCTTTATGAGGCAATGCATGAAAAGTGGAAATTTACCAGGATTGAAGGAGAAAGCTCTTTAGGGTGGTAAATTCTCTTATTTCTGAAAAGTTTCTCTATTTTTTTTTCTCTCTCTTTCCTCTCTGTCTTTCTCTCTCTCTAGACTAACTTTTGACTTCTTGGTGTACATGACAGAAAGCAGCATTCCCAACCCCACATGACCTTCTATTTCAAGTGCTCAGTATACGTTCCAACATGTGCAACACCTGGGCACTGGCTTTCTTTGAAGCATTGGACAGACATCGTTATCAAGCAGAATGCTTTCCCACTGACCTTGGATGTTGCCTCACATTCTTTTTAATACAAAGCTCCAGACAGCCATTACCAGTTGTCTGAAAATGACCATTTCTGTTCTAATTCCTCTTTCACTGGGCAGTCCTCCAAAGATTTTAAGGTAGCTCTGGGGTCTTCTGTGAGTTTGTTTCCGTACGGCTCAATATCTCTTATTTCTTGAGTTGTATGACAAGGTTTTGAGCCTCCCTTTACTTTCCTGGTAGCAGTGGAATTGCATCAAACATTCATCTAACTTACAGGAATTGAAAGGTATCTGTATTCTCCCAAACAATGACAACAAAAGTGTGTATGTAAAAATCTCTTTCTCCTCTCTTCCTCATTTACACTCACCATTCCCACATTCCCACAGGAATCATGGTAAACCAGGAAAAGGGAACCCATAGAAAACATACACAGTTAAACAAAAGAATTTTTGGCTTTTGACCTTTACGTGACCTAGGTCCTGGCAACATAAAATTGATTTAAGGAATTTCCAAAGATAAAGTTGACCATACATGATTTGTAGTGCGGTGACTTTAGAACTTACACCCCATCTAAGATGAGACTACAATATTCTCTTCTGAAGGTGGTCCTATTTTGCCCTTCTCTCACTCAGAAATAGTCTTTAGAGTTGGAAGCAGGACTCCCTAGGTAGTCTCAGCATCAGAAAACAACATGGTTATCATTTTATCAGTTCTAGATGAGATAATTCTAGATAAGTAGCACCTCAGCAGGATAGGGATTACTGAAAACCAAAAGTCCTATATCTCCTCACACTTACTACAATAAAACCCCAAAGATATGCAATTCAGATATAGTAGTTAGCTCCATCCAGCTCCTGTCCTCATGAACCTTGCATTATCGTACCCCACTAGGTAAAAATCATACTCCAAGGCTGTGATGTTACGATAATTTACAAAACTTACAAGATAAGCAGAAGCACATTGGACAGGACCCTGTACCAAGAAGATACTCAGTAAATGTTAGTTAGCCTCTTCCAGCCTCAGCAGTTGCTTTGCTGTGTCTTTACCTGAATCACTATTATTTTTACTGCATTGTTTGTGACCCATAGTTCAAGCCTGTGATGATCATTCTGGTCTGATTCTATTATTCAATCTATTTGCTATCCCCCCACCCTTCCCAAGGTTTGCATGCTTCTGGCTTGCATGCTTCTGGCTTGCTAACTGACGTTTGAGAGCATTTTTCTCACCTTTCACATGTTCAAACTGGGTGGGTGATGGGAAGATAAGAACACACCCAGATCAAAATGCAACAGTGATAGATATAATCGTCTGTCACACTGTACAACAGTGAGTCACATGGTTAAAAGCATTCCAAAATGTCATTTAATGAATTTTTTAAAAATCACATGTATTGAAATAACTTTCTAGGCTAAAGATGGAGCCACTCCTGCCCGGGGTGCCACATGAGCAAACTGAAACTTACATAACATTCCTGTCCCTGTAAAAGCTCTGAGCAGAAATGTAGTCTCTCCAGTCAGCCAATCCCCAAAGGCCAAGCCAATCCTGGCTTCTCACCCCAAACAAGGTTCATTACGTGGCACCAGCCAATCAGATATTTCCTATTTTTCTCTTCCTTGTTCTGGATTTTGTATCCTATAAAAGCTTCCTGCTTTGCATCCCATTTTGCTTTTCTCCAAAAAGAGGCTATCTGCATCATGACGTGTAAATAAAGTTTGTTTCTGTCACTTGACTTGTCTTCTTTAATCATTTTTTTAATACATGTGGCAAGTTGAAATGAAAGAATACAATCCCCACAGCTGGTCTTCTGTTACTTAGTAAAGATTTTCAAGTAGCAGGAGAGAAATAAAGGAACAAGAGAATAAGGTACACTGAGTTTAAGAATTGCCTCACCACCCCTCCACCTTTGGTTTTGCTTCAAGCAGCTTTGGTTAGAGATACGCCTGTACTGAGCCTGAAATTACAATGAGGTAGGAATGTATAAAACTAATTCATAAAACTTCTGTCAGAAGATCCTCCAAACATACATACTAGATAGGAAATGGAGCCCTTTGAGAGAGTCGAGATTTCCCAAAGAAGAGAAAATTTACCTGCATTATTTCAGGAAGGCATTTGACACCCCATGATACCACAGAACAATTCCCAAGTGTGGGGTAGACAAGAAGAGAAGGAGAAGAAACACGTTTCTCAAAGAGGGGAGAGTGCTCTGAAGATAACCACCACAATGAGCATCAGGCTTAAAGTGGCTTGATTTTCGTGTAGATAATATAAACATACAAAATAGAATTGGAACATTAAGCCACAATATGCCCCTCCCTCCTTGCAATTTCCAAAGGTAAAGGTCAATATTAAACAAAACCACAGAGGTATACACACACACACACACACACACACACACACACACACACACAAAGTCGTATACGTACATATACATAATTTATAATGACATTATAAAGGATCAAGATTAAAATATATCCTGATGTCATAAAGAAATTTATAGTAAGAAATACAGCTGAAAGACAAAGGATCCTGCACAACTGGGGAAAAAGTTTAATGCTACTTGTGAGACTATATATTGATCTCATATTGCCAAAATCTTTTAGGCCTGTCCTCTAATGTACAGAGGAGCAGTGTGGGATAGAGAATGGCTCTAGGATAGGGCGGGGTGCCTGGAACCAGGGTATTCCCAATTTGAGTCCTTGCTTGACCACTCGTTTACCTTGTCTAAAACCTTCTGAGTCCCAATTTTCTCCTATGTGAAACTGCCATAATAGAGAAGTGACAATATGTTGGCTTCTATAAAAAGGCAAGTTATTCATTACTAGGAAACATTTGACCCTCAACATTACAGCTCTCAGCCAAATACTTCCACCGTGATCCTACCAAGATTCATGAATATAATCTTTCAATGTTTTAGTAGACAAGAAAATGAGAATACAGATAAATTTCATTCCTTGAGCCAATAATTCCTGGTGGTGTTATTTGTGTTTAGTCTACCTATTTTTCAATTATTAGCAAAACAGGAATAATGGAAATACCAATAAAAATCACTTGAGTTAGAAAAAGTAAGATGGCCAGAAAACCAAATCCAACTTGTATTTTTATACATAAAAAAAACGAATTCATTTTGTAATGCTACGGTGGGAACATCCCTGGGGGTCATTTGTCTTAGACAAGTTGTACTAATTATCATCCAAATTCTGAGCTGAAAATAGAAATACCGCTAGGTATTTTAAGAAGAAAGAGACTTAATACAGGGAAATGGGGTCTTTTAACATTAAAAGAAGGGATGGAGGCCACCACTGAAATTGCTGCGCTCAACAACAAACTGCCACTGCTTCAGCGGCTTCTCCAACATTCACCTTCTTCTCGACAGCTTTGCTTGTTAGGAAAAAAAACAAAAAACCCTATAGATTATTTATACTAACATTTGTAGAGAAAAAGATAGCTGATAAGAAACTTCCACGTGTTACTAAGAAAGGCGTTCCAAGTTCGAGGGGGCATGCTCATGATGATTGGGTTTTAACTCTTGAGCTAATAAATGGTAGTATTTTGTGTTCTGGCTGCTTAGGAGGACACAAACGCTGAATCACTTTATTTTTGAAACTTTTAAACAAGAGATACTAAGGTTTGAGATAACCACTCTGCCTATTCAGTGTATAATTTTAAGACGGATGAAAACAATTTAAAAACCAGAGGTAAAACAGAAATATGCTTTGCCACGAGGGAGAGAAACAAAGAATCAGTTAACTGCCATTTCTTCCTTACATTATAGAAATTTCCAAAGTAACGATCTTGGTGGCCTTTAAATTGAAGGTGAGAGAACTGCAAGATAATCAGCCTGACGTGAAACTGGAAAGTACCCTTAGCCCTGCTCTAGATGGTGGCTTAGAAAATGCCTGATGCACGCAGCCTCGTGTAAGCCAAAATGGAAAGTTAGCTCTGAAATAACAAGTGTTACAAAATTCAGTAGCTTAAATCTTAAATGATAGTAACAAATTTTTTTCTACATTTTTATGTAGATGTCTCCTATGATTATAATACCAAGTCGTATGCACAAGTACTTTTGGATCACTGCTACCCTTTCTTCCCAAGCTCGACTTGCTTACACTTGGTTTCCCTTCTACAATATTGGGCAAATAGTTACTATTTTTCAGCTGAGACGTTATTTGAATTGCCATCCCTGTACAGTACTAATGCCATCCCTGTACAGAGATTCAGGTAAAAACAGGCTTGGGTAGGGAAGGAATCAACGAGTGTGTGTAGATGTGCCATCCCGCTGTGTTCCTGCTTCAGACGCTCTGAGCAAGTGACGGCAACAAAGCCAAGCCAGGAGGTCAGCCACACTCGCGCTCCATCTGCTGCACGGGCACCTGTTGTTCTCAGAGTGGTTTGTTTCTGACGGTTACAGCTGCTGGATCAACACTTCTTTTTTTCCAGAATGACTCAGATCTTTATGTTCTTTTGCTTTAGGGTAATACCTATGACAAATACTAGGATATGATGGTGCAGTGCTAGAAAGAGTGGACGTGACAACTAGCACTCACTTTAGGGATTAGTCTCTAAAGGCTACACAGCTATAACTTTTCAAGTCTGATAACTCAGCTACCCAAGTCCCAGATACCTACCCATCATATCCCTACAAAACATCAGACATTTCCCCCGATTACATATGGTTACATTAAAGAGGTGATACAAACTGAATTTTATGAGCAACCCTTGGTGTCTAGAGAGTCCCTATGCTGGGATCCTGAGGCATAGTTGTGATCAGTTCTAAGTGTGGATGGCACTGTTATTCATTGCTCTTCTCTAGTGAGACTTATTATATGGCAGGAACTTCCCTACAGGTTATGGCAGGAACTTCCCTACAGGAGTTATGTGTAACTCTGTGAGACAGGCACTATTATTCTTATTCTTATTTTACAATGGAGACTGATGCACAGGTGGGTTAAGTAATTTGTTCAAGGTCACCCAGCAGTGGTAGTATCAGAATCTAAATCCCAGCCTTTGGGATCAGATTTCTCCATGGGTTTTCTGTTAATGTTACTGTTAACATTCTGGTCACCCACTGTCCTGAGGATCCATATTTGGATCATGGCAAAACCAAGACTATAAAAACCAAGGTTGTTTTTTCTGTTACATCACACTTTGGTTTTTCTCTGCCCATTGTTCTTTATTGCTAATGAATCACGGTGTCTTATTCACTTCCTTCCTAGCTTGTCTGATCTCTGCCCCTTCCTTCCTATCCCCACTGCAGTCACCCAAATCCAGGTGCTGGTTACCCTTTGCCTAGAAGACTGTGGTTGACTTCGGGCCTCAGGACTGCCTGCCCGTCTTCCTTTTGTTGGATAGAAATGAGAACAAAAGTACAGTAATTAGTAATTATAAAATCTCCCTTTCAAAAAATATAGTTATTCCATTCAAACATTTTCTAAATGTTGCCAAATTTCTTCTTTGTAATTGCTAATTGTTATTTTTTAAACATCTTTAAACATTATTAATGTTCAACTCTCCCTTATAATTAGATGCAATTATTAAAACACAGTTTATACAAAGCTAGAGTTTTTGTGTTACACTGGGTGAGCCATACATATCTGTTAAATTGTCCTAGACAAAAATTCATTACATTGTTACCTGTGCCCAACCTTCAAAAATTTTTAAAGATATAAAACATGTTCATTACAGACAACCCAGTGCATATACATAATTACAGAAGAAAAGAATTAAAATGCTTAGACTTATATTCATCCAAATCAAGGCTAACACATTGTATGTTGGTTCTCTTCCATTTGCAGATTTTTCTTTTTTTAATATATGGATTTGGGAAAATACACAATTTTCCTTTTGGGTAAAATGTGGATAGTAATAACTCTTTTATAAGTTTGCTGGAAGGACACAATGAGAATATATATGAACATACCTGGCACATAGTAATTGCTCAATAAATTGTACCTATGCACTGTTTTTACACTTAACTCTTCATTCTGGAATGACTTTTGATGTTACAAATGAAATAAGGGAATAATTTAATTTTTTCCCAAATGGTTAAATAATTAATTCATGTTTTTCAATTGAAGTTTTGATTTTGAGATCATTGTAGAGTCACATGTAGTTGTAATATGTAACACAGAGAATTTCCCTGTACCCCTGACCCCTGATGTTTCTCCCAGTGGTAACATCTTGCAAAATCAGAGTATAATATTAGCCAGGATATTGACACTGATGCAGTCAAAATCCAGAACGTTTCTATCACCACAAGGATCCTTTTTGGTGCCATGTTATCTCCATACCCCCTTCCCTCTTGTGTCCATCGGCCTCCGTAATCTCTCGCAAACACTAATCGTTCTCCATTTCTATAATTCTGTCTTTTCAAGAATGTTATATAAATGCAATCATATAGCATGTGACCTTTTAGGATTGGCTTTTTTCAATTAGCATAATTCTCTGGAGATTCATTTAGGCTGTTGCTGTACTGTTGTTGTAAGAATTATTTTCGCTATAGATTAATTTAGGGAGAATAGGCCTATTTAAAGTCATAGAGTCTCCATGAATTAGTCTCTTTTTAAGTCCCATGGAAATATTTTTCCATTTTCTTTATTTACTTACTGTACTTTTTTTGTCAAATTAATTTTTATGTAATGTATACAACTACAGTTTACCCTAGAACAACTGCTTTTGAACTATATTTGAAACAACAAGGTTTGAACTGCATGGATCCACTTATACATGTATTTTTTTCAATAAATACAGTGGAAAGGTTTTTGGAGATGTCGGATAATTTACAAAAACTTATAGATGATCCATATAGCTTAGAAATAAAAAAAATAAAAAAAACTAAGAAAAAGTTAGGTATGTCATGAACATATAAAATATAGGTAGATACTAGTATATCATTTACTACCATAATATATGCACAAATCTCTTATAAAAAGTTAAAATTGATCAAAACTTACACATACAAACACAGAGCATATGTGGCACCATTCACAGTTGAGAGAAATGTAAACAAAGGTAAAAAGATGCAGTATTAAATCATAACTTCACAGTGGTGAACACACTGTGCAATATATAGATGATATATTATAAAAATGTACACTTCAAACCTATGTAATTTACTAACCAATCTCACCCCCATACATTTAACAAGAAAATAAATCATAACTACATAAAATTAACTGCAGCACATACCGTACCACTGCAGTAATTTTATAGCCACCTTCTGTTGCTATTGCAGTGAGCTCAAGTGTTGCAAGTATTGCCTTAAGGTTCTGTGTGATGTTAGTCATCTTTGCATGAGCAAATCTTCTCTCCAGTAAATTGTATACTGCAGTAAAAAGTGATCTCTCATGGTTCTTGTATATTTTTCATCGTGTTTAGTGCAATACCCTAAATCTTGAATAACATTATGGGACCCATATAAAGTGCCACTAGTGATGTTGGAAGTACTTCCAAAAAGCAGAGAAAAGTCACAACATTACAAGAAAAAGATGAATTGTTTGATATGTACCTTAGATTGAGCTCTGCCCCTCCAGTTGCCTCCCATTTCATGATAAATAAATCCAGCATAAGGACCATTGTAAAAAAAGAAAAAAGAGAAGGAAATTCATGAAGCCATAGTTATAGCAACCATAGCAGGCATGAAAATCTTGCACTTTTTACTAAATATCTTTTTAATCTCATATTAAAAATTTAGCTTTAATGTGGATGCAGGATTGCTATAAGAAAGGCATACCTATAAACTCTACTATGATTCAAGAAGAAGTAGTCATTATATGACAACTTAAAGCAAAAGGAAGGTGAAGGAGCTAAAGCTGAAGAATTTAATGAGAGCAAAGGATGGTATGATAATTTTAGAAAGTGGTTTGGCTTTAAAAAAAAAAACATGTCAAGGTAACAGTAGAAGCAGCTCCTGCCCACCAAGAGGCAGCAGGGGAGTTCCCAGAAACCATTAAGAAAAATCAGTGAAGAGAAAGGCTATCTGCCTAAACAGGTTTTTAATGATGATGAAAGTGCCCTATCTTAGGGAAAAACATGCCACAAAGGACATTTATTAGTAAGGGAGAGAAGTGAGCACCAGGATTTAAGGCAGGAAGGGACAGACTAACTCTACTGTTTTGTGCAAATGCAGTTGGGTTTATGACCAGGACTGCCCTTACCTATAAACTGCTAACTCCTGAGTCTTGAAGGGTAAACATAAACACCAGCTGCCAGTCTTTTGGTTGCACAAGAAGGCCTGGACAACGAGAATGCTTTTTCTGCATTGGTTCCATTGATGCTTTGTCCCGGAAGCCAGGAAGCTCCTTGCCAGTAAGGAACTGCCTTTTAAAGTTCTGTTGATATTGACCAATGCCCCTTGGCCATCCAGAACTGTATGAATTCAGCACCAAAAGTGCCAAAGTGATCTACTTGCCCCCAAACACGTCTCTGATTCAGCCTGTAGGTCAGGAGGTCATAAGCACTTTTAAGGCTTGTTACACAGGATGCTCAATGAAAAGAAGCATCAATGCCATGGACGAGAACCCTGATAGAGAGAACACGAAAGTATAGAAGAATTACACCCTTGAGTATGCCATCATTGTTATAGAAAAAGCCATCAAGCCCTGAAACAATACATTTCTGCTGAAGAAAACTGTGCCCAGATATTGTGAGTGACTTCACAGGATTTAAGACAGAGCCCATCAAGGAAATCATGAAAGATATTATGGATGTGGCAAAAAAAAAAAAAAAAAGTTGTGTGTGTGTGTGTGTGTGTGTGTGAGAGAGAGAGAGAGAGAGAGAGAGAGAGAGAGAGAGAGAGAGAGAGATTTCAAGTTATAGATCTTGGAGAAATTCCAGAGCTAATAGACACTACCCCAGAGGAATTAACAGAAGGCTTGATGGAGATGAGTGAATGCTTCAAAACCAGTGCCAGAGGATGAGGACGAAGGCCTAGAAGAAGCAGTGCCAGAAAACAAATTGACATTAGACAATGTGGCAGAACGTTTCTAATTATTCAAGACTGCTTTTGACTTCTTTTATGACATGAGCCCTTCAATGATATGGGCACTGAAATTAAAGCAAACAGCGGAAGAAGGATTGGTACCGCATAAAAACATTGCTAGAGAAATGAAAAAGCCAAAAAATTAGACAGAAATTACAATGTATTTCCATCAAGTTATACCGAATGTGCCTGCTTTTCCTGTCGCCCCTCCCACCTCCTCCAGCAATTGCTCCTCTGCCAGCTCTGAGACAGCAAGACCAGACCCGCCCCTTCCTCCTCCTCAGCCTACTCAGTGCGAAGACAAGGATGGAGACCTTTCTGATGATCCACTTCCACTTACTGAACAGTAAATAAACCATCATGCCTTACAGTTAGCAAACGCATCTGCTGTGATGTGTGTGAGTGTCACCATGTGAAAATCTAATACCTGGACGGCAGAACGGTATGCGACATTTTTGTGTCATCGTCACCATCGTTGCCTGAGTATTCACTGTGTAGAACATCATGTGCAAGACTTGCGTGGAAGTAGTTAGCATAAGGTGAGTCATATTTAATATAAAATTAATAGTGGGTTAGCTTTTTTACTGTTTTATAACATCACTTTCAAAGAATTACGTTACCATACAGTGTGCTGCTCTCTCCAATAATTGGAGAAACGGAGGATCAGCCTATTATCACAAGTAAGTGATTTTAAAAATATAGTGATGGTTCCAATACTGTATTGTGAATATGACTGTAATACTGTATGCCACAAAAATAATGAATGATTCATTCATTATTGTATAGGCTAGGCTACTGTGTAGCAATCATATTGATTATACTAGGCTACCATAAAGCAATCATTTTGCTGCTTCGTTATCATGAATCGTTATATCTGTAAATAAATATGAACGTCTTTTTCACATATTTTCATTTTTGATGTTTAGTGTTAGTAATACATATATCATTTACAGTGTTTCATATATAATATTATGTAGGTTCTGACAGACCAGACAGAAGATTTGTCTTGTAGACAGATGACATAAATTTACGGTATTGATAAATACAGCACAGTACTCTCAATGCATTGTCTCTTCCTCATGATTTTCTTAATAACATTTTCTTTTCTCTAGCTTACTTTATTATAAGAATACAGTATACAATACATATAACGTAAAAAATATGTGTTAATCAACTGCTGATAGTATTGGTAAGATTTCTGGTCAACAGTAAGGTGTTTCAGTTATCAACTGCTGCATTACTAATTAAAAAACATAGTAGTTTAAAACAATGACAGTTTATCATTTCTCACAAGTTTATGGTTTGACCTGTTGATTCTTCTGCTTCATAAGGTGTCAGACAGGTCTGCAATAATATGGTGGACTTGACAGGGCTGAAATGTCTACAATAGCTTGGTATGTGTCTCATGTTTGTATCTTGGCAGGATGGAAGGGTTTAGCTGAGATGCTGGAATGGCTGGACTTCTCTGTCTTCACATAGTCTCAGGGCCTCTTCCATTCTACCTGGCATCTCCAGCAGTGTTGGCACACTGACTACGTGGCAGCTCAGGACTCCAGAAGTGAAAAAGCAGAAGCTGACAATTCTTCTGAAAGCTGAGACCTGGGACTGGCACAGTATCACTTCTGCCGCATTCTGTTGATTCAGTGAGGGAGAGGACTACAAGAAGGTGGGGTACATTGGGGACAATTTGGGGAGACTACCTACCAGAGTCTACCCTGTGGCTTTCATTGATTCATATCTCTTCCATATGAAAAAGACATTCACTCCCTTCCCAAGACCTTAAATTTTCATCTCATGATAGTGTCATGTTCAGGCTTTGAAATCCAGGATGTTGTCATTGGGAGCTATCTTTGAAGACCACAGAGGTTAACCAGTTCCCACTGACACCAAAGCCATATTCTTAACCTTCCAATTTCTTCTCATCAACAAATGTATGGGTTTGGGGTAGAATAAAGGTGCTAAACATGTTCCTAGAAATATGTTTCTATTTCTATTTCTTAAGCAAGTGTTTATGCATATTATTTCTTTAGACAAAATTTGCTTTATGAACAGCTTACATCACCTTCTTATTAGTTCAAACCTCTTGGAGTTTGAATCCAGTTAGATGGAAGGGAATCCAGGAGTGTTCTCACAAAGCACTCTCATCCCCCCCCACACACACATACAAGTTGTGCCCATGAGCTATTAGAGGAAATATGAAAAAAATAGTTTGTGCTTAGTATATATCTACCCTTAAAAAAATTACTATTATCACAAAGATAAACTGAAAATATAATTTCTCCTTGTAGTCTTCTAAATAATACTCCATTATTTGGATTTCCCTATAACAAGTATTGTTATTTAATCTATGTAAGACATTTTTAGAAAGTAAGGAATTGGAGACAAATTTAGAATAGAAAAATGAAAACCATATAATGTGCTTGGATTTGAATTAAATTTGACTTACATAGTCAAATAGCTGATTCCCTAGGGACTGTAGTCACTTTGAGTCAAAACTCAACTCAAGTGTGTCATTTGATACTGAAATTTTCATTCAAAAGGATCAAGAACCTAAAGTTTTGACAGATAAGGAAGGACATTTCATTTGAAAAGAAATTTAAATTTCTTTTGTAATTTTCCTCTCTGGCAACTTACCACATCACTGTATTTACTATTAAACATTGGCTTAAATTCTACTTCCTCTAAGAAAATTCCCTGACACGCCATACCCCACCCTGGTTACTCCCTTACGTTGTGCTGATTCATATTTATACCATAAATTTTTCTGACACCAGTCTACCCATAAATTGTACGTTTCTCCAACTGAACCACAAACTACTTAAGGTCAAAGATCCTATAATTTTCTTTTTTTTTTTTTTTAACTTTGTTGCCTTGATGCTAGGTACAATACCAAGCCTTTAGTTGGCACTTGACTGATAAATGAGTGGTAAATGAATGAATGACTAATATATTGGGGGCTTAGAAATATTTCTAACCCTTGAAAATAGCATTGGGAAAGAATGGCTGGACACTTTCACACAGAATTTCATTTATTCATCACTATTACTCTATGACAGAGGTAGTGTTAATATTACCACTTAACATAGGAAGAAACCCAAGCTTTGAGAAATTAAACAATGCCTACGTTTGCATGGCTGGAGCAGTTGTGATTGAAGCTCAGAGCTGTTTGTTTCTAAGGCCTTTGCCCTTTCCACCAGTCAACTGCTGCTGTGTTAGTCAGAGCTTTATTTCTTTTTCTAACACAGGTGATGGGAAACCAACCAAGTTGGGCTAAAAGAAGGTTTTTCCTGGAAGAATCACAAAATAATGAGAAAGTCTGCAGAAGCCAGCATTGCTATGCAAACACTGACAATGGGACGTGGGGAGAAGAGACTACAGGCTAGGCTCTCTCTGTGCAGGTTCCATTCTCTCCTGAAGCAAGCCTTTCTGTGTGTAGGGGCGGGGAAGGGTCGAGGGGGCAGTTCTGGGAGAGAGGCATGATGATCACCAGTAGCCTTCCACTCAAATCCTTCCTTTTTTATGATTGGAGAGGCCTCCCTGTATATCTTATCTAAATATCTCATTTGTCAGCTGCCTTCAGGTGCATCACAATAAATCCCTCCAGAGGGGTGGCCTGGTTAGCTCTGTTGGTTAGAGCGTGGTGCTCCTAACAACAACGTTGCCGGTTCAATCCCCACATGGGCCACTGTGAGTTGCGTCCTCCACAACTAGATTGAAACAACTACTTGACTTGGAGCTGATTGGTCCTGGAAAAACATACTTAAATAAGTAAAAGTTTAAAAATAAATAAATAAACAAATAAATCAATCTGGAGAGGGAAAAGCGAACTATCCACTACTCGCACGGCTAGAGAACATAGCATGCTAAAGAGGCGCACTGGCCTGGTGATGAAGGGCCAGCATCCTACCCCGTAAGAAGACAGAAGTGAAGGTCTATCACATCTCCTGGCCTTCGTCCAACACTACTCACACCTGTTGCCAGAACTTTGTGTTCACCCAAATCACCATTTTGCTGATATTAATTGCTAGGTATCTACCAGGTCCACAGATACTTTTTAAAAAATTATATAGTATGGTTCGCATGGACACCTGGATTCTTCATGCTTTAAAGATGATGCTGATGATATTTTTGTTTGTCCTAATTGGCCGTTTTCCTCCCAAACTGATTAAATCAGTTATGCGTACTAGAAAAATATGACTGAAGTAACATCACTGTGCCTGCATTTTCTAGTCATTTTACGGCAGTGTCACACACAGGGCCATCGCAGTGGCTTTCTTTTATCCCGTTTTTCTTTTTTTGTTTTGCCATGGGCCTCTTTGTTCAAATAAAAATTTATCCAGTTTCTCAACATGGAAAACAGATAAAAGCAAGGCTTTTATTTTTTCTGAGGGAATTCAAAACTAGGCAAAGCATCCCTGTTTTCCTTCCCTGTGATGCTTTTTTTTGTGTGTGTGGCCTCAAGGGAAGTCCCTCAGGATAGAATTTGAACACCCCTAGTTGGGTGGGACACCCCTTGCCTGGAAGCCAGAAGACTTGTGTTGAAGACCTCATTCTGCTGGCAATTAGTGGTACAACCTTCAACAAGACATTTAACCTCTTTTTCCACTGAAAAAATTGGGACAATACTTGCCCATTCCAACTTCCAGGTTGGTTGTCAGCATCAAATGACATAACGGATATGCAAGTGCTTTACAAATAAGAAAAATTAATATAAACTCATAAAATGCTGCATTGCCCTTGTGTCAATATATAATCAATATGTAAATATTTGTTGGTGTAGACAGAACTTTGTAATCTAGGAAACTGAAAAAAAAATTACTAAACACGCCCATTTAGAAACTTTTATGGGATCTAATAGTTATGAGGTAGAATACACCTAAGAAGATTGAAATAGAATATCTTTTTAGTAAATATAAGCAGGACAACATCAATTTTACTAACCATCTAACGTTATGTTAGCAAAGTGAGCCACCATTAGTTAGGTGCTTCATCCTAGAAACACCTCAAGACAAGTCTATGGAAGAAAAGAGGGAGAAAAATCTAGAGTATAAAGGTAAATTGTGTGTGCTGGAATATTTCCATGAGCTCATGGGAAAAGATCACTCGAATTAATTGGCATCACCACCATCAATCACAGTCTGTTGATTACTCTAGGAACAGGGTGCAAATCTCGTGAAATGAAAAGGAGGGCTGCAAAACATCAATCTATTTGACCCTGCTGTTAAGAAAGGAAATGAGTAGCACTGTTCAAATGTTGTATTTCCACTTGCCAAATGCAACAATTAGACCCACGCGTTCATGAATTAACCTGTGAAGTGAATAAACCTTCTCTTCAACAGTTTCATGTCATTGGTTCAAATGGTGTAATGTTTCTTACACAAAGAACTTAAGGAGAATAAATCCATTAGGGAAAGTGGGGGAATTTATTGTACTCCAAAGCTGTGCTTTCAAACAGACCTCAACTGTACTAGAACAAAAAATGGCCTTGTGTTTAAGGATCGTCAATTCCAGCTTTGCAATAGGCATTATAAGAAGCCAACAAACTGGACATGCGTTTACTCCACCTCTCTTCACACTAGGAACTGTGTGGCTTTGTGTTTGTATCTCACCTAATGCCTAGTAGCTTGTCCCCAGGAGATTAGTAGAAAAAGACGTGTACCCCAGGTCAGCCATTACAAGTTAATTTTTATTTATTTTTCCAGTAAAATTTGTCCTTTCCTCATTTCTACAACTGTGGAAAAAAATAAAAGCTGTAAGCTAACACACCATTTCAGCTGGCCGCCTCAGAAACTTCCTGAAAACTCCACTTACGAGTTATATCATTTCCCTCCAATGTGCCAATTTTTGTCTCCTTTTACTGTAGGAGCTGAGAAGAAAGACCACTCTACCTTTTCCATAAATATCAACAGTTCACTGGAAAGCTGCTTATTTTTCTCCTGAAGCACATCAATGCTACCAACCAACAAGAGCAGCTTTTCAAACTCAGAGTGCAAAACTAGAAGTAGCCAGACACAACCCTCTGACAGTGACAACAAATGCTTTTTCTCCTCAGGATGTTTGTGAGAGAGGATTTTCCTTTTTCCTTTTTGGGCCTCTTTCTCAATCACTGATATTCATCCCTAATCCTCCTTCAGGGAGAACAGAAAGGGCTCAGGGACACTTTAAAGTTGGACTGTCCGAAAGTTAAAAACATTAAATTGTAGAATAAGCATTGGATACAGCGAGTTAAGGCTTTTCACATCAGACTCGATTGAGAAATTTTTCCTTACAGCTCCATTGATGGGGAGATTACTTCTAAAACAAATTGAAATATATGAGTTAAATAGATGGACAAAAATAAATTATTTTTCTCATCAATGTTCTGGAATAGTCAGGCTTTTAGCTAGAAAATTTTGTGCCCATGCCAGAAAGTCTTAGCTTTTAGACAGGAGTTAACTTTTATCCCCAGGGAACAACTGACCTCTTAAATTCTTTAGATATCTCAACAATCGGGAGTTCTAAATTAATACAGGTAAATCTCACAGTGTGGATTATGGCAGTAGCCAAGCAAAGCCACACTGGACATACACTGGTCATTCCAGAAAAGTAAGTCCTTTCAGGGGTGGACAGGCAATGCTTTCCATAGCAGCTCAATATTTTTGAATCCACTCTGTTCTTTATTACCTCAGTATCTATAACAATTCCTGTTGCCGTCCTTTATTTACTTTTCTTTTGAATAATCTTGAATCCTTTCCTCTATCTTCTCAATTCCTAGGATTGTGTTTTCTATCAATTTCAGTACCAACAACAGTTTTTCATTAAACTTCTGAAAGGTATTCAGGAAACTCACAGACTATTAAACCAGCAAGTTGCTGAAAATCAGAGCAATCAGAGAAGGGACATGACCTTCCCAAGGATACACAGCCAATTTTTGCCAACTCACTGGAAAAGCCTCAATTTCTGGACTATGTCATTCCACTGCTTTTTCCATCACACTAATCCTTCTACAAGATAATTTGTGGGTAGAAAACTACAGTCTTTGTCTATAAATACAGTTTTCTCCCATTCACATCTCTCCACTCTCTGGACTCCTATTCTACTAAGCGTAGGGACCATAACTCATTCATCTTTTCATACCCAGCATCTCACATAGTGCCTGACACATAGTAGGTGCTCAATAAATTGTGTATCACTCCCATTTACTATTTAACACTTCTCTAACTGGCTCATGAGTATGTTTCCCAACTTGATTAAAGCTCTTCAAGAGTATAAACTATACCCAATTATTCTGAAGATATTACAGTTCCTAGTAGCATTTAGCAACTGCAGGCTTTTTCCTTTTTCTTTTTTTTCACTGAAAGCACAGAACAATGACATAAAATGACATCAACCCTATTTTCTGAAAAAGTCCTATGGTAGGCTGAATAATGGCACCCCCAAAATGTTCATGTCCTAATCCCTGGAACCTATGAATATTGCTTTATATGGCAAAAGGAATTTGGCAGATGTGATTAAGTTAGGATCTTGATTTGGGAGCAAATCCGGGTTTTCCAGGTGGGTCCACTGTAATCATAACTGTCCTTATAAGAGGGATGCCGGAGGGGTCAAAACCAGAGGAGAAGGTGTTGTGATGATGGAAGCAGAGAGAAGAGCGATGTGCTTTGACGACAGAGGAAGAGGACATAAGCCAAGCAAGAGAGGTGGCCACTAAAAGCTGAAAAAGGTAAGGAAACCAATTTTTCCTTCAGAGCCCCCAGAAGGTACTAGGCTTTCCAACACCTTGAGGTTAGCCTAGTAAAATTATTTTGTACTTCTGACCTCCAGAATTCTAAGAGAATAAATTTGTGTTGTTTAAAGCTACTAAATTTGTGGTACTTTGTTACAGCAGAATCATAACAGAATGATACACATTACCATGAAGACAATTTCTACAACCTAAAAAAAAGTAAAACATAAAACCACATACTTGATAAACACATTGAATAACAAAATTGGAAGGGACTTTGAAAAATTATCCTTTCTGATCACCTGACCTGAGGCAAAGAATAGACTGTAACATACATAGTAGATGTTTGTCCACAATGTTTTTAAAGATCTCTAGGAACAACGACTATATTTTATTTTGTTTCACCCCCTGCCCCCGCATTGGTAGAAGATACAATTCTGCTTGCCTTTCATTCATTTGCAACATATATATGTAATGTACTTTGTATTTTTTGCCCAAAGAAGAAAAAAAGCCAAGCTGTGTGGCTAGCAGGCAGGCACCTTTACCTGCAATCTTTCTAATATGGATTTGCACCTAGAGATACGTTGGGAGCAACCACACAAAACAATCCAATAACCAGATGGTCCGGGAGATGAAATATCTAGTTTTCTGTAAACCAGTTCACTTCTGCTGGCCCTGACCTCAACTCTACTTTTTAATCCCACAATTTGTGATGTGTGTGTGTGTGTGTGTGTGTGTGTGTGTGTGTGTGTGTGTGTATGTGTGTGTGTGTGTGTTATTCATCTGAACTAAGCTTACCCTTGGCTTATGAAACATGTGAATTGGAAAGCTGTTCTCCAAATGAGCTCCCTCCTGGAGGATTTCCCAAAGCTCAGCCTGCTTTAATTACTTAACCAAGAAGTTTTCAATGAACTGTTTTGAACCTGGCATTCACAATACATTTGCCTTGTACTGAGCGATAGCTTTATGACAGGCAGCTTTGTTAGCTGGACCACCCGGGGTATGCATCTTGAATAGAATATGGCTGCCTGTTGACTTAAGAATGTGGGCTCCTCTGGACATGCCACACCTGTGTTCCCTTAGCTGCCCCCAGCTCCTGTTCATTTCCCATGTAATTCAAGGTGTTGGACTTAATTCATAGACCTTTGCAGCAGTTGCTTCATTTATGGGCCCTTCTCATAGCATAGGCTCTGGCGATGCTACAAACCTCTTCCCACGTAGTCTAAAGGTGCTCAAAGGCTAGGCAGATTATGCATCAAATGGTATCTGAGATATAATGGAACAGTGTTTAGACAACAGCCCCAAAATAGTTTGAGAGTGAAGTCTTTAGAATTCCCTAAATAGTTCATTTCCGGTTTGACTGAATTTACCATCTTCACTATCGAAAGCAAAAAAGAAGTATTATTTAGGTTAAAAGAAGCAAATGGATTTGAGCACAATTTCTCTTCTAGTGGGGATTCCCATAACTTCTACCTATTTGGTTCGTATTTCAAACAAATCAATAGTTTTAGCTTGCCTCACCACACTGCATTCCTTCTTTGGGCAATACATCATTTTTTGGTTTAGAATTCTCTCCTTTCCTAATTTTGTGGTAGTATCCTAAAGGTAGAGCCCAGTAGCCAGATTAAAATGTTATTCTTTTGGTCACAGGGATTGGTTTAGGAGTGAAGGTATGATCTAAGATGGACCAATCAGAGTAAATTTTGGACTTGTGCTGGAAATTTTGGGACAAAGATGTTTGCTCCTTTAGATAGGTTTAAACCTAGATGAAAGTAGTTCTTGAACCTGCTGTCAGGCATTTGCAGCCGTGTGTGACCTAAGAATGGAGCCAACACTGAGAAACGAAGCCTAGACCTGGAGAATAACAAGCTGGTTCCTGGTGACATTGAATCCTGAATTAAGTCTTTCCTAGATGGTTTAGTTACATAAGCCACTAAATTCCCTTTTTTGCTTTACTGCTTTTGAGTTGGGTTTTTGTCACTTGCAACTAAAGGAATAACTGTTATGATGATAACAACATTATAATGACCCTGAAAGTTCAGACATTTTTCAAATCCAATGGTTTAAAAAATATCTTGTCCTTCATATGTACTTGTATTGATTGAGTACCCCCTCCTTGAATTTAAGTACTTTCTAGGACTCTCTCAGAAATCAGGGAGGTGGGACCCTTGCTATTGTCAATATACCTTAAAGTATAAAAGCCATTTATTTGTTCCAGAAAACCTTTTAAAGAAAAGGTTCATATGTATATACATAGTGGCCTCTGTGGGGAAATGATTAAGATATTTGATCCTGTTTGTTTAATTCAGCAGGTCCCATTTCTTCATCAGGTATATTGGATAGGAAAGCTTTGGATGTGTTCCTGCCGCGAAATTCAAGTAGGGAAAAAAGCAAATATTCATTAATTTCTCTCCATGGTTGCTCCTGTTAAGATTAATATATAATATTTATACAAATGATGAGTTTTTAGGCTAGAGTGTCTTAATTATTGTTTCCTACAGAATATTAGCTTAGCTTTTAGCAACAGCGATGTGACCTGAAAATTTTCATACTTTCCTTGTAAGAATATGAAATTTTAACTTTCACATTTAACTTTAATTGAGAGGTTTAAGTTGCCTCCCTTTCAAAGGTGGATAACAATGACCCTTTCAAACAAATCTGCAATATTGTTGCAATATTGTTTTATTAAAACAGTATTATTTCTTAGATTAAATTTTTCTAGTAGAGACAATGATTTAAAAATCAAATGACTGAGAACAAATGATAGCATAATTTGTGCTATGATAAAAGATTGCTTTTAGATACTGATTGATATATTATTCTGCTAACAAATTCTAGAAAGGAAAATAATAATGTTAATGACAATATTATCTAAATGTTATTTCCTCTTTGTGCATCGCTCCTCCACAGCTTCCTTGCCTTTCTTTTCTTTGTTCTCCAGCTTCTTTGATACTTTTTCATTCGCTTTTCATTCCACTGATTTATTAATTTGGAACATATGAATTTGACATTTTTATAGGTAAAAATGAATTTTCCAGTAATTTCATAGAGTTCAACCTAATAAATTTACTTTTTAAAGGAAATTTCATAGTTTGTAATTTCAACTTCAAGGTAGGTTCTTCTTCCTGCCATAATCTTCATAAATGGATTCTATTTTTATCTGCATTCTGATGAGACTCTCTCTTTCTATGACAAATCCAAGCCAAAACAAAACAAAAAACTACCCAACAGGTGAGTTGTCTAAATTAATATATAGCAACCGAACTATTATGGGTGGAACTGTGCTCTGCATTACTCCCCACCTGCCCCCCCCCAAAAAAAAACAGATATGTTTAAGTCCTAATCTCTAGTACTTCTGAATATGAATTTGGAAATACATAGTTTCTTTACATTGGGCATCAAATTAAAATGAGGTCATTAGGGTGGGCCCTAATCCAATATGACTGGTGTCTTCCTTTATGAACAGGGGAAATTTGGACATGGTTAAGCACAGATGGAAGACTATGGGAAGACACACAAGGAGAAGATGGCCACGTGACTGGAGTAATGCATCTATAAGCAAAAATAAAAAAAGCGAAGGATTGCTGGAAAACACCAGAAACTAGAAGAGGGAAGGAAAGATTCTCTTTCAGAACTGTTAGATAGAGAATGGGACAGAGGACACCTTGATTTCAGTTTCCAGAATTGCAAGAAAATATATTTCTGTTGTTTCAGTCTACCTCATTTTTGGTACATTGTTATGACAAACCTAGGAAATAAATACAGAAACTGTTGGCACTATTGGCATATGGATTTTTCAATGGTTTACCAACTCTCAAATGAAAAAAAACTGATATTTAGTAACAATTCTTTTCTGTCTCCAGAAATTGGAGGAGAAACAGATAAATAGGAAAGTCCCTCTTTTCCAGATCCTACAAGAAAATTTACTTGCAATATTATTTGAAGAACTATGGAGTAGAGTTCTAATAACTATTTGGAAACTTTATTCACAGTTATGTGTCCTATAAAATAATATAAGACTAATTTCATGAGAAAAATTATAGCCCAATACATATTTAAATGGTTCTCAGTATAGAAGAAAGATTTTAATAATAAAAAAATCATTTTAAAGAATTCCTCACATCCACAATAGACAGAGTTTAGTTTTGTTATCACAGAGAAGTATCAAACTTTATGTTTTAGTAAAAATTAAGAGAAATTACATTATAACTATACTAATGGCTGAAAATTTCATATTAGACAAATGTCTACAGCTACTTAAATTACACGTGCCTAGTCCAAAATCTCAGTAAGAAGCAATTTTATACGTGTTCAAAATAATAAATACCATGACATTTAAATGGGTATATTTTTTGGATCAACATGACTACATACACGTGTATGTCATTTTTTTCTCTCCTCTTTTAGTGTAGCTCTAAAGAAGAAAATAAAAATAATGTGGATACAGACATGAAATAGTTTCTCTTCTTTTCTCTCACTCTTAAAGCATTCACATTATTTTTTACTGATACTAATGGGTTAACATTTTGGTATCCTTTCCAAGTATATTGCAAAAATACATCAATAAAAATGTAAATACAAAATGTAGTCTGGGGACCAGATAATAATGGTAAATTCCTTTAAAAGTAGGCATATGGAGTATAGGACAGGTAGCCAAAATTCTACAATTGGAACTTTGACCTTGACAAAACATAATTGATATTTCTATCTGCTGTGAGTTTGACAGAGACCTACCAAGCTCAAGACAAGTTTATATATGGAGACACGACTTGCCTATCCATACTCGTACTTTTGCTGATAGCTTATTTAAACCAATTCTGTATTTTTGTTTGCTTCTTTATTTGAATTGATTTGTTAAAAGTTATTTACTGACAAAAAGTACAGCTAAAAGTCAAAATTCTCAAGTCATGGGACTTGTTCAGAATCAATGTTTACTTTCTTTCAAGATTTTGTACAAGTTGCTAGAGAGGAGACATAAATTATCTTATTAATGCCAATAAATATGGTATACGTTTTTAAATGCACAGAAAAAAAAGTAATACTGGTATAATGTGTATATTTTTCTATTTTGTATTTGATCTGATTCTATTTTTCTTTGAAAAGAAATCCGAAGGGCCAGGTACATTTATAAAATGATTTAAGAAAAATTGTAATAGATGAAAAGTCAATTTATTTAAAAATTATCACCAATCCCACCCTGATTTGTAAGTAGGAAAAATTATCAATTATTTAAAAAAAAAAAGTAATACTCCTAAGGGGTATACTTCTGCTACAAAGAAATTAAGAATTGATATTTCACTCAGCATATTTAGACATTGTAGAAATCCACGAGAAAAATCACAGTGGAAAGTTATTTGGAAATGCATATAAAGTTACATAGTTATTAGGAAGGAATTAGGAGTAAAGAAGACAATAAAAAGAAAACGTTTGAGTGGTTTCATTATCTCAGTATCATTCATCTATTTTGTAAATTTTCATGGTGACTTGAAACATCTCAAGCCAGTTCTTCAGTCATTATCCTTCATTAGCATTCAGCCCCTGATTCTACGGGAGCCTGCTAAGATAGTAACATGAGATTAAGCTAAATGCATACCAGAAGGTACAGTAATTTGAAATGCATTCCAAAATCAATTAGAAATTAATTTGGATTATCAGTGGAGGCAGGAATATAATTATAGGCAGCTGAGAATTGACTGTGTACATGAGCTCATACACTTGTACTTTCTGTACATGTTGATATCAATTTGTGATATCAAATTATCTGGCTGTTTCTGCTTTATTTTCTGGTTGGATAGTCAATTGACATCACAGGTGACAATAGAGGGGAGATGACAGTATTTAACGAAGCCTCGAACTGCTAGCTAAAGCGCAATTCAGTGTTCACTCCAGTAAGGCTCACCTCCAAAACCCCGATCATGAGCTGACCTCGTTATTTTCACAAGCATGTCTCAACCTATATTGAACTTAAAATGTGAGTAGCAACCGAATGGAAATACAGATTTTCCTATTTCGGTTTTTCTTTTCTCCTCCCCCTTTTCCTCCTCCTCCTTCATTTCTTTTGCTTTCTTTTCTATATACATGTGCATTATAATTCACTCTGGGTTATGGGGGCCCCATGCTGGACCTTGACAATGCCGGAGGAAATCTTAAATCATTAGAACAGAGAGACTATAAGTGGTTGCCTTTTCTTTCTGGGCTGCTTGCCTTCTTGACAAAACATGAAAAACTTTTTTATCTGAGCAATTGCTCATCCTTCTTGAAATTGACTTGCAGATTTGCTTTTATCTGGAAATTCATGTAAGGTGTATGGGTATCTGACTCTTTGACACCCCTGTCAGATGAATGGCCTTGTTTTCACTTACTTTCACTTTGATATACATATTTTTGAAAGCTTTCCCCTTTTCCTTCCTTTTTAAAATTGGAAGTGTCAAACATGCCCCGACTGCTTTAGCACTGCCTATTTTGTCTAGTGAAGGAGTGCTGGAAAATTTACATTTAAACAGCACCTCCAAGAGTTTTTAATGACGTGGTGCTGAAAGGCACCTGGCTCAAATCCAAGTCTGGGGTTTCACTGCTCAGGCAGGAAGGTCAGTTTAGTCCTAAGGGAAAGGAAAAAAAAAATACTATACTCTGTATATCCTGCAAGAGAAAAATTACAAATTCAGATGTAATATTTAAAATACTTCCTTCTTAATTTCAAAGTAATTGCTTTTAGCAGCCAGTGAACTCCCAATGGTTAACATTATTAGCTTAAGACATTTTGCTTTAGTTTAGACAAAAACCTCTAAGTGGCCTACTTTCATTTTCGTCTGGTTGAACAGTTTGTGGTTGTAATATTTAAAATAACCCTTGTAAATGATCTTGTTAAGAGGGTAAGAGAGTAAAAAAAAAAGCTACAAAAAAAAACAACACCCACCAAACCTCAATTTTTTAAACCTTTTTCCTAAAGACCTCTGCCTAATTGTTCCAATAAGGACACAAAAACATATCAATTTTGTAAGTTTCTTATAGTCTCAGAAGTAACAGAAAGCCCCAAAAATGCAGGCAAGTTTTGTATTATTTTTTAGATTAACTACTCATCATGTTTCTCACAGATTTCAAAAACATAGTTGTGCCTATCTGAGGTGGAAAGAAGAGGGGGTGTGATTTAGCAGCTCAGAAGGAAAATGTTAGTGACATAGGACCACATGCCAACTGACGAGGGGATTACATATAGATGATGTGTATTCTCTCACAGTGTGATATATAGATCGTATATGGCAGAACTGTACGCTTGAAACCTATGTAATTTTACTAACCATTGTCAACCCAATAAATTTTAATAAAAAAAGTGATACTCACACACACACACACACACACACACACACACAAGAATGATGTGTGTTCTCTAGTTATCCCCGAAACGCCCCTGGTACAATTAACTGTCTGTTTGGGAGGTGAAGGCTAGGACACACAGATTAATATAACCCATTTCTTCACAACTAAGTTATTTGTTAAGTAAAACCTACGGGAAAGCTGATGCCATAAAAGTTAGATAGCATCACCATGGTGTTGTCATTTACTATCCTTGAACTTTGGAGACTTAATGATCTTCAAATAAGTAGTATTTAAACAAACCCCTTTTCAAATGAAATGAAGGACTGGTGAGTTTATTTTATAGCCACTACAAACATAAGTAAATGATATAAAAATTCTACTTTCTTGACTTAATTTTGATAACAATTGAATGTGCTGAGTAAGCCTCCATGTCCTAAAATTAAACACTTTTTGCACTTCCCATTGCTTAATCTATTGAAAAAAAGTAATATTGCTATTGCTTTTGGATTTTTGAGCATAAACCATGTTGCTAAACACATAGTGAAGGAAGCTGGTTAATGGATGTGAATCATCTTAGAAACTGCTCCCGCAGCATGCAAGTCATGTTGAGGTTTAAAGAGGTCCCCCCAGCCATCAGACCAGTGCAAAATGCAACGGGAAACTTCTTATAACTCTCTGTCCAAAAAATCATTGCATGAACAAGAAAGTTAAAATCTGCTTTGTGATATACTGAAATGTTTTGATATCTCTGCCAGGTTTCTCTAAGAACAGAATCTTGCGAATTCTGAGATCACTCTGAGGGGCACCCATTAAAATGTGATTGTTTTTTGTCTACAGGTAGATATCTGTATAGTGATGCTGCTAATTCTGCTTTTGGATCCAATTTAAGAATCAGTAAAAGTTATAAAATCCAGAAAACATACACACACACACACACACACTGCATATTCTGTTAGGGAGTTCGGTGAAGTCTCTGAAGTTTGTCCAGGAACCCTTGTTGCAAGCAGACTATACTTTGTCACATTGATGAATTCATCTTGCATTTTTATAACCTTTCAAGGTCACCTTGGTACTTTTTATAAGCTTTTAAGGTCGTATTTTATTGGTATTTTTGGTAAGGGAGCCAAGACTCCTCTAAAAATCCACCAAAAGATTAGTTTCCTTGCAATGGAGAGATGACTGACAAAGAAACAAATCCAAAGATTTAATTCGTTTAGGAAAATCTTTATCATCAGTCATTTTTCCAGGTGTTGATAATTTATTCTTAATGGGTAGGGTTTGAGTTCTTTCCTTCCCTTTGCTGCCTCCACCTGCTCTTCTACCATCCCTCTCACCAACCCCACACCGTAGACACAAACACATTCTTATCTGTTCTGTTCCGAACCAGTGGGACACAATTGTAACTGCATGCTCATTTAATTTGTGAAACCAGGTCTCTTTCCTCCAGTGTATGCAATTTTGTGTCACAGAGCATCTTCCCCTTTCTTCTGAAAAAGTGTCTTCAAGAAGAATAAGTTCTGAACTCAAGAAATATTTTCCTTTCTCAAATTAGCTATAGATATGGTGCTTTGACTCATTTCAAATGTAAGAGATTGTACATGTTTTCATCAATACCAATTTGCCCTTCACCCCGTAAAAAGCTCAGTATAAGCCACTTTCCCATACCCCTCCCCTTTAGCACCTCGTTCTTATCTCCACACCCAGAAAGAGCAACATCTCTAAGATCCTATGGGCTCCTCTTAACTTCAAATGGTTTCTCTTTAAGTGAAGTTTTCCAATTTTCCACTAGTTGGGGCTCTATACAAAGGAAAGAAAACTAAGGGGCTCCTTCGGAATTATTTACTAACAAAACATTTTATATCGTATCTCTAAACTGTTTTCTGAGTCTCTGGAAATAAGCTTGCTAACTTTATTTTTGTCCCAATATATCAATCACAGGTTTGTATTATATTGTGGGATCAGTTGTGTTTGCTTTGCTTGGTTAGAGAAATCTAAACTCAGTTTATTACTTTTGGTATGATTTGCAGAGATCCAACTTATCCAATGCATAGTTATTACAAAATATGAAATTATAAGATGCATCAGTGGAACATTTGGTACATAAGTATAAAGACCATCTTCTTTGTATGTTTTTTTCTAGGGTGGGGTAGTAGCCACTCATATTTTATTTTTATTTTATTTTTTGCCACTCATCTTTTAAACCCCATGGCACAAAGTCCTGCATGAATTAGACTCTGGATGAATGTGGTTTGATTTTGTCTCCTCCTAAAGACTAGAGTTTAGACAAGATTATCCAATATCAGTTTTCTTGGAAACTGGTCCATGTTCTCTCTTAGCTTTACTGACTTTGGGTCAGGTTGAAAGATTACCTTGGATCGTCATAAATAATCAAGGTCTCCCAGAGCTTTGCTTACACTTGCCCGGTTTTGTTTTAGGTTTGTTTATCCTGTCTCTCTCCACCTCCCCGGAGATCCTTTGGCAAATCTGATAAACAATGCCTTTTTCTTGCTCAAGGCAGAAAGTCCACTCGAATACAATGGGAGGCCAGGCTTGGCTGAAATGCAGGCTGCAGGTGTTCTCCACATTGTGGTCATCTAAACCAGATGCTGGGAGTTGAGGCACCTGCTTCCCTTCTCTGTCTACACTCTGGAGACTACCACTCCTGGATAGGCTGGGCCAGAGAACCAGGCTGAAGAAAATGAGGTACATACTACAGCATCCTTGTGACAGAAAAAATGAGTTGCCCTAGAAACAGTTTCATAAAGTTCCCGTTTAAGTCCTCAGACACATAGAGTTTGATTTGTTGCTCCCTTCTCTCCCTTTCCTGATCTGACACCACCATCCTCTACTCTCTCTCTCTCTCTCTCTCTCTCTCTCTCTCTCTCTCTCTCTCACACACACACACACACACACACTTGACATTATAGTCTACCAGAAGCAGACACTCAGAGGCAACTTTATTTTTCTCTGGATTATGTTATCTAGAAAGACAAGATGGGCCATTGGACAAGAGGGTGATGGTTTTTATGGTTCTGATAACAGTGAGATGGATGCCAAAAGCCACACACAGCCTCAGACTTTATGAACATTTCTATAGGTGTTGTAAATCTCTGAACAGTCCAGAAGTAACATTAAATCTTCTATCTTGAATGCTGAACATTAAATAAGAGATCAGGGAGAAATTGGTCCCTGTTGGGAGGTGACTATGCTATGAGCACTGGCTGCCAGAGAGGTTGGTTCTGGTATTTTTATTAAGAAGATTCTAAGTCATATTATTTCAGTTCTAAATGTTAGTAATAAATTGACTGCAGACATGTGCATGCGTATTCAAACCTTCAATAGGAAACCTGTGTGAGTCAAGTTCTACCCTGCTGCGAATATTTCTATTTCCAATTTCAATGTTCCTTTTTGTCACAAATGCCCTTTTAGGACAGACGGATGTATTTTCTCTATATCTTGTATTACGTTCCTAGCAGTCATCTGAGAAAGCCTTACCTTGAGAACTGCAGCCCTTACCCCACTGCACTCTGGAGGTTTACACACACACACACACACACACACACACACACACACACACGCACACGCACACACACACCATGATGGGGCTAGGCTAGGGCCACCGCCTAGAGGAGAGCACTGTACTGGGCCTGTGTCCTCAACACCACTCTCCTCCAAGAGAAACTTGTCTCTCATCTGTGAGCTTCTACTGATATCACAGCTTAAGGAAGCCCTTTAAATGTGTTCCCTGTAGCTAGCTCTGTAATACATGGATATATTTCTGTTGCTGTGGGCCCAGACCAAGTCTACACTGGAAAGAATCGTTTTTGAAATGAAGGATCTAGGGCAGGTGTGTGGGCATGAGTGGGACAGAGGGTTGGTAGGGTGGGAGAAGAGTGACAGATCAAAACAAACTAGCTCAGTCCACTTGAAAGAAGGCATATGTGGTAATTGTTGAAAATTCATTTAAATTAACCAAAGGGTTCGCAACATATTTCCAAACAGAAAAAACAAACAAAACTACTTCTCCTCTTCATCTCATGCCCACGTTCTCCTTGGCCAACGCCTCATTAGAAGAGGCACCCAGACATAACACAACTAGGGGAAGAGAGAGGATGGTTCTGGTAAGTGAGAAAGGGAACTGCAGATAACTCTGAACTGACGATGTGTTGAAGAGTGGAATTTGGAATCCACTTGGGGGTGGCTAATGGGGTGGAGGGGGTTGCTTAGATGGAGATGAATTTGGAAATGGAGATTACAACCTAAAATAAACAATGCATCTTTTATTTAATATCACTGGAACTGTTTTCACTTATCTGCATGACTCTTTCTTTTGTGCCTCTTAATTTGTCCTTGAAGTTCTGTATCTAATCATTAGCTGAGCAACCAATAATTCTCCCTCAGTCCCCCACCCCTTTTTACAACCAACTTTAATCTTTCGACTCAGTGAAAAACATGTTTCCCCTATCATAACTGGTTTAACAAAAATTCTCTTTCAAGTTTAGATTGCTCAGATACAATGGCTTTCCTGCAGCTTCATGCTAGAGAAAGGAATTTACATTAGAAAAGAGATTTATGATAGCATTGAATTTCCATTTGAATATGGAGAGTTAATAACATGCATATGTTTTTTTATTATTATTATTTTAAAGTTTAAGCTACGCCATAGGCAAAAGGAAAGCTGGAAACTGTGGGGCTGGCAAGGCTCAATGAATAATTTAATCTGGATTTCATTCACAAACAGCAGCTCCATCCGAGGGAAAGGACTGGTGCATTTCCCCAGATCGGAACTGGAGTAAGTGCCAGGATTTCCTGATTTGTTTACATTTCTCAAAAAACTTTTTTCCCCTTCGACTAGGACAAAATTAGACTTCCTTTTCCACTTTTGGCTCCTTCCAAGCTATTCTTGCTCAAGGTATTCTCTCCCCTTTCCCTGCATTCTTCTTTGTTGAAGTCTCAGCTGGGTTCTTTTGTCTCACAAAAACACTGAGAGGCAATGAAAGATGTTGGCAGAAAAATAATGGTCACCACAACGAGCCCACTGTACGCAGCCGGGTTTAGCCAGGTTTTCCTGGACACAGCACAGTCTGCCCAATCTTTGCATTTAACATTTTCTGTTCTGTCTCTTATTAAAGCCCTGAGAGGACTCTGAGAAGCCAGGGTGTGATGCATCAAGCGACCTTGCCATCGTCTTTATGCTGTAAAAGGAGAAACTGAAAACACCTCCATTCACATAAGCTGATGAGACTTGTCATTCAGATGGTGAAACATCTGCCACATCTAAGCATGGGCCACACATTCTTCCTCTTCAGTGGCCGGGTTTCTAGGACCCGTGGCGAGGGGCCTGTCTATGCTACCCTGTTATCCTCTCTGCTCAGTTTGGTTTCACTTTCACCATCTTGACCATCTGTAATTGTCACAAAGGCTTGTTTTGAAAATTTACTCTAAGTTCATTTGTTTATAAATGTTTGGCAATCCGGGATTAGTTCCTTTTCTCAACAAGGGAAATGTAGGCCGTGGTCTATGGCCAATCTGCATGGATAAAAGGAACTAGATCTCATTGGGGGCCCACAATCCAGAATAAGTCAGAGAAACAGAGGAGCCATTTGAGGGAGAGGGGCAAGTTCACGAAAGGAGCAGTGTAACTCTTGTTGATGGACTTTTCTATTTTTTTTTCCTTTTCTCTTGTTTCTGAGTCTAAAGGTCTCTTTTGATTTCACTAGTTAGGTCATCTCTGTTCAGAAACATGCCTGCCATTCTGGCCCTCGGGATAATTGTGAAAATTGTCTTGGCGCAGCCTGTTCTCTCTTCTTGGACATTTCTCTATCTTGGGTTCCCTGGGGCAGTCAGTGTCATCTGTCCTTTCTGCTTTCCTAGAAATCAAACCCACCTCTCAGGAGAGAATCAGATAACTTTACTTGAACTGGGGGAATAGCTCTAAATATTAGCACTATCCCAGGGTTATTTGTATCATGACAGAAGAAATTAAAGGTCAAGGAATGAGTCTCTCATTGTGGAATTTATGATGTCAGTAGAGGTCCTTGAAGCAAAATGTTTTCCAAGTGCTCCTGAAATCATATCACTTTGATGGCGGATTATGTGTAAAATATGGGTAAAGTCAGGTGCATATGTTTATTTATGTCCCTGTGTATGTAAGTATGCAGATATACACACACACAGACGTAGTTTATCACAACTAGCACTTATGAATACTAGCACATTTAGGAACACCAAAAGAATACAATTTTTCTTTTTTCCCCTATTGGTTTCAGAGACAGTGGTGGAGTATGCACCTATGTAGGCACAAGTGTTACAAAAGAAACTGAGGTTTAACCTTGTAAATCCTACTTTGGATTATCCTCAATACAGAGCACTGCGAAGTGATCAGCTGACAAGTGTTAGTTACGCCCATATTCCACAATCACATACTACCTCCACCAGGGTTTAGAGAAAGATATAACACGTGTAATGACATGAGGTCCAATGTGAAATATATCTTCTAAGGGGGGAAAAAGACCCATAGACAAAAGAGTGATGGGAAGGAAAAAAACAACAACAACATGTTTAGAACAATGTTAATAGAAAACCTAAAAATTATTTAAATCGCATGAACAAAGATGTAAATTAGATGGTCAAATATAATAACATTTAATGTTTACAACTTCATGAGTCTGGGGGACAACATGACACATGTTGTATTGTATACGTAGGTACTGCAGATATCAGTGTTTTCTAATATGTGTCAATGTAAAAAAATGTCCAAATCTGTAGATCATTTTTATAAGAAGTTATTTGAGTCAAGCTGATGACATATGCTGGGGAGCAAGATCCCAAAATGCTCCAGAGAATAAGTTTTGCAGCTTCTTTTGTGCATTTGAAATTAAGGAGGGACTGTCAGGAAGTCTACATGGAGGTGGGAGAAAGCAAGGCTGGGGTTGGATTACAGGACAGTTAACAGATTATGTGCTCTCTTGAGGGTGGTTACTTATTTCAAAGGTGTGTTAACCTAGATGCACAAGAACAATGGACAGGGCTGGCTTCAGGCAAAGATAAACCTTTTACTAAAAAGTTACATGCCTGGGGCGTGACTTCCCACCATGACCTGCCCAGTTAGGAATCTGTGATCAGATCACCCTGTGAGATTACTTTCTGTAGAAATTCTTTTTTTCATCCACATGTTTCATAACATTCTTAATTCCAGGTCTTTATTTCAAGAGATCAGAGGCAGGTGGCTTACCTGCGAGGGTTTTCCCTACATAGATGAGTATGGTCATATTCTGTAGGACCTTCAGCTTTCTCTAGTTTTAGCTGGTTCATCTGAAGGGACCCTTAGGAGTCCAGCTTGGGGTGCTCTGAGGCCAATCCAGGGGTTCTTTTGGGCTTGTCTCCAGTGCTAACCTAGATTCCTGCAGAGAGGAGACACAAAATGGCTCCATGACAGCCCCAGTGTCCCAGGTGCTGGTGATACAGGAGCGTTAGCATGTCCCTAGGAGACAGGGAGGTCCCTGGTGGAATAAACAAAGACAGTCATATCCTAAAACTTCAGGTTTTGAAATCACTCCTTCACTCCAGTACATAATGTAACAAGGTCTTGAGGTTAATCATAAAATTCATTTTGATCTGACAAACAGGAGCAGATCTGATAGATAGGAGTGGGTTACTTTGATAATTCCTTTAGGATGGGCAAGCAGAACAAACCTGGTAGACGAATTTCATTAGAAGGTGCCAGTTCCCTTCTTCAAACAAGTTTCCTTCTTCAAACAGCTCCCCTTCCACAAGCAGGCAAGGGAAAGTATAAAAGTAAGAGCTTTTGCCTCAGTCATGGGGCACCCCCCATTTGGGACCCCCCTCCCACTCGGGAGCTGCAACCTCTTCTCCTGCCTCTAATAAACTATCTTCTTTTTAAAACTTTTGCCTCTCCCTGGTCCGTGTTTCCATTCTTCAGCTTCACAAGACACGATCCCAGCCCACACTCAGAAACTGCCGCAGATCCATCATCACCTACATCACTGGGGATGCTAGAGACGGGATGAATTTCCATGTAGCAAGCACATGTACAGCTTTTGCTTTTCGGTGGTCAGATGCCTGAGCAGGCTATTACATGGGAAATAGTCTGAGTCCTGGTAGATTATATCACCTTTGTAGCCTGTTAGTCAAAGATTTTTTTCTGTCATGCAAAAGGTGTGCTTGCTTTTCTCTGGGATGTGGAGAGACTGCCAAGGTTCACATTTTCCAGGCCCTGATTTCTGTCTTCTTACATACCATATTCTTAATTCAATCACTGTGAAGCTATTGTATATTGAATAAGACGTAAAAGTGCAGTAGTTTCCAGTCCTAGAAACAAACATTTTCTTTTAATAATTGCCACACTTACATGACTTCAGATACATACATGGTGGGTGAGGTGGCGAGAGCAGATTCCAGTTGTACGTAAATGACATCATATTTTTTTAAGAGTTATTTTGTGCTTGGGATCTGTCATGTCTCTGCTAGGGCTTGAGAGTCTTCACTGAATGATCCCAGGGTTCTCCTCGGCCGCTAGGGAAGTACTATGGACGTGTCTGCTGCCTTCTAGCTTCCCAAGGGAGGCTCAGAGGGAGTTGCTCCCTGAGATCTAAGTAGTTTTGGTCAGTAAGAGACCAGCAGAGTCTGCAGGCCCATGGGCAGCAGTCAGCGTGAGGCGAGGACAACACAAGGGAAGTGAGCAGACCTAGGAAACGTGTCCTATAGTTCTGGTCCAGTCTGCATTTTACTACTTCACTCTGTAGCCAGAGTCTGTGTGAGCTGAATGCAGCCAGAGTCTGTGGGGCATCAGTGACCATGGGAGGTGGGCAGCAGAGTTCTAAGACCCACTGCAGAAAACTAGAAAACAGTGTCAGTATGACCAGCGTGAAGATTTGGCCTTTCTGACATAGCTTCCCATTTTACACTTGGCAGAGACTATAAAGTCCTCTATTTCAGAGGAGAGAAAGCTGGTACTTGTGAGGAGGGCATGACCACTCAAGGCCGCTTTGTGACACACTGGCAAAACAAGATGAAATCACATAGTTTCCCACTGTGGGACCCAGGTGGCTTATGCATTTTTGAGCCAATGGCAGAACTGCCTTCCTTATTTCCTTTACCCCACTCCACCCAGCTCTGATACCTCTTCCTATCCTGTAAGCTTGACACACTTAGCCCCCTGGAGAGAAAGGAACCTTGGCTGGGACAAAGTCCACACCCATCACAACCCGCCCACAACCCTCCCCTCCCCCAGCACCTTGGGCAGTTGGTTATCTCTCTTTGAAATGTGATTTAGTACCACATGACACTAAGATATGATAACTTGAACTCTCTATTACTTTGGGAAAGACTTCCAGCAAAAAATGCTTGTTGGAATAGCTCTGTTGATTGTAGCTGCCAGGTGTTATCTTGGAAGAGGGTGGAAAACAACCCAAAGCCAAGAGTTGTTTTGGATGGCTAAAGTGAACTCAAAAATAGGTGATGATCTGCCCACGCCTAAGAAATCCTCAAAGACATTACAACTGTTAAGGTTGCAGTTCTGAGCAGTCATCACCTAACTTTTTGTTTTCTGCTTCATCAGCTCTATAATCCTGCAAGTTTCATTATTAGGATTTCCTGCTACACTTTTAGTTTTCAGTTACAGATTGACTAGGGACTGCCAGTATGTCTGGCCTACTGATGTTTGCTGGTAGATTATCCTTGTAAAAGTTACTAGACTGAGGGTTCATTTTTTTTTTTAAAAGGTAATAAAGAGTGGCAATTCAAATAAATTCCATGGCCTCATTGCTTGTGATGGCCCAACTACTAAGAACAGAACAGAAAGAGGGCCTCATTTTCAATAAACCTTCTTGTTTAAAATAAAATAAACAAATAAGCAACTCCCACCCCCCACCCCCCAAAACAAAGAAAACCCATGGTTGAATTTACCATGCTGAAGGGTTCAGCCTTCACCCATGTCAGGGGGTGACAATTGACATAGAGTTCAGGGATTTATTTTCCCTTTTCTCAATATTGAATGCAACTCCCTTTTTAAAGGCTTATGATTTATTGTCTAAAATTGGAACTGGGACAAATTCAAAGCAGGGTGAAAGGAAGTCTCCAAAACAATAGCATTGAAATTCTCCCAGGGCTTTTTCAATTGTGAGAATTTAGTGCACCTGAGTTGCTAAACTGTGGCGAGGCCGAGAACTCGGTATAGTGGCAGCATGCCTACGGGGTGTATTTTTTGAATCTCAGTCTAAGGAAGTGGCCTCCTTTGGTGAAATGAACAGGGATAGGAACTTTGTTCTATTTTGTTAAACATAGTCTACTATTTTCCAGGAATTAAGGGCTAGCTCAGGCTAAGCAAGTCCTATTCATAAGTGAAAAGAAGAACACATTTCAGTCCTCGATATACAACTTCAGGGACACTTATCGAGCAATTATTGTACATACACCAGGTTCTGAGTCACACGTGTTAGTGCATTTGAGCTTCACAACAATCTCATGGGTGTAGATACTATTATTATTTCTATCTTACAGATAAAGAAACAGAGAGGTTAAGTGAACTGACTAAAGTCACACAGCTAGTAAGTGGGAATTCAGGACTTGAATCCACACCATCTCCCCCCACTGCCATAATCTTATCCATTGAGCAATACTATCTTCTAAGAAGAGTCAATTGCCTCAATTAGAGCATATTAGGTATTGAGGGCCTAGTAGGAATTAATTTGTGGCCCCAAGAAGCCCAGCATGTTTAATTTTTGAGATGAAGCCTGGTATCATTCTGCTGCTGAATAATGAGACCAGATAGGTTGGGTCCTGCGATGTTCTTGCTACACAGTTGATAGTCCCAAATCTATTTAGTTTTATTGCCAATCTGCCTCTTGCTAAAAATGATTGAAGTAGCTTAGATGCACATACGTGTCTTTATTTCGAGCCTCTCCAGAGCTCCAGTCTTATATCAACCACCTCCTAAATATCACTAATGAATTCAGGTCTTCATGTACCCCAAATATCTATACTGAACTTCCCAGCCCTACCCTCAACTAACTCTTCATTTGGACTTCTCTATTTCTGTAATAGTGTCCCCCAGTCACCCAGACTCTGAAGAGCAGGATAAGTTTTATTTCTTTCCTATACTGTCCCTTGCTTCAACCCTCCCCCACCCCCAGGCAAAATCAGTCACCAAGACCTACTGATTCTCTTGCCATATCTGTTCCTAGTCATCCCTATGCAATGAACCAAATTTTTAAAACCAGATTTTAGGATAAATTTACGACTAGTTTGCCCATGTTCAAGCTCTCTACCCTTGACATAGCCACCAAATCAAAGTTGCGAGTCAATTCCTTTGACAAGAGTTTTCTGTGCTCTATAACATGCCAGGAACTGTTCTAAGCTGGAGATACATCACCTCTCTGCCCTGCTCTTGCTGTCTCTTCTACTTGGAATATCTATTTTCACTGTTCCCCTCACTATTATTTCTGCTTTCAGCTCCACCCAGCTCTCTGTCCATTGACGAGATCTCAGGATACTCTCATATCCCTCACCCTGGACCTGAGTCAAGACAGGTTTAAGCTCTAGCTCTACCTCTTAAGCTGTCATAGAAAATCCCTTTGTGTTAATTTAACCTATTCACCCTCCTCAGATCTTAGTTCTCAGTCTTGGTACCGGAATTTATGCCCCATTTTTGTTTTGTGAGTCCATCTTGGTAAGATCCTACTTTGTACATCTTACTCAGTGTCCCCTTAATATAATCCTGCCCCTAAACTCTACTCCTGTGAAACTCTAATGTCTCCAAAGACTTTGCAGTTCTGATAGCCTGCCTGCCTCTTTGGAAGCTATAATATTGTGGTTCATTGATTTAACAGTCAATGCATGTTTATTGTGCCAGAGGCTGGCTGCGTGATATGTAACAAGAATGACAATACCTGTTCTCATGGCACTCACGCTATCATTGGGGCAAGTGGTTAAATAAAGAAGTAAGATAATTTGGGTGAGTGAGAAACACAATGAAGAAAATCAAATGAGCTGTTGAGATGGAGGAAGGGGAGGCAGGGACCTTGTGGTCAGCATAGAGACCTTGCGGCTATGTTCCTGAGACGTAGTTTTGTTGGATTTCCCCATTGTTATCTGCCTGGCTCTCCAGCTCTTCTGCACTCTTCCTAAAACAGATCTTCCCCTTCCAGTCTGATTCATCCTCCCACCTCCCCCTGGACATGCCCCACTTCAATGGCAGGGCATGGTTATAGACTCAGATTCCGCTTACTGCCCACATAATGGTCATTAAGTGGCCAATGCCCAGACAGCACATCCAGGTGAGATGCTGCCCATTCAAGTTCCTTCTTTTTCCAAAGCCCAATTCCCATACTAGTCTTTTTAGGATGTTTTCCTAAATGATCCCTACTGGAAAAAGATCCTTTCACAGTTATCTGCCTGCTTTGTTCTGAACATCACTCTCAGCATTCCTCACATGCTAGTTCATACTGCGGTGACACCTTCCCTTGCAGATAGTATACCTTTGAAAGTAGGGACTGTGTCTGGTACAACTGTCTTCCACTCGGATGAAATAGCATGGTGCCTTGCTCTCAGAGCCATGTCAATGTGTTTTGGAGAAAAATGATGCCGCTTGATAGAATGATTTCCAAAATGTTTTCTAGTTCTAAAACTTGATTATGCCTTGAATGAAGGCTGAAAAATCTCAGGAAGAGACAGAGTCTTTGGCTGTTTGGCAACTTTTCCCAAAAAGTTGTAGGCGCTGGAGATTCTCTTATGGCATTAGTGGTTAAGGTACAATATGTTATTTTCAGTAATGTAACAATTGTGCATTTATTCTTAGTAATATTTCAGGCATTTTGAGTGTAGATACAGTGATAATACTTTTATCAACTGTGCACCTGCCATAGCAAGCATTGTCAAGAATGTGGATAAACAGAAATTCTCATACACTTCTGGTGGGTGGATACATCAGTACAGCCTCTTTGGAGAATGATTAGAAAACAGTGAGGAAAGCAAAAGATGCACATATTATGTGAGCCAGCAATTCTGCCCCTGGACAAACTCTAGCATATGTGCACAAAGAGGCTTATTCAAGGATATTCATGAGAGCTTTGAGTATCATAACAAAATTTGAAGCAACCCAAGTGTCTATGAACAGAAAGGATAAGTTAATTGTGATGTATCTATATATAACCATTAAAATAAGAGTGCTACATATACAAACAACAGTATGGATAAATCTCAAAAACAATGTTTAGTGAAAAAACAAGCTGTATATTCATAATAAAGTATGATACCTTTATATACAGTTAAAACATGTAATATATAGTTATGGATATGAACATATAATATAAAAGTGTAAAAACATGCATGCATTCAGAATAGTGATTAACTTGAAGAGGGGTGGGGGGAAGTGGAGTGGAATTCGGAGAATGGCACATAGAGCGTTTAAACTGAATGTGGAATGTCTTCCCCCCCGCCCCCCTTAAAAAAGATTTAGGGGATGGCCTGGTGGCTAAGGTGTTTGGAGCGCCGTGCTCCTAATGCCAAGATTGCCGGTTCGATTCCCACATGGGCCAGTGAGCTGTACCCTCTACAGCTCAGATTGTGAACAACAGCTCTCCCTGGATCTGGGCTGCTGTGAACAGCCGGAGGCTGGCGTGAGCCATGGTGGGCTGCCAAATGCTGCCACAGGCTGCTGTGTGCTGCCATGAGCGTGTGTGGCCGGCAAGAGCTGCCATGAGCCGCTGTGAGTGACTGACTGCCCCAGCCATGGCGAGCGCAAGGCACGTAATACCAGCATGGGCCAGGGAGCTGTGTCCTACACGACTAGACTGAGAAATGAAGGCTTTAACTGGAGTGGGGGTGGGGGTGGGCGGAAGAAGGAGTTAAAAAAAAAAGATTTAAAAGAAAGAGGGCACTATATTAAGATTTGACAAAGCAGGATGCATACATCAGTGCTCCTTATTAGTCTGTTTTTTGTATGCTTGGAATAATTAATAAGAAAAGAAAACATAAATGTTAAAATATACTTGTATATAGTTGGATTTGAAAGAAAATAGCTAATTTAAGATACCAGTGAAGTGGCTGTCTAAAATCTAAGTCCTGAAGTTTGTCTGTGTGTTCACATAAGAAAAATATGTGGCTTTGGGTTTTGAGACTAAGTATTAATAATTATAATGAATAATAATGAAAATAATTGACACATTTTGAAAAGAGTTTTTCATACTGGTAGTGTAATGGTGTATTTTCCTTTAGATAGATTTTGTCTTACTAAATGCCCATTCAGGTGCTTAATTGTCTCTTACTTTCATTTAAATATTTCATCAGCTTACCTGATCACCCCATCTGAACTGAACAAGAACCCTGATCATCCGATTTTAGTCTGCAGTTTTTCTTGTCAACAGCATGCTGCTTTATGAGGGGAGGAATAAATAATCATAACCTTAATGCATTAACCGTCCTTGTGGAAGGAATCGCAGCACTCTTCTGAGCACAGCAGAATTATTTACCTACTAAAGAATTTGGTTTTTCTCCAGTGAGTAGCACGTGACAGTATTATTTTCCAAATATGCAGGTATCCCAGTGTACAGAGCACTACAACAAGCAAACAGACAAACTGACCTGATTGCTTAATCCAGAGTTCATAAAAATGCACACCCTCGTTCTCTCTGGAGAAGGCTGCAGATCTCCCAGCACCATGCGAAATGGATCCTATCATGCTGTCTGGCATCCCCAGTTCTCACCAGGACACACACACCTTGCCCCTCCCCTGTTCTATTTTGATTGGCACTTGTATTTCTCAGAGGCCAAAGTCATATTTTAATATTCAGACCTGAATACTCATTGAATGCTCAGTGATGGCAGGGAAAATGAGAGGATACAGGCAAATTTTTCAGCAATGTGGATGAAAGCAATCTTTATTTTTCTCTAATACTGAATCTGGCTTTGAGGTTCTCTCATTCCACCAGATATAAAGCCAAGTCTTTGTAGTGTGTTTTCGTTTTGTGTTTTTTTTCTTTTCTCCTTTTTTGTTTTTTTTTGATGTGAGCTGGCATCTCTCATGAAAAGATAAAGCCATCAATTAATTATACTACCAAACCTCAAGGATAAAAGCTATTGTTGTGAACAGGAGTTAGGCACGCACATGGTATCAAGTAAGGGCCTGGAAACAGACTGCTGCCAAGGAAAACAGATGTCTGTCTTCTCTAAGGAACCCAAATTATGTGTATATTAGCTATTGCTACTCTCCCGATTGACTTAACAGGGATGGTATTGACGAGCTAATTGGAGTTGAGTGCCTATCATTGCCATTACCATCGTCACAATAAAATTAAAAAACCGATTCAACGAACTAGTAACAAACAACAACAATAAAACGATAGTAAAGGAGACATCCCAAAAGAAAAAAAGATACATTGAATCCAGAAATGACAGAGGATCAGACGGGCTCTGCTTATACCCTTTGCCATAACAGCAAAAGTCCAGATGTGGGTAGGAGAGGAATTCCCCCACATAACAATGAGTAATAACGACTAACTCACAATCATAGGATGCATGAGACAATGACGAATTGTATATTTCAAGCCTATAGAAGACAACCAAAATGGTCACTTTCTTCCTAATGTAATACACTAGAAAATTCCACTTGAGGTTTTGGGCACTGTTTTTCCTGTTTTCCTGACATGGTTATAAATAAGAAAAAGTGCAGATGTTCAGATTCTCCTGTCGCATGACTGTGTTTCATCCTTTTATTAGGTTGTTCTTATTGTTCCTTTTATGTTGTTTTTCAACTTCCTTGCACATGCTGTCCTCAGGACCTTTAGCTTCTTTTCTCTCTCTCTCTCTCTCTCTCTCTCTCTCTCTCTCTCTCTCTCACACACACACACACACACACACTCCTCTCTCTCTTCTTCTGCATTTCTCATTCCTCAGGATTACTGGGAAAGGAGGGAGAAGAGAATTAGGCATAGATCATGAGCCAGAACCAAGAGGAGCTAGGTGAAGAGAAGAGTTCCTGTCTAGAAAAGAGAATGAAATATGACCTAGCAAAGCCCTGTTTACTCTCTCTGTCTGCTCAGAGGCCAGTTCAGTCCTTGTTGGTCGTATCCAAAAAAAAGTCGACTTGAAGTTAAATACCTTCAGCATGACCAGGTTGGTCATGGAAATATAGGAGAAGTTATGAAGTTGGTCTAGAAGTTCAGATTCACTTTTGAGAAGCAGAGGCTCCAGTTCAATAAGTAATGCCTGATATCAATACAAGATTAGACTCAAACTTTCACTTGCTTCAGAGCTGAGCCCTCTGCTAGCGCTTCCCCAGGATTTGAGGAATGGATATATAAGTGAGTCTATTTGGCTGAGTGAGGGACTGCAAAGTCATTTGAACTGCAGTGGGCTTTGCTGTGCTTTTCTTTTCTTTGTGTAGTTTCCTCCGATGAAGCCCTGTTAACGGAACTGTTAGACTCCAAGCTCCTTTCACTTTTTAAACTGAATCGCCTTACTGTTAGGAAGGTCTGATGAGATTCATGGTTCCTACCAACAGTCAGGATAAATAATGTCCAAGTTCTTGGGCTTCTTTGCCTAGCGGTCCAAGGCTGTGTCTACAAGACACCAAACACCTAGATGTATGCAGATTTTGGATGTTAGTCTGCCTGATGCCAAACATCTGGATCATTGAAATCATCAGGATGTTTGGCATCGAGCAGACAAAACATCTGGATGACTGCTTGAGTTTTTCACTTTTTAACTGGATGTTTGGTGTCATGTAGACACAAGCTGAGTCTCTGACTTCATCTTGTAACAGCTCCCAGGCTGCCAGGCTGGCTCCAGATTCCTTTTATTGCAACTGACATTTTTATAAGAAAACTTTGCATTTTGTGTGATGTCTGTTGCTCTTATGTTCAGAAACAGATTCATTACTCAGAAAAAAGCAGTCCAAACCAACCCTAATAGGCCCCATGCTTGAGCAAGGGTTGGAAGAAGCTGGAGAATTTCAGCATCACCATTGTCTCTGGGAGCAAAATGATGACACAACTTTAGTAAGAGCAGTGATGGAGAGAAAAGGTCTCCAGAGTGGTAAAAGTGCCAGGTTGATTCTACCAGCCCTCAAGTCAGCTCACTCCCATTTCCGCCAAGAAATATTGTTTCCATGCTGGCAGAGGGCGTGCTTCCTATGTTGTTGGATGTAGATTAAGGACAAATGGCCAAACAATCCATAAAACACATCGGTGATTCTACAACATGAAACAGTGGGGATAGTTTAGAAAACACCATTTTCTTCATAATTTCTCACAAATACGATGCTCAACTTTATCAAGTTTGAAAAGAGTTTCACAATCAAAATGAGGGCTTGTGCAGTTCCCTACTTTGGAACCACTGTGCTCACGATGAAAGTAACTTATTAACAACTGTTTATTGACCAACTTCTAGGTGCCTGGATGTCATGAACTGCCTGACTTCACAGCTTTTCTCATTGCCAAGTGTACTTGTTACCTTCTCTGATGAGCTCATGCCTGCCCACTCACCATGAACAGCCCTGCTCTAAAGCCCAGAAGGATCCCTGGCCTTAGAAAGCTGTTGGCACAGCTTCAAGCTCCACTCCTTCCTCTTGTCCCTCCATCCCTGACATATAAGATCCCTAGATTGCATCTTGACACCTCAATCTCTGGCCTGTGTGTTTAGTCTCCATTTGAGTCATTTTATTTTTCAGTCTCAGAGATTCTTTATCTCTGGGCTCCAATCTCCCCAACTCTGGATGATGCTTATTAGCTATTGGAATTACAGGGTTTGCTGCTTCCTGCCTGCCTTAATTGCAACCACTTGTTGAGGACAGGAGCTAGCACTGAGCTGACCTTTTTAATATACTACCGTATGAAATCCTCACAGCAGGTTGGTAGGACAAACTGCTAGTTCATGGAGTAGAAACCGAGTTTCAGAGCAATTTAACAACATGTCCAAGTCCACAAGGTAAAAGCTAACAGAAGCAGCTAAAATTCAAATCCAAGATTGACCCCCAAACACAGACCCTACTGAATAGTGACCACCATTCGGTACTGCCTCAGTTCTAGACACGATCCCCCACGTGGCCGGCCCACAGTTCATCTCCACTTTCAGCATTTGGACTTTCCTGCATTTGACCGACTTTGCTTGACCACATGCCTGAGATGGATTCACGCTTTCATTCATTAGGCAATATATCTTGAGCGCCCACTCTGTGGCAGACACTGTATCTTGTGCTAAGAATAAAATGATGAGCAAGATAAGAGTCAGGCTCCGTCATCCTGGGCAGACTGGCTTAGTGCCTAGTAGGGGAGACAGACTAGGAAAAAGGCAATTTCAACACATTGCAATAAGTGCAGGAACACAAGGAAGTATTTATAGTACCTGGTGGCTCAATTCCCGGTCCTGAGTCCTTCTGATCTTCCCTGATTATTGGTCCCATCTGGTCCCCTTTTGTTCTCCTTGACTCAGCTGACATTGGGTCCTCTGAGTCCCCTACCAGCAGGCTCGCTCTCGTCCTGAACTGAGGCAGATGGATGGATGGAAGGTCAGCAGCCTCAGGGCCACCCTCTGAGGGAACTTAGATCTGTTCCCCAGATCCGGAACTCAGTGATTCAGACATAACTCCTAGGCTTCTTTTGGTTCCTCTATGCTCTACTGCAACCTGGGACATGTAGGTTCTGGGGTTCTTGAGACGAGCTACCTTGTTGCTAGTATTTTCATCAGAGGTTTACAGAGTCTCTGAGGGTTCAGCTAAAAGTCCCAAGTTTTTGGCTAAGTTACCTTCCTCAGTATTTTCTAGGTGTTGTCTAGGATAGGTGCCACAATATTTCTTCGTCACAGGGCAGGGGTTTGTTTTCCAGGCCTCTGTTACTTGGCAGGGGTCCTGTAACCGATAGGACACATGACTTCTGTTTGGACTGCTGCTTCGTCCTTTTCTGCCTTCTTTCACCTCTGGGAGGGAACTTTCTCATGGAAAAGATTACCTGGATCACATGTGGATTTGCTGCACATGAATCTACATTGAACTTGGAACCACCAAGCTGCTCCATCCAGAATCACTCACTAGAGACTGGTCAGTTTGCTCTTGACCTTGTTTAACACTGGTCATTTTCTTGGAAACAGAGACTTAAAAGGAAATGTAATCTCCCTCAGAACAGTGATCATATGTGTAAGTAAATGCTCAATAAATATTTGTTGCATAAATAAAATAAACAAAGCTAAAACGAGAACTGGTGCCAGCACTCAAGTAGCACAGAGCCTCACACACATTGGTCACTAATAACTATTTGCTGATTTTAATTTGTTTGAATTAAACTACAATATATCTGGGGAGATAAGATTTATAGATATGAAACAATTAAAGAGCAATAAAAGACAGTCTTCGGTGTCTCTGTATCAGCCGACTGCCCTGTAGATAAAGGCGACAACCCTAAGGCTCAGAGTTGTCAGCAAAAAACTTATAGAAGATGAACTTGAGATGGACTTTGGGCTGTTAATGCATTTTATGTTTATCCAAATGGATTTCTCAAGTAATGCTACAGCAGATGCATCAGCCTCATTTAAAAAAAAAATAATAAAAAAATAAAAAACAGTTAAAGAAGGTTGGGAGATTATTTAAAGGGAATTCATTTATAAAAAGCTAATTGTGTTCAAATTAGGCAAATATTGATTGCGTACTATGTGCCAGGCTTCATTGTCAAGAATTAGGCATATGAAATGAATAAAAAAGACATGGAATCCCTTTTGGGATACCACATCAGTGTGTCTGAGCTATAAATAAGATATTAATATACACGATGTATTACAGAATTGTACACCTGAAACCTATGTAACTGTACTAATCCTTGTCACCCCAATAAACTTTAACTTAAAAAATAAGACATTAAAGGACAGTGCAGTAAATTCTTAAAAAGAATTATGTATTAAGTGCTATAGCAACCCAATGAATGAGTATTATAACTTGTCTTTCTGGCCATGACAGAGGTGGGATGACATCTGTAAGGAACTGTTGTGGGATCTAAGTCTTGAAAGTTGACCTTTAGTTCGCTATGGGGAGAAATTACCAGAGAAGAAATTGCAGGAACGATGACTTTCCCTGGGACATGATAATGGTCTTTTTTTTTTTTTTTCTTTTTTTTTTAAAGATTTTATTGGGGAAGGGGAACAGGACTTTATTGGGGAACAATGGTCAAATTGTTGTCCTTTCAATCTTAGTTGTGGAGGGTTCTGTTCAGCTTCAAGTTGTTGTCCTTTCAGTCTTAGTGGTGGAGGGCGCAGCTCAGCTCCAGGTCCAGTTGCCGTTGCTAGTTGCAGGGGGCACAGCCCACCATCCCTTGCGGGAGTCGAACCAGCAACCTTGTGGTTGAGAGGACACGCTCCAACCAACTGAGCCATCCGGGAGCTCAGCGGCAGCTCAGCTCAAGGTGCCGTGTTCAATCTTAGTTGCAGGGGGTGCTGCCCACCATCCCTTGCGGGAGTCGAGGAATTGAACTGGCAACCTTGTGGTTGAGAGCCCACTGGCCCATGTGGGAATTGAACCGGCAGCCTTCGGAGTTAGGAGCACGGAGCTCTAACCACCTGAGCCACCAGGCCGGCCCCCGATAATGGTCTTTTGATGTGCATCGATGCTGGACAGTCAAGTTAAGAACAGGCTGTGAAGGGCCTCCAGCACCTTGCCAAAGTGGCTGAAGAGGGGCTTTTGGACTTTGTGCTGGCTTACACTTCCAGATTATGGATCCTAGAGGCCTCTGCACTCCACATTTCTTCTTCTCTCCACCTTAGCAACCAAACCTGCACTGTCTCTATTCAGTTCTTGCTGTCTCGACTCATTCACTTGCAGGCACCACCTCAAACAGAGTCCAAAAGTAGGGCTATGGCCCCTGTCAGCTCTCCACAAGGGAGCCTGTGCCTCAGGCCATCTCCAAGAATCTTTCCCTGGAGTTGGATTCATGGGCGACATCTAAAAGACGGATGCCCATGATCCTCTCACAAAGTCAGAATAACTGGTTTTGCACATTCCTAATGATGTCTGGAAAAGTTCAAAGCCCTTTACTGCATGGAAGGGACAGAGCAGAATATGGTTCTCCCACCATGTTGTTTATTCTGGCCCCTGGCTCCGCGAACATTTATTTTTAAAGATGGCAAAGGATCAAAGGAAAACATGTCAGATATACCTCCTGTGCTACAGAGTTGCAAATGTGATTTTGTTCTCCAAAATATTAGACAATTCTCCCTTTCCATTTTGGCTGGGCAATGGTTTTTTAAAGTCTGTCTTTTAGAAGTCAGAGTGGCCCGATGTAAAGCATCTCCAAATTCACTAAACCATGGAGAGTATCATCCTTTCTTTTGGCCCCAAGAATCCCAGGTGCTTGTTTCTATTCTTGGAGTGGGCTCCAGTTTGGAGATTTGCATGGCCCATTAAATCATCTCTGTGTCCTGTGAAGCCTTCCTGCTATGAGCCTAGAGCCCTTCACACGAGCATGAAGATGATGGCATTCCCTGCCAGGAAAAACAGAGCCTAGACTAAGCTCAACACATCAGGGTTTCACCCTTCCACAGCATTTTACATGAGATGGTACATGTTAGGGACCCACTCGGGTCCCTAACATTACATTAATTTTATTCATTTACATTAATGTTATTCATTTTTTTTTTCATCTTTTCAAAACACTTGTTTTTAACTCCACGTCTTTGAAATTTTAGATAGCATGGTCAGATTTTTAGTCTCACTTGATTACTTACCTAGTGCTTCTCAAACTTTAGTGGATATGAATTTGGGGGATTTTGTTAAAGAGAAACTTCTGATTCAGGAGAATGGGGTAGACCTGAGATTCTGCATTTCTAACAAGCTCTCAGGTGATGGCAACATAGAAGCTCCATGGATTGCATTAGGAGTAGCACAGCTATCGAATATCGAGCTCCTTCTATGGGCCAGGCATTGGGAGACATGATAAGGACAAAGCAAGAAGAGGACAGAGGTGGACTTTACGTTCTTATAACCACTGTAAAATCCCAATTAATTAGTAAAACCCGATTTTATTCTTGATTGAGAATCATGAGTAACCTAAAATTGTACTCTTTCATCTAATTTTATCTATATATTATTGATTTACTTATAAGTGGAGTCTTCTAACTGTCTAGGAATTATAACAACGTAATTCACTCCGATTTCCCAAGACTTGTTCCCCCTTTGGGGTAAGGGAAACACAAAATGATTTATTTCTAGAGATGAGTGCTTCCCAATCTTTTGCAACTCGTGACATGATAGAAAAATATACAGTTGGTATGTCACCCAACCTGCTTGCCTCTGGAGTGGCTGTTGGCCATGGGAAAGCAACTGGCCCCACGGGCTGCCAATGGGTAACGAAACCTTGGCATGACAGTAACCCATGCATTCAGCCCTCTGACTGGCAAGCTCTGTTATTTACTATAGGTCCTCAACTTCAGAAACTCATCTTTAAAAATATAAATGCCATTGGAAGAGTGACCCTAAAGTCACTATCAGCTAAGAGGTTAGTGGGGAGTCATTGAAGAGCTAACGCAAATAAAGGCGGGAGCTGGGTACGACCTAGAACAGGTCAAGGAAAAAGACGAGAGGCACAAGGTAGGGAAGGAGGAAAGGGATGGTGGGAAGGCACAACAGGTGGATTCACCTTCTTCACATTTTGCCAAAGGCCTGCTTGTTTTCGTACTGATCACACTTGCCCCAAATGCTTCCCTTTCTCCCAGCATATATTGTGAATCTACATGAAAACCAAGTAATGAAAAGTAAAGTGGTAAGAAACATGGGCATAGAATATTTTTGTCTTTCACAGAATATTTTTTTCCCTAGGTGAGTTGAAAGGCAATGACTTTAAATAAAAATTCTGCAAAATGTTTCTATGACAAGGAATTTAGCATCCAAGCCTATGTAAAAGGATAATCCATTCCTAAAACATGTGTTTTATTCCTCATAGACCAGAGTCAGCAAATACTTTCTATGAAGGGCCAGATAGTAAATATTTTAAGCTCTGTGGTCCATATAATATCTTTAGCAACTATTAAACTTCTGTAGCATCTACAGATAGTACATAAACAAATGGGTATGGATGTGGTCCAATAAAACCTTATTTACAAAATCAAGTGGTGTGCTGGATTTGGTCCATGGGGTGTGTAGTCTTTGACCCCCATTATGGATAAAACCTTGTATGCCAATTAACCAAACCTAAATGTTGGATGTGGAAAAGAACAGAGCTTATCTACTTACAGGGCAAGGTGGACAATCACAGAGGTATGAGACCAATCTTTTTCGAGTACCAGAAGCCAAACACAAATACCACCCAGGGCTTCTGGAAAATGGTAGTAGGCCTGGCAAATTGCCCAGGAGTAGGATGTAAGTGAGAAAATTGAAACCTAGTTAAGGCAAATGTTCTATGAAATGATCCTCCTAGGTCAACGTGGTATATAGATTTGAAACTCTGCTATTTTACCTAAGTTTTTGTGTTCTTCCTTCAGAAGTTTTTCACCAGCGCTTTGCCATAGCAGTTGTCAACGCATGAGAGAGATGACACAGAGAAGCAGTAGCCTGCAGAATTACTGCACAGTTGGTATAGGTTGTATTTTCATGTTTTATTTAAATTCTTCTGTGACCGCATACCAATTTATCTCTGTCTTTGAGCCTATAAGACTATGCTAATTTGGAAGTCTGTGGTTTATGAAGTGGGGCCATCTAGCACTTTAAATTATACTCTCTGAGTTTCTCAAAAGAGGCCAGATACAGACTCTAAATATGGTCTCAAAAATACAACAGATAGATAAATGAACTTTTTAGGACTGTGAAATATACATGCATATTTGTTGTACATACTATTCAAATATGTACAAACTTAGAAGTCAAATTTTTCTTCTTGTGTGGCCCTACCTACATTAACTATTAAACTGTATTTTAAATGTAAATTAAAGGTATCTAAATACAAGCGCTTTTATGTTAATTGCACAAATAACAATTTACTTCACTCAATTATGTTCCTGTTTTTGTTTTCTTTTTACAGGAAGTGAAATTCCTGTCACCAGATACAACAGTAGGTAAGACTGGGATTTCTTGTTTGTAATAAGTGTGTTGTTCACATTATGCCTTTTAACATTTATCCTAAATCAACCCTTTAATCTAGGAGTCTTTGATCCTAGTTCCTTTCTAGAGTCTTCAATACCAGAACTTCCCCCGAGTTATTCTTGTGTAAATCGATATCATGGATGTTAGGAGGCAATAAATGAACAATGCCACATCGAGTATTTATAACAACAGGGATTATTAACTTAATTACCTTATCCTTTTGAAATATCTGAAGAAGAATTATGACCTCTGGGACACCAGCAACAGTCACCTAATCTATTTCTTAAGTTATAGCAACAAAGTCTCCAGCAGGCATCTCTGCGTGGTCTGGCTTATTGCAACCACTATCGGAGCATTTAGCAGAGTGTTCTGTCATAGGATTCTAAAGGGAGAGTGCTGATTTCAGGAGTTTTGAATTTCCTTAAAAAGCAAAATTTCAAAATGAAATTTGGGGACCAATGTGGAATTGTCAACTTAATTTTGTCAAATGCGGACAATTGAAAAACATCTTCCATCTATCCTATCCATAACTTCAAAAAAAAAAAGGGTATTTGAGCACCAAAATAGTAAGAGGGATATAATGCCAAACTGAAGAACAGATCTTTATGAAAAACTCACCACATTGCTTTTATTTCTTTCTTTCTTTTTTTAATTTTAATGTAGATTGGGGAGCAAATACCTAAATGATAAACAGGACAGAGGGAATGAGAAAATCTTAAGGAGAATTAGAAGAGTTATTTTCTGTGTTTAGATGAAATCCTTTGGAACTATTTCTTTATAGTAAGTGAAGTTAAAAGAGTAAAGAATTTACGAGTTAAAAGCATCTTCCCGTCAAGCACTGTGATTCTATGGAACACATTCCTTCACCAGGACAGAGCCTTCCTTAGTACATCATCGCTGGAATTACAACGTGGGGAAATTTATCTGAATATTTTCTAAACTTTTCAGGTGGTTAAATGAAAGCCATTATTCAAGAGCGCTATTAATATGTTGATTTTAATTGGTAGTGATAATAATAACAATACTCAAATATTAAAGAATAGCACTCCTTCTATATAAAGCAATATTTCCTGGTAAATCTATTTTAAAAACATTTTGGATGGAAAATCACCATACCCCACACAACAAAACATTTGCAGAAGATGTTTTCAGCTTCTTTCCTATCCAATTCTCATTTCCTGTCCATTGGCCTCGGGGGTATAAGCCAAGCACAATTTCAAAAGCTCTTGGAAAAACAGAAGCTGTGTGTGTGCGTGTGTGTGTTGGGGAGGTAGAAGGACAATAAAATCAAAACATATGAAAACTGTCCCTTTTTTTGTAATTTGCCCATCTCTTCCAAAGGCTCAGACACACACGTAGTCTGGCATTGTGAATTTCCCTGATTGATAATGTGCTGTGATGAGGGAATCCAGTGGAAGCATTCCCTGAAGGAACATAAATGGTTTGGGAGACACCAAAGCTATCTTATCATCAAGGTTATCAATAAAGCAGTTATAAATATCAACACTTAATCCATTACACAGTAAAAAACATGGAGGAGACTAATTGAGACCTGGACTGTGTATGATCCAATGATTCAATACACTTTGGGGTTAGAAGGTCAGGCTGAGACAGTGCCACAGAGTGGAGCTGGAGAATAGAAATGGGTGGGAACAGCTAAGCTGAGAGTTATGAGTCAGTGCATGTTCAGACACAACAGTGAGCCTGGCTGTATGGATGGGTTTACGCAAAGAGAGACGGGACCATTAAAAAGTGAAATCCCTGCATCTTGAGAATCTATAGCAATACAGGAAATCAACATTAGGATCTGTGGTTTCCTGCAGATGAGGAATCTAAGGGAATATAAAAATAAGCACATCATGTTTTAACTATCAGTGGAGATATTACCCAAAGATTTCTTATTCTATAAGTGTCAGGGACAAACATATGTGACATAAAACAGCAGGTTGGAGACTAGTAATTCTAGACGATAGGAATAGGGTGCGTATAAGATATTTACTTGGAACATGGATGGTAATGTGCCAGGAGGAGTGGGGCTGGGTACGAGTACATGAAAAAAGAATAATGACAATCACAACTCATATTTACGGAGGAATGATTCTGTATAGGGCACTGTAAGAAGTGCTCTATTCAGTTACTAAACCTGTGCTTCTGAAAGAGGACAGGATGGAGTATAAGGAAATCAATTATTGTAGCTACCTGTTGTTACTACCACTGGTAAATGTACTATCTTTGTTATGCATTCCAGGGGACTAATATCAATGGATTGTCCTCTGCTTATTAGAAAGAATGAAGTCTAAATACTGAAACAGGATAAACAACATACAGACAAATATTTTGAAATGACCCAGATTTGGAAAGTCCTAATACATTGCCAAACTTGCAACATTTTCCTCGCCACAGAATGACTCCTCTGAGAACAAAGTAATTGCTGACTTCAAAGATCTCCGAGGAAGTTCAGTGGATGGAAAGAATTTGGCCAGCAACTGGGTGAATCAAACCTAGAGTTTTTCTTTCTATCACTCTTTCATGTGCGTGTGTGTGTATGTGTGTGTGTGTGTGTGTGTGTGTGCATGTATGTAAAGCACATAAATATGTCTACGAAATGTAGCTCACTACCTGAAGTATTTCTCACAGTAAAAAATGCACTGGAGAAGGATAATGCTGCCTTTGGCTTGTTCCATACCTGGGCTACTCCTCCTAGACAGTGTTAATTATGGATACCAGTAGTTCCCCAAACTAGCTGGGACTCAGAATCATTTGGAGAGCTTTAAAAGGACATATTCTTGAGTCATATGACAGTCCTACTCAATCAGGCTCTTCAGGGGCGGGGGGTAGAGCTGGTATAGATGAGTATATAACAGAGGATGTAAAAAAATGTATACACATTTTAAGAAAGGAAAAACCTGTATTAAAATTGTAATACTCAATATACACCGACAACAAAAGATGAATACAAGTCATGGGTATACATTTTTTTGGCACCCCCAGTATATTTATACAAGTGATGCTGACACCAGTTTGAGTATACTCTTATATTTAATTCAGGTTGGCAGTGAGTCTTGTAAACCACACATCTAAACAGCTCAACTGACACTCAGGTTAAATGGCTGTTACCTGTTCCTATGGAAGTTATTCCCTTAATAACAGTAGATCTGGGTAGACCCCTCAAGGGCTTTTACTTTAATGGACTGAACTCTTCACACGGCCACAAGAGACCTTGCTTTGCATTCTTGCCTTTCAAAAATCATGTTCCATTGTGAAATCCTAAGAGAACCTGGCCAACCTGGCTTTGACACTGCCTGGCTGATGGGACCGAAGCCCCCCGATGGATTTAGGGAACATGCCTCAGTGTCTGCCTTCAGCAAGATGTCAACAGGGATTCCAAACAAGCAATTCAAACCTAGAAAATCTTCCAAATGTCACATGAGATGTTATAATTAAGCTCCTGGTTCCATTGAGTCTTCTGCTTTTAGTCTTCTATGTTTACACAGTCTCTTGGATTTAGAACTCTCTGCACTACAAACTCAGCTTATCAGACTAGTCAAGCCGTCCATTGGATAGGATTGCATGCAAGAGACAAGGTCACCAAGCTGCCAGCTGAAAGACCTGAGACCACGGCTGCTTGAATTTTTTAGGCCACTAAGTCACTGGAGGACAGCCCACTTCTATTACTGATTTCCTTCCTTGACAATTATTTTTTGTAAAAAAACTTTCACCAGCATCTCATCTGATATGTTTGTGAAGTTGGCAAAATAGAGCAGGGCATTTTTAAGATCTCGGCATTCATTCCTTTCCTGGAGAGACAGGGAAATGTGCACTTATTCATATCCCTGTGGAAACAGCCCCTCAGACATAAAAAATGCTGTGCTCTTGGCCAGGTTCACTTCAGAGACCATGACTCCGCTTCCTGTTCCAACTCTCTCTTTCCTTTTGGGTTTAAGCAGTTATGGAAGTTGGGAAGAATCAATACATTATTGCATTTACATGGATCGATTCACCTCAACATTTATTTCTCTTTGCTCTGTGCCAAGCACTTTGAGGGATACAAGGAGAGAATAAATCATATAGAATTTCTAATGCAAAATAGAAAGTGATCAGTAGCATAAAAGAAGAACATAAGCATTGCCATGTGAGCTTTGTGGTCAGAACTTATATCTCACATAAAGGAAGGAAAGGTTGTGGTAGGAGGTGCCCTCTCTTTCCCTCCCTATATCCAGTCCGTAACCCTACAGTACGTGGTATAGCCTAACTCCTAAAATGCCTTGGAGACCTTGTGTCTCGGGAGTCTCTGTTAAATCGTCAGCATTCACAAAGTTGAGGAGGATTGAGGCTCTAGCTCTTCAGTAGAACACCTTAGATCACCCAGGAAGATGGCTGAACATGAAGACGCCTTCTTGCATCATAGGAATTCACAGTCCTGGCCTGAGTCTCTCATGTCATCTCCAGGTACATGTGCAAAATTCTCTCAGGAGTTAGGCCACTATCTCCCCAATGGGACAGTCAATGCTTTAGGGGTCACAACCCTGACTTAAACTGATTTTATGTTTCCCACAACCCTAATCCACAAAAAGGTAGACAGAGAAGCTAGAGTTGAGCAACTAGCAGCACCCACTTTATGACATTTAATTCTCACTGCCTCCTGTTTCACAGATGTACACACTGAGGAAAAGTTCAAATGATTGAGCTGAGATTAAAAAAAAGTGGTAGAACCTGGCTCTGGACTCAGATCTCTGGACTCCAAGTCCAGTGCTGTCTCCATGTTAACTCACAGGGCATACAGTAGCTAATCAGCAGCTGTTAGATGGAATTGAATCAGAGACAAAGCAGTGCTTTCAGAGTACTGGTGAGGTGTCCACTATAACAGATTCTTCTACTTCTCTTCTCTTTGCAATTCTACTAGTTTTTGCCATAAGCACCAGTGAAGAAAGCTGTGCTTCTGGCATCTTTCCCTGGGGCAGGTGTCCAGAATTCGGTGTGCACAGGTCACACAGATGCAGCTAGATGAAGTCTGCAGCCAATGGTGGGGGTGTTGGAGCCCCACCCAGCCTTGCCATCACATCTGTTCCTTTCTCAAGTTTGTAATTCTAACAATGGTTGAGTAGACGTGCAGTGTGCTATTGGCAAAAGATCTTTTTCTACCCTTTCAGAGAGACAAAGGGAAAAGGTACCTTAAGAGGTTCCACTGCTTTTTTTCTCGAACTTGCCTTTGTTTTTAATGGTTGTATGAGCAGAGATCACACCTGATCTGAACAGTTTACACCATTCAGAAAAGGCACAATCATTATATGAGTAATCAAGGTTGCTGAGAGTTTGCACATGTAGCCATGGTAGAGTTTTCTGTAGTACATACCTATAACATAGTTTTCTTTCAAGATATTAAAAATCACTTTTCTCTTTCATTTGATGTAGCATCCATTAGTCAAAGGATATTCTTTTTATAATACTCTACAAATCAACTGCAGTAGAAGGAATATGAATTGAATATTAGATGGCTAAGTTGACTAATGTCTAGATAGAAAGTTGGGGTTTGAGGAATTCAGATGAGAACTCTTCTATCAATTTAAAGTATTCTTCTTCTCATCAAATGTTTTCTGTGCTCTGAGATTAAAATGTTTATAAGCTTTATTTCCCCTTCATGGTTCAAAGCCTTTATGTTGATTATTCAGACCTTTTGGCTTTCTTCTTCAATGCTGTGATTCACTGGTTTCCTGTCTTTTCACTCTACAGGGTCTGGTTTTCCCATTGACAGCCTGCCATATAGTCTCAGCAACAAGAATTAGCCTGAAGCAATTTGGGGCTGAGACAGTGGCTCCCTGAGTTGTTTGGGTCTACAGGGAGATGGCTATGACCAAACAAAACAACAAGCAAAAGGAAAAGCTACCAGGCCCTCCTGTGTTTGGACAGCCCAGATGTTATTTACAGCCTTGTTTATGAAGTATTTTCTTGACCCTGCTGGCTGGGATCCACACACTTTGTCATTTTAGAGTACACACGTCCTGTCACATGGTGACGATGTGCCCTGAACAAGTAAACAGGCTGGAAGACCATTATAAGGGTAGAAAAATCTAACAACATTATTCTCTCCAGCTCCACTTCCATAAAAGATAAAGAAAAGTGCAGAGGAAGAAAACTGAAAAGGGTTTTATTTTCAGGTTTTCAAATAACCATAACCAATGCAGTCATCTTGAAACTCCTATTATGTTCAAGGTGCTATGAATAAAGAATTTGGATAGTTCATTAACCCAGTTCTCAAGGCCCTCCAGCTCCCAGTCTAATGAGAGACAGATATTAATAAGCCCAGCGAACCACATACAACCTGAAGATGCAGTCACTGTAACACTTGGGAGGGGTATAAATATTCATCCTAGAATTATTTCTGATATTGAGAATGTAGGGAATATCACATCCCCAAATTAAGAGAAGGATTCACTAGATGAAAGTCTGTCCCTACAATGGAGAGCTTTGCTGCCCTGTTTACTTCCATCACTATCAGAAGTCTCCCCAACCAATCTCCTTTCCAGCCTCTTGTCCCCTGTGGGTCCCCTGTGTCGTCTGATGCAGTCTCCCACAGTCCCCAACCTCTCCACCATGCTGTTGTCAGCAGAAGCCTCTGCACAGCTTGTTCAGAATTTATGCTCTGGACATTCTCGTTCTACCTGAAGACTGAATATTCCTGAGGATAGTGAAGCCCACAGGTCACTCTTAGTGGGAGGCTGTTATGTTCTCATACCACAGCTTCTCCAGCACCTGGAGGGGGGTGGGAGTCTTCCTTGCACCTCCCTCAACATCTCCTGTTCTTTTCATGCTCAGATGTCATAAGGAACCAGCTGCTATCCATCCCTATTGAGATAATGAACTGACAATCTGGTCCTTCCTTCTTAGTCACTAGGGATGGTAGCACATGAGTTACTATCTTTCCGTCTGGCACCATCCTTGGAGATGTTACCACCCCAATAGATGATGAGATAACATTCTGTCCTCACAGTTCTCATGTTCTTTTCCTTCACAACACCTCTGCCAAACTCTACCATGGTTATGCCCTAGAATTTGACATTGTCAATTAATGCCTTATCTATAAAACTTCAAGCTTCCCACCCTCTGTTCACTACCTCCTGCTTTTCCAACTCACTTACTGTAGTGCCCTTACTTCATTTCTTTGACCTCCAATCTATCTACCTTATCATTTTTAGTGCCCATTCTCCCCCCCACTAGATCTCCCAATGTCTCTCTCCCTCCTAGACTCTATGGCTCATGGCTATAATCACTTCTTTGCCTATGCCCTCAACCCCTATAGTGAGTTAATAGTGTCTCTCCCAAATTCACGTCCACTCAGAGCCTTAGAATATGATCTTATCTGGAAATAGGTCTTTGCAGATGTAATTAGTTAAGATGAGAACCTACTAGATTAGGGTGGGCCCTAAAATCCAATGACTGGTGCTCTTATAAGAAGAGGAGGACACACAGAGACACAGGGAAGAAGACCATGTGAAGATGGAGGTAGAGAATGGAGTTATGTTGCTACCAGCCAAGGAATGGCAAGGATTGCTGGAAATCACCAGAAGCTAGGAGAAAAGAAAGTGACAGTTTCTTTTTCAAAGCCTCCGGAAGAAACCAAATCAATCAGACACCTGATTTCAGACTGCTGTCCTCCTGAACTGTGAGAGAATAAATTTTTGTTGTTTTAAGCCACCAAGGTTTTGGCAACTTTTTTTTGCAGCAGCTCCTGGAAACTAATATAACCCTCTTTCTATCCCTGTTATAGACATATAGCAAAAACCCCAACACTGACTAAACCTAATTCTCTATTTTCTCTGTGCATTACACTGAGAAAGCAGAAGTAATGAGAAAAGAAATAGTTATACTTCCACCAGATCTACAAACCCATCTGCATTTGTGTACACATTATTTTACTTTTCTTCTTGTTTCACTCATTTAATACACAACAAGCACTTATTAAATGGGTACTATATTCCAGGCAATGTTATAAATTCTGGGGACAACAAACAAAGTCCCCTCTTTTTTGGTGGTTACATTCTTGGATGAAAGACAAACAATAAATCAATAAACACATATTCAATATAATATTAGACATGAAATGTGTTATGAAGGAAAGCAAAAGAGATTGAAAGCATAGCTATAATCAGGAGGTAGGGTACAGTTTTAGGGAGGGTGTTCAGGTAAGATATTTCAGATTAGGTCTGAGCAGAGATCTGAATAAAGTGAAGGAGGGATGAACTATCTGTTTCTTTCTAAGGCTAACACCATCTGCTTTAGATCCCATCCTATATAAGACTCGTGAAGCTTGTCATACTTGTGAAGCTTTTTCCTACCGTTTTCACCCACATCACCTTTGCATTATTATTTTTTAAAACTTTTATTTATTTTATGTGTATTTTTCCAGGACCCATCAGATCCAAGTGAAGTAGTTGTTTCACTTTAGTTGTGGAGGGCGCCGCTCACAGTGGCCCATGTGGGGATTGAACCAGCAACCTTGTTGTTAAGAGCACCGCGCTCTAACCAACTGAGCTAACCGGCCACCCCTCACCCTTGCATTATTAAGATCTCCTTCTATATTAAATTATGCCCATCAATATACAAACACAGTGTAATATTTATAATATCTTCCATCTTATAAAATATGTCCTGGAATACACACGCCCATTACTTTTCTTCTCTATAAAACTTCCCCAAAAGTTTCACTGTTAACTGCCTCACCTCAAATCACTTCAACCATGTTTTCATTCCTACCAACAAGTTCCAGGTTGTCAAGTGCAATGGTCGATTTTTAACCCTCATCTTATTTGATGTTTTAGCAGCAGTTGAAGCAGCTGATCTCAAATCCTCTTTTTAAAACCCTTTTCTTCAGTTGACTTCTTATATACCCCAATATCCATATCTTCCTCTAATCTCATTCAACTCTTATTCTCAGTTTCCAAGTGTCTAAATGTTGGAGCATCCCAGGATTTAATCCTTAGAACTCTGCCTCTGTATCTACACTCAGGCATTAGGTAACCTCATCCTATCTCACTTCTTTAAAAGTCATCCATATGCTGCTGACCCAGATTTTATCTGCAGGCCCTCAGAACTCCAGACTCATGAGTATCCAATTTCCTATTCAACATTTCCACTAATAGACATATCAAATTTAATGTGTGCAAAGTCAAACTTGATTTCCTTGCCAAACAAGTTCAGTGCTTTCCCACTCTTCCTTATCTCAGTTACCCCTAGTTGCTCAGCCCAAAATGTTAAATATTTATTATCCTGAACTCCTTTGTCTTTCTATATCCAAATATAGCACCAAATCTGTGAATATTATGTTCAAATCACGTCCTGCTTTTAGCACCTCCACAGCGGCCACCCTTGTCCAAATCTCCACCATGTCTCTCCCTAGGTTGGCAATAAGGTTCCTAAGTGGCTTTCCATTAGCCTAGCATGCCCTACTTCTATTGTATTTCCCTCATACGTTATCCAGAGTGGCCTCATTAAAACATGAATCAGACGTTGTCATTCCCTGTACAAAATGCTCCAGTTACTTTCCATTATATTTAGAATAAAATCCAAAGTCCATATCATGACTCAAGAGACCCCAAGTGATCTGGCCCCTACTGATCTCTCCAACCTCAGTTCTTGCCACTCTGCTCCAGCCATCCTCACCTTCCCGATGGTTCCTGCCAGGACAAATGTGTTTCTAATGCAAGGTCTTGCACTTGTACTTCTCTGCTTGGGAGCCTTTGCCTATGTTGTCTACATGGCTTATTTTCTCATTTCATTTAGGACTTTGTTCAAATTGTTTCCTCCTCGGAGAGGCCTTATGTTACCATATTATTTAAAATAGCACTGCATCTACATCCTATCTAATCATTTTCTATCTCCTAATCTGCTTTTTTTTTTCCTTTGTGGCATTTATTAGTACCTGATATTATACATTGTATCTACTTACTTAGTGGTGTATTATCTTTCTTACTAAAATATAAATATCAAAGTGTAGGAAGTTTGTCTTGTATACTATTTTAACTCTAGAATCTAGAACATGGTAGAAATTAGATAAATATTGGTTTAACTAATTGAGTCAGCCTTACTTTATGAAAAATTTAAGTACATGGAGAAAATTTATAAAATAAGGTTAATGATCAAAATAGATATTAATCACTGACAAGATTCCAGGCAGCTTGCTAAGTGTTTTACAAATACAATCTTTTTAATCCTTTTATTAACCAGAGAGCTAAGAGTATTATAGCCCCCATTTAACAGATAAGGAAAGTAGAGTTTAAACCATCTAAGAAACTTGCATAAGATCATACAGTAGTAGATCAAAGATCTGGTATTCTAACCTAGATTTGTCTGGTTCCAAAGTCCCAGGATACAAAATCTCAACCATGTAAAGGTTTATTCTTATTTATGACAGAAAAAAAGGCTGTGATATTTCCACTAGTATGCTGGAATAGATATCTTCGATGACACTCCTGATTAAAACATATTCTTGGAAGGGGGCAGCTGGATGGCTCAGTTGGTTAGAGCGCGAGCTCTCAACAACAAGGTTGCAGGTTCAATTCCCGCATGGGATGGTGGGCTGCGCCCCCTGCAACTAAAGATTGAAAATGGCGACTGGACTTGGAGCTGAGCTGCGCCCTCCACAACTAGATTGAAAGACAATGACTCGGAGCTGCTGGGCCCTGGAGAAACACACTGTTCCCCAATATTCCCCAATAAAATGTATAAAAAAACCAAACAAAAATAAAACAACAAACATATTCTTGGATAGAATAAAAACGCTTCAATGAGCTGACACAAAAGTAAGGAATTCACCAAGCACGTAAAGGACTGCAGGGGCTCAGAGAGATAAATGTTAAGAGTGGGTTCCATCCTGGGGAGTTCTGACTGAACCTGGGAACATTGAACTTCTTCTCTGAGTATTGCTTGGGGTTCAGGGAATGAAAGATAAGCCTCAGAGCTTCAGCAAGGTGGGAAATCCTTGTATAAAGTTGGGAGTATCTCAAATGGTTGCATCTCCTATAAAAAGGGTGAATAAACCCCACTGTACAGGAGAAAGGTATAAAATAATTTGCTATCCTTTGGTTCTGGAAAGGGGGAAAATTCTCACTGAGAATTCATCATCATATTATGAAAATATTAGCTGTTAGAATTCATGCTTTCAAGCTGAGAATTTAATTTAAATAGTTTCCAGTTGTTAGTGCTTCCAGGTAATGGGCAGAAATTGATACAAATCTACTCTTGACAATTGGACGTTCAATCCAAACCTCAAAAGATTCTTTTTTTTTTCAATTAAATTTATTGAGGTGATGATGGTTAGTAAATCACATAGGTTTCAAGTGTACAATTCTGTAATACATCATCTATAAATCACATTGTGTGTTCACCACCCAGAGTCAGTTCTCCTTCCATCACCATATATTTGACCCACTTTACCCTCATCTACCACTCCTATCCCCCCTTACCCTCTGGTAACCACTAAACTATTGTCTGTGTCTATGAGTTTTTGTTTCTTCATTTGTTTGTCTTGTTTCTTTGTTGCTTTCAGTTTTATATTCCACATATGAGTGAAGTCATATCAAAGGATTCTCATAGGAAAAACTTCTAAGGAAAATGAGCAACTCACAAATCACAAAACACACTGAAAAATGGCATAAAGGAGAATTTCAAAGAGCAGATATTGGCAACAGATTCTGAAAGACTTAACTAGTTTGATTTGATAGATGCTGAATCCAAGCTATACTTATTTGAAGAAATAAAAGAGAAGTTGAAAATATGGATAGAGAACAAGCAGAATTAAAATAAAAAAACCCAAATATCTGGAAATTAAAAAAGGTAATACTTGAAAATAAATTTTGGCTGATCACTTCACAAAAAAGATTGAATACAACTGCATAGAAAATCATTGAAGATGAAACTGTAGTCCAGAAGGGCATGGGGTGAAATGTTGAACCAGCAGACTCTTTAGAGGAAGTGACAGAGAAGTAGAAAACAATCACCCAGGGCATTCTAGTGGGCTCCAAGGAAGCTTAGACCATCAGATCTCAAGTTGCCACAGCCATCAGGACAAATACTTCCAGATAACAACAGGCAGCTCCTAAAAACAGCAGATCCTATCAGCATTCACCAAAGGACCAGCATGAGACCAGGATGTCCATTCCCGTTAAGCCCACAAAGACACAAAAGCCACGCATCTCCCTTCATACACGTGGACACCTTCTTAGGGGCAACGGGCTCTCTCAGGGTTCAAGCATTTTTATCAAAAGACATTATTATCCAATTTTTAAAATTTAGCCAATTATATTAACATAATATTAGATTGAAAATTTAGTTAATTTTTATCCACAAAGTGGTGGGGGTTGTGAGTAAAACGATGTTAGCTATATTTTCTCAGTACTCCGAATATATATCATTACATTTGTATAATTTTTTACTTAAACTGGCTAAAATCCCATCTAATTACATTAAAATCTAGTCAGTTTTAGACCTGTAAATCTTTAATATTGAATGGAAGATAAAACTAAAGATATAGGAGTAAATTATTTTATCACGCTTCGTGGTTTCAATGCACATGACTCTCACGCAAGTTTCATGCAGCACTCATATCACCTGTTAAGCAATAAGTTGTTTGAATCTTTGTGCCTGGTCCAGAGACCTGGCTTCAGCAAATGTTTTAAGTAATTCTACAAGTTTGGTAGAGGGAGGAGAGAGACAGAACTAAAGAATATTTCTCATATCTATTCATGTAAAAAAATCCTGGCACCTAGACGTCAGAGAGCAGAAGGCATTTGGGGTGGGTGTGGAGTAAGGACTGAGACACTAGGGAACCACCAAGAATGCTCTGCTGGTCATTACATCTGTCTCAGGGCAATGATTTTGTATGGATATAAAGAACAACTGACTGGATAGTGAAAATAGGAGTCTTTGCACCCCAAATGCACACCCACAGTAGGTGTCGGAGAGGCAGCAAATGTCTAAAGATAGACGATGACCTGGAAGTACCACGTTATGATCCAATGAGTATAATGTCATTCACCATTTTGCTGACTCATTGAGGCTACCAATCTTGCAGTCATAACTGGCCCAGTGGCTGAGGGCTGATTAAGATATGACTTGCTCCAAAAAAGTACCTAAAATAATTTCCAACAGCAGAGGGTTATGATGGGAGACAAAAAGTTATCTTTCTGTCATGGACTCAATGGTTGTATGCTGGGTAGTGAGGAGAGACCAGGTAAGAATATACCATTTTAGCTCAGATGGTTCATACTGCTGTCAGTCTTGAGTCAAGAAAAAATGGCTTACAGAAGAACTCAGGACTAGCAGGTCAGAATCTCAAAGATTCATACTGAGAGACGTGGTTGATATTGCTAAAGCAGCCTCTTTCTTGCAGTAGAAGCCTGCTCCTGGCTCCATGCCCTCTGCCTCATGTAGGACTTTTTATCCCAGCCCTGCCATACCCGGGAGGCCCACTCTCTCAGGAGGGGACATGTTCTTTTCTAGACCAAACACTGTCTTTCTTGCAAGGAAACCTGATAGTTGGTTCACGTGGTTTGTGTCCAGTTTGACTACTGGGATAGCCTAGAGCAAGTTTTTGTCCTCATCCAAAGAGCATTCTAGTCCTCACCTGTATTATCTTCTCTGTGTTCAATTGTTATCTCTGTTGACTTTTAATACAATCTGTCCAAATTCTGCTAACATTCTAGCAAAATTATCTTTCCTAACTTGTAATTCTGTGACTTCGAAATTTCATTTGTACTTTGTTAGTCTACCTTAAATGCGACCTCTTGTTTTTTAAAAAAAACTATCTCTAAAAATGACACTAAAAGATTGAAAATGTGTCAAAAATATTTCAAATTACATTTAATCTGATTCAGTGCAAACTTAATGTTAAATTCACCATAAGCTATGAGGAATAAATGAACAAAATAATTAAAATGCCAGGTAACTGAAACCTATATAACTGAGGATGAGGAAGGTGAGCTCCTTCTTTCTTTGTTCCTTTACAAAGAGGTCAACACTAACTTCTTACCTCCTTTTAGTTAATGACTAAGTCATTCCACTTTTTAAGTAGTTCTAGAATTTAATTCTACCTCTGCTTTCCTACCATCACTGTTACGTAAGATTTCACCTTTTCTTGCCTATAGTTCTATGAAATTAAAAAGAAAGCAGAGGGAAAGAGATCAGTAATGGGAGGCTCACTAAGTACTGGGAAGCTTGTCATGCGAGGATTTAGGAATGAATGCATCAGACTCAGGCCCTGTCCTAGAAGAGCTCATAGTCTACGGGGGAGACAGACATGCACACAAGTACTTACATTACATTTTGATTGGAACAACAGTAGCAACAATATGAGACACAGCGTTAGTATTGAGGAAAGAGCGATTAACTTCTGTGCCGGGGTGTTAGCGAAGGCTTTGCAGAAGGCACTTCTGAACTGGCATTTAAGGGAGATGGCAAGGCATCCCAGGAAGAAAGAACAGCAGATACCTGGTCTGCTGTGGATGATCTGGCCTCTGCCACCCTTCTCCATCCTTTACCTCGCTCTCATGGGTCAGGCGCTATCAAAATGCTTATGGTTCCCCATACATTCCATGCGGTTTTGTGTCTTTCTACTTAAATGTCTGTTGTTTCCTTCATTTCCTACCTTTATCTTGAGATAATAACCAGAGAAGATTTTTGAGCAAATAAGAAACATGATCAGACTTTGTTTTAGAAATACTATTGTTGTGGCTCTGTTGAGGCTGAACTGAGGCAGAAAAAGACGATAGAGAAACAAATTACAATACTATCGCAAAAGTTAATAAGACCATAAACTAAGGCAGTTACAATGGAAAGGACAGAATGGATATGAGCTGTTAAAAAGGTGGGCTCAAAACTACTTGATGGTATATTGAGTGGGATTAGTGGGGAGAAGAAGACATATGATGGAGTGAGACGAATCCATGATGCCTCTTAGGTTTCTGCCTTGAGGCATTGGGGCGTTTGGCATTACCACTGGCCAAGGTGGAGCACATTTGGGAGGAAGGTTCATTTCATCTTGGATGTAAGTGTCTTGTGAGTCTGTTGGGAATAGATGAACAGTAAGCAGCTGGCTTTGAGGCTCGGTTTCAGGAAAAAGGTCTTGGCTACGGATTATATTGGGAGGTGCATTGTCAAGCAGGGATAGGTCAAATAAAGGAATGTATTTAAAACGTGGAGAAAATATGGGTGAAACTCATGGTTGACTTCTCAGGGGAAGCATTCACTGGGGTCACTGTTATGATAGCATTTGTTCTCAGAGTAGCCCAATTGGACAGACTGCTACAGTTCCCAAAATAAAATAGATGTCAATTTCTCTCTGAGGTGCCTAAGAATGACCCAACCACCACAGGGAAGGTCCACCCTCTCAAACTGAGGCCCTTAAGTCGTTGCCATCCTGAAAATAGGATTATCTGGGTGCAACACACCTTCCTGGACATGCCTCCTGAGAATATGAATAAGGTGTAGTTTAATGAATAAGGTGCTTTCCTCTCTAATTAATTACAGTGAGACATGTTTTTTACAGTAAGATAACATGTTATGAAATTATTTTCATATGAAGAAAGGACGTGGTTTAGTAACAAATGTGAGGGAAAAAGACAGAAACTTAGTCTTCACAGTCTGGTCAAAGAGGGACAGAAGAATGTCCGTATTTTTCCAGTTACTGTCCCAGACAGGGCTACACTAACTTGCGAGCACAATCATTGATGGAGTTGGCAGGTAGACAGTATCTTAGAATAGTAGAGAGACACATCCAGCAACCACTGTGAAATAAAAATCTCTCTAATCGCATAGTAAAATTTTACCAAATTCTTATTAATCAGTGACTTAATTGCTTACCAAGCAATCTGCTAACCTTCCTTTGCTTTTCCAAGTAAATTCACCTTTTAGAAAGAAAAAAATGTTGACTATTGGACTTGGATATATAACAGTTGTCTGGGATATTCCTCCTATGTATGGCACATAGTAAACACTCAATAAATACTGAGGGAGAAAAGAAAGGATGGAAAAAAGGGTGGGAAGGAGAAAGAAGAAAAGGCTACATTAATATCTTTATACACATTTTCTCTCAAGATTTGGGGCAGTGTAAGTGGTCTGTTCTAGAACAGTGATGCTTAACTTTGTGTCTGACTAACTTGAAAAGCTTAAAAATGGAGAGAGACTCAACAAGACTCTGTCCCAGACCCATTGATTCAGAATTTCAGGAGGTGATGTCAGGGTATATACACATTTTTTAAGCCTCTGCTGATGATTGATTCTGTTGCACAACCAGGGTTGAGAACTGCTATCCTCAGATCTGATAGATCCTGGATACATTAATTAGTGAAGTTTGAGGCCTGTACAAGTGAGAAATCAGATCGTGAACCCCAAGTATCCTTACTAACATGCAGGACATCATTAGCTCCCTAATTAATCTGCCAGGTCTTGTTATCTTCACTGTGGAAAAGTCTGCACAGGATTGTCTGCATCTTGCTCACAATATATAGCCCCATGCTCCCTAGGAAATGGGGGTAGAAACCTGGATTGATTCTTGACTATTATGTTTGAGGAATTACAACTGCACCAAGCTTCATTGTCCTTCCCAAGCACTGTTAGTTTGGAAAGAGTTCTTATGTTCTTGTTTTTTTATTTTTTTCTTTCAAAATAAACAAACTTCTAGCTCTTCAGTAACTATTAGGACAAATGAAGTCACTAAACACATTTCATACAAAACACTAGATATCTAAGAATTGTTTATAAAGTCTTAAGTACTTGAATGTATTGTAATATCCCTGATGATCAACCCCAATGTTTAGGTTTTATTTTCATTCTTACAGGAAAAGAAAATACCAGCAAAGCAACCCTTCGCCTATCTTAGTGAGCTAAAAACGAACCTTCAATAAACTCCTCACCCACCAAATTCAAAGTTACCATTGCCCGTGAGGCAAGAAAATGGGCAGGGACCCCTAAACCAAACAAGGTTGTGGCTGGAAAGACCTATTGTCATATTCCTATTGAGCTATGTGCTTCAAGTAAAAGATGGCTCTACCATCTTGGAAAGTTTGATAATGGGGAATGAAACAGGAAAAAGTGTAATTGACCCATGTCACTGGCCACAAAATCATCAATATTTCCTGTACCTCTGGGTACCAAGCATTCTGTAAATGACTGAGACTAGTTTGAAGCACATGTTTTTTCCTCTCCTGAAAATTTTCACTTTTAGTTTTCAATGGACTAATATAAATAGATTTGCCTCGAGGTTAAAAATAAATAAGGCTTTACTGCCACACATATCAGAAAATGTTTTTCTTTTCATAGGTTTGCTTTCTTTGTATGGTAATAGCTCTGTCTAGATATAAGAATGCAATCAATGCTTTTATGATAGAAAATCAGCCAACTGGAAATCCTTCCTTAATTCCAAAGATAAATGTTACATTTATTTACTGCCATTGTTAATTTTTCCAAATTCAGGTTATCTTTTTGACGGAAAAAATTTGGGTTTAGTTTTAACAGACTGTTCATAAATGTCACTGGAATTGGGGTTGGAAGGGGAGAGTCTCCTTAGATCATTGTAAGAAGCATGAAGTCATGTCTGACAGGAAGGACAGGCTCAGGAATCACTAGCCCTGAGAATAACCTTTCAGAGAAGAGTGGTTTGTAGTTTTGAGGGAAAGCACCGCTGGTAACTCAACAAGCACACAGTCTCAGACTCACACATACATTGATACTTGGAAGAGATCCATGCGCAAATGATGCCTTGTTCTGCAACAGACCAGTCTACATCTAAAAATATACATTTTATCTATACAGGAAGAATCCCATATCATTAAGTAACCCTAAAGAAAAAAAGGAAGTTTCAGGAAATACTTGTATAAAATATCAAAGTAAAACTTCCCAAGTATTTTCTACACATTACTCCTTTATGATGACTTGATGCTTAGAAGTGATTAAGGTTTCTGGGCACAGCTGATAATGATCTATAAGATAAATCAGAACAAAGATAGTCATTGCTCTAGATTCATAGTCATAAGTCTATTACATTTTACTGTCGTCATCATCATCATCATCATCATTATTAGTAGAGTAGTTTAGTAGAAGAACTTATCTATGGTCATTGGGGTGAGAGAAGAATGGGTAGAATTTGGAAAGGGAGGGAGAAAGAGGAAGGAACTCTAGAGAGGTTTAGTGGGGAGGGATGGCATAGATTATGAAACAGGAATTCACAGAATATGTTCGTGGGGTTGTATGAGGGGCCGCAGGTTCTGATTGGCAGTGATAAAATGTAGGCGGGGATAGCTAAGTGATTGAAGCCCTTGAATGTCAAGTTAAAAGTATGGCTTTTATCTTGTGCATTGTGTTGAGATGTGCAAAAAGTTTTAAAGCAAATGACAAGGTTAACAGTAGTGTTTTCAGAATGTGATATAATGTGTGTATTTATAATAGCAGTGTGTTTAGAATGTTGCAGATTTTAGGACTATCTTAGGTAGGGGGAACTAGTTAGTGAATTATTGAATTATTTGAAATAACATGGGAAAAATTAATATAAGTAAAAACATTGATTAATATCTACTGATTATTGTGAATACATTTACCTATTTATCCTCTCAACAGTTACTTCTACCTTTGTATTTTCTGGGTCTTAGATGTTATATCCATTAAAATTTCAATCTGCTTCTGCACTGATTCTAGTCTTTGCAATATTTGAGCATTAGTTTCTTACAAATTAAACATTTTAAAGAACAGTTATTCTTTGGTTCATAGGAGAAACAAGGGCTTTTAATAATGAAAGCGTAAACACTTTTAGAATAATCTTCCAGTTGTTGTGTTTTACAGGTATTAATGCATCTAATCATCACAACGATCCTATGAAGAAATTCTATTCCCATTCCCATGTTACAGATGAGAAAATTAAGGCCTAAGGCATTTAAATAACTTACACAGCACATACAACAATAATAATTAACAGTAGAACCCAGGTTTGTACACAGGTATCTGTGCTACATGTTTCCCACGAAAGACACACACAGAGTGCACAGCTTTGGTGATTAAAGTTTGATCTCAATGACATCTTGTCTTGAACTACATTATATTTCATCTCTCACTCTTATTTATAGTGTTATATTTGCAAAGTTCTTTACAAAGTGTATATCCATGATCTGATCCTCACCATGATGAAATAAACCTGAAGTGATTAACGCATTTGTTCAATGTCTCCAACTAGTAGGTAGCACAGCTGGGACTTAAATGCAGGTGTTCGAACTCCAAATTCGAACCTTCTTTCCACTAGACAAAGAGGTTTAATTAAAAGCAGAAAACTTAAAGACTCATCTATTTACTTACATAATGATCACAAAGCATAGCTTATGTCTCTGATAATATGCCGGGTACTAATACAAAGGAAAAATAATCTCCACCCTTAAGGTACGCATCACTTAGAGGGGAGACAGAAAAATAGGTGCAACATGAGAGGGGCTGTCATTCTGTTGGTACAGATACTAGCTGAGCACTAGGAAAGAAACTGCTCAGCCTGGAATGGGAGGAGAGAACAGTTTTAGTGGCAGTTTATGACTGGTGTGGAAAGAAAGATTTACTAAAGAAGTGACATATGAGTTGAATTTTGAAGAACACATGTGTGGCAGTGACAAAAGCAGAGAGCTTGTGCAAAGATTTGGAGGGTTTGGGCACATAGCATTGGGGAGGTACATGAAGCCTGACCTAGTGGGACCACAGGGTAAAGAGATGAGGCTGAAATGCAAATCTAAGACCTGATAGTCCAGGGTAAGGAGCTGGGACTTCAGCCTGCAGGAGAGGAGTGATGTACTCCGACGTGCATTTCAGCAGCCTCACTTTGGAAGCAATTTAGAGGATGAATTGGAGAGGACTGAAAATAGAGTTTCAGATACCATGTAGATTGCTTCCGGCAGCAGTCATGAGAGAAAGCTTTGCATGGACATGTATAGGATGAGTGGAAGGATGGATAGATTCAAGAGTGAGTAGGAGGTAGCATCATCGGGGCTTTGGGACTCTTTAGATGCAGGAGTAGGGGAAGGAGAAGGATAGAATAATTTCCAGATTTCTGTAGAATTTAGAGAAAGTAGAAAATACAGTGATGGGACAGGAGTCATGTGGGAATGCTGAGATGTGCTCTGCTCATTCTGTGTTTGAGATGGTTGTTGAAAATCCAAGTGGAGATGTCCCATAGGAAATTAAAGAGATGTGTTTGGAGGCAGGAAGTTGTCTGGGCTGGTGATAGAGATTTAGAAATCAACAATATATAACTGGTGCTTAACAATAAAAATAGCTCCAAATATTAGTTGACAACCACGTGTTAGGCATTAATTTTTCTGGGCATGCCAAATGTTTTATTGTCTCACTTAATTATCATAAGAAAACTTTTGTGGAGGACATTATTTTCCCCATTTTATGAGAGAGGAAAATGAGTTTTAAAGAGTTTATGAAATTAATATGGAAGACATGATGATGGATGAATTAGGGCTATTATGCAGAAAAAAAGAGAGCAGATTCGTAGTTGCCAGGGGTGGCAGGAGGGGGTGGGCAAAATGGGTAAAGGTGATCCAAAGGTCCGAACTTCCAGTTATAAAATAAGTAAGTCCTAGGGATGTAGCATACAGCATGGTGACTATAGTTAATAATACTGTATTGTATATTTGAAAGTTGCTAAGAGAATAGGTCGTTAAAGTTCTTATCACAAGAAAAAATATTTATAAGTGTGTGTGGTGATGGATTTAACTAGACTTATTGTGGTGAATATATATATTTGAGATATATGTGTGTGTATCAAATCATTATGTTGTATACCTAAAACTAATATAATGTTACATGTCAATTATATGTCAATAAAAACAGAAGAGAAGATGGCCTACAGCTCAGAATGGTAAGGAAGAACTAGAACAAATATTTACTAAATGTCCATTATGTGCCAGGCAGTATTCTGAGTATTAGTAATTTTTCCTAGACTTTAAGTGAACAGTTCCTTTACTTCAAAAACCCCCCACTTTTCAAACAAAAAATCTATCAATATTTCTTTAGTTATAATGTTTAAAAAAATGCACCTTGTCAGAGTTCAAAATGGAAGTTTATGTTTCCTTACTCAAATTACTGATAGGATTTTGAAGAGCAAGACAATGTTAAAAGAATGATGCCATGTTATTTATCAGGAAAGGAAATAGATCTTAGATTCCAGTCAGATGTAAAAGCTCTGTGGGGGCAAGTTAGCAGAGGATGGTGATACGAAGTCCAGTGTTTGAGCTTTGTCTCTACTCTTCATTAACTGTATAATCCACTTAGTAAATACTCAATAGGATGTTAGTATAAAGAGTGAGATAATACCTATAATAATACATTGTTTGGCACAAGGTAAACACAAAACTGAGGGTAGATATGATTAGAACCTAACTGTGAATCCTATGTAGACTTGTATGGCATTCAGTATAAATTTCTTGATTTCTAATAACCATAGATAACACTTATTGAGGGTTACTCATGTGCCAGCTCCAGTACCAAGAATGTTATAAATATTATCTATCTACCTAATGATTGATGGTTCTGGCCTCATATCAACCTCATAAGATTATTATTTATCATGAAAATCTTCAGTCTCATATGGGTTAAATAACTTGTCCAAAGTCATAGAGCTAAAGAAATATACAGAAATGGTGATCCAATTCCATTATATGGCCTCTCAGAGGAAAGAAAGGTCAAAGAAAACATTTAGTAGGCAGGTCAAAAAAATGTTTCACAACTTTATCTAAAATCACTTGCCTATTTTGCTCATAGCTTATGCTTTTCAACAAAAGCACTCTGAAAATGTGTTTTATTAACCTCATCCCTTTACACAGATATTTTTGCCATCTTCCTCACCATCTTCCTCACCTAAAATGTGAATGACAATAGACAAAGCAAGGCTGAACCCAAAGCAGGAGACGAACAAACATGGTTGTGTTTCTTACAAACTTATTGCCTAAGAGGCTAAACAATTATTCAGATTGTCCATTTGTCTCTGTGTAGCCAACAGGCCTGACATTGTGCAATCACATATGAAGAAATTCTGTCATAACACATGAGCTGAGGGGAAGAGTGAATTTAGAGGAAATGATGGTGCTTACTTAACTAGGAAAACTGTCACCTCTCTTAATTAGTTAATATAAAAGACTTCATGGAAGAAGTGGAATTTCAGGAAATGTATAATTGCTCATTTCACTATGTGAATCACTGTGCCTGGCTTCTACAGGATTTGTATGCCAATAACATACTAGGCTTTTTAAAAAAAACGTGACGGTCATCTGTGCTTTCCTCAGGGTATCAAGTCAACCACTCTGTGGTTTCCATAATGTTCACCCAAATAAGTTATCTGGATTATAATATTAAAGAAACATATTGAATGAAATAAAGTATTTGTGATCAAAGATAAAACATTTAAATTTTAGTATTTGCTAAGTTTCTGTTAAGGAGTGTGACAGGTTCCTTTGTCCTTTATTTAACAGAGAAAAACACAGTTTAGATGGAATATATTATCATGGGAAGTATTATCCGTTAAGATGATTAAGATGGTTAGCTTTTTTGAAGCCTGTGCCTTTCCTTTGAAATGCTAAAGGAACTTTGTAAATATTTACAATAGAGAACAATGTATGGTATGCATTTAGCTTTACTACTGCAAATACAATTAATTTTAAATGTTCATATGGAGTCAGAACTAGTTATGTTCACTTTTTACCACAACCAGCTTGACATTTTATTTTTAAATCTGCAGCTATTTGTTTTGAAATTAATTTAACACAGTTTAGTAATTTTTTTATATTAGATTAGGAGAAGAAAGCAGAACTCAAAATACATCCTGAACCAATAAAGCAATTAAATATTTTTGGACACATACTTAACCATTCTGTGATTATAAAATCTGATATTATATATAAAAATATAATGAACAACAAATTCATTAGTCATTTGTACTGGGATTGATAATATAAAATCACTTAAACAAATAATTTGTTTTACATATATATATAAATGTAGCTATAGATATGGCCATATAATATACTTTCTTCACATGGCTATATAAAATTACTTTAAGAATTAAATGATCCAAAATATTTAGCATAGTAATAATAGCAGCACTTATAATCATTATTACAATTATTTTTATTACATTTTCATACCTGAAGACTGACTTTCAGCAAATGTATTTTACAGATGAGAAACCAGCAAATTCACTTAGGATAATGCTTATGCTTCTTGGTTCATTGCAATCATCTGTTGGTTCTAATTGAAACATTAAATTCATCACCATCTTCAATAATGTGCTTAAATTTCACAAGTATGAGTGAATTTTATTTTTTGGCAGCTCCTAGCAGGAACTCACTCAATATGTTCATACTTAATTGCTGTAATCATGACAAAGGATCTTTTTTAAAGTTAAGAAATTGTTATACCTTATAACGTATGTACACCGGGACACTAATTATTAACATTCTTGATCTTTTATGATAGTCATCCCGTTGGCCTCAATAACAGATTCAAATATAATGAACAATAAGCTCATTAGTCATTTATACTACGATTAATAATGCAAAATCACTTAAGCAAATAACTCTTTTTACAGTTTTTATTTCTGAATCTCTAAGACTGTTTTTCTATTTTAATTGATTGTGTACATAATTTCTCAGCAAGCTGGTGGCAGAATTAATATTATGAACTGAATTTATTAATTATAGATCTTAGTTTATTGGGCAAATTTTCTACTTAGAGACATTGGCTGAAATGTTAAGGGAAATGATTTGAAGAGTTTTTCAAGGAGTTAAAATCCAACAGGATTTGGCCATCTAAAGGCCCTTCAGATAATATTTCAAGGCATATCTATAGCATTATGTTCTCTTCAGAATGACATAGGCGATTACTGAGATACTGCCTTAGATTACAGTAAAGTAGGGATAAGATCATTGCAATTCCCCAAAAATATTCAGCTCCAAAGGGCTGTTCTGAAGTATTGCAATGACCAAACCCACTCTGCACAAAGGAGAGGGTGTGGTGCTATATAGGTGGATCACAAGCTAGTTCTTCCTGGGAAAGTCACCTCGAGTTAAAAGGAAAGGAAGCAAACCATGTCACAACTTGCATGAACTGTCATCAGAGTTTCCAAGTAAAAAATTCTTGGCTTCTAGACAACTGAATGAGACGAGGCTTTAGGTGGGCTACCTGAATAATTTCTATGACAGGCTTTATACCCACACTCTTTTTAATGCTTTATTACAAACAATTAGTGGCAACATACTTTAGGAATTAAAAATAAAACTCTCAACATTTGCTCCCATTGACTTATACTTTCTCTTAAGTAACTGTAAAAAGACTGAAAACCTCCATATTTGGTAATGTTAAATGGTGGCAGAAATAACATTACATCATTGTTCATTGAGGATTTGATGTGATTCCTAACTAACTTTAGCTGACTGGAGCAGTAATGAGGAATGCAAAGAAGATTTTGAATTCACAAATTGTCACCTTTGAACACTCTATTACTGTAACTCCTCTATTAAAATGGTGGAACAATACAGAAAAATTATTTTCCTAAAAAAAATTAAATGATGCAAGGGCATGTTCTCAATCGAAGCATGAACAGATAAATTAAATACCATGCAAACATATGAGAGAGGAGAATAAAAGTTCAAAATCTTGCAACCCAAAAGGCTATCAGAATCCATAAAAGGAACTGCAGCTTGTTCAACTTGTATGAATGCTGATGTGACAGATCTGATTTCGGGAAAATCACCTATCACATCAGCTGTTTAGCTACCTCTGCAACCCACTCTACCCCATTAAAGCCACTATTTTCTCCATTTTTAACATAGAAAAGACTGAAAAATGGTGAACTAGAATATTACAGTTTATCCCCAAACCTGCAATTGGAAAATATATTTACATTTGATGGAAATATATTTTAAGCAGAGCCTTTTCCATTTTCCCATGTGTCATACATATCTTACATTAAGTTACCTGTGCTTGCCTCACTCTTATCTATCTGCCTAACCCGTAGTACCCATCTTTCAAGATTCAGCTTAGATATCAGCCCCTTTTCTAATATCTCCGCTTTGGTTAACTGTACCCTCTACTTACCTTAAAGTAACACTCTTGTTTGGTCTGAATTGTGGTTATAATTTATCTGCCTGCTTCAGCTCTAGACTGCAAGCTTACTCAGGACAGCAATTTCTACTACTAACTACTTTCTCTCTAGTATTCAAAAGCAAGCCTGGCCCATGGAGGGTCCTTAAAACATATAGATGTATGAATTCTGAAAACCATGAAGTTGGGTGTTATTATTTGCATTAAGGCTATTTTTTTAAAGATTAATAACGTTAAATGATTTTGAATACTGAAAAGTAAGGACAAAAAAAATCATGTGATGTTATTTTTAGAAAGCTTGGAAAATCAGCAAGGAAAGCAAAGTCTTATCCACTTACTTTGTAAGATACTTCATATACCAAAAATAAATAAATAAATGTATAAATACATAAATAAATATAAATAAATAATTCTCATGTCCTTAGAAAGAAGAGATTTGCCATGGGTACCCAGAAGGAAGGTGTGCTCTGAATGGCTGTTTTAATTGATGAATTGAGAAGGGTTTTTCCATGAAAGAATAAGTGCCCCATCAGATGACACAAATCTGGGCAAAATATTCCCTGAGGGTAGGTTCAAATTTGAACACTGAGAAAAATGGCTATTTTATTTTCTCATAATCAAAGCTTGTGAAACACAATTTTCAAATGAAAATATGCCATGACATGACACAGAATCAAAGCACTGGTGATTTGGAGAGGCAGTCCTATTCACAGAACAAAGGTCAGTGTGAGAGGCAATGTTCTGGGTTCAAATCCCAGCTTGAATTTTTAGCTGCTTGAGCTTACAAAAGGTATTAAATTCTCTTTTGGATCTCAGTGTGAGAAATGTAGTTAAAATTAAATACATCTGATTAAAAGGACTGTTGTAAGACTTAAAGTTCATAGAAAACATATAGTATAAAGTCATAGTATAAAGTATTATGAAATATTAACATGGAAAAACATTTTTCAAACTCAAAGAATAGAGGGTTAAAATTGTCAGTGACAGAGGTCCAGGGAAGGGCAAGCTGTCATTATGGGTTTATTTAGTATTTTTTCCTTTTCTGGGAACATGAATGTCTTATCATTACAAATTAAAGGAATGCCACATTTAGCAGTGCTTTTCAAACTAATTCAAAAGCCAGACTTTAGTTTGCACACCACATAACCAAAATAATATGTATCTGTCACTCCCTAGACATCAAAGTTCTTATTCAATAACTAGTTCTCTTGTCTGTCCTGTTGGGAATTCTGGCTGTTTTGCTTTGACCAGCAATCCCTGGAATTATTATTTTCCTTCTTATTTTAGCTAATGGATAGAGGTATTGCTACGTCTTGTGTTTCTGGTGGTTCTCAAAATCTTGGCTCACAAGTGTGCTAAGGTATCAAACTTTGGCATTCTGTCTCAGGTACATTATGAGAAACAGAGACCATGTCCAAAGGTCACATTGAGATCCTTAGGGAAATAAAGCTTAGGACTGTAAGGATTGATGTTAGGGGAGTCCCTCTCCTGGGCACCAGCTCAAGCACTGATTTGTGAACCCATTGTGCCACAACAAAAAAAGTCAAGTAATTTTTCTTTTTCTTTTCTCTTAAAAAAATAATATAGTAATTACTTCACATGCAAGTCTGTTGTTGAAGAGATACTTTCACACCCATTATTGCATTTCCTTCTTCCCATCTCCCTCTGAAACAGGGAGAACAAGGATTATGCCCACTCCACATTTTCTAAATGAGTTCTTATGATTTATCCAAGCGACACTTGTACAATTCAAGAGACAGAAATTTAACCTGAACCCCTTGTGAGATAGATCGTCAGCCCTTTCCCCTGATGATCAATAGTTTCCAAGTGTGTTCCACTGAATTTTAGCTTCATGTGATGCAATAGGATAAAGAGTTCCTTTGTCAAGGAAGGTAGGATCCATTGTATTAAAGAAAATCCAGCTATTTACTACATTCCCTTAATATGGCAGTGTGTGTTATCAATAGGAAAGAAGAAGGAAAATGTACCACATTCTCTAAACTTATTTCACCAGCATCATCTACTAGTCAGAGATGATTACATTGAGAAGAAACTGCCTTATATCATGCTTATTGAAGAGAATAGATGTTGTAGTGGATGTCTAATAGTTCAAAATTCTGATTTAGCCATTGGCCCTGTCTTGAGCAGCTAGCGGCCATATTGCACCTCCAATCCCCCTGACATGGAGAGGGACACTGACCTTTTGCCCAAGTGTCCTGAGGCATTCACACTTTCACAGTCAAAGCCCCAAGAAAGTGGAGAAATTTGTTTTAATTTTCAAAATATTATAACGTGGAGAAAACAATCTACAGTTGTGACCACGTGTACCATTTTAAAAAGTTGCCTTGCTTAAGACTTTAATACACAAGTTAAAATAGCCATCCTTTATGTTTTTGAGTTGTGTTGAATCTGTCTGGGGAGCTTTTGGGGGGGGCATTTTGGAAAAGAGAGATGAATGTCACCATGTGGAAATAATAGTGCTTTTGGAAAAAAAAATTAAAAGAACATTATTTTGTGTTATGTACACTCATTCCCAGGGGACCCATATAGGAAAATAAAGAAGAAAACCTTCCCAACCACTGGTGAGACAAATGAAAGATTCTGTTTTCACTGGCTTACAAAATAATCCTCCAAATATTTAGCAACAGTACTTTTATTTCTCTCATTTCAGATGCTTCATGGGGATAAAAGACTGAATTTACAAGTGAAAAATAGCCACATACACAATTTCAACCATCCAAATTGAAAACTGGTAGCATCCCATGTTTTAATTAATAACATTACTGCATTAACTCACATGGGATTAATGTTAGTGAATGTGCTATAATCTCATTCCAAACAGGACTGCCAAATAGAGGAAAGCCTGCAGAGACAGATGCAGTAGATACGTGCCTGTGGTTAGGATTTTTACTTAAGAGAATTGAAATGCACAGCTGGTATAAAGGAACCATGAAGGTGAGGGAGGATATACCCATATCCTAAAAGGTGATCATTAACTTAAAGAAATAAGAATCCGCTCATCGACAGGGCTGGAAACATTTTCAGCTACTCAACTGTGCACTCAGACAAACTGGTTTGAATCCCAGTCCTGCTACTAACTAGCTATGTGACCTTCAGCATGTTCCTTAACCTTTCTCTAAGCCTCTGTTGCTTATTTGAAAGAAGAGATAATCATTTCCATTTCTCAGAGGTGTGGTGAGGGTGAAATAAGATCATGATATAAAGAGTAAATGTTCTGATGTGGTTGAATCATTTAATAACTATTCTCTTCATCTGTAATCAAAATGGGGGTAGGGTGGAGGGAGGCTGATAATTTGAGAAACTTTATAAAACTGATGACTCTGTCCTGTTCAGTAAAGAGTCAAATAAACCATGATCCCTGGAAATGCTCCTCAGAAACACTGCAGTATATTTTATCTTTTTCTAGATTATTATTGCATGTTCACCACAAGGATTACCTACCAAGCAGTGAGCAAAACAAGATCTGTGCCCAACTTCTGAGATTTTAACATTTGTAAGTTTACGATATTTTTAGTGAAATTGCTGAAAAACAAAACAAATACTCTTTTGTCTAAAAAAGCAGAGGCTGAGAAAGGAATCAATAAAATCTGTAAAATCATCCCAACTATAGAGAAAAATGACAGATTTGTTTACAAAAATCTGATATAATATAATAGGATGAGAAAAATAACCTATAAAACTCAAGAGACAGAAATTTAGCTCAAAAAAGGATGAGCTGTTTCACACAGTAAATAGTATAATACTTGTTATCCTCGTAAGGTAGTTTAGAGTGAAATATAAATCAGTTCCAAAATAATTAGCTAAATGCATGGATGGCAGACCCATAATGGACTTCTGAGAGAAATCAGAATGTTTGTGGTTTATCTAGAATCTTCTGAGGTCACTATGATAGTTGGAAAGCACATCCCACAAAACATCCCTACTCATCATAGTATTAATTTGGTTATTTTAAAATTTTAATGCTCTTACTTGGAAGAGAGCGTTTGGTTCATATTTAATTGCAGTTTTGTTGCTGTAAGGTGAGCAGGTTATCAGAAAGATATTCTTGTGTTTTGTTAAGTTCTGGGCTACCTAAGGCCCTTCTGCTCTCTGCATACACAGTGGGCTGGAGACAGTTACTCAAGTTCCTGGAGACAGCTTATCTCAGCCAAGAAACTGTAAGTCAACTTCTTACTCATCAAGCTAGGACTAGAGAGAACAATGCATGACCGATAGTTACGTTCTTCATCCATGTTCATGGATCATGACCAGAGATTGGGAAAGCAATTTATTTGACATTAGCCTGTTTATTTACCAATTTTAGCTTAATTTTCTAGACATTTCCTCATGACTAGAGACACCTGAAACTTGGAAGAGAGACAATGACTGCCTATAAAGACAAAAAGGCAAGATAAATTAGTTTTCTTTTGAAGAAATCTGAATTGCTTTAGAGTGTCTGTTTTCTGTTTCAAAAAAGTTGGCATTGGCCTTGGACTAACTTTATCATGATGAATAATAATCATTCTTTATTTGGTTATAGTACCTTCTTGACTGAATGGTAAGTACCAGCTGTTAAGATGAAAACCACCATGGCATTACACATGAGTGATACTTCTCAGGCGATTGGTTCTGTGGTCTGATGTCCTTGAAGGCTGGCCTGGGAAATTGGCAAGGCGATTGTTCACTCCTCCACTCTATTTATATACAGCTATTGAAAGTTAGAGGCTTTCTCCCCGGCTTGGCCTCTTTAATTGGAGAGCAAAACACAATTCCCATTAAGATGCTACTTGAAGCAAGGAAACTGCATTCATATCCTGTGAGCCAATGTGGATTTTTCCACTCATGCCCATCTAAATGTCTCAGTTCCTGAACGCAAGAATGGGGGTGTGAGACGCTTAGCGTTTCCAGGATTTGGGATGGGGGAATCCTGTGAGCGCTGGCTCATGACTTGAGGAAATTTATCTATTCTGAGAAACTCGTAGTTACTTATCCTTCTAATAATTACTCATTTCTAATTTGAGAGTCATTTGTGAGACAAGAGTCTTGCTTCAGTGATTCACTCCTCTCTTTCCCGGGGATTAAGTGCACCACCGGACAAAGTATAATGTGAGTTGCATCATTTTACACTACAAATGAGACCAATATGAGATATTAAAGAATGGACGTTTTCCAGGGTCCAATTCTGCTTTCTGTCAACAGCAGGATTAACTTTAAGGGCATTCTTTTTTTCTCTCTTTCTTTTTTCTTAAGTATCTCTAATTCTAATGTCATGTGCAAGGGGCTCTCAGAATGAGACCAGTACGGAAAACATGTGTAAAACCTTCTGTTTCTAATCCCACAGAGGACCCTTAAGTGGTGGTCCTTTGAGGTTGGCCTTTGTTTGAATTGTGGGAACCAGGCTGAGGGACAGGAACTGTCCCTAACTGAAGAAGCTCAGACTATCTGCATGCATGAGCACACACACCACATGGTGACCAGGTAGAGCCCAAACACTCAAGTGGCAGAGGCGAAGACAGCTTTATGAAAAGCTCAGTCAGCTTATGAGACACGTGCGCATGCACGCAATGCATAAAATTAGGGGCCAGAATGACTGAAAATAGATGATAGATATAAAATAATAATATAGACAGCAACCAAGAAAATACTAAGATGTAAATATAGATACAAAGGTGTACAATTAGTAGAAGACAAATGCCTTCAATGAGTACAGTTAATTTCCTTAGGGCTCAATGTAATTTGTATGCCCTTCCGGTTTTTGGCAAGAAACCTCTGGGAGTTAAATGGACAGAATTATTATATTCCTTTTACAACCAACAGCAACTTGCATTAGTTTAAGAAGAGGAAATCTTTTGGGGGTGGTAGTGGTTGCATAGATGTCCTGGTCCTATCATTAGATAAGTCACCTGACCTCTCTGGGCCTTAGTTTTCCCACCTGTAAATTGGGTTAATAGTCCCTTCCTTTGCTGAGATAATCAACATAAGACTACTGTCTTTAAAGAGCATTTTTGACCTTTGTTCATATAAAAATGAATGCTCACTCATTCTTTTGATTCACTATAACTTCTGCACATTTACTTCAGACCAAGACCATAAAAGATTTATTTTGTTTTCAAAAAAGCAGGTCTCCATTTAAAAGGTAAGATGTTCTTATAATAAAGTAAAGAAAAGAATGTGGATTTGGGGTTACAAATTGGTATTAGTGCTCTGATAGGATGCTTTAGTTATCTGTTTCTAAACATTTGCACTTATACCTAATTCCTTTGCATTACTGTATTTACTCCTGATCATTAGAGATAATTTGTTATCTCTTATCAAGTTACCTAAAGAAGGCAGGAGGGAAGGAAGGAAGGCAAGAAGGCAAGAAGGAAGGAAGGAAGGAAGGAAGGAAGGAAGGAAGGAAGGAAGGGGAAGGGAAGGGAAGGAAGGAAGGAAGGAAGGGAAGGAAGGAAGGAAGGGAAGGAAGGAAGGAAGGAAGGAAGGAAGGAAGGAAGGAAGGAAGGAAGGAAAGAGAAAGAAACTACTGAAAATTTTAGTATGTCTAATGTTAGAATTTCACGTACCAGCATCATTCTATCACTCTTAAGCTAGAGCAATAAAACAAATTGACAGTGTTTCTCTTGGGGTGTGTATATGTGTGTTACTTTACTCCAAAACATAAATACATAGACCTGCATGTTTATTAACCCCTCCTCTCTCCTTTCCTTAAGGCAGAGCCTCATACAAGTCCACACTTCTTGTTTCTACTTCCTCATCCCTAATAACCTCCTTACCTTACCCCACACTGACTTCTGATCCCATTTCCCACTGAAACTATTCTTGCCAAGGTTACCCAGTGAACACACCTAACTCACTCTCTACAGCAATTAACTCTATCCTCCGTGTTTTCTTCCTGAAACTTCTCTCCACCTAAGAGCTTTTGACACCAATCTTTCCTGTTTTTATTTTCTTGACTTTTTAGTCATCTATGAGAATTCCTGTTTGTCTGCTTAGCCTTTAAGTGTTGTGTTTACCAGGCCTGTGTCCTTACCCTCCTTTTTCTTCACATGCTCTCACTGGGTGATTTCCCTCACACATTTTTTTATCTCAAGTCTAGATCTCTTCTCTGAAGCTTCAAGCCAATGTTTCCAGCTGTCTTCCAGAATTCTCCACCCACAGGCATCGTACATGCAAACATTTAAAATCCAACTCTTTATCTTTTGCCCAAACCTACTTCTCTTCCTGCAATTTCTGTCTCAGTAAATGCCCCACCACCCACCCCATCATCCAACTTCATCTGGAAGCATCTTCTCATCCCTCACTTCTGATCAATTAACCATCCTGTCCCTTCCTCCCTATTTCCACTATCAATGTTCAGGACTTGGTCATTTCTCACTTGAATTACTGCAAAGGCCTCCTTTTTATATCTCTGATTCCAGTCTTTCTTTCTGTGATCAATTCTCCACCATGCAGCCAGAAAGATTTTTCTCAAAAAAATCATCTAATAATGTCATTCCACCTCTTTATTCTCAAGGCTTGAAAGCTTTCTGTTTAACTTCATGTTAAAACCTAAACTCTTTGTCCTGATTTTCTAGTACTTTAGTGTCTCCTCTTACCTGTCTGTCCAATTGTCTTCCAGCACACACACCCTCTGCTCTGTGAATCTACATGAATCGCAGTCTCTTGAAGCAGCCATGTTCTTTCCACAACTGTGTTTAGCAATGTTCTTTACTGACTGTGGAGCGTCTTTTCCCTCTGGCTTGGTGGGGTATTAGGATTGTCTCCTTGTCTTCTACCCTGTCTGACAATGTACTACTGACAGAGAGACCTGGGTCTTACACCTCTCGTTCCAGTATTCCCAGAAGTTCTGGGTAAAGCAAAATGTAATATATAAATTAAAATCTAGTTTTTAAATTTCAAAGTCTTATAAAAGTTATTTCAAAATTTCTATATTATTAAAGCATGCTTTATCTCCTCTTCTGTTTTTAGTTTTATTAAATTATATACTTACAGCCTTTTCTGATAGAAAGAAACTAAATTTTTGTTTATTACCCTGTCAAATTTCTAACAGACATACTTAAATTGACTCCTTCAATAATCAGCTACAAGTTCTTTTGGAAGATCCCAACCAGTAATCATGAATCGTTGACATTTTTTTTTTTTTTTTTTACTATTCTGATCAGAGTATTAAAATGTCACAGCTTGCTATCAAACTAAGGAAAAGACAAATTATAAATTATCAAGTGAAATGCAAAGTCTATGTGCAGATTTTCTTCCAGGAGAATTAAGCTTTAAAATTCTTCTGCCTTGTTTGGTAATTAACATTACTTCTTGATTTATTTTATGGATAATGAACAACGCCTACCACACAATTGTTTTTACTTATTTATTTGAGGATCTCTGTGAGCTCCTCGTGGGCAGGGACCATGCCTATCTTTTTGACATCATATCTCCAGCACAAAACCCTACCCGTAATTGGTGCATAATAAACATTATTTTAAATAAATGCTGAAATATTTAGTTTTATGGAGTCTTATAAAAGTCCAATTTTTATACACATAAAAGACAAAATTAATCTGCCAAAGACGAGAGAAAATGTCACCCAAGCTCACAAAAATTGTACTAGGACAACATTTTATCATGAAATGCCAGAGAAGAGGTTGCTTTTTTCCCCCCAATTTCATGTCTTTTTAAGCTTGACTCTTATACACAACTTTTTAAAAGCTTTGTAATTCAAAGTAACCTTTTGGTCAGCCAAAGCCAGTCCACTAAGTGAATCTGGGATGAGTTTAGTACTTATAAACTTGGCATTAATTCTATGGGAAACAAGACACAATGAAATAGATTTCTATTTCTAAGTCAGAGAAGCAAAGACAAACTTTTTAAGAATTACTCCATGTACAAGAACACAAACATTGGGTTCAGAAGTATCCATTAACCCAAAAAGATTTTTCAGCAATAAACTTTCCCAGTATTATAAGTGTTCCTTCTACAGCTTCTTCATTATTGACCATTTCATCAGGAAGTCATACCACATCAAGGGATGCTCTTAATAGACTCAATATTCTCCATTTAATACCATTTAAGCAAGCTATTGTCTTCATATTCATAGTTGTTAAAAAAGAAGAGAGTCTTTCCAAAGAATGTACATCTGGTTAGGAGAGAATAGGATAAACCCAGAGTTCCAAAAAGTGACATTTTGGTTCTCTGCTTCAGCACAAGGAAAGCAGAAATCGGCAAGTCCTCAGTTTTCAGTGGTGCGAGACCTTGGAGTCCAAACCCTGATTCAGACATGGGTATTGCAAAAACAGAATGAGATAGCCTGCTAAGGTGGCTAGGCTTGGAATGGTCAAAATACATTACAGCTTTCTGGAAAATGTCACTCTGTTTTGTAATAAAGCTGGAATGACTTCCCAAACAAGAGGCTGTCAATGAAGAAAAGCACAAACTCTCCCGTTTTCCGAATGCAAGGAGAAAATAAGTTGGGTAATTGTTTTAAAAAAGGAATCCAGGGAAAAGGGGACTCTGTCAATGATAAGCATTTCTTTTATTCTGTGTGTTTAGTATAGGAAAATAACACATTGAAAGTTGGTCAAACATGGTTAGAATTAGTCTCTGCAGAGTCCCTGAATTTTGTGTTGAGAGTGTTCTCTAACTAAGTTTTTTGTGTTCTATTCCCAAATGGATAAACAGGCAGACAGAGAAAAAAGTGAGAGCAACTGAAATAGCATAAAAACAAGTGCACTAACTGTGTAACTTCTGCAACACTGTGCCTTTTTTCTAATTCTGTTGTCTAAATTCTGTCTAATCCCAAAAGCCAACTCCTCTTCGACTAACTAGCTATCACCTCCAGCACTCCGTACTCTAAGAAACATACCCGTGCTCTGCCTTATATGCCTGGTGTGTGTGTACTTACACTTTTCAGCTCATGTAGACATCCTTGCTTATTTCTGCAATGTCCAGCACGGCCATGGAATCTAATATAGTTTTTTTGAGTATTCATCCCTTTAATTTTTTAAACTTGTGAGCATTTGATCATACTCTAACTGCTATATATAACGAAACACTTAATTTAAAAACATTTACTATCTTCAAAGTGATTTACATAATGAAGATAATTAGCATGATCATGGTACAACTATCTTTTCTTCTCTTTTTAACTTGTTAGTTCCTAATGTTCATAATGAGCATTCGTGCTGATATTTCCTGCTTCTATGAACTGCAATGGTCATTTTTATACCTAGTAATTCTCATATAGGTCTAATATCTTCCCCACACACACATCTGGGGTTTGCCTTATCTTGAATCCCTCTGCTCTCACTCCCTTAGGCATTTCATTCACATCCTTATTTTTTTAATTTGGTTTGAAATAACCCAAGGTTTCCTGCCCTATAATTCAGTGGTAAGTATTTGGGTTCTAGGGTACTTCATGCAAATGAAATTGGGATTTTACATGATAGAGGAAGTGAAGGGGACTTTTGATTATCATTCTGAAACAGGAGACCCGACCCAGGTTGGTGGTGATGTTACCAGGAAAGGGAAATGAAGAGGAGTCAAGAAAATGAACACTGGACCCCGAGGATCTGACACAAGAGCTAAAATTACAAGAGGCTTGTTGGTGGAAGACGTGTCATAATATGCTCATAATGCCTTCGGCTATGACGTTTGCTAGAGAAGGGACAAAAGCACAGCTAATGGAGCAGGTACTAAGAGAAAGAGCCTGTCAGCAATGGGGTCGTCCCATCAGAAGGGGAGCCAGTAGATCTCCATCACAGTGGCCAAGGGGTAAACTTAGACCCCGGGCAGGCTAGAATCAATGGCTGAAAGGCAAGTTTAGTAATGAGAAAGGGCAAGACTGACGGGATATCTAGGCGGGAGCTGTGCTCATTTTCCAGCAGACGATATAGTCAGATTCAAGGTCTTTGTGTGTAAGAGGGAGCCCCTGAATGGTGGCTGGCTGAAGCTTCAGAGATCTTTAGTCATAAGAGGACTGGGGTGCAAAGCAGAAACCAGAATAGTACTCGAACCACACGTAATAAAGGACAAGTGTTAGAAGACGAGAGAGGGAATTGTGACTAAGTACACGCGAGTAGCCAGAGTATACCATCAACCCTGCTAGGAAGAAGAAATTGGTGCCAGCCTCCTCCGCCTTGGGGCAGATGGAGTTCTGAATTTGTTTCTTTTGTTCCAGTTAATGGGCAGGGCTCTGATTACAGGACCATTTGTACCTGTGCTGCATGATTCAGGGACGGGCAGGTATCAACACAGAGGAAGAAGATAGGAGTTTGAGTTTGATCTAGGCTTTGGGCACTCCTAGTGTCTCCAAGAGCCTGCCGTGCCTGGCAAACTCCAGTGTACTGTTCAAGTCTCAGATCCGATGTTTCTGTTTCATGGAAGCTTTCCTCCGATTCCCCACGCACACTTGAGAAGTGATAGCCACCACCACCACCATCATTGTCATTACAATTATTATTTCCTTCAGGATCATTACTATCATCTCTGCACATAAGCCCTCTGATCACTTGAAATGTCATCCAACTGCTCACAATGGATTGACATTATTTTTAAAGAGTTTTCACTCCAAAATTAGATACAATATTTTAAATAGGACATGACTTAGAGGCTTATCCAAATCCTGTGAATCCTGTTTAAAGTATAAATGGAGTGCGCCAGTTCAGATGCTTTTGGCTGGACAGAGCAGAAAATCAGTCTCCAATTGGCTTAAACAATAAAAGGAATTGCTTGGCTCGTTTGATGAGAAGTCCATAGGGAAGGCTGATTTCAGGTGTGGCCTGGTCTGCTGGCTCAATGATATCACCAAGGAAAGAGGTTTCCTGCCTTCTTTTCTGCCTGTGCAGCTGGCTTCTCTCTGAGGCAAGCGTGCCAGCATTGCTAGGCTACAGATATCTTTACTTATGTAGAGCAGGAAATATCTCTGCCACAGCATTCTAGAAAATATCTGGCACTTCACTGTGATTGGATCATGTTCAAGGATTTGCCCGTTCAGGAACCTATCACTTTTTTAATTAGCTAAGTAGAAGTCATGTGCTCTACCCTGGATTCTGAGGTGATGTCAGTTTTCCCAGAAGCACATCAATCCTAAAGTAGAAATTAGAGCTGCTGCGAAGGAGGAAGGGAAGAATGAACACCGAAAGAGAGATCAATCAGAGTCCTAAGGTGCAAACGAGGAACTAACTCTAGTAAACATAAGGAAATTATTAGAAAGACATTGGGCAGCTCGACAAACTATCGGAGAGGCTGGAAAACCAGGTTGAATAGAAATGCACATATCACTTTGCTAGGGCTGCTGCAAACTACCACAAACTGGGAGGCTTCAACGAAAGCAATTTATTCTCACAGTTCTTGAGGCTAGAAGTCTGAGATGAAGGTGTCAGAAGAATTGGTTCCTTCTGGGGGCTGTGAGTGAGAATCTATTCCATGCCTCTCTCCTAGCTTCTGGTGGTTTTCTGGCAATCTTTGGAGTTCCGTGGCTCACAGATGCATCATCCCATCTCTACTTTCATGCTCACAAAGTGTTCTCCCTGTGTGAGTGTCTATCTCTGTATCCAAACTTCCCTTTTATAAAGACTCAGTCATACTGCACCAGGGCCCCCACTAATGACCTCCTCTTAACTTGATCATCTGCAAAAACCCTAGTTGCAAATAAGGTCTCATTCAAAGGTACTGGGGGCCTAGGCTTCAGCATCTTTTGGGGGGTACAATTTAACTAATAATAGTACGAGATCAACTCACACCATGGCAACCATGTAACTAGGTACCACCTGTGGCATCTCGGCCACTGGTTACTTGTTATTTCTACCAGCTGTAGCAACCCCTGAAGCTGTCCCTGCTTTACAGTGTCACTGCCTCATGACAGCTCTTTGACATCAGAGTGTGGGGAGAGGGAACATCCAACTTCTCCTTCCCTTTTCCTCCCCCAAGATTCACAAAGTTTGATTTTCTTTCAACACAGGAACGTCTTCAGTTGCTGGGCAGCCCAAAATGAGAACTGTCTACTATGGATGGCAACCAAACTACCATGTGGCAAAGGTGGATATGTTCCTGCTTTTGTATAAGGAGAGGGTTGGGGGAAAGACATGTACTTACTGTGTTCTGAAGGGGCCATGGGATCTGACTCTGATAAAGAATAAAAAGGAACGGAAATGGCAGTCTGGAAAAGCCAAAGGCAAACTCCCCCTGTTCTGCATTTTGTGTTGAGGTGACTCAGTTTATCTTCCTCTATCTGTGGATGAAAAGAAGCTGTGTTTGGTGATTCTTTTACGCGAGGCAGTGCACGTGAGCAGAGCTCAGCCACACTATGCCCAGGAGGGAGGGGCTGCTTCCGATGCTGCCACAGAAGAGCAGCCGAGCCCACAATCAGAGTTGTCCTGATACCTGTACCTTGGCCAACTCCCCGGGGCATCCTAATTAGGCCCAACCCAACACTGCCCTATTGGCTTTGGAAATAATATTAAGATGCCTGTGTGTCTAATACTACTCATTAATAGGCTATTTTTGATGCTCTAGTAAGGTTGTAATTCATTTCTGGTGATAACTTTTTATATGTCCATCTAACTTATAAAGCTGTAATTTGCTGGAGGTTAGAGAATATCTCATTTATCATAGTGTTTTCAGTGCCAAGATGGCACCTGGCACACTTTTGATGGCCAGAAAATGTCAGATGAATTAGTGAATGGATGGGTAAAAAACCACAGCTGTGTGGGTGTTGATTTTGAGGGTCAGGCAGGGACGGGAAAGTTATTAAGAATTTTAAAAGGCTCCAAAATTGAGGAGAAAACTTTCCCAGCTCAGTTCTACTATAATCCATGACTGTACCTTATTTTTATCATAGCCATGGTGCATCCTAAAATAATAGGTAACAAACAGAGGTAGCGGATGTAGACTTACTCTCCCAGAAAGGCAGGGCTTGCTTGGCCCTGTGTTTGCATCTCAGCAGAGGTTTCTAACACGGGGCATTAGGCTATTTCTGCTCCTTCTCCAATGAGAAAGCCTAGAAACTAGCAGAGATTTTGCCAACAGATTTTCCCAACTTACATCTTCTTTAGGTGACCTTGAACTAAGTTTTCATTAAATCTGTTCCAAAGTGTGACTTATTGGCATTTAAAAAAAAAACAAAAACCCTCATATCCTAGAAATCAAATAAATAATAAGCAAAAAAAGAAAGAAAAGAATTTAAAATCTGAACCAAGAACAGAATTTGAAATGTTTTAACCTGTGTGGTGTTCAACTCTGAAAATGCATTAGCTCAGCCTTTTGACTTTGATTTCCCTCATAGCTCTAGAAGAAAACAAGAATTAATTTCAAACAAAAATCTGTCTTATTTGTATAATACAAGTTTGAACTTAGTTAGAAAAAAACATGTTTTTTAAATTAAATTTCCTTTGAAAAACAAAGGCTTAAGTTAAGAGGAAAATGTTTTGGAAAACTTGAAGTTTCAAAAAATAAAACTTGAAGAAAAATAAAAATGGTTTTAGGGCTTTCTGAAAAATCCCTAATAATGCTGAACCCTCCTTCTTCCATTTATCATAGGAACTGATCTAAACACTCTTGCTGTCCCAACGTAAAAATGTAAACTCTTTGGAGGTGCTAATTAAGAGTTGATTACTTTTTCATTATTACATCTCTTGTAATACATCTTTTCTATCCTTGTTTATATTTTTCAATTAAAATGCCAATGATTTGATATTGTGAGTTTTAAAATTTCAGACATTTACTTCTCATTGTGGAACAAGTATGTTTGACCAGCAATGATTAGAAGTATACAAACTAAATGCACTGATTCACTTTTTATCCTAAATTATTGATTTGGATTCTTTTCAAATTAGAAACACAAAATACTTAATTGAGCTTCAATTTTCTAATATATATATATATATATAATGTTTTTAAAAATACTTATCTAACAAGCATGTATTAAGGACTAAGTATATGGTGCCTATTAGGTGCACGCCCAAAAAGAAAGATTTTTAAGCTACTCCTATGTATCTCCAGTGTGTAATCTTTATTTCTATCATACTTCAGACCCAGCTTCTAGACTTCTGGAATAATTTTCCATTTCATTGTTATGAAGGTATTTTGTTTCCCTTGTTCAGTATCTGTGATTATTCTCCTATTCTAAAAATCTTCCATTTATCCATTTTATTGCATGAATAGTCTGCTAGTGTTACTATGTCAGGCTTTAGTCAATGAACCCATCGGCATTTTCACTAGTTTGTAGTAATAAGAAGAATCACATTCTTATTATTAAATCTCATGATGGTTTGGGCAGGGGCAGTAAACTCAAACATATTTATTGGCCAGGAGGTTAACATAAAATGTGAAGAAATAATAATAATAATAATGATAGTGGTAGGCTTTTGGCAAACTGGGGAATATACGCTCTGCCTAAAGGCATTCAAATTCATGTAAGACATGATGTTAGCCAGATAAAACATAGCTGTTAAGTATTTTCTGTCTGTCTGTGGATTTTGATTTTCTTTCTAACCTTTTGGACAATGATAAGACAATGTAGACACCCCCCCCTTTTAAAACACAAATACCAAGCTGTTGCTTATTCCTGACTGTGATAAAAATATGCAACTTAAAATATTTTCTGATGAGAATGCTGTTAATTAAAATAATAAAAATACAATTAACCGAAAACCAATTTTCATTACCAGGTTGACCTACGAGAGCCATATGGCATACTGAATTCCCAGGAACTCTTAGGATTCTATTGCTCTTTCTTTTAACGTGAATTAATTGTTTGAGAGCTCTTGTCGGTAAATTTTTCTCTGTGTATTTACTAGGAATCATTAGACATGGTGTTTGTTTCTATAGTGTTGACTAAATTCAACCCAACACTCCTCAAATCATTCTTCTCCAAATTCAGAGGGAATGCTCAATTTATCACCACAGAGAAAGAATAATGGGAAAGAACAACAGCTGCTTTAAACAAATCTTACAAACACAATTTAGCACAGACACAGAACAGGAAGAGAAAATAAAGATTGACTAATCGCCAGTGGACCAGGGAGTGCCCTGAAGCCCTGAATCTGGAAATTATTAATTCCTATTTTTTCTCTCACCTCCCCAAAGGTTCAGTGAGTACATTGATGTCTGGAATAAAATCTACACAAGATGCATTTTCACCACAGCATCTGTTTTTCTGGGAACTCCATCGCCTGCTTTCTTGCTGCCTTTAACCTTTTTGTCTGAAGCATGTTCTGGCAGCCAAAGATGTGTCTGAATTACTTTGTGTTTTCAGGAATCCCACTTTCTCTTCACTCATAAAATCTGCAACCTGGTGTGGGGATGTTTGAAATATGTTTCCCGAGTCCATACATTTTCAAGGAGGGTAATGGAATTTAGTCACTTTAGATCCACCCACATTTCAATTCTTATCCCACCCAGAGATCAGGGTTTCCTTTTGTCAAATGGTCTGTAGTTAAAACCACAAAACCTCTGGTGATCAGTGAAATCATGTCATCTTTGCCTGATGAATGAGGTAGCTATTAGATCTCTGTTCTTTTGTGAAAAGAGTACAAGATGAAGTGAATATAGAAAGGAAAACCAACATAGTTTTTAAGAGCAAAAATATTTAAGTTTGAAAAATATTTCAGATTTATTACACTATTGTTGGCACCAAACCTAGAAGGCTTTGTTATGTTAAAAACATGTTTTTAAAAAGCAACCATTTTAAGAGTATGATGAGCCTAAATTGTGTATCTCTCAAATAAACTTCTTCCTTTACTGAACCAGAACCAAATGTGTTACATAATGTGAATAAGATAAAACCACAATCAGTAACCTTCCTCTTCCAAACGGACGTGAGTTTTCAAAATGGCACGGACTAGTTACACCATTTTCAGTGTTAAGAATCATGTGAAAGATCATAGCTACAATGATTAAAATTTTCCAGAGACTATTTTATAAACCCTTGTAGTGACAATTTCTCTGTTTCAATTCCAGGCTGTGGAAGGTATTTCTTTCTTTTTTTAAATTTCGGAAATGCTGCATTCCATTTTTTTCAAACAGAGTACTTAGAAAAAACGATTCTATTGCAATTTAATGAAAGTAACTAGGTCCATTAACTTTACACTAATTAATATGTAAACTTGGATATTTAATTAGCCTTTGTAACTCTATAAATTACAAAGTACTTTTCTAATTATTTGAAGGAAACTTATATAAAGGCATATGTTTTTAGAGGGAAAACCTTATCTGTATAATACTATGCATCCATTCTCCCAATAAAACACTATGGATAGTGTAGATATGTAGATATTTGTGTGTGGTGTTTGTTATCACATATAAATACTAAGCTCAAAATGTACCTTTGGAAGGCTTGTGTGTGAATTACCTATTCAAGTTAAACAATTGCATTTACGCTAAAAGAAAGACTTTACATCTGCTAAAGCACTTGAGCAACCAGAAAGTAATGCTCTATTAAAATGTTTTAAAAATTCATTCCATATTTGATGATAGAGAATCTTCAAGTATCAATTTCAGTCGTTTTTATGAAATTATTAAAGCATCACTTTAGGCTTAACTTCTTTAATAACTAAACTTTATCTAGCACTTTCACTTGTCCCATTTAAACCTCATGCATATGAAGAAACTTGGACTCAAAAAAAATAAGTGATGCTCTTTAAGGTTGTTGAGAATAACAGATGGAAATAGGGTTGAAATCTCTATGTTCTGACTCCAGAGCTGCCCCTTAGAACAGTGGTTTCAATGACCCAGAGGAAGAAATAAATACACTGATATTCATGTTTGAATTACTAGTTTTACAAAATAATGCTTCTTATTATTGTATATAAATCATTTCTATTTTAAAATTACGTGTGTGTATGTTAAAACTGGTTATAAGCCACATCTAAATTGATTTCACAAACAGTGGATGACAGTTCACAAATGGGCTATGGCCACACTTTGAAAAGCTATACCACAGGGTCCCTCATTGCAGGACTGTCTCTTGTAACCTATATAGTTGCACAGGGCCCCATGTTCGGAGGAGCCCTTGGTTTAATGCTCTGATGTCATCATCTTGAAATTCTTAATAATTTTATCTCTGAGCTTGTGTTTTAGAAGTGAAGTCCAATGGGACAATGGAACATGAACTGGAGCAGAGATATGTGCAATCTGTATGTCTACTGTTCCTTGCCACCTCTTCACATCAGCATTCACCATGGCCCATGAGCATGGAATCTAGCAGACCCACAATGTATGGGAATTTAGCAAGACTCAAAGTGAGAACAAGGTAACTGTTATGTCTATGACTAAGTGGGGGCAATGATTGCTTTGAGAGGCCATGCTTTCAATTCAAAATTGAACTTGAGAAACAAGGCAATGACATTCTAAAACACAAATTACACAATGGCCTTCTCATATCCTTTATTATTTCTATGATTTTCCTGTATTAGCGAACCACTTACACTGAAAATGATGACATAGAAAGAAAGGGAAAGATATGGCAACTCAGAGTTCCTTTTCCTTTTAGTCCTTTCTTAACCATCAGTGAGATACAGACACAGCATGTTGGTAGAAAGTGTATGTGTCAAGAAATGTAATAGAAAGAGTTCATTTAGTTTTGTGCAGCATTTTCAGTGTTTTGGTAAGAATGAATACACATACATGTATTAGTTATAAAATACAAATTGTGTAATTTTGGTGATTCTGCATATGAGTTAAATGCTTTGCATTTAAAATTGTCATTGCACAGAATAAAGATAGATGAATGATAAAATTCAAGCAATAATTACAACTTTTTTTTCTTAGAATGACATTAAATAGTAAATAAAAACCATGATAAGTCAAGAGAGAGAGACCACCAAAGAAAGAAAAAAGCTTTTTAACACCGTTAATGGCACAGTTTTCCTGTTTTTTCAGTATGGTGCCTGACATTTGCATTTTGTTCTGGGCCCTGTAAACTATATAGTTGGCTGTAGCAGATTGAATGGTAAACCCTCCAAAATGGTATGTCCCTGTATTAATCTCTGGAACCTGTGATTATTACCTTACAAGGCAAAAGAGTATATATTACCTTAAAAAACCAAAAGATGTGACTAAGGATCTTGAGAAGAGGAGCCTATGCTGGATTATCTAGGTAAACCCTAAATGCAATCATATTTGTAAAACAGATACACAGAGAAGAGAGAGCAATGTGACCAAGGAGGCAGAGATTGGAAAGACAGGGCCACAAGCCAAGGAATGTCTGGAGCCACTAGAAATTGGAAGACACAGGGTACAGAATCTCCTCTAGAGCCTCCGGATGGAGCACACAGCTGGGCAGACACCTTGATTTCAGACTTCTGAACTCCAGAACTGTGACAGAGACAATTTATGTTATTTCAAGCCACCTACCTTGTTTCCTCTAAAGTAAGACCTAGCCGGACCATCAGCTCTAAAGCGTCTTTTGGAGCAAAAATTAATATCAGACCCAGTATTTATTGTATATTATATTATATTATATTATATTATATTACATTACATTATATTATATTATATTACTATACCCTGTCTTATATCACATTAGACCTGGTATTATATTATATCATATTATATTATATTATATTATATTATATTATATTATATTATATTATATTATTATATAATACCAGGTATTATATTATATTATGTCATGTCATGTCATGTCATGTTATATTATGTTATATTATATTATACCCAGTCTTATAGTAAAACAAGACCGGGTCTTATATTAATTTTGGCTCCAAAAGACACATTAGAGCTGATGGTCTATCCAGCTAGGTCATATTTTCAGGGAAACATGGTAGTTTGTGGTAATTTATTACACAAAGCCCTAGGAAACTAATACCCTGACTCTGTTTCATTGAACCATTTTCTCAAACAATACATGTGCCTTTTGCTTGAGAAGAGTTTGTCCATGACACCAGCCTGTGGAGGTCTCTTCCTTCTCTGGATGTGGCTGCACCTGATCTTCTCTGACCATGAGGATGGCAATTTCTGATCACTTTACACACTAGTTTCACCCCCTTCTTTGGCTCTGGGAATGAAGAGCATACTCAATGCCCGTGCCCTCTAGGCTGCCTTGAATAATGCTAATTTCACAGAAAATTCTCAGTGGATTCCTGCCAATTAACCACAGGCTTGAAATACTGATGAGGTTTTTATTCTATTTTTATTTTTTTCTATTTAACATTTAGAGAACTTATCCTAGGACACTAATCTCCCATCCCTATTTGAAATGAAAAGAGAAACCTTTAGTATTGAATCTCAGGCAAATACATTTTATTTTAACAAAGTGATTGTTGTACAGAGGCCTAAAAGGGATTTAAATCCCAAAGATCTAATAACCTTATTTTTGCTCCTGAAGAAGGCCAGCCCAAGGTGGCCTGTACACCAGTGGCCTTTCTTCTGCTTTATCAGATATTGTTGCTCTGGTGACATGTGGTGGGATTTAAGGCTAACCCAAGAGACCTTCTGGGACAAGGTCTTGTCCAGAGCCTTTGAATTGCAAGTTGGAATGGAACAGTCTACCTAAGACATACAGTACACAAGTCTCATTGAAAGGATATATGACCCTTAACTTAAGCTTTCTTTTAATTGTATGGAATTCAATTTCTTTAATTTTAGGAGATTGTCTGAATTCAACTGAGCTCAGCAAATTACTTACTGAGTATCTTCTCTGGGAGAAGCCCTTACTACTCAGCTGTGGGGTATACAAAAATGAGTCAGACCCAGTTCCTGTCCTTAGGTGATTGACTCTCTAGTCAGGTCAAGCAACTATATAACTTCAATCTGGTAATTAAGATACACATGCGCACACTCACAAACATGCCAAAGGCACTCCAGGGAAAAGAGTAATTAATTCTGAGCGGAATGACTGGGGATGTGCTCATTAGAAATTGGGATATTTGGACTGCCTTTCAAAAAATGGAAATTTTATCACTAGGCAAACAATTTTAGAGGAGGGATATTCTAGAAAGGGACCTTGCACAAGCCAGGAGAATGTAAGCATTGTGGTCTCTGCAGGGCCTGCTAGTATACTGATTATGTTTCTGAAGGCTGTAGGTGTGGGAAGACGTGGGAAGAGATGTGACTCAAAAAGGTGTTTGAACTCAATCACTCAGGCTATTAAACATCAGGCTAAGAAGATCATACTTTATCCTGTAGGATATGGGAAGTTTTGCAGGTTTCTGAGCAAAGGAAACATGTAACCCAAACTATGTGCCATGTGAATGAGGTGTGGATTGAAGAGATAAGGGTTTAGTTGTAGAGGAAGCTATTACAAAGGTCTAAGGAAGAAATTTTGACCCATGGATTTGGGAAGTAGCTTGGGAAACATAAGTGAAGAAATAGAGTTGAGAAATAATTACAAAATAGAATCAACAGGATTTAGTGACTGATGAGATATGAGTGTAGAAAGAAGTTAAAGATGAGTCCAATAGAAGTAGCCCGAGAGCAGGGAGGTTTAAATGAAGTATGCAGGAAACATAGATGGTGAAGTTCTGTAAACAAAGTCCCCAGAGCACTTAGGTTGAGGACTCGGTAATTTTGAATCGCCAGCAAATATTTTGAATTGGAGCTCAGGAGATGTAAAATTTGGAGTCAGCCGTGTATAGACTATGCTTGAAGCTACACAAGATGAGAGTCTATTTAAAAAGTACAGAGTGAGAGAAAAGGATGGAAGAAAGGGGAGTTTTTGTGGGAGAAAATTTACCTGAACCACAAAGTTCCTGATTTTCAGAGCAAAAACAAAAACACCCAACTTTTTTTTAGTTAGGTTTATTAAAGTATATATAATTTTACATAGTGAAATTCACCTTTTTTAGAGTGTACAGTCCTGTGAGATTTGACAAATACAAACAATTATGTAACAGAATTAAGATCTAGAGCATTTCTATTCCTCTCCAAAATTTCCTGCATACCCATTAATAGTCAATCGCCCTACACCTCAGCCTCTGGGCAACAACTAGTCAGTTTTCTAATCCTGTATTTTTGCTTTTTCCAGAATGTACTATAGATGGAATCATACAGTATGTAGCCTTTTGAGATTGGCTTCTTGTATTAAGCATAACTGAGATTCATCCAGGTTGTGACAACTATTGATAGTTCATTCCTTTTTATTAATGAGCAGTATTCCATTGTGTGGATATATTACAGTTTGTACATCCATTCATCAGTTGATGTACATCTGAGTTGTTTCCAGATTTTGTTGATTATGAATAAAACCACTATAAATATTTGCTTAGAGATTTTTGTCGAACCATAACTTTTCATTTCTCTTGGGTAAATACTTAGGAGTGGGATTACAGGGTAGTATGGCAGGTGCATATTTAACTTTATAAGAAACTGCCAAACTGTTTCCAAAGTGGCTGTATCATTTTGCATCCCCATCTGCGATGAATGAGAGCTCTGTAGTTCTATACTATTGCCAGCACTTGGGTTTGTCATTGTTATTATCCATTAGGTGTGGGGAGTATCTCATTGCAGACTTTTTTTGTGTGTGTGTATATTGGAAAATGTGCACTCATCTGGGAAAAGGGTCCATAACTCCACCAGATTCTCAAGAGTCCAGGAACCTGAAGGTACAGCACCATTGAATTACAAGCTTGGAGAATGAAGGGGAGTCACAAAAGCACGGAGACATTTGGAGAAGAGTTTTAGAATTGTAGCATCTGCAAGGCCAAGGGAAGAAAACAGCCTATGGTGTGAACTAAGAAAAGGATACTATACTCAACAAGGAAAGATTCCTGGTGATCTCAGAGACATCATTTCAGTGGAGTGGAAAGGAAAGGAGGAGAGGTGAAAAAAAGGAGTGTGCTGGTTTGAAGCCGAAACAAAAAGGAAATAAAGGCAATATATGCGAACCATTCCTCCAAATACCATAATAAAAGACAATCCAAGCTAATCCCTTTTACTAGAAAACTCACTTACGGAGAGCCCTAGAAGAGGTAACTTTGATAACAGTGAGCAGTGTTACTGGCATGAACACTACCTTTTTTTTTTTTTTAATGTGGTTCTTTAATGTGCATTTGATTTTACTGGCATTTACTTCAAGTTTTCCTGAGAAGCAAATTCACTTTACCACTAATGCCACTGAATTGGCTGAAAAGAGCTTTTGGGCACATAGAGTGTTATTGTGGCCATAAGAGCTTTCCCCCAGTACATGTCCAAGGGTTTTACAACATGCAATAAGTGTGCTGTCAGGAAATTTTACAAGTCAGCTGACGCGTGCTGCAGCGCCACAGCCATTACGGTTTCCCGGACTGCGTGCTGCTGGGCACAACCTCAGCTAATCTATGTGGGCATTTCCCCCAAAACAAAAAAAGATGAATACACTGAAATAGGAAGGGAATCAGCATGAGCTCAGTAAGGATTCACCACTCTATTTCTAGTCTGTGGTTACGCATAGATTACGAGAAAAGTTGTGGAAAGAGAGGAGACAAATATTTAGCAAAACTCAGACATCTGCATACAAAAAACAATTTTCTGAGTCAGGAGGTATAATTTTAATATAAGAATGATCCATTCCTGAGCCTGCCTCCCTCTCTCCTCTCTCTCTCTCTCTCTCTCTCTCTCTCCCCCCCCCCTCTGGTTTTTGAACACCTAAAGAAACTAGGAGGCAGAAAAGATAAATTACTCTCCCCTACTATTTCTCCTCAGTCACATACACACACTGTGTCCATATTTTGATTCATGCTGCCTCACTGTCTTATCCTGACTGTTTTTTGTTTTGGTTGGAATCAGATCAGGTAGATGTGGTGCTGAGCCTGTGAATAGCTTGTCCTCAACTAGTTCATCTCTAAGCGGCTGGTAAAAGGGTATCACGTTGATGCTATTAGAAGACTGGGAATCTCATCTAATGCCTACTTCTTCCCCTTTACTTGTCTTAGATGCTAGATTCACAGTTCCACTTGAATCCTTTACATGCCAAAGCTACATCCTAGAACAGATCACAAAATAGGTTCCTATAACAACTTTGGACCTGAGGAAAAGGCTTAGGATGTGGAATCAAAAGAGATGGGTTTGAGATACAGTTCCGTCCTGTACTAGCCATGTTACTAATTCTTCCTCTCTCATGATTTTCATCAATCAGATAGATACAAATAGCTCCTAATTCATACGTCATCTTGTACTGGGCACTCAACCAACATTGTGAAAGCTCATATGAACTAACTCTGGGGGTTTGACAGTTACTGGGCATTGCCATTATCACTCTGTACAAACTGCAGGCCAGTGTCCCCCTGCAGCACACTAGGAAACCTGCTGGCTCTCACCCCTCCTCTCTGGGAGCTGCCATCAGAGCTATTCTTACCTAAGCAGCCTGTATCTGTCTCCTCCCTGCCATGCCTTCTTTTCATCTTCTAGAAACAAATTTTAACTAATATTGTGAGCTGTACTTCCTAACTTAGGCATCCCGAAAACAGATAAGGTATCATATTTGCAGGGCTCTGTGTCTCTCTTTTCTTTCCTTGACTATGTTATTATGATTAAGGATAATCTTTTCAAAGATAGCATCAATTTTAGTCAATTGGTGGGATGCTCTTGAATGGAGAATTTAGGGAAACATTGGTGTGAGTGAACCCCCATGGGCCACAAGGGAATGAATTATAGATTTAGCTTTCTGATCTATTTGAGGGCAGATAGTTATTTTCCTCAGATAGGTTCTCTTTGCCTACACCATTACTCCTCAAACATTTCCAGTCTCTGCTGAACCATTTTTCAATAATGTTCCATTTCAATTTACTTGATATTGAATAAGGCTTAAAAAAAAAAAGCCTATTTGAATGAAAGCCCTTATCATCTCAGTTTTAGACAAGGCACTACATGTGACTGGTATAAACAGAAAACTTGTCAAGGTGCATGATAGAAAAGATAAATTAGCTTATGATAAGCCAGGATCTAAGATAATGACAGTGTGAATCATGTTTTTCTCTTGCAGAATTGGGGCCACACACTGCCCTTTGCCTGTAAAAATACAGCCCACTCATACCAATGTAAATATTATGCTTGGGTCAAAGACACACATGGCCCTTTAGGATTTCAAAACTGGGTGAAGACTTTGAAATAATTGTTGAATAGCTGGTTGGTATGTTGATTATCACATGACTGAGTTAGATACTATGATCTCCTCTTGCTTCAAAGTTCCCCTGAGGATTGATGTGTTTTTGTTTGTGTTTTGTGATTTGCACTATGTCAAAAAAACAACGTTAATAGTGGAAAGATAAAGTGATTCTATATATCAAAGATATCCTGTTGTTGTTGACTTTTATTTGACAAAACTGGGTACATTTCGTGTGTTTTTTTTTAAAAAAAACCATGATTTGATAAACTGTATTTATAATGTATGCACAGAGTCCCATAGATAAAGGGCATTGGCAAATATTGAGTGAAATTATATATCATGTTGGCTTCTGTAAGTGCCAAGAAGTTCTGTTGCATGCTTGTTAACCTGGCTTTTCTCCTCAACTGTTTGTTTAGAAAATGATTATTGTGTTATTTCAAATACCGAATGGGGGTCAAAGAATGAATAGGCCTCTAAAAGAAAGTCTAGAGAGATGGCAATAAGATTCAAATTTCTTTCAAATCTTTCACAATTTTCCCCCATTATATCTACTTGTAAGTCTCCAAATTGCTCTAGGATTTGATTAACCGGAAGTTAGTTTTTAGCCCTGGCAGAATCAACACCAGCCCGTGGGCCTCTTAGCGATGTGCTGTTCCAGTCCTGTTTTACAGAAGGCACATTGACCCCGGAGAGGTGAGTGAGGTGGCCTTTCTTTGGTTATCTATGTTGGGAAGATTTTCACCTGGGATATTTGGTTACCATTTAAGTAAAATGGTGATTTATTGTATCTATTCACACTCACCTTCCAAAAGAAAGGTGCCCAGGGTTTTCAATTTTACAGCTGAACCATTGTGCAGCATTTTCATTTGCTGGTCAAGCTTTCTTTGAGGGCTATTTGCCAGCATGGGATTGTCGTGGGAGCTGGCCTGTGAGTGCCCTCACTGATGTTACATTCCTACCACCCCAGACGGCAGACCCTCTCTGGCTTTGCCAGAAAACAACAGGCTATTGATTGGCTGAAAAATGAATAAATGTCATTGTAGGACCTGCTCTCTTAGGAGCAAACAACGCTTGGGCAGAAAATTTAGATCAGAAAACACTGTGCATTGCAATAAAGATAAATACTGTAGGCCATGTATTTTCATCTACTTCACTTTATGGTATTAGCTTTACTGAATGAGCCCAAGGCACTTTTCAAAGCTCAGCTGAATTTTACGTTAAAAGTCAGCAGGGAATATGTAATATGGAAAATTAGGTTCTGAGAATAGCTAAACATAGACACAGAGCTATGAAATGGTTAACACCCATGCTAACCACAACCCAGGGCAGTCATTTATGGTGTGATCCATGAATGCCAAATACAAGGAAAAAGTTCACTTTTAAAACCATTAGCCCAGTGATAAGATCTTTGAGAATTTCATCCAAAGCACCATTCCCTGACTATTGAGAGTCTCTTAATGTTTGTGAGAGATAACCTCTTGACATTCCTTTTCTGCAATATGCCTTGTCTGGTGAACCTGGAGTTTGGCAGTAAAAGATAACACCTTCCCTCCTATGGACTTTGACAAATGATAAGTTCTGAGTCTACCGGAACCACTTTATTCTTATCCAGAGAAATCTAAGAGTCAGCATGTTCTTTTTAGTTAAATCACTCACTTTCTAATTTTTGTTTAACCTTTGACATAGCGCTGTGTTATGTGGCCATGGATTCTGGGCAGTTTTAGCAGAGATTGTGGTATTATTAACAAGGTTAAAATTAATGGTTTTAATCTCATGTGGGTTTGTGAAATTCAGTGATAATGAATTATAAGCTACTTTGTGATCTGGGAGCAGGGGGAGGCAGTGTTCACATGTAAAGCTAATATCCTGAGGCTACCACTGTAGCAGCTCGTTTAACACAGCAGGTAACCAGTGTGGTGTATGTGACAGAATGTGGGCCCTGCAGTTACACTGACCAGCATTCAGATGTAGACGCTGCCTCTTTCTGACTATGTTTACTTTTGGCAAATTACTTAGCTTTGTGAAATTCCATTTTATTCATCTATTAAAATGAAGCCACAATTCCTATTTCAAGAGCTGTCGTGATGATCCATGAGATAATGTTTAAAACGATACCCATAGTGCTTGATACATAATAAGTGCTCAGTACAAGCTGGTTTTCCAATCTCTCCTTTGAAGGGGCTTTAATTACCAGAAGTTCATAATTGTTACATGGTTTCAACCACACACTGATCCTAGAACATAAGCCTCACGAGAAGCATGAGAATCAAGTTCAAATATCCATAGCTTTAAAATGGCTAATTATTTATGTTAGCATAATTGTGAAAACTTAAAATGCCTTGAAAACAAAAGTTTCATACCACCTTAGAAGGTGATTCTTTTTGGAAGCACATCTTTCTATTACTGAGGGAATCAACCCTTCTAGAACATTCTTTTCTAACAAAATAACTGGGAAAAATTTGCTTCATAATTTCCCCTACCACAAGCTACAATTGCAGTAGAAATATCATCTTTATCAATCCCTGAACTCTTCGTTTCTTCATTGAAGACATTCATTGAATTCATTTGTGTCATGGGGATTGAAGAGGGAAAGCAGATGCAAAGACAGAGTAGTATTAGTATTAGTATTAGTCATGATAAAGATGTCTAACATTTATAAAGCTATATGCCAACTACTTTGCAAACATCTCTTTTAATCCCCACAACACCCCTATGAAGAGAGTAATATATTATCAACTTCATTTACAGATAAAGACACTGAAAAACAGATGAACTAATTTGTCCAAGGCTTTCTCTCCAGGAACACGGAGGTGGGAATTTAAATGCAGGTTATCTGAATGCGGAGCCCTGATCTGCAAACTGCCACACTGCTGGGAGCCTAATAGCAATGAATCAAGAGAAAGGATAGCTACAGAGGGAGCTCAACAGCATGCTGCCTGGTGGGTCATTTCCCAGCCAGGATATCCCTGTAATGGTGAGGTTCTCTGGAGATACTCACTGTTCTATAATGAAAGTGAAGATGGCGATCATATCCCAATCTACTCTTACATAAATGAAAAGATTAGAGTTTGGGATAGTGGTATTTGGCAATATCTGTTTATCCTGGTAAGACTGAAAGGTACCTGTGAATCCCCAGGACATAGCTCATGATATAAATATATAAAATAAAAGATATAATACTATAAAGCAACACAACCATGTTATAGTTCCCCAAAATTCTTAAAAACAAGCTTGTGATTAGTAACAATAAATGCATTAAATAGTAAGATGTAAAAACAGGAGTAATATCAACAGGAAATTTCAAGTTCGTGTTAAGTACAGATGTTATTTTCAAATAGGTGTCACAACTGAAACACAATATGAAAAAAATCTGTGATTTCTATTGGGGACAAAGACAAAGGTGCTGCTACTGTCACCAAAGTTTCCTGCTGATATGTTAGCATTTGAAAGAAATGCTAAGTTCCAGTTAAAGGTTAGTGAAAATACGTATGTAAATTTTTTCCATCTAAGTTCAAAGATCCTTCTCAATTCTAGCTTTCTACTTTTTTTGGAGGAGTCTAGGGACCCCAGGTAAAGACCTTGGATTGACATCAGACAGGGTTTAGCAGAGCAGGGCTCATAGTGAGAGCACTATAAATTACTCATTCCTTAACAGATTTTTCCTCTTAGGAATTTAAATAATGCTATGCTATTAGGGTACACCACATGAAATTGCCAATTTTGGAGGTTAAAAAAAGAAATTTTGTCAATTCCATTTGTTTCAACCAAATATAATTTACGAGCTCTGTAAATTGTCTTGTGAAACTATTTTAATTCTTTAGTATGTATACTATGAGGTGTTTTTTCCCTAAGAAAGTATTACATTTGACTATTTCTTTTGAGTCTTTCCAGTATTTATTGGCAAAGACAAATGGAAACATATTGGGGTTATTCTGAGATTTATGATGCTTCTTAAGATACATCTTTATCTTCTTAATTATAGAACATTTGTTATGTCTGTGATTTACTCATTCCTAATGATTCATCTAAATCTGGAAAATCTCTCCCATGTTGCCAAAAAGTTTAGTCTCACTAAATTGGAGGAGGAAATCCATGACCTAGATGCATTCAGGTGACACATATTATTTGGAGTCACACTTTAAATAAGTTGCGTCAATCGCCCCCAAATGAGTATAAGTTCCTTACAACAAAGTTATCATTGCTGGTTTACTTTTCTGTCGCCCCAGTTAGATGATAAATTCTGAGGGTAGGGTTTCTCTCTCTCTTGTCCTTTATAGTATCCCCAGAACTTAGCTCTGTGCCTAGCACAGAGTAGACATTTGATAAATATTTGTTGAATGGAAGATTGAAGTGATAAAGAAATGAAGAAATGCTAGACTCGTCAACTTCTCTTCTCACCTTCAGCTGATAGAAGTGTCATTGGGCTATGATTCTGGTTTGGTTTGCCATCCGCATTCCAGTGTTAACTTTGCACTCTCAGAAATATTGTTAATTCAATAAAATATAATTACATGGAGGGAAATAGTTTATTGAGCACTTAAAAAGATGGCTTTTGAAGACTTAATACGTTTTATTTTCACAGAATTCACAATCAAATTAAGCGTACAAAGCAGATTGTTGAAAGTTTGACTTAAGAAAAAAGCCCATCTTTCGAGCATTACCAAGCTCTTTAGAGGCATCTGTTCCCATTCAAACTACTGATCATATTATTTAAAATTGGTAAAATTTTAGTATTTTAAATTTAAAATTTATTGTGGAAAATATACTCACAGGAAATATTATGTGAAATATATTCTTAAGAAAATACTGAAAACACTGTATATGTAGTAAGTGCTTAAAATATGTTAATTGGATCGATTCATCTGATAAGTAAAAAATAGTACCACTTTGTTTTAATTTTGGCTTTTCAAAATTTGTTACAAAAGTTTAACATCTTTACAGATGTTTATAAACCGTGTGTATTTTTTTTACTCTGAGTTGCCTTTCTATATCACTTCCCCTTGCTATTAGAAATGGGCTCTTTCTATTCTACCATACGAAAAGATGAAATAGTAGCCTTTGCAAAGACATGGATGGATCTTGAGATTATTATGCTAAGCGAGATAAATCAGACAGAAAAATTCAAGAACCATATCATTTCATTGACATGTGGTATATAAAACTGAAACCAACAAAAGAACAAGACAAACAAATAAAGAAACAAAAACTCATAGACACAGACAGTAGTTTAGTGGTTACCAGAGGAAAAGGGGGTTGGAGGTGGTAAATGAGGGTAAAGGGGATCAAATATATGGTGATGGAAAGAGAACTGACTCTGGGTGGTGAGCACACAATGTAATATATAGATGATGTATTACAGAATTGTACACCTGAAATCTATGTAACTTTACTAACAATTGTCACCCCAATAAATTTTAATTAAAAAAAATGGGCTCTTCATATTTTTAATTGACCTATTGGAGCTCAATCTTCACCCTAAAAACTGAAATATTTTCCCTAGTTTAAAGTTCATCTTTTGGCATTGTTTGTGTATGTGAATGTGTTTGTTTTTTGCCAAGTTAGTGATAAATATTATTCTATATTTGAAAAGGTATTGTCAATATTACAAAAAATATCTAGTTTTGTTTCATTTTTTTATAGTCTAATGTCTTTATATTCACATCTTTGATCCATCTGATTTGAGGATAAGGAATTATGTAGAGATGTGGCTTTATTATTTTCCAAATGGCTACCTAGGTTTCCCAAAAGTTTTTTATTGTAAATCTGTTTTTTTTCCCACTGACTTGAAAATCCAGCTTTATCTCAGACACCCTGTCATAAACTTGTGATCACTTCAGAGTTCTTGCCAATGAGCTCTCTATTGTTGCAAACCACAATTACTGTTGGTTAATCCACACTTGCTATTTTCTTTCCCAGAATTTTCTTTGCTATTCTCACATGTTTATTTTTCAGATAAACTTTATAGTCATTTTGTAAATTCCCCTGAACTTGCAATTTTGATTAGAATTTTATAAGAATTTAACCCAGTGTTTGACACATTTAAGCCCTCAATAAGTGGAATATACAGTTGTAATTTCAATAATTATGATTACCACATCACATGTAATGACAGATATGAAGAGGATTAATATCTTTACAATATTGAGTCTTTTTATCCAAGAGAAAATTTGCATAATTTCCATTTATTTGAATTTTACAAAAATCTACCTCAGTACAGCTGCTGCTTGACTTACAATGTGGTTACATCCTGATAAAACCATGGTACCTTGAAAATATAGTATGTCTAAACTGCATTTAATACACCTAATCTACCAAACATCATAGCTTAGCCTAGCCTACATTAAACATGCTCTGAACATTTACACTAGCTTACAGTTTGGCAAAATCATCTAACACAAAGCCTATTTTATAATAAAGTGTTGAATATCTCAGGTAATTTATTGAACACAGTATCAAAAAACACTGGCAACATAGTACGCTCTAGAGTATCAGTTGTTTACCCTTGTGATGGCATGGCTAACTGGGAACTGTGGCTTGCTGCCATCACCCAGCGTCATAAGAGACTATCATACCTCATATCACTAGTCCAGGAAAAGATCAAAATTCAAAATTTGAAGTACAGTTTCTACAGAGTGTGCATCATTTTCAAACCCTCATAAAGTCAAAACAATTGTAAGTTGAACCACCATAAGTTGGGGACCATCTGTAGTTGAAATGTTTTTCGAGTCTACTCACTGTCCTCTCTTGCAACAAGTATTTTACACCTTCCTCAAATCTCTTTTATCAGTGTCTATACTTTTGTAGAGAAAATCGATACCAGCTGGCTACAACTCCTTCATCTTCCTCCAAAGTTGCAAACCTACCTCCACTTGCATTCCTTCTCTCCTTCTTCATTCCAGTTTTAAATGATCTTAAAACTGCTTAATCCAACAGTCATTTCCATGCCTCATCTGATTTAACTTCTCAGCAGAATCTTTAACAGGGTTACCTATTTCTTTCTTGAAATACTCTCTTCTGTTGGCTTCCCCAATATCACTTTCAGATTTCCACTGCCTCTCTGATGGCTTCTTCTAAATCTCCTTGACCTTTAAATGTTCAAATTTATCAGGAATTTTCTCTGGGCCACTTCTTTTTTATCCTCTTCTCACTCTCCCTTAATGACCATAACTACCCTCTTAACTTTAAATATCACCTAAGTAGTCCTGGTTACCTGCGGTTTTGCCTTCCATGGTTTAAGCTACCCACGTTAAGCGTAGTACAAAAATATTAAATAGAAAAATTCCAAAAATAAACAATTAATAAGTTTGAAATTGTACGCTGTTCTGAGGAGTGTGATGAAATTTTGCGCCACCCCGCTCCATCCCACCCAAGACGTGAATTATCCCTTTGTCCAGCATATCCACACTGTATATGCTCCCCACGCATTCGTCACTTTGTAGTGGTCTGCCTATCAGATCAACTGTCATGGTCTCACAGTGCTTGTACTCAAGTAACCCTTATTTTATTTAATAATGTCTCCAAAGCCATTCACATAACTTTTATTATGGTATATTGCTATAATTGTTCTATTTTATTATGATTATTGTTAATTTCTTACTGTGCCTAATTCACAAATTAATTGTTATCATAGGTATGTACGTATAGAAAAAAATATAGTATATGTTTTTTAGTACTATCTGTGGTTTTAGACAACTACTGGGGGTCTTGGAATGTATTCCCTGTAAATAAAGACTAAGAACTTTTATCCTTGGCCCATACCTCTTTTCCTGTGTTTCATTTGGAAATATCTACTTGAATACTTGAAATCTTAATTCGGAAGTCTCGTTGATACCTTAGTTTAGCTTTATTGAAACATACCATTTCCTACCCCACTTTAGATTTGCATTTCCTTTCATCCTCCCCACCTGGGAATGTGGCTTCTCCATCTGTTCCATTGCCCATGTTAAAATCTGGGTATAATCTACGACACCAACATTTAACATTCAAATCATTACTAAATCTGTCTAGTATTCTTGAATCCATTCACTTATCCTCATCTTCCCTGCCCCCGCCCAATTCCAAAAACACCATCACTAACCTGGACTCCAATGTCAGCTCCTTTTTGTGCGTAGTTTTAGGTGTCCTTTCCAACCAAACTGTTCTCTGCCTGGAAGTCGAAGTAATAGTTTAAAAATTATACATTTAATATTATTACTTCCTTGGTTAAAACATTTTAGTGGCTTCCCATTACTCTCATAAGAAAGTTACTATAATCCACAAGGTCCAGTATAACCTGTCCTCAAACTATTTCTTCAGCATCACCTTCTGGCAACCTTCCTTATGATCATTACTCTCTGCTAAGACCCTTTCAAAGGTGAAAATCTTTTATTTTTGTCCTCTGATTTTGTTTGGTCAATTCCTATTTATTCTTTTTTTTTTTTTTAATTCAAGTTTATTGGGGTGACAATTGTTAGCAAAGTTACATAGATTTAAGGTGTTCAATTCTGTAATACATCATCTATAAATCCCATTGTGTGTTCACCACCCAGAGTCAGTTCTCTTTCCATCACCGCATATTTGATCCTCACCTACCATCCCTCTCCCCCCTTACCCTCTGATAACAATTCCTACTTATTCTTAGGCTTCACTTTAAATGCTACATCCTCAAGTAGGTCTTTCTTGACTCTTGAGTACAGACTAGATTCCAGTATGTGTATGCACTTATGACACCTGATACTTTTCCTCCAACTATATTATAGTAGTTATTATGTAGTTTTTTCTGTGTTTATTTCTTTATAATCTATTTCTATTACTAGAGTGTATTCTACATGATCCCAGGGACTTTATCATTTTTAAAACCTTTTTGTTTTAAGATAATAGTAGAGACACATGCAGTTTTAAGAAACATGACAGAGATCCTGTGTACACTTCACCCAGTTTCCCCCAATGGCAACATCTTGAATAACCATAGTACAATATCACCACCAGGAAACTGACATCATAGAATCTGCCAACCTCATTTGGAGACCATTTTTTACATGTGCTCATCAGTGTGCACGCATGTGTTTCATTTTATGCAATTTTGTCACATGTGGATTCATCTGACCACCACCACAGTCAAGATACAGAACAGTTCCATAGTAAGGATCCTTCATGCTACTCTTTTATAGCCACAGTCACCTCCCTCCCTATGATGTTTTAAATTTTAGTGTCTATATTACTTAACACAGAACTTGGTATATAGTAGATATTTAAATACATGAATAAAATAAATTATGTAATTTATTAAAGCTGGAATTCATTAAAAGAACAATTTACCACAAACGAAAAGGATTTATCCCTAAAAATTCATGGGAGGAAACTCTAGCAAAATAACATTTCATTACAGTATTTTAAAAAAGAAATTCTAATAATAGGCAAAAATATTAAAATATGTCAATTTTACAATAAACAATTTTTCAAAGTATAGAACTATTCTTTCTTCCTATAATAAAAGAACCCACTTTCAAAGAGAAGCAAGTATTAATTCCATAATAAAAACATGTTAGTCTCTTTGAACAGGAATGTTTGCTGTCACTATAACTATTCTATGTTATTTTAGAATCTAGCCAATGTAATAAGATATGAAAAAGAAGAAAAAAAAGCTTGATATGAAGAGATTGTCAATATCCTCCAGACAAAGACCACCAGGAACATACCTGTTGTTTAAAAATTTGGGTTTATTATTCATTGCAGTGAGTGAGAAATTTTGCTAGGGAATGAAGTGAATGGAGAATTGTGGGGTATCTCAGTAATAAGATATTGGAAAAGATTGATTATGTAATTTAAGTGATTTGGGGGAGGGTTTAAGGAAGCAGGGTCTATTCTGGATAGGATGCTTTCATGAACAGGGGATAACTCTAAGATCTGGGTATATTGATAAACCCTTTCTGGAAGTGTTGGAGACTAGACCAAAGCTAAACCTGTAACTGGTAAAAATGCAACAATCACATATCTTAGTCAAAATAGGAACATATTTGGTATTTTGTGGCTTGGACATTGTTCATGTCTTGTCTCTGCTCAAATCTGATCACACAGTGCTTTCGGTTTTGTTTTTGTCTGGACCCTTGATGGTAACAGTATGGCCTCGATGTTGATATTCTGTGAAATTTGTATATTTAACGGAAGAATGCCCAGGCCTGTCAAATAGTATCAGGCCAGCTCCTGGATGTCAAGGACTGCTTTCTTTTTCTCAAGACAATTAGCATTATTTGCAAACCATATTCATATCTGTACATAAACTCGCAATAAGAAGTTAACTATTAATATTTATCAAGAGCACATTATTAATATTTCCATAGAGGACAAAGATACATATATCTATGTATATACACACATATATATTTATATACATATATATCAGCAATAGGTCATTTTAAAATAATAAACAATAGACTTCTTTCATAATAGAAAACAAATACATAAACTGGGATTAAACTTAGTAAGATATGTCAAGGAACTTTAGATAGAAAAAAGAACCAACTTTTACTCACAGAAGATGAGTTAAACATTTAGAAATGTTCTTAGTACATATTGTACATTTCTTTTTATATATTTTGTAGTATCTCAACTACTTCAGATATCTGCTTTCCCTATTTCTCTTCTCAGAGTATCAGAATGCCTATTATGAAAGGAAAACTGTAGTACCAAGAGTTCTCTCCTAAGTGTATTTTGGGGTCTAGTCTACCAAATTGAAAGGAATAGAAAAAAGCTGGCGAGAGACTGTAAATCTTTGTGAGTAAGTATTATCTAAGAAATGAAATCTAAGGTTAAGTATTTACCCTCTAAAAATACATAGCATACCATGGGGATTGGATGGGTTATAAACAAAGCAACTAAGTAATTATCTTGTAAAACCACAATATATTAATGATAAGAAGATATATATATATAATGTGTGTGTGTGTGTGTGTGTGTGTGTGTGTGTGTGTGTGTGTAGGTAAAGTGAGAAAAGACTAAAAATACATTATTTTGCCAATGATAACATAAGATTCTTCCCTTGTTCTTTGAGAGGTAGTAATGCACACAGTTATGCAAATTAAAAGATTTGACTACAAATTCCTACTAGGTTGTGGGACTGTGGGCAAGTTATTTAACTTCCGAGTTTCAGTTTCTTCATCTGGAAATGGGACACATGTCCACAACATGGCACTTTTAATAATTAAATAAGACAATACGTTAAAAAATAAGACCGACCTTAGTGCTTGATACAGCAGTTTCTCAGAAAAGAAAATGCTAATATCCTACATTTACCCTTTTCCCATTTTCTCCTGAAATTGATTTAGAAGTAAGACGAATTTAGGTTACTGTTCTGAATAAATACCTGACATTGAATATTGTGAACCTAATGCCTAACTCTGAATGCAGCAGAAGTTCAGTAATGTGATTTACAGTAGTAAATTTTAAAAATTTAAAAAGACATTCAGACAACCACCTTACAGGGGTTCTGAACACCAATTCCAGTATGTGTATGTGGGTTCCCACACACCACCAAGTAATTCTCCAACAACAGCTGGGTGTCTTACAATTCAACACTTTCTACCTGGAGATAAGGATCCGATTCCACAGGTTAAGGGCTCAGTCCCACAAGACTGCCCCCTCCTTCAGATGCCAATCGCAACTCCAGGTTGTTACCTGTACTTCTGACTGATTGGCTATAGATCAGAGGTTTCCATGCCACCCCCATCTTATGTTCAATTAATTTGCTAGAGTGGCTCACAGAAGTCAGGAAAACATTTTACTTACGTGATAACAGGTATATTATAGATGGTTATAACTCAGGACCAGCCAGATGGAAAAGATACATGGGGCAATGTATGGGGAAAGAACTTGGAGCATCCATGCCCTCTCTAGGCATGCCACTCTCCCCAAATCAACACATGTTCACCAACCCGAAAGCTCTCCAAACCTCCTCCTCTTTGGGGTTTTTATAGAGGCTTCTTACATAGGCATAATTGATTAACTCATTGGCCACTGGTGATTGAGTCAACCTTTAGCCCCTGACCCCTCCCTGGAAATCAGTGGGTGGGACTAGAAGTTCCAACCCTCTATTTGTGGTTGGGTCTCCTGACAGCCAGCCCCCATTCTTAGGTGCTATCCAAAAGTCGCCTCATTTAACATAAACCCATTTCACCTTTATGGCTCTAAAGAGTTTTGGAACTGAGGACCAGAGACCGAGTATTATAATAGAAGATTCTCCTGTTGCTCTTATGCTTAAGAAATTCCAGAGGTTTGGGAACTGAGAGCTAGGAACCATGCATGACAATAAAATATACATGAGAAATGTGTATTTGTTTACCTGAATGACCAAATATATATGTCTTACAAATCACCATATCGCTCATCTTTTCTGAAGTTCTTCAATGTTAGGCTACATTAAGACTTTCTGATCCTCCTGGTGTAAAGATGCGTATCTTTTATTTTCTGCCCACTAGTAGTAGGAATTAAAATGCCAGTAGAGATCACAGGTGGAAAACTAATCCCCTGGTGCTTTTTCATGGAAATACTGGAGCAGAAACGTGACTCTAATACTACTTACCTTGGCTCTCATTGAAGAGCTGATCAACCACTACCAGAGAATGGTCTCCCTTGATTATCACGTGAAACTACTCTATTGGGATCATCCATCAGATCCCAATTTTCCTCAGTCAGAGAGAGTTTCAAAGCATTCTTCCCTAAGGAGTTGCTTCTACATCACCTCTCTCGCTCTCCCCCCGCACCCCCTTCCTCCCAACAGGCTAGGATTTGCTTGAGGCTGTGACTACTATTAAAAGCAGACTTGTAGTTATCACTCAGGCCTTGGGCATCTAGTCCCATTCTCTTGTTCTCTGTCTGGTGACTTGCTGACTTTCCTTGACATTGCTGCCTCCCCCATCTTTCCAACCCTGTCTGGGGCTGACTTAGTGGAGCCTTTCCTTATCTCTGCACTTCTCTAAAGCTGAACACCAGAGACATTTACAAACTTGACCTAGAATGAACTGGGAGCCACCAAGCTCAAGTCTCTTGTGAGCCAAATTATTATTTAATCAAGTTGGTGGATGGGGAAGAAAAGAACAAAACCACTTAAATATGGATGATAATAGTCCCTGACTTCACCTCTACTTGTGAGAAATAATTACTCTTCCCAGTGACACATACAGTAAGTCAGAAGATTGCCATTTACTGCTCTTGCTTTTAGTGTATTCCTCATCATCATATATGGCACTCCATCTATCAGCAAAAAATTAGGTTTCATTGACATGTAGGTTATAAATTCATCCTGGAAAACATAAGACTCCTTTTCTGACATGAGTATATAACATATGAGTATATACAACTTAGTTCAGTCATAATTTAATTATAATATGCAGTATTCATAACTTTTGTTTTCATTTTATCTATACTTTTTTAATGGTTAAACGCTCTTTGATCCATACCTTTCTTTCTATTCTGTATTTTTTTTCAGTTGGGAATTTTTTAAATTGAGAAACTATTTTTGTCCATATCTTCTATAAAGATCGCTAAATTTTCCTTGGAAATATTAATTACTTTTTGAAAGAAATAAATATACAGGAGAAAAAATATTTTTATTGTCAAAAGTTGAATAACATAAGATTATTACTAATTGGTTTACATGAATATTAAGGTTCTTCAGTCCTAATAAAAATCTATATATGATTATATGATAGCTGTCATTGCAGTTCCTTTGCTCAGGATTTTATTGATATTATCTTCATATCACCCTAACAAAGTAGATAATATATTACTTTGCCTATTTTTAAAATATACGATGCACCTAAGACTTTAAAAAAGTGAGGTAATTTTCTCAAAGTTACACAACTAATTAGTGACAGAGCTAAAATCCAAAATTATACAATACATTCAATTTTAACATGAGACAAACTTTTTTTCCCTTTCTAGGATGTGATGGGCAATAACTTTGCCAACTTTACATAATTAGAAATTAATCAACTAAACAAATGTAGCAGATATAGATTTCCATATATTGCGGTGTGTAAAAGAGCATTTTTTCTACAGATTATAGAAATTTAATTTCTGATTCTAAGTCCTGCTATTCTCAAGCCTTCTAGCATCCTCACCTGTCTTGTCCCAGAGCCCACGAATGCCTCTCATGCTGTCTGAGAACCTAACATGATCCCATGAGTGAAGGGACTTTTGTAAGTTGATCCCTGGTCAGTCAGCCTAGATGCATCTTATATCCATTCTTCTTTGAGGGTTTGTCACCTCCTTGGAATTGATGCCTTGAATGTAGAACCTGAGTCCATACTATTCTTGGACCCCCAGAACTTTTTCCCTTGTCTCCACCCCATCGTTTGTTGTTGTTGTTGTTGTTGTTTTGTTTGTTTGTTTTTTATCTGGGGGCAGTAAAGGGGGACCTGGTAATTGCCTGCTCTCCCCACTTCTCCAGCTGCTCTGTCTATATCTGGGAATCCCATTTTTCATTATCCACACCAAATTTTCTTCATTCACCAAAGGATTTAGTCCTTTGGAAAATAAAAGTACAATTACTGATGCCCTGCTCCTGCTTCATACCTTTCTCTGAGGCAATGAAATTTGGAGCCAACTGCCGTCTTAAATGGGAGAAAATGTGGTGTAGGAAAAATACAGGAGACAATATATAAATATCTCAAAACATAACCAAAACCTACAAATATTTAGGAAGTATGAGAATTGTCTTGGTTCTGAAGGAGCATGAGAGTGGGCTGGATTGTGCCAAATAAATAAAAGATGTCCCTATTCCTAGGAGCTCACTACATTCATAATTAGAATAAAAGAAAAAACTAGTATCTATGAAATAGAGAACAATGCCAAACTGTGTGGAGGAGAGAACTTAGAAAGAGCTGAAATACAGAAATATCAAAGTATTTTAATAATACCTACTGCCAAATTAATTAGATATTACCAATACAATTCATCTGTTAGGCACCAAGCCCTCTACCTGGCACCAGGAATGCAAAGAGGGAGCATCATTTTATCTTCCAAGTCAGGGGTGGGGTGCTGGAGATGGGGAGAAGAAGAGGGAGAGACATTGGAAAATACTTTTTAAAGGATAGGATTTTGAGCTGGGTATTAAAGAAAGCAGAATTTTGCAGTGAAATTATGATTAGAGAAAACACTGCACGCAAAGTCAATGATAGAATTGATCCGGTTTTGAGCTCTTTCTTTCCCCCCAAACTTCGGAGCGTCTTGTTAGGGAAAGGAAATAGCAAGAGTGGAGGGAAAGGATTTTTTCATCGAATACACTTTGGTTAGAGACTTCCTCATAAAACATGAAGGAGTGGGAAGGGCCTAGCTCAGATTCTCTTCCTGAGATGGAGGATGACAGTTGAAACAGAAACCATGGCGTGCAAAATTGTCCGCAAGGTCAAAATTGTATAATACCTCTTTGTTTAGATCCATATGTTTCAAGATTGAACCATAGTCAGAATGACATACCAGTAACTCTACAAAGATCATGTGTTCTAAAAATGAGATCTCTGAGTATGCCAGCAACTTGTCTGCCTGGTTTACAAATTCTGAATGAGCCATGCCAAGACCATCTATGACTAATTGCAGCCCCCAGGTCCTACAAGTACCTGTCCCTAAGCTCCCCCTCTTTTGACTCACTCCATGGTTCCCTTGCTTTGGATTGTCCCTCGCTGTAGCAGACTCAATCAACCCAAAATTTCTATTCTTTTACTATAGGTGTGTACCCGGTGGTTTCTGGACAATGACTTTTAATAAATCAAGGTCTATCAAGATTTGTCAGAAACCCTTCCTACTACTGCAGGACTGGACGCTTACAGATAGCCTTAACCAACAGCTCTAAGCCTCCTCCTCAAAGCTGCTCCATCTGTCACAATAAGCCAAGTCTCACTACCCATGTGCACTCCAAATATTTTGTTGAGCCCATCAGTGTTGGTTTTGTTTTGTTTGTCTTACGGATAAAATCTCCAGGACTTTTTGGTTACATGACCATATTTGTACAATTCTCTTACAGTTCTGTTAAAGTATCATCAATGCTTTTATACCACTCTCCCTTCTATCTGCTGTCTGGGTATTGGCAGTCCTGTGGTACATCTCATGCATTCAGAGGGCAGGAGACAGGCATAGGTCCAATAAACTTGCATTGCAGTTTGATAGTTGGTGATCAAATATCACAGTTTTATGGAAGTTGTTTTTTTGTTTTGTTTTGTTTTGTTTTGACTTCTGTAAGCATCAGAGCTTCTTGTCCGTTTGGGGAGGGGATGAATGTTTGTTGAATCGTTTGGCATGGTAGCTCCTGTGAAGTAGAATTTCTTCTCTGGAGATCACATATTTTGTGCTTAAAACATGGACAAACCCTAAGACAAAAATCATTATTAATGTTTGAAACGTATCTCATATGTTCCATAATCAATTTGGATTTCTTTCTTTCACTGGGGAAAGCCAGCTGCAATGTCATGAAGATACTAAAGCAGCTCTGTGAAATTCTACATGGTGAGGAACCGAAACTTCTGCCAATAACCATCATTTATTTATCAGTCTTGAGTGGCCACCTTGAAAATGGATCCTCTAGCCCCAGCCAAGCCTTTAGGTGACTGCGACCTTAGCTGTCATCTTGACTGCAACCTCCTGAGAGACACCAATCAGAACATCTTGGCTAAGCCATTCCCAAATTCCTGACCCACAGAACTCTTGTGTAAGAAAATAAATGCTTATTTGTTTTAAGCCATTAAGTTAGGGACAATTTGTTCTACAGAGATAGATAACTAACATAATAGATAATTAATATCAAGATGGGCCATTAATACAATAGATAGTTAATATCAAATGGCCTTTTTATTTAATTTGGACATGGATAGTTTATCTTTGCCTGCGTCTGTAGGATTAGTTTCACACCTACTTATTGTTAAGGACAATGGTTTTGGAAGTACCATAACGAATGAACAAGATTTCTACTAACAATTTGGAATCTTGAAGCTGTAGAAAGCTAAAGTTCACCCTTTACTGATATCTTATTCTATTTCTTCCAGAAGACTCAATTTCTGATTACTGCCGGGGCCTTTAGGTAATTATATAAGGAAGAAACAGAAATTTCTGTGGATGATAAGTGTGGTATGATAAGTGTGGTCTTTAAAGCGGCCCTTAATGATCCTGCCTCTTGATATTTATGCCATTATGTTATTCCCTCCCTTTGAATGCAGACTGTACTAGTGATTTGCTTCTAAATAGTAACATATGATGAAAAAAGGGATATATTTTGCAAGATTAGGATACAAAAAGCACATGGCTTCCATCTTGCTTGCCTTCTCTTACTCTCTTACTGGCTTACTCAAGGGAAGCCAACCATCTTGTTGTAAGCTGCCCAGTAGAGGGGTCCACTTAGCAAGGAAATGATGTCTCCAGCCGACAGCCATCAAATGACTAAGACGTCAGATCACAGTCCACAAGGAGCTGAACCCTTCCAACAAAGGAGCTCAGAGGAGATCCTCCCCCAAACGGGCTTCAGTCGATACCTTAATTGTAGACCTGTCAGAGACCTTGAGCCAGAGGTATCCAGCTAAGCCATGCCCAGATGCCTGAACCACAGAAACCATGAGACAATAAACATTTGTTTTAAGCCACTAAGTTTTGTGATAACTTGTTACACAGCCACAGATAACTGTGTAACAGTTATATAAAACAAGATTAAATTGTTCTGATTAATTTTTATAATAAAAATTTTTGTCACATTATTTATATACATATATATATCATTGTGTTATATAATATTACATAACAATATTAGAATGGAGGTTTTCTTTTCTATTGAGGTTTTACACATGAACAGTTTTATAGGGATTTTGTCATTGATTACCCTGGGAATAAGAATATATTATGGTCAATAAGGACATTGAGAAATCATTAATTTAAGCCATAAAGTTGTTTGTAAATGTCACCAGTTGACAGACATTTAAATCTATAGCGAAGAGTCTTTTTTTTATCTCATTATTCTGTTGGCAATTATCATACTAGTCATGCATGAGCATGAGTATGTATTTCTTTTTAACATGGATTATATTTATAGTAATACAGTTTACTTAAGCACAACCCAGGAATGCTTAACTTGTTTGATTTGTCAAGTTTTTATTTCTTTTTTCATACATTTGCTTAATAAGAGAACAATTGCAATTGTTTGGAAATAATTAAAATTTGGAAATTTCCAAACAAATCTAATTTTTATCTTTTATTCCATAAAGCAAAGAAGTAAATATTTATGTAGAGACATTATTAACCATTTTATTCTTTGGAGCTCAAATTTGGCAAAGACAAAATCAAGAAGAATTGTTTTCAAAAAATAAGGAGATGTGTTATTAAGGAGTTACCTCTTGAAAAGGCACAAGGCTTTCTTTTCCAAGAGACTTTTTCAAATATTTAAGGAGTAGGTTTATGAGGTGTGATCAAACAGTACAGTGAATGTTTAAATTAAAAAAAAATATTTCAGTAAAAGACACATTGCCATTAATACCCCTCAATACCCTCCCCCTCGCTTTGAACACACTTATCCCATCGTTCTTGCCACTTTCTGAAGCAGTTCTGGAAGTCCTCTTTCATGTGTCTTTACTTTATCCTCCATCATGACAATGCTCCATGTCACACATCGCTTCTGGTACAGAAATTTCTATCAAATAAACACATTAAGGTGTGTCCTCATCCACCTTATTCACCGGATATGGCACTGTGCAACTTCTGGCTCTTTCCCAAAGTCAAAATGATCCTGAAAGGTAAACGTTTTGAATCGATTCAGGACATCGAGGCAGCCATGACAACACAATTAAAGACACTCATGAAAGAGGACTTCCAGAACTGCTTCAGAAAGTGGCAAGAATGATGGGATAAGTGTGTTCGAAGTGAGGGGTAGTATTTTGAGGGGAATTAACGGCAATGTGTCTTTTACTGTAATACATTTTCTTTTTATTTAAACATTCACAGCATTGTTTGATCACACCTCATATGCTATTTAAACTCTTGGAGGAGGCATAGAAAAAGAGAGACAATGCTTCCTTATATATGTTTATGAAGCTATAGACTCTGGGAGCAATCCTGACAGAGTGAATGAGTAGCTTGGTAGCAGCAGACACAGGGAGTCCAGAGAACAGGGCAAGAGAATCTCTCAGAGCAATAGAACGAAGAGGGACCTCTGGAATATTTGTACTTGATCCTAATTCTGATTGACTATCTGTGCCAGGGAAGGATTGTGTGCTTGCTGGATATAGTAATTGGCAGTAGAACCAGTCCTGAGTCTCCTAAAAATTAGATGTATAGTGTTTCCACTTAAGATCCACCTATCTTCCCATTGTGTTTTTTTTTTTAAAAAATCAATGTTAAATTCTGGCATCAATTACAGAATCTGAGGTTCTAGCTCATTATTACAGAACAAATTAAAGGGAGAAATTTCCCTCATAGTCATCTTTTCTTATTTCATAGCTGTCCCTTGGCTGTCTTTTGATGGTGTTTCCATAGAAACCAGTTAAATAAGAAGGTAGCTCTGTAGAGGTTTCCTAGATGACTCAATTATTTTCATTTAGAAAACAATCAGGGGCTGTCACATCTTTGCCTGTGCTTTAAAAAAAAAAAAATTCCTAGGGTCTCTGCATCTGCAGACTAAAGTAAGCCAGTAAACACACACACACACACACACACACACACACACACACACACACAACTAAACACTAGAGAGAGAGAGAGAGAGAGAGAGAGAGAGAGAGACAGAGAGAGAGACAGAGAGAGACAGAGAGAGACAGACAGAGAGAGAGGGTTTAGAGAACACATGAACAATCATTTCAAAGGATTGCTAGGTGCTGGGAAAGAGGATTCCAAGGAGATAACACTGGGGGTAAATGAAAGGCTATTTCTGTTTCTCCCTGTGTTTTAATACATAATCGTCAATATCCAGCTGACTTGGAAAAAATTCATGTGATATGAATGATGCAGAACAGGTACAAAATTCTATTACACACCTGAGACTTGGCTGTGGTCTTTCTTTCTTCCCTTGCTTCCTGCCCCTAAAACCCTAAGGCAAGGAACCAAGCCTTCTAGACACTGGCAGATGAGTCAAGGTACTGAGGCCCAGACTAGCTAAGCACCAGCTCTGTCACCACGCAGACTGAAAGGCATTCAAGAAACCACAGCCTTCTGGTTTGGGGGCTCCTGCCTTCTTAATTAAATCGTCACAGACTGTGTACGTGGAGTTCACCCACAACGGCAAACAAACACCGTAGATCACCTTGGGGCTATTGGCCTGCAGAAATGTCCATTGGGATGTGATTCAATGGGGAAGAGGGAGGCCTCTGAGAGCAGCCAATCAGAGTGGAGCCCAGGCAAAAGTCGCTTAGCTCTTACAGGAAGCCATCTAATTATGTTACTGTAATCCTTAGGCTTGCATTTTTCAGCCACCTCAACACGAACTCACAGACTTCACCGATTATGTAATTACGAAAAACTTCACAACAAACACGGATTCCTTCTGGAGGCCACATTGAGGACTGGGACGTGCATTTGAGCGTGGGAGGGAAGCACACGGCTCACAAAGGGAAGAGCAAAGAGATTTATTGAACTTAAAAGGCCGCCGTTTAAAAGGGGGCCTCTACCAGACCTCCCTTTTCGTGTGCACATTTTTTGCACCTGCAACTGTTTGTGGGCTGGAAAGCAATAGCCTCCCCCCTTCTCCCAAGAGACCAGGCTTTCATGCCTTGGCCCCAAATGTGTCATTTTCCTGCCAGGGGAGAGAAATCAAAAGAAACCAAGTTTTTAGAACTTTGCTGTAAAGAAAATAATAATTCTGAAAAGGATTGGAGCCACATTTTCAGGTTAGACACAGTTGTTAGAGAAATGTCAGAAGCAAAAACATTCCTCTTCACTTTCTTTCCTAACTCGTTGAAGTTCTTCATTTCACTGGGTGCTATGTGACATCCATAGCATCCATTTCAGCGGGGGCTGCAGCAAGCTTTCGACTCAGCAGCATGGACCTGTGTTCCAGCCACAATGTTCAAAGTCTAGATTCCAAATAGACCTTCCTGGTTCTTCACAGAGAAGATGCCTTCTAAATGATTTCCATTAAAACAAATCTTTGATACCAGAAGTGAACTGTGGAATCTTAACGATGATGCTCATGAATGAAGTGCTGACAAATGGTCTTGCTTTAGATGGTGTTTGTGGGTGGGGCATGAGAGAGAGCTGGGATCAAAACTTGATTTGGGCCATGGAGCCACTTCCTCCTTCCCCCACCACCCACTCATATGCTGAGATGAAAGTTAAAGTAGAAAGCCCCTTTTAAACCATTATGAACTGTTTTATTCAAAGCAGCATCTGTGAATTTTTATAACAGGGGCCAAGATTTGCCCAATTATTTCTCCATCCTATCCAGGGAATGGAGAGTTTCAAATGAAGGGTTATAAAGGAAGCAAAAGTGTTGTGTTCATATGAGATAGACTGTATTACTAAATAAAGAGAAGATATAATAAAGCCCCTCACTCAGTGTACATAATAGCACAAGGATGAACGTGATTGAACAGATTCGAATAGAAGTAGATCAAATAAACTTAGTTTTCTTTGGTTTAACATGAAAGACATTGAGGATTTTCTATGTGGTACCAACCTTGATGAGTGTTGAGGAGATAGGTGTTCTCATATGTCTTGTAAAATATTAGTGTGCCATGTGGTCAGGTAGCTGGAGATTTTTTAAAAAGTAGACACATTTAATCTCCTTAGTGAAGGGGAAATAAGTGTTGTCTCAGCTAGAAAAAGTGATAATTTTTCTTCTCATTCTATGGTTCAATCCAGTATTAACACTTTTGAAGTCGGTAGGTTTGGGATTCCTGGTTCCTGTAAAACAAAACCCACAATGATCTTCAGTTCAGTTGTCTCATGAGGAAACTAAGTGGGGGGAGAAAGCTTGATCAGTTCATTACCACTGCCATTGAGTTACACCTACACAGAGAGATGTACTGATGGTTTGGAATGGGTAGGGGGTGTTCAGAGGAGAGATGGGACCCTGGGTATCAAGATACAGGTTAAGGCATATGAGATTTAAATGGGAGAAGGAGGAGAGAAGAAATGGGATAAACTTAGGAGCAAAACATGAAATAGTAAGATACGATGGGCTACTTGGAGCAGAAAGTGCGAGTTTCACTTAAACATATGCTGGCATGACCTCACTGTGGTCAAAAGAGACAGTTAGGAAGCCGGCCTAGAAAATGCCAAGAGAGGGGCTTTAGAGCCAAAAAGAACAAAGGTCAGGATTCTAGGAGGCTTTCTAGCTACACAAATGGGTTTCCTAAGAAAGTCTTACTTTAGGACTCTGCTCTCGAATAAAATTATTCCTCCTTTGACAGACTCATACCTGTAAGAGGGAAAGGATCAGATGAAAATTCAATGCCAAGGCCGAATAAGATCCACTAAAATGATTAACCTGGGAGGAAATTTTTGGAGAATCAGATACACTTAAAAATTAGAGATCAATATTCAAAGATCTCTGCATTCCATCTCCATTTAAATTCCAGATATGCAGATTTAGGTGCCTGTATCTGATAGTGCAATCCTAACACCTCTTTTCACTTTGCAAGGCTTGTTCTATAGAGGAGTTTCTGCCCCCTTGATGTGTACAAATAATACAGATTGGGAAAAGGGACAGTGGAATGAGACTGTGTTGCCTCTGAAACAGTTTGAATTATAGTTTCATTTGAAGGAGTAAAAGAATGTTTCCTTTATATTTTATTTTTCTCCTTTTCCTTGAGAAAATACATCATTCGATCTTGTCTATATCAGCATTTCAGTATTTTAAATACTCCTCCAGCCCATCCTGGAGGCCTTTCTTCCAATGAGAGGGCTCCGCCTGGGTCCTCTGGAGGGGCATTTCCTGGTGCTGGCAAGGCAGGCAGAGGCCCAGGAGAGCTCAGCAGCAGGTGCCATCTGGGGACCAGGAGCACCCACACCACGTTCTCCGAATGCCCCTTCTCATAGTATGTGAAAATGAGAAAGAGCTTCTTAGAGCCTGACTATTTTACTTCCCACTCAACAAATAAAGTGTACAAAGGGCTTATAATTTGCTTACCTTCACTCCCAAGATGGAAAAGGAGAAACAAAACGAAACAAAAAGGATGCTGATAAAGATATACCGGAAGGCTCAATCTCTCCCTTCCATTATTGCAGACACCGCTGAGCTCTTTTCGAATTGTACTCTTGGGGGTGGGGGGGGGGGTCATTTCTTTCTCCCTTTTATGCCAGCACTTCAAGGCTGTGGGGTTTTAAAAATTACAGATTCTTTTAGAGGTATTGCTGGGCTCCCGCCAGCCTTGCCAGGAAAGTGAAGAATGGCCTGACTTATGGACACTCTTTGTCATAACCCAGAGGCTATTAGCAACTCTCCATTTGCCCCCATCTACTAGATTATCTGTACGCAGTTGGGAAATTCTTCTAGACACTTCCTGAAAGCAAACTTTCTACTCCATTGTTTAGACGACAGCTGTAGAATGCCTGGACAACTCCCTTGCTCCAGTACACACGGTTATGGAGAAATACCTAACCCTCTTTGCCCAGTACAATTCCACACTCTTACTCTGTCCTAATCTAGATTTTGCCTGTATCATATATTTTTCAGGGCTTCCCCTGGTTTATAAGTAACAGATGTTTCTCCTTCATAAGGGAAAGTCAACTTGACAATATCCCCAATATTACAGTAAGTACATGAAAAGTAAAAAGTAAATCATTGTGGGTATACAGTTCAGGTTTTGTCACTCTGTCCACAGTATTTACCGAGTGACCACTGTGCTCAGGAACAGTCTGGTAGGAGATACTCTTTGGAGATTATAGAACAATAATAACCATCAACAGATTAGTGCCTGCTGCATGATTCAAAACACTCAAGAACAGAAAATTTGTGTAGGTTTCAGAAAGTAGTCATCTAATGCAGCATCAATATGACAAAAGAAATCTTTAAAACACCTCATATTAATGTATTAACTCACCATGAGTCAGTGCATATTCCAGGGTGTAGTAGTACAATGAAATATTCTTTTGATTTACCTACGCATGTAACAACAAAAAAAGAAAAAGAAAAAGAAACCCGTAAGACTTGGTTTTCGTTTATTTGTCACCAAAGCTAAGCTCTTTAAAACTTGGCCTACTAAATATACGTAGCTCAAAAATATGATGCTTTTCTGTCACATGAATAAAAATAATTACATTTGTGGGGACACAAATTATATTAGTTTGTCATCTTTATGTTTCTGAATCAGAATGAATGTTAATGATTCAACCTAAAGATAACGTGAGGGAGCAGCCTAAAACTTTTTGGGCAAATGTTAACACCAGCAGGACTGCTGACAGAGCAATTGCTCGGACAAACAGTATTAAGGCGAGAAAGTTCTGGAGTTTCTTGGGTAGAATGGAATATTGGAACCTAAGAACCTATTTCTGAGGAAAGAGTCTTTTCAGACACAGCTGTCTTGGAGAAAATTCAAACTGCTTTCTCTCAATGATTCATTTTACAATAAATTTATGTTTGCGTAGTTGCCGTGTGAGGAAAAGAAATAGAGAGTTCTGTCAGACTTCTAAGGAAAGGCACTGCTCAGTAGACTCTGGAGCCCCACCAGCCCACCCTAGTTTTGAAATCAATCCCGATCTGAGGAGGGATCGAGGGAGCTGGAAGGAACTCAACATTGAAGCATCCCTAAGGTTTCTCCAGCCAAGATCTTGAATCCTTGTTCCAGCTTCTGCCTTGTAAGATCTGGTTGCCACTCGCAGATTCCTGACTCAGGTGTGGAGCCTGAGCCACCTCCAGTTCCCTGCTGTTCCCACAGTTTCACTGGGCTGGGTGGTTGCCTTTCCAGGGGATTGAGAAACACCCCCATCTGTTTCTAATGCCTGCTACTTTGTGTTGAATTGTGTGCTGCTGTGTGTCACCCCAAACATCTACACACTCTTCAGATGCCCCTTCTGGCATCCAATAATCTCAGTTCTAATTTATTTGAACATTCACCTTGTAGCAGGCACCATGCTGAGCAACTCCCATGCATTATCTCACTTAAACCTCAGAGCAAGGCCTTGAGTCAGATTATTATTCCCATTTTACAGAAAAGGAGACTGAGGCTCTGAGAGGTTAAATTGTGAGTTAACTTGTAAGTTGACTTTACAGCTGGGATTCAAACCCAGATCCGTTATTCTTGTCTCCCACCCATGAAGGATGGTCTAGTCTACAGCAGGGGCTGTCTCCCCTTAGTGGCAGACAGCTCTAGTCTAGCTCTTTCTCACTACATGTATGTTCTGAAATATGATGGGCTCCTTTGAACATTTGAATGCCTTTTACAAACAAATGTGCTTTTGTTCATCAAGTGTAGTCTCACTTTTTTTCTATTACTGTTACTACAGTCATATCCTAAGTGACAAATTAAGAATCTAACAAGCATGTTAGGAAGTGCACAGAGCAAAATCCCAAAGCCCCCTGCCTCTTGGACTTGTATCAGTCCCACAAAAGACATCATAAAAGGAAAAGGATGAAAAATATCTGAGAGGAAGTTTTCTGAGAGTGTTTACGTGACAAAGAAGTCAGGAAAATATGGTATTGTTGTGATTCTCTTCATCGTTTCAGGATCTGAAGTGGTTCAGAAAGAAAGATACTCCAAAAGGAAGATGGACTTCCAGGGGATGTGACTCATAAGGAGGAATATGAAAGAGAGGAGAAAAGCGACTTGTCAGATGGACAATGGGTTTTTATGCGAAGCATATGGAGCCACATAAAATAATACAGAGAGGTGGAAGTTAGAAAGGGAACAAAGAAGATATAAGAAGATGTTCCTGGCTTGGGCAGGATGAGGAGGTGGGGTAGGGCGTCAGAGAGCAAAGGAAATGAGTGAGGAAGAGACACAAATATAGGAGACCTTTGTGTATAAAGTAGAGAAATAAATGCCTGACTTCTAGCTCCTTGAAAAATATTGCCCATTTATCAACAAGAATGAACACAAATTTCTCTAATGTTCCACTTATGCCATTCACTAGCCCCGAGAAAATCGTAATCTTCTTCCTTCTCATAGGTAGAACGACAGCAGAAAGAGAGTTTCCAGTCTCATAAAGGGATGGTTTCTGGAAAAAGACACAAGAAGTATCTTTCCTAAAAGAGATACCAAAAGTTAATTTTTTTGAGCTTGGCTGTTACCAGTAAGCCTTGAGGAGACCAAAGAAAACAAATGCAGGCACAAGGGAGTCCGCTTTCTTGTCTGGTTCACTTCTCCACGTCTCCACAAGGCATGGTCATGTGTGGGTCCCTTGGTGCCATTTTTCGCAGTCTTCAAATAAAAATCTGTGGACAACTTTTCCTCTGCCTCCAAGGAAATGCCTATATCAGACATCTCTGTTTATAATACCACGTACCTCAGAAAATGCCATCTGGTGCTCTTGAAGTTAACATTCTTGTAGAAGTTTATCCTGATGAAATCCTTGGCATTTTCCTGAGGCTTTTTTTGCCTTTCTGCCAAATGTTAATTGGTACCTGTTCCTGTAAGTCTTGAATTCTCCTTTCCCAGCTGTAGAGATCAGCCTTAAGGGCATTTTTTTTACTTCAAAATCTTTTCTCTGAAACCGTGTCCTGATTTCCAGCCCTGACTGGAGCCCCTCCTCAGACTCTGCATTGTCATGTTGCTCTCCTTGAGGCTCTGACACTGTATTTTTCCATCTTCCTCTGGTCATCTCCACTTTATAGAACTGACCTTCTATACAGGTTATTTCAAAGTTTGCAAAATACATTAGGACGTGCTGCATCATATGTCATTTTGTGTCTGTCAGGCACCATATCTGCCTAAACCTTCTAATTGCCTACCTGCTCCTCCTAGATAAAAAGCCCATAGACACTCTTCCATAAGCAATATTTTCATTTCCATTGCTTTTTATGTAACAACTAGGCCTGGGAAATAGCATGATGGAGGAGAAAAACACATTGACTTTGGGGCCAAAGAGATCTCATTTTAAATCCTGGTTTCCTCACATTCTCCTCTCCTGCACTCCCCTGAACTTGGGCAAGTGACCTAACTTCTTACTTCTTTATCTTTAAAATGAGAGTGATGGTGGAGTTGTAAAGATGAAATGAGATAATGTACAGGTGGCTGGCACATAGTAGGTGCTCCAAAATATTTGGTGGAGAAAAGAATGAATTTATAAATTAATAAAAGAAGACAAAGAAGACCTTAATTTTTGCATATCCACTGTGTGCTGGCTTTACGGTAAGATTCAGTTTAGTAAGGGCAACAGATACTTATGCCCCAAACTACCAATCAATGCAGTAAGGACAGATGGTGGAGGAATGTGCAGGGGACTCTTAAGTGCAGAGGAATAGCACTTAACCCAGCCTTATGAAGGAGGAGAGTGTGGAAGAACCCGTGCCTTACTTCTCTTATTAGGACTGTATCTTTTGGGCAGCAGCTTTGCCTGCCTCTTGTACTGTGATTATTTATCAATGTAAGATACAATGATTCCGTGTTGTACATCACACTATAGAAATTCAACCACTTTAGGCAGTGACTTGGAGCTGGGCCTTATTAAGTTCGTCTAAGGAAATATTCACACTTTTTTTTCAGGGTCCACAGAAGACGATTTTTGGAGGCCTGATATAAAATACCAAATGTGGGGACTTGCATACAAGTCCAGAACACAGAACAATGGCATTTGGTTCTGGTTCTGTTTCCTACTCTGTATATCACCTACTAAGGCAAAGGCCCAGACCCTCACATTCTTTAGTTTTTCAGGTAGCAAATGTCACCCAAATTGTCTGTGTCTTATTGAGACAGTGTTAAAGAAGTGAGGTACAAATACTGTTGGACGTGTCTCCAAAGTTAGCTATTTCCTATAGGTAGACTGATTCCTAATCCAGAGAGAATTATTACCTTGATACAATCAACAAGCTTGCTTGTCTATGGATTTTTAAATGACACATTTTCCCCATTTTAAAATACTTTTCTCTTAAATGAAAGTGGCAAAATGCTAGGACTGAACCCACAAATATTTGCCTCCACAAAATAAATATTTTGATTTGATAATCTAGAAGTACTTTCTACTGGTAAGCACTCCCGCCACCCCAAAGTTAGAGCACAGGCCTGTGTTGTAGATCAGTCCTGTTCTCCTGTTTTTCAGATGAGAAAACTGAGGCGCAAACACAGCATGATTTGCCTACACTTTCATAGCACCTTAAGGGAAGATCTGGGAATCTTCGCAATGTGTTTTTAAATCTGTTGCTTAGTCATGAGACATAAAGCATCTCAAGAACTACCAAGATCATTAAAAATGTTCTCTTAGTGGAGGTCATTCCCAGGATATAAAATGTGATAAACTGCAGGGAGGAAAATAAATCACCTCAGAACATAAAACCACATTTGAGAGCAATGGAATCTCAACCTCAGCTTTGGATGTTATTATTCAGGAGTTGGAAAATTATGTGAGATGACTGCCCTGGATTTGGCTACTCTTCAGTAATGTCTATGCTATTCAAATACTCTGGTGCCGACTCAATTTTTAAAAGTTATGAAGGGAATTTTTGTTCGGCAAAATGTTCTTGTAAAAGTCGTCTGCTATTAAACTGTAGACACAACTCTAAGGAATCTCTTACTAGAAAGCAATGCATTATTCCAACATGAATCATAGGCTCAGCTGACTGTTTTCCCAGGATGTTATAACTGACTGCTGTACTCCACTGAGAGCTAGGATACTCGACTACATCTGTGATTGAGATGCCCACTGAACCACTGTGCAACTCAACCAGATTCAGTGAGAGCTTGTTATATATAAAAGGGAACCCAAGGGAATGTAGTTAGGGCAACTTTCGATTCAAAAGACTACAAATTTGAAAGAATGTGCATAGGGAACATTAATCGCCACTCACTTAAATCAGATTTAAAGTGAATCTATCAAACACTTCTGGAACATATTGATTTTTTACATTTGGATGTGAGGTGCAATAAAAGTCCAACATGGGAAGCTGAAATCAATCTAGAATCAAGCCTTGAGAGAATGAATTTCTTTATACGAAGGTGACCATCATATAAGACTCATTAAGTGCCCAGATGCCAACGCCCTGTAATAGGCAGTGAATAGATTGGGAATGTACTTTTAATGTCAGTCTCACTCTAACCATAATTTTAATTAATGACATTCATGAAAGAAGGAAAACAGAATGGGACTATATTTTTTCATGAAACTACCTAGCATTCAAATAATGCTTTGTTCTTTGAAAGTAGTTTTACACATCCCATTTTTCCTTCACAACGTGTATTGGTTTGACTGGCATTATTATCTCCACTTTTAAAATAAGAAAACTGAGACCCAGATGAAACTAAGACCCACGCTCAAATAATAATTTAGAAGCAGAACTTAGACTGAAATACATATTTCTTTTTTTTCTTTTTCTACATGTTGGTAGTTTTCATTTGTTTTTAATCCTACTGTATAATTTTCTTTATGTATGTTCAAATAGACTTTAGTATTTCCTGATCTCAAACAGCGAATATTTGACAGACATTCTACACAAAAAACTTCTGCCTTGGTTCTAGGAATACTTGTGGCAAACTTTTTCTTATGAAAAAACATTACAAGGATATTTATTCCATTGATTCACAGGATATTTATTTTATTGATTCACAACGTGAAAGGTATAAATGTTTTTCTGTAGAAACATGAAGCTCCTTTTATTGATTTATCTTTGTATTAAAAGTTAAAAAGTATAGAAAAATACAGTAAATAATATAATAAACATGAGTGTACCCACCACATAGCACTGACCAATATTGACATGTTCTGGTTTTGCTTTATGTGTAAATATAAAGTGGCTATATCTCCTCATGTATTCATCTTTATTTTAGTGACATAAAATCCAGATTTCTTGACCCAGAAGCTGAAAAGTATGAGGTCACACACATCGTGTTGACACAGTAAGCCCTACCGACTCCTGTGGCAAAAGCCCTGACAGAAAAAGCTAAAGTTATCAAGCCTTACCTCCAAGTAAAACACAATCAGCAGACCCCAAACATAATGCTGCTGGTCTTCCCTGGGGTAATTGTTGAGTCATTATTTGCTGCATTTTTCTTTCTTTCTTTCTTTTTCCTTTTTTTTTTTTTTTTTATAATCTTTTATTTAAAGTTTTAGGCAGCACCTTGGTCCATACTCAGCTCTATTGGAGGATTTAAAAACTGTGTATGGATATATGTATGTGTTATACGTATTACCTTCCAGAGAAAGGGGAAGGAGCCTTGGATAAGAGGAGTGACTGTAGCCAAGTAGAAAAAGAATTGGTTGTATTTCCTTGTCTATTCAAGTTCCACAGATCAACTATTCTGAAGGGTAATAAACTGGTTTAGCATGTTGAGAAACTTAGGGGAAAACTGAGGTAATGCGAGACTTTAGGGACTTTTCTTTTTTTATTATTGTTGAAAGGTAAATACCATTTTATATTCAAGTCCTGTAATATAGGTAGCACATGAACCGATGAATGAGTCATTTGTTGTTTAGAAGTGAACCAACTTGCCTAATGATATAGTTTTCTGTGTGTGTGTGTGTGTGTGTGTGTGTGTGTGTGTGTGTTCTTTCTGGGCAATGCCTCCCTTTGATTCATCACATATTTTGAATTATGCCTAAATTACCAAATTCATTTTCAAATTGTTTCTGTCATCCACTGGTTGCTTCTCATTTTAGATTTGTGGCTGAAGCAACAGATTTACAAATAGAACCCATGGCTTTGATTGTTAGGAACTTTGGGGTAGAGATGAAAAATCAGAACAATGCAGAAGGGATATTTCTGAAAATCTATACTTCAGGATGTTTCAAAAAATTGTGTACCAAAAGTTAAGAGATATTGATGAAGTATCTATGCTTTATTAACATAAAATATTAACATAAAATAACATACACATACAGATAAAAAGTTATATCCAATTTATCATGATAATTCTTTATAGAACTGGTTTGTTTTTTTAAGCCTTTATTTAACTTATTTATTTTTCTTTTCTTTGAGGTCAATTTTTTTTCCTGTTTGTGTAATTAACTCCAATGCTTTGTTTGAGATTATGAATCAGAGATGAATTTATGGGTTCTGAAATGTTAAATAGTCTGTTTCAGTGCCCATGTATTCGTTTGGGTCCAGAGCTTTCTTGACTGATAGGTTGGAAAGAGAAACCCAGTAACTGACATCCTTATCAAAGCACTGCGGTATTTTTTTGTTGTGTTGTTTTTATCCTTTTGTACATTTCTTTTCTTCTCTCTCCTCTTAGGGCAACTTAGACTTCCAAATCTTCCAAAGCTTTTTAGAATTACATTCTGTGTTCCATTTTGCCACATGTATCCTATTCCTTATCTGTGCTTCTCTCCATCCTTTTGAGATATCATCTATTAACTTGTCATCTCGTGAAGCACTGTGAAGTGCCAACATGTGAAAAGTTTTAAGTACATCTTAGATTGTAGCTCTCAAGCCCCATCATTCACAAGGAGTAGAAATATTTGGAACGACCCTGGAGAAGACTAGCTCTTCTAAAAGAAAATAATGGTTAACAGACCCTGATAGTTTGTTTACATGGAAAAGAGAATGAAGCTATGACATTGACCAAAATACCAAGTAGTCTGTCTTCAACAGATAACATTACTGCTGTTGGTACAAACTACTAAAGATATTTAAAATGTCACAGTTTAAAGACCACAACATACCCTACAAAACATTTTTTTTCTCACATGAATTAAAAGGTCTATCTGCACGCATGTGTTCTAACTACTTCATTAATAACATGAATCATGTCCTTGGTACTATTAATAGTTTGATTATTGATTCTTGTCCCGTTAGAGATACTTGATTTGAATCACATGCTTGTTATTTTCCCTGTTATAAGTGCCCATAAGATATTGTCAGTAACTTGGTGCTGGATAACTGACTTGTTATTTTTCAATATTCCAATTACCCTTCCCAACTTACATCTTGTGTGGGCTTGGCAGACCTCAGCTCCCCAGCACCTAGAAGGCACTTCCTTCTCCTGAGGTACTTCACGGAAACCAGGGCACTGTTGCAACTGGCTGAGGTTGGAATTAACTCCTCCTCTGTCTGCATTACAAAATAAGTAAAGACTAACCAGCCCGGGCAGGTTCTCTCTATCCTTGGATTGATCTCTTTGCGTCTTTTCAAGAGCTCTTTCTGTAAAATCGCCAGACTCCATCTAAATTTAGCAATGTGATATGGTACAAACAGGCTTTCATGCACGCTGTGTCATCAAGGGGATTTCAGGCTTGTCTAATTGGTCTGCCTTGGAGAATCTGACGCAATCTCCCATTGGTCTGTACTTAGGAATCTGGGTGGGAAGTGAAAGTACAGACAAGTCTGCCTAGACCATCTTCACCATGTAAGAGCTTGCCACAGATTCAGGCCAATTCAAAATGAGAACCTTTAAATGAGTACTCTGAAAGTAAAATGAAAACTGAATCTTCATGCTACATCTTGATGAGGCCCAAAACATAGCAAACGTTTTGGGGTACAAGGTCAAGTATAAGGGTTATGGTCAGAAAGAGCCTTTACCATCAGGCTAAGTAAATATATTTTCCCAGTGATATGGCTGTGGAAAGGTGGCACAGAGGAAGGTCAAGTGGCTCACACGGGATCTAAATTTCTACTGCTGAACTGTATCTCATCCAGGCCTCTCTGTACGACATTCCCACAAAGGGACTGGCTCCAAACCAAACCTGAGAGTTATGTGAAATCTTCCCTGATTTAGGACTTTTAAGGGTAAAAGAAAATTATAGAAGTTTATATAATTTATAATTATAGAATTACATTGGGTGAATGTTTATGCTTATGGTCCTTTTACACACACACACACACATACACACACACAGTAGTCCCCTCTCATTCATAGTTTTGTATTCCATGGGTTCACTTTCCTTGGTTTTAGTTACCCGCCATCAACTGTGGTCCAAAAATACTAAATGGAAAATTCTAGAAATAAACAATTGATAAGTTCTAAACTGCACAATGTTCTGAATAGCATGATGAAATTTGGTGCCATTCTGCTCTGTTCCACCTGGGGTGTGAATCATCCCTTTGTCCAGTGTATCCACATTTTATATGCTACCCACCTGTTAGTCACTTAGCACCTATCTCCATTATCGGATCGACTGCTACAATAGCTCAGTGCTTATGTTCAAGTAACCCTTATTTTATTTAATAACTGGAGTAGTGATTCTGGCAATTCAGACATGCCAAAGAGAAGCCGTAAATGTTTGTTAAATATTGTCAGAAGGTCAATGATAGCCTAATACTACATCACAATGCCTACGTCATTCACCTCACTTCATCTCAGCATGTAGGAATGGTATTATCTCGCATCATCACGAGAAGAAGGGTGAGTACACTACCATAAGACATTTTGAAAGAGAAAGAGACACCACATTCATATAACTTACTACAGTATATTATTATAATTGTTTTATTTTATTATTAGTTATTGTTGGTAATCTCTTATCATGCCTAATTTATAAATTAAACTTTATAATAGACAGGAAAAAAACATAGTAAAGATAGGTTTTGGTAGTATCTACCAAATACAGGCATTTACTGTGAGTCTTGAAACATATCCCCTGTCGATAATAGAGGACTATTGCATATATATATATATTTTTTTCTTTGCTCTAATATTCCCTAAGTTATTTTTATCATTTAAATGAAGAGGAATTAGCTGAGGTTGTTTGGCATAAAGCATATCACAATATTTTTATTATTAAAAAAAATCTTTTTTTTCTGATTAACAATCATTCTCACTGAAAAAAATAGTAAAATGTTACAGAAATGTATAACAGAAAATAAGAGGCCTTCCCCTTCCGCACATCCCCGGAAGTAACTTTCGGTAGCATTCTTTTTATATTCTCAATTTTTCTCCACAGATACACTATTTTCTATCTATCTATCTATCTATCTATCTATCTATCTATCTATCTATCTATCTATCATCTATCTTTCTCTATTTACTTTTTACAAGAAAGGAATCTTCTTTGAGACACTTACAAATTGCTTTTTCATTCAATTCAACAACATGTTTTTCCATGTTTTTTAAAAGATAAACCTTAATATCTTGTTCAATTTTTAAGACTTGATTTCATTAAAATTATAAGTTATATATAGAATAAAAGCAAAGAATACAAAAGGAGATATATTGAAAATAAAAATGCTTCCCTTCCGTTCTCCATCCCACAGTATTACTCTAGTCTTTGGAATGTTTTTAAAGCATATACACATGTAATGCATACATACTTGTTTACGCCTGTGTATTTTTTTCCACACAAATGGAATTGCACTATATAGTTCTGTGTCTCCGTTTTTAAATTTAGTACTAGAAGGTTCTTTCAATTGGACCAAAGGATGCTTAACCTGAAGGTATAAAAGCTCACTCTAGGCGAGCAGAGACACATCTGTCTGGTTCACCACTACATGGACCTTGCCTGGCACGTTATCACCACTCCATACTCAGCAGCCCTGAGTCTTGTACTCCAGTCAGAAAACCTCTGGGAGAAAAACTACCTCTTGGCCCCAGATGCTCAACAGACCCACATGGAATTTTCTTCAATGGATTCAAGGTCAGGATCTCCATGTGGACTTTCTCTTATAGGTGCCAGGCTACAGTAAGACCTGTTTCTGGATGTGGGAACCATTTGGTGTTCCAAAGTCAATAGGGGAGTATGTACAACTGGCCGAAGGGGAAATAGGAGGCCAAAGAGATCAGCAGACTTGAACTGTGCTGAAATTCTCTCTCATGTCCTACAATCCATGAAATACGTGTACCCAATATTCTTGGGAGCAGAAAAATCTAATGTTGTTAGCAGAAAATGGATTCTTAGTAATCAGTAAGCTTATTAATAAAGAAGCTTAGCAAAATTCGTAGTGGATTCATTGTTAGTCAATTTCAGAATTGTGTGTGTGTGTGTGTGTGTGTGTGTGTGTGTGTAGGCTGAAATAGTCAAGTAACAATATTAAGTAATGTGTGTATTTGAATCTTATGCATATTACAATTTCTCTAACATATTCACTCTACAATATGGCCCTCTCCCCAAATGTGATATTGGTTTTGTAATTCTTCAGTGATAGGAAAATTCAGTGATCATGTCACTGAATTTGAGTGTCATCTCAGGCTATTACAAAAAGTCAAATATTTCAGAAGAATTTTAATCATAATTTTGGGGGCAATAGAAACTAAAACCAGTATATGGTAGTCTTTGAATAAGAGGGGAAAAAAAATCTACCTATTGGCGAGACTTCAAAGGTCAACACATCCCAAAAAGGCTCTAACTTATAAAAAAAGACATTTATTATGTACTGACTTTGAGACATTAAAGTGTCACCCTTAGGATTTATGGCTTTTGAAAAACGTGTATAATTTCTGTGGGGATTTTTTTTCTCATCCCGAAGGACAGGTATAATAGAAAGGAAGGCTTTATTAGGTCTGTCATTTAAAATATTCTAACAGTGTTAAGGAGTTAGGATGACTTGTCTACCTGGCTATGGGCAGTTGGTACATAAATCAGAAGGAATTGGCCATAGTGAACCTCTGTATGGAAAAGCTCACACAAATTGGCAACTGATCATTCCCTTTCCTTTATTTCTATATAAACTGTTTATAGAACACTATGTGCCAGCGTGTCTGAGAATAGTGACATTCTAATCCCTAGTAATTCCTAGGAAATGTAATTGTAGGAACAGATTTCATAAAGTACCTTCAATCTTATACAAATCTATGTAAAACACAGACCCTGTAAGTGCCATTTGGACATCAGACCTCTAGCTGGGACTGGTCTTCACTCCCCTTTGGAGCTTCCCCAGGGCAACTGCTGGTTCCCTGGTGAAATTCTTGCCTTCTGGGCTGGCCAAACCTTACCAACTGCCTTCAGTTGATTCTGGAGAATTTGGAGCAATCTTACCCTACTTGTGCCAAGAATTTGCCCCCTGACTTATAAAGGCATCTGCCTTTCATAAGGAAAACCCAATCCTCTGCTTTTGACTCGTTTGCACAGAGAGTTGCAAATGCCTAAATTGAAGTGACTGCTTGCTGTTCCTGGCTGAGAACAGGTTCTCTCTGTTGAAAACTGAAAAACTATGTGGTGGATGGCATGAGTCCTATTTAAGGGTGCAAATTTCCCCTTCACAAGAGCACTTTTGGAATGTCTAAGGGATAGATGACAAAGTGAGGCTGGAAATGATTTTCTCACAGCTTCCTGAGCTGATGATCAATGAATGAGCCTCGTGGAATGTGAGGTGTCCACATCCCTCTTTCAATTCGCACAGCATAATGTAATGCAAGTGGCAAGTGCTCTTAAAGGTGCAAATCTGTGACCTTGGATCAGGTAGTTTTCTTTTTGTTCTTCATGTTGGAAGAATCAAACAGAGCAGTGTAGGAATGGGCACTCTGAATTTGGTTGTTATCTAAATGGATTTGTGTACTTCTCCAGAATGCAACTCTAATCCTTCCTCTCTTCTCCATTTGTGCTATCACTGACCCACCCCGGGCCCTCAGGGTTTCTCACCTGGATTATGTCTATAGTCCTCAACTTGTCCCTCTGATTCTAAACTGTCCTCCTCTGATTTATCCCTCCAAACCATTGTCAAATTGACCCATCTCCCACCTAAATCTATTATGTCATTTCCCCTATTTATAAGTTTTTGGAGTTTCCCATGATCCACAGAATGAAGTCCACCTAAGTCTCCCAGTGCCTGCCGGTTGCTCCAGCCTCCACCTCACAGGTCCATGCCTCGGGTTTGATGCTCTGCTAACACACATGCATTCCTTGTGCTCCCTGCTCCTCCTTGCCTATGTGCTTTTGCTGTGCTGCCCTCTCTACCTGAGATGTTCTCCCCCTTCTCTTGGCTGGGCTGACTATGGCTCATCCATGAAGAGTCAACTCACACACTACCTTCTCCAGTGATCCCTGTCTGGCCTACCATCCCTCAGGGCAGAAAAGGGACCCAGTGCTCTGTGGGCTACCTCTGTCTACAGGCCCAGCCCTCATTGCACTGGCCTTATTGTAGCCTGTTAATCTAATTGTGTGTCTTCTGGCCTGTGAGATGCTTGAGCACATAATAAACCGTGTGTTCACTTAGTCATTGGTGTGTTCTTACCTGAAGTAGAGCACCATGTCTGTCGTATATTTAGTACCCTATAAATGCCCGATGGATGAATACATGAAGCTAAATAGGCAAAATGAAGAATGAGAAGGGTTTATATTTTTGTACAAGGTTTGTAAGGGTCATAGCAGGTTATATAAGGTTTATAGTAGGTTTTATATAAGGTTTATGGTAGGTTTTATATAAGGTTATATAAGGTTTATATGAACCACATATATTTACAAATGACTAGAATTTGACAAATATTTTGAGAGCTGAAAGAGACTTTAGAGAGTATCTAGTGCAACACTTTTCTTTTACAAATTGGGAAACGGAAGCTCAGGGAAGTTACGACCTGTCCAAGACCCCACAGTAAGGTAATAACCTGCGGGTGAACAGGTGCACATATAGTATTTGTGGGTTCTACTGTACAAATTGAATTCTGTATAATATATGCTTCAATATTTATGTTCAAAAAGAATAACTATCATGAATCACTAATGGTACATTTAGCCCTAGAGATGTAGAAAGTTAAGAGTAATACAAAATGTCTAATATTACAAAATGTTTCTCAGCCACCATCTGCAACTACGATGACTATCCCACTAACTCCTGAGCATCTCTGGAACCAACAACTGGAACTTGAAGAGGAGCAAGAAAATGGAAACTCAGCATTACTAGGAACTGATATTTGATTTTGCAATCTGAAAGGATGGACTTGATGAGTTAACTAATTTGTCTTTGTCTTTTTCTACACTAAAGTGCTCCTGCTACGTAATATTTCCCACATTTCAAAGAAGTGCCCACCTCTGGTGTCATCAGTGGCACTGCTCCCAAGCCTTCATGGCATTTGGTCACAGTCCTGCTGTCCAAGGACATAGAGCAAGAGAAGTGCAACAGAGAAGTGTTCTTTGGGGCCTGGATAGTATGAACCATCAGGGTAGATGTTTAGGAGTATGAGCTGTGTTGGGCCAGCACTAAGCTCCCATGTGTTGGTTAATAAATGTGTTTGTTTGTGGTATGTGGTGTCGTCTAAAGCTAAGGGACCAAGGCAAGAGTCCCTCTTGCCTGACTTTAAGAGCCATACGAAATTTGCAAGAAATTCATACCTATCAACTTTCTGATCAAAATGTTCTGTGATGGTAATGAGGCAATAGTCCATTAAGGTCCTTAATACAGGGATTCTTAGATTCTTATGGCATTGCATTTAGGATCATCTAAGGCATAAAGATCTAAGGGGAAAGGCCAAGAAACTGAGAATTTGTAGTCTCGGAATGTTTTGGTTTTTTTTAATCTACTAATTGTCTACTGGGTAACTTTGAGAAAACACAACCTATTAATGATTAGCCATTTCAGTTTCTCTACCCATAAAATACACCATAAATTAGCTACACCCTTGCAGAAGTACTGGGAGAAGAAGCACTCAAATGAAAGGTACTGTATAAGTATGACACAGTTTTACAAATTTGAAAGCTGTTGTGACCTCCACTTAAATAGCATGATGTCAGGCTCTCATAGAGCCTTCGATATAACTCATCATAGAAGCAATAGTGTGTTTTCTTTGAGCCACTCAAAAGAAAAGTATTTTTCTAAATCCAATCTGTTTTCTTAGGCAAATGAATTAAGTTTGTGTGTAACATGTACCTATCATGTTAAAAGTCTCCATTATGAAAATAAGACTGTTGCCTGGGAGCCTCTTTCATTCCGTTTACAAACCATTTAAATAGCTGTCCTCTTCTAGGCTACCTGAGACCTGCTTCTCTTTGACTGGTTCCAACTGGACAGATAGAGTCTTCTGCCTTCCATTGCCCCATTTAAGCCATTCTGAGTCCTTGAGTCTCCTAGAGCAATTTGGATTAAGGATGTATTGAGTAACTCAAAGACCCTGAAACAAATGTGATTAAAAGCAAATATCTTCTTGATTGAGATTGGAGACCAACTTCACAAGCTTGATTAAGGAGGCATTCCAAGAGAGCTGACCACACCGAAACTATCTAAGCCCGTCTCAAAGGGGTACGGGACTGCAGCTGCATAGCTGGGGTCATCTTCCCTCACAAGGAATTTTAGAAGCAGAGAGAATACCCGCTCACACCTACAAACAGTGCTGAGCTGGTCTCTGGGGACTTAAGAACGCTGAACCACTAGACAGAGCATGAGTAAGGTGTAGGCTTTGATGACCTTTAACTTCTTGAAGTTTCTAGGTTCAAAAACTAATACCAAGAAATGGGATATTCATAATGCTGCCTGGGAGGCAGATGGTTCATTTGTTTTTCTTTTTGCACAGTAAGGAGGTTCTTCACTTTGACAGAACCATGATTCCAGTGGTGTGTGTTTTCTGTTTCTGATAAACCCACTGAGCCAGACCCTTGCTGTTCATCATCATTTCTTCAGAACTGGCCATGATAGATGCTCAAAAAAATATTCATTGAATAATCAAACATTACCTTATTTCTTTTCCTTTGGTAATTATTCAATTAAAAAAAATTGATACCCTACTTACAAGAACTTCAGAAGAATTTTCCCATCTTCAAGTTCCCAGAAATACAAATGGACAAAATATTTCCATTTAAAATTTTAAATATCTGAAGAATGCTCTGACCACAGTTTATTTTTCCCCTCTTATTTTCTTCAGGGTTTGCATTGGTCATTTAAATGCAATTTGCTGTGTGTTTGGGTCAGTGACTTAAGTTGGGAGGTGCTTACAGTAACTCAGCGCTGTGGAAATACCAGAACTTTGTCTGGGTTTGGAAGAGAAGTTCAGGATTGGTAGCTCTGAGGGTCACTCTAGTTAAGCACCAGGCAGAGGGCCGGCCTACTTTCGGCATCAGGTCTGCGGCCTAATCAGTTTGGTTTAGCATGGAATCAGTCAGCGAAGCCTGAGAAAGTCAGGAGGTCAGTCAAGATGACTAGGAGGGTTATAAACCGGAAAACTTCCGCCTTGGTATTTGAAAACCACACGGTATTTTACAACATTCCTGTCTATTAACTGCTGGGAAGGGCACTACCTTCTTGCTTTTTGCATAATGGAATCAATCCTTCCCACCAGAGGCCCCCATGTTGCTTTGATCAAGTTCAAAAGATGAGGGAAATGATGACTAAGGACCTTGGGAACCAGACCGAAGAATCTCACAGACATACTCAAGGTTTTTTGGGGAATTGTTGTTTGGTTTTTTTTTTTAACTGACGCATCATTTTGGTAAACAATTCCTATAGTCTGCGCACTTATCAAATTCCTTACCCAAATATTTGTTATTTATAAAATAATCAAGGAAACAGACTTGTGTTTATTATTCCAAAATCAGAAGCAGTTTGATAAATTAAAAACAGTCTTACTTTTTCCTCTTTCCTCTCCCTTTACCAGCCTCTTGTAAAAGTGCCAACATTATTCACCCAACTCTCTCTTGAAACAGCAAAAACAAAAAATAAAAGTGACCTTGGTGAACTCTGTATTGCCCAGAGGCATCTGCCCAGGTTACACACTAAGCCAACAGCCGACCCCCCTTAGCACCAGAGGTAGATATTTGGAACCAGCTAAGTTGGAAAGGGATACTGTAAATGTCTGTTTCCGGTTCACAGGGGCCTCCGCGTCACCGCTGAGTTTGGACGTCTGACCAGTTTCCTGACTTTGAGAGTCACCTACTTTAAACATGAGGGATCAACCCTGGAAAGGAAAGGAAAGACACGCACAAGTCTGCCTCTGACCACCAACGGTCACTCTCAGGACGGTTTCTCGGGGTGGGATTTAAACAGAATTATTTTGATTTGGACGGTGCTTTCTGCTGCTGTCCTGCGCTGGGGGTGAGTGAGAGGTCGCGGGTGGGTCCACAGGCTCCGAGCGGAGGAGGCCAGCGCGGGGCCACTTCCAGGAAAGCCCCGAGAACTCAAGAACAGAGCAAAATCAGACGCTTTAAACTCAGAAAAGCCTGTCAGGCTGGTTTACATCTCTATTGTTGTCAAGTGGTTCTATTTATATTTCACATGTGTGAAAGAATGGCTTTGTTAGGGGCACATATCTAAACTTTTCTTTTTAAAAGAGACAAACATGCAAAATCATCATGAGGGAACTAATGCATTTCCACAAATCCTTTCAATGTACAATAACTACAGTTTTCCTCTATCAAACTGCCACTCCATCCAGAGTTACAGTAACTTCGCACAGAGTTGCCACAAAGCTTAACATATATATATTTACACACTTAAGCCCTCTTTAAAACCACCTCTTAAATGTCCTCAATTTTGTCTTTGTTTTCATGAGTATTTCCCTGTTAAGAAATGGAATATGAGTCTTACCTACTTCTGGAGCTCTTTCACTAATTGTTTCTATTCCCTCATAATATGCTGAGCTGACTGAAAACCAGACTTTTGCTTGGCCAAAGTGTGGCTATGGTTACTCACTCCTGAGAGGAATGGGCTCTTATTGGCATGATTTGCTTTGGCATGAAAGAGGCCAAAACATGCTGCCTTCCATAGGAAACAGTGGGGCAACACCAGCAATGAAGATAGGCAGGCATTTGTGGAAACTGGCACATTACATATTCATAAGGCAGCATTTCAAATTCATAAATAAAAATTCCATTTACCATTATGAAAGTAAGAATTTCATATTCGTAAGTAAACATTTTGGTAAATAATTTCATTATACCTACAGGCAAGTCACCTCACCTCCCCAAAATAAGAGAAGTCAGGAGGGAGACGCAGAAGCAATGCCGCCTTCAGCTGTCAGTCACCCTGGCAACAGAAGTTTAGAGAAGAGTGGGAGGAAAATAGCTTTTGTTTGTTTTCTTCCAGCATTATGAACCAAATAGGGAGGTTAGTCCCTTAGGACGGAGATTTAAGGCTCCCGCAAATTACTTTCTCTCAGGAACTTTTGCCTCGAATCACTTTTAGGCACTGAACTAGTTTCTTCTTGCTGGAAGAACATTATCATATTGTCTGAAATACTGCATACTTCCTTCTAGAGTGCCAGTGGAAAACCCCAATGATGCCTTTTCCCACTTAGGATTTCTCTTTCCAGTAACTGCAAAAAGAAGATGCAACCATTACTAACTGGCAGGCTTTTTTTTTAATTGAAAAACTATATATATTTTTTATCTTAAAATATCCACTACTAGAAGCCTGATGAGGGCAGAGACCATACCACACACCTTTTTATCCCCACAATATCCAGTATTATTTTTGCAAATAATTGGAGATGAATAATGATTTTTAAGTGAAGGAATTTGCCCACGTATATTGAAAGCATTTTTAATATAGAACTTTGGTCAAGCAAAGGCCCATAATGTCTATAAACATGATGGAGAAGCAATGAGGATAATTCTTGTTCCATAATCTAGTGTGAAAATTTAGACTGATGATTGGTTTTACTGTTCACTCTGTTCTAATGAAGGGAAGAAGGACTGCAAATAATTGACAAACAATTTACAATTCAAACAAAACTGAATTCAGCTTTGATTTGTGGTAAATCCCACATGTCAATAGTGCCCATGATCCTTTTCCATCCATCCTTAACTCCAGCCTCTGTCTAGTTGATCAGATCCTGTGTGGGAGGAGCACCCAAGAGATGGTTCACACATTCAGAGAGGATAATCTTCTGGAAAAAGAGCAGGGATGGGAGAAGGTGCTGAAGTGGAGGACCCAGGAGTTGTAGTTGAGGTGCCTCTCTACTACTAAATAATTTTTTGTCATTGGGAAAGCTTTCTGGGTTTTTTACCCCCATTTTATTTGGCAACTAAGATGAATGGACTAGATAATGTATAAATTTCTTGCTGAGACTGTGATTGAAATTCACATATAAGTAAAAATTAATAGAACTTTGCATTGTTGTAGTAATATGGCAAATGTGGAAAGAGCTTACGGATACTAGCTAGAAATGGATAAACTAAGCCAAATAGGGAATTATCAAAATCTCAAAGCAATTCAGGGACAAATATGGAAACAAAGTAAAGCATTCCCATACTTTTAATTCCAGATTTTACCATTGTTTTCTCCTACAGCTTATTTAAAAACACCCTTCAAAGTTGTAATAATTTTGAGAAAAGCCCCTAGTTGACTTGAATATATGCAAATTTGATCCTGGTCATTTGAACTTGACACAATTCAGCAAATTTTGAAATTTGTATTCTGGTTATTCAAGTCAATGAATAATGTTATTTGCTTATTTGATTTTTTTTTTAATGGTCCTTTGAGAAACTGCTTCTGGGTATCAATACTAAAATGAAAACACTCTCCAAAAATCATAAAAGCAGGAAAATTAATTTCAGGGCATTTTAAGCTTCCCCTGCTTCCTGGGCTCACAGAGCTTCAGAAGTTGAGAATTGTTCTCTGATGTCACTGTTCTCTGAAAGTGGATCCATTCAAATCCATATGGTGGACATCTTTGAATCACATACTGCTTACATTTTTCTTTTTTTCTTAAAAAGAATTTCCCCTTTTAATCCTCAAAACCAAGCTCAAATAAATTGCTTTACCCACCTGCAGCTTTCTCTGAGGAATATAACTCTCTGATTCAACCCATAATTTCCTCATATTCCACAACCCCTGAATTATCCTAGTTTAGTTTTAAATTCAAATCATTATTACCATCACTGATTCTGAGCTGGGGAAACGGACGATGGTTTTTTGTCATGCATTATAGAGATATTATACAAATACAAGCCAAGAAATTTTTCATTTCTTTAATTCTCTATCAGAAGCTACGAATCTATTAATTCAATAGAGTTTCAACATGGTTCCATAGACTATGCAAATCCAGAAACTTGTGGCTTCTAAAATCCTCCTTTATGGGGAAAAAAGATCTATGAGTATCTGCTAAACAATAAAGAAAGACTATTCAGAGGAATGGAATGTGAGCCCCACTGATTTGTGCCTCAGATAAAGGTTCTGGTGGGAGGGGCCTCTTTCATGTCTGCATCCTCCATCATGATAATGCTCCCCGTCACAAATCGCTTCTGGTACGGCAATTTCTGTCCAATAAATACATTACAATGTGTCTTCATCCATCTTATTCACTGGATCTAGAACTGTACAACTTCTGGACCTTCCTCAAAGTCAAAATGACAATGAAGAAGAAATGTTTTGAATTGGTTCAGGACATGGAGGCAGCCACGACAGCACAACTAAAGACACTCATGAAAGAGGACTTCCAGAACTGCTTCAGAAAGTGGCAAGAATGATGGGATAAGTGAGTTCAAAGAGAGGGGGAGTATTTGAGGGGGATTAATGGCAATGTGTCTTTTACTGTAATAAATTTTTTTTATTTAAAAATTCACCATATTTTTAGATTACACCTCGTATATTTCAAATTATGAGGTACCTCCATATAAAACTCAGAAAGATCACATTTATGTGAATAAGACATGATTATACTTTGAAAACATTTTCTTTCAGTATCATTCTCCTCCAATATCCTAGGCCCCAGTGAATTTTGAGTAAGGAAGAGTTGGACAGAGTATTTACACATCCGTAAATGCTATACAGTCCCTTGGTATCTGTATAGGGGGTTGGTTCCAGGACCCCTACAGATATCAAAATCCATGGATGCTCAAGGCCCCTTACAAAAAAGGTGTAGTATTTGCACATCCTCCTATATACTTTAAATCCTCTCTAGATTAGTTAGTCCTCACTTAACCTCATTGATATGTTCTGTGACTTTAAGATGACATATAACAAAACCAATTTTACTATATACTAATTGATACAAACAAGACGTAAGTTCCTAGGGCATCTCATCAATGTTATAACACAACAACAATGAATGAAACCATGTTATTCAAGGAGCTGCTGTACTTATAATACCTCACACAACGCAAATGCTATGAAAATAGCTGTTATGCTGCATTTTTTAGAGAATAAGTACAAGAAAAAAAGTCTGTATATGTTCAGTACTGCCACAACCATCATGGGTCTAACTATATGATGGCAACAATGTAACATTTGTACACATAGCAACAATGTAACATTTTCCCCTCAAATATTTTTGATCCCTGGTTGGTTGAATCCAGGGTGCAGAACACACAGATACAGAAGGCCGACAATATTTCTTTTTTATAAACTTACTTGCTGCCTCACTCTGCCTTCTTGCTTAAGAAGCATTATATTGAACTGGAATGATATTGCATGTGAGTGGAGATGCAGAATAGTCCTCTTGTAAAACAGTAGTTGTCTCCTGATGCAAGTACACTTAGGATGACCTACTGCTCTGGGTGTTGGTTAGCAAAGATTGCAGTGGACAGTGTTTAAATCTAACATTTCCTCCTGTAACAAGGTTTTGTAATGGTAAGTCATTTCTTCCCAGGTCCTGTTTTGTCTTGTATTTTTTTTAAATTCCCAGTTTAAATAGTAAGTCTAGTAATTCAATTCTTTTCCATAAATACGGATGTTTAAGGGTACAGAGTACCTTAAAGTTCTAGATATACTAAAATTCTAGAACAAGCTCATCTTGCCTCCCAAAGAGGTATCATAAGGCAGACTACACATTTAAAAAGAAGTCATGTTCTCAGTTTTAACCCTAGATGCCCTGAGGTGAGAAATCAAGAACAAGGATTTCATCTATGACTTGAGATAATGAGGAGGACCCTTTGGTAATTTCACAGGATTGCCTCTTCTAGACACTCAATTAAGTAAATTCCTTATTGAATGTCCATTGTGTGCAAGGCATGATGTCAGTGAAAGCCATACAGGATAAAAAGCTTTTAAATGTTTCTGGCCCTTAAGGCATTTACAGCAAACGTGGGGACAAATCTTTAATCATCATCAAGCTTTTAATTAAGCTAAATAAAAATAAAATATTTCAATAACAGATCTAAATGAGAAGAGATGGCAGCTCCCACAAGGCTGTCCACAGTTAATTGCCAAGTGAGTTCTATAAACAGGAAGAGCTCTGAGACCTCAGAGAGGATAAGCCTGTAAAGGCATCTTTCAGGATAGGCAGAATGCAGGGAGGCTGAGAGGGAGGCCAAAGGCACCCACCTGGTTGTCTACACCTTGACAGACCTGAGCTCAGCTCCACCTAGGATGACCCGGGACAAGTTCCTTTCTGCTCTTCTCAGAAGAAAAAGATAATAAACCTGCCCCTTTGAGTTACTGTGAAGAGCAGAGGAACTCTGTGTAAGTAAACTCTCGGTAGAGAGTCTCACACATATTAGCATTTTTGATACCAGATATCAAATTATGTCTCAATTTGTATTTTAGTTTATTGTCTGTTTCTCCTACTCAAGAGTCAGCTCTTTGAGGGAAGGGACTTAGTATTATTCTACCCATGGATCTACACTCTCTATATTACTACCTGGCACATAATAGGTTCCTAGTACATATTTGTTAAATGAATTAATCAATAAATGATGAATTTAACCTCCAAAAAGAAGATTCGCTAATGTTGTTGTTCAACACTGTTTTTTTCTTATTTCTTCTTACCCCTCTTCATTTTCTTCAATCTCGGGAGCAAAAAGAGATGTAAGCAGCAGGCTAAGATCCAAATGAATGGGATCATTTACAGTTTTCAAGTTATCTCTGAAAGTTAAAGCTACTAGCACTTGGATTATTTGCCTTGAGAAGAGTAGTCAGTGCAATGGGGGGAAGTCTTGTATTTCCATTTCTTACTCTTCCATCAGCTCCTGCCTACTGGCTACTAGCATATCTATACCCCTTGTGCCCATCAATATCTAAGATGAATAAATAAATGAAGGAAGGAAGGAAGGAAGAAACGAAGAAAGGAAAGAAGAAGGAAAAGAAGGAGACAAACCATGGGGAAGAAACTAAAGTTTTTCCATGTAGATCTTCCAACTCCCATGGAGGGAGGTTTTGGATGTAACTTCCTTTTTCTCTGTTTAATCTACCTCAGTGCCCAGCTTTTAAGCCCAGGAAGAGTTAGTTATCCAAAGATTGCCAAATAAAGCATGTTTGTTAGAAAATGTTGTGTTTGCCATGACACTAGGTCAAGCAGGGATGGGCTTCTACTAGAAGACCCTTTGGCTTTGTGCAGAAGTCCCCATCACCACCACCAGAAACAGACTTATTTTGACCTACTTTTCTGTTCCATTATGATTTTGTAAACTAAAATTAAGTTTGGTTGAAGACTACTGACCGAATTTTACATCACTAGCATGAGGAAGGGGATGGACAATCAACATCTTATCATCTTGTGTTGGTATGTGACCAGCTAGAGAGTCTCATTAAAATCTTATTTGCGGGAAATGGACTCATTACAGCTCCCTAGTTGGTAATATGTTTGTTAATAGCACAGAAGGGAGGTAAAATGAGTCACAAAAGGTCAACTCTGGATCAAGTGAGTGTCCTCCCAGATGGCAGATTGCTGATACCTCATTGGGTTCTCCGTGTATGACACAAAGCTCTGATCCACGTACATTCTAACCTCTTACATAAAATCCTCTCCCCAGACCTGCAAAACTCATTATTGCCTAAGAAAAGCCAGAATTACTGAATATTTTCCTTTTTTCTGACTTAAAATGCATGTCATCAACCACGTAAAGGAAAAGGACAACATGCAAAGTATTCTCTGGATCACACCCCTTCTAAGGTATTCTCACAATGCATGCTCAGTTTCAAAATGGTTTCATCAGAGGATTTTAATGTCCCTGTGTGAGCCTTTCCAGAGATTCAAGAAATGAAATCCAAGCACCTCAGGGACATCTTGTGCAGAGGTTGATACAAAAACTTAGGTATTTTTGTTTGTCATGTGGAAAATATCTTAGCGTGTTTATAAGGGTCTTTATGAACTTTATAAAATTTTCTTGTTACATGTATACATTAATCAGTGTCCTGGTAAGAAATAGAATTCACCACAGACGTTTCCAGTGAAGACAGTTTATTAAGTGACTATTGATGGAGGTGTGGGCAGGCTAAAGGAACAAACGATTTGTTGAGGCACCCAGAGGCCAGTAATAGTCGGAAGCTGTTACTACCCTTAGGTCTGAAGAGCAAGGGGAAAAATAGTGCTATTTGAACCCAGTGGAACCTAATGGAGGCTACAGTCACTGCGAAAGACACACACAAAGACAGGGTTCTAGGAAGAAATACCCTGATACTATCTGCTTCTAACCTCTGATCTCCTGCTGGTGCTTGTCACGGGCCAAGGTCAACTGAAAGGCAGTGGCAAGGGAGACTCGGTGATACACTCCCCAGGGGTCAGCTGACCAGGACATAGAGCATGGGGAGCAGGACAGAGAATTAATCTGCTAAGGCAACTGGAGCATAAACCAGTATAGTGTTTTTCAAATACAATGATCTTGCTTAATTTTATTTTTTTGCCAGCACTTATGATGAATTTGCAGCTGTTTACCCGGACTCTCTATTCTGACCATCTTTGAGACATTGTAATCTATAATTCCAGGCCCTGCAACAGTTTCTCTCTGCACAATGCTAACTGTTCTCTATTGGGATTAATCCTGATGTCCGTGTCAGCTACATAAACTTAAAATCATAAAAACTGTGAAGGCCCATCTTTATCTCAATGAATCTTTAAATTCATAATCTCTGGGCTTGGCCCAGTTTCATTCCTTCAAGGGTATTAAAACATTTTGTTATCTCATAGATCTTTACTGTATCTCTGTTGGGTAGGCATCTTGGTATAGTACATAGTACAGTGGCACACAAGAACAGACACTTAATAAATGCTTGTTGATGGGAAGATCATTATCAAGTGTCTCTTGTGCAGATAGAATTATACATAATAGTTCAGTTCAGTTATACTGAAAAGTTAAGCAACCTAACCAATATCTTATGGTGTGCCAACAGGAATAAAAAGCCAAATCGCTGCCTCCAAACAGAGATTTTGCTAAGCAGGGCAAGAATATGAACAAAACTTTATTTTCTTCCTGTACTTTGACCCAGTCTTAAGAATAGTTGAGATATTCAGGGCATGGTTTTTTCAATTGCTTTGTTTCCTAGATTACCAGAGAAATGTGTGCCCCATTATATCTTCTTAATCATTAGACACGAAATGTTGTTATCAGCAAGAACAAAAAGTTGTTATACACTTAGAAGAACTGAACTGAACTATTATGTATAATTCTATATAATGTATAATTCTATATAATTTCTGGGATGGAGAAAAGGAAACATAAAAGGGAGATTAAACCTGAGACTTGCATGTGAAATTAGTTACAACCAACTCGTTCTTATCACTGAAAATAAAGGACAGGAATGGCCTGAAAAACTAAAATACACATGGTTTTAAGACCTTCACAGTTGTTATAAATCCCTTTCAACTAAATCTTTTACTATATTCTGAAGTTCTAAATGCTATTAGGTTGGTGTAAAAGTAATTGCAGTTTAAAAGGTTAAAAACAATTGCAAGAACCGCAATGACTTTTGCACTAACATAAGTTTTTCTTGGATGTCACTGTTTTCCTGAATATTCCATGAAGGATTCATATAAAGAAGGTGAAACAGAGGGACCCGGATTCAGTGCAAGCCACATAAACTATTTGTGGAATAACATTAAATCAGGTAGATTAAATTCTGTACATAGGTTAAGTCATTCATCAGCATGAAAACATTTGGGTATAAGGTTGGTCTATAATCTTGGACGCCTATGCCATGCCTTCCTTTAGAGAGTGTCACCGGTTGCTTGATTTGTAGATGGCTCCTGTGTACACAGCCTCATGGAGGGTGCATATGACATTACAAGGGAAACTAACAGTGGGCTCAATTCTTCTCAAAATCACATTTATTTTAGATCAATGATGACATAAGTTTCTAAATGACTTATGTTCTTCTTCTGTGCATTATTCTCAGCTCCTTCGTCTTTCTCCTCATTCCCATAATTATAATTATGAGAACCCTATTTCCTATATATCTTTTGAACGTGACCTCTTTTTGTCACCATCACCTTTGCTTAGTCCAGGCTATCTATCATTTCTCACCCAGACCATCATGGGCCAGATTCTTAATTGGTCTCCCCGCATCCACTCTCCCACTTCAACACTCCACAGTGCAACCATCACCATTGCTTAAAAACACAAATATGCTCAAGTCAATTGCTGGCTTAAAATACTTCAGAGTATTGAAATCCATTTGTGAACGCCATCTCTTCATGCTTATCTCTCCAGCTTTCCTCCTCACTCTTCTTTACTTCATACTCCCCTTTGCCACCAAAATAAGGTCCAAACTCAAGGCCTTTCACAATTTGATGATCGCCTATTGTTTCAGCTTCATCTCCTCCCACTCTCTCTGTCATCTCTCTCCAGATATATAGTTGCTTGGCAAATGCTTTATCTTTCAAGACTCAGATCAAATGCCCTCCTCCTGACACTACCTGTGACACCACTCTTTTCTATGGCATCCTAGCACAATATACAGTATCTAAATTATTTCATGGATTACATTGTATAGCATTCACTGTTTATATGTTTGTCTCCTCAGTGGACTATGAGGTAAGAATCTTTAATCTACTCAGACTTTAGCTCATTATTTAGCATAAGCACAGCTTTTACGCCTGGAAAAAGGAGGTTCTGTGCTTCAGAGACCCCACTCTGGCCCTCCTCCAGCAGTGTCCCTCCATGTGAGGTGAGAAGTCTGCAGGACCTGTGAGATGTGACTGCCTGGAGTCCATGTCTACCCAGATCCCAGGCTCCCTGCTTCTAGACCGTGGTCTCCATGCCCAGATCCCAAGAATTCTCTGTCTAAATAGGCAGGGAACTCTCCTTTCGGGGCCTACACAGGCCTTTTCCTAGGATCTGTTCTTCAGAGAAGGCACCAAATGAGCGGTGTAATCACTCCTGGATCCAAGAGGTGGCCAAGATTTGCTATTTATAGAGGTGCATGTACAGAACTTGTATAAACAGGCTAGACTGTCCACAGGTGTACATGCAAGGTGCTAAGTGACGCAGGTCAGAGCAGGACTGGGAGGAGAGAGCAGATAGGCTGAGAGCTGGGGCTTGGGACCTCAAGGATTGAGAGAAGTTCTAAAGTTCAACCTGTCCATCCAGGTAGTTATGAAGGTATATTAATTATGGTGGGAAGATGGGTTATATTTTGCCATTTGCAACCATGAAATATTTAGACAAACATTAGGAGCCTGGTGTCTTGTCTAACACAGTTTAGGGCACATAAGTAGTGCGTGCGTAATGTGTGACTGAGAATTGGCTCATGGCAAAAAGTGTGAAATAATTGAGAGTCAAGGGAAATAACTTTGCAGTACTTCCGTAAGAGAAAATAATACAAGATATTAATTATAACTGAATTATAAACTAGCTAATATACTTCCTAAAAATGCTTATAATCAAAAGGCTAAATTTAAACATTCTTGCAAGAAAGATGTTATTTACCAAATCAATGGTCAATTTTTTCAAGCCTTACTTGATTTTTCTAGCATTCTTTGTATTTCCAAAACACAACATTGATCTACAAAGCACTCTATAGAAGGGTTAAAAATGAAATCAAATAAAATATGAGTCAGATAGCAAACTCAATTATGGGGTTACACTTCATCCAGAGAGGAAGAATTAATAAAAAACTAGCAGCATTTCTTGGAACCAGCATTTAGGTCTCTGACACTTCAAATGACCCCTTTATCCTTCATAGGGAGATAAAATCATTACTGTAAGGAGGAAAAACATTTGTCTTCCAGATGGAACCTTGAAAACTAAGGTCCAGCTTACCAAAGATATGACAATTTCAATGAACATAGACATTTTAACTTTTTCTCAGGTGTAAGAATCAATGGGTCTCCATGTTAAGTAACCCAGCTTCTTATCTCTTATCTCTAAAGATAATACTTTTATTTTCATATGAATGTGTGCTGCTAATGAATGCAAAAAACTTTCAGACTAAAATATGTGCATGTGTATGGTTATATGTACATGTTTATATGTTTCTGGAGAGAGAGAGAGAGAGAGAGAGAGAGAGAGAGAGAGAGAGAGAGAGAGAAATCTATTTAATCTGGAAAGACAACTGAGAAACATCTATTGAGTGACTTCTCTATACCTAGAATTTGCCACATTATGCTAAAGTATAAGGGATAAAAATAAAAGGTCTCAAAACAATGAGATACCACTATATACCTAGTAGAATGGCAAAAATCCAGAACACTGACAGCACCAAATGTTGAAGAGGATGTAGAACAAGAGGAACTTGCATTCATTACTGGTGAAACTCCAAGGACATTTGGAATATGATTTGGTGGTTCTTACAAAACTAAACATACTCTTACCATAAGATCCAGCAATTGTACTTCTTGGTAGTTATCCAAAGAAGCTGCAAACTATGTCCACACAAAAGCCTACACACAGATGTTTATAGCAGCTTTATTGATAATTGCCAAAACTTGGAAGTAACCAAGATGTCCTTTAGTAGGTGAATGGATAAACTGTTGTGCATCCAAACAATGGATTATTTAGCACTGAAAGAAATGAGCTATCAAGCCATGAAAACACATGGAGGAGTCTTAAATGCATATTACTAAGTGAAAGAAGCCAATCTGAAAAGGCTACATACTCTATTATTTCAACTATATGACATTCTAGTAAAGGTAAAACTATGAAGACAGTAAAAAGATCAGTAGTTGCCACAGGTTAGGGGAGGGGAGAAGAGAGGTGAATAGGCAGAATACAGAGGATTTTTCGGGCAGTGAAAGCGTTCTGTCTTATACTACAATGATGGATATCATATGTCATTATACATTTCGTTATACATACATTATACATTTATCCAGCCGATAGAATATGCCACACTGAGAGTGAATTGTAATGTCAGCTATGAACTTTGGGTGATTATGGTGTATCAGTGTAGGTTTATCGATTGTACCACTCTGATGAGGGATGTTGATAATAGAGGAAGCTATGCATACGTGGGGGCAGAGAGTATATGGAACATCTCTGTTCTCTCTGCTCAATTTTGCTGTAAACCTAAAACTGCTCTAGAAAAGTAAAGTCTTGAAAAAAAAAAAGGAAAGAAAGGCAAGGTCCTGTCCCCAGAAAAGTTTACAGTATTTGATGGAGCTGGGTCTGGAGTGATGGGAGAAGCATTGTGGGAATATGCTTGTGGGTGTTAGATGGGGGATGGCTTAGATTTGTCAATTACCTGCCATGAAGAGACACTGTGATTGTGTTCGTTATATTAGAATATCTAAGTCTTGCCAAACCAGTGAGTGTAACTATTAGCCCCAGCTTCCGGATGAGGCAGCTGAAGTTTAGGAGAAGAGTCCAATGAAGGGCAAACCAACTGAGCAGCCACCAAAAGAACTTTGAAAAGGAACTTATGGGAATGTCAATTGGCGCAGCCACTATGCAGAGTACTGAGGTTCCTCAGAAAAATTTAAAAATAGAACTACTGCATCACCCAGTGATCGTACTTCTGGGCATATATACAAAAGAAATGAAAACAGGATATGAAAGAGATATCTGCTTTCCCATGTTTATTGCAGCATTATTCATAAAAGGCAAGATATGGAAACAACTTAAGTGTACATTAATGGATGAATGGATAACGAAGATGTGATACACACACACACACACACACACAAATATTATTCAGCCACGACAAAGAAGAAAATCCTGCCATTTGTAACAATATGGATGGAACTTGAGGGCATTATTTTAACTGAAATAAGCCAGACAGAGAAAGACAAATACTGCATGGTATCACTTATGCATCTTAAAAAAAAAAAAAAAAAAAAAAAGTCAAACTCATCTCATAGAAAGAGAAAATATAAAAGTAATTGCCAGGGGCTAGGAGGTGGGGAAAATAGGGAGAGGTTGGTAAAAGCGTACAGACTTGCTGCTATAAGATGAATAAGGTCTGAGAATCTAATGTACAACGTGGTGACCATAGTTGAAACACTATGTTGTATAATTAAAATTTGCTAAGACAGTAGAATTTAAATGTTCTCATAAAAAAAAAGAGATAAATATGTGAAGTGATGGATGTGTTCATTAACTAGATAGGAGGAATCCTTTGATGGTGTGTACTTACATCAAATCATTACAATGTACACTTTAGATAACTTAAAATTTTAGTATTTGTCAAGCATACCTCAATAAAGCTGGGAAAAGACTTGATGAACAGGTGAAATCAATTGTTCAAACAATTCAGTTATGTTATCAAAGACACAAGAAGTTCCCTCTCAATTCACGACAGGGTCTGGCAATGAAGAAAATGGATGAATTTTACAAGGATGATCAAGCCTTCAGAAATAGTGATTACAGGTATTGTCTTCACTTAGTAATGCTCAAAATCAAGAAAAGATTTAAAATGCAAATCAAGTTAATGCTTATCTATATCGCTGCCATCTCTTCCTTCTTGTTTTAAGTTTTGTTTTGTTTTGAAATATGTTTCACATGTGCTTAAGAACGGTGTGTATTCTCTAACTGTTGCATGCAGGGTCTGTATATGTGCCTATTAGATCATGCACATTAATTATCTTGTTCAAATGTTCTATATCTTTACTGAGTTTTTGATCTTGACATTCAAATAATTAAGAAAGATGTATTGAAATCTCCTAACAAGCATATTGCATTTATAAATTTCTCCCTGTAGTCCTATCAATTTTGCTTTATATATTTTGAGGCTATTTTAGAATTATTAAATCTTCTAAGTGAGTTGGAAAAAGAAACTTAAATAATTTGAAATTAATCTGGAGCATGGTGTCTGTTAAGTCAGAATAATTTCATCTCATGGCTTCTTACACAACTGGTGAAATGCATATTGGTCCCACTTCTGCTTAGCACATGTATTAATTCTTCATTTGAATTCAACCAAATAACAGAAAAAAATTTACATATATTAACAATTTCCTTACTGCCACACTCAGAGTCTGGTACTAAGGCTTGGTTCTTTGGTTTGCTGAATGCAACAAAGCTTTATTCTCAGTGAAATGGTGTTTGACATAATTGAAGATTTATATTATTCTGTGGGAGGAGATTGCAAGTTTAGAGAGATGCTGAGATGAAGTTACTCTGCTAAGAAAGGGAGAGTGATTTCAGGAGGTGTAAGAGCTGAGAATGGAGTATCAAAGCTGGAAAGGTTGAACCCTGAAGGAGAAAGAGAAAGAGAAAAAGAGGAGAGACTTGGGAGAGGGGTGTCTCCAAAGGGGCTTTCTCAGGAGCACTGTGCATGCAATCTGCCTCTGGCCCTCTTCTCATGCTCCTCTTTATGCTCCCTGGGGCTTTGGTGAAGTCACGTGAGTCATTAATGGTTTTGACTTGGAGGAATTGGAGCCACAGGACAAGGGAATGGACATTTTGTTTAAAACAAAGAGATGTTGAATTTTTGTTATTACAAAATAGGTTTCTCTACACCCTCACTAAGTAAAGAGAAATGTTTAATACACAATATCAATTTGAAAGAGCAAAATGTCATCATCCTGCTTGCAGCACTGACATCTCCAAAAGGTCTTATCCCTGGTAAAATAACTAAGTCAGAAAACCAATGGTTGCTAGTAGGGAGGGGGGTGGGGATGAGGAAGAAACAAAAGGGATTAGACAGCATAAATTGGTAACTACAATATTGCCATGGGGATATGAAAGACAGTTTGGAAGAATATAATCAATAATGTAAAGATTTTGTAGGGTGTCAGATGAGCACATATCTTATTAGGGAGACCACTTCATGGATGGTGTAGATGGTTGACCACTGCACTGTACACCTGAAGACTGAAGTTGAATTATATTGTATGTCAACTATAATTTAATATATATAGTCATGGGATATGGAGTACAGCATAGGGAATAGAGTCAATGGAATTGTAATTGATATATACGATGTCAGAGGGGCAATAGATTGGGGGAGAAGGTTTATTATCACTTTGTGGGGAGTGAAATGTCTAATTATTGCATTGTTTTGTACACCTGAAACTAATTAAAAAAAAGAAACACAAGTCAGGCACCCAGCGGTTGGCAAGGTGGGAATTCACATTCAGCCCCTGATTTCTTTTCCACACAACACCTCCTGAGCAATGGGAACAATTCTGAATCTGGAGACTGGAAACTTAGTTGTAAGCCTCAGCTTTGCTACTTGCCAAGGTTTACATTAGTGTAACAAAGTCTAAATTAGCCTCTCTGGGACTACTTCCCCCATCTGTGAAATGTGAATAATCAAACCTTCTCGTTTTACTTCATAAGTCAATTTTAAGGTTCAAATGAGAAAACAGATGAGAAACTATTTTGTAGACCATACAGAGCTTTAAGTGATTGGGTCAGTGAACCCCACTGAAGTACCTGAAAATTCATGAGCATATTTGGCGGAAATGAAAGGTCTTGGGTTCAGCATAAACTGATGTTACCAAAGAATATTAGTCACTTGGTAAAACGCCCAAATGACCAGAATGGAAAAAAAAACCAAACCACCAAACAAATGAATCCGAGAGATTACCCCTCTTATTTTTATCATCAGTATCAAAGTTTAGTCATATGACTTCTTAAATAGTTTAATACATATTTTCTTGTTGACTCAATTTGGTTCCTGGGAGTAGAGTGGGAAGAAAAAAGTTGGAATTCAATAGAGTGTTTAGCTGGAAGTTTATTGAGTGCTATCCTTTCTCTCAATAATGTGGAGAATTCTGAAAGTCAGTTTGAACAATTCAAATGGCAAGTGCTTCAGTGAAAGCTTATTGCGTGTCTAGCGTGAGAAGGACCAGCTTTGGAATCCTGAGTAGATGACAAGAAGTCCTCAATATCACTTTCATTCCAGTACTTACAGACTCAGTGCACCTCTCTTGATCTTAATGTCCATGGCATGACCTTTTCCTAGTTTATAAGATTTTCCATGTATACAAAATATAAGCACTTTCTTAAATCTAGTTTTTATTCCTCAAGATAGAGGAGAGCAACAAATGCCCATGAATTTATTTTGGGTTTCTTCCATTCATGTCACTTGTTTTCTCAGACAGCAGAGTCTATTGAATCAAACTAATAACTAGGTTAGCATTTCTTTTCCTTGATCAGCCAATAAAATAAAAACAATTAGGTGGTAAGAGGTATTGAGAAACTTCATGCAACACTGCAGGTTTTATGTCTTAGGGATCCTTATGCTTATAGCTCAGGACGTTAGTTCTAGGAAAGTCTACAAGTATAGCACCCCTAAGCATATATTCCTATAATAGACAATTTTAGAACTTGGAAAAATTGTTCTTTTCCTAAAACATACGAAAGATAAATGAATCAGCTGGTGGTCCCACTCCTGGGGATTGCATCTGTCATCAGAAAGGATATATATTGCACTATCTTCAGCTTTAGCTGACATCAGAGACTTCAGCTTCCATGTCTAGTATATTTTGTGACATTTTCACTGACCTCCTACATGAAACAAGGCTGTGGTATCAACTGTCAATTCGGATGCCTTTAGAAGACTAGAAGGTGATTGTCATCAACCTGTTTCCAAAGCAGTGTGATGAGGACACCAAGCCACGTCGACACAAGCCTTGGGGAACGTGCTCTGGGACGGCTGGGACAGGGTTTTCCTCTTATATCTCCCACAGGGCCCATACCGAGCTGAAAAATACATCCGGGACTGAACTGAATCAAGATTGTCAAAGGAGATGAGATAGAAAAGTCAAAGTGACAAATGAGAAGCAGGGTACTAGAGAAATAAGGACAGAAATCAAACCACTCTTTAAAAAGAAGACACAAAGTGTACCGATCAAAAGTAAATCTCATTGATCCTATTTGAACCTATTGATCTCCCGACCTATCTGCTCTTCCATTGGTACTGTTGACCTTGATGAACTACCAAACTCCAACCCTCCTTTAAGAGCTATCTCAAAATTGCCTCCCCTGGGAACACTTTCTTGATCTCCCCAAAGTGAGTTACTTCCTTCCCTGTGGAGTTGGTACCCCCCTAGCACTTTGTCCTTAACTTCGTATCTGTCTCTTCCTTCCCTCTCCTCTGCAGACTCAGACCACGGCCTTCTTGAAGATGTTAATTGTTTTTCCTATTATCTATGCCTATCATCTGTGTATCTAGTCCCTAACTCTGTCTCTGGTCAACAGGAAGTGCTCAATAAATGTTTAGTAATAATGCCCAGGGTAGCTTTCACTTGTGGTTTCCATTAGAGGCATTAAAATGCAAAAGGAGCTTCTTGAATGCTTGCTTGAATCCTAGGAAAGTTACAGCTATTTCTCAGCAGGCAAGAAGAGAAGCACTTCAGATACAGACGGCGCGCACTACATAAACATCATTCTTACCTAAACGTGTAAGCCACAATCCTATATATTAGGTTGGTGTAAAGGTAATTGCAGTTTTTGCAATTATTTTTAACCTTTTAAACCACAATTACTGTTGCACCAACCTAATACCTAATGGCTCATATCGTTTTAGAACAAATGAAATCAATAAATATTCACGATAGGAAAGTTCTCCCAAAAGATCCACTGCCCTTGCTTCACAACAGAATCCATGTGAGATTACTTTTTACACTGCTTTCTCAAGGGACCGGTTTAATCTGGCTTTAAAATAACCACTACAGAAAGGGTTCCATTAATTCCCTAAAATGGCTGTCTCCTGGATTAGTAGACTTCTAGGGATCTCTTGTACAAATAAACAGTTTGTGACACTGAACCAGTTTTGGCCCACTTTCGTATTTCTCTGTGTGCAGCTTAACTGAAACATAGCTGGACTTGGAACATGTTTATACAAACTAACTAATCCTACTAGATCATCATGACCTGCAATTACCCTGCTATTCCCAGCCTGTCCTCAACTTGTGCCAAATGAGGCAGTAGTTTCATAAAAAAAAAAAAAGTTTCCATTAAAGAGACAAGTTAAACCTCTGCATTGCTCTTTCACTTAAGTGTCCCATATCTCCCCATATCCAGCACTCCTAAGGAAACATTTAGGGCCCCAACCCCCACAGGGCTGCTGTATTCAACTTGAAAGATGCTTGTGTTTGTTACCAGTTGGATCAGATGTAGAAGCTCTGAGTCCAGGGGCTACCTCACTTGGTGACAGCCAATTTGCTTAAATAGGGCCTTGTACGGAGTTAGACTCCATGCATGATAACCCTAGTTACTAAACAGATGTTAATGAAATTATATTCCTACAGGCTTGTAAAATTATACTTGGAGCTCACAGAATATCTTAAAATGTTCTACATTTGGAATCTGGAGGAATCTCAACTATATTTTTCCTCAGCTATCTCCTCCAAATTTTTGAACAGCCTAAAGATGCTAGGAGGATATTAATCCATGTGTTTCTAATTCATTTACACTCATACCCTTAAAATACTGTATTATAAGAACTAGCTGATGTTCAAGAAACCAGTTAAACTTTTAAATAATCTTTGTAAAGGCTTTCTTCTTAACAACAGGAAGATGTGTTTGCCAAAAGAAAATGAACTGAAACACTGAAAAATCTGGGTTTGATTCAAAACTAACCCAGGAGGTTTAAAAGGGCTGTAAATTTGGTGAGTGAGATGAGTTTAGTTTCCATATACTACAATATCCATATGCCATGTTGATACTTGGTGTGCACATACCTAGCTCACATGTGTTCATGTGTAGTGTTAATATTTGGGAAGTCAGAGCCAGTTGGCAGGTTAGGTTGGAACAGGGTACTAATGAGATAAAGATTCTGGGCCCAATTTTCTCAAGGATAGTGTGCCCCTTCTCTTAACAGAACCACTTGCCACTAAAGAGTTTAGTGGCCTTGGGCTACTCTGATTCAGTCTAATTTAACAAGGTGATTGAGGCCTACACAGCGCTGGCAACTGTACTTGGCACTGGGGCTCCCAGGGCTATGATGTGGTCTCTACACTAATGGAGCTCACTCTCCAGCAGGAGAAACAAGTAAGTCAATGCACGAGGGCAGCAGTGTAATCCAGGAAAGAGACAGGATCTACCACCCCTGGAAGTCAAGAAAGTCTTCATATAATAGGCTTTTCCTTATCTTTCAAGGCTCAGCACAAGCATTATACTATCCTATACAGATTTCTCTAGACAAATGTAGGTATTCTTTTCTCTATAGTCCCAATGTACTTGGAAATGACCTCCATTAAGGGTACTCAGGAAAATGTGGTGAAGAGATGATAGAGCTTATATAGGGTTATAAACAGAGTTTGGGGAAGAGACGAGCATACCAGACAAAGGAATGGGGGAAGGGAGGATTGGAAGAAAGGGCCAGTGGGTGGAAGAGTAGCAGGAAATGAGGTTAGGAGGTAGAAAAATAGAATGCAGCTCTTAAAGATTTTTATATGCCCTGCAGAAAAGCTTAGATTTCATTTTGTAGCCCATGAGTTGTTATTGAGGGTTTTAAGAATTGGACTTGTGTTTTAGTAAGATCAATTTGGTACGCTGCTTGGATGGGAGAGAAATGAGCCTGCACGAAGTTAGGGCAATTGGGAACCTATTGCCACTCTCTAGGCAGGACCCAAAGATGGTTTGAATTAAGCAGGAGTGGGGAGAGGATGCATTCAAGAGATGGCTAGAAGGCAAAGGCAGTGAGACTTGAAGACTGATTGGGTGTGGAGTGAGGAAGGGGAGGAGTCCTGCACAACCCCAGGTTTCTCCTTTAGGAGATTAGGTGGATCGTGGTGTCACCAGTTAACATGTCCAATGTGGGAAGAAGGCCAGGATTAAGTAGGGGGGAAATGTAAGAAGTTCAATTTCAGAAGTAATGAATTTCAATTGTTTATGAGGAAAATTTCCATTGTTTAATAATAAATGAGACATGTCTTCAGGAGCCTGAGGAACTGATATATAGACATAAAATGAGATAAAGACAGAGATAGAGATGATAGAGATGGAGAGAGAGAGATGGAGATAGGTATCCAGGTAGAGCAGGTAACGTGAGAAGAGAATGGGAATGGAACATGAAAACACTCAGGGATTATTTGAGAGATGGACAGAGAAAGTTGGTCCAAGAAGAATTCTGAGAAAGAATGTCCACAGAGGTAGATGAACCAAGAGAAGGTGGTGTCAGGGAAGACAAAGTAGGAGGGAGGGAGTAGACAGTCATGTCAAATACCCTAGGAAGATCAGGGAAGGAGGAAGAAGTGGAGAAGAGTCCAATGAATTTGGTATCAGGATATAATCACCGGCGCTACCCTAGAGCAGGTGTCAGAGGCAAAGACTGGTGTTCAGAGGACTGCTTAAATAGATGTGAGGAGTAAACTCTGCCGATTGTTAAAAAGCTTGAGGATGATAAAAAAGAGGGTGAAGTAAATGCTAGGGGCAATGCTTGGAGGACTTCCCTTCATAGACAATGGGCAAGATTTAGAAATTGTTGAGAGGCTGAAGGTAAGAAGCTCCTCAAGAAGGAAAGATTAAATAAAATGTCCCCAAGATGGAGGGAACAAGCACAAGGAGGGACCAGCCTAAACGGGAGACCTAACACCTCAGCCACCATGAGTAATATCTTTCTTAGCATTTGGAGTAAAATATTTATGATGTTTTCATGCTGAAACCTTTTATTCCACTATTAATCTAAAAATCTTCCCATGTCCTCACTTATAAACATCCTCAAACTTTGTTTTCAGATGTGAGGCCAACTTTGTGTGAAATGATGCAGAATTGGGAGGCATGGCTGTGGTGTATGGGGATGAGTTTGGGGAAAAGACGCAGGTTGGGGTCCCAGCTCTGCCACTTAACATATCACCTGGCCTCTCGGGACCTTGTTTCTTCATCTTTATCCAACCTACACAACAGGGGTCCTGGAAGGTCAAGTAAGACCAGCTTTGTGAAAGCTCTCGGTAAACTAGGGTAAGACAATGTTAGCAGCTGTATTCAGTTTCCTGGCACACTAAGGCTGTCTTATCCTGTTTGACTTGCAGGGCCCCCTTGTTTTAAATGAGGCAATACATGCACATAAAGCCCATAAAAGTTGCTTGGCACAGGTAAGTACACAATAAAAGTCAACAATTATCAAGCTGCTCTCTCTCCTCCACCTCCACTGCCTTAGTGAGTCTCACTAAGCCATCAAGACATGGTGTCACCTCCTGTAGTGTCCACTTTACACACTTTCTGGAGCTTTCCACCCGGATGGAGGGAATGGTCACTGGTCCTGTGTCACATTTCCTCAGATCCAATCCCTTCTTAGCAGGTATTACAATGAAACCCATCTGTTTCGTCAATTCTCACTACAGCAGTGATGACTGACACTATTTTTAAATGGTTGTTCCTCCTAAGAGTATTTGCAATTTAGTATGGCATAAGTCTTTAGCCAAGAAATGAACCCTCTCATGGAATACCTCTCATGAAATTACCTCTCATGGAATTACCTCTCAGGTAATAAATACATGAGGCAGTTCAAACACTGTACAGTAAATGGAGTTCAATCTTGATATATTTGAGATGACTAACATTTTTCATCATAGATGGGAAACTGAAGCTGAATGTTCCTTACTGGCCAATAGTTATAATTATTCATATTCACATTTACTGTTCGTTTATACCACCACCCTTTCTGAAAAAGACTTCAGTTAACTTACAAAAAAAGTATGTGTGTATAAATTAATAAAATCAAAATAGAAAATCAAGACTATGGAAAGGAAAAATATATAGAAAATATTTCCGACATAATAGCTAAAGTTTAAATATATACATAAATGCTACAAATTTGACTTTGACCTTCCTGATTGCCTAAGCAAAAGAAAAACAAGACAATTCAATTCTGTAGTGAGAACTGTAACTGCTCACCAATGCCTATTCCTTTCTAAAAATAATGTTTCATGTTTTCCTTATAGCTAACCCAGCTATGTGATTAACTTCTAGACAGTAGGATATAAGTAGAATTAATAGGTGCAACTCACAAGTCACACCCTTTAGTGTAATGGGCATGTGATGGAATGCAGATGTGATAGCAGAAACTGGGCAGCTATTTGAAACCCAGAAAGGCCATGTGTTCAGATGGCAGAGTCTCTGTACTAGCCCTGGGCTGCTGACTTTGGGCTATTACTTTGCTGAAATTACTACAGTTTTGAATCTTTTTGTTTCAGCAGGTTAGATTGTACCCTACCAATACAGAAGTTGGTATCTAGAAGTAGAATCTGTAGTAAAAATAGAAACCTCAAAATAGATAACAATGCCTTAATGGTCAAGCAACAGGCATTGAGAACGAAAATGTATAATGTATTATGTAAAGCTGTTGACCCTTGTCATGTGATGGTAAACATTCAGCAAAATTAGTCACCAGTGATAGATGACTGGTAACTGGCAATCTTAGCAAAGACTTACGAGAGAGGTTCATTTAGGGAGGTTCACTTAAGTGAGCTTGTAAGCCGCTCTCTACTTAGGGAGGCTCTCTCTTACCTGCAGCGTGCAATCTAAATCAAGTTAAAGTCTGTTAGTTCATAGTTTTGAAAAATTTCAACTGTTTTTGCACCACCAGATACACCGAGAGATGAGACTAAAACGTTAAGCCTCTCTCAGAGCCTAATACTGAGTGTTTCCTACTACACAACAAGCCCACTCCCAAGGCAGAGATTAAGGTTATTGCTTTCTCAAGTCTCCAGCAATGTGAAGGAGGTCTGTTCAGCACGGAGACCGGGAAATGAAAGAAAAGAATCTTCTGGCTTAAGAGTTATGGATAGATGAGATCTTTGGCAGTGGTTACTGGCATCTGGAACTGACAGGAAGCAAGTAGACCATAAGTCTAGTAGGTTTTAAGGGAATTGGATTGCCAAAGAAACCACAAGCCTAGCCTGAAAAAGCCTGTGGCTATCTGAACCTTAAACTAATACTCAGCCTCCTAAACCTTTATCAGCAAGCAACCAGCTATGCCCACTTCGTATGTGGCCATCGAGGATAAAGGACAAGAAAACTCCCAAAGGGCCAGGGAGCACAAGACACGGTGGAATGGCTCCCAGCATCCCAGTCTAACAAGGGGCCCCTGCTCAGACTGGGGAGAGTCCTGCAATTCCTGTCAGTAGCACATGACAGCTGCTATGGGCTGTTGGCTGGTGTATGTTCATAATTTTTCACTTTTACGAATGGGAGTTGTTATTGTGGTTATCCACAATAAATGGTCACAAGCTTTGTTTATTGTGGTATTTTGGGTGGAAGGTGGGGCTGAAGATAACTTGTCTCTTGATTTCTAGGTCATCAGATCACAGGAGTTAGATCTAAACTTGATGGAGGGGATTGTGCATTACGCAAAGATTTTGGACTTTAAGTCTAAGGGAGAGGGGTACACATGGATATTTGGGTGGCTGGAAGGGCAAATACCAGCAGAACTCTGTTTGCCCACCAATATCTATGACTCCTTTCTCCTTTAATAGTCAAACTCTTTTCATCCTCCTTCATAGCCAGGCATGGCCATGAGACTAATTTCTGGCCCGTAGGAGGTGAGCACATGTTAGCCACTTCAAGGTCCCTTTAGCCTTTGTCCCTTGGAGCAATCACTTTGAAGCCAAAGATAGAAGCTATGTTTAATGATGGCAGAGCCTCCTACCAGCTCTGGACTACCTATATCTGTGGAATATTATATAAAATAACAATAAACTTCCCTCCTGTGTAAGCCACTGTATTTTGGGATATCTTTGTTATAACAACTAGGCAAACACACTGTACTTATTACAAAGGAGAAAGTCCACTAGTTTTGTAAAAAAAAAAAAAAAAAAAAAAAAAAAAAAAATGCCTTTTTGCTTATCTTGGCTCTCAACCGAAATAGAAAATGTTCAAGTGTAGCCTTACACTGAGTGGCCTGTGGACAATATTCGTTATAACAAATCAGAAGCTCTTTGCACAAAGGTGTCCTCCTCTCTCTCTCTCACCTTTTTAAAGTGTTAAAACCAAGAGCATAACGTTCAAGAGCAGCTCAGTGAAAGCAATTCTTTAAGAGCCTCCACTAGAGTGCCTCAAACATGGAGTCTCCAGGGTAGGAAAGAGGAAAGGAGGACAAACTTGACTCACAGATAGATCTTAAAACCTCCTGGAGTAGCAGAATTCTACAGAGCACTTCCCAACCTAAGTCATCTAAAATCTCTCCAGTAAACTCCAGCAATGACAATGAGGGTCTACAGGGTATTTTATGTTGCTTTGGAACTTTGTGGAATAGATGGGGGTTGACATTCAATCAAGAAACCGGAGAAGCATGACCAGTGTTGTCTAGTGCAATTAATTTTATCCTGTCCTCTCCTGAAGGAGACAAAAGAGCTTCTGGCATGCCAGAAGTCATGAGCTTGCTCAGGATAGATGCAAGCACAGGTACCAAAGCTGCCTTCCAAGTCTGCGTGGGCAGACTTCCTTCCACGCAGAGGCATTGCATCACTCTATGGGCCCACAAGCAATATGAGAAGTGGGCCCTAGCCTTCTTCCATCTTTTCAAAATGGATCACAGTACCCAGAGTTGTGACACAGAAAACAAAGCTGTTCATCTCTGAAGCACTAGTGTTTGGCACTTGGCTACCCAAAGAAACTTTCAAAAGCCAATCCTCTATTTCACTGTCTTGCAAAAGCTATTTTCTATCCCAGAATGCAGAGTGTTTTATAGTAAAGTAACACAAAACACATTTTTAATCTATCTTTTTTATTGTTTTATAGAATTATTGGTTTCTAAGTTGAATTATTTTAATAACAATTAAGAAAAATGAACAAGAGGCTCTGCATAGACCTCTGCTCATAGGCACATATAAGCCATACCTATACCATAGCAGGACACAGCTGATTCAGCCCTGAAATATTGTCAAAACAAATGTTACTAGGATAACTGCTTTACCTCTAGGGCATCTTCTGTAACATTTCTGTGGATTTTCAACCTGATAGACAAACATTGACCTTCTGGGTGTCTGAACATGTAGGCTTTCTGTATGGGATTATTTGGTTTTATACAATTTAAGTATACAGATTATTTACCAATGACACCACTTTTGGAAACTGGATCTCTATTAAGAAATGAATATAAAATGTTGATTGAGAAAGGAAAAAAGTGCTAAGGAAAATAACTATCAACCTAGAGTTGTGTACCTAATTACACTTTCCTTCGAAAGGAAGGGGAAAATGAAGATATTTTCAGTCAAACAACCTCCCTTTCCCCAAATGCATTATAGCATTAAGGTGAAAATTAAGAGCATGAGAGGATTAAATATAGTTTTCTTTCGCATCAGTTGAAGATTGTGATATAGTCTGGCAGTTTCTGTCCCGCTGTAATTCTTTCAGAGGGATTAAAATCTAGGTTTTGTAGCAGCTATCACCAACTATTGCTGTAAAGTAGAAAAGACATGGTCTTTGCAATGACAACTAATGTCCAAACTACCAAAGGGATATAACATAGTTACATATGATAATAAAATGATAAGTAAAAGCTGAAAACACACTCATGTTATTTTCTTTAAGATGAAAGAGAATGTAAAAGAGAATGTAATTTTAGTCCATATATTAATATGTCTGAATTCCAATTGTTCCTCAATTAAGATTTTGGATTAAGAGAGGCAAACCTACCTAATCCTAATTTGGAATTCAGTCTTCCTCATCCTGTTCCTTGGGGAGGGGCAGAGTCCCCTGGGAAACAGCTAGAACGTTAGCCACAAAATGGCAAAGGTTTTTGCGTTATTCAATGACATGTCCCAAGCTCTAGAGTGGAGATTGACACATAGTAAGTGCTCAATATTTGGGGGTTGAATTTTTAAATGTGTACCGCAAATAAGACATAGGAAAATAGAGACCACTTAGCAAAGGACATGTTGGAGGAGAAACTACTGAGGGTTCCTCTGTGCTGTGTGTGCAGCCTGCTCTGGAGAAGCCTTAGGATAAGAAACATGGGAATATGGTGGGGGGAAAATGATGTAAAAATGAGGGCTTTTTGTATTAATTGACTTACTGGGTAGAGACCCTAGGCTTCCATAACAGTATCTTATTCTCCCTTCTGGAGATGTGGTGAGGACTATAGGAGAAATATCTCAACTCACTCCATTTTTCAGGATTTTTTTGTAGGAGGCTGAGGTTCATAGTCATGGGTGGAGTGGTAAGCTTCCTGTTTTGCTGGACATATGGAGATCCAGAGTAGTCCAAGTTGGATAATGAGTATATTGTATTTTGGGTGAATAACCCAAATAGGAGATAGACATCTCTGTCTTACAAAAAAAAAAAAAAAAAATCTATGTCCTAGCTAGCATTGTCACCATGGTGATAAAGGAAGGGCACATTTACACATGTGTTTTGATTAACATCATATGCACAGTCAGCCTGCATCTGTAGACTCTTAGCTCACATCTGTAGTCCATCCAAGCCCATTTATTTATATTGAGATCTGCAGATTTCATAGGGAAATCCACAGATAGGTAGATCTCTTCTTAAAGTGTACCATCATACCCAATAAATTCAACTTGTGAAACTTGGCATGAAAATTCCCAGGGGCTCAGGAGAAGATCTAATTCTAGGCATGACTCGACATCCTAACAGTCCCATTGTTGGCTTATCCTTGATACTTTAGCAATATTTAAGGTTCTCCCAAATTGTGAATCATTTCAATGATGTTGGAAGACAACCAGCATGGACTTGTTAAACATGCACTCTCTTCCCTATTAACGTATAGGCTTTTGTACAAACATCATGGCCATATCAATGGCTGTAAATGCCACTGACTTTCTTATGCATTTAATAGCTCAGTTTGTACTAATTTAAAGGGGGAAAGACCCTTTATAGCCTCATACAATCCTACTAATCATTCTACCTTGATTCTCCCTGGCTGTGCCAAAAGGATTTTTCATTTTAATGGGTGTGGGATGAAAAGATGAGGGTAGTGCCCTTCTGTAGTTCTTGGAATGTTTTTGTCATCAAGTTTCCATGAATGTCTTGATTGTACCATCATGTTAATAGTCTGCTCTGAATTAGAAGGAAATTTTATTTCATAACACTTGTCACCAAAGACAAGCACATCTCACCACCCATCCATAACATGTATAAACATATGAAAAATCAAATCCAGGTGTACAGTTAAACCTGAGATCCTAAGATGGAACAGGTTAGACTGGTAGAAGGAAATTTTATAGGGCTTTGATATTCCTACTTTGCAAAGTGTAAATAAGCGTCTGTCATTTGACATTCCAGTAAAGAACAGACTATATATAAATTTGCAAGTATGGTCAAGCAATTTTTAACAAATAAGGATAAAGTTGGGTGAGGCAAAATATATCCTATCAGATATCAAGACATATTATAAGGCAATGGTAATTAAATGTCTGTAAGTGTTCGGGGACAAAAAGATAAATCAGTCGAATAGAGAGCTTGGAAGTGCATGGAAAAAAATATATAGTTTGAGAAAAAGAGACAACACGAATGAGCCAGTTATGTAAATTATGCCCCCAAAAGAAGTGGATTACTAAAAATCTAAAACCATTCATTGATGTAGCTGTCCTCAATAATTCTTTACTGTACACTCAGGTATTATTCAAGGATGAGCTTCCTGAAAATGTGTGTTTATTAGAAGTGATATCAGAAGCACTGATGATAATAATAGCAGAGTAATGGCAGCCAATATCTATTCTTTTGACTAGTGACTTAGGCTTGGAGGCTTAGAGATTTCCAAGTACCCCATGGAAATCAAAACCATATATCATTCAAGCTGTGACAATGTGGAGAACAAAAGGAGACTTGTTAATAATTATGCTGCGAGAACATACATAATTCTAGACCATCCTGGGAAATTCAGGATGTATACTCATCCTACTCCTGGCCACATAATAGCAGGGACTTCATATTAATTCTAAAGCCCTTGGGAATGCTATAATTCCCAAAGTTACCCATATGGGTACAGAACTAGCTTCGGGTGAATCTGTACATTCTGTTCTGGCTCAGAGAGTGTAGACGCATTTGTGTCAGAATCACATCCTTCTTTACCTTCCCTCCATGTGCCACCATTTTTAAGTTTGTTCAGTTTGGGGTTCTGATCTACAGGAAGCAGGAACTGCAGTGCATCTCTCAGGTATAAAGTTGAGCTTTTGATCCCCTTAGAGCCTTCCCAAAATGACAGGGAAGCCAATACCTTCCGGAATCAATCCATTCCACCATGTATTGAATTAACCCAGCCAACAAGGTAGTTATAAACTAAAATTTCTACATGTGTTCCATGGTTATATCATTTTCAAGTCAAGAACTTTCAAAGCTGCTAAGATGCTTGGAAGCATAATGAGGAAGGGAAGGGAGCAGGTGGGGAATTAACATTCCCTGAGCACCTAGAACATGCCAGGTACTGTGTTTGAAGCATTATAAAATTTATCTCATGTCAATCATCTCAGAAACTCTATCTGATAGGTGTTTTATACTCATTTTTAAGATGGAAATATTAAGCCTCAAAGATGGTAGGTAGTTTGCCTAATATTACACAGCTAATAAGAGCCAGCTAAGGGAGCATGTTATCCATTGCCTTCTCACATACCCCTAAGTTTCTTCATTTCATTATTGGCTTCATCTTACTCAATGTTCCAGGTGATAACAATGGAAACTCTGTTTAAGATACAACCATTGGGGGAATGTCCAATGAAGGCAGAATCACCATCACATGGTCATTTAAAAGAAAGAAACTACTTAAAGAAAGACTCGTAAGATTTAGCTTTATTTTCCAGATGAGTATTAGTCCTAAATGGAAGTTTTTACACTGCCAACAAACTTTTCTCTACCATGGCTTCAGCATATGTTCCAAGTTCTCAGAAATCATCATTTTTTCTATTCACTCCTAGGAGTCTCTGTCACCCTGGTGAGTCCTGTGCTTAAAAAGCCAACGCACCCCCAATGTCAGATGTGCTGTTTACATGTGGCCACATTGGTCTCTTTGATTCTCAGTTTCCTGTACATCTGGCTGAAGAATGGCCGGATGGAAAGTTGGGGGGATACAGTTGTGCTCCATGCCATAGTACACAGTGGTTGCAGCATGCTGGGTTACATACTAAACTTTTAAACTGCAGTCTAAAGATCACTTCACATTCTGTATCAACTCACCTATGTTGTGTTTGGGAGCCCCTGAGTCAGGCTGTGCTTTTTGTTGTTGTTTCTTTGGTTTTTTTCTGATAGCTCATCATCTCTGCTTCTGACAGGTCATCTCTACTTTTGATTCATCTTTCTCTGTCTCTCTCTCTCTCTCAGTGAGGTAAGCTAGGTCTCACAAAAGGTATACTGAACTTCAAACAAGTTCTTATGGTTCAAAACCCTAGAAAAGTCTGCACATAGTTCTTCTAGATTTTTGGCACATCCCTTCCCCTAAGAAATACTGGAAATTTTAATTAGACAGTAACTTGAAACAAAACTGGCTTGAAAGGTATATAGGTTTCCCTTTTGGGTGTAGGCATTCCTATATTTAAATTACAGGATTAGCTGCTCTGCTCAGAAATTATAATAAACAAGATACTTGACAAACAAGGATAATGGAATCATAGAATTGCATCATTGTTCATTAGAGAAAACAATGACCCTTATGATGCTATGAATATACAGAAGTACATTATCATTTATTCCAAGAGCAAGCAAAAATATGAAACAGAACTAATGAGTTGAGATGTCATCTGAATTTCCATGGATTACACTTACAGCTTAGAATTGTAGCTTCATTGAATGGTGCCAAAACATTCTTACTTTATAATAGCGTTAGTGACATTTCATTTGGATAATCCTATTTGTTTTCATTCATTTTAATGAGGTAGTTTAAGATGGTAACCTTCAGTGGAAAACTTGGGAACAGGTGACAGCATGACTTGAAATGTCTCTTCAATTGAAAGGGAGGGAAGACCCAAACTAAATGTTTAGGTGCACAGTGGTTATCCAGTACTGTATACTTTGCTCTAAAAACAGTGAGACTAAAGTGCCAATTTTAAGAACCTAGGACTTTATTGCCTTTTAAAATGTTCCTGCATGAATGAGTAGATAATAAGGACTAATTTGCTACATTTTTGTGGCCTGTTTCTACATGTTTGCATTTCCCAATGATGTTTTCTTTATGAAAAAGAGTGCGCTAGGCACAACATATTTTTTTCTATGCAGTGATCATATGTCTATGATTCATTAAATCCTTCAATATATAGACATAGGAGGGATGCAGATGGCCAACGGATATGGATATATGCCAAGCCTTTAGGTGTCCCAGCTTATAAAAGGGGTTTCTAACGTTGAGAACTTCAATTATGTCACTTAAACCCGTCAACCTTTTCCCTTGCTTAATGCTATAAATCTTTCAGATCTCTTATTGCTATAACATCTAATGCCTGGAGTGAAAAGAACCCCTCTGACATTTTAGTTTTCCATAGAGACTTAGAATGAGAAAATGGAGCCTCTGTAAGTCTTCCTTATCAATTAAAAATGAAAAGACTTTCCTTATTCGATCCTTTGCAAAGGCTAACTCAGCTAGTAAGTAGACCTCTCACATTTCTCTTAGGCCCAGGATAAGAACTCATAATATATCCTGGTCTTTTATGCACAGGGAATAAATAGCAACAAGATATTACCCCCTAAAGAGTACCATTTTCAGGTCGGCTCCAGGTACACCTTGCAAGATCTAGTCAATGTCCAAGCGAGAAAGCTGTGAAATAAAGGACTCCTATTTTATCAGTTCAGGGCCAGTTAAGAGATGAATTACCCTGATGGAGAGAATTTAATACAAAGTATACAAAGAATTATTTACTTGGTACTAATTACTGGACATGCACCAAGGAAACACTAAGTTATCATGGAAATAGAATACAGTTGCCACCTGTAGGATTGGAGAACAAAAGGGAAAGATGAGAGTTATTAAAACCAGAAGCTGGAAGAAAGGACCCCAGTGGATCTGGCACTCAGATGTCTGAGGGAGCATTGCTCTGATGATGCTGGGACCTTGGACCTTGGAGGATGGCCCCGTGGAGGCCACATTCAGACCTCCCAGGAGAGGTGGCAGCTGTCTGGTGCTGGTGTATCTAAGGCCAGTGAAGGGGTCTGTGGGGTTGACCCAGACTTATAAGGAGAGGATGCTGCCAGCTGAGGGGGGCGCATGAGACTTGTTCTGCAGACTTTGGAAAAATTAACAAAAATTGGTATCTGCTGCCGCTACTGAAAGGAACTGCCACTGCTTGGGTAAAGAATTGTTGCTGGGTGGTACTGAAAGGAACCACCCAGAGGTAGCAGGAAGGAAAATACACTTTCTCCTCCCAGCTTGCAGTCTCCCTCTAGCATCCCCTAGCAGAGACTAACAGGAAACTAGTAGCAACAGAGAAATAAATGTGTTTTGCAGAGACCCAGCATTCAAACGCAGAGTGTATACTGATGGCAGTGATGCTGAGAGACAATAGCTTCCTAATGAGAGACAGCAGCTTTATTATAAATGTATGTTGTATACATATACATGTATATTGACTAGAGTGAGAGAACATGAAAAATGCTAAGTGGAATTCTTATGATTGTTCTTATACTTGACTTAGGCCTTCTCCATTCCCCCATGGGTCAGCTCCTCTGGCAAAGAAAATTTACTGGTAAAACTTGAGTCAAGATTTTTCTTTTGAATTTTGATGCATTGTTACATCAGAACCAGAGTGGAATTAACTAGAGAAGTTCTTGTATACAGGTTTTCTAGATAACTGTTACTTCAGAGAGTCGTTTACCACGGTGAGGAAGAATGTGAAAAAGAAAGTCTATTTTTACTTTAGGAGGAAGAGCAAACTCTACTGGGGAAATGACTGACTGTGGAGGTCTTATTTGTGAGCAGAGGCAGCAGTAAAACTGCCCTCATCATGCCCTCCATTGTGAAATACCTGGTCAGGGAGGCACTTCTTGCCACCCTTCCTGAGTGGGAGACAGAACCTGCAATGCACATACAGGGTTGCCCTTTTCAACATCTCTAGGCTTCTCTGTTGTCCTCCTTGTCAGTTCTGAGTTGATTCAGATAAAGAATGTGAAAGCCCACTGGTGGGTCTTGTTTTTTAAGTTTTGTTTTTTTAAACTTTGGGATCCAACTGATCACTCACATAGATTTTTCTTCTTACGTGTATAGAGCTCTGAAGATATTTTCTAAGCAGAAAGCAGAACACCAGTTGAATGTTGCTGGTGATGTGACCTTCAGCTGCTGTAAGGAAGATCTGACTCATGTAAAGAATGATCGATCTGCTGCCACTTGGTTTCAAGAGGCAAACCTCTGGAGGCTGGCTCATAGAACAGCCTCTGATAGGACAACACAGTGAAGGCGGTACAGAGTGGTATTGTTTTCCAGTGTTTCTCTTTGAGAAATTAGTTTACTGCCTGGCAAGAAGAGAACTATGCAAGTATTCCTAGAAATAACAATCTACCTGTATGCTTAGTGGCGCTTCCACTCTGGAAGGACAGGTATTAATTTCTGGCCTGCACCCATGCTAGCAGGGAGCTCCTCAAAGGAATGGGAAAGACTTGCTTAGGCCTCAAGCTACACCCTGAATCTGAACCAAGTGCCTAAGAGAAAAGCGACAACAGGCATTGTAAATAGTGCTTCATTCAGTAAACTAATTTGAAACAGATCACTGGACAAAAGTTATTTCCATAAGAAAGATAACTGGGCATGGAAACTTTTTATCTGAGAACATCTGCAAATTAGAGAAATAACATCAACCAGTGTTAGAGAGACAAAAACAATGAGACCAGGCCCGTGCTAACGTGACAATATGAGCAGTATTTACTCAATTTGAGAAGGAAGAGCTTTAGAGATTATTTATTTCAGTTTCCATGAAACTCGATTTTCTCCATAGTCGAGTTGCTTCATATTGCATATTTATTCTTACATGAACATTGGATTCCCCCTAAAGTTTGAAGAATTTAGATTACCAGTCATCCCCAAGAATAAGTCTGGGACAAAGACATAGCATTGAAACAGAGGTCCTCTGTATTCTATTGTCTGGTAGTGTCCTAGAGATATCACAAAACATTGTGTCTTAGGTCACTGTTCAGGAATGGCACAAGGTCACCCAGACTTCACACTTAAAGAGCCACCAGAGGATCCTTCACACTGCCCCAAGCCAGAGAGGGGCTTTGTAAGTCTCTCTTTTAGGGGTACGGGGGGGTTTGAATTCTGTCGACAACCTGGACAAAGCTAGCCAAACCAATACATTCACAACAATAGAATGTCTTGAGGACTTTTCTTAGACCAAATGCATTAACAAATGAAGAGACCTGTAATTACCCTTCCCACCAACGTTAACCACACCAAAAGCGAGCCAAACCCAGGCTTCTCATAATTGGTTCTTGTTCCAACACAAGAGTGAGAAGAAGTACTTGCTGTGGCCAACGGTTACTATTGCACTCCTCTGTAGAAAGCCACTGTCTTCGAAGAGCTTACTAAGGGTCTCCACTAAAGAACAAAAAAACATGGGTAAGACTAGTTTCCTCTCAAGTTATGACTCAACTTTGGTCACCACACTTCCACTTGGGCCTATTAACATTCGGCGGCCAGAATGTCACTCTTCTTAATTGGCTGCTCCAGCAAACAACAGCCTAGCTGCCTTGCAGTCATACAGAAAGCCACAAGCATATTTCCTTTTGACTCCTTTCTCTCCACATCAGACCCACAAGTCAAGCTAATGCTGCGATCTATCTTCTCACAATCTACTAGAAAGTGGCCTGCCTTGACTTGCTTACCCTGCTAAAATGAGAAGAAAGAAATAAACAGGTTACTGTGAATTATAATTAGAGAGCACTGGTTACTGAGCCTGCCCATAGTATAACAGAACTGCAGGAAAGCATTGTGCTCTGTCTTGGCTTGACTTGGAGCCACAATCCTTGGGAGAACAGTGCCTTCTCCCTCAGCACCAGGGGAAGCGACATGGACGCAAGCAGAAGTCTGTGGAGGGATCCTCATAACCACTCAAGGATGCGTGGACATGGGGGAGGGTCAGAGGGAAAAAAAAAAGCTATTGTTTTCTTTTCTCCTTCTTTCCTGCAGATCAGAAAACAATAGTAGGTTCTGAAGATCTACTCTGTACAGATGATCTCCTCTGGTGCTCATGTCCACGTTAAGAATTCCATGATGTTACTTGGCTTTGAGATGTTATTATCATTATTGTAGCTAATATTATGTATGATTATATGAATATAAAAATAATGGTTAAGACTTATTCGACAAGTACTATGATAAACATATTAAATATTTTAGTTCTTTTCACCCTCACAACTAACAGATGAATTAGACTCTGATATTATCCCCAATTAAAAATGAAGACCCTGAGGCATGAAGTGGTGAACTTCTTGGAGGTCACGCTGCTAAAGAATGTCAGCACCAGGGTTCAGCCCCAGGTCCAGGGCCCTCAGAGACCATTCTATTATTCACTTCAGATCAATCCTTCCCCCACTTAAAACAATGAACTGTTTATATCCTCAGCAAACCCAAATGCTTAGCTCCAAGCGTTAAACAAGAATAAGTGTTAAAATGGCACTGTTTGGTTTCTCAGATGGTGCATCTTAGGGTTATTCAATTGAACCCCTTGTCCCTTCACTCCATGTAGTAGCTTCTCTCACCCTTGAGAACTTTCCCCTTATTCTTTCTTCCATTTCTTCATACTCTATCATCCCCACCCATTCTTACTCAGGCTCTATGAATCCCACTCAGCCTTAATAATGTAACTCAACTTCCACCTCTCCCGAAAAGTCTTCTTCAACTACTAGAGCTCCCACCCCTGGATTCCTATAATATAGAACTCAATATTTATACCACTTACTTGGCATTTACGTTTTACTTTTTACTGTTAGTTCTATTTGAGAATAATCCATCTCCAGGCTGAATTCATTATGTCCCTTTATTTCATCAATTACTTATAATCCTGGAAAGCAAGGACCATATATTAATATTAAAATATTTTTATATCTACACACATACCAAGCTCAGGCACTCAATAAATGACCGCTGAGAGCTGGGGTAGAAAGCCCACTGCAGCCTGGAATTTGCAACAGGCTGAGTTGGTAGGGGAAGAAGCTAGCCTGTCTTCTTAGAGCTTTTATGAATATTGTAGAAGTCGTTTCTCTCACGTGGTCAACTCAAACTCCCAAATTTCAAACAAAAAGTATGTAGAGGGTTAGACCCTGTAAAACAACACCAACTTTTACTTAACGGTTTCACTTACCTTCACACCTGTGGTTTTGAAGGTATCAAATTTCCTCTGAAGTCTTTCTTCGAAAGCCTTATCCCTCCTTCGTTTTTCCACCCTGCCAGTCATCTCTGTCAAGAGTGACAAACTCCTTGTCAAACAGACGTCACTGGAGCTATCAGTTTTCATGAACTTTTGAGTTGGGATAATCCCTGCTTCCTACACAACTGTTTTCCTTCTAGGAATTGCTGGTTCCTTTTACTTTAGAGTTTCTGAAACTTTTGGAACTAACGCCCCTTGTCCAGATGATTTCTCGTGGTTTTCTGAAGATCTTCAGCTCAAAGGAGATGGTAAAACTTTGTTTTCTATAGTTTGTGTTATGAAAAAGTTTGGCATATTACTTTTTTTTTTCTTTTCAAACTACACATGGCACCGTGGAGAGTTTAATATGCCCTAAAAATGAGCTCCTCCCCTAGGATAACTGTTCAAATTACTTTTTGTCTTCAATAAGATCTGCTTCTTTATCCTTTCCATTGCCTACTATCGAGAGCCCATGCTTTAGTGACTTGAGCTATGTGAAAAAAACTTTTACCAAACTCTGAATTCTCTCGTCTATTTTTCTCATATCGTTAAATCCACTAACCTAGGAAAGCCATAGCCAGTAAATGTAAATATGCAAAAGAGCCCCCCATTCATCCAGCTTGTGTGACTGCTAATCTGGGGGACAAATAAAACAATGAGTAAACCTATCTTACTTCTGTCCTCTCTCGACCATTTGTCCATTTCAATCTACCAATTCTTTGGCCTCAAACTCATTGTTTTAGAGAGGCTGAGTTTTAGGACGGGAAAAGTAATCCTTCATCTTCCCATGCAGTTGAGCTGTGCCCTGAGCCTACAATCTTATTGTCTCCCCAACACCTATTCACTCTTACTATCACAGCTCACCCATTTCCTGTTTCCATTTTCTACCTATTTACTGAGAATGAGGTATAACCTTAGAATTAGTCTCACAAAAAGAGGAAAACACTAGGTAAGCAGTGATGGGTGTGATACCCCACAGGTGACTTAGGACAATCCAATGAAGCTCTAAAAAACAGGTCCATCCCCACTCTGGGGTAGGGGTCGGTAGTCACCTGACCAAAATTAGTGCAACCTGGTGACTAGAATAGCCAGATGTGTGGACTAATGTATTTTCATTGACCAAGTGCCTATGGTATCCATATTAAGATATAAAGATAGCAATTCACCTTAAAGCAAACTGTTAGAAATATGGTCTTTCTTTCTCTTCTGATTTCCCTGAAGTCAGCTAATGGCAAAGCAGAAATCCTACCTTCCTTTCTAAAGCACAGAAAAATCACTATCAAGAAGCAGAAGATACATGGTCCAGTCCCATGCTAACAAGACACCCAACATGCAACTTGGAACAAATTCTTTAGCCTCCCCAAATGTCAGTTTTCTCACCCATAAACACAGATTTTGCCCCACTACCCCACAGGGATGTTGTGAGAATGGGCTGAATTAATACATTAAAAAAGTTTATAAACTTTAATGTTCTACAGGTATATACACTCTCCATAATATTACCCTATTTTAACTTCCCTACTAATAATTCTTGATTTTCTGCCATCTCTCAAATCTACTCTTGTAATATACCAATGATTCTTTTTCTGGAATATTGAAAGATTTCTTTATTTTTTGTGGTTTGAACTCTACTTCGAATCCTCTGCAAAATAAAATTGAACAGAAAACCCAAATCTTTCTTGAACTACTTCTGGATAAATATTCAGGTATTCTAGCCTCTCAATTTTTAAAAAGTAACTAATCAACTGGTTTTCATTTTAGAATTCTTAAAAGCATTCCGGGCTCACAAGAAAAAGGTTGAAATCTCTTTAAACCTGACTCTGAGAATACAGGAGCTCTCAATAACAATTCATGTTACACTGTTACAACATTAACATCTGTAGATTCAAGAAACATTATAACCACTGTCACCTTAACCTGTGCTTCTGTATTATATTACTATAATCATTTTTAGAGCTGGAAAAAAATTGACTTACTATTTTGTAAAAGCTATACATGAAATCCTACTATTGTGTTCAAATGCACAAAACAAATGGAAAAAGGATGATGCTTTCGCTAGAAGAGAGAGAGGGACTTTAACTTGGAAAAGCAAAGTTGGAGGGGGCAGGACATTCTGAACTCATTACTCTCATTTGGTGACATGTGAAAAACTTACAACTTTTACAGTGCATTTTTCTCACCTTTATTACAATATCAGTTTAGTAGAGTAGCCATTCTAGAAAAAGAAAGAATAGCATGTTATCATCTCAAACTTATCATTAAGGATCTTCCACAAATATTTAATAATATTTAATAATAACCTAATGCTGAAACAGACAATTTGTATGATTTAATCAAGGCATTAACAATTGTAAAAAAAAAAAAAAAAATACTAATACAACATAACCAAATGATTAACTTCTTCCTGAACTCTTCAATTGATGATCAAGGCATCGTGTAGATATAATTCCATTTAGAACTGGCCCCAGGATAAAACTGTAAATCAATTCTACCATTCTTACTTGTTAATGATGATGACTCATTGTTCGTTAGTTGATGCTAAACTTTTTACAGAGATGGAGACATTGTTAACCAGACCTTTAAGGAATCCACAAAAAGAAAACCTTGGAGTAGGCAATAGGTTCAGAGAGTGAAATGAGTTGTGATACAATTAAAATTTAGGGTAAAAGCTGAGGGTTTGAAAATGCTAAGTAAAAACTTTTCTTGTAGATTGAATTGTCATTTGAAAGTGTTGGGCTTTAATTAGGGTTACAGTGCTGTCTGAATACACGAGAATTTTAATGATAATGTGTTGTCTGATAAGCCAGCTACCCACGCTAAAGGTACAGAAATATCAATTCATTTTATTATGATCAGACTACACTGAATGTTAACTACAGGAAATTGTTCTGATAAGTGAGTAATTTTCATAAAACACAAGTCAAAAGGTGAAAATCATTTTTCCTTTTGTGAAACAAGGAAGAAACTACTCTGTAAAATGTGGTAAAAACAAGAGCTACAAAAGGAGGGAAGTAGTGATTTAGACCCTGAACTTGTAAGCTGGTTGTGCAAACCAGATTTTATCTCCCTTGGCTTTCTTGCATCTTCACAAAAGAAAAGAGAAGTCAAAGATCCAAAGTGCTTTTTACCAAGTAAAAATAAATAGGTGGAGTACACCTCTTTTATTGAATGTGATCCTGAAGGCAACTGAATCACAGTTTACACATTTTAATTAGTTTGAATTAGAAAACATCCTTCATGGTCAATTATTTCTGACTCAGTTACTGACTATGAGAGTTTTGGTTGAGCCAAGATGGATACTCCGAAAAGCTCTGCATTATAAATAAGTGTTACGGGCACCTCACGACGAAGTGTGCTTTCTGAGATAGCCTAATAACATCTACATAAATAGTTCAATAAAAATGGGGGCATTCTAAGTAACCACAGATCACCTAAATGATCATTTAATATCTAGGTAACTAACTTTTCCTGTGAGCATTATTCATAAGGTGTTAATTCTCACATCATCTTTGAGAGGAAGATAAGTATAATTAGTCATTGAGACTAAAGTTAACTTCACCAATTCACTCTTCAAATACACAGTGCTGAGTGAAGAGACCAGGGGTCAACAACAGTACCAAGTCAGTCATTTAAGACTTCTTCGTTCTCCTTTGTTTAGAGATGAGAAGGAAGAAAAATAAAAAAAAATAAATAGGAAGAATCCAGAAAAGATGAAGGTTTAGTTAAGAAAATGCAGGATATGAAAACATGGAAATATCCTGTTTCTATTAAACAAGAATTAATAGGTTTGTTTCAGTGGGAAGTAAAATCTAGTAGTTCTGATGCTGTCCTGAATCTTTGATTCTGGTTTGTAATTTATGTTAGTCACTGAAGGGAAATACTTTTTAGAAGAACTCAGGATATTACTCCAGCTTTGATTTCCCACACATAAAGAGAAAATTTTCTCTTCTACTATCAGAACCTTAAAATACCTGGATATGCAGGATTATTCATTTCACAGACTGTTCTTTCCAGAAGCCAAAACAAAAGATAAGCATCTGCTCAATGGGCTGGCACTTGTAGTGACTTTCATTCTTCTTTCTACATAGCCATACCTGAGGGTACAAAGCAGTCCCGTTAGTAATGTTTCCCCTGGCCCTGATCCACATGGGAGTGTGGGGAGAAAGATTTAGTCTGGCTGAGATAAGTGGCTGCATTTAGGTCGGACAGATGCTGTCCCGGAGTCTGTGCAGGTAAAAATGAGAGAAGGTACCATTCACTCAGTTCCCTCCATGGTAGTCAACTGACCCAGGATCAAAGGAGGCCCCATCCTGCCCCACAAAAATGAGATCAGCTCATCACTTCTAAATAGTGTCTCTCTCTCTCTCTCTCTCTCTCTCTCTCTCTCTCTCTCTCTCTGTCTCCACTGTGGGTATGCTTCCAAGACACTTACTCCAGGGTGTAAGGGAGCTGATATATAAGTGGTCAACCACACACCTAAGCACAGGGGCACAGGGGTGAACCTTACAGCCCTGCTGAGAGATGGGGGAATTGTGGGGGGTAACAATGATTTGGATGGAGTAGAGGCTTTGTTTCTGAGGAGATCACTTGAACATACCAGGAGTAGTTTAACATGATTGCTTAATAACAGAAACACCAAGAAAGAGCATCATAAAGCCAGTTTCCATTCATGTTTTCTAGGATGAGTTTATTAAGTCTTATTGTCTGGTTATACCAATAGAGGGTACTACATTTTAAAAATAGAGATACAATTCACATCCCATAAAATGTACCCTTTTAAAGTATATAATCGAGTGGTGTTTTTTTAAGTACAGTGGTTCCCCCTCCCCTTATTCACGGGGAATATGTTCCAAGATCTTCAGTGGATACCTGAAACCACAAACAGTATTGAACCCTATATATGCTGTGTGTTTTCCTATACATACATACTTATGAGAAAGTTTAATTTATAAATTAGGCATAGTAAAAGATTAGCAACAATAACTAAAAATAAAATAGAACAATTGTAACAATATATTATAATAAAAGTCATGTGCATGTAGTCTCTCTCTCTCATAACCAATCTGATACCAAGAGGCTACTAAGTGACTAATGGGCAGGTAGCATATACAGCGTGGATACACTGGACAAAGGGATGGGTCAGGTCCTGGGCAGGACATAGTGGGACAGCACAAGATTTCATCACATTACTCAGAATAGTATGTAATTTAAAACTTATGAGTTGTTTATTTCTGGAATTTTCCATTTAATATTTTTAGATTGCAATTGACTGAGGATAACTGCAACTGTGAACAAAACCACAAATAAAGGGGGACTACTGTATATTCACAGGTTATACAGTCATCACCATTATCTAATCCTGCAAAATTTCTATCACCCACAAAGAACTCTTACATGCATTTGCAGTCACTCCCTATTACCCCCGCCCCTCAGCCCCTGGCAACCACTAATCAACTTTCTGTCACTATGGCTATGCCTATTCTGGACATTTCATATGAATGGAGACATATAATATGTAATAACATTTTGTATCTGGTTCATCCATATTGTGGCATATATCAGTATTTCATTCCTTTTTATTGCTGAATTCCATTGTACGGAATTAGTATTTTGTATATATATTCATCAGTTGCTGTTATAACATTTGGTTTATTTCCACTTTTTTGGCTATAATGAATAATTGCTGCTATCAACATTGGTGTATACGTTTTTGTGTGAATATGTATTTTTTATTTTCTTGGGCATATATCTAGAAGTGGAATTGTTGGGTTATATGGTAACTCTATGATTTAAATTTTCGAAGAAATGCCAAGCTTTTTTCTAAAATGGCTGCACCACTTTACATTTTCATCAGCAATGGTGAGGGTTCTAATTTCTCCACATCTTCCTAACACTTGTTAGTTTTCATTTCTTTGATTATAGCTACTCTAGTGATGGTATGTCATTGCTGTTTTGATTTGAATTTCCCTAATGACTAGTGATGCTGAATACTATTTCATGTGCTTATTGGGCATTTGTATATCTTGTTTGTTGAATTACAAGAGTTCTTTATATAGTCTTGATAATAAATACTTGTTAGATATATGATTCACAGACACTTTCTCTATCTCTATGACCTGTCTTTTCACTTTATTGGTAGTGTCCTGGGAAACACAAAACTTCTTACTTTTGGTGAAATCCAACTTATCTATTTTTCTTCGGTTACTTGTGCTTTTGGTGTTATACCTAAGAAAACACTGCCAAATCCAAGGTTATGAAAATTAACACCTATGCTTTCTTTAAGAGTTTTATAGTTTCAGCACTGACATTTAGGTCTTTGATCCATTTTGAGTTAATTTTTTGTGTATGGTATGAGGTAAAGTCCAAACTCATTCTTTTGCATGTGGATATGCAATTATCCCAGCAACATTTGTAGAACAGATTATACCGCCCCCACAGAATGACACTGGCATCTTTATTGATGATCCAGTGAGCACGCAGGTGTGGGTTTATCGCTCCCGATTCTATTCCATTGACCTATATATCTATCCTTATGCCAGAAACAAACTGTCTTGATACTGTAGCTTTGAAGTAAGTTTAAAATGAGAAAGTAGGCGTCCTCCAACTGTTTTTTTCCAAGGTTTTTTAGCTATCCTGAGTCCCTTGTATTTTCATATGAATTTTAAGATCAATTTGTCAATTTCTTCAAAAAGGAGTAGCTAGAAGTTTGATATTGTGTTGAATCTGTAGCTCAGTTTGGAGAATGCTGACATCTTAAAAATACTGAAACTTCCAATCTGTGAACATGGACTGTCTTTCCATTTACTTAGGTCTTTAATTTTTTTTTCAATGATGTTTTATAGTTTTCATAGTATAAGTTTTGCCCTCCTTTTGCTAAATTTATCCCTAAGTATTTTATCTTTTTTCATGATTGCAATGCAATTGTTTCCTAATTGCATTTTCAATTTACTCATTGCTACTTATAGACATAAAATCATTGCTAAATTCATTTATTTGTTCTAATAGTTTATTAGCAAATGCTTAAGACTTCCTATATACATGATTATGTCATCTACAAACAGAAAAGGTTTTATTTTTTTCCCAATCTGGATGCCTTTTATTTCATTTTCTTACCTAATTTCCCTGGCTAGACCCTTCAGTACAATGTTGAATACAGCGGAGAAAGTGGACATCCTTCTCTTGGGAAAGCATATACTCTTTCAATAGAAAGTGTAAAGTTAACTGTTGGCTTTTTAAAAATGTCATCATATAAGGAAGTTCTTTTTTTATTCCTAATTGTTGAATATTTTCATCATGATATGTGTGTTGAATTTTGTCAAGTGCTTTTTTCGTCATCTATTGAGATCATCTTCTGATTTTTGTCTTTTAGTCTATCAATGTGTTACATTAATTGTTGGATGTTAAACCAACCTTGCATTCCTGGGATAAGTATCAGTTGGTCATTTATTAATCTGCTTGGGCTGCCATTAAAAAGTATTATAGCCTGGGTGGCTTAAACAAAAGAAATTTATTTTCTCACAGTTTTGGAAGTCTGAGGTCAGGGTGCAATCATAGTCAGATTCTGGTGAGATTTCTCTTCCTGGCTTTCAGATAGATGCCTTCTCACTGTGTCTTTACATGGTGGGGTGTGGGGGGGGAGAGATTGACACTTATATTCCTCCTTTCACATTTCATTATAAACAGGAGAAACCAAGCCACTCCTTCAATATTTTGCTTAGAAATCTCCTCAGCTAAATATCCAATTTAATCACTCTCAAGTTTTAACCCTCCACAAAATACTAGACCACAGTTTCTAATAACCTGTTTCTGGTTTCCATCTGAGACCTCACCAGAATCAACTGCAACATCCATATTTTTAGCATGAACCTCAAAAACCTTCCCATTCTCTACCCATTATCCAGTTCCAAAGCTGTTCCCACATTTTCAGGTACTTGTTATAGTAGCACCTAACTCTTGGTACTAAAGTTTGTCTTTGTTAGCCCAAGCTGCCACATCAAAATACCACAGACTTAGTAGCTTATACAAAAGAAATTCATTTTCTCAGTTCTGGAGGCTGGAAGTCCAAGACCAGGGCAAGTACTGAGAGCATCCCAAAACAAAAGAAGGCTCTACAACAGGCCCAGCTGCTATACAAGCTATTCTGCCACTTAGGCCATATGAGTCAGCCGATCCAATGGTGCTTGAAATGTCAGTGATAGATAGGGATGATGTTTGGAGCCTTCGGCAGGACCTGTGGGTGAATTGCAGTACAGCCTTTAGAATTTTTTTTTTTTTTTTTTTTTTTTTTATCAAACCGTTTTATTGAGAGCCTTCGGGGGAGAGTAGAAGGACTGAGTTACAAGGTGATCCATTGTCTTCGGCCGGCCGGGGTCTCACCAGCTACACAGCCATCAAAAGCCCTTAGAATTTTTGAACAAAGCCCTGCCATCCTCTGTGGACAACTGCTCTCCTTTTGAGAAGCAGCTCTTGACCTGCTTCTTGGCCTTAGTAGAGACTGTATGCTTAATCATGGGCCACAAGTGTACTATGTTACCTGACCTCCCTATGATGAACTGGGTATTATCTGACCCACCAAGCCTTATAGTTGGGCATGCACAGCAGCATTCCATCATCATATGGGAGTGAGATACATATGTGATCAACCTGAGCAGGCCTAGAAGGCACAATTAAGCTACATAAATAAGTGGTCCAAATGCCCTAGGTCCCTACTCCTGCTCCTCTTTTTGCTCTCTCCTAATCTCCATGGCCTCATGGGGAATTTCCTATGATCAACTGACAGGAAGAGAACACTTGGACCAGGTTTACAGATAGTTCTATATAATATGCAAGTATAATTCAAGAGCATACAGCTATAGCACTATTGTCTATTTCTGGAAAAGTGGTGAAGGTAAATCTTCCCAGTGGACAGAACTTTAAGCAGTGCACCCAATTGCTCACTTTGCCTGGAAGGAGAAATGACCAGACATGCAATTTTATACTGGTTCATGGGTTGTGGCCAGTGGTTTGGCTGGATGGTCAGGGACTAGGAAGGAACATGATCAGATAATTGGTGACAAGGAAATTTGGAGAAGAGGTATGTGGATGGGCAAAAAATGTGAAGATATTTGTGTCTCATGTGAATGCTCACCAAAGCGTGACTTCAGTAGAGGAGGATTTTAATAATCAAGTTGATAGGATGACCCAGTCTGTGGATAGCAGTCAGCCTTTTCCCCCAATCACCCTTGTCATTGCCTAATGGCCTTATGAATAAGGTGGCTGTGATGACAGGGATAAAGATTATACATGGGCTTGGCTTCTTCTCAGCAAGGCCGACCTTGCTATCTCTATTGCTGAGTGTCCAGTCCACCAGCAGCAGCAGAGACCAACACTGACTCCCTGATATGGCACCATCTCCTGGGGTGATTAGCCAGCTACTTGGTGGCAGATTGATTACATTGGACAACTTCCATTAATAAAAAGGACAGTGATTTTTTTTTTTCTCACTAGAATTAATACTTAGTCTGGATACGGATTTGCCTTCCCTGAATGCAATGCTTCTGTCCAAACTACCATCTATGGATTTACACAATGCCATATCCATTGTCAACGTGTTTTAAACAAATATTGTTTCTGATCAACGGACTCACTTCACACCAAATGAAGGATAGCAATGGGCCCATGCTCATGAAATTCACTATCCTTGCCATGTTCTTCACCATCTTGAAGGAGCTTGCTTGATAGAATGGTGGAATTGTCTTTTGCAGACTGTTACAGTACCAGCCAGGTGGTAATACCTTGCAGGGTTAGGGCAAAGTTCTCCAGAAGGCTCTATATGGTCTGTATCACCAACTGATATATGGTGCTGTTTCTCCCATAGCCAGCATTCACGAGTTCAGGAGTCAAGGGGTAGAAATGGGAATGGCATCACTCATTATTACCCTTACTTAACCACTAGCAAAACTTTTCTTTCTGTTCCCACTACCTTATGCTTTGCTGACCTAGAGATTTACGAAGATCTGACAATGAAGTTCGCGAATTTGTTGCATCAATGTTGCTAACCTTTTTTGCTATCAGAGGGATTATTCATTATGAATTTGTACCAACTAGACAAACAATTAACCAAGTTTATTACTTGGAAGTGCTGAAAAGGCTGTGTGAATTCATGGCTGCTGCGTTACGACAATGCACCAGCTCACACGGCACTGTCTGTGAGGGAGTTTTTAACCAGTAAACAAATAACTGTATTGGAACACCCTCCCTACTCACCTGATCTGCCCCCCAATGACTTCTTTCTTTATCGGAAGATAAAGGAAATATTGAAAGGAAGACATTTTGATTACATTCAGGACATCAAGGGTAATACCCCGACAGCTCTGATGGCCATTCCAGAAAAAGAGTTCCAAAATTGCTTTGAAGGGTGGACTAGGTGCTGGCATCAGTGCATAGCCACCAAGGGGAGCACTTCAAAGGTGACTATAGTGATATTCAGCAATGAGGTATGTAGCACTTTTTCTAGGATGAATTCGCAAACTTAATTGTCAGAACTTCGTATATTTCAAGAAAAAGAGAACTAAATACAAGAGAAAACTATGTGATATGAGAAATAAGTGTGAGTAAACAAATGGTATCTTTATATTCAAGCACCAACAGAGAGAGAGAGGAAGGAGGAGGAGAAAAAAGAGGAGGAAGAGGAGGAGGAAGAAGAAAAAGAAATATATAATAATTAGAGGAAAAATCTAAACATTTCCCAAATGGTGGTTAGGAGATTGATTGGAGTAGGGACAAAAAGAGGAAAAACAAAAGTGTAGGTAATAAAAACATGAAATAAATGGCATAAATAAGTCCTAACAAACTATGATTATAATAAATATAAATATATAGGGAAAGATCCTAAAAACCTAATGATGAATTTTAAAAGTAAGTTAAAAAAAAAAATTGACAGTACAAAGCCATTTATGCAAATTGAAAACACATGCATACACAAAATATTCTTAACTTTTGCATGCATAGCCAAAGAGATGTAAGTACTCGAGAGTGGCTGCCAGTAGAGAGGGAAACAAAGGAATAAAGTGGAATTTGTAGAGTCCTTGACTAGACTGATGGTGATAGTGTGTCTTGAACTGGTGAGATGATTAGCTCAGAAATCTGCACTTAAAACTCCACCCCCAAAAAATCCTAAATAAAGAGGAGGGTGTGGTAAGGTATACAGACAGAAGGACAATCAGATTGGTTAGAAAATGGGGGAAAAGTATACAAGAGTCCCTAAAAATCAGTCAACTCCTGTTAAATTGGGATGGTTTGAAAACATAAGAAGAAAACAAACAACACTGTCCTATGACACCATTGGTTTTGCAGGGTGTGAGAAGCTTTGTGGGGTTTTGAGTGAGCTCTCCTTTTATTGAGAAACACATGGAGTGGTTTGAAATGCTAAGCATGGTTTGCCACAATGAAAGCCCTATACTATAATTAAACCATTGGATAAGAGGCCTGTTTGCTTTGTATAATGTGCTTTGTGAAGCTCGGGTTTGCCTTTTGCTGTTGCTGAATCTTTCTGACAAGCCACTGGGAGGGGCGGGGTGGGGGGGGTGTCTCTGTGTTTTTTCCTGGACTACACTTAGGCAAACGTGTGGACTGCCAGTTAAAAAGCAGTGCCCTGTCGTGCCTATTTAACTTCAGTTACAAGTGTTGGCAGGAGATGCACAAGGAGACCACAAAGGTAGTACTTAGGACCTATGGTCCTTTGAGATAAAACAGCTGCAGAAATGAGTCACCCTATTAAGGTAGGCCATAACCACCGCTAGCCAGACTGCTTTGGCTTCCACAGTCACGAGAGGCACGTAGCCCTTACCGTGCTCCGTTCCTTTTGTATCCTCACAACACCCAGGGCCATATTCCTTCCACGAAGTTTCCTGAATGAATTTTGTTGATTCACTGCTACACACACACACACACACACACACACACACACACACACAGGCGTGCACACGCAAATCTGAATCTCAAGTCTGCATGCACAAACGTTATACTGTTCTTGGAGTTCTAAAATTGCTGAGAAGACTTGGTGATATATTTTCTGGGATATATTTTCAGTCTGTAGAAGACAGCACCCGATAAATACTTTGAACAATGCGAACTACTGCAAAGTGATAGATGATGCAGTGAAACTGAAGGAACTGATTTCAAAGGATAATTGTAATTAAACATTTTTAAAAAAGCAAACTCATAAGTGGTAAGAGAAAATGCTAAACTGAATGATAACTAAATGATCAAATATCACAACAAGAGATAGTGACTAGTGAAATGTAGTGATTTAAGCAACTGGAAGTTCAACTTCTAATTGTGTTTTATGATGCTCTTCTGGCTCCATTTACCCCTCGGCCCAGTTACCCCTCCACTCACTACAGTATTTCTCTCCTCTCCTTTCTAGCAAAACTCCACCAAAGAATTGTTTCTACCTGCCTGAGAGCACCGTGCTCTGAAGGTAAATGGGCATTCTGGCTTCTCTATGTGGTTGACATTTCAATAAGATTTCTGTGTAATTTGATGGAGATCATACTTTTATTTTGAGTGAGAAGAATCTTTTTTTTAAACCCATGTATGCGAGTTACCATGTTGTTTCTTCTGAACTATGAAGCAGGGTTTACAGTAGCAGGGAAGACATTGTAGCAACCCAGAAATACCTGCGTGGAATGTAGTTGTAATTGTGAAGCAGACATAGGAGTCTTTCCCTAAAATTCCCAATATGCATATACTTTCTGGATCCTAAGTCCAATTGCTAAAAATTTTAAACCTAATATTTTAACCTAACATTTTCATCACCAATTTTTCTTTAACAGTGTTCCTTCTTTTGTCATTTAGTGTTTTATTTTCCTGGGTTTAACATACTGTTTTATGAGATGACACATAGTGTTTTTTTGAAAGCTGATTCTTCTGCATTGAAGCATCTGAGTTCCTTGATGTTTATCATATTTACTAAAATGCCTGGCACAAAATGCACCAAAACCTACAGCAGTAGCTTTATGCTCATGTGTTTGTATTAATACAATTGTCAATCCACTTATAATTGGTGCAATACTGAATGTATGTAGAGATTGAGTTGTCAATAAAAAAGTGGCCTCTTTGTGATAAATACAAAACAAAAAAAGAATTGTTTCTACTTACTGTCTTGACATCCTCATTTCCCATTCTCTCTTGAAAATACATCCAAATTTTGTTCTTACCATTCCATGAAGTTGCTCTTAGCAAAGTCCTTAATGAGTCTTCTGTTGCCTAATTCCTCAATCTAAGTCCTCTTCTTAACTAACTTCTCAGCAGCATTTGCTTGCTCCTCTTCTTGAAACTTTTAAACTATTTTTTTAAATGTCTATTTTCAAATACTTTTAGACTCATACAGAAGTTGCAAAAATAGTTCAGAAAGTTCCCGGGTATTCTATACCCAGCTTCCTCTAATAATAGCACTTTTAATAACCATAGTGGAATTATGCTCAAAACTTCTAAAAACTGTCCCTGCCCTCTTTAAACCCTTTCTTCACTTGGTTTCTGTTATACCATCTTCCTGATTTTCCTTCCCTTCTCAGTCTCTTATGTAAATTTTTCTCCCCTTCCCTATTTCTAAATGTTGGCATGTCTCAGGGCTCAATCTTGTACCTCTTCTCTTTTTAATCTAAATTTACATCTGATGTGATCTTTATCTAATCCTATAGCTTTAGATGGCATGTATATGAAGAAATTTCAGATTATTATCTCCAGCCTTGAACCCTTAATTGAATTCCTGGCTTGTTTATAAAACTGCCTTACTCAACCTCTACATCTTGGCATCTAATGGGTATCTCACTTTAACATGTCATAACTGAGCTCATTCAAACCCCATCATCCAACACTTTCTCCCATGTTCTCCTTCTCAGTAAAGGGTCCCATCATTCAGTAGAGCACTTAGGCCGAAAACCGGAATTTTCCTGGATTATTCTCTCTCATATAACTTCTTTCAATCTAACAGCACATCTTACTGACTTCAACCTTCAAAATATGACTTACATCTGAACAGTGCTCACCACATTTTTCTTATCTTTACCATCCTAGGTCAAACCATGTTCCCAGATAATAATCTCTTTCCCAGATTATTGCAATAGCCTTCTATCTAGTTCCCAGTCTTCCACCATTCCCATTAAAGATTACATTCCACATGGCAGTAAGAGGTTCTTTTAAAATGTGGATTATGTCATGTCACTCTTCTACTCAGAACCTCTCGTGTTTTTTTCCATAGATATAAATCCATTACTTTCATACAATAAAGTCCATGGCACTTGGCCTGGCCTTCAAGACTATATGATCCACCCCATCTTCTTGCACCAACTCTCCAACTGTATTTGCTTCCTTAGCTTTTGCAGCCTTGTGGATATTCCCTGAGTACCTAACATGTACTTGCAGACATTTGCTCTTAGGGTTCTCTCTGCCAGGAACCCATTTCCTCAGCTATTTCTGTTTAGGATTCTGTTCATTTCCTCGGAGGAAACTTCTCTGACCACCTTATCTGAGGAAGTATCCCCTCTCCCATAGTGCTAGTGCTGACATCAGAGTGCTGCTTGGTTAGCTGGTTGGTTGTCTATCTTTCTGTATATCTCCCACACTAGAAGATAAACTCCAAGAGAGCCAGAACTTTGTCTGACTTTGGTTCACTGTTAATCCTCTGCATGACATATAGTAGGCGCTCAACAAATATTTGTTAAATAAATAGGCAAAGGAGCAATAAAGGACAATATATAAAAATGCTCTCAGAGAACATAAAATATTTAAATTGGCAATGATGGAATTTGAAATCTAGGTTAAAGTTAAAAGATTTTTACAAAGATTAGTTAAAACTTCCATCACTGATGATGAAATGACTGTCTTTGGCCATCTCAGCATTGTTGTATAGCAAATGTCATTCGTTATATAATCCCTGAATTCTCCATGGGTAATGATAAATATATCAATGCCAAATATTTCAGACGGAATACCATTTTAACTGGTTTACCTCAAGTGATTTGCAGGCAACTTGAACTGACATATAAAGTCTACCAATTCCCCACTATGTAAACTAAAGAAACATGGCACATGGTTTAATCTCTATTCATATGACCTCTCTCCTGGGTCATTGCTATAATAATAAATAGACTCACTTGAGCAATATAGGTGTGAAGGTTTTAAATTATATCCTTGGTTAGCTTAATGACATTATAAATATTTTCTTCTTTTATCTTTAAAGATATAGATGTATACATGAGTTACATGTATACACTCCAGTCTTATATCTGTATTTCTTATTTTCCATGAGGCAGTATTCTATCCTTGTATAATCCCTAAAGATAAAAACCAATGTCAGATGTATCCAAAACCAAAATGTGATCTTCCTATCCTTTCTCATTTTCACTTTGTAAATAAGCATGTTCTATCACAACCTCTAAGAAAATGGGTCTAAATTATAATAGTATTTTGGGGCAAAAATGAGCTGAGTTTTCTGTATCAATATTCTATGCAAAAGAGAACAGATTAATAATGCTTATACATGCTCAGGGAATGAAAATGTGATCCTAAGACCTCACAGCCAGCAAGTAAGAAAGATGCAGACAAAACAGCTTTCACTAGGCAGGGACTCAAGGAATATTTTTTCATGAGCCCTTTTTGAGAATACTGTTAGAGATATACTATAGCCCACAAAAGGATGACCAGGAACACTATGACAGTTGGACAGGAAGCAAACATTTAATATATTTAACTGGTACAAATAGAATGTAAATGTTTTGATAAAATAGAAATGTCACAAAAAATTTTAAGAGGAAAAGGAAAAACAAACAGGGAAAATTGTTATAAAGGCAATCAGTGCAAAAGAAAAACACAAACCTTCCTGAAAAACTGTAAATACATACATACATATATATATTTAGCACCGAAAATAAACTATACAGTTAATTTTTTAATTGTAAAAAATAAAAAGCATAAAATAGTATGTCAGATCTAAGATCAAATGTATCCATCATAATGCTAACTGTAAATGGGCTAATATAACTATTATATTAGTTATGGTTTAAGCTGCTACATCAAAGAGACACCAAAACCTAGTGGATTAAATAAAGTAAAATTTTCTCTTCCTTATAAAACTTTCCAGAAATGAACATTCCAGGATTGCAAGGAAACTCTATTCTATAAGGCCATGCAGAGACTCAGGTTCTGTCTACCTTGTGGTCTGGACATTTGTAATATGCTGCCCTCACCAGCATTACTTATGCTGGGTTATCAGCCCCAAATATCCAAGAAGGGGGACAAAGGAAGGCCTCAGCAAATGGTTTCATCCTTAAAAATAAAGTTGCACAATTTCCTCTCACTCATATACGTAGTCATGTGGCCAAGTTTAACTGCAATGGGAACTGTGAAATAGAGCTGAAATTTTATTTTGGCATTTCTTAGATAATTTATATTTTTTTTCCGAATCCCAATCCCAAGAAATTTTGTCAAAAACTCAGGAAAAATTGGGGAAATAAAAGTTTTTCTTGCAGGAATCAAAATCTTATAATCAAAGGAGATTACCGATTTGAAAAAAATTACTGACATCAAGTGGAAAGCAAGCACAGGAAATGCTGACTTTTGGAGTTGAAGATCAAGAGAAACATTTCTAGAGAAACAGGACAGGAGCATGTAGAAGAGAAGCAGCCACAGTCTAATCAGTCCTGTTTTTAGATGTTGTTGTAGTACAGAGGAGAGAGAGAGAAAGAGAGAATGAGAAAGAAAGAGAGCACTGTGGGTATTAACAGAAGGTTCCTCTTAAGTCTTCCCCTGTATAATGATTAGCACATGCAAACTATTTGAACCTGAACAAAGAACCACCCCGTGCAAGACCTGGAATAGTTTCTGTTTCTATTATCCAGAGTGGAAAACCTCATAACCCAAGGGGCATCAGGCAGAGTACTCAGAAGGCTATTGTCTTAATATTGGGGGAAAAATAGTGATAAAATAAATGCTGCTCTGGCCCCACCTAACAAAGCTTAAAAGCAAGTTCTCCAAATATTCAAACTGTTTTCAAATAACTTACCTGTGTTCTAGAAGAAAACTCAAGAGTATTTGCAGGAATACAAAAATATCCAGCACATAAAGTAAAATGCATGATGTGTAACATCCAAGCAATAATTACCAGGCACATTAAGAAGCAGGAAAATATGACTCAGAGTGAGGAGAAAAATTAAAAATTGACCCAAAAATAATACAGGAAATAAAATTAAAATACAAGGACATTAAAGCAGTTAATGTAAATTACAAAGTATTCTTTTTGTTGAAGAAGCTATAGAAAAGATTGAGAATGTTAAGTAGAACACAAAAGACATGGAAAAGACCAACTCTAACTTCTAGAAATTAAAAATATACTTCTAAGATGAAAAATATACTGACTAGGATTCATAGCAGATTAGACACTGCAGAAAGAAAGGATTAGTGACCTTGAAGATATAACAATAGAAATTATCCAAAACAAAACAGAAAGAAAAACTCTGAAAAAATAAAAGTAAATAAGCATAAGACAAACATACATATAATTGGAGTACCAAAAGGAGATAAGTAGGAGGGCAGAAAAAGAATTTGAATATGTAATGATTAAACTTTTCAAACTTTGATGATACCTTAAACTCACAGGTCTAAGAATCCCTACATTCAAGAAATATGAATAAAGTTGCAAAAGCCATCGTAATCAAATTGCTTAAAACCAGTAGTAGAAAATCTTAAAAGCAGTCAGAGAAAAAAAGACAAGCAGTCTTTTTATAAAAAAAATGAAAGCCAGAAGTTAGTAGAGCAACATTTTTAAAGTACTGGAAGTAAAAAAGTCAATCTAGAATTCTAAACCCAGTGAAAGTTTTCGAAAACAAATCTGAAAACAAACTTTTTTCAGACATACAAAAGCAGAGAGAATTAATCACCAAAAGACATATGCTACAAGAGATGTTAAAAGAAAGTATTTAGGCAAAAGAAAAATGATAAAACAATGGGAATCTGACTCTACCCAAAAGAATGGTGAGTATTGAAAATTAGTATTTGTGACTAAACATAAAAGACATGTTCACTACTTAAATGTCTCTGGAAAACAATTGATTAAAGCTAAATATCAGTGTATTGTCAGGTTTACAACGTAACATAGTCTAAGTATTTCTACACCTAACAATGTTCAAAATAAAAGAAGCAAATAAATGAGGCTGCAATAAGAAATAGACAAATCTACAATTACATCCCGAGATTTCTCCTGACCCCTCTCTCAGTAATTGGTAGAAGAAATTGCAGAAAATCAGTAAAGATATGGAAGACTTACACAACACTATCAACTAAATTGACATGATTGACAGTTTTACAATGCTCTATCCACCGATAGCAGAAGACACATTTTTTAAGTGTAAATTGAATATTTATTTAGATAGATCATGTTTGGGGCTATAAACAAATCTTACTAAATTTAAAATGATTAAAATACCACAAATTATTTTCTCTGATGACTATGGGACTGAATTAGAGATCAATAAAAGAAAGATATTTGTAATATTCTCAAATATTTAGAATCTAATACATTCATGCAAGTGTGTTACCTACTTAAAACGTAATTAAATATAAGATTAAAAAAAACAAAACATGTGGTCAAATTTGCTTGTATAACTGACAAATAGCCATTGAGGTAATTCCAAAGAGACATTTTCAAAATATTCTGAGCTTTGAGTAGATATATGTTCTCACAAAAGTACCATCATAAAGTATAGTAGTTATTTGGGTGTATAAGTTTGGTTAGTTTGCTATAAAAATCAGACTTATTCCTACATAGCCACACAATATTTTTTTTTAATCCTCAAAATTATTGGAAAGACAAAATAAATACTCTAGCAACAGACATGCCACAAGAACTGCTATTCATTATCTTCCTCTTAGGGAAGGTAAATTCTTTCATTTATTCTTGCTTTTGCTGAATTGTTTAAGTATTCAATAACTACTGATAGAACACCCAGTATGGGCTGGGCACTATTTTCATATAGTAGAGAGCAAAACATCTCTGGCTTTCATGGAGATTACCTTCTAGCGGAGTGAGTAGGTGGGATATACATAAACAAATAAACAAAAAATGTAATATGTCAGGTGAGAAATGACATGTGACAAAATAAAGCAGACCAGGCAGGTGGAGATATTGATGGGGCGGACCAGATGGAAGAATGTTTCCCGACAAAAGGAAATACTTATTTTTTTTTTTTGAATTTTTAAAATTTAGGGTTAATTGTAGTTGCCTTTGAATGAAGTCATCATTGTATCAAACTTTCTCACCTTTTTCACATGGATGTCCAAAAGGATAAGGGCTCCAAAAAGGCAAAAATTTAAGCATTTTTATGGCAAGTGCTGAGATTTCTCTAAAACAATAGCATAAAAGATGGAGAAAGCTGCGAGTCGTGTGGTAGGTGTATGTATATGATATATGTCGGGGGGAAGGGGAGTGTGTGTTTTAACCTAGCATTTCCATTTACTAAAAACTCTAACACCACTATCCCCTGCACCACACACACACACACACACACACACACACTCATTCACTCTCTCCAAAATATTCTATGATCTTTAAGTTGAGTAAATAGCATGGTGCCTGCCTAATTGAGCTTAAAGATACCCTTCCCAAGCCATTTGCCCTAGTTCACATTCCAGTGATTCCAGAATGTGTAGGTCAGTGTGGCATGAGCATCCCACAACCTGTTTCTGTCCAGTGTTTAGCTGGTGGCCTGTAGCAACGTGAGACCTGCACGTGTTGTCCACGGTGGGATATATAGCACTGACAGAGAAGTGACCTTAAGTGACTTTGCCATCTTCAGATGAAAACGTTTGAAATAGCATAATAACCTTGGACATTAGATGCTTCTTCTAATTTTCCTCTTTTATTACATTAATAGTTATTTATTTGTTTGCCACAAGAAGATATTAATTGAGTGAAAAAAGATATAATTATATAACAACTTTAAACCTCAGCTAATTATTTAAAAAAAACATACATACATATACACACACACTCACACACACACACACACACCAGGGGTGCCAAAAAATGTATACATATGACTTCTGTTTATCTTTTGTGATCAGTATATACTGAGTATCACAATTTTAATACAGTTTTTTTCCTTTCTTAAAATGTGTATACATTTTTTTTTGGCACCCTCTGGAGATATATTTTAAATCTGATGCCAAAGGCATTGTCTAGGTTTGAAATTCTTGTGTATAATCTTAACGAAACCACATCATAAAATCTCAGTTTTTAGAGACTTTAAAATCATCCAGTCTCCAAACTTCTCTATTTTTTTTATCCATTCCACAAAATGTCCCACCAAGGTTGTCCAGTTTTTTTTTTCATGCTGTCCATTACATCCCCATGACTTATTTATTTTATAATTGGAACTTTTTATCTTTTGACTACCTTCATCCATTTTAGCCCACCCTACCTATGAAAACCACCAATCTGTTCTCTGTATCTATGAGTTTGGTTGTTTTTGGATTTCACATATGAGTGACATCATACAGCATTTGTCTTTCTCTGTCTCACTTATTTCACTTAGCATAATGCCCTCAAGGTCCATCCATGTAGTTGTAAATGGCAAAATTTCCTTCTTTTTTATGGCTGAATAATGTTCCAGTGTGTGTGTGTGTGTGTGTGTGTGTATCATATTACATTTCCCTTTTTTTTTCAGTTTTATTTATTTTCTGTGTTTTTCCAAGGACCCATCAGCTCCAAGTCAAGTAGCTATTTCAATCTAGTTGTGGAGGGTGCAGCCCGCACTGGCCCATGCAGGGATCGAACCAGCAATCCTGGTGTTACCAGCACCGCAATCTAAACAACTGAGCTAACTGGCCACCCTCACATTTTCTTTATCCATTTATCCATCAATGGACATTTAGGTTCTTTCCATTTATTTTTCTTGATGAAAAGATATGCACGACAGATCTTATTCTCAGAAATTCTATTAGAATTTTGAGGTCCTAAAAATTTATCATAAATGATCAATATAATACTATATTGTACATATCCTTCTTGGGGAAAAGTGAGCCTTTTTTTTTCATCATGATATAAATCCAGGACTTTTTACATCCTATGGGGTAATAAAAGATTCAAAAAGTTTGAGAATCACTAGATGGACCATGGAGTCTTCTGAATGGTTAGGAGATTTCCTTTCAGGATTTATTATAATTAAAATGTCACATTGTGTTTTTTTCCCAACACACTAAAAGTGACAAAAACTTGCCACCAGAGCTAAGACCTTGGCCTTCCTTTTTGGGGGAACAAATGGGTTTAGCCATAGGGTTAAGTTTGTATCCCAAGTAGAAATAGGGAATGCATTTGACAAAAATAAAGGGTGAGTCAGTCCCTGGTGCATTCATTTGTTCTGTGCCTAGGTTCCTCTTCTCCACGAGTTGCTTTGTTTTAACTCTGGCAAGAACAACATATTTCATAAAGGGGTCAAAATTACAAGGAAGGGCCAGCTTGGAATCTGGGAGTTCCCTGTGCCACATACAAACACTGCTGGCATGCCACAGGTGTACATCACAGCAGCACAAAGGAAAATATGGCACTGCAAAAAGTGTGGGAGGGAAGAAACAAAGAGAGACATCATGTTTATGTTCAAGAAAAAAAACAAAACCTTTTTATCCTTGAAAGATGACTATGATATCAATTTTTTTTTTTTTTTTTTTGACTATGACTTATCTCAAACCTGAAATTGGAATAGCTCTGAAAAGTTTTCACACACACTATTTTGGTGTAAGTCATTGGTGTAGACCACTGAAAAGCAGAGCAGCTCACTGGTACTCCAATGTTCTTCATACTTCTTTAAAGTTCTGGGCACCTTATCCTGAATGGGTGAGTGGCAGATACACCATCTGATTTTAACCACAGAAACCTCTGTCACGGTAACATAAAAGGGCAACGTAGAGGGCTATGAAATCAAAGTGTGCTCATGCCTTTGATGTGGCAGAATTGCCGAGTCCCTGTGAGTGCCACCTTATGGTACATTTCACCACCTGTGGCCATCAGAGGCCACTGATCCTTATCTGTCCAGGTTGATTCAGGTGCAAGATATTTAGGTCCAACTTAAAATGTGTAAATCTATATTCCCACATACTCTACCTGAACCATACCCCAAAACACATAATTCAGACGTAAGTTTGAATGCTTGTACCTCACTCACTCTGATATATTAAACTCAAGCTATAAATTTGCCTGATGTTTTATTTCCATGCAGAACCGAATACCTTGCCTTCAAGTGTCAGTCCAATAGGATCATTGGCTGGCAATTTCCAGATTTGTGTAACATCAATATAATGCTCAAATACAATTATCTGGCATCATCAGCTGAAGCTAGTATGGTACTTTTTGGGGTATTCTTCCTGCCTTAGATCAAAGGAAAGTTCAGCGAATACTTAGTTCTGTCACATAAACTAGGAGGCAGCAAACACTCAATGAGTAGACATTTCAATTCAAATGAAAATCTGCAATTGAAATTAACTTTGTTTAAACCAGAGTCTTGGTCAAAGTCAACACCTATTAAAGTAACATTTTTCTGAAATTATAAATGAAACTACTTAATGATTATTCTATAACAGTTTCTCATGGACATGTAGGCAGATAGAGCATGTATAAAGACTTCTCTTTGTGTAGTCTCAGAGTATAGAAAAGGAGCAAGAAGAGATGGTTAGAACTAAAAGAGATAAGCAGACTGAGCCTCAGTCAGGATACATGACTTAGGTCACTGAAAGAGAGTGGCCAGGCTGGCCATGGTGCTGAGTCACCTCTCTCTAAAGGATGCTGCTTTCCCACATACTTCTATAATTAAATCACCTTCTCTTCATTAGCTGTGGTTCAGTCAGTGCAAATCCTTAAGTATTTTGTTTGTTGTTGTTGTTCAAGGAAATATTTTCAGAACCCCAAATCAAAATATAGATTCTAAAGGATTTTATGAATCAATTTATGTATATAGTTGTACCAAGCTAAAGAAATTAAGTTATATTCGTCATATATTTAATAATTCTTCTCTAGTGCAAAAAATAAAATTTTTCAAAGAGAGGCCTCAGAGTTGACCTTGCTAAGAGCGCTACATTATAGAGAAAGGGGCTTGGGATTTGGAACGAGACCTATTTAGGTTCAAATCTTGGCTGTAACAGTTATTAGCTGTGTGACCATGAGTAAGATAATCACCCTGAGTCCTGGTGTCTTCATCTATAGAATGAGAATAATAAATTGTTTTACTGGGTCATTCTAAATGTTAAGATTGTGATATTATTCATATAAGCAATGCTCCCAGGCCAGTGTTTGGCATATAAGGGCTCAAAGATTATCTTTTTCATTCTCCTGCTTCTCTCTACTTTTTCTCTCTGCCAGTTATAAAAAGACATTAGTCCTTTCATAAGTTTTCACAAAGCCACAGTCGATGGGATGTGTATAAATTATTGCCTTAGGAAAACCAAGTGGCCTTAAAGGTCTCCTGACCTCCAGGTGATGACAGGGGCTCTAATACGCCAGCTGATCATGAAGAAACTCATTTATTTCTTCCATGAAGCCTTTTCTGGACTACAGCGGCCCTCATTTAAACTCCTCTGCTGCCGCTAACCCACGACAACTACATTTTGTACGTCACAGCAAAGTCCTGCATCCTAGTCTCTCGGGCATATTGGGTGACAGGTCCTGGCTTCCAAATAAAACAAAACTTCTTAATAAGTTTATATGAATTAAACCTTCATGTATCAAGGTTTCATTTCTTGTTTCAGCCTTGAGAATCAATTGATAATAATCCACCTAAGAAGAACTATATCTAGTCCTGGACTAAACAATCATTTCAAGAACCCCAACACTAACAAAAACAATAATGTGGAGTGTTCCCAGAAACCCTGAAAATTAACAAATTCCCTTTGTAATCTCAAACAGTTAAATACATTCTTAAATTAAGTACAATTGACTGAAATACAATTCACATTCTTGAAGTCTTGAGTTAAATGCCATTCTTGAAAAGCTTTTCTGAGAATATATTTGAAAGTAAGGTGTATAGTGTTAATTTTCAAAGGATTGATAAAAATTAAACATTTTACGTATCTTGATATGAGAAGCAATAAAATGTACCTTTTCTAGAAATTAAAGTTCTTAGGGAATCCATTTATATTTGATTTGTTCAAAGACTACTTGTAGGGTCAATTTTAAGAACTGTGTAATATATATATGTACTGTGTTTCCCCGAAAATAAGATCTAACCAGGAAATAAGCCCTAGCATGATTTTTCAAGATGGCATCCCCTGAATATAAGCCCTAAGGCGTCTTTTGGAACAAACCTTAATATAAGACCCAGTTTTATTTTTGGGGAAACACAGTAGTCACGGGATGTAAAGTACAGCACAGGGAATATAGTCAGTGGTATTGTAACAGCTATATACGATGTCAGAGGGGTAGTAGACTTGGCGGGTTATCACTTTGTGAGGGGTGTAAACGTCTAATAACCATTATGTGGTTTTTGAACACCTGAAAGTAATTTTAAAAAATGCAAAAAGAACTGTGTAGTATAGTGTACTTGCTCTCTCTATTTAATTTTCTCATGCAAAAACATTGAATTTCTTGACAAAATATTTAGAAAGAAACTTAAGTAATATTATAACAATTGTAGACTTTCTATAACCCAAAGGTATCTATTGTCATACAGAGATGGTTTTGTGATTCTGCATTATGGATCCTTTTTTCTGTGGAAGAGGAGGAACAACTTCCCTATGGAAAAGTAGTTAGTATAGGAAATAAAAAATAGAAGCTTATTTGTGAGGGTTGTGGTTGGAAAACTGGTCACTATTCACTTTTTGAGGTTTTCGAAAAGTCCCTTCTCTACTCCTTTTTTCCACAAAGGATGAAAAATAGACATCATGTGAATTGGGATGTACACAATCATATTTTTCCAGTTAAAAAATATTAGTTTGATTAAACATCACTGACTGCTGGAATGCAATGCATGTATATGCATGTGTATACATAAATACACACAGAGGTATATACACATATAGTATATTTGATTCATACATATATGTACGTATGGTTCAATTGGCATTTTTCTCTTTAACATACTTTAATATGCTGTTCAGTCATTTTTAAATTACTAAATGGACATCATTTACTGATTTCCTTAGTGAAATCATTGCCTAACAATGGACAGGAACAAAAAAAATGTAGCAAGATTTGCTTCTTGAAGATATACAAGCAAAACTGGATATTTTTAATTGATTCAAATTGCACTGAGAAGTGACAGGGATTGGAAATGACCCCAAGGAGCATCTGGAGAGACAGTCATAGGCAGATGAGCAGATGAGTGACCTTTGTTAGGAATCCTATGCTTAATTCGAATCTTTCCCAAACTATTGGCATAGGGTGGGGGGGCACGTAAATCACCCAACATGTGTGATTCCAGGTACCACGTGCACCCAACATAAGTAGTGCCGCCCAGTTTGGAGACCCCTGTGGAGTTTCCACCCCACTGTCTGGTAATTTTTGTCCCGGAGGCTCCCTTCCTCACATGTGTCAGAGCGTCAAGGAAAAACCTACCACCCTCACACAAAAGGACTATTGAGGGGGCCATGAGTCAACTGGAAAACATACATGGCACTTTCTCAACTTGTTTCTTTCCATTGCTGCAAAATAGCATGTCTTTTAATTTGGATTTCCACTCAGCAAAAGAAAGGCACCACTTTGACAAGCATTTACAAGTGGGCCTTGAGGCAGGGCGGAGTCTATTTCATTAGGAACTAAATTTCTAGTAAACACCTTGATGGGCAGATCCGGTTCATAAAAATCAGGCCCAGTTATTTCATGCCTATTTTATACCTAGTTGAACTCTTGAGCCTCTTGAAATTATGAAAGGTCTATGGGGAGGATGGGGTGCATATAGGGGGGTCCTACTCTATTTACAGTGGGAGGTCTCCTCTGCCACTTCTTTGGGCATGTGAGGATGATTGCTCCATAGAAATTAATCCTATGCTGCATGTCACAAGTAACACACACTTTCTTCAAAGTCAGTGTAGTTGATTCAAAGAGCTATGTGTAAACAATAGAAAAAAAAATGCCCCTGGCAGATTGCAAAGGGAAATTCTGTTTCCAGTTTGTTCTTTTATTGAGCTCTGTGTAAAGTACATGAAGGAACTCTGCAACCCTTCTCTCTCCTCTCTCTCCCTTCCTACCGTGTTTCCCCGAAAATAAGACTTAGCCGGACCATCAGCTCTAATGAGTCTTTTGGAGAAAAAATTAATATAAGACCCGGTCTTATTTTACTATAATATAAGACCAGGTCTTATATAATATAATATGCGTCCAAAAGACGCATTAGAGCTGATGGTCTGGCTAGGTCTTATTTTCGGGGAAACACGGTAATGCTGTTTTTCAGTCTCTGAGCTGCCACTGTACCATGAGAAATCCACTCATTGACATGACAGCAAAGGCAGTTCTACAGCAGAAATGGTATGGTCTGTTGCAATAAATTACAGGTTTCCTTTTCATGTTCTCCACAAGAGGCGGCCTTCATGCAATTAGCTACAGCTGGTTAAAGAAAGAAACCATGCATCTGTGGACAGATCAGACTGAGAACCAACTCTTATTTTCTGGCATATATCACTATAGGAACAGAAAAGAGACCTGACTTTTGTTCCTCAGCATAAGCCATTTTTAAAACTTGTACTTCCCCTTCTGAATCACTAAGACAGCGTACCATTTGGGGAAACAAATCTACAGTCACGTTTTTTTCTGTTAAGGTCACTGGTTATGACAAATAGCTGAGTGCCTTCCCCTTGACTGCTGTCTTCTTAGGCCTAGCTAAATCTTTCTCCAGAGGATCTTCGCCAAATGCCTCCTCTTCATTATACAACTGCCACTGTGTGCTATTCTCTGACTGGCAGCTTATATTGGAAAGCTCGAGTCTTTCTAAAATGATGACTTGACATGTTTATGTCTGCTATTGTTGAATGATAATTTTCATGATATTATTTTTAGTTTATTTCAGAAAAACTACACACATAGGAACTCTCCAGAACTATTCTAACTGCAGCTATATGGGGCACTAGATCATAAATATGTTAATCATAAATATATATAGACATATAGAGCATAAATATAATGCATCACTGTATTATATAGAGGATGTAAAAAATACTCTAGTGTATGTACCAAATAAATAGTTTGTCCTCCAAGAGACAACCTGAGAAAATACTGGTTATTATCGGTTCAAGGTAGGCCTTGATCAAAGTTTATGTAATGCATGTACATTCTAATGATACACTTCTTAATTGTCCATGTAAGACTCTAGCTATATTTTTTCTGCAAATAAAGTCAGCCCTAGGAAGTCTGGAGCTTTTTCTGAGACCTATGACTTTAAGATAATGTAATTTTCAAATCATTTCAATATTTGAAAATACCTCTGTTCTTATCAATCCTGGGGGAAAAAAGCTACTTTATAAATGAAAGAGGGTAAAAGTCAAGAAGTTATGACAAATCACAAGATCAAAATTGTCCGTGTTCATTTTCCGCAACTTTTGGGATCCCCTATAAAGTTATTAACAATTCATTTAGACACATTCAAAAACTTATAAAAGTAAGAAGAGATTTTGCCTTGGTGTCTATTTCTTTGTTTAACACAGAAAAGAGAAATCATAATGGAAATCAGATGTAATTACAGATTCCCCCCCAAAATTGGCTCTGTTAAGAAAAGCAGTTAAGCTACTGATGTTTAAAAGGGACAGAAAGAGGAAAAAAATAATTTGGCAGTCCAGCTGAAGATCACAGGACATTTGCTGAGATAGCGCCAAAGCATTTGCCTGAAGATTTATTTTGAAAGCTGTACTTAAAAGCAAAAAGGCGTTTGTCAGTTTCCCTCCCTTGTGTCGCAACCAACCTTACTGCTCCATCAGAACAAAGAAAACTATTCCCATATTTTTGTTTCATTAGAGGGACATGTACAGCGTGAACACCCTTTAAACAGCAAATCAATTTTACATGTTCTTAAGGAAGGAAAAGAACTAGAGTGTGTGCCCAGACAACAAATTTCTATCATCTCAAAACCTGTAATTTACTTGAAAATGTGTGGTTTCCTTGTACTGGACTTCCAGACTCCTTGTGTAATGAGCAACTTAAGTGTGAAACAGGTTGGGGAGATGGAAATTATAAGATCTGAAGACAAACGTTCGCAAAATTGTGAGAATAAGCAATATTTTTTGAACCTTTTAAAACTAGTTCTTTTTTCTTCCCCCTCCAGAGAGACAAACTTTGCTCTTAAAGAAGAAGCAGGCTAGAGAGACCCCCAAGTGCCAAAAAATTACATTCAACTGGTATCTATTTAGTAAAAATCATCTTCTAATAAAAGCAAAATCACTGTGGAGTGAAAATTAAAAAAAAAAAATTCAATTGTAAACCATTATAAAGACCTACTGGAATCATGCTATTGAACTTTGAAAGGAAATAACCAATTCATTATGCCTGGAGACATTTCAGACTGAAGAGGACAAAACACTAAAATCTGTGTTGATGCCTACAAAATAGCACTGGTAAGATAAAGCAGCTATCCTTCTCTTTATTTTAGAGTCTAAAAATAATAAGTATTCTCTATTGGCCTTTTAAAAGCACCATTTAGTCAAAGAAATGTGAAAAAATTATAAAATTGTTAAATAAATATTGCCTGACAGTCACACTAATTACAAAAAAAGGAAATTATAATACCTAAATGCATATATTTTATTTATATCTAGAGAAAAATAAAACAGAGTTTCTTGGCAATATTATTTTAATGATCTGAAAGGTATTTTGATAGTGCTTGAAATGAGGTCAATAAAATACAGAGGAAGAAGTTGCCAAACCCCCAAATTCACAACCTCAAACTAGCCTTCAATAGATGATGCAAATTGATAGTTTTGAAAAGATGATTATTTCCTTTTAACAAACCCCTCAGGAGGATATTGAGTTGTAGGTGAGGATTGAAGGGTTCATACCTTACCAAAATCCCCACCAGAAGTCTTTCATCCAAAAGCATTACATTTGTTCACAGAACAAAATATATTAATGGCTTACTATTGCCAGCCATTCTTCTGGACTACATTAGGAAAACAAGGCAGATAAATATGCCTGCCTTCATTAAGTGTATAATCTAGCTGGGCAGACAGAAAATATTGGGAAAGAAAAATTTTCTTTCTACCCCTCTAAGTTCTTTGGCTGGTCTAATAATCAAAATAGGATAGATTAACAGGAGAAAAACAAATTTGGTTATGTACATACAGGGCCTCCATAAGAGTATGAGGCCCAAGGACAAGTCAGACAATTGAGGCTTATGTGCCATCCTGAGCTGAGAAATGGGCCAGGGGCCCAGGGCTTCAAAGGAGAGGAGGGTAACTCACAGGACAATAAGAAGAGCAGATGTTTAGTAATTATATGTTTGTCCTGCCACACAGGTAGGTCATTCAGATTAAAGTTATTTCTAGTAACAGCTCTCTTTCTGGACCAGGCCCCCTATCTAAATTCTTTTAGGAGTTAAGGGAGAGAGATAAAAGTTTTTCTTGAATCCACTGGGTCTTTATTGCCTTCAGCTCAAAATAATCCACATGCTGAGGTGGCATATTTTGGCATCATGTATTCAACTCCCCCTCAAAGATAAATAATAAATATAAGTAAATCATATAGAATGTTATTGAATTATATGTATTATGAAACAAGAAAGTATAGAACAAAATAAGGGAGATGAGGAATATGTTGCTAGTACATTTAAATAGGGTGAGCAGAGAAAGCATCCTTGAAAAAGTGACATTTGAGCCCAGAGCTGTACGAGGAGGGAGTTAGACATGTAGATAATCCAGTTTCTCAACCTCAGTGCTACTGACCTTACGTGCTAGATAACTCTTTGTGGTGTGGTCTGTCCGGTAAATTGAAGGTTGTTTAGCAGCCACCCTGGCCTTTACTGACTAGATGCCAGCGGCACACACCCCAACCCCAGTTGTAGCAACAAAAATGTCTCTAAACATTGTCCAAAGGTCAAAAGTCCCCTGGAGGGGGGATGGAAAATCACAGTTGACAGTCACTGGCCTGGCAGGAACTCACCTAGCAGGGTTAAGAAACACAAGGAAGTCAAGACATGGCCAGAGAGGAGTGATGGAGGGGGAGGGGAAGTGGCGCTGAGGTCAGAGAGGTGACAGGAAAGATCCTTTAGGGCTTCATAGGCAGATGTAGATCCTTTATCTTTTATTCTCAATTAAATGGGAAGCCATTGGGGAATTTTAAAAGAATAACTCTGGCTACTGTGTGGAGAATACACTAAGGTGAGCCAATGGGCAAAGGCAGAAGCTGGGAGATCAATCAGGAAGCTATTATGATCCAAGCAAGGGACGAGTGTGGGACCTACAAAGGTAGTAGTAAGAAGCGATCAGCTGCACGATATAGTCTTAGCATAATGAAGGAGATTTCCCATCATACGGAAAAAGGGCTTGAGAAAGAAAGGAGTTAAAATCCCTAAGCAAATAGAAGGATGAAAGTACCTTCAATTGAGACGGGAACTGCAGTACAGTGAGCAGAATTGGGAGGGTAGATCAGGAAGTGCATTTAAAATCTTTCCTTGGCAAGTAAGAAACAGGAGAAAATTTATTTTTGCATATGTCATGATGTTTTAAATATTCACATGTGAATGTACTATTAGGTAAGAAGAGAAAAATCTTTACCTTAATCCAGAAAAATCTGTTTAAATGCTTCTCTTTGGTGTTACAGGATTTTTCATGAGTATTTTTTTTTGAATGCAAGAATCTCAATGTAGACATGCAGTGTGTGTGTCTGCCCTAGGAACATAAAGTAACATTTCTTGGATCGAGTACATTCAAAAGATATCTCAATAATGTTACAAGCTATCCTTTTTAAACTAAAGGGAACCTATAATTGTTTTAAAATAAAGAGTTATTACTCTAAAGTAAGTGTTCTCACCAGTGGAGACCCTGAGTACTAAATCTGTGCTCCTTCAGGACTTTGTTCTTCCCTTGTCACAGCAATAACCATGTTAGACCACCATTCATCTGTTGTCTTATGTGTTACCCCCACTGGACCTTGAGCCGGAGTTTATCTACCTCTGTATTCCCAAGGCCTATGATACAATGGACACTTAATAAATATCAACTATATGGATGAGTGAATAAAAGAATGATTACCAAGAAGCGAAACATTGTGGCAAATTTTACAGTGCAGTATAGTATATATTTGCAGGATAGCATTAGACACCTAAATCAGTCCCACAAAAGCAGATAGCTCCTACTCCTCCTGTTTTCCTTTCCTCTCCCGCTCCTCCTGCCTCATATGATGGAATATGGCAGACTTTCAAATCAGTGAGACCTGAGTTGGAATCCCAGCTCTCCCACTGACTACTTTTGTGAATTTGGGTAAATTACCATGTGATGGGTCAGATTACTTGGTAGGCAATCTCCTTCCTGCTTAGACCTTTCCTGCCAATCAACAGCTGTGTGTCCAAAATTTTACAGGCAGAAAATCTAAATCCGTAAGTAGTTTTTAAAATTTCCACACACATATGTTGTTTTGGCTTCAGCAACATAATGGGGGGGGGGCGGGGAGGGATGGGGGGGCGTGGAGGATCTCTAAAAGTTTTAGTGTTGCCCTGAGACTGGCACTGTTTAGGTCCTTGGGACACAGTGAATAGGATAGGCCTGTCATTGCCTTCATGGAGGCTTTCTGTCCAGTGGGGAAAGCAAACTTTAAACAAACAATTACATAAATAGTTATTCATCTGTGGTTGTGGTAAGTGTTCGGAAGGAAAAGAAGACATGTTGTACAAAAGGAATCGAGCCAAATTGGGGGTTGGGGTGGCAGGTTGGAGGCTTTTAAATGGAAGTCACATTCAAGCTGAAAACTGAATCATGAGTTGGAGTTAGGGGGTGGTGTGCAGAGTTGGGAAGGGAATAAATTGGAGAACAAAGCGAGAGAATTGGGGAAGAAGAATGCTCCAAACTTTAGGTATTTAAAGATACAGTAAGGATCTGGGCTTCTGCATTTCTCAATCAATAAAATATATATAGTCCCCATAGTAGGTACTCAGTTTATGTTTGATGGATGAATTAATTCTTAGGAACTCATTCTGTCAGTGACACTTCACACACTTCATGCTTATACTCTCAGCTATCCCCTAAAATGCCAAAGTTAACCAGCTGGTAAGCCCCAAGTTCGCAACGAACTCAAACTTTTTAAGTTTGTCAATATTCAGATGACCATTTAGTCTTTCATCTAAGCTCTTCCGAAGCATTCTTCAAACCACTAGGCCCTTGATAGCATTTCTGTTGTAAATAAGATTCCATCTTTCATCTGCCAGTTGGCCTCAGCTGATCAATCTTTCGTAGTGTATGTTGTATCTGTGTGACTGGTGAAGTCACCAGTTCTTTGGGTGGTATGGCTACTGTTGTCCTTATGAAATTACAGCTGGTGTCTGCTTTTGTTTTGTTTTTAATAAAGACTACAGACTAACGGTCTTTTTCAAAATTTTATATTTTTCTCTTCAGCTCAGAGATAAGTGGACTCAATCAAATAAGGGAAAAAAATATATGAAGACCTGCTCTAACCATCACGTCTTTATTCTCGATGCTTTCCTGAGAACTCCTGTGGCTCACGTATGTATGCTAACTCTATCATAAAATGTGAACTTTCTTGTAATTTGCGGTTTTAGCTCAGAGATCACTTTATGTCCCCCCTCAAACAACATTTGAAAACTGGTCCTTTTTGAAAACCATTAAAACAAGTGAGATCAAACCAGAAGCTTGCATCCTAATCCATTCTTCTACTATAGTCATTTCAGTACTGTTAAGAAAACAAAACAAAACAAAAAAGTCTGGCAAAGAATTTGCCCAACTCATCATAAGTTTCTCTCATCACCTCTGTAATCTTGAAAATGAAATTGCCAAGATATTTAGAGGTTGATGAATTATTGGAATTCTTACAAGTTTCACACATTCTATTCATGTCATCAGAAGGACATCAGACATCCCTGTTACTCCAGATAACCAACTAACTGTGCACATTCAGAAGCTGTCAGCTTTTCTACATTTCTCTCTAGAATTTTTAAATCTAATTTAATCAATCCAGATTCTGGGTGGGGGCAGGAGGAGTAGCATTTTATATTATAGAGCAAACGAAAATGAAACAGCAAATTTGTAAAATGCAGCCATGTTGTTCATTCGATCCATATTAAGTACGAATAACGTGCATGCCTTTATAGAGGAATATAAAAAATAAACATATTACTCCTGTCCAGGAGCCCAGGATCTAATTGAAGAGATATGATATACAAAAATTCTATGTAGCATCATGACACTTCATTTTCTCTGCTGAGGATGACTAGTTAGAAGAGGAAGGTGTTGCTCTGGGTCCTAACCATCTTAACATGTAAGGTGCACTCAGATTGATGCCCTAATGCCATTTTCCCAACTAGCCCGATTGGTATTATACCTCCCATCTTTGGAGAGCACTTAGAGTGCTTGCCTTGCATGTTTCAACAGCTCTGGCCATGAGGTGCCACTGATAATGAGCGGATTCCTGCCCCTCCTTCTCCTCATCAAGTAACCTGTATAGAATACCACAAGCAGTAATAGAGGCTATCCAGACCCAAGGGGCCTGAAGGAGTAAATGAAAAGGTCTAGATGAGTCATCTAAAGCTGTTTCATGTCAGTGACTATGATCAGGAATTAGAAGCATAAGTAAGCATCCGAGATATTTCAAAATCCTCTGGGGAAACAGCAAGGTGTTATGGCCTGATCCTCAATTCCAAAACAACCATCACTGCTTTCAAATTCTGTGCTTCTGAGGCTATATCTCAACACGCTTCTAAAATTTTTCACCCAGCTTAGAAACTCTTTTCTGCCAGTAAGATTCTCCTATTATGTAACAGCATCTATTTCACTTAGAGATAAAATAACAAAGATGCTGAAAAATGAACAAAAAAAGCAAAGATGACCTTAGGAAACTTGTAGGGAATAGTATTTATTACAGCACATTTTTCAAACTGTAGGTTGAGATTCTTTAGTGGGGGATGGAATCAATTAGAAAATATCAGCGGATACCTCATAAGAGTAAACATTAATTTATAAACTTTAGTTTCAGTTGTGTGTATGTATGGTTATATGTGCCAAATCATGATGTCTTACTATGGGTGATGGTGAGAAACATTTGGAAAACATTATATTATACCATTGCTTCAAGATCTTCATGAAACTAAATTCCTCAAAAAAACAACAAAATTTCTATTAGTATGACACTGGGACTTACCCCAATCATATCCTAACTCAATGATTGCAGTGGATCCAGGAGGCCATTTATTCCATGGAATGGAACAAGGGAACATATTCAGACAAAGAGACAGAAAATGCCAGGCAATGCTCCCAGCCAGATCACTCTGCAGGACTCTGGATATTTGTTTTTTCTTCCTTTGGACGGGAGGTATTTATGTGTACTGGGGTCAGACAATTAAGTTCGTGAACTCAACCTAGAAAAAGTGCTATATACCTCATTGCTGAATATCACTACAGTCACCTTCAAAGTACTCCCCTTGGGAAGCTATGCACTGACACCAACATTTAGTCCACCCTGCAAAACCATTTTGGAACTCTTTCTGGAATGTCCATCAGAGCTGTTGTCTTATTACCCTTGATGTCCTGAATGTCATCAAAATGTCTTCCTTTCAATATTTCCTTTATCTTCAGGTAAAGGAAGAAGTCACTGGGGGCCAGATCAGGTGAGTAGGGAGGGTGTTCCAATACAGTTATTTGTTTACTGACTAAAAACTCTCCCACAAATAGTGCCATGTGAGCTAGTGCATTGTCGAGATGCAAGAGCAATGAATTGTTGGCAAAAAGTTCAGGTCGTCTAACTTTTTCATGCAGCCTTTGGAGCACTTCCAAATAGTAAACTTGGTTAACTGTTTGCCTAGCTGGTACAAATTCGTAATGAATAATCCCTCTGATTATCAAAAAAAGTTAGTGACCTCGTTGCAACAAGTTTGCGAACTTAATTGTCACACCTTGTATACTCATTGAACAGGCTTTGCACTGAGACTTGACTTCCTAATTCTATTACAACAATAACTAATATGAGCTGAACACTACTCTATCCTGTATATGCACTATCACATTTAATTTTTCACATCTAACATCACCCCAATTTTTAGATGGCAAAATTGAGATTCAGAAGTTCCAGTAATTTGCTCAAGGTCCATGGGGTGGTGGACCCAACACTCAAATCGAAGTCTGTTGGAGATCATAATGTCATCATTCATTGTGTTGTTCACATTGAATAGGCCATTCACTACTCAACACCTCTTTTTTTCTCTTTTATTCTTACTAAACCAATTGATCATAAAAATAAACATTCATAGATTTTTTAAAAATCTTTTTACTGCCATTTTAAAATTCTCTCACTAAATTTGTACCCTAAAGGCCACTGAAATTTTTCAATAAACTAAGACTCAATAGAGAACACTGATTCACTGATGGGTGAACTTGACTAATGTGCTTCACAGTGATCATCTGTCTGTACTGATCTGCATACAGCTCATCTACCGTGTGTCCCGAAAATAAGACCTAGCTGGACAATCAGCTCTAATGCGTCTTTTGGAGCAAAAGTTACTATAAAACCTGGTCTTATTTTACTATAAGACTCAGTATAATATAATATAATGTAATAATATAATACAATACCAGGTCTTATATTAATTTTTGCTCCAAAAGACGCATTAGAGCTGATTGTCTGGCTCAGTCTTATTTTCGGGAAAACACGGTAATATGATTAGAAAAAATAATTTGGTTTGAGGAAAAACAAAAAGGTTTTTAAAAATCTGTTGTTTTATTGCTCCTCTGCATCAATTCTTTAAATAGATTTATTAATAATAATCATGTATTAATAATAATCATTCTTTTAGATCTAAAGTCAGTAACTGTGGCTCTGTCTTTTAAACTTCCCTTTATACTTTGAATTTTATTCCTTATTATTTATTCCTCCTTGTTTTTCCTCATTTTAAAAAGATCCCTTCAAGTTCTGATTTTGTTTTGTAGGTATTTGGAGATCTGGTTTACTTTGAAACAATGAAGCAGACAGAATCCCCTGAGGGCAACTCATTGAGAACAGGGAGGTCCTAGTGGCACAATTAAACTGGCAACAAATCAATAGAAACAGAAGAGAAGAGGAAAGAAAACAATAATTAAAACATTCTGTCAAAAAATAGAACAGTAATTAAAAGAGGCACACTATTGTTTTGCCCCACTAATTACATTCGAATTTTCAATAGATTGTTGAAGACCATAAAAAAACTTTGCCTTTTACCATGTTCTGGTGGTCCCTGCTAGGTTGCTAACACATGATTGTGTCACACTGAGTGGCAGGTATTGCCACCAAGAGAGGACGGGGCAAAGAGTCATGTGTTGCCCTGCGTATCATATAATACAAATAAAACCCTTTATATGATCATGCTGTCATGGCCCATCATTAATCAGGGTACGTGCGCACATAAGATCATGTATGAGGATGTGGATGAAAGCTATTCTACTGAGTATCCTGTGACAGGCACTTTGCCAAGCATTGAACAGTAGCATCTGATTTAACTCTCATAGCAAATTTAATACTTAGGTAATTGTATTATTCCTCTATTTTATAGTGGAGTAAACAGAGACTTGGAGAGAAAAGAAAGAAAGGAAGGAAGGAAGGAAGGAAGGAAGGAAGGAAGGAAGGAAGGAAGGAAGGAAGGAAGGAAGGAAGGAAAAAAAAAAAAAAATCCTTGCCTATGATCACACAGCTAGTAACTAATAATTGGAGGAACCAGGATTTGAATTCACTCAGACTCCAGAGCCTGCTCTCTGAACCAATATGGTTCAACTAGAGCTTCCCAAACTCAGGACAAGGCCAACAGAAGAAGCAGCTACAAGTTAGCTCTGCCCTTCTCTAAGCATTGCTAGACCCCTGTAAGTGACTGTGAACATTCATTTTATGGGTACTTTGATTTCAAAGCTTTAAAACTGTGAGGAGGAAAAAAGCATGCCTTATAACTCTTCTGAGAACTTTTGCTGCAAAGAGAGGGAGAAATGGACTCTAGTTGAAAGGAAAAATGCCATGAGAAAGTTTAAAACTGCAAGAAAGAAAAGCATGGGTAGATACTAATGGAATGATTCAGTGGTAGGGGAATATTGAATGATGTAAGAGAAAAAATGGAGTCTTTCTGGAATGATATCCTTTGAGTGGGGAAGAGGAAATGGAAATCAGAACAAAAGTGGGGGAACTGGCTGTGAGGGGGAGCACAGAGAATCTGATGACAGTAACAGGCAGGGGGCCAAGTCTATGGTACAGATGGCGGGTATGTGGGTGAATATAGTAAAGGGAGTCTGCGGAAATTGTGTCATGATTGAGAAATTTTAAAAACGGAAATAATTAAAAATTGAAAACAATCAGAAAGTCTCCATGAGTGGTTAACGTTTTAAAAAAGAAATTACTTAGAAATTCATACTGAAAGTATTTTCAGGTGAAATGGCATGATGTCTGGTATTGCTTTAAAATACTTGAGAAAAAAATTTTAAAAGTGCATCTCAGAGTTAATGAAATGCGGTAATAAAGCCAGCTGCCATTTATTGAGCACAACATGAGCCACTGTATTAAATGCTTTACAACTGAGCATGAGTCCTGACTCTCCTGATTCTGTTTCCATTTGTTCCCAGGTTAAGAGGGACTCATCTTGGCATTTCCTACCCTATCAGATAAACAATTCACTCCTAGACCCTCAAGCCCCTTGGCCATGCATTCAAAACCACAGTGAGTGTGGAGTGAAACACAGAAGAACGTTTTCCTGCCTGTAGCTGTGCTGCCATCACAGCCTGACAATGCTGCTTGCTCGAAAAACAGTCAAGTCTTTCTAGCTTGGGCAAGTCCTTAACTTTCAATCCTCCTACTTCCTTGTTTTACTTTACTTCTCTGAGGTTAAAGAGACACTGGTATGGAGGCAAGGAACACAGAGACCCATTCTGAGGAAACTGTACTGATAAATCCTTATCTACATATAGGCAGCATGATAATAATTAAGGTTTTGTTTTGTTTTTCCATTATTTTCTTTGAAATCCTTGTCCCTGATTCCTCTCATTTAGTCACCTAGGTTGGCTCACATCCACGGCTCAAAGAAGTAATATGAGCACACACACACACACACACACACACACACACACACACAAAAGAGGGAAACGGAATCCACTTCCTGGATATTGAGTTGCAGAAGTATAGAACTTTAGGGGACAAAGCATGGATTCCTAGGACATAAACAATTCTGGATGAAGCCCTAAGAGGAAGAACAAGTCTTCCAGTAGGTATGAAACTAGAAATGACTTGTAAGGGGGGGCAGTTAGGTGGCAGGAAAACCAGGAACAGAAAGAAATGACCAAAGAGGGGTTTGAAGAAACAGAAATGTCAGTTAGGAGAGCTGTGTATTACCGTGTTTCCCAGAAAATAAGATCTACCCCGAAAATAAGCCCCAGTTAAGATCCTCAGCCAGACAAACGCAGTTAGTACTTTGTGACGATGTTCCAGAAGATGACAAGACTGTATTTGAATAATTGTAGATTGTTGTACATGAAAAATAAGACATCCCCTGAAAATATGCCCTAATGTGTCTTTTGGAGCAAAAATTCATATACGATCTGGTCTTATTTTGGGAGAAATATGGTATAAGATCTAGTCTTATTTTCAGGGAAACATGGTAGTTGTCATAACAAATTACCACAAATTGTGTGACTTAAACAACAGAAATGTTTGTCTCACAGTTCTGAAGGCCAGACATCAGAAGTCAAGGAGTCAGCGGGACTGGGTCCTTCTAAGTGTTGTGAGAGAGCATCTGTTCCAGGCCTTTCTCCTTGTCTTACAGATGGCTGTCTTCTCTCTGTCTTTCATATCATATTTTCTCTACGTGTGTGTCTCTGTGTCCAAATCTCCCAATTTTATAAGGACACCAGTCTTATTGGATTAGAGCTTATCCTATTGACCTCATTTTAACTTGGTTACCTCTGTAAAGACCTTATCTCCAAATAAGGTCACATTCTGAGGAAGTGAGGTTGAGGACTTCAACATATGATTTGTTTGGGGCACAGGGGACACAGTTCAAACCATAAGCTGGAATATGGACATTTTCTTGAAGGGACCCTATGATGTGCCCCACAATAGTGTCCAGCTTCCCTGAGAAGCCCTCCATTACTAAAGCCCCTCCCACTTACGTGACAGCTGATTCAGCCTCCACAGACAACTCAACTTCTCTTAACCCACTCCCTGGGCCACAGTACCTGTCACTTTTATCATCATCTGGTGACAGTTTCCTTTTGTCCGGTGGGACAATTACTGTGGGCACCAAGCAGGAATCACGCACATCTGAGTTCTAACACTTGGAGCTGCCTCATCCAACTATCTACGCCGAAAATCCTCTGGTATTGATTCACAACGGACTCAGTCACCACATCAGGTCAATAGGATCCTGGTTATGTGGCAGCGTGGTGGCAGTATAAATGGAACTTCCTTCTATCACTACTGTGGTGGAACTGCAAAGCACTAGCTAGCAATGCTATCAGTGGTGGGGTGGTGCTAAAATCCATTCCTGGAATACGTAATATGCGAAATTGAGATATTTGTATTACATATATATTCCCCTATAAGGGTTTTCTTTTCATGGTTCTGTGCTTAACTTTAATAGAATTTAAATAAAAAGTTTGAGTCTGCCCTCTAATTCTTAATTTGATTCCAAATTTTTGGTGCACTTATTGAATCCAAGGTATGAAACAGCACAAAACACAAGGATGGAATTACCAAAAATGTAGATTTGCTTTCTAATGTTATAGGAAGAAATCTCACTAATCATCATACATCATATGAAATAATAAATGCCTTATAATAACATGTAATAATATATAATGATAAGTAATACTCAGTTTTATGGTTGTCTCCATGATTTCTAAGGTCATGGCTGGAAAACTCAAAAGAAAGTTTGAGTGTAAATTGCTTCCCTTCCTGCAGTAATATTATTAGACACACTTTGAACACAAATTTGGTGAGTTCTACACATTAAACCACATTTTGTTCCTAATTCAAACCAAGTTAATACAAGTCTTTAAGGGCAGGAAGTGAATGGGGTGAAGGATGTGCCTGAAACCAGTGGAACTTAAGAATCACTTCATCACTGCGGTGATGACTGATACATCAATTTCTACCTGGGAGGGAGGTTCAGAAGCCTTGTCAACTATTCTCAGAGGCATCAGTGCTGCTGTGGCCGAAAAGACTCACAAAAATGCTGGGTATTCTTAAATGTCATATTCAAATAGAAGAGAAAATTTAATCATTGCCTTGTCCTAAAGTAGCTACATCACCATACCTCAATACAGGTAAAACAGTATGAGGACCCAAAGAAGTAACATTTAAATTATTATGGAACTGTAGTGGTTTCCAAATTAAGATATATTAAAAGGTGGGTTATGTGGTTCAATGGAGTAGAATCACATAAACTCCTGAGTGGATTATTAGCTGACAAACTAAGGTCACTATATTACAAGGACCACTATACATACTCACATACACACAGACGCACACACTACTTTTCCAACAAAATGTCCATGAGGCATCAAAGGACTCAGAATAGACCATACAATGTTATAAATGATGTTGAGGGAAGCTGACTGGAGTGGATTTGAAAATATTTAGTGCTCTTTGAAAAAAATTTATCGATTTCAGCATTATGAAGAATTCTATCTGTATACTGCATTTGTTCAATATTCAGAAGGCCATCTGTTCATGATGATATTCTTATAGCAATTTGATATAAGTTTTTTTTTTGTTTGTTTTGTCAACTCGCATTGTAAGAATCCTATTCAGCTAAATCACAGGCCTCGTTACTCTGAATTTTGACTTTATACAGTGTATTTTTGAATTTATAAAGAGAAAAGATATACCGAAAAAAGATATATTAAAAGAATTAGAAATAACAGATTTGGCAGATAAAGCCAAAGAAGTGATATGATTAAAGTCTCTAAACTGATGAACAATAAATGAGACCATTCTGGAAAACGGAATTTATTGTCCCCCAGCCCCTACCCCCCCAAAAAAAATACTGGCTGTGTCCAAAGGAATGTTTTTCACAGTTACTAATATTATATTGATCATAAGACATATTCTGAAAATATCTTTAGGTTCCCTAAAAAGAGTCATTCTTTATACGTCTTTTCCTTTGTATAGTTCAAGATGGCGGTTGAATATAGTTGTCCTATCCCATGCTTTCTTACTTAACCAGGCTGGTTTCATGTTCCTGAGACACACATATTTACATTCTCATTTGTCAGTTTTTCTCCAGTTATCCCAGTATCTTATAGCCCTAGAGTACTTCTTTTAAGGATGGCAATCACACAGAAGCTTAGTTTTCTCAAAATTTATTTTTCTTCTCTTTGTACCATTGCCTTGTACAAAGATTAAATTCCCCCTTATTCATCCCAACTTCCTTCTACCCTTCTTGACAAACTTGTTGAAAGAATAATTTATATAGCGTATACCCACCGATTCCATTTCTACAACCCTCATTCAGGCCCAAATCCACTGCCAACTGCTTTATTTCTTTAATGATCCCTTGAGATGCTATACATCAACGTTGTTAGTGACCTAATCATAAGTCTATATGTAATGGCTTCCAGGATAAGATTCTTGCCTCAATGTTCAATTACAATTTTGAAACTTTCCTTGTGTTCTATCCTCAGTCCTCTTTTCTACCCATTCTCAATGTTCTCATAAATTCCCATTTACATGCAATTTACTTTCAAATCTATATGCCCTATTCCTGACTTTTTTTCTAAATTTAGAATTATGCGTTTAGTTACATCTTAACATTTATTATACTGCATTGTAATTGTAATTGTCTATTTACAATCTATGATGCTCAGAACATTCTAATTCCCTGAACGTAGGAAATATGTCTTCCTTCCCTCCTTCTATTTTATCCCCTCCTTCATCATCTAACAGAACTTCAGAGTAAGTCAGCCTGTTCAGGTAAATCTTATGCAGACAGAAGGAGACATCTGACCAAAAACTGAAAGGAAGTAATGGAATGAGATTTATGGATGTCTGGGGAAGAGCATTCCAGGAAGAGGAATAACCAGTGTAAAAGACCTGAGTTAGGAGTGTGCCCGCTATGTTCACAGAACACAAGGAAATCAGTGTGCCTGGAGTGGAGTCGTTGAGTAAGAGATAAAGTCAGAGAGATAATAGGGACAGAGATCTTATAGGGCTGCACAAGACTTTGGATCTTTCTCTGAGTGCAAGTGGGAGCAACTGGGGGGTTTGAAGCATAGAAGTACCATAATCTGACTTTTGGTAAACTGCAAACATTTCTGATGATTTTTTTTTTTTTAAATCACTTGGATGCTACACTGAGTGTAGACTATAGGGGGACAAGAATGGCAGCAAGGAGATTAGTCAGGAGGCCTTTGCAATAGTCTAGGCAAGAAATGATGGTAAATTTGACTGAGATGGTAGTAATGTTGATGACACTACTAAATGGGCAGATTCTGATTATATTTTGAAAATAAGAGTTAATTGGATTTTTCTGATAGAAAGAAAGGAGTCAAGAGTGAGACAAAGGTGTTTGGCCAGAGAACTCAAATGATGGGGTTTCCATTAATTTAGATGGTTTCAAGGCAGGGAATATAACGATCAGATTTGTTGTTAGGTGGACCACTATGGAGGCTGGATGGCGTTTGTTTCAAGGGAGCAAAACTGGGGTCAGGTTGTGACTAATTACCAGATTCCTGTAGTAGTCCAGGAAAGAGATACTTAGAATATGTACCAGAGCAAGGATAGCTGAGATGCAGATGATAGAATAGATTCAGGAAATATTTATGAGAGAAAACTAAAGAACTTTTATACTTATAGATAACTCTAGCAAAAAGGAATAAGGTTGAAAAATATGCTTGAAATTTTAATTTTGAAAAAATGAAAACAACTGTCTACCTCAATAGAATTTGTAAATTCTACCTGCTTGAGAGATCAGTGATAAACGTCCTCTTCTATAATAATAGTTAAATGTAATGCTGGCTTAGAACTATTTTGCTTGGTTAGTTTTTTTTTAAAGACCTTCCAACTTATATCTGCTGAAAAATTGTCTCTTAAGGAAGGTGATAAAATGAAAATTTTAATCAAAATGATAACATTCATCATCACTAAATATTCATTGAGAATCCAAATTATATCAAAATAATAAATTATGAACTCCAGGGAATATAATAAAATGCACTTTACCTTCTATTTTTTAAGCAAACTTTTCATTCAAGTATAATATTCATATAGGTAAGTGTACAAACCTTAAGTATACACCTCAATGAATTTTCATAAAGTGAACAAACATATCCATGTAACCAGCACTGAGGTCAAGGAACAGAACGTGACCATCTCCACCCAAACCTCCCTTTTGCTCCCTTCCGGTCATTACACCCCCCAGGGTAGTCACTCTTCTGACTTCCATCCCCATGGAAGAGCTTGGCCAGTTTTGAAAATTATGTAAAAGAAATAATACAAGTAGTACGCTTTGTATCTGGCTTCTTTTACCAGAATGATTTTTCTGCGTTTTAGTCATATTACTGTATGTACTTCAATCATTTTCATTGTATACATTTCAATGGTTTGACTATACCACAATTCATTTATCCATTTTACTGTTGATGGATATTTAGGTTATTTCTAGATTTTCGCTATTTTGGGTAGCACTGCGATGAACATTATTATAGTATCTATTTATGTATATTTTATATATCTATACATCTATCTGTCTATCTATCTAAATCTGTTGGATGTATATGGAGAGCAGAATTCCTGGGTTATAGGTTATGGGTCTGTTCAACTTTACTAGATGGCTCCAAACAATTTTCCAATGTGGTTCTTACATTGTCTTTATTTTTTCTATTTAAAAATTTAGAAAATGGTCTGTTCGAGAACTGATTTTGACCTTTTCAGGAAATAATTTGATCATACACCAAAAACTCTGTCATTACAAGCTGTGTATCAGAGTAAATTACAAAAGATTCTGACTATGTAAGAAAACTATTTTACAAATATAGTCCACACAAGACACAGTAAAGAAAATCAGAAAGTTAAGGAAAAGATAAAGAATATAGACCAATAATAATAATAGTTAAGATTCTATGAGCCACTACTGGCTCCTCTCATGAAGGAGAGCAGAAGTTCCTGTAGAAGAGAGATACAGCTACTTTTCCTCAAATGCCCCAGCATGGGGGTCCTTGTGTCTCATTGGGCTAAATGCCCACCATGAATTCAGCCAAATGCCTAGCCATTTTGAAGGCTTGAGTGGAGTCAAGTTACTCTAACTGGCATAGATATGCTTTGTTCGCTATGCCATTTAGTGCTGTATACTCAGCCCTTAACACAATGTCTAGGATATAGTAGATGCTGAATACGTACTTGTCAAATGAACACATAAATTAATTGTTAATGAAAGTAACTTCTGGGAAAAATGTCTGATTGGGAAAGATGAGCCTAAAGATTTATACTACTGACTCAGTCACATCATAAAACTGTATTTGCTTCTTTGTTCTTCAGTTACACCAGTGACCTGGAATCAGCTAGGTCAACCTGCCCTTCAGGCTTTAAATGAGTTGGCTCAGACTACCATCACCTATGGCCTGGGAAACTCAATGTTTTTCCCAATCCCTTTTTAGAATCTTGGAGGAAGCTCTATTTTTGCTCATCATGGTTTCGTACTCTCAAATCTATTGGATTAATTCATCCTGTGAATCATCATGCCTTATTCTGTGTGCTCTTTTTCTTATGTTGCGTGGGCTTCCACTGAACATCAGTCTGATTCTATCTTCAAAGTACCACCAGTGCAGGGAAGTATGTACAGCAAATTTTTACTAAGGCTTGAAATAGTGCAGGGAGCTTAACTCACTGAACCACAGACAAGTTAAAATTGACTAGTAGACAACTTTGTCTTAAAATATCTCAGACGTACCAGCACCAGGAATCTCACTACTTACTATTTCTCAGTAGACACTTTCCTCCATGAGTTCCAGCCTCCTGATTAATTGGTCAGACTTCCCTTCCTTGACCCATGTTCTCTCTGTCTCCTCTTTCAAATGGCTTTTACATGCAAAGAAATTTGATTTTCTGAATTGATCTATTGTAAGACTCTCTCCCACCTCCCATTCTTTCCACCCTAGAGTCTACCCGTCATAAAATGGCCACAGTAAACTTCTTAAAATGTAAATCTGATATGTCACTCTCCTGCTTCAAACCCTCCAACAGCATCTCTTCACACTTAGATTAAAACACAAACTCCTTGCTAATGCGACCAAGTCTTACATGATCTGGCCCCTGTTTACATCTCATTTCATTGCCTTCCACTCTACTTCTTGCTCATGATGCTCCACTTGCCCTGGCATGCTTGTTATTCCTTAAATACATTAAGTTCATTCTACTTTAGGGCTTTTATCCTTGATGTTTCCCTTTGTTTAGATCTGTACAGTTCTGTCTCTCTTTCATCATTCAGGGCCTGCTCAAATGTCACCTCCTCAAAGAAGCCTACATCGAATTACCTATATGAAAAGTGCAACCCCCTCCCCTCATTTTCTCCATTGCTCTTACCACCAGCTGCAATCATGCTATTTATTTAAAAATCTATCTGTTTATTGTGTGTCTACTCCCACTAGAATCCAAGTGCCATGAGGGTAGAGAATTTACTATCTTCTTTATTTACGTATCTCAGGGCCCAAAAATGTAACAATAGAACCTGGTACACGTAAGCATTCTGCACATATTTGTTGAATGAAAAATATGAAAACAAAACAAAAACCTTTATGTCACTCTCTCCGTACTGAGCTTGTAGCTTCAACTTCTACATTTGAAGAGGTCAAAAAGAAATCCAGAGAACAAAGGTGGAGACATTAGGCTTCCTGATTCCAGACTATATTCCAGAGCTACAGCAAATAAGATAGTATGGTGTTGGCACAAAAACAGACACACAGATCAATGGAACAGAATAAAGAGCCCATAAATAAATCCATGCATATATGGTCAACTAATTTACCACAAAAAAGCCAAGAACATACAATGGGGACAGGATAGTCTCTTTAATAAATGTTGTTGGGATAACTAGATGGCCACATGCAAAATAATGAAACTAAACCACTATTTTACACCATAAACAAAAATTAACTCAAAATAAATGAAAGACTTGAACATAAGACCTGAGACTATAAACCTCCTAGAAGAAAACATAGGCAGTAAGCTCCTTGACATTGGCCTTGGCAATAACTTTTTCGGAGTTGAGACCAAAAGCAAAGGCAACAAAACAGAAATAAATAAGTAGGACCACAGCAAACTAAAAAGCTTCTGCACAGCAAAAGATACCATTAACAAAATGAAAAGGCACTTATAGAAGGGGAGAAAATATTTTCAAACCATATAGCTGATAAAGGGTTAATATCCGAAATATATAAAGGACTCATACAACTCAATAACAAAAAATCAATTCCCACAATATTTCAAAAGTTGTGGGATACAACTAACATAGATCTTAAAGATAAATTTAAAGAATTAGCTGCTAATATTAGAAAAGAACAAAGATTTCAAGTAGATGATCTAAGTGTCTACATTAAGAAACTAGAAAAAAAAAGAGTAAATGAAGCACCAAATAAACAAAAGAAAAGAAATAACAAAGATCAGGGCAATATAGAAATCAGAGAAAAGAAGGCAAACTCACATGCAAACTAAACTTGGGCTCTGCGTTTCACTGGGCACATTCAACTTTTTTAAAACTTTCAATTAGTTGTCAATGTTCATAAATTGGAAGATGCATTTAAAAAAAAGTAATTAGTAACACAGAATACAGTAAAACAATAGAAAAAAATCAATGAAAACAAAAGCTGGTTCTTTGAATTTATTAATAAAATTAATAAAACTCTAGCTCACATATTAGTAAGCTATGGCCAATGGGACAAGTCCAGCCTGTCACCTGATTTTGTATAGTGTGCAAGTTACAAATAGTTTTTATATTTTAAAAAGATGTTGAAGAAGAAGAAGAGGAGGAGGACAAAGCCTAAAATTACCATCTCACATCTTAGAGAAAAAAGTTTGCCAACCTCTGAACTAGCCAGACAAATTAAGAAATAAAGAGAGAAGACACAAATTACCAATGTCAGGAATGAAAGAGAAGATATTACTACAAATTCTACAGAAACTAAATAGATAATTGGGAATATTATGAACATCTTATACCAATAAATTCAACAATTCAAAATAAATTTTAAAATTTCATAAAAGACACAAACTAGTAAAGCTCACTCAAAATAAATAAATCAGCTGAATTTGTAGCTAAGAGCATCTTTCCATGAAGAAAACTTCATGCCCAGATTCAATAGTTAATTCTACTAAACATTTAAGGAAGAAATAATACTAATTCTTTATAAACTCCCAGAAAACAGAAGAAGATGGAATCCCTTCCAACTCACTCATTAGGCCAGCATTACCCTGATCCAATATAGAATTGGAACAAGACCTGTTATCAGTAATTTTTTTACTCATACACAACCTTTGGAAAGCTAACTCTAAGATTCACTTTCCTTTCCTATAAAATTGAAGTAATAATGTACCATTGCAAAATGATTATGATGCTTTGAGGTATACTATGTATAGGTAAGTGTAGCCCCTTAACAAGTAATAAAGTCTACTGTATATTTTTGCACTCTTAGTGAAGTAGCGCGTACTCTATTAAAATAAATGTAGAGAATGTGGGTAAAGAGTTTTGTTCACATCAGGATTTCTTAGCACTTTTCATACATAATATTCTTTTTTTTTTTAATCTCCAGGAAGGGAACTATGTATGAATTATTTCTCACATTTTCTTTTAACCAGGAAATCATTTCTCCATGCTACATGAATTGCAAGATTCTGCCTTTTTAAAAAGCGTAAGCTTTTACTAAATTTTTGTCCAACAATTTCTAGCCTGTTCCTCTTGAGCATTTAAACGATTAAAGGTCATAGTTAAGGACATGAGCTTCAAAGTCAAATCCAAGGGTTCAAATTCCTGCTGCATCACTTCCTAGCCATGTAAGCTGGGCCCAGTAAATCTCAGTTTTCTCATCTATAAAATGAAGCTAGTACCCTAATGTAAAGGGTTGTTGTAAGGACTAAATGAGTTCATAAATGTTAAGTATTTGGCACAATGCCTAGCCCATCATAAGCCCTCAATAATTGTTAGTTATCATCTAGTTTGGGGGTTTTGAGTTAAGGCTGCAGTTCAAAGTACACACAAAGAGAAATTGAACTGATTAGTGCTGCTCAAATAAGCAATGACTCTTCCCCTGAACACTTGGGTACCTGCTTGCTAAGCCCTTCCCACTTGGTGCATGCTCTAGGTATGCCTGAGCAGGACACCCAGAATATTCACAACTACCTCATGCATGAATAAGATATTTCATGCCCTTGGGGCTACACCATTACCTTCTGGACAGGATGTGACCTCCGTGATCTCTATGATGACATGATATTATTGGATAGAGTTTATTTCCAGCTAACTGGAAAGAGTTCAGAGGAGGGCAACCAGGATAATAAAAGGTTTGGAAATGAAACCCTATGAGAGCAGATGAAAAACCTGGGCATGTTCAGTCTAGAGAACAGACAGAGCAGCAACACAGGTGTACCATGTCAGGGAAAAGACAGATTCATTATTCTCAATTAAGAATGAGCTTGCCACAGATGACATGGGGTTCAGATTTGCCCAGAGACATTTTGGAGAAAATAAATAGACTTCACAATGAAGTATAAAACAATACAGGAGATGCCTAGGATGACTATTAAATAGCTTTCAAGAAGAATGTTTAGCATCACAGCAATTGATCAAATGGTTTCTTGGAGTAAATCAAAGATTAAAAAAATCAACCACACAAGAATGGAAAAGATTGACCAGACGTAACAGGTAGATTTCTTTGGTTGTAAACAATACCAAATCTGCCCAAATTTTTGCAGAAGAGGATTTTAATAGAAGGACATGAGCCAAAGTACCAAGTTTGAGGGAAGACAGTAATAAAGGCAGCTCTAGAGGTCCAGGCAGCAGGAATCAATGGATAATATCTTCATAGTGTCAATTAACTCAAGATTCAAAGTCCCAGAAAGAGTCTGATCACCTTTGCTCTAACCGCACGAACACCCCTGGCTTGGAAGAGGACTGAGTACTTTGGTAATTACACCAACAAAGAGATAAGAAAACCGACATGTTGTTACCAAAAGAAGGAAAAATGAATGCTAGGTAGAAAAACAAACAAGCCCATTCCACCCTATGGCTTCATACTAAGGGTAATAACTATCATTTATTGAGTACTTAATGTAAAATGTAAGAATGACGAGGCTCAGAGGGTTTTAAGGAACTTGTCTAAGGTCATGGGGTTAATAATTGGTGACAAAAGACTTGGAACCATGGTTCGCTGAATTCAAAGCTCAGTTTCTTAATTAATATATCATACTGCTTCCTGCATATCTTTTTCATAATCTTTGCTGTCACTGCCACTCCTTAAAGCAGATTTAGCTCCAGTCACCCACAAATAAGACATAGATCAGAAAAGAGTTGCCATGATCATCTTTCCCTCCAAGGCGTGGCGATCCAACACAAGACTGAAAGCTCATGTTCCTCCTCACCTTATCATGACCAGACAGGCCCCAGATTTAGAGGACCTAGGGGTTGGGGAGGAGACAATACAGGGGTCTAAATGCCCTTGCAATGGGCAAGGTTCAGTTTTGAAAGTTTTGGAAAAAAGAATGACTGACAACAACCCTTCTGCATCAGAATCTCCTTATCCTCCTAAGAATCATGAAGAGCAATTTGAAACACCACACCTAACTATTACGCAGATGGATAGTTTAAAAAGGAGCAATGTGAGGTGATGTCTCTCTCTATATATACTGTCCTGTGAAACCCAACTGTATCTCTCTTGTAGGACCATGCCCCTCTTCTGCTTCTTTGTAGCCGCTGCAAATAATAGGCATCTAATTATGTGGATAAAAGGAAATATAATGAGGATAAGGGTGATGACTTTGACTTTAGTAGTTTTAGATCTAGGGTAAACTTCCCATTTTCATCACCTATAATCTTAAAAATTTAGATTTTTATAGAACCAAATCAGAGTTCTGAAAATTAAAAATAAAAAAAAATGGAGCCAGGAAATATTACAGTGTCATTGAACCTCAGCATTAGGAGGACTAGGAGAAGGAAAAACCATCCAATCGAGTTTAATGATTAGATCACAGATTTTGTGATTAACCAGACCTGGGCTCAAATCCTAGTTCAGCTACATGGTAGCTATATGACCTTTTGCAAACAACCTTCTAAACTTCAGTTCCTTCATCAGCAAATACAAAGCCTATCAAATTTATAAAAAAGATTAAATGAGATTATGATTGTACGGCCCATGGCTTTGTCGTTCCTCCTAGGAAACCTCAGCAAATATTAGTCATTTAAATACTTTGATACATTTCTTTTTATTCCCAATGCAACTGTGTGTTGGAGGCTGGGGATGGGCTGGGCTTCTTTTTAAAGTTACTGAATAATTAGAGATGCTAGGCAAAAATGTTTGTACATACGAGCTCTGACAATTAAGTTCATGAACTTGTTGCAATGATGTTGCTAACCTTTTTTGATATCAAAGGGATTATTCATTATGAATTTGTAACAACTGGACAAACAGCTAACCAAGTTTACTATTTGGAAGTGCTGAAAAGGCTGTGTGAGAATGTTTGAACTTTTCGCCAACAATTCATGGCTCTTGCATCACAACAATGCAGCAGCTCACACGGCACTGTCTGTGAGGGAGTTTTTAGCCAGTAAACAAATAACTGTGTTGGAACACACTCCCTACTCACCTGATCTGGCCCCCAACGACTTCTTTCTTTACCCAAAGATAAAGGAAATATTGAAAGGAAGACATTTTGATGACATTCAAGACATCAAGGGTAATAAGACAACAGCTCTGATGGCCATTCCAGAAAAAGAGTTCCAAAATTGCTTGGGAGGGTGGACTAGACACTGGTGTGGGTGCCTAGCTTCCCAAGGAGAGTACTTCAAAGGTGAACATAGTGATGTTCAGCAATGAAGTATGTAGCACTTTTTCTAGGATGAGTTCACAAACTTAGTTGTCTGACCTCATAATATCATAATTTCTGAAAAGACTTCACAGCTAATAGAGTTTATATCAGTCATTTTACACCAAGATATACTTATTGTTACCATGAAAAATGATTTCCTAATAATTTTTCACTTTTTATATTTGAGTAATTTTATTGCAATATAATTCAGTAAGCTTTTGTTGATCATCTTCTCTGGGCCAAACACTGCACTGGGAACTGGAAATACACAGTTCTGAAACACAGTCTTGCCTTTAACTGCTTGGAGCCCAGAAATAACAACAAACTGCAAACATCAGGAAAAAAATTGTCAAAAAATAAGAAATAAAGTTATCCTATAAAATATGTTGTAATATATAACATATATGCTAAATTCCAGAAGAAAATAAAGCAAATGGGCAAAAAACTAACATAAAAACCTACAGAACTTTGACCTGAACCATGGGAGTTTAGAAATTAGATTCTTAGATTTTAAATGTTTATAAAGTATGAGGCAAAATTAATGAAATGACTTAAGTGGGTCAGCATTTTGAATTTCAAAGGGAAAGAAAAAATCCCACAAACCTAATGTAGAGAAATAAACAAAACCAGTTTCCTAGGAAAGGAAAATGTTCCAGTTATCATTGTCTTCATCCCTTACAATAAGTCCCCAAATTCTGTACTCATTCTTATTGTTTCTATGGTTTAAAAACAACAGAGAGACTATTCTTGGGCAGAAAGAATAAAGAAAAACTAGAAATCATTTATCCTGTCTGATACTTTTTTATTGAAAATATACACCAGCTGACCTAGAGATTAATAAAAAGAATAAATTCAAAAAATACTTATTAAACTCAATGCAAATGTCAGGGTTAAACATTGAAAGTGTATAAATAGTGTAAAGAATTATTAGAACATAAAAATAAGAGCAGGGAGAAAGAGGAAATAGAAGAATGCTGAATTTTTATTTTATTCAGGGACATTAATAGTTTTACATAAACAGTCTTAAAAAGATATAAAATATTAATACATGATAAGTTATATCTCAAACCATCAAAAGAAAAGTGGATTATTCAACTTCTGGTTAAGATTACCAGCTAGCTACGTGGTAAAATATAAAGTTATATTAGTATAACATACAAGGTACCACAATGAATCCCAGATGGATTAAAGATTGCAAAGCAAAAAAATAAAATCATAATTATACTAGAATAAAACATAAGTTACAATATAGTTTTAGTAGAGAAAAATTTGCAATGTGTGACATTAAAGACAAAAATGTAAGTGAAAAGACTGATACGTAAATACAACTATAAAAATCTTTTTTTTTCTGTACTTAAAAAAACAGTATATACAAAATTGAAAGACAATAAAGTAGGGGAAAATATTTGCAGTGTAAATGCCAGAGGTTAATAGATTTAATATATAGAAATCTTATAAATCAGTAAGAAAATGACAAATATCTTTGTTAGACACACACACACACACACACACACACACACGGTATACTCAAGCAATTGACAAAAAGAAGAAATACAAATGCTTAGTAGATACAGAAAAAAAAATTCCAATCTGATAATATTTAAAAGCAAGGTAAATAAAAGGATGTGGACATGTTCAAAGTGAAAACAATAAATGAAGAAATTTTAATGGTGTTTATTCAAAAACGCAGGACGAAAACCAGATACTCAACAAATATGTGCTCAGTGTTTTTCCCCACCACGTTTTATTTCTCCATGTCATTTCTGAAAATAAGTATCAGTTTGACACTATGGAGGAACATTAAGATCAGAATATTGCTTCATTATTTTATTTTACTATTGATAGTTACTTTTGTTCTTTGCTTGGTTTTCCTTAAGGAGCAAAACCCACCACTTCACATACCTTACATTGTGATTCACTATAACTCTGTTGTAACTGAAACTATAGACACTTAAAAGTCAATATAATTAGAAAATTAGTTTGTTTGTATATAAGTTACATGATTACAATTACTGCCCTGACTTGACCAGTTTAGGGCAAACCAAAATGTGCTATATGTCTGTGTGTTCCTGTAAAAAAAAAAACTTTTTTATTTGGTAAAGACAACTCAAAATATTTACCAAATATTTGTATTTCCCTTTTCATGAAGAAGAAAAAAAAATGTCCATTCTCCACTCCACCCCACCCCCAAGCCGTGGATGCATAATTTGAAGAAATTTATTATCTCCAGTTTGGATTAATCTCTAGCCAGATTAATTAATCCCTCCCTTGAAGGATTCCAGCCCAGCCTTGGCTCCTGACTGAAGGACACTGGGAAGGCAGACTCAGAACCAACATTCACCTTGTGAAACAGATGTACTTTGAACTAGGCTCAGCATGGCCCAGTTCGTTGAATCACTTGAAAGTAACTAGACTTCTCTGAGAATCCCGTAAACCTAAAATCATCTAAATCTAGTGTACACGAGACCCATTTATTTCTAGATTTAGTCCTCAGAGGACTGGATGGACTCAGAATGCCTTTAGAAAACCAAAGAGCTGAAGATCACTGAACACATTAGCTTTGGAATCAGCAGGGATGAAAGTCAGGGAAAACAGAACAGGCTCCGTGGAAGGCCGGTAACATTTTATGATAACAAACCCATGAATCTGACAAATCATTTCATGAGAGGGTAATTTTATGATCATGGATATATTGCTGGAAATAATGTTCATAGTCTTATGGACCTGGGGAGAAAAGAAAACCAATGCCGGAAATAAATAAAAATTAGGGAAACAGAGTTGATGGGAAAGGGAAAATTCACCTTCAGACAGTTCTCCCATTTTATTTTTCCTAATGCCAGCCCCCAAATCCTTTATTTTGGTGTGTGTATGCACTGTTTTGTTTTGGTAGATTGTTTGGGATTATTACTATTATTATTATTATCATTATTATTATTCTTTCTTTATGGAGATGGTTAGAATGTTTGATGTGGGAAAGGGAAAAGAAAGTTGAAAAATTCTTACTACTTAATGGCAGGAATAAGGTCTGTTAAATTCTATGTTGCAGTAAGTTTTTCAGTCTTGTTTCCCAGTGCCAATTGCCAAAAATTAGTTAACTTTATTATATGGACTAGCAGGCTTAAGGAGGGAGACTAATAAAGATATTTGTTGAGTTTATTATGGAGAAAATGCTTCAATTACTTCCCAAAAAGCACTGTTATCATAGACTGCCTGTCAGGTCATTTAAACATCTTTACTATAAAGAATGTTTTCTTTTAAATCACTCTATTGTCATGGAACTTTAGCTATTTGAAAAACCATAGATTTATCAATCAACAATATAAGAATGTGAAACTTGTGACTTGTTATCCAGAAGAAGTAATTAAAGCAATGTCTTCAAATGTATTGAAATAATAAGGTTAGTTTCAATAGAATTAAGGAAAATGTACTAATCAACAATTTATAAGCATTTTTAAGTTTTTAATTACTTGAAACTATATATAGCTAAGAAACAATTTCAAGATCTCAGCTAATCTTATTAAATATTTATTCATTCTTATAAAACATCTTCTATATGTGATATCACACACACACACACACACACACACACACACACACATCAACTCTAATGTCTGTTGTTGGGAATTCAGGAATGTAGAAAACAATTCCTGTAAGTCATTTACTAAACAGTTGGGTCAATTTTCTGATTTCTTTTCATTTTGGTCTATTATTTGTTCTTTTTTGAGTAGGAATCACATTGCCCAGGAATCACAGTTCACTTCCAAGGCAACCATTTCAATGATGAAAAATGACTAACAGTGATAGATCAATCATTCCCAGGAGAATTTTCTCATCGTCTCTCATGGGGGTATTTCTCTAATCTGAGATGACAAACCCAATTGTAGTGGACCACATATACCCATTGGCTTTACTCAATGGTTATGATCCTTTTGACACAATAATTATTATTAATTTGACATGTTTTGATCTTTGGGGTACTAAGGCAATAAGGCAGTGGCAACTGAACATAAAGCCCCACTGTTTTCATTAAAGAAATCAAGGATAACAGTGTACTTTACCAGGTACACTATTTCACCTGTAGAAAGGGAGAATTTCCATTTTCTGTGGGACTTTTGAGGCACTTTTCTTGTGAGTTAGCCACTAGAGGGCATCATGATGCTTTACACATAAAAAAATATTTTGAATATTGATTACTCTTGAATTGATTACTCTCAAAAGATTGTTCTTCATGCTCACAATTCTCATTTAAATGGATAAAAATGGAATTGTAAAAAAATAAACTCATTTGTCGTCCATTAAATCTGCATTAAGAATATTTGACTGACAAAGGAACAAGACAAACAAATAAACAAAAACTCATAGACACAAACAACAATTTAATGGTTACCAGAGGGTAAGGGGGAAGGAGGGATGGTAGAAGATGGTTAACGAGATCAAATATATAGTGATGGAAGGAGAACTGATTCTGGGTGGTGAACACACAATGTGATATATAGATGATGTATTTACAGAATTGTACACTTGACACTTATGTAATTTTACTAACCGTTGTCACCTCAATAAATTTAATTTTTAAGAAAAAGAACATTTGGCAGAGTTGGAGACAGAGACTAAAACCCCATGTTACCAAATCCACTGGATCACACATCAAGAGAATTCATCTCATAAAAGAGTGGATATAGTCAACAGAAAATGGGACACTTCAACATGATTCTTAAAAGTGAGTAAATGTCTTAGAAATTCACTCCCTGTTCCATCATTTTTTCATCATAACCATTACAAGCCAAGAACCAACATCCAACTAATTGCCACTCTGGAGATAGCCATGTTCAAAGTTCAACCTGTATTTCTCATAAAATGTGACAGGGTGATTGCTACTTCTTGATATAAGAGCTTTGTAGATCAGCCAATGGTTCATCTCTAACCTGCCAAATTGGAAGCAATTGTTGGGAGTTTTATTATAAAAGCTGGGCCTGGATTCAGTTACTATTTTGTTTCTTTGACTTTTTCACAAGTGTTTCATAAAAACATTTGACAAAAGATGGCCAGGCCTTGTTACCTTTTGTGATGCATGAATAGTCTTAAACTTAAATATGGACTACAACAAATTATTCTACCTAACATATAATTATTTCTCAAGAAATTTGGATTAATATTGGTTTAACTATGTTTTACTTGTTTATTTCTTTAATTAATAAGCTTTATAGTTTAGAGCAGTTTTAGGTTCACAGCAAAACTGAGCAGAAAGTCCAACCGGTTCCCATATACTCCCATCCCTATACATGTACAACCTCTCCTACTAGTGACATCTGTAGCATAGTCGTATATTTGTTAAAGTCAATGAACCTACACTGACATCATTATTGCCCAAAGTCCATAGTTTAAATCATAGTTCACTCTTTGGGTTTGACAAATGTAAAACGACATGTATCCATCATTGTAGTATCATACAGAATAATTTCACTGCTCTAAAAATCCTTTGTGCACTGCCTATTTATCCATTCCCTATAACTCCTAACCCCTAACTCCTGGCAATCACTGATCTTTTTATTGTCACCATAGTTTTGCCTTTTCTAGAATGTCACATATTTGAAATCGTACTTTTCAGATTGGCTCCTTTCACTTGGTAATATGCATTTAAGTATCCTCCATGTCTTGTCATGGCTTGACAGCTCATTCCTTTTTAGTGCTGAATAATATTCCATTGTCTGGATGTACCAGTTTATTTATCCACTCACCTACTAAAGGATAACCTTGGTTGCTTCCAAGTTTGGGCAATTATGAATAAAGCTGCTATAAACACTTGTATGCAGTTCTTTTGTGTGGATGTAAGTGTTCAATTCATGTGGGTATTTTGTTTTGTTTTCAGCCAGTCTGAGTTCTTTCAGCAATACTCCTTAGAATAGCTGATATTTGGCCATTTTGGTTTTGTTGACTCATTGAGAGCTACCTGATATCAGACCTAGAAGGGAATTTGGTTGCCTTATCCAACCACTCACTCTATACCTTAGGAAATTGTTGCACACACATGTGAACAAGTTATTATTCTACTCTTTTTAAAAGTCAAATATTCCTGGGTTCTGTTTTTTCTTTGTTTTGTCTTGAGATGTTTTTAAATGTAGCCACATTAGTTTCTGAATGACTAGTAAATTTTTAAGATCTCTTGCCCATTGGGTTCATTCTCAAATATTACCATCAGGTTTTTCAGAAAAAAACACACAAACCCATAAACATGAAAAAATACAGTGAATACATTTTTAAATACAAAGCTTGGAATATGAATGCACATGGAGAAAAAATAGTTTTAACAGTCAGAGTTTTGTTTAAAAGCTTGTCCCAAATGGATGGTTTTCCTTCCGTGCTGCTGAATAACTTGTGTCATGCTCACTGCCCAACTGGCCACCAGCCTCCCCCTCCCCAAACAACCCTCAAAGCAGGATAGTGGTCCCCAATCTGGAAAATCAGCCACATCCGTGTAATTGAATGCTAAATGAGACCTCTCTTATTATCTCCCTTTCAGCTCAGAGTCCTAGGTAACAACTACTCTCAAGAATAGTCGAAGAGAGATGTGAAACCATGTCTGCAGAGTTTGCCAAGGAAGTGGCCCTTACCTCAGCCTGATCAAAAGACATGGAAGGGTTTCTTTGAAGGGCACTATTGGAGGAGAGGATGGTGTTTTCCTCCATTCAAGGCACATGAAGAGGGCCTCCACAAGAACCATTTGTAGAGAGTGTGGGTCTTGTCAGGAAAGGATACTGACATTTTACACCACTCACACACCTCCTATCCATACTTCCCTACACCCTCTCTAAACAGAGATCCAGAACAGAGCCTGGTTGGTTATAGAGGCCTTGGGAAATCTTGGCCTGCAGTTCCTGGAATGTGGAGACTTGTGTCTAATTCTTACTTGGAAGAGTCTAAAGAATAGGAAAAGTATATGTGGGTGTTCCATTAGTTGCAGAAGATGGGCTGGCATGGCAAAAAATCAGCCAGAAGAGCATTCTCTGCTCTAGAAATGGTCATGTTGAGGTCATCTGGGGAGGAGGGCAGTGGTCTCATCAAGAATCCACCTGCATCAGTCAGTGCAGGTGTTTGCTCGGAAGGAACAAGCCTAGAATGATTCACAGAATAACACGGAACTAACCCAGGAGGGGAGCTGGTACTGTGAGACCACCATTTGAGCTAGAAGTGAAAGCCACAGCCACCACTACTTCTCTGCATACAGGAGCGTGGAGACAAACACAGGAACACTGGCACAGGAAAGACAGCCTCATGTTTCCACCACCTTGCTTGTGAGAAACCAGTGCCTCAATCCTCAGGAAGATGATCCCACCTCATTCCTGCTTTCCAAATCTCCTGGTGAGTGAACCCAATGGACAGAAACAAATTCACATAATAATAGAAACTTACCTGCAAGGAAGTCTGAGAAATATAGTCTTCATCTGTCCAACCCCTCCTACTAGAAGCAATTTAAGAGGAATTCGAGTGGGCCTATCCAGACTACCCAATGCAGCACTCCATGAGAGAAAGGACCCATAATTGGCCTCTTGCTGCAGAGAAGCTTGTTGCCAGATTACAATAGCAGTGGCCAAGTAAAACACTTTGTCCCTTTTACCTCACCTCATCTCTGTCTCCCAGCTCTGGAGCCTGGAGAAGTAGTAGAATATAGCTGGGAGTGATAGACAAGGTGAAGAAATACTACAGAGGCCATGTCCATTTCTTGCACTGCAGGGTTCTGAGACTGGGTTGTGCCTACCTGATGTGGAAAGGGAAAAGCTGTGAACTGATATGAAATCAGAGTTTTGATATTAGACAAAGTTGAAACTTTTAATTGCTGAAACCATGATTGGTCATCAATATCAGAAGGTGGAGGTGATATTTAGTATGTCCCCCAACTAGGATAGCATGGATAGTGACCAACCAGCATGCACACTCATCACTAGTAATTGGGGTTCTCCCTGTGGCTGTGTTATTTCTGTACTACTAGATCCCAGTGATTTTTAGATGCTCATGAATAATGGGTCACTTTGCAAAACTAGTGTATACTGTAGTATCATTGGTCCAAGTTGATTCTATTCTCTCACTAAAGTGATGCATCTGCCATTTATATTGTGGGGGGTCCATGTACAGAGAGAGTGTCACGATGACTAATGTCTACTTGTTGGTGTTTTCCAATCATTGCTATTGTAGGGTAAGAAGGGAGGGGACAACATTCATTTGTTAAGGATGGCTGAAAGCACCTGGTTTTGATGTAGTTTTCAAATAAATCTTCCAAAATTAGCTTTTAGAAAAGTTTTAAAAATAATTCTGTTTAGCTCTGTCCTCCTTCTGCACATATAGCCTTACCCCCACCAAAGAACATTTCTTCTCATTATAAAGTTAAGCCTATATTTTTTGGTTCTTATTTTGTCTAAAGCTGTCTTCTGTTTTGAATCACAAAACCAAAGACTTAGTTGCTTCTTTTGTCATTATGTTGGCTCTCTTCCAAATTCTGACCCCACTTTTTGGTTCCTTTATTTGATCAAGTAGAATGGGTATACTAGCAAGCACTTCCTACCAGGTAGAATATCCTAAAAGAAATGAAAGGGAAAAAGAACAATATTCAGGAGGACAAATGAGATAATAACCATAATTATCCTCAAATTGATTCAAATTATGATTCTGATACAGAGGTTATTTAAAGAAAGAAAAAAATCCATTCTAATTCTTATTCAATATAACCCTGGGTTTTTCCAGATTTAGACTGAACGTACACATGAGCTTGCATTCAGCAAACACAATGCGTGTGGTGGCTCCAAACATCATGGTCATCTCCACTAGTTCATGAACAATTATGTCCCATCACAGGGTTTATTCAGCCTTAATTCTTGTGCTGTGCTTATCATCAGAACAGACAAACTTCTATTGTTCATTTCCTACTGAGGAGGAATGAAATACTCAGGTGTAGAGGCCAAGAAAGAGATTTCCCTCTCTGAAACAGTGAGGTTGTTGCCTGAAGCAAGATGTTTGAAATGTGCCATATAAAACTCTTTCTGTTCCCAAATAGGCTTCATATGCCAGTGAAGATAGAAGTGGAGGACTGTTAAAATTAAAGACAGTTTTGCCTTTCAACACAACAGATGAGGAGCTGACTCATCCCAGCCACCCTAACCAGTCTCTCTCCCCCTCTCCCCACAGAAAACCTGGCTTTGAGATGGATTTTCCATGGTGAGAGTTAATAAAACAGCACCCAGGAAATACAATTCACCATGACTTCTCTGGTCCCACAGATAGATAGGTGGACTCGAGGTAAGATGTGAGAACTCTAAAGAGATGAGAATAGTGAATAGACCAAATCCAACTGGGATGAGTCCCACAGATCAAGGCCATAGCATTGCGACAGTTGAGTTAAGACCCATGATGCCTCTATGGGTGATCTGCAGTCTGAGTGTTGCCCAGACCCTACATCTCCCGGGGCAATGCCCAGAAACTGGGCCTTTAGTGCGTGCAGTGTTGTTTGTGAGAGCTCTGCCCACAAAGCCATCAGATGGTAACAATTTTCAGTCACTTCCAACATGAGATGGGTTTGAACTTTAATATGAAACCTAATTATGACTGCAAACACTTTGTTAAGCAAACAAACTTCAAACCCCTTTTTGAAAAACAACTCTGCTCTGGTCATTTCGTATTGTACAAAGGCTTTAAAAATAAAACTGTGTGGCGAACTAGGGAATCCGGGGATGAAAAAAACACACACAAAAAAAACACTAAACAGAATTAAATGGCTTTACCGTAATCACCACCTGAGTATTGAGTATTTGAATGTTTTCTTTCAAATTAAATCCTAGAAAATGTAGCATCCTATGTTCTATTTCTACTCTTTAACCATTCATGTTCTACCCCAGAATTACAGATAATATTTTTAAATAAGATAGAGAAATAGACTTTTTTGTTTGTTCCCAAATTTTCCTTTGCTTACTAACCTGTTTTCTGTTTCTAAAATATTCAAGTCTTTGAGGTTTCTTCTCTCCCTCTCCACCCTCCCACACACTTTTTGGATTTTCTCAGAGTAACTTTTCTTTTCACCTACCTTAGTCATTTTTCAAGAACTGGTATCATTAAGTAACAAACGATAATCCATGGATATTCCCTTTTCAGTACGAAACCAGTGAACCTGGTAGACTTACAGTGTGAGGGGATGGTGGGAGTGGATGCACACTGAAATAAGTCACCTGAGGAGACTGCCACCTGTTCACCTCCAGGTTCTACGAACATCTGTGTTCCTCCCTGCCTTTATGCCATGATCTCCCCAAAGTTAATTTCCCTGCTGTCTTCTCAATTTCCCTGTAGTGTTTGACAAACTTCTTGAGTGTTTTTCCTTCATTTTACTTCAGAGAGAGTTTGAAGCAGAGAGAATAGATCTCTGATTTCTACCTATATCATTCAATAAGATTAAGAATGAAAAGATAACTGTAGGTGCATTCTCCAGAGCTCTGAGTTCTCCCTATAAAAGGGAAAAATTAGTAAGAATAATAAACTTCAGAAGAAACTCTAACACTGCCCCCAATTGAGAATCACCTAATGCAATATCTAAAACCCAACTTCTGTCAACACTCCATCTCTCCCTGGTTTTCATTTCCAAAAAAGAAATTGCTTCAATCCTTTGTGAAAGTGGAAGAAGGTTGAAGCCAAAATATTGTTAATAATCAAACACATGAGAAGACCAGTCTCTCCTAGAAAAGCCTGTCTGTGCTTAGTGTGTCAAATTCCAACTCCAATTTTGTGGCAAATGCTTTTTGTTATCTACTAAACAGCTGATCTGCCAGTCCACCATTCCCCCCTTACTTTTCCTCTAGCAGTGAGATGTAAAGTGTGCTGGGAGCTCAGGGAAAGTGTTCTTCATTGATAAGAAGAGACACACAAGAGGAAACAAACTCTTGGATGCCTCTGGATCTTGCTGTCTGCATTTGAGGGTTAGAATAATGGCAGTTGTCTTGGGACAGTGAAGGAATTCAGCTAAAAGACAAGCCAACGTGTTAAGAAGAGAGATGGAGAGAACTTGGGACCTTGATGATATCACTTAAACACTGAATTAAACAAGCCTGGAACCATCAAACTTTCAAATACCTTGTTATGTGAGATATAAATGTTCCTTATTGTTTAGGTCACTTTTAGTTGAGTTTTCTTTATTTACAACCGAAAGCATTCTGATATTGAGGGTTGTATTAAAACCTCGAGAGCAGAGAAACATGCAAAAATATTTCCCTGTAAACTCAGTTGGCAAACATTCTGATTTTAAGTTTTGAGTGCAAAGTGCCTTGCTATGTGGAAAGTGATCACCAAATGCCACTGTGCACAAACTTTGATAGTGTGTCTTAATCCTGGTCAATCTGTGGACCTTTTTTTTTTAATCCTTCTATCTTGGACTGATTAAAAACAAATATAGAAACTTTAAAAAATACATACTAAAACCATTATTTTATTAGCCCTGATAACAATAGCAATTTGGGGACCGTTAACCGTAACTTGGAAATATTTCTCCTCTTTCATTCACCATCTACATTTTCTCTCCAACAAATCAACAGAGAAACAGTAAAAGCCAAATTTCTGCTGTGACTCTGATGAAAATAAAGTCGCTTATTCCCTGTATCAAAAGAAGGCCCCAGTATGGTTTTTCATGTCAATATCATGGCAACATAAGAACTCCAAAAAGCTCCCTGTCACTACTTAAGCTTTTAAAGGAATTAAACAGTCAGTTTCAAGCACGGTTTTCTAACTAAACTGAGACAAACCCCACATTCTGGCTGTTTTTGTAGAATTTTTTTAATCAAAGCTGAAGCTTTTTGTTCTCAGCCTGCTGCTCCTTCGGTCAATAGGGAAGAAGTTCCCTAATAGGCTCCCAGCCCATTTCAGGAGGGGGCCCGAGGAAAAGGGTGCCTTGGGCTGAGGTCAGGAGGAGATTTCCTTTCTTCCTAATGGAGGCTACATTGACCAGACAATGGTAAACATCTTCCTCCCTGTTCCTTGGGGAGGAGAGTAAAGAAGAGTTGCTTCTCAGGTGCTCTGACCTAAAGCCTGTCTAGATGTAGATTCCTGGGTGGACAAATCCCACAGGCATTGAAAAAAAAATCCACTCAGTTTTCAGAATCTATTAAGAGGAGTACTGAGTTAGAATTAACTGCTATTCCCTAATGACAACTTTCTGGGTTTCCTGTCCTCCCACACATAGATCTGGGGAACAGTGGGAGTCTAATGATTAACCATGGGAATGCCTACCCCCCAACTGTGGGGGTGGTGTCCTGTGATCTCTAAGGAGAGGGGCCTGGAGGGCTGGGGACCTATCTTGGGATTAACCAGAGTATTTCCTTCCTTAAGCTAAACTGGCACACTTTGCCTCTGCCTGGGCTCTGGGTATCCCAAACTGGCTTTCAACACAGCCTAAATTGTACCATTTGGGATATTTGCTGGTCTTTCGTAATTTTTATGTCCTCTTTTTTCTTTCTTTTTTTTTTTGTCTGTAAGAAGAATGTTCTCTTGCTCACCATCATTCTTTTTTTCTCCATACGGTTACATTAAAATCTACTTAGGGGATTTAATTTTATCTAATGATTCCAAGCTTATAGGCATTGGGGAGAGTCATTTCACCTTAAGGAGAATCTTGGAAAATGAATGTATCTTTTAAAAGTAACATTGAAAGTTCCCAAAGAAAAATGTGTTTTCAATTCTGGAAAAAAAAAAAGGTTGTGTGTTGTTTGGTTTCGTTTGGGGAATTTTAGTTGGGTGTTTGGAATTGTGTTTCTAGGTTTAATGCAGAGATTTTTCTTGACTATTAATGTTGAATGAAATGGCTGGTAGTTGGTAGGTACATGTAGCGTAGGGCTCATTCATGGAAATGGCTATTTTATGGGTCATAAAACTAATTAAAACCAAATTTTTTTTAAAAAAGAAGAAATACTGGCAATAGCATCTAGGATGTGCGTGTCCAACTTTGGTTTGTTATATTATTCAAAATGACTCCTTCATGTGGGAAAACATTTTTACTTCAAATAAATACAGGAAAATATAATTGCTCTAGACAAACAAAACAGACAAATTAGCACGTGCTCAAACCCTAGAGTCTAAAATAAGTCAGGCTACAGAGCTTAAAAGAAATTCAATAAGCTCCATGTTTGATTTCTGTTTCTTGGTTGGTTTTCACAAAATTTTCATATGTGGATGAAACTTAACATTACTTGACCATGACCCCACAGTTAGAGATGTAATCAGGAAGTAGTGGCAAAGAAATGCAAAAAAAAAAAAGCAAACCAGGGCCCCTAAATAGTTCATGATTTAAGTAGATCTATATAGATCTATCCAGCTGCAATAGAACTAAGAATAGTCAGAGGCTGCATTTCAAACACAGATGAAGTTAGTATGCAAGCAGTACTTGAATCAGAGTTCTCCTCATTCAACAAGAATTATTTATAGAATCTGAATAGCTCTAGAAAAAGATGCTGATTATTCACATTGTTTTGGCCTGACCTTTTATTAATTCTTTCACTCCATCAAACATTTATTAAGAAATCTTCTGTGAAGCAAACATCGGTGCTGTGACAAGAAGATGAGTGTCCTGGCCTCATGGAGCCTGTCATAAACAATGACCCAAATAATCATTTGATTAAAGTTATGATTAATGCTTGAAGGAAACTGTATGTGCTTTGAGAGTGTACTAAAGGGACCCCTAACTTTGTCTGGGGGTGGGGGTTCAGCATAGGTGACTGCAGACTTGAAATTACAACTGAGATTAGAAGAGTGAAAAAGAGTTAACTACCGGATAAAGAAATACTAGAAATATTCCCCAAGGGAAGATACAGAATAAGTGGGGGCACAGGTGTCCTAGAGCCCAGCACATTCAAGGAAACCGAAGGAAGCCAGAGCATGAATGATCTCCAGGGTGGTATGCAGGAGATGAAGCTGAGAGATGGGCAGAGACCAGGTCATATAAGCAGGGGCGATGTTCCAAATATTCAGCAGTTTGGAAAGGCACAGACCAGGTGGGTCAGAAGAGAGGCTGGCTGTCAACAACCTGTGTGGTGGAAACAGTACAACTGGCTGACCATCCGTCCACTATGACCGGCCTTGTAGGATATGTTAGGGTTCCAGACTTGATGTTTAGAGTCAGAAGAAAGCCCTTAAAGAGTTTTCAGCAAGGGAGCATCAGGAGCGAATTAGTCAATGCTTTCGAGAGAGAGCAACCTACAGAAGATGAGTTCAGCTTATCCATGAGCACCCACCACACAGATGCAAAGTGCTATTGGGGAATACTGAGATGAAGAACAGAACTGCCAAAGCTGCCCTCAGAAAGCCTACAACTGATAGGTAGTGCCACCTAGATATTACCTACTCAAAGATCTGCTCTTTTTGGGTGGAAAGTTGTACAAGCTCTTCAGAGCAATGGTTGGGAGCAGAAAAATAGTATTTGCCTAAAATTCATTGTTATCTCTTTATATAGTAGATGAAAACATCATCCCAGTAGCTCTGTATTACAAATGGAAATTATTTTTATTACTGAAGGACTTTTATTCCTGTAAGCTCAACATTTCTAGCTAAATCACTGCTCTCCACGCCTGCATAAATCAATCCCCAAATAGACAAAGCTATATATCCTCTGTGAGGTTTGGTTTCCCAGGGAGCTGTCGCTGGCACTCATACCTCTGTCTGCATAGCAGCAAGAAATTGCCTTAATCTAAAGACCAGCACTTTCCCTTCACATGGTTATCACCAGCCACAGACAGGACGAGAACTACCAGAAATACGTCCCTGTGGGTGTCATAACGTCTGTTGGTGATGAGAGCAGGTTAGGGGAAGTCCTCCCAAAATGTCCCTGTAAAGTCAAGGTACTCTCATCTTATTCCCTCCCTAAACAAATGTTTTAGCAAAGCTATACAAATTAGTATAGACATATAGTGGCGGTGGGGGGGAGCAGTATTAAAGAAAATAGGCTAAGGTCAAAATTTTACTTTTTAATCTTCATTTTGTAAGATTAATTTAGTAGCAAACTAAACGCCTAAATAGAAATATCATTGTAGTATATTCAGACCACATAGAACTATACAGAGCATGTACAAATTAAAGAGACAGTTCTTCCTTTCTTCTTATCTCACTCTACAGGGGGAGCAATTTAATATGTACACATTGACATTTTTCTGTTTATTAATATATACATATTTTTATCTGTTTGGATAATAAGATATACATATATTTGCATGCGTATATATTTACCTGTTTGGAAAATAAGATTCCTAGAAGTAGGACTGTAAGATCATAGCGGGTTCACATTTTTAAAGAAAATTTCAAACTGCCGTCTAAAAAGAATTATGCTGATTTACTTTCCCCAAAAAATCATTTTAGATGAGGGCAGGAGGAAGAAATGACCCTATACTTTTAGTACTACTGACACTTACTACATCATGCTAAGAGCTTTTGGATACATTACCACCCTCCTAGGAAGTGGACAGAGCAGAAATTTGTGGGCATTCCACTGCCTAGGCTTCTGGGAGTAGAGAGGTTGGGCCATTTGCACACAGCCATGCTGGCAACCAGACTAGTTAAGAAAGATAGAGGTAAAGGCCATGGGCTCTAACATCGGGCTGAGTTCAAATCTTGGTTTTATTTTGCAGCTGAGTAACATGGGCTTTACTTCTCTGTGGTGGTTGTTTTGTTTATTTGATTTTTTTTTTTTTTTTTAAGGAGGGCGCAGCTCACAGTGGCCCATGTGGGGATTGAACTGGCAACCTTGTGTTATTAGCACCATGCTCTAACCAACTGAGCTAACCGGCCACCCCACTTCTCTGTGATGGTTAATTTTATGTGTCAACTTGGCTAGGCCACAGTACCATATATTTGGTCAAACACCAGTCTAGATATTGCCGTAAAGTTATTTTTTTTAGACATGATTAACATTTAAATCAGTAGGCTCTGAAGAAAGCAGATTTACCCTGTCTCCGTAATGTGGGTGGGCCTCATTCAACTAGCTGAAAACCTTAATAGAGAGACTAAGTTCCCTTGAGAAAGAAATTCTGCCTCCAGACTGCCTTCAGACTCAAGCTGCAACATCACATCTTCCCTGGGTTTCAGCCCATCTGCCTGCCCTGCAGACTTCAGACTTGCCAGCCCCACAATTATGTGAGCCAATTCCTTAAAATAAATATCTCAACAGATAGATAGATAGATAGATAGATAGATAGATAGATAGATAGATAGGTGATAGATACATCCTATTGGTTCTGTTTCTCCTGAGAACCCTAATATATTCTCTAAGTCTCAGTTTCCTCATATGTCAAATAGTGACAATACAGCTTAGTAAGATTATAGTAGAGACTAAATGAAATAATCCATGTTAGTGTGGGTGTGTCTCATCCAATCAGTTGAAAGATTTAAAAGAAAGACAGGTCTCTTGAGAAAGAAGAAATTCTGCCTGGAGGCTGCCTTTGGACTCAAGCTGTAACACCAATGGCCAGTGTCAGGCAAATGGTCTGGGATCCATAAATCTTGACTTATTTTCAGAAATATGATCTTGAACTCACTGCTCTGTTTATTACCACTCTCATCCCCTACCTCCCCACCCCACACCCCCACACACACACACATTTACCCACTTGTATTCACATACACTCACCCACTTACATTCACACACTCACACTCTCACTCTCTCAAACACAATCACATATACCAGGGATGTCCAAATATTTTCAACGTTTTTCACCAAGGGCCATATTCAGTAAAATACACAAACAGCTGGGCCACTCACTCGAGGTGAAGTACGTATTGCCTCACCTGGTTTATTTAAGTAAACTAAATATATTTTTGGAATTTGCTGCAGGCCAATAAAAAATGGATCGTGGGCCGCAGTTGGCCCGCGGTCAGCAGTTTAGACACCCCTGACATATACAGACACATGAACCTTTGGAAAACCCTGAGTGCAGTTTACAGTTTCCAGATAAGAAGTAGACGCCCAAGCTGTGAAGAGATGTATTCAAGCGCTTCTTGAGTTCTGCTGAAACCAGGAGTGAGATCTTCTCCATCTTCTGGAGGCTTGTTCTCCTCTACAATGCTACCTGCCTCCCTAACATGACTGGGGCATTTCTTGTTTCATTCATTTAAGCTGTTTGCTTCACCATCCACAGAGGGTATTCACCTTAACCTCTGCATCAGGCATTGGTGATGCCGTGAGTCGCTCCTGTGCTCCACCTTTGGGGAGGCCCCGCTCTGTCACTGCTCCCTTTCCCCTGGGTTTCACTTTAGTAAGTCATACTGCAAGAGTCAGGAGGCAAGGAGGAAAATCAGAGAAGGAAACATTAATCAATGACAAACTCAGCTAAGCACCGCCTAATACCAGAGAGGTCATTGCTCCCCCTTGGCCTACAGGAAGCACGTAGACTCTCGCTACCTTTGTTTTGTGATGACAACACGCATGATGAACTTAGAGCTACTGTTGTCCCCAGGGTTGCTATTCTCCTAAATATAGGTCCTGTATAACCAGCAACACATACTGAGTCACATTTACCGCAGCTTCAACTTTATGCTTGCAAACTACAGCTATTATGTCTTGCTACAGGAGGGCTTATGAATATGTCCAAATATGCAGAAAAATTTTGAAAATTTATTCATGGATGAGTTGTCAACCCAGAGTGACATTCAAGAGTGGCTCAAATGAAAATTTCTTCATAAATATTTGGTGAACATGTCATGGCTAATTGAAATGGCATTTGGGTATTTTAAAACTAATCCCCAATATGGAGACTGACACTCTCCTTGCCTTTAAGTGACTTCCTGAACAGACAGGGTGGAGGAGTTGTGGCAGATCCAGGCCCTCATATTTGTTGCAGACCCACCAAAGAGTCTCTCTCCAAGCATTGCAGAGAAACTGAAGTCTGAGGATAAAATAATGAGAAATAACAAACAGCCACATTTATTGCTTGTCGACACCCACGGTGCTCAGGAGAAATTTAATAAAATGAACTAAATTGGTGAATAAGTAGTATGAATTGTGGATAGTCTTTGAAATGCATAAACCCTTTCAAAGTGAATATATTTCTGTAAATAATATTGTAATTCTTAAAAAACTTCATTAAAATGAAGTCCTTTGCTGACTATTGTATAAGTGACCATGTGTAAGTCAGCTAAAAGCTCCTAACTAAGCAGGATGTAGTGAGGTGAACTTGGAGTGGGTCAGAGCCTGGACACCTATGTTTTTGTTTGTTACTACTTCTTAGTGGCCTTGTTGCTTGCATGGTCTGAGAACCTGTGTGTGGCTAATTCCTACTTGTAAATTTAACTGGATGAGCTACTTCCCCAAATAGAAAAAAAAACCTCATTTTTACTATTTATTTTAAAATTTAACCTTCTGCGTTCACTAGTCACCTGTTGACTCCCTCATGAGCAAGATCCAGCAAATTATCAAGAAGTCCAGGAGCACATGCAGGCCCCAAACTGTTCAGAGATCTGGAGTCTGATCAGGTCACAACATGTTGCCACTAAGTGTCCCACGGAAGCTCTGTGTGTTTTGCTCTCTGCTCTTGTATGCTTTGACTGGTCATTCTTGGCCACTAAGTCAGGACTGCCCATCCCAGGAGCAGGATTCACTCAATCTTACTGCTAAGCTCATCGCTTCACTGTCACATCCTGTCCCCAAAGCATACCCATAGCACTAGGGAGGCTGTGGATGTATGGGTTTCCTGGGACTGCCGTAACAAAGCATCACAAACTGGGTGGCTTAAACAACAGAAATGAATTGCGTCACAGTTCTGGAGGCTAGATGTCCAGGATCAAATGTTGGCAGTGCCGGTTCCTCCTGAGGGCTGTGAGGAAGGATCTGTTCCAGGCCCCTCTCCTAGCTTCTGGTGGCCTCAGGCCTTCTTTGGCTTTCAGATGGCACTCTCCCTGTGTCTTCACATTGTCTTCTCTCTACATGTATGTTTCTGTGTCCAAGTTTCCCTTTTATAAGGATAACAACTTACCGGATTAGGGCCCACCCTAGTGACACTTTAACTTGCTTACTTTATAAAAACACTATGTCCAATAAGTTTACATTCACAAGTACTGGGGGTTAGGATTTCAACATATGTTGGTGGGATGTAATTTAACCCATAGCACTGGGTCAAAATGAACATTCATATTCAGTCATACTCAGCCTGATATGGAGCTACATATCAGGCCTCCCCGACTTTGAATCTCTTGAAGCAGGAGTTGTGGTTCTGATTATTCCTCTCCCAGAAGACCCTTTGCTTTCCAGGTATGTCAGTTCACCTCCTCCTCTGAGACAGGATTTTATACAAGGCATCTTGATCACCTTTAGAGCATCACAATATTCTCTCCCAGGCAATAGCTGTGATTATTCATGCACATTTCCAAAACTAAGAGTGCTATGCAAGTGACAGGATATACCTGTCAACTTTTCTCAACTTTAAAAATCTCTACAAAAAATAAAGATAATGGTATCTGTTTTGACTACCTCATAAAGTTATAAAGACCGTATGAGACAGTAGAGAAAAAAAGCCACAATAAATCCTAAAGCATATCTCAGGTATAAATCCTTATTTTAGAATAAAAGTCAACATAGTTTCTCTGTGGACCAGGTAGTAAATATTTTAGGCTTTGTGTGTCAGGAGGCAAAAATCAAGAATATTATGTAGATACGTATAAAACAGGAAAGAAAACTAATTTCCACAATTTTTAGACAAAACTCAAAATATAATAATTGAGTACAAATTTTTATAATACAGGTCTACCAATAAGAATGAAAATCTTTTGGGGGAGAGGCTAACATTTCCTTAATTGGGTTTTAAAAATAGTACTTCCTGTCATCAAAACTGGTTGCAAATGTTCATCTGTTAATGCTGATCTGCTAAAGATTTAATTGCAAGGCATGAAACTATAAAACTCCTAGAAGAAAATATAGGTAATAAACTATTTGACATCAATCTGAGTAATATGTTTTTGGATATGTCCCCTTGAGCAAGGGAAAATAAACAGATGAGATTTCATCCAACTAAAAGTTTCTGCATGGTAAAGGAAACCATCAACAAAACAAAAAGATATTTATAAATGATATATCCAATAAGGGGTTAATATTCAAAATATGTAAGAAACTCATAAAACTCAATAACAAAAAAGTAAACAATCCGATCGAAAATGAGCAAAGGACGTGAAAAGACATTTCTCCAAAGGAGACATACAGATGGCCAATAGACATATGAAAAGACGCTCAAATCACTAATCATCAGAGAAATGCAAATCAAAACCACAATGAGATATCACCTCACACCAGTCAGAATGGCTATTACTCAAAAATCAACAAATAATGTGTTGGTGAGGATTGGAGAAAAAGGAACCTTTGTGCACTGTTGGTGAGACTGCAAATTGGTACAGCCACTGTGGAAAATAGTACAGAGATTCCTCAAAAAGCTAAAAATAGGTCCACCAGGCGACCCAACAATTCCATTTCTGGGTATTTATCCAAAGAAAACAAAAACACTAATTTGAAAAAAATATATGCACCCCTATGTTCATCACAGTATTACATATAATAGCCAAAATATGGAAGCATCCTAGGTATCCATGGATAGATGAATGGCTAAAGATAATGTGATTCTGTGTACATATCCAATGGAATATTACACAGTAATAAAAAAGAATGAAAACTTGCCATTCGCAACAACATTGATGGACCTAGAGAATGTTACGCTAAGTGAAATGTCAGACAAAGACAAATACCATATGGTTTCACTTACATGGGGAATCTAAGAAAACAAAAGAATAAACAAAACAAAACAAAACAAAACAAAACAAAACAAAACAAAAACAGACTCATAGAAACAGACTAGAGGGATGGGCACCAGAGGGGAGGGAGATGGGAGAATGGGGGGAAAAGGTGAAGGTAAATTTAGTCAATAATATTGTGATAAGTTTGTATGGTAACAGATAATTATTAGAATTAGTGGGGTGATCACATTGTAAAGTATAAAAACATCAAATCACTATATTGTACACCTGAAACTAATGTAAATAATATAATATTGTATACCAACTATACTTAAATTTAAAAAATGCTGATCTGCAAAAACATTTTATGTATTTCACCTTTGACAATGTCTTTTAATGCATATAAGTCATCCATGTGGCACCCAAAACATCATCAATTGATAACTACGTCACCGAAATTTCCAGCATATGGTGTGGCAGTGCAAAGCAATGAGAGCACTACAGATGGCTTCTCACAGCTCCTTAGCTTAACTTTTGGAGCCCAAAAGCAGTCATAGGTAATACCTAAACAAATGGGTATGGCTGTTTTCTAATAAAACTTTATTCCCGGACACTGACATTTGAATTTCATGTAATTGTCACTTTTCCACAAACATTGTTTCTTTGTTTTGTTTTAAACCATGTAAAAAATATAAAAACCATTCTGAGGCCATACAAAAACAAGAAATTGGCCTGATTTAGTTCTAGGACTACAGTTTGCCAGTTCCTGATATAGAGGATTCTTTAACTGGAAAAAAAAATAATTCTATTAATGCAGTACATGTACTTTATTACTAAATTGAATTGTGTTTTCTGTTAATTACTTCTCATAAGCAGCTCAGGAAAGAGCTCAAGTGTGTGAAAACAGGGAATCTTGCTTTGTTTCTTCTACATCTCCTAACATCCAATGCAATGTTTGTGGTAGAGTAATTTATACAAATTGAACCTTATATACCCTCATAGGGAACTTCCCAGGCCATAACCATGGTGTGGGCCTTCAGCCAGCCCTCACTCATCCAGGAAGCTTTGTCCAGCTACCAGCCCATCCTGACGTCCACTTTCTCTGCTTTCCCATTGAACTCACAAACTGTGCCACTTAATTTACTATTTAACCCTTGACAAATTCTCACATTAGTTTTGACTCTTCAATAACATCAAAAACACTCCACAAAACTGATGTTACCCTTATTTTTTTTCCCCTTGGAAACTAATTAACTCCGTACTAGGCACAATCAGAAGTTGTGGGTTCCCTGCTGGACAGGACTGGCTGCTTCCCGGCACTCCTTTAGGAACTAGGCTGGGTCACTGTCCACCCACCTCTCTGGCCCAGAGCCTTTTGCCATGGCCTGACTACAATGAATCAATAGTGATGCCATCCACGTGGGCACCGAAACTCCACAGCCCAAAGAAGGGGACTGGTCGCCATCACTCCAACCAAGGCTATAAGCCAGTAATCAGTACCTACCTCAAAACTAACAAATTAGAAAAAATATTAATAACTGAAAGATTTTAGTTTCAGGTGTACAAAACAACATAATGATTAGACATTTACACACCTCACACAGTGATAACCCCAACACAAGTTTTAGAGAATATTGACCAAGTTTATTCCCTACTTTGTACCCTCTCTAAAAAAATGAACTTCTAAAGTAAAGAGGAAAGTCCAGTGTCTTCCATTGCACTTCAGTTTCCTCATCTGGTATTTTCTTTCTTAGAAGATATTGCAGTAATTAGTATAAAAATTTGAAAGTTAAAAGCCTGGCCTTGATATGTAATATGAGCCCCACAGCAGTAACCAATATTTTGAAACTTGTCAAAGGAGGGGTGTAAAGCACCAAACGAATGGTTTTGTTTTGGCTGACTTATATGTGAGATTAATGAAATACTCCAAGATGTGGTAAGAATAGACGATATCGCCACACCTTGGGTGGGGGAATCCACTTGGCACAGGCACTCCATCTTGCCACACCCCTAAGGTGTGGCAGAACACAAGTATCACCACACCTATTAAGTGTGACAGCTCAGTGAAAACCAAACACTTCCAAAGGAGAAGGAGAGAAATCAATAGAGGCACCTCAGAAAGTGATACTAGAAAATGATATAGTTCTAGGGGGATTTTTACTGCAAGTGAAGAAACACAAATAGATTACTTCTTTGAAGGTGTAGGGCATCCTTGCCAGGGTTACTTGTGAATTCCACAGCCTTGTTTTTTGTGCGGGTTGGGATTGGTTTCTTCTCTGGTCAGTCTCTATATAGGACTTTTCCCAAGTTAGTCGATCTTCTAAACACTATAAGGGTTTGGAGACTGAGCTGAAAATTTAATTAGCATTATGCAAACTGTGGGCTTCTGGTATTTCTAGTAAGCTTAGGGAGCTGCCAAGCAATCCTGCCAAGTTTTCTTGAGCCTGGAAAGGCCTGGAAACACTAATCTAAGAAAGTGGCTGGCGGTGACAACAAGTACTAATTCTCTCACCGGCTGAAAGGAAAATGCTTTGAGACTGGAGAAGGTCACTTCCTTTTGTGAGGGAACAATTGGACCCTAAAGAGGTCAGCTTTGGAAAAAGCTCTAGGTGGAAACGAACAGAGTAAGAATATACGGCAAGACCACATGGGATGTAGGCACAAGGAATCAAATGCAAATCTTCATCTGCAATAGGGCCTACCTTTTCCAAACGACAGCAAATGTCTAAAGAGCTCAGAGAAATCAGTCCCAGTAGTCGACTTTCCTCAGTAAAGTTGGAGGATGTCAAGATTTCCATATATGGTTATGGAAACAAAAACACATTATTCTCCTTGGTGAAGCCTTTGGCTTTCACACAAGTTTTATTTAATTTACAGTTTATATGTAGTTCTTTAAAAAATGGAACCTGACTTCATTCTTCTTTTTGTTCTACTTTATATCTTAGAAGACTGACTAGAAGTCATGAAGAATCTATTGTTGCAGCAAACATTTTCAAAGATAAAACATAACTGGTATTTAACAATATCTTTTTAGTAAAGAAAGGAAGGGGAACACAAAGCAAATGTATTGAGCATTCTATACATGCCCGGTTTTGTCTTAAAGTATTTTGCATGCATTATCTCATTTCCTTGAAGAAAGGTATTTTCTGTTAATTTTAGAACTGATACAAATCAGAAAAGTTATTAAATTTCAAAGGACTGGAGAGTAAATGAATAATTAAGAGAAAGGTTTATCAGAAGGGAATATTCTTCAGCTCAAGTCTGGCTGGATAGAGGAATTACTGCTGTCTTGATTAGCATGTAGGTAGATGATGGTGCTAGTACGGGTCTTAATTCATTCTTTACACAAAAATTATCCAGATCCACTGCATTCCCTACCTCCCTGCCATGTGTCACCACTAATGAGTCTCTCATTAGAAGTAAAATGGAGGGTCAGTCAAATTTTGACCTTTCTAAGGAACCCATTCCTTAGCTTCAATTTCCAACTAATGTATACTGTTGATTAGTTATCATTGCATCTTCCAATCATTCTTGTATTCAACCTTATTTATTGAGTGTCTATTATGTGCCAGATATTGAGCTATACACAGCGCACCTAGAGAAATCAATGATTGATTCCCTTCTAGAGAATCTGTGTCAGAAATCGGGTAGAAGAGTCTTTGGCATAGAAGAAAAATCCAGTTAGTTATCAGAAATGGAAGAAAACAAATGAGAGCAACTATTTCCATTTGGAGGTGGAGGAGGATATAGAGTACTCTCCGAGTCGAGGCTGCCTCATGCTCAGGGATTTTACTGGGCACAGAGTCCTCCATGAGAAATGAAGGAGTTCTCAAGGCTGCTGTTCATGGCATTGAGGCAGCTCAGAGCTTCAGAGAAGGAGAGAGGACAAGGGAACTAATAACCAGGTTGGAAAGGAGCGTGGCATGTAGTCAAATGACTATAGATTCGAGAATCAGACCAGAGTGCCAATTTTGGCACCACTGCTGCCTTGAACAAGTAACTTCAGCTCCGTGAATCTCAGTTTCCTTATCTGAATATCAGGAATAATGTTTTTACTGTTAGGATTAAATGAAATGATATATATAAAGCCCTGGGCATAGTCTAGATATCCAATAAGCAGTAGTTAAGTCCATTAGTTTTAAGCATGGCCGGATGAGTGCTACAATGGAAGAAAGCACCAAAAAGACATCTTTAAGTCTTCTCTGGAGAAGTCTAGAGGTTTCAGTGGTGCCCAGCCTTGAAGAATGAGAAGTTCCTCTAGTGGTCATGGAGGGAGGGTAGAAGAAACCACATGGGTGAAACATGTCTAGTGCCTACGTGTGGCTGGAGCCCAGAGGACAGAACGCTTTAGGGAGGGAGGTGAAAGAAGAGGTAAAGCCACAGCAAGGGGCAAGCCATAGGGAGATGCATGCCAGGTATAAGAACTGTATCTTCCCTGACAAGAAGATGATTAAGGATTTGAAGCTGGAGCCCACAAGGATCAGGGCATAATAGCTAACACTTATGCAGCCAACACTTAATTAGAATTTCCTATGTGCCAGACACTATTTTAAGCACTTTACATATATTAATTCACTTAATCCCCTTTTGAACTGATGACTAAGGACACTAAGTCACAGAGAGTTAATAAACTGTCCCAAGAACGTATCATACTAAAACACCTCAAATGTATATGTAGATGGATGGGTAAGGCTGAGAAGAAGGATGTGGAGAGAGAAAACAAATTAGAAATGACAAGGCATTAGAAATGAATTAGAGGGACTATTCACATAGGAGAGGGTGCCAGAACTAAGGTAGCGGGGAAGAAAAAGGAGAGGACACACGTGAGTGTAAAATCCAGAGTCTAGGGGAGGGCCTAGTGACCAGCTGGATAGGGAGACAAGTTATTCCTTTGGGAAAAACTCCTGTGAATTATGTTTTGCTCTCTGAAGTATTTCTATAACATTGTCCTTTTTTAAAGGGGTGGCGTTACAAGAATAACAGCTTGCACTTTCACCAATATCCATTCCGTTGTCCCTACCCCACCCCAAATCTAAACAGTCAGGGTATTAAGACTTCGGGAAAAAAAAAAAAAAAAATCAAACTGGTGTTTTAGTTTTCACCTTGAAATGGGGTATTTACTCTTCATCTAACAATAGACATGTTGTTTCTATCTTCTAGGAGTTTCGCTTTGATGTGTCAAAGGAAATGCCATGAACTCAAGAGGAGAGTCATCACTGCGTGAGTACAGGATAAACAGCAGGTGTGGCTGAGGCTTTAGGAGAAGTGCCAGTCCTCCTATTTCATTTTTAGGGATAAAAAGTTGAATATTTTAAATGCTTTGGTTTTCAGAAGTCAGAGACAGTTTCCAAAAGAGTCGCTAATAGAAATTCAACACTTCAGAGAGAAGCTTCGCCACAGAGAGGCGCCTCTCAATGTCCTGATGATCACGATTAGGAAGCCGAAACCAACACACTCTTCTTTGCATCACTTGGGTGAAGCAGGTGGGAGGCAGATGTACGGCCTGAACACCTGGGTAGGTTGAAGGCAGCTCTTTAGTTTGAATATTAAGCAATGACCTTCCCTTTCAGAACCTCACTGACTAAATTGTGTCCTAGACATAAATAAAAAGATGGCCTGCAACAGCCAGCTCCAGGGGCCAGAAAGAAACACTAGCAATCATTCTTACATTCTTATTTTTTCTGTATCCTTCACACAGGGATACGCTCATGTGCATATTCTTGCCCCTACTCAACAGCAACGGGGGCTGAGGCTTAGAGAGCTGTCTTGCCCAAGATGACAGCATAATGAAGGCAGAGTGGACAGGTCTGGCTGCAAGCCTAGCACCTTTGCTACCACACCGTGATGAAGTCGACTGCGGTAGCTTTGGTTCTTCTAACAATAGAATCCTCTCTTCTGACAATAGAAACTTCACATTCCTGGTGGGACGTACTCCCCCACTTAGGAATGGACATACACTCTATGATGTCGAGCTTCTCTGTTTGTTTAAAGGACAGAAAGCTGATCCAAGTTGGCCCGCCTTCTGTTCTCCCCAGTCCTGCCCATCTTTCCCTCTTGGTGAAAGATGCTCTCTTCCTTGCTGAGGCTGTGAACCTGATAGGCTAGGGGTCTTAAACAGCCTCTGGTTGTCATACTCACCCAGGGAGAACAACTTTTCAAAGAGATGGTGCTGGAAATGAATCACTTTTAAGCCTCTGACTCCAGCCATGTCAGAATCTATCCCTACCCTTAGACTGTTCCGTTACATTAGCCAATAAATCTTACTGCTTAATTTGGTTTGACCACTTTCAAACAAAAGTCCAGACCAACAGATGCCCAATAGAAATAATAAACTTCAACGTGAGTGGCTCAGAGAAGACCTCCTGAACACACTATCTGGTGCCCCACCCTCACATTCCACTCCCAGGCCCACCCTAGTGATGGCTCAACCATGCTGTGAGTAGCCTACAATCCCGGGTTATTTCATGGAACATCAATAAATTCCTTTCTATAGCCAGAGTGGTTCCTCAGTTCCTCTGTCTTGGATTCTCAAAAAGCATGCCCTGGTCAAGTCAATGGCTGAGATATGAGTTCCTGGGAGCCCCTTAGCTCTGAGAGATGGAAGGGAAGTATTGGGTGGAGATGTGACCAGTTGTGTACAGTAATATTCATGGAACCAGAAGGAGAGGGTAGGTTCTGTTCCTCTTACTTCTTTGCACTCTTTCTAATGGCTTTCAGGGCCCCAAGTCAATAAGGTGGGATCATTCACAAGACTTCCATGAGGCCAGGAACGTCCATGAGGTTTTGCCTATTAGAGCCTTCAGTCCAGAGGTCTTGGCACACTCCTAGCATGAAGGTTAGCCGAGCAAAAATCATGACAAGCTCTGTGCTCTTTCATGTTTCTGCCAAAGCTAAACAGAGACAGTGACAGGACTTAAATATGTTTGCTTTTCCTATTCTACTACTACATATACCATGGTTCCAAAGAATTGCCTTATGTAAACACAATAACAAAAGCTAATATGCACATAATGAATTGAAAAGAAAATGTGCCTTGCTTTACTACTACAGCTTACAAACGACTTCTCTGAAAACTGTAGCTATTTTAAGGCATGAATTCCAGCCCCCAAACTAAAGCAAATATTTTTGATTTCTTTAACTAACGGCTCTATGAGGTCTGAGCAAAAGCTATTGCACTGCCCTTCAAGAACGTACACGCCACAATGATGGTCTTGCTACTGGTAGATGTGCTTTTGACTTGCATGATCTGGCCTCAAGAGCATTTCTGACATATTGTTGTTTATTTTACTCAGGATTAGCAGAAAATTTCTGTGGGTGTTTTACGTCACTGAAGTAGGAAGCGCTGAAAAACTGTACCCGCCTGGCTGATATTTCTGGAAATAGAACTCTAAATTATTAGAAGAAGAGGGGTGGGGTGGCCAGGAAAGAAAAGAATGAGTAAGAGTCAAGAAAGCCCCATCAGGAAAGTCCCACATGGAAAACCGAATCGACGGCAAATGGGATTTCTTGCATGAAGCAGCATTCAGCTCTGTTGGATAGGGAAATAAAAGTTCTCATTGTCTCAAGGGGGTGAAAAACGTGTGGATCTCATCTCAGTGTCTACCAATTTGTGGAACTGAACTTTGGCAAACAACAGTGAGAGTCATTACAAAGCAGTAAAATTTCCCTTTCAATAAACTACAGATCTGTGTGTAATTAATTGAATGGAAGAGGCTAGTAGAGTTTAGTCTGGAAACAGTTGGTATGAACTTTGAGATTTTTCAGAGTCCAACGAAGTTTAACAGTCACGGAAATAATGTCTAGCCCACATGTCTTTTTTTAAGGCACAAGAAAAAAACAAACGCTGTAGGACAAAAATGGGCAAAGGATATGAATATACAGTTTACAAAAAAGAAAAACAAATGCCAGACTCAAAAAAAGCAAATACAAAATTGAAACCCTGACCTCATATCATCAAGAGATGCAATATAAAAAATGAGGCCCTATTTTTAAATCTATCAAATAAATAAAAGATTTTTTATGTGATGATCTCGACCTTGACAGGGTGTCAAGAGACAGAGACACTTGTCTACTGATTCAATTACTACTACCGTTATGGAAAGTAATTTGCCAGTATTTTTTACTAGGTGTGCTCTTTGACCCCAAGAAGCTTACTTCTAGGAACTTATCCTAAGGAATATTATGAGAAGCACACAAATATTTACATTCTTCGAAGCACTGTTTAAACGTTGAAAATTGGGAAATAACTCAACTGTCTAACAATGGAAGGGTTAAATTAATTAAAGTTTACTCACATAACCAAATATTATAAAAATGTATAAAAGCATTTTTTCTAAAATGCTTAGGGTTATGGGGAAAATGCTTAATACTGTGTTTCCTCGAAAATAAGACCTACCCAGACAATCAGCTCTAATGCGTCTTTTGGAGCAAAAATTAATATAAGACCTTGTCTTATTTTATTATAATATAAGACCAGATATAATATAATATAATATAATATAATATAATATAATATAATATAATATAATATAATACTGTGTCTTATATTAATTTTTGCTCCAAAAGACTCAGTAGAGCTGATTATCCGGCTAGGTCTTATTTTCGGGGAAACACAGTATAATAGTAAGAAGAAAAATCCAATTCCATGGTTGTAATTAAAATATGATCTCATATATCATTTATATAATATAAACATATATTACATAGTATATAATATATAGTAAATGCAGTATATTATCATAATAAATATTTATATATAGAAAAAATATAAGAGAACATAAAATTTGTTCATGTGTAGTCATGTGTAATGAACCTATAAATTATTTAGATATATATTTAAATTATCTGCTATTTTTTAAACATTTGAGATGTGGGAAACCTTAAAAAAAAAAAAAAGCATACTTTGATATCCTAAGAAATATTTCTTAGATAGTCAAGTAGCCAGACAGCCATGTATAATTGGGCAAAGCATTTACTCTTTAACATTTTATTGCATTTATTTTTTAAAAAGCAAAGTAGAAGAGTGGTATGAAGAAGTGAAAAGAGTATTGAACTCACAAATATACGTCATATAAAACATGGTCTGTTATGTAATATGTATATATGTGATACACATATATTACACATACCCCCAAAAAGAGTTTGACCACTTAATAGTAAGAAGACGTGTCAGAAGCAGGTAAGTTACAGATATATAAAAGAAAACAGAAACTTTGGAATTAAACAAAAGTGAAAGTTCATAGTACCAGAAACATGGAGTCTGTTTATATGAGTACTATATTTAACTCTGAAGTTATTAGAAGTCAAGCCAAATGAGGAAACATAATGAGTTACACAGTTCTAATTATCTGATGAAAGGAAGCATACAAGTTTACCTGGAAAGACTGATTTCTTTTTCCTATTGACTTCGAGTAGAAATTTTATGTAAGAAATGTTGCATAGCAAAATAGACATTGATCTTTGATAGAAGTCAAAAACATCATATTAAAATAAAGCTCAGTGAATATTTCTATAAGGAGTCAAGCTAATACAGCCTTGGTATGTTACTTTCTGGTGAGCTGGCTTGATGAAGGAATAAAACTTAAGCAATCCAGAAAGGACTTAAACTGGCTGTCACAGGCTGAATTTGATGCGCAGGGTATTTTATAAAAATTTTAATTCCCAAAGAGGACATACAAATGGCCAATAGACATATGAAAAAATGCTCAACATCACTAATCATCAGAGAAATGCAGATGAAAACCACAATGAGATATCATCTCACCCCAGTTAGAATGGCTACTATCAACAAGACAAATAGTAACAAGTGTTGGAGAGGCTGTGGAGAAAAAGGAACCCTCATACACTGTTGGTGGGAATGCAGACTGGTGCAGCCGCTATGGAAGGCAGTGTGGAGGTTCCTCCAAAAATTACAAATAGAATTACCATATGACCCAGCAATCCCTGTCCTGGGTATCTACCCAAAAAATCTGAAAAGATTTATCCATAAAGACATGTGTGCTCCAATGTTCATTGCAGCTTTGTTTATGGTGGCCAAGACATGGAAACAACGAAAATGTCCTTCGATAGATGAATGGATAAAGAAGTTGTGGTATATATACACAATGGAATACTATTCAGTGGTAAGAAAAGATGAACATGGATGGATCTTGAGATTATAATGCTAAGCGAAATAAGTCAGACAGAAAAAGTAGAGAACCATATGATTTCACTGATATGTGGTATATAAAACTGCAAACAACAAGAGAACAAGACAAACAAATGAGAAACAAAAACTCATAGACACAGATAATAGTTTAGTGGTTACCAGAAGGTAAGGGGAGAGGGTGGTGGTAGATGAGGGTAAAGGGGGTCAAATATATGGTGATGATGGAAAGAGAACTGACTCTGGGTGGTGAACACACAATGTGATACATAGATGATGTATTACAGAATTGTACACCTGAAATCCATGTAACTTTACTAACAATTGTCACCCCAATAAACTTTAATTAAAAGAAAAAAGAAAACAAATTTAATTCATTGCTACTTAATATTAAAAAATCAGCTATTACATAAAAATCCAGCTTTGGAGTTTCTTTTTAAAGGCTGCAATATTTGGCAAACTAAATCACTTTCTTGATAGCAATTGACGTGGTCTTGAGCAACCACTGACTTGGAAAGGGTCACTTGTGCATCATGATCTCAGTTAGGAGGCTTCCTTTATGCTGGCCTGGCCACTGGCAACGTGTGCATGTGTTAGCCTAGATCTAGAAGATTGAACAGATAGCATGCCCTTTGGATTATATCTCTGGAATATAAATTGTTTCATGTTGACTAAATCTAGATAGCAGTCAATTTAACATTGAGCTCTCAGATGGTACATTAAAAGGAAACATAATTGATTCCATAAATCAGAAAATGTTCATGAAATAGCATGCTTGGAGTTGTGATCTGATAGAGTCGGGCACCAATGAAGTGATTATCTTAAAGAAATCATGTGTTTAAGTCTGAGGGGCTTTGGAGTTCCCACTTCCTCTGAAGACCAAGATGGTTGGCAAACAATCAAGCAAGTACTGCCTCTCCCTCAACATTATTCCTTTTCCTCTTTCCTCCTGCCCCACTCTTCTGACTCAGCACAGTTCTGAGGCATTTGTCTGAGTTTTCTCAGAAGCAGTTTCCCAACTTTGCACTGTCCCATCGGCACTCTCCCTGGTTCTCCCACCCTGCCCCCCACACATGGTGATTCATGCTATAAACTTGTGAAAAGACAAGTGGGAATTCAGAGTTCAATTTTGGGTGGCACATAAATGAGAGGTCTTAGCTCATCCATGCAATCTGAACTATTAAAAAAAAAATACCCTTGACCTTTATAGCCAATGTTATACCCACTCAAGCTGAGGGGTCTGCAGCACATTTGCCTATTGGACCATCTTTAGTGGTAGCAAGAAAGAGAATTTTTCTTTAGTCAGCAGTCTGTGGCAGAGTGTGTTAGTTTCATGGTCGATAGCCATCCCCTCTCTTCTTTCTTACTCATGGTTTTGTGGGCCAGAAATTTGAGAAAGTCTCAGCTGAGACGTTCTTGCTTAGAATTTCTCATGCAGACGTTGGCTGGGGCTGCCGTAATCTGAAGACTGGACATCCAAGACAGCTCATTCTTGTGGCTAGAGTTGATGTTGGCTATTGGCTGAGAGCTGTTGACTAGAGAACTTAAATGTGGCCTCTTCAGAATGGTAGTCTCAGAATAGTCAGACTTATTTCGTGGGATCTGTCTTCAGAGTGAGCACCCTAAATGAACCAGGCAGAAGATGCATGGCTTTTTATATCCAAGCTTTAGGAGTCACACAGCATCACTTACACCATTTTCTATGGGTTGAAGCAGTCCCAAGCATACCCTGACTTAAGCAGGTAGAATACAAGCCTCGCTTCTCCATATGAGGGGTTGTGGGGTGGGAGAGGGTGTTAAAGGATTTGCGATGAGATTTAAATCTTCTGCAAATTGTGATTCATGAGCACACTGTACTTCATAAGATAGGTCAGCTTTCTCAGTCATATGCTGTCCAAATCAACTATTCTTTTTAATGCAAAAAGGATCCATTTCGAATTTGCCAATTTTATGAGAGACTATATATGAAAGGCTTCATTTTCTTTTCCCTGTCTTTTTTTTTTTTTTTTTTTTTTTAACTCTAGAGGAGTCTGGTTCCTTCTCAGGCTGGCCCAGGTTTCTCTATTTATTCCTTTCTCTCTCTCTCTCTCTCGCTCTCTCTCTCCCCACCTCTCCCTCCCTCCCACTCTCTCGTTTTTCTCCCTCTCTTCCCACAACTAGGTTTTTTTGTTCCACATCTCCATACACACACAACTTAGTTCAGACATGGCCACCCTACTATTGCCCTGACATCACTCAACTGAGACTAAGGACATTCTCTAGGTGGCAGCTCCAAATTCCTGGATCCAAGAATACTACTGACCCAGAAGGAAAAGACATATGTGCTGTTCAGACCTATTAGAGCAGACTCTGAGAAGGGGCATGGAAATTTAGGAAAGCTAGTCTATTATATTTGAGTAGCAGAAAAACAATTAATCAATTATGTATAACTTGGATTCTAGTAACACAAAATAGCTTCCTAAATCAGCATCCATGGCACTGACTTTCTATTACTTTCAACAAAAGATTTTCTATTACTTTCAACAAAGCAGTTTGATTTGTATCCACCTGCATCTTGCCCTCTGCCTCTACACCTGTGATCTCCACAGGCAGTGATAATTGAATGTCCCTGTTTCCTTTACTTGCACATTTCACTAATTCCTGTCACAAACTCCCAATTCTAACTTATCAGAACACAACATTTCTGGTCACGTAAAACTAATCTCAAACATTGTTTCCTCCAGAAAAATAATTGCCAATAAATGGTCAGACTGATGGCGGGACTCAGATGTTCTTGAACTTAAGGCAGAATCATGTTCTCTAGGCCCACCCTCCTTGTGCCTACACTTCCACTATTGGCCACATAAACTTACGGGTGTCTTCCTTGTGGCAAAATCCCCACTTGCCATTTTCTTACATTTTTGTTTTTGTACTTCGTTTTAAAGAGTAATATGGAAGATAAAAATGAATCTAGCTTGTATAACTTCAACATTTCTAGCATAATACTGCCCCAGAGATGTGTAGCTAGGTCACACAGTCATGGAAGTTCACAGGATTTAGGAGCTTGGTTTTATGTGTATCATTATATAAGAGGTGCAATAAAATAATATGGCAAACGTTTAAATTTTAAAAAAATTATAGTAAACAACACATTGCCTTTAATCCCCCTTAAAATACTCCCCCTCACTTCTAACACAATTATTCCTTCCTTCTTGCCACTTTCTAAAGCAGTGTTGGAAGTACTCTTTCATGGGTGTCTTCTGCTGAGCTGTAATGGCTGCCTCCATGTCCTGAATTGATTCAAAACATTTACCTTTCATGGTCATTTTGACTTTGTGGAAGAGCCAGAAGTCGCACTAGATCAGTACTAGATCATGGTCACTGCAGCATCACCATAAACTAATTTTAACATTTTGCATGTTTCTTTAGCACTTTTTTGCAATTTGAAACAAAATTTCCTGTGTTGTTCATGATCCATGATTTAAAGCACACTTTAAAAATACACCTTCCATCTACAACCATAGCTCACACCCAATTGACTGCACCAAACAAGTTGAAACTTGTCACACACTGTTACTAAGGTTTGACGTGCTGCTTCCCATACTGAAGATCCCTGCCTTTCTGTTGGATGGCACTTGACAGCAACATTAACCATATTTTTTTATCACATCGCTGTAGGTGCTTACAAAATACTCAAATGAATTCTTCACTGCCTCCTCCAAATAAAAAATGTTGATGTAGGTCATCCTCAATTATACAGGAAAAGGATGTTGCAGTAGCAATAGTTGTGCCCCAAATATGGGTGTGCTGCCTTATGGTGGGATTGGGGGAGAGTGCTAGCTATTAGGGCAAGAGTTTGTAGATACTGTGTGCTTGTTTCCTTCCAAGTAAGGAGTGGAAGTGACCACATCAGAATGCTGAGGATATCAAAGATGTGATATACAATGGTTTTAGAACCTCGAAGCATGTAGTACATATCTCAGGCTAATCCAGACTCTACTAAAGCTAATAAACAAACATATAGTATCAAATATTACAAGAAATTAGAGAACTACACTCTTCTCAGTAATTTTAACTACATGGGGTTGTTTACATCATAAAAATCGGCAGATTAACAGCTGCCAAACCTCAAATTCACAAAGGAAAACAAAGCCTCATATTCGAAACAAGACCCAAAGACTGTCTGGGACAAAGACAATGTATTTAATCCAATTATTAATTTATAAACAGTTGATAAACCACTCAGTAATCCAACCCTGAACCATCTGAGTAGACAACAGTACCACATTTTGTCATTAATCAGATTTTAAGTCATTGTGCCCTGCTCTAATACCTTTCAATCAAGAGACTCAAAGTGTTTATTTGCTATAATTTAGAGGTGTCTTTTGACTAAAACTTTTACTTGACTTTACATAATCTCATAAGTGATAGTAAGCAAAAAGAAATCAAGACAAGTATACAATGCCCTCCGTTTTCTGCTCTTTTATACCTTGCCTCCTTATAGATGAAATGTACAAAGAGATGTTTTTAGTGTCAACCACACCTTTAAGAAAAGGATTCATGTAACTAACAGGAAAGATAAAGTTCTAAGGATCAGCTACTTTGCAGAGAGGCCTAGAGAAGTGGTTGAATCTCTTGCTATGTATTTGGTAAACCCAAAGGAACACCTGCGTTCAACCAACTTCATTACTTTATTGTTCCTTCAACTTCTTTTTGAACATAAAATACATTGTACCTACTGAATTCAATGAAGTGATCATTTCATTTTTCCTATAAGCAAGACATTTTAAACACTGTATTGCATCATTTTGATTTATTATTGCTAATTTCCTTATATACTTATGCTATTTTTCTTCAATTTCTTATTTCATTAGTGCATAAGGTAAGGACAGTTAGTATATTTTGCCTCTGATTTTTTTCTGGAAAACACAAAAGACTTTCCCCCCAACTATGTTTATTTTTTTATTTCTGTAAGCAAGCTTTTGAAGAATCCAGGGGATTATTAAAAGCTTTTGAAGCATATGTCACTATCCTCAGCCTGTTTCATTGTCTCTTGAGATAACTCAAGAAACATTATCTCATGAGCAAGTCAGTAAAAATAAGAGGAGACTTCAGGAACAGGAAGCTACTAAATGTACATAATAACATGGACAAATAACGTAAAAATGATACACAAAGGTTCAAGCCCCATCATAATGCAGTTACATATAGAGAAGGATTACTTCCTTACATTACATCGTAGTGGCTGACAGTTCAGATTCAGACCACAACCCTCTGAGCACAAATCCCACTGTGTGACCTTGGACACAAGCAATAAATTCTTCAAGCCTCGGCTTTCTCTTCCATAAAATACGAAAATAAGAATAGATATCCACAGAATCATTGTGAGAATTAAGTAAAATAAACTAGCACAGTACATAGTTTTTAAATGCTGCTGTTGCATTATAAACGACAGAATGAAATAATGGTTGTTTACAATTGTTCGAATAAATGAAAAATAGTAGGAATAAAGGGAAAGTAGTGATTACATTGTTCATAAAGACACTTTTCTCCAATCGTCTTCCTTTTTTACAGAGTACAATTAACAATATTCTCTGTCTTAAATGTGATCTTTCTTTGCAAGATCGTTGTCCACTGTCATAAGATGAAAACATGACAGGATGAAAACTACCCTTGATGGCTACATATCTTGATCACCACATACACATAACTATGCACGGGCACATACAGCACCAGCCTACTGCCCTATTTCTTTATTCTCCTTTACAAGAACACTCTTCAAAACAACCCTCTATGGTCAATGGTTCCATTCCCTGTCCTCCCACCCTCTTCAACCCATTCTTATTGGTCCCTCATCAGCACTCTTTATAAAAATCCTTCATCACAATCAGCAGTAACGCCCATAGTGCCAAATGTAATGTTTAATCTTCAGCCTTCTACTGACTTGTCCTTTCAGCAGCATTTGCCATGGTTGATCCCTCCCTTTTCCTTTATCTTTTTAACTTGGCTTCTAGGGCAACCTCTCTTTTGGTCTCCACCCGCCTCACTGGCCAGCCCTGAAACTTTTTTGTCATTCTTCCTAGAATTCAGTCCTCAGCTACCTTGTCTTTCATCCATATTCACTCCTTCAATGGTATCTTCTAGTCCCATGGCTTTATATACTGTCGAAAACTTATGGCTCCCAATTTTTATATTTTCAACACTGAGTATGCACCTGCAGTCCAGATTCATATGTCTATCTTATAACTAGACATCGCTATCTGTTCATCTAACAGAAGCCCCAAACTTAAAGTGTTCACAACTGGTCATTTGATTGTCCCCTCCTCCCCAAAATGAAGTCTTCACATCCTTCAGTCTTATTCATCTCAGCAAATGGCAACTCTATTACTACCTTTCCAGTTGCTCAGATCAAAGCCTTCAAGTATCCTTGACTGCACTCTTTCCAGTGTATCTCATATCTCATCCTTCAGCAAATCCTGAAGACCTCATCTTCAAAATATACCCAGAATCCAACCACTTTTCATCTCTCACCACTATAATCCCTAATCCAAGCCACCATCATCTCTGGGTCATTGCAACAGCCTCCTAACTGCTTTCTTTGCTTCCATTCTTGCCACCAACATCCTCTGCTTTCATAGTAGCCAGAGACAGAGGTAACTCTGGCTCCTGTTTAAAACATGTCAGAGGCATCCACTATTCAAAAACTTTGGGGCACTTCCATTTCATTCAAAGGGAATGACCTAGCCTTGGCTTCCTCTGCAAAATCTATTTCCTACCAGTGTTCTTGCTCACTTCGCTATCTCAGCTGGGCCATTGCAATAGCCTTCTGTTTTTCTGCTCTTAGTCTTACTCCCTAACCCTCTGCTCTGATCTTATTGTTCTCCTTTCTATTTCTCATATACTCTAAGCCTACCCTTTGATAAAGGCCTTTGCATTTGCTGTTTCCTCTGCCAAGAAAAATCTTTCCTCAGATAATCCATTTGACTTGTACACTCTCCACGTCAGTTCTCTGCTCAAACATTACTAATCAGAGGGAGCTTTCTTGACCACTCTAAATAAAAAAGTAGTCCCCACGCCAATCACTTTCTATCCTCTTAACCTACTTTTTCTTTCCTCTTAGCACCTAAGAACACTAAACACGCTCTAAGTATTCATTTGTTTATTGTCTATTTGCCTCTGTCAGAATGTAAACTCCGTAAAGGCAAAGACCTAATGTTAATCATTGGTTTAGTCCCAGTTCATGAAAGTGCCTGGCTGACAGTAAATATTTGCTGGCTGGCTGAATGAATGAATGAATGAATGAATTGGTCTTCCACTCGATGCACAATTCTTGGTAGGCAAGAGAAGTTTTTAAAAGTTAAAGAAGTAGATCAAGCTTGGGTGAGTTAGAAAAAACAATGATAGTAAAAAAAAAATCAATGAAATTGGTTAATTGTCTAGTAGATGTCATTAGAAACTGATTTCTCTCCATTGCTGATATTTCCAATCAAAGAATCATTCCACTGACTAAAACCTATTACCAGGCTGAGTCACATGGGACATGCTGGCTAGGCCAGTTTTTCTCCTGTGTGACCTAAATGACTCAAAGTGCTACTGACAATGTCGACTCTATGTCCCAGGAACTCTACTTAGAAGTCTGGAATCAACTTTCAACTTCATTCAAGTGCATCTTGCTCAACTTGGCTAACCTGAAACTGTTCATACCTTGAACAAGACTGTTGCTGTATATTTTGTCATCCACTTATTGTGTGACTAATTTGAATGTTAACATTTTTAAGTGAAAATGCTTTGATGCTAAACTAAACCATTTGAACACTTTCAAATGTCTGGTCTGCAAATGATATTTTGGAGGAAAAAATAGGTGACTTAAGACTTGCTAATCATAAACTAAATATACATGATTTTAATGGAGTGCCAACAGTCCAAATCTATTATTTAAGCATAAGAATATCTTACCAAACAGTATTGTGGCACACTTTTTGAATTTGTGTCCCAAAAATTAATGAACCATATACGAAACTTCTAAGGCATAAAAATTCCCCCCACACCCTAACTATATAAAGTGAGATGACCAACCTGAAAAAGAAGGGGATAATAGTTTTATTATTATTACTTATTGCATTATTATTGCTTTGGAAAAATATTTTTGATTTAATATTTTTAATGGGCTTTGCTACTGTCTTCACAATCAACTTAAAAATCTATATTAGTATTAAATGGCAAGGCATTAAATGGCCTTTTTGGATAAAAGGGCCAAAGAGTATTTCTAAAGATTCTTAGAGAAACAAAAAGAGACCAAAGAAAGAAAATGGCTTATATTGCTATAATCAAGAAAAAAAAGGGGGGCGGGGTGCCTGAATGGCCTTGGAAGGTGGTATAGCATTGTACACAAACTACCCCTTTGTGTAAGCTTTTGCCTTGCCTTAGCAAAGATGTTCAGCTTGTTCAATTCTCACCTCCAGAGGTAGGAGAGGAGATGAAGCGCTTGGGGTAGCCAGGTAAACTTTCAAAGGTTGTTTCTTCAATTTCTCCCAACCTGAGATATTGGTTTGCCACTTCCTGGAACATTTGCTTTCAGATCTATAAAAATTAGACCATGGCCGCACTGCAACCAGGAGCCAAAAGTAACATAATAATACAGAATGCTATGTTAAGTTCCTCAACCATATTAAGAGAAATTGTAGCCTCCAATATGATTATTTTAAAGGGTGACATGTATCTAATGACACAATTCTCTGGGTGGGTCTAAAGTTCCCCTTAAGCAAAGTCAATTAACTTTTTTATTGATTGATGGTATCAGTGCCTCATCATTCCACAATCTCTCTCTTACTTAGTCATAGAATCTTACAACTGAAAGGATCACAGAAGCCCATCCTATTCAATTCACAAGGAGGAACTGATTAGCTACAATGTAGTGTGTTGGATACTTGAAGATGCCAAGACACAGTCCAAAAACCTTACAGAGCTGCCAGTCTGGTGGATAAAATCTTTATCACAGTGTTGCTAGGATCAAGGAAAGATGTTGCGGGTGCAAAGATGGGACCACAGAACTCTGCATGTGGCTTTGGAGGGAGAAGGTTCACCCAGGTTAGGGACGGCTTCTCTGGACACCGGCTTTAAATCTTGGAGAATGAGTCAGAGGTGACCTGACAATAAGGATCTAGAAGCTGAGGAGGAAGACAAGAAGGGGAAGATCATCTGAACTGTGCTGTTCGAGACTGTAGCCACTAGCCACCTGTGGATATTTAAGGTCATTAAAAATCAGTAAAATACAAAGTTTAGTTTCTCAGTCACACCTGCTACATATCAAGGCCTTAATATCTACATGTGGCTAGGTTTGACCATATTGGACGACGTCGTTACAGAAAGTCCTATTGGAGAGCACCAGCTCTGAACAAAAAGAAGAGTGAAAGCACAGAACCCTAAGAGCAGATGTTGGGGGAAATAACTGCAGGTGGTAAGTACAGCTGCAGGGCAGGCTCTCCGGAGAAGGTACCCAGGTGATGAGGCAGGAGGCACTGGCCAGTGCAGACACACCATGGAGTGCCTTGGCTGATATTACAAAATGTAGGTGGAATAAACTTCTGGCAAGGTCTGCCTCTCATTATCAACCAGTCACTATAGCACTGGAAAGCTGCATGGCCAAAACGTTTAAACAAGCATCCTTAGTTCACCAATTGTGTTTATGAAACCATATGTCTTCTTGTAATGATGGCAAGTTACCACATCATGAAATCATTATTTTTCTTTGAAAAAAGGAGATTGAATTTTTTTTTTATTTGGGCATCTTATCCCTCTTTTTATTTTTTTACATATTAAAAAAAAATCTATGTAACATTTGGCACTTAGAAAAACTGGGCTTTTATAGTTTCTTGGGTCTATACCACACAGATTTTGGTAGAGCCAAGTTTGGGCTGTACTTACACATGATCATACTACTAAGAATTCAAGAATGATTATAGATAAGCTCCATCCAACCTCACCAAGCATATTTCCTCAAATAATTGAAGATCAAAATGCAACTTAAAATATAATATAGATAAATTTAACAAAACACAGGATTTCACCAGTCATTTAGGATTCCCTCTCCTGTAATCCTGGCAGACCATATGAGGACACACAGGAACTGGAGTCAAACATCCGTCACTTTGCATGTGACCGTGGTTCAGTCCCTTTAACCTCTTCAAGTACAACAGGTGTTCAAATGCCTCTGAGGTATGGCAGAGACTAAGCAAGTTATTGTATGTATCGCACTTAGTACAGAAGATCACTGTGTGTTGGGGAAGGTAGGGAGGATGGGTGTGGCTGTTCTCCAAGCTGTTTATACACCTGATGTACGACAGATTTGTTACATTTCCTGAGATGGGTTTGAAGACTCTTCACACCAAAAATGCACATCAAGTGTTATGAAGTAACAAAACCATACACAAAAGATAATAAATAACTCATATTTATACCACACACAAGTACCCAACACCTACAAGGTTTTCATAAATAGATGTTTTTATCATGCAGCTTTCCAAACTTTTTCATTCACAGTATGCTTAATGATTCAATTTTTTTTGTCCCATGGGCCCTACACAAAAATGTGTATCTAACATTTTTATTTATTAAGAAGTTAGGGCCAAACAGCACATTATAGGGATTCATGCACTGTTTAACAGATGTTACTGTGTTTCCTAAGAAAATTGTAAATAAGCTATAGGGCACCCTGATGACTTCATTGCAGCACCCCAGGGCAACTTGGGAACCATTAGTTTAGCATTTTTACACTTTACAAAGTACTTCCACAGCTATCAGATCACTTACCTTCACCATAAACACTGGGAGACCTTGTGCAGGTAAGGAAACAGACTATAAGAAAGTGCATTCAAAATTTCATAGGTAGGAAACTGCAAGACACAAGTTTATTGAGTTCTGACTGCAAATACAGCCTCCCGCTCTATCTGTATGCTGTTTCTTCCTCTACTAAGAATGTCAATTACATTTTTCATCAGTCTTTATTGTTTTCCACTATTTCTCCTCACAAACGCTTAGTAAACGGAGATACATGAGAAATATTTCCGTGTCAGAAAACTCCTTTTCAAATTATATTTTAATTCCTCATCTAGACAAAGTACTATTCCAAAATATTTTTTGCAATAAGTGAACCTCTACCCAAGAATAAAAGAATTGCTGAAGATATATGCATGTTTCACAATAAAGTAACGTACAAGGTTTCAGATGAAATAGAAGAAAAGTTGTCATGCCAATTACAGAATGAAAACCGTAATAGGTTTTCATTCTGTAATTGGCATGACAACTTTAATATAATTATTATATTATAGCTAATAGTTATTGAAAGATTAATATGTGCCTGGCACCTTACCAATGATTTACAGAAATTGAACCTTTCCAATATCTCTGTAGTACAGGTATGATTATTACCCGCATTTTCTTTGTATTATTCACATTTTTATAGGTAAGAAACTAAAGGATCAGAAGAAGTAACTTAACCAATATACAACTGAAAAAGATCCGGAATAGCCAAACAATCTTTTAAAAGAAAACAATTTGGAGAACACGCACAACCTGATATCAAGATTTACTGTGAAGTTATAGTAATCAAGATAGTGTGATACTGGCAAAAGGAGAGACATAGATTCATGGAATAGGATAGAGTCCATTAATAGATCCATTCAGTGTATCAATTCATTTTCAACAAAAGTGTCAAGGCAATTAAATGCAGAAAGTTTAGTTTTTTCCCATAAATGGTGATAGAACATCCATATGTGGAAAAAAAATGAACCCCAACCCATACCTAGCAACAAATAGCAAAAAATTAAACTCATAATGGATCATAGACCTAAATGTAAAATCTAAAACTATAAAGCTTCCAGAAAAAATAAAAAACATAAGAGAAAACTTTAGGACAGGCAAAGATTTCTTAGCTAGGACACAAAAAGCAAAATCCATAAAAGAAGAAAAAGTGATAAACTGGACTTCGTCAAAATTTAAAAGACACTTTTAAAAATTAAAAAACAAGCCACATAGTGGGAGAAAATATTGGAAACACGTATCTGATAAAAAAAACAAAAAACTTGCTTCCAGAATTTATAAGAATACTCAAAACTCAATAAGAAAACAAACAATCCAATTTTAAAAACAGGCAAAAGATTTGAACTTACCCACTGGGTCTAGTCCTTGGTATATTCACTTTTGGGATGCCTCTTTTTTTGGAACCCAGCCACCATGATATTGGGAGATTCAAAAAGCTGCATAGGGAGACACAAGTACAAAAGGACCTACTCTCCTTCTTTCTGCCATCTTCAATCCAGTCATGGCAGTGACCAGAGTTGACCATGCAAACATCAGTACTCTAACACAGCAGTTTTGAAACTTCTTCTTGGTGTCAAGACTACTTTTCACTCTTCAAAATTATTAATGATGTTATAAGTTTTTGTTCATATGAGTTATATCTAGTGGTATTTATTAGAAATAAAACTGAAAATTTAAAATACATAGTTATTCACTAAAAATGAAACCTTTTACAGGTTAATATTAATAGTAACGTATTTTATTAATAGTTTTAATATTTTACATATGAATTTTAGTACCAACTGTGTATAGAAAAAAATTAACTTAGGAGACAGAATTACTTCACATTTTTTGCAAATCTCTTTAAAACCTGGCTTAATGGAAGATGACAAGAATCTCATATCCACTTCTGTAATCAATTTTGTTGTGATATCACCTGTCAGGTAGCCTCTGGAAAACTCTACTGCATACATATGAGAGAGTAAGAGTGAAAAAAGCAAATAAAATCCTAATATTGTTATGTAAATAGCTTTGACTCTGTGATAAAATTATTTTAAGAACTAAGGGATGGCAATGGAATCACCTCCAGGAAGGAACCCAGGTCCCTAAATGGCTGGGTAGAGCACAGCCCTCTGCAAACGGGAACACTCAGCAAGGACTACATTAAATAATATCCCATCATCTCCAGTATAAGGGATACTCCCACTATGGGAGAGGGGACTCTGCCACACCTTAAACCACTTCACCTCCTTAGCTAGCCTACAACCCAGATTCACCTCCTAGTCTCTTACTGTCTGATTCCATTTCATTTCCAGTGACCACCACATAGCCAGAAAGAGCTTCTCTCTACCACAGGACCCCAAACTTCTTCATATCTCAGAGTCCAGATCAAACACATCCCTAGCTCAGATAGAGGAAGTAGCCATACCACCATCTCAAACCAAGGCCTTTCTCCCTGAGGTTTCATCATCAGCCTCAATATTAAACCCTCCTCGGAGTGATTGACAGAGGAGATAGCCATTCCCCTTAAGATAACCATCACTCTCATCTATCAGAGTGTGTACTAGCCTGGAAGCCTGGAAAAGACATTCACTTAACAATTGACATTGGTATATCACTCAAAGTCTGAGTTACACGGTCTTTACCACAGTCACCTTGTTAAATATCCACAAAGATAAATAACAGACAATTTATTCTGTGTTATCAGACTATAGTGATAGAGGGATAGAGTGATATGTTAGTGTTTTTCATGACATTAAAGGAACTTGGTAGTCCTGACCAACTTTTGTGTAAGGAAAGAATAGAAGAGAATAGATCAGTATACAACCCAGTATACATCTAGGTACGTAATGGGTGCTGCCATTTAGTAACATCGACTTTGGGGAACTTACTTGAACTTTTGTTGGCTCAGTTTTCTCATCTGTATAATGGGGTAATAGTTTCTACCACATAGGAATATGAGGATTTAGTGGTTTAGTATTTTCAAAGTACTTAGAACTGTGCCTGGGTTATAATAATAAGCACTGTAAATATTTGCTAAACATAATATACAACATATGTATGTGTGTATTGGGTTGTGATAAAAAGTTTAGAAAAACACAAAGCTAGAGGAAGTGAGACATAAACTTAACTTCAGTGGACAGATAGGATATAGACACGCAAAAAAAGGAGTATGTGTGCTGAGGGTGAGGGATTCTAGTGTAGGGGTTTGGGTTTAAGTCTCTCCTTCCACAGTCTGGGGAAAATAAAGAGAGGGAAGAAGCACATTAAGAGGGGAGAAAGTTATTATTTTACCTAATGTAGAATTCTTTTGTATTCAAATCCCCTTTATCAGGACCCAGATGTTTTAAAACCGATGCCAAGCTGTTATAAAAACAGATGTACATGCAGGAAATACAGCACATCTAGCAAGGGAGACTGTTGGGTAATTCAGTTTGCTAACGACAAGCACTACGTAGTAACCATTTGCAGATGATCATTAAAAGATCTCCCCAACAATCATTTCTTATGGTCGTTATTGTTTTCAAAGTTTCATCTCTGAAAACCTCTTAAAGCCACTTAACCAGCTGGGCTGAAAGCAAGGTACAATTAGACAGTTATTTAACTAATATAAGAATATAACAGTTATTTAAACTAATATAAGAGGGCCCCGTGGACAGCATGGTTTAAGGATCTGCACTCCTATATGCTGGAACCCAGCACAAAGAGGATGTCTGCAATTTCCACTGACCTGCACAACAATTTGAATCATGATAAGACACTCTGAACTGGTTAAGCCTATCTAACTTAGATCACTGGACAACATTTTAAAGCCCACCATCTTGACATGAGAGCTCATCTGATAACTCCTTACTTGTGATATATGACCATCCAAAGCCACCTAGTGTGTTACTGAGCAGGAGCAAGTTTGGCGGATAACAACAAAGGTGAAGGCTGGTTGTGCTCAACTGCACTGATCTCAATATCAATGAAAGATCCTTTCCTTTAAATCAGTTCAAAAACAAACCTGCAGGGCAATTCTTTACCGGTGATATAATAATACGATTCAGATTGAGATCTTAAGGAACCGTAAAAGATCATCATCCCACAGGCTGTCTTGAGGTAGGTAATGTATTATTATAATCTCCATTTTATAGATGAACTAAAGCAAAAGAGATTAAGCAATTTGGATCATGAAACTAATACAGGGTGAGGGAAATGTCGTGCCCATAGCCAAGCATCTCAGAGAGTTCTTGGTGCTGTATTGCTTGGGATTTTCCCCATCTTCGTTTCTGTTAATCAAGAATATATTGTATCTTAAAAGTCAGGTATCAGCTAAATAGGTACCCGACTGGAAAGAGACATGTCAATTACCTGTAGGTTGGGTTGCCAGAATTACAGCCCTTATAACTGAATCCAGTTGGGGTGATATGAATATACGCTCACTGTACATTTCATGTATAAGCTAAACAATAACAGAAAATACTTTCCTTCGTACTGCCTGGTGATTCAGGTAGTGGCCATCCATCCGACTCACGGTTACGGAAGATGAGCAATAGGTTTGTCAACATTACACTTCGTGAGGTGTCAGTCACGAGCTGTTCATGGAGAAGCAAGTTGTTTTGGTTTTTCTAATGACATATTTGCATGTAGTTAGGAGGGGGTGTGCCTATTCAGATCCGTGACTATGTCACCAAGAAGAATAGCATTAGAGTGAAACCTATGAGGCAATGACCTTAAGTACAGGTGGTTGCCACAGTGTCTATTATTAGGATCAATGAGATAGAGTCAGAAGTGATGTTGCAAAATGGCAGGATGGCAGGCCAGTTTCCCCTGACAAAGTGCAAAGGCATGCTATAAACACTTGCATGAACAAACAGCCTTAGCAACAACCACAACCAGGAGAAAAATTACAGGAGGCTTTCCACAACAAAGGACGTGCTGTTCTACTGTGGTCACCCTTAAATTCATCCTTTGTTGAAGAAGATACTTAGGCTCCACGCTGGAGCTGTGGGGTCCCTCCCAGCATTCTCCCTGTGGACCAAGTGATGGAATAAATTGATTCATAGTGAATTGTTCCTTCTAGCTGGGGATCCCACATCTTTAGTTCAATAGCAGAGTTCTCCAAAAAACAATGAGATACAATAGGCCAAGCTGACAGCTGGTAACGTGGGCAGAGCCAATTCTCTCCCCAAGGCCAGTATCTGGTCTCACCTGAGGCTCCCGTTTCTTCACCTTGACAGTGATGACCATCCCTATACACAAGCACACAGTATTTCCAAGGCTGGTTTTTTTTTGTTTTTTTTTTCAAGTTATGGAAGCCAAAACCTGTTTGCTAAGTGAAATCAAAAGCTTGCGAGAAAACACATTTTGGTTATGTAACAGACACGGATGGTGCCAGACAACTGTCTGGGTTCACGTAGAGTCAGAGGGGGAATTACATAAACTGGGATAAGAGGGAATCTCGGTAAACCTTCCTGCCTCCATCACCCTATGACTCTACTAGTGCTCTCTCCCCACCCACCCCCGCCTCCAGGTGGGAGATTAATCACCTCTGCATTGTCATTAAGGTGTGCCTGCTCTGATTTCTGCCTTCTCACATCAAAGCCCATGCAATTCAAAAACATTTGTTAATTCAACAGAAATGTCTACTGAACACCTCTTCAGTTCTCTACAAGAATGGGGTGATATATAAAAAGGCGTAAGATGATAACTGAGTAAGCTCAAACAATTTTCTAGGGACTGAGGATGCAAAAGGTGACTAAGACATGGTCCCATGTTTCCGGGGGGTATGTGTGTGTGTGTGGGGGGGCTCACTATCTAGTGTGGACAGTGTGGAGCCTGATAAAGGTGAATGCCACAGGGTCAGCGCTCTACTGAAGGTAGCCATGAGTGTAGAAACCACAAGAAATTTCCTGTACTGCCGAGGTATGTTTATGCAATTTCTCCCGCCTTGACTATTGTCGTCAGAGGGTCCCCACCCCACACTGCTCCCTCCATCTGGTCAGGTAAGAATCAAAGAAAATAATGATAGGTGGGGTTCTGAGTGATAAGACTTGGTGTACGTTTAGGTAAGCTAGTAAAGCCTATTTGTGAAAGAACTTCCTGTAAACAAGTGTCCATGACTGTCTCCAGCTCATGATGAATAAATGAAATAATTTATCACAACAGAGACTTGGCCGGAAAGAAAGTGGCTCACACAATAATATGTCTTTTATTTTTCCTGTTCTGGGGTGTGGTTAGGTGACTTTCCCTTGGTTAAGGGACTTTTGGGTCTGGGTGCATAAGCTTAAGTGCAACTGCAAAGTTGAAAGGACCCAGCCAGGAAGTTTTTGTGATTTGATAGGGAAAAAAAAAAATCCCTTGAAGTTACAAAATGAAAAACACACATGCATGCAAACATACACACACATACACAACCTCGATGCAAACATTTTTAGCTAATTGGCTTGCATTTTAAATCTTGAGATTCTTTTTGGGGATAGCTTATTGGGAAAGCTTTTCCTAATATTTTCTCATTAACAGATATTAAATAAAACACAACTACAGTTAAAGATAATGTGTCTCGCTTTACTTCCCCACCTTCTTACCAGTTTAGAATACTCTGTAGCCAAACAAAGTCCTATGAATATAGAAATGTTCATGCCATTCTTTTTTTAAACTTTTGTTCTTCAGATCTTCCAATTCTATATAAAAGTTTTTAAATCCTGCAAAGTGGTTTTCTTTTTTTTTTGCTATGGTTTCTCTTTCTGCTTAGAACAATAAAAAACACGCCACTTCCTTCTCCATCAGATTTTAATAGATTAATTTAAAAACGTAATCTGTAAATTAGCTTCAAATTTAAACCTGAATTTGAAAACTCAAAGAGGAATATTTGTGGTTTTAAACTATCTCCAGAAGTGAGGGTCAGGCTGGAGGACAGAGACCGGGGAAAGGAAGAGAGAGCCTCCCTCCCCACCCAGTATTCTCCCAAATCTTGATTCCATTAAGTTCACTAGCACTTCTTTTTGGAAAAAAAATCAGATAATTACAGGTGATGGAATTATCTATATGAGTGATTAGGAAATACTGACCAAGTGTCCTTTCTAAATTAGAGCAGGAGAAAAAGGACAGAGAAAGCATAGCAATTCCTCAGGTTTCTTACTGCTTACTCTCTATAATCAATTTATTGTGTGTGCTCTCAGCTTTTTCCCTTTATCAAAAAAAAAAAAAGAAGAAGAAGAAAAAAAAGAGGGAGAGAAAGGAAGTAATTTTGGGGAAAAATGTGAGAAATTGAAAAATAATAACAGTAATACATTGTGTAGTGCTTACACTGTGCCAGGCACGCTTCTAAACACTTTATACGTAACTCATTTATATCTAACAATTCTATGGGATTGAGAGGATTGATTATTCAGCACATTTTACAGGTGAGGAAATGAAGCACAGAGAGGTTCAGTTTCTTGTCAAGGAGACACAGCTAGTAAGCTTGTATTTGAACTGAGGCAGTGCAGCTCCAGAATCTGTTTTGTTTTGTTTTCTTTTGTTTTGTTTTGTATTTTAACCATGAGGCAGCATTACCTCTTTACACTTTAACTCCCATTTCACAAGAATGTATTGAGCTGCGTATGCAGAGCAGGATGAATGGGGAAATGAGCAAGAATATTCGAAGGAAGTTAAAATAGGAAGGGGCTAGGGCTAGATGGGCCACCAATTAAAGGGCTGAGGGATTGGTCATAGCTGATCCAGGTTTCCCAATTAAATAGTCTAGAATCAATACTGATTTGAATGTCCAGGGAAACCCAGAGGCCGACTTACTTTCTAAGATCTTACTTTCTTGGAGCTGGAGAGCAGCTTGGAGCCTCCCCAGAGAGTTTCCTTGTGGAGTTAGCCCTGTGTAAGGGAGTGTTTCCTGCTCCAGGCCCCCAAAGCTGCACTTCAGCTCCCAAGGGGTGAGGTCCAAGCTTGATTGTTCCACTTGAACTTTGGACATGACCCAACTTCTTCCAGAGCAGCATCCACAGCAGAACGCGTGCGGAGCCCCTCTGCTTCTATAGTCACCTTGTCTTTCTTTTATGACTGTCCTGAGACACATATTTTTCTCCTCCATTCATACAACAGACAACTATCAGCCCTGGAAGAGGCCTGGGTGAAGGTTTAGTTGGGGCTTTGCAACCAGGGCTGGGAGTTATTGCAAAGGACCATTTGTCCAGACTGAGGAAGGGAGAGCAGCAGAGATTCCTACACTGATTGTTCAAAAGGAGGTGTGGAGTTTTTAAAAGTTTTAGAATTGATGTTTTGGTTCAGCTTCTTCGTTGCATAGCCAGAAGGCTGAGGCCCAGAGGCCTCCTCCAGCAGCCTTCATCCACCGAGTTCTGCTTTCCCCTGCTAGCCTGGACCTTCCTTCTTTCCTCCTCAAGCCTCTGTAGAGGAAGTAATTAAAACTGACAGGACAAGGAACTTCCTCCTCTGCTCTCTCTCACCACTTGAGTTTTGTTTTCTCCGTGTATGGGGTCCTCCCAAGCCTGTCTCTTCCCCTTCAAGCCTGAAATTCAGGCTCTGTCCTCAGGTGCTTCACTGAAATAGCAGGTCCTGGAGGCAGTTACTCCAGCTATTGATCAGCTCCATGGTCTGCCTTTCTGCTGACTGGTTTCCTTTATGTGATCATCAAATAATGTTTCCTGGTCAATTTTCTTTATGCTTAAATCTCTCCCCTCTGTCTCAGGCCACTGACAACTTAGTTTGAATCTTACTGCGCCAGCGTGTAGGAGGGACCAGCAGGGCACACATCATTTTTCAGGCAGGAATGGGAGCCGAGACTTTGTTGAAAGGCACAAGGCTTGTTAGAAACAGAGCACTGACCAGAATCTCAATTTGAGACCGTGTACAGTTTTTCTGTGACTCTACTAGTTTATCCATTACACCAGAAGTTCTCAAATTCTGCTTCAAAAGTGAAACTGAGATGATTTTTCCACTAACATAGGATAGTGGTGGTCTTCCACAGAAGCAAAAATGATAGTGGGGATATTTTCATCAATTTTATTTGTTTCTTCCACAAAATTTTCTCAACTTTTAAAGATACCTCCTACTGCTTATCTGAACAAAATAAATAACTCATAATGAAATATTATCAAATATAGATAAATATATCTAAGTATTTGATATACCCAGTTTTTCTTTTACTATTTTAGAAATACATATATAAAATAGAATTATAGCTTCTGCTAATAAAATTACTACTTGCTAAAACGGAATTTATTACAGCAATATTTAATTTTATGGTTTTCCCATGGGAACCATTGGACTAAATTTCTTTAAGGAGAGGGAGGGTGGTGGGGTGAATTTTATTTTTCCTCACTAGAATAATTAGAATGCAAGGTCAGCCTTGGGCGGTTTGGATCTGAGCACCTGGCCTGGCTGCCAAGGATTTGGGAGCTTCTTCTGTGTAGCTAGGGAGGTGAGGGGCCGAGGGTAGGAGGAAGCATGTCGGTGGAGCCAAGGAAGAGAAGAGGCCAGAACTTAGCTGCGTGAAGACCGCATAGCTTCTCCCTTCTACCTCAAGCTTTTTGATTTACCTTTTGCTTGATGTCTGCCCCTTCTCTTTTCTCCCACTAGGCTCCTGCAGATGATGATTATGTTCAGCTCCCACTCCCTGAATTACTCGGGAAGAGGCAGCACATGCTGTGACTGGCCTCAGGTCCTCACCCCTCCCGGGAGGGGCCGGCACCTTGGCTATTACAGTCTAGTGTCTCCTACTCACTTTCCATGATGCCAACACCTTTGGAATAAAAGTGGGGAGACAGTACCAGTTGCCTGACCACACATACTGTTTGGATATTTTGTGAGTTACAAAGATATTGAAAACATTCACAAAATAACCACTTTGTCCTGCAACAAACTGTGAAAAGGCAAAGGCACCAAGAAATACTCCTCATTCAGGCTTCCATTGCTAGATTCTCCTCTGCCTTGCACAAGTATTAAACTCAATAGCAAACCTACTCGATAGCAAACCGTCTGTTCCTCCCGGGTGTACGAAAAACGAGAAAGGTCACCCACTGATTTCAGTAGTGAAACTTTTGCTCATGGAAGGCCAGACGTGCAGTGTGGTGGGCAGTGTGCAGACGAGCAGGAAGCTGCGTGTCTAGAGGTACTTGTCCTTCATGAAGCTGGAGGTGGTGGCCACTTGCGTTGATGGGCAGTACTACCCCCCCACACCCCCACCAACAAAATCAACAAGTTCTCCTTGAAATTTTGAAGCAAGACTTGTGAGGGATGCTGCCTCTTCTAGAGGATGTAAGCTTAAGTTCATCTTCAGAGTAAGAGGAGAGCAAGGTTCCTAAAGCAGCCGTAGACAGACTCCCTTGCAGAGCTGGCCAGCTCTGGGGTGCCTGAGAATCACCTGCTGTGATGCTCACACTGCTTCTCCCACCCCCATTCGGATTTAATTGATTCGGGTTTGGGGGTCAGAGCTTTGAGATTTTGTACACCAACCCAGCTGGTTGGAATGGGCAGCTAGAGTTGAGAACCACTTGTCTGGAGTCCCTGGTCAACTGTATGACTCTCTCAAAGCCTCACTCAGAATTATGACAGCTCCTTTAAGAGCAAAACAAAAGAACCACTTTTCACTTATTTGGTGCCAGAGACCATGTTCCCCCGATACCTCATTTTATGCACAAGCTCTCAATACAGGAAATGGTGCAGCTCCTAAGGAAGAGGAGGCCTGAGTTCTCAAGAAGCTTAAACTTACCCAGTCACTAGGCTGAGGCACAATATGGAACACAAACGTCCTGCAGCTCAGACTCAAGGACAGAAAGCCCACAGTCCCCAGGCAAGTTATTTAACCTATCTGGCCTCAGAGTCTTCTCCTGTAAAATCAAGTGTCTGACTCACTAGACAATCTCTGAACTCTTTTTAGCTTTAAAAAAATGTGTGAGTTTATGGTGTTTTATTCAGTGCATCTGATCATTTCAATCTGTAGTAACCTGTTCTTTCCATCTCCAAAACAGAAATGAAACACATCATCTCCAGGAGGTCTGACGTACAAATTCTTAGTTCTAAATGCCAAACGATGTCTAAACTCTTTCTGTAGCTAAATTTCACCTTAAATGTATGCGTTGGAGCAAATCAAGTCTGGTCAAGGCTTACGCTGGAGGAAGGTAACCTGAGACCTGGCCTGTTTTACTTCCTCCAAAGGACATGCTCTGAGGGAGGGAAATGGGACTGGGGCACAATGCCTTCTCCTCTAAGTGCCCCAGTGTGCGGTATTACTACTGATCCCGGAAAGACCAGCTATGCTCTTCCTGGTGCATATTTCTTGAGACATTGCTAAAGAATATGAACTTCCAAAGGCAGATTTCAAGGCTTGAGCTTCCAGGTCTGCTTGATTCACATGCAAATCTGGCCACACCTGCCATCTGTCACCAGACAGGAAAGGGACAAGATGAAGTGGTACCCAAAGCCCTAGGAATTTAAAATTTGCAAAAGTGAAACCGGCAGTTTGCCATCCTGTCTATGCACATGGATTTCATTTTCTGACTACTATTTTTTGTAGAAAGTGTAATTAGCTGTCTGCCTCTATTACTATCTCTAGGCAAATCATTAATAGCCAGCTCTATCACTTAACAGTATTTATAGTGCTTGAACTTTTAATCCCTAAAAACAAAAAAATCTCACAATAGATAGGTAGATTTGTATTTATATGTATATGTGTGTGTATATATATATGTATGTATTTTTTAATGTGAACACATACATACATATCATCATCAAAATCAATATCAGCGATTCATTTTATTGAGAAACTTACAAAGTCTCTACCCTCAAGAAGCTTGCAATATAGAGGAGAAAGAGAGAGAATACAGAATATTCCTGAAAAGAGATGGATAGCCAGGGATAGCATAAGCTGTCGGTCCCCAAAGTGTAGTCAAGGACTTCTAGGGGACCCTGAGACTCCTTCAGGGAGTCCACCAGGGAAAAACTATTTCCAAAATGTTACTCTCTTTTTTACTTACATTGCTCATGAGTATGCAATGGAGTTTTCTAGAAACTATATGATCTGTGATATTGTAAACAAATTGAATGCAGAAGCAGATAAGAAATCCAACACACAATGGGATTTATAGATGATGTAATACAGAATTGTATACCTGAAATCTATGTAATTTTACTAACAATTGTCACCCCAATAAATTTAAAAAATAAATTAAAAAAAAATCTAGGCAGAAACAAACAAACAAAAAAAGAAATCCAGCTTTCTTTTACTAAGCCAGAAATTAAAGAGACAGGCAAAAATGAAAAAAAAAAAAGTCACTCTTCTCATTAAATATTTTGGTTTTGAAATTTTTGCTTTCTTTTTCAGTAAAAACATATTAGCAATGTTAATATGTAATGAGCTTATTATTTTTAAATGATTAATAATTTTTTCAATTTATCAATTTTAATTTCTAATACAGTAAATATCAATTGATACAATCCACAAAAACAAAAGTTTTTGGGGTCCTCCAATGTGTTAAAAGTGTAAAGGATCATGAAACCAAAAAGTTTGAGACTTTCTAGCCTAGACTAAGTTTCTTTGCCTGGAAAGTTCTTTTTCTTCTCGTCTCCATATATGCAGGTTTTTACCTATTTGATCAAGAGTCAAGGCCACTCTTCTATGAGGCCTTTTGTGATTCCCCTCTCCCTTCCTCAGCCACATTGAAACGGCCTAATAATTATTCAGACACCTGAAATGCACCAAGTACTGTCCTAGGAGCTTGCACGTACATTAGATGTTACCTCTCACTCATGGGATCACCTGCTCCCCTATTTCTCATGGGATATTCTTACTTGGTAAAATGTAGGCTATCATCTCAAATGAAAAGCTCCTTGAAAGATCTATGCCTATTTTATCTTTGAGTCCTAAAAACGGATAAGTGACTAATGAATGTTAAATGACAAAATAGTGATTTAGACATGAACTGTATAGGAATTCAGAAGAAACACCTACTCCGAGGAAGTGTGATGAAGAAAGTGAGATTTGTGGTAGATCTTAAAGACAGGAGAGGGCTTCCATTAGTAGAATGAAAGATGGAGGATATTTCAAATGTGAGACTGACATGATCAAAGGCACAGAGCTAGACATTCTCAAAGTACATGCAAAAAACGATGAAAAGATTAATGCTGAAACAAGCATTATTAAGATTCATATGAGGAAATGTAAAACGGCAGGTAAAGAAAGAGTTTGGATAGCTTGGTAAAGTTATTTTTGTAAACATAATGTGAAACAATGATCACATAAAGACTTCTGGTTTCCTAAAGATGAGAAAGAGAGAAATATTAACATAGCTTATATTCTAACATGAAAACTTAGCATTAACAGTAAAACTAAGCCAGAATTCAGCAGGGAGATAAAGGAAGATCACTTCCTACATAGGTCAAACCCACCCTGGTCTTGTGTTAAGAGACTCAATGTTCAGCTCTCTAATACATAATATACTTTCCTGAAAATATCATAAGTTCAAACTTTGAAATATTTTTTAAATCATATTTTGTGAAAACTTTATTAAAACAAAGTTACTAAAAATGGTATATTATTTTTTTTTAAACCTGTTTTCACAAAATAAGTAACTGAAAGAAACACTTCAGACATTTCAAAGTAATTTTTTACACTAAGTGAGTACCTCTTCTTTATAAACAAAATAATATTTTCCTGACAGATATGCCACAGTTTCCATCCCCACACAAAGTTCTGCAAGTCTTCAAACATTTGGAAGATTCAAATATTTAAGACTGTGTAACCAATTCTATAGGGCAGTAAAGTTAAATTAAAATGTAATTTGCTTTTTCGTATATTTCTAATACATTACCAATTGACCAAAAACCATTTTAAAAAGTAAAGAAAGCTGATGCTCAACATCTCTGGAGTGGACTGGGAAGTTAAAGAGGCAGAGCCTTGCTTGATCTCAACAAGAGAAAGGTGAGGTAGCGTGTACGTGTACATATCCCTCCGTATGGCAGCTATTGTCCAGCCACTAACCTGCTAACTGTGTTCTATTTGCTTTGAGTTTGTTTTGATAATGTAACAACAACCAGAACATTTTTTTTAATGGGAAGGGAATGGTTCAGATGAAATATGAAACCTGATGGAACTACATGAATATTTGTTACCAGTAGTTAAAAAGAGTTGTAAAATTTTGAGTTTTCTTTAGTATATTTTAGATATAGAGACTAGCCAATACATATTTAAACAATTAGGGAAACCATTTCTTGATAGTGTCATTCATTATAGACTTTTTCTTATAAAGAGTTCATTGAAACTATATTGTATCAGAGGCCATGAAAACAAAAAAGAAAATAAGCTTATAAAATTATGTATACTGTTATCCCATTGATGGAACAGAATTTTTCTCTAAGTTTTCAGAAAATGCCTCTCTGATTTTTACTTCAGTACCACACATAATTCTATAGGGAAACATTTGCCATTTTCCAAACCAAACATTTTGAAAGTTCTTCTTAAATAAAATAAACTTTGCTTCTCTGCACTGGCACGCAACTGTTTTATTATATGTGTATACACACACACACACACACAGTGACACACAGAGGGAGCAGAGGGAGGGAAGGTGAAAGAAACAATGGATTTAGAGGCAGAAACCTCTAGAGACAGTTATGATTCTGTTTACACAATTGTATGACATGAACAAAGTCACTTAATTTTCCTGTACTACTAAAATTTTCTTTTTTATAAATCAGTTGTAGTAATAAATAACCTCTCTGCCTACCTGAAAGAATCATGGTAATACAGATGACATACAGGAAAATATTTTGTACAAAGACATGATTTTCATAGAACATTTAAATATATTTCTTATGCTTTAAGGGCTCAGTTTCAATAAGTGCTATCTTTGTTAGGCAAAAATTGAGTTACGAAACTAAAAGTACAACTTTCCATATGATGTGGAGTTTCCTGTTCTGTTTTACAGAGCCATGTCCCAGATGGGCGACCATTTATTACCATATGACCAACTCAAGCTTTGATTATAGTTATTAGGACATGAAAATATTGACCAAGCTGAGGTCCCTGTTGTGAAATATAAGGACCATGAAAATCTGAAATGTTATGGGGCATCATCCCTCACTCATGGGTCCTAATAGCAAAGGAGGTTGAGGGTAATTTCCACAAAATGATTAGAATTGGGAACAGAAGGTTAAATATTACTTTACTGATCAATTTACAAACCTATGATCTGTGCTGTTACAAGGAAATCATGCTGAGACCTAGACTTTCGCGTACCCATGCAGATGACCGGAGGCCAGTGAGTAGGAAGCCCATCCTTCCTGGGCACCACCCCTGGAGGCTGCTAGGCTTCATTCCAGGTGCCTGCCTGCTCCACTGCCCTGGCCTGGTACCTTTGTGATTACCCAGGGCCTGGGGCAGGACCTCCCTCCTGAGGGAGTCCATGCTTCAAATTTTCCTTTACTCACAAAGACCTTCTCATTGTCTGTGAAATTCCTTCTCTGTATGCTGGTTCCCTGTGCCTAATACAACTGACAGTCAACTTACCAAGTGGGTCCAAGGGTCTCACACTGAAATGACTACAGGGGTCAGACAGAAAAAGTGATGGTAAAATAGGTCAGGTGAGGCCTGTCACCCTAGGGAGCGACTACACCATGGGAGCGTGGGTCCATGGAACCAGTGACCTCTGAGCTGTAGCTAGTTATAATGTTATAGAAACATAGGTGACAGTGGGGCCAGAAATTATCAGGAAAAATCTGGATTTGTTTAAAATCTTGACTTTATAAATGTTGGCAAGTAAATCAAAGTACTTTCTGAGTTTTTAACATTTGCTTGTTTGTTTTAAACTCTCAGTAGACAAAATAAAACACATCAACAGGCCATATTCAGCCAACAGGCAGCCACCCTTCCATTTCTTATTTAATAGGCTTCAAAACGGAGAATGTCAAAGGAGAACACCCCTCCCCAACACACATTAAGGCCATCGTCGTCCTGTGAGTTAAAATATGTGCAGCATAGGGATGGCCTCTTGATGCACCGTTTTTCTTTGCTGGGAATCGAAAGGAGCCAATTACGGTGAGTACGTCAGACTAGACTGGAGGGAAAGGTGACCCCGTGCCACAGAGGAGGAAATATTGTGGGAAATTGGGTCCCCGTGGTTTCCCCTCACCTGCTCTACTGACAGATCCAGCTGACTCTGCACTAAACCATCCTAACGAACTTCAGCCATGGCACAGACACCATATTGTTTCACTACAGGGTGATGTATAGTCCCACCCCAGGTGTCCTGAGAGTCTGGAGTCTCTAGGCTAAGGGAGAAGAATGTACACCAGAGGGCAGGACACACACAAGTCAACACACAAGCCCCAATACCCAGATGAGGAAGTCATAGGTCATTTAGCAAGTTATTAGCAAAGATAGAAATAAGAGCAGACTTCATTATTTCCAGTTAATCCAAAAGATTATCACTAATTGAGAATCACAGAGTGGTTACCTTATGTGGGACTTGGGGTTATCTTGCCTTGCCTGTTCATTTTTCAGATAAAAAGATCAATGCTCAGAGACTCTTCTGAACGCAACTACATCAATGCCACATGCATTGTTTACTGTCCTAGACAAATGCATTGGAGAAGATATGTCCTCTGCTGGGTCCCCTCCATGTAAGTATAGACTTTACTACATGTGGTATAAATGTCAGGCCAGCCCTTCTCAGAAATGGAGAAGCTCAAGAGATATTATCAGTGGTCAATATAATATTCTATCACTGATTAAAAATACCAACACCCAATAATTGTTTCCATTTCAACTAGAAACTAGTCGAGTGTGGCAAATGTGCCCTTGTTACTCAAGAGGTCTCTGGAAAGCATGGCTCTGCTGTTTGCAACTTTTGAAAAGCAAAGAATGACTCAACCAAAAAATATGATTTGATTCAATTAATCACCTTGCAGAAACCACCTTTAAAACCAGTGAGCCTATGAATTGCAAATGGGATCTCAACAAGTCTGGAAGTCAGCCATAACAGGCTTTCTTTAAAGAGAGCTAGTCTGTCCACAGCCATGGAAAAAGCAAGGTCTAAAGTTCATAGACCAGTATGAGCGACCTGTCTGGCAGTTCTGCCATGGCTGGGGAAGGAGCCACTCTTCTTATGTAATGGGAAACAGGCTTACAACACAGGGCACCAAGAGTGGCTCGCAGTGAAAGCGACGTGTGCTGTATGGTGGCTGTCACCCACAGGAACTGGTTTAACAGTCATGTCCTGCTTTGTTAGCATCATGTTGTACCAGGAGGGTTTAGAGATCTTTCACTATTATTCCCGAAAACAAACAAACAAGAAAGATTGTTAATCAGATCAGTACTGACCCTCCCATTTAACTGAAGGAAAAACTAGGGTGTGAGCATTTGGCCTTTCCAGTCCCCTTCCAAGAGGAGTCACTTAGAAGCATCACACCTGGGATGTTGTAGCCCAGCCCCCTGGTCACAGCAGTGGCCCCCTAAATTGTGATGAAATGTAGCAAGTGATGCAGAGGATCCAGATCTAGGAAGGAATCAAGTTTTAGTTTGGGTTGGTTATTTTTATTTTTATTTATTTATTCATTTTTGAGCAGGGGAGTAGTCTACTTTTAGTTTGGATTGGTTAATTTTGTGTGGGGAGTAGCCTCTACTATCTCAGAAGTGGAGGTTTTGATCTTAAATTATGTCACCCCAGAATATTTTGCTTCTTTTTTCAAACCATCATGGGACTATACTCTGCATTATGAACAGTTTCCAAGTGTGACTTCAACTGGAAACTATTAGCTCATTCAGGCACGATCTGTCATTTAACAAAATGCTGCTTCAGTGTAGTAAATAAATGTGCTTTCAGGGTGCACTATATTTAACATACACAGGAGTTCTTCATTCTTCCCACAAAAAACTGGCCTATTACCTATTACCACGTGCTCAAAAGGGACATAGCAACTATTCAGGTCAAGTTTTGTAGAGGGGAAAACAAAGTGTGACGTGCCTCATAAAATAGAATCCTTCGCAGGTGTATAGTCAGGGTATAAGAAGCATTTTCTTATAACTAACATAATCCTCACAGCCACTCCTGTTCTACAGATGAAGCACCAGAGACCTGTGAGTGTTCAGTAACTTGCTCAAAGGACCCGAGCTTCTAAAATGTTCAGAGCCTGACAATGCCTCCAGCTCTGCTTCTCCTTCAAACACATGCTCCTTCCTCCCTAGCTCTACTTCCCCAAGTAAAGAAGGAAGCCAGGCTTTCTCCATCTAGTATGCATCTCTAATTATAAGAAAAATGCCTTCAAGCCCTTTCCACAACAAGACCTTCCCAGGCCCTAAATTTTTGGTCAAATCATAAGCACCACTCCTGCCTAGTTCCCTGCTCTCTCCCCAAACCAAGCAGGATGTCTGTCTCTTATAGCAATAGACATTTGTGAAAGGCAGGAAGGGAGGGAGGGAAGGAGGGAGGAAAAGAGGAAAGAAAGAAAAAAGGGAGAGAGGTGAGAAGGTAGAGAGGAAGGAAAGAAGGGAGGAATCTTAGAAAATTCATCTTCTCTCATTACCACAGCAGCTAACCATACCTAAGTGTTTTTAAGCACTTACTATGTGCTCATACTCTGCTAGGATGTGAGATATGCTCATCAGGGGTCACACCATCAGGAAAATGATAATAAAGTGAAAAGATAACAAAAATAGATCAACTAGAGAAAACAACAAGACAGACTGTCAGAGTGAGGAGTTCAGAGACTGGAGAACTGTGAATCAGGAGAGGCCCCAGGCCCTGGGGGAGCCCAAAGCTGCCCTGAGATCTTGCTTAGGGGACAAAAGAAACTAGCCTCTCAGGAGTGTAGGCTGACACAAGAGGAACTTGATTCCCTTGTTTTATATGATTTATGTGATTTATGTGTTTTGCATGTGACAGGCCGAGAACACCACAAGGTGACACTGGCTATTCTGTGGGTACAAACTGACTCTGTGAGTCATTGCTAGAATGTCAAAAGGATTTCTTGCTCAGGAAACAGTCTCTGTCTCTGTGTTTATGATCAACAACTTAGACAAACAGAAGTCTGAAGAGCAAACAAGTCGGCACAGAACGCTGGGCCCCTGGATGCAGGCTGTCCCCCACTTACGGTGACAGTCCCCTTAGCCTCCATGCATCAGGCCTTTCACCTCTGCAGTGAAGTGTGTGACTTCTCCATTTCTACCCCTGCTCTTTGCTCAGCGTTTCACTCCAGAAGGATTGACCAACATTGATCTAAACACAATGCATCCACGATAAGATTATCTTAAAATAGTAATAATAATTTGTGGAATGGATTTGTCATTTCCGCACAAAAACATTGCAAAAATCCCGATCCAAGTCACTGTACATAATTCTCATTGGGCAGATTATGACATATATAACTTGAAATTGAAAATGACATTCTTCACAGGAAGAAAGGTGATTATCATAACTTAGGTTGAAATAGTTTGAAAAGATAGGGTTTATGTCTTGCTGGACAAACATGCGTAACTTGTAATCACTTAGTATTTTGGGCCTCAATTTTCTCATGAATATAATGCTTACGTGGAGAGAGGAATGATTGCTATCCCTTCCCTTTCAGCTCTGAGATTCAGTGAATCTGATTTCTTTTCTATCCCTCAACTAGAAAACAATACTCAAAGGCACATTGTCTCCTCTTGAGGGACATTCCAGACCCTGAATATTTTGAATAACCAGAGAAGCAACATCAGCCTGCTTCTCAGGACACTCTTGAATAGAAGACTATTATCTCTCTCCCTATAACTGAGCTCAAGCAAAAGACCTGGAGATTTGAAGATGCTACCAGCATATTTATTTTGGTAACATTTGTTTTGTTTGATAATAGCTGAAGTATTATCATTTTTGTCCTAAAAAAAAAAAAAAAAAGAAAGAAAGAAAAGAAAATCAAATAATTCTGCAACCAAATGTTCAAATGTTGGGGGAAAAGAAAAAGCCGCAATCTTTGAACTAGAAGACCTGGATTTTAGTCTCGGATTTACCACTTTTGATTTTCAACACTCACAAGTGTTACTCTCTTGGAAAGAGGATGGGGAAGGAAGAATGCCTTCCATGTCTCGCTCATGGGTTTGCCTGAGTGACACAGGAAATAATTAATGTAAAAGTGCTTCGTAAAACTTAATGTGTTCTACAAATGAAAGGGATCATACTTATTTTTTTTATTGTGAACCATTGTCCATGTGATTAGAGAAAGCTGGATCTATAAATACAGTAATAGCCTAAACATATATTACAAACCTAAACCTAAAAGTTAATGCCTTTAGCAAAGGAAGCATTGTTTGTATTATTAGCATTATGGAGACAACAGAGAGAATTCAATGTTAATCAGAAGAAAACTTGTCAGGGGGAGCTCCACCCTTTAAATGATCATTAAACCTATGACAACACAGGCAACGAAGCAACTGGAACACCTCCTACAACTGAAGCAACGTGGGTGACAGTGGCATAACTCACCCTTTCCTTGGTATCGAGTGCAGCTGCCACCAAGAACAACACCCGTGTGCAAATAATAACATCCCCAACATGGGTCATCATCACCCTCTCACGAAGAGCAATCCCTGGATAGAGACCTGGATGTCATGGTAAATCTCCCCTCTAAGAATCTTGGTCAGCTAAGGAGACCTCTCGAAAAGCTGCACTTCAACAGCTATTTGCTCTTCAAGCCACATAGGAACTTTTGAGGCAGAAGGGAATCCCTCTCTAACCTCGGTTGGCACAATCACGACGAGCAGCATGACAAGTCACTGGTCAAAGACAATGGTTGCGCCAAGCTGCTCTTGACTTTGCACATCTTGCAGGACAGAACTTTCCCTGAAATCCTGAAGCTCAGATGTTTACAATTATAGGCAAGGAGGCTCACAGAGCCAGCCTCATGGATCACTTGTGTTTTATTTTTGGTTTTATTTTCATTAGATGCAACACAGAACTGAACCATGAGCTTTTCAAGGAGTTGCACAACCTCAGCTTTCAGACATTGTGTTTCATGGTCATGGAAAAAAAAGTAATTGGATTTAATAGGTTTTCACAATCACATTATCTACTTAACCTTCCAAGATCATTACTCATTTAATTATAAGCCCCAAGGTAAGATCATAGGGTAGGAACTACACTAGGCAGTCATAATGATAATAAAGCAGATTCTTCACAATGGATATAAAATCTAAGCACAATATCAAAAGTCATTTCAAGTGTTCTGGTTAAGCCCCTAAGAGTTAAAATAACTGCACTCCTTTGATAATTATTCCCATTACAAAATGGATACTTACATGTTAGATAAGTTTGTATACATACACACACACACACGCACGCACACACACACACATGCCTAAAACATTATATAGGTCTCAAGGGACAAGATCTAAGCCTCAAGCTGTGGGTGACAGGCTTTTCTTCTGTTATGCTGGAGCTTTGTGCAAATACTCTCATCCCTTATAGAAGAGTAATGACAACTAGGAATTTGGAGGTCCATCAGAATATTGAGCCCCCATATCAGGGTGAAGAGCACACAGAAAAGCAGCCTGTACCAGACAAGGGTGCTTCTCTCCTGTAGGAAGAGGATTTTTTGCTCAGCTGTAGAGTACCACAACAGGTCATTCAGGTTATAAGAAACCTTAATTAGCTGTTCTACAAATGAGAGCATTCTTCAATCTCCAAAAGATGCTTCCCATCTTGACACGGTCTAAAGGAAAATCCCGAACGAAAGGCTTACTCTCAGTCTGGTTCTTATTCTCTCATTTACTTCTGTTGGGTTAAAGAAAAACAAAGGCACATTTTTTTACTCTCTATACAGAGCGCACTATAATTGGATTCCTCGTTCCTGTTCCGAGCCAAGGCAGCAGATCCACCTTGCTTCTGCCAAGTTTTTTCTTCAAGCTGCAATGTCCTTGTTTGTGTTCACTCCCAGTGTTCCAGGTTACACTGTCAGGCCAGGCTCAAACTGTCCCACATCCTCCCACAGAGGTCTTGATTTGTTGTTGAGAAAGGCTGAGCATGAGGGTGAGCATTGTGTGTCCACAATGCAACTCAAATGCTGCCCCAGAAAGACGAGGGCCGAGTCACAGGGTAGCAGCAGAAGTGACAGCTGTAAATGAGCTGACTGACGGAGAATAACCACACCAACGTGTGACAAATACTGTCACCCTCTCTAGACTTCAAACAGACTGAAGAACCAGGACTGGGAAGGACTTTCCTGATCTGCGTCTGGCAGCTTTTCTGAAATCAACCAGAACCTGACAAGCAAAGAGAGTCACTGATCTTGGGTTCTTCTGCAGTGACTTTCTGCAGCAGATTGATGAAGAAAAGACAAAAAAAAAAAAAAATCTGTCTTCCATGAAAAACCAGTTTATATGTCTTTCTAAGTTATAGTAGAACAAAGAAAAAGTACATGCTTCTGATAAACCATTTCTTTTAGAGGTATGTGGAAAGAGAAAATATTGTAATATTAAAACCTTATTTATTCTGTAAAATTGTTAAAAATCCATTTTACATTAGGCTATTTGTTAATGAGGTAGCCAAAACAAAAAAGATTTGGATAAATTATTCTTTAAATTTTCAAAAGGATGTTTTCAGGTAGAGGTTGGTGTTTGGTTTCTTAGTTGCTACAACTGAGAAACCACACCAGAAGATTCTGTACACCCCACACCAGTGCTCACTCCAGTGGCACAGGACAGCCACAATTTGTTCCCATCGTCATCTCCTCGCTGTCCTACTCCACCTTTCCCACCCTTGACCTGTGGTCAATACAGGCATAGTTCACTTTCATTGTCTCCTTTCCAAAAGCAGTCCACTTTCCTCAGTGTGCCTCCCAAAGCATCATTTCCAATATCCTGACCCTAAGCTTGCTGTGTAGTATCCGGGCATCAGTGTCCCAACAACAGAGCCACCGTCAAGAGATTTCAGGAGGACTGTCTGCTCCAGGGATAAGACAGGCTGAGCTGGGCAGGCGCACCTTATGGAGGTTCAGAAATTCAGGGGGTCCTAGAACCACCCCATCCTCCCAATGCCCCTCCAGTAGAGGGACTTTCCCCATCTTTGTATTCACCACCCTCGTCCACATCCACATGAAATGTTCTGGAACCATTTGCCTTGATTTTCACAATAATCTTGTTGGATAGGGACTGTTCATCTTGTAGACAAAAAAACCTGAGGTTCAGAGGTGCTGAGTGATTTAACTTCAAGTCACATAGCTAGTAAGTGGCAGAATCAGGAATCAAACTTAAAACTTCTGCCTACATGTCCACTGCTTGCTCCATACATCACCCAGCCTCTTGAGGGTCAAGTGGGAAGTATTTTTCCAAGAAAACTTCTGGTGGTATCACAACAACAACAAGTCTTGAACACCCACCATATGCAAAACCTGCCCTGGCTTCCAGGGGGAAGATGTAGCAATGCAAAGATGTATGCAACCTTGTCCCTACTCAAAGGCGTTCAGTAAAGGGAAGGGAAGAAAAGTCATTGGATGTGAATTCACTCAAGGAAATTAATGAATTGGATGTGGGGGGAAAAGAAAGTGCTGTATGGGGGCTGGAACCTACAGGATCCAGGTTTAACTTGGGTGCTATATTTGGGAGGGGCTATCTTTATACTCCATTCCAGTTACTCTCAGGCCAAGAAGCAAGGAGTAGCAATATGGTCTTCCATGCAGACTTTTCCATCGTAGAAAAAGTGTGCTGCCCAGTTGACCAAGTCTTCTGACTCCTAAGAATTATCTCCTAAATTAATAAGTTGGAAGAGTATATTTTCACAACCATCAAACAAACATCACTTGAAATTTGATAACTGCGAATGAGTCCTCAAGAACCTGAAAACGTTCAGAGTACTGATAAAGTGCTTTAAGCTAGAAAGTAGACCTTGAATCATTATAATTATTTGTGAAATTTTACCTGAAATGGTCCGCTGGTTTCTGTTTTTAATATTTATTTAGCTTGGAAGCTTCACAATTGTATGGCAGGACAAACTGAGGTTACTGCCATTTCTTCTGAGGGACAAGGAAAAATTCAACGAGTGTTGGCATTGGCCACCCCAGATGACTGAGAAAGTACTACTCACAGCCAATAGCAGTGAGTCTGCTAATAAAAGAGGCACTGGACCACAGTCTAGTGCTCCTTAACACAGAAATTCCAGGGTGGCTGTTGTGTGAGTGGGAGGGTCAAATGTCTTTCTTTTGTATGTGCTGCCTCTGCAGATAATTAGCACTTTCTTTATGTAGGAGTATCATTCCTGTGAAAACTTAACCATGCTGCTCACTGCTCGAAAGACCAAATGGAAATTGGAGCACCCCAGCAACCTTACTTGCTTGTCCAGTCCACCCTGACCTCTCCAGGCTGCAAACCCTAGAGGAGAAGCCACCATGAACATCTGGCACATACTGAAGGCAATGGAAGGAAAAGGCGCTTAGCAACAGATGCTCTCCTTCCAAAAGAGGTGACTGGAACCTAGACCCTGGGAGACTTGAGAGAGGGAACAGAGGACTAAGAAAGAAGACTAAGGAGAGGACTGATGTGTGACAGTCTCTTTTTGAAGACTTTTTACAATTGTGCAGTGGAAGGAAAGGAATTCCTGATTTGTTATGCTACCCTGTCCTGTGAAGTATACTAGATCTTTGAGTAAAGAACTGTGCTTACCTGTTTCATTGTCTAGAGGTCAAAAAGGGAGTCAACTCCCTTTGTGGATTATTAGGAGCATCATCACTAGTTATTAATGGTCTTTTTTTTTTTTTTTTTTTGCTGCTCAAAATTCATCTAAGACCTTTATTTTTTGCTTAAGTTAATTATAGTTACTTTCTATTTCTTGCAACCAAATGATCCAAGTTATTCCCTCCCTAACCTTTCCAATACTGCACTTCGAAGCCTACCTAGATCAGCATCTATGTTCCCTTGTTACAGTAAAAGAAGTGTCCTTCCTCCTATGGAAAAGTATTCCCTCCAGTGGGTTCCAGATCCCACCTCTGGCCATGCTTTCAGGGACTCCATTCCTTAGGTTATCATCTTTTCTCTGCATTACCAGTCTTTCCCTTCCTACTGGATCAAGCTTGTAACCCTATAAACAGACTCCACTATCAACCATCTTTTAAAAAGTCCACTTGCCCCTATATCCCCTACAGTCACTACTCCTTCTCTCTACATCATTTTATAGCTGCTCTTCAGTAGAGAGTTGCATAGATGTGCTGTTTCTCTGTGCTCACTTCCCAATTCTTTCATCTGGAGTCTACCCCCAACACGTCACTGACATTGCCACTGCTTTAGGCAGGTCACTGGTGACTTCTCCATTCCAAATCCATTGGATATCTTCCTGCTCTCATTTTACTAGGTTTTTTGGTAGCATTGGCCTAGTGGGCCACCCCCTCCTTTTCGAAGGCTCTATTTGACTCCTGAGGAGCCTGGTCATGCTGAGAGCAGGATAAGAGCATCAGTGATGGGAGCTGTGGGATCTGAGCTAGGAGGCACAAGGGAGTAGGGATGGAAGTTCATTCCATCATGACAGGGCAGTAGTACAAGCGCTCATCTTAAATAACTCAGATCATTTTACTCCCTTAATTCCAATTTTCCCCTGACATCCTATCAAGCTTAGAGCAAAATCTATATACTGTTTAAAATGCCCTCAAGGAAAATGCCACATAATCTGCTCCTACCTATATCCCCAACATCAAAAATACTCTCTTGACTTGTCCAACGTCCTCAAATTTCATTTCAAAACATGAAGAACTGCTTAAGAGTTGTCTTCTTCTGTTTTGTTTTTGAACTACATAAAATCATTGTGGTACTTAAAACAGGACCTCAGGGACAGAACTCTTATCTGCTATCAAATCAAACAAACATTTATAAACAAAGTCTATCACTGCCAATGAGATTGGGAAAGCAGCAGGCCCAGGCCCATCCTGGGAACTCTCTGTCCTTTTAGCAAACAAAACTACAACCACCTTCTTATTATTCAATAGCCAATTGTACTGGACATGCCACCTTAATCAAAGATAGCACAGAGACACTGTCATGTCACATATTGGGTAGAAGAGACTTCACATGTTTGATCCATGTACGTCAAGATGAAGTACAAGCCAGTGTGTGAACTTGTTCGCCACCTGAAAAATTTGATGAAGCAATTGACTTAAAGTCAAGCATTAGCATTAATGCCAGGCTTGTCTTGCTTTGTTTCCCATGCCATGAGTTCTTGAGATTTGGCTCCAATCCTGAAAGTATAAACCCCCATTTCATTTCCTATTTCTCCCTTACACCACGCCTCCCAGGGAAATGTGTCAGCATCACCATGCAGTTTATATAGAGGAACTACCCGAGCACTTCAGTCTGTATCTTTTTCTTGTACAGCATACATTATGTCATTTTTGCAAAATTTATAAACAAAATGGCAAACATCACCCAGTTTGTCTCTGTTGGTAAAGACACTTACACACTTGTTAAGCAAAGAAAAATATTTTTCTATGAGGTGAATAGGTGGACCAAGAGCAGTGATTTTTAAAGAAAAATTGAATTAAAATTTCTAGCATTCTAATAGGCTTTGGCCTATGGTTCACAGCGGTCTGTGTTGGGGGTCAATAGGCATGGCCTCTTCTTAAGCAGACATCATTCGATGAAGCTATCTAGAGGGTTAATTGAGCCAAATATTTACCTGGATTTTGTTGACTTGTTATAGGTAGAAAAATAAAAGTGATTTTAAGAACAAAATAGAAAGCCACACTCCCTTTTTAAATAAAAAAGAGAGTTTTAAAAACTAAACAGCTTCTTTGTAGGCTCTTTCCCTCTTTCCCAACATTTGCATGTAACTGAATCAAAAGGTTCTTTCCTGGTTCTTTTTCCAAAAAAGGTAGATGTGACTGGCCTAGTACATAGGAAACCAGGCATTAAGCCTGCTATATCACTGGCACTGTTATATTATAAAACGTTACCTTCAAGTAACTTCAGCTTGTGCTTCAGGGATGGGCTGAGTCACTGGAAGTCACAGAGACTCAGCAGCATTCACTATGATTGCTCTATCAAACAGTGAATCAATAGGAATTTGCTAAAAACTCCTAGGAGTTCAGGAATTAATTCAGCACTGTAAGATTTAAAGAAGACTATCATCTGGTCCCGTCTCCAAAAAGCTCATAACATAAAAGGGGAAATATGATCAGTAGCAAACTTTCATTTTCTCCTTCACCAGGCCAGTTATTATTTTCCTGTTCTAAAGAGAATTCTCCACCCTCCAGTCTTAACAGAGGAGAGCTTTGAAATCAGCATGTCTCCACACAAGCAGCATTTCTAATTTTCCAATTTCTCCATATTCCTCCGTTGTTTCAACTCTTTGAATATTGATCTGTCTTTCTGTTTGGAAGGACAAGGAGGTAGGAGTGTGAGGGCTCCCTTTGAGTGCTTGGATGATGCAATGTATTCATAATTATATCCTCCACCAACTAGCATTTAACGTGGTATCTGGCACATAATTGGGACTCCAAGAGAAAATATTTGTTTTAAAATCTGAAACCCAAAAAGAGCGACGAACAATATAGATGGCTCAAAAGCTGGATATAGGGGAATGATGAGAAAATGCACAATTTAAGGAAATTTTATCATTAGAAGTATGAGATCAGATTGGAGGATGGAAGGCTAGAGTCAAACAGGTAGGCCGGGAAGGGGCTGTTAGACTTAGCCCTGAGATGATGAAGATCCAAACTAGGAAATGGGAAGGACTCCAGAAAGTAAGAGAACTTTGGGGAGGAAATGAGTAGAACTTGATGATTATCAGACATGATGGGGAAAGGCTGTGGGCAACCAAGGATCAAGGCGAGGGAAACATGAGAGATGACTTCAAAGTTTTGAGCCAGAATAAGTGTGAGACCAGGGTGCCACAGCAGAAACAAGGAACTTTGAAAAGGAACTGGTTTTGCGGGGGAGATGATGAGCTCAGTTAGAGACTGTTGAATCTGAGGCAATGGGAAGACTTGCAAGTGAAAAGGACAAGTGGGCAGTCAGAGATATGGGAATAAACCTTGAGCAAGGGTCAGGACGTGAGCTGTAAATCTGTGAGTCATCAGCCTAATGTGCTTGCATCCCTGAGAATGCAGACGCTCTCTATGTACTGTGGGCCCACCACGGTGAGTAGAAGACCAAGGACAGAGCCTTGGGCAACAGGGGGCATGAGAAGGAACAAGAGCCAGGTGGGAAACTTCAGGAGAATTGGCAAGTTAGCAGGCAAACAAAGAGAGCATAATGCTGGAAATAGGAACGGATGAAAACTTTCCAAGAAGGAGCTGGTGAAAATGTACTGGGGGCTGTGGAAGGGAAAATGTAATGGGGGCTGAGAATGGCTTTGAAAAGGACACTGGACGTTACAATGGCAACTGGTGATTCCTAGAAGACAATTTGGGTAAAAAGGCAGGGATGAAGATTAGATTTCAGAGAGTTAAAGAGAAATTAGGGAGAGAGCAAACACACAGAATATGAACCATATGTTTTTGAAAAGTCAGTGGAAAAAAAGTAGAGTCATCGCTTAAGAGAACAAAAATATACATTTATTATTTGTGAGGAAGTTTTTAGAAAATATTTTATCAGACTTGTTAAATGAGATAACATTTTCCCAAGTCTCTTAGCAACATGAACACTAGGAGTTCAGACTTTTATTACCCTTGATCTAGAGCTCAATCCTCCCTTCATCACATGCAACCACACACACACACACACACACACACACACTCACTCACATTCACTTAAAAAGTTCACAAACCGTTTCTCTTGCCACAAGGGTTACATTTCTCAAAATTTGGGCTTCTAGATAAAATCACACAGAAACTTGCCACAGATGGGCACTTGGGACCTCTCTAATGATACGAAGGCTGGGCAATAACCATTGGCCAACACTGTCCTACCCCTCACAAGAATGCTCTTATTTAAGCATTTCCTCTCAGCCTTTGCTGTAGTGTTTATAAGCCACCTTTTGTGTAAAAGGGACTTCATGTTCATGTTTATATTAGCCTAGTCATATGCGGGGTTTTTTAAAAATGACTAATTCCATCATTCTTGAGTAGTCAGTCCTACAGTGGTTTCAACATAGTCCCTGAGAAGACTGAGAAACCTGAAGAACCAACTGCAAAGCCTGTACCAAGACACAGAAAGAACACCTTGACCAATATCTTCATTTTTCATGTGACCACTCACTTGTCTAAGGCCATCCTGTCTCCTGTTACCCTGTCCTTGTCCCTAAATATAAATATCCTACATCTTTCAAAGGTTAAGGTAGATGTGACATGTGAACCTAGAATATGTATTGATTGTTTAAGTATTTAACATAATTTCAAATCTGGCACCTATGATGTTGCTTGACACAGCCAAATTTAGATTTAAATATAGAATGTAAATGTCCATAATTTTAATTTGGAAAATAAAAAGTTTTTTCTAAACTTGATAGTAAAAACAGATGTCTTCAGATGTCTAAACAAAATAGAATGTACCCATGATTTGGATTTGGAGATTTAAAAAGAAAAACTATCAAATTCTGACATACACACAGAAAACTGCACTAGTTTGGATCTTAGTGAATTTTCATAAAATGACCAGAACCACATTAATCAGCACCAGATGAGGAAATAAAACACAACCAGCCCCTTAGAAACCCCTCATGGCCTTTTCTGGTCTCTACCTTCCTGGAAAGAAAAGCATTATCCTGACTCCTAAAATCATGTACTAGTTTTACCTTTTTTAAAGTTTTGTAAAAATAGAGTTATGTATGTATTCTCTGTGTCTGGCTTATTTTGCTCAATATTGTTTGTGAGATTCATGTTTGTTGTAGTTTGTCACAGTTTGTTCACTGTATAAATATACTGCAAATTATTTATCCACACCTCTGTTGATGGGTATTTGAGTTGTTTCCATTTTGAGGCTAATGCAAATAGTGCTGCTGGGAACATTCTTGTGTGTGTCTTTTGATGCCCATGTGCTTTCATTTCTCTTGGGTATAAATGTGGGAGCGGAATTGCCTAATCATACAGCTGCATACAGTCAGCTTCAATAGACAGTGTCAAACAGTTTTCTAAGGTCAGACAACTACACTCACGAACTCATCCTAGAAAAAGTGCTACATACCTCATTGCTGAATGTCACTATGGTCACCTTCGAAGTACTACCCTTGGGAAGCTATGCACTGATGCCAGTGCCTAGTCCACCCTTCAAAGCAATTTGGAACTCTTTTTCTGGAATGGCCATCAGAGCTGTCATCGTATTATCCTTGTTGTCCTGAATGTCATCAAAATGTCTTCCTTTCAATATTTCCTTTATCTTCAGGTAAAGAAAGAAGTCATTGGGGGCCAGATCAGGTGGGTAGGATGGGTGTTCCATACAGTTATTTGTCTACTGGCTAAAAACTCCCTCACCAACTGTGCTGTGTGAGCGGGTGCATTGTCATGATCTAAGAGCCATGAATGGTTGATGAAAAGTTCAGGTCATCTTAATTTTTTCATGCAGTCTTTTCAGCACTTCCAAATAGTAAACTTGGTTAAAACAGTAAATTTGTCCAGTTGGTACAAATTCATAATGAATAATCTTTCTGATATCAAAAAAGATTAGCAACATTGTTGAAACAAGTTCACAGACTTAATTGTCAGACCTCATATTTAGCCTCGCACCAGAGTATACTTGAGTTCTAATTGTTCTGTATGGACCCCACCATTTGGTATCATCCTGTGTCTTCAGGGGCTTTTTGTTTGTTTATTTTATTTGTGACATTCTGATGGGTTTGGCACTTTGTTGTTGTCCAGGTGTACTACATTATAATTCGATATGTTTATACATAATAGCATGCTCACCACCCAAAATATTCCTTGCCGAGGTCACAGTGTCAGGAACAATTGCACGATCATTCTTAGCCCTCAACGAACATTACAAATATTGAGAATTCCCCATTGTAACAATTTACAGTTCTGAAAATTATCTTTCTTAATATCCAAAACTTATTTTGTATTCACATTGATGGGGATTTTACTGGGTCTTTAGTTTAAAAGTCAAACAATTCATAAAGATAAATTGAAATGCTAGAGTCCCTCAATTCTACTTTTAGATATCTTAAAAAATAAACAAAAGATAGGTGGAAGGAACAATGGAAAGGAGGAGCAAGGAAGGAAGGAAGGCAGACAGACCGACATTTCTTATTCTCACTAGCCAAACTGATCTCATGAACATGACTTGTCACAACAACAACAAAAAAGGTTTCATAGGAAAATCTTTGATTGACTTTAATTCCTTTAAATGTATATTATTTTGAGGGGATGACCATATCAAACACAAACATATGTACATATTTATATGTGTGTAAAATAAAGTATAAATGTAAATAAAATAAATGAAGTAAAACACTGACATCTGAGAGGACATTCCAGACTGCACGTCTCTCCAACATGTTGAATGTGGCTTGATTTGGCTGATGGTTGCTGGAAATGCCCCTGAAATGCCTGGAAACTCCATAACTGTGCACAACTCCTCAAAAATCCAACCCAACCCCTCCAAAAAAAAATTAGGAGAAAGGCAAAGGGAAAAAGAACAAGCCATTTGTTACCGAGTCCTTCACCTGGCTCCACAACCATTGTAGACACACCCCACTTCCAAAGTCAACTCCCTAAGACTTCCAAGTCACGGTTGCTCTGTCACCTTGAGTCCCAACCATGCAGAGCAGCCCAATCTTTTCCTCAGGTCCCTGAACCAATGGGGCTCTTCCTCAGTCCTCTCAAACCATACTGTGTTCACCCCATCATAGCATCACAGTCTTCCCAGTGTCAGAGCCTTCGTGTACCTGTAAGTTTCCCTAAAAAGACTGTGCAATTCAGAAGGGCGGAGCCCAGGTCTTCTTCATCTTTGGAGTTGTCCAGAGTCACAAGCACTTTGCAGCCACAGAGCAATACCCAAGAAAACGAATGAATTGAACTGTCCCCCAGGCCAACTCTGTTCCTACTAAGAGGTGTGAGTTGCCCATAAGTTCAAGAAAGTAGGTGTTGTTTTCTACAATGTGGAACCATTTATATCATGTTTCTATCATTTTGGACACTTCTATCCTCTCAACACACGCGCGCGCGCGCACACACACACACACACACACACATCCACACACCCTTTCCTCCCTCTCCTATTCTCCCTCTCTTACAAATATGTGTAAGCACTGCAAAATCACTCTCCTTTCACTGATTAATACAGTCTGGCTAGCTTCACCCCATCCAGAATGAAAGCACAGCTGGAAGTGGCATGATTGCAATAGCCCAGACTCACAAAAGGAGCAGCGAATTCTCCTATCAGTCACTAAGAGCTGTGTGGCCCTTGCCTTTTGGCCCTCGCATTCCTCACACAGTAAGTGACCTCTTAGCCTCCTTCAATGATATTACAAAGGTGCCTGCCTCCATAATTCCTCAGGAGAAGAGCGCTCCCCTCGCGCTTGTCCCAGTTCTATCCCAGACACTGTCAAAGCCTGAGCAAGGTCTGATTTTCTGTTTGCTCAGAGAGCAAGTCCATTACATCCAAGATCAGTTTATTAATTAAAAGCATGGTGAGAGCACTTCCTGTCTGTTTTGGCAACAAGATACTTGGAAATAGGAACTCAGTGACTGAACCTGCAGCACTCAAAATTCACTCTCTCATTTCAAACCGTGCCTGCTTTGCTAACTGGATGAGAAAGGAGGAGACCCTTCCCACAGGAGCAAGAGATTGTGCAATAGAGACCCAGAAGGTACAGCATTTCATAAAGAGCTCAGCAATTCTCCCCCTTTCTATAGCTGAAGAACCAGAATTTTTAAAATTGCTTTTATGCCAGATTACTGGACACAAGAGCTGATGAGGTCTTGCTTTTCTTCTAACCCTGAGCAGGTTGCATCTTAAGTCTGAATAGATTGTCTCCTCAGAACTGTCAGATGAGGGGTAAAGTCTGCAGCAACCCCACACGTGAGCCAGTTTGCCTTTTCTCCAAACGCCAAGACAGAAGAAGTCGCTCTGGGTGGGCAAGAGAAGTTTACTGAAGTTTCTTTTTCCAGCGCCAAGTAAAAACCTGGATGTGGACACTAATAGAATGTTGACTGGGGAAAAAAAAAAATCAATGACGTTGGTTCCCTTCCAAAAAACATGGGTCTAAAGGTGTGCCTGGATGTTTAACAACATACCTGGAAGGAGTTCCAATGTACTTCCTCTTTTGGAAGAATAAAAGAGAAAATTAATTCTGGCTTCTAAGATCAGGAGTGAGACTCTGATAGGAACATGACTTTTTTTCTTTCTTTTCATTTCTGTTTTTTCTTTCCAGGCTGAACACAGCCAAGCACCAGATGTTCAAAGTGGTAAACTATTGGAGTTTTCTGCAAATCTGTTCAGCTAGTTGCACTTGGGTGGTGGTTGTCCCTGCAGCTCTCTTCCCCCTCCCCCCCACTCCCCCATATTGGTGTGTTGTGTTTTTTTTTTAAGGTTAAAGTTCAACCCCAGCTAAAGTTACAATCAAAGAGTGGGAGTAAATGTCTGGCCACAGAGCAGGAGGAGGTAGGGAGGGTGACTTTCTCTGTAGTTGTGTGTCCTAGATTTTCTGAAATGATTACATTCTGAGGACTCAGAGGCAGCTCACACTTTCAAGTCTGAATGCTGACTCATGTCCTCCCCTTCAGGGAAACAGAAAGGAAGGGTGGAGATGGAGGGTCTGGGGTTAGGGAGTGGTTGGGGGAACAGAGAGAGTGGCACTAAGGGCATCAGCAAGACTCCTTTTCTGAATACAAGCCTATTTTCTTTAAGACTCGGGAAACTCGAAAGAGTCTGCAAAAGTTGCCCAGATAGATGACACTTTCTCGTCCTTTTTTCGGTCCACTTCTTTCCTTGTTTTCATTTGAGATCTTTGGGACTCACATAGTTAATAACAGGGAGGGAAAATATCAAAAGGCTGTTTTTGTCTTGTTTGCAAGGATCAGTGAAATGAGTCAAATAAATTGAGGGAAAAAAGAAATAAAACCATAACTCAAGCTGATCCAGAAGGGAATTTCTGCTGAGACTTAAAAGTGTCTGTCATTTCCTCCAATGACTTAAATGGATTCATGAAAGTTGGGGGCATTCACACAGCTGGCCATCCACAGGGACTTTGAGTAGCCTAATCGTTTAAATAGCCAGCAGTTTGATGGTGTCATTTATCTGGCTATTAACAAGAAGCACGCACACACTCTTTCCTAGTCTCAGGTACGGCGGCAATTCTTCTTTCAGGAAAGCCATCTGTGGTTGGCCCAGAAACCAACATAGCTCTGGTGACCCAGCACAGGTTTAAAATCAGCATTTTATGTTATATTTCTGGTGTATACAGATGTGTCCTTCACGGAATTGATGATAAATCATTCACGGTGGTTTTATTGTACTCAGATAATCCCTTTGGGACCACTGATTCATTTATTCAACAAAATGTATTCTGTGCCTTTTAAGTGTCCTGATGAGAGCTGAGCATACAGGAGCTCATGCCCATTGGGGAGTCTGAATATAAGCACGTGCACTCACACACCTTTACACATAAATGTGTGTGTTTAAATGAATGCACCGTGTTTCCCCGAAAATAAGACCTAGCCAGACCATCAGCTCTAATGCGTCTTCTGAAGCAAAAATCAATATAAGACCCTGTCTTATTTTACTATAATATAAGACTGGATCTATAATATAATATAATATAATATAATATAATATAATATAATATAATATAATATAATACCAGGTCTTATATTAATTTTTGCTCCAAAAGATACATTAGAGCTGATTGTCGGGCTCGGTCTTATTTTCAAGGAAACACGGTATTTAAATAATACACTGTAGTGGGTGCTGTGAAAGAATGAACAGGATGCAGTAGAAGATCTGAAGAATTAAGAGGAATCAACCATGTAAAGGAAGCAATGATCACTATGCTGGCTGGAGTAAAGTGCTGATACAGGCAGGGTCTCTCTACAGCCCCTGTAGCCAGCCCAGTGATTAGCACACAGCAGATATTTAATTTTGTGGCTCTAAGCCTCACCCAGACTCGCTACAGATGCTTTAGGGCTGACATTCCGTCAGAGTGCACTGGCTCACTGTTCAGTTGCTACTGCTTGGAGCCTCTGAAATATCTTTCTTCCCTCGCCCCCCTGGTCCATTCCCAAGACCCCACCACAGCTTAGCAACTAAAGGGGCAATGGATCCCCAGCACAGCTGGAGGCTTCAAGACCCTGCTCTAGCGTTCCCACTGGTGCCCATTCTGAATTGTGAGTGCTAGAGCTGTCTTGGTCTTTAAATATTTCAGAAATTATCCTTGCTCTCAGAATGGGGGGAGGGGAGTGTTGTGTAAGAAGGTACATGCTCAGCTGCCTTAAACCAACCACCTGCCCTGGGGAAAATGGCTAGAATTTTGACAGTAGTATCCCCTTTATCAGTCTCATTTCCACCATTCAATAGCATCTAGTACCCACCCCAAGTCCTGAAATAGAAATGGCAGAGAAATTAGGCTGACATGGTTCATGCCTTTTAATGTCATATGCCTTAAATGTACGAGGTAGACCATGTGCAAAAATGTGGCATTGGGTGAGAAGAGATAAGACATTTGTATTATCTCAGCAAGTTTGATTCTGGGCAAGCACAGTTGTATCAAAGTTGACTATTTCCTCCTTAGAGTCCTACCTGGCATTCTGGTATCTGTGATAAGTTGACCAAACAGTTAAAACTCTCTTCCAACTACGGAACAGGGAGAAGCAGGAATAGAAAAAGACCTATTTAACTTTCCTTTTCCTGTATGAATATATTTGCATGCTTAATATTAAAATATAACCATTAAAATAATAGAAAATACATCTGTAAGTTTAAGGGCACAAGATATAATTCAGAATAGAATTTTGGAAATCTATGAACACTTAATCTCAAGTAAATCATCTTGCTCTTTGTGGATGGTCACTGCTGAAAAGAAGTCTGATTTTCCTTTTTCTGATTTAAGAAAGCTCTTTCCAATCCCTGCTATTTCTTTCTGCTCTGGCTCCTGTTCACAGGCTTCACATTCATTTAGATTCCACAGACCTACCAGTCCTCAGCCCGGCTGCCTCTCCTGCATCTCCCTAATGGAAAGGAAAACATCTCTTTCCTTTCTTGTGGATTAACAGAACCCCCATTCCTGCTTACCCTCTCAGCAGAAGAGAAAAACAAACAAACAAAAACAACATACTGCAAGGTTGTGACAATAATGTGAGTTCTTACTGGTTGCATCTTTATTAGAAAAAATGAACCCCTCTTCTACCATCCATGTCTCCAGTTTTATGCCTTTAAAACCAGAGTTCTTTGTAGAGAGCTGAGAATAAATCCACCCACCTGGTGTAGCAGGAACAAGCCATTTGGTGGAGCCTGAATGGCCCTGATATCACCATTGGCAGCGCTGTGCCACACCCTATCCTCTGTGCTTTCACACTGTTTATTTTGCCTTCTCCAATCCCACTTCTTTTTCTTCTCTTCTGCCTCTAATCCTAATGGGATCACTTAATTCAATTACTTCAGTTCATTTCAATTCAACTCATATTGTTAGATAGAAGGTCTGTGAAAACACTTTGTAACTGATAAGGTGTTATTCAGATATAAATTACTATTACTAAGTACTCATGATGTGCTACTCTCTTCCTGGGAGGTAGGTGGGGGTAGTGGGGCAAAGAAAATGAAAAGCCTTGACCCTGACATTCCAAGAGCCTAGCGTCTAATAGACGAGATGGAAGATGCTTTAGAAAAATATTATGACTGTGCTAGGAATTACAGAGCATGGGTTATGAAAGCGGTCTTCCAAACCTACTGGAGAGGAGGGAGCATAGGAATGCACCTAGAAAGACACTCAAGATTTCCACTGGCAGAAGCGGTGAGGACAATGAAAAAACATAAGGTATATGGTATGTTTCTTGCTCGGGGATTCACATGATATGAAAGAAGTGGATCCCTTCCAAAAAGAAAGGAATCCCATCAGATCAATGTAAAACACTGAAAAAGAATCAATGAGGACTCTGGTCATTTGGCCATTTCTTCAATCCTCCATGATGTTGAATGTAAGAATTAAGTGTCTAAGTTTCATCTCTGTTTTGAAAGATGTCAGCTTACACCTGAGGTCCTTGAATAAATATGACAGAAATTCACTTGTACACATAAAGAAGACAAATCTCCTTCAGTCTTTTTGAAGATGTGAAGGGACTAAGGGTTTTTCTGAGGCATAGAGAATAGCCTGGGAGTGGGGGGGGGCAGGTGACATTCTTTTCTAACTAAAGTGCAAACACTCTCTTATAAAGAAAGGTGCATTTAGAAGGAATGTGGTCCCCATACATCACATCTGATTAGCTTTTGGGCAACTTTCATAGACAGGAAGGCTTCCATTCAGGAGCAGACAATTCACCTGATTACCTTCTAGGTCTTAGGTCATCCCCTGAGAATGGGAACAATGCCCCTCAGACCTGTGGAGGAAACTCAATCAACCAACTCAGTGTGCAATGAAGCATTTCAAGAGCCATTGAAGATGCTGTTTACTCTTACTGGTTTTTTTTTTCTGTTTTTTTTTTTTTGGATAGAAGTAGATAACATGATGTCTTTTACTAGAAACTACATCTGGGAGATTCTTGTTTTTCTGTTTGGGGTTTTTACCAGTTCTGTATTCAAAGACTAACACAAAACCCCTGTTTACTTTCTATCCTGGAAGATGCTGTGAACTGTGTGTTAAGCACTTTTTAGAAAAGCCTCTCCTCCCCCACCCCAGCAAGCCTCTTCAGTTTGGCTACAGGAGGATGTTTACCTCTGACACTTATCATCAGGGCTCAAACGTTGGCAACCCTTTACCAGTCCTGAACACACAAAGCCACACTCCCCTCAAAGGACTCCTGAATGCATTTTAATGATTTTTTCCCCTTTTACATTTATAAAATTTCAGAGAACCAGATCTCATTCCCATTTTAGACAATTTTGTCAGCTGTGATTTTCCTAAGGCAGGGATCCATATTCAAAGATGAGAACAGGAGGAAATTTTATCCCAGACATTGAAGAAAAAAAGGGGGGGGTGGTGAACAGGCATAGAACTGTGGTACCACTTCAGCCTTTCCAAGGGAAAGTAAGGACAGAACTGTAATTAGATTCTCCGATTATAATCTTCTGACTATATGCACTTTTTTTCCTCTCTCGCATTCATTCAAAATCACTACTTCTTTGGCAAAGTTAAAAAACTGAATATTTCCAACATAAACTCTCATTGAGTGATTGACAATAGAAGCCAGAGGGGGAAAATGCTCTCTAAATTGTACTCAAAGCAAAACTAACAACCAAGATGTCTGAAAGAGCAACTGAATGAAATAAATCTCCAGAAGATGTAGAAAAGAGCGAGAGCTGGGTGATTTAAAAACTCTTCCAAATCTGCAATTCAGCTGGCTAGTTACTGCTGAAATTAGATCTGCAAAGAAAGAACCAACAAGAGCGACAGGAGGATCCGCTAGGGCAGCATTTTTGTGCCAAAAGACCTTGTAGAGAGGGAATGCTCATCATTATTCTGGGGGTGTAAGGGGAGGGGGAGATGGAGGGAAAAAGAGAAACCCTTCTGGCATCCACCCACACAGAAAATTTTTGTACTTCTTACCATGGAAATATTAACTTAGAGGAAAAGGAACAGACCCTTGGGGACTTCCATCCTACAGCCTTTCTGAAAGGGAAATGCCCAGAAGCACATCCAGAAAGGAAGAGACAGGCAAATGGATTTGTGCAAAATCCAGACACCAGATGTGCCTGCGCAAGCTGCACTTACTCACCTGGGAATCAAGCAGATCACTGTCTCACCCCATGTGGCACAGCCTTCCTGGCCACTCCCAGCCCATGGCCCACTTGTAGAGACCCTAGCAGAGCCCGTGGTTTACAGACACATCAGTGCTGCCCCCCTTCCTGCTCAAAACACGCAATCCCCCTGCAGCATCCAAGGCATCCCAGAGAGCCTCATCTTAGTTATCCTGTTTAAAATCTTCTTTGGTCCCTCAGGGACAGGGCCTGGCCCTAGACACACCTGGGGACCCTGCTTATTCTGAAGCCAAATTCCTTCATCCGAGGATAAACTTCAGACTTTCTCTTTCTAAAAGCTTATGTAATAGAGTTGGATGGGGTAACCTTGGGAGACTGCTAATGAATTTTCCTTATATGCAATTTCTGTTTCCTTCAAAGAGGAGAATTCATGAAAGCATGTGCACAAAGTCAAATGGAAAATACTGGACTCGGCATCCATTCCTCTCCCTTTACATATACCACCACATCCACCGCAGGTTGACGGCTGGTCACAGGAGATGGAGATGTGGCAGGACTCTTCGAACACCTACCTATTCAGTGACGTGTTCTTTTCAGGTCCCATCTGCTCCAGGTTCAAGATAAAGTGGAAAGACTGGAAAAGAAACCACAAAACATGTGTTCCTCCCCCAGTTCCAAGGGTGCTCCAGCTCCATTGTGTGCTTGGGACTACACAATCATTTGATCTGAATGTTCACCTACAGATGGAGATGAACAATTCTTGCCAACTAGCTCATGTTGATTTAAAAGGGGGATGTTCTCAAATGAAAGACACTGAAAAAGAAAAAAAAAAAATTGTAGAGAGGACTTAGGTGGGAATGTTTCAAGTCCTGAATTCCAGGCCCAATTCTGAGTCTGACTAGCTATCACAGGATATTTCTGGATACAACGATTTCATTGGAAACATGAAGTGGGTGAATCAATAGCTTCCTAAGCCTCCTGCTATAAAATTTATGACCCATTTTCTTCATATGAATACATACGAATATTGAATTATCCAGTTATCTACAGGCACTCAAACTGACCTTTCCCACTGCCCAGCCTACTGCAGCCAAAGTTGTACCAACTGCCCAGCCGAGAGGGGCAACCGACCTCTGAGAGTTGGGATTTTGCTGTATTCCCAAAACCCGTGATACTGTCTCTTTTACTGCTAATTGCCTACATCTCTTCTTCTCTCTGTTAGTACAGATCCCTCAGAGTTAACTCTCTAGTTGATTCAGCCAAAAATCACCTGGCAGATGTACATCTGGGAGGTTTGCCACATATATAACAATAGGACATTAGAGCATCAAAGAACCTTAGAAACTGTCAGGATGAGTAGCCCCCAAGGTCTCAAGGGAATATACAAGGAGATCCACTAGAATGTAGGAAAACTATTACGTCACTTGTTTTTATTTATTTTATCATATCACTTTTTTATTTTTAAAGCAACTGTTTTTTTATTTATTTGATTTATTTATTTTTAATTATGTAAGTGTGTTTTTCCAGCACCCATCAGCTTCAAGTCAAGTAGTTGTTTCAATCAAGTTGTGGAGGGCGCAGCTCGCAGTGGCCCATGTGGGGATCGAACAGGCAACCTTGCTATTAAGAGCACTGTGTTCTAACCAACTGAGCTAACTGGCCGCCCCGTATCACACCACTTTTAAACTTCCATTTTGGGAATGTTTTATAATGTACTTAGTATATTAGAACCTTACAGATTTATATTTATTTATAAATTAGTATTCATTTTGAAGCAAGCACGCTAAACTTTTTGGTCGTTGTTACTTATAAGAGTGTGTGATCAAAAAAGTTCAAAGATTAATCACATATGGCCCCAGACCAAGTTCTGTTCACTGTTTTTATAAATAACGTTTTATTGGAACATAGTCACACTCATTTGTCTCCATAGATCTGTGGCTGTTTCCACATTACAATGGCAGAGTTCAATAGCTGTCACAGAGATGGTATGACCCACAAATCCTCAAGTATTTATTATCTGGCCATGTACAGAAAACAATTCACTGACCCTTGATCTAGATAGACTAACAACCTCATTTTTATAGATGACAAAATTCAATGAAGCCCGGATATGTCAACTAAATTGGCAAAGCAGAACTTTTCAAAGCTATCTTTGGCTAATGCTTTATGCACAGTATTACACTGCCATCCCCATACCTTGTGTTCCTGCAAGTCTTTTGATAGCCGAACTAAGGTATTGCTAGACTAGCGCTCAGTTTTACCCGCAAAGAAGGCTGCGCCTACCTGAGCTCACTTCTCACCTTTCCCCCATGCCTCATCCCCCTTCTCTGGGTTGCATCCACTTCCTGGTGCTACAGAGGTGGCTTGCCCCTGCCAAAAGACGTTGTCACACTACTCATCTGCTGCTTAACCCAAACAGAAGACCACCTATTTTTTTTCTGTTCTTTACACACTGTAACTAATACACTGTATTTCTTAAAACACTCAGAAATGCAGCAACCAATAACATGTTTACTTATTTGGAATACCTGGCAAAGGTGTTAGTACTGGTAAGATAGTTAAAATCCCTCAGAACGGTCCATGTGTGGGGTCATAAAGAGGCCATGGTCTGCCCACCCACTTCCTCTAGCACATGAACTTTCTAGTCAGAATTGCAAAGACAAGCAGGGGCTACTACAGAAGACCATCCTCATGAAGGGGTATCAGTCTGGGATGGAGTTTCATGATGGAATCACTTAAGTTGCTGCCTCTCTAATGGTGGTCCAGTACCAGCACGTAGAAACTTGTTAGAAAAACACATTTCAGGTCCCACCTGAAAACGATGGGATCAGAAACTCTAAGGATGGGCCACAGAAATCTGTGTTTTAACAAGTCCTCCTGTTGGTTCTGATGCTGAAGTTTGAACACCACTGATTTACAGAATCTGGCATCACGACAAGGAGCCAGAAGGAAAGGACCGCTCCTACCACTGCCCTCCTCTGAAATCTCAATTCTGCCAGCAGTCAGTGCACCTTTACATTTGCAGAAGTTCCAGGGCCTTGCCTTCGATGCAGTGGTAAACACAAGAATGAGTTTTGGGTACTGGCTGGAAAAATAAATTGCAGCTCGCCTAGGGACCACAGTGCCTTGCTTCAAGTGTGATCATTTTGCACTATTAGCTCTCTGCATTTTTCCTTTATTGCTTATCAAAGACCTCCTAAATATAAAACTCTATGTAAAAATGGACTATGTGCATCTATCGTGGTTAATATTTAACCAATACTATGGAGTTTACAGTTTGATGCAGGAAATAGATGTTTTACAGACACACACAAAAATCACATGCAGGCAAATATTATGAGAAGCCAAGTCAAGTGCTTTAAAGGAAAGGAATAAAAGTTGCTACATGGATGTATCGTGGAAGAACTTGACCTAACTCGGGATGCTTCCATGGGGAACTGACAAATGAACTAATCCAGCTGCAGGACAAGACACAAAATGGGAGAAAGCACGTTGTCCACTAACAGGTAAAAGTATGTGCAAAAGTCTAGCAGCAGAAGGAAAATGGTATTTTAAAGAACTGAAAGCAGACCCGTGGGTCTGGAGCACAAAGTGAGGCTAAGTGTGGCATAAGAGGAGACAGGAGAAGCGAGAAGCACCCACACTAAAAATTTTGTTAATTGTTCTAACAATGAGATCACTCTGGCTGCTGTGTGGAAAACTAAAGAAAGCTAGGATGGAGTAATTGTCATTGTCCAGCCCAGACATGAAGGTAGGTTAGACCAGGGAGAGGTAGAGAGAAGTAAACAGATTTTGGGAGATATTTAAGCAATAGCGATATAGAAGACTTGGTGACATGGAATGTGAGAAAAAGGAAGTTGTCGAGGAAGATTCTTATAGATATAGAGAACATGGAAAAAGGAACAGGTAGGGTGGAGCTGGGCTAGGTGTGGGAAGTCTGTGAGGTCTGTTTCGAATGGGCATGTTTGGGGTTCCTTTGATATGAACAAGTGGAGAGTTCAGGGTAGGCAACAGTAGAGTTGTTCTGGATCGCAAATGGAAGATCTGAGATGGACATACAAAATTGATATTCATAGGCATATAGATTGTAATTAAAGCTACAGGTTCAAATGATATTACCCAGGGAGAGTATATACAGTGAGAAAGAAGAGGGTCTGACAGAGAGAGACAAACACTGCATGATCTCACGTATATGTGGAATATAAAAACTTGAAGTCATAGAAACAGTAAATTGATGGTTGTGGGGGTGAGAAAAATGGTACAAACTTCCAGTTATAAGATGAAAAATGTCTAGGTATCTAATATATAGCATGGGGATTATAATTAACAATACTGTATTGTATACTTGAAAGTTGCTAAGAAAGTAAATATTAAATGTTCTCACCACACGCACACACACACACGGTAATCATATGAGGAGAAAGATGTGTTAACTAACTTTACTATGGCAATCATTTCACAATATGTATGTGTGTCAAATCATACTGTCCACCTTAAACTTACACAATGTTATATGTCAATTATATCTCCATAAAGCTGGGGAGGGGGAAGAAGAGGGCCTAAAACAAACTCTTCAGGAAATACATGTAGTCAAGTATATGAGGGAGAGCTTCCCCTCAGAGATAACCGAGAAGACCTGAGAAGTTGTAGGAAACTAAGAGAACAAAGTATCACAAAAACCAATGGAAGAAAATGTTTCTAGAAAAAAGAGGTGGTCAAGATCTCTACTCCCAGGGTAGAACTCCAGATTGAGTCCTCATTTCGTAAGAGACGTAGTGATAAGTAGGAGGCTTGGCAAAGAACGTGCCGAAGCTGGAAAAATCATCAGAATTTTGTTTGGAAAAAAGTGATTCTTCCCTATTAGACTCTATTTCTCAATTTTGGAGGTACCAATCTTTCCTAAGGACTTATGTAGTAATTAAAATCTAATCAGATACCAGGGGTGTCAAAAAAATGTATACAAGTGGATACTTTGGTCCATGTTGCTCAAGCAGTAGTTTACCGTAATCAGAAGTATCTCAACACTGACAGTAACCACTTTGAGCATCTCTTGTAATTGCAGAAGTCAAACATGACTTGTATTCATCTCTTATTACCGGTATACATTGAGTATTAAAATTTTAATACAGTTTTCCTTTCTTAAAATGTGTATACATTGTTTTGGCACCCTCTATATAAAAGTGATCTGCAGAAGCCACTATCTCCTAAGTTCTCTCCCACGTCCCCATCAGGTAGCTCAGATTTTTGGACAAGTAACAGAAAGCTCCTTTCTTGGTGCTGGCTAAGACAACAAATAAAAATGTCATAACTCTAAAACCACGTCATAGGAGAAAAGCATCAAATAATATCAAATATGACTCATCCTCAGTCTCCTTAGGCAAGACTTAACACAACACCGAACATGTGTAGATAATGGAAACCACGTAAACAGTAGTAATTGGCACAATGGATAAGTTACTGCTTTGGATTTACAAAGTTCCTTTAATAACAGCTTCTACAACTTCCCATCTGATTTCTTGAATATTGCCTCATGTCAAATCTAGTCTATACTCAATGGATTAACACAGGCAAATCCTATGTCAATGGAATTGTAATGACTTGGCCTAGACAATACAAGTCAGGTAGGTTGAGGGCAGAGGCTACCTGCCAGGGCAAGGCTTATGTCTGATTCCTCTTTGTGTTCCCCACTAATGCAAACAAAAGTTAGAATATGTTAGGGAGACCACTTCATAGACTGTGTAGCTGCCTGACCACTGCACTATACACCTGAAGATGAATAATATTGAATGTAAATTATAATTAAATATATATAGAGAGAGTCACGGGATGTGGAGTACAGCATAGGGAATAGAGTTAATGAAATTATAACAGCTATATATGATATCAGACAGGTAATAGATGGGGGGGGGCTGGTTATCACTTTGTAAGAGGTGTAAATGTCTAACTGTTACATTGTTTTGTACACCTAAAACTAATTTTTAAAAAGTTAGAATATGAACATATCTTAGAGGTGGGCTAGTTACTGAATGACAGGAATATAAGGGAGTGATACATATATACATATATATATATTTTTTAAATATATATATTAAATTATTTTCTTGATTCTGCTGAGATCCTTTGTGCACATGTAGAGACTGTAACTTCCAAGATGTTGTAGACTTGATGAACCCCAAACAGAATCACCTGCTATGCTGGCTTCTCCTGGGAAAGCTATACAGTTATGAGTCACACATCACTACAGACATACATCAGACAATATTAAAAAATATTTTTTAAAAAAATTCCCTTTCTGAAAATCACTATTGCATTGCAATGCTGTGATGACACCACTGGGAACAATGTCTATCAAAAGGCCGCATTCCCATCCCACACCTTACCTTCCTACACCAACATGCAATACAAACAAGGAACTCAGAGCTGAGAACTTCGCTTATAGCAGAAACTGGTTTTTGACATCTTAAATTGAGAAAGGGAGAAAAGGGAAAGAAAAATCAAACGATGCCTGTGCAAACTAAGGACACAAGAGTAAATAAAGGGAACAAAGGAAGCATTTCACACAAAAAAAACATTGCTGGAAAGAGATTGTTATTCCACCAGCAAGTGCTGAAGTGAAGATGCAAACTAAACCGAGATTCCTGGAGAGTCATTTTCTAAGACCAGGTTTGGTCCCTGATAGCTTCTCACTAGTAGTATTTTCTTTTTGAGTCATGAATTTGCTTTTATAGCAATACTCACTGCCAAAATATTTAAGGTTACCATTTGCAGAAGAACAAAAACTTTCCTTTGTCAACACTATTTCCTCATCTTGGAAAACGCTAAAAGTTTAGCGAGCTGAATTTTTATGTATTCATCTCATGTGTATATTGTGTATATTGTGGCCACTGGAGCTTAATTCTTCACAGATTTAAAGCTCTGTTATCAGGAATAATTTTTTTTTTAATAATAAATCCCCTTACATCTGCTCCCAATGTTACTCAGTCACTCGCATCAGGAACAAACATTCAAACTACAAGCAAGTACGATACTCAGAAGGTCTAGTAGCTAAAGAAAGCCAGTTCGTTCAAGAAATGTGTATGACATTTTACTTCCTTCTTCTCCAGGGTTCAGATCCTTAACTTACTAATTCATTTCAAAAGAATACTTATGTGACATATAAATTTGTGACACAGATTATGTGAACTCAAATTTCAATGGCCTTAAATAAAGTTTTATTGAAACACAACAATACTCATTCATTGACTTATCATCTATGGTTGCTTTCAAGCTACAATGGCCAAGTTGAGTAGCTCTGACAGAGACTATCTGACCTGCAAAGACTGAAATATTTATTCTCTGGTCCTTTGCAGAAAAAGTTTGCCAACTGCTGCACTGTAGGAAATCTGGCCATCACCATCCTATAATTTGAAAGCTTCCTATTTTAAATGTACACAGTATAATCCAAATGCAGCATCATTAAAAAGGGCAAAAGCGACCATTTACACTGGATTTTGTGGGACAATCTTTATTTTAAATGTTCTGCCATGTTATCTATTCTATGTTCATATAGAATATATCATATTCTAATGTTTAAGTAATGCCAATATAAGCTTTCAAAACTCTATCTCCAGATTTCCTCTTGCATGCAGAAGAGACAACATTCTTAATCAGAGAGCAACTGCCCAGAGTTGGGCTAGAAATATGCTGACACTTTGGCGTTCCTTATGATTAGATTTAACCCAAAGTTAATAGTCTGATAGAAATCAGCAAACAAAGAAGTTACCAAGAAGCACATAGCAACACTCTCAGGAAAACTCAGACAATTACACCTTTCCTCTTAGATTAGGAGAAACAATTCAGCCTGCTCCACTCAGTTTCTTGTGCAAAGTGGAAGAAATCTACTTGGAAATGGTTTTCAACTAAATTTCCTCCTCAAATTGTTGTCCCATTTACAGTTACTAAAATACTTATTTGTACGCAGTTTTTAAATCTTTTCAGATTTATTGGAAGGGGTGGGCTGGAGAATGGGAACCCTCTAAGGAGATTAATCTAGAATGTAAAGCCACAATGCCAAGAAGGCTCGTTTGATCTGAATAGAGGCCTGAATGCTTTGCAAAACAGGACTGGCATTTCCGAAGGAGCACCCTAAAATGTTTAGAGGTTGATGATATAAACCATCGTCATCAACCCCAGTGTTTTTCTCAGAAGAGGCAGCTGGAGGTGGGAACAAGCCAACTGGAGGAGATCATTATCCGATTATGTTTTAAAGGTAGTGAACCCATTAATTTTTCTCAGATACCTAAAATAATTATAGGAAATGGTCAAGAGGGGAGGGGCTTACTTAGACTTCAAGAGAAAATAGTTTATTGTGGTCTCAGAATTCTCTAACTAACCAGCCACGAGGTGTAATTTGACCATGCTCTATTCATGATGCAGGGTCCGTGCAATACATGACTAATAAAAGGCAGGCACTGCATCTCTAGAGGCTTGCATGCTTGTTTGGGAGTCAAGACAAAACTTCACACTCATAATTTCATTTCCAAATGAAACTCTTATGAAACAATATAAGAGAAAGAAGAAATAACACACTGAAATTATACAGGACTTCGAGGAGACCCTAATTTACTTTTCCTAGAATGTTTCAGTTGCTCTTGCTATGAGGCAAACTGCTCTGCTCCACAAATTATAGCAGGGTAGAGCATGAAGCAGAGATTATTGTGCTTTTCTCTCCTTCTGCAGAACAGATAACTGAAGGAGACAAGTTCTGCCCCTAATACAGTGACTGAACCTAAAGACACCAACTAGCAGTGAAAGTGCACCTAGGAAGGCTGCGCATGAGGAAGACTCGGGCCATGGTGTGCACGGGGGTTAGCTGAGCAGGGAGAGCTCAGGAAACTGTTCACAGTGTGAGAGAGATTGAAACTGACAAGACTTCTCTGAAACTATACCCACAGAATTGGTCAAGGACCTTTAACAGAGTGTTCTTACAAATTTTTACAGTGGCCAAGAGGGAAGCTTAAGAAACACAGTGAGAAAACAATGGGTGTGATTGGATTTCTCGAGGGAACACACGTAACTATGCTATCGGTGCAGAAACTTGGACTCAGTTCAGTTTTCAAACTCTCACCCAATTTTCAACATCACCAAAATCACCCCTGTAAGTGGCAGCTTCCCAAAGGATTATGGTCTGTGGTCTTGAAAACAAGCCCAAGGACGAGCTCCTGTAAGGACAGACTGTTTGGGCCCATTATGGTCTTCCAGCTGAGGAGAACATGGCACCTGGCCTTTCTGTGCTATCTCCACCTTCTCTCACCAACCTAGGTCACAAAAGGTCAGCACGCAGGCATGCTCCTCTGACCCATAAATATGGCAGACTTAACTCTCACCACTGATCAGGAGAACAATTTCTCAACATACCACAGGTCCTTTGGCAATTCTCTATTTGAATATGTATTTCTGGACTTTCATGTTAACTTAGGGTTCATACACTTAATAATTCTTTCAGTTTTATAAAACTAATTGCCTCTGTAGCTGTCTCTACACCCGTAGGTGCCATCACATTTTTTTTTTTTTTTTAATGTGAACACTCATACAAACTGACTTCAGAGCTGTAATTTATGGAACAGACTGAGTCACTGATTCAGCTGGCTGCCTCTGTCCTTGTTGGTGTACTTCCCTCTTTTCTAAAGGGAATTTTCTTTGAAGAAAAAAATCACTTTTAGACTACTTGTTACAGAATTTTTTTTGAAAGGGAGTTTTCTTGGGAAATTATGTGAATCCAGTGGTGAAGTTCTCTCAGAGCAAAAATTCTACTCTTCAATACATGTTTTGAACATTTACAAAGGATCTAGAGAAAATCTTCTGTGTGGATGTTTTTAAGACATTTTAATGAAAACAAAATATTTTCTTAATAAAATTGATTTGGGTGTCAGCCACTACCTAGCCATTTAATCTCTCTGGGCCTCTGTGCCTTCCTATCATGAAATAAATTAGATACCATAATTGCATTCTATCATGCTGAGAATAAACATAAAATACAAAGTGTTTTTAATATTAAAATTTAAAATAAGGTGTGCTCTACTAAGACCAAAAAAAAAAAAAAAAAAAATCCCAATTTACAAGCCAATAAAATAGGAAGTAAATACAAACATACAAGGTATTTTTACTACAGGGGTCCTTTTCATCACCAGTTCATGTAAGAGCTCTCAAAGTATGATCCAATTAAAAAAAAATGATTTAATGCACAAAAATTTATTAATGTAACTACTCTGGAATCCTTATACTGCTTGAATATACCTTTATACATACATTGATCAATATATCAAAATATGTCCAATACATTGATATTCTAGGCATTTCATAGACATTGCTCAATTTAATCATCATAACTTGGAATTTACAGATAAGGAAACTGAGGGTCAACTGGGTGACTAGTGTTGGATTCCCCCTGAGTCTGGCATGAGCATTGACACTAACTCTATGCTTTATAGAATTTCGTTCCAATGAGTCCTTACTTTGTCAGAAAAAGAGATCTCGTCAAGTATAATCATTCATTTCAAATACATTTTTAAGTTCCTTTTTCCTTTCCCTCCCCCAACTCCTTTCAATTTTAATGTGGTTTTTTTTTTTTCTGTTTTGTGGCTGGTTTGATTTTGAACAGACTTCTTACGAAAATTGTGCTTCGTGTAAAACTAGAAGACCAAAGAGCTTCCTGAATGAACTAGGCAGGTCATATTCGAGGGTGTGGACCTCCGGAGGGGGGAAGTAGCCCACCTCAGTAAGTCCTGAGAAGGGATTTTTTTACGTATGTGTGTGACTGGTAGTATATCTCCATACTTCACTCTCTTTTGTTCATGCAGAATGTTATCAATATTATTTTCTTTTCTAAATGCAATTATAAAAGGACTGTACCTACACTCTGGCTCACTTATTGGAATTCAGTGATCACCAGGAGATTTAATGTCATTCTACAAGAGCAATTAATCCAAATAGTTACTTCCAAATTTTTATCTTCCCAGTTCTAAGTCTATAAGCAAATTGAGACTTGCCAAATGTTGGTCTTGAATGTCAATATTTGTCCTTCATACATAACTCTGGGCACAGAAGCTGTGGCTTAAGAACAAATGATATTTGGTGCCAAAGGCTTGGGAAGATTTCCCTTTTTTTTCCTCATTCTTTTCTTTCTCACCTGCCATTCACAGAGTAACAAGGACTTTGAGAGCTTTCTATTACAGATATAATCCTTGAAGGGAGAAATTGACAGAATGTTATCTATTTGGACAAGATTTATTTTAAACTGATATTTTACTATTGGATATTCTGGATTTCTGATTGAGAAAATCCTTGGACATCCCAAAAGTTGGCATGCTAGTAGCTTCTTTATGGTCCACGTTATTTCTAACACATTGACAGTTGCTAGTTCTACCTCTGGAGGATGAGAACAGTAGTACAATGTTCCTTTATCAGCCAATACAATCCACTCAGTTGTCCTCAGAGAGATGGCTCACACGGTGACAGTTAATCTTGACTGGAAATTCTTTTTACGGCTGTAAACTCTTGTGCTTAAACAACTTACTTCACTGACATAAAACAGGATCTTCTTACTCTGGCTCAGCAGGAGCTAGAAGAAAAGCCTTTTCAGAACATGTCTTTCTCTTCTACGGAGAAAAATGTGAACCCAAAAGTTTGAAACGCGCACCATTTTGTAAAACTAGGCCTTGGCATTACTCCAAAACTCATGATATCTTGGGAACCAGGTGTGCAGTCAAAAATAACCACTTTCATTTCTATAACATTTAGAGTCAACAAAACTCATTTACATACATTATTTCATTTGATTCTAACAATAATCCTGTGAGGTAAATAAGACAGAAACTATTATTGCTATTTTTCAGATAAGAAAACCAAGATTCAAATGCGATTATTGTTATTTTAAAACAATGGTGACTAACATGGAATGGTGTATTTGGGACACAATGCAATTTCATATGCATTACCATGAATGCACTGACAACACTGCGAGGAAGTCAGGCAAAAATGATTATTCCAGTATTTCAGATAAAGAAACAGCTAAATAAATGTAACCTTTATTAGCATTTCTGCTAATAAGTATATCTACAGAGCTTTTGGCACAACACTCTCCTCTCAGTAACTGTCCCTCTTCGTGGGCAGCTACGTGGAGAGGACAGGCCAGAGCTTCCTGTGACACGTTCTGCTTGCTAGCTCTAACTCCACCCCTTTCCTCCCACTCACTCCCAAACCTACCGGTGAGCCTCAACACAGCTGTGGAGAACAACTCAATTAGACATATTTTTATTGATAATTTGAATAAAGGTAATATAAATAACATTACTGAAATTTTGGAAATTAGAAAAAGACAAACCACCAAGAAGTTCCATGACCCTAAACCTGTTAGTATTAGGGTAAGTTTCCTCTAGCTTTTTTTTTTTTCCCTATGCATCTGCTTTTCTCCTATTTGTAATTATAGGATAAATCTGTATGCATTTTAATTTTGCATTTTCAATTAACAATTGTATCCCAAGGTGTTTATCTTGTCACTACACTATTCTTTTTAATGGCCGTTAATTCTAGTCAGCAAGTAACATAATTAATTTACCATGACCCTATTGGCAGACACATAAATGCTATTTCTACTGTTTTGTGGCTGTAACTTTTCCCATATTTTTATTTGCTTCTTAGGACAGATTCCCAGAAATGGGATTACGGGGTCAAAGCACAAACATTTTTCTGGGTCTTCCTAGTACCAAACCACTTTCCTCAGGCTTTGTCCTAATTTAAACCACCAACAGCAAAACATAAGCGATCCATTTTATTAGGATAACTATTATTTTTATTTTTTTAATTTTATTTCTTATTTAAATTTGTATGTTGCTAATTTTTAGTTCATTTCAACATTTTCTTTATTTTCATATATTCTTTTTTTTTCATTTTGACAGTTTTTAATGAAAGCTGTAGATAAGATTACTTTATTCCTGTATCATTACGTATTTACCCCAGTCAGGTGGTTATCACTAGACTAAAGCTGGGCGAAGACTGCAAAGAGATCCCTGAACATAAAGCCAAATCACATATGTTTTTTTATGAATGATCTGTTTATGACAATTAGACTTTGACAGTATCATTTCATTAAATAAACTATTATTAGTTCCCAGAGCATTAAAAAAAAAAAAAAAAACAGCATAATTAGAGAAAAGAATGACTTCTAAGATCATAGGTAAGTGATTTGGAAGTTCTTCCCCTGGTATTCCTCTCACACAACGTATCAGAGGTTGATTCTTGCATGCGATCTGAGAAGCACAGTTAAAAATCACATCGATGTACCTAAATGATCCTAAGCTAAAAAACTCGCCCTGTCTTTACACGTGGCTGCTATTCTTATTAATTAGCACCCAAAAAAGGTAAATGTACTCTACATGACGGGTTCAAACTCAGGCCCCACATACTATGGGTTAACTTATTTTGGATAAACGTGCTGAGCCCGTGTCTTCATTTGTAGAAAGGAATAATATGTACTAATCCCTACATAGTTCTGTTGGGAAGACTTGGGAGACAGGTTTACAGATGCATATTAAAATGTGAGAAATGATCAATTTTGGCTTAGTTTTGAAACACAACTTAACGAGTTAAGAATCCCTAGTAAGATAACACTAGAAATTAGAAGTGCCAACACAGATATACCTTCTCATTTTCAATCACTGAGGACACTTAGCTGAGATATACAATGAATAGATAGCATTTTTTTCTTCTGTTTGAAGTTCAGTATTATTAACAGATTCATAAAAATCTACCAACCCTTATTTGTAACAACCCAACATGGACTGTAAGAAATGGACAGCTATGGTTTCACATGGTAAATATTTTTCCTCTTAATTCTAGACTCCCATGAGAGCAGAAACTGTAGACTTTCCAATGCCTGTTGCAATGAATGGCACAGTAAGCATTCAATAAATACATATTCAATAAATACGCATTTACTAAATACAGAAATTAATTAGATCAGAGTAACTAGAAGTTATTGACTCCTTTCTCAGGATGGATAAACAGGCTGAATGGAGGAACTTAATTTGCTGGAGACATCTGTTTGAGGAGTGGGAGTTAAATGATTTAGCTTACTAATATAAAAAGAATACACAAATTTAAACACCAAATATATGCACTCTGCTTAACAATAGCATTACAGGGCACACTGGGTCCTCCAAAACATATAAAATGCAAAGCACAAGAGGAACTAGCTTGTGTTTGAAATCCCACCACTGTATCCTCTTAATATTCTTCAAGACGTAAATCCATTGAGCTTCATCAGAACAGCCAAAAATTTTCATTTAAAAGGAAGAGGGCCTGGTGAAACAAACGTGTATGTACCAAGGACAGTGAAAGGATCTAGTCCACTGACATGTTCAAACATTTTAACGAAAGCTATTATTTCAAGCACATGTCAAGATGATGAGAAGAGGGTGTAATGAATTACAGAATAACTGGTGTTTATGCCTGAGAGATCCCTGGGCTGTTCTGTACCTCCTGGAAATTGTTTATGTGCACAAGTCCTGTGATCATGGGGCTATGATTAGCGGATGCTGACAGTGTGACAGCAGAGGAAGGCATGAATCACTGCTGCTCCATATCGAAGAAAGCTGAAGATCAACTCTGCCTTAGAGATGGACTACTTTTTCCATATCCTGCCTAAGTTCTAGTGACTTGGTGATATAGGACAGGATGGGAAAGGGGGAGGATTGATGAGGGATGAATTTCACCATTTTGGGAAATTCCACTTCTTCCTATAACTCATCATTCAGGAAATTACAATTTCTTAATTTGTACCTAACAGCTAACAATCTCCCACCATTTTTTCCCATATTGATACATCGATTTTCTTTAAAGCTGAGCTCCCCAAAGTGCCACGCCTGCATTTCTGAGATGGTTTTATCAGTAGGAACACGTTCATTTCTCTTTGCTCCATGCTTCTCTGCATCAAGAACCCAAGATACAAATGCCACCAATCAAGGGAGGTAAATAAAATTTGGTGACTTTTCCAAACTTCTAGGAATTACCCCCCAATGAATTTGACTGGGTAATTGAGTAATAATAAATATGTCATGACATTAGAGACATTTTGTTATCATCTGGAAATGGCAGAAAAAGGTAGCCAGTAAAAGGTCTCTCCTGAACACAGGTGGAGATATCCATCTTTAACACGGTCTACACAATATTGCTTGGTTGAGTGAGATATTCTACCTGTTTTTTGCTACAAAAATGGAATGTGAATCTCAGTTTAAGCAAGTAACTAGAGAAAAATGTGATATGAAAAACTGCCTAAATAAGTCATAAGATATTAGTTTGCTTCAAGTATTGGCATTATAGTCAGCCCTTTGTATCCATATCTGTGGGTTTTGTATCTGTGGGTTCAACAGAGAATGAATAAAAAATATTAGGGAAAAAAGTTACATTGTTGCTGACGTGTACTATGTAGTTAGGTTTACTATGGTTGGGTCTGTACTGAACATGTACAGACTTTTTTTCTTCCCTAAACAATGTATTCGTAACAACCCTTTACATAGTATTTACATTGTATTAGGTATTATAAGTAATCTAGAGATGATTTAAAGTATATGGGGAAAATGTGAATAGGTTATATGCAAATACTATGCAATTTATATAAGGGATTTAAGTATCTGTGGATTTGGTATCTGCAGGAGTCTTGGAAGCAAACCCCCTCAGTTGTCAAGGGACAATTATATTTAATTGGGAAAAAAAAAAGACTATAGCTCTGAATCCCTTGAATTTGTTATGTCTCACTGGGGATCATAACGTCCTCTTATCTTCCTGTGGGTCCTCTCCTATCTTAAGTCTGAAAAGCTGACCCATATCTACCCAATAGATGTTATGTTGGGGAAGACCAGTTAACTACAGGACACTAAGAACAAAACACCCTCAGAATGACATGAGGTGGGACATTTAAAGAGAGTTGATGTCATCTTCTTATGTCTTTCTAGTGATTTCCTTAGAAGAAATCTGTCCATGATCACTTACATGGAGGCAGAAAAAAACCTGGGGTTAGACAAGGGCCTTTATCCACAGCTGAAACTGATGAGGCCTCCTGGCAAAACCCCAAAGCACTTTGTTTCCTGTCTTCTCAAAGTCCTGACCTCCAGTATTTAAGGAACCAATAACATTTTCTCATTTCTGGAGTTATTTTTCTCATGCAACCCATGGCAGCTGTTTGCCAACTCAGCACTCGGACTAATTTGTTACAGAAAATGGGGTTAACGTGTCTAAAGATTAACATAAGGCCTAAATACATGTTACGTGCAACCAAATAAGGGATATAATATTTTCATCAATTATGTGTATTATAAAGCTAGAACCTTGAGATTCAGAACATTTAATTTCTAGATGGATCTCAGTTTTTTTGTGTTATTTTATTTTTCCTTGGAAAATTAATGATAAAGTATTCTAATAATGATTTAATTAAAAAAAACTTTCTGAAAAGAAATACAATTGTTGTATTAGCTACTAACAAGTCCTATTTAAAAATACTTTTCTTCTATATTTGTAGTAACCATGGGATTTCATATACAGCTTAGCAATCTTGCATGCTTGTTTTGAGGACTGAAAACTTCTGTCTGAATAATGGGAAAGAAAGGCTACATATGTTGTGTTCATTTCTGCAAATACTAGAATTTCGCAAGTGCTCAGCCCACAGATATCATTTTACTATCTTTCCTAACTTAAAAAAAAATATTAGTGGCTTTCAATACACAGGGGGAAAAACTGATATTTTATTGTCCCATTGACTAAAATCCATTGGAGGCCACATACATTTACTTCCTTAAAAAGGAATTTCCAGGAACTCTCTCAAAAGAAAGAACCAGAAAGTTTCCCTAGCCATAGACAGCACATTGTTCTCTTGTCCTGTTTGGGGTTTTGTAGCACTAGTTGATAGGGGAAAAGGTATTGAGCTGCGGCAATATTTTCTCTCGGTTAAAGCCTTCTCAAATAGTGGAGTCTGGATCCCACTTAAGTATTTTTGTGCATGATGATATACGTCCTTGGCCAAAAGCAACTTCTCGTTTCTACAAGGGAAAAGTCTGGAATAGTACAGTAACAAGCATCAGAAGGCTTCTTGGATATCAAAGAGTGCTCACAAAACCACATTTTGATGAGTTAAGTGTAAATGAATCAGAAACTTATGGCTTACATTTCCCTGAAAACACACATGGATTTTTAAAAGAAATAAATGGGGAGAAAGATGTCCCCAACACAATACATTTGGTGTACTGCCCACCAAAATTTAAAAGAAAATAATTCAATACTTGCAGCAAACAAAAAAGGAATTTCTCAGACTTGATCTGAGAGTATGGGCGTGTATCTCAGCCATCCCTAGCCCAGCATAACTACCTTCAGGAACTCACTTCCTATGACCCAAACCAATTTAAGCACAACACATACACTTTTTTTTTTTCAACTTAAAATAGTAAACAGTTCCTTAATTGCTTAACGTTTTCTTTAAAGAATAAAAGCTAAAAGACACCAATGACAATGGAAAAAAATAAAACAATACATTATTCTTTGCCTCATTTATTACACCTGAAATTAATCTACGATAATGTTGAATGTCCAAATAAATGAAGTGCAAAAAAACTTCATTTATTTCAACAAATATTTATTGAGTACATACTATGTACCAGGCACTTTTGTGGGCTCAAGTGACTCACAAGCAAATATGGCAGATGAGGCTCTGCATTTATGGAATTTACCAGGACAGGAAACCTTCCCAGTCATGTTACTATTGTGAAGCAATTCTTTAGCTATTGTCAAAAACTTGGACTTGGATGTCCAGATGACTAACTTTGTGTACGTCCTGAACATCTGGTGAAGAAGGAGGAATAAAAGTTCCCTAGGGCCCCAAGTGGATGTTATGGTAGGCAGGCTCATTTGCGTTGACTTTCTGGCAAAGATGCTCTGAATACAATGATGTAGATTGATCCGATTTTCCCAGAGAAGCTAATGTTATAAAAGCAAGTTATGATCCTTTTCAAGTGTCCCATTTTAATCAGCTATGAATGATATAACCATACCCTGTAGAGCATAGATTTTTAAACAAATATAAATCAATTCAACAGGCTAAGTATTCAGCTAGCATTTTATTTATTTCCAGTTTAAGAGAGTTGCTATGAGAAACAGGGTGAGAGATCATCGGGCCTTAGGAACAGCTTCAGTTGTGGCCCAGTAATTATTAATAGGTGCCCTGGCCTACACGTGTACCACATAACAGGATATTAAGGTGGATCTATAACTTCCCAAAATTATCTACAGTTTCTATCTTCAACCACACACACCAACCCAAGAGCACTGTTTTTCCAAGCTCTGACCTCCTGATCCCCCATCTTCCTTCGTGTATGGTTCTACCAGTGGCTACACAGCCCCCTACCCAAATAGGTACATTACTCCCCGACTCCCAGCAGTCTTCATCTTAGCATCCTATATGTTTCCTTCACTATTATATCCCCAGTACCTACCCGAATGCCTGACTCATAGAGAGTGGGACATTTCTGATGGATGGATGGATGGACGGATGGACGAGCTTCCCTGGTAAAACTCCTGACCTGAGTCTCCGGGTCTTTCAGAGACTAATGCTTCTACGATGACTCCTGATGAGAAGCTCTTGTCAGATTTTCCCCATCTGTAAATCCCTGATAGAAGTCAATACACGTGGACTTTACTATCAAAGAGACCAGAGTTCACATTCCAATTCTCCTGTTTATCAGCTCTGTTACCTGGGTCTCAGGGCCTCATATTGCACTTGTCTCCTCAGGTTGTTGAAGATAGCACAAGATGGGCTCCATAAATAAAGCACCGGGCACATGCTAAACTCTCCCCTTTCCACCTATCCATTTTCTAAGGTAAATTCAAGTCAATTAAACTGGGAAAAAAATTAATCAACTACACACAATTAAATTTTACTTAAGAGCTCCTGAGGAACAGGGCTAGGAACAGCAGAGGGAAAGGCGATTGTTGACATTTTCTTGAGAAGAGCTGTGCCTGAGGAGCATCGCCAGGGGGACTAATATAAGGGAACCGGGAAAAGGGGGCAGGGTTGGTCCTAGAGGGTATTAGACTCAAATATGTCAGGAAGCAGTGACAAGGTCAGTGGTCTCTAAAGTGCACAAGATGGTTAACTGGGATGTGGAAAGAAAGCATAAAAGTAAAGCTTTATGTAAATAAAGCTTTTTTACAAGTATTTACAATATACGTTGTTAGCATCAGTCTCCTCATCTTATGCATGTATCAAAAGGTCAAGGCCTCAGGATGGCTCAGGAGGGGTTCCAGGGAGTGGGTTCCCTTGGTGGACAGTGGGGCCAATGGCTAACAATGTATTGCAGCTCATGTATGCCTGGTTAAGTGGGCTTACAGCTCACATGTAATCTAATTTTAAGTAAACTAGCCATCTCAAAACAATCATGTGACCCAAAAATTTCCTTTAAAGAAACTGGGGATTGAAGATAATATGTGTGAGGATCAGGAAACAAAAAACCAGCAAAACCAATACTTCTCTACACCAAATAAGAGCTCTTTCTCACCCACATTATGAGGTAAAAACTAAAATGATCTCATCAGAACTGACATTAAATCATACTGCTATTATTAAAAATATTTACAATATTTATCTCATCAGGGGCAAAAAGGTCTTCCGTGCCATTAAACTAAATAAAATAAAAATTATGCTTAAAACATTGTTTATTGTAGCTATAGCTCATCCCTTTAAAAGTTACATGTCTGCTTTATAAAATACATTTTTTTGATATAGAACATGCATATATTTTATCCATATATAAGTAGACATACTCTGGAGACACAGGCACATGCTCAAAATTTTTTACTGATAGGGTTTCCCCTGGTAAGTTGGGAGACCCTGCCCTAGAAAGCAGTTTGTATATGTATATACTGCAGGAAATCACCTCGTTGTGACAAGCAGAGCCCCGTGGGTGTGAATTAGTGTGAGCCAAGCCCTGTCTGCGTTCTGGAGTCCACCAACGGTCAGGCTGTGGGTTCAGGACCCATGATGGTGGGTGCCCCAGAGCTGTAATGTGGTCAGCAGCCAGGAGTGTGTCCCAGGAACAAAGACAAGCCCACATATGGACCTACTAACATTAGTGGACACCTATGGCCCTGTTTACACCCCTTGCTCATGGAGAATATTTTCAGGAGGAAGTTGAAAGAAAAATGGAATTTGGCTTTTTGAACAGGAAGGGGAAAACTTTCAATTGTAGCAAGCAGTCTGGGGGACTGTAACAAGATAGATTTGAAGGTAAGACTACACAAGGGGCAGTGAGATAAGATGACTCAGCCAAGAGACGAAAAATGAAATGAACTATTCTAGCAAAAACAGGGAAGGAAACTCCCTGGATGCCAGGATTCTCAGTCTGAGACAAAACAAGGAATAATGACATGCTTAACAATGGAGAAGGGATGCAGGAAAGAGGAGGGGTGGTGCTCAAGCTTCAGTCTGACTTAGGAATACAAAATAGGCCTGCGCCATTTTGGAAGTTGGCTGAGCCCTCTGAGGAGGGTGCTACCTCAGGAGTCACTGCTGCCAGGAAATCCAGTACACAATGGATCAAAGTGGAAAAAGGATGATGTTTTTGCTTCATCAACCTCCCCACCTTTCCCTTTTCCTCAATATGCTCACCCATTTTTAGTAGCAGGCTACCAGGGGCCAATCTAAGGGAGGATGAAAAGGGAGGTGGACATGTTAAGGAGATGAAAAAGGAAATGTCACCAAGAGGATGAGAAACAGGGAGCCATAAAAGTAAAAACGAGGAAGAGAAGTAGTTGACCATAGAAATTGGAAAACACAAAATCACATTAAAAATAACAATTAAAACAAAGGATGGTGATGGGGCTGAGTTGAGTTCCACGAAAAAAAGATTTGAATCAATCAGCCAGAATTATACTACTGGTAAGGTCAAATTTTACTTATCTGACTCTATAGAAGACAGGAAGCTTAGACCACTTTGGGAGGCCCAACCCCTCATTTTGGGAATAAAAAACCCGAGTTCTCACCCATTCTCCAGAAGGCAACTAGCAAGCCCTGGAGCCAGGAGGAGCATCCAAGCCTCTGGGCGTCTGGGCCAAAGCTCTCCCCTCACCCTCTTGTTATTTAAACATCTAGCCATATTCCCCAAGGCTATGTCTTTGAATTAAGACCTTGAGACGATGGTTGAGTTCACAATCCATGGGATAGCCATGAAAATGAAGGAAAGGAATTGATAATGATAGAAAAAAAGATATTAAATGATTGGGAACATTCAAGGCCAGCACAGCAGAAACTCAATATGAGCAGTTATCCTTTGTGTAATACTTCCTCACAAATGACAAGTGGCAGCAAGTAAACTTGGATTTAGGTGCCGTTGTATTTTCCTATGTCTTTCCAGGAGGAAATGCGTCTGCTAATGCCCTGATTTGGAGAAGAGAAGCTTTTCCTTTTGTCATCAGCTGCATTTCTTGGAATAAACACAGCATCCCACTTTAAACCTGGGGGGGAAAATGGGCTAGTTAAGTTTGGAATTAAGGTTGTATTTAATTGCGGAATTCTTCATTCAGAGAGTTCCATAATGAGTTTTGACTGCTCTATCATCACCATGGCTGATAAACTGGATTTTTAAGTTCCTAAAGGAATTAAGTACTCGCAGGCAAGTGAAAACTATTACCTCTTAAAAAAACAAAACTCCACAGAGCTTTACTTTTCTAATTATGTTAAACTTGTTATTAAATACCAAACAAAACATATTGACTTAAAGAGAGTAAGAAGACTGCTTTTGGTGCCTAAGCTTTTATTAAATGGTTAAAGCTGTTCGTTTTTCTTTTATTAAGACCAAATAAAATGTGCATAAACAACATATCTTGCAAATTTTTTTCCCACTCTTCAGCTAACATGGAAAAGCTATATAGATCTTATATGAAACATAGTTTGATTTTTTCCCTAATTTTTATGTCATAATATTTCATAAAGGTTAATTAAATAAGAGTAAAGTGAAAAAGAGATATGAGGGACACACAAGGTATGTGAAGAAGGTGCCACTTGTATGCTAGCTGAGGTCCCAGATACACAGTTCTGATTTTCTTCTTTGCTCTGGGTCACTGACAATCAAGTGTGAGATACCACCAGATGTGCTGTCTGATTTTAAAGCTGGGAAAGTTATGCCCCTCTTCAGTTCTATTTCAGTTCTCCTGATTGTATCAACTAGAAAATCTCCGTTTAGGCTAATATGACCTTAGCATCTCTTTGACAATTGTTTTTTTCCCCTTTTAATTTCAAAGAAATGGTAGCCCTTAGCCTTGGGGTATTCTGCAGGTGTATTAGTCATTTTGGCTTCCATAACAAAATACCAGAGACTGGGTGGCTTAAACTACAGGAACTTATTTCTCACTGTTCTGGAGGCTGAAAGTCTGAGATCAAGATGCTGGCAGATTCCACTTCTAGCGAGGACTATCTCCCTTGCTTATAAAGACAGCCACATTCTCACTATGTCCCCGCATGGCCTTTACTTGTGTATGCACATGGAGGCACAGAGCTTTTGTGTCCCTTCTTATAAGGACCACTCTCATGGCCTCATATAAACTTAATTACCTCCCAAAGGCCCTACTTCCCAATACCATCATCATCACATTGGGTGTTCAGGGTTCCATATACGAAGGGGGTGCATAAATTTTCAGTCTATAAGAGCAGGGAACATTTATTGGGTTGAATTTAATAATTTTTTTTCACTATAGTTAATTTTGTAGTTACCTTTTAGTTCTAGCCAGGGATAGATTTCCATTTACAGTATTGACAAAGTAGCTATTAGGTTAGTGCAAAAGTAATTGCAATTTAAAAGGTTAAAAAGATTGCAAAAACTGCAATTACTTTTGCACCAAGCTCATACTTTTAAAATATATTTGTCAAAAAGTGAATTAACTCAGGGAAAAATATTAAGTAAAATGTAGTAAAGCGAGTATGAAGATATGGCAAAAAAATCATTAAGGTGGTAAAAAAATGACTAGTTGTCCAAGAAAGCCATGCAAGGAAGTCATTTTCAACTTGGATAGTCTCAATGGAGAAAACTGAAGAGACTCACATCCCTCATGTACTTCATAGCGAGGTGTAGCCTCCAGAACATAAGTCACTTGCATTCAGAAAAACACAAGACCATTAAGACCAATTTGGGCAACATTCCAACACCTGACAATCTGTGATGGAGCTAGAAAACTGCTCCAGATGTCAGGAAAACTCTTGTTTTCAGCAATTTCTCTTTATGAGGCTAGATTCCAAGTAGGGTTGGGAGATAGAAAACAATTCCTAAATGGATGATGGAGTGATGCTTACTATGAGGCTATGCTGTGGGAGGGTCCCTGTGTTCATCAGGAGAGGCGCATCCTGCATATCAATGGCTCTCAATAGCAAAGGGAGCTTTCTTTCTCAGCTGCAGCATCAGCAGTGAGACCTGCTGTTCTCCAGAGCAGCTCTCTTCCAGCCTGTGCCTGTGGACTCGGGCTGCTTCCACCTGTGGCTCCAGGATTCTAACCCAAGGTTTCCAGGCCAGCTTGGCAAAGGTAGAGAGCACTTGAGGGTTGTGGAAGGGCTTCCCTCTGCTTCCCTCTGGAAGTGGCACACGTCATTTCTGCTCGTGGTCCACTGATCCCAAGTGCCTAGGGAATGGTATCTCCCATGTGCCCAAGGAGAGGAAAACATGATATTGGAGAGCATCTAGGTGATGTGAAAGAGTATACAAGCACTCGCTTTGAACTAAATTATGAATGAGCTGGGGAATCAGTGAAGAATTTAGAAAATGTACCTGAAAGCATGAAATATTTGCTCTTCTATATTTTCTCAAGATAACTTTGCCAGAAGGTCTTTGTCCCCCATTAAAGGTGACTAAATTCCTCTTCAATATCCTTGGGCAGAGCTGCATACATGTGTAAATCACCAATAGTAATTACCAACTTCTCCCCGGTTAAAGAGAAACTTTAGTTTCCATTAAGGGGGTGGTGAGGCTGGTAAGGGGTTTCCAAGAACAATGAAACTATTTCTTCTCTAAATAACGTGCTGATAACTTTGCTTGGAATCTAAGGTTGAGGCAATTCCGTGAGTGATGATTCTCCATTACTTCATCATTTCCTGAATCTTCACATTTCTGCTCCATAAACTCTCTGTTACCTTTCTACAATGAATGTTTCTGTCCCCCAAAGTCTCCCTCTGTTTGCTTACAACATTGTAATCTTGACCAAAAGCCTATGGGATTCACTGGAACTGGAGGTTTCATCAAAGGGATGGAGCTGACATGTTTGAAGGTAGGAGTAAATGACTGAGGTCACCCGCCACAAGAGAAGAGGAATAGCGCTAACAGTGCCGGTGAGACTTGAAGCTGCCATCTGGATTTTTCCACTGTATCCTGTTTCCTGGAAACCTGGGGGGGAAGATACATCCCAGCAAAACTGTGATAGTTCTACCTTGTTCATGTTTTGGCTTGGCTTAAGCAATTAGGAGCTAAAGACGGAGAAATGCTTAAGTCCTGATTTTACCAAGACTGTCTAAATTATTGGTGACTCCATGAGCCCAGAACCCCTGAAGATGAGCGCAGCTCTAAACCTATACACAGAGAAGTGCAGAGGCACTTTTGGAGTTACAATGCTTGTGAGTAAATGTACAGCATAGAGGCTCTCAAGTGATTCCAGAACATGTCCAATCCTTGGTGGAAGGTCCGTAATTTGAAATCTTAGCCTGGGAATGAGGCTGGGGTGGGGATCACCTTCTACTTTAGCCACTCTGCACTTCCTTCCCCTCATCTGTGAGTTAGGGATAAAAAAATAATAATACCCAGTTCAAATGACTTGTAAGGATTCATTGATGCCATAAAGCACTAGTGCAGGGCTCAATAATTATAAGCCCCTAGTAGGAATGGATGAGAGGGTATTTCTGAGCTGCAGGATGCAGCATAGGGGTTATGTAAGAGGGAAGCTCTCCTTGGGTCCCTTTGTTTCTAGCTCTCTTTCTCAACTCATACCCAGGCTTCTCATCCCATATTGACTCCTCTTAAAATTTGATCATTCCATTGAGATTAGACAACTATACTTCTCCAAAATTCAAAGAAACAATTAAAAAATGGAGTAAATATAACTGGATTCAATCTAGACAGGAAGAGTCAAGAATTTTATGATCCAACCCTAATAGAGTTTTTCTTCCTTCCACACTGTAATCTTACCCGTTTATAAAAAGGCCCCCTACTGTGGCACATCACAGGCAGTTTTGAAATACAAGTAAAAGGGGACACAGAGGCCACAATCACGTCTACACATGACCTGAAGCTTCTGTTTGACCTAGCCTCTTCAGAGGAAAAGGAATATCGCATCAAACTAAATGTGCCGCACCTAGACCTTTAATTATACAGCTTCACCGCCCTAAAGGAGGCGGCCACTAATTTAAAATTGTCTGTCTATTCCCTGCACAAGTAATGTTTGCAAGAGAACATAGCAATCCCAAATTGGGCCATAATAACCAAGGTCTGTACCTTTTAATGTCTCCAAATAGCTAACGCGAGACACGAATCACCATATTTGTGTTTTGTGGGATTGTGAGGTAAACTTCCCAGATCAATGCAGACGGCAGCCTTTCTACAAGACATGCTATTAACTGTCAACCCAGTTACTTCCAATCTGATAACATTTATGAACTACTGATCCCAAGGAAAAGCTTGCTCAGAGAGCACAATTCATTCAGAAATTTCCAGCAAGAATTGTATAATACCCTCCCCCTGAGAAGCAAGTTTGTGTTGTATAATATATGTATAAAAAGCCTGTATGTAGTTTTCAGTGCCAGCTTTGAAAAGAACTCATGATTCCTGGGCCGGCCCAGTGGCTCAGACGGTTGGAGGTCTGTGCTCCTAATGCCGAAGGCTGCCAGTCCGATTCCCACATGGGCTGTCTACCCCCAAGTTGCCAGTTCAACTCCTTGATTCTCACAAGGGATGGTGGGCTCTGACCCCCACAACTAAGACTGAACACAGCACCTTGAGCTGAGCTGCCGCTGAGCTCCTGGATGGCTCAGTTTGTTGGAGTGCATCCTCTCAACCACAAGATTGCCGGTTCGACTCCCGCAAGGAATGGTGGGCTGTGCCCCCTGCAACTAGCAACGGCCACTGGACCTGGAACTGAACTGTGCCCTCCACAACTAAGATTGAAAACGTGGAAAAAATCCTGGAAGTACACACTGTTCCCCAATAAGATCCTGTTCCCCTCCCCCCAATAAAATCTTTTTAAGAAAAAAGAAGTCATAACTCCAGACAAATAGTCATGCCCTAGCATATAACCCAAAGGCACAAAAAGTTATGATGCTTTATAACCATTTATTTCTTTCAATAAAAATAATCACTTAATAGGTAATGCTGGCTCATTGTAGACATTTTGGAGAATGTGGTAAGGAGATTAAGAACTCATAATCTCACTACCCAGACAATCACTGCCAAAACACTGGTGTGTTTTCCTTCATGTATGCATGTTGACCCAATAGCTGACACCACACACACACCTTCGTATACTGCTCTTCACCCTTAATGTTATATCATCGGCACTAACAACCATTAAAAATCATCTGTGAAGATCATTTTTACAGCTTCATTCCTTTGCATTAGAAGGTCCTGCTATTATTTATTTTACCATTCTCTTAAAGTTGGACATTTAGGCTGCTTCCAGTTTCTCTGCTCTGATAAACAATGCTGTGTTGAACATCTTTATGCACATTTCTATCAGCATTTTTAAACTATTTCTTTAAGATAGACTTCCAGACACCAAATTATTGAGACAGAACATATGAACATTTTATTTATAAGTATTTGGTTCTAATATGTAGCATACATACAGGGTGACATTTGTCTTACTTATTTTTAGTTGACCATCTATATTTAGCTGCTTTTAACAAGGAAAAAAATCATACATTTGAAATTAAGTTTTAGTTCTATATAAAATGGGATGATCAATATACAGGATTGCTTTTACGCATTTCTCCAGCAACATGGACTAATTACTTATATATTTAATTGATATTGTATATAATTAGGAATCCACCAGATTATAAATCTGGGCACTAAGATGGGATAAAGGAATGAAGCAGGTCAGGTTTAGGGATGAAAGTAGGGAATGGTAAAGAGGCGAGCTGGAACCCCACACTGTATCCCTATAAAGCATCGCAGCATCTGCACCACCTGGAAATGGTATCAAGTCACCTAGCTCCTGGGGTGTAGGATGTGTTGACAGAGGGACAGGTGGGGAAAGGCAAGCTTCCTCTCTCCAGATAAAGGGCCACTAGACCAGGGACATGTGTGTCTTCCTCCTGCAGGCCCCCATGGTTTCCAGAGACCCACCTCCTATTCATAGCCCCTTTTCCACTGGAGGAGAGAAAGTTTCCAATCCCCACAGCACTAGCTGAGGAACATCTATGCAGCTTCCACCTCTGTCCACAGGACCCCCACCCCTTTGCATTGAGGAAGCAATCAGGTGACTATCTTTAAATGTTCGTGGAAGTCTGTACAAGTTTAGCAGGCATGTCAGGCCTGTGGGGAGGCAGCGATCCCTTCCACTGGGATTCCTTAAACTCACCACTCAGCAATGCTTTGGAATGAGGGAACCGCTCATTGGCTCCATTCCTTTATCCATCCATTCATTTCTCACTTTGTTCTTTAATTCAAAAATATTGATTGAATCCTATCTACCACCACACAGTAGCTACTATAGGCACAGAGGACATAACAGTAGACGTGATGAATGCCCCGCTCCCATAAGGTTTATGGTCTAATCAAAGAGACACGCAATTAAACCAGCAATGACAACACAGAGGGAATGCAGTGCTATGGAGCCAGCCTGGGGTCTCAAAGAGGCATCTGGGGGAAGAGATGCTAAGCAGGGGCCTGCAGGCTAACCTAGAAGAGAAGTGACCCAGGCAGAGGTAGGACTGCAGGCTAGCAAGAGACTCAAGGAGAAAATAGGCAGGGAGGGTGTGCGTGCTGTGAGGGCAACGGTAGCCACTGCCCAAGATACCAGGCTGAGTTCGCCTCTGCTCCTACGTACAGTCAGGAAACAAGAAAGAAGCAGAGAAGGAAGGTAGCTCCCCATGCTTCTGCCACAGGCCTATACCAGCCAGGAGCTAGGGGTTTTCCCAGTCAACTTTCCTTTGGGGGGGCTCAATACATACTTATTCCCATGTATAAATAGGTTTGTTCTAGATAATATCAACACAGACACAGATGCAATAGTAACCTTTAGGTTTAAAGAGAAAACTTTTGATTTCATTACTATCCCCCTATGAATTTGGCTGAAACCCAATATTTGAACTGCAATAAATAAATAGGGCTGGAAAAAAAGCAGCTGCATTCATAACTGCCTCACAACTGAGAGGATGCACTTCCCTACTGAGTCACTTTAAGGCAGAGCAGCAAATCCCATCATTTGTGAGCATTTAATCAATGCCTGGGCAAAAATGAACCGTGAATGCAGGAAATTATGCAAAAATTAAATTGCTGCTGTACAGTAGCCACAGACCCAAGCCCTCGGCAACCAATGGGAATAGCCCCCCAAGGGGGAGAAGGTCCAGTCAAGGAGGAAGCACAATGTGATTATACCTTTAGTACCTTAACTCTCCTGAGACTGCAAAATCCCACTCCTTTGTGTCTTTCCTTCCATCCTGCTAACTGAACCTCATTCATGGCTATCAGAAGGTAGCCATTGTGTTTTTTCCTATCGAATCTGTTAAGACAGGGGAAAAGGTTCCTGTTGTTAATTGCGGGGGATCTCCCACTCTTTGTTTTAAGGAAAGTTTAAACAAAATGATCACCCACTCTGAGGCTTTAAACAAAGTTCAAACAGAACAAAGTTCTCTTGCCAAGGTTGAAGGCAAATTTCCTCTGTCCAGATGGCTTCCTCAGGCAGGCCAGCGTAAGAACCAAGACACTCAACCCTGCTGCCTTTTAATGCTGCTCCTTGATTGTTGCTAACAATCCCCAGCTGTCCAGCCACATCTGCCTGCAACTCAGAGAGAGGGAGAGCTGACACAGGGCTTCCCCCAGAACAACACAGGTGGGGTCCTGAGCGATAGGACCATGCACTGGGAACACGATTAGAAATTAGTTTCCACAAGAACCTTCAGGAAAAACTTGAGGGTCAGTTTTGATGGCAGGTAAATAAACCTGATGGTGGAAACATGCCACTAACTCTAGCAAAGCCACCAAGAATCCAAGAGTGTGATCATGACACTTGGCCCGTCACTTTCCCTATTGACTAGTCCACACACTTATCTGGGCAGTAGCCCAGACTGGGGTGGTAGCCATGAGAATTCTGAGTGTATTCTGGCAACATGTGCTCACTCTCTCCACTCTCCTCCCCAGCTGTGCTCTTTACTCAATCCCATCACCCGTCAGGCACACTCACTTTTGATCTGCACCAGATACCAGTGGGTCATGTCCACTTCCTGTGTTGATTTAATGCTTCCCCTCTGTTTTCTGAGTGTCCTGCAGACGTCTAACTAAGTTAGCTAGTGTGCCCAGAAGTCTTAATACACAAGCCTGCCTGGAGGTCCATTCAATGCAAGCACTAAAAAATGCTTTATGACGCTATCACTCCATGTAGGGTGCTCTACAATTTTACTAGTCAAATCCACTTGGTCTATGTTTTCTAAGTTCCCTTCCTCTACCCTGTACCCTTCTTTCCCCAGATCCTATTTCTTGAAGGAAGCAAGTCCACTGTCTTTAGCCTAAAATCCAAACATCAAAGGCTGACTGAATAGGATTTTTGTTTATTTGCTTGTTTCTTTGTTTTAGTCCATGTTAGGATATTATCAAGTTTTGTGTTTTTCATTCAAAATTTTGGAAAAGAAATTTGTGTTTTGTGGTTCAGCTGGTAAACTCACAAGAAGCTAACAAGAGGCAGAGAATGGTCTAGTGGCAGAAGGATGGCAGGCTTTGCATTCAGACCTGGATTGAGATTCTATTCCTTTCATTACGTATCCTCTGACACTGGTCATATTTGGTGGCATGCATGAGCCATTGCCTTATCACCTGTGAAACTAGAGGATATTCTCTGGTTTTCAGGGTTATTATGAGATTAGAAATCCCATGTTTAAAGCTTCTAGCTCAATGCTGGCACATAACGGACACCATGGGGACTGTATTAGATGTCAAAAGGTCTTTACATTTAGTTGAAATGTAAGCTAATTTCTTCACAATGAGCAGCCATTTTGTCCACATGGAAATGATGTAGAAAAGAATGGATGACTTGGTTCAAAAAGCAAACTACCAGTAGACACAAAATGGCTGAGACCAGGATCTGCTCACACACAGTGGCCCTGGGGGAGGAGCAAGCCCATAGTCCCTCCAACCACTCTTAGTTTTTCATGCTTTTAGGACAGGACACCAGAAGTCAATTCCAATCTACTTCTGATTACAATTTAAACTGTCAAGCAGGCTGGCAACAGTAGAATGACACCTTCCAAACTTGATCAAAGATTTGACCTGCCTCGTACAATTGACGCCTAGAGCATACTTGGCAATAGGTGTAGTTTACAAATATCATTCTACTTCGAAAAGGGAATCCTAAATTAGGCTCCCTGATATATACCTCCAACTTGGTATTGACTTTTGCTCCCTGCTCCTTATAAAAAGTCACTGCAAATGATGTAAACAGCTGACTCTCTTCTCACTCATTGGTATGAGGTGTGATTAAAAACTATAGTGAATGTTTAAATAAAAAAAATGTGTTATAGTAAAAGACACATTGCCATTAATACCCCTCAAAATACTCCCCTTCGCTTCGAACACACTTATCCCATAGTTCTTGCCACTTTCTGAAGTAGTTCTGGAAGTCCTCTTTCATGAGTGTATTTACTTCATCCTCCATCACGACAAAGCTCCCTGTCACACATCACTTCTAGTACGGCAATTTCTGTACAATAAAAACATTACAATGTGTCCTCATCCACCTTATTCATTGGATCTGGCACCATGTGACTTCTGGCTCTTCCCCAAAGTCGAAATGACCATGAAAGGAAAATGTTTTGAATCGATTCAGGACATTGAGGCCGCCACAACAGCACACCTAAAGACACAAAAGAGGACTTCCAGAACTCCTTCAGAAAGTGGCAAGAATGATGGGATAAGGGTGTTTAAAGTGAGGGGGAGTATTCTGAGGGGTATTAATGGCAATGTATCTTTTACTGTAATAATTTTTTTTATTTAAACATTCACCATATTGTTTGATCACACCTCATATAATGCCCTTATTCTGTCTGTCCTACACGTGTCCTAGAGTGACAGCAATTAGAAGCAGGACCTATATGCTCTCCAGGACCTTCATTAGTTACAGACTATTTAAAAAGATTTTGACAAAAGTGAGAGCAATGTGGAAGCAGGAAGCTTTACTTTCTCACACTGTCCCAGGAAACACAAGATAAGCTTTTTGGGCCTCCTAATCAATGATATATTAATGCAATATGTCTTACAACATTAGAGGCAAGTCTAAAGAAGTATTTTTTCCTTCCTGAAAGCTTGCTGAATAACTATTTCCAGAGTACTACCAGGCCCAAAGAAATACCAGGCTTATAAAGTTTCAAAGCTGCTATTCTTCTGACATGTTGTTGAGGTCTGCCCCTCTCAACAACAACAAACACAAAATCAAAGAGAGATAGCAGTATGAAGAGTGTTGTTTTGATCCATTTTTCTTCCCAGGGTGGACAACTACCCTGGGTAACATCCTCTTTGCAGATTCTGGCACCATGAGTAATTTCAGCCACTGCCTAGGAGCACACAGTCCTGCAAACATGCCAGTCCTTAGCTGAGATATTTCCAGAAACTTGATTTGGCCTGATGTTTCCAGCATGAGCTCTGGTGTCCCTGTATACCAAGGTCAGCATGACCGGGTGGGAAGTCTACAGGGTAATGTCCTATCCAAGGTTATAGAGACCAGGAGGTCATAACAATGGATTTAAGATAACAACATTAATCTTTTCTTCTGACAGTTATGGTGGGGGGGGGGGGTTCTTTGGGTCAAATGTTGCAGATAAGATTAATTATGCAAAAGTTGGAGAAGAAAGGTTCTCCACTGTAGAACTTAGGCTGTGGCTAGCACAATGCAATTACCAAGAGCATTACATCTTTCATTTTATTAATTTTTGAAAATCTTTAAAGGCCATTATAAAAACAGATAGATTACAGATTAATTTAGTGTCGACTTTAGCAAAAAAAAAAGTGATCATGTCACAGAAGCAAATAATAAATATGACTAGACCCTCTGATAACATCACATTATAATGCCATTTATCTGTCACTTGTTGAGATGTTGAATAAACATATCATTTTGTAATAAACTCTTTTAGTAATTTTTAAAAAAAAAAAAAGATAATGTTAATGTACTCACAGGCAAGAAATTGACATGCTTCTTGGACAAGTCTGAAAATCCTGTTTGCATGCCGAGTAACAAATGTAGGAGTGACAAAGCAAGAAGTTAGTCTGATTTCTGGTGGGAAAAGACACAATGCAGACTGAACGGGATGACACAGATGCATGTATACCTGGGCTGGGGTGTGAGGACAGATGAGGAGTTACAGACTCAGACGAAAAAGGGAAAAGTAAAGAAATTTTCCCATCAGAAGTAGAACTGAGAGTTCTGACACAGCAGGTTTCCTTCCTCCTTCACCCAAGTGCTCCCTTGGTCATTTGAACTGTGTAGACAATACATCTTTGGGCCTGTAAGTGATTCTCTTCCTATCAAAGAAAATGCAGCTAATAATCTAATGGTAAAAACTGTCAGCAACATTTACTGAAATAAGTTAATATGTATTATTAGAACTGTCTACCTCTGCTAGCCACGTCAAGATATAGTTAGAAGAAGAAAAGAGGAGACAAGAGAAGAGAGGGGGAAGGTGATGAGGTAGAGATAGACTATTCCAAATCAGTGTTAGGCCACAGCCAATTCTTATCCAAAAAACAGAAAATCCTCTTTTAAAATAAAATCTTCACATAAACTATTTCCCGCTGTCTCTTGCATTCCTTTCCCCTCTCTTCCTTTCCTTTCCCTCACTGCGTTTTCTCTTTTCTCTCTTTCCTTTGGTATCACCCAACAGACTTGAAATGGCTTAAAAAGAATCCAAAAACAAAATTTAAAAATATAAATTATGCTAGAAATTCAGAGGCAGGGATAATACGTATTAGAATAGAAAGTTGAGCCACAGGGAAATCAAGAAAGAACATATGCAGGATGAGCATCTCACAATTATGCAAATTGAACTCCAGATTTTTCTGTGAAATCCTCGGTAGACAAAGTGAAACAAGAAATCCAATTACATGTTTTTTATTGTTCATGTCAGGACTAGGAAAATGGGAAAACTACTTCTAATCTTCAAACTGTGCCTGACCGGCTCTATTATTCTTCAGTGAAACTCACTTCAGTGGTGTCTCATCTGACAAATGAGATGTATATCTGTTCTCTACTTTATAGTAATACATGTAGTTAGAAGTGGTGAGGTATTTTATACAAAGAACTTGTCTTATGAAATAAGTAGCAGACATTTTTCACAGTGGTTTGGAATGAAAAATCATGGCCTGGATATTAAATGTGTATAATCAACCATGTAACCTATTATAAAGTAGAAGATCAGATTCTGCCTCATTAAAATCTGGACTTGTGTGATTGCTGCTGGGGTTTTCTGTTTGTTTGTTTTGCTTTTGTTTTACTATAAGTGTTTGATAGATTATGATTACAACTCCATCCCATAACTCTGGTGAAGATTTAATAGAGGCAAATTACTCTACAGTGATTATAAGGCATATTTATCCATTTTAGATTTTGAGAAGACTTTAAGTAGCTACTACAGAAAATAACTGACTAACCCCAAAAGAGATAAAGGATCCATTTCAGATTCCCTTCTTAAAAATCTTTCTAAATTTTAAGAGAAATTTTTCTGGTAGTAACAGTTTAAAAAGCAATAAACAAACAAAACTCGTTTGTGGCCTATTTTTACATCAACCCTGTCCAGAAAAGCAAAATTCAATGGTGAATTCCCAAACATGGATCCTTGATATTTATTTACCTTGAAAATAGTTGGCACCTCATTTATTCTGTTGTCATCTGATCTTATATAACTAAGATTGACATTACAGTGACGGATATTATAAATTATTATACTAATTTATTAGTTCATGTTAGTAAGTATATTGCACATACCACAGAGCCTTGAACATAGACAATTACCCAAACAATAAGACATGAAACAGGAATAAAAAGTAAAACTGGTAGAAAGAAGAAAAATTATTTTAAAGAATTGAAGACAATATGAAAATTTACTAAGAAAATCAGTTAGAAAAGTAATAGAAGTAATAAGATAGTTTGGAAAATTGGCTAGCTACAAGAGAACGATCCAAAAATTGCTAAGATTCCTACATACTTTAGGCAATTACTATTGAGAAGATATAATGGGGAAAACTTTTCCATTCAAAATTGCAGGAAATAACAATCAGATGCAGAGAAAACGCTAACCAACTGCACAGCTATGCTAATCAACAATAAATTGACTCATTCATAAATAAACCATGAATTACTAAATATTTGCATAAATGAATAACAGAAAGAGAAGTTGTGGATCCAGATAGTCAAGTTCAGATATTATCCCAGCACACAGAGCAAAAATAAAGAGACAGAAATATGAGAGAAAAGATTATCTGTGGGAAGATACATACAGAGAGTCTTTTTCCAGTGTAAGGCAAAGACTGTATAAATAACACATAATCAAAAGAAATAATAAAATTAACTTTCAACAAGCTAAGGAAAATCACAAGTCCTAAGAATGAAAGGACCCTCCAAGTAAGGGACAAGATGAATACATACAAGATCCACACCTAGACACAACATTGTGAAGTTTCGAAATTCTTCAGATAAAGAGAAAATTCTAGTGTGATCCCAAGAAAATAAAAAAATTAGCTGCAAGATATGAGAATCAGACTGACATCAGACTGCTCATCAACACACTAAATGCTAGAAAAATAAACAATTCCTTCAATTTTTTAAGGGAGATTTATTTGAATCTAAAATGTCTGTGCCCTGCCAAATTACCAATCAAGGCATTTTTAAACCTGTGAGAACTAAGAAATCTTACCATCCAAGAATCCAATATGAATTCATTACTTGAGGAAATATAACAGCAATACAAAAAAATAATTTTAAGAGAATGACAGGAGAATTAAAAATACAGTGGCATCTGAATATGACCCAGAAAGGGTAAAAGAAGCTAAAATTAATTAAAAGAGGATCCATTGGATCTTGACGCATGAGACCTGAGTCTTAATTAAGCAACAAGATTTTTAAACATTGGATTACCTTTTCTTCAAAATGGGCCCAATCACATGACTTAGTTCTTGCTGTTTGGGGAGGGGGCTTAAATTTTTAGAAGCCTTTAGAGCAATAATAGAAGGGCTTAATTTTATTAAAGGAAAAATGTAAATGGCAAACTTTGACAACTTAGAAATGATAAAAATCAGAAGCTGAAGCAGGAAAGGGAAGTGAGAGGTAGTAAAATGCTCTTGATCCTCATGGGGGATGTAACACGCATTAGAAAATGTTAAAGCAGGAAAGAAAGTTTAAGTGTGACTATGTTACGTAATAAAACAGTGAGATTTCTTGATCAAAATGGCCAAATGGGAAACTGAAAAGATACAAGCCCATAATATCAAAAAGTACTAACTGGAGGGGAGCTATCAGAACATGAGAGATAGCAAAAGCTTCTAGAAAATAAATGGAGAAGTACTGATAAATTAAAATGGAATGAAAGAAACCTCAGTCTAGAATTCATGGGGAGGAAGTTGCTACAGCGGAGGGAGGACATCCCGGTGTGAACAAGTGTGATAGACGGCAAGAAGGCGGAAAATGGTGAAAACATGAAAACCGATTGAAGGTCTTCATCTGGAAGAGTTGCCTGCCCACATCCTAATCCTTTCTCCTGGACTGACAGACAGGCCCTTGCCCCCAAAACTGTAGTTCTTTGTTAAAGAAATTAAGTGAACTCTCTGAGAACTTGGGAAGTTAATATTGAAGTCCCCTTCATTCTAATATCTGGGGCACATCTAGGGTGAAAGGCAGCTCCCCATCCTTTCTACCTAAAGGAAACAAGCCTCGCCATCCACAGAACTGCCAAACAGCCTCCCTACACCCTCAATCTTAAATGTGAATGGATAGAAGTGTTGGACAATTGAAGTGTCACTGCAGGATAAAAGAGACATCAAAATGAACTCTTGAAAAACTGATCCCAGAGGAACCAGAAATTCAAACATCAGATTATGACTTAAAATGAATTTTCAGAAAGTGTTCTCTGGTTTATAACTTTTTATTAAAGTATAAAATACATACAGAAAAAGAAAAATTAGTGTACAGCTCGATGTAATTTCGCAGAATGAATACATCCATTACCTACCACTGAGCACACCCAGATTTTTAAAATATATATATATATTACTAGAAACTTAGAAGTCCCCTTCACGCCACTTCTAGTCACTACTCCCTCTCTTCTCAATAAAGGAACCAGACTTCTAACACCATAGATTTGTTTTGTTGTCTCTTTGAATTTTGTGTAAATGAAAACATGCAACATGTATGTTTCTGGCCTCTTTCACTCCACATTGTGTTCATGAGATTCATCCAGGAATCTATTAAGGAGACACGCATGGTGCTGCCTCCATAGATTCATGATCCCGCCCTCACGGAGCTTACACCTGGGTGTGGGGAGACACTCAACAAGCAATTAAGCAAAACAACAATGACAACAAAACTATCAGACACACAATAAGTAGAGTTTTGTGATAGAGAAGGACTAGCTACCTCCTTTAAACTGAATATGCAGCAGAGCTTCTCTGAGAAAGTGACATTTAACGTGGCATGTGACAAGAAGGAACCAATCATGATAAGGATAGATTCATAGATAAGGAGCAGCTCATGCAGAATACACAAAAATTTCCTCTCTCTCTCTCTCATTTTTTCTCTCCTTACACACACACACACACACACACACACACACACACACACACACACAAATAAGAAAAAGAAGGTCAAAACAATAAAAATTGGGCAAGAGAATGGAATAGTCATTGCACAAAGGAAGATATCCAATAAATACATCTAACATCTAAATACCCAATAAATGTATAAAATGTGCTCAACTCCATTAGTAATCAATAAAATTCATAATTTTTGTCACCAGGAAAGCTAAAAAATATTAGCACAACTGATATTACCAAGAGTTGGGAAAGATGTAGTAAAAAAAACAAACTAGAACTCTCATATGCTGTTGACAGGAGCGTAAGTTGGTACAACCATTTTGGAATATTATTTGCCATTATCTTTTGAAATTGAATTTACGCATATCCTCTGGCGCAGAAATTTCATTTCTATTTATATAGCCAACAGAAATTTGTCATGTGTGCACCAAAACACATGTTTTAAAATGTAGCACTCTTTGTAAAAGACAAAAATTAGAAAAAACCAATTGACCAGCAACAGAGAATGAATAAACTGCAGCATGTTCACCCAATGAAACAGCAAACACCAACAATGAAGGAGCCACTGCTACACATAACTCAAGGAAATAGCCCACTTGTTTGTTCTTCCTGATGCAGGCTTTCAGCCTTCTGCCCTGTACCAAATTGGGACCTTCTGCCTCCTGCTCTGGGTCCCGGGGAGACACATAGACATCCCTTTCTTCCCTGGTTCTCTCATTAGCAGCTGGGAAGACATTCACACTTATTCCTCAGTTTTCTGCCTGGTGACACTGACCTTAAGTAGTTGGGGGGCGGGGAGACAGTCCATGTCAGGCAGCCTGCATCCTTCACCATTGTGAACACCTTCTTCACCACGGTGTACCCAGCTAGGTACCTAACATAATGCCAGATATAGAGAAGGAGCTCAATAAATACTTATTTAATAAAAGAATGAATGTTCAATCATATTGCCCCTGTGAGATCCCATTTGGGATTTGTTGAAATCTAATTGCTTGAAGAAGTACATTGCCTATATAAGGGGTTGAATTTTGGTAGTCTCTCAGGTAGTCTTAATTGGCATTTTCCATGTTGCTTTGCTAATTTTGCACACACACATACCCCTCCATTTTTTTTCTTTTTACTCTCAGTTGTCTTTTCAAGTTTAAATATAAGATAGGCAGCTTGCTTTTCCTGAATTAAATTTAGTTTGACTTGGTTTGCAGTTACAGATGGAACTTCCCACAACTCTATTCAGGAGTGTGTGCTCAGGCCCTTAAATACAGAAAGTTTAATCAAGGATTTAAAGAAATCCTTACTCCCACAGGCTTTTATCTCCTAATTTTTATCCTTGCCTTTCTGTGTAAGGCAGACTAAGGGTTAGACATACTGAGGATCATAGCAAGTTCAAAGAAAGAAATCAACCTGGAAATCCAACTATAGAATAGACTTATGAAGACGAGCTAATTAATAAACAAATGACGTGGCTTGCTGGCTCCTTAGAAGGTAATTTGCCCATAGATAAAGTTCTAACAATAATATCTGTCAGCTACTATATATTAAAAATATATTATGTGCCAGGCAGCAGGTCAACCCTTACCCAGATAAATAAAGACAGGATATATTCATTTTATCAGGTACTAGACCAAGCCGGGAAGAATTCAGTTCCTATATGGAATAGATAATTCAACAGTTGGCACCCTGGTGTGAGCTAAAATCAGAATGATTGATTTCCCCTTGTCCTCACTAAAATTACTTTGCCATGAAATTGGCTATTGGAAAGTCCTGAAATTCTGAGATGAATGTAAGACTTTATGCCTACCTTCAAGTTGCACACCACCCCGAATAGGAAAAACAAATGGATAGATTAATTTAATCCTGAATGTTAAGAACTATAGAAGGAACAAATGCAAAGAAGCATCATGGGAGCCTGAGCTTATCCAAGGATGTGACATCTAAATGGAGTTCCTGAAGGCGGAATAGGAGTCTCAAAGAAAGACTCCTCCCAGGCAGAGGGCAAGCACATGCCAAGGACCAGCTGTGGGAAAGGGCATCCTGCGTTAGGGGAACTGAAAGCAATTCAATTTTGGCTAGAAAACTGAGTGTATGTGGGTATGACAAGACTTGATGTTGAAAGGAAAAAGAGTCCAGACCATGAAAACTTTGTAAGCCAAGCTATGTAGTTTGGAATTCATTCTGTGGACCGAGGGGAGTGAGTCACTGAAGAATTTAAATCCAGGGAGTGATCAGATTTGTGTGTAGAAAAATCACTTTCAAGGGGTGAGACTAGATGTAGGCAAGGGTAGTGGTTGCGAGGAGACTATGGTGATGGTGATGGTATCATAAGCCAAGTTAGAAGCAGTAGGAATGAAGAAAAGAAAATATCAAGAGGAAAGGGAAATAAGAGGAAATTAAAGATGGCTCCCAGACTTCCAGACGACCATTTGAGAAGAGAATATTGCACTTTGCAATTTACGATCAAGGATGCTTCCAAGTCAGGAAAGACACGTTCATTGTTTTTTTTTCAAGACTCTGAATTCCATTAACTACAATTATTTTGCTGCTAATACCATCAGGGCTTGACCATAATTAAGACATAGCGTTACACTCCAGTTTCTTGTTGAGGGGGAATTTATGGGCTTCCTGGTTCATTTCATCTCAGAGGAAGAGGACTTAAAGGGAGTTAACTGAGGCACCAACTGAGTGCAGTCTAAGGCAAGGACTAGGGAAAGGAAAATTCGATGATGGTCAATCTGTAGACAAGAGCCTCCTGGCAAGAAAGCAAAGGGAAAATTCAATAGAAGAAAAGAATGATTAGTGTTACTGGGATGTCACCAATGAGACACCACAGATGGTAATGATTCCTAACTGGGTGTGAGCTCAGGGTAGAACCAGACAGTCAGATTTGATGAGATGGATTGATTTGCTGAGAAAGTTATTGGGCAGAGGTGGGTTAAAACTTAGACTGTGTACTTTAGTAAGTTGGCTCAGAAACATCTCAGGTATAATCCAAATTAATTCCTGTTTTCTGTTAACTGATAGAGCAAAAACCTTGGAGATCTTCTTCAACCAGCTTGCAAAACTCACCTGTCTTCTGTGGAAGGCTGCTGCTCTTATCCTAAGTGGTTGTTTTGCAGACTGAGTTAAAAGGTAAAACTAGAACTAGGAATGCGAACGTAATTCTGAACCAGCCAAGAGGTTCAGAGGGGAGGTGTGCTAAGGAAAAGCACCAGTAAACAAACAAACACCACTGTTTATAAGTTCTGCCTTGAAGCCCATGTTTTCTTCTGATAAAATAGGCTAGACCTGATGCCAGAATCTTCTTTTGTAGAAGTGGTGTCCTGAGGTCAGGAAATGTTCTCCAGTTGGGCTTTTAAAATCCCCACGGGTCTGAAGAAGCATTCTTAGGGGTCCTCAAGTGCTCTACAAGAATTGTTTGATTTGGGGTTTTCACTTCAATCATGATTATAAAAATTAATATAAACATATTTTGGATTAACTTCATGACCTCCTTAAAACCCAGCCCTGACTTGTGATGCTAGTGCTGTCTTTGTTCTGATTTACAGTCAAGTTGGTGACAAGTAGTACTTTGTTATCATGAGCTAAGGGGGAGGGAGGGGGACAGGAAAAGCATGCAAAGAAGTGATTCTCCAGGTGGAGTACTACTAAGTATTCTAGTAATGCTGGAGTGTTAAGGTAATACTAAGGTACAGGAAGTGACTATGTAGATATTTCAAATGCCACGATAATTTTAATGTAATACTAAGAAGGCAGTCAGGAAGAAAGAGCTGCATCCCCCTTTGCTAAATGACAAGACATATCTATCTTGGTCAGAAATGCCCCCAGAGAACTCGGGGGACACAGACAAGGCAAGCAGGAGAAAAGATCAAGTACACAGCAAGGTGGTTCCTGGGCAAAAAGCATCAGAGGCTGAAGAGGGGGAGAGGAAGCTACAGATTAGGATGGAACAGGAGAATGAGAGAAGGAGAAAGGTGCATGGGAGGCCTTAATGGCAAGATCTTTGTCTTTAAGTCCTTCAGGAAGGTAGGATTTAACCTGATTCTCTTTTCTCCTGAGCGTCTGCATTCTTAGTGGCTTTGTTGCACTGTGCATTCCATAATACCTAGATTTGAGTTGCTTTTCTTACAATAAATTCTTAAGGCCGAGGTAACTTTTTTTTTTAAGGCCAGAAGACTTTTGTAATTTGTCAGGTTCCGCTTGTGTAATGAGGATAAGCGTACACCTTAATTGCATTCCCAGACCTATAGTCAATGTATTCACTTACTCACCAAACATTTCCTGAGCGTCTATTCAGTGTTAGCCACTAGGATACAGTACAACACATGAGTGGCTCGGTCCCTGACCCCATGCAGCTCTCTACCGTCTAGTAACTCACTAATGAATGGTCAACACTACTAGACCATGTTGAAAGTATAAAATGTCCTCGCCATCCTGATACTGCACTTATTCTTTTACCAAAAAAAATCATAAAATAGGTGCCAATGTATTCATAAATTGGTTCTCTAGTACTTCCCTGTTCAACGTGTGGCTCATGCTCCAGCAGAAGCACCTGGGAGCTTTTTAGAAACACAGAATCCAGGTCCCGCCTCAGACCTACCGAATCAGATCCTGATAGCAAAGTGACCCATATGCACGTCAACATTAGAGAAGTACAGTGCTCTTCCATTTTTTAAAAGAAATGGCTGCCTTTAATCCATGAAGATAAATCTGCAAATATTTTGTGTATTATTTAGAAATTATAATGTAGATTTGATAATAGTTTCTCTGGCTGAGCACTACTTTAATGGGTCTTCGACTGGCTAAGAAAAGTGTGTCTGGTTAATAGTCTAAAAATAAATTCTCAAGTTCCCTTTATAACTTCTGCATTTCTCATACTTAGTTTTTAACTTTTACTTCCAAGAGGCCTATTGAAGGGAAAAAGTCTTGATTGCTGTGACTTTTCTTGAAAACTTCATGAAACCTTGGAACTCATGTATTTAGACTATTTACTGAGATTCTTTAAAAAGTAATAATCACAAATCTGATTATTTACCAATATAAACCTCGCAGGTGAAATCTTTAAAAATTAAGAATATAACTATCACAAAAGCTTTCTACTGATTATATTAAAGATATGTATTCCTTATTATTAACTACAAAGATAATAAAGGGAATTAATGAGAACTTTATATAAGTATATATTTGTGTGTGTGTGTGTGTGTGTGTGTGTGTGTGTGTGTGTGTGTGTGGAGAGAGAGAGAGAGACAGACAAAGAAGAGACAGAGAGAAAAGAATTTTGTTTGCCAAACAATGTTAAATAAAACTATTTGACTTTCCTTGTTGCACAAACAACAAAGAAAGTAAGAATTGTTTGGAAAACACTTGGTCAATTCTAACCCCTTCACTTCTCCCCTATCCCACTCTTCTGCCTCAAGGCTTTCCTCCTATTTGTCCAATCACCTGTAAGACCTTCTCTTCTCAATGGCTGTCTAAATCTCTGATTACCCAAGGTATTTTTTACTTCTTTGTTTCTGGACTTCTTTTACTAACACTCTCTAGCATCACACTACTAACCAGCATCACACTACTAACCAACACCTCAATACATTCAGCCTTATATTTTTTGCTGCTAAAATTTTAAGCTCTGAAAAGCAGAATTTAAATTATAGACACAAGAAAATTCTGAGCACAAAATGAGTACCCAGTAAATACTCATTAGTTGATTGGACAACCATGTAAAACTCTACTTGAACTGAATGAAGAAGGATAAGAAAAGTCTTCATGTTACTTAATTTAAATGAAGCTAAAAAGGATTAGTATTAATAAGATTTGCAATGGACACCTGGCCTAAGGTTAAGAAATGTAGGGGTTTCACAGTATTTGGTTACTCTTTTTTTGTTCAGTTTCCCCTGCAAATGAGCTAAAGAACTAAAACAACTTAGGAAATGTTCTTTTCAAAGTGTTTCTGTACCCACAATTCTTATCAGTATTAGTAACAATCTTATGAGCACAATCAAATGGGAGCTATAAATAAAAGGAACACAGTTAATAAAAGTTCACAGGCACATGTTGGCCTCTAAGAAGACATAGCTCAACTTGAAACTTTGTCTACACATGACTCCCTGGTTGACCCCCAAGAGCCCAAAATTAATTTAAAAATTTCACATCCTCTGTTGTCTTTTTGATATTTTATAAATCTGATGCTAAATCTTCAAAGTCCACTAAAAGTCGCATCTCTTCCATCAAGTTTTCTTCTACTCCTACAGAAAAAAAACCACACCACGCTTCTCTTTTACAAACTGCAATAAAAGTGAGATTTTAAACTACTTTAAAGAGTATTTGTTCTCATGAATGCTTTGTGCCTAGGTCTTATTTCCCCAACTAGACTACAAGACTTTTTTATGTATTTATAAAGAACTAGGAATATAAGCACACAAGCAAAACTTGCTAGTCAAACAGAATAATTCTAGATATAGTGACTAAGGAAAGATGATTATTTGTTCAAGTGTAATAGGATAGAAAGTTTTAGAAGTGAATTAGAGTCTTGATCAACAAAAGTAGAAGACGAGGAATGCTGGATAAAAAGAATTAATTATTTTGTATCTCAGAAATGATCGGGGCCTTTTTTCTGAAACTAGTCAGGCATCAGTTTAAGACGCATACACTTCTATATTGAACACGCCACCTTCTGTGTGGAAACATCAGCTTGAAGAAGGTACATGATCTCTAGTTGCAGAGCACACTCAGAAAATCTGAGTTCAGCTCACTTACACTTTTCCAAATCAAATGCCAAACCCTTTAATGTTGGCTAGTCCTCATAAACCACACAACAGCCATCAATCTATCAAACTTGATGGAAGAATTTTTAAAGTTCCTGGAATAAATGTTATTCTGGGATATATATATATATATTTTTTTTTTTTTTCTTGTCCTATGGGAAAACAGGACAAGGCTCAATTTTATTAGAAAACTGTAATGTTTCAAATTTTGTCAACTCATCCTTAGCACCCAGACACAATCCCATGCACCTCATCCCACCACCTCCACTCCCCAGTTCCCAGGGAGAGAAAAAAAAAGAACTTCACCCAAGTTCTACTGACGTCAATGGGGTATTTGCGTGCAAAGACAGTCTGGTGGATGGATCGAAGACAGTGGTGTTGTAACTTTTCTTAACGCTCAATTTATTCAAAGAAACCTCACTTTTAAAGGGAAGTATAAGAAAATCCAGAACTGTATTACAAGGAAAACGCAGCATATTCATCTTTAAAAAACTGAATGTGCTTCAAATGTGTTCTTAAAGTTTACATTCATGTCTTGGCAATGTCCTAAACCTCATAGTGATAAGAAATGGTAACCACACTTCCTTAGGGGAAAAAGGTAAAGAAAAAAAAGCATAAATAAGAATAGAATACAAGGATCCACAGTTCCTTATTTTGGGGACTTATGTTTTCATTGTTTCTTCAATATTTCACTGTGCCAAATACCACCAATGAATCTAAGTTCTCATAGAGTTTTCTGACTAATCAGATAATTAGTGCTGGACGTTCATTGTATCCACAAAGAGCATTTGGTCAAAACAATAAATTGATATTCATTAAGAAATAAAAATGTCACAGGTTGAATTTTGTGCTACATGTTGGGGGATAGAGCATCTAAAACACTAAACTGAAAGAGAGTTTTCATTTAAAATATTTACAATCTAGACTGATGGGTATATATGGTATTCTGCCTTCTTGTTAATTCAGCAAACATTTGCTACGGGTAGTATAAAATAACTGAATACAGCTTAAATAAAGCCTTAAAGTATGGATCAATAAGGGCAATGAAAGTCCACATGTGCTGGAAGAACGCAGCCACCCCAATTGTATTCTGAGAAGCAGGGGTTAGTGGGTATCTGGGGGCAGACGTGTGTTACCCCCAAGGAAACATTTTCTTTGGCCAATCCTTAAGACTGTTTATTTCCTGCACTATACCTCCTCATAGACAACAGACTGAGAAAACTTCTCTGTGACTTGGAACTGTTTACAAAGCTGTGTCAACTATAAGTTCAAAATAAGGGCGTATTTCTTTTTCAATTTCTATATGAAAAGGAATCCTTTCATTCCAGGAAAGACAGTGTTACCCAAATGAATCACAAACTGTTCCTGTGACACACTTCACATTTGTGGTTGTTAAAAACAACTTTCAAATAGAAAATGCTGTCTAATTCTCAAATAGCTTATTCCTCTAAGTCTTTTATTCGGTGCCAGGTACAGATCAGCTGACAAGTTATTTCAATTTATTTCAGTTCCACAAACCATATGTAAAGAGCTGTTCTCAAGACTGAAGTGATACAAGAAAGAAAGACAGAGTCTCTGCCACTATCTCCCTAGGGGACTCATGTCTACATAGAACCATGTTCTTGTCCCCAAGCAGCAAGGGTACAAACACACCCAATCTGGTGATCTCAGCCTTCCATAGGCTAGCTTTTTCTCATGCATTAAAATTCCATTAGAGGAGGATGTTGATCATGGCCAACGTTATACCTGTGTGGGGGCGGCGGGGAGGAGTAGGCATATGGGAAATCTCTACCCTCAGCTCAATTTTGCTGTGAACCTAAAACTACTCTATAAAAATGGAATCTATTTTTAAAGTGCTATCTCAGGGTCTCAGCTCCCGCTCCCTGCACAAGAATGCAGGATATGGTAAGGCCAAAAAGGAACAACAACGGAGCCATAGACAGGAGAATCCTACCACTATATTCTCGATGGCGGCTGGTTGAAACACAAATGCAAACATCTACCCGTACCCCAACGAGGGGTCTTCCTGCACCCCAGTCTCGCTGGCAGCCAGGCAAGACACAGGAAGTAGGAGCTACATGATCCACAATCCATAATCAGCTTGCTAGCCGCACTTGCTAGCCGCAATCCGCAGTCCACTTCTCTGCCAACCAACCAAAAACCCCTAGCATAGCCACGGCAGTTATATTAGCAGCTAATGGCTAACTGGTTACAGCGGACGGCCACCCAGCCACAGCAGATGCATCTGATAACTGAGCCAGCACCTTTCCACATGAGGCCGAGAGCCTGGAAACTGCTCCCTGGGACTCTGTCCACACAAATGCCATTAGATAAGCTAAGTGTTTTATTCAGCATTTGAATTGTACTACTTGTGTATTAAGGGATTAACCCACCTGTATAGCTTTTATCTTTTCTCTGAACTCTCAGAGCACTTTACCTAGAACTCTCATAAGTCATTCACGTTCTCTGCCCTTCCTGACAGCTGTTTCCAGGTAAGTGGTTATGTTTGCGTGCTCACTGTCCATCTCCTCCAGCAGCACATATGCTGCATGAGGGCAGGACTTTGTTTTCCTCATCATTGTAGCTTCAGATCTTAGCACAGTGCCTGGTACTAAATATGTGCATAATAAAGAGTTAGCCACTACATGCAAAGTGAATGAGTGAATCGATGGAGAACCGATCACAGATCCACCCTTCTAGATGCTATGCTCTCTGAGGGTAGGATGCATACCTAATTATTCTCTGTAGCCCACCAAATACACAATAGGGATGCAGTACACACTTGTTACATTAATGAACTGATTCACAGCGTCTTAGAGTCAGTCTAACCGCGTGCAGACACCCTTCTACAGAGTCCTGTCTGGATGCTCACTCGGCCTCTCCTGGATACTTCCAGTGATAGGGGCTCAGTATTTCCACTACCATTTCTACCCTCAGGTTAGCATGACAAGTGAAAAAGAATTAATTATACTTTTATCCAAATATGGTGCTGTTCGAATAAATTTAAAGACATATCCTTGCCTCACTAAAAAGGCCCTTTTCTAGCAGAGTACCATCACTGAGCCCAAACTGACGAGCTCTCAGGGTGTCCACTGATAGGAGTTGATAACCTATGGCAGTGTTTTTCACAACACTTGTATGTACGTCGGAATCCCCTACAAGCCTCGGGAAAATACAAATGCCTGGACTTCACTTGAGAACCACCAAATCAAAGTATCTGGGGGAGCGGCCTGGGTGGACCTATTTATCTAACAAGGGCTAAAAACACTGAGATAAGGACATTTTTAGCTTCAGCTTCAAGAAAGAGGGACTTTTGTGACAGGCATCCTTAAACCTTGAGTGGAAGAAAAAGGAGGTTTGCAGACATTTCTCGGCCCTGCTCCATAGATGGTTTAGTCACCCACGAGGACTGCAATCAGAGGCAGAGGTGAGAAAACTGAGAGGCGACGACACTGTCGGCAGTACAGCTCCAAGAGCATTGCGAGAGACAAAGGGAAGTGAGCATGCCCACGCAGTTCAGAGAGGTGAGCAGCTGCTGCAGCCACCACGGTCCCTCAGGCATCCAAAAGAGCCAGGGCTTGGGAACCAGTGCAGTCAGAAGTCACAAGGGGGCTGTGGTTGACAGATCTGTTAGAGCACATGGCACACACCCGGCTGGGGACTTCCAGACCGAGGAGGAGAGGAACTCTGCCAGGAGATTCATTCATTCATTCATTCATTCATTCATTCATTCATTCATTCATTTAAAACACACTTATTGACCACCTTCCTACTTCTTGCTAGGCACTGTTGGAGGTTCTGGGGTTACAGGAGAGAGTGGCCATAAACCCAGACGCAAGCTTAGGAAATGTTGAGTTCTCAATGCTCACATGACTATCAGAGGTTCTGACCAGAAAAGTCCAGAGGCATTAGGGATACAATTTTAAAACCTAATGCCAAATTCAATACATGCAAAGAGATATGCGTGGGTTATTTCTTCTTCTCCTGGCCTTTTACTTAAAGAAAGTCACTTTTTGGCCTTCCTTTGTTTTTCCTAAAGGCATTCAGCACACACGGGCAGCTGCTCTGGGACAGCATCCCTTACACACTGAACAGTCTTCGCCTCATTTCCCACTTTGCCCCACAGGCCAAGGAGAGTTTCAAGTGGAGAGCAGCCTCCCCTTTGTGCTGGCTACAGCTGTCTCCGAGGGGATGAGCTCGCTACGAGCCCAGGGTAACGGTCTTGCCTGTAACTGCTCTTGAGAATCTATGAAAGGATCAACAGGCTGTCACATGAACACGGTGCTCTTTAATTACGAGGTCCCCCTGTGGAAGGAAGGCCGGCAGACAGGCAGACACATTCCAATTATACTAATACACCTTGTAAACATCAAATATTTTTATTCCGAGATTAAAGAGAGCCTGTATCCTCACAACACTCCTGAGACAACTGTGCATCTCAGGGTTGCTGCCGTGCTGCTGGGGAAACAGGATTTCCTTTGGTTAAAATAGACTTTCACAAAAATAACAGCCTCGACTCTGGAGGTGGTCAAATGTGACTTCCACTGCAAGCTGTCCAAAATTTTAATCATAGTTTTCAAAAAGCTTTCAGAAAGGATTGAGTGCATATTGTTAGAGGAAATTGATTAGTCGACCCTTGTTTTCTTCCAGTTTTCACCCTAACCATACAGGGCATGTGGTCAGTGGTTCCTTTGGTTAAGGCGTGGTGGTAGTGGGCCTTGAGGCTTAAATCTGGTTACTGTGTGGGGCACCCACCTTTGCTCAGCATCAGCTACACACTGACATTGAACCAGCCCAGCCACATTTTCATTCAAGTCAGCTGGAGGCCAGCGGCCTGAATGTACCAGGGGAATTATCTGGGAAACTAGTCACCGATTCCAAGCTAATTTGGGGAGAGAGGGTGATAAGACCGAAGAAACTCATGCATACGAGTATGCCTTTCTAAGTATAGGCCTTCCGGTGGCTCACCATCATATTAAAAAAAAAAAAAAAAAAAATTCCTTGAAGCTCCTGACTCTCTATCACAGATAAATATTGGAACAAATAAACTCCCAAATGAATAGGTTTTCCATTTGAACCAGTAAAACTCAATTCCTATAAGATGAAAAAATCCTTCTTAGTGCAAATAACTCCATATTACAGCTTTAGCTATTTCACTGATGGTCTGCTGAACAATTGCAAGCAAATTACTCTTCACAGGGACACCATAGTTTCCATACCGAGTAGAGTTCAATACGTACAGAAGACCGAATCCCTGAAAACTATCCTGTGGTGGCATGAACAATCACTTCTAATTTCTCCACCACATTCATTTGAATTTCTGTCTCTCATTGCCTCAAAGGGGGTGTTCATGCTACCAATGGAGGGAAATTATACTTTATGGGTTCCTCTACAAAACATAGTCTCTCTGGCACAGGTAAGAAGGTGATCAAGGAATCCAGAACAAGTGACTCTTCCACTTCAGGGGCTCTTATGGCAAAGCTCCAAGACACCTGGAGACGACCAGAATGGTTCAAAAGGCAGAAGGTGGACAAGGTGGTCCTAAGAGGAGGCAAACCCATCTACATCGTTCTGCCCACCTGGCTTTACACAGATGGAGGTAAACATCAAGGGAAGCACCAAAGGGAAGGTATAGCCACAAAGAGCATTGCATGGGAAAAGTGAGAAGCACATATGGGGCCCATTCCCTATGCTTTCCATATGTGACTTAGGGAGAGCATGATACTAGGGATTGCTTTAGATATTGTTGAACCTAGGAGGCCGCAGCGTACATTATTTTGTTCACTCAAAACAACCGTCTGACTACTTAGCTACTGTGTAGCAGGCACTGTAGTGAGTGTGAGAGATGGAAACGTGAGTTGGACAAAGGCCTTGACCTCAAGCTGCTTATCTGGTACAACAGATAAACAAGGAAACACATACAAAAATAAAAATTGTAAAAGTCATCAGAACACGATGTGAAGAGAATAAGAAGTGCAGAGCTGGCATAAAGGAGTAAATGATTACCTTGACCTGATGTGGTTGGGGCTAGGATGGAGGTTGTCTGGGCTTTGGTGACATGAGCCAGCTCTGAAAGAATAAAAAGAAACTCATCAAGGAAAAAGGAGACAATAAAGTGCTAAGCAGATGGAACAATCGATGGAGAGGCACAGGCGTGTAAAATAGTACAGAGCCCTAGGCAACATCAGGGCCACAGGATAGCTGATGGTGACGGAGGTAGAGGCAGGAAGCTAGGACGTGGGGAGCCTTGAACACCAAACTAAAGAATTTCAACTCCATCCCACACACTTGGAAGACCACAGAAAGTTGGAGGCAACCGTCACTTCATCTAAAATGTGTTCTAGAAAGATCAGTGTGGCTGAGGAAGAGAGGGTAGATTAGAGCAAGGGCAGACTGAAAGCAGGGAGGCCACATGGAAAGTTATTGCCCCAAACTTTGGGTAAGTCCATGGGGTTTTGCACTATAGCAGGGACCATCAAAATGGCAAAAACAAGAGTATTTGGAGCCAAGTTTATGAAGTTGAATCATGATGGATTTAAGGAATGAGGAGGAAGTACTGCATCTAAAATGACTCCTACTTTCTCGAGTGCTAGAAAGGAATAGAGGGGGAGCAGTTTAGAGGAGTACGTGTTGGATGATAAGTTGAGATTGGAATATTTTGAGTTTGAGGTTCCTGTTGCTCGTTCAAGTTTAAAATGTAGGAGAGAGATCAATGTTGAATAAATACATCAGAGAATCATCTCTTCTAAAATTGGGCAGAGCCGCAGCACTGAGGCACCATTATATATATATATGTTTTAAATTAGAACAGTGTAGTGGAAAAGTACGATAGAAATGAGAAGACCAAAGGAATACTGTAGATGAACAGATTGTCCTGTAATAGCCATGCACATTTCCGCTCAAATTTACTGTATTTGACTATAAATACCAATTCTCACTAATATATTTGGTAAAACTCTTCTAGTCAAAGAAGTTATTTGTCTCTTTCCCTTAAACTTTGTGTGGAAGTCACTGCACTAAAAGTGACAAGTGATTTTGTTTTCATTTCTAAATATGCTTTTTACTTTTCGTAAAAACTGAAAGTGATGCTTCTGAGCAGAAATGGATGAGCATTTTAAGGACTGCCTTCATTTATGAAATCTAGTCCATATTAAACATTACTTTTCTTTTACTAGAATTACTAATATATTACTACTATATTACGAAGACTCATATTTCTTTAAATAGAAAATAAAAGTCCACTTTCCCATAACTAAGATCATAAAGGCTGCTTCTTGTTTGCTGGGGGTTTTTATAGTTGCAGCCTCTATTCAGGATGATTTTTATGAGGCAAGGAAGACGTAGATCCTTCTGCAAAAAGAGGAACTTTCACAATTAGTGAAAACCAAGAGTGTTGACACGAGGCGCAGGGGGAAGATGATGTACCACAGTGGTGAAGGGAAGCAGAGCCCCCAGAGTACCTTCCCAGCCCGCGTGCCAGACCCACACACACCCCCACGCTTACGGATGCTTTTCATGTGTTCCATCTGATTCCTGAGGCAGGTACCACAAGAAAGAGCAAAATGCCGATCTTGGCTTCTAATATTGAATCCAGCTGTGTTTATTCCTCCCTGACCACCTCTCCTTCTGCCTCCCCTAGTCGTTTGCACAGACAAAATGTTTTCAGGCCAGACAGGCAACCTTTCAACTTCATGGCCCATGTAACTTCTTAGTAGCAAAAGCCTTTTGGAGGCTTGTTTTAAAAAACTGCAAGTACCTATGAGAAGCCATGGTGATATATAAAAGGATATCCTTCTCTTAGAAGGAGACACTTCAAAGCAATCCCTAGCATGCCAGAATTCATTGCTTTTTCCAGTAAATATTATCTGTTTTGGCCAGAAAATTCTAGATTTGGGGGTAAATTCAAAGATGAAGAGCCTGTGTTGGCCGTAGCATTTTTGTTTGTATTCTAAGCTGTAAAACATCATCCCTTGGATATGCATAATATCACAAGCTGGTCAACAGGAATGAAGCAAAGTTTTACTCTGGCTTTGCTGACGTTTTTATTTTTTTAAAAAAAGCCATGAGTAAGTAGGGGGGCAGGCCCCAGGGGAGATGCTCTGGCACTGGACGCAAGAAGCAGGGGTGGAAGGGAAGTCTGTGCTCCAAGGAGTGTTCAGTGCAGATTCACAAGGCAGCCAACATCTTAGAAAGTTAAAGGACTTGACACATAACTGTTAAGGATCCAAGAAACACTGTAAAACAATTGCTATATTAATTATGAGTAATTAATATATGTATTTAAAGATTTATATTAAGGAACAAGAGGGTGTTTGGGTTTGTGTATGTGGTTGTATTTTTATTTTTGTGGGGTTTTTTTGTTGGTGGTGGGTTTTTTGTTTTTTGGGGGGTTTTTTGTACTGTTTGGTTTGGTTTGATTTAACTTGTGCCGTTAACCCTCAGCCATAAGATGTCCTTTCTGTCCCCAGCCTGGGCTCCAATTTCACAGTCTTTTACACAATCACCACAATCTTCCCTCATAAGCTTCACCAATTGCTCAGTTGGACTACTGCTGGATTTTCTGCTGACATAAATTATCTCTCATTCTGTAGAGAATCCACTCCAGGAAAGCCCATGACTATCTTTTTGGTGTGGGGGGTGGAGGGAATTGTTCACTCGTTTGGTTCCTTAGAGCTGCCCCAGATGAGATCTCTAGCTCTTTATTTATTTCTCTATGATCATAACAAACACATCATCCAAGCTCTCCTTTACCTTATGCAAAATAAAGTCCCAAGATCTCTGACACAAAGGAATTCATGAGCCAGCCGATTCCATGGCAGTAAAAACACAGTGTTTCATGGAACAAAATGGAGAGAAAAAATAGACAGAGCAATGATGCTGATTGAAATAATTGAAATTTAATTGAACTGAGCACAGGTTGAGAAGTCAGAAACACAGGCATTCTAATCCCACTTCTGCCACCAACTCACTGGGCAGCCTTCACTTCCCCTTTGGCCCAGTGTCCCCATGGTGTAATTCAAATATCCACCCACCTATCTGCGATACACAAAGTTATCCATTTTTTAATTCAAACATGTATCTGTCCCAAGTTCTATATTTGGTTAGTGTGAAAAGCAGATTTTTCAAATATCTATTCCTCAGGAGAAAAATTAAATCTCTGATCTTCTTAGAGTTTAAGAAATAGGGTCACCTATCAATAGAGGTCTGGGAGCCTCTTGCCTAGCCCTGAGCCCCCTAAGTCTGGACAAATGATTATACTTATATTTATTATTTTTTGTAGCTAAGAAGTCTGGCTAGTAGTTCCCGATTGAATCTCACAGATACCGTGTTTCCCCAAAAATAAGACCCAGCTGGACAATCAGCTCTAATGCGTCTTTTGGAGCAAAAATTAATATAAGACCAGTCTCATATTATATTATGTTAGATAAGACCTGGTCTTATATTATAGCAAAATAAGACTGAGTCTTATATTAATTTTTGATCCAAAAGACGCATTAGAGCTCATTGTCCGGCTGGGTCTTATTTTCGGGGAAACACTGTATCAGTACCTGACAGATCCACTGAGGATTCAGAGTTTAGTGTTCAGAAATTCAGCTTCAGTCAGTTGAGCCTATGGGGATCATGCTCTGTCCAAACCTACCAAGAGCAACTGATCAAGGAAACACAAAAGAACTAGTGAATTAGCCTGGTTTGAGAACTAAGTCCGCCCATCTGCAGAAGTTTCCATTTCCTGGTTGGGTTAGCCATCCAGTAGACCCAGTAGGGACCAACTGCTTAGCAAGTTCCATTTTACACCGAAAGAAGCTGTTAAGGAATAACTCCTGCTGGAACTATCTTAGAGAATGCGCCTCTCCTCAAGGGAGGTTTCTATACCAAGAACTCAGGCTGGCTGCCCTGAAATAGAACACATTCTTGTCTAAATACAGCTGGATACACTGCTTATTCCTTGGCTTGCTTTTTCCTGGGCTCTATACATAACATACCCTTCTATTATTGCAGCCCAACAATTAGTCAAAATAAAATGCAGCTGAATAGTTCATGGTTTTCTTAACATGCTACCTCCAGGCTTTGTCTAAAACATCCTAGGACCATCGGCAGCATTTTAAGAAATGATCTCTTAAGGCGCTCTCCTTTATTTTCTGCTGATCTTTTCCAGCTTCTGTTTCACAGGACAGGTTTTCTCACCTGGTCCCCAAATTTTGAGAGTATGCCTTCTGAGCCTGCAACTTTCACAAGGGCCTGAATGCACAGACATGCCCCATGGGTGTCTCTGAAGACAGAATCAAAACATGTCTAACATGTGTTACATTCTTAAATGAGCTACACTATGTAATAAGAGAAATCAGACCCACAAAGGCTATAATTAGTTTTATCTCAGTAAAGGATGGTAGACTACATAGTTCCCAAAAGACAACCCATAGACCAATTGATTTAAAATCTATGCAAACATTGAAAATATGTATTCCCTCGTCCCCACACCACACCTGCAAATTAGGATCTCTTTTGGTAAGATTCAAGAATCTGGTTTTTGTTTTCTTTTTTTGTTTGTTTATTTTTATTTTTGCCTTTCCTAGGCATTTCTTATTCTTTCCTAGCTAGAATCCCAGCTCTGCCATTACTTAGGTACATACACTGGGGAAGTTACTAAACCTCTCTGAGCCTTAGTTTCCGTATCTGTAAAATGTTTATAATACCTGTGCCTTAGAATTTTTGTGAAAAATAAATGAGACAATATGAGGGAACGACCTGGCATAAAACAGACACCTTAGAAATAGTAGCCATCAACAACAGTAATAAAACAGCAATGCAGATGAGAATGGCCTTGTGTCTGGAGCAGGGAGGAAACCAAGAAGGACCAAGCACAATAGTGGGCACTGCACGGAGGGGCAGACATGGCTGAAGGTGCTCAGACACCATTCATCCAATAGGCAAACACAGCAGGCAAGTGCAGTCTCAGCTGTCAGCATGAGAAGCACAACAGGAAAGGGCAGGGATGTCCCAACTAGAGGGAGGAGTCCCGCAGCAAGGAATCCAAAAGGCTCAGAAATCCAGACCACGAGCAGCCTCAGAAGCAGGCAGCCACATGATCTACCTATTCCACACTTCTGGGTATCTATCCACAGGAAATAAAATCACTATCTCGGAAAGATATCTATACCCCCATATGCAGTGCAGCATTATTTACAATAGCCAACATATAAAACAGTCTAAGCATCCTTCAGATGTATAGATAAAGAATATGTGATTATATATATACACATATGTATATACATATTCAACCATAAAAAAAGGAGACCCTGACATTTGAAACAACATGAATGAACCTGGAGGACATTATGCTAAGTGAAATAAGCCAGACACAGAAAGACAAATATCACATGATCTCACATATGTGGAATCTAAAAAAAAATGGAAGTCATAGTAACAGAGAATAGAATGGTAGTTATCAGAGGCTGGGGGGAGGGGGGACAAGAGGAAGGGGCAATATTGATCAATATTGATCAAAGGGTACAAACTTTCAGTTATAAGGATGTGGACTGATTCATGTTAAGAATCAAAGTACAGAATAAAGCCAATACCAATATTTGACATTGTATGTAGTTGGCTTTTAGTTACAAAATTTTTAGAATTTTTTTTCCTCAAATGTTCACAGCAGAGATGTTCATTTCACTTGCCTGTTTCACCTCTAAATACCACCACAGTGACTTGGATTGCACGAGGTAAAGGAATAAACCCAATGGCTATTAACCCAACATGGCTATCTGGAATTCTGGAGAATTCTGGAGAAAAATTACTTATGGTCATGTCTCACAACATGCTTACAGCTTGACATAAGACCTTAAATAAATAAGTTCTGGAGACCTAATGTACAACATGGTGATTACAGTTGATAATGATGTACTGTATACTTGAAACTTGCTAAAAGAGTAGATCTCAAGTGTTCCCACCACACACACACAAAAGATGACTACGGGAGGTGATGAGTATGTTAATTAGTTTGATTGTGGTAATCATTTTAGAATGTATTCATATGAGGTCTGACACTTAAGTTCCCGAACTCATCCTAGAAAAAGTGCTACATACCTCATTGCTGAATATCACTACAGTCACCTTCGAAGTACTCCCCTTGGGAAACTGCACTGAAGCCAGTGCCTAGTCCACCCTTCAAAGCAATTTTGGAACTCTTTTTCTGGAGTGACCATCAGAGCTGTCATCGTATTACCCTTGATGTCCTGAATGTCATCAAAATGTCTTACTTTCGATATTTCCTTTATCTTCAGGTAAAGAAAAAAGTCATTGGGGGCCAGATCGGGTGAATAGGGAGGGTGTTTCCAATACACTGATTTGTTTACTGGCTAAAAATTCCCTCAGACAGTGCCGTGTGAGCTGATGCATTGTTGTGATGCAAGAGCCATGAATTGTTGGTGCAAAGTTCAGGTCGTCTAACTTTCTCACAGCCTTTTCAGCACTTCCAAATAGTAAACTTGGTTAACTGTTTGTCCAGTTGGTACAAATTCATAACGAATAATCCCTCTCATATCAAAAAACATCACAATGTACATCTTAAACATACAATTTTTATTTGTCAAAAAAATAGAAAATAAAAGCAAAACCAAAAAAAGAAGCAGGCAGCCGAGCCTTGAGTAGCCCATTGGGATGCCACAGCAGGAATCCAATCCCTCACAGACATAACAAGGGACCATGGGGCAGGCTGTTTCCAAAGACAGGAACTTAGGTATAAAGGCTAGGGCATAAGTCCACATTATCAAAACCCAAAGTAAGTGACCCACAGAGGACAGGGCCTAGAAATCTTCCAATTCTTTCAGAGAGCTTCAGCATAAGTCTTTGTCATCAATTGGTTTAACTCAGACAAAAGCCACAGTGGAACCATAGTGACCTAAACAGTGGGGCTGAATGGACTCAGGTAGAAGGTCACTGGAGTCATTACCCTGAAAGGGCAGCTGGCAGAGCAAACAACCTCATTTGGACATGTCCTGTGAGGAAGGGTGGGAGTAAGTAGGAGGCCAGACAGTAGTGAAAGTTGTATGATCAGAGAAAATAGACGTCTTCTCCTTCCCGTTAATAGAACCTTACAGTATTTCTTGTTTAGCTTTTCCCTCCTTCCCCATTATCTGGGGAAAGACAAAAGCCACACCAACATGTTCTCTAGAGAAAAAACAGAGAAGCAGAACTAAACTGGCTAGAGAGTGGGCAGTGTGACAAATTGGGAGGCATGTGCTGCAGGGTGAGGCAGACAGGAGAGGGATCGCAGATGTCAGGTATTGAGTAAATGTGATAGACACTTGGGGTGGGAGTTGAGAATAAGAGAGTGAGAGGCTTCCTAAAATTTGGGAGCACTAGAGAAGAGGGCAGAGAATGTAATAAATAAATAAATAAATAAATAAATAAATAAATAAATAAATAAATAAATGAAAGAAAAGAAAGAAAAATCTGTGAACTATGTACTGGAAAACTCTCAAATGTTAGCAAGAGTCTCAAAGAAAGATGAGAATTCCTGTCTGTGTTACGCTTCTTTAAATGCAGTACTTTGAGACTGGACCACATGGGTCCCAGCTGTCGAACAGTTGAAGTTAGTGGGAGTGCAGTGCCGGACAAAAAGCATAGCCCTGTAAGACCTCCCTGTTATTACATCTAGAGCGTGAGAGCCAGATTTGTGGAGTAAAAGGAGCTAGGCACCACTGCCAAAGCCTCCAGGGCTGTCAGGGCCAAAGCTGCCCAACCTCAGCCCTCCCCAAAGTGCAGGCCGTACTCAGTCCCATTGTACAACCCCTTGCACCTCCCCCATCCTGTGTCTTCATGCCCTAGGGCCTTCTAAATGCCTGCCCTCCCTAGAGTATTCACCTTCGCTAAGGGGAAGTGTTAGCGCTCCTGTACCTCAGCCTCAGCTTGCCCCCGCCTTCCTCCACTTCACCCTGTCAGCAACTTCCAGCCCTGGCCTCTCTCGCTATTTCATTCGTACCCTCATCCCTGCAAACCATGGAAACTTCAGGAGATACCCCCCTCCAGTAGCTCATGTGCCAGTACGGTGATTCTGCCTCCATCAAACAATCAACCAGAAGCCAGAATGAACATGCAGGACCTCCAACAATAAGAGACACAACACCAAACCCAGTGGGAAAATGGAGGTAAACCTTTGCAGGAAAAGGAGATACATGATTCCAGAAACCAGACTAATTCAACCTGGTAAGGGAGAGGAGAGGGTACAGGCTACACCAGGATCCAGGGTTCTTAATGGGACTACACACACCAGATGTGGGGCAGTAAGAGTGATCCTAGGCCTCCCTCACTGAGTGGTAGAGGTGCTGTTAATTTCCGGCCCTATCAAACTTGGCTCACGCATAGAGTAGCTTAAATTCTCAGTAGAGGGAATTGGAGTTAGGGAACCTTCTGGGAGGGACAAAGATGGCACGGTCTGAGTGTCAGGGACTCAGATGGGCAGAGGTCAAGGAGGTCAGTCCCCGGGAGGAACTTTCAGGAGTGGGGCTAGATGTGAGGGGAGGAATGTGACATTTATCAGGCACCTACCAATTGCTGGGGACTGGTAGACGTTTTATATACGTCATCTCCTTAAATTTCTACAAAACTCTAGGAAGCATTAGCTCCATGTTACTGCTGAGATCACTGAGCCTCAGTTTTCCTTGATTTTTTTCCTAAGTCTTAGGTAATCTGTGGCAGGGCTTTAATTTTAACAGACCTGCAAGTCTGATTCTAAATGCTGGGCTTGTTCCCACATCACCAGTGAGCATGAACCAGACACCATAGACCTGCACAGACTCAGGCCCCAATGTGTGCTACAGAAGAAACCAAACAGTATCTGAGATCTGTGTCAAAATCAAGGAGGACGGTGGGCGGTGAAATGAGTGGGAGGAGATGTGAAACAAGATTGGCCATGTGTTCATAACGGTTGAGGCTGCAGGAGAGGCTGAGGGTTCAGTGTATTATCCTCTCTATTTTTGTATATGTTTGAAATTTTCCATAATACAAAACAAACTTTGAGATGAGCTATGTGAACAGTCAAGTTAACACACCACTTCCCCTGGCCTTAGCCATCATTAAACACATGCTTTTTGGTTTTGTGCTTCCTAATGATTAGAAAACTGAACGTTTCATTTAACGACTTTTCACACTTTTCCAGGAATTTGCTTCTGTGTTCAGTAAGCACACACGTTAGGCATAGTTCCATGGGAAAGAACATTTTCAGGAATTTCTTGTCACATGAAAATAAGAGACTCAAGAAAGAAGCTTTTCTTACTATAATATTAAGTGAGGAAAAAAAAACAAGATATAAAACCACATTTGAACCATGAAACGAATGCTATTTAAACCCACATATAGAAGAAGGAAATGCACTAAAATTAAAATTGTGGAATTAATTTCTGAATTTTACAAATGACATTGAACGTGTATTTGTTTTAGGAGCAAAAGAAAAATATTTTAAAGAAAGTTTCTTTAATAGACTTTAGGGACACAGAACCGGCTTACTTAAACTCCTTGGTCTATAACTCTGTCGCCCTTGGTTTAGCAGTGCTTTTTCAATCATTAGTGAAGCTACTATTAATCAAACAGCTATCATGTGCCAGGCAATGCACAGGTTATTTATAATCTTTACAACAATCCTTCAAGTTCAATGTTTTTAATTCCCACTTTACACTGATTTTGAACTCAGATCTGCTGACTCTGAAACCTGTCTTGTTTCATCACACTTTACCACCTGCCTCTTCAGCTTTTACATTCTACAGTGGAGAAGGCACGAGAAACAGATCCCAGGAAGACGAGGACCAGAGGTTAACATCTCCAATTGTGGTTTGGGTTTCCTCTACCCTGTCGTGACCCATATTGCTCAGCAGTCTGAGTCTGGCCAGGACAGGGCTGATTAACCACCATCTGGCCAAGGAAACAGATGAGCCTGTTCTTCCTTCCCCTGAGCTGACAAACTATAACCCCAGTCCCCTGTTCTATGAATTGATCACTGCTGACTTATACTGTAATATAACCATTTTCTCAAAATAATACTAAAATAACAATTTGCCTATGATTTAGCTACAGGCCTTGGAAGGGAGAATGCTTTTCACCAAGGGAGAAATGGGTCGAGATCACCTTTTCCTCCCTCTGGCCTTAGAAGCGTCTACCTGGCAAACATGATGAAGTATAGAGGGGGAAGAGGTATCTCGAAGGAGACCTGAAGCAGACCCTGAAACCAGGAGAAAGTTGGAAATCTGAGCCAAATGACAAGAAGATGTTCCAGACAATTCTCTAGAAGGGCTACTGGGAGGCTGGCAGCCTGTTGTGTTAAGAGGGCAGGGTGGACAGTTCATAAATGGCCACAAAGAGAAGGATCCAGTCAGTAAACCAGGTCTGGAAGTTTACAAGATCCAAGTTGTGAAAGCCAGGCTTTCGTCTAGATCCTACCATTCTCTGAGTCACTGTAAGGACGAAAGCAAACACAATTTATTTTCCTATCAATGAAACTTGGACACACCTGCTCCTTAGCAGGAAGATTTCTTATTCTACGAAGTGTGTTGAGCAATTCAATAAAAAGTATCATATGCATAGCTCTAGTTTACAACAAATTATCCCAGAAATGACCAAATCATTTCCCCTGGTAACTAATGCAACCCACCGCACACCAATTCCCCCAAGGGAGGTTAACCACTGTGGTGGCACAGCTGTGCACAAGTCCCCACCTAAATGTCCCACAGTGGGGTGCTCAGCTCCATCTGTTTTCCAGGCAGTCAGAGACTTGGGTTGAAGAGTAGGCTGTTGAAGGCAGCCTATTCTTGGTCTCTTCTTTGTTCTACTCAAATTACAGTAACCAAAAGTACTTCTACCCTGGCCAGCCTCCCGTGCTATAACCAGAATAGGTAGGGATCAGACTTGCGAGAAAAAAAAACAAAACAAAACAGGAAAGTATTTGGGACTACTTTCTTCATGAAAAGAAATGGACCTAAGAGGTGGTGTATCTCATAGAAATCATCCACCTTCACAAAGCAAAAGTCAACCAGGCCTGAGTGGGATAGAAGGGAATTCCTAAAATCAGTCATTGCTGAAGAAACTTGGGCCTGAGTCCCTGATAGTGAGCAAGGAGTGAAACCCCAGCAAAAGGATTCCAGTACCTCCTTGGTCATTGCTAAGTGATTTGGTCAGCTGCTTTGACCTCGATTGTTTGCTACTGACTTGAGTTAGCCGTAGAGACTGCCCTTTGCACGTTTGCCGGGCAGCTGAATGACTTCCACTTATTTCAGGCCACACGGATTTGAACACCTCACCTTATTTGGGCTGCGATTCCAAACACTCATCCTGAAATCTACAATGCCTTAAGATAATTAAGATAAGGAAAAAGAAGGCATTTGATTCCTAGGCATTTGCAGAGAATTACTGATTTCAGATATTTTTAACAAATGAAGTGTCGCTTGCTCTGTTTTTAAGGGCCAAGGTATTTTATAAAACAGCTAAGCTGATTTAAAGGATTAGGCATCAGCTATTGGTTGTGTTATATTTTAATGATTCAAAAACTACTAGCCAAGAAAACCATTAGTAACCCTCTTTCAAATTAACTTACCTTAAAAAGCACCTTTGTGTGTATGTGGTTTAGGTTCGTGTGGGTTTTCTGTTTTGATTTTTTGGTTCTTTTTGTAGTATAAAGGGAAAATGATGGGGGAAATACATATTGTATTTTATCAAACCCCATGTGAAAAATAGTTTGAGACTGCTGACGCAGTTGCAGCTGGGTTCAGTGAAGCCTAATTAAAATGCCGGTAACACATGATTCTGCCCAGAAATGCTGACTACAGTGGGTACAAACCATGGACACTTTGATGTACAATATTAATAACAACAATAGGTAGAACATTATCATAAACGTTTTGAGTGAAGCCCCCAACCTCTATTTCAAGGTTTACAAAAATCTCTTATTTTCCAGGCAGTGATAACCACAGAGAAACCAGGCTTAATTACAGAATAAGAAACTAGCAACTGGCATATGGCTAAGACTCCCCGACTCCTCCATCACTATCAATCACTATGATTCCATCCTGCATTCATTGTTCTAGCAGTGCACTAGAAGCTGGGGACACAAAGTTAAAGTAAGGTTATGATCCATGATCTTAAGAAGGCCAAAATCTCGGGGGTTAATGCATTAAAAATCTTGCTTAAATCTTACGTTTTCTGAATCACAAAAAGCTGGTGGAGAAATGAATGACAAATTAACTCCATCAGAAAGACATGAATGGCTGAGTAGACGATATAGAAGGGAAGTTATACATCAATCCCTTTGCTGAGTGCTATCAGAAGATAATTAAGTAAATAGAGCTGATGTTATCATTCAAAAGTATATAATGCCCCAATATACCTGGCATTATACTGGTAGCAATTCAAATAGACTTGATTTCTGCCCTAACAATAACAGCTAATACTTAAATAGTGCTTACCATATGTCACACAGTATTATAAGCACTTTATATACATTAACTCCTTTAACGCTCAAATAACCCCATGAAGTAAATAGCATTACTATCCCCATTCTACAGATGAGGAAACTGGGAGGATAGTAATTCATTCTAGTTTATCCAGCTGAAAAGTAATGGAGCCAGGATTTGAACCCCAGCAGTCTGGCTTTAGAGACTGTTCTCAACTACTATGTTACCCTACTTCCTTATGAAAACAATTATATTAAAAGCAAAGGAACCATACGTAAATCCTGTACTCTAGTTGCTAAATTTGTTTCTCATGGGATACAGGATAACAATTCTGACTCTGCTTTACATTTATATCATCGTTGAATAATTGAATGAACAGTGGACAGTGGCAGCCAGGTTTCCTACTCTTGGAGAGGGAGTAACAGATAAGCAAGAAAGGAAGGCTAGAATGAGCCCTGTGTTGCTGAATTATAGTCAGAGAGACCAGTATAAACTCATGTTTAGCTTAATCTATAGATATAAAAATAACTATAGATAGGTATTTATATGGCTACTATACACACATGTTTTCCCAGCTCTGTCTACTAATAAGAACTTGAAGCATTGAGACCCCAGCAGAAATAAGCACACCCAGCACCAAGATCTTAGTTTCTAAATACCATTGCCCAATTAAAAGAATCAAGGCTCCTTAGAGAAATGGCTCTTTCTTGGATTGGGGCAGGGAAAATACAAGATGTACCTGGAGCATCTTGTAGTACCAGGAAAGAGAAGTGTTAAAAAAAAAAAAAAATGGGATATGCCAAAGTGACACAAGAACCAACCTGAAAGACCTCCCAATGACTGAAGCTGGAACAATTTAAGCAACAAAATAAATAACATCCTATAGGATTATAACCCAAAGTATAAAATAAATATACATGAGTCCATACTGATATAGGTAAATGATGAAATCAATAGGTGAAAAGAGACAAATCTTCCTTACAGAAGCCTTCTCAATGTTGTAGGCAGATACTCTGTCCCAGGAGGTAGAGCATATTCCCTTCCTCCTCCCTGCTGGGGGATGGGCTAAACTTAGTGACTCACTTCCAAAGAACACAGTAAGGAAGTGGAAAAATAATGACTTTCCAGTGGAGAAGCCTGCCTGGCAAATGCAGTCTTAACCAAGCGATGAAGGTTAACATCCTCAGTGATATCATGTGAATGTCATGTACCCTGTCATATGATGTGACACTCTACCTCAGCAGTATTCTTTCCAAAAACCCATAACCCTAGACTAACCCTGAGAAAACATCAGACAAATCCAGACTAGGGAACATTCTGGGGATATCTAGCCAGCACTCCTCAAAACTGTCAAAGCCATGAGAAACAAGGACAGACTGAGAAACTACCACAAGCCAGAGAAGATTGGGAGACACGACAACTAAATGCAATGTGGTCCCCTGGATTGGATCCTGGAACAAGGAAAGGACATTAATAGAAGGGGAAAAAAAAAAACTGGTGAAAGGCAAATAAAGTCTGGACTCCAGTTAGTAGTAATATACCAATGTCAGTTTCTTCATTTTGACAAATGCACCATGGTAGCATAAGATATTAACATCAGGAGAACTGGGTGATGGGCATATGGGAACTCTCCATGCTATCTGTGCAACTTTTCTGTAAATCTGAAATTATTCCAACATAAAAAGTTCATTTAAGAAATTATCATATTCTAAAATAGGCAATCTATGCAAAGTAAGTAAAAGAACAATTACATATCATGCCAAGGAAAGGAAGCTAGAAGATTTTAACAATTTTCATGTTAACATTCGCTTCCTGCTACCCAGAACTGCTGATATGACCGTTATTCCTTGACTCTTCATACAGTACTTTGCGGGGAACACTAAACCCATCCACAGATGCTTACTGAGTATATGCCAGGCACTGTCCTAGGCACAAGGGATGCTCTCATAAAGAAGGTATACTTCCTGCCTCCAAAGAATGTTTAGTCTCATTGGGAACAAAGAAACCAATACAAAATAAAACAGCATGGTAAGTCTTGCATGAGAGGTAATTTCAAATGGTAGGAGCGCACCTGTAAGGAGCATCTGACCAATTCAATGCCAGGGCACCATGTAGGACAGAGATGCTTTCCTGGAAGAGTCCATGAATGATCTAATGTGGCTTATAACCATCACAAGAACCCTGGAATGTCATATACACAAACCTCCTTCTGCGAGCACAGAGCACTTTTGGGAAATACAAACTTAATCATGCCATCTCTTCCTAAAATTCTTTAAGGGTTTTCCATTACTCTTAGGATCAAGACAAAGCTCCTCACCGTGTGTGATGGCTAGTTTTAATGTCAACTTGGCTAGGCTAGAGTACCCAGCAATTACCCACTAATCTAGGTGTTGCTGTGAAGACATTATTCGATGTACCTAACATCTACAGTCAGTCAACTTTAAATAAAGAAGATTACCTCTATTACCGTGTTTCCCCAAAAATAACACCCAGCCAGACCATCAGCTCTAATGTGTCTTTTGGAGCAAAAATTTATATAAGACCTGGTATTATATTATATTATACCCAGTCTTATATTAAGTAAGACTGGGTCTTATACAAATTTTTGCTCCAAAAGATGCATTAGAGCTGATGGTCCGGCTAGGTCTTATTTTCAGGGAAACATGGTATGTAGTAGGCCTCATCCAAACAGTTGAAGACTTAAGAGCAAAAACTGGTTACCCAGAAAAAAGAAATTCTGCCTCAAGACTGCCAAGACTTAGGCATCAACTTTTGCCTAAGTTTCTAGCCTGCCTGTCTTTCTGCCCTTCAGGCTTCAGATTTGCCAGCTCTCTTAATTTATATTATATATATATAGGATTATATATTATATATAGGATTACATTATATAAAGAATTGTATATATAATATGTAAGATACATATATAGGACATACATAAAATATCCTATTGGTTCCTCTGGAGAACCCTGACCAATATATCATGGTCATGGTCTCCAGGCTTCATACAGTCTAGCTTCTCCCCTCCTAGCCAGCCACACCTTCCACCCCACGCCTCCTCACACTGGCCTTTTCTCATCCTTTTCTTATCCTGAGTCCTTTTAACTCATCCTGTCCCCTCCTTCCACAGGTTGTTTTCTCTGCTTGGATCACTCTCCCTTCTTTTCCCTTAGCTCAAGTGGTCCTACTCAGGGAACCTTCTCTGACTTCCCAATGTCAAACTCACTGAGTGTAAGCTTTCAAAGCCCCTTGCACCTCTCCTGTGTTGCTGGAAAAGTTGAAACTTCATCCTTCCTTACATGTAAGCTCCATGAAGGCAGGAACTATATCTGGCTTTGCTCATTTTTTTGTAATTATATTCCCTAGCACAGTTTTTGGGACATAAAGGGCTTTCAATGAGTGGTTGATGAATGTGAATGCAGATGGTATCAGAGCAGAAAACTGCTCTCTTCACAGCCACAGCCTCTGAAGTTCTGACAGATAGAATCCAGTGGCCCAGTCCTCTTGACAACTCATCAAGCTGAAACTCAGGGTCAAGAAAAAAAGGGGAACTCGGGGAGGCAGTCAAAGCAGGCAGGAGGAGGGGGCTTTACTCGCCAGAGACAGAAATGTCTCTGCAGATGGGCTGGAGGTGGTCAGTGTGGCTGCAGCCTCACATTGACACCAACTTCTCCAAAAATACCACCTGCCTCAAAACCCAAACCAGGCTTTATGTAATGACATTTCCCACTTATTGCCAGCTGTCGACTGTTGAAACTTTCAAAAGCACCTTTTTTAAGTCTTAAAAGGAATATCAACTTGAGCCTATTAAAAGAGACAAAAACAGAAAGGTATGTCCTTACCAGATTTCTCTTTATAAATAAAAAAGGCTCAAACCTAAAACACAATTGAGCCCTAGCTGAATTTTGATAAATATAAGCAAGTGATTATTAATATTTCTTCTTCAGATTATTTTTACCCTGAGGTACCACACCAGATACCCTGGCAAATTCCCAACACATCAGTTTCCTGGGTCACATTTCCAAAGGCAGTAGCTACAGTTGATTCAATTTCTATACGTGGCAATTTTAAAGCCTATCTTCAAATTTGTTGGTATTCTTCCTAGTGATTCTTCCTAGTGGGGTCTGTTTCCCCTGTTTTTGAATCTGGGCCATTTGTGACTATTTATATCCAATGAAATATGTTGGAAGTGCCGCTGCGTAACTTTTTGGGGCTTGGTCATAGAAGACGATACAGTGCCATCTTGTTCACTGCAACAGTCATCTTTGGAGCCTTGAGCCAGCAGGTGAGAAGTCTGACTCTGCTGAGGCTGCCATATTGTGAGGAAGCCAAGCCCCACAGGGAGGCCACATGGAGATGCTCCAGATGGCCATCCTCATCTGCAAGTCCTCCTAACCCAGGTGCCAAACATGTAAGTGAATAAATTCCCAGATGATGCTAGTCCCCAGCTGTTGAATCAACCCCAGACTTTTAGTCTTCACAGCTGAGGGGGAGGAAAGGCTCAAACAAGTCATTCCCACTGTGCCCTTTCCAAATTCCTGCCCCCAAAGCATACTAAAATAGTTATGGTGTTACACCACTGTGTTTGAAGTGGTATTTGTTATGTAGCAATAGAAACCAGAACAATATAGAAAAACGGGAGTGATTTCAAGTGTACGACTCTTCTTCACAGGAGTCAATGCCTATCAACAGCTTTTACCTCTGGCAAATCCCTCAAATGTAAACAAATAGAGGCCGACCTTAACATTTCACGAAAGGAGTGGATTCCAAACCGCTTTACCGCCTCATAGAGAATTGTTTTGAGGAAAGGGAGCACTCAATCAATGTTTGAGTAAAGGAGAGCCGTGAAATGTTTCAGTAAGAAGACAACAGAAGGTAAAGCATCCTTTTCTGAGACCAGTGGCAACCTTATCCCCCAGTTCAAAAAATTCAGTCCTATAGAAATCTCTCGGGCTTGTCCTCCTTGTGTTCTTATTCCATCATATTTAATGGAGCCTTATATTCATTTGAGCTCTCAATATATTTTGAGGTATTCCTCCTCCTCACTTCAACTGACAGGATTAGCCACAGAAATTTAGAACCATTTTTAATGCTTTTAAAGAATATCTGGGTGGCCCACCATCCCTACTGCTCTCTACTTGAATAAATTGTAAGAAAACTGAGAGCTTTTGCAGAGCTAAAAAGAACCAAAGAATGTACAGCTGGAGGTATCAGCTGTTCACATATAATTCTAGCCAAAATAACTCCCAGGAGTGTCCAGCTGTAGAGAGAGAAAGAAAAAGAAAAATAGTAATTCAGTCAGGGAAGTCGATAGCGGCTAGAGAGTCAAGTTGGTTACAGAGCTCTACTGTAAGTTGGGTACAAGACAAGGTGCTGCTGCCACCACAACTTTTGGGTAACTTCAATTGCAAAGTGCACATCTGTTTGTGACCATCTGTCTGAAAGCATGTTTGGGTCAGAGGCACAGTAAAATGCAGTGAAATCCTGAAAGTGGAATGAGATAAGATAAGGAGAGGAAAATATGTAAGGAATCTAATTGATTTCACTTAGAAAGAGACAGCAAGTTGAAAGAAAGTGTGGGATGGGGTCTCCTTAAGTAAATTATGACTCAGCAAGTGCTATTTTATCTGTCTAAGAAAATAATTACAGGAAAGCAATGTTTCCTGAAAAGTGTCTCCGTGAATGAGCCTGTTTGGAATAGTGACAGAAGATTCTGGCAAATGAAGTGTAGTACTGCATGACTTCCCCAGAGATGACCTGGCCTGATCTTAGTCAGGTACAGAACTGAGACATTACAATCATGTACTTCTAGAAAGCACTGAAACCTGTTTTTCTTGGTCTCTGTGACATCTAGCACATTCCATGTGCTGATGGTTCTCTGACCTCCCCTGGCCATCCTGCAGTCACTTTTTCAGGTTTCTCTTCCTTGGCCTGTTTCTTAATACTAGATCTCCTCAGGCTCTAAGCCCTCTTCTCTTCCCACTCACTCTCCCTAGGGGAGCTCATATGCTCCCTGGGCTTTAGTGTCATTCATGTGTTGATGACCATCAAATATTTACTCTCACCAGATTTCTTGTCTGAGCTCAGACCTGGACAGTAATTGCACACTGGGTATCTTCTCTTGGGCATTTTACAAACTCTCCTTGTCTAAAATTGAACTCATGACTTTCTTCTAGAGACTCATGCCTCCTCTGCTATTTCCTTTCAATAACTGACACCTCCATTCCCTTGTTACCCAAGTTGGCCACCACCTAGGGGTCCTCATTTGAATGCTCTTTCCCTTCAACCACTCGCCAGTGTCCCAAATTAATCCACTGCTCTCCAACCCCATTTCCATTATCCTAGACCAATGAACCACCATCTTTTGTTTCATTATTCCAACAGCGCTCTGATTTGTTTTCCTGGTTATGATCTTGACTCTGCCCTACTTCATCCCCAATCTATTCTCAAGCACTCATTCTGAAACAAATCAAATCATCTCACTTCTTTGGCCTAAAACTCTTCAGTGGATTACTCCTGCTCTTAGGATAAGGTCTGAATTTGTTAATATGATGTACATAATTTAACCCACCCCACCTTCTTACCCCCCACCTTTGCCTCCCTTTAAACTATGCAGTCTAGACATGCTGATTTTTTTTTTTCTAGTTCCTTGAAACCACTAAATTCTCCCTCAATTACCGTATAGGCTGCCTGGCACTCACTTCTCGTTTTCTTTGTCGGACAATGACTATTCATCTGTCAGGTCCCAATTGAGACAAAACTTTCCCTGACAAGCCCTCCCTGACCAGTCCAGTCTGGGTTAGGTGGCCATGTAGTGAACTCCCCAACACGCTGTATTTCTCCATCAAATCATACTCTACTGTTAATGCTATTTACATATATTTGTCCTTTACTAGACCTTGAACTCCATGAGGACAGGAAGCATGTCTTTTGTGTGGGCAATCATGTATCCAGCAATCAACCCAGTATTATTACATGTTGAATGATTACATGAACATGTAGACTCTCTGATTAGAAGTGAAACCCAGCCAGGTCTTTGTCAAACAATGTCCCCTCAGAGAATTAGAAAGATTTCCAAGTTCCTTTGTCTGAGATGAGCCTAGCAGCTGCAACATCTCCAGGAACATTTATTACCTGGTGTGCAGCCAACAGGAATCTACTGAGGGGTTCTCAGCTGTAGCTCACTGCAAAGCTCTTACTCCAAGCACAAAATAATCTCTTCACTTCCAGCAAGAAACATCAATCGATAAAAAAAAAAATCTTTCCTTTGGTGTCAGGAGCTGAAGGAGGCAGAATATAAAGCAGAAAGGTCTAGATGGACTCGGAGTCTTCCTACAGAAGATTGTACTGGGCTGTTCCCTCAATCAGTGGTTTTAAAACTTAATTTTAAAACTTAAGCTTGTATTAGAATCACCCAGAAGACTTCTTAAAGCACAGGTATGTGGGTACCTGACCCCCAGAGTTTCTAATTTGGTAGGTCTGGGATGGGCCCATAGAGTTTGCATTTCTAACAAGTTTCCAGGTGATACTACTGCTGCTGCTGGTCTGCGGACCACAACATTGAGAACCGCTGCACTAAACACTTGAGTCACCCTCTTAGTCGTACAGCCCTAAGAGGAGTAGGTTCCCACTGTGCTGAGGGAGAAGCGGCACATCTTCCTAAAACCCTTGAGAGAAAGTTCTCCTTGCTGAGCAAGGAAACTTGCATAGAAATTAAAGAAACTCTGGGAAACAAGAAATGAGAAAATCAAAACTCCAATCCCTTTTGTATTGAGTTTGAAGGTTACGAGAACTATTGATAACCTAGGACAGTTCAAAGTATAATAATTCTTTAAGAAAAGGACATCAGAGGCCTTGTGGTAAAAGTACCTACCCAGCATTCATTCATTCTTCTATAAATAGCTCATTTTCCCTTGGGGACCTACCATTCCCTAGTCCTTTGTCCTTATAATTCAAGTAAGACAGACTTCATCCCCTAGGCACAGGTGAGGGCCCCAAACTCAGATCTGTCCAAAAAATGTGTGCCATACCCAGCTCACAATGATTGGTTAAGAGCTGGCATGACCCAACATGGTCCAATGAGAGTCAGACCTGGATGACCGTTGAAACTGTTCGGACAGGGACCCTCTTTCTCCTTTGAGGTTGCCAAACTGATAGGAGGTAAGCCTGGGGCTTCTGGTGGCCACTGGCAACAGAGAACACTCAGCCAAGAGACGAGAGACACATACTGCTAACAACATCATATGAATCCAGTGGGGCCTGAAATTAGAATATCCCTGAACTTGAGCTGAGTTTCTGATGCTTGCAACTGAAAGAGTCTTGACTGATGGAATTCTATTAGCAAACTCATGCATTGCTCTAGTTTAGGATGTTTAACAAGCTATTCTTGTGGGTTCTCAAGATGGACAGAACTGCCAGGCTTGCAGCTTTCCCAGCCCCTCTGGGATTCTACTAAATAAAAATTTTCCTGGGCCGGCCCAGTGGCTCAGCCAGTTAGAGCTCCGTGCTCCTAACTCTGAAGGCTGCCGGTTCGATTCCCACATGGGCCAGTGGGGCTCTCAACCACAAGGTTGCCGGTTCAACTCCTCGAGTCCCGCAAGGGATGGTGGGCTCTGCCCCCTGCAACTAAGATTGAACACAGCACCTTGAGCTGAGCTGCCTCCCGGATGGCTCAGTTGTTGGTTGGAGCACGGGCTCTCAACCACAAGGCTGCCAGTTCAATTCCTCGACTCCCACAAGGGATGGTGGGCTATGCCCCCTGCAACTAGCAACGGCAACTGGACCTGGAGCTGAGCTGCGCCCTCCACAACTAAGACTGAAAGAACAACAACTTGAAGTTGAACAGAACCCTCCACAACTAAGATTGAAAGGACAACTTGACTTGGAAAAAAAAAAAGGCCTGGGAGTACACACTGTTCCCCAATAAAGTCCTGTCCCCCTTCCCCAATAAAATCTAAAACAAAAAAAAAAGTACAAATTTAAAAAAAAAAATTTCCTAACAAATAATTTCTTTAGCATAGCACTAGCCTCCTCACTTGCCTTCTTTCTCTCCTCTGTGAGGTCCCTGACTGTAACAAGTATGCTCTTTACAAAAACTTTCTTGGTTGCTATGAACAGTAGCTGGCTCACAGTAGGTGCTCAATTGAGTTACTATTTGCAAACAGTCTTGAAAAAAAAAATAACAAGTTTGGGTCTGATTAGTCTGCATCCAAACAAAATGAAAGAAAAAAGGGGGAAGGGGAGCAAGGACAGCAAAGCACATTGGAAGCAATACTAAACTAAAACAGGTAATAACCCGCAAAGGTGAGCTTCCAAAGTCACATCAAACTTCACGCTATGATACACTTAAATACCAACTCGCATTAGAAGCTTCACCATTTTTCTTTTCTTTGAAAGAGCCGTTGTGGAGAAGGGGATGCCAGAGACTGACAACTAAGCTATGACTCCCACATAAGTCAACTTCCTCTCCTCCAAATCAGTTTCCAGAAACTGTGCCACATCACACAATGATGTGGCATCTAACTCAAAGAAAATTCTCAGAGGTCTTGGGCAAAGACAACCACAGCCCTCCTTTGGTGGCTTTCCATGATAAATAGCTTCCTGCTAGAGGGCTCACAAACCCCAAACTCGTAGAAAAGAATTACTATGGAAAACAGAATCCAGGAAAGGTTTGTAAGCATCTCATGTACAGGGTTTGTCACTCACATCTTAGTTGTTAAACGTTCTTGCAGCCTCGGGAGGAGTGTCTCGGAATCACTTGTGGTCATCGACTCTCCATTCAACAGTTGGATCCAAGATGTGGCCATCATTCTGACATCAAGATACCTGCCATGGAAGAAAAACAGAAACAGCACAGATGGAGCTGCCTTTTCAGATCCTTGTGGATGTCATGAGATTAGCAGCTTTCCTCTGAATTGGGCTCAAAGACTTCCTTTACAATTGTTCATGAGCTAGCTCAAGGGATAGGCAGTGAAGTTCTCTAAAAACAAAGACATAACCTCAAACATCCAAAACAGCTGGTGGAAATTGTGACTGTTTTAGAGGAGCTGACTTATCTAGCTGAGTCAAAACAAGTGTGAGTGCTTCAAACAGGCACGAGATCAGAAACAAAATTAGGTGTTTATTGAGTGCTGTCCCTCTTGATATTTTTTTTCCTCCCTTGCCGGACATGAATCTCCTCCTTAGCTTCATCTTGACAAGGAATAAAATTCTTCATAAAAATTGACATTTTGAGAAATTTATTTTAAAATAAGGTTTTTTATTCCCAATTGTAAAAGTAATATATGTTCTTTAGAGGAAATTTAGAAAATGCGGGGGAAATAAATAAATAAAATTAAAATCACCTGTAATCCATCGCTACTATTTCCAATTCTTTTTTGACTTTGGTTTTTCACACACACACACACACACACACACACACACAGACCACAATTTTAAATATACATGATTTTGATCCTGAGTTTTCACCTAGTACATTATAATCCATTTCCCCATGTTATTTATATATTCTTCCACAACCTTTTTATGGCTGTATATGAGATCCATAAATTATTTAGCTAATGCCAACTGTAAACATTTAGGATATTTCTAATTTTTTGCTATTGTAAATAATGCTGTGTACAATATCCTTGGTGATAAATCTTTGTACAGGTACATAGTTAGGAATCTACTTTCTCTTTCAGAGCACTGAAATTCAGGATATAAAATGGATGGTATTTGGCACTGAAGAAGTGTAGCTCCTTTCTCCCTGAGAGTTTCTGCCCTTTGTCTCCTTGTTAATATTTTCAAACCATTTAGACAGCTACTGCTAAAACTTGAGGGTCTTCCTGGTCTCATAGAAGACTTGCTTTCAGTCAAGTTAAAAGTCCCATCAGTTTGTAATGCAGAAACATTAAAATAACTGATTTTTAAATATATGGCAAAAAATGGAAGCAACTAAAATGAATACTACGAAAGATTACTAATCTTGTTAGAAAAAAGAAAATATAGAAGAGCAATTACATCAAAAGAGGTATCAGGCTGATTACACTGGGCTACTCAAAACTTTATCTTCCAAAAAACTCAAATTTAGATCATTTATAGCAGGTTTTACAACCACAGGAAACTAGCTGAAATTTTCCACTTTTTTATTTTTCCTATTTTCTAATTCAAAAAAGTGAAATGAAACATTCCTAAGGAGAAGATTCCCAAATGGCATTGTTGTTGCTCATTCTAGATTTACTGCCTACATTGAACAATTGCTCCCGTGTTGGCAGCCGTTCAGTCACTCACCAGTAGGGGATGAATCACTGCCCATGAAAAACCATTCCAGAATTTGGATAACAGAGAAGTTTGCCTCCCGCCAAAAGCTCAAGAAATGCTGGTAAAATTTAGGAAAATCATTATCATGCAAGTCTGCAGTGGTTTCAAAGAGCATCTCTTAGTAGTTTCTGCACTCTCTGACCTCTAGAAACAGTGGAAGCGACTTCATGCACACACACACATCCCCTGCCAGTTTCCCTTAAAAGTCTCATTCTCTTCATCACCACTGAGTGGAATTAAAAACAGTTGGTCAAGCTCCACTAATCGACAGCTGCTTGCAATTAGATAAAGCATTTAGAGTCCTTCTCTTAACTACCTTCCCAACTGCCTAACCATTCAGTATGAGCAATACACCGTGACAATTTGCCAGAATGTTTAACTTATCTCCATCTCTAGTGGTTTCTATACCTTCCTTATTTTCTTCAGTCTTCCCACACACTGTCTGACTCTTCCAGTTCCTCTTGTTAAATTAGGGGTATACAGAGAAGGGATTAGTTGAAATCCAATCGAGCCGCTTCGTGCTAACATGGAAACTTCTATCCAGGCAACTATTAGAGGGCAGAGCAGACCTTGATGTTTCTCAAAGAGAAAAGACACCCCCCCTTTTTTTTTTCTAAAAAATGAACTGGAAAGTTCACTATAATTTTTCTCTTTAAGGATGATGAGGAAAAGCAAAAGGTACTGGACTTCTATAAACTCTTTACAATTCTCATTATTTATAAACATTCATTTTAGAGTAGGGAGAAATGTACAGATCACTTTATTCGATTTTTTTTTTTTTCCCTTAAAAACTGGGCATCAAGAATCTAGATGCTTCTCCCAACGTCACAGAAAAAGTGGCAGAGCACTGACTGAAGCCAACTCTCCCAATTCTCAGTCCAGATTGCTTTCTGCTACTCCAGCTCCCTTCTCTAAAAAGAAAAACTTCCCATCTCTAGAAAGACGGAGAGGCCAGGGTGGCTCCCCCACTCACCTCACCCACCAAGCTTCTCTAGTCAGGAACCCAACTTAGGTCTTAAAGTGGAAGGAAAAATAGACACGATATAGCTTCTCCTTTGCAATTGTTTTTCTCATACCCCACCTAAAAAATACCCTCCACAAACTTTACGATTCAATTTTTTCTCCATCTTACCCTCCCTAATGTTTACTCCCATCCTATACTCGTTTGACCTATTCTGAGGAAGAGGGGGCAGAAAGAGAATGAAGGCGATATTGTAGGAAGGGAAGAGAAAGGAAGTAAGAGAAAGGACAAGGGGAATCAGTAGAAGGAGGCAGTTATAACCACTCAAAATTCAAGAAGTAGAATAGAGCTGAGAGAAGGATGAAAGCCCTCATACTCCAGACCGCATGCTTACAGCCCTGGCTTTTTCCTTTCTCCACTCTTCCTGAAGCTAATTCCCTCATCTCCAGGAACTTCCCCCTCACAACCTCGAGCCTCTTGTCCAGTCTTTAGACAGTCATGGAGCGTTCCTTCTGTATCTGAGGGCACCCTGAATAAATGTATTTACTTTCTCCTTAAACTCATATTTCCATTATACTTATCACGGAGAGTTATCCTTATATGTTTTTCTGCTTCATATCTTTTTGTGGATTATTTTATTATGGTCTGTATAATATATAATATCATACATAGACAGATACATAGATACATAGGAGATATAATTTTTTTTTTTTAATTTTCCTGTGGCCACAATGTTCTAAGTGTTAAGAAATATATATATTTTCCTGTCTCTTTCCCATCCTGCATGATGGTGGGTGGAAAAGCTGAGAAGCCAGATACTAAGCAGAAGAAACCTGAAGCCGAGAAGGCTGATGCCAGTGGCAAGGTTATGAAGAGGAATCTCAAAGCCAACAGGAACAAGAAGGGGAAGCTCCACTGCCGCCGAAACCCCATCCTACTCAGATCAATTAGCAGATATTTCCAATGTGTCATGTATTCCAGAAAGGCCATGTACAAGAGGACGTTTTCAGCAGCTAAATCCAGGATTGAAAAGAAAACAAGAAGAAGTTTCTTGCTACCGTCACAAAACCAGTTGGTGGTGAGAAGAATGGTGGTACCCAAGTGGTTTAATTTTGCAAAACAACTAAATACCACCCTACTAAAGTTGTGCCTCAAAAGCTGTTGAGCCATGACCAAAAACCTTTCAGTCAGCAGGTGAGAAAACCGTGACGTAGCATCACTCCCGAACCACTCGGATTGTCCTCACTCAGGACCACAGAGGCAAGAGGGTGGTGTTTCTGAAGCAGCTGAACAGTGGCTTGCGACTTGTTACTGGACCACTGATCCTCAATCAAACTCCTCTGAGTAGAACACACAGAAATCTTCCAACACCACCTCCACCAAAACTGGTATCAGTGGTGTGAAATCCCAGAACATCTCACTGATGCTTGCTTACTTCAGTGAGGAACTTGTGTAAGTCCAGATACCGGAAAGGTGAGAGCTTTGACACAGAGAAAGACAAATACAAGCTTGCAGAGCAGCACAAGGTTGACCAGAAAGCTGTGGACTCACAAATTTTGCTGTTCCTCAGCTCCAAGGCTACCTCTGCTCTGTGTTTTCTCTCACAAATGGCATTTATCTTCACAAACTCTGTGCTAAATTTCTTACAAAGAATCTAGTTAAAGCACTAATACATTTCAAAAAATATTATTCTGATTGGTGTTAGTATTACATTTATTACAAGTATACAGCTGGTCAACATAACATAAATATATTATAAATCTTATAATTATTAAATATATAAAATATATTGTATTTAAAATTGATCTCAACGAATTCACTGACATTATTTTTTAGCCCAATTAATTCATGTATTTATGCTTTGCTATTACTTAATGCTAAACTGTGGCAGTTTTCAGAGTCAATCCTTTTTGTAATTTTTCATTTTTTATAGAGGAAACCACTGAGAGAGTGCTTGTTTTATCCACTTAAATAAATAGAGGAAATGAAAGTTTTATTATAGTGATGACACTAAATTCAAGGGTGTCCTTCCTAATTATATATCAAAATGACAAAGTGATCCATCATCAAAAATTATTTTTAATGCCCTACTTGCCCTTAGTTAGGGCCTCCTTCAATTTTTTGAAAGCCAAAAACTAGAGGCCATCTTTCTTGAGAACAGGTTTTGTTCTTATTTCACGATAAGAGTAGTTCACTTGTTGAACACCAAGGTCACAATTTTGAGTTATTCCTTGTTTCATCCCCCAAGTTATTTTACACCCTAGCAGTATTCGCTAGGAGATAAGTATGCTTTGATCCATAAAGAGGTACGAAAGGTAAATGAGCATTACCCAAGCACTGGCCCTTAAGTAGACCTCTTAGGAGAGCAAATAAGATGATTCTCTTAAAACTATGTGCCTAGATAGCCTTAGAAAGTCTTCCTGTGGCCTAGGAATATACATATTCCAATTTTAATATCACTGAACTAAAAACCCTGCATGATCTAGCCCCGACCTATTTTCCACTGTTGTTTCAAGCCCTTCTTTCTTCCATGCTTTCAGTTCCTCTGGGGCATTGAGTAGGCTATTCCTGTTGCCTGAATGTCACTCTCTCAGACAGACCTCCTCTGACCATTAAACATACAATAGATTTCCCAGTTATTCTCTCTCGTAGTTCTCTGCTCTTCTCTTTCCTAACACATCGTAATTGGCCATCATATATTTATTTGTATTTAAGTAAGCCTCTAGACTGGTGTCTAATGTGATCCCTTACCAGTATCTTCAGCATTAATTGAGAATTTGGTAGAAATGCAATTCCCAGGTCCTACCCCAGCCCTGCTGAATGAGAAACTTTGACGCAATCTGTGTTTTATTAAGTCTTCCAGCGGTTTCTGATGACTCTAAAGTTTGAGAACCACTGCACTGAATCATAATTTCCATGAAGGCAGAGACTATGTCATCTTTTTCATCACTATATACCCAGGACCTTGTCCAGTGGCCAATATATAAGAGATGTTCCATAAATATATATTGTTGAATGAACTCAAATAAAACAAAAGCTTTCCTACAGTAAGAAACACATTTATATAGTGAATATATATATATATATATAAGAGATATATGGAAATACATACATAAATAATAAGTTTCACAAAATAATAGCCCTACTACATACCATGCACTCCAAACATTCTCTGTCTTTTTATGTGCAGTTGGAAAAACCCTAGTCATTGAGACTATTCTAAACAAAGTCAGGCCTATGCCCCTGTTATTATTTTAATCTGGAATTCCCTTTCCCCCTTTACCTCCTCATACCCAAATCCTACTAAGTCCTTAAGGCCTATCTCTCATAGTAGATTTCTCTGTAGAAGGTATTCATTTCCTCTTCTGAATTCCCACCACATTTTCTCTGTACCCAGGTTATGACTTTTCTTACTTTCTCCTTTTAATATAGTGTTTATGGGATATCGCTTTTCCCATTAAAGTTAATCCTTCAGAGCAAAATTCATATCTGATCACAGCATTCAGTATAGAACTTCAAATAATGTTTCCCACATAAACTAGACATTTAAGAAGGGTGCTGTTCATTTCATTTATGGTTCTGCAGAGAAATATTTTTAAAAGAAGTAGAATTTCCGTGGGTGGCTGAGAAAGGGAGGGCATATGAGAAAAAGGGAACCATCTGGGCAAAGTACCCAAGACAGAAAAGTGCAAGGCACATTCAGGCAATGCTATGTGTGTAGAGAAAAAGCTAGAAAGATCAGATGGCCAAGTGCATTAAATGACCTACACTTTATCCTGCAAGAAAAGGGGAACCATCAGAAGTCCATGGTTGGTTTTCTATTTTAAAAATGATAACGTTAGTGGCACTATGTAAGAGATACAAGGGTGCTGCGGCTGCGAAAACGAACCTCTCAGATCTGCTGCCGGCAGCAGATTCACTGACTTCCAGCTCCTACGGATCCACCGTGTTTGGGCTGGGGACATGTTTTCTCGGCTGCCCCCAACCTGTGACTGGGGGCACTAGCACGGACCCATTTCTGTGGGACATGGGACTCCTCTGATTTTGGCTCAAGGACTCCCCACCAACCTGGCCACAACCTTATTAGAACTGCTCTGCAGTCTGATTTTGTCCTATGGAGTCCTCTTCCTTTCCTCCAGTCAGAGCTGCATTGCAGTGTGAAGCCTCTCCAGACCACTCCTGCTTCCTCACCTTAATCCTTCCCAGGCATTTCCCCTAATAAATCTGTTATACTCCTAATCCTGTCTTGGCATCTGCTTCTCTGGGGATGTGAACCCACTGCAGAGGAGCAAATGCGATCAGAAAGGAGGCGGAGGCGAGAGGTAAGATTGGCATGCCTATGTATTAAAATACACATAGGCCTGAAAATATACATATGTGTTTGTTAATGGGCACATGCAGATGTTCAATCCACAACAGACACTCAAATTACTGAAATGATCAACACTGAAAAAAAAGGAAGAGTTCACCTAGGAAGCCTCTGTATAGGAAGGAATGCAGATCTTTTATCCAACTGCATTTCTTCATTGGCGTAAATCCAACTAAGGCATGAGACAATCTTTCACAAAACGTGAGGTGCCTGGCTGACCAGAACACTCTCCCCATATCACATGCTGCCAGAGAAGCTCGGACCACAAAATACAAGCAGATGTCAACACTTTCACCTTCCACTTTCTAAATATCGCTGATCCGGCCAAGTTTCATTTCACTTATTGGGCCACTTTCCATGTTGGGGGAGAAGGGTTGAGGAAGGGCGGAAGAAAGTGTTAGGATTCCAGTTTCATATCTGCTAAAGTAAACTGATGTTGCTTACTGCCAGATTTCAAGAGAAAAGCTTCCCTAAATCAGCCAACAGTTGCTCAGAGGAACATATAGACGAGGGGGCAGGCGAATGTTTTAAGGGGCCAGATAGGAAATATTTTCACCTTAAAGGGTCATAGAGTCCCTGCTGCAACTACTCATCTCTGAGTTGAGTAGCATGAAAGTAGCCGTCGAAAATATAAAAGTCAATGTGTGGCTACATTCCAATAAAACTTTATTTACAAGAACAGTGGGCCAGATTTGGACCATGGATCATTGTTTGCCGACCCCTGACATAGAGCATGAGGCATTCTTCCAAAACATACCCTCTTTTGCTTTGGAAGCGAATGCTCCACCTGCTTTCTAACCTGTTATCTACTTAATACAAAAAGTACAGTATTCAAATCTAGTTGAAAATGATCAATTATATTAAACACCATCTCTAATATGGGAAATGGCCACAAAACCAGCTCTGGCCTAAAGGAAAGAAGCCCAAATAGTTATCAGACTTCAATCTGAAATGACTTTTATCTACCAGACCAACAGTTCTCAAAGCCCAGTCCTTGAATCAGCAGCATCAGCACCACCAGGGAAATTGTTAGAAATAAAACTCCTCAGGCCCTGTCTGAGACCTACTGAATCAGAATATGTCAGATCATGTGTTTTAACTAGCCCTCCGAGTGATTCTCATGCAAGGGCAAGCTTGAGAACCATAAAATGCGCTATGTCGGAAGCTGCCTGTGCCTCAATTTCTCCAGCAGCAGAGCGGAATTATGGAAGTTATAAGGTTCGTTTTCACAGCCGCAGCACCGTTGTATCTCTTACATAGTGCCACTAACGTTATCATTTTTAAAATAGAAAACCAACCATGGACTTCTGATGGTTCCCCTTTTCTTGCAGGATAAAGTGTAGGTCATTTAATGCACTCGGCCATCTGATGTTTCTAGCTTTTTCTCTACACACATAGCATTGCCTGAATGTGTCTTTCCCCTATCACAAAGGCCACAAAGAGATTGCCAAGGCTGGGCTGATATACATTGAAGGTGCTTCATTTAACTGAATTGCTAAGTCAAAATACATGTTCCACATTTCTTTTTCTTTGAATTGGATCTGCATTTAGAAGAAAAGATTGTTTCATTCTAAATCAAATATGCATATACATATATGTGTGTGTGTGTATATATACATACATATATATGTGTATATATATACATATATATATATACACACATATATTCATTAAGGTTTTCTTCAGCTTGATCTGTAGAATGATAAATAGAGTCCTTAGGCCTTTAGAAATAAGATATATAACATGTAATGGGGATCAGATTCTTGCTGGCCAGGGCCAAGATTTGTATATCTCTGCTGTGTGGAATTAGGCAACACCCCAACCCTACCCAAGTAACTATTTGCACTCCTAATTTGCATAGGGACGAAGGAGCATCTTGGGAAAAAATCTCGAGCCATGTCTATGGCTGGGAATCAGATATCAGAGACATATCTGGGAAACTTGGTGGGGTGGGGTGGAAAGGAAATGATGAATAAGAGGGAAAAAGAAGCCAGGTTTCAAGTCTCCTCCTCCCCAACATGCACACACATGGAAATAAAATTAACCATAAGGGAAAGTAATCTGACAAACCATACACGACCAGCTAGAACGGCCTTCAGCACCTGAACACCGAAGCAGAGTTAGATTTTTTGTATGTCATGGCAGCTGGCATGTGAACCATTTCTCCCCAGCCCTCCTAGAGGCACCTGAGCACCCCAGGGATACACAGTGGCTGGGCTCATTGGGTTTGCTCATGGAAAGTGCAAGCTCACTAAGTTCTATCATGTTCCACGGGTCCAGCAATTCTCCTGAGCCATGACATCCTTTCCACTTAGCAAGAGGCTATTGAACTCTTTAAAAAGAAGTATAAGAATCACTGTTCTGGAGTCTGATGAGGAATTGGCAGCACAGCAGAAGCCAGGAGTTTTACAGTCAGGAGCACCACAAGAGCTTTTATTAGGCACCCTTTGAGAACTTCCTCAACATTTGGGGAAGTCTGTGTGAAGTCCTGGAGTTTCCAAGGGAGCCAGCTGGAGCTTGACTGCAGCAAGATTCAGGTAACTGTGTTAATGTAACTTTATTGTACCTATAACATAGTGAGCTGGGTGGGGGGATGTTTCTGATATCCCTTGTGCCCTGCATCAGATTCTCTCTGCTTCAACTTTCATTTATTCTAACACTCACTATAGCAACTGGTTTTGCACAGATTCTAACTAGCCTCACACAGATGCAACCCAAAGGGACTCTTCTCAAGAAAGCCTCTTGCCTTGTACCCCAAGGCTTCTCTGTTGAGACTGGGGAGAGAGGCAATTAACACCCATAGGGATAGGAAATGATTAATAATAAATGCTTTCATCTTTTTCCCACCACCACCATCACCAAATGGAAGGTTCCAAGATGCATTTCTTTCAGGTCCTCAAGCGACCTCGGGGGTCAAGTAACCAGTTGCCCACAGTTATGGTTGACTTGATATTGCATACTTGTTTTGGGTCTTTCTCCTTCCCTGCTTTACAACACTGTCCATCACTAGTGACTTCTGGATCTCACTCTCCCATGAATAATTGCTCTTAAACATTTGGTTCAGGCTCTGCTTTCTGAGGAATTCAGGTTAAGGCAGAAATGTTGAGGTTTTACATGACTTAGAAGCAATAATACATTTGTAGCCAATATAGGACTTGTACATCTTTCAAAACAAATAAATGGTACTATTTCCTATTTTATATTATTTACATACAGTGTAACAATCCCATTACATGCCTTTAGCAAAGATATTATAATCCTCATAAGTTCCCTAGATTCCTAATCTTGTATTTCCAACAAAGAATCTTAGCCTTTTTTTTAAAGTTAAATATAACCACATGCCAGCACTCGAAGAATTCATTAAATTCTAGTGATCTGAAACTGCAGTATCAAACAAGTTACGAAGTAGACTCAAGATAGATACTGAGAAGAAATACAAGCAGAAAGAAGACGCAAATACTACAGTGTCTTAGTTTCAGCAAAGAGAATGAGCAACTGAAGATTTACTTTCTACAACTATAATAATAAATCATCATTTCCTAAAACTGAAGGGGAAAAATGTTTTGACTGGTATTTAAGTTCCCATCCTATTCTGTTCGTTTCCCTACCACCACCCCCAATCCTTCCACTAAGGCCTTTTGCTTCTCTGAACAGATGATTGCTGCTTTATTCTGTATTCTGTTTCAGGCTTTAGTATAAAACTCCAATGATCATTTAGATTGCAGCAAAATTAAAGGGGAATAATTATACTAAGGGAGTGAAAATAAATTAAACGCAGCTATGATTTTCAAAACAGTCTATAAACTAAAACACATTAATTCTTTTTTAATTTTATTTTTTATACTAGTTTCAGGTGTACAAAACAACATAATGATTAGACATTTATACCCCTCACAAACTGATAACACCCCCCAAACACATTAATTCTTAATGTTAAAAAACAAATTCTTGGAGTATGAAAAGCTGAGGATAGGGAGAAATCCTCATTTCAAACACTCTAATTTTCTAGTCTGAAACAGAAAAATATAGTGGTAGAAATTCATTTTTCTACCTATGGTAGAAAAATTTTAATTTCTTGAACATGAAAGTAAAAATGACCTAACCTTTTGTCATACATGGCACACGGACCACCTGACAGATCTTCTCAAACATCCTTAGTGGCTCCCCAAACCATCAACCTTTAACCCTCTTCTGCCTCTGTCCAAGACCACCCCAGGTGTGAATCATTTTTAATTCCAGAAAATAAAGCTTCTTCCAAGACAGAGCCTTTAAATGCTATTTAAAATTCCCCTCTGGATTTTTGTCATCATTTGGCCGAATTTTCAACCCATGTAGCTCTCAGGGATTTTATCCCTAAGGATAGTGGAAGCTGGCCATCTATCTGGCTCTTTGGCCTTGAACCACCACATTTTGCTGACTCTACATTTTGATCACAGTGATAGGTAATACCATAAACAAGTACTAAAGTACTAGTTTGATATTACTTCAATATAAGGATCAATTAATTTACTGGGCAAATAGTTTTTTGGAACTTAAGTTACATGAAAACTTATTCATAGTCACCTTTTGCACTCTCACAAATGTCTCTAATAGTAACCCAAGACCCACACAGCTGTGCTATGGCAGGAAATCTCAGCTCATTTGATTTTTCCCAACAAAATGAAATGGCCGAAATAAATAAGCCACCTAAATAATCAAAGGGATATTACTATATTTCTCAGCTTCTCAAACGTGGCTAGTTCTGGCTAATAGTTTAGTGTCACCAGAGGGTAAGGGGAGGGGGGATGGTAGAATAGGGAAAAGGGAATCAAATATATGGTGATGGCAGGAGAACTGACTCTGGGTGGTGAACACACAATGTGATATACAGATGATGTATTATAGAAATGTACTCTTAAAACGTATGTAATTTTACTAAACATTGTCACCCAATAAATTTAATAATATATATAAACATTATAAATATGTCCATATTTTTCTGTTCATCTATAAATATAATATAATCTCTATAAAATTCCTTTCATTGTTGTTTTTTTTCTGGAGCTAGACAAGTTGATTATAAAATTATTGGTTCTTGGGGGCGGCCGACGGCTCAGTTGGTTAGAGCGCGAGATCTTAACAACAAGGTTGCTGGTTCAATTCCCGCATGGGGTGGTGGGCTGTGCCCCCCGCAAGTAAAAATTGAAAACGGTGACTGGACTTGGAGCTGAGCTGCGCCCTCCACAACTAGATTAAAGGACAATGACTTGGAGCTGATGGGCCCTGGAGAAACACACTTCCCCAATATTCCCCAATTAAAAAAAAAAAAATTATTGGTTCTTCTGGGATAGGTCATTAAAGTAAGCCTTTATCCCTTCCTTCTTCCTACTACTAGAAAGTAAGACAACTGGAACTCCAGGAGTCATCTCAGGCCATGAGAGATTTTACAGATAAATGCCGCAGGCTAAGATGGTAGACTGCAAAATAGAAAGCGCTTAAGCCACTGATGATGTTAGAACCAGCATGCTAACCTTTGACTCTTACCTTCAGCCTTCTCTTACCAGAGAAAACAATTCTTTTAAACCTATTAAGCTACTCTGCTTAGTTCTTTAACTTTAGTTGAACCTAGTCCTACCTGATGCACTATACTGTTGGCCAAATGGCCAGATGGTATCGTCCATGATTCAAAATGAGTCCATCCCTTCTGATGACTGCTGCTCACTTTGAAATGCATTCCCCCAAATAATAACAATAAGATAGACTGATAAATGTATAGAGGTGGATAAATATATGATTAAGTAAACACAACAAAATACTAATTGTAAAATATGGATGGTGGGTATATGGGCATTCAGTATACAATTTCTTCAACCATTTTGTAATAAGATGCTGAAAATCCTATTGACAAGACCTCAGTGCCATTTATCATGCTGTTAAAAGCTATTCCTAGAAATGAGGAATTTTGCAGCTTCTTTTTTTCTTGCTAAAAGGGTCACTTCTCTTCCTGTTCCATAAACACTATTGTGGGCTTAAAGTCTTAAAAAATAGAACTGGAAGTACTGCCAATGGGACAAACTGGGTGCAAGTAAAAATTTTAAAGGCTGTATAAACAGAAATCCATCTGGAAAGATGTTTTCTCCATCAGCACAGTAAAAGCTAGAATAGAATTTCCTGATATAGATGTACTGTTTGACTCTCCACAAATCCCATCGGGTACAAGAGAGAGGCATCGTGCTCTTTAATTTAAAAGCAACTTTCACCCATAAAATGAGGCTAAGAATGTTAGAATCTCAACTAAGCTGAGCTCAGCCCAAGGCAATTTCATTTTGTTCCCCTGTAGGAGTCGCTCCTCCTTCCTCATCAGTATCGGTAGTCTTCTAAAGAGATATAACTTCAGCTTGGTCTTCTGATCTACTTGAAGCATTTCTGTTGAGAGAGTAACTATTGTGGTGCTGAACCTTTTCCCCTGGGTCTGTATTCTAAGCAAAACTAGACTTGAAATGCCTGTTGAACAATTACTGGCAGAGCACTAAAGTTTGCAGAAGCTTTGCCTGCAAACTGCCAATACAGAAAAAAAAATGTCTTTTCCTGGTCTCTGAGATGCAGTAAGAATATGAATTGGGTTCCTGAAAGCAATCCTAAAATATTGATTTGGACTATTGTGTCTACTGAAAGAATCTATTTATTGGGACTAACATGTCTACAGAAAATGGTACAAATGGTACAAATTTAATTCCAGAAACTTTATGAACTCATCATCCAACAGTATTTATTTATTATACCTATTGAAGGACTGCAGGAGCAGACACTGAGTCAGTTGAAAAACGTGGAATCATATTATAATCCTGTAGAGTCACTTCCTTATGATTTACTGAAATTGTCTGATTCTGAATCAACATTTTCCAAATTTGATCTCATCTCAGAAAGAACGCTCTTGCAAAGCCTGGAGAAAACATCCTCAGCTGTGTTTATATTATTCAAGGATGAAAAAGAATACAACTTCCATATATATTTAATTTTAGTGGAAAATCGCCCACTGTGCATAGAGGTATATAGCATGGAGAGAAATAAGGAATGGAGAGAACACCAGATATTATAGACATTATCTGTATCAGGCAAAGTATTAAGCACTTTCCATATTATTACCCCTGATCTTCACAAAACCCTGTAGGACACAGATTGTTATTATCCCATTTTATAAATAAAGAAACAAAGGCTTAGAAATGTTTGCCCAAGTTCACCTGCCAGTAAGCGGTAGAGCCAACACTGGGACCCAAGTCTACCTGATGCCAGAATCTTATCTTTTAACCACCATCTGATAGCGCGTGACCTTTGAAAGCCAAATACCACACAGAGCACTCAGTGCGTGGGGAGGGGGGATAGAGGGAACAGGGAAAGGAGGAGGAGGAAGAGGAAAGGAGGGCCAGAAAGACTGGTCTAACACACAGGTTGGGAATATTATAAAAGAAACATTTAGAGGTTATAGATATGAAGTACTTCACATCAATCTGAGGGACTTCTTTGTTTCTTACTTACTTTTTCCAACCTTCATTTCTTCTGTGTTTTATTTCTGAAAAATAAAAAATAGAAAAGTATTTGTAACTTAAACAATTGTAAAATTGATTAATTGTAAAGTACCTCTTCCTCGCCTCCATTTTTTCTACATCTTTCTCCCAAATATTTATTGAACACCTACTGTGTGCCAGACCCTGTCATTTATATTCTACCTATAATATAGAATAAATTCAACTTAATTCACTTTTATTAATTATGAGAAAAAAGTATTTTAACTGTTAACACAGAATAAGAAAATGAGGTACTATGCTAAAAGTTCACCAAATGAAGTGTCAGAATACTAAGAGTATTGGCATTAAAGAATCAGAGGAAATCTCACGTTAATAAACCAGACCAAATGTCTAGCTTCAGTTATAAGTACATTGCCCCTGATCAACACCATGAAAGATATGCACCCTCCACCAGCACCACTGATATTAAGGCTCCAGAAAGAAATTGATACCACTTGAGAAGATCCTTTTGTGGGAAGGAAAACAGAAAAAGAGAGTGGGAAGGAACCAGAGAACCAATGAGGAATGATGGGGAGAATTGAGCCTACTCCATTTTTACTTTACTTATGGCCTGGTGGCTCTGTGAATTATCAGAAAAAGGTTGAAACCTTATCTATTATGGTCACCACTGTATCCACAGCAGTTGTCACTACAAGAAATATAGTAGACACTCAATAGAAAATTGGTTGACTAGATGAATGAATAAGCCAGAAAGTGACAAAGAAGCAGTGACATTATTATCTCTCTTATTTGACACAAAATAGCTATTCATCCAGTAATCTCAGACAGCCTAGAAGTTTTATTATGAATCCACATCTCACAGTAACCACAAGAAAAAACCACAGTAATCTATAATGCTAATATAAGATACAATCATAGATAAGAGATGTAGAAAGACGGCACATGGAGGGAATTACTCACTTCCTTACTTCTAAACCTGTTTGGTTTCACAAAGAGATTCAGTCACCCTCAAGATTTGTCACACCCATGAGGGAATCTTCCTCTTGGAAGAATCACCTTATTGGTTTCTGTCAAATGACCCCAATGATCACTGACTTCCAAATATCCTAATCCAGCAATGATTGTGAAATGTGGGGAAATCTTTTTTAGTTCAAATCATAAGGCCCCAAAACCCCAACCAACAGTCACTAATATTTAGTCTTGTCAAGTACAATAGGAATAGCAACTATTCTGATCAATTTTCGTCATTGATGTCACCTGTTTCTGTCCCCACGTCACCCCAAGGGAGTTTCATGTAACAGAGTCATCGCAGTTGAGTGCAAAAAAAAAGAAGGACATGTCAAAATAACATACTGTAGCAGTCATTTTTATTCAAGCCTTTTGAGTCCCTCGACACATATTTGCTCCCTATCTCAAAACAATCCTCAGAAGCCATCAAGAGTAATTGCCCTGGAGCAACTCTGTGCACAACTCCAGAAAAGTCAAGACATGTCCCAAAGGAGCAAAAGAGAAGCAAGTATCAAGAGAAGTCAGAAAGAGCGCCTGAAAGGGACACAGAGCAGAGCAACCTGGCATGGAACACAGGGTCCCTGAGAAAAACAGCTGGACAGGCAGAGATAAAATGGGGTATAAAAAAGGGGGTCTTGATGTGGTGATAACAGGTAGTAACAGTACCCAAATAGTAATGTGAAGGAAACAGTGTAGGTGGAGAGGAGAGAGAGAGGAGACAACGAGACAAAATAGATATACCATCAGCGTAATCCAAACGTAGGTGATAAAGACCTTGGCTGGAGCTATAGTGATAGAAAAGTCAGAAAAGGACCAGTTTAAAGTCTCACTAGACTGTGTGTCCTCAGGGCCTCATGTTCACCACATTTTTGTGGAATGAATGGAACGAAAAATGAAAAAGAAGAATAAAAATGACAGGCTGGGTACTTAACAGGACGGCTCTAAGTTTTACTCCTAAGAACAAGAAAAGGAGAAGCCCCTATGCCAGAGTGGAGAAAGGTAGCACTTGGCCGTGGGATTGAAGTGACGGGGGAGGGGGGGGGATGCCAAGTAGAGCAGAATCAGGACTGGAGTTGGGAGTTTAGAGATGAGATCTAATGGCAGGAATGTGAGATCACAAGAAAGATGCTGAGGGCAAGAAGCAGAGCTTTAGGTACATTAGGAAAGGGAACTAGCCAAGGAGACTGAGAAGAAAAAGTTGGGGGAAAAAAGAACAACAACCAAGAAAGTGCAGTTTCATGACTTTGGTGGAGAAAGTTGCAAGGGATTGTTTGTGATAAAATGAGAAGAACTCAGGCCTGAGAGGGAGGGAGGCTGAACCTGAGCTCCAGGTCTGTCACAAGCTCAGTTTGTGACCTGGAGCTAGTGGGCCTTCATGTTATGATCTGCAAGTGGTCTCTGAGTTCTGTGCCAGCTCTCAGGGTCCCTGAGATTCTGAGGACTGAAGGTGTCAGAGATCAGGAAGAACGGGACAAGGAAAAGAGAGTGGCAATTAATCTCGAAGAGAAAATGCCACCAGTAAGGGCTGAAACCAGCTGGCAAGGACTGAGGAGAAAAGAATGAATAGGACTTCAAGACTTTGCAAACAAATGCAAGTACCCAAAAAGCACCAGGATCAAAGGGAAGTTTTGTTTGGATGAGAGAAGAAGGTAGAGGTTGTCAAAGCCACAGGAGAGGAAGATTAATGGTGAAAATTTGAGACAAGACCTTAGAGAACATGGGTAAAAATGGGATCCAAAGTATAAGTAGATAAAAATGAAAGAACATTTTTTTAATCTGAGGTGCTAAGGAGAATGGTGTTGGAAAATTCAAAGAACTCTACTGTATAAGTCCTATGAAGGCAAAAATTAAAGAATAGAGACTGTTCACCTAGAACTGAATCTCTTTATGACATAGTCTAAAGAAAGCATATCTTTGTATTAGTTATCTATTGCATCATTACAAATTGTCCCAAAACCTTTGATTTAAAACAACAAAAACTTCATAAGAGCCAGGAATCCAAAAATACCTCAGCTCAGTGTTTTGGCCCAGAATCTTTCATGAACCATGTAGTCACGATATCTTCTTGGGCTGCAATGATCTGAAGTCTTGACTGGGACTGGAAAACTCACTTCCAAGATGGCTAATCTCATGGCTGTTGGCTGGAGGCCTCGGTTCCTGGTCACATGTACCTTCCTTCATGCCGTGGCAGCTGGCTTCCCCCAGAGCAGGTGATTTAAGAGAGTAACAAAAACGGAAGCTGCTGTCTTTTATGACCTAGTCTCTGAAGTGACAGGGTCGCTTCCACCATATTCTATTCATTAGAAAGGAGTCAGTAAATCCAGCTTACTCTCAAAGGAAGGAGAAATAGGCTCCACCTCATGAAGGGAGAAATATAAGATAACTTGTGGACAAATTTTAAAACCACCACAGTGTGTATTAGGAGGAAGATTGGCAGTTTTGAAAAAAGTAGCTGTGAAATATCCACTGTGGGGGCATCTTAGGGGTTATTGAGAGGAGATTTAAAAGTTCCCAGGAAGGTTATACTTATGTTACAACAAGAACAACAAAATGAACTTTTCGAAGAGCAAAAATAATCATATGGATTTATATCAGACCAAAAGTTTACAAAGGAAGAAGACGAACGCTAACAGATGGGGTAAAAGCTTAAAGGTCATAAAAGGTAAAAGACTAATATCACACCAGATCCACCAGGCAGACTTGCCCTCTCTGGAGTCAAAAAGGAAACACAGAGGCCTGCACAATATCAGGCACGTGCTCTTTATGCTCACTGCAGTGGTCAGTGAACCCCAACATGAACCCCTTCCAACTGAGTAAGAAAGTTCCTGAGTGCTCTTAGCTCCACTGTATGAATTATCCCCTGGAAGCAATTTAGAGCAAGAATCGCGTTGCTGTTGTCATTGTTATTCTCATTTTAGTATCCCCAGTATTAGTACAACATCTGGAGGAGGAAAAGCACAGAGAACATATACATATCAATTGGATGGGGATGGATGAAACTAGTTTAAATGAAGAAGCTAGTATCTGTAATTCCCCTTTTATGAGCTTTGAATGTTTAGATTTTAGTGAGACAAAAAGGTACTGAATTCATTTCTGAACGTTGGAAATACTGGTAATTTACAAAGGACCATAAATAAGTAGCATACAATGTGGGAGCCAAATAGGAAATTCCTGAAGTAGGAAAAAATTAATTGAATAATTAACAAAATTATTTGTTAGATTTCTTAGGTATATTTTTAACTAAATGATTTATTCATCTTTAGTTTCTTTTACCTGTCACTGCTATTAAATGATAAATGTGTACAATAGATATGCTTGAACCTAACACATTTTCAAAACGGAGGAACCTACACTCAATTAATATACTTTCATAATCTAATTATTTATAAGGATAACTATCTTACTGTGAGTTGAAACCCATTTGTCAAGAATAAATAAATAGGGGCTGGCCCGGTGGCTCAGGCTGTTGGAGCTCCGTGCTCCTAACTCCAAAGGCTGCCGGTTTGATTCCCACATGGGCCAGTGGGCTCTCAACCACAAGGTTGCAGGTTCAACTCCTCAAGTCCCGCAAGGGATGGTGGGCTCTGCCCCCTGCAACTAAGATTGAACATGGCACCTTGAGCTGAGCTGCCTCCCGGATGGCTCAGTTGGTTGGAGCGCGTCCTCTCAACCACAAGGTTGTCAGTTCGATTTCCGCAAGGGATGGCGGGCTGCGCTCCCTGCAACTAGCAATGGCAACTGGACCTGGAGCTGAGCTGCACCCTCCACAACTAAGACTGAAAGGACAACAACTTGAAGCTGAACAGCACCCTCCACAACTAAGATTGAAAGGACAACTTGACTTGGAAAAAAGTCCTGGAAGTACACACTGTTCCCCAACAGGGTCCTGTTCCCCTTCCCCAACAAAAATCTTAAAAAAAAAAAAAAAAAGAATAAATAAATAAATAAGAAAGCCAGTTTAAAAATTAGCTAAATTCTTCCCAATTACAGATAGCCCAGGTGTGCATTTTAATATATTATAAATATTATTTTTTCCTCCTCATAAAAATATAAAACTATGCCATCATAAGCATATATTTAATTTTGTTGAGCATCTGTTGTAAATAAATTGGATATTGTACTGGAAATAAAGAGCAATGAATGTATTTATTTGGGTAAATAAAATAGAAATAACTCTTTGGTGGATAGCTAAAAAAAAAGTTGTCCAGATCTATTTTCAGCATGGCTATAACTTTTCTGCACATTTTGTGTATAATGTAGAACAACTTTAAGTTAAATAAGATTAAAAGCAAATGGAATGTTTGTTGCTTATTTTAGTATTAACTTTATTGTAACCTTATTCTAACTTAATATAATACTTATGTTTGATACTTATTACACACATGGGAATATATATTATATCACATAATGAAATATGAAATATATATAAAATGGGAACCATATATGATTGTATAAATATCAACATGTCAAATGCTCTTAAGAAAGAAATGAATATTCTGCTCTGGACTTTTATAGGAGAAGATTTAAATTATTTGCTACATTTATACAAATCAACTTCAGTTATTTCTAAATACTAGGAAATTAAATGTTCTATTCTTTTTAGTGGAAGGGGAAAAGAGTTAAAGCTTTAAGAAACTTAAATAAAAATTCACCTCCTAGATGCTTCTAGGTGATTCTTCAAAGTGGCAAATGGTAAAATGGAAGGAAAGAAGGAAGGGAGGGAGGGAGGGAGGGAGGGAGGGAGGGAGGGAGGGAGGGAGGGAGGGAGGGAGGGAGGGAAGGAAAGAAGGAAGGAAGGGAAGGAAAGAAATATATGCTCATCTACGAACAAGAATGAACTGTGTTTTCATAAATGGGCAATGATTTAATTGGACTTCTCTAGGAAGTATCAGAGATCCTACCAAAAAAAGCAAACTGCTTCATGCTGAAGAATAAATGACTGCAGAATAAATGACTCTGAATCCATTCCCAAAGCCTACAACGTGACAAATGATCCAGAGACTTCAGGTCCTGACCCTGCTTAGGAACAGCTAGGGAGAAATTACATGTCCGCAGTGTTTGTATCTGTGGATATCTCTTGGGGAGAGGAGGGGACCACATGCAGAGGTGTGCTGGAGTCAGCACCTATGGGTGGTCAAGAGCCAATTGTGTGTATCGCTTCCCAACTCCATGTTCAGTGATGTATTGGTAGCTTGACATGAGCCATGGTGGGAATATTTACATTGCAGAAATTGGCAAATCCTAAAAAACAGGGCTTTTTCCAGACAGTGAGTTGTTGAACACTTATGGGCATACCACTACTGATCACAAGTGAACATATCTACAGAAACACTAGAGATCAGTGTTCATGACACCGTTCCCGAACATAGCAATCCTGGGGAGATTACATTCTGAACTCCAAATTTCTGGGTGAAATCAACACTCTTTTGAAAATAGGTTAGGCTATAACTATTAATTATTTGATTAACTTAAATGTCCAAGTGATTGATTGTGCTGCCCTCATTGTTCAAGTCAATAAAATTCAACTGGATTCGAAGCTCCTGAGTCCTTAGCTGAAGAGAGACAGAAGAGTTAAAGATGTAATCCCTAATACTATGTGTCCCACACCATAGCTAGAATTACTTTATTCTCTGGATGTTTATTTAAATGAATTGCTCATACAACACTGTCAAATGTAAAGCAGAAGTAAGCAGCACAGGATGAAAAAAGAGGACGAGACGCTGATGAACAATCCAGAGGCACAGTTTGCCTCAGCTTGTACGTGGATTCCTAGAGACTATCCCAGATAATGGATTCAGATAGATGGTCTGACTCTCTTCCATTTTGTTTCCCTAAGTCAGCACTAACAGTAAAGATAATGGCTGGGTATCTTCTGGTTCTCCTCCCGATCTGCTCTCCACCTCTCCTCATCCTGCTCTGTGTCGCGGGGACTGACCACGGGCTGCATCAATAAGGCTCCCTTGTCATCTGGCTCCTGGGGAGGAAAAGAGGAGGAGAGGGAAATCAGGACCTTTTCCCCCAGCTCCATCCCTCCACCAAAAGGAAGCTGCACCCCTCCATCAAAGGTCACAGCTCTTGCCAGGCAGCCTCTCCACGAAGTTGCCCCCTTCCAGTTCCAATAACCTATCCTTCCATAGCTCCCCTGCCCCCAGCCTTGGGTGGTAGCAATGCCTGGCTGTGACAGCTCCAGCATACTTCACTATCCCTTGTGGGTGGCCAACACCTTGCCAAGGCTTCTTTAATTCTCTCTTTATTACATCCTGTTCCTATTACTCAATGTGAGTGTGCCACCTATTTTCTGCTGGGAACCTGATGGATATAACAGTGTTGGAAAATCCAGGAAAACTAAGTACAATCAGGTTGCTGTCTCCCTGACACTTCTGATACCCTCCACATGACTGTGATGCATAAAACCCTGTGTTTTCAGACTCATCTGAAATATCAGCCAAATGATCCACAAGAACTCACTGGGCCCGTGTCCCACACCCAACACCATCCTGGGCACTTGGGTCGCATGCTACCTACAGAGGATCAAACTGGTCAACTTTTCATTTTTCTAAGTTGAACTCCTTTAGGACCCTGATCTAATTTCTCCCATAGAGTTGTACAAATGTGCATGACCACATTAACTTTGATATTATTTTATCCCCCGTATGACACTTCTATATTTAAAATACAGAAATTACCAAAAACAAAATAAAGCCTGCCTCCTCTACAGAATCAACATAAGGCAGAACAGAACAGACAGCAGAGAGCATGTCAACCTCCAAAATGTCAAACACAGGTTTAAATTCAGTGGGAGAACAATACCCACCTCACTATTCTCATACAGAACCATGCCAGAAGCCCGAATGAGAAAAAGCTAATATTTTTTGAGTGCTTACTACAGGACAGATCCTGTGCTGAGTGCTTCACCTGGAATAGCTCATTGAACACTCTAAACAACTCTACAAAGTAAGTGCACTGCATTAGCACTCCCATTTTATAGATGACGAAACTGAGGCTTTCAGGTTGTGGTTCTGGTCCAAGCTCACAACTGGTAACAAGCTTGGATTTGAATGCAGGCAGCCTGCTTCTAGAATCCAGGCTCCTAACCTTTGCACCAGCATTCAGGCCAGGGTCAAGAAACTTCTGGAGACTGGAAAATCTGATGTTTGAAAGGACAATTTTAAAGAAGAAAAAAACCTTCAATTTTCCTGTAAAATATTCCTTTTGTCCCTTTTAAACCTTCAAGGTCATCATCTGGATCTAAGAGTTGAGGGGGAGTGTGTTCTGTATTACTTTTGTACTTTGGACAGAATGTCTTCTTGGCCTTAAGCTATGGTCTCCCCACACCCCGTGGAGTTCTCAAGTTCATATGCTTCCAAAAGCCCCTATTGTCTTCACTTGATAATGGCTTTGTAGTATCCAAGGCCATAAAGGATTTAGTCCGTAGTTCTTTATAATGAACAAAGGCAAAAACAATGATTTCAAAGAATTTTTTACCCGTACTCTCTTTTGTGATACTTCAGGTTGCAACAATTAATAGAAGTTCCCCTAGGATATTCTAATTATAAACTTCTTCCCAAGGGAAGAAGGGAAATGGTCTGTTTCAGAAGAGTATTTTGTAAAACTCAAATTTCAAATTGAGCTGAAAATGAATTCAACTATTTCACCTCATCTTTTTCCTGCCGTTGGAGCACCATTATATCCCATTTGAACTTCAAATAATGGCCATCGCCACTTCCTTTGGTGGGCAGTTTTTGTTAAGTTTACACATTCATTGGAACTAGCAACCCTAGTCTTTTGTGCTTCTAGAGACATTACCATATCATTCTCATCTACCATATACTAATTTTTTAACTCTCCACAAAGCGGAATGTCCTGTTTCATTTCCTCCCCAATTCTAAGGATTGTGGTATTAGTATATCAGTTTGCCAGGTCTGCCATAATAAGGTACCACAGGCTAGATGCCTTAAATAACAGTATTTATTTTCTCCCATCAAGTTCTGGATGCTAAAATTCCAAGATCAAGGTGTCAGTGGGGTTGGTACCTTCTGAGGGCTGTGAAGGAAGGATCAGTTCCAGACCTTTCTACTTGCTTGTAGGTGGCAGCCTTCTCCCTGTGTCTTCACAGTGTCTACCCAATTTGCATATCTGTTTCCAAATTTCCTCTTATAAGGACACTAGTCATATTGGATCAGGGCCCACTCTAATGACCTCATTTTAACTTAATGACCTCGGTAAAGACCCTGTTTCCCAATATATGTGATCATATTCTGAGGTATTGGATGTTAGGACTTTAACATATAAATTTTGAAGGAGACATAATTCAGCCCATCACAATCAGCATTTGTCCTATAATTAGTTTACTGTCCTTTTGATATCAACCTATTGATATTTAAAATAGAAAATCCAAAATAGCACATCTGTTTTTGACAGATAAAGCCCCTGCCATTTCAAAAACTGTAGTTACCTTCACTCCAAAATGTACTGACTGAAGCCTTTTAAAAATTGTTTTGTTTTGTTTTGTTTTCAAAAAGAAAAGAAGAACGTGGATAAAAACAGCTTGTTGAGAAAGCTTATGTTTTAAAGCCAGTCCATCTAACAGAGCCTTAGGTCCTAATCCTTAGAAATTCCCACCTGAGAGGCCTCGTTCTACCACTTATGATTCTCCCTGGGTGCCGGCCTGCAGGCCTGCCTTTGCTTTTTTTTTTTTTTTTTTTAATTATTGTTTTTCACTCTTTAGAACATTTATTTGTTGTGGTTTTCTTTTTATATATTCCCCAGGGTGAATGTTCCCAATTGGGTTTTCCTTTCTATATTTATCTTTCCCATGGCTTTGGCTGATGTCCATGTGGGCAGGTTTAGTTAAAAAGACTATGATAAGGGCAATATGCTCATCACATACCAGCAATAGCAAATGAAATTCCTTATATAACGTTTCTTTTGAGTACCATCTCTTACTTTAAAAAAAGAGAGAGAGAAAGAGAGCGAATTTCTGTTAACGCAAGAAACACTTATTATTGGCCTACCCACTTTCTCATCCCTTCTAAGGCCAACCATTACAAAATGCACATTACAGAAGTGGACAAATTGGAGCTCAATGCGTATGCATGAGTTGAATGAATGTTTTTATCTATGTGTTTTATTTTATACAACTAGTTGGCTAGTGATTCAATAGTGGTGATCACTAGTTCATTAGTGATTCAATAGCAGAACTTTCTGATTTGATCACTAGCTAGTTTATGGAAACTTCAAGAAGTCATTCCATATCTATGCCTCAGATTTCATATTGATAAAATATGAGTTATATCACCCAAGATATTTATTTTATAGAGGCATCATATACATATATAGATTCTATATATATATGTAGAAGTGTCTCTGTACCTCCTATGCACTCAACTCTCAAGGAAAATCTGTGAAGGACAGAAGAGGGGGGTCTATAGGCCTATGGGAAGGGGCTTCTTAGAAGTGGAGGAGAGCAAGGGACTCAGCAGCCTCAAGGTGAAGGAGGGAGAACTGCAGTAAAGGGAATCAGGAGGAATGAGCTGCGAGGAAGAGGTTTTAGAACCACTTGTCCAGGAATCTGACAAAGATTGGGGGTGGCAGGTGCTGGTGCAGGGAGCTGCCAGTGTACCACGTACTCTAGATCAGGTTTAGAGCCAAGTTTGTAAACAAGCAGACCAGCTTTTATTTATTTGTTTGTTTATGCTAATTGACACTTAGTGCTTCCTGAGCCAACAGAAATGGAATGGCGAAATGCAGTTATCAAGGTGAATGATAATTCTTTATGACACTGAAGGAAAAGGATCTGCTTAGGATCATTCAGGGTGTAACAAAACCTACACTGGAACCTCATAAAATCTTTTCAGAATGAGTGAATGAATACGAGAAATAACTGCAGAGCCAGATGATAAAGTCAGATATCAAAAAGACATGGATATCCATTTCAAGTAATATACGGTTACGTTACATTGTAAATGAAGTTAAATGTCCATCAGTAGGAGAAATACCATACAGCTTTTTAAAAAATAAAGAGACTATATGTGTGTGTGTGTGTGTGTGTGTGTGTAATATATTATTAAGTGATAAAGGCAAGGTGCCAAACAACATGTCAATATGTGTTTTGTAAAAATGGTAGCACAGTCCTACATAAATATATATACCTAATATATAACAGATTTCTAAAAGGATATCAATTATGGTTACCTCTGAGGAATGGGCATATGAATTGCTGTAAAAGACTAAAAGACAAACTTTACTGTTTTAGCCTTCTGTGCTGTTCAAATTTTTATCACAAACAAGAACAACTTGTTTTTTCATTTTTATTGTAGTAAAATATACTTTACCTAAAAATTACTATTTTAAACATTTTTCAGTGTACAGTTCAGTGGCATTAAGTACATTCACATTATTGGGCAGCCATCACCACCATCCAGAATTGTTCTCCTCTCCTCAAGTTGAAACTCTGTACCCATTAAACAATAAATGCCCCCATTCTCCTCTTCTCCTAGAAGGACTTATAACTTAAGACACTAACGTAGAGAAACATCAAAACATCCATATTAAATTAGCTGATAACAGTACTACCTTTAGAAGTGATAAACACACTCATTTGTGATAGACATAATTTGATAATAAATTCATGATGTGAAATCAGGCTAACAAGCAGATTTTCTAGATTCTATTGAAATCATAATCAGAGTCTGTTTCTGAAACAGGAAATTCCATAACACCATATCAGATTGAGTATTCATCTGTATACTATTCATGTATGCAATTTATTAATCACCCTTGATGGGAGGTGGTTCACCTCCTATTTATCCTGACTCTCAATTGTTGCTACATGCATGCATTTGGGACTGCAAACTGAAGTATCAAGTATGCTAATAGATCCTAAATGCTTTGCTCACCCTTCCCAGATGCATTCCTCCTTTCCTCTTCCTAGCTTCATGACAACAATGAATCCATCGAGAGGGGAAAGCTATTGTATTTACACAAATTTGTGTCAGATTGCTCTGAAAAGAGGACCAGCATGTGACATATACCATATGTGTTCAGGCACCAGATGAGAGGGGAGAACAAGCTAGAGGCAGGAGCGGGCAAGTTGGGTGGGTGTGACACGGGCAGGAGGTGTAACAGGAACAGAGGCTGGGGAGGCCCAGATGGCCAGAGCTCTGCCATGGGCATCTGAGACACAGACCTGGGGAGCAGCAGTGCTTCTGAGCAGAAGAGCAAAAACCTAGCCGAGGATCAAGAGTGTGGGGAAGGCAAGCTTAGCACCCAGAGGGCTGAGAAGTAGAGGTTGTTTGGTTCATTCTCATATATGACACATTACTCAACCAGTCTCTCTGATAAGGCAAGAACATGTTGCAAGTTTTCTCAGGAGTTTTTGGTCTTCGTTTGTCTGCTAGAGATGGAGTAAAAGGAAACCAGACTTAGGATTTCTCAATTTATAAGGGAAGAAAAACATCTATCTGAGAATTTTCAACTATCTAGGTATTCCCCAAAAGTATAGCTAGAAAAAAAAGAATGCAAAGTTGATGACATTAGCCATGTCTAGAAGTGGGTAGTGAGCAGTGAATGTGTGACTGCATAATTTTGACACATGCAAAACACAAGCAAGGTGATTAGGGTGTGGCTTCAGGGAAGCATGTCCAGAATGAAATTACAGTGAAGAAAGTTGACACCTAAATATTTGTATTGCGAAAGCACACAGAAAGATCATTACATCAGGAGGAAAATTATTTGCAGCGTCTGGGAAAGTAATAAGAAAAATAATAATAACAACAGCTAATCATTTCTTGAATGTAGTGCTATGTGCCAGGCTATTATTCTAAGTGTTCAGAAAATATTAACTCACTAGTCCTTAGAGTAAGAGGGCAGTGCTGTTGTGATTCTTTCCATTTAAAGATGAGGAAACTGAGACAGACATCGGGAAGAATGAGGGGGTATTCTTGTATCCAGCACTGTACAGAGGAGAAAAACATTGGCGTATTGAGCACATAGTTTCTGCTCATTCAAGAGGTCCCATCTAGTGCTGGGCAGAGATAGGCCATGTGATTCATCATAATCAACATGACATGTCCAGGAGGCCATCTACCTTCCTTTGCTCTGATTCCATTCTTTCCTGGAAATTATCTGACTAGAAATTCTGCTTCCCTAGGACCCTGATTAGTGAGCACAGTACCCTGGGCACCAGAAAGGAATATCCACCAATACACATGGGTAGATTAATATTCCAGCTTATTTATCAGTCTCTTGTGAGTTTCATTAACCTAAATTGGCCCCAGAAAGCCTTCAGAGATTAAATAATTTCTGAAATTCCAAGCTGAGGGGCTGGGCCAGGGTGGTCTCATCTCTGGAAGGCCTTGTCTAGGATGTCATTATTTCGGGTCTGTCCACAGCAGTGAACCATTAAGATTAATTTGCCAAATTTAGTATTGGTTCAGCTCTATTCTTTCCTTGAACACAGTTGTGATCTATTCCAAACATTCCCTTTCTCTAGTCTTACAGTAACAAGTCTGTTTCTTTATAGAGATGCCTGCCTATTCACTACTATGAAAGGAAACCCTGGTCCCAGGATAAGAAAAAAGTCACAGAGGGCTGGGTTCAAGACTTACATGAACAAGCACATAAAAGAAGATGATGGTAATTTAAGAAGCAATAAACAAAGAGGAGTATCCTACAAATTTCTGTTTGATTGTCTAGAACTTAGACTTATCACCAAGTTTCAAGAGCTGATTTTAATTGAAGATAGATTCAACAAATACGCATAGAGCATACTTCATGTCCCAAACCATGTACTGGCATCTATAGGCATACAGGAAAACTAGACCTAAAATCTCATATTCTGCAGATAGTTTATTTCTGTTTCTTTCTCATACAAGACTAGGAAGATAGTGATACATAATCCACAAATTCTTCTTGAGTTAACTTAAATTTTGGTAATTTCAGTTCAGTGAGATAACCAAGAAAGTTTGCAGATACCACCTGATTCCCTAATGCATTATTTCTATGCATATTGGTTTAGTAAGGGAATAAAAGCCAAAAAAGAAAAAAATAATGAGCTTAATGTTAAGAACATGCAAAGATTCCGGAGATCTGACTTTCACCACATTAATGTCTCCTGCCTGGGTCTTTTGCCTGAAAACTGGACATATACAGTTAACCAGTAATAGAAAGTCTAAAACAATTCAGATAAGTGCTGTGAATGTTTTTCATCTCACTACCTTTTCTCTCCTATTTCTGTTGAATGACACATGCCTGAAACATTTTTTCAGAGGCTACTAAGTAGTGTAGTCTATTAGTTTTCAGCATAGTTTTATTGATCATCTACTAGGACCCAGATACTACGTCTAGCTCCATTAGTAATATTAATAATATTTCTTATGCTATTAAGGGCACGCATTTTAGAATAAGACCCAGTTCCCCAGATTAGTAGTTCTGTGAATTTCTCTCTTCAATTTCCTCATTTGTAAAATGCATATGATCATAATGCCTACTCTAACTACCCTCAGAGAGAACCATAAGAACTGCTTTCTATATAGCGGAAACTACTTGTATTTGAAGATAACACTGCTAACAGCATCTTATGGGGGGGAAATCCTATAAATCACAGGCAACATTCCACATTCCTTTTTAGCACTAAAGCAAGCAAAGGGTGTCCTATGGCTCATTGGAGCTGAGGCTTTTAGGACTTGTCTCTACATGTTGCCCTACTTTTTTGCAATGCCCTGGTCCCTGAAAAGTCTTTGTTAGAAACATAAACATTGTTATGGCCACTGGGGTTGTATTATTAAAAGATGTGCTTCAAGATATCCATTGCTGAAGAAACTTATGAAGAATCGACACCTGAAAATCTTAGAGAACTCTGTAGCTTGGATAAAGATGCTCATGGTTCAAACCAGACTTGGTTGTATTGGAAAGCACATCTTCCCCACCAGGGCCATGCTGTGACTTTTGTAGGCCTTGGGCACTTTTGCCTTTATGAACCCCTTCCTCCATTAAAAAAAAAAATACACACACACACACACACACACACACACGCACACATATATATAATCTTTTATGACTACCTTGATAAAAAGATGCATATAATCCAAGCAGGACTCATTAATATACATTTCTTATTATTATACTGTTTCTTTTACAAGAAATTAAAATATTCTCATTGGCCCTAAAACTATTGTGGGCTCTAGAAACTCACTGGTCCTATTCACTGAGGCAGATTCCTGCCACCTCTGCAGGCACACAGGAAATGATCATAGCTGAACTCTCTGGGCTCCTTTAAGAAAGTTCATTCAGCAAGTGTCCTGTTAAATATCCACTATGGGTCAGCCACCATCTGAGAAGAATTGGATTACAGTATTCCACCCTTATTCATGGGGGATATGTTCCAAGACCCCCAGTGGATGCTTGAAATCACAGGTAGTACCAAACCCTATATATGCAGTTGACCCTTGAACAACATGGGGGTCAGGGGTGCCAATCTCCTGTACAGTCGAAAATCCACATATAACTTTTGACTCCCCCAAAATTTAAGTTGTCCCTCAGTATCTGTGGTGGATTGGTTCCAGGACCCCCATCCCCATGGATACCAAAATCCATGAATGCTCAAGTCTCCTACATAAAGTGGTGTAGATTAATGCATATGATCGAGTTTCCACAACCACAGACTCCAATGAAAAACAGTATATGTATTTATTGAAAAAAATAAATACAGTTCAAATCCATGTTGTTCAAGGGTCAACTGCACTATGTTGTTTCCTATACATACATACCAATGATAAAATTTAATTTATAAATTAGGCATAGTAAGAGATCAATAACTAATAATAAAATAGAACAATTAAAACAATATACTGTAATAAAAGTTATATGAATACGGTCTCTCTCTGTCTCTCAAAATGTCTTATTGTACAGTACTTGCCTTTTCGCTTACTGGAAGCACTTTAGAGCTTCTCTTTGGCATATTCGAATTATCAGCATCACTCCTCTTGCACTTTAGGGCCATTTTAAGTGAAATAAGGGGTACTTGAACACATACCCTGTGATACCACAACAGTTGATCTATCTGGTAACCAAGATGGCTACTACGTGACTAACGAGCATGGAGCATCTACAACATGGATACACTGGACAAAGGGGTGATTCATGTCCTGGGCAGGATGGAGCAGAACAGCTCAAGATTTCATCATGCTACTCAGAACAGCACACAATTTAAAATTTATGAATTGCTTATTACTGGAATTTTCCACTTAATATTTTCAGACCACAGTTGACTATGGGTTACTGAAACTGAGGAAAGAGAAATCATTGATACAGGGGGACCTCTATAGTTTCTACCCTCAAAGGATACAATGAAAAGGCAACCAAATCAAAACTTGAAAACTAGGAAGCACTTTGAATGGACATATATTCCACTCCCTGCCTCAGGCAGGATATGGGACATTGTTTAGACTCGGAGAGAAATGTTTTTTGGGGAATGTGGGGGACCTTTGTTGTTTGTCAGCATGCTTCTTTTGGTAATATTACATCTATTATCTATTGAACAATTATCTTTCTCCCATTATATGTAAATTTGGCAAAATTCTCATTCAAGGTCCCCAGCCTTCTTCTCTGACAAGTGATCAAGTGACCCAATAGAACCAATCAGACTTTCTCCAGAGGCTTGAGTCTTAGCAGTAGCACAAGAGTGTAGGGGGGAGGGAGAGAAATTTGAAGCTTTCATGTATTCCAGTAGTGGCACCTTCACAAAACCATAGGTTAGTTCCTACGTCTAAGAACCCCAGAAATGCCCAAGTATTCTTCACTTCTAAGCCTGATTCTCCAATTTGCCTAGATTTTATAAAATTCCTATTAACTTCTTTTCTGTTTAAGGAAGCTAGAGTCATTCCTGCAAAGCCCCCTGACTAATCCAGGGGGACAGGTGCTGGACGAGAGTCAGTAGACTGGGTCTCCAAATGCAGGGAAACCAAATGACCGACTTCTCTGTGCCTCAGCATCCTAAGACTTCAAAGAGAGGTAATTCCTACTCAATAAACTTCCCAAGGTTATTGAGAGGTTGAAATGAACTAGTAAATTAACTAGCCTATGTGTCAGATAGGTCTCCCAGGAAGCAGATTCTGAGACAGAGTTAGGAGAGCAAGTGGTTTAGAGGTAACACCTCTGAAAGATAAAAGGGGGGAAAGCAGAGACAGGCAGGGAAAGTCTTCATACCACAAGGTGTAATCTTGTCATAACTTGATGATGACAGGAATGTACATAAGCATAAAAACCAATGAATCTTTTGGGGAAAAGGAATCCAGACCCCAGCCTTTTCCCTTCTGAGGTTCAAAATTATTAGAACTTTTTGATGAGCTGTTATAGCCTCAACTGGAATCCAAAGGGGAACTCATCCTAAGAGAGGGGCAGTCTAGACTGGTGCCTCAGGCTCACTACTAGGTTTATGGAGAGAGTTGTTCTGGCACTGCTTGTGGAAACCCTTCCTGAGCTACCCTTGCTTGCAGTCTCAGTGCCCAAGGCCTTGATTCAATGAACAGTCTAGACACTAAATGTCTGATTTTACATTTTTTAATTTTTTTTTTGTTGTTAATCTTTTCAGCACTGACTTCTTTCTAGTTCTACCCTCAGATATGCATAGACAACTGGTTGATGTTAAAGGAAGACAAAATAAAGAAGCTAAAAAACCATTGAACATTTTAACCTAAGTGGAAAAAACATAGTTTTCAATAGATTAAAATTAGTTTAAATCTATTTAAAACTAATTTGCTTACATGCTGTCAATAAACGTATTGCATTTATCTCTAAAAGAAGCAAAGATCCTGGGCAGAAAGAGGGAGTACGAAGAATGTCCCCAGACCCATCTAAACCAGACATCAAGGGCGAAAACAGTCGCTGAAAAGTGACCATGCTTCTTTTTAAAATATAATTTGTAGAGTAACAAAATAAGAGGGTGGGTGTTAGGGAATGCGTTCTTTTTCTTTTTCAAATTGCCCTAGTGTTGACATGAGGAAGATTAACATTTGATTCTATGTGACCTTAGAATCCACTTATTTGTCATCTTGGAAACAATACGTTAACAGTTTTCAAAATAACCGAACAATATAAACAAACAGTTGCTTTGACTAATCTGGGATCTACTGCCGCCATGAAGTCACCTCGAGGACATTTTCAGAAAGGTTTCTTTTAAATCTCCTGACAGCGTGAAAAGCCTGAAAATTGACTGGTGTGTAAAAGGAAGCCATTATTCACACTAATGGGGTCCTTCAACTTGCTCTCCCTGTACTCTGAGCTGCCCTAGAGCTGAAATGTGAGGCTTCTGACACCCAAGGATGGCCAAAAGAATTTCACCACCCTTCCTACACACTCAATGTAGGCTTCTTCCTAGTAGATTTTCTCTAGGTTTTCATCAGAGTACTATAATCACTGAGATAAAGCACTCAATTTCTAAGCACGTGAAAAGTGCTGATATATATGTACCTCAAATGAATAGGGTGTTTAATCTACTTCTCCATGTTTCCACCCCCACCCCCAGCAATAACCATGTGTGGTGTATTGACACAATCTATCTTTATTCAACGTGCTATTTTTGGTTTGTTTGTCCTTCACCCTGCCCCTCACCACAGGCGTATGTACAAAATTTGAATCACTTCCAAAAGCTGAACCAATAAACTAAGATGCTCAACATTTTTATTTATCTACTATTATTTCTCAAGTCTGGAAAATTCAAGTTTTTATGAATTTTCCCAGGACAAGAAAATTCTCCATAACCACAGACAGCTTTCATAATCACTCCACGGAAATGACAAGGTCTTCCTGGGAACAATTTCTTTTGCTTTCTGAAATCTGAGGTGAGAAATTTGTTTTTTAGCAAGCCACAAAAATGGATGACGTCATTCTAATACCACAGGAATTGGTACCCTAAGCTCTATCAAGAAAGGTATGTTCTCGTTTCCAACAATAGATTACCAAATTATGCATAGTATTAGTGAGTAAAGGGAGGGCAAAGATGAAAGTTGCATTGCAATTATTGGTTATGCAGACTGTATCCCTACATTTCTCCCTTCTGGTATTTTCTTCCGAAAAGTGTCAAGGGAATATTTGGGGCTTTTTTCTTTGTGTCATTTCCCCTCAGTTGGAAGCTGCTAGCTATTTGTCTAGATTGGCCCCAAACAAGAGCAATCAGCTTACTGGAAATAAAGGTTCTACCTCCTCAACTACATTTGTGACAGGGGTTGTTGGGTCTACAGAGATATAATAGAAAATGATAACAATCATGTAGCAAAATATCTGCTTAAAATATTTTTTAAATCAGATGAACCTTTTAAGTACTTAGAGATATTATATTCCAGCCAGACACCTCCTCTATATATAAGGAACGTAAGTACCAAAATGTTGGGCTGATTTTTCCAAGATCACACGGCTAATTAGAGGCACAACTGAAACTGGAACTTAGCCCTTCTACATCTATCCTTATTGTATAATTATAATGGTAATCAAGAAATTTATAAAGTGGAATTTAAGATAGATTTTTATATTCAAAGAATGTTCAACCACTATTTTCCATTTAAAAAAAAAAATCCTACTACATTTTGCCTTCAATACTAGTACATCTATAAAGTTATCCAGATCTGTCTTCACCTTTACTACACAGCAAATAAATTTGGTGAAATAAATTTAACTACAATACACTGAAGTGGTAGTAGTCTCAAAGAAGAATCTGAACAGAAGGGTTATTGAACCCTGGATCAACCGGGTAGGCAGTAAAGCAGTAAAAATCATAGACGCTTCAAGGACGCGGAGCTTCCTTCCCTACGACTTGAGTTCAGGTTGCACCTATTAACTTGTTTCCAAAGAGCAGAGTATATAAAAGGGGGAAAGTACTTTTACAGTGGAGAAACCTGGAAAACACCACCCAGCCATGTTATCAAGGTTAATATGATGTTGATAACATGTTCTCTTGATCTGATGTAATGAAAAGGGCACTTCATCTTTGTGGTCTTCCTCCAAAAAACCCATAACCTCTATCTAACCATGAGAAAAATATAAGACAAATCCAAACTGAGAGACATTCTACAAAATACTGGGACAATGCTCCTCAAAATTGTGAAAGTCATCAATATCAAGGAAAATATGAGAAACTGTCACAGTCTAGAGGAGGCTAAGGAGACATGACAAATGTAATGTGGTATCATAGATGGGATCTTGGAACAGAATGGACATAAGGAAAAAACCAGAGAAATCTGAATAAAGTGTGTGTTTTAGTTAACAGTAATCTACCAATGTTTATTTCTTAATTGTGACAAATGTAACATTCTAAAGTAAGATGTTGTAATAAGGAGAACTGTGTCCAGGGTATATGGGAACTCTCTATATTATCTCTGCAACTTTTCTGTAAATCTAAAACTGTTCTAAAATTGAAAGCTTACTTAAATTTAAAAGTATAGAGCAATTGTATGCCTGAGATATGGTTCTGTATAACAGATAAATAACTTCCTGGAGTTTTCTTCATCTTGGTAATACACTTTCTCTCATTCAGAAATAAGGCATAATGGAAAAATTATACGTCACAAACAGATCAGCAATAACCGAATACCAAAGGAAGTTCTTTGAGCAAAAGGAATGTGACCCTAGTTGGAAACAAACTAAAATGAAAAAATAAATGAAGAGCATCTGAAAGGATAAATACGCAGATAAATCTAAATTAATATTAACTCTCTTCAACCATAATAATAATAATGTCCTGTGGAGTTTAAAATATAGGAAACATTAAAATGCATGAAAACAATAGCACAAAAGTTGAGAGAAATAAATTAAGGTCAAGTGTAGTAAGATCTTTGCATTGTCTTGAAGTGGGAAAACTACTTATTTATATCATAATTTGAAGATACATTTGAACTCTAAAGTGATAATTTAAAAAGTAGTAATGTATACTAACAAGCTACTATTGGGAGGAAATAGAAAAATAAAAATAAATAGTACAAAAGAAATGAAGAAAAGAGAAAAAGAATAGTTAAAACAAATAAAAATAAGTAGTAAAATGACAGATTAAAACCTAAATATATCATAATTACATTAAATAAATTATATACTTCTATGAAATGGCAAAGTTGGTTAGACTGGATTTTTAAAATTAATTATGCATTGCTTATAAGAGTTATATCTTAAATATAAGAATATAGTTTAAAAATGAAAGGAAGGAAAAAATATATTATGAAAATGCTAACCAAAAGAAACTGATATGACTACAATAATATTAGACAAAGTATACTTTAAGTGAAGAAGCATTGCTAGAGATACAGATGAGCATGATAAAAGAGTCAATCCACCAAGAAGATAGTATAATTTGAACTTTGTATGTACTTAATTATATAGCCACAAAATGTAAAATGAAAAAAAAAAGACAAGCCTAAAAGGAAAAATAGACAAATCACAATCATAAAGAAGACTTTAATGCACTTTGCTCAATAACTAATAGAACATGCAGACAAAAATAAAATCAGTAAACACACCAATTTGAGCAAAATGATTAAAAAACCTTTCCTAAATGACCATATAAGGAAACTCCACCAACAGCACAGAAAGCACATACTTTCCAAATGTATATGGAAAATTTACCCAAATTGACCATGTGCTAGGTCATAAAGCAAGTCTCAACAAATTTTAAAGAATTAAAATTAAACAGTATATGTTTTCCTACTATATCAGAATTAAATTATAAAGCAATAATAAAAAAGTACTGGAAATATTGCAATATTTAAAAATATTAACATATATCTAAAATAGACAAAGGAAAATTCCAATGGAAATTTTAAAATATTTTGAACTAATTATAATTAAAATGTGATTTATCATAAGTTGTAGGATACAACTAAAAGTCATGCTTAGAGATAAACATATATAAATAAATATATAAGAAATGAAGAAATGCTACAAATCAATGATTTAAGTATCTACCTCAAGAAATTCAGGAAACGTGGGGTTGCAAATTGGTATAGCGACTATGGAAACAGTATGGAGGTTCCTCAAAAAATTAAAAATAGAACTACCTTTTGACCCAGCAATTCCACTCCTGGATATTTATCCAAAGAAATCCAAAACACTAATTCGAAAAAATATGTGCACGCCTATGTTTACTGCAGCACTATTCACAATAGCCAAGATACAGAAATAACCTATCAATAGATGACTGGTTGAAGAAATTGTGCTGCATTTTATATGATGGACTATTATTACTCTGCCATGAAAAAGAATGAACTCTTACCATTTGCAACAACAGGGATGAACCTAGAGGATATTATTCTAAGTGAAATAAGTCAGACTGAGAAAGACAAATCCCATGTGATCTCAGTTATATATGGAATCTAAAGAACAGAATAAATGAACAAACAAAATAGAAATAGTCTCATAGAAACAGAGAACAAACTAATGGCTGCTAGATGGGAGGGTGGTTGGGGGGGTGGATGAGAAAAGTGAAGGGAATAGGAAGTTCAAATAGGTAGTAACAAAATAGCCATGGAGATGTGAAATACAGCATGGGGGATATAGCCAATAATGTTGTAAACATTACGTATGGTGTCATGTAAGTACTAGACTTATGGGGAAATCACTTCATAAATTATATAAATGCCTAATCACTGCACTGTATAACTGTAACTAACATAAAATAATATTGAATGTCAACTATAATTTATATATATATATATATATTTATATATATATATAGTCACAGGATGTAAAGTACAGCATAGGAAATATAGTCAATGGTATTGTAATAGCTATGTATGATGTCAGAGGGGTAGAAGACTGGGGGGGTTTATCACTTTGTGAGAGGTGTAAATGTCTAATCATTATGTTGTTTTGTACACCTGAAATAATGAATAAAAAAGAAGTGCAGGAAACAAAACAGCAAATTAAACCCAAAGAAAGTAGAAAGAATAAAGACAAAAGCAGAAATTAATGAAACAGTAAACATACAATAGAGAGGATTTTTAAAAAAATAAATATTGGTTCTTTGTAAAGGACGTTAAAATTGTAAGACCATGGCAAGACTAATCAAGAAAAAAAGAGAAAGAAGATATAAATTACAAGTATCTGGTTTGAAAAAGGAGATATCACTATATGACTTACAGACATTTAAAAGACAGTAAGCAGATACTACAAAGAAGTATGTGTCAATTAATGTGAAATTCTAAATAAAATAATTTCCTAGGGAAAAAATGTATCAAAATTCACACAAGAAATAGAAAACCAAATAGTCCTTCTTATAGTAAATGAATTGAATCTATAATTAACAATCTTGTATCCTCATGTATTCTTCTAAGCAGTTAAAGAGGAAATAATCATTCTTTCATAAAATAAAATAGAGAGGGAAACACTTCTTGACCAATTTTATAAAGCTAGCATAATCTTGATACAAAAAAATGACTGAAAACTAGAAAAAAAATTTCTAGTGAGTCTCTGCCATAGGTCTTGGGTTCTGAGAGCTTCATTTAGCTTGAAATAATTACCCTAGGGCTGAGGATTTGCTTGTTTTCTAAATTTCATGGGTGTTGGCTATTGCTGTGACAATCTAGAATATCCTATTAATTCTGTGGACTCTTTAAAAAATAAAAGGCAAGCACATGAGAGCCTTGGTGTTGAATGAATACAACCTCTGAGCTGTGAAGGCTTCGGCTTCAAGAAAAAACCCCTGGACAGTATGATAAGAAACTGGACAGGATAAGTTTGGGATTCAATTCCTTTGTACTATAACATCATTAAACTCTAACTTATTAGGGGATTTCATCTTTGCGCTTGAATTTCTTCCTAAAAGACTGATAATGGAGGGGATTTTTATTCAAATTTGGGGCATCTCTATGTTGGTGACGCTTTATTATTGGAGTATGCTTACAGGTATGCGGGTATTTAATCTTACTGTAGAATTTGTATATTGGATAGATGTACATGGACATAATACGGGATGGGAAATGGAATAAGAAGTAAGCTTTCAGCCTTAGATAATATTAACGATTGTCCATTTTAACCCATTTAGGAGATTCTGGGGGGAAAGTTACACAACTTATAAGCAGTCCCCAGTGCGTTGGGGAGCTTCCTTGCAGAGGTGGGAGGAGGAATGCCCTGGTGGACTGCCAATCCCCTCTTCCTTGGGGCCAGCCCCTGAATGATCAAAGGCTTCATAGGAAAGCCAAAAATGAGTAAGCCAGGAAGTCGGGCAGAGGGATGAGGGAAAGAATCTCGTTAGCATGACGTTCCTGGGTTTTCTCCTCAGGATTGCTGAGTCTGAGAGAAGGAGAGAAGCATGCTCTATCCATGCCCCTCTCCTCTTTTGGGGAATGAGCCAGCCTGTACGAAGCACACGGTCTCTGTTCCTTTATGCCTTGAGTTTTATGGGGGTGGAAGTAGTTTTGTAAGCAAGGTGGAAAGATAGGAGTTATGCTCAGAGTGAGAATTCTGAATTAGTAATATCAGAGTAAGAGCAATATTGGGCTTAGATATGGCCCAGGGGGTGTGGTAGTGGGTTACTGAAGTGGGAGAAAGAAAGGACCATTGTAGGATGAGGAGGGCACAATCCAAGTCTGAGTACGAAACACATCATCCACAAGCATTCTGAAGCCTGCCAGCAGAAGGTGGGGGTTCTGGGAAAGACCATGAGCCTGCTACCCACATCTGTGATGCAGGAGGCACATCTGGGAGGTAGCAGATGACAGTAGTGAGGGAGAGCAGTGATATGTGCAGCTGGACACTATGACCTCAGTGGAGCAAAAAGTTGAAGGTTAATGTGGCGCAGTGTGATCTGGGAGCAGCAATGGAAAATAAGAAAGATCCCTAACCCCCATCTCCAAAGTCTGAATGAAGTACAGTCCAGTGAGAGAATGAAAGCACCCTGGTGACAGTATACAGGGGAAGGGCGGAAACATTTTCAGAGGAGATTGCAGACATGGAATAGGTTTTGCAGGGAGAATGACAGTGGGAGCAGCACGTGGTTTGAGGAATTAGGGAGTGAAAGTATGTCCGTGCCGCAGATGGGGACTAGGAGCAACAGGGATGGGGGCTGGGGAGGCTTGTTCTTTGGGTAAAAATCTCAGTACCTTCATGATAGAAAGGGAACTGTCCATAGTTACCCTTCTAAAGGGCAAATCTGATCAGGACTGCCATTCTCAAAACTTTTCAATGATATACTATTGCTTTGAGAATAAAACGAGAATTCTTCAATAAAGCTTTCTAGACCCTCCAAGCATAGTCCCAACCCCACCACACTCCACCTCTCTCTTCTCTACCATGCACTTGATGGCATACATCAACATACTACACAATTCCCAGTCCTGAGATCTGCCAACTCTCTCCTTCAGTGTCTGAGTCTTTGTACTCTCTAGATCACTGCATCAAATATAATTTTCCTACCTAGCCCTTCACCAGGTTCACTCCCTCTTATGCTTCGGGTCTTAGAAACCAGTTTCTTTGGGAAATCTTTCCTAATTCATCACCTGAGTTGGATTAGTTGTGTCTCTCAACCGTTCCCATAGTATGCTGTGTTCCACTGCCATAATTGTGTACTGAGGTGTGCCATATGTCCTGGAAGACTGCAAGCTCTCTGAAGGCAAACACTATTTATCCTGTCAGAATTATATCCGTAGAGTACAGCACAGTGCTTGCCACATTGTAAACACGCAATACATAATTCTGGTTAAATGAATTAATTAATATAAATCAAGGCGAGCAGGTTGAAAAATCAGTTAAAGAAGTCTAGATTGAGGAGGATCTATCTTAATGTTATTGGCAACTTACGTGGCAAAAGATACGGGTTTTTAGTAGAGTATAAAGGTAATAAAATGTTAAAAAATCCACTAATTGTCAAGATTAAGAATTGTGATAGTACTTAAACACTTTGATTGGAAAGTTAGACTTACCGTTTTTTAAATTTCCTTCTACACTAAGATAATACAGTCCAGTGCATTCCTTTTTCAATGACCTGTCTCAACCAAAATGAGACTCAGAAACTGACAATCCAGGGCCTAATTGTTACCACAATAGTTAAATATTCAAAGGTTTCAAAAATCCTCCTAGGGGATGGCAGGAAAGTCTTCAGACTACAAAGAAACTACAGGGGAGGGATCTGTAAAGACAAGCCAGTTTACTCCTTTTCCAGATGTAGGTACTTCTTGTAAACAAGGAATTTACCAACTGCACCTAGAAACCAAAATCTGTAGATTATCTATCCATGACCTCCACCCAAATCTTCCTCTCTAGTCAGTAAAATAAGTGAATCTGTGGATCTGGTCTTCTTGTCAGAGAATTTATACATTAATGTGAACTGAAACTTTTCAGAAGAAAAATAACATTTGAGAGTCAAAGGCTTGCCATTGGCTTTGAAGTTAGAAAAACCTGATACTATTGTTTAAATTTTATTGTGTACCCTGGAATCACAAACAAAAACCCAACGTATTTCCAATACAGTTGTTACCAACAGTTATTCCTCCTTTTCTTAAGTTTGCTAGTGCTTTTATCATTACTACAAAATCTGCAAATCTTAGAAAGTCTTTGCTCACTTTGATGCCAGAAGAGAAATTATTTTTAAAAGGGGAAGGGGGAAAACTTCTTCTTCTCAGGATCTCCTTTGCAAATTCTAGCTTGTCTTATTTAAAAGCTCTAAAGTTGATCATCTGCCGATTTTGACTACCTCCATAGTAAGTTAAAAAGGGAGACCAATGTCTGGGAGTGAGGTTCATTAAATATTAACAGAATTTAAAAAGTATGAGATCATTGGGCCAGCCTGGTGGCTCAGGCGGTTGCTCCTAACTCCAAAGGCTGCCGGTTCGATTCCCACATGGGCCAGTGGGCTCTCAACCACAAGGTTGCCAGTTCAATTCCTTGACTCCTGCAAGGGATGGTGGGCAGCGCCCCCTGGAACTAAAGAATTGAACAAGGTACCTTGAGCTGAGCTGCCGCTGAGCTCCTGGATGGCTCAGTTGGTTGGAATGCGTCCTCTCAACCACAGGGTTGCCGGTTCAACTCCCGCAAGGGATGGTGGGCTGTGCCCCCTGCAACTAGAAAACGGCAACTGGACCTGGAGCTGAGCTGCGCCCTCCACAACTAAGACTGAAAGGACAACAACTTGACTTGGAAAAAAAAAGTCCTGAAGTACACACTGTTCCCCAATAAAGTCCTATTCCCCTTCCTCAATAAATAAATAAATAAATAAATAAATAAATAAATAAATAAATAAAATATTAAAAAAAAAAAAAGAACTCAAACAGGGAGAAAAGTCAATACATTTAAAAAAAAAAAAAGTATGAGATCATTAAACTTCAGAAATTTGTAGAGGAGATATTCTCAAAATGTCGTGGCTGAACCAGCAGCATCACCAGGGACCATGTTTAATAATGTAATTCCTGGGTTCCAACCCTGGATCTACTAAAACAGAAACTTCCATATTAGTACTCAGCGATCTACCATGTTTCCCCGAAAATAAGACCTAGCCAGACCATCAGCTCTAATGTGTCTTTTGGAGCAAAAATTAATATAAGACCTGGTATTATATTATATTATATTATATTATATTATATTATATTATACCCGGTCTTAAATTATATTAAAATAAGACCAGGGCTAGGGCTTATTTTCGGGAAAACATGGTATGTTTAACAGACTGTGTTTTAACAAGACTTCCAGGTGATCCTGGTGTATATACTCAAGTTTGAGAACCATGGACATGGAAGAATCTTAGAACAAAACATAAGGATTATAATCATTTTAATATCATCAAACTGAAAGATGGTCTTTGTAGAAATAGAAATAATTACCTGATAGAAACAGAACAAGCTATCTGACTGAAAGTTCAAGGAGGCTAATCTTCAAATTGATTAGTTTCTGTGATTTTCTTAGCGTATTTTCTTGATGGAACTACCAGAAAGAAAATTCATATCATTGGACTGTCTTTGCCAATCTTCAAATGTTTCTTTGTCTATCTCTATCAATATCCACACAAATCACTGCTATTAGAGGTCAACTTTGGAATTCCCCATTCTCTCAAATATTGATTAGCTTCTTATTATCATTTGAAGACATAAATTTGATTCTCAAAATATCTGAGGAGACGTTTCTTGACCTCTGTCTACTCACTTCCTCAAGGGCCTAATCCAGATGAATTTCTCTAAGTTCCATCCTCACAGTGTGGCTCCCGAATCACATCTTCTACTCACATTTCCATGTGGACCTCCAATAAGGATCTCAAACTTAACATGTCCAAAGTCAAGCTTCTGATTTCTCCTCCCCTCCCTCCCCTCACGCCCAAACCTACTCCCATGGCCATCCTTCTGTAGTCGTTCCAATAAATGACAATGGTCTAAATTCAGTCACTCAGAACAGAAACTTTGGAGGCATCCTTGACCTCTCAGATTCTCTCACACCCCACATCCAATGCATCCTCACATCTGCCTTTGGTCTAAAACATTATATCAATCTGACCACTTCTCACCAACTCCGCCTCTAGCATCATGCTCTAAGCACCATCTCCCACACATGGACTGTTTTAAATGCTTCCTAACAAGTCTCTGTTTCCACCTTGCCCCCATTTCGGTCTTTTCTATCTATTCCATCTATTTTCCACAAAGTGATCATTAAAATGGAAATCAGATCATGTCACTTTTTGTTCCAAACTCTCCTAGTTCACCCTGGCCTCTAAGCTCCTCACATAAACTGTCCCATAGCTACTGATCACTCTTACTCTCCTCCTTCACTCTGCAAGAGACACACATAAAAAAGATTCCTTACTGGTCCTAAAAAGAGTGCCTCAGGGGCTTTGAAACTTTCCTGAGCCTGGTTCCTCCAAATACAGAGTCTGAGACAAGGTTTACCTACAATATTGTAGTTTTTGTGGAAAGAAAAAAAAAGGGACAGAAAGCAGGAGGGACCAAAGGAGTGACACAGAGGAGGAAGGCAGGCAGATGTAAAGATACATAATTGACTGGATCACTTCTGTGGGAGACAGGTACTCAATCCCATGGGACCATTCTTATGAAAGTCTTAGGAAATTCATCTCAACTTCCACCACGGGAAAAATAAAAAGAGCCGTGGACATAGAATATATCTATAGGCTCCAGTTTTCTATTGGTCAAAAGTGGCCTTAAGGGCATGCACTCTCTGGCATAGCTGGATTGTGTATGCATGAGTATTGAATGGTTTCTGCTGTAGCATCAGAGAAATCCCAGGGCAGGAATCAAAAGTATGTAAATATAAGTGACACAGGCCCCAATGGAAGCACTATCAGGTTACATTTCCATGCAGCTGGTTGAAGCCTGAGGGACTGGATATTGTAGCAAAGCCTGCAGTAAGTGGTAGAAAGAGAGAATTTGAAGTGACACACCGAAGATGTCGAATGCAGACTTGCTCTTTCTTCTGCCTAGAAAAATTTCTCCCCACGTGTCCAAGTGGCACTTGCCCTCACGGCTCAAATGTCACCTTATTAGAGAGACGTACCCGAGCATCCTATTTAAGACAGTCACCACTACACACACACACACACACACACACAAAGATCCTCCATACTTCAAATTAAAATTATAAATTGTCTAAATTTAACTGATATTCTAATTAGAGGGAAATAGACAAGAGGAAAATAATGAAAAGGTTCCTGCTCTTTTCCTGCCTCTGCGGAGTAGCCCGGAGACAGAGGCCCAGATGCATCAAGATTCGTCTCAGCAGTAACCCAGCGCCCTGGCCGAGGACTGGATCACTGCTGGAGGTGTGTAATGGACGTTAATACTGCTGCACAAGAGGCGCTGAAGACCGCCCTCGTCTATGATGGCCTAAGTACATGGAATTCGCAAAGCTGCCAGAGCCTTAGACAAGCACCAAGCCCATCGTTGTGTGCTCCTATCCAACTGTGATGAGCCTATGCTTGTCAAGTTGGTGGAGGCCCTCTGTCCCCAACACCACATCAGCCCAATTAAGGTCGATGACAACAAGAAGCTGGGGGAATGGGTCAGCCTCGGTAAAATCAACAGAGAGAGAAAACCCGGGAAAGTAGTTAGTTGCAAGTGTGGTGATTAAGGACCACGACGAAGTGTCTCAGGCCAAGGATGCCAGCAAGGAGTACTTCCAATGCAAGAAATGAGCAAATAAACATGGCTTTTGTTTTTCCAGTCAATCAATCAATCAATCAATCAATCAATCAATCAATCAATATAGCCTAGAACATTGCGAACCATTTTGAAGTTTGTGACAAACAAAACATGGGCATATGGTTGGCTGATCATACTTTGCTGAATCCTATTTAATATCAGCTTTAACTCTATACCAATGGAATATTAATCAGACAGCAGGAAAATAAAACTTTCCTTATCAATGATTTCCTAACTTGAGTGAAGGATTTTATCACTAGCACAAACAGGAGAAAAGGAACAAAACTCTCTTTCCCTGAACCACCTAGGTTCTTTGTCATTATACTCAAAGATCTATTTGACACCATTGGAACATTGTACGTAAAAGACATTAAAATCAGTCCTCTTTAAGAAAAAGGAATTTGCGGAACTAATGGTCTGCAGACAAATAGGATATGGTGGATTCAGAAATAAGAGAAACAACATGAAAATGTTGTGTATTGATTTACAGTGAACACAATCTGTGTAATCACGCACACTATCCCTCATCTGTAAACAGTTGCTCCTCAGAAGCCGTAAGTGGGAATCAGGTTCAATGCCACTTTTAGAGCATTAGAAGAAATGCTAAGAACAAGTCTCAACATTTAGAGTTTCATTTGAGGCCACCCCGCTGAGCAACCAGCTTATTTCAGTCTTCTGGAGAAAAAGGGACATTCAAATGCCACATTTAGGAAACTTATTGAGAAATAATGCTATTCTGTATCTTATTCAATCCTCCCAAAATGTATGTCCATCATAGGTAGACTAATAAAGCTATCAATCTCTCTGTGTAACGGTCTACATACAGAGGATGCCCAAAAAATGTATACACATTTTAAGAAAGGAAAAAACTGTATTAATATACCAGGGGTGCCAAAAAAATGTATACACATTTTAAGAGATACTAACACTTGGGTCCACGTTGCTCCAGCAGTAGTTTGCCATAATCAGAAGTGTCTGGCCGCTGATGGTAACCACTTTGAGCACCTCTTGTAATTGCAGAAGTCAAACGTGACTTGTATTCATCTTTTGTTATGGTATATATTACTACAGTTTTTTCCTTTCTTAAAATGTGTATACATTTTTTTGGCACCCTCTGTATACCAATAACAAAAGACGAATACAAGTCACATTTGATTTCTGCAATCATAAGAGGTGCTCAAAATGGTTACCATCAGCGTCCAGACACTTCTGATTATGGCAAACTACTGCTGGAGCAACGTGGATCAAAGTGTTAACATCTCTTAAAACGTGTATACATTTTTTGGGCACCCCCGGTATTCGATACACATTTTTACATCATCCTGCAGTTTCCATTTTTCTTTTATGCTACAGGATGATAATTTCTTTCATCCTTTCTTGCAAGTTTAATTTCCTCTTAACTGCATCTGGCTCAAAGTTTCCTATGTCTTCTAGTCTGAGGATTCGAGAGGCTAACCAACATGGACGACCATAACAGGCCTGATGATTTCAATGTCTGGTGTTTCTAAAGTCAGTATGGCTATGGTTCCCCAGCCAGCAGCACCTGGGATCTTGTTAGAAATGCAGATTTGTGGGCACCATGCCAACTACTGAATCAAAATTTGCCTTTTAAAAAGACCCCAGGTGTTTTATTGCACATTAAAGTCTGAGAAGCACTGGTCTAGAGAAGCAGAAAATGAGAGCACCACCGTCATCCCTAGTACTCTCCAAGGACCTAGTATTTTGATCTCTCAGGCTGGTGATTTCTTCTTATAACTATGTTTCTAGTATGTTAATCATTTATAAAAATTAGTAAAACCACAACATCTTTTTTAGAGGCAGCAAAGGATAATAGAATTCATTTTAATCCTTTAAGAAAAGTTATTTCTTCAAGGTGCCATTTACTATGTATCATACAAATGAAATTTAATCTATGCTACTTTGTATTGTTACTTGTTTATGTTAGTCTCTCACTGCCTAGGTTATAACCATCCTGAAGGGCAGAGACTAGGTTTTACCTCTCATTGCAGCTCCGAGTATGCATATACTCAGATTTTTACAAGCACTTGTTAAAGATTGTAAAAAGAATGCAGTTCCTTGAATCTTTTGTCCTAAAAAACTTAACTTATGGACGCAAAAATTTGGAAAGTCAACCGCATTTCTCAATTTCATTGTGGAAAAACAAAGCCAAAATTCTTGTTAAAATCAATATAGATAAAATCTGTCATTTCCTTTTGTCCTACCAATCCCATTACCCTATCACAGTAAGAGATAAGATAGTCTGATCACATTTAAGACCAGGATGTTACTACCCAGGAATTCTTCAAACTATTAGATTAATAATGTTTTTACAGCCCTGAAATCTGCCTAATCAAGATCAATTCATTTAATTTTTCAAAGGCAAGTTCTAGTCTTCATTTTGGTTCCTCTTCCTACTAAATTTCTTATTAGGAGTGGAAGAGATCATTCTTTCTAAGGAATGTACTAGGTACAATACTATTCCTTTCTCATGTCACCTCTGAGTATCTTTCCATCTTAAAAAAGGGGATCAACATTTTCCTTTACCTTCTTTCTATTGCTCTGTGTTGTGGGTACAATAGAGGAAATTTTTCAAGTCTTCTTTCTGCCCCAAATCCTATGCTCCAGAGTCTTCCCTGAGGAAAGCTGAGTACAAAATGGCATTTTCAAAATGCTTTTCTGAACATTTCCGCAAGCCTTCAAAGTTTATGTGTATTTCTTGACCATCTACTCAACAATCCCACTTTCTCTGCTCAACCCATTTGCAAAAAACTTATTCAGCACATCATGGAAATATATAGATTTACTTCTCTCCTTTTTCATATTTCTATGTTCCTAGTATAATACACAGATACACACACACACACACACACACACACACACAAAAATATAACATAAGCTCTACTTAGCAACACACTATAAACAAGCCAGTGATACTGGATTTAGTATCACAGCACCTCTCTCCTCCCCACCCCACCTTCTCTTTGCTGATCAGAAGCATGAAATAACTCCTTGAGTTAGGAAATGTGTCCTTATGCAGGTGATTGTCAAACATCTTAAGGTTATAGGAGCCCATCACCACCATACTTTAGGCCACAGAAGTCAAACAAACAAGTGTATCGTTAGTGTATCTTTGGGCTCAGATCCCAAAAAGATTTCAGTCCCGCTACTCTTCTCTGTTAGTATTGCTGGTGCCCAAGCTCAGGCTCATGACAGTCAGGTGCACCGCTACATGACATTTCCCACTGTCTACACCGTGCCCGAATGATTTAGTGTGAAATATGCTTATCTCCCCACATAAGGCACCTAAGGGAAATTATCACACGTTTTCTCTATACCTCAGCACTCAGCAAAGTTCCCGCCGCTTAGTGCCACCCTGAGCCCCTGACACACTTCCTAATACAATATTGAGCACTTAAATACTTCTTTGATGATTGGTCCATTTATTGGCTTTTACTCTTTCACTAGTAGATAAAATCTGTGTCAATACAAGTAAGGCAAAATTGAGAGTTGAAGCAATTACCTAGCTAACTAAAGCAAAAGCCAATCCTTCTCTCCAACCTCCATTTCTCTCCCACAATAACACTTGCAAAATCAGCAGATTGGATAGTTCCAGCATGAATCCACACATAGTCAACAGACTTACTCAGCCCTCTGTCAAAGCATTTTTTCAAAAGTAGCCAAAGATAGCACAGAGCTTTGTAAAACATACACCCAGGATAACTGATATTTCTCCATCTGAGCACAGGATTTCAATTTGTTGTATATATTATATCAGCCCAAAACATAATAAATCATGCTGTAGGTTATTTATTCATTTTGTTGCAAAATATGACCTCTTTCTTTTTTGCAGTGTACACAGTAGAAGAAGGCAGATTAATGTTTATATATTGGAAACAAATCAACAGACTTTCTAATAAAATAAACTTTAGCTTTGTTTTAAATTAAAATTCTCTCCACTGTATATATGGACTCTGTAGCTGTGCTGGATTTTACCAAAAAAATCTCTCATAGTACTTGGACATGTGTATGCCTGTGGATTTGGAAATAGAACAATATGTTATTATATTTATTTATAATCATCTCATTCCGAAAAAGTATTCAAGATGGTATACAGAAATGTAAGACTCACATCCACATACTGATAAGCACATAGACACACATATAATGACACCTACTGTGAGACAGACTGGGCACTGTTGAGAATCAATTTTACAACAAAATTCAAGCTTTAGTTTCTGTTTGATAATGTTTGCTTCATTTAATTACAGAAAGCGGCATATAGAAATACTTTTATTATTTAAGTTGTAAATTAAATTGTACTGAAACTCTTTTGCTAGTTAGATTTGAGTGAACACAACTGCATACTTTCATTTCGGAAATATAAGTAACGATATACTACATCATTAGTCATCTTCAAAGCCTAGGAGGTCTTCACACCTTTCTCTCAGTTTCCCCTTGCCAGGGCTGAAAAAGGATACTATAAATGTCATGTTGTAAATGGTAAATCACATTTTTATGGACTTGGAAGTTAATTTCGCTTAGAAGCATTTTTATGGACTTTGGAAACTAAAGAATAAAAATAGCTAGATTTGTAAGATCAAAAACTTTCTTTCCAGGGAACAGCATTCGCCATTGGTTTCAGTTTTCTCTTGGTATTTTTTCACTGCTAAGAGGTACAGGCAAAGTCGTTTTATTGTGCTTCACAGATGTTGCATTTTTTTTACAAATTGAAAGTTTGTGGCAACATTCTGTAGGTATGTACATTTAATTCTTTTTTAGACATTATGCTATTACATACTTAACAGACTGCACTGTAGTGTCAACACAACTTTATATGCACTGGGAAACCAAAAAATCGGGACACTAGCTTTGTTGCAAGACGTGCTTTATTACGGCGGTCTGGAATTGAACATGCAATATCTCCAACGTACACCTGTATAAGCTGGAAAGAATATAGAGGGTGTTAAAAGAATGTATACACATTTTAAGAAAGGGAAAAAACTGTATTAAAATTGTAATACTCAATATATACTGACAACAAAAGATGAATACAAGTTATGTGTATACATTTTTTGGCACCCATCCCCCCAGTACTTAATGAAGGCAACTTTTCACCCAGCCTCTCAATGGAAAGAGAAATTATTTTTATTATATATAGGAAACAATAAAACAATATTGGATTTCCCTCCTAACTGGCCACTACCCCTTCTTCCTTGCTGATGAGACAGGGATTTTGCTCAGATGTCCACACTCTTCCTAAGGACATGAGAAAAGCTGGCCCAGGTCCAAGGGGTGAGTTTGGGTCAGTCTATGGTGTTCAGAGTGATGAATGATGAGATTAAGAAAGGGGCATGTGACCTAGGTCTGGTCAATAAGATCCCGTTTCTGTCCCTATTTCTTGTCCCTCAAAGGGATGTGAAACTACAGTGGCCATCTTGCTGGAGAAGCTAGACCACCTTAATGAAAATGGTAGAACAGAAACATGGAACCTGGATCTCTGGTGACACTATTGAAGTACCAAAGTACTACCTGAAATTGCCCCACTTCTGAACTTTATCTAATATAAAATAACAAACTACTAATCTTTTAAGCCAGTTGAATTAGGAGTTTGGTTATTTGTACCAGAAAATTAATATTCTCCCTTCTATCTCATGCTGTGATGGAGTAGCAGGAAATTCAAAATGCAGAGAGAATTTCTTGATATTTCACTATATAAGTAGGAGGAAAAGGGAGGAAGATGAATACAGGACCTGAACATGAGTCCTCCATTCATGTATTAACTATCTTTTAACCTCAGTGTTCACTCATTCATTCCATATTATGTTGTAGAGCTTTTAGCTGGGTACTAAGGGTATGGAGATTAACATACAACTCACCTCACCATTAAAGAACTCATAAACCATTGGGTGAGACAGATGTGTCTACCAAAATTTTTACTACTACCTAATTCATTTAGATATAGATATAGATAGAAATATAGATGTATGAGTAGATATATCTGCTGCAGAAGCCCTGTGTAGCAACTAATTAAACCTGGGACCAAGGGGCAAGTTATTGGGCTGGGTTAAAGGAAATAGACTGTTCAGGTAGGATTCCAGAAGGAAATTTTTTTCAAGTTATAATATATTTTTCTTTCATTTATGCAAACATTTCACACTTATGAAGTCATTTATTTCAGAGCAAATCTAAGTGACTCTTGGAGTTGATCTTGAAGGAAGAATCAGCCTTAGCCAGATGAATGCAGTAGGCAAGGGACCATCCAAAAGGAGAACAGTGTACGCAAGAAAGAAACATGAAAGCACAACTGGGGAACTAAAAGTAACCTGTTATGAGAGGGCAAAATTGCACTTGGAGAAGTGGTAAGTCATGGCCCTGAAGAAATAAACATAGGCCAGACAATAAAGTTCTTTATCCTGAAGAGTCAAGAGCTACTAGGGAATTGCAAGTGACAGAGAGACATTTCTACAGGTTTTTAAAGAAAACCACCCTGGCAGTAGAAGGGGTGATAAATTTAGAAAGGGGAAAAGTTAAGAGACAGAGAGACAAGATCCCAAAGTGATTGCAGGAATGCACCCAAAAATGGTAAGGACCTGAGCAAAGACCGTGGCAATAGGGACAGAAAAAAAAAGGGAACATGAGGATAATATTTTTAAAATTGAATGATGGCTGAGTGGATGAAGGGAAGGGTAAGAGGTAATCTAAACTGACCCCGGAGGATTAGATTGGACTATGGCACTGCGTCCACGATAGTTTCTCCGTGGTTTATTTTGTTTTACAATGAGCAGTAGGCATCCCTTACTGCCTAACTCCTCCACATCCAATACAATTTTTCTAAGGTAGGCTGTGAGAGAAAAGTCAATCTCAGTTATTTGTTACATAACCCAGTTGTGTTGGCGAGAGATACTATGCAGCCATTGCTGATTCTCAGCCAGGATAAGGCGAGCAGGAGGAAACAGGGCTCTGCTCACCTAGGCACCTACCTTATGCCAAAAAAGAGCGGCCTTTTGTCATTTTCATTTCCCCTCTATTTGTATAGAATGTCATTGAAGGCTATGAGTAAATTTATTCAGAAGCAACATTCAACATATTCTTCCATTACCCTTTTATTCCATTGTGTTTTATCCAGGTATCATAAAATAAATCAATGTATTTATATCTACCTCTGAGGTTTTCTGTTACCGGAGGATCAAATGGGGTTAGGAGGAAGAGTCCACTGACAGTTGTCTATTCACAGCTACAGGTAACATAGTTTCAGGGATCAACTTAGTTCCTCCTTCTCCCCTCACCCTGGCTGAGAGTCAGCAATGGCTGCACCGTGTCTCTTGCCAACATATCTGGTTATATAACAAATAACTGAGGTTGACTTTTCTCTCACTGCCTACCTTAGAAAAACTGTACTGGGTGTGTGGGAGTTAGGCAGTAAGGGATGCCTACTGCTCATTCTAAAACAAAATAAACCATGGAGAAACTACTGCGGGCGCAGGGCCTACTAAGATGGGCTGACAGCAGGATTCCTACTAACCAAAGGTGAAAAGAATGAACCAGAGCAACACCAGAAGCTGCAGGACGTGTTTCATAGTTGAATGAGCATTTCAACTAGGTCTTAAAACTGAGTGAGGTTCCTAACAGGCAGATACAGGAAGAAGAAACAGTATTCAAAGTCAAAGGAAAGCATGAGCAAAGAAATGGAGAGCAGAAAGAACATGGTAAATGCGTGGTGTAACACATCTCTTCTTTGGCAACTTTCCTCGGACCTCTGACACCACCCAAATGCCTCCATAGCACCTGCCACTGCTTCTATTGTAGAGTCAAAAGTTATACACAAATTTTTGACTGTGCAGAGGTTAGCACCCCTAACCCCTGCGTTGCTCAAAGGTCAACGATAGTTATTTTCTCAGAGCTGTCTCTCCCAAGCTAGAATGCTAACTACTCCCAAAGATCTGGGACTGTGCTTTTTCATCTGGCATTCACAACACGTGATGCCGCATGTGGAGCATAACTGGTATCCAACAACATCCTGTTGAATGAGCAATCCAGTTAGCTGGAACTAGGGTGAATAAGAATCATAAGATGGGAGATGAAATAAGAAGTGGAGCTTGGAGCCAGATCATGAACAAGTCAAATCCCATAATTAAAGAATTTAGACTTTATAGAGAATGTGGACTGGTTTTCATCATGAGAGACTGGCGGTGGGCAGCCAGACGAGAACCTGTTACGATCGGCCAGAGGCCAAGAAAGTCAGGGAATATGAGGGATGGTGTGAGGTACAAAAGACTTGGCAGCTATTTAGAATTCGGAGATCACCCGGTGCCAGGCATCATGCTAAGCACGTTGTGATGCTATTTCATTAAATGTTCACAACGCTCTGAAGTAGGTACTATTATTCCCAATCTAGAGAGGATGGACCTGAGGCCAATGAGGACCTTTATAAGTTAAGGCAAAGATTCCTTCCCATGCACACCTGACCCTAAAAACAAAGCATTATTTTGAGCAAACTGGTGCACGGAACCCCAAATGGAAGAAAATGCCAACACTGATCATGAAGAAGCACTCAGCGAACAGAACTGGGGGCCGTCCTGCCCCGTCCACAATCTCTCAGGGGAAGCCATAGCATGCTGCCACTGGCACAAACATAAAACTTATCTTTGCAATGAGTTAACCTTATGAAAAATTTTAGACACCAGCTTTAAAATGTGCCAAGGTGAATAGGTGTTATTTTGTTTTGTTATTTTTAGGTGGTACAGAAGCAAACATATTTGAAGACCTTTGCCCTGAGCTAAGTTTCTACATAAAATTTTCTATGCAAGGTATATTTAGAGGTATAGGTATTTGCTCCTTGAAGGCATGGATTTGCTCTTATTAATTTTTATGTTGGATTTAACACAACAATTCACACATAGTTGAAGCTCTGTAATATATTTTAAACCAACCTAAATTTAATCCGTTTGGGAATGATAGAAGGCATGGCTGGCGAGATGATTGGCATCGAGTCAATAGGTTCAGAATCTTACCTTTTGTCTTGTGGGTCATTAATTTTGGAAATATTTACGACAGGAAGTTTTGGGCAGGTGAAGAAAGAAAAAGAGAAAGAGAGAGAAAAAGAGCACAAAAGAGGAAAACAAACCACAGACTTCACTTTGCAGTACACAGTGATATTTTCCTGGAAGTAGCCTCTTCACACAGGTTGCTATCAGGAGAAAAAATACTATACTAACTGAGCAAGAGTTAAGCTTTATTGTCTTGGTCAAGAAACCAAACCCTTGGTTGCTTGACCAAGACAAACATGAAAAAAAAAAGAAAATGAAGATCCTTATTGCCAGGGATGAAAGTGTGAAGCAGTGAAATTCAGAACAGAGAAGGAATGCCTACATCCTTTTTGAAAGAAAACAAACCCCGAAGCCATTAAAAAACAAAGAAAAGGGCCACTATATTATAATAGTTTAGAGCGTGAGTAATTGGAGATTGAATTGGAAGAACCAGGGATACGGAGATAAGGAGATCATGATACAATTTTACAAAGCAGTATTATTATTGCAAAGAAAATAATTAGAAAATACCTTCACCACTAAAAAAGGTATTAATTTACTTAGTTTCCATGTTAATGAACTTATTGATGACATTAAATAACATGTGAATGAATCTGTGTCCCCAGCACATACTCGTTACCAAGTGTTCATCATTCTAAATATATTGCCTTTTAATTGTTTCTTTTTATTCATTTGCCCAAATAGTAAGCAAAAGCATTTGTTTCTAAGAACCAAAATCAATTTCCTGATTCTTCCATTCTTTATACAAATCTTTTTTCTAACAATGTATTAAATGCAAGCACTCAATACTAGTATGCCATGGGGAATGTGGTGATAAATGGGACATTCCAGAATGCAGGGAGTTTTAATCTTGTAGGAGAGGTGACATGTATACAAAGAACTATAACTCAAGTAGTAAGTGCCACAAGAGAGATATGAACATGTTTCTAAGAGTTCAGTAAAAGGAGCACCCACTTCCGGCTGAGGAGATCAGGGAAAGCTCCATACATGAGGAATAAGCAGACTCCTGAACCTAAAAATGCTCCTTCATTTGGCTTTTCCAAAGAGATTTTTGCCTAATTGGAAAATGCTTTGCTTTGCCCTCCATGTGCTTGCAGGTTGACGGAGGGAAGGAATCCTGACCTGTCTCTTTCAGGATTAGAATGTTCCTAAGACAAACACAACAGCACAGAGAAAATATACACCAACAGCATGCCTAGGCATGTTTTCAAATTCATGACAATCAATAGAAACAATGGGTACAATGACATGTGGTGGGGCGACTCAGCCTTTCTTCTCTGTGCTTTCCCTCATGCATACAACAGAACTGTTTTCATGCAGCGTAACAACATACCTGAAAAAACCACAAATAATATAACAATCAAACAACTCTACACAATTGGTTATAATGATTTCATGCTTGAGTAGTACTGATAACACAATGTTTGGCTTTAACCCTTGGCTCCTGTGTGTTTGCTAGAAGCCCTCCTGGCAAGGGGAGAGGAAGGGAAGGGAAATACTTCATCTCTACCCTCTACCTCCGAATAGCTGCCTGCCTCTGTCCCCTTGAATCCTTCACCTTTCAGCAAAGAGTCAGGTATAACTGTGTTATAATGAGAACATTATCCATAGGAATCACTTGGGGGGGGGGGGCCTCTTCAATTACAAAGGTAATGTATCTAAATTTATGTCATGTATATTTTACCATATTTTTTAAAAATGTATCTAGAAATTCTTCCTTTTAAAAAGGAAAAAAGAAATAATGTTAAAAATGATTCTAAATTTCCCACCATCTGTAAACACAGTCACTTCTCCCACATTCTTTTGAGTTTGGGTTGTATCCTTTCTTCCTTTTTTTTTTTTTTTCAATAAATAATATGTGGTGTTGTTTTCTTTGCTTTTTGAATTTATACAAATGGTATCACATTATTCATGTCATTTGGCAACTTGCTACGTATTTTTTCTCTTAGCATGGTGTTTCTAAGATCTGTCCATGTTTGTTTTGTGTATAGGACCTGGTTTATTCTTTTTAAGCCTTTGTATAATTATGGTTCACTCTATAAGCCCATTTCTTACTGATAGGCAATTAGAATGTGTCCTTTTGTTCACTACTGCAGTGCTGCAAAGATTATTCTCCTCTTTCTCTGTGCAATTGTGCAACAGTGTGAGACATTTGTACCATGTCAATTTAGCTAAGCTGGCACTGTTTCTGAGAATCCCCTCCCTGTATTTTTTCCCAGTTAGCATGTGCCATGAGAGTCATTTTGCCCAAGGTTTGGGAGGCAGATGTGCACAGCAGCCAGGCCTGCAGCTCCTCTGGCTCCTGCAGATCTCTTTTAGCATCTTTGCCTCCTAGGCCACGTGTATGTTGAGCTCTGAGACACCAGCTTCTCCAGCAGGTAACTCCCATCTTCAAAGCTGTACACTTAGAATTAGTTAGAGACCTATACAGGCTGTAGGCCATCTTTGTTTTTTGGTGTTTTCAGCTTGTCTTTGCTCTTCCCACTTCATGTCCATCATTCCTTCTCAACTGCCTGGCCTGCTGACTTCAGGCTCCAGCACCAGACACAGAAGCAACAACTTCACATAAACTGTTTAAATCAACTCCCTGTGATAAAGCCCTTATTCTGTATCAAACATAATGGTCCAGCTTCTCTAGATCCAACTGTGTCTGGTACACAGGAGAGATGTCTTCAGGGTCAGAGAAACGCTAAGCTGTCCTCTTCTCCAATCACCTCACTCCCTCCTGCTTCCCTGGGAGATACAGATGAAGAATAGCTGCCTTATGCCTAGGAAATAAAGTTGTTCACATTAGAGTAAGATTGCCTCCCACCTCCTCTGTTAACCTCCTGTCCTCCCTTTTGAGGGCACTGTCTACTCCTTAGTCAGAAATTAACTGATCAGTGGAGCATAAAAATTCTTCTTGCTTTCTTACAAAACTACACGTACTCTTACCATACAGTCTAGCAATCATGCTCCTTGGAATTTACCCAAAGGTGCTAAACACTTCTATCCACAAAAACCTGCACACAGATGTTTTTAGCATCTTTATTCGTAGTTGCCAAAATCGGAAGATGTCCTTCAATAGGTGAGTGGAGAAATCAACTGTGGTCCATCCAGACAAAGGAATATTATTGAGCACTGAAAAATAATCAACCAAGCCATGAAAAGACATAAAACACATTTAAGAGGAAGCTTAAATGCTATTGCTAAGTGAAAGAAGCCCATCTGAAAAAGCTATATACAGTATGATTCCCACTACATGACATTCTGGAAAAGGCAAAACTTTAGAAACTGTAAAAAGATCAATAGTTGCCTGAGGTTGGGAGTGGGGATGGGATGAAAGTCAGGAGGATTTTTAGGGCAGTGAACTACTCTGTATGATATGATAATGATGAATACATGGCATTACACATTTGTTGAAACCCAGATAATGTACAACACCAAGACTGAGCCCTAATGTAAACTATGGATAAGGGTGATAATGGTGTGTCAGTGTAGGTTCATCAATTATAACAAATGTACAACTGTGATGGGGATGTTGATAATGGGGGAGTCTGTGCATGTGTGGGTACAGGGGGTATATTGGAAATCTCTGTACTTGCCCCTCAATTTTGCTGTGTACCTAAAACTACCCTGAACATTTTATCTTAATAAAAACAATATTTTTTTTTAATTTCTTCTTGCCGAGGGTCCACAAAGAAGGTAACACGCCTTACTTTTGAGTTAAAGGAAATTCATTTTCTTGATATTCAATATGAAATGTGTCATTTGAAAAGAATGAGTAAGTCAACATTGCACTTCACCAGGGGCTTCCCCCTTCAATTTCATCAATATTGAAACAGACAAGGCTTGAGAAGAATATTTTTTTCAGTTAGTTTTAAAGCTAAAGGTATAGCTGTGGCAGGCAATAAGCCATGAGTAAAAATCTAACACATTTGCTTATGCCAAGGAGAAATGGGACCTAACCAACTCTGTTACATTCTAAGAGTCATCGTAGTAAGGCCGGGCTCCCTTGAATGTCTCTCCCAAAAGGATGCCAATAGCCAGGGCCCGTGAACAGCAACACAGACGATAGTGAAGAGAGAATGATTATGGAAGCTCAATCTCATAAAAGAATTTCCTGCCTCTTCAAGATGACAGGGATCTGAAAGCTGGTTACTTGAAGAGAACTGAAGCACAACAATAAGAAGGACTGAAATACACCACCTATCTCACTCCTTTCAGTTAGATTGCTTCATCCTGCCCATACTAACACTTTCCCCCTCAACATTAGGATTGACAAGGGATGGAGGAGGGGGACGATTCATCCTTCATTGCTTTTGAAAGAGAGAGGGAGAGAAAGAGAGCTTGTGAATAAGCAGAATATTTTTCTCTCATGTAACTATTATCAAACTGGGGTTACAAACTGTTTTGTAACATGTGAAATCGTTAAAAAAAAGAAAAGTTCAAGGTAGAACAAGATATTTTGGGCAAATTAAATAATAGCTAAGTAGTCAGAGTTATTATTGTACCTAGGACTCCACCGGTTCTATTACATGCATCCTAAGGTAGTTCTACACACGTCATGGAAAGGAATATATTTTTATATGTGAGTCTGCTTTTAGAGTGAAAGGGGAGTGCAAGCATGGTCGTGCCTAAGGTCATCTGTTAAATAATCCAATCTAAGTAAGAAAGAGGCTCCGGACAACCCCAAATAATTCTTTGCTTCCCGTTAGGATACCTTCCTCAATGAGTAACTGAAGACCCAACTAAACACTCAGAAAATTTACATGATTACATTTAAAAAGTCCAGAAGAAGATCATTTCCAGAATTGATTAATCCAACTCACCAACATGGTCATGGACTCGGGGCCTTTCCATCTTCCTATCTCATCATCAGGGTGTCAGCGAGGTCTTCTCATAATCACAAGACAGTTACAGAATCACATCCTCAAACACCAATGTCCAGTGGTTTGCATCTCTGGTTAACAGCTAAGAGGCCTCTTTCAGAAACTCCTCCCATATCCTTGTCAAGAACTAGATCATGGGCCCATCCATAAGCCACTCAGTCGCTAGTAAAAGGAATGAGACTTCTATGACCCACTTAGACCAATCGGGGTTGAGCTGAGTCCCATGAGTGGACACTGGAGCAAAGTCAAGGCTCTGGGTGAGCCACTCACAGCACATGCTCTGCTGCTGCAAAGCCGGTACCTGGCTCTACCTCTACGTAAGAATAAAATACTTGCTGTCAGGTTCAAAATGGGCAGCTGCTGTCATATTTTTCTAACTTAATATTTTGCCCATTGAGAAGCCTAATTAATAAAATGTTAGCAGGAATTGACACTATCTGAAACATATTTATGCTGGTAATCAGAGCTCATTCCAAATGAGCAATCTGAAACCTTTTTCCAGGTAACATTTCCCTTGAATATCAGCAAACAGCCAAAGACCACTTAACTTCCTTGTTGAGAAAATAATGTTCCATAAACAAATTCCAAATACGGGGTGTTTATAAGACAGGACCTTGTGTTATTTACCCAGAAGTCTTCTTTCTGTTGGAAAACATAAACCCCCACAACCCAGTATTCTTACATGGTTCTGATACACCTGCCAACCCCAGTGCCCGCTGCAGAGGTGGACATATGGCCCCGGCCTCAGCAGTTAGGGCACTCCAATCCCCTCACCATAACATTAGACCATCAATTAGATACTTAACCTTAAATCAATCAAGCACTCCCACCCCCAAGAAAAGGCCTTCTCTGAGATTAATTAGACGGAAACCAAAAGAATAAGTGTCACTGTTCTTTTTGGGGGGACCCTGGGGGCCACAGGCCAAAATATGGCCAACGACACACAAAAAGAAGCAGAGACTAGTAGCTATGAGAGACAGGGAAAGAGAGAAAAAAAGGAAATAGAGGTGGATTCAACGGGCCTGAAGTTCTGAAGTTCCCAGTGTGACAGATTGCACAATTGGCCCCAATTTTCACCCCCCACCCCAACCCACCCCCGTATCCACAATGTTTTCCATTAGACTTTATAGTTTCCCCCACTTCCATGGGGAGAGTATATTTTCCCACTCCCTGACTTTGGGCTTGGCCAGGAGACTTACTTTGGCCAATGAGATATTAGCAGATATAACCCAACAAGGGCTGTAATGTGCCTTTGTTGTCACCAGAAGAATCTGCTCAGCTGCAGGCTGAGAAAGCTGAGACCCACGGAGCAGACCCACAGCTCTGTACCTCAGCCTCCCGAGCCTAAATCTGCTGATGCATGAGCAAGCAGAGCTGAGATCAGCAGAGCTGGGCCAGCCAGCCACAGACGTGTGAGCTAAATAAATGCTTGCTGTCACATGTCATTGAAATTTGTGTGATTGTTTATTACACAGAAATGGCTGACCGACACACCAGTTGTGTGAGCCAGTAGGGCACTCCCCTCTTTTGTTCACCAAATATTTGTTAGCTTGTTTTTAATCACCAAAATGGAGGCTTCAAAAGGGCAGGGCTTTTTGCCTGTTTTTTTTTTTTCTTTTTTTTTTCTGTTACTGCTCTAATACCAATAAAACAGATTGGGACATTGTAAGCACTCATTAAATAGTTGATGAATAAAGCAAGTTTGAGCTGAATTTCTGTCACTTCAAACACAGGCCCTGACTAATACAAGCCACAGGTCAAATGGTTTTGATTTTACAACATATAGTAACATCACAAAAATCACATCAGTAGAATGTAGTCTAGTGGCCTTTCTCCCACATTTGGAGGATTTTCAGTGTTAACAAACCAAGTCAAGAGTTGCCACAAAAGTGCAGGTTAGTACTTAATACATTCAATCCTTAATTCTTCCTTGACTGAGAAAATAAGTCAAAAAGCCCAAAACTCAACCAAGTCCAACACTATGGCACTGCATGGCACCTTGCTGTCTTTCTTATCTATATCACCTCTACTGATTATTGAGACCAGAGTGGTTTTATATTATATAACCACCATTTGATTTTTGTTTCTTACTTTTTATTTCACACAGAAAAATTACAAGAATAGTACAAACAACACCTGGATGCCTTTTACCCAGATTTCATTAATTGTTAGCATTTTGTTCCATTTACTTCATCACCTGCTTACTCTATGTACTTTTCCCCTGAATCATTTGAGAGTAAAAATTTGAGAGTAATTGCAGACATAATGCCCTTTATCAATAAGTACTTCAGTGTATATTTCCTAGGAATGAGGACTTTCTTTAACATAAAATAACCATGGCACATTTACCAAAATCAACAAATGTAACATCTAATATTGATATCCAACTCACTGTTTATATTCAAATTTTCCAATTGTACCAATAGTGTCAATTACAGTTTTGTGGGTTTTTTGTGTGTTTTTTTCCTGGTCTGAGATCCAATTCAAAAATCACAGAATTCCAATTAATTGTAATGTCTTTTTACTCTTCTCTAATTGGAAACTTTTCGTCAGCCCTTCATTGTTATCATGATTTTGTCATTTTTAAAAATTTGTAATTCAACCTAAATTTATTTAAGAATTTGTTCTTGTTGAGCATTGCATTGAATTATATATTTAAATTCTATAAATCCTCTGTCTCCCCTCTCTCTCTCTCTCTCTCTCTTTCTCATTGTATGATTGAGTATACAGTAGCAAGAAATTCTATTTATCCCAAATTTTTTTAATTGTAGTAAAATACATGTAACATAAAATTTACTGTAAAATTTTTTTTAAGTGTATAACTCAGTAGTATTGAATACATTCACATCATTGTACAAGCATCATCACCATCCATCTAGAGAACTCTTTTCATTTTGCAAAACTGAAACTCTGCACCTATTAAACAGTAACTCCCTATTTCTCCCTCTCCCCAACCCCTGCAACTACCATTCAATTTCTGTTTCTGTGAAGGTGACTACTGTAGGTACCTCACAGAAGTGGAATCATCAGGGAGTTTACTTTTTGTGATTAGCTTATTCCATTTACCATATGTCTTCAAGGTTCATCCATGTTATAGCCTGTGTCAGAATTCCCTTCCGTTCTAAAGCTGAATAATATTCCATTGTATGTATATTTCACCTTTAGTTTATCCATTCATCCCTCCTTGGACACTTGGGTTGCTTCCACCTTTTGGCTATTGTGAATAAAGTTGCTATGAACATGGGTATACAAAAATCTGTTGGAGACCCTGTTTTGAATGATTTTGGAAATATACCCAGAAGTGCCATTGCTGGATCATGTAATAATTCTAATTTTAGTTTTCTGAGGACCAGCTATACTATTTTCCACAAAGGCTGCACCATTTTACATTTCCATCAATAGTGCACAAAGTTTCCAATTTCTGTACATCCTTACCAACATGCTATTTTCTGGGTTTCTTTTTCTTTTCTTTTTTTGGATAGTAGACATCCTAATAGATGAGAAATGTTATCTCATTGTGGTTTTGATTTGCATTTCCCTAATGATTAGTAATGTTCAGCAACTTGTCATGTGAGTGTTGGCTAGTTGTATATATTTTTTGAAGAAATGTCTATTGACATCTTTTGCCCATTTTTGAATTGGGTTATTTCTTTTTGCTGTTGAGTTGAAGGAGTTCTTTATATATTCTGGATATTAACTTTTTATCAGATATATAATTTGCAAATATTTTCTCCCATTCTGTGAGAGATTTTCACTCTGTTGATTGTGTCCTTTGATGCACAGAAGTTTTTAATTTTGATGTAGTCAAATTTATTTATTTTTTCTTTTGTTGACTGTGATTTTGGCCAAGAAATCATTGCCAAATCCAAGGTCACAAAGTTTTTCCCATTTTCTTCTAAGAGTTATATAGTTTTAGCTCTTATACTTAGGTCTTTGATCTATTTTGAGTTAATTTTTGTAGATGGTATGAGGTAAGAGCCCAATTTAATTCTCTTGTATGTGTATATCCAGTTTTCCCAGTATCATTTGTTGAAAAGACTATCCTTTCCCCATTGAATGGCCTTGGCACCCTTGTCAAAAATCATCTGACCATATATGAAAGATTTTATTACTGGGAACATAATAGATTCTATTCTACTAGTCCATATGTCTAGCTGTATGCCAATACCACACCATTTTGATTACTGTAGCTTTGTAGTATGTTTCAAAATCAGGAAGCATGAGACATTCAACTTTAGTCTTCTTTTTCATATTGTTTTAGTTGTTCAAGGCCTCTTGAAAATCCATCTGGATTTTAGGATTCTTTATTTATTTATTTATTTATTTATTTATTTATTTATGCAAACAACACCATTGAGATTTTGACAGATTACATTGAATCTATAAATCACGTTAGGTTGTATTGACATTTTTACAATATTAAGTCTTTCAATTTATAAACACAGGGTGTCCTTTCATATATTTATTTGTGTCTTCTTTAATTTTTTTCAACCTTCTTTAATAGTTTTCAGTGTACAATTCTTTCACGTGCTTGGTTATATTTATTTCTAGGTATTTTGTTCTTTTTTATGTAATTGTAAATGAAACTGTTTTCTTAATTTCCTTTTCAGATTATTCAGTGTTAGTGTATAGAAATGCCACTGATTTTTGTGTTTGGTTTTGTATCCTGCAACTTTGCTGAATTTGTTTATTAGTTCTAATGGTTTGGGGGGAATCCTTAGGGTTTTCTATGTATAAGATTATGTTGTCTGCAAACAAATATAATTTTGCTTCATCCTTTCCAATTTGAATGCTTTTTATTTATTTTTTCCGAATTGCTCTGACTAGGTCTTTCAGTACTATGCTGACTAGAAGTGGCAAGAGTGGGCATCCTTGTCTTGTTCCAGATCTTAGAGGAAAATCTTTCAGTCTTTCACCATTTGAGTATGATGTTAGCTGGGGGCTTTTCATATATGACCTTTATTATGTTGAGGTAGTTTCCTTCTATTTCTAGTTTATTAAGTGTTTTACCATGTTTCATTTTGTCAAATGCTTTTTCTGCGTCTAGTGAGATGATCATAGGCTTTTCTCCCTTTTTCCTGTTAAAAGTAAATGATAACCTATTCCTTTGCTCTTTGATTAAGAGGAAGAGTGTCACAATCTACTGCATGAGACAGGCCCTTCCCCAAGTAGCCCATGAACTCCCTGCTTTACTCACAGCAGCCTATCAACCACTCCCTCCTATTTGCTTATGGAGTTCCCTTAGACCATGATTCTCTGACTCTCCTCCCTTCTTTGCCTGTCAAAATCACAGACATTTTTTCAGTCCTGGCTCAAATTCTACTTCTTCTGAGAGATAATTTCTGATCAGACTATGCAGAATTAACTACTCCACCTCTAGAATCTCTATTATAACCTCCCTACTCATTACTCTGAAAATTTAAAAGTAAAGAGAGCTTTCCAACTTGGGCCTGGCAGGATGGCTCCCGCAAAGAAGGGTGGCAAGAAGAAGAAGGGCCGTTCTTTCACAAACGAGGTAGTGACCAAGGAATACACCACTACATTCACAAGCGCAACCATGGAGTGGGTTCCAAGAAGCGTGCCCCTCCTATTTGCTCATGGAGTTCCATTAGACCGTGATGCTCTGACTCTCTTCAGACTCTGATACTCAGATCCGGAAATTTGTCATGAAGGAAATGAGAATCCCAGATATGTGCATTGACACCAGACTCAACAAAGCTGTCTGGGCCAAAGGAATACGGAATGTCCCATACTTCATCTTGGTGTGGTTGTCTAGAAAGCATACTGAGGACAAAGATTCACCAAGTAAGCTCTATATGTTGGTTACCTATGTACCTGTCACTACTTTCAAAAATCTACAAACAGTTAATGTGAGTAAGAACTGACTGCTGATTGTCAGTTATAAAACTGCAAAAAAAAAAAAAAAAAGTAAAGAGAAAGCATCGAGCATTTATTCTGCCTCTCCTATACCATAGCTATTCAAGGGAGACAAAGATCAGATAGGAGAAAGTAATATAAAGAAATATTCCAGTTAATAAACACAGTTGAATAATAGAATGAGAAAAATCACCATTTATTAACCTCCAATGAAGTGATAGCTCTTCTAAGCAACAATCATTGGTAGATCCCAAGACCATTAGGCAAAAGGCTGACCCTGAAACCACCGGTCTCTGGGTCACTGAAATTAGTAGCATCACTGAAATCAGGATAACCAGACATTATGTGCTTCAAGAAATGATGCAAAATCCACCGACTGTGGCACTTTCTATAGGATAAATGACTTCGTTTCACCAACAAAACCATTAAACACACAAAAACAAAATGACAAGGGACAGTTATAAAATAAAAGAGACTTTTGAGCCATAACAACAACATTCAATGTGAGGACCTTATTCGGATGCCAACTCAAACAAATAGTAAAAAAAAAAAAAAAAAAAAGAAGATATCTTTAAGACTGTTAGAGAAGTGTGAATAAGGAGTAGATATTAGATGATCTTAAGGTTTATTGTTAATTTTGTTAGGTATGCTAATAGCATGGTTGTTACTTTTTTAAGTATTACTTAGAGCTGCATACTGAAGTATTTCCTAGTGAAACAATACAGATGCTGGGATTTGCTTTAAAATACTCCAAAAATAAGTAAATAAACAAAAACAAGGCAGTAGATGAAATGGGAATGGTATAAAGCTAGGATATATACATATATATAACATATATAAAATAATATATGTAATATATTATATTATATATTATATGTATATAAATCATATACCTATTTGTATATATTATATATTATATATAACTTATATATCTATTTATAAATTATATATTATATATAAATTATATATGATATATATAAATTATATATGATATATATGTATATATGTATATTATACATATACATATATATGTATATATGTGTATATATATATGTGTGTGTGTGTGTGTGTGTGTATATATATATAAAACTCAGAGGTACCAAAAATGGATACACATGACTTGTATTCATCTTTTGTTATTGGTATATATTGAGTATTACAATTTTAATACAGTTTTTTCCTTTCTCAAAGTGTGTCTACATTTTTTTGACACCTTCTGTGTATATTCATTATACTATCCTATTTTTGTACACTATAGAAATTATTCATAATAAAAAGTAAAACAAACTTAACAAATCAAACAAACAACAGCAAGAAAAACCCTTTGACATGGAAGAGCATTGGAAAATCAAAGGGTGGGCATCTGTTCTGCATTAGAGTCTGGATCTGCTACCACCTGGCCACTCTAGGGCTCTGGGTCTCAGCTTATTTATTCATAAAATGAAGAGTTGGATTTGAATTTCTAAAGTCTCTTCCAATTATAACATATTATGACTCTGTTACTCTGAAATCCCCATCTCTGGTTCCTTCTTAAGAATCCTTTCCCAACTAAGTAACTATAAGCAAGACAGGAGTTTCCTCTAACTCGCCCAAGACTACTTTCTCTGAATAGATGACTTGCATATCTCACTTTCTATTCTCTCATGTATAGAAAGCACCACAACTAATTCCTGTATATCTGAATCATTCAACACGTACTGTACTCCATATATACATCTGTTTCTGTTATATGTGTATATGTGTCAGTACTGTATGTTAGAGACTACAAACTAGGACACTGTAAATCCAGCACATGGGTATTCACTTTAATAATGCTGATGATGTAGCACATTATCAACACAAGCAATGTATGATACTACAGTACGATAGTATAAATAATGAACTTTCTAAGCAATCTGTTGCCGCTGGCTAACTGTTCACAGACAGAATACAAAAAAACCTGTATTTTCTGGCTTACTCTGCTTCTTTTCCTCCTGTCCAACATTATGACTTGGCATTTGGTGAATCATATTTTCAGGGGTGGGTAAAGAATCTTTCTGTACATTTCATGCAAAGTAGGCTTAATCCACAAGGCTTCTCTTTTCCCTCACTAAATAAGGGTACATAGCCCCCTTTCTGGAGTGAGGAATGCAAACTTCTCCAAATTTGTCTTTTAGATAACTTCTAACAAAACAAGTGATGACCACATGAAAGCTTATGTGGATTTATTTTCTTTTCTTTGGGGGTGGGGGAGGGGTGGGTGTTTGTGCTTTTGAGTGTTGGGCCAATTCCAACTGAATCATCATGTTTTGCCTATATATAAATTTGCTTACATATAAATTTTCTCTAATCCATCCTCTCAACTCCAGGATGATCTGGTATAAAGATGAGGAACATAGTAGATAGCTGAATTTCATAACTGCTAAGGCAGTGTCAGAATATTTTTTTCTTAAAAAATGTGACCGTAAATTTCCAGAAGATGGTTTGAAAAAAAGGAGATCCTTGCTATTGCAAATGATTTCATAGAACTATGCTGCTCTGATAGTACCTTGCTGACTGAATTACACGGAAACTTCAAGTTACATTCTATAAACAGGGTAATGATAGTCCCTATATTTCAGGTTGTTGTTATGAGGATTAAATGAGATAATACACATAAAGTGTCTGGGAGCAGTAGGCACACAAGATAGTTCTTTGTAAGCACTCCCTGTACCCCTTGCAGTCACTAGAAAGAGTACATTTTTCAATTAACATTAATTGAATAAGTACATTGACTAACATAATAAGAAAGTTATTCAGTATCTGTGAACAGAGGTTCTCCCTTAATAGGGTAATATAATTTGTCAAGGGTTTTTATACTGTGTTAAGCTGTAAAATGCCCCAACATAGAATTTTAAAATCAAATAACTCAATTTTGAAAATTTACAAGGAAGAGTTAATAAAAAGGAAGGCCCATTTATTCAGATGAATCAAAGATGAATCTGAGATGTAACCAAGCTGTATTTGTACACGGCACTCACCTTAGAATCAAAGCACTCACAACAGATCTCATTAACCCTTACAACACCCCCCAGGGGGCAGGCAGATGTGAAAGACATCCCGGTTACTGATGAAGAGAGCCTGAGGCCCAGGACAGCGAAAGGACTTGTCAGAGTATACATCAAGTGAGAGAGTAATGGAGAAAGAAACAGAAGTAAATTCTGGTCTTTATCCTCTGTACACTCTTATGTTTTACCCTGAGGTTGCCAAACATCTCAATTACTTTTTACTCTAAAATCCATTTAAAAATACTTTTTTTTTTTTTTTTTTTTTTTTTTAAGCAGCCAAGAGTACAAACTTCTGCATCCAGCAAGCAAATCGCTACATTTTAGGGCAATTAATGTGAACTCTAGTTTGCAACTGAAAACACAGGGCTTGGTTTTGCATTCCGAAAAAGAACTTACAGTTTGAGTGTATCTCTTCATTGATTTGCCTATGATTCTACCTACCGTGTTTCCCCGAAAATAAGACCTAACTGGAAAATAAACCCTAGCATGATTTTTCAGGATGACATCCCCTAAACATAAGCCCTTATGGGTCTTTTGGAGCAAACCTTAATATACGACCAGGTCGTATTTTCAGGGAAACACGTAGAGATGGTGGGTTAACGAACTCTTTTTAATTGACTTGTTAGAACGGGGATTACCAGAATTTTCAGGTATTTTAATCTCCAAATTTTTACAGAAGGCCACAGAATGAGTAGTTATGCTTTTAGTATCTCTGAACTGAAAACACCTAATGACAAAATGACCTAGAAGCTCCTATAAACTCAGTGACATTCGCAATGAATTGGTTTAAACCCCCCACCACCTCAAATCTCTCCGCAATTGAAAGCTGTCGCGCAGCTAAAGCGTGGTGGCTGGAAGGTTTCCCAGACGCACGCAAGAAACCCCCCCACCGGCAAGGACCCGGAATCCCGTGTCACAGGGCGGAAGGCAAGGAGATTGGCTTCTACGTTCGCCCCATCTCTGCAAGGATTGAGCAAAACGGGTTCGCTGAGTGAACCATTCCAAGTTGTTTTTCTGGCTTGATTTTATGCATAAATACGATGAGAACCAGGAGCTAGGTGGCAGCGCCTTAAAGCGCACGTGTAGCGGTCCCTGCACCCCGCCCACTCTAGGTGCCGGTGGCCTCACGTCCCCACCAGGGGCTGGGCGCCCAAATTATCCCGCGCACTCGCTTCTCCGTGGACGCAAACCCTAGCGCCTGAGCTCGCCCCGCACGCCACCTGCCTAGTGCAGTCGGGTTCTCGGTTCCCAGAGACCTAGTTCCCAGTTTCTAGTTTCCTTACCGACATGATTTCTCCCTTGGGGTCTTCCAAGGGGATCGGAGGGTGGTGGAGCCCCCGGCTGGGGAAACCCGAGCCCACGCCGGGCTCGGTCTGCCGGGCTTTTTGGTGGCTCACCTACGGCTGTGTCCTGCTGGCCGCTGCTTATTCCTACCCCGAAAATTCAAGTTGCTTGAGCATCAGCAGGGACTTTGGAGGGAGGGCTTTTAGAACAGGGTTCTCTGCTTCACTTCCTGGACAGACTGATGGTCGCGTGCCAGGCCCGCGCTGGCTTCTGGGCATCTTGGCTATGACCTGGGACACACCAGGGGCCGCGGAAGCGATGAGGGGGTGTTACTGCGGCTCTCAACCTTCAGAGCTTTCAGGATCCAGGCCTGCTGCATTTGATGCTGCCATAGGCCTCACCTTCTCCCAAAGAACGTTGGGGCTCAAGCCCTAGACCCAGATTGTATGGATTCTGTCTTCAGCAGCACCATTAACCAGCTGCTGCGTGACCCTGAGCAAGTTACTGAGCCTCGCTGGTGTTTAGTTTCTCTATTTGTGAAATGGAAATGATAAGACTACCAACCTCAGAGGACTGGGCTGTTGTGAGAATGATAGAAGATAATGCATTTAAAGTGTTCTGGCACAAAGATTGTTCAACTTACGTCACAGGCCGTTTGACAAAATTCAGTAAGCTCTGTATGAAGGCTCATTCAACAAGAATTTGACAGCAGCCCCGTGTGCCAGGCCCTGCCCTAGGAACCAGAAAGAAAGCAGAGAATGTAACAGACAAAAATTGTTGTCCTCTTGGGGCTTACATGCGTGGAGGTAGTGGGGAGAGTCACACAGCAAACAGAGTGTGTCAGAACAGGCAGTGGGCTCAGCCGACATTTTAAATAGGGTAGACAGGAGCGAAGTGATGGGAGGGAGGAGCCATGGGAGAAGCTGGTCCAGCTAGAGGGGAAGAAGAGGATGGAGCTATTGTCCAATTTCCCTTAGTACAGAAATGCTATCACCCCTCCCCCACCCCTACCGACTCCCCTACAATCATCCCATAATGTGCACCCTCCCTAGGGAGATCTGCCTGAGGATAGCCCCAGCTGAAAGGAGGCAGCCCAATTCTAGCACGACTTCCAGCCCATGGTGTTTAAGTCAAGTGCCCCTTACCCCATTCCACCCCACACCCAGCAGACCCCTCCTTTCACTCTTCAAAAGAATTTCCCTGATAGAGTCATAAAGGGGATAACTCACATTCGCTCAAGGAATCTAACTTCTCCTTTTCCCTTTCCATGGAAGATGATGAGGAAGGTAGGTAATGATGCTGACGTAAACCAAGCAAAATGTGGCTTTGTTCCCCCTCAGCTCTCAGCAGTAACAGTGACTACATACTTCCAAGACACTATACAAAGAAATATCAGTAACAAAGAAACTATTTTAGCTAATGCTACATTTTTATTTACATTGCTCGCACCTTTACAAATAGAAAAACGACTTGTAAAAGGTAGGTAAGGCACACACTTGAAAGTCTAGCCTGCATATACACTATCAATCATATATAAGTAAAAATCACTACCACTTACTGTGCTTTTCTCATGGGCTTAGTGTTTTATGTGTATTCATTCATTTAATATCAGAGAATAACCTTGTGAGGTGGAATCTACCATCATTTAACAGATGAGAACATTGAGTTTTAGAGCAGTTAAATAACTTGCCCAAGGTCACAGAGCTAGTAAATAGTGGAGCCATTCCCTTCCTCCCATTTTATTCATAATACAACAAATATCTTTGAGTGCCCTCCATGAGCCAGGCACTGTTCTAGGAACTGAAAACACAGCAAGTTTATCAATCCCTGCCTTCATATATATTACTTGCATTCTTGTGGAGGGACAGAAGCAAGAAGATTGGAGAGGAAGCACATTTAGTATATGAGAAGTTAAGTACCATGAAGAAAAATCAAGCAGGGAAAGAAGGGATGGAGTTGCAATGTTAAATAAGTGGTCAGCGGAAACTTTACCCAGAAAGTGTCATTTGAGCAAAGGGAAAGAAAGTATGCATTTGCGGGGAAACATACTCCAGGCAGAGGGCCAAATGCAAAGACCCTAAGGTAGGACTAACAGGAAGGTCCCTGTAGCTGAAGGGGTGTGGGCTCGGGTAAAGAGGAGTAGAGGGGTCAGAGGTAGAGTGGTCTCCCAGGGGTGTAGACTCTGAAGGACTTAGGCTATGACCCTGAGTGAGGTGGGGGGGGTCACTGAGGGATTCTGAGCTCCCTTAGAGAACTGGATCACTCTGGCTGCTGTGCTGAGAATGCATTATAAGGGGACAAGGTAGAAATGTGAAGACCAGTTTAGAGGCTGTCATAATAACGTAGGTGAGAGATGATGAGGGTCTGGGCCTTAGTAATAGTAGCTGAGGTCATAAGAAATGGTCAAGGAATTCTGGAAATACATTTTCTGTGTCCCTACCTTTTGTGTGTATCCAGAATTTGGAGTGTGAAAGAAAGAGGAGTCAAGGATGGCTGCAAGGTTTTTGGCCTGAACAATTCCTGAAAAAAATGATTTGTTCTGAAACAAAAGGGGAACACAGTGGATGGAGCAGGTTTGGAGGCAAAGCTTCAAACAAGTTAAATTTGAGCGTCTTTTAGACATTTGAGTGGAGATGGATATTCAACAGGTAGCTGAATAAACAGAACTGGAAGCTGGACTTTAGGGAAGACATTCAGGCTGGAAATACTGTGTTAAAATTGTAATACTCAATATATACTGATTTTAAAAAGATGAATACAAAGTTAGGTTTGACTTCTGCAAGTACAAGAGGTGCTCAGAGTGGTTACCGTCAGTGTCTGGACACTTCTGATTATGGCGAACTACTGATTGTCAGGCTGTAGGTGCTGATGGCTGCAAGAGATCACTTAAGGGATGGGGGACAAATGGAGAGAAGACGTGAGAGAACCTGGCCCAGGTGTGCTCCAACTTTTCCTGTTTCATCAGGATTGAGAACAAGGGAGAAAAAACCAGCCTTGGCACTTGCTTCCACTGTTAAACTCTCTTCTCTGTCCACTTGCTTCTCTGTCCACTCTCCTGGGCAGAGTTAATTCTTTTCACTAGGAGGAAACAAGAATTTAGTATGTCGTGTTTGACGTTAAAGGCAACAAGCTCCAGTGCCACACCCCCAGACAAGTCATTTAATCCGTCTAGGTGTCAGCATTCCCCTTTGTAAAATGGGGATACTAACACCCTCTAACTGAATAGTAAATCTGGGTTCAGTGAGAGAAAGAAGCCCATAAAACCAGCTCTTTAGCTCCTTTCTGCTACTCAGGGCTTTCCCCAGCATTTCATGTCTGTTTATCTCCACACATAGTCCTATCTTCATGGATGCTTCATTCACATCCCCAGTGCCACACTGGTACAAAGTAGGTGTTCAAGAAAGGATGAATGAAGTCAAACATGGGGTGTGAACAGGAGAGAACTCTGTCAATTCAGCCCGCCTGGCTTGATCTGGATCCCCCCAGCACCGTATGCAGTGCAGAGCCACGAAGGTGTCGCTCTGCGTGGAGCCTCCAAAGGGCCCCTAGTCCCCTGGCACCCTGCCTCCAACCCACAAACGTGTGGAGAGCCTTTTACCCATAGACCCAGTGGGGAGGGGCCTCTGTCTGCGGTGCGCCCCGGCCAAGGGCGCTTTCTCTTCGAAGCTAGCAGCGTCCACCGCGCCGCGTTCTCCTGAACTAGCTGAGAGAAGCTGGGAGACGTCGCGCTGTGACTGTTCTGCTGCCTAGACTCGAGGTCCCGGATCTGGGGGCGAGGAAGGGGCCGCCCGCAGAGCCCGGAATCTGCGAGGCTCTCACCTAAACCCCTGCCGCTCCTGCCCCTGCCTGCGTCAACGCACCAGGGAAAGGATGTATATATACCCCTCTACTGCCGTCCCTCAGGTTTCTGCAGGAAAAGGGAACCCAAATTTCCTCTAGACAGGTCACCCAAGGAAGATTGTGTAGGGCGCTCTCCGATCTGAAGAGCGTTGTTCGGAGAGAAACGCTGGGAGCGGAAGACGCGGAGGCGTCGGGTCTGTCCAGGACGAGGGTGCGCCCGGGGCGAGAACCCAAATATTGGAACCAAGTTTCCCGTGCCTGCGGATGAAACCCCGAGGACTATTGCTGAGAATCTCACAGGTTATTGTAGAAATTCATTAAACCGAATTTACATGGCATTTTCCCGTAATTTCCAGCAAAGCAAGCCTAGCAAGACCCACCAGCCTGGCAACAATGGGGGAATTAACCTGGATGTTAAGGGTAGTGATTTGGCGGGCGGGGGTCACGGATCTCTTCAAAATTGGACGCAATCTGTGCACCTTGGCTCCAAAACACACACCTTGGGATGCAAGTTTGATAGCCCAGGAAAAGACACACACACACCCTCTTCTACCACACCTGGAGCCCTGGATGAGAACCTAACCCTGACAGAAAATGTGTACAAGCTTTGTGATCTCTGCAGGGGAAAACAAAAACAAAACGTCCAGTTAATTTCACTGGGCTTGTTTGGGTGGGTTTTCTTTTTCTCAGTAACAAGTGGACAACACTTAATCAAGTGATTGAGTTTGGTGGATATGAAAGGACGCAGGCCTCCTGGGAAAGGAAAAACGCAATTAGAATGAAATCATTCCCTTGGGTTGTCCTGGCCTCTTCAAACCACCAACAAAAAACGTAATTAGGGCGAAAATGTTTGGGAAGGAAGTTAGCAAACAGGGAAGGTTTCCGTAGAGGTAATGATAACAGTTCTGTAGTTTTGTTGTTTTATTTACCAAGAAATTTCTGTGTTTTAAGCCAAAAATGTTTGATGGTCTCAGAGAAGCAGTACATGCGATGGGTTTTATTGTTTTGTTTTGTTTTTTGTTTTTCTACAGGGTGGGGGAAGGGTAAGAACGCCATCCGACATCCATGCTGCTCCAAGGACAGCAGCTCTCCACCATCTCAGTGGCCTGCTGGGGGTGTTTTCGTGCAACAGTGAAGGATAACATATCTGTCTTATTTTATTTCACCAGATGGAGAAAATGCAACAATATTTGGGGAAAAAAACATTTCCTGTCTTTTTGTTCTTAACATAAAAAGTATTTTATGGCTTTTTTTTCCAGCATATTTTCTCCTCCTCGGGGGCACTTTTTAAAGCCTCAAAGCATATATTTGCCAGGAGTCTTTGGATTCTCACAATATCCCTAACTCTTACTAACAACGGAGACTTGCTGGACCTGCTCCATTAGGGAAACTTGTGTTTTACAAGCTGTAGACCATAACTGCAATAGCTAAACTGGGGGGGGGGGGGGGGTTGGTGCTTTTTTTTTTTTTTTTTTTTAGGGAAAATTTTCAACTTAAAACACTTAGCATTTATGGGCCATTGCCTTTTCTTTTATTACCCATTTAGCCATGCCTTTTCTTTGACGCTCATCCAGAGGTACTCTCATCATCCATGGCTAGATCAGAGAAGCCCAAAGGAAAGGTCTTCATCATCCCTAATCTCCATCTCTCACCTCCCTCCAAAGCAGTTTACAATAAAGAGAACTCACTCCCACATCCTGATCCCTGCTCTTCTTTGATCTCCCCCATCATTTTCTTATTAAAAACAACTGCTCTGTTGCCACCACCACGTTTCAAGTTGTCTGAGTAACTATTTTCATCCTTAAATTTTTAATTTTGAAAATCAAGTCATACATTAGAGTTATTATGGCAAATACAATATCCCCACTTGAAAAACAGGGGAAATCTGTAGAGAACAACCTATTAATTTTCCACCAGTTAAAAAGCACTAAAATGCTACCTTCTGAATATGGGTCTCTGGTTTTCCAGCCTGCTTCTTCCTGTCTCAGTCACACCACCTTTCATGATTTCCTGGATTATTTCTTCCATTGAACAGTAATTAAAAGGAAGACAATACAAAATTTCATTCCCAGCAACATACTTTAAAAATTTGCATTCTGTAACAAGTTACCAAACTCCTGCCAATGATGCAATGTACCACCAAAATCAGTGGAACAAAATGATTTGAATAAATCCTTGAATTTCATCATTTTGGAATTTATTAACTACTAAAATACACATTGCATGACCTCTTTACAAATGAATGGGTCAAATAACTTATCAAATAAAAATTTTAAAACAGAGGTTAAAAAGTTTATGCTTTAGGTTTTATGCATCAAGATTGTAATCAAATTTGGGAACGGGGCATTAACACTAGCCAAAGTTTGGGGGGAAAAATGAATAAAGCAAGATTCTTTTGATTTTTTTAATAATACCTATACTATATACAAGTGTATAGGGAATTCTTTTATTCATAGCTTGTATATCTCCACTTTCTGAATTTCAGTGTTCCTAAGGCCAACGCTACATTACATTTGGAATTATCTTGCTCCAGACAACATGCTCTCAGCCTAATAGCCTTCTCCAGACTGGGTGGCTGGGTCAGTAGCTGCTGCTACAGAGTTCCCTCAGCTGCACTTTGTCCTTCCTCAGTCAGAGCAGTGGCTGCACATTACTGCCTTTGCTTATACAATTGTGAGTCTTCCCTGCTATAGTGTAAACTACACAAGGGAAGAGACTACATCTATTTTGTGAAGTATTGTATTTCAAGTACCTGGCACACAATAGGTAGTTAATAAATATTTAATGAATCAATAGTCAGTAGAATTGTTTTTTTCTGTTTGTTTGTTTATTTTTGTTTGTTTATTTGTTTAAGCCTAGGAAAGCCAAGTACAAGAAACAGAACCAGAGATAAATTCCCTCCCTCTGTTTCATTTAATCTAGTGAGGAAGCCTCATAAGTGGAAAAAGTGCAGTGTAGCCATTGGCCAGACACCTGAGTTTGAATCCCAGCTCAGACACTTACCAGTTGTGTGACAGTGGATAAGTTACTTAACCTCTCTGAACCTCATTTCCTCTTCATAGGAATAGGTATAATAAAGCCCACTTTTGTAGGGTTGTTTTAAGAATTTATAAATGTATAAAACACCTGACATATATGGTCAATCTACACACAAACATTATCGGTATTCATTCATTGAATGTTTGCATGCCTGCTGTGAGCACTGGGGATACAAAGATGAATAAAACAAAACACTTGTTCAAGGCCTAAGTCTCCTCAGTAATATGGCAAATGCAGTAACAGAAACAATCAAAAGGTTTGGGGAGCAGCTCAGCTAGAGAGAAGGGTACGATCTAAACATAAGGGAGCATATGACTAGAAACACAAGGTCTAAACACTATGGCTTATGCGGGTGACCACAAGTAGTTGGCTTTCCATTTAATGCAAAGGAAGTCCCCAGCTTATTACAGTAGCTGATGAGAACCTGTCCAAAAGCATACTCACACACCCTGTTTTCTCTTTGACCTCTCCTCCTGCTACTCCCTCTGCTCTCTCCTCTCTTCGGTGTGCTAAACTATTCCCACCCTAGGCTTTGCACTGGCTGTTCCCTCTGCCTGGATTGTCTTCCTCTGTTTATCCAACTAGCCCACTGTCTCACCTCCTTTCATCACTTTGCTCAAATGTTGCCTTTTAATAAAGCCAACCTTGACCACTCTATCAAAAAATGTGCTTATTTATTGTTTGTTGTTTTCTGACAGCACCCACCCACCCCCTCCCATATAAGCTCCATGAGGGAAAGACATTAGTTTTGTTCCCCAAAATGTCTAGGACAGTGGCTGGCACATAGCAGTGTCAAATGAATGAATGAAGTGTGGCTGGAATGTGAAGTCAGGCCAGGAAGTAGAGAGAGGTGAAGCTGGAAAGACGCACAGAGGCTTTGAATGCTTTGGTAAAGAGCTTAGATTTTTATCTGGTAAGTAAGGGGAAGCCATTAAAGGTGAGTGGCAGGTTCAGATCTGCTTTTTAGATAAGTCATTCAGGGAAAAGATTTGAAGGAAATAATGACAGAGCCTTACAGTTAAGAGGCTGTAGCAGCAAATGAGTCATAGAGCAAGATAGGAAAGACCTAAACTAGAGCAGTAGAAATAAGAACGGAAGGGAAGGGATATACCTAAGGCCTAATTAGGAGGTTAAATCAGGCAGGATTTGATAACTGACTTAAAGAGAAAGAAGAATCAAAGATGACTCTTAGGTTTGTAGTATGGGTGACCGGGACCCGTTGAACTAAGTAAGTGAGGTCTAGACTCTGGAGAGGGGGAGGGGCAGGGGAGGTGAAGAGTCAGCTCCATACACAGCCACATACAGTGGTCCCAAGTGTGATTTGTGGAAGAGGAAATTTGGAGCTCAGCAGAGACGTTTAGATGGGGATATTCTTTCTTTCTAGCAAGATTTACATTAATTTTGAAGGGAAAACAACTTTCATTTCAAACATTCAAATTTACTTCCAAAAACAGCAGGCATTAAAACACAGCTATGTTTCTTAATTGAGATTTTATATATCTGTATACTATATATATTTGATATTTTTTCCCAAGATAGCAAAAAGAATGTGATTTTTTTTTTTTTTTTGAGAGGTGGGGGTAATTTCATTGATTCTTGCTCCAGACTTCATTTTTTTGTTGGGAGATTTTTAGCTAACTGCCACAAAAAAAAATCATAATTTCCTCCCCCAAAAAAGTTACCATGTTTGGTTGTGAAATAAGTAGTGATATAATAATACAAAGAACTTACCCTTTCATTTTGTAAAAGTATAAGGGGGAAGTTAAAGAAATTCAAAGGCAATATTATATATTCACAAATCTGAGGAAATACTTTAGAAATGACATGTAATTTGTGGAGGTTACTAGCACAACATACGATTGAAGCAAGTTGGGATTTTTTTTTTGGGGGGGAAAGGGGAACAGGGCTTTATTGGGGAACAGTGTGTACTTCCAGGACTTTTTTCCAAGTCAAGTTGTTGTCCTTTCAGTCTTAGTTGTGGAGGGTGCAGCTCAGCTCCAGGTCCAGTTGCCATTGCTAGTTGCAGGGGGCACAGCCCACCATCCCTTGGGGGAGTCGAAACCGGCAACCTTGTGGTTGAGAGGACACGCTCCAACCAACTGAGCCATCAGGGAGGCAGCTCAGCTCAAGGTGCCATGTTCAATCTTAGTTGCAGGGGGCAGAGCCCACCATCCCTTGTGGAACTACGAGGAATTGAACTGGCAACCTTGTGGTTGAGAGCCCACTGGCCCATGTGGGAATCGAACCGGCAGCCTTCGGAGTTAGGAGCATGGAGCTCTAACTGCCTGAGCCATCGGGCCAGCCCTGAAGCAAATTGTTTTATGAGCTTTCTCTTCTCCCTAATCAAACCTCTATCTAAAGCATGGAAGAAGAGACACTATATTATCATTTAAAATTAGAAGTAGGAGGAAATGTAAATTGTTTCACTTCAGTTATTATTTATTGAGCATTTACTTTGTAGGCACTGTGCTAGGCAATTGTCCAAGCTTTACCTGGTTTCCTCTTCCCATTGAAGGAACAGGTGGTAAAACAACAACAAAACAGGACTTAGTTGAGCAACGTGCTACAGGTCATTTTGCCATCACGTGGTGGAGACATCTTTTAAGAAATGGGAAAAGATTTTTTTTCTTTCCAAGATTCAACCAATTATTTGTTGCAACTTGTTTTGACCTGTTAACAGATGGGGACTACGCAGGCACTTCATTGTGAGACAGTCTGTTTCACAGGTTGCTACTGTAACCAAAACCTAGCAAGTCCGGCACTTGAAAAACTGTACTACGTATGTACAAGTTTGGACAATTAAGTTTGCAAACTCATCCTAGAAAAAGTGCTACATACTTCACTGCTGAATATCATTAGGGTCACCTTCGAAGTATTCCCCTTGGGAAGTTATGCACCAATGCTAGTGCCAGTGAGTTTCAAAGCAATTCTGGAACTCTTTTTCTGGAATGGCCATCAGAGCTGTCATTGTATTACCCCTGATGTCTTGAATGTCATCAAAATATTTTCCTTTCAATATTTCCTTTATCTTCGGGTAAAGAAAGAAGTCATTGGGGACCAGATCAGGTGAGTAGGGAGGGTGTTCCAATACAGTTATTTGTTTACTGGCTAAAAACTCCCTCACAGACAGTGCCATGTGAGCTGGTGCATTGTCGTGATGCAAGAGCCATGAACTGTTGGCGAAAAGTTCAGGTCATTTTCGTCTAATTTTTTCACTCAGCCTTTTCAGCAAATAGTAAACTTGACTCACTGTTTGTCCAGTTGGTAGAAATTCATAATGAATAATCCCTCTGATATCAAAAAAAATGTTAGCAGCATCGTTACAACAAGTTCTCAGACCTCATATAATAACTTTGTTATATAAATAAAAAACAAATGAATGGTCAAAGTCCATGATAGTTGATCCGAGAACTGTTTCCACAGTGTTAGTAATAACTGTTTTCAATGTTCTGCAATATTTTCTTTCTAAAGGTGACCTTATTACTTAGGACTACGGCGAGAATGTTTTTTAACTCCATAGACAGTAACTAGCTGCGGTAAATAGATAATAAGTGAAATAGAAGTTGTGTCCAAGCACACACATTGGACTGTTAGCTGGGCCTGGGTTTCACCCACTCACTAGTTCATCCTGGACCGACCACAGAGCTCTCTCCCTACACTTCTTCTGAACTGATTCTACTCGTCACCGACAGATTAGAGGTGAGATGGAAGCCATCATCAGTTTATTTTTTAAACGGGCACTGTTTCCTAGGATGCATAACAAACTAGTTTCGGTGGCCTTTTACTGACTCTAAACAAACATACTACGTGGAGGACTTTCCTCCTCAAAACCAAATTACCAAGCACCGCTCAGAAGGTGAAGCACCACTGCTTTCTACTGTTGATCGCGATCCTACCCGCTCTTGTAATTCGCAGAACGTTTTATGGACCTGCAAATTCAGTGTTACCTGCAAGCGAGAAATATCGGTTTCCCAGCCCCTCTTCTCCGGTAGAGAGCACCCCGGGTCAGCCCCTCCCCTCCCCCCTCCCCCCCCTCACCCGCCACGAGAACTTGCAACCCTTATTTCTTTAGAACGCCTCCCTTCTGTACCAATCACCTCAAAATCCTTTTATTTAAAAATCAAAAAGCAAAACCCACGCTAACGCTCGGGTGTCAACTCCCAGTGCAGAAAGTGAAAGTGGGCGCCAGGCCCGGCTGCTGGCGACGCTCGCGTGCTGGGGATGGGGGCGGGAAGCGAGGACGTAGGGCCCGTCACGTGACGCTCGGCTGCCCAATCCAAGCGGAGACCGGGCCTGGGAAGCTCTTCTGTCAATGAAAGTTGTCATTTGCGCTGTTACTACCTCAACGCAGAGTAAGGAGGGCTTTGTACCTCCTTCCGCTTCAGGTACCCCCACCTGTCGACAGCAAGAGTCGGACATTCCTAAATCTGGCCTCCTGGGCACTGTGCACAAACACTTTAACCAGACGCTGCCTACTTACTGGGCGGTACAGAGCCTCTCCTTTCAGGTGTGTCTCTAGGTGGGCCCAGGAAGGATCCCGGGCTCAGTTCCCTCTGGTTTGTTTTCTAGGGAGGGAGCTAGGTACGCCTACTTTCTCCAAATCAGAAATGCAAAGTGGTAATTACAGCCTGAAGCCTTTGGGCCCCAACATGCGACCCGGGGAGTCCCGTGGTCGCCACTTTTTCCAATTTGACAAGAGGGGACCCTTGAGCCCCTGGAAAACAGGACAGATACCGTAGATGCAGACGTCAGTCCTTCTTTTACAATATTTCAAATGACTGAATATTTTCTCCACTGGAGTCTTTATGCTTAATTCAGTATCTTAAACGATTTAAAATAACAGAAGTCCTAACTTGGATAAAGTTTTGCCCTTTCAAAGACTTCTGGGAGCCTGAACTGTAGCTTCTCGGTTTCTACCCCAATATCCACCACGGAGGGAAAAAAAAAAGCTAGTTTTCCTAAACTCGGTAACAATAGAACTGGTTTAATCCACCTATGGGTAGGCAACCCCCAACCCGAAGCCCTCCTTCACACTCCAACCTGCCCCTAGGTATGTTTGTGTAATCAGACACTGATTGTAGCTGCATTGCCTTTTCTCCCCGGGAAAGCTAAGTTTGCATTCATTGAAGTTGCTTCTTTCCTAAATTGATTTAGGCGAGCAGAGAAGATGCTACTCGGAAGATAGCTGGGATTCATTCCTGCTGGACGTCTTCTGGAGCGGGCTGTGCTGCACAGGTGTGCGGGTTATGGCAGTTGCAATAAGGTCTTTAAAACGTTACGTGTGCGATTTTAGAAAATAGATTTTTGAAGAATCAAGACTATGGTAGCAAGATAGATAGATAGATAGATAGATAGATAGATAGATAGATAGATAATTTGGGCTTGGATTTTAGTGAAAAGAATCAAGCCCAGGGTTAGGGACAGTAAGAAGAGTTGATTTGGGGCTCTGCTCTTGTTTAAACTGTAAACTTTGGCCATTGTTGGTAGTCATCGCTCTGGCATTAATTAGTCTGTATTTTAAAACTGTGGAAAGAAAGAAGAACGTTAGAATGGATCATTTCGGTTTGTTTGAAGGCTAGAATTCCGTGTCACCAACTTGCAGGGGGAATGAAATGCAGAATCGGATACACCTTATTTTTGGAATGTTAACTATACATTTTCCGAGTTTATGAAATGCGAAGAGAAGCAAGGATGTCTACGTTAGCTGAACAAGGGTAACAGCATTTATTAATCTCCAGGGTCGGAAAAGCTGCGACCAAAGTTTTAAAAAGCGCTGGGATTGTGTCGAGGGGGTGAGGAGCGGGAGCGGCTGGGGCTGGGGCTCTCAGCGGCGGGGTGGTGGGCGCTGTGAGGAGTAGATCATCCACGGGAGACGCCGTGGGAGGCCAGGGGGTCGAGGTAAGACGCCGCCCTACGGGGATGCGGCTCCGGAGAGACTCTTCCCCCAGGGTCATTGTTGAAGAAGCAAATTCCGTAGTGACTTCTGAGCTCAGTGTGTAGGCTACTAGCGGCTCTCCATTGGGCTGTATTAGCCTAAATTGCGTAATTAAAAAAAAAAAAAAAACCTGCAGCGCCGCTTCCGCTGAAAGATGAGCATGAACTTGTGACTTTGCGGAGATAGCTTCTCAATTACGCACCTTTTCTCCGAACTCCAGCTCCTTTATTGAAACTCGCTCACCACCACCACCGCCACCCAAAAAATAGAAGGGGAAGGGATGAGAATTACCAGAATGTTGTGTTCATTTGGACGAGATGAGAAGGAAAGAATTAGAGGTCCTGACATCTGGCCGAGAGGACTCTCGAAATAGGTTTTGCCTTGATCATTTTGTCTCGAGGTGCGCGGGCCCCAGGAGAAGGGGCTTGTGCAGGACGGGCTTCCTGAGACATCCTTGCCCCGAAGCCTCTGTGCGGTCACAAGCATCAGTCCTGCTTGTAACGTCCTGAGCGTAGCTTTCTTGGGGCAGATTTAGCGGTGTGGACGGCTGGGTGTGTACATTGGAAGATAATTTTCAGCGCGCCAGTCTGAGACTGCGTGAGGAAGGCGATCCCGCCACCGCCCTCGAGTCAGGGCCGGGTGTCGCGCCCTTCGTCCCAGTCGGGTGACAGTGGGCAGGGCAGAGGAGGCTCCGCAGATCTCGGAGCATCCCGTTGTTTTGAACTTTTTGGCTGGGTGAGAGGAGGGCCCCTGGTTGAGAGGATTAGAGTGCGCTTTTTCTCCTGCCTAGCAAAGTGCCTAACTCCACAACAGCCGCGCACTCCCCTTTCCGATTTTGAAAGCCAGAGAGGTGCTTCAAACGCAATCGCTGCGGATTGACAGTCTAAGCTTGTCGCCCAGTCTCATCGTCCTTCCCCCACCTCCCCGCTCCACCTTCTTTTAGAGTTCCAGGCAAGTCTGTAGGTTGGGCTTGGGCGGAAGAGGGTCTGGGCAGGTGCCACCTGGAGGCACCTACCCGGTGCTGTCACGTTCTCCTTGGAATCAGTGAACCACCGACTGCCTCTCCCTTTCATAACAGGGCTGGGCATGTTAACTCAGCCGCGTGGGCACTCCGGGCGACGATTCCGTAAGGTTTTTGTTTCTTTTTTTCTTTTCTTTTCAGCAGAGCTTTCTAGGAAAAATATTTATTTTTTTTTTTTACGTTTTAAATATTTTGATGTGCATGGAAACGAAAAACAAAATTTCAAAACAGGAGGGAGGAACGAAAGGAAAAAGTCTGACTTGGACAGGAGGTGTTTTTACTTAGCTGTCACTGATGAAACGACCACTGTGAGAGACGGAGGAAGAGCGTTTCAGAAGAGAATTGGTAGAGTAAAACCTGTAGTTGTAATGTAATAGGAAAGCTACTAGTGGGGAAAACAATAAAATGCACAGTAGGTGCACCACACAGATGGTTTGAGAAGCTCTGCTTCCACCCAAAGCCTTGGGGAGAAAAATATACTTGGTTCTTTTCACAGTATTACATCTTCTTTTGAATTAAACTTTCTTTTTAATCAGCCAATTGGACTTGGTTCCTTAATTTGGAGACACAATGAAGTTTCTAACATATGTAGTCAGCCACAAAATCTGATCCAAAATAATATGTAGATTTAATGTCAAGGGACATCTCTAGTTTATAAGGCCTGAAATTAAAATATAACATTTTTAAACACTGGTACTAAAACACAGGGAAGCATAATTGTTTCAGAGTCTTATAGTAACACCATTTCCTTACTCTGTTGAAAAGGCTTCAGTAGAATATGGCCCCTCTCCTCTCTCATTCCAATACCTCTTTATTCAAACTTCATTTCTTTCCGATCAAAAAAACATCTTGGGAAATTCTACTTTAAAAATATTTCCTGATTTTGAAAAGCAAGACAGGGTGAAATCCTTAAAATACCACACAGTCCTGACTGGATTATACAACTCCTTTTCTCATAACCTAAGTGTGTTAGAGAAGATGCTTAAGCAGCAATTGATCTAAATATAGTTTTTAAACAGTCATAATTTAATCTGAATGAATGTTGTCAAACTTCTAGTACACTGAAATATAAACATAAAGGTCAAATTCTCTATAATAATTGTCATAAAGGTGATAATCCTGGTTCTGCATGAAGTGAAAGTTAATTAAAGATTGATTATTTCTATTGAACATGCAACATTAAGACAAATTATTAAGTGAGATTCCAAATACATCCAGTTCTTAATTCTTATGGTATCATGCCTATTAAGCTCTCTAGGTAGTAGTATATTAAAGATTTATCATTGTAAATTATCAGCTTCCTACCGGTAAGCATTTGAAAGAAACAGAAAGTTAACGTTTTCTGTAGCATCCAACCCCTTCCCTGCCAAAAACCTTATGGTTTGGACTGTATTTTAATGTTTACCATGTTTTGAAACATATTTGGTTTTGAACAAACTTTAGCCTGTGTGCAAGATAACTTATCATCCTTTAGTAAATCTTTATGGCTATTTTAAACAAAAGTTTTTGAAAAGTTAATACCAAGAGAGAATGTTACAAACTGAAGTCTGTATCTTTTTGGGAGCCCATATTTATTTGAGTCTTTGGGTTTATAAGTGCATTTCATGTTATAGTGACATCTTTGAAGGGGACATAGGGCTGATACTATCACCACCTTTTGAAAGAAAGAGGACTAGAATCCTGTCGTTGTTTTTGCTGGACTGTCTCCTAAGTTGGAGTCACATCACCAAGATTTGGGTTTGCCACATTTAAGTAAATATGAAAATAAATACTGGCCTTGCAAACACTACTGCTTATTTCCCCGTTTCTTTTATGACTGATTCTTTCACTTTCCTGCCTTGCTCTATACTTTCACACTATACACTTATGGGCTGCTGGGGAATTCTGAGCAGTAAAAATCTTCTTGAAGGGCAACCTAATTTAAATGACAAACATGTATTGAGCACCTATAACAAGGGGTGGGGTAAAAGTGGAAGATAAGGAATCCAGTGTTTACAAATAAAAATGCCCCACAAATAATCATAAGGTACTTGGATGGATGGATCACATTACTTTCCCTTCAAATTCTTTTAATAGCAGTATTTTAAATTTTGTACTAAGTAACTTCTTCTAGCTGTCTAAATTGTTCTTGACTTTTGTCATGTAATCGTGGAAAGCCTGAAAATGGGCAGGGATTATAATATTTTTAAAAAATCATTTCTCTCAGTTTGTTCTCTTCTTTAATACCAGTATACTTGCTTAATAAATAGTACAATTTTAATCCTTTCTAAACAAAATTACTTATTTGTTCTTTAAAGCTAATGATATTTCTTAATTGCACTTGGTTAAGAGTCTCATCATATTTGGGCAACTGTCCAGTTTTACCTCCTTAACTAGTTAGAGGTGAAGTTTCCCTAAGTACTGCTATCAGTCCACTTACAAGCCTTTTCCAGTGGAAGTAGGTTGAAGAGGTTGTCCTTAGAAAGCTTGTTGTACTCTCCATATTTATAAAAGGGATTTTGAAGTATTTCTTTACCTATTGCAAATTACAAAATGATTGACGGCCTTACCACCTACTGGAAAATAAAAGGAGAGCTCTCTGGGCTTGGCAATGGCTATTTGGAGGAGAGCTTCCAGAGTGTGTATTGAAAAAAGGAACCAAACGATCTGTTTCAGTAGTGTTTTATTGTTGGGTAATTAAATATAATGTTTTCTTGCCCTTCAAAAGTGTACCTTAATTCCAAGGAGTTTTTTCTTTCAAGATTTTAGCCACATTTTCCTGTAACCTTTAAACAGTTCCATAAAGAAAGTTGCTTGTGTAAGCAGTGGAAGTCTTTGTACACCAAGTCGAATGACTTTCAACAGTTGTCGGAGTAAAATATGTAGTAGGTTTTCCCTAATGAAATTTTGAATATGGTTCTATGAATTCTAATACAATCTGTGGATAATATATGAACAAAAGCATGTGTGTTAAACATTACCATTGCAGAAGCAAAATATTTTGTTTCTTTTGACCTTAACACTTTAAATGTTAGTAATAGTGAGGATCATTGCTTTAAAGAAAAGATCACTGCACGTAGTATTTATTCACATCTGACAATTAATAATCAATGTTTTGTAACTAATTCACTTAGTAAAATAGTACTGGATGCTCAGGCAGAATTTAAAAACTGGTTGTTAAGAGTTTAGGAATATTCTGTTAGAAAACAGTATGCTTTGGCTGATTTCTATTTTACATTAATGTACATAATTATAAACTACAAGGAGTTTGGATCTATGAATTTTAAGTTCTTTTATTACAAATTTAATTTGCATCTGGCTGTGGTTTTCTAACAAGTTTGTTATTGTATATTAACATTGCGGCCTCTCACAGCATTTCACACTTGAAATATTTCTGAGTTGTATTTTGAGGCCATCAAACTTGAAGTTTGCGGCTAAATATTAAACCTCTTTCATTTTTTAAATTAATAAGGTATTTTAAATAATGAGAAGACACATACTTAAAAACTTTTTACATACTCTAAAAAACATTTTAGAACACTTGAGATTTGATAATAAATATTTTCTTGTTCCTAACATAAATTAGTGTCAAAAATGCAACATTTTGTTGGATAAGAAGTTTAAATTGTTAATAAACCCATGAGTAAAATGGATACACTGAGTAGTCTCCCTCTGTATCTTTCACAGTTAATTTTATATTATTTAAATTCCCACTTCTCCCAGGATTTCGGATCTCAAAATCTCTTTTGAGTAAGGCTCAGGGAAGCCAGTCCACCTGGTTTAAAATTAAATGACATTAATTCCCAATTTTTTCAGTACTTCCTTCATCTCATGTCTTTTATTTGTCAGCCCAAAACTGTTAGTCAACTCTCATCAAAAGGAAACTTTTTGTCGTTTATGATTCTGCCTCTGCCAGGCTGGTATCATCCATCTTCCCTTATTGGGTTATTACAGATCAACCTGGCTATGGTTTTGCATTGGCATTAAAAAAAACTAATAATGCACATGTACTTTTTCATTCAAATTAGAAAATGCATTGTGATCAACTAGAACAAAATTAGTACACTAAAGTGACACATAATGCTTTCATTTGCGTTAAACTAGAGCAAGACATCAGCTTCCGGATAGTTTCTGGTTAGTGTGATTAGGTGGAAGCACTGTACCTTCGAACCAGAGAGAATTAGTGTCCCAAGTACACAGCAGACCCAGGCCCTTCCAAACACTTCTCCATTTGGAACTTTTCTCCTGCTGGTCTTTCTCCCCAGCTCTACTTAATAAAATGCTGTCTGCTCTGACAGTCCAGCATAGACTGGATTCCTAGGGAATCTTGTTCAGCCAGTGGCAGCCCTTCTGTGGACCTCATTAAGTGTGTTGGTACTTCTAGGTACTTGCCTTGCATTCAGTTCTCTGAGATTTGAATGGCACTATGTGATGGGCTCAAGTATACCAATGCAGGCCTTCCAATCCTGTCCCCAAGTAATGTGGCTCAGGGCCTTGAGTGCAGTAGAAACAGACTTGGAGCCAGTGTTTACCCACAAGCTTATGTAACATTTGGAATTACTTAACTGTGCTGCCTTGGTTTCTCTATCAGTTAAATATGAGGAGTCGAGATGAAATGATATTTGAAATAATATCCAGCTTAACTTCAAGAGTTACAGAGTGTTTTCAGAGTATCTTTTTTTAACTTATGTCATTTTTTAAGGTAGGATAAAATATATGACTTTCCTTTACTTATGTATTTTAACTGTACCAAAAAGTATAGAGAATAACATAACCAGCCTATCTCCAAAGTACTTATCTCTGTGTACCTATCTTCATGACACATAAAAGCTATCATTGCTTCCGCTTTTACAAATATAAACATTTTATATGTTAAAATCTCCTTGTCTTTCCATCTCCTTTTCCTTCCTTGCTAACCAAGGTTATTCCCATCCATGCGTTTTAGACTTGCTACATTTGTATGTATTCATAGTTTGTTTTGCTTATTTAAAAACGTGTCACAAATAGCATGTTTTATACATGTGTTCTTTTTGACAAAACATTATGTTTTTTTGAGATTTACTCACATTGATACATGTTTTGGTTCATTCCATTATCAATGCTGTAATATTCCACTAATGGACATGCCATCATTAATTAAGCTATTTTGTAATGTTTGCTAGTTCAAATGATGCTGCTGTGAAAATCTCATGCATGTCTTATTGCACACAAGTTAGCTGTCTCTCTAGAGTACTATATTCAAATGGAATTGTAAGACCATAAGCAATGTATATTTCCAGCTTTGATAAATATCACTAAATTGCTTTTCCAAATGGTTGCACCAGTTTACATTGCTACTAACAAGTGAGAATTTCTGCTGGAACTATATTGTCACCAACACTTGAAAAGGTCAAACTTTCAAATATTTTCCCACTTTAGACAGGTATAAAATGATGACTCACTGTTTTAAATTATGTTTCACTAACTGCTAGTGAGACCGAACATCTTTTCATTGTTTGTTAAACATCTGGATTTCCTCTGTTTTGAATTGCTTGTTTTATATTTTGCTTCTTTTAAAATTTTGGGTGGGTCATTTTTTTTTACGATTTTCATTCTTTTTCTGTTCTGGATTCTAATTCCTTATTGGTTATGTTTGCTGTAAAAATAGTTTCCTGATCTGTGGCTTAGCCAGGCATTGTTTATGGTGTCATTAAAAATGCATTTTTATGGGGGTGGCTGGGTAGCTCAGTTGATTAGAGAGCAGTGCTCTTAACAACAAGGTTGCTGGTTCGATCCCCACATGGGCCACTGTGAGCTGTGCCCTCCACAACTAAATTGAAACAACTACTTGACTTGGAGCTGATGGGTCCTGGAAAAACACCCTTAAAAAAAATGCATGTTTTATTTTATTTTGTATTTTTAATTAAGATATAATTGACACATAACGTTGTATGAGTATTACTTTTAGGTGTACAACATAATGATTTTATATATGTGTATATTGTGAAATGATTACCACAATAAGTTTTGTTATCATCCATCACCACCCAGTTTTCATCTCTTATGATGAGAACTTTTAAGATCTACTCTCTTAGCAACTTTCGTATATATATAATACAGTACTGTTAACTTTAGTCACCATGCTGTACATTACATCTCCAGGACTTATTTATCTCATTCTTGGAAGTTTGTCCCTTTAACCACCTACCCCATTTTGCCTACCCACCAGCCCTGTCTCTGGCAACCACCAATCTGTTTTCTGGATCTATGTGTTGTGGGGTTTCTTTTAGATTCCACACGTAAGTGAGAGTTTTATTTTTAATCTAGTGAAATATATTAATCTTTTCCTCTAGAGTTTGTGCTTTTGACTTTTGTTTAAGAAATGTTTCCTTAGCCTGAAGTCATAGGTGTAGTTCCCATGTTTTCTTTTCAGTTTCGAAAAGTTTTACTTTGTTTTTAATCTACCTAAAATATATTTTTGTGTTTGGTATGAGGTAGAAATCTGTTACTCCTCCTAAATGGATATCTAATTGTCCAAGCACCCTATATTAAATGACCCATCCTTTCCTTATACCTGTAAAATGCCACCTCCATCATGTATGAGATTCACCCATATATATGTGTGTGTCTCTTTTCTTTGGTCTACTTGTTATCCTTGGGCCACTACAGTGAAGAAAAGTGCTTTCTGTCTTAACATCTGTTAGGGTAGGTTCCTCCAACTATGTTTTCCAAAATTGTGTTGGTTATTCTTGGCATTTTGCTCTTCCATATGGACTTCAGGGTCAGTACATACATTTTTTACAAAGTGGAAAAACATTATAAATTTTTTTTTAGATGCTAATACCCACAAATAACTTTCTGTGGAATTTCAAGCTGGAAATATTTATTTAATATTTAATAAGTTTGGGATTTTCATTGAAATGCATTATGTACTCTATTGATAGTAAACTAACTTCAAACCGACTGCTGAATTTGGCTGTCGTGAATTTTGGTGCGTGAAGAGTTGGAAAAGTTAATTTAGTTTTTTAAAAATCTGAGTTTGACTAAGCTGAAGAGTGGTTGGAAAAAAAAAGAGAGTTTTGTTTTCTTAAGTAGCATCTGAATTGAGATGTAGAGGTAAGGCCAGGTAATCGCTTTCTTTTCTCCTTTTGTCATTAAGTCGAGAGAGAACAATGGGTGTTATTTGAGAGCTGCCCTTCTAACCTTTGCTGCTCTTAAAATGCCTTCAGGTCACATCACAAGTTTCTTAGTGCTGTTTTAATTTTTTAATTTAATGTTTAACTGCAGAGAGAATGGCTTAGAAACATTTATCTTGTTGAGCTGCAGGGAAATGGTTAGATAATGGTTTCTGTTGGTGACAATAAGGGATTTCATAACATGTTTATTTTGGGGAGTGATTAAAAGAGGATTGACAAAGTTTTATTTAATTGGACATTCATTTCTTTGAATTCTTTCATCCTTAAGGCATCCAGTATTGTAAATGACTTTGAATATTAAAAAGCAGGAAGATGTCTAGGGCTTTGATTTTTAAAATGTGTTCTACTTTATACAAACTTAGAAAATACTTTAGATTATCTTTATTGAATACAGATTTACATCATAGTTTTATAAGTATTTTGAGGGTTTTTTTCTAACTTATCCACTGGAAGAAGAAATGATACTTAAAACATTTAGTTTATTCCATTCTATAATTTACTACAAACTGTCCCTAGACGCATCTGGGCATACCTATGGAGAGTACAGTTTCTGGTTCATAGTCCTGAGTTTTCTCAATTTCTCATCCATTTTCCGTTGTGAACTTTACTTGGCCTTTTTCCTCAGTTGTGCGTGGCCAAGAGGAAAAAAAACAAAAACAAAACATAACAAAAAAAACAGCCATTCTCCTTTGGAGACTTCAGCAGGATTACATATTATGGTGTACAGGAGTTTTTACTTTATTATAACGTAATGGTGTTAGTTTATGGTTATCTTTCATCCTCTCTCTTTTTATGTTAGTTGGTTTAGTCCAAGTTTAGTAAAGATTAAGATATACCTAGTCAGAGAATTCCTTTACAGGTACACATAAGAACATGTAGTTAAAATTGAAGATTATTGTTCATTTATTCATTAACTCATACATATACATACATATTATGAATACAGTGGTCATATAATTTATTGTCCATGGTAAGCATGACACTTTTGACGGTCACAGGACGTATTAGGAACAACAAACACAAAGGAGGGTCTTCCCTGGCAAACTATCAGGAGCTGACCACTGTGTATCATGCTTGCTACAATCCGGAAGTTTTTAAATAACCTAGTTAACTTTCTCAGGATGGGAAAGAGTTGATTAGAAGGAAGGGGGGAAGGCTTTTGTATAGTCACTGCACCTTTTAATATAAAACAAACACCCAGAGACTGCAGGTTTATTGGGTGCTAAGTGTGCCCTGTCTGTAATCTGCTGGTTTCATTGAATTCTCATACCCTGTCTTGGTCCTGCTTTTCTAGAAATTGTGTCTCTACCTTCCTTCCTTAATATCCTTAGACATTTTTTAAATTGAGATATAATTAACACAGAACATTGTATTAGTGTTAGATATACTGTAGACCTTTTTAAAAATTATCTTTAGCTTTTGCATTTCTTTTATTTTGGACCAGTAACATACTTGTGGTCCTAGTCTTTGTTACTATTTTTATTATTTTATAGTTAAATTAACTAGATTTCCAGACCATTCTCTAGGCAAAATCGTTTAGTTCTTTCTTTTGATCACTTAAGAAGAAGGCCTCCTAGAAGTGCATGTGCTTTTCATTCTCCCAATTGCTCAAGTCACAGGTTTTGTAGGTGGTTTTTGGATTATAAAGAATCTGAAAGGAGCGCAGACTTTATCATCTCAGGTCTGGATCTTCCCAGTTTTTGGACACAGGTACGCAGGACTCTCAAGGCAGAATAGCTTTGTGTGCCTGTGTTCCGGCATTGCTGCTTTGACCTTTGTCTTTTCCTCCAAAGGCAGAGTGGTGAGATGGAGGAAGGGATTGCCCTTTCCTTGTGTAGCAGACAGGATGATGGTAGGCAGTGTGGACTGTTTTAGAGAGTCAGTTTGTTTTTGTGGGTAGTACTCCCCCCCCCCCACCTTTTCTGAAATCTATACCCAACAGTACAAAATATGGGAGTGTGTGTTTGCTGGTAGTCAGATCAAAGGTTGCTAGGGGGTTAAACTACCTGAAAAGGGAAAGGAGCTAGAGTAGCTCTCTGCAGCCTGACCTCTTCACTCTCTCATTGTAACCAAGTTTTTGATAGGCAACTAGAGAGAAAGCCACTGGGTATGACCTTGCCAGGTGCTTCTGAGATGGAATGTGTGTATCTGTGTATGGATATGGTAAATTTGAGCTATTGGAGGTAAAAAAAAAAAAAAAAAGACAGTAACATATATGCTAACATAAATATTGAAACAGATCGCTTATCCTTCATCAGAGCCCCTTGGTTTAGAATCCTTTTGTTCAGCGATAATGAATGTAACTATTGACTAATATTGTTTAAAAGATTGGTATTTGTGGCACCAAGGGTAAGCGTAACCTGAGTAACTTCTTGACCCTTTGCAAATATTTACAGCTTGAAAGAATATAGTTTGACAAAAGAGCCAAGTGATTTTGTAGTGGTTTACTTTCTGGTTGTCCTACAGTTCAGAAGATACCTTATCTGGGGAAAAAAGAAGGTTTTGCTTGTGGAGGTGTAATAGATTATTCTAAACCTCATTCTTTTCCTTTAAAGGTTACTGTATTATTGCTTTATTGTTTTCAAGTTTTTGGAAACACAAAGCCTAGATGATTTTTTTTTTTGGCACTTTAAAGTCATTTATACATTTTGGCATTGTGATTAAAAATATGTGATCAGCATAAAACTACCTTTTCTTAGAATAGATGTGTAGGTAAAACTATCCTATGAACTTGTCAAAACGACTGTTAGAAATGATATATGTGTGAAAAGGTGAACAACTTCCGTCAAATAAACGTTTTTATGGAAATAATGAACTCCTTGCTAGTTTTCCTCTTCCAGTTTATGGTTCTTCTAATAACGTCATAAGTTTACAACAGGACTGATACCTTAATTTCCCGGTCCCTTTGTACAGTTAAGTGCTGGCTGGAGTCTTCTCAAAGCTGAGAGAATGACACATTCAAGGAGTCTTTGACAGTGTTTAAACACCTCTTATCAAAACTTAATTTCCATGAATGATTGATTTTGGCACTTGATGGAAGGCTGAAGAATGTTCAATTACCCCATTTTCATGTGCTAATGAAGCCAAAAGTGACTTAAAGGGATTTCTTTACACTGTGGCAGCCTGTTTGGATATGCACATGACTTCTTAGGTTTCTCTCCCAGGGTTTGTCTCTACTAAATAGTTTTTTTATTGAGTAACTGTGGCTAATCTGTCTGCTTGGCCACAGGACTTGGCCTTCCTCTGCCAAGCGGACTCTAATTAGTGAAGCTGTCAAACTAGGTGTTTAATTTCAGGAGAACTTATTTTGTATAAATCTTCCAGTAACTTGCAAAATCAATGAGGTTTAGATTTTCTGTTTGTTCACAGGCACTCTTTGGATATTAGGTTTTGAGGAAAATCAATATGGAAAACAATTTAAATTAGAAAAAAAAAAAAGCAACTTGAAATTCCAAATTTTGGGTTTAAAAGCTTGACCACTAGAATCAAAATTTCACAAACTGCACTAGAATTTTTATTAAAACATTTAGTCCAAGCTTGGCTGGAAGTACAAAATTTAAGAATTTCCTGCCCTCCTTTTTGAGGGGGGGATTGAATGAGGGAGAAGAAAAGTTGCACTATTGGAAAATACTTAAGATTCTCCCCACTAAAATATATATTGTTGGTGGATTTAAATATTGATGATAATGCTACATGTTGTTTTATAATCATCTTCAATACAATTTTAGTAATAGAAACCAGAAAGCTTTAGCTTTAGATGTCCTTAACGATTGAAATTCCCATGGGGTTTCTAATTTTGTGGATTCCAGAAAGGTTATTTCTCTGGCCTCTGAAGACTTCTGAGGCCTGAAGTAAGTCACCAACTGGAGTTGTGACCCCAGATGAGCCACTTCTAGCCTCTTAAGTTCGAAACAACAACAGTCCTCATCCAAACTGCTTATTACTTCCTCACAGGTTCCACTTCCTTCTGATGAAGGTGTCTGATTCCTCCAAGCATGGAAAGTGCTGTATTCCTGGGAGATCAGATCCTTGTTTAGATTGAGGCAGTCATGTTGTGTGTAAACACTTAAGCCTCTCTCCTTATGGGTGTGTTCAGACTAAACCAAGACTGATGGTGTCTTTTCTTTCTCTTTTACTTTTCCTCCTCGGTATGGATGGTAAGACTGACTTTTCTACACAACAATTGAGTGGTTGATTACTGACGCCTGGCATACATATCCTTACTTTTGCAGAAAGGGGAAGCATGTCAGGGAAAAGAGGCTGCTTTGCTCCCTCAAAGGACCCTTGCCTAACGAACTTGCAATTGTGAATATATAATAAATTTGCCATATGGGGTGAACCTAATCTCTCATTAAACTGTAGCTAGAGATTCTCTGAAAATGTCATTTAACTTTAGATATCATTCCATCATTGTACTTAGAAGACACCTTCCCTTTTCCTCCATCCTCCAACTAGTTAGTTATTCCCACACCATCCCCCCACCAAAAAAAAAAAAAAAAAAAAAAACAGGGAAGAAAATAAGACCATTACCAGCTATCACCAACCCTCTGGGCTTTTGTGGTACACGTAATGGAGAACTGAGCCTCCTGTTTTGCCAGGTGAAGGCCTATCCTGGTCCCAGCCACCCCTTGCTTCCCCTCAGTAGCTGCCGGTCTGCTCCCTACACAGCCACGTGTTGTAGTGGAAAAGAGAATTAAACCGGAAGGCAGGACTCCTCATCACACCACAGCACAGCAAAATCATCTCATTCCCTGAGCAAGGGGGTGTGTTGGTAAGTTGCAAATGTCTAAGGTTTCTTCTAACTCCCAAGTTCAGTGATGGCTTACGCCACTTGCGTACAATTAGGAAGATGTACTAACCAATGATAGCACACTACACTCAAATTAATTATTATTATTTGCAGTTTCCCCCAGGTATTTCACTAGGGCCTAGTCACAATTAGATCTGACCTGTTTTCCTTCTGAGTGATTTCTCTTCTCATTTTTTTCTTAGTTTGCTTCATTACCATTTCACTTGTTATTGAGGAGTTGGTGAATCAAAAACAATTTGAGACAAAGGCAGCTATCATTTTTGTTACAATACTATTTGAGCAGACCGTTCATGTAAAATTATCTGCTCTATCACATCTTCCAAATTATATGTAACTAAAGATGAGGGAGAGATGGCAATTAAAGTTATATCCAAAACTAATTTTCTTGGTACTTTTGATTATCTTAATTTCTTAAGGCTTTTAAACTTTTCCCTACTTCTTTATTCCTTAAGACCGTCTACTACTGACACTCTTCACTTGCGGGTTAGCAAACCAGGGTTTGCCTACCCATTCCTTTTGCCTCGTGCACTGGTCAGCCTTCTTGTATTTTCTTAAGTTTAACTAGTAAAACTTTCTCCAGCTCCAGGCTCTCCCGGAGCCAGGTCTTTCTCCACAATGGTGTCAGCCTAAGCTTCCTAACACAGCAGATGCTACACCCTACGAGGGCGGCAGTCAAGCCTGTCTTTTACCCCATTGCACCCCTTTCACTCACTGGGTGTTTGTTCAGTGAAAAGCGTACTATTTTGATGAATTCTCTTTTTTATCTTCAGAGCCTCTAATGGCTTCACATTATACACAAACTAAACTTCAAGCACCTTAATCCCGCATTCTTGTCAAAGCCTTTTAGGAAATGGCCCCAATGGCTCTCACATAACTCACACTAGTGGGAATTCTTTCCCAGGCTTACCTTCCTTCCTGTCCCAGTGCAGAGCTGGGTGCTGAGCTCTCTAAGGCCTCCCTGTAACTGAGCTGGAGCCCCATCCTTTCCAAATCCTACCCTTTATTTTGCTCCCAGTGTCCTTATCACACCAGTGAGCACTTACTGAATGTTTACTAAGTGCCTGGTGTGGGATACAAAGTAAGTCAACTAGGATTTTCCTCCCTCCCCTGACTAGCAGGCAGGCCGGGATGGGCACCATCAGGTAAGGGGGGGCGGGGGGGGGGTTGTGGTGTTAGGGGATGCTCTGTTCCTGAAGGGAGGGCAGAGACTTGATTCATCCTTGTTTCTCTAGAGCTTTGCCTGCTGCTTTGCTTAAAACAGATGTGTGATTCCTGTCACTCTCTCCCCACTCCCCTCTTGCCTGCCTTGTCTTCCGCTCCCACCAGAACCCCCCACGTAGAATCTACTCCCTTTCAACTCTGCCTTTCACCAAGGTCCAGATCAAATGCTACCTTCTCCATAGAGCTACAGGCAGTACATGGCCAGATACCATCTGTCCCTCTTGAAGATCCCAGAGACTGAACATAAGTCCTCAGTATTCTTCCTTGTGACTGTGTCTTCCCCTGCAGTCGTGCTCCCTTTGCCTGTCTTACTCACCATCTTAATCACCATCCTCTCTCCTAGAACACTTCCGTGAGGGCTCTTATGCAACTTGCTTTTGCCTCTCAGTATAAAGTAAATTCACTTTGACAAAAGATATTTGGAGCAAGGCCCTTGGACAAAATCCTAATGAATGAAATACACCTAAATCATGTATGTGATAATCGGGTTTTAACATGTTACTCAGATGCTTCAAAGTGGATTCATTCTAGTTTCAATTTATAGTGTAGCAAATATTAACATGGATTGTTAAAGGATTACTTGCTCTTTCTCCTGGGCCAGAGAGCTGGATCACACTACAATGAGGACAAATTTTAGAAGGCTACAAACTTACTTGGGTGAGTAATTAGCACTCTTTAGGCAAGTCATTCCCCCGGGATTATGTTTTATTTTTATTTTCCTATGAAATCTCATTTTAAAAATTCACACATATTCAAAACTGTAGTAAAGGGGGAAGAGAGAGCAGAAAATATATTTACATATGTACGTATGGAGGAAAGAAAACACTGCTATCCAGGTGGAGAGCAAAAGGAATCCATGAATCAAGGGTGCATGTAGGGAAGAGGGCACTGAAACTAAAGAAGGAGCTTTAGAAGAGGACAGAGTCCAGGGAAAGCTGCTGAACTTCTGTCACGAGATGTGATTGTCTTTCCTGAATATCGGAATCACCACTATGGCAGGTTAGAATTAGCAGAAGTCCAACAGGCCACTCAGAAAGCTATGGGGTCCCAAAACGTGCCCAATCCCCCTCTCTGAGGAGTACGGTGAGGCTGGTTTAGGCCCTCTGTAAGCTAATTTAGCTTGTATAATTAAGTCTCACAGCTTGAGAAACTCAAGCAACCTGGCAGGGCACTCTCCTGCAGGCGTTTCTAATCCTTTCTTTTCTTTTCCTTAAGGAGCAAAACCTCACTTTTCAAAGAAAAGTTTACTCAGATTCTCAATAAATAACATCTATACGGCAGCTTAATACTACAAATAATATGCATAATAATATAAATGTATTTTATATATTTAAATTTAAAACATGTATTTATTTATTATGCGATGAATCAATTCAACTCCTGTTGAATCCCAAATATGAAATCTATGGTTGTGGATGATAGTTATAACCTTACGTTAGCCTGGGCATCCAATTAATTTTTATATGTTGTTTTGTGTTCACTTTATCAAATCAATGAAAGTATTCCCCAGTTTAGTTCAATTTATCTTAAGACTGATTAATCTTGTTATATCTATCATCAAGTTCTTTTTTTTTAATTTTCCTTTTTTTATTTCTAATTTCAAGGTCTAAAAAAGTACCCAGAACGTACAAGTGCTAACAGCAGAGCTATCTGCAGCATGCCACTTGTGGACCTGTGTTATCTCAACATGCCTGGTGTGTCAGCAGTGCCTTTGTAATTGCACAACTCCCTTTTGGCAGAGAATCTGCATAGGGCAATGCCCCGAGCTTTTCCTAGGAGCTCATGGAGCTCAGACTGTGGGAACGGGAGGTCCATTCACATAGCTTTACATGCATGGACTTGCTCAGGACTACATTTTTAAAAAGACCCATGCAAAGCGAGTGGCCTTCTAATCAGTACCACACGTCTGAGGATTTCAGCCGCAGTCACAGTGTAACAGCAGATCCAGCCGGCAGAGCCCGTTTGAAAACTTGCTCTGGTACACTGGCCTTATTTATCCCCACGTAGTATAACTTCTCATTTGTATTGTCCTCTCTCATTTCATCTTTTTGTCTTGGAGTAGTTCTCTTCTGTTTGTTTATTTTGTTCGGCTTTTGTATTTTAAGGAATTAAATTGCGTTGTTATAGATATTACCCAAGATATACAGAAGGCTGAAATTTCTTACTTTTGATAATGGGCCATCCCACAGGTTAGACTATGAGGAACCTCTGGAGCCTGATTTCGGAGTCAGACCCCCCTACCGTTGTTCCACAAGGTCCTTGGCACCTGATTTTGGCCTGGCCTCTGGAAAGGGAAGTTGACATGACACGAGAAGTCCTGATGTTGACTACAGTTATTTGAAACCTAATGAAGCAATTTGGTCCTTTTTTTCACAAGATCTGAATTCTCCAGTCAGTCTCCAGACTAGTATATGCAGAATATTTGGGTCTTACCTGCCTGAGACAGAAGTAGGAGGGTGGAGTGTGAGTGGAGTAAGCCCTGTATGTGTGAGGAACAGGGCACACGACGCCATTATCCCTAATCAGGTATGCCAACAGAAACAAGTCAAGAACCCCCTCATTCCCTCTACCTTCACCCCCCCCCATCCTGGGAGAACAAGTGTTGGAGTTAAAAGGCCTCGTTTAGTTATTGGCACAAATTGATATTTCTAATATTCATAGACAGTGGTTTTACCAAAGGGGGTGATTGGAAGTAGCCCAAGCTCACCTCAGCATGCAATTTAAATGAAAACAGTATGCTTGGTGGCTAGAACCCTATCTCTCAATTTGCGTCCTGCCCAAGGTCCCATCCTATTCCATCCCACAGCCCCCCAAAAAGAGCCCATGGTTATGCTTGCTTTGCAGCTTACAAGATGTCCCACTGCCAGCATACACCCGCAGATATATTCAGGGGAATGGTTTTCTAGAGCAACTTCAGAAAGCTCAGTAATCTGAAGAGTTGAACCTGAGTGATATGTTCTAGGGAAAAGATTACTTGTTCCTGTGCATGTTCGAAAATGCTGGGTTTTCTTTCTTTCTTTCTTTCTTTCTCTTTCTTTCTTTCTTTCTTTCTTTCTTTCTTTCTTTCTTTCTTTCTCTTTCTTTCTTTCTTTCTTTCTTTCTTTCTTTCTTTCTTTCTTTCTTTCTTTCTTTCTTTCTTTCTTTTTTAACTTTTGGAGTTTGTTTTCTGCTTTTTTGTTTGTTTATTAACTGGCTGAATAAATATTCTGTTAGTTAGACATATAAGATTTGCCATGTCTTTTTTTTTTCCCCCTTACAACTTACTCTTGAACAATTGATCCTTGATATTTGTAAGTGCATTTCCATAATCCTTCCAAACCCTTCAAAAAACAAATAATTTTTATAGGTACCTTCCCAAACCGAGCTTATCTTCACCATGTATGGAGACTGCCCTTTGACCTGTCCTTAAAGTTTCATCTTTCACTCAAGGGTCATTCATGTAAAGAACCAACACTTTTAATCTCCATGAGTGCTGCCAGGAGTTTTGGAGGAGCCAGTGTGTGTCAGTAGAGATACAGATGCAGAAGTAGCTGCAGGGTTTGCCCAAGGCATGGTTCTTGGACCCACACCCTCCATCAGGTGATCCATTGGCCCAATACCTCCTGGATCTTTGTGTAAAAATCTGTTGAAATGAATGACTGAGTTTCCCGTCCCAGAAGAAGAACTTCTCGGAATCCTTCAGGGTGCATGAGAATGTCAAAACTACTCTGAATGGTTCAAAGAGCAGATATTAGATCTGCTTATTCAGCATGATCTGACCCACCACTCATTTCCTATATTTTAGGATAAAATTCATGGCCTACAACAGGGGTTGGCAAAATTTTTCTATAACAGCCAAGTCATAAATATTTTAGGCTTTCCGTGTGTCTTCATCAGCTTGGGCTTCCATAGCAATATACTAGGTGGCTTAAACAGAAAAAATGTATTTTCTCACAGTTCTAGAGGCTGGAAAGTTCAAGATCAGGGTTTCTAGCATGGCCAGTTTCTGGTGAGAGACCTCTTTCTGGTTTGCAGATGGCTGTGTCTAACTGTCTTCACACAGCGTGAAGTGAAGGTGGCAAAACAAGCTCTCTGGTGGTGTCTCTGAGGGCACTAATCCTCTTATAAGGGCCGCACCCTCATGACTTAGTCTAAACCTAGTTATCTCCCAAAGGCTCCTTCTCCAAATACCGTCACATTGGGGGTTAAGGCTTCAACATGTGAATTTGGAGGGGACACATTTCAGTGTATAGTAGTGAGTCACATGGTCTCTATCACAGCTACTGAACTCTGCCATTGAAGCATTAAAGTAACCAGAAAAAAATAAGTAAATATGCTGACAAATGAATTTTCATGTGAAAAGTTGTCAGAAATTATTATTCCTCTTTTGATTTTTTTTTCCCAACCACTTAAAAATGTAAACTCAATCTTAGATCATGGTTGACACAAAACAAATAGCAGGCCAGATGTGGCCTCTGGGCCACAGTTTGTGGACCCCTAACTTAAGAGGCCACACTAATCTAGCCCCTTCTTGCTTCTCTGACCTCTCTCACCACTTCTCTCCCCTCGCCCTGGTGCAGCCTCTCTGATCTCTGCCATTCTCTCCCAGGCTCTTTTCCCAGGGTTTGGCCCTCTCCCTTTTTGAATTTGGTCACCTCTTCACAAGGGCCTTTCCTGTTGGTCATAGCTAAGAGAACTTCCTCTTTCCTCCTTCCCCGTCCTGGTATCCTGCTTTTATTTTATTTCTTAGCTCTTGTCACTGCCTAAATGCATCTGTCTATTTGTTTACTTCTGTGTTGTCTGTCTCTCTAGCCAGAATGCTGACTCCATGAGGACAAGAAATTTATTTGCTGCTTTGTTTACTGTCATGTCCCCAATTGGGAACCATTTGTGGCATATAATAGATGCTAAAAGAAAAAAATACTTGAATAAAAATTATTGAATAAATGAATGGCTTGAATGAATGCAAATGCTGAAGTGTTTAAGATTTTTTTAAGTTTGAAACTTGATTATTTTAATGTATTTTATCTACCTTTTACATGTACTTGCTACAATTGTCTCATTTCTAAATTTTGGATTTATCCTGAGAATATAGAAAGTGTTGTTTTATAGACTTAAAATGCAGCAGTTGTTTTCCTGGTGACAGGTGTTTTTCTCTTTCTATCTCTCTTTGAAGAGCCAAAGTTGTTGAGACCAACATAGTTTGGGAAGACGATGGGCTCGGTTTTACTTGTTTTGTCTGTCTTTTGTGAGATGAGGTTGGGCGAAGGGAAGGAGGCCCAGGGACATAATAGGTTTATAGAGTTCAGGACACAGTCTCCTGGGACGCCCAGGGAATTTCTTTAAATTGAAAAGAACAGAGCCTTACTTAGCCTTGGAGTCAGAGTAGTGGTCATCTAGAGGCCGCCCCCCAACCCCCACCACAAGCGTTCCCTTTTTCTGGGACGGATACTCAAAGGTGGGGAGGTTTCATTTCTTCCTTTCTTTTACAAGGTGGTAATCTCTGAGCTGCCTATGGAAATAAGGCTGCTTTGAAAGAGGAGCTTTACACATTGTAAACTTTTCCCCCAGGGCAAGTCAGCCATCCTTAATACTTCTTGAAGTTAAAATTTCTCCTCTCTGTCTCTCTCTCTCTCTCTCTCTCTCTCTAACTTTTCTTAATGAAGTAGAAAGTGAATGTCTCTGCACTTATTAAAAAGTGCTACTTGGGTAAGGAAAATATGCCTGTGTCCTTTTCCCCTCCCAACAAACATGTAAAATCATCAGTTTTGAATATGTATTTAAAATATTTCATACTCCTCAACATTCAAATAAAAGGCAAGGTGCTAAACAATGAATCTGATATGTCACCTTTCATATGAGAAAGAGGGAAAGATGAGAATATCTATTTGTATTTGCTTCTGTTTGCCAAGGAAGCCCTGGAAGAATAAAGAAGAAAGCAGTAACCATGGTCTCTGATGGACAGGTGGGAATGGGAGGGGCTGGGGACGCGCAAGGTTGGAGACAGGACTGAGGGTGAGACTCTTCTCTGTATAACTTTTTATGTCCTTCTGACTTTTGAATCATATATTGTATTCCCTATCCAAAGATGTAAAATAAAAATTTTCTAAATTCTTAACTCAGATCTTATTTTGATCTTTGACGCTCTTCTAGTGTTTCCTTTTTTTTTTTTTTTTTGGAGGGAGGTTAAAAATTGTAAAATACACATAACATAAAATTTATCATTTTAACAATTTTTTAAAGTGCGATTCAATGAAACTAAGTACATTCATAATGCTCTGCCACCACCACCAATATCCATTTCCAGAACTTTTTCGTCATCCCAAACAGAGGCTCTATGTGAGTTAACCGATAACTCTTTCCCCTCATAGCTGCTGGTAACCTCTATTCCTACTTTCTGTCCCTATGAATTTGGTTATTCGAAGTAACTCATATAAGTGAGATCATACAATATTTGTTTTTTTGTGTCTAACTTATATCACTTAGCATAATGTCTTTAAGGATCATGCATGTCGTAGCATGTATGAATTTCATTCCTTTTCATAGCTGAATAATATTCCACTATATGTATATGCCACATTTTGTTTATCCATTCCTCTGTTGATGGACATTTGGGTTGTTTTCATTTTTTGGCTAATATAACTAAGACTGCTTTCTTAATACCATTATATACTTATGGCATATAATTATGTGCATTTTATCTTTCTCCACTTTTAGACTGGGAATTTTGAGAGTAAGGGCCGTATCTTATGTGTCTTATCTATCTGTATCTCCAGCACTGGTGGGTAACAAGCAGGTGTTTAGTTGGCACTTAATACATATCTCTCTGTTAAATGACAAGACAATTGAAAACGAGTTTTGAGTTTACTTCATAAAGGACGAAAGAGAATTCAAAGGTATTTGTCCAGCTCTGTCAGCTCTGAAGCAATGATCTTGTTTCTTTGGAATTAGTTTTAAACTGAAGCACATTTAGATGATAGGAAGAAGCGGCAGAAATGTAGCCATTTTCCTAGCACAACATGGCAGCTAGAAGGCAATATTAATGGACACAGGCTAATAGAAAACACTCCTGCTCTGTGTGTGTGTGTGTGTGTCTGAGTGTGGGTTTGTGACTCCACTGTGAACTGGCCATAGAGGCTGACCCGTGCACCCCTCCCCTACCCCTGCCGGAGGGCACCATGTTAAGAATAAAGCCACTAAGTTTAGAAACAGGCAAAGGGAAGCAGCCATGGGGTTTGTGGTAAGTTCACGCAGTTGCTTGGCCAGTCTGACCCTAGGCAGATGTCCCCTCATTTCTCAATGATGGATGGTGCCGCAGCTTTGACCAGGCTGAACAATCCTGGTTCCAAGGCCAGCTGTCAGAGGTTTTTTTCCCCTCTTGCAAAGGGACCCTGAAGGGATGTTGATTTAGTGGCAGCCCCTCATGGTTGACTCTGTCCATCATGGCAATGCTATGGAAGCAGGGGCAGAGGAAAGGCCAGGCCCACTTTCTGAATGAGATAATGAAGCCTGTGGTGGGCTGAGAAAGGGGGTTTGGGGTGGGAGTAGGAAAGTTCCTTGTTATTTTGAATGTGTGCCTCTGGCTTTTGGAGAAATGATATTGAATATGGTGAAACCATAGAGCTGTAAGGAACTGTACTGATAATCTAGTCCAGCTTCTTGAATTTATTGGTGAGGAAATTAACAGACGAGGTTACTTAGGAAGTCTTGTATGTAGCCGTATTACTCTGAGGCCAAGTTGGACAGATACCAAGACATTTTCATTTGAACCTCTCAGCCTTTATGAAACAACTTTATTTTCCAGTGATGGCTATTTCTTCAACAGAACACCATTAATTTTTCTTAACAAAGCTGGAATTACTAGATATTTGACTCTAGAAAACTAGGTTTGCTAGTAATGGAATGTATAGTTATTAAAATAATTTTGTTAATGTAATGATTTATAAGGTGGTTTTTTTAGAATAGACTTAGATTTACAGGAAAATTAATAAGATGGTACAGTGAGTTTCTTCTGTTGTTATATTAACATCTCCCGTTAGTATGGTTCATGTGTTAAAATTGATGAACCAATCTTGATACATTCCATTGACTGAAGCCCATACTTTTTTCAGATTTCCTTAGTTTTTAAAGTCCTTTTTTTATCCCAAGATGTCATCCAGGATACCACATTACATCTCCTGAGGCTCCTCTGGTCTCTGACAGTTTCCCAGACTTTCCTTGTTTTACATGACCTTGAAAGTTTTGAGGTGTCTTGGTCAGATATTTTGTAGGATGTTCCTCAATTGAAATCTGTCTAATTTTCTTCTCATGATTAGACTGGAGTTATGGGTTTGGGGGAGAGAAAGACCATAGAGGTAGTCAAATACCCTACATCACATCATGTCAATGGTACATATTACCATTACCGATGGTAAGCGATTACCAGCATGACTTACCACTGTTGTTCTTAACCTTGATCACCTGGCTGAGGTAATGTTTGTCAGGTTTCTCCACAGTACTCTTTTTCCCCCCTACCTTTCCATACCGAACTCTTTGGAAGGAAGTCATGCATAGCCAATACTGAAGGAGGTGGGAGCTACGTTCCATCTTCTTGAGAGCAGAATATCCACATAAATCATTTGGTGTAGAGGGTTTTTATATTCTAAGGAAAGCATAATCTTTTATATGTTAGTCTATAGTTTTTGATTCTTTCTTCCCCCTACAATTTTTTAAAACTTACAACAGAAAATTTGATTAATTTGCATTTTTATTCATCTGTCGCAGGAGTAGCTAAAAATGGAATGGAATAGTTGGAGGAATAGATGTGAATACTGCACTTATTGGTTATTCAGCCCCTAAGTAATAAATGATGCAGTATGTTCATTATTGACTCGCTTGATTTCTTTTTCTTTCTTTTTTGGAAATTTTAATTAGAGTTAAGGAGAAAGAGAACCAATATTTACTTAGTATTTCTTGTATACCAGGCAGTTTACATTTATATTATTGGACAGAAACTTCGAGAGATTACGGGAGTGGTGGTGGGGGAGGAGTATATTTTCTCCATTTCACAGATGGGAAAGTTGAAACTTGGACAGAGATGAATCAGTTTGGCCCCAAGTTTATACCGACTGGTCTTGATTCCGTCCAGGTCTGCAAAGCCCGTTAGTGATCTTTGTACTCTACTACATACTCCTACCCCCAATCTTTGGTTCTTACCCTTAATGGTGAATTTGATGGGGGGAAGGAAGGATTCCTCCTGATTCAGGGAAAATTCTAAAGCAATGTTCTTAACGTTCCACACAGGACCACTCTTCTTTGACTTGTATAATTTATAAGCCGATTGTTGGTCATTAATTAGTTGGGCAAATCCCTTCACACCTGAAATTCAATTTCTAAATGATAAGAAGAGAATCCTGAGTAGATCACCCTAGAGCACCTTCCCAGCAATCTCACCTGCATCCTCTTCTGGGTCAGCCCTTGCCCATTCTTTTGTAGCTTCGCATCCTCTAAAGAGTTGATTCTGTTGGTGTGGATTTGGGTTCTTATAAAAGGCTGGCTAACATTATTGAGTAAAAAAGTAGGCCATTCATAACAATAACTTATTAAAGATAGTTTTATTTGGTTTTTGATTATTGAAGGAAAACACAAGTGTGCACACTAAATCAAGTCGGCAAGAGTGTGTAATCTGATGCCAAGTGTAAACTGAACAGATTTCAGGCTTACTGACATCAGATTCAATGATTTTTTTTTTCTTTCTTTTTGTAAATACTTCCAGTTTCCTGTGTTTGGGTGATTTCTGTCCTTGACCGCCTCTCCTACTTCTATTCCAATTTCAGTAAAAGATGCAGAAAATGGAGGAAAAGCCAACAAAGACTCTGAGTGTGCCGGGTGAGCAGCAATGCAAGACCTCTGTAAGTCTCGCTTCGATGGAAGTTTGTCCCAGTAACTAAGACTGCCCCCTTGAGCAGAGTAAGCCAGACAGGGTTGGTTGGTTTTCTCTGAGTTTACCTAAGAGGCTCTTACTTCTTTATTTGGGGACAAAAGGAAGTTCTGTTGAGCACTATCATAGGAAAAGATAATGATGGTCATGCCATTAATTAAGAAGCAAAAGGAACATTCCTGTCCTCCCCAAAACTGGAATGTTTATTTCTTCAAGAGTGTGCCAACAATCAGGAGACTGTCACTAAGTAGACTGATGATTCTGAGAAAGTCATTTTATGCCTGATGTTTGAGTTTCCTCATATCTAAAATGAGAAATAGTATCTGCCTTCCGACCAAAAAGGCTGGTATCTTCCTTCCGACCCAAAAGATAAAATAAGACGAGAAAGAACAATTAAGAAGTTAAGGTGCTGCAGTGTATAGAGATATTTTTATTGAAAGAGCAAGCTATTCTGGCAGAATTGGAAATAAGAAATTCTATATAAATCTTCCAGATTGTAAGGCATGTATCCGTAATCACTAAATAGAATATTGAACGTAATTTACTTTTTCTTAAAGAGTCAAGGTCATCACCATGAATATTGATTATAGTATTGTTTAAGGTCCCTGGTATCAAATTTAGAAGTGGGCTAATTGTTTTGTAGACTTCTCCTTGATTATCTAAACAAGGAGAAAGGTATTGAATTTTGTTAGAGGAATATCTATCTATGTATTTGTTACTTGTGAGAACAAAGAGGAATGTTTACTTAGATACAAGAAATATTAGCTTAATAAAAGCAGATATACACCCCACAAAGAAAAAGAATTGTTCAAGGTTTGTCCTTCATTCTAAATGGCTTCAGGTTGCTGTGATTTTTTTTTTCCAGCTCTTAATCATATGTTCTGCTTTTCTATTTCTTTCTCACTGAAAGGCTGTCAGCTGCTACTCTTGTGTTATTAATGTGTTTTCCTTCATCCTTTCTGATTTCCTTTTCTGATTTTCTGCTTTGGGGCTTAGAAATCTGGTCATTAATTCGTTAGCATTATCTTTGATACACAAGTAAATGGCTGGCAGTTGGGAATTGCCATGATTTGTGGACACCACCATTGTTTCTCTGTTGGTTATTTGGTCTGTTACATACCATGGACATTATGCATATTTTCTTTCTTTTCCTCTATTATGGTGTATTTTCTGTAGTGTTGATATGATTCTTGCACTTTACCAAGAAGACTACCTTAGTATTTAACAGCGGTTTAGATTTTAGTGATTTAAAGTAAGTGCTGATCAGCCCTGAGCTCCTCTAAGAAGCTTTCCCTAAATAGGCAAGGGAGGTCATTACTTTTTCTTCACTTGCCAGGAACTTGGCTGAATTCCACGGCTCCTCATCTCGGTCGAGTAAGCTGGATTCTTAGTTCTTCCTTAGGATAGGAGCCACATACCTCTTGCGTGAAAAAGCCTGCCTTTTAGAAGAGGCAGGATACTCTTTGCATACTTCTGTCCCCATTTACAAACAAGGAAACTGGGCTGGTTAAAGTGACACAGGCCACATGGCTTGTGGCAGGGGCAGGACTAGTGCTGATGGAATCTGCTGGTATGTGATTACAAGTTGTTTTTCTATCGCATCTCAACTGTGACGTGAATCCTTACTTTTTCTCTGATAACAGATCCAGGAAAACCAAGCCAAGTGGCTACATGTTCATTTACGTGTTCCTGAAGACTGATTCCTTTTGTGCCATATTGGCCATCTCTTCCTGTGGAGCAGGGTCTTGTGGCTATCTCAGGGTGGGCATGAACCCCCCAAATTAAATGCAATAGTTTGTGTGCCTATGGCTATGATTATAGCTTTCTTTAAAGTTTCAGGGAACTTTGGCCTTTAAAAATTGTTATACACTAATATATAATTGTTTTTACATTGCAGATAACATTTTACCCCCACCAAATTAGTGCTATGTCCCTTTCAGAGGATTAAAAATACTTAACACACCTCGTTTTATTTGCACGATATGATAACAATGACAGATTGCAATTGAAATTTTAAAATTGTCTCAGACTGCTTCTATGACAGGAAATGAGTTTTCTTATGAGACAGACATGTGACATTTGAAAATGTCATTATACTGTAAATTCAAACTATTATTATCTGCATTTTTAATCATCTGTCCAGTGGAAGAAGTCACATAAGAAGGTGTGGAACTTTTTAAATTTCACCGAATCTGATTCTATCTTTTTCTATCCAGTCGAGTACAAATGAAGACATTGGTTTTTCCATGGGGGAAGGAGAAGGGTTAGCACTGATTTTACGCACAACTTCACCAGACGCTGTATTTAAGGCATCCTGCCAGGAGGTTATTTGTCATGCTCTAGGTAGTGAGATCCCTATTTCTTCTTAGCCATCAGATTTGCAGTAAGAATATGTGTTAAGTAATAAAGTAATATATCCATGCTTGTGAAAAACAATAAAAGGAAATGGAAATGGTTCTGTGTAGAGGAAGGTGATTAAGATCTGGCACTTGGGAGTGAACCCCACAATTTGCCACATATTCTGTTTCTTACCTCCGTGAGGTAGAGCATCCTTGACGTCTGACGGAAAATAAAAGAATATGTAGAGGTCATGATTTAAAACTAAGTCATGCTGCATGTAGTCGAGATCTTGTTTTATAAACAAGTACAGCATGTCTGAGCTCTCTGGTGACGCTGAAATGTGTTATCAATCAACTTCTTTCACATTTAAAAGGAGTAAAGAAGGGGAGGGGCAGTGGAGATGGAGATGGAGACCTTATGTTAAGGTTACAACGCACTAAAGGCCTAAAATGCAAAACTGTTATTGTGTCATTTAGGCTCTTCCACAGCTGTATGCCTTTGTGGTGTTGAATCCATTAATGTTTATGCCATATGCTTGACATAACCCATTGTACCAAATAATCCAGAAGCATAAGAGGATTGAATTTGCCATAGATAATACATAACTTTGGGCTCACTGACATTCCTCAGGTTTAGTGTTTTGGCAATTTTTTAAGCTAAAAAGCATTTAATTAGTGTTTATTACCCAGAGTGATGCAAGATAAGGATGGTACTTCTTTTTCTAATTGCTTTCCTGTTGAAATGCAGATTTGAATATTCAAGTCTTGAATCTGCTTCCTAGAACATTTTAATAGGAAACTAAGAGGTTGTTTAGCATGGTGAGGCTTCATGGAGAGGAGAGAGATGTGGAAGAGTAATTTTCAATTGTCTCCTAAAAAAGAAGAAAGAAATGAACTGTATTTTTCCATAAGCCAAGTCTTAAAGGTGTAATAATATGGCATTATGAAGCATCTTCTTACTATCAAATAGGTACTCTTTGGGGAGTTAATAAGTTGCTTGTGCAGTTTTCTCACAAGGTCAGTTGGCCTAATAACACACTAAGTTAATGTCTTTCTGGTGTTTAGTCATGGACTGTAATAAAAACAATAAACATGACTAAAAGTTGGCAATTTTATATACAGGGAACTCAGAAGTTTTGAAACAGACCTCGTGAGTTTCGTAAAGTAAGTGAAACATTACGAAGGCATTCTTTTATTTCTCTCTCATTTCTTTTTCTTTATTTCCTTCAACAGTCTTCTCGAAAATTCAGTAACTCATGAGAGCTATAGTAACAGAGGCACCTATGACGGTATCCTTTTCCTTGTGAGTGACATTAAGGAAATATTAATCAGACAACTTCTTTGAAAGAAGGTTGTTTTCGTTTCCACTGTACTACGTATAGTTCTCAATATAGGAGGAATGCTATTTGTGTATTTGATTTAAGGAGCAGAAAACTGAACAATATGTTTTTCTCTGATGCCGTGGAGGGGAGGGAGGAGCGTAAATTTCCTGCTCGTTAGTGACAGTAAGTGAAGGGTGTACTGAGCAGCATCTGGCTGTTCAGCACCAGATGGATATAACCTAATAATTAGTTTCTTCTTACTTGGTTCAGCCCTTAGATGTGTAGGTCTTTATTTTTCCTATCGTATGTAAAGAGGCCTGTGTGCATACAAAGATGTGTATTTGTAGAAGGGAGACTGTAGACTAAGAATGAATGCAGATCAGGACAGTCCTGGATGAGAAGAAGCAAACAGAAAACTCCCATCTGTGGGAAAACATGGAACAGCAAAACCACAGACAGGAAACAGTGCTAAATCTAAAGGAGTCACAGCAATAAGTTTCAGCAAATGGGAAAGAGAATGTAAGATGTGCTGTTTTTACCAAAGACATGTGTCAGAGTTTGAGCATCGCCTACCGCAACTTCCATCTTTTCTCTCCCTCAGCCTCCACTACTTCCACACTGTTGAAATTCAGATCCCCGCCACCCACCTTATTTTTCCACAATATGTCCTATGTGATCTATTCAGATCTCATTAAACTGATTTACTGGCCCCGCTGGCTCTGCTCACCCTCAGTTTATTCCTACTTTGTTTAAAATTCGGGAAGTGCTGGGGGAGGGGCAGGACATTAATCGCTGCACTTGTGCAAACGGAGTGCCAGCTGATTTATGGCAAAGGTTATAAAGGAAAAGTATTAAGTGTGCTTCATTCCATTTGGCAAAACCATCCTGCACAATGTCCACAGAAACCCCAAGAGTCCTGTTTTGTAGAAAGAAGGGGGGAAAAGCTCCACCAAAGATGTGCTCTTCTTCTTTTGAGCATTAATTAAGACTGTAAATCACAGGCCACATGAAACAACTGTATACGACAGAACGTGGATGGTCCGGGAATTCTGCTGGGCTTGTGTGATCAGTCTGAATACCTACACCAAAGCTCTAATGGGAGGGCAGACTTCAAAGGGCAGTTCTGGCATGAAGGAAAGGGCTGCTCCAGCAAGGCAGGGAGACAGCATTGTAAAGTACAGGCTGCGTGGAAAAATAGGTGGTGGGGGACCAGAGGCAGGGGGAGAGAGGACCCAGAGTGGAGCAGTGCATTGTTGTTTTTTTCTTAAGAGTGCCAGATAAATATTAAATAACGTATTATTCTTCTATCATAAAACAATGGTTTTGATGTCATAATTTTGGGAATAGCTTCCAAATGAAATATTTCCTCTGTTTTAGGGAAGAGCAAAAGTATTGCACACACATATATATATATTTAACCCCAGTGAAATGTCCTTTGGCTGTTTTGTTGACCATTCACCATCTCTTACTGCTGGGTTTCAGGCCATTCCAACCAGTGGTAGTTAGCTCATTACACATGACCTCTTGGAGTTGATATACATATTGTGAGTTAATTCACATTCCTTAGCGCAAGATCAGCTTTCAGCACCCATTGAGCTGAGACTGTATTATTTAATTAAAGAGCTCTTCTGCATTCCTCTTCTACCCCAAAATATATATTGAATACCTGCAGTACATATTTTTTTTCCTTTCCTCCTTCTTTTAAGGCTGATTCAGCGTATGCTTTGCATTCAGAAACAATGTGGCTGATCCTCTATTTTAGCATATGCTATTTTCTCTTCTGGTGGAGCTGGATTTCTGTTGATTTTCCCTCACGTTGAGCTGGTTCAGTGCCTGTTGGTCCAACTGTATGTTTAGCCCAGCAGTCCAAGATTAAGGTTAAGTCCAAGATCATGGCTATGGAACAGAATTGTGGCGTTGGACCTCTGCTTCGTGAGTATAGTATTCCAACTAACTGAGGTAATGCAACTGAGAATTATGCATGGCCTCTCATTGAAAATACTGTTGTCTCTGGGTTGTAATAGTAAACAGTTGAAAGCAACTTGAATATCCCATAACAAGGGTTTGGTTAAATAAATCAGAGTATGTTCATGTAATGGAATAGTAAAACATAGTACAGAAAAATAGACATTAATATAGAAATGTTTCATACCATATTGTTGAGTTTTAAAATAGTAGGTATGTATGATCTTATGTTTGATTTTGTTTTTCCACTATATTGAAGTAAAGTTGAAGTAAACCAAACTACACATGTTTAAAGTGTACAATTTGATAAGTTTTATTTCAGTGTGTTTTTCCAGGACCCATCAGCTCCAAGTCAAATAGTTGTTTCACTCTAGTTGTGGAGGGCGCAGCTCACAGTAGCCTGTGTGGGGATCGAACCAGCAACCTGGTTGTTAAAAGCACCTCACTCTAACCAACTGAGCTAACCAGCCGCCCCAATATGATAAGTTTTGACATCTATAAACACTTGTGAAACCATCACCATAATCAAGATAATAAACACTCTATCAGCTCCCCTCCAAAAATATAAGTTTTCCTTGTGCCTCTTTGTTATCCATTAATCCATCCCTTCTTCCACCTCCATGTGCAGGCAAACACTGACCTGTTTCCTGTCACTATAAATTAGATTGCATTTTCTAGAAATTTATATTAATGGAATCATGCAGTATATGCTTGGTTTTTTGGCTGCCTTCACTCAACATAATGATTTTGAGATTCACCCATGTTGCTGCATGTATCAAAAGTTCATTTCTTTATGTTGTGGAGCAGTAGTCCATTGTCTGGTCATTTCTAGATGGTCATTGTTCTACTTACATCTCCCTGGTAGTTTATCTTGTTTCATGGCTTTATCAAATTTCACCTTAAGGAAATTAAACTTATTCAGTCAGAGACACAGGGGACCCTTATGCAATTTTCTTATGCTCTTTCTTTGCATAGCTTCCTACTGTTTGGTTCTTTACGTACAAATTCCATCCACCTCTGCCTGCTTGTTCTTTGCTCTCTAGCACCTCAGGTTAATGAGATTGCAGTAGTCTTTTAAGGTTCCCTTCCTTTGCAGGTATCTGGTAGGTGCCCTCAGGAAGAAAGCTGGGTGATGATAAGGCCCATCTTGTTAGTTTTTCATCTCTCAGGGATCACAGTTCTTTGTTGCCTATTCCATATCTGAAAACATTTGTATCGTGTATTTGTCCAGTGTTCTAAGTGGCTATAGTTGGAGAACTGGCTCAGTACCAGTTATTCAATCATGACTGGAAATTTAAGTCCATGTGTATTTACTTGTGATCGTAATATCTAGCATTCATTGAAAAGATTTATTTTTAAAACTCTTGTAATGATTTTCCAAAAATGAAAGGGAAGTGGCCTTACTAGGTATCATTATCTTCATATTTCTCAGGGGAAGTAAATACTTTAACAGTATTCAGTGGGAGTGCAGAATAAAGAAGTAGCATATTTCCTATTTCCCTGGTAGAGAGAAATCTTCCTTACTTATGTTGCTTTGAAATCACTTTTCATTTTTCATTAGGAGCTTTCTTCATTGAGTAGAGCAGTTGAACAATTAAAATAATAATAGTTTCAAGTACCCATTTACCAGATGCAGCCCATGTTGTTTACATGGGCAGGGAAGCTTGATTTAGGATGTGCACACTGTCTGCTAAATGAGACAGAAAGAGTCCAGCCTAGGACTTTCTGTTTTTATGTCAAACGCATTAACACATTCCCCAATAATTTCTGACAGATTCTATGGATAAAAACAATCTGCTTCAGAATCAGGGAAAAAAACATATACAACCTTCATTTTGTGGTGTTTCAGTAATATATTTTATCATCTTTCAAAAGTTTTCACGAAAAGGAAACTACAAATACAACTTATAGAATGGGCATAGAGTTAATAAAGCCGCTGCCCTTTTTTTCCGTCCATACTTTGGGAACCTAGCAATGGTGCACTCAGGCTTGATTTTCGGCTAGAAATGTCTAGAGAATTCCTTAAAGTCTCAACTGAGCCTTACCAATTACTTGGCTAGAAAAATTCTCAGAGGTTATTTTATTTATTTATTTATTTATTTTAATTTAAATTTACTTTGTGACTACTTTTTTTTATCATGGTAAAATACACATAATATAAAATTTACCGTCTTACCCATTTTTACAGTACAGTTAAGTGATCTTAAGCACATTCATATTGTAGAAATTTTCAGCCATTATTTCTTCAAATACTCTCTCTTCCTCTTTCTCGCTCTCTCTCTCTTCTCCTTCTGGGACTTCCATGATGCATGTTAGTCTACTTGAGTTCCAAAATAATTACACTGGATTTTTTGTTTAGTGGGATTACTGTCTAGGTGCTTCCTACTCCACCATCTTCCAAGAACCTTGTCCCCTAATTGCCATTTTGAATACATATATTTCATCTTTCTACATGTATTTTCAGGAGCCTTATTCAGTTTGACATAGAACTTGTCAATCTTAATGACCCGTTGCTAGAGATGACCAAATGAGATAATATAGACGTACGTATTTTTAAAATATTTAGAAAATAACTAGGGTATCTTCTTGCTCATATTATTCATAAGTAGATCATAAACTGAGAAAGTGCAGAAATAGTTATGGTTAAAGATGGGGTCATCTCTATCTTTCCAGTTTATAATGGACAGGTGGAGAGAGGCTAAGAGGTTTCAAAGAAACCTCTTAGACACTATCTAAGGATAATATCTTTATCCTTAGAAAAGAGACAGGTAGGAAGCACTTTTGTGGATGTAGATTTTACTATACAAAGAATATAAAGTTGTATTTGGTCTGTATTTTCATAAAAGCCTGTCTTAAGTTTTTCTTTCACCTAAGGGGAGAGGTGAATCAATTCCTGTTATAGTTTCATAAACTTATGTGTTATCCAGCACATTGATTATAGGAAGAATTATCTTCTCTAGTTGCTATTTTGGTTACTCATACATATTTCTGAAAGAGCATGATGACTTGTCAGACAAGTCTATGTTCCTAAACCTACTCGTTTCAGGAAGCAACCACAGATATTTTTTTTCTTTTTACTTATTATTTTTATTTTGTAAAGATGAAAATACAGGCTACCTGGAATTTGCTTCCTTCTGTCTCTCCTTATCATTAAATTCAAGTGTCTAATTTTACCCCTAATGTGTTCAGTGAAACATGATTAAAATGTTAGTTTAAAAAAGCTAGTTTGCAAATCAATAGCACTAAATGGGTTAGTCATAAATCTATCATACAATATTAGAAAGAAGTTATTTCTTACTGACATCCCTGCCTTAATCAGTTAGCTAGTCCTTAGTGGCTTAGTGAGATTGTGTTTAGCCTGTTTTCCAAATGGCAATTAAGAAATGGTTTCATTCCCTAATAAAGGTTCGCCTGTGAAATCTCTCTGGCTCGTCCATCTCTGTGAATTCTGTCTCCAGCCTTCCCCTCCCCTCCCCACACCTCTCTAGAAACCCTTCCCCTGTCCCCCATTCTATGACCAAGGCTTTCCAAACATTCTCTGTGTGTTTGGACAGTGCACAGTGAGGAAGAAATGATTAAGCAGCCAATGTTTGAATCCCAGCTGAATGCACGGATTATCATCGGTTTAACTCCTTCTTATCTTGAACAGAAAGGGGCTTAATGGCTAGGACCTATTGTTCTCCTTTTCTTGACATTAATGAAGAGCATCCAGCTGATTTCCTAAGGTGGCTGAGAGTGACCTGCTGAATTGATTTATTTGTCCCCTCCTTTCCAGTACCCTTCCAACTAGACTGGAGCAATGGAGAGTATGGTATTGTTAGAATAAATACACAAGTGCCTGCGTGCCTGCACACACAAATACAAGCACACAACTTCCTCCTACACTCAAACTAGGATGTATTTGCCTCTAATAAAAGGACTGAAGGGGCTTGCAGATAGTCTGCTTAAGGGATATACTCCCAGTTTCTGTTCACTTTTTCAGTGATTAAGAATTCTTTCAGCAGCAGCCTGCAGCTTCTCTGCATAAACAGGCGTTCCAGTTTAAACCTGTATCCTTGGGGCTCAGATGTTGTCTGAATACACACCTGACTATAATATTAGGTTGGTGCAAAAGTAATTGAAGTTTTTGGAATTATTTTTAACCTTTTAAACCGCTTTTTTTTTTTTTGCACCAACCTAATACATCAGGCGGTTGTCTATTTCTTATTTTTTTATAGAATTATTATTAACTTGCATTTTTATGACTTAAGAATACAAACTCCATTTTCAGTATTAACAACATGGTGTGTGTCCTTCACTACCTTTTTCCATGCTTACATAATTATAGAGGAACATAAAAATATACAGCGTTTACTGTCATTGTTTTTGAAAAATTGGGTCATATCATATATCTTGCTTTTCTCCACACATAGATGATGGAAATCCTTCTAAAGCCACTATTACAGATCCAGCTTCTGTTTAATTTGTGCCTGGCATTCACTGGGATGGCTGTATCACAGTGTATTCAACCACTAACCTGCTATGGGCATTCATTTAGTTGCCTCAGGGCAAAAGCAATTCAGCTCCCCTCTTGAGCTCTCTGGTTGGAAGAGGGGTCAAGATACACCTTCAGGCTGTGAGCTTCTTGGGAGGATAGATAGGGCTATCCAAAGATCCTGTTGGCGCCTCAGGACTAAGAATTGAGTGTCTTAAGGTCAGGTAGGGATTCCATCCAGGTCCCCCTCCCCCCTCAACCTTCAGGCAGGCAGAGCCCAAAGCCTCTCTCCCACCACCCAGGCCTGTGCAGCCCCACCAGTTATTCCCTACTTGGATTTGGGTTGAGAGAAGAGGGTATTAGGAACACTACCCATCATTTCCTGAAATCCTGCCCGGAAGAAAACTACCTCCCTAGACTTGGCTTCATAGAAATGTATTTTTCTGCTTAATTAAAAGCAAAACATATCTTGAATCTACTTTTAATGCTGGATAATTGAATCAGAATAGACCTTAATAGCTATAAAGTTGTGGTAGCTAGTTCTCGTAATATGATGGAAGGTCTGGGATTACTTGTACATGTACTGATACAATCTAAATACACACTTCATTAAACAGGAAAAGTAACAGAAATATTTCTTGTGTTGAATTTTGTCTCTTCTCCCCGCCAGGTCTTTTGAACTGGATTACGGGCATTACTAATAGTATTAATAATAATGTTACTATGTCTCGTTGTTACTTTTCATTGTCGTCGTTCATTTAAGAGAATCTTCTGGATAACATAAAGTCTCCCCTAGGCCATACCCTCAATGATGATATTTTTCTGCATTGCTCAAAACTTAGTATTTCTGGCCAGGAGCAGAATGAGTCAGTTGTGGGAGATTCTAAAATTTAAAAAATATCTGAAGCATGTCTGTCTCAAATAATAATTAGGGGAAAAAGTCATTGCTTTAGGGAATTGCTGTTTATGTTCTTTTTTTATTTCTGTTACCTCAAATCATGTTTGTTTGTTTTTCCCCCTGAAAATTAAAGCAATATATGTTCATTGTAAAGAGTTTGAAAGCTACCTAAAGTTATAAAGATTAAAGTAAGCCGTCAGGTGTGGCTATAAAGGAATAGCATGAGGGAGTTTTTTCGGCATGTACCCTGATTGTGATGGTGGTTACAGGAATCTATACCAGTGTTAAAATTCATAAAACTATAAATACCCCCACAAAAGTTCACTTTACTCTATGATAAATGGAAAAAGTTAAATAAAAAATAGAACCATCTATAATTTCTCCACCTAGCATTAATCATTTTTAACTGTTTGGTGTATTTCCTTCTAGTATTTCTGTGACTATAACTACAGATGCATTTCTCTTTTACAAAAGTGGTATTATACATTTATTATATATTGATTTTAAATATCTTGAACATTTTTGTATCATTAAATATCCTTTTAAAGCATTTTCATGTGATGTACTTAACTTATTTAACTGTTCTATTGTAGTACATTTCTCTACTATTACTTTAAAAACTGAGTATACAACAAAAAGTGTTAATTTAAGAATAAATACTTAAGTTTTTCTCCTACTAGAATTTCCCTCAGAAGAAAATCCAGCTGGCATAACCCAAGGGATAGTCAGGGATCTTGTTTGTTGCCTCAGGACTAAGAATTGAGTGTTTTAAGGTCAGGTAGGGATTCCATCCAGATCCCCGCCACCCCCCGCCCTGTCTTAACCTTCAGACAGGCAGAGCCCAAAGTCTCTCTCCCACCACCAAGGCCTGTGCAGCCCCAGCAGTTGTTCTCTACTTGGATTTGGTTTGAGAGGAGAGGGTATTATGGTGGGTTATGAAGTTCTGCCTGCTTCTGCAGCCTCAGCTCATGTCACTCACCCAGCCGTGAGTTCGGTGACCCCTCAGTTCCAGAACTCACCAAATGCTTCCTGATTTTGGAGTGCTGGAATGCTTCTCTTCTTTCCACCCTACTTTGCCTCCACCTTTATCCTCTCCTTTCCGCTATAGAGCTGATACTTTAAGCTTCAGCTTAAAAGTTACCTCATAGACTAGTCTTCCTTGAACACTCAGTTCCCCTCCATTTCCCATTTTTCTCTCACAGTACCCTCTCCTTTTTAAAAAAAAAATCAGTTCCCATACTTGATAACTATATTTTTACGTTTACTTGTTGAATGTTAGTCTTTCCCACTTAATGATAAGCTCTACTGAAAACAAGGACTGTGTCGGTTTTGCTGAATACTGTATACCTACTGCTTAGCACAGTGCCTAGTATCTGTGGATACTGCTCAATAAATAATCACTGGCTGATTGACTGACTGACTGAATAAGAGCTAACAGTGAGAGCTGTAGTAAGACATAGACCTAATGATTACAAAAATCTGTTTGGAAAGCTTACATTCAGATTTTAATATTTTAATCAAATTAATTGTAAGAGGCATTGAAATTGGTTAGTGACCATCTGTGTTTCTTAATATAATGGTTTGAGATCTTTTTATTCTACACTGGAAAGAGTATCTTAAAAAATCTAAGGGAAGCCTTTTTTCCTCACTTTCATTTCTTTCTGTGTTGGTTTTGTGCCTTCCTCCCCACCCCTACTCTTTCTCTCTCCCTCTCGCTCTCTGTCTTTCTACACACACACACACACACATTTGTTTGTTATTTTTTAAGTTATTACTGGTTTTACAATTCTCAAATTTCTTGGAAAACAAAAGCTTTCAATTCTTTTTTTCTTCCACCAACCACTTTCCCCATTTGTTTCCTTTTCTGTTGTTACTTTTTTTCCCTATTTTTCCTCCCCCGCCCAAAGTCTGTTTTGCTAACACTCTATGAGTTTGGTGTCAAGCCTCAACTCCATTTCTCTTCTTTTGAACAGTTTAGAAAATTTTAAAATTTTAAGTTAGCAAATTGAATACTAGTTAAAATTTGACACAAAGTTAGTGTGTGTGTATTTTCTAGTATTGTTGTTGCATTTTTGTTTGGTAAATCACATAGTATTTTTCACCAAGGGAAGCAAGAAGTAAACCATCACTTTAAAGCATAAAATAGATCTTATCCAGGTCAAACATTTGGGTGTGGGGCAAGCAGTGCTGTTCAATAGCTATTAGTATCAAATTATATAACCTGTTTCTTCCCTTCATTTCCTTCAACCTTTTGCTAATGCTTCCTAGAAATTCTTTATTGTCCGATCCAAAGCAGATCAAAAACCTAGAGCAAAAATGTTTGGATTCCTGCTACACCCCATGCAGGTGAATGATCATTCCCATTCTTGTGATTATTAAAGCCCAGGAATAAGCTTGTTAGTCATCAACGGTGGTTAAATCAGGTTCCTTCTTGAAGGACATCCTATCCACCTAGATAAGACCAAGGAAAGGAGGAAAGAGCACTCTGATTTCCAGTGAGAATCAGGTGATAACAAAAAGTCAGTCAACAGTGTTTTCACTGAAGGTTTTTGCCCCCCTCAAAATGGAAAAAAAAAAAAGGATGAATACCTGGACTCTTTCAGAAACTTCACTTTCACTTTAAAGTGACTAGAAGACCAAATGGCTAGATGGCTAGAAATGTTAAATCCAAATTAACCCTTCAAGATAAGATAATTGGATACATTGTAAATAGAAAATATGGTACGAGGCTATATTTTTAAGTGATTAAAAAAAACTTTTATCTTTCTGACAAGTCACTGTGGCTAAAAAATATCATTTCTCAGCTGTCTTGTCAAGGTTTCAACTGACTGAGAAACTATCCCAATAAAATGCCATCATAATATGATATTGCTCAGGTGAGTGAGACTAACAAGAGTGAATCCCCAGAGAAGTGGCTATTGCACAAGTTGCAGCAGGGAGATAGGAGTGTCAGTAGGATTCAAAACTTGGATTAAGCTACAAGTCCACGATTTTACTGCTTTCCTTAAGATATATGGTTAAAAAAAATAGTTTCATATGAGGCTGTTTAGAAAAGCAAACAAACTTTATTTCGTTTGGTAGATTTTCTTCCTGGTGTCTGGAACTATGCTCTCATTTACTGTGGCTTATTCAAAACAGCATATTTTAAAGCAGTAATTACAGTGCAGGTTATCAGCAAGGCTAAATATAGGTACCATGCTAATCTTTGTACAGTGATCTGAGAAATAAATGTTGTTCTCTTTTATTAGCGGCTGAAAGTAGTTAAGAAATATTTTCAGTAAAAACCTTGCTGATGTTTAAGGTATTTTTTATTCTAAGAAACAATGCAGAGATTTTTTGAGGCTATCTTTGAGTCTCTCTAAAATGTGATGGATAAAATAATACAAAGAGATAAGAGTCTATTTCTGCTTCATTCTGATGAATGTGTGGGAAAAGATTTAGAAGAACTTGGATTTTTAAAACTCAAGCTAAGTCTAGCCTTTACTAGGCAAAGGCTAAACCAAACCAAAGTTTGTGATCTAGACAAATGTTCTAAATAGCAATTTCTTCTCCCCCACCAAGGCTCACAAGATAGAGGCAGAGCCTACTCCAGGTCCTCAGGGGTGATTTTATTATAAAATATACTCTCACACCCAGTGACACTAGTATCTGATTTTTTACCTTGAGCAAGACAGCAAACAAACAAACATTAGAGGAAAGGAAAGTATTAGTCCTGATTCTAGCGGAACTGCTTTAGAGAAGGAACACACACACACACACACACACACACACACACACACACACACAAAACCCTTGGTTGGATGCTAATCAAGCATATTCTGAAAAAAAAAAAAAAAGCCCTAATTAATGTAATTAAAATCTGTCAGATCAAACTGATTAGGCTGATACTCAAGCCGGAGCAGAGGGAGTGGGGCTCCTGGGGGGAGAGGAGGCAGTCACTGCCAAGGTGGGGTTAGCTTTCAGAAGGAGGTGGTTGGTCTCCAAGGTGATCAAAGCAACTTGTCTTTCATTTCCATGGAATAAGGACAGTGGGCTCCTGGCCGCAGATCTGGTTTCCTGCGTCTCTAGTTCCTGGCACATACTGAACCATTCAGGTGGGAGAAGCAGGTCCTTTCTGGGCTATGATGGAAGGAAGTAGAAGAGGCTGCTTGTCTTCCCTCTTTGACAGCTAGAATACAGATGAAGCACTTTTCATCCCCTGGCAATCCCCTGTCTCAGTCTTTGGCCATGGCCACTGACACACAGGCAGGAAGGAGACAAAGGCCATGTCATGTGATCGAGATAATGCTGTTGACACAAGCCTCTTTTTCGGATCCACACTCTAGGGTGGGAGAGCGGTGAGTGGCCTCTGCCCCGGCTGCGTTCTGTACGCAGGACAGGGAAAGCTCTGCTCAGGGGCAGTTCTCTCAGAGGTCCAGAGGAGAATTCCAGACCGCTTGAGTGGAAAAGTGAGTATTTCATCAACAATGAGAGAGAGTCTTATTCTAGTCGAATTAAAGAAGAATGAAGGACAAGTAAATTCAGGCTTAAGACATTCTCTGAAATTCTAATTATATCCTGAGACTATATTCTTTCCTATAGAGGGAAAATGATATTCTTCCTAATAAGTTATTCTGAAGTTTCAAGTAAGATCATCATAGGTATTTTTCACTTGTATACTGATTAAGAAGTTTGAAAAGCAAGTCTCACGAGATTGATCACCATAAGAAGTGACTTATATGATCTTTCCTGGTTTCTTTAACAAACTAATACATACATACGATCAAGTGTCATCATCATTCTTTAGGTACGTTGTATCTTTTTTGATTTCTCTGCCAACATCTATATCAGAAATACTAGGAAAGGAAAAAATAATAACTGGTGGAGGTGAGGGAAGAATTTGGAATCTTAATTTGTTTCCTTACGTCTAAGTACTGCGTGTAGTGTACCCCTCTTTTTTGTCACAGCTTAGCAATTTAAATGTATTAGTTAATTTGGGTTGTACTAGCATAATACATTTTAAAAATGGTTGTTAGCAGAGAAATAGTTCTTCGGTAGACATGCCTGTAGAGAGACAGAAGACACATTAACAGTTGCTCAAAAGATAAGCTGAGAATTGCATATCTTTTCATTGTGTGTGGCTTAACTAATTACACAAGAGTACGATATAAAGAGGTAAATCTTTGTTATAGGAAGTTGATTAAGACTTTGCAAGGGGAAAAGGTTTGTTAGGATCGCCACTGCAATGCCCTCTTCTGTCATCCTTATCTTCAGAGTTACCTTTTGCTACAATCTCTCATAATGGTTGCACCAAAGAATAAGAATTACATGGACTTTCACTAAAATTTTAAAGACTAACAGGAAAACCATTTATGGTAACTGAGAGAGTAAGAACAAGAAGTTTAGAACTCTGGATGGTTGTCAGTTTTTGCTGTTCATTAGCCAAGTAAGAGCAAATCCCATACCTCTCATGTTAGGTTTACTCGGAGCTAAAATGCAGGGGCTGGCTATAAGAATGCACAGTTTTGAAATCTGGGATATTTTAATAAATAAATTCAAAGTAGAGGGATAGTCTTTATTTTTTTAAGCTGTACAACTTCAGATTTAATACTTCTTAAACAGCTTATGTAGAAATTCTAAAATGTAGTGACAAGTAGTAAATGAGTATCATGTCTTTGTTTATATTTTATTTGGTATGAGTGACTAGAATTTGGAAACATTCCTCTCTCTTTTCCAGACTTCTGATGACATGGGCTCTACATTTCTTAAAACATTTCTAGAAGAAGCAATGCATGAGTAGAGATGGGCAAGATTCAGGCCCTCAGAACTGACCACACTACATTATTGTTATGTCAGCAGTTAACTCTGCTCAAACCTGTACACATCAGGCTAAGCCAAGCCCGTGTTTGACTTAGCCCCCTTTTCTTGCTATTTCTCAATTTTATGGCTCTTCTAGTTGCATTGATATCCTTGAAAAAGACAGTTTAGTTCAGTCAGTGAACCTGCAGTAAAGTGTGTTTGCCTGGTCAGCACAGGGTCTTATCAGGAGAGAAATGTGTTTTATGGAATACTGAAGGCCAGAGAGTAGGGGAAGGCTTTTCTCTCTTTCTTTGGGTGTTACTTGTGTCTTGCTTCAGCGTTAATCTTTTCCACTCCTTGGTATTTAAGAACTCTTTTCTCTAAATGTGGGAGGAAACGCTTTCCAAATTTATGGCAGCACCATTGGGGACAGCAGAGTCTGGGAAGAATGGTGGGGGTTGAGTTGTAAAGACATTGATTCTAGAAAGCAAACTAGTTGCAGCCCCCCTACAACTGATTACACTACCTCTACTGTTTTATAGAGAAGAGCTTGGCAACTGATGTTGAAATCTAGTCCGACCATTGTGCTATATACCTGAAACTAATATGACAAAAGGTTGGATATCATATATAATTGAAAAAAACAAACAAAACATTTACATGTTGAAATCTAGAACTTTCTTTTACCAACAATCCTGAGGTGGCTGACCTAAGTTTATACATTTTATTTCTATAGACATGTGTTGTCCATGTATCCCTTTGGTAAATAAACACTTCCCTTCACTCGCCAGTCCTTTCCCCGTCATCTGAAGTCTTGGTCTTCACTTTGTCTCCCAGCTACCTCCCTTCTCCCTACCTGCAACCACACCACAGAATGCGATGAGCTTCAAAGTTCTGGCCAAAGTAACTTTTCCAGACATACTTCCCACAGTCCTGTAAGAGTCCTTTATTTGAGCCTGTGTGGATGGGAGAAAGGCCTGCACTCTTTTCCTCCTTTCTTCCTTTGCTTGCTCCCCAGAGGCTGCTGGGGTCCATCTTTGGTGACACCACCTCCCACCAGATCTTGGAGGCTCAGCTCACATGATACCTTCTCTGTCACCTGCCCTGATTGCTCTTTCCTCTCTTCCTCTCTGCCTTTCCTGTGTCGCTTTTGTGGCATCTGTCACATGCTGCCTAGGAATGCATGCACATGTGCAGTACTATGCCAAATTGGAAACTTGCGCCCAGAAACAAAGTCATAATTCACCACGGCATCTTTCTCAGTACATGGTACCATGTCTGCAATAACTGTTGCTGAACAAATGAATATAGGAAAGAATGATGAATGACTGCCTTTACCTTTCAATTCAATTTGGTCCCTCCTTTTTCTGATTCTATGTTTCTCTTTATTTGTTGAATTTTTGGCCTTGAGAACCCAAATGCAGGTGATCAGGAATTTCAAACACACACTGTCCCCCTGCCACTAATCTTTGTGCCACTTCTTTATTTCTCCTGTAAGTGTAAAATAATAAATTATTTGAAATTCCAAACAATTAATATTTGATAGAGAGTAACATAGGAGATGGCACTGAGTAAGGAGCTTGCATACTAGTCTCCATTCCAATGCTGGTGTGCTGGTGTGTGAATTTGCAGAAGTCACCTAACATTGGGCCTCTGTTTCCACTTCTGTAAAATGAGGGAATTGCAGAGGTAGTGGTTCTCAAACATGGGCTTTGGGTCCTCAGGTTGCCTCCATAACCAGATTTCTGCTTTTATCTGTTACATTTGTTTTCATTACTGTTAGATTTCTGTAGGTTTAATAGAAGTAAAAAGGGTAATCAGTGGTGGTTCCGCTACTAGAAAATGTTTGGATACTGTCCTGTTACACTATATTATCTCTAAGTTTCCTTACAGAATTCTAAAATTGTGTGACTTTAAAAGATCATGAGACAAGCTTTAGTCAATTTAGAATGAAAGCCTAAAAGAGAAGTAATACACATAGGAATTTTTTTTAACCAGAGTTATTTATTGTACTTTAGGATATAAAATGCTGTGGTTCTTTTTTATGGTTTTTTTTTTCCATATTATTCTTCTGCAAAAACAGATGAGATTATTTCAAAGTAATGTATATTCTTGAGCTGTCAGCTTTCTGAGCATGCTAGGTTCTCTCTCTTCTTCCATTTCACCTACCAAATCAAAACTTTCCTCTCTAGAGAAGGCTCTGTATGGATTTAGTGGTTTTGTGTGCTAGATGTCTCACAGAGCTACGCCTTCAAAATATATTTTCTAAGAGTGAGTCCTTAGGTGGATTTTGGCCAATCATCTTTTCTTTTTTCTTCCTTAAGGTAAAAATAAAGCAAACCCGTATACCCACACCTAAGGTATTGAGAGAAACACTATTCAGAAGTTATAATTAAAAGAAAACATTTTTAAAAGTCACGTTCTTAAAGAACGAACTGTATACTTTCTGTATTTATAATCTAGTGATAAGTTGCACTTAGAAAAAACTTTTATAAAAATATATTTGGAAGCAGTACACTCATAAAATCTTTACACTTGATTGGTTGATTTTGCCCCTAAACCTGTAGTGTTGTATCCGTTTTCAAAAAAGAAAAAAATCTTTCTAGAAAAGTCAGATTTAACCTGTCATAAGTCCTCAGTGTTGTCCATTCAGTTTGTGTGTATTTTGCATTCAGAGCTTTTGGGCCCAACTAAAGAAAAACTTAAGAAAGACCAGAAAGCAAAATAGTCTCCTTAATTATAACTAGGAGTAAAAAGCATGGCAACAAGAAAATGTGACATGTAGTATGGCCCTTGTTAATCGTTAACTTTTTGAGTTGGACCTGGCTCCTTAAACAAACATAACCACAGAGGGATGGGTCTTACCCCTATAGACCCAGGCTTATGGACTAAGCTGGAGGGTTGAGGCAGCTCTTCCCCAGACTTAGAGAGTGGACGCACAGCAGGAGGGCTTTCACTGTCTCCTCAAACAGGAAGGGAAGGAATCATGTTACTTCAACTGCTATTTTCACATAAAGAAAGCAGAGAAGGGGGACTGGTTCTGTAAATGTCTTTCAGATCATAGGGTAACTGACCTGGCTTTCTCAGCTGTTATTTTGCTTGTTTAACTGCCCCGTTGTCTGAACAGGTGTGTGGGGCAGCAAAGGGTTGCTTAGGATAGCTGGCATAACTTTCTTTTCCGGGCAGGAAGTAGACCACAACATTGCTTGTCCAGGAAGATTATGAAGTCTGAGCCCTTGAAGGGGGAAATGATGCTGAAACCTGAATTTTCTTTGTAGAAGGCCAAAATTATTTTTGAAAAGGTGAGTGGGTGGCCTATGATGCTTATGCTATATGTTGGGAATAGTGCTGCCTTTATGTTGTCTGGGTAACAAATGTATTTTGTTTTTCCGTATATAGATTGGATGATTAAGATTTATATTATTAAAAAAAATTTAACATTGTGCCAAGTGAAATAAGCCAGACACAAAAAGACAAATATTATATTCCATATGAGTTACCTATAATAGTCCAACTTATAGAGACATTAAGAAGAATAGAGGTTACCAAGGGCTGAGGTAGGAAGGAATGGGGAGTTGTTATTTAATGGGTTTGGGGATGTTGAAAATGTTCTGGAGACGCATGGTGGTGATGGTTACACAATAATGTGAATATGCTTAATGCCACTTCAAATGGTTAAAAGGGGAAATTTTATGTTATGTATATTTTACCACGTTTTAAAAAATCAGCTATTATAAACATTGTTAAAGACATTTTTGTTATAAGATATACCAAAGGAAATTGGTCCAGTGACTTGGGATTATTGTGATCAAGACATAACAAGTTGCTGTTGTTGTTGTTGTTTTAAAAATGACCTGTGTATTTTGTCAATATTTCTCACTCTATGGAAGATTTTTCACATCCTGTGTGTTAAAGGCATGGTCTTGAATTTCTAGTTAACAGATGCCTTTTATGCTTTATATGCTTACATTTAGCTAACGATGCTAAAAATAATTCTCAATTTGACAATAATATATGTTTTACCTCATCAGATTGGCATAGTAAAATATCTGGCATATTAAACTCAGTAATTATTTTAGATCCTGTTTTTTAGAAAACAAATTTTCTCCTGGTTGCTAGCAGTTGACGATGCATTTTAGTGAGATGGCGGATTTACACTCAAATACTTAACTAGATATGTTTAAATCATTAAACTTTAAAAATCCATAGTCATCACCAGAGATTATTAAAACTTAAAAATTACATTATTATTTTCTACAATTTTATTCCTTAAAGTAATTTTTAGAGTAAAATTATATTTTAATTAAATTTGACTTTAGGATAAATTTGTTCTTTTATTTTATTCAGTTTAGGCAAACTGGACCCCATTTTACTTCCTACTTCCCCTGATGATTTTATTTATACCAGTTTTAAGAGCATGGTCAGTGAGCTTTGCTTTGGCAATCCCCTTCTCTACTCTTCCTCTCACCCCAAAGAAGAAAAAGCTTTTGCAGTCTAGGATCAAATAATTCAATTTTAATTTGTGGTTGAAACATCTTTGAATCTGACAGAAGATCTTTTAATGAAAACTAAAATGCAATCGAAAATTAAAATTAAAACAATCAAATTAAAATGAAGCAGACATGCTGAATAATAAGTAATCTCTTTTGAGTAGCATTCTTCCCTTTATGTTTTTTCCTGTATTTCATTTACAATTAAAAAAGAAAAGACACCATTGAGACGCAGACTATAAATATATAAATATCCTATTCTATTGTATCCTAATTCTTGTTACTCTTTTAAATATACTTTTTATTAGCACCTACAGATGCTGACAAAACTTCTAAATGCTAGTACTCTGAAGAGGTTTGCTTGTTCTCATTGGGATTCAGCTCTTGAGTAAATGGATCGAAGTCGAAATTGGGTTTCCTGAACTGAGAGAGGCTCCCTGAAGAAAAGTGTCTTGGCTAATGTCCATTTTTATGGTTTATTTTAGCAGTAGCACCGTGCCTACCCCAAATGTTTACAATACTCTGTTTGGGTAGAAAGTTCATGCCTTCAAGCATCCTTAGCCCCTAGTTTACAGGGTGGTGAGGTAGTTTGAATGAGTGTCTAGAGTACAAAGGTTATGAACTACTTGTAAAAACTTCCAGAATAAAAGCCCCTCTGGGTTTCACTACAGAGTATGATCATTGGGTCGGTCTCTCTTTTTCACGGAGACTAAATTCTTGAATCATAGGTCATCTGCTTGCAGCATCAGTCTGCCTGCTCCTGGGTGAAGTAGCTGACCCAAAGACAGATGATGTCTTGAGATAGCTGTCATTATTTGATTGTAGCAGACAAATAGAGAACAAGGTCATCTAAAAGTTTTTATGCAAACAGTTATGTGTAAAGAAAACTTTGACATCAAGTAAATGATTTGCCTCTTATTCTTCTTAAAAGTATTCTTAAAATCTTTTGTGTGTGTGTGCCTGGTTATACGAGGTCTGACAATTAAGTTTGCGAACTTGTTGCAACGAGATTGCTAACCTTTTTTGATATCAGAGGGATTATTCGTTATGAATTTGTACCTCTGGTCAAACAGTTAACCAAGTTTACTACTTGGAAGTGCTGAAAAGGCTGCGTGAAAAAGTTAGACGACCTGAACTTTTCACCAACAATTCATGGCTCTTGCATCACGACAATGACCAGCTCACATGGCACTGTCTGTGAGGGAGTTTTTAGCCAGTAAGCAAATAACTATATCGGAACACCCTTCTACTCACCTGATCTGGCCCCCAATGACTTCTTTCTTTACCCAAAGATTATGGGAATATTGAAAGGAAGACATTTTGATGACATTCAGGATATCAAGGGTAATACGACGACAGCTCTGATGGCCATTCCAGAAAAAGAGTTCCAAAATTGTTTTGAAGGGTGGACTAGGCACTGGTGTCTGTGCATAGCGTCCCAAGGGGAGTACTTCAAAGGTGACCGTAGTGATATTCAGCAATGAGGTGTGTAGCACTTTTTCTAGTATGAATTCACAAACTTAATTGTCTGACCTCGTACTACTTTTCTACAGTGAAAATCAAATTGCTACTTGTTCCCATATATCTGTCTGTCTCTCATTTAAAACTAATTTTGATGTGTGTGTGTGTGTGTGTGTGTGTGTGTGTGCGTGTGTGTGTGTGTCTATTGAGGGGAGGTGAGAGTGTCTTGGGTGGTATTCGGATTTCTTTCAAGACTTTTTTCAAGAATATGTCAAATATTTAAAAGACCATTGGATGGATAATAAGCATAGCTCTTCAGCTAAAACAATAGAGTCTATATGTTTTCTTTTGTGCTTTACAAACTAATATATGAAAGACGTGGACATTTCAGCCTAAGAAGATCAGTGTCAGATTAATATATAAACTTTAAGAAGATAAGGACCGTGTACATTTTAACTTCTTCAGGTAGAACTGAAAATAGCTACATGCAGCTTAATCAGTTATTTTGTGGTGATTATAATGAATCATAGTTGTACTTTCTAAGGAGAAAGGAGAGAGAAGCTTAATTTAAATGCTTTTCAAACTCCTATACCAAATAAAGGCATACATTTATTTTTATGGGACTAGTGTATAGGTATTCCTTTATAAGCAAAAACACAATTCCTACTAATCCTTTGATAGAGGGGACTTATATTTTGAATTCATAGTGAGGATAAGGTTTTGACATTTCCGTACACACCATTTTATGCAAGATATCACTACCATGAATACTGGCACTTGGTTTATACCCTTGGAACAGAGTACGTTGAAATGATCCATACTGCTATTGGATTTGTGACTTGGGTTTCTTTCATCAACTAACTAGCACTTCTCAGTGTGGTCAGTCCTGGATTATCAGAGCCATGGACGGAAAATATTTACACTAAGCATGGCTCCACCACAAATTTCTCAATAATTAATGCGTTAGGACTCAGTTTACCACACCCCAAACTGCTCACCCTCCCCTGAATGTTGGTATCTTTGCAGAAGGGATTGTTGCAAAGGATGACCCTTCCCTCCTCAGTGCTTCTTGGTTCAAAACATGCGTGGAGTTTTGGCCCAAGATTGTTTAACAATTAAAAATCACTGCCAATGGAACCTTCCCAGTACTTTGGCTATAGGAGGCTTGGCGGGGGGTGGGGGGGGCCTTAAATATATATCTGATAGCACCGTGCTTTGCAGTTTGATGAAATGAAAAGAAGAGTTGGCTTTTAGAGGAATAGTTTTGCTCTGATTTAGTTCTATTCGTATGAACAAAATGCTGTCATTACATTGGGAGGACACATACATGACCTGCATTATTACATACATGATATGTGCTACTATTCTGGTTGGGGCCTAGTGTATGATTAGCAACCAGGTTCAATATTATACCTAGTTGTTTATACATCTCTTATGTTTTCCTTACTCGTTAGAACATTTTAAATGGAAAATATTCATCATTTGAGTGCCTGGAATCTTTAAAAAGTTAAAAAGAATGGAATATGTGTCCTTTGGAAAATCCCGCAGATTAGATTATCAGCACAGTTAATACTTCAGGGACCTTGTCTCCCTAAATTGCCAATATCTATTTGTTGAGTGTTGCAAGAGTTTGCTAATTAAACAATTCACAAGGTGTTTTGAGCAGAACTTGTGGACACTTCACCAATTGAACGATTTATTGCTGCAGTTGAAAAAAGTTAGTTGGTGTTTATTAACTAACTTTCTTGCCATGTTTATGGAGAATCAAGGGTGCAACTCCTGGTCCCTGACTAGATTTTTCAAGGGTTCATAGTCATTATTGACACTTTAGTTGCCAATAGGCCTGTTGTTATTTCAAGACACCACCATCAATTTGCTGAATGTGAAAATTTGGGTTAAGTAGTAAGACTCATGACTGACAGGTGAAATAAAATTAAAGCTGTATATATGGGAAGAGAGTTTCATTCTTAAGAGTAAACATCAGACTTTTCACTTATGGAAAGTAACATATTGTTTCTGATATAAAGGTAGAAATTGAGGTATTTAAGATGAAAAGAAAACCTTTTCAAGTTACGAATTTCCATATCATAGTTCTTACAGATGAAGCTACAAAGCAGTTTTATTTCATTAGTTAAACACAAACTTCCATCACCAACTCTTTGTTATAGCCTAGCAGGATTTAGGGGATTGGCCTTCCTACTCTGAGGTCTAGTGTGGGTGAGCCCTCAGCGGAGACACGCAGGAAGCACAGGAGTTTGGACTGGGACCCACAGATCCTAAGGGGATAAGGGCAGTTTCCGGTCTCCCCACCTTCCTGCCACCTCTTCTGTTCAGGTGATTTGACTTAAACTAATTGGCCATTTGAACAATGCAATTAGTAGAAATATTAATCTAAGCTGATCAAAAGTGGAAAAACTGTCGCACTCACAAGATACCATATCTAAACCAACTCCGATGTGTATAAACTTTCTTGGGCTTTAATCCCTCAGACCCAAAAGCCAGTTTTATCAGCCACACAGGAACCAACTGCTCAGAAGCAGCAAGAGAAGCTCCTGCAAAGGAAGTGGGTTTGAGTCTATTTGCCCTTTGTTGTGGTCAGTAAAGGAACTACTTGTGCTTTTTAATTAGAAGGGTGGGACCAGAGTCTTTTAATTGCAATTTGAGCTATAATGTAAAGCATTTAAAGGAGACTGATTTTTTTTTTTTAGAATAAATTCATTTACAATCTCTCCTTCATGCAATCCCTAGCCTTTTCTTTGAATGATTTCTCATTACACATCTATCTACTCATTATATACTTAATTCCTCCTCCAGAACATATTCATGCGGACTTCTCAGTGCTGAATAAGTTTTTGAAGCACAGCATTGCCTGTTATATAGCTTGTGAAGGTGCCCAAAGTATGCAAGGCTCTAGTTGGTGAGAATGTAGGGACACTTGAGTGTGCCTTCTGTTTCCGGAATGGAAATTCAAAAATGCCCCCAAAATATGAATTTGGCAGTGCACGTTTTGAATAGCCAGAAAGGGTTCATCAGAAATTGCAGACAGCTGCTTGTGCTAAGTAAGATTTATCCTTAGAACTAGACAAGGAAATTTGTACTTCCTGTTTTAATTAGAAGGGACTTTCACAACATAAGAATAAAAGGCATGGTTTGCCCCAAAGACATGCATCTGCTTTATATAAAAATAAATGCATTATAAGTGTGAGAAATTGCTTGAAGATGGCCATGATATTGAGAATATGCTGTGTATTTACTTTATAGTCATCTGAGGTTTTCTTTTCCAGTAAGGTTAAGAACCTCAAGAATTTTTATGAGTGGTTTGGAGAAAAGCATGTTCAAGCACTCTTGTTAATGTTATATTCGTACAGGAAGGTGAAAAGAAGCTTTCTACCTCATACACCTGCCAAATATGTTCACATAAATGCAGCTTTCTCTTGTAGACCTCGAGAGGAGGTAGTGGTTCTTAACTTTTCATCACAATACTTGGTTTGGAATGTATACTGTATAGCATATAAGTTGATAGGAGTGTGTGTGTGTGTGCTGAATTTGTAGGGTAATTTACTGGTTTATTGCACAATATTGATTTCTTTTTCAATAAGTGAACTTTATGTACATCAATGTCAAATTCACTGTGTTTCAAAGGAAATCATGTCAACAAGCCATTTAAAATCCTTTGGAGTGACAGGATTCTTATGGGAACCATAAAGCATCTTTTTAAATAATCCTGGATGTAATAATCACTTGTTCCTTGGTTCTTGCTCTATATAAAGTTAAGTTTTCATCCCTACACATATTTTACTTTAAGAAAATGTGCCTTAAACCTTAGATAATTCATTTTCTTTTTAAATATAGAAATATCGATAAATCAGAAAGTAGGCAAAGGTATATTCTGAAACTCATAGTTTAGCTACTGCTATTAAAAGGGGGTAGAACGTGATGCAAATTAATGTATAGTCTCCCTCTTTTGCCGCACGCCAGTTCCTCCTAACTTTCCTATTTGGGCAAGGAGCACCTCTTGGTTGTATAGGTTGACATTCTTGACATGCTTTGTGACTCTTCCTTTTTTTGACCCCTTCTTACATTACATACCACCCTGCACCAATATTTAGCAAAAGCTCTTTTCAACTCTCAAATTCTTCTTGGAAACAACCTCAGAACAACTGATTCTGAACTCCATTTGATTCCATTTTAGCATTCTTACCCAAGTAGCTAGCATATTTTTCTAACTCCAACTTCATAATGTCAATATTCCTATTCAAAAAATCACTGTGCTCAATAAATACTCAATGAATCAAATTTAAATTTAGAGGATTCAAGTTCTCTGTCCATTTGTTCAATAAATTTCTCATCCAACAAATCTTCCTTGAGTACCTGCAAGGTACTTAGCATTGTTCTAAGTGCTAAGGATATTGTGGTAAAAAGACAAAAAACAAAAACAGACAAACAAGACTTTCTGTAGCCAGAAATGGGGATTACGTTCTAGCAAGAAAGACAGATAAATCAATAAGTAAACAAATTAATATAATTTCAGATATTGATAAGAGATAGTGATATGATAGTGGAATTAAAACAAGGTAAGGGCATAGAAAATGATGATAAAACATGCTATTTTAGATAAAAGTAGACAAGAAAAGTCTCTCTGAGGAGGTGGCATTTTAATACAGACTGTAATAAGATGAGTAAGTGATTCATGTAAGGTCTGTTGGGAGAATAGTATAGATTCAAAGGGGAGAATGATCTTGTTCATTAGAGAAACAGCAAAAAGACCAGTGTGGCTGGAGCTTGGAAAACCAGTAAGAGTGAAAAGAGATGAGATTCGAGAAACAGAACAGGGAAGGTCTTGTATGCCATGGTAAGTAAGTAATTTCATTCTGAGGATCATGGAGAACACTTGGCAGTTTTTATAATTAGAACAACATGTTCTGATTTTATGCTTTAACAGGCTCTCTGGATGTTGGGTAAAGAATAGACAGTAGAGAACAAGACAGGAAAAGACCAGCTAGTAGACTCTTTCAACAGTCCATGCAAGAGATGATAGTGTTTTAGGCTTCGGTGGTACTGGCAGACATGGTGAGATATGGTTAGAGTATTTGGAATATATTTGGAAGGTAGATCCAGTAAGACTTGCTGATGGATTGGATATGGGGGGAGGGGATGGAAAGAAATGGGGATCATAAATGATTGATGATTCCTAAGTTTGATCTAAGTGAATAAAGGAAGCATTCACTGAGATTGGAAGTCTGGGAGAAGAGTAATTTTGGGATGAGAAATAAATTCTACTTTGGATTGTTAAGATGAAGATGTCCATAAGATCTCCAAATAAAGATGTCACGTAGGGAGCTGGTTATAGAACTCTGGTGCTCAGGGGAGTGTTCCTGGCTGAAGATCTAACATCAGGAGTTGTTAGCATGTAGATGGTTATTTAAATCCATTAGATGCTGCAGCTGAGCCCCAACTCACTTCACCTTTTCTAGAAGAAAGATGAGGGAGGATCCAATAAAGGAGAGTAAAGGCAGCAGCCAGTGAGTTAGAAGGAAAATAGGAGAGTGTAGTGCTCAGAAGTCAAATGAATTTTCTCAAGAAGGAGAGCATGTTGTGTCAACGGCTGCTCAGGAATAGATAAGATGAAAACAGAGAATTGCCCATTATCTGGTAAGAGGAAAGTTTTTGGTGAATATGTGATTTCAATGCAATTGTGGGAGTGAAAACTTGATTACAGTGGGTTGGAGAGAGATTGACATGAAAGAACATAGAGCCTGGAAACACAGATAACTCTTGAATCTGTGGGGATTGGGGTAAATAAGACAGAAGAGGGACCACATAATTAAAAATTATATGCAAGGAAGGATAGATTAGAGACTCAGAGTTAGGTGATAAGGGAAGTCAAAACAGGAGGTAAATATTGGAGAGTAAAAAAGTAGGGCACTGGTCCCTGGACTGGAAGCTCTGATGTGACTTGAGCAATTTTTGGAGGCAGGATAGTAAAGTCAATGTGCTGGGAAGATTGAAAAGGAGGAGGTGAAGATAGAGGCTTGGAAGAAGTGTGCCCTATTGTGCTTCATAGTGTGATGCCAGTATGTGGACGGGGAGTGGGTGGCTGGGTGGGAGTGAAGTGGGAGAAGAGATCAGGTGACATCCAAGGTAACAGGAAGTAACAGGAAGTAGCGGGGAAGAGAGTGAGCCAAGTGTACAAGTCTTCAGTCAATAAGAAGGATAGACCAGGAAGTCTGTGGTGATGGCAGTGAGCAGAGGGGCCTTGGATGCCTGATGTCATGTGCTTCAAAAGAACTGAGGTTGGGGTGGACAGCAATGATCTAGAAGCAGTCACAACAAGCAAGGAGAACCCCGAACCCAACGTCATGCCCCTATTGCTTTTTCTGGTTTTTAGCCAATGTCCCCAGATGTAGGGTGGGGAGGCTGTACATCTCACACCTTCCATCATCCTTGCCTATTTCTTGTGCTAACTTCTGTGATCAAGGGAAATAAATGATAACCTAACTCCTGGGAATAAATGCCTGTTTTCCCATCTTTCAGGGGGAAAAAAAAAAGCAGTAGATATGAAATCTCAGAGTGCCTCATGATATTGGGAGACACAATAAACTCAATTTAAGATAAATAGACAAAGGCATTCTATTACTATCGCATATTTGTATCAGACTTTACCAGGTACACAGTCATTTCATATCCATGATATTATTTGATTCTTGCAAGAGTTCTGAGATGTAAGTATGGTGGAAATCATTCTTTTTTGTGTGGTGAAGTGAGATGCAGATGCTATTACTACTATGTCAATAGTAATACTATCAGCTAATATAAATACTAGTAGGATGTAATGAAAGGGAAACGGGAAAGGGCAGGAAGGCAAACTGAATGCAGTGACTGGTGATCATTCCTGGAGAAAGAAGAGAGAGCAAGCGATAATTTCCCACTTTTCCCATAGATCAGCCGTCTTCAAAATTCTCACTGCACACTCAGATAGGAAAAGCATTTTGACCATGGATCTCCACATTTCAAATTTAAGCACTAATTATGCAGAACTTTTTAAATTGATGTAGAAAGTTTTTGTTTTCTCCTGTGTCAATCACTTACTTGTTCTCACAAAATAAATCAGAAAGTGCTGCCTTTTTATATTTCTTAACAAGTGAGCCCATAATCCATGGAAACTTTTTAAAAGATTTTCAAGTCAGGTTAGAGTGTTTCATTTTAAAATTTTTCAAGTGAGGAGATAGGACAACTTTTCAAATAGATAACACACTTAGATTATGTTTGGCATCAAAATGACATAATCCTAGAAAATTTCCCAAAATATTCTCGCTGAAGTATGCCTTTTTTAAAAAAAAGAAACTACTTTTTCTCACTCATTGTTAAAGTATTACCTCGATCTTGAAAGAATAAATTAAATGTGTACATACTTTTAAAATCTGCTTGGGAGCACTAACCATAAAAAAGATTAAGGACTATTTATTCTCTGTGTGAAAGAGTATATAACTCATCTCTAAATTCTGCAGTTCTTTTAAGTGCTTTGCCAGAGCACTTTCTGTGTACAAAATTTTAATGCTTTGTGCCCATCTCATTATCAGGTATTTTAAAGATTCCACTACATTTTAAAATTCTAATTTTAATACAATTAGCAACATCAGGACATACTTATTACTTTGTGCTTTTTTTTTTGGCTCTAACATCTTTGCTGCAATTGCTTACTTATGCAGTAAAATACTATAATATTACCTTGGCATAAATGACTAGAGGAATAACTGAATGAATCTGAATTATCTATCTATCCATCTTCTATCATTTAATGGTTCTAGTTAAAATACAACTGCATCAGTGGTTCTACTTTTGTACTTTTTATAAAAACTTGTGTTTTTTGTAAGTGAAAGAATATGTTTACTATTGAGAATGTACTGTGTATGTGTGTACTCTTTCATTTAGTGTTTCACGCACACAAAAAAACATTCTCGATGCATTGTTGAAACAGAACCTAGCAAATATCATATGGCAAGATGTTAGAAACATCTGTTCTTTCATCCAACTGTATAACAAACCTCCCATACTTATGTAATTTACTCTGATGCTTGTTTCTTTAGGATTTCAGCACTGTATCTATGCATTCTCTGAAAGTATTATCTGCTAGAAATGCATTTTAGTCACTATATAGTATTCAGTGTCTTATTCCAGATATTTTCACTGCTTCAGGCAGATCAAGGGTTGCCCCTAAAACCGTGACTCCCCTTTTTTTGGTTGCACTGTGAAATAAGATAATTTGAAAGAGGCTTTTATCTTTTTTATTATATTTCATAAAATTTGTCGAATCTTGGATTAAGAATCACACAGCTTGTTTACCGTTGTAGAGATTTGTTTTCAGATACTGGATGATTAATTTATCTATGTAGTGATCCTTTGTACACCATTAGCTACTCTCTCAAGGCACAATGTATATATACTTTGGATAAGGTTCTGTGGTAACATTACTACATGTGGATGGAGATCTATATTTAAAATAATCTTTATAAATCCAAGTTTTTGGAGCCTATTTCTTGTTAGGATGTGATTAGATATTTTTAATCTCTGGGCTGACAAAGAGCTTGTACTTAGAGCAGGAAAAGTGTAGACTCTGCGTTTGTGGTTCACTTGTGCTTTCATATTAGTATTATATGCCAACTGAAGTTTTTTGCAGAGATGTTTAACAGTTATTATTTTGTGCAGGTTAGTTTGGTCAGATATAGACAACATAAACTGAAAATCCATTTAACCACTTTTACATGTAATAAAACATGTTGCAATATATTGAAAGCCAGCACATGAATAAAAGTGCCACTCTCATCTATTCTGTATGGGGGAACTTCCCCTCCTACTTTAGGGTAGCACGATGCTGAAAATGTGGTATCTAACACACAGATGTGTCAATTCATGTATTAAATGAAATTTAGTTCTGTGTTCATTTTTATACAAATATAACTGTAACTGTACAACAAAAATTCTGATGTTTTCTTATCATGCTCCAGTTGATCATCTTGTCCATCCCCTAGGATATGAGGTAACCTAATTTTGGACGTGCCTGGCCTAGAGAACTTGGTGTGGGAAAGACCAGCAGCTAATGCATTGAGCTCCCATGAATCTGGTTTTGAATCTTGAGGTTCTGAGGCTATTTGATTTGCTCTGTCCAATTTCACCATTGGAAATGTCATGGTGCCCAATAGTTGTGGTTTGGCAGGAAATCTTTCCTGATTTCTTCTTTCATTCTCTGTACTAAAAAGACATTTTTCAAAGGCTCTTAACATGTCTGTCTTGCTTCAGTCAATGAATGTCCCTTTATTGCCCTCGCACTGTGATATTGGGAAACTTCCAAGAGAAACGCTCATGGGGTGAACTCCTTGATTTCTTTCCCTGTTGATAAGAAGATGAGCATCAGCAGGAGGGACAAAGACAGTGCTGGACAGAAGGATTGTAATAGACAGAGCTTGGAAATTTGGGAGGGTTTCTGGGGATGGTTGTAAAATGTGACGATATTCTCTGTCTTCTGCTCTGATTCTGGTGTCTTATCTTTCCTATTGTAGAGAACCAATTGTTGAGATCCTAGGGTTATTTCTGGTTAACACATGGGTGTTTGATTAATGTTTTTTGTTTTTCAACCACTGGTCACCATTCTTGGCTCACTAGAAATACTTGAATCAGATTCCTCGCTTCCCGTTCTCAAAAAAATCCACATAAATTTGATAAAAGAGCATTCCTTAAAGTGTGCAGTATATAGTACCACTTCCATGCAAAACAAATAAATACACGTGAGAAGTGCTGCTTATTCAATCCTCACCTTCCTTCACACACACCTAGGGTTTCAAGAAGCACACAACATATTAAAGGCTCTGAAAAGTCCTGTAGCCTTTTTATTCCCACAAAATATATATTAAATGAAATTTGCTATGGTAGGTAGTGCAAAAAAAAGTTCCCTGTCCTCTCCCCTACACCATTGCTCTATGTAGCATTGCCTCAAAAAAAAAAAAAGAATCTTTCTAGAACCAGCCATCTGTCTTGTCTGGAATTTATTTCTTCTATCTTGACTGTCTTTGGTTGCAGATACCCTTTTCCAGATCTGGTTCATTGCCCGGATTTCTTCCTTTTTGATTTGGTACTTTGACATGTCCCTGCCAAGAGGGATTCTCGATCCCTTTTGTCCAGAGAGATTATCTTCAGTTCCTCCTTGCTTCTCTACCACTCCATTACTGTTATTTTCCATTTACTTTCCCAACAGAAAATGCAGCCCTTGGTCCAGTGCCCTCATAATTCCATTACATCCTTCAGCCTCATTCCAGCCATCTCCTCAGTTCTACCTTCATGTTATCAGCTAGGAGAGAAAGAGAAAGACACTGGATCAAAAATGACATAAGACACTTCCTCATTTCATCTCTTAACCTCTACCTATATTAGCTTCAATTGTTACCCTGAAACCACTTCCATCTTTTAGTCTTGACATGATCCTTGCAATCTTAAAACAACCCTTTCTTGGGATGGGCGGTTAGCTCAGTTGGGTAGAGCATGGTGCTAATAACACCAAGGTTGCTGGTTTGATCCCCGCATGGGCCACTGTGAGCTGTGCCCTCCTTAAAAAAATAAAAATCTTAACAAAACAAAAACAACCCTTTCTCCCTCCTTCCCCAGTTGGTCTTCAGGTTGGCAGATTTCTAAGATGATCCCCAGAGATGCTTGCCTCCTGCTATCCATGACCTCTTGAAGGTTGTCTAGACACACTGGGTGTGGGCTGTACATAGTGACTTGATTTTAACCAATAAAATATGGCAACAGTGATATGTTACTTCTATGATTAGGTTACAAAAGCTTTCACTTCCATCTTGCTGGTAGACTCTATCTATTGTCCTTGTGGCATACAGCCTTTAAAGAGGAAGCTGCCATATTGAAGAGGCCCATATGACCAAGAACTAAGGGCAGCTTCTGGCCAAAAGTCAGTAAAGACTGAGGCCCTTAGTCTATCAACCAGTGAGGAACTGCATCCTGCCAATGACCATGTAAACTTGGAATCAAGCCATTGCCCAGTTGAGCCTTGAAACAACTATGCCCCAAGCAACACCTTGACTGAGAGACCTTGAAGACAAGAACCCAGCTATGTCATGCCCTGATTCCTGACCCTCAGAAACTGGGCTCAGTGTGGGTTGTTTTAAGCTGCAAAGTTTTGTGGCAGTTTGTTAGACAGCAATAGATAACTAAAATAGTTCTTTAGGACTTGGACACCTGAGGGAACAATCATAGTGTTTGCACAGTACCTGGCACATAGAAAGTGCCCTATCAAAGTTAGCTCTAATCATCCTCCCCATTATCATCATCACTGCTGTAATTCCAAAAAGCTGGGAAAGACCCAGGGTTCCCAACTGAAAGTTCAGCACTAGGAGTTGGGTCCCAAGAACAGGTAAATGGTAGCGCCTCAGAGTTACCATTAAGTATCAGAGCACGGTAGGGTAGTGGGTAGTACTCTGGATAAGAACTGCCCACCATAGGGTTGGACTTCTTTGTGTAGACCAAAACTGGGGATTGAATCAGACTGGGTATTAGGAAAAGTCAGGCCTAGTTCCTGTGATCACATGAATATTTGAGCAAATAAGTATCTATATTTTCCCTTCTCCAGTTCTTATAAATAATAACTAGTGCCTTTTAGTTCATCAGATAGATTCTTCCCTTCCAATACCCTTTAAGGAGGTTCCTATCATTCTAGAGCAGTGTATTTTTTTGGTGGTTGTTGTTGTTTGCTTATTTTGGTGAGAAATTGGGTAGGAAAGAGCAAGATCCAAGAGTTAGCAGGAGGATGAAAAGACTTAGTCACCTTGCATAAAATTTATATAAAATAAAGAGCAAGTTCCTGGGCTCTGAGTATTTGGGGAGTTTATCTGGGGTGAGGTGAGGAATCAAGGAGAAAGTACAGGAGAATTTGTAGTACATGGAGAGAGTAGATGAGAAAGAGAAAAAAAATAAATTTGGAAATATGAAAAATTCCTGGGAACTATGTGTCTCCATGATGATTGAAACATACACGTGAAGGATTTATGTTGAAGTTATTTTTGCATGTTTATGTTTATTATTAGTAAGAGATAAATTATTAAATATTATATTTATTTTACTGTGACTCTGCTTTAGTTCTGAACCACATGCATCACTGCTCTATGAGAATTATTCTACTTTGATGTCTCAGAAATGACCAGGGATAACTAAAACCAGTGACTTATAGTTTCAAAAATCCTTATTTCTTTTCCCTGTTGTCTGTGTTGTGGTATGCCCTCTTTTTCCACAATCACTAGCAGTGAAAATAGTTTGAAAAAGAAAAAAAGAAAAGAAAGTAGATGTGTGCTTGCTTCAGTGATAATGAAATAGCACAAACATTGAGCGCACCCTGGTTTTCATCAGTCTTGAAGGGGCAGAAACCCAAGTAGAAGAGCAATTGTGATGACAAAAGAGAAAAGCAGGCCAAATCCTCAGGGCTGGGAAAAAATTAAAAGAATCCAATGAAGAGCCAGTGAAACACCAAAAAAAAATCACCCGAAAGAATCTGTTTCAGGAGACTTTTGGCCGGGCTGCCTTATGCTCTGCCCTACCTCCTGGGTCTGCCTTCACTTCCAGGCCAACTTCCGGTTTTTGTCCACCTCACCACTTACCCAGCACTCAGTGGGAGAGTAAGGGGTCAATAATACTGACTCCATTTAAAGGTAGAGAAACTGCCAGAGAGAGAGACTGATGATCCACCTGAGTTCCTATAGACAGCATGGGATTGATGGGAAAATGGATACTCTGGGAGGAGTATGGATGCGGGCCCACCTTCTAGAGAGAAACACTCGGGGACCTAGTGGAAGCCAAGCCAAAGTCTTCCTGTGCCAATTCCCATTCGTCCCACAGGAGATCCACTGAGGAAATGATGTCTTGCTTATTTGTTTATTATTCTTAAAAATTCACTAGTCAGCATAAGTCCTGACTTGGCAATAGGCAGCAACATGTTATGGTGGTCGCTTACCCACAGTTTCACTGTCCATGGTTTAAGTTACCCATAGTCAACTGCAGTCCAAAAATGTTAAATGAAAATTTCAGAAATAAACAACTCATAAGTTTTAAATTGCGTGCTGCTGTTCTAACTAACGTGATGAAGTCTCGAACCATCCTGCTCTGTCTGGCTCAGGACTTCAGTCATCTTTTTGAATAGCCACACTGTATTCACTACTGGCCCATTAATCACTTAGTAGCCATCAGTTACCAGATCAGTTACGAGAAAGAGAGAGAGAGAGAGAGAGAGAGAGAGAGAGAGGCCACACTCACATACCTTTTATTATAAAGTTGTTACAATTGTTCTATTATTAGTTATTGTTCACAATCTCTTACTGTGCCTAATTTATAAATTAAACTTTATCATAGGTGTGTATGTATAGGAAAAACATAGTGTATTTAAGGTTCAGTACTGTATGTGGTTTTAGGCATCCACTGGGTTGTTGAAATGTATCCCCACAGATAAGGGGGAAAACACTGTATTTGGTTGATAGCCAAGCTATCTTAAAACATAATCGCTCTTTCAACACTGTTCTTTTGAGCACAACTGACCCATAAGTGCTACTCTGAACATAGAGTGCAGCTGAGTTCCAAACACTCTTCTGCTTTCCACATTGGAACCCTTGAAACCTCACCTTCCTTTCAAACTCTCTATGCAGTACGTAAGTGCGTTGGAACTTGGGAGAGCCCTCTGCACTACAGTCTTTGTTTACTGGGTACATGGGCCAGTATCCTTCTCTTGAAAACAGGGAAAGTGTATTGCTGTGGATGAGAAGTAGATGGGGACTTGGGAAGGAAGCTTATGTGTAGAAGCTGTTTGCATTGGAGGGTCATGGCGCCAAGAGCTGGCAGAGTGGTCAGATTTCAGAAGGTCATTTTGCTCAGGAAGTAAGGCTTCATGGGAGGTGGGGTGATGCCACTGCAGTCTGATCTTATGATGGTGATTATTTAGCCGTTCACACACGCAGGTTCATTGAGCACTAGCCACTTCCACTTCCTCTCCTTGTTTTCTTTGCTTTTGAACCTTTCCCCCCACTTCTCTTGCTCCCCTCACTCACTCAGGAAGATTTAAATGAAGGCAGTTTTAGAGGACAAACAGCTTCTCAGAAAATGGGTGGCATTGTAAGGTAAGGTGATAGTAGCCCAACACACAAGACTCACACTCACCCTGGAATGAACCTAGTGAGTCTCCAGGATGGAGGACTCGGAGCAAGGCCAGAACCAGGTTAAGCCTGTGAGTCACTTGCTTATGGTGCAAAAGTTATGGGGATGACAAAAAATTTAGTAATTGAGATAAACCATATTTTCTAACAATGTTAAAAAAAATCAAATTGGCAAACTATGGCTCATGCGCTGGCCCCCTGTTTCTGTAAATAAAGTTTTGATGAGAAAATTTGGTCATTTCTGTAGACCAACCCAGAAGACAAATTTTATTCTAGAGAGAGCTCAGCTTCCAATTTAATCATCAAATAAACCAGAAGACATCCTTGGGAAACTGAAAGGAGACCATTCTTTTGCAGCCACTGTGGATCAGAGAGAAGCCTCAAGCCAGGGCAGAATATCACTGCCCAAGTTTAAACCAGTTGGCATGATGACCAATGACTTGTAAATATGAAATAGGTTCTGTGTCCCATCTCATGAAATTCCCTTTAATATTGATCTCCTATTTCCCATCCCCCCTAGTTTTTTAATACTCTTGAATTACTTAAATGATAGCAAAAGTATGTGTTCCTCAAAGATCTGGTAGAACTCACTCATAAAACCATTGGGTCCAGGACCTTTTTATCCCGCTCGCTTTTTGGAATCTGGTAGTTTTTTATTGAATACTGTGTGTAGCACAGTAGAATCTAAGATAAGGAGTATTTATGCTATACCTGGAAAGGGGCACACCTTTTCCACTGCTCATCTATCACTGTTTGAGCTGAGTTAGGGTTTCATTGTCACTATGGTTACCTTCAGTGCACTACCGGTTTAAAATTCCTCTCATGTCAACTGGTGCTTAGGGTGAGGGTTGGGTTGCTGGAGGGTTTTCCTCAGTGTTTCTCCTCCGCTCTCAACTTTAGACCTTCACTTTATGCCTGCAAAGGGTCTTCACATTCGCCCATTCCCTCAGCAGTAGACTACTGTTGCTTGTAATTGGTGCTTCCTAGATGGGCGGTGGGGTCAAGGGTTGTTTTTTTTTTGTTATTCTGGGACTCCTCAGTCTTAGGCAGGCCCTGTGAGCCTCAGCCGTAGAGGTGGGGGCTTTCTCTGTGGTCCAACGCTTTCTCCAGCACTAGTCTCATCTAATGATCTGACCTCAGGATGGCTTCCTGACCCTCCCCTAGGGATACAGGATTATTTTTATTTTCACTTACTCCAGCCACATGGGTTTTTCACATCTGCCCTAGGGGAAAGAGGATTTGCTGCCCTTCTCTTTCCAACCTGCAAAACGGAGTTGTGGTGGGATTTTGACTTTTGTACGGCTGCTTTGTGAAGGTCCATGGGGAAAGGCATAGAAGTAGGTGCAAACTCCCCTTGTGTCTGCCTCTCCCACTGGTTCTGACTCAAGTTAGCTCACATTTGGCATTTAACAATTCACTAAAAATTTCAGCTGAATTCTTCTTACCAGCTTGTATGAATGACATTCTATGGCTCTTCTTCTTCCTGTCTCTTCTTCCTGTGCCCTATCAGAGGTGAGCCATGACTTATGTCCCAGCTTTCCTTGGAGGCTCCTGTCTTTCCTTTGATTTCAGGCTATTTGGTCGCCCTGTAAGCTCTGTTAACTGATGAATTTAAAAATATATATATATAGGATTTTGTAGATTACCAGATATTTTCTTCTTGTTAGAATGAGAACAAAGTTCTTTTCAGCTTTCTACATCCTACACAGAAGCAGAACATCCTTGGCACCTGTTTTTGTTTTTGTTTTTAATGATTACTTTTTCAAAATTTTCTAGGAATTAATTTAAAGTTACCTCTCTTCCTTGAATCAATTTTTACAATTTATAATTCCCTAGAAAACATTCCATTTATTTACTTACCAATTTTATAGCTATAAATAGATGTCATTCTTCAGCCTCATTAATTAAAAGCTAGTGGATATCCTGGACCACTACTGATTGCAGGTCTCACAATCTACCAATCTTGATTGGGGAAATAGGCAAAAGCGCCAACTTTCATTCTTGCATTTTGCTTTCTACATTTTTAAATCCCTCTATCTCTGGACCTTAACCAATTACAAATGACCTGGGGCCATTGTACTGTCACAGTATCATTTTCCTAAGCAAAAGGCAAGGAAAGCAGGCTGTCTGGATGTCTTCAGGTCAATGTTTGGCTCTACTCCAAGACACATTTCCTAATTCTATTTATCTGAGGCAGAGAGCTGTGAGCAAATGTTGCACTTCACCAAATAAGAAGTAAAGGTCTCTCCCTTAGGGAGTTTCTTATCTAAATAAAACTTATTAAAAAGCCCTAGGAATTGATAAATACTTCATCTGACTGCTTTCACTGAGGATGCCAGAACCAGGGATTTCTGAGGAGGGAGATGAATGAGAAAAGGAAAACTTAAAGCATGGGCAAGGTGAATAAAAGACGTGAGAGTCTGATGTCATAAAAACTCATTGCAGTCTTCAAGTTGCTTCTTGAAACAGATTGGCTGAGTGAGAGAAAAAAGGTACAAGATTTTAAAATTGCATCATGCATTACCTCTTGGGGCTTTTGCAGTAGCTTGGCAAGTATGGAATAAGAATAGAGTTAATGAATGGCTGTTGTATGTATTGTCCTATTTGAAGTATAGTCATGCCATCTCTGATATAGCTACTGACTTGCTGTCAGAGAGACTCAAGCATATTTATTTCAGTATGAACATCTTCAGCAAGGCCATTGGAGATAATGGAATAATTTATTAACAGGTCACATTTGAGAAAGCATTTGACAAGAAAGAAAAAGAAGAAATAGTCAAATACAATTGCAAATAAACATTTATTGCATTAAGCTTAGAATCCATTTCTTCCTCAAGGCAACTACCCTTGGATAAGTGAGTTACTGAATAAATGAAGTTATTATTATAAGTCCATTCTTCCTATAGACTTTTTCATGAAAGCAAATGATCGTGAATATTGATTATAATCTGTAATCTACATAGACATTTGAAAACTGTAGATACTGTCAGGCAAATTCATTCTCATAGACAAATGTACCAAATTACATACAGGTAGCATAGAGACAAGAGCCAAGTCTTGGACAGTTGGGATTGGTTTGTCTTATTAATGTAGTTCTTTTCACATATATTTTAAATACCTTTGAGAACATTACCATCTGTATGTATTTTACTAATGAGCATCATCCTCCACGAAGGTCTGTCACTTAGCATTGATTAGTTAGATGGAGACTGCTTAATTCCCAAGCCATTAATGAGGCACACTCTCATTAGGTCAAATCTTCGTCTTGTTAGTGTGAGTAATCTATTAATGAGCGTTTAGCATATCCTGGTGAAACCTGCTTGCCATTGAAATTGAAACATGGCACAGAAACGCAACACAAGCTGTCTTGGCAGTGCAATGGCACTGGGATGTAACTGATAATAAGGAACAGATACCAGTAACCTTCTGGGGAGTTCCCTTTGTCTACATCTTTCCACCATCTTGTTTTTATAACTCTCTTGGGATAAAAAGTTTCTTGATCATTTCAAATTTGGAACTTGCTATAGAATCTTAAAAATGCATCTTTGCTACATATATTGGAACATATCTCTCTAATACACAGTATTTCTTTTTACTCTTTTTAAAGGTCTAAGTACCAAGGGTAATTTTCTATATCTTTGTCCTGTAGGGTTCATTGTAAATCTATTTGTTTTTCTTCTCATAAGGAAGGGACATGTATAACTTTTTCCTTTGTGAGGTTAATCCACAACATGAAGTTCAGATCTTGAAACTGATTTTTTTCAGTGATTTATACTGTAAACCAATTTGAGATGACTTTCCAGCGCTCCAGACACCACTGTGAGCACAGTTGCTAATGGGAGTAAGAAAAAGCAGAAGCTCACCATCGTGATTATAGTGTGATGTATACAAAAAACATTGGCTGCCCTTGACCGTTCCAAAAAGTGAAATAGCCTTGATATGGAATTGCTCTAACGAGAGATATTCCTGTATAGTCAAAGTTATGAGTTGCTTTCAAAACCTCTTACACATCTCCTTCCCTCCCCCAACATACACACCTTTTTAAAATGTAGGTTTTGACTAAGTGGTAGCTTGCTGCTGCTCAGCTTGCAAGAGTTGGTCAACAAACAGGCTGCTAATGTGTTAGGCCTTGTTGATTCTTCGCTTGCTGCCTGCTAGGAAGGTTTGGTAGGGGGCACTGGGGATGAAATGAATAATCACTGCTGCCTTCTGTTTTTAAGAGTCAAAGGAAATGGCAGTCCCCCACCCCACCCCACCCCCCCAAAAAGCCTAATGAAGATGGATGGATTCCCTTCACCCCAAAGGGCAAAGAGGATGCTCGCTGTAATAAGAATGGCGGGGTGACTTTTGGATCCCCTCAAATGCAGTTCTTTCCTCATGCTGTTTTCCTCAGGCTTCCTGACTGTGGCCACTGCTCAGCTTTTAAAACCTCTACCTCCAGGTCAGGCTGAGGTCAATGTAAACTAACTCAACACCTCCTTTCCAGGTCATTCTTCAAATGGCAAAATTTTACTGAGGGAAATAACATGCTTGGATTTTCAAAAGCTGCCTGGTACACCCCGTATTCGCACTCCTAGTATTTGCAAATCTTGGCTACAACACAGGTAATCTTGGCACCAATAGTATGTTCTAAAGCTGGTAGCGTTTTCCTGATCTTAATCTCTGTTCTGCCTATAAATGTCTCCCACCTTCACCCCTGAGAAATAAGCAGTCACGTTTTAAAGCAAGAACATGAATTACTAACATAATCAAGCATGAGTTTTCTCCTCATTTTCAGGTATTTCAAAATTAGGTATGGTTGCCTGCTGTGTGTGATACATTTTTTTTTTAGGCATAACTTCATATATAAAGATAATGAATCAATTTAACAATTCCTCATTCCTTGAAAATTAATTTCTAAAAAATTGAAAAAACATGAAAGAAAGCCGTTATGATCAATCCCCCAAAATATTTATTGGTCAATTCTGGAAATTCCATTTTAAGTGTACTACATGCTGAATCAAGTTATTGATCAAATCATTTGTTAATCTGAGATTTAAAAGGTGGAGTGATGATAAGAGCTGAGAAGGAGGGTAGAAAGCAGAGATGTGTCAAGGTTTTACATTATGTTGGTTCATTTCCCCCTTGTATGCTAGTCTTATTTAAAGTATCAATCAATCATCATATTGTTTTGTACACTTGACACTAACATAAAAAAACTCACATAAAGTATCATCTTTTGTCAGTGTGTCAAGAGTGTGGCTTTTAGAGATTTAGCACGTATTCTGTGTACTTCTATGGTTTAACAGGGAGCAATATAGTAGGTAGCTTTGAATTTAAAACTGTCTTAGAAAGTTCAAAGCTCATTAAAGAGTAATAATTCCCTCATATGAAAATTTTACCCCAAATTCAGCACCTGGATGGAACTGACTGCAAGAGAGGAAATACGTTTCTCATAGATGAAAGGGAGAAATCACTGTCCTGTCTAAAAATAGCATTGTGTTTTCTACCAGTTAATATCAGCTGAAGGTAGGATAAAACAGCAGTTGTTTAGGAGAAAGACAATAATTGAGTGTGACTATTTCTTCTGCAAGGTGGTGAAAGTTAAGTATTGTCATTCAGATAAGGCCCAAAAGAAGTTTGCCTCAGTGTCTATTTGGCTCTTCTGCAAAATGTCCTGTCTGGGTGTTGAGCCGTGGACAGACAAAAGCCAGGCCTGTCCACAGGGCCCCAGTGGTGATTGCTTTCATGAGTTCTCAGTGAGATGCTTTAGCTTGCAGGGAAGCTGTTGGGCTGTTAAGACACAGGTGGATGTTTTTGCAATGAATCCAAGTATAAAGATTTGAAGAGTATTTGCCAAGTGACTTGAATCTGATGTTTTGAAGAACATCTGAATAATTCTATTCCTGCATGAAACTGGAGAAAGCAGTGGGAGAACAAGGACTCATCTTCTGAGAGCAAGCAGGCAGCGCCAATTTATCTTGACCTGTACGAGCAGGAAAATGCTCTCTTTAGTTTCCTTGGCAGTGTACGCGTCAGATGGGTCCTGATGTTTCAGATGTTCCCAGAGCTGGTTCTCTTTAGTGAGAAGGAAAGAATGTACACTTAGCCAAAGATCTCACAGAGCCTGAATTAAAGCAAGATCAGGAAACCTGCTGCCGGGGTGGGACTAGTGAGACAGCAGAGGAATAGAGCCTTTGGTGCCTCACAGATACGGGTGGGGTTTTCAGCCTGGTCACTGAATTGCTCTTTGAACTTGGGACAGTTGCTTACCTGAGTCACTGTTTTACCTCATCTGTAAAAGAGATACGATGTCCTTGGTCTTCAGTAGGATCTCAGCCAGCCATAGCTGGTGTAAATGGGACTAATCTTGCATAGGCTGCAGGTCAAGGACACCCATCAAGTGGATTCTCATCTTCAGAGTACCTGGAGGATGTGTATAGCTTTTAAGTCTTTTTGTCGACCATATATATTATTTAGCCAATAAGTATTTCTTGAGTATCTACTGTCTATAGACTCGCTCCCACACAAGTCAATCCACAAGAGCTCGATCCTGGATGACAGTATATTTTCAGAGAGAATCCCATAATTTAGCTTCTTGTACAGTGCTTTGTGTTATTAGGAAGCTGAAATGAGTGGTGGCTAAAAGTCTTGAAGGAGGAGATTGTAACCAACAGCTCAATTTTTCTTTTGTGTATTGTTGGCATCATGTAGCATTACTAACGTTCAGGTTATTGTAATTATATATTAAGAGGGCTACATTTTTGCTCTACAAATTGTTTTCAAAAGTCTGTTTTTCATTACTGCACAAAAGTTCCCATGTGACTAGGCTGCCTCCAACTAATGTCATATCAATATTGTAGAAAATGATTATAATGTCATTTGTAATCTATCAGTTTATTTTAAATAAAAACTGGGTCAATAGGCCTTCAGATAAGAGGTTAGGATAAAAGAAGATTGAGACCTCCTTGCTTCCATAAGATTGAGCCTATAGCTTTCAAAATCGGGGAACTGCCCGGTAATCCTAATGGATTGACTTCCAAAATTCCTTGGATTTGCCCCTCTGGACTTGTCTCTCTAGGGCTTAGCTGGATCCCTGCAGATAGATATTATGATTTATATACAGTAATTCCACTTAGTGCAGCTGTAAATTTAAGTCTTGTATCAATATAACATTGAAAGGCAGCCTCATTCATGTCCATGGAAGCTGAGCCTGTCTTGCAGACGTGTTTAGCAAAAAAGCGAGGATTTTCAATTAGTTGGTCGAAAGGCCCTTGAAGAAACAGCCACCCCGCCTAACCACACACTGTCTCTGGTTTCCGCCTGCTCCTTCCAAATGGGACAAATGAAGAGATTCTCTTCATGGTCATTAATGGACAAGCTTTGGTGGGGGCTTTGTTCTTAAATGGGGGCTTTATCTTATCCCTGTTGGTTAAGCCCCTCCATGCAGCCCTCACCTGTCATATCTCTCATACATTTAATTCATCACACTGGTAGACAGGAGCTGGCTGATCATATTGACAGGCAGGAGGGAGCTGAGGGCTTGGTCAAGTCAGCCTTAGAACTTTATCATCCAAAGATGATTCCCAGATTTTAATAAAGATTTTTAAAATAATTTCAAGCAAGTAGGCAGTTTTGTGAAGAAGAAGTTCCTGTTTCATGATTCTCCCTCACAGCAGATTGGATTCTAGAATGTAGTATTTCTGAAATTAAGATAGCAAAATCTATTTAATTTTAGAAATCCAAATTAAAAATGTAACGGGTATTCAAAAAACAACATTCTTCTGCTCCTTCTCTATCTAATTTTTAACTTTTTTTCTGATTTTAGAAACAATATTCATTCTTAAAGATTTGAAAAAAATGCAGAAGGGAAGAAAATGAAAAGTGTTCTCACCACCTAATTATAACTGATTATTAATATTTTGTCTATATATTTCTAATCATATCTATATAATTATATATATATATTTACATTTCCACCAAAAATAATTATAATAATGTGAGCTATTAATTAAATTTTCCCTTTCCCATCCACAGTCATACAATTGAATGTTGTTATTAAACAGTCTGTACTGTACTGAGCTGGGGTTTGGGGCCAAGAGATTGACACACTTGTCTGGAAACATAGTGTAGTCTTGGGGTAAACTTTCCATCTCTGGTTATGATGATAGCTGCATGCCACCTCCCGCAAAGAGAAGAAGACAAACAGGCATTTTCTTTCCCTGCATAAAAATTTAATGTATCTTCTCTAGTTTGTTTTCTGATGAAAAGAGGCAATTTCTTTAGGAATTTGCGCTTGATGAACATTCTGCATTTGGAGGCTATGGTGCATCCCCCACCTTGGGCCATTGTTAATGTCAGCGCGGACAGAGCCTTCCTCAGCTGTGACTTCTCATCACACACCGATCTTTGTGCTTGATGGACTGGAGGCATGGGCTTGCAGAAAACGCACAGTGACGTGGAGGTGAAGACTTCAGATCTGGCACTAGCTCCACTGCCACTGGCTGCCACTTTTGACAGGTCACTTAGCCTCATAAAATGAAGGAGGAGGTGATCTGTAGTCTCTTCTGGCATCTAGTGTCTACTACATTGTTTAGGAGCTTATCACAGGGTCCAACCAATTAAAAAATGAAAAACATACACAGCTTTGACCAAATTCAGTGACTTGATCATATATAACTCTTAATATGTCTATGTTTAAAATAAAATAACAGTTCTTCATAATGCATAACTGAAGGTGCTAAAACTGCCTTATGATGCTGAGCTTTTTTAAAAATCAAAGTGATCAAAAATTGTTTATAGGCTGATACAGTTCCAATGTGGTGTTAAGAGGGGAAATTTAGAATTTAGGAAAAATAATATAGGCCTTTTTCTTCCAACAGTGATAGATACCTAGAATGCCCTTTTATAGTTATATCAGCCATGGAAAGAAAGCAAACTGGAACCTGAGTGAAATGCCCAGTTTGTAAAATCAGATCATGTTGTATCCTACTACAGTAGGAAGTGACATTACTCTTCCTTAGTTTGACAGCCCTCTCCACTGCTCGGGTACCATGGAGAAAGGGAGACCAAGCGTCTCCGATACTCAAAATGACGCGTGCCAAACACGTGGAAGGTAAATCCCCTAATTCAGTCTGTTCTTCCAGCATTCCCTGGCAGACAGCCAAGCTAAATATTTCTGCTGGATAAAAAATGCACTCTTGTGTGCTACACTCTTAACTCGTTGCCTGACTTCAGTGGAAAGGGTTGCCTTAGTGAGGAGAATTGGGAAATTAGGAATTGGCTTCCAAAACCCTGTGTATGTCTTTTCACCTTACAAAATTTCTCTAAGCTATTTAAGGGCTGTGATTGGATTAACATAATGCTTGAAGGAAGGAGAAAAATTGGAAAATAGACTTAATGCAATTCTTCCCTCTTCCCTCCCACTATCTCCCCCTTGATTTCTTTTTAATGATTATCTTTTCATATTTCCTAGGTGGCTGTCACTTTGTGTCTGTTGCATGATTTTTAGCTAAATCAATTTTCAAAGGCTGTTACATTTGGTCAACTAAGAGGCCCAACATATGGACCAGTGGGTGTGTGTCAGATGGGGATTATAGGTTAATTGTAATTTATGACAAAACTGCTGACTTCATTAAGACTAATTAGAGGAATAGAATTGGGAATACTTCAGATATCCCCTTTTAATTGTATTAGATGTTTTTCTTTTACATAGAGATAGGACATTTTTTTAGTAGTTATAAAAAGAATACAAAGGGAATCATATCATAGTACAGTTCTACATCCTGCTTTTTCATCCAGTGGTATATCATGAGCATTCTCATATCACCTTTTTTTAAACCCTGTTTTAATGGCTGCATAATAATCATCTCATGTAGCTATATCATCATCTATTTAGCAATTTCTGTCAATTTGACTATTCAGGCTATTTCCATTCTGTCATAATTGTACATAACATTACAATTAATATGTTTCTGTAACTTTGCTCAAATTGTTTTCTTGTCAATATATTTCCATAGTATAATCATTTATTTGATGACAGTTTATGAGTCTTTAAGACCCTTGGTATATCTTGCTAAATTTCTTTCCAGAAAAGTTATACCAACAAAGTATAGTTTGTAAATATCTAGACATTTAGATTTAACTTAAAATTTCAATAATTTCCATGTTTTTATATTTTTCTCTATGTAAGTATTGGTGGCATTACTAATGTTTAAAAAATAGCCCTAATGGCGTAATGCTTCTATCATTTGTCCGTTTGACAAACATATTGGGCTCTGGCTACATGCTAGGCATCCTGCCATACTCCAAAGAGTAATTTTTGCTACTATCAAAATATTTTATTTTAAGATAACCTTCCAGACTATTTCTTTGAACAATCACGATTTGTAGTGATAGGTTTGAACCATCTACATTAAGAATACATCTTGCTATGACCATCCATTCATGTTATAATTCAGAGAATAATCAGAACCTAGTTTGACAAGAGTGATAATATAAAGGCCAACAGAAAATTAACACATGAAGTTGACTGTACTGACCCACTTTCAGTAGAACATAGAATTCTGAGTTGATTTTCTCGTCCCAGGTTTTGCATTGGTATTTACCCATCCACACTCTTGATGGTGGTTTTCTTTCCCAGCTACAATACATTCATTCACAGCTGGAATTGGGGACACAATCTGTGGCCACAGACCCAAGTGAGCCTAGGTGACCCCTGTGAGTATAAAACTAATGTCCTTGGCCTTGCCACCCCAGTTCTTTGCTAATCTCAGAGACAGATTGTCTATTACCCAGTGATCAACCTAAGCCGTATATTCAGATGCTGTTCCCATGAATGTTCCACAACCACACGATGTTTTCTTTGTCAGGGGAGGATTGGGAAAAACAATATTTTAAGTTTAGACATAATGTAAAGGTGAGCAGCTGATCAAGTAAAGCAGTTGGTCTTCAAACTTGGAAGCACATTGCAGTCACCTAGGGGTGCCAGCTCCGATGCCAGCATTCTGATTTAATTGCTGTGAGGTACAACCTGAGCATCAGGATATTGTAATGCTCCCCAGGTTATTCTAATATACAGAAAAGTTTGGGGACCACTGACAGCTTTCGTGGGGCATATTTTTATGACCTACTATCATCAACATGTTTCATTCACTTATGCCGTTGCCTGGGCTTTTGCATTTATGTCCACACCGAGGCAAAGACACAGCCTTCTTTACCTACTGTAAGGAGAAACCCTCCTTCATACTTGGCTATTTCTTGGGAGCAGGAAAAGAGCAGAGAAGTAAAAAGTAAATTCATATTCTGAACGGTAGCAACAAACTAACCTGAAAATTATTCTGCAGGCAAATTTGAAGAGTAGTACGTGGGTCTTAAGCAGGATTTCAGATTATAAATGAGGCCGTTCTTGGAATTGTGACCTTCTTTGTCCTCTGTACACTACTAAATTGCAGCACACGATTGCATGCACTTTGCCTGCAAGTAAGGTATTTCATATTGCCCCAATTCTTAGTTATAGAGCTTGAGTATTGGTCCAGTTCAGGGAGGGAGAGAAGAGGTGAAACAGAGAGAGAAACAATTCCCTCTTCTTTCCCACAATTAGTCCCACAGTTAGGCTTTTCTCTGTAGTCCAGCTCTAATAAAACTCAAGACTGGATAACCAGATTTCAGCATGTCCCATTTGGGAGCCTCTGCCCAGATGTGTGTGCGGCTTCTCCTGCCGTCTGTGGTGCTGTCTGCGTGGGGGAGCTGCGGCTGCGGACACCCTCCTAAGCATTTATGTCCTGAGCTCTGAGTAAATGAGAACAGAAACATGGTGGGGCAGATTTAGCTCTTCCCCGGAAAGGGGATGGTTTCAATACTCCTCGTCCCACACAGACTTCCAGGGGATGCTTTGAAGGTAACCTCATGCCATGCCAACAGGCTTTTGAGCTTCCCCAGAAGAAGTGGTCTGTGCTGTGGATACGTTTGACTCGGTGGGCCGGGGAAGGGGAAGTAGCGATGTTACAAGGGTGTGATGGAAACAAGGAGAACTGGCTGCTGACTGTTCTCTTCACTGTGAGGCAACCGAGACGGGTAGACATTCGAAATCCCAGTGATCAGTGAATTTGTATGCCTATGTGTATATATATATATATCATTCTAAACCCAAAGTATCTCTCGATTTCCTTTTGGTTGCCTGTGTTAAAGGCATTATATCATACTATTTCTTCAATCTGAAAAATGATTTAGCCATTTTAATGTCCTTGTCTTCTAGTCAGCTGAACAGTATTAGGAAACTATTGTTTGCATTTATTGTTTTGCCTTGATAATATGTGGCTAAGTATCTTATTACTGCTTAAAAATTATTTGTGATTTTTAAGTTTGTGTGAGAAGAGAAAATACTAAAACTTGATAACTGATTTCAACAAATATGTTTGTGGGGCCACAATCAACCACTGTGTGGGATCACAGGCCCAGTGACCATCTGAGGAGGGAGACCTGGCTCTAGAATTGACCCTCTGCAGGTCCCATTTCCTTGTTGCATCCCTCAGGTCCAAATGTGACTTGAAATTCAGAATTTTTCAGATTTTAATAAGGTAGTATTGAAGCATACACACTCAGAGAGGTGTTCTTTCTTATACAAAAATTAGTGTCTCTGCAGCAAAAAACGGAATAAAGATTTACACTAATTGAGGCAAAAATGATAGTCTCTGGTCAGCAGTAATGGGAGCTGTGCAAGGTTTTGGGGGCCGTACTATGGGAATGCTATGAATCAGCGTGATAATTTTGGTAGCAGTGGTGTTGATGAAATTGCAAAGGAGTGAAATGGAAAATGGAGAAAGCAATTAGACTACTGTAGTAGCTTAGTGACGAGAGTTAATCTATGGTATTGGCAGTAAAAAGTGAAACAACTTCCAATTTTTAGAGCATTTTGGATTTGGGGTTTGCAGGTACGATATTGTGGGCCAATAATAGTAACTAGGTGACCAAAAGAAAATGACTCTCTGTCTGGGAGTCAGTTTCTTCCCTTATGAAATGAAGCAAGGTAAGATTTTTAAGGATTGTAACTTTCCATGGACTCAACACTCCTGAACTTCAGACTCAACTTGCCAATTGCTCACAGCATTCTGTATAATAATTTAAAAGTATATTAGTAATATATGTTTGATCATTGGCTAAATAAAGCACGGTATGATATATGTGCTTTAGAATATTCCATAGAAACTAAAAATGATGTACACTTGGGAAAATGTTCATAGAAGTAAGTGAAAAAAATGGATTATAAGACACTATAATGTGATTCCTTTTAAAAAAATGATACTTGGATAGACTCAAGAATCTACACCAAATGGTTAACAATAATTGCTTCCTTGGGATTCACTTGGTAGCAAGGAATAATAAACCTATTAAAACCATCTCAGGTAGAAAGCTTTTCATTGAAGGTTTATAAACAGAGCACACCAGATAATCTAATGGATATCTAAAGGCACTGCAATAAAGCTGCTGTGGTATTTTAGGAAATATTAATTTTTTCTTTATTTACAGAAATTTTACCACAAGCACTGATTACTTATGTATTAAAATAAATGAGTAATTTATTTTTAAATGTAAGTTTTTAAAAACTTCTAACTGAATATTCCCTTTATCAGTGTCACTATTGATTCAATTCTAGGTAGAAATTTAAGAAATCTTACTTCTGATTTGAATTCTTTTAATGACTGTTGTTAAATTCAATGCATGACTCTCAGATAACTACATATGTAAAATATACGTATTTTAGTATGACACCCTCTTAACTAAGCTTAGGTTTTATAGTTTTGTATTCTATCCTTTCACCGTTTAGATTAGAATATTTACTTTATGGAGTAAATCTTTCAAGCTTGCTAATTAAAAGTAATTTTTCATAATTCAGAAGAAATGTGGACAATAAGAAAAAATGGAATAATATTTAAAAATAGCACCTCCTTCTTGGTTCTTTATATTCTCTGCTGCTTCAAAACAATCCAAGTGGAGTGGTTTAGGATTCAGTTATTGGCTGATCACTTAGAAGTGCTCTCCACTAACCTCTACTTGACCAGCTTGCTACATTTTTATGTTCTTCATGCCCTGTATGTAACACACTGATTTTTTATCCCCCTGCTTCTCTAGTCGGCTCCTCTCTAGTATTTGTGAGCATTTCTGCTTTGTATTTTCTAATTTTTATGCCTACCAAACATTGTTTGTATTTGTTCCCAAGCTTGATGGTGCTAGCTGTAGTTATATAATTTAATTAAATAGTATGTAAACCAATGAAATATAATTATTAAGAGTTATTTCCATTAAAACCAAGTAGAACTTTTTGGAAATCATTGATAAATGCTAGTTGGAAAAATCCTGTAATGGAAATAGGTGTTGGTAAAACAATGATGAAATACGGTGGGGGTGAGGGGATGGACAATATTGATCTAGGAGGATTTTGCACTCAGGTTATTTGGACTGCAAAGTAATGTTTTATGAGAGGGCTTATGCAGAAAAGACATGGTGGACAACTAAAGGAAGAGGTTCATTCTCAAACACAGGCTTTGGCCCTGCGTCAAAGACAGAAAACTTGACATTCATTGATGTATTGTAGGTTCCGATACAATGTTTAAGGATGTATTGTAGGTTCCAAATACGGCGTTTAAGGTTAGTATTTATCGTTTTTTTATAATTTAACTGTTTGGATAACAAAAAAACTGTTGGTCCCAATTGCACTGAATAACAGAGCATCAACCGTGTTGACTATTAACCGAATTGGAAAAAAATAAGTTAATTTTGAACATCAGAACAGAATTTGGTTTGTATTATCAATATCCCTTAACATATCAACATTTTCAGAAATTTTCTTTAAAACCAAATTTTTATAAATTGAGCCATATTTTAAAAGCAAGAACAGTTTGCTATTTAAAGGAATCCTTCCGTGGCTTCATTTCTAAAGCAAACAATTTTCAGAAGTCCTCATTTCCTATACTAACTTAGCTTTCTCGAAGCTAACAATATTCTGGCCCTTGTTTCAGCTCTGGCTCTTCACCAGTTCTATATGTTTTCAGACAATTGGGTTTTTATTTCCAGTGATCTATGTCATTCAGAATCAAGACATAATACTTAGCAACAATGTCTTTTTGGGAAATCCAGGAGATAAAAAAGGCCTTAATATTAACCACAAAATATCCCTGGTTTTGATAAGTGTTTTCCCCAACCTTCAGAGGCTACTTGTTTGTTTTCCTGTAGGATTAACCCAGTTTTAACACGCTGAGAATTTTATTACTGTCAGATGCCCATCAGGATTTCAAGTGGAAAGGAGACAGTACTTTTAATTGAATGTAGACTTTTCCTTTTCAGGTATAGTTGCAGAAAACTTATTTTCCCTTCATCACCATGCTGTTATTCCAAAAATCAAGGGAGTTGGTATAAGACTATCATAAAAATCACTGCAGTAAAATCAAATTAAAATATATAAAACTCCAAATATAAACTTGAAAACTAATGTGGTACTAGTGTTGAACAATAACCAGAACTTTGGAATTGTGCTACATTTTTTTGGTGTACAAAAAAAAATTAGACTTGAAATGGTAGTATTTTATGTAGAAGGCATTCAGGAAATTGGATGGTGTTGATTATGTTTATATCAATCTTCCATTTAAAAAATACTCAAGAACTATTACTTTACTTAGTGGATAAAAATGAGACACGTGTCTCTGAATCATTTAAAACTCTGTAACATTGGAAAAAATAATCTAAATTAGATTCATTAGATCTGAATTAATATATAAGGAAGCCATAATGCTAGTAAAAATGTAGCTGAAACACATGGTAATGTTAGACTGCATCATTTAAGATGTGGAACTTTTACACACAAACAAATGGATTATATGAAGTGGTTGCATAACTTATTTACCTTTGTTTTAAACTGCTTTGCACATCCTAAAACAATTTTGCAATCAGAATTATCAGCCCACTAAGCATCAAGGAGTTTGTTTTGTTAATTGCCATTGTTAAACCTAATTACTGTTGGGTGGAGTGGCTGTGAAGGGAGGAAGGGCCCAAAGACTGACAGGAAAGTTTTAGGAAGAGGTCCAGTGCTGGGATGTGCACATGCGTGAGAGTGGACAAAGGCAGGCCCACAAGAACTATGTAAATCACTACTGTGTGGAAAACTTGCATTTGCTTTTAGTGGTGACTCTATTTTCAAGTATTATTGTCGAAGGTAGGTTCCTCTTTCTTCCATAAATATGCACATTTTTATGTCTGGGGCTTTTGCCCCCGCAACATTTTCTTAAGTTCCATGAATGAGGCCTGAGCAGCAGCCTATGAATATACATTCTCTAGAAGAAGACAAAGTATCTCTAGAACCTACTGCAAGGCCTCACTCACAGGTGGGACCTGAGAACCATTTATTTATTTTAATGACTCTTTTTTTTTTTAATCTATTATTTATTTGTGTTTTTCGAGGACCCATCAGCTCCAAATCAAGTAGCTGTTTCAATCTACTTCTGGAGGGCACAGCTCACAGTGGCCCATGTGGGGATCGAACCCGTAACCTTGTTGTTAAGAGCACCGCGCTCTAACCAACTTCCCGGCCACCCGCTGAGAACCATTTTTAATCCATTCATTCAGCACATATTAATCAACCATCTAATACACACCAGGCGCTCTACTGAGTGCTGGGTTTTCAGCGATGCCTGAGACTGCTCACAGCTCAGTGGGTAGCAGACCACAGAGACAGATCCTCCTTAGCACAACGGGTTCATTGGTAGAGCATGAGCAAAAAAGTGGTCCACACAAAGACATGGAACCTAGAGGCACAGCCTGGACTACAAGCCAGTTGTCCGTGGCCGTGCTTAGCGCTACTGCCATTTTCAGGCAACTTCTTAGCAAAGCAATAGCCCAGTATTGTTTATTGACCGTGGTGCTGATCTTTGCCAGTTGGGACTCCTGAAATTAAAATCGTTTCAAAGAATGTACAAAGTCACATGAATAAACATGTAAGTTTAATGCACATTAAATACATTAACCATTTGAAGAATAATGTCGCACTGTGGTTTTGTTCATAATGGTATTTTGGAAAAACCTTCCCTCTTAAGGAATGGAGAAATGTTATCTCTCGAGAAAACTTTTCTTCAATCTGGCAGACCTTTTCATATTAGTGTAAACTGCTTGTCAATGAAATAGAGGTCAATAAGGAAATACACCTTTGATTTGTTTAACTATATTCTGGGTAGAACATCAAGATGAATTGGTGTCACTTGTCTGATGAATGAGAAGCTTTGGGAGAACATTGAGTTAAGCAGTGAGGTACCTGTGATTAGTCCCTTCTCTCTGGGAAAATGTGTTTACTTTTTTCCACTGCTATTTATACTAGTAAATGTGTTGCACCAGATAAATCTACTTCCTGAGTCTATCTTTCAGCTTGTTCTCCTCTCTTTGGAGCTGACAAATGGTTTGAGTTTGACACAGTTTATCAGTTGAGCCCCTGCGGGGTGCTGCCAGCACTCGCTCAGACTACTGCAGAGAAAAAGTGAGTTATCCGCAATATTTTGTTCCTAGTCCTATCTAGAGGAGGGGGCATCTCTCAGGTACAGATTCAGATGGCTGTGAGAAGTTTTACCTCCTGTAGCACATAAGTTTTCAGATGGGCTCCTAATCATTTCCTGGTAAGGTTGGTCACTATAAAATGGAATCAAATGAGACACGATTTTCAGTTTTATGAGAAAGGCAAAATTAAACCTTATTTGGTAGCTGTTGTCATACCTCTGATACTGAAGGGCACTGAAAATGCCGTACATTTGCCATGCACTGAAAAAACATGTCCAAAAATGATTGCAATCCCAGAGACTGTTTCTTTTGATGGTGCAAGACACTAGAGAGGTATCTTCTTCATTTTATACCAATTCTTCTCTATTTAATTGTTCATTCATACTAACAAAAGGTGATAAACTTGAGTTAAGACAATGTAAGAAACTTGAGTGGGTCAAGTGGAATTTAAAGTTTTATTTTTTTAGCTTTTTATTATAAAATATTTTTTAAATTACTAAAGAATATGGTATAATGCACTCTATTACCCAGTTCAACAATTATCAACTCAAGACCTGGGTGGTTTTATCTATACCCCAACCCAACCTCTGATGCTTTTTGAAGCAAATCCCAGAAAGCATATAATTTTATCTGTAAGTATTTCAGTATGTGTATCTGAAATACAAGGATTTCTTTTCAAAACAACCAACAACACATTCTTTTTGATGGTTGGAATTACTGTTAATTCTAAAGCTGTGGGTTTTTTTAAGGACAGATTATTATATACTCTTTAGGCTACCAAGTGGAGAAGGGTTGGAAGAGATTTCTCTGTAAAGATTTTTTTCGGCATAAAAAATATGTATTCTCAGGGCTAAAATTGAGTTGCAAAGATAATTTTGCTCCTTTGGTAGATTCTGGAAGGAGAGCCTACACATGCAGGCAGGCATCAAACTGGCATTTAAAGCTCTGTTGTTTAGATAGAATTATATGGTTTGGGGTGCTGGGTGAGAACGAACACTTTGCTCTGAGTAGAGCTGGTGGTGGCAGCATAATTAGTAAGCCATCAGCTACAAATAGCATCACTGAGGCATATACTCCGCATACAGACACACATACAGATTTGGCAGCCAGCAGGGATCTAACAATTGGCTCCTAAGTGTGCCCTGTGCCACTTGTTGAGCCTCTTGCGAAGTGTAGTTTGTCACTGCTGTGCCCGTGAGCATGATTAGCTGTTCCGATTCTTCGGCAGTCTAAGGCCCCAGAGTTATTGATTTGGACATAGCCTTCTGTTCCACCACCCCCTCCCTGCCAACATTCCTCCTTCTCCTTCCCTCAAGCTCCGAGGAACAGGGGAAAAGTAGAAGAGCAAAGGGGGTCCAGATGGGAAGAAAAGAATGCTGAAAAGATTCTGTAGGAAGTAGGTCAGGTATTTGGGAGATTAGAGTAGCGTGCTTCATCCAGTGGACAAGTGGCATACAATTAGGAGGAATTAGAACAACAACAAGTAGCTTGGATTTATCAGCTTTAATTGTCTCTTGTCAGGACAGAGCTCGCCTTCCAAAGATCACGGTGGCAGTCTGCCTCCTAATATTTCTAATGGACGGCCATTGTGGGATTCTCTCTCCTAAAGACAGTTGCCTGTTCTTTGAAAAGGAGCTGTTGGGAAGCCAGCCTGAAAAAAAAAAAAAGGGAGCTATGGTTTTCTCTGTGTCTGGTCCCATTCTAGGGTAATGCAGTGTTGCCCTTCTGTCCCCAGGGGTGTACCTTCAGGGGGAAGATACCTATTGAACCTTAACCCCTCGGCCCCAGCTTCCCTGGTGAGTACTTGTAGGAAACAATGGGCTGTAGATGGAGACCAGATAAGCCAGGGCTGATGGCTTCAGAATCTCACACTATCTTCTTGTTAAAAGGCTTCCTGGCTTATTCTTAGCCAACGTTGAGAGTTTTTCAGAAGATAAGGTGTCTCTTAATTGAGGTTTGTCATTGTATTACCACTACCTTCTCTTTCCTTGTCACCCCTCAACTCCTCAGGTGGAAAGAATAGTCACTGTCTGGCACTGAATTACGTTGGTTTAATGTTAATCTCCGTCACCACCAGTTTAGTAGTAGTTAAAAGGTTCTACAATAGGCACCACTCCTTCCCCCTTTCTTAGCCTACCTGTACCTTAGGCTCAGCAATACGTATTGAGGATTAAGGATTCAATAACCAGAGAGCCAAAATCTGGTTTTGCCCTCTGTCTGAGCAGTGGCATGTGTGAGGCCTGGCATCTGCCAGGTTCACAGTTGTATGGAAGATCCAAATATCAGAAGGAGGGCCAGGAGAGATGACCTTTCTGCTTCCCGTTGGCCCTCTGTTTCTCAGCGGGGAAATGAGATGTCAGGATGGATCTATGGTCTTCAACTCAGGCTGAATACTAAATGCCGGATGGAGCAGAACTGGGGGGCATCTTTCTGTCTTTAAACGAAGTACTAAGGTCCTACCTTATTATTTTTTTTGGTCTCTCTTCTTTGATGGGGAGTTCAAATGATTTAAACTATTATTAACCTTTATTCTGTCTCTTCTCTCCTAACTCATCCTGGCACATAAACATCAAGCTGCTACAATCTTGAATCTTACATTAAAAAGGATGAAAACAAATTGTCAGTTCAACTTTTAATAAGAAACCATTCTTCCTCGATCCTTTAGCATTCTGTGGTTTCAGGGAAGCACAGTGTGGCAGGCTCCACCGTGGAGCTCTTTCCTGTTCCATGGGGACTGCTCCTGCCCACGCTGGCTCTCACAGCCTCACAGCTACTCTTCCAGCTGCTCGTGGATTCACCTTTGTTTTTAAGCCTACATACCCCTCTTTCATCTTAACTCTAGTAAAGCACTCCTATCTACAACCTCCCTTTTTATTTCCACCTTGGGTCCTCCCCTGTTTCGGTGTAGCTGCTCCTCCCACTGAAAGGTGAGAGAAACAAACATTTGCCCCACAGGAAGAACAACAAATACTGGAATCTATCTTGGTTTCTCCACACTTCCTATGGAAATTATTACAATTGTTGTTATTTATTAAGTTGGTGGATGTCAAACTCAATGAATAATTTAAAAATATATAAATGATTCGATAAAAACACATGTGCCTGTCTGAAGGGAGAGCTATAAAAAGACACTTAAGTGTGATGATAACAGGTGGTTTGGTAAATATTGAGACTTCAGACAGTGTCAGGGTTTTATAAAGTGTTCTGGATGGCACTTAGAACATCTTTATTCCTAGGGAGGGGAGGGAGCTCGGCTTTGGTTCTTTAATTTACTTAGTTTTTGTTTCCCTTATTTACAAAGTCAAAACACTGACCTCATTTCAAAACACCCCCAGTCCCCTAGGATCACCATCCCAAGGTTTAGGCCCTGAATATGTTTGTCAAAAGTGTTGGGGTGGTGAGCTGTGTCACCAGAAGGAAGCCTTGTGCTATTTTTAAATTGATGCAACACATCATTGAAACATATCATACACATATCATACCAATGACACACACGCTGCATTGTAACATAGCATGTGTCATACATACATTCTCTCTCACTCACACATACTTGCTCTTCTTGTCCAGCTTTAGAAAAGGAAGGCAGCCAGGAAGCCAAGCCCAGTGATTTGAGTTGAAAAGCCTGTTAAAGTTTAAAAGCCAAGTGTCCCTCTCGTTCTCAGCCTGGCTTTGAGACATGTGGGAGGGCTTCAAAGCCGCAGTGCCCCTCTTAGAGTTCAGGCTTGCAGTTGGTCCCCAAATGTTTACCCTCATGAAGATGCCTAACTTACAGGAAGTGGGAAATGGGTGTGGGGGGTGAGGGTGGGTGGGTGGGTAGGGAGTGGGGAGAAGAGGGTGGGAGGGCTGGTGTTCTCTTGATGTGGTTAGTCTGTCATTGACCTTGTTTGGGTATAGCAGGAGTTGAATTAGAAAATGAAAACACGTTTCATCTTAGGCACATTTCATCCCATTTTTTACTTTCCTTCGGAAAAAAAATTTTTTCCCCCAACTGAAGTCAGGTCTCCAGATTTGGTACTCAGTCTCCCTTCATTCTACAATAATCTTCTCCTACAGTCATCTGGCCTCCTATATTGCAATTCCCAAACCACCCAAGGACTGGGCTGGGTCCAGTAGCTGAGACTAACATGGGCTTATTGAGCCGTTGTGATGATACCATCAAAGGGAACAGATGGGGATTTCTGAGAGCCCAGCTGTTTGGATCATTCATGATTTGCTGCCATTATGAACACTCTTAATGAGAGAACTCTGCCTGAGAAATGCTGATTAATAAAGGTAACTGAGGTTTTTTTTTTTCTTTCTTTCTTTCAGGGTTCTAACAGGGAGGGAAATAATACAGTGACTAAAAATGCACCAAGTTACTACTTAGAAACAAATACTTTGAGTCGTTAGATTCCAGACAGTGGCAGCCTTAGATACTCTCTGCACAGCTTTGCCAATGCCAACATCTCCCTGCTTTAGTCAGCATTCTAAATGTGAGGCTCGGGCCTTCTAGAAGGGGTTAATAAAGTTCAGAAGGGCACCCCCTTTCCTTCCCCTTTAACATTTTTGTGCTGGACAATACCTAAATATGACCATATGAACATGCTTTTTCTTATGATGGGGCATGCTTCCTTTCCTTTATTCCATCTTCCTTTTTTGCATCTTTCATTTTAAATTATATTATTACCTATCTTTGACTGCTATGATTACAACAAAAGATGATTTGGTGGGGGGTTTTTTTGTATTACTTTAGACAAGAAGCAAACATTCGAGGGATCTTATAATCTAATACTCTGTGTCTCAAAATTTACTTTCCTTAAAGTTCCACTTGTGGCCTTCTCCAGCTCAGCTGGAACACCTGGAACTAATTTTAGGGTTGCCTGGCTAAGCCCCACACTGGTATTTGAAGTTTGCGTCCTCCCTAGACTCAAGCCCATTTCACCACCTCTGAAGGTGAGTGCAGGCTGATACTAATTAACAGTGAGTTGATTCACTGGCATCTTCCAGTCATTAAAGTAAACATTTGGCTTAAAATAGCCTCTTCCCACCTCAAATATCCAACTTTTTGCCTATTCCCTTACTCCATCGTGGTTGACTCACCCGCACTTGCATGGTATATGTGGCCTAAGAGAGTTGGATTCTAAAAGGGAAGTGAAATACTTTTAAACATCTGCAGGCGAGACTGAACAGCAGGCCGGCCTTCAGTCTGACTACATTGTTTTTCTGTCCATTGTGGTGCTGACTCAGCATCAGTTAATAAACCCTCTCAGAAGGCTGCATTTCTCTTGTTTAATTATCATCTTGGAGCTTTCTGAGAACTCTCAGGAATTGTTCATTCAGTTTTATGCCCCTAGCACATCTGCCCAACTGAAAGTCCTGTTTCCTCTTGGTGCTAGCGTCCCCTCTGGCATAACATGCAATAACAGGTCACAAAGCATTAAGTGGAGAGTGTGTGTTACTTATGTCCCCTAGTGGGAATTTAATTGTTCTGTACAACAGAGATTATGGAAGGACTTCAGATACAAAAAACATTTCCTGGCAAATAATATTTCACCTCCCACCCACACCCTCCCCTCCCAAAAAAAATTCTTGAAAAGCATCCTAAAAGAGAGAGAAGAAATTTTAAAGATAAACAGACATATTTTTATGATTGAATTGGGGTTTTGTTTTGCTTGGTTTTGTTTCTTCCTGTAAACAAATACTCAGATGTCCACTTCATTGTATGACTAAGTTGGTATTATTATGTTAGGACTGGGTGTGTGTACGTGGGTGTGTGTGTATGTTGGGACGTGAGTGTATATGCACACGTGTATTTAAAATGTTAGAAAAGACATTGCAGCTAAGGTGGAAGGAGAGATGATTTTAAAAACAACCACCTATATGAGGCAAGCAGGAAAAGTGGGAGACTTGTGTGTCAGTGACCTAAACAGTAATTGTAAAGGGGTGCCTGCTATAAATGGACCCCTCTGCAGCATTGTTTCTCTGAATTAGAGGATTCCTTGCTGAAGGCACAAGACCATTGAAGGAAGTAAAGCATCTGGTTTGTTTTGTAATGAGAAGCAGGAATGCAAGGTCCACGCTCTTAATAATAAACAAACAGGACATTGTATGCCATCATCACAGGATGTCCTTCCTTCAACAGAGGGCTGACTGGGGCTGGAGGAAAAGCCGGACACGGCTCAGAACGAGCCCCACTAATTACTGCCTCCGTCTGCCCTCCACTTGCAGTGACCATTTCAACATTCCCTTTAACTGTGAAACGATTAATGCTCCACACATCGCTTACACACTACACAGCTTACACACTCCTCGGAAGTCTGGCTGTGGGTTTTGGGAGGAGAGAAAAGGCAAAGAAACCTTAAATCTGTAGGATGATAACTTTTTCCAATTTTACTATTTCCTAAATAGTTGAAATAGGGAAGTTAGTTCTGCCCAACTTGAATGCATTTTAATTAGCAAGAGAAAGGGACGCTTACAGGGGTGTGTGTGTGTGTGTGTGTGTGTGTGTGTGTGTGTGTGTGTGTGTGTGTGACAGAGACACGGAGAGAACGTGTATTTCATAGACAATAGCTTGAGGACTAGACAGCTACATTTTATTACATTAGACGCAAAAATAATTTCGCTTGCTCTTTTCAAGTAAGTTTTATATCATCTGTAACTGTAAATCTCAGCGGAGGAACTACGAAATTTTTAGGTAATTTTTAAGTTTCCCTTAATATAAGGAATGTGCGCTCCCCCCACCCCCACCCCTTATAGAGCCACAGCAGGAAGGAGGGTCTGGAGTATTTAGAATACAATACACTCCGAGTAAACGTTGAGGTTCAGTGCCTGCAAAAAGAAGTAGGAAGATTCCAAGTAAATGTTGAAATTCAAATGCGGAGGGAGGAAGCTGTCGGAGGCTGGCGATCTGGGAAAAGCACTGGGCTGGGCTCCGCGCGGCTCCGCGGAGTCCAGGTGTGACCACGCCCCCCCCCCCCCCCCCCCTTCAGGCAGCTGGTGTTGTGAATCAGACGAATGGGAAATCTGCAGCAGGGAGGGGAGAGGAGCCGCGGCGCTGGTTAACACAGACTGAAAGTGCTGCGGTGACACTCGGTCCTCCAGTGCTGCGGAGAGGCAGAGCAGCGCACAGCACCTGTCCGCCGCGGAGAGCCGGGACGCGGGCGCCCGGGCGGCGGTAGATAAGGAGGGAACCGCCGAGGTGTGCTTCAGTCCCCAGCCCGCGAGGGGACGCGGAGGAAATGTGGACTGTGTAGAGATGAGCGACACTTATCTCCAATGTTGGATATTTGCTTGGAAAAACGTGTGGGTACGACCTTGGTAAGGAACTTGAGCTTGTTTTTAAATCTGAAATTGATCTGAAAACTTTCTTTTTTTTTTCTTTTTTACTTTTTTTTTTTTTTTTTGCTATCGTAGTCGCAGTAGAAACCAGAAATACTTCTGCTTTAAGGCACTTAGAACTGTCAAACATTTATACGACTTTTCCTTATGAATCATTAACCCTTTCAGTTCTAGGCATAATTGTCAATTCATTGAAATTTCAGTAGTGGCTCCTGCCCACCCCCGTCAAAGTAACTATCCCGGGTTGGCTTAATTTTACAGTTCTGTTTTATTTTCACACTTATGTGGCATCATGACTTGTACGTATTGCAACTAACTAAAAATAAGTAAGACTGTTTAAATCGTGACTGAGGAAAAGACTACTTGGCGTTTAACTTTTTTTAGACAAGAGCATCATATTTTGGGAAGCGATAGAATGTAGACGCCACCTTAAAGGACTCCACAGTGCTATGTTTACATTCTAAGGAGGTCATGCTCTTACATGGAAATGATACCCATGTCCCTACTCTCTATCAAACATGTGTATACAGGAAAACATTGCAGAAGTTGTTTACCTTTTTTTTTTTCTCTTTGGAAAGCACTTTTCCTGCGGGTGAGGGGAGACTCGCGGACATATCCTCATCCATTTACAAGTGGAAGCAGAGCGTGTCCTCTGAGTCTTCTCTATTTGTTATAAGTTACAGTAAACTGTAGCACATCAGTGACTTCTGGGAATTCGTACACTTTCAGATTTAAATGGAAAGTGCTATTTGTAGCTGAGGGCTCCTGAAGGACTTCTCTCCCGGGAATTCTAGTGAACAGTTTTATGCTTTGTTTTTGCTTTTTCAATTTGGCGTGAGATGCCCACAAGTCAAAAGACACCGTGGGGCGTTTTCCCCCTTCACCCATTTTTCCTCCTCTTTTCCTGTGGTCCAAACAATTTCTGAAAAGCTGCACCTTGGTGATGCGGACAGGATGCGATCCTTTCCAGTCTTGAGAGGATGAAAGAGCACGCAGCCGAGGGGTGGGGGGGGGGGCGAGTTGTTTTGAAAGTTGTTTTGCACTGGGAGCTGGTGGGAAACTTCAGTCTTCCCCATTTGGAAAAGGCAGGCTGGGTTCCACTCCTGCACCACACGCGCTTTCCATTTTTAGCTTCATTCACAGGCAGACAGAGGTCCTTCCTCTTCCTCTCCTTGTTTGTGACACTTTTCTGAGGCAGCTTTTCCACAGCGCTGAGGGTCTGGCAGCCATGACCCCAGGCGTTCTGGGACACAGCACTGAGCACCCACAACATTTTTCTGCCGTGAGAGGTAAAGCCAGGGATTCTTCGGAGGTGGTTCTTTTTTATTTTTTTTCCTTTCTCCCCCAATGAGGTTGCCACACTTTTTTTTTTTTTTTTTTTTAAGAGTAGCATTCTAAAGCCTGCTTTTTCAAGGCAGTCTTCTTTATACGGCTTTTTGGCTCTTACTCAACTGTACCAAGCACTCCTCATCTGCTTTTAAAGTCTTCAGACTACCCTATTAGTCATAGGCTCTCAGAGGGAGCCACAAGGACAATGGGGATTAAAGGCCTTTCCCTTCTCTTCCAGGCTACCCCCAAGTGTAGCTCCAGCGTTGTGAGGTTTCAAGGGTTGGCAGAGGGGACCAAGGGGACCATGAAAATGGACATGGAGGACGCGGATCTGACTCTGTGGACAGAGGCTGAGTTTGAAGAGAAGTGTACATACATTGTGAACGACCACCCCTGGGATTCTGCAGCCGATGGAGGGACTTCGGTTCAGGCAGAGGCATCCTTACCCAGGAATCTGCTTTTCAAATATGCCACAAACAGCAAAGAGGTAAGCCTCTGGTTTATCGCTGAAGAAGATTGGCATCTGATGCCAAATCTCCCTACTTGCCCTTGAGGCCTCCTATATCTGTGAGAATCTAAGTACCAGTAAATAATTGATTACTTACTTCACTTCTTTCATTGCTTTCTCTTTCCCTAAATCAGTCCCGTCCCACTTCCTCCAGCCCTCCATGGTTCAATACTAATTAGTAAACAGTTAAATCTTCTGGCAAGATGACATGGCTTGGGAAAGCCGAATTGCAGCATAGGGTGGGTGAAATTGTCCGTGAGCTTGGAAAAAGCCAGTGGTCACCCTGGACTCACTGGCCCTAGCCCCTCAGGTGTACAATAGCTTTTGAGGGAGAAAACTTTTTCGTAGAAATAAAAACTGTTTGTCATGTTTCTTTTGTCTCCTTTTGGTCATTAGATGGCTTTATTCTTTTTAATGAGCCAGCTTTATTGGCTGGGTTTCTAAAATTATTCTCAAAAGCCTGAGGTGTTTATGAACTGGAGGGATGGCCTAAACCGAGACAAGGTTCATGGAAGTGTCCTGTGTCGCGATGACTTCAGAGCTCACCACTGTTTAGCTGCGGCAGCTCCTTTGCTCTGGCTGGACTGCCAGACCTATTCCTTACTGGCCTCTGAAGTGGGTACACTCTTTGTTGTTTCAAAGGGGCCGAAAACCTCAACTTGGAATGAGCAAACGATTTCTGTTTACCCTTTTATATAACGATTATATAGCTAGGCGTGATGTTTAGCTGTGATATAACTTGCAGAACCACCTCTTGTTTTGAGCACTTGGCTACTGCAGTTGCTCTCACTAGTCTACTGCTGGGCGAAGTTGAAGGAATTGACCCCATAACAGACTTCCCACCATCACCATGACCACAGGTCACTGTCATTTCTATGACTGCCTTCAGAAAGTAGTGAGAAGGAATCATTTGCTGTAGGAATCCATAATTCGATACTGGGACTATGCCATTACAGCCATGGCAAATCACTTTCCTCCTTTCCCAAGGAGCAGCATTTGAAGGAGCCGGGGAGCCTGTTTGGGAAATACTTTGTCTCTTTCCTGTTTGTGTCTGACTTCAGTGTTTTTGGTGAGGGGGAGACACAGCTGTCTAAAATTAAATAGAGCAACTCTGCTTTGAGTTTCACTAAAGAGCAACCTTTTTTTTTTTTTTTTCCCCTGCTGGGAGAGTGGAGGCAGATTTTATAAAAAGCAAAATTTAAATTGTAGTTATACATGAACCGTTGCTAAAAATTTAACCCCAGAGATTGGCCTTAATTATACCTCTTTCTAAAGTAACACTCTTCTCAATAGAAAGTCCCTTAATATGTTGCCCCTGGAATCAATTTGTTGCAGTTTTCAAGGTTTGGCTATGGCTTTAAGAGGTGTAGTGTGTTTTTTCCTATATCAGATTTGACCAAATGATAGTCTGTTCCCAGGGTTCATTTGTGCTGTGTTGCCCTGTCCAGCCCATTGGGACTGAAATATATCTCCATTCTGTGGGTCATCTTTGTCTTTTAATTCTACAATGTTCTTATCCTCAGTTCAGCTCTTTGCTTAAGTTTTTCAATTTCCATCATTCTATTTAAAATCATAGCTAAATCAAGTAATGCTCTTTCATCGTGTAGTCCAAGGTTCAGAAAGATAGTCCCTTACCCAAGGTGTATAGTTAGAGCCCAAGCAGAGACTTGGAGCAAAGTTCTTCTGACTTCCCCAGCCAGTGTTTCTTGATTATGCTACACTGGCCCCTCTTGGTGTCACTGTGGTTTTATTTATCGTCTGAACATACTTCAGCCCGATCCTTTAATAAACTTGTTTAGGTTTGTTTTTGGTTTTTTTCTCTGAACATATAACTCCCTATTTCAGTATGTTCAGCACGCAAAAAAAAAACAAAGAAAAAAAAACATGCAGTGCCTGTATTCTTAAAGAGGGTTCTTCAAAACTCACCTAATAAGAGATCAGGCTTCTCTTATTCTATTTCCCATATTTTATTTAACTGAAACACTTGACTAGAATAGTACATCTGCAGTCCGTAATCATAAAAGGTACCAGGAAACCAACTTAAACATAGTACTGTCTCAAGCTCACTCTGGATTTTGTACCTGTTTTTCTGTTTCTCCCTTCCTTTTTGAACTTTGGGAAAGGACAGCTCCTTTAAGGTGGTGAAAGAAGACTGTGGAATTGGGTCATTGAGGGTATGATTGCTGCAAACCAGTTCTAGCAAAGACCTTTAAGGATTGATGAAATGTTTACATTATCATTATTCAGTTAGTCCTTTCAGTTCCACAAGCCGTGGAAATAGGAAAAAAGCTCTTTTACGTGTAGTTTTTATCTGAGTGATTTGACTGATTTAACTTGCCCTTCTTTAAATGTTTTCATTTAAGTAGCAGAAGACGTTACATTATGTACTGTTGTGCTGACATACTTGGGGATTTTTTTTTTAACAAGACCATTTTTCATTATGAATTTGTGCTATGTGTCAGCACCTTTTTTTTTTTCTTTTGGTTTAAAAACAAAACATACAAACCATATTTCTGATCTTGACCCTCATTTTTAGATTTGGTTTAGAATCATTCTGCACCTTTAATGAGGCTGTTCTTACTTCCTATTTCCAGAACTCAAACCAAATATAGACATACTATTCAAAACTTTTAAAACTTTTTTTTTAAACTGGTGGGTTATTCTTTTAGGGGGATTTTCCCCTTGGCCTCCTGAAATACTTTTCTGTGAACACTTGAATACAGAAAGATCAATTTAAACATTTGTATTTTAGAAGCAATAGCCTATACTGGGGTTAATTGAGTTCTAGAAGCAGCTTTGGCTCTGTCAGTCTGACCTCCCAAAGCCGCGTGGTGATAAACATCAGGCGGGTGATGGCGACTCGCTCAGTGTCCATTTTGATTGAAGTCCATTATTAACTCAAGCCACCTGTAAAAAGTATCTCAACATAACATGCAATTCCCTTTTCTTCATACTGCCTTATATGTACTGAGGCATTACCACATATCCTTTAATATAAAGATAACTAAGGAGGAAATCTTCTAAAAACATCTCCATTCACTCCACCCCTTTAAAAAAAATTGGTGTGCATTACCGGCTGAAGTTTTGGTCCACAATAGAGTTCTAGTAATCTCAATGCAGATATCCTTATATTCAAAATAGAATTTTAATTGAATGAGGCATTTTTATGGGGGGGGGTTGAAGAGGGGGGAAAATAGCAAGTAATTAAAATGATCTTTATGTAATCTGGGATGAGGATACTCATAGCACATTTAGACCTAAATGATGTTTCTGCTTAAAACCCACTGCTGTGTGTGTGGGTCCGTATACTCCCTAAATGAGGAATTCGCTTTAAAAAAAACGAACAAAGAACATATATTCTCCTTGCTATCAGACTTTCACTCAGCCACTCAACCCACTCTAAGGTGTGAAATCTTCATTTTGTCGGGAAGCAACAGACATCACGGTGTGTTCTGTAACTGAGGCCACTGACAGAGACAGATCTGCCCAGGTGGCAGAAGGGTTGGCTTTGCACAAAATACAAGACGTTGAAGAAGTTCTGGGGAGCGAGGAAGTGTTGAGGCCAGCGTCCTCGGGCCGATGGGCTTATGGAAGGCACACAGCGGCCTGTCCCCAGCAGAAATTCTTTAGGACCCTGGTCAGTTCCAGTGAAGTTTCCTTCCTGAGCTAGGTGAACACATTCTTAATTAGTCTTTTTAGCACTGCGAAATCCAGGGTACATACCAGGTTTTTCTGTGTTTTGTGTTTGCTCCAAGGATAGAATGTTGTTGGCTAAGATTCACAGCTGGATCTTTCCATGGACAGGGGGAGAACGAGGGCATGGTTTTGCACTTCCCATTAAAAACAGCCCTGGTTCCTACTCCCCTCCATAGTTACTGGCCGAGTACTGTAATTTTAGAGTAGTAGCTCTGGGGTCCGCGCCAAATAATGCCTCAGACATGGATTGTTTGAGATGAAGGTGTTTATTGTGTATTAGAGTGCTGGATTGGGAGTGGATATAGGTGGTATGTGTAAGCTACACAGATTCCTTCCAACCTCGAAATTCTATGATTTTGTGTCTCTATTTATCCATATGTGTGTTTATATATGTATCCTATAGCTCTGTGTATAATAGGAACTCAAAATATTAAGGTTCTGTCCTGCTTGTAAAAAAGATTTAATAGTGAGACTCTTATTTGTTTGGGGCTTGAAGATTTTCATAGACCTCTCTTCTACCACAGACACTCTTCATTGTAGATGTTCTCCTGTCTTGCCTGCCGAATTGTATTTATAAGGTTTTAGATGGCAAGAGTTACTAACAGTACTGCCTCGTAGCTCCCCCAGTGACTTGCCGTGGTGCTCTAATAGGTGTTGGGTGGCTTATGTCTTCTGCAAATTCCTTTATAGAAATAAGACTCTAGTTGACTTCTTTTTGGTCAAAAGAGAATGTTGTGTATTTTCCTAATGTAAGATTGGTAGCCGAAAACCAAGAGGCCCATTGGTTAAAAGGATGGCAATTTGGAAGAAAAACCCTGACCTCAATGTAATGCTACTTGTTGGTAATCAAGCCCTGACTCCTAAGTCACTGTCTGCAAGAGACTATAATTTAAAACAAAGTTGAGGAACCAGTTGAGTACCTTTCTTAAAATTACTGCTTTAAAGTGGATATGTTGAAAATATCAACTGCTAATTATTGGCTCACCAACAAATGACATTATTTGTTTTTCCTGTTTGTCATTTTCATATTATGGAATACTCACTCAGATATGAATGCCAAATGATTTGCGTGTCGTAGAAGTCAATTCCATGAATTTTTCAAATTAATTAGGTTCAATAATGTCTCATAAACAATGAGCCTCTGAATAAGTAAGGCTAGTTAAGCTTTAAGTATGTGTTTTTATCTCAAGACTGCTCTGAGGTGGTCCTGTCCCCAGTAGTTGTACTGCCAACAAATACCAATAATGACAAACTCTTATCGAAAGGGCAGATAGATGTAAATGAAGGCAGAGGAAGAGAATAAAATGAACATCTGCTTTTTTCGCCTCTTTGCCAGAAATTCATTAAAGGACCAAAAATAACACTCTAGCTCACCAGCCTGTTTCAACTTGTGTTAGGTATAGGAAAATTTCTTTTCTTTCTGTCTTTCCAGTCTGGGTATGCTCCATTAGCTTTTATATTGTCCCTTCCTTATAGGTGTGCTTCTTCCATATCCATTTAAACAGAGGTTTCAATTCTTGATGTGATTTCATGAGGTGTCAGTGTATATCATAAACAAAATCTTTGATTCCACTGTGAGCATTTATTGATTTCATAAAATTTGGCCTACCATTTTAGGTATACAATTACACAGGAGCCACCAGGGATAATAAAAACTAGAAATAAATATTATCTTTTACCTCCCCTCTTGGTTCATTTCAATATGATATTTAGTAAGTAATTTGTAAGCACTTTTGAATGAAAAGAAAAAATGGCAAAGTGAGTGAATGAAAACCAAAACAAAACTGTAATTGCAAGATGTTGTAAAGAACTATTTACAGAGGAGTTTTTTGAATAGTGATGAATTGCTTCCTGATTAGTGGTTGGTGATTTTTTTGCACAGCCCCCACCTTTAAAGAAATTTACGTTCAAGGAGGAACTGGCATAGTTAATGTTTCTTTAGCAAGGCCCTACAAAGTTGGAATGTGTGATACATCCAGTCTGAGAAGGTCATTTCCTCAGATCTTAGAACCCATAGCTCTCAGAACCCACAACTCTCCTCGATATAAATTCCATTTCAAAGGAGAACTTTTGACCACTGTTGAGTAGAAGATGCTAAAGAAAAACAACAGTTACTTGAAAGATCTTTTTTCTTATAAAGAGAACTTACAAGATATGAAAAAACACAAAACCTCATCTGGGATGAAAAAAATAGAATGTGTTTGGTTTCTGGTTCCTTAGGCCTTTGTGGAGCAACCAAAGAGCATTATTTTGGTTTCTGAGGTTAAAACTATTTTATTCCCCTCAAACACTCTGTGTTTATGGTTTGAGGGAGAAGGAGAAATAGGAAACTAGGAGCAGGCTGAAATGGTCTAACCTTGACTTTCTAATTCTGCAGTATCTGATTCTCATTCTAAAACAGAAAGGTTACCTTCTATGTTCTAGCATAAAAAGTAATCATAAAAGTAAAGTATCCTCAGGGTGCCTGGATGGCTCAGTTGGTTAGAACTCAAGCTCTGAACAACAGGGTTGCCGGTTCGATTTGCCGGTTCGATTTGCCGGTTCAATTCCCACATGAGCCAGTGAGCTGTGCCCTCCACAACTAGGTTGAAGACAAGGAGCTGCAGCTGAGCTTCCAGAGGGACAGCCATATGATACGCTCAATTTGGTTAGAGCGCGAGCTCTCAACAACAAGGTTGTGGGTTCATTTCCCGCATGGGATGGTGGGCTGTGCCCCCTGCAACTAAAGATTGAAAATGGCAACTGGACTTGTGGCTGAGCTGCGCCCTCCACAACTAGACTGAGGGACGACTTGGAGCTGATGAACCCTGGAGAAACATTCCCCAATTAAAAAAAAAATTAAAAAAAAATTAAGGGTCCCTCAGTCACTGGAGAATAATCCTGTAGACTATTTTAATGCTTGATTGAGTATTAGTTTATGATGGAGGAGTTTAAAAGATGGCCTTCCCCTAAGGTGAAGCTCATTGTTAATTACCTAGGCACCATTAATGTCTGCTCTCCATATCATAATTTTGTCATTATTGGTTGCATTGCCACTTGACAAATCCACTGAAATAAAAAGATTAATTAATGTTTTACAGTTGATGTAATTGTTTCGTGTTTTACCTCCTTTAGGTTATTGGAGTGATGAGTAAAGAATACATACCAAAAGGAACACGTTTTGGACCTCTAATCGGTGAAATCTACACCAATGATACAGTTCCCAAGAACGCCAACAGGAAATATTTTTGGCGGGTAAGTAGGGAAAAGTTTTCCAGACTCATTAAGTATTAAAAAAATGAAGCTAGAATTTCTGGGTCACTTCCTTTTTCACCCTATACTGGGCCTTGCCACAAGTATTCAGAGTCCCCATGGACACAGGGAATTGTAAGCAAGTGTGATGAAACTGGCTAAATGTTTAGCCCTGGAAATACAGCCTGTAGGTGGTTAGGGATGGAGATATGGACTATATGTGAATTTTAATTTTTGCAATTCATTGAGCTTTGTGATGAAAGGAAACAGTTTGTTACTTGCCTCAAGGGTAGGTTCATTAGCATTTCTCTGCAAGGAAGTAGTAATGAGTCACCAAGCCTTAGATTTCACCTCTTCTTGATTTCTTGCTGAGTTAACTTTAATTGAATGGAAGAATAATCATAAATGAATTATCTTGAAAACAAATGCCATTAAGAAAGGATGGGTGGAAGGTGGCACTCAGAGGATGCAGATGGATCTCAGGACTAGTTTAAATGCATCTGCACCATAAAACTATTGGATTTTACAGTATGTAGATTACACCCATAGCTTCAGGAAAACGCTTAACAATCATGCAAGATGATAAACTTTTCCTGTAACATCCAGTCAAAAAGTCTAGCCAATACAATTTCCTTTGGAATATCAGGGTAGAAAGGACCTCAAAGGTGAACTAATTAAATGGGACTCTTGAGTAAAAGACCCTGAATTAGGAGTGAACAGGAAAAAATCGGACTGCTTGCCATCTTCCCATAGATCTCTCTGGGATATTTAGTTTCCTCAATTAGAAAATAAAGATACGCTTACAAAATTTAAAAGGAACTTTTTATACATACTTGTACAAAAAGTACATGACTACTTGGAAACCATTATTTGAATTCTTTTCAGAAACAGCTGCATGGTGGCAACAAAAATTGGATTATACTTACTTTGGCCAATATTTACTTAGAACGCTTATATCTTTTGGACAAGTATCTTGATAAATGACACATGAGGATCATTCAGAAGCTGTTCCTAAGAAAACAAGCTTTTTTTTTTTAAACCTGGAAATTTTATGGTTTTAGAAATTTATTATACTATTTTCCAAACAAAAGAGAGCACTAAGAATTGTGTGCTCACAATTTTTATTTAATAACCACTCATGCTTAAAATACATGATATATAATGGGAAAAATGTAAATTAGTGCATTTTTTGCCATTATTGCCAATAAAGTCTTATCAGAAGTGAGCTCAGTGGTGTGTAATTCTTGGAGTTGCAGGTCTGAATTAAGACTAGCATAAGTCTCATTAACTCATGGTCATTTTGACAAAAGGCGAGAAAATACCTAAGAACCTTCTATCTCTGCCCCAGTTCCCTGGTTCATTAAAGATTCACTCTAAGTAACTGAAATGCTTTCCTTGGGAAGATTTATTTGAATCAGTCCTTCACATGCAAAGGATATTGTAGGAGATAACTTTCCACATGTTGTTAAAAGCATCCTGATTTTGCTGGCAGGAATATGAACATCTGTTGTGAGGAAAGAAAAAGTTTCATGCAAATTACACAGTCAGAGAAGAGAAGGGATGTTCAGGTTGAGAAACCAGTGACATTTCTTGTAACTGTACTATGAGTCAGCAAGTTTTTAATCTTCTTGATAATATATGGAAATGTAGTGAGGTGATAGGGAGCAGTATTCATTTGACGTATGCATTATTTTATTTTCTTGTGGGTATGTGTGTGTGTGTGAGACTTCATGGCATCAATATTTCTGTTTTTAAATGAGGATACAGTAAATTGTAGTCTGTGGAAGGCTGACTGGAATCAACATACCCATAGCTTTAGAAAGCAGTTTCCGCCCAGCAAAGAGTGCAAGAGCGATGGAACCCCACGTTCCTGGAAGTTTGCACATCAGAGTAAACAAACTTGAAAACCCCTCTTGATAGCAGAATTCACCCAGCCTTGTTCCATTTTCTCTTAGCAAAACACACCGCAAAAGCTCTCACAAGCTGCTTTGATGAAGCCACATGTATTTCCCCCTTCACAATTTACAGGAAGTTACTCTTAAAAGAAAGTGATTCTGGTGTTTACTGCCCGTGTTAAAGGGACAGAGTTCCTTTTTGTCTCTGATAACGTTTGAGCGAGGTACAAAACCGATTTATGGACTAACATAGTCAGTATGTGACTAAGAACAAAGCAGCAAAACCTGCTGTCCGATTAGAGCAAAATTTCTGCTACGAACTGTGCCCCGCTCCTCGGAGACTACAAGTTGCAGATGACCAGGTATTGTATATGTATAAGGAAATTCTTAAGTCTGAAGAAAATGTGGTACAACTTAAAAGGAGGGAGAGAGAGAAACTTTCTGTGGCAGGGTAAGGAGTTTGTTTATGAAATAATTTCAGTAAGAATGTATGTTTTGATTTGTCCTTTTCTTACCTCTGCCTTTTTACCGAGTGGCCCGAGTGCATCTGTTAACCAGAAGCAGTATTACTGCAGGGCAATCTTTGAATTCTTCATTGTGCGTTGCCTTTAAAGAACGACATAGTGTCTTCCTGTTCTTTTTCCAAAAACACATGCGTATGGCTCTGAGTGGTGTTTTAGCCAACCTCCTCGCAGATAAGAGGGTTCCCTCTCCCCTCCTTTGACAAGGCTGTACATGTTTATCAAGAGGAAAAGTGACTCCTCGGTAGACTGTCAAATTCTGGCTTCTGTCCCGGTGTTCACTTTGTTATGGCAGGTGAAGTTCACCTTTGCCCCACCCAGTGTTTCCACAAAAAGGCAAGGTTCCAAGTATTCATATGAACAAGTGTTACTTCTGGACTCAGAGGCTTGGGGGTGGAGGATGTTTGCATAGTTTAAGCCTTGGGCGGGGGTGTAGGAAATGGCAAGTACAGAGGCCATAGAAAAAGTTGAGAGACTCAGTTTGACGTATTCAGTCAGCTTAGTCTTCTACCCAGTGACTCAAAGCATTAAAAGTCAGCATAATCGGAACTCAAGTTAGTAGTATCGCCCATCTGCCATTCACCGCTGTAGCAAAAGCAGGACTCAGTGGTGGTTTGATCTGTCTGTGGCAGCTCCTTAAATGAAATTTTGTGTTTCATTCTTCTGTTATTTTTCCCTCCACACATGAAAAGACCATAAAACTGAAATGGAAAAGGTAACTGACGAAGTGTGCCTCACCTATTTCCGCCCTTATTTCTGCTGATTCAAGAGAACCCAGATAAACTGATTTGATCCTTTTTCTAACTTTTTCTAAGTAGGGGATCAGAAATCATACAGGGTCCAGGCTGTGTTTGTTCTTAGAGGTGCCGGAGAAGCTTCCCACTGCTTTGGGGCTGACTTTCTTGAACACCATCTGTCTTCTGTTTTGGACAGATCTATTCCAGAGGAGAGCTTCACCACTTCATTGATGGCTTTAATGAGGAGAAAAGCAACTGGATGCGCTATGTGAATCCAGCGCACTCTGCCCGGGAGCAAAACCTGGCTGCGTGTCAGAACGGGATGAACATCTACTTCTACACCATTAAGCCCATCCCTGCCAACCAGGAGCTTCTTGTGTGGTACTGCCGGGACTTTGCAGAAAGGCTTCACTACCCTTATCCTGGAGAACTGACAATGATGAATCTCAGTAAGTGGATTACAGAACAAAAAAATTTTAAATGCCAGTCATGTCAGTCCTGCCCCTATGAGCTAATAACATGTTGTTTAATTATATGGCTTCATCTGTTGGGCCAAGGAGGTGGCTTAAACTAGGGACTAAGAACAGAGGGGAAAAATTTTTTTTAATCCCTATTTCCTATTGTAAAACTTGATCATTTAAAAAATATTAAGAGCTACATTGAGTGTTTAATTCAGAAAGTTACAGGAAGACATACATGTCTAATTCTAATCTATTCAAAAGGGGGCAGGTAGGAGTATAACAGATTGGTCCACACACGCCGAGTATGCAAAGTATAGCCCTTTGTTTGTGGTAGTTTGCCAGTGCTTAAAATGTGCATTGAAATATTGTAGAGATGCACATTTGGTTATCAAGTTATGGTGTGATGTGGAACATAGTATAAGACTGATATTCTAAATAACAAGATTTTATATCTTAGCTTCCTTTCTTATGGTAAAAACCTAATTGTCTGATCACTTGATCAGTATTACAGTAGCCACCTATCGCTTTATCTTAAATTCTCAGTTCCTCAGGTTTATAAGCTTTTACTTTTTTATTTGGTTAAAGTTGCTATCGTGATGTCTCTGCAAAGGGCTACTTCATTTTAGTTGTTCAGAAGTGATGTCTATGAATGACTTAAGAATTACCTTAAAATTCCAACCTGTTGTAACTATGGTTGTGGGTTCTCAGTTACACTAAGTGTTAAAGCATTTTTTAAATTAAATTTAAAATTTTAAATTTAAATGTTACACCTTTTGGTTTAAAAGTTTCGGCATCTAAATGCTGAAATGTTTGTAACTTTTTGTTTTCATATCATTTCAAATTTAAGAAGTTGCAATAATAGTACAAAGAATTCCTATATACTCTTTATCCAGATTCATCAATTGTTGATAATGCTGTCCCATTTGTTTTTTCTGAAGTCTACATTGTTTTAGTTCTCGCTTTCACCTTTGAGACATTTGAAATGAATGTTAATATTAACATAAATTTGAATTTTGACTTCAACTTTAGGACCAATAAACAAACCAATTACTTATCCTACTCAGGTATAATCCAACTCTATGGCTATTTGGTGTTCATCTCACAGTGTCTAGTTTACTTGATCTCCCTATCAAGTAAATCTCAAGACTACATTAGTTTTCTGAAAAGTAGGGGCTATAAAAGATTAAGGACCCCCCCCCCCAATAGGATCACCTTTTAGATTTGTGTTCATGGTACACACATAACACACACACAATGCACCCTTGAACTTGAGCTTCAGGAAGAAGTTTTGGCATGTTTGGAAATAAACTGGCTTTCCACATGAGCGTGATAGGCATAGTCAGGTCCTGACAAAAGGTGGCTGTTCTTTTCCCTCATCTCTCTTCAGCTCTCTCAAGAGCCTCTGTCGTCTCTCTAGTGCCAAGCCTCCCAGGAGCCATTCAGCTATTTCAGCATCTGTATGTGCCCAGACCAGTGCTCAGGGCCTGGTGGAAAAAGACAACTTATAGCAGGGCATCTCATGGGGAGATGTGCTGCTGCTTCCTCCTAACTTTCTCAGCATAGTGAGTCACCACCCGTCTGGAGGGTCTCCTTACATTCCTTGATCTTAATCATTCATGGACTCAGAGAAAGACTTTGATTTTTTTTTTAAAAACAGTAACTCCATTTGAGGTGACCCACCCCAGTGACTTTGCACCAACTACAGAAAAGGTTTTTGCACACATCCCTCACCCTCTGCCAATGAAAGAAAGGTTTTAAAGGCTTTGCTTTTTTTTTTTATTCCCCAGCGAAAGGCCTTGCACAGTATTTTAAGATTCAAGGGCTTATCCTTTGTGTTCAGACGCAACTTTCATGTATACTGTGAAACAACACCTTTCTTCCCTCAAATACCCCTTTTTGTTTATACAGAATTTTTTTCTAAATGGTGGTTTAACATTTTCAAGTACCCTTTTATTGTCCAGTATTCATAGTAAAGAATGAGAGTCAACAATAACCAGTCACGTTAAGCCAAGACTCCTACTGCCTATTGTGAAACCAGTTGTCTTAGGTGTGGTAACTGATGATTGAGACTCTGATCAGGAAAATTTCCACTATTTCATCAGGCCTAATAGGTGGATGGTGTCTGCAGGTGAGTTGTGTTGGGTTTCCATGCTTCAAGCATAATAAAGTTCTGTGCCAGAATCTCCGAGAGGGTTTTAAGTGGCAAAGATGGTTCAACTGGTAGAGTTTTGAGGAGAAGAAATTCAAAGCAAACAGAGGTAAAGAAAAATAAGTAGCCAGAAATCACAAATTGGCTTTTTTTAAAAAAAAAAAAACAAAGAAAAGAAGTCGGAACTATTAAGTTTAATTCCTACCACTCCCATTTTTTCTTTTTTTTTTTTGGTATTTTTTTTTTCTATCTAACTAACCCATCTAGAAAACAGTTGACCAAATTAGAGACTTGTAAATGTTAATCTGCTTTCTCAGTTTCAGTTGAAAACAGACTTTGTTTTGCCTACTGCAGAACTTCTAGGTTCTTTCTTGTAGTCTTGGGGGTTCTTATTATAGATCGAAAATGTGAGTCGGCATAATTAAGCCATTTAGAGCCTTCAGAAGCAGTTCACTCTTGAAATGACTCTGTCCGCCTACAGCCATTAAAGATTTAAGAACAAAAACAGATCTTGATTTTCTTTTTCATATTAACTCAAGCTGCTGCTGAGTAGGAGAGTCAGAAATGACACTAGCTAGCTCCACTGATTACTCAGCTGCTAAAGGATGATTTTTAAAAATGTCCCTTCAGATGAGCTGCATGATTTCCACTGTAGAACATCTTAGAAGGGACTAATGCTTCTCTCTGGATATGGTTTTGGAATAAGATATAAACTTGGTTTTACGAAGGTATAAGAGATAGCAAACATTTATTGTGGATTTATTACATGCCAGGCACTGTGCTAAGTATTTTGAATAGAAAATGATGAATTCCAACTTTCTTGTTTGTTGGCCCAATCATTAGCTTTGTTTCAGCTGAATTTTTGAGGTGCTTAGTAAGAACACCTGACTAAGTGGGAGGGACAGTGCTATAGATGAACTTAAACATTTTGCTTGTGGCTTTAATTTGTTGAATATTAGAATTAAGGGAATAGCGAAGCGACTGGAAAAATTAAGAAACTTAGATGTAATTTTCCATATTAAAAATGGCAGAAAGTTGTGATGGTGAAGTGTCTGTATTTTCATTTCACTGGGGTGACCTCTTTTTTTTTTTTCAATGTGGGCCTATGTGGATGCCTCCGAATCATTCTTTTGCACCTCCATAAAATTCCTTCCTGTGCTGGGAGATAGATGCCTTGCCTATCAGTTTTCCAACTTAGTTGTCTCTCTTCCTTTACCATTTCAGCTTTAAAAAACAAAAGTGACAATTTGAACTTCCTGCCTGCTGGGCCTCACTGAAAGGCTGATATTGGCCTGATAAGGGGAGATTTATTTTGGTTTAGTGGCTTCAGAAATCCTTCTCCCTCAACAAGCTTTCCATCACTGCCCTTCCCCCCTCCCCCCATCAGCATCTTCCCTGATGGAGTCTTGGCTGTGTTTATTCTGGGGCTGCTGGCTCACCCGGGAGTAACTGATAACAGCTAGCAGCAGATAACATTCTCTGAGGGGCTCTCAAACTGGAATCGAATCCCTGAAGCCTGTCAGCCTAGAGAATGGATTTGAAGAGTTCAGAATCTGGAGTTCCACAGAGTTCATTTCTAGACCTATCAGATATCAAGCCTGGAGTTGTTTTTCAGCTAAATCAAACAGGAACTTTTTTTTTTTTTAAGACAATGAATGATACTTTTACAGAGGCTTCAGTCTGGTCCCCAGAACCTGTCCTCTTCTCCTGCCTTTTGTGAAGGCTACACACACCGACGGCTGAGGCCTTCAACCTCCTCCTACTCCTTGGGCAGGTGTTCACATTGGAGTGATTGCTCTCCAATAACCTGAGCTCCCACTAAGCAGCCGATGTTTTACTTTTGATTTCCAAAGAAGGCTGAGCAGGGTATTTTTGGTTTTCCCTGCACTGACTGGTGTTTTCCTGAAGGCATCGTTTGTTCTGTGTTCCGCGTGTTTGGAGGGGCCGGGCTGGCGATGGCCTGGAGAGTCTAGAAATGCCCTCCGCACGGCTGCTGTTCCTAAATAGTATATTTACCAAGTAATAATATGCCGTCTTTTGGAATAAATGCTTTCATCTTAGCTGCCTGTTTTCTTTGGTGCTCTAAGTAATTGAACTGGCTCGGGAAGTGCCTGTTGTGGTTTGGCAAAGATGCTTATGTCACGCCTTGTGATTCCATGGGACACCATTGCTGGGAGCCTGCTTAGCCCAGACAAAGCCTTGGTGACATTCTTGTGTGGTCAGCAAACCGAGGGGAGAGAGTAGCATCTATGTTTCTAATCTGTCTATTTGGCATAGGCAGTTTGAATAGAGTTGTATCAAATTCGTATTAAACAAGAATTGAGGGGAAAATTGATGACTGCTTATGACTTGAAATGAGTCGTAATCTTTCACATCTAGTTCACAGGGTGTGCTGATTTCCTCAGAATGACATTTATTAACCTATGACAACCCGCACCCCAGTATTTTTTCCACCCCATTTTAATGGACGCTCTCCTGTTCTAGCTTGAACAGCACTTTTCCATCATAAGGTTTTTTTTGCTAGTGGAAACAAAATACTCCAAACGGTGCTATTCGTTCAATCAATCGATGCTGTCAGTGCCCCCGTTTTACTGAGAAGGAAATGCAGTTGTGAGTGAGGACCCTGAACCTTCTAGCTTGAGAGGACGTTGAGAAACCAGGTGTCTCTCGCTTGTGGCCAGCTGCTGCTCAGGTTTGCTCAAGGAGAGAACAACTTTGGTAATTTCACTTCAGTTCTCTCTACCCCTCTGAGTAATCACCCTTTCTTTTTTATTTCAGCACAAACACAGAGCCATCTAAAGCAGCAGAACACTGAGAAAAATGACCTTTGCCCAAAGAATGTCCCAAAGAGAGAGTACAGCGTGAAAGAAATCCTAAAATTAGACTCTTACCCCTCCAAAGGAAAGGACTTCTACCGTTCGAACATTTCACCCCTCACTTCAGAAAAGGACACAGACGACTTCAGAAAAAATGGGAGCCCTGAAATGCCCTTCTACCCTCGGGTTGTGTACCCGATCCGGGCCCCTCTACCAGAAGACTTTTTGAAAGCTTCCCTGGCTTATGGGATGGAGAGGCCAACATACATCACTCACTCCCCCATTCCATCCTCCACAACGCCCAGTCCCTCAGCGAGAAGCAGCCCTGACCAAAGCCTCAAAAGCTCCAGCCCTCACAGCAGCCCAGGGAACACCGTATCGCCTCTGGCTCCTAACTCTCAAGAACATCGGGACTCTTACGGCTACTTGAACGCGCCCTATGGCACCGAAGGTCTGGGTTCTTACCCTGGATATGCGCCTCCACACCACCTCCCCCCAGCCTTCATCCCCTCCTACAATGCTCACTACCCCAAGTTCCTTTTACCCCCCTATGGCATGAATTGTAACAGCCTGAGCACTGTGGGAGGCATCAATAGCATCAATAACTTCGGCCTCTTCCCCAGGTTGTACCCTGTCTACAGTAACCTCCTTAGTGGGGGCAACCTGCCTCACCCCATGCTCAACCCCGCCACTCTCCCGAGCTCCCTGCCTTCAGAAGGAGCTCGGAGGTTGCTTCAGCCCGAACATCCCAGAGAGGTGCTGGTCCCAGCCCCCCATAGTGCCTTCTCCCTCACTGGGGCTGCCGCCAGCATGAAGGACAAGGCATGTAGCCCCACCAGTGGATCTCCGACTGCGGGCACAGCTGCCACGGCAGAACATGTGGTGCAGCCCAAAGCTACCTCAGCAACGATGGCAGCCCCCAGCAGTGACGAAGCTATGAATCTCATGAAAAACAAAAGAAACATGACTGGCTACAAGACACTTCCCTACCCGCTGAAGAAGCAGAATGGCAAGATTAAATATGAGTGCAACGTTTGCTCCAAGACTTTTGGCCAGCTGTCAAATCTAAAGGTAGGTCTCAAAATAGTGCAGTCTGATTGGCTGCTAGTATCTATGCCTATGCGTGCATACACGTTTGGATGTAGTTCGCTTTCCATTAAGTTATAAATTTCATTTTCAATGGTGTGAGACTAGGAATAATTGATGTGGGTTTGGCTTTGCCTTTGCCACTTCTGGCTGTGTGGCTTTGGACAAGTTACTTCACCTCCCCTGAGTTTCTTTTGAATAATGAAAACATGGAGTGTGGGCTAGAAGGTCAGTTTAAAGTCCCTGCTAGCCTGTGACTTTTGTTCCTTTAGCTCAAACAAAACAAAGTGTTCTGAAAACATTGGGGCTTTTATTTGTTCTGTGTAAGACTTTTTATCTTGATGCTTTTCTTAAGATGTTTGCATCATAAATGCCTGAGTCCTTGAGCAGAAATGTTAAGTCTTCCAGCCAAATAACAGCACAGCTAACACATGTGGCTTCTTCCCAGGTCCACCTCAGAGTGCACAGTGGAGAACGGCCTTTCAAATGTCAGACTTGCAACAAAGGCTTTACTCAGCTCGCCCACCTGCAGAAACACTACCTGGTACACACGGGAGAGAAGCCACATGAATGCCAGGTGGGCAGTATTTTCTGGGTAGAACTTTTGACCTTTGTGGAAGATGTCTGAGGAGTTTCCCTCCCCAGGTCGTATAGCGCGTAGATTAAGCCAACACAAGAATTCTGCCTTGCCATGGGCTGATAGCCCTGTACCTGCTGTGAGCTACGATGATGACACAGCCAGCTTCCAGTGGGTGGAAAATGGTAGGGGAAATAAACACCACCTCATGTGCAGTGTGGCCACATCACCCTGTTTGCTTAATGCCACACCACACATAGAGGCCACAGGGAGGCTTCTCGCCTCTCAGGTTGCTGGGCGTCGGTTTATAAGCTTACCCCTCCCATGGGCAACTCTTAATTTTCTGGTCTTCCCCTCTCCCTTCTCCACCCTCTTCCCTGCGCTATAGGTTTGCCATAAGCGATTTAGCAGCACCAGCAATCTCAAGACCCACCTGCGACTCCACTCTGGAGAGAAACCTTACCAGTGCAAGGTGTGCCCTGCCAAGTTCACCCAGTTTGTGCACCTGAAACTCCATAAGCGCCTACACACGCGGGAGCGGCCCCACAAGTGTGCCCATTGCCACAAGAGCTACATCCATCTCTGCAGCCTCAAGGTCCACCTAAAGGGGAACTGTCCTATGGCCCCAGCCACGGGGCTGCCTTTGGAGGACCTGACCCGAATCAACGAAGAAATTGAGAAGTTTGACATCAGTGATAATGCTGACAGGCTTGAGGACATGGAGGATAACATCGACGTGACCTCTGTGGTGGAAAAAGAAATTCTGGCCATGGTCAGAAAAGAGAAAGAAGAAACTGGCCTGAAAGTGTCTTTGCAAAGAAGCTCGGGGAATGGACTCCTCTCAGGGTGTAACCTTTATGAGTCATCAGACCCGCCCCTCATGAAGTTGCCTCACAGCAACCCACTACCTCTGGGACCTGTCAAGGTCAAACAAGAAACAGTTGAAGCAATGGATCCTTAAGATTTTCAGAAAACGAACAGTGTTTTGTTTTGTTTCTTAACTTATGACTTGGCGAGTCAGGGTGCCTTAGCAAATTGCTTGTACAGAATTCCAGTTTCGCAAAGCTCTCCTGACAGCACGTGGTTTCCCCTCACCTCTCTGGAATTAAAGAAGGAATTCCAAAGTTACTGAAATCTCAGGGCATAAACAAGGCAAAGACAATATATATACATATTATATATACTTATTTACACCCCCATCTATATATTTGAACCTGTTTATTTTGAATATTTGTGTGAATATGTTTGCATAGCCTTCCAATTGCTAAGACTATTACCTAGCCATAATTATTTTTTCAACGATCATCCTTCGTAATTTATTATACAATTTATCATTCAAAAAGCAATAATTAAAAAAGTTTACAGTAACTGGAAAAATTCTTGTTAATTTGAGTATAAATGTTATATTTTTGTCTTGTGGCCATTCTTTGTACATAATATCTGCACATCTGTTTAAGTAACCTAAGATTTAGTAAACAAATACATTATTTTAGTCAACCTCCCTCTATAATAATGGTTTGAAATGAGGTTTTGGCGTGGCCAAAGTTAGGCCGTTGATGTGTTAATTCATAGGATCGAATCATTTGAACAGCATTGTGTAACATGTGTGCAGAATTACCCAATAATAACTTCAGTAGAAGAAACAAGAAAGGGAATCTTGTGTGTTTCTGTAGATAGTTCAGTTTATTTTTTTTTTTCCCTAGACACAGATTTGCTAGAAAGGTGACAAGGCTTTGCCAACCTGTCTCCTTCTCCAAAAAAGCAGGGTCACCCCACCCCCACAGTCATGTGACCATTCAGAGTGGCCACGTGACTTTTGCATCCCATCTTATTATCTGAAAATGTGAAGAAGACAAAATGCCATGTTTAAAACCACTGCGAAACATTCCCAAAGCACAGGTGGTTTTTGTATGAGTGAGGTTTGGAGGCTTGAGTCTGGGTGTTGTTTTTGTTGTTGGGTTTTTTGTTGTTGTTGTTATGTCAAAATTGCACAAACATGGTGCTCTACCAGGAAGGATTTGAAGTAGATAGGCTCAGGCCACATTTTAATACCGAAAGAAACCCCCAACGGGTATTCTCGTTGTCTTGGGGTAAAAGCGGGTGACAAACATTCCTGTCTCCAACACATCTATTGTCTTCTTTCTGTAAAACTCAGATTTTCCTCAGTATTTGTGTTTTTACATTTTGTGGTTAATTTAATTGAAGATGAAAGGGCATTGCAAAGTTGTTCAACAACAATTACCTCATTGAGTGTGTCCAGTAGTGCAGGAAATGATGTCTTTCTTAATGATTTGCTACTCTAGATGAGAAACGAAGTGTGCTCCAGAAAGATAGAAAGGGTGCCATTCTATCTTGTACTCTGCTAAGCCCAAAGATTACGTGCCGGCATTCAAGGTGTAGCAAAGAATGATGTATATTTATAAATCTATTTATACCACTATACCATGTATATATAATATATTTATAACCACTTAAGTTGTGAGCCAAACCATGTAAAAGAACCTGCTTTTCCTAAGGACAAAAAAAAAAACAAAGAAAGAAAGAAAGAAAGAAACCCTTTCTGAGACTTTGCTTAACACTCAATGGCCTCACAGTCATATTGGTGAGCTTGGACACCCCTCACTATTGTAAGAGACCCTAAAACCTCGGTGCAAAGGTGGGGACCACATAACAACCCGGGAGAAAGAGAGACATTGCTTTTTACTAGTAAGGGCAACCTAAGATGACTTTATTTTTGTTTTGCCACCTTATGTGGTCACACCCAAATCACAGAAATGAAAATTCCTTTATTACTCCCTTTACCACTGACTTTTTTTCTCTCTTCCTCTCCCTCTTTGCTAAATAGCTGATGTATCATTAGTCAATCTGGTTTATATATTCAGCATTCTGCTCATGGCAGCTATTGTCAATGTGCAGAAGAGAACAACAAATTTAGGACAATTGGGGAAACCTAACAGCCTTACTGATCTGTTTCTATAAGGGGCAAAACTGACCTTTTTTTTTTTCTTTTAATGTACCAGTGTTTGACAAACAGTCCTTAATTGGAGGTACACTAAAGCATCACACTCTGACACCAAATACTTTCTGTGCCCCACGACTCATTCCCTTTTCCTGCTTTTGTGCTTTCTCGTCTGTGGGAATTTTTACCAAGACCTGCACAGTGGCTTGAGATGCTCCTTCGCACCATCTGACTTTCCCTCCCAGGCTCTTACATGTGAGTGTTGAGCCCACAATCAGCAGTGGTTTTTTCCTCAAAGTTAAAATTGACCAAGTTATGGGCTTTTTACTTTGCTAGAATGACAACCTATCTTATGTTTACGTACTGGTTTACATTGTTATTTATGTGCAAATTGTCAAAATGTAAATTAAATATAAATGTTCATACTTTACCAATACTTGTCTAGCGTCTTGAGTGAGGGGCCAGTGAGCGACATCTTAACCATACTACAAGGGTGGCCCCAGAAGAGATTTTAAACATGACACAATTTGTTTCCTGCCCCCCGGCCCCCTCCCGCAGAGATGGTTCCCTAATCTCCCCACCTCCCACACTTGTGAGTGATCTGAAGAATTGATCTGTTGTCTCAGAACTCAACAGTATAAGAGTTTTCTTTAATTATGAGCTATAAGGTTCTCTAAGGAAAGCATTTCAAGCATTAGTCGATAAGTGGTGGAAGAGTGGTTTGCTTTGTTGGACTTTGTTTTACGTTGTTGATGGGCATGGGGTAGTGGGGAGGTAAGGAAGACTTGGATCAATTCCAGAAATGCCTGCCTAGCCTTGTGCCTCTGTGTGTGTGTGTGTGTGTGTGTGTGTGTAGACCCAGCCCACTCATGTGTGATAGGCCCTGGGGAAGCCCTAGGAAGCTGAGTCAAGGAACACTTTGCCCATTCATGACATCACTTTGGCTTCAGTAGCTAACACTGAGCACGCCACCGGGAATAAGGTCTTCTGTGCTTCTGCATAGTCTTCCTGTCTTACATCCTATATTTTCCTTCCTTCACATCTTAACTCAGGAAGTAGATTTGCCACTTGTGCATTTAAATTAAAAAAAAACCAAAAAACTATTCTACCAGAAGCTGGGTTTGTTGGTGTGAAATCCAGGAATCATGGCAGGTTGGCCACGCATCCCCAAAGGTCATATGGTAGGGAGGGGTCTACTTGCTTGTCCATTGATGCTCCAGAACTAACCTCTTCCTAGTTGCAAATAAATTTGAGTCTCATTTAGTAGATGTAAATAGGAGATGTGTCTAGAAAAGTGTTAGTGTCCTCAATGAAAACCAAAACACCTAAAAGCCCTTTGCAAATGATTTTCATGCTTGCCATGTCATCCATCCCTAAGTTCATGGTTCCATGTCCATGCTAACTGCATGTTAAGAAAATAAGGCTCCTTCTTACACATGGACACTCAAAACTGCCCGATTTTTAAAAAATGTTTTCTCTTTATATTCACTTAAACATCTGTGCCAAGAATTTGAAATGCTGCCAACATGTAACTGTGGAGTTAAGAAAACCAGAACCCTATTGTCATAAACGTGCCAAATGGTGTTGGTTGCACTACTAAATTCTACAGAACCATTGTGGTAATCATTTTTCAAAACAAAGCCCAATAAGATCCAGAGTTTAACAGTTACTATCATAAATCATAGTTCTTTCCTTGGCAAAGCATGTCTTTTTTCCTTGAGAGTTATATATCTTAGGAACACTTGTGGACTTGGCTGTTTAATGAAACATTACATGAAAAGATAATATTCACTAGGAGCAGAAGTCCACCCAGCCGGCGTCCACACGGTGGGATCGAGGCTTCGTGCAGCTGTTTGTAGGGCAAGGCAAGACTAAAGATATCATAATTTTCTGAATCTTTCCTTGAAATAAAAGCTCTGTCCAGAAATGATCCATTCAATTCACCAGCATAAGGGCATATGCAGAACAAACGGTTCCATGAGAGTTTATGGGCACATTTCTAGATTTCCCCACCCCCCTTTGGGAGTCAGGAAACCAATTTAGGACCCATATGTTTATATTAATATAAGTGAGCTGATTCCCCTATGGAGGGGATGAGGGTGAAAGGGGCTTCTCCTAAAGGAGCTAATGGGAAAAGGCCAGAGCGAAGAAATGAAGGTAACAGAAAAACCAGGCCTAGGATAATCTGGACTAGAAAGGAAGGCTGTACCACAGAGGACGGCAGCTAAAAACGTTAATGAGCAGCAGAGCAGTTATATAGCTTGTGATCATTGAGCCAATTCAGAAGGCACTTCTATTTCCTTTAGGAGACTATAGAGTCCTTTGTCCATCACATGTCCATTATCAACTTCTGGCCAGAAGAAATCAGATCATTCTGAACACTGGCTACCTCTTTGGAGTCCACTTCTGGGTACATAGCAGCAGCAAGAAAAGTTTGAGGACCCATGGATAAGTCTTCTATCACATTCTTTTTCAAGCTTCGAGTCCTCAGAACCCCCAGTTCCATTTGCTCAAAGTGCTGCTTACAGCTGCTCCTTAAATAAGTAAGAAATGATTTTAATCTCAATACAGCTTTAATCATGTAATTTAAGGAAGAAACAACAACAAAAAAGCAAGATTTCAAAAAGTTATTTTTAACCTCATTTATGCAAATACTCTCCATGCTCAGTTTCACAGAATACTATAAACTAACAAACCCTCTCCTGATTCACTATTTCTTCCAGGTTTCACAAGTAATAAGCCAAAACTGGCCACGTGCACGTCTCATTCTCTCTGAATTTAAGATGCAAGCTTTTATTTAGCATAAAAGTGAATGTAGTGACCTTAGAGTTGTATCCTACCCCATCAAGGAAGAAAGAGGAAGTGACAGATAAGTGCCAGCGGGTAACTTTGGTAACAAATTCTTCATTGTGTTAACATAACGGGGTTGTTCCCGTGGAACTTTGGCAAAACTTCCCATCTGTAGGTATTTGAAGGATCCACCCCCTGATGCCGGCCAGCAGCTGGCCTGCACTGGGCCAGAGGCGGAGCAAAAAAGAAATGAAATTAAACCATAGCAGGGGGACTTTGGTTTAAATCACAAAGACTAACACCTGTAGGGCTTGTAACACAATGGATTCCTTTCTGTGGAAGAAAGGGAGTCTCCTTCCTGGGAGGTCTTAGAGAGGAGTCCGGTTGTTTGAAAGCACAAGATGTACAGATGCCCTGGTAAGCCCTTCCTAGGTCTGTAAGTCAAAGATTTCTATTAACCTTATACAAGATAGATACAAGGCTTTGGTAGAGAACTTAAGTTTCCTTAATGTTTCTGTTTATATATATAAAAACAATTGTGTATATGTGTGTGTGTGTTATATATATATATATGTATATATATATATGTATGTATATATATATATTTATATATGTGTATATATTTATATATGTATGTATATATATATTTATATATGTGTGTGTGTATATATATATATATATATATATGTATATATATATATATATATATATTACAGATTTGGAGAGATTGTCTAATCCTGAGGAAGAGTCCATGATACCATGAAACGGGCTATGCTGCATATTTTGTAAAATATTTGAAAATGTATTCCACATTTGAGTTCTTCCCAGGGATTCTGAAAGGGTAGAAAATGAGACATGGTACCACTCTCAACTAGCGTCTGGCACTCTGCAAAGCAACCTCCAGGCTAGCAGCCTTTCAGTGCAGTTATTCCATGGGAAGAGAAGGGACCATTTGTACCTTCCCTTCTCCCATCATCACAGCTTCTCTTTAATACTATTTCCCATCCACACAGGCAAAGGGAAATCCTCTTCCTCATCCATGTAGCCCTTCTTTGCCTTCCCACTTTCAGTATAAAACGTTAATGAATAGCAGAGCAGTTATATAGAATGTGATCATTGAACCAATTCAGAAGGCACATCTGTTTCTTTTAGGAGACTATAGAGTCCTTGTATCTATCTTGTATCTATCTATCTTGTCCCCAGGTGCATGATGGACATGTTATGGACAAAAGACTCTATAGTCCCATCATCACAGCTTCTCCTTAATACTATTTCCCATCCACAGAGGCAAAGGGAAATCCTCTTCCCCATCCATGTAGCCCTTCTTTGCCTTCCCAGTTTTAGTATAAGTAACAGATAGTGAGTTGTGGTGAGACCAACCAACTAAGGATAATTAATGGGGTGATTTAACTCCTTCCATAATTCCTTGACCCAGAGTCTAAAAATACACACAACCCCAGGTGGGAACTAAGATTACGAGCTCCTACTGTGGTGGCAAGAGCAGTGAAACGGGGTTTACATGCTTAGTTCTAGTCCTGGGTCAGCCCCTAGTTAACTGTGTGCTCTCAAAATGTCCTGGAACTTCCCTGGGCCTCCGTTTCCTGATCCATAAAATGAAAGAGTCAATCTTGGGTTGTCTTCCTGCTCTTCCAGAAGTTGTCTTCCTTCTCTTTTCATAGGCTAAGATGCCTTCATTTTCTCTTATTTCCTTTGGGTTTGTTTTCCTTGGAACTCTGATTGTTGGTATGGGCAGATATTTATAATTTAGAGAGCAAATGTCAGAGAAAATGGAAATGAGGGGCAGGCTTGTATGGAAAGAACTATTGTGGCTTCTTTTGGCAAAAGAGACTGGGCTCGCAAAGGTCCTGCAAATTTGTGAGAACCATGAACTTTCCCTAGGAATTAATATGTTCATCTGAAAGGAATCAAGATTATTTTAATAGGAATAATTGGTTGTGCTTAAGTCAAACTCTACTCGAGTTCTGCATAAATTCTAAGATGTTTAGTTTAGTGGGTTTTGGGATTTTTTTCTTCATGATTTTTTTTTTAAAGCAAAGGCATTCTGGTAAAACTGGGAAAGATTTAAGTTTGTTACCACAAAAAGAAAAGGGGGACAAAAATTACTGGTAGCTAAGGAAGAGAATGAGAATTCAGTAGAGAACCCAAGAAGACGTTGAAAGGAAACATTTTGGTTAGCCAAGCAATCAAGGCCTCGATACTGTTTTAACGGTTCAAGGTTTAAAAAAGGGAATAAAGAAAAATGAAGCAGAAAGAGGGAGGAGGAGACAGGGAAAGGTTAAACCAAGACAGAAACTGTGAGTAGATAGATGTGAAAGGGGCTGAAAATAAGTGAAAAGTGAAAAATTGCTTTATGAATAAACCGTTAAAAAATAGTGAGTGAAAAAGCAATTGTGCTTCCAGTTATTACTGAATCACAAGCTTGTGGAAGCCAGAGGCTGACCTGAGCAGCGACTCCACGCTTAACCTACATGCAGCAGTTGGTGCTCGGCCGTTCCCGTGGGCGGACACCGTTTTCTACTTGAGTGTCAGTTTCGTTGTGATTACCTTCCATCACAGACACATGTGGGCCATTTTGCAGCCTTGAACACAGAAAACATGACTTGGTCATGTCTCCAGCCCTCTGACCCTACAAGGCAGGTGACATCCTCCAGAGGATAAGTAGGACACAGACAAACCAAGGGGTGAGGGCCAAGGGAAGTTGAGCAAACCTTCTGAGGGAAAGAGAAGCCGGGAAGTTTTTGAGGCCTGAAGCCTCAGCCTGTCTCTGCCTTTTCTCTGAAATTGAGAATGTTATTTCATGCTCAGTGTTCCTTGTCATTCTTGGTGGCATGCTCCCACAGGGACAGAGTGTCTTCTGTGCCAAGAGTCGACAGAACAACCTTGTCAGGAACACATCTGGGCCTGAGCTAGCAAACAAAATGCCAATCATAGCAACACGCCTTCGCCCCATGTATACTTGAGGAAGCAATGGGACCACTGGGCAGTGACCCAGTTCTACCAGTGTGACCCTTCCTGCCAAGCCTCTAGGAAGAAGAGTGAGAAACGGAAGTACCCAGGCAACCACCCGAAGACAGCTCAAACATCATGAAGAATGGCTGATACAAATGGTGCAAGCTATTTCCAAAGCTATGGGGTTGCTCCCTTTCTCATTCCAAGTACAGAACACACGTCGATATCAGAACTGCTGGCACACAGGTAACTTTGATCATCTGCTTCAACAGAAAGGAGGTCGGCAATAGGTGGTCACAAATTCCAAGATAACTTGTGTGGGAGTCCTTTACTGGTCAGCACTCGCCCTCCCTGAGCACACCCTTGCCTCTGGCAGGCTCCAAGAAGGCAGGTGGTCTTCCAGGGGAACATTTGATCCAAGTGACCCATGGAGTAGCTAGCCCATACACACAGCTATCTATACAATCAAAGAATGATGTCCAATTTCAATGACTCTGTTCCATCTTTAATAACCAGAGTAAGACTGTAGTTCTGTACATCTGGCCAATGAGCTGAGTTTTTCCTCAGAGCCCCACACACACTCTGGTATCTGCTCTTGCTGTTGCTGCAAGAGGTACCTGGCCTTGCGCTGTTGAAAGGCTTAAGGCAATGTGCTTTCCTCCTTGAGTTTTATCATGAAGTAGGAAGACTTAGGCTTTGAGTTTCTCCATCCTAGAAATGGGAATATCAAAGCATGGAAGGTCAGGAGAGATGCCCGAGCCACCTGACGAGTTCCAGCTGGACCTGGAAACCGAACCCCAGCTTCCTGACTCGCTTCCTAGATCAGCTGATTAGATGCTGCTGCTGTTGCCACACTGGGCAGGGCCCACAGGAGTCACTGATGGTGTTTGTACTTCAGGCAAGCTTGCCAAAACAGCAGAGTTTCATAGCATTAAATTACTGTCTTTGCCTTGTCAGGAGCTTGACTCTTAACTAGTTCTGCAGACATTTGGGGAAAGAAAAAAGGAGACAGAGAGTCTTGGAGAACTGTGGCCCACTATGGCCCACTATTATTCTGAATCCATCTCACTTAGAACTCCACGTAGCCAGTCATGTCTCTGAAGCCAAGCTGCTCCCAGAGGACCCCTTCTTGAAAGGTTTTCTTCATTCTGGGGGTGGCTAATGCTCCTACAATGTGTCAGATTGAGTGAGCATCTCTGTGTGTGTTAGCAAAAGAGTAGGTGGGTGTCAGGCTTCAGTAGTTCTGTGCTGGCCTCAGGTCAGTAGTGTCCCAGAAAGGAAACTGAGGCACATAGCTAGCCCCAGCCTGTCACAGCATGCTCCAGAGACCTGGCAACTGCGGCTGAAGGGCACACTGATCCTCAGATAGAAGGCATTGGGCAATTGCAAACATTCAGATGCTATTTTAGATAAAGTGGTTTGAAGTTCATTCCACTTTAAAGCATGGAGGGTCTGTGTTTTCTACAAAGGAGAGGAAACATATAAATGGACACATTTTCTGCTTCAAGTACACATAAAAAAATTTTGTGACTTCTAAGTTTAAGGAGGTATGTTCTCTGTTTTAAACATTGCCCATATATAGTTAACCAGTGTACCTGGAGGCAGAGATGAAAGTTGAGAAAGAGCAGTCTGTTCTACCTTTTTGTTCTCAGGCAATGTAATCCCAAAAGTCACGATTCCTCGAAGGATTCTCTGAAGGCTTTCAGTATGCTCACCTGTTACACAGCTTTTGAAACCAACAAAAACCTGCAAGATTTATAGTTGGATTGCTTCAAATTGGTAGTTTTTGTCTTCCCTAGTTTTGACTTACACGTGGATTCCAGACTGAAACTTACATTATCTGAAGCAAGCCATTCAGCCCATCTTATATAGGTTACAGCTGTTTCAATCTTCCCTCCAACCTTAGTGTAATAACATAATATATTATTATTCATCTATATATAGCCTGAAGAATTATATGCTTTTAAGAGGATTCGGAAAAAAAAAAGCAAGGAAGAAATCTTTTAAAACTAGCTGTATAATTTGGAAATGAGAGAAACATCTCTTAAATTCAGCACCAAATCTTGTTCACCTCAGAGAAACGAAAGTCTGAAAGTGGTAGGATGGAGACAAGCATTTCCTAGTAAGGACTCTCGACCCCAGCTCCCTGTGAGATCTGCTGAGGTTTGATGGCACTTGGTGGGCTTCTCCAAGAAAGAGGCATATGTTACTGAAAGACCATAAAAAAATAAAAAAAGGCTGAGGGTGCGCAGGCTTCCTTCCGTACTTGGGTTTTTCTCCCTTCTAAGGGGTGTTTGAAAGTTTTTCCTGTGCTTCTAACTGAGCAGAAACCACATCACGTCTTTTGTCATCATCTTTGCTCACCACTGGAGACCCTGGTGGTTAAAGAGGGAAAGTCCCTTTCGGTGGTGCATGTGGGGGTAGAAGGTGTTGGGGGCCAGGAAGGAGGGTTGGTGGGGAGAGGGGAGAGGAGAGATCATTAAGGTTTCCTCTCTGGCCTAGAGTGCACCCACCCCTGCCAGACTCTCCAATCCTCAGGGCAGTAAAGCTCATCTTTGTATGCCCTTGATCATTTTGGGGTGATGAAGGAAGAGATCATGAGATCTCAAAGGAAAGAACATTCAGGTGAAGAGCTCCGTGGTTCCGGGAAGCCCCAAGAGTGGCCACAGTTAGCTCTGTGTAACAGAGACCCGCTGGTAACTCACTCTTTAGTACCTGTCCCCAAGGTTGAAAGGATAAGGAAAGAGGTTGGGGCACACCTATGTATCGGGTTTGAGCTGTTTTAGGGCAGTCCCTAGAGTGACATTTCTTTTATTTTCTTTCTTAATTTTGGTAAACAAACACACAAACCCATCGAATAAAATTTACCATATCTTAGCTATTTTTAAGTGTGCAGTTAGTTCAGTAGCATTAACTATATGCACCGTGTTGTGCCACAGAGCTCTAGGCTGTTTTCATCCTGCAAAGCTGGAATAATACTCATTGAACAGCAACTCCCCTTTGCTCAGTCCTTGTCGGCTACTGTGTAGTGCCATTTCTTGATCATGCTACTAATTGAAATGCTTTTCTTTGGTTAAATGTATCAATTTGATTTCCGTACCAAGGCCTGTTTTGAGTTCTCCTAGCAGCCGCCCTGTTTGGGGAGCAGTTCAGATTCACTCTCCATGAATATTCATCGCTCACCGCGACCCCATTCACAGACGCATGTCCTCAGCACCCAGGCTGGGCTTCAGCAGTTTATGGAGTTGTTATTTGTACCACCAAACCAGTCAGGAATGAAAATAACAATCAACTCCTTAAATGTTTACAAGCCTCCTGGCCTATTGCACATGTAATTTAAAGCTGCCATCTTGTCTCCTTCTCTTTCTCTCAGTGGAATGGAATGTCCTCTCCAGCAACTTGGTGGCTAGCTATCGGACCCCCGGGAGAAGGCCCCTCGCTTCCAGTTCTCTGAGGGAGCCTGAGTGGCAATCATGTTTGGTAGCAGGTTGTTTGGATTCTGTTGCCCTGAGACACTTCCTCATACAAGTTACTCCTAAACAAATCCTCCCTGCAGGTTGTCCTCGGAGCTTGAGCTGGAGGCAGGTAAGTACTCTCACCCAATCAGCGGCAATTTGTCATTCCCTGAAAATAGAGTCGTCCCTCTAGTCTGTCCAGTTTCCGCCCCCAGCGCTTGGTGGTGGGGACTGGAGGAAGGCAGGCCTTTGAGCAAAGCTACATTCCAGGGGGCGTGGTTCATCCACTGTCACCACACTCAGAGGGCGGGCCGTGCCTCGTGCCTGCAGCCACCCTTCAAGTGTTGTTGTTACACAACAGTCATGAACTCTGGAATGTCTCTGGTCATTTACAGCGTGACTGTGTCACTCCATAAATGACACTGTCAAGCTGCAAGGACCAGGAGGAGTTGGCTTGTTTTTCAATAGACCATTTTCTCCCACCCAGAACAAAGCTTCCAGGCGTTTATGATGCACTTCTCACTCTGAGATTCCTAAGAGGACAGAAATCAGGGGGGGAAAATACAGGAATACGCATAGATTACAAAGCACACGCCAATAGTCATGCAGACGCTTTAAAACACAGTGAACTATTTGACCAGACTACTTGCAGATAAGAAGCTTTCTAGAAATTAGCTGGGTACTTCTTAGAGTAACTTTCCATCTTCTCTCACTCTTGCCTTGACTTTTTCCTTCTTTGGTTCATTTCCTTCATGAGATTAATGAAGAGACTGACAGATAAAGGTTCCAAAGAACATATGATTCATGAGTCATGTCTATTTTTGCTCTACAGTATTCATTTTAAATGGCATTGTTCCAGTAGAAGAAACAGAAAGTAAAAAGCTACCTTAAATACTTATTTTGGTGCTTCTGTAATACAATCATAATTATAAAAATAATGCCTCCCATTTGATTTATACTGTATAAGTTACTAGTATGGTCTGTACAGCCATTTTCTGATTTTATCCTCACAAATACCCTTTGAGGTAGGTTCTGTTATATCCTCTTCGTACATACCAGGAATCAGAGGCCCAAAGAGCTCAAACAACTTAGATAATGCAGGAAAATAACTTTAACTTAGAGACATAGAAAGTACTCCAAAACAGTAACTATTCTTAAGTAACTGGCTTCATGTCACCAAACTAGTAACTCTGATTACAACCTTCCTAAACCACGTCTGAGAACCTCTCTCTCTACCTCAGCACAGCACCCTTAGTCCACAAAATACAAGAGATACAGTTTAAGACATATTTTGGAAACTGTATGCTATTATGTATTAGCTATAGAATTAGAGAGTTTGTTGAAGAGTCACTAAATGTAATTCGCAAGCCTTGTATTCTTTTGACCCATTTCCCCCCAGGAAACAAAAAAATGCTTAGAAAGCCCTGCCTACTGTTGCTCGTATTTGTAAATCCTATCACCAGCTAGGTCGATCTAACTGAGTTTGGGGAGTGTGGAGATTGTCTCCAATTTGGGAGTTTTCATCCTAATAATGAAGGAGAAAACCAGCATTTTTACTTAGGCATTTATTCAATTGTTCATTTCATGGACATGTATTTTCTGCCTATTATACTTCAAACATTGGGTCAGGCTAAGGGTGAGACTCAGGTATGAATAAGACAAAGACCCTGATCTCAAAGAGTTACTTGCTTCTGAAGAGAAAGAGAGCCATGTACAGTTTGATTTATGTTATTGGCCTCTTTTGAATAAATTGGTTCTATTACTATCTGCTGAGAGGGATCAAGTTGAATTAGAAACACTAATATCTAGCTTTCATTTTATAGCACTTAACCTTACAGTTCTTTGGATTTCTTCTGCATATAATCTTACTTTGGCTCAAAAAGATTATTTAATTAAGAACAGTGTACATTCTGACTATATTTGGACCTGGATGTCCGATATAGAATTCCATGCTCACTTGTTGCACTTGTCCTATCCAGCTAGAGAAGAGTACCAACAAAGCACATTAAGTCTGTCTATTCCTGTGAGGAAAATTTTTAAATTTTTGTTATAAATCAGTGATAATTTAGGAATAGGTGGTCAGTTCCTTGAAATGGGACTACAGTATCATTTCTATCTACATCTTCAGAAATGTGAATTTCTGGATAAGATCACAAACAAAAAGTACTCTAAGTTATTTGTGTGTGTGTGTGTGTGTGTGTGTGTGTGTGTGTGTGTGTGTGTGTTTTATAGCATTATATAAGATACTCTGTGCTGAGATGTCCTAGGTTTTACCTTCAACTATCTCAAGTATCTCATAGGATTCATAAAATCATGTCAGGTCATTATTTTATTTCAAAAGAATGCACTCGAGAACAATAGCAATAATGGTGGTGGGGGGGTGTTGGTGTCATGAAATGGAAAAAGCACTCTACTGGGGGGTGGTTGGAGGGAACAGGTCATCAAGAGTCCTGGGTTTATTCCTGGTTCAGCCAGCTGGGTGACTTTAGCAAGAGGTGTAACCTCTGTTGGTCTGTTTCCACATCTGTAAAATGCAGCAGTTAAACCAGATGACCCTTAAGTCCACTTCTACAAATCAATGAATGTAAAAGCTTGTTGCTCTTATAATTAAACTGTATTAATGCTAAAAGGTCTGGTTGAAACCTCAGCTGATGGCGCTCCCTTCCAGCCTTTCTGCCCAGCTCGATGTTTTGGTCAGGGCGGCAAAGGAAAACAGGGTGGCGTTGCCCTGTAGCTGTTGGCTCAGAGCTTAAGGAAGGTATTGATGACTCAGCACGTGGCTCTCTGCCCTGAGGACCAGGGCTGCAGGTGCCCAGGTGGGCCTTGTTATGAGGGAGCTGCCAGCACTTTGGGGTGAGGCAGGAACTTGAAATGTGGACCATTTAAAACCACTCAAATTCCAGGACACTTTACTCAAGCTTAGGAGTGTCAACTTCCATCCCTTCATCAAACTGCCACCTTAGATAATTATGCTCCTCAAATTATTCTTGCATTTCAGTGCTGTATGGCATCCACAGATCCTATTCCCTGGTGTTGTGTAGTTTGTTTATTGTCTTCCAACCCATAAACCTGATGACAAAGCTTTTATTGGTTGGGGGTGGGGATAAGAGTGAATCAGGATGTTCTTCCTAGGCCCAGTGGGTCTGTTCTTTCAGTTCTCTAAAAAGGAAGAGTGAATAAAACCAGCAATTCAGCACACTTCCCAATTTGAGGGCAAGGGAAATTGACTACCTCAAAAACATTGGTGTCAATACTAGAGTCACTGTAAGTAGGTAGGGGTCTTGGAAATCCTGGAAAAGTTTTGTAAAGATTAATACAACACTATTTGTATGGAAAACTGTTTTTGTTTTAGGGGGTAATAAGTTATGAAACTACAAAGCTGTATAATCTTTAAGTTATGAGATGTCGACATAATTGTTTTGAGATCAACCAATCAGACCACACGTTTCGTACTACCAGGTTATAATGAGTGTTCATTAAGTATCATGCTAACAACGCCCTCGTTTGCTAACAAAGGGGCATTCTCTTCATGTATCACTGATGACAGCCCATGTGGCACAATGAAGTCATCTACGCATTCCCTCTTTTTCCTGATTTATTCCAGAGCTGTCATATGGGCGGAGAATATTTTTATCTCCTCCTGATTTTTTCTCCTTCTTCTCTTCCTCCTCCTTTTTTGTCTTCCTCTGAGGTGAACTAGATTTCCTCACATGAGGCAATGTCTCCTTATTGACCAGTCAGGCACTTTGAGTGATGCTTAACTTTTCTAGGTCACTGGGACACCGTTTGGTGAACTGGAGTCAACACTAACCAAGAGGAATTCCAAAAGCTGGAGACATTCGCTTCCTCCCAAGGTGACCAATATTTTCAGAGGCATTGTTTACTCGCCTTGCAGAGCTAAAATGGAGTTATCTCTTCTAAGTGTGCATGTAAATTTGGAAAAGTATTCTACTTTTGAAACGTATTCTAAATATCTGCTTTTATTTTCATCTATTTTATTTTATTGGTGTTTCCCATGACTGACTGTTTCTCTGTGACTTTAGGTAAGTCACTTAACCTTTGAATTACCATTTACTTATTTCTAAAGTATCATGGGCACAACTGAAGATCTTTAATGCATTCATCCAATATTTATGAAACCCAAATTATGTGCGTGATGCTGCATTTTGTGTTGTTGGAATCACAGGATAGCACAATGGCAGCTCCTGTTCTCTAGACAGTTACAATCTAATTGTAAATATAGATATTTACACATGAACATAAACACAGCACAAGGCAATATATGATAATGTCAAAAAGACAAGGTTGTATATACATGGATATTCATTGCAGCACTGTTTGTTATAATATTTTGGAACGTCTAAATATCCATTAATAGAAACTAGTTAAACAAATCATGATCATCTATACAATGGAATACTATGCAGCCTTTTAAAAAGAATAGAGTAGCTCTACATGTACTAAAATGGAAGTACACCAAAATGTAGCTTTAAGAGAAAAAAAACAAGTGAGTAATAGTATGTACGGTTCTACCATTTATGAAAAGGAAGTAAGAATATGTACACCAAGTCTTACATATTCATTGAATCTTTGAACAGATACACAAGAATATGGGAAAAATGAATGCCTATATTGAAGACATGGGAGGCTGAAAAATGGGGCAGGAGGAAATCTTACTTTACCTTTAACATCCTCTTGAATTTTGAATGAGTATATATATTATCAAATTTTTTAAATAAAAATCATTTTTAAAAGGTGCCCTAATCCTCAGACCAGCTCTCCACAGTGAGGGCTGGTAAACATTAAATGAGGAACAGAGAACTTTTTTCATAGAGGTCTGAAACATGGAGTGAATTCTCTGCAAGTGTTTGAACTAGTTCTACTAGAAGTTCTACTGTTCTGTCCCTTTCATGTCAATTCCAGTATGATTTTTCTGACACACGGAGCAGGACAGAAGAAGGGGTTTCTATAACCTACATTGGGCTTGGAGATTTAGGTCACCATTTCAACATGATTATTCAAAAGGATGAGCTGAGGGAGTGGATTTGGGGAACACAGGGGAGAAAGTCAGAAGTACTGTGAGCGGAAGGTTCTTCCTTCCCTGAGAGCCTCTGCTGATTCTGTCACACTCATGGGTCTCTTCTGTCACCTGGATACATGTGGCCAACAAGGGAGCTGGCAGCACAGGCTGCTGTCATAAGGTAGGTCATGTTTTCTTGGTTCTAATTTCTTCCTGGTACATTCCCGGAGTGTATGGCAGCTTACCAGACCTTTGTTACCATCGATGATAGCACTTCATGGACTAGAAGAATCTCAGAGGTAGGAGGGACTGGAAATTATCCTCAGTAACCTCATATTACAGTCAGGTCATAGGGAAGAGTGACCCGCCCATGGACAGACACATCAGGCATCAGATGCAGAGATGGGACTACACCCTTGGTCTTCTAAGTCGGAGTCCAGTGCTTTTTTTATCACACTGTGTACAGTCACAGTCCCCTTGGATTTTCTATAAGGGCGATACTAATGCCATGACAGCAATTCCTCTAGAAATGATTGAACACTGTGAGGGCAAACTTGACAAGTTGGGCTCAAGGTTTCCCGAAGTCCTGGCTGCTGAGACAGGTTTGGAGGTGGGAGCAGGAGAACCAGGTGGTTTTCTCCAACTGCTGGAGAGAAGGTGAGGGATCTCACAGACCTCTCAGCAAACAGCCAGGACCAGTACTTTTCAGAATACCCAATCCCATCCCCCACCATAGATCAAGTCCAAACTGGAAGTTACAGCATCAAAAATCACCACCCCAAGATGTACCGTATATCAATCCTTATCAGTGATGGGTTATGTGCAACCTCCTACAGTCTCAGATCTGGAAACTGTACTTCAGGACTAAAGCAGTAAGGAAGACAGACAACTTTTGTCTCTTTTTTCCTGTAGGAAAAAAATAAATAAATAAAACCTCAGTAATTGGACAAGCCTTAAAAATGTAATAAGGGTCAAATGTCCTCCTCAGTTCAATACCATTTCTCTTTCTGCAACGTATATGAGTCCCTTTGTCTAGGGGATCAAGTTAAGAGTCTGGGCATCAGAGCCCACTGGGTCGGGTTGGCAAATGAGGTCATCACTTCTGCACACTGACCTCTAACCTTGCTGACAATCTCAACTCTGTAGCTCTGATGCCTTTTACTTTCTATTTACTAAAGTGCATTTCCTCTTTTATAATGACTTCAGAAAACGGACTCTGGACTTGGAGTTTATAAGAACAAGAACCAGCTTCTCTTTGTCCTGGCCATGAATCACTGTCTCTTCCCACCCATTTCCACAGACACCTAAGTTCATTTAGTCTCATCCAATTCCTCCTGCTGTTTGCAGTGGGACTTCTGCCATCTAGGCGGCAGGAGTCAAAATGGATTATCCTCCTCTTCCACGACTGCTTGACAAATTAAGGTATTTGTTTGGAGCTGAATGTTTACAACAAAAACCACCAACCATCTTGTTTTTTTTATGTTTTGACAGCCCAGAAGCTGAGCAGCAGGGAGAGGGCCCCTCCATTCCTGTTGAGAAGAAACTTTTCTTGACTATTGTTTGGCTTTCATTGAAAGCTTTGAAAGTTCTACTGTATGTCCAGTGTCCCAGGTCTTGATGAATAAGACAGTGTTAGCACCTAAGCTAATCTTCATTCTTCATTTCCAGCCACAGCTCGAGGGTTTTGCTCTCTATCTTTGGAAATGACTCAACTAACAGATGGGGGGTTGGGGTGGGGAACTGCACCACTAAATTAATTAGACTACATCTTCAGGCTTTGTCCTTTCATTTACTGAATCGGTGTTTAATAAACAACACAAAACGGCACTTCCTTGCACATGAGTTTGTGTTTCAGGAGATCATAAAATTAAAGAAAAAGTCTGCCAAGCTCACTGCTCACCAGTGCTTGCCCCTGGCCTGACCCTGATGACCCCCATCTCTGACTCCTTCTCTCTAGGACTTCCCCATATACACACACCCCCATAAGGGGCAGCGCATTCTCACTGTTGCATCTGTCACCTTTGGTTTTATCCCCATGACTATTTTCACTATCCTCTCACTCTACCTTTGTCTTTTCTACATTTTTATTTGCCAGATATTAGCAGATCCTTGAGTTGCCATCAGTATTTCCATTACAGTTCTGTTTTAGGTAATGTTCCTTTTATGAATAGACACAAATAGTCACCAAATACCTCCATGGCTTCTTTCCTTCTCCATGTTTCTTATCCCCTTCTCTTTCTCTCTCTCTCTTTCTCTCTCTCTCTTTCCTTCCCCTGAAGCAGAAAGAAGGTGGCAGGGGGAGGAGGGGTTACTCTTGTTCTGATCCACAACCAGTCTTCAGTCCTGACTCATTCTTCTCCCTGCCTAACAATGAGAGTCAGTGTTTACCAAACGCTTTATAAATACCAATTCATATAACACCCAACAAGGTGTGCTTGTCCCCAGTTTACCATGGAGGTGGTCTGGCTCTTAATACTGTGGTATCCCGCCTCTCATCACGTGTGTGCTGCCTAAGCACTTCTCGGCCAATTAAACCACACACACACACACACACACACACACACACACACACACTTAAATTTTTTTTAAAATTCATCTGATGTAATTTGAATCAGTGAATATTAACTTCCTTTGATAAATTGACATAAAGATCAAAATATAACACAGAAATGTTACACTTACCAAAACCATATAAGTTATTTTGATGGTAAGACCTTCTCCATTCGGAATGAGTCTCCGATCCACCAGAAAGTGGTTCATAAAAGTTCAGTGCTAAAATCCAGTAGTTGGCTTATTAGTTGAGCCCTCATTCAGAGTCATTTATATTCTATTTACTCTTACTTTCTACACAAGTCTTAAAGGACCAGGGGTCTTCTTCCCAGTCCATAGAAGACTAAAGACAAGTTAAAAGGCAGAGCCAGGGGTGGCCAGTTAGCTCTGATGCTCATAACACCAAGGTTGCTGGTTCAATACCCACATAGACCACTGTGAGCTGTGCCCTCCACAACTAGATTAAAACAACTACTTGATTGGAGCTGATGGGTTCTGTAAAAACACACTTAAAATAAATAAAAGTAAAAAAACAAAAAACAAAAAAAACCCCAACAACAAACAAACAAAAAAAGAAACTATTCTAAGAAAAGAAAATATTTAAAAAAGAGAAAAAGGCAGAGCTTGGAAACCTGCATCCCAGAGTGGGTAGCAAAGGTAACTGATACCTGAACAGAAGGAAGAGCTTTACAAAGGTGCAAATGTAAGACCATTTAGAATAGGAGATGATAGCCCTCCCACAGCTTCCCGGACATCAAGAAATACAGTAACTTGCTCATCATCGTGTCCCTAAGTCACCGAGACAAAGACAGACTATGATCAACTGTAACAAGATGAAGAGATTCACAACTTTTTCAAGGAATTCCTATACATAATGGTTAAAGTTTTATTGTCTGAAGGATATCAGGAACATCAAGATAGCAAAAATGACTCATTCCCCAAGATTTTAGATGGCCAAGTTTTAGTTTGTGTATTTACATGAAAGTTATCCCAGAGATAAGTCACACTGTCACTATTAAACTAGTTTCTGATAACCAACATTTTATGTCATCCAGTCACATGTTTTCAGATTATGACACATTAATTAGCTTTAACTTCATAAATCTCTAGAACACGTATGACTATTTCAGGAAACCTTGAATTTCTGCTAGTACAGGTTTCATGAATGATTCTGGCAGGAGTCAGCCTAGGGCTGTGGTTATTTTGCGTACAGAAAAGTCTCTTTGGCGGGGCTGGACTGTGTACTAAGATCCCTCCCTTTTTGTATAATGGTTCTTTACTTCCTGGATTATAAAAATATTTTTACTAAAGAGAAAGAAACTGGATTTGTGGCATATTTTGTGCAATGATTTAACCTAATTCCACGTGTTCAAAATGAACCTGTCAGTTACGAGCTGACCAAATGAAATATTTCAAAATCAACAGAATCTTTGTATTCACTCTTACAATCTATACACAGTCAAAAGCCCAACATAATCACCACTCCCAGGTTTTGGTTAAAGAGAATTTTAAAAATTTCTATGATGGAAGTTCTCAAACATCCATGAAAGTAGAGACAATAATATCACGAATGGCAATGTACCCATTATCCAGCTTCAACTACTATGAATATTTTGTCAGTCTTAAACAGAACGCTTTAGTGTGCCCACATGAAACTCCTATTTCAACCTTCCAGCAGGTGGGAAATATTTGGGGCTGGCCCCCAGCAGACCAGAGCAGTCAGGTATCCAACCACGAGGTGTGCATTGAAGGATAACAAAGGCTGTTTGCCCCACACATGATGAAAACCATCATTAGTGATTCATTCTCCATGCTAACCACTACTCTCTCTCTAAAGTTCTCTTTTAAAATGCCCTTCTGCTGGGAAGTTCCTAAAATCTTATTAATAGTTCGTTTTATCAGAGTAAGTTAGCTTTTATCAAAAGATTTTCTTCTACAACAGAAGACTTGGGAGAGAGGGTCTAACATCCCAGCAGCCTGGGGATGGACAGTGCCCTGAAACCGAGAAAGGGAATAGAAGAACGTGAGGTAAGAAAGCCAGACGCACAGTACTGGATGGGATTAGCCTTAGTAGTATTTTCTTCAAGAGGCTGCCTTGGGGAAACAATTTGTAGTTGAAACATTTTTATTACCAGTGTCAATATTTGGGAATAGTACAAAGGATAAGGCAGAAAGTGTTTTATCATTAAAAAAAAATAGTTTAAATTTACACCATTTTAAATTTGGTTAAGATAAGATGATATTCAGAAGTTTTCAGCCACCCCTATTTTAAGCAGCTGTGACAACTAGTCAGTCACCTTAGGAAGAATCATTTCAGTAGTCTTTTTCACTTATATTCTGTGAGAAGGGGTTAGTAGGACTTTTGTTTTGTTTTGCTTTTTGCTTGACAAACGTGGTCCCTCTCCCTTTATTTTAGGATATCTCTGCAGCAGGGAGTGGGCACATTGTCAGAACTGCCAAAGAAGAAAGAGATTGAGTTCTTGGCTGTTATTCTTTGAAGTTCAGTGTTATAAGAACATCTCTGACAGACTGTGCAGGCCTGACTGAGGTCAGCTAGTGAAAAAGGATCCTAGCATTCTGGCCCATGCCTGCCCTACCCTGGGCCATGAAAACTCAGCGTGAGTGAGGAGTCTGAACTGGTGACCCAGACTTGGGTCTGTCTTGTTTGGGGTAAAATGGGTCTGGACAGGACCTGTAGTTATCAGAATTCCAGGGGCCGTGGCAGGGTGTGTGTGTGTGTGTGTGTGTGTGTGTGTGTGTGTGTGTGTGTGTGTATGGGTGTGTGTGGGGGGGTGGGGGTGTGTATGGGTGTGTGTGTGTGTGGAAATCAAGGGGACGACAGGCAGCAGCAACACAGCCTGCCTTGAGCAAGAAGATCAGAAGGATAGTGTTTGCACCAAGGAAACATCTTGGTTCTTAAAATTACCACAGGAAGACACAGATTTATAGGCAGGATGGGGACTCAAATCTTATTAATCTTAATGCTAAAAGAATTGTGATCATTTTATAGCTCAAAATGATAAAGCACAACATAATGGTCACAGATATATGAAAAGGAAAAAGATTCCAGGGAAGTTTATTCATGTTAATTATTGTAATTGTGGTAGATTTTTGTTTCATTCCTTATTCTTTTTCGGGTCTTAAGTCCATCTTTTCTACAATAAAAATCCATTGTTTCCTATTTAGGATATATACATAAGGACAAGAGGAGCTTTGTTTTTCCAACCCAAGTATCCTGCTATAGTGGAATCCACTCCTCCCCTTAGGGCACCTGTATCTTCTCCCCTCTCTCTCCAGGTCCACACCAGAGGTGAACCCTCATTGAGTGGAGTGGGCACTCGTTACCAATAAGCAACTCTAACAACTCTAGAAATTTTGGGATGACAGTAGGGTGGGCAGCTTTGGTGGCACACAATAAGCTTTGGGGAGGAGGGAACGTAAAATGCCATCTCTGGGACAGGTCAGGAGGCAAGACTGACAGATAGGGCCATGAGAGGTGGGGATTGAGGGCCAGTCGGCGCTGGTCCCACTCAACAGCAGTTCTCAAATGTGGCTGAGTTTGCATAGTGTCTCTTGGGGTGCTTAGGTAGAGTGCACATTTCTGGGGCTCACCCCAGTCCTCGTTTGGAAGATTTCAGGTGAGGCACAGAAATCCTCAGATGATTCTGGCCTGAAGGTAGCCTGAGGGCCTGTGTCTAAAATTGCTGCGTGGCCCAATGCATCCACATTAAGAAGAAAACGCCAGTTATGATTTCATAAGATCATGTTCACTTCAATTCGCAAAACATCTCACAGCAGCTAGCAAGAAACTCACTCATTCTGGTTCCACAGAAACTCCTCGTGGATATGGGTGATGTAATGCTGTGTCTCGATGGGTGACGGTGTCATACTGATTCCTGTTGTACGTGCTCCTCAGCTGACAAGCCGAGGGCAGACCATCATGACTTTGATGGGCATCCCCCACCACACTCCCCTGGTGATACGCTCACCATCAGGACACTTTCCAGGAGGTGTGTGAGCCACACAAAAGGGAAGAGCCATCATTTCCACTCCAGGTGGAGAGCTAGGTTATGCTTCTCCAGCCCCCTGCTCTTGTCCTTCATAGAGGTTTCCAAGAAAGTAATTATTTGTGTTATTATTTCCTCATTAGACAGTAGACTCCAAGGAGTAGGAATGGTGGGAAAGAAAGTGAGAGAAAGAATCGGGGGCCAGAGTGCTGATGGCCTTGAGTCCTGTGGAGTTTGATATTTAGCCTTCAGACCATAAACTCATTGAAAGTTTCTGAGCAAGTGAGTCACATGGAACCTTCCCCGTTTCAGGAAGATTAACGTGCACTGAGGCTGAGGGATGGAAGAAGGGAGGGTCTGCAGAGAGAATAGCCAGTGGGAGGCTGCTCCAGGAGGAAAGCCTCATCCTGGAACTCCTGCCTGAGCCTCCCCAGGAACTGTCACAGGGCTGGGAGCCATACAGGTGGGTTTGCAGCCACTTCCGCGTTAGAAGGGATAACACTCCTAGAGCTGCTTTTGATACTCCAGAGGAAGTTGCGTAGATACATGTACAGCAATTTTAAGATCCATATATGTGTGTCTCTGCACATCCACCTGGAGTTCAAGGACACCATTGCCCGGCAGTACATTCTGTCTCCTTTAACTCTTTCAGGACTTCAAGATACCATGTAGTTCCTAGTAGAGGAGCTAATTTTCCAAACACACACTCCAGTGCCCTGAGTTACCTGGTGCACATTCTCAGTCTCGTGCCATATTTTACTCACTCTGGCTCAATAGATGATTCTTATGGCTTCTATTAATATTGGGTCTAATAGCCACAGTAATAAACATGTTTCCTGGGGGCCACCACACTGATAGCAATTAAAAAACCCCAGGGACTTATAACATAAGCTAACCAGGTAATGAGAAAGAATTTTGTTTGTTTCTTTGTTTTCACTTTTCCCCTTTCACGCCATCTTCACTGTGTGGGTAGAAATCACCACTTGAAGGCTCAGCCTTAAGGCCCTGTTTCGAGCCATTTCAAAGAGGCGAAGGGGTGGCATTGTAGACCCAGGGGCCCTGGGAAGTAATGACTAGTGTCTCACTGTAGAGCAGTGCTGTTCAATAGGAATATAATGCAAACCACATGTGTAATTTAAAATTTTCTAGTAGCCACATTTTTTAAAAAGTGAAAAGGTGAAGAAATTTTAATGCTTTAACCTAATATATCCAAAATATCATTTCAGGAATGGCCGGATGGCTCAGTTGGTTAGAGCGCGAGCTCTTAACAATAAGGTTGCTGGTTCAGTTCCCACATGGGATGGTGGGCTGTGCCCCCTGCAACTAAGATTGAAAACAGCGACTGGACTTGGAGCTGAGCTGCGCCCTCCACAACTAGATTGAAGGACAACAACTTGGAGCTGATGGGCCCTGCAGAAGCATACTGTTCCCCAATAAAATTTATTAAAAAATATGTATATATATATTTTTTTCACCATATAATCACTATGAAAAGGATTAATGAAATATGTGAGATTCTTTTGGTGCTGTTCTATGTCTTAGAAATCTGGTATATACTTTACATGTATTGCACATTTCTCTTCGAACCAGCCACACTGCAAGTGTGGCTACTGGCTGCCATTAGTGGACAGCACAGGTTGAGCCCCTCTTGAAGGAGGCCGGTGTGTCACTCAGCTGGGAACATTGCAGGATGCCCCTTTCTGGCCCTAACCACAAAAATTTAGTACTGGGAAGCAAAGTAAGGAAAAATGTCCCACACTTTCCCCTCCTGGTGCCAGCTGAGCAGAATAAATGCTCTTCCAGTAGAGAAGGGTCAATAATGAATAAAAGCATTGCGGCAGAGAGAGGAAAGAAGAGAGGTGAAAACCCTTTATGGGTTCAGAGATTTTGCGAATTGAAGCCATGCTGTCAGGAGTCTGGGCAGTCAGAGAAGAGGATGACAGGCCCAGGCAGAACCAGGAGAGGAAGAGGAAATGAGGCAGGCGCGAGGGGATTTGCTACACCTGAATCTGGCGGGCGGGGATTATCGACTTCAGCCCTCCTGAGACGTGATCCTGTCTACCTTGGGCTCACGGAGCTTGCCAAGGAAGGAAGGAGCCACCAACCGCACCAGGGAGAGACTCACTGGAGGGATGAAAGGAATGCCACTCAACAACTCAAGGGGAAGAGAAGACTCAGGGGCTTCCTTAAACATAAAGGTGCCAGTGAAGCCAGGCAACCAGTGGCCAAATCGCCCAGTGCCCTCTTCTAGCAGCAAGGCCTTATTGGTGGCGGGGGCTGGGGGGCGGGTCTAGTCTCCTCTCTAACTTTCATAAATTTGAAACAGCACATCATAAAATAATCCAAATGATGTCAGATGATTCTAAGTGATTAAAAGCAACAGAGGTGTGTAACAGAGAGTGGCTGCCGGATTCCCCCAGTCTCTGTATCACTGACATGAATCAGCTTCGAGACTCTGAGTAATGCAGGGCAGGGCCTCCGCACTTGAGCTGCCACTTCCTAAAGAGAACTGGGATCTTTCCCAAATTTCACAGGTTCAGCCAGGGATCTTGAGGCAGGTAAAAGTGCTGCATCACACACCACAACCACAAGATTTGCCTTCTGCTGCTTGGGAGGAATTTCCCTGCCAAAGGCCACAAGCATGAAGTGAGACTTTAGAATGAAAAGTAAAATGAAAGTAGAGTTCCAGGGTCACAAGGCATTGACCACTGGGGACAGACTTTGGGTCAAATATCAGTCCATGAAGTGTCAAGAGGACACATGTTACAGGCCTGGCAGGGAATGACTCATTTGGTTCCCTCAGTGCCAGTAGGACCATGAGTACTTTCGGACAGCTGGTACATTTAGGTAGGTGTTTGCTTTCAGGCCATTTTCTATAGAAATTACACATTTCTAGGCTTTGGGGTTGGGAAATGACCATGTGACCAACTGCTTGAGAGCTCAAGGGAGACTCACTGTGCAGTCTTGTAGTACTGGGGGGCCCACCCCAGCCTTCTTAGCCACATACCCATTCCAGGCCAGATTGCTTGGAAGGCACACATATAGTAAACAAACAGGAGCGAAATGTGTTCATCCTGGGTCTGCCCCACTCATTTCTCTCCCACAGAGGAAGCAGCCGACTCCCAGAGTTCAAAGCTTCCCGACTGCTCTGATGCTGGGACAATATGTATCGGCTTAGTGGGCTCCCTCTACTCTAATTCTGAAAGATGGCACCTGGAGGACAGGTCACTCCTAAGAAAAATGAAGTCTGCAGCAGGCAGCGAAGAAGCAGGCCAGAGGAAGTCTTGCTCCGGAGAGCCTGGCTGAGCTGATAATTATTTCTTATGATGAGACATGCATTATGGAGATGGTTTCATTTCTGGTTATTACCTTCTATTAAAAAGCATCTTGAATGTGATGATTATGGAGGCATCTCACTCCCACCTCAGGAATCTACTCTCAAATTTTTAGTGAACTATTGTTTTTCCTGGACATGTTATTATTTTTGTTCTTGTTATGGCTGTGATTACATAAACTGCTAGTTGTCAAGTAGCTCTTTTTATTAGCCATTGCTCACAAACCCATTGCTCTGAGGTAAATAGTGGGGTGATGCCATTCAGAGCACAGAGAGGTCAGGCACCCCTGAAAGGTGTCTTCTGGCAAAGGCTCATCTCCTAGACAAGGGTGCTAGCATTTTGCCAGGGGCCAGGGATGCCAGAAATGTTGCTCCCCTCTCCCTCCCCGACCACCTTGCCAGGACCAGTCTTGAGAACTGTGAACAAATGAAGGACAATATACCCAGAGTAGTGTGAGCTCCACCTCTTTCTGCATCCAGCCCTGGTCCCAATGCACTAGACCATGCTGGTACTGGAGTTTTGCCATGGGTTCCTGGAGCTCTTGGTTTGAGTGGCCTACCTAGTATGAACAGTCTAGTGGCAGACATGATCGTCCGGACTGGTTGCATCCCAAAATGAAGAGTCAGAGCTTGGAAGTACCAATGTGCCTGAGTCCTGAATTGGAACTAAAAATGCTGTGAGCCACTGCCACGTGGCTCTCCCATCAGTGCCTCGCTCAACAACGTCCATCAATACATATTATCTTTATCCCTAAGCCAAAACTTAGCATCTGCTGAATTCTGTCAGTGGCATCTCTCAGTCACCCAGGAGGAAAAAAACTTAGAATTATTTTTAAATAATTTATTTTTTCATTATAAAATTAAATGCTTATTGCGAAATAAAATGCAGAAGCCTATAAAATAAGAAGTGAAAATGTGTGCTTCCCCTCCCCACTCTCCATCCCGCTCCTCAGAAGTAACACTTCTAACAGTTTGGTATGTATCATTCTAGACTTTTCCTCAACCAAGACATATTTTCTTTTGTTGTGGTTATTATCTTTGACCCTAACCTTGCCTTTCTTCTAATATCCAATTAGTCATCAACTCCCACTAATTTTTCCTTTTTTTTTTTTTCACATCTGTCCAGTCTTTCTATCCAAATTCCTATTGCCTCACACTTAAAATATCAGTGTTCCATTAGTGAAATGAGCAAGGGCTTTGGAACTGAATGACTTACCTTCTTTGAGCCTCAGTTTCTTTATCTGCTCAAAGGAGATAACACTTACCTTTTGATGTTGAGAAATGAATACAGCTGTAAAGTTATTCCATGTATTAAAACTGTGTTTAGGTTCTTCTTTTTAAAAACACTCCTTTTATTTTGATAGTGTCTTGCTAAAAAGCTTTAAAATGCTCCCTGTTGTTTATAGTACAAGAGACAAACAGTCGTTAACTCACACATCAATTCCAGTTGATTGGTAGTATCTGCTTGAGAGGTTGCCCCTGGGCCTGGCGCGAGAGAGTGCTGGGTTAGATTAGTAATGTCTGCTATGGGAGCAGAGGTGGGAGCAGTATTCCTGACCTACATAAATCAAGTCCAGCATTACTTCACCTCCGCTATCCCCCTATAGGATTCCCTCCTTACAGGTGTCTTTCTCTCTCTCTGGAAGGGTTTCCTGATCTGCCACACACATCATGGTTCCTCTGCCAATGGAAATCTCCCCCCAGATATTGCCACAGCTGGTTTACTTCCTCACCTGGTGCTCAAATGCTGTCACCCTGAGGAGGTAAATCACTCCTTATTCCATTGCCATTTGTTTTCTTCATGACACTTCATCTCTGCCTGACATGCCCCGTTTATTTATTTGCTTCCAAATGTATTGCTTGTCTCCCCCACAAGCATATGAGCCCCTGAAGACAGGGACTTTCTCTTATCCTCCTGTGAGTCCCGAGAGCCTAGATCTGGCAGGGCATCAGCAGAAGCTCAGTGTTGTGTGCCCGTCAAGAGCATAGACTTCTCTGATGACTGAATCCTATCTTCCCAAGCAGCCCATGACTTGAGGCCAAGGATTGGGTCTGAGTTTTCTTGACACCTGCCACATGTAGTCAAGCCTGGCATCAAAATGTGCTCAATAAAACCTGAATTGGCTGATTTCTATGACCTTGAGGTGGAACCTTACTAAGTCATTAGGGCCCATGAATTGCATCTGATTTGGTGTTCAAAGCTGTAGGTCCCACCTGTGTCCAATCTATTTTATAATAGGCCACTTTGTCTGCACTCCTGCTGGCGATTTCTCTCTGGACCTTCTCCTCAGTAGTTTGCACAAAATCACACGTTGCTGAGTTCCTTGGTTCCCAGAGACACCTGATGACGTGCTAGTTACCTGTGCCATTTATACCTTGACTATTATGGTTTTCTATTTTCTGTCTTAGCATCACGTGTCTGCAGAAATGAAAGCATATAAAGGGCTTAGGATGTTAAAATCCAACCCACAGAGAAATAATATGGCCCTCAGAGAATCCTGCAGAACATAAATGATGGGTAAGATGGAGCACTCAATCTTTTTTGCCAATGTAGGCAAACTTCCAAAGGAGAAATGATGAAAGATTATTAAGTCCCCTGTGTTTAAATGTATTTTCATTGGTCATTTTTCTACTTCCAGACATATTGTTTTAATTGAATTTTTTTCTTCAGTTTATTTATATCTGAGATCACATAACATCAACATTGAAGAACACATTATAAAGGAATAACATTTTCATATTCTGCTACCCCAACATTTTTTTCATGTTTCCTTCCAATTTTCCCGCATATGCATAGTCTCTCAAATAGTTTTATAATCAGACTTATTTGAGAAAGATAAACATTTTACCACTAAGGCCAATAATAATAAACGTAAGAAAGCACCAAATATTCTGAGTTTTTATAATAATATGCTCATTTTTTCCAAATGCCTAGGTTTTAAATTTCTGGGCCTTGAGCAAAATCCAGAGGTATAAAATATCAAAGAATGGAAATTCCTGGTAAAGGATACCCATACCTTTACAGAAAACATTTCACTTGTTCCTGTTTTAGATGAGATCCAAAGGGTTGCAAAAGATAAAACACTTCACTCTGCCTAATTCCCACAGGAGTGGCTTCCATGGGCTTTGAATGCCCAGAAACTGTGCACAGTCAATCCTCATTATTTGTAGATTCCGTCTTTGCAAATTCATCTACATGCTAAAATGTATTTGTGATTCCCAAATCAATACTCATGGCACTGATGTAGTCATTTGTGGAAAGGCACATGTGCAGAGCAGTGAAAAATTTGAGTCACCCATATGCACATTCCCAGCTGAGGTTGAATGAGGCAACGCTCTACAGCTCTCATACTGTAAACAAGTGACTTGTCGCAGTCTATTTAATTTCATGTTATTCGCTTCTTTGTACTTTTTGTTAGTGATTCCACTGTTTAAAATGGCCCCAAGCGTATTGCTGAAGTGCTGTCTAGTGTTCCTAAGTGCAAGAAGGCTGTGTTGCCTCACAGAGAAAAATGCATGCTTTAGATAAGATTTGTTCAGGCGTAAATTACAGTGCTGTTGGCAGTGCGTTCAATGTTAATGAATCAACTATATATATATTAAATAAGGTGTCTTGAAATGGAAAGGCACAGAACACAAAGTTATGTATCGTTCAGTGGATGCAAATGTTATGACCAGAGGCACCCAGGAACCTAACTCCGTATTTTCCCTGGGGGCAATGGTTCAGTATTTGTGAATTCAGTGTTCCCCGAGACTTATAGAACACAGCCACTGTAAATAGTGAGAATTGCCTGTATAAAGTTTGCATGCATGTACATTTTTTGAGAGGAAGAGGACCATGACTTTTATCAACTTCTCAAGGGGGCATTGGAAAAGGTTCAATCATTGCTTCAGACCTTCTATTACAAGAAAAATAATGTTAGTCCTCTTGAAAAATCATGGTAGTGGCTCAGTGGATCAACCCTGAGACAGCAGTGGCTGCGTTCCTCACGAGGGAAAAGAAAAACAAGGACTTTCTAGGCCAAGCAAAATCAGCCGTGTTTCACAGACTTAGATGCAGAGGACATTCTACATCAGCTTGGAAGAATGGCATGTTTTAGAACCCTAAGGAAACCGCGTGTTCCCATCCTCCCTCCCATCAACTGGAAGACATATGTTTTAGTAAAGAAAAACCAATATGTAAATAAGAACATAATAACAGCTGCTGTTCACTGAATGCTTATTAGGAACTAGTATTCTCTCATGTAACTCTTAAAACCATCACGGGAGGGAGGGAATGACTAGCCCTAATTAACAGATGAGGAAACCGAGGCTTGTCCAGGAAACCTGGCTATGGCGGGAGGTGGGGCTGGGACTGGAGCTTGGCTCTGTAGGATTTCAAAGCACTTCTAACCACTAGGCGACACTTAAGCTGCACAGGTGGGGTGATGACTGTTGCTTTGATTCTCCACCCAAGTCCTTACGCATTAGGAACCCCAGTGTATTCGAGGTGTGATTCAGTTTACCAACATTTGTCCTGTACACTTCTCAGAAGCCCATGAGCCAACGTAGAGAGAAGCGTGACACTGCACTCCAGGGTGATGAACTGTAATTCTCTGGTTCTTCTCAGACGGTGTTGAGGTGGCAAATTCTAGGAGTTTCTAAAAATAACATTGGGACTTCTGCTTTGCTTGAGAAGGGATTATTCTGACCTTTTGCCTACAAGGCCCACCTCCTAAAGGTGACAATTTCACTACTTTGCATGACATTTGGTTTCCCTCACATGTGGCGGGTAAGATTGTACTTACAGGAAGTCTGAGAGAACCTCTAACCTCCTTCTGCGCTATTTATTGCTTTTCATTCTCGTTCTCTTCTACTCTTCACCCCCCACCCTCCCCCACCACTTTGGTTTCTTGAGTCTTTGAGAATCTTCTTAATACCCCTCCCTGCTAGCAGCCACATTTAGTGCATACTGGGGAGAGTGTGTAATGAGGAGCAGCAGGTGGCCAGGTGACAAGGGCCTGACTTCTGTTCACTGAGCCTAGAGTCACTCTCTCTGCTGTTTCACCACTGCAGAGGTAGGATTGCAAGCCATCATTCACTCCCAACTCTTCAGGGGAGGCGCTGCCTAAAGAAAGTCATTGAATAGCACCAGTGCCTCCATGACCCAATCTATAAAAAAAAGAGCTCATCACACTCAACAACAAGCACAGGTGGGGTGAGGATTAATTACTGTCCACAGGTGCCTTGAGATCATCAGATAAAAGGCTTTCTAAAGGGAAGTGCTGGCATGAGCATGATTCTGCTCTGGGGCTCTCAGCTTCCCTACTAGACACACTCCACCAAAGTCACTCATCAGGGGAGAGGAACATGGTCACCCTGATAAAGTACATGTGAAATAGAATCAATATTCAGGGCAGAGTCCAAAATTCTTCACATAGGTTACAGAAGAGCTGCAATTTCTGTTGCTAGAATTAGGTTACATAGAGCTGCAGTTTTCTGTTGTTAACACAATAGCCTACACAAAAGCTTTCAAACATGTGGGCAGTGTTTCAGAAATCCTTTTTCCCCCAGTAGCTGTGCCTTTATGCTTATGAAGTTGGACTGATTAACTCAGTGTCCATAAGTGGGTTTTGATGGAAATGGAAATCATGCTGTGTTCAAATCATGGGCAGCTAAAGCCACTATATACTAGTTTCTCCACCTTCTGAGAAAGCCTGGCTTTCTCTCTCCTGGACATGGGAGTTACACACAGACACCCTGCGAGATCCTGCTCTTCTAGCAGCAAAACTCCTCTGTGGGCTTCCTTCTTTCACCAAGAGCTACATCCCTGGTAAGAAATCCCCCATCAGGTGACTCAACCAGCTCCTCTACCTTTTTAACCACTTGGGCAATTTTTTCAGGATTACAAGAGATCCCAGACTATTTTCCACCATCATTTGGCTCTCAGACTGTGAGGGCTGCTATATTAGAGAGATTTTGATAGACTACATGGTGTCTAAATACCAAAAAGATGAAAAACATGTTCTTTGGAGACAGGACAACATAATTCAAATCTCATTTCTACCGTGTTTCTCCGAAAATAAGACCTCACCGGACAAAAAGCCCTAGCATGATTTTTCAGGATGACAGCCCCTGAACATAAGCATCAATGCTTCTTTTGGAGCACCACTTACTATAAGACCCTGTCCTATTTTCGGGGAAACACGGTACCACCTACTAGCCGTGTGTCTTTGGGCAAGCCTCTTACCCTCTCTGTGCCTTAATTTTCTCATCTGTAAAATTGAGCTCCTAGGCTATGAGGCTTAAATGAGAGACTGTATGTATACTGCCTGACAAACTATAAGTGCTCAATCCTTGTTAGCTATGCCGAGAAAGGAAGAGAAGGATGGCTGTGATGGGTGGTGATTCTCACTAAGAGAAACTAATTTTCTTTTTTATCACTTGGCCGCATGGATCATGCTGTACTCATGCCAGAAAACCCCAGAGGGGGGTGGGGGTGTTGAATTTTCTGAGACATGATGCCTTACTTTCCACCTGACCAGTTGGTCCGGTACCTGTTACTGGATCAACGTCATCGGTGGGATTCCTCCCCTGAATACAGTTTCTCCTCTGCTCTCTCCAGACATTCCAGAATGCTTCAGGATAAAGTATCTGCTCAAAAGTACGTGAAGAGGATCAAAGCTGCTAGCTGTGACCATTCTACTGTCCCCTGGGAGTAGCAACAGTGGTGGCAGCTCAAGGGGCTGCTCCGAGCTGAGAAGGGGGCAAGAGAGGGCAGAACCCACAGCTGCACCCACTGCTGCTCTGCCTTCTAGCGCCACTCCAGGCTGCATTCTTAAAGCATGCTTGAACTTGGATGTATTTTGAACTGAAACTTTTAGAAATGTAGCTACGTAATAAACCCACTACTTAAAAAAAAAGAAATCCCACAGCACCTTAGCCACAGAGCTAGGCCCCAGAGCTTGGTCAGAAGAGTGCACAGCATGTGATGTTAGCTGAACTCATGGTCACTCAAGTTCCCTTGAAATGGTTTCCGAGGCTGTGAATGTTGTCATCGCAGCAGCAGTGGCCCCACCAGGAGAGGCTGCTCGCCCAGGCTGCAGGTTCTAACCAATCCTTCCTCCCACCCCCAGGCCCCACAGCCCCACAACCCCACCTTTGGTGGCTTAGACCTAGAAACAAGTGGTAGGTTTGTTGAAGTGCCTCCTTTTCAGGAACTAAAATGGGAGAAGATAACCAGTGAATGTCTGTGCCTCCCCACCCCTAAAATTCATGTTGCAATGCTAATACCCAATGTGATGGTGTTAGGAGGGTACTGGGGCGTGATTAGGTCATGAGGATGGAGTCCCCATGAATGGGACAAGTGGTCTTATAAAAGAGACCCCACAGAAGTCCTTAGCCCCTTCGGCTACGTGAGGATACTGAGAAGTCTGCCAAATGGAAGAGAGCCCTCACCCAACCAGGCCAGCACCCTGATCTGGGACTTCCAGCCTCCCGGACTGTGAGCGATACATTTTTATTGTTTATAAGCCACCCAGTCTGTGGTATTTTGTAATAGCAGCTTGAACAACTAAGACAACCAGCAATGGTGAACTCTCAAGTAAGCCTCCAGTGAAAGAATATCAATACAAGGAAGTTATGTCCTTTGGAAAGAGAACTGCAGTACTCCACAGTGGCACATTCTATGCATATATAACAATCATTTGTCTTCTGATTACTTCTATCATTGTTTCAGAAGAAATTTCAGAAAACATAGAAAAGTTCAAAGAACATGAAACCACCGGAAGCTTCACCACCCAATTAGAGACCCTGGTGCAGAGTTACGGACGGGTGGCGACTGAGGAAGAAACGGTACAGCAGGGTGGGAAAAGCATGCCTCCAGCCTCATTCCTGAGCTGGCTCAGTGGTCTGGGCAAGTAATTTGACATCTCTGGACCGAAGTTTCATCATCTGTGAAGGGCGGGCATCACATGAACGGATTCTGAGCTCCTTCTGGCTCTGATAGGACATCAGATTCTAGGACAGCAGGCCTCAGGCAGGACATGGAGAACTTCTCTGCGCTAGCCAGTGGCTGGGGCTTCAGGCCAGACGACCGTGTGGAGACCAGGTGCTCTTGAGAGCATTTACTTTGCTTGAATATATCACAGAGCCCCTAACATTTTCTCGCACGTCCTGCCAGGTATCTGGGGTCAATTCATGTGTTGGAGGGCACCATTCAGCCTGGGGCTCAGGCGAGCTGGGGTGAACTGTGGGCCTGTCACCAGTTTCTACATTTCCTGGGGGCCTTAAGTAAGGCCTCTCATGTCCCTAAGCCTCAGGATTCCCATCTATAAAATGGGGGAAATACATCTGCCTTCCCTAGCCAACCGAATTACTCTATCAAATGAGCAAATGTGAATAGAAGCATTTAGAAGGAAAAAAAGCCTTAAACACAAGTAAAAGAGATAACTATCTCGTGTAAGTCCATCGCTAAATGGAAAGTGGGGCTTCAGCGGGCTCCATCCTGTGCTCAGATAAGGACGTCTAAACACCCTAATCAAGAACTCAAACATCATCGAACTTAGCTAACCAGGTGAATGGGAAACAGAGAGGCAGTTTCAGAGCCTGGCTTTCGGTAAATGTTAGCATGACAGCCACAAAGCAGGCAGTACTTCGAGAGCAGGTGGGAGAGGAGGAGAGGTTTCCTGGCCCCTGGCCTTCACCTTGGTCACTGACTCAGTGTGAAACAGCGCCTGCCGGGAGGAGGAAAGTTCTCATCCTAGTTCACAGATCAGCCTGCGGCCACAGTGGGGGCAGTGAGCCGAGTTCACGGTAAAGGATGACTAAACAGCCTCCTCATCATTAATAACAATAATACTTGGCATTTATCTGGTTCTTTATGTTTTCAAAGTGCTTTACAATCATTAATTAGTTAACTAGCACTCACCAACACCCCGCCGTCTGCCTGCTGTGCTGAGCAGACAAAAGAGCCAGGCAGGACCTGCCTGTTTGCCAGGGGATTACAGAGCTGGGGAAAGTGAGGGCAGGGACATGTGGGGCAGAGAGAGAGAGTGTTGGGGGGAGAGGGGGTTATTAACGTCTAGGACTACATTTGGAAGGAGACAGTTATGAATAGGTGCAAATAGATGTGGGTATATTCCTTGACAAGTGTGTGAGGCTTACAGGTGGGAACGTGACCTGCCCTTGAACAACCGGCCCCAGTCCTAGGTGGGTAAGGATGGTGTCTCACAGGACACTTAGAATTTCCCCCAAATCAGATTGCTCTGGCCTCTGCCAGGTGAGCTAATACAGGAAATAAGTTGCCTCTATGCCTTGGACAGTCCACTTCAAACTTTCTGCCAAACATGTATTTTCCTGCTCTTAAGAATGTTCCCGTATCTGGGCATTGTTTCCTAAACTCCAGGGTTCTGTGCACGGCCAACCTGAAACCTGCTGGATCTGTTTATTCAACATGCACTGGCTACGTGGAGATTAACCTCCCTGCAAAGGGTTAAACACACGGTGTCCACAGCACACGCAACAGCGATGCTGATGGAGATGCTGATGGCGATGGCGAGGGGCGCGGGGAGCTTTCTCTCCCTCGCCCCTCTCCAGAACTGTGCGTGATGGTGGCGGAAATACAACTAAGCACTTTGGACTAGGTGAAGTGGCAGAACCCACAACTGTTTTCAATGAAGCTGACATACGAACTTACATGGAAATCTGATAACTGTTGTACTTAGAGAGTAGAAACCAAAGTCATAAGCCAAATGAGTGACCAGAAGAAAGCGATTAGTCATCTTTCTTCATGAGTGATCACAATACTTCTGAAGCTTCTCCACCTGTAACTTGCAATTTGGGGCCTTGTCTAATGACAGGGTGAGCTTCTCTTATTGATCTCCAGACTTCTTAGTAAATTAAATGGCAGGTACACAATGAGGCAGGGGACAGGAGTGTGGCAGCAGCTTCATAGCTCCAGCTGTTAGAATGAAGTGCTAATAAAGTCTGTGGGGTCCCTGGGCTGCCCCAGAACCCGAGCAGCAAAGGCCTGTGGCTAGCAGAGCCTCCCGGGGCCAGTCCCTTGCAGTGAGGTATGCGTAATCTGCTGATTAGCCTGGATTTACGGCCCTCCTCACCGCCTAGGGCTGGAGCTTGTCAGATCTCAGGAACTGAAAGCCAGGCAAGGGCTTGGCTTAAACTTGGCTGGAAGACCCAGAAATGATAATAATAATTAACACAGCTCAACTTCCACTTGCACTATAAACAATAATTAATGCACACGGCCGCCCCAGGGAGGTATCTAAATTTGGATTATGAGCCTTATTTTGCAGACGGGGAAACTGAGGCAAGGAGGTTAAGTGGCTTTTATAAGGCCACACAAGGATTCAGAATCACACCTGAAATTAAAACTTGGGCTTCCCTGTCTCCTGGTCTGAGGCGTGGGTCACACCTGTCCATCAACAAAGACTTAATAACAACATCAAACACATACACACACACGCACACACACCCCAGAAAAAGCATTTCTCCAGTTCAGGGAAAAGTGACAGGAGAAGTGTGGTGTTGGCCTGTCAGTCCAGAGCAAGCCCATCCATCATCTACTGTTAGTGGACAGCCCCTAACCCAGATGAGAACTGGCAGTGCCATGTCCGCTTTATGTAAGGAAACACAGCATTCCTACCAACTGCAGTTTCATGTAAGTGTCATCAGTCTTTGCTGCCTTCCTTTTTGTAGTTTAGTCTAAAGAGTTGATAGGGTTAGTTAGGTGTCTTAACTTGTTATGCACTAAAGAACTAAAGATATTCTCCTGATGATGTAGACACCCCACGGAAATCACCTTTACTCCTGTTTACCTTGACCAATTATAGCATAAGGATCAGAAAATGTGCATTAACTCAAAAATTTCAAACATCGCTTGTACTATCAATTATTCACAGACTCATTAGAATTATCCCCTTCATACGTTCATATAAGTAATAATTCATAAAGTCAACACAGAATAAAGAAAATTGACTACCAAGCCGATAATTTTTTCTAGGCAGCTAACTTTTAGGGCAGTTGCTAAAAGGAGAACCTTATTCTGGCCTCTTACTTGTCAGTGAAAGGCATTCCATAGTCACACTGGCTTCAAGGGAGAATTTCAGGAACAGCTTCAGATAGAGATGGACTCGTGAGCAAACTGTGTCATCGACCCTGCCGTGTCTCCCTCTCTCTCTCTGCCTGGTCTTATCCTCAGTCAGGGGTCCTGTGTGGGGGCGAAGTAGCCACTTGAGTTCAGGCTGACATCCCCCACTGGAGCAGCCTTGCAGGGGCAAAGACCTTCTTTACTGATGGCATAGGCAAAAACCCTGGGATTCACCTTGGCTGGCGCACTGGATCCCATGTCCCTTTCTGAGGTCACTGTGACAGGTGGCTGTGTCACTCTTGTTGTCTAGGCCTAGATTACATGCTTGTCCATAAAATCAGGGTATGGGGGCACCCCTCACAGACCACTGGGGTCAAATATGGGGGAGCAGTGGTCCCCCAAAAGAAAATTGGGGTGCTGTTTGCAAAAAGAGGGAAAGGGTGGAAGGTAGGTAAAAGGAGCAGATGTCTACCTTACATGTAGGAATTTAAAAGTAAACATTTTACCATATACACTGACAGTATTTTCCTAACTGTTATTCCTATTGCCACTCATAAAAACGTAGCTTGGCCCTCAAATACTATTGCTAAGTGACAACACCGCCTTGAGGAACTGAAAAGCAAATGTGATTCTCCTACTAGTTTGAGTGTCCCCGGCTATTCAGGGTGCGTAGGGTCCTGGTTTCCAGGACCACATTCCGGAGCCGGGCGAGGGAGTCAGGCAAGAGGGCAGATGGCACGCCAAGGCAACAAGGGCCTCCTTGTCAAAGGGATCTGGCAAGTACCATAAGCCTTGATTTTAACATAACATCTGACAAAACATTTTCCAATATACTTCTGCCTCACTTAGATTATCCTGAGGAGCACAGATTACTCTTGTAATTAAAAAGAAACCAAAAAAATCCGCAGACAATAAAAATGTAGACAAGTGGGGAGGCTGATAACAGTACAGCTGGAGGAATGTTGGGCTGCTGGAATATCCCAGGTATGAATCCGCACCTAAAGCATGTTACTAAAAAACTAATGTTAAATGGGTAGTGTCTGAAAGACGTCCTCTTGTGGCTGAGCTCCGGGATCCCCGCCTTCCCCGGTGAGCAACGTTTCGTGTAACCTGGATATGCCGTGTTCTCCAGCCCTCGCAAGGCACCCTTTCCTGACTAAGCCATGTCAGGTAGTCCATCTGTGCACCCATTCCCCCTCTCGCTTTCCTGGGACTCCCGGGGAGTATGTCTTTGTTCTCTAAATCCATCCTGCTTGTTTCTTATTGTCTCTCGCTTCTGTTCCTTTTGGTCAACACAAGCTACCGGTTTCCCCCAAGGCCTCAGCATAATGTAAGGGGATTACAGAGCAGAAAAATAAACTTTAGGCAGATATCACCTGCTCCACAAGCCTCCCTCATCACCTCTGTCTTTCCCCAGCTACCTCTCACTGAACACGAGGCCACCACCAGGTGGCCAGGATAGATTTCTCTCCTGGAAGGTTGGCCCGTAACATCTCGCCTTCCATCTGACGACTTAAAAAGATGAAAACCCTGATCAAAAGGATTTCTTCTAGTACAAAAAGACAGTTTAACTCCAAGAGCTAATTTCCTTCTTCCTTAGAATGCAAACATTACTCACAAATCAAAAATGGAAATTTCCTGGTTTTTAACCATGTCAGCCAGGGTCCAGACTCAACCTTCAGCAACAGGAAGAAAGTGCTGGCAAATTTGAAGATAGAATTTTTGGTCCCTGACACATTAGGATGAAGACAAGGAAAGTGTGCTTGTCAAATCTGTAGATAGCCAGACATGGAAAGGACAGCCTCCGGATCCCCGGCGACAGAGAAAGGACCTTGACAGGATTAGTGTGAACCAAGACACAGAAAGCCCACTATATCTCCAGGCTGGAAAGATCGGTGGCTGGAGTGAAGATTGGGAGATGTGGGCTTAACTTCAGTTTGGGAGGGGCACAGAGAACGATGGGGTCTAACGTGTGCGCCAACCATGTGATCTATCTACTGACAAGTGACGCTGGTAGAGGGTGATGCTGCAGCAGGTGTGGTCAGATCAGACCATGTCTGGGGGCTTTGACCCTTGTCTGGAGAGGGGCACTTGGCAGATAAGGGGTGTACAAATACTGTCAACAAGATCTCAGGGTGCTTAACCTGGAGCAGAGGACTTGGGTTGAGGGATAGTGATGACACCTGGGAGTTGTCTTCAAATATTCAAAGGACTTAAAACTTGCTCCATGTTGATCCAGCGGGGCCAAATTAGGAGCAGTTGGTGAGAGTTACAGGGATGCAAGGTTTTGCTCAGAGCGCAATATCAAGGACTTGCTTGTACATAGAGGGGCTGCTTGGATCCCGCGCTGGAAGCATGATTCTATGTCACGTGTGCCTGGTGGGATTTCTGCCTTCATGGAATGTGGCACAGATGAGCTCAGCGTCCCTTCCTACCCCGGGAGAGAGAGCCCTAGAGGAAGAAGTATAAGAAGGCATGTGCTGGGGCGGCCGGATGGCTCAGTTGGTTAGAGCGCGAGCTCTCAACAACAAGGTTGCCTGTTCAATTCCCACATGGGATGGTGGGCTGTGCCCTGCCCTGCAGCTAAAGACTGAAAACGGTGACTGGACTTGGAGCTGAGCTGCGCCCTCCAGAACTAGATTGAAGGACAATGACTTGGAGCTGATGGGCCCTGGAGAAACACACTATTCCCCAATAAAATATAAAATAAAATAATAAAATAAAATAAAATAGAAGGCATGTGCCAGTCCTCAGGTTACACACAGCAGGCACAGTGCTAGGGCAGAAACACTTGCAGGGGCCTATGAAACTGTTTTCACATCAGAAAAAAAATTTAGAATCCATAAAAACCAATTAAGTTTTGCCTAAAAGAGATAAAAATGTTGAGTTAAAGTTATATTAAAAATAATTTTTATATTGACATTATGGTGAGAGTGGCCAGTGTGCTCAAAGACCAGTAACGTGGCCCTGGCCCCTGCCTAAGGCTGGGGTGCATCCACGCCTGGTTCCCTAGAGGGGTGGCTTTCTGGCGTAGGCCGGCCATAGCTGTCCATTGTTACTTACAGCCCAACCCCTGCCCACCCAGTCATGACTCTTTCCTGCCACCATTCTGTGGATGTGGGGATGACCTTTGTCTGTCTACACAGAGGACAGTCTCCATATAAGAGGCAATCACTTGTTTTCATTTTGTCACATTGAAAATAATGCTGGTCCCAGACTGCAGGACTGGATTGGAAGTGAACTTTTTAGATACTTTACAGGGAATTAGTTATCAAAGATAATTTAGGAAGAAATCTCAGAAAGGAAAAAGGATGCTGTGCACTTATCTACTTCCATCAAGATGTATGTCCTTCCCAGAGCTCTGTAATTGTGCTTCTTTTTAACTGTGGTAAAATATACATATTTATCAATTTAACCATTTGTTAGTGTACAATTCAGTGGTATTAAACATACTCGGTGTTGTGTAACTACCACACTTCTACACCCAAAACTTTACCATCGCCATCAGAAACTCTGTACCCATTAAAGACTAATGCCTTATTCCCCCTTCTCCCAGCCCTTGGTAACCACCATTCTACCTTCTGTCTATGTGAATTTGCCTATTTTAGGTGCTTATATAAGTGGCATCGTATGATATTTATCCTTCTGACTTATTTCACTCACTAAGCATAATTTTTCTGGGTTCATCCGTGTGTAGCATGTGTTAGAACTTCATTCCTCTTTATGGCTGAATATTCCATTGAATGGATATGTCATATGTTGTTTATCCATTCATCTGCTGATGGATACTTCATTGTTTCCACCTTTTGGCTGTTGTGAATGCTGCTATGAACACTAATGTTCAAGTATCTGAGTCCTTGCTTTCAATCCTCTTGGGTATATACTAGTAGAATTGTTGGGCCACGTGGTATTTCTTTTTTTTTAATTGCAATAATTTTTTATTCATTTCAGGTGCAAAAAACAATGTACTAGCTAGACATTTACACCTCTCGCAGAGTGATAACCCCCTCCCTCAACCTACTACCCTTCTGACATCGTATATAGCTGTTACAATTCCATTGACTCTATTCCCTATGCTGTACTCCACATGGGCCACATGGTATTTCCATCTCTAGCCTTTTAAGAAACCACGAGAGTTTGTAATTGTGTTTTGATGGGAATGCTCAGCAGTTAAGTAGCTTCCTTGGGTAGAGATGATTAGGATATTTGAGCTGGGACTGGAGATGAAATATTGCTGCAACTTGACATCAGGCCAAAGGACCTGAGACGAGCACGGCTGTACTTCAGGCGCTCTCCAGGCTGCCATGCTGACAGGCCACCCCACACATTTTCCTTGTCAAGTCACAGGGATAGAAACCAGAAAATCGTTTGACAAAAAGAATTACTCACTACCAATCTCTGACCAGCCCATCAGGGAAATGGCTTCCTTAGACAAAACTCTTGATTAATGGCATTCATTTATATATTTTTATAATTATAAAATATATCATATAAACAAAGACTACATAAGTAGAGATTGAATAATAATATTGTCATCAAATCTATCACTCAGCTTAAGAAATACAACTCTACCAACCCATTTGAAGTTCTCTATTTCTCTTGCTGAGCATATTTTCATTCTTCACCTCACAATTTAGTCTGTCGTGTTTTTTTTTCTAGTTTACCATATACAGATACAGACTTACATATTGTCCAATTTTGCATGTTTTTGAACCTCACATAACTAAAATCATCTGGTATGCATTTTTCTGTGACTTGCTTTTTTCATGCGTCATTATACTTTTGAGACTCATCCATACTGAAATGCATAGCTATAGCTCATTAATTTGTACCACTGTGTTATGGGTTCCATTTTATACACATCCTTAATGTATTTATCTAGTCTATTAAAGATAGGCTATTTTGGTTATTTCCTAAGAGTTCATTCTAATCAGGTTTGTATCCTTATGGTAAGTGGCACTAAATGATTTTAAATGTCTGTCTTCCTACATGTATAGGTTTTGTCCCCAGATTGTGACTACGAAGACAGGTACCATGTCCCTTTTCTTTTGTTTGATTAGTAAACATTGAGTGGTCCTGTGCCATCACCCACTTTTTTTCTGAACACTAGCTCTCTCTGACCCAACGGCCATATTTATACTCATGACCCCATCTTCCCTTCAAAGCTGACTGGGCCAGGGGCAGATACTTGACTCAGACTGGGCCAATCAGATGCTCTCTTAAGAATTTTAAATGAGTGTCAAAAGAGAGTGGTCTGTTTCTTTGAGGTTGGCCCTGTGAAAGTGGAAACTTGGGGGCCTGGCTCAGCTGCTTTCCTTACTATGTGCCTGGAGGGGAAAAGGGTGCATGGGCGTAGAGTATAAATGAGAGGACTGAGAGGATGGATAGGCTTTTTAAAAGGCGTGGGGGTGGTTGGTGGGCCAAGAGTCCTAAAGCCTTCCAGGTCTCAGGGCCAGCCCTTTGCTGAGGACCGGCCCTTGGGTCCCATGAGATCACCCTGCTGAGTCTCTATAATAAATTGACCTTTTGGTTTAAATTAGTTTCAGTTGTTTTCTATAACTTTCAATCAAAGACGCTAACTTATCTATTCAATTTGCTTCTTCCCAGCCTTTCAAAAGCATTGCAGAGCCATCCAGGGACCCCTATTAACCCGAGAATAATTTAAATTCTTTCCCCTCCTAGAGATAGGATATGCTCCACTGCCAGAGGCATTTGGCTTCAGAGAGTTAAACAGTGGAGTGGATTTTTAGCTGCTATGCGAGCTTTATGTCACCAAGGTATAAAGTAGCTATACTAGTTTTATCTCGAGTTATTTTGACCAGTTCTTAGAAATGACTGTAGAATTTTGCTCTTAACTTCCTAAAAAAAGGTGCATGATAAAGATGTGCCCATTATCCTCAGGTGATTGGAAGGGTAACCATTAATAAATGAATTTTACAGATAATCCCCAAACCTTATCTAAACTCTTGGCCAATAGCTTCCTCTTCTGTTTTTTACCAGAGGTGTTGACAGGAAGTAAATGGACTGTAAGCATCTGAGTTTTTATCTGCTTTTATTTCCCTCACACACCTCCAGTAGAGATGCTAATGAACAATGACAGGGGGAAAAAACACAGGTGGCAGGAGGATAAAGAGAAGAAACAAAAACCTGGATGGTTGGAGAACCAGCCAGCCAGCTCCCAGGAGTGTCTTAACATTGGAGGGCTTCAGGAACACCTACTACTGACGATGAGGAAGGGAAAGGGGGTGGGGGTGGGGCCTGAAGCCTGATCATGCCTGGGCATCTAGCTCCATGTTTCACAAAACACTTTCCCAACTTTGGATCGCTGCATTTACAAGACAACACAGTCCCAGGTATCCTGAAGACGTGGCCCTCACTAAATGGAAGTGAAACAGGCTTTCCTCCTAAATTTGGTTTAGCTTAAAATCTTTTATCAGTCTGTGCAGCCCCTAAAGGCACTGGAGTTTTATTCTAGCCTCTGCCAAGTGGTGAAGCCAGGTCACACCCCCATCTCACTTTAGAGGCAGCCATCAGCTTTGATGTGTAATTTGAGGCAAGCTATCTTGTGCCTCGCCTTTCTTTTTTCTTCAAAAACCGCCGTATAGCCACAAAGCTGAAGTACAGAGGGGATATGACTGCTCAGCAGCGCCATCTTAGAAGGGGGGAGGGTGGATTCAGTTGCTTAAACCTCAGCCAACTGAATCAGATAATCCTTTGTTGTGATATTTCAAATACAACATTTCAAACTTGCTCTCAGAAACGGTTAGGTATTCACTGCCGAGACCTTGAATTTGGCAGGTAGTACCAGACCATAAGACTGCAAGCAAAGGAAGACAATGGCGTTTCATTATTCATGGAAACATGCTGCTGGTATGCTTCGGTTTTAGCTTTTGATGAACAGAAAATGTACTCTGAACTTCTTCTCCTTTTGGTGAAATTCTGACACAGCATTTTTGGTTTCAAAGGAAGCTATATAAAAAGACCAACAGAAACCCCACAAAATGAGACCATCTTAAAATCAAGTTTACTAGCTAAATAGGATTAAGCTAGAGTTGTGTTTTAAAAAGAATAAACCAGAAGAAAACAAGCCTCTGCAGCACGATGCCCACTTCTAGCTAAACAGTTCTGAAGTCCAGATGCAAGCTGTCGCTGGAGCATCTCTGGAGAGCGTGGGAAGTTAAAAGTCCGTGTTTTTGATTAATTAATAATCATCCTCAGCTGTGTTGGCAAATGATAAAAACAAATTGTCTGCCTTTAAAGTAAGGGTGGAAGATGTGTGCTTACCCAGAACCGAGGGGGAAGGAGGAAGAGCTGTGTTGGCCTAGTCTGCCCTTGACTGGTCGGCTGGTGGTTGAACAAAAATGATGTTGTTTGTCTCTTACCCTATAAAATCATGATAACAACCATCGTTCGGGCAGTCAGTCAGGGAGGGAGGTGAAGGAATGGCCCAAAGGACTATTTTATGGGTTGTCTTCTAGAACAACCCAGCTAAGTGGTTGCGGGAATAACTGTTTCTCCATGTTTGTCATTGTGAAAGTCGTGTAAGCATGAGTCAGCAGGCTCCAGCTGAGTGAGTGTGAGCATATGAGAGTGTGTGTGTGAGTGTGTATACGGGCATAAGGTAAAGATTTATTGGTAGTGGAGAAGAGAAATGCACAGGCCCCTCTTCTTTTTAAATTTGCCATCTATACGCAAAACAATGACCCTGTCATTTTCTTTAAGAGTCTGTGGCCGCAGTTGGGTGCCATCTTTCTACCTGAGCCTGTCTGTAATTCTTTAAGCCATGCTTCTTTTATAGGACTTACCATTTATCTCCTGGTATTACAGTCACTCTTATCTCCTCAAATGTAGTGTTCTCTCTTTTTGGCAGCAACTGGTACAGATTACTGGCTAGAGAAGACATACAGCACAGAAAGGTGGAACTGATGGCTGGAGCTTGTGCTACATGCTATGTTCATTCTGTGGCTCCATGGCAGAAGTTGTATCTTCCCCAGTGACTGTGACATTCTCCTCTTTCTTTCTGTCCCTACTGCTAGAGCCACGATGCAGGCTCTGATTAGTTTTTGTCTGTTCTGTTCTCATGGTCTGCAAATAATTGCCATCTCCTAAGTGCCTCTACTTGAATCCACCCTATTCTCTCCTGCTCCAGCCTCTAAACTTTCCATGACCTCTCATTCCTCACCAAATAACCCAAACACACTACTCCCAACGATTCGAGAGCCTTCACACTGTGGAACCAGAGTACTGTTTCCATCCTAATTCATATGACCCCAGATGTGTTAAATATCCAATACACCATTTTGCTAAGAATTCACTCTTAATTTCCTACCACCATCCCTAAGAAAAAACTCACTCAGCCTTCGGGGCTTGGGTCAAATGCAGTTTTTTATTTCACTTACTGGATGTGATTTCCCTTCTCTTGATCTTTACCCAGCATTCTGCTCCAAGTCTCCTCCTCCTTTTGTATGAGACTTTTTATGGGCTGGTCAAATTACTAGATTAGAAGCTGGCTGGAAAGCCAAGTTCATCTTTGCCTCAGAATCGACAGCACAGTACTGGGGACACAGCAATCCCACTTGAATTATATCCAGAGGGAGCCAGGCTCTCCTCCTGCTGGGCATCTGCAACCTAAGGCTGACAAGTACCAGATAAACATGGAAACTCTGTAACCCCAACACAACTATTCACCTATATTAGTTTTCTACTGCTGCATAACAATCACTGCCAATTTAGTGGCTTAAAACAATGCCCGTTTACTCCTAGTTCTATAAATCAGAAGTCCAATCAGCATGTCTAGGTTCTCTGCTCAGGGTAACACAGTGTTGAAATCAAGTTGTTGGCCCTACTGAGTTCTTGTCTGGGGGCTCTGGGAAATTGTCCTTTAAGCTCTTGTTGGTGGTAGAATTTAGTTCCCTGTGGACGTAGGACTGAGGTCCTGTTATGGTTAGGTCAGGCCCACCAGGGTACTCACCCTTTCTTAAGGTCATATGTAATCATGGGAGTAAAATCCATCTGCAGAGAATCCATTTCCCTTTTCCCTCCTCTGGTTCTTTTGGGTGGTTGAATAATCAAATCAATGAGACAAATTGACAAGAGAAAATCAAATTGAATTTCGTGCACCCGGGAACCCCACATACATGAAAGAGTCAGGGTCTCTGCATACATGGGAGGTTCAAAGACAAAAAGGAAAAATGGGCATATGTGACATTCTGAGCTAAGGATGAGGCAAGGCAGCTGGAGCTTGAGAAAGTCATTGCAGGGAGAGCACACAGGTTTAGTAATTAGTTTGCCCTGCCATATAGATACGTCACAAAAGGTTACCTCTGGGCAGCCTGTTAGCTCAGTTGGTTAGAGTGCGATGCTCGTAGCACCAGGGTTGCCCATTTGATCCCCACATGGGCCAGTGTGAGCTGCGCCCTCCACAACTACATTGAAACAACGGCTTGACTTGGAGCTGACGGGTCCTGGAAAAACACACGTAAAATAAATAAAAAGTTTTTTTAAAAAAAGTTTATCTCTGACAATGTCTTATTATGGGCAAGGCTTCTAATTCAAATTCCTTTAGATAATTAAGGGCTCAGGGGACAGAAGTTTCTCTTGAGCCAAAGATCTCAGTTGCCTTTAGCTCAAAATAATCCACATACCACTGAGACACATTTTGGAGTGGCTTGTTCTGAACCCCCACACATAGTATTCAGGAAATACATAGTAAACAGGAAATCTTGGGTCCATTTTAGGAGTCTGCCTACCATGCCACCTTAAGTATCAATCTGAGCCATTGTGAGAGAGTTGAGGCCAAATCAATTTTGTAGGCAAATGGTGGCTGCAGAAACCACAATGTTTCTTCAATGAGTAGAAGAAGACACTGTAGGGAAGGGAAAACTTAAGAGTTCTTGAAATGTTGGGAGGGACCTAGAATTCCTGAAAGATCCTGAAAGGTATAGGAAGGAGATTCCCATGACATGTCATTCCCAGACAGAGAATGCAGATGAGGAAGGGGGGACAGGGAGGGATGAAGGAGCTGCCAAACCTGGAGGAACAGGAGAGACCAGGGTGGGCAGCAGAAGCAGTGAGGAAGAAAAAACACCTGGGAGCCTTGGATCAGGCCTGTGTTTCTGATCCATAGTCAGTGGGGAAGTTGCTGGCATGGCCAAGGCCGAGGGCACAAAGGACCACTTTGGTGGACATGCTAGAGCAAGAGGGACGAGTTACAACAGGCATTTGGAGCTGGATAGCCCATGAGATGGCCAAGGGCCCATGTGAAGGGAGGCTGAGGAAGGCAGGGCCTTTGGCTGTCGGGCAGGCTGGCAGAGAACAGACAGTGTTAGGGCGAGAGTCACGAAAAGAGTATCACAAAAAAGATCATCCTTGCTATGGATAAAACAGGAAACATGTTCCCTGAGACGAACGTGGGCCCAGGAGGCATCATTTATGTCTTGGACCCAGTGTACTGCTGCCTTGCTCTGTGACAGTGGGCTCCTTACTTGACCTTTCAATGCTTTTGTTTCCTGGTCTATAAAAGGGAGATTATCAACAACCCTGCTGCTGCTGCTTGGCTTAATTAGTGCACAGAAAGCACTTTGCTGTCCCTGGGTGCCCGGACCACGGCTTTTCCCATTCCAGGGCTCTGCATCATGGCTTCTGCTAGTGACTGGCGTTAATGGTTCAGTGCTGAGGGGGAGCACAGCACAGGTGCAGCTAGGCCTGCAACCGCCCCTGCCTGGGGCGCGCTTATGCAGAGACCTCTCAGGGCCTGGGTCCTAGGAGATTCACATCCAAATCGGGTATAAATCACATAGCAATTCTTGTTCAGGAGACTCCCTTGAAGCTATATGATAATCTCCTGTTAGAATCCTTTCGAAAGGAACTCTCCTGGGGTTTCCAGGGTGAAGAAGGCTCCATAAGTCACATTTAAATCACCATTCACTTTCAGACCATGTCATTCATTTTGTCAAGTAAAGCCCAAATGTCACTGTTGAAAGCTGTGTGAGACCATGAGGCTAACATAAAATCTTTGAATCAAGAGCCGAGCATTAGCTTCCGTCTGGTATACCCTACAGACTAGTCTGGCGTTCCTACACTGAGCTCAGATCAAGTCTTAAAACTCTCAAGACAATATCAGGCAGTCATTGACATGTCCTAGAATTTTCCAGACCCACTAGTGTTTAGAAAGATCTGGGCTGCCTTTTCAAGGACTTTGAGGAGCGGGTAATGATTTGAACTGAGAAACCCCGAAGTGAAAAGGTCTGATGACAGCTCCCACTTCCCAGCAGGACTCAAGGCACACCCTGCCAGAGAAGGGATGTAGCAAGACTGCTTGACAATGCACCAAACCTCAGAGAGCAGCCCAAAGCAACCCGTGGGGTTTTGCTCCAACTTGATGCGAACATGGTGTCAGGGGTTCCTTCAGTCCTGAGCAGGAGGGAGGGTCCCTCTGTGATGGAACACTTTGGGACCTGAAGGTTCTCTACTGACTGATGGCCATCTCCTAAGGACCGGGTCTTCTCCACGTGGGGTCCCAGAGCACAACTAGGCCAAGCAGTTGGGCAGTGAGGTCCCAACATGAGACTGCTCTCTGTGGGCCTACCTGCTGCCTCTCGCCCCACATCCAGGACAGACCCAGGGTCTGCAGGGCTATCCTGGGAAGTACTGACTGGCCTAGAAGTACTGAGCTCTGTGACCACACTTGGAGTAGCTGGAGCAGGTCCAGAATCTTCTGGAGTTTCCAGGTAGATAGGTCTGTCTTGATTCAAAGACCAAGGTCTCCTGAAGAGTCTCAAGGAATCTCTGGTGACAGCCAGAGCTCATGTTAGAAACGATGCTCCTATGGCCTCACTGCATAACCTGGAAGTTTCTTTCAACATTTTTCTAGAATTGAGCAGTGTTTGGCTTAGTCACTGTGGTTATTCTTGGTGCCTACTTTTATTTCCGAACACACTACCTTTATCATCAACAACTCCACCATGCCCCTGCTCTGTGAGTAGCAGCAAGGAGCCTTTTAAAGAAAGGCCCTTCTGCAGTTTGCTTAACTCAAGGGTTGGTTTATAGAAAGATTCCCAGGAGCCCCACCACTAACGGACTGAGTGACTTTGGGCAAGTCACTGTATTGCTTTGGACCTCAACTTTCTCATCTAGATAATGAGAAAACTGGACTAGATTGCCTCTAAGGTACATGTGGGCGCTAACATCCCATCATCTATGATCTAACCATTCTGGGGCACTGTATCCCTGGAGAGCTTCAGTTATTCCTTTAGCACAGTTTATTCAGCAGCTATCACGTGACAACTTCTGTGCTAGGTCCTGGCAATAGACTATGAACAAGATGTGGCTACCATCCTCAAAGAGTTTATAGTCCAGTAAAAACTCACCAAACTTTGAGGCAGTTGTGGGGCTCACCTCATTACTACCCTGCCTCTCAAGACCTCTTCATTGCCTGACGTCTGGTGTCTTGAAAACTGTTCTTTCATATATTTTGTCTTTTCCTTTGGTGGGGGCTGTTTCAGACTGGAGGGCAAATTTGATCTCTATTATTCCATATTGGTCAGAAACAAAAGTCCCACCAAACATTTTGGATCCTATAATCCAGTCAAAAAATGTCCCCATGATATTTATATTTATTTGTAAATTATATGCACATATACTTGTGAGTATGTGTACTAAATATCAATCATATTTGTTACCATTAGTAATAGTAAACCTTAATAGCTTTCTTCATTGGTAGATTGAAACATAGATATAAATATTTTCTTCTTGCATGTCATGTGATCACCACGTACTCCACAGGTCCAGAGGAGAAGGCCTTAGAAGTCCAGCTCTGTGAATTTTCAAAATAAATTGACAAAGATATCCAAGATACTTGACATGGGTAACACTATACATTTAGTTGTAAAATAAGATAATCAGAAATAGGAGATTGACACACTTCGGCTGATACCAACTAAAGATAAGTTTCTACAGAAATAGTTCTTTAAAAACAGTTTCAAAAACATTGCAATCTTTGATCCTGTTTGGAAAAATTCCCTTTTCGTTACCTTGGCCTGGCCTTATTTAAATATCAAGTTTCCATAAGTATTAAATGCATTCTCAGCGCTATGTTAGGTATTGTGGGTGGATGCAAAAGATCTTTGAATACACATGCCCGTCCTGAGTTTAGCTATATTTGTGTCCCTGCCTGAGCAGGGTGAGATGTACCCGTGGGTGGGCTTTAACCACGTGCACCTGACAAAAAGGAAATTGGGCACCAGGATTAGGCCTGCATTTCTTTTCTGGGACTTGAGAAGATGCCAAGAGACCTGGCTCACGCCTTTTCTCAACTAGCTTGTTCAACCTGGTTCTCGAGTTTGGCTCACACAGCAGCAGCAGCAGAAAGACAGCAAGGGGAGGTCATGTTGGCGAAATGAGCCTGCAGAGACCCAGGCGGAAGGTGGAGCTCAGGCTGCTAATCACTTTCACTCTGCTGCTGCTGCTGCGAGGGCTGCTGCAGCCACCCCCCGCCCCCCGCCCCCCATGCTGCTGCATGAGGGTCAGTGTAGCAAACCAGCAGGAAATACATCAGGCGGCAGAAAGGGTAAGAAAGAAACCTATCCTTTCTCAGACAGGAGCTTTATTTCCACCCTGGTCCACCGCTTCAAAGGGCAGTTGCCTCACAGGGAGAGTGTTTCACGGAATCTGGTTTGCACATTTGAGATAAGACCATTTTTTGATCTCTGAAACTGAGTCCTAGAAGACCCCATTTCCAGCAGGCTTGACAACCGCTTTCCCTCCCACTCTGGCAGTCCAGGTGGTTCCAGTTCTCCTGGTTGACCACTTATCCTCCAGGAGGGGACGTGTGGCCAAGTAACCGGACCTGTCTGCCACTTGGACAATTTTGCAAACCTTTGCATAAGAACAGATTGCACAAGCTAGCATGTGTGAGGCTGAGGGAAGAAAAAGGGAAGAGTGTTTTCTCCTTATGACTGGGACCCTGTTATTCATTGGCTTGGGTGTTTCAGCTGAGTTTTGTGGATTAGGAGGCCAAGTCATGTCAGCACTAGAAACCACGCTGGTCTCCGTTACATGTGCTGCCCCACCTTTTCCCCGCAGCCCATACCATTCCTTTAAGAGAGACCTCCCTGTTTCATGCTTTCACAGAGCAAAGCTTTTCTGAGTGGTGTCTTGGGTCACAACCAGCTCACACTGCCCAGCAGACGCTGAGAAGAGAGGTCTGGGGTACTCGTGTCTGGGGCCTCCATCTTCTGGCCTGGCCCTGCTTCCTGAGGTGGAGAGGAAGCAGGACTCACCGTGAGAGCTGGGCTTTGGCGTCTGGCAGCAGTGGAGCTTCCATCCTGCCCTCTGGTTCAGGGAAGGAATGTTGGTTACATGAAAGCCAGGGGCGGCTGTGTAATGTGGGAGACAGTGAGGGCCATGTTCTCACACTGCAAGCCATGATGACACTGTTAAAAATGGCTGGTGGGCGGGGGAAAGTGAAAGAAAAAGAATAGGGGGAACTGAAACCAAAGTGAGACATGTAGTAGGATCAAGCAACAGTAACAGCCAACTTCTGAACAGAGACTAGGGATGGGATGGGACAGAATTAGGGAAAGGCAGAAGAATGCGACTGTGGGAGGAAACAGAATTCAACTAGGAAAACAATGAGACATGAAGAGAAGACATGATCATTTGTTTGAGGAAAGGGCAGGTAACCTGCCAACACACCGTATGGGAAGCCATGGCCAAGTAAACCCCTGGGTACGTCACCTTCAAAGCCTCAAGTATAGGACAGATCAGCCCCTAACGATAAATGTATGTCTCTGCTTGTTCAAGGCCTAAGTACATTCAGGCAGAAAGAGCTGTGAGACACTTAGTAGGAGAAAAAGGAGATGTAAGCAGAGGGAAATGATCAAAGGGAGATCCATATGTGTAGTCACAGCCCTTCTGTGAATTAATCCTCAAGCCGACCTGCTCATGGTCTTGTGGGTGATACAAAGAAATAGAAGCCATAGTTTTTGGCCTCAAGAAAGTTAGGAAAAGGGACAAGATGTACATATGCGTACACAAGCAATAAATAACAGTGATATTATTGGGACTGCTCAGATGAACACAGTAAGAGAATGCTGGTTGAAAGAAAGAATGAATAAATAATCAAAGAAATGAAATACAGAGAGGTTTTCTGGACAATGTCCCCTTGTGGAAAAAAATAAAAAAGCAGCAATTAAGTTAAACAATGTTGGTCGAATTGGATGAAAAATTTTAACCTGGGCCAAGAAGGTTACCTGGGCTTGATTACAAATCCAAACTTCCTGTGAGCTGGATCTATATCGACGTGATAGTCAAATCAATATTAAACATTTTTTAAAAACTGGTGCCCCCTAGGAGTCATATTTAGCATTAAAAGACAACAAAGAAAGATTGGTGAGACGGCTCTAGAGAAGACCAGTTTGCTAGCATGGAAGCAAGACTTGCCTTAGTCGGAGACAGATACTGGAAGACAATTTGAGATCAAAGATCAGATGAATAACTGAGGTTGGAGGGAGGCCAGGTAGGGGAAGAGGTTGGTTGTACATATGTGAGTCAAAGAGGCAAGGGCATCCAACTTGCAATTGAGAAAAATGAATAGTGAAGGTGATGATAATTACAACAACTAACATTTATTGAGTGCAAACTGTGCGCTATGTGCTGTCCTAAGCACTTTACGTACATTAGTTTACATAACCCTCACTGTCACTCTATTTGGTATTTATTACTATTACCATTCGCATTTCATACAGTAAGAAACTCAGACACAGCGATCAAGCCATTTCAGAGTAGAGGTGAGCCCAGGACTCTAATTAATTCCTAAAACACTCTCTCTCTCTAAAGGCATGGAAAATTCAGTCTCTGTTACTTCATATGTAAACATTTGCTTTTTAACCTTTAACCTGTTTATAGAGACATGTAGATGATAAAGCCTTTGTGAAGAGACTGGCTGTGTTGTCCTTATGAGAGTACTGGCATTATCAAGGCAATGTTTTTTTTCCAGACATACTAAGTGCATGCTTACTTTCTCATGCAATATCATAAAGCCTTTAAGAAATTTACAGAGGCTCATCAAGGAGAGAAGCTTCCCTTGTGTTCACAATAGATAATAATGCCAAGAGAAGAAAGGTCTCTCTGACATCCCTTTACAATTCTTACAATGTTGGGGGAATGGACTCTTCTTTTTTATCAAACATTTCCCCACTGAGAAGAATAGCCAGCTTCTTGTTCTTCCCAGGGCCTTTCCCGCAAGGACCAACCCAGAGAGGACCGAGCATCTCAGAAAACAGGTTTTGAGTCTGAGAAGTAGCAGATATAGACAGATCGGTAGCAAATACATCTGTTTCCACAAGAGCCTGTTGTTCTCTGTACTAACTGCTATAAAAATGACATGAAACTAGCCACACATTAGTTTTAGTTCTCGTGACTAAATCAAGAAATGGCACGATGGTGCTGTGTCATTAGAAATGAAACCAGCTCTTATACAAGAGAATAGGACCAACATTTTAATAACCTGAACAATTTCATAGAAAAATCAAAGTTGAAACTTCAACACCCGAGCCCTGAACACCTGCTGCTGAAGTTTGGTTCTGAACCAGTGAAACTTCTTTCTTGTAATGAAGACGTGATGAGCCCCGACTTGCTCAGCACTCGTGGTGGCCAGGGAAATCTTCCTTCCATCTGCTGTCCTGCTAGTTGGGAAAACATCGGCTTAACCTTGGCTTTGACAGGACTGACTGCACTTGGCACTTGAAGAAAATACCAAACGTGCCTTATATTTGATTTTTTTTTCCAAAGACATAACCTTATATATTTTGCTATACATATATGACATGTTGAGATACATGAATTTGACCTTCCCTGAGATATTGTCATCTATCTATCTATTTTCAGATAAAGAAATTGAGATTTAAAGGAGTTAAGTGACTTACCTAGAAGCAGGCTGATTGGGGTTCTGAAGAAAGGTTTTCTTTATCTCTATCTGCATTGTCTCCAATATGGCCTTTATCACAATAATAATGATGTTGATGTAGTAAACATACATAGGTTGCCTCCCAAGTTTCCATTTTCCCCTTCTCCTGCCACCACCCATGTTTTGCCTTGAGGGAACCACTCCCTCCTTGCTTCCTCCCCTTTCTCTAACAGGTAGATATACATCCAGCTCCCAGGGGTGCCCCGCTAAACCTAAGCTAATCGGAGTACCCATCACCTGGCCATGGTGATTGGCTCAGGGGTGGCATAAGGTCCGATTCAGGCCAATGAGGTTTGAGGAAATGTTTGCTGGGGTTTCTGGGAAAAAGCTTCCTCAGTCCTCTGTTGGGTTACCAGAGGGGGTAATCTCTCTTTTCCTGGAGGGTGTACTAGAGAATACAAAGTCCAAAATGTCCTCAGCCTTTGTGTCACCAAGAGAAGTGTCAGCCTGAGGATGAAGCCAGCACACAGAAGAGGCAGTGCGATGAACGAAACAGACTTGAAAGTTTGTATCATGAGGAAAGTATACAGTCTAGATTGTGCTCTGCAGTTTTCATGCTATGAACCAGTGAAATCCCTTTGTTTGCTTAAGCCAGTTTGAATTCGCTATTCTGTCACAGGAGAATTCTTAATCAACGCAAATCACCACCAGCATCCCTACCTGTATCATCCAATGGCTGCTCTGGCCTATCAGCCAATAGCATAAAACCTATTTGACCAAAATGACCGATCCTTCAAAATTCATCAGCATTTCTAGCGCATGCCCATCTCTGGTGCCCAACTTTTTAGAGAGGGCTTACGTTTTTCTGTTCCTAGGGTCTGGCTTCTTCAGTTTTCTGCTTCATAGGGGCTCCCACTAGGCTCATCCCTCTTCCAAGTCCCTCCACAGTGACAAGCGATGGCGGTGGTCCGCTGAGGGAACCAGGAGAGGAGTGGGCAGCCAGGTGCACATCTTGGCATTGGCACCGTCAAGAAAAGTATGTCAAGAAAGGATTTTTCCACTACATATTTTTAACATAGTGGAAAATCAGGTGAGAAGTTTCTTTGAAACAGTTAGTTATATAAATAATGATCTCACCAGCTCCCTGTCAGAATGCGGAATCCCAAGGGGTTTTGGCAACCCTCAGAGGATCTTTCCTCTGAGGTTCAGAGATTTGGCATAAAAAAATTATAAACTCCCATGGGTCTGATAATCTATGACAACTGGTTTTCAATCTCAGTTTCTCTTGAAAAATTCTGTTATTTCCACTTCTGGCCAATCTGACTAAGCACAGAGGTAGAAACACAGGCTAAACAGCTAAAAGAACCCTGTAACTACCTTACGTAGAGAGAAAGCATAAGCAAGTGTTTGCAGGCTTGGATGTGTGAAGGGGAAGGCTCCCTCTCTCCCTCTCCCTTTCCCCCACACCCAATCTATCAGCAAGACCTGCCATTTTCCACGTCTTTTTTTTTTAAATTGGATTTATTTATGTTTCTGTTTACTATTTTCCATGTCTTGACTGCCTCATCCCTTTCCATCTTTACTGCAATTGTGTAAGTTACTCCTTCGACACACATACACTGAAGGCCTGCTGTGTTCCAGGCATTGCTCTAGCGGCTGGGAGAACACAGCTGACAATGAAGCATGAACCACACGTTCTAGTGATTCTTCTGGCTCAGGCCACTTGTGAGAGCTTTCTCACTAACTGCCCCCTGCTTCCTCTTTTGCCCTCCCCTTCCAGACTCCCCTTAGTAGCCTAAAGGGTCTTTTAAAAATATCAGTACTGCCCTGTTTAAAAGCCTCCAATGTCTCCCTATCAATTAAAACACCAGGGTCTCCTAGGCTGCAGGGCGGCTGTGTGCCTCCGTACATTGTCGGTCTCTTCTCACATCTCGTTTGTTCCTCACAGGCACACCAGCCTTGCAGACTCCCTCAAGTATATTAAGGCCTTTTCTCTCTTCAGAGCTTTCAATCGGCTCTTATTTCCTCCAAAAACAGGGGCTTTCAATTTTTTTTTAAACAATTCCCAGTTAGAAATGCATTTTGTATCATGAACCGGTAAGTACATCAACCTCTACATTAAGGTAACATTAGTTTTATATGATCATACTTCCGGTACTTTCTATGCCTTTAAAAAAAAAAAAAAAAAAAAAAAACTAGTCAAGACCCACTAACCTGCAGTTTGAAACCATTTCTCCCTCTGCTTTTTAAGTGGCCGAACCTTTCTTCAACTGTCTATCTACATGTTAGCCACTCACAGGGAGTTTCTCCGGACACCTGATCTAAACCAGGTTCCTGATTTAGGTTACTTTTCATCTGAGTCTCTTGTCCCGTCCCTTTCACAGCACGTGTCAGAGTTATAATTACATTTTTCTCCGATGAGACTTGCTCATTGTCTCGCATACAACATTGCTAGCTTTTGAAGGCAGGGACTTGGTCTGCTTTGTTCTCCATTGTATGCCCAGCATTTGGTTCAGTGATTAGCATTAGACTAGAATACACATATTCATTGACTGACTGACTGTTGAGGTTTGGATTTTAAAGCAAGCCTCTCCCATGAAAGGAATCAGTGCTCCCTGGAGAAACGGCTGATTCCAGAGCTGAGGCAAGAAATATACGATGCCAGAAAGTAATGCCCAAAAATGAAAGGATGGGGCACAGGAGCCAACCTGAAAGACCTCCCAATGTCCAAAGCTGGAACAATTTAAGCAACAAATTAAACAACCTACTGTCACATTACAACCCTAAGCATTAAATAAATATCCACAAGAGTTCATACTGATATAAATGGTTGACTGAAAAAACACATGAGGGAGAAGAGATTAAATCATCCTTACAGAAAAATTTCAAATAATTTATATAATTGATTTACCCTACCATCCAGGAGGTAGAGCTTATTTCTCCCCACTTCATCCCCACCCCCTTGAGGGGGGGAGGTGCTGCACTGAGTGGCTTGCTTCTAAACAACAGAATAGGAAATGGAGAACAAAGTAACTTTACTCTGGAGAAAGCTGGTGAACAGTACCTGGGCCACTGACTGATTTCACCACTTATGTCACGTGCATAGCATGTACCTCCTGATAGGATGTGATGAGAAGGGTATTTCATCTCTGTGGACTTTCCTTAACGCTGATGCAAGCATAAAAACCAGCATTAGACAAACCCAAATAGAGGGACATTTTACAAAATACCTCTCTATTGCTCAAATCTGTGATAACTTCATGAAAACCCAGACTAGAAACTGTCAAAGACCACAGGGATTGAGGAGACATGACAACTACACGCAATGTGGTATCCTAGATGAAACCCTGGAACAGAAAAAGGAAATTAGTGGGAAACCGAAGGAAATCTGAATAATAGGGATACCATGTTTTTCGGAAAACAAGACCTCGCCGGACAGTCAGCGCTAATGCGTCTTTTGGAGCAAAAATTAATATAAGACCCAGTCTTATATAAGATCGGGTTTTAAATATAATAATATAATATAATATAATATAATATAATATAATATAATATAATATAATATAATATAATACAATATAATACAGGGTCTTATATAATATACTATAAGACCAGGTCTTATATTAATTTTTCTCCAAAAGACATGCTAGATGATTGTCCGGCTAGGTCTTATTTTCAGGAAAACACTGTAGTAAATGTTCAAAAGTGTGTGTTGAATAGATGAGTGGCTGTTAAATGGACGAGGTCTTGCTAACTTCACCTGAATTCCAGAACTGCCGTAATAAATTTAGGTCTCCCAGGTGCCTACTGGATTTTCATTTTTGTACATGGTGATGACAGTGCTGGCATCCTCAGAGGTCTTCTGGAAAACGTGCGGATGTTAGCATCGGTTTTGAATGGCCCTGATGTTCATCCATGGGCCCTGCTGTGATAGGACATGAGCTTAGTTCCCTGAATTATTTCTTGATGGTATTAAAGGATAGGTGTGCTTATCAGCAAGAATGAATGGCATTTACTGCTTTATTCTAGTGTCCTGTTAAACCCAGCAGGGGTTCAGCACTGTGGGAATGGATAGTCAGCAGGGGCTTCAAGTTTTCCTTAGGGTCTGGATATGATCTGGGGAAGCATAAGAAGACAGTGTAGAGGGCATTGAATTTTCCTGCAGACATCTGGCATTCCTCCTCACTGGTCCTAAATACTCAATATATTCACTTGCATATAACCTTGTTTATGAAACAAATTCAAACTTTGGGAAAATCATACAAATTATGCACCTATTAACAAAAATAGGGTAGACTGTGTATTAATATGTGTATTACAGACAATACTATGAAGGTTACCAGAGGAGAAAAGGGGTGCGGGGAGGATGAAGAGGGTAAAGGGGGTCAAATATATGGTGACGGAGGGAGGCTAGACTTTGGGTGGTGAGCACACGATGTGATACATAGATGATGAACAATTGTACACTTGAAACATGTTATTGACCAATATCATTTCACTAAATTTAATAAAAACTAGGTGTATTAATATGAAATAGTCTCCAAAATATATAAAAAGAAAAAGGGAATTACAGAGCAGAGTATATATGTCACTATCTTGTATGTGGGGTGTGTCTCACACAGGTATTACACATACTAGCTGCTCTCTGAAATACACACGAGAAACTGGTGAACAGAGGGAGTTCTGTGAAAGAGGCACAGGAGAGAGGAAACTTTCACTATACACTCTTGGAACCTTTTGATTTTTATACAACGTATTTGAAACTTTAAAAAAAAAAACTTTAAAAAATGACTCCGGGGGAAGGAAAACTTGATTTTTGGCTTTTTCCGATTTAGACTTGGATCATCTTTGAGCGTTTTGCTCTCTGCAGGATCTTTAACATATTGGGTGATAGACAGGTAGGCAGCTCTGCCTGTTAGGATCTTGTTTTTAACATCTTCAGTTGAGGCTTTACATGAAGTGACAGGCATACACTGATGGGATTGAAAAAGGAAGAAACGTATTCTTCATAATTTATGTGTTCTAAACTAGGAATTAATTTTAAAAATAAATCCTATAGTCATTCTATAAATAGCACACTCGTATTACATTGTGGTTTTCTGTTAAAAAGCGTTATCTTGTTCCCTGTAAACGTATAGAAATCATCTCTAGACGATTAATAATGAGTCATACTACTACCCTAAAAACATTTGCAGAAAAGATTTCTCAAGTCCCTTTGAATTAACACACAATAGATACCTCAAATAAATAAATGATCATAATTTACTATAAATATTTCGTCAAGATCACATTCAGCTTTTAAGCAATTTTCTGTTTTCTTACGTTCCAAAACAACATGGTTTCAAGATAATTTTTTAGTTCTCAGGGAATGTAAGTTAACACATAAGATTTTTGTGTTACTTAAAACTAGAATGAATTTGCTAGAAGATATATTCTGTCACATTTCAGCTAACTGCGGGAGAAAAGATTTTCAATTTTTCTTGCATCGATTTCACTGCAAGGTGAACCCAAATGTAAAACATTTACATTCAGCTGTCACATAAACAAGGATGGGAAGACCTAAAACCTAAAGTAGCAACATGTGTGTTGGAAATGCAGAATTTCAGGCTCAGTCCCACCTACTCATGACTATCTGCATTTAAACAAGAGCCCAGGCGGTGATTCCTACGCCTGTTAAAAGTTGGAGAAGCTCTGGGCTAAGAAACCTTAATTATGTTCAAATTCAGGGTATACTCTAGTGAACACCGTATATAATCTTTAGCAATAAAAACTATGTGACTGTTTTTGAAAACAATCAGTCACACTTACCAGGAATGACTATAATAATCCTTGCTCCCACCTGCTCCTCTTACTTGGGAAACATCCTTCTATGGGGTGGCCAGTTAGCTCAGTGGGTTAGAGCGTGGTGCTGATGGCACCAAGGTTGCCAGTTTGATCCCCACATGGGCCACTGTGAGCTGCGCCCTCCTTAAAAAAAACAAAACAAAAATCCCCTCCATTCCTCCTAGATCATCTATTACCCCTCCCCTCAAAACGGTCAGATTTTTTCCACTGGTTCCTTCCCCTTCACCAATGAACACACAGAGGTCTCCCTTATGCGTAAAACAGACACCCCCCCCCCACACACACACACACTTTCTCTCCACCATGCTAACAGCTCCACTACAGTGATTTGTTTTTTTCTTCCATCACTAATTTTCTCAATAGTCTGCATGCAATCTGACAGCTATTGACCAGAATCAGCTCTCTTGAAGGTCCCAAGTATTTAACTGCCAAATCCAATGGCCTGGTCTCTGCTACTTCCCTATATTCCTCTGCAGTTTATGAGTTCTTTCTTTAGCACTGTTGTCTCTGGCATCTGCCATTCTTCTTCTTCTTGTTCCCTAAGCATGGGCTTTCCCCTCAGCTTAGCCCAAGGTCTTCTCTTTCTACTGTGGGGGCTAAAAAAAAAAAAAAATTTAATAATTTTCCTCCCATTTTCTGAGTTCTTCTAGCTGGGCTAATAATCAAATTGGCAGAGACAGATTAACAGGAGAAAATCAAATGTTTAATTTGATTTTGCATGCACATGGGAAATTCACATAAACATAAAAACTCCAGACAGTGAGGCAACACTGGGTATACATGTCATCTTGGACAAAGGAGAAGAGCTTACGGGGGTGGGGTATTAGATTTCAGAGGTGAGAATGGGCGAGAAACAGGTGGCTGAGGAAGAACTGAATATACATGGCAGGTGAATTTCTGCTGGGCACCTCAGAAACAACGAGACATGGGGTATCTAGCTAACAGGCCCCTGCCTGAAGCCCTTTTATTTACCACACTTAATTTAAATTAGCTTAAGACAACATCCTAAGATTTCCTTCCTGGAGTAGGCCTTTCCGTCTGAATCTCTTGGACAGGAAAGGGGGGAGAGTCAAATGTTCTTTCTGAGTCTTTTCGTTTCTTAATAACCAGCTTAAAAATCAATATCCTAAAAGGCAGCTTCAGGGTGGCAAAACTTTGGTCCCCTTCACTGCTCTATACGTTTGCTATGTGTTCTCTCACTCCCTCCACCCTCCTCCTGCTTCAAAGTTCATTTCCACGCAGAAAACTTCCCAGACAGTATCTTCTGCACTAGTCTCTGGACCTACAACGGTTCAATTTTGTTTTCATTCGTTTACTATCTTACTGAGAGCCTCTGATGTGCTAGTGCACTGTGCCAGACACTGGAGAACAAAGCAGACCCATCCCTGCCTTCGGGGAACTTACAGCCTGTCAGGTAACATCCATAGGGAACAATTAACACGAGTGAGATAAATACTGAGCACAAGTACAGAGTGATCTAGGGGAAGGTAGAACCAAATCTAGTTCAGGAGGTAGGGTTTTCAGATAAAATATAAGACATCCAGTTAAAGTTGAATTTCGGATATACCACAAATTCTTTCTAGTGTAAGTATGCCCAAATATTGCATGGGATATACTTATACTAAAAAAAAAAAAAGATGTCTTATTCATCTGAAATTCAGCTTTAACTAGGAGCCTTATATTTTTATCTACTACATCTGGCAACCCTACCAAAAAGGGATTGGTCAGTTGGAAAGTCCTGAGGAATTAAAAAGGATGAGTAGGAATTAGCAAGCAAAAGAGGGTGGTAGGAGAGGGGAGACATTCCAGAGAGAGTTTATGAGAACTTCACGCTTTGGGGTATCTGAAAGAGACAGCACAGTTGGGTTATGGAGAAAGGCAGAGTACGGGGGAATACATAGTAGGGGGAAGCCAGATCTTGCAAAGCTTGTATTACGGTAAGGATCTGAAGTACCCTAAAAACAACTGGAAGCCATTTACAGATTTCAAGCAGAGGACAAAATGGACCTCAGATGATTCTGGTACCAATTTCAGTGTGGAGTGGGGATTGCCCACACCACTACCGAGCAGTTCTCTGGAGGTTAAGAGTTCAGTCCCACAACACTGCCCCCAACCAAGTTCACTTCAGATGCCAATTGCAAGCCCCGATTGTTGCCTGTGCTTCTGACCAACCAGCTACAGATTGGGAGTTCCCACAACCCCCCTCCTTGGGCTCACTTAATTTGTTAGAGCAGTTTACAAAACTCAGGAAAACATTTTACTTACTAGATTACCAGTTTGTTGTAAAAGGATGTAACTCAGGAACAGCCAGATGGAAGAGAGGCATAGGGCAAAGTGTGTGGGAAGGGGCACCACTCTCCCCAGTTTCCATGAATCCACTCACCCAGAAGTTTTCTGAACCCCATCCTTTTGGGGTTTTATTGAGAATTCAATTAAGGCATGACAGACTAAATCACTGGCCATCGGCAATTCATTGAACCTCTAGCCCCTCACTCCTCCCCAAAGGTCAGGGGGTGGCACTGAAGGTTCCAATCCTCTAACCACATAGTTGGTTCTCCTGGCAACCAGCCCCCCATCCTTAGGTGCTCTCCCAAAGTCATCTCATTCAAATAGCAACAGACACCTTGACTGCTCTCATCACTAGGAAATTCCAAGGGTTTTAAGAGCTCTGTGCCAGAAACAGGGTAAAGACCAAATATATATTTCGTATTATAAATCACAACATCACAGGACCTACGCTGAAGTTTTAAATGATCTTTCTGGCTGCCAGATGGAGAAAGGAATTGAAGGGGCAGGAATGGATGTAGGAACTCCGTTTCTGAGGCTACTGTGATAAGTCAAGAGATATTAGTGACTTGATCATGACAGCTTTCTCTGAACTGCCCTATTAGCTGCCACCAGAGCCATCGTCTGAAAAGGTTGCTCTGAACATACACATATGATTTAACTATTAAAAATAGTCAGTGGCTCTGATTGCACACTAAATATAAAATCTCATCTACTTAACCTGGTACTCAAGGCTTTCTACAATCTTGTCAGAACAGAGTATCTCCTATCTTATCTTTCCTTCTCTCCTGCAGTGATGTAGGTTCCAGTTCCATCGGGCAAACTTTTCTCCGAGCTTTAACTCATAGGGCTCTCTCTCCCTGGCTGTCATTCACTTTCTTTCCCTCTTTTCCCAACTTCTTGAAGTATGTCTTCAAGCCCCAGTTAGAAAGCCTCTTCAAAGAAGCTTTTCCAAACCTACTCAGAAGTTACAGAAACATACACATTCAACAAATATTTAATAAGGTCCTGTGATGTGTCAGGCACTGTTAGAAATATGGGAATAAAGAGAAGAATGTCTCTGCCCTCATGGAGTTCATATTCTATGGAGACCAAAAGTTAAGTCAAGGCAACGGCAGGAAGTGGGGAAGAGTGTGGACGGTGGGCTTATTCTGCCTGGGTTTAAATCCTGGTTCTGATGCTAGTAAATTTTTCTGTGCCTCAGTTTCCCCATGGGGATAATATGAGTAACTCCCATATAGTTCTGAAATTAAGTAACTTAACACTTGAAAAGCACTTAGAACTGTGCCTGGGGCATTGTAAACATTCAATAACTGTCAATTATATAGTGACAGAGTGTGGAGTCCCGGGGGTGGGGGTGGGGGAGTATGACCTTACCCATATTCAAGTGACAACATGGGCCGGTACAGACATAATAGAGTAACAAAGGTGGAGAGTGATGCGATCAGAAGTAGGGACCAGATGAAGCACAAATTGGGAAGGATCTTAGATCTGTTTTGGGTGGAATGGCGACACTGGAACATTTTGATCAAAGGACTGCCATGGGGCCACTTAGGCTTTAAGGACACTATATCTTGAAGAGAAGACTGGGGCACAAGAATGGAAACAGGGAGACCAGGTGAGAGGATACTATAGTAGTCCAGGTGAGGTCATGGTTGCTTAGACTTAGGTGGTAACAGTGCAAGAGGTAAGAAGTGAACATACCCAGGGTATATTTTAAGGTAGAATCATTTGAACTTGCTGATGGATTACATACGGTTGTGGAAAGTAAAGAGGAATTAAAGATAACTAGGCTAGAAATAAAAAATAGTAGGCGTTGACGCTAGGTAGAATTGATTAAATAGGAAAGAGTGGGAGAGGTACAGATTTGAAAAGTCAAGTTCTGCTTTGACCAAATAAAATTTAAACTATTAGACATCTGAGATGGATGGCAAGTAGGTGGCTGGGTAGAAGTCTAGCTCAGGAGAGAAATTAATATTGGAGATACTATTGGACATTTCAACATTTAGGAGTGGAGAAGAATCGTTGATGGAAACCGAGAGAGGGGCTGAAGTAGGAGGAAAACCAGGAGGGTGTGGTCTCCAGTGAAGAAAGTGTTTCAAGACTGAAGGTGTGATCAACTGTCAAATGCTTCTGAGAGGTCAAGCAAGGTACCATTTATTAGCTAAAAGTAAATCGTTCTCAGCTCTATTTTTCTCATAGTGCTTTGTTTGTACCTTTCTCATTGCAATTTTCAACTATTACGTTGTATAGTTATTTTTGTCTTCTCTCCTCTAATGGAGGATCCTTAAGGTCAGTGAACACGTTTTGTTTCTCCCAGGACATACACTACCCTATTTGCTCAATAAACGTATGAATAGATGAATTATTTGGAATGCTATAAAATCTAGGAGAATATACCTAACAGAGAAGCTGAAATTAGAGCGTTTTACTAAGATGTCCTGAACATTTTCCTTTAATACTTATCTGTGGGCTTTGTTCTGCTTAGAAGGAAAGACATTCACCATGCATCTATTAGACTACTGCTAACTACAACCTACCTGGCATTTCTATGTTTGCACTCTAGTGTTTCATGTAGGGTGCAGTTCAAAAGTAACAGCTTTTACTTGATTTGCATATATATGTATGCATATATATTGCATACATATATATAGATAGATATAGATATATCTATCTATATATATACACCGTTTTCCTGAAAATAAGACCTAGCCAGCCAATCAGCTCTAATGTGTCTTTTGGAGCAAAAATTAATATAAGACCCGGTCTTACATTATAGTAAAATAAGACCGGGTCTTATATTAATTATTGCTCCAAAAGACGCAGTAGAGCTGATTGTCCGGCTAGGTCTTATTTTGGGGGAAACACGGTATATATGTATTTTATATAAAATTTCTTCCCAACTTGACTATCTCTCATCTAAAGTTGGCTCCAGTTGATAACTTCAGAGGTTATCAGGAACTTTCTCTGTCACACAATATTACGGCACATCAGAGACATCAGACTATGTTGACATTTCATATTACATGGTAATTAATTTCAAAACCATGACAAAAGGAGCTATAGAAATATAGGCAATAGGAATGACCAAATTCTTAAGGGAAGTGTGGTTGAGATGCCATACCCAGAAAAAGGCTAGTCAGGGCACGACATTTTTCCCCAGGCCTGCACACAACCAATCAGATACAGTTAATAGGTCAGTTACTGTCTCCGGAAAAGAAAGCTAAAACACAAGAGTTCTGAGTAACAAGAATATCAACATCCAAGTTTCGGACGTCAGCTTTCAGAAACATAACTTGTTATTTGGAAAATGTGCTGGAGACAACTTCACCAAGTCGTCACATCCCAAACAAGTACAGTATCTGCCTAGAGATCAGAAATGTCTGCCACATGTGCCACATAAAACCACCCATCTGTGAAGGCAGCCTCTCTCTTGGCCTTTTTGGGCTCCTGGTGATTTTCCTAGAATACCACATTTCCACTCCATGGCTCTTTTGGCTAGCTTTATGGTGGCTCCCTGGGAATAACTATTCATCTTTGATTCCTATTTTCTCTCATACCTAAGGGCTAAGAAGGGTCTTTTCTCCAATCTAGTGCCCACGTGCCTTAGTGTTTGTATTTGTAGATGTTTTGTAAGGAGAACTTATGGTTCCCAGTACGTTTACTAAATTTGACTCTGAATATGCCCTGTCAAATTATAGCATGGCTGAGTAGCCAGACTATCCACCCAATACTGGCATCATGAGTTCTCAATTATTATATCCCCTGCACAAAGTTTGTCATTGTATTGGGTACCCACAATACACTTTGTGAACGCATTTCAAGAGTGACACTGACAAAATGGGACAGAGCTGGAGGACGGAATGAACGGGCCAGAGATATTTTGCTTGGAGTCAGAAGCTTGAGAGCTTCTCTCAAATAGAGTTGTCAGAAACGGAGGGATTAAGCCTTATGCTGTAAGTTCTGGGTCGTTAGGATCTAATGATTCAATGTAGCATTTCCCAAACTACAGTTCAATATGACTTGGTACTAAGGGGGAAACTACTACAATCACGACAGTTTGGGAAATGCCAGGTATCTTAATCTTAGAACTTTCCAAAGCCTTTGATATATCAATGTGCTTTCGACTCTAAAAGGCAGATACACTACACAGCTTTTTCTAAACTTTTATTCAACAAATACTTAGTACAGTCCAGTATGTTCCAGGCACAGTGCTAGGTCATGGGAATACAATACTGAGTTAAACAGACGTGGTCTCTGCTCTTACGGAGCTTATGCTCAGTGTGAGAAACAAATACCTTACAAATACTTATTATAAACCCCAGTAAATATTATGAAGGAAAAGTTCACCAGCATTTTCTAAGTAATAACACAAAGGAGATGTCTCTTCCACTCGATATAAAAGATTGGAACCCAAACATTTCTCTTAAAGCTTTTCGTGAGCATGCTTCTACAATTCTTAGTTTGAATAACCTTGCTCATATGTCAAAGATATTTTCCTTGCTAAAAATGCATTACATTTTCAGAAGTAAAGACTGGAGGCAAAAGCAAGACACAAACCACTCATTTATGAAAAGGTCAGAATTAATAAATACCTCCAGATGCCTGATGAGAATAGCTCCAGCTTTAGGGGCTGCTTAAATTAGAGTGATGGTGAAACAGAAGCTCTGCACTGTGGTCTAGGCTGCAACCAAAATGAATGGGGTCTGACGCAAGGATCTGATCCACAGTGGTTCCTACTGAAAGCAGATTTGAGTAAGCAAGTCTTCATCAGTAATGCAACCTCGAACCAACTGCACTGGGTATATTAATTTCTAAACGACAAGCTTCTTCCTATTTTTATAGCTGGTATTTTTAACAGGAAAATACGATTCCAAAGTGTCATCAAATAATCTTGAGCTTTTTCTTCTTTTTATGCACATTTGCAAAGAACCAAGTATGTGCTAGATGTACCACAAAGAATGGGGAAAAATAACGAGGAAAAAGCCTGGTTGTGTTTTATTTCTCCTTGTGATGTGGGGGTGGGTTCACTACGGAGGGAATGCAAATTAATCACTTTCAGAAGAAAGCAACTCGTATGTCAAAGCATGCTGGCATTTAGAAATCTTCAGATTTGTCTTTATCTCAATGTTGGCCAGTCTAGCACAGTATCAGTTAACAAAACTTAGTATTTGAAAACCTAAACACTTAATGAACCACCTAAATGACCTAAAAATTGAGTCCCTTTTCCTCTGTGGTTACTATAGCATGCCTACTACATTCCACAGTATCACATTTGCTAATAAGTGTGGAGAATCAAATTTGTAATTCACGTTTGAGAGAATTTAAAGGATTCTTTTGTCAAATAAAGCTATTTGGAAATAAAATTTTATAATTACAGTATCTTTTAATCTCAAATTATCTGAAAAAAGGCGTGCCTCTCTCCTCTCCTCCCCAGCATCCTCATGGGTAAGTTGTAATATTTTAGACCCGATGACTATAATTAGAAAACATGTAAGAGGCTGATAGAACTCAAAAGAGATAAGTATTTTGACTGATTCCACCCTAGTGATTGACTATGAATGGAATTGACTATTGAAGGAGACCAACGTTTTGCCACTCTAAAGCTGCCTTTTGGGATATAAATTTTAAGCTGGTTATTAAGAAACAAAAGGCTCAGAAAGAAACTTTGACTCTCCCCGCTTTCCTAAGAGATTCAGATGGAAAGGCAGGCTCCAGGCAGAGAAACTTAGCATAATCACCTTAAGCATTAGGATAGGAGGGATCCAAGCAAGGTCCATTTAATAGCTGCCGAGTTCCATTGTTTCTGGGTTGCCAAGCAAAAATTTCCCTGCCAAGTATATTCCTCTTCCTCAACTGTAAACTACTTCCTTGAAAATTTCAGACCCCTTAATCCCTGTTCTTCTGTGTCCAAATGACACACACACCCAATTTTCCCTATCTTTGGAATTTTTGTGCTTATGGGTATCCCCTGTGTACACGTATTAAAAGTTTTATTTTCTGGTTAATCTGTCTCTGTTAATCTGATTATTAGCCCTGCTAGAACTTAGAAGGTGGGAGGAAAAGTATTATTGTTTAGCCCCCACACTATAAATATTGTCACACTTGATCTTCCCCCCACCATCCCCCAAGATTCCACACTTTTACTTCAACTATGTTAGCACTTCTAACAGGAAACCCGACTTACCTCAGATCTAAATATCAACAGTACGATAAATAAAAAGTGAGCCTGTCATTCTCTGGCATGACCCACATAACTCAAATTTCTGAAAATTTAAAGGAAAGGTTACCTTATGTAGCCTATAAAAATAAACATGCCCTAGAAAAAGAACCATTAAAAATGACTGTCACTCAATATCAAATCTCGTATATTGTTTTCTTACCAATTCCTACCTAGGTGCCAGTGAATGAGGGCAGGGGGGTAAACATAATTGGACCAGTCCATTCATGGTTCGCTTCAGACTGACTGGTCTACACATCATACGGTCTACACATCCCCATGCTGTAAAGAACGGTAGGTCAATTTTATTCAGTTATGATCAGGCTACTCTGGGTGTCTAGATACATATGAGTAAGCTGCTCATTAACTGAATTCTATTTATGATTAGAACTAAGATCATCTGAATGCAAAACATTATGAAGGGCAAACAAGCAATGATTTCCTTCATTTAAGCTGAACTTATTCCTTCCTAGTTAACGCCAATAATTTTAAAACATATTTTAATTTTCTTGGGGGAGTGGGGGGGTTGTCACTACCAAGGATGAGTTAAATAAGCATATAGAGATTTAACGACTTCCCCAATTTTCTTTCATATGTTCCCCTTTATCCCTCATAGTGTTTATTTCTTAGAAAAACTTTTATGACTGGTGTAAGGCTAAGGACATTTTAATGACTTCTCCAATAGGTAACTTGCTTTATATAAATTTCATTCTGACCTCTAAAAATAAAGACAGACACAAAATTTATTTAATTTTTTAATAAACCATAAAATTTAAATATTCAAATAAAAAGAAACAAAAATAGATATTTAAGCCAGTACTAATTTCTGTTTCCATTCTTCCTCTGCGTATCGGAGGCTTGACTTACCTGGGATTAGAGTAATACAGTTACGATGCTGGTATAATAATAAGTAAAAATGGGCAATGGCTTGACAAAATTTACTTGCAAATCTGGAAGTAAAGATCATCAGTAGCTCACGTGAGCCCACTGCAGAGTCCTCACAAGGGTCTATCAGTGGAAAGGTCTGGCTTACCATTCTTACCACACTTTCTTCTTCACAGCTCAGCACTCCCTGGCATTTTGATCCTTTCGCTCACTGAAGCTCACTTCAGTCTGTCAAAACAGCAAGGGGGAAAATCCCCAAACTGAATAGATGAATAAACACTTTTAATGTGAACAATCATATTCAGATCAACCTCTTTTGTAAAAATACAAGTCAGTGGGTTTTTATCCGTAAGTAACTCAAATATTATTTTTTCTGCCTGTACTAAAATGGCACTTTTCATTTGATTGACATTAGACCAGTGATTTGCTATTTGTTCCTATTTTTTGGGATCACATCAGTACCCTGCTTTTCTTTTTGGATTGAGCATTATACTTTCCATTCCAGAATATCTGATCTTTGACTAACTTTATCTTATTCTGTGAGTATCTGCTATTAATCAGTGAAAATCACAGAAATGTGATTTTTATTCCCTTTTATTCTTCAGTCTAAAACCATTTCTGTATGATACTCTGTCTTTAGCATACCCAAGTGGGTAGACATTCAATATGGACAGCAAGCTAGCTTACAAGAAACAAAGTGCGATGCACAAATACTTTCAGCTGGTAGAATCCCGGCAGTGCGGGACTCAAGTGCAGCAAAACTTTCCTTAGATTGAGTAAGAATCCAGTAACCTCTGAATATTTTTGGTAAAGTAAGGAAAAGCTACTGCAATCAAGAGATGGGTAATCTTCAGACTTCAAAGACTGGCTGCCAGGGACCACAGTGAAATAGTAGATGTGAAGCCAGTGAAAAACAGTAGCTTGGGAAGGAATGGGTTTTTCCAAAAATGCAAAATTATCCTATCCAGATGCTTAGCATACTATGATCTGACAGGTTTACAAGGGCCAAAGAGCAATGAGAATAACATTATTTATACCTTTAGTGTGTGAAGAACACAGATTTAAAAACTGGCAGCTAGAAATTCTATGGTAGCTCCTGAGACAAGTTATCCTATGCTCTACATTCATTCCATGCTGACGATGACCAGTCTGAACGGTAACACAGAGGAAAAACAGTGATCTACTGTATGTGTGTCAGAAAGTACTGGAAAAGTGACAAAACTGTATGTTATTAAATGACAAAACATATTCTGAAGCTTTATTTAAAAATCTCTCACTGTTCATTATCAAAGTTACAAGATTGTTTGCATACCAACAGACAGACTGTAAACATAGGAAATTTTCATTAAGGAAAGATGGGTTTACTGTAATTTGATCTTTTACAAAAAATTACTGCAAGTTATTGATAACAGAATTTCTCTTTTACTTTCTTAAGTCTAATTCTCTTGAAAATTAAACCAATGTTTCCATTCCTTCAAGCTAAAGTTCAACCATGGTCACCTTAGGAAATACCCCTGTTTATTTGTTAATCAGAAATACAAATTGAGTGGCACATATTTCCATTTTCTTCTTAGGCCAAAGGTTTCAGCTTCGTTATATTTTACAAGAAAACAGAAGACTTGCAGTGGTCCTGTCAAGTCTTTCATGTTGCAGATGAGGTTTAATGACGGCAGTGGAGGAAAGCAGTGGTGATGCAAAGTACGACCAGCCCAAGTGCCTTATCAGACATGGAATCTTTTTCCTGTTTGGCTTGCAGCAGTGTTTCTGGTCAGGTTACCTCCACCAAACCTGACTAAAGCAGAAGGGTGACATGCTCCGGTAAATCCTGTTTAAGGGTGATTCCATTCAAGCAAATGGTTGATCCTTCAATCTGTTGGTTGTGGGACGATACTAATATGAAGAAAATTATCCGGGTAGCTCAGATGTTCACTCAGCCACTGCAGAGGTGTTTCCAACATTGGCTCAATTCCATGAATCATCACTTGATTCTTTTTTTCCCCATCTATTCCAACAAAGAAATCCAATAATAATCAGTAAGACTCAAAACAGTTGAAGAAAAAATAATCTGCTGCCTTGGGAGAATCCTTAGTGAATTAAATGGATTTTATACCTTTAACAGGTTAAACCTGGTTTGTTTCCTGAGCAGGAAATGTGGACATGGAGAAAGTTCAAATGTTGCAATATGTATCACCCAAAACAGAAACCTGAGGGTTACAATGAATTCTGATAAAAATGCTGTTGCTATATGTGAAAGTATTCATTCTTTCTTAATTACTGTGCTTACCTAAGACTGACGTTAATGAAACTATAGTGGAGAAAACAGCCCATCGTACCCACTGACCAAAATTTATTTTAAACATTAAAAACTGTACTATACGGCAATTAAAAATGACAGGTATGTGAAGTAGGTCAATACATATTTAAAATATAAGAAATAGAAAGGTGAGTAGAAATCATCAAGCATAAGATCAGTGTTTAGGAAGATGTTTAATAAAACTGATGGGAGCTATAGGTGAATTTTCAGTAAAGCTGTTCAAATGTGTATCAAAAAGTTTTAGACACTATTAGAGTAAGAGTTAAAGTTTTCATGAGAAAGAACTAAGAGTCTGACTCAGGGATTTCTGCTTTAGAGTCATGAAACCTGACAGATTTTTGTTAACACCAACTCCCTAATTAAAAGGGTGCTATAATAAGTCACACTTTTCTTTTAAATTCAAAATTGTATCACAAATTAAATTTCAAGTTAGTTTTGTGTCTTTTAAGATTTTGGTGTCATGTACTGACAATCTTCAAAGTAAACAGAAGTACCCTTGGTTGCTGTAGGAAAACAAAGACAGCAAAATCAAACTCCTCTTTTGGAAAGGACCAAAAAAAGAACCTTCAAGAAACTTTGTGTCACTCCATTAGCACAATTCTTGGTCTCTTTTAGTCTCTTCAAAATACAATGTCTAAACCTCTCAGCTTCCTGGAGACAGAAGGCAACAAGGAAACAGAATTCATGGAACTATATTATATGAGAGGGAAATACCCTACTTTCCCCCCTTTTTGCTCTGTTTGAAATGACTTTTGCATCTCTAGTGCTCTAATGTCTAGGCAAAATGGGCTGATGATGTATGCTGATACTGGCTTGGTTGGAACCTGAAACAAGAGACCCTTTTAAGAAATATTTAAACTCCCCATTAGAAGCAGCACAGTCCTGGGAGGTAACAGTCACAGACAGACAATAAGGAGGACACAAAAACATTACAGAGAATTGCTAAAAAAAAAAATGCCAAAAATAAAAACCTAACAAAGTATCAATCTCAGAGAGAGCCAAATAAAAGTCCCAAACAAACCCCTCAATCACTGTCATAGTTAAAAACAATTTTAGAAAAAGGTATCACCCCATAATACTACTAACCTGAAAAATGCTTTCATGTTTTGTCTGCCAATCGTGCATCTATACATGCTTTTTACAGTTGTGATCACAGTGTTAATACAACGAGGGTTTTTTTCTAATGAGTATCATCTATAAATAAAAGATTAAGTTTTATACAGAGTATTATAGAAAACGGGGTATTAGTACTTTGAGAAGACTCTGAAATGTTGGTATTCAAATGGATAAACCCTCCGCTATCTGGCATGATTCATTCTTCATCAGTTCTACACTGCCAAATTTTACTGTATTAAATCTTTCTTAGAATATTTGAAAACATTTCCGGTGTAGTTCTCTTTATATTCTTATTATATATTTCTTTGAAATACTTTAATATTCTCAGAATCTTCCTCCTACTTACTTAGCACTGAGTCAAAAAATGAAAGAGCAGTGGTGTAAGAGTAAAAGTTCCTTATCTGTAAAGTTTTTCCCTAAGCCAGAGACCCTTTTGGATATTCTGAAACTGGGTTAGATGAAACAAGTCACAACTCAGTATCCAAAATACTATACCTAAAGAGGTATTTAAATGTGGGAGCAAATACATTATGGCAAACTCATGCACAGTGTGTTTGAAAGGCAAAAGGCCAACCCTGTTACACAAAGGGACAGAATTATACAATAGAAGTTGAAGAACACAAGCGATTCCAACACTGTATAGCAAACCCAATAAAGCACATTATCAGAAACCTGAATAGGCAGCACTGATTCTGTGCTTTAAATTGGGGCCACTTTGAACCTGCGACGTGAAAGTGTCACTAAATTTAGACAACGAAGGAAGTGGATCTGGGACTGTCATATCCTTCAATACGACAGTTTCAGATTTTAATTATTTTGTCACTGCCTACATTGGTCCAAATATTTCACTTGTGTATATTTATCTTTTTTATTTCCTGACTTGCTCCAACAACACACTGTCACCAGAAGGATTCTTAGAATGGGGCAGCAGTGTCCTTGGAACTATTAACTTAAGTTTCTCTTATTCCTCACTGTCCCCCAGTTCCTAGCATAGTGCCAGATACTTAGTAATTAGTCAATAAATGTTTTCAGAGCTTGGTAATTTTGCTGCTGGTAGAAGTCACTGCCAAAATAAATGTTTTGACAATGGCTTTTGATGGCTGGTACTACTATGTAGAAGAGCCCTACCTATAAAGACAGTTTTGGCTATTAAAAAAGCAAAAAATCAAAATGTTTCCAAATAAGCCAAGAAGTTTATATGCTATCACCTAAATTCATGGTACTGTGGGAGCTAAAAGAAAAAAAAAAATTAATACTTTTTTCCTCCCATCTTCTAAATTCTTCTAGCTAGGCTAATAATCACATTACCAGAGACAGATTAACACAAAAATTAACAGAGAAAACCACAATTTTAATACATGCGCACGGGGAATTCAGATAAGCATGAAAATTCCAAAGACAGTGAGGAAACATTGGGTATAGATATAATTTTGGACAAAAGAGAAAGGAGGGTGGGATATTAGATTTCAGGGGGCGATTTACAGACAGCTGAGGAAGAGGGGTACATACATGGCAGGAAAATTCTTGCTGGGCAGCTCAGAAACAACGGGACACGGGATATCTAGCTAACAGGCTTGGAGTGTTTCTTAAGGTGAGTAAGCCCAGGCTCCCTTCCCAAGGCAGGTTTTTCTGTCTGAATCTCTTGAGCAGGAAACAGGGGAGGGCCAAAAGTTCTTTCTGGATCTTATTTCTTAATGAACAGCTTAAAATCAATATCCTAAAAAGCACCTTCAGGAGGGCAAAATTTTGGTTCCCTGTTCACTACCTTAAATAACAACAAAGCACGACTATGCATTCTGGCAATATCAGAACAAAATGGAGCAGTGAAAAATTAGCTGGTTTCTTTTTCTACTAACTAAGTAGAAAGGAAACACTTGATGATATTGCTAAAGTAAATCATGTTTTTGGTAAATATGTCTTTATGTCTCAAAATGGGAATCTAGAATTTAATAACTGGGAATAAGAAATAATGTCACTACAAAGCAAATGACTCAGGAGAAAAATGTTACTCCACACTTCACCCACTCAGAATTTTTAGAAGTTAGTTCGATGCTTTAAAGTAGGCAACCATTTGAGATAGTAATCAAGTGAACTAGTTCTATATGAAATTCTCTCAAACAGGGCAGGTTTTTGGGGTATTTAATTTTGATATAATTTCAAACTTATGGAAAAGTTGTAAGAATAGTATAAGAAATTCCCGTTCACGCAGATTCACCAATTGTTTACATTTTGCCCCATTTGTTTTTATCATTCTGTGTATACATAATTTTTCTGAATCATTTGAGAGTAAATTAGAAATGTTGAACCCTTTACCCTTAAATATTTTAGTGTGTACTATATTCTTTTATATAACCACAGTATAGTTATAAAAAAAAAAATGAACACTGATATTGAAGGGGTCCAAAGTTTTGTCACCCTAAAACTGCCTTTTGGGAATACTGATTTTAAGCTGGTTATTAAGAAACAAAAGAGATTCAGATGGAAAGACCTCTTCCAGGATAAAAATCTTAGCATATTTACCTTAGCCTAATGTGAATTAAACACGAGATATGAAGCCCCCAATCAGGGACACCCTTCCCACACACTCCATGGTCCCACTGTTCTCTGAGTTGCCCAGCAAGAATTTGTTTGGCACTGTATTGCTACTTGTTAATCGCTCATTTTCACTTTTAAAATCTAATACCCCTGTTCCCCGCTTTTCTCTTTTGTCCAAAATGACATATATACCCAAATTTGCCTCATTATCTTGGAATTTTCATGCTTATGTGAATTCTCCATGCATGTGTATTAAATTTTGATTTTCCCCTAAATCTGCTGTGTGTCTTTTGAATTATCTACCCAGCTAGAAGAACTCAGAAGGTGGGAGGAGAAGTATTTTTTAGGCCCTACAATATAATACTATTATGGAATCATTTCAAATTTTATCAACTATCCCAATTATTTTACTCCAGTGTAGGATATAGTCCAGGCATCATACATTGCACTTAATTCTCATTTCTCTATACTCTATAGACAGTTTGAAGCCTTTGACAATTACCTTGACAATTTTGAAGAGTACATGTCATTATTTTGTAGAATTTCCACAGCAAATTTTAAAACTAATTATTTTAACCCCTCTTGTAAATATAAAAATAGTAATTCATAAATACTTTGGGTTTGTGATTTAAGGAAAAGGATAGAAACAAATGTCAAAGACATGTATTTTCTTTAGGTAGAAATGGAATTCAATTCACTTAAAGAAATTATGTATCAACACAGAGACTATCACAACAAAATTTCACTTCTTATATTTATCTTCCTTGTAAGTCCAATTATTATGAAATAAAATATAAATGTATCGTATAATTTTCTATTATCACCAATAGTCTAGTAAAAAAAATGAATTCAGTTCTGAACTAGCATCTACTTTAAAGTGAGTATTTTTAGAGTTGTGGGACATTTTAAAGAAAACATATTCAGAAAGATTTTGGTTGTATGATTGCAATTTTTAAGAATTACATGTAAAATCAAAAAAGGAAAGAAAATTCACATTAGCCACGTAAGTCATTAATGAAAATTATGAACCCAAAACAATGGTTAACTTCTTATGTACATATAAAAAATGATGCATACACACATATTATACACACACACACACACACACACACACACAGAATATGATATACAATAATAGAAATGAGACATAAAGGAGAAAGGACCAGCTATGCACTGATAGTTAATACGGTGCTACTGAAAGACAGACGAACTGGGAGGTAGGAAATTTGAATTCCAATTCTGGTAATGAAGGGCTTTGGGCAGGCCTCCTATCTCTTTTAGGGTGTTTTTTTTACAAAATGAAGGTGTCTGTCTAGATCCATGGTTAGCAAATCAGGCTTATGATCAGAATAATTTGGAAGGTTCTTAAAAATACATAAGCTGGGCCCCCTCCATACTTTCTGAATCAATCCCTGGGGTAAAGTGTGTTTTAAAATGTCCCCTTGAATAAATCTTATGTGTGTAGAACTTTTCTTCAAACGAAACCTTATGCATATAACACAGGTGAGGCGGGGCAGCTCTGGTTGCTGTGGGACTGGCCCTGCCTGCCAATCCTCTGCTTACTGACATACGGCCCACGGTACTTTGATACAACTGTGTGGGTCAGTTTATAAACCACTGGTCTAGAATGAGGACACTAACATGGCTTCCAGTTCTAGTACATGAGTGTTTTATGCCTAAACAGCAACATATTTTAGAGTTAAAATCGGCATAATTCACTGTTTTGAATTAATAGGCAAATCACTCAACCTTCTGAGTCTGTTTCTACCTCTTATAGTGTAGATAAACAATTCTAATTTCCAAAGTTGCATGGAGGATTAAATGGGATATCCTAGGGTTTGGACATAGCAGGCATTCAAAAAGTGAGGGACTCTCTTTCTCATTCCTCCCTTCTGTTCACTCCCTAAAAAAATAACAGTGTCAAATATATTACTTACGAAGTGAAGACGGAAGATTAATTTTTAAAAGATCACGGTTTAGTAACAAAACAAACACTCATTGAAATTCGCTTCCTGCACAAAAAGTTATGGAAATGAGTTAACTGTCTTAGTACTAGACATATCAAAAGATACATAAAAAGCATAGATTCAATTATGTGATTGGCATGCAAAGGGCTGTAAGAATTTGGCCTCATGTTAATATACACTCTGCATTACTCAGCCCTAGTATTATGCAGTGTGGCATATAAATTTTATGAATGTGTTAAGGAAAAAAAAAAGATGAAAACAAAAATCCAAAGACTCAATCATTATGCAAACAAAATGAATGACATTTTCAAATATTCCTTAAGCATTATAAACCCTCTGGATTAAGCGAGCAGCACTTGATGAGCACATCATGCCAAGTCAATGAGCTCTATTGTACTATGATTATGTTGCTGAATAAGCCTTAGGTAAGGTTCTTATTTTTTTTAAAAAGATGAAAACATTCAGGTGTGGGGGGATTTCCAAAATCGTTGTCATACAATTTAAAAATATCATTGAGGACTCATAGTATGTGATGAATCTGTCTTTTAGAGATATCTGTTAGCAATAGCTCACAGCCTTCCCTAACCCAACCTGCATTTTAGTCCTTATATTTTAGCCAATTTTCAACAAGGAATATGACCTAAATGTCTTCAAAAACAGGTCACTTGACATTCTAGAGAGATGCATGAGTTTCATTCTTACTATTAAGACGTATAGTAAATATGTGAACTCTCTCTGAATTTAAAGGAAGCTAAAAAAAATGGCTGGTGTATCTTCATGAGAAAAGGCTTTTAATCAGAAAATTTCGGTTTAAATAATTTTTTTTTTAAGTTCATAATTGTGAATATGGAAATAATAGAAATTTAAGGCCACGTGTTATAACCACTGTGTTTAATCTTGTGGCTTCACATTTACATTTTATAATTCAGCAGAAAATTATTTCATTTGCTATTTTGGAATGTGTGATGCTGAAGGTAAAACTTCTAAAAATATACTTAATACTTCTGAAAAAGTTTCAAACAAATAAAGAGATGAGCTTTTTGATTACCACCAGTTTGAACAATTTTGTTCTGACAAATTCTTTAACCTCTGATATGTTCATTAGTAAAACGCCAACTAATTGAATCCATCGACATGAAAAACCACAGGCTGAAATTTGAAGTGCATACATCATGTTGAAGGATTCTGACTCAGCCTCAGCGGTAATAGTCAGTGAGGTGAGGTCAAAGGGGGTTAAACCAAGCCAGGATATAGCCAAAGGAATACATCAAACGCTGATTTTAAAAGGGCAATTAATCTTAGACAGAAATGCTTCCTGGGGAATGAGATCTCAATCTTAAGAGCACACTACATGATGTAGCAGTAAAAATGAACATATACAAGCTTACAGAGCTTTTATCCTGTGATCACAAACAGAAGGAGAGTGCTGTTTATCAAACCCATTTAAAAATACTTACATTAACTCCTTCCGGATCTATACTAACTTAGCAGTACAGGTCTTAATGAACATATAATATCACAGTTAATATATATATTTCTTTCGATGCATAAACTTTATATTTTTTATTATTTCTGCCCATAGTATTCCCAGAGCCTTGACTCTTAACATTTCATACAAGATTTTCAAAACATGTCCATGTTAATTCTTTCATTGACTTTTGTTTATAATCTTTCCATTTCTTACTGAGGAGAATATAAACCAAAATTTAAACTAAAAAAAAAATTACATATAATTAGTTGTAATTATAAATAGAACCCTGTATTAAGTGATTGTAAGACTGTCTTAATAAACTAAAAGCCTCCTGATAAGATAAAAATGTGGTAAAAGTTAGAAATTAAAATTTGCTCACTTAACCCACCCCAAAATAAAACTTCAAAAATATAGGTTCAAATGTTTGATCTGCTTTCATAAAATGAGCCAGTAATTCTAGTAGGGCGTAATAGAACCCATTAATACTTGTCAAGTATGAATTACAGAATACTTCAGAATTGTTTCATTTAAAATATAGGTGATAATTACACTGTTTATATATATGGCCAGACTGAGGCTGCACAGGACTTGTTTTAATGAAGAAATGAGTAGCTTTTAATCGCCTGCATGTGTTATTATTTTGTTAAAGGAATTTTGTTTTCAAGTGCTAACGATGAAATCTTAATCGTCTGTTCCCACTTTTAAAAAAGTCATGTTAATTCATTTAACTTCTTGAAATTTAGATAACAATAATTGAGGGAAATAAGATGCATCTTCTGACAGATCCAGTAATCTCATCTTCATTAACAGAGAATAATGAAAATAATCAGTTTATTATTTCTTTGCTTTTAGAAAAAAGGTAGGTCAATGGATTAACTTGTTAACAGATTTTGTGTCACCAAGATTTGTCCAAGCTACCCATGTGTGGGGACAGAGCACAGAGATGGAGGTATAGTGAAACAATCAAGGCAAAGAATTTGACTCATTTTAGTTGAGAATTTGGTGGCGTAATATTAAATTTAAGAAGACAAAATTACTAAGTGAAAACTGAGCCTAACAAATTGCTTCTGTCCAAACTTGAGTATAGAAGATCTTTGCTTATGAGGGCTACAATTGAAGAACTCTTTGAATTTCCACTGTGAATGACACTTTTTAAAAAAAAACATAAAATGTGCATCCAACGAGGGAGAGAAAACAATGAAGAGCAGAGAAAGTTAGAATGAGACTGAAAAGGTGGGGCTTCTATTAGAGTCCAGTGACCAGTCCCACATGTCTGGCTCACAGTAACTCAATAGCTAGAAAGTTGAAATAAATGTGCGTTCTGTTGCTTAGTTTTCAATGAAAAACTTCACTAGCAGCAACATCTTCAGACCTGTAGCCTTTACCAAGTAGCTGATAATCAAACTGGCCACAGTAACTGTGGAGATGCTTTAGTGAAATAAGCTTATTTTGTTCTTAAAAGAGCCACACTTCTGGCATTTCGCATCACATCCAGAAGTTCATTTCTAAAAAAAGTGAAAATCAGGGGCATGGAACTTTCGCCATAACCTAAGTATAAGTGGTTACAGTATCAGTTTACATTTAGAATTCACCATAATTTACATCTGCTGTGCAGAGACTGAACATCAACAAGTATTTGTCTCTGCAGAGTGGGTTTAGCAACAAGCCATAACAGGAAAAAACACAACTCCTTACTAACTATAAATGCTGTATGAGTACATTTATTTGTGAAAAATATTAACAAAACCATAAGAAAACAAAAAAGAAATGTCAATTGTAAAACCCTGGAGTAATATGAGATCATGAAATCTCATTTAAACAAACTGTTCATTTAAACCCTACAACCATCCCATCCTTTGAGGCCGGTAGTAGGAAGCATTCTTATTTTATGGACTAAGAAACCTACATCCATTAAAGAAAATCAAAACTTACTAAATGATCTAATGATCTTCCAAATCAAAGTGGGAAGGTACAAAGTGATACTAGAATGAAAACAAATTCTTAATGAGTGAAAAGAGAATTACTGAAATTGTGAAACCGTTAATTATTATTATTATTCTTGCTCCTAAATTCTAATTCTGATCAAGTTTGGGGGTGTGTTGTAGATTTTATGTTTCTGTGGTATGAGTTTGCAAACTGCAATGCCACCTCTTTGGGGGTAGTGCCATCATGCTGACAAAAATAACTATTGCTGGTTCAAACTTCAAATCAAAAGATCTACCTTGGATAAATAACATGAGATTTAGATACGTATTTCTTTTCTCTAATTGCTTTATGCCTGAAAAAAAAAAATTATAACACCAAACAGTTAATTCACTTTATAAATACAATCTAATCATGCCATAGAGCAAAGGAGACAAAAATGTGAATACACCATTTTTCCTTACCTTTTGTGAAACTATTCTGTGGTTTCTTATAAAGCATATCAAAAATTGAGTAATATAAATTTCCAGTTACACTACTAAACAGGATACTATGACTCCCTAGCCTCAGTTGTTAAAATAATCTTTCGATGTACTAAGCAAAACATAGATCAATCTTAAGTCACTTGGTTCCTCAGTGTTTTTCCCACATTACTGACTTCACTGAAAATTTTCTGCATATTTATAGGAAGGAAGTAGAAAAATATGGCTAGTCCTTCAGCAAACAGAGTAAGGACATTTTCGACCAGATACTACCCCTTGGCAACCAGCTGGGGAGCTGGTAAAGGATTCTGCTTCTATAGTGGTCATGTGGTATGTGACCTGGTCCCTCCTTTTCATTTGTCTAATTTCTGCTCATCTTTGAAGACTTAGCTCAGTCTTCACTACCTATTATACTTCAGAATGGATAAGATAGCCATTCTAGGAGCTTCCTAATATTCTTTGCGTATCTTCATTCCTGTACACACCACATCTGTCCATGTTTCTGTTCACTCCAACTGGACCAAAGTTACTTAAAATCGGGGACTACAGTATGTCTTACACATCTTAATACCCCCAGTGCCAGAAGACAGTATGGTGCAAAGAAACAGAATGATAAACAATGAAATCTATAACATCAAATGGAAACTGAAAGTTAAAATAGTAGTTGGGAAAGGTCTCAAGGAAAATAAATCTCCAGGGAGCAGGGCAGGAATGGAAATGGGACTACAGGACTGTACTTGTTGGTAACAAAGATGCAGGGAATTTTTACTAATTTGCCATGGAATGGAATGGCAAATTACACATCCACTTCATTGTACAGTATCAATATAAGTTTAGGATTAAAGCGGCCCAACTGTTACAGAGGACTGACTGATCAACTAGAACTTTGAAATAAATCTATAAAAGCAAGAATAGACATTTAAATTCTCATATGCATAACCTACTAGGTTTTTATACATTACATTGGAAAACTGGGAAATAAAATATGATTGGGCAAAGCTTAAAGGCGTTTTGTATTCTCCCAAGTAAAAGAATAAAAGCTATGGTTTTAAACTTCTGTTTTTTTTCTTTTTGGTATGTTGTTTTTAATGAACAAAGAAAAAAATACTTCACACTTCAGGTCTGGTACAGAAGCTTAGCCCAGAGTCATTTTAACGAAAGCTGACACCACAGAAAAAATTTACCTGAGCTCACCTTTGGTTACTTCCTGTTACCTCTAACTTGGCTAACTCCTCTAGCCACTTATAAAACAACAACAACAAAAGAAACACACAAAGCATCATTAGTTACTCCACAAGAACAGTGACCTAAAGCACGTCTTCATAATTATTAGGACATTGTACCGTCATATGATGAAATAAGGCAAAATTCCTTCATGTATGAATCACTTGTTGTAAGGAGTAGCAGACAATGGTGCCACATAACTTTTATGAAGTACTTTCTCTCTTTATCGTGATGACAGCCAGTTGTTATCCATACACACCCAATCTTAAAGTCTTTCGCTTTCAACCTAAGTTGGGTGCAGGTGTTTCAAAATGCTTCACATTTGACAATGCCACAGGTGTACTGAACCAGACAGTAAACAGTTCTTTACTGAAATAGTGACTTGTTTTGGATATTCTACACAGATCCTGAAATGACAGTTTATTTTCGATATGAGGTGACAAAAGGAAGAGGTAAATAAAAGTTTTTATTTAAGATATTGGTGTTAGAAATGTGGCTTCCTCCTAGTATGAAAGGTACAATCAAAAGTATAGGTGCTATTTACATCATTTCAATGATGTGTGTGTATGAGTGTGTGTGTTCCCCGATATAAGCATGTGACAATTTGGGTGGGAAGTCTGTCACAGCACCTGAAATCACCTAAGAGGAAGGATTACGGATTTAAGTTGTGAGTGGCTACCTAACTGCCCCCTCTTCAAAAAAAAAAATACAAGGGAAGTCACATTGTATATTCTTCAGGAACAGATGTACAGGTAGGGCAAGATAAAAACTTAGAAGAAAATAGAGAATCTTTAAAAGAATAAAGAACCTCACAAAATTTGTGTGTCATTCTTGTGTAGGGCCTTGTTAATCTTGCATTTATTGTTGTGATCTGGGTGTAGGAATGGCAAGAGATCACGAAGTTGTGTTCTGATAGTCTGTCAGCTCAAGCCACGTGACTACTTTTAATTTACATGCCTGAATGTCACAGCCACCATTAAAAAAAAAAAAAATCCCACCCCAATAAATTGGAAAAAAAAAATCCATCAAGAAGAGTGGTCAGAATTATATACAGGAATTCTGAAATAACAAAATAAAAATAGCAGAAATTCAGGTTCCTAAGACCATACCAGGAACTACTGTAAGAGAGAACAGCACATAGGCGAGATTAGGTACTAAACACAAATCATAGAATAAAGATTTAGGAAAAAGCAAACATTTCAGAATGTTATTTTAAACTAAACAAAAAAGCTAAAAGGTTGAAAAAGTGAAGGCAAAAATAAATAGTAGCATAGCAATGTGGAAAAACCAATGGCCCTGGAAATGAAGACTTGAGTTCTAAACCTAGTTCTGCATTAAGTAACTAAGAAATCTTTAGCAAATCATCTAAAAACGAGAATGAATGAATAACTCTAAGGTTCTACAGTTATATTATTCCTTAAAGACCTCAAATACAAAATTAATACCCAATTTCTTCCTGCTCTTCTCTAGGAAGTTTTCTCTCGTTTTGTGTATTTGTTGACAAAGTGTGCTGCTGGTTGGAAAGATAGATCATTACAGTAGAACAGTTTTCTTCAAAGGTTTTGAGTTTCACTGTGATATTCTCACTCAAGGATCCTATAAAGTATATTAAATGACTGTTTTTGAAAGATTGTCAAAAAATATCTAAGAAAAATAAGATAGCCATTTGAAAATTAAGCTTTTGTTTAAATTTCAATTACTCTTAATTGACAAAGGCATTATTTCAATGTTCTTTAAAATACTACCAAGTATTCAAAAACAGAGGAAAAAATACAGTGGAGAAATTAATAACTGAAAGCCAATGCTTGCAGTGGGGACAGTTATGAGGCTTATGGATCCCATTTTTGTTAATAATAAAAAAGACTAATTTCTTAATTATACTTCAAATGGAAAAATTAGTCTATATTCCAAAATCTTCAAGAATGTAGCAAAACACATTAAAATTTTTGTTTTTGTTTTTAAACAAACCCTTACAGAATGGAGAAAATAAACTGGAACGGTAAGTATTCTTGAATCAATAAAAATTATCGGGAGTATCCCAGGCAAAATTTCTATGACTTAACTTCAAAACTAAAGTCTACTCAACTATCTCTGTAAGGATATACAGGAAAATGGCAACACTGTCTCTGGAGAGAGGAACTTGGTTACGGTTTGGTGGATAGAACTTGGAAGAGAAACTTTTCTCTATATTCCTTTATATACTATTTGATTTAGGAACTATATAAATGTATTATCTATCAGAAAATAATTTTTAATTACTTAACTGAATACAACACATAAAAAACCTTGATAAATGGACTTCATCAAAATTAAGTACTTTTACTCTTCAAAAGAAAATGAAGACAAGTGCCAGACTAGGAGAAAATAACTACAAATTGTATCTGATAAAGGACTTATATCCAGAATATATAGATAACTCTGAAAACTCAGTAATAAGACAAAAAAATCTATGAAAAAATGAGAAAAGGGTTTGAATAGACATTTCATCAAATATATCCATGAATAATAACAAGTACAAGAAAACACTCTCAATGTCATTAGTCATTAAGGAAATATAAATTAAAAACACCATATGATACCCTGACACAACCGCTAAGATGGCTATAAGACAAAAAAGTATGCTTTGGAGATGATGTGAAAAAACTAGAACCCCCATACACTGCTGGCAGCACTGTGCAATGGTACAACCACTTTGGAAAAGTTTAGCAGTTTCTTAAAAAACTAAAAGAAAACTTAGCATACTACCCAGCCATTCCATTCCTAGGAATATACCCAAGAAAAATGAAAACGTATGTCCATACAACAGTCTGTACGTGAATGTTCACAACAGCATTATTCATAAAAATCAAAAGGTGGAAACAATCCAAATGCCTATCGAATAAACAAAATATGACAAATATACCCAATGGAATACTATTCGGCAATAAAAAGGAACAAACTACTGAATCAATCACGCTACAAATTGGATAAAACCCAAAATAATATGCTAAGTGGAAAGAAAAAAAAGTTGCAATTTTGTATGATTCCATTTATGTGAAACATCCCCGAGGAAAATTACAAAGACAGAAAGCAGACCCAGCAGTTGTTTACAATTGGTAGTGGGAGAAGAGATTAGTTGCAAACAAGCACAACTGAACTTTTGGGGTGATGGGAATGCTCTAAAACTAGACTGCGGTGATGACTGAACACTATAAATTTACTAAAAATAAAAATCATTAAAACGCCCCCAAATTTATTTAACTGAAATCTTACTGAAAACTAAAATTATATGGCAATAAAAATAGATTAGGATTCTAAGATAGTATTATAATCAACTTAATACTGATTATGCTATGATTTAATGATCATAAATAATGTTTCAGGTAACGACACAAAGAATGAATTCAGTAACTGAAATACTGAGTAAACCCTTAACCCTAGCATTAGAGATACGAGGATGTGTAAGATACCATCAAAAACCTTGACTCTACGGTCTAATAGATAATAGAGTACAGTGATGACAAATGACAGTAAAACCTTATAAAATACATTTATAACCCCTTGAACCAATGAAACCTGTTCAATTTCAGTAATTTTGACTTGTTGTCAATGATCTATTTTTTTAATCAATCTCTTCTGGTATTGGTTCTGCCGGTTCTCCCCATCACTGGCATTTATGTAATGCAGAAGTGTTAGATACACAGGAATGCTAGGAAAGGCAAGCATATCTGATTAAAGAAAAGGTATGAAAATTTTTTTAAATTATCTTATTCCTTTACAATGAAGAAACACAATGCAAGATTAAAAATAATATTTACCAGAATTGAATTCACAAATAAAAGACCCACGGCACCAAAGATGTGATAAGAAGACAATTTAAGAACATTTATTCGTAAAGATACATGTAACCCGTATGTTCACTGCAGCACTATTCACGGTGGCCAAGACATGGAAACAACTGAAATATCCTTTGCTAGATGATTGGACAAAGAAGATATGGTACATATACACAATGCAATATTACTCTGCCATAAAAAAAGATGAAATAGTGCTCTTTGCGGCAACATGGATGGAGCTTGAGGATATCATGCTAAGCGAAGTAAGTCAGATGGAAAAAATCAAGAACCATTTGATTTTACTCATATGCGGGATATAACACTGAAAGCAACAAACAAATAAGACAAACAAAAATTCATAGACACAGACAACAGTATAATGATGATTGGAGGAAAAAGGAAGTGGGAGGGAGGTAGAAAAGGGTGAAAGGGGTCAAATATATGGTGACAGAAAGAGATCTGACTTTGGGTATAGAACAAACAATGTGATATACAGATGATGTATCATATTATAGAATTGTACACTTGAAACCTATATAATTTTACTAACCAATGTCACCATTTAATAAAAAATACTGAAATGGTCCCCCCAAACAAACATTAAATATTAAGTGACTCTACTTCAAAAGATTTTTCCCTATAAGATAATGAAAATATCTTCCTGAAGTACTAACTAGTAAATGTGATTTATAAATACAGAATGTTTATGTTACCTCAGTAATAAAGAGAAATGAAAGAAATATTTTACGGTTGCTGATTATATTACCTTCAGGAGCAACTGCAGAAGGACACACTTCTTTGAGGAGATCTCCTAGTGTATGCAATTGTCCATCTGTAGACACAGGACGAAAAAGCTTCTGAATGAAAGGCCGTTCAGTCGTTGTCTATTTGAAAAATGAATAAAGAATTCAAACAATTAAGTCTTTGTTGCTATGAATTACGAATTAACAGATCAGAAATTTAAAGTTGGCATTAGATGCCTTTTGATATAACGTAATATGAAGCATATATCACAAACGTGGTATTATTGCCCAAAACGCTTAACATAAAGTCAAGTAAATCTAACAATGAGGAAATAATCAGACAAATCCAGAATGGGTGACATTCTAAAGACAACTGGCCTGGACTTTTCAAAAACAATTTTCAAAGGCATTTAAAGAATAAAACAATACAAAAAGTTTAAAAGAGACTGACGAGATATAACAACTAAATACAAAAAATAGACTGTGACTGAATACTGTATTGGAGAAGGAAATTTTAAAAATCAGCTATAAGACATTTTTAGAATAACTTGGGAAATGAGGAATGAACGTTAGATAACATTATTGAATTAATGTCAAATTTCTCAGGTATGATACCATGTTTCCCTGAAAATAAGACCAGGTCTTACATTATTTTTTGCTCCTAGAGACATATTAGGGCGTATTTTCAGGGTCTATCTTATTTTTTCATGTACAACAATCTACATTTATTCAAATACAGTCATGTCATCTTCTTCTGGAACATCGCCATAATGTACTAAAATGGTCCGTCTGGCTGGCGATCTTAACTGGGGCTTATTTTCGGGGTAGGTCTTATTTTCAAGGAAACATGGCAATGGTTATAGAGACAATATCCTTATTGTTAAGAAATTCACACTCAAGTATTTAGAGATGAAGTGCCATTATGTCTGAAACTTACCTTCAAATGATGAAGGAGAGGGAGAGGGGAGAAAAGGAGGAGAGAGGGGAGAAGAGGGGAAAGGGGAGAAGGAGAGGGAAGAGGGGAGGAGTAGAGGGAGAGGACAAGTGTGGAAAAAAATGTTAATACTGTGAATGGAGATGAAGCGTATAGGGTCTTAGTTGTTTTATTATTTTAACTTTTCTGTATGTTCAAAATTTTTCAAAATTGTTGATGCAGCATTTCTTCTGACAACTATGTCATAGCTTATTGCTAATAATTTCAACACTTCACCCACTTTAGAATTAAGTTTCATTTTCCTAAACTACGTCTAGAGGAGCATGTCAGCAATGGTGGAAGCCTTGCCCCGACACAGAGGCCGAGGCTCTGGCATCAGCCAATCTACGAACAGCGCTACCGTTTATGACCTCTATGATGCTGCACTCTGTTTCTTTGGAAATTTGGGACATTCCCTATCTCTTAAGTTTGTTGTGGAAATAACTGAAGAAACTGCTCCAAGCACAAAGTAAGGAAATGGTCAAGAGAATAAAAACTCTTCCCCAATTTTTTCACTGTTATTTTAAGACGGTTTTTATTTTAAGCTTCCTGCAGTGAAACTCATAAAAACCTACAAGTACTGAATAATACCTTATAAGAAAATGATCTCAACTATCTGGCTATTCAAAACAACATTTTTTTGGTTCGCTTGTTTTATCACTGAGGTATACCTCAACTTCTTCGATAGAACTGTTACAGATTTGGTAAAACACAATCTAGTTTTAAGTGTGGACGTACAGAAGAATGAAAGAAAAAAAAAAGATATGGTGCAAGCATGTGAGCGCTATCTCTCCTAGCTTTACACTGTGCATTCAGTGGATATATAACAAATGTTAAAAATGGTATTCCAATAATACAGTTGCGTGTCTGTGGCAAGTATGAAAAAAACTATAGAAAACTAAAACCTTGATCATTAGTTTGCATAGACTATAATGCAAATCACTTCAATAATTGAACTAGTTATTTTTTTAAAGTCTGAATAATACCCTTCAATTTAGGAAGTTCATACTTTTCACACAGAATGAAACGGAGAAAGATATGCACAATCAAGGATTAACTATATGAAGATAATAAAGGTTAGGGGACTTCAGAGAAGAAAGAAATGAATAAGGGAATGAAGTAATAATTTAAAATAGCCCCCACCCACTTTGGGCTTTCAATCTTCCAAGTAATGAAGAGGCTTTTAAGACTTTTTAGCAAAGGAAGTGACGTGATGAAAGAGGCTTTTTCTGAAGCCTAATGGAAAGCAGCGCTGTGTGCAATGACTTGGTTAAGAGGTAACATCAGAATGACTGGTGAGAGGCTGTCTGACTAATGCAGGCCTATGTGATGAAAACTGGGACTGGGCCAGTGGAGAAGGAGGGGCAGGACTGTACCCTCAGTTAAAAAAAAGTTCAAGGGTATCATCCATAGTTCCATCTGAAAATACTCAAGTTTTCGGCAAAGTCAAAGAAATCTTTTCAAGATTCAATTGCTCCCTACGTAGGGACAAAATTGTGAGATGGCTTAGCTATAGCAACAACATATAATATATAATAATATGATAAAACAATATGCTAAACAGGAAAGGCCAACTAGTCTTAGCTACATTATTAAAATCCAGAAATTCTCCTCTACCCCCATTCCTAGAAAAATAGCCTGTGATTTCTCTGTACTTCTTTTTCTATTCTGAGCAGTTATAATAAAGGTATGACAACCTTTATAATGATGCTATTTGCTTGTGGGGAGCAGGGAAGCCAGAGCACTATTAACCTAATCTAAGTAAATTCTGTGAATGGTAACCAAGAAAACTCTCATCCAAGTAGAGTGCTGTTTCTCATATAACAAAAACCTTATTCGAAAAGACGAAGACCCAAATACCTCAATCAAAAATCTAATGAACATTTTGTTTAATATTGATTAGCACGCCTTTAAAAAGGTATATTCTTTTTCCCTCCCTACCCCCAAAACTTATTCTTATTCTTAATAATTTATTATGCTAAAAAAGATCAATTAAGTGTCTGAGTAAGTCACACCAAACATGGAAAATACTCAATTTCAGGAATTACCCTTAAAACAAAAGCCCTCCACAGACAGATGGTGCATTCAAGGACTATACAAGAGGTCCTGAAGGGCTAGGAGAATGGAGGGTAAAGTCACACAAATTTCTTAACAAATCTCATTAAATTTAAGTTGGAGCTCAGAAGAAGACTAAATTATGCTAGAAAGTATTTTAAAACTACCTTCTTTTTGAATATAGCAAGAATTTTGAAAAACACAAAAAACTCCATGAACATGAATTCTTTCATCTTTGGTTCGGTCTGCACGAAACCAGACGACGCTCACACAACAGCATGGTACCCTGAGTCAGTGTGACAGACAAGAAGGCCACTGTAACAGGAATGCAGTCAATACTTACTTAATCTAGCTGTTTATTTGTAAATATGCAAACTATTTCAGTGACTTCCAAGAAACAGTATTTTTCTCTCATGAGAAATAATATGACTTGGTCAAGTCATCTCTGAAACTGCCCTTGTTACTTTTTAAAATACATGTTAGTCACTTCTTAAGTATACCAAATGGAATATAAAATCGGGGTGCTGCTGGCTGGCTGTTCCCATCCCTCCTCTAGTCGTGCACCCTCACCAAGGCAGCAACTTTTTCCAATAGGAAGTTATTACATTGTTGATTTACCTTGGAGATACAATGACCAGAAGCAGAAGAACCAAATTTGTAAAAACTTTAGGTTAAATTTGTAACATTTTAGTGACTCTTACATATTTTCTTAAACTGACAGTTCAAGAGTGACACTTAAATCCTTATAGATGTGTGCTATGACTACACATCAGTGTAGGCTAATCATGATATTATGAGTTTTATATCTAAGAAATAAAATACAGGGAAAGTGTCTACAAGCATTTCCAATATAGCCAAATAGGTTAACATTAAAGTTCAAAAAGCAAGCAATGCTGACTTACTACAGCTGACAATGGATGGACTTTAATATTATATAACAGGTACAACCACATCACTGAGAACAAGTCTGATTCTGCTGAGTTACATAAGGTACATATTGCAACAAAAAATATGACAGTTATTAAAGAGCTTTTTGGCCAGCAAGAACTGGCTTCAAGTGCAGGTTCTGTCATTTATTATAGGACCATGGACACAATTACCTAATTTTCCTGAACCTCAGTTTTCTCAACAGTAAAACAGAAAAAATTACGTATGTATACGTACACACATATAGGCATTAAGTGTAAATGGAGATATCTTATACTGCAGATTTTTTCGAGATAAAATATATGTATAGCAAAATCATAGTACACATAGCCACCTAAACACATCCTAAAACACAGACCACAACCATGATCAACAGTTTTAAAATACTGATATTTTAACTTAATACTATCCCAATTTAGCAGATTCAAGTTTTATTTCCCTTTAGTTTCAATATATTTTTTCTAAGTTCACTTGTCTGTATGAACTTTTTTTTAAAAATTTGTTTTTAACTTTTGTTTAAGTGTGTTTTTCCAGGACCCATCAGCTCCAAGTCAAGTAGTTGTTTCAATCTAGCTGTGGAGGGCGCAGCTCACAGTGGCCCATGTGGGGATCGAAAAGGCAACCTTGTTGTTAAGAGCACTGTGCTCCAACCAACTGAGCTAACAGGCCGCCCCTAAGAACCTATTAATACATACAGCAACTTATATGGACCTCAAGGGAACTATATTGCATAAAAAAAAGCCAATCTCAAAAGGTTACATATTGTATGACTCCATTTATATAACATTAGTAAAATGATAACATTTTAGAAATCGAGAGCCAAGTAGTGGTTCAGAGGTTAGGGTGAGGGGCAAGTAAGGTACGTGAGGTAGGTGGCTGTGTCTATTAAAGGGTAGCCTTTGTGATGGAACAAAACTAATGACATATGAGTAAGATTTGTGGATTGTATAAATGTCAATTTCCTGGTTCTGACATTGTACTACTGTTATACAACATGTCACCAATGGCGGAAACTGGTGAAGAATATATAGATTTTTCTGTATTATTTGTTATAACTGTATGTGAAGATGATACATTAATTCGTGAAAGCATTTAGAACAATGCCTAGCACACAGTAAACGCTCAGTAAGTGTTCTTAGTGTTCTTATTAAATGCGACTTCACACTCAATAGAAATTTATTAAATACTAATATGTATTTCATATTGAGTTGTAATATAAAACATAGATGATTATAAGAAGATATATTAATCTTGTAGTCACTCTGTTACTACATAATATTAGTGATAATTTTGTTGTTTTGGTTTTATACATTTTATCAACATGTAATATGAATTAGAAATGTGGTTTTTGTTTAAAATGACAATTTACAGCTAGAAGGGTACGTATCTGGCTTGCTGACCATGGAGTCAATGACCATAAAGGGGAGGAGGATCACATCAGATAGTAAAGGGAGATTCTACTTATTGAAACAAAGTGATTAAAAGTTATGAGAAAAACACAAAAATTCAGAAAGAATATAACCTAAAAGATGCCCGGTAGATGCATGACGATTCACTAGGTTGTGAAACTCACAAATGGCCTTAACTAAAAGGTGGGGGTGAGCTGAGTGTAAGGGGGGTGGTGGTGGTGGTGGTGGTGGTGGTGGTGGTGGTGGTGTCTCTTACTGACACAGCGGGCAGAATCTGATAACGACAAGGGGCCCAGTTTGTTGAAACAGCTTGAACAGAATCATCCTAGCAGTAGTACCCTGGTTCAGGATCTCCAACAATGACCTAAATCACTATAAAGTGAACCCATAATATAACTTGCTCCTGGGAGTCTGAGATGGGCATTTCAGTCTCCCTGGTTGGGCTGAAGAAACAAATATTATATTAATACTTTATATATATAATGTGTTTTTCCAAGCGTAGCAACAAGTTTTGATATCATCAGCTACTTTGTGTTATGCTTTGCTTTCATATCTGAAATAGGATGATTTACTACATTTATAAGTAAAAAAAAAAATTATTTGATTTACAAGAGTTGCTTAAGTATAGCAAAGGATTTTACTTATTAGATTTATAGGTGTTTTTAAAAAAGCGGCTATATTGAAATACAGAAAACTATAAACATAAAAAAAGCTATATTAAACTATAACTGGAATTATCAATGTCTATTCATTGATCAATAAATAGTATAATTAGATTTATTTCATTACATTAGTACTGTGTTTTAGAAGACTTAAATCTGGAGAAGGGGAAAGTCCCAAGATGGTGGAGTAGATAAACTCTGTGCCTGTTTCCTTCTGTGAATACATTAAAATTACAATTAAATTATAGAAAAATCAACCTGGAAAACCATCTGAAGTCTAGCTGAACAGAAGTTTTATAACTAAGGATATAAAGTAGAAGCCTCATTGAGACAGGTAGGAGGTGCAGAGACATGAAACGGGCTAGGCCCAAATCTCCATGTGGCAGTTGAGAATCAGGACAGATATCCTGGCTGTGGGGGTTGCCCCTGGAGGCGGAGGAACCTCAGCCCCACACCAGGCTCCCTGGCCTGGAGTACTAGAACTGGGAAGAGGAGCCCCCACAACAACTGCCTGTGAAACACAGTGGGGATTCCGACCATGCAGGTGGGACAGAAGGTTGCAGGAAACCCAACATCCTCTTAAATAGCCAGCGTACAGACTCGCTCACCCGCAAGCACTCACCCAGGGCTCAGGCAGTGGGACAATGGCTCAGAAGTGTCACAGGCATGCGGGGGGAGGGGCCAGACTGAGGTGTGTGGGTTTGGTGCAAGGGCGGGAGGACAACTGCCATTTTCTCTGTGTGGGGTCCTCCGTGCAGCTGGCAGGCGGGAGCTGTCTTTCCTGTGTTGATAACCCCCTCAACAGGGCCAAATCTGAATCTGAATTGGTCTGGTGAGCTCTGCTGGGACCCCACCCCACCCAACTCCTCTAAAGCTGGAGGTACTTTCTTGGCAAATAGCCAGCTACTCACACACTGCACTCTTTTTTGGAAAACCATTGGAGTCTGTGGGCCCCAGGCAGGTGGCAACTGGCCTCGGTGTGCTCTGAGACTTGTGCTGAGTAGCTACAGCCTCAGCACTGACACCAAACCAGAATCTACATTAACCTGGTGACCACAATTCTTCCTACTATAGTGACTCCCTGAGACCCTGCCTCACCCAACTTGTGTAACACATGAGGCTTTATCAGTGGCTGAACCTTAAGGGAGCCGCCAGGTGGCAGCAGGCCTCGGGGTGTCCTGGCTTTTTGCAGAGCTACCCCAGGCCCAGTACTGGTGGCAGATATTCTCAGTTCACAGTGTGGCCTCTCCCATGTGCCTCCCAGTTTAGCACAGGCAGCAAACAACGGCGGATTGTTTCATAGCTCCTACCAAGTAGTCCCCAGCTGGTCACAGGCAGTGGGTGACCTGGGCCTGCTCCCAAGAGGCCCCAGAAGCAATATACTTAGAGGTTGGCTTCAGACCATGCAGAGCACCGCCTATGTAGCCCCACAAGCGGCATACATAAAGGGCGGTCTCAACAGGCACCAGAGCCCACTGGGGCGAATGCCACTCAGTGAGCTAAGCCCCCTACACAGCAGCCCATAAGCTGTGGATGTGGCCAGATCCCACAGCCAATCAGCCTGAGGGTCAATCCCACCCACTAACGTGCCAATAGCAATCAAGGCTCAACTATAACAGAAGGGCACAGACAACCCACACAAGGGACACTCCTAGAGCACCCGGAGCAGGCGACCAGGGAGACTCTGCCAGGGCTCCACAGGGCACCTACTACATAAGGACACCCGGCCAAGATTGGGAGACATAGCCGCCCTACCTAATACATAGAAACAAACAATGAGAGGCAGTGAAAATGATGAAATAGAAATACATCCCAAATGAAAGAACAGGAGAAAACTCCAGAAAAAGAACTAAATAAAATGGAAGCCAGCAACCTATCAGATACAGAGTTCAAAACAATGGCTATAAGGATGCTCAAGGAACTTAGTGAGAACTTCAACAGAGACAGCAAGCATAAAGCCATAGAAACCTTAAAAAAGAACCAGTCAGAGTGCAGAATATGATTACTAAAATGAAGAATGCACTAGAGGGAATCACCAGCAGACTAGATGAAGCAGGGGACTGAATCTGCAATATGGAAGAGGAGGTAGCAGAAAACACCCAAACAGAACAGCAAAAAGAAAAAAGAATCTAAAAAATTGAGGACCGCTGAAGAGACAGACCTCTGGGACAACATCAAGTGTAACAACATTCACCTCATAGGGGTCCCAGAAAGAGAAGAGAGAAGGCAAAGGATTTAGAACCTATTCGAAGAAATAACGACTGAAAATTTTCCTAGTCTGATGAAGGAAACAGACATTTAAGCACTGAGAGTCCCAAACAAGATAAAGCCAAACAGGCCCACACCAAGACACATTACAGTTAAAACGGCAAGGGTTAAAGGCAAAGAGAGAGTACTACAAGCAGCAAGAGAAAGGCAACTAGTAACTTATAAGGAATTTCCCATAAGATTGCCAGCTGATTTCTCAACAGAAGCTTTGTAGGCCAGAAGGGATTGGTACAAAATATTCAATGTGATGAACAGCAAGGACCTACAACCAAGATTACAGTACGCAGCAGAGCTGTCATTTAGAATTGAAGGGCTGATAGAGCTTCCCTGATAAGAAAAAGCTACAGGAGTTCATCTCCACCAAACCCGTATTACAAGGAATCTTAGAGGGACTTCTTTAAGATGGGGAGGGGGAAAAAACATCAAAATTATGAATAATAAAATGGCAATAGCTACATACCTATCAATAATTACTTTCAATATAAATGGATTAAATGTTCCAATCAAAAGGCACAGGAGGGCTGAATGGGTAAGAAAACAAAACCCTTACATATGCTGCCTACAACTGACTCATTTGAGATTGAAAGACACAAACAGGTGGAAAGTGAAAAGATAGAAAAAGATACTTCATGTAAATGGAAACAAAAAAAGCTGGGTTAGCAATACTTAGACCAGACAAACTAGACTTTAAAACACAGAGACAAAGAAGAACCCAATAATTCCACTTCTGGGTATTTATCAGAAGAAACCCAAAACGCTCCTTCGAGAGGACATGTGTTCACTGCAGCACTGTTTACAATGGCCAAAATGTGAAGGCAGCCTGCGTGTCTGTCTATGGATGAATGGATAAAGAGGAGGTGGTACACAATACAATGGAATATTACTCAGCCATGGACGGGCATGGGTTCTTGACACCTGGGGTGGCATGGATGGACCTGGAAGGTACTGTGCTGCATGCAGTATGTCAGACAGAGAAGGACAGATGCAGTATGATTTAACTTATAAACTTATACGTAGAATCTAAAAAATTAAATAAACAAACAAAACAGAAATGAACTCATAGATACAGAGAACATTTTGATGGTTGCCAGATGGGAGAGGGGTTAGGGGTGTGGGTGAAAAAAGGGGAAGGGATTAAAAAGTACAAATGGATTGTTACATAGTGGTCATGGGGATGTAGGGTGTAGCATAAGGAATATAGTCAATAATATTGTAATAACTATTTATGGTGTCAGATGGGTTCTAGATTTGTTGGGGTAATAGATGGGAGGGGGGTTGGAGACAGAGTGAAAAAGGTGAAGCCATTAAGTCCAAACTGGTAGTTACAAAAGAATCCTGGGGATGTAAAGTAAAGCATAGGGAACATAGCAACACCTATGTGTAGTGCCAGGTGGGTACGTCAGGAGGATCACGTCTTAATTTATACAAATGTCTAACCACTATGCTGTACACCTGAAATTAATATAAAATAATACTGAATTGTCAAAAAAAAATCTGGAGAAGGGATTATATGAATATCAAGAAGTGAAAAAGATTGCTCTCATTGTTATACAAAAATTATTATATTTATAATTAGCGTAAATTGAACTGAAAGGTATTAGAAAAACTAGATTTTATAATATACAAGTCTAATGAAGCTAATAAATAACTGTTAAGTATTCCGTGCATGCACAAAAGCTACCTCCAATATTAAAAACCTCACCAATAATTATAAGGGCTATCAAAATCAGTGTATTTTCACTTGACATAGTTTTAAATTAATGAACTAAATTTATTATATTTGAAAAGCTTTACCTAAGTAGTGAAAGCTTCATTAATATCAAAATGGTGACAGTGACATCAATAAAACTTTTCTTATAGATCCTTAAAGAAAACAAAACCACAATGAAACACTTTACTTTTGAGAATCATATAGTTGCCGATATTCCATTAATAGTGGTGACAGGCATTACTAGGATATAAAGATAAATAAATTGTAATGAAGGGTATTTTATTTACTTTCTGCCTATGCTATGAGAAACAAGGGAAAGATCTGAGATTGCTTATAACAAAAGCATGCATATAATAACAACCAAAACTATTAACACATCTATAGTTGGACAGAATTATCCCATGTGTCTTATATGTGGAATCTAAAAATAAAAACAAAAATAAAACAAAAAACAGCCAAGCTCATTGACACAGACAACAGAATGGTGGTGGTGGTGGGATGGGTGAACTGTTTTTGTTTTAGTTCAATAAATTGACTTTAAAAAAAAAAAAAGGGACAAATCACTCTGCAGTCTATACTATGAATTGAAATTGGGGGGAAGATGGGAAAATTGGTGAGTCCCTTTGGTTTGCTTCAGAAATAATGAGGCTATGAACTTGTATGGTGGCAAAGAAAACGGAGAGAATGGATATAAGGGATGTGGATGAGTTATGTGATCTAAAAATAGATATGCTTCACTGATTCATTTGTTCATCGTACTTTAATCATTTCTTTTATTACATCAAGTACTCGGTAGAGGTACTCAGCAAAAAGTGAGTACCGCAGTTTCTGCCCTCACAAAGCTCTCTGACCAGCCCTAAGTAGCTCCTTTAATCTAGCAATTTAAAAATTAGTCCCACTCCCTAAGTGTTCACAGCCTCCATCCAGAACCATTCACCCCACATCCTTTTACATTCTGCTGCCTAGCCTGTCCCCAAAACGCCCAGTTTCTGATCACATCTTATTTTCTTGACTATGGCTCCACCCCACTCTCTTGGCAGCACTCCAGCTCTCATCTGTGGCTTCACTTCTTAGATTCACTTCCTACTTCCTATTCTGGGTTAGAGATGATTTCATATGCTTTGGATAAATTGCCTAGTTCAGCCAAGCCCTGTGGTCTTTGCAACTAAGCACAGTCCATATGGCTGCCTCCTTTCCCCCCCAAACAGCTTAGACCCAGGCACTCAGGGTTCAGCCATTAAAAAAAAAATTATCCCAATAGTAGGACCCTGGTCCAGGATCTCTAAGGACTAGTAACTAGAGGGCAGAGGTAAATTATATTATAAATCTTAATTCATTAAACATTTATTGCGTACTTACTAGGGTATCACTGTGTTAGGAGACACAAAATTGAATAATACACACATAAACAACTAATTGTAATCCAGTGTTAAGTGATAACAGACATACATATAAAGTGCTACGAGGGAAAATTTAGAAGCCCAAGCACAAAATTTAATTCTGGACTTTTTGGCAGCTAGTGCAAAAACAAAAATAAAACCCAAAAAACCCTAACTAGTTACATAATTTCATTTTCTAAGAGAGGAAGATTTACCCAGTAGGTACAAAGTAAAATACGCTAAGTATGATAGAATGTCAGGTATTAAAACAGTAGGGAGTTTAAAAGAGGATGAAAACAAAGGAAGGAATACAGAATGTCTTTAAGGTTGCAACTTGAAATACATGTTGTTGTTTTTTTAATTTTATTTTATTAAATGTATTGGGGTGACAATTGTTAGTAAAATTACATAGATACATGTTTTTTTAAAACAGAGGAAGAGATAAGGTGTTTCAGGCAGAGTTCAGCACCAATCCTTCCCTTTCATAAGCCCCCCTTCTACTAAAGAATGCAGAGGGCAGCTGGAATACAATGGGATCTGTGAGAAATTAATGGTAAGGGAAGAAAAGCAGTCTAAGAGCTTAGCATGCAGACCCTGTGATGTCAAATGTAGTAGGATTAGGAAAGGTTTGGTTGGAATCCCAACTCAACACAACTGACTGTGTATCTATAGCAAACTACATCAATCTTTGCAGGTCTGCTTCCAAATTTGAAAAATGGAAATAATATATATCTTTAAATAATTGCTGTGACAATTGAATAAGGTGAGATTATAAAACACCTCACGTTACAGGTGCTTCATAATCATTACTTATTTTCATTCCTCCCTTTTAAACTCCTGTTAAGTGTGGAACCAAAGAAAGGTAACACTAGTCTCTGGAGAACCAACAACAGAGAATGAACAGTAACTGGTGTAACCATCAGTTCTCTTTGAAGTCTTGTTAATTAGAATAAATATGTAGCACAAATAAAAACAGGGGTTTACACAGGATATGCTTCCAGACTTTACCAACAATGACACTATACGTGCTTCAAACTGTCACATGCATATTTGGCCTAAGATATATTCATGCATGTCAAATTTTGCATCACATGCTTTTCAAAGAAGCCTCATATTAAAATTAGCTTAAGAATATACACAATTACAATACTTCATTAAGTAAAAAGAACAGACCATTTTCAAATGAATGCTTTTAGACCTTTACAGTAAACAGTCCTTTTGGTGGTGGGAAGTGAGGCAACAGAGGGGACGATGGGGTGGGGAGTCTGTGCCACTTAATCAGACTACTTTTATCCTTTACATAGGGAAATAGGAGACTTGAAAATAAGCACTTTCTGTAGTTACGCTACCAGAGTCTAAAGTCCACTTTTAATATTCCCGACAACTCTAAAAAATAATAATTAACATTTGAAAAGCTGTCATTATTTTAGTCAGGGACACTTAATCCTCAAAGCAGTAGTGTTTTAATTGAGACTATGATTAAATGAAAGCACCCATCAGAATTATATCCACACATCTGGTTTGAAGTTTATGTTTTGTCTTATTTAAATTGTTACATTTATTATAATTCTGTCTAGACAATGACAAATACATTTTGTCACATAAATAGTTAAGGCAAATTTTCTTCAAATACAGGCAACAGTTTGTGTCTTCCTTATATCCTTTCAGTGAATAAAATGTGCTACAGGGAAGCACCATTTTCCTTTTGGTCAAGATTGAGATAAATTTGGTGCTGTTTATGAACCAATTTATAAAATAAGTTATTGTTTTATATTGATTATATTGCCTTAAATTTTTTATATGAAATTATTAGTACAGTGGCCAAATGAGAAGCTTCCTATAAAAATGCCAGATTGATATTTTTAGTAATAATTATCTTACTTCTTCTAAGGTTTATCCAAAAACATTTTAAAACCATACAAAGGGAATCAATTTAAATTTTGTTATCTATAAGAGCTTTAAAATATCTTTGCTAATTTTTCCAAAGCCACACTAAAAAGGTATGCTAATACAAGAGTATTGTAATTAATAAACTGTTTTCCACTGAAGAATCAAAGGACACTTTCATATATGGACTATTTCTATCTTTATGGTATACTTACATAAAATAATTAAGCAGCACTTTCAATTTGTACAAATAAAGAAATCAAAGTAGCACGAAGAAACATCTGAAGAAAAGGTTGTGCTGAACTCAGAATTAAAATTCTGTTCTCTTGATGCCCAGTCAAGTGTCTTATCCACTAGAAAAATGTTTCTAAACCTGGACTAGGATCTAGAAAGCTCTATAAAGATCCTCAGCTCTCTGAGCACGGTCTATGGGTTTTATAGTGAATGCTAAATAAAGTTTATAATAGAGGAATGTTGATAATTTTGTTTCTGATGCAAACAATTGGATTTGGATTCAGCAGATATGACAACCCAAAAACACAAGCAATGCCTCTCTGAAAACAAACAAACAACAAGCTGGACTTCTTCAAAATTAAAAATCTCTACTTCAAAGAATACCATCAAGAAAAGCAGAAAACCCACGGTATGGGAGAAAATATTTGCAAATCGTATATCTGATATTGGATTAGTACCCAGAATATATAAAGAACTCTTACAACTCAATAAAAAAAGAGACCACGATTAAAAAAATGAACATAGAATTTGAAGATACTTCTATGATGATATAAAAATGGTAAGCACATGGAAAGATATTTAACATCATTAGTAATTAGGGAAGTACAAAACAAAACCAAAATGATATACCCCTTCATACCCACTAAGATGGTTAAAATTAAAATGACAGAAAATAACAAGTGTTAACAAAAATGTGGACAAATTAGAACCCTCATACATTGCTGGTGGGAATGTAAACTGGTGCAGAAGCTTTGGAAAACACTGTGGCAGTTCCTCAGACTTAAAGATTAAGCAAAGAATTACCACAGAACCCAGCAATTCCACTCCTAAGTATCAACCCATGAGAATTGGAAATATATGTCCACACAAAAAAGTCTGTATATTAATGTCCATTGCAGCACTTATGCATAATAGCCAAAAGGTGAAAACCATCCAAATCTCCATCATTTGGTAAATGGATAAATAAAATGTGATGTCTCCATACAATGGAATATTACTTGGTCATGAAAAGGGATGTAGTGAAATATGCTACAACATTGACAAACCACAGAAATGTAATGCAAGTGAAAGAAGCCAGACATAAAAGGCCATATACTATAAGATTCCTTTTACACAAAATGTTCAGAATAGGCAAATCCATAAAGATAGAAAGTAGATTAGCGGTTGCCATGGGCTGGAAGGAAGGGGGAATCAGGGATGAGGAGTGACTGCTAATGGGGTATGTATGGGGTTTCTTCTTGGGGTGATAAAAATGTTCTGGAATTACAGCAGGTCCTCAAATAATGTTGTTTCATTGTAACATTGATCAGATGCTGCAGGAACTTAATTCTTCTTTATATCAATTAGCCTGTGGTAAAACTGGTTTTGACAGTTAAGTGAGAACTCCTGTATATAGTAGTGATGGTTACATCAACTCTGTGAATACGCTAAAAAAAAATTTTAAAAATAAATGAATACTACACTTTAAAAGGTATCGAACTTATGATATCAAACTTATAATTCAAGAAAGTTGCTATTAAAAAGAAAATGTAAGTAAAAAGTCCCCATGTGGGTGGTACAAGCAGTCCTTCTGGGTTGAGAGCCCAGATTCATCATAGTTTAATTTACAACTATTCACCAAACATGTTTGTTTTATGAGTTTTTTTAAAAACAATAATTATATTCCCAAAAATTATTTAAAAAATTTTTGAAGATCAAGAGTCCCCAAACAATAAGGATCAGAGAAATATTCCTGCCCTCATCATTTCAGAAAAATTACAGGTTTTTATTCAAGATCAAGTTGTACAGCATCATGGCAATTTTAAAGTTGTCTGTCTGTGGGAATTTAAATAACTTTGCCTTAATTGTTCAGCAAAACACATTTAAAATTCATGTTCTGACATTTAAAATGAAGCCAAAAAGTTTTGAAATTACAAATGCTAGTTTAAAAGAGAGGGGGAAGGTTTACTAAAATAGATACAGAATTTAATAATAAGGGGTTATATGAAATAGAAGTAATCTATCTTACCAAATAGTGCCTGGATCATAAAAAATGTCCTTGTTGATAAACTGCTGCCCAGATTGTAGGCTCATTATGTCTCCTGTTTCTGAGTTTTCCCAGAACCCTCTCCACCAGTCAAGGTAGCAGAGGAACGCCTCAGCGTCCTACTTCCTTCCTTACTAGCTTGGAACCTCAGATTCCCACCCACACTGCTGTGACCTGCACGGGGAGGAGGCACTCTGAGAAAGAGGGAACTCTTCCTCTTGCAGATTCTCGAATTAGAATCTGGAATGACAAAGGAACAATACTATAAACGCAGTTAGTTAGGATTTGCAGCACTGATATCACAGTTCAATTTCATTATTAATTACATAGTCTATCCCAGGAATTTTATTATTTATAATACAAGTCCCTATCTCCATAAAAAATTCAAATTTTTGGAACACAGTATATGAAGAGAGGGCTGTCTACAGAATTCAAAGCAGGGTGAGCTACCCCAACAGCATTTTATTTGAAGATAATAATCCAACATCACCAATTCGGCAAGTCAAATTACAGGTTTCTTTTCCATAATCAAAGTTTTAAAATAGCATAAATACTTTATTTAGTAAACTGAAGTGGTGATATTTAAATAGGGTTTTAAGAGGATTGAAGACATCAAAGATTAATTCTTGCGTAATTTAAGTGACAATTTAATCATCTGAGAAATGGAAGACTGCAGTGAGGGGCTGAACAAAAGACAACTGCTCCAAAGAATTCACTAGCATAAGAAGATACATTGTGGCTAAAACTTGTAATCACTGCACTTATTTTAAAGCCCTCTCAGGAACCAGGTCTTAAAAGATGATAAACTTGGCCTCGTGAATAGTTATCAGCCAAACTACAAAACGAGTGCAAGAGTGTGGTATTCCAACTTAACAAATAATACTTTACTTAAGGAACTTTATTTGCTGTTCCAAAAACAGCATCATTATTCCCCAGAATTACTTACAAATAAAACCTTATTATACGGAATATGATTGCAATACTATTTAATGTGAATGTTGTTAAAACATTCCAAAGTAATAGAACTATTCATATGTGATACGGCTTAGGAAGGCATGGAAGTGAAGTTTTAAAACTTTAAAACGATGATAATGTGGTAGGGAGAAAAGCAAATTTGTTAGTTCTACTCTATTAAGGATCCTTCAAGCAATGTAAAAGCCAGAGTTCAAGTTACACTTTGATGTGCAGATCCTTTTGAAAGCTACTCTACCCTGTTTTATATGAAGCATCTGTAGCTAAAATGAACACCTTAGTGAAGAGTACGGATGCCACATTACATAAGCAGACGTCAGAACTGTCCCAAGCTGATTCTAAGTTACTTTAAACATGTACATACGTAGAGTCAGAAATTAGCTATGGTTTACTTCTTAGAAGTAACAGATAATTACCCTCATCATGATGAAAAGGATTTTAAATGTAAGCTAATAGAGGTATTTTTCCTTTAGCAAAGTTCTGCTTTTAAAAGTAAACTTCAAAACTTTAATTAAAATAGGAAATGTTTTACTATATAGTAGAAACACTTTTCAGATTAGTGAGGCAGAGAAAAGGAAGGACGCTGTAAAGGAGGAAAGGTGGGACAGGAAGATGAAGAAAAGGAAGGAGGAAAAGAAAAAAGAGGAAGGAAGGAAGACTGAAAGGATAGAAGGGCCGACTAAAATACAGTCTTTGAAATTTTAAACTAGCAGGGGTAATTCTTTCTTTTTCACATGAAATAATCAATGTTCCTTTTATCTACACTTTGCGAGAGCCAGACAAAATGTTAATAAGTACTACACTGGATTTCTAAATCTTTAGCTTTGAAAACATGCTATTTCTTTTAAATATATGTTAATTTTCTACATTTCAAATGTATTATAATTTCCATTTACAATGTTTTGAAGACAAGTTAAATATGATGTAAAACATGGTTAAACGGAGTTCAATAATATGTAACATACATTAGTTTGATTTCTCAGTTTTGTGCACATTAACTCAGCCACGTATCTAATATATAAACCATTCAGTGAATTTAATAATCATTTGAAATTTTCAGCTTACTAATTCATGTAATTTCACGAGTACAATTTTAATTAGTTTATGTTTTGTACATAAGTGTTTCACAACATATGCACGCAGACAGGTGACTTTCATGAGAAGATCACATCCAAAGTAGACATATGATCTACTCAAATATGGTTTCCAAATGTAGGTACAATCCTGTTGAACTTAATTATGATCAGACTCATCATTCCATTGATAGAGACCTCTCTCTACCCTTACCACCTCAGCAATACACTCAAACAGTGGCTCTTTGAACCAGCACTGACCTTCCTTTAAATTTATAGCCTTTTTTGAAGCAGACCTTTGAGAGATACATCCTGTTTAAGACAAGATATACAGTATTCTGTAAAATGCTCCCAAGGCATCAAAGTAAGGATAATACAATTGAATGTTTAAACTGTGCCATATTTCTTAACTGAGAATTAACATTTTAATATATTACAATCTGCAAAAGAAACAACTTGCCTAAAGATTTGAGGAGTTTCAAACATTTATATATCAATATCTGTATCTATATGTAATACCAATATAATTGATACATACATACACCAATATATCTATACATATAGCTGTACTTACACCATCTCCTCAGTATTTGTCTTATTATTATAAACAATCTGCATGGATCACAAAAGTATTATAAAACCCCCCACAAAACCTTGAAAATTAAAAACAAAACAAAAAACAAGTATGACCCAACAACTAAGACATAACATACTTCAGCAAAGAGTATGATACCAGGATATGAAGTGTGAAACAAAATTTTCCAGGATCAGGTCAGAAATAAAGAAGAGGATATTGGCTTTTGTATTTTTTAAATTGGTTTTTCCTTCTAATATTCCTAAATAATCATCCTTTATATTACCTACTTGAAATTATTAGCAAGTAGTTATTTTAAAAGTATGAGTAATTAGACCAAAAGCAACTCTCATATTTACCCAAAAGCAGGAACCACTACTAAGAATCAAAGCCTAGTAATTCTGTTCTTAGCAGACAGGTGTTGTGTGTTCTGGCATGTTATATGAAAATCATTTATGAGAAGAACAGAAAAAAAAAATCAGAAGGTAGTTTTCACTATTGGAATAGATAAGTGATTAAGCAAATTTTCTTACACCATGAAATTGTCAATAGACTAAATGACCACCCTAAGGGGCAGCATTTCTGGATGTTGGCATTCTCTGAGATGGAAAGGAAAGGGACTGAAAGGAAAATGTGATAGTGACACCAAGAAACCAACATGGGTCTTAGAGATCTTTTTGAATAGCAGGTTGAAGGAATGAACATTCTTCGTGTGGGAACTAAGTTTAGGCTTGAAACTGCCAAGACCTTATTAGGCCAGCAGTAAATCCAGAAGCTAAAACCCATGTTAGGGAAAGTTAGGAAAAGATGGGAGGACTGTATGTCAATCATTAAAGCAGCAGCAAGACTGTGGCTGACTGTCCTACGGTACAGGTTGTCTCTGGCATATGTTACCAAGGAACTCAAACATTTACTGTAATCTGAGTTATCTTAATGAATAATAATAATAAACCAATGAGTAAACTTAAAAAATATTTTCTTAAAAGAGTTATACATTACGATCTTATTTTGTGATACAAATATTGTTGAATACTTAAGGTATGAACAGTTCTATTTTCATTTCAGTCAACAGTTAAAACTTTTTAAACCATCTCACATTTAACCTGAGCTTTTGTTAAATTTCAAACTAACCAACTGGAGTCGAACTTAATTTTACTGTAGATACTCATATTTTCAAAGAGGTGTTAGGAAGAGGTGAAATTATCCAAAGCAGAGAATGAGAAAAAAATGCCTACCAGTAACTGACAGTAAGATTAATTTTTACATATGTTAGAATAGTACTCATAATAAAACATTAAGTGTTTTATTACAATCAAGAATTTCTTTGTGGAGGAAGCTAAAAAAAGTCATTTTTAGTGAAATAATTAAGACCATCTTATCACCATCTGTCTCTCTCAAAATGAGGTACTTAATATTTTGGCTTCTAAAATTACCCCCTAGTGCTACATGCTTAAGCATAGGGAGTGAAGTTCATTCTGTTTCTAAGTCTGAGAGTTCAGGTTTTAATGTGATTACAAATTGCTTAATTGATAATTAGAAAATAAATATTCTGTAAATAAAAGAGAAAGAAACCCACGTAATTTTAGCTATATGTTTCAATTTCTTCATACTAAAGGCAGGATATTATGTTTTTACTTTCTGTCCATGCATTTTCTCTATTAGAAGAAAAAAGGACTGAAGGCAAGAAGCAACCAAAAGAGTAATAAGAAGCCTGATATGTGTAAAATGTGGAACACAGTCTCAAATGGAAAGTTACGATACAAAGGAGCAAGAAAATAAAAGTAATGAACTTCACATATCAAAGCGAATAGTGATTAAGAGTATGGGCTCTAGAGCAGTACCGCCTGTGTTCAAATGTAAGCTCTTCTACTTCTAAGCTGAGTGATCCTGGGCAAGTTTCAATAACCAATCTTTATTTCAATAACCACATTTATAAAATGGGGACAGTACCAGCACATATCCCAGAGGACTACAGTGAGGATTAAATGAATGAGTAGATGTAAAATATTTAAAATAGTATCTGGCACTAGGTAAAGTACTCAATAAATGTTAGTTATTATTGTTATTTGTCTATAATTACCAGAGATATTTTTTAATCTCAGAAATATTAAATGAAACAATGGCCTTGATTTCACAATTAGTAATGAGAAAAATGTTGACTTCATGTAATAATAACTTTAGCAGTTAGGGATAATAATAACTTTCTATATTTTTGTTTTGAATGAGGGAAAATAAATGAGGGTAAACATCTGCCGTCATATTATCTGTGTTATTTTGAAATTAATAAACGAGGCAAATTTTTAAGAAGTTGTAATAAATATAATTTGCTCTCATCCAATACTTTAAAACTAAACAGTAAATTTGCATTAAAGTTCCCATTCTTATATATGACAACAGTTTTAAAATATACCTGCCAAATAACCTAATTATTAATAGTTGCTTTCATTTTTCAAAAACCCACACAGGAAGCAATTTAAGTCTAAAACCATCTAGGAGAATAGGAGCTAGCTTATTTTTATTTAGCAAGAGCAATCAAAACTTGCTGTGTTGGGCTGCCCCCTACTGGCCTCAATTTACCAATCTCTCTCTTTTTTTTTTTTTTAAACTTTTATTTATTTTAAATTTGTTTTTCCAGGACCCATCAGCTCCAAGTCAAGTGGTTGTTTCACTCTAGTTTTGGAGGGCGCAGCTCACAGTGGCCCATGTGGGGATCGAACTGGCAACCTTGTTGTTAAGAGCACCGTGCTCTAACCAACTGAGGTAACCGGCAGCCCCATCGATGTCTTTTAAAAGGTGTTTAAGTAGGGAGTATCATTTGAGTTTCACATTAAGAATACTAATACTAAGCAAAGTATTATTCATTCGTTTGTTCATTTATTCATTCATTCTAGCAGGAAATAGACTTTGAGAAACATCTATATAGAAACAGAGAGAAATGAAACAATTTCTTGGCCTCCAAAAATCTGTATGTTACTGCTTACAGAGAAACTTCACAGATTTCAACAGATCCACAGTAAAATATTGCAAAGTGACTTAAGAAATGTTTATAGTATATTTCAATGCTGCATACAGAAAAAGAACTAGGCTGGAAATCCAAGACCCAAGTTCTACTCCCGTCTCTGCCACAAATATCCAGCTGAACATTGGGTCAGAGTTTTGTGCAACTTATCTTACATCTAAAATTAGGAGTTTTGAATTATATGATTCCTGCAGGCTTCCCCTAGTTCTAATACTCCATAATTACATTTGCCATAATAAAAGCTAGCAGGAAATATTTTAAAACAAAGTTAAGAAAAAGAAGAAATAATTTCTACGTGGTATGAAGTGTTGGAGCACATATGGAGAAATCAAGAAAGACTTTTACGGGAGGTGACATTTGAGGTAAGTTTAGAAGCATTCTGGAAGTAAACGCTATTCCTAGAAGGAGTGAACACTGTAAGAAAATGAAACATCAGTCATGTTTTGGGGAATGCATAATGTTATTTGGTTGGGGTCTAGCTGTGTTTAAGAAAATCAAACTAATAGGAACTACAAGTACAAATGGCAAGAAGGGGATAAATACAAATGGTTCTGGTAAACTACAATGTACAATTCTAAGAAACAGATCAAAAGTGATTCCAAGGTATTTACTGCGTCTAGGAACTTGAAGGAAAGTGGTACAGAAACAGGGAACTGAAACAGAAAAGAATAGATTTGTGAGTAGTTGGTACCGTGTTTCCCCGAAAATAAGACCTAGCCAATCAGCACTAATGCATCTTTTGAAGCAAAAATTAATATAAGACTTGATCTTATTTTACTATAAGGCCGGGTGTGATGTGTGATGTGATATATGATATAATATAATACCAGGTATACTATAGTATACTATAATAGTGGGTATAATATAATATAATATAATATAATATAATATAATATAATACCAGGTCTTACATTAATTTGTGCTCCAAAAGATACATTAGAGCTGATTGTCTGGCTAGGTTTTATTTTCAGGGAAACACGGTAGTTATAAGAAACAGATTTGGGGGACTTAGATAGAGCCTCACAGAGAGACTATACTAAGACCAGAAATACACTGATAAATGGAGGGAGCTACGTGTCAGATATGTTCCACTAGTCATAAAAATAAAAGAATACAGGAGGCACGGCAAGCCATCATTGTTGCTGATAGAACAATTAAACAGCATAATTGTAATGATTTAAGTCAATAACATCTAGTAATAATACAGCAAATACTTTGCAAATTATTTACTATGTACCAGGTACAACAATGTACTAAAACAATTACATTTAATTTTCATAATCACATGAAATATTACTATCCCTGTTTTACAGATGATAAAATTGAGGTCAAGAGATGTGAGGTGAACGCCCCTAATCACACGGCTGGGATAGAAACTAAATGAAAACCCCTATCTTAACCATTTGCTATACCCATGAGTGTTACAGATTCAATTCTTTCAAAAATTTTCAAATTTCCAATTTATCAGTGACACTGTAGAAAATAATTCCAAAATAATAAAAAATGTATGACTTTCACAAAAAGTAATAATCTATCATTTAATATTTAATATTCACATCCTTAAGCAATACAGTGAGTTAAAATATTTATATTTAGAAATAATTAGAAAGAACACATCACTTAAAACCCTAGAAAACTCCTTAGTCTTTATTCTCTTCCCCAAATGTCTACAAAATTCACCTATCTAAATTTGAAGGTTAAAAATCATTAGAAGTGGTGATGTCATCAGTAATGGTGGAGTAAGGACCTCAAATATCCTTTTCTCCGTAAGAGCAACGAGAATACTGGCAAAAATTGCCCCAAATCTGAATAGATCAACAACAAATAAAAGAAAAACAAATAAAAGACTGAATTAGTAATCTAAAAAACTTCCCGCAAAGAAACACCTAGGACCACATGGTTTTCATACGTGAATTCCACCAATTACTTAAAGATCTAACACCAATTCTTCACAAACTCTTTCAAAAACTAGAAAAAACACACCCCAACGCATTCTATGAGGCCAGTATTACCCTGCTATGAAAACCAGACAAAGATATCATTAAGAATACTAGACTAATAATCTTTATGAATATACATACAAAATCCTCAACAAAAAACTAGCAAACCAAATCCAGCTACATACCCGTATGTTACATATTATGACCAAACGAGATCTATCTCAGAAATATGAGGCTGGTTCAAACCAGTACAACACATATTAATAGAATAAAAGGGAAAAGCGCACATAGTCTTCTGAACAGACACAGGAAAAGTACTTGACAAAAATCCAACGCCCTTCAATGGTAAAATACTCAACAAAATAGCAACAGTAGGGACTCAATATTACAAAGGGCATCTATGAGAAACTTACAAGCTAACATCATATTCAATAGCGAAACATTATAAGCTTTCTCCCCTAAGATAAAAAACAAGACAAGGACGTCTGCTTTTGCCACTGCTATTTTAACAGTATACTGGGGGTTCTGGTCAGGAAAATAAGAAAAGAAAAAGAAATAAAAGGCATTCAAAAATGGAAAAGACAATCATTGGAAAGAAGTAAAACTATCTCTAATTGTAGTGAGTGACATGATCTACATAGAAAATTCTAAGGAGCCAACAAAACAACCTATTAAGATGTAATAAACAAGTTCAATAAAGCTGCAGGATACAAGAATATACAAAAATCAATATTATTTATATACACTAGCAATGCACAATCCAAATATAATGAAACATAGCAAAAACATACTGAAGAGCTAAGTAAATGGAAAGAAACCCTGTGTTCATGGACTGGAAGACTTTTAACATTGTTAAGATAGTGATACTGCATAAATTGATCTACATAATACCTATCAAAATTCCTATCAAAATCCCAGTTACCTTTTTTTGCATAAACTGACAAGCTGATCCTAGAATTCATGTGGAAATGTAAAAGTTCCAGAAGAGTGAAAATAATCTTGAAAAAGAAAACAAAGATGGAGGACTCATATTCTCGATTTCAAAACTTACTATAAAGCTAGAGAATTCAAGACAGTGTGGTAATGGCATAGGATAGACATATAATCAAGGAACTAGAACTGAGAGTCTAGAATAAACCCATACATTTGCAGACAATTCATTTCCAACAAGAGTACCAAGAAAATCCAATGAAGGAAAGAGAAGTTTTTTCAAATCATGCTGAGAGAAATGGAATGCATATCCACACACAAAAGAAGTTGGACAAACTACTTTGCACCATATATATATAAAAGTTAACACAAAATGAATCAAAGACCTAAATGAAAGAACTAAAACTATAAAACTTTAGAAGAAAACACAGGAGGAAATCTCCATCACCTGTATTAAGCGATGGTTTCTTAGCTATGACAACATAAAAGCATAAGTAACCAAAGAAAAAATGAACTGGACTTCATCAAAATTAAAAACTCTGTTTCACAGGACACCACCAAGAAAAAAGACAGCTCACAAAACTGAAGAAAATATCTGTAAAGCATATATCTAGTAATGAATGGTCTAGTATCCAGAATATATTTTTGATAAAAAACTCTTACAACTCAACAATGAAAAGACAACCCAATTTAAAAATGAGCAAAGGTTTGAAAGAGTCATTTCTCCTAAGAAAATATACAACTGGCCAGTAAGCACATGAAAAGATGTTCAACATCATTAGTCATTAGGGAAATGCAAATCAAAATCACAATGAAAATACCCCTTCATATTCACGTAGGATGACTCTAATCAAAAAGATGTACACTAACAAGTGTCGGCAGGGATTTGGAGAAATTGAAACCTCATACATTGTTAGTGGGAATGTAAAATGGTGTAGCCAATTTGAAAACAGTTTGGCAGTTCCTCAGAAGGTTAAACAGAGTTACCATGTGACTCACTCATTCCACTTCTAAGTATACACGAGTACATACTCAGGAAAACTGAAAACATATGTCTACCCAAAAACTTGTACACAAAATTTCATAAAAGCATTATTCATAATAGCCCAAAAGTAGAAACCACCCAAATGTTCATCAATTAATGAACTGATAAACGAAATGTGGTATAGCCATACAATGGAACGTTACTCAGTCATAAAAAAGAATCAGGTACATGCTGCAAGATGCGCGAACCTTGAAAATATTATGCCACATGAAAGAAAGCAGACACAGAAGGACACAGATGATATGATTACATTGGTATGTTATTAATAGCACATCCATAGAGACAGAAAGTAGATTAGTAGTTGCCAGGGGCCAGAGGGAGGAGGGAATAGGGGTCACTGCTAATGAAGATGGGGTTTCTTTTTGAGGTGATGAAATATTCTGAAATTAGATAGTGGTCATGGTTACACACCTCTGTGAAGGGGTGAATTTTACCGTATGTGATTCTACCTCAAAAGTTCGAATAGCTGAGTAAATTTCATACAACTTTTTATATTTAAGATTATATGGCAATTCTTTGTTCTAGTGTCAAGTACTTTCATTTTCTCCAGAAATCTTTAAGCTCTACCTTACACTACGTCATTCTGGTTGTTTACTGCTATCTATAAACTTCTCTTCATTTCCTGATCAGTGACTTGTGGCTCTGAAGTTGCTTGAGATTCCATATCTACACTGTGGAAAATAATTTAATAGTTAGGCATACGAGAAAATTAAGACAGGTTTGTCTGATAACTACATATAACACTTTAACTGTTCTTGTACTATTCTGATTATTGTCAAGATATGACCACAAATTGATGACTGCAATACGAATAGGATATAAAATCTTATCAAGTAAAATTAGAAAAGGAGATTAGTTGCAATTTACACTAGGAAAAGGGATACGGAATTAAAGCAGGCAGCAAAAAATTTTTTAAGGTTAAGGTAAAAACAAACAACAAAAATAATGAAAAACAACCCAGAATCTAAGCATATCACAAGAACCAAATGTAACAAAGAGGGGCTTACGCTGATTAGTTTACTGTTTGGCTGCAATCACCATGTAAGAAATTCCCAGGACTCTCCCCAGTACACAATCTGATTATCTAATTTTAAAATTTAACTCTACTGAGGTACAACATTACATACACTAAAATGAGCAAATTTTAAGTGTATAGATCAGACTGTTTTGAGACCATCGCCCTAACAAGGTATAGGACATTTCCATCATTCTCCAAAATTGCCTGTTGCCCCTTATTAGTCCATCTCCACTCTACCCTCCCCGCTTGGTCTGCGCCCCAGGCAACTACTTTTTGTCGCTACAGATTAATCTTGTCTATTCTAGAAATTCATTAATTCAATTTTTTAAATAATTAAGATTCCAACTAATTTCAGAAAATAATTTGAGTTAATTAGCACTGAAAGACTGTACATAAAAAGCATATTTTAGATTAAAGCAAAACAACCAAATAAAAAAGAATGCTGGACTCTATTTCTTTTCATCCTTTTAGAAGTTCAAATCACAATGCTGCCAATGAAGTCTTCATTAATTGAACCAACTTATGTCCATAAAGCATCAATTTCATACAATTACTGAAGCCTCAATAAACATTTTTCTTCTTGCAAAAAAAGATACTTTTTTATAATATGTGCAAGCGCATATACCACTCTGTGATAGATTTGCACTCTAGTTCCCCCTGTTCCACTGTTCACTAGCTGTGTGCCCTTTATCTGGTCATTAATTCCCACCTTATAACAAACAGTATTTGTCTCGTCTATATAAGAATGTTGTGAAAATCAAATGAAATAGCGTGAAAGTATTGTACAAAATATAAAGTGCTATATACACAAATATGACTTTTTATTATTATACATCCCATATCACTTTATTCTACAACTTTAAAGCTATCGCAGAGAATGACAGTTACTGCCTAAGAGAAAATCCAGCCCAGAACTCTACAGTAAAAATGTATGGTATGAATGTTAACAGTGTAATTTATTATGAGCCCAGAATGACCACTGCTTTCACGGGTGATTAGTACTTCCTTAGTTTGTTCATATAGTTTGTGCATTTATTGAGCACGTCTTATGTGTAAAGCATTGTGAGGAGCACAAAGACATAAGCGCAGCACAGAGGCTCAGCTTCTTCTTTGGGTTTACTATATAAGATTTCTCCTTAGCTGTTTAATAAATGTTTAAAGACATTTATTGTACTGGGAAGAAATTAACTTCCAGAGATTAATATTTACACAAAAATATGAGAATGAATGCTATGTCTTCAACTTGCAAGTTATTTATCATTTTAGAATTGTTATCTTCACTTGGATCAGAAGCGAAGTTTTTTTTTAATAACTGAGCATCCATGCTATATTTTCTCGTCTTTCTTTACACATGAGATAGAAATCCTATTTTTAAGCATAGATGTCTCAACATGTACCCTAGCATCATGCTACTGCCACAGCTAAGGTGTGAGTTAAGAATTAGACATCTTTCCCCAAGATTATTGTTGTACAATTCTTCACATAAAGAGTAACATATTAACAACTCTACCTGGAGGGGATTCTGGGAGCGTGGAAGCTACATGCCTCCCCTTCTCCCCTCTACCCACAGTTCTATCTCCCACCCAACACAGCAGCTCTCCTGAGCTAAAGGGTGAGTAGGCTGGTGGGCCTGTATGAAGGGAGCGACAAACCTCTGCATATTTGATTTGAGAAAACCTTAAAATCTATAAGAACATAAAACAAAATATGACTAATTAGAAAGATGTGGGAAGATTTAATAACATAAGATTAATTCTACCAAAATTAATAGAGAAACTGAGTCCACTTATAATTGAACAGGACACTGGGGAATTGAAGGATATGATTTAAAAAGTGACATGGAAACATTAAAGAGGAAGAAGAACCACGAAAAGGATGAAAAAAAGGGGTGAACTGCCTCAGCAGATATCAGAAGACTAAAATCACATAAAAATAATACTGGTATAAGAAAAAAATAGAGAGTCCAGAAATAAGTGCCAGTAGTCAAACTACTTTAACGTAAAGCAGAGGTGGCATTTTTATCCAATAGGAAAAGGATAGTTTATATCAGGAGTCAATACACTACGGCCTGAAAGCCAAATTGTGCCCTTGGCCTGTTTTTGTAAATCAAGTTTTATTGGAACACAGCCATGCCCATCATCTGCAAATTGTCTATAGCTGCTTTCAAACTACAGAGTTATGCGGTTATGACAGAGACCATCTGGCCTGCAAAGCTGAAAATATTTACTATCTGGCTCTTTAAAGAAAAGGTTTGCCAACCTTTAGTTTATATAATAAATGATCCTATTACAACAACCTATCACCTGGAAGAAAATAAAGCTGTACCCCTATATCTCACTCAGTATTTAAAAATGAGTTCCAGATGAATTAAAGACTTACATATATATATAAAAAAATCAATCTTACAAGAACAGCTAGGTAGGAAAACTATGTGTAACTTGCAGGTATATGGGGAGGGGCCTTCCTAACAAATAAAGAAATCCATACAGTACTGAGAAAAAGATAATTGGCTATAGAGTTAAAAACTTATTTTATATAAAGACACCACAAAAATCAAGACAAATTTCATAGTTGTGATTATTGTTTTACAGAAAGTGTTTGACAGAAAAGTGGTTAATATATATAAAAAATAATCTTTTATAAAACAAGATCAATAACCCAAAAGAAAAATGTGCAGTCTAAAACATGAGGCAATTTACAGAAAAAAAAAATCCACACGGCCAAAAAGGTGAATGGATGCATAAATTCACTAACTGTAAGAGAAACACTAACTAAAATAAAAATGAGATTACCCCTTTATTCCTATAATACTACTGTATGTCAAAGAGTTATAATGCCTATTGCTGGCAGAGATATACGGAGAGAAGCATACTTTCATTATCTATTTGGTAGAAATCTGAATTCATTCATTTTTGGAAAGTAATCTAGCAACATTTATTTTTAAAACGTATATAATCTCTGCCTTTTGACTCACAAGTCCACTCTTGGGGCTCTATTCCATAGACCTAAAAGAATACATGTATAATACATATAATGCTGTTTACTGTAGCACTTGTGTGCTACAAAACCTGGAAACAAATAGAAAACTGGAAATTAATTCATCAATAGGGAATACTGAACATATTATAGTATACCCACAGATTGAATATAATGTAGCAATTAAAAACAATACATTGGGTCCCACAACTCAACAACAAAAAAGCCCAATCTTATTTTTAAAATGGGCGAAAGACTTGAATAGACATTTCTCGAAAGATATACAAACATCCAAAAAGCACATAAAAAGATATTCAACATCACTAATAAGTAAGGAAATGAAAATAAAAGCCATCAGGAGATACTATTAATACTTCCCACCCATCAGGATGGCTACTAGAAGAATAAAGAAACAGTTAAGTAACAAGCGTTGGTGAAGATGTGGAGAAACTGGAACCTTTGTGCACTCTTGGCAGAAATATAAAATGGTGCAGCCGCTATGGAGAACAGTATGGCATTCCTTAAACACGTAAAAATAGAACTGCCATATAACCCAGAATTCCACTCTAAAGAATTGAAAGCAGGGTCTCAAAGAAATATTCACATACCTATGGTGATGGCCCAACTTGATTGAGCCATGGAACCCAGATATTGGGTCAAACATTATTCTGGATGTTTCTGTGAAAGTGTTTTTCAGATGAGATTAAGATTTAAATTGGTGAACTTTGTTTTTGTGTAAAACTAGAAATATTGGTACACTGTTCCCAAAAGGATTTTTTGAATTTATTTATAATCTCTAGAATAACACATAGAACAAAGTAGGTGATTACATACTCATTGTATACTCATAAATATGAATATATATTCAAATTATTAAAAATATTTATAGGCTAAATATTTGGACACTCAATATGGACACTTACCTCTACAGCCTGATTCCCATCCCTCAACTCTGTGCTCAAGACCAACAGGCTGTCCTCAGACTTACAATGTGCCTGCCCGCTGCCTACAAAGGTCTTCTCATCACTCAGTGCCTACCTTAATTCCACCCATTTGTCAGATCTCAAGAGATGTAACACTTCGTCAGGGAAGCCCTGTCTGCCCTCCCAAACTAGATCAAATTCCCCTTAGAGGAATTAGGCTTTTATTGCACTGCGTACCTCCTTTACAACATCAATCACAGTTCTGACTTTACATTAATTTGTCTACATGTTTGATTAGTTTCTTTACACCTCTAGACTATAAACTCTATAAAGGGTAATGTCTGAAATTAATCACCACCGGGGTGTGCACAGCACAGGGCATGGCATGCAAATGTTTGTGAGTAAATGAACTTGTTGAATTAATGAATGGATAAGACCAATTTTTCTTACACTAAGTACACTGGCAGGATAACCTTTGTGAATCCATTGCTCCTTGGAAAATAGAAATAATGTGCCAAATATTCACTTTACAACCTAAATACCAATGCCCGAGGACTTCACAGTCATTTTACTATCTTTTTAACAGATATCTTCATTAATCACCACCTGTTTATATGTGCTATTCTAAATACCATTTTAGTTTCATTTCTGAAACACTTCCTGCCATTAACCTCATCTCTAGAACACTGGCTAATATGAAGCACCTGGATTTCAGGAACACAGACCTGAAACACACACACCAAACTAAACTGTTATGTAAATGGCAGAAATGACACATTTTGGTCTGTAATGGATCTCTAGACTATTTTCGGACTTATTTTACTTTTACCACTAAAATTCTGTCACTAGATAATAGTCATTTTGAGCCCATAATAATCGAATTACAAATGAAAAAGAACTAAAGTTTTCCAACAACCTGTACAAAAGTCAGCTTTTAAATAATATCACTAGTTAGAGATTTTCTAGGTTTCCAGCAACTTATTTGGTCAAGGTAGTCTTCACTTTATGTGACAATTACGTCCTAAAAACTCTGTAAACTTACTTTTTATGAATAACATCACTCTTTATTTTTAAGTCTCACCTTGGTCTGAATTCTAGCTCTTCCATTTTTCATTTGTGTGCCTGTGAACAAGTGACCTAAAATCCCTCAGCTTCAGTTTCCTCCTATGTAAAATCAGACAGTGATCCCTGTCTCATAAGATGGTTTTGAGGCTTCTACTGATAAAATAGGCCTCGCTCAAGCTTCCTCAGTGCCCTTCCTTTTTTTTACCCTCTGCTACAGAGAGGAATTCTATTAGGATTCTGCGAAGAAAAACAAGTATTTGAGCAAAATTATGCCCTTCATTTATCTTATTAATAAACCTAGATTTTCAGGTTTTATTTACATTTACTCACTAACTTAAGGTCTCAAATAGTACAGAGACTTGTACCTAGCATGGTAAAGAAATATAAGGTGCAGACTAATCAAAATGCCACATAAGTAAAAGCTATGTAAATCAAAGGAATATCCCAATATACAAACGAGTCAGCTACAAAGGAGTCAGCAACAGAAACCTGGTGTTACCTTTAGATCATGTAGTATAATTAGAAAAATGGAAAGCAGAGCCCATCTTTCTTTGGCTAAGGCATGAATGAAGATTCAAAAATACAAAATAGGGAATGGAAAAAGCTAGTAAATGAACAATTGGAAAAACTAAGGCTCCTAAATTTTTATATTCACTTAAGGATCTCACTTATAAACTTTTAACAAATTCAAGTAAGAAACAAATTGGAAAGAGGTAAAGCCAACAAGATGGTTACACAGGTCAATTGAGAACCTCAGGCTCTGTCTCACCTTCTTTGGAAAAACTGACAATTGTCTTGATTCAGGAAAGATCATGCAGCAAGCTCTGCCCTAACAGAGGCCCCACCTGGCAACCAGGTTTTGTCAAGCAAATTTTGAGAATTCTCTAGCTTCCCACTTTCTATCTAATTATAGAACTTTATAAAAACCATTCTCTCTCTCATACATACACATTCTCTTTCTCTTTCTCTCTCTCTCTCTCCCCCTCTCCCTCTCTCTCTCTCTCATTCTCTCTTACATTCTCTCTTTCAAAATCCTGTGTTATGATACCACAGTAAGAGGTAGGGATAATTTCCCCCAGAACAGAATGATAAATGCAAAAAAGACCTCCGTTCTGCACATCTACACTATTCTAACAATAATACTCCCTATGTTAAGTATTAGGTTGGTGCAAAAGTATTGCAGTTTAAAAGGTTAAAAATAACTGCAAAAACCGCAATTACTTTTGCACCAGCCTAATAATATCACACTTTTCCGACAAAAGCTTAAAGTATTCAAAATACAGAAATTACAGTATAATTAAATATACATGCCAGAACCTAAAAGGACTGTATGATGTAAACATGATAACTCTGCTCTGAAGACAGGAGTCCAAAATATTTTAAAAAAGAAGAGCGTTACTGACACAATGATATAAACTGGTCACATGGCTTCTTTAAAGAACTGCAGCCAGATGCAGATTTGCTCAGTCACACCCTTTCCGTTCCTTGGATGAGCAAACAGAGGCCTAGCCAGGCTGAGTAACCTTCTATGGCCACACAGCTCCACTGTCAGGCTTCCTTCCCACAGAGCCTTAGAAGCCTCCCTTCTACTGTGCTTCCCTGAAAATAAGACCTAACTGGAAAATAAGCCCTAGCATGATTTTTCAGGATGACATCTCCTGAACATAAGCCCTAATGCATCTTTTGGAGCAAAAATTAATATAAGACCCGGTGTTATTTTCAGGGAAACACAGTAGTTCAGTGTTCTTTCTAGGAAACAAAGATTTTTTCCTGGCCAACTGCTTTATCTTTTACATCTCAAATGTTTTACAACTTTCAGAGCTTAGTGAGGTTGACATGTAGTCACAAACTGTCAGACTAGGAAACTGAAGCAAAAAGAGGTCAAAAGAATTTTCTACTGAGTAAGACAAAATTGTGATCTTGATCATGCATTGTTTTTTAACGCAAGCCTTCCCACAGTGCTTTTCCACTTGCTCCCATCATTCTAATTCATTTTAAAAGTGTTTTGTGTTCTTCAATGGCACTGCCCTTGTTAAAACCACCATACATCTAAAATCAAGGAAACTCTATCCGCTTTTACAGTTTTGAATTATTTGAACTATAAAGTCTTTTTTCAGTTTTAAAATTATGTGATCTTTGATGTTTTTAATACCCCAAGATTCGATTAAATACGTACTTATGAACCCCTTACAGTGTATGAAACCCTGTGCTAAACCCTACTACACAGATTAAAAAAAAAAAAAAAAATCTGACTTTGTCTTTAAAGATATCACTGGCATATTGAGGGTATTAGTGATTCCTGAGTGCTAGCTAGATCAAGAACTACCTAACTTGGGCAAAGCACTGAACCCATCTAGGCCTAGACAGAGAGCTGATTTTCAAACTGTGCTTCAGAATTTCCATAAATATTTGATAACTATATATAACTACTAGACCCAGGAGGAGAGTCAAGCCACCCGAGTCAACCCCACTTGTCCCCATCCACCCACCCCTTCTACGCTTATAACCAAAGTGGGTAAAACTGGAAATCCACTCAGAAAACTTAAGGACTACCCTAAAATTCTATAATAACCTGTTATTGTTTTTAATTTATATACTAATCGCCAATATCTGTCAGTGATGGAGAAGAAGCAGATTTTCACGATGAGATTTACAGACTACATGAAGAATCCTACCTACTATAAATATTAAATTTAGCCCATAAAACCTGACTCTACTTGGTTTTTCTCTGCGGAATAGCTAAAGCCTATCACTACTGAATCTAGCTCTGCAAATTACTCCTAATGTTTCTTTTAGGAAATACCTAGGTGGTCAGTACCAATTCATTTGATGTGAGAGACGACTTCTCTCAATACAAACAACTTTTTTTTGTTTCCCACATTTTTAACGCAAATATAGGAACTGTCTATTTGGCCACTGTCAAACAGAACAGTTGCCAAAACTGCTAGATTCTTCTTCTCAGCAAGATGGCTTCATTCTGTGCTATAGGGGGAAGACTGAGGCTTTCCCATATGGGCAGCAACAATTTCCACCCTCATTTTCCTTAACAGTTCTCTGCAAACTGCTCCTCTATTGGATTAACCTTTGTTGGTTAATCCCAATCCTCATGGTTATCATGATCCATCAATTATGATACATGAGAGACACATTCCTCCATAAAATAACCTAAAAATCTTTTCTGCCTTAGCCTTCCTATTACTTCACCAATTCTTTATTATACTGTGGATGATCCATGAAGCCACGGATACATTTGCCTTTATCTATCATTGAGTGACACTTTAGGAAGCAGCTTTATGAAAATTATTTTTTTTTACTGTGGGTAGGGTATAAAGGATATGGCCCTGCCCCCTCTCAATGAATTTTCTTTCCTATGTAATGTCCAAAAAGTTTAGCTTTCCCTGACGACCCAGTAGGTTTTCATCTTATTGGGGGTAAACAAATCTGATCACATTTCCCTTCTTGCTCTGGTTATAAAAGAAGCTCAGGGTCAATTTGCAGGTCAATTTTAAGAAATCTGGGGGTCTCACTGATTCATAGTTTATTTAATTTCATGCTGAGTTTATGTTTTCAGGGGCTTTGATTTTAAATTTAAATTTTTTTTCTATTTTGTGATTATAGATTCTTGTAAATTGCTTCAGATTCTTCATGATAAAGATAAAGTACAAATAAACTATGGTATTTTCAACCCCACGGTATAAATCTGTGCTTAACAAAGACTTGTAGAATTAACATTTTATTTTCCTATTAAAAAAAGGAAGGAGGAGTGTGGCTAATTAGATAATCTGGTCTTACTCCACTGGGCACTTTTCTCCTTTTATCCCTATTGTACATATGAATCCATGATTCAAAACTAGTCTATTTGCCTTAATGAAATCAGTGAAAAGTAACTTTTTTTAAGTCAGAAAAACTTTTCATTCTTTGAGTATATTGGGCTTTTTGTTTACTTGTTTTAAAATTAGATAATTTGTTTTCTTCTTTGAACACACAGTTGCATGATGGCTCCATAACACATTTCAAAATAACTATCAAAGTAACTATGAGTAAAGACTGTGGGATACGGAAAACGGGTCCAAAGAGAAGTTAGGCTAGCCTCTTTGAGCTTGAATGGAAGTTCTGCTTGATTAGTCTATGTCTTTATGTCTTTAACACTATGTTTCCAATTCCTATTTTTAACTGCTTCTTCATGATAGTAGGTAACTTGATTTCTGGAATACCATTCATTCAACAAATATTTATTGAGCATTTGCTATATGCAAAAACACATCGGAGTTTTAAAATACAGAAACATGGAGTGTCTTTACCCCATGAAAGTATGCTATAAGGAACACTTACTATCTATTTTGTTGTACAACAATGAAGACTCACCCTCTAAAACAAATACAGTTGCTTCTCTTTATTTCCGGTAGTTATCTACAAGGTTACCACAAACATTGAATAAGCAATACTGAACCATTGCTCCTAGAGGAAATACAGGATTAGGTGACTGTGAGCCTCTCTGGTCCCATGTTGTTCAACTGATCAATTTATAACCTCATTTTATGTGTGTTTCTGTTTAAAGGCAACTTTAACACTATGCTTGGGAATCATTTTTAATATAAAAACATCAACCAAAACGCACAAAAATATGAAATATGTGGCACTAAACTGACTGGGAAAAGTCACTTGTTTGCAGTATGAGAGCAGAAACAAGAAAGCTTTGCTGAGAATGTGTGCATTGGGCGAATCAAATTTTTCATGCCTCTGTACATATCCAGGATAGTGCTGCTGAGTGCTGACTTCAGGGTTACAAATAAATTTTAGCAAGCAGGCAAATATGCAAATACAGAATCTACAAACGAGGATCAATTGTACATGAGTCAAATATTTCAATGCACTCTCTCATCTGATTGCTACCAAAAAAAAAAAGAGAGAGCGAGATCTGGAAAGTCCTAATAAATACTATTGTTACTATGCAAACTTAAAGAGTTTTGGACTAGACTGCTTCAAAAAGTAAGATATCTGAGGCTTTCATAAATTGGTATTGTTAAAAATATTACTTCCTACCTGATATATTCTAAAAGGGATGTAACGAAATCCATTTTCTTCTGCAGGATATTCCATGAGTTTCCGATTGATGGCCCAAAACTGGTCAAATCTGTCTGTAATGACAAATTATTTATTAAAAACGAACAACATTATAATTTAACACCTTACATGAAGAGATGAAAGTTGTTAAACTTCCTCTTTAAAGTTTCTGAAAAGGCATCATTTCTAGTTATTTTTTCTTAAGCTTATGTTTCCATAACTGAACATAAAGCAAGATATCAAAATGAACTTTTTGTACATTATTGCTTCCACTTCCTAGATATTTGCATAGACTTTTTTTCCCCTCACAGATTATGATTACTTTCGTTATCAAGGCAAAAAGCATCAGGCAGGGATGAATGCCTTGATTCCCTTTGTCCTACTCCTACCATCTAAACTATAAAGGCACAGCTTCAAATGGCCTAAATTTTAACCAGACTTTGTTTAAAGAAACAAAGTAAAAATACCAAACACAGTAAACATTAAACAGATAAAAAGATAAAATTATACAAAAGGCTTTGAAAGAAATGTGAAACTGAGACTTAAGAAATAACTGTCAACTGCCGTTTAATCTCAGACAGATTAAGTAACGCCTTTAAAATTTTTTCAGGCTCAATTTTTAAAAACCCCACTTTACTGAGATGTAATTCACATACCATAAAATTCACCCTTTTAAAGTGTACAACTGACTGTTTTTCAGTACATTCAGAGTTGAGAAACTATTACCAATATCTAATATCAGAAAAATTTCATCATTCCAAAAAGAAACCCATACCCATTAATAGTTATTCCCCTCCCCTCTTCTGGAAATCACCAATCTCTATTCTATTCCAAAAATTTCATATAAATGGAATCATGTGGGCTTTTGCATCTTTTTAATATATATATATATGTATACTATGTTTTCAAGGTTCATTCATGTTGTAGCATGCATCAGAACATTCGCTTTTATGGCCTTGTAATATTTCATTGTATGGAGATATACATTTTGTTTACCCATTCATCAGTTCATGGACAGTTGAGTTGTTTCCACTTTTTGGCTATTATGAACAATGCTACTATGACCATTCATGAACAAGTTGTAGTGTGGATGCATTTCTTTTCCTGTGTATATACTTAGCAGTACAATTGCTGAGTTACATGGTAACTGTTCAACATCCATATGGTAACTATGCTTTGAGGAACTTGCAAACTGTTTTCCAAAGAGTGGGCACCAATTTACATTCCTGTCAGAAATGTATAAAGATTTCAATTTGTCCACACATGCCAACACTTGTTATCATCCATCTTTTATTATTACAGTCATCCTAGTGGGTGTGAAGTGTTATCTTCTTACAGTTTTAATTTGCATTTCCTTAAGGACTAATTATGCTGAGCACCTTTTCATTTGTTTACTGACCATTTATATATGTATCTTCTTTACAGACGTATCTATCAAATCCTTTGTCCCTCTTAATTGTGTTGTCTTTTTATTGTTGTGTTGTATTTTTATTGTAAGTGTTCATTATGCATTCTGATACAAGTCCCTTAGCTGACAAATGATATGCAAACATTTTCCCCATTCTGGGAATTTTTTAACTCCTTTTTAACTCATCCCGCGTTCTACCTTAAAATATATTTTTTTTTCTCAGAAATTTCTCTCAGAATCAAATACCTGTAAAACAAACATCTGTAAATAGCTTCAGAATTTCAGATCCGTTTAGTATTAAAGCCCATTCTCTACTACTAGATTTGTCTCAATTCAATTTACTGGCAATCTATTCATTCTGTTTAGGCCATCATAATTATATACAGGAATCAAGTTTAGTTCTCTCTTCCTATACCCCTGTCCTAGAAGACTGAGAAAGGCTCTACTCTAGGTCTTCTCTACTCTCATCCTCAACTCCAATCTGGGGAAAGACTCGTACTACATTAAAACTGGTAGGATAGGGAACTTAGAATCCATTCAGTTCAGTGCAACTTCACAAATGACAACTAAGCCCAGGTTGTTGAGTTTAACTCAGAGACAAGACCAGACTCTTGGTCTGATTCAAAGTCCACAACCGTTTCAACAGTTGCAACCACAAAACTGCATCTTTTTTGCAACCACAAAGGAGCTCCTTTGACCACAGTCCTTTCATATACGAATTAATTACTCTTTCAATGCTTTTTAAAAGTACCTTGTTTCCATCAAGTATCAGGTAGACGCTAAACGATTCTTCATGCTACCTGAAATTTTAGCCACTGCCTCATCATTAAATCTCCAGCACCTACCACAGCGCATGTATAACATATGCTCTTGAGTCAAACAACAAGTAACAGAATACTCTGTACATAACTTTTCATTGAAAATCTGGGATTCTAATCCTAAATCTGCAACTAAATAGGCAGCTGATAAGAAACAAATCAATTGAAAAATTTACCCTAATTCACTTAGAGATGAAATGAAGGCATTAAACAGTTTCTAATGACTTCTAAAAATAAAATTTTATAATTATTTCACACCCTCTTTTATTAAAGTAGAATTTATTAAGAACCACAAACAAAACTTTATTAAATAAAAGATTTATACTGTTTCTCACAGGGGGGAAAAAAAACATGGGCTAAATCAATGGTTCTTAACCAGGGAAGACCTCACTCCCTGGTGGGTGGGTCTTGGAGACATTTTTGGTTGTCACAACTGTATGTGTGTGTTACTAGCATCTAGTGGGTACAGACCAGGGATGCTGCTAAAACACCCTACCATGCACAGGACAGCCTCCACCCCAGGAATTATCTGACCCAAAATGTCAAAAGGGCTCAAGGAAGGGAAGCAAATATACAGTAAACATACAGTAAAAAGTACAGATAGGTAATTAGTAAAAACGTTTTTAAATACCTATATGACAAAAAACAAAAACAAAAACAAAAACTGGGAAAAGGAACATTACACGGTGGCTTTTATCAATTTAAGGACTTTCAACTCCAAAGTCACCCTTCAACACTGCCATAATGGATACCGTTTTGTTAGGCATCTCTCCTGTGACAACCACATTAAGCTTTCTCAGTCCAGAGTGCTGAAAGCACACAGCGGGAGAAAGGGGTTCCTGCCTGTGTATAGGCACAGTGAAGGCCCCTTACTCTTGTCAACACCCTCATTTCCTAGGAGGCCCACATGGGCGGCTTGCCGTGGTTTCCCACAGAGCTCCCACTCCCTCCGCAGGCCCGGCCACTTGGTGCTGACTGCCCAGCGACTGCAGGTCGGCTCCAGTCTGGGGGAGGTGGGTGCTTGAGTGAATCAAAAGAGCAATAAAACCTGAATCCTGGGAAAATTCTGACTTGGACTATCACTGTCTCAGAATAAACTGAGAGAAGGTATTTACTTACTTCTTTGCCTTACAAAAGCAGTCCTACAGTCTGGAAAATTGGCATCAAGGAGAGTAATCAGTATATATATATATATATATATATATATATATAGAGAGAGAGAGAGAGAGAGAGAGAGAGAGAGACAGAGAGAGAGAGAGACAGAGAGAGAGACAGAGAGAGAAAGAGCGCAATTATTTCTCTCAGTATTCACTGATACAACTTTCATCTAAACCACTATCAAATCTCATCTGAACCACTGTGACAGTCTCCTAATTGGTCTCTGCCCTTCCACTTGTATCCCTGCTACACAGCACCCAGAATGCTCTTCTAAAACATAAATCTTATCATTTCATGAATGAATAAATTTCCAAACATTTTTCTAATGGGTCATAAGGAATAATGCTTTATGATGTACTTTAACAATATGGTTATTTCAAGTTAAGTACTGGAATCATTATTTTAAAAAACAATCCACTGCACCGCCTTCCTGTCTGCAATTGGGGCAGACTGCTCCCTGTCCAAACTCTGCATGCGAGCAATCACAATGTCCATAGTAAAATACCTCCTTCCCAGGAAGCAGGCTCCTTTCAGCCGCCAGTCACCCTCTTAGAATGCAGTGTTTCCTGCATTCATCTGAGATCTCATTGCCTACCAATCAGCTCACTTACTAAGCTCCAAGTCACGCCATTTTTTTTCTGTCCCTAGAAAACACCACGCTCGTTCCCATGATCAGTTTAGCAGCTTGGAATCTCCACTTTTCTAATCTTCACATAGCTGCTTCTTTCTCATCATTCAAGTCTCAAAAGAAGTGCCACCTTCTCAGAGATTTCCCTCATAATTCTAGCTAAAGCATTACTCTATTTTCTGCTAAACACTTTATTTGAAATTATTCTATTCATATGTTTAATTATTTACCGCCTCTCTCCTGAACTAACATACAAGTCCTATGAGGGCAAGGCATTTGTCTTCAGCCCTATGAAGTTCCTGGCACAAAGTTCATGCTCAGTGAATGGCTGTTAAATGACTAAATAACTAAAGGAATGACTGGCTTGGGCAAATGGAGAAAGACAAAAAGAAGGAATCCCAAACGTAGCACAGCACGGTGCAAACAGCAGGCACTGGCGCCACACGGCCTGGGTTTGCCTCCTAACTTTGCCAATTATTAATAGGTGGGGGAGTTTAAGTAAGATACTTTTACATTTTCTGCATCAATTTCCTCATCTGTAAAATGAAAATAGTAACAGCATATATTCATAAAGTCACTGGAAGAAATAAATGAGTAAATATATGCAAAATACATCCAACAGCACCTGGCACAAAGGAAGTGCTACATAAGTGTTCTGTCCCTCAGGCTGCCTCAGATTCAACACGACACTGAGCTTCTAGATTCAGCAACAAGGTACACGAGAGGCCACAGCCAGTGTGGGAAAGCGGTCCTGCCAAAACCCCACTGTCACAAGATCGCTGGAGTCTTCAAACTGGCTCCAGGCCAGGGAGTGTGAGCCACTCACATCAAATCCTACAGGACGCCAGAGGGTAACGGGGGCGGGGGGTGGGGGGTGGGAGATGAGGGTAAGGGGGATCGAATATATGGTGATGGAAGGAGAACTGACTCTGGGTGGTGAACACACAATGGGATTTATAGATGATGTAATACAGAATTGTACACCTGAAATCTATGTAATTTTACTAACAATTGTCACCCCAATAAATTTAATTAAAAAAAAAAAAAAAAATCCTACAGGACTGTCGCCTGGAGTCGTGTGGCCTCTTCCACCCACGGTGGGGAGAATAGGAGCCACAACACAATCCAGCTGCAATACTTCACAACACCAAATTCCCTGCATGTCCCTTTTTGCTTCCTCCAATCCTTTCTACTGCCACATAGGGCCCTCTTTCTCACTCTGTGGGAACAATTTAGTTGCCATTTACCTTTCATCAACTTCGACTGCATTAATCTCCAGCCATAGCATGAAATAGTGGTGAGGCAGGAACGGCGGTCCAGGAACATCCAGACCAACCTCTGCTGAGCCCTCCAGGCCTGGCAGGCTAGTCTGAGCTCCACCTCTACCACCTTTAAAGTCTACTAACCATTCCTTCTCAACCCCTCTCTCCCCTAACATGTCTGGAAATATTAGGGGATAGCAGAGTGAAAAAAAAAAAATCAGATTTCTTAATAATCTGGGAAGAGGCTCACAATTGTTACACCTTTACAGCATTAGTCTACAAATGGAGCCAGTCAAAACTAGTTACTTTTCAAACAGTTAAAAAATGTTGCTGGAAACTTAAGGAAAACTAATCTCACCGAGTATTGAAAAAAGCAGGCTGTAAATTTTAATTTCAACACCACAAGCCAATAAACCATAACTGCAAGTTACAACATCTTTAACGTATTCCACCAGTCAATCCCAGTAATTGACTTTATTTTTAAGTAGATAGAATTCAATTACTGTATTCTAACCAATTAAGAAAAGTTTATTTCAAATTTATTTTGAAATTGGGCCAGTATCAACATAAAAGGAATTCAAAACTCAAAAATCTCATAATGTAAAAAAACTCCAACTTATTTTATGTGCTCATGTTAAAAATAAAAAAAGGAAGAATGATCTATACTCCAGCCTTCACTTACTCCAAAAGACAATCTTTTTAAAAAGTAGCTTGCTTGCCAAAAGGAAATTTACAGAGCTGTAGCACAGTGGCGGGCCAAGACTGATTAACTAAATGTATTCCTCTGTAAATCACCTATAGATATATAACCAATAATGGATTATCACCTTTCAAAACTATTGTAAATTGAGGAAATGTTTTTCCTCTTAGGCTAAATTACAGCTTCTCACTTGCCTAAACTCAGAGGGCCAGAAACAATTTTAAGGAGTAATCAAGCTCATTTTCACTCATTCAGTCATACAACTCCATGTCACTCACACGACTCCAAAGTCGTAAGACAAAAACAAAAATCTATTTTAATTTCTGAAAGACCAATAGAGAGAAAGATGCTCCATTATAGTCACTGTCTGTTTATCAGGCAGGATAGTCTGTCTTTTCTAATACAAATCCCTCATGCTTCTGATGAGAAAATGTAAATGAGAAAGTCCTATTAAAAACTCACTGACAAATAAAATCTTTAAAATGGGGATGGGGTGGGAGGGGGCACCAGCAGGCACTGGAGACACAGTAACTAATGCAACATTTCTCAGCTTTAGGTGCTCACTTGGATCACCAGAGGAGCGTTAAAAAATACTAATGCCAGGCTCCCACTCTAGACCAATTATTTCAGATTCCCTGGCAATTTTACTTTTGGGGAGCTCCCAGATGATTCCAACATGTGTCCAGAGTTAACAACCTCCAGCTGTAATGAAAAATACTCTTACTTTAGAATCAGAGACCTAGGTTAAAATCCTGATCCCATCTCTAAGTAGCTCTGTGAGCTCATTTCCTCATTTTCAAAGCTGATGTTGATCTAATTCTTGTGAGGAATCACTGAGATAATGCATGTAAAAGTATCCAGGCCTGGGACATCACAGGAATTTAGTAAATGTAGTGTAATTCCAGGTAAATTCTGTTCTATTTCAAATCCATGTAACGTGCCTATGGTGGCCACATGAAAAATATCCCTTTAAAAGAAGTTCCCAATTTGCAAACAGTTCACATTATGAATCTCCAGTTTAATTCTAGGTCAGGAAGAAAATAGAATAAAATAGTTGATAGAAGGAAAAGTGTGCTCAAACAAGTTTTTCCTTTGTAGGCTCTGCATAGAGTTAAATCTATCAAACTTTATTTGCTCCTATTATGTACCTAATTGAGTACTGGGAGCTCTAGAGAATTAAAAACATAAATAAATAAAAAAATGAAACAAGTATACAACAGACTCACCTCGCGTGCAGTTGGAGAAGCCAAGCTGACGTACATAAAATCGCACAGACAACTTTTAGTAGGACTGACCCTTTATCCTGCATTAGTAGAGCCTGGTGGTTCAAGCCCTCCCCACCCCACCCCCATCTCCTCAAAGGCCAATGACCAAGTGACAGATGGTTAAGTAAGAGGTTAAACTGGTAAAGAAGGGGTATAAAAACACTAAAGTGATGCCAGAATTGAAAGTCGTGGGGTCTGATTACAGGCAGACCTCAGAGATAATTTTTATTAATGATATACCTGAACAGAGTTTAGCTGTTTATAAAACCCAATATGGGTTTTATGTTGTTTGGTTTTCACAGCATCTTACAGAGGTGGCTATCCTCGTTCTACACAGGAGGAAATCGGTTCAACGCAGGTAAAGGATTTGCCTGAGGTCCCTGAGCCAGTAGACTCTCAGGAATGCTACCATATCACAGAAAACTTGGAGTTACATTTCTATAAGTAAAAACACTGCTTGCTTGGTAAAACTCTAAGGTAAGTCAATTCAATAACCTATGATTAACCAGAATGTGAGAAACCATTAATGAACAGGATGTTCATATTATCAGAAATTCCAGTTCTGTACTACAAAATTCATGGTAATGTCAGGTTTAATAGTGAAGGGGACCAAAGTTTTGCCACCTCAAAACTTTGCCTTTTGTGAAATTGATTTTAAGCTGGTTATTCAGAAATAAAAGATTCAGAAAGAATCTTGGGCCCTCCTCCTTTCCTGCCTAAAAGATTCAGATGGAAAGGCCTGCTCCAGGAAGGGAAACTTAGTTTATTCACTTTTACCATTAGATAGGAAAGCTCCAGGCAGTGGCCTGTTGTTTCTGGGCCACCCAGCAAAAATTTGCCTGTCACCTGCGTTCTACTCTTCCTCAGCTACCTGTAAATTGCCTATTCCTTTGAAATCTCAGGCCCCTGCCCCCTTTCTCCTTTTCCATAACGGCACATAAATGTCAACTGCCCAATGTATTTGGGGCCTCATTTTATATGGCACCCCCATGCGCATTTTTATAATAAACTCTACATTTTTCTCCTGTCAGTGTATCTCTGTCTAATTCGATTACTAGCCCAGCTAGAAGAACTTAGAAGGTGGGAGGAAAATTAATTTTTGTAGCCCCCACAATAGTTGAACAAATCTTGTCTCCTTTGGCAGTTATAGATGACAAAACTGAATAGTTAGCAGTCACTGCTGCAGAAATAAATACTATTTGCTTCAACATGTTCATTAAGGCATAATTTTGCAGTGAGAACAAGGGGAAATGCACTGTGATCATCAATTGAAAACACCACTCAGTTAGGATCAACCTCTTAAAAGACAAGGGCAGTGATGAGTGAAACTGAAAATCATAGCTGAAATTTTAGCCACGAAGATTATTCAGGTGGCATTTACTACAAAATTAATTTAACAACTCATTCATGCCCAAAACAAAGTTGAGTTTTACAATTACACACAAACCTCAAAAAATAGGGCCCACCTAATATTTTATAAACTAAACTTTATTACTTCACATAATGTATTCTACAAGGCACAAAAATGTAATCAGGATTTCCAAGAATCCGAAGAGTAAAAGTGAGATTAGTTATTAAAATTTGAAATCATTCTGCAAGTATTTCTCAACTTATTCCTTTACAACTCAAATATTTGAATCTCACACAGTATTCTTTTGACTATAATGACATTTTTTGAGTGTAATATCATTAATTTGAGAGAAAAAATATTGGTGGGAAAACTTGAATGTAAAACCTTTTCCCTTAACTCAATAAACCTATGAAAAAAATTTAAGAAGTATATTAACAAAAACAAGAAGCTAGTTTAAGAAAAACAGCCATAGTTATTTTGAAGTTTAATTTTGAGTGTGACTTATGGTAATTTGAAATCAAGTGAAATATTATTGCTTAAATCTTTTATGGAAATTAACTCCAATTAAAAACACTGAGATATTTTATTGATATCCTCCTACTGTTAATAGAAATAAGCTAGAAGTAAAAAAGCCAAGATATCAAGGATAGTCTTGAATCCTAAACGGACCCTGTGGGAAGAAATGCTTAAGTAGAAAGCCACGTTGAAGATAATAATCAGAACTTGACTGAACACGCTGCATCTTAGATGAAAAAAATTGTTTATTTTGCACTTATTTTTTTAATGGACTGTTTCTTTTCTAGTTTTCTAGTGTTTGGGTTAAAATCTTGCAACTCTCTGAATGCTAATTAAAACACTGGCATACTTTAATATTTAATGTGATTTTTCTCATAAAAGGATTTCTGAATCTGCTACAGTTTCTAAAGCAAAAAAGACACATGCAATGAATAATAAAAATCAGCACTGTTAGAGAACTGCATTTACTTCTTTGGTTCAGGAAAAGACATCATTAACATAGAGAATTCTGACATCCAGAACTAACTCAGGACTGCTCTGCACAGGCAGAGATGGAGGAAACAGAATGTCCGTGGGAGAGTAGGAAAGGGGAGGCCTGAAGTTCTGAAACTCTCAATAAAGTAATTTCCATGTCTTTGTGTAAAAGTGTGAGAAATAGGTACCTGGGAATAGGGGACACACTCACCAGCATTAGACAGCGGAGCAGAAATGTTTGTCTGGCCTTCGAGACCCCAGAAAGATAATGAAAGAATAGACAGGTCAGAGACTAGGTAAATTTAAATGAGACGTTAGAGCTAAGGAAAGAAGTATTATCAACATACGCAGAATCAGATCAAGTGCCACATGGAAAGCTAGAGAGGAAGCGGAAAAGAAGCAAAAAAAGGAAAAGGAAAAAATATAGAAGACACATGTTACTTCAAAAATGTAAGCACAATTAGTCTTACTGAAATGACAGCATACTATTGATTCATTTGTCATTCAACAGTCACCTGAGCAAAAGTAAAATAATCTTCATAATCCAGAAACAATTATGACTGAATTTACAATAAGTTCACATGGTTAGGTCTACATATTAGAAGAGTTAACTGATTAAAATAACTGTTTAATTTGTTTATATGCTAAATTTCCTTGTTTAAACAATATAGTCTCAAATACAGTCTAAATGAGTCATTGCAAAAACTGAACCTACTAGTAGTTCTCAAGCGTTGAGTTGGTGAAACGGATGAGAAACTTCAGAAATGGATGGGCCCAGGCTTTACACTTTTAAAACACATCTTGTGATGACAGTGATACTTCACGTAAAGTGCTCAGAACAGAACCTGGGGATTCAATAAGTGGTCACTGCTACTCTAAGGAAGGAGGAGTTTTATCCATTAACTCTATCACCTCTCTTCAGAGCAATGGTTCTCAACGGGGTGCTCCCGCCGCTGAGGGGCTATTTAGCAACGTCTGGAGACATTTTTTACCATCATGACTGAGAACGGGGAGCGCTGTGAGCCTGGCATCTAGTGAGGAGGTGGAGGTGAGGCGTGCTGCCAACCCCCTGCAATGCACAGGACAGCCCCCTCCCTACCACTACCCCAACATCACACAAGTATCCTGTCCAAAATATCTACGCGCATCAATGCTGAGAAATCTGGCCCCAGAGCAGCGGTTCTCAAACTTGAGAGCATCGCAACCACCTGAAGCGCCTGCTGCACCAGGGGCTGTGGGACCTACCCCGGAGTTTGGTTCCGTTGGTCTAGAGTGCATTTCTAATCAGGCCCTCGGGAATGCTGATGCTTCGGGCCCACTGCCTACACTTTGAGACACTGCTCTAGAGAAAAGGCATGAGAAGCTAACTGACAAAACAAAACAAAAATATTAGGAAAGTACATACACCTGGGTTTTCTGTTCTCTTAAGGAGAATCATGAAATTAAGTTTTGAAACAAAACATTCATTTAAAAACAAAGTAAGTTAAACTATATATGCATATATACATCGACGTATGTATGTCTTGGCAATGACTTTTTGAATCTGACACCAAAAGCAAAAGCAACAAAAGCAAAAGTAAACACGTGGGGCTACATCAAACGAAAAAGCTGCTGCACGGCAAAGGAAACCATCAACAAAACAAATAGGCAACTAACCAAATGGTAGAAGATATTTTCCAATGATATTTTTGATAAGGGATTAATATCCAAAATACATAAAGAACTCCTACAACTCAACAGCAAAACAAAAAAGAGAAACCAATCTCATTAAAATGGGCAGAAGATCTGATGAATAGACATTTTCCCAAAGAAGACATAACAGGTACATGAAATGATGCTCAACATCACTAATCACCAGGGAAATGCAAATCAAAACCACAATGAGTTATCATCTCACATGTTAAAATGGCTGCCATCAAAAAGTTAAAAAGTGTTGGAGAGGATGTGGGAAAAAGGGAACCCTTGTGTACTGTTGGTGGGAATGTAAATTGGTGCAGCCACAATTGAAAACAGTATGGAAGTTCCTTAAAAAATTAAAAATAGAACAGCCATACGATTCAGCAATTTCACTTCTGGGTATTTATCTGAAGAAAACGAAAACACTAACTTGAATAGATATCTGTACCCCCATGTTCACTGCAGCATTATTTACAATAGCCAAGATATGGAAAAAACTTAAGTGTCCACTGATGGATGAATGGATAAGAAAATGTGATTATATACTCATGTGTGTATACATATCTCACACACACATACAATGGATTTTTCCACCATAAAAAAGAGACCTTGCAACATGGATGGACCTTGGGGCATTATGCTAAGTGAAATGAGTCAGACAGAGTAACATAAATACTGCGTGTCTCACTTGTATGTGGAATCTAAACCACAAACACACAAAAACCAAGATCAGATACAGAGAACAGACTGGTGGTTGTGAGAGGCAGGGGGTTGGAGATCAAAGAAATGGATGAAGGGGAGTCAAAAGGTACATATTGCCGTTATAAAAAAGTAAGTCCCAGGGAATGTAAGATACCACATGGAGACTATAGTTAATGACACTGTATTGTATATTTGAAAGTTGCTAAGTAGATCTTTTTTCTCATTACAAGAAAAAAATTTTTGTAACTATGAGGTGAAGGATGTTAACTAGACTTGTGATCATTTTGCGACATATAAAAATATTGAATCATTATGCTGTACATCTGAAACTAATCTAATGTTGTATGTCAATTATACTTAATTTCTTTTAAATCAAACAAAATTTTAATTAAAAAACAAAAAATGTAAGTTAAACTATATCTGCACATATATGTACATTTGTGGGTTTTTTTGAAGTGGAAAAGAGGAATCATGCTGTAAATTCAAACTCTAGTGATAGTCATAACTCCAAGAGTGGAAATCATTGATCACATAGATGTTTGTTTGCATCTCCTCCATATAGTGTACCAACATTCACAAGGAAAACCTAGCTTCTTGAATCTTCTCAAACTTACATTTAAAAATGACAGTCTGTTAGAAGACATAAATTTTTAAAAATTTTTAACTGGACCAAACATAAATAAAAGATATAAAGTAGTCTTTTTACTATGGATGATTTAAAATTTTATTTAAAAGGAACTTACAAACTAAACTTTTGTATTCCTGCAACACTGAGTTCACTAAAAATATTTTCAATTACTAATCAGAGTTAAGACTGAGGCATTAATCTAGTGTGTGTGTGTGTGTGTGTGTGTGTGTGTGTGTGTGTGTGTATCAACTGAATCTCATATACAAAATGTATTGTCTACCACTGATAAACTCTGGGATATAGGACCACTCATTGTTATTAATGGACTCTTTCCAATAAACTTAATGTTAGTATAATTTGTAGTATATTATAAATAACTGTCTAAATGTTTTCGCCAAGTTTTATTATCCATGATGTTCACTGCCAAGTATATCCAAAGCACTGTAAGAGGTTATGATCCAAATTATTGCCACATTTATTCACTTAAATCATGCAATTTCCAAGAACAGTATTTCTCCACAAGTCTAGCAAAGTATCTCTATGGCTTTACATTAAAACGCCAATGCATAAACTTTTTCGATTTCCATCATTATTTTTAATTATAGAAAGTGGAATAATGAGAGACAGATTTAAAACATGTAATGTAATAACAGTAAAATGCTTATTTGTTCCATAGTAAAACTTAACTGAATGCTCAAGCAGGTTACAAATTGACTTTAAGCAAATTTCTCACAAAGTTGTAGAGTCCTGACTGCCACACACATACAGCTTCAGACTGAACTTACTCACCTTACGGCACTGTAGACAAAACAACAATGGAAATGACTAACTCAGATGTATGCAGAAAGAAAAGCACATGATGGTTAGTGGATACAAAGAATTGCCCAACGTACAAAATATATGGGATTGCCCCATATTTCACTGCCTTGTATCACTGGGAACATTAGCTGACATATCTTTGAGACGAAATAATAAAGATGGCACTTACTGTGAAAGTAAACGAGTAAGAAATGAGAAGCTACAGCATTTGATTCAAATCTATTAAGCCTTCTCCATCTACTGACACATACTCACAATACTTCTAACTCAATCCATCTCCACGTGAATGTCTCAGAGACATTTCAAACTTCTGACCTCAAAGCTGACCTTCTCAATTAGGCTTTGCTCCCCATTCCAAACCTATTCTCTATCTAGTTATTTCACACTGCAGTATAAAGTACCACTATCCACCTCATTGCCCAAGTCAAAACCCAGGAATGATTCTTGACTTTTTTTCACTCTAAACTTACATCCAATCTAACAGATTCTGTCAATTCTGTCTCCAAAAAAAGCCCCCGATTTATTGACTTTACTCCGTCTCTACTATTGTCACCATAAAGGCCATCATCTTATTCCTGGACGTACTATGAGAGCCTGTCCACTCCCACTTTTGGCTCCCTCTATTCCGTTCTCCATCCGGCAGCCAGAATGTTCTTACATCACATTCTATATCACTCTCCTGCCTAAAACTCCTCCAGTGGCTCCCCACTGCACTTAACACCTAAATTCTTTTCCTTGGCCTAAGTGGCCCTACACCCTTTAGCTCTTTCACATCTCTCCAACCTCATCTCACGTCAATCTTCCTTCTTGACCACTAGCCAAGACGTACTAGTCTTTCAATTCCTTAAATGTACCAAACTCTTTTTTGCCTCATGTCCCTGAAACATGCCATTCTCTGGTGGGACTGGTTCCCTCTCATCCTTGCGATTCCAGCTTAAATATCATCTCCTGAAAGAGGTCTTCCCTGACCACATTTACGTAAACAGGTTCAGTCCCCAAGGGTCTCTATTCTCAGCATTTTGTTAATTGCTTTCAAAATGGTGTGAAATGAACTGCCAAAAGGATGTTTTGTGTCCCACAGAATAAGAACTAGATAAGTTGTCATTTTTGCTACACAGAATGTTCTGAAAAATGGTGAGACTATACTATAGATTGGTGTCACAGGTCGAGGGGAAATATGACAGGTACACTAGAGGACAAAGGTACCCTAGGGGAAAAGACCTATGTTGTCTACTACTTGTACAAAGCTACAGAGGACTATGCGCTGGGAAAGGACCTAGCACCTCCCCCTCCTCAGGGCCTCTGTCCGTGCTGTTCTCTCCCTTAGGATGGGGCTAACCCCCAATAAACGCAGGGTCCTGCTTCAGGTCTCCATTGAACGCCATCCAATGAGGGAGGCCTTCTGTGACAATTTGATTTAAAATAACAAAGCCCTCTCCCAACACAGTCCCTTCTCACCTTTCCGTGTCATTTTTCTCACATAGCACTCATCATCATACAACACATTACGCATTTTACTTATTGTCTGTCTCCCCCACTATAATTTAAGCTGCATAAGGGCAGGAATTTCGGTGTATTTTGTTCATTGCTTTATCTCCAGTATGAATTCAGTAATTACCTGTTCAAAGAATGAATATTAAAATGACACCCATAAAAGATGAACCAAATTATAGCAGGAAGGTAACAATTAATTTTATGGGTCAACTTGACTGGCCACAGGGTGTGCAGATTAAACCTTCCCAGGTATGCCTGGGAGGGTGTTTGGGGATGAGACTGCACTTGAGCACGTGGCAGACTGCCCAGATGGGTGGGCAGCCTCCAATCAGTCAAGGACCTGACTAGGACAAAAGGCAGCAAAAGGAGGAATTTGCCCCTTTTTTGCCTGAGCTAGGTAGGACCTCTTATCTCATCTTCTCCCGCCATTGGACTGGGATTTATACCATTGGCTCCCTGGTTCTCAGGCCTGGCTTTCCCGGGTCTTCAGCTTGCAGAGGGCAGATCATGGTAATTACATGAGCCAATTCTTCATAATAAATCTCCTTTTAGATACGCGCGCGCGCACACACACACACACACACACACACACACACACAGACATTTTATTAATTTATTCTATTTCTCTGGAAAACCCTAATAGAAGAAACATGTAAAAACAGTGGCAGGAAGGCCAGTATCAAGCACAAGGTGAGCCATATAGTAAAAATGATGCTTCAATAGGCTCAAACATAATAGTAGGAACTCTGTTCTGGTAGGAATGCTGCTTTAAATCAAAGCAAGTCTTTGGATAAAGGGAAATTACTTCAGAGGACACTAAAAGAACTTAAACATAGGATTACAAAACCAATTCCAATCATCTTATTACACAATGGAAAATGCGAGGTGCCTGAGGTCCAGAGACAGGCAAATGTTTCAACTAAAAAAAATGAATGGATTTTATCAACTGGTAAGCCTGACATCAGTTTCTAGAAAAGTTATAGAATGTTTTTGAGCATTCAGAAAGACAGTAATCCGCAGAAATCAACATAAATTTAAAAATATGTATGACATCAAAGTGACCTGTGTTCATTTTTATGATAGTATTAAGGGACTGGGTATCAAAAAAGTGATTTATCCTAAATGTAACAATGTAACAAAGATCTACTTCTGGATAATATGTATAAGCTGGAAGAGAGTAGACAGAAATACTCAAATCATTTCTGAACTGTCTGGGAATCAGCCTTGACAGTTCCGTTCTATAACCCACCATATTCAGCCAAACACTAAGTCCTAACAATTCTATACCTCAAATATTTCTCAAAACTGTCCACTTCTCTCTATCCTCAAGGCTACCATGTGTAGTCTGAGCAATTACAATCTGCCACCTAACCACTGGAATGGACTTCTACTTGGTCTTTTAATTCCATTTTCGTTCCCTTTCTTAATTCGTTAACCATACTGCAGCCAGAGAGATGATTTTTAAAAGATAAACTGATCCTGTTATATTCCTGCTTAAAACCTTCCCATGGTCCCCTACTTGCCGCACCTCATTACCTGTGGATGTGGATCATATTATTAAAAGGGCCTGTAAGGCCCTGAACAGACAGGGTCTCTGCCTAAACTGCAGTGTCACCTACTTGCCTCTCTCGGTCTTGATCACCAGGCTCCAGCCAGAATGGCCTTCTTTGAGCTCCCGGAATTTACTAAGCTCTTTGCTGCTTCTGAGCCTAATTCAGATGATGGCTTTCCTGTGCCTGGAACATTTGGGGCACAACCACCGTGCTCTCTATCCCTTCCTCTACAACTCCAGTTATAAATGAAATAGTTATGTAGAAGCTACCAGTTTAATGTTTGCCTCCCCTACAAGACTATAAACTGAGGGAAGGAGCCACACCTGTCACGTTCACCCCAGTGTCCTCTGTGCCCAGCACAGGCCCAGCACATGGCAGATATTGTAACTGACTAATCCACACTACCAGGACCTGGGTATGACTCGCCTATAATGAACATTGTTTCCAAGACTTGATTAAATATCAGAGTATAAAAATCTGTGAAGAATATAAATCTGTGAGCAATATTGATAGCACTGGATGAAAGAATAAAAATTTCTAAAAACTGAAAGTTGGGGAGGGGTGAGAAGTCATAGATAAAACAAGACTGGTCACATACTGGTAACAGGGTGATAGGTATATGGCGGTTATTATGCTACCTTCTCTGCTCTTATTTTTACAATGTGATTCCAGCATTCTCACAACTGGTAGAAATCTGAATTTTTCTAAAGAAGACAGGAAGCTTACCAAACATCAACCTTTCAGTGAGACAAAAGGTTCAAGAACAGTACTTAATGCTTTCTACTGACAATTCTACTTAGGAATCTCCTTTCATACCACCTATACCTAGAACAGCATCTGACACTCTTAACAAAATCACAGAAATTTAAACTTAAAAATACAGAGTTGAGTCCAAAAGTCTCTTGTCTCTCTGTTTTAGTAGTCTATCTACTAAACGTTTCTGGAACATTATCTCTTACCTTCCACCTAAGTCCTACTTAAAAGGGACTGGGAAAGAAGGGGGTGAGAGAGGCAGGGAAGGAAAGATAGTGAGAGGGAGAGAAGGCAGAGAGGGAGCGAGACGGAAAAACAGAGAAATTACAAATAATTATTTTTCCAAGAAGCCCTTCTGGAAACAATTGAGAATGTCTAATCATCAGAATTCAGGTATATGTGATTACCCTTTTACAGTCCTTGAGTTTCAGTCTTGTGTGGTTTTCCCACCTTCACATTCATAAAGCAGTTCCAGCTTAGACAGAAAGTGATTTGCCACGGCCACACAACCAATAAGAGATGGTAAAGTAAAGATTAGGTCCAATGCTCCTTCACTGAGCAACATTCTCAAATACTTAATCTACTATATGCTACTGATAAAAACAAAAAGCAATGTAATTACAACCCAACTGTCCCTATCATACAAGCCTCCAAAGAGCTAGAACCATTGTATTTATCTTTTATATCACCAACCAAACAAAAGTACTTTCAAAATGTTACGATTTGTTATAAAAATCACCTTTAGCTAATCACTATTTCCTCTTAAATATGAGCTTTAACTTAAAATGGTACACTACCAAATAACTGATTTCTCTAAAAAATTACTTAGCTCAAAAAAATTAACCACACTTTAGAAACAATGTATATTTTCAACATATTTAGCAATCAAAATTGCATTTATTTGAAGGTCTATGGAATTTATTTAATGCCATCTTTTATTTTTTTAGTATATACAGAAAATCAAGACTGAAAACTAACTCATATATTATATTAAAGATGTTTTTTAAAGATTTCCTCAAGTCTCTAATTTACAAGAAAAACAGCTTGACATTTAATAGGAAATAGCCTGACATGACAACTGCCTCATAAATAATAAAAATGCTACTTTCTTTTCTTTTATTTGTGGTCACTAACTCTGTTTCACAGGGAAGTTAAATACTTTTAAATCTAAAACGAAAACCCATAAAAAACACTGCAAGGCACAGTATGTCTTAAATGACTTTTCTTGGTTTCAAAAGCTTTTCTTATTTCCTTCACAGAGATCTGAAAAATTAAAATTAGCATTTGAAAGTATTCAAAAGTTGTTTAAATCGTTGTTTAGATGTTATGCTCTACAGGTGCAGTTCCGAATGAAACAGATTTATGATCTGCTATGTCTCAATTTTGACCAATGTACAATTATACTAACCAAAAGGTGAACTATCTCTGACTTCACAAATTAATAGAACTTTCTTTTGAATGGTAAAATTCTTAAACGTAAAATCTATTCTGGTAAATAAATTCAAAGAAGGTACTTCCTCTACTTTATACTAATATTAAATTATTTGTTAAAAGCTGTTAATATTACTTCCTAATAATGTTAGAGAGGAATAAAATAAAGGAGTCATTCAGTCAGTATTTATTTTGTCTACTCTATGCCTAAGATTAGATTAGGTGCTGGGGATACAAAAATGTATATAATCCACTCTAACTAGAAGAAATTTATATTCTAGCAGAATACATAAACTATAACTATACCAGGATGCGATAAAATATGAGAGCAAAAGTGCATATAAATGGAGTAAGAGCCCTGTATGAAAACTACAGCTCTGCCTCCACCTGGCTGTAAGCTCGGGGTCCGTGTTCCATCACTGCGGGGTGAGTACTACTCCTACCTAGTGTCAGGTACACGTTAGGTGTCCAATAAATATTTGTTGGCTAAAAGAAGAGGGAAGGCTTCACCCAGAAGGTGACAAAGAGACAAAAGAGATGAGCATTAAAACATTAGGTAGGAATTACACAGACAAAAGGGATGGGAAAGGGTAGTCCAGGCGGAAGGAACAAATCAACTACCACACCCACTTTTCACCAATTTACCTTCATGTAGATAACATTCAACCTTTCACCCCAAAATGCATTTTCTATCATCTTTACCCAAGTAACAATTTCCTAAATGAATATTTCCATTTTTAAAAAGTAGAAAATAAACTACCAATGTCTCCAGTATCCACAGGATACCACATACAAGATTTTGAGTGTGCAAGCTCAATAATTACCAGTGCAAACAAAACCAAACATAATAGCTACAAAAATAATTTACAGTTAAATATAAAAATGGAATAAAATATATTTTAACCACATGCATACCACTTTAAGTTGAATTCAATGAAACTCAATTTGAAAAGTAATTGAATAAAATGTAACTTAATAAAGATAACTTTAGAATGATCATATATCCAAGAAAGAATGAGCTAAGACAAAAACAGCAAAAAAGAAATTTTATTCCAAAAAGTATCAATGAAGGCAGTTACTAGACTAAGTCTGATATATTAAGTTATACCAATGTCTGCATATGTGACATTTTGAGTCATGCTTTGGTCAATGATAAATATGAGCTGTTGGTTTGGTTAACGTTCTATGGTTTGGTTGGTATGGTTTGGTTGGTTGATACAATGAAAGGGATGACTAAAGGTAGCTTCTTTATAAAATTTTGTGTGGAGAGATTAGAATCTAAACTTGCACTACTAATCTTACGATGCACCCATTACTCCTAGAATTACAGGTACTTTATAAAGGAGTATTCTGAAATTAAACATTGCTATATTTACCATTATGCAATCCCATCCAGAGCTGCTTGTGATCTTTTTTCTGCATTTCATTGATTATTTGACTTTTGTGCTTTAAAGCATCAGCTTCCTTCACACAAGACATAAAATGAGCTTCAATTGCATCCTTAGATGGACAGTGCAGAAGGTCCTTTTCTGGAAAACCCTATCAAAGGAAAAAAACACACATATAAAACAGGTACACACATTATAAAATTAACTTCTTAAAGGACTGTATCTCCCCCAGTACTTTTAGCAAACAATCTCTTACCTTCCCAATAAAGAGATTTCAGTACAACTCCAAATACTTTTAAAATTAACTTAAAAATCTTCAGTTATCTGAAATATCTCATACTTTTTCCAAATAATCCTTACATAGTATGTTTATAACAACATGAAAAAAGATATGACAGGAATAATTTTAAGAATAGCTTTCCGACTGACCATACCGAGTGTTGGCAAGAACATGGAATGGAGCTCTCATACACTGTTGGTTGGAATGTAAAATGGTACAACTACTTTGGAAAATAGTTTAGTAGTTTCTTTAAAAATGTAAACATACACCTACGATGATCCAGTTACTCCACAACTAAGTATTTACTCAAGAGAAAAAAAGCATATATCCACACAAAGACTTGTACATAAATGTTCACAGCAGCTTTATTTGTTAAAAGCCAAAAAACAGGAAACCTAAATGTCAAAAAGTAACTGAATACATAAATTGTGGTATTAACTTATCAAAGTACACACTTTTAATATGTATAGTTCCTACAGGTCAACTGGAGCTTAATAAAGCTGTTAAAATATAGCTTTTCAGGTCAAATAGCTCAATTTATATCCTATACCTTCAGTGAACCTTCTTGGCAGTTGAGGCAATGATCACTGGTCAGATAAGGAGTTACATAAGTGAGATGACGAATGCACTTTTCACTGAAAAGAAGCAAGAGCTAACACTAATTGAATACTTAGTGACAAACATTGTGCCAAACTTTTTATATGATTATAATTTAATCTGTATAACAACCCTTGAGGTAAACATTATTCTTATTGCTATTTAAAATATTAAAGCTCAGGGAGTGTATAAACAGCTTGCAAGTGGTAGAGCTGGGATCAGTCTGTCTCTGAGTCCCAGTTCTTAAACACTATGCAATACCACTTCCTCCATGACACCTACTACCTAATGATTATATCATAACATTATTTTACAGAAAAATACATTGTTCTATAAGTCCCTTAATAAAAATGGTAGAAAACACTATTTAGTCATGACCTATTCATGTTGCTGTATTAACAGACAACATTCAATTATTCAAGTTATGAAAAGCTCCTGAATGAGTAAAAAACTGACAGTAGATGCCCTTCTACCAAGAGAAAAGGCACTTGACTACCTATAGCTATTTCCTAAATTCTTTAAGTGCAAATAAACAGTTATACCTCCTTGTGTTCTCTAGAGTGTGATCTCAGTTTCCGCTGAGTAAAAGGCGAGCCATTATATAAACCACCCCCTGGTCATAGTTGCCCAAGAGCAGAAGGAAACTGCTGAGACAATCAAATTGTTTCTCTAGGTACAAAAGTATTTCAGATTCATGGTGCTCTTGCACTAGAGGTCCATAAAAAACTCAGGTGCATGTTTACACATGTTTACAGGAACACAAAGGCAAAGAATATGAAAAAATGTAAAGTTTCATAAAAATGAAAAAGCAAAAGGAGAGCATGAAAGAAAGACAAAAGTAAAAGATAGGAGAGGACATGGGCAGCAGAAAGAGCGTCCTGGCCTTAAACAACTTTACAATCAGCTGTATTTGCTTTGATTTAGCTAGATTTAAGGGGATTTGTCCTGGCTCCCTGACCAAAATGAAGAATTAAATGTGTATCATATCAATTACATTCTATGTCAATGAATTAGCATTGTGATATTTATTTTTATTTAAGAAAAATTTGACTTTGTTATTCTTGATGTATAAATGCAAAATGGCCTTTTCAGCTATTGTAGTTCTCTATACTGCTAATTATCCACTTTGGTTGAATGGGTGGCAGAAAATATGAAAGTTCATATTCCAAAGAAAATATTATTTTCATGTAGTTTAAATTTATTACCTTTTGAAGTACTGTGAGAACTTGTTAAAATTGTATACAAGCTGATTAAGGAAAAAAGGAGTTACGGTCTCTCAAAACAGTGCTTTGAGAAGTCGGGGGGAAATCGCACCGGTTTTTAGTGTTGCTTCAGAGTAGGCTACTAAGCCCCCTCAATGGCTCCTGTAATCAGAGAAGGTACCAAAGTTTTGCTTTTTCCAGACTTCCATTGCTTTACACGTTTCTAAACTTAATGCTGACACCTATAATTGACAGCTGAAGTGAGAGAACTACAAATGACTAGTCTTTCTAGCAAACGAGAGAGGTTTACAAGAAAGTGCAAAGGTTTGCATGCCTACTCTTCAACAGAGAACGCTCTACCTCTATCCAGGAAGGAGGTGAACTCTTTCTTGAAATGAACTCAGGGAAAACATAAGAGCAGTAACAGAAAAAGGAGGTATCTGTTTAGGCAGCCACAGCAGTTGAATTAAGTGTGGCAATGAATAAAGTGACAGATGTCTCAAAGTCCCCTCAGCTCCTACTCATGAAATGCTCTATTCCATGGTTAGGTTGGAGTATGGAGGGAAAATCTTTTTTTTTTCCCCCTAAAGCTTCACAATAAAATTAAGCAGACCCTTGGTTCATTACATTTCTAATTTCTTCACATATATATTAGCCGCTGTGTATAAGTATGTATCTTTACATTACAAGCAAATTCTTGCAAAAAAAGGAGAGTTTGACACCAGCTTTACTTGCTTTCATTAATCTTCCATGTCAGAATGTCTAATAAACTAAACCAAATTTTATAGAATTGATCTAAAAGGCTTCATTCACTTAGATATTATTACCTGTGCCCTTTAATTGAAATATTAATCCAGACAGTCTGGAATATGTCCAGACATATTAGAGATAACCAAATAACACTAAACTGAAACTGCCTACAAGGTAAGAGGGGAAGAAAAAAAGCCTTTCAATCTATTAATAATACTGCAAGCTCTATTAAGACAATGGAGCAAGAAAAAAAAAAATTTTTTTCCATCTGATCAATAAAGGATCTAACATTGCATTAAAAATACAAAAGTTGCTAATAATAGTGTTATGAACTGTTTGTGTCCCCCAATATTCCCATGTTGAAACCCTAAAGTGTGGCTGTGTTTGGAGATGAGGCCTCTAAGGAAACAATTAAGGTTACATGAGGTCATAAAGGTGAGGCCCTGATCCAATAGGATTAGTGTCCTTATAAGAAATGACAACAGAGAGCTCAGTGTTTCTCTCCCCCCACACCAGGAGGAAAGGCCATGTGAGGACACAGTGAGAAGGTAACCACATGGACACCAGGACTAGAGTCTTCACTAGAAACCAAACTCTGCTGGCTCTTGACTTGATCTTGTACTTTCCAGCCTCCTGAACCATGAGAAAACAAATTTGTTATTTGAGCCACCTAGTCTGTGGTATTTTGTTATGGCAGTCAAGCAAACGAATATACATAGCAATGTGATTTTATTTTACTGTTGAATCACCTCAAAGAGTAGACTCAGCATTCTGACAGGGAAAATATGAGGTCATAGCTTAAAGGCTTACTTTTGCAAAATCTAAAATGTTATTTCCAAAATCACTTTGGTGCGTGTGTATGTGGAAATGGAAAGGGAGAGGGTTTTTCTTATTTTCAGGATGAGAAAAGAATAACATACTACAAAAGAGATGGTAATAGAAGTTAGCTGAATGAATGCTAAAATCAACACTAAAATTTGTTAAACTTTCTTGATTTTCTAAAAATTTTCTAATTTTACCAAGATCCAATCTACAAACTTACCTGCAACCAATTATCTCCTTTCCTGGTACAATCTAAGAGGTATATTCCATCCTGTTTACTAGATCCCATTTTTTGGACCTTTGAAACCCAGCTCATTTAATTATCTCCCCCACTTCCTGTAATATTCCCTTTAACCATTTTCTCTGTAATTACCATTTCCCATTAGTTGTCCTTAAAAATAAAACTACCCCCCCCCAAAGCAAAAAACAAAACCTTTCCCTCAACTTCACTGAGCCAATCTTTCAACACCCAGCAGGCATTTCGCTCTTAACGTATCACCCAAGCAACCTGTCTGCTACGCTTACCACTCCACTGAAACTGCTCTTTTCATGGTAAAGGATACCTTTCAGTCCTTAACTGTTTTAAGCCCTCATCAAACATCTAATATCTTTGACTATGAAGCAGTCATCCTCAAATCTGTGTTACCACACTTCTCATTTTCTGTATTTTTTCCCTCTTTCATTTGCAAACGCCTATTTCTAGGCCATTCCTTAACACGTTGTGTACGGCGGGGTTTAAATCCCTCATGAAGATTCTCGTGATCCCTACGCAACGTGTTAAATGTTGGTATTTTTCAAGTTTCTGACCTAGGACCCCTTTGCTTTTTTCATTCCATATACTCACCTTGAATAAGCTTACCTACCTCCATACTGTGTATGAACTAATGAGTCTCAATGTCTGTCTCCAGCCAAGATCGTTCTCGTGACCCTAGAACCCATGCATCTATTAATCTAGTAGACTCATGTCAGTAGCTGTATGAAACTCAACAAATCCAAAAGTAAACAAATGATTTCCCCCCTTGACGACTCCTCCTCCCCATTCACACACACATCCACTCAAGTTCTATTGAGACTACATTCTAAGCAGATCTAAATCCATTCACTTTAAACATTCCCAGTGCCTTTCCTACTACAAACTAAACAACTACGACATTGCTGAAAACCTTGTAACTGGGTCGCATGCCCAAAGTTTTATCCTCTTTAATTCATTTTTCACATTTGGAGGCATGGTGATCTTCCTAAAATGCAAATCTGACCTCACGCAGCAGTGTGAGAAGGTCAGAAGATATGTATTACTATACTAGGGATGCCAAAAAAATGTATACACATAACTTGTGTTTATCTTTTGTTATCAGTATGTTTTATTACAATTTTAATAGTTTTTTACTTTCTTAAAATGTGTACCCATTTTTTGGCACCCTCTGTATACAGGTATATCAGAACATATATATATATGAATTATGTATTCAAATCTTTCGGATCTGTTCCAAAGTGAAAGAAATATTAGGAAACAATTAGAGGAATGTAAGTTTCATGTTTACTTTTGTAAATATTGTCCACAAGAAATGCTAGGTAAACACAGAAAAGTGCACCCAGCTAAACCGAGCCCCATAGGAATACGCAACACACACACCTCAGAAATGGACCTGCTACCTCAATTCTCCTTATGAGCTAGCCATATCTGATGTTACAATTTCGTCTGATTTCAGATAACCTTCCTTCCACTACTTCACAAAAACTGAAAAGCTGCAAACCATGCTGATGCTCATTTCTACAAGCAAATTTCTAGTCTTGTTCAACATAACAAGCCATTTTTGTAGTGTTTATATTTTTCTTAACCACGTTTTTTCTTTTTTAAAGATTTTTTAATTTATTTATTGGGGTGACAATTGTTAGTAAAATTACACAGATTTCAGGTCTTAACCATTTAACGTGTAAAACTGTGCTTTTATTAGGTTCCTATCTTTTTCATTTGTCACTAATGAAGTTTTTGGGTTTTATGCCCCTAACGCACTTTCCCCGTAGGGCCTGTGATTTTTACCAGCATAGTCCTTTTTAGGAATATGTGTTTTGCAGTAGAGCAAAACAGCCTGTACAAATGGTGGGAGCAGACATCCTTGCCTTTCTCCTGATCTTAGAGTGAAACATTCAATAAACCACCATTTAGCATGATTTTTAGTTGTAGGCTTTTCATATGTACTCTCTGTCAAACTGAGGAAACTCCCTTCTATTCAAAAGCTTGCTAAGAGTTTCAATGACAAATAAGTACTAAATTTTGTCAAAGGCTGTTTCTGCATCTATTTATCTGATCATATGCTTTTTCTATTTTCTGTTAATATGCTGACTTACACTGATTCATTGATATTTGAAAAGTCAGTCGAACCACCCTTGTATTCCTGGGACAGTCTCAACAGTCATGGTGTATTGTCCTTTTTATATATTGCTAGATTCAATTTGCTAGTATTTTCTATAGTATTTCCTATAGAGTGTTTGCATCTGTGCTCATGAGAGAAATTGGTCTGCAATTTTTTTTCTTTTAATATCTTTAAGAGATTTTGGCATCAGAGTTATTCTGGCCTATAAAACAAATTGGGAATAGTCCCCTCCCTTCTGTCAATTTGTAAACATTGATATTATTTATTCCTTAAATATTAGAATTCACCAAAGAAACTAGGCAAGAAATTTTACTTTGTGAGAAAGTTGTTTTTAATTACAAATCCAATATTAAGAAGCTATTCCTATCTGCTACTTCTTTGGTCAGTTTTGGTAAACTGTATTTTCATGGAATTTGTCAAATTTGAAGGCATAAAGTTATTCATAATACTTCCTACTACCCTTTAAATGGCTGTAGAATCTTTAGTAATAGCCCATTTTTCATTCCTGATTATCAGTAAATTGTTTTCCTACTTTGGAAAGAGAAAGTTTTAAATTCCCTCTAAGCACTGCATTAGGTAAATCCCACAAACTTTAGTATGTTGTGTTTCCATGATCATTTAGTTTGAAATATTTTAAAATTTCTCTTCTGATTTCTTCTCTGACCCATAGCTAACTGAGGATTTAGTGGCCCCATCCTTTAGACCAGGGGTGTCCAAACTTATTTCAACGTTTTTTACCAAGGGCCATGTGCGGTAAAATACACAAATAGCCGGACCACTCACTCGAGGTGAAGTACGTATTGCCTCACCTGGTTTATTTAAGTAAACTAAATATATTTTTGGAATTTGCTGCAGGCCAATAAAAAATGAATTGCAGGCCGCATTTGGCCCGCGGGCCGCAGTTTGGACACCCCTGCTTTAGACAATTGTGGTCATGTATCTTACTTATACAGGCATTATAAGCCCATCCTTAAAATTATATTATTCTTGCTTTAAACAATCATTTCTCCTTTAAAGAAGTGAAAAGTCGTAATCTTTTATGTTTATCATTTATTTACCATTGCCAATGCTCTTTCATTTCTGCTGGTAGCTTCTTTCAGTCCTTTAAGGTGTCATTCCACTGTCTTTTGATCTCCACTGTTGGATGAGAAGCCAGCCATCATTCACCTTACTGTTCTCTTTTATGTCATGTGTCTTTTTTATGTGGCTGCTTTCAACATTTTCTATTTATAACTGGTTTTCAGCAGCTTAAGTATGATGTGCCTGGGTATAGTTTTCTATATATTTACTTGCTTGGGGATTTGCTGAGCTTCTTTGACACACAGACTGATTTTCTTTCTCCCAAGTTTGGGAAATTAGTAACCATTGTTTTAAAATTGAGATATAATTCATAAACAATCACTTAAAATTCTCCATTTTAAAGAGTACAATTCAGTGGTTCTTAGTATATTCACAGGGTTATGCAACCATCACTAGTATCTAATTACATATTTTCATTACTCCAGAAAGAAACTTCATATCTATAAGCAGTCATTCCCCATTCTGCCCTGCTTCCAGCCCTTGAAAATCACGAATATACTTTCTGTTTCTGTAGATTTGCATATTCTGAACATTTCATATATGTCATACGCAGACTTTTCTGTCTGTTTTCTTTCACTCAGCATGATGTTTCAAGGTTATCTATGCTGTTGCATCATCAGCACTTCATTCCTTTTCATGGTCAAATTATGTTCTGTTGTATGGATATACATTTTGTTTATCCATTATGAGTATTAGGGTTGCTTCTACTTTTTGGCTGTTATGACTAATGCTGCTATGAATATCATGTACAAGTTTCTGGCTGGACATAAGTTTACAATTCCCTTGGGTATGTAACTACAGTGTAATTAGTGGGTCATATAGCAAGTCTATGTTTAATCAGTTGAGGAACTGTCAGACTGTTCTCCAAAGCAGCTGCACCATTTTATAATCCCAGTAGTAACATGCAACATATGACAGTACCATTAGTCCACTCTCTTTACATGTTATTGTCCAACTTTTTGATTGTAGCTGTCTTAGTGGGTGTGAAGGAATAATTTATTGGGGTCTTTCTTTGCATTTTCCTAATGACTAATTACTATGCTTAGCATCTTTTCATGTGCCTGTTGGCCATTTTATATCGTCTTTGGAGAAATGTCTATTCAAATTCTTTGCCCATTTTTAATTGGATTATTTACTTTTTTAATTGAATTATAAGTTTTATATATATATGTGTGTGTGTGTGTATATATATGTGTACATATATATATATATCTGGATACTCGATCTTTATTAGATATATATTCTGCATATATTTTCTCCAATTCTGTAGGCTGTCTTTTTACTTCCTTTGAGGGACGAAAGTTTTTCATTTTGATGAAGCTCAGTTTATCTATTGTTTCCTTGGATAGCTTGTACTTTAAGTGTTATACCTAAGAAATCACTGCCTTATCCAAGGTCACAAAATTTACTTTTTTTTTTCTAAGAGTTTTATAACTTTAGCTCTTACATTAGGGTCTTTGATCCATTCCTACTTTTCATAGGGGTCAATTTCATTCTTTTGCATGTGGCTCTTCAGTTATCCCAACACCATCTGTTGAAAAACTATTCTTCCCCTTGGTGAATTGTCTTAGCACCCATACAGAAAATAAACTACCCATAAATGTGTGCTTATATCTGGACTATCACTTCTACTACATTAATCTGTATGTCTATCCTTATGCCAATACCACAGTTTTGGTTACTGTAGTTTTGACACCAAGACATGTGAGTCTAGCCATTATTTCTTAAAATATTTTTCTGGCCCATTCTCTTTTCCTCTCCTCCTAGCACTCCAATTACATGTATGTTAGACTGTTTGATATTATTCTAGAGGTCACTGGGACTCTGTCCGCTCCCCCCGCACACCACCTCCATTTTCTTCTCTTAGTTCTTCACATTGGATAATTGCTATGGATCTGACTTCAAGTTCACAGAACCTTTCTTGTGCCATTTCCAATTCACTGTTAAGCCCAGTGAATTTTGCATTTCAGATATTGTTCTTTTCTGTTCTACAATTTTGTGATCTTACTTTAAGTCACTGAGTTTTTAATAGTTGCTTTCATTCATTTTTTGCTAATTCCAAATGTGGGTTATCTCAGGGTCAGTTTCTATCAGTAGCATTTCTTCCCCTTGAGATGGTTCAAGTTTTTCTGCTTATTTGCATTTCTAGTAATAGCTGATTGTATGCTGGACATTGTGAATACGGTATAAGGAATCTAGATTATGCTATCTTTGTTGCCGAGTTTTGCTCTGCCTAGTGCCTCTCCATAATCCTAAAAAGGCTTAATTTTAGGCTATATTAGGGCAGATTGTGAGAAATCCTTACTCTGTAATAGGAGTTGGCACACTTTTTCTGTAAAGGGTTAGGTGGTAAATGTATTAGACTTGTGGACCATACAATGTCTATAACAAGTGCTCAACTCTGCTGTAGTCCAAAAGCAGTATGGAAATGAATGAGCATGGATGGCTGAATTTCAATACAACTTTATTTATGGTCACTAGAATTTATATGCCACATAATTTTCACGTATCACACAATATCATTCTTCTACTGACTTTTTTCAGCCACTAAAAAATATAAAAATCATCTTTAGATCATAGGCCATACAAAAACAGCCAGTGGGCTGGATTTGGCACACAGGCCACAATTTGCTAACCCTGCCCAAAGTATAATCCTTACTCCTACAGAAAGCATGGCCTTTCTGGTGTTTCAGATAAGTGCACCATATGTTAACTAAGTCTCTCTCCACTGTGGAAGGGCTGGGATCCAAACTCTCCAGGCATCATGGAACCTGTCCCACTCTTAACCCCCTAATATACACTTTCTACCAGGCCTTGAGGGATATATCACCTATGTATGTGCAGCCCCGTCCTAGCCAAGTACTCTTGGGGAAATCACACTTACACATCTGTTCCCTCTTCTCTGATACCCTGCCTGGCAAATTCCCGCTGCTTCAGCAGCCCAGAACTCAAATCGTTCCATCCTCGGCTCAGGAGAACTTTCTTGCTCTGCTTGAGTTCGACTCCCTATGACAGTCAGGAAATTGTACCGAAGCTCAGATGGGCTGAATATGGGGTTCATCTTGTTTGTTCTCTTTCCCTCTAATGTTCAGTGCCTGAAACACTCTACTTCATTTTGTCTACTTTTATAGCTGTTTCTGGCTGGAGAAAACAATCCAGTTACTCTGTCATGTCTGAAAGCAGATATTAACCTCAACAAATATTTGATGAATAAATTAATGATTAAAAAACCATATTTCATAAAGTTTTAAGTATGTGTGACCCTCTATGATCTCTACCTCCTGGTGCTTACATCTTTCTTTATTCCCTTCCCCTGGAGTGTGGGCAGGACCTGTGCTTTGCATTTAACCAAAAGAATGAGGCAATGGTTATGTAATATTATTCCTGTGATTAGGTCACATCATATAAAACTGCGGTCTTGTTAAGAGACTAGCTCTAGAAGTTCATTTTTTTGATTCAGTCAAGTAAGCTGATGTGTTGGGAAAGTCCACTTGGCGAGGAACTGAACAAGCAGCCGTTAGGTGCTTAGTGCGGCCTCTAGGGGACAGTCAACAAGAAGGTATGGCCCTCAGTCCTATAATCACAAGGAAATGAATTCTGCCAGCAACCGGAGTAAGCTTGGAAGCAAAGTCTCCAGTCTCCAGGCAAGAATGGAGCCAACACCCTGACTGCAGTCTTGTGAGACCCTAAGCAGAAGATCCAGGTGAGCCTGACTCACAGAAAACTGTGTGATAATAGATGTCTGTTGTTTTAAGCTGCTACATTTGGGTGATCTGCCACACAGCAGTAATAACTAACATCATACACTATTGATACATACTACAAAACAGCCACCAATATTAGAGCCAGGAAGTACAGGTATCAGAAGCATGAGAGAGACTCTGACGTGTACGCAGGGAAAGCTACCTCAGACCTATCTTATCAACATACAGTGGAAGAAGCCGGGATACGATAAATTACCTCAGAGAGACAGAGTGGCTCTTGGCCTAGCAAGAAAGAACTGTCCATCCGAAAAGGGGTGTGATGAATCATACACATATACTTAAAGAACAAGTACCAGTCAGGACCAGTGGGAGTGCCTTCCCAAGCACTGTCAGTAAGACAGAGCGCCTCGGTCCAAAACCCTAATTTCATCTGGTCACAGTCATTCAACAATGTTCTGCACAGAAGCGGTTGCCTTAATGCTGACCCATTTTGCCTTAAAAATCACTGTGAAAATTCAAAATTAAAATTTCTCCTCTTATCGATACCAAAATACAATTTAGCACCATGTTACCAGGAAAGAAAGAGAGAAAAACACCAAGTTATTATTAACGTTGTTTATTCAACTAAATTTTATTTCGGATATGCAGAACTGAACATTCTAAAGAGCTCCTGATATTTTCACCTTATATTACCAAATTTTTAATCACACTATTAAACTTCCCCTTCTAAAAATTCCACATACTGTAAACCTTTTGATTATAATGCAGCTTTGAAACTATCAGAGAAGAAAAACACAGAGAAATAAAGCAAAGGTAGCAAAATGTTAACAATTGGCAAATCCAAGTGAAAAGTATGTGTTTATTCATTGAATAACTCTCAGCTTCTCTAATATAGGTTTGAATTTTTCAAAGTAAAAAATTGAGGAAAGAGAAATAATTTTTTCAGTAGGCTAATCAAGTTTAGTTATCAAAAATGTCCTTGAAGCTTAGAAAAGCCTGAGGATAATACAATTTTCACTGTTTTGATAAATACAGGAAGAAATAAAAGTGAACATCCATCCACCTCTATATGTTTTAAAGCAGTTAACACTTTAGAATTATGTAATATTTCTCTCTCAGAATTCAAAAAGTAATGTAAAAATTCCTACAAAAGCATTAATTTTCTGCCTCCTTCTTACAAACTTTTGGTTCTGCATACAATATTATGAACTTTTAAATGTGCATTATTCTCTAAACTCTTTTATTACTCAACATGCCGTCTGGGGATCCAACAGCACTGCATTACCTGTGAACTTGTTAAAAATGCAGAACTTCTTCCTGGACCCAAACTTAGAAAATCAGATTCAAAATCTCACTTGAACAAGACACACAAGTGATTTGCATGTGCATTAAAGTTTGAAAAGCATTCTCTAGACATTAAAATTCATTTACTATAAACATAAATCTGTTCAAATAACAACATCAAAGTCAATTAAAAATCAGAGAAAATACATCTGTGTGAAAACTCTTTAACAGTCTCGCCCTCACCCCCAATCCAGTCTAAAATACAAACTGACTCACGTGTGTAGGTAGGGTGGAGGCAGGAGGGTCTCTTGGAGACTTTAGTACCAGTACTGCACAAAATCTAATCAAAATCATTTAATATCTTTGAAAGCAAATATAAAAGAAATAAATCCTAAGCAGTCTGGTAAAAACAGACATCATTTGACATACTACAACATCATAAAAGGTAAAACAAATACTGACACACCAAATGACAAAGTTGTTACTTGATAAATTCTATCTGTTGATGATAAACTATCTTCTAGAAAATTAAAACCTGTTTCCTCACTCTAAAAGCACTGCTTTTCTACCTGCAAATGTAACACTTATTCAGTCGAAAGCCATAAGGCAGTACAACAGAGGTGGGCTTACATCAATCAATATAAGCTATCAATTAAATATCTGAGGACAATCTTTGAGACAAGCTAAGTCTTACAACCGTAAATAAAGCCAACTTAGTATACAGAAAGAAATCTGGGCAACAATTTTCTTCCAACATAGGCCTGGTCAGAAAGAGTAAGAGCAGCTGAGAGAAATACACTGATAGTTTGAGAAAATTTGTAACATCCTCTATGATTTCCTTATTAGCTCTAAGATTCTACTTTCTGTTTCATTTTTCTAATAAACTATCCATCTGGGAAAAAAAAAGTATGACCTACTAAGAACCCCAAAGAAAGATTCATTTAAAAATACCAAGAAAAAGCCCATTACATGTTAACAGAAAAATCCTATTTTTGTAAGAAATAGCTATATTTTCCAGAACAACAACAACAAAAATCTAGGGAGAAGACTGGTACTATTTTACAGTTTTGCAAATATCTATGTCTGGCTTAACAGAAAAATAGATGGATTACCTTATTTGCTTCTACATTCAATATTCTGCAATGTTGTTTTGGTTAAAGTATATAAATATACAGGCTTATAAAAACATGTAGTTGGAAAAAGGAGTAACCTTTTAACAGTCTTTTCAGATCTGTGGATATTAGTTTTTGACACTAAATTCAGTAAGTATAGTTTATTATAACACTAATGTGGAATCTGAAACTATATCAATAAACATTTTGACCTCTGTTACGTTAAAATCCCTGATTGTAACCTTGCACTTTGAATGGACCTTTTACACCTGCATGATTTGGGAGCATCATGCATTGGTCATCTGGAAAACATGTGTTTAGTGAGTTAATGCAGATCTTCTCTAAATGTTCACACATTTCACTATATAACATTTCTTTAAAACTTAGATATGTTAAAATGACAACCAACCTCATCAAAATATTTTCAAGAATAATAAATCTGTCAAGTTCACGGTAGCAGATACATGCTTTCCAAAATTCTAATTTTCACTTAAAAGTTCAAATTTTGTCATTGGCAACAAATACTGTCAATTGTTTCATTTGCAATGAGAGTTTCACTTTATTTTCAAGAAACTGACAAATACCCAAGTCTAAATAACCACAGTTCATCTATCAGTCAGTCTTTCAAATAAATAATGGTGTTTCATGAAAAAAAGTGGCTTGTTCAGCTTCCAACTCAAACAAGGGCACAAGTGCTTTTTTTTAGGGCAACCATGCTATTTGGCATACAGCATAAGCGTTTTATGTGTACTTCCCATTTCATCACACAGGAGATTAAAAAGACATGTACTTGAGAGTCAGATTAATAAAAATTAATAATTTGTACTGCTTCACCTAGAACAGAGTGTGGCAGGGAAGAATACAGCGACTACTAGTACAGTCTGGTGCACTGCCTTATTTTGTGCAAAGGTGCCAACAGTTTTACCCACCAATACTTTCGCAGATCAGTACAAATGTAAAAACAATGGAAAGGGCAAATAGCATCTTCTTTTTTTTTTTTTAACTTTTATTTATTTTAAGTGTTTTTCCAGGACCCATCAGCTACAAGTCAAGTAGTTGTTTCAATCTAGTTGTGGAGGGTGCGACTCACAGTGGCCCATGTGGGGACTGAATCAGCAACCTTGTTGTTAAGAGCTCCGTGCGCTAATCAACTGAGCTAATTGGCCACCCCCAAATAGTATCTTAATATTATTAAGGAAATAGATTTGACCTCATGAATCCCTTGACAGGATTTTGGAAACCCCCATGGGTCCACAATACACTTTAAGAATCGTTACACTATAGCTATCCTAACAATTCTAAGTCTTTCCTATCATTATTACCCACTGACTCAATCATTATGGAGGGTTTAGTATGTAGCACCAGGTAGATACCACAAAGTGTCTGAGTGTTTGAGTGTCTTTGTGTCAATCACACATATATCCCAAGCTCTTAGAATAGTGCCTGGCTGACACACAGCAGGCTCTTAATATTTGTTGAATGAATAAATAAATGTGTAGCCATGATATATTTTAACCTAGATTTCAAAGTCTTTTAGTGTGCGTCACACATACATACATACACACACACACACACACACACACACACACACACAATCTAATTATTGGAATTATTTTTCAGTATAATGGGAAAGTCTTGTTAGGAAATATAGGACCTCTACCCTTATTATGCTTGTTGTTTTACCTTCACACCAGTATAAACTTGAATTATTACATATGCAGTCCTTACTTTCTTTGTACGGTACCACAGGAACTGAAACTCATGTACATCAGAGTCACGTCCGCACTCTGTATGGTTCCGTGGTAACTAAAATCTGTGGTAACACAGTATTGTGCAAAGCACATTAGTCAAATAGTACGGAAATAAATTCCAATGACTCACACACTCAATTTCAGTAAGACAGGAAGGAAAGCATCTTAGGAAGAATGAGTGACTTTGGGCAGTGACTTTGAATGAGTGTCCCTTATGGGAAAGCAAATCAAACTAAATGACTTTTCAAACTCTTCATATTCCTCCCTCCATCCTTCGCCATGAGAGAATCACTGCCTAGTGATCAAATAACCGAGGTTGTCCAATCCTTCAGAGGTGTTTGTGAACTGCTTGGGGGGTGGGGGGGGTAGGGATGGAGAATCAAGGTGGTTAGGGGGAAAGAGGAACCAGCACTATATAAAATATTGAGACAAACTAGGTTACAATAAATCTAGCCTGTCTCTTTAAAACTACAGGAATTAATATTTCTCAAAACAGAATTAGGTCAGTTCTTTACACTTTTGTCTCCTAACACTTCTCTCAACTCAATCAAAATAGCCTTAGAGTTACCCAGTGTTAGGCTATGTCCTTCCTACTCCCATGCCCACGTCTACACTCAGGACTTTGTTCTTCCTATTGAGATTTATTTTTTTAATGAATATAAGTATCCCAAAAATACTATAAATTTTAAACATAGTATATTTGGCTAGAATAGGTGTTTATATATTAAATGTTTAAATGGTTCTGCCAAGAATTAGGAAGAAATTGAAAGGTATTTTATAGATAAACACTAGTGGCAGCTTAGCAATTAAAAAGTGCCCTGGGAAAAGCAATAAACAACTTCACTTTTTAAAAAAATTCTATTCTAAGCCTACTTACTAAGTACCACAAGTGGGACAAACGGGAAATGCTATTTAAACTATACCTTAAAATGTACTGTGATGTTCCAAGGAAGAGCTGAACTTGATGCAAGAAGATCAAATAGCAAACCAATTGGATAATGCCTAAAAATGAAAGAGTATATTTTAAGAAAGAATAAATATTTAAAGTTATAACTACAATGCCAAAATAAATTTCCAGCATGTTTTAACATCAAATATCAGGGGGCTTTAACCACAAATCACAGGAAGGTGACATTTTATACCACTACCTGCCTGGACTAATGTGGTATAATTTTCAGGCATCAGGTGGTTTTTCTTCTAATCATTTCATTCCCCAGAGAAACCTCAATGCACACATGGGATTGTGCCAAGGCATCTGTGATCATCCATGAGCACAGTTATGTCACAGTAACATAGTATCTAATTATTATCCCAATATCCAGTTTTAAAAAGTTTATTTAAATATATTTTTGATTTTTAAAACAATTTAAAATTTTAGGAAATTTTAAGAATTAAGAAGAGCATCTAGAAGAACATACAATCATCTATTTTTTGGTTATTAATATCAACATTATAACATAAATTTCCAATCCTTTATTTAAGCATACATATCTAAATTTAGATTAGTCTTTTCCTTCACAAACTGCTATAACCTGCTTTTTTCATATAACAATATGGTAACATTTTCCAAAGTCACTGAATATTCTTCTGCAGCCTAATTCTAAAGTTGTTGCTTTTTAAAAAAATACATTTTGGACTTCCTAAATAGGAGAACATTTCCTAATATAACCATTACTCACAATGAAGCAAATTATTTAGCTATAAACAAAAATAATACAAACCTTGCAGATTTCAATAGACAAACTTTATTTTTTAAATCACCCCTATGAAGAATCTAAAGTAGTTTAACTAGTGACTCACAATTAAATAACACTCCGAAAAAACGCAAAAAGAGCACTGCTTGGCATTATGTACAGTCCTGTTCTTTCCCATATATTAGTGAATTACTCCTAGATTTAATAGCTGAAAATTATGAAAATACATCTTATTTCCCTCAAAATGAGTGACCCAATACATTACCTGACCACGATTCAAATGTTAGCTACTACTATTTATGCTTACTTATGTCTACATAATATAATTGTGGAAAAGTCATCGTAATTAGAGATCGTATATATATTTAGAATGAATTTAGGATGAATATCCTGCTAGTAAAATAAAACAGTGGGTAGCTTTAGTCATATGAGCTGTACCTCTTCATAATAACCCTTAAACTTCTCTCTATTCATAAGTCAGCACCTACCATGAATCTTTCATAAATAGAAATGAATACTGAAGGAAATTTTGCACTACCTAAATAATAGGATTTTCCTTCAGGAAATTCTAACACCAGAAAAAACTCTGGCCTCAATCAAAATCTAAAATAAAAATAATCTGAAAAACAAAAATATTACACTATAGACAAGTTATAGATTCTATCCAATTCTGGTCCTTCCCTCTGAACTATTAAAATTGTAAAAGGTCTGCCTTGTACTTTTACAAAAGTGACCTTCTTTAGTCTCCATTCTTTTTTATTTTATAATGTTCCTCTTAGGTATCCACAACTAAGAATGAATGTGGGTATTTAAACTAACAGCATATTGCTTTCTAAACTCTACACAGTACTGCTAATACAGTTACAGAACTCTTCTGCAAATTAAGTTCTGACCTATTGGATAAATTCACCGGTGATCCCATACAATGGCTACCAATTCAGTGTTGTACACATTCTCTACTGTTCACAATGGAACTGTACGCAAATTCTAAAGTTAAATCAAATGTTATCTTAAAGCAATCTGTGCCACATAAAATGAAACTCAATTTTTAAAATAAATAGTAAATATTTGGGTTAGAACCAAGTTAAACATAAGACTCATAATCATCAATTATTTTTAACCTTATATGTCAAAAAAAAAACAGACTGTAAGAGCACGGAATCTTGAACAAAGTAGATAATAAATAGCTGTGAATGCATAAATCAAAGAGCCACTGACTAGCTAACCCTCAGTATACCATGGAGATCCAATGGACCTAATTTTAGGTTCTGAATTTCTTTTCCTAGCAGCTCTATTTTAGGTTTGATACTTCATAACGTTTATTCTTTCTTAAAGGTCTTCCGAAAAACTCACTTAAAAGAAAAAAAAAAAAAGAAGAAAACTTTTTCTACCTAGTAATTTCCATATGGATCCATTGGACCCTTTTATAAATCTACGATATATTGTGGGATCTTGGTGATGGTATTTTTTCCTTCTATCCTGAAATATTTCGTTATTTAGTCATTCTAGGAATTACTTCACCATTCCTCACCAATTAGTCCCAACTGTAATTAAAAAAGAAAATAGTAAGAATTTGAAAGAATAATGGCATGCCTGGAAGGATATAATAATGCATCCTTCTTCCATTTTCTTACTGTGCCACCTAAAATATTACATCATATTTCAATAAAGTTTTTTTAAAAAGATGCAGACCTCACTTTTGAAGTCTGCTTTTAGCTACCATTAATACAGCTAAAAATTCAAATTGTCTTATTTTCCACCTATCATGGGAAAAAGAAAATTGACTGAGGAAGATGTTACGCAATTATTAGATAAATCGGAAGATTTTTGGAGAGACAGCAGTACTTTAGACTTTAATGACAATGGTAAAACTAATTGAAATCCCAGACTATGAGTCTTTAGATGATGACATACCAGATGAATTTTATAGAACTTAAGAACTAATGAATAAACAATATATTTCTAAGGACATGTTGCATTCTTATCCATTTAGTCACTCAACAGAAAGAATTTCATCATACAATATTTTATGACAAGAACCTGGACCATCCCATTTTGCTAAAAGGATGTGTAATGATATTCTTTCATCTTTTATGTCATTTGTGCACTGTAATTTGCTTATAAGTAAGTGGACAAATGCCAACGGCAGATTTGTACACAAAGAAAACTAGAAGGAATCAAATGACGCAGAAATGAAAAAGTGTTGGACTGAACATTCTAACTGGTGTTTACTAATGTAAAAAAGAAAATATTTTATAACAAAATCATGATCTGTCCAAGATTTTCAAAATTTCTTCTAGCATTGCTATTAGGTACAAGAAGAGCCAGAAGGAATGATAAGCTAGAACCTCTCAGAGGTCCACCTGAATATATGACAATTAATGAGCAGTTAGATGCATTCAGAGGACGTTGCCCATTTCAGGTATATATGAGGTGTGATCAAAAAATAACGGTGAATTTTTAAATAGAAAAAATTTATTACAGTACAAGACACATTGTCATTAATATCCTGCAAACTACTCCCCCTCGTTTCAAACACGTTTATCCGATCATTTTTGCCACTTTCTGAAGCAGTTCTAGAAGTCCTTTTTCGTGAGTGTCTTTGGTAGCGCTGTAATGGCTGCCTCCATGTCCTGAATCGATTCAAAATGTATACCTTCCATGCTCATTTTGACTTTGTGGAAGAGCCAGAAGTCACACAGTGCCAGATCTGGTGAATAAGGTGGATGAGGACACACGGTGATGTGTTTATTTGACAGAAATTGCTGTAGCAGAAGTGATATGCACCAAGAGCATTGTCATGATGGAGGATGATTTATGGCACACCTTTTGCTGAGACATTCGTCTATAGTTGAATGATATTTCCATGCCGCTGACTGCAGCATTCGACTTTACCCCATGAGCTCAGTGTTCCAGAAAGGAAGTTTACGAAAGCAGATGTACATTTTTTTATATTTTTGTGTTTTTCAAGAATGAATAATAGGAAATTTTTATATTTTAAAGTAATCATTTATTTTAATAAAATGTAGCACCTTAACTGTATTTACTTAAAAATATAAATACTGTAATTATCTTTGACACATTTTGGAGAACAAATTTGAAATTCGTTAACAAGTGAAAAGGTTAAAACACACCTTTTCTCAATGGCAGCTCACACCCGACTGATGCACCAAACAAGTTGAAACTTGTCACACATGGTTACTAAGGTTCGATGCACCGCTTCTCATATTGAAGACACCTGCCTTTCCGTCGGACGGCACTCGGCAGCAACATTCTCGGTATTTTGGATCATAACAGAAGGCTCCATGTCACATACCGTGTTTCCCCGAAAATAAGACCGAGCGACAATCAGCTCTAATGTGTCTTTTGGAACAAAAATTAATATAAGACCCGGTCTTATTTTATTATAAGATCGGCCATAATATAATATAATATAATATAATATAATATAATATAATATAATATAATATAATAAATATAATATAATTAATATAATATAATTAATATAATATAATATAATATAATATAATAAATATAATAATATAACATAACATAATACCGGGTCTTACATTAATTTTTGCTCCAAAAGACACCATTACAGTTGACGGTCCAGCTAGGTCTTATTTTCGGGGAAACACGGTATCGCTTCTGGTACGGCAATTTCTGTCAAATAAACACATTATGGTGTGTCCTCATCAACCTTATTCACCAGACCTGGCACTGTGCGACTTCTGGCTCTTCCCCAAAGTCAAAAGGACCATGAATTGACCATGTCCTTGAATTGATTCAGGACACGGAGGCCGCCACAACAGCGCAACCAAAGATACTTACAAAAGAGGACTTCCAGAACTGCTTCAAAAAGTGGCAAGAATGATGGGATAAGTGTATTCAAAGCGAGGGGGACTGTTTTGAGGGGGATTAATGGCAATGTGTCTTTTACTGTAATACATTTTTTTTATTTAAACATTCACCATATTGTTTGATCATACCTTGTATACCTTCAAAAGCAGGAAAATATGAAGTTAAAATATAAATTTGCTGTATTTAAATGCTTATTAACATTTCTAATTAAAGTTGTTATACATTATTCCCTTATTCTTACTTCTCTAAGTTATTTATAAAATGACTTAAATATATATTTTTAAAGTTCATTGATCTCAAGTGGTAAATGACTCTTTTTTCCTTATATACTAAGGATTAGAATGGAAATGTAACTATTATGGTTTCTAAAACTTAATATTTAAATACGTAACGAATTAACATTAAAGCATTCTAAAAATATAAAAACTGATGAGTAAAATAACTATTTACTTATTTCAATTGTCAAAGTGTATGTATGGTTCCTATGTGGCTCAATGCAGATATGTATGTCAGAATGATTTTGATACAAGGACACTAACTCCAAACTAATACACTATCTGAATTAACTGGTTCTAAGATTGTTTCTAATGAACCTGTTAATATCCAAGAAAATCTCTAAAAAACGGAACCATCAAAAATTAAAAGTACTGAATTTCTCTAACACTATAATCTGATTTATGTCAAGGATTTCCAAAGTACTAACTTGTACAACTCCTCTAAACAGATATTTTGTATAGTTTTGTCAGGAGTCTCCTAACCCACAACACAGAAACCACATAAGCCATAACTATAAGTAAATCGTAATGTAGCCATTTGGCTGTTCTGTTGCTCCTCCTGCCAATCTAATCTAAATGTAACAGCCAAGGAAGTGGTGAGGATTTAAACCTGGAATATATCCCAGAAGAGGACTCAACTAGCTAAAGGTTCCATCTATTGCCCTAAAAAAAATTGACTGCACCAGAATATTTAGTGTTAGGTCTAGTTTTACATTTTATTTGTTTTCTTTCTCTTCCTTCAGTTGCTCTAGTCTTGTCTAAATTCAATTCTCAAAATCAATAATATTTTCATTTTCTTTATATAAGCCTGTTTCTTCTTTACGCTTTCATTACTGCTAAAATACATATACACATATTGGCACACAGCATGGCAATAATGGATATGCCCTGAAGTCAGCCAAGGGTGCTTATTCTAGTCTAAACACCTGCAGTCAGACAGCAAACCAGTATTCTAAGATCAGCAATGAAAGGAGTCTTCCTCATATACTAGAGAACAATTGTCTCACTCCATCTCACTGAGGTAAATGCATCCGATTCATATTTGCTACATTAGTGATTCACTGGAAACAGGGTTACATTTCATTGAATAAAAAGGAGTGTAACTCAAATGTAAACTGAAGTAATTTAATGATTACAACCAATTTTGCCTTATTCTATCTATAGTACAAACAACTGCAAACGAGCAGTGTTTCACAGCTTTTTAAGCCTATTCTTACGTACAAAAATAACCAATTTCCAAGGGACTACTACATGTAAATGCTAGGTAAACCACACTTCAAAAATCTAGCTTACAGAATAATTTATAAGATTCTAGAAATTCACAGCCTTAGAAATATGATTAGACATAAGAGAGAAGAACTTGCACAGTATTTATGATTAAGATGTTGAAGTTATTTCATTAAAATTTACTTTTGAATCACATAGGTACAGTATCTGGGTCATTCTCTTAAGTCTGTTTAAATATTTTAAAACCAACATCAATTATTTGCTTCTTTCTTTTTCATTTAAAAGGTAGTTTCAGCTTCTTATTTTAAACAACCAGTCCTAAAAATAAGTCAATTTACACAAAATTAGATCCCCTTAGAGATACTAGTTTTATAGTTCACAAAAAGAGAAGCTTTTTCTAAGTTTTGTACCTGAAGGCTGAAGATCTAAACCAGTATTATGGTATACTAACACAGTATTCTTTAGAATAACCAAGAATTGTTCTCTGAAAATAAGTCTAATATAAAAGTAACAAATACAAATTTTGAACACTTGAATTACTTCACCCCTTAAAATGCAATGTTAGAGCACCCTCTGCTGACTGACTAACCAACTCAAATCACACACAGACACACACACAAAATCCTTACATTTAGGTGAGATCAGCCCTTTCCATTTCCCACGTAATTTTTTAAAGTTAAACAGACAAACACTGTAGAGGATAAAGCACTAATAAGATAAAACCTTCTTGAAATCTCTCTACAAATCAACAATATGTTCAGTATTCATTATGTGTATGCCACAGTTCTTAAATATTTTTCTATTTTAATACGGACAAATTAACACAAGCAATTAGAGAAAATATAGAATTGGAGAAAACAATAACAACTGACAAAAACAGTTATCAGCAGGTGTGGTGGAAAGAGCCCTGAATTGAGACTCAAAATCTGGTCCTACATGCTCATCTAAACAAGTTATTTATTTTAGTCTCAGTTTTCTCAATAAAAAGAGACTGATTTAAATTCATTAATTTGTTGAACAAACATTAACTTAGCACCTCTTAATACTACTGCTAAGCTACAAAGCCCCTGCTCAAGCATCTCACACAGATGTTTAAACAATTATAATCACAATAAATACAAATCAGAAGAGTTACAGAAGGAGAAAGAATATCAATTTACACTTTCTTCCTTTTATGAATTATCTAAACTGGTGTTCAATTTCCTTTCTCACTTGAATTTATTTAACACTCCAAAGGAGCAAGTGTAAGAAAGATGGTATTAGCCTACTCAAATAAATGCTCCTCGACTCTTTAAGACACTTTTATGGTCTCAAAAGCCCAAGTCCTACAAAGCTTCAGTGGTAGCTGCCTCCGTACCATGATTATCCTATCTTATGAAGCCTGCTGCTTAATTAAATGCCAAGTAGATACTGACAGCCTGTTTCCAGGAAGATAATTATTTTAACATAGTAGGAGAAAACTGCTGTTATTGGGAGTAAAGAGAGAAAAGATCAAGACTTAGTACCAAGGTCCTGGATTATACTCACACCTCTGGAAGTTATTCACTCCTCAAATATATGAAGTACCCCACAATACTAAAGGAAAGTTGTACCAAAAGCCATTAAATACAATGAACTTATAGCAAGACATACCTATGCAAGTGATATCATGCATAAAAAGTTAAGACCCCTAAAACTAAAATGAGGGAAGATACATGAACAGAATTACTTTCACATAAGCGCTCTAAAAGGAAAAATAACTTCACTCTTTCATAAAAGACTTTCAGAGGGATAAATACTGACAAAGTAAGAACATGATATATTTAAGCCAAAAATATTACTCTATAGTAACAGGGAGAAATGGGTCCAAACATTATAATTGATATCGTATGTAGACTACAATAGAATATGAACCATATCAAATACAAAAATAACCTTCACACAGCATCGATTAAAACAGCAGCTGAAGGATGACAATTTAACAATCATTTACTATCAAAGCTAAATTGAGGTTTTCTATCTTTTCAAGAGTTTCTCAGTTGGGGGTAGTTTTGCACCCCACACAAAACACTTATCATCATGACTGAAGTGAATGCTTACTGGTGCTAGTGGATGGAGGCCAGGGCTGGTGCAAACTATCCTACAATGTACCGGGTAGCCCTCCCACAACAAAGAATTATCCAGGTTGAACTGTCAATAGTGCCCTAGTTGAGAAACCCTGCTTTACAATGGTAAAATTGAAAAGCTTAGTGTCAGTTGCACAAATGCTTACAATAACCTATAACTAATACACGTAAAGCAATATAATTACAATATCCAACTATAATATAGAGAAATCTGTCAAGAACATGGATATATCCTATGGCTACTCACCCACAATCTTTCCCCCTCCTTCCTTTCCCTCTATTCTCCTTGCTCCTCTTAAACTTATTTTAAATCACCTTCCCATTCCAAAACCTCCAAATCTTCTGAGAAATAAAAAGACATAGAAAACATTGACCTAGCTATGCTGCCTCAGGTCTAGAACTATTCGAGTCATGAGTACAATATATGATAATGAAGCTCACTATTCTGTTTTGATTTAAAAAGTTAAAAAGAATTTTGTCATCTCTTCCCAGAACCACCTGAAAAGGGTACTCAATACAAAACATCATCTTTTATGTTTCTAAACCATTCTGAAAAAATTTACTCACTCCAGGGATTTCATCAGCACAGGGGAGTCCCAAAAGTTCCCTCGTTTCTAAGTAATCCTTGGATTCAGCTGCACTTATTAAACACCTACTAGATTCCTTTTACATTTTTAAAAACTCATTTTAATATTCCAAGATTCAGAGAGTAAGTCCATTTTTAAACTATTTCTACTTTTGCTATTTCATTAAAATTTTGACTCAGTCGGTATCTTTTTCATTCAACTACATTCATATGGCCGCATTCCAACACATATCCCAGCATACCTTGAACCATTTTTTTATATTCTTCTCTCTGTAATTTCTCCAGTTTCATTACATATTTTTGGAGGCACAATAAACAAACACCCAATAACATAGGAAGTACAAAAACATATCATCTATACATGGGTAAACCCAGATTTAGGATTTATTTTCAATCCATTCCTTATAAATAATATACCAAAATTACTTTCCACATAAAAAGGAAATCAATATATTTTAAATACTAAACCAAGGCTACAGCAGATATGCTTACGGCACAGTTACCAAGTAAATGTGATAATCAGTTTAAAAGATGATTACTGTAGGTAACCATGAGTATATAAAGATCTATAAAGATTTTGGATATAAAAAAAGATACTATTGAATAATGACACAGAGTGACTTATTCATATAGGGGTTTTAAATATAACTGCAAAACAAGTAAACAAACAAAAACTCCATAACCAAATATACTATTATTATGCCACAAAAAAAAATCTTTTGAAAATAAACAAATTTGTCCAGTCTCCCAGGCTTCCAAATATAAGGCAGAAATATTTTCAATAAAATATTCTAACAATAGCTTAAAATTTACTGTATTATATAAGTTAGACCAGTGATTTCTTTAATAGAACTTTTTTAAAAATTTGCTTCAGGGGACTATACCTTCTTAAAGCTAGCATATACTCAATGCTTAATAATGCAGAAAAATTCACTCACCATTTCAGTGGTGTGCCTTCGTATTCAAACCATATCTCACTAATGTCTTCTTGTCTCATAACCTTCTGAAAGTGCTTTTTCACTTTGTCAGTTACCAACGTCAAATAACTTACTCTTGGCAAAAGCAACTGAAATGAAAATTTGTAAAACCCTAATTACTTACTATTTAAAAATATACAATAGATTTTTTGATTTTAAGGAAAAACAGCCATGTTTTTGCATTCTTTTGAATATTCCACACAAACTCAACTGCTTTTTATAACAAATCAAAGGCTAAAGGTTAAGATGTTCTAAAATTTCTTATGAGGTCATTACTTTAAATAGAGCTTATAGCATAAATGCTTAGAATAAGCAATACAAATCTATATACAATCTTTCCATAATAATTTTCTCTAAATAAAAGAACAATGTAATCAGATGTCATACTATTCAGGATACTTATTTCTAAACTGTTCTGAGGATAATCAACTCAGTCCTAATGTACACCTTGACTTCTCAATCAGGACTTCTCAGCTGGTCTTTCACGTTTTGATAATCTACATATTAGATTAGCTGCAATGAAGAACAACATCAAGACAAAGACATAATCTGTCCTCTTATATATGAGGCTAAAATATAGGATTAAAAAAATGAGCATTTTTATCAGTACTTACAAACATATTATTCATGGCAGCAACAAAAAGGTCTTTGAAGGTCAAACAGAAATTTTCATTTGATGAACAACCGGGGCCCACTACGATACCATGAATAAAAGAATGGCATGATGAGAAACAGTATTTAAGGAATGTTCTAGTAGTTGCACATAAAAGACTGATAGAAGATAAGATTAGACAGGAAATCTATTAAGGAAATATTACACAAGGAGATGGGGATAAAGGGAATGGAAAAATGGAGAAGGTCTGGAAATCAGTCAGAACAGATTTTGGTGATTACTAATGAAATCAAAGGACAGAGAAGTTAACAATGACTGACTTTTGAGCTTTTTAAATCGTTAAAGTGCAATAAAAGCACAAGCTTAAGGTAGAATGGGGGTTGATCACATCCTCAACCTTGGCCTCAACCCCAAGAGGCTGGGCCTGCTTGGACCTTGGAGAGAGAAGCCTGGGAGGGAATGTTGGGCTAAGGACACCTCAACTGGAATAGGGTCAAGGCCAGCATTGTTTTTCCCTCAGGAAAAGCACCCAGAAAGAAAACATAAGACAGCTTTTTGGAAAACTGGCTAGGATTTATATAAAGTACTCACAAGCAGATAAAAGGAAAAAACTGGCAAGAAGTCATCTTTTCCTCCTTTGCAGTAGTCACTATAGCCGTTGCTTACTTTCCTAAGCTTCAGTCTTCTGTTGCTAATAAAACTGTCTTGGTACTCTCTTTCATCTGCTTTTGGGAGTCTAAACCTGAATCATGTCTCATGTTGCTTATTCATGCTGCATTTCATGCTGCTGTAAGCTTCTGATCAGTAAACTAAGTGGAACTATAGGGATGGGGAATATATATAACACAAAGAGAAATATTCTGGTTAAAGGAACTGATATGTAATCTCTAAAGCTCAAGATAATAGGACCCAAGTAGATAAGAGAACATGACAGCGACCCTAGGGCTGGAGGGTACAAGAGTATGGGAGGCAGTTGGCATACTCCAGTATGGAATGGAAGGTACTAACACTACAAACAAGTTGTTGGACAGTATTGTGGATTAGACAGAACATAAGGCCCTCTTTTGCAAATAAACAAAGAGAATGTGATTAGGGAAGAAAAGAAAAAGGAAACTAATACTACATATAAGAAAAAGCACTAATTGTCTGAGGGGGAGTATTATCACCCCTCTTACATGCAGCTTAAATAACTTGCCAAATCATTCTGTTAAATAAATGGCAAAGAAAATATTCATTCAAGTCAGAAATGACAGAATCAGATACAGATGTAACATGGACACTCCCTATGAAATTAAAACAGCGTGGTAAATTAGACATTTTTAAAAAATACATATAATCTATCAGTCTAATAAGTTCTGTAAGTCCAGAGCTTTAAAATGTCTGTTGGGCATTACCTAATAATGTGTTCTGTAGAGACCGATATTAACCTATGGAGACTGTAAGAACGAAGACACATTAGGGCTAATGAGTTTGGATATCAACTCCTGATTTTGGAGAGTGTTGTACTACATGCCTAGGGTTCAACCAAAGTTGCTGAAAAATTCACAAATGGTTTTCATGAAACAAAACCTTTACAATAAGGAATGAAGAACATTAGAATGTAAGCTCCATTAAGCCATGGATATTGGTCTGTTTGTTCACTGCTACATTCCCAATCTCCAAAATAGTGTCTACAATACAGTCGGCACACAATAAATGTCTGATGAATAAATCAGAGATGCCAAAGGTTAAAGGTTAAAAGGCCAAAAAAGTTAATTAATAAAGAACGCCCATCCTTAAGACAGAATCCACAGTGAAATGTAGTTAGAATCTTCTGTTCCAAATGGGCTCATGGGAGAAATCGGTAACTGATAGAAATATCTATAGTAGCTCTAAGATTTAAGAATGACTATACTAGATACAATTTATCAAGTAAATTTTAAATATGGTAAAGTAGCTAGTAAATAAACAGGTAAAAATGAAAAGAAAATAACAGCAAAAATACACCTTGCCCTTCACATCCAGACTGTACCACTCACTGTTTTTCTTAGATGTATCTCATTGGTTTAAGTGTATCATTCAGTGGCATTAAATACATTCACCCTGTTGTGCAACCATAACACTATCCATATCCAGAATTTTTCATCACAAATTCCATACCTACTAAACAATAACTCTCCCATTTTCCTCTTCCTCCTGGCCCTTGGTTATCACTTCTCTACTTTCTGTCTTTTGAGTTAAACTATTCTAGGTAACTCATGTAAGTGGAATCATAAAATATTTGTCCTTTTGTGTCTGGCTTATTTCACTTCCATTAACGTTTTCACAGTTCTTTAAGTTCTCTTAATATGAAAAGGATTAACCCCCTCTGCGGACACTGTCAACTACATAGAATCTAACGTCCTCTTATTTCTCACTGAGCACTGTCAAGTACTCAGTGAGTAGGACACAAGTAATTTACTTATTTCTATAGTGCTTGTAAGGAATGCATGTTTCATCTAGTTGTATAGATTACTTATGTCCAATAATTTTCAATTATAAAATTAGAGATTTACTTATCTAGAACAAAAACAGAATTAAAATATACTAGAATTCTGTTTCATTTCAATGTGTGAGACATCACACCAGGCAATAAAGAGAGGAACTTGAATGACGTAGAAATTCTTCCTCTTATGGAGTTTACAGGCTAGAAAGGAAGACAGACTGTAAAAACAAAATTACAAATGTGGTATACTCAAGGAGAAAGTAAAGACTGTTATCAGAACAAGTAGCAAAGGAATTTAACCTAATCTAGGGGCTCAGGAAAGACCCTGATAAGAAGTATTTTTTGAAGCAAGAGTCAAAAGACAGAGGAGTGACCCAAATATGGGTGGGTGTGGATGTCTGGGTATGAGTAGAGGTGGAAGACAGTGGAAACTGAGACAAAGGAAACTGAGAGAAGACATAAGGTCAATAGAAAAAGACAGATTGCCACATGTGAGGAACTATAAGAAAATGAATATGACAGGTACATAGAGAGTTGAGACAGAAGAGTACTGAAGCAGCAAGGGACCAGATCACAGAGAACCTTGGAAACCACATTAAGGATCCTAAAAATGATGAAAAGCCACTAAAGGTTTTAAGCAGGTGGGTGACAAAATCAGACATGTGTTTTGAAAAGATTACTCCAACTGCAGACTAGAAAATGGAAAGATCACAAGACTAAAACCAGGGAAAGCAGTACCCATCAGTTTTTAAATGATGGTCTGAAGTAGGTCGCAGCAGTGTGTGAAAGGAACTGGAGAAGTGTGAGAAATATCTGACATGTAAAATCAGATGGACTAAGTAATTGACTGAATGTCAGGGACAGGGGAGAAAGAAGCATGAAAGGATGAGTCCATGTTAATTAGCCAGATGACAGGTCTACTTGGCAAAATTGGAAGGAAGTATGGCAGATGACTAGTCTGTCTGGGGGTAAAGATCATGAGTCCAGTTTCAAACATATTTAGTTTGACTTCCTTCAAGATATCTAAGTGAGGACATCCACCAGATGGACATAAAGGTCTGGAACTCAGGAGGAAAATTTTGGGAGTTGAGTTGAGACAAAAATGTTCATGAAGGACATAAAAATGGATGAGAGGTCTAAGGCGGAAAAGTGAAGTGAAAAATAATAAAGGCAAAGCCCCAAAGAATGTCAACATTGAGGAACATGCTAAGGAGGAAGACCTGGCAAAGAAAACCACAAAAACACAAAACAAGAGCCAGAAAGGTAGAAGCAAAAGCAGTAATGTTAGGCACTGCAGAGCAGGAAAAAACAGTGCCACAAAATGGAAAAAACAGCCAACAATATAAAATACTGCTGAGAGATCAAGTAAATGAAAATTCAAAGACTCTAGGTTTGGCAAAAAAGATGTCATTAGTGGCAAGACTAGTTCTGCTGGAGTCGTGTGCAGATGTGATCACAGTGAAGTTATGGGGAGCGGGTGAGGAGACAATAGACACAGACGACCTTTTCAGTAAGTCTGGCTGTGAAGGGCAAGCAAGAGGTTGAAAGAGGGATGGGTAAACAGAGGGTTGTTTTAGTATCGGAAGGATTTGTAAATAAAGTGTTGCACAGGAGCCAGTAAATAGAAATTGAAAGTAAAATAAATAGAGAAGGCAGGGGTGGGGATGGGAGAATATTAGAAACCACCAGCTTTCTGAGAAGGCAGGAGATGGGTTCCATAACACAGAAGGAAGCTTGAGCCTTGCCTGTGAGGAGGGATACCTCTTCCATTAAAACAGATGAAGTAAACATGTGTGAGTGCAGATAGGTTTTGCAGACTTGGTGGCAGAAAGTTAAGGGAGGTTCTATTACACGGTTTCTACTTTCTTTGTGAAGTCGGAAGTGAGGTCACTGGTTACAAGCGAAAGGCGAGGTCAGGGATCAGAGAGACAATCATAACGGAGAACAGACACCTGACTACGGAAACATAAAAGGCAATTGATGACCATGTGTGTGATTGTGTGATTTCCTCCGGTAACAAGTCACAAGATACAAATGCAAGTTAGTGTGTTTTCATATTAGATAATCTAAATAAAAAAGCAACAGTTGAAATGAATACAACAGAAACAACAAAAACTGAAAAGCTGCCTACTTTCTAACAAGTTTCCTCCCTAACATTTCCTGCAAAATAAGATATAATTCTCAATGATATACATACAGAATGCAGGCTGAAAGATTTATGTGGAGGCAACAAATCAAAATCAGAAATAAACGGGGATATATTTAATATCAGTAAGCTTTTCCAATGGAAATAGAAAATTCCAGAAGACTCTTTAAATAAATAATTATTTAATTTATAAATTTGGTATGAGTGGATATTTTTAAATCCAGCTTCTAAGAAAGAAGCTATATGCATTATAAAAAGTAAACTACACTCCCGTTCACCTATCACCTATCACTGCACCTCGGCCTGAACACGAATGGACTTTTCAGGCTATGGTGACAACCCTGAGCTTTCAGAACGGCTGGGAAAGAGGTACACTGGCTCTTAGGCGATATTTTTACCTCATCTCACCAAGAATCTTTAAAACATTATTATTATTATAAAGCAAAGCAATTAAAAAATACTTTCAAACTTAATTTATAACCAAGACACACGTAAACTAAAACCACATGGGCACTAAAACGCTCCCCTATACTTCTAAGACTAACCACTGCTAATGTTTTTGTGTATTTTCCTCCTGTATGTACTAACTTATACTTAAGTATCTGTGTATTTAAAGAGCCGAATCTGGATCATGCTACATGATGTTAAACCCTAGTGTTTAACATTTATTATATGCCTGTCACCCATAATAATGACTATATAGTTTCTTTTGGGTTAAGAGTAGGAAGAATTCAAGATAAAAACAATTATCTATCAGATAAAACAATCCTCTTCCTCCTACGGTTATCCCCAATATTTTTTGCCACTTTCAATTTGATTAGAAATAGCTAGATAACTTACACTCCAGTTCTCACAACAATCTTGTAATACTTAAACAGATTTATATATAAAGAAGAAAAAATATTGTATTATTTACTTGAATAATTTTAACTGCGGGAAATGTGTCAAACATCATATTCTGATTTAAAAGTAAACAGTTTTAATTCTATGTTTCTCAGTTTTTCTGCCACTTCCACCAAGTAGACACATACACTCCTTTGTTTAGATACTCATTAGAAAGCCACACAAAGTTAAAAGTATTAATTAAAAGAGAAAAAACTAGCATGGAAACAAAACATAAATGACATCCTAACCCATATTACAGAAGGAGAAGAGGAAAAATACACCTAACAAATGAAATTCTTCTAAAAACAAACTATGGACACATTCTGTTTTTAACCATGGAAATTTTTCTAAAGTCAGAAACTGTTGAGATTTCCAATGTTAAAGTGATTCAACTTTATATTATGTACATAATCAGTTATGATAACCTGAGTACTAGTAACAAAAGGCTGCCCAATTGCTCTGAAATTATCATTTGCAGTAAGAAAACTCAAAGGGACAACTTACAAGGAACCCTAACATGAGTGTGGGGAGGTTTTCATGTACTGGGTATCTACCCCTTGCACAACCGATGTCAGATGCTGAGGATGCACAGAGAATAATGAAATGGTTCCTGTACCCAAAAAGTTAGTGAATGGGCTCAATAAGAAGTTTCCTCCAGCGTCTTGACTTCCCACAGCGGAAGCAGGCTGAGGAGCAACGCTGTTTCCCAGACACGCAAGGGAGAAAGCAAAGGGCAAGCTTTACTAAGGTGAAAAAAGAATCAGTCCAGCACCACAAACAAATTTCCACTTATCCAGGGCCTCCTTGGTAAGCGATATATGTGTACATGAGACATGAAAAAACTCAAATAATGACAACTGAGAATGTCTTTGCCTACTCGGGGCTATTCAGTCAACAGGCAGAATAGTATTATCTCTGATTGACAGACGTAAATTTGCCTAAATTCAGAAGATATTTGATACTCTTTTTTAGAATAGATAATACACTAAGTCAAATCTACAAATATATATACAGTAATTTATGCTACTAAATAATATATTTTCTATAATATATATTAGCTCATCGACATATGAAAACACACACATATGTCCATATGTTTACTGAGCTATAATAATTTGTTAAACCACCTTAATACAAAAGAATCAAATTTGAACCTATTATTTTCAAAATAGCTTCCTGTTCAAAAACAGCACATAATTTATGATTCCATTATCATATACTACGGATATACACATAAAAAAAATAAAGTCAAGAGGGTCCCATAACAACATGTCAACAATGGTTTTTTTCCCTCTGGGTGGTAAGAACAGAGGTGATTTCAATTTCCTTTTAGCTGATCTGTGTTTTCTCACTGTTTTCTATAAGTATGTATTACTTGTACATAAAATGTTGGATAACAGCCTCCAGGTTCTTAGAGCTGTATTTACAAAAATGAGCAAAGTTAGATATCCCGTTTGCCACCATCAACATACTTACATAATATGGTTCCGCTTCCCGTTCAGTTATCTCATCCTGATACAGGGTGAAGCAAGTTGGAATTCGTCCAAACCACACATCTCGAAGCACATCTTTGTCATCTGTCATTCTTCCAATGGTTAAAGCCGTACATATAGGCTAAATTCTTTTTTCAACCAAAGCCAAACTGAAAATAAAATGAAGAGCATTAATCAGATCCTTGCATGGATGAATAAACCTGCTCCAAAACAAAGAAAGATTACAGGAAAAAATGAATGCCAAAATCAGTACAACAAATTCTAAATGCAGAGCTATTATTTATTTAAAGGGATCATAGAAGTAACCAATTCAAAATTGCTAAGGTATGCAACTAATGAACCACAGCCCAAGTGAAATTATACTTGTATCATTCTCTCAAGTCTCATCTAAAGTGAAGTCTTTGCTTCTGCCCTACAGAGCCTTATATCCCCAACTCCAAAAGATCGTCCTCACACTTATCCCTGCCCCATATTTTCCTGGAAAAAAAAAAAAATCTCTCACCTTGGAAAAAAACCTTTGTATAAACCTCTTTCTACTCTAAATTTCATCCTGCCCGTGATCTGATACCACCAATATTTCCAGTCTTATTTACATCCTTCTTTTTAAACCCTGTAGCAACACTGGCCCCTTAAACACAGTGCCCTCTGTTTTACCATCCGCTCTGACTAGTATGCTCTTCTCTCACCTGTTCAAATCCTAAGCACTCTGCAAACCTAGCTCACAATCCTTACCCAATAAAATAGTAAAAGTTCTACTCTGAACACAGAATATCCCCTATACCACAAATATAGCACTAAATCTGCAAACTGAAATATTCTGGATATGCTTTTGACCTCTGTAATATCTAAGTGTCTTCTAGCACTAATATTCTACAACTAGATAACACCAGTGTATACAGTATGAGAAAATGCTGAAATAAATACTGTTGGTACTTGAATACTGAGATTCAATAGCATGCGCTCTTGCTCACTCTCTCTCTCCCTCCCTCTCCGTGTGTGTATATGTGTGTGTGTGTGTGTGTGTGTATATATATATATATATATATATATCCCATCTTTCATAGATTAGCTAATTCATAATTTATCGTAATGTATCCTGTGGAAACATTTTAAATAACCATATTAGTTTAGCCAAATATCAATTAACACTGAATTATTCAAGCAGCTTTTCTCTCTTTTCTCTTCCACTGACCAATGCCAAGTACATCAAGACTACCATAAATTAGTCAAAGAGAGAAAAAAATCAAGTAGAGTTCTGTATTTTGTATCACTATACTTAAATGCACCTTGGTGGTCAACTGGGTGCAATGTCATCTACAGGTAAATAAACTGAAGGAGGTTGAAAACAATCTGCCTGCGTAGCAACAGCACTAATTAACAGTCAAACCAGGCTAAGAACTCTGGTCACTTGAACTGAGTCCAGTGCTCTACCAGCACACCACAGTGTTTTAACCTTTATTAAAATATATCCATAAACAAAAATGAACTCTTGAGAGGCACTACAATGTGGAGATTCAAAATGTAGAATATAGAGCCAGACTGACGGGATTTAAAAGTTAGCTCCACCACTTATTTGTAACCTAAAGTCAGTCACTTAACTTCTCTGTCTCAGTTTTCTCATCTGTAAAATGGGGCTAACAGCATTTACCACATAAGATACAAAAATTAAATTAACACATGTAAAGCACTTAGAACAATACCTATAATATAGTAATATAAAGTATATCAATCATTATCATTTACAAAACCAACAAGAGCATGTCTCAAAAAATGTTTGAAAGTCATAAAAGACTTCAAGTACTAAGAACAATCAAAAGCATTATATAACGTAGGCAGGAATTATAAAAGTAAAGAAAAATAACTTTATTTTATTTTTTATTTTAATAAAAAACATTATGCATTGAACGCTGCTAGTAACCTTCAATATAAAGTCAATAAATATTTGATCATTTGATGTGCTCACCCTGTGGCAGGGGCTGAGAGCATACAAGATGGTCATGACAATGATAATAACTTGGTTACGACCTTACATTGCCCAGAAAGTAGTATCTCTAAATCTACTAAACAGACCGTGCACCTTCCTGTCCTTCCCATGGCTTTGCTCATGCTGGGGGTTCCTCACCCTAACGTAGTCTTCTCTGCTGTGTCTTTCCAGCTGAGACATCCTTCAGGACCGAGCTCAAATACCCTTTCTTCAATGCATGACTCAGACAGAAACTGTTTCCTCACTGCACCTTTATTTTCCTCTATTACTACAGCACTTATAAGCTTGTAGTAAAGATTTTTTATCTCTGATTTCCATTCTCATATTCCTTCCACCATACCATGCCAATTGTCAATGTCCCTTCCAACCCCAAAATGTCCATGGGTATAATGAAATGTTACTTTGAAAGACCTCAAGGAAGGAGGGAGGAGGGGAAGAAGTAAAATATTAATGTATCCCATAGTATACAGGGAAGAATTTTAAACGATACAGAAATTGAAGAGTGGGTAGAATATGGACAAGCAAAAAGAAAAATACAGATATTCCACACAGGGCAAAATATAATAAATAGCATAGGCAAAGGCAGGAGGTGAGCAGGAGCAATATGTGTGCCAACATTTTAGGAAACTGCGGCTTGGGAGAAATAGATAATGAAAGAGCTGACATTGTGAAAAGTCTTAATATCACATGTAGATCCTTAGTAAGTCACTTTACTTCACTAAATCTCAATTTCCTTACCTGTAACATTCACTAGGCTATTCTGGGCGGGGGGTGGGGGGGAACCCTGTAAAGAGTTTGACACGGTACTGCACACAGTTAAGTGCTGACAAATAAAAGCAACTATTATTCTTTTAAAGTCCAATCTGTATGTAAGATCATGAGGCATACCAAAGAGAAGACTGTGGGTTCTCACTTTCATCCAATAAGCCTAGAGAGCCTGTACGGTTTTACAATGGGGAAATAAAAACAACCAGCTGGTCACAGTGCACAAACGGAGATCCCAAGTCAGAGAGAACACAGCCAGGAAGCAAATTCAGCAACTAAGGCATCTAATGAGTGCCTGACCTAGACTGGTAGTGGAATGAGAGACAGATACGAGGTCTTTCCAAGGAAGAATGAATAGAAGGCGGTGAAAAACTGGCTGAGGGATAAAGAACAAGGACAGGGAAGATTTAAATGCTGACAGCAGGCAACAGAGTAGGTAGTTAAGGGGTTTTAAAATCAAGACTGACATGGGTTTAAACCCTGACTTCCACCTATAAGCTGTGTGTCCTTGGACAACACACCTGGTATCTCTGAACCTCCTATCTGTCAGTTAAAGGTAATTCTAATTTCACAAGGCTGTTGAGTGATTAGCACCTGGAAACCACTCAATAAATGGTATACGTATTACATATAGGTCTCTTGGTGCTTCCATGAGCCCTCTGTTTGAACACCCTTTCCCTCTTCTTTTGGCCAACTCTTAATTCTCTTTTATGAGTCAGCTTAACATCAGTTCCTTGGGTAGCTTTCCACTATGCAGCCTCCAGTCTAATTACTTCTATAATAGCGTGTTATAACCATGCATTGCAGTTATGTTTATCTTATCTGTCTCTTGCCCCTCCCCACACTGAACTGAGTTCCTTGACAGCAAAAATTGAGTCATATTTACCTTTGTGTCCACAATATTAGCATAATTAGCACATAGCAGGTTCTGGAATTCTTGTTAAACAACTGGAAAAAATATATAAATATATAAAATATATAAATCCAAAAGTTGTACTAGCTATTTAACAAACTTTTCCACCTAAATGCTTTTCCAAATCAGTACAATCACATTTTAAATTCAGCAAATTTCATTATTTTAGAAAACTATTTTTCCCTCTCATACATACACCATACATCCAATTTGAAGGCATTATTTTACAAGCACAGAAATCTCAACCCATGACGCAGTCTCCTAGAAGCTTCTTGAGGGCAGAGGCTATTTCTTGACTGCTGTATTCTCTGCATCTAATCCAGAGCCTAGAATAGGTGCCCAACCAACAACACTTAGCAAATAGCATAGTGAATACACAATTAACAGTCCCTTTCACACTACAAACCGAGAAAGGCTAACCTATTACCCAAAGCTATTTTGCTGACAAAATTCCCAACTACCTAGAAATTATTCAATATCAAATGCCTACTAGTAGGAAACTTGTAAACATCATAATCTGTGCTGGCTGGTATCCCTTTAAAATCTTGAACACTAACTTCAAAAGTGGGCCCTGAATACTGCCCAGTGTTCCTACATTTCCCTAGTCCATTTATTCTATTCTCCCACTGTCCTAAATCACCATTTCATACCTTCTCTCTTCAAATTTTCACATTTCCTTCCTCACTCACTCTCAGCTAAGTACCTGGCTTTCTGTTTCCTTCTAGTCCTAAATAAGTGGTTCTCAACAAGGGTTTTAGTAAACAGCCCCATCCCTTCCCTGGGGGATAGTTGTAAATCCCACCAACCTCCAAATGTTGTGTGCGCCAAGGCTCAGTCCTTGAACTGTGCCTTTGGACGTATCTCCAGGCTTCAAATATCATTTATACATTAACAATTTCCACATTTATATCTTCAGCCCAGACTTCTCTTCTGAGTCTAGTTTCATATATACTACTCTGTATTGACATTTCATTGTAAAATTTAGCATGTTGCAAAACTGAATGATTTCAGACCTTCCTTCCTCCTCTCCCTATTACTCTGTGGTATTCCCCTAGTCACTAAGTGGTAACTCTGTTCTTTTGTGGATCACGACATAAACCTTGGAGTCATCCTTGATCCGTCTTCATACCTCATGGCTCTAGCTTAGACACAAATAAAAAAATCCGCCATTTCTCCCCACCTTCACTATTACTACTAATCCAAGTCACCATGACCTTTAACCTAGATAAATGCAATGGCCTACTACTGATAAGTCGGTCTCATTTCTGCCTTTGCTGCACAGACAACACAGCAATCAGAAAGATCCTTTTAAACTCAAGTCAGATCAGTTTACTCTCATTCAAAGTAAAACCTGAAGTTCTTACAAAGTCCTACAAGGCTCTATATGACCTGGCCCCATTCTGACCTGGTTCTTTGCTTCCCTCCTTCCTTGTTCACTCCAACCCAACTAGCTTGTATACTCCCGACTCAGGGACTTGGTGGTTGTTCTGATGCTTTTTCCATCACATCCATATGGCACCCTTTTTTTTTTTTTATCACTTTTAGGTCTCTGCTCAAATATCATCCAAGACCACTACTGCAATGTCCTATGCATGCCACCACATACCCCATTCTCCTTCACTGCTTTATTTTTTTCTCTGTAGCACTTCTCACCTGATATATATCTTAGTTAATTTTTATACTGTCTTCCACCCTGCCCTCGCGGTGAATTTCATGATGGCAGGGATTTTTATTGTTTTGATCAGTTTTGTTTACTTTTTGCTCCGTGCCTGGTACATAACAGGCACTCAGTATTTGTTAATAAAGCTAATCTACACCTGAAGTGTAAACATTATTCTAAAATCTTATACCCATATAGTAAGTACCATTCTGTTTATCTTTCTCCAGTTTTAACCAACATACCTTTGAGGATCAAAGCACATGCTTAACTCTAGTGTAAAAATCTAAGATTCCCCTCACCTACTACCCTCAGCTCCATACCTTTACTTTCAAATTCAAAATTCAACCAACAAGTCCCTTTATGGAAATCACAAACAATTCAGTTCAGATCAAAGTCCCCCATAGTCCCCCAAATTCTGAGATTTATCAAGTGAATTCTGGAAGGCCTTGGAAGTTCAGTGCTGTTTTGAGCCTTCAGCGCTGGTGGATTGATTCTTGAAGCCCTGATGTGCCTCCCCACCCCTCAGAAAAATCAAGAACCAATCCGGTTTCCCTAGGTTCCTCAAGTTCAGGTATGATCTGAAAATAATCCAAAGTATAAAGCGTGTGAAAAATGCTTTGCCAACAGAAAATAGCTTTGTTAGCATTAAATATTATTATTATTAAAACGAGACTTAATGCCGTTGAGATAAATTGGAGGAAGTCCCCACCAAACTCGGATAGAACTGGACTGCCTGTGAAATAATTATGATTTAAATAACTGTTGCACGGAAAATGCAGGTTCTGTACTAAACTCTAGACCCTGCGATAAGACGTGGGCTTCCTACCTCGGTAAGGAATAGACGGGGTCCCCGAGAGAACGCAAAGGCTACATAAACCCGGCGACCGGCCGAAGGGCTCCGGGGGCGACGTCTGGCCAGCCCCACCTCCCCCGGAGGAAGCTCTTCACCCGCCACTGCCGCCCCGGGGAGCGCTCCTCCAGCCAGCCGCTCGCCCCTCCTTCTTACCACACCTACCTGGCATCTCCCCAGCCCTCCACCTTCGGGCATTTCTTCACTCTGGGGACACACACACACACACACACACACGCACGCACACCCCACCCGCCCCCTACCAGAAGCGCCGGCTCCTCCTCCGGCTTCCAGCACCGGCAAAGAAGATACGGTCCCGGGCTCTGGCGAGGCGTCGGCGCAGGGTGTTTGCTTGACACACAGTCCCGCAGAGGCGCGCGAGCCAGTAGTCCCCAGAGCCGGCGCAGCCGCAGAAGGCACCGGCGCGGTGGTCGGAGCCGAGCCCTGCTGCACTTCCGCCCTCCGTTATCCAGCCAACACAACCCGCAGCGCAGTGGAACCGTAGAAGCCCACCCCAAGTCCAGTCACCCCGGCGCCCGGAGATGACGTCACGGGACCCCACGTGGCCCGCACTCCGCCCTCCGAGTTTGGCCCAACCCCGCGAGGAGGCCGGAGGCGTGCTTTGAGCATGCGCAGAGGGAGGGGAACGCTTGAATGTGGGGTCAGACTCCTGGCAAATTCACAATTTGTACTCTTTTAACACAGTCTCGCACCTTCGGCATAGTCACTGGTGTTTGGGAAGGTTAACGTAACAGTTATATAAGCGCAGAGAGCTTTAAAAATACTGAGACACTGCTTCAGCATCTTGATTGCTGCATCCCTCTCCTACCTTCATAGAATAATATTAATAAGACATTGATTTTCAAAGTGTTTTTATATCTATTTTCTCGTTTGATCTTCTCAACTTTGTCAGAGCCACAGCAGAGATTAAAAGCTGCATTTAACACAAGACTAAAATACAAAATCCTGGAGTCCTGCAACCCATCCAATAGTGCATATCTATACCTTTTAATTTGTGAAAATAGCAAGCAATTAATAAATTTACTCCAAAAGAGTGTTCTAATTGATCTCTCCAGAGCCCTTTCCAGGCATTTAACGTTTTTCTCTTAATTATGCTTACCATACAACATGATGCTATAGCTAAGTAAATACTATCTTGACACTCAAAATAGGTTCTTTTAAAAAGAAGACGCTCCTTGGAGGTTGACTAATCCAATGGTTTTCAAATGGTGAATCACAATCTAACGGTGGGTCATTAGATGGTCATCAAATCAAGTTAGGTCATGACTAGTACTTTTTAAAGGAAATAAAATAGGAAATATTGTCATGCTTCACACATGTTCAGGGTAAATATTGTTTCCTGAAATTATCACTTCGGTGTGTATACACTGGATTGGAATGTGAAATACATTTCTGGGTTTGGGCAGCAGTCAAAAAAGTTTGGAAGTCACAGTCTGGTTCACTCCACCTACTCAATGCAGAAATCTCCTCTTACAGCATCCCCAACAGATAGCTATTAGCCTCTTTAAGGAAAATCTCTTGGCGTTAAGATGCCCCACCTTCCCAAAGGGAGCCAAAACTATATGGAATTTACTCTAAAATGTATCCCTAAAATTAGATGGATGGATAGAGGGATGGATAGATGGATAAATGTGATCATGCAAGTACAGTAACATGTTAATGGTAGAATCTAGTTGGTGAGTAAATGGGCACTCACTTTAAAATTTTTTCTAATTTACTGTATGTTTTAAAATTTTTTCTAATAAAATATTGGGAGGGAAACTATGTATGGAGAACCTAATAGGAAGAAAGTGATTATATTGAGCTAAAATCCAGCTTCTCGTAACTTTTAAGAATTGACCCCTTTCTTCGTTTTCTCCCTTGCTCCTCTCCTATCTGGAGAGGCTACAACCTACAGTAGAAATATTTAACCCCTGTTTTAATAGATGGTACTTCAGGTATGAAAAAATAGCTCTTGTGCCCCATCATCCACTCAGGGATAAGTTTTTTCAACCATTCTTCACATGACATATCTCTCCTTTGGATATGGTCTAGTTATCAGCGTCCCTATTAAATAGCTGTGCTCTTTCCCTTCTCATGATTATGCTCCTTGGGCAAAAATTGGGAAATAAGAATTCTGTATTTGTTCTCTGTCGTTTCCAATTGTTAACATTATGTTTTCTCTCTCAATCAGTGGCAATGCATCTTTTAATTTATTTTTCTATGACAAGAACTTTTGAAGAACTCCTTTTGATTGGCCTTACCATTTCCCCCAAGCCTCAACTCATTCTGCGTGACTCTCAGGCAGCTATTTGACATATGTGAACTGGCTTATAAAGTCCTCCTTTCACCAAACGTCAAATACATCTTCTAAAATTCTGGGTTCAAAGGAGAGACTCCAGAAAAGCCTCTGTTAATAATAGGCTTTCTTTTCTTCTCACTGTAATAGTTTGCAGTTGTAAGGTCTGGCTTTTATTTTTGCATGCCTCACAACTTGTAAGACTCAAAGCCATAGGATCATAACTTTCATTGTTTTATATTTACTTAAATCTGCTTTCCTAAATTCTAAGATGTCTCTATTACTCCCATGAACTCTGACATGCCATTGCTTCCTGACACCCAGGTCCCACCTACTCTCTTTTCTCTCCAACCTGCTAGAGTTTCAGAGGATGAGTTAAGCTAGTTTAATTCTTCTGCTTCAGCTCTAGCTCCTCTGACTGCACTCCAACCAATTAACCTGTCTCCTCATTTCCCCTCACTCCTGGTTTCTTCCTTCGGCCTATAGACAGGCTCAAATGTAATCCCATTTTATTAAAATCCTTCATCACTTCTTACCTAAATTATTAGGATAGTCTCCTAACTGGTCTTCCTACTCTAATCTTGCTCCACTTGCCCCAGGGACCATCTATATTTGACTTTAATTTCAATCAGAGTGGATTATCTAAAATGCACTCTAACCATTCCATTCTGATACTTAAGACCTTTTAGTGATTCCTTCTGGGCAAATTCCTAGTTTCTTAGCATGATCAACTGGTTCCTTCTTTCCGTCTAAAGCCTCATTTCCCGCTACTCCCTGCCTTGCACTTCAAATTCCAGTAGAATCAAATGTTTTGTAGTTCTAGGCACTCAGGCTATGTCATGTATGTATGCTGTTGTTCCTGCTGCCCAAAATGCTATACCCACCAGACTCATTGCTACATACCTTCTTCCCCACTTGGTATACACCGCTTGTTCTCCAAGACTCAGTTCAGGTGTTAGAAAGCTTTCCCTGATCCACCCAGTTTGTGTTAGTTGCTCTTCATAGTTTCCTCAATCACTTTTTGAATCCTCAATGCCAGCATAATGCCTGGCATTCAATAAAAGCAATAAACTAAGCTGAACATGAGCTTTCTTCCATGAGTCCCATGATTTTCACCTTACGAACTAAATTCTTCCTCAAAGCTTAGAGTAGTGGCTTCCTTTATTACTTCACCAATTTCAAAATTATCAGCAAGGAAAGTTGAAAGTGAGGTACACTGCCATTAGCAGTGTCGTGCAGTCACCTGGCTGTCAAGGGCCTCCACCACTACTTGATTCTGTTTCAGAGCCAGTTTTGTGATCTGCATGGGAGGCATCGTTGCTTCTTCCATCTGGCTATGCACTCTGCAGTGTATTCCCAGAATACAACGACATTTCTGCTCTTCAATCCTTTTATCCTTATTCAAAAGACTCCTCCCAGATGATGCTAGAATGGAAACTCCTAGAATGCAGGTTGAATTCCTATATATGAAAGACTACAAACTGGGCTTTCACGGGCTAGAACTGGATCACTAGTATGATGTTGTAATGCACTCAAACCTACTTTGGAACACACACACTGTCATATTTTGCCCGTGCTAATTTAAGCTTCAATTCTAGTTGCCCAAACTGAGAATTCCATGCTCCTGAGTTGATCAGGTACCAACATCAAAAAGACCACACTCCAGAAGCAGCTATCACAAGGACATCTATTACCACTATCTTGATCTACACCACATGGTTTGCTAATTATCATAGAGAGTGTCAGAGATGAGTTTCTATTTTTGACTGGCTCAAAAGTATGACAAATGTTAGAAATGGGATCTCATTTATGAAATTAGCAGTATTTAAGACATGTGGCTTGACTAAAACATTTCTGGAATGGAGATTCTTGCCACCCTTGCATGAACAGAGTATAGGGATGTATGAAGCCTGCAGCTGGATCCCTAAATTTTCGTATATCTTCTATACAGGTTACAGAACTCAGCCTCAGGAATGGTGTTACATCTGCCTTAAGAGAAACTTTCTTGCAGGGAGATAGTGAGCACACCTAAAAGGATAGTGATTTGGGATATCATCAAGCTTATAAAGCAGGTTGTATGAACTGTTTTGCTTAATAAATATCTGTGTGTGCATCAGAAATTGGTCCAAGACTGGCTTCCTTTATAATCTCATATCCAGATTATGTGGAAGTAATTAATCCTCATTCACCTCAAATTCTTTGGTGGCCATACCTATCTATGGAAAATAACCTAAGAGTTATACATGATCAAATTAGTCTTGGTCAGTTAGCAAGAATGGCAGATATACAGTTTACTCTTGAAAATGTGGGGATTGGGTGTGTTGACTCGCTGTGCCGTTGAAAATCTGAGTATAACTTTTGACTCCCCCCAAAACTTAACTATAATAGCCTACTGTTGACTGGAAGCCTTACCGATAACATAAACAGTTGATTAATGCATATTTTGTATATAATATATGTTATATACTGTATTCTTATAGTAAAGTAAGAAAGAAAAAAGAAAACGTTATTAAGAAAATCATAGGGAAGAGAAAAATATATTTACAGTATTTATTGGAAAACAATCCCTGTATAAGTGGACCTCCACAATTCAAAACTGGTTTGTTCAAGGGTCAACTGCATTCTTTGTCCCTTAAAATGTTCTTAAAAAAATAAACAAAAAAATTGTAATGGTAACACGTTTCACAAAATTTGGATTTCTAGTTTACCTTGGCACCTGACAGTCTGGGCTCACATTTCCCCATGATTACCACGTGCTGGAGTGGAGCAGCCAACTGCCGCCCCCCTTTTATGTTAGACAATGCCCTCCCCAGTTTACCACTCTGCCCACACTATCATTTATTTGGACATTAAATTACCTATCTGGACACTAGAGGTATTGAACCCTAACACTCCTATATAGCTCTTCATATTTCTAACGCACTGCACTACCTCTGCTTTTTACACATAGATGTTAAGGCTGAACAAAAGACCAAAACAACCAGTCCAGAACTCATTACACTGAAGAATTTAACACACATTTGGTTGTGACAGTGGTCATGTTTATGGTTCCAAGATTTTACTTTTAAGTAATTCTAAGACACATGCCTGAAAGTTGGGAAAGTATCATTATATACCATATCATTATTAGTGGTTTCTCCTGTGAGGTCAGAGAACATTTGGAGGATCCCAATATTATTTTGAGACTTTCAATGCTCAACAAGGATAGGAATTCCATTTGTACCTATTTAACTGGCATTCTAAAATCAATACAGGAGCTGGATGGATAGATGCTTTTAGCTTTAATGACAGCCTTTAATTCACCTTGTCAAGTCTTCATTCAGTCATTTAAATATTTCTTGAGTTCAAATTATTACGTGTTTGGTAAAGTGAAAATAGCTCTTAAACAAAAACAACAAAACCCCCAAAATTTAAATATATTTTTAAAAATCACAATTTGGAACAGTTTTCCAATGACTACCATGTCATGTACTATATGTGATTCTATCACTGCTACAGATAAAATGTGGGTCTCTATTGAAAATATTGTATTATAAGACTATGATTATAATTACTCAGAACTCTTTACCTACTTGTCTACAGAGATGGATTCTGTAGGAATGAATTAAGCAATATGTCAAATATACTTTAGAAATAGATACGTATTCATAATTCTTATGCATTTGTTTCAATATTTGATCCCACAAATTAATATTCTAAAAATTTTTGAATTAGATTTTTTGACTATTCCTATATGAATATTTTTCTATAAAAAAACTCATTAACAAGTGGGACAATCAGGCAGTTTTCAATCTGTTTTTTTCAAACAGTACAAAAGAAAAATAGCTTGGGAAATGTAAAACTTAAGGGGAAGTCTCTTTTTAAAAATCTGAACAGCTGATTTTTGAAACAGCAAAATAAATCCTTGCAATAACATGTTGTTGTCACCAGATGTCACAAATGACCTGATGGAAAGCTCAGTGCACCCCAACCAGCAAGGCCAGTCAACATCACCCTCAATGATGTATTTCCCAATAGGAAACCTCTGGTTACCTCAAGAGATCTTGTGAAAGCCTTAAAAATTTCTCAAAACCAAATTATTTTAATTGCAAACAAAACAAAACCCACTTCGTAAACCTTGTCTATACTAACTGACAAAATCTCTTTAAAATCCATTTTCTTCTTGTTCACATCCTGTTCTTCATTCATAAGATAGTGCAGTATAGTACATAGCTGAGGAGAGGGGCTCTTCAGTGCCATACCTGATATCTACTACCTGTGTGGCCACAGGCAAAAGTATTCAACCAAGACTGGTTATGTAATGTAATTCACCATGATCAGTGCAAAACGAAAATGAGGACCCTTTGTTAAAAAGAATTTCAAGATGGCGACAGCAGAGTGTTAAAACAAGCGCTGTACAATTGAACAGGTCACTCGCCCAAGAACCTGGCTCTTTATGTAACTTTCCCAAGTCTCCATTTCTCCATTTTCCTTGCGGTAAAATGAGGATAATGATAGCACCTGCTTCAAAGATTTCTCATGAAGATTATGTGGGATGATGCTCATAAAACATTCATCACAGTGCTTGGCACATAGTAAGCTCTCAATAAATGAAAGCTGTTGTTTTTGTCTTTTATCAGACTCCTCTCCTCCCCCTCATCAACCCATTTTACAATCTGCTGCCAGAGCAATCTTAACTTTAACATAGTTCTAATTATGTCCCTGACCTGGTTTTACAAAAACCAATCCTCATTGCCTACAGAATAAAATCCAGATTTCTTGGTGTAAACCAAATCCAATTTTCCAGCTTCATCTCCAGTCACCTGTCACCTATGTGGCTTCCTGGTCTCTCTCTGACCTCTGCCTCATACCCTGTGCCTTTGCTTACCCTGTTCCTTCTGCTGGAAATGCCCTCTCCCCAGGGCTGTAGGGAAAACACAGGGATCAAAGTCACAGTTCTGCCTTACAATCTACACTGTAAGAGTTGCTTATAATCTACACTGGGAAACAGAACATTACACAGAGATATAGCAACAATGCAAGACACGATGAAAAGATTGGTCAAAGAAAAGATTGTCATAAAAGTTCAGAAGAAGTAGAAGTTATGACTGAAAGGGCACTTTTTTAAGCATTTCATTTCAGTTTCTTAATAGTTGCTATATTATGCATAGACCATATGTTATATATGTCAAAACCCATAGCTTCATGGATTTTTTTGTTGTTGTTGCAGTTTCACAAACTTTATTCAACAATCAAAAGTTAGTTCTCACCCACACTCACTAGAAATTTTTGAAAGTGGTGACAGGTACATAGGTAACTAACGTGTAGAGCTTCTTTGGTGAATCTGCATCCTCATTCTGTTTTTTGGACCTCCGCACCCGATACAGTATGGAACGTTGCTCATTCCTTTGAACCAGACAGCTTTGTTGAGTCTGGTGTCAACGCGCACGTTGGGAGTTCCCATATCCTTCATGGCAAGTTTCCAGATCTCTTTGAGTGCCTCAGGGGCATGCTTGCAACCCACTCCAAGGATATGCTTATGAACATTGATAGTGTATCTCTGGTCACTAGCTAGTTGATGGCAGAACGGCCCTTCTTCTTCTCTCCACCCTTCTTTGAAGGAGCCATTCTGCTGGGCCCAAGTTGGAAAGAACCATGAATTCTTTTTCAAAAAGAAAATTCATATCTTTAAGTTACTATATGCTGAACTTAAAAGATGGGGATATATATATATATATATATATATATATATATATATATTATACATATATATATATTTAAATTAACTTTATTTTTCAGAGCAGTTTTAGATTCACAGCAAAATTGAGCAGAAAATCTGAGAGTTACCATATACCCCGTTCCCACACACACACAATCCCTTCCTATCATATCCTGCGCTACACTGGTATGTTTGTTACAATTGATGAACCTACACTGACACATCCTAATCACCTAAAGTCCGTAGTTTAGATTAGGGTTCACATTCCACAGGTTTAGCCAAATGTATAATGACATGTATCCACCATCATAGTATCATACAGAGTAGTTACACTGCCCTGAAAAGTCCTCTGTGCTCCGCTTATTCATCTCTCTCTTCCTCCAAATCCCTGGCCATCACGGGTTCTTTTATGTCTCCATGGCTTTGCCTTTTCCAGAATCATATAGTTGAAATCATAAAGTTTGCAGATTGGCTTCATTTAATAACATGCATTTAAGTGTCCACCATGTCTTTCAGGGAGCAATGCTTTTTTAAATAACATTTTTAAACTTTAAATGAAAATCACATTCAATTACACAGAGCCCAATATTTACATGATTTCTCTTTTTTACTTTAAAATGTACTAATTGAAATTTAATACAGACTTCTATCAACAACTTTTGTGTCGGGGACCTTTCTGTGGGATAATTTGCCCACATACATTAATTATCAGAATTGCCATCCCAGAGATGGTATGTTCCTAAAGGCTCTCTGAATTTTAGGAACAAGTGGCATGGTTTAAAACTCCTAATTTTTTTTTTTAAACTTAAGCTATTCAGTTTATCTAATAAAGTCTGTCATGGAATAACTGCTGAATTTTTGAAAAGCCCATTTTATAATCATTATGCTTTTGCATTCACTTCCCAGATCTGATGGCACAGCCAGCCCAAGTCTAGCTCCTTTATCTTTTTCTTTCAGTGCTGTCACTGCCACACACATGCCATGGTTTAGTTTTCATGTTTTCCTAAACACTACAAGTGAACCACTCTATAACTATCACTGTGTTCCTAAGATCCATTCATTACCTTGCGTTTTAAAGGATCGGCCTGATTTCAGAGGCTGAGAGATAAGGGAAAGATATAGATATTTTAGGAAAGTCAAAAAGAATTACCAAAAGCAAGGACCAAACACTCATGTTCATGCTGGGATGCTGTGAGTGTATTTATTTTCTGCAAACATAAGATTTTTTTCTGCAAATATTAAGAGGTTAGAAAGCTCATCATATGTATACAATTTATTTAGTTAACACATGCACAACATACAATTTGCTAGGCACAATGCTATAACATTTTTCTAATATCCTAACCAGAGTCTCAATGCTTACATAATTTGGGAGGTCCTTTTTAGAAAGCACACATACTCACAAATAACTTACAAATACAAAATTAGGTAACCTTAGAAAGGTCCCATGGCAGTGAAGTGCCCTGAAAGTTTAGCTTCACAATAAACCCACCTGTTTCTAATCACTAAGAGACTAAAGTTAAGAAGTGACCTTCAGGCAGTCCGACTCTTCACCTCCCTCAGGTTCCAAGACTGCTTCTGGCCCACGATCTAATCTTCTCCACAGAAAAACAGTTCATCTTGGTTGTATTGTCACTAACACAAAGGGCAAAATTAAACAGGAATCTTTCCTGTTCTGCCAGCTACCCATTACTATTCATCATTTAGGCACCTTTATTTTATTCACTGCCTTATTCTAGGCCGGTTTTCTAACATTCTTGTCATCCACTAACCATAACATGAAATTTCTGCATTCCTGAAAGACAGCTACAATAAAGTATCATTTCCTCCCTCTTCTCCACGCTTTCCCAGAAACCTATAAAATGATTAGTGTTCTCACAGAACAGTGTGTTCACTCACTAAATAGGCTTTTATGTGCAAGGACGTGCAAGGTACTCAAGATACTAAGATGCATTAGATATAATTTCTTCCCTCAAGGAACTCACATTCCAATGTGGCAGAGAACCAATAAGTAAACAAATGACTGCAACAGTCCCTAACAGGTTGTCCTAGAACCATGTACAATTGTCATGGGAACCTAGCTTCAAGGACAACTAGCAGAGAACCAACTGATGGTTGCCAGATGGGAGGGGGTTTAGGGGGCTGGGGGGGAAAGGTGAATAGATTAAGAAGTACAAATTGGCAGTTACAAAATAGTCATGGGGATGTAAAGACAGCATAGGGAATATAGTCAATAATATTGTAATAACTATGTATGGTGCCAGTTGGGTACTAGACTTATCAGGGGATCACATCATAAGTATAAATGTCTAGCCACTATGCTGTACACCTGAAACTAATATAATATTGAATATAAACTATAATTGAAAAAGAATTAAAAAAAACAACTAGTAGCAATGTATAAAAGAAATCTTAGAGGATAAATAGGATACAACAGGTGGATAAGGTCTTTCAAGTCAGGAACTCTTTTTAAAAAAAAAAAGATTTGTATTAAAACATAGCAAACATACAACATTATATTAGTTTCAGGTGTACACCATAGTTATTCAACATTTATAAACCTGAAAAAGTGATACCCATGGTAAGTCCAGTAACCATCTGATACCACAGTATGCTATCACAATATTATTGACTACATTCCTTATGCTGTATGTTACATCAGATGTACAAAATAGTGGTTAGACATTCATAATTTAAGAAATGATCCCCCTAACTAGTCTAGTACCCACCTGGCACTGTACAGTTATTACCATATTATTGACTATATTCCCTAGGCTGTACTTTACATCCCATTGACTATTTTGTAACTTCCAATTTGTATTTCTTAATCCCTTCACCTTTTTTACCCTGCCCCCAAATCCCCTTCCATCTATCAGCCCAACAAATCCAGTATCCATCTGACACCATAAACTGTTATTACAATATTATTGACTGTATTCCTTATGCTATACCCTACATCCCCATGACTACCATGTAACAACCAATTTGTACTTCTTAATCCCCTCCTCTTTTTCACCCACCCCTTCCCCTCTCCCATCTGGCAACCATCAAAATGTTCTCTGTATCTATGGATTTGTTTCTGTTTCATTTGTTTATTTTATTCTTTAGATTCCACTTGTAAGTGAAATCATATGACATTTGTCTTTCGTTGTCTGACTTTCTACACTCAGGTCCATCCATGCTGTCGCAGATGACAAGATTTTATTCTTTTTAGTGGCTGAGTAATATTTCATTGTGTATATGTACCACCTCTTCTTTATCTATTCATCTATTCAGGGACCCCCAGGTTGTCTTCATATCTTGGCTATTGTCAACAGTGCTGCAATGAATGTCTGGATGAACACATCCCCTCGAAGTTGCATTTTGGGTTTCTTCAGATAAATACCCAGAAGTGGGATTACTGGATCCTTCTCTGTCTCTTGTTATAGCCTTTGTTGTAAAATCTATTTTCTCTGGTATAAGTATTGCTACTTCAGCTTTTTTTGTGGTTGTTGTTTCCATTTTTGTGAAATAACTTTTTTCATCCCTTTATTTTCATTCTGTGTGTGTCTTTTGATAAAGTGAGTCTCTTGTAGACAGCGTATGTATGGGTCTTTTTTTCTTATCTATTCAGCCACCCAATGTCTTTGATTGTTGTTGATAGATATGTACTTATTGCCATTTTATTATTCATAATTTTGGTCTTTTTTTTCATGTTAAATAAGTCCCTCCAATATTCCTTGTAATAATGATTTGGTGGTGATGAACTTTGTTAGCTTTTTATTGTCTGGGAAACTCTTTATTTGTCCTTTGATTCTAAATGATAGCTTTGCTGGGTCCTTGCTTTTCATCACTTTGAATATTTCCTGCCAATCCCTTCTGGCCTGCAAAGTTTCTATTGAGAAATCAGCTGACATTTCTTATGGGAGCTCCCTTGTCAGTAACTAACTGCTTTTCTCTTGCTGCTTTAAAGATTTTCTCTTTGTCTTTAATCTTTGGCATTTTAATTATGATGTGTCTTGGTGTGGGTCTCTTTGGTTCATTTTGTTTGAGACTCTCTGTGCTTCCTGGACTTCTATGTCTGTTTCCTTTACCAGGTTAGGGAAGTTTTATGTCACTATTTCTTCAAATAGGTTTTCAATTCCTTGCTCTCTCTCTTCTCCTTTTGGGACCCCTGTGATGCGAATGTTTGTATGCTTGATGTTGTACCAGAGGCCTCTTAAATTATCCTCATTTTTATTTATTTTTTGGATTCTTTTTTCTTTTTGCTGTTCTGGTTGGGTGTTTTCTGCTACCATATTCTCTAAATCAGTGATTTGATCCTCTGCATCATCTAATTTACTGTTGATTCCCTCTAAGGTATTCTTCATTTCAGCTATTGTATTGTTTATTTATGACTGCTTCTATTTTATGTTTTCTATCTCCCATTTTTATGTCTCCTATCTCCATGTTGAAGTTCTCCCTGAGATCATTGAGCATCCTTATAACCAGTGTTTGGAACTCTGTGTCTGGTAGATTGCTTGTCTCCATTTTGTTTAATTCTTTTACTGGAGATTTGTTGTGCTCTTTTATTTGGGACATTGTTTCTTTGTCTCCCCATTTTGGCTACTGCTCTGTGTTTGTTTCTGTGTATTAGGTAGTGAGGCCTACTGGTCTTAGTGAGTGGCCTTATGTAGTGGATGTCCCGTGGGACCCAGTGGTGCCGTCTCCTTGGTCATAAGAGCCTGGTGCTTCAGGTATATCCTTTGTGTCGGGGGACCCTTTGGTGGCTTAACTGGGGGTGGTCCCAGATGGTCTCACTCATATTTGTAATGGTTGGCTGCCTATTGGCTGGCGGTGGTGCAGATGACTTAGCCATGCATCTCTCATCATCCACCAGGCTAGCCTAGGCATGTTCATCTAGTAGTCGCAAGACTCCAAGAGAAGCAAGGAGGTAAGCCCAATGTAAAAGCTCTTTTCAAGTACTGCTTTGCCTCACATGTGCTAACGTTTCATTTGCCAAAGCAAGTCCCATGGCCAACCCACATTTAGGCAGTGAGAAAATAGACTCTGCTTCTTTATGGGAAGAGTGAAAAATTGTGGGTATTTTTATAATCTACCATAATGTCAATTTAAGTTCAGATAGAAAGTGTAACAGAATGTTAGAGAGAGAGAAAAAAAATCAGCGTAGGTTGAAGGGAGGATGAGTGGAGATTTGAAATGCACTTCAGATTGCTGGACAGAGGGAGAGGAGTGCACAGGGCATTATAAGATAGAGGACCCTACCTCTATCTATCTAGTAAAATCTTGACAATAGAAATCGCATGACCTTGTCAAGGGGCTACGCTCTGCCCCAGATATCCTCCTACCTCTTCAGCAGCTATGTCTGGCCTCTGTTGTACGTAGCCTCTCCCTTACTGGCAAAATACGTAAATGTTAGTGTTAATGTTAGGGTTTTGTCCTTGCTCTTCTTTTTTCCTTTTTCTACACATTTTCTCTGGATAATCTCATCTAATTTCATGGTATCGACTCCCACCTATTTAGTGATGATGTCTAAATCTACCTATGTGGTCCTGGCTTGTGACCTTCAGAACCATATTTTTTCAGTGAATTAAATATCTCTGCCAAGACAGCCTCCAAACACTTCAACCTCAATATGTTCAAAACCAAATTTATTTTTATGCCCAGAGACCTTGATGTTTCTCCCATTTTCCTGTTTTTAGTTAATGGTTCCACCTCCATCCATTTACCTGAGCTGGAAAATTAACCTCCTAGTTATCCTAGATTGTTTTTCTCTCATTCACTACAATTCCTGGTGATTCCATCTCCTACATGTAGTTTGTATTCTTACCCTCCTCTCCATTCCCACCCCACTGCCTTAGTGTGAGCTCCCAACACCTCTCACCTGACTTCTTGCAGCGACCCCTTAACGGATCTCCCTCAAATAGTTTCACCTTACTAGTTTCTCCTGACTCCACTCCATTCAGGGTACACCTTATAAAACCCAAATTTAATCATGTCACTCTTCTACTAAAAAATGTAAGCTGAGTCCTATTGCCTACAAAGTCAAGTCTCAATTCCTTAAAAGCATGGCTTAGCGAGTGCTTAGCAATCTGGCCCACCTGATTTTTACCAATGTCATCTCTTTTCACTCTGCCCCACCCATCCCCCTTTTCTCCAACCTCACTGAGTTTCTCACTATTCCCCACCAACAACAAACACCCGTTCACAATCCTGGGCCTCCGCTCATCTTGTTTACTCTTCCTAAATTGCCAGCCCTTTCATCTCCATCTGGTAATTCATCAGCCCAGCTCATGAACCTGTCACATCCCTGCTAATGACTTCCCTGTGCCATCTAGAGCTGTCACTTCTATGTTCCCATAGCCTTTTGCCCTTTCCTTCAGCAGTGACCATTTTCATGCTTTTGGCCGCCTAGACTCTTTTGAATACCTGTGCTATGTTTTAGCTGCATGAATTCCATCTCTCTGAAGTAGAAACCAGAAAATTTAAATTTCCCTTGTAGCTAAAAAGCTGTTAAATGGCCCAGGTTCCCCAATCAGATATACCAGCATGGAACTTTTTTTTTCCTCCCCAGAAGTGAGCAACATGTATGTCAGGAGGATAAGGTGGGGAGCTGATCTGCCAAGGGTGGTCAGAATAGGACTTTGATTCTTGGGGTAGCAGTAGCAGGGCTGCTGGTGCGTAGCCCCTAGTGCTGAGAGGTGGTGAGAGTGGTGTTTGTTAGATTAGCTTTATGGGGTGGCAGGGCATGTTTGGGCTTCAGAGTCTGGCTCTTTGGCTCTGTGGGGTACTCTATAAGCCACTTAATATGCTGTGATAAATTAATTTATTGCTTAAACAAGCTTGAGTGGATCTGCTTTTGCAATGACTGACAAATAGTGAAACGGTTTGGTTAGAACATATCAAGTTTTATTATACCAAGTTGTATTGTATTTAAGTGTTTATTTCACTTACTAGATTAATCACAAGTACTGTATCTTATGCTTTTATGCATAGTTCCAATATATTCTATGATTCATATAAAATATGTATTGAGTGCCTATTTTGTGCCATGCAATATGCTACTCATTGTGGATGTAATAGTGAAAACAGACACATTGTGATCTTTGCTCTTATAAAGTGTACAGTATACAAGATCTGTGCCTGAAACATTTTAGGTATCCAATTAGGTTAGTATACCAATTCATTTGATTAATTATTTCACTTAATGGGATTCATGTCCTGAAAATATAAAAGTCAGTGAGAAATGTCCTTAAGTTTCTCTCAGGCTAAGAAGAGACACAGATATGTAAATAAATAATGTCCACGTAATGTGAATAGTGTGATAACTAAAATATGTTCCAGATTCACTGGTGGCGCAAAGGAGGGGTGGCATAAAGAATTCTGCTTGGAGGAGTCAGGAATGAAAGACTAAATTACTGAACTTGTAACTATTTCAGCAAGTGTGAACAAGAAGGCTGCCTTTTTCCCTCTTCCCTTTCCCCCCTTTGCTTCTCTCTTCTCTTCTTCCCTCTTCCCTCTCTTCCCCTTTTCTTGCTGTTCCTTTTGCCCTTTAAGGTTCAATTCAAGGGCCACTTTTATATTAATAATAAATCCTTACAGATCACTCCTCTTCCTCCTTCCTAAACACCCAGGAGGGGTTAGTAATGTTTTCAAACTCACGTAATGCCTGGTACATACCTCTACTTATTCTCTTACCCTTTGATGTATCTGTCAGTCAGGCCCCTCTCCCAAGTCAAGGCCTGGCACGTAGTCAGTACTCAATAAATTCAACGAATATTTCTTGAGGGAACATAAATTAAAATTGCAATGAGATACCACTACACCCCCATCAGAAGGACCAAAATAATAAGGATTGACAATATTGTGTTGATGAAGATGCAGAAAAACTGGAAATTTCAAACATTGCTGAAAGGAGTATAAATTGTTACAACCACTTGGGAAACTTGTTTGATAAAATTTACTAAAACTGAACATATGCATATTCTACTACCCAGAGATTGAACTCTTAGGTATATATCCAAAAGAAATGAATGCTTATGTCTAAGAAGTTTCATCATCAGCTTTATTCGTAATAACCCCAAGCTGGAAACAATGTAAATGTCCACCCATAGAATGGATACATGAATTGAGGTATATTCATATCATGGAATAGTGCATAATAAATTTTCTTAAAAATGAAAAGCTATATGTAACAATATGGATGATTCTCATAGACTAATATTGAGCAAAAGAAACCAGACACAAAAAAAGTACATATGGTGATGCTACTTAAATGAACTTCCAGAAGAGGCAAAATTAATTTATGATGATAGAGGTTGGAATAATTGTTTACTTTTATAGGAGGAAGGAGTAAGACACTGGAAGGGGACAGGAGAGAGATTTCTGAAGTTTTTGAAATACTGTATATTTTTCTAATGGTTTATTTAACAGCCACATACTGAAGGATTTCCTGGGACAATATCAACTGTCCTTCATTAAAACCATTTTATGCCCCCAACCACAAATTTGAGTTATATACTAATAATCTGTGTATTTTCTACTGTATGTAGGTTATACCTTGATAAAAACATAAATATAAAAATAATCAAATAAATGTTCCTTGAATGAGTGAGTGAGTGAATGAGCTGGGTCTTTCAAGAGAAAAGAAAGAAAGTATTACAGTTTAAGAGGGACTTTGTACTGCACTGAATTTTTAAGCAGTACTTAGATCTTGAGCTCTTTGTACTCTAATAATGCCCAAAACAATTGTTCATGTACTTCCTTTGCTTAAATATTAGTTGCCTTTACTATTTAACCACTATTGTGAGGTTAAGAAAAGAAAATCATTAGTAGTAAAGCAGAAGACTAGAGCCTTGTGGGACTGGCATTTAATTCGCAGTGAGGGATCTACTAAGCCCTTTGGGAACGGGGCAATATGCCTAATTACCTTCTGTTTTTTAGCCTTTTGTGCTTTATGAGATGGAAGTACAAATTAATTATTTGACTCTCAAAGGGAGAGGAGAAAAGTTGGCACCCGTGTTTACATACAGGAACCGAAGCCACCCAGCATCCGAGTATATTGCCCAAGCCACCCAAGGGCCAGATAGGAATAGTCCTAATTGTCGGGTGGGCCGGCCAAGGGATGCGCCTCTCCCATCCTTCTTCAGGCGGGGCTCATGGCAAAGCCACTCATCTTGCCAGACTGGCACAGGCCGCAAGCGGCCAACTCTGCAGGCGACCGACGGCACATGCCCTGGAGATGCTATCAAAATCAGACCTAGCTCTGGTCCCCAGCCCAGAGGAGGGGATGCAGTCCGGAGACGCAGTTCCCAGGGATTCCAGTAGGTGGCGGGCCCCCACCCCCAGCCGCCGTGCCCCGGGAGCCGGAGACCCGGACTGTGCTGGCCTTACCTGGAGCTCTCGGCGCGCCCGCCTCACCTGGGCTGGCGCTCAGCGCCGCCTTCGCCGCGCGGGGGCACTGTGCCACGCCTGGGCGGTCTCCGCGGGGAAAGCACGCACGGTTGTGCTGTTCTTGCTGGGCTGTATCCTCGTCCTCTAACTCCCTGCCGAGGGGGTGGGGTCCGAGAGCGCGCTGGGAAAGGCGGGCGAGCCGGCGCCCAGGTATGTTCTTTCACAAGAGCCAGGCGGCGGAGAGAGCAGCATCCAAGCAGCGGGTGGAGGAGGAGGCAGACAAGAAGATGCCACTGTCGCTGCCCTCTCAGGGCGACCCCGGGGAGTCCAGCCCCTCCAGAACCTCCAAGAAGCACACCCCTTTCCATATCTGGCGCTCCAAGAAGAAGCAGCAGCCTTCGCCGTCTGACTGTGGGGTGTTCGTTCCGCACCCGCCCCCGGCGGCCCTCGGCGAGGCCAGGTGAGTTCCTCGCCCGAGCCCTCCATCGCACCTCCTCTTCCTTCCGAAGTTCTCCAGCTACGCGGACGCTTGGGTCCTCTCCACCGGTAGCCTCGCTCTAACCCATTTAGAGAAGGGCACAAGCCCAGGGTCTGCTTCACCCGGCAGGAGTGTAACGGGGTCCAGACGGGCGCAGTCGTGGCCTCTGTGTGGGGGGTGGCGGGGTGCTCAGGCTCGTTGCTGCCTCTCGCTCAGACCAAGCACCAGCGAGGGGAACTTGGGCCCACCCAGGTGGCCTTGATTTTGACTGGCAAAGAATTTGTGCAAGTCTACACTGTCAACTTGCTAACAAGAGCAGGAGAGTGAAGGGTCGTAATGAATGATGATAGCAACTCTACCTTGGGATTACACAATACGTTGGCTAATGGTGCCTTCATTGTGAAGATCCCCACTCTTACAGCTATTATCTCTCCATTCTCCTGGCAATATCGGAACGGAGAAGGAAGTGGCAGGGGTGGTTACCCCCATTTTATGGGTGGAGAACCTGAGGTTAAAGGGTGAAATGGCTTGTCCCCATTAGAATACCTGGCAGAACGAGGCAGCACCGAGTTATTCAAAGTATAATTGTCATTGTCCTTTTTAAATCTTTATCATGATTTTGTGGTGATTTTCTTCTATACGTGTAATTATTCAATTGCATTATCTGAATTGTTACATTTATTGCATAATAATCAGTTTGAAGTAACAGTATATTTATGTGGTTTGGAGGTGTAAAATGTTTTTAATGAAGGACAGTGGGCAATGTCCAGTAATTCCTTCTGTGTGTGTGTTTTAAAATACACTCTCAAGAAAAATGAGGGCCAGAGTAAAATTGTACAAGATTTGCATTTTAGATACATTTTTCCTTTCAGATTTAAAAAAGTCTGAATTTTGCAATATGTTTTCAATCATTTAGTAAAAATTTTATTGAGCATCTTAACTAAATGCTGGGCTGTAAAAAAACAATGAGAGGGGTCTATGTCATCAAAGAATTCTTAACCTCTTGTGGAGACCAAAAAATAAACAGTGGGATAAATGCTATGATAGATGTTAGCGCAGAGGACAGGACCCAGGGAGGCTTCGTGGAGGAGGATAGCTGAAGTGGCTTAGTCAGATCCGGGAGGAGCAACGACTTCCAGGCAGAAGTGGTACTGGAAGTATCACCAATACTCGGAAGAGCATGGTACTTCCTCAGAAGCGCAAGTGGTTCAGCGTGATCTGAGTATGTGTGAGGGGGTAGGGAGAGAAGTACTAAGAGAGAAGGCGTTTTATTTTTTTCTCACTTTATTATCCACAGTAATTGGTTGTAGTAGAACATATTTTTATCTCTTCAAAGGCATGCTGTGCTTCATTACGAATTGAAATTTCTAACCAAATGTTACTTCATACTAGTTTTCCTATTCCCTCAGTAAATAGTTTAAATATTTCCACAGTGGTTGTTCTTATCTGATGTAGCCCTATCATTTGCTGTCTATCCAGATGTAATCATTTATACCTATGGACCATTTATTCAAATGCAAATACATTTTAAACTAAAACTTAAAACAGGAACGTTTGCTTCTCTCCTTGAGCCTCTTGTATTTTAGTTCAGTCTTGGAGCCCTCTATGCTTCCCTTCAGAACTATGATGAACTTTGTACTGACAAATGTTCTGAAAACTAAACATACTGGTCTGTCTTTGTGATGTTTTTCTAGTTAGATCGTCTTTTAAAATATTTTATCTACTTCTGAGAGAGTATACCTGTTTCTAGTCTAAAGAGAGTGGTCAAAGTGCACTCAGATTGGTCAGTCTTTGGCCAGTGTGGCTCTCTTGAGCCATCTGACCCTGTCCAGGACTTGGAGGTGGTGGAACTCGGACAGAATGTGCAGCACTCACTGTGGCCTTTGTCTCTATATAAGAATGGGACAGTCAGGTGGCTACATGCATTTGCTGGGCATATACACTTATTATGAGCTTTTAGGTTTTAAAAAAATGAAATGGCTGTGTGACCTTTGACAAGTTTCTTTACCTTTCTGAGTCTCCGTTTCTTCATTTGGAAAATGGAGGAAATAGTAATACTGACTCTGCAGGGCTGTCATGAATATCAAATGAGTGTTTATGTTATAAAATGTAAAACTTTTATCACACTTCTGGGCAAAAAGTAGAAACTCAGTAAATGTAAAACTATCATCATCATCCTCATTATTAATGCAAAGGTTTAATGGAAGAAATGGGGGGAAAAACAGGGTTAGATGGGGGGAAAATGCTTTTCTTCCTAGAAGAGCTTATCATTCCAATGATGTTTGAAAGATTTCTGTATTCTGCAAATATTTGTGGCCTTGAGTGTTGATGTTCTGAAAATTAATGATGGTTACTTTCTTTACATAAATGGACTTGAACATGGCTGCCTGTCTTCCTAAAATTCACCCTTAAAGGTTTTCTTCACCTTGGTTTCAGTAAACAGGTTAATGTTATTTTTCATAGAAATAGAGCTGTTACCCTCCTGGGCCAGCCACACCTCCTGTCTACCATTAGTCTCTTGAGATCAGAGGGCCCGGTGGTGTGTGTGGAGAGGGCATGGTGAGCTATGGGCAAACTTTCCTTAGTAGCCATTAGTGACACTATCATTTATTAGGTTTTGAATTTTACTCTATTGTAGACAATTTATTCAGAGTATGGGCTCTACAGGAACAATGTCCCTGTTCTACTTACTGTGACACTTAGCCATGTCACCCTGGGCAAGTTATGAACCTTTTTCTGCCTCAGTTTTCTAATTCACAAAAGGCTGTAATAAGTTGTTATAAAAATAAACAGGTTAATACACATCAAGTGCTCAGAAAAGTGACTGGGACACTGTAAGCACTCAATAAAAGGGAGACGTTTCTCTTTCTTTCTTTCTAGTATCTTGCTCTACCTCCTTTTGAGCAGCAATTTTATGTGTGTATTTCCTGCTCTATGATGGAAATGGTACTTCCTTTTTATTTTCCCCAATTAAGGCACCCAGTGTTATTTTGATTAGAAATGGGTGCTTAGCTAAAGGTCAATGCAGTGAATTAAAAAAAATCACCCTGGAAGTGAATTGAACCCCAAACTTAGAAGCAAGCATTAATACACTCTGCATGAGAGCCACACTCAAGTGGTGGGAGGTCCTCGTCATCCTCTGGAAATCAGCAGACCTACTTTCCCTTGGAGACAAAATGCAGCCAGTGCCAGAGGGCAGAGCATCCTCACTGGGTGGGCAGAGACCTACCTCCATGTCAGGGTGTGCAAGCTCAGGGTGTGCAAGCTCTGGGATTGTAAGCAGTCCCTTAGTTTTCATTCAGTTTTTCTGTACTTGAGTGGACCTTTCCCTTTTATAAAAGGAAGACAACTTGCTACTTGTTTATATCATTGGAGTGTTGTGAGGATAAACTGTTGTTTAATTCCTTCAGAAAAAGAACAATCATTTAAAATGTTATTTGTAAGCATTCTGGAACTATAGAGTATGACTTAAAATTGATTTTAGTTTTCAGTCTTTTATGGCTGCTTTAGTGTTTAGAATTCTTAACAGGTTTAATTATTTCTTCTTCTTTTTTTAATCTAATGCTGCATCTAAATTGGTTAATACTGGGTTATTCCTCTTATTTAGCTCATGCCAAAGCTAAAGAAGCAAGAGTTTGACATTTTAGGTGTATTTTGTTTCACCACTGCTAAACCAAGAATTTAAATTTTATAGCTCCATCACTCACTAGCTGTCAGCTCCTGGGGAAGTTTCTTTACTGCTCAAACTTCAGTTTCATGATCTGTGACCTACCTCTTAGCATTGTTTTTGAGGTTTCTATATTTTTCTGTATGTTTTAAATGACTACCACAGTGCCTGGAAGATAACAGATGCTCAGTGAATAGTAGCTCTGAAAGCACGCTGCAGTGAAAAAAAACATAGACTGTGGTGCTGGACACTCAGTTTCAAATCTGCCTCGGCTATTTGGGTAAGTTTTGATAAGCCTCAGTCGTTAGCTTAGCTTCCTCACCTGTGAAATGGAAATAATCCCACTTCCTGGCTGGGACTCTATGAGGATTCAATATTACAACGTAAAACACCTGGCACAGAGCCTCGCCCAAAGCAGGTGCTTGACAGGTGAAAAGTGCTGGAAGCAGGAGTGTTAGGGGCAGTGATAGTTGTAATTGCCGTTGTCTTCATAGTAATGGTGGTGGCATTGATAAATACTTTTTTTGTAAGTGCAGTCAACTTCAGAAGTCCAGAAGAAGTTGTCATTGGGTCTGTCCAGCCTTGAAGTATCTTTGAGTATCTGGATGGGCATGTTAGTCTCTAAAGGGTGGCCCTTTGTGCATTCCGAGACTGAAAAGTCTGAATACATCTGCCTTAGGAAGCCCTTGGAGTTAGAGGAGTTTCTCCTGGAGTGATTTTGGAGTCTAAGTGTGGTACAGGATAATTCTTTGCCACTTATCTCTGTCATTGTATCACTCTATCTACCCTCTATTTCTACACTTTCAGTCATAATCTTTAAAAAAAAATTTTTTTAAATTGGGGAATATTGGGGAGTAGTGCGTTTCTCAGGGCCCATCAGCTCCAAGTTGTCCTTCAATCTAGTTGTGGAGGGCTCAGCTCAGCTCCAAGTCCAGTTGCCGTTTTCAATCTAGTTGCAGGGGGCGCAGCCCACCAAACCATGCAAGAATTGAACCGGCAACCTTGTTGCTAAGAGCCCGCGCTCTAACCAACTGAGCCATTTGGCTGCCCTCAGTCATAAACTTCTTAGTCCAGGTATAAGTAACTTAAATGTTTTTGGGAACCTTTAGAACTTCTGGGCTTGAGTTCACTTCTTTTTTTCTTCTTTAGCTTTTAATTATAAATCTTGTTTGCAAGGATGAGACAGTGAATCTGCTTTACTAGTTATCCATGATTAAACAATGTAGCAAAGATAGTAGTATTGAAACTTATTTTATAACTCCTAATATTCATTCAAAATGCCCATTTACTATGAACATTAAAAAACACATATCTGTGAGGGAATATACTGAGTAATATAATAATAACTATGTATAGTGTCAGGTGGGTATTGTTGAATAACTATGATGTACACCTGAAATGAATATAATATTGTATATTAGCTATATTCTAATAAAAATCTTTTTTAAAAAGCCACATATCTGTCTTACAGTTATTGTTTTTTAAGGCTTCCCTTAGCAAGTGACATGTAATGTATGTCTTTTTTTTTTCCATTTGTTTTATTTTGTTTTTAGACTCCACATATAAGTGAAATAACACAGTATTTATCTTTCTCTGACTTATTTCACTTATCATAACACCCTCTAGGTCTATCTTTATTGTCACAAATGGTAAGATTTCATTCTTTTTCATGGCTGAGTAATATTCCATTTTATATATGTACCACTTCTTCTTTATCCATCTGTCTGTTGATGGGCACTTGTGTTGCTTCCATAGCTTGGCTATTGTAAATAATGCTGCAATGAACATAAGGGTGCATATATCTTTTTTAATTAGTGTTTTGGATTTCTTCAGATAAATACCCCAAAATGGAATTAATTGCTTGGTCATATGTTAGTTCTATTTTTAATTTTTTGAGGAACTTTCATGCTGTTTTCCACAGGGGCTGCACCAATTTACAATCCCATCAACAATGTATAAGGGTTCTATTTTCTCCACATCCTTTCAAGCACTTGTCATTTGTTGATTTTTTGAAGATAACCACTCTGACAGGTGTGAGGTGGTACCTCATTTTGGTTTTAGTTTTCATTTCTCTGATGATTAGTGACACTAAGCATCTTTTTCTACGTCTGTTGGCCATCTGTATGTCCTCTTTGGAGAAATATCTATTTAGGTCCTCTGCCCTCTCTTTAATTGGGTTGTTTGTGTTTTTTTGGTGTTAAGCTTTTTGAGTTTCTTATATATTTTGAATATTAACCACTACTTGATGTATCATTTACAAATATCTTCTCCCACTCAGTAGGTTGTCTTTTCGTTTTGTTGATGGTTTCCTTTGCTCTGCAAAAAATTTTTAGTTTGATGTAATCCCACTTGTTTAGTTTTTTCTTTTGTTACTCTTGCCAGAGGAGATATATTCAAAAAGATATTGCTAAGAACAATGTCAAAGAGTTTACAGCCGATGTTTTTTTCAGGGAGTTTTATACTTTCATATCTTACATTTACATCTTTAATCCATTTTGAGTTTATTTTGGTATATGGTGTAAGAAAGTAGTTCATTTGTTTTTGCGTGTATCTGCCCATTTTTCCCAACACCACTTATTGAAGAGACTCTCTTTATTTCATTGTATATTCTTGCCTCCTTTGTCATAGATTAATTGGCTATATAAGGAAGGATCTGTCTTAAAGTTTGAGTTCACCTAAGGGATCAGTTGTGTTTTAGGAATGTTCATGCAGAAAAAGTGACTTATTTATTTTAAAAATTGTTTCTGGAGAGATCATTTGACTCTTGAGTTGTGTGTATTTCTGTTTACCTTGAAAACTTTATCAAATAATTGCTTAATCTCCATTTTATGCTGTATTTATTGTATAGAAGACCCAGAGATCCTGTTCATGAAAAGCAGTACAATCGAATCTACAGAGTCATTTTTCTAGGATTAGCGATAGATTATTCTATGGCACAAATTCCTTTCTGTATCTTCTTATTGAAATTATTACCAACTAAATTTCAAAGAGAAGTTTCTTGTGTTTAACAAACACTGAGCACTAATTCTGTATTAGTCACTATGGAATAGAACAATGAAATTAGAGGTGATCCTAAGAAACTTCCAGCCTAGTGGAGGATGGGGCATATGGATGAAGATGAATAAAGTAGCATATGATGCATTAAGTGCAGAAATAGATGATTTAATCGAACACATTGAGATCAGAAAAAGGATTATCCTGAAGAAGCAGAAAATTATTTCTCTCATGAAGAAGTTTTACTCATGTTGAATAATTAATGAGAAATTTTATTCTCTGATATGGAGATCATCAGAGGCCCCAAATCTTCTTGAGGTTATGATCATCTTAAACTATATCTGATACTGAACCAAAAGGAACATCATGGAAACTTTTATTTTCACAGTGGCATTTAAAACAAAGAAAAAGAATCGTGTACTCAGGGTTATGCATACATCATTTTCTCCAGTTCCTTAAAATATCCAGAGCCTGAGATTATATTACTTAAGGTCTTCTGTCATGTTTTGGCACCTAGGAAGATTGGTCTGGGAATGTAACACACTGATTTGAAAACCTTTGCTGAAATTATAGGTAAACATGATGCTGATACTCTAAAATAGGCTAAAAATGACTGGTTCTTGACAGTTTTTTAGATTTAAAGATCCAAAGAGGATTGCTGTTTAGGATACATGGCTAACTTGGTGTCTACTCAATCTTTGTCAAAATAGTTTTGGAGTCTGTCAAGGAGAATCCAGCATTGCCTATGTTCTCCAAGCAAGGTGTTCTTCCTTAAAAATATACTATCTTCATTTTCATACCAAATTGCCTGGCACATCCAATAGGTATCTTTCCATATATTCACTTTAGAAAAATGAGTTCTGGGCCTTTTGCCCAAGAGAGGATGGAAATGTGAATTTAATATCTTGTCCTAAATTGAGTTTTCAAGATAAAATATGTAAGAATGTTTGACACTTGTGAGGAGTTTGGCCAGAAAGACCAGTTAATTGTTTATGAGTCTCATTAGCTCATTTATAGCTCCCTTAACCCAGTTGCATTGGGCTAACCCACATGCCTCATCAAAATACCTGCGTGTATTCAGATTTATGAGAAGTCTTCATTTTACAGAATGAGCACTTGCTTAGTACTGTCTTTACAAGACTGTGTGTCTCTTGGGTTGGCCTGTTCATTAGAAATGAAGCAATGATAGAGACCCTTTATAACAAGCAATCATTTCAAGAAAGTACTGGGAGATCCCAGAACACACAAGTGAGACAGAATTCAAAATCCATTCACAGTGTCTCCAGCTTCTCTCATCAACAAGTTATACATCAGTACAGATTGAACCCGGAGCTAACACGGAATTAACAAGTGCCTTTTGTTTTTAGTTTCCCATAGATGGAAATTAAATGAGTAAAAGTAGGTTGCTGTTAAGCTTGGCTTAATATTCTGTGGTGAAAAGAGTTGGCTGCTGGCCGTATTTATTCTTGCTGTATGCCATTTCAAACCAATGAACCTAGGTGTCTCATTTATTAGAAGTTAAGGTTATAGGGGTGGCCGGATGGTTCAGTTGGCTAGAACGTGAGCTCTCAACAACAAGGCTGCCGGTTCAATTCCCGCATGGGATGGTGGGCTGCACCCCCTGCAACTAAAGATTGAAAATGGCGACTGGACTTGGAGCTGAGCTGCGCCCTGCACAACTAGATTGAAAGACAATGACTTGGAGTTGATTGGCCCTGGAGAAACACACTGTTCCCCAATATTCCCCCCAAATTTTAAAAAACAAAATAAATAAAAGCATCTGACCCTCAAAATTAAAAAAAAAAGAAGAAGAAGAAGTTAGGGTTATGGCATCGTGAGGGTAATATCAACAGCTCGAATAAGAGATTTGGCCAACAGTTACATAAAGACACCATGCGTGATACACTTCTTTTTCTCAAAGTAGTTAACAAGCAGTAGCATAAGCTCCAGATAGTTCTTTGGACTTTCTAGTTGGATAGTTATTTATCTTGTAATTGGAGTCAAAAGGCAAAATAATATGTGCTATGAATAAGATAAGAAAATAGAGGAAGCATTTGGTTTATAATAATTACCTCACACCATATCTGTGAAAATATTGTTTTCCATTAATACTTGATGGAAAGATGCAGTTTATTTACATATACTGTGTGTATCAGACACTGTTCGAAGTGCTTTACAAATATTAACTCAGTACAATTAATTCATAGCATCCCTGAGAGGTACTATTGTTATCCCCTTTTTTGAGGAAAATGAGAGGTGTATGGTAATTTAACCAACATCACAGAGCTCATAATGGCTGGGGCTGGAATTACCCACCTGGTGGTCTTGAGTCCTGTGATTAATCACTGCAAATTGACATCAATCACTGTGATTAATGTTGCCTTCTTTATATTCCCACAACGAGTATATTTTTGGTACTAGACAATTTCTCTGTTAAGTAGTGGAGAGAAAACATGTAAATTCATAGAAACGTAAGTACATTAAAATCTTGAGGAAAAATCAATTTTAAATCAGAAATTCTAAAGTGTATGTTATATGCAGAAGTATTGGGTCTAGATCCCGGGTTCTGGGCTCCTGCTTAAGCTTTGTCAGAAAGCAGCGTAACCAAGAGGTGGGCCTCGTTTGTACATCCTCCTTCCTGCCCTGCAATCTTTGCACTGGCAGCAGAATGCAAGGTCAGAGATAAGTGGCCAGATGGGTAGCCCTCAAAATTTATAGCTGCTGCTCGGGTTAAGTAGGGGTATCAGAATTTCTCAAGCAGACCCGCTTGTAGCCACTCTAACGTTAGGTCTCTAGAAGTCCTGCTGCTTGAATTTTTCGCTTTTACTACCTGATTTATCATTGACAATTCCCTGGCAACAAATACACATTTCACCTTATGTTGACCTTACTCTTCAAGGATTATATACCATTGCTGATGTTGCTTCCCACGTGAGGCTCATGATGGCTGCGTGCAGTCAGCCCACACCCTCATTTCACAGATGAGGGAATTGAAGTTCAGAGAAGCCAATGCAGATGGAGGAAGCAGGACCAAACCTTAGGTTTTCTAGTTTCTGGTCAGCTGTTCTTTTGGGTTCTCTTGGATTGTAGACTGTACCTCTCCTTTTTTGGCCTATATCCACTTTTGACAGGAGCCCAACTGACTCATCGAACTTCCTGATGACTCTTCTCCTGGAAATCTTCCCCTAGTTTCATAAACCAACAACTATGAGACTGTCTGATTTCTCAATTGAGTTGCTAGCTATTCAGCTGGTGAATACTCTAGCGGTCTGGTTATGACATACTGAATACTTTCAGAGTTTCTGCTATGATTAGTACTTCACTTACTAACTAAAACCCAGCTTCCCAAACCTTAAAATAACTTAATTCATGTTTTCAAAAAAATTTAAAGCTTATAGAAGCCATATTTTATAGCAACAAAATGTCATTTATAATTATAGAGTCTATCGTATTGCAGCCATGCGAGAACTCCCTTTATGGGGCTTGAAATAATGCTGGTGATTTGATATGTAATAAGTTTTATTTACGATTTAAATGTTTTGATAATACTAATGGATTCATAAATATCCAATGAAAGCACAGCTTGATTGTTTTTACATCTGGTATTTGAGAAAGATATGACAGTCAAAGCAAACTGTTGACATTCATGTTGAAATACAATGTCTCCTTTTATCACGAGTGCCATGTGCAAATCTAAGAACCGGCCCTTTTCAAGCCTGAGCAGTGGAGGTTCCCCCAGGCCTTGCCAGCCATTCTTGGCTCTACTGCCTTGCAAAAGTTGGCTTGCTTCTCCACTGGTTAGCTCCCATGAACTCAGCGGTGCTTATTATCTACAAAACAAGAAAGTATAGTTGCTCCAAGGTGGGATTATAAAACTATTCTCTTTCAGTATTGGCTACCCAAAACAATTTTGTCTGGAATAGACTCGATTATCGATCAGGAGTTCTTCATTGGAGCATACTTTGGATTGAAACAAGAGCCTTGATATTCCCCGAATGAGTCAGTAGACATGTTTAAACAAGCTAGTCTAAAACTAGGTTTTGGATTTTCTTCAAGAGAAAAGCAAAGTAAGTACTACTGAATGTCTGGCATTTGCTCAAAGTTTTGACTTTCTTTTTACCAGTTTGTACTTTGTGATTGTCCTAATCTCACCCTGTAAGAAGTGTCAAGTCATTTGACCAAGAAGTCTCTGTAACCAGTTTTTTGTTGGCATTTAATAGTACCCTTCCCTGTTGAGTTCACTTTTATCAACAGCTTTTTTACACCCATAAGGGAACAACCAGTGCTAGGTCTAGGTGATAACTATTGAAGATGTAGGGAGTCTTCATCTCCATCATCACCTACTTTCTTCCTACAAAGAAGCTCCTTGGGAATTTTTGCATCAACTTCCTTGCTCGCTACAGGATTCCTGGCTGCTTCTGCGTGTGTGTAATCACACCCTGGTTATGATTCCACACATTTACAAAGCCAGCAGTTGTTAAACAAAGAGGGGCACCAATTTTTATCTTTATGCCACTCAATAACTGATCAACAAACAGCAAAAGTGACAGCCAGTTAGTTGGGTTTGGGCATGTTTTCTGAGGAAAATGGGCATGGCATAGGGTAATGGAGGAGGAGAATTCTTTTCAGCCATATAATCCCCAACCTCTCTTATAACTTAAGTAAACATAAGAAACTTTTGTCAAGAATAAATAGGACAAAGGGCACAATTATCAAATACCTAATGTGTGACAGTTGCTTTCATATTCGGTGTGCCTCATTTATTCTTAGTAAATGACAGAGAAGTATTTGAACCCAGGTCTTTCTGACTCCAAGGCTCATAATATTTTCACTGCACCATGAGAAAACTGAAGCTCATTGAATGTTGGTAGAGGGTGTGTGTATGTGAATGGGAGTTAGCTAGCTAAAGAATAGACACATCCAATAAATGTAGTATCCATTTACTCTCAGAGCCATAACCCTTTCCAGAGCCAGGAAGGAAGCATTACTCCTTTTGATTATCTGCACCCTACTTTGTCCCATTGTAGAGAAGGAGAACATATAAGAATAAAGAATTCATGTGCATTGGGAAGTCCATGGGGCACCTTGCTTTCCTGGGAACCCTTGACTTGAGATATTTCTGCTGAGAATCAATGACTCAGTCCATGAAGTGTTAACTAAACGTGTCAGAGCTGATTTCCAATGTACTCTAAAAGCCACAGACATACGACCTGCTACTGGGATGATTCACAGAATATGTAAAGGAATCTAAGGAGAAAAATGCGTAGGGTTTTTCACTCTGCGTAAAGATTAATCACAGCCCTAAAACAGGAAAGAAAGTGCTGGTGACCAAAACTCCAAATTTATAGGAGATACTGTTGGTTTGAAAGACATGGATCTAGAGCAGGGTGTCCAAACTGCGGCCCGCGGGCCAACTGCGGCCCGCAATCCATTGTTAATTGGCCCGCAGCAAATTCCAAAAATATATTTAGTTTATTTAAATAAACCAGGTGAGGCAATACGTACTTCACCTCGAGTGAGTGGCCCAGCTGTTTGTGTATTTTACCGCATATGGCCCTTGGTAAAAAACGTTGAAAAAAGTTTGGACACCCCTGATCTAGAGAGTTAGATGTAAAAGGATTATGAAAATTCTTTAAATAATCTTTGTCTTTATGGGAGCTAGTAAGTTTGTCTTTAGTGCCCATATCTCTCAAAATTGTATTTTATTTAGACTTTTATGTGTTTGAGGGATTTAAATATTACATTTAAGAATGCTCATTAATTTCTATGAGTATTTATATACACAGAACGAACTCACAGTACATCATAGAAGAGACTTAATTTCTGCTGCCATTATACTAACCTAAAAATGTATATGCTCTGGTATTTAGACTTACTGTAGTTATTTTAAAGTATACATTATTATAGTCATCAGTGCTGCTCAATTTCCAGAGTACAACTAGAAATTTGCTACTTTATCTTAAACCACACTCTGCTCAGTTCTGCTTATTATAGACTTTCTCTAATTTTAAAAAAATTATTGAGAATAATGGTAATTGAAGCATGAGGTTTGCTTCTTTCATTTTTGACTCAAGTAACTGAGCAAATGTTACCTCTCAAAAGCAGTCTTGATATGTGACTCTTCAGTGACTGTCTATCACACTCTGGAAGATAAGTAAATATGAGCATGAAACTGCTCTAGTTTAATTCATTTGTTAAACTTTTTTATGGATACCTGCTATATGTGAGGCCTTGCGGTATGGGCTGGCAAACCAGTTCAAGCTCTATTGCTGGGAAACTGAGTCTCACTAGCCTGTTTTCTGTAGGAGCTGCACTATTCACTGTTAAAATAATGAAGTTTCCATCCTTACTGTTATACCAAGGAAGAAGAGAAAATATTCAAATGTGTCCAAGACAGAGGCTGAGAGATACAGGAAGTTAAACCTCACAGGGCACAGAGGATTGATAATTCTTGACAGCTTTCAACACTTACTGGAAAAAGAATTCCAAAGAACACTTGACAGTGTGTGTGTGTGTGTGTGTGTGTGTGTGTGTGTGTGTGTGTGTGTGTGTGTGTATGCCTGTGATCCAGTTATGTGTATATAAAGTCTCTAAATTGATGGTTATATTTACATATATCTGTTTCTATAGATATGTACATATATACACAGACATACATTCTAGCACTAAGTACTTTACACTTATCTACATACTAGTGCTAGATTACCTACTTGGTAAATTAAACATGTGTTTACAATTTCAGCAAAGCAGGAATGAGGGAGAGAAAAAATTCCGGAATAAGCCTGGAAGTTTTATGTTATTTCAAGATAGTAAAATTTTGTTTTAGGGTTTAGAATTGTTTTTATTTTTAATGACCGGTTAGGATGAGGGAGGCATAATCTCTTTAGTGGTTAGAAGGGTCATAATACAGATATATATATATATATATATATATATATATATATATATATATATATATACCGTGTTTAAAGACCTGCTGGAGGGAAATGAGAAAGTATAACGTGAACTATGGAAAGTAATAGAGAAATGAACCCAGTTTATTCTCATGTTCTTTGCCTGAGTTGTATTCTAGGCCCCAAAGTATCACTTTATCTTCTTTGAAGAAGTTTGATTGGTTGATACCACTTTTTAAATGTCATGTCCAGTTCTATGGAAGTGATCAGAGCAATGAACCTTGCAGGGGACTGTTCTTTTATGATTGAGGCTCTAATATTTTTTTTTAACAGAGAAAAATGAATTAAAGTTTAATAGCATGTAACCCTCCTGTATATATGGGAGAGACCCAGGAAAACTGAGTGACTCTGAGGCTCTAATTTTATTTATTGATGTGGTTTACATTCCCCTTGGCTACTTTGGCAGATTTGCCATATAGTTATATTAATAAATAATCTCACCATCTATGGGTGACACCATTAACATTCTGTGTATGTTTTCATGTAACTTAGCACTAAAGATGAAATTACAAAGGCAGCAATTTAGATGCCCTTTGTTTCCTGTTTCACTTAATATTATACCATAAACATTTTCTCATTTCAATTAAGATATATAAAATAATTTTCTTACTCATTACTGGACATTTAGGTTCTTCCTCATTTTCCATTATTATAAATAATGCTGCAGTGAACATCTCTGTGTTAAGCCTCAGTCTCTGAATATTCTCTTTTGCCCTTCTAGATCCACTCTCCACCCTTTTTTTGCTGTGGGAGCTCTGTTTACAGAATGCAAGAACCCCGCTCTCTTGCCCTCTGGCTTCTAATTAGGTTCAGCCAATGGAGGCATTAGAGGAGAGGGCAGGAGCAGGAGATAATGCTAAAGTGTGGTAGTGGTTTTGTTACTCCATTGAAGGCCAGACTCTGATGCGTGAACCTCTTCTACAGCTCAGATTTTGCCAGTTCCAGCACGTACTCACTCTCCTTGCCTCTGCGTCCAGGGTAGTAATGGTTTTCTGCTGGTGGGGGCCCTAGGCTGCTCTACTACCATTCTTTATTGATTTTCCCTCATTTGCCCACATCTTGTAAACAGTAGTCGGTTCCTTAAACACTCTGGTATATGCCATCTGTTTCCTGTTGGTGATTCTGGCTGACAACATCTAAATCTAAGGGGATGCTCTTTTCATTATATTTTATGTTTGAGTCTTTGTACTGCAGAAGGGTAAAAGACCACTCAGAATTGTGTAGGGGAGTTGAATTAGGTCAGGTCTGAGCTAGTGTTAGTGAAAAATGGAGATAGATTGAGTTAAAGTACTCTCATAGAGATATAAGCAAATTGCTATTGAAACAGAAAGAAGGAGCAATAAATTCTTCTATGCACTGTGTTAAACACTTGTACTTAAAAGATAAGGAGGATAAATTTGCTGCCAAATGTTTCCAGTTCTCTAATTGCATTTGGATATTATTGGTTCAATTGTTTCATTTCTCTTTTCATTCTGGGATTTTAGTGGCTCACCCCTTATATATTTTCTCCTGTTCTTGGCATATTGACATATATAGTCCTCTGTATCCATTTATATAGTCCTTCTTCATCCACATGGTTGCTTGTGATCTCTTCCTAATAAAAAGCACACTCAAGATTTTGTGAGCTGAGTGGATTCCATGTTTTTGACATTCCTCCGTATGTGAGAGATAACTTTCTTAGTCTTTAAATGAAAAGCAAAGCATGTGGCAAACAGTTAACTTCATCACTTTTGCTTCAGTTCTAAATCCCAAAAGTCTATAATTTTTTCAGAATAAATGCCAAAGCAGTCAGCAAATTTACTAGGGGCTGTTAATACTTTACAGATCTTTAAAATTGAAAGACAATGTCTTCTATGGTCAGTGGGTCATCACTGACAGGATCCCTGACTGACAAAGAGCATTGAGGCTCATCCAAAAACACACTGGGTTGCTCAAAAGTCCTAGTCCTTATTGCTGGTTTTTTAAAATAAATTTTATCTTTTAAGAAGTGTCTGTTGATCTGATATTTAGATTATATGTCATGCTCTTAGAAATGTGAATTACTGTGAGTATATTCTACTATATGTATAAAATAAGGATATTTCACTTAAAATTCAATGTATAAAATTCTCACCATTTACCAGTGACCCGTGATGGTGGAAAAGAAAAAAACAAAACAAAACAAAACAAAACCCCACTGATGTAGAAATAAGAAGGAAGGTTTGGGTTTTAATTGTAGATTTCTCAGTTGTTAGGTGACGTTGGCCAAATCATCTAAGCTCTTCGCGCCTCAGGGTATTTATTTATCAATAAAATGGGGATGAGACCAATCTGGCTGGTGCCCAACCAGGCAGTTGAGAGGCTCCTTTGAAACAATGTGTGAAAGTGTGGTGAGAACTGTGAGGCCTTAGACAGAGTAAGCGCCATCTCCCCTGGATTCATCCCTTGGCTCTCAGCACCTCTTTTCTGGAAGCCTCGTAAATTCTTTTCTCTTTTCCTATGGTCTTTTTGGAAGTGAGTGGATATGTGGCGGTATTCACTTTCCCCTGTCTTTTCTCCATCCTAATCTCTGCTCTGTCAGTTGCTCCCCATCTCTGGAATTCTGGTCAGAAGCTACTATGGAGCACTCCCATCCATGTCTCTGTGCAAAGCGAGGGGGTCCAAGTGGAGGGTTCTGTGGCTCCTGTTGCTGCTACCCTGTATGGTCTCCTCCTTGTCTGAGTTCTTCCGCACTCATCTCCATCTTCCGCCACCTAAATGCCTGTGGGGATTGCTTCAGCTGATTGGACATGTCCATATTTCCTCCTCAGGGGAGGGAGAGGTAGTTTAGTTTGGTTGTCTCTATTCTGCAGAGTAAGCCATGGAGGCATGACGTTGTTTAATGAGAGTCAGGACTCTATCCCAGTACTCCAGAATTTTAGCCAATGCTCCTTCCACTCTTGTACCACAAATATCCCAGTGGAGTAGCTAGAAAGAGAGCAAACATGTTTTGTAGCTTTACTAGTTTATTGCAATGTCCTTTCTTCTTTCCCTTTTTTAAATTTAACATGGGTACAATTCATGGAGTAAAATATTGAAGTAGAAGAGGAAATTGTAAAGTATTTGATTAGTTGAGTGAGATATTGATCTTCACATTCTAGTTAAAGATGACATTGTTATACATATTAAAATTTTTAACATAACACTTCTAAGAAAATTCTATATGTAGAAATGATGGAATTTTGTTGGTAACAAATGGCCGGCTGTTGAGTCCTGAAGCTTGACTCTTGCCTACTTTAATGCTCTTTTGAAAGACAGTTGTCTCTAGGGCATTTCAGTGGTTCGAGTTTGATAACCAAAGACACTGTCCTGACTTGTACAACTTCAAAGGAGCAAAACCCCAGAAATTGTTACCCCACCAAACATGTTTCCTATAAGAGCTGCTCATGTTCAGGTCCTAACACGCAACTTCAGGTTTTATTTTCATGTTTTGTTTTTAAGTAGCATTAAACACAATGTATTTAGGATATTCAAATATTGAACAATTTAAAATATTCATAGAATGATTTCCTTTGGGAACTTGTGATTTGAGAAGATCTGTTATTGAACTCTTAAGTGTTTCTGGACCCCAAAGCCAGGACGTGGGCCTGGGACAGGCACCCAGAGTGGCTGCGTGCAAGTTCCCTGAGGCATCAAAGCTTGTTGGTGGATCAGAGCCCCTTAAGTGTGTCTGATGGTTTATTAGCACAATGGAGAGTGATCAAGTGATGTAGCTGTTTCTATCACAACTTTTGGGATGTTTGTACCAATCATTTAGATGAATTCAAAAAAGAAGATTAGTAACAATTTGGAGAAAGAACTAAGCCAGAAATCTGAAGACTTGGATGTCTACTCATTAGCTATGTTAATTCAGTAAACTTCATTAGCTATGTTAATTCGGTAAAACTTGACTTTGCTGGGGCTTAGATTCCACATTTATAGTAGGAGTGAACTTGGTCTTCTTTCATAAGATTTGTTCTTGACTAAGTTCTCTGAATCACATACTAGAGTTTATCATTTTTCCAGGAAAGTTGGTCAAGGTGTAAGTACAATAATGTCTAATACATAAATTGAATTGGTTCTAATGATAAGTAGTTATGTCCACCCTTTTCAGTGGGTGTGTCCCTTGGTGAAAAGTAGAGAGCCATCAAAGTCACAAAGTAGATTGGCAAAGGTAGAGTTTCTAAATCCCTCTGAATATAAACCTTGTACATCTTGAACAATTGCAATAGGGAAAATAAGAAAACTGCAAGAGTTATGCATTTAATTTAGACATATAACACGAAGAGTAAATCATATAAGTGCTGTTTTGAGGACTCTCTTTAAATGCATACATCTGTGACTTTATGCTTAATCATCTTTTTACTAATTCAGCATAGGATCATAAAACTAAAACACAGATGTTTGAAGACATTCCTATTTGTAGCCTAGAAGACCTTACTAATGACAAAAATTCAGGAAAAAACAAACATTTAGAAAATTTCTAGGTTTGGCGTCTATGTATTCATAATGTATATTTTGACTTAGTAAAATAGCATACTACTGTCTTTACAGGTTTGAGGCATAGTGTCTCCAATCCTGAGCTTGTGGCCAAAATACCTAAATTCTGCTCCTGGTTCGGCCATTGGCTGGTTGGATTACTTTAGGTAAATCATTTCATCTCTTTGGACTTCAGTTCCCTTAAATATGAAAAATAAACCAGTTGAAGGATGAAGTGATCCTTATTGATCTCTTTCCAGATTTTATATTCTATTTGTGTAGAGATTCCAACTTGCTATTGAGGGGATTGAAAAAAATTGAAAGACAAATGTTACCCCCAACATTTACATGCCAGCCAATCCTAAATGTTAAAAACCATATTCAGCGAAAGGTAGTGTTACTGAGGGAAGATTCCTTAGGCAATGGGCTCTTAGAATGGGTTCTCCCAGAAGCAGACTCTATGACAAGTATTCAAGTACAGCTAGAATTCAGGAAATACATGAGTGATGAAGGGGGTGATGTAGTGAGTGGGAAAGGGAAGCCAGCCAATAAAGGGGGAATTACCATGTTCAGCTCCACTGTTGGTAAACGGAGGTTAATCCCCTTGGGAAATTCCAAAGGTTACTGTAGAAGTCAGAGCTATATCATCCCTGGGGGAGAGGTAATTGGGGTATTAGAACTCCAAGTTCTGCCAGGCACTGGTTGAGTGCTGCTGCTGCTGGGCACTGTTTCTCTGGCACTTCCTGCCTCGGGCAGTGTGGGCTCCTGTGGGCCAGAAATCCCCCAGGTGGTTGGAAGTGTAGTGGTCCCAGACTGCAATATCCTGAGAGGGTGTGGGTGGTTACAGTGCCTCCATAATCCGGTTACAGCAGTACAGCCAAAGCAGTGCTTTTAACTACTGTACTGTGAGGCACCAGCTGAAGGTAGGTGTGCATTCATTTTTAGAAGGAAACATCACTGAGGGACACGGAAGCCATCCACCAGAAAGCAATGAGCAGTCCTCTTTGGCTGCAGTGATTTCCTGTCTAGCTCTAAACATAATGACGTGTAGCCGCCAGGGTGGGGCAAGCTCCTGAGTGCCTATTAGCCTTAGACTGGGGAGGTAAGCCATGGTCGTTGCAAAAAGGCATGTTGACAGTACATGTGCAGTCAGTGTCATCAAAATTGCAGGGCCTAATTGCTGGCCACACCTAGGACATAGTATTTGACACGGAGTAGCATCCTTGAGGACTTTGTGTTTGTGATGCAAAGGGTGAAACTCCATGGGGAACATGATTTTATTTTGTCTTCTTTTGGTAAAGGACGCAAATTCTCTGATGTGTTATGAAAGCATGTTAGGAGATGAAGAATTTTCTATCGGGTTCTGTGGAGAATCAAACCAGCTATCAGTAGCATCCTTGACTGGTTTTGAAACATCTGGGATTTGAAGTAGAATTTTTGGCATAAGCATTAAATTTTTGTTCCTTCAGTATCCCCCAAATTTTGTGACTACTCTATTGCTTTCTAGGTAAAGTGGGCTTTTAAGAAGTCAATCTTCCTATGTATTACTATTTATACTGTGAAAAAATGTGTTAGAAATATAAGTGTATTTCTGTTAGAAATGTAACTTTGTGTCCTATTTTTGTAATAATTTGGATTTTATTTTTAATATTTATGTCAGAATGCAAAGCTAAATATTTAAAAATGGTTTCCATATTACTGGTATGCTGAAGCCAGCAGAAGACCTTTGATAATCTGTGTACTTGTAATTATAAAAAAGGTATTATTAACAATAATATGACCTAGTGAATTACTGTCCTTGAGTTAGCCAAATTGCAAAAGAAAATTATAATTAAGGCATCATAACTATATTGCTATTAGGTAATCTGCTTAATACAGAATTATTGATATCCAGGTAGGGCTAATAGGAAATCCTGCAATCATTTTCTTACATCACCATCTCATGTCCATGAAAGGCCGAAAGAAATCAAGAGGGCAGTTGGACTATTTAGGTAGCTTTTGTGGGAAAGGATGTTGAAAATTCAATTTGACATAATCATGGAACCAGAATTTTATGGGTTTTTAAGTATGTGAAGAAGTGTAGTCTAGTATTTCACAAAATATGTTGCTTAAATATCCATATCAAAATCACCTGGAAAAGAAAAATCAGGTTCCTGTCCCCACCTCCAGAAATTCAAATTTGGTAGGTTTGGATTAGGGCCTAGGAGTCCACATTTTAATCAACCTCTTATTAAAGTCATTAAAGTTTGAGAACCACGGATCTAGCCCAATAGGGATTAGGATACAGAAATCTCAAAAGGCTCTTACCAAGGGCATTCAGCTAGTTGCCATTGGCAGAACCGGGGTCAAGCCTAGGTTCTTTGAGTTTAAATGTCATTTCTTTATTTTATGTATATAATTTTTATATTTTAACTTATGTCCCAAACTTACTCTTTGCGTAAGTAATCATTTACTACAGAATCAAATATAGCAGATGTATAAAGTGTTGATCCTTTTATATATGTAAATATGTAAATGAAATTTATGCAGACTGGAATAATAAGAATAATTTTGGAAGGCTGGGCTTTATATCCTAAAAAAAAACCACAAAATACAACAAATGTAAAGTTCTAGCATGAATGGATTTCTAACAAGGCTCTGATATGAATGTATTATATGGTTTGCCACACATATTTTTCCTCTGATCACTTCTTTATTTCCACATCTATTGTTCATATTTGGCAAGTTTGCTACAGATAACTTCCTCCTGCAGTTTTTCATATTCAATCTCCTACGTGTTCCAACCAGCGAATACACTGCTTAGAGCCGGATAGTTGATGACTGTCTGGGCTGGTGAGTTTGTGTGATTAGTACATGGGGTTAGGGAGGCCGTGATTGTGGTTTTCATCCCTATGTGTGGCCAGTCAGCCTTGCACAAAGAAAAAAAAAATGCTTCCTTGTTCATAAGCTACATTTCTAACAAGGCAAGTCTTCCTGAACATGTGCAATGATGGCCATGGGGACACCAGGTGAGAGCAAGGGTGTAGCTCAGCTCAGCTCAGCACAGCACCTCTAGGAGGAGGCAACTTGCAGGGCACTTCCTGCTGATGGTTGGTAGTTAGTGTCAACATTTTTAGAATGGGAGGTAGCATGAGTTTAAACTCTGACCCGAAACAAGGCTGCAGAGATTCCTCTGTGACCCACTGGCCCTCTAGAAGTCTCTTGCAGGACCGTGAGCCCTCTTCTTTAGAGGAGACAGAGTTGAGACAGGGTTGATTTTGACATTGATTAAAGTAAAAATAGAATGTGGAGACAATACCTCTACTTTGTCTTCCTCTCTTTCGTTTTCTTCCTATTCTTATAATTGTATCTTAATAGAGTAAGGATTTCAGAGGACATACCAGGAAACATAAAATATGACAAAGTAACATGATTTACAAATAAAGTAAAAAGAAAACAAAACAAAGAAAAAACAAAGGTGGGACCCAAGTTACTAAGAAATAAAAGTTGGACCCAACTTAATAAGAAATAAGGGCAAAGCTGCTGATCATAATGACCTAACCACTAGTACGACAGCGTCTCAAATTTGGTGCAAAGTTTTCTAACACTCTCTGTAAAACAAAAAATTGGTCTAAATTACACAGTTCCATCCCTAAGATAAACACAGACCCATCAGGAGAATTACAACACTTCTTTGTATTAAAATCAGAATTCTCTCTGGGGCATCCTTATAAAGATTGAACTCTGTGAGTTCAGGAACAGTGTTATTGACAATTTCTTAATGTAGACTAAACAACAATTTTCTTGAGGATGGGTCTTATAGCCCATAATATTGACTTGGAACATAATTTACTTAAGGCAATCCCGCAGGGGACCAATACAATGCAATCTAGGAATTGATGTACAAATTAATAAAATGGCAACATGAAGTTGTAGGGATTTAAAAAACATGTAAAGCTATTCACAAACAGTGAGATTAATAATGATCATTGCAATTGCAAAATGCTTTGAACTCTAAATGGAAAGAAACATTTTGATATAAATACAAGGAGAAGGGAGGAAGAAAAAAGAGGCTGAGGAAGATAAACCTGCCTTTCATGTGCAGGAGACTTGAAAGAGGTTCCACTTCCCTGAAAGAGGGGGCTGGGTGACTGACTGTACCTTCCTTTATACTCACATCTGACCCTACAAGCACCCTCCCTCCTCTGACACTCTTGAAATGTTTATTGAGGTGTTGGAGTGTCATGCACTGACTGGGCACCAGTGGGAGGGCCATGTGTTTCAACTTATGCCTATTGTCCCAGCATAATTATTACTAGCACCCATTTTCACTCTGAAAAGATCCTTGTCTGAATGATAAGTTATAAAGTCGTCCCACCATGAGCCTGACTTCACTACGACTGCTTTTTCTAAATTGAAGCCCCTGCTGTCACATTGGTAGAGGAGAAAATCACGTGGATGTTTTCTATGTGTGCTGAAAAACTTCCTCAGAAGTCTGAAAAACACTTTATGGATATTCTCACTCTCTCCATCTTTGTGCCTCCAAATATATCTGGGTCCTGAACTATCTTGGGGCTAATGCAAGAGCACAGAATGTATGCATTGCACTTAAGTGTGAGGGAGGGAGGGGAGATTTGATCCACGTTTCCATCCTGATCTTTCCCTCCATCCCCAGCGAGGACCTAATCATTCTTCATGAATTGTTGGCAAATATTTAATTGAATTGCTTTCTTCTAGCTCTATTATTTGCAATTTAAGAGCAAAGGTTTTTATGGTTTAAAAATATCTTGAATATGTTTTATGTGTATGAAATAGCATCATTTAAAGCAGAAGCCTCTTAAAAGGGGAAAATGTATTTTAATTCTAGAGTAGAAGAGTAATTTCTGGAACGAACCATCAGGGTGCAGAGAAAGATACCACCTGATATATGGCTTTCTGAATTACACTTTTCACTTTATAGGTTCAGATTGGCAAGTTTATTTCTCAGGTCATTTCTTTTTATGCACTCTCCTGGCAATTAGAGTAAGATGCCACCATATAAAAAATAATATTTGGGTTATAGCTATCCTGTAAAAATACTAGTTTTATACCATAAAAGAGACTATGTAAGAGAAAAATCAGTACTTTTTAAAGTTTTATTCATTATTTAAAAATTGAATTCTTCATTATGATAGCTGAATATATTTAGTATTTAACTTTTAAAAAGACAATACCTAAGCAAACAAATAAATACTGGCATAAAGTTGGTATCAATTTCACCAATTTCTAAATTGTGAGAGTTTAGTTTGCATTTCTGTGTACTTATTTATCCTCAGCTGAGTACTGAAGTTGCACTTGGAATTAAAATTCCTTTCTCTAAATCTTCCTTCATAGTTTCATCTGTAATTGTTATAATTTTTTAAATTTCTCCCAATATTTTAGGTTAAAAATTGCTTTTGCTGTGTGATTTGTGTTTGTTTGATTACTAGGGAAGTAGAAATTGCCTCATATGCTTACTGGCTATTTATTTGTATTTTTTCTTTTGTGGAATGTCCTATGTCCTTTTCAATATTGTCGTGTGTGAGTTTTTTAGTGATTTGTAAGAGCTCAGGAGTCAAATTAAAGCAGGCAGAGAGCATTTATTGGTAGTAAACTTTTTATTTATGGTGAGTGGAACTTCTTTTTTTTTCCACAAAATTCAATTCTCTATGTCCAATTTAACATTTTTTTACCAACCACAGTAGTGTTCCACATTTTGCTAAAATTAATTTATTCTTTCAAAAATACACTGTGAAATAAACCAATCAATTGCTTCAAAATTCATGTCATTCTGGTAAAACTAGTGATCTATATTTTTCAGTTTGTTTCCTTAAATCATATTTTAGAAAAATAGTAATTATTTACTTCTGTTTCAGACTTGAAGTGTGAATTTTCTTTCTTGAGCAAGAATTTGAAATAAATTATGCAACATATGTTAGCTGGATATTTTTGTGTGTGAGATGTTTGAGCCTTTTTTAATATTTACTTTTATGAATATATATATTAAAGCATATTTTTATCACTTTTTATATTTTTGCATAATTTCCTAGTCTGACTCCTATAATGAGAAGTTTCTGTGATATTTCGGCTTTTTTCAGGTGCTATAACTTGTCATTAATATTAAAATTTACTTTATTTTATAATAGCTATGAAGAAAATTTAAGTGTTCACTCTTAGGGCAGAACATACATTTTTTTTAGTAAACCTTTGAATAAATTGTTATTTTCTTATGTCTGTAATTGATTTTAATTAAAAATAATCCCTAGCTCTAGATAAACAGTTGATTAATTTTATCCATGAAGTCTGTTATTGTTCAAGTACAAATAGCATTAAGAGGAATCATTTGTGAGATGCACCTATGAAGAAAACTATGTTATGATCAGACCTAATAAAGAAGAAATGTTCTAATGTTTGGCAATGCTGGGTTTTAGGGACTTGGTAACAAAGCAGAAAATATTATTATAGAAATTACCATGGGTTCTTTGGTGCTTCCATCTTAAATAATAGTTTCTACAGTAGTGGCATAATATACTAGCTCTGGTCTTCTTCTCTCTTCCCCTTCTTTCCCTCCTCTCTCTTCCTTTCCTTTCTTCTCTCCCTTCCTTTTCTTTCTAATTGTGCTGTGGCTTACACAGAGCAGAGAATAAAACTATTAAGTGTGTAACTCAATTTTTTTTACATATGTGTACACTCATGTAACCACCATCCAGATAAAAATATGGAACTTTGCTATCACCCATTTCTTGTGCACCACCCCATCCCCTCACCCATCATGAAAACAATGGCTATTCTGACCTCTATTCACCATGAATTAATTTTACTGTTTTTTATTTTCATATCATTGCAATCATGCGGTATGTGTCTGGCTCCTTTCACTCAATATTATGTCTACGAGAGTCATCCATATTTTTCATACCAGTAGTATTGATGTTAAATATAAACTATGACACAACTGTGTCATAGTTTATTTTATCTATTCTATTATCACTGGACATTTCCGTTGTTTCCAGTTTTTCAATATTATGAAGAAAGGTCCTATGAACATTCTTATATGTGTCTTTTGGTGAACATAAATGTGTACTCATTTCTGTTGAGTATACTCAGAATTTGAATTGCTTGGACACAGGGCAAACATATGCTTAGCTTAGTAAATACTTCCAAACTATTTTCCAAAGTGATTGTACCAATTTACACTCCCACCAGCAGTGTAGAGTTCCGGTTGCTTGGCAGTCCTCTTAATTTTAACCATTCTGGTATGCACTGGTGGTTGATAGTGTATCTCACTGAGGTTTTGATTTATCTTTCCCTAATGGCTAATGATATTGGATACCTTTTCATAAACTTATTAACCATTAGATATCCTTTTTTTGGTGAAGTGACTGTTCAAATATTTTATCCACTTTAGAAAATGGACTTTTCTAAATTGTTTTCTTTTTAAATTCATTTCAGAGCCATTCATTTCTGTTTGTAGTCATTTGTGTCTGTATTATTCATATCTGCTCTCCAATCTTCTTGATTGCCATTTCCCTCAAACTCCGTGCCACTGCTGTATGGGAATGCCTCTTGCCTTCCTCAGAAGGTTGGAAAACACCTGTTGAGGACAGCTAACAAGTTTGGGTGGGGTTCTGTATGCTAATCTGCAGCTGAATAAGAGCAAGTGTTTCTTTCTCCACTGGTGATGAATCACTGGTGTCTTCCTGGCTCCTGACTGAGCAGTCAGTGCCCTCCACTGTGTAAGCACTCCATACTTAGATGTCTTGGGTAGATGTCATCTTTCTTCTCTGCTTTTCTGCCCACTCATTCCCGAAGCAGCTTAACTGGGGATTTAGAGCCTATCTTTGCTAAAATATCAAGGATAAGAGAGTTTTCCCACACATTATATTAGAGAAAGTGAAATAAAGACCCTCATGGTCAGATGAGCCGTGAGTATCGATATCCCAGCTTGTGGTCTAGGAGAGCCAACGAAAAGAAATAATGAGAATTGGGGGAACTAGGTGCTAAGCTCCAGGAGAGAAAAGAACCTGTCTTATTCGCTGATTGATTGCCAGTGCTGAGGGTGACATCATCTAAGTCAGCCCAGTTTCGACAGTAAAGGAATGTTTTTACAGTTACACGACAACAGGCAAAAATTAATATTCTCAGGCAAACTGGGATGCGTGGCCACCCTTCCTGTATCCAGCCCATAGGAAGGGCTCAGTATGGACCTCAAAGAGGAGGAAGCGAGGGAGGGAGGTGGGAAAATAGGTGAGGGAAGAGCATTTGCCAAAGCCACCCTCTCATTTGTCTAAAACTTCATGTTTGGCCCCTCTAAATTTCTGCGTACATGTGCCACTGGGTACTCTTGACTTTTTCACTAGTCTCCTAACATTTTTTTTTTTTTTTTTAAGGACAATACAAAACAAAAACCTTTATGTTCTGATCTTGTTTTCTTTTCTATTTAAAAACAGACCTTTACCTATTGCTTTTGTCATTCCAATTTCACCCAGGGGGCCTGATACCTGAGAATTAAAAAGGGTCCTTCCAGTGGTGTGTGGTAAAATGTAAAGGAAAGTAAGAGAATAATTAACAAAAAATTCAGTACCTCTGGGGATGGAGGGAGGGAGGGGGACAAAATCGGGGATGGGACAGAGGGAGCTTCCAATATTTGGGTAAAATTCCATCAAGATGGGTGGGTACACAGGTATTGGTTTTATTATATTATAAATTGCATGTAGACATAACATGGCTTTTTGCATGTATGATATGCTTCTTAATATTATAAAATAAGCAAAAATTAAAAGGATACTTTTGCATGGGAGACCGTGTGCTGACTTGGGAGCACTGGATCCTGGCTGAGACTGATTAAGATTCAAATGCTGACTGTCTCTGTGACTGTGGGCAAATTACTGAGCTTGTATGTGCTTCCTTTTCCTCATACGTGAGAAGAGCATTGAAGTGAAGGTTCCACAAGGCAGTGTGTGTAAAAGTTTCTACCGCAGTACCTTTCAAGAGGGGGTGCAGTTAACGGTAGTTTTCTTCCTTCACCACCTTTCCTTGTGTTCACCCTCCACTCACTTTCTTTTTTCTATCTTCAGATAAAACAAATATTCCTTTCAGGAGATTCTGTTTTCTCTAATGCCCTGTTTCTAATGTATGATAAACTTTGAATAATGGGGAAGAAATTGGATGGTTTGTCCCAAATTTTAGAAAATAATAAAGACTCCTCACCCCAATTAAAAACCCTTATGTTATGTTCACCTTTTGTCTCTATCTTCTTCTCAAATGTTTTCACATCACCTTCCTCAGAAACAAAACACAATAAACACCATTGTATAATATTTCTTTCAGTGAACAATCAATAGAGTTTTTACTGGGGGAAAAAGACTCTCCCAGAAAACCCACGTCCTGAAAAAGAAAAATGTTCGAATATGAATTTTCTACACTCTGTGCCTAATTATTCTGGAAGATATCCATTTATATTTATGAATTATCAGAGCCTCAGAAGATAGAAGAGAAATTGCCATGCCAAAAATCTTTTAGGCTGCATTGGTATGTAAATAACAAAATGACACAGCACAGTTAGGCTATGTCTGGAGTATATTTCTCAGGTGAAAATTGAGGACAGAGTTGTCCATAGAGTTATGCTACTCAGAATGTGGCCTGCAGGTCAGCAGTGTGGACATCTGTCTAAAAATGCAGGATCTCAGGCCTCTCCCAGTCCTGCTGAATCAGAACCGTATCCCAAGTAATTTATATTGGCACATATTTTCATGGCATAAGTTGGTAGAATTAGTAGTTACAATATACATAGATGAGTCACTTTTCTCCCTCCCACTTCCTAATAGTCTGCTTTTCCTAGAAGTTTTTCCAGAATGTGATTTGCTTACTTGTGAATTGGTATTCCCCAAACTTGACTGTGAATACGGATTCTGAGACACAGATTATAATGGCGGGAATGAGAACGGGGCGAGCTTCCACACACTGCCACTCATAGGCAACATGCCAGCCTCCTCCAAGCTGCGGAGGCAATATGGCTCTCTTCACTCCTGCTTTGGAAAATTCAAGGAGGAAGTGAAGGACAGTTTCCCTCTCTGCAGCGTTGGAACTAGAAAGGAAGGGAGTCCCGCCTCATTTTAAAATAAGATTTCATTCTAGAATCAGTTTAATCCCCCCCCCACAAAATGTGTACACAAATACTCATAACAGCATTACTTACAATTGCCAAAATGTAGAACAAAATCAAATGTCCGTCCACTGCTGAGTGGATAAATAAAAGGTGGCAACACAATGGAGTATTACTCCACCATAAGAAGGAATGAAGTACTGACACATGCTACAACAGGCTGAACCTTGAAAGAAGCCAGTCATAAAAGACCACAAGTTGTATGATTCCATTTCTATGAACTGTCCAGAATAGGCTAATCTATAGAGATAGAAAGTAGATTAGTGGTTGTTTACGGGTGAGGGCAAAGGGGAATGGGAGTAGCTGCTAATGTGTATGGGGTTTCTTTTGGGAGTAATGAAAATGTTCTGGAATTGTGGTGATGGTTGCACAACTGTGAGTATACAAAAACCATTGAATTATACACTTAAGGTGAAGTGTATGATATGTGACTTGTATCTCAATAAAGCTGTTACAAAAGATCAATGTAATTCTAAAATTCCATTTCATGATTATATAAAAGTGACTGCCATTTTGGCCACATGAAGTGAAGGGAGAGTGAGCACGGCCTGGCTGGCCCCAGGCCTAGGAGAGACACATACACAGTGGTTTTGATTCCTTATATAAACTATGCTGAAGCCAAGGGACTGAACTCACCTCAACTGTCAGGACACTGTCCTTGCTTTGTTCTTTCACTTCCAATTGCCAGAATCAGAGGCATTCCCACTGACTAGACCACAAAGGTGGGGCTGTTTTTAGAAGTTCATTGATAAAACATGCGTGTGTGTGTGTGTGTGTGTGTGTGTGTGTGTGTGTGTGTACGCGTGTCCTGGGAAGAGAAGGAAAGCAAGGGAGCTAACCTTCCTTCAGGAAAGCATGAGCAGCTGTGCGCATTCAGATTGGTTCATCATATTAGCTGATTACCACCATAGAAAACTCAGAGAAGAGTCTTGATGGGATGGGACTTAGTCCAGGAAATCGTGTGGCTGTAGAAGTTATGATGGGGAATAGGAAATGCTGAGGAAGTGGAATGCACCTGACCCCTCACCCCAACCCTTATTCTGTGTGTTTGGTGTACAGTACTTCCCTTTACTCCTCAAGCCTGCTGCTCCCCCTTCACATACACAAAATAGTAACAGAGGACACCTACCCCATCCTCTTGAAAAGCAACACCACAAAAATGGGAATCTACAATATTTCCCTTGATACAGTATTTTTCATTGTCTAATCTCACATCATCTCTCTCATCTCAGGACAGAAAATAGGAGGCAAAGAATCAGAGGGAAGAGGAAGGAGAACAGAAGTAGGCTTGAGGAAGGCCCAGGGAAGGCAATGGGAATCACCAGCCCAGGACAGAAGAAAAGAGGAGGGAGGACACAGGAAAGAAAGGGAGACCAGATGGGGGGAATCGTATCTTGAAATTTTGAAAATCACTTCAAGCACAATGCATTTATGTAAGACTAAATTCCCCCCCCCTCCCGTAAAATAAAATAGAAAGATGAGGACAAAGGGATTATGACAGCGAGAACTTCCACAAATAAATGTCACCCTTGTGCAAAAGGCAGCCTTGCTAAGAGCCGTTAGAATTTTTGGTTATTTGACAGAGAAATTCAGTGAAGTTTGTTTTATTTTTGTTTTTGCCCACCAGGAATGTCTCTTTACCTTTCAGCATAAGGGCATCATTTGAATGACATCTGAATGTCTCTTTAGCTATGCAAAATTAATATAACTGACACATGCATATTTATATTGTACATTTAGTGACTGGAGTAATTGTGTAACAATCTGTGCCATCACTCTTGGGATTCTTATTATATCAATTCTTATGTAGCTTACAGGTGGTATTTTATATAAGAGAAGAACAAAAAGGATTTTGTTGGTATGAAGGATTTCATAGAGTTGGGAATGTTCAAACTGTATTTGTAACATGTTTTGTTTCTACAGTTTTATTGTTCGTTATACTGACTGAAGAGAGTTATTATACTCACATTCACTATAGTTATCCTGAATTACTGAGAAAATATTAAATTATCCTTTTTGAGAAGGTGAGAAAATTTTACAGAACACTTGGAACACATTTTCTTTTAAAATATTTACATTGTAAAATATCTTAACACTTACAGAGCTTTTTCTAAAAGCCTGCTTTTAAAAAAAAAATCTGTTTTAAAAAAATAGCTATGCAGAATAATTCTAGCCCTGGAAACTGACTAACTGAGGCTTTCGTAGTATTTATGCAAAACAAATATTATAATCATCATTCTTTTACATGCTGAATTCTAGTGGACAGTAGATTTTTCTCTTTATCATTGACTTTATTTATCATCTCTTTGTCATTGGCTCGCTGTTTATGCTTACTGCTGGTACTTCTATAGTGCTGGTCCATACTCTGATGATTGAATTTTTTGTTTAAACTACATCTACAATTTTTAGATTTCAAAACAGCAAAATATCTATACTAGAATCTTGTTTATTCACAGGTATTATTTTAATTCTAGAATATGCTGATGGTTTCTAAATTGTAGACGTTGGCCCAGCTCCTCCATATTCTGAGACAGACCACAGCAGAGCTGTGGTATGTCTGTCTAGAAGGCAAGGCCTGCTGACATGATGCTCATGGAGACTGTAGGAGGAATGGCTGAAGGGCTCTCTGAAGCCTTTTAAATCAGGGCCCGTAGCACTCACCTGTGTGCACCTGTCTAGTCTCACCGATGTTCAAGTATTATAACACTAGTACACCAGGGAGCAAGCAGATGTTGCTCAGAGTCTTCTGGGTGTTCCTTCTGCACCCTGGCTGCCCACACTCTCCTGACCTTCCCTTACTCGGCACTGCAGGGGGACCTCCAGTGCCTGAGCCTGGCAACCACAGTGATTACATGGTGCTCAGGCCCTCCTGTGCTCCCTATTTTGACGATCCCCACTGTTCTCAACTCTGAAGGGTTACTGTTCATTGTTGACCACTTATTCCATTTGTGGATTCATAAGGCTGTGTAATATCTCCTTACGCGCACCTACACTGGATTCAGCTTTCCAATACCTTATTTCTTTGACATCTCTGAGCACAGCTTGTTAGTAAGTGTCTTTAACATTATTTATCCTTCCTTTTGTCCTCTTTACTCTCAAGTTTTCTGAAGGTTCCTTTTTTACTCCCTTTCTTCATGTACAAAACAGCATCTTACTCCCATGGGTGTTTGTTACTCATTGTTTACTAAATATCTATGTGTTCTGTGTCATGTGCATGTCCATTTATCACAGATAATTGAGGTTGTATCAATAAACATTTTTTTCTTTCAAACCTGCAAGCTCTTCTTATGTTCTTGTAAGATTATCTTAAAGTTGTTATCAAGGGATTGTTTTAGAAGCTGAATTCTGGGAAAACTGGATATCAGGACACCTTAATTTTTATTCCTAGTATTAAGTCCCCCACCTAGTAAAAAAGACATAAAGTGATTTTAAGTTGTTTTTTTAGGATATAAGCTTGTTTTGGAAAGTAAAGCAGTTTCTAGACAAGTAAGTTAAGTTTGTTTCATAATAGTATATACAAGTTCAATGAACCACGTAATTTCTGCTTATGGATGTTAAGTTAACAGCAAACATTGTTGAAAAGAAACTTGACAGGCTTAATCTTTAAAGAAGAGAAAAAGAATATTTATTCTTTAGTAGTGCAATGCCTTAAGAGGTTACAGCAGTAGTGTGTTAAATGCATACAGCAGGAATTGATATTAATCACATTTTGAAGTGTTCTTTCTGAAAATACTTAAACTTCAAAGGAAAAGTGTGGAAGCACTTGAGATCTTATTAGACTTTAAATATAGTTCAGTATATACCCGATGATTTGTGAAACACAATTCAAAGAAAAAGGAATCACCTACATCAACTCCTAAAAAGGTAAACCTAAAAAGTCTATTTCCTTAAGTTATTCTTGTTGCAGATATTAAAAATATTACGTTATTATTGTCATAGTTTTAAATCTGCTTTAAATAGGGCGTCTCCTTTGAAATTATGCAGTTCCAAAGAGTGCTAATGCACAACTATGTCTTTCTTTAAAATTTTTTTGTTTTAAATTATTTAATATGCATTTCACACAAAAATATTGTCTCTTTTTTACAGATAAACAATTGTTAACAATTGTTAACAATTTGCCATATGTCTCCTTTTTTATTTTTAAGAAAAAATGATTGCAGATGTATTTTACAGTTGGCTCCATATATTTCATTACCCTCCCTCTTTCTCTAGTTATTACTATAAAACTGAAATTTTGTGTATATCCTTCCTGCTTATGTTTTAATACTTTTGTCATATGTGTATGTGCCCATAAGTGATATATATTATTGTTTTAAGTATTTTAAGTTTACATAAATAATACCATATTACTTTCATCTATCCTTTTACAACCTGCTTTTGAAAATACTCAATATTGTATTTTTTCAAATATATTTATAGTGTTATAAGTATATCTGGTTAATTTAAATGCTATAGAGCTTTACATTTTTTTGTAATGACATAATTTATTTATCCAGTCTCCCATTGGTGGACATTTAGGTTTTTCTGATTTTTCTAATTTTTCACTGTGTAGAAACACCACTTTATTTGAGTGTGAATGCTGAATGACTCATAAGTTCAGTGGGAAGCAAAGAGTACATCATAATTCTTCCATATTTAAACATCAAATAATTTTAGCATTAGCACCTATGTATGTTATTTTACCAACTTCTAGTAAAGGAGAATTCTACAACTTTTGCCAGAATATGTCATTTTATTTCTAGCACGATTTCAAGAAGGACCTATTTATCATCTTTGGCAACTTTAGTACCAAAGTCAGAAAAACCAGCATCTCAAATCTCGAGTATGCCATCTTAGCATGGGTCAGTGGAAGGTCAACTTCAATGGTCTTGCCTCTTGACCAAATATGCAAATGATGTGGCAGAGAACACCTCTGTCTGTTTCTCATTATGGCCCACATATAAAAGTTTCTTTACAGTTTTTACCTAGAAGGAGGCTTGCTGGGTAATAGGATATGTGCATTTTAAACCTTCATTAAGAAGTATTTGAAATTCTTCTCCAATATGGATTTATCAAAATGGATGAGTTCCCATTTCCCACATGCTCACCAACATTGGTACTATTCTCTCTTACATTTTTGCCACTCTGATAGGTGTGAAATGGTATCTGAATGTAGTTGTTGGGTTTTTAATTTGGAAATATTTTCAAACTTACAGAAAAGTTGGAAAAAGAGTACAAAGAACTCTCATATACCCTTTAGCCAGATTCATAAATTGTTAACATTTAGCCTCATTTGATTTATCATTTTCTACCTATATGCATATTTTTCTGAATCACTTAGGATTAAGCTGTGTATATTATGCCCCTTACACCTAATATTTCAATGTGTATTCCTAAGAATAAAAACACCTTTTATGTTATCCCCATGTAATGATCAACTTCAGTAAAATTAACATAACATGCAATACTTTTATCCAATCTGCGAACCATAATTTTGTCTATTGACTAGTAATGTCCTTTATAGCATTTTTCTCCCCAGTCCAGGATCTAGTCCAGATCATATATAGCATTTGATTGTCACCAGTCTTTAGTCTCCTTTAACCTGGATTAGTTTCTCAGGCATTCTTTGTTTTGAAGAATATTGTCCTCATGTTCTAATAAAATATTCATCACTTTGAGTTTTAATGTAGTTTAATCTACATTTTCCTGTTAAAATCTTTTTATATGTGTATTTGTTATTTAAATTTTCTCTTCTGTGAATTAATTATGTATATTCTTTGCCCATTTTTTTACTGAGTTATCCTTATTGTTTTTTCTATATTCTGAATAGTAATATTTTGCTTGTTATATGTGTTGTAAACAGCTCCTCTCAGCCGGTGGCATTTATGTTGTTATTGTTTAATGATTCCTTGGGTAATATGAAAGTTTAAATCTTTCGATGTAATAATATTTATCAATATTTTCATGTAAGATTTCTTTTTAGTCTTCCTCAAAATTGCCTTGGCTATTTTTGGCCTTTTGCTCTCTATTATAAATTTAGGATCGGTTTGGTAAGTTTGTTGAAAAGATCTAATGCTATCTTTATTAGAAAAGCAGTGGACTCACAGAATAATTTGGAGGAAAACTGACATCTTTATGTGTGAATTATTCTCATTCATAATTATATCTCATCATTTATTTAGATCTTTATTCACATCCTTTAGGAAAGATTATAATTTTATTTTTGAAGTCCTTGGCCATCTGGTTTTTTTGTATGTTTGTTTGTTTTTTTAAGAGGAAACCTATCTGCATCTTTATCTATTTATTTTTTCCGATTACAATACTCTATTAGTTTCAGGTGTACAGCATAGAGGTTAGACATTTATATAATTTATAAAGAGATCCCCCAGTAAGTCTAGTATCCACCTGCATCATAGTTATTACCATATTATTGACTATATTACCTATGTTATACTTTACATCTCCGTGACTATTTTGTAACTGCCAATTTGTACTTCTTAATCCCTTCACCTTTTCATCCTGTCCCCCAACCCCCTTCTCATCTTGCAACCATCAGTTTGTTCTCTGTATCTATGAATCTGTTCCTGTTTTGTTTGTTCATTTATTTTGTTCTTTATATGCCACATACAAGTACAATCAACTGGTATTTGTCTTTCTCTGTCTGACTTCTTTCACTTAGCATAATACCCTCTAGGTCTACCAATGTTATTGCAAATGGTAAGATTTCATTCTTTTTTATGGCTGAGTAATAATAGTCCATTGTATAAATGTACCACATCTTTATCCAACCATCTATTGATGGGCACTTAGGTTGCTTCCATAACTTGATTATTGTAAATAATGCTGCAATAGGATTTAAAAGTTTTTTGCATTCTCTAATTATAGATTTTCGTATATAGAAACACTACTGGCTTATACATTTATTTTAAATCTAACAATCTTGGTAAACTCTCTTAATTATTTCTGGTAATTTGTACATTACCTTGGATTTGCATAGATAATCATTTAATCTATGAGTAATTACAATGTTGTTTCTTCATTCTAATTTTTATACTACATTAATTTTTCCTATCTTTTGCACTGGCTAGAAATTCCAGTTCAGTGATGAATAGATATGGTGATGGAAGGCATCATTTTCTTAGTCTAGGCTTTAAACAGACTGTTTCTAACATTTTACTATTGTATAATGCTCATTATATACTTTTTGTAGATACTCTTTTTCGGCGAAAAAACTCCAACCTCGTTGAGAATTACAAAAAGTAACCAGACTCCAAAAGAGATGCAAGTGAGCAGTTTGTTTTGCATAACTCCATAGATACTGAAAGTAGATAATGAGACTCAAAGGATCAGAGCAAGACAGTTTATTATTCAGAGCAGCGCTAACAGCATAAGCATCAGCATGGCAACACTAGTTCTCCTGACTCCAAGTCCCATGCTGTGATGTGATGGGCTCAACGTGCCACAGCTGGGGAACCCAAGGTTAAGGGCCCACCACCTTTTATATCAAGCAATAAACAAGCCAGTCTCTCCTGCAGGGCAAGTGGTTGTACTGCAGTCAGTCATGTTATGATTGCCCTGACCTATGTGACTAGCTGTCACATGATTGCCAATGTGACTAGCTACCGAAATGGCTCAAGGACAGGTTGGCTAAGGCCTTGAGGTTTGGCATACTCAGAAGGGACATGTTTGGAACTCATGGCAGACTCTCTCTCAGTACGAATTTCCTTATCTTTAGTTTGCTAGAAGATTTTGACATGAATAGCTATTGAATTTTATTACGAGATTTTTCTGTATATGTTTATAAAAGCATATTGTTTTTCTCTTTTAATTGGTTACTGTTCTGTGTTATATTAATTGTAACATGAATTGTTTGATGTTAAAACTGGCTATAATTTCTGGGATAAAAATTCTTGTTGGTGAAGATATATTGTATTTTTTATATATTGATCAATTCATTTTGCTAATATTTTATTTAGCATTTTTATGGCTATGCCTGTAATTGATACTGGACCACAGTTTTTCTTCACTTTATAACCCATGTCTGTTTTGGATATCAAGTATATATGAGCCTTATATAATTAATTGGTAAGCTTTTCTTCTTTCTCTGCTCTTTGGAACAGTTTATATAAGAGGGATGAAAAGATGAAGATTACCTGAAATTTTGGTAAAGATTATTTCCTGTAAAAATATCGGGGCCTAGTGGTTTCTGAGTAATTTTGGAATACTGTTTCAATTTCTTTAATTTAGTTGGACTTTAATCAGTGTTTCATCTTGAGTCAGTTTTGATCATTTATTTATTTTCAAATTTTTAATTTTCAAATATATTGGTGTAATATTTTCATGATTTAAAAACTATTTCTGTTTCTGTAGTTAAAGTTCTGTCTTTATTCTTTATGTTCATTTTTCCTTTTCCTCTCAATTATTTCTTTGTTTTCAATTTTATTAATTTCTGATGTTATCTTTATATTCATCTCATTCTCTATGCTATGCTTTCTCTAGCTTCTAGGTTGAATGCTTAATTCATTAATTTTTGGTCTTTCATTTTTTTCGTATATATATTTAAATATATATATATATATACACACACACACACACACACACACACATGGCTATAAATTGTCTTTGAAATACAGCTTTAGTTGTGTATCTTTAATTTGTTATATAGCATTTTCATTGTTCAATTCTGTTTTACAGTTTCAGTTATGAGTTCTCCCTGGATCCATGAAAAATTTAGAAGTGAGATTATAAAATTTCAAAGACATAGTATTTTTTGTTTGTTTTCTTTAAGTGATGGGTTTGCTTTTGCCCTCCCCCAGGAGTCTCATCTATTCAAGACTAGTTTTTATATTAATTCTTCAGTTTGTGATTATTGCATTACAAAGGCACTATAAATTCAGACCCCACATCTGTATGGATCACAGGCTTTGGCATTTTGTTTTCAATGGCAGACTTTTTCCCTAACCCGAGCCCTGGGTACATAGAAAGCTTCCTTATTTTTTCCTGGGCCACCGAAGACTGTTTCTGCTTCCATTTTCATGGAGAAGGTATACCATCCATGGATACAGCTTTATATGAAGGTCTCTTATTTCCAGCTCTATGCCTTGGGTGATCCCAGGGCTGTGTCTCTTATCTCCTCAGTGTCATTAAAGAAGCAGTCCTGAGATATTAGAGCTTATTTCTGGATTTGCTTTCCCTGCTAGAATGCCAAGGTGTCAGCCTGTGCACTTAATACTTTTGCTTTGAGCTCTTTCTTTAATTCTGATGTTAGGGTATTTCTTTGTCTTTTTTTGAACTCTTTTGAATTTTAATCTATTAAATTTTATCTCACATTTTTATGTATTTGTAGTGAAAGGGTGTCAACCTTTGATTTGCCTCTCAGTTTTTTCCCAACAGAATTTTGACCCTGTTTCAGTCTGAACACTGAATAAACTCATAAATTCAGTGGAAAGTAAACAACATGTCACAATTCTTCCATATTTAACATCAAGCAATTATAGTATTATCATCTATGTGTATGACTTCAACAACCTCTAGCAAAGGAGAACTATACAACTTTTGTCAGAATATGTAATTTGATTTCTAGCATTTCAACTAGAGCATTTATTCTCTTTGACAACTTTAGAACCAGAGTCAGAAAAACCAGCACTTAAAATTTCTGGCATGCTACTCTTAGTACAGGTAAATGGAAAAGTCAAATGTAGTGGTATTGCTTCTTGACCAAATGTGCAGACTGAGGACTTACTTATACCCTGTTCTTCCAGAAAAACAAGACCTCAGGGCAACACCCATTATTTGAACATTGACATTTTTGACTGAGTACATCATGGTATGCAAAGATATCCCAAATAAGTTGTGGTATTACATAAAGTCATACTATATAACAGCTACATTTTTCCAAATGGCTTTTATCTTGATTCATTTTAACATGCATATGACTATAGATTCCAAGAGGACTTGGAATCATTGTTTCAGAAACTGTCTCAAATAAGACAAACATCATGTCAGAGTTTAGAAGCTAGAAGAGTTAGGTACTTTTAATACACTCGATTCAGTTCACAGCCTGCAACAGAATCCTTCTATAATCCTCAGCTTTAGGTTCCTAATCTCTGATAAAAAAAAGAGGGTGTGATCAAGGAACACAGAGTACAGGAGTCAGAGCATTATTCCCAGACTGAGTTGGGGTCAGTGGAAGGCTACTGCCCTACCTGCCTCTGTGATATCAGTGGAGTATGTCACTACTAACTCCCTGACCACTGAGTGATAATCTCTACATTTGGAACATTTCTAACAAAGGATTAACTAGAGATAAATTGTAATAGTCACCTACTTCCTGTATAATTCCAGGAAATGTTATGTTTCTGTCCTTTGCTGATATAAATGTGGGAATTTGAACGCTGTATCTGTGTCAATGGAGCCTTTGGGTATTGACTGTCTCTATATCAAATTTATATGGCTCCACATTCCCTGGTAATAAGAGGGTCATCATGAGAGGTACTAATCTTGTAGTTTACCATAAGCTCCAAAATACTGTTTCATTTAGCTATTATACCCAATAGTTTGGTTTTGTTTTTAAATCAGGAAGTACAATATATTGATTGAACCCTTGCTCATCTTCCCTGCTTTTAAAGGTTCTCAGGCCTAGTAGACATGGGCATACTGAGCTGAGATAATAGAATAACAACAAAAATACAACAAACCAACAACCAGTGAATTCAGAAGGATTTTGGTTATTGATGGCAAAAATTTATTTCCTATAAAACACACAGGGAGTACATTATTTTGAACAAGAAAATATCTCTAAATATTCAAAGACTTCTGTTGGGTGATCTTTTATTCTAACCTCTAAAACCATCCTGAACTCTTGTTCTTTCATTTTCTTACCCTACTTCTCACATGATTCAATGTTATCATTTCAGAGTGTTACCTTTTCTATGAAATCTTTTTGGTTTCCTCCAAGCAAAATTGACCCCCTCCCTTCTTTTTTGTCATATCTTCTAAATCCGTCTATCATAACTCCAATAATGCTTTCTTGCGTTTGTTTGTTTACCTGCCTGTTTCTCTCTACCAGACCATACGTTTCTTAAAGTCTAGTGCCTTCGTTTTTCCTAGTGCTCAGAATGATCTGTGGCACATAGTACAAATCCCATAAAGACTGATTGAGTGAATAAATGAAGAATAAGGACTAGTCTAATTTTTTTTTAACCTCAGTTCTATTAAGTTCACCTTTCCATTAAACCTTCTCAGTGAGGAAGTTAGCCCAAAGCGCCAGTTTATTTTGCATAACAGAAGCATCCAAAAATATACGAATACTTAAAATTGCCCAATTTAATTCCAACTGGAGTTCATGCATTTAAAAAATAGCTGAAGAAGCCTGATGAATCACCTTACCACTTCCTGTCAAAACCTCTCACCTCAGAAAAACATTTTTGTCATCACTTTGATAATTTTCTATTTAGAAAATCCTGACATGAGTCAATAGATCAAACATTGTAGCCAGTTTTCGCAATCTGCTTAAAAGGGATTTGTTTTTCATCTTTGATTTTCTAGGTTGTAATTTGTTACACCCTTTGGTTTGTCTTTCCAACTTTCTAGACCAAAAAATAAGTCACTACTACCTTACAACTTATTTGATGTTCTTGTTGCATCTCAATCATTAAATATCAAGAACTTAAAAAATTAAGTTCATGTCTACGTTATGTAGTTTTGTACTTTCTGAGACCCTCCATTTCATCAACTTTTGGACATGTAATACAGACATGGTAAAATCTTTAAAGACCATGTAGACCTAGGAGAGTCTTTATTGTCTTATGGTTTGGAAAGAATTTTTCTGTGTAATTACTTCAGTTTAGGTTTTTCAGATCTGTCCTTTCAGACACAATTAAACACATTCACCTGCACATGTAACAGACGTTGTCAAATCTTACTTGAGGCAACGCCATGTTTCTTTCATTTTTTACATTAGTGTAATTGTGCTTATGTTTTCTCCATCTCTTATTTTACTTTACTGGATCCTAGTAATGGTTGGAAAAAATATTCCAAAAGGGTAGGAATAGAAACAAGTGCAACAGGAGGAGAAACCTGATCACACGGAAGGGCAGAATTTTTAAGTAGTCATGAAAGGATTTTCCTAGGTTTTGGAAGAAAATGAAAGACTTAGTAGCAGAGCCTTTTAATGTTCAATAAATAATATAGAACAAAAAATAAACCAAGCACTATGGAAAGAACCAGAAGTAGAAGTCAAAAAATGAATACAATATAATGTTTGCCTACAATACAATTTCTGACCTCTGATCCAGTGGGACAGACAAATACTGACCAACTATCTATAACGCCATGTGAAAATTATGACACCCATGGTGTTTATGAGGGCATAGAGGAGAATGATCAGTTCTTTGAGAGGAAGTCAAAAGTTTCACAAAGGAGACATGGGAGCTAAATCTTAAAGTAAGAGCAGGATTTTGCCACATAGAGGAGGGTGAGGAGAAGATCACTTTAGGTAAAGAAAGCAACTTGACAGAGTTATGAAGGGGTGTTTTGGGGGAGCCATCTTTCTTGTTAACTAGTTGATGCTGGTCAGTGGCCTAGCGCTGTGCTCTGACTGTGGCCGGCAGTCACTACCTTTCCTCCTCTGAGCTCCTAGATCATCTAATGACCTTCTGATCATAATCAAGTTTTCGGGTGAAAAGAAGTGCAGAGAGGAGAATCATTTTTTTTCGTGATATTAAATCTAAAATTGTGAAGGTCATCTTAACCTCATTACAACCTGCAGAGCAAATAATTGAGCTGGATTCATTTATAACAAGTGACTCTTAAGTAAGAACTGGTGAATGTTTTGGATGTTACTTGTATTTTGTATATGCTATCGACTATAGAGAGTTTAATCTCCGTTTTGCTTCCCTGTAATAGAAAAGTAGGTTCTGAGAATGTTTCAGTTACATTTTCTATCACTTGTGATACCGTTATTCTCTTATATTCTGACTGCATCTTTGAGACTTACTCAGGATTGTTCAATGAATGGTGGGGACATGTCAGAGAAGGTGACTCTGAGGAATTGACACCTGAATGGTTGATGTGTAGCCTGAAGAAGGAGAAATCACTATATCATTAGCTCAAGAGTGTGTGGAATGGGGGTGGGAGAAGAAGGAGGGGGAGAAGAGTGTAGGCAGTGTGACAAACACAGCCACGATTGGCAAGCAGCACACTGTATTCAAAGACTGGAACATAGCCTCTATGAGGGCAAGAAACTGGTCTGGTTTGTTCACAGAGCTAGCTCATGAATCTAGAACATTGTCAGACGCGTGGTAGGTTCTTAACCAAGAAATGTTTGTTGAAGAAAGAATTGAATAGGGCCCATTGTGCCTGGGGCACAGAGCTCAAGGGGTTGTGTAGAGTAAAGTGATTCTGAGAGAAAGGCAGGGCCACACAAGGCCCTGTAGCTCACCTTAAATATAAGGGGCTTTGTCCTCACAGTGGGACACCATTAAAGGATTTTAAGCAAAGGGATAACATAGTTAGGTTTGCTCTATCATGTCGAGCAGTGCTTTCCAACTTTTTGATCATGACCAATAGTAAGAAACACATTTTATTTTATAACCTAGTAAAACACATACACACACACATAACTGAAATAATTTTTTATGAGTAGCGTTTAGCTTAACTAAATGTGATGTGCTCCATTTTTTATGTTTTATTTGTATTTTTTTAAAGTGTTGGTCAAAACTAGTATGTCTCATGGGTCATAAGTACAGTTTGAAAAATACTCCTGTGGGGACTGGATACTCTAATAATGGAGGCTATGTGTATAAAATTATAGAAACCAAGAACATGAAGGTGATCTAAGAAAGAGAGAGGCTAGCTTAAAAACAATACACAAAACAGAAATCGGGAGGGATGCTAGTTCCAAAGGAACTTAACAGAATGTTTAATGTGGGAGGGATTTTAAGAGTTACCAAATCCAGATGGAAATTATCAAAGTAGAGTAAACTTGCTTAAGGGCACATGAGAGTACTGACAGACTGGTGCCCAGATTCCTCCCACGTCTGTGATCTTTCCGAGATTCCCATCAGCCTCTCTTGTCAGTGCTTTTCACAACAAGCTGTGAGGCTTGGAAGTTTGGTGATATTATCACCATCTTATAAATCTGGAAATCGGAGCTTAAGGAGGTTACATGACTTCCTTCAAGGTTAGATGCCTACTAAAAGGACAATGCAGGGCTGTATTCGGGCCCCCTTATCACTGCTCTGGCAATCTTTCCATTATACGGCACTGTTTCATACATATGCATGAAAAAAGAATCGAGATTATAAAGTAACAATGCAGCACTTTGACAGGTATACATTCCAGTGTTAGAACTATGAGTTCCACAGCTAATACCATTTAATCAGTTTGGTATTAAAAATTAAAATTGAGGTATACAAACTGCTTCTTCAGAAATCTAGGAACATAATAGTTCATCTATTTCATGAAAAGAACAAATATATCTGAACATCCAAATCTCAGTCACATAATGTCTTCATTTATATCTTGGCTGAAAGAGTAGGAGGGTAAATCAAGAAACGTATTTATCATAAAAATGCTAATTGTAGAAAAACCCTGGGAGATTGATTTTAATCTTTGAGAACTGAGTAAAAAGATGAAAGATAAAATGTGGTTAATAAGTAATGTATATAAATAAGAAAGCATTTGTGTATGTTGACATGAGATAAAATCAGTTTGAAATATATTTTTTCTACCAAAAGCTGCTGAGTTTCTAAAGGAAATTGGCTTTTTGAACTATCATGGGCCACTTTGAGCCATAACAAGATGTTCAACTAATATTGACCTACTTTTGACGGGAAAATGTTTCTGTAACGAGCTTGTCTGTAGGTAGGGGTTGATTTCTGTTGCCCTGGCCTGCGGAGGTGCACCCAAGAGGCAGCTTAGCATTTGCCTACTGGTCTCTTCAGGATTGGACAACTTTGATGTTAGTTTAGTGTCTGACTTAGCTCAGAGCTTCTGCCACCACATATTTGTATCTACACAGTCTTAGGGTCTTGGAGTTTAAATTGTTTTCCAGTGATTTTTTTCAATCATAGTTCTCTTTGCATCTTGTCTCCAACCCCGCAAGCGAAATTCTTCTAGTCCTTATTCACAGATAGGACAGCTTTTTCAGCACTCATACTTACATGGGAAAGCCAGTTCCACTTTACTCACTGTCAGGCTGGAGGCGGCCGTGCCCATCCTCTACTAGCATTAAAGACCCGCCTCTAAGGAGTGAGTACTCCCCTCCCCTCATGCCAGGCAGCTTCACACTGTGCTGATAGCTTTTCTCTTTTTTGTGCTGAGTTTTCTTTTCTTTTTTTGGCACCTTAAAATTCTCTTTCCTGCTTTGAATGTAATTAAGTATTTTAAATATTTTTGTATAATTGATCCAGATTTTCTGTGTAGTTGGAGTGGGAGGAGAGTGGCTTCTTGAATTGTTTTTATTTCATCACCTCAACTAAAGTCCTTTCTGTTACTTTAAAATTTGACTCTTTTAGAAAAACGTATGCTAAACATTATTGTTTTATCCCCCACACGTGTAGGATGTGGGGGTCATTGTATGATTGCTACTGACAGGAATAAAGAACTCATGCCCTGCTCTTATGATTAGGGACATCTGTCTTTGTTTACCATGGCCTAATATAAGTTGGGAAATGTTAAAGAAAAAAAAATAAGACAAAGATTATTACACCTTATTGTCACCTTCAACTCTGAACCAGTTGAGGTTTCAAATTTTAGTTTTTCATATGTGTGGCCAAGTTCTTACCAGAGGACACATGTGGCCAGTGAAACTGGAGGAGGGTCTGTACTTGTCCATCTAAGAGTGAATCAGACTCTCTGTGTCATTCATGCCTTTTTCAGTGCAAGTACAGAAGTCCAACTCAAATTCTCAAAAGTAGCAAAGGACTTGATTGGTGCATACACCTGAAAAATCCCAGGTGGTCCTGGCTGTAGGAATGGCTGGGTCCAGAGGCTAAAGCCATGTCATTTTCTTCTGGCCATTTTCCTCTGTGAGGGCAACATTCCCAGGTAACCATGCTCCCATCCCCCTGCCACAAAGTGGCCCCACTCAGCTGTAGGCTTATATCCCCTCCCAGCAAAAAAGAACAAGTTGTTCCCACTTGTTCCAACCAAAGATTTAGTGTTGTGTCTCATTGGCCTGGTTTGGGTTACATGTCCGTGCTTGTGAAGTCAGTATATTCCATCCCCCTGGCTATAGCAGTTGTGCCCAGCCCCGGGGCTGAGCATTGGGTCAGTCCCAGAAGAGCTACACAGTCAGAATGGGGTAGGGGTGATTCTCCCAAGAGTAATCAATGTGCTACAACTGGAAGAAAAGCTAATGAAGATGTGGGCCAGCAAAAATGAACAGATGCCCACTACAGACAGAGTGGGTCTTATATGAAAAGAGAAGGAATTTTAAAAGGATTTAACTTAATCAAAATTTAGATTCACTCCATCACAAAAGTCCTGTCTTTAAACATTGTGAAAGTTTATATTGTATTGGTGGGTAAAAGAAGCCACACTCAATCAGAGAGGCCATGGGAAAGCTGTGTGATTGTAAGATTTACAGCCTAGTTTGGGGCTTGTTGTAGAGAAAGAAAATTTGACCAGAATCTCTGTCATATTATACTAACTGCGGAATTGCTGATATTTCTTCTGTTTAAAGCAGATTTTGGAGTGATTGGCAATTATCTCATTTCCTTTAGCATTGAACCAAATGAAATTGATGAAATGACTTAGTACCACCAGCTCCTGGTTTTCCTCCATCCTGTGTAGGCTTTTTCACCTGATAAGAATTTCTATTTTGTGAGCCTCTTTTGGATACTTCAAAGACCTCCATTATCTTTGAAATAATGAAATGTTTTCTCTAAACAACACTTCAAATGGAAGTGAATCTTGACCTTCTGTGCACCTGTGGAAGGAACTCTTTCAATGCTTAGCAATATATCTGGTGTGCTCCTCTGGTGAGGAAGACATTCTGCAAACATGATGGCTCGCTGATTTCTGCATTGGAATGGATTGCCACCGCGGACCTCGCCAAAGAAAGGTTTGTCTACTGCTGTCTACAACTCCAGAGCCAGAGACTGGAATTAGCTCCTCGTGGAGAAGTATTGGCCAAGAACAGGGAGAAGGATATCAAGTCTTTCTCTACTACCCAAAGGACCACTCGTTCTGGAAGACGAGTTTAAAGTGCTTACTTGACTTGCTTCAAAAATTTCACTTTCTTTTGAGAGAGAGAGAAAAGGAAAGCCCACTCTCAGAGCACATTGACTGGGAGCAGTAAATGTTTGACTGGGCTTCACTTGGTGTATAGTTTTGGCTTTATCAGTCATGTGAACCTCATTATTCAAAGCCCTGCAGGCAATGTGAAGGATGCTGCTAGTGGAGCAGAGGTGAACATGGTGAGATGAGCTACAAGTCCAAACTGCCTCTCTGGGAGAAGAAATTGGAGGCACACAAACACCTACATGGACTTTCCAGGACTGGAGGCAGAGTTACGGCAGTCTTTCATCACTTTCTCTGTAGGTAGAGATCACCTGGAAACACGTTGAGCTCTTTTCAACCCACGTGACTTAAAATTTGAAAGTGGATTTATCATCCCTTCCTTTCTGATAGAAGCAAAATCAACTACATAGACCTGGTCAAAGATGACCTTATGGACTCGAGAAGAAAAGAAAAAATGCAAATGCATTCAACTGGCAGAATTTTGAAGAAATCCTGATTTTTTAAAATGTAAATTTGCCTTTAATCTGGCAAATTGAAAGACGAGAGCTCTTTTTTTTCTTTCCAGTTTTATTATATCATTGACATACAAGAAAAGCTCTGCTTCTATCCATTCCTACAACCTTTATGTGTCCAAGTTTTCAGCTGTGGTTTCCATTGATATGCAAAATCAAAATTGATAGAATGTCAAAGACCATCTCATGATTTTCACTTCTTATTCTGGTTAAATACCATCAAGATCCCATTAAGATGTTTATACATTTTGGATGTATTTAATTGTTTTCAGGAAATAGCCACTACTTTTTCGCATAAAAAATAATGGATAACATAATTCTTTGTTTAAAAATGCTTTAAAAAAATCTATTTTTATAAAAGTAATGTCCAACTCTTTCTCCAGCTCTGCCCTCAAGGTTGGGCAGGGGAAGTGGAGTTGACAGAAGAGGAGCAAATTGTACTGCTTAGCTGGTACAATTTGACTGCCCTCTGTTAGCCTCCCTATGTGGCAGACATTCAAATTCTGGCTGTTTTGCTCCTGGGGTGCTTTTGTGGGTTCCTTGGAAACACCCGACAGGTGTTTCTATGCTACGGCTTTCCCTGATGTGAGCAATAATGCTCCTCTTAGCATCGCTTCCCTGGGCTCTGCCCACAGGCAACCCCACAGCCTCTTATTTCCGAGTTCCTGTTGTCAGAGCAGGAAGGTCTCTTATGGGGCACAATCAAGACAAACGCAGGCCTGGCAACTTTGCAGCACCCCCCTGTTCTAGGAAAACTGCAAATTGACCGGAGACTATCCTCTCTGCTGCTCCCTTTCTTGGCCTCACTGTTGAGAGTGACTCCACTTCCTCTGGCAAGAAGCCAGCACTGCCCCCTGTGTCTATGAATGTCCCCAAACTCCAGGCCCTGCTGCCCAGACTCTCCCAAGAATGCTTCCACCGTGGACCCATAGCAGCTCCAGGGCCCAAATATTATAGCACAGTAAACATCAGGGGAGTAAGTACTGTCTTTCCTTCTTGCAGGCATTCCTAATTTTTATTTTTGGTTTTCTTGGGGCTTCCGTCACTTGGTTTGCAGCAATGGTTAGGTAGCAGTCTCTCTTCTCCCCTTGGGGAAGGGAAAAAAACACCCAAACATAGGCTGTACTTTGATGGTGTCCTTCAGTCTCCTCTCAGATTTCTAATCTTGTTTTATATAAGCCTGAGGTAAAAGACGGGGGCAGATAGTTGCTAGACTGGTTCTACTGTATTTTAGTAAGTCTTGTACAGGTTTTTCTGATATCTTTCTTTAGAACATGTTGCCCATTGTTCTTAAATATGGGACTTTAGCTGAAATTTTGAGAAAAGGAGGAGAGTTATAAATAGTTGAATAAATGGATATTTATCTCAGAGTAATTTATAAAAGCAAAAAACTGACACCTAAAAGTCCCTCAATCGAGGATATTCTAAACAAATTATGGTATTCTCTAAACATATTATATGTTTATGGGCATAGAAAGTACTCATAATACACTGTTAAGTAAATAAGAATAGTGTGTATAGTTTAATCTCATTATGTTGAAAAATATGTGTATGTGTGTGTGCACTGAAAAAAATCTTTATAATGGTTATCCCTAGGGGTGGCATTATAAGGATTTTAATTTCCAACTTATTTCCGTGTTTCTTTTTGCCTTTCAGTTTTATTGACATATCGTTGACATACAGCACTGTACAAGGTATACAGTGTAATGATTTGACTTACGTATATTGTGAAATGATTACCACAGGAAGTTTAATTAACATGCATCATCTCATATAGGTACAAAAAAGAAAAAAAAATTTTTCCCCCCTGTGATGAGAACTTTTAGAACTTCCTTTCTTAGCAACTTTCAAATATCCCACAGAGCAGTGTTAACTACCGTCATCATGTTGAACATTACAGCCCAGGACTTATTTATCTTATAACTGGAAGCTTGTACCTTTTAATCTCCTTCATCCAATTCCTCCTCCCCCGACCCCACCTCTGGCAAATGCAAATCTGACCTCTTTTTCTATGAGTTTTTTTTTTTTTTTTTTTTAAGATTCTACATATACTGTGATTCTTGAATTGTTTTACATTGAGCATGTTTTCTTTTGACAGAGAAAAAAGCAATAGTGGAATTTACATTTTTTAAACTAGATTTTTTTATTTTTTAAGAAAGTTTAAAAATATTTTAAAAGGAGGCCTATAAACTGGCAACTGAGATGTTGAAAAGTGAGGAAGAGAATGTGGCAGCAGAGCTGAGACGAGGGTGAGTCAGGAGAGGCACCGAGGGTGTGAACCGTAGGGAGCTGCTTGCTCTCAGGGTCATGCCTCTCTGCCTCACCCTAGTGCTAGCCCTGTGTGTTGGAAAGAAACCCAAAAGAGCAAAATGGAAAGTGTTGCTTTGTGTGTCCCTCCGCCTACCAACCTAAGCATGTGTGTCCCAAAGTCCAATTTCTGTAAAGATAATCAAAGGCTCTTAGACTCTCTCTGCGGCTTTCTCTTCCATCATTGGTGCAGGGCTGGAGTGCATATCTTATCAGTTCTTTACCATTAACACCTCAAATTTAATTCTAAATTCCTTTTCCAAACTCCACTTTTGTTTCGGCGTGAACAACCTCACCACCCACTTACAGCTATTTTCCATCCTGTTAATAGCCATAAAGACAAGAGCTGGGCAATGACTTGGGTTCATAATTTTGGATTCAGTAGACATTGATTACATGTATACAATAAGCATAGTATCATGAGAAAGATAAGGAAATATAATTAACATCATGCTCCTTCCAAGTTTTAAAATGACAAGATGGTCACATTGGAAAGTTAAGCACAGAAATGTTACTCCACTGACTTAAAATACAGCCTCTAGAAATGTATAAAATTTAATTATACAATTAAATTTAGAATTTAAAATAAGACAGGGAAAAAAGTCCTCTGAGCAGAAAATACAGCTCTTTTGAAGTCTCCGTTCCTTTCTGTAGAGAAAGCTGAAGCCATCCCTAAGGCCAGACCATATATACTAGAGTTGCATCTGTACAAGTGCCGATCTAACAAACTTTGCCCTCTGATTTACTCTGTAGTTTTTCCTAAGTCTAACAGATCAGAAACCTATAACATCGACTTACAGCAACAGATGAGATCAGACAGAAGTTATCCCGCCAGTTCAGACTGTACAGTGTAGTCATTTTGTACATTTTAATCTGATTCAAACTATTAAAGGAAAAGGTGAACTACATTCGGCATACTTTGAGGGCAAAGAAGCACATACTTCACTTGGCAAAAATTGCTGTCAAAATGTTTATGTCTTTTGTAAAGTTACGTTTTTGGTAAGGTTCCATTTTCTGGTGCATTCACTTATGAGGGAAGCCCCATTTGCTGATAATGTCAAAGACCAGAGGGGTGAGGGCAAGAGTCGATGTGCTGACAGAGCAGTGAGGAGAGTGAGAACCATGGACAGGTGCAGAAAGGAGAGCTCTCTAAGGAGGCTTCCTCGCATCGTGGGAAGGCTTCATGAGGGAGTGGGTCTGTGCTGGAATGGAGACAGGAAGCCATGCTACTTGGGAAAATTGAGGGGGTCAACACACCCAAGAGAGAAGTAATGGAAGTGAACAGGAGGCCAGGGAAAGTGAGCAGGAGAGATGATTGTCACTATTCAGGCCTCAGGGTATAAGATCCTGGATTTGGGAGGCTGCTGTGGCAATGGAAAATAAGAGTCATGCATCAGCATAATAATGGAGGGAGAATCATGACAAGTTAGCAGGTGATGATATGGGTAATGGGAGCATCCAGGAGTAGAAAATGATTTCAGGGTTTCAGGTTTGGGAAATGAAGTTACACCTGTCATATCCTTAATGGAACTTGATGTAAAATCATTTTTGTCAATGGGGGAGATGGGTGATGAAAACCCTTTGGTTTTATATGTGACAAGTTCAAGATGATAGAGACTCATACCTATGGATCTCCTGTTTCTTGGGAGTTTGGATCCCCATTGCCTTTGAGATCACTGGAGCTAAGCCTGAGAGAATAGAGCCTCTAGCCTTCATAAGAGGCCCTCCAAAGTAGAGGGCATAGGAAGTCATTTGAACCCTACCTCAGATGTAACTCAATGTCTTATCCTATTAGTCTGTGCACTAAGGTCTCAAAATTCCCTTGGTTTCAGGTTCCTGCACTCACCTTGTCACCCCAAATTCAGCTTTCTTTCAGTGTTCTGGGCTTGGATGTCAGTTTATGGGGTTTTTCTGACCTCTGCTCATTAGAATTGGTGACTCCTTCTTGTACTCCACTGCAGCCTATACACATATTTCTTACATTGCCCAGAACTCTTTTGTACTTAGTGTGTTTTTTTTAAGAAAGGAAAAAACTGTATTAAAATTGTAATGCTCAATATATACTGACAGCAAAAGATGAATACAAGTCACGTTTGACTTCTGCAATTACAAGAGGTGCTCAAAGTGGTTGCCATCAACATAATATTTTTCCCCTTGTATCATTTTTTAAATTTATTTTTTATAGTTAGACATTTATCATTTATATCCCTCACACATTGATATCATTTATATCACTGTGTGATATCTACTTACCCGTCTGACATTGCATACAGCCATTTGTACTTAGTCTTTACATGTTTGTCTCCTTTAGCAGTTGGTAAACACCTGAGGGCAGGAAACATATTCTTGAATCTCTAGTGCCTAGTATATTTCCTGGCACCAGGGGATCTCAATAGATGTTTGATCAATGACAGAATGGCTGAATGGCATCCGATTTAAGTACATACCCTATTTCCATGTTCACTGTTCATCTGTCCGTACCCATTTCTCAGAGGGGGTCTTGCAGGGTGAGACAGGACAGAGACTGGTCTAAACACATCAAGGAATAGAGGATGAAGAAGAGGCCAGAGAGCTTTGAGGAGCCCAGTTTGGAGATGGGAAGTGGTAGTAGGGCGAGAACCTGAAAATCAGAGCTTATTAGCACAAGAGGGGAGAGCCAGGACCCCCAGCATTGTGGGGGGGCATGGGAGGAAAGAATTTTGAGAATGAAGTCAAAAAAGGGCAGTGAATTCAAGAAGAATGAGGACTGAGCAAAGACTTGAATTTAATGATGAATAGATCATTGGAAACACTTGAGAGTTATATTTTGGTAAAATGACAGGGCCAGAGGCTGGCTAGTAAGGAGTTAAGGTATGAATAGATGCTGAAGAAATGTAGGCAATAAGTATAAATAATGCATTTTACCAGTGTGGAAATGAAAAGAAAACAAGGATGATTTTGGGATGTAATGGATATCTCCTGTTTGGGGTAGAGGTGTATAGGAAGCCTTGATGACTGACACATTTTTTATTTCTATTATTTTTTGTTATATTTTTCTATTAAAAATAATGTACTTATTTTTTAATTATATAAATGCAGAAAGGTGAAATGAAAAGAAATCCCATTTTTCAGAAATGATCATTGAATTCTTTTCAACATTTTGGTAGGTATTTTTTCTAGCTTTTTTGCCATATGCATATTATGTTTTATATTTTTGAAAAAAATTACAATTGTTCTATGTATATGTGTGTATATATGTTTGTAAGTAAATATATATATTAAAATGCCCTTTATTTTTCACTTAAAAGGTATGATGAGAATTTTCCATGTGATTAATTATTTCTCAAAAAAATTTTTTAAAAAAGGTTAATGGCTGCAAATAATTTCATTGTATGCAGAACTGATAACATGGCAGATACCCACCAATAAAATATACTGGCCAGTTTCCATTTGGATTAATTAGGTGTCTTTTTTAATTACTTGGTGTCTAACTAGTTTTAAATATTTTGAATACTATCTCTAGTTAAATGAGTAAATTGTGTCTACTTCTAGACTATGAAGTATACTGTGTTTCCCCAAAAATGAGACCCAGCCGGACCATCAGCTCTAATGAGTCTTTTGGAGCAAAAATTAATATAAGACCTGGTATTATATTATATTATATTGTATCATATTATATTTTAAAGACCCTGTCTTATAATATAGTAAAATAAGACCTGGTTTTATATTAATTTTTGTTTCAAAAGACTCATTAGAGCTGATGGTTCGGTTAGGTCTTATTTTTGGGGAAACACGACAATAACTAAATTTTAAAAACTGTAGGATTTTTCTTATTTCAGTACGATACCCATTTCTTCTATTTATAAGTGTAGTATCACTGTTTGCATGCCTTAAGAAAGTTGATATCTCATATTTAATATTTTAAGAAGAAGTAGATTTTGTATAAATAACTTTGTGGTTTGGCCCTTAATTAGCTGTTCTGTCAACATTACTCTTATTAGTGTTTCAAACTGTATTTTATGAATTCAAAATTGTAGTAGCCTTTTAAAAATAATTCTTCTTTTCCCAGATAATCGTTCTTCTTTTTTCTTGTTATTCTGGTCTATTCCATTTCTCCTTCATCCTAGACTCCTTTTTTTTTTCCAATAACACAAATGCTTAGAATTCCCATGTCCTTGTTTAAAAGGTATGCTACATATTATTTGGGCAACACTGGCAAATACAATTCTTTGGGTAGCAGCATTGTCAAGAATCCAGGAAATAGATTTTTGTTTTTTGGTTTTTTCAGGAATAAAAGCACATATTTCAGTCCTTCTTCTGCCACTCTAACTTGGGACAGTTCATATGCACCTTCATTTACTGTTTCTTCCATAATGTTTATTATGTGGACTACTGGAGATAATGAAAGATGGTCCCTGCCCTTGAGTGGTTCTTTTCAAGTAATGGGACTGATTCAATGGGTGGATAAGGATGTGAAAATGCCGTTAACAAGCCTGGAGATTGGGTGCCTAAAACAAATGTGACCACACGATCCCCCTCTTCAGGAGCTTCACTTTAGAACAGTGATGTTGCAGTGGTAAAACAGGTGAAGAGCAGGTACGTTTTTAAGACCTTCAGAGGGGAACGGTGATTAGCATACTCTAGAAGTGAGTAGTCCCTATACACAAGTTCAACCAACTCTTGTAGGCTACCAGGCCACCATTTGGTAATTTGCTGCCTTAATGTAATTTTTGATGTGCGGAAAAATGCTTTGACATTATAATGACTCCTTCATCTGTGGAAAATCATGAAGTGATCTTAGAAAATCATAATCTGGGTTGAAATAGTAGAGGGTCTTGATATCACCTGCCGACTAAAAGGAGTTTGACTCATGGAAGTAAATGCTGGAGTTGATTGCTTTTGTGAACAAGACATTTTCGTAACAAACACATTTTGTTAAATCTCCCAGCCACAGTTCAGTCATTTAACTTCTTTCTTTAGCTTTTTTGGATTAATTTTACAGGAAAATTTTTTTATCTATAGAGCGGTTTTCATGTAAAACTCTCTGCAGCAGAAACATTTTTATTTCTGTTATAAATATAGATATAAACATAACACGTGGCTATTTATTTGTTGGTGTATTTAACAAGAGATGCAGTGAAGCACTAAAATGATCTAAGTTTGGCTCTAGTGTACTTTTCCAATTGAACTATGGGGGTACTGGTTTTTAAAATTCTGGCAGATTAACTTTCTTCTCACTTCCTTCTCTTTCTCCTTTTTCTCCTTCTTCCACCTCATTCTCTCATATGTTATCACTTAAGATAACCTAACATATCAAAAGCAAAACTACAGAAACAAGGCAACCTAGGACCATTTATATTGCAAAGGACTCTGCAACTTGCAAAATAACTTCCTTTAACAAGCAAGCTATAAATAATATTTGGTTTATAAAATTCCATGTCCAAGCAACTTTTCTAGGAACATAGAGTACAAGCACAATAAAATGTGTTTTTTTTGTCCTATTCGGTACCCTCTTTGAAGGATAATTAGTCAGCTGGCTTTTCCTGAACTTCCAAATAAAAATACAGAAGTTCACATGTACATTTTAATAAACATCTAATGATGATACAGACTCACATGACCATTTCACTCCAGTGAAAAGCCAGAATTATTTCTATTCATTCCCTCACTGAGCACATATTAAATGAGAATGCAGAAGTCCAAAGAGCTCCCTGTCCTCCTGGTAAGGCCACCATTCATAGCGCCCATCTCTCCTCCCCCACCCCCAGTACACAGGGCCTAGATGACCAGTGCGCAGAAAAGGCTATAGTGAGAACTGATTATTCACCTCCCGAAAGAGACCAGCAGGACTAACCCTGTCAGACCCTACATGGCTGCCTGTTTCTGTCATCACCAGAAGTCTCGCTTCTCTGGTCACTTTTTGTCAATGGAATTTTTTCTCCATACTATCTGAACTCTCCCCAAATTCTTTCGCTGTGTCCTCTGCAACTTGAGGGGCATCATGGTGGGGCTGGGAGGGTGGAAAGTGCTTCCACAAGGACCAGCTCATTTAAATCTTTTGACAACTCTGTGTATGTTGTATCATCATGCCTATTTTACGGGTAAAGAATCTGAAAATCAGACAGATTAAGTGTCTTGCCCATATTAGACGTAGCAGAGATGGCTACATCTGATACCAAATCACATTCTTCTTTTACTCTAAGGATGCAATGACACACAAATGTTTGGCATGCAGCAAGCACATTAATCCTTCAGTTCATTGTCCTTTCCACAAATCAAAGCATCATCCTAAATTCTAGTGCAATTTCGCAAACCTGAGAGTCTGTGAAGGTTCTTTGTGGAAGGAACAGATCAGGTGTTCTGAGGTGTGGTGGCTTCTCCTCCAACTTTTTATCAGATAAACAAGAGATCCTTTCCCTTGATCTTTTGTGAAAGTAAGTTGCTCATTAAAGTTCTCAAAGCAACCAAAACTAGCCATTCACTTGGCTTTAGAACAACTCTTTTTGGGGACAGTTTGTGTTTTGTAGGGCTGGCAGAGTTGATAACCTAGAAAATTTACCCTTTGACAAAAATATGTTCATTTCCTTCCATTTTCTGGCTCTGTGTGGTATATATTGCCATCTATAGTCTTGTTAAATGGGGTTATTTAGTATGGGCCCTCTCTGAGTAATCAAAAGATGGCATGTATTTGTGTAGGAAAGACTGTGTGCTTTTGAAAGAAGGGAAAAAATGGGTGTGATGGGTGGGGCCAGCTAAAGTAGAGGGCAAATTAAGTGCTAAAGTTCACAGGAGGGCTGACCTGGGTAAATCATTGGAATCAGACGGTTGTGCCTCAGGTTTCCCTTTCACATAACAAACAGTCTTTTAGGAAATGTAAGATAATCTAACACAAGGACAGATGTCCATACTGTATATGAGAAACTTTCCTATCTCCTGCCAGAATTATATAGCATGCATCTGACCAAATACCGTAGTTGTGATAAGAAACAATGCCAAATTGCATGCAAGATACTTTGAGTCACTTATTTAAGAGCAAAAAGTGGCTTTTAGTTTAGCTATTATTACAGCAGGACACATTCCTCTCTGAACCTAAAGGTATCTGGATAATGAAGCTATTTTATTATTACAGGTGGAAGCTGCATACAGTATATTCGTTAGCTAAATGGCTTTTGAGTCAGTCTGACAGGGTGCAAATCCCAGCTCCACACCTTCCTAACCATGTGACTTGAGGCGAATTGCTTAATTTTTTGGAGCCTCAGTTTCCTCACCTGTGTAAAATGCAGGTAATAACATCTATTTTACAGGTTTGTTGTATGGATTAAATGAGATAATAAATGCAGAGCACTTAGCACAGTGTTTGGGATGTAGTGATTGCCCAATGAAAGGTAGTTATAACTATTAAACTACAATTATCCTAAGTGCTTACTAGTGCTGAGCTGATTCTCTATTTGTCTCCCCGACTGATCTATTAATCTAAAATAAGATCAAGCTTATGAAATATATACAATGTCATAGAAATATGAATCTTTCCGTTCTTTCTAAAGTCTTTCTTCTAAAGACTCCAGGTTCTACTTAATAAACTCTTAGAACAACTGGGTTTTCTGTGGATGATTTCTGTGAAAAATGATCAACTGTGGCATTTTTTAAAAAAAGAGATTTTAGCAGAAGGCTACGTGACTTTAGCCTGTTTGGGTTACCTATTGCTGTATAACACCTATCCCCAAGTTTGGTGACCTGAAATAACAATGATTTTATCACTTCTAGTGATTGGAATTTGAGCCCGGCACATGGGATCAGCTTGTCTCTGCTCTGTGTGACGTCTGCTGAGGCTGGGACTTGTAAGATGGCTCCTTTAGTAACAAGCCTGACAACTCAGCTAAAACAGCTGGGAGCTAGTGGGAACAGTTCCACTGGGGCCATATATGTCCAGGACATCAATTCTTGCCGTTGGTCAGGTTCCAAGGGTTTCCCCCACATCCCCTCTAAACGTGGCCTCTCCCCCAGGGTAGCTAACGTGTCTTACAAGGCAGCTCAAATGGGGAAAATAGCTTCACCCCTCAAAGTGAGGAGCAGCCTGCAGTACTGAGATGGGGGGCAGTTTTCGGAGCCACCTTTGGAGACTAGTTCCCACGGCCTCCTAAAAATGGTTCATCTGGCCTTCTGCCTGTCAGTCTCCTAATCCCTACTTTGGAATAAACCTCTCTCTAAATAGTCTACAACCTTTCTAAGCGATATATGAATATATTCTTAGGTAGACACTTTCATTCTATTCGATACTTTCTTCACACAGTCTTTCTAAACTCAAACAGGTGCCAAGCCATCTTGGGAATTACATCTGAGGTGGACTCTAAAAAGAGGGGATTATAGACCCAGATGGTCAAACAAATTGCCTGTTCTAGTTAAACAAATACACCAACCTGAAACATGGCATTGGGTTCTATTTTATTGACTTAATCTTTCTACCTGTAGGTGGGAAGATGACATCAGGAAGGGGGAAGACATATGTGGAAGTAGTCACATTGCTCTATGGGTTGTTGTAGCTTTGTTTTGAGCACTTTAAATGGTTTGTCACGGGGCTTGTGCTGTGAAGGTGCCCACTCACTTGGAATGGATCTGTACCCTGCAGTGTCCTCTGCACTGAGGCTTGGCTGGCTCCCTAGGAATTCTCTCAAGGCCAAGAGCTAGTGTGGGTCCACTCTGGACTCAAGGAGCTGATGTTATCAGTGGGTGCCAGTGACATGATGACTTTGCCACCCACAGGTTGTGTTGCCATGGAGGGGTTTCTTTACATTGTTTGTTTAGGCATCAATTACATTACCCGTGCTTGTGGGCGGGGCCCTGTTTTATAGGTAACATCACTATAAATACCAATTATGTTCTTCATGGACTGGAATATTAATTCCAGCATAGCAAATTCAATGCTGTTTGCTAGATGCCTCTTGTCTCTTGAAGCTCTTTGAGAGTGAAACAGCCCAGTAAACATAGTCGCTTAATTGTGCCTCCTAACCTAGATTCCTTAGGAGATGAGTCACCATTAATTCAAATAGGAGCTGTTCTTCCCAACTTTGTACTTCCATTAATGTTTTCTGCCTGATCTTGTCCACTTCGGAAAATTTAAATACAAGGAGGTCCCTCAAGAGAAATTACCCAACTTTGTTTAATATACTTTATAACACAATAGGGTTTGTGGTTTGAACAAAACCATATTGTACTTCAAACCCCTTCTTTATCCCCCTCTTCTTTTCCTCCCTCCTTTCCTTCCTCAGACATCTATCTATTGAGTGCCTTCTATGTGAAATCACTGTCTTACAAGCTGTTGGGGATACAAAGATGAAGGACATCAAACACGTACCCTCCAGGAAGTTAAGCATGTTCTCAGGAGAATCAGGGGGGCTTGAACAATTAAGGTCAGGGGTGTCATACTCCCATCCAAACAGAGGTTATCCTGGTGAGTACACTCTGGGTACTGAACCAGTGGAAAAACACGGAGTTCTCTGGTAGCATCCTGACGATGGGGCCCACCAGGTGCCTGTCTTTGCTGGACCCCTGAATTGGCCTCTGAGTCCCCTCCGTTAAACTTCTGGGTTTCACACTTTCTCTGCAAAACATCCTAATACTGCACAGAAATCATTAGATGCTATTTTCTATTGTTATACTAATATTCTTTCTCTGTTTACAAAAAAATAAGATGACTCTTACTTTAAACCTACAAGTCAGGGTTGCTGTGCGGATTAAAGATATAATATACATAAATGTACTACTTTTCAAATTACAAAGCGCTGCACAAAAGTAAATGTTGTTGATGTCATTCGCCTCTTCTGGAACAAGTAGAAAAGGGACTGAAAGCTCTTTGGAAGCCTAAACTGGTCTGAGAAGTTGCAGTTTGAGTTCTCCCAACGCTGTGGGAGTTTGGTTAATGACATGTTCTGGTGGGTTTTCAGTCCTTCTGGGGTGTACATTGTGTTGTTCCCCGGTCCCACCCATTATCTCAGTCATTTCAATCTTTGACTAGTGTCGCTATAGCCAGAGTGGAATAATCAAGAACTGCCTTAATGGCTGGCATAAACCTGGAGTTTTTATAGTATAGAGGAAACTCTCTGATTTGTTGGAAGCCCATGATATTTCTCTTGTGACCTGAGCTGTATCAAATTCATGGTCCATTTCAAGGACCATATCTTATGCCTGACAGTCTCGTGCAGATGGCTTTTAATAGCTAGAAACCGGGGTATGGGAGTGGTAGCAGAGATCAGTGTATGTGTTTTCTACTGGTGTAACAAAAGACACCAACATTTAGGAACTTGAAACAATAAACATTTATCTCGCTGTTTGAGCAGGTCAAGAATTCAGAAGCAACTTAGCTGGGTGGTTGCAGCTCAGGGTCTCTCTTAGGTGGCCATCAAGCTGTCGACCAGTACTGCAGTCCTATAAAACGCAAACTGGGGCTGGAAGATTCATTTCCAAGCTTACTCATGTGGCTCTTCTCAGGGGGCCTTAGTTCTTCCCTGGTTATTGGCTGGAGGTCCCAGGTCCTTGCCATGCGGGCCTCTCCACAGAATGACACAGAAGCTGGCCTCCCCCAGAGCAAGTGATGAGACAGAAGCCACAACATTGTGACTGAGTCTTGGAAGTAAGAAATCATCACTTGTCTGAGAGAGGGAACTACACAGAGGCATAAATACCTGGAGGAGAGGGTCATGGAGAGCATCTTTGAGGGGAAACTGCAACAGTAGTCAAGAAAATTAAGTAAATCAAAGAATTATTCAGATTTTGACCTACATCTAGGGTTGTGGGAGAATTTTTCCTGTCTTTGAATTTATCCAGACTTGGGTAAACTTGAGCTTACGTTGTATTATAATTACACGTTAATATTGATTCGAGTTTTAGGAGTGTTAATTCCTCTTCAATGAAGGTTATAACAGTGCAAAAAAGAAGATCCTCTGCCACGGAAGCGGGCAGGAGTTTATGATCTAAAACAGGGGTCAGCAAATTTTGTCTGTAAAGGGCCAGATAGTAAATATTTGGGGCACTGTCAACAATCCAGTCTCTGTTGCAGCCTCTCAGTTCTGCCATTATAGCACAAAAGCAGCCATGGACACTTCTGTAGTACAGCTACTGTGTGGTTGTTACTGTATAACTTTATTTATAGAAACAGGCGGTGGGCCAGGTTTGGCCTGTAGGCCACGGCTTGCCAACCCCTGATTTAAAAGAGAGCTATAAAATACTAAATCAGAAGATTTTATCCAGAATCACTGTGAAAAATAAAAAAACGTTACTTGGAAATCTTTACCAGTTTCATTTTATGAATTTATTGATTTGTTCTATGAAATATATGTAGATGACAAAAGGGAGCTACAGGAGGAATGAAAAGATATAGAGCACTGAAAACTGACACAAGGAATGGAATCAGGATACCCTTTGGTTATTTGTACTCTGTCCCCTGTTGAAGTAGAATAAATGATTTTGAAATTATGCACAGTAAGAAACAAAACAAAATTATTCTCGTCAATTTCTGTGCTCTCAATCAGGCTGCAAAATTACCTTTCAATAATTACTTTTTAATTCTCGGACAAACATCAATATAGATGTTGATTGCCTTAAACAGGGTGAAGTTCCCTGCAAGTATTTTTTTCCGTGCAAATTTTAAAAACAAATTGTGTCTTGGAAACTATCCAAGAAAAAATGTGTGACTCTCATGAGATAATTAACAATAACCTGGGGGTATTGGCCTGCGGAATTGGGGAGAAAACATTGAGATGGGCAGGTAGAATCTGTGCATTAATTTTTTATTAGATTATGTAAAAAGGTCTGTTCTGTCATTTGGGTTTTACCTTCTGCTACTGCCACTCAAAATCCTAATTTAGACTTCCCTGAGGAGCCTATTAGGAGTTTTTAAACTTATTTTCTTAAATATTTTTCTTATTACAAGAGAATGTATAACAATTATGGAAAATACAGAAGAGAACATAAATTACACATAAATTACTCCAATTAGCCAGAGATGACTACTGTTAAAATTTAGCGTATGTTCTTTCTGTATATTCTTGGATATTTAACATAGCTGATGCACAATTTTTTATTCCACTTTTCAACTTGCCATTATATTATAGGCTTGACCCCTATAACTTAAAAGATAAATAGAATTCCATAACATGGATATTCCATAATTTACTTAATCATTACCTGAATTGATTGAGTTTTTTATAAATTTTATTATCATAAATAGCACAGCCATAAACATCTTGGTAAATAAATCTTTCAATGCTTCTTTGATTATTTCCTGATAAACACTTCCTATAAGTAGAATCCAGAGTATAGGTATATTAACATTCTTAAGCCCCCTGATAAGTATTAATGAATTGCTTACTAAAAGACTGTAACAATATATTGCCCAATACTATGTAAAAGCATTGAGCATTATTAATTTCTAAATTGTATCTATTGTTACTTTAATTTGCATATTTTGATTACTAGTGAGGTTGGGAAAATATCTTCATTAACCCTTCTTTTCTTCCTTTGAAATTTATTTATCTTTTTTATCCATTTTACTGGGTTTGATATTTTCCTTATATGCTTGTATGGTTTCTTTACCCAGTATGGCTTTTAGCCAATTGTTGGATATTTTTGCTGAAAATATTTTCTTGGCTTGTGATAGCCTTTCATTAAAAAAAAAAGTATGAGAAATTTAAATTTTTGCCTAGTGAAATTACCAGTATTTTTCTTTTGAATTTTATCCATTGCTTTTAATCTTAGGAAGTTGTTTCACATACTGATTATCTCCTAACATGCCATATTATGCCTTCTAAACGTCTTCGTGATTTGATGTTTTTACATTTAATTCTTTCAGCCACCTGGAATTAACGTTGACATATGGTGTAATTTTGACTGGGTTTAAAGCGATGCATGGTATAGAGATATACCATGTTCTCTTTAACTCAGAGATTCCCTCTTTGTGCTCCTCTTGTTCTTGGCTTTGCATCAGGGTTTATTATTTCCTGAGGCAGCATTTTTCATCTTAGGAATTTTGGTGTCTTTGGAGTGCTTGGATGGCAAAGTGCATGCATTCTTTTCATTTCCCTGTCTTCCCTCCAAAAGTGCTCCACTCAGACCAGCCCAGGCCCACACCTCCAGGGAGGAGGCTGGTACATGCCCAGTTGCATTGAAAAGATACTCAGAAGGCCCACTTTCCTAAAAATTTCTTCTCCTTTGGGTTTTTATTGATGCCAAATATACCTGTTATTTCTTTTCTTTGGGTTAAACATGGCCCTCTCCTACGTCTTTTTTTCAATGCACATTCACCTTAGCAGAGTAGCACCATGTATCACTTTCCTAACCAAGTGCCACAAATGTGGTGGCTTAAAACAATAGGAATTTATTCTCTCACAGTTTTGGAGGCCAGATCAAAACCAGGGTGTCTGCAGGGCCATCCGTCCCCCTCCTGAGAAGACCCTTCCGTGCCTATTACCAGCTTTTGGTCGTTGCAGCGGTCCTGGGTGTTCCTTGGCTCGCAGCTGCGTCACTCCCACTGCCTCCAGCATCACGGAGGGCCTCCTTCCCTCCGTATCTGTGTGTGTCTGTGTCTCCGTGTCCAGATTTCTCTCTTCTTGTAAGGACATCAGTCATTGGATTAGACCCCACCTGAACCCAGTACGACATCTTAATTCAACAAATTATATCTGCAAAGACTCTGTTTCAAATAAGGTCACGTTCTGAGGTTCCAGGGGAAGATGAATTTTGGAAGGACACTGTTCATCTCAGTCTACAGAGCCAGTGAATCATTCTTTCATATTATTTAGTTTTATTAGGTCACTTTCTGCTTAGCAGTTGATATGGAACCACAAGAAAATCCTGGGTATCTGCAGTGAGGAGGCAAAGGGAGAAAATGCAGAGAGCCAAGGGGAGGACGAAGGGACCAAAGTCAGATTCCATCCCTTTGTCTTGCTGGCCTATAACCAGATAAACAGTAAATCCTTGTGTGTTTTGCCTTCTCAGTAACTTGCTTGCATTTTAAGTGGGGAATCCAAGTGATTAGTTAGGTTAATCAATATCTCCCTTTTCCATCAGTAACACAAACTATTTGGTGGGGAAGCGAAAGGATAAAATGACTAATCCATTGGAATAATTCATGTAATGCTCTCATGTCAAACCTTTTCTGTTTTCAAAAAGTATATAAATTAATAGTAATTACAATTACATGATTTCCTCATATTTGAAGTCTGGCGACATGAGTTATAATTGTTAAATTTGGTAACAAGAGAGAAAAGCTTCATTTCGACCATTTCCTAAGATTCTATCATTTTAAAGGGAAGAAACATGACAGATTGGGAAATTAATTTTACTCATAATATTATTTTGATTTTTTTTTAGTAAAAAGCAATTGCTAAAGCTGCGGAAATGCCAATAGCTTTTTTCTTTCATTTTATACAATATGGCAAATGAAAAATTTTAATAACTTTGTATGTTACTGTTTGATATTATCAATTGCTCATTTTTTAGAAGCATTTTGATATGTCCTATTATCTGATTTATGAGAAACAAGCTTATTTATTTTTTGAAGTATTGGCAATATTTAAACGTTTTTATTATAAAAGCAGTATGAAGATGTTTTTCAGTGAAAAATATGAATACGGTCATTTTTTTCTTTGTTATCTTGTCCCTGACTTTCACAGTCAAACATTGTGAAAGTCTCTACCTTCATCTTGTGCAGAAATAAAGATCTCCTGTGTACACAGAGCTTGTTGACGCGCAAATCCTCAGCCTATCTGATCAGATAACACTCCCTAATTTAAAATCCTGTTAAACAAAATAAATATTTTCTTGGGGCAGAATATGTTGTGGTTAGTGACTCAACTCTCAGTGTCGAAAGCCTGGCTTCTCAATCAGTCAGTGCCACAAGAAAAAACTTCTTTATATCATCCCTGAGCAAGTAAAACCATTTATTTTATACCTACTGAGTTCAAGTTATAAGGATAGATGACATCGTTATTGACACTGCAAAAGTCCATAATTGAATTGAGAAATGATCTACGTTCACAGGAAATAATAATATGAACCCTTAATGAATAATACTGTACGAACCACGTGAAATAGTCATATTTGACTGGTTTTGACTTACAAATATGGTCCTTCATAACACTCAACCTAAAAGTTCAAGACCAGTTACTGTCATTCACCTGAATTTTGCACACCCTATAGTCCTTTAGGCGTAAAGAGCTATTGGGCACAAATGCCTGTCCTGAGCCTCATTGTACCTCAGCATTCAGCATGGGTAACCAGGGCCTGTGGTTTTTCCCTTAGAGAATTGTGCACATGCTGTGCTGCCTCTTTTCTTCTGTCTCTACCCTCCTTCCTCAGCTATATGATTTCTACATGTGGGAATTTTCTTTCCTTCTAAGCACATCCTCACCTTATTTTGAATACTTTCCTCTCTTCCTCTTTCTTTCTAGTCTTGGCCAAGGAAACTCTCTCCTCTTTCCCTCCTCTCTCACCTTCCTCTTCTTTTCTTTCCAATGTTTGTGTCTCCTTTCATTCCACTGTGGATCACGATCATGCAATTGATGGCTGAACAGCCCGAGAGTAAGCTAGTGATATGTTTGTATGAAGGAAAGGGGAAACCATGAGTTCTGATGTGAAATTAGAAATAGTAATCTAGATCTGCTAACAACAGAAGCCCTGTAAAGCCACTTTATAATCTCTGAAAAATTCTCTAATCATCTCTTTCTAACTGAATCCACTTTTTCTCAATAATACTTGTTCCAAAATGAGAATAATCTGCACTTGAGAAAAATAAGTACTATTTCTCAGACTATTTTATTGCTTTCTTATTTTTTTAAACTTTCTTATTGGAACAATTCTGTGATTCACATTAACATTTTTTTCTTTTCTTTCTGCCTCAAAAAAAAAGGGAGGGGGGGTTTGGAATACGACCTTTTTGTAAGTTGGGATTTCCTTTAGTATAAACTGGATCGCTAAGGGGTAAGGAAACACAAGATTCATTACAATCAGTGAAGTCCCAGAGGGAGTGAGTTTTGGAATTTGAGGATGGAATTTGATAGCCAAGATTGCAAAGAGGAAAGGGGAAAAAATTCATAGGAAACCCAAGCAAAGACATATAAATAATGAAGCAAATTGTACATAAGGGGAGAGCAAACAAATCTTCCTGACCACAACTGAAAAGCTGAGTTTGGAGAGAGAGGAGAATGAGGTTAGAGTGGTATTATAGTACCCCCCAGGGTGGGGAATTTGAAGCTGACATTTGGTACATGTTACTAACATCTCTGTAAGGACAACTTTAGTAAGCTAGACAGAGAGTAGGGATTCAGTGATAATCTCTTCTTGCCTCACACCCCTTAGAGGATTTCAGTTTGTAAGAGGTGAGATGATAAATATCAGCCTGTTCTCAGATTCAGCTTCATAACCTTTTCATTGTCTTCAGTCAGTAAATCTGTATTCCTGATGTGTCCGTAATATGTTTTGCATTATTACTTCTTGTTAGAAATGATATTTAATTAGAGTTTTCTTTTGTAACACTAGCACCAGTTATAGACACTAATTGAACTCATTCATTAAGTAAATGATGATAATTCTAGTCACTACAAAAGAATGTATCTCGGAGGCTCTTAAGCAACTCTGGTCCCTTGTGGAGTTTTCCCATCTGATGCAGGTGGATGGGGGAAGCCAAAGATGTGATTCAGGCAATTATGTACTAATTATTGAGCATTTTACATTAATTATTGAACAACTGCCAGGTATTTGGAAATTAAGCAGTCAAACATGATGAAATTGACAGTTATGAAAATTACCATAAAAACTAACCTCCATAAGAATTACCATCTTGAAAAAGTGAAAAAAAAGAGAAAGAGACTCACTCTGCTATTTGAAAATAATTTCTTCAGGTTTGTATTATCATCAAAGGACGTTTATTATAAGGACCATATTATGTGTGGGAATGTTTTAGATGTCTTACAAGTAACATTTAAGGACTCATTTCTCACTTCTAGGTTTATAAGATTTACATACCACCATATAGTAAGACTATATTGAGTAGAGCCTTTACATCTCTGAATTATAGCTGTGAGAAATTTGAGAGTATGTGATTTGTAAGAAAAAGTAGGTATTTGTGAGTTAAGCAAATAACGGTAAATGATAAAAATTTTTCATACAAGGAACAATTACAAAATGTCACTTGAAGCTTTATTGTGTCCAGAAATGCTATGAAGTACGTAATAATATTTGCAACAATGCAAGGATTATCAAAGCTCAGGAATGATGAAGATAATTCTTTGAGTGCCTGGAAGGACTCACTAAGGCAGACAAGTCTGACGGCGGGTTCTTTAGGGACCCCAGAGGCTCACAGACTTTTTAAAATTGTTGTTGGCACTATAGTCATTTTGGACCAGTGAGCTAAGGTGGAGCAGAGGTAAACAAGGGAAGCAGATGATGCATATTAAAGCTGCTATAAAGTCAACTTCAAAGCATGTGACATCACCATAGACTTCTGGAAAATAACAACAGACAGACCAGCCTAGCATGCAACTGTCATGATTAGGAAGAGGTGCTTTGAATGAAAGCTTTCTATTATTTGAAACAGTCATAAACAGCAACAGGCCTGCAAGCAGCTGCTGTAGTCATGAGTCAGACCATCTTTGCCGAAAGAGCTTTGTATTGTCACCCAGTAAACCCCTCCTGAACATCTATGATGTGACAGATGTGGTTATATGTGGTGACTGAAACGGAGGGAATCATATACAGGAGCCCCTTAAGGAACTCATTCTCTGAGATGAGAGAAAGCCATCAAGGACTATAATGAAGCTAAAACATAGCAAAGTTGCCTGCAATATGGGGCACATAAGGAAGCTATGTTTGAAAAGTTAGACTGCGGTGGAAGAGCTTCAATACTAGACTATGAAGTTAGGACTTTGTTCTGTAGGCAGTGCTGAACCATCTAATGGCTTCCAAACAAGAGAACATGAAGACGATCAATCTATTTGTAACGTTAGAATGGGTTAGAGGATGCATGAGAGACAAGATAGCCGAGAACAGCTGGAAAACTCTAAACTGAAGAGATAATTAAGTTTGGAACTCAGATAGCGGTAGTTGGAATGGACAGATATAACCAGGATATTATACTGATGAGGTGGAAGCAACATGTTTCATGCATTTATAACCGATACCCATTCCTTCGTCCTCCAAAGGATTCACAGTCATTTGCATCCAATTATCAGTGCAAATAGGTAAAGATCAGAAAGCCAAAGGAATAATAGTGTGGTAAGGCCAGAGTAGACAACACTTTACAGAAACACACATTCATAAAGTTCTATAAAGTTCTATATAGAACTAAAATTGATTCATGATCAGGTATACAGTCCACATCGTCTAAAGACAACAGATAAGGAAAAGAACGCTTTTTTAGCACGTAAGAATGAGAGAAATTTCTCCTTTTAGTCCCGATGGAATACAGATGCTCCTTGACTTAACAATGGGGTTACATCCACATCAACTCATCATAAATTGAAAATATTTGAAGTTGAAAATGTGTTCAATACACCTGACCTACCGAACATCATAGCTTAGCCTAGCCTACCTTAAATGTGCTCAGAACACTTCCATTAGCCTACAGTTGGGCAAAATCATCTAAAACAATGAACACACTGTAGCGTACTAGTTGTTTACCTTCGTAATCTCGGGGCTGACTGGGAGCTGCGGCTTTTACCTCATGTCGCTAGCCCAGGAAAAGATCAAAATTCAAAATTCGAAGTATGGTTCCTACTGAATGCTTATTGCTTTTGCACCTTCACAAAGTCAAAAAATTATAAATCGAATCATTGTAAATCGGGGACTGTCTATATTAAGAGCTGGTAACACCCTTCTTGGCTTCCCTGTCATATAGCCAACACAGAGTTCTTACACAAAGCGGCTTAGGTCTGAGGACAAGGGCCCCTTGACCAGTGATCAGAAGTGGGGTGGTGGGCGCAGGAGGGCTCAGGGATTCCTCCCCAGAATCACCCTGGTGATTTAGCAGTGGTGCTCTACCCTCTAGTCTGCGTGGCTTCCTGCTCCTTGCCAGCTCCGTGGGGAGATAATCACCACTAGCTGTATTTGTGTTGCAAAGGATAGCAATTTAAAAGACTCTCTTGCATGATTAATGTGTTATTTAGGAGCTTAGTAAAGTCAGTCAATATTTCTTCGTCTTTCTTTGGGGATTATATATGCCACCAAAAGACAAGTTACATTCTCTGTTCTCTGCCGTTGGGTGATAGGAATTGGGGCAGCCTTAAAAACAAAATACCAACAATCAAGAAAACTTCTTTTACATTTTGACAACTGAGAACTAAACTTGTCCAATTTGAATGTTATAAAGAGACACTGAAAAAAAAGGCCATGATCTGCAGTTCCTCTAAGGGAGAGCATGTGCAATCAGGCATGAAACATGAGACTCCCAATAAACCTGGGCCCTTCCTTGAGACACAGACCTCATTTCCCCAACACTCCTGGGGTTTTGGGCGATGATTCCCCAGGTTATTTTGTTCCCCAGCCCTCTGCTTTTGTTCAGAATGAATCCTTCCTTCCTCTGCAACCAGTACACTAATAAAGCCAAACCTGTTGAGCCCAGCCTGGTTCTGGGTGAGCTTCATGTTTGGTTAGTCATGTGGAGTGACTGCTGACAAAACTTGACACATTATTAGTCCTGAGATAGCTTGGCTAAATTTCACAGACCCTGTAGCACTCAAAGCCTAGGTTTCACAAAATGGAATTATTATAGCAAAGGTCCCCAGTCTTTGTTGGAGAGAGGATGACCTGCATTCCACTGGTCAGAACGGAGGGGAATTTGGACATTTCTGTCCCACAGAGCATGGAGGGAGACGGCCCCCAGCCTTCCAGCCACCATTTAAAGCACCAAGGTTAAAGATGCACACTGCACTGGGGTTTGACGGCAACTGTATTGTTTTATTTATAGTTGGGTTTACACTCTATTTCAGAAATGGTAACTGAAAAATAGTTTTTTTTTATGGAAATAATGAGCCATAGAAGTTTTTTTTTCTTTTACCATTTGTTAGTGGCATCTGCCAATCTGCTTAGCGGTGCATGACAATAAATATCTTTCTTGTTTAAAAAAAAAAAAAGAAATCAAGGGGCTCGGGGAGACGGAGGCCATGGGGAGGAGTAGAGCCCAACCGCACCAGTGTGTGCAAGTTTTTACAAAAATACTCCTAAAAAGGATCGTTGCTCCTGTGCAACCACTAGATGGCAGAGTTTCTGCATTAAAAACTGACGACCATTTGCTGACGCTAAGTACTTGCATTGATGATACAGTGTTCGGTATATAGCTAAAACCATGAGGATGTTTTGGATTTTTTAAACTCGTATGAGCATAGAAAATTTTATTCATTTCTCTATCCAACTGGGGATTTTGTGATCATGAAACTCATCCGCAGAGAATTTAAAGTTAGTCTCTGAACTGGGAAATCAGGTGGGTTGTCTACCCCCAAGTCTTCCATTAATTGGCCTGTGACTTTGAACAGTGAATGTCCTGGGCCTCAGTGAGCTCATCTGAAAAATGAGATGGGTGGGTCTCTAGATTATCTCTAAGGTATCTTCCAACTCAGACATTCTCATTTCAATATCATTTCATAGTTGAGCCCGGTAAACTTGCTATTCAAAGTACCATCCACATGATCCCTAGTAAGATATTATCCAGGAAATGTCAGCTGACATCCATATATATAATTAAAATAGCTGATACTTATTGAGCACCTACTATGTGCCAGTACTAGGCTAACCATTTTATGAATATTACCAGATTTAATTCCCATGATAATCTAATTGTAATCCCCATTTTGCAGATGAGGAAACTGAGGCTTAGGGAAGTTAAGGATCTAGCCCAAGATCAGATAGCTGATGGCCAGGCTGGTATAACTCTGAAATCTCTGTGTATACCATTGCCATATTCTGTCTCTTATTCAACTGAGAAAAATATAAATTTGAATACAAATTGCTTCTGGAAGAAAAATCTATGCTATAAATTGGAAACCCTTGATTTTTCCAAGGGAAATAGATTTATGAAATTTTTCCCCCTTGGAGACAGGACAGATTTACATGGCTCTATTGTCACACTGTCATTAGATGCTTCTTTGTGAGCCTGGGCATAAGAGCCTGGCTTCCGGTTCCACACACATGGGTGGAACAACTCAGTCAGTCTCATGGTTTCTTAGAGCCAATGTCTCTTCAAATCTGCATTGAGGGGACTGCACCAGGTAATCACTAAGGGCCTTTTCAGGTCTAGAATGATCTCATGGTGTGTGTCCGTAATTTGATATAAGGTCTAATGTTAGCAGGATAGAAGTTGCTCAGTAAATGGTAGCTCTCTACCTTTCAGCAGTTGCAACAAAGAAATACTACATGTACTATTAGTGCTGTTTGTTGCGAATTACAAGTTTTCTCCCTTTCTTTGTGGCCAGGAAACTTCTGTAGGCTTACTTACAAGCACTGACTAATTCAGAAGAGTGACTCCAATATCTGGTGTTTGAAGCTCTCTTGAGGAAATAACTCAATGCAGATGAAGGCATCTTTTAGTAACTTTCAAATCACAACTCCAATTATTAGAACACACTAATAACTCAGAGTAGACAATAGATGGCAGTACTGCCTCAATTTATACCTTATAGTTAACCCAAAACCTTTACTTTAGTGTCATATTTTTTTATTTTACATGTTCATTATCTTTGAAGCAAGAATGATTAGATGAAAAACACTCATCTGACTTGCTTAATATTGGGCTATACATATTAAATGCTAGAGAAACAATTTGATGGAGCAGACCAAAATAGGAGAACCTGAGGTGGATTTACAGGCAGCAAATGAAGCTTAAGCTTTAAGGGCCATTCCCAAGGCCTTAGGAGAAGCCGCAGTATTAGAAATTTTGAAAAAGCAAGATATTTGGTTTTCTTTTTTGTAAAGAGGGCCACCCAAATTATGTAAGCTTTAAGCCTCACAAAGTTTGGATTTGTCTAGAAATAGCCATGTGGCCCTTTTAACTTAGGAAAGAGTAAACAATTTTGCCATTATTAATTTTCCAGCAACTTAATCTTCAGGGAGAAGGTCAGACTGGTGTTTAAAAGCAAGCCAAATAAAAAGGAAACATAGAGAATAATTGAATGAGCTGGCAGATATTCCAATTATTTATGAGTCTGAGTAAAATAAAATACTGGTAACATTGGAAGGCTTTCACTTCTGGCAGCATAGCATCTGTGCTAAAAAGAAAAAGAAAAAGAAAAAAAGAAAAGTCCAGATTATAATTAGCAAATTAATAAGTGATCCTCTGCTAAAACACCACACATGTATGTAGCATTTGGGGAATTTTATTTTAGTTTGTCTTGTTTTTTTAACCCAAGAGATCTTGTCTTTAATAAGAACCAGTAGTGACAATTCACAAAGGAAACAGTATTTCCATTCATAAATCTTAAATTTCTCACCAGGGAGCCAAGCTCAGGCTTTCTTATGACCACCTATAGCTTTCTCATCTGGAGTGAAACTAAAATTTACTCTTTGGAAAAGAAAAATTAACAAAATTTCCAGTTGGCCTTTCTTGAAGCGAATACTTATTAAGGTTGGCTTTTAGGTTAGGGAGACTTATCTATGTCTAACTCCACATGTAACTATTATTCAGAATTAATATATTGCTGCCCACCTGATGAGTCATGCCTACAAGACCTTAATATCCTTGAGGGCAGGGAGTGGGTTTGCTCACCTTTGTGTGCTTTGATATATGACACAGAGTAGATCTAAAAATGTTTTCTGAAAGAATGAATGCTAGATATTGTTTAAAAAGTTAACTTAAGGGCTAGAGACCCTCCAGCATGATTCTAGGCCTATTATTTCTACATAATATATTGTGCAGGTTGTGCTTCAGGAGGCAAACTTGTGCGATACATTTGCTCTGAGGAGAAGATCTGCATCTGACGCTAGGGGGGAACGGGAAAATGCCCCTGGAATGGCCTGAGCGTGTGGGGTTGGTGAGAATCTGGCCTGAAGTTGAGCTCTGCTTGTGAAGCCCTCTCGGCCCACACATCCTTTGGCCTTTCTTTACCTCCCTACCAAGTCCTGGAGCCAACTTTGAAATAATGGCCCTTGTGACCAAGTATACGGCCGCGCTGCTTGGATCTGGGTCAGGAGGAAAGGGATGTCAGCCAACCCTTCATCCTCCTCCTCCCCCCCTCAAAGGGAGGTTATTGTCTGTACCATAACACTCAGCATTTCCGGTTTCAGGATCATGGGTGAAGCAAGGACCTTCCCTGGACTATCTGTAATAGTCCTCCTCTTCTTCTGGCCGTTGAGAAATGAAAGCTACCTTTCATCTGGGATGTCATGACCCCAAGCATATAGAATAAACTCTTGGAGAGCATGCTAAGTCTTACTAGTTTATCCTCAAATCAGGAGAGCAAGCAGGCTCCCTGGATTCAACATGCTAAGAGGTCAAAATCGTGAAAGTTTCTGTTTTGAAGATTCAAATTGAGTCATGACATGTATCAACTCTCCCTCTACCAATAATGTATGTACTAAGTGTGGGGAAAATGTTTCCAGACAAAGTTAGGGAGGTGATGTAACACATGCCAACATCATTTTCATTCCCTGCCCTGCTCGTTTGTTCCTAGTAGAACCCCAGTTTGCTCAGGTGCCCACTCTGCACAGTGAGGCCCTTCGGTCCCAGCTGCCAGGGGTTGGTCCAGCGATTGGTTTGGTACAGGATGAGACATGAAGAGAAGTCAGCTAGGTGGCTTCTAGGGAGACTGCCTTACTTCTAAGAGAGATACACAGGATGAGATGGCTTTTTTATCCTCTGAAACTACTATATCTGTACATGATGACCAGAACTGTAGCAGCCACTGAAAACAGACACTGATTAAACCAACTTAAAGGCACCCCTCTTGTTTGATATGTGATAATAAATTTCATTTTTGATTATGCTTCTGTGAGTTGGACTTAATGTTACTTGCAGGCAAAAGGATCCTACCCTATAGGCAGGGATTGGATCACAAGCAAAATATATAGAAAGTGCACCCTTGCAGGTTTTTAATCACACAGTGCGTAAGTACCTAGCAGGAAGCGTGAACTCTGTGTTGGGCGCCCACCTCCAACAACACAAGACGTGGGAAGCAAGCGAAGATTGCGTTTATCTCGGCACTCTCTAGATTCATTCATTCAGTGGGCACATATATTTTTCTCCAGGAAGGGAGAATATTAAAAGTGGCAGACTTCCTATACATTTCCGGTTTACTTTTACAGTTTGTAAGACCACAAATGGTTGGAATCAATTTTCAAGTTCTAGTGGTCTTTTCTCTTGCTTCCCGTTCCTCTGGGCTTATTTGTGAGCAGAAAGACAGGTGAGCACTGCAGTTCAGGGTCAGTGGAATAACGACTGTAGTAAAAACAGGTCTTGGTGCACATCCATGATAAGACTGTAACAGCTGCTCAGCTTTAACGTACTTCCTGGTTGTTAAAGATCTAAAGTCTCCTGAGCTACACTTGTTTCTCTCTCCCTTCACACATATGGACTCTAATTTCTGAGGAGAGATTTGCCTCAAAGGTTATCTTCAACACGTTCTTTCAGAAGAAAGAACTTAAGTGCTTACATATGGCATGAAATGTTGCAGGAAATAAACCGTTCTGCATGGTTGCTTGTGCAAAATGAATTTTTTTTTTTTAATTCACCCTTTTAATTGTATTGGGGAAGGGGAACAGGACTTTATTGGGGAACAGTGTGTACTTCCAGGACTTTTTTCCAAGTCAAGTTTCAATCTTAGTTGTGGAGGGTGCCATTCAGCTTCAAGTTGTTGTTCTTTCAATCTTAGTTGTGGAGGGCACATCTCAGCTCCAGGTTCAGTTGCCATTACTAGTTGCAGGGGGCACAGCCCACCATCCCTTGCGGGAGTCGAATTGGCAACCTTGTGGTTGAGAGGACACACTCCAACCAACTGAGCCATCCGGGAGCTCAGCGGCAGCTCAGCTCAAGGTGCCATGTTCAATCTTAGTTTCAGGGGGTGGAGCCCACCATCCCTTGCGGGACTCGAGGAATTGAACGGGCAACTTTGTGGTTAAGAGCCCACTGGCCCATGTGGGAATCGAACCGGCAGCCTTTGGAGTTAGGAGCATGGAGCTCTAACCGCCTGAGCCACCAGGCTGGCCCCAAAATGAAACTATGATGGGTCTAAAGAAATTATTTTTTATTTTAGTTCCCTTTGATACTGATTGAATTATCTTTAGTAGATACAAATAATACTTTTATGGTATAAGGTTGGGAAAAGACAAAAAGGAATTATTGCTGCTAGTATATCTTCACATTTTCTATGATACAGGGAATGTTTTCCAAAACAAAGATGTACACGATGGATTTCTCCAAATTATGTCCATACATATCTCTCCAGCTGACATCACCACATTGATTTATATCGCCCTGTCCCTTTAAAGCAGGGGTGTCCAAACTTTTTTCAACGTTTTTACCAAGGGCCATATGCGGTAAAATACACAAACAGCCAGGCCACTCACTCGAGGTGAAGTACACATCGCCTCACCTGGTTTATTTAAGTAAACTAAATAAATTTTTGGAATTTGCTGCGGGCCAATTAACAATGGATTGCGGACTGCAGTTGGCCGCAGTTTTGACACCCCTGCTCTAAAGTGTTAATGCTTTACCCTAGTTATCTTTTTATCCTTGGCACATTGTAGAAATTCCGCTTCTGTATCTTCTATAAATATTAAAGCCCTGGATTTTCAGTTCCTTTCCTCTCCATTCAAAGCTCTTCTCCTGCTTCAGTATCTTTATCCCCAGCCTTAATTATACACATAAAAAATATATCAAATCTTGTATCAGTTAGGATGCTCAATTGCAGATAACAGAACACCTAAGTCAAAATGGCTTAAAGAATAGGGCATTTGTTATGTAACATAACAAGAAGTTTAGAGCTAGGGCAGATCTAGGATTGGTTAATTCAGCTGCTCAACAGTATGTTTAAAGACTCAAATTGCTCTCATATTTCTGCCCTGCTTTCTCCTTCATATATTCTCCTTAGGCTAATGCCACTCATGGTCCCAAGATGGCTGTCACATTTATCACATGTAGGCTTGACACTGGCCTGCTGGGAAGAACTGGCAATGCACTATTTCTTTTTGTAAACCTTCTAAAAGAAAGCCCTTCCACTGATTCTTTCAGCAGACTTAGTCACATCTCATTGGCAAAAATTTGACCAGATAAATAGGGCAAAGTACAAACACTTTAGAGGGTCAGGGAGACCTAAATCAATGTGGTGATGTCAGCAAGAGAAACATGTGTGGGCATATGTCTAAATCAATCGCTGGACGCCAGGATTAGCTCAATCACGATTGACTACTGGGCCAAAGCAGCTTCCTCTTGTATGTGTATGTATGAGACACATACATGGAGGATGGACAGCTAAACAAAATCAAGGTTATTAGCAAAGAAAATGTCAGGGGGTGGAGGCAAGGCTGGGGGTTTGGATAGAGAAAATGGGTTTGGGGTAAGCAACCACCAGTGTGCTAGAACTCTCTTTCTGCCTTCATTGGTTTCCATTCCTTGTAAGTCTAATAAAATTATAATCCTAGGAACAATTCTCTTTTCCTGGCATAGCCCAGATCCCTCCCTAACTGGGATTCAGTTTCCATTTCATTTCCAATGTTCAGGAAACTTACAGATTTTTTCTTAAGAGCAATGACAGAAGGGATTAGAATGATTCATTATTTTGGCTGATTGGAAATACAGTTCACCCTTGAACAATGCAATGAAATTTTGTGGAATTTCAAGTTGGTAGTCACAAAATAGTCATGGGGATGTGAAATACAGTATGGGAAATATAATCAATAATGTTGAAAAAATTATGTGTGGTGTCAGATGGGTACTAGACTTATCTGGGGGATCACTTCATAAATTATGTAAATGTCTAACCACTGCACTGTACACCTGAAACTAATATACTGAATAGCAACTATAATTTTTTAAAAATATGTATATATAGAGTCATGGGATGTAAAGTACAGCATAGGGAATATAGTCAATGGTATTGTAATAGTTATGTACGGTGTCAGATGGGTAGTAGACTTATTGGGGTTATCACTTTGTGAGGGGTGTAAATATCTAATCATTGTTTGTCCACCTGAAGCTAGTAATAAAAAAAGAGAAATGACAGTAGAACAACCAAGAAATCATCAAATTAAATTGGATTGCTTTCCTGCCAAAATCTGTCTGCCCATCTAATTATTTACCTACCTATCTGTATTTTTTTTTTTCTGTATAGGGTTTGAAAGAATTCTATTAGCCACATGGTGAAGTCATCAAAGTTTATTTATATACGTGTTATGAGAGTTCCAAATTATCTACAATCCTGTGCAGGTTTTGAAGAATGATTCATTATTTTGGCTGATTGGAAATACAGTTCACCCTTGAACAATGCAGGGGTTAGGGGCACTCACCCCGATGTAGTCCAAAATCTGCTTATATTTTTCAATTCCCCAAAAACTTCACTACAGTTGGCTCTAAGTATTTGCAGGGGATTGGTTCCTGGATCCCCGCTTGGATACCAAATCTAGGGTGTTCAAGTCTCTTACCTAAAATGACAGAGAACAATGCATACAGTTGGCCCTCCATATCCATGCACTTCCAACTGCTGATCGAAATTACAGTTTTTGATTCACGATTGGTTGAATCCATGGATGTGAAACCCACAGATACAGAGGCCGACTGTATTTATTGAAGAAAGTCTGCATCTAAGTGGACCTGCACGGTTCAAACCCATGTTGTTCAAGGGTCCACTACACACATGAAGAAATGTGCCTTTGCGTTTCTTGAGTTTCTAGTGTTCTTGACAGGTTGTTGACGTAACTGTGTTTCCACTCTTTACAGAGCTTTGGATGTAGTGGATGAAGGACATGGAGAGTGCCAGGAATTTACACTGCACTGCGGGGAATCCCAGTTCTTTCACACCACCGATGAAGTGCCTAGTCCTTTTCCTGGGGAGTCTGGAATGTGTAAAAAGGTAATGCTTCATTTCCAATATTTGGCTTTCCGAAATAAACACTTTCATGAATTAAAACACTGTAAAATAACCCCTGTCTGATTAACAAACACATACTTAAAAAGAATGTAGATGGTACAAAAGGCATTGTATATCAAAGCACCATGATAATAAATCAGGGAATATTGCTCTTTGCTGAATATTTGCTCTTTGCTGCCTTCAGGTGTTCATCGTCATTTTCATGGAGCCTTTTGCATGCCCTTTTTCCTTTCTCACAGGCTGTGCTTTACATCGCAAGTATACAAAGTGAGATGATATCAATAGTTGGAATCAGTGGTTCTTTCCCATGAAAAGCATTTTTACTCCTTCCTACTGTGTGGCATTTAGAGTTGTTATTATTATACCAATAATTGCTTTTTAATATCTAGATGTTTGTACAGAAAGTTCTGAATTACTTACATTGCTTTAAGAGAAAGGTTTTCCCCAAGGTGGGAGATAAAGAAGTGTACACATGTTAATTGCAGGCATTCACTCATGAAAAGACCTTACTCTTCCACTTGTCTGCAGGTAGGAACGTAGAATAACGTCTTTAGTCACAGGGGGAGAGCTAATTTAGCTGCCAGGCCTTGAAGGTTGTACAATACATTTCTTGTTACAACGTATTATAAGATCCTGAGGGTTAGAAATGAAAGATATTTTGTCATGAAAGAAATCCCCCCACACACATACACAAAGAAATTTGCTTTAGAAATTTGCTGTATGAAAAGTGAAAAATTACTTAGCGCAAGATGAAAAGTTTTGGAGATTGGATGCACAATAATGTGACTGTGCTTTACTGAACTATACACTTAAAATGGTTAATATAGCAAATTATATGTTGTGCATATTTTATCTCAATGAAAAATATCCCACCTAGATATGGTCTCTCGACTCTGGCTCACGCTTCCAGGCTGCAATCTAGGGGCCCTGGGTGCTGGGCAGCCCACAGGAGAGGCCCCAAAGCCAAGCCAGAGAGCCAGTACTCCAATGACTGGCAGGGAGAAGGAGGCTAGTCGGTACCCCTGGGAAAGGGAGAGGCTTGGAGTCAGAAACAAATGACCTGGGAACCCAGTGTAGGATGGAGTAGATAGAAGGGCAGAAACTTCGAGAAGGGAGCAAACAGAGACAGAGTGTCATTCTGGCTACACTGTCTCCAAGTGTCACCTGAAATGGGGTCAGCCAGGCACTCCTGTACTCTCTACCTGTACCACGACCTCCCCCCTCCTCAGAGATGGTCAGATATCCACAACAGGAAGAACTGGCTCCAGGGTCCACTTCCGGATCTGTCTGCTGCCTCTCTCTCTCTCTCTCCCCTCTCTCCTCCTCCCTCACCCCTCTTTCTTACTCTTGCTCTCCTGCCTCTGATTCTCTTGATCTTTCCATGTGTATATTCCACTTGGTCTGGAAGAAAGGAAGAGGCAGTGGAACAGACTTTCTCTTCCCTACTGATGTGTTCTCAACTTTATGTCTCTTGAGATCATGGCTGAGAGAAGTAACTGAACTGTTCTCAAAATCACAAGACGCCCCACAGCACCGCCTGACCAGTAATGGTTAACTCCACTTAGATTTTGGGCAGTTTGTACCTACTGTGAGTGCCAGGGTGCCAGAGCCCCCCCCCGTACCTTCTAAAGTACCCTTCTCTTAGTCCACTCTCCACAGTGAGCCTTGTCATTTCCTACGAGATTCACAGATTTACTAGACAGTCGTGTCAAGAACACTCTTTCAACGGCAGAGGGCCATAAATTCTTAAGATCCCTGAGTTGATCTAGCCCTCTCAGTTATATCTATTTATTCAAATGAATGTTTAATTTTTTTTAATTAAATTTATTGGGGTGACAATTGTTAGTAAAATTACATAGATTTCAGGTGTACAATTCTGTATTGCATCATCTATAAATCCCATTGTGTGTTCATCACCCAGAGTCAGTTCTCCTTCCTAAATTTTTTATTTGCATTAAAGTTAAGCAATTTGCCTTTCCCCCAACAACCAGAATTTATTCCCTCTCAACATTAGTGCTGTACATACTACGTTATTACATTTCTAATTATATTTGTTTGTTTACCATGCTGTTAAAATTCCTTAGGCATTCCTGAAAGCTGACAATACTATATCGAATCCTTCAATTAAAATAAGATATATACCTGCTTGTGTAAACGGAAATATGGATTTATAATTATAATGATAGTTATTGCCGCTCAAATGCATATATACATCAACTAGGAAAAAAGTGTAACTACACACTGAAACAGAATATTACCAGAATTTAAATCTTAGATGCAAAAAATTACAAGGGATTTTATATTTATTTATACAAAAAAATTTTCCTTTAAATGGCTACATAAAGTCTTTAGTCAGTTTTAGAGTAGAAGACATGTTTACGTAAAATCTTTATTTCTAACAGACTAGTTTTTCATGACAGAAATGCGTAAAGAAGCGGTATTATTAAATGAAACATATGTATGTCATGTATCATCTGTGACAAATATGTTGAATAATTATTTCTTTGCATATAAGGGGGAATTAACATTGTAGATTATTATTATGTTTTGCTATATTTATTTTCATATATGTACTTATATTTATGTTATATTTTCTGCTTAATTCATTTCCTAAATGAAAATGTCTTAATTCCACTCCATGGAGGTATTTCCAGGACATGAAGGAACACCCTTTATTAATTAAAGCATTTCTTTAAAAAAGAACTAGAACAAGAATACTGAGTGATGTGTTACTAATTAAAATTAGCGTCTTCAAAGAGGATATTACCTTAATGAGAATTTCAATGATTCCTAGTATAAAAATCCCACTTCAATTCTCATCACTTATTTTGGTCTACAAAATTATATGTGACTATAGTGATCATACGTGAAACTGTCATATTTTCAATCATTCTGGAGCCAAGTTCAAACAAGTAAAATGGAATAAACAGGGACAGCAAGTATTTGATTAATTCAAGCAAAAAACCATTTTGCTTTGACCATTTGGATTCTTTCATTCTCGATGAGCTGGCTGGAGCCTCTATTTCCCATTGTAAGTGTGTGTACATGTACATGCGTATAAGTGTGTGTGTGTGTGTACTTTTTAAGAGGAAAAATAAGCCCCTCTCCCCCCAAAAAAACACAAGTAACAATATTCTATAGATGAGAAGAAATCTTGCCAAATCAGTGTTGCAGCTTCAGAAGTCAGGTGTACAGATTTTGATTCTTGTTAAAGCTCCTCTGCCCTATCATTCAGGACACGTCGGTGAATCTCCAAGTTCCCTCTTGAGATCGGAATGCTCCCAAATCATCCAAAACAGACAGGTATCTGCTTTGGTTTCAACCATCTCAGAGATGTTTCTAGCACAATCACTTTTGACAGTTTTTTTCATTGCCCTGTTAATCTTATAATTGTCGAGGTGGAGCGTTTTCCAGTTTTCTGCCTGGTTATTCTAGTTTAGTCAATAAGTAAAAACGATTCACTCTTATAAGCCTTTGCTGAGGGAGCAAAGAGGAAAAAACATTTTCTAATGCTTTCATTTTCCATGTTTCCCAGGTGGTTGGCCAGTTTGAGAGGTGATGTCCCATCTCCCTTCCCACCCCCATTGTTTATCTTTTCTCTCTCTCTCTCTCTAGTTCCTGCTCCACATGGGTCCACTGATTTTCTCGGAATGCCCAATTCTCAGCCTTACCCCATTTCTTAGACCAGAACAGGTTCAAAATATGAAGTACTTAAGCGGCCTCAGACTTGCTCGCCCCCACTCACCCCTGCCCACACCTTGGGGCACAGTGTCGCATCTTCTCCACTGTTGGACTGGCCTAGGACACAGTACATGAACATTGATTGCTGAGCTCGCGCGTTTTGTCTCAAGTCACTCAGGCTGCTAATCTCACAAAGGACAGTTCCAAAATCATCATAGGACCTTCCAAAACCTGAAGTCTGACCCCCAACCCTAGCCCTGAGACTGAGTCATTTACTAACTAAGGTCACCTTCCCAATAGTGACTTCCTTAAAGGACTTAAGAGTAGCATCCATCCATTCCAACATCACATTCCACCTTCCTATTGGTACTTCATTTTAAATTGTCTGTGCCATCTGGTGTGATTAGAGACGGCTGAGCCCGTGGACCTACCTTGTTGCAAATCTCTGCTTTCATCATCAATCAGATTTTGCCATCATTACACACACACACACACAACACACCACACATACACACACACGCACACACACACGCACTCACTCCCCCTCCCCCCACCACCTGTCCCATCTACACAGGTAGGTCTATTGCCCAGCTTCAGTCTCTCAGCCCTTTCTAGACTATCTGCATAGCCGGAGTCTCTCTATGCCCTGTCAGTGCTGATCTAAAAGACTAAACATACTGTTAGGGGGAAAATTCAAGATAGAGAGTGTGTGGCATGTCACACTTTGTGTAAAAGTAGAGGAGTGGAATATATAGCTTTGTAAGAATCTATGGAGGGATACATGGAAAACTAACAATCATTACCTGTGAGGGGGCCGGGGGAAGTGAGCCGATAGGGGACACGTGTGGGAGAGAGACTTTTTACCATGTACTTTTTCACATTTTGAGTTTTGAGCTAGGTGAAGGTATTATCTATTGAAAAAATGTTGCAGGTGAAGGAATGCATAGATACGATTTAAGGTATATTGTGATTAAAGTTAAATTGAAATGGTTTAGTTCTGCATGTATGATTATTTTATGATTCTCTGATTTGCTATAAATTATACCAGTCCTGATTGCATTGCCTGAGGGGGCTGCTATTATTCCCAAGTTTCCTTAACACGCTATTCTACATGCATGTCCTCTCCCATGTCTAGAAAGTCTTTCCCTATTTGTCCACCTGCAAACTTCTAATCACCCTTCAGGATCCTGCTCAATCAGCTCTTTCTTTGTGATCCCTGCCCCAGAAAAGTTATTCCTTTTCCGATTTGTGCTGCCACTTACTTTGAATGTACCCTGAACTCAGCACTTGCCATATTAATTTACGAGTCTCCTTCCTGATTCGACTAGGAGATCCTAGCACTCAGACTGCACTTGGATGTCCAGAACATTATAAATTTTGCATGAATGAAATGCTGTATATTTGCAGTAAAAAAAATGGTAGAAAACAACGCTGTTGCAAATGTGTAGCATTTCAGCTCTAGTATTAATTTAATGTTTGTTTAGGAAGGTAGAGCAGAAAAGCTCACCACATACATATACACATAAATAAGCCATGTGTAGGCCGCAGATGGAGAATATGGGGGTTTCTAGAGGACGACTCCACCCTTCTCCAGCACTTGTGCTGTGGAGTTGCAAAGATCAAGGTAGCATGAGGGCCTAGGGAACAAACAGGTCTTTGTTTCCAAAAAAGCCTAATATTATTGGATGCAGCAAGAGCTGCCTTTCTTACATATATATTTTCACAAGTTGGACAGTCTATAGGCTGGAGAATGTTGCTTTAATATCCTAAGTATGGCATTACAAACAAAAGGATATTGTGTATCCTGTTTATCCTTTGTATATCCTTTTATGAGTTGTTTTTCTCATAAAAGTTAAGTGTCCAGCCTTATAAGAAAAAGATTGATTGCCTATGTATAGCCAGCTTTGGAAAAATCCAGGTTATCTGTATCTATCTGTGATACTTTGCATTTGAAGGTATCATTATCACCAGGATGTAGCAGGAAATCAACAGGTGATTTGTTTTTCTTTCCGCCCCAAGTGCATGTGCTGCCTTTCTTTGAGGTAGTGACTGTGAGTGCTGTTTATTTACATATGTATAAATAAACATGTAAATATATGTCCGTCAGTCTATTTCCTTTATTAACCTAAACTAGAAGGCTTTGTCTGTAGTAGGGTTTTGAGATGTTTTTTTTAGAGTGTAGTAATATATTTATTAACTTTTCTTCCAAATATCATATTTGCTTGCTGCAAAATAATTTCAACAGTACTGAAACACAAAATAAGGACTTAAATTCTCTCTTCACCTTTAAATGTAACCAGTTTGGTGTGTGGCCTGCCTGTCAGACTTTTGTCTTATGCACTTATATAAACAGAATTAATTTGTGCTACTGAAGGGATCATCCTCTGCATATAATTCTCTACCTTGTTTTTTTACTAAGCAATCGTTGTGATCATCTTTCCAAGTCAGTATCGATAAATATGCCTCTTTTGATTTACCACATAGTGTTTCAAATGTATAATATGATGAGTGCACCATTACACTCATGTAGTTTACCAAGCTTTATGGACATTTGTTTCCACTTTTTTCTTTTATAAACAACGCTGTCTTTATGGGGTTTTGTCAGTACTTCTGTGGAATAAATTCCCCAAAATAGAATTATGGAATCAAAAGCACACTTATATTTAAGTGTTATAGATACTATCAAATTGCCCATAAAAATGTTTCATCAACCTAAGCTCCCAACCAAACTGAATGAATGTGCCTATTTTCCTACCACTTTATGAATATTGTATGTAATCAGTCTTTTTTATTTTGACAATGCATTGGTATCTCGTTGTTTAAATTTGCAGTTCTTCAATTAAGAGTGAAGTTGAGCTCTTTTTTTTTTAATCTTTATTGACCGTTTGTATTTCTGGGTGGAGAATTATCTTTTAATGGTCTTTGCTCATTTTTGTGTTGGGTTGTTTTATCTTGTTGAAGATATTGTGAAAAAGTGATAATCATTGGTATTCAGGATTGATAAAAATTGTGTTTTGCTATGGGACATTTTTATCTTCTTTGTATTCTTTTTCTTTTTAAATCACTTCAGTGTTCGGTTATCCCAGTAGGGTTTAAATTTGTTGTGTGTTTGTGGGGTGGGAGTTTTGTGTGGGAGGAGCTTCTCCCACACAAAATGCTTCTCTGCCCTCACAAGACAGGGGTATCCGAGGGGATGGGGAGCAGGAGTAGGACTTTTAAAATAATCTTTTTTGGTCACTCATGCAATGGAATTAAATGAAAGTGTCACAAGAGTAACTGAAATGCTCCTCCTTCTCACCACAGTTCTTTTCCTGTATGTCTTTCAGTCCCTTTGTTCAAATGAATTTCTTGCACTTACTCTTAATAATATTTAAACAGTCTTAGACTCAAAACATCAAGGATGGAACCATTTAAATGACGTCCTTTGGGATTCTGTTTCCAGCTCTAGTCAACACAGATCCATTTCCTTCCGGAACACCTGGGTGGTGATCGTTTTGCCCAGCATGCCCATTGTGCCGTAAGGGGCCACTTAGGATTGCCAAGCTCGGAGCATCTACAAAGCTCTATATAAGTAGTAATTATTGTAATTGTTCTCTGACATCCTTAAACTTCAAGCCAAATTCCTAGGAGCTAATGCAGTACAGGGGAAAAATTAAAGCTCTGTGACATCATCCCCATAATAAAGAGGAGTCACTGGACTGTGATGCTCATTTGTTTTCCTGAGGACGTCAAGAGAGGATCGTATCACTTTGGCTGGTGGAGAGATGAAAAATTGGGGTCTTGTCTCCTTTTGAATCAATGAAGGGTTTTTCCTAATCATAACAGAATATTGGTTTTGGTGAAATCCCTCACTTGGGAGCCCTTCTTTTGCCAAGAACAAAGGCCTCTGATGACATTTGAGCCAATTGGAATCGTATCCGGCTGCATATGTAGCTCTGGACACCCCACTTCTTCTGCGATACTTATTATTCTCTCTTAAGGAAAATCTGAAGATTTTCCAACCCAGAACCTCGATGGGGGGTCAAACCTGCTGCAGGTGTGGCTGTGGCAGATGTCATGGCTGTGCCAACAATCGCAGCAGGAGTGTTGACTCTCGGAATCGGTGTCCTGACTCCCGGAATAGATATGGAAATTCCAGAAACAGGTACTATGACCGGGATCTTGAGGTAAGTCCTTGCTAGGGGAATCCTTCTGAGTCGTTGATTTGTCCAATGTCTCTTTAATAACGTTTAAGTTTGAGGCACAGGATTGTGAGTCAGTATCTATTACTAGTAAGCAAGGCTAATGCCATTCTAGTCTCATATATTTGAAAGTATTCTGGGCACTATTTATGAATATACTCACTTAGATACCTTTTTTCCTGAGTGTTAAACAGGTTTTTTTGTTTGTTTGTTTGTTTTGGGAGGAGGTATGTGAGGTTGCAAGTGGTTAGAATTTAACTAACAAATTAAATGCCAGTGCAGGTAGTTCCTGCTGGGTACTGTCCGCTGAGACTTAGTCCTCACTTCTCTAGGCTTTTCAGAACTTCTAATGCTGGAAAAGAACCAAGCTATGTACTTCATGTTGTCTCAAACGCCACTTTCTTTGGACTAGGCTCATGTGCAGCATACCAAGTTCTTATTTGAATCAGATGTTAGTAAATCACGTAAAGGTGCATTGAGAAGTGGAATGATTAGTTTAAGATTCCAAATTGATAGCTCAGAATTGCATTTTGATTTGACAGAGATGTTGTCTTTAAATTGACAGGTGAATCAAGGTCTTAAGCTCAATGGTTATTCACTATCCCCTGTCCTTGTTTGTAAAAGGAAGTGTGTTGTTTTAGTATTAAATCTTCTGTGCTACTTTGTAAAATGTGGGGTAGCCATCAGCACGAGTCTAAGCTCCCTCTGATGCTTATTTATTTCTCTCTTCCCCACCGGTAATATTATACATTTGTTTTATTTTGCACATGATAGCTTTGGAGCTATTAGAATGTGTAAAATGTATGTCAGACGAGTTTTATCGTGTGGTTTGGGAAAGGCATGGTCTATGTCCTTCTGATCTGTTGCTTTATCTCAGGGTACTGATTAGAGTGTAACCCATAATTTAATGAAATAGGAAATAGAGTTAAATATATGTATGCGTGTGTGTTTGTATATCTGTATATGTGCGTGTGGGTGCGCGCATGTGTGTATGTTATACGCACACACTTTTGAATCTAAATGCTGAAGTGACAGTTGAAGGTGGAATAAAACGTTTGAAGTTGGCAGTTTGCTGACCGTATCAGTCAGATAAACCCTCTTAGCTGTTTCTGGACTGGAGGGAAGGGATGTAAACACATGTTAATTCTGTGTTTATTCCTATGACTATTGATTTTACTGTCATTTCTTCTTAGCAGAGCTTTGATTTCTCTTTGCCATGATCGCTAATGATTTTCTCTTTCGGAAGCTTTAGTCAAACACCATCTATAGAGCAGTCAAAAACTCACTATGCCTACATTTGTGTCCTTTGCTAATTATTGGTTAATTGCCGCTACCAAGGGATATATTTAATGACTTCCAACCAGCAACAAGAAAGAAAATGTCCCCAAGCACATGGGGGAAAACTAAAATTTGTGACTGGAGGACAAACAGATCTCACTAAACTTAAAGGCTTAGAGCCTTCAGGCGATGAATGGTAATGGGAGATGGCTGTGATTTTGATGAATGCAGACTGAATTTACATCTCCAGGGCAACCTGGGTCACCTCAGTAGACACTGGACCTCTCTAACCTAATGCCCTTTTGACTTTGAAGGAAAATCTTAGCAACCTGAACATTATTCATTAACATGCTGTTCACCAAGATGATCCAAGTGAGAGGCCTAACTAATGAGGAACTTTTACCCTATTTGATTTTGTTTTATTAGAATCTAAAATGAAGAGTTACCAACTTAGAAAATGAGGGAAGTAGGGACGTTTTTGATGTTGATGCTAAAAGTCCTGCTTTAAAGCATCTCCCTGTTGGTGATGGTATCATTCAAACCAGTGCAGATTCTTTGCCTTTATTTATCCTATAATCTTTGCCTAAAATAAGTAAGCAGAATATCAAAACACATCTAAGAATTAACTTCTGTGTGTTTCACAATTAAGTATGTTCAACCACAATGTATATGTTGAATCAAAATATTGAATTTTTTGCAGGTATTTTCAAAAATGACAATATACATTACTTTCAGTTTTGAAATATACATTTAAAAACTCCTCTTTGGTTTTCTATTTTATTCTAAAACTGCAATAATCCAAACGGGCTATAGTAATACTCGTAAGTATCTTTTGAATGCAAAAAAAATTAAGCCTGATCAACATCTATTTGTCTTTAAAACTTTGATGAAATATTATCTTATTTGTGAAGTTTCCCTGGATTCCCAGTTGGTATTGTCCAACTTCTCTCATGTTCTTGTGGAATTTTATAGCGTCCCAAGTAATTTTTTGTGTTATCATTCAGAAATTATATCTCTTTTCCACTAGACTTCCCTAGGACAGGGTATTACATTTTATTTATACTTAATGCAGGCATATAGGGGACACTCAATACATGTAATTGCAATGATAGAAACATGAATTATAAAGCACTGAATGTAGCCAAAAGACCAGAGCTCTGACTTCAGGTCTTTTTTAGACCACCTGGGTGGTCTTGGGTAAGTTATTTATCTTTCCTGGGCTTCAGTTTTATATTTGTAAATTAGGGGATGGGAATTGAATTATATAGTGCTGTGTGGAGCTGTAGGGATCCTCTGTGGTGCCTCGGCTGCAACAGGAAAAAAGGGATGAATGGAAAGCTGGATGAGAGAGGAACTCAAGCTTGCAAGTTTCATGCCATGTCTTCACTCGGAGAAGAATACTTGTTTCTGTTTTCTACTTATGGCTGAATCTGTGTACAAATTCTTTTGGAAAAAAGAGGGGTTTTTAAAAATTTTTAAATAGAGTAAGGTTTTTTATCGATAAAAAATGTTTATATTTGACATAACATTTAAATATTTTTAAAAATTAAATTTATTGGGGTAACATTGGTTAATAAAATTATATAGATTTTAAGTCTACATTTCTACAATACTTCATCTATATACTACATTGTGTGTTCACCTTCTAGCACCATATATTTGACCCCCTTTACCCTCTATAACACCCCCCTCTACTCTATGGTAGCCACTAAACTGTTGTCTGTGTTTGTAAGTTTTTGTTTGTTTTCTTCATTTGTTCCTTTTAACTTTATATCCCACATATGAGTGGAATCATCTGGTTCTCAACCTTTTCTGTCTGACTTATTTCACTTAGCATAATAATCTCAAGATCCATCCACGTTGTTGCAAATGGCAGTATTTCATTTTTTCTTATGGCAGAGTCGTATTCCATTATATAATATATGAACCACATCTTCTTTATCCAGTCATCTGTCTGACACTTTAGTTCTTTCCATGTCTTGGCCACGATGAATAATACTGCATTGAACATAGGGGTACATTTATCTTTACAGATAAATGTTTTCAGATTTTTTGAGTGGGATACCCAGAAGAGGTGTTGCTGGGTCATATGGTAATTCTATTCTTAATTTGAAAAAGAAAATGTTTTACTGCTGAAAAAATTCATGAAAACAACTGGACTAAATTCCATATAATGTTCTTCCATCTCTAATAACACTTTTATTAATTCATCTCATTATCATCTTGCCTTTTAAAAGAAACTCTGTCACATCGCTCTCATTAACTCATTATTTATATGCCCCTTCCACACCACAATACAGATTTTTTCCTAGTCAACCTGTCTATTACATCTTGTAGTTACTCTTTAAACCTGAATAAACTGCTTGTCCCTATTGAATTTTCTTTTCTTTCTTTTTTTTTGGTAAATTTTTTTGTAGAATTACTCTTCAATTTAATGCATTGTTTTGGTTTGTATTAATATTTTTCTGAGCATTAGCAACCTCTAATATGTAGTTTCATCTATACACCTAACGAGGATATTCTTGATTACTTCTTTCTGGTCATTTATAAAGTCACTGAGTAGAATGAAATTCACGTTGGAATTATTGGAGGGAATAGTTGAATAAGTTGATATTCTGACCTTCCTGTATTATTAGCTGATCTTACATTAAGTTGTCTTTTCTACCATATTTTTTAAAAACAATAAATGAAATAGCAAATATTTTCAAGGTTGTGAGTAAATATTTATTAACTCTCATCGGAAGTAATAAATGGAGCATCGCATATTTCACAGCATAAGCAGTAATGAAGGAATAAGTAGATAGGTTATAGGATAAAAGGAAAGAAGTACTAGAAGGTCAAAGTACACAAAATAGAGGAAGGGATTCAGATACCCATGTGCTCAACATTCATTCAGAGCTCACTAAAAATCCCTAGTGCTTCTGCAATTTTAATGCTAACATTCTGCCAGTGGCGTATCCTTTGTTCCTTATGTTTTGTTTATTTATTAATTTCATGTTTGCTAATGAGGTACCTTGGGAGTTTCTCCTTTCAGCAAAAATAGAAGGGAATGAAAAGGGAATTGTTGGAGGTACACTGACTAACTCATTCACACAAAGTACCAACTTACCCCAAAACAAATTTAAGAGAAATGATAAACTAATTTTATTTAAGACTAAAGTATAAGATACAGTGTATCAGTTACATTTGATATTATGTTGTGCTAGCTTATAATTAAGAAAGGTATCAGAATCAAGGTGATAGTTGAACACATGAGAAGATGTTATAAATTAACCAAAGTAGAATGTGTTTTGTTAGAGAGAATGGCACAGAAAGAAGCCTTAGGAGGTAGAATTATTTTCAGGAATAAGTGTGGGGTGAGATTCAATCTTTAAATATAGACAGAGATATTGTAAGGTCTTGAGCAAAGAAGTATTCAGGATGAAGGAGATATCTCAGAGGTAGTGGCATTGAGATTCCTGGTGTGATGGGAGGGCGGGGTATAGTAAAATATAAAGCTCTGAATATAGATGGGGACTAGAGTCTCAGAAACTGCCGAAAAGGCTATTGAAGCTGTATGGGTTTGTATTAAAATAGAGGCTGTTGGATATGCTGAAGTCAAGAAATCTAATGATAGATTACACACGAGCAAAAGTGGATAGAATGAAAAGATTTTAAGGTTTTTCGTTTAGGAGGCTAGAAAAATGGTGTTCCTGGTGACAAATGAAATTCTTCAGAAAGAGAGACTGCTTGCAAGGAAAGATTGATTTTTTTCCTTTTTAGGAAAGGTTGAATTTGAAGTAGTAACTTGAAAACTAGGAAGAAAATGTTAGAATAACAGGGAGAACAGTATAGAGAAATAGATTTGGGATAGCATCAGAGCAAATTTGAAGCTGAAAATTTTCAAATTTTTTTCTTTTCATTTGCCAGCAAAATCTGACCTGAACTCTTACAAAGCAATTTACTCTCTTTATCCCACTTAGAGGGAAATATCATATATTTTTGCTGCAGAAATATTACTGTAGTATGGTATATACACGTATTACCTTTCCAAAATCTGAAGATTCTTACTTTTATCCTGTAATTGACCTACTAAAATACTTTGGGCTCCAAAGGACTTTCCTAAGGGATTGTGGACCTGTAGAAAGTTTAGAGAAAGAATGCCAGTCACACCTTACAGAATCGTACACAATAGGAAGTCATCTGTAAGTGCTGAATACACAATAAGAGACTTATAATGAGCGAATAAACTTGAAAAGAGACATAATAATTCACTGAAGTAGAAAGTACAAAATCAAAGAGGGAATTCGAGGAATAATTAAGTTGACAAGGAGAGTGGATTTGACAAAAAGAAGGATGTGGTTGATTGAATTCATACCGTTCTTGAAGTTTATGGGACTGGAGGAAAATGGGTACTGGGAACCGGAGAAGGAGCCTGGGGTTTATTTAGAGGATGGAAGAGAGACGAAGACTGGAAGGGGAAGGTTAGAGGCCGCTACCTCTTTGGCAGAGGGAAGGGTTACTCCTTACAACAGGACACACTAGGCAGTTGTAGAAGCAGAAAAGAGACAGGAGAAAGGACAATATTAAATGTGCTGCAGAATGAGGGCATCATTTGGGAGTCAAACTGGTTGAGAGGCAGACCTTGAACACAAGTGGACCACAGCGTGGGAGAGGAGGAGAGACACAGGTTCTCACACTAAGAGGAAGTATCAGAATGGGAAGTTGACACAGGAGTTTCACTTTTCTTTGTAGAGAAAGAAGTAACGTTACTACTCCCCAAAAATGGATCTGGAGGAGAAGTGATGGTTGAGAAGAGTGTGGTTTTGGAGTAACCACTGACGAAAGTATGGTAGGGAAGTCAAGAGCAACCTGATGGCTGTTGAAAAGGACAGAATGAGTTAAACACCATAAATGTACAGTCCAGATGTGCACAAAGTCCTTTTTGGCCACAACTCTCTTGTTAGTCAATGCGATCTAAAATTTCCCCATACACTAAAATGGGATATCTGTTCACTCTCCCAGCAGATATGTAGATGTGGCACATGAAATGATGCACTATGATCATTTGCCAGTACTTTTCCCAATAATCATCAAGTAGTTATCTCAGACAGCCTGCCACATTGCAATAGGCTCCTAATTGTCTCCCTGCCCTGCCTCTGTTGTACTCTTACCCTCTACACTTCTTTCGCATGGAGCAGGAGAGTCATCTTTCCAAGGCATACATCAGATCCTACTACTTCTCTGCCTGTCACTCTCCAGTGGCTTCTCATCACTCTTAGAAGAGAAATCTCCTGTCTTTACACGAGTTTACAGGCCCTTCGTGAACCGGCCCCTGCCCCTACCTAACTCACCACCTGCCCCCTGCCCTGCCCCAGCCACACTGGAGCAGTTGTTAGAACAGCCAACTCTTTCTTGCTGTGAGTATTTGGCACTGCCTGTTTGCTGGCCTGGAATGCACTTCCCCAGTCCTCACGGGACTGATTCCTTCGTGTCTTTCACATCTTAGCTTAAATGTCACCTCTTCAGAAAGGCCACTCAGTCATGATCACTTCACCTACATGAATTATTTGCACAGTACATATTATTCTATGTGTCCCTGCTTCTTTCTGTGCTTGTTTATTGTTTGTCTTTCTCCCCTACAATGTAAACTCCAGGAAGCAGAGATTTTTGTCTCTTGTTCACTGCTGTATCCCTATTCCTAGTACAATGTCTGCCACATACGAGGTGCTCAATAAATATTTGTTGAATGAACAAATAAATATTGTCCTGTACCTTTTACTTGCCATTTAATTTTCTTGACTATTTTATTTCTCAATGACTACTTAATACTTAGGTATGCAGTAGTTTGTTCAATTTTCTTAATTTGGTTTGATTTATTAATTTCAGTTTGACACAATGAGTACAGAACATTGCTTCCCTTTTCTACAGTTTGGTAACTGTTGGGATTAACTATCCCTGCAATGTTTCCTAAGCAGTCGACTCCAAAACCTGCTTGTTCCCTTGTGCCACACACAACCTTCCCATACACTGTCCCACTTAATGTCATTAAAAGAAAAAAAAATCTTACATAACAGAAAGTCAATATTTTGGGTTAGGAACCAGTTTTGTAACAGCTTAGGTAACTCTACCTCAAGGCCCACAGAGCCTCCCATGTGGAGATAGAAGCTGACACTGCTGTTTGGGGAAGGTCCTCAGGCTGCCGGGCCCAGCCCTGGACTTTTCCTCAGGGAGGGGTGCTTCCCTTGGTCCCCGAGGTGTAGTTGCTCCTCTCCAAGCTGTCCAACAACAGCCTGGTAACCACAGTGCCCTATCACACATACCCAGAGAAACTGAACTGAGTGAAAGGCAACCATAGATAAAGAGTAAAAATATATAAATAAAATAATTCTGCATGACTCAAAAGATGAATCTAGATGGCGAAACCAAAACGCAAGTATATAATCATAAAAATGAAATAGGACAGGTCTATTGAGACCACCTTCCTCAGAATGATTGACAGCTTTGCTGGGCTCTCACAGTGTAATTAATATGTGTCACTCCTAAAGGAACATATTACTTGCCTATACCACGAAGCCTCTTTTTATTCAGCATTATGCAATCATTAATTAGCTCAAACACAAGCCCCTGAGTTGGTATCATTATCTTTGTTTTGCAAACAAGGCAAACAAAGCAAAGCAAGGGTATTGGTGCCCAGACTCCAAGCAGTGTGGCGCTGAGCTCAATAAAGAAGCCTGGAATTCCTCTCAGCCTGAACTTGGGTTTCCTGCACTGTTGAATCAATATATTATGTTATTGAAGACAGCCAAATGGAGGTGACTCAAATACATGTTGTTCTTCCAGTATTTCAGTCCCACCCTCGTGGTTTTCTACATGAAAGGAGACCGCTCTCTGCTTGGCATGGTTGGAGGCTGGACGAGAGGGACTAGAGAGAAGGGGGTTGTATAGCATGGTGAAATGGAAGGGAAAGGTATCATGTGATTTCTGGTCTTTAGAGAGAAGTTACCTGAACTTAGCTTTTTGAGGATGTCTCTTAAATCTGAAGGATTATGTTGGTCTCCAGGAAACAGGTCTGAACATGCAACTTGGCCTCCCTTTCCAGAACGTGTCTGGTAAATCCCATAAGCAAAATGCACACAAATCCTGCCCTTAAAGGAAGTATCTTAGTACCAGGAATGGCAGAACAAGAACTATGAAAAACAGAGAGAACACATGTGTATCAATGTGCCGGTCTTCTTTGCAGGCGTGTCATACATACCTGCCTGATCCACTGAGAGGTAGTGCTGACTTGGTTTTGCTATTCACATTTTTACAGGATCTTCTCTGTAAATTATTCAGATAAACCCAAAAGCCTTTCTGCACCATGTGGGTAAAGAAGTACCTAGGGGGTTATTTCTGGAACATCACACCCCAAAAAGAGTCCTCTTAGGAGAGTGCTTGGCACACTCTCTTGAATGCAAGTTACTCTCCCAAGGAGTCTGTGCACCAATAGCCAACTGACAGTGTGGGTGGGTCAGCCTGGAAGTGAGGGGGCAGGCTTTGGGCTATTACAATTCTCCAAGCCTCTCCCGTTCCCAAAGCGAGTTTTGGAGCCCTATTAAGTACTTTTAATGCCAGGCACTCAAAAAAGAAAAAGACTCCTCTTTATTTACATGTCACAGACAAAAAGGATAGAATAAGCAAAAATAGATACTAGAGTAGACAAAAAAGATAGACTTTTGCCCCTTGTCTCTTTATCTTTGGTCTGATTTAAGGAGAAGTTTAATAGTAACTCTCAAAACATTTCTTTCACCAGATTTCTTTCAATAAAAAGTTCACTGATTCAGGATATTTTTAAGCAAAACATATTTACTCTTTGAACACTGCGCATGTCAGTATGGCTCTAGCTTTTCTTTTGCAGGGAAAGAAAAAGATCATAGTATTCTATGAAAAATTTTGCAACTGTAAGCTGATACCTGCTTTACATCTTTAATCACAAATAGAATTTGAAAAAAATCTTTCAAGTATTTTCCTTCCTAGAGTTATTAGAATAGGAATTGATTTTGTTGAATTATTTTCTTTTTAAGTTGAATCGGAGATTCTCATTAACACTAAAGGTATGTTTCTGTGGCAATATAAATTATTTAAATATTTTGGAAAACTGGATGTCTATTGCTGAATTGCAAGACTTAGCTGTCTGGAATTTTGGAAAGTGAGTTGTTCTAGATGGTTGAGTTTTATAGATGACTTGGTGTCTATCTTGTAGGTTAGAAATTTTTACTGCTTTGAATAAAAACTATCCAAACATATGTTTACTCATTTTCCTGTTTTTTTTTTTTAAGATTGTATTGGGGAAGGACTTTATTGGGGAACAGTGTGTACTTCCAGGACTTTTTTTCCAAGTCAAGTTGTTGTCCTTTCAATCTTAGTTGTGGAGCATGCACGTTCAGCTTCAAGTTGTTGCCCTTTCAGTCTTAGTTGTGGAGGGCGCAGCTCAGCTCCAGGTCCAGTTGCCATTACTAGTTGCAGGGGGCACAGTACCATCCCTTGTGGGAGCCGAACCGGCAACCTTGTGGTTGAGAGGACACGCTCCAACCAACTGAGCCATCCGGGAGGCAGCTCAGCTCAAGGTGCCATGTTCAATCTTAGTTGCAGGGGGCGCTGCCCACCATCCCTTGCAGGACTCGAAATAGCGAACTGGCAACCTTGTGGTTGAGAGCCCACTAGCCCATGTGGGAATCGAACTGGCAGACTTCGGAGCTCTAACCGCCTGAGCCACTGGGCCGGCTCTCATTTTCCTGTTTTTTAAAGTAGAACATGCTCAACATAATTTAGCTTCTTGATGAAGCATGATTATTATGGATAATAGCTTTTTTACAGTAATGTTCTGAGAGCTTATTGAAGTATATGTTCTATCTGCTGTTGCAGTAAATTATCATTTCCATATTATTCTTAATAGTTTTTTCTAAAAGTTTCCTTCTCATTACCTGTTATTTGTTACTTTTGTTACTGGGTACTTTAAAAAAAGATTTTAAAATGTATAAAATATTTCAATTAGTTATGTGTTTGGAAATTAGCTAAAAATGCTCATTCGAATGTTGTATAAAGGAAGAGTAAATGGGCTTGAAATTAGGCCAAAAGTACCCTCTAATCCAAAATATTCTTACTTTTAAAAAGTTTTATTATAAAAATGGAAAAACATACACAAAAGGAGAGAGAGTAGAGTAATGGGCCCCTGTACCATTCCGAGTGCACTTACACATCATCCAGTTTCAACAATTGCCAACTTCTGGGCAATCTTGTTTCCTCTATAACTCCTCTGCTCACTCACCTTGCAACTGAATTAAAAGATAATCCCCAAATCAATATGAACTCATGTTTAGCTTAATATAGATACAGATGGGCACATATGGAAATATTTAGATATATTTGTGTATATTCCAGTAATTTTATTTCTTTGTCAGCTGAGAGCACTTAGAAGCAAGGCCACCCTAGTAGCAACGAGCATACCTAGAACCGAGATCTTGGCTTCTAATGTCATTCTCCAATGAAATGAACCCGGGCTCCTTGGAAAAATAGCTAATTTTAAGACTGGATACAAAATATACAAGATGAGCCTGAACTGGAACAATTTGAGCTACAAAAACAAAGAAGCATTGTATTATAACTCAATATGTAAAATAAATATCCTTGAATCCATACTGATAGAAATAAATGATTGAATTGATAGATAGATAGGCAGATAGATAGACAGACAGACAGATAGACAGAAAAAATCTCCTATACAGAAGAATTTCAAATAATTTCTATAGATACTTATGCTCCCTTAAGGTTGGGGAGCAGAACACCCCCAATTCCTTAAGTGTGAGCTCCACATAGTGATTTCCTCCTGATGAGTACAGTATGGAAAGGGGATAAAAAGAATAACTTTACAGTGGATCTATTTGATAAACACTACCAAGGTCAACAACAACAGCCATAAATCATGTTGATAGTATGTGATATAATGTGATGAAAATCATATTGGCCTCTGTGGTCTTCTTCCCCAAAACCCATAACCCCAGTCTAATCATGAGAACAGGAAAAAAATTCCAACATAGGGTCAGTCTACAAAATATCCGACTGTACTCCTCAAAACTGTCAAGGTCATCAACACCAATGAAAGTCTAAGAAATGCTCACAGCTAAGAGGACTCTAAGGAGGCATGACAATTAAATGTAATGTGGTGTCCTGGAGGGAGCCCAGAACAGAGAAAGAGCATTAAGTAATCTGAAGCTGAATAAAATGTGCACTTTAACTATGATAATATATCAATATTGATTCATTAATTGTAATGAAAGTACCATACTAATGTAAGATGTTAATAATAAGTAAAATTGAGCATAACAAATATGGAAAAATCTTACTATCATCTCAGTTTTTCTGTAAATCTAAAACTTTTTGAAAATGTAAAGTCTAATATAAATTTAAACTACAAAAAGCCAATCCCAGACTTATCATTTCTTCCATAGAAACATCAGTATGTATTGCTAATAAACTAGAAAATAAAAACTATAACCACAATATCATTATCACGCTAAAGAAATAATTGATAATTTCTTAATATTATCAAATATCTAGTGTTCTAATTTCTCTGATTATCTCAAATGCATTTTTACAATTGGTTCGTTTGAATTGGGATCAAAATGAAATCTGCACATTGCATTTGGTTAGTATGTCTCATGAGCCTTTTTAAATCTTCCCTCTTTTTTGTCCTTTGCCATTTGTTTGTTGAAGAAACTAGGTTATTTTTCTATAGCATTTTCCACATTCAGGATTTGATTGGTTTATCCTCATGGTATCCCTTAACACTTTCCTCCATTCCTAGTACTTCCTGGTAAATATAAACTGATTAGATCTTCATTAGATTATTTTTGGCAAGAACATTTCACAGGAGGTGTTTTATATATATTTGCTTTATACGTTACACTATTGCAGCATATCTCTTTTTTATGTAAAGACTTATATTATCATCCTAACCTATCTTTATAATGCCTTTTACCTGTTTTAGTAGCTATTGATCACTATTGCCTAGATCCATTAACTTATTTCATTTATTGGCTGGCATTTTTCTATTAGAAGAACTTTCCCACATCAGCTATTTTGTTCCTCTGAAAAATAGTTCATAAGAAAGGTAGGATAAATGCTGATTCCCCCCTTCCCTTTATTTACCACTTTCAGAATAATGATTTGTTACTTTAGAAACTTCCAAGTGAAGTGTGGCCAGCTACTTTCATATTTATTGTCTGTGCAGTGATTGCAACTATGTAAAAATTATGCTAAATTAAAATTAAAACTGAAAAACAAGGATGTATTAGGCTTAAACCACACCAGTGGATGTTTTATCTTTAAAAATGTAAATTATAATATTGTTAAGAAAGTCAATTCCAGAAGAGGGGAGTAGCAGGAAGAGGATTACATTTCCAGCAAAAGTGACCATCACTGGCAGATTTAAGCACAAGCAAGAGAGAAGAAAGATGGCTGAAAGGAGGACAGAACCAGGTGATGGATACAGCAGAAGAGAATTTTTAAAAAGAGGGGAAAACAGGAAAAAAGGGAGAGAGAGAGAGGGAGAGAGAGAGAGAGAGACAGAGAGACAGAGAGACAGAGAGACAGAGAGACAGAGATTGTTATTAACAGTATCCTGTGGACCAATAATGTTAATTGCCGACCTGGACAATCTCTGTTTTGCCATCCCTTTCTTGGATTCCTTATTTACTCTGACTGCTAACTAAAAATTACCAGAATAAGACTGAGTCCTCTTTCTTGACTTTTTTCTTTTACTTCTGTAGTACATAAGATAATTTTCTGGACATGAAATTTCAAAACACATGTTGGTCTGTTGTCATCTTCTGCACCAACCAGGATATAGGCTTCTCCTACATAAACTGGGATAAACCTGTATTTACTTATTCACTGAGAAATCCAATTTAGGAGGAGTTTATATATGATTATATCTATATAAGAGCACTGCAGGCATAGAAAAGATGGAGAGTATTATTACATTTGCCAAACTAAACATGACTCAGAAGCAAACATGGAGAAGGACTGAAAATTTGGGGGCAAAAAAGAAAGACAAAAGAAACTGTATTGCTCTTCATTAAGTAATGTAAGTAGTATATCTGTGGTCATGTTTTAAAAAGTATACATTTAGATGTTGTCAGTTGTGACTGTTACACCTTTGCCAATGTGTTTTTAATATAAACTGTCTTGCTGTTAAAATATTGATAGATTACTAGGAATAGTTACAGTGTATAGTAACCAGCTAATTTTAATAATTGTACTATATGTTTCTCTTTTCATGTACTTTTATATTTAAGAAGGTGAAAGTTCTTTTAACAATATAACTGATTTTTGAAAGTCATAAATGTTTTACTTTTCATTTGGTATTTTGAATGCAGCTAAAAATTCTGAGTGAATTTATGTAAGAAGTAAAAAAGTATAGATTCAGTATCTTCCCCTAGACCTGGGCAAGAGTGACTCCACTTTTAAAAGGAGCTTCTCTTTGCCATCCGTCAGAGGGCAGGCCCTGCTCCCATGGTGGCTACCCCCCAGCTTGAGAGATCGCAGGGAGTGTTTTCTAAACTTGGACGTGCAAGCTTGGAGGCCAACTTGCAGACATGGGAGGCCACTTGTAGTGTAGAGTGGAGACAGGAGAAGAAGAGAATGGTGAAAAGCTGGGCTGGAGGTCATTTTGAAGGTGTATTTTTAAAGGCAAGAAATTAGAACATACTTTAATAGTTTGTTAGCTTGATTTATAACTGTGAAATATTTAAACATGTGATATGTGAGCCTCCATTTATATTCTTGTTCCCCTTTAGCCACCACTGTTGGGGCAAATTTAGGTAGATTTTTAAAACAAAACAAAAAAGTTTGAGCTCATCTGTTCTTGTTTCCTTTATTCTCTTAACCTTATTAATAAATGCTTTATCAGGTTATCTTTGAATTGAACCATGAATTACAACTAAAAGGCTCTACATAAAGATACATTCCATAAGCTTTTAGATTCTTAAAATAAAATCACCCCAAATGTTTTAAATGCCAGTTCTTCAAGGAGAATATTGACAAAGGGGGAAAAAATGGAAAAGCAATTAAATTATTAGCTATTGACACTTGCTTAGTTCTTTATGTGTTTAAGTCACAGAGGAAATATTCTTAGGGTAAAAAAAAATGTTCCCTGCTCTAAAGGAGCTTATGAAATGGATGAGAAGGCATGGAAAAATTTAAATAGAACACCAAATATGAAATCAGTGTTACCAGTAATACATGTTTTTAGAGAAGGATTTCGGTAAGCTTGGGTTATCCGGGAGACCTCCAGGCTGGGCTTTGACGTGTGTCAGAGTTGGATTGGCACAGACAGATGAGGTGATATCCTGGCAGGGAAAAGCCACATGGGCCAAGGTAAAGGTAAACACTGTGTGTGTTTGGGGAACTGGGGTCATACTAATTTGGTTAGAGCAGACAGTTTGTGTAGGTCCACAAAGGCAAATGGGCTTGTAAGATTTACAGTGCGGTCTGTTTAGGGGTTGAAAGTTTGGGCTTTGTCATGAAGACAGTGGATCATTGCTGAAGGTTTTCAAGATACAAATAGGATAAAATCTGTGATTTGGAAGGAATGAACAAACAGATATGTTCAGATGGATGGGCAGAGAGAGCTGAGAGGCAGGCAGACCACAAAGGTCCTGAGCTCATGGACCGGACCTGAGGCCAAGGATCTAATATTCTGAAAAGAAACATGTTTTCTCTTTCACAGAACTTACAACATTTTCTAATGGTTTTCAGGGATATGACCAGTTTCCACTGAGAACAAACGATTAGGGATGAAATACGATAGAACAATAGACAATGAGTATCCATGTAAGTAAGATAAAAAGTAATATACAGTTTTCACTTGCCACACTCATATTTCATGGGCTCCTAGCACTTTATGATGTGTACCTGTCTGCTTCTCTAAATGAAGAAAAGATAAGCACCACCTAACTCATCTGTTCCTGTTTTCTTAATCTTCTTAACCTATTAATAAATAGATCAAGTACATTTCCAAAATTCAACCAGTGGAATATCATTATATTAACCTTGTCTCTGCAGAGCATAGGAAAGTGTCTTTAGCCCCAGATAATGAGGACACTACTTCTTTATATAAAAATGTCACATGGGATGGGCAGGTAGCATAGGAAAGTGGAGGAAAGCCCTGGACCCTGGGAAGTCTGTCACCTTGTTCTCATGATGCTCCTTCCACTTAATGGTTCTAGGACCTGGGGCAGCTCATTTGTTCTTCTTGGACAGCCTCACTTAAGGAAATTCAATTCTATAAACTCCAAGGTCCATTTCAGCTCTGACGTTCATAATTATGTCAGTTAGATCTAACACCAAAAGAGCATTTGATAAAATGGATTTTGAATACACTTTGAGTCAGACTCTGACTGTTTCCGGGTGGTGGTGACGCCAAAGAGTGATGCAGCGATGGATTTATCTATGACTAATGAGTGGGAAACTTCATGAGGCGTTTTTTCTTTTTAAATATTGATTGTGAATTAAGGTTATTATGTTATTCAGTATGTGAAATTACATTTCGCGTTCCCCATGAATCACCATTAAAAATGGGTCAGCTTGTAGATGTGATTCAATGGACGATATTCCTTCTGTGAATTTTTTAGGGACGTCCCATGAGGGACTTGAAGTGAGACCAGTTTCTTATGTAGAACCACAAGGCTGACTGACAGTTTGGTGAATTGGTTAAAAGCATACATTCTGGAGTCACATCAACTCAGGGTCAAATTCGAGTTCTGCTACTTGACAGCTGTATGACCTTGGGCTAATTAATAAATGTTCCTGTGCTTTAGTTTACTCATCTGCCTTATTGGGTTGTGGGGATTGAGGGAATTTATTACATGTAAAGCACTTAGAACACCACACCCCACAAGTAAATTCAGTGAGTATTCTTATTAGATTTGGTAAAGTATTATTATTATTATTATTAGTTGGTTAGAGCGCAGTGCTTTTAGACAAGGCAAGAAAAATGACATTTAGTTAGATATTTAGGCATGTAGAGCAGTAGGCATAATTATGTAGACCAATATTTTTTCTTTAAGGTCAGTTCAGCCATTTTTGCAATACTTATAATTCTAAAGCCACAAAAATGACATAGTTTTGATCATTGTTTTATCCTATTTGCATTTTACTAAAGATAAATATATTTTGTCTGTCTGGGGCTCATGCTTCCTTTCAAGGAGGAATTGTTCTACAGTAAATTGAATTACAAGAAGAGGAGGTTTAGAGGCAAAAGTGAATGAAGGAAGTGGATCTTATGTTCACTTTGTACTTTCAGTATATAGTGAATAGTCATTTAAAAGGCGTTTACTGGGGAAAGTTCTGTGGCTCAAGGAACTAAGATTTCAAGCTCAGCTGAAGCAGTGAGTCAGTTTCTAAGACTAGTTCTATTCACGCGACTTCATATTAGGTAACAAATTAAGGTTAGTCTTCAACTCCTAGTTAATGAATTACCTCAGATTATCTCAAATTAAGCTTCATTTATTTGTTTTACAAAACTAGCAAAGCATCTCACTCTCAGTCATCCCTGGTGATCTGAGCTGTGACCAAATAACCAGAAAAGTAAAAAAGAGGAAGGGACGTGGACAATGGGTCTTTTTGTGTTCCCACCCCTTCCTTCAGACTCTTGCCGTACTGGTGAGCAATTTTCTGTCAAGACTTTCCTGAAGTCTCTCTCTGTTCCTCAGCTGAGAAGGAACCTTTTTATTATGGGGCTCATCAGAAGCAGGCGTGAGGGTTTTCTTCCTGTGTGAAGGATCTCAAACCATGAAAAGCTTCTTTCATGCTGTCTTCAGTTGATCCAGAGTAGGACACAAGACTGTTTAGAAGGGGTGCGCCAAGGAACCAGTTCCTTCCCCTCAGGGCAAGGGAAACTTAGCAGAGGTTCCTGTTCCTGTACAAAAGAGGAGGGCATGGCTGTTCTCCCTGGCAGAGAGCCTGACATCAGCACACGTGCCAGGACTGTGCCCCTGAGCTGGGATGTAGCTGTCTACCGTGTGAGCCACACTGTGGAGGGATCTCGATGGTTTCTACTTCTCCCTCAGGTTTAGATTGCAGGATAACCCTTCACATGCTGCCCTCTTAGATTTGATCTGTGCACCATGGAAGAGCCCCTCAATAATAACGGTACACAAAAATGAAAAAGAAAATAATGAGTGTGAATGTGTTTTCTTTCCTGTCAGGAAGAATGGAGCTATCCCATCTCTCCTTCTAAATCTTCAGTCCAATTACGTTTATAACCACACAAGCCAGTTAAACTATGGTTTGGGCTGAGACTGGTGACAGCTACAATCTAGAAACTAATACACATGCAGAATTCTGAAATCCTGTGCTGAAAGTACGTGCCATGTGCGGCGATGCCTGAAGGTTTGGGTTGTGCTTTTCACACATCTGCTAAGGACAATTTGACATTTGGCAGAGCACAAACCAATGGAAAGTGTGCCCACGTCAGATGTATTTTCCACCCAAACATACCATTCTTGTACCCAAACATAGATCATGTGTAAGCCTCCTACTTAGAATACCAACCACAGCTTTACTTTTGAACCATGCCTTTTCCAGCTTACTGTTAAGAGAGGCTTTTTCTGATTAGTATGACCTCTAATTAGATATAAATGCATGCCAAGAGAAACCTTGCCTAGATAATAGTTGATGCTCAATAAATGTTTGAATGAATGAATGAACACAAGTCTCATGGGCTCTCTGGATAGAGCATATACTTTAATCAAAAATCATTTCCACCACTTAAACATAGGTAGCCTTCATGATTTTTTATACATATTCTATGATTGTATGGTCACCCTCTTCTTCCTATTTTCAAAAAGCAAGGGGAGGGTGGCCGGTTAGCTCAGTGGGTTAGAGCGCAGTGCTTTAAAAACAAGGTCACCAGTTCAATCCCCACATGGGCCACTGTGAGCTGCACCCTCCACAACTAGATTGAAACAACTACATGACTTGGAGCTGATGGGTCCTGGAAAAACACACTTAAATAATAAATAAAAGTTTTTAAAAGGGGGAGGGCAGGTAGGAGAATAAAATGTACAGAGGAGCTACTTAAAAAAAAAAAAAAGCAAGGAGGCAGCCTAACAATAACATGTCGTATAGATTTCACTTTTTTCTATATGGATCTCATACTTCCTCCCCTTGTAATCTAGAAGCTAATTATTTTGTCATTGGTGCATTTCTCATGTCCAAGTGATCCCCTCAAGCTGAACCCCAACTCAGCCCCACTTTCTGTATTTTAAGGAGTGACATGAGTTTGAAAGGGTGGAATTCAATGCTTGAAAGCAGAAAATAACCTTATTCTTTGTCATCATTGTTCCTTCAAACACATTCTATGGGCTGTTTCTTTTCCATCCCTGGAGTTATCAGTCACTCTTAGAAAGTAAAAAGCTTTATGTCAGTGATTAAAATGTCTAGCTGAATGTAGTAGTTAAAACTCTAAATTTCATTCAAGTGGACATTGCCCAATTTGGGTGGGTTTTAGATGGGCAGCCTGCAGTGAGGGAGGGGGATACTTGGCATCTGTTCTTTTGCTCCCTCTTCCCAATTTCGTTCTTTCATCCTTCAGTCCCAGCTCACACTACTCACTTTTTGTGGGTTAGGCCCAGAAGGAGTGGGGCCTCAGGGAACAACAGGGCACGTACTTATGTTGAAGCTGTTCTCTGAATTAAGTGGATATTTATAGCTGCTTCTCTGCGGAGGCTTTTGTGTTTTTCTCTAAGGCTCCTTTGTTGGACATTTAACTCATTGTAATTTCAGGGATGGCCAATGCCTTGGGCTAACAGTTCATAACTTTACCCTTAGCTCTCAGGCAATTGAGTTCACCTCACACAGGCCCTATTAGAGTCCCACTGTCCCTCCTCTATAATGTCCCCCTTCGCCAGAGTCTCCTTCAAGACTGCTCCAGATTGGCTTTCTCCAGCAGGGTCCACATCTGTTCCATGGAAAACTCTCTCACATTCTTTGCCCCGATTGAAGTACCTTCCTCTTTCTCTTTGCCTCAACCTAATAATCTCAGTCCCTTGCTTTAGATCAAGCGTGAATCCAACATTGTCCTCTATGTCCCCCAACTTCCAAGGGACACACGTGAAGCTCTCCATAGTCCCCCTAAATGCCTCTCACTAGGCTTGAGAAGAGGGGAAGCCCTGTGTTCTCTCTTTCATGGGAGGAAGTGAGACTGGGGAAGAAAAATCCCACCCGCCAGCAGCCTTCTCCAAATGATCTCTCTTTCACAGCTTCTTTTACTTCAAATTTTCTTATACTGGCTTTGAGACATCGCCTTTGGAAGTCCTAGCATAGGTGGTGGTCCAGCACCTCACTTTGGAATGTGCAGGTACTTGGTACCTATCGGTTTATTCTCAGATTTTCAGGCTTAGCTGAAACTGAGCAGAAAGCATTTCATTTTTTTCCCAATTCAGGATCAATTAGATTACCAGTTTGTTATAAACAGTTATAATTCAAGAACAGCCATAGGGCAAGGTGTGGGGAAAGGGACGAGGAGCTTTCATGCCCTCTCCAAGCCTGCTATTCTCCTAGCATCTCCACATGTTCACCAGAAGGAGTGTTCAAGCCTTATAACAACTCTGGGAGGTAGACAAAATTATTACTGCTATTTTTCCAGATGAGAACGCTATGGATTAGACATCTCTCAGTTTGCTCAAGGTGACTCACAACTAAGTGTCAGAGTTGGGACTTGAACCTGTGTAGCTAAGCTACACGTGTGCTCCTGACCACTGCATGATGTTGCCTCACGTGCTATGATGGGGGAGGGGCATCCCCTCCATCCCCTCGGGAGTCAGGCAGACCTGGGATGAATTCTTGCCAGCTCTACTTGCCATGTAGCTTTGGAAAACTTACTCTTACTTACCTCTAGTTTCTTCCTCTGGAAAATGAGGATCATGCATTTGGGCTTTTGCATTCTTGTGTCATGCATCCAGGCAGATTTGGCCCTTTCTAGTCCTTCGTTACTTTCTTTCCTCCACGACGCTAGCCAAAGTCTCTTTACTTCAGGTACTCCGGATCCTGGAAGATCCATCCAGCATGAAGATATTAAGCTATGCTCTAGCTTAGCAAGCAAACTGAGGTGGCCTTTCTTCTCTATTTAGTGGGTGGTCCTCTCTCTAAAGGAGATAGGGAAGGTCTGCAAAGATATTTCTATATTTCCTGGCAAATGCAGGCCTTGATTAAGTTTTTCAGTTGTATATTCCTCTTCAAAGTAGTCCTGACACATTTTGCATGAGCAGCAGAGCTTTGGAAGTGTTCCAGCGGCCTGGCTGTAAGGCCACCATGTGGTACCTAGGACCTGGGCATAGAGGGTGCTGTGGTGCTTGTAAATGGAGAGACACCTACATGGCCACCTTCTTTTTCTTTAGTTAGCATGTAAACGTAGCACCATGAGTTTGGTATTAAATAGACCTGGATTCAAACCTCAGTTGTCTCACTTAATAACTTTGTAAAACAGGTTAATGATTTGATCTTTACTCTTCTCATTTATAAAATGGGACGATAATATTTACCTCTGAGGGCAGTTTTGGGGATTAAATATAATCAGGTCTTCTTTGAAATTAAAAGAGGCCTAGATCACTTCCATTTTAGCAAGTTCTACTATATTAGAACAAAAACAATGACCAAATGCCAAAATAGTGTTATAGAAAGAATGACACATTCTAAATGTGTTAACAAATTAGTGTTCTTTATACTAAAAATGGTAGTTTATATTTCATGAGATGTAGTTTTACAAGGAACAAAAATTCCTGTAATTGTCTCAGTGTACCTGGGTCTTAAACGGCATTTAGAAATACTGTCCAAGTTTGTATCTGAGGCCCCTCAGGAATGTGAGGCTTGGGCTGAATGCTCTCCCCCCAGCCCCTGTTAGAGACCTCAGACTCTGCTAAAGCTCCTAGTTCATAGGACATACTCCTGGACCTTAATTCCCACCCTCCCTTCTTTCCAGTTCCCTGTCTATAATTGCCCTAGAACAACTGAAAAAGACTCACATGGTGCTTTAATAGATTTGGCCGTAGTATTGTTCCAGGGCCCCATAACTTTTTTCACAAGTTCAGATTTTTTTTTACTTTCATTAGCTTCCTAGAGCTGGTGCAATAAGGAGACCAGACATAGTCTCACTTTATTATTATCCATCATCCATTTTTAAAAATGAAGAAATCATCCCCACACCATAAAATTCACTCTCTTAAAGTCTGCACTGGTTCTGTGTTTTTTAGTATATTTCCAAGGTTTTACAGTCATCACCACTATCTAATTCCAGAGCATTTTCATTACTGCTAAAAGAAACCCCATAGGTACTCCCCATTCCCTCTTTTCCCCAGTCAGTCCCTGGCAACCATGAATCTGCTTCTTGTCTCTATGGATTTGTCCATTCTGGATATAATGCTCTAAATGGAATCACGCAGTATGTGGTCTTTTGTTACTGACTTATTTCACTTTACATAATGTTCTCAAGGTTCTTCCATGCTGTAGCATGCATCAGTACTTCATTCCTTTTTATTGCCAAATAATACTCTGCTGTGTGGATATGCCACATTTAGTTTATCTATTCATCAGTCAATGAACATTGGATTGTTTCCACTTTTTGGCTATTAGAATAATGTTGCTGTGAACATTCGTGTACAAGCTTTTGTGTGGACATATGTTTCCTATTCTCTTGGATATATACCTAAGAGTACAATTGCTGAGTCATGTGGTAACTCTATGTTTAACCTTTTGAGGAACTACCAAACTGTTTTCCAAAGTGGCTGCACTTTTTACAATCCCACCAGCAATGTATAAAGGTTCTAATTTATCCATATCCTTGCCAACATTTATTGACATCATTTTGAGTATAGCCATTCTAGTGAGTCTGAAGTGGTATCTCACTGTGGTTTGGTTTGCATTTCCCTAATGACTAATGATGTTGAGCATCTTTTCATGTGCTTACTGGCCATTTATATATCTTCTTTGGGGAAATGTTTATTTAAGTCCTTTGCCCATTTTTATATTGGGTTGTTTGTAATTTTATTGTTGAATTGTAAGAGCTCTGGACACTAGACCCACATCAGATACCTGATTTGCAAATATTTTCTTGCAATCTATGGGTTGTCTTTTCACTTTCTTGATAGTGTTCTTAGAAGCACAAAAGTTGTTACTTTTGATGAAGTCAAATTTATCTCTTTTTGGGGAGGGGGAGTTCCTTGTACTTTACATGTTATAAGAAACCATTGCCAAATTCAGTCACAAAGATTTTCTCCTATGCTTTCTCTTAGTAAGAGTTTTACAGTCTTAGATCTTACACTTAACATTTTGGTCTTTGATACATTTGAGTTATTTTTTGTGTACAGAGAAAGGTAGGAGTCATCACTTTTTTTTTTTTTTTTTTTTTGCTAGAAATGAAATACAGTCCGTTTTCCCAGTGGCATGCTGTCCGGGAAGACATAATTGCAGAACTGATTGCCAGGACCTAAGAGACGTATAAAGCTCATCAGGCCTGCAGTCTGGTGGTTCTGATTAGGCGAAGTATGGCAGCTAAAGGTAGTGCAGGCCATGGGAGGGCCTGGCTGACCCTGTGGCCACACTAGGATTGCTCACTGCCTTCTGGAGTTATCAAGAGGATTTGGATATTAAAAGAAATTTGACTGCTACCACAGAGGTGAAAGTTTAGCCTAGAAATCTGTCCCCCTGACAAACTGAATTTATGAAGAGAATAATTACAAAATCTCTCCAGCTGATAATCCTACTTACCAGACAGTCGAATTAAATCGTGACTCATATGTCTGCAATACTCCCTGCTGATCTTTATGGTGATGAAGCCTCCAACCCTTCCTTTCTCTAACCTCATCTGCATCTCCTTCAGAAATAGCAAGAGGCAGAGGCCCAGCTTACTGTGGCCCCTACAGATCCTTTGCCTTCTCTGCTGGAGACCCTCCTTTTGGTCCTGAGTCACTCTCTACCCTTCTCCACCCTGCTCTGTGTCTTGCTTTGGCCTCCGGCTTCCTGATGGACCGATCAAAAGGGAGTCCTAGAAGTAGATCAGAGAGAGGAAGAGAGCTGAGGCAGGCATTGGTTCTCCGGGATCCGTCCCTGTCGGGTTGCTGCAGCCTGACCATGTCCTCTCAGCACAGCCCCTTCCTTCCATCTGTTGTCTTCGTATCTGCTCCCTCCTTGCCCTTCAGACCACCCGTCTGTCGCCCCAGAGTAGGGCGCCACTCTGCTGGGTTCTCTGCTTAGGGTCTCACAACCTGCAATCAAGACGTGGACTAGGACTATAGTGTCATCTAAGGCTCAGGTTCTCTTCCAAGTTCATGTGGTTTTGGCAGAATCCATTTCCTTGCAGCTGTAGAATTCATGGCAACTTGCTTCTTTAAGACCTCCATGAGAGACACTGTTTGATGCCTCAAGTCTCTGACCTCTTTTAAAGTGCTCACCTGATTGCGTCAGGTCTACCTAGGATATACTCTCCTTCTTGATAACTCAGAATCAGCTCATTAGGGAACTAATTACATCTGCAAAAGTCTCTTCACCGTTGCCTTGTAATGTACCTAATCATGGTAGTGATATCATCATATTCACAGGTCATGCCCACACTCAAAGAGAGTGGATACACAGCGCTGGTACACCAAGGGGCAGGAATTTTGGGGAGCCACCTTAGAATTCTTCCTACCACAAATATTTTGGGCAGAATGATCTTAATAGCATGCTTTTTTATTTGACTGTGTCACAAGACCGCAAATTGCTTCAAAACCGTAGGGAAAAACTTCAAATTAATTATTGTTTTAAATATAAAAAGCTTTAAAAAAAGCTTTAAATAATATCTATGAAAGACTATATAATTCCCTCTCTTTTTTCTTTTAGATTGAAAACAATAATTATTTGTAAATATTTTAGTTTGTTGCAGTTGATGTTGTTTAGAGTTGGTTTCAGTTCATTTTATTTAGGCTAGAAACAAGAACACAGAATTACCCTATGTAAGTGACACAGTTGAGTTTGCTAATTAATAGCTGGGGAAACAGGCTAACTGTCTAAACAGTGCATAGACTGAGGAACATGTAAAGAACTATGGGAAGATTTTATCTTCTGTGGAGAGACTAATGCCTCCAGCAGGCCATGAAAAGCCAGTCACAGGGAGTCCTTAATCTAATGAGCTCAGATTATAGTTGTCATTTCCCTCTCAGAATTCCACCCAGCCTTTTATTCAAATATATCCATAAAGTGGGTGTGGTGCAATGTAATACTATCAGTTTCTCAAAACAGCCAGGAGAATCCCTAGCTCACCCTGGTGTGAATGGAGGCTGTCTCCCCTATAAGAGCGTGAGCTTTGGGGGAACATCAGCTATGACAGAACCATCTTTAAACCAGATTGGTGCCTGGACTGAGGATTGCTAAAGGAATAAGGGCAGAAAGAAAATTCTACAGTTTAATTTATGAGGGGAACATCTCACAGGGTGGGGGTGGAGTGGGAGTTTATAAGAGGAACTAGTTGAAACCTAACGTAAGAACAGGGTGAGTAGATTAAAAAAAACAAAGAATGGCAATTTAAAGACGATTTCTTTTGGAAATTTTTAAAGTTCAAACAGTGAATATTTGCACTGGGAAGATGTGTTGGGCGCTGTGAACACATGCTCCACATTTATTTATATGCACCTTGTCAGTGACTAGTAGCTGAAATATGTTTATATGAATTTTTTCCAATGTGATATGGAAGGGCAGGGCCGACGAATGTGGGAGGAAAGTCAGGTGTTGGCAATTCTGCTTTCTTTTGCAGCTAGCCCCACCTCTGTGCTCTGCAGAGCCCCAGCCACAGAGTCAGGGGCAGGAATTTGTCATGGCGTCCCTGCCTTCCTGCTCCAGAGTATGCATTCACACAGGTAGAGAAAGAATGAGTGTGTGATGAAAGTTCCGGAAACTGGAATGACCCTGGGGGAACTTGGCTGAAGCAGTGGGAAGGAGAGCGTGCGCCACATTCTCGTGCCTTTCCCCACACCCTGTGAAAACCCTGTTGCTAGTGGTGAGCAGAGCACATGACCATTTTCCAATTTGTACTTTAAAAAATTGTGTCCGCAGACAATAGTTTAGTGGTTACCAGAGGGTAAGGGAGGTGGGGGGTAGGGGGTGGGAGATGAGGGTAAGGGGGATCAAATATATGGTGATGGAAGGAGAACTGACTCTGGGTGATGAACACACAATGGGATTTATAGATGATGTAATACAGAATTGTACACCTGAAACCTATATAACTTTACTAACCATTGTCACCCCAATAAATATAATTTTTAAAAAAATTGTGTCCTAATGAAATAGTACAATACCTTGAGTGAGTCTGGAAATAAATGAAACTGGCAGCTCTTCCTCTCACTTCTGTCTGATGTTAATTTAATGAAGTCTCCTCTTTCAAGAGGATTTCATTGGTTTGTTTAAAAACAAAACTACAGGCTTGCTATTTTTATTTTATTTATTATGATAATCACAAAGTGTAACCTTTTTTTTTTAAAACACTTTATTTAAACAAAATGAGTAATACCCATAGGTCATGTCAGAATAGTTATTACATATGCTTAGTAATGAACTTGTCACCACAAAGGTGGCTGAGCATGAACCACCTGTGGAGAGGCTGCAAATGAAAGGACTGACTCCTGATCAAAATCTGGAAAATGCTGATGGAGGCTGATTAAGATAAATGTGTCTTTTGTCTGTTTTACAGGGAATCATAGCACTTCATGCCCTATAATAGAGCCAACGATGCCAGTTATAAATGGTCACTTATATTTTTCCTACCAACTTGTGATCTAATATGTGACTGGTTTAGAGTTCAGGTAAAGTATAGATGTATAGCTTTGAGAATGAAAATGAGTTCTAGGTCCACACTGCAGGCTTTGTGGACATTTCCATTTGGAGGTATTAACTGTCCCCCAAGTTCAACATGATCCAAGCCAGACTTCTGACCCTCCGATGGCGCTCCCCAGTGTTCTGAGAGGGTTTGAGACTGAATCGTGGAGGTCTTTGGATTCAGCATTCTCAAAGTCATGTCTGCTTTTCCTCAGTCCTTTCTTTTCTTCTATTTCCACAATCGGTGGTCACTTCAGGCCCGTTAGCCCTTCACATCTGAATTGCTGATTTCAGGCTCCCATCCATTTGGGTCCCCCCAAGGCTGCCTTGCTTGTCTCCCTCCATCACTGCTTTGAATCACGTCGCTTCCCTGCTCAGAAACCTGTAAGGATCTCACATTTCCCATGACATCACACCTGGGCTTCTGGACTTGCCTTGCAGGGCCCTCCCCAAACTAGATTCATCTTATTTATTTAACCTCCCACTTACTTATTCCACTGACCTTCATCATGTCCCATCACTGCAGTGAGCCCCTGGTGCCTGTTGTCGCTGTATTACCTTCCTTCATGCCGATCCCCTCACCTGAAATACCATTCCTTAACTCTTGTCTCATTAAATCTCTCTTGTCCTATGGCTTTCCTGCAGTCTTCTGGCACACCCTCGCTGATCTCTTCTTCTTTGAACTCTTAAAGCATTACAACTATCTCTTCTACAGATTTTAGCATTTAATTATATGCCTGCCTGCACATTGGTTGTTTTATAGACAAGTCTATAAGCTTCTAGAAGTCAAACTAATCCTTATATTCTGTATCCCTCACATAGTGAATACATAGAAGATATTGTTTCATGGTTTTTTTCTGTTCAGGTAGGGTCAGTAGAAGAATTCTTATTTCCAGATTATGTTATCAAGTAATAAATGTTTTTAATTTAAGTGATTGCCACAGAACTGATTGTTAGATTATAAGGGTTGTATCTGCTCCCAGCCATAATACTTCTTTAGGAAGAAAGAAACAAAGAACAAAAAATCCCAGAGCTAGGATACATGCCTTTTACGTAGTAATTAAAATGCCACCGCTTCAATAAAGCACTGCTTTTTCTATGTGGGCCATCTGTAAATGGTAGATACCATCACATGCCTGCTGCACCCTATGCGTGTCTCTAAACAATAACATCACCTTGCACTGTCTTCACACATCTGTCCTCTTTCCTTCCCTTTTATCCCAAACTGTGAGTTCCCTGATGGCACAGACTGTCTTTTAATCCCTGAATCTACAGAAACTGACATTGAGCTGGCAATCAATAAATTCTTGTTTAATGAATGAATGATGGAGCCCTCGTGTAGTCAGGAGTGTGACATTCTGGAAGGACACTTATGATTGGCAAATGACCATTGAGTCTTATCATAAATAAACCTTTTTATATTTTTAAGTGACGATTTAAGATAAATAGGGTTTTTTGTATTTGTTTTTGGTTTTGTTTTTTAGGAGATTTTAACTCTCAATCTATTCACAATGTACCTTTTTACATAGAGAATCACAGAGGAAATTACAGCTGAGTTGAGACCAGGAGAAAGTGAATTGTTTCTTGCCAAGCCTAGAAAAATTTTTCATATATTTTTAAAATAGGTATAGCCATCTACTTCTTATAACTTTTCTTACGAATAGCACTCTTACTCAACAACAAAAGAAACCAGTAATCTGATTTTTAAAAATGGGCATAGGGCCTAAATAGACATTTTTCCAAAGAAAATATACAAATGGCCAACAAAAGTATGAAAACATGCTCAACATCACCAGTCATTAGAGAAATCAAATCAAAACCACAACGAGATACTACCTCACACCCATTAAGATGCACTATCAAAAAACTAAATATAACAAGTGTTAGTGAAGAAGTGGAGAAATTGGAACCTTTGTGCACTATTGATGAGAATGCAAAATGGTACAGCTACTATGGAAAACAGCATGAAGATTCCTCAAAAAATTAAAGATATAACTACTATTTGATTCAGCAGTTCCACTTCTGAGTATATATCCAAAAGCATTAAAGGCAAGATTTTGAAGAGATCTTTGCATACCCATGTTCATTGCAGCATTATTCACAATCGCCAAGAAGTGGAAACAACTCAAACGTACACGAACAGATGCATAGATACAGAAAATGTGGTATATACGTACAATGGAATATTACACAACCTTTAAAAAGGAGGAAATCTCGTCTTATGCTACAACATGGACAAATCTTGAGGACATTATGCTTAGTGAACTATTCTAATCACAAAAAGACAAATGTTATATGTTTCCATTTACATGAGGTACCTAAAGTAGTCCCATTCATAGAGACAGAAAAGAGAATGGTGGTTTTCAGGAGCTAAAGAGGGGGAAATGGGGAGCTGTTGTTCAATAGGTATAGTTTCAGTTTTGCAAGATGAAAAAGTTAGATCTGCAGCACAAAAACATGAATATAGTTAACACTACTGACCTGTCCACTTAACAATGGATAAGATGATACATTTTGTGTCATATGCTTTTTACCATAATTTAAACTAAAAATAAAAATATAAAAGAGAATAGCACCTCACACATGCCCTCACCGTCGTCAGTACAGGCTTACACAGGAGCCAGCAGATGCTTAATAAATGTTTCTAATACTGATGGTCTCGATGAAAAAACTAGGAGAGCATGTTTGTTTGTTTTTCTGATTTATGTCACCTAATAATAAAGACATAGGTAATTGATTGGTGACTATTTTGTTAAAGAATGAAACTTGTTATCAAATACTGAAAACTTCTGATAAGACTGATACAACTAGAATCTACTGGAGCAACTGTTATAGTAGTTACTGAATTATAGTTATTAATGAATACAGGTATCAAGTATTTGGGTTTAATGAAATGGACATAATTTTTGCTTTTTTAATTATTATGTTGCACACTTACATTTTTTTGTAATGTTACATGGTATGTGGCTTATGGGATATACTTTATATCTTTATAAAAAAGCATTAGTCTATGGTGATGGAAGGAGAACTGACTCTGGGTGGTGAACACACAATGGGATTTATAGATGATGTAATACAGAATTGTACACCTGAAATCTATGTAATTTTACTAACAATTGTCACCCCAACAAATAAAAATAAAATAAAAATAAAAGCATTAGTCAATAAAAGCTGGAATTAAAACAAGACATACCAAAAACTCAGCATTAAAAAAATTGACCTTGTTAACGAGAAAAAGAAAATTAAAGCTAAACTACCCTTCTTGCTCTACTTCCTATCTCCTATATTCAGGTTTCCCGTATAACTTAATGCATGCAGGGTAACTTTCCCCACCTTCCTCTGTTGTCTTTTTAGCAAGACAGTGGTTCAGTGTCACACCCAAAGAAGGGTGCACCTCTTTAACCCTTTCAACTCTTGAATCAAACACACCCTTATTAAATGTGCTTTTCCCGTAAACAGTCAGTATCTGTCATTCAGCTCAGCCTGGGAGAGAGCAGCGGTGCCAGAAGGTGAGCTGCTCAGAGTTAAACAGGATAGGCTGGAAGGAGGAGGACTGGCTGGGGCTATTTTGAGAAGTAAGAAGACTGATATTGGTAATGCCTACAGAGCTACACTTTACTCCTCATATTCACTTGGTGTTTCTCTAGAAAACAAACAGAAAGCAACATTATGGTAAGAAACTAACTGGAGTTTTGTCATCTCTTTATTAAGTAACACTGTTTTGAACTTATCTGGTATTATTATTAATGACATCCATTAACTTCACAGTGTGTTTATTGTCTAGCGCTGGAATATTCTCTGTGCTTAAAAATTGCAAGTGATTGTATGTAGAAGGGATATAATGGGAAGCTGATTACCCTGGGAGACCTTGGCATAATGTAGAAATGAAAATGCCTAGTGTGTGATGTTTAAAATATGCATGTAACCCTCGACAAGCTACTCTTGTTAAATATATTTGAGTTAGTTCCAGCTGCCTTTCTTACAATATCAGTTCTTTAGATTTCTTGTTGAGTGTGCTATAAAGAACTTAGTTAATCCTTTTTTTTCCCTTGAGTTAAAAAAACAAAATCTTTTCTCCCCACCCCTTTTCCAAATGTCAAGGGCAAACGGATGCTAACCCCTTGGAGGAAACTAGTTGGGAAATACTGTGTTGAGAGTAACGAATGATCTTTATTTTTCTTCATGGTCAAGAGAAGGTAGAGCTTTATTACACATTCTTTTAAAATGTAGGTTATCTTTCAAATGGGTTCTCCAGTGGGCGTTGTCCCCATAACAAGTTATTATCTATTGCACATACTTTCCACAAACGAGATTTTATTAGGACACAGAAATTTATGGGAGAGATTCAGCTTCTTACAACCCTACCATTGGAAAGGTGCTATGGTTTAAAATAATTTATGAGAAAAAAGCAATCTTGTAAACTTTTAAGAAAAAGAAGTTTATAAGGTCTATTAAACTTTGCTCACTAGTTTGATCATGGAGGCATAAATATAAAGCCCGAGTAAATGTTGGGTATTATTGCCATTGTTTTCTTTGTTCATACTTAACACTTTCCCCCACTCTTTGATATTTTAGACGCAATGGCTTAATAACTACACTGACAAATAGTCTTTACACGAAGATATGAGCTCCCAATCTTCCCTTAGAAATCTTAACAGAATTAGTACCTTGTGTTTTTACACGAAATGCCTTTTTAAAACGATTTGCCAAATTAAAAAAAGAAAGGAAACATTTAGGTTTAAGAGCATCATGACCACGAACCTTCAAAAAGCATTGTACATTTAATAAGTGAAATTACTGATATTTTGGTCAACCATGTTATTAAGGCTTCATTGTAAATATCTGAAAAATGTACTATTTAGGTTAATTTAACTATAGCCTATGTGCATTGGTAAGTAAGGTTGGAATAGGGTGGGGAGAGTTGCAGAGGGAGTATATTGGCGAGGCCGATGATTTTGAAGGTTGTTTCTCCCTTGCTTTTCCCTGCAATGTGAGGTAAAGGTGCATGGAAGGCGCTGCAGGTACTAATAGTGTAGTGGCTAGTGAGACGGCATTTTCATTTTAATTCAAATGTTGAAATGGGCAGGAACCTGCTGCCTGTGTCTCCAGGCACAATCGTAACTAGGGCAGCACTCATCCTGGATGCACAGACTTGTCCACCTCAAGCCTGTACAGGAACAGTGTTTGCAAAATGCAATCCAAACGTGCATGCCGAGGCAGAGAGAAAGTGTCTGAGGCTCATGCTGCCTGCCAGGAAGAGTGGTGAGAAGTGATGAAATGGTTTACTTTGCAAAAGTGAAGGAGCAGCCACTTTCTCACAGACTCCCCATCTCCAGCACATACAGGGTCCCAATCCCCCCAGGACAGTCTAGTGGAGGAGGGAAAAATAAGACCCAATTCCGTGGGAAGGGAAATCAAATGGATCTTTCTGAGGGCAGGAAGGAAGTGAGTTCTTTTTCCCAGGGATTGGAAAAAGAAATTAGACACTGAATGAGAACCCATAATTTTATGTGCCCCTGTGAGTTGAAGTGTGAATTTCTCCCCAGCTTTTAGTTCTGATGCTGTTCTCTGGGCTTTCTTGGAGCTGCCCCTCCCAGCCCCTACTTCTTGGTCTCCACCATCCATTTCCAGTTCTTGCATTTGCTTCTCCTCTTCCCACCTTCCTTTGCAGCACTGTTTGCTTCTAGACTCTTTCTGTGTCTGAGGTAACCTACTTCCTTTTTCTCTGATTGTGTGTGTGTGAGAGAGAGAGAGAGAGAGAGAGAGAGAGAGAGAGAGAGAGAGAGAGAGGTGTCAAATACAGCCAAAAGGAAGAGAGGAAATGGAAGAAGAATGGCACAAATATTACTATGCCTCTTCTAGTCCCTGTGAATGATCTTGGGCAAATCGCTTTTCACACTGCAGTTTTATCAAATGTAAAATGAGGATGGCATTTATCACCTTATAGGACTATTATGAGGTCCCTGGCACATGGTAGGTTCTTAAGAAATGTTAGCTGAAATACATACAAAAGAGGAAAAATAAAAGAGGAAAAAAAAAAAAGTATGTGAAAGATATTCAGTGCCATTAGAAAGCAAAGAAATGCTTTATTGTAAAATGCAGCATGCCTTAGAAAAGTATATAAAACATAAATGTAAGGTATAATGAATAATTATGAAGCAAGCACCTGTGTAAACGAGGCACAGGTCAAGAAATAGCATATTGCTGTCACCTCTTATGTCCCTTTGGGGTTCCCTGAGGGTCTCTTTCTGATCACACCCTTTTCCCCTCCCTCATCGCCAGAGCCAGTACTAGGGTGATGAGAGTGTGGCACTTGCCTCAGGAGCACAGATTAAGGGGGTGCCCAAAACCTCAGTAACACAGATAATCAATATTTTATTGCAATATTTTTAAAATAACACTTAATGAAAAAAATCCATGGTGAACAAAATATAAAAAATTTAAAGACAGGATCTGCACCACAAGACATAAGCACTATCTTGATGTTGTGCTTAACTAACTGTTGACCATAACTAACTGTTATGGTCATTATATCTTTCTTTTCTGTATAGTTTTGCCACCTATGAATATATCCCAAGACAATGCAAATTAATTTTCTTGTTCTTGAATTTCATATAAATGGAATTGTATTGTATGTTCTCATTTGTGTCTGGATTCTTTTGATCAACTTTATGTTTAAAAAAATTCATTCGTGGATTGTGTTCAACTGAAGTTCACTCATTTCTATTTCTATATTATATTTTATGAATGCACCACAGTTAACATATTTATTTTAGTGGTCATGGCATCTGGGTCTGTTTTTTCTTGGGGGCTATTACAAGCAGCGTTGCTACGCACATATGCTCTGGAACAATGTTTATGAGCTTCCTGAGAACAGCAGTCTCAAAGTGAGGTCTGGGGACCCTTCGGTGTTCCAGAGCCTTTCAGGGGTGTCCATAATGTCAGAACAATTTTCATAATACTGCTAAGATATTATTTGCCTTTCACTTTCATGCTCTCGTGAATGTACAGTGGAGAGCCAGAGGCAACATGATATGCAATGATGTCTTGTTTGATGATTAATAGAAGGTATCTTGAGTGTTGTTGAACTTTAGAAATTGCTCAGTTTTAATTTCTATCCTGATATGTATTGATACATATAACCTACATAAGCAAAGGCTCTTGGGGTCCTTAATTTTTAAGAGTGTCACGGAGTTCTGAAACCAGAATTTTGAGAACTGCTGCTTTAGGGATTACATGGAGGAGAGGAATTGCTTGCTCATAGGATCTGTGTATTTTCAGTTGTTAGATAACACTACAATATTTTCCAAAGTAGTGGTACAATTTACATTTCAATCACCAGCGTCTGCCAGTTTCTACTGCTCCACAGCCTCTCTACTATTTGGAATTATTGTTCTTTTAAATTATTTTCCAACCTGGTGAGAGTGTAAAGATATCTCATTGTGGTTTTCCTTTTCATTCTCTTGATTACTAACTAGGAACATATCCTATGAAAATAATTAAAGATATGTGTAGAGATAAGCTACAGATATGTCTTCTGCTGCCTGCAGTTCATTGAAAAAAAGGATTGTGCGACATTGACATGATGGGATTCAACGCAAACATGAACAATATATTTATTGGCATGAATTCAGTAAAAGAACAATATACCAAACAGCATGTACAAAATGATATTATATAATGACCTAAAAGCAGTCAGAAAGAAAAAATAGTAATAATGCTGTTTTGGGATGGAAAACTAAAGAATAATTTAAATTTTTTTCATTATACTCATTTATATATCCTGAGTTTCAAATGTGAATATGTATTTCTTTTAATTTTTTTTTAAGGTTTCTTTTTCCATTCTCTGTCTGTTTCCCAGATACTATGCTTAAGTGTTTTACAAACATCTCATTTGATCCTCAAAACAATCCAGAAGATGAATATTTCAGAAACTGGATTTTGGGAGATTCATTTGAGAAGGGTAGAAACAGGCCTTTATTCTTGTCAGAATTGTTCACTGAGGACTAAAGGAATAATTCACTGCCCCCAAACCCTTGGCCCTTGCATTACACACTGTCACCTGGCTCTCATTTGTTGATGGGTGGGAGAGTAAGGGATTTCTGAAAAATATGATCGATGTACCTGTCCGTACCATGCATTGGGGAAGGGTTAGGGACACAGTGGTGAACAAAACTCCATTCTTGTTCTCGTGAAGCTAACATTTTGTAAGGAAAGACAGCCAATAAAGTATAGTAATAAATGTGAAGTACAGTTCAGGTAATAATAAGTGCTATGAAGGAAAATAAAAGAGGATAAGTTTATAGAAAGTGAAGTGCTATTTTACATAGTGTGCTCCAAAGGTGTTCTCTCTAGCCTGCTGTATATCTTCTATACATTATGATCTAGGGGGAAATAGTTTTTTAAAAAGGTAGGCTTCTCTTTGTTTCCTTTATTCTAGTCATGACACATTGAAGAATGAGTGCTCAAGGAATGAATGATATGCCAAGTTCTGCCAACACATTTATTCTTTTAGAAACTGCATTCAGTACGGCTATTTTCATCTTCATCTCACCAACTGAGAATCATAAATTAATTTTATTAGTTACTTAGTTTCTGTAATTTAAACTTGTACCATGAAACATCAGCAAAATACCAGGCTATTAATTATGCCAACCATCACTGTCTTAGGGCGCTTTACAATTTTCAAAGCGTGTTCACATATATCATTTCATGTGAATTTCTCAATACCCTATGAAAGAGGTATTTTTGAGCAGATAAATAATTTGATCTCTATTTAGTAGTATTATGTGTTCTCTTCATGAAAACATGCATTCTGCTTCTTTGAAAATTATTGCCTGGAAGTCAATAATTCTCACCAAAAACTACAGAAAGCAGAGATATTTCTGGGAAGTATATATTAATTGAAAAGCTAAAGCATGTTCCATTTTCTGCCATACTTTTAAATGTGGTTAAACTAACCTTAAGGCAGAGGCAGCCTAGAGTGGTGTGTTGGAGACTTCACTCTCTGTAGAGCTGCCAAGTCCAAGTTCCTCTCTTGTCATGGTCTTGGTTGCCTTACAGTAGACTTGACTGCACCTGTTGGGACAGGCGTGCTGTGTCAGTCCCCGCCTGGGATACTTCACCCTCTTCTCCCCGATCACATCATTTTTATATATAGATGACCTAACTGAAAGTTCTTCTTTGGGATTTTAGTACTTAGATTCTGAGACTCACTGATGCTTTTTCAGTGTTGTCAAGTATGTATTCTTGATCTTTGACATGAGTTATTGTGCAAGTCACTCTTTTCAAACTGCATAACGAACATACTTTTTTGGTCTCACGTCAATGAAAAAGGAACTAATATGACTCCTTCACAATGAGCACATTGCCATTTCCCAGCTTGGCTAAGTTTCTTTAATTAGGAACTAACTAGTCAGTGATTTGATTATACTCATCAAGATTGTGTACAATATAGGAGGCAGTAAGAAATACTTTGACATACACTTCAAATTCCTACATCTCCTCTTAGTTACACATTATGCATAAGAAAAAAATATTCACCAAGGTAGGAGTGTACATCTCTACTGTAAAGCAAATTAATTCAGCATGATGGTCATCTTTGTGAGGAAAATAAAATGTTTGGGAAACTTCAATTTCCATGTAGAGGAACATCTGAGTTATTTCTTACTCGTAAGTAGGCAGGCAGTACATGTTAGGATCCCAGCACAGGAAACAGCACACTCAACTTGGGTAACGGAGGAAAGTTAATGAGGGACTCTTGACCAAGTACACACAAGGTTTTAAAGACACTGAGAGAGGTGAAAGAAGCTTAAGCCTCAGGGTTCTTTGCTCACACGGCCTCTTCCAAGGCTCTGTCCCTACGTCTGCAATCCCATGTTTTGGGTTCTTTTTTCAAAGAAAGCTCTTCAAATTATATATGCTTCATGCCCCACAAAACCTGCTTCTACCCCAAGCAAAGGATAGTGAAGCAACTCCCTGGCCGCACGAGCAGAGACCCTTTCCCACCTAGGCCTGAAGGGGCAAGAGGAAGAAGCAATGACTGGAACCTGGAGAGAGAGGTGTCCGGCAGGGGAGGGCTGCCTGACAGAATCCTGGTCAGACCCTGCTGCACCCAACTCACAGCCTAACAAGGAGAGGGAGAGGTGGGAAAAATCAACAACACTGTCCCTTCCCCCCCAAAAACCACCTCACTTCAGTCTCTCCCTTCGGTTCTGTCAGTGCTTTCCCCTGGCTGAACCAAACCAAAGCCAAAGAGTAAGGGAGTCAGGTTCTCTATTTCATCATGGTCAAGGGCCCGGGGCACAGAGAAGGGTCAGGCAACAGAAATATCCAGCGCACACTGTCTACAGAGTTGCCGCATTTTAAAGACAGCACTCCATCATAGTGAGAGCTTCGATGCTGTTTACTCTGTCACATCCATTAGTGTATGGCGAGGTCTAGAGATGAGCATGCCACACGGGGTGACATACTCTGCGTGGTCAGTATGTTCATAAAAGTGGTATGTAAATCGTATTCTAGTAAATGAGATCTCATTTTTCTAATGATATATTATAACTTCAAATGGGAGCTAACTTGTAGAAACAGCTGACTTGTGTCTTAGGAAAATAATTTGGGCCATGGTTTGCCTCTTTAAGGTAAGGAGAAAATTCTGTCACAAAGCAGACTCTCAATGATGATTAGCGGAATGGATGAGTAAATGATCCGATGATTCAAACACTCTATGATCTTTTCTTCCTTTCCGATTGATCGGTGGCTTTAAAGTTAGGTTTTACGCTGTTTCTGTCAAACAATAAGTGACCTAAAGCCAATTCTTACCTGGAACTAGGAATCGACTTTTTAAAAGAAACTCTTTACTTCTTCATTAAACCCTTTGGAAGAGCAGAAAATACTTTTGGAATAATGAACATTTATCTACTTAATAAATGATGGCTTTCATATTTAATAATGCCTCTCTTTCAGGACACTGTTAAACCTGAAAGTTAAAAAAACAACAACAACAAAAAACCTGTTACTGTTTTTTTCCACCCAATGTATAACTATGATTTTATGGAACAGGACGTGATTGTCATTTTGCTTATAGTGGTAGCATCAAAAAAAAAACACACAAATATATTGCGGTTGTAAGTAGAGAAGTATGTGTCACCTGAAGTTGAAAGGACAGAGAAGAGATAAAAAACAAGGAAAGCAATAATGAGCAGCAGAGATGGAATGTTGACAAATATTAGAAACAGCACAGGGACAAGTGAAAGCATTCTATCCTGAGAGATCAGGGAACAGTGACAATGGAGGATGACTCTGAAGGTCTAATATAAAGTGTTATTGGTTGCACCATATGAAATTGTACTATAGGTCAAAAATGGTTGAATGTAGTATTTTCATATATTTTCTATGAGAGGCCTGCTCACTACTAAACAGTGTTATAATCTGTGGGTCATATAGTGTAAGCCTTAGTCTTCACTCATTGTAACAGCTCTGGCAGAAATCGCAGGGATGCAAAGTACAGTAAAGGGAATATAGTCAATAATATTGTACTAACTATGTATGGTGTCAAATGGGTATCGGACTTATCAGGGTGACCACTTTGTAAGGTATATAAATGTCTAATCACTATGTTGTACACCTGAAACTAATATAACATGGTAATTTAAAAAATTACCATGTAATTTAAACATAATTTAAAAAATTATTATACCAAATAATTTAAAAAATTATTAAAAACAAACAAAAAAAGAAATCACTATTATAGTACAAATGGAATAATGGAGATCCATAGTTTTGTCTCCAGAATCATTAAGAAGTAGCTAAATTATATTTAGTATACTCTGAGGGAGAGAACTGTTAACATATAAGAGGAAAATATCTATTTAAAAAGTTAAAACAAAAAGTTTCACTGTTTAATAGGTCGAGGTGTATTTATATGGACATTTCAGCTTTTGCATTTTGTGTTTGTGTGTATGTGTGTGTGTGTATTTAGAGTGGACCATCTATATCAGCAAAAGCAGTACACAAAATGGAGAGGTGGGAGGAGAACAGACAACTTTAAATGTCTATTCTAAATCTAAGTATGTAGTATCAGGGATCCATTATCTGGATCCTCCTTTAAATTTAACTTTATCTGTCTAGGGTTTCTGAGACTGAGATGATATTTTGCTATACACTTAGCATGGGAAAATGTGATTTTCAGTTTTAAGTCTAAAACTCTTCAGCATGAATATCCTGGAAGTTGTAAGAAAAGAGTGAAGTCTCCTCATGAAAGTCTTCCTTACTTTTTTTTTTTTTTTAACTTCTCTTCCTCTCAACCTAACTCTGCAGCAGATTTTCTATCCAGTTTTAACAATGTCTGTCTTTTTTTTCCCTCCATCCCCACACCCCACCTTTTGTTCTTTAGTCATCACATGGTTCAAAAGCATATTTTTCTTCTATTTCTTAACCCTTGTTTTCACTTTTAAAAGTTGAAGAGTGAAGTAGCTCAAATCTCTATATTTTTGAAACCACACATCTAAAGCGATTTTTTAAAAAATCTATGCAGAAAAAAAATGTCCTCACCAATGCAAGCACACATACACATATGTTGTGAACCTAAAGTATTATCAGAGTAACACGGCCAGTCATATCATTTACAGTAATGTTTATTGGACTCATTCCTTCCTCAGCAGAGCTGAACTGAAGTTAAGGAGCTAAGATACATTTCAGAAATCAACAAAGTGAGCTCTTAGAGGATCACACGTTTTGGGATTTTTGTTGTTGTTGCTTTTTGTTTTGTTTTTTGACATAAAACAACAGAAATTTATTCTGGAGGCCAGCAGTTCAACATCAGTTTCACTGGGCTGAAATAAAGGTGTCAGCATGGCCCCACTTCCTCTGGAGGTTCTAGGAGAGAATCCGTTCCTTGTCCACTTCTGGTGCTGTCAGCCTTCCTTCACTTATGGCTGCATGGCTCCTGTCTCTGCCTCCCTCCCTCACATGGTCTCCTCTGTGTTTGCTTTTTTTAAGAATTACTTTTGTACATCAATGACCACGTTTTAGCAGGATGCACAGGTGACTACATGTAGAAAGATCTCGATCTGCTTTCTCAACTCAGATTCAGGTTAGGAGCCAGCAATAAACCGGAAGAATCTGAAGTTGGTGTGCCAGTAGCTGTGTCACCACACAGAATCCTCACATGGGCAAAATAGAGCTGCAAATTCTTGAGCACACTCCATCTTGTGCAGAAAAGATATTCATTCTGTTTTGTTTGATTTAGACCAAACCGTGACTGTGCTTAGTTACCTCTGGAAGTGTTGGTAGCTCCCTTTTGGAAGAGAGGATGGATGTCACGAATTCTTTTGTAGCAGCAGATATTCTGTCCACTTCTAGCTATAAGTCCCTGTGCTGAGGAATGCAGCACAGGACAATTTGCCTTCTCTTAAAGGGGTTATATTCCACTGGGCAACAAAAAGGTGGGAAACATATGAAAGACTTATTTTTAAAGTATGTTACTTACATTTACAAATAATGTGCTCAACATATTTTTCTTCAACCTCTAAACATGATTTCATGTGAAGTACTTCACAAAGTCATTTAAAGCAATGACTCCACTGAAATAGGCAATCTGAAAAAAAACATGCAGTAAGCGCAGTAGTTTGCCTATATGTCTAGATCTGTTGGTACAGTAACAATTTGGTAGCATATGAACAATTTATCCTGTACTTCCTGACCTTTTGCTCCCCACTAGTTGAGGAGATAGCAGAGATCTCTGAAATTACATATAATGATACAAGGTAGCTTTTAGTAAGTGGCAGCCGCTGGTAGCAGATGCTGCCACAACAAGAAGCTTGAAAATCACAGAGCAGCACTGCAGCCAGTGGTGCCTGGACCGCTACACACTGCCTGGAATATGGTCGTGTCAGAAATGCTTATCCACGGCCTCTAGTGAACTACATTTAATATTAGCCAAAAAGAACACTCTAAAACAGATCCCAGCACACAACCCATCGACCATTTCCAAAATAATCCTGTTGTGGGCTGCACTCAGCCAGTAGGACATGGGTGAGAGGTGGATTCTAAGTGTAGGTCTGCCCAGTGAGATGGGCAGACTGCCCTAAGTAAGGTGGGCAGAAAGTGCATGACAAAAAAGCTAACTACAGAGGGGGTCCTGGGATTGACTGGCTCTGCTGGAGTCTGAGAAACCTTAGGACCCCGCCCAAGCCTAGAGGAGAGCACCGGGAGGAGGCTGGGGAAGCAGGAAGAAGACTGATGGGCCCTATGGCCTCTTTGGAAAACACTCTTCTTCCTAACAGGTTATGGTCAAGGTTGAGGGAGAAGGTGCTGGGTCTGTAGCCTGCCATCCTGGGTTTAGGACTTGAAGCTCAAAGGCTCCTACTTAAGAGGCTCCTACTGCTCCTCTCTGGACAACTCCCAGGCCATCCAGTGTTTCGTTCTCCATCTGCCATACTCATTCTTCTTCCATGAACACTTTATTTTGGAGGAATGGGGCATTCTGAACTCTGCTAAGAGGAATCTGCGTAGAGATATGATGCTGGAGATACACAGGGATCCGGCCCTTTAGGGGACGCCTACATTTCCCTATAAACGAGGACCTAGCCTTTGAAATGACTGAAGGCCCCCATTGACTAAGAACTATGAAATGTGCCCCTGAGCCAGATGGATTGTGTTTCTGCTCTTCATTCCCTAGGGAAAAGTTTTATTTTAAAATCAACCTTATTAAGATACAATTTATGTATAAAGATTGTACCCATTGTCAGGGTACCGTTTGATGAGTTTGGAAAGACATGTAAACGTGTGCAACTATCAGCACAATCAAGATCTAGAACCCTGGGATCACTCCCTAAAGTCCCTTTGTGCGTCTTTCCAGTCCCACCCTGCCCTCAGGTAACCACTGGTCTACTTTCCAAGGTGATAGATTGGATTTGCATTGTCTAGGACAGCATATAAAGGGAACCATACAGTCTGTAATCTTTTAAGTCTGGCCTGTTTTACTCAGCATAACGCTTTTGAGGTTTATCCATGTTGGTACGTGTTTCAGAAGTTCTGTCCTTTTTATTGCTGAGTGGTATTCTGTTGTATGGAAATACCACAATTTATCCATTTATCAGTTAGTGGACATTTGTTTCCAGTTTTGGCTATTATGAATGAAGCTACTGTGCCCATTCATGTATAAACAAACAAAATTCTGCAATTCCAGGAAGTTCAATAGACAGAGCAGCCGGACCGGTGATCGACTGGCTGCTTCTCTGCCGGGCAGGAGTCAGGTAGTTGATGAGGCTAAGTTATGAAGAGCAACTGATTTTTTCAAAAGTAGCAATAGCCAAAATTGAAAAAAAAAAAAGCCTGTACTGAGCAGAGAGGACTGCTGATCAGGCAGCCCTGAAAATGGGAAAACGGATTGCAACACCATTGGCAGGACGTAATAAGACGTGCACTTAGTTGTTTTCTTTTGACATGGGCCAGAATTGAGCCAATAGATGCAAACCTATGTTCCTGGCTACTTCTTCAGGATATGTTTGAAGGTCTGTCCAGGCCTCAGGGACAAAGAACTCCATCTCCAGAGTTAGGAAAACTACTGGCTGTGGGACCTTGGCTAGGGATAAGTAATCTTGGCAAATGAGCCTAAAAAGACTGCCTACCTTAAGGGCTTTTAGAAAGATTAGATGAGAATGTATGTAAATCACTTAGCTAGTGTCTAGCGCATAAGGAGTGCTCAGGAGGCATAAATTATAGTATTATGTTTAAAAATTATGTAACACCTTTAACTCATAGTAAAAGAGTCCAAATATATTCCTTACGAAGTTGGAATATTTTAATGTATTTTTTAATTACATGGTAAATTCTTTCTATATTATTTATGTCACCATTGAAGAATTGAATTACTGATCAAAATCTGCTTAGATTTTAGAAGCATTATCAGCTAAGTCACAAAAACTCCCAGTGGCTGCAACAATGGTCCATCTCACGCAGCAGCAGCTGTCTAGTTCCAAAGCTCCCACCAGGTGCTTCTCCAACTAGAAGAGTCACCTCTGGAGTTTGTCAGTAAACCTGATTCATGAGCCCTGCCTCAGAAGCCAATCCTGCGGGCGTGTGGCCTGCCATCTATTAGGCTGAGCTTTCTCAGAGGCCCAGTGCACCTCCAGATCCTCCGAAAGGGGTTCCTGTGGTGGAGTGGAAGGAGCAGTTTGGAAGCTGAGGACTTGGGTTTGAATCCCGACTTCATTGCCCTCCCCACAACACACACCTTAAGTCTCTTCCCTGTCTAAGCTTCGCTTTCCTCATGTCTACTGTGGGCTAACAGCACCTCACGAGGCTGTCGCAGAATCCCGTGGTGTTACAGTGGCAGTACCGTCTCAAACAATGCTTATCGACCCTGTTAATTCCATGTTTTATCTTACAAAGTCTTTCCTACTTCCCACCATTTCCAAAGTCCACTGGCTGCATATAACTCAAATGAAACGCAGCTGTTTTAAAGAATGATTCAGGAATCTCCCTCTAAACAGTCAATATTGTTAAAACTCCCTGTATTCACCTTCCAGGAAAGGGGGCGGGAGTTCAAGTTAGCTCCTGGGTTTGAAGTGGAATTGGTAATTCTTAAGTTATTGTAGCCACACGTGTGGGCTTGGTTTCGGTGGGGTTGTTACCCGGAATACGCTGGGCTAGGAGCCAGGGCTGGGCTCGCCGCCGTTGGTGCTCCCGTCCTCCCTCCCCCTCCTGCCGGCCTCAGGCCCCTCACCCACCAACCCCTGTCCGCGCCAGGCAACCTCGACGCGCCGCTGCGCCCATTGGCTGGTTTGCTTTTATTGATCTGTTCTGCGCGCCCTTCTGGCTTCCAGCGCGGGCACCAGGTGCAAACCGTTTTGCTCTAAGCGAGATAAAGGAAGCAGGTTTTTCCTCTTCCCGGGACCGCTGCGGATCATCGCAGGAGGTGCGGGCCCCCTCCCATGGGTGGGTCGGACCCACGGTGCGGCTCCCGCCTGTGCGCACCCGGCGCCCTACAGTGTGGTGCGAACTCCGCCCCGGGCTAGGTCGGCGTGGGCAAAGCCCCGCGCGCTCCTGTCCCCCCACGCCGCTGCGGCGCGAGCGGAGGGGATGAGAGGGCTTTCGCCCTCCTTCCCCGGTGTACTCCCGCTATTCACACTCTTAGGAACTCCACGCGGGAAAAAACTTCTCGGGTGAACTCCGAAGTGATCGGATAGGTTGGATGGAAAACAGCGGGCGTTTGAAAGCCCGCGTGCTACTCCCATTGGAGGAGCGCAGGCCCGGCCCGCGGTAAACGGCTGGTTGGACCAAGGCGAGGCCCAGGTGCTGGAATCCTGTTTTCTTAAGGCTTTCATTTGCAATCATGTTGAATCCAGGTGGCTTCTTAGTGTGGCTTCTTAGTGTTCTAAATGAGAAGACTAATAGTACGGTTTTTCCTCGTCTTCCTTACCTTCTACAAAAGAGAAAGGATGGTGTTTCAGAAAAAAATTTGCTTTGAGATACTTTAGTGGGTTTACTGCTGCCCTGTAGTCTCGCTTGGCTGTTTTGAAATGGCATCTTTGCTGAGGAAGGAGGTAAAAAGCAAAAGCTAGAGCGACCTGGGAATTGTTTATTTTGTATAGTGATTATTTGGACCTTCCGAATTTTCCTTTAAAAGAAGAATTGCAGTTAAAGTAGATGTTATTCTAAGTGGCACCAAACATAGATGATGTTTAAGAAAAAAATTAAAAGGTAAAATCAGTTTATTTTGTTGGAATAAATGTAACAAAAAATCATTTGCAGTTAGAAACGCTGGTCTATTATCATTCTGGCATGTAGTTCTGTAATGTACTACTAACAGGGGAGAAAAAAAACGATTCTCATATTTTCTCTCCCCCACTCCCTTTTATTTTTCAGTCTAGAGCACAACCAGCAGAAGAGAACAAAAGGAAGCCAGTTTTGGGGAAACTTGGCAATCTGTTCACGGCAGGACGAAGAAGGTGTTCCAGAAACGGGTTAGAGAGTCCCACTAGCTCAAATGCCAAATCAGTCTCTCCCAAAGATGTAACCTCTTCCCAACTCCCTGAAAGAGAGAATGAGAAGAGGAAATCTCAGGGCAGCCACTCAAAGCAAACAGCAACGTGCGAGGTGGGCTCCCTGCAGGAGAAGCCCCAGGAGCCCGAGGGCGAGCCCTCCGAGACCTGTGTCCAGGTAGTGCCCCCTGATGCCGAGCTGTCACCTTGCTCTAGAAGCCATGCAGCGGCGGCTGTGCAGCAGTGCTTTGACAGTGATTCATCCCAATTAGAACCTCTTGAGGCAGAGGGAGGGTCCTTCCCAGATGCCACCGCTGCTGCCAAGCAGCTGCATTCCTCACTAGAGAATTCCCCCAGGCAAGAGAACGCAGAGGCTCTCACCCGCAGTCCGGGGGAGGACGCTTCGCCCTGCACTAGCTGCGAACAGGAGACATCCCAGGGTGCGGGGGGTGTGCCGGGGTCGCTCACCCAGGAGCCGCCCTCGGGAGAACTAGGCAAAGCTGCTGACAGAGCCCCCCGCGTGGGTGCCGAAGGAGGCTCTCTGGAGCCCCGAGACGCGCACAGCCAGCCCCCCGAAGACGCATTTGCTCCGCCAGGTGACCCTCCTGCCGAGGGCGCACAGAACTGGGCCAGCTCCACGCAAGCAAACGGCAAAACTGGGCCGCGAGGACGGGAGTGCCGGCCTGGCGAGCGCGCCCATCCTGCCAAAGTGCTAACTTTGGACATCTACTTGAGCAAGACTGAGGTGGAGCAGGTGGACGAGCCGGTCTTGATTACTCCCGCCGCAGAAGATTCCAGCGATCAAGACGATATGGAAAGGAGGTCGAGCGGCCGCAGGTCCGGGAAGCGGAGGAAGTCGCAGAAATCCTCGGACTCTCCCGGAGCTGACACGGCGCTGCCCGACAGCGCGGCGAGGGACCACAAGGTGTTCCACTACGAGGTGGCGCCAAACGCGGCCACCGAGAACTTCGCGGAAAAGAAAGTGAAATCTCCGCCGGCGGACCCGGACGGGGGCGTTGCCTCCGCTGCGAGCCCGGACTCCAAGTCCAGCCCTAGTCCCAAAGGGCAGCTCCGAGGGGAGTCGGACCGGAGCAAACAGCCTCTGCCGGCCTCGTCTCCCACCAAAAGGAGGGGCAAGAGCCGGGTCCTCGAGGCTGTGCCCACCCCGCCCGCTGGAGGCCCGCGGGCTCCCGCCAAGGAGGCCCAACCCAAGAGGGCGCCCGCGCCAGACTCCGGTCCCGCAGCCAAAGGCCCCGCGGGGGAGAACGGGGAGGAGGTAGCTCGCGTCATCCCCAGGGAGCTCACGGTCAGGAGCAGCTCGCTGCTGCCGGAGATCAAACCCGAGCACAAGAGAGGGCCGCTGCCTAACCACTTCGACGGCCGAGGAGGAGAAGGAAGTCGAACCAAAGAGCTGGGCAGATCGGCCGGAGGTCCTGACGCCGACGGCTTGAAGCCCAGGAACCATTTCGGTGCGGGCAGGTCGACGGTGACCACTAAAGTGACCCTGTGAGTAACTGGAATTGGGCTGGGCAGAGATGCCGTGTCCCGGACGTGCTGGGCAGCCGCTCTGAGAAGCTCGGGGTCTTTGCATTTGTGAAAGAATTATCAGTGCACTGAAATTTCTCCTCTATGTTGAAATTAAGATAGTGAAGAGCTGATTGACACGGTTGTGGTTTAGAATGACACATTCAGGAGACTAGTGGGTTGATAATTCCTGTTGTAACATAAGATTTAAGTTAAATGAATGTAAAAATGAGATATGTCTTGAGGCGCAGTGTTTACATAAACAATGGAAGGCTGTATGGCTTGACATAGCTAATTCTATTCTTCATTCAAAATGTACACGGGCATTCTGGGATAGAACACTCTTCTGACTCATATAGTGAATTTGAGAACACAGAGCAAACACTAAGATGTTCATTATGTCCCAGTAGGTTTGACATGTATGAGCTTAAAAGAATTCACAGAAACTTTTATGGAACTTAGTGCATTATTTACCTAAAGCCTAAAAAACAAAACAAATAAACAAAAAAACTCTTCCCCTTTATAATATTAGGGAGTTTGGTGATATTTTTGTCCCCCCACCCCCGGGTTGAAAAGTAATTTTCAGTTATTGAAATTAAGAAAGGTCAGTCTTACTGGGAGACTATTCGCTAAATGAAAAGACACATTAGAAGAATCAAGCTCAACAACAGACTGTGTGACTACTTGCGGTTGAGTTGATCAATTTTTCAAATATTTGTTGAGTATCCTCTGTGCATGGTATTGTGCTAGGAACTATGGGAAAAAACACAACTATGATTCAGTATTTAGTCCTTGAAAAGTTTATGGGCCAGTTTGGCACACAAGATGCTGACAAATCAAATAACAATATGAAGTGATGTCTGATTAAAGCGCCAATGGATGGTGGTGACCATCCCTATAAGGCTGAGGATGTGCAAAGGAGGAAGAAAAATCAGTTGTGTTTTTGGAGGGGATGGGACATGTTGTGCCTTGATGATAAATGTGAGTTGTGTAGTTGGACAGGATAGGGAGGGCACTATGAAACTCTTAAGATCCTCCCCCTTCCCACACTCTCTTCCTCTCCCAGTCAACACAGGTAAAAATGTATATCTAAACTGCTTAGGTTTTTTTCTGTGTTCACACATTTATTAAGAGAGCTGGTATTTTCACAACATTATCATTCTTAAACCAGTCCATTATGACTAGTTGAATTCTTGGATAAGTAAACTTTAGAGTAGGAGGTCTGTTTGGTAAATACTTGAGAGGAAAATCTGCTTAATGAATAACTTGAGCTACCTCACCAGCTAGGAACCTGGAGACCTTTGATAGAGTCAGCTATTTATTCTGTAGCAACAGTGTTGGAGAAATAACCAGATTGGATGATGCCCATTATTTGTAGAAAGCCAGTGTGCCAACATTCAGTCTTCCTAAGTGTGAGTCTTAGAGAAACTGTTGTGTACCCTGATTAAGGAAGCCCCTAGGGGCCTTCCAATAGAAATACACCAGTGGAAAAACCAGAAATGTTACACTGTTAGAGTATGGTAAACAAACCTGGGGGAGCCAATGTTACAATGAAACTCCTCTTTATTTGCTGTTGTCTGCCATAGAACTAAACCAAATGTCTTTTTCTCAGTACTGATTACTTTTTACCTGAAACTTTTCCTTTGCCACTCAGTTTATTTAATTTAGTTTTCCATAGGGCCTCACACTTAGTGAATTGGCAAACTATTGAAATGGAAAATTAATAAGTCTTTCTAGTCCTTTTTTGTTTGACTGATGGATGGGTTTTTTCAGATTCTTTGATTTTTCCCCTGGTTGTATTTCAGGAAAAGAATGTTACTCAGATTACTTTTAAAAACAATTTGAATCTGAAGTTTTAGAGTTAAAACTATTTTATATTCCCTCAAAAATAATGACTATGAAGCATCATGTTTCTTGACAGTGTTAGAAAAATTGTTGTTAGTTCTCTATCAAGTATCAAAAGTTGAGATTCTTTTTTTGTGTGTGGTACTGTTTGTTTGGTTGTTGTTGTTGTTGTTGTTGTTTTTTAAATAATATATTTAAAATAAGAGAATTTTCCTCTTGTGTTATAGCCACAGCTTTTTAGACTCCATTATTTTCCCCCTCACATTATAACGAAAGCATTACAACATGAATTATAGGAGCCTTTTAATCACTTTGAGCTAGGTTAATTGTAGTGACTCTTGGTAGCAAAAGTTAATAGCACAGAAACTGTGGTTGTAAAATGTATTTTGATCTTGGTATAAATCTTTAATGAGCAGATGTGTGTTTCCTGTCCTTAAGGTAGCTTGTTGGCTAACCTGTAGCGTTTTTTATTTACCTCATAAGATACACTTTGATGTTTGACTGTTCTTTGAGCTGATTAGTGAGAATTTTTAAAATGTATATTCCCTGGTATGTGAATATCCCTCATTAACTGATAGCATTTGTAAGCTTTCTATTTCTAATCATCCCACTGGTTTTAGAAGGTTATTTTTCAGGAAGTGCTTATAAGTGAATTTACTTTTAAATTTAAGATATGGGCCCACAATGTAGATGCCTAGATATCTTATGGAGATATTGGGGCATCTTACGGAGATATTGGAGATACTATATCAAATTTAGTATTTAAATAAAATTTTAGTAAATGAAAATCTAAATGTTTAATTCTGCATTTGGAAAGACTTCTCAAGTCTTCTCATTTTATCTAGGATACGTCATACTACCTGTTCCTTCAAAACACTCCTCAGGCCCAACCTTCTTGAAGGGCAATGAGTCCATGTGGGAGATGGAATGAGAATTCAATGCTTCTCACTTTGTGTTCTCATTATCGCAGTGGCCTCATAAAGTATGATTACTTTATCTTAGAGATCTCATGATAGACCATTGACCCCTTGAATCATAAAGCCGGATGGACTCAGAGGAGGTCATTGAGGCAAGTCTAGTCTGACCCTTTCTGGGGAAGCAGAATAGTAGAGTGGTCGGGACAATGGCATCTGAAACCAGAACACCTAACTTCAAATCATGGCCCTGTCATTTACTAGCTGTGTGACCTCAGGCAAATTACTTATGTTCTCTAAGCCTCAACTTCATCACCTTAAAAGAAAATGTATAAAATTGTACTTTAGGCAAGCCATACAGAGGGTTTCTCAAGTGCCTAGCAATCAGTGAATGTTAGCGGTTATTATCTCTTCCATTTTATAAACCACTAGACTAATGGTTTAGACATTTTTGTTTTTAGCTTTGGAGTCCATTCTTGTAGGAAAGCTTATATAAAAGGGATATATAAAACAGATAAGTAGGAGTGACTCTGGTTGAAAGGAGGATGGCTGGCCAACAGCCAATCCCTCAGTGGCTATTATCCCCAACTGCAGCCCCTGAAGAGAACTCCAAGGATTACTTCAACCAGAACTTGGTGGGTGGGAGAGTGGGGGGATGGGAAATCAACTCTGTTCTAAACTATCTAGTTTTTTTGTGTGTGTTTTTTTAACAGATAGAGAAGGTAGAGTCTAGAGAGTTAAAGTAACTTGACCAAGTTCACACAGATAATTTGCATGAGCAGGACCAGAGCCAGTTGATGTCAGAGAAGATTTTGTTTCTCAGAAAGAAAAAAGTATGTGCTTTCTTATATCCAAGAAAGTCAAATGAGAGGGGAGACTCTCTGCATAAGAAATGGTGACAAAACCACACTGAGTAATTGATAAGTAAATTATGATAGACTTTTATGCAGACATTAAGAACACCGTACAAACAAACTTTTTAGTAACTTGAAACATGTTGAAATGTTAACTATAAGGTTAAGTCATCTTTTTTTAAAAGGCAAGATACCAGCTCTATGATCAGAATAATCTTAATTCTATTTAAAATATTTAACTGTACATATAAAAAGACTGGACTTATACTAAAATGTTAACAGGGATATTATGTGACTGATTTTTCATTTTTATACTCTCCATATTTTCTGTAATGAACATACTTATATAATCAAAGAAAAATTTTATGGGGGAAAGATGCAGGGAATAAAATATCCAAAGAGGTAAATGATAGATAAATTTTTTTTATAATCTAGCTTTTTGAGATATGTAAAAAAAGTTATTATAAAATAAAAAATACACAATTGCTGCTTAGGGAAATCATTTACATATTTAAAGTAGGGGAGTGCATTAATTTAAATTTGTTCTAATATTCGGCAGGCCCTAAGATATTTCCCAACTCTAGTGCCAAGTACTGTGCGTACATACTAGGTATTCGATAAACCTGTTAACCTCCCACCTCTAGACTTTCACAATTATATAATTTTCTCATCCCTCATACAGAAGCAAAACACCCATGAAAAATAGTTGATAGTGTATTTAGGATTATTTAAAGATAGTTTCATTAGAAAAATGTTACGTACCAGAAAGATGTTGGTTTTTGATAGTTTGGTAATAAATTGGTATGTTCACTTTCTAAAACTAGGTCAATAACTTTACCATACTGCTTTATTCTTGCAGCCCTGCCAAGCCCAAACATGTGGAGCTAAATCTTAAAACCCCCAAGAATCTTGACAGTTTGGGAAATGAGCATAGTCCATTTGGCCATCCAGTTCATAAAGGAAACACTGCCACCAAAATCTCTTTATTTGAGAACAAACGGGCAAATAGTAGCCCAAGACACACTGAGATTCGAAGCACAAGGAACACCCCTGCCTCTAATAAAACATATATCGGGAGAGCGAAGCTGAATTTAGCCAAAAAAGCCAAAGACATGGAGCAACCTGAAAAGGAAGTAATGCCAAATAGTCAGCAGAATGGTGTGGTGGTGCAGGAAACCTCGGCAGAAACCAAAGTTATTCTCACTGAAGAGGAGATTCTGCCAGCGACCAGGAGTCCCGGTGTAAGAGAAATGGAAGGCAAGCCTACCGAGGATCCGGCTCTTGGTTCTCAGTGTCACCAAGGTGATAAGGCAGATGTACAAACAGATGCTGGCTGCCCTGAGCCAGTGGTTACTGCTCTGAGTCCTGTCGAGGACTACACGCTTGACAGGGAGGATGACTCAAAGGCTGCTGACAGCAAAAGACTTGTACTTGAAAATATGACTGATACAGCACAAGACATCCCCACCATTCTTCATACCAAAGATTCACTTCCAACAACCATCCCCAAGCCACAGGATACATTTTCTGACTCACAGCCCCCAGTCGAGTCATCTAATCAGCCTCCTCTTTCACTGCCCGTACCCATTCCTGCGGATGCTTCCCCAGATGCATGTGCTGAAGCTCCCATAAGCAGTTTTCCGTGCACTGATCTCAAAGTGTCAGAAAACCATAATGGATGTATTTTGCCTGTGTCTCATCAGACTAATGAGAAAATGCCCAGCTCCAGATTTGCAGCAGGAGGAGAAGAAGGAGAAGCAAGCCCTCCTTTGTCTACAGAGCACAGCCCAGAAGCTGACAGAACTGAGTGTCCTTCCAAGGTTCTTGTCCAGGTCAGGTCTTTCGTGCTCCCCGTGGAAAGCACCCAGGACGTAAGCTCCCAGCTTCTCTCCGATAGCTCTGAAGTTAGAGAAGTGCAGTTGCCAAGTTGTCACAATAATGAACTTGAAGTGGTTTCCGTTGCAAGTTGTGCTCCCCAGAAAGAGGAAGTACTGGTCAATAAGAGCACCTCACCCAAACACATTCACTGCAAAGAAGAGCATGTAGCAAAATCTGGCCCACCAGTCACGCTGCTGGAATCAGAGGAAACTCTGCCTATCTATGCTCAGAGTCAGGGCAGCACAACACCCCTGACAGTTGAATCCAGCCCCACCCACTCCCCTGGTAGCAAAAATCATTTAGAAACTCCTTGCAGGCCAGATCATAACGTTGTGAATGGCCAGGACAGCCCTGCCAGTCTTTTGAACATTTCTGCTGGTAGTGATGATAGTGTATTTGATTCTTCTTCTGATATGGAAAAATTCACTGAAATTATAAAAAAGATGGACAGCACAGTTTGCGTGCCTCAGAAGAAAAAGAAGGCCAGGGTGCCAAACTCTCCTGCCCCTCACTTCGTCATGCCTCCGATTCACGAGGACAATTTAGAAAAGGTGTTTGATCCCAACTTGTTTACCATTGGTTTGGGGAAGAAAAAGGAAAGCCAGCTAGAAATGTCACCAGCTTTACATTTGATGCAGAACTTTGACACCAAATCCAAACTGAGGCCCAAACGTGTGTCCACTGAACAGAGTATCCTCTTCAAGTCCTTACACACTCACACTAATGGGAAAGATGAACCTCTGGCGACTCCAGAAATAAATGACAAAGAGAACAGGGATGTCACAAACGGTGGAGTGAAGAGATCTAGGCTAGAAAAAAGTGCCCTTTTCTCAAGCATGTTAGCGTCTTTACCACAAGACAAAGTCTTTTCTCCCTCTGTAACGTCAGTCACTACTATGACCACAGTTTTCGGCTCTTCACAGAACACTTCTCTTTCACGCTCTTCCGTGTTGCAGCCCGTGGTTGAGGGTGCCCCACCCTGCACTTTAAACAAAGATCAGCCAAATCTTCCTCCCAACCACTCTTTAAAGGTCTTCAATTTCGACTCATCAAATACGTCTCTATCAGGCTTGAGAAGTCCAAGCTACATGGAAAAGTATCTGCAAAAAGAGGAAACCAAAAAAGATCTGGATTCACCAAGCAACCTACACTTGCCAGAAACTAAATTTTCTGAATTATCAAAACTAAAGAATGGTGATGATGTGGAAAAGGCTCATCATATTGAAAGTGTTCTTAAATCGAACTTGCCGAACTATGGAAACAGTGACACAGATTTCATGGGTCTTTTCAAATCCAGCCGGTTTGACCCAAACATGCCGTTTTCTGGAATGTCATTATCAGATACAACAGTAAGTAGCAACCTATTTATTTGGGCAAAGTGACAGAAGGATGATGAGCAATTCATGTTATTCTTTTAGAAATGGTTAGGCTTGTCTACTATTTTCTATTCATCAGGTATTTGAAAACCTACTATGTACAAGGGACCCCTAGGATCTAAGAAAGAGATATTCAGATTCTGTTCTCAAAATATTCGTTCATAGTCTAGCAGGGAAAATAAGCTACCAATATTTTAAGGCACTTGTGAATTTATATGTTGTATTGTGAAAGGTACAGCTAACGTACCTTGAGAGTTCAGAGACAGGCAAGATGTTTTTTCTTACCTAGTTCTGCATAAAAATGCTCAGTTTTGAAGATTTGTGAAGCAGCTTTCTTTGTTTGGAAAAGCCTCTGCCAAGGAATCTTATTCCTAATTCCTTTTCTTGCCCTGTGAGGTTCCCTCTTTCTTCTCATAAGTAGCAAAAAATGTATCTCCTGTTGAGAAAGTACTTTCTTTTTATTTGGGATCAGTTTTTATCAGGGAAGTATTTTTTCCTGCAAAGACTTTGAGGAGTAAAGAATTTCAGTCTACATTGGCTTTTTCCTTTAATATTTTAGACAGGGCAGCAAAATGTGCTTTTGAGCAGCAATTGCTCCATCTTTTTCTGACTGCTGAAGTTGTTTTCTTTATTTAGTTTTTGATGTGAATTTGTGCTTTTCTGTTACCAAGCTTGATACTCAAGTTGAGGAACGACAGTGAAAGAGGAAAACAGAATATAAGGTTTATAGGTTTGCTTTGTTAGCCCGGAAACATGAGTGGACCACTATATTCCTGTTGCCCATCTGTGAGCCACGCCGTCTGTCAACTGTAGACCATCATCCAAAACAGCATATCCAAGCAGAAAATACCTTCCACCCTTCTCATTTGTATAAGGTGCTGAGACATGTTTCCATCTGTTGTATTGGCTTTTGCTACAAGCCTATCATAGAATGTAGTTCTGGAGGCTCTTTCAAACTGCATAGTTGGGTTTCCAGCAGAGGGTCAGATCCCTCTTTTCAAATGTTTTTAAACTTTTGATCTCAGGATGCTTTTATATTGAAAAATTATTGAGGACCCCAAAGAGCTTTTGCTCATGTGGGTTATGCCTATCAGAATTTATTATTAGAAATTAACAGTGAGAAAAATTTAAAACACAAGAACACACAAGTACACGTTCCGTTAGCCATCATTGTAATAGTATATCAGGGACGCTCTGGAAAATTCCACTGTACGCTTTGAGATAAAGAGAGTGAAAAAGACAAATGTCCTCTTCTTATGAAAATAGTTTGACCTCATGGACTCCCTGAAAGGATCTTGGGAACCCTCCAGGGGTCCCTGGACCACACTTTGGGAACCACTACTGTAGACAAAGCTAACTCAGCCTATAGCTCTCAGAAATTATAAAGTTTTTTAGTATTTCCCTCAAGCACAAAATTTCCACTGTTCTACCTCCCATTCATTACAGCCTTACACTCTCTTTTTAGTCATTCTTGAATCACTTCTCTTATTTGACAGCAATTTGGAGTGTCTGAGAACAGAATATACAGTTTCCCTGTGGAATCCCAAGAAAAACTAACTCAAATGGAGTAAAAAGGACAAGGGGCTTTATACCTCCTCTAGGTCTTTTTAGGATTAAATTTTTTATTTGTTTTCTTTAGGTTTTGGGCTTTGTTGACCATACAACTATTCTATCTTCCATGTCTTACCTGAATTTTGTTTTAAATTTCAGGCTTTTTCTTCAGCTTATCTGCTTCTAATGTGTGTATATGTGTGTAAATGCCATTTTGACTTCTAATACTACTCTACTGAGGCCTTCCCATGGTCTTTTTGGGCATATTCCACTTTGGCATGATGCAAGCGTGATCAGATCAAAGGCAGCCCTGAAAATAGGCTTCCTGGTCAGCACTGAAAGTAGTCCATGTTTTATAATATTTTTACATGTATAATTACTGTTTTTATCATCTTATACATTTCTGGTTTTACTGGTCTTGTCACGTGGTTTTGAAAATGATTAGTTTTGTAGCCATATAAAAACATATTTTGTCTCTAAAAAGGGAGTGATTGAGTACCATGTGCAGTGTACATTGTGAAATATATTATGATTTATTTTTCTTTGTTTGAGATTATACTGAGATTGTTTGAATTATAATGTCTTAGCTGAGTTCTTATTCCCTAAAGTCACATAAAACTTAGTAAATTTGACTCGAGTTCTGAATTTTCTAGATTGGTGGAACTAGCCTAGGCATTTAAATGAGAAGAAATTGAAATGGCAAATTCAGGTAGGGGTTGGGGTGGGAGGGTAAGCTCTTGATTTAATAGTGTAGACTCAAAGAGAGTTTAATACAGCTTTGGCTTAGATCAAGGGAGACTTGTTTTAAAATGGATAACTTGTGAGGTGAATATGATCTTACTGAAAGGATCATGGGAGGCAGGGAAAAAGGACTGTTACACAGTTTATAGTTATTTGTTGTACTTTGTTCATCTGATTACAGATGCTTAGAGGAAGTATCCAAAATAAAATCAATCCCCGACCTGGAAAGGTAAGATTATTTTCTATTTAGATTATTTTCTCGCGCAGATTTTATTTTGGTCTGATGAAGTGCAGTAACGTGTGCTACCACTCTCATTGTTTCTTGTAGGTAGTGATCTATAGTGAACCGGATGTCTCTGAGGAGTGTATTGAAGTTTTCAGTGACGTTGAGGATTGCAGCTCGTGGAGCCTGTCTCCTATAATACTCATAAAAGTTGTTAGGGGATGGTAAGAATGGCACTTTGACTTCCTGAATTACAGGGTTTATGTTTTCCATTTTTAATTGCTTTTTTTGGGCCTCAGTCCTTATTTAAAATTACTCTTCTAGCAATGTAAAGGGCAGAAAATACTAGTCATGGTGAGTATTAAAAGGAATTCATATCAAATAAATATTTTTTTAATGTTTCTGATTATAGGGGTGATACATGTTTATGCTAGAAAATTGAGAAAAATGTAGCAGTATGTTTCTCTTCCCGTATATCCCCACATAACATTGGTTTGGGCTAACGAACATCAGAATCCGTAATATACTTTTGGTTTGCGAGTTTTCAGTGAGGTAGATAAGAATTGCACTTAGTTATGTTGGTAGACTTTTTTAAATTCTGTAAGAAAAGACATTTTTGCTAATTTTTTAATGACAGATCAGTGAAGGACAAACCTAAATTTTATTTTCCAACTTTTCTACAACAGACAGTTTTGATTAAGTAAAAAAATCAGTGAAAAAATTATTTTACTAGCTTAACAGCTTCTAAAAAATACACAGGAAATTGAATTAAGAAAAGCAGTTTTTAAAAAAAATCACTTATATGGCATAAATACATTGATACCTACTTATAAATTTATTTGAAATAAAGAAGATAGGGCATTTGTGGTCTAAAAAGTTAGTTAAGCTTTTCTTTTGGTCTCCATTTGATTAAATATGCAGCAGCTTTCCTATTAGGTTTTAGATATTTTAATATATTTTTGATATATTCAACGTATTCATTAGAAAATACAATTAGTTTTTGTTTGAAGACTGAAAATAACACTAAAATTTTTGTGTAACATTGTTTTTAATAGAGTCGTGCTTTTTTTGCAACTTTTGTTGGCTTCTCTTCTTGATTGCATAAACATTTAAGAGCAGTGCAGTCATATATTGACATGAGTTTTTTCTTTAGTGTTTAGATGTTGTTGGGAAGGATATTTTAAAAATGCTTTCCATTAACATGCATATATAGTCCTTTGTATCAATATATACTGTGTTTCCCCAAAAATAAGACCTAGCCAGACCATCATTTCTAATGTGTCTTTTGGAGCAAAAATTAATATAAGACCCGGTCGTATATTAATTAAATTATGTTAATTAAATATTATAGTAAAATAAGACCGGATATTATATTAATTTTTGCTCCAAAAGATGCAGTAGAGCTGATGGTCCAGCTAGGTCTTATTTTCGGGGAAACATAGCACATTGATATGGCTCTAAAATGCAACTTTAAATCCCTCTAAGAGAAGTATTTTCTATACATGTAAAGAAAAAAATATTGCAGTAAAAGTCCATTTATCCGATGTGTTACCATTTACAAGTCGCCACTAAATGGCAATTCTATAGAACCTTAGTATTTCTAAAACATTCATATTGATAAGCGAAAAGTTCTCTAACATCCTGATGTATTTCTTGAATTATCAGAGGCATAATTATACCCAGTCAATTTTAGCTTTATGGAAAGTGTATACATTTTAATTGTTAGAGAATTGGCTATATATATATAGACAGTGGCTATTTGCCAGAATATTTGAGTAATCTAAACCTCTCTCTCACTAAGGTTGGCTAATAGTTTTGCTGTGTTTTATTCTTAGTTGGATTTTGTACGAGAAACCAAATTTTGAAGGGCACTCCATTCCTTTAGAAGAAGGAGAATTGGAACTCACTGATCTCTGGGGTATAGAAGATGTTTTGGAAAGAAACGAGGAGGCAGAGTCTGCAGAGGCAGAGTCTGTGGAGGCAGAATCTGCTAAGCCGGTGGTAATTGGTTCCATCAGACTTGTGGTCCAGGTAGGTTATGGGAAACCCAGAATCCATTCATCCATTCAGCAATTATTTATTGAATGCCAGGGATGATTCTTACTTTGAGAGAAAAGTTCATTTTATAAAATAAGTGACTAAGAAAAATATTTGATTGGTGCTTTATGGATATATTTTCCATAATTTAAGTATTTGTACATTTTAAATGAATTAGAAAAGAAACATTCTCATTGGTTAGTCAGTTTTTCACAATAAGTCTTGAAGGTTAATTTCTCACTCCTGGACTCCCATACCCTCCTCCAAATGAATTTTATATAATAACCTGGTTTTGATGAGTTCTGTATGAATAGATTTTTCTTTTACTTAGTTTTTTGGTTGCTGTGTGAGTTCTAATTACCTTGAGTGGCATATAGGAGCTCTGTTTTGGAAATATAAATAATCCAAAAATAATTCAGTTAGTAGTTCAACTCTGGGGTTGCATGTGGGTTTAAAAAAAGATAGGTACTTGAGGCTACTTTTTGGATTGGGTAAAATTTCCTTGGTTTGATATTTGTTGATGAGAAAGTTGTATCAGTCTTTCTTTGTGGCTGTTGGGATTTGATGACTCTTTACCTTTTAAAAATGTAATTAATGGTGTCTTCCAAGTGGAAAATTAAAGCCTCGTTTGTGTAATAGAGGTCAACATTGGGGTATATTAGGGAGAAAAGGAATGTTCTAAGATGAGACTGAGTAAGAATAAGTTTTTATGTAAGTTTATGATGTGATCAACCTTAAGACAGACATGAGGAATCTTATGTAAGTGTCACAGTGGAATAATTTACCTGCAGTTTTTATTTATTGGTCAAATAACATTGGTAATAAAGCAACAATTAATATCTAGATCCCACCATCATGAAGTGTCCTCTCTTCATGTTTCTGAATTCTCTATCTTGGCCACATTCTACTCTATTTTTCTGTAGTTGTTATCATAATATAGGTACAGTGCTGTTTTCCTTTTTTTCACTTAAAACTGTGGTTCTCAACCTTTTTTCTCTGCATACCATTTTCCTGAGGCTCACACTCACGTTGGTAACATCTCTCAGTGATGTGTAGCTGGAGGCAGGTATCAGACTCTGGTGGGGTGGCAGCTTAAGTGCACTCAGAAAAGGGGGGTACATGAAGCCTGTTGGTACAGAGGCCTCCTGTTTTGCCCGATTGTAGCAGATTTGATGCAGTTAATGCTTTTCATGTCACTACATGCTTTGGGGTTTCCACTGAACTGATGTATCATTATTTATTTTACCTTTCTATTTTCATGGAACTTAAGGTTGTTTCTAGTTTTTCACTATTTTGAATAATGCTGCATGAACATTTGTGTGCCCTTAATAATTTATAAATTTCTGATTTATTTCTTTGGGGTGAATTTTTCTGAATCATGTCATGTGAAAGGGTAGGAACTCTTGTGGTTCCTGATACGTCATGTTTTGTTTTTTGTTTTTGTTTTTGTTTTACACATTTTATGGTTTCTTGAAACACAAACATAAGTCCAACATGTATTCAAGGGGGTCACCTTTTTAGTTCATTAATTTTGTTCTTTTTGGTAATGTTTGAAAGAGCCTCCCCTGCACTAACCCAAGTATTATTGTTCTATACCTCAGTTCACCTAACTCAGCAATCAAATATCAATAAAGATTCAATTAGCACTTAAGTGCTTGGCTAGGAGAGGCCTTTTCAAGAGTGTTTGATGGAGCAGGGACATGCAGGGCATTGAACAGTGACTAAAGTACAGAGATTTATGAATCACCATAAATGTGTGCCTTTGTGCTAACAACTTGGATCAAACTGACATCATAGAGATTAGTCATAGTCAAGAGGTGTTACCACAGGGGCTGTGGGCACAGAACTGCAGTGGGGAAAGACTCCTGGGGCAACCGCGCTATAGACTAGATTCTCTGGACTTGGGTGGTCACATCAGAGCAAAGGAATGAAAACTCCTATTCATCAAAGACAGCCAAGCACTTTTTACAGCGAGGATGAGAGAAATACATGTGGTCCAAAACTCTAATTAAATACACTGCTGGTGATCTTTGCTTGACTGTAGCACTCAGATATATGACTCAAGCAACGTGTCTGCCAAAAAAGACCACATATTATTAAGTCACGGATGAAAACAGGAAAAGGGCAAAATGGCAGGTGCTCTGTGAAATGTATGTGTATATTTAAAGCTTATTTTACTCATTTGAAAATAAAGAATAGTGAGCTTCCTGTAGACTTACAATACATGGTATAATTATTGTGATACATGTATATATGTATGTTTTGCTTTTCAGGATTACAGAGTTAGTCACATTGACTTGTTTACTGAACCAGAAGGGTTAGGACTCCTGAACTCCTACTTTGACGACACTGAAGAAATGCAGGGGTTTGGTGTACTGCAGAAGACTTGTTCCATTCAAGTCCATTGGGGCACGTAAGTGCTTTATTTTAAATATGATTTTAATGAAGCTTTCTTTGTGAGTGTAGTACTGGAAAGACTTAAGATCCTCTCTGATTTGTTGTCCTGTTAAGTAATTATTGACTAAAAAGGCACATAAAACTAAAGGCACATAAAACTCTGCTTCTTTTATACCTATATCACTCTGATTCAGCTCTTACAAACAAAGATTTCTTGGAGGAAGTGCAGGAGAAAAAAAAACCTGCATTTTTAATGTAGGGATTTCCTTATCACAGAGCAACTGATTCATTCAAAGCTGAGTAAGAGGTTTTACCTTCTTGGTAATTCAGGGCATGTGCCTCTGATATTTCAGGCTGGATAGTGGTACTTCCTTTACCATTTTCACACAATGCTTTCCACAGCCCCTAAGATGTGGGTTTCACAAATCACAGGAAACTGCAAGAGTATTTTGAAGGAAATGGAAATGTCTCAGAGGAGAAATTAGGACAGAAGGTGCAGGCTGCAATACTGAAAATCGGGTCTCTAAAGTGGAGTGCACAGCGCAGGGCATGTGAGAGACATTGCTGAAAGATACAGGGAAAAACACTACATTTATCTTTTGGGTTTTTTTTTCATACTTTATTTAAAATCTCCTCCTTTTAAGATTTTAGTTTTTGTGTATGTTTTCTAATAAATTCATAATATATTCAGTGGTATATATAATTTACAAACACTCATGCATTCAGAGAATGCTCAAAGTTTTTATTAATGGGATATGCAGAAGACAACACCTATATAATGTGTCATATGGTAAATATACTACAAGAAACATAAATTAGAAAGAGAGACAGTGGTAATACTATTTTATTTATTTTTTACTTATTGTTAATTTTTATTAGGTAGTGCTGTTTTAGATAGGGTGGTGGTCAGGAAAGGTCTCTGGTGACTTTTAAGCAGACACCTGGAGGAAGTGAGAGAGTCAGCCCTGAGAGAGCTGAGAGGAGGAGCACGGGAAGTGGCCTAGGCAGGAAGCACTGCATTTGCAGAGCCCTGCTGGGCATGCTTGCAGAACAGCTAGGAGGTAAGGTGGCTGGAGTAGAGTGAACTAGGGGATGCTGATGGCAGAGGCCTCTTGTCATGGTAGGCCTTTTAGGCATTAGAAGGGAATTTAGATCACTTGAAGTGACACAGGTAATCACTGGAAGATTTTGACCTAACTTGTGTTTTAGATCCCTCTAGCTGCTACGTAGAAAATAGACGGTAAAGAGTCAAGGGTGGAAGCAAAGAAACAGTTAGTGGCAATGGCAGTTATATAGGCAAGAAGTTTGGGAGGCTTAGACAGCGTGACAGTGCTGGTGAAAAATTGTGGCAGATTCTGGATACATTTTTGAAGGTAGAATTACAACATTCTCTAACACATTGTATGTGGGCTGTGAGGGGCTGAGAAATGTCCAGGGAGAAAGGCTTATGGGAAAGGACATTCGTTTTTAATAGCCAAGTATTCTTTGATCAATTTTATTATGAAATAATTGATCATACAGAAATATATATATATATATATATATATATATATATATATATATATATATGTTATGAAGCCTAATAATAAAACAAACCTGCATGTACCCAGCACCCAACTCAGCCCTCACCATTACCAACAATGCAGCACCCTGTGTACCCTGGGGGGGGCGGGTACAGTACCCTCCCTGATCCCAGCCTCCTGATTCCTCTCTACACACATAACCTCTCTTTGGAATCTTGTGTTTTTCTTATACCCTTATTTTGCAGTTTTACCCTATAGTGTCCCTACAATGTTTTAGTTTTGTTTGCTTTTGAACTTTATAAAAATATTATCAAAATTCTGTGGCTTGCTCCTTTTTCTCTACATTGTTAGTAAGATTACCCATATTGATCCATATATCAGTTTTTCTCTTTTTTATTACTATATAACATCCACTGTGTATATTTCCTTGGGGTGTATACCATATCAGAGCCCAGCTTTTTATTATTAAAGTTTTCAGATATACACAAAAGTAGAAATGGTTCGGTGAACATCCACGTACCCTCCACTTAGAGTCTGTAATTGTTAACATTTTGCCACATTTGCTTTATCTTTTTTTCTGAGCACTTGAAAGTAAGTTGCAGATATTATGACCTTTCATTCCTATATACCTTAGCCTAAATCCCTCTATAATGACATTCTCTTGCATAACTATCATTATATCACACATAAGAAAATTAACAATATGTCCATGATAACATCTAATTTATAGCCCATAACCAAATTTTCCCCATTGTCTCAGGAATGTCTTTCATAGATTCTTTTAAATATATATACAGAGGGTGCCAAAAAAATGTATACACATTTTAAGAAAGGAAAAAACAGTATTAAAATTGTAACACAATGAATGACACTGGCATTCATTTGATTAACGCCATCTTTTGAGCGAATGTCATACTACACAGTGCTACCATAATTCAATTCAACTTCAAAAAGTAATACATAGATAACATCTCTTAAAATGCGTATATGCTTATTTGGCATCCTTGGTATATATTTGGTTGTTCTGTATCTTTTGATCTCTAAAGTACCACCATCTTTGTTTCCCGTGCCATTGACTTTTGAAGAATTTAGGTCAGCTATCTTAGAGATTATGCCACATTCTGGATTTGTCTCTTTTTCCTCATGATACCATTTAACTTGTTCCTCTGTTGCCTGAATTTTCTGTATATTAGGGGTTAGGTCTAGAGGTATGATCAGATGCAGACTGAACAGTTTCAGAAAGGATACTTCATGTAGATATTGCCACATATTCATGTTGCATCACAGAAGGTGGCATGTGCTAACCAGCTTCCCATTAATGATACCAAGTTGGATCTCTTGGTTAAATTGGTGCCTCCCACACCTCTCCATTGTAGAGGTACATTTTTCCCTTTGAGGTTCATCACAGCTTACCCTCTTTTGGGTAGGCTGTGATGAACCTCGAAGTTGGTACATTTATATTTAGTCTTTTGAGTATCCAGTTGGTTTCTGTGAATAGTTAACATTCATGTGTACTCATATCTAGAGAATAAGACAGGATCCAGCTGGAAATACTGTTTTTGATTTAAGAACAAGTTAACAAGATAAAACCAATTTTCCTTGTGTGACTCAGGGTATTTCTAAAAGAAATTATACAAATGCTTTTAATAAATGTATAGATGGGCACTGTTATTACTTAAACAGTATTCTTTAATATGCATACATTTGTTTTTTTAAAAAGCTCATACTTTATAGTCATTCTGTTAATTCATAATATAGGCAAAAGCACATTGCCTAAGTATGTGGTAAAATAAAAGAGTGCCGTTAGAAACTGAAAAAACACTGCCTGAAGAGAATTTCCCTCTCTCCCGATGGCCTCATGAATAATAGATCTTGTTGGAATAGAATTTAGGAAAAATGAATCACTATCTGGTTGGAATAGAATTTAGGAAAATGAATCACGCTCTATAAATGAGTTTGCAAATTCCAAGATCCACCCAACATTCAGAGCTGTCAGTCTGAGTTCCCCAGCAGGCCCTTAGCACTCACTCACCAAGGAAGTAGTCTCAGAACAGTGGCCTTTTCAGGTGTGTCAGTTTGTGTTCAGTTTTTTAACAAATCCCTCTTTACCCAAAATGACCTTGCTTCTATAAGTGTTAGGTCACTAAATTACATGCTTCAAGAAAGTGAAATGTTTAGTATCAGATGAATAAATCCCCTCTAAAAGGAATGATTTCATGAACGGGTACTTCAGTTAGCATCATTTTAAAATCTCAGAATCCCATATTTGTGAGCCATCCATTGTGTTTATGAAAAATTCAGCGCATTCACTTGTGAAGTGTCAGACGTCGAGGCCCTTGGCTTGTCAGCATAATAGCACACTTTATGACGAACTGCCATTATTTACTCAGGGCATGAAATGTGTGGAGTGCCTTTGAGCTTCAAAAACTATGTAATGCACCCTGAACTGTCAAGCTTTAACATAAGAAGGTTTAAAACGACCCTGCTTACTTAGCCTCTGTTTTCTTGTGGTTTAGGAGCATGGCAGTGGTATTTAAAAGATAAGCCTCTTTTTTTCTTAAGTTAATTTTTTATTGAAATATATATATATGTGTGTGTGTGTGTGTGTGTGTGTGTGTGTGTGTATATATATATATATATGATATTTGTACAAAAAGGTACACAACAAATCATAAGTGTATAAGCTGAGTGAATTTTCAAAGTATAATCATTATCCAGATCAAGAACTAGAGCATAACCAGATCTCAGAAGCCTTCCTCTTTCATGCTTCCTCCTGGGCGTCCCGTTGCCCCCACTATAACTATTATCCCGTCTTCTAACACCTAGATTTGTTTTCATCCCTCACATGTACGCCACCCACAGCCTCTCAACATTTGTGTGTGTGAGTTGATGGATTTTCATAGGATTTTGATTGTAAATCCCTATATAATTAGTGAATCTAAAGAAGTCACTGATTTATCCAGGGGAGTTTTTTAACAAAAACTATCACCAAAATGTATCCTTGGGCTAAAACGGCGAGCAAGAGAAAAGCAAAGAGGGAGAATCAGACCTCTTTCACTGCTAAGAGGTGTCATTTACAGCCGTCCTTTTTGGTAGGATGCTCTGGGGAACATGTGGAGTGCCTCAGCCAGGACACTAGCAAGACCAACAAAGAATTGGAGCGTACAAGTGATCGCTGAGAATCCTGTGTGTTTATGAAGAGGGTATATAATACCTCTTTTATTAAAGCGTCACTTCTCCAGCAGCCTCACCTTCCCAGAATCCTCCCAGGAACCAGGAAGTTGACAAGACTTTGCAGTCTTTAGAGTTGTAACAGGCATGATTTTAAGGATTCCTGGTTTCTGGCTCATTAGGGGAGGGTGGGGCTGCTGATTCCCTGACTGCAGCCGCAGAGACAGCTGACAAGCCTGATAAAGGGAGATGGTATTGAAAAGCCATAAAAATCAGATCCAAGCACTCAGCTCTGCGGCCTGGGAACAGGCAGCCTCCCAGACCATGGGAGCCCCCAGGACAGCACTGTGCCTTGCCAGTGCTCACAGTGCTGATCCTGAGTCATTGTGAAGGAGTAACTTACGAGTACTCCCTGGAAGGAGAAAAAGTGCCATCAAAAAGTGATTAGGAGCCTGGCTCTGGAGTCAGCTTGGATCAGCCCCACATTTGGTACTTCCAGCTGTGTGGCCCCGGGCAATTTACTTAACCCCATCCGTAAAGTGGGGACAATAGTTCCTTCTGCATAGCCTTGTTGTGGGGGTTGGAAGAAATTCTGGCTGTCATTCCTTGTTATGCTCTAGGTGGATGTTTCCTGTTATTAATTTCTGAGTAGGTGGAACATTCTATGCTTTGGTTACAAATGAGAAGTTGCCTTTTAAAATAAAGCTTGCGATTTCCTCGCTAGGGCCTCTAAATACACAGATAACTGCAGTTGACCCTTGACTAACATGGATTTGAACTGCAGGGTCCTCTTATAGGTGGACTTCGAACCCATGTTGTTCAAGGGTCAACTGTACTTTTATTACTTGGAAGTAAAAGAGACGTTTACACTTTGAAGCAATTAATAATATAAGTTAAAATCAGTGGACAGAGCCAGCCAAGAAGACAAGCAGAAGACTCTTAAGAAGAGATGCATATAATGACTTATTCCTCCTTGAGGCTAACGTGGCTCTAATAACTAAGTATGACCGTACATCGTCCAAGTTCAGTCCTCTCCTGTTCTCTTCCTTGCTCATCAATGGGGTCCTATGTGCCACTCAAATAAATGATGAATTGTGTCTGTTTCTTTCCTTCCTTGGTGCCTGTTTAGATGGCTGATTTATGAAGAACCTGGATTTCAAGGTGTCCCTTTTATCCTGGAGCCTGGGGAATACCCCGACTTATCCTTCTGGAATACAGAAGTAGCATACATTGGATCCATGCGGCCTCTGAAAATGGTAAAAATGAAATCCGGCCAAGTGTTCTTGGAGTCAGTGATTCTTTGCCAGTGTGACAATTCATAGGATCTGACTTTGAAGCAATACAGCGCTTTTAAAACACAAATATGTAGTAGCTAGGACCTAGTGCTAGATAGAAATAAAAGAAAGGATAATGTGCTAGATGCTACGGGTGAAGAAAGTGTGGAGAAGCCCGAGTCCTTTCCTTCCAGGCACTCTCACCCTCGCAGAGCCGCAGCCCAGGGCAGGTATAAGAAGTGAAGAAAGCGAAGTATTGAACACTTGTGGAAAAACAGGCGAAAGTGCACCTTGTGGGTGATGTGACAGTGAAGGGGATACTTAGGAGAGCTTTAGGATGAATCAAGTTGGGTCTTAAAAACTATGCAGGGTGATTTTAAATGGAGATGTCAGAGAATGCGCTGCAGGAGCCGGGGTGGCCCTGGGAAAGGGCGGGGCACGCTCCAGACCAGCCCCGTTGGAGGCTGGGCTGGGTGGTAGCTTTGGGGGCACCGGGGCTGGCTGTCTAAATGAGTATTTATTATTCCCAAGTATTCGCTTTAGAAAGGAGCCTGTGCTTTCTCTGCCCTACCCCTGTGTTTTGCCCTGTTCTTTCTTGCTTGTGCTGGACTCAGCCTTGGGAAGATGCAGGCTGCTCTGTCTTGTCCTGGGACTTGAGCAAAGTACGTGCCATATCGTGAAGGTGCTCACTACATACCTGTGGCATGAGGGCGGCTCTCATTACACACATGGTTTTGAAATTCCACTTTGTGTTTGTCTTGTGAGTTGGTTTGAAATAAATGAGACAGTGAGGAAGATCATTTTTCATCTTAATTTTATCCTTCCTGCCAAAGCTTGTGGTGTACTTACCTGCATGTTTTGCTGGTCTTAATGCACATGATTTGGGGCTTTTTTCTAAAGTTAAATTCACTTTCAAAGAACAAAGGTTTGTTAGTTTTGTGAAGGTATCAAAGAATTGCTCCCCCCCACCCCCCCAGTTTAGAAGGCAGTTTTTAATCATTTACAAAACTGTGAAGTTTATGGCATTTGAAATAGATTACTTTTGAAAAGGGTGCTTGGTTGTACAAACTTGGGTTTGTTGACAAAATCAGCCACGTTCCTTTATAATTATAGTTCATTTGGTGCATTTGAGCACCTTTGGCTGTACTTTTTAAAGTTGTTATATATATATTGGTGAAAAATATCCTTCTGCTTTTCCCACTGCTGATTTTAACTCTTACCCTGTTTAGTATTTCTATGGTTTATGTAGTGAGGTTTTAGGCATTTAAAAAAAGGTTTTATTATGAAAGTATAACAACCCCCATAGACCCATCCTTTGGGATCTTGGCAGTTTATCTAATTGTTTCAAGAGTCCTCTAGATCGTATTGTGAACTTTATCAAGTTTGTAAGCCAGGGGTTGCACAATCAAATGCCTCTGGGGACCAGGCAGCAAAAAGACATGAGTGAGGCCGGCTGGGAATTGAACCAAGGGAGGGTGGGGACAGGCAAACCACAGCCCGTGTCCTGGCTGGAGGATGAGCCCAGTGTCGGGTTAGTACGTGCAGAAGATGAAGGTTGCTGCCGGGGACAATTTGGGTCCAGAGATGTCAGATCTTAGCACTGCTTTTTAAGAGAAGAGAGAAATATACTTTTTTCTTTTTTTGAGAAATATACTGAGTTAAAAATGAAAACAAAAAAAAAACACTAAAACTTATTGGATCAAAAAACACACCTAACTGTTGTGATCCGTGATTGGTTAAATCTGAAGATGGGGGAAACCCACTGATATGAAGGGCTGACTGTATTTATTGAAAAAAATATCTGCATATAAATGGACAGACAAACCCAGGTTGTTGAAGGGTCAACTGTATTTCAATTCCTTCATCTCTCCAATGGGGTAGAAATTCCATCTCCCTAATAGCATTGTTATACAGTTACTTTAGTGAATTACTTCATGAAGCACTTAACAGTGTCAGAAATACAGCATGTGCATTGTAAATAGGCACAGCCACTATGGAAAACAGTATGGAAGATCCTCAAAAAATTAAAAATAGAGCTACTATAAAACCCAACAATTCCACTTCTGAGTATCCACTGAAAAAAAAGAAAAACACTATAGAAGGACAAATACCGTATGATTTCACATATATGGAATCTAAAAAACAACCATACGAACAAATAAAACAGAAACAGACTCACGAACATCCAGAACAAGCTGATGGTTGCCAGATGGAAAGGGGTTGGAGGAAAGGACAAAAAAAGTGAAAGGAAATAAAATTTACAAATTTCCAGTTATAAAATAAATCATAGGGATGTAATGCACAGCATAAGGAATATAACCAATAATATCATAACCTTGTATAGTGTCATACAGTTACTAGACATTATAGTGATCACTTTGTTATTCAAAACAAACTTTGAATAACTACATCGTATACCTGAAACTAATATTATATATAACTATAATTTAATTTTAAAAACATGGCACGTGCTTACTAAAATTTAGTAAGTACTGTTACTCTGCATTGTGAACTCCTGAGAGTTTGGATATCACAGCTGACTTTGCCTTTCTTGTTACCTTGTGATTCTTAAATGACGAGAACTGCTAGATTTGGGCCTCGGTTCCCTGTGTCTATGCCCTGGGGCGTCAAGCAATCAAACACGGCATAGATACCACAGTTAATATTCCCTTAGAATTCTACTCTAACCTTATGAGGTGACCTCATTCATCTCCTCCTCTGTTGTTTAGTTACTCCAATCGTGAAGTGATTTGAGATTTCTGAAAGTCCCCAGAGCAAAAAGGATATATTGGTATTTGTACTTCAAAGTATTCTTAATTATAATTTTGAAAACAATTTCCAAGCAATAAATTTTGAAATATAAGAGACTGTTTCAGCTATTGCTATATATCATTATATAATTCTATCATTTCTAAGTAGCCTCCATTTATCATGTGTATAAAACTACCAAGTATGATGTCCAAGCTAAAATAAAAGTCTATAAATGAAAAAAACACACAAAAAAAACACACCTAACATGGAGATTCAGCTTATAGACCACCTCTGTGAGATTCTGCTTTAGCCTGTCTTCCTCGTGTTTTCATCTGCATTGTTGGTAATTTTAGAACCGTCTCAACGTAAATTAAAACAAACCTTGTGAGGTTCGATGTCTTACCATAAACTGCCATGTATAATGTAAAAAGGTAATGTATCAGTAAAAAACCACTTTTCTGTGTTATTTTCTTTTCAGGGTGGCCGTAAAGTTGAGCTCCCTACAGATCCAAAGGTAAAAAATATATATATATATTTTAAATCTGATTCCCACTCCATTTTCAGAAGATACTTGTGTGGTTTTACTTATCAACCCCCATAAAACGTAACTGCAGCCAAAGGAAGTTACCATCCTTACACTTGCCATCCTTCAAGCTGGAAAAAGATGCTAATGGCACTAGTTATCACTGAAGCATGTGTAGCCGTGGCTCAAAAGGTTCATTGTTGTATTATGTTGATAATTTGTAGTTGTGTTTACTAATTGCAGGACCTATTATTGCTTGCCAGTGAGCCAGAGAAAAACTTTCTTTCAAGACAAATTCTCCTTCCTCCAAAATGCTCTTTCTGCTTTGGACATCAAATAGTTTAATCTGTAATCAATTTCATTTTTAAAGCAATTTTGAATCCTCTGGTTCTTTAGTTTGGCCTAAGCAAAATTCTAAATATCAGTTCTAGACACTGGAACAAAAACCAATTATTTATAAATTGCCTTTTAGACCTTGGCTTTGGGCTATCCCACATCAGGAAAAAAATTCTGATGTTTAAAATGATCAGATACTGTTATTTAGTTAATTTTAAAAAATAGGACATTTTAATTTGTGTTCTAGGACTTGGTGATATTAAATGACTGATTTAATGTTTAGCTATTGAGATATTTAACTTCTTAAAAATTACTGGTATATGTCCTTTCTGTTACAGGTAGTGATTTATGAAAAGCCTTTCTTTGAAGGAAAATGTATGGAACTAGAAACAGATATGTATAGTTTTATTGGGGAAGAAAGTGAAACAGAAGAAACGACTGGAGATGAACATTTGCCATTGACGTCAGTGGGATCTATGAAAGTGCTAAGAGGCGTGTAAGTAGTTAGACATAACCTGTAAGAATTTCTTTTTTTCTCTTTAATAAAGTCATAAATATGCCGCCCCACCACCAAAAAAAATAAAAAATAAAAAATTCCAGATTGTAGTAGAGTGAATTTCAAACGTGTTCTCTTCAGCCAATTGTGACCTGGATTTGATACCAGTTTCAGGGCCTGGTTTGGGATCAGTCAGCTGAGCAAAGCTGATAAATTGGCCCATCCAGATTGATCAAATCTGCAATCTTGTTTTTAATATTATGCTCCCAACTATTCAACTGTTATATAGTTTGCTGCTTTTATGATCATGTTTTATACTTTATAGATCTTACACATTTCCTTTGGAAGTGTACACTAAAAATGGTGTTGCAAATGGCCAAAAAATACATAATATTTTAATAGCTAGTTGAAGACAGTTTATCCAGTTTTATTTGCTGATGTTCTTTTGAGTCATTTCTTATTAAACACACATACATGTACACACACACACACACACACACACACACACACACTGACTTCCCTCTACTCCTTTACAGAACATTGATGTGTATTTCTTAACTTTTTTTCCTTGGGGCCATTCTGTTTGTCTCTTTAAGTTTTAGAGAATTTCAATAGTCCTAACAATTGAGCTCATGTCTAGCTTTATAACTATTTGTATTTGTCAATGAAACTGGTATATACATTGGAAAAATTTTAATACTCCTGACAATTAACTACTCCTTCATGTTCTTTCTGTTGCAGTTGGGTTGCTTATGAAAAGTCTGGATTTACAGGTCATCAGTATTTGCTTGAAGAAGGAGAATACAAGGACTGGAAAGATTGGGGAGGTTACAATGGAGAACTTCAGTCTTTACGACCTATATTAGGTGTAAGTTAAAGAAAAGCCAATGGCTAATATTTGGTCTTTTTTGGATAATAAATGGCTAGCCTTTTAATTTTGATTTTTTTCTCAATAGGATTTTTCAAATGCTCACATGATAATGTACAGTGAAAAAAACTTTGGATCCAAAGGTTCCAGTATTGATGTATTAGGAATTGTTGCTAATTTGAAGGAGACCGGATATGGAGTGAAGACACAGTCTATTAATGTCCTGAGTGGAGTGTAAGTAAAATAACCCAGTTGGGATTTTAAACATGGGTTTCACCTTGGTTGTGTTAAACTAATAGATTCTCTGACAGAGTAGGCACTCGAGAAATGAATAGCTCAACAGCTGAACATTAAATAAATCATTTAATACCTACTGCCACAGTATTTTCATAACTGCTTTTTAAAATCTTCACATATAATCTTTTTTCATGTGTAATATAACATTGGATTAGGCTTTTGGGTTTCATGATAGAAATCTACAAATCTACTGCCTTTGTCATTCTGCATGGAAAGATCTCATGAATTTCTTATGATGGGAATCTGATGAATAGTGATCTAACATTAGAAACCTGAGGTTGGGACAAAGTGCCTTTCCATTTTCCTGTGGACTTATACCTGCTCCATTGTATTTCTTATTATTTTGACATAAAAATAACTGTTTTACTGTACCTGGAGTTAGCATTTGAATGGTTTATTCTGCTAAATTAAGTTTTTATTGAAAGATGATTAGTCAAGACTCTGGGATACAAGTGACTACAGGCCAACCTAAATTGACGTGATAAAAAGGGGATTTTGGAAGGTTGGTGAATCCGTCCAGGTGTGGGAATGGTGCACCTGGAGGGGTTTGGAAGCTTGGCTGCGTGCCCTCTTCCCCCATCCCTTGCCCTGTGCATCTCTTCCATTTGATTGTACCTGAGTTATATCCTTTATAGTGTTCCTGAATTGTGTGAGCCATTCTAGCAAGTCATTGAACCCGAGGAGGGGATTGTGGGAACCCCTGGTTTATAGCTGGCAGGGGATTTGTGACTGGCAAATGGGGAACCATCTTATGAGACCGAACTGTTCACCTGTGGGATGTAGCTCTTGTAAAATAGATTACAAAACGTAGATCAAGTCTGGCTTTAAAAAAATTGTCTTTAAAACTCATCAAAGGGATACATATATAAGAGGTGTGGTCAAACAGTATGGTGAATGTTTGAATAAATAAAAATTTAAAAAAAGGAATTATTGGCCTCCCTAACTGAAAAGTCCTGGAGAAGATTTTGCTTCTGTCAGAGCTGGATGCAGGGGTTCAGACACTGTCATGAGAACTTGGTCTCTCTCTGTGTCACTTGACTGGGCTTTTTTCTGTGTTGGCTTCATGTTATGCAGGCCCTTTCCATCTGCTGGCTTGTGGCTGCATCATCTGGCTTTTGTTCTTCCCTCTCACTACTTCTAGAGCAACGAGAGTCTCTTTCCCACGCAAGTTGCAGGTCTTTGATTCCGTAGGCTTGAGTCACGCACAGTGCTTGAATCGATCACGATAGCCAAGGAGGTGGCCCTGCCTGTGTTCTGTGCCCATCTCTGGAGCTGAGATGTAGGCTCAGTTCCATAGGAACCACTTATACATGATTGAGGTAAATAGTTCCCGACAAACACCAAGAAGAATGGGGACAGGTATACTGGATGGGCAGAAATGGATGTTTATTAAAAGGAGTTATACAGTTATGATCCAGGCTGATCAGTTATAATTTGTTATAAGTAAGAATCCTCTTAAATGATTATATGAAATCATTAGACATTGGTTCTGTTGAAAGTGTTTGATATTAGGTTTCTTTACGTCACGAGTGGTAACATAGGCTATTTGACCCATTCTAACCTCAACTCTGTTGTATTTTATGGGGCCTCCCACAATAGCCCTAGATATTGGAGATGTATCTACAGTGTAATATGCTTTTACTGTTTAGTCATATTCAACAAATTCTTGTGTAGGTTGTTGCTTGTGATGCCATCTTAGCAGAAGGACATCAGGGAGTTCTGGAACTTCCATTCTTAACAGGAAATACCTTCTACTGGGTCCTGTTCTTGAGCCCTAGCATTTTAGAATCTGCTATAGATAGAAGGTATGGTATGGCAGAAGTCACCTGAATGTTGCTGTGGCCCTATAGGATTTTAGATCGCCTTTAAAGTTAATTATTTGGAAGGAAAATACAGTGACCAAGTCAATCTGGGGAAACAGTTGTACGTTTTGATACTCACCAGGTGTGTTGGTTCTATTAGTCAGAGCCTAGTCATGCAGGAGGAAGCTGGGCATTTATGTAGATTATGCCATTAAGGACAGGTAGAATTATTGTACCCCGAGCTTCCTTTCTCACCCAACCCTTTTTTATTTGAAATCAGTTGCCTTTATAAAATGTTGCTTTCATATATTTCTATTTTTGCTCATTTCTAGTAGCATTTCCTGGCTTAAGCTTTTTTTCTGGTTGTAGCAGTTGAGTTTTGGTATTGGGGGGAAGTTGAAGGGAGGTGTGTGTACACACTGACTCCACCACTTCCTTTTAAATTCTGTGGTTGTGGAAAGGCTTCTGTATTTACTAGGGCCAGCTGCTTCCTCATATTTGATTGGTCGTTTGACAAATATTTATTAAGGTCTATTATGTGCAAAGTATTAATACTATGTCCTCAAAGGAGTTACAGTATTTACATAAAACATAATTATTGCTACAAAAGATTAGGGATTAAGTGCTTCAGGAATCTGCAGCAGAGAGATTACTTTCCAGTCTGCACACTGGTCAGACTTTGGAGGGGCGAGCACTAGAGCTGGGCCCTGTGTGGTAGAAAGGTAACCCTGTGCCAAGGTTTGGCGGAGGAAGCCAGACCTATTTGTTTTTATTAGTTTCAAAGAAAAACTATTTTAAAGACTTTATTCTTATTGGTAAGTAGGCGTGTTAGTTTGGTTCTTTCTTTCTTAGTATGGAAATCAAAGTCAGAAAAAAACTTTTCTGAGATTCTTCTGTGAGAGCATCTCCCAGGACGGTCACTTTCACATGGGTAATAAATGCCCTGGGCGGCGACCTCACCGCAAGCTCTACACAGAGACCAGACTTCGGGAAGGGTACTCATGATCCAGCAATTGAGGTTTGAGGAACTGCCTCCCGTTTCTTACTGGAATGTCGCAGGCAACTTCTTTACACGGCCCTGCTAATCAGTTTCTAGTTCTATGCCACGCTCTTGCTCAAATGGTAGAAACTGGGCAAATGTTTACAAACTAAGAGCAAAAGGAACTATTCCTAAAGTCCAGCTAAAAGAAATAAAACGGCCTGTTGTTTTATAATTCCTTTTCCTCTTCGCCTCCACAGAAGGGCCGGTGTGCCCTGCTGCCCTTCAATTCTGAGCCCTGATTGCACCAGGCGGGACCTGTGAGTGCTTGTACTGGGCCTGTCTCCCCCCACAATCCCCGCCCACCTTGTAAACAGAGAAATGTTGATTCACAGTGTACAGGATATGTTTAAACAAGGACAGTAAGGAATTTTCTTGAGAGTCTCAAGCGTGAGTTCTAAGTAGGCTCTACGTCATAGATACACCAAAGAATGAACGTCAAAACTGAGTGTTAGGGTGTTTTTACCCTCATGTTCATGGATGATTCATCCTGGGGCTGCATCTTGCAAAGAAAACAACACTAATGTCAATTGAAGTAACGTCTTAAAGGGTTTTCCTGTTTCCACTTCAGGGAATTAGATAGGCTTACCTGGGTGTTGGGTCTTTTCTTAGAAGTAATTTATTTTAGTTTTATAGAGAAATAGAATATTCACACTTGTTAATAAAAAAAAAGTACTGGATAAAGCTTCCTCCACAGCTTGCTCAGTAGTTACCTTCTCTCCTGTACATTCAGTCTCTCCTCCTGCCTTTTCGCCATCCCAACCTTCACCTCAAACGATCAAGCAAAAAGGCCTCTTAACACCCTCTCTTCCCCTCTACCTTGTTACAGACCCACAGCCCTGCCAGGAATCCTTTTTTGTGACACAGCTTATCCTCTAACTTTTCTTTTTTTTTTTAAGTCCTGGCTTTTGTGAAATAGGTGTTCTTGCTATGCAGCTATTCCTCCTCACACAGTAAGTGCTCTGTGCTCCGGTCCTGCTGCCACTTCTCTTCATAAGCCAGAGGCTGTGTGAGCAGAGGCAGCACCACCACCTCACAGGGGCAGCCCCGGGGTCGGGGCCAACCCCCTTACTTACAAATGAAAATAACAAAGTTTCATAAAAGTTAAGTGACCTCTTTAAAGTTGTCTGCAAGTTAATGTCACGCCCACAGCTAGAACCAGGGCTCCTCTTTCCTCACCTCACAATGGTAAAGGTTTTTAAATTGCTAAAGAGGTTCTGAAGTGGAGGAACATTCTTTTCTGAAATAGACAGACTGGTGCTTACGGCAATTTCTCTGTTCAGATGGCCAGAAGTGAATGTGCAGATGTCAGTGGTCATAAGCTAACTTACTACTTGAGACTGGCAAGGTTTTCCTCCTTGATGGCTGTTCATTTCCTAGTAATGACTGTACGTGAGTTTTTGTTAAGTACTTTAGATAGTGAAATCATAATCTGTTCTAATGAAGTGTGTGAACTGTTTTGAGTATGGCCTGAAAGGAAACTTTATAGGGCAAGTGGCAGTTGGGGTCATGAAGTGAAGAGACCCTGGGGAGCTTCGGGAGACTCATAGGTTCGATCATCCCTGGCCACTGATTGTGTCACCTTGGAAAGACAAGTCACTTCAGATTCAGAACAAACACCAATGAATAATTAATTCCATGTGATGCTTCTTACTCATCAGTAGACTTTTGAGGTCAAGGTTTTGTCTTTTTCATCTTTGCTTTCCTAGTGCCAATCTAGTTTCTGGCACATGATAAATGGCCAATCAATGTGTTGAATGAATGAATGAATGAATTTTTCTGTGTCTTTAGGTTTTCCCTTCTGTAAAATGGGAAAACCAGTACCTCCCTAGATTAAATGTGATAATAGATATGAATGTTTAAAGGCATATAGGTATTACTCCTTTAAGCTGTGAGAGGATCAGCCAGGCAATGAATTAATTGAGGAGACAATGAGTTACCTCTTAAATATAACAGAATTAAAAAACAGCATCCAATATACTGGTGGTGTTGGTTTTCCTGAGTGTAGATCACTTAAAAGATAAACGAAAACATTCCAAGAGATTTGTTTTTCGTATTTCTCAGTTTGTTCAATTTTGCTTATTACATAGTCATGTCATGTTGGAAATCCTGTTTGTAACAAAATTTTAGTTACTTAGCTGTTTTTGTTTTTTTTAAGCATTTCTTCAGTCAACTTTTTTTCCCCCATGTGTATAACAGAGACCGCTTCCTGTAATATTTTTCTGGAAAAATATTTTAATGTTGATAACAAAAAGAATTCTTACTTGGCTACTGAAAGAACTTTTACAGGTACTTTTTAAAAGTCCAAATAATTTCCTTAGAATAGAATTAGAAAAAAATATAGACAAATATCCCCACTGAAGCTTTCTCGAGGTATAGGATAGGATAAACAAGAACACCAAAAGGTTCACAAAAAGATACTCTGTCACTTGCCACTTTGATTTGTTATCCAGACAAATCTATCTGCTACTAAAAGATTAATGGAGAATCAGAAAAATTAAGATTACTCGTTAATAAAACAAATGACAATTTCTGTATGATACATATGTGATAGTTTTACTGTATATGTAAACCATGAACTATAACAAATCAGTGTTTTTATTTCTTTAGGTGGGTAGCCTATGAAAATCCTGACTTCACAGGAGAACAGTATATACTGGATAAAGGCCTTTATACCAGTTTCGAGGACTGGGGAGGGAAAAATTGTAAGATCTCTTCTGTTCAACCCATATGTTTGGTAAGGAGTTATATTTTTGTATGAGAATATTTAACTGGATTCTGGATTTCCTGAATGTGCTTCTGGTTCCTGTAATACTTAACATTATAGAAGCTATTCTGAGATTATTTTTAACAGTAATTGCTAATCTGGAGAGAAAACTTTTTCAAAATGTTCTGCTGTACTCATTTCCTTCTCTCTTTCTTTTAAAACTTTTTAGGATTCTTTCACTGGTCCAAGGAGACGAAATCAGGTAACAAAAAATATTCTTTTTTTTTTTAATAATTAGGGGCCTTCCATTGAAAAGCTTAACTTACGTGTAAAATGTCAGACATTTGGGACATTTTGTTAGTTTTATTTTTTCATTTTTTTTGCCTGAAAGCATAACTGTTTTTTTAAATTAAACTTTAATACTTGATAGCATTGACCCATATCTAAATACTTCCAATAAAATGCTCTTATGTAAAGTTGAATTTTATGTTATTACATTGAATTGGTTTACATTAATATACTACACTAAGATTAATATTTCAAACAGTACATATAGTTATTGTGATAAACAGTAAAATGAATTTTCCTATTTGCTGTGTCTGCATTAGGAAGACATTTTGTAGGGTCTCTTTTATATAGTCTCTCACTCCAGCCTAACTGATAAACAATTCCTTTTGGTCACATTAAAGCTTTAAAATGCCTCACAGCTTGTTGTGACAGGGTATTCTATAGAAAGCTGCGTCTACTGTTGGATTGTCCTTTAATGTCTCTGACTTAAGCAGTCATAAATGGTGCAGCCAAAGTATTTCTAATTGGTAATTCATGTAGAAGTAGAAAATTGAAGGATTTATAAATTCATACCAGTTTACTGACTGTAATGAGTTAACAGGTTGTGTTTGGGTAATTATTTCAAAGGCTGAATGAGTTCATGTGTTTGCAAAATAATTGTATGTGTTTCCATTTACTATTTTAAAGATTCACTTGTTTTCGGAACCAGAGTTTCAAGGTTGCAAACAAAGTTTTGAAGAAACAACAAGTCAACTTGATGATTCATTTTCTACCAAGTCTTGCAGGGTTTTAGGAGGCAGGTAAGCAAAATAGTGGACTCGCAGAGCCTAGTCACTGGGGGAAATAGAATTCACACATCAGCAAGTATTTAGTGACATGTTTAGGTGCTTGGTGCTCTATGAAACCACCAAATAACACAAGGCCCTGGGAGAACTGCAGTGTACTTTGCAGCATGTGGGTGCTGGACACCAGAGGACAGTGTTCAGTGTGGACTGGGGACATCACTGGTCACCACCTCATTGTGCGAAGGGATTGTACTCATTGTACTCCAGGCCTGCGCCCTCATCCGTAAACGGATTCTAGATCATCTCAAAATGTCTAAGGCACCTTCCACGGTAGATTTTTTCACAGGTAGATAGGATAGGCATTCTGCTTGCTAGGCGAGTGCCTGGCTGCAGTGGAGTTGGTGTGTGTGCTGATGGGGGAGCCAACCACCACCCTCTCTCACTGGGAGGTCTTTGTCTTGGGGAGACAGGAAGCAAGTTGGGACAGGAAGGTTGGGATCCCCCTGAGGGCGCCCCCCCGCACCCCAGCATATGTGTTCAGATGGATGCCATAGGAAACACACGATGGGAAGGGCAGTGAGCTTAAAGTGTCGTGCTGAAAACGGTAGTTTGACAAAAGCTTTAGAGAGGGGAGAGCCCACGGTTAGGGAAAATTGACTCAGGAAACCCTTGGCGCAACCTGTACCAGAGGTGATGAGGAATCAAGGATGGATGGCGATGCCGCCGCCTTTAATCACGTAGCTCTGTATGGTCTGAGCAGCACCGGCACAGCACTCAGCACTGCAAGGTGGCAAGAGCACGGGCTGTGCACTGAGACGCTGATTGACGGTAAAGCCTCGCAGTTTATTAGCACATACCTCCACCTCTGTGCAGGTTCCTGTTTATTTCCCTACCCTGCTTCATTTGTTACCATCGGACGTGTAATTTTTTTGTTCATTTATGCTCTGTCTCAGCTCACTAGAGTGTAAACTTAAAGATAGCAGGGACCTTTTTTTTTTTTGGCCTCTGTTCTATCCCCAGCAATGGAAAATGACCTGACACACAATTAGTTCTTGGTAAGCGTTTGTTGGATAAAAGAACGAAACAAGCCCAGCTATTCTAGAGAAGCCTGGTAACTCACCGTTTCATCAGTAATGCTGAGGCCCAGACAGGCTGAGTTACTTAGTCACTGCAGTACTGTGACTCCTGGCCCAGTGCAGAGGTGTTGAAATGAGGATAAAGGAATGTGAGAGGAATTGGGGGAGGAAACCAGGTGACTGACTAGCTGCAAAGATTGAGGGATTATTCAGAGATGACTCCTGGGCTCGGAAAAAGTACAGTGGCCGGGAGAATGGTGGTGGCCAGGAGAGGAGCCAGGAATGCTGGAAGGTGCAGCGGTGAAAAACATGAATAATTTCCTGGAGAAAAACGTTTTATTTCCCAAATGCAAAGCTAACAACTGACTTATGGACTATTATTTGCTACAAGATTGAGTGCAGTATGTGCCACAAGCATTGTGTTTATTCTATAGTATGCTACCTCTAAAAATCAGACTTCTTGAACAGGAATAGTCAAATCACATATTGTACGTGTGTATGGTTTTTCCTGCTGTAGCTGGGTTGCGTATGATGGAGAAAATTTCTCTGGTAACCAGTACGTGTTGGAAGAAGGTCACTATCCTTGTCTCTCTGCAATGGGATGTCTGCCTGGAACAAATGTGAAGTCTCTTCGCTTTATAGATGCTGTAAGTATGTCACTGTGAATACAGCGTTATGGAGATGTATTGTTCACATAGTGGATGGTCAGAGCAAGAAACCAGCAGATAGGACCTACTCTAAAGTCCGAGGCAGAAAAACCAGTTACAGTAGAACTTTAGATCCTGTAACTTTTTGGTCTCTTTTTAGATCTTTCACATATAAATTGTTTTTTGTTTGCTCTTTTCTTAAACTTTAGGTGCAGTATTCAGTCAGTCATGGCACACATTCATCATGGGTTAGTTCAAGGCCCCTCCTTTTTTTTTTCTCCATTTCATACCTGATCCCCATTTCCATTCTTCTCCCCTTTACAGGCACCCGTTCTAATTCGTTGGTGATACAGCTTGGACATACTTATAAAATGTATGCTTTCAAAAAAATCTATACATAGGCTTTTGATATATATACAGCATTATGCTCTAGTTCTCATTGTGTTATAAACATAACTATTAAAAAATTTGAAGAGCTGTCCATTATGCTGTACGTACATCAAGTTTATTGATTCTAATTGGTACCAGTATTCCATCACCATATTTTACTTATTTAATCCTCATACGTGTATCCTTATGGACCAGTGTGGGAGTCTCTTGGGCATATATATTAAAGAGTGGATTTGCTGGATTTCATGTGCACGAATTTGCAGTCTCACTAAGTACTGCCAAATTCTACCACTTTCTATTCTTGCTGGCAGTGCATGTGGGTTCCTGTTTTCCATATCATTGCCATTTATTGAGTATTCTGACTAACTTTTGTCAATTTGAAGGAATTGAGTAGAAAGTATTATCTCATTGTTAATTTGTTTCACTATTAGTGAGATTGGTATCTGATATACTTATTAGTCATTTGGGTTTTCTGTTCAGTAAATTGCTTATTTATACCCTTTGCCCAGCTCTTGAGCTTCTTGTATCTTTTGTTATTGATTTGCAGAAATTCCTTAGTTTTTAAATCTATTACTCTGTTGTTTTAGAGATTTGCAATGAAATGACTTCTCCCAGTTTATCACATATATGCTAATCCAGATTACAGTGCTTATTTCTGAAAAGAAGTCTTTAATTTTGATGTAGTCAAAGCAGTATGCAATAGCACAAAACTGCAAGATAATGTTCACGTTAGTCTGAGTGTGTCTGTAGTTTTGGAAATATTTGTTTTTGGTTGCTGATCTCTCATAAAAAGCTTTAAATATATGTAGTTGGTTTTAGTTCTAAAGGCAGAAAGAGCACGTGAGTCAGCTTTATCTCCTCCCTTCCTGCCTCTCCATATAACTAAAATGCTGACCTTTCTTGAGATGTGAAACTACTAGCAGTGAAACATGGAATGAAACATGGAATAGATTCATTAGCTTACAGATACCACACAAACCACCGCTACACATTAATCTGCTGTTTACTGGCCGACAAAATCTACTTGTCAGGGCACATTCACATAAATGAAATGGTAAGTGCCACACCCTTGTCACAAAACTTTAAGCACGTAGGGAATTTTTGATGTATCATTTAAGATTTTAAGATTATTATCTTTAGAGCTTGGCCTAGGGTCATAAGGGTCTGTCATTTGAAAATGAATGACGGTGAACATGGGGCTTTCATCCTGTTTTTTTCTCTCCTAATAATTATTCCTACAGGAAAGTTTGGGAGCACACGTGCACAGAATCCTTGTCTATTGACAATTAAAACAGCAAAAGACAGCTGAAAATGCACACAAGAAGAAGGTTCCTTGATTAGCAATTACCTCTGTACCCCTAGACCCGAAGGACTGTAGTAGCTGTCTGCCCCTCGCCATTGATGTCCATAGCTTTCCAGCCCCTCCTTATCAAAGAGTGAAAATGGCAAGACTGCAAGCAAATTCATTAGATGTATTGATATTCCGGGCATATACACGCATTCCTTTATGCTTAGGCTATCCCCACGCCCCCCCCCCCACACACACACTATGACACTTACGTTTATCTGCCTTTCCCTGCAGTAAGAAAACTTCCTGCCCCTCCCTCCTTTCTTCCTTTAGCTTTGGAGTATATAAACCCCAGACGTCCTGGGAAAGGGAGTTTATGACGGCCAAGCCTGGCCAGACCTTATGCTCTGTCCTTGCAACAAGATGAGTTTCACTAAATTCAGGTTATTATCAAAGATTAGTTAACAGAACATTATTTTTGTTCTTAAACAGGAATTTTCTGAACCAACAATTATTCTTTTTGAAAGAGAAGACTTCAAAGGAAAAAAGATTGAACTCAATGCAGAAATAGTTAACCTCCGGTCCCTAGGATTCAACACACAGATTCGCTCTGTTCAGGTGATTGGTGGCATGTAAGTGAGTCATCTACTTGTTTATTCAGTAAAAGAAGTGATTTAAAAAATCAAATGTGACCCTGTTTCTTTCTCTCCTGCATTACCTTAAATGGACTTGTCATCGTATTTTCTGTAAGGCTTAATAATCAATCGTGCAGCTTCAGACTATACTTTTCCCATTGGGAAAAGCCATGTGTGGGGCATCTTTCATTTTTTCCACCAGATTTTCAGTTTACTTAAGGTAAGGACTGTCTGTAACACCTCTCAACACCTCTGAAAGTTCCTAAGGGAATGCTTTGGAAAGCAGTGCTCAGTAAGTAAATTTACTGAGCACTCTTTTAGCAAGTAAGAAAGAGAGCTAATTTTTCTTTTTTCCCCTTTAAAAGAGCAAGTCCTTTGATGTTGCAGTAAGGGTTGGGATTTTCCTTTAGCTAGGAGTGACTACAGACGCTGTGCACAACGATTAAAGGTCAGCAGGGCAAGATTTTTCTTCACTTTGAACAACTGTGAAATTAAGATGTAAAAATTATTAATGTAATGTTTTTAAAAAAGTGTTTTTTTTTCACTCACAAAAACAACAGGTAGTCTCCCTGTATACGTCAAATGTTGGTGGGAACTATAGCTATTTAAAAAACAATTATTGGGGTGCTAGAATTACGGGTGATTTTTTCCAGCAGGTTTTAATATTTTGTTTTTACGATAAAATAGCTACGATGATAACATTTTAGAGTTCTGGGATTAAAAGTTGAGAATATTCTTCCTTGATGTAACACATCAGCCAGAGAGGAAGGTTGCTGGGTTGCTTGCATGCCATTGTGTGCTGGAACCCACACTTCCTCAGGTGGGGGTGCCAGCGTCTCTGGGAGCCCTGAGTATCTTTAGCAGTTTTCTGAATTAAGGAAGATTACTCATTTTGAACAAAAATTTATTGAGTTATTTATTTTCATTTAACTATTCTTTATATAGTACTTGCCATATGTCACACACTAAGAACTTTACAAATATTAGCTCTTTAAATAAAAGATCCATATTACAACTGAAAATGTTTTATGAAAAGCTCACAGGAAGTACTGGGCTGTCCTGCTAAGACTATCATCTCTATTTCGTTGTCTTACTGGAAGAAAAAGTTTACCTTTTTTTTATCTTTTTGACATAAATACTCATGTACCAAAAATTTGCTATTTGTTAAGAAATGGATGCTTTAAGTGTTTTTAGAAAATAAGGTAGTTTCCTTTCCCCCATGTATATTTAAAGTATAAAGCTCAGTTTCAAAATTGGAAGCATTCTGTAAATAACTGAGGCCCATTATCATATGGATATTGCTGCTTACTTGTGGTTATCTGCTTTCTTTTTCCAGATGGGTTACTTATGAATATGGTAATTACAGGGGTCGACAGTTCCTACTGTCACCAGCAGAAGTACCTAATTGGTATGAATTCAGTGGCTGTCAACAAATAGGTTCTCTACGACCTTTTGTTCAGGTATTTTTTTCTTCTCCGTGCTTTGAATAGACTCTTCTCTGATTTTTTTTTTTTTGGAAATGTAACTCAACTTTTTAGTTTCAACTTCAAGTTTGAAATTGGCCTGTCTCCACTGCCCGACCCCAACTTTCTAAATTTGGGCTTTGTTTCTGGTGCTAAGAGGTTGCGACTGCTTTCAGAAATGTTCTCTCTCCTGACATCAAAACATGGCGTGTCCCAAGCCCTGGGTTGTCTGTCCACAGGCGGGCTCCCTGCCTCAGACACTTCTTTGCAATTTTGTCAAAATCTTCTCATTGAGAAAATCCTAAAGCCTCTGACTCTTGGGTATAGTAATTATCCCTGATGCAACCTCACTTTGGATTCTGCCCCTGCTATTGATGTTTGCTTAGTGCTTCTAACAGTATAACTTATATATAACATTGCTGGGGTTTTTGTTTTCTAGAAACGAATTTATTTTAGACTTCGAAACAAAGCAACAGGGTTATTTATGTCAACCAATGGCAACTTAGAGGATCTGAAGCTTCTTAGAATACAGGTCATGGAGGACGTCGGTGCTGACGATCAGATTTGGATTTACCAAGAAGGGTGCATCAAATGCAGGGTAAGCTTCTAGGATTAGACAAGGTCTATGGCAGCACCTTTCTTCAAGTAGATGCTATTTCATGATTCCTGGAGCACTTTCAGCAATAAATTAGAAGATTTTTCATGAAACTGTTTCTTAGCTTTTATAGACCAGTCTAGGAACTTAAAACAGGAGGTAACTGTAACACTGATCCAAGATAGTTATTATATCTAGGCTTGTTTTTTTATATAGGAATAGAAAAGGAACTGTCTGTGTTACTCTCCTCTTTGTCTTTAATCTACTTGTTATTGACAAAACCAATAAGCCCCAACTTATTAAAACAAATCATTCTTGCTTTGTTGCCATTTGGGGGGACCTCATGGACCAGGATGAAGGGTGCAGAGGATGAGGAGGCAAGACCCTATGTACAACACAATCCATTTCCTAACTGTCACACCTTGTAAAATGGAAAATACCCCATCTCCCTGTCGGATCACTCCTGCAGCATACACATATAAGAGCTGACTGCAGTAAGATTTTTATAAGGAAAGCTCACGCTTCTATTGCAGACATTCTTTTTAACGCCTTGATTTTATGGGCTTGACTGTTTGCTTCCGGTTGTTTTTTAAACTGGTGCCCCATGAGTCAGCAGAAGTCATACAGCCTTGCGAAAGGCTTGTTAATTAGGTCTGTTGTGCTTGAGGGAGAATCAGCCTTTCAAGTAAACAATAGTACTGTTTAGGCATGCATAGAAGAAATAGCATGAGCTGTAATACAAAAGCATAAAAAAGCCAATTTCTGCCACTGAATGATCTTGAACAAGTTAAGAAAATGGTGCCTTTCATCAATTATTTCTAACAAGCATTTCAATGGTGTTATTTAACAACTCAGAATTCAGTAGGTCAGTGAGGAAAAAGTGTCCTAGATTATCTCAATCTTTTAATCTCAATATAAAATAGTATACTTTTCACAAGCATTTTCTTGAGCAATAGGTGTTAATGTCACATGAACATATGAGTACCAGACATTGTTTATACATTAAGGGTAGATTCACTTCAGAGAAGGACCCATAAGGTTTTTGCATTAAAATATACTTTACTGCATGTGTATTTCTTCTTTCTCTTTTCATAGTTGGCTAGCACGCCTTTTTAGAAAATTTTAGACATTTCTCAGGAAGGAAAGACGAGACAAATTAATAAAAGAAAGTTCAAGTTTTTAAATGATAAAATGCCCATTTAGCTATTTCAGTGCGACAACAGCCTTCAAAATGAGAGATGCGGCCATATTCTAGAAGGGACCTGCCAAGCAAAGGTGGCTGTGTCAGGGGGCGATGTAGCTACAGACGCAGCCTCAGATCACGGTCATTGCTGAGAAGGAGAAATACCATGATTGGCAGTTCTAACGTCCTAAGGCTTCCCTCACCAGTAAGACAGAGAGTCTCACAAAGGGCAGACGTCTCTTATACAATGGACAAGAATGGAGAGCTTCCCGCTACTCATGTCATCTGAACAAAAGGATATAAATATTTGTTGTTTGATCCAGTTTCCCTGCCTAAAAGCTGAAATGCCTTATCTGGGGTACACGAAGCTAAGATAACTGGAAAAATCAATTTAAACAGGGAACTGATGACAGTACTCCGTGCATGTGCCGTCTCTAAGATGTCTTGTCCTTTGCACTAAGCAGATAGCAGAAGACTGCTGCCTGACGATTGTGGGGAGCCTAGTAACCTCTGGATCTAAACTGGGCCTGGCCCTCGACCAGAATGTGGAGAGTCAGTTCTGGAGCATGAAGTCGGACGGCAGGATCTACAGCAAGTTGAAGCCCAATCTAGTTTTAGATATCAAAGGTAAGGATCGCGGCGTTTATTTTCTTTGTTGCGTCTTTCTTGAGTTAACTAAAAATCCATTCTTTGCTTTTGGGAATGATGAATATACTATTAGAAATAGTAAGAGATCCCTTACTATGTGTCAGCCACTACGTCAAACCCTTTACATTCACAGTGTACAGGATATGTTTAAACAAGGACAGTAAGCACTTTTCTTGAGAGTCTCAAGTGTGAGTTCTAAGTAGGCTCTATATCATAGATACACCAAAGAATGAACGTCAGAACTGAGTGTTGGGTGTTTTTACCCTCATATTCATGGCTGCTTCATCTGGGGCTGCATCTTGCAAAGAAAACAACACTAATGTCAATTGAAGTAACGTCTTAAAGGGTTTTCCTGTTTCCACTTCAGGGAATTAGATAGGCTTAGCTGGGTGTTGGGTCTTTTCTTAGAAGTAATTTATTTTAGTTTTATAGAGAAATAGAATATTCACACTTGTTAGTAAAAAAAAAGTACTGGATAAAGCTTCCTCCACAGCTTGCTCAGTAGTTACCTTCTCTCCTGTGCATTCAGTCTCTCCTCCTGCCTTTTCCCCATCCCAACCTTCATGTCGAATAATCAAGCAAAAAGGCCTCTTAACACCCTCTCTTCCCCTCTACCTTGTTACAGACCCACAGCCCTGCCAGGAATCCTTTTTTGTGACATAGCTTATCCTCTAACTTTTTTTTAAGTCCTGGCTTTTGTGAAGTAGGTGTTCTTGCTATGCAGCTATTCCTCCCCACACAGTAAGTGCTCTGTGCTCCGGTCCTGCTGCCACTTCTCTTCATAAGCCAGAGGCTGTGTGAGCAGAGGCAGCACCACCACCTCACGGGGGCAGCCCCGGGATACACTTTCCATACATTCTCATGTTATCTTCACAGCAACCTTACGAGGCCTGTGTTGTCCCTTCCTTCTCCTCCCTCTGTTCCATTTTACAGCCCAAAAAACTGAGGCTCAGAGGTGTTAATCAGTTTGGCCCCAGTCTCACACCCGTAAGTGTTGAGGTGGAATCTGGACATGGTCAGTCTTCAAACCATATGTTTTATGAACGGCGTTAGACTAAAAACCACAAGTTAAAAGGCTGTGATCTCAATATAGTTGATGAGTCTCATGTATATGCATGTCACCTTTCATTGAAAAGATCTAAGATCTAAAAGGAATTAAACAACACAGCCAAGAGGATTTCAATTGAACATCTGTTCAATGAAGTTAATCCAGAGGGAGCTGATGGGGCTTGGGAAGAAACAAATAAATTTAGACCAGTGGTTCCCCAACTTTGTCTGCATCGGAATCGCCTCGAGGACTTACTGGGCCCCGCCCTCAGAGTTCCTGATACACTAGATCTGGGGTGGGGCCTGAGAATCTGCATTTTTAACAAGTTCTCAGGTGTTGCCCTTACTGCTAGAACTATGATAATTTAAAAACAACGTAAAACAAAACTGACTTTCTAACAAAGACATGGGAATTCAGTGAACTATTGTTGCCACTGAGAAGCAAATGAAGAAGTGTGTTTTATTCATGTCATACAGGGCAATTTTGTTTTACATTATTAATGGAGGCTTTCTATTTCCTCTCAGGAAAGCCAGCATGATTGTGTTTATAAATTCAGGGAAATGGTTATAATGTAACCATACTATAACATACTCCATTTTTAAAGTTGGCTCCATTTTACTCTATTCAGGGCTCTCGGCCAAAGCTGTCATTAAAAATTGATCTAGGGATAAAGAAACAGCTGCGACTGGTTTTAAAATAACTTTTTTAGAGGATGGAAAATAAGCCTGAGCATTTTCATTAGGGGCTTTGGTGGCTGCATAGGGCACAGAAGGGGCTGTCACTTGTATGAGCTGCAGGTGGCTGGAGTGGCCACCCCACCTAACAAGGGGATTGGAATTCACAGAGCACCTGAGAAGCTGGAAAGGTGCTCAGAGGCAAACTAAGTTTATGAGGCAAAGGCAGAGCACTACACTTAGGGAGCACAAACCCAGCACTATATATATGTAACAGGCTGGGCCCCCAAATCATACATTACATGAAATGCCAGCAGGACCCGTAGTATAAGACAACAAATGCAACATTCAGAAAATAAATGGTAATGTAAGTGTACCTCCTTCACATTATATTAGGTATAAGATTTGTCGTTTGTAGACATTCTACAGAGGATCAACGTGAGCTTGAAACTGGTTCAGAATCACTGACTGAGACCTTTCTGTATTCTTATTGTCATCAACTTGTTGAACTGGATTGCCTCAGTCTATATAAAATAGTTTTAAAATCTCCAGAGAATCCAGAGAAATGTGACTAAATTGGAAACATGGATTTGTGGGGGAAGCATGGACCCAGGTTTCTTACAAATGGGATCAGCTTCCTGTGTCCAGGCTTAAGGCCACTGTAATCCTGATGAGATAGTTTCTTAGAGCATTTCTTCTTTTGTTCTTTCAACATGTATTTATTTATTGGATACCCATTATGTGGAAGGCTGTGCTAGGCAAAGTGGGGGGGAAAGGATACTGGGCTTCAGAGAGTTTACAGTTTCGAAGCTCCAGGCATAGGATTGTTTTCCTACTTACTACATTAACAGTTGTCATGGGGTAAGGATACCTGGCTTCTAGTTTCGACTTTGACAGGAGCTGTGGGACTCGAGGAGGTTCTTCCTTAGGGCTTGACTTTTAACGTTCCAAAGTTCCTTCCTAAAATGCAGAAAAATGAGGTAAATGGGTCTTGAGTAAGGATAATGTTCTATATGTGAACTCTCAGTGTTCCTAGTATGGTGACTCAGTGGCTTGCAAGCTCTCAGAATGTGGGAGAATGGTGCCATCTAGTGGTCATAGCAAGTAACTCACCCATCACACATACTGTGCAAGGGAAATACCAATACATCTCTGGTGCACTTAACAGAAGACTGATTTGTATTAGCTACAACTGTGGAACTGTTTGTTACCTACTGAAATTGCCAAAAGTTTATTAGAACAAATGCTTTTCTCCTGGTGTTTGGGGAGCGAGTTGTTTTGGTAGACATCCATGTATTCTGGACCATATACGTATGACAACAAAGAGAGATGATTCATGCTCACTTGCAAAACATCAGGTCGGGGATGATTTTCATTCTCCCCAAAGGCAGAAGAGTGAATCAGATTATTTCTCAAGAACTTTCTAATCTTCATGATTCTAATTAGAATTATGCTGTAATATACACAAAAAGGATGTTAAAATACTATAATCTTGAATGAAACAAATAAGACACTGTGACTTTAATACTTCCTGAAATCTCAGTGGCGTATATAGTGTGTTAATGGAGATAGGGGTTTACGCGTGGTAGTAATTTTTTCCCACTGCAAACTTACACATGAAAAGATCCAGGGCCTTTTGCCCTTATATTCTGTCCGACACCCAGCTGTGTAGAGGCTTTCAATTATCAATGATTAAAAAAAAAAAGCTTCTTACAAGAGGAGTACTATGTAATCGATAATTTCCTTCCCCAACTACCAAGATCTGTGGTGTAAGTTATCAGACCTTTTGGATATTTTGTAAAGGCTTTAGAAGAGAATAAGAACATTTAATTGTTCTTAGCCTGAGGCTGCAGTATGATTTCAATACCAGTCACACTTACCCTGCATGTAGATGAACAGATTTTTACTTTGATGGGTGCCTTGGTGATATAACCTTGGTGCAGAGGCTTATGCTACTAGGACAGGATAAGGTATCTGAAAGGACGTTAATTCCTCACTGGTGTGGGGGGGGGGGGAGTCAGATGACCCTTTTGTTAATACTTATCCCTTGAAAGATGAGGCCATGCGGCTGTTTTTAATGCTAAAGTATCTGAAATATCTACCGTAGTAAGCACCCTTGGAAAATATTCTTACAAACATCCTGGTGAAAGGGAGTTTATGGATCCCGTACGAGTTTACAGTACAATGGAACTGAGCCTCGGAAATGCTACAAATTTTTATCCACCACAGCCTGTGAGTTCCCAGTAGCAGGAGCACTGTCCTGCCCATACTTCTGGGTGTCAGTCAAACCTCCCCTTTGACCCAACTTTCCGTTGTTCATGCAAAACCTATTTCCTCCAACAACCATCCCACTATCAGGCCTGCCTGTTTTTCATTACTGGTATCTCCACGATCCCATCACTGAATATATTTCACAGTCTCTTTGCTACTTTTCCCTTCTCTACTTTTTTCCCTGTTCCCCCCCCCCCCCCCCAATTTCAGACTGTGGACTAGGTTTTAAAACTTGAGCCCCAGGAAGTAGGACACCCCATGTGCAGTTGCTGGCGCCTGCCTCATGGGACTTTAACACAGGTACCCACAGCGTGATCCTCCAGCCCACGGGGGCGTCTTGGGGTTTCCCCCTGCTTTGTTTCCTTGAGGCACGCAGTTTTACACCTTGGGTATTACGTTGGTCCACTGGTGTTGTGGTAAACTGTGTCTGTTACAGCCCTGTCACTGGGCACGTTTCCTCTTACTATTTCCCTTTTCCTTTTTTTCAGGGGGTACACAGTATGATCAAAATCACATTATCCTCAACACTGTCAGCAAAGAGAAGTTCACTCAAGTGTGGGAAGCCATGGTCCTCTAAACCTGAATAAAGAATGCAGGAGGAATATTTCCTTATTTTTAATAAGGTCTTCCAGCTGCCTTATTAAAAAAAGACCACTACGGAAGCGCCAAGAAGAAAATGGAGGTACTCCTTCAGTAACTCTAAACTCACTGAGTCATACTGCCGGGACGAGGACAACTGTCTCATCTTTTCAAGAGACTAATAGTTTTAAACCAATAATTTGTCCTTCTTTCATTTCTAGCCTTCATTTCCTTTCAGCGGCTGCTTGAACAGGTTGCCTCATAAGCAACACTGGGGTGTTTTTAGAAAAAGTTTTATCAAAACTTGAACACTACGTCCGTTTTAAATTATTTCCAAAGCTGGTGAGAGGGGAGAATAGGAATACATTCACGGACTTTGTGGACCTACAAATCCCTTACACGTTCAAGGGAAGGATAAAAGCTTAAGTCTGTAAGGGAGAAACTGTTTAGCATCTGAGAAGAAATCATGTATGAAGCCTATAGCTTTGGTCCTTGGCCTTCTGTCTCCTGGAGTCGTTAATTATGCTGCATAGCAAAGTGGGGAAAGCCTTAGATAGACTATTTTAAGGAACTGAATAAGCATATACAAAATAGTACTTTCTGTTCATATTAAAAATTAGTAAATTTACAAGATTTCATGTCCATGTCTGCTTATACTTATTAGCAGAATTTGGATTACTTTAACTCACCCATGGGCTGTCCTGGAACGCCACCAATGAGAGTTGTTTACTGCTTTCCTTATAGCTGCTACTGGATCAGTACTACCAAAACCTAATTTATTAGCCCATCCTCACCTAAAACTAGTTCAGAAACCATGTTATGGAACCCCATCTAAACCCAGATCGTTTAGCCTAATTTCCTGCCCTCCTGCCCAGCTGCACTGGCATGAAAACTGCATGGTGCGGCCTTACCTGTCATGACCCACAGCCACGCCCGGGGGTAGCCTTGGGTCTCAGGGCGCCTGTGGTTCCTGTCTGGTAGCAGAAAACGAGAGGTGTGGAAGCTTCAAGAGGATGCTCAGTGATTCTCTCCCCAAAAACAAAGGAAAGGAAGCCTGGAGCAGTCTTGCTGTTTAAATCTTAGAACTCTGGAAACCCTTCAATGCAGCCAGCATCGCGATGAAAATTGAAAATGCTTTAAGTGCTGACAGTACACGGGCCATATGGTGCCGTTCACACAGTGCAAAGTCGTTTTAGACAACACTGCTCGACAGTCGTTGAATACACGCTTCCTCTTTTTGTCCTCATTCCGTCGTCCTTGTCACTGGATGCTGGTGCTCTTGTCCCAGGAAGAACAAATCCTGTTTCCTTCTCATCTGTTCCAGTGCGTTTCCAATTCTAAAATGCCGATCCTCTCTGGAGTCTGTGGCAAGCGATTATGGTGAGGAGAGTAGTAGCTTCAGTTTTAAAAGAATGTTTGTCCTACAGCAGTCACCATGTCTGTCTTGACGTTAGGTGGATAGCTGATTTTCGGCCTTTGAGCAAGTCGTTAAAGTATGGTGGGGTAAGGCATTCTACAGTAGCCTGTGTTGGATTTATCTCTTCAATAAAGTTGTTTCTGGTCAACTGTATTGATGAAATCTGGTAAGAGTCTTTTCAGTAGCCTTCATAACATTTCAAAGAGAGTCAGCTGGCAGATTAGAAACAAACGTCTGACTGACGAGGGACAAGGCCAGTTTCAGGGTGCTGGAATTATGGCAGGCAAAGGTTTGCTGACTACCCCTGCCCAGGTTCAGTGGTGAAAGCGTGCACTCCACTTTTCTGAATGGACACAGGGTCAGTGAGGTCCTACCTTAACTCACTACCCACTGGGAGCCCTCAGGGGGAAAGAGCCGAGACTGTTCAGACATTAAGTCAAACGTGGCTCCATTTACAAGTGAAAGAACATTGAGATAAATTTGTAGTGGTGAGACCAGCAATTCTAGAGAAAAGTCCTCGTCCAACACATTACCAAATGAGTAATTCATAAACCAAGTAGAAGTTCCTCCAACAGGTCTACATCAAATGCTAACTATGAGTGTCCAAGGTGCAGTAATGAGATGAGTACAACAGGAGATAAACACTCCCTTAAGTGAATGAAGGGCACAGACAGAGATTCAAAAGCTGCAACGGGCTTACTGGTGAGATACCTACATACAGGCATTTAAGGTCAGAAACCGGAGAATTGGGCCCATTGGAATGCTGGTTATTTCCATGGAAAAGTCCTCAGAGAAGCATGTTTCACTTGTTGAAGGAGGCCCAGCCCTTAAGCAAAATGTAAGGGTTTTAAAAAGTTAGAACCTTTAGCATCACCTTTCAATTTCTGAGGGTAAACAGCCAAATCACCAGCCAGAGTTTTATACACGACCCTGAGAGTCAGAACTCGGAGGGCTGTTATGACTGCATTAAAGGAGAGGACTAAACATCAAAGGAAACGTTGGCCAGTGAAAGTGCTCACTGATGAATCTGAGAAGGAACCAGCTGTAAGTAAGCTTGTCACGCTGCCACCCATCCATCCCCCCCAAAGTTTTAGTGTCTCACAAACATTAAGATAATAAAATAAGTCTGAGCTACTACGACAGAAGGTGCCATCACAATGTGCAAATCTGGTGTGAAAGAACAGCTTGAAAAAAACCAATATACACTTTTCACTGACTACAGACAAGTGCAAGTGCGGCTATTTTCGTACCATGTCTTACTTGTGTATTCCTGGTGCTTGGCAAGACACGACCTCGCGGCAAACAGGAAGGCGGGGATGTGTCAGGGCAGGTTACCCCAGCAAGCGCTCTGGGCAGGGCGGGGTGATGTACAGAGGGTGGTGTGTAGCTCTCAGATCAACCTCTGAGGTTCAGAAGACAGGAAATTACTGGCAAAAGGTGTTGTTTTTTTTTTTGTTTTAACTTGTACTGTAGCACTTACAGTCTACTCTGGAAAGGGATGGCTAGAAAAAAGGTTGGGCCCACAGGCACTCACCCAGTAAGAGAGCCAATAATCATCAAACAGTATTTATTTAAACGACATTAATTACAGTCTTTCCTCTTGCATGTCCTCTTTCTACCTTCAGAAAGGCTTCTGGAACTTTAGAAAAAGGAAAGGTTTTCTCAATAACTGGCTGAATCTGTAAAACACAAGAAGAGGTTGCCTGGTGGATAAAATAACCTACATAGATCAAGGCAGATAATGTCTGTAATTAGTGTTGTCACTAAGACAGACCCAGTGTTCGTCGCCTCTGTCCTGTGAATCTGGGTCAGGAGCTTACCCAGGCCATGACCACCATGATGGCTGCCTCTGCTCCTGTCTGCTGCTCCTCTCTAAGGCAGCCAACCCCAAACACTGCTCCGTCTACCTTCTGCTCTATGCTGGTCACGTCACTCTCCTACTCAGAACCATTCAATAGCTCCCATGCCCAGCATTCAAAGGCCACCACCATCCCAACCTCAGCCCTCACATGGACTCCACGCTTCACCGAAATGGTCAGCCTGTAACTGTCTGACCATGTTGTTTGTGCCTCTCTGAATTCACACTACCCTTGCTGCCTCCCCATTTGCAGTGTGTTCTCTGGTAGAATTGCATTGGGACCCGCACGGCCCTTTTCGCAGACTGCTTGTTACAGGACAACGTCACCCTGCTGTGTATAGTAAATACCAAAGGGGGAGTCCCAAGGTCTTGCTGTTTGTATCCCTGTGACCCCCTCCCAGGCAGTGTACAGAATGAGGACAGATTTTTTTGTTTTAATTTGTTAAATGTTTGCCATATCTACCCAACCAGAGCTTAGTGTGCCTGTGATGTAGACCATCTCTTTGTATCCCGCACAACACCCAGCATAGTGCTAGGCATGTGGCAGGAGCTTAATAAATATCATTTATAATCTATGACAAAGGAGACAAGAATATACACTGGGCTAAAGACAGTCTCTTCAATAAGTGGTGCTGGGAAAACTGGGCAGATACATGGAAAAAAATGAAAGACCACTTTCTTATACCACATATAAGAATAAACTCAAAATGGATTAAAGGTTTAAATGTCATAACTAAAGCCATAAAAGTTCTAGAAGAAAACACAGGCAATAAACTCTTTGACATCATTCTTAGCAATCCTTTTTTGGATATATCTTCTCGGGCAAGGGAAACAAAAGAAAAAATAAACGAATGGGACTAAATCAAACTAAAAAGATTTTGCACAATGAAAATCAACGAAACAAAAAGCCATCCTACTGAATGGGAGAACATATTTGCCAATGACACCGCCAATAAGGAGTTAATATTCAGAATACATAAGGAACTCATACAACACCAAAGAAACAAACAATTCAATTTAAAAATGGGCAGAGGACCTGAATAGACATTTCTCCAAAGTGGACATACAGATGGCCAACAGACATATGAAAAGATGCTCAACATCACTAATCATCAGAGAGATGCAAATAAAAACCACAGTGAGATATCACCACATACCTGTCAGAATGGCTATCATCAATAAATCAATAAACAACAAGTGTTGGTGAGGACGTGGAGAAAAGGGAAACCACGTACACTGTTGGTGGGATTGCAAATTGGTGCAGCCACCATGAAAAACAGTATGAAGGTTCCTCAAAAAATGAAAAATATAGAACTACCATATGACCCAGCAATTCCAATTCCACTTCTGGATATTTATCCAAAGAAATCCAAAACACTAATTTGAAAAGATATATGCACCCCTCTGTTATGTACAATAGCCAAGAAGGAAGCAACCCAATTTTCCATTGATAGACGGATAAAGAAGAGGTACTACATATATACAATGGAATATTACTCAGCCATTAGAAAGTATGAAATCTTGCCATCTGCAACAACACGGATGGACCTAGAGGGTATTATGCTAAGTGAAATAAGTCATACAGAGAAAGATAAATACCGTATGATTTCACTTATATGCGGAATCTAAAAAACAAAACAAATGAACAAACAAAACAAAACAAACTCACAGAAAAAGAGAACAAACTGATGGTCGCAGATGGGAGGGGGCTTGGGGGACTGGGTGAAAAAAGGGAAGGGATTAAGATGTACAAATGGGCAGTTATTAAAACAGTCACAGGGACGTGAAGTACGGCACAGGGAATACAGCCAATAATATAGTAACTATGGTGTCAGATGGGTATTAGACTTACTGGAGTGATCACTTCGTAAGTTATATAAATGTCTAATCGTTATGTTGTATACCTGACTAATATAATATCATACGTCAACTGTAATTGAAAAGTAAAACGTATTTGTAAAAAGAATACAGAAAAATAAAAGGTAAGGTTAATTAAACATTTTTTTTAAATGTCAGTTAGGTGAAAACCAATGAGATAATTGGGAAGCAAGGGTCTTATGTGGGCAATCTGAGCTTCAGGAGCACTTGTCCCAGGCTGGACCTGCCCTGGGAGACTTTGCTACACAGCAGAGAAGCTGGTTAGAATTGACAGGACAGCCAGCTCAGCCCGCTCCAAAAAGATGGACACTGCTGGTTCTTTTACCACACTACTCATTAGTATTACCAGCAACCTCCTCCTGAAACTAGCTCCCAGTTAGCACCCTCTCTCACCATGCTGAACGTTTCCTTCTAAAAACTTCAAGCAAAATCAACCACTGTCCACTGGGTATTTCAGTGGACTGCCTCCTATGCCTCCACGGGCAAGGAGACGCTGTCAGAAAGCATAAGCCAATGCATATGATTTACACTTTGCTTCATACAAGAGGAAGAAGTGTTCTTGTGACGTTCAGGTGCATCCGATGTAACTTTCTCTCGTGTCAATTTCACAGCTTAGTCACTAGAAGAGCATCTCAGATTCCAAAAGTTCCCTTCTCCAAAGAGTTAAAAGTTCCTTTGTGCCCACAGATCACAATAAGCTCATAATCAAAGTAACAGCTAGTACATACTGGCCTCACTGTGACAGGCATTATTCTAAGTGCTCTACGTATTTTTTCTCACTTTATCCCTACAAACTACCTTATGATAGGTACTACCTATCATATTCATTATTCCCATTTCACAGATGAAGAAATGAAGGCACAGAGTTAAGTAAGTTGCCCAACATCATACAACTGCTAAGTGATAAGGCCGGATTCAGTCTGGTACCCGAGTCTGTGCTCTCACCACGATACACTGAACCTTCAAATATCATTGGCTGCTTTCTACATCTACTCCTAAAATGTGAAGGGAAGAGAAAGGTAGCCAAGGAGTATGATTTATCACAGCCTACATGTTGGTCAGCCTGCCTCATGCTAAAGAAACATGTCAGCTGAGGATCTGGTCTCTAAGCCCCGTGTCCAGGCCACCAAGCTGACACATGTGCGGTACGTATGCCACCACTCCCACCTGCACCTATGGAGGACATCACTGATCAGTAACCATCAGTAACCATCAGTAACCCCAGCACACTGAGCACAACCTCAAAATCTTCCTCAACACCGCAGACACTATCCACAGATCTGAGCCGGCGTGTTCCACGAAACCTACCTGCCTTCTCTGCTAGGAGATTAGAATGCATTCAAGCTGCGTCCTGCATGTCCCTCATGAAACCACCAAAACCCACCACTCTCTGTAAAGCTCCTGGGACATTGTTTTCTGGATGCTGATTACCTGAGAAGGAGTCACTTGAAGTATGCTTAAAATGCAGAGTCCTTGACCTCCCATTAGAACAACTAAATCAGAATCTCTAGGAGTGGAGACACTGCATTTTAAATAAGCTTCCCAGGGGAGTTTTCTGCACACTAGCGTGGGAATCGCAGCAGCCTTTTGCCATATTCTTAGGGTCCCACACATTTATTCATGCCACAGAGATTGACTGCGTGCCTTCTAAGTGCTCGGCAGAGCAGGTACACAAAACAGGCACCTGGGAGACAAATCAAGAAAACGGAGGCAATAATAACTCATCACTGAGCATTTGGGGACACTAGTAATGAAACCGACAGAGCAGCAGTGTTACCAGAGATCACAAAGGAGCTGTGAATCCACCTGCTGAACTGGAGAATGAACTGCCGCGGCTCATGCAGCTATGCTTCCTTTACAGCTCTGACGGGAGACGCAGATCCGGACCTGATGACACAGGCAGCCCATAGTGCCTGCACTTTAATCGGGCTGGTCAGGCCACTGCAGGGAATGACCCCAGAAGGCTGACTGTGGCATAATGAGTCATTCAACTCTTCCCATAAGTGACAATGAAAAAAAGGCTTTCCATTAATAAGCAGGCAAATGCCACTGTTGGCTGAATATGTGACAGCAGCGGAGATTAACTGGATAATGAGGCAGTGTCGACCTACAGCCTCACATCAGACGGACAATACTTGTTTGTTATGGACAAAAGGATCAGAGCAAAAACCCAGAGAGGGGAAAGGAAGGTGACTCGCAGTGATGTGTGGACAGTTATGTGATGACACTGCTACAGTCCACCCAGCACAGGGGAGCCCTGTTATAAGCCGATGGCCCTGTTATAACACTTCTGGCTACTCACTGGGCTGGCAGCTGACCAGGAGATGCCAGGGCAGCAGCACTCATTCCAGGCTTGGACCCCCATGCAGGGTCTGCTGACTGTGCCGTACGTTCCTTAAACAAAGGCTGTAGGAAGCCAGTCCCCAGGGTTTGGCACTTGTTGCCGGACATCCCCTCGATGAGAACACAGAGACCTCCCTCCGAGGCCTCCAATACCGCCGCTTACCAGCTGAGAGGCAAGTCTCCTTGCCTCTGAGAAAGAAACCTCTGTGCTCCTGGAGGGGAAGAGGAAAGAAAAACCTCTCCCCACAAGAGCACGCGAGAGCTGGTGGAGCAAGGCCATCATCTAGGCAGCTGTGTCAGGAGGCAGAGGTGTCCCGCAATTCCCATTTTCCCAGTGAGAATCACAGAACGGTAGAGCTTAAAGGGGATCCAAATATGTGAGCGAGCCTGTTGGGTACATTAGGAAAGCGAACTGCAAGTCAGAGGCCAGTACTCGCGATTTCCTTACTGCGAGGCCTGAGTGCGTGTGGGGAGGAAGCTGGAGTCCCAGCCGGCCCTCTTCTTCCACACACCCTCGGCCTTGACCTCCGATGGCACAGATGCCAGACCTCTCAGAGAGTGGAATGTGTGAGGAGGGCAAGCAAATGACAGACACCAAGGGAGACGTAAGGCTCCTGGCATGAGTCCAAGTGCACAGCTGTGGGCAGACACTAGGGACCCAGGACAGGCGGGGCAGGACCACTACCGCTTGAACTGGTACAGTCCTGAGCTCTGTGACAAGATCAATATTTCCAGGGTCAGGGTAAAGGGAAAGAAGCGTTCTTAAACTAAGGAGATACAAAGAAGACAAAAGGAAGAGGTGAGCTTTGCTTGCATTTCCTATTTCTGGAACTTCCTGCCCCAAATGGAAAACTCAAAGCTGGAAGATAGGTGGTGAGATGGGGGATGGGGAATGGGGTAGGGGTGCTCTCCAAGGGAGTAAATGTGCCCATTTTTGGAAAGCATCCAGAACTTGTCCCTAGGTCCCCCTGAAAAAAGGCATTCCTCCTCCTAACAGAAGGTGGAGGGAGAAAGTCGGCCTCCGTTTCCCCACAGAAATAACTCCAATAGCATCAGAAAACTTCAGTAGCATCAAGACTGTGAGAGCCATGAGGTTGCTGCCATATCTCGCAAGATAACCCTCTTCTAGGGGTTCTGGGGACTCGATCCCTAATCGTTACAGTCTTTCTGTGGAGGAAAATATCCAGTTGTACATAAGGAGCTTAAAGTTTTGGAATGTAATTAGTTGCTTAAACTAGGGCCAGGCCATCCCAACAGGGGTATGAAAAATTGCCTGACTCAGAACTTAGTATATTTTTCTCTTAAGCCACACTGTCCAATATGGAAACCTCTAACCATACGTGGCTATTTTAATTTAAATTAATCAAAAGTAAAATGAAAAAATTCAGACCCTCAGTTGCACTAACCTCATTTCAAGTGCTCAGTAGCCACACGTGGCCAGAGGCTACCATACTGCACTGTGCAGAATACATGTCCATCACTGCAGAAAGTTCTAGCAGACAACGCTGCTTGGAAGGTAACTCAGCGTTGCCAATGCATCTTTCCACACACCCTACTGGGTAAAGCAGAGAGTTAGCAGGCCCTCAGTAAATGTTTTAAATGAAATTCAGATAAATTACATAAGAGCTACTCTGATGCTGGCTAAAATAAAGAAATAAACTGAGATATCTATATCATCAATTCAACCAAGAAGCTTGACTGGTCACATAGGATCTTGAATAGGCCTGTGGACGTTAAGTACATAACATTGAAGGTCTTTAATAATTATAGGAAGGATATATGTGTGCAAAGAAACATACTCACAAAGATGAAAGGGTACAAATAAAAAGTCTCCCTGCCAATACTCAATCCTAGCCATCTCGCTTGCCTCCTCGGGGCAACCAATATTTCAAGTTTCTTTCATATCTTTCGAGATATTTTATGTTTGTGGTAGTCAGAATTGATCCCCCAAAGATGTCCCACATCCCAATCCCCAAAACCTGTGAGTCGGATAACTTACACTGCAAAAGGGGCTTTGCCGAGGGGATTACATTCAGGATCTGAGATGTGGAGGTTATCTGTGTGGCCCAATGTAATCACAAGGGTCCTTATGAGAGGGAGGCAGGAGAGTTCGTCAGAAAGACATGTGATGATGGAAAGAGGTCAAAGTGATGCGAGGCCATGAGCCAAGAATACAGGAGCCTCTCGGGGCTAGAGAAGGCAAGGAAACACCCCCCCCACCCCCCGCAGGCTGCCTCTAGAGTAACACAGCCCTGCTGACCCACTCCGGACTTCTGACCTCCAGAAATGTAAGATGATAAGTGTGTGTTGTTTTAAGCCACAACATTTATGGTAATTTGCTACAGCAGCAAAAGGAAATACATGCATATATACCGTGTTTCCCCGAAAATAAGACCTAGCCGGACAATCAGCTCTAATGACTCTTTTGGAGCAAAATTTAATATAAGACCTGGTCTCATTTTACTATAATATAAGATTGGGTCTTATATCAATTTTTGCTCCAAAAAAACACATTAGAGCTGATTGTCTGGCTAGGTCTTATTTTCAGGGAAACAGGGTAGGCACGTATGTATAAATATTTTCTCTCAAAGCACAGTCATTCTTATCAGTGGCTGACTATGGTCTAAAGACTGTCTCACCACCTCCTCTCAGGCCTGCAAGATACTGAGAAATTCAAGAAGAGGATTTTGTAGACAGAATTCAAATTCCACCTATCTAATGTTTGTTTGGATGACTACGCAAGCAGAAAACAATGAAGGTTCTATGAGGGATTTTGTTTGTTTGTTTGTTTGTTTGTTTAACTATTATTTCTTCGATCTTAAAGGCAGCAAAGCGTGGTGGAAGAAACTGTCCTAGAGGGGACCCGGGCCCTTCCTAGGTGTGTGACCTTGAACATGTCATTTAATCTCTCAGGCCTTTGTCTTTCCAAATGTGACACAATGATAGGCTGGGGAGTGAGGGGAGGTGAGGACAGTAAACCAGATATACGTTAGGTTTTCCTGTTTCTAATCTCTGAGTATGCTAATCAATGACATATGTTTGACCTGAATATAATTTTTGCTTCCCATAAAAAAAAAAAGTTTGCTAAATAGTGTAAAAACAGAAAATGTTTATTGTGCTTAGGAGAAAATGCCAATAAACTGTAGGCACTAGGAACAATTTCAGTAGCAGCCTATTCTACTGTGTGTGCTAATTATAAATCATTCTTTGTATTCTATCGGCCCACTGATACATACAACGTCTTTGGAATGCCCAAGAAACTGGTAACACTGGTTGTTTCTGTCAGGGAGCCGCTCAGTGACCGAGGGAGGGACAGGAGTCAAAGGAAGATTTCATGGAATTACTTTTCCTGTCTTTTAAATTTTGAACCTTGCAAATGTATCTCTATTCAAAAACTTAAAGTATTTTAAAAGAGTAGGACGCTCTTTCGGTTCACGCTTCCCACTGTCAAAAAACAACCACTGCTCCTCTATCAGACAGCTGCTAATGAGATTCGTTAAGCACTCAGCCAAAGCTTGGAAGAATTTCAAAGTCCTTGTCCAATTGAACAGTCTTCCCTAACCACACAATGTGTAAATAGATCTGTCCCGTAATCCTTTCCAATTTCCAAGTGTAGACAGTCAGTGACCTGTCACACCCACAAAGAAGCAGGACGGCTGGCCTCATCATGGCATCAACTCCCACAGTCCCTGAGCCCTTCGCTGTCAGAAATTAGTCCAGAGCTCAAGTAATCCTGGTCAAGAGAGGAGAGAATCAAAGGCCAAAGAAATATTTCCTCACTCCCCCTCATTCAAGGACACTTCAAGGGTATCTTTATTTCTATCATGTCCTCCTTTAGCCATTCTGTCGGTTATCTGCCATATTTAATAGGTACATATACACAAGTCACCTCTGTTTTCTTTTTCGTAAAGAGTAGAGTGAGAATGTGTCACAGTCTTTTGAATGCAGGGCAGCAGTGGTAAGCACGGGACAGCCTAGAGCAGGTATGAGCACAAGCACAGTTACAGGGTGGACTTCGGAGGACAGCGACCTCCGGCTAGGGAGCCTCTGACCACATGAACCACTGTGCAGAACTACGGACCCAGTTACCTGACGAAAGTTCACTTTTTCTTCCTAGAAATAAAATACGCATCCTGTGGGATATGGGAAGAACCCCACAAAGAGGAACTTTTGTACAGTCACAGTAAAGCTGTGCCCCGTCTACCCAGGACACATCAAGACTCAGAAACCTGAGAAAAGGCACGCAAACCTGGAACCAAACAATCTGGGAAAGAGTAGCAGGCCTTTTCTATCATATATTAGGTTGGTGCAAAAGTAACTGCGGTTTAAAAGGTTAAAAGTAAGTGCAGGGGTGGCCGATGGCTCAGGTGGGTTAGAGGACAAGCTCTGAACAAAAGGTTTGCTGGTTCAATTCCCACATGGGCCAGCAAGCTGCGCCCTCCACAACTAGATTGAAGGCAACAAGCTGCCACTGAGCTGCCGGAGGTTAGAGCACGAGCTTTCAACAACAAGGTTGCCAGTTCAATTTCTACATGGGATGGTGGGCTGCACCCCCTGCAACTCAAGATTGAAAACGGCGACTAGACTTGGAGCTGAGCTGTGCCCTCCACAACTAGATTGAAGGACAACAACTTGGACCTGATGGGCCCTGAAAAAACACACAGTTCCCTAAGATTCCCCAATAGAAAAAAAAAAATTTAAAAAAAAAGAAGTGCAAAAACCGCAATTACTTTTGCACCAACCTAATAATAGTTCCTTTGCTGTCAACGAATTAAAAAAGAAACCTGAATGCACAAAAAGCACTCAGTAGTTCCTAAAAACATTCGATTCCAAAACTGAAATGGAAAGATGAAATAATGGGCCAGCAGGGGGCAGGTGCCAGCAGAAGCAAGCACATCGCAGAGGGCTCTTTGCAAGTGGCTCAGCATGGCTCACGGGGTGGTAATGCTGGCCCTGCTCCCACTCCTTTCCCTGCCCAGTGTAAAATGACAAGGATAAGACAACTTAAGCTGCGGTCCTCCGTCAGCCTCGAGCACAAAGAAAGCCGCCGAATGGTGGAGAGGGAAAAGCACAGGACTGAGAGCCAGGACGTGTAGTTCTGGTCCCATTTCTGCAAACGCGAGCATGTCCCATTATCCCTTTGAGCCAGTTTTCTCATCTGTAACATGAGAATCATTTTTATCTACACCCTCATGGAACCCTTTGAGCTGTACAAGGTTCTCCGTCTTATATTCCATAATCTCTCAATGAAGTCATGAGTCTCAGCACCAGAACATGAGTTTGCCTTCTGGGTTCTTCCTTTAGAGGTGGAATGTCAGGGCCATTAAGGCCATGTAAGAACCCAAACAAGCGGACAGTCACTGAGGCACCTTTCAACCCCCAGCCTCCCCGAAAGGCTTTGACACCCAAAAAGAAATGACCAGATGATAAGCAGCGGTCCTTCCCCACCAAGCTCACAGCAGGACAGGCACAAGTAGTCAGAAAACAACAACCAGCTGTCCCCTCCAATCTCCATCCATCCTCACCACGTCCTGCTCACTGACTCTCTCAGGCATACCATTTATTTGCCCTCAATTTTATTACACCAGCCTGAGAACAGGAGACCCAGAGACCTGACTTCTAGTCCATTCCTATTGGGGGTTAGGTTCTACAGTGTTTGTTCTCCTCGCTCATCTGGAAACCCACTTACCTTCAGAGCAGCCTCGCCCTCAGACAGAAGAAGATCCAGAAGCAGGTCTATTGTAAACTCACACGTGTGCCCCCACTTTGTACATATTGCCTTCATGGTGCCTTCTTTTCACGACCATCACCAAAATATTAACAGCCCAGCTATAGATCCCCGCTCTGCTAACAACTAGTGTCCTTGGGAAAACCATATAACCTCTCCGGGCCGGTGTCTTCTTCTATCAACCAACGGGATTGGACTAGAACGTGTGAGCTCTTTTTCAGATACAGCAGTCTATGCCTATGATTCCCATGGAGACAGAACCCAAAACACAGCACTTAAACTTGGCCGTGTAAGCAGCATGTATGCTGGCTGAGACGACCTCTGGACAGTTCCCACTGACTAGGCTTGGTGGGCAGGTCACCAACAGTACAAGGAACACTTTAGCAATAATACAATGGGCTGCACTTACCTTTCCTGCATCCACCAGTGTTGCAATGTCATCTAGATCTGGACCACTGGCCATGAAAAAGGCCCAGCGATAATGGACTCCTTGCCAGAAATGCTGGGGAAAAAGAAAAAAGACATGTCAAATACAGGAAAGAACAAAATCTCATTAAATGCAAATTAAGGGAGAAGTATTTTCTGGATGACTAAGACAAACTGATTAGCCATTTTCCGCTGACACAATGAGTTGTATGCCCAGCACCTGAGCACATGACTGACAGATAGTGGAGGCTCCATAAATGTTTAATAAATCACTGAGTGAACAAAGAAATATCCACGTGAACTCAGGCTTCTTCACTAAACCATGACTGACAAGCAAGTAAGCACAGGAACCTCCTTAAAATGATAGTCTAAGTAGTCTTACACACTCAATTCCCTATCAGGCTTTCTCTATTAAGGTTTGAATAAAGCCTAAAAGCAAAAAAAATTAGGTAAAAAGAGTTTTTTTTACCTAATTCAAGAATTCTTTGGGGGCAGTAAGGCACCAAAATATGATCTTAGATAAGAAATCCAATCACAGAATCGTTACTGGCTCTGAGAATAATAAGACGGTTTTAAAGTAAAACAAAGTGTAAAGATTCTTACTCATCATGGCTGGGTCGCCCCCTAGAGCTACAGCAGGTGAAGATAAGCAAAAGTCTCACACTGAGGCCACTCTCCTGCCAGCCCCACTTTTGATTGTTGTTCTTCATGTGGGAGGTAGGGTAGGTCACAATCAACATAACAAGTGAGCTGAGGTTCTCCATGACACCCCAATGACCTGCCCCACTACGCTACACCAGATGTGAGCTAGCCAGAGGCAGTACGGGGCCAGCCACCACCACTGCCTCCCTCCCCGCACCTGCGACCAACTACTGGGAGAGCTCAGACGTCTTTTGCCCGAGCTCACCTCTGTCTCACAACCGCTCAGCATGACAGAAACCACTACCATGGCATGAAGCTGGCAAGTGCAACGGAACAGACCTGCTACTCTAGCTCGGGCACCTAATAGTTGTGTCACTTAGGTCGAGCTACTTCCTTCAGCCTTTTTCCTGGCCTGCAGGTGGTGATACCATCCCCAGCGCACAGGGTTGTTGGAAGGATTAAAGAAAAACGTTATGTAAAGTGCCTGATACACAGCAAGTTTTCAATACATATTTATCTAGTGCTAAAAAGTAAAGCTTATTGAGGAAAGACTGGGGCAATATCAAATCAGAGTTAAGACTGTAGAAAGTCAAAACCATGCTGTTGTCTAGGCAGAGCATTGCAACAGGTGCACCAGGACTGGCTTACTGGTTTGGCTGAGTGACCCTACAGTTTATTGTCTGACCTGGGACAATTGTGCAAGTTAAAGAAGGCACCATTAATAATTATCTGAGGACCATAGATACAAACACCGCCAAGCTTACCCTAGGACAGGTGCGATGACACCTGGACTCCCGGCAGCCCTTGGGAGAACCTTAGCCAGGCAGAACCTGGGCTGGCAGAGTCTCCAGGTAGTTTGCTCTTGGCTCAGAGCAGCCTCAATATGCTCTTCAAATGCTATCATTTTCTATGTGTGTCAGAGCATGAAAGAGCTTGGGAAACATTCGTCTAGGTAACACTTACAAAAGAAAAGGAAAAATACTGTTTGAAGTCTCGTGTAGCTAGATACCAGAAGCACTGAGATCGTCCCGAGCTTACAGGCAGCCCAGTTCATATAATCACAGAAGACCTGTTCATGTTCTTCCCGCTAAGATCTGGCCTTAGAGACTACAATTAAAACATGCTGGTAATGTTTAGGATTTTAAAGAAGGAACAGCAATAGTCACAACTGCCGCGTCTATAATTCTTTACAGCAGGTTGCCCTGTAAAGTGAAACTTTTGGTCTGCAACAGCAGAATTTTTATATTCTGCTCTAAGGATCTGTATTTTTTCCAGGCCATTGCAGGAGAGAGTAAACCGAAGCAGGCAGGAGAGCCATTACAATGAGGCTTTAACTGTGCACATTCTCAGAAAGACATCAGAAACTACTTAAAAGGTTTTCACATGAGAATACCACTATCATCTTTCAAGCAGGGGGAAAGGGAACATGACGAGAGCGGGGCCTGTTTTACTCTCTGAGAACAACGCTGAAGGTTAACTTGTGAGAGGTCTCACTGGAGCACAAAGTGTAAAATCTTATAGAAAACTTAAACTTATATTTTAAAGCACTTGGAAAGCCTGGAATTTGTGAAAAGGGAAAGAAGAGATAAGGGACAGTTAAGATCCCGATCTCTTTCTCTACCACAAAGCACCCTGTGGACACTGTTTCTGGCTGCTGTCTCAATCAAATGAAAATAAAGAACCTGGAGTACAGTGCTGGTTTGTTCATCTCTATTATCCATACATGGTTCCTAAGAATTGAGTCGTGGTCTCCTCGATCATGGCTCTTCTTTACGACTTCTAAGTATTCAGTGAGTACATAGAATATGAGAGACCAAAGCCCTAAATTTCACTCCCGGAAAGGTCCCAATTTCTAGAACATAGAAGAAGCTATAGCTAAGTACCAAGTCAGTCATCTCACAAATACGGGTCAGCGTGGCTGGATTGACACAGTGACTCACAACATTTTTACCACAGAGGAACCTCCTACTGCTTTTTTCCTGAGTCTGAAGTATTTTGTCTAATTAGAAAAACAGAATTTATCTTCATTTTTTTGTATCACTTATTCCATGTCAACATTAATTTCAGATTCTAAACTAATGATTTATAATTATCACAGTGTATCACACAGAATTATCTGAGCCCCTGTCACCACCGTGATGACATCAGGCTATCATGGTAAGCAGAGAGCAGACTCTCAGCTCTGCATCAATCCTATAACTAAGGCTGATCTAGTCTAGTCTCCGAGGCCCACCACACACTGAATGTGTTCAGTTCAGTGATAAAACTCCCTACAGCACTGGGAAAAGCAGCCTCATTAACAGACGTGCTGAATAATCAAGTCTCAGAAATTCTCAGAATGCCATCAATAGCTAGTTTCGGATTCACATGGGATGTGCATTGTTAGGACAAGTTGATACCATTCAAGAAAAGGCATGATGCTTCTATGAGGCGTTGCAGGCTGACTGAAGTAAGACTACAATTTCCTTCAGGTTTTTGAAATTCAAAATATGCCCATGGACGGCTGAAGGTCTGAGAGCCCCGGGCTGGGAATCACTGGCGTGTCCCAATCCTACCACCACAAAAACAGGGAGCTGCACACTGTCTTTAAATAAAGTTTCCACCTTCCTGTACAGGAGACTGTATGTGTTAAGACTGGTGAAGACAGAGACAGCGCCTTCAGGTACAGGCAAGAAAAAGGCAGAGGGTGAATCAGATACTAACAATAAAGTCTCACATTTAACAAGCGCTTTCTATGTACTAAGCATTGTGCCAAGTTCTTCACATGGATTATTTCATTTAATCCTCACAACATGCAGTAAGGCAGATATCCTATCAGCTTCATTCTACCGGTGATGACATTGGGGCTTAGAGACATTAACATTAAGTGACTTGCACGGGGTCACACAGCTACTAAGTGGAGGCCAGAATTGGAACCCTGTAAGGGTGCGACTCCAGAGCCCATGTGTCACGGTGCCTCCAAGATAAAAGAAACCGGCGAGGTGGAAATCAATTTCCAGAAGCATGAGACACCTGCCTGCTCTCCCCACCCGAGACTCCTCCCTACCTTTAATGTCTTCGAACCCACGGTGACGCCTGTCTGCAGCATGCCGTCTGCTATGCCCAATCGGTCCATGTTCAGGAGGAAAGGGGTCACCAAAGTCACATAGGTGGCTCCTGACCATTTCTTGAGTAAATTTAGAGCCCAGGTTTCAGTGGATCCACCAACATTATCAAGGATAAAATCAAACCTGGAGAGAAAGAATCAAATCAAAACATTCTTGTGAGTCTTTTCCCAGGGCTCCAATCCCCCTTCAGTCCCATCACATTTCAGGGACAGCTCACAAACTAAGCTGCTCTGTGCCATCCAACAGAGGGGTGGTACTTTGCAAAGGAGAAAAGGGCATACCCACTCACCAAGTCCCTGGCTTTTCTCCAAGGTAAGTCAAATGTGACTGATTTTTTTTTCCTTTGGAATAAAATCGTATTATTTTCTAATACATTAAGAATGACTCTGGGTGGTAAACACACAATGCAATATATAGATGAGGTACTATAGAAATGTACACTTGAAACCTATATAATTTTACTAACCAATGTCACCCCAATAAATTTAATAATAAAAAAGAATGACTTAAACAAGTGGTTCTTAACTAAAGGTGATTTTAGCCCCCACGGGACATATTAGGCAATGTCTACAGACAGTTTTAGTTGTCATAACTGCGGAAGGTGGTGAGAAGAGGCTACTAGCATCTATAGTCCAGGGATGATGATAAACATCCTACAATGCACAGAAGAGCCCCTCACAACAAAAAAATTATCCAGCCTAAAATGTCAATAGTTGAAAAACTAAGGTTGCCAAGGTTGAGGAACCCTGACTCAAGCTCTATAGAAAACTGCAAAGCTATCCAGCCAATATAAGTCAACGTATAGTGCCCAAGAATAGTTGAAAGACAAGTATATACAGTTTGCACCCACAAGAATGATTTGCTTTTATTCTTTCCACAGTCAGAACTGCTTGTAGAAGCATCCTCTTCACCTTCTGGAACTTTCTAGTTTTTCGTTTTATGCACAGCATAAGGACAACGTATAAAGAGAAATCAACAGCCTGCTCTCAGTCTTTGATTCTCCTCTAACACGCCAAGAAAATCCACAGGAACTGACAGATATTTAACCCCTTAAATCGAATTAAAAACTGCTATAAATCGCAACATTCTACTTAAAAGGGATAGATCAAACCCAATGAAGCTTTTAAATACTTGAAAACAAAGATCTGTTTAGAGAACGCATACTTATAAACTAAGCAAATTAATAGATAAATTCCTTTTTGGTAAATCCCTCTTCCCTTCTAAATTCATCTGGATGAAGTCAAACATCAGAGCTTCTAAAACCAGTGTTGGCCAACTCTGAGGATCTTCTCTTGAGTCTTTCCTGGGACTAAAAGATGAGCAAGTAACAACTGAAAGATATGAGTGCAGGAGAGAGACCTTACCAGAAGGCTATTGTTCTCATTAAAAAAGAATAGAACATTATTTTTATGAGTTTAAGTTTCTAAAGTTTCTGCTTTTAAGTTCTACTTCCTTCCCAAATTTTAAATAAATAAAAATGACACTTATTTTAAATAAAATTCAAGGGCAGCCTGGTATTACAGAACAGGCACTGCCTGAAAAAGAAGTGTGGACACCAGGTTGTCGACCCATCTCTCCCACCAATAATTAAGCAGCATGAACTTGAGCATGCAGAAACTCCTAAGTCCTCGGCCCCTGATATTTTCAACTATAACATGACAGAGTTGGACAGAAGATTTCAAAGTCCTTTCCTGCTATAAAATTCTAAGATTCAAATCTAAAAAGCTGCAAGTTGGAAGGAGGAACAAATGTATTCTAGGTGGATTCAGAGGCCAAACTCCAGGCAGAAGTTACAAAGATCAATTTTCACTAAAGCTGTCAGAAAAAAGTAATGGCCTGCACTTGTAACCCAGTGAGGTTCCCCTACTGGAAAGGGGCAAGCAAAAGGGACAAGACCCCTAGCTAGAGATGCGGGGAGCAAATGGTAGCACAGGTGCGGGAGGCTAGACAGGGTGTGCTCCAGTCTGCTACCTGTCACGTTCTCTGTTCTCTGACGACAAATCCCAGACATGAATAAAACCTATGGCAGAGGGAGGGGAATGGGCTGGCCTTGGCCTCAGTCTCATGCTGCTATTCCCTAGAAGCAGCAGAAAGTATGAGATCAACCGAAACTACCACTATCTAGAAGGCAGATCTTGGAGGCCCACAGAGCCTTTGGAACTGACACACAGGCAGGAAGGTATCCTCTCAGCTTCGGCTTTGTCTGGGCCAGATGAAGACCAGATTAAATAAGCATCCCCTCTCTTTCTGCCCGGGCCCGTCAGGATCAACAGGGCCTGACAGAACTCCTGGATCTGCTCCTGTTTCGGCCAAACCACAGCCTGGTGCTCAGATGCTCCAAGAACACTCTAGTGTTCCCATCACCAATAGTTATGCTGCCTTTGTTTCTCTGAAGCCCTTATTAATAAGCCCAAACACTAAAGGCATGTTTAGTGCTAAGCATATATTTTCAAGCACTGCTCTATGTTCACCTGTGGTGACAGATGCCCGAAGGGAACACACTTCCAATTTTGCCTTCAGACCTCTTATAAACCAGCAATAAAAGTTAACTTAAAAATTAGCAAAAGACCATGTAAGCAAAATATCTTCCTCAGTCCATATCACATTATGTTACTATGCTATATTAACACCTGAAATTAAAACAGAAACCAACCTCAATGACTTCTAAGGACAAGGAGGGTTTTCACAGGTTCTTCTCGAAGATTCCAAACTGACTGTAAGGTCACCAAACCACCTCAGGCTTGCTTATCAACTAGCCCTGTTCCCACCATCCCAATGTGAATATTGTCTTAATACATACGGTTTTAAAGATTTCAACTGCTCTTCCGTATTTCCAGATTTGTAATCAATTATATCATCTGCCCCAAGCTTCCTTACAAGTTCACTGGCATCCTGAGAGCAAACTGCTGTCACATGAGCATCCCATGCTTTCACTACCTGCCAAAATAAAAAAAAAGAAAAAGAGGGGAAAAGTAGAAAACTAACTGCCTTAAAAAAACACACAAAATAGTTGGCATTATGTGTACATTATAATCTCTAGAGAACTCTTAACAAGAACTACAGGAAGCCATCTGTCAGAGACTAGTAAAAATGATTAAACTTTTCTTCACTAAGACAATTCCAAGAAATAGATCTCATTTTCCCTGGACCAGACAGCCAGTCTCCTTGTTGTCATGAAATTATAACCAATCCAATTAGAAAAGGGCTGGGTACCTCATGAGTATCAGAAAAGACAGGAATTGATAACCTCAAGTTTAGTGTTTTCAATGATAACAAAGGTAAGTAGCCAAAACAAAAACCAAAAAAAAAGGCACAGGTCTTTGGAAAGTGACAATTTTACATGTGTCCAGAACATAAAAATGCAACATCTCTTCATTTTCATCTCATAAGTATTAGTACAGTCTTCAATCAGTCAGCTGTATCAAAGCACACAGCTATGAGTATTAAGGTAATAAATGAAAAGGTGCTTTGAAAAAGAAGTGGAAGAAAAGAAGGGGAATTTTATTTTTATACATGGATTACCTTTGGAGTAAGAAGACCTAAATAAATAGTTTCCAAGACTTAAAATGCAGATGTCTTATATTTTAAAATAATAAGGAATAACTAGACTTATATTTAGGGAAAAAAACTAAATTGTAATGTTATTCGGGATTAAGTATCCAGAAAGCACCCTGTTCTAAAATTGCTATAATTCCTTTCTATAATGACAATTTTGTAGAATTAAAGGGGGCCCTTCTCATCCTAATTTGAGAATCATTTCTTGAAGTTCACCGAGAAATTTTTGTATTGATAGTTATAGGTCATAAGAGATCAGCTGTTTTGTTCATCCTGTCCTGAGTATCAGTTTCCTGAGCTTCCTTATATAAGCTATTCACTAGAATATAAGAGATCTACGGTTGTTTTATTCACTATTAAATCCCCACTCCATGGCACACATAGGTGCTAATACAGTATCTGTTAAATACAAAAATAAAGTATTTTAAAACCATTCATAATCTTATCTAATTCCTCACTTTTAAAAGCAATATTGACCACGGGTTTATATGCCCTGGAAATCTAAGGGGAATTAAAACATTTAGGAGAGACATCACATACAATTTGTGATTTATAGGTAGGGGCGGCAAACAGAGACACTTGGGTATGACACATTGCTTTCAACAGCAAGTGTCAAACCAAATTCAAATATGTGAAGAACATAATGAATATCCAGTATCTATATATAAAAAAAGAAACTGTTGAAAAAACAGGAAATTATGTTCTAAACCCCTACAATTAATATGCGTTTTCTTTAAATAGTATTAAATCCTCAGGAAGAATTTGTCACATGTTGAAACAGTTCCATGAATTTTTTTCCAAATTTCTAGTCTTTCCTCTCCCACTTAGAACTATGTAGTATCTTTGAAAGCCACGAAAAAGGTTTTAAAAACAGCTTTATCTTTAAATATATGTGTGTGTGTGTGTGTGTGTGTGTGTGTGTAAAATGAAACATTACTATAAAATGCCTATAAAGCAGACAAAACTCTGAGACAGAAAGCCAGCGGCCATTCCAAAAGCTTTTCTATGTGGCCCATCCCAACACAAGCTCCTCCCTCCTGAAAACTCATCATTATCCTGATATTTATAGTAACCATCTCCTTGTATTTAAAATAAAATTTTGTTTTATCACCCAATTATGCATTCCCTAGACACTATAGTTTAGTCTCATGTATTTTAAAAATATGATGTCTTCTTTTAAGTCTCTTTTTAAGCTATAGGCTCCTTTTCTATACTTTCATTTCCTTATAATTTATCTGTGAAAGAATCCTGGCCATTTACCCTGCAGAGTTTCCCACAGTCTGGAATTTCTGATTGTACATTCAAGGGCCAGTCACGCTGCTCTGTCCTCTGTATTTTCTGTTTCAATCCTTTTAGCAAGACGATGGATAATGTCAGGCAAAATGATAGCAGGCACATCTGTCTGATTGTTGCTCTTTTTTGTTATCTTAGCAGCTGTCTATTGGTGGTTATATTCTAGCTCTTCTTTTTTTATTTAGTTGGCATACTTTTATAAAGAAACGCTGTTGTGTTCACTCAGGTGTGTAGTTCATATAGTAAAGGCAAGACAAATAATTATTTTCCTTTATAGGTTTATAAAATAAATTGGTTCCCTATCATCTTCCAAAAGTGACCTAAAAAATGTATCATTATGGGCAGGATGGGCTCCCAGCCGCCAGCAGCAGCTCCTGCCTCAGGGCGTGTCTGGGTGACTCGGAGCTCTGTCATTGGGCCCCAGTCCAGGTTCCCGGCAGTGAGTGAGGCACGATACTGAGGTGCCGCCTGGGAAACCGTGATGCTCAAACCAGACAAGTGCAAGACGCTGTCACAAAGATGGAGAAGCATTTTGGTGAGCTGTGCCAAATCTTCTCTGCTCATGTGTGGAAAACTGCCAGAATGCAAGAAAAAGCAGACCTACTGGTGAATGAAATCAACGTGTATGCCTGTACAGAGCCCTCAAATTTAAAGCAGGGTCTGAAAAACTTTGCTGTTGAGTTTGCCAAACTTCAGGGTAATAGACAAGCAGAGGTTTAAAGACTTGAAGCCAAAGTCGTTGAACCACTGAAAGCTTAGGGAACCACTGTAAAAATGAAACGAGATGATCTCAAAGGAACATTATTAACATCAAGGAATCAAGAAGCTAAACAGTTAACTCAGAAAGAACACATCAGCGAAACCCATCTGATCGACACATTATTTCACAGGCAGAAACCAAATTACAGAACTACAAGGGATGCTACCAGAACAACTCGTCATCTGGGAGAAAATAATGCCAATTTTGAAAGGCAGAAAATAAAGGACATAAAGGCTATATTCCCAGAAATGATCACTACTGAATGCTATTTCATGGCACTGTCAACCAAAATATACAAAAGATTGATGAAGAAGATTTGGAGGTTTTCTGAAATTCTCTGTATCCACCAGATTATTCATCTCATTTAGATATTGTAAGAGCAAATTCAAAGTCACCTCTTCAGAGATCACGGTCAACTAAGTGTGTACCCGTAACAGGACAGGTAACCATTGGTGACTAAGAAAGGATCAACAAGCAGAAGATGATAAAGAGTGTGAGGGTAAGGACTTAGATGTAACACAAGAAGAACATTAATTTTCTTAAGTAAACTTCACATTTTTATGTTAAATGACTTGGAATCCAGAATTACTAAATTGTAAAACTTTATATTGGCTCAATACATTAAACCTCATAAATATATATTTCATCATGAACTCATGGATTTAAATATATTTGAAGGGAATCAATTTATTGTAATTATTATTATTACTGAAGCTCAAATTGTCATATCTTTGGGAGTTTTCTTCAAGTTGGCTCCTGAGTGTTTTTGGTATGACTCGACTAATCTTTGATAGTTTCCTTGCCATCTAACATATTTCAGGCTCATTTCTTGTATATTTTGTGCCCTAAATCTGTAATCTACCATTTCTCCAAGAAGCTCTGTACTCTTTTGGATAGCAGTGATATATCCAAAGAGATAGCTTTACACATATAAAAAGAGATAGCTTTACACATATAAAATATCTCTTGAGTTCATATTGATACTTCCAATTCAAATTCAAGACTACACAGCTTTTATTTAACCTCTTTTCTGTTATATCTGTATCTTTTCTTCCACACCTAAAATCCTGGCTGTCAAAACACAAGGGATGATAGAATTAAATGTCATAAATGGGTAGATGATATGTCGTAAATACCCATTTGTTTTACTGTATATTACACACATAATAGTCTCTGAATAATACTATTATCACTATCAGTATGATTAATGGAAGCATTAAAATATTTTTAATATATGCTCTATTTTCCCCGTTTTAAAAAAGTAATTTTATATTTATTTACCTTGTCAGAGCATATGGCTGTTACACACTATACTCTCTCTTTCTAAGCCTTCATTTAGTTTTAGTTCTACAGATAACTACGTTTAACATTTACCACCAGTCCTTAGTTTGACATCTCTAGTAATTTTAGTTGTCAGAAACTCATTCTCTAATAGATTTCTTAGAAAAGGATCAGAAGAATATACGGCCCAAGTTCTTACATGTTATTAACAGTCTGTGTATCCTTTATACATGAAGACCAGTTTGGCTGAATATAAAATTCTTAGCGTACTCTTTCTCAAGTGTCTTAGATACGTTACCATATTATTTTTCACTGACATTAAAGCATTGCTGTCAAAAGTCTGATAATCTAATTTTACTTCTTTTCTAAGATATATGCTCTTTCTTTTAAGATGTCCCAAGGATTTTTTCTTTTCTTTTTCTTAAAGGCCAATAATTGTAGTAGAGTTTTCCTTGATATTGCTTGTTCTGAGTCCATCTTTTTAGTTTGATAAGTGCTATGGTCATTTAATATGTAGTTTTAAATCATTTAATTTCAGGAAAGTAGGGAAGTTTCTTGAATAATACATTTTAGTATTTGTTTTAGTCCCTTGTTTTGGTTTTCCTCTTCAGAGACTCCTATTATCCATATATTAAAATCTTCTTTCCTATCTTCATATTTGACGGTTTCTATCTCATTGTTTCTTTTGTAATTTAAATTTTTTCCTGTTTACACATTCTATTTCTACTAGGGTATAATTACTATGAAGTTTAGCCTTTATTGATAAATGGTTTTCTCGTTTTACTTTTTTTCTGAGTTTTTTCAATTTCAATTTTTTAATTGAATTATTTGTCTTTCTGTTGTTGAGTTGTAAGAGCTCTTTACATATTCTGGATATTATACCCTATTTAGACAAATGATTTGCAAATATTGGGTTCCATTTTGTATGTTGTTTTTTCACTTTCTTGATAGTGTTCTTTGATGCACAAAGGTTTTAATTTATGAAATTCAATTTATCTGTTTCTGTCTTCTGTTGCTTGTGTTTTTAGTGTCATATCGAAGAATCTGTTGCCAAATCCAAGATCATGAAGATTTATTTCTATGTTCTCTTCTGAGTGTTTTATGGTTTTAGCTCTTTGACTCAGCTTGAGTTAGTTTTCATATATGATGTGAGGTAGGGGTTCAAGTTCTTTTTTCTTTTTTTCTTTTTTTTTGCAGTGGATATCTAGGTGTTCCAGCACCACTGATTGAAAAGACTACTCTTTTCCCCATTTAATGACCTTGCCACCCTAGTCAAAAATCAATTACCCATCGATGTATGGGTTTATTTCCAGATGTTCGATTCTATTCCATTAATCTGTCTGTCTATCCTTATGCCAGTACCACATTGTTTTGATTAATGTAATTGTGCAGTAAATTTTTAAATTGAGCCAGCGAGTCTTCCAATTTGTCTTTTTTTCAGGATTGTTTGGCAATTTGGGATCCCTTGCAATTCCATATGCATTTTAGGATCAGCATGACAATTTATGCAAAAAAAGCATAGCTATCATTTTAATAGGATTGCACTGAATCTGTAAATCACTTTGGGGGAGTATTGCTATGGCACCTCTATGTACATTTTAGAATCAGCTTATCAGTTCCTACCAAATTGCAAACCTCCATCCACGTGTACCAACCATGATCTTCCTCCTTAAAAAATTTCCTGTATTTCTTATAGAGGACATCTACAAACAAACTCACATATAAAACCACTGGAAAGATCAATGCTTCCTTCTACTTAGAAAATTTCCTTCTTAGAAGATCAAGCTGAAATTACAGTGAATTTACTAAATCTGGCTTTCCTTCAGCTTTTAAGAAAAAATAATGTATGTGAATTAATAAATTCATAAAAATAACAATCTTCCTATTCACAAGATTTGAAAAATTGTCTTACATTGTTGGAGGAAATTTAAGAAGGCCAAAGAAATAGAGAGATGTTCCATGCTCATGGATTAGAAGAATTAACATTGTTAAAATGTCCATTATTACCAAAAGCAATCTGTTACATTCAATGCAATCCTTACTAAAATCCCAATGGCATTTTTCACAGAAATAGAACAAAAATTTGTTTGGAACCACAAAGGACCCCAAATAGCCAAAGCAATCCTGAGAAAAAAGAACAAAGTTGGAGGTATCACACTCTCTGATTTCTAAGACAAAGCTACAATAATCAAAACAGTATGATACTGGAAGAAAAACAGACACACAGACCAATGGAACAGAACTGAGCACCCAGGAAAAAACCCACACAGACATGAGCAACTTATCTATCACAAAGGAGCCAAGAACATACAGTGAAGAAAGGAAATTCTCTTCAATAAATGGTGTGGGAAAATTGGACAGCTATGTGCAAAAGAATAAAACTATATCACTCTCTTACACCACATACAAAAATTAACTCAAAATGGATTAAGGACTTTAATGTAAGACTTGAAACCATAAAATACATAAAATAAAACAGGTGCAAAGCTTTGGACATTGGTCTTAGTGATGTTTTTGTGGATTTGGCTCCAATGACAAGGGAAACAAGAACAAAAATAAACAAATGGGACTACATCAAATGAAAAAGCTTCTGTACAGCAAAGGAAATCAACAAAACAAAAAGGCAACCAACTGAATGGGAGAAGATATTTGTAAATGATATTCCAGATAAGAGATTAATATCCAAAATATATAAAGAACTCATACAACTCAACACCAAAAACCAAACAACCCAATGCAAAAATGGGCACAGGATCTGAATAGACATTTTTCCAAGGAACACATAAAGGTCATCAGGCACATGAAAAGATGTTTAACAGCACTGATCATCAGGGAAATGCAACTCAAAACCACAATGAGACACCACCTCACACCTGTTAGAATGGCTATTATAAAAAAAGACAAGAAATAACAAGTGTTGGAAAGGATGTGGGAAAAAAGGAAACCCTTGTACACTGTTGGCGGATTGTAAATTGGTGCAGCCACTATGAAAAACAGTAGGGAGGTTCCTCAAAAAATTAAGAATTATACCGTATGATCCAGCAATTCCTCTTCTGGGTATTTATCTGAAGAACATGAAAACACTAATTCGAAAAGATATATATGTACCCCTGTGTTCACTGCAGCAATATTTACAATAGCCAAGATATTAAAGCAATCTAAGTGTCCATTGATGGATAAAGATGTGATAGATATACATATACACACATATACACAATGGAATATGACTTGCCATAAAAAAATGAAATATTGCTATTTGAGACAGCATGAATAAGTTTCGAGAGTACTATGCTAAGTGAAGTAAGTCAGAAGGAAAAGGACAAACTATGTAATTGCATTCACATGTGGACTATAAAACAAACAAAAAAAAGAAACAAACAAACAAAACAAAATAACAATGAACTCACCAATATGGACAACAGAATGGTAGTTACCAGAGGGGGAAGGATGGTGGACGATGAAATAGGGAAAGCGGGTCAAACATATGGTGACAGATGGAAACCAAACTTTTGGTGGTGAGCATGCTTTAGTATATACAGATATTGAATTATAATACTGTATACTTGAAACTTATATTATTAACCAATGTTGCCTCAAAAAAAAGAAAGAAAGAAAGAAAGAAAGAAAGAAAGAAAGAAAGAAAGAAAGAAAGAAAGAAAGAACAGCCTAGTAGGGTTAAATAAGCTAATGTTTGTGAAGTGCTCGCATGTGGCTCAAAATAAGTCTTAAGCTATCATTATCATCATGTCTTATTATTTCTGTTGTTTATGTATTACTACTCCTATTACATGAAGCCCCAGAACAGGATGTATAAATCACGTTTCAAAATAAAAAGAAAAAAAGAAATGGTCTTACCTGTATAGCAAAAGTACCAACTCCGCCTGAAGCACCCAAGATTAAAACACTGCAATGCAAAAGAAACTACAGTTAATGAAAATACTAAGGCAATATAACTGGATAAATAAACAAGATGTTTTCAACATGCAACTGGCTCAAAGATAAACAATCCCCAAAGCAAATAAAGTCATTCAGCTTCCCAAGATCCTATTACACAATGATTTTTAAATTCACCAAGAAGCTACAAATGCTTGAAGCTAGACATTCTATGAGCTCTTTTCCAAGAATACCAAACACCAAAAATACCAACATTTTTGTATTTTTTAAAGCAGCGCAGATGGTTGTTGGTTAACACCTGCCTTAGAATTTCTCTGAGCTACAATTACCATAGCTTTCCCTGTAAGAGGGAGCTTTGGGATCCTTTTTAGTGTATAGCGTTGATTCAGTTGCTCTCTAAGAAAAATCACATTCCTGACCACATTCCTGTCAAAGTGGAATAAACGTCTTTTGTTGAGACATGTCCCATCAAGCTCATCGACTTTCATAAATGGAAAGCAATCTTAGCTTCAATTTCGCTTCCTGTAAAAGCAGATGAATCTGTCCCATCAGCACAAACGGCCTTGGACTCCAGGTTTCTCCCACGTTTGATCACTGCAGGCCTCCTGCCACTCTAGACCAAGGGTGTGCAGCCAGGAGTTTACGAAGGAATGGGGTGGGTAGGAAGGAGGGTGTGAACCCTCTGAAATTGTGGACTAACAGGAAAATGTGGTGTGATTAAATAACATAAAAAATATGTGCACTGGGGAGGAGAGGGATCCAAACCTATCATCCATTTCCCAAACAAACGTATGACCCAAAAGAGAATCACTAGTCAAGAATCACTGCTTTACATACTCTTACATTTTATTCCTGACTTAAATTAGAGCTCCAGCAAATGGCCTTGCTTGGACTGCATAGTTTCAGGTCCCCAGAAAGTTGTTTGCATTGAACTGCATTTTGCTGTTATGCTACCAATCGAGGCTGGGGGACGTTATAATGACTATTTGACAGTTGATACTACATCAACTAAGGTGATATTGTTGAGAGAATTCTTCATGAGAATTCTCTTTATGAGTCCACATAGAAAGACATGTTTCTGAAGATTAAGGTGTGGCAGTAGCTGTGCTTCTATTTATCTGTCACTGCAAATTGTGCAACTGCTGGTTGTGGTTCCCTCTGACTTGGCTGCTAGAAAGTGCAGAGAATTTTGCCACCTATCTCTCCAGCAAGTACACCAGATCTTGGAATATGCATTCTGTCTACAGTCTTAACCCTCGTTTCATTTTATTTTTTTCTCTCTTACCCAAATCACAGAAGTCTGGTTGTTACCCTTTAGATCTTAGAAGTTACTACTATAATTTCTGAGCCAGCTGTTTCCACTGAAGTTAATACGACTAAATGTAATTCCTTGTACATGTGTTTCTTTTAGAAGAGTTACATTTAATTTCACAGAACTATAAATTGTGAATAGAAGAAACTTTAAAGATCAACTCCTCCCAAATCCTTCAACTCACACATTTAATAGCTTTACTACTTCCTAAAGAGGTGAGGGAAAGCACTAAAACTGCCTCACAGATACATCCAAAGAGTAATTCATCCATGCAATAGTTTACCCTCTTACTTTGGCTCGTTCTTATATAGTCAAACTCTCATTTCAGTTTTTCCCAATCTAACTTTATCTCAACTCTGACCCCACTCGCTATTTCCTGAATAAAACCCTCAGTCACCCTGGCCCCTTCACTTCTTACCCCCAAGTCCCACGCATACTGGCCCATTCCTCTGGCTCTCAAATACCTTCACGACCTGCTAAGGTTTCTCTTCCCTTGAAGGCTCAAGTCCCAGTTTTTGTGCACAATACCCTTGAGATAGCCCCAAACCTGATACCCATGCCACGTATCTGGCATTTGGCACATTGCTACCTTTCATTCATATGCTTGTTTCCCAAGCTATTCTGTAGGGCTTCGAGGACAGAGACCTCAGATTACGCCCAGCACTGGGCATATTACCCTGAATTCAGCAGATACCTCATCAGTGTTTCTTGACTTTAAAAATCATCTAAGCCAGCATTATGTATATCCTACAGTTGAGGCAACAATTGCTATTACCCCAAACGAGGAAATGATCTGGTTATTTGAAAGATTACATTGAAGTTTTTTCCAGTAACGAAAAGCCTGAAATTAATTTCTAATTCTGAGAATGCTGGATTTAAGAGGATGCCAAATATAATGGCTGCTTAAGGATCCAATGGCTGGACACATCTCCGACCACATTACTGGCAGTTCATCACTTCCCCATAATTCTTGATCCAAAGCAGCCGCCTTCCTCCAAATAAAGAAGCAAAATTCATTCCTTCAAATAAAGCAGCATTGCTTCTCAGCAACGCTTGGCAGAAGAGGGAGTGGTTCTGCACTAGCAGCGTCAGTTCCTTATGTTGCCACTTGATGGCGCCCCCAAGTGCAAAAACGCAACGAGCAAGCCCAGCCAAAAGCTACATACCACCAGTCAGCTTGTAAAGAAGCCCTGGGGACACATCATTCCCTGGTCCTGCAAATTCCATGTTTTGTGCAGGTTCAACCAGGCCCGGTACTTTTCTTCAAACAAAGAAAGTTCCACAAAGGGACAGCAGGCAAAATAAATTTTCAAGCCAGCACTAAGTCAGTTGGTCCTCTACAGTTTGAAGTCCTGTGGTTGAACTAACTATACTTGTTGTACTCTTCAAAGCACTTGCAGTACAAAGGGAAAACACTGCTGCGCTTACCCCCAGCGGCCCTTTACTTTTGTGCTATACAGTGGGAATACTTTCTACCCAGTTGCTATTCAAATCTCACTGAAGTAGAAGCCAATTTGTTATAGTAAAGAAAGGTGTGCTGTGTTGCTTATTTGTTTATACAGAGCAAAAATACTCTATTTGTAAAAAGCACTATAATTGAAAATTGCCAAGATTTTTCATTGCATTCCTCTCTTACTTCCTAAGTCCACATATAGAGCTTTTTTTGAAGTCAGTGAGAATTGCACTGTGGAAGATATATAAAATATGGGGGAAAGTATAATTATTACACTGCTTATATATCCTTAAACCCTAAACTCTTAAGTTTATGTCATTTCTGCCCAATCTCTGAATTCTCCCTAAAACACATTAAGGTATAAAGCAAAGTTGGCTTTCTTTTCTATGACTGAGTCACTTTTTATTTAGCATTTGGGCACCTAACTCCTCTATAATCCTATTTTTCAATATTACAATCTTATGAGGCATCAACACCATAATTACCTTACCCCCCCCCAAAAAAAAAATAAATAATAAAGAAAAGAAAAGAAACACAACAAAATAGGAAGCAATCCAGAGTAGGGAATCATCTTTCAAATTTCTATATTCTGGCTTAGCCCCAGAAATCTCTGAATGCCAGGGCTGGTGTGGACACCTGGGCTCTAGGCCCAACTCTCCCACTAACTGACTCTAGGCCTCAAATTCATTACCTATGAAACGACGATCCTGATGGTACACTCTAGGAGTCAATGAAAGAGAATTGGCATTTTCAGTCTAATTTAAGCTTACACTGAGTCTCCCCACCTTCCTAACGCAGAAGTAAACGGCCTTCATGATTCCCCCCAGACCCCATACTGGGGGGGGGGGGGGGAACAGCCACAGCACAGGTAGAGTGCCCTTTTTTACGTCCTAATGGCTCAGAAACAAAGGTGATTTAAACATGGCTAAATCTTCCACCAGTGGAAACAACTGGTCTTTAAAAAATAAGGATGATGCTGAGTTTGATGAGTGGCCGGAAGAGAAGCCGGACCCCAAAGAGCTCTGAGCAGCCCCATGGCCGACGGCCTAGTTACCATCACACCCCGGGAGGAGCCGCAGCTGCCCCCCCCCACGCCCCCCCTCCGGGTAACCAGGAGCCACGAGGATGAGACCCAGCCTGCCCCCCACCCCCACCCCAGCAGCACTACAGACACCAAACCCGGCACCACCTGCAGTGGCGCAGGGAGCAGCGGGGGCGCAGCCTTACGTCACCAGCACCTGCCAAGGGGGGGACAAGATCATTGCAAGGAAGGTTTTGGGAGCAGTAAAATGGTTCAATAAGAAACGGATATGGTTCCTTCAACAGGAATGACACCAAGGAAGATGGATTTGCACACCAGGCTGCCATAAACAGTAACCCCAGGAAGTGCCTTCGCAGTGTAGGAGATGGAGACTGTGGAGTTTGATGTTGTAGAAGGAGAAAAGGGTGCGGAGGCAGCAAATGGCACAGGCCCTGGTGGAGTTCCAGCGCAAGGAAGTAAACCATGACAGACGCTATGCACGTCGCAAGAGTCCTCCACGCAATTACCAGAATAGTGACAGTGGGGGAAAGAATGAGGGATCGGAGAGCGCTCCCGAAGGCGAGGCCCAACAGCAGGGGCCCTACCGCAGGCCACGGTTCCCACCTTACTACACGCCGAGGCCCTATGGACGTGGACCACCGTATTCCAACCCTGCTGTGCAAGAAGAGATGGCCGGTGCTGACAAACGGATGCAGGATAACAAGGTAGACCGGTGAGACGGAATACCCGGGGCCAAAAAAGTGTACAAACATGACTTGTATTCATCTTTTGTTATCAGTATATATTGAGTATTACAATTTTAATAGTTTTTCCTTTCTTAAAATGTGAGTACATTGTTTTGGCAGCCTCTGTATATATCGGGACTATAGATCACGATTCTGCAGGGGCCTTCCTCACCAAAGACAGCCTAGAGAGGATGGCAATGGAGATAAGGAAAATCAAGGAAATGAGAGGCGAGGTCAGCAGCCACCTCAACATTGGTACAACCGTAACTTCAACTACCAATGCAGACACCCAGAAAACCCTAAACAGCAAGATGGCAGCGACAAAAGCAGCGATCCATCAGCTGAATTAATCCGCTCCAGAAGCTGAGCAGGGTGGGGCTGAGCAAATGCACGCTTACCATCTCTACCATCATGTAGTGTAGTCACCCAACAAGAAGAAATGACTATGAAATTCCAGCAATAAGAAATGAACAAAAGATTGGAGCTAAAAACCTTAAGTGCTTGCTTTCTGCCCATTTACCAGATACTGGAACTATCTGCATTATCTATGCAGCATGGGTTTTTTATTATTTTTACCTAAAGATGTCTCTTTTTGGTAATGACAAATGTGTTTTTTAATTTAAAAAGAGAAAAAGCCTGTTTTTTTCCTCAATACACCTTTAAAGGCTTTTAAATTGTTTCACATCTGGTCAAGCTGAGATTTTTAAGAACTTCATTTTTAATTTGTAATAAAAGTTTACAACTTGATTTTTTTCAAAAAAGTCAACAAACTGCAAGCACCTATTAATAAAGGTCTTAAATTTTTAAAAAAATTATGCTGAAAATGTATAATCTCAATCTTCAGTTTCACACACAACTTTTAAATCGTTGCGGGAAATGGATGAAAGATAGCAAAGTGTATCACAATATGCTAAGTTTACTCCCTAAAGTGAGTGAGAAACTTAATCTGAGTAAGTGTAATACAGCTACAAATCAACCAAACATGACCGAGACAGCGTGGATTTGTGTGTCCCCTTCTTTTAAGCCTCAGTAATTCATGTAGACATTCCCCAATTTACAGAAGAGTTCATGTGTGAATTAGTTGTTTAGAACTTTTAAACACATTTTCCCATGAAAACAAAGCTATTTATACGTCTTGGCAAGGTGCCCAGGGTAGCTTTTTAAAAAGGTTTAGTTAATCCATAAAGGACGAAGAACCTCCTACACAGTATAGCAATGGTTCTGTGGGAAATGTATTCAGAATTTCAACCCCGGGTACTGGGAACACATCTCCCCAAATGGGGATAGGCAGTGGGAACCATCCCAAGTCACTGGTTCCTTCAATCTGATATAGAACAGAGGGAAGGAAGAAAGAGGGACAGATCATTTATTATGGTAATAATAGGATGGATGGGAGAGCAGTTGTGTGGTCAGAGAAGGATTTACCATGGAGCTGATGCGGTTCAGGACATGCTACCTCAAAATATGGCACCTTGGCATATTGAATATTTTAAGCTGAAGGCGTTTGAGAAATGGCCTATGGAGGACACTCTGACCTTCTCCCCTGAAGCTAGTCATAAAAAATCCTCACGTGAGAGGTGTCCTCCCTATGAGGAAGCGTCCTTACCTCCAAGATGGAAAGTCACAGAGAGGAAGTAGAACAAGGCGGCCTTGTTTCCCCAGTTTACTTACACTTCGCTCATACCCTTTGTCCTATCACATTTTTTCACAACTCGGCACTCTTCATCAAATGTCACATACAAACACACAGGTTTACTTCTTCAGGTCTTCATTTCCTATGAAGGTTCCTATGTCACATAAAACTTGTAAGAAATCACTGTGTCCTTTTCTCTTCTTGTCATTTGTTACAGGGGCATGAGCCAAGAATTTTGAAGAGTGGAGGAGCCACTCTTCAAAAGCCTACACAGCCAATAAAGCTTAAGCGTCGGGCCCCTCCCTTATACAAGGCCCAGGGAGGGGCCCCAGCAATATATTTGGGTGGATATATGTCTTTGTAAAATTTTTAAAGTAAAATATGCTATGAAGGGTAGCAGGCTATGCCACCCAAAAATATATCATTTTGGCATAAGGATTATTTTGAGCTGAAGGTAACTGAAAAGAAGTAGATATAAGAAAGCTCTCTGCATTCCCCCAATTTCCCTAAAAGCAGGATGTAAATTTACCTCTTCCTCTCTCTACTAGGAAGGACAAAGTTTAATTTAATCCCTGGAGATAACTTTAGACCCTTATTAACAGAGAAGATACCAACTTAATTCTGCATAACAAATTTATTCTTGCTTTTCCTGGTAACCTCTCCACAACCGGACTTCCCCAAGCGTTTTTCTCTTTTGTGTTGTTAGCTGAAGCTGGTATTTTAGTCTGAATTCTAAGCTACTTCAAGTTACTCATTTTTCCCCAGGTACCTCTCATGTATACATAAGGTACATACGTTAATAAACGTCCATTTGTTTTTCTCTTGTTAATGTCTTTTATTAGAGGTCTCAGCAGAGAACTCAGAAGCGTAGAGGGAAAATTATTTTTCCTACCTACTAACCACAAGCAGTTAAAATTGCTGTCTCTTTCCACTCCTACACTCCATTACACCTCCCCTCTTGTCAGGTGACACTAGATATGGCTGAAAGAAAGTAGATTTAAAGATACATTTGCTTTGGGTTTAGTGGGAAATACTGATGTGGTTCATAGTAATTTCTGAATAGAGTTCAATTATTACAGGCTGTCCTGGTTTAAAAATGTGGAAGAGGTTCAGAACAGGGCTCCCCAGGATGTGCCACGTTAGCATGTGGATTGAGCTGAAGGGGATCCACATCCTGTGGGCTCACGGAAATTTTCACCTTTCCTTTAAAGAATTTAAATTAGGGAATTCGCTCAAAATGAGTTATCACCAGAAATCACTTTTATGACCTATATGTAGGGCAGGGCAAACTTCTAATTACTGAACATTTGCTATTCTTATCATCCTGTGAATGACCTTGCTTCGCTCTGAAGCCCCAGGTGCCTTACCTCATCCCTTAGTTCAGAATGTCATGCGAGGTCTGACAATTAAGTTTGCGACCTCATCCTAGATAAAGTGCTACATACCCCATTGCTGAATATCGAAGTACTCCCCTTGGGAAGCTACGCACTGATGCCAGCGCCGAGTCTACCCTTCAAAGCAATTTTGGAACTCTTCCTGGAATGGCCATCAGAGCTGTCGTCATATTACCCTGGATGTCCTGAATGTCATCAAAATGTCTTCGTTTCAATATTTCCTTTATCTTTGGGTAAAGAAAAAAGTCATCGGGGGCCATATCAGGCGAGTAGTGTTACAATACAGTTATTTGTTTACTGGCTAAAAACCCCCTCACAGACAGTGTCGTGTGAGCTGGTGCATTGTCGTGATGCAAGAGCCATGAATTGTTGGTGAAAAGTGCAGGTCGTTTTCATCTAACTTTTTCACGCAGCCTTTTCAGCACTTCCAAGTAGTAAACTTGGTTAACTGTTTGTCCAGTTGGTACAAATTCATAATGAATAATCCCTCTGATATCAAAAAAGTTAGCAACATCGTTGCAACAAGTTTGTGAACTTAATTATCAGGCTTCATATATACCTCATTTTCCCTTTCTGTCTCTGAACCTCTCATGTATGTGGGGTTCTCATATGTATAATAATTAAATTTAGTTATTTTCTCATGTTAATCTGTCTCATGGCAATTTGATGATTAGATCAGCCAGAAGAACCTAGAAGGGTAGAGGAAAGTTTCTTCCTCCCCCACAAAGCCTTCCAGGAATATTTCTACTCCCCACCAATATGTCCCCACCAATATGACCCCACCAATATATTGCTGGGGCCCCTCTCAGGGCCTTGTATAAATGAGGGGTCTGAAGCTTAAGCTTCATTGACTCTGCAGGGAAGGAAAAATATCTTTTTCTGCTACGCTGAAGTTCTTGGCTGTGGCCCCTGTAACAAATGACAACACAATAAGGCATCATGAAATGTTACTATGATAAGATTGAGCATCATAGTAGCTGGCACTGGATTCTGAGAGTAATGAAGGAGAAACACGGTTAAACAAGGTTTGAGATGTACAGAACCTGAAGTGAGTCTGTAGAAAATTCTTCCAGTTAAAAGACATGATTAAAAACTTACCATAAACTACTGATAAAGTTAATTTGTATTTCAGGACCCACAAAATGGATGCTGCCCCAGTGATTCAGCCCACATCACAAATCTAAACCTAAGTCAGCCTGCACTTACGGGAAATGCCTCACTGTCGAGGAAACTTAACACCAATCACAATCCTCCAACCTGGCTTTCGCTAGCTTACTTTACCCGAGAAAGCAGGACCCGCTAGCCTTGTAAGGAAATCCCCAACCTCCTGGCCAATCATGCCCTCTTTCCATGTTGCCTCTTCTAACACTCTGTACAGCTCCCTCAGGACCACGGCTGGTAGGCCCCAAATGCAGGGATTGTTTTCCCTTAAATACAGGACATCAAATTGGTTACTAAACTGTGTTATTTTGGTTATCTGACACCACTATAGGGAAGACATCAATAACAAACTAAATAATGAGGGTTGTCAATGAAATGCAAAGGTATTTTATTTTAGGCTCATTCACTGCATTAGAAAACTTCAAATGCCTTGCAATCTTATAGCTCATATAAGTAAAGAAATTCTAAGACATTTTTCCCAAATTTGACAACAATCCTAAATTTTACATGACATTAATAATAATGAGTTATACGGGGGAACGGGAAGGAGCAGGGTTTGGTAACAATTATCAGGTTTTGACTTAAGGTGAATCACAGTTAACTGACATCGGAAATCCAGAGGAAGAGTCAGGGTGGTAGTCAGTAAGTCTTGTTTTGCACAAACTGAATTTCATATACAAAGGGTATATGTAACTGGAACTCAGTAGAGAGGTTTGGGGTTAGAATCATAAATCTGCAAGTTACCAAAACCTAAACAGAAGCTGGGAACAGAGAAGATAACCCTGGGAGGCAGAGAGGAATGATGGCCTCTGAAAAGAGCAACAGCTAAAGGGCTATAGGAAGAAGAGGAGCCTTTAAAAATGACAAAAACTGGTCAAAAAGGCAAGAAGAAAACTAAAGGGGTCTGGTGTCCCCGAAACGATAGAAAAAAGTGAGTATTGAGGAAGTGGTCAGTGGTGTTCGATACTTCAGGGAGGTCAAATTATAAGAACTGAAAAGTATCATAGGGTTGGCAACTTAGTCAGCTATGACCAGGGTGAGAACAGCTGCACTTGAACGGCAAGGCAGGAGGCTCATTACAGGGCACTGAAGAGTAAACGGCTTCTCAAGTCCACAAGACAGTTATCCTGGTCACCTAGCAAACTAAGTGGGGAGACACAATTTGCCAGGAAAGAGCTTCCTACGAATTCCTTTAACTGTGCCTCCTGGAGCTCCAGGAAAAATCGGTGCAGGAGTGAAGACCACACTCATATGCATCACAGCAGCCAGGCCAGGCCCTCCACCCTCTCCTCTTCCCGACCCCACAATTTCTTCAAGCAAGTTAAACTACAGGGGTTTCTTTCTCCTTCCCCATACAACCTAGTCAAGTGCAAATGAAAACCAAAGGCCACAGGGGTGATGGGGGTGAGAGGAGAAACAGGTGGGCCGTGGGTGAAGGACAGGCAGGTGATGGCGTCTGAAAGAAGGAAGCTGTTGTAATGACCAATATAAGCACAGAGGGGGAGCGGGGCTAAATCCAAGGTTTTTCAATTTGAGCTTATTTCTATAAACAGAATTAATCAGACACCGAATTTACCCTTACATGACAAAATATTACTGTCATAAAGCCTAATCTCAAAAAAGAAATGATGAAGCATTCCTAAATTCACTGCATTGACTTTCAAATATACTCAATTTAAAAGTGAAATTTATTTTGTGGAGGAGGAATGGTTCAATTTCTAACACTTTCTATTATTTCTGTGTAACAGAATAAAGTACAACTTTCCCAGCAAGAGATGAATTTTAGGCAGAACACAAAATAGTCAAGGTGGACCATTATACTACTAATAAAGCAGATTGGACTGTTGTAAAAATATCTGGTGTAACCACTTTTTAAAAAATTTCTATTCATCTTGAGAGCCCTAAGTTATCTACGTGTTCCTACTGAATAAATTATGAAGAAACTATGGCTGGGCAGGTAAGATTGGCATCATTTCATCTCACATTTCCTAGTAGTGATACCCAAGTATGGGCAAAAATGACACATTATATGACATCAACATTAAATTATCCCCTTGGTTTGCTGATGCTTAGTTGTTGCAGAAATATGATTATATAACAAAAAAGGAAAAGGTAAACACTATCGAAACTTTACAAAGCTTTGTCTTAATTTCAAAAAGCTGTTTGTCATTTAAAAAATCCTATAAAATCTTCCAAGGTGCTGATAGGTGTTTCTGTCATTTTTTGTTAATTAACTGATTAGAAAAACATACTGTTAGTCCTTGATAACCAACACTGATCTGCTTTGTGAAGACTAAAGAATACCTTAATGCCAGTAGCTAACAGAAAACGAATAATTACTGCTTAGAGAAGCCAAAATATGCTCCACCAATCACATTAAATAGTCAAATTGAAAAAAAGCCACTTTGGACACTGGAAGCTCTGAGTTTATATAAAATAAAATCCTATTATAATACTCATTTCTTCATTTAAAAGTATTTTTACAGTACATCTCTTAAAAATGTATTTAAAGGTACATCTCTCATGGGATCCTCACAAATAAGGAGTTGGAGAGGGAGGCCATTATCACCACCCCTGTGGTAATTTCAGTAAACGGACACTTCCTAGAGCAGCAGAGGCCCAAGCTCTCACTGCTACTTGGAACAAGGGCATCCTACAGTCACCAGATACATGGGAATGAGCCAGGAGTCTCTGAAGTGAACTAGTGAGGCTCTTTACAATGGATTTCACTCCAGTTTGGTTAACATGTGGCTAACTCAATGAACAGACCCAACTCAACATAACACATAATCACCTTATAAGGTATAAAACTTTCCATTTCTCAAAGCTCTCCTAACAACCTACACTATACAAAGAGACCATAAAGAGCATGCATGTAGTCACCTGATTAGTTAGTAGCAGAGTGGAGAATAGAAACAGGGCTCTACTACCCCAGTTCCAAGCCATCATTGCTCAAACATAAGATAACACAATACCAAAGTATTACTCAAAGAATTACCCAAAAAGTCAACAATAAGATGGGGGCACACATCTGCGTAGCTCAGAAGAGACAGCTAGATCTGTTTCTAAATTGTTTTCGTCAGGGTACTAAAAAAACAGTATGCCTAGAGAACCGTGAACTGACAAAAGGAACGACAGCTCTCTAACCATAGTGCACATACAGTCACGCAGGCATAGAAAGTCCAATGTTTTTAAGGAAAAACGAAACAAAGCATCAATGTCAATGTAGAATGTACAATAATAATAAAGGTCTAAAAATCCTGAATAAGAGTTTTGCAGTTATTAACTAAGACAAACCATTAGAAAAATCTATGTGATCAAACTAATAAATTAAATTGTTTAAATTAAAAACAGTGTTTGACCAAAATGGCAACCTCAAGAAAGATAAGCCCCAAAGTTCAAAAAATAAACAGAGCTGACCTTTAGAATACATGTTTGCCTTGAATTCTATGCTAAAGGGTAGCGCCTCATTAGATGAATAGCCTTCACACTGCTTTCAGAAATACAGCTATTAAGCTTTCATTAAATTCAATGCACTGTAAATCAACACATTAAACGTAAAGTGCAATGTTTCATTACAGCAGGAGTATGGAATGACACAGACTTTAGTTTTTACCTGCACAATCCTTAGCAATCAAAAAACTAAGTTATTTTAATTTATTAAAATTTGACCTATAGCTCTCTCCTCCATCACAATCATGAAATGGTTCTTAGTACCTAGTTTTCTCACCAAAAAATAAAATCATCAGTTTTCCCTATGATGCCAACTTATAATCTCATCGCTAATAATGGTGGTCTCCATTTACTGAGCACCCCCCACGTGCCACAGCCTGTGCCCCGAGCTTTACTTGTATCTCATTTAACCCTTAAAACAAAACTCACAGAAGTGACTGAGAAAGCAGCAGAATCCCGGTATGAATGCAAGAGCATCTAAGACATTTCTATTCAGTGTTGTTTCCAACTCAAACGAGCATACATTCAAGGCCTTGAAGCACCAGAACTGACCGAAAGGATACCACGCATTGAGCCTAAGAGAACTCAAGAATATTCTGCAGTGTTCTGCAGTTCCTTAATGTCTGGTTTTCATAGAAATCTGCAAGTATGAGAGCAACTCCTAGGAGAGGTCTGGAAAAAACACAGGCACCTTGACATCATTCTTTAGAAACTGGATGGGGCAATTCTTAACCATTTTAGGAATCTGATAAAAGCAATGGCTCTTCTTCCCAGAGATTTACTATAAAATTTTGCCTTATTTTAGAAGGTTCACACTTCCAAAGTCCATCTACACATTTCAATTTTTAAACTCCTATTTGATTGGACTAAGAATCAACAGAATGAGGTTAAGAAAGTGCAAACTGACACAAACAGAGTTCTCTGGAAATGTTTAAATGTTACTACAATTCTGCTCATGTAAATGATCCTGATTTTAATGCTTCTGAAAAATCTACAGCACAGACCTTACAGAAGGAAAGAAGGGAGATTTAGGTGCCACCATTGATGCTTACCGTTTTCCTGTGCAATTTTTATCATTCAGGCCGCCAACCTTGTTTATGGCAGACCAGGCTGTGAGAGCCACATATGGCAAAGAGGCAGCTTGAGTATGAGTGAGTGATTTGGGCTTGTGAGAGACCTAGATTTGAAGACAACAGTCAGAAGGAAGCAATGACTTGCAAACCTAAGAACACAATTAAGTGCATTCACCTTTATACGAATCCAACTATTTTCATAGATAAGTCTGTAACATTACGCCAAGTTCAGTACGTCTTATATACCCTACTTGAAGGTTATCCCTATGGACCACTCTCCAAATGACTCAACCTGTTCCTGGGGCCAGAGGTTCATGATGTTATGAACCTCTGGTATGGCACATATGCCACATTATCAGACATAGCTGCTAATTCTTCATAAAAAGATCACATTCAGTAATCCCATTAGTCCTGACTATACCCAGAAATAAATCCAAATAAACCTTGAGCTCTTATAAACACATTCTAATTTGTTTCTGAAGTCAGCTGTTTCCTTTACTCCCATTCACTGGAAGGTAATCTTTCCAGACTTTCTCTAATCTCAGTAATACCCCTCCTTCCCTTCCTGCCCTCCCTCTATAACCAATTTCCTCAATGTTAACCCTTTTCTCTCTATTCAAATTGTCAGGCCTCCTGACTGTATTTGATTAGACTCCTGTTTTTAAAGTTATTTGAAACAGCTTGATACTTCCATGCTTCTGTTTATAATTAATCGGTACGCTCCATTTGGTACATTTGGTCTCCACTATTTACACTGTGTAAAACCAAGAAACACAGCAGGGTTTCCAGATCTCACTCCAAATTCCTGCTTCACAAGACAAAGATGCTACTTTGGCAGGCAGTGTTATTAAATGACATCAAATACTTTTCTAATCTTTCAAAAATTCCTATTCTCTATCTTAGCTCTTTCAAAACTACCCATTAAACATGAATCCAATCTTAAAAACAACTAATCATTTCAGAGATATTTGTCAGTCTTCGTTCATACTTTCTAATGGCATTTCAGCACAGAACTGGTAAGTTACCTCATTCCCACTGACTACAACAAACTCTGAGAGAGTGCCTTGTTTCCAGGGAGGAACTGCAGCCCAGACCTGAAACACACAACTTCATTAGAAACAGATCTTTTTTATCCAAAGCTAAACATGAAGGCATTCCCCAATACATACCCCACCCTATGAAAAAAGCACAAGTAAGCAATACGCCAAGCAAAAGGGTTATTTTCACATGCTATAAATATATTACTTACTATGATTCTGGATTTATCAAGTCAAGCCACACTGGAAGCAGAAGCCAGTAAATCCTGCTCTATTTACACGACATACTTAGAGTACCAGTCTCTGGGGCTTGAATCCTGGCTCTACCACTTATTAGCTATGGGACCTCTTTATAGCTTCCTCATCTATAAACTGGGCCTAATGAACTTACTTCATAGGGGTTAAATGAGTTATTTTATGAAAAGCAACCAGAACAGTGTTAGCTATTATTATGAGCTCACTTTCATTTCTTGATATGGAAATTCAAACTGACAAGTGACAGGTAATTATACCAAACTTTAGCTATTTTAAAACCATCTAGCCCATACAGTAGAAATTCTCATTTAAAGACTCTTTCAAGAAAAAAAAATTACAGTCCCAATCATACATATTTTAGAATACTGCAATTCTTAAGCACTAGATTTAGGAAGCTTGAGTATAGTCAAGCTATTGAACAGAACCAAGAACAACAGAACCAAGAAAATGAGGGTTCCAGCCAAAGCTTAGTATATTTGTTGGAAAGAAGAAAAAAGGTCAACGATATGGACTATACTTCCAAAAGAAGCAGAATGAAATTTGCGCATTTCGAAAAGGAATAGCAGCGTTTCATAACTCACCTCATCTCCAGGCTTAAAGTACCTCACATCAAGTCCACATTCCATCACCACACCAGAGACATCCCGACCCAGAGTCAGGGGAAATTCTTCTCCTTTGGTTTTAATGTGTAAAGGATCACGTTTCATATTTAAAGCTGCAGCTCCATAACCACCTATAAAATACAATACATCTCTTTCTTCCAAAGGAATGGAACGATTGCAAAACTACTCCAGGGTCAAAGCTGATAGGCCAGGTACAAGTCTACATCCTCAAGATGTACATTATAAAGTAATAAACCTTATAATTTTCTTACCATCACACAGGAAAGTAAAGAAACAATGAGCATTGTTCCTTTCAAAGACAATTACTTAGAAAATTATAATTACTTGTTAAACTAAAGCTACTGTTGCTCCAAATGTTTAATTTCCAATTTTGAAACTGTCTTCAGACCTTTCACTATTTTCTGTCTTAGGAAAAAAGTTTTACTTTGTTCTTTAAAGATAGTTTCTTTATTAATTTACTCATTCAGAAACTTTTTAAACAACTAAGTCATTTGGTGCCCAGTCTGGTGAAGAAGAAAAATGTTAAAGCTGTTTGAAGTTAATAAATAAGGCCTGGAGATAGCACTTGACACTGACACTGTCTATAAATAATGGTCGCCACCTCCCAAAAAAATGTTTCTAGACCATCTTTAGATTAAGTGCAGATTCCCCAGTGGAAAAAAAAAACACGATTTGACTACATCTGTTTTGATATGTTAAGTCAGGTTGATTGCTTTATTATACATACCCTTTTATTTTTAAGAATATTTAAATATCAGCTAAGTGAAGCTGAAAACATTCTTCCCACAATTGTTTTTTGGCTCAGATAAACTGGCTACTCTATCTACAATAATCCCAAGTAGTTTATTACAATTTCAACATATAAAATGGCTTTTCAAAGACACAAAAGTATCTGTAATTGTCTCTTCTGCTTGACATCTGTCCAAAGAGAACACTTCTGCTATTTGAGGTTCTGCAAGCTAAGCACCCTGCCTACCTTTCCAGTATCATGTACAACTTATGCTCCAGAACCACTGAACCACTCTGTAAGTCTCCCCTTCCCCCACAGCCACTTTCAGGGGCAGTACAACTTTAGAGCTTGAGGATGAGGAGAAACTAGCAAAGGAGCCTGAGGAGGCTTGGCCAGGGAGGAGGTGTCCAGAAAGCCAAGCAGAGAGGTTCATTTAAAGAAGTGGAATGCTGCTCACAGGGAAGACAGTTTTTCAAATAAGGTCAAAAGCTGCCAACAGGCTTTAAACAAACAAACAAAAACACCCACAAACGAAAGACTGGATCCAAAAACAGAGGTCGTGGGTGACTGACAGGATCAGTTGCTGTGGCAGAATGATAAAGAATGGGAAGAAATTGGAGACTGTGAGAACATTCAACTCTGTCAAATAGTTTTGCTATAAAGGGGAAGAGAGACATGGAGCGGTGGCTGGAGGCGAACAACTGAGACGGAAGTCTACTGCGGAGTATTTCTTTTTTCCTCTTTAAGAAAGAAGAAATAACAGCAAGACTGTATGCTAATGGCAGTGATCCAGTAGAAAGGAAAACAATAAAGATGCAGAAGAGAATTGCTGAAACAACGCTCCCGAGTAGGTGAGAGGGGATGGAATCTAGAACAGTGGAGGAGTGGCCTGAGATGGGAACGATGACAGTTAATCCATCTGAGAACAGGTAGAAAACAGGGAGAGATGCTGGCAGGTGGGTAGCTTGCAGAAGTTGTTTTTCTAATAAAAAATCAAGAGACATGGGAGAAAGTGTTTGAAAGTTGGGATAGTCCCATGAAAATCTCAGCTGTTGGCCATCATGCCAATATTACACATCTGCCATCTGGCTAGTTAGGGGTGCGCTCTATCAGGGGAAAAAGTCATGTTTTACTTATCCTGTCTTACATTCCTTTGCCACCACTAAAACAATTAAACAATTATTCACTGAAATTCTTACATGGTTTGAGCAACAGAAGTGGACAATTAGCCATGTCACATTTTAGCTGCTATTTCAGAGCTGCAAAAAGGTTTCAGTCCTCTCTGAGGTGCAGCGCCTGCAGGGCAAGATTGTTTCAAGTTTTCTTGGTCACCCTGATGTGCTAATGCACCAACTGAGTAGCCCTGTGGCTCACTGGTACGAGCTAAACTAGCCCCAAATACAGAATGCAGCTGGTAGTAACTGGTAGTAGCACCTAGGAGCTTCATTCTATTGTTAGAGGCAGCCAGTGTGACTGATTCAGTGTTGGAACGATTTGGAAATCATAAATTTGCCATCAGTTTCAAACACTTTAATCCCATCTAAAGAAATCAAACTGTTGGTATAACAATGTTGGCTATATATATTTTAATTAATTTCTTTAGCCATTTATATGATTTATGGTTTTATGTCCAACAATAATGGCCATGAAACCAGCCTACCTTCATCTTTCAAAATAAAGAGATACTGTCCTTGCTTTCTTGTCAGGGGAAATATCTGCTTCCTACAGTTTACAATCTTCTACTCATTATTTTTTTCCCTCAAGCTACTATTTCATGTATCATATGCAACAACAATCGCACATTCTCCAAAAAGAATCCATGATAAGGAAATAAAGAGGATAGCTTACAAATATTATTACCCAGTCAAGTCATGAAAAACTAAGATGTCTCAAGAATACACGTACTATATATAAAAGTAAAATGTGCTACAATATTTTATTATTAAACAGCTGCAAAGAAAGTCCAGATCCAGCCATTCTACTGAAATTAAAATGTACACAATACAAATTACAGCAGCATTCAAAGAAATAAAAAGTTAACAGATCTAAATGAAGACAAAATGTAAAAACCATTCATGGATAAAATATCACTAATTTTAGTTTGTAATCTTAAATTAGAATGAAAATGTAAAATGACATAAAATAATGACTGCATGACAACTACAAGTATATTAAGTACTGAAACAGGTAGTAGTTGACAGAGCATAGGATCTACCTGCAAAGAGTTTATCCTCAAAGGAGATGAAAAAACACACTGATCACTGGGTATAAGCCAACTACTTAAAGACTAACTTACCCTGTAAAATCTAAATTATCTTCATGCCCAATGTAAATGGAATAAAACAACATGCCCAACTAGTAGTAGCAATTATTACTTCATAGAAAAAATAAAAAAATAAAATATAAATACAGTGAGTCCTCACTTAATATCGTGGATACATTCTACAACTTTAAGTGTAATGATGTATGGAGTATAATAAAACCAATTGTAACCATAGGCTACTTGATATAAACAAGAGTTAAGTTCCTTGTGCATCTCATCAACCAGTGTTGAATGAAACAATGGTATTTGAGGACAAGCTGTACATATGTTGATTTCATGAGGCATTCATAGTAAATCATTTCAATTTTTTCTTAATAGAGCTTTCTAGCTACATACATTTTAAGAGTTCCAAGTCATTCCCCAAACCCCTCTCCCACAAAAAAATGTGTAATAGTTATTCCTTGCATTGTCTAGATCAGCACTGTCCAAAAGAAATACAATGCATGCCATGTATGTAATTTAAAATTTTCTAGTAGCCATTAAAAAAGTAAAAAACAAAAAGTGAAATTAATTTTAATATTTTACTGAATATATCCAAAATACTATCAGATCACTATGCAATCAGCATAAAATGGAGACATTTTACATTTTTTTCTCAGTCGTTGATATCCAGTGTGTATTTTACACTAACTGTTCATCTCAATTCAAACCAGCCGCATTTCAATTGTTGAACAGCCACCTGTGGCTAGTGGTTACTGTATGGGACAGCTGGTGGCTACTAGATATATTCACTATATTAAAAATAGCAGCATTAAAAAGTGGAGTCAAAAGACCTAAGGACAGTGAAACTAGACGTTATTTCCCTAATCCAGTCATTCTCCAAGATTTAGGTCCTCAAGATCTTTTTGAGGCATCTCAGAAGTCCTTTCTTTCCCAACTACCTATGTGAGGCTGGCTTTTCTCCACTTACTTCAAATAACACATTGTGATTAAATACAGAAATACATATGAAGTTCCCTCTATCTTATTAAACCAAAAGCAAAGAGATATGTAAAAGTATAAATAACGCTACTTTTAGCACTAATTTTTTGTTTTTTTGCTTACTTTGGAAAAGTTATTTTTCACTGTAAGCATTTTAAAGGTAGATCCTATGCTCTATTAAATACTACCTGTTTCAATTCCTTACATACATAGTTGTCTTTGAGTCATTATTTTTATGTCATATTATATTTTTATCCTGATTTAATTTTGTAATGTTAACACAAAAGGAGTTTACCGTATTTTTAAATGAATTGTTTTAAAATGTCTGTTCTAATTTCTAATAAGGTAGCTATTCATAGCTATAACTCACATAAACAAAAGCCTAATAATTATTAAGAATGTAAAGAGATCTTAAGACAAAAAAAATTGAGAATTGCTATTCTAATTTATCACACAGCTCCTGGAAACAAAGAGGAAAAAATTAAAAGAAGTCAAAGTATCAACACTTTCATATTTCTCTATAAATTCCACAAAATGATTCACTCTATCATTAATTTTGTAATTACACATGTATATGAGCAAAGAAACTTAATTCATCACACATAGTTCAAATAAAACACTTGTTACTGAGGCAATCTGATGAGAACTGAAGTTCTACACACAAGGCCTTCAAAACACACATGCATGATTAAATTAAAATGCATACGGCAGTTTACTTAGAACACAGAGGTTAACTGGCCAATCATCCCAGAAGAAGCTTTTTGACTTTTTCTGAAGACATGGATTGAGTTCCCATAAGCAATATTTTTGTCATTATTTTCCAAAGTTAAAGTAATTCACAAATAGTGATCAATCTTTTCTGCACTATAATAATTGCATAGTATATATGTAAGGAATATAGTGCTCTCCAAGCTGTGTCAATATATCCCAGAAGAAACTAAGACGATAACATTATTCCCACCTAGGATAAAGCATAACGGAAAAGTGTATTTTAACTGCAAGGGCAGAATGCAATAGCAGAAATGAGAAAAGCACTGTGTCCATATCCTGGCATCCTGTTGTGCTGCTTTGTCCACTGGACCAATAAAGAAAGCTGTGAACAGTGGGAGAGCAAAGAATTATTATATAAATGCAAATTCTGAACTGATGTGAAATCATAACCACACCTCTAAAACCTCTGACGTACCTTCCAATATCACAGTTCCCAGAAAAGCATACCAGAAAGTTAGCTGTGGACACAGCTCTCAAGTCCCAATTAACATTTTAAGAAAGCATGGAAGCAATTCAAACTTATATTTTGTAAAAGATTAGAGTATATCCTGGGTGTGGCAATTTCAAAAATTTTGGAAATACCCGCTGAGAGACTGTCAAAAACCTAAACGATTCTTTTGTGTTAACCAAAGAAGTGTAGTCAAGTAAGAACTGATCTTTTAAAACTACTTATCCCTGGTGAAATTCTCTGAAGAACTGGGAAAAAAAAAAAAGGAACAAGGAATCTTTTAAAAACTTACTTCTCATATTGACATCTATAGGATTTACACTCGCAGCGTGAACTTTGATAATGATTTCATTTGGATACTGTATGACAGGCATCATCATGTTCTGAGTAAATCGAAGCACTTCATTCTTCCCATATTTATCTATCACCCAAGCGGGCATGACAGTGCTCCTTGGAGAGCTAGTACTAATATTTCTAACTGAAGGCTTTTGTATAGTTTGTCTTCTCCAGAAGCAAACCGTAGTGCATGCCTTTCTTCTAAGTACACAGGTCTTCAGAAATTCCATCGTAAACAAGTGGTTGACTTTCGTGCCCTAATTAAAATGCACTTGGATAACTGTCACCCCGAAACTCGGCCAGATTCTGCCAAACACACTGGCCGATTTCAAAACGGAAAATTCAAAAATGAAGTTAGCCCAATGGAGCAAATGAAGGAAGAACAATATGGAATTATTTGGCTGTTCGCATCTGAAATGCTCCAATTAACGTTCCAGGCAGTATTCTGCCCATTCTCCTCCCCCCTTACACTCCCTTCCCCTATAAACAAAAACAAAACCCCTAGAACTCGGCCCCGGTCCGGGAGCACTCGGCAGGACCAGCTGACTCGGCCCAAGATCCCTACGCCACAGAGAATCAATCAGATGCCTGCAGATTCCTACCGCGACCCTAGCCAGGAGTCTCCTTGCCACCCGCTCTCCTCCGTCCCGGGACTTGCCTAAGGGGGACACCAACCAATCGCATACAAAGATCATTTCCTCGGGCTGCAATCCGACCAATCTAAGTACTCGGTGTTGAAAGGTTCAGTGACGACGAAAGATGGCTGCGCCCATGTAATACCTGTAGCTGTTGTTGACCTTTCCTTTTCCTCCTTGTCATTTGCGCCCTGTGGTGGCAGGCAGGGCACGAGGACCATGCTGGGCCGGACCCTCCGAGAAGTGAGTGCAACTGGCTGCTGAGGGCCCAGGGTCGGGAAGATTGGCGGGGTCCCTGACATGGAGTCCGCGGCCCTGACCACGCATCTCGGTCAGCCTCGCCGACTCCTTCTCTGGGACTAGGTGGAGGATTGGGACCTGTGGGTGCTTAGGCTGTACTGTCCAGCCCGGCTCTGGAGTTAGGACCTCAGCAGGGGAGACTTCAACACCGCGGAGCTGCGGGGTGGAAGAGTACACCGGCTTCTCCATTAGACCTCTGCTCAGGCTGGGTCAGGCCCCGGTGGTCTCCCAAGTGGGCTTCTGCCACATAAAAGGCATTTTGCTTTTGCTGGTCCCGTTTAGTCTCTCGTCTGTCCCCAACACTCACTTGATGCAGTTCTAAGGAGCCCAGCAACTCCGTCCCTTGCAAAATCCAAACTAATGATTTTCGGCTTTTTTCCCCCTTGAAAATATCCATTCTCTAGGCTTTAACTACCACTAAGATACCAGTGATTCCTTTACCCTTGTCTGCGTTTCCAGGACATTTTTTAATTCTAGACTATACTTGTAAATGTGCTCTGGACATCTCTTGCAAACGTCCCATGAGCACCTCAAACTCAATTTAACCAAAGTTGACCTCATTACTGTAACCGGACAACCTCTCAACCTCCATCTTAAAACACTAACCAAAATCTGATTTCTGAATTCTTAATAATCTCTTATTAATGGGACAACTGTTATCCTAGTTGCCCTTAGAGTCTTCCTCATCTGTCGTATCCAATAAGTCACTAACCTCTGTTAATTCTGCCTTGAAATTATGTCTGGAATCTGTTCTCTTGCTATATCCTTGCTGATAGAGCTTTAATTCAGGTCTCCTTGCTTCCTGGCCCAGATCTCTCAACCATTATAACCGTCTTCATGCCCACTGCTATCAGAATCACCTCCCGCCCATGTTAAAACTACCGCTGTGTTCCTGAAGTAGATCTGTGTGGTAAGGCCCAGCATATAAGGTTTAACCAGGTCTCCAGATGATTCTGCTTGATAAGTAGGGGTTGAGGACCTACCCTGCCTTCTATCATCACCTGGAAAGTTCTTTTATTTTCTTAACAGCTGGTAGCCTTTTAGAAAATTGTGAATTATGATGAGAACATTTTTAAGTCCATAGGCTTTAAATAATTAGTTCTTCCCCCAAATAATTATTGTTTTACCATCTTAAATTGCATCTGGCCTATACTGCCAGTGAAAAATTCTATTTGTTCTTTAAAACAAAAATCGAAAATTTATTTTAAAATGAAATACAACTTTAAAAATGGGGCGTTTTCTTTTTTTGCCCTTTCCCCTTCAGCACCACCTTTTTTGTGCCACTCTTTCCTGATGTTGTTGAGTGAGGCGTTGGGAGAAATGACTTTTACCTCAAGGAGTTAAAAAAAAAATTTAGGAGAATTGACCCAAGGTAGATAGGAGGTTGCCTTGGCATGATTATTTTCACTTAATCACTCTTTTAACAAATGTTTATTGATACCTAATATGTGCAAAACATTATTTGGGGGTTATTTTCCCAACCCAAACTATACTGTCCACGCTGTACTTTTTGCACATCATTGTACAATGGCCCAAATTCTAACAATTAGAAATAAATTTAGTACACATTCTATTTTAAATATGTAAAGGTGCCTGCAAAGATTAAATGATTTACTCATCCATGTTGTAAATTATAATAGTTCAATCAAATTTCTCTCATTCACCACACTCTAGTTGCAATAATCAATTGAGGAAAGGGGAAATTTGCTGAGGATAAAATAAGGGTAAGGGAAAGAAAGTATGGAGTTTTGAGGCAATTTGGGAGACCTACGGTAAGTGGAGGCTTAGGGCAACACAGGAGCCCTGGGAGAAAGTACTACAAGGAGGTAAAGTGCCAAATAGGAGGTAAAACTCTTATTTGTAAAATTTACCCAGGTATATTCAGGAAGGGGGAGGAGTCTTACCTTGCTTTTTTGTGGCTCGAGCCCAGTGTTTCTAGGAGCCAGGCACCAGGCTAATATTATAATCCTAAAGTTTAATTACATATCCAATAGACTTCTTGGGGGTCTAGCCTAAGAACATTTCATTATTGTTCCATAGGAAAATTGATTCCACAGTTTAAACAGCTGTTATTTATTCATTCAACTAACATTTATTGAGCACTTCTCTATTCAGACATGGGTTTAGCATTGAAAACAGACGGAAGCTCCTGCCCTCATGAAACCTACATTTTTTTGTGGGGAAGCAGGCATTAAATACGTTTTTTTTTTTTTTTAAGTAAACGTTTTTTAATTTCACATAGTGTTAAGTGCTATGAAGAAAGATTAAGCAGGCTGTAGTGTGAGAATTAGTTGGGGCAGCTGGTGGTTTTAGGTAGAGTGGTCAGGGAAGGATTCCCTGACTGGGTGGGTGATATTTAATAGAGACCTGAAGGGTATACAGGGTGAGCCCTGGGAAGATCTGGGAAGAGAGTGTTTCAGGCAGAGAGAATAGTAAATGCAAAGAATGAATCAAGAGCAGGCTTGACATGTTCAAGGAATAGCAAGAAAACCAGCATGCCCATCGAGAAGTGAATGAGGAGGAGAATAGTGGGAGATGAAGTGAGAGAGATAAGCGGGAGTCAGATCATGGAGAACATTTTAGGCCACAGTAAGAAGTGTGGATTTTATTCTAAGCGTAATGGGAAGCCTCTGAAAAGTTGTCAGTCTGTGGACATGATCTGATTTAAAATTTAAAAAGCTCCTTCAGGCTACTCATAAGGAGTACGGTCCAGGAAGGCAAATGAGAAAGCAGGAAGACCATTTAGAAGGCTGTTGAATTGGCAGCATGGATAGAGTGATGGGAGTAGATGTCATGCCAAGTGGGTGTTAGAGCTTGCTGATGGATTGGATAGTTTAAGGGAAGAGTTTAAGGGAAAGGAGGATTAAGGAGGATGGTTAGGGTTTGGGCCTGGGCAGTCGGGGAAATGGTAACATTTATCAAAATGGGAAGACTAACACGAGCATGTTTGTGGTGATAAGGTTATCACAATTTCTGTTCTGGATGTGGTAACTTTAAGATGCCTCCTAGATATGCAAGTGAAGATGTCAATTAAGTAGGTGGATGTAGGAGTGTGGAGATCAAGAAAGAGACGAGGTATGAAGCTATAAATTGGCAACAGTGTAGAAGATAATTTAACCTGTAGGGCCGGATGAGATCACCTGCGGAAGTTGAGTGTAAAAATGGAAGGTCTAAAACTTTCCAACAGTTAGAGGTCAGCAATAGGAAGCAAAGCCGCAAGAGACATGGAGGAATGTCCAGTAAGACATGAGGAAAACCAGGCGGGCTTGCTGTCCTGAGACACAAGTGAGGAAGTGCTTCAAGGAGAGACGGATCTCTTATGTTGAATGCTGCTGGACTGAGCGGTGATGTTGGATTTAGGAACGTGGAGGTTGCTGGTGATCTTTACATGCTATTTCTTGAAACAAGGGAGACAGAAACATGAACGTGAAATGAGTGTGTTAAAGATATCAGTCAACTGGACACGGCACCCTCAAGGGCTCTCCTGTACTTTCAGCATTTATCACAACTTTTTTTAAAGACATTTCTTTTCCTAAGTGATCCTTTGATGCTCTCTGTAAAGTTAATAAAATGTTTTTTACTCTGTTGCACAGTAGTACATGTTGTAACACCTTGCATAGAGAAGTAGTATAGTGGTCCAGAGCATGGGCTTTGGAAATAAGATCTGGCCTTGTTTGAATCCCAGCTCTGCTACTTCCTAGCCATGTGATTTCAAGCAGAAACTTCATAATTTATCTGTAAAATGGAAATAGTATCTGCCCAGAGTGTGGATGTAAAGATTAAATGAAATATAAAGCATCTATGTTAGGGGTCAGGAGATGTGGACCAACCAGAATTGAGGTTTGGGAGATGAGACAAATAATGGTAAGGATGTAGCCCTGGGCTATGACCGTGAGACTTGGAAACGGGGGTGAGGTCAGGAACTGAGAGAGGCCAGGTGTCGGTGTCAGGACTTGAAAATGGAAGGCAACAAAATTAGCAACAAGAGCCATAGCGAAGAAAGCTATCGTGAGCTAGCTGCTAAAATCTTCAGTGCGTGACAGGGAGCACCAGGGAAACTAGATGAACACATGGGGAGAGTAAGATAATGTCTTCCAAGGCCCGTGCTTCAGGTAAGCTGGGGTTTTTGAGAGAATGAGGAGACGCCTGCCGGCACATTCTCGCTTCCCCCACTGGGCGCTGTGGGACTTGGTAGGTAGGCGCTAAAACAGCTGTCCCTTGAGAAAGCTGCAGGAGAAGCAATGGCCTCAGGGTAAAGCCTAGTTTCCATTAGAGAAAAGAAATGCCACGGAGGGAGAATTTGGTTTTTAACAAAAACTTTTACATTTGATTTCATTTTATGTTCAGATATGACACCTTTAGTTTTGTCCCAGGAGAGCTGTACTATTTATATCTTACACTCCTTATGCTCAGTCCATTCCAGCTAATTAGTATCTTTGCTTTCATTTCTCTTCTCCAATTCCCTTACTGATTTTCTCAAATCTGGATTTCCTAAAAAACGGTCCTAACAAAAATCAGCACCATTTAAAATGAGTGCTCCAATCGTCTTTCTTGCCCTTGTAACCACAACCGAAACTCCTTATCTCTTATTCTCATACCAGGTGGCAAGTTAGAGAGCAGCTTGAGGGATAGATAGTAGGCATTAGGGGACGTGCAGCGAAGAAGGAGAGAAAGTGGCAGACACAGTTTCTTCGTTTTACAACTTTACCGTGGGATAGGCCTGCCTATAGACCTCTCTGTCTCTAGCTTTTGGTGTTTGCTTGTTCTGACTCTCTTACCCTCAGCCTACCACTGTCTCCTTTTTTCTCTCGCCCTATTTACAATATTAGAACACACTGCTATCTTTTCTTTTTCTCCAGCTCCTTTCTTCTAAAGAGTTTACATTTCATCCAAACCACTGACCAGAACTCTCTCTTCTTGTTACAGGGTTATCTCCTTTCAGTGAAGCCCAGCTGCCTCTCCCCAGGCCTGAATCCACCCCCCAGCCTCCCCACGCAGTCCTTTCCTCCTTGTCCATGGAGCAGTACGAATCCTCTCGATGGCCTGTTCCCACAGCTTTCCTCATTTAAAACCCTCAGCCCTAAGAGTACCACTGCTTTGGTGATTTATTCAACAGCTGAGAGCAGATCATATGCAGAGTTTCCTCTACATGCGAACTCCTGTTGCTCGATGTATAGGCTATGTGAAAATACAGTCAACTTAGAGGACAAAGTAAGCATCCCTTAGTACAGCGAGAAACGGTGAAGGAACATGTGTTAAGAAGTTACCTTGCCCTTTACTATTTGTGTGACTTTGGACAAATCACTTTACCTGTCTGAGCTTCAGTTTCTTCACCTCTAAAAGGATGTTAATGTGTCACTACTGTGGTGGTTTTAAGGGTTAATGAAGTAATAATGCATGTAGCCAACAACGTTACCTGTCTCTTGGTAAATACTCGACAAATATTCTTCCCCACCCCTCTCATCTCTGAGCTCCCATCTTACCCAACTCTTTCCATATTGTCTCCAAAGATTTGATACTATCTTTGGCTTCTTGTTGTTCATTCCTTTTATCTGATAAGTAGTTATTACTCCCCATAGGAAGTATTAAATATTAATAGTTATCACTTTACCTCAGGCTTCATTTATCAATATACAGGTTCTGGTCACTTGTGGTGCAGTTATTTAATGCTCTCTTTACTAGCCTTCCTAATGCAGCAAAGACAAGATTTCAGAAAAGTTGGTTTTTAATTTGCTTTTGAACCCGTATTTTATAAGCATCTCTCAATTTGTAATGGCTTTTGCTTGAATTCTACAATAGATATAAAGCTCTATTTTAACGAAGACCATTTACTGAGATCCATATAGGCCTGTAATTCCTTGTGTAGTTCATTTCTTCTCACTATGGCCTGCCTGTATTGCAGCTAAGCTACTCTCTGTACACAATCCACCCTAACCCATGTTCACCCATGGAGGGCCTCTATTTCTAGACAGGATGGCTTACCTAAACCATTGCTCTCATTTATTGAAGACGGACTTAGAGACAAAGTTCCTTAGGCAGGGCTATGAATGTGCTGTCCTCCATCTTGTCTTCAAGCTGATGGTGTGTTCTGTCCTTCACTACACTAAGTGCAGACATGATCGGATCTCTTGGCTTTGAATCCATGCTGCACTTCAAAACTATACTTAACCACTTTATCAGCCTGCGTCAGTGTAATCTTTGCAACTTCTACTCAGCAAAGGGTTTTTGAATTGTACATAGGTTTCTGCGGCACTGAAACAAGGCCAAATCACTCCAACTGAGCTCTGTCAGAAATGTCTCTCTCTTATCAAGAAGACCAAGTTTCTAAATGCTTACATTACTGTATCAGAAGAGGTGGCCTTAAAGCAAGCTGAAGAATCAGAGAAAAGATACAAGCAAGGTAAAGGACTTCGAATTATACTTAATTGTTATATCACTAGAGAAAGAGTTTAAGTGGATGTAGCAGTCTCCACTGGGCAAGTGACTTAACAAAACATTCCCGTGTTTAAAGAACTTGCCCTGAGGTACAACGAAAATGAGGTGATTGGATATGTGGTGCATTGTACTGTTCAATGGGAATAATTTCTGACAAATTTGGTTTCTGAAGAAGTATCTTTACCAAAAGCAAACCGTTATTATAATAACTGTATTAATTAATGTGTGTCTCTATTGGGTGCTAGATATATCTTCTATTCTTTTGGGGTTTTAATACAGGTCACTCACTTGGGGATTTAGATGGAATTCCTGTTGCAGTAAAAGACAACTTTAGCACGTCTGGCATTGAGACAACGTGTGCATCAAACATGCTGAAAGGTAAAGTTTAACTGATCAGAGCATTAATAGTTTTATAAAAATAACCATTTTCAGTTTACATTAAAGATATTAAAGCACCAAGGTATTCTCAGACTAATTATATCTGTAAAGGAAATGCTTGGGATGGAATATTTCCTTTTTACTATCTGCTCTTTCAGAATGCAGAATTGTTCTTTAGACGTAGGCCAGCTTAATGGATGAATCTCATTTAGGGTTTCAGCAGTCCTATTCAGGAAGACTCAGTAATGGATCACCACAGACACTAAGCGACCTCTAGCTCCCACTCATTGATAATGGGGATAAGGACGAAATGGCTGTCATTATCCGCTCTTGAGGACGGTATGAGGAATCATCTATGGTCCCGTTATTTTTTATTTCCTGACTCTTCTGCCTCACTGTACTTATCTAAGTATAGTGATGCTTAGTTTTATTCTTTACAGTTTAGTACGTCAAAAAGGAATCATGTTTATCAAGATGTTTGGATCCTAGGAGGAAAATGAAATGGAAAAAGGTTATTCAGAGTACTACACATTAAAAGAAATATTCTGAGGTGTGTGCCCCCAGTTTCCTCTGATAGGTAGACTGTTGTTAATTGTTTTGTAATATATACTAGATAGAGAAAATTTTAACTGACAATAAAAATCTATTTCTGACTTCGGAATGGATCAAAATTACTGTGATATAGCATCATCTGAGAAGAAAAAGTCAAGCACAATAAGCAAAAATATGATTTGTGATTAGTTTCAAATGATTTGGGTACATCTTTATCATTCAGTATTTTGAAGTACTATTAAAATCAATATGTAGACTGTCTTTGGAAAACATATAGCAATTGAAAAAAATTAACTTTTGGAAGAAAGTACCTATTAATCAAATTGGGAATAATGAACATATGTCAATACAAATTGTTTAATTGCAGCTTAAAATCTTGTTTCTTGAAAATATGATTTATATGTTCACTGTTTTCTCTCCTATAATAAAAATAACTGATTTTTTTTTTCAGGTTATGTACCACCTTTTAATGCTACAGTTGTTCAGAAATTATTGGATCAGGGAGCTCTTCTAATGGGAAAAACAAACTTAGATGAGTTTGCTATGGGGTAAGTAAAATAGAAACTTCCTTCTCTTGTATTTCTTCCATCTGTGTCTTTAATTTCATTAAATATAGGTACCTAAAAGTAGTGAGGTAATCACTACTCTAATACCAGTCCAGTAATTTCAGGACTCTAATGCCAGTTTCTCAGTCCTTCTGTGAGATTATGTTCTGCTGTCTAATAGGTATATTGTCATATCTCATTTTGGTTTAGTTTCCATTTCCCTGATGACTAACAATGTTAAACATTTGTATGTTTGTTTTGCCACCCATATATCTTCTTTGGTGAAGCATCTATTCAAAATCTTTTGCCCTCTACCCTTTTTCTTTAGTGGGTTGTTTGTCTTCTTATTGTGTTGTACGAGTTCTTTCACATACAAGTGAGTATTCTAGATTCAAGTCCATTATCATAGGGGTGATTTGCAAATATTTTCTCCAAGGCTCTGGCCTGTCTTGTCATTCTTTTGGCACTTAGTAAATTTATGTTGAATGGATTTATCCATGGGAGTAAACTCGAACATAGGTTATTAGGACATCACCTGAAACAGCTGATCAAAATGAGTATCACCAGTGAGGGGGAGGAGGACATTGTGTACCTCCAGATGTGATTCCCTGGGAGGAATACAGCGTCACCTATGCAGTATTCCAGCTGAGAATGTATAACCCGAAGCTAATAACAAGGAAACAAAAGACAAATCTGAAATGAGAAACGTTGTATTAAAATGTCAACATCAGAAAACAATGGCTGTGAAAATGTTCCAGGTTAAAAGAGGCTAAAGAACGTAAAACCTGAAACTTACAGAGGAGAACAAAGGGGAAAATCTTTGTGACCTTGAGTTTGGCAAAGATTTCTTAGGACACATAAAGTACACTCCATAAAACAAAAAATTGATTGGACTTCATTAAAATTAAGAATTTCTATACTTTGAAATACACTGTTAAAAAACGAGAAAACAAACTGTAGATTGGGAGAAAAATATTTGCAAAACATATATCTTGAGAAAGAGCTAGTAGTATCCAGTATATATAGAACCTTTCCCAACTTAATAATAAGAAAACTACTCAATTAGAAAAAAATGGATAAAAGAAGGAGACATTTCTTTAAAGAAGATAAAACAGTTGGCATATAAACACATAAAAATGCTTAACATAATTAGTTGTTAGGGAAATACGTATGAAAACTACAATGAGATACTTACACCTATTAGAATGGCTTTAAAAGTGACAATATGAAGTGCTGACAAGAATGGAGAGCAATTGGATCTCTCATACAATGCTGGTAGGGAAATGGCATAGCCATTTTGGAAAATAGTTTGGCAGTTTCTTATAAAGTTGAACATACACTTACCGTGTGACCCAGCAATCTCAGTCCTGGGTATTTACCCAAGAGAGGAAGACTTGGGTTTATAGCAGAGCACTGGCTAGGGCCTTTCAGTACAATATTTATTGTGACTTTATTCAGATTGCCAAAAACTGAAAATAAGTCAGTGTCCACTGACTGGTGAATAATTTAAAAAGTGGAAAAAAAAAAGAAAAAAGAAGTTAAAGAGACAATGATAACTAAATATAATACCTGACTCTAGACTTGATCCTGTACTGGGAAGGCATAAAATGCTATGAAGGACATTATTGAATCAGCTGACAAAAATTGGATTACTTACGGTACGTTAGATAAAAGTATTGCTTCGATGTTAAATTTACTGAGATTGATAATTGTACTATCACTGTATAAGAGAATACCCTTAGTCTTAGGAAATAAATACTGAATACATACTAAATAAAGTACTTAGGGGTAAAGGGCCATGACAATATAATTACCCTTACATGGTTCAGAATAAAAAAAAATGTTCAGACACGCAACACACAAATGATAAAACAAATGAGGTAAAATGTTAACAATAGGTGGATCTGGGTAAAGGGTATAAAGTTCTTTTTATACTATTTTTATCTTTGTAATTTATCTGTAAGCTTGAAATTATTTCAAAATTTTAAAAATAAATTATTAGCATTACATTTATAATGCTTTTCTTAAAACTTCTAATTAAAAGAAGGATTCCTTGGAAAAACTTCTTGTTAACTGAATGTTTGTAGCACTCTTCAACTGGAAGACCTTAATTTACAAGGGAAACTGTCTTAAGCTGAATTAGATGATCAAATGGGATAAAAAAAATCCTCATTTCTTAGCAGACTAGTTTTCTCTACTTTCTACCACAAATGCTCTTCCTATCCTCCACCTCCTCGACCATTTAATTAAAGAAAGTTACCTATCTTTTTCAGTTCAACTTAAGTGGATTACACAGTGTCAGAAGCAAATAATCAGGAGATGAAAATTTCACATAAAATGAAAGTTTTATTAAGTAGCTTGCTTCACTTCTTCACCTCAGATGTGGAAGCACAGATGGTATATTCGGACCAGTTAAAAACCCCTGGAGTTTTTCAAAACAATATAGAGAAAAGAGGAAGCAGAAGCTCCATGGTGACAAAGAGGATTCAGATTGGCTTATAACTGGCGGAAGCTCAGGAGGGAGTGCAGCGGCCGTATCAGCCTTCACATGCTTTGCGTAAGATGCTTTTTTCCTTCTGTACTTTAAAACCCAACTCAATACAAATGGTCGTAAACCACAGGCAAAATCCAACAATAGGGAACTTCATACCTTGGTATTTCTATTTCTTGTCAGTGAGTTATTGTGCTCAATGGTGTATCAAAATTGTGTTATCAATACACTCAACTGTACAGTACACTTATGTATATTTTATACATTTAACTTTAAAGTAACATTTAAACTTTCCTTTCTGTATAGTATCTGGTTCTCTTAAAAACATGACTTTATGTATCTTGCAGAATAAACCAGTTAGCATAAATGGACTTCATTGAATTTCATTTTTTAAATAATTTATTTGAGTGTCAGCTTACTGATTGTACAAATATTTAGGGACCAACATACCATGGCTTTAGCTGAGTGCTGCTGAGCGAAATTGTTAGCTATGGTTTATCCTTCAGCGAAATCTGATTTTTGCCAAGAAAAAAAAATGCTTCTAATATGTATCAATAGGGTATTTAAAATAGTGCTTCCATCAACCCACAACTAAAAATGTTTATCAGGTAAAGGTTTACCAAGGGAGCTGATTTGTTCAACTGTCATATTTTGTATTTGGAAAGCATCAATCATGCTTTATGTCTTAAGCCCCATTTATAAAGCATTTCTTAACCACCTAAAGGAGAGTAAATAAATATTGCTGTTATTACATTTATCTCCTTAATTATCCACTGAAACTAAGCTCCTTCACAGGCACTGCAAGCAATAAATTATTTATATTTTTTAGAGCTATGGAGATTTAGATTTAGATTCTACCGATTTTTTTTTTTAGTTTCCCTGAAATCTTGTTAACAAGTAAAACTATTTCATTTTATCCCTGTGAAATTTTATAGCACCACATTAATATTAATGAGAGTTCTGACAAGTTAGGACTGCAAGATTAGGTGCTTTTTTTCTTTCTTCATCACCCTACTTAGTATTCATCTTCCTGAAGGTGCTTTGAGAAGATGGCATTTTGACACATAATTCCTATGGAAATGTAAGTTTTACTTTTAAACAACCGTCAGTAAATCCTAATAAGAAAGTGTATTCTTTTAGAAATTGTGAAAACAACAAGAGTTCGATTTTAGTGGTTCAGATGGACCTGGTAAGAAAGGCAATCTAATTTGCATTTTCTGTAAACCATAAGGGCCATGTGATGGGTAGAAAAAGGCGTTCTGTCCAGAGCTTCACTCTGGGTGTAATCATGAGAAGCACAGACCCAGAGTTACTCCAGATTGTGTTCTGCTTTGTTTCATCCCCTTTTGATTCATTTCTTTTCTAATAGTTTTAAAACTGGGAAGATTTTTGGAATGCTGTACACCACTAAAAAGAATGAGCTAGAGCACTAGTGACATAGAAAGATATCCAAAAACCACTGTTAAGTGGAAAACAAGTTGCAAAGCAGTACGTATAGCATGACTTTTTATGAACAGTAATGATTATGTATGTATATATGTTAGTTGCATGGAAGTGCCTGGATGAATATATAGCAGAATTGATAACTGGATTTTTATGGGGGCAGTAATTATAACAAATTTCACTTTATATTATATAGTTATGTAATATTTTATATAATTAAATGCAGTAGGCATATACACTTTTCTAATCAGAAAAACCTTTTTTAACTATTTTTGAAAATTTGTTTAAATTTTTAATTGTGGTAAAATATACATAACAAAATTTACCATCTTAACCATTTTTAAGTGTACAGTTTAGTAGTGTTAAATACATTCACATTGTTGTGCAGCCAGAAGAACTTGTTTCATTTGCAAAACTGAAACTCTGAACTCATTCAAAAACAACTTTGCATTTGTCTGTCCCTCCAACCCCTGGCAACCACTAGTCTACTTTCTATTTCTATGAATTTGCCTACTCTAGGTACCTCATGTAAGTGAAATTATGCAGTATTTTTGCTTTTGTGACTGACTTATTTCACTTATCTTAATGTCCTCAAAGTTATTTTTTTTTTTTAGTAAGAAAAACATATACTCTATAAGTAACTGGACAAAGAAATGAACAGACACTTCATAGCTGGGTAATGCAAATACAAATAAATGTGAAAAGTTATTTAAAAATGCACACTAACAAAGCTTTTTGGTTATCAAATTAACCATATTTTTAGAACTGCTAGTATTCAGTGATGATAATGAAATATTGAATGTAATCTGATTCACTGTGATTGGGAATATAAATTGGCATAACCTTTCTGATGAGTAATTTGACAATATATATTAAGAACTGATAATAATAGGCAGACCCTTTGGTCTATCAACTCTACTTCTTAGAAGGCAGCCTAAAAAAAAATCAGATATATGGGCAAAGATTTATGTTTAAAGGTGTTTATTACAAAGTAATTTATTATGCAGTTATCCTAGTTGGCAACAACATAAATGTTTAAATAAATTGAAGTACATTTCTATCCATGATTCTAAATGGGGTAGCAGAAAGGCTGTATCTGAATTTCTGGGAGGGGTGTGATTAGTTGGTAAAAGCATGCTGTAAAATTGCCATTAAAGAAAGGTGTAAGATTTGTATGTATGTTGATGAGAAAATGGACTTTAAAGTACTGGAAATTGCCAATTGATACAATAGAATAGCATACATATTTTACATTTTCAGTAATTTTAATGACATAGTAAAGGGCTCATGATAAGCAAAAAAGGAGATGGTAACTATGGTTACAGAATGACCTGAACTATGAAAGAAAATGCATTTTAAGAAAAACTTGAAGTTAATATGCCAAATGTTAACAGTGTTTGCCTCAGGATGGTGGAATATTTTGTTACCTCTTTCCCTTTTCTATCTATATTTTAAGAATTCTTTGAGACGAGCATGTTTTACTTTTGTGTAATACAATTTAAAAATACACACTTACAAAGGTAGAGTCCAAATATAATTAGAGATATGTCATTCTTCTAACGAGAATCCATTTAAATTCCAGGGCTTTAGGATCAGACACAGGAGGATCGACCAGGAATCCAGCTGCCCACTGTGGGGTTGTTGGTTTAAAACCAAGCTATGGCTTAGTTTCTCGTCATGGTCTCATTCCCCTGGTGAATTCAATGGATGTGCCGGGAATCCTAACCAGATGTGTGGATGATGCAGCAATTGTGTTGGGTATTTATATGATTCCACATAGCTTCAAAACATTACAGTTTCACTGGAAAACAATGTCTGTCACTCACAAGTACTTTTCCTTACAGGTGTACTGGCTGGGCATGACTGCAAAGATTCTACCACAATGCAAGATCCTGTTAAACCATTTATGCTTCCGAATTTGACAGACGTGAGCAAACTATGTATAGGAATTCCGAAGGTAACTCTTCCTTTCATTACTTTACAGAAATAGTGTCGAGTCAAGTACAGAGCACCAACTTGGGAAATAGACTGGTTGGTTTTGAATCCTTTCTCTGCCACTTTTATTAGCTATGTGAACTGAGCACATGGCTTAATCTCTCTAAGCTCAATTTCCCTATCTGTAAAATAATAATCTTGATCTCAGAGAGTGGTGAGGTTTGAATCATGGGGATGTAATGTATAGCGTGGCGACTGTAGTTAAGAATCCTGCATTGCATATTTGAAAGTTGCTAATAGAGTAGATCTTAAAAATTCTCATCAAAAGAAAAAAAGACCTCTGTAACTGTGTATGGTGACAGATGTTAACTAGAACTATTGTGGTGATTATTTCTTAATACATACAAATATTGAGTCATTATGTTGTACACCTGACACTAATATAATGTGGTACGTCAATTATACCTCAATAAAAATAATTAGATAATCGTGTTAATCAGGGATCTGTAAACTTTCTCTGTAAACCATCAATTAGTAAATATTTTAGGCTTTGAGGGCCATACAATCTTTATCATAACTACTTACTCAGCCATAGGCCATATGTAAGTGAAAGTGTGTGACTATGTTCTAATAAACTTTATTTTCAAAAATAGCTGGCAAGTCCATCCGCCTGATGGGCCATAGTTTACTAATCCCTGATGTAAGGTTGTAGCCCAGAGCCAAACGTTGCATAGTGAAGGCTCAATATCAAGGCTCAAGTAGTATCATTATTGCTATCATTAGTATTACTACTGCATTTATTACAGTAGCAATCGAGTAATTAATACATGAAAGTAAATATGTTAAATTACTGACCTTTAAAATTTTTTTAAATGTTAAGCTTAGCGGTCATTTTTGTTATGGTAGTCAGTCCTATGCATTGTAAGGTGTTTAGCGGTATCACTGGCCTCTACCTTTAGAGGTAGCACCCTACCACCACCACCACCACAACCCCACGCCAAAAATGTCTCCAGACATTACCAAATGTCCCCTGGTTGAGAGCAAGAGGATAAAATTGCCCCCAGTTGAAACTACTGCTGTAGAGAAATACTACTTTCTTTAAAATCGTCAATAAAGGTAATAGCTCTGCCTTCTTTTGAGGATTTATAAAGAGCACAGGTTGTAAAAACAGACCTACCGTGTTTACCCGAAAGTAAGACCTAACTGGAAAATAAGCCCTAGCATGATTTTTCAGTATGACATCCCCTGAACATAAGCCCTAATGTGTCTTTTGGAGCAAAAATAAGTATAAGACCCTGTCTTATTTTCGGGGAAACATGGTACTTTGGAATACTAGATCCTCTCTTTACCTGCTATGTAACATTAGGACAGTTACTTAACTTCTCTAGTTTCAATATTTTTAATAAAATTAAGTATGATAATACCTTATGGGGTTGTTGAAAGCATTAATTGAGAGAGCCTTTGAAAAGCATCTAGCAGAGTACCTGATATATAATGAACATTTAACAAATAAAAGTTCTCCAACCAGATCTCTAATCCTTAATATTGTTGTATCCAGCTCATAATATCTAGTGCTATGCTTGTCATACCATAAACACTCTTAAATTAATTCAATCTTTCTAGCTACCTACTAGCAATTTAATAAGACTTTCTAATGTATTGCCAAAGCTCCTGGAGTACAAATTTTTGTAAAATAATCTATATCAATGTTGTAATTTTGTATCTTAATTTTTTCCAATAAGGAATATCTTGTACCAGAGTTATCAAGTGAAGTGCAATCTCTTTGGTCCAAAGCTGCGAATCTCTTTGAGTCTGAGGGGGCCAAAGTAATTGAAGTGTCCCTGCCCCACACCAGTTATTCAATTGTCTGCTACCATGTGTTGTGTACATCGGAAGTGGCATCGAATATGGCAAGATTTGACGGACTAGAATATGGTAAGATGGCTTTGTTTGAAATTTTTAAGGTAGTTGTCTCAAACATTGGAAAGTTTCACTTATTAATGGAAAAAAAACTTATTGCCTAAGATAATGTTAACGATTTAGGGAAGTAAATCAGTGAATCCTTTTACCTTTGTTATTTTAGCATTATACTTACACTATTTATCATAGATATCTCTGTATGTACAGTTCACCTTATCTTTGTATTCTCAGTCCATCTAATATAGTGCATAGCACAGGATAGTAGCTCAATAAACATTTGAATGAACGAATGAGAAAGTGAACAAGGGAGGTTTCCCTCTTGGTTATTTCCTTCTCTCCTTGATTCCTGATTGGTCAGTCAGTCACAAGGCAGATAAAGAAGAGGAACCATTAAGGGCAATCTCCTGAAATTTTACTGTTGGTCACAAATGTGTATCTAGGTCTGCTTTTCAGCCAAAACTTTACTTCCTTTTCAAGTAATGTGTATCTCTTTCTTGTTTTCAGGTCACAGATGTGACATTGATGTGTCTACTGAAGCCATGTATGCTGCAACCAGACGAGAAGGGTTTAATGATGTGGTGAGAGGAAGAATTCTCTCAGGAAACTTTTTCTTATTAAAAGAGTAAGCTAATTCGTTTAGGAATTTTCCACATTCTTGAAACTTGAGTAAAGTACTATGTCTATCAGGTCTCATAAGTTGAGATATTTGCTAAAGCAAAATCTTTATGATTTGAATTAAAAATCAAAATTAAAGGTCTATTTATGGTACTTTTGGTTCCGGGTTATTTAAAAACATTGATGCACTAGCTAAATGATTAGTACAAACTAAGTATAGGAAGCCTCAAAGCATTTTGGCCTCATTACATGTGCCGGACTATGGTTGCCACAATGGCTTATTGCTTTTAGAGCCTTAAGCAGGCAGTTACGTTGGTCTCTTGACAAATTTGGTGAATCAACTTAGTTTTCCCTTCCATTGTGTATGCTTGCTTCAAGAAATAATTCCAAATTATTGTGACTCCCTCTTAGACTGTCTTCAATATAAGTTTACTAACCATCTTGTGAAGGCATTATCCTAAGTGAAATAGGTCAGAGAAAGACAAAGAGAGTATGACCACTTACATGTGAATCTTTTTAAACAGCCAAACTCATAGAAACAGAGAATAGAATGGTGGTTGCCAGGGTTTAGGGGCCGGGGAAATGGGGAGACAGGTGTTGATGAGAGGGTACAACTTTCCAGTGATGACATGAACAGGTCCTGGGGATCACTGTGCAGCATGGCGACTATAGTTAGTATTATATACTTGGAAGTTGCTAAGGGCGCAGATTTTAAATATTCTCACCACTCAAGCAATCCTTTGAGCTCCCTCTGTGTGCCACTTTCTCCCACCCAGTACTCTGCTCTGGCAAATTCTGGCTGTCTTTGCCTCCCTGAACTTCCAATCTTGGTCTCCTTAACTTACTGAGAATCCCCTCCCTCCACTCCTAAACTCCATGTAGGTTCCCCCTCTCTGGGCCTGGCCTGGAAACTGCCTCCAGGCCTTATTCTGGGGAAATCAAAGGGCTTCACTTCTCTCTTGACACCCTCTCCTGAATGCCTGCCTGTTGTCTGAGGTCTGAAAATGGTGGTTTCATTTTGTCTTGTTTTCTAGTTGTTTAAGATGGCAGGGTAAGTCCCATCCCTATTACTGCATCACTGATAGGAGCAGAAGTTCTGCTTTTGAACCATATTTAAAGTAGGAAGAAATTTCATGGAAAATGGAAGTATTTGTTCTTTTATAATATTCAGGTTTGAGGAATGATGTTAATACATTTGTTGACATAAGAAACATTCAAAGCTGTAGAGAACTACTGAGTTTATTTGAGCCAAACTGACAATTGCTGGGAAGCAAAACTGCAATGGATATAGAAAATGCTCTGGAGAATGGCAGTTTTGCAGCTTATTTTATACAGTAGAATCAAAGGAGGAGATGTGAGAGGGTTCCATGAAGTCCATTGGTGGTAGACTAAGTAGGTGGGAGAAAGCAAAGCAGGGAAATTTCTAGGATTGGATAAAAGGTAAAACGGAGAGAACATACTTTTATGTCGGTGGGCACAGGATAGCTAGCAACAGTTACAGCACATAGAGATGGTATTTGGGGAACAAGACAACAATGAGGGGTTCTGTGGTCTCTGGCGAGATGGGTTGTGCCCTGAGGGGTCCAGAAAAAGGGATTACTCTGACATTCCAAGCGTATGTTATCTTAGATGCAAAAAGATGATAGACAGGCTCACTTCAGGTAGGTTGACCTTTGTCAAGGAAGCTACAGGCCGAGGATGTCACTACTGGCCTTGTCCTGCTTTCAGTTAGGAATTTTTGTTTTATGTTCAGACCATCCTATGTGGTTAATTTCAGTCTCTGAGTTTGTAGAGCCTGCCATGCAGGCCTCCCCTGAGCTTGTCAGGTTTAATATGTGGCCCCTTTTTCCTCCACACATTATTTAGTCCATCACCTGCATTGTTGCATAAATTATAGGTGATGCCTGCATTCATTTCTATAGACCCTATGATCAAATGATAGTAAGGACATCTGATATTGCTATAGCATTATTTTAGGGTAAAAAAGATGTCACATTATTATCTGATTGTATGTGGTCTGCAATAAGACTGGCGTCGTTACATCCATATTTACAGGTGAGGAAACTGAAGTTGGAAGGTTAGTACTTTCATCAGTCTTCGTTAGCATCTTCAGGAGGATCTAAAGAGCGTTTTCTTTTTCCCTTTTTTTGCATCATTGACATAGAGTCACTCCTGTGTCTGGTTAATTCCTTAATCTTTTCAGTAAAGCATCTTTTCTTGAATTTCACATTGCCATTCCTGGGCTGTGCCTATCCATAAAATACAAAATTGCAAATACTGCATATTTTCCACAATTTCTCTTTCCAGCGCCTATTTCCGAGTGTCTAATTCTGATAGCATGTTAGAATTTTGCAAAACTTCAGAGTCCTTATAATAATTAGTAGTCATTATACTATAGATGAAATAAGACATTATAATCGAGGATTGGAATGAACCTCCAGAGACATAGTTCTAGCCCTTCTACCTTTGTAACCTTTGGAAACTCATTTAATTGTTATACTTGATTTTCCTCACATGAAAATGAATGTTCTGATATAATGATGTCCCTGGAAGTGTTACTATCTTGTGATTATATGTGCAGAATTGCATCTCGTACTGAATTCTGATTGATTAAATTCCAGATGTACAAACTTTTTGAATGACAGCACAAATGAACAAAATTTATTTTTATGTATTGTGAAGAATCTTAGTTGTACCTGCTCATAAAGGCCAACAATCAGGCCTTATGTGTGAGAATTGATTCAAAGAAGTAACAAGACACCCTTCAAATGTCTGTTTTTTCCACAGAAACTATGAGAATTATTTTGTGAAAGCACAGAAAGTGAGACGACTCATTGCTAATGATTTTGTGAATGTTTTTAACTCTGGAGTGGATGCCTTGCTAACACCCACCACCTTGAGTGAGGCAGTGCCATACCTGGAGTTCATCAAAGAAGACAACAGAACGCGAAGTGCCCAGGGTGACATTTTCACACAGGCCGTAAATATGGCGGGTGAGGGCCCCTCCAGAATGTTCTTTAATTTAATTTTCAGGCAGGCACCCTGGTCTTCAACTTAGGTTCTAGCTAGATTGTTTTCTAAAGGCAGTAACTTGTCCTTCTGGAATTAGGAGAGAGAGAGACAGAAACATGTATGCACACACATACTTAACCACATACACACATTTAGAGTCAATCCACTTAATAGCATATTTTTAAGTTATATTTTTAAAATTTTCAAACTTACAGAAAAGTTGAGAAAATAGTATAATGAATGCCCATATGCCATTTGCCTAGAGTCATCCTTATGAATATTTTGCCTCATTTGCTTTCTCTCTCTCTCTCTCCCCCCCCACCTCTCTCCCTCTCCCTCTCTTTCTCACATACACACACACTTTGTTTTTAGCTGAATAATTTGAAAATTTTGACATCATGCCACTTTACCCCTAAATACTTTAGCATGAATCTTCTAGGAATAAAGACATTCTCTTACATAACCACAGTCCCATTATCACACCTAAGAAAACTAACGTAAGTACAGTCATACTCCAAGTATAGTCCATATTTAAATTTTCTCATTTTCAAGTTAAATAATTAAATTTTCTAAATTAGTTAAATTATCAATTGTACCAAAAATGTCTTTTATAAGTTGTTTTTCCCCCTGATATATTACATTTGTTTATGATGTCTTTTTAAAATCCAGAACAGCCCCCCTCAGTTTTCTGGGTTTTTTAAGACTGTGTTATAATTTTTGTTTCAATCATCAAGCACAATGTAGAACACTCAAGAGGAGACAGAAAGTCTATTGTATTTACCTGTACTTTTGCTTACTGTGTTCATTTCTCCCTGATGTATCAAGATTCCTTGTTTTATCATATCCTTTCTCTTTAGAGAAATTCCTTTAGCCATTCCTACCTTTAGGGTCGGTCTGCTGGCAACTAATTCTCTTCACTTTGTTTCTGAGAATGTCTTGATTTTCCTTTTATTTTTTAAAGGTTATTTTTTGCTGATTCTGTTTCTACAGTTCTTTTCTTTAGCACTTAAAAAAATGTTGTGCTACTTTCTTCTGGCCTGCTTAGTTTCTGATAAGAAATCCTCCACCTTTAAATTTTTTTGTTTTATGTGACATTGAGTTTTTTGAAGAGTCTAGTCCACTTGTCCTGTAGCATGTCCCATCCATAATCTGGATTTGTCAGATTCCTTCTTCATGACTGGGTTCAGCTAAACACTTTTGGCAGAACCACTGCATACCCTTCATGTCAGGAAATAGTTAATATTAGTTTGTTCCATTTTTAGAAATTAGGTTGAACCCTTGGTTAAGGAAGTAACTGCCAGATGTTTTCCTTGTAATTAAATGTTTTTCCTTTTATCAGTTATAAGCAATTGGTGAAATGGTAAAGTGATACTTTGAGACCATGTGAATATCCCATACCCCCATAATCTTGAACTGAGTTTTAGCATCTACTGATGATCCGTTGCCTGAATTATTACCTAAAGAATTATAAAATACTGACTTCTAATTCTATCATTCCTTCTACTTGTATTAGTTAACAGTCTTCTCTAAAGAATCCTTTTTTAAAAAATTTGATATATTATAAACAATTACTGTCATTACTGTTTTTGATGCTCAAATTGCTCCAAATTTAGCCAACAGAGGCCACTTCAAATTGCATGTATCATTTAGACCAGTCCCCATTTATTTTTGAAAACTTCCTTTTATGACATGACAAGATGTCCCAAGATCTTGTACTATCTCTGCCCCAAACCTGGAATTAAAACTACCCTGAGCTACTGTTTCCCACCTAACACATTGGCAAAACTTCAAAAGTTCAACAATATATTTTACTAGCAAGGCTGTGGGAAAAAAACACTCATTTTGCTGATAGGAGTTCAAACTGGTACAACTTTTTTGGAGGAAATTTGGCATTATCTAACTACATATTCATTTATCCTTTGATGAAGCAATCCCTCTTCATCTGAACAACTTTCAAGAATACCAAAAAGCATGTAAACAAGGAAATTCACTGGGGCATGGTGTAAAATAGCTAACTACTGTAAACAGCCTAAATGCCTAACCACAGAAGAATGGTTGGTTAAATTATGGTGAACCCACATAATGGAATAGTATGCAACTATAAAAGGAATGAAGAAGTTCTCTGTGAACTGATATACGTATAGTGATTTTCAAGATACGTTGTTAAGTGAACAAAGGAAGGTACAAAAGCATGGATATCATATAATTTTTGTTCCTTTTTAAACTTTATCCTGTCATGGACCTACTAGCACTGGCAAGTAGAAAAAGCTTCTGCGTCTTAGGAGGGAGAATTAACCAACTAATGGGTTTCTTTGTTTTACTTAGGATTGCCGGCAGTGAGTGTCCCTATGGCCCTCTCAAACCACGGCCTGCCAATTGGACTACAGTTTATTGGACGTGCGTTTTGTGACCAGCAACTTCTCGCAATTGCCAAATGGTTTGAAAAACAAGTCCAATTTCCTGTTATCCAACTTCAGGAATTAACGGATGATTGTTCATCAACCTTCGAAAATGAAAAGTTAACTTCTGTTTCTCTAAAACAGTAGTGATGAACATACTGTGCAAATTAAAATGATTTTTAAAGATTTTCTATTCTAGAAAAGTCGAGTGATCTTGCTAAGTTCTTATAATTTGATTCATTGTCGACATAATCATTCCTTGGAATCACTTTTTAAAATTCTTGTGATACAGTTAATTATAAATAATCTGTCAGCATTTATTAAGCATCTGCTAAGTGCAAAGTACAGGATTTCTAGTATAATACAAGACACACGTTCCTGAAAAATGATGCATTTTTGCAGAAATGTTCATTAAAAAGAACAGCTTATTCACTTCATGAGGTATGTTAATGTTGAATAACTATGTTGTATACCTGAAAATAATATAATATTGTATATAAACTATATTTTAATTTAAAAAAAAGGAAAACAGGAACAGCTCACAGTAAAAATAAGTTTAGGGTTCAACCTCTCAAAACTTACACATCTTTGTAACCAAAGCACTAACGAAAAGAGTCATTGGTACCTCCAGAGAGAATCTGGACAGCCAAGCAGACCAGCCCGTCAGCATGTGGTGAGGCTGCCTCAAGCGATGTTACAAATGCACACAAACAACAAAATGCGAGTGTTTCCCTCTGAGTGCTGAGCAAAGCAGGTGTAAGAGGAGCTCTGATCACAGGAGGAAGTGCAACCCACTGGGGCCGAGTCAAATAAGATTTGGGGTATGCTTCATTGGAGAGGAGCCCCAGGTGCAGGCACTCCTTTTATTTCTCTAAAAATAGACCTGCACTGGCAGAGAACTTTCTAACTTGCATGCTAAAGGTTAAAATTTTACATCTGCTATTCCAGAGCCCCACGCCAAGGTACCAAAACAACTCCATGTTAGACTGAGTTCATTCTCCTATGAACCAATCCCGGATAAGCTCATTGATGTCATACAAACATTGATTGTAACCTAACAGACCAACTTGAAACGTGGTAGTTTCTTGGTAGAACTAGTTATAGTGAGAAAGTTTCAAGATACAGTTATCCCCCCGCCTTATCTGAGTGGAATACATTCTAAGACCCCAGTGGATGCCTGAAACCCATACTACTGTGCCGACAGTACCAAACCCATATATATTGTGTTTTTTTCCTATACATACACACCTATGATAAAGTTTAATTTATAAATTAAGCACAATAAGAAATTAAGAACTATAACTAATAAATAGAACAAGGATAACAGTATACTGTAAAAAAAAAAAGTTATGTGAATGTGGTATTATTAAGTAAAATAAGGGTATTGAACACAAGCACTATGACACCATAACAGTCAACCTGATGACCAAGAGGGCTAGTAGCTAACGGACAAGTGGCACATACAGTGTGTGTATGCTGCACAAAGGGATTCATGTCCTGGGCTGGTCGCCTCGAGATTTCATCATGCTACTCAGAATTGCACACAATGTAAAACTTACGAATTGTTCTAGAATTTTCCATTTAATATTTGGTAACTGAAATGATGGAAAGTGAAACCTCAGGTGAAGGAGGACTACTATACACAAGTAATATCCCATATGAAAAACTTGTAGATAATTTGGTGAGGGTGCCAAAGAGAGGAGGCCCGTGGCTCCTCCCTTTCCCCAGAATCTGTTCCTTAATGGTTTCTTTTCCCTCTTGACTTTCTGTGCTAGTGCTCTCTTTTTGGGCTCCTTCAGCCCAAAGAGCTATTAATGGGAATCTGTATTCAAACTTTGGGGGGAAAAAAATCTAATGAAAATCATACATTTACCCACCATAAAGTTTCATCATTGGACTTTTTTGTCTTTGCCAAAACACCATTGCCATCACATGTTGATCTAATTTGGCAGTTATACCGGGAGTGCCAAAAAAACACATGATTTACATTCATCTTTCGTTATCAGTATATATTGAGTATTACAATTTTAATACAGTTTTTTCCTTTCTTAAAATGTGTATACGTTTCTTTGGCACCCTCTGTATGTTGTTGATAAGTATAAGTAGGAAGCTGAATTATTTAATAAATTTACTTTGTTTAGTAAGAAAAAATCTTTTCTAAATACGGAGTACATGAGGGAAAAATATAAAAGGTAAAACCAGTGGAATGTTGCATGGTAGAAATTTAACCTGCCTATTATCTTCCATTAATAGTTTTCCCTCTTCACTGGGATCCTCTTATTCCCAAATACTCAATCAGTATACTTCATATAAAATCTTTCTCTGCAGGCCCTTACACATTTTGACTGAATCTCTGAAGGAGAAAGAAATACATGAGAGAATTGCATCACTTATAACAAGAGAAAATCACCTTGGTTGAAGGAGTTGGTATGATGTAAAAAGTAAGCAAATAAACAAATCTTTGCCCCAGTCCTCTTTTATGTTTGTATAATTTGAGATAAAAGAATTTCAAAGAACATTTATGTAATTTCTCTTACTAATGTAGTATCTCTCATTCCTGTATTTCTATTTAAGCTACACTAATGATTTGAATCTGGAAATAGGGAAGTGAAACATTGTTCTCACATAACTAGCATGAAATGACACCTAATCTGTTTTTCTTTCTCCATCTTTACCCTAAATCTAGTAGATCTCATTTTGCCAAATCGCTCTCTGGGAATTTAAATGGGAATTGTTTTCTGTGTCTCAGCTAAACCCTGAAATTGTTAGCTGCAGAGGGGCTAGAGCAGAGCACTTCTGAAAGGTGAAGGTGGCTACAAGTGTGAGATGAGTTCTTTGGTAAGACTCAGCAAAACAGCAAATGTTAGATTCAACAACAAAAGTATTGCTAGAGTGAAAAAATGTGATGAGATCACAAACTTGGCCCACACTTAGCCTTACCAAGAAAATCACTTGAAACCAGAGAGGCAGAATGTTCTCTTTGAATGTTAGTTGACACCAGCTTGTCCGGAACACAGGACCTTGGGCCATCTAGAGAAGACAGCGTGGTACAGAAGAGGAGCTTCTGAAAATAACAAAGAATGGTGACTCCTATTAGGAAATCACTTGTACTTTCTAATGTATAAAATAAATATCTTTAAGATTTTAGAGCAGAATCTTAAGGACAGTGAAAAGAGCTATTAGGTTGATGCAAAACTAATTGTGGTTTTTGCAATTATTTTTAACCTTTTAAACCACAATTACTTTTGCACCAACCTAATAGTTACAGGGCACAAATAAGATTCTTGGGGGTTCTGTAAACTGTGCCACACCCTGTTGCGCTCAAAGCAGGAGAGCAAACTAATGGAATTTTCACAATAGCTTCTATTATGAACTTTCACTCATTAACTACTTTTTATCCTTTCCTCAAACATCTGATTGTCTATACCAAGGTTAAATGTGTGTTCACTCCAAGCCTAGGGTAAACTATGCACTGTATTGAGAAGCACCAGAGGACAGTTTAAAATTCAAGGCTTTCCTCAGTTATTTCATAACTTAAGCAGTGTATACACTAGAACATAAACCAGACAATGTAATAAAGGCAAATAATACGAGGAAAACCCAGCCGACATTAATCAAAGTAATTACTACAGGATTTCAGAGGGTTTTTTTTATTTCTTTATATCTTAATGGGATATAAATCCAAAAGGATTTTAGGCAATTTATTAAAAACATTATTACAATGGTATAAAAATAAAAAGTTCAGGAAAATCAGTGAAGTGATAAAAGTAGGGAGAAATGATAAAACCAGGAATAAGATTAAAAATAAAAATGCTTGTCAAGATTTTTATACAGATACTTAAGGCTCTATAGTGTGATACGAGAAGTTTCCCAGTAGCTTTCCTAGTGGGTAAGGCCACCAGATTTAAAAATCAGATAAACCTGGGTTTGAATCCTCTTACTGCCATTTCTGAGCTGTGTGACCTGAGTGTCAGTATTCTTACCTGTAAAATAAAGATATTCACTCCAAGGGATGGATGGGAGGATTAAATTTAAATGATGCACTGACAGCACCTAGCATGATGCTTGAAAGAATAAGCACTCAATAATCTGTAGCTATAAATAAATGCATCCAATCATGAATTCAAAGTAATTTTCTTATAAATACATGATAAACTAAAGGCATATGGCCAAACTGCAATTTACTGAAACCTAGAAACAAGTTACATAGCTAGCTCCCTGGTAACCTGGCTTCCTCTGAGGATAAAGTTTAACATGTCATGGATTGCATATTTTTTAAGCCCTTTCCATGAACTTGATGAACTGGCTAACAGAGGGCTCAAAGACCTGGAAGTCTTCCAAAGGACCCTGTCTTCTGCCAACCAAATGAGGAGTAGGATTAAGACGTTCTTTTAAGAATGAAGCCTCCCAAAATATGCCTAACCCACATTTCTGTGGGGAAAATGCTTTTGACTGGGACAAGTTCTTCCTCATGAAACTAAGTTCCACTTCAACCTATAGATAATTGAGGTCCTGAAATTCTACATCTTAGCTGCAATTAATTTAACATGGGAAAATTTTAAGGTTGATGTTACCAGTAGCCAGCCAGTATAGCCATCAGGAAAAAGAAAAGTGAATGAAGTACCCACCCCTGGGGCATCTAATGATCAACAATTTCATTCCTTGGTGAATCTTCTAAGATGAATTAATTGCAAAATGGACCTGCAGAATAATAGATGGAATTGACATCAGATAGCTGCCAACATGCTAATTGACAATTGTGGCATAGTTCACTTAGCAGAACCAGTTGTCTATACAGGCCAATCATAGTATAGAATTTTTACCCATTTTCTGTGATGGGGTGTATGCATCTAAATCACCAAAACCTGTTTCAAGTCATTAACATATAAGTTAAAAGGAAGAGAGGCTGGAATTCACAGTTTTAAGACTTACAATAACCAAGTAAATTCTAATACAATCTTCTATCAGAAACCATTCTAATATAGCAAGCATGTAAAAAGACATAGAGCATCAAATTACATGCAAATTATTTTCTTAGCTATACCAGTTTATTTCTCCATGGAAATAGCTACTAGGGCGCACGTAATTGGTGCAGAATTAAGGTTGTGTTAAAGGGAAAAGAAGGGAGATAAAGTGAAAATTAGAAGAATTCAATTGAATTAGAGGGTATGGGATAAAGGAAGGAAATGTGATTTTTATCCTGAGTATTGTTCACAATTAGAAGAATGATGTTACCCCTGATAAAAACAAGGAAAGCAAGAATGATGTGAAGGGGCTGAAGACAAATTACACAATCAAGTGGAAATACCTAACAGGTAGTGGGAAAAGAGACAAGTAGGGAAGATGGAGTTTGGGGAGTCAGAAAATAGTGAAGTCTTCATATGGGTCCGTTCTTCCCCCATGTTGTATTATGAAAATTTTCAAATATAAAGCAGTGAACACCCACATACCAACCATCTATATTCTAGCATTGACATTTTACTATATCACATATCTATCCTAGTATTTCTATTCATCCATTAATCCACTCTATTTTTAAAATATATCTCTCAAAGTGCATTTTACTCTGAATACGCAAGCATACTTATCATTAACTTGAGTTCAATATTTGTTTATATATTTTTAATGTAAAAATTATATAATGAAATGCACAAACCTTAATTGTACATTCCCTGAGTTTTGACAAATAAATACAGCTGTGCAATCCAAACTGCTACAACATATAGACCATTCTATAATTTCTGTCTCCCCAGATAATTCCCTCGTGCCCTTTCCTAGTCAATTCCTGCTCCCACCCCTCTAGATGCAACCGTTCTTCTGATTTTTCTCCCCAATACAATTTAGTTTTGCTTATTCTAGAATTTCAAATTAATGTAATCTGTATTCGGTCACTTAAAAGATTATTAGAGAAATGCAAGATATCAGCTTTTGGATTTGATTTGATTTAATTTTAAGAGGTTTTATTTTTCAAGTTACAAAGAATGCAAGTTCTCGGGATGGGGGAGCAGTAAACAACAGAAGAGCCATATTGCGCACATGCGTGTGCACGTAAACACGCACAGATCACTTATTGTTTCACCATCTAGATATATGCATATGTATATACATATGCTATATATGTATTTTATTAATAAAATTAGTGTCATACTTCACACAGTTGTGAAACCATCACTACTAGATTCCAGAACTTTTTCATTCCACAAAGAAACCCCACACCCATTAGCAGTGGCTCCCCATTCTGCTCTCCTCCCAGTCCCTGGCAACCACTAATTTACTTTCTCTATGGACTTGCCTCTTCTGGACATTTCATATAAATGGAATCACATAGTATGTGACCTTTTGTGGCTGGCTTCTTTCACTTAGCATAATGTTTTCAAGGGTCAATCCTGTTAAAGAAGCATGTATCAATATCATTGTTTTGGGGCCAGCCCGGTGGCTCAGGCGGTTGGAGCTCCGTGCTCAAAGCTGCCAGTTTGATTCCCACATGGGCCAGTGGGCTCTCAACCACAAGGTTGCCGGTTCGATTCCTTGACTCCCGCAAGGGATGGTGGGCTGTGCCCCCTGAAACTAGCAACAGCAACTGGACCTGGAGCTAAGCTGCACCCTGCACAACTAAGATTGAAAGGACAGCAACTTGACTTGGAAAAGTCCCGGAAGTACACACTGTTCCCCAATAAAGTCCTATTCCCCTAAAAAAAAAAAAAAAAAATCTCATTGATTTTTATGGCTGAATAATATTCCAATGTACAGATATATCACATTTTCTTTATTTATTATTTGATGGACATTTGCATTGTTTCCACTTTTTGGAATAAATAATGCTGCTATGAACCCTCATGTACAAGTGTTTATATGAATGTGTTTTCATTGTGCTTGAATATATACCTAGGTGTGGAATAGATGGGTCACATGGTAACTCTGTGTTTAACTTTTTGAGGAACTGCCAAGCCATTTTCCAAAGTAGCTGCACCATTTTACATTCCTGCCAGCAATGAATGAGGGTCCCAATTGTTCCACATCCTTCCTAACACTCATTATTGTCTGCCTTTTTTATTACAACCATCCTAGTGAGTGTGAAGTGATATCTCACTGTGATTTTGATTTGCATTTCTCTAATGACTAATAATATTGAGTATCTATGTGCTTACTGCACATATATACATATATATATATATATATATATATATATATATATATATATATATATATATATTTCATAGAGAAATATCTATCAACTCTTTGCTCATTTTTAAATTGGATTGTCTTTTTATTGTTGCATTTAAGAGATTTTAAAAAAATACATTTTGGATACAAGTCCCTTATCAGATATATGATTTGTAAATATTTTTGCCAATTCTGTGAGTTGTTTTTTCACTTTCTTAATTGTTTTCTTAGAAGCAGTAACGTTTTTAATTTTGATGAAGTCTAATTTATCTATTTTTGCTTTTCTGAATTTTGCCTTTGTTGTCATATGTCAAATGTGTCTGTAATATATTTTAGTAAATGGTATGAAGAAGGGATCTAACTTTAAAAATACTACTTAACTTAGTACCTGTCCACACCATTATTATAGTCTAAATAACATACATAGAGTTAGGTCTGACTTTGGTTCATTGTCAAAGCTTTGTCAGTTTTTCTTAAGAAGTAGCCTGAGTGTAGCATTCCAAAGAAATAGTGTTACCTACGGTTTGGCTTCTGCCCAGGTATAACCAAGTATCTTGTACTCTAAGGCATTTATTAAATGAGGATTGGATTGGATTGGACTGAATTGAATTGGAAAACCATTTTCAGGAGGAAAAGAGTGAACAATCACGGAATAGCCAACGTTGTGATCCAGCACAGTTCACATTGTTTCCATTTCTGTTCAGGTCATCTCTGCTCTTGCCCAAACTGTTCTTTCAACACATTTTCAATACAATCATGGTAATCAATAGTGTTGTTTGTCAAATATTTCCAGTTCTCTCCACGCTGAGACCCCCATGTGGTCAGGTGTGATCATGTGTTTAGTTCCAGCCAACGCACTGTGAGTGGAAGTGTCCTGTGCCTGGGCCAGAGTTTGCTGTGCTGGTGTTCTCTGAGTAGCTGCTCCATCAGCCTGAGTCCCTAAGTGACTAAGGATAACAGAGCTCCTCTGTCAACCCAGTGGATGGTAACATGAGCAAGAAACAGAACTTCAAAAAACCTTTCCTTGTTTTAAGGGATTGAAATTTTTGAGTAGAAAGTTAATGAAGTATAATAGCTTGTCCCCACCGAACATACCAGTCACTGTCCTACTCTTAATTCACTGGTTTCCTGAATCAAAGCCAAAGGAAGGGTTTCAGGTATAGCATGAGAAATGGGGTCTGAAATGAATTCACACTTATGTCTTCATTCACTCTTCTCATAGGCATAACAACTTAAACTACATTCTAGGGTAAGCCCACCATGTGTAGGTAGAAGTTGAGTGTTCCAGAAGTGCTCCAGTGTTAAAAAAGTAAAATGCCTGGGAATTTAACATTTCCATAAAAAGTACAAGAAACATGTATGTAATTACATTGGATAGCTAATAATTTACAGAGAACCCCCCCCCCCAATTTTCAGTATATGGCAATACCTTCAACACAGCCCAGAAAGATCACTATAAATAAATGTGAAATTAATTCATCACATTTGATACATATTTACCATTTTTAATCTATTCCATGTTCTTCTATATTTCTATTTCGTGGACATTTACAAAACTCTTGACATTCATGTTGTGTCCAGTCTCCAAATACACTGAACATTGAGGCCTCAGCAAACTATAAATTGTTATAAACTATGAGCAATTAATATAAACAAAGTGGGTGTATATATAATTTGATAAATTGATCATTTGGGAAATTGCTGTCTTGACCTAGAGCTTTTATAATACTGAAGCTTTTATAATCATAACTCAGATAATGTTAGGGAAAGAGAAAGGAGTTGCATTATGTCAAAGAGTTTCAATACACATTATTTTTTTTGATTGATGATGAAAAATTAGAATTTCAATATTTCTAAAAGAAACAATTTAGCTAACAGTTTCAAAGGAAATTTAAGTTTATTGCTTTGGCTCTATATAGAACATAAAATCTCCTGGTATAAGAGCACATCCAGTAGGAAAGGATTATGCATTTTGAGTCTTAATGAATTGATAGTATGAAATAATTACTAACAAAGAAACCAGGACTACTATAAAATTAATGTTGGAAATAGTCTATCAGCTAAATTGTACTGCCACCATTATAGGCAGGTAATTTAAACATTTGTTGAAAATAACACTTGTTTTTATCATGCATTATTTTTATGAAAACCCTCACACTTTCTAAACATAAGTGTAGTTTCAAAATATGCCTGATCTATATATTGTATAAATATTTGATCATATCTAAAGAGTAAACATTTTTAGTAAGTCAAAAAGAAAAATAATACTAAAATATTGGTTTTATTGATAAGTTACTATCTTCTTAGTCTGAAATTCTTATCTTCTCTTCCACCTTTCATCTGATTAATTCAAACTCATTCTTTATTACTTGGCCCAATCATCCACTTTCCAAAAGTCTGCCACTGCCTAAACACACACATACACGCACACACACACACCACTACTCAAGGCATTTTTATGCCATTAGCCTTTCAAAACTCTTGCATATTTCTATTATGGGTTTTATTATACTATATTATATTTATCTGTCTTATCTACATACTACAAATTCTTGAAGGCAATAGATGTGTCTTAATTATTTTGTATCCTCCAAGGTCTAATATTTAGGATACAATGTTTGTTGAATTAATTAATTAATATCATGAAGTTATCAATGTACCATTGTTTCCATAAAACTAAAACACAAAAATAAATAGAAGTTATATTAATTGGAAGGAAAAGAGGTAAAATTATCACTATCAGATTATATATTTACATGGTTGGAAAACCCAAGAGAATCAACTGAAAAATTCTAAATAATAGAAGAATTGAGTAAGGTGGCTGGGTACTAAAATAAATCCTGGAAAAGAATAAAAATAAGGTGAACGGCCCTTAAAGATATTAAAATATAGTACAAGGCTATAATAATTAAAATGTTTGAATAGACAGATATAAATAAAACAAGAATAGAAATTCCAGAAATGTATTCCAACACCTATAAAAGTTTTACATGTAATAAAGGAGGCACTTCAAATCAGTGGTAAAGACAAATTATTCACTTAATCATGTTAGGACGTCATAGCCATCTAGAAAAAAAATTTGTACCTCTATTTCACTCCTTATTCCAAAATAAATTCTAAGTTATAGCAAAGACATAAACATAACAGAAAACTATATTATATCATTGCTTATAATAGCAAAAGATTGGAAACAACCTAAACGCTCTTTAATGATTAAAAACATCATGGCATATCCATTCAATTTAATACTATTTAGCCACTGGAAAAGACAATTTGTAGTTCTATTATGTTCTCATATGGACTTAGAAGGAGTATATGTGTAGGAAGAAGTACGTACTAGTAAGCTGCCGTTTGTGTAGAATATATATATATATATATATATATATATATATATATATGCTTGTGAATGTAGAAAGTATTTCTGGAAGGGGGAACAAGAAATCCGTTTCCTCTGGAGAGGAGAACTAGTAGCTCTGGAACAAGGGTAAGAAGAGACTGTTTTTACCAATGACTTTTGTACCATTGAATGTTGCACAATATGTATGAATTAACTATATTTAAAATAAATAATTTTTTGTAAAAACCAAAACCTAAAATTTAGAAAGAGATTGCATCTCCCCCACCTCCCACCCCATCCCAAGTTTATTTTAATTTCTTATATAAGAGCTGCAGAAGGTCTATGAGCAGTCATTTCAGGCTGCAATGAGGTAAACTCTTTTCTAGAAGGTTAAGATTTGGCGACCTGCTTAATGAGTGTTTAGTAAGCAAGGAGGACCCAATAGCAGTGCACTTAGTAGGTACTTGTTCAGATGGAATTTTATATTATTTAAGAAGACTCTTTAGCAAGGTGGTACTTTGGAATATAGCAAAAATGAAGGGCCAAACCAATGTAGTCTGTAGTCACTATTCCACAGTGTAAAAATATAAATGGTGATGGGAAGAGGAATGAGTTCTAAGAATTCTAAATAGAAGAGCACTTCATAGAGTGGAACTAAATCTTCTCCAATGCTCTCCCCAGTACTCTAGCATATATGTCACTATATGCAACCACCACCGTTAAGAACCTGTTACAGCTTGGGAGCGCCCACTGCCTACCTAAGCACTGGGCCTTGCTTCATAGTTTCTAAACTACACCCAACAATTTCCTACACAAATTATACCTCATTGGCCAATAGGAATGGACTTATCTAATTACACCATTTGCTATTTGACAGCTCAGACAATTTAGATCTTTTAAAAGGCAGAGTCTTTCTGGGTATTAACACGATGTTCTTGAAGGCTGAAGAAATTATTCTAGAACAAGTTTTTCTGTCAAAGACTACCCTAGAAAACTCCTAGGTAGAAAAAAATCTGCCATGTAACACAATTTAACATTTAACAATTTATTTTATCAGCTGTGGTTTTAAAATTCGACACAACCAATTGAAGCATAAAATAAATCTTTTTATAATTAAATGTATTATCCAGTATTTGTATACAGATTTCACTGGCAAAACACAGCCCCTCTGAGCCTCAATTTGCTCATCCATTGAATTGGGGATAATAATATCTGTCCTACTAATACTGGAGGATTGCTGTGAGAACGGAAGATGTGAAAGTGATTTGAAATATGTCAAAGAATTTTAAATCCACCATTATCATTCCTTGTTAAGAAAGAGGTCATCAATTTCTTCTAAATATATCAGATTTGTTTAATTTTTTCTGTCTTCACTGGCACTAAAATTGCCAAGAGTCCAGCACTGAAATGGTGGTTTGGCTTTGTGTCCAGCAAAATAAAAATTTTAAACCTAGATGCAAAATGCCTTTATCATTACAAAATTATTGGGAAATTATTTTTTTATTTTTTTTTTTTGAAATAGAGCATTATTCAGGTGGGTGGACAAAGCAGCATCCTTAATAAGGGGAAGACAGGAATAACTGAGTAAATTGTACCATCTGTCCAGCCTATTTTATTGTAGATTTTTTTTTTTTTTCATTTTTTAAACAAAATTTGAGATCTAATGTATTGGTTTCCTATCATATAAAGGATTTTTCTTTTCATACTCTTCAGCCTCATACACACATACACAAAAACACACACATTTCTTCTCTCAATTATAGCATAATTTTTGCTTAGATCAAAATTTAGTGTTTACATTATTACAAGTAAGGTAGAGTGGATGCTGTGATGAGCCACCCAGCTCCCTCTTCAGTACAGAAGACTTTCTCCCCCAGCTGCTGGAAGACCTCTCTCTGCTATCAGCCTGCTTTGGACCTAATTCAGCTTCTGAGAGTTGCCTCACCCATGGTCAAGACCCCTTCTCAGAGCAGCTGTTATGCAATGACTGCTCAACATGGAGTTAAAAGGCCTCGTTGCAACTAGGGACAATTCTCAAGGGCCAGTCCAGCTGTAGAGCTCCCTGTGGGGTCAGCTAAGGCCTTTGTCACAGCCAAATTCTCCCTCTGCCCAATCCTGCTTCCTTGCTTTTCACCCCTCCCACAGGTATTGATCCCGAGTACTCTCAATAAACCTCCGACCTGCCGAGCTCTGTCTTCAAGTCTCTTACTGAGGAATCCAACCTGTGACAGCGAATACCAAAATGGTCTGAGAAAGCAGATGCTAAGATGAAAGTTTGGAGCTGTATCACCTGCCATCGGGTTGGCAGAATCCCATGGTTGGTGGAAGGGGGAGCACAGACAGCAAAGGTAACAGTGCAGTCGTGAAACTTTCACTGGTGGGAGCAAAGCCACCGGCATTGTATCAGGCATTTGAGCAAGATGGGGAAAATGGTAACTAAAAGGACAGTTGAAGTGTGTTTTGGGAGCACTGTCCTGGAATGCAGGATTTAACATTCTGGAGGACCCCAGGAGATGGTGCAAGCATGCTGTTCACAGGGCCCTAAGCAGACGGCAAGGGAAAAGCAATGATCTATGTTGCTTTTTGTCAATAACTCCTAGCAAAGCACTCTAACTGTTAATAATGATGTGTGGTGTGGCAAGGAGTGCTAAATGTCTTTCACAAAAATTCTGGTCAAGTCCTGTGAAGATTAAAAAGTATTTATACATTTCAACTAATAATCTGCAGCTATTATTGTCTGCAGCTTTTATTTATTCATTTTCTTTAATTTGGAAAAGAAAAAAAAACATTGCTTACCTTCAGAACAAATGGATGGAATGTTCCATAAGACCCAAAGTCCATTCCTAGCTGATTCCACAGGCATTCTGTTTCACTCTTTGGTTCACACATTCTTGCTAACACTAAACATTCATTCATGCCAGCATTTGGGACAGGAATTAAAATACTTTCAACAAATATAAATTCAAATGCCACCATGTGAGTTCTTGTTAAATGTGCCAATTAAATTAGTTTACTATCATTCCTGCTGGAAATAATTCTTAAATGACAGTAAAGGACATAGAGGCACAAAAACAAAGTGACTAGAAGAAAAATGAGGTAGCATCAAAAAACTGGAAGCTGGAGGCATTGTGGCTACATGATTTAGGGCAGGGTTTCTCAACCTCGGTACTATTGACATTTTAAGCCAAATAACTTTTCGTAGTATAGGGGCTGTCCTGTGCATTATAGGATGTTTAGCAGCATCCCTGTCCGCTACTCACTATATGCCAGTAGTGCCCCCTCCCCAGTTGTGACAACCAAAAATATCTCCAATTATTGTCAATGTCTCCTGGGGGCAAAATTGCCCCTGGTTGAAAACCACTGATTAAGGGAATGAGAAATCTAGAAATACCTCTAGGGACAGTCCAGAAGCAGGCTTATTCTGGCCAGAGAACCCCAACAGGACTAGAGGCACAGGCAGCAGACAGGATTGGCTGAAGATCTGTATAAGAGATAGACTAGCACCTCCATATCCCCTCTACTAGAGCTTCCTTCTTTGGACAAGCTGAGTGTGGGAGACCCCACTTGGCATAACTGAGGATGAGTTTCCATACTGAAGGTGGGTATTACATAAAAATCTAATAAAATATGTGCTGTTCTATCTAGCTCTTTGCTTAACACGGGTCTAAGAGCACTGGCATTCAGGTATGTATTTTTCCAGATAGGCAACCAGAGGAGTGGCAAAAAGAAAAAAGATCTATTGCTATACAGATTTAGTGAATTGTCCTGGACAGATCACCCTACAGCCTAAGTGAAGTCTATTGGTCAACAATCTCTCCTGCCCGGCACTCTCACACGGTTCCATGACAATGTTTCACGGGTCTGGGTATTAATGTCAACCTGGACCAGTGTCCAACAGTCCTTGTAATGGTTAGACCTTCCCTTTTCCCCAGTGTAGAATTACCCAAGTAAATGGCCATGGGATCCCTTGGCCATTCCCTTTGGGGAAGGTCCAGGAAAACATTACTGTGAATCCTTGTGCCTTCCTGGGCACCTAGCCTCTTTCAGGTGATGGGTTTTGGGTCCCAAAACTGGCTCGGTTCAGGAAAATGGGCAAGGCATTCTGACTTTTCATTAGGATAATTGCCTTCACCCTCCACTCTTGATTTCTCTCGTTTGTACAGTTAAGTAGTACGTGTTTTGACTTTTCATGTAGTTGTCCCTAGGAACACTACGTTTATTAACCATCCCCATAACTTTATGTAGGTCAGGCCACTTGGCTGCCACTCCAGCTCCACCATTCATCACAATAATTGCATCCACCTGCCTTCTGATGGTTAAGCGCTACCACCTGGCCTCTGTGGGGGGTGGGGGTAGAGGGGAAGGGCACAGTTAATCTCATTGCCGTCAGTGAGCCTAGTTCTACAAAAACAGAAATTCATCTCTGGTCTAAATAGAGGAACTAACTACCACTGAAATCCTGGAGCTTTTGGTGCCCCTCTCACCAGCACATTCCTATTGCTTTGGAGAATCGTGTACACTCTGGACCCTTCCAAGGAGCACAGTCATCTAGGCCTTATATAGTACATTTACTCTATCATGCCCACTTCTCTGAGTCTTTTACGTCCTCCTCCACCATCTGCCAAGGCAATTCTGGCATTTCATGCTCACTTAATCTGATTTTTTTTCTTCATAGGAATGACACTGCTCATCAGTTGTTCTGGTCAGTGGAGTTTGCTTAGACTGAAGCTAGAGAATGTAGAATTTACTGCATTTACTCTGAATCAGCAGACAGCTGCCTGGGAAGCCACCAATAAAGAAGTTTTCAAGGAACTAAGTCTAAGAAAGCAGAATGGAGGCTCTAATTTATTCTCAGGCAGAGACTGTTTCCTGCACAAGGGTGAGCCCACCACTCTCTAAAGCTCTGTGTGCCAACAGGAGCTTTTGGGCATATTCATGTATTTGGTCTCTTATTCTGCATCTCATTTGAAAGTATAACACTTTGCATGAAGTCCTTGGCACATCAATAAACCCATTTTTTTATTTACATGGAATTAAAACTATTTTTGCAGAGTCTTATTAGAAATTGCTCTGGACTAGAAAGCAGGTTTAAAAACACGTAGTTTTATCATTGTTACTTTTCTGTTGGGCTTTGGGAAAGTAATACATGCCTATGAAGAAAAAAAATCAGGTTAAGTAAAAGAACCAGTGTGGTAACAAGAATAAATTTTACACACCTCTGCAAGGTAAGCTTGGCAAGTTTTTATGAAATCAAACATATACAATATAGGTTAAAATGAAGCTTTAAGGAGCACTGTGTAAATTTATTCTTTAATATTTTTTTTAACTTTAAGCTTTTCTTATTTATACCAGGGGTGGAAAAATAATGTATACACGTGACTTGTAGTCATCTTTTGTTATTGGTATATATTGAGTATTACAATTTTAATACAGATTTTCCCTTTCTTAAAATGTGTATACTTTTTTTTGGCACCTCTGTACATTTTAAGAAAGGAAAAAACTGTATTAAAATTGTATATATATATATATATATATATATATATATATATATGTATTTAATTAAAACTGCCGTTTGTAAAAGTTAAGTCTTTGGTTGAAAATCATGTACATACTCCTTCCAACATCTCTGGATGTGTCCTTTTCCATGAAAACTTCCCTAGTTCTCAAAAACACAAGCGAAATACATCAATAAGTAAATCTTGATAAATTTATATATTTAGTATTAAATAATTGCTTCAATTATGTAAATAATTCCATTTGCTATTATTTAGGTAGGAGAGAAAGGTATTGAGGCAGCCTGGAATGAAATTGTAAGACTCAGTCGTCATAGTGTTTACTATAGATAAAATGATTCTGAAACTAAATTATTTTAGTAGTTCTTGTTGTAAAAGTAAAGCCAAAAACATACCAGGTCAATTATCTCTGATGCCATATCCCATTCTCATGAAGAAAAAAAGTAAAAGCAATTGCATTTCAAATAAAGCATATTGGTTTGGTAAGATTTGATCAGTTTTAAACCAACAAGAAATTGCTTCCTTTATAGAAATGAGGAAGTCTAGCTGTGACCAGGAAGTGAAACTTAGAGCTCCCATAACCTTGGCAATACCAAAACTCTGTCTCCCAGAGCCATGCCAAAGTCATTCTGTCCAGTCATTCCCATCTGACACGAAGATAGTTCATTAAATTCCTAATCTATGGCATTGATGAGCACACTCATTAAATAAAGGTAATATTTCTATCCTATCAAGTGCTACTGGAGTAAATGAGAGACTAAAATAAACTGAAAATGCTCCTACCCTTGAAAAAACAAATTTTTATTATTACTCATGAAAATCAATCTCTTTGTAGAAAAAATAGAAAACAGAGGTGAATTAAAAGAAGAAATCTGGACACAATGCTGTATGTAGATGATGTATTACAGAATTCTGCACCTGAAACCTATGTAACTTTACTAACCTTTGTCACCCCCAATAAACTTGAATTTAAATAAATAAAAGAAAAAATCTGTAATGCCATTATCCAGAGAAAACAGGGATGATCTGTTTCTTTAATGTATATTCTTCTAGGCTATTATATAATTTTATGCACCTAAAAAAATATGCATATAACATAGGAAGAAAAAACTTTTACAAAAATAGCATTGTATTCTGTCCTTTTAAAATCATCTGAGTTTTCATTCCAGAGATCCCGATGTAATCCCTTTTCTTTGAAAAGCAAAGCCTGTTGTCCAGTTTTTGCATGTCAATAGGGTAGCCTTTTGCAAGAGGTCATCCTGGGAGGGAGCCACCGGTCAGTGGGGCCACAGTGAGTAAACCCAGCAGGTCATGACACAGCAGGTTGACTGCATCCCATGACAACTTGCTCTAGCCTCTCCTATGTTCATGGCTTTGGCTTCCAATGCTACACAAGACACTCCTCAGCCAAAAGACCAGAAATGTTATGCATCCCAAGACGTGTGGAGAAACTGTAGCTAGCAAGCCAATTCCTTGCCCTACATTCAAAAGAAAATACTGTAACGCAACCTCCCGTGGGGTATCCAGAGTGGTAAACCTACAGGATTTCTGAAATAATGGTTAATAATTAAGTAATTGTTTTCTTGCACCTCCCATCAAATGACTCTGAAATCTAATTTCTTTTGCTCTGACAAACAGAACAAGGAAAGAGTCAAATGATCTCAAGGGCGACAGAGGCAAAGCAGAAATAGAGCCAAGGACCCCTGGACTGGCATCCATATTCACACGTTCGCTCTTGGAGCTCCCTGTACAATCCCCTCCCTTGTTTCTAGCCGACTTCTGTTTCAACGATCCTAGATACTGGCAGAAAGAGTGGGTAATGGGGAGAAAGGATGTTTTTTTTTACATCCGACACAAATATTTAGCAAGCCTCTGTAGGGGGGGCAGAACGTTTCTTCTACCCTTTTACAAGTCTCTAGCTGAGCATGAGTGTTGAGTTGATATAAGACAGATTAACAGGAGAAAAGCACACAACTTACTTTATATTTTTACACGTATTAGATTGGTGCAAAAGTAATTGCGGTTTAAAAGGTTAAAAAAAAGATTGCAAAAGCCGTAATTACTTTTGTACCAACCTAGGAAATATAGAAGCCTTCACAGGAAAATGAAGAAGCAAAAAGCAGTTAGGCCAGAGTGCTTATATTGTTGATGGTGGAAAAGTAACTAAAAATGTATGGGGAGACTAAAGGAATATTAAGGACTATTTCAACAAGGTCTGTTTGTACAGATTTCTCTCAGTCTCGACTCCTCATCTTTGCTGATAAGAATTTTTTCCCTCCTGGTATAGAGAGGGCATCTTTCACATGGCGGGTTTAGAAAGAAAAGGAGAAGTCATCATGCCCTTCTTGCATATCCTGTTTTTCAAGTGCCTTTATCTCACAGTAATCCTTATGCCAACGTGGTCTATGTTGGGGTGGCATATTCCACTACTCTTCCCCTCCACAAGGTATTATGGACTGAATTGTGTCCCTCCAAAATTCATATGTTAAAGTCAACCCCTACTACCTTAGAATGTGACTGTATTTAGAGATAGGGCCCTTAAGGAGGTAATTAGGTTCAATGAGGTGAGTGGGCCCTAATTCAATAAAACTGGTATCCTTATGAGAAGGAAGAGATCCTGGGGGACACACACACAGAGGGATAGCCAAGTGAGGACACGCAAGAAGGTGGCCATCTGCAAGCCCAGGAGAGAGGCCACAGAAGAACCCAACCCTGCCTGCACCTTGACTTCGGACTTCCAGCTCCAGAACTGTGAGAAAATACATTTCTGTTGTTTTAGCCACTTAGTCTGTGCAATTGTGTTATAACAGCCCAAACAGATTACTATACAGGCAAAAGAATATCACACAAAACATTTCCCGGAGTAACCATCTAGGCGTTCCCCTTGATAAATCCCCTCAGTCCAGCAATTCCACAAAGCACAAGAAGCTATATATAAAGGAGTTCAGGAACTACTAAATGATTAAACTGAGAGCCTGACTATTTACAATCAACGCTGTCTTCCAAAAGGTTACATCGGAAATGTTCTTGTCCGATAACGCATATGTTCTCCCTCCCGGCTCTCTGGTAATGCTCTCTTGAGTCACTTCCCAGCTCCCTAATTGGTTTTCTATTTTCCAAGTACCTGTTTTCTGGTGCAAGCTGTTTACTGCCTCACCACTTTTGACAGAGGAGAGGGCAGAGGGAGAACGACTGTTGACAGAAGCTGTTTCTAAGAAACTCATCTCTTGTTTTCCCTGGATACACTCTGTGATGGGAGAAGAGTCCAAAGGGACAAACTTAGGAAACAAAATAGAAACTCTCAAGCAGGGGGTGATTCTTTGCAGGGTGCTAGTCATGCATCATTCAGTGCCTAGGGCTTGAATTCCTCTTCTGCGTCAGGTTCTGTGCCAGACACTGAGGATGTAGCCGAGAATGAGTTAACATTCGAGGTAAGGGTTATATCATAATTAATGAACCCAGAGTCTAATGATGCTTTAAAATGAAGTTGTGCATTTTTGTTTTTTAAATCACACATTCTGAAGACACCATAGAGAAGTGTGGAGATCAGAATCCAGAAAGGGGGAGAAGAGGTCTAAACTCCAAGGAGCTAAGTGGCAGGAGCGGATGAGGAGGCCGAGATGACGGCAGATGGCGAGATGGGGGCTAAGGAAGAGGCAGCCTCGGTAAATGGAAGCAGCTGTCACCTCGGGGCAGGCCCCCACTCAGAACCAATGCTGAGAGGTTCTCTGTGGTGGAAAGGCCTTGCTGTTCATGGGACTCTCCCAGGCCTCTGGGGAAGAGAGGTCACTTTAAAAGGAAGGCCTGAGCTCCCTGTTTCTGGGACAGGAGAGAGCAGCACTGGGACAGAAACTGCAAGCCCCATCTAAGCATCCACATTGAGTGTCATCGTAGTCACCCGACGCCAACTTCTGACTTGCCTTCTATCCACCCCGCCCCAACCCCATCCCCAACTGTGAGGGCAGAAACTAGATCCCCAAACACCCAGAAACAACCAAACCAAAAGGCTGATTCTTTGGGAAACTTTCCAGATCTACCCACCTGGAATATAATCAGCCCACAGAAAATGAAGGGCTTTACTGCTTCAGGAAACATAAATAGAGGGAAAATTTGAAAGGAAAAAAATGCTAATGATAAGTGATAAAAAGAGTCACCATGGGAATTAATGTCATTAGAGACCCAGCCCAGAGCCTTTGTCACTGTTAGGCTCTGCTGGCATGCGTGCCAATTTAAAACCTTGACACAAGTTAAATGGATTTAACCTGCAGTTGGAAGGAAGAAATGATTCACATTCCCCAAAGATGACAGCTTCCAGGGACACTTGGAGGTGGGGGGTGGAGGTGTCTATTACTTTCTAGTTTGAACCTTTGGACCAGAATAGGTGATGTAATAGAACTGTCTGAGATCCAAATAAACCCTCAGATTCTATTCCTACCTGCCAAAACAGCAAGGCCAGTGTCTTTTGTGATTCTTACCTTTATTATGGCCTATGCTGCGTTTTTCATTTGCTTTGGGAGTTTTTGCATCTACTGGTTCCCGCACCTAAACTTTTGTGCTAACTGCTTGTCACAGTTTCTTTTACCTGTGGCCCCAGCGAGCCAGGCCTCCTGGTATTCATGCCCGATGCTGTGCCCTCCCCTTGAGCTGGGCTGGCCCTGTGACTGCTTTGACTGATAAAATGTGGTGGAAATGACATTCTGGGATGTGTGAGCCCAGATACTAAGAAGGTCTGGAAACTTCTGCTCTTGCATTTGGGGGAAGCTGGCCACAGTGTGAAAAGTCTGAGCACTCTGAAGCCATCATGAAGGAAGGAAGCCCACACTAGCCACATGGAAAGGCCACTTGGAAAGAGGATGACACCTGGTCAGCACCAGCTGACGTGCCAGGTAGATACGAAGGCTATCATGGATGGTCCAGCCAGTAGATACCATGTGGAGCAGAGACAGGCCTTTTCTGCCAAGCACTGCCCAAGCTGCAGAATTGTGGGTAAATAAATAATTATTGTTTTAAGCCACTCAATTTTGGATGGTTCGTTACAGAGTCGTTGAAAACCAAAACATCTCTCTTCACCAAGTCATTTCAATCACTTCCTTCAAGACCTAATTCAAGTCATCTTCTCTGGAAATGTACCTGACAAACAATGTTTACTTCATCTTATTTTAGAACTTGATACAGTGCTTGGATCTTATAATCCTATGCCTGCTTTGGGTTAGTTTCATAAATTAACGGCTCCTTAAAATTAATAATGATACTGGATAATGTTAAGCATCATGAACCAGGAACTATAATTGGAAATAATATTATCCTCATTTTACAGATGAGGAAACTGAGGCACAAAGCAGTTAAATAGCTTGCCCAAAGGTAGTTCTGTAAAAAGAACACTTCCAAATTTGTTTGTCATTCTGTAGCTTTGATGACGTGCAAACTAAGCTTTAGACAGTAAAAAAGAAGCTGACGTGGAGAGAATAGCATTATAGCTGTGAGGTCTGACAATTAAGTTCAAGAACTTGTTGCAATGATGTTGTTAACCTTTTTTTGACATCAGAGGGATTATTTAGTATGAATTGGTACCAACTGGACAAACAGTTAACCAACTTTACTATTTGGAAGTGCTGAAAAGGCTGCGTGAAACAGTTAGACGACCTGAACTTTTCGCAAACAATTCATGGCTCTTGCATCACAACAATGCACCAGCTCACACGGCACTGTCTGTGAGGGAGTTTTTAGCCAGTAAACAAATAACTGTATTGGAAAACCCTCCCTACTCACCTGATCTGGCCCCCAATGACGTTTTCTTTACCTGAAGATAAAGGAAATAATGAAAGGAAGACATTTTGATGACATTCAGGACATCAAGGGTAATACGATGACAGCTCTGATGGTTGTTCCAGAAAAAGAGTTCCAAAATTGCTTTGAAGGGTGGACTAGGCACTGGCGTCATGCATAGCTTCCCAAGGGGAGTACTTTGAAGGTGACCATAGTGATATTCAGCAATGAGGTATGTAGCACCTTTTCTAGGATGAGTTCATGAACTTAATTGTCTGACTCATATACTCCAGGAAGAAGAGATTAAATTAAGAGACACAGAAACTATAGTCCATAGGTATTGAATTAATAAGGTCATATAGACTTGTGCACATTGACTGGATCAGTTTTGTGGTATATGAGTATGTGGTGTATGTGTAAGAGAAAAATAATCCATGAAGCCATTGAAAAACAGAAAAGGCACCACTTTGATTTTGGTTTTGCAAACCCAGTTGCTTGAGAAGTGGCTCTACTTCGATTGGGATGCATGCGATACGACCTGCTGAGTTTTTGTTCTTGTTTTTGTTTTTGTAACAAGCTTTCTGTTATTTGAACTAACTTGGATGGGTTTCTGTCCCCTGAAATCAAAAGACCCCCCCTCCAAAAGACCACATCGAGATGACCAAAGGAGATGGCCATAAAATAAGACATTTTAAAATATATTTACTGGCTATGCAATTTTCTACACAGTGAAACATAGGTTTCCTGACAAATTTTATATTAGGATAAAAATGAAAGACCATGCCAGGAAATATGAAGTTCTCGGGAAGTAATCTGGTTATAAACGTATTTCCTTAATAGGATACAATTCGATTCTAACTCTCATTACTTTTTGACAAGAACAGTAAGACATAGGTTGTTTAGTCAACAGTGTATGAAGCTTTCTCAAATGTTCACAGCCCAGTAGGGTACACAGCAGATGCAAGCATCCATCTTCATTTTACTGATGGAGCTGACCTCTAAGGGGTTGCAGAAGGTCTGAGATTGACCTGGTCTTCAGTTTCCTGGTCCAGTGCTCTTTTTCCCACAGTGCATTCTTCCATGCTGCCTTTTTCACTCAAGGAGACTTTTTTCTGACCATACAGATCTCCAGGTTCTATAGGAGCCTTTCTGGAGCTAAGTGTTTTGAGGAGGTCATTATTACATCATGGTCAGCTAGGGAGCCCTTCTAACACAATGCCTACCATAAAGTCATTTGCTTGCACATGTTTCCTTCTAGGACCCAAAGTTTCAGTGCTCTGAGGGGTATTCTAGCTTTGAAATATTTTATTGCACCCACTTCTGTCAGCGTTATGAAGATCACTCGAACTTCCATTCTTGCAACAAAGGTGATCGTGTAATTAAACTTTTTGGCACTCTTACCAATGGCCTTGTGTTCAAATGGGACAACAGGGTAATCTTTATTCACTTCCTGTGGATATTCCGGAACATTATTTTCTTAGCTCACACCTGCCTTCTGCCCATAAAGTGGCAAGGTCAGTGTGCCCCTTACCTGGCCAACACCCCCGCCCAAAACCAAGAGGCTTATTCAATTTTTGTGTCTGTTTGAAATGTTTTCAACTTTAAGTTGCCATTGGAGAAGTTATACATTTGGTTAAGCTTCAACAGAAATTTAAATGTAAGAAAAATTTCAAAAGAGGATTTCATAAAAAGAAATAAGCTATAATGGCAGTTCAAGTAACGCCCTGACCTTCCAAGTTTAACATGGGATGGTCATGTGCCATTTCGCAGCGGTATTTTGAATCTGCTACTCTGGTCAGACATGTATGTCATCCTTCAACCTCCCTTTCACTAGTCCTAGGATTGGCCCTTAGGCAACTCAGGCAAATGCCAAAGAGACTGTGGCCTAAAATGCTGCTGGTCCTGACAGGGCTGCCAACCTAGAGGTTCTATGGCTGCCCCGTCTTCTCTCTGCTAGACAAGAGTAAGGAGCGGTTCTGAAGTACGTAGTACATAGGTCTGCATCTCATGAAAAGAGAACAATCCATTGGCCACTGCTTTTTATGAGATGACTAGGGAATATAGTTGGACCCTGACAGTTAGTGACCCCACGTGACTACCGAAAATGTCTCCAGACATTGAAAATGTCCCCCGAAGGACAAATCACTCCTGGTGGAAATATGCTGGTCTTGGTATATGGAGCAACAGTCCTACAGGACCCCCTTTGGATGCCTTTCATGGAACTCTGCCAATGACTGAAGCTTGGTTTACTGGCAGTAACTCCATTCATGTAGAATTTCATCACAAAATTCATTCAGCATTCACCACATGAAAGACTTTTTAGAAGGGTTTTCTACACGGTCCTTCATTAAACCCTGACAACAATCCTAAATGGGAAGTACCATTGTGAATGAGCTCCATTTAAAGCTGAGGGAACTGAGGCTTGGTGAGGTGAAGCAACTTGCCCAAGGTCCCACAGCGGGTCAGTGGCAGAACCCCCTGTTGACCACTGTGCTCTGATGTCTCAGTGCTGTCGACAATATAATGAATAAGTTTGGCTTCATCACATTGGGCAAAACCGACACAGACTTTGTGAATAGAATCGTTTCTGAAAACTCTTTTAAGTCTGTGTGAGTCTGTCTCCTATCATTTCATGTTTTCATAAACACCAGGGGAGCAGTAACCATTTGAACAGCTAAATTGACTTAGCGTGGTAAAATCTACTTTGTTTCAGTCTGGAAATGACGGTGAATTATTTGCCGTTCTGTCTGGACAACCATCCGTCTCCCGCCCCCGCCACCACCTCACTTCTCTCCTGCTGCTCCTCAGGCCCCATTATCTGCACTTCTATTTTTCTTTTAATTTCCCAAACAACAACATTGTATTTTATACTTTAGATATTACTCCAAGGGACAATAATGGGAAACTCCACAGCCAAAACACTCAAAAGGAAATCAAGCAGATCAAGAAGAGAAGAAAAAGAGTGGAAAAAGAAAACCGAGAATACAAATATTTTCTACAAAATTAAAGCTTGAAAAACCTCAGCACTTTTGCAAAATATCACATTCAATTGTTAGTTTAAAAAAAAATGTTGGAGGCGCCCTTCGTGCACCACAGGGTGAGGAAGAGGCACAGGCTAGCCTGGGGAACCACACCCTGGGGTCTGGGCAAGGGCCTTGAGGCTCAGGCCTTTCTGATATGGCAGAAAGGTATTAAGATAATATATATGAGTATATATATATATATATATATATATATATATATATATATATATATATATATAAACTTTTTTATTTAATTGCTAATCTTTCTTACTTTTCTCGAGGCACCAGGAGACTGTTTGGTTTCCTGAATTCGGTCAGGTTAGTTAGGTCTGCCTTCCCTCAGAGTCTGAGCCCAAGCTGGGTGTCAAAGAGTAAAATTAAGACACTAATTGTGATGTGAAGGGAAGCAAGAGCATCCCTAGCTAAGGCTACCTGCCCTGGGATGGCCTGGCCTGGGTGCAGACCACCCTGGTGCACATCATCCCCATTATCTGGGCGCTCACCTGTGATCTCAATTAGAGCAAATAGCTGGAAGAGCTGTGTATTGTTTACAGAATAAGATTAGAATATGGAATCACATTTAAAATTGGAAAGCACCGTGTTAACAACAGTTTTGACCACAGTTCTCCCAGTTCTTTTCCAAAAGCAGGGGCTTCGTCAAGATCTTCTATTGCATGAAGTAAGTACCTTCTATTAGGTACTACGTCTCCTGAAGGAAAACCCTGCCCCCCCCCCCCTTTTGCCATGTGAGGTAACGAGCACAAATTCTTTGGAGAAAGAGGTATAAAAATTTTAATATGCTAAAATTTAGGTAGAATTTAGTATTTTTCAAATGGTAAATTGCAACCTTTCAGAGATTAAGAAAATCAATTTGGTAAGTTGCAAACAGCACTTAAAAGAAACTTGGCTCCGATGGCAGGTGTGATTCAAAGCTTTGCAGAGCATATCAGGAAAGGCCTACCTTGAGTTCTCCAGTCTGGAGGGAGTTCAGTCTTTAGGTCACTTCTTGTCACAGTCAGGTTTAGGCTTGAGGAAATTTAATATCCGTTTCAAGAACTCACTAATAGGGTGGTGACCAAATCTTTCCCTGCCCATCTACGGGTAAAAGAAGTTGCTTATAAACACTCATACTTAGCCCACACCCTTCTTCCCAACATAGGTGCAGGGAGACAAATGGGCTTAGAGTTTTTTCTAATGTGGGTTCTTTAAAATAAAAAAATAAAAAGAAAGGAAAAGCCTCCTATAGACAAGTATTTGAGAAACACTCTATACTGCAGTCCTCTCGGAGAGTCCCAGTGCACATAAGCCTATAAAAGAGTACAGTAAAGAAACTGGCTTAATTCTGTTTAACCTGCTATGTCCCACACACATTTGACCTTGGGACTCTTTATTAAACAACGTCTAATAACAGTTGCACTCCCCTAGACCCTTAGCCTGATAGCTACTCCCTTTGGCTCCACTTAACTCACTACATCTTAGCACTGGGATTGCAGCCACACACAGGCAGACTTTAATCTGCAGTGCATAGTAGGTTCTCAATGTTACCCTGATGGAGACAGGAAGTCAGGGTTGTCAAATTACCTGCTCTACAGTTTGACAACTTTTAACATCAGGGACCCAATCAGCATATTGTACTTCAGCTTTTATTTAAAGAAGGTTTTTCCACTCTAAGTTGACGTCTATAATTAGTATTTGTGGAATTACATTGAATTGAATCTAATTGTGGGTCAGCTGATCACTGTGGGTGAAGTCTGTTCATTGATTCTAAAATCATTTTATGTTCTTTTTCCTCTTTCTTCTCTTGGGTGCTGTGTTATGAAGCGTGACCCAAGCACCTGCCTGTGAGAACTGTGAACTCAAGCATTCAGGCACTTTCTTTTTTTCATATTCAAATCTGACACAAGCCCCGTTGGCCAGGGCACATGGACTCTCCCTGGAGTTCATTAAGGAACTGAATTTATATATTGTTGCAAAACAGTCAGCACTGTAGCCTGTCCGTTAGAAACAGGTGCCAAGAGAGGAAATGTTTAATATTTTCCATGTGGCATGGACTCTATCAGAGAGTGCTGCCAAGCTAACTGAGTCTGTTTATGCGGTTAAATCATAGCTCTAGGTTCTTCCTTGTGCCTGAGGAGTCTGTTCGCTAGCTTGCCTCTGGCTTCTCTTTAACTCCACATATTCCATATGGCCATGCTGCTGTGCCAGCTGCGACTTCTGGGTGAAAACCTAGTTCTGGTTCCCTCCGAGTCAGCTGGTTTGGCTCTTTGAAAGCTACTCTTTTCAATTAACCCTTCTTTGTCATTTCAGAAATCACTCCTGCTTTCTAGCAAGTGGGCTGGGCAGGGTTTTCCATGCTTGCTGACAGCAGCAGCTGTTTTCTGCCCCCAGTAAGAACCTAGGGGATAGACCCACCCCTCAGAGCCATCCTTGGCAGGAGACGTGAGGAAAAGCTCCCCCCGGGGCTGAGGAGAGGGGTGCCAGAGCTCAGGCTTCTACTCAGCCCGGCCTGTTGCCTCTCCTAATCCCCAGTTCCCACCTGCTCTTTGTTTGCATTTCTACTTTTTTCTTCTCTCATATTAAAACAGCTCCATTGAAATAATGCCAGATGTGAATGCTTTTTAATTGATGGTCTCTATTCATCAAGTTCTGCAGTTCACTGCAAAGCAAGGCTTGGCTCTCTGAAGGTTTCATTTGTTTATTTTACCAATAAGTATGGACTGTTACTATGTACCAGATGGTTCTAGGCTCTAGAGAAACAGTGACACAGTCCCTGCTTTGTGCTTAGGTGCTAGTGAGGGGAGGAGAGAATAACCAAAAGAATTGAAATCTATGTGTTAGTGATAAGTGCTCAGGGGAGAACAATAAATCCCTGAATGTGGGTTGAGATTCTAGAGGGGGTGGCCAAGGAAGGCCTCTCTGAGAAGATGACATGAGAGTAGGAGAGAGCTGTGTGGGGGAAGCACGTTCCAAGCCAAGGAAACAGGCTATGCCAAGGCCCTGAGACAGGATATGCCTGGCAAGGTCATTGTGGAGGGAGCTGTAGGACCACTGTGAAGGTTAAATGTATATGAGGTACCTGGCATACAGATAGCATTTAATAAACGATAGTTGTAATTATGATAGGCACTCACCAGATGTTTGCAGCTTGATTGATGTAAACAGGTGTATAGTTATCTGTCCCAGTACACTAAGTCTGTTCCTGGGTCTCAAAAGAATGTTTTATTACAGTCCTGCAGACCTCTAAATCTGACCACAGCATGCAGCCCATTGACCCATAGCTTTTTCCCTTCAGTAGAGTCATAAGGCCATTGCCCCGAAATAAAATAAATAATAAATAAACGTTGCTGAGTGGATTTCCTTTGCTACTACAGGGCACAAGTTCTGGAAGTGTGAGCCCCTGAGCAGCAGCAGCAGCACCTGGGAATTTGTTAGAAACGCCAACTCTCAAGCTGCACCCTGATTGGCTGAATCAGAAACTCTGGCATGGGGCTCTGCAGTCAGTGTTCTCCAAGCCCTCGGTCATTCTGACGCATGCTAACGCTTCAGAGCCACTGCCTGGAGTTCCTGTTCACAAAGTCTCCCAGGGCTGGGGAAGGCTTCACTAGTCACCTGGGTCATTTCCTTTGCTCTCCTTGGAACCACCTTATCAGAAAGACAGTTTGTGACTGTTGTTGCTATTTATGTTTCCTGACATGCCCTTGGGCTGGTTCTCTGGGACTGTTTCTCCCCAGATCACTAGAGATAGCCCATCCCACCTCCCTACACTGATGTCAATGCATTCTGAATGAACTGGGCTCTGGCGCCCACCCAGGGGACTTCCTCTGCCCTGCTTACTTCCTCCAGCACTTGGAAAAATGGCACAGACTACCTCGGAGAACTATTTTAAGTTTTGTTATTATGGAATTTTTAAAAAAACAAAACTTTTCAAAACCAAGATAAAACCGTGTCAGACTTTCAGACAGGACACAACATTATTTTTTCTCCCTGTCCCAGGAAGATGCTATCTTGCTATTTACTGTGAATCAGACAAAGCATGATGCTCCAGGAAGCAAGGCCACTTCCAGTAACTTTTCTGGCATTGCAGGCAACATGACCCAACTTTTCTGGAGGAAATGGTGTGGTTGACTTAGAGTAACTGCCCCATTGGTCCTCCATTGTAATGATGTGGGGTGGGTGGGCTGTGGGGAGAAGAGGAGGGAGGAGGTCTTTGAAAATCTGATTTTGTTGCCTCTGTTCGAACCCTCTGGTAACCTCTGTTGGCCTAAGCAATGGTTCTCAAAATTAATCCAGAACAGAATTCCCTGGGGCTCTTGTTTAAAATGGGGGCTCCTAAAACAAATGGTTCTAATGCAGGTAGTTCTTCCAATTTGGTGACCACTGGAAAGATATAGTTTAAATTTCTTCACTTTACACAAAGCAATTTTCTTTATGATGTGGGAGCTGCTACCTCTCAAAAACAATCTGCTACCATTCTCCTTTTGACATTTAGGATAACATTTATTCTTATTTCTTATAGTCTTTAATATATTTTATAATTTTTATAAATCATTGTTTTTGTTCTGTGTCTAATTGACTTAGAAATTTTATTAGGAATGTCTGCTAAATTTTATAAAAATATTTTTATTGATCTGATCATTAAAAAAACTCAGTTTGTTCATGTGATAGAGTATGTTGATAGAGTTCCCGATATTGTCTCACCTTTGACTTCCTAGAATAAAGCCTGCATGGTCAAGGATGGTGTTCTTTGGCTTTATTGCTAGTTTTCACGTAAAATAAAATTTGTTGCACATAAAATTTTTTAATTTTATTTTTTATTAAGGTAAATCGTTTTAAAGACTCAAATCGTTCCATAAAACTTACAATACAAAATAGTAGTCCTTGCATTGCCCTACCTACCCCTCAATTCTCACTCTCTAGAAGAAAAGCACTTACAACTTTTGTATCTGTGTCTATTGGTATTTGCTTTTCCATTTCTAAATGGCATGCTTACACAGCTACTTCTTGATATTTCAGTTTTTGATTATCATGCAGAGACTTCTGACTATTGCGTTATGGAATTTAGCTTTTTTTACCTATACAAACTCTACACACATACACACACATAAACACACACTCACAGGCATACTCACACATACAGACACACTCTTCCCCATGCCATGTAGCTGCATCACCATACTGGTTGATAAATATTCAGTTTCCATTATTATGACTATGTAAAAAATATTCTCAACTAAGTCATAAAATGAACTTTGATTAAATTACCTTCTTGTACAACTTTTAGTTTTTTCCAGTGTTAATAATTTTCTCACTTTCTTAATTTACCTATGTACCAATCACTAATTCATACCAAGATTGTTGGACAGAATTAAAATCTCATCTCAATATTTCCAAACATCAGATAGCCTATAAAATTCATCTTTTTCAAATAGATGTCCTATCTGGAGCCTTTTGTCCTGCTGCATTCAGAACTGATAATTCTATAGGCCTGCTGCACAGCTGTCTCCGTTTTTCATCATCTCAGGGATTTCCTTCCTCTTCCTCCTGGGGTCCTTATCTTCTTTCTTGATGAACTCTCACATTTTGATGAAGCACATCCTTCAATAGCTTTCTGAGAAAGTGTACATGGAAGTTAAGTTTTTTGAGATACAGGAAAAAATTTTTATTCTGCCTTCAGAGTTGATGGTCTGTTTAGCTGGGTGTAAAATTCTAAACTGGAAATAAATTTTCTCTGGGAATTCAGAAGGCATATAGAAAAATTTGCCATTCTCATTCATGATCCTCCATATATGGTTTGATCTTTCACTGTTTTGTTCCCAGTGCTTTGCAATTTCGTAATGACGTGCTTTGCCAGGAATTGTTTTATCCTTTGTGCTTAGCTCTGAGTAGACTCTCTAAATCAGTTCTGGGAAATCTCTTGATAAATTATTCCTTCTGTTTTCTCTGTTCTTCCTTTCTGCAATTCCTTATCATTCAAATATTGGACTTCCTCAACTGATCTTTGAACTTTGTTTCTCTCTCTGTCTCTCTTTCTCTGGTTTTATATTCTTGGAGATTTCATCAACTTTGTCTTCCAGGTAAGGTTACTAGATAAAATACCCAGATAAATTTTAATTTCAAACAAGAATTGCATGGGACATACTTATACTAAAAAATAATTTGTTTATCTGAAATTCAAATTAGACTGGGAGTCCTGTATTTTTATTTGCTAAATTTGACAACACTTGTTTCAACTTTTCTCTTGAATTGTTCCTTTCTGCTATCCTAATTTTTATCTCCAAGATCTCTTTGAATTGTTCTCTAAATGTTCCTTTTTAATCACTTCCCTTGTTTCTTGAATACAATGTCTTATCTTTTCTCTCTGGAAGCGTTGAGGGATTTTTAAGTTTTCTTTTGCTGCATATACTTTTTCTTTCTCTTTCTCCCAAATTACTTTGGTATTTTTTTCTTCTCTTTTCTTTTTTCTCTCTGCCTTTCATGTTGGACTTTCTCACATCTGGTGATCCTTGGTTGTCTGCTCATATTTAAGAGTAATACACTAAATGGTAGTTTAGGGGTTTAGTGGGTATGGATGGAATCTGTTGATTGGTGGGCTTCCCTGTAGCACTGTTTCATTGGGGGTTTCCACCTATCAGTATCTTTAGGTCTTCTCTGCTGAGCTGGTCAGATCCCTAGAGAAGAAACCTCTAATTCCTTTCCTGGGAGAAATAAGCATGGTTGCTAGCATTCTTAGAGGTGAGGCAACAGAAGAAGACCAGGCCCAGGGGTTCCACATTTTTGTAACTAATATTCCTCCTAATTCCCATTTTCAGTGTGGTATCCTTGCCTCAGTGTGCCTGGTGTCCTTGAGTCCAGAAACCTTCCAGTTCAACCTCTCAGAAAGCCTTCTGCCAGGAGGCAGTAGAGGACCACTCATCTGTGTAAGACAAGGGAGGTGACCTGGGAGCCTGTTTCTTATATATTTAATCTGTTTATTTTTTTCTAAAAACAAGACACTATTATCCTCACCAATATATATTGGTTTCCCACAGCCATGCTTTAGCTCCCTCCTGATTCTCCCTCCACTAAGAAGAAGATGAGAGTTTAAGAATAATTTTACTTTCTCTCCTCCTTTCCTTGGAAGTTTGGAAGCTTATTTACTTCCCCCTCTCTTTCCACCCACCAACAGTTGCTCCTTTTTCATTTAAGCTCCTGTCACTGCCCTGCTCCACTCAGACACTCCTCTCACAGCTTCATTTTGCTGGGCATGTGTTTTGCTTTTTCTAACTCATCATCTTCTTTCTGGCTGCTGGCCCCTTTTAAATGGTATGGTGTTTCTCTGTGTAGTCTCCTTAGGTCTCAGGGTATGGTGGTTTATGTGTCCTAAATAGCAGAAGTCCCACAGATGGCTGAAGGTAAAGAAATCTCAGTGCCTGAAGGCTGAATTATAGAAGGTGCCAGTACTCTGTTAGGTACCTGCAGGATACCCGTTCCCTCCAGACTTCTAGGACTGCCCCAGCCGAAGGGTAGAGAACTTAGTCCCCATCAGCTTTTCCTTAGCCGCTTGGGGTAGGAAAACCCAGCACAGTCACACTGTCACACTGAGCCTGTGTTGCTTCTAGCCCTGACAGGTCAACTCTTCCCAGGATTTTCTGCCTTCCATCTTCACTCCTGGCCTTTGGCATTACTATTCTCTGGGCACTTGCCCAGACCAGTGGAAGAAAGAACCTCACAATTCTCTCAGCTTGGAACACACTGTAGTCCAAGGCCTCTAATTGCACCTAGCCACCCATAGGAGTTAGCAGCTGTTTGGTTCTGAAAAGGAAGAAATTTGGGGTTTGAGGGTGGGAAAGATGGAAATTGTATCCAGGTTGTCATATTCCCAGGACCCACTTTTGGTCCCCCTAAATTATTTCCATAGCCATTAATCACACAGGGGAGCCCAGATTAAAAGAGCAGAGTTGGAATGAAGCTATCATCCTGGTGCAACATGTGAATACAAGCTCATCCCACTGCTGAACCTCAGGCTGGTCCACCTGGGAGACAAATGCCAACTGCCGTGGTCCTACACTATGATTTTATTACCACTGCGTGCAGAGATAAGAGAGAATTACTGCACTTGCACTATGAAAAAAAGCAATCAAAATGGCTCAGAGTGAAAAATGTAAGTCTTTCCTAACCCTGCTTTATCTGATGAGATATCCACCTGCAGTGAGGAATCACTGCCAGTCTCCCCTCAGAAAGTTTAAAGATCAGGCTGGTTCTGGAAAGGAAGATTGAGTGGGCATATTATTAACCTAAATGGAATTAGGTTTCTGTTTCAATAAAGATTCCCATTAAAACTGAAAGCAATACAGCTACAGCAGTGCAGCTATAACCACCCACTGCCTGTAGGAAGATGTGCTTAAATTACACCTGACTGTACACACCATTATCACTTTGCAAAAGGCAGTAACTTGAGGTGGACCTCTGTGGTCACAGTGTCCTTCAGGTGATGGCCTCAAAGCAATCCTAGCTTGAATGCAATCAATACCAGGAACATACATTACTCATGTATCAGCACATGACAAGAGACCTACAATAATTAATCAACTAATTACGACAGGCTTCTTTCATCACATAATATGTGACTTATTGACTATTTTGTATTTTTGTATTTAGTTACCATGGAAAGGGTATAACAACCATATTTCATTCAAACTGTGCCTATCTAGAAAGGTAAATAGGCACCTTTGTCTGTTTTGGGCCGGCATCACCAGGGCAAGCAGCAATTGAAGAGTCTTTGCCTGTGTCCAGTCTGATGAAAATTTCAATTTTTCTCTTTGAGATGACTTTGGTAGGAAGTCACACACAGGCAGCCTGGGGGCTGCATCCAATTCTCAGATGTGTTTTGTATGAGCAGCAGGTTTTTTTCATTGTTGTTGTTTTTTAATGAATTCACCATCAGCCTTTAGAATTAGAAAATTAACAGAAACGTCTGGTCACCCTGGACCGTGACAACTGGCAGGATTGAGTGCAGATTGCCCCTGTTTTGATGGGGCAAGTGTTCTCTCATTGGCCCCAAACCCAACACTTTCTTGTTTTACATCCTACATCATCTCTCATTTTCATCACCTGCCTGCCTTTCCCTCTGACTTAGGAGTGCAATCCAGTAGGAAGAGTCACCAGAAGGCCACAGTTCTTGTCCCCACTGCATTGGGAAATTGGGCACCAAACATAATTTTAAGTCTTTATTACATTTAAGGGACCAGGGAACAAGGAGGTGAAGAGGTTTGCCTGAAGCCATTAGTTCATGGTTCTTTCTCGTGCACCTGTGATAAAGACCCTAAAAGCAGAAGGCAAGGCAGGCACAAGGAGCTGAAGGGGCGGGTGGCAGGAGGCCAATCAGGCAGGCATCCTTGGTTACTAGATGTGCCTAAAGGACAATTCCAATTCTCTTCCTGTTTCCTCAGAGAAAGTAGGTCAACCGTACCACTTCCTATTTCCTCCACTCATGTTATTTTGGATCCAGACAAAAAATGTTCTAAAAATCCCTCAGAGCTTCCATCCTGACTTGGCTTAGAGAAACTCTGTCCAGATCAGAGTGCCAAGGGGAGTGACACATCCTGGGCACCACTCATTTAGTTGGGAAATGTTCCTGATAAATTCAGAGATACCACAAAGCCCCAGCACCTTCCTGTTGATTTGAATCTGCTCAACCCCCAGCAGATGAAAACAACATCAACAGATTTAGTGGACATAGGAGTCACCTGGGGATCTTGTTAAAATATGAATTCTGATTCAGAAGGTCTCAGGAGGGGCCTGAGACTCTGCATTTCTAACAAACTCCCAGGTGAGGTAAATGATGCTGGCCCAAGAACCACAATTTCAGTAGAAACGAGCTCTGGAAAACTCCTCTATCACTGCTCAAGGCATGGCTTGCTCTTCTTTCTGGGGATCTTGCCGGTTTTTTCCACCTTAGTCTTCTTTTTTCCTATCCTTTCCCTTTCTCCATCCATCCATCTTCTTGGCCAACTCATAATTCCTATCAGGTATCCCTGCCAACTCTCAACCCTCTTCAATTCAAGGATAAAGAAATGCCTGCCCTTTTCCCCCTCAGACATCATCTCCTTTCCTCCTCTCCTCAGTAGTGCCAGAAAAATGAAGTTCACCAATTATTGACAATTGTGTGCCAAGCACGGTCCCAAGTGTGTTAGCTATATTATTTGTCACAACAGCCCTACAAAGCACATCTTATTATTGTCACTTGAGAAATGAGAAAATTGAAACTTGAGTAGTTAAAAAACCTTTGTTCTCAATTAGGAAGTATTGAGCTGAGATGAGAATTGAGATCTGTCCAATGCCAAAGTCTACAGTCTTTATACTACCTTATGCTCACGTAAGGTAAAATGGTCTAGAAGTCAGCTGGTAGGAATGGACTGATAAAAAGGCAATGGAATGCCCCAAGCATCACTCCAGTTATGCATCCTGTACAGTTCTCTGAACCATTCTTAAGCAGATACCCTATGGTACAGCTTAACATATTGATAGTAGCTGTTTTAGGAAGGCCAGATTAGCTGGAGGAAGGGGATTGAAAGCCGAACTTGCCAAAATGCCTATATTTTCAATGTAACTCTTTAAATAGGCCCATAACTATACATACACATAGATCCTATTACCAAAGATGCCTACCATTAGCCAATTCCTCAACCACATGGAGTCTGAAAGACAGTGCCATGTCTTCTATCAGTGCACATAGGGTCCTCCTTGGATGGGTAGCCAGTTCCCTTCTCTCTTCCTAGTTTTCCTTCCTTGACCCCTCCTCTAGTATCCTGTCGGTCTGTTATTATTCTCTACCCCGTTCTCAAGATCCTACCTAAGTGTCTTGGCTTCCACCTGGAAGCCTGTACCTCATCTGAAAACCTTTGTAGCTTTCAGATTCCTCAAACTGCCGCACCTACAAGACAAACAGATCTTGCTTATGTTGGCTATCTTCGTCCACTGACTTTTATTAGGTATACCAAAAAAAAAAAAAAAAAAAAAAAAGAATCACCTTTAATTCTTCCCAAAGATCCCATAAGGTATGTGGGAAGGAGGAAAGACAAGAGACTGGGATGAGGAAAATTCTATCTTGACACAAAAATATTAAAAACGTCTATATTCACTAGAACGGGAAGAGTCAGAATTTTAAAACACGGAATGGACAGGGAAATTAGGGGCAATATGGTGTAGGGGAAGCTCTGGCCCAGGAGTCATGAGATTTGGGTTCTAAACCCATCTTTGCCCTTAACCAGCTATGCAACCTTGGCTAAGCTGTATCATTTTTCTCGACACCAGTTTCTTCATCTTTAAAGTAATGGAACTGGATTGAATGATTACTAAGATTCCTTTGATCTCTACTTTTCCGTGTCTTCCTTAGCAACTAAAATAAAATGAACCAGAAAGTTTTTGTGAAATAATGCCACATCTAACCAGCAATTTAGACACAAATTAGGTTGAGTCAATGCTTTAAAAACAGGAAGGTAAAGAAACAGTGATGAAAAATGACAAATGAATAATAAGAAAAGACTAAAAAATTAAAGACAAAAAGTGCTGATCATATAGTTTTTCTTTTTAAAAAGATTTTAAATTCTCTATCAAGTGGCCACCTACTATCCATAATTATGTTCCTTGCAAAATATGTAATTGGAGCAAGACATGTTCTATTCTGTAGCATATTATCATTTTAAAAATTGTTTTCCAATAATTATATTGAATTATAAAGTCAACCACCAACGTTTTTATTCTAAACAATGGTAGGTAGATCAGAAATAAAATTAAGTCAACATGAATAATTTCCTTCCTGGCAGGTTATGGAATTTAACATACATGCTATTTTCCATCTTTGAAGTTAACATGTAATTATGTTTGCTTTATGCAAACTCATCTGCCCCCAAATGTTTCGAACTGAAAAAGAGAAAAAACAAAGACTGGCTGTAGCTCTCTCTCCCTCCATGCCCTTACCAGGCGGAAGAGACCATTGCTAGTACATACCCACCACTGGACTCTGAATGTATGTTTGTGGGAAGGTCAACCACCCAGTAACATAAGGGCAAAGATAATATCTCTCTGTGTTTAAGGGTCACCTGGATCAGTAAAAACATATCGATCAGTCTGCATGGACACCACCTGCCTCAGTCCCATCTGCATCTGGCCCTTAGAAACCTGGTCTCTTCTAAAAGGTCATCACTGATCTTCTGAGAATCACCCTTCATCAGCCCAAACCATTTATGCCTCAGCCACTCTACTGAGGGGAAGCTTAGGCCAGGAAGAACATTTTCTGTGATGATGCGTTGGTTTAAAATTCATCTCATTATCTTCCTTTGGTAACCCCATCCTGGCCTCAGGTACCAAAAGGTTCATTGCCAAAAAATCACAATTGAAAGCAATATTTTGATTCTTTGTCCTCGACTCCTCAGTCTGACTTTCATTTACCATTGACAGAATTCTTTATTCAGCAGCAGTTATTACCCTGGAAAACCCAAGTTCCACCATTTTGTGTCCACCATGTTTTGAGATGATGGAAATGAAAGGCACCAAGAAATCTGGGATGTCAGAATCCCAAATCTAATTATTGCCACCCTCCACTAGCCACTAGAACATATTTACTTTTTATATTTATCAAGAACAATTGTAAAATATGGCCGAAGTTGTGGGTTGTAAACTGACCTAAGTCAATTTGACCATTCAGTTATTATTGGTTCCTGTGGTAAACACCTGGGGTAAGGGGAGGATGGAGCCTCTTATATCCCTTTCCTGTACCACCTCACCCACAGGCAGTTTGTTATGATGAAAGCTAATCTTAGGCCAATTTCTGCCACACACAGAAACCTTCATTAACAAGCAAGCACCAAAACCGTTACTGAATCCTTCCTTTAATCTTGGTCAAGTCCCACGCTCAGATACTAACAAGTATTCTAACATGAGAAGGAGGCAGATACCCCAATATTCTGACACCAACCCAGTTGGGCTTCTGGCAGGAGCAGGCAGCAGAGCCTCCCATACAGCAGAAGGAGGCAGGGCCAGATGGATTTCTGGACCTAGGGCAGTGCCGCAATGGGTAAGGCTCATAGGTTTCCCGGAAACGTACACTATTCTCATGCAAGGATAGCAGGACCTAGTATAGTCTTCTAACAAAATTCATAGATTAAAGACTATTTAGCTAATAAAAAAGTCTTGCTTACATCACTTATGCTAACTGACACACACCCTCTGGAATAGCTTTCCATAACAATATTTATAATACTTACATAACCACTTCTAGATCATGGTTTCCTAATTAGTTTCCTTCCTATCCTACCCATGACCTCTAGAGTGAAGACTGGAGTTAACTTACACATATGTGCATCATTGTGTATACAATGAATTATTATATTTAGAGGATGTGACTTTTATTTTGATGTCTCCTCTGTTGATAATTACAGAGAAATGTGAAATGAAAGCTTTTTTTTTATATTCAAGCAGCCTCTCAAATCTACCCTCTCTAGTTTTCCTTTAGATACTCACCATGTCACCACCATCCCATTCCTTCATTTCTGACTGGTCTGGTTGTCCAAATCTAATTATTTGCCCTCACTAAGAATTACACAGTGAATGTATCTCCTTTTATTCTCTGTAATTCTTTATATTCCTGTGTTTCTTTTATGATTTCTTGTTTTGTTTTGTTTTATTTTTTAGATTCCACATATAAGTGAGACCATATGGTATTTGTCTTTCTCTGTCCGACTTATTTCACTTAGCATAATACCTTCCAGGTCCATCCATGTTGTCACATAGAATGAATTATTTTAAAATTGCAAAGAGATAACTTTTTCGCATATGCTACCTGCAAATTTGACATCTAAAACCCCTCGACCACTCCCATCCATCATATTGCTAAAGAAATTATGGAAATTTACAAATAAAATAATACTATTCTTTTGGAATTTGCATTCCAGCTCCATGTCCAGCCATTACAGAAAATATATTTGAATAGAGTACAGAGAAAAGAAGGCATGTGAAAACAAGGTGGGAAAAGAAATGGCCTGGAGACCTAGGAAGTTGTTTCAGCTTAATAACTTGTCTTAGCAATGCAGTTTGCCAAAAAGGACTGTGAGGTGGGACAGGAGAAAGGATGGGGGAAAGATGGGGAGGGGCATTCTTCTCCACATGCAACCTCTCTATAAAAGGCGTCTGTGCCGCTGCCTCTTTGTGGAAGGGGGATCCCCTTTCTGGGCTTTGCAAGGCAGACACCAAGCTTATTAACAGTGGCTCATGGAGCCGTTACTCAGGTAAAAAAGAGAGTGAAAGGGGCCATTGAGCAGACACTTCCTTCACCTGTTCATCAAAGGAACAAACCGAGTTCTTTACCAGAATCATTTACCTTTGCAGACAACTCAGACCATTGTTCTCTGGGGCAGGACAATGACTCACTTGATCAGTAAGCTGCTGCTTTATCAGTTACAGTAACTAATGCCTCACCACCCCCTTCTACTCACCACTGACATTTGCTTTGGACAAGTTAATAGATTAAAAGAGCAGCAGCATTTTACTTGGCAAAATGTTCAGGAACAATTTCCGTGCTATTCCCCACCATTTTACTTATCAGTTATCAGTGCTGAGCTTCTATCAATGAGAGGGAACTAATGGAGCAGGAAGAACAATGGACCAGACCTGGGTTGTTCTTGTTCCAGCTGTACCACTTACTAATGTGTGTCAGCCTGGTCCTTTCTCTGAATTGAGACCAGATGACCTCTAAGGTCTCTTCGGGCGACAGCATTCATTCCTTCAACAATTATTTATTGAGCACCTCCTATATGTGAAACACTGTTCTAGGCTGTATCTAACGGATACAATAGTGAACAAAAAAGACACAGTTTCTTAACCTAATGGAACTCACATTCTAGTGGGAGATGAGAAATAATAAATAAGAAAATAAATACACCATATGTCACATTATGTGATAACTGTTATGGAGCACAACGAAATAGAGTAAGGGGGGATAGAGTGCTGTATAATGTTGAGTGGGAAAGGAAGGCCTCACTAGTAAGTGGGGGGAGGGAGGACATTTAAGCAAAGACCAGAAGGAGTAGAGGGAGTAAAGCATATGTTTATTGGGGTGAGGAGTGGTCTAGTAGAGGGAAAAGAAAGTAGAGGTAGGAATGTGCTCGGCATGCTCAAAGGGCAGCAAGGCAGCCAATGTGATTGGAGCTGAGTGAACAAGGGGGAAAGGTGATGGTGGGCAGGAAGGTTGGGGTTAGGGCTTGTGGGCATGTCTGGTCTTTGGTCTGTACTCTAGGAAACTTGGGCAACCACTGGGAGAGTTTTGACCTGAGAAGTGCTACTGTTTCCCTGAAAATAAGATGGGGTCTTATATTAATTTTTGCTCCAAAAGACGCATTAGGGCTTATGTTCAGGGGATGTCATCCTGAAAAATCATGCCAGGGCTTACTTTCTGGTTAGGCCTTATTTTCAGGAAAACACGGTATATTCTGACTTGTATTGGAACAGGACCCCTCTAGTTGCTGATCACAGGAGGTGAAGTCTAGGAACAGGCCAGAGATAATGGTGGCTTGGACAAGGTTGATAACTGTAGAGGTGGTAAAAAGTGCTCGGGTCCTGGACGTATCTGGAGGACAGAACCAACAGCGTTATAAGAGAAAGAAGGGAGTCAAAGACAGCTCCAGGATTTTGGCAATTGGAAGAATGCAGGATTTTCACGATTTGTTACTGGTGGTACAAAGGAGTGGAATTAAGTTTGGCTTGGGACATGTTAAGGACAAGACGCCTATTAGCTGTCCAAGAGATGTTAAATAGCCTGTTGTATATGTAAGTCTGAAATGCAGAAGAGGTTTAGGATAGAGATATATGGTAGGCTCAGACAGCGTCTTGGTAATATCTGTCTGGCACATCCTGGAGGTCCCCTTCAGCGTGGTAGATAATTCCCATACCTGCTGTGGCAGATAGACTCCTACAGCAGCCCACATAATTCTTGCCCCTTGTTGTTCTCACTCTTGTGGGTTGCCCTTCCCTGTAAGTGTGGGGACTGGTGACTTGAAGAGAATAGAAGCAGGATATATGTGGAATTAAGTTTGGCTTGGGACAAACTTGAAGAGAATAGAAGCAGGATATATGTGATTAAGTACACGTGATTATGTGACTAAGTTTCATAAAACTGCAATACGCATCTTGCAAGAGTCTTTCTTTCCCTCTGAGGAAGTCAGTGGCCATGTTGGACAATCCCAAGTAGCAAAGAATGGTGGGTATCCTCTAGGAGATGAGGGTTGCCTCGGGCCAACAGCCAACCAAAAACTGAAGCTCTCAGTTCTACAACCACAAGAATTATGTGCTGCTAACAACCATGTGAGTGGAGAGATGGATTCTAAAGCTCTCCCTGGTCCTAGGACTGTTCTGGGCTTCTGCATGGAGCGGTGCAGAGGGGCTAGGCAGTTACTGTCCCCAGGAGCAGTCTTCAGCCAGTGAGTCATAGGAGTTGGTGGACAAATACCCAGCTTCCTTTGCCCCTGGTGGGACAAATCTGAAGTGTGGAGGAAAGACCCAAGGACAAACAGACCAAAGGAACCGAGGAGACAGTGGTCAGATAGAGACGCACACTTGAATGGACACTTGATTGTGACAAATGTGCCCTCAAGGAGCAGGAAAAAAGTGGCCATGTCATACACGGTGTTAAGTCGGTGAGACAGTCCTATGGGAAAAAGTGGAACTTGACCCCGTATTACTCTATACACAAAAATTAATTCCAGATCTGGATTTGAAAAGTAATCCAAAAATATTCTAGAGGATAACATAGGAGAATAACTTTACATCCTTGGGGGTAGGCAAAGATTTCTTAATCAAGAATTGTAAAGCACTGACTGTAAGAAAAAGATTGACCATTTGGACAACCTAAAACTAGGAATGCCTGTTCATCGAAAGATAACCATTAAGAGAACATGCCACAGAGATGCAGAAATTATTTGTGACACATATAACAATAAGCTTGTATCCAAGCTATATAGAGACCTACAAATCAGTAAGTAAAAACTGACAACACAATAGAAAAATGGGCAAAATACTTGAATAAGCACTTCACAAAGAGGAAATTCAAATGGCTGAAAATATATGAAAAGGGGCTTAATCTCATTAGTCCTCAGGGCGGTACAAATGAGATGTCACTATATACCTATCAAAAGACTAAAATTTGAAAAGATGTAAAATACTGAATGTTAGCGAGGATGTAGAACAACGGATATAACTATTTCAGAAAACTGGTGATATCTGCTAAAGATGAACAGACACATACACCGTGATATAGCAGTTTCACTCCAAGGTATAAACCCAAGAGCAATGCATGCATTTGGTCACTAAAAGACATGTCCTTAGAAGGGTTATTTTCAACAGCAGAAAATGGAAACAGTACACATGTCTACCAGCAGCAGATGGATAAAGTTGTTCTAGTCACACAGTGGAACATTACTCAGCACCGGAAAGGAACAAACGTCCACGGTGCACGGCTGATGTGTCCCGCAAGGGCAACACTGGGGGAAAGGACGGGGAGCAAAACAGAGCTTCAAATTGAAGATATTTTCTTCATTTTATATAAAACTATGTCTGAAACAAAAGTGAAAACTTGCCAACATTTGTCACTTCTGGGAAATGGGAACACAGCTGCTTGTTACATTAGTCTTCGTACTTTCTAGAATTTCAAAAACATGTACCCTCCTCCAAAAACCAAAAGAAGCCAATGCATGGTACATGAGCAGAGGCGCTGAGGACGCCCTCACGAAAGCCTACTTTTGCTTATGTTTTATATCACACAACTTAATGCCTAATTACTGATTATTTTGCCTCATTTGTGAATTGCTTCACACGTGTTATTTTTGCAGCTCAAACTACACTGTAAATGCATGTCACAGACCGAGTTACACTTCTCCAATATTCCCCTGTGGTTCTCTCTATAGTGAAAGGCACATCTTGAACTAATCAAATACTTGAGTGATTTATGAATTGATTGGCAGAAGTAAATTTGATCATCTCAACCAAGACATGTATTTAACTTTCCATGCCACAGTTCCCCATTTGTGTGAACTCTTTCCTGTGTGCTTTTATATCCATCCCTATATTTCCCTAAGGCTTTGCTATGACAGGCATCCAAAAATATTTACTGAACAAATAAATTAATTTTAGGAGGATTCACACACAAACTCAGATATTTTCCCCATCTGGTAGATACAAAACATTCTAAGCTACATCTCTTCCACTGGCTGCTGAGCCTGGCAAAATGCCACTATCTCCATAGAAATAACACTTTAAAGCATGATTAGTCATTTACATTTTAGCATGAACACAGGCACTGAAACTAAGTTCTGATAGGAATAATTTTTTAGCCGTTGGAGTCTGACAGAGGACAATGATGGGGGACCAGAAAGGGAACTTTAAGGCATCAAAGAATAAAAATAGCTCCTTTGTAATTTTGCCTAAAGCTCCAGAATGTTGGTAAGCAAAACAATAAACAACTGAATTGACTGTCATTGTTTGTATGATTTCACAGCATTGATCTGAACAGCAGCCAGTCAACCATCACTAAAACTCTTTCCCATCTGCAGAGTTGATGGGGTTTCTATATGCAAAGTGTTGACTCTCGGAATGTTTATTCTGCGCCTACATCACCTGCTGTAATGGTGAGTGGCCTTTTCCCTTCCCTAGTCAGCCTTTTCAGGGCCAGGACTGGGAGCTACCAGGCAGAAAGAAAGCAGAACCAAAGAGCCCTTGAGGTTGTAAGTTGAGCCTCTGTCAAATCCCTGGAGAAGCTTGCATAGGAGGTTGTGGCGATATCGCAAGCATTTGCCACCCCCTGACCACCTCCACCCATGGCTGTCTCCTGGCAGCAGCTGCCGCTCAGCCCCTGGGCCCTGGATGCAGACACTGTCTGGATGATGCAGGACTTTTAAGGGCCTGGAGAAGTAAGGGCCTGTCTTGACATAAGACTCTTCACCAATTTGGATCAAGGAACATGAAAATCACAGGATCCTCACAATTGGTATGTATTTGGGGACCTCACGAATAAACAAGATACCTCAAAGAACATGGATTCTGTGGCACCTCTCACACTTTAAAGGACTCAGGGACATAAATACCAGTTGCCTTCTTTGTTAATCAAGAGTGAATTGTCCATATTCCTGCCAAAAATTGCTTAACTTGCATCTAATCATGAGGAAACAATCAGGCAAATCAAAATGGAAGGATAGTCTACAAAACAATTGAATTCCTTTAAAATGTCATTGTTATACAAGATAATAATAACAACAACAACAAGGCTGGGTAACTGTTCTAGATTAAAGAAGAGAGATGTGACAACTAAATGTCATGTGTAATTGGCTGGATCCTGGCTCAGGAGAAAAAAACGTACGGAGGACATTATCGGGATGATTGTTGGAAATTCGAACTTGAGCTGTATATTAATAGCATTTCATCGATGCTAACCTGTCTGAGTTAGCATTGTACTGACTACCATTGCTATGTAGGACTGTATGACGTATGGCTCTCTTAGGAGATACACCCTGAAGAAAGTGGGGAGGTCTATAACTTATTCTCAACCTCTCTGGACCTGTTTCCTCATCTACAGAGTAGGGAATATAATACCTACTTCATAGGGTTGGCGAGGATTAAATGTGAGAAAGGTGTGTGTAAGTGAGTGGCGTACATCACCATTTTGGGGGCCTTGCTATTGACAAGTGGGGGACAAGCAGAAAGAGCTTCCTTTTCAGGCTCTTATTTTGTGTTTTGCCTTTTCCAGGGCTTCTAGGGTCCCCCCTATTTTTCTAGCTGGAGTTTGGCATTTGAAAATATGTAGGGCTGGACTCTGGAGTTGGCCTGTGGGGACCTGAATTCCTATACCGTCTATGTGAAAGGGGATGTTGCTTTTAGCTCTAAGGAACACCTCTTTCTTCTTGCCCCCCTGAAGTGAGAGTTCCTATTTTTTTCTTTGCATCGTATCCTCCTGCTTCTACTTTTATAATCCTAAACACTGAACTTTTGTTCAATTATAACTGATTTTGCTCTGGGGAAATAAGACCTTTGAGCCTACAACTCAGATGAAGGAAAACTAGAACATTTGTGGACTTTGCTAATTAATGTCACAAAAGGTAACCATACCTGCCACGTCACTTACCTCAGGGTCACGCTCAGAGGAAAAGTCAAGTCAGCAAGCATTTGAGAGCATCTCTGGGGTAAATAGGACTGTGCTAGAACTACTGGGTACAAGGAAATAGATACCAAATTGTCTGCTGTCAAAGAGCTTACAGGAAGAGGAGATCTCATGCACACAAACAATAAAACACGAAGCTCATTCATGGGGAGAGCAAATATTTTCAACTACTGAGTCAACTAGAACCATTTCCCAAAATGATTGGCACAACAATATGAGTTTTGATGGAAAAAAGGCTCATAGAGAATGCTAGTGTCGTCATTCTCTGCCAATTTTGTGCCATGGACCCTTTGGCAATCTGGTTAAGCCTGTGGACCCCTCTCAGAATAATATTTTTAAATGCAGAAAAATTCAATAGATATGATTATGTATCAATATTGAAATATTTTTAAAACAAAAATGAATGTGTGCTTCTCAGTTAATGCATTGAATAACAAGATCAAGTACTGGTCTAATAAACACCCACATTTTGAAGTAGTGAGAGTATTAATGATACCTAAGATCAGACCTGATGTAGCCATATAGTCACTGTCCACACTGCCTAAGGGGCCCTGGAAATGTTTTGATTTTTTTTTTGAAGTCCAAAGAAAACATGAATTTTAAGTTGAGGAAAAGGTGTATATATATATATATATATATATATATATATATATATATATACTGAATGAATCTATATATATATATATATATATATATATATATATATATATATATATATAGATGCAGTAGCAAAACATAATTTTCATAGAGCAAGCTACCCACAAAGGCAAAGGTTCTAGCACCCGTGAAAATCATAATGCAGCCCTATTCAAGACACCTGCAACAACCAAAATGTGATATGAAAATATCCATGATACCTATTAGGACCAAGTCACAGGTTCTGCTAATATTGCTAAGGCCTGCTGCCTACATTCATAATTGAAGGAAACATTACATTGAGTAGAAGAGAGCTGGAGCCTGGAACAGGTCTGAAGTCCTGTTTGCCAGGGAGAAGGGGGGCATGGATATGGGGAGGCCACTAGTATGGTCAGCTATGGAAGGGCGGGGTTCACATTTGAATCTTGACATATTTGGGCTGGTGGAGAAGGAGGGAGGTGGTTGGCGAAAGCTGTATAAACAAGAACATAAAACAGAATCAAGAGTAGAAATGCATTCTACTTTTGCATTCGTTAGCGTGCAAAGAATGCAACCCAATAGAATGCAAAGATAGAAACAAGCACAGTGTCTGGTGTTTAGGTGGATCAGTAAGACCATGGGCTGGGCTAGATTACAGGACAGAAGTTCACAGAAGTGAGAGACAACTTTGAAGAGAGCTTATGGAGAGCCTTGAAGTCCAAAGAAAGTTCTATCCTAATCCAACGGCTGGTAGATGGCCACTGTGAGTACCTTAGCAGCAGAACGGTGAATAGAGAGCAATACTTTAAGAAAAGCCAATCTGAACTGAGCCAGCAATTTTCATGTTTTACAAAGTTCAAATCCTATTTTAATTTTATTTCTCTTTTTGGCAAGGCTGGAGCACAGAATCTGGAGATGAAGCAATTTCTCTTTAAATGTATTAATGCCAAGTGAGGCGGGCCTGCCAGAGAATGCGACTTGCAATATAGGAGCAACGAGCACATGCATTCTAGATTGTTCCGGTGGAATGTGGAGTCTACTTGAAATTTGCTAAAGCAATGCCAAGTTTTTTTCCCTTTCAGTGCATTTCAGTTTCCTATGGCCTAGAAAAATAGTTTTTCAACCATCACTGCAGAACCAGCAGGAAATAAGTCTCATTCTTCCCATTCCTCTCACTTTCCTGCTTTCCCACAATTTGCCTGCAGCAGGATCCTTTGCCCTCTGAGCAGCCCAGAGAGAGCTTAGGTACAAGTTGGGCAGTGCTGTCCTATGCCTCCTCTGAGGGCAGGAGCCACCTCCCTCCTCAGCCTTGGCTTAGTAGCCCACCTGGGACTTAGTTCACAGTTGAATTCAGCACATCCTGAGACCCTCTGAGGTGGGGGCTGCCAGGGCAAAAACAGTTTGCCCAAGCAATTTGCTCCACAGAGCAGACTAATTGCATACTGGCAAAATCTATACACTTAGTAATTATCTAGACTTGGGGGAAAGTACCAGTAAATCAATTGCCACATAAAATAGAATTTAAAAAATAGAGCACAGAGAGAAGCAATCTGGGAGTTTTCCTCCAGCTATTCTAAACCAGTATTTGCTTACACTGACCCTCCAATCTGTATCTTCTGCCCCAATATGGCTTGTCAGCTCCAGACCCATATTTCAGCCTGACCTTCAGGGGCTCCTCCTTGCACTCTGTAAACCGTGTAGCACGGGGGTACGAGCCCTTTGTGAGCCAGCCCCACTGAAATTCCCTACTCACACTCCACACACCAGCCATACACGGCAAATCCCTTGCAGTTTCCCGAAAGCCCCATGTTCTCTTAGGCCTCTGTGCCTTGACTCATGCTGTTCCTCCTACCCGGATGCCTTCTGCTCAGCCTTCCAGAACACAGCACGTGGACCATCACTTGATGATATTTCTGAGCGCAACATTTGGTGAGATGCTTGTCTACACCTTGTCATAGTCCCCATGGCTCTGTCTGACCACTATACTTAACTGTTTTCCCACCTTTTCCACACTAGGTTTCGTGAGGATCTGTGCCTCTTATTCTTGTACCTCCAGCTCAGGTCCTTGTTATCTCTTCCAGGGACTTGTGCAGGCACCTTCATAACAGGCCTTCCTGCTTCCAGTAAACCTCTCCTATCCCACTTCTCCCTCTTCCCCACCTCCCGAGTTATAGCTCTAAAACATGTAATTCCTCCTTTTTTTCTTTAAAAAACTTCTATTGCTCCTCTTCGCCCCAACTCTGTGGCCCCCAAGTATTCAAGACCCTTGCCAACAGGACCCCAAATTTCTCCTCCATGTTCTTCTTCTACCATTTTGAGCCATATAGCCCACACCACAGTCGGGAGCTCCCCAAGGGAATCACAAAATGTCTCTCCTCCATTTTGACTCATGGGGTTTCCTCCTTATCCATACCTGCTAGGCAAATCCCAGGTGCAGTGTTACCAGTTAATGCCCTCGGCTCCTAGGCTGGAATTCATGCCCTCTCTAGGGTCTAGTAACTCAGTCCAGTTCTGCTCAGCTTCTCCTTTGTTAGAGGCTGAGCTCCTGACCAGAAGTTTCAGCTGCACCAGCAGATGGCAGCTAGAATTTGTTGAGTTGCTTTGGCCTTGTGCTCTGAACCTGAGGTGAACCCAGAGAGCTGAAGCAGCAATGGCTACCTCCCAATACAACACACACACACACACACACACACACACACACACACACACACACACACACCACCATGATGGCACTTTAACAAGGGTGGGTGATCTGTCCTGAGCACTGGCCAAGCACTCCCTTCCTCCATGTCACTGGGCCTCTGTCCTGAACCCCATCCAGAATGGCCAGGGGAGCCTCTCCCGTGCTCAGCCACATGTTCCATCACAAACGTTATTAGCTACAGGGTACAAATGACCAGTGGGTCCACTGCAGGCAGCCCTCACAGATGCTTTCTCCATAGTGGTGCACTAGTCCTTGGGCTGCTATAACAAAGTGCCGTGCACTGGGTGGCTTACACAGACATACTTCAGAGGGATTGCAGGTTTGGTTCCATACCACCACAATAAGCGAGTACTGCAATGAAGTGAATAGTAATATTTTTGCTGGTGGAGAGTCTTGCCTTCCATTTGTAAAAAACACAACACCTATGAAGTGCGATAAAGTGAAGTGCAGTAAAACAAGGCATGCCTGAAAACAGCAGAAATTTATTGCTCACAGAGGCTGAAAGTCCAAGATCAGGGTGCCAGCCTGGTTGGTTTCTGGTGAGGGCCCTCTCCCAGGTTGCAGACTGCTATATTCTGGCTGTATCATCACACAGCAGAAGGGGAACGGAAGCTTTCTTGGGCCTCTTTTATGAGGGCACTAATCCCATTCATGAGGGCTCCATTCTCAGGACCTAATCACCTCCCAGTGGCCCCACAGTAGCATCTCTAGATCTGGTTTCACTCAGGAGAAGCCCATAGTCATCTAGCTTCTGTCCATTTTTCTGAGTACCTTGCTTCACAGGGATGCCCAGTGTTCCCAGCTTTCACTACCCTCCATTCCAAGAAAGCTGGCTGGGGCACGTGAACCCAGGATGCTGCCCAGGGCCATGTCCCAGACCGGCAGCCTGTGGAGTGGAACAAGCCCAAGCACACCCCCGGAATCTCAGGGAGCCTCAAGCACTCTCCTTAGTGGAAATGCATTTCTAAAAATAAGATGGGAAGTACTGCAAAATATTATTTATCTACAAGTACAACTGAATGTTCCTGCTATGCCAGACACATAGGGACTTCCTGACTCTATCTCTATGGGTCCATCTGCATATTTATACCTGGCAGCCCTCAGCCTTAGTGATAGATTATTTGAGTCAGTTTGGGGGTCTGGATCCCCATTATTGGAGGGTCACATTTTTAAAAAAGTTTAAGTGAATGTCTTACTGTTAAAGAGAAAGTTGAGATAATATTACCCATTATTTACTCCAACAGGAACAATAGGTGTGACAACCAAGTTGGCTAAGAAGCTTTCAACTCCCCAGTATGTGTATAGCATTGCAGTGAACCTCCTCATATACAGAGACAAATTCACAGAGAGGCTGATAAAACCTAAGCTTTGGGGCTTTCCCCTGCACAAGGCCTTCCCAAAGCTCCATACCTAATTTCATATTCATAATTGGTATTCTTTTTCTTAATTAGGGTGCCCAGATGATATAAACTTCAAGCCCCACAAATCCTTGATCTATCCCTGCTTCTGTAAGTCTCTTTAAGGTTCTATGTGAGAATTTCTAAAGGACTTATGCCGGGAGTGGAATTGCTGGGGCATAATGTATCCATAGACTTAATTTGATTAGCTAGTGCCAGATTCTCCACCCAGTAGCAAGAGGAATCTCTACCCCTACACACTTGTCAGCACTTGGCGTTATCCCACTTTCTAACTTTGCCAGGCTAATCACTGTAAGTAAGCCTTACAGCTTCACACACCCTTAGAACGTAAGGTGATCTTTTATCCCTGCTTTAATTTGCATTTCTCTGATTACTAATGAGCAGTTTCTTTCATGTCCTTGTAAAGCTTTTGGGTTTCTTTTTTTGTAAGTTTTCTGTTCATATATATATATAACACATTTTTCTTTCCATGTACTATCTTTTCTTTTTTGATTTTTAGAAGTTCCTTGTATATTCTAGATGTTGATCTTTTGTCATAAATTTTAGACGTCATAAATTTCTTCTCCCAATCCATCATCTGTCTCTTAAATAATTCAACTGTGGTGTCACTTGTTAATGGAAACTCTTAATTTTGATGTAATCAGATCTATCATTTTTACCTTGTGGTCTGCAGTTTTGAAGTCTAAGAAAGGTTTACACGTCCCAGGTTACAATGCTTTTCTCCTGTTTGTTAACTTTATAGTTTTTGTCTTTTGTATTTATGTCTCTAATCTATTGGAAATCTCCTTTGCATGTGGGGTTCACTTGGGATCCAACATTTTCTCCATCCTTTCTCTGCCTGTTTCCCCACCACCATCTTCTAAACAATCTGTCCTCCCCTTATTGATCTGTGGTGCCAACTCTATGTTAGATAAGTTTACAGGTAAACATTCCAGTTCACTGTCACATTAAAAACAACTGTGTAGGTGTCTCCATATCTATCTGGTTGGCAATTTCCCCTCCTCTTCATTCTTCCATTTCAAGATCGATTTAGGTATCTATGGAACTTATTTTTCCCTATATATTTTCAACAACTATATCATTTCTTTAAAAAAAATTACAACTCGAATTTTGATTGGGATTGCACTGAATTTATAAATTAATTTGGGGATATTTAACATCTTTGTAATTTAAGTCATACAATCCAAGAGCTGGTTTGTCTGAGGGGAGAGAATTGAGAGAAGGGAGCAAAATAGATATTAATGAATGTCTTTGAGAGGGCCCCAAATTCTGTTCTCACCATTGACCTCTTTACTTCAGTCTGGGGAGATGGGGCAATGAAAACCCCATGTTGGTCAATAAGGAACCAGAAGCGGAGGGAGTTATGCTTCGCTTCCCAGGGTTGGGCCTGGGGCTATGCAGGCAGAGAAGCTCATCTCCGTCTGGCACAGCACCAGCAATGACTGAGCAAGGGGCCAAAGGAGTGACTCAGTGAGCCCCGACTCCCCAGCAGGGGCAAGAGAAAGCAGCCCAGTGTGCTCCTGCAGCCCAGCACTGCAGGCTTGCAGAGCCGAAGGAGCCTGAGACTGAGATTGAAAGAACGCAAATTCTTAGGCCTGCTGACTGGAGACCATTAGGGGCACGAATGGGAGACGCCAACCCATGAGTATGAGGACATGCCAGTGGAAGGCAGAGGACAGTGTTGAGCCAGAGTGCCCTCTCACCAATGCCTGGGTGCTACAGCGCCCTCTCTCCCTCTGCATAGGAACTGGGGTGGCATCTGGGGACAAGGCGTGGGGCAGGGAAGGAATCCAGAAATTGACTATTTATTCAGAGAAGTCTGAGTTTCAAAGCAAAGTTATCTTCAATTGTTAAGTTCAGTTTTGTGGAGATAAATACTTGCAATTTTTTAACCCCTGAGATATCGAACTATGGTGGTTATATAAATTTCATATCTACGCTACACTTTTACTTTCTGCAGCCTGGATTTCAGCAGTAGAAAACAATCTGGAAAGGAGGAGCTGGGTGAATTAAACAAATAAATATGACACAACAATAGTAAGGCTGGTGAAGAAATTAAGGCATAAAGAAACCAGAAGATTTGTTACTCAGCCAAGTGAATTAATGAAAGACAATTGTAGACTATTGTGTCATTTCCAGTGTGCATTCTGGCTCTGAATTTACACGAGTACCTTGAAGGGGTTGTGGAATGACCCCCCCTCTACCCCCAAGACCACAGCTCTGCTCACAAGAGCTCTGGTAGGTGTAAGATGCTGAATTGCAGAATGGGGAGCTTTTCGGTTTGGACTCCTATCCCCAGGGTGATGTCACTGCACAGCAGGGCCAGCTGAGTCTCCTGCCACTTCCAGGTGTCACCCCGTCTCAGACAGAATGTGCAGCCCCTTGGGTGGTCAGCCATCCTGCAGCTGGTCTGGAAAGCCCGCCTTGTCCTATGGTAAGAGGTGGGTTTGGCTTTTAGATATCCCTTCTTGTGTGTGGATAAAAATATTCTCTAAGGAAAGACAGATGCTGCTAAGAAGATGCACTCGGTCTTAGCTCTGTTTCAGTTCTGGCACTGGAGGAGCTCAGAGTGTGCTCTGCATGCGATTCCCCACACCTCTAGCCAAGCACGTAAAGGGCCCCTCTCCCCTCTGTGTCGCCAGCGCTAGGAACCCCGAGGGGTGGAGGTAGGCTGCTTCTCCTCAGAAGAGAGCCTTGTCCCACTCACCCTTTGGGCATCAGCTGCTGCCTCTGCCAAGCGGACCCTGGCCGGCCACGGCCTCTGGTTGTGGATTCACTCAGGTCTCTCTCCTCAATCCAGTCTTCCTCTGAATATGCTGGCTGCTGGTCAGCCTCCCCCCACGCTGCCTTCGAATGGGGGCTCAGGAACTTTGACTACTTTGCTCTCACCGCTCTGGGTGCTGGTCGCAGAGCCAGCTCAGCTGCCTCCATGGCCACTGTTGTTCTGAAACTCCTGTGCCATGGGGGATACAAAGCTTCTCTAGGAGGTTCACAGTCTCGCCAGGACTCACCCTGGGAGGGGAGGCCAAGTCTTCTGTACCCTGGGGCCCCCTACATTTATCTGAGGCATCTATTCTATACCCTGAATGCCCAGCACTCAGGTGGGACAGCAAGCAGGGACCTCCAACCTACATCCACGTTCTCATCCTGTTTTGGTACAGCCCACACGGTAAGGATAGCTCTTACATTTCTAAGTGCCCAAAAATAAATCCAAAGAATAATATTTTGTGACACGAAAATAAAATTCAAATTTTAGTGATCATAAATAAAGTTTTGTTGGAACACAGCTGTACTTGTTCATTTATGTGTTGTCTATGGCTGCTTTTGTGGTACAACAGCAGATGTAAGCAGTTGTGCCAGAGACTGTAAGGCCCCCCAAACCTAACATACCGACCATCTGGCCCTTCCCAGTAAACATTTGCTGACTTCTGGTCCATCACAAACCTACCCTCTCCCTCCCTCTCCTGAGGGCCTGTGTAGTGAAAACTACCACTGCTCTCAGGATGGTGGGGAAAAGCGGACCAATAGGCACCAGAGTTGGGACCATGGCTTTCATCACTGTATTAGGGGATCAATACGTATTCCTCCTACGGTAAATCATTTCCAACAGTTCCAACTTCAAAAGTTTCCTTCATAACCAAACTAATTTTCATGTATCTTTCTCATATTAAATGAACACTTTTCAAAGCTACGTGAGAGAGAAGTGATAAATAACCTCCAAGCAGGAAGGTGATCTCAAACCAGAGCTAGTTCGTTTTTAGACGAATCAGACAATTGGAACCACAAACTCAGGTACTAAAATTATTGAGGACTGTCCAAACATCAAAACGATTAATACCTCAGCATGTGTGTGTGTGTGTGTGTGTGTGTGTGTGTGTGTGTGTGTGTTGATCAGTTCAATAAACTGGATTGAGAACAGGAATAGGAGAATTTACCTTCTTGAGGGAGATTTTGAATCTATCAAGGATTTAAAAAATTAGAAGTGTGTCTCTAACGTCATGGAATACGGGTAGGGGGAAATGCTAGGAAATGTGGCCATTCTTTGTTCAGCTTTGAGAGAGCCAAACTGAAGACATTACAACATAAGACAGTAAGTGCATGAACTTATCTGTTCATTTGGGCTTTCAAAAATTCATTCATTACTCACTTACCATGCATTGTATTGGAGGCAAAAAGCTGCAAAGATACATGCCACCGTCTCTGCCCACAGAGAAAATATAGTCAAAATACAGGAGGGTTTCTTGGTCATAAAGAGCAGATTCAGACAGGCTAGCTCAGGAGGGTTAATTCTTTTTTGCAAAATTGAATGTGGGACATGAATGGAATAGGTCTTCCCCAACACCCAGAAACAGGCATTGGAGGGGGCAGGCTCACAGCCCAGAGAGCTACTCTAGTTGTGGGAGACTCCAGGGCTCTGTGGCAGGGTTTGGAGGTCCATGATCAACTCTTAGCTCAGTTGACTGACCCAGCTCAATTTCCTCTGAGCTTCTTCTTTCCCTTGGCTTGAAACTCCTCTCCTCCATCACTTTAGCTTGTTCATAGTTTCAATATTTTGTAATTTGGACTTTTTATGACCCATTGTGACCTCAACTCTTACTTTCTTGTTTCTAAACATCCTGCCAAGTCTTTTTTTCTTGACAATTTCCCTGTTTAAATTTCCAAGAAAGAAATGGGGATTAACCCAGCTTTTGTGTGTGTGTGCCAGGAGATGAAATGAATTGATGAACAGCCCATTGATTGGCTGACCGTTGGTTAGGTGCCCACCCTGAACCAATCAGCTCTAGGGGCAGAGTAAGACAGGGCAAAGCATAATCAATTAAAGCTGCCCCTTCGGGTTTCCCCTAGCAGGATTAGTGGAAATGACAGCGTATGAATGACTTGTTTACCATGGAAAGAGACACATATAAAATTAACCCTATGCTGTAATAAGACAAAGAGCTAAATTCTTAGGGCAAGCTTGGCAGCACAGATGGTGGGAAAAGAAAAGAACCCAGAACCAGGTAGAATTAGGTCTGGGGACTCTCTTGTCAGCAAGGCTGGCTCCTCCAGGGGTAGCTAGGTGGGCAATATCCAGAGTTGTTTGACAGCTTCAGTCTGTGTATCGTATCTAGAGGAGTTCGCAGCAGCCAGCCTGGCAGGACGACATGGTGCTGGGTGATGGCATATACCATACTAGGGGTTGGCTCTAGTCCTAGAGGGAGTGGCAACAAGAGCCAGGCAGGATCTCCACGTTGTCTGAAGTTCAGAACAAACCACTTATCCCAGTGGGAAACTGGAGTGCTAAGCAGACATCCAAGATAGAGGTCTACCCTTACAGAATGTGCGTGGAGTGTGTGCTTATAGGGGAGAACACTGATACAACTCCAGGGACGTACCGGGAATACCAAAAAAAATGTATACATGACTTGTATTCGTCTTATGTTTGTCAGTCTGTATGGAGTATTACAGTTTTAATAGTTTTTTCCTTTCTTAAAATGTGTATACATTTTTTTGACACCCTCTGTATATCAGCCACAATAACACAAAGGATCAGTAGCGACACAAATAACTCGAAGACCTCCACCTGAGACATGGCTTAGGCTCCTAACCAGTATGGAGGGGTCAGCCGTGCAGGGCATCCATGTGGAGAGAGGAAAGGCGACAGAAGTTGGGAGCAGAGAGGAGTTTGTAAGGAAATCATGGGAGCCATCACAGATGATTTTTCAGCTGACCTTGATACAAGTATCAGAAGCAAAGGGAGGAAGCTAAAGAACCTTCTTGGGTCAGTAGACTCACAACGTTCTGGGGCCCATCTGATATCGTCCTCTTGAGCTCGAAATTACCTCCATAGCTAAGCAGGTTGTAAGGGAACCCAGAAGGTAAATTACTCCCAGTTACAACCCACAGGCTGAGGCCCACCCGGGAAAGCCAGCTAATACACCAAATCCCCCCGCGGGTTGGTAAGAACATGTGAGGAGGAAAACTGTGTAGGGCTAAGGTACTCTTCTCTTCATTTCCAAAGAGCAGGGCCTCACGGGCCTTTTTAATTGCTCTTTAAAAGTCTGAGATGCTTCTGTTGCTTCTGTTATTTCACTACGAAAAAATTATTCAGGTGGTTGCCCCAAGTGCTTTAACTATGTTTATCTGAGTCAACAGCAGAAGCTTAGCTAATTAGCAAAATGAATGATAGAAATGGCTTCTGTTGCCAAAATTAACAATCTGTTATTAACATAAAGGATGTTTAAAATGGGCTTTTACTGTTGAAACTAATGGTGTTCAAAACAAGTGGAGCGGCTAAAACATTAGGGACCCTCTTCACTCTCACCTAAGCTGAGCACAAGGTTTTAGCCAGCCCCTCCTTCACTGGTTCGTCTTCCAGAATGGCATCAGAGACATGATTCAGAACTTGTCCTCTGTTCAGCCATGAATTTAGACAATTCTGGCTGCCTGATGCTAACTGAAATCTGGTCTTTGCAATACTGTTCTGTAACTCTCAAGAGAATCTTTCATGTAAAGTATGGTCTGAGACTTGCCTTTGTTATTACACCATAGTGGGTTTGTGAGGAGATGGGGTTAATCAGATCCCACCACATCTTGGCCAGAAACAGGCAACCTCAGTGAGTCAAACATGGGATAGTCTATTGAAGCTAGGCAACCATCCTTTACTCATCCATTCAGCAAATAGTTCTCACATAACTGCTATTTGCCAGGCATGTGCTCAATACCAAGGGTACAATGCGGCATGAAGCAAACATGATCCCCTCCTTCAAGAAGCTTCCAGTCCAAGAGGCAAGTGATTAAGCAAGTCTTAACAATCAGTGGTGAGTATTATGGCAGGGGAAGTACATGGAGGAGGTGAAGGACGTGGAACAGACAGAATATACAGGACGGGTAAGTTAAGAAGTTCCTTCCTTTTTCTGGAAAAATTCATGTGCTAGAATTGACCCCACAGGCAATTGGACAAATGTCCAAGGGCAGTGGTGTGGCCTGACCCTGTTACAGAGTCTGCAACTCAAGGACGTTTCTGAGGTCCTGTGGTCATTCTCCTCCCATTGGTTTAGGGCCACACGGACACCTGCCCCCTCCTATTCTTATCCCAGAGGGCACTAAGGTTCAGATGCACATGATGCAGTTGGCAGATTTCATCCCCAGAGACCACAGCACGAAGAGGCTCAGTGACTTGCCCAAGGGCATTTATTGAGTCAACGGTAGAAGAGGGAAAGAACTCAGTCACCTGACACAGGGGCCAGCTCTCCTTCCCTTGACACATCACCTAACAGGGAAAACAATCTTCTGAAGTATCAAATAGCATTGGTCTTTTGATGAGTGAGCATGCCGATGAGCAAATAATGAGAAAAGTGGGTGTTAAATTTCCTTTGACATAACCCCTTTGGAAAATGCAGCCAGGGATGCAAGAAAAATGTGACTTATCTTATAATGAAAGCAGAAATATTTAAAATAGCCTCAAACAGCTGATAAACATAAGACCTGGCTATGACTGTCAGCCCACAAGAGAGCAGAGAAAAAGAGTCAAATATATAATATGCTAGAGTTCTCAGGCAGGCAAGATGACTGCTCAGGATTCACGGGTTTTACATAGGTGATTGAGTGGCCCTTTTTCATCCTCCTAGTTATGGAGGGATAGGGGAGAGGTACTTTTTAAACAGAGCACTTGAGGGTAGTCCCACCTGAGACATTGATAAGCTGACTAATGACATACGCCTGATGAAATCACGGTTGCCCGCATTCTTGTTAAGATGAGAGAAAACAGTATCTGCCTTTGGGAGTAGAGGATCTGTGATTCATTCCCCGCTGTGGCAAGGAAAGGGGCCCAGAACAAGTCTGGTCTGTGTGCTTTGAAGCAGCTGTTCACTCACACCAAACCTCTATGGGAATGTGTGGGGACAGAGCCCCAGAAAGCAGTTTCCAGGCTCTCAGCCTCACATAGAAAGGTGCTGGCTCAGGTAGTAAATGGCCATCAACTGTGATTGGATGGCCATCAGCTGTGGCTAGTTGGTCATCAGCTGTAACCAGTGAGCCATTGGCCACTAATATAACTGCCATGGCTACGCTAGCAGAAAGAGAGAAAGAATGGGGGCTAGCAAGAAGATGGTGGCTGAGCTGGCAAGTGCGGAATGCAGTTAGGATGGGGGGTTGCAGACAGTGTGGATCCAGCCTCCAGTGAGACTACAGTGCCGCCAGAGAGAATATAGTGGTGTGACTCCCCCATCTATGGCTCCGTGGGTGTTCCTTTTTGGCCTCACTGTGTCCTGTGTTCTTACGTGGGGTGCGGGAGCTGAGACCCCGCAGGCCACCCCACACGACAGAATGCTATAAAAGAATGGGCTTTTACATTTTAGATTGTGAATTCTGTGAAAGGAATGAAATTCTTTTCGGAATTCCACATTCATGTTCTTTCCATTGGAATTTCTATGAGTTTCTTAAAAGGCTGTGGTTTCCCTCAGCCTCCGTGACAATAGTTTTCCCTCCACGTAGCTCTGCCCCACACCAAAAAATTGCTGTGTCAGCCTCAGCTCCTCATTACCCGACGGTCGTACCTACAATTAGCCTTCTCCAGTCATCCTTTAACAAAACAAAGCAACACAACTGAAATGAGTTTCCTTAGTATCTTTCATGTCGAAAAAGAAAAGAAGGTTGGAAAAGAAAAGGGCTTCCCTTGACTGTTTAATCTACTTGTAGTGTCTGCTTATTGAAACACGTCTATGGGCTTCATTTTCTTGATGCAACCAAATACAATCTATCAGCATCACTGAACATATAACATCCAGGCCCCAGGCAATTTAGGATGAGAATGCTCAGAAATGATTGGCCTCAATGTGCTCACTTCACTCCATTTGTTTCCTCATCTAAGAGATACTCAAGTATGGATAGATCAGTTGTACTGGGAAAGGGGAGGGGAGAGAATACCGCCAAAAGGAACAATTCCCTAGCTTTTCAAAGGTTTGTAACATGGGAACAAATCTCCCTAGACCTAACCACACAAGAAGCAAATCCTATTCATTGGGCGGGGGGAATAATGTTCCATTTGACAGAATAAATCCTTTGGTCTTCTGTAGGTCAATTCTATGGAAGAACCCAGAAACTAGTTTTCAGAGAGTGGAGAAGGGTAAGCTCGTTGCGGATCTCCTACCTGACCTCTAGATTCACACATTCAGCTGTGGACGACATCTTCCTAGATGCCCGCACCGTCAACGTGTCCAGAGCAGAACCCAGAACCCAACGTGTCCAGATGCCCGCACCCAACGTGTCCTCTGCCCGCTCCTCCCCCCTGCTTACCAACAGCTCTCTATCTCAGGGACCGCCACTGTCTTCCTTGCCGGCATCCAAGCTAGAAACCAAGGAATCCTCCTTGATGCATTTCCCCCTCACTCTGTCCTCTCCCAATAAGTTGCTCAGTCCTGTTACTTCTGCTTCATAAATCTCTCCCATATTTATCTATTTCTCTCCATTCCCACCACCTGCCACTACCACAGCCAAGTTTGCCAGTACCTCTCACCTGGATCACAGCATCAGCCACTTAATCAGGGCTCTGCCTCCTGCCTTGCCCTCCAGGTTTCCTACATGCAGGGAGAGCGATCCTTCTAAAATGCAGATCTGATCCCCTCACTTCCCTGCTCCATGGCTCTTCAGTGTTTGGAAATAAGGGCCTAACAAGGCTTTTAAAGACCTTCTGTGGTTGAATAGGTTTATCTCTTCTGATTCTTGACTTGCCACTCCGACCCCCTCAAGCCCCATCCTTGTGCTGTGAAGCCCGGTGCTCTCTCTCCTCTTGGCCTTGTGTGTCCTGTCTCCACAGATTGGAACACTCACCCTCACTCCTCCACACCTGATTCACTGCTATTAGTCTGTAAGATCCCAGGTTAAAATTCGCTTCTGAAGGCACATACTCCAACAGTATAGTCTGTGTGTCCCATTTCAAAGCTCTTGCCTCACTTGGGAGGGCAAATACCTATGTATTATTTTAGCTGTATTCTCTACTGAAAGGTATGTTCCATGTATGATATTCTAGAAAGGGCAAAATATAGTGACAGAAAGCAGATCAGTGTTGCCAGGGACTAAGGATGGGGGGAGGGGATTGACTGCAAAGCAGCCAAGCAAACTTTTTGGGGTGATGGAAATGTATAGTGTGATTGTAGTGGTGGTTATATGAACCTATGCATTTACCAAAATGCATCAAACTGTACACTTAAAATGGGTGAATATACCGTATAGAAATTAAACCTCAATAAAGCTGGTTTTAAGATAAATAATAATATATCCCCCTGCGGGCAGATTTATGCTTAGAACAGTGTGTAGTCCATAGTAAGTACCTATGAGAAGTCATTGTTAAATGAATGGATGGATGAATAAATGAATATTATTTCTTTTCCCCCTACTGTTTTGTACAGTTGGCAAAAAAAAATTTTAAATATAGATGTGTGAAAAAAGTATTATGTTGTCATGCGGGGCGGCCTGCGGGGTCTCTGCTCCCACTCCCCACACAAGAACGCAGGATATGGTGAGGCCAAAAAGGAACACCCACGGAGCCATAGGTAGGGGAGTCATACCACTATATTCTCTCTGGCGGCACTATACTCTCACTGGAGGCTGGATCCACACTGTCCGCAAACCGCCATCCACACTTGCCAGCCCAGCCGCCATCTTCTTGCTAGGCCCCATTCTTCTCCCTCTTCTCTCTCCTAGCATAGCCACAGCAGTTATATTAGTGGCCAATGGCTCACTGGTTACAGCTGACGGCCAACTAGCCACAGCTGATGGCCATGCAATCACAGTTGGCCATTTACTACCTGAGCCAGCACCTGTCTATGTGAGGCCGAGAGCCTGGAAACTACTCTCTGGGGCTCCGCCCCCACATATGTTATGACCTACCTTGGCATGCTATGAATAGGATTCAAATTTCCTTTAGTGCAACATGAAATGTAAGACCCCTCCATGCATGTCCTTTGGAGAAAACATGGTTCCAGGATGAAGTCAGGACATTGCAGTGACATGAGACAGCATTTCTGCTTGCCCTAGGTATGGAGAGGGTGAGCAATAAAAGCTTCAGGGAGATGACTAGTGGCCTGCCTGCCTAGAAGCTTCTTTTCTAGAGTTCCAGGCCAATCTACGTTCTTGATGTCCCATGTCCTGACAGCACTGATAATGCCCACTTCCATTCCTTAGCTGCATACTCCGTCTTTGTTCCCAAACACCAGGCAGCTCAGAATAAACAGGATGGGAGTTGCTGCCCAGACCACGACGTAAATACCTGGATGCGGATGCACAAGGACGGGGAACAATTGCCTGTCTTGGCCTGAGACATCTTTGACCAGAGGCACAAGTTATATTTGGTTAACAATGACCCCTTGCTCAGCTGTCCAAGGTTAGGAGCCCTTTCTGTCTGTGGTAACCTACACTTATACGCTCCACCAAGAACAAAAGAATAGTTAGAACTGGGAAGGATCAGCTTGCTCATTATTTCATGTTCGGATGAGGAAACCGAGGTCAGAAAGGAGAAGAGACTCTGCTGGACTGTGACAAAATCTCTCTTCCTGGACTTGAGAGCTAGCTCCCTGCACCATGCACCTCCCTCGTTGGTTTGTTCATCTTAGAGCACGGCCATGGGGACTGTACCTTCATAGTCCAGCAGTGGTTAATTCAGTTCTTAGCCAGTTTTAGAAAATACTTGGTGAATCAAAACAATGAATCTCAGAATTCACATTTTCTCTCAGAACTTATTATTGAAGGAATAAAAAGACTAGAAAGAAAACCAAACAGACTCATTTTCGAAGATCGCACAGCTTATTTGGCTGAGAGATGGGAGCTTCCCCACCTCTTTCATAATGTATTACCTCCCCCCGGAAGGTACCTGCTTCTCTCCCACCTGTCAAAGCACACACAAAATATATCAAGTCCGCTCTGTGTGGTTCTCAACACCACCTCTTTTCCTCTCACACACCTGGTGAGGACTGTTGAATGAATAAACAGACAACCTCATTTGTAAGTAGGTGGCTTGAAATCCAGAATACATTTTCCAAAGGAAGCGACGTCATGAGAGGCTTTGGGTTTCCTGGGCCTACCCACAAAGCTCAATTAATCTATCACACCACTGAAAGGCTATATATTTTCAGGAGGAAATAAGGGGTAATAGTACAGTTACAGTGCTAGTCATAAGATACACAAAAATGACCTGAACAAGCCATGCTTGCCGGGGCAGACCTTGCTCACACTGCCCAGCTCCCCTCAGAAGATGAAGGGGCCGTCTCTCTCTTAAGTGAGTGATCATGCCTCGAAATTAGTGACTTCCTTTACCAACAGCCTGACAGCTGCTCGGATCAGCCAGGCATACATTACTTTCATCTTTAATAAACAGGCACTCTGAAGTCAGTGGCTGGTCTCCATAGCAACCAGAGCAAATTTTTCCACTGATGTCGGGGGCAGAAAGGAAGAAGGAATGGATCACTTTTGCTGAGGGACTGAACACTGAGATGGCAGAGGAAGGTGGGTGTGGGGTACAGGTGCGGCCCTCCATTTCTTAGGGGTCCCAGCTACTTCCCGGGGAGAAGGGGGAGTGACTATTTCTACCTTTTACTACACGTGAAGGCTGAGGGGTCCTGATCAATGATATAAGAAATATGGGAAAGGACTGGTTTAGAGAACATAACACACACCAAGACCTGCACTGCCAAGTAGCTAAAGGCAATTTGATCCAACCTAATTTTCATTTCCTGTGTGTGCCTGGCCCTCTGCTACGTGCTGCAAGGGTTATTTACAGTAGGAGAACATAGACAAAGTGAGGAGAGGTGCCAGCAAATATCGCGGTGAGGGGCAGGAAGAGGGCAGGACAGGTTCCCAAAGGAAGTCCAGCCCCTGCCTCCCCAGCTCAGAGCAGCTGCGGCTCACAGCGCTCTTCTCCCTCAAGCTCAGCCAGACCTGTTTGGAGTCTAGCTGGGGAGACACGCAGCTGGTCCGGCTGGAACCAATAGTTTGTTGACAGTTTACTGCTGCAGCAGCATCCACTGGGCCTTTAACAGAGACTGACAGAATTTCCGCCTTCGCTGAGCTCTCCCTGGGATGTGTACACAGTCGGCATGACTGGGAGCTGATTGACTTTCCTAGTTCAGGCTTTGGCCCTAGCCTCCTGCTTTGCTTTTGCCTGCCTCTTCCCTCAGGCTCCTGAACTGTAATTCCATATCCGTAGATGGGCTCCTGCTCTAAATGAGCTGGTCACCTGGAACCACCCTAACCAGGCTTCTTAATTTCAGCTCTTGTCCCCTGATAGAACTGTCTGCTTCTATGTCCCAGCAGGAGGCTGGGCCCCTGAGATTACTGATTGAAGGTCACAGTTTATAGTGGGCCCCTTGGGCCACTCACACCTACTCATGGTACCACCCCCAGACCTGTCAGCGTCTGGTTCCTAGTTCTCCCTTCTCCCTACAAACGAGGGCTGCAGCCAAAATACCAGAAAGCCTCATTCTGGAGCCTGAGTGGGCTATACTAGAGGTCTACGGGAGACGGGTCTTGAAGGGCAGCCAGGATTTATAGTAGAAGAGAGACTTTCTCTTTCAGAACGAGGGGACTTGAGGAGACCTCTATTCAAATCTTAGCTAGGTAATCCCAACTTCCAGTCCCTGCTCAGCAGGTAAGGGTGCAGGTAGTCCTGGCTGGAAGAATCAAGTCCTGCCAGGGCCCCTGTTGCACAGACAGGTATTCACCCACAGTGTTCTTCTGGACTTGGGTTGTGTAAATACACCTGCTACCCGCCTAGGGTTCTTCAAGCGGAACTAGACAGTTGAACTCCGTGAAGAGGATTGCAACTAAAATTCATTAAACATTCCCTCATTATTCACAAACTAGATGGGGCCGCAGGATCCCCAGGGACCAGTTGGAGCTGCTCTGTAGGCCATGTTCAGGAGCTTGGACTTTTTAAGGAGATAATCTTGAGCAATGACACAATTTTCAGCTGGGGAATCATGGGATCAGATGAGGTTTCCAGAAAACTACTGTGCGATTGTCGGCATGGGTAAGGGAGTGGAGAGCTTGGAGACTGAAAGGAAGGAGCCAGGGGGCCACTCACCCTGCACAGTTGCCCCCCAAGGGGCAAGGGGAGTCACAGACTGCAGGTGCCAAGGGCACAGGAGCCCTTGCTTCGGGGTCTCCTCCACTTGTACCGCCTCTGTTTTCATTGTACTTTCTGCTGGGTTCCCCTCCCCTCTTTTTGTCCTTGCTGTGTCTTGTCCCACACTCACTTTCTCCTGTGCTTTTCTGCTCTCAGCCTCACTTCAGCTTCCCCTATCCTCACCTCTCCTTTTCCTGCTTTCTGGTCTCACTCTCAGTGGGGAGGGAAAGCTGCCCAGGAAACCCCCCATCCTCCAGCTTTGCAGGAAAAGATTGGCCCCAGGAGACAAACCCTTTCTCTTGTCTGTTGGAAACAAGTAGGCTGATTTTTCCATCAGAAGAGCGGAACACCAAAGGCTGTTGGCCACACCAGCGGATCAGCAGAAATGTCTTTTAGGAGTTTACTGTTCATTTCTATCCATTCTGTGTGGAATACTCTGGGAAATTCTCTTCACCCTCCCTTGACCTAAAATACCTCCTCTACTGATGCCTGAAAGCCCACCATTAAGCCAATCATTCCTTTGTGTTAATCATTACTTTTTCCCCATGGTTTTCCTGTGTACATTAAAACACTCCTGGAAGGGGAAGCACATTAGCTTGCTAATGCCAGGATATAAACAAAGCATGGAAGGGAAAAGTACAAAAAGTTTCCAAACCCTCCTCAATGTCGCAAAATCAATTAGGGTATAAATTGAATTTGACTGGGTACAAAATTAATAAAACATATTTAAATTATAGAATTCTGATGTCCACACAATCATTTTATGTTATCTTTTCTTTTTCTTTTTTCATTGAAGTATAGCATACACACAATAAAGTATACAAATCTTAAGTGTACAGCTTTATGAATTTTTACATATGTATACACCAATGTAACTACCATCTATGAGTATATTAAATATATTTCCAGTACTCCAGAAGGCTCTTCCTGGTCAATATCCCCCCAAATATAACCACTGTTCTGACTTCTATTACCATAGATTAGTCCGACCTGTTCTTAAGCTTCACGTAAATGGAGTCGTGTGGATCCTGGCTTTTTTGATACAATATATTTTTTTTGATATTTACACATATTGTTGCATGTATGAGTCATTTGTTCTTTTCCATTTGTGCTTAGTGTTCCATTGTATGAATAAACTACAATTTCTTCATCCATTTTTCTGTTGATGGACACTGGGGTTGTTTCCAGTTTCTGGCTATTATGAATGAAGCTGATGTGAACATTCTAGTACAAGTGTTTTGTACAAAAACATATGCACTATTTTTTTCTTGGACATATACCTGGAAGTGGGATTGTGAGGTAAAAGAGGATGCATATATGTAACTTTATTAGACACGGTTGAACTGATTTCCAAAGTGACTGTACCATTTTGCTCTCCCGCCAGTAAATGTGTTCGAGTTGCAGTTGTCCCACCTCCTTGTGAACATTGGGCATTGTCAGTCTTTGCCATTTTTGCTATTCTGATAGAGAAATATTTGCAATATGTTTGCCTGAGGGAGATGGATTCCTAAGCTCAGGGTCTTGAGCAGGAGGATGGAGACCTCACATTTGTAACAGATGTGGAAATGGAGTGCTGATAAGTTTTGTTTGTTTTAATAACAAGAAACCAGAAAGGCTAGAAAGCTAGAGAAATATTTTCTATCAGTACCAGCCAAAACAAAACCAATCCTGGGGGCTGTATCTCCAGAGAAGGAAAGCTAATTTAGACTAATTCTAGGAGAACGAACACTCTAGACGGAGTAAACTTGAAGATAACACTAAAGACCCATTTGTGATGGTCCAGCCAGAAAGTAATCTTATATCAGGATTCTTGGTTACAAGCAACAGAAACCAGCTTGAGCTAAAATGATGACACGGAAATGTATTGAAAGGATCCGGATACTCCCAGACTTGATAGGAGAGTAAAGGGCCAGGCCTGGAGATGGGCAGGAACAGAGGAGGGTCTAGAAGGTCAAGAGCAGGCAAGTCAGTCTGTTCAGTGTGGCTCCCTGATAACTGTTCCTGAAGTCCTGTGTCAGTTTTCCTGGGTCTGATAAGTCCCAGAAACGTGTATCAGACTGGTTACACATTGACCACCTGTCCACTCTCAAGGCTGGGAGAGGTAGGATCTGGTGGTCTCTTTAAGAGCTTCCATGGTGGGGAGCAGTTCCCTGGATTTATACCCAACTAAGACTGAATACCTGGGGAGGAGGAAATTCCCTAAAAGAAATGATGCCATCTGGAAAGTGGAATGGATATTGAGTAGTCAAAAAAATACCACATGTTCACTACAGCCCTGCCTTCAACAGTACTACATTCACAGTATGTGTTAATAGTAATACAGGAGATGAAAGAAAACTGGCCTAACCTTAAAGGGGGAGAAGGAAAAAAGAATTTGATGTGACAATAAAACCCATTTGCTAACCTGTTTGCAAATGGACTTGAATAAGAAGAGATCGCGTGACTCAGAGTTTCCTAATTTGTCATTTTCAGCAAGTCTGAGTCACTCGAGGATCCTCTCGCAGTGAAATCAAACCTGACTGAGGGAATCCTGGGTGGATGTGGGGAGGGGTGGCAACTGCAAAAACTGAGGGGAGAAGATTACAGCATCTCGGGCGCCTAAGAAACTACCTGAGAATTGGGGGAAATTACAGGTTCCAAAATATATAAAGAAAATTGTAAATTGAAACATTTTTAATGCTCAGTTAGCATTTAGGCACCTTTTTCTCTCTTTGGTGATGCTCCTACTCCCAGCTCAGAGTTCCTCCAAACTTCAGCCCATGTGCATTGTTCCAAATTACAAAGCCACCATTAAAAGAGAGCAAACAAGACAGACAGAGAGAGAGAGAGAGAGAGAGAGAGAGAGAGAAATGAAGAGGCAAGTGGCCTGGCTTCTCCATCATGAATGGCTACATCTTGATCTTTGTCTGAAGCAAAGAATCAAACTCAGCTCTGGAAAGGAAAAAAAAAAAAAAACTAACCTCAGGTTCAGAGACCTAGTTTCTGGATCCCTTCTGTATTTCTCCAATTTTTCAATGGAATTAACTTTATGTCTAGGAAAGATTATGAAAATGCCTGAAATTGGCCAGAGGTCCCATCCAGCCCGGACTTTTGGAGCAGCATTCTCCTACAATGGAAAAACACTGGTCTGGGTGTCAGTATATTCCAGGCTTTGTCATGAACTACGTAACCTCAGACAAGCAACAACCTTCTTCTCTTTCCTTTTCTGTAAAATGAAAGGAGTTGACTAAATGAGCATTGAAGTTTATTCAAGTTCTATGATCAGTTAAACCCTTAAGTAGATTCCTAAATAAAGGAAGTAAGGAAAGGAACCAGTTAACCTTGCTGACACATCTTCTCTCATGCACCACAGAAGACCACAGGGTATAATAAAAGATCTCTGTCCCCAAAACCATGCTCAGTCTCCAAGTTATGCAGCCTGTGATCAGTAAAACCCATTTTGCTGTAATTGAGCAGGGTAGTTCTAAGAAAAAATGATACTGAATTTCACTAAATGTTCATTCGTTTGGTTAACCAGACCACTAGGACTGACATACTGTACCGATTACATAATGTGAGTACCTTCAACATCTTTCCATTTTCAGTGAATTGGCTTTTTAGCTATCAGTCTAGAGCCCACTATAATTTATTTTCTTTGTGGTACCGGCAAACATGTCCAAATTAGTTAAATTACTTTAGTATGTGGTTGCTTTAAGGATCAAAAATTCTTGACCAAGCCTTCCAAGGAAACATCAGCCCACAACATGTGGAAGAAATCTCTTTTTTCCTTTCTTGGTTTCAGTTTTGTTTCTCCTGAATGATTTCATTTTTGTTGTTGTTGCTAAAACAACTTAAATTGGGGATCTGACTAACCACTCTGACACTGGTGCTTATCTTTGACCAAATGTGTTCCTTCATTTTGCACCATAATTGTGATCAATTACAGTGGCTGGATGGTGAGCTCTTCATTCTCTACATAGCGAGGTAAGTGAGTTCCTCCTTGCCGAAGCAACCTCTCATGGAATAATATTCTGACCTCCCTTTATTCTCCGTCCTTCTCAGAGAAGGCAGTATAAGTCATGCTGCTCATCCACATGAATGTAATTTGAGCAGTTTGAAAAATGTGCAAACACATTATTAGCAACATGTTTAAATAGCACTTTTCCCTTAGGTGTTCATAATCCTTTAAAGTTATGATATAATTACTCCTTCCAGCATCACTCTAAAATGTATATGGTATAGCAAGAATTATATTTGTCAAGGAACATGACAGTTATGAATAAATAAACATTATTTCCTATGTCTCACACAGCATTTGTATCTATTAATGGGATCTATGTAGCCCTTGTTTCTTTCTAAAACGATTTGAGACAACTTACAAACTAATATGGATAGCTTAACTCTCATAAAATAGGAATAAAACTAGAACAGGAGGTAGGAAAACTCTCCCCAAACAAGCCAAGTTGCCTTAAAGGAGAACATGACAGATTTGATTACACAGAAATCTGAAAGCTCTTTGTTGAAAAGTCAAGAGGCAGACCAACAGATAAAGGGTTAATACCCATGATATAAACAGTATAAAAATACCTAAAAATCAATAAAAAAACAACCACTCAAGTATGTGTTTTGTGTAAAGAACATGGTGATTGCCCACAAGAAGCAATACAAATAATCAAAATTCTGTGGGAAAAAATGCTTAAACTCTAATTCCTACTGAAGGAGTTTCAGATTAAAACAAGATAACAGTTTGCACACAACTCAGTGCCAAAAAACTAAAAAGAGCCATAACGTACAGTATTATATAGCCATGTCACTTGTTTTAAAATCTTTCCCAGTACAAATAATGCTGCAATGAACATCCTGATACATACTTTTTTAGCAAATACACAAATATTTCTATAAAATAGTTTCAAAAGCAAAATTGTGTTAAAATTTACATGCGTTTTTAAAAAATGATGAACACTGCCAAGTTACTCTCCTAAAATATTGCACAACTTTACATTTACATCTATAGAATCTGAGAGTGCCCATTTTCCCTAAATGTGCAATTACCATACAACCCAGCAATTATGCTCTTGGGCATTTATCCCAGAGAAACATCAACTTATGTTCAAACAAAAACTATACATGAATGTTCTTAACAATTTAATTTATAATAGCCAAAAACTGGAAACAATCCAATGCTCTTCAATAGCTGAGTGTTGAAATAAACCGTGGTACATCCATATCGTAGACTACTACTCAGCAATAAAAAGTTGACATACACAACAACTCGAAATCCTCAGAGAGTCATGCTCAATGACAAAGTCAATCCCAAAAGGTTATAAATGATGTGATTCTGTGAACATAACATATCTGAAATGATCAAAGTGTACAAATAGAGAAGAGATGAGAAGTGGTTAGGAGTTAGGGGTGGGAGAGGCAGCCAGAGGGAGGTGGGTGTGGTTTAAAAGGGCAACACAAGAAATTCTCATCTTTGGAACTACTCTGTGTCTTGATTGCGACAGTACATACATGAACCTACACACATGATAAAATTGCATAGAACATACATGCACACTAATGTGTACACGTAAAATTGGGGATGTCTGAACAGGATTGATGGATTGTATTGATACCAATATCCTGGTTGTGATGTTGTACTGTAACTCTGTAACACGTCATCATTGGGGGAAACTGGGTTAGGGTACAGAGAATCTGTCTGTATTGTTTCTTACCATTGCATGTGACTCTACCATTACCTCAAAATGAAAAGTTTGATTTAAAATAATAGAAGATGGATCTATATGATATAATAGATGTCTATGCTATACCATTGAGTGAGAAAAGCATGTCACAACGTAGTAGGTAGAGCATTATTCTATATGTGATAAACAAAGCCATGTATCAGTGTGTGTGTGTGTGTGTGTGTGTGTGTGTGTGTGTAAGTAGAAAACTTAACTCTCATTGCCTCCGGAGAAGAGGAAGGGAAAAGAGAATTTTTAGTCTATTTTCTTCTGTATTGTTGCAGTTCTTTACAACCAGTATGTCTAACTTTTGTGATCTGAGTATTTTTTTAAATGTTAAAGCAAGGTTAAATATACCTATAATGAGCGTTAACCAATTGCTCTAGAGTATGAGCAGTGTCTCCTCAAGCAAACTGGGACCAAAGAGGCATTCTGGGGAAAGGCAAGTTTCCATGAAGGCAATGAAGCAAAAGGAGCCTCACAGAGGAGCAGGAGGATGTAGAAAGGGGGGTGATCTGCAGGGCACTGAGGGAAGGGTTGAGAGATGGAGAGTATCCTAGGAGGAGTTGTGGGGAAGAAATGCAGAGTGTCGAAAGTAAGAGGGAAGCTGGAGAGATATGCTTTTTGGGTTTTCCAATGGGGACAGGAATAAAACACGGCTTTTGGTTTGCTATTTCGGGTAGGGTATTTATCATCTATTAGGCAGGTGGTGGCTAGCTCCTACCAGGGGCTTCCCCTTGGTTCTTCGTGCCATAATAGCACTTGGGGAACCAACATGAGGATTCTGCCAGATATTGAACACATCTCCTGGAACTTTACATTCTGTGACAGGGGAATCACATGGGTCTGTGGTCTCACTGGACCCCTCATCAGATGAATTCAAGTCAAGATTCTATCACCTGGTCTCCACAGCCCCTATTGCGAAAGTAGGGGCATTTCTGGTCTAGGGATGATAACTCCCACCTCCCCCCACAAAAAAGAGTAGGATAGTTCCCTTTCTCCAGTGCCCAGTCACCCTGATAATGATTGCTGATCCCTCTCGGCTTGGGGAAGTTGCAGGGTCCTTTTTCAAAGGACCCTGGGTCTATAAACTGGCTAAGGTCTGGGAACTGGATAAGAGGCCATGTATTCCTTTGGGGATGCAAGTTAAATCTCTACCCAGCAGAGCTAGAATTTTTCTCCTTTGTATGTAAACAAGTAACTTAGTAAACTGCCCATCCTGTTCATTTCTAGAAATCTGGTGGTCAATTAGCCATTGCCACAGATCCCTGCATATAAAACTCCATTTCTCCATCCCTGAGGTTTATGAAGGTAACTGTGTTTACCCTGACACTGATGGCCCCATTGAGACCAGGGAAAGCATTCCATTGCAGCATCAGTACTGGCATCTTTGGCCTTCAGGGAATCACCTCCATGTTCTTCAAAAATTCTGGTACCTCCCCACCTCCTTACCAATGTGCTTTTTATTGCCTTGCTGAAGCACTCTTCACACCCTCCCAGAGCATTTGGTTAGGTGATGGTTGCACAGGTTAGAGTAATTGATCCATTCCAACGTTCCCATTTCCTTGAGCCTCTAGAGTTTTTCCTCTCTTACAGCCAGCCTTGCTACTCGAAGCACAGTTCACAGCGGCACCTTGGCGTTACCTGAGAGCACATCAGAATCTCAGCCTGCCCTAGACCTGCCAAGTCAGAATCTGCATCTGAACAAGATCCCGGGTGACTCATAAGCACATTAAAATTTGCTTTACAGCAGTGGTTCTCCAACTTTAATGTGTATCAGCTTCATTTTTTGGAATCACAAATTCTCAGGCCTCATCTCCAGCATTTCTGATTCCGTAAATCTGGGGTAAGATTTAAGAATTTCCATTTCTAACCTGTTCCCAATTGATATTGATGGTCCCAGGTGACATGGTCACCACTCTGTATGAACCACTCTTCTACATTACGTCAAAGAATTTTAACCTAAATCACTGTAGGCTATCGTAGACTCCAGGCCGTAATTAGCCAATCTAACAGACTATTAACACCACTCCCTAGAACTTGAGCCCATCCTGAATCCTAGGTGACGTCTCATGTCAATGAATTCAGCCTGATGGAGCCTCACTGTCTTCCCCGTTGCCTAACACCTTGGAATCTCCTTTCATATATGCTTTTCTCACTCCTATGGGGACCGATTGTCAAAATCTTGTAACTCTTTCGTTGAATAGGCTATTTTATCCTGGAGCAGGTCTTTTTCATTTCTCTTTCTGGATTCTGGACTAGATTGGGATCATATTCTTGTTACAAAGCTGGAGGCAAAGAGAGAGTGGGCAGGTCTAAGGAGTGAAGGCATCAGCTCTTGATGCAACTGCTCCAGATATAGTTATGAAAGGGCTTTAGTGCACAAAGGGCTCGGGGGTATTTAGAGTTTGAAGTTCTCAGCCTTATCTTCTTCCCATTAGCAATAAAGGTTGAAATTTAATTGGCACGTTAACTCTGCAACCCTTACAATCAGACCCAGGGCTTGGTCGTTAACTAGTAGGACTGTAGGACAAGGGATTCTTTCAAGCTTGCCATGGAGACTTAATTCTCCACAGGTTTTCTTAAACACATATACAGTCGTATCTCTTAACTCATCTTTTTGCACTCTGGAACTATAAGAGGAAACCAGGTAACTCCACAATCTTTAAATTCATTCCCTTCGACTGAGCAGCTAAGTGTCCCAGCTTCTTGAGCTCCCAAAGTCTTGCCTTCCACCTACTTGTCGCCCCATGCTATGACCACTGACGATCTGAATGACTGTGATACTACCGCACGCATGGATTATTAGCATCCATTTCCGTCCTTTCAGCATCCCCTCCCCCACAATGTTATCCCTTCAACTCCTCATACATGATCAACCCAATCCCAGAATCCCATTATGAAGCTCTGTTTCCTGGTGCAACTCCCAGTATCAGTTACCGTATCTGTTAAAGTACCAGTAAGAAGCAGGTTGTGTGCTCAATTTAATAAGGATAATTTAAAGAGGGAACTATTTACAATGGCATAGATGGTGTGTCAGAAAATCACAAGAGAGAAGGCAATGAGCAGGAGCTAGTGGCTGCTGAGCATTACCTCCCATTAGCTCCTGTGGAGAAGGCCCCATTAACAGGAGCACTGACGTCCAGTCAGGGACTCAGACAGCCCATGGCAACCTCACCAAGAGGGAGCTAAGGGAATACACACCTTGCTTGAGCTCACTCTCTCCCCTATTTCCAGTGCCAGGTATCCCCAGTGGCCAAACCTAAGTGGAATCCAGAGCCAGTGGGTATAGGTGATCAAGTCAGCCTCCTGGGTGTAGAGTGGACCTGGAGGGGAAAATGCAAGATCTCTAGTCTAGCATGGTGGGAAAGACCATGAGTTTAGTTCTAAACAAACGTTCTTGTGGTATCTAAGCACAGATGTAAAGCAGGGAGTCAAATGGCTTTGGAGATTGGAGACAATTCTGGTCAGTTGTACATACTTGAGAGCTCTCAGCACAGAGGTGAGGCCATGAAAGTGGCTAAGTTGACTTAGGCAGAGAGAATAGAGTGAGAAAATAAGAGAATCTAAAGTGGAACCTGAGCAATTCCAATATTTAAAGGTCAAGTAGGAGAGAAAAATCTGGCAAAGTGACAGAGAAATATAGCCACAAAGGTGGAAGAAAAACCAAAAGCACATGGGAGCTTGGCTACTAAGAAAAATAGTTTCTCTCAAAATGAAGGAAAGGTCAACTTTGTTAAAGTCCACTGAGAAGTCACACAATATGAAGATTGAGGAGTATCCATGGTATTTAGGGGCATGGAGGTTTGTGGATACTTTGGCAAACATAGTTTGAATAGAGAAGTAAGGAAGGAAACCAGTTGGAGAAGGCTGTTGAGTAAGTTGTTGAATAAGGGTAAACAGTAACTATGTACAACTCTTCCAACCAGTCTGGGTGTGAAGGGGAGGAGAGGAAAAGAATAGATCCATGAAGAAAATGTGGGATCCAGAAATGAGATTTTTTAGAATGGGAGTGACTAGAGCATGTGTAGATGATGATGAAAAGAATCCATTAGAGGCGAAGAGATCACAAATAGAAAGGGGGGATAATTAGTAACATACCTTTCCTGAGAAGGTTGGAATCCATGGCATGAGGAAGAGTTGACCTTTGTAGGAGAAGGAACATCACTTCCATTTCGTCAGAAGGAAAGAAAGAAAAATGGACACAGGTGCAAGTTGGTTTATAGGTGCAGGTGGCAGGAAGTGAAGTAATTCCCACCCAAGGGCCTCTATTTCCTCTGTGAAGCAGGAGCAGACATCTCCCACGAGTGAGGGATGAGATGGGGACTCAAGGTTTTGAAAAGAAAGTTTGAAATGGTCATTTCAGAGACTGAAAGGTGAGTGGACAAACGGACAGTGGGGTTCCCCAGGGGTGGAGGTGGTTTGAGAGTCTGTGGCGATGACAGGAAAGACTACTAAGCTGGGGACTTTTCTTCAGTTGTGCTTTGCTGCCTAGGAGGACATGTGAAGAAGGTATATTGTTGAGTTCTTCCAGGATCATTGTTTTCCCTCAGGCCAGTTTGATGAAAGGACAAAATAGGTCAGTAGGTTTAGGGTATTGACAAAATAGAGACTGACATAATGGACCATGACATCTAACGTGGCTTCCAAGGCAAACAAAGACAGAGTGGATTGATGGATAAGGAAAAGTAGAGGGGCCCTGGGGCTAAAGGCCTCTGTAAGATAAGGGGGGAGGTGAGTACGCAGACTAGACTATACTAAGAAGGAGTTGTAGTCAGAGTGGGAGATTGGAGAGGTCACAAGGTCCAGGGTGTAGCAGAGACGAGTGTGGTAGATTAAGGAATCTGAGAGGCCAGTCATCCTCTCTGATTAGTCATCCCCATTGACTAGGTTATCCACGGGTACAGAAACATCTCCTAGGAGGAAGTGGGGCTGAAGTATGAGGGACTATTGTGAGCTAGGAGGTAAAGTCCTCAGGGAATGAGACGGAGTATCTGGGAGGTCAGTGGAGGACACCACCACCAGAACTCCAGAGGAGCAGCCATTTTCACCGGAATGTTTGGATGCCACACCAAGGAATAAGGAGCCGGCTATTCCCATCCCCTTCTTTTGGGTGTGTAGGGTGTGGAAGAATACTTAAGAGAGCTGCAAAAGAAGCAGTCAAGATGGGTTTCAATTCAGGCCAGCAAATGGAGGTGCTCTATGGGGCTGAGATACCAAGATCCCTGACGCGAGCAGAGGCAGCAGAAGTGACCAGGGAGGAAGAGCACAGACTTCAACTTGAGCATGTTTGGGTCCCAGCTTGCAAGAAGAGTTGCCATTAGAAAGATTTCAAAATAAGCTGTGTCCAGAAAGCATTATTCCTGCGTTTCAAAGACGTACACATGCCAACTTTTAATTGTCCTTCATTTTCCTTGGTGTCCTTGTGTGCGTGGTCTGGCTCTAGAGCACAATGCCTAACCAGCAATATTTTCTCCATGCTCAGGACTGTCCTTGGGCTTCTGGGCTTCCAGCTGCTGTTTGCTGAGGCTGGCATGATTTTTACCTCTTCTCCTTATTTCCTAGTTTGCCAAATACCGTGGTTTAAAAAAAAATCCTCCCACCAAGGATTGCTTTCGGCCAGTGGTCTCTGGATGGTTTTCCATGTCTGCCTCTCACCATGTCTTTAGGCCTTGCACTTGCTATTGTCTTCCAGTGATTTCTCTGTGCTGTTATACTCCTGCTTCACTTCTGTTTGGGCATCCACCCTTGGCCTTTACCCATTCTCAGGGCAACAAATGGGGTTATTGGGCAGCCAGGGTGCCTGTAAGGTCACCAGCTGGGTGGCAGTGTAATCAATGTTTGTTACTAATAAAAGAAAAGACATGGACTAAATTGTCGGGACTTGTTAGTTGTACCTTGGATGGCTAGACAAATTCTGCAGATATCATTAAATAAAACAAAGGTCAGGACTAATTTTCCTTTTTACCTTCCCGGGAAGACTTTTTCCTTTTATTATGACTTGATTACTGATTCTTAGAATGCAAATTGTGCCCCAACCTTGATGAAAGATCACATGTATTTGCCATTTTTTCCCCCATTCCCCAGAAGTATACTCATGCACCATAGTGGATAGGCCAACCCAGAACACACATCCAGATACGTGTGAAAAACACACTCAGTAAACTGGTTTCACGATGCAACAGGATGACTTAGAGTCGTCACATAAGTTATTGTCATTTGGATATTTTTGATCAAAGCTCTTCTCATAATTCAGTGTTCTCTCTTCCATTTTGTTTTGTTCTATTGTTTTAATTTGTTGTTGTTGTTGTTGTTGTTGTTGGAAGAGCCCTCAGTATTTTCTCGGTGGTACTGTGAGTGGGTTGACTCTATTATTGGCTCTATTTTTATTATCACCTATCACCTAAAATGTTTACAGACTGTCTCAGACACAGAAATTGCTGCCTATCAGACCTGTCTTAAGGGGCTGGAGAAATGTCTGACACTAGAGAAAGCCGCATCGTGCAGGCACTCAGACAGAGTTTCAACAGCAGCTTCATAGGCTCGTCTGTTTGCTCTTTAGTGGCATAAAATAAATGAAAATATGGTTTTCCATTGCTATGGGAGATTTACTTCTAAATTATAGAGATATGTAACTCCAGAACTTCCCTGATATCAGAGGCCTTTCTTAGGAACCTGGGTAGAAACTCGGGCTTGAAGTCAGCTTACACATCTCTGTTCTAAAATCTTATTGCTAGTGTCTAAGATAAATGCCTTTCTCCTTATAGGTACAACTTGAGTTGGCTGAATCAGACTAAGTGAAGGACTTATATTTCTTGTTTGAGGAGTTTTCTTGCTTCTTTTTCTCCTGCTTGATGTGAACTAGCGTACATATGTAGCCCGTGCCCCACAAGCCTTTCTAAAATGCAAAGGGAACCAACCTGAACATGAAAACTTTGAGGAGAAGAACAGAACAGGGAAGGGAAGAATGTGGGTCTTTGTTGACCCCATTAAGCTGCAGAATCCACCAGTCCTGGAGTCCACCCTACCTTTGAATTTCAGTTTTGTGAGATAAAAAATTTCTTTATTAAATCAGTTTGATTCAGGAGTGTGTGTGAGTGTGTGTGTGTGTGTGTGTGTGTGTGTGTGTGTGTGTGTGTGTGTGTGTGTGTTTTCCAAGAAAAGCATCCTAGGAGCTATAGGAAGGCCAAGCAGGAATATGTGAGTTATTGGGGCTAGTTCCTGCCAATATTTTCTTCATTTTACTTACTCAACCTGATTCCTGATAGGTGCTTATTTGTGCTTTGAGTTAACTTTCCTTTGTTTTTTTTCCCCAACTCCCACCCCATTTTCTCTAGTTCTCAGAAATACAGCATTTCCTTCTAATTGAATTTAAGCTGGAGTCAAATCAACCTAATACTTTCAAAATTTGTGAAGAACCCATCACAGGGTGGCCTGAAAGAGGATGTCAAATCATTAGGTAGGAAAAGTGTATCCTAGAGTTGTTTTCCGGAGTCAGCAATTTTCTGAGAAGAAACCTCTGTGATTTTGTCAGCACCAGCCCTGCTTCTGAATAGTTTTATCCTTAATTCAGGCCCTGTTGTACTTATTGAAGTTTTCCTGTATCTTGTTAGTAAGTGGATGAGGCTGGGATTTGGGTCAAAGACATCTAAATGGCTGAAATTATGCTATTTGGGGTTTGTTGAAATTACTGGTTTTGATCAAATTTGAAAATTTCCCAGCCAATATTTCTTCAATTACTTTCCCTTCTTCATGCTCTCTCTCTTCTCCTTCTGGGACTCTAATTACATGTATGTTAGATTTCTTGATACCCTCCCACAGATTATTGAGGTCCTGTTTTTTTTCTTTTCGTCTTTTTTCCCCCTCTCTGTTTGGATAACATCCATTGACCTGTCTTCAAGTTCACTGATAATTTCATATGTTGTGTTCATTGTGCTGTTAATTCCCAACCGATCAATTTTCAATTTCAGATATGGAATTCCTTTTGGTTCTTTTTGAAAGTTTTCATCTCTCTTGACATTTCCCATCTCTTTACCTACTTTATACAAATTTTCCTATAGCTTCTTCAATATATTTATATAATTATTAAGTCTTTGTTAATTCTAACATCCTAGTCACAGGCAGGTCTGTGTTTATTGACTACTGTTACTCTTCACTATGTGTTGCATGTTCCTGCTTCTTTGTACACTTAGTAAATTTTTTTATTGTATACTAAGCCTTGTGAATGATAAATTAAAGAGACTTTGGATTCTGCTATCTTCCTCAGCTCTTCCTATTGTTCTAGCAAGCAGTTAAATTATTAGCTTATTCTATGGAGCCACACCATCCAATAGAACTTCTGTGATGATAGAAATGTTCTATAATCTGCAGTCCAATACAATAGTCTTTAAACACATGTGGTCATACACATTTGAAATGTGCTTAGTATGACTAGGAAACTACATTTTAAATTTTATTTAATTTTAATTAAATTTCAAAGATCACATGTGCCCAGAGGTTACTACTATAATATACTGAATAGTACAACTGTTTTAGGCCTTTTAGGGCAGGTCTATTTCGGTTTTGCCTTTATTCCTAGGACATAACCTTTAGTCTGGGGAAGTCGTTCTTACCCCTACAGTGTGCCCTCCTGTAGTCTCAATGGAAAGTCTTAGGTGTTTACCATGCTTCTCTGACTCTGAGGGAATTGAACTTTAAACTCCATCTCTGGACACAGGACATCTGCTCTCTCAGCCCTCCAGCTGCTGCTTTCGCCTGGAGCTTCCCCTCCATGCCTCCCCCTGCGCATGCATAGATCAGGAATTAGCTGAGGATTTGAGAAAAGTTTATACATAGATTCAGGAGCTCCCCCTCTGAGGTTCCCTCCAGTCTGGTATACCCTCCTCCCCAATTTCCAGTTGCTATGGAAGCCCCAAACTCCAGCTTCTGACTCCTCATCTCAATAGGCCTGCCACTTTCTGCTTGGGCTCTGTCTCCACCCACCATGGGAAGTAGATATTGCTGTCAGAGGAAAAGTCTGATCAATGTGGATCTCATCCAGTGTGACTCCCTTTTTTCAATGGTCACATCTTCTTCAGTTTTTATTTGCAGAAACAAATCTTGGTTGCTTTCTAGGACCTTAAAACAAGTTTTGTTATTATAATTTTGGTTTGGGTCCAGAAATTATCACTGTCTTTGGCGGGAATGTTAATCAGATATAATTTACTCTGCCATTATCAGAAGTTGAAACTGATCTGACTGGACAAAATTAGACATAAAAATACTGAGTTTGGGGGGAAATCTTGGCTATCCTTTCCTCCTAGCACACTTTCTATGTCTCTTTGTACCAGAAGAGGCTCAATATTTGCTGAATGAATGCTGCAAACTGAAAATTCTCTGGGAGTCATATTTTGAAGCATTATCAGCCATTCATAATGTAGAATGGATTATCTTTTCCTGAAAGCAAGTTTTGATATGGGTTAATGAGAAAGAATAAGAGGTTCCTGTACCTCTCCCTGCACATGCACAGATCAAGAGTCAGCTGAGGATTCCGACTGTAAGTGGCAAAAAAGCTGCCAGAATTTTGGCTTAAGCAGAAGGACAATTTATTGACAGGCCTAGGTTAAAAGTCCGTGGTAGGGCCGGCTTAGGCATGGATTTAGCACTCATATAGTAACACTCTTTTTTGCTGTTTGTTGTTGTTGTTGTTGTTGTTGCTGCTGCTGTTGCTGTTTGCAGCTTTCAGACCAGCCTATGGCATTGATAGAATTAATCCCAGCTTCCTGTGACTGCCAGAGGATGGTAGCACCTTCAGCCCTGCTCCCTGTCAGATGTACAGTACAGAAGAGAAAGTAAGAGCTTATTTCCCAGAAGCACCAATGAAAATCTCCCTGCTTCTCATAGTTTCTGCTTGGGCAGTGTGCCCATCTCTGGACCAATCACATGGCCATGAAATAGGATGAAATGATTGGCCTAAGAGTGGCTCACCTGCTCCGCCCCACAGTCAGAGGGGTGTCAGTTTAACCAGACCCTAACTGACTGAGAGTGGGGGAGGGGCAGTCCTCCTGATACATATCTGGGTCCTTACTCCCTGGAAGAGCAGAAGCACACTGGGACAGAAACTACAGGAGCCTGCTAAGATGCTTATTGGAGGAGACTGGAACCAAGGGACATGGAGGGGGTCAAAGGGTTACAAACTGTGGAGGCAGGGAGCCTGAAAGAGAAAAGCTGCCTCTTTTTCCACTATCCCCTTTGCTCAGGGCTGCTGGAAGCAGGTGCTGTGCCATATCACTGCTTCACAGTTAGCTGCTTGGGGACCTGCAATGAGTGAAATCCATGAAATTTAGATACCACAGCGGTATCTTTAAAAAGGTATCAGGTGGAGAATGGCTTTTAATGTGGAATCCAGGCCTCCAATTAGAGTCTTGTTCTACTTGCTAAATTTGGTTTGGGTTAAATGCCCAGTGACCTCTTGTTGCTATACCATTACATCACTGGGGTGAAGGCTCGGGAACAAATCCTCCTCTCCCTGCCCTTCCTAATGGTACACAATCGCTATACCATTGAGTATGAATTCTTTTTCCAGATAAGTTGCCCAGCCCTTCTGTCAATCTCTTCTATTAGTAAGGAAGCAACCCAAGGGGAAAAAGAAGACAGTGCCAAACGTAGCAACGCTTCCAAATGTTCACTTGGCTTGGACAACACCTGCATCTCTCGTGGCTCCAAAGCATGTAGCAGCATTTGGGGTAGGGGAGTGGTGACTGCCTTTCCTCTCCCCATCCAGAAAAACCAAAGAAAACATAGAGGACCCCAGAGACCACTGAAGAATACCTTGGGCGTCTCCCAATTCACTGCAGCCTCATTCGTTGCTCCCAAGTACCTTCTAACTTGAACCTGATCTTTTTAAGGTAGCCCGGGGAAAGACTTCCCTCAGTAATTTGGAGGACTCTCCCTGATTGTTCAAAACATGTCTGCACTTTTTATTATCTTACATTTTTCTACAATAAGCATGCCTCACTTTTGCCACACGCAAAAAATTAAAATAAGTATGGATATTCAAAGTTTAAGGATTCCCACAGAACTCTGTTCCCTTAGAAGTTTCCTCGCTAGTGACTACCTGGGAGGTTACAGCTCACAGCATGTCAGGCTTTTTCTGTCACTACAATTATACATAATGATAAAAAGAGAAATAGACTTTTGACCAATTTTAAAATGTAACATGGCAGATGCCTCTGGAAAGAAGAATTCCTGTCAGCTCTTTTCCTACCCATATTCCCTTTGTGATACACTTCTAGTCTTTTTAGGAAATCATTCCATTCTTTACTTGTTTATGAAACCACCCAGCTCACTTCCCTCCGTTTCACCTTCCTGATGAGCTGGACTTTTGAAGGGTAGAGACATTCTGGTAGATTCTTCCTCCTTCCTGCCCTCCTACCACCCACCCAACTACTTTATTTTTCATCCCACCGCCCTGAGCACACCTGCCACTGACCTCATTTTCAGCTTTGTTTGTTTCCCTGATAAAATTACTGGCCAGGTGCTATAATCTTTGGTTTGCTGGGCAATTGCCTCACAGCTCCTGTGACCCACACTCTGGACAGAGCAGACTTCTTCATTATTCACAATGTGCTGGAGGTCTAGTTACCAGCAGTGTCCACCTCCGAGGCCAGACAGAAACTTGTTTAGCCAGTTTCCTTCTTTCACTATGTTGTTCCAAGACTGACACACGCAGATTGAGAAAAACACTGAGAGTTTCTGTGTTCCCAGGAATAAATCTCACAGAACAAGCCTTGGTCTGTTGCTAAACTACGATTCTCATTTCCTCTCCCCACTCTGCCCTCCCCCACCTTTTGCTACAAAGCTATGGACCATCAAGTTTTAATGCAGTGTTGAGTTGTTGATTAAAACAACGTGTTATTTTCTGAATGTCAGACAACATATGACAATAAAACAGGCATAACATATCAGGAAAACAAATGTGTGCTGCTTCAGCACTGGATGCAAATGCATAAATGGCTGATCTTTAAAAGCTTCCATGTTCGCAAGAAGTCTTGGAGCATTAAAATTGATGATGGTGATTAGGTTGCCTTTCAGAGCAGCAAAATCTGTATAACTAAATCCTCCTGGGTTTAGCCATTTTCAGCCCAGGCATATTAACTTGACTCACTGTGAGTCTGCTTTTGTACACACATGCACAGTATTTAACCATCAGTGCAGTGGGCCCCAAATTAAAACCATATTTTGTTAGCACCACATGTTCCAGCCTTGACAGTATTTATCAAAGGGGAAGCTGCTGGATTTATTGAAAGAAATGAACTTCGCCAGGGCCTGGCAGGCCCAACCCCGACGGGGAGTTGTTATTTTTACCCTGCCTGTCAGTGGTACCGCTGCTGTTAGCTCGAGGCTGTTTACTCGTGGTGGGCACCGCTTGCTGCTGTCACCTCTCCAGTGTCCACCTCCCAACTGCCTGGGCCTCGTGGATGTCATGGGCTCCACATCCATTTATTTTTCAAGGCCCTGTTTGGGTTCCTTCTTTCCTGTGAAGTCTTTGCTGCCTACATCCAAGGTCATTTCTTCCTCCTCTGACCTCTCCAGGCATGGTGTGAGCATCATTTAAGACCGTGGTGGAAATGCAGAGCCCCAGGCCCTACCCCAGCCCTCCTGAATCCGCATTTTAGGAAAATCCCCAGGGGATACCTGTGCACACTGACGTTTGAGAAGGCTTGCTGGATCCACACTTACCTTTTCTACGCATGACTCTCAATGGGAGTCATGTTACCCACAGGTGTTTTGGAAATGGAGAGGGAATTTTGGGGGTTGTCACAATGATGGGCGCCGGGCAGGAGCACTGTTGGCATCCATGGGCAGGGGCGATGCTGGGCGCGTGCAGTGTGGAGGGCAGCTCCACATAAGGAAGACTTCAATCCTAAGTCGTATGATTTTCTAAAGTGCTGCCAGGCAATCAGGTAGGTGTAAAACCTATTTGTAATTATCTGAGCCTGAAACCTAATTCTTTTTTTCATGTAGACGCAAAGTACTGCTTGCACAGTTTTAATATACACTGAATTTTCTGGGAATTCAACTTCTGTGCAAATTCAGGGAAGACTGTGCTTTGTTTTGTTCAGAACTTTACCTTTGTTCACCACTTTGCAAATGCACATTATCCATAGTGTCAACAAAAGTTTGCTGCCTGCAATTTAATGCCAACAGGAATTCCCAATATGGGAAGAAACTTTACCTCCCACGTAACAGTTTGCAAAATGGGGAAATGTAGCCTCCAGTGGAAACCCGAGGGGTGCCCCACAGAGATAAAGGAGAGGCTGCTTTTTATAGAGAAAGCCCCACCTTAGTCCCTGATTGGTCCACTTTTATGCAAATGAGGAATCCAAATTTGTACAGTCTGATTGGTCCAAATAGCACCAAACTGGTTGGCTTCATAAGATCTGAACTGTCAGGGGTTCTGGATTTTAATCTGCTGGTAATTTGGATAGGTCATCTCACCAATGTGGGCCTCATTTTTCTCATCACAACAGAAGAAGGACCAGATTGGTTGTTCTCAAATCTGGCTATTCCAAGGGAGCTTCTTTTTTTTTAATACAGAGTTCTCTGAGCTTCATTCCAAACATATTGAAACAGATTTTGGGAGTGAGTCCCAAGTATCTGTAGATTTAGAGAATGTCAGGTAATTCTGACAGGCAGCCAAGTTTGCTTCTCATACTTTAATGCCACACAAATCACCTGGGCGATCTTGGTAAGGTGTAGATTTTGGTGCCAATGCTGCTGATCCATGAACCACATTCCCAGTAGCCAGAAATAAAGGACTTTTAAGTCTCTTTCAGCTAAATATTCTCCATTACATCAGTTACTAATGAATAATGTGATGTAAGATGACCCATTAAAAATAGTCCACATTTAGTTAAGATCACCTAGCTAAGTTAAATTGTGATGATAGAGTACGGAATTATTTCCTTCATTTATAAATTTTAAGTGATATTTTAAAGTAATCTATGGAGGATTTTTTCCCTTAGGTTAGCATCCCAGAGTACAGTGTTAAAGAGAGTTTTCAAAAAGCCTTAGACCAGAAAACTTTTTAACCAATTAGAAGACGTTCAACTGACTTTGTGCAGCATGGGCAGCTCCATGCTGAGCATGAGCTGAACATCATAGGAGGCACTCTCGTCCATCTCCAGATCCTCCAGGGGCTGACATAGGCCTGAAATTCCTTTAACAGGGAGAAAGCTTTTCACTCACTCCATAATTAGTGATGAGGCTTAAAATACAAAGATTCCTGAAGAGGGTAAAGCACTGACTATAAATCTTAGCAAAAGAAATGATGGGGCTATTTTCATGGAAAGAGATTTCCATTGGAAACAGTTGGGTTGGGGGCCGAGGGTAGGGTGGGAGCTGGAGCAGAGAATGAGAAAGATGTTTCAGAAAGGGAAGCCAGGGGCTGAGGTACTCCTGATCTTCCTAACTTTGTCAAAAGGAGGCTGCCACCATTAACTAAAACAATCCCACTTACCTGTCTTCCTAAAAAACACACCTCCCGATTCCTATGATTGCTCACTTCCTGTGTTCAGGTAAGAGGCCCTCAAGTGTCTTCATCCTACAGTCTTTTTGCAAAGAGCTCTCTAATGTATCACAAGGGGTCCCAGCGAGGAGAAAGTTGGGGATGAGAAATGCTTGTGGGGCCTGAGCTAACCAAGGAGGTTGAGGGAGGGGAGCAGGTCAGCAGGAAAACTGATGGGGACACTAGAAAAAGAGGAAGGAGGGGTGTGCTCCCAGAAGAGAAGGGGCCACATAACATACGAGTCTCGCCTCTGCCACTGAGCAGCTGCTCGGGCTCACCCACTCAGCAACGCAACCTCTTCCTAATCTGTAACTCACCTCGAGGTCACCACTGCCCGTTTGAGACACATTGTAAACAAGGCTGAAATTTATCTTTCTTCCAGCAATTAAGCCATGCAGTCTCCCCCACAAACTGAGCCTCATAACACCCATACTCAAGGAAAGCAGCAAAGCAGTGGGAAGATGTTTGCATCTGGCTGTTGCTCAGGCTGTGTCTGCCTCTGGGCATAGTGGCTACATATCGAAAATCTGGAATAATCTCTAAAAGCAGGAGCAGACTGGGAGCCTGAGAGGACATTAAAGCCTGGAAGAGCTTGCTCTAGCAACTTCCCTCTCAAGGTGTTTTCTTTTACCTCTTAATTACTTTTCCTGAAAAGAGAGAGAGTTGAAGACAGGCATACAGATCACCTAGGTTGTGGAGGCAGGAGGAAAGGAGTTCCAGATTCAAATGCTGTCTACACCTCTATAAACCACATGATTCACTGAGCAGCAACGGAAGTGCAGACACAAAAGTGAATGCTCGATTCAATTAATGAGTAGAGAAAGGGAATTGTTTTGTTCCACTGACGCCTGCAGGATTGCTGCCTGGCTGAGCAGGGCAGGCCAGGCCTGTCACCAAGGGATGGGTGGAAGGTTTCCTGTCCCTGTTAACTCAGACCTATTGGGTGTGGCTCCTTTCCTTGGGCCCTCCCGGATGCAGGCTCCCGGCGGCACCTTCAGAATGAAGGAGAAAAGGGGAGGTTTCCTTTTGCTTACCTTAGAAGTCACCTTCACTAATGACAGCAACGTGACCTAAAAATGTTGGCACTAGAAGGGACTCTAGATCATTTAATTCACATTCATCATTTTACAGGTAGGGAAACTGAGGTCCATAAAGGGAAAGAGGTTTGTACAAATTCACTGGTAAAATCTCAGCAGAGTTGAGTCCAGAACCCAGCTGCCTCCTAGATCTACCCTGCTCCCTTCCCCCTGTCGCCGCCCCAGAGAACATGGCATTTTTCCTGGCTTGTTGCAGTTTTCCGAAGACCCAAGAATTACCAGAGCTCCATTCACCTACCCTTATTTCCTCAGCTCCCTGGCTGGGGCTGCACGACACTATCATCCACGCTGCCGCGTGAGGCTTGAAGACCCATGGGGAGGGGGTCCTTGCCAACGGTCCTTGGTGGAGTGGGAAAGAGGGGCCTTAGGTTCATGTATTTAATTCACCCTCTTGAGAACTCTATTTTCAAATTGAGGGAGAGAAATGAAAGCTTACTGGACTCAACTAATTCAGCACGTGCTAAGTCCAGCATGGGCATGAGCAGGTGAGAACAACACTCTCGAGCCATGGTTGGTGCCACATCTGGAAGTTAAGATCCCACTGTAGAAAATACCAGTAGTATCCTGTGGTTGGACACACATGGGGGCTACATATTTCCACCCTGACGAGCTCGCTGCCAAGTGGAGCTGTTGCCATAAAAGCAAGTCTCAACTCACACCAAATTTCATGCAGGGGCTTTTGTTTGATAGCAGAAAAAAAATGATCTAAGAGAAACTCATTTGTGGTTCAGAAGAGATTTCTCTCTTTCTTCTGCCTGCAACTCTCCTCAGCCCAACACAGTAAACAGCAAAAACACTCAGGCAAAGGACTTACTGTCCTGGGCCTGTCCTTAAGTGTCCCTCTCTGGCCATTTTCATGCTCCCTCTCCCCACATGGCAAAGAGTCACAGGCCCAGAACTTGTCCCATACAAAGCCCACACCTTGTCTTCTAGGCCACCTGTTGGTACCCAGAATGCCCTACCCAGGAGTCCTGAACCCATCTGCAGAATCTCCATAGGCCTCTCCTTGGGGTGTGAATCCCGAGGATAGATTGGCCCAGGGGTGTGCTCACGCCCAGGCCTGAGGAGTGGCCAGGGGACAGCTCTTCACAGACAGCTGGACACTTGAGCTGTGTTTTTAGCAAGTGAGGTTGAGCTGAGGGGTGGGCAGAGAAAAGAGGTTTGGGAGAGTAGGTGGAACTCTAAGGGGTTCAAGAATTCTATATTCGGACTTGGCATTCTGGGTCCCTCTGACAATATATTTTTCAAGGCAAGAGGATAGAAGATATTTTATACTACAGTTTCTAGGCTGGATTTAGTTTTTAAATATTTAGAGACATGGTATGTGGGTCTCCACTTGCACTCTTTCCCCGTCTGCAAATGAGGGAGGCAGGCTTTTTGAAGCAAGTGTAGACTGAGGTCCTCTGGTCAGATGGTAGGGACAGGGGAGAGAGAAGAGGAGTCCTTTCCTGGGAGACATCACACCCGTGGGCTCTAACCCCAGCCCAGAATGATGGCGTCATCATCAGGCTTGCTGATTTTTATCCCGTATTCATACAAGGCAATCAGTCCTATTATATTACTCCTAACCACACACAGACCAAGAAATCGGCAGCTTCTACCAAACCAAGAATTACTTCTAACACTTTTTATACAAACAAAGCAACCTAAATTGTTGACAGAGACTAGAACTGACTTGTTTGTTTTATCCAATAGTTAACCCACCCCCAGAGTTAGAGCAGATTAGGATTAAATGGTTGCTCCCCAGAGCACGTGACTCATGCTGGAGAATTTAAAAAGAAACGATCACAAACACAGCAGAACAGCCAGTCTCGCAGGGTCCCCCTTTTGTTCCTCACCTGGCACTGTGGGCAGCAGCCCTTTGAGATGAGGAATCAACCTGTCCCCGGGGGCCCCAGGGGCCCTTTGTTAGGGGCCCTGGCTTTTATCCTCTCCCCTCTGGAAGGGCCATGCCAGCCCCCAAAGATGATTTATATCACTGTGTCAGGCAATAATTCTGTCACTAAACAAGCCACATCCCACAAGCCTAAATCCAGATTTGGGGTTCAAAATCACTGCACAATATTCATGCAAGCTCTCTTTTTCTCTGCTACTAGTCAAGCATCTTTCCTTCATCTGCACGTATATTACAGGACCGAAGAATTTTCTGTTTACATCCACATAGGGGCTTTCCATGGGCAGGCCTGGCCACGATTCAGCACAGGCTGATTTTCCAACTCTTTGCTGTAGCCGCTATTCACAGAAACTTGGGAAACTCTTAATAATTGTTTTATAACATTGTCAGGCGTTGTGAGAATGCAACATTAACCCCAAAAGGACGGATCAGAACTAAAACCCGTGACATTAAAAAATCCCAGAGTTCTATCCAAAATTCTCTAGAAAGTCACTTAGAACCCCAGCTAAATTAACTGGAAGAAAATCTTGATCATTTAGCGATGTCCAGTAGCAGTACAAATCTTATGGATACAGACATGTAAATTTTTCTTTATTTTTTTGTAACACAACTTCTATATCAGCCTTCATTTTACCAGAGAAGTCAAAACTTTATCTCAATGAATTCAGGGTTATGTCTTTGTCTAAGATGTGTGTGGGTGTGTGTGTGTGTGATGAGCCTGTTGGTAGCATTGTCATTCTAAAATGCAGACACAATTGTCTAACTGCTCTACTGCAAATCCTCCAGTGGTTCCACTTTGCCCACAAAGGCAGTACACGGTCCTCTCCACTGGAGAAGTGAGGTCCTGGGATCTACTGATGAGCCATTCCTCAGGGAGATCAACTGTTTGCATGAGCAGAGAAAGCAAACATGTATGTGGATTATCCAACCACGAAAGCATCAGGTCCTGGGAACAAAACTAACAATTTTCCAAACATTTCCAAAACCCAGCTCTGACCTCTGCCTGAGCAAAAGTTCCGACCTAATTTTAGAAGATCCTGTTTGATGCCTTCAGTCAACTCTCCTTACCCTCTTATACTAAGGCTGCTCTAAATGGACCAATAAGAACCAGAGCATCATTTAAAACACATGAGAGTAGTGTCAGTATCGGCCTGCTCGCCTCCTTTCTCCCCGACAGACCGTGAGGTCTCTTTTCCAAAACATGGCTTGAGCACCTCCTTCACGGCTTGAGACGTCTTCCCCGGTGTCTCTGGACCTATTCTAGTCATACCGTGGCCGGTGTACGCAGCACAGATCTCGTCTTCCACAGTAATACATGATCAAGTTGTTCCTCCCGACTTCTTTCTGGTATTATCCTATAAACTCTACTGGACCAGGTCTGCACCCCACATCCTTTGCAGAACCCCAACCACTTAGCACCATGGTGTGAACACAAAGGGAACTTAATGATATTTACAGTTTGATTTCTGGGTCCCCATTACAGCTCCTGGGTATTCATTTATCAGCAAATAAATTACTTATCAGTGAAACAGCCAAGGTTTCCGGAGTGAATCATTTGTATTTCCACTGCTGGAAAGAACAACACACACCACTTGCCTTGCAAAGAGGAATTTCAATAAAAGCATGTGGTCGTGACGCCGCTGATAGATCTTGCCTGAGAGTTTTGACACTTTTGTAACTCTTTGACCTGGAAAGATAAACCCACTTTTATTTAGAATCATGTGTTTCCTTAGGTTCCTTTTAGCCTAAAGACATAAACGTCAAAGACTGTGACCCATCATAATGTTGACGATGATGACGACAAATAAATACACATATAGTCTCTGGCTTAGCAACCGCTGGCATAATTCTTGGGAGCCCAGAACCACCTGAACCCCTGCACCATCCCAGATGGGTTCATAGATGACTCAGAGGCTGTGCCTGCCTTGGTCGGCACCCAGGTGCTAAGGCTGCTTCTCTCTTGCAGTGGCGCATGTTCCCGCTGATGCCCAGAGCCTGCCTCTTGGGCAGAGCTGCCCTACACCTGGCTCCCAGCTCTAAGTCTGTGGGGCAGCTGGGAGTGGAGGAAGAGCCCTACCTCTGGCCTCCCTCGGTCCCCTACTTCCTGGGTGGGCAGCTTCACAAGGCAGCCTAACCCTGGAGAACTGTTTGAGGGAGAGGGTTCTTTTGCCTCCACGCCCCACCTCCCCACCTTCCGTGCTAAGCTGGCCCGTTACCCATGCCAGCTGTGCCTTGCCAGGCCTGGCAGAGGACCTGCACCTCTCCCTATTACAGGGTTCAGAATCCAATGGGCTCTGTTTAAATTTTGACACCACCTACACCAATCACTTCTCTTTTCTGAAGCTCAATGTGGTCATCTATAAAAACAGAGATAACAATGCCTACCTATGGCATGGTCCTGAGGATGGGGCAGAAATGCCAGCAGTAATGGCACAGTCTTAATGACTGAGGGATTTGTGTGTGCCAGGTGCTATCCCGTGTTTCCTACAATCTCCTTAAAGCCCAGCATGGCAACTGGCCCAGAGCAGGTGGCCAACAGCTTCCTTCTCCCTCTTCTTCCTTCTCCTCTTCTCCCTCCTCCCTTTCCTAAGTCAGGTAGGACCTGAGGGTTCAGTGTCCAGTCCCATGGGAAAGCAGCGGGGCTTTGTCCTCCAGCATCTTCCCTTCTTCCACAGGCCACCTGGGAGCACCCAGACGCCCCAGAAAAAGGAGAGTCTTCCCTCTCTTGTCTGAGTCCCATGCCCAACAGGGCAGCTCCATTTCTGTCCCCAGCTAGGTTTCCAAGCTCCATTTCCATATGGGGCCCCCACACCTGGCACCCCATCCCTCCAGGGAACATAGAGGGCCATAGGCTAGAGGGAAGGCTGCTCTGTGATCTCCTGGACTAGAGAAAGTGCCCATGCGAGCCCTTCCCTCCCATTCCTGCATGCAGGCAGCCCTCTGTGCCAGGTGCACTGTGAAACACTTGCTGGACATGGATAACCAGCCCTCGAGGAGCGCAGTCTCCAGTGGAACAGAAGGGTAGGAAGCAGCTGGGCCCAACCTCCACCCTGTCCTGGGGAGGCAGCCGAGAGGGAGGGGCCCTGGGAGGAGAGGGGCCGCACCCCAGCATCCAGGGAGGGGTGAGTGGGCCCACGACTTGCTGGACTTCAAGGGGCCATCCCACCATGGCGCCTGAAGAGCACTGAAGGGCGTCCAGCAGATTCTGCCGCCCTCACCCTGCCTCTCGTGCACGTGCCTGCATTGTCTGAACAAGGCTGCTGAACTTTCCCACTCGGAATGTGCTCTGAGCAGTAACTAGAGGGAGAAGGTGGCCATGGGAATGGAAAGGCCCTGGGAAGCTTTGAAAATACTGGGAGGAAGCAAAATTCCCCAAGTAATTTGGGATGGAGATTTGAGCCATTTGGTCAGGATATGAAAGGAAAGTGATTCCCAGAAGGCTGAATTTGGAAACCCTCTGTTGTACCTCATGTAATTCTATTATAACAACCACCCGAAGAGGGAAATAACTTATTTTCTCCACTGTGTACATATGTAGGCCCAAGTCATTTAAGAGGTGGAAGTCATCTGGAACCAAAAGCCGGGGCCCTGACACAGGCTATGTCTGCCCGGCTCCACCCGAGAGCTGCTCTCACACAGAGAACTTGAACCTGCCATCAAGCTCCATCTATTCCTGCACAGGCCTCCAGCGGCAGCAATTCGTGTGGAATTTCATTTCTGTCTCATTCTCCATGCCAGTGCAATCGAAACCTCTTTCTCTGGGGACTGCAGTTTAGAAGTCCTGACTCTCAAGTCAGACAGCCTACTTGTGTGTCCTGAACACCACCAGGACTCAGTTTCCTTATCTGTAAAATGGAAAGCCATAATATCTATTTCACAGGATTGATGTGAGGATTCAATGACAAAAAGAAAAGGGGGAAAAGTGACGTGTGTTGCATACAATTCGCTTGCAATAAAAATTAATTTTATTTGCCTCACTTAATAGACACAGACTATTTTCTTTAAATTCCAGAAACATAGAAACAAAACTTCAAAATAAGTTATACTGTGCCCCCATGTAGGTATTAAACTCATCGCAAGAAAAATGTATGGATTTCGGAAGGACCAAGAAATCCTAATAGGTTATTTTTCTCTATTGTTATCATTTCAATATAGGTTTACATTGTTAAGTAGTATTCCCAAACACCTTTAGAGACTGTTCATTAAATACGTTGACAACCACAAGGTATAACTTAAGAAAATCACCAACTATCATTTAGCAACCTGTATATTTGATACACTACAATTTCTTGGCATATTTTAAATTAGGAACTTTTATTTTTAATCATAAAAGTCAACGTATTTATTGTAGGGTATTTTCAAATAAAAAGTTTAAAAGAGGAAGTAAAAGTTACCTGTACTCCCACCATCTAGAGATACTCGCTATTCATACTTTGATTTATTACAAACTTATCTTTTAAAAAATTATTTTACTTATCAAAATAAACCCGGTTTCACTGCATATTATATGAGAATGTTCCATATCATTATTCTTTTAAAACACAACGTTTATACTTGTATAATATTCCGCAATAACTCTATAGCATAATTTACATAACCATTTCCACATAGTTGTGTATTTAGATTGCTTCTAATTGTTCCCAATTTTAATGTGGCCATATATAAATGTGTACGCACTTCTCTCATTAGTTCCCACATTTCCTCAGGTCTCATAACAACCTGTGGGTCCAATAAGATCAATGAACAAATTTGCCCGAATGAGAGTGACAGCTTCCGGGCCCCTCCCCCAGCACACAGGAGGGCACTGGCGCTGTCGTCAGCCTCCACCAGTTTTTATGTTGTTGTTGTCTATCTCACTTGGTGTATTTATACATTTAGATGCTTGCTTCCAGAGTGCTGCCCCAGAACTACCTAGAGATGTTTACAAAATATGTGGTTTATGTACCATATGTCCTTCAAAAACTGACCCACAGGGTCTCAGAAAGTGATGATTCTCAGTCCTGGTTCAGTTAGATTCGTCTGGTGAGCTTTGAAAAACACATTGATGCTCAGGCCCAGACCTAAAGATTCCGATTCAATGATTTCCTCTGGTTTTTTAAATATACTTTTTATTTTGAAATAATTATATATTCATAGGAAGTTGCCAGAAGAGTTCAGAACAGCCCTGTGGACCATTGGTTTTCCTCACTGGTAACATCTGTACAAAACCAGGACATCGACATTGGGTATAATTCACAGATTTCACTAGTTTTACATGCTTTCGTGTGTGTGTGTGTGTGTGTGTGTGTGTGTGTGTGTAGTTTTACCACATGTGTAGATTTGTGTAACACCACCACAATGAAGATATAGACTCACTCTGTTACATCACCACAAAGATCCTTCTGCTACCTCACCTCCTTGCACCATCCTTAATCCCAGTCCTCCACTTATTTTTGAGTCCCCTGGAGTTGTCTCACAGAGAAATCTCAGAGATGTTTTCCCACTCAAGCCTGCGTGATGCTGGAGCTTACTACAGGCCCCTTGAGGGACGCGCAGGGCTGCCCCTCTGCCGTCGCTTTCCCCAAGCCCATGCCCTACTGCCCCGGATGCTGCCTCCAGGATTCCCCAATGCAGACAAACCTTAGACATGCTACATGGGGCTGTGATATGTGTCATTTACTCAGGATGATCTCTAAGAAATACAGAGACTGCCCACTCTCCAGTTCAGTCACACTTTGTCACTTGGGTCCCAAAGCAGATTGCACCTGCCCATAGTACACCCCCTACCTGTTCTGACTGCAGTTCCCTTATCTTTGGAGGTTACATCTAAGCCCTGGGGATAGGCTGGGCACACAATGCCCTTCCTCCTTCTCTAGGTATCAGCCTGTGGCCTCAGGGAGTCTTTGTTCAAAGCTTTCTCATCAGTTTTCAGTTCCTCTAGGATTGCCCAGGTGATTCACTGCACACATGTTCATTCGCTATGGCTAGACTGAATTGCAGAAGTACAGTTTAGGTTTGGCTGCAAACCCCCACTCCTCGCAGGATAAACTTGACGGCATTAAAAAAAGATGAAATAGCCAATTGAAGGCCAGGGACAAAGTTATCAGTTTAGCACATCCATGCTCTCATTCAAAATAAAGGTTTTCCTAAGTCTAGCTTTGGTCAAAACTATTTGATTGTCTAAAGAAGATAATTCCCCTCTCCCAGTCCCCTCCCATCTAACATGAGATGTGTTCACAGTAATTAAGTCTATACCTCAGTATTTAAGCTACAGAATAGCAAGAGGGGTGGAGGGAGGTGTGAGTTAGCTAAGAGAGAATTAACATCTCCTTTGGAGAGGAATTAACCAAAGGTAGATACAAGGACTCTAGAACCTCTTTGCAGGAGAGGGTAGCATGTTTTAGGTAGCACATGAATAATAGCATCATGTTAGGCAAAAGAACAATGTTGCTATTGTCTTTACTTGGAAGTTAAGCATAAGCAAAGGAAAGTGTGTGATTGCCAAGTTGACAAGGGGTAGACTGTGCTGGCTTTGTACCATGTAAATGAGCTAAACCGTAACTGTTTCTCAGAATTTCCTTCCCTGTGGAGTTCCAGGTTAGACTTGGCCACAGGAGGTGTTTTGCATCAGATCTGGAAGATGGAAGTGAAGGAGTAGCCATATTTTTCTTCCTGAAGGTACTTGCAGGGCAGCAGGTGCGGCAGCAGCTGGCGAACATTGTCGCTGACCTGCTGGCTTGGCTTGTGATCCTAAGGCAACACCCAGACCACACAGTTCCTCCAGCTCCTGCCAGATCTCCTCTATCACTTTCTCTGAGCCCTGGGCCAGGTGAAAGTGTGGCTCCATGGCAAAGAGCACCAGCTTCTCCCGCAGGTCACTGCGGCTTTGAGGCTGGAGTTGATGGAGGGAGATACAGGTTCCAGTTTGCCTTTGCAGTGTCTGTGCGTCCTTGTTCTTATCCACTCCCAGCTCCCTTCTCACTGCCCATCTGGCTGACCCATAGTGACTTCAGGCTCAACACCGCATGCAGGGCCAGCATCACCCATAGGCCACCTCCCCCCAACTCCTACGAGTACAAAGGCAGGACCCCTGCACTCCTTATTCTATGTCACTCACAGTGGTTCTTTATCTTTGATTGAACCCTGACTCACGGAGAATTATGTATTGATTACCTCTCAGTGAAGCTATAACTGACTGAACTTGGAATTTGTTGACTGAACAGAAGATCAAGTTTTAACTGTGTATTGATTGGAGTGGTGAACAACATAGCCTAGGTAATGTTGGGCCCTTCTACGCTGACACTCAAATATCCTTTTCTCCAACCAGGAGGCAGCTTTACAAATGCCAACTCATTTGTTCGTTTGACAAATTATGTACTGTTTACCTCTCAGATATGTCTGCCCCACACACTATGCTCCAACTGAATTCAAATACATACCGTGTTTCCCAAAAAAATAAGATCTAGCTGGACAATCAGCACTAATGTGTCTTTGGAGAAAAATTAATGTAAGACCCGGTATGATATGATATGATATGATATATTATAAAGACCCGGTCTTATATTATAGTAAAATAACACTGGGTCTTATATTAATTTTTGCTCCAAAAGACGCATTAGAGCTGATGGTCTGGCTAGGTCTTAATTTCGGGGAAACACAGTAGCAGCTATAGTTCCAAAAGCTTGCTTAGGCATTTTCCTTCCTCTCATCCTAACCTTGGCCCCAGTCTTCTTTAATTTTATCTCCTAAACTCTAAACTCTGGGTTCTGAGGCCCTGGCTCAGATCTCTGCCTCAGGAACCCTTAGGTGTCACATTCATTCCTGTGCACCCTGGTGTGGACATCAGTCTTCCTCTGGTCTCTGGCTTGATTTGGTCCGTCAGGTCCCTCCACCTTCCACGACCTTGGCAGGAGCTCACAGCCCCAGCTCCTCCCAAAGTCACCTTCTACCTTTGACTACCTGGAGGGTGCTTTCCAGTGGGAAGGAGGTAGTTGATATCTAGATACCATCCTCAGGAGCCCATGACTTGGAGGGGGAGTTAGCCATATACAGAAATACAAAGTAAGCCTCCAAGAAGTTCTGAGAAAAGCACAATCCCTTCCACCCAACCCAAGGTAAGCAGGAGCGTCCTCCTGGATTAGATGACCTTTGTAGGACTTGTAGAAATCTAGCATAACCCGAGCTATCTTTCAAGGTCCAGATGCATTAGGAAAGTAGGAAGGGAAAAATGTTTCAGATAATGGAGATAGCCAGAGAATTGGAGCATGTGGTATAAAGCAATTAAATGATTAAAATAGTGCAGAGAAAAGGTTAGGAAATACAGGCACATTTCAATTTTCTGTTCTACAAAGGACTAAGGAAACTATAAACACCCAAAATAAATCTTCAGTTCATTACTCGCTTAAAACCAGTCTTTCACAAACTTCTTGTTGGGGTGACAAACACCTAAACATGTGAAAAAGGAAAAACCAGATGAACGTAATGTGGCAGCTCACTGAGGGAAGCACGGCGCGTCTTCTAGGCTGCGTGAGCTCTCCTGACAGGCTGAGCTGGTGAGCGCTGCCGGAGAATGCGTTTTTCACCCTGATAGGTAATATAGACAACTCCTCCAGTAAAACACACAGGGGAAAAAAGGTGCTGAAGCTCTTTCTGTTATAAATAAAGATCGCAGCACAGTTTTAAGACAGTTTATGGCAATGGGGATTTCTCAAATTACAAAAAAAAGACTGTTTGAAAAGACACCAGCAAAATCACTGTTCCCTCTAAAAAATTGTTTTGACTGTTTTCTACAAGATGGGTGTGGTCCTCATAGGATTCTCCACACAGGAGGATGGAGCAAACTTGAAATATTTTGAAGCTCATCTAACAAATATCATTCTAGTCAATACACTTGGCGTAAGTTCCACACATCCTCACTATTTAAATAAACTGATTAGAAAGTTTCTCATTTGTGCTAATAAAACAGTTTCTCTCAGCTTCATCACATTAACGAAAGTAGAGATGAGTTATGTCTACATTTATTGTAGCCCCATCCAAAGGACTGTGGTCAACCTCAGGACAGCCAAATCATGACACTGTCTGATCATAATATTGTGCCTTTGAACTGGAGCAAAGTAGTAGAAAGCCCTAAAAATGGAGGGAATATGGGATTATTTTTCACATCTAATCTGTATAAAGCCAGGTTCCACGTGGTTCAGTCTCCTAGTGATATGGTGGTTAAAGAACACAGTCCCGCACAAAAAAAGAATTTCAAAGACTCACATTCTTTATTCGAGTTTCTTGGAAACCAGGAAAAGAAGGCAAATATATGACACATGGAAACATGCATAAATTCTCCTTTCTTCTCTGTCCATTTCACTCATATCACCTACATTTGTTCTCAAGCGTCTCTCTCCACGATTCCCCCAAGCTTTTCACCAAACTGAGCTCCACACTTGTGTCTTTCCTCTCTTTATTTCCTCTCTTCTTTCTACCTCTTGATTGTGTACATTAATACAACCCCTCTCCCAGTGATTAAAAAATAAAAGAATAAAACCACTTCCTTTTTAGGTGGAAAAAGGAGGGAGGAAATGAGGCAGGAGGCCATTGCAGCATTATTTTGGGTTATCTGCAGACACTCCCACAGAACAATCTTTATTCCATTGAGCAACCTCCCTGCCATATGGTGATAAGAGAACTTAATGTATACTGAGCTCAAGGGCAGGAAACTCAATTCGGAGATAGAAACTAATCCAGGATCTCACATCATTAAAAAACATCTTTCAACCATCTTTTGTTGGTTGATGTATTATTTCTTTATTGTAAGAGAGTACATATAAGATATTAAATAGCATATGCTTTGAAAATTAAGATGAGGCAACATAAAACTGGATTTAATAAATGCAACAAATAAAAATAACTATAACAAATTATAAATGCTGATATGTATCCAATGACATCTCTTAACAGTGTGAGTAATAGAGATTCCATGTTATATCATTTGCAGGGGGTGAGGGGCCAGACAAAACAATGTTCTCGCTTATATAAAGGTTACACCCTAACTCCAGCGTGGGAAAACATCATATAATTCATCCATCTTAAACCCAAGCTGCTATGCCAGCTCCTAGGGCTATACCAATGTTCTAACATCTGTGAAGCCAGTTTTATAGTTTTTCTAAGGCAAAATTTTAAGTAAAATCTTATTATTGTACATGCATTCTGGGACAGGTTTTTAACTTCTCTGATCCTAGCGGAGACTGGGGAAGGGCAGGACCGCATGAGGAATGAGGGCTGCTGAGCTCATCTGCACAGCTTGGCAGAAGCATCAAAACTGGCAGAGGAGAGAGGCCTGGTAAGGAACTGGGAGTCAGAGCCCCAACAACTTACTCGAAGTCAAAAAGGTGTGGAAAGAGGGAACAGCAGGAACCTAACAGCTTGAAGTGGCATTTCCGGTGTGCATTCAGGCAGCTTTTTCCATCTGTTTGGGTAAAGGCCTCCCTTACATAAGAGCTCATACATCCCTCCAGAGCAAGATGCACATACCCTGGGAGATGCCCTGCCCCCCAACCTGCCCACCAGTACAACTCAGCACCATGGTATGTTTCAGGGTCCCCATAGCTCTGCCCTGCAAATAAGCTGATTCAGCCCTGCAGCCCGCCGTCACTGACTTCATCCTCAAATGGACAAGGGTTTCCTCCCGGCAGAAAAGTAATGATGAGATATATATGAGGATGTAGTTTTAGTCTGATCAAGTGCTATAACAAATTACCATAGACCAGGTGCCTTAGACAATAAAAACATTTATTTCTGTCTGGAGGCTGGAAGTTCAAGATCAAGGTGCCAGCGGATTTGGGTTCTGCTGAGAACCTTCCTCCTGGTTTACATTCACTTTCTCCCTGTGTCTTCAAATGGCAGAGTGCAAGAAAGAAGCAAGCTCTCTTATATCTTCTTCTAAGGGCACGAATTCTATTCACGAGGGTTCCACCCTCATCACCTAGTCACCTCCCAAAGGTCCCACCTCCTAATACTGTCACATTGGGGTTAGGATTTCAACATACAGATTTGGCGGTAGACCGAAACATTCAGTCCATTATACACACACACGCACACACACAATTTGTAGGCACGGGATTCTTAAATCACACAGTGTGAATTCTCTTGATGGTCCGCAACTGTCTGCGGTTACACGCTTATTTCAGCAGAGTTCTACAATAATTAAATCTTATAAGCGCACAGTGAAAAGTTCGCGAACTTAATTGTCCGAACTTCGTATATTAAAGTCGAGAGTTTTTTGTTTTTGTTTTTAATTTTAGGATACCATGCTTTGTTAAGACAGCCCCATGATACCACTACTTATATGAACTTGAGGAAGCCACTGTTCAGAGCTTGTTTGCTCATCTGAAAATTGGGGATGACAAAACCCACCTTGTAGGCCTTTCATGAATACTAAATGGATGAATATATAAAAAGCAATAGCCAGAAGTGGTAACAAGAGAGAATCAAATTTAGAAAAAGGATTTGCTTGGCTCTAGCAGATGTTCTCCAAAGGCAAAAAATTAGATTGGTGAGAAAGACAGTGGCCTGTTGATACGGGGCTTTGAGGGCTGTCTGTCTGAAAAAGTTTGATTTTGCAATCTCAGTCTCTTTGAAGTTTCTATAAGGGGACAAGTAGTCACAAAGCAGCATCTTGTAGTGCGGCCTGCAAGGATGCTTGTAAAACACTCAAAGCTTATTAAAAATTCCCAGCAGATCTCTTCTCCTGGATTCCTTCCCCGCCCCACCCCACTGAGCCACTGCACGTGCAAGGGAAACAAAGAAGCAATTCTAAAGCACAAAGGAGCTGCCCAACTCGTCCAGTAGTTTTCCCCAGGCGGAGAAAATGTGCTTCCAGACATGCTTGGCTGGAACTGACTGGGAATCAGGCTACGTTCACTGAACGGGTTGAGAATGATTTGTCTCCAGCTTTGGGAAATTATGACATCATCTTTTGGCATTTTAAATATTCAGTTGTTTACATTAAAAAGCTTCTTGCCATTCATTTCTTTTCTGGATTGAATAAAATAGGCCCATTTTCACGTTGTATTAAACTCTTGTGTAAAAAAAGCCTTATAAGACCCATTTGAGAAAAACAACTCATGGTATGAGGTAAAGAAAGCACTAAATGGAAAGACTACAGAGCCGGGTTCCAGGTCCCTCATTGGGGACACCAGAAACAATTCATAAACACGGGCCAGCCTCCATTTCCTCGGCTGTCAGCTGAACTGAGACATCTTTAAGGTTCCTTTCAGTTCAGAGAACTACAGGACTTAGGGACAAATGGCTGACTCTAGTAAGGGCTTGACTGTCACCTGTGGTTTCTGCTCCTTCCAAAGAGAGGGGATTAGCTGCTAGTTAGACACAGGAATGCAGCGCTTTGATTATTTTGGTGTCTGTTTTCACAGGCATTGAAGCTGAACCCTGCTGCCTGCCTTGAGACCTGACTGCACCTCTCCTCTCATTTGAAACTAAGCAGGCCTGGCTGATACGCGACACCACAGAGGGGCCGGCCCCCCACCAGACACTGCTACCATTAAACCCCATCTCATTGCTTACTGGGTGTGTGGCCTTGGTTAACCACAAACCCGCCTAAACGCCTCACTGGCAGACCAGCTGAAAGCCGTTGCTTCTTATCCAGCCCCTAAGGGACATGATTAGAAGAGTTACTTGAAACGTCAGAATGTTGCCTTCCTAAAGCCATGGCTATACCCCAGAGGGACTCTAGGCAAGATGGCTGGTCCCAGCTACTTCACTCCTAGATGAAATCGAAGTCACCTGGTTTGCTTGGGGTGGCATGGCGTGGAGAATGGTGAGTGAAACTAAAGCTGTTTTGGCAGTTAACTGAGGTTCTCTAAGCAGGTGGCAAAAGAAGAAAGCTTTGGCTTTATTTAAAAGGGCAGTTAAAGTTCAAGGAGGAAAGAAAGTGTTGTTATTCTTAATTTTTCACACTCCCCCTGACCCCAGCCTCCATTCCGCAAATAGCCCAGGGTCCCGTTTGCTGCCAGCAGATGTATACAGATACCTCTGGAAAGCTATGAATGATTTACAAACTGGGTCAATAATTAAGTTGTCGGGGACTGTGTACAACGCATAACCGGCCTTAACTCTTTATATTTCAGAAGACATGCTCCCAGAGCTGGCAAGAGAAGAATGATTGGAAACAAAACAAAATCCACACAGAGTTGAAATGCTTCAAGGTAGTAACATGTGTCAATCCATCATGTGAGACAAGCTGAGGAATATGTGGTGTGTCCCACCCTGGTTTGTGATGATCTCCAGGACAAAGGAAAAAGTTTATCTGTTAAAGTGCCCGAATCCACAGCGTCTGTCCTTCCTCTGCTTGGGGGAGCCAGATGAGTTCGAGTGGGCTGTTTCCCTGGTCCTGGCTTGAGCTCCCTCAAGGAAAATCTCAACCAAGATTTCAGTTGTGGTGAATCCTGATCATTCCTAAGGAAAAATCACCCACACTTTGGTTTTGGGGAAGGGTATTTGTTTTAGAGCAGGCTCTCTGTGTCTTATCCATGGAGGCACAGCTTGTCATCCACTCTAATTAAGGGGTCAAGGCTAAAACCCTGAAAAAGTCAACAACATGTGCCTGTGCATAAGTGTAGGCTAAAGAAGGTCAGAGAAGAAAGTCGGCCAGGGCGTGGGAAGTCCTCTCAGGTTGGGCAGGGCTGGACTGGGCCTCAAATGATGGGGGGAAGTGGGGCAGGATGCTTCAGGGATAGACAGTAGCTTCTTTCACACAATCATTCCAGCAACAAACCTACACTGAGTCTTGCCTTCCATGAGCCCGACATGGGGATAGGTGCTGGGGACACACTAGTGAGAGGGAAAGATAATGCCTGTTACGACTGAGTTGTGTCTCCCCAAACTCATCTAGTGAAGCCCTAACCCCCAGGACCTCAGAATGTGACAATGTTTGCAGATGAGCCTTTAAAGTGGTGCTTACATTAAAATGAGGCCACTAGGGTGGGTCCTAAGCCAATGGGACTGGTGTCCTTAGAAGAAGAAATTTGAACACATAAGATGACACCGGGATGCAGGTGGACACAGAGGTCCCGCCATGTGGGAACACAGCAAGAAGGCAGCCATCGGCAAGCCACGGAGGGAGGTGCTGAGAGCACCCAAAGAGGGGGACTGAGTACAGGGAGCAGCCCAGAGGGGCGGAGAGCGTGCAGAGACTGACCTGAGCCCCAGCACGGAGTGATGGGAATGAGGCCGACAGCCTGGGAACTCCAGATTTCAGAGATCCTAGAAATGGGCAGAATATTCACGCTCCATCTCCAAGGCAATGCAGAGCTAGTTTATGTTTCTAAGTGGAGGAACAGCACAAGGAGAGCAGTACTTTAGGGAGGCTTTTCTTGCAAGCATGTGCTGAGAGGTGGCAGGCCTCAAGGCACAGGGAAAGGAGATGCAGGGAGGAGGGCTGAACAAAAGCGGGAGCAGGCCGTGCGAATGGAGGGGCGAGCCAGTACATGGAAAGCATTTTGAAGAAGTGACAGGTCTGGGTGATTAACAGGAAACTCTTTCTTAATTATCTCGTCCCTGTAGCGGCCCATCAGTGATGCTCCTGGCTGAGAGGAAAGCCCTTCCTAGATCCATCTCCAAGGGTCAAGTGGTTACCATGGCACCCAGCTTTGTGGGAGGGGCACAAAGACCAAATGGAGAGTTCACCTCACGCCTTCCTTCTTCATCCCTGTGTTGTGCGCTACTGAGACCCACAAAGCTTCTCAAATCCACACAGTAGGTATCACCAGAGTGCTGGCAGAAAGCATTTGATTATGGCTTTGAGACTCAGTCAGAAAGTAAGGCCTGGATAATGTTCATAAAGCCATGTTGCAGAGGATTTCTCTCTGAGGTCTTTCCAACTTTTGCTGTGCTTTCAGCTGTTCACAGCCAGGGTGGCAGGAGAGAGGATGCGGTTAAAAGAAATGATTGAAGTAACTGAACTTCCCATACCTCCCCCTGAAGGGACGTTCCTGTCTGATTGACAGAAGCAGGCCAGTCGTTGCTTAGATCTGCTGGGAAGGAAATGAAACTATGAAAAACACTGGGGCTAATGTTCCAGAGTGCCTGCTGACAGCCAAAGCCCCTCGACTCACGGAAACAACCATATAGAGAAAGCTGTATGTAGGGAGATCCTGGACTGTCAAGTGCTGGATGGAGCCTGTCATCCGTGTTAAAGAAACAGGACGCGGAGCCCCTGGTGAGGGACCCATGATTCCATGAGCCAGACTTCACCACTGCAGACAGCTGCCCAGGCCAGAGCTCACTGTAAGGCACAGACAGGAGAATGTCAGCCTCATTTGCCATCCATCAGATGGTGAACTTGGAGGTCAAATTAGAGGCACTGCTCTCTGAGAAACCCACAGTTGAACCACTAGGTAAAAGCTAATATAAGCACACGTGGAAATAAAACACAAGTGAGAGAGTCAAGAAAAAAAATTTGGCATGGCAGCTGACTCTAAGCGCATTTTTTGAATACTGGGCGGGGGGCAGTATTTTTAAGAAGCAAACTGTGTCAGTAAAGTATTTTGTACATGGCTGCAGGTTTCATCATTATCGTTTTTTAAAATCCCTTTTAGAACTACATGGCTCCAAACGCTCCATTTTGCCCTGGCCAGAAAAGGTGGTAAATGTTCTTCGTAATCCAAGTATGGTCTGAGGCTCAGCTGCAATGGCACCTCCCAGGAGCCTGATACAACTGGAGAATCTGCTGGCTTGCTTTAAGCAAGGAGTAACCTTACAGCCAGCTGGGTGCCCACTTCCACTCCCCCCCACCCCCACCCCCCACAGGAGAACTAGCAACAGCCCCTGGGCCACAGCAAGACGGTGTAGATAGTAACGGAGAGGTAGAGGAAGACAGCCAGCTTCAGCGTCATGGCTAAAAGAACAACACAAGTACCTCCCCCTCTAGGTGCTGTCATACATTGTCAGCCTTTATCCATAGAAAGCCAAGGCCCAGAGTAATGTAGATCATGCAAAAGAAGCCGAAGCAATGCAAAACAGAAAAAAAAACATTTCTTTTTCCGATTAACAAGGGGTATTGGGCACCTTCTAAAAATTGTGCTTGCTGGTATATGCCACATACGTAATTTTCCTTTTGCTTCTTTTCCCAAAGAGGCTGCACCAGGACAATCCAAGATAATTACTTTGCTTTCAGCCTGGTTACACTGCAATTGTTCATGGTACTTATAACCCCACCTGTAAGATCAGTGAGCTGCACCGAACCAAGAAAGATTTTGTTCATTCAAAGCTGTGCTTGAATTCTTGCTATTCTAGTTAACAGTGACCCTAGGCAAGTAGGTCTCTTATTTCCTTATTTCCTGAAGTGGAGATAGTAAACTATAAAATACTGAGTGTTAATTATAATTAATTTCTCATCATTGAGTGGAAGTGTAGCAGCATAGCTCAGCCTGACCTGTCTAGTAACGGCACCACTATTAGCTCTGCAGGAGAGAAGTCTAAAGCTTTGACAGTTACGGCTCAATGTCTTACTAGAAAGTGGCAAAGCCCTGACTGGTACAGAGATGCCAGGTCTGTCTCTCAAGAGTGCAGAAGATGGTTGAAACTGATACCATCACCTTGATGCACTAAAGGCATTCTCTCCCTCCCACTTCCCTCTACTCTGCCCTGTAATTAATGCTCCCACACTTGAAGATGGAATTACAAGTGAATCAGATTTACCAAGGGTACTCATAGACAATTTATGTTAGGAGAGTAATCAATGTTCACATCATTTATCTTACTACCCTTTTGACTGCAAAAGTCATTATTGAGATTTTCAATTGTGATCTGTACAATCTTCGCTCTCCTTTACTTCTGAATCATTTGATTGTTCACCCCTGAAAATTCTAACTCTTCGTGTCAACAAGAAAAATCTCAAAATGAGACGGTAAATCAAACATCCCATTTGTTCTCAGACTATAAAATAACTAACCTCCCTCTCTCCCTCTCCAACCCCTCCTTCCCTCTCCTCCCTGCCTTCTTCTTTTTTTTTTTTTTTTTTTAGTGCAAGTGAAACCCAGTGAGCTTCAGGCTCCCTCCCAGGCTGGAGAATAAGTACACCCTTAGCTTGAGTGAAACCGAGAAGGTTGAAACTGAAAGATGGAATAGATTTGAATTAAAACAACTTTGTCTCAAACAAAAGCATTTAAGAAAGTTCAGCAAAGTTGAGGCATGCTGAGAATGCTGTATTTCCTGGTATCTTCTGATTAGCTTTTAAGATAATTAGTGGAAATGGGAGTATTGCTTGAGCAAGGACCACATTCCTGGAGAGAATCAGGAAGGAGAGAGCTGAGAATCCTGAGACGTAACCCCACTGGCTCGCTGGCTTCTTCTGCATCTGTACATTCTCTCTGGCTTCTGTGACATCTGGGTGACCCTAGGGGCAAGACTTTGATGTATGGGTTAGGTGGCTGCTCAAGCCCCTAGTACTAGGTGTGCATTATTCATAACTATGCATCACACCCCTTTCCTGGGAGAGAAATTTGCTATTCCCTTATCAGGAAGGGGGGGAATTGCTGTAAGCACACACCAGTCCTCATAACCATCCAATGTGGCACCTATTATTATTCCTATTTTGCAGCTGAGGAAACTGAGGTCTAGACAGATTTAGTTACTTTCCCACTACCATTCAATAAACATTGGAGCTGAAATTGAGTCCAAATCTTTCTGACTCCAGAGCCTGAGATACAAGAGGTAACATTTCTGCCTTATCTCACTTCCTTGTTTTACATTCCACAATTGCAAGAGAGCAGAGAGAAACAAAAACCATCAAAACAAAAATGTCATGTATGTTCCCAATAACCATTAGGCCTCTTTTTTTACCCTCTGGCTGGCTAAGCAGCCAAGCAGGTATCACCAGAAGAAATATTCAACCAACTCTGGTTTCTTTCTATCTTTTTTCAGACTGTGAACTACTTCCAAGTAATGATCATAATTTTTCACGTTTATATCTCTCCCAACATGGCCACATTGTAAGAGAAAAATTGGCAATTGCTGAGCATCTAGTATGGGCTATGTCAGCACACAGACTGCCACTCAGCCCTTCCCACACCCCATCAGACATCATTAATCAATCATATAATATTTTCCCCTAATAAGGCTGAAAAGAGCCTCAGGATCCTTCTGAACACAATGTTTTAGATAACTACCAGCAATCAATCAGAGTTGGCACACTGGGTGAAACCTGTTTGCTGAGTGCTTTCCCATGGTCCTTGTTATAGAGCAAACTATCCAAGTTTCAGATACTAGGTTGCAGAGAGAAAGAAAAGTCATTATGACACAAAAATATTCACTAAAGGAATGAACCAGTATTCTATTTCATACCTCCTCAGCCATCACCCCCCTTTTTACACCAGGCAATTCCCCTGAGGTAAAAAATGTTATGCTCTATCAACTGTTATGCATAGTATACACGCAAAAATGCAAACAGATGACCAATGTTGGGAAATACAAACTTTTTGTGAAGTGGGTGAAAGTGTTATTAGCAAACTGATCAAATCAGACACATGAAGCCATTAACAAATGAGAATCTGGGAAAGCAACACCAGCTAACAAATGAAGAAGAGAAAATCTGAGGGTGATGACAAGAGATAGGTGCTTCAAAAGAGATAATTTAAATATCAAAGGATTGAGCTGAAGCTCGTGGGATAACTGATAAAGTCCTGGAATACTTTGGGGGAAAAAAAAAAGACCTTGTTTATGTAGATACTGTGAAAACCAAACACACAGTGAAAGATTGTGTCATCCGCCTGCACAGGTTGGTCAGAAAGCAATTATGCCAAGAAAAACAACGAACACTCCACTAGTCAACACTGAATTCTTGATGAAGAATTTTTTGCAGGTAATTCTATACAAAATGAATCAGACCTGGTCTCACCACTCATATTAAATTTGGAATTTAAAATGGAGTGTGGAATTAACTGGGGAATTTTTGTTTTTGTTTAAGAAGAAAAACTCATAGTCCAAACCTTTTTACACATGAACTAACTGAAGGTCACAGAGATAGTCAGTGATTTGCTGAGGTCACACAGCAAACTGCAGACAAGACACACAGTCCCAGAGACTCTGAGATCAATCAATTTAACATTTTCTGTCATGTCTCTGAGCTGAATGTGGAATCCACATCTAGTAAAGAGCTAAATTCCTTAGTTCCCCAAAGGTGATAATGGGAGTGGTGAGACTAGGTCTGATTTATTTTGTTAGAATTACCCACAAATAAAACTTCATCAAGAATTCAAAGAAAGGCACATGTGCTATCTCCTGCCTCATCACGTTTTTAAGGTATTTCTGGATGGTTTCTTCCAAAATTGGGTAGGGCAAGGAAGCCAAACTCAAAGAGAACCTTCTGGGTGGGGGCTCCTGGACAGTACTGCTGACTGGTTAAGACCATGGGCATTGAGTCGGAACAGAGTGTGGCTTCAAAACTTACTAGCTGTGTGACCATGGGCAGGTGACCTAACCTCTCTGAGCCTCGGTTACCTCATCTATAAAGTGGAGATGATAATAATAGCCATCCCACAGTGTGCCTGTGAGGCGAACGAGTGCAAAGTACCTAGAGTAAAATTCAGTCAACGATAGACTTCTTTCCATCCCACCTCTCTAGGGTTTCGTTCCTTCAAATCTTGGTCCAGACCTTTAGGAATGGCTTCACCTGCCCTGTTGTAACGCAGCCAACTAGAGGCAGAAACTGGGATGCTGAAGATGAAAGGCAGAAGGAGCCTGGCTGGCCGCCCGCTGAGCTCACGGAGGGAGCCCTTCTGTTAACGAGCGGGATGCTCCTCCTAAGCTCTGCTACTGTCCAGGCCGCTGACGTGGAGCCTCTCAAAGTCTCGGGCCCCAAATCCCACTTCCAGGTAACACCTGCTGCAGAGCCAGCGCCCACAAATCCTGTCAGCAACACCTGAGGAGGAGGCTGAGGCGGGGCTGCCAGGCCAGGTGGTCACATGGGTGCCTGCGAGGCCAGGACACAAAGCAGCTGGGTGAAGCCGCATTCCTAGGCCGCTGTTCACAGTCACATGCAAGCACCCAGCCGAGGGAGGAGGTAAGTGACAGGAGGGGACCAGAGTGCCCTTTGTTCTTTGTCATCAGTGAGGAGGAGGGAGACCCAAGGCAATAGCATTTAACTGGGACACAAGTCTTGTCCTGGTGTCAAGAGCCCTGGTCGGTGTGCTTGGTTCTGTCACCACCTACCAAGCACCTGTGTCATTCTCTGTGACAGTGGTTTTCAAAGTGTGGTCCAGGGATCCCTGGAGTAGGAGGTCATGAAGTCAAAACTTTTTTCCTAAGAATACTAAGATGTTTCTCGCTCTTTTCACTCTTAAGCTCTCATGAGTGTATTTTATAGGGTTTTGGTTTTGGTTTTTTAAATCTCTCGCTAGTGAACAGTGGAGTTTTCCAGAGGAGACACAATGCTCTGACATCATCAGTGCCCTGACGGATGAGAGAATGTGTTTGTGTTGTCTTGTGGTTTCAGAATTTCTCAGCTTTAGTTAATATGGTAAATAGCAACAATGAGAACCTGTATAAACTAAAGCTCTTTGGGATAAACAATAATTTTTAAGACTGTAACATACAGGTCCCAGGTACAAATTCCCTTTCTGCCCTGTTCCCCAGAGGCAGGCACGTCACCACCTTCCTGTGATTTCTTCCTGAAGTGGTCGAAGCACATACAAACCTGTGACTGCCACACTGACAGCTAGCACTGCACACCTGCTTTCATCGTGGCAGTGACTTCCCATCCCTGCAGGTCTCTACCACAACCTACTCAACCAGAACCCTGTTGAAGGACACGTGGATTGTCCCTTCCATCTTTTGGAATGTACAAAGAACTTTGCGATAACTATGGCTGTATAAATGTCCTTTCACGTATGTGTAATGGCCTTTCACAGCTGGATATATATCTATATCCAGCACTCTAATCCATCAGGAAAAGTAATGTAATTTGTTTCGCCCACTCACCATTGAAAATCATTTAGGTGATTTCCAACTTTTTGTATAGCAGTGCTATAATGAACGTCCTTGTACATAAATCTCTTAGAGTAGTTCCTTACAGAGAAATTGCTAGGTCAAAATGTATTTGAATTTTAAATTTTGGTCAATATTTTCGATTTTTCCTCCAAAGAGGTTGCACCAACCTCCATGACTCCCAACTGTGTTTGAGTGCCTCTTCCCCTGCAGCCTCGCCTTAGCTCTTTGTTATAAAAACACTTTGATCTTTGACAGTCTAATAAGTGAAAAATATTATCTTGCTGTTGTTTTAGTTAGCATTTATTTAATTATGCATGTGCTTGGCCATTTTTCTTTATGTTTATAAATTATTTGTATTTTTTTTTTGTCTGCCTCTACATGTCCTTTGCCCATTATTCTATTGAGTTGTGGGTCCTTTTCTTATTGAGCTGTAAAACTTTTTAAAAACACGTTCAGTCTATTAGCTCTTTGATATATGTATTCCTTAATTTTTGTTTGTATTTTGAATTTCTTTATGGTAATGTTTGCTATGCAGAAATTTAAAGTTTATATGCAGTCAAACTTACTAGTCTTTTATTTTATGGCTTCTAGGTTCTGGGTCTTACACAAAAAGTCTGGTCCCAGTGTGAGATTATTAAATTCTAAAATTCTTTCATGTTTTTTTCCTACAGTTTTTATGATTTCACTTTCTTACACTTAAGTTTGTGCTCCATCTGGAATTTATGCTGGTGTAAGGAATAAGAAGGCAGTGATGCTTTTTAATGAAATGGTTAGTCATTTAACCCAAGACCATTTATTGACTAATATCTACCTGTTCCCTACTGAGTGAAAGCACGTTTTGATAGAAGCTGCCACAGTTCCAAAACAACGTCAGCATTAGGGTGTAGAACTTGGGAAACAGCACACGCCTCCGCTGTCACCATGACTCTGAAAGGAAGCTGCCCTTCTTGGCGGGGCACTTCCCTTTCTGAAGGAGCGGCATCTCTGGGGCACCCTATGGCCTCCTCACTCAGGCTCCATGCCACCAGCCTGAGGTGGCTCCTAAGGTGCTACTCTTTGGCAACCACAAGTAAAACTCTTAATGAAAACATCTCTTCGAAAATGAGCACAGTGAATGATGTGGGAAAAGCAGTCTATACAACTTCATTCACAGTTTTGAAGCACAAACTTAAAGGACAAGGCATTTGGAGGTGTCATAAACAAGGGGCAGCTGAATCTAATACGAAATGTCCTGGGTGAAAAAAAAAGCCAGAGCCCTGGCCTCTTGTTTCAGCTGTGGGGCCTTCGACAAGTCTCGCCTCTATTTTCCCATTCTGATCTATAAAATATGGAGATTATGCTAGAAAAGCTTGTGTTTCCTTCAGCAGTAACACTTGAGATTTCAGAATTGCCTTGGAGCCTTTTTCCAAGGTTTTTTCTCAATTCCCACAGAATCTTTGGTGAGATTCTCTCATTCTCTGAAGATCCCTAGCCTCTGCTTTGCCCCAGAAGCTTCGGATCATGACTCTAGAATGAGGCCCCTCCTTTATGTTGTCATTATTTTCAAAAGCCTTTTCAAAAATTTCTCATGAAACTAATAGAGTCTCCCACCTTCTTGGCTTTTACCCTTTGAAAGAAACAGTAAATTACAGTAGCCACCCAGCCTTAACAAGCTCCTCTTTTCAACCACGCTGCTACAACTGAGTGACATGAGCATGTGTGGTTTCTGGAGAGCGTCTAACCCTTTAAAAATAGGAAATACTGGGTTCATCTCTTGATAATGAAAAGGGGCCACTTCGGGGGACCTTGGATGCAGGCTGTGTGATCCAGCCAAGGGTGCAGAATACAGGTGACAGTTGTTTCCACCCTGAAGCAACCAAGTCAGGAGGAAGTTCTTAAAGAAGTTATTTCACAAGAGGAGTTGAAAATTTGGAGCATGGGAAAGATTACTGCTTTTTTTTTTTCTTCTCCTTCTCCTTCGTTTAAATAATTAGGATTGTTTTCTAGGCATCCAGAAGTACACATTGCACACACAACAGAAGCTGAAATTAGAAGCCCAGAGTTTTACTTGAATAAGTCTAGGTAAGAGTTCATTTCTTCAACGGCTGCACAGATACAAATGGGATTGCGGACAGGGAATGGAGAGCATTAAGTACTTTGAATTTTGATGTATGTGAGTTTCAGAGCAAGCGCAGGTTCTCTTTAGACACATTCATTAGGACTTTACATTTTTAGATACTACAGAGAAGAAAAAGGAAAAAAAGAAGTGAGCCTTAGTGGGGGAAGAAGAAATTTTCCTCTACTTTTCTAGGCTCTTCTGCATTGTCTAATAATTAAATTGATATGAGGTAGATTAACCAGAGAAAGTAACCAAAGTTAATTATATACAGATGCATGAGAACCACCGCATACATGAAAGAATCCAATAGAAAGGGAAAGTGAAGTACGTGGGGCATCCTAAGCTAAGGAATGAGATAAGAAAGAGCCTTGGGGCTTCAGAGGGGAGGAAGGTTATTCACAGGATGATAAGAAGAACAGCTATTCAGGTAACTAGAAGCTTGCCCTGCCCCTCATATAGATCATAAAAAATTATCTCTGCTGATAACTCTTAGTATGAGCAAGGCCACAATTTAGATTCTTTAAGGGAAAAGTAAAAGTTTATCTTGAGCCTGCAGGGTTTCAGTTGCCTTCTGAGGCCTGTTCTGAACCCTTTCGCATTCAGTATCTAGAGGTCTTGGTATTAATAACCTGATAGCATATTCTGGTTGCCCAAGAAGTTACTAGATTCTACATTTGTGGATATAACAGTTCGGCACTCAAAGACCTAATTGCTATTCATTCATATTGCACAGAAAACGGCTTGGAAAGGCTCATTTTAAATGCCAGCAGAGCTTTCCCTGGGGGAGGAGGCTGGAACTGGGAGGTGAACGGGAATGGACACTTTCACTTCTTACCCACTTCTATGTGCTTTAATTTTTATAATTTTTTTATTCCCTTTAAATGTTTCAAAAACATTTTAAAAGACCTCATTGAGTCATTGAACACCATGAAACAAATAGGTGCTGTGACAATGCATTGGAGAGGAGGGTTTGGCCAGAATTGTCTCCAGTTCTCTAACCAGAGCTTCTGCTGTCTGCTGGCTCCAGCTGAGTGAGAACCCATGGGGCAGGGAGGGGTGCTGGGAGGAGAGTGGGGGGTGGGGGACAATTGGAAGCGCTTCCCCCGCCAAAAAGTCAGAGAAACTCAAAGGTGCAGCAGATTTCTTGCTAAGAGAAATGAGAGAAGGTCTTGATACCAGCCCTGGAAAAGAGCATTGAGAGGGACTCAAGGTGAAGATAAGTCTCTGACCCAGCCCCCAGGGACTGGGCGACTGAGCAGTATTCTCACAGATTCTCCTGCCCAGCTAACACGTGTTGGGTTTTTTGTTTTAGTTCATTACGTCTCTTTTCAAAATTCTGTGTTAAAAGGTGCCCTCCATAAAATTTTTTCACCTGCCAGGGAAGGAGGATAGAAAGAAGTGGAATTTTTGTGATTTAAATCTCTCCTATAATTAAGTTGTGCCTTTTCCCCTTCCCCAAGTAAAAATGACATTATCTGTGGACATTTTCAGCACGTGCATTTTGTATGTACAAATACACAGAATTATCCTCTGGGTTAGACTTTCCTATGGTCCTACTGCCTTGGGAACCCTGCTTCTTGTTCCTTTCTCATCGCTTCCTACTGCTTCTACTATTTTGAGCCTCACATCCTGTACCCATAGATTGAGTCTGGATGTTTTAGGTAGCTCTGTAACTTGACGCCCAATCCCTCAGTATTGTTTGAAAACTTCAGTCCAGGGTTACAACCCATGTACTTCAACAATCTGTTCTGAAACAGACTCTGGAGCAGTGAGCACTTAGCTGTTGACTTCATCAGTGTCATCACATTGATGACATTGACCATCTTTTTTCATGGGTTTGGGTGGTCTTGGGATTTTCAGACGGTCTCGGATACAAACTCGTGGAGTCCTTCTATAGATCACCTACCTCTGACGGCCTCTTCCAGGAGAAAAACAAAAGTTGAACTAGTATTTCATGTCTGACATCACCTGGTGGGACTGGGGCTGGGGCAGCCTAAGGACCACTGCTGTGACCAAGCCGACTCCCAGCAGAAGGATGATGGGAGGGATTTAACGATAGTGAAAGACCTAATTGTTGCTGCTCAGACCTATCCCATTCTGCAAGGTTCCCATTCCCATTTCTGCTGTCTCTCTCCCTGCCACCCTCCATATAAGCAATAATATAACCAGAAGCGGACTTGAAAATTATAAAACATCAGAACCAGCCATGTCTTCAGCCCTTCCCCCCCCCTCCCCCCCACGCAGCATCACTGTAGTGTCTTACTCGGAACAAATACGTGATAAAGAATGATTTTTTTTTTTTTTGCCTCCTTTTACATCTCTCCCAGGAAAACTGAGCTGATTAAAAAATAAATAAAAGTAACCAGCTGGCAGAAATCATGGATCTGTGCTTTTAAGCTGAGGTAATAAGTTTTCTGAACAAACTGCAACATAAAGGACAAGTGGAAAATTGAAGGGGACTTTTGTACAGATTCTTTCTTACTGTTTCATGACATGGTTTTCACATCAGAGATTTAACAGCCCATCAATCTGATTATGGTACAATTAGTCCCACTTCCAAACCTGATTAGCCACTCTGGGCTTGTTCCTTACAAAGATTAATTTTAGATTTTTCTCAATTAGGACTAAATGTCAACCAAAATGTAATACATGAAAAGTGTTATTAACATTATCATAACAACTTATGCTCCCTCCACATTAAAGCATATAACACATTTGCCTAAAATGCGTGGTTGAAAACCTTTTCTTCCCAACCTTAAAAGAAAAGCAAAAGATGCTGGAACTGAATATGAATGAAACATTCCATTAATAGCTTTTGCAAATGCTGCCCTACTCATGCAAAATCAAATTTATCTCCATTAGTTTAAGTTTAACTGGTTCAGGTCCACACAGTTGCCAAAGATGGGTGTTAAACTTCTTTAAGAAATGATAACTTTGGAAACATCCATTGTATTCCTAGACTCTTCAACTTGAACAACCTAAAATTCTTCGCCATGAAAGTCTGGTGTCTGTATGACGGCTTAAGAAAAGCAATGAGAAACACAACTTCTACATGATCAGCCAGAAACTAGAGGAAATCCCCAGCCACTGGCACTGAAACTAACCTTAGCATTTCTATTCTGAGCCAGTTCTAGGAATGAAATCTCAAAGGCAAAGTCTAGGGCTTTATCTGATGGAAAAATGAATTATAAACATCTTCAATTTACATTTTGGAAAATGAAGGAAAGTATCAAAAATATTAAAACCACGCTTTATCCAAAAACCCAGGAACTTAGATATAATACCTGCTAATATTTCAGGTGTTTCCAGCCAATATTTTTAAGAAAAAGAGCTAGATCCACGTGTGTGTGTGTGTGTGTGTGTGTGTGTGTGTATGATCTTGTTTTAAACACAATTGGGATCCTACCACATATAAATTTTACAATTGACATTATAAAATATTGATGTATTCAGGAACCTATATGGCTGATGCAGAGAAAATGGCCAAAGGGAGGAAAGTCTTCCTGCCTCTACTGTGAATCTTAGGACCGTGAATGGGGGAGGAAAGAGAATCACACTGAGCACCATTCCCCAGGTGCTAAGCCAACCATTCTATTACTCTCATTCCCTGCAGCCCTTACGGCACCCTTGGAAAGTCAGAACTTATTTTACTGTTAACAAAACTGATGGTGACTCGGAGCTTTAAGTCACCAGCTAAAAGTGGCAGAGCCATGATTTAAATCCAGGTCTCTCCATCAGTGAAACTCCCCATTTCTCAACTCTGTCCCTCACCGCAACTGGAATCTTTTTGTCTCAGTTACACACAGGATGAAAAAGTAACTCCAAGTGTTTGCAGAGCCCCATAACCCAGCATATCAGCCATTCATTCATTCAGTGACCACTGACCACCTGCCATGGGCCAGGTGCTGTTCTAGATGCTGGCAATATAGCAGTGAAGCCAAACAAAGCCCTTGGTTTCCTTTCAAGATGGGGAGTAAACAAATTTACATATAGCTAGCTAGCTAGCTAATAGATGATGTCTGATGCTGATAATGAAGGGTAAGGTTAATGGGATAGTGTGTCAGGGTTAGGGTCATACATTAGTTTCCTGTGGCTGCCATGACAAATTACTGCAAACTTGAGGGCTTAAAATCACAGAAGTTTATTCTCCCACAGTTCTGGAGGCCAGGCGTCCAACATCAACGTTTTCACTAGGGCCTCACTTCCTCCAGAAATTCTCGGGGAGATTCCCTTCCTTGCCTCAGCAGCTTCTGGGGGCTGTCGGTATTCCTCACGATTGCATCACTCCTGTCTCTGCCTCCATCTGCACATGGCCTTCTCACTGTCTCCGGTGTCCCTCTGACTGTCTCTTATAAGGACACTTGTCATTAGATTTAGGGCTCACCAGATAATCCAGGATGATGTCTTCATCTCAAAATCCTTAACTTAATCACATCCACAAGGGCCCTTTTCCCAAATATGGAGGTTCTGGGCATTTGAATGCACATATATCTTTTGGGAGGCCACCATTCCGCCCACTACAAGTTGCTGTTACTGTTTCTCATAGGAGGTCAGGAAAGCGCTCTCTATTAAAAGGATATTTGAGCAGAGATCCGAATGAGGTGGAGAGCACATGTGGACATGTGGGCAAGGGACAGAGGGAGGAACAAGTCCAGGGGCACTGAGGTGGGAGTGCGCTGGGCGTGTGGTTGGAGCAGTGTGAACAAGAAGAGAGTAACATGAGAAGAGAATTGCCCTGAATGATCTTGTTGCTACATGTGATGGCACAACGTCTGAAGGTTACAAGGTGTTTCCATTGTGTGGCCCACAAGACGCCAACGAATCTAACACTGGGTGATATGAACATACAAGGACAGCACACTGTCAAGTTTCTTCACAATGGTACAAGAACTCTGGCAGACTGAACTTTATCATAGCCAAAGGTAAATTCCAGTCTACCAACTATATCGTTCTTGTTTAATAAATTGACAACTCTGAAAACAATTTCCTGACCCACATCCCCACCTAAGCTCGATAACCTCTTTTTGTATTTACCCAGAATCCTGTCCCACAGTCGTTGTGATGTGCTGTGATGGATTGTCACCAACTCTGTTATGCTGGTGTGTCTCCCAGTCTAATTTCCACACTCCTTGACAGCAGGAAATAAATCATCTTTATCTTCTCCACACTTACACGGTGTCTGGTATACAACAGGCAAGCAATTACTACCTGTTGACTGAGTAAATAAATGAATGAATGAAATGTGCAGATCTTACTTCATCCATGCTTGGAATGCTACCCAGTCATGATTCCAAAGCAGCTTTTAGCCCTGAAGGGTTTGTTTTAACCTAGGAGTAAATGTAACTACCGGATTTCCCCAAAAATAAGACCGGGTCTTATATTAATTTTTGCTCCAAAAAACACATTAGGGAATATTTTCTGGGGAGGTCTTAATTTTTCATGTACAACAATGTACATTTATTCAAATACAGTCATGTCATCTTCTTCTGGAACATCGTCATAATGTACTAAATGCATCCGTCTGGCTGACAATTTTAACTGAGCCTTATTTTCAGGGTAGGTGTTATTTTCGGGGAAACACAGTAAGAACATTTATCCTCAGACCTGGAGACTAGTAAAATAAGAGACAGAGCTTTGCTTATTACCACAATTAGGGCACTAGGAGGCAGGAGACCGTGGTTCTAGTTCTAGCTTTGCTAATAGCTGTGTGACCTCAGGCAAATCGTTCAACATCTTTGGGCTCTGGGTCCTCACCAGTAATAAGAGGAAGCTGGACCTGAAGGAATATAAGGACCTTTCTCAGTCTAAGTGTTCCAGGTCTTACTTGAAGTCCTAGGAGGTAACCCAGTATTGTAATAACTCATTTAAACTCAAAACTTGCTTTGATGGGAAGTGTTAGCTCCTGTCAGTGATCTCAGCCAACTGTCCTCAACACGCCAGGCCCAAACTGAGCTTGAGAACCTTCTTCTCCGTGATTCTCTGCCTAATTATCTCATTTGGTTCTGCAAACGCCTGTTTCTCAGACATTTTCTACTGACATGCCCCCCAAAGCAGAAGAGAGTGAACGACTTACTATTCTAAGAAAGCCCGGGGAGCAAGTGTGAAGACTAGAGGCTAGAGATGTATTTAAATGTAAAAAAAAAATTTTTTTCTTTTTTTAGAAATGTATTTTAAAATCTGTGTTGAATATTTTAAAAATTCATATGAGCTTTATATTCTACTCCATAATGTATCTGCTTATTTAACAAAACACGAAAAGTATTTTTTTCCCTAAAACGTTTGAGGGAAATCATTGTTCAATGTTTATCCTGGGTTGGAGGTACCGAGTGGCACAGCACCTTGGAGCCCAAAGAGAAGCATTCCCCAGAGTGAGGAGCGAGCTGCAATAACATCTCCGTTAATAAAAACTAATGCCAGACGAGCGTCTGTGGGCAGGGAAAGCCGGTAGAACCAATGAGCCTCAATTCAGTCTCTGTTCACTTGCTTCCACCATGACCCAACACATCACTCTTTATTGCTCTGGTAAGATGAAACTGGGTGGGACTTTGGGAAAACTTTACTGAACATTAGAGACAGTAAAAGGGAAATAAACACAGAACAAGTAGTACAGACAGGCTGGCTTGGGAGGTTCTGGCCCCATCTGCCCACAGCTGGCTGCTTCCCAGGCTTCGGTCTGCTCCATTCTCAATGGTGACCCATGATCCGCCTCGATCAGATCTCCTCATTTGCTGTGTTTTCTCATCTTTCCAATGGAAGCTGACCCACAAGCCTCCTCAGCTTAGTCGTGACAGGCCATGCCTGGCCTTGTGGCCTCCGGATTTCCACTCCCGACAGTTCCCTGATCCAGGCCCAGGCTGCCTTGGGCAAAATTGCTTCCCTTCAGTGACTTCTCTTGGTTCTGACCCAGTCCTCTCCCAAAGCACAGAACAGATTCTAAAACTGGTTCACAGTGAAGTGGAAAAGACTGGAAGCTTCAAATTGAACTTCTCTCCTGAACCACAGGAGTAAATCTGAAGGTGCTGCGGAAATGCACCTCTGAGAAACATTCCTGCCCACCATGCTGCAGCCCTCCCCTGCTGTGTCACTGTTTCCAGTGTGTCTGCCACATTAGGAGGCCTGCAGGGGAGCCATTTTTTGATTTGCACAAAGGTGCCCTGCAGAGTGGGATGGCCCTTTCTCTACGGATTGTCCTTCAGGAATTGAGCAGCTTCATAGGGATTACAGAGAGACAGCTCCTCCAGGTATACCCCCCACCACCACCCAGCAAAGATTGCCTCCCTCCTTCTGCTGGAAGCAGCCTTATGATCAAGCTGGATTTCTGCCCCACTCACCCCTCAGCCAGCCTTTGTGTAGGTCACAAAGAACCACTGAGGCATTTGGGGGTCAGGGAGCTTCCCGTGTGCCTCTGAAAACCCCCCACACCCCAGAGGCGTGTGTCTTCTCTGGCTACCTACAATAGACCATGTTCTATTTGGTTCAGCATTCCTGAACCAAAATCATGGATTACACTTTTGGGTGTATACTCATTGTTACAAAACCTCTACCACAGAAGTTAAATTCTTTAGCCCAGTTGTTTTTAGCCCTGGCCCTAAAGCAAGCTTTATTTCTTCCACTTCTCACGATGTTGGTAGAAAATGCTTTTCTCATTTGCCCCTTATCTGAGGTCTTTTATCCTCTAACTGTTCCCTTTTTCCTTCTTTCCTTCCTAGAAACTTCTTATCTCTTACCATCCCCCAATGCCCTCTCCAAAAGAAAAGAGCCAGCTCTCACCTTTGAGCATCTACCCAAAATCTCCATGTCACATGGATGTGTGTCCTTGGGAAGAATGGTGCCTTGGGAGGGGGCTGGCCTTACCCTGGACAGAGATCCTGAGGACAGTTGACCTAGAGTAACTGGGTTTGTGGGAAAAGCCTAGAGGCCCTTGAAAGAGCTTCCAGTCAGTTCTCCCATTGTTGACATAGATATCAGAAATAGTTTCTTCAGCACTAATCTGCCCGACTCGGTCAAACGCTGTTTTGAATTACAAGTGAAGAAGAGCGTTCTCATTCACCTATACCTTACCAAACAGTATTTAAAATGGCAAAGAGAAGAGTTGAGATAATTTAGAAATTTTGGTGACAATTTGGCGAACAATTTATTACTGTAGGTTGGGGTTGAGGGAAAGGTTTCCAGAATACACCACTGTGGCATAAAAACTATTTTGAGCAGATGACGTTTGAGTTCTGGAAAGGTCTTATCTGCCGAAAAGCAGAGCCTCCCCAAAGAACTCCAAAATATTCAACTGTCATAAATTCTTTCCTCAGGAGTAACTGAAGATAAGAAGTTTCCACATCACACCTAAACAGACATTGCCATGAAGCTATCATAACTCCCATATATTCTCCTAAGGGCTCATTTATATTTTCAGAACGTCGTTTATTTCCCTGTAAGTGCCCTTCCCTCCATTCCTTTCCCCAAATAAGATAGTATCTAAGTCCCAAATTTTAACTGTCCCTTTGACTCACATTTTTCTGTGAACTCCTGTACATACGTTAATAAAAATATGTGATTACAATTAAATTGTCTCTTGATAATGTGTTTTGTTAGTTTAATTCACAGGCATTCAAATACTAAACCTAAGAGTTGAGAAGAAACGTTTTTCTTCCCTGACCAGAATATAAGGTAGATTAAGGGGAGAGAAAATCTGGATGCTTAGCTACTCTAACATTCATAATACTTTGCAATGCATAAGCAAGTAGAAAATTGAAAGGTCCCTTGGTATCTTTAAAATGTAAACTTTACACAAATCCTAATGTTTTTATACTGCCCTTCTAGTTATTTCTGGTATGTTCAATTTTATATAATACCTCCAATGGACTTCTTGATTAGAAAGCAGAACAAGAGAAAACTGAGTGCACCAAGGTGTTAAGACTGGACATCAAAAGTCCAGAATCTGAAAAGGTTGTGTAGTGTACATGCAGAGGAGAGGGGCAACATTACTTCTGTGGTGAGGTGGGGAATAGATTTCCTCTCTTTCCCCTCTTAGTTCTTCTGTCTGGCCTAAGAATTAAACTAACATGAGACAGATTAACAGGAGAAAATAACCAAATTTAATTACGTATGGATACATGGGGATCTGTAAGAATATGGGGCGCAGGACAAAACAGGCAGTTGAGGCTTATATGCCATCTTGAGCTAAGAAGAAAGGAGGGTGGTGGTTTGGACTTCAAAGGCGAGGAAGGCAATTTACTTGGAGACAGAGAAGCAAATGTTTGGCAAGGGCCTTGTTTAACAATGGAACACAGAGAGAACATTGAAAAAAATGGGCCTTGCTAGGCCCCTCCCTGTCTATAACATCTAGTTCATATTAAACTATAGTTATCTAGGATGTTGGCTCCCTTCCTGGAGCAGGTTCTCTATCTAAATTATTTTAGGCACTTAGGGGAAAGGTCAAAGTTTCTTTCTGAGTCTTTTGTTTCTTAAAAACAACCAGCTTGAAATAATCCCTATCCCCCAAAAATGCATATTTTGGGGTGGCAAACTGCTCCACCTCGCTTCTTATTGAAAGATTATATAAATACTATTGTATAATCTGCTAATATATATGATATTCCCTTTGATAATTATATTAATTTTTAAAGAATTCACACTGGTTGTTATTAAAAATGTATGAAATACTCTTGGTAAAACATTTAGTCAACAATCAAAAACAAATGGACCAAATAATTGGATGAATCTTAACAATTTAACAAATGATAACTGGAAAATATGTGTCAAAATTCCACATAAAATATTAAAATTTTATAAAATGTAAGACAACTACAATAAAAAACAATCGAATTCTTAGGAATTCATTTGCTGTAATAAAACTCTGTAAAAAATAAAGCAAGAGAACGATGAATTCAGGATGATTATCATGGGGGAGGAGATGGGAATGAGGGAATGATATGGTTAAATGTACATTATGAGAAAGATCTTAGCATTTGTTTAGGATGGTGGCTTCAGAGACACTTACTGCAAAATTTAAAATGTCTAAATAACCAAGGAAATAAATACAAAGAAAAAAGAAATTGAAAAAGTTCGGAAATATATAAAATATATTGGCTCTCCAGTCCAATATCCCACAATTTTTTGTATATCCTTCCACATTTTTTTATCTTAGTATTTGAAAGCATATTCTAATCCCCCATTTAAAAAGCAACAAATAGCCTGCAAGCACACCCCCAGGGGAAACAAGTGAAGTTGGTGGTGTTAACATGATGTCAAGAAGAACCTCTTGAGTAATTTGCACTATACACAGTACAGTAAAGTCTGAAATGCAGAGTAAAGTCTTAAGCAAAGGGCGTGAAAACTATCAGTAATGGAAACCCACAGCTTCCTCCCAGTTCAACCCAAGATGCTCTCCTCTCAGAGCAGCTGAACAGATAAGTCCTGAAGCCCTTTCTGTATTCCTTGAATCCCTAAGATTAGACTAGAAGAAGCAGAGGGGCTGGTGAGGGTAGAGGGCTCCGAACAAATAGTCATTTACCTCGCCAACCCTCTAGAACACCATTGACTTCTCAGGGTCCAGAATCCAGAAGAACAATTAGAGTTTCTCTGTTTTATAAGAGGACTGGGTATACAATCTTTGTAGGTCTAGACCCCAAATGGGAATAACATGTTAATTTCTTATTCATAATCTCTTCCTAAGACAAAAGTCCCACTTAGTCCTTTCAAATGGAGACCACAGCTCTCAATCCCCAAGCAAACTACCGTGTTAGCTGGTCCAAAGAAAAGGTCTCCCAGCCTGCTCCCCAAATAGTCCATTTTCTCAGTCTCACCCTAAAGAAGTCACACATCTCACACCCCAATTTAACCTGCATGTGCTGAAAGTGGGCAGGAAGTAGGGCTGAAAGAGAAAATTACACTTCTTGCAGTTGTATTGAGGGACTTAGATGTCACTGCCTAATTCAGGCTGTTGGAATTCTGCACCATCCCATTGCCCCTCTCTGCCAATGGCTGCCACTGTTTCTTCAGTTAATTAGATTAATTAACATTTCACCCCACATTTGGACTGTAACCAGTAGTGTTCTGGTACATGTTTAACAACTGGCTCTATGAGGAAAAAGAATCTGTATCATTTGTTGATTTCTATGGTGTAAATACTTTCACTATGGCCAACTTCAAGCTACCAGAGTGATGTCACTGAATGCAGAGTTGGGGAATGACACGCACAATCAAATCTCATGAGCTGGATTGAGCAGGTTCCCCCATGCCACTAACTGTAATGCTTTTATTATAGTTTATTATCATCATTTTGGTAAGTAGCTCTACAATTGACCAATACCTTATAGCCATGCTTCAGTTTCTTTGTTTTTTAAAATGGTAAAAAAAAAAACACACACAAACAAACAATTTATCCAGATTGTTGTGAGAATCCAAATGACAGGCACATAAAGTTTTCAACTCATATCAGTCCTGCTTCTCTCACCTCTTTCCCTTCTTGTATTGCACCTTCATTCCTCCTCCTCATTGCAAAGGCACAACCCCAACAAGGACCCAGGCCCAGGGAAGTGCTATCTGGAGCCCAGGAGATGAGAAGTGCTCTAACGGACAGAAGCTGGAATACCAAGAGGATATTTTCTCATAGAAAATGTTGGCAGACTACATAACATTGAGATCTACACAATGAATGATTCCACCTGTAAAGTGTTCTATTTGTGTTTGGCATTCCCTGTAGTAGTGCCTTTGGGGATCCTTGTGGAAATGGGCAATAGATCCTACCTGGTGACAGGGAGTTCCTACATATGGTGGTAGATTCTACAGTAGCTGGCACCATACTATACTCTAGATACAATATGGGTTCTATAGATTTTTGTGGGATTGCCCCATTTCCTGTGGAAGGCAATTCTGTGGGAAAGTGCACTCAAAATTCCAAACCTATTTAACCCGTATTGAATTCAACCTGTTAATGTTTGGGGAACTATAAATATATAAAAATACAGACCCTGTGCTAACAAATAGATATTATAGGAAGTTCAGAAATTCTCTCTCCTCCAATAATGAAGATATACCTCTCTTTCTTTATAGCCAAGTTTCTAAAGAGTAGTATTGCCTTCACCTCACTCAGTAGCCCACTCAGTCAGGTTTTCTCTCTATCCACTTCCCTGATATGGCTCTGGCAGAAATCACCCAAGGCTTTTGAAGTGGTTTGGAAGATACATCTGCAAATTTTTTGATATTTCTCCCCTAAAAAGGTAGAGTATAATTCCCCTCGCCTTGAGTGTGGGTTGTACTTACTGACTCACTTCTAGTGAATAGATTATGGCACAAATGATGGGTAATCATTTCCAAGATTAGGTCATAAAAAGACTACAGTCTGTCTTGGCTCACTTGCCATGGAGAAAGCTGTGTCTTGAGCAGTCCCTTAGAGAGGCCCACAGGGGAGGACCTGAAGCCTCCAGCCATGAACCATGTGAGTGGCCATCTTGGAAGACCATCCTCAGTCCCAGCCAAACCTTCAGAGACTGAAGCCCTTACTGACAACTTGAATGCAAACCCATAAGAAACTCTGAGCCAGAACCACCCAGTTAAGATGCTTCTGAATTCCTGATCCTCGGAAACTATGTGGGATAATAAATGTTTGTTGTTTTAAGCTGCTAAGGTTTGGGGTGATTCCTTATACTAATACAGCTTTCTAGGAGACAGAGCTCATGACTGTGTTTTCACCCTTTACTTGATTCAAGTTCTGTTATATGTGACACTTCTTTTTCTTTTCCATATTCTCTCCAAGAATCATGCAGCATCCTTCTCCCTTATCTTCTTATAATCCCAACTTTCTCATCAATATTTCTTGGCTTCCTCCTCCATGGGGTTCCCAGAGTTGTCTTTACCCTATTTTTTTTTTTTTCATTCTACGTACGCTGCCTCAACCATTCTCAAAATTTTGACGAACATTTATATTCTTTTGAAGGCAAGTAACAACTCAAACCCTCAGAATTGGGTGAAGAATGCATTGCCTTATATGGTTGGGAAAATATGGCTGTAATAGCTCACAGAATTCCTAAGCGATCTGCAGGAATTTGGGCCCCAGGGACTGAAACCCAGGACTCAACATTTTATCTCTCACCACCTCTTATCTCTGCTTGCCTTGGGTTTCTCTTTGAGTGTTTGCTGCATTCTTTTCCTAACACAGATAGACTCTGTCTACAAGTGGGACAAAATGGCACTGTCATGGTTGGTCAGTCCCACTGAGACCACATGGAGTGGTAGAGAAATATTTCTGCAAAAGAAGGGATGACTGGCAGATAGGAATGTCATCTGCCCACCACACTGTCTATGGATGGATGCCTCCATCACTGGCCTAGTGCTGCCTTCTGCATTAGGAGCACTGTGCACCAACCACCTGAGCCACCGGGCCGGCCTGAGTTCTGCCTTCTGAACTCCAGACCTGTACGTCAACCAGCTCCCAGACATCTCCAGTTGGATAGGCATTGGGAACGACGTTAGTTTGCTAGGGCTGCATAACAAAATACCAAAAACCGGGAAGCTTAGAACAATGAAATTTATTATCTCACAGTTCTGGAGATTAGAAGTCCAAAGTGAAGGTACTGACAGAGCCATACTCCCTCAGAAGGTGCTCAGGAAGAATCTGTTCCAGATCTCTCCCAGCTTCTGGTAGTCCCTTGGCTTGTGGATGCATCACCCCAATCTCTGCCATCATCTTCACATGGTGTTCTCCTTGTGTGCATGTCTGTCTCTATGTCCAAATTACCCTTTTTTATAAAGGCACCTTCATATTGGATTACGGCCCACTCTAATGACCTTGTTTTAACTTGCTTACATCTGCAAAGACCCTATTTGCAAATAAGGTCACATTCTGATGTACTGATGGTTAGGACCTCATTATATGGATTTCAGAGAGACACAATTAAACCCATATAACAGGCAGTATAAGAACTTCAATAGGGAATTCATTGTCTTTGCCTGCTCGTATCTCCTTCCTTATTCCCTAAACTGGTTCCTTTCCCCATATATCTTGTCCTTGTTATAAATATCACCACATGCCCTGTCATCCAAACCAGAAATCCAGGAGATATTTTTTCTTTCTATATTCAGTCATCCCTTAACTCCTGCCAGGACTATGCCTTAAATGTCTCTTAAATGGGTCCCTTCTTCTCCAATCCTAGGGTGACCTACCTATTAAGCTCAGATTCTTAATATTTCACATCTGGACATTACAGACACCTCTTAAATTATCTCTTTACCTCCAGTTTTGGCTTTCTGTTTTGTTCACTACACTCCGTCTTCTACCACCAAGCCATCCAATACTTAGAAGCCTATGTGATCTGTCAAAAATAAAAAGCTTTTTATCACTTCAGAGCTTTTTAAGTAAGTCCCAATCAATATAAGACAAAGCACCAAGTTCTTAGGCCCACCGAGCCCTGATACATCGTCCCTTCCAAGCCTCACCTCTTCTCCCAACATTTTACTGACATTGGGCCTCTGTTCCTCCCCACCATCTGCCTGTTAATGCCTCCTTATTCTTTAAGGTTTACTCAAGAAGCTCTTCTGGGAAGCCTTTTGTTTTAGTCCATTCAGGCTGCTATAACAAAAATACCATGCACCAGGTGGCTTAAACAACAAACTTTTATTTCTCACAGTTCTAGAGACTGGGAAGTCCAAGATCAAGAAGACAGCAGATCCAGTGTCTGGTGAAAAGCTGCTTCCTGGCTTGTAGACAGCCTCACAGGGGACAGAGAGAGAGCACACTCTCTCTAGTCTCTTCTTGTAAGGGCACTAATCTCATTCATAAGGCCTCCACCCGTAATCAAATCCCAAAGGCCCCACCTCCAAATACCATCACATTGGGATTGCAGTTTCAACATATGAGTTTAGGGGACACATTGTCCCTAGCAGCTTCTGTGCCTGTACCCTCAGTCTTGCTCAGTCCCTCTCTGTAGCCATCTCTGTACAAGCTTGTGCCTCTAAACTTTGCTCTTCCAAGCAAAACTGTCAGCAATTACTGTCCCATATCGGTAACCACACCTGAACAAAGCTCCCCTCCAGACCTCCAGTAAGTGTGCGAGGTTCCCACCCTGCTTTGGGGGAGCTTCTGGTGCTTGGTGGATACTCTAAGAGGGGTGCCAATCAGAGTAACCACTTAGATCCCAAACCAAGTCTTGGACACAGACAGGCATTGTGATATTGTGGATCTATAATAAGAAATATATATGTATTTGCTCTTCATCCTTTTTTCTGGGATGAAGCTCTAAAACTGTTGGAATATTCTAAATGAAGAGAAATAAAGGTCTCTTTTGTTATTTAATGAAGTGACTTTTGGACTTCACCTAAGGATGGGGGCTGGTTGCCAGGAGAACCAACCAGGTGATTAGAGGGTTGAAACTTTCAGTCCCACCACTGGACCTCTGGGGAGGAGAGACGGGCTGGATGCTAAATCAATCGCCAACAGCTAATGACTTAATTAATTGTGCTTATAAGAACCCTAATAAAGCCTCCATAAAAACTCAAACGGATGGGGTTTGGAGAGCTTCTGGGTTGGTGAACGCGTGGAGGCGTGGGGAAAGTGGAGAGGGTATGGGAGTTCCACGCCTCTTCCTACATACCTTGCCCTATGCGTCTCCTCCATCTGGCTCTTCCTGAATTATCTCCGTTTATAATAAACCAGTAATCTAATGGGCAAAATGTTTCTCTGAGTTCAGTGAGCCACTCTAGTAAAGTAATTGTACTCAAGGAGAGGGTCACGGGAACCTCTGATCTATAGCCAGTTGGTCAGAAGCACAGGTGACAATTTAGGCTTGTGACTGGCATCTGAAATGGGAGGTGGCAGTCTTACAAGATTGAGCCCTCAACATGTGAGATCTGATGCTGTCGCCAGGAAGGTAGTGTCAGAATTAAGTTACATTTAGGACACCCAGTTAGTGTCCGAGAATTGTGTGTCGTCTACATCAACAGGGGAGTGAGAATCCTCTGAGGCATCGATGCCGACGGGCAGCCATGGTGAAGTGCTAGATGTTGTCCAAGGGAGTCCTCTCTGGCACCAGTGGCGGGGACCAGCTGGCAGAGGCCCTGCCTCCGGCAAAGGGAGGCGGGGCAGTTGGCAGGCAATGACTCAGCTCCTGTGGGGCCCCTGGACCTGGACAGTATCCTGGCTGAAATCCTTTGCTAGGTGCTTTTGCCCAGCTCTCCTAGCAGCAGGCCCTCACCCATGAGCAACTACAAAACAAATCAGCCAAGTGCCAGTAACAGAGGAGGTAGAACATTTAGTTCCTACCGTGTGACAACGGAATGGTGGTCTCTTCTTCAGACCATAAGCTCTGGAAGGACAGGGACTATGTCTTTCATTTTGTAGCCCAGCACTAAGCTTAGGGAGGGACACATTGAAGTGACAATAGCAGCAGCTGCCATTCATGGAGCACTACCTCTGTGCCAGATGTGTGCTAAGAGCCTTATGTATGCTCAAGCTTTTAATTGTTCCAACAATTTTATGAGGTTAGGGCTATAAACATCTCTATTGTAGATGGGGATACGGAGGCACAGAGAGGTCAAGAAATGTTCCCTGAGGATGCACACCTAGTAAGAGGGAGACCAGGGATTTGAACCTGGGCTGTCTAGTTCCAGAGCCCACACTCTTAACTTTTATACTCTATGGCCTATCAAGTAGTATTGACTAATCTTTATAAATAAAATTAAGATGTTAAAATCCTCATTTTATTTAAGTACACACAAAATCACTCTTGGGGCCCCAGGAAGGTCACCTCAAGGCTATAGGTCTTCATCCTCTGTGGCCATGGGTACTAAGAAGCCATAGAGACCGACAATGTTCTCTACTTTTGAACCCCAAACCATTAGCCATGAGGACAAAGTTCTGCTGCCCCAGGGTAAATTCGTGATGGAACCATTTCTCACATGGACCACGGTTGTGGGTTGAATTGTTTCCCCCAAAAAAGACATGTTGAAATCCTAACCCCTAGTACCTTAGAATGTGACTTAATTGGAAATTGTGTCTTTACAGTTGTAATTAAGTTAAAATGACATTATTAGAGTGGACTGTAATTCAATATAACTGTGTCCTTATAAAAAAAGGGGAAATTGGGACAGACGTGAGCACAGGGAGAACATAATGTGATAATAAAGGCAAAGACTGGGGTAAAGACAGTCTATTTAATAAACAGTACAGGGAAAATTGGACAGACACATGCAAACAAATGAAACTGGACCACCTTCTAACACCATATACAAGAATAAATTCAAAATGGATCAAAGACTTAAATGTAAGACCCAAAACCATAAAACTCCTAGAAGAAAATATAGGAAGTAAATTTGCCATTACCCTTAGCAATATTTTTGCTGATATATCCCTTTGGGCAAGGGAAGCAAAAGAAAAAATAAACGTGGGATTGCATCAAACTAAAAAGTTTTTTCACAGCAAAGGAAACCATCAACAAAACAAAAAGGTGGCCTACCGAATGGGAGAAGATATTTGCCAATGATACATCTGATAAGGGGTTAATATCCAAAATTTACAAAAAACTCATACAACTCAACATCAAAAAACCAAACAACTCAATTAGAAAATTGGCAGATTGAAGAGACATTTCTCTAAAGAGGACATACAGATGGGCAACAGACATATGGAAAAATGCTCAATGTCTCGAATCATTAGAGAAATGCAAATAAAAACCACAATGAGATACCACCTCACTCCTGTCAGAATGGCTATCATCAATAAATCAACAAACAACAAGTGCTGGCGAAGATGTGGAGAAAAGGGAACCCTTGTGCACTCTTGGTAGGATTGCAGATTGGTCCAGCCACTATGGAAAACAGTATGGAGTTTCCTCAAAAAATTAAAAATAGAACTACCTTATGACCCAGGAATTCCACTCCTGGATATCTATCCAAAGAAATCCAAAACACTACTGCGAAAAAATATACACACCCCTATGTTTATTGCAGCACTATTCACAATAGCCAAGATATGGAAACAACTGAAATGCCCATCAATAGATGATTGGATAAAGAAACTGTGGTATTGGGTGTGGCTGGATGGCTCAGTTGGTTAGGGCGTGAGCTCTTAACAACAGGGTTGCCGGTTCAATTCCCACATGGGCCAGTGAGCTGCGCCCTCCACAACTAGATTGAAGGACAACAACTTGGAGCTGATGTGCCCTGGAGAAGCACACTGTTTCCCAATTAAAAATATAAAAAGTAAATAAATAATACATAAATAAATAAATAAGAAACTGTGGTACATTTATACAATGGAGTATTACTCGGCCATACAGAAGAATGAAATCTTACCATTTGCAACGACATGGATGGACCTAGAGAACATTATGCCAAGTGAAATAAGTCAGATGGAGAAAGACAAATACCATATGATCTCACTTATATGTGGAATCTAAAGAACAGAATAAACGAACAAACAAAACAGAGTCAGAGATATAGGGAGAAAAAAAATTGAGGGTTGCTAGGTGGGAGGGGGGAAGGTAAAGGAATTAGAAAGTACAAATTAGTAATCACAATACAGCCATGGGGATATGAAATACAGTTTGGGGAATATAATCAATAATGTAAGGATTTTTGCAAGGTATCCAATGGACACTTGTCTCATTAGGGAGACAACTTCAGGGACGGTGTAGATGTCTGACCACTGCAGTGTACACCTGAGGCTGAAGCTGAGTAACATTGAACGTCAACTATAATTAAATACACATACAGAGGGTGCCAAAAAATGTGTACACAACTTAAGAAAAGAAAACTGTATTAAAATGTTAATACTCAATATATACTGATAACAAAAGATGAATACAAGTCATATTTGACTTCTGCAATTACAAGAGGTGCTCAAAGTGAACTACTTATTATTACGGAAAACTACTGCTTGAGCAACGTTGACCAAAGTGTCCACTTGTATATATATCTTTGGCACCTCCAGTATATAGTCACGGGATGTAGAGTACAGCATAGAGAATAGAGTCAATGGTATTGTAACAGCTGTATGCGATGTCAGAGGGGTAGTAGCTTGGGGGAGGGGTTACCACTTTGTGAGGGGTGTAAATGTCTAACTATTACATTGCTTTGTACACCAGAAACTAATTTTAAAAATAAAAAAAGATTGGGGTAAGACATCCACAAGCCAAGGAACACTAAAGCTTGCCAGCAAACCACCAGAAGCTAGGAGAGGGGAATGGAACAGATTCTCCCTCACAGCCTCAGAAAGAAACAACCCTGTCAGCAACCTTGATCTAGGGCTTCCAGCCTCAGTACCTGTGAAACAATTCATTTCTGTTATTTACACACACACTCCCCAGTTTGTGATGGTACTCTGTTTGAGCAGCCTAGCAAACTCATAAGGCCACTTTCTGTAGCTGCTCCTGGGTGATTAGAAGTTGGATTGCTATCAATGGTACATGATTCTCCTGACCAATGAATGCAGGGAGGCCAGCAAGGGAATGGAAAGCAAGAAAGGCAGGGATAAATCGTACAAATCACCGCAGACAGAGGAGGGTTTCAGATGATCTGGGGCTTGACCTACCATCTTGAAAGGTGGATAAGGGTACACAGAGAGGAGAGGATTCTAGGAAGATGGCCCAGCATGAGCAAAGAGATGGAGAGCAAGTGTGTGTGGGTATCCAGAGAATGACAAGTAGGTAGTATTACTTAAATGCAAGGGTTTGATAGAGAAGGATTTTTATGGCAATGACTTACACAAATGAAAATCTTAAAGTACGGCATGATTCCACATGTCAGATATCAACAGAGAGTGCACATACAGAGGGTGCCAAAAAAATGTACACATATTTTAAGAAAGGAAAAAACTATATTAAAATTATGCTGATGGTAACCACTTTGAGCACCTCTTGTAATTGCAGAAGTCAAACGTGATCTGTATTCATCTTTTGTTATAGGTGTATATTGAGTATTACAATTTTAATAGTTTTCTCCTTTCTTAAAATGTGTGTACATTTTTGGGGCACCCTCTGTATAAACCATTTATTCATTTAAAACATGCTCTTGAATGCTGCTTGTGTTTACAATACTATGCCAAGTGGGCATAATTCATGAAATCTCAAGACAAACTAAATGCTGAGATTTCACCCAGGCTTCATCTTTGATGACAGCACCAGCCAATCTGACTTTCCAATTTACTGTCAGCTTTAAGTTTGGCTGAGTGATTTGTTTAAATAGTCCAGAAATAAGCTCCTTCAAATACTTTGAATAAGGAAGCAAGATTTTTATTAAGGGAGCCCAGAAATGTGTATAACAAAAGTCATCTAATTTTATAAACATGCCAGCACTAAACATATTTACCATATCTAATGCTATCAATTAGAGGATTTTGAAAAGAAATCCATCTTTTCACTAGAACCTTCCTGAAGTCTTCCTTCTGGTAAAGAAAACAAGGAATGAAACCGAGTCCTCTAAAAAGATGTTTTTAAAAATTAATGGATGTCAATTCTCAGGTTGAAGGTTTATTAAATTTCTTCTTCTGTACTTTTCAATCTTCCTATAATCTCCATTTATGTTATTCAGGTCTTATGACTGCCCTAATTTAAGTAATATTTACCTTAGCTTTAGTCAATATTTGACATTTTTAGCAAATGTTATACTATTATACTGCTTAAGCATTTATTAAGCTGTCAAAATTGAGTCTTTACCTCATTTAGAATTTATCTTTGAACAGACTGGGTACAGCAGAAACAGTCATTCATAGCAGAATTCAGAACTTATATTTAGTCAGCTTGACCAAGTCATTCTGCAGACTCGGAAATGTGCATGATCAGAGCAGTTCAATGAAGAGGAACCAGCCTGTACAAGAACCAGGAAGCCCATTTATTAGTGACCCCACCAACTCCAACCATTGCTGGAAGAAAATAGTCAATCTTAAATTAAAAGTACAAATTAATTTTTAATTAATCTTAAAGCATATGCTGATTATGTCAGTATGCTCACAGCCATCTAATACCTTGAACAATTCCTCATATTCTACATTTCTTTTCAATCAGGTGAAATTCTGAAGATATAGTATTCTTCCTCCTAGAGCCTCAATAAGTCAGCCTCTGTGTGGCCAAAGCGAACTCGCAGAAGGTGGAAATGTAGAGGTAAGACTTTCTTCTTTGATTCGAGTCCCACCCAGAAGGAAGGGATAAGGGAGATCCTCTAGTGAATAGCCTGTTGGTCTGGAACCCACGCTCATTCATCCTGCAAATAGTTATGGAGCACCTACTATGTGCTACTGTGTACCAGGCATTATGTCGGGGCTGAGGCCAGGATGTTCAACGAAACAGACCAGTTTCGTGCTGCCTTAGGAAAAGACAGAAAATAGGCAAATAAATAAGAAAAAAATTCAGATGCTGACCATTAAGGAAATTTTAAATAGGATAATTTGATACAGTTCACTGGTGTCTCCTCTGGATTGACCATCAAAGAAGACCCTTCTGAGGTGGTGACAGCTAAGTCTGAAAGGTTAGAAAGAGCCAGCCATGGGAAAATCAAAAAGAAGAGCATGCCCAGCAGAGGACACAGTTGTGCAAAGGCCCTGAGGCAGGAAGAAGTCTAGCAGCTTCTGGGAATAAAAAGAAAGTCAATGTTTTTTCCCAAGTGTTGACAATGATCATGTATTAGTTTAGAATACATGGAGGGGAAAGTCATATTCTTTAACAATTGTATGCATAAATCTTAATGAAATTCAGAATGAAGAACAAAGTTTTTAGGCAGCGTCATTAATAATAATGAAAAACTAGAAACAACTTAACTGTCCAACACTAGCTGAGCGGTTCTATAAATTGCAACATATCCATTTGTTGAGAATAATATAGTCAGTAAAGTTATTAAGAGTTGGAATAATGCTAAATGAAAACAAGCAGAATATAAAATTGATCTCAGCCACACAGAAATTTTAAAAATAGGAAAAAATAAAAGGAAATATAAAACTGTTTAAAATAATTGTCTTTGTGAGTAGAATTATTTTTCTATCTATTCTCTATTTTCCAAAATTCCTCTAATGAACATGAATTACTTTTATGATTAAAACAAAACAAAACTTGAGCCCTTAAATAAAATAGTCCTTTCTCTCATCTCTGCTTTGCCCTTCCCAAAATGATTTCCCCATCCCATCCTCCACCCTAACCTTCACTCAGGAGTGTATGCACGCATGGACTCTTCTATCCCACTGCAGTAGACAGACTTATCTGTCAATACAAATATACGTATGAGTGACTATGTAAACATTAATGAACCACACACTCTGTAAACCGGTGGCTGTGAATGCTGACTTATAGTGGGCTCTGCCACCAGCTCATAGGATGCCCTTAGCAGTTATCACCTGAAAAGTACATGAAAGGGAAAGGGCAGGCAGTGGTGGAAGGGGAGAGGGGAATTCTATATCCTGGAGGAAGTGGAGCTCCCAAGGGTACTAAAGAGGCGGACAGCTAAAGGTCAGCCATGAAACTGTGGAAGAATGGCTGTGGGTCTGGAACTCAGAACCATAAGAACACTAGGGTTTACGTGGTGTCACAGATCAGATTATCTGGAAAATAGATTCTGAGACAGAGTTTGGTAGCAGGTAGTTTTTGGTGTTGTGGGTTGAATTGTGCCCCTCCCTCCAAATAAATTGAGGCCCTAACCCCATACCTGTGTATATGACCTTATTTGGAAATGGGGTCTTTGCAGGTATAATCAGGTAAGATGAGGTCATACTGGAGTAGGGTGGGCCCTTAACCCAACATGACCAGTGTCCTTATGAGAGGAGGGCAATTTGCACACAGACAGGGAGAACACCGCATGATGAAGGAGGCAGAGATCGGAGTGATGCATCTGCGCAGCACCGAGGACGGCCGGCAACACCAGAAGCCAAGAAACGGCATGGGAAGATTTTCCCCTAGACCTTCTGACAACCTGACATCTAACCTCCAGAACTATGAGAGAATACATGTCTGTTGTTTTAAGCCACCCAGTGCGTGACACTTTGTTATGGCAGCCTTGGGAAAGGAGTACAGATGGGGAGTGCTCTCAGGAACTCCACGTGAGGGATTAAGGGACGCAGGACCTGGCAGAGGGACATATTGAGCTGTGACGTAGTTACAAAGTGTCCTCAGTTCTTGAGGAGCTCTGGAGTTGGGATGACCCTACGGAAATGTGCCAAATGGAAGCAAATGGCCTTTGTGTCTCCAGCATAGATCTGTCGTTGGATTAGGATTGCCCAGGGGATGGGGTGAAACCTTGAGTGAGGCAGCTTCCCTCTGCTGAGGTCAAGTTCCAGAGGGACTTAGCTGAGAGCCATCAGTTTCCAACACTACCAGCAGCGAGGTGCTTGGGGTGGTAAGAACCTCTGGCCAGAGGAGAGAGCTGGATGGACCACCACAACGCCCATTACAGGTGGTTAGTTTGTCTGAGTTTGTGAAGGGCTCAGGGGCCCACAGGCAAGGGGCGTGTTTCTTTGGAACCCACTGACTGGAGAGAGAAACGGAGGCAGGGGAGAGAGAGAACGAACAGAGAAGACAGAGCTCTGAGAGCTGGAAGAGACGGACAGAGCTTTGGGCCAACGCCACAACAAGCAAGGAGTACAATACAGCCCGCCATCTGTAGAATGACCCTTTCCCTGGAAGGTGCAGAAGTTCTTCCTCATTGCAGCTCAGATCAGCCTTCCTGTAACTCCGTCTCCACACCTTGCCAAATCACCCTTTTTTAACACTGTCACCTACTTATTCCCAGCACACAAAAGATTTGTTGTTTTATTTTTTGTAGTTTGCTGTGTAACTTCTTTCCGGCAACACACATTCTCTCCCATCTCCTTTCCTAGATCACTGCCAAGGCTTGCTGCTTGGGGGCACCAGGGAATGTATCTCTCTTCCTCAAGGGCAGCTCTTTCAATATTTGACAACTTTTTCTAGCCTCCCTAAATCTTTTTTTCTCCAGGCCCAATATCCCTAGGACTAGGCAACTCTAAGTCCCTGTCTAACTGTACAATTCAACGACACTAACAGATTCCTTGATCTTTACGTGACATTGTTTCAAAGACTTATTCAAACATCACATATTTATTAAGCATTTATTTGGGGCCAGGTACTTAACTAGGTTCTGGGGACATAACAATAAACAGGGCAATTCCTGCTGCATGAGTTTATGTTTTATGGGAGAAAAGATAAGGAAAAGTCTCTCCGATAGGACAAGTACAACAAACCGGCAATTGAGTAACGAGGCCACAAGCACAGGAAATACAGTTGTACTGCCTAGATTTGAATCCCATCTCACCCACTCATGAGCTGTGCCTTTCTTTGAATTATTTCATCTCTTGACCTTAGTTTCTTCATTCATAAAAGGGGTTAAAAACAATGCCTACCTCATAGCATTGGCATGGAGGATTCAGTGGATTAATACATGTGAAGCTCTCTACACAGTGCCTGGCAGTAAGGACTCAGTGAAACTCATCCATGTTTATTGCCATTATTATTTTTGGGAAATTAAAGATTCTGTGCAAAGGAAAGCCATCAAAGATAATGTTCAAGGTTCTGCCAGAACAACTGAGTGGAAGGTAGAACCATTTACTGAGACAGGAATACAAGAAGAGGAACGGGCCTGCGATCAAATGTTGAGTTTATTTTTGTACCTCTTAGGTAAGACATTCAAAAACAGTTGTCCAGGAGACAGTGGATATAAGTTTCTGGAGCTCAGGGGACAGTGGGAGGTTGGAGTTAGAAATTTTCATAACCTCTCAGTATCCTAACCACCCTTTTCTGAACACACTGCATGTTCTCAGCCTCTAGAAACCAAGTGTCCGGAACTGGTCAGACCAGCCTAGGGCACGTATACATGTAGGGATGGAGGGCAGCTCCTGTTCATGGTCAAAGGCAGCGATCACCTACAGTTGCCAGCAGCCTGCTGGGTCCCAGCAGTAATGCACTTCCCTGAAAAGAAGTAATGCACACTCCCTGCTGTCAGGAGGGCTTCCTGTCAGTAAATCAGTTATTCCTGAGGAGGGTATAAAGCTCTTTCCGTAACAAAAGAAACAACATATTCTTTGGTTCTTTGTTTTATTGGTGTAGTTTTTTTTTTAATCTCCATTTAATTTCCAGTAGGATCCCCCATTTATTGGATGGCAGAAACTTAATTTCAGTCAGTTTGGGTTCCCCTTACTCTTTCCCTGGGTTGTATCTAGGTTCTAGATAGTCTCCAGAGGCATCCAGAAAAAGGTCTTGGACCTTTGCTGTCATCTGTGTGTTCTTGCATCTACTGAGCTGACTGTCAGCTTCTCTGATCCACATAACATCTGCTGAGCCATCCTTCTCTTCCCCTCCTCCCACAGGGCTCTAAAAGTCTAATATTCTCTCTCTCCTTCCCTGCCTACCTCCTTCTTTCTATGTTTTACCCATTAGCCCATCTCCCTGTCTCCGCGCCTCTCTGAGGTGGTCATGGGAAGTGCTGGGAGGCCAAGTGAGACCCTGTCTAACTCAATTTACCTCAAAGCCATGCCTAACATGGGTCCTCCAAGGAAGGCTGAGCCCCACGAAGGGACAGGCTGCAAGGTGCCCCTTTATCAGAGACCCACCCTGTCTACTCACTTATCAGTTCCTCTCCAAAACAGGTCCCACAAGTGATAAAAAGACTGCAAAATAAAAACATTTCTTAGTATTTCCACATATTATCATGCCTCCGTTTAACTCATTTCTGCCCCCTTGAAGACAGGTGGGCCCATCTGCATGGCTAGACTCCAGGAATATTCTGATTCCCTGACCTCCTTTCTTTGTTGCTAAACTCCTGGCTCCATGATTTTTTTCTTCCGTTCTGATTATTCTTGATGCTCAGAATTTGTGTTTCGGCTCAGTCGGCTCCTCCACCTCCGGTGACTCTTGGTGTTTCAGGCAGAAGAGTGAGATGGAAAAAAATCGGAGGCAGACAGGAAGATGAGAGAATATTTGCTATAATCCAGGCAAGATGTGATGAGGGCCTAAATCTAGGCAGGGCTAGTAGGTGCTCAGTCCCCTTCCCTTGAGGGACGCCAAGGCCATCCCAAAGAGCTGGATGGAAACAAGGCTAAGAGATCGGGGGAATCGGAAGGCAGGAAGCAGGTCAAGAGAGTCTAGAAGTCGTATCAGATGCTCCCGGTAGCTTTTGGTGAGATCCTCCAGCAGGTCTGGCAGGTGCGTCAGTTACATCTCAAGGGTTGAAATAGAGTGTCATGGGGATGGAGACAATGGAAAGGAAATAGATTCGTCTGCAGAATCTGGTAACCAATTGGTGTGGTGAGCAAAGGACCTTATAAACTCAAATTTCATATTGTAGGGGAGGAAAAATGATTTTCCTCTACCCTCTAGTTCAGTGACTGGGGCTTCTGAATTAAACTGACAAATGACAGACTAAAGGGAGAAAAATGCATAAAAATTGTATTTGATGTTACTATTTTAATTTTTTTTTCTACATGCATGAGAGGCCTTAATAGAAAGGAAATGAAAACCCAAAGAGGCAGTTAGACACAGGAGATTATATACCATTTTAACAAACGTGATAAATTTGTGACAACTGACACAAATTGGAGAAGCGACAAGACAAAGGAAACGGGATTTGGGCGTCTAGAGGCAGTAAATTGTGGAAAGGTAACTACACGGGGCAAACAAGGAAGGCCTGTTCTACAGACCTATCTCAGTACCAACTTTCTACCTCTAGTGATACGGGTTGTTCTCCCTTATATGGGAAGGGTGAGGAGATCATCTTTACGAAGGGAAAGTTATGTCCTGCTTTTAGGCTGATGGGAGGCTGCAGAGCTCCCTCTGCACTAGCGGCTTCTTAACTGTCCTCAGCTCAAAACAATCCCTAGGCCATAATGGCATATGGGGGCGGGGGGCAAATCCTCATCCCCTTCAATATTCCAGTCTGGGGCGGTTAGGAGAGTGGGAGGAACATGCCCAAGTTTCTGACTTGGAGACTGGCTGAGGAGTGGTCGCATTCACTAACACAGAGAGAAACAACGTGGGTAGGAACAGGAAGAGAATGAGGTGAGAACAGGTGTAGTGGGAGGGGCAGAAAGCAAGCGCTGGAGTTACGCAAGACAGTGGTTAGAGAGTGTGATGCTGGAAGCATGTGAAGTGGAGTAGCCCTGAGGAACAGCAAGGTCCGGAATGATACTGAAGAAGATGAACTCCTTGGAAATGGGCCGGTCTAGGTCCTGAGGGCTGCGCGTGTCCGATGGGTGACCCGCATGGACACGGAAGCGGCCGAGATGTGAGGTCGTCCGTCCTGACACGGCTCTTCTCTCTGTAACTACACACAGCTATTAGCTATGACACCAAGCTTTTGTCACCTGAACAATCTGTGAACCTTTTACATTACTCTTCAAGTTGCTAATAGAAATACTAAACAGGCCTCAGCCAAACATTTACCTTGAACCTGCTTGGGAAGTTCCAAACATGCTTTTACAGTTATGAAGGATTTTGTGCTGTATAGTTAGGAGGAAATGCCAAGATAATGTTCTGTGTACTCAATTTACTAATCCCTTACCTCCAGTTACTTTCCTATGACTATAAGGCATGGCAGAGGGAGAAGGCTGAGGTATCTAACTTGTGGTTTAGTTCCTGGATTTTATCATGTATCAGTAAGTCATATCTCCTGGAATCTATTGAGCCCGTGTCCTATAAATAATAAAAGGCTATATATACTTCTCTCAGGAAGATATATGCAGAATACAAAAAGGCTCTTGGGCTCTCCAGCAATGATGTGTTTTCTTTTGTACCTGGACCTGATAAACTCAGATTTCACATTCAAGTCTGATTGGGAGAGGGCGGGGAAGGAGAATGGGGGGTGCTGCTGGGCGTGAACAGACTAGATGACAAGGAGCCTAGAGGAATGGAGACAAACTGAGTCCGACGAATTGGGTTTTTACTTGGGCCCTGTCCTTGTAGGCTCTGGGGAGTGGGCAGGTCACAGAACTCCGGTTTCCTCTCAGCTCAGTGGGGATCACGCCATTTACTATGTCTGGCTTAGTAGGTGAGCATGGGAATAAGGTGACACAATGGATGGGAAAGTGCTTTGCAAACTCTTAGCCATTAGAGATGTGCCTTGTTTTTATTAAGGAAGAACCACTGGGCCTGCATTTCAAACATTCAGTAAGTCTTTGTTGCTATTTATTAACTCTTTGCCCATTGCTGTGCGTAATCCTTTCCATCAGCAAGATCCTTTGAAAACTGGCTGCTGTCTGAAGGGAGGCTTGATTCTGGCTGTGGAGAAAAGCTTCTCCTGCTGATCTATCATACGCCTGAACCACCTCTAGGCCCATCTCAGCACTGGTGGCAGTGAAAAATATCTGACTGTAAAACATCTTAAAGAGTAATTTTAAATTTCCTGAAGGCAAGGAGAGCAGCCTGGAAGGAGGAATCACACTCCTTCAACACAGAAGGAAACACCTCGAATCCTCTTTAGACAACACTCTCGCCAAGGCCTGCCATTCTTACTCACATTTTTTATTCTTATGCTTATGTGGATAATTTTTCTGATGCTTCTTTCCACCCAAAACCCAAAAAAACCAATGCAGCCTGCAGCTCAGTTTTGCAGGTGCATTACAGGAAATGTTGTGAATACTTAATTGTTTTTCCCCATTACACTTAACTTTCCAGGTCACGGCTGCCTCGGCCCTGAAGCTCTGTATGTGTTGCATAGGACTGGGGTGGGGGGGGGGGGATAGCAAAGAGGAAAGATAAAGATCTTCAAGACATCACCTTCAGCTCTTGGGGAGAGTTTGCTAACCCAAGAGAGCTGCCTGCTCTCAGAAGCTGGAGTCCCTGGGTGGGCTATTGGCGCCACACAATGGCCCACTCCCTCCCTTCTCGCCCCATAATAACCACTGCTCAACAAGTTTGAGTCCCCAGGCAGGTAAGTGGCTCATAAATTGTTCAGTAAAGGGTAGCTCTCAAGATTACTAATAGCATGGAATGTGCTGTGGGAGATTTAAGGGAAATTTGACCCAACTTGCCTTGGAGAAATTCAAGATCTATCAATCTAGGTAGATAGTGTTTCTTATGTTCTAATACTCACAGAACCATATATCTGGCAAGACCTCAGGAAAACAAAGTTCTAGTCCTCTGCCTTTAAGCAGCAAAATATCTTTAGGTTGCATAAAAAGAACTTGAGCTTGGACAGGTTGAGTAATTTTCTCGAGGTCACACCTTTGGCTGGGACAAGAAGTAGGACTTCCCCTAGCCTCCCGTTTCTCTGTAAGATCACGCTCACGTGTCTTCTTCTCTTCAGAAAGTAGCATTTGCCATCTAAAAGTAGTAAGTTGTGAAAATTGATCACCTTTTTTTTTTTACTCCCCTTAAGACATCTGGGTGGTCTCAGATGGAGGCCAACTAAATACCCAAAGTTGTCTCCAAACCAGTGGTGAGCCAGGGGACAGAGGATGAAGGGGACGCTGTCCATCCGGAGGAACACAGATGGACGTGAAGAGGGAGGGAAATGTAATACACAATGTGACAACAGCGGAAAGAGTTTGCACTAACTGCATTTTCTTTTTTAAAAAGTGTGACTGGGTAGAAAAAGGAAGAAGCAGGAAGTGGCTTCAAGGGATGTAAGTACAAAGACATATTAAGAAATGTGCATAGTTGCATGAAATAAATAGAAAAGAAAAGCCACTTCAGGTTAGACTCTGCCACTACAAGAAATGAGAGAAGATGAAGATACTTCCTTCCTTCCTTTAGGTCTCTCAGGCTGTCAGGCAAAAATTCTCTCTCATCACACACACACACACACACACACGCACACACATGCACACGTGCGGTGGGTAAATATTGTGAATGCAGCACAAACCACCATATCAAACCTTATATGTGTACTCATCCTGTTGCTACAACTCCAGAACTTGAAACTATTTATTTGAAGAGCTTTTCAAATGCTATGGTCTACAAAAGCCTCTGGACTTTTCTATTTCTTGCCTTTAAGTTCAGTTGAAAGTCTTTTTCTTCTTCCCCTGCCCCCCTGAAATGGAAGTCTGTGATATCCTTAGTAGTTCTAAGATGGTGAACAGTGGAGTGCTGTTCAATTGACCAGTAACTTAAATCCACCGGCTGGACTCCTGGTGGTAAAAACACCATATGAGAGACCTACCTTTCAGGTGGCTCAGAAAAACCCAGATCGGTGTTGGCCATATTTCCTTGACTAACCAGCCCCCTTAGCGTTCTTCTTCACACACTCTTTTCAGATTCATCTTTTTATTTTCTTTTACTTAGTAGACTATTTTTTTTAAAGTTTTAGGTTTGCAGAAAATTCTGCAGAAGTATAGAATTCCCGTGTACCCCGCCCTCCCTCCCCCAGAGCCTGTCATGAACCTCTTACAGCAGTGTGGTACACTGGGTTATTAATGAGCTAAAAGCAATACATTATTATTCAGTACAGTCTATAGTGTACATTGGGGTTCACTCTTTGAGTTGCACATTCTGTGGGTTTGGACAAATGTATAAGGACATGTATCCTCCATCACAGTATCATCCAGAGTAGGTTCACTGCCCTGAAAATCCCCTGTGCTCCACCTATTCGTCGCTTCCCTCCCCTAACCTCTGGCAACCACTGATTGTTTTATTTGCTCCATAATTTTGCCTTTTTCAGCATGTTACGTAGTTGGAATCATACAGTATGTAGAATTTTCAGAATCTTTCACCTAGCAATCTACATACATTTGAGGTTCCTCTATGTCTTTTCATGGTTTAATAGCTCATTTATTTTAAGTGCTGAATAATATTCTATTGGCTAGATGTCCCATAGTTTATTTATGCATTCACCTATGGAAGGATATTATGGTTGCTTCCAAGTTTGGGTGATTCTGAATAAAGCTGCTATAAATAGCTGCAAGCAGATTTTTGTATGGACATAAGTTTTCAACTCTTTGGGGGTAAATACCAAGGAGTATGATTGCTGGATCATACAGTAAGAATATGTTTAGTTTTGTAAAAATCCACCAACCTGTCTTCCAAAGCGGCTACACCATTTTGCATTCTCTCCAGCAATGAATGAGAGTTCCTATTGCTTCACGTTATTGCCAGCATTAGGTTTTGACAGTATTTTGGATTTTAACTATTCTAACAGGTGTGTAGTGGTATCTTATTGCTGTTTTAATTTGTAACTCCCTAATGGTATATGATGTTGACCGTCTTTTCATACTCTCATTTGCCATCTGTTCATCTTCTTTGGTGAGGTGCCTGTTCAGATCTTTTCCCCATTTTTAAGTGGGTCTTTTCTTTCCTTATTGCCAAGTTCTTTTGCAAATATTTGCTCCTAACCTGTGGTTTGTCTTTTCATTCCCTTAAAGGTCCATCTATTTTTCTAAATCAGTATGTTCTCTATCCTTTTTCTCCCTGTTTCCATGGAAAAAGTCTTCTCTGTTTGTCTGAAAACTGGAGAAAAGGAAGGTTCTGCAGCTAAAGTCTCAAGGCCCTAGAGAGGAAGTGAGGCAAACCCGAGTCCTGAAAGCTGGTAGTCCAGGTCCTAAGGAGAATCGACTACCAGCAGCTATGGCACTGAGCCCAGGAACTAAAACCTGCTCCTGCCTCTGCAAAGCCTAGAATGGAGCATCAGGAAAGACTCTGGAAGCCGTAAGCAGATTTTTAACTCTCAGAGAGAGAACTCCAAGCACAGTGGTACATGTAGCGGTTCTCAGTGGCCATCTCCTCCTTTCACAGGGTCCAGGAAAGCTGTGGCTGATAAGTGGATGGACCATCTGGCCCTCATCAGCGCATGAACACTGCATGCACAAAGAACTAATAAATCAAATCTAGGAGAGTTACAAAGGGATGTGGTTATAGCTTACCAATAAGTTCATTATTTCCCACATTGGCTCAGCTCTGGACTATATCAGAGAAATTGATGGTGTTATCTAACACAGCCCAGACCACCAGAAAGGACACCATGGGCAGATCACGTGCAGACACGGGTGCATGTCAGAAAGACCAGGAAAGTAATCGAAGTAACAGAGGCCCAAGAAGTGATGATTCCAAAGAGAAGTCTGGAATACCTTCTCTAAACTTCACAGTCTCACGTTTTACCTAATTACCCTGTGCAAACAAGATGAACTCGTTGGGTAGCTTCTACCCATTTGTTGGTTTTTCCACTGTTGCCAAACATAGGTCCCAGGAATTGTTTGATCACTCATTCACTCTCATGCCTTTTTGAGGCTCTCTCTAGTAATCACAGCGCAATAGAAGAAAATTACCCTTTTTACAGCGTAACAAGAGGCACCTATAAAATCAGCTATAATGGATCCAGTCTGATTGGGCCATGGGTTGGGCATGACCAAGAAGATTCACCTAAAAAGTAAATTCGCAGACATTACCCTCAGTAACCTTTTTACTGACATACCCCTCAGGCAAGGGAAGCAAAAACAAACAAACAAACAAACATGTGGGACTATATCAAACTAAACAGTTTTTTCACAGCAAAGGAAACCATCAACAAAGCAAAAAGGCATCCTATTGAATGGGAGAAGATATTTGCCAATGATACATCTGATAAGGGGTTAATATCCAAAATTTATTTTAAAAACTCATACAACTCAACACCAGAAAAACCAAACAACCCAATTAAAAAATGGGCAGAGGACATGAAGAGACATTTCTCTAAGGAGGACATACAGATGGCCAATAGACATATGAAAAGATGCTCAACGTTACTAACCATCAGAGAAATGCAAATATAAACCACAATGAGATACCACCTCACACCTGTCAGAATGGCTATCATCAATAAATCAACAAACAAGTGCTGGCGAGGATGTGGAGAAAAGGGAACCCTTGTGCAGTGTTGGTGGGATTGCAGATTGGTGCAGCCACTATGGAAATCAATATGGAGGCTTCTCAAAAAAATAAAAATAGAACTACCTTATGATCCAGGAATTCTACTCCTGGCTATTTATCCAAAGAAATCCAAAACACTAATTCAAAAAAATATATGCACCCCTATGTTTATTGCAGCACTATTCACAATAGCCAAGACATGGAAACAACCAAAATGCCCATTAATAGACAATTGGATAAAGAAACTGCGATACCTTTGTACAATGGAGTATTACTCGGCCATAAAAAAGAATGAAATCTTACCATTTGCAACAACATGGATGGACCTAGAGAATATTATGCTAATGAAATAAGTCAGACTGAGAAAGACAAATACCATACAATCTCACTTATATGTGAAATCTAAAGAACAGAATAAACGAACAAACAAAACAGAAATAGACTCAGAGAAATAAAGAAAAAACTGAGGTTGCTAGATGGGAAGGGGTGGGGACGGGGGAGAAGGTAGGGGGATTGGAAAGTACAAATGTGTAGTCACAATATAGTCACAGGGATATGAAATACAGTATGGGGAATATAATCAATAATGTTGTAAAAATTGTGTAGGGTGCCAGATGGGCACTGGACTTATCGGGGGAATCAGTTCATGGATTGTAAATACCTGACCACTGCACTATGCACCTGAAGCTGAAGTAGAATAATACTGAATGTCAATGATGATTAATATATATATACCGGGGATGCCAAAAAAATGTATACATCTGACTTATATTCATCTTTTATTATCGGTATATATTAAGTATTACAATTTTAATACAGTTTTTTCCTTTCTTAAAACGTGTATACATTTTTTTGGCACCCTCTGCATATATATATATATATATATGTATATATTTGTCAGCTACCTAGAAGAAGGTATCTAATATATATATATATATAGATAGATAGATAGATAGATAGATAGTCACAAGATATAAAGTACAGCACAGGGAATATAGTTAATGGTATTGTAACAGCTGTGTACGATGTCAGAGGGGTAATAGATGGGGGGGTTATCACTTTATGAGGGGTATAAATGTCTAATTATTACACTGTTTTGTACACCTGAAACTACTAAAAGAAATTTTTAAAAATTTTTTTAAAGATTTACCTAAAGGTGAACTGCCTCCCCCACCCATATAATTCAAAATAAATATGAAATCAAATATAAAATAAACGTCGAAGAGTTAAAAATATTCCATTTCTTATGATGACTACATCAACACTTTTTATTTGTATATTAAATAATGTACCAAAATCTTTCTCTCCCTCCCTCCCTCCTTCTCTCTCTCTTTCTTTCTCTCTCTTTCTCTTTCTCTCTTTCTCCTTCCCTCCCTCCCTCCCACCCTCTGTCTCTCTCTGTCTCTGTCTCTCCCTGTCTCTGCCTTAACTCCTGGTGACCTCAACATGGGCCATGTAGCTGATATGAATGCTCCCATATAAAAGGGCCTAGCTACACTCTGGGTTTTATTGGACAATTACCCAAAACCCAAGAATGGGCCAGCCCAGCCCTGGGGTCATCAAAGAGTGCTGAAGAAAACCACTGACTGACAGGCATTGTTCATTCTTCGCTATTTTTCATGGTCTGCCCTACCTTTTCTATCATAAACTTAGATAAACATACAATGATGAAAGTGATTGGTATGGTGTGGGTGAAGGAGGAAGGGTGTCTCACCGTAATGTACAGTTTTCTTTGCCTATTACTAGATACCTTCTTCCAGGTAGCTGACAAATCTGTAAAACTAAGACATTCCCATTAGTAATAAATACTACTGAATTGTCGCATGTTCTGGCTTCTTTGCCATTTGACCAATAATATGTGAAATTTTTAAAAGATATATTTTTAGATAATTCCAGGATTGGGAAACGCAATTTTTCTACCCAACTTTGAAATTGTAATTTCTTGTTTTCTGGCAAGATTTAACCTTTAAATTGTCTTTCAGTTTAATCTGACTTTGCTTTTTCCCTCCCTTGCTTCTCCTGTCCTGCTCACGATTCTTCCAGTGGAGACTGACAATTTCTATCTTGGGAGCCACGAGCCACGCAGCACTCCAGGCCTTTCAACCATCCCGGGTGGAAGGCAAAGTATAGTAGCTCCCTCTTATTGCTGAGAACTTGAACGTAAAATGCACAGGAGAATGTGACTCAAGGAAAAGGGGGTATTTCTTTCCTTGGAGGTCCTTTCAGAAATAATCCCCTTGCCTGACAAGCAGGTTAGTTCAAGTACTACTCTGCCTAAATTCTGAGGAAGACAAGTGAGGAGACATCTGCCCACAAAATATGTTATTGGCAATTGCGGGCAGTTCATCTGATTCGGGTCAGAATGCAGGGCTCCCCCAATACAAGTGGCGACCCCACATCTCTCACCTCAAAGGAAAAAACCCTTAAGCTTGTTGTTCTCAATATAAAACATACATTAGATGCCAAAAAAATGTATATACATTTTAAGAAAGGAAAAACTATTAAAATTGTAATACTCAATATATACCGATGACAAAAGATGAATACAAGTCGTGTGCATACATTTTGTTTTTGGCACCCACCCCCCCTCCCCACCCCCTGTATTTACGACCAACTGGCATTGCTGAAGAAGGAGGCCAATTCTACCTTTAGCTGTAGAACATAATAATCAGACTTGGCACAAGATGAAAAATCTCATTTTTATCAGTTTGCTTACTAAAATTCTGATTGTTGTAACAAAGTAATTAAGCAGTAGAGGAGCTATTTATTACAGCTGACATTCTAATAAGGCAGCGGGGAGCCGGCGGAGGTAATCTACCAATGTTATTGGGTAAATAATTACGAGTTGAAGCAAAATTATAAATAAATGTCCCACTGCTCTTACATAGTTGGACTATACTGAAAATGAATGACTAGGATCTAGTGATGCAATTAAATTTAATATAATGCCCAACGTCGAGTGTGGGCGGAAGTGTTAAACAGCAAAGACAGCTGTTTCAGGACTTAAAGCCCAAACACCACCAGCCCAGTTGTGCGTAGACGTATCTCTTAGCTCATTTCCCCCCAGTCTTCTGGAATGGAACTGAATGATGCAAAAGTGTCCAGCTCACCTGCGGGTAGAGGATAAAAGCTTCTTTTTCACACGGAGGAATTTAAGGCATTGCTAAACAAATGCAAATCCCACCCTAAATGCCTGGACTCGCTAGCCACCAAAGCAAAGGGGAGAATTTGGGCATTCATTCAAGGAAAGGTTTAATGTTTCTAGAACAGAGATAACGTTTTAAAACCACCACTGCCACCACCACATCAAAATGTAGTTTTGTATAAGATGTCATTTATGTATACAATATTGATTCTTTTCACATGTATTTGTGTTTTCGCAAGGATTCAGTAGCTGTTCACGCATAGTTCAAAAATTATTTTCAACAACTTTCTTTTTTTGCTGTCCCCTTGTACCGCATCAAAGCAACTGAAACCCTGTATTTAATTTGAAAAATGCATTCTAAAATGTCCAAGTTCTTAAGCCCCAAAAGAGAACAAGACAAAGCTAAGCCCTTCACAAACAGTAACAGAAATGATCTCATTAAGTACCACTGTCCAAACACGTCCTGTCTTCAAACAGACCAGGTAGTGAAAGATCGAATGGAGGTGCTTGTTTCTATTTTATCTCCACCTAAAGGTTTTTCTCTTAAGCTGAAACTGAAGCTTATGTTCTTTACAGGGTTAGCTTGTTTTAGAAGAAAAGCAAAACATTCCAAAGACATTACTTGAAAAACTAAAATTTGTCGTTTAAATAATGCTATTGCCATTGGTCATAGCCTGAAACACAAAATCAGCAACACAAAAAAGACCTTTTAAATGTTCACAGTGATTTCCCCCCCTAATTTTGGGATCCTTGCTGCACTCCACCCACCTCCAATCATTTAGAGCAACACAAACACTCTCTGTTCACAGCAACTGTGTTAAGGGAAAACAAACCTTTATGCCACTTAACCCATTAAGAGCTAGTGAATAATCTGTGTGATTGATTCAATTCAATAAAATATTTTTGTGCATCTACTAGGTACTTCGGGTAATATCAGTAAAAAAAAACAACATAAAGAATCAGTGCCCTTGTGGACATACATTCCAATAGGGGATAGAGAGTGGGGAGACAAACAATAAAAATTATACAAAGTCAATATTCAGTATGCATGAAGGTATTAAAGTGAGACGTGGAGGGAGTCAGCAGAGTGGGACTTCCCATTTCAGGGAAGACCTTTCTAGGCTGAGGGAAGAGCTAGAGCAGATGCTGGGAGGCTAGAGCATAGCCAGACTATTGGCAGAACAGAGAATGTCCAGTGTGGCTGGAATAGGGTGAGCAAGGGTGGTGGTAAGAGAGAAGCTCGGAGGAGTAAACGGGGAATGTGTAAGAGAAGGGTAGCAGAGTGTGCCACCCCAAAATATGACTCTGGCATAAGGAGTGTTTTGAGCTGATTATTTTGAGAAACAGCAGACATAGGAGATGCTCAGAGAACAGTTACCCCCTTGTAAGGGATTGTCACATTTATAAAGGAAATCTCTATATATAGTCATATCAAAGTATCATTAGCAGAGAAAAGCTAGAAGTAATATTTTATAAAACACATTTACTTACATGTGGTAGAGACAATGCCATTATTTCACCAAATCTCATTTTACTTTTTTCTTTCTGGACAACTGAGAAACAACATTTTTTTCAGCTTTCCTGGCATTTTTATTGGGGCCATGTGACTCAGTCCTGGCGAATGGAGGATGGATAGACGTGACATAAGTCACTCCCAGATCTGAACAATAAAAATACATTATGCAGTTTTACATTCTCTCTTCCCTTTCTTCAGTAATCTTGGAGGCCACGTGTTGAGGCTATGTCACATGATGATGGAAATATGGATCCTAGAGTATCCAGAAGGAGAAGAACCCCCACTGGCTCACATCTTAATCCACTTGTGCCAAGCCATTGATGCCACTGAGTTTCAGGTGTTATTTGTTTCTGTAACACAATCTAGAGTGTTCTAGTACCATATTCTATCTTATTTAATTCTTGTTCTGCATCCCTATCTCCACAAAAAAGACTTCACTGAAGAAACCATGGCTATATGAAGCCTGTTATCTGGCTAAGCAAACACAACTAGTAAATGAGGCAACCAGCTCTGGTCCTCTCTATGCCAGAACTAGCCTGTTTCTGGGTCTCTCAGTATAAACTTTCCGTTCTTTGTCATGTAGGGAAAGAAACAAATCTTTTCTCTCTACCCTCTGGCTGGACCCTGTAAATTAGACTGACAAAAAACAGATTGACAAAAGGAAAAAAACCAGAAGTTTATTAACTTGTGCACTGTGCATACACATGGGAGCACTCAGAAATTAGTAACTCAAAGGGGAGGTTAGAACTTGGGCTTATATATCATCTTAGCAAAAGAACAAAAAAAAGTTAGAGAAATGACAAGACAAAGGAAAAGGACTTCGAACGTCTGGGACAACAAACTGTGGGAAGGCAAATAGATGGGCAAATATATGGAAGATAAAGTTTGTTATGTAGATTCCAGTGGTGCCATCTTTGGGCTGATACGGGTCTAGAGTTGTCTCTAGTGATTAACTTCTGTCCTTCCTGGTAGAGAATGGAGAGGGGACGCTTTTACAAAGTTATGTCCTGTTTCTAGGTAAATAGGGGGAAGGCAGAGAGCTTTTTTTGTATCTGTCTTTTCTCAATTGCCCTCAGCTCCAAATAATCCTTATTCCAAAGTATCTTACCCTTAATCTCTTCAGAAAGGTCATCTGTTCCTAACCATCTGTTTAATATGCAAAAAGAGATAGATGGTCACACTGCAGCTGTCGCCTACTGAGGAATAATAGCATACCTCCCTGATATTTAGCTTATGCAACCAGAATAGCCACAATGTCATTCTTCTAAGCAGTAAGGCAAAACAAACAAACAAACCAACAGCCAAGTACAACAATAGGTACATTAAGGGAGGATCAAAGCAAAAGTTACCAGGTGCTATAAAAAGGAGCTGAAGCAAATCATCATAATTCAGTCTTCTCCTGTACCATCTATATCATGTTGTCATTTTGAAGCCATGCTGCCATTTCTAAATAATGACACCTCCCATAGATCCAGTCAAGGTGATGGAGTAGGTAAACACTGTGCTTACCTCCTGTCACCACCATATCAAAATTACAACTAAACCACATCATTGAGAATTGCCTGAAGTCTAACTGAACCAAATCCCTACAACTAAGGACATACAGAAGAAGTCACCTTGAGACTGGTAGGAGGGGATGTGGAACACGCTGGTCTCACAACTTCGTGTCACTGTTAAAAATTGGGAGGAATATTTTAGCTGCAGACAGCCTCCCCAGAGAAGCAAGGGGTCCCAGCACCACATCAAACTCCCCAGCCCAGGGTCCAAATGCTGGGGAGAGAAGTCCCCATAACTTCTGGCTGTGAAAGCCAGCAGAGATTGTGGCTGAGTAAGATGGAGGGCAGCTGAAGTTCCAGGTGCTCCTCATAATGGTCCCATGCATGGACTTACTCATCAATGGACTCACCTGCTCTGAGCTCTGGTGCTGGGGCAGCAGCTTGAGAGTCACCAGGGACGTGGGGGGAGGAACTGAGTTGTTTGGCTTTAGGGCAAGGACTGGAGCAGCAGCTTTCCCCTAGACAGAGGAGTTGGCAGGAGCCATTGTTTCTTTGCTGAGCCCTCCCCCCTTCCAGTGTGCAGACACAGGCAGCTGCTATATCTCAGTCTCCATCAACCTAGCTAACACTGTTCATTGGCCCTCATTCCCTGAGACCCCATCCAACCCAAGCTCCGGGCCCACCCAAAACTTCTTCCAGTGGCTTTTCCATATAAACGGTTCATCTTGGCTCATGCAGCGGACTGTCCTAAAATCTCTCAAAGGTTCACAAAACCCAAACAAGCAGCATCTGGCTTCAGCATGTGCTGTACCTATGGTTGAGCAGCCATAAGACTGGCAGTAGTGACAACTGGCATTTTTTCACTGCTTGGCATCTCGAGGCAACTCCAAGCCCAGAGTGAGTGGTGACCATCTCTGGATTGCTTTGTGGCTCATGTCAGGTGGCCCTGAGCAGGGTAGTGGCTGTAGCTGAACTTAGCCTGCATGGGTTCCCTCCCAGGAGGCCTCTGGGCTGGCACTCCTGATGGCCAGCTTCAGCCTAGCCCAAGCATCACCCAAAGGGCACACTGGGCAGACACCACAGTTCTGCTAAAGTGAATCCTGCTCCATGGGGTCGCCCTGCCCCACAGCTCCTCCACTATAGTCACGACCAGTCCTCACAACAAATTAGCCCAAAAATCAATCCTTCCCATTGATGTGAAAACAGCAACCAAGGCTCAACTACAACAGGAGGGCACACACGAGGAACACAATGGGAGTACCCAGTTCAGGTGACCAGGAAGAGTTTGCCACTGAGCCCCACAGTGGCTACACAAAGCTACTCTACTAAGACCAGGAGGTACAGCAGCCCTACCTAATACAGAAAAACAAACACAGGGATACAGCCAAAGTGGGGGAAACAAAGAAACATGTCCCAAATGAAAGAACAGAACAAAACTCCAGAAAAATTACTAAACAAAAAGGAGACAAGCAATCTACCAGACATAGAGTTCAAAACACTGGTTATAAAGATGCTTAATGATCTCAGAGAGAACTTCAACAAAGAGATAGGAAACATAAAAATGGAGATAGAAAACATTAAAAAGAGACATCCAAGATGCTGGAGTAGATAAACTCTGTGCCTGCTTCCTTCCATGAACACACTAAAATTACAACTAAATTATAGAACAATCAACCTTGAAAACCATCTGAAGTTGGCTAAACAGAAGTTTTATAACAAAGGATATAAAGAAGAAGCCACATCTAGACCGGTAGGAGAAGCAGAGATGAAAACTGGGCTGGTCCCAAACCTCCGTGTAGTGGTTGAAAATAGGAAGGGATACCTCAGCCACAGAGGTTCCCTCTGGAGGAGCAAAGAACCCCAACCCCATTCCAGGCTCCCCAGCCCAGAGTACTGGTGCCAAAAAGAGAAGCCCCCACCACATCTAGCTGTGAAAAACAGTGGGGATTCCAACCATCTGGGTGGGATGGAAGACTGCAGGAAACCTACACGTCCTCTTAAACAACCAGCGCACAGACTCTCGCTCGCAGGCACTCACCTTGGGCTCCAGCAGAAGGATGGTGACATGGAGGGCGGGGGGGCATCAGAGGCATGCGGGCAGCAGACTGAGGTGTGTAGCTTCAAGGCCACGGCTGGAGGACAGTCGCCATTTTCCCTGTGTGGGGTCGTTCTCCCGAGCAGCTGGGTGGGCAGCCGCCATCTTTATTGTATTGAGCCCGCCCCCTATGCTTCCGGCCAAACCTGAATCTGATTGGTCTGGTAAGCTCCAGGGCTCTGCCTTGCTGACACACTGGGACCTGCCCCCCCAAACTTCCCCAATGCCAGAGGCACTTTCTCTGCAAACAGCCAGACCCACCCACATTTCGTCTTTCTTATAAAATTATCCAAATCCATGGGCCCCAGGAGGGCAACAACTGGCCTCTGTGTGCTCTGAGACTTTTCCTGGGTAGCTCCAGGCTCAGCACTGGCACCAAACCAAAATCTATATTAACTTGGTGACCACAACTCTTTCCACTCTGATGTCTCCCTGAGACTTTGCCTCACCCAACTCACATGCCACACGAGGCTTTATCAGTGGCTGATTTAAGGAACTGGCAGGTGGCAGCAGGCCTTGAGGTTTCCTGGTTATTTGCAGAGTTACCCCAGGCCTGGTACTTGTGGCAGCCATCGTCGGTTCACAGCGTGACCTCTCCCATCTGCCTCCAGGTTTAGCACAGGTAGTGAAAAACTGTGGATGACTTTGTAGCTCCTACCAGTTAGTCTCTGACTTGTCACAGGGAGTGGGTGGCCAAAGCCTGACCACAAGCCCCTCCCAAGAGGTCCCAGAACCAACATACTTGACGGTAGGCTTCAGACCACAGCAGAACCCTGCCCAATTAGCCCCACAAGCGGCATACCCAAAGGGTGGTCTCAAGAGGCACCAGAGCCCACTGGGGTGAATCCCAATCACTGGGGTAAGTCCCCTGCACAGCACCCCATAACCTGTGGACATGGCCAAACCCCACAGCCAATCAACCTGTGGGTCAGTCCCACCAACTTATGTGCTAATAGCAACCAAGTCTCAACCATAACAGGAGGTTACACACAACCCATACAAGGGACACTCCTGGAGCACCTGAGGCAGGTGACCGGGGAGACTGTGCCAGGGCTCCACAGGGCACCTACAACATAAGGTCACCTGGCCAAGACTGAGAGACATAGAAAATCTACCTCATACACAGAAACAAACACAGAGAGGCAGCCAAAATGAGGAAACAAAGAAATACATCCCAAATAAAAGAACAGGAGAAAACTCCAGGAAAATAACTAAATGAAATGGAGGCAAGCAACCTACCAGTGACAGAGTTCAAAACAACAGTTATAAGCATTCTCAAGGAACTCAGTGAGAGCTTCAACAGATAGCAAGCTTTAAAACGATCATAGAAACCACAACAACAACAACAAAAGTCAGAAATGAAGAATACAATAACTGAAATGAAGAATGCACTAGAAGGAATCACCAGCAGACTAGATAAAGCAGAGGATCAAATCAGTGATTTGGAGGACAAGGTAGCGTAAAACACTCAATCAGAACAGCAAAAAGAAAAAAGAATCCAAAAAAAATGAGGTTACTTTAAGAGACCTCTGGGACAACATCAAGTGCAACAATGTTCTCATTATAGGGGTACCAGAAGGAAAAGAGAGAAAGCAGAGAACTGAGGATCTAGCTCAAGAAACAATGACTGAAAACTTTCCTAACCTGGCAAAGGAAATAGACATACAAGCCCAGGAAGCATAGAGTCCCAACCAGGATGAAACCAAACAGGCCCACACCTAGACACATTATAATTAAAATGGCAAAGGTTAAAGACAAAGAGAGAACCCTAAAAGCAAGAGAAAGGCAACTAGTAACTCATAAGGGAGCTTCCATAAGATTGTCACCTGATTTCTCAACAGAAACTTTGCAGGTCAGAAGGAATTGGCAGAAAATATTCAACGTGATGAAAAGCAAGGACATACCCTGCAAAGTTATCATTTAGAATCAAAGGACAGATAGAACTTCCCAGACAAGAAAAAACTAAAGAAGTTCATCTCCACCAAACCAGTATTACAAGGAATGTTAGAGGGACTTCTTTAAGACGGGGGGTGGGGAGGAGATCAAAATTATGAATAATAAAGTGGCAATAGCTACGTATCTATCAACAATTACTTTCAATGTAAATGGATTAAATCCTGCAATCAAAAGATATAGGAGGGCTGAATGGATAAGAAAACAAAACCCACATATATATGCCACCTACAAGAGAATCATTTCAGATTGAAAGTCACACACACACGGAAAGTAAAGAGATGGAAAAAGATGTTGAAAATAGAAATGAAAAAAACAAAACAAAAAAAAACTGAGTAGCCACACTTACACCAGACAAAATAGACTTAAAAACAGAGGCTATAACAAGAAACAAAGAAGGACCCAGCTATCCCATTTCTGGGTATTTATCCAAAGAAACCCAAAACACTAATTTAAGGGGATGTGTGCATCCATATGTTCATTGCAGCACTGTTTTCAGTGGCCAACATGTGGAGGCAGCCTGGGTGTTTACTGATGGATGAATTGATAAAGAGAAGGTGGTACATATATACAATGGAATATTGCTCAGCCATGAAAGGGAATGGGTTCTTGCCATCTGCAGCGGCATGGATGAACGTGGAAGGTATTGTGTTAACTGAAGTATGTCAGACAGCACAAGACAGATGCAATGTGATTTCACTTTTATGTGGAAAATAAAGAAACAAACAAAACAGAAACAAACTCATAGATACAGAGAACACTTTGATGATTGCTAGACAGGAATGGGGTTGAGAATGGGTGAAAAGGGGGACGGGGTTAAGAAGCACAAATTGGTTGTTACAAAGTAGTCATGGGGATGTAGGGTATAGCATAAGGAATATAGTCAATATTGTAATAACTATGTATGGTGTCAGATGGGTACTAGATTTATTGGGATGATAGATGGGAGAGGTATTGGGGCACAGGGTGAAGGCATTAAGAAGTATAAATTGGTAGTTACGAAATAGTCATTTGGATATAAAGTAAAGCATAGGGAATATAGTCAATAATATGGTAATAACTATGTATAATGCTAGGTGAGTACTAGACTAGTCAGGGGGAGCACTTCTTAAATTATATAAATATCTAAGCACCATGCTATACACCTGAAATTAATATAAAATAATATTGAATGTCAATTGTAATTGAAAAATTAAAACGGGAGAGAAAAGGTGAAGGGGAATAAGAGGTCCAAAATTCCAGGTATAAAACAAATAAGTCATAGGGATGTAATGTACAGCATAGGGATATAGTCAATAATATTGTGATAGTGTGGTGCCGTGTCACATGGTTGCTGGACTTACCATGGTGATCACTTCTTTAGATACATAAATGTTGAATAACTATTGTGTACACCTGAAACTAATATAATATTTTATGTTAGTTATATTTTAATAAAAATCTTAATTAAAAAAAGAAATAAGAAAATATGACACCTCCTGAAAGACAGAGAGAACACAATTCTTCAATTGTGTGTGTGTGTTTGTGTGTGTGTGTGCACCCATGCATGCACGCATGCCCAGACATTAGAGACAACTTTGCAAACATTTTTTCACCTAATCTGATCTCCCAGCTTCCACTTGAAATCTCCATTAGCCCACTCTCCTCAGCAAAAGGGATCTATAAACTTAAATCAGATCATTTCATCCTTCCACTTAAAACTCTTAGTTTCTTACAGCACTTAGACTAGAATCCAGACTCTGAACTATGGCCGGCCTCCAAGACGCTACATGACCAAGGCCTGCCTATCTCTCCTGCCTCATCTTACAGAGTTCTCCCTACTCCCTGCTCTCTAACCACAGCACTTCAAGCATCCCTTCTCCCTTTTGCCTTGGGATCTTGCTCTTGCCTGTGCCTGCAATGCTTTGCCATGGCTCCCCTCATATCTGGCTTCTTCTCATTTTCAAGTTTATTTTTAGATGTTGCCTCCCCAGTAAAGCCACCATGACCTTGCACATGAAGTTTCCCCCCCACATTATTTTCTATCATGCTATTCAATCTCTTCAGAAAACATCACAATCTGCAGTGATTTTAATCATCTTGCATTTATTTGCCTGCTTTTCCCACTAGAATGTTGGGTTGTTAAAGGTAAAATAATAATAGCTAATACTTTTTTGCACCAAGCACCATCTTAAGTGCTTTACATATGACAGCGTAACTGCCAAATATCTCTCAAAACAACACCTCTTGTTTTTTAATACCCACACTTCATAGAATGCGTATATCTCAACACAGAGTTTGTTTGTTTTAAACTAATGGAAAATTTTATATTTGTATCTCCAAAAGTTCAATATGTTTTATCAAAACAATGTGAGGGAAAATTTCCCAGTTATCTTACAAATTCAACTGGTAGAACAGTAGCAACAGCCATAGACATTTTGAAAAGCACAGTGAGTTTCCACAGAGGGGGTGCAGTCTTTGGATATTGCTGATGCTCGGTGACCTCAGAGCGTCGTGCTCAGAGTGAGTCATGCTCTGTCACTGGCATTTGTTCTGAAAGCATGTACCATTGCTTTCCATATTGAGCCACTGTTTTTGCTGAGAGCTGTACAATGAATAGCAGAAAAGTTGAGAAAATTTTGAAGAGAATTGTGGATAAGGAATTAAAGGAAGAAAAATAGTAAGTCCAATGGAAGAGATGTGACTATACACAAAGCAATTGTTTTAATTTTCTGGTGATCAATGTTTTAAACATTTTGCATCGTAAATGTGATCATTGTTACTCATACATAGGTGAATCAGGAAGAAAAAAATTTTTTTCTACCCTCCTTTGTTTTTTTCTTGGGGGTATGCAAATTAAACAGACAAAAGACAGATTAGCAAGAGAAAAGACAATAGCTTTGTTTTACATCTATATGTCAGAGTTCACAAAAAATGTGATTCAAGAAGGCAGTTAGCAGGATTTGTGGAAGAGCAAATGACTTCTTAGAAAGAGGGAGAAAGGGTACAGATACAAATGCTTTTTTTGAATAAAAAATGTGCCCTTAGGAAGATGGATGAGAGATATGATAGTTTAAAGATGAGAGTTGCTAATCTTGAGTTCTTTTGCGAGGGTCTGCTTTTACGTAGGTAAGAGAGGTCAGGAAATCAGATACCTTCGCTCAAAATAACTCATGCCAAAGTGGCATATTTTAGGGTGGCACATCTCTTTATGTGTTTTAGCATACTTCAGTTATGCCTTAGGAAATTGGTTGGGGCTTTGGGGGTTGATGTGTAACATATTATAATTTTTCCCTTTTAAAATAATGTGAAATAAAACTCAATTAGCATCTCCAGACAGAAAACCTAATTTTCAGATGCAGATTACTGATACTTACCAAGATGCCAGTATTAACTCATTTCAAGTAAATGTCTCTCTTATGTCTTAGGTGTGTTTATTCACCTTCCCTCTTTATGTGAGGCATGTATGTTAAGTAACATGCGCAAGATATTAATGGAAGTAAGTAGCCATGCTGGGACCTGAACCCAGATATCCTGAATCTATAATCTGGCTTCTTAACCATTATAGAAGCTGTAGGGGCCTTTCCTAAGGAAAGTCCACATCCATCTACTGCACTATATATCCCAATGTTTTACAGAGCTCCATCCACAGTACATGATCGTTACTTGCCCCAAATAAGTGAATAAATTGCAGGAAACCAGAATGTGCCACCCCAAAATATGCGTCTTTGACATAAAAATTATTTTGAGCTGAAGGCAATCAGAAAGCAGAAAATGCAGGGAAAAGTTCTCGATAGCTCTCTCTGTTCTGTCTAAAGGCAAGACATAAGTTATCCTTCTCTGGGGATAGACTCTTATCAGGGAGCACCAGAAGAATCTGCAAGCAAATCTTACTCCCTTAGTTTCTTCTCGTATATTTACCTTCTCACAGTCTGCCACCCTTGGAAACCTAAACCCATTTTCTTCTGTCCTGTCGTTTCTCTACAAATGTATTATTGTTTATTGAAGATGCCCTATAAGCCAGAATTCTAAGTTACCTTTTTGAGTTCCTCTTTCCCTGAGTTTCTCCCAGGTATATATGAGATATAAACTTTAGTTTGCTTTTCTCTTATGAATCTGCCTTTTATTACAGGGGCCTCAAACAAGAATTGTGAAGGGTAGAAGGAGGAGAAATTTTTTCCTTCCTTACAGACAAATGAATGGATAGATAGATGCTCAACATCACTAATCATCAGAGAAATGCAAGTAAAAACCACAATGCGCTATCACCTCACCCCAGTCAGAATGGCTATCATCAACAAGACAAATAGTGACAAATGTTGGAGAGGCTGTGGAGAAAAAGGAACCCTCATACACTGTTGGTGGGAATGCAGACTGGTGCAGCCGTTATGGAAGGCGGTGTGGAGGTTCCTCAAAAAATTACGAATAGAATTACCGTATGACCCAGCAATCCCTCTCTTGGTATTTACCCAAAAAATCTGAAAACATTTATCCATAAAGACACGTGTGCTCCAGTGTTCATTGCAGCTTTATTTACAGTGGCCAAGACATGGAAACAACCAAAATGTCCTTCGATAGATGAATGGATAAAGAAGTTGTGGTATATATACACAATGGAATACTATTCGGCGGTAAGAAAAGATGATATCTATAGGAACATTTGTGACAACATGGATGGATCTTGAGAGTGTAATGCTGAGCGAAATAAGTCAGACAGAAAAAGCAGAGAACCATGTGATTTCACTGATATGTGGTATATAAACCAAAAACAACAAAAGAACAAGACAAACAAATGAGAAATAGAAACTCATAGACACAGACAATAGTTTAGTGGTTACCAGAGGGTAAGGGGGGTGGGGGGTGGGAGATGAGGGTAAAGGGGGTCAAATACATGGTGATGGAAGGAGAACTGACTCTGGGTGGTGAACACACAATGGGATTTATAGATGATGTGATACAGAATTGTACACCTGAAATCTATGTAATTTTACTAACAATTGTCACCCCAATAAATTTTAAAAATACATTTTAAAAAAATTAATTACCTCAAAGAAAAAAAAAATTCGGCCAAGATAAAGGGCTTATAATCTTCAAAAATATCAACATACTGAAAGAGTTTCTGAGGAGCTCTTCTAGATTGAAGAAAAACGGAGAGATGTGGCAAGTAAGTGCAATGGGTGACCCTAGATTGGGTCCTTTTGCTCTACAATGCTGTTGGGGCAATTGGCAAAACTTAAATGGAGACTGTAGATTAGATAGTGGTAACTGACAGGACTGATAACATACCTGAATGATACAAAGATTATTTCAAATTGGAAATACCCGAGCTCAACAGATGTAGAAAGTGCTCTTATCTGAATGTCCCTAAAGCAAAACTTTATGAAAGTCAGCGGGCACAGCTCCTTCCAGTGAGGTCCCCAGTCAGGGATTTGACCTTGGATACCAGAACATTACAAAAGATTGTGTAACTAAGCCTCATTCCAACTTCTGTCCTTTGATGCCTTCAATACCACTAACCACCCACCCCCATTAAATTGCTACCTGCATAAACCCCTCCCTGTAGCTGTTCAGGTTTTCTCTTCATCTGAAAGCTTCCACATGGATAAACAAACTTTTCTCCTGTTAATATGTCTATTGTTAGTTAATTCTCAGCCTCCCTCTCCCACTATTTGAATATAAAATGATAGAAGAAAATTTTCCTCCCAACATAATCTATCACTGTTAATTTCATGATTTTGATGGTTTTATTATAGTTATGTAGGAGAGTATCCTTGTTTGTCAGGAGGATAGTTGGATTCTTTGAACCCTTTTTCCATAATATCAACAGGAGTTGTCTCTTTTTTAAGTTATGAGGTGAATAAAGTTTGCTCCCTTACAAGGAGGAATCGGCAAGTTACATGGTAGTGGAGGAATGGGTGCTGGTGGCCCATGTATCAAGGCTACAGCCATGCCTGTCAACAGAGGCCAGAGTTAGTGGAACCCCGGGGAACGTCCTCCAGCGTCAGACCCCTGACGGTCAGGTGCTTGAGGCACCTGTGGTAAAGCCAATCCGGAGAGGAGCAAAGCGTAGAGCTTTGAGTGGTTCTGTTATGCACGTCTTCACTCCCTTGCACCCCACCATGGGCCATCACTATGACCTTGTGCACCCACTCTAGAGCCCGCTTGCATTCTTCCCCTGAGTGAGAATGAGGGTAATGCAGGGCTGAGTGGGTGGGTTCAGAACATACCACCCCGAAATCTGCCAATTTACCCCCAAAATATGCCAATTTGACATATTGCTTATTTTGAGCATAAACCAAGGCACTTGGAAAACAACTGTAAGAAAGGCATTGTGACTTCCACTTTTCTTCCTAAAAACAGGAGATATGACTCTCATGTGAAACAGGCCTTCCCTGTACCTGGAGGAAAAGAACATTCTTATCACCAGAGATGGGGAGTCGAGGCCAAGAAGCATTTGTACAAACAAACCTTGTTAAAATAACCCTTATCTTCCTTGAGTCTCTACATATATTTTAGTTACTTTCTTGTAATTAGTACTCTTTGCTCTACCTAGTATATAAACACTTAGGCATTACTGCTTTTCAGGTCTTCATTTTCCTATGGAGGCCACTATAGACATATAAAAATAAAATTTATATGTTTTTCTCCTGTCAATTTATCTTATGTCAACTTCTCAGGCCAAGCTGAATCCCTAAGAGGGTGGAGGAAAAGTTTTGCCTTTCTACAGCCCTAATAAAGTTCATTGGTGGGGGAAGGGGCCCTAGAGATTATTGCCATCAAAACAGAATTTTCCTTTTCTTTTTCAGAAGATTTGTTATCATGGACTTACCTGGGTTATTCTCAACCCTGACTGACAAAGGAAGATGTAGAATTGACCACATTTATGACATAGTCTGTCTGATAAATGACTTAATGTGAGGAACAATTTAGATTCTTGGCCCCCTGATTCCCAGCCGACACTGAGATAAATGCTGCCAGTCTTGAGGATTTATTTTAATTCACTTTCATATATTAATTTGATGCCAAGAAATTATTCACTCCTCCACCGTGCCTATATTCTCCTGATGTTTCCCCTACTGCCTGGGAATATTGCTGGTTCTCACAGATTAGTGAGGTGGCTCTCAAATTGGATACGCTTAGGAGGCCCAGTGGGGCTTCTAGCTTCTTCTTCACGTCTCAGTATTAGCCATAACTGCCTAAGTTTATGTTCTATTTGTCGAGTAACACCTTAGGCTTTATTTTCACTGTGTGGAGGGTTTTATCGCCCTGACTTGACCCAGTTACTGTGGCCATTTCATTATACTGCCCATGTTTCTTATTTGGATAAATCTTTCAAAATCTTAAGAAGACATTTTAGACAACAGTCAGACTGGTTCCCATGGTTTTACTCTTCACATAGAAGAATTATATTTAAAATGAGCACAGTTTTACATTAGTGGTTACAGGACAGTAAACATTTACTGCACGCAGAGATGGCATGTGGGCAAAAAGATAAAAGTGTAACTCTGGTGCTAGTGGCTGTGCCTTCAAGGGGCCCAGGAGAGAAAATTACTCTGCCGTTTCAAAGGGCAAAGGACCACAAAAGCACACAACTGATGTGATCTGTACAGCTAAAATGACAGCAGAATCAGGACCAAAGATAGATATCCTTGCTCGGCAGATTGGAAACCAATGTCCAGATCCATCACGCAAATGGGAGTTGTTGGCCTACCTAGAACAGATTAAGTTCTACTCTCAGTGACTGGAAATCTGCAGTCAAGTGAAAGCTGAGATCCAGAGCCTGCGGGGAGAGCTCATCATGTCAGCTTTGGACGGTGTCACCTCCCTAATCCAAGCAGCCAAAACTGTACTGAAAGCTGTAGTACAAACAGGGAAAACGTCTTACCTTGCCTCCACCAAGATCATCCGAATTCAGAGTCCTGTTGGGCCCCGGCACCCAGTTGTGATGTGGAGAAGGAAGTTTCCTGCAAACCAAATCCCTTGATTTAAAGAGAGGAACCAGAAGAAACTTGCGTAGCTGTCAGACAAGGCTCAGCAAAGAAAAAAATCCACCCAGCGCAGGTCATGAGTGAATTTAGAGGAAGACATGTCTACTGAAACCACTATTCTACTCTAGTGGCTATTTTACAAAGTCCTGGCTAAACAGACTGCTTTAATTTTACGTTTGATTAGTACTGTAATTTCACTAGCTCTTAGAGTTTAACCCACAGGTGATGTAAAACATTAGAGGCTGAATCAATATGAGCAACATACATTTGGGATCATGTCATTGTCATCTCTGCAGGCCAGCACCTAATAAGTATATGCTTGTGGAATGAATGAAAACTTCAGGTAACATTCAGCCTTTCCCATCACAGAGAGTATCTTATATTCATTACCAAATGAACATAGTAGACTCAAGTGAGTCATTCATCTGTAATGTCTTGAGTACATTCATCCTTTTAATTTTGAATTAGAACACTGACATGAAAAAATAAATAGATAAAATAAGCATAGCTGAAAAAAAAACCTCAAAACCTAGATATTAAAAAATTATTGAAAGAAAATACATCAAAATGTGTTTTCTTTTTGAAAATTTTCTATATGAGTTTTTATACTATTTATAATGGAAAATGCAATTATTTTGTTAAATGAACACAAAACATTATGTTTTATTTTTTTGAAATAATCTTATACATATCTTTGGATCAAGATAAAAACAGAGTAGCCCTTGTGTGACACAGTAATTTTTCCCCAAAATAGCTATAAGGAACATTTCTCTGACGCAAATCTTATGACTTTCACTATAAAATTAACGATGTCACCCCACTAAAAAACATCCCCTCAGGAAACTGAGCTTTTAAAAAGTTGTATAAGAAAGAACACTCTCAGTAGTGATCATGTAGCACTTTTAAAACTTGTATATGTACTCAAAACAATGAGTAATGTAGTTTCTGTTCATAAAGGACTCATCTGTCTCTCCATTCATTCATTCAACCAGCCATCGAATCCCTGAGCCCCTGATGTCTTGGGGAAGCAGTGCCGCATGACAAGCCCATCCTTGCCACTCTGAAGCCAGCTGGCTGGTGGGGTACAGAGCAATGAAACAAACCACCAGGAGCGAATACACTGGGGGAGTCATGGAACCCCAAGAGCAAGAATTATTACTTATTACTGGTGGAGAATGGAATTGGGGGAGCTTAAAGTACTATTTATTAAGTACAAACCTGTAAAATAGTTCACATTTATGAAATCTTGTCAGTGCTTCTCCTGATCTTATCCAGATGTAGCAATAATGGTGAACTGAGATGGTCCAGATGCAGAGAGACCCTCACCAGGCCAAGGGTCACCATGGCAACATGTATTAACACTTGTGAATTTGCTAACTTGTCTGCTCCTTTAATCTGCCAGTGAGGATCCCAACATTTCTGGCCCGATTTTCCTTCTGCCCAGCTGTACCCTAGCTTCTGAGGACAGTCCACTCTGCCACATTTCTTCCTGGACATTGTGTGATGGAGAAGCCAATGGAGGAGGGAAAGAATTTGTAAGAGAGGAAAAACTCTTCCCTCTGTGCTTCTAGGTTCTCCAGCTGGAGCCTTGTAAATTATACTGATAACAGACAGATTAATAAGAGACAGAAGTTTATTAACATTTGCTTCTTGCATACACATGGGAACATTCAGTGAGGAGTAACTCAAAGGGGTGATTAGAACTTGGTTAGAACTTGGGCTTATATAGCATCTTAATATTAGAGAAGTGACAAGCAAAGGAAAAGAGCTTTGAGTTTTTAGGGGTGGCAAACTGTGGGAAGGCAAAAAATGGGGAAACTAATGATAGATGAGGACTAATATTAGCAGTCTTTGTTATGTAGATTCCTTTGGTGTTATCTCTGGGCTGACACAGGTCTAGAGTTGTCTCTGGTAATTAACTTCTTCCTGGTGAAGAGAAGAGGGAGGACACCTTTACAAATTTATGTCCTGCTTTCATGCCAATATGGGGAGGGCAGAGAACTTTTCTTCTATCTGCTTCTCAACTACCTTCAGCTCAAGATATGTCAAAGTGGTATGTCTTGGGGCGGCATATTCTGATACCGTTCAAGTTCAAAGAAATTTAGTCAATCTACATCCTGAAGTTGACCCACAGCTGAGAGCCAACACACTGAGGCTGAAGAGAGTGTTTTGAGGGGATGTGGTGGCCAAGAAAAGGCTTTTGAGAGTGTGAATTATCAGAGGTTTGTGGTAGAAAGAACAGAGGATCTGAGAAGGCCTGCTAGGGATTATGGATCTTCTTTAATGTCCTTGAAGAAATTAGAAAAAATAATTACTTGTTTATCAGTCCATCGGTCTTAGTCCATTTGAGCTGCTATAACAAAATACCTCAGACTGGATTTCAACCTATGAATTTGAGGGGGACACTAACATTCAGACCATAGCACCATCTGCTTCCCTACTATGCCTTTGGGGACCTTACTTACCTAAATATGACACCTTTCCAGGGCTGAAGGATGAGGCACAGTGTGTGCCTAGACATCTGTACTTGGTTCTGATGAGAACTGATGAGCATCTCACACTGACCATGTCAGCACTGAACTCCTGATCCTCCTCCCACAGTCTGCTCTGCCCACAGCCCGCTCCTCAGCTGATGGCAACTCATCCTTCCAGATTCTCAGGCCAAACCCGTGGTGTCCTCCATGACTCCTTTCCTCTCAGTCCAGCATCCAATTCATCAGAAAATTCTCTAGGCTCTACTTTCCAAATCCATCCAGAATCTGAACACTTACTACCACCGTGGCTCCTCCCAATTCAAGCATCCATCATAAGTTACAGCAATAGTCTCCCATCTGGTCTCCTTGCTTCTACTCTCACCTTCCTACAATCTATTCTCAACAGAGCAGCCTGAATGATCTTTATGCACATTTATTAAAGTACAAAATAATTCAGCTCATTGATCTCCTGTGCTTAAAATGTTGCTATGGTTTTCCTTTCCCTAAGATAAAAGCCAAAGGCCTTTTAAAGTCCTAGAAGAAAGTATTCTTCCCCACCAACCTCACCTACCTCATCTACTCTTCTCTCTGGATAACTACCTTTCAGGCACAATGGCCTTCTCACTCTTCTGCAATCTCACCGGGTACACTCCAGCTTAGGGACCCTGGCTGCTCTCTCTGCTGAAACACTCAGCCCGATGGCCACAAGGCTCATTTCCTCCTCTCCTTCAAGTCTGCTCAGATGTCAACTTCTTAATGAGACCTACTCCTTGAAAAAATTGCAGCTCTTCCCTGAGACCTCACTCCTGATCCCTTTGCCGTATTTTTTAATGTTTTGCATTTATTACCTTACCCATGATGCTAACTGTTTAGCCTGACCAGACTATAAACTCTATAAGCCCATGAGGATGGGGTCTCTGTTTTGATCCCTACTATCTCCTTTCATCTGGAAGAGTGACTAGCACAGAGCAGCTCTGGAATGAGTGCGGGCTGAATGAATGAATGAAATCAGTTTAAACCAAAAAGCACTCAAGGAAGCTTTCTAGACTAAGGGACCTACCCATGCGAGGCACAGACTTTGCGAGCTGAGAAGTGAGGAGCTAGTCTTGTCCCTGTTGACAGATCCAGGCTGGGGTTCAGAGTTAAGCTTTGAACTCTGGCACGCAAATTTTTGTCTTCATTATTAATATGCTTTGCTGTAGGACATTAGTTGACACAATTAATGTTGACACAATTCAAAGACAATCCCTACAGTGTCCATGCTTCATTTTGTTCAATGGCTAGACATGCAGCAGGTTCAAGCTCCAGGCCAGATGAGGGCAGCAGGATGGTTTCAACTAAAATCTTGGATATACATGACACACTTTTACGGAGGGGGCCCCCCAAAAAAAATGTATACACATTTTAAGAAAGGAAAACTGTATTAAAATTGTGATACTTAATATATACTGATAACAAAAGATGAATACAAGTCATGTTTGACTTCTGCAATTGCAAAAGGTGCTCAAAGTGGTTACCATCAGCATCCAGACACTTCTGATTATGGCGCACTACTGCTTGAGCAACGTTGATCAAAGTGTCCACTTGTATACATTTTTTTGGGTCACCCCCAGTGTATGGATACGCTTTATAAATTCCTTTCAGTGGTGCAAATGGCAGACAAACTGTTCTCAAAGACAATATCCGGTAACCCTAAGCAAGGTGAAAAGGAAAGCCAGAGGAAGACTCACAGGTCACATATGTTTTCCAAGGAGAAATATTTATATCCTCACCATTAAGATAAGAACAACCAAAGTTTGTCCCCTTCACTGAGTACCAAACAGGAGCAAATGCACCTACGGCTGCAGTTATAGGGTCACAGTAGCGAGCTGAAATCCAGCACTGCAAACTAACTCTATGAGAAAACGATGTATCAATAAGCCCTGGGACTGAGTTGGGGCCCCAGGGCCCAACTTATTTATTCACATAAATAAGAAAATTGCTATTTTTTAAGATAGTCAAGTGTTATGGGTTGAATTATGTGCCCCCAAAATTCGTACATTGACACCCTAACCCCCACTATCTCAGAATGTGACATTATTTGGAGATAGGGTCTTTCCAGAGGTAATCAAATTAAAATGAGGTCATTAGGTTGGGCCCTAATCCAATATGACTGGTATTGTTATAAAAAGGGAAATTTGGCCACAGACATAGATAAAGGGATGATGATGCGGAGAAGATGGCCACCTACAAAACAAGGAGAGAGACCTTTGAACAGATCCTCCCCTCATTGTCCTCAGAGAGAACCAACCCTGCCAACACCTAGATCTCAGACTTCCAGCTTTCAGAACTGTGAGACAATAAATTTGTTGTTGAAACCACCCACTGAGGTACTTTGTACTGGCAGCCCTAGCAAACCAATACAAGATACGTATATTTTCATGTGTAGTTGATATGATAACCCTGCCTGTCCTTACTTCACTGACATTTTAGAACTTGTTATGACCTGATCATTCAAGTTATGTAGCATCAGGCAATGGGAAACACCAAATCACCAATATCTATTTCAGTGTTTGTATGTTACAGAAGGCTGTCACTTCACCAGGAGAGATGGTTCGTATTACCCTTGGCTGCCTTCACTGGATCCCCATTTCCCTTCCATCCAGACTCTTCACTGGAAACTTGAAAAACTTACCTTTTCTTCTCACAGTGCACCTCCAATCTCACCACGCCTCCTCCCCAAGGCACATATTCAGTCTTCCTCCAAGAATATACTTGGCTAGTGATTCCTTTGGCAAAACCAGATTACTCTTTTTCTCAGTTCTCTCTGAACCATCAATTCATGCCTTTCGGGTGGGCCTCCCACAGCCCATTCCACGGGAGATTTATTGCCCACTCCATCTTCCTTTTGCACAATTTAATCTGCCGTATTTTAATTGGGTAATAAAACTCTGTGTGCCACCCAGCAAAATTCCACAGTAAGCAATCACCAGAGACATTCTCTCAGCAGCCAATTTCTAATTATTTATTCAGGCCCAAAGCCTAATTCCACCCCTGAGTGCAGTGGTTCTAAACTGCTGCACTCCATATTTGTGGAGGGGGAGGGGCTGGTGGGCAACTCGGGATTCTTGTGAGCCCATGACATCCCTGGACAGCAGACTGTCTGAGTCAGGATGGCCTGAGTACCTGGGAGAAATCTCTCCTCTGCTGTCACAGCAAATGGGAGGCTTGCCCTGGGGGCTTTGCTTTGTTAGCTTGCGAGTGGGAGCGCGCGCGCACACACACACACACGCTGCATTACTCAGGAACGAGATTGCCACAATTGAGTAAGGGTCCCCAACCCTTAAGGAAAAACAGGGTCTAGTCAATTCATGACGTCAAAATATCAGGACAACTGATAGCCATCGGGAACCAAATTGACACAGAATAAATTCCATACAAATAAAACAGTGAAAGGCAGCAGAATATGCCACCCTGAAATATGATTGTAGGAGTTTAGGACATGCCATCCCCAAATATCCAATATATGTCACTTTGTTAAAATATGACACTTTGTTATATTGATTATTTTGAGCTCTGACCACTTGAAAAATAGCACATGCAGGAAGAAGCTTTCTCTGGACTCCTTTTTTCAACCTAAAGACAGATCCTCCTCCAAAAGGAACTCAATCATCATACACCCCCTCTCCAGGAGTTTCACCAACCAGGGAAGATTAACAGGAGAGATGGGACATGGACACTGCATCCAGATAAACTCTGTCACAGGCTATCATACCTCCCATCTATTCTTCTACGGGCCCATCCATCTTTCCTAAAAGTCATTTACGCTCCTCTAAGAGGCCTCTATCTTCTTTCCCCTTTCCTTAGTAAGATGGTATTTAATTCTGAATTCAAAGCCATTTCAGGGAGTTACTCATTTTAACGTGGGTGTCTCCCAAGCATACACGAGGTACACATGTTAATAAACTTCTGTTTGTTTCCTCTTGTTAATCTGTCTTTTATTATAAGAGTCTCAACCAAGAATTCAGAGCAGTGGAGGGAAAATTATTGTTCTTCCTCTACAACATCAATATCAATATGAATTTATTAAAATATTAGAGTAGAATATGGAAGAATTTTTTAGACCTGCAAAATAGATTAGGTCTTTCTAACAAAGTTAGAAATGTACAAAATTCAAAAAACTTAAAATATTGATATATTTGACTATATAAAAATTAAAATTTGTTAAAAATATGCATTTCTCTCAAAAAAAGTCATAAGCAAAGTCAGAATATAAATGATAAACTGGCAAAAATACTTACAACCTATATCACCCTAACATATAAAGATGCACATTACAAATCAGTAAGAAACATTAACAACCAAATAGAAAAAGTTTCAAATGTCTAAGCAGAGAGTTTCTTGAAGGAAAATAAGGAGTAGCTGTTAAATTTTTTTAAATGCCAATTATAAAAGAAATTAAAATTACAATGAAATACTATTTTTCACTTATCTAACTAGCAAAAACTCAATTTCATGCATTGTTGGTGGTTCAATTTCTATTAAAAGCAATTTGGCAGTATTTATGCAAATTACAAATATATATGTTCTTTGACCCTAGGAATTTACCTTCCAAATACGTTTGCATATGGAAAAATAGAACTTTGTACAAGGGTTATTTATGAGGCATCATCTGTAGTAGCCAAAGATTAGGAAGCCACCTAGATGTTTATCAAAAGGGAACTGATTTAATCAACTATGGTAAATCCACACAATGGAACACTGGTTAGCTGTAAAAAAAAAAATAGTGTTCTCAATGAATCAATATGGAAAAATCATGTGGAAAAATACAACTATACATACCATGTGTGTATAAGCAGGTTGTCGTGTATGTAAAAAATGGTCAGGGGGAATAAAATATGTCTATATGACTTACTTAAGCCTGAAAAAATCCGGAAGGATAAACAAAAAGAAATAGCAGTGGTTATTTGTTGAAGAGGTTGGGAACTGAATAAAGAGGGTAGGGTGGGAGGGTGTCTTTTGTTTTATACGAGCTTTTTGTACATTTTAATGTTTGAAACATATGAATATGTTACCTATTCAAAAGACTATTTTAAAAATGTTTAATTTAAAAAATAAACTCTGCTGTGTTTTGGAGGCGGTGTATGGGAGGAGAGAAGACCTGGATTACCCACATAGTGTGGTTTCCTGGCAACCAAACCACACCCAATCCTGGGTTCTCTCCTTCCAGAGCCTACTGTAATGATGGCAGCACTGGGACGTGGGGCAGGAGAGGGAACAAGTGGGAGGTGGAATTGCCTGACCTCACACCTATGCAGTTAAGCTTTTGACATTGTTGTCAAGTGAAACTACATGAGTATATACAACTATATGTATTTGCATATGTGCGTATATTCTTCTGCTAAATGTAAACATTTTGCCACCCTTGTTTCAGTATTTCTTCGTGTTTAAAAATATGTATATTAGTAAGCTAAAGGAAAGAAAGCGGCCTGGCCTCTTTTCACCGCTGAGATAGCCTGCTCACTGAGCTTTTGTCACGTCTCCTCTTTTTTTCCTTCTTCTTCTTAAAACTTCCCCCTGGGTATTCATGCTCACCAAATTTTACTTGGACACAAACATGAGATGGGGGCACTCATGGATGACTCTCCCTGGGTACTGCACTCTCCCCAGGAAACCCCAGTCCCTCTAGCTTCATCTTAGTGAAGTAAATAGAGGGCAGGTGGGGCTATTCCAAGGTACTTGTACTCCTTCTTAGTGATTCAATACTCAACAAATATTTAGTGAAGAAGTGTTTTGGTCTTAATTTTGGTCATTATTGAAAGGCAAGAGATGGGAATTTGTTGGCAAGGAAAAGGAATTGGGTGTCTTTAAAAAAAGGAACATAGAATGAAGAGAGAATAAAGAAGTCAGAATTCCCCAGGAGAATTTAATTCACTTCCACTGACAATGTAAACTATTTATTTAGAGTGTCATATAACACAAAGATTACTCAGGAACTGACGGGAAAGATTTAGTGTTCCAAAGGTGGGGTGCTCAAGGGCTAACATAAGATTCTATGAAGAAGAATTGTGAGAGAAAGACTCAATCTGCCTTCCTTAGATGGAGTCACTGGTCATATATCTTTGGAAGCCTGGGATAAAACTTCTGCTTTAAAGACACTTTTGCATCATGATTTGCGTAGCACAAGACATATTCAGTACTGATTGGTTTGTGGAGGCGAAGCCACTCCAAAGGAGTCCAACTAATTGGTTTGTGGAGGCGAAGCCAGTCCAAAAGAGTCCAACATGTCCTAGGAGAAGGGGCAGGAGCTAGAAACTAAGCCACTTCACAGCTCTGGATTCTTGGAAGAATATGTACCAAGGCGCTGAGCAATGCAGGCATAATCCTCTCCGCCCACTCCACTGTCCCACCTCTGCTCCCGCTCCAGGTGCAACAGCTACATTGCTGACAATAGTTCCAGAGGCCATCACAACAAAACTGCAATCATTTTGTACCCTGGACCAAGGGCCCTGACTCTGGCGAGGCAAAGAGAACACATGAAAGGTATAAAATGCAAGAAAATGCGCAGTGGCAGCCCAAGTCCTGAGGCCCTCATCAAAGCAGGTTACTGTGGAGATGGGCGGCAGCCACTGTACAGCCCCGACTGTCCTCGTGTGCCTCTGGGATGGAAGACGAGCTCTTAAAGAGGCTAAGTTTGCTAACAGAGAAGATAGAAGCGTCACACCATGGGGGTGAAAATGCTGAACAGAAATTCAAAAAGGGCTTTCAAATGCCATACTGAAAAGAAGTCAGAAAGCAAAGATCAGAATCAGGAAAAAGGAAGACCTTGGAAACTTTCTGGAACCTTAATAATTGCCTCATGTTTGCTGCTCCTATTATCTTTCCATTATCTTTCCCAGTAGGACAATTTTTTAAAACCCTTAAAGCAAAAGTGTCAAATGTCAGCATATTTGTATTGAGAGCAGCAGTTAATCACAGGGTAGGGCCACCTGAGAGAGAAGGAACGAGTGAAGAGGGCAGTTTCAGAGAGGGCAGATGGTTATCATGAGAAGGAGGGAGCTGCAGCTTGGGCTTTGAGGTGTCCCAGAACCTTAGTCATAAAGAAGGGCTTTCTTTAAAGCTTTTATTTTTATGTTGCTATATATTTTTATTTGTTTATCACCTACCTGTTTCCATTAAATATTTAAAGTAGTTCATTTAAGTAGCTTATCATATATAAGAAACATACGCAATAAAACATAAAGTCAGGAACAGGAAAATGTAAAGTTTTAAAAAAGGTCATGACTAGAAGAAAATGAGAAGACACAGCCAAATAAGGTCCTACTCGGTTACTTAACGGCAGGCTGGACTCTGTCTCTGAGTCTCCAGGCACCTGAAGAGGAAAGGGAAATCAGACTGGTTACCTAATTCTCATTGTCCATGAACAATTGCTGAAGTAAATTTCTCGTGGTTTTTATCTGGAAAAGATCATTCTCTCGTGGTACTTCATAGAGTGGTAAAAGAGTGATAGATAAACAACAACATCTCTCCATTTATCAGCAAAAGAAATTTTCACAAAGCTTCTTTTCTAGATTCTAAAAGGATGACTCCAAAGCAAATCTCACAGACGGAGTTTCTGTGGGAACCCTCCCCTCCCCACCTCACCAGAGAGCAGCAGCACCAGACTTGGAACTTGGGTCACATAATGACCCGTGTGGGTGGGCCTCATCCAACCCATTGAGGCCTGACTAGAACAAAAGGGAGAGTAAGAAAGAATTGACTCTGCCTGACTGTTTCCTCCTGCCTTCAGACTTGGACTAAAATTTGAACCTAGGTTCTCCTGCTTCTCAGAACTTTGAACTTGGACTGGAACTATACCATTGAGTCTCCAGCTTACACATCTTGGAATTCTCAGCCTCCTTATTTGTGTAAACCAATTTCTCCTAATACATACATATATACATACAGACAGACAGACGTATATATCCCATTGTTTTGGTTCTGTTTCTCTGGAGAATCCTGACGAAGACAATGACTCAAATGTACAAAAATCAACTCAGCATAAACCAGACCAAGTGAAAATTTCATTCCAGACTTTGTGATTCTCCATACAGAGTTACGGGACTCAGCTCTGCTGAGATATCTTACTTCTGCTCTCATCTTCAGCAGAATGGTGAACAAGACACCGGAGATGTCTGAATGCACTGCACATTCATCCCATCTCTCTGACCTGTCACAAACCCATTCCATCAACTCCCCACAGCATCAAATCCTCATAACAGTTCGTCTTCCTCAGCCCAAAGAGAACCTCATGAGCCATATGTAAAATACAGTCTCATTTTCTTTTTCTTTCCTCTGTTTAATTACTCAGTTCATTTAGTTTTATTTTTCTCTTTCTCATTGGGCAAAGACAACTTTGCATTTGGGTAAATTAGTCTAAGCTCTAATAATAAAGAAAGAATGCTTCTCTTCGACATTTATTAGCATAAAATCCCTAATGTGCCCTGAATTGTTAATATTTACTTCTCGTTACAAATAAGCTCAGATCTTTTCTCTCATTAAGCACCTAAAAGGATCCCTCTTTTCTGCCAAAATAATTTCTTTTGGTTTTCTGTGTAAGCTATTGCTGGGAGAAGCAGCTAGCTGCCAGTGTCGAAAGGAAAGCAGTTTACGTGCTTAGAGTAAGTAGGTGGTGTATATGATTCCAAAGACACTCTTTTGCATTACGCTCAGCTGTTACAAGGTGTACATTTTCATATATTTTTCCAGGATGTCCCTTCTCATTATTCTGGACTCACAGCTGGATGTTAGTCCATGGCACTGTTCTTCAAAGCTGAAAGGACCTCCTGAGGTTTGTTTCTAATGGATCACTTTTCCTAATGAGAACTATTAATAGCTTTCCTTTCCAGCTAAGTTTTGATAACCAAATGAAAGCAGTGTCAGTCAGAGTGTGAAAATATAAACCATTTCGTTTGGAGCTTCAGACCTGGCTCTGCCCATATTGAAGGGGCAGGAAAGATTCCATTCTCATCCTGCAAGAAGGAAACAAAAGCTGAGGCCATGTGTGGGCTTTTAAGCAGTCGGTCATTTTCTTTCCATTCCTCTTCTTTTTTTTTAATGTCTGCTCATATCTACTTCAATTGTGGACTTGTTTTATTATGAAAATTTCCTTTGTATTTATGTATAAATATATGTGCTTATTATACTGTACTTTGGAAATGGCCATGTTTTTGTGTAAAGTAAGAATCAGCTAAGAGTAATAATACACTAGACAAATGTGGTCTAGTGGATCTTGTACCCTCACAGTATGAAACCGTAAATCCTGTCACTCTAAACTGGTTTTCTGGCAAAGTCCAAACGACTAATGACGTTTAGTATGTTGTAGCTCACACAGGCACTTTAGGAATCACCACCAGCTTGTGAAATGGTTATAAAATTAAGGTTTATCTAATATGTCAGCTGCTTTCAATAGCCACTCATTACCCACTGTTTGCATTAGCTGTTAGTTCCTAAATACGAGCCAGACGTGGTTGGTGGTAATTAACAAAAGCTGTTGGCCATTTTGTATTTCTCATGCAATTCTTTATCCCAAGGCAGTCTCTTTCCAGTCAGTAAAAGCACAGGGCCGTTGCTAAAGATCATCCAGTACAGTCCTCCCACTTTACAGAGGTGCTATGGAGGTTCGAAAGAAGCTTAATGTTGGATAATCAAGTCAAGATAGCATGACAAACACTTGTGCGGAGCTTTGCCGTTTTTATTCAACTGATCCTCCCCAAAGTCCTATGAAGTAGAGGATAGCCGCTGTGATCGTCCTGTGTTAGTTAGGGCATAGGCCAAGCTCCCGTAACAAAGAGACTCACATTACAGTGGCTTAAAGAGCAAAGAAATGTATTTCTCATTCACATAACAGTGTTGGGCTGAATGGTGCAGGTTGGTGGTATGGCTCTGCTCCACACCGCCATTCAGGAATTCTGGGTCCTTCATTGTGTAGCTCTGCCAATTCCCTCAGGCATTTCTAGGGTCAAAGCTGGGTGGCCAAAGATCCAGCCCCGGCAGAAAGAGGAAGATGGCACAGATGAAGCATACCCACTATTTTGAGACCAAGGCCCAGAGTGGCATACATCCCTTTCACTCATATTCCATTGGGAAAAGCATAATCACGTGGCCACCTTGACTGTTTGGAGACTGGGAAAAGCAGGATAATGGGCCCAGGAAGAAGGGGAGAATGGATTTTAATGGAGAACTAGCAATATCCACCATACCATTCTCATTTTACAGATGAGGAAATTGAAACTCAGAGAAGTAGAATTAGGTAATTAAGTAGTTTCACTCACAAAGTATTATATATATACATATATATATACATATATATACATATATATGTATATATATGTATATATATGTATATATATATGTGTATATATATATGTCTGTTATACAAAAAAATGAGCATGGTTAAATATTAGTCAGGGTTCTGTAGAGAAACAGAAGCAATATGATATGTATATATATATAGAGAAAGAGAGATTAATTTTAAAGAATTGACTAACATGATTATGGAACCCAACAAGTACAAAATCTGCAGGGTAGGCTGGCAAGCTGGAGACCCAGGGAAGAGCCTGTGTTGCAGTTCAGTTCTAAAAGCTGTCAGCTGGCAGAATTCCTTCTTGCTCAGGGGAAGTCAGTCTTTGTTCTATTCAGGCCTTCAACTGATGGGATGAGGTCCACCCACCTCATAGAGGGCAATCTCCTTTCCTCAAAGTCCACCAATGTAAATGTTAATCTCATCCTGAAAACACCCTTACAGAAACATCTAGATAATGTTGAACTAGTTATCTGGGTACCATGGCCCAGCGAAGTTGACACATAAAATTAACCATCACACTGAACAACTCCATAACTCCTCAAAAATCTCCTTTAGACACCTGACCACATGAAATGTCCCCAGTATCTAATGGCAGCTCTGCTAGTGACTTTAACATCTCTAATTATCAGCTTACCTCACACCATCAACATAGGAAAGGGTATCATTATTCCCCTCACATTTAGAGCGTAGTAGGAAGTAAAAATGCATGTGACTATGTAAAGCTTTTAAAAATCTTGAGTGCCACTGGCACATTATTTCCCACAGATCACTCAGTCTTTTCTTCAGGAGGCCTACAGATATAACTTTGAAGACAGGAAAACGGAAAGAGATGGGAGTAGGAAAAGGAATGAAGGTGGAGGTATCTTATTGAGCACTCATCTGCCATACCTCTGTCATCTTTCCAAATGCTGCCTGCATTTCACCCAGCATGATTCTGTACAGTACAATGTGGAAATTTACAGTACAATAATACAGTACAAGACAGAAATTTACCATCTTGCCCTGTATTAGAGGCTATATCCACCCAAGGTATGAACATCAGCTAAAGTAGACTTCCAATGAGAGCGCTCGAAAGCATTAGCTGCCAGGTATTTCTTGAGCCGAACACACAGGAATGCTTTGAAAATCAATGTTAATATAATTTCCAGTCATTTCTGAAAAAATGACTTCCCATCAGCACATTGCATAGTGTTCTGGAAAGTGCTGTGTTGTGGTATGCCCGGTTCTGCCAGAGAAATGCTAAGACCTGAACCCCCTTTTGTACCAGAACTGTGCAGCTGGATGTGAACATCGGCACATCCTCGGGGTTTGCGCCCTCCTCCTAACCTGGCTTGGCTCACTGCCCACTCCATCCCCAAAAAGCCTGGCTCTCCTTCCATCATTGTTACCTTCTTTGTCATCCTCAAGCTAGTTTTTAAAGTAAATAAATCTCTAACTTTTTTTCAAAGAATCTTACCACTTACAATAAAATGTATGGTGTCCATGTGACCCTTTTTCTTCTAATTATAGAATCTCAGAATTGGAATAGAGAAAGTGACGTAACGTTTTTCCCCTTTCTACAATAGCCCCCAAGTGCCACATGTGTTTGAGCAAGCCCAGAGATGGGGAGCTCACTGCTCGGCAAGTCCCTCTTTACACCACACTCACTAACAAAAGTGTCTTCATTGGGTCTACTCTGATCGATCAGTTAGGAACCACATAGAATGATATAGTTCGAACCATAGTTTCTCCTTCTAGTTAATCCTCTTTTCACATGTGAAGTAGAAAAATTTTAAAGATTTACTAGATATGTATAGATTTTATTATTAGCATCCCCAAAATATTATAGTAACTGTGAATCTAAAAATGAGAACAAAGTTGTACGTGTGTGTATTGCTAAATTATTTGGGTGATTACTATTGACTTTATATTTTGAATATTAATAATGGTGTCAAAGAGTTTAAAAATCAAAAGGAATAAAAAGGCATATGGTGAAATGTCTCTTTAACTCTGCAATCCATCCATTCCATTTTTCCCACCTTCCTCAAACAGGGAGCCACTGCTACTAGTTTCTTGTGTATCCTTCCAGAGACTTTTTATGTAAACAGATACAAATATGTATTCTGCCCTCCTTTTACACAATTGGAAGCACACCAGGCATGCTGTTCTTTTTTCTAATAATATATGTCAAAGATCTGTCCATATTAGAACATAAAGAGTTTTTTACTTCTTTGCAGCTGCAAGGTATACATATGATATGTCAAGGTATGATATAGATGTGTAATAATAGATTTAGTAATCCCCTATTGGTGAACATCTAGGGCATTTCCTATTTTTTTTTCTTTTTTTGCTGTTGTAAGTACAATAACTACATTGTATAGACATCACTTTGCATACACCCTGGTATATCTACAGATTAAACTTTTTAAATGAATTGCTATGTTAAAAAAATATGTGCCTTTCAAGCTTTGACAGATATTGCCAACTTGCCTTCCATAGATGTTGTACCAAATTTACATCTACCAACAATATGAAGAGTGCCTTGCCAACCCAATTATCTTTATCAAATATCTGAAAACCTGCCTAGCTCACATGTAAAAAAATGGTACGTAAGTATAATTTAAATTTGTGTATCTCTATTATGAATAAAGTGGAACATTTCTTTAAAAATATTTAACAACTCTTTGTATTTCCTTTTGCTGTGGGTTCTAGTCAGCGTTTTCGCACCTTTCTATTGGGTGGTTGTTTATTTTTCTTATTGATAGAGATCAATAACTGGTAGAGATCAGTTATGTTAAGGAGGTAATCCCATTATCTGTGACATGAGTTGCACCTATTTCTCCAGCTTGCTACTTGTCTTATGACCTGGTTTATAGTAGTTTTTACATAAAAATTTTAGTGTAGTTGAACCTATCATTTGTAAAAAAAATTTTAATTTAATAGTTAGAAAGGTTTCACCCTATTTGGGGATGTTAAAATAACTTTCTCATGTCTTTTTCTAATATTGTTAGTTTTTTTTTTAACATTTAAGTCTTTGATGTTTTCAAAGAAGTATCAGATATAAATACTTATTTATTTTCTTCCAGATAGATATTCTGTTGTCCCAAATGCTTATTGATGACTAGATCTCTTCTGTGAACTTTATTTAAAGTATTACAGAATAGAACAGGGACAGAGTACCTACAACCTGTGAACTAAATCTGGCCTGAAGCCTGTTTTTGTAAACAAAAAAAAGAACACAGCCACCACACCCATTCATTTCTGTATTCCCTATGGCTGCTCGTGTACAATGGCAGTTGAGTATTTTCAACAGAGCCTGCATGGCCTGCAAAGCCTGAAATATTTAATTTTCTGGTTCTTTACAGAAAATGTTTGCCAACTTCTGATATAGAAGACAGACAAGGAGAAGAGGAAAAGGAAGAAGAGAAGTTGGAGAAGGAAGAGGAAGAGGAGGAGGAGGAGGAAGAAGAGAAAAGAAAACATTCTGAAAATAAATTTTCTTGGCATAAACTGTAAAGAAAATATGTTCATTAGGAGAAAAAAATCAAACTGAAATTGTGGGCTTATTTCCCTCTTTTATAGTCTTGGTAGAAGCTGAGGAGCTTTATTTTGGTTTTATATTATACTGTGCTCCACTTCACAAAAACACACAAATCTCTCATCATTTTTTCTACAAGCAAGGCCAGAAGTCTCTACAGAGGCTCTAAGTCTCGTGCTTGTTCACTTATTTAATGAGGTGTGTGGATGGTCTCAGGGGAACCCTTGGAATGTGGAAAGCTAGAGTTCTTTTTTTAACACATCCCTTTGAGATATTATGTGCTACCACTTTGCAAATCTCCTTTCTTATAGGACCATCAAGAAACCCTTCTAAATTGGATTTTATTATTATTTTTTAAATGTATTACATAGGACCCAATGGATTGTTGTTGTTTTTCCCCAGAAAGTATAGTGTTTCTTCCCCCTAAATATTAAACAAAGGAGTTTACATTCCATTGTCTCAGTGGGTTACACTGGCTTTTTAATGTTCCAGCTGTTTCCCCTTCTTTTCTCAGACATTGCAATTTTCTCCAAGTTACTCACTAATCTCATTAGACTCTTTCCAGTCATATTGAGCATATTTCACCCAATTATTAAAAGGTAAAACTTATACTGATCTGCATGGAGAGAAAAAATACAATAGGAAGCATTGAATAAAGTTCTTCTTATATAGTAACTATACTACAATGATAAACACTGCAATGCTTCACAAATATTCAATTTACTTTATATTATCATTATTTCAGTTCTACACTTCAAAATTTCAGAAGCACATGGAGAACTTAAAGAGTGTCCACACATTATTAGAATATTAGAAGTAAACACATGTGAAGAACATTTATATTTTTCAATATAATATAACCTTTATACCTCATTCTATTTGAGTCTTAGGATCAAATGGGTATGGCTATATTTATTTCACAGATGAGGAAACTGAGTCACAGATAATTTATTTCATTTTTATTTAAATTTATTTAGTCTTTTGCATATACTCAAAACATTCATATTACTCAAAATCCAAAAGATACATAGAAGTATATAATAAACTATCACCCCCAGTTACCCAGTTTCCCTCCCTTGGAAGTAATTGCTATGCCTGTTTCCTATACATCCTCCTGGAGACACTGTATGCTTATGTAAACATATACAGCTACTCATGGTTTTCTTCCTTTTTACATAAATATCTTAATATATATATTGTTCTGAACCTAGCATTTTTCATTTAATGATATATTCTGGAGATCTTTCATATTAGTACATAGTGCACTTCCTTTTTCTTATAGTTTCCTAGTATTTGATTGTAAAAATTTATATTTAAACAGTTTTATATTGATTAATGTTTAGGTTGCTTCCAATCTTTGTTTTTAATGAGTAACCTTATATGTGTGTTGTTTACACATGTGCAAATGCATCTGTTAGATAATTTCTATTTTGGAACTGTTGCATTGAAAAATTTGAGAAGTATTATAAACTTTTGCTCCATAAGACTGGACAGAGACTTTGCGTGACTTAGCCAACACTGCAAAGCTAATATTTAATGGATTTAAAATTGGAACAAATGTTTCCTGACCAAAAAATGGGAGCTATGAAGAAAGGCACTTTTGGGAGACACTAACCCTTTGGGAAATATAATTAACTGGGGTATCTGCCAGAGAAGAGAGGGATGAGTTACCGCTCTTGCCTATTGCAACCTTCTCCATTGCTCTTTTGTGCTTACTCCCTGAACCCAAGGGCCGGGCGATAAACTAACCTCAGCCAGCCTACATGCGTTTACCTCCTTTCAGGCGGGACTCGTCAGGCCCATAGACCACTGAGATGTGGGCTCCTCTGCCTGTACTGAAAAGTTGAAGAAGAGAAGGGGAATGGGTTGATGAAGGTCTTCAAAGATATTGTTCTCCTGGCAAGGGGTACCCTCTGCAAAAGGCCTGCTTTGGAGTTACTGTCCGTGGTGCTGACAACATCCCTATAGACTGAGGCAGGATTTCTTTTCCTATTCCGGGGTCATTAAAGAATCCTATACAAACCCTGAACAGGACAGAAAGGAGGCAACTGGGGGAAACAAGAGAGACAAAAAGGACAAGGGGCCTACTTACACAGGCAGAACGTTTGTGAGGTTTGATGGAAAAGGAAAAGGGACTGGTATATGATTCAGCATTGTTTATAAATCATCAGGGACACTAAAAGATAACCATGTCTCCTTTGTGATGGAGGGGACCTATGCACGTTGTCTATGTATTCTATTATTGTATGCATACATCCCCTGAGAACATACAGAAAAGTAAGATTATAGAAAGGACTGTGGAAAGAGTTATCACATAGAATTTCTTGAGTGGGCAATATTAGAAACAAGATGGATTGCCATCTGCCTGAGCTGATTTAACTGTAATCCTGCCAAAGACTGGGAATATTCTGGATAACCACCTGAGACCCTCACAATATTTGAAGTGGTGAGTTCAATGAAAACATTCATCCTACTCTTGCTCTTTATCTCTGTTTGAGCTTCAGGGAAGCCTGGATTTAAACTAAAGTAACATCACAGGCTATACTGATTATTTTTGTCTTATCTAAAGTCAGTTACCTTCAAGTGTTGTTTTAATACACGTGAGAAGTTACCGAATTTAGCTGCATATAATATGCACCCACATTTTTGGCCCAAACTTTCAGGGGAAAAATCTTTCATTTTAATTTTTTTAAAAACTTTTTTTTGAAGTGTGTTTTTCCAGGATCTATCAGCTCTAAGTCAAGTAGTTGTTTCAATCTAGTTGTGGAGGGCACAGCTCACAGTGGCCCACGCGGGGATCGAACCCACAACCTTGTTGCTAAGAGCACCGTATTCTAACCAACTGAGCTAACTAGCCACCCTTGTTTTAATTTTTTAATTCAAATGTTTATTTGTTTACATTTAGGTACTTGTTTTTTGTATTATAAAGGAATTTTAGCATTTATTTTTTAACATATTATGGTACAAGAAATTTTATGTAACAAATAATTACAAAACACAAGAACAAATACAAGGTATAAGAAATTTTATGTACCAGTAACAAATTTACAATATTTATGCATCATGGAAGGCCAAGAACTCTTCATTGCTGCAAGTTTGGCATAAGTTCAACAAAACCAATTATTGTATTCCAGGGTATTATTTTACATATGGATATCGTTATTGATTTCTAGAGTTACACTTGTAACTCATAAGCATAAATAAAATAATTTAAAACATTTATACAGGTATGGAATTATACCTACCCATGTATAATGCACATCCTTATTTTTCCCTCACAAATTTGGGCAAAAAAGTGGGCATTATGCACTGCAAAATATGGGTAATAACTTTCCCAATCTGTCAGTTTTTTCCCTAGCAACATAAAAGTATAATACAGAACATAAATTCAATAAATTCTATTCATTCCTCAATGCTGCACTGGAATTGATCAATCTTCCATTCACATGATTAAGTCTGAAAAGTATTTACATCTTGGTGGAAAATGAAAAAGAAACCCTTGGATTCACATAAAGTTTGAGTATAAAAGTATAGTTTTTTAAAATTTCTCTACTTGGTTTTGTTTTAAATTTTTTAAATGCTGGATTTTCAAATTGAAGGGAATAAATTCATAATATTGGGGATTAAGCCAGAGAGCCCATAAATGCTAGAACATATTTTCCAATATTTTAATGGCTTCACTGGCAATGCACTTGGCTTTGTGTTCTTGGCTGTGATTATAATCATCGCTGCTACAGACACAGTTTTAGGCTCTTGGGGTTTGGGGAGCTCTTGACTAGGAGCAGTCAAAGCAGCATCCAGCTGTCAGGTCACTAGGCAGAGTCTCCAGGGGCTCCTACTAGTGCATCTGTCTTCATAAAGGGCAAGATTTCCCCACAGGCCCCTGGGAAAGTAACGTATTCTCCCCAAGGGTTATCTGATTCTGCCTGTGGTCACTGACTCTTCTAAACCATCTCACATTCTAAGCTTAGAGAGCGTCTTCAAGTTCTACATCAAATTTCTCTATCCCAGGGCTATGATTCAGCTCCAATCTAAAATCTATTTGAGAAAAGAAAACATTTAACAGAATGACTATCATCTTTCTTCTGGATTGTTGATTCTCAACATTTTCTTTTCCTTACACACAGCTAACAAATGATCGTCTCTCATCACACGGCAGTGGTACTCTGCCAAAGTGGTGGTGGGAAATGCAGAGGGGGGCACATCTCTTTATGCTCCACCCAGAGAAACTTATCAAAATGGGGCCTGGGGTAGGTGGTGAACTTTATAAAGCTCCCCAAATTTCTATGTCTTCTTGGCTGGATCGCTTCCATGTGCAATTAAGCAAGCCCTATGAAACAACTAAAGGAATACGAACACATGAGCTTGGTGGGAGAAGGGTATTCAATGACCATACTAAATTAAGAAAAGTGGAAGATTATATTTTGGTAGTTACAAACTACAACGACTTAGAAAAACATTGAAACAAGAGTGCTCCATGAAAGCCTTCTTGTAATGACAGTATGAATTAAATATCATTTGATGTTTGTTTTCCTTTTAAAATTTTTTTAAACTTATTAAAAATGAAGTTTAAAGATAGAAACAGTTTAAAGAATAATAAGATGAACACTCTTGTATCCACCTCGGAAGACTCCTCCTGCACGACTCGCTTCAATAGCTTGGCCTGCCCTCCAAGGGTTAGCACAATCTGCATTTTGTAATAATAATTCTCCCACTGTTCTTAGTAGTTTAATCACATACTTAATCACATACTTACTCACATACCTGCTTATAAAGTTTGTCTGTGCCTTTTTATTTTTCACCTTACTCTAATGTTTGTGGGATTCCTCTCTAGTGTGGTGTGTAAGCGTATTCCTGTGCGGTATTCCAATGTATGAATAAAACATACATTTGATTCTTTTTCTTCAGGTGTGTAGTGGCTATTTGGGGATATTGGTTATCCCACATCAAATTTAAAATTAGTTGTCAAGTCCTTTTAAACTAAAACCTATTGGGATTTTGTTTAGAATGGCATTGATTCTTGTATGAATTGACATCTTTACATTATTGAGCATTTTTATCTGTGAACATAATATATCTCTCCCTTCATTTAGACCTTCTTTAACATCTTTCAGGAAAATTTTGTGCTGTGGTACATAAAGACTTTAGCGATTATATTTATTCCCTACCCTTTACTTACTATTGCTATGTTAAATGCCTTTTCGTGCTGTATCTTCTGTTGCTGGCGATAATAATAACTGCAGTAATGATCATGATGATGACAATACCCAGCACGTATTGCACGTTCGCTGTACACCAAACGCAAGTGCACATGCACTACCCTGACGCTATGTGCTCTATGAACCTGCGATGTGAAACTACACGCCCAACAGTAAGTACACAGCTAGTGACGGATTAGTCAGGATTGAAGAAGGGAAGTCTGCCTCCACAGCACGTGCGCTTAACCACAAGCTCCGTTCTTCTGTGCATTCTTGTACTAGTTTCCTGAGCCTGCTATAACAAATCACCACATACTTGGTGGCTTTAACACAACATGAATTTATTCTCTCATAGCTTGGAAAGCTAGAAATACAAACTCCAGGGAGGCATGCTCTCTCCAAGGGCGCTAAGGAAGGATTTATCCTTGCTTCTTCCAGCTTCTGGTGGCTGCCCCAGCATTTCTGGGCATACGGCTGCATCACTCCAAACCTCTGCTTCCATATTCACGTCACCTTCTCCTCTGTGTATCTAATCTCTCTCTGCCTCGTTCTTGTCACTGGATTTGGGGCCCACCTGGATAATCCATGGCAAGCTTCTCCTCTCAAAGTCTCTAACTTAATTGCATCTTTTACCATAAAAGATAATGTTTCATGTTTCACTATATAAGGTAATATTTACAAGCTCTGGATATTAGGACGTGGACGTGTCTTTTGGGGACTACCATTCAGCTCACTTCACCTCTATGGAAAAATCAATAGCCTCTTATATATAAATCCAGCAATGTGGCTGTATTTTCTAATCAATTCCAATAAATATCTGTCAACTCTTTGTAGACAAGCACGTCATCTGTGAATTATCCAAATCTGCTATTTGTTTTTGGAGTTCTATATTGTGTAGTACAAGCTACTCTGTTACGATTACCACCACAAACAACAAACAATGTTTATTGAGTGTTTACTGGGTAAAAGACATGGTACTGTGAGATGTGTGGATCAAAAGGATGAATAAGACACAGCATAGCCTTCTCAAAGCATAATAATTGGGACATGGTTTGTCCAGGTGAAAAACAGAACCACTAGACAAAATAGAACAAGGTCACAATTACCTTTGCTGACTCAAACTTCATTCAAAAGAATTGCTTTTCTTCTGTCCCTAATATGTGGACGTGCTGCATCACCCCAGATGGGCCATTTGGTCACGACTCCCTCTCTCCTCGTTTTTTCTCTTGTTTTGGACTATTGTCCAATACCCAGTCTCTGGTCTGAGTCATAAGCATAATGATATCAGAGGCAAATGGAAAAGAAAAAGCCAAGCAGGAGAAGCTTGCAACGGAACAGCTATCGCTCTCTCTGCTGCTCTCTCCATCTGACAGGGCTTCCTGGCTCCTCCATAAACAGAGATTACTGTTCCCACAAAGGCTCTGAAACCTTTCCTAGAACTGATTGTCAGACTGGGAACTCTGAAGGAACATAAGACAAACAAATAACACATTATTTTATTCTCTAAGAAAAGAGCAAAAGGTTATGAAAATGAATAAAAGAAAATACAAGCATGAAATTTGGATTAAGGAGACATTTTTGGCCTGACCTTTCAATTGTTTACAGACAATTGTTGAGTAGCTTAAATTTAGCTAATCCATAGCATGGATTACCATTAAACAATTTTAAGTGGTTTACAAAATAGAATATATGACAAAATCTATTTTTGTAAGAAAGAAATACAGGTATATTTATGACTAGAAAAGACTCAACTGATTATCACCAACTACTAGGATTTTAGTTCATTTTTATTTTCTTCATTTTGAGTAACTGCATTTTCTATAATAAATATATTACTTTTAGTGATAATTTTTAAAATATAATGTTTAGTCAACTTTAAAAATATATTAACATGGGTCCATCCTGTCATGGCACTTTACAGAAACCATGTTACCAACTAATGCTAGTCACACTTGGATACAAGCAGGAGGGGGACCCGGAACTGAAGGGAATATCAGATAATGTCAATCTCTAAAATTAAAAATAGCAAAATTCTACATAGCAAAATAGCAAATTTTGCTACAAAATAGCAAAAAGAATGTCATCTACAGAAAGATCATGGCCAGTGTATTGATGGTCAGATTGGAGTATCTTCCAAATTGTTTCTCAAATTATCAGAAATTATATCTCAGGAAGACATGAGCTGATAAAGAGCTCAGACAACGATAAGAACCCCCTTAGCCACCCTCGTGCTTTCATGAGCTTGCACCATCAGCTCTATCTTCAACCACAATTTCTTTGCAGGAATCTTCTTTATCCATTTAGCCATGAACCCTGTGGACATTTTAGTTAAACTAGAAAGCATAATCTAAAACTCCACGAAATTGTGCCCATGTAAACTGCCATAGGTCAAAGCGCCCTGGAGGGCAACACGAGGACGCCACCACTGCCCACTTTCTGAGCTGGAGCCCTCCTGATACAGGTGCACTTTCCTGAGGAGACCTCATGACAAGGGGCGCCATTGCACCAAACTCCACACAAGTGAGAGTGCCAGGAATCCAACTGGATGTTCAATATCAGCAAGGCATAATTCCTTCATATTTTTAGATAAAAACACATATAAACAAATATTTTCTTGTCACCCACTGAAGTATTGTCTGCCCCACTCCCCCAGGCCCCAGTCATCTGAATGAAGCTAAAGCCAAAGACACAAAATGGAAAAGTAAAATGTAGGGAAACTTGAGGAAAGGTGGGCGCTGAAGAGAGCCAGCACATTTGACATGTAATATAGAAAGCCACCCATTGTTGCAGAAAATCCTTGGTTAAACCAAACTCAAAACAAATAGGTCACACATCAACACCCACATAATTTAACCCCAATTGTATCAGCCACAAAAAAATATACAAACAGTAATTTATTAAGGTTGCCTATAATCACATCACCACTGTGAGTTTTTATTACATGCTGAAAAACAGAATATTCAGTAGTGAGAGATCACCAGTAGCAAAACAGTTACACAACAGCACTAAGTTAAACAAAATCCTACCAAATAATAACTGCATTTGAAACCCTGAACTACGTAGCAATCATTTTAGGAACATGTGCATTTGCTGACTGAGATTTTCACAACAGTAGAAGAGCCTTTTTTTTTTTTTTTTTTTTTAAATTAAGCAGTGAAACCCATGGGCTTTCTGCTTCTCCAATGACAGGGTGCTGAGCTGGAAGCTGATCCAGCTAGTCTGAGGGAGCCATACTACCCACTGTAGAAGGGTTCGTTTATTCTCCCAGGTCTCATAACCACATCTAAACAAAGATGCTGAACACACTGAGGGTTTTAGAAGAGTTGGTGTTTCGCTTTAAATTGGGGGAGACTTCTCTCCAATGCACGGCCCTGAAAGCACCCCTAAGGAGGTCTTGGTGGTCTGTCCTTGGGACATCAGGGAATGTTTTGAACTTTTGGAACTTACTTTTGTTTATTATAGTCAATTGGGACCAGAACGTGCATTGGGGATATCAGCCCTTTACCTGTTATGGTGCCTGAAATGCCACCATTTTAGGGTCTCCTTTTGGCTCTGTAGTCTTATCCTATATTGAAACATTGCATTTTAATCACATATTGTTTTTCATCTGAACTTGAAAAGAGCAAGATTTGGCGGAAAGAATTTCAAATTTCTATGGAGCTTTAACATAAGATAGACACCCAGAAATGGTAAAGAGTAGAGAAATTGAAGGATAAACCCTGAATGGGAAGCTGGGAGGGTCTCATAGCAAACTCTCCTACACACAATTCTCTTTGGGACTAGATAGTGGCTCATTGGCTAATGGACTCGCCTATGGCTTATACCTAGTGCAAACTACCACTTCTTGGTAAACCAGATAGAATTCTTGATAAATGACTCAGATTGGGGAGAGGGGGTGCCAAGGGGGGAGAAGGATGGTGGTTCTTGCAGCAGAGCTGAAATAATGTAGTCGCACCAAGCCAGAGGAGACCCCACAGAGAGCCAACAACGTTTGTACTGCCGATGTTAGCTTGTGGCTTCCTCTTTAATGTGATTGATGGGTTAGTCTCTGGGTTCCTTCTCTTTTTGCACTCTCTTCCCTTTGCCCACCTTCTCCTCTCCACCCTAGATGTAACCTCAGAAGTGTCATCCTGGTTCTGAGCATCTGAGGAAGAAATAAGCGTGACTGGGAATTGATTGCGCTTATGTTAAGTCCTAAAATCTCTAAGGTATCTTCCAAAGACAGAATCTACCTCTCGCAGGTATAGCTTTGAAGTGGTTTGGTTTAACTTCCAGACATTTGGAGGAGACTCACTAAGACCAGGAAATCTGTGTCATTTATTAGACTGTTTAAAACACATCTATAATTTGTTGGACTTTGTTGAAAATTGTGTCAGTGCTAAAAGTTAATTGTGTTTGGATATTAAATCAGTGCTGTGTAACAACACAAATACTTGGCTTCCCAAATATGTTTCATTTGTTGGGATACAAGTGCTGGTCTCTAAAAATCCTAGAGAACAAATTGAGGTACGTCATAAATTTAAATCAACACAGGAAGCAATAATATTTTTAATGAATCTTAAAGATTTCTCTTAATATCTACTTGACCAGGAAGCAGAGATCCTAGATTCCAGTTGTTACTTTTCAAAGACTTATTATGAACTCACTAAAGACCACTTGCTACCATGGAAAGGGCACTGACATGGTTTCAGATCAGGTATCAAACCCTGCTTTATGATACGCTATTTGTGTGACTTTGGACAAGTTACTTAACTTCTCTGAACCTATTTCCTCATCTGTAGAATGGGTTGGTAAGAAGATTAAACAGATAATATAACTGAGATGCCTAAGACCGCCCCAATAAGTACTTGCTACAGTATGGACTAAATGTTTGTGACTTCCTAAATTCATATATTGAATCCCTAATCCCTGACGTGATGGTATTTGGAGATAAGGCCTTTGGAAGGCAATTAGGTCATGAGATTGGAGCCCTCGTGAATGGGATTAGTGTCTTTTAGAGGAGGTAATCAAGAGGACATGACCATCAGTTGAAACTTGAGCTGGACCTAGGCAATCAGAGGTTCTTTACCGCCTCTCCGTCCTTGAAATGTTCGCTGTGCCTACTGTTCCCACAGTGAGAGCTGCTCCAAGGATGCAGCCGTGAGAGAGTAAGGTGTTATTGACACCATCTGGCCAGTATACATGACTAAATCTAGTTAAATCCTCTATATAAACTTAAGATTTGATGGGCAGGTTCAGGAATCTACCCACCTTGGGGTCGCCCAAGACAAGCCTCATAAGTTCCTTTGCTTGTTAAAACTGCCACTACCAATCTGGAGTGGTCTGCCTCTTTTTTTTTTGGTCTTTCCTTGCCCTCTGTGTATGGAGGCCAGTTTGCAAACCAACAGTTCCCTTATAGGAAAGATATGAGGTAGATAAATGATCTCTCTCTCTACCATGTGAGGATACAGTAAAAAGGCAGCTGTCTGCCAACCAGAAAGAGGGCTCTAACCAAATTGGCCAGCACCTTCATATTGGACTTTCCAGCCTCCAGAACTATGAGAAATAAATTCCTGTGGTTCAAGCCAGTTTATAGTGGCTTATTATAAAAGCCCAAGTTGACTAAGACAATACTATATAATAATAGTGCAATAGAATAATAGTTTGAAATCTTAACATCCTAACTATAAAAATTTATGCAACTATCTTATGTAAAACATTACCAAGTAGAATCCAGCATTAGATTAACAGAATAGTATACCAGACCAACTAGAGTCCATTTTAAAAATGTAAAGACGGTTCAAAATTTTTAAAGGTGAAAATCACATAATCTCAAGAGATTCCAAAAAGGCATTTTTTAAAAATTCACAGCAATTGCCAATTTAAATCCAACATTTATGAAATGGTGATACCAGAATGTTCTAAACACAACAAATTATATATTTATAAGAGTGTGACGTTTAATAATAAAATATAAGAACCGTTTTCATAAATATAATGAACAAAGCCAGGTAGTGTCTTATTTAATCTTGTAGAAGTGCTATCCAAAACAATTATAAAAGGGAAACAAGAGGTATAAAATATTGGAAACAAAGAGACAAAATTATTTCCAGAAGCTGTCACCATATACCTGAAAAATTTGGCAGACTAAAATGCAAAGGTTTAGAATCATTAAAGAGTTCTATTAGGTGGTCAGATTAACATAAAAACACAAAGCTTTCTCAATTATACCTCAATAAAGCTGAATTTTTAAAAAAACACAAAACATTCTTATATGTTGAAAATAACCAGGTAAATAAACGTGTAACAAAAAGTGATACTATTCACAATAGAAACAAAATGCATAAAACACTTAGAAATAATCTAAATAAGTAATGTGCAAATTATATAAGAAAACTATAAAACACTGAAGAAAACATAAGGAAAGGAAGAGAAATGGCCTCCCACACGCCTGTGCTGCACAGCGAATGTTGTCCTCTGTCGGCATTGTTGCTGTCTTTGCCCTCCCAATAACCAAGCCTCAGTTTCTGGAACTACTACTGATTTCCTTTCTCTGGGTTCCCTGCCCCACTGTGTGAGGGTTGTTAGCACTGTCGCCCAAAGTGTCCTGCTGTCATGCAGGGACTCAGCTCCCGCTCCCCGCACAAGAACGCAGGACATGGTGAGGCCAAAAAAGAACAACAACAGAGCCATAGGTAGGGGAGTCATATCACTATATTCTCGCTGGTGGCTGGGCTGGAGACACAGGAAGCAAACATCCACCAGTACCCCGACGAGGGGTCTTCCTGCACCCCAGTCTCTCTGGTGGCTGGGCGAGACACAGGCGAGACACAGGAAGTCAGATCCACATGATCCGCAATCCGCCATCCACGCTTGCTAACCCCACTTGCTAGCCTCCATCCATTGTCTGCTTCTCTGCCAATAAACCAACCCCACTTGCTAGCATAGCCACAGCGGTTATATTAGTGGCTAATGGCTAACTGATTACAGCTGATGGCCAACTAGTCACAGCTGATGGCCATCTACTACCCGAGCCAGCACCTTTCCACTTGAGGTCAAAAGCTTGGAAACTGCTCTCTGGGACTCTGTCCCGATACCTGTCCTCCTCCAGCCAAGGGATAGACAAACTGCCCAAACAACGATCATTAAATTCTCTTTCTGAATCTGAAACCTGAGCAAAATACCTTAAAGATGGAAAGCTAGTGGAGCTGAGGAATGTGAATGGAACTGCATTTGGCTGGTTCCAGATCCTGTGGCTGTTCTGGTTCTTTTCACCCCCAAATCTAGTCATTTAGCTTCCCTTCATATCTGTGCGCCATCCCAAATCCTTTCAGAAATTCCTTTATCTTTTTCTTTAAGTCAGACAAATTCTGTTTCTCATTTTTTTCAAAGAATTGTAACTAGCTGATTGGATAAAGAAGATGTGGTACATATACACAATGGAATACTATTTATTCTGCCATAAGAAAAAAGTGAAATAGTGTGATTTGCGACATCATGGATGGACTTGAGATTATTATGCTAAGCAAAATAAGTCAGCCAGAAAAAGCCGAGAACCATATGATTTCACTGATATATGGGCTATAAAACTGAAAACAACAAGAAACAAGACAAACAAATAAAGAAACAAAAACTCGGGGCAGCCTGATGGCTCAGTTGATTAGAGTGTGAGCTCTCAACAACAAGGTTGCTGGTTCGATTCCGCATGCAATGGTGGGCTGTGCCCGCTGCAACTAAAGATTGATAATGGCAACTGGACTTGGAGCTGAGCTGCACCCTCCATTTCTGGGGGACAATGACTTGGAGCTGATGGGCCCTGGAGAGACACACTGTTCCCCAATATTCCCCAAGAAAATTAAAAAAAAAACTCATAGACACAGACAATAGTGTAGTGGTTAGACACAGACAATAGTTTACAGGGAGTAAGGGGGTTGGGGGGTGGTAGATGAAGGTAAACAGGATCAAATATATGGTGATGGAATAGAACTGACTGAACACACAATGTGATATATAGATGATGTATTGCAGAATTGTATACCTGAAACCTATGTAACTTTACTAACCATTGTCACCCCAATAAACTTTAATTAAAAAAAAGAATTGTAACTGAATGAATCCAATAGAAAAACATAGTGTTATAAAGATTTCAATTACCTCTAAATTAATCTATAATTCAATACACTGCAACTCAAAACCATAACAGAAATGGAACAAAATAGTTGTAAAGTTCACCTTGTAAAGTTGTATCAATTTTGGCTGCACATTAGAATCATCTGGGGAGCTTTTAAGACTCTCTCTTCCCAGACTGCACCACACAGCTATTAAACCAGGACTTTTAGGAGTGGGACAAGGTTATCAGTGTTTACCTAGCTCCTTGAGTGATTATGCTGTGCTGCCAAGGTTGAGAAGTGCTTCTCTAGAAAAATAAACATGTAAGGCCAGCAAGACATTCCTCAATAAAAAAAGAACAATGAGCAGGCTTGTCCCATTAGCAATTGAAATATATTGTAAAGCTATAGTAATTAAAACACTGTAGTACTAACAAAAGAACTGACAGATACATCAATGGAACAAAATATATACTCCAAAAAAGAATAAAGTATGTACAATTTAAATTATATTAAAGGTGGCACTTAAAATCAGTGGGGGAAAGATGGGCTACTCCATAAATATTGTTTTGACTGTTTTGACAACTAGCTCACCATTTGGAAAAAAATAAAGCCATTAAAATGAATTCTAGATGAACTGAATGTTAAAAAGTGACAATTAAACTATAAAAATAGATTGCTTTTGCCTGTGTAATACATATTAACCCTTCTTTTGGTAACAGGACCCCAGATTTTCTTGGGAAACCACTCATCTGAAATTTTCAACCCATTTGATTGGGGGTTGAAGTAAAAATATGAAAAGATACTAACTTTCACTAGAAACTAAAGAATATAACAAAAACAATGCGGTATCACTTGTTGAGCATCATATTGGCAAAATAATTTTTATTAGTAATATTTGATCTTGTTTAGTGTGTGCGGATTAGAAAATCTCAGAGTATAAGTGGCAGAAAACATTACAAACGTATATACTTTTAATCCAGTAATTCAGCTTTTGGTAATATAATACAAATTTAAAATCAGCCACAAATATAAAGGTGTGCATATAGACAATTTACTGATCACAGCTTTATTTCTACAATGAAAAACTAAAAACAAGCTAACTGTCTTTTAAGAGGCTAATATATCTATACATGTGCTGACATTAAAGATTTCTATGACTGTACACACTCATTAGAATGATTGTTATTAAACAAACACACATACCACACTCACACAAACCCACACAGAAATTAAGTGTTGGCGAGGATGTGGAGAAACTGGAATGCTTGTGCACTGTTGGTGGAAATGTAAAATGATTCAGCCACTATGGAAAACAGTATGGCTATTCCTCAAAAAAATTAAACTTAGAATTACCACATGATCCAGCATTTTCATTTCCACTTTGGGTTTATACCCCAAAGAATTGAAAGCAGGAACTCTAATAGATATTTGTGCACTATGTTCATAGCAGCATTATTTACAATGGTCAAAAGACAGAAGTGACTCAAGTGTCCAATGATAGATAAATAGATAAGCAAAATAGGGTATATACATACAACGGAATATTATTTAGCCTTTTAAAGGAAGGATATTCTGACACATGTCCAATGTGGATGAACCTTGAGGACATTATGCTAAATGAAGTAAGCCTGTCACAAAAAGACAAATATTATATGATTCCACTTATATGATGTACCTAGAATAGCCAAATTCATAGCGATAGAAAGTAGAATGGTAGTTGCAAGGGCGAGGGGGTGAGGAGTAGGGAGTTATTGTTTAATGGGTTGAATTTTAGTTTTGCAAGAAGGAAAAATTCTGGAAATGGGTGATGGTGGTGGTTACAGAACAAAATAAATGTACTTAATGCCACAGAACTGTACTCTTACAAATGATTACAATGGTAAATTTTATGTTATACATATGTCACCACAATGAAATTTTTTCTGTGAAAAAAAGAGAAGTTTCAATTAATTTATTTACTTATTTCCGCAAGATTTCTCTTTATCATTGGTGTCTAGGAAATTTGTTTTTATGATGAGTCATTCAAGAATGACTCTGAAACATAAGTTTTGGGAATACGCAGCAAACTTTCTTAGATGTCATTCTTCATAGTTGCTTCCTACTTTATAATCATTGTTTATAAAGAGGGAAGTCTTTAAAAAAAAAAAAAAAAAGAGCAGAGCCCTTGAAAGCACCAAAGAGGATCCTTACACAGGGTCAATCACAAATGCAATTGTGGGAAATCAGGTGGTTACATCATGCCTTAAATTACAAGTCACTTCTTTGTGGGATAATTTTCCATATTGGAACCGTGTTTTACATTTTCTCAGCAGCTCCATTTCATTCCCAAAAGCTAGCTGCTCATAAAGAATCTAGTGGCCCAATAATGCATGCCAGGGACCCAAAATCTGAGAGGATTCACTTGGCTAGCCAAGAAAACCTTAACTAGAGGCGATCTGGTTTCCTTCTCAGGGCTGGAACAAACAGTAAAAATATTTCCACTCAAAATAGAAACTGCAATCGAAAAGAAATCCTGTTTGTCTTCTTTTAAAGTAAGAACACAAGCAGAAATATGGAGTGGGACTGTGGATTGCCTTACTCTGGGTTTAAGAAAGGAGCTGCAGCATATACAAAACAAAATCTTAACTGGCACTAGACTGTCTGACAAAAAACTTCATTTAAAACCTGTATATAGTGCAGCTGCTTAGTATAAAACATAATCAGGATAGGAAAGAAATAAGGCCAACTTCCTGCCAGAAAATCAAAACACTAAGCCATCTGAAAGCAGATAAATACCTTCCCTTAATGTCCACTTAAATATGTACTGAGGTTTATAGACACAAAAGCGCCATTGTGAACACAGGATAGGACCTTATGTAATCTGATCCCAGGAATTGGCTGACTTTGATAAAGGTCCCCATTTGCAAACAAACGCAGCAAAGTTGTTCAGAAGCAATACCAAGAAAACACAGAAATTCTTCGTAATGAAACCAGTTCTGACTGTCTGCTCTCTGACTATAAATTATTCATTCTAGTCATTCCACTGTACATGAGCATGTATTTAGAACTGAAGTAACACACCGACTTTAATAAATGCCAGTTCTTGCTTAGAAACCTCAGAACTCCGTCCAACAGCAATCTGGAGGCTCAGTGAAGGTAATGCCAATAAATCAGTTAACTAAAATAACCAGTCCCTGCTATCTAGTCTAGCTGAAAATGAGCATACCCCCATGACCCAGCAACTCCATGACTAGGAATAAACCCTGAAAAACATACACCAAGAGGAAATTAGATGCATAAATTATGTTGTAATTGTAGAATAAAATACTCATAGATGTTAAATAAATAATTACTATACATAGAGGGTGCCAAAAAAATGTATACATATTTTAAGAAAGTATGAAATGTATTAAGAAATGTATTAAAATTGTAATACTCAATATATCCCAATAACAAAAGAAGAATACAAGTCACGTTTGACTTCTGCAATTACAAGAGGTGCTCAAAGTGGTTACCATCAGCATCCAGACATTTCTGATTATGGTGAACTACTGCTTGAGCAACGCTGACCAAAGTGTCCACTTGTGTACATTTTTTTGGCACCTCCAGTATACTAACTTAGCTCTTGAAAACATAATTTTACTGGATAAAAGCAAGTTGCAGACTATTTCGCTCAGTATAATACCATTTATGTAAATTTTAAAGACATAGGCAAAACAAGGAAAATGTAGAAATAATCTAAGTGTACATAAAGAGGAGATTGGAAAAGTCAAGAAAATATATTTATACAATGAAAAATATCATGATTTTTTAAATGATATTAAAAGCTCTACTGATTGATATTGAAAAAGATCAATGACATTTTTCTAAATGAAGAAGCAATATGTATATTGTGATCTGATTTTTATTTTCAAAAAAGTGTGTGTGTATGCTTGAAATATTAACTCTGGCTGTTTTGGGATGGCAGAATAATTGATGGGCTTTATTTCTGTCTTTATACTTTTCTGCATTTTGCTGAAATTTTTTTTCAATGAATAGTATTACTTTTATAATCAGAAAATAAAAGTTACTACAAAAATAAAAGAAAGAGTATAATCACAATGTCACAGATTTTATTTTCAAAGATGGCTGCACCAATATATATCGCATCACACATCTTATATTACAGTATGACATTGACACTTCTCCATTGAGAGGTAGAACCTCCATTACCCACCCTTTGAATATGGGCCAGTCTTTGTGACTTGCTTCTAAATGAACAGAATGAATGCAAAGTAACTACATTTCTTCCAAGGGTAGGTCTTAAAAGATGATGCAGCTTCTACCTGGTTTACTCTCTCTCTCTCTCTCTCTCTCTCTCTCGCTCTCTCGCTCTCTCGCTCTCTCGCTCTCTCAGTCTCTCTCTCTCCTTCTCCCCACTCACCCTTGGAACCCAGCCACCACCATGTCATTAATTAGGCCAGACCACATGGAGAGGTTTCATGGAGAAGTTCTGACCAACTGTCCAGCTAAGGCCTCAGTCAAGAGCCAACATCAACCACCAGACCTGGAAGTGAACTAGCCTTTGAATGTTTCCACCTCCAGCTTTTGAGTGTTCCTACAGAGGCCCCAGACACCTCTGTGCCTTGCCCAGAATCTGTGAGTATAATAAATGGTTGTTTTGTGTCACTGTATTTTGGAGTAATTTGCTATGCAGTCCTAGAAACTGGAATACACACAACAGCAATATTACATAGTATTTAAGGATACATATGTGGTAACAAAAATCAATTGACAAAAATAATCAGTTCTTACTATCCAGTATAGCTGAAAATGAGCATACTCCATGACCCAGAAAATTCATGTCTAGCTATAAACCCTGAAAAATAAATGCACAATGGGATATGTATTAGGATGTTACTATAACACGGTTTGTAGTAGGATAATTACAAAAAATCCTAAAAGCTCATAAATAGGAAATTAGATACATAAATTGTGATGTAATTATATAATAGACTACACATAGACGTTAAATACAGTATGTACTAACTTAACATTGATGGGGTACATACCAAATTCTTTATAATAATTGTTTCTAGGAGCATGGGAGGAGAATGGGACCACAGAGAGGATCCCAGAGGACTTCGACTGTGTGTGGTATTTTTAAAGGTCAAAAGATAAAAAGAAGGACTCTAAAGAATGGAATAAACAAACAAACAAACAAAAAACAGAAACAGACTCATAAATACAGAGAACAAACTGATGTTGCCAGAGGGGTGAGGGGTTGGGGAGCTGGGTGAAAAAAGGTGAAGGGATTAAGAAGTACAAACTGGTAGTTGCAAAATAGTCATGGTGATGTAAACTAAAGCATAGAAAAATGTAGTCAATAATGTTGCAACACCTTTGTATAGGGCCAGGTGGGTACTAGATTAATCAGGGGAATCACTGCATAAATTATATAAATGTCTAACCACTATGCTGCACACCAGAAACTAATATAAAATAATACTGAATGTCAACTGTAACTGAAAAAAAAATAGTATTTTTAAAAAATTTTAACATAAAGAAAAATAATAATAATATAAAATTTGAAAAAATAGTCATCTGAAGCAAATATGATAAAATGTTAACATTTATTTATTCTAATCCAGGCGATTATAACTGCCCATGTACTTTTCTGTATTTATTTTCTCCCTACCACACCAAAAATAAATCTAGTATTAAAATTTTAAGGGTTTTTTTGTTGTTTCCCTATCAGGAACAAATGCCCTTAAAAAAATCCCTCCACAGAGGAGATTCAAGATGGCAGAGTGGATAAACACCGTACCTGCTTCCTTCCATGAACACATTAAAATTACAACTAAATTACAGGACAATCAACCTGGAGAACCATCTGAAGTCTAGCTGAACTGAAGTTTTATAACTAAGGATATAAAGAAGCCTCATTGAGACAGGTAGAAGAGGCAGGGGTGAGAAACAGACTGGCCCCAAACTTCCATGTGATGGTTGAAAATAAGGAGAGATATCTCAGCCGTGCACTTTCTCCCCAGAGGAGCAAGGGACCCCAACCCCACATCAGGTTATACTGGTGCCAGGAAGAGGAGCCCCCACAACATCTGGCTGTGAAAAACGGTGGGGATTCCAACCATCGGGGTGGGACAGAAGGCTGCAGGAAACCCACACGTCCTCTTAAACAGCCTGCACACAGATTCTCTCACTCGCAGGCACTCACCTTGGGCTGCAGCAGAGAGACAATAACTAGAGGGTCGGGCATCAAAAGCACACCGGAAGCAGGCCTGAGGTGTGAGACTTTGAGGCCAGGGCTGGAGGACAGTCGCCATTTTTCCTGTGTGGGGTCGTCCTCCCGAGCAGCTGGGCAGACGGCGGCCATCTTTAGTGTGTTGAGCCCGCCCCCTACGCTTCTGGCTAAATCTGAATCTGATTCGCCTAGTGAGCTCTGGAGTTTTGCCTTGCTGACTCACTGAGACCCTACCCCACACAACTCCTCCAATATCAGAGGCACTTTCTCAGCAAGCAGCAAGCCCCGCCCACATCACACTCTTTCTTGTAAAACTATTGAAGTCCATGGGCCCCAGGTGAGTGACATCTGGCCTCAGTTGTGCTCTGAGACTTCCTGAGTTGCTCCAGGCTCAGCACTGGCACCAAACCAGAATCTACATTAACCTGGTGACCACAACTCTTTCCACCATAGTGACTCCCAAGACCCTCCTTCACCCAACTCGCATACCACACAAGGCTTTATCAGTGACTGAACCTTAAGGGAACTGGCAGGTGGCAGCAGGCCTCTGGGTGTCCTGGCTTTTTGTGGAGATACCCAAGGCCTGGTACTTGTAGCAGCCATCCTTAGTTTACAGTGTGGCCACTCCCACGTGCCTCCGGGTTTAGCACAAGCAGCAAACAACTGCGGATGGATTTGTAGCTCCTTTCAGGTAGTCACAGACAGTGGTTGATCTGGACCTGCACTGGAGCCCCTCCCAAAAGGCCCCAGAACCAACATACTTGGTGGTTGGCTTCAGACCACAGCAAAGCACCACCCAGTTAGCCCCACAAGTGTCACAACCACAGCAGTGTCTCAAGAGGCACCAGAACCCACTATGGCATATCCCACTCAGTGGAGTAAACCCCACACACAGCAGCCCATAAGCTGTGAATGTGGCCAAACCCCACAGCCAATCAACCTGATGGCCAATCCCATCCATTGATGTGGCAATAGCAATCAAGGCTTAACCATAACAAGAGGGAACATACAACCCACACAAGGGACACTCCTGGAGCACCCAGAGCAGCTGACCAGGGAGACTGTGCCAAGGCCCCACAGGACACCTACTACATAAGGCTACAGGGCCAAGACTGGGAGACAGCAGACCTACCTAATACATAGAAACTAACACAGAAAGGCAGCCAAAATGAGGAAACAAAGAAATACATCCCAAATGAAAGAATAGAAAAAACTCCACAAAAAGAATTAAATGAAATGGAGGCAAGCAACCTGCCAGAGACAGAGTTCAAAACAATGGTTATAAGGATGCTCAAGGAACTTAGTGAGAACTTTAACAAAGAGAAAGCAAGCATTAAAAAAAACATAGAACCCTAGAAAGAAATGGTCAGAAGTGAAGAATACAACTGAAATGAAGAATATACTAGAGGGAATCATCATCAGACTAGATAAAACAGAGTATCAAATCAGTGATTTGGAAGACAAAGTAGCAGAAAACACCCAATCAGAAGAGCAAAAAAGAAAAAAGAATCCAAGAAAAATGAGGATAGTTTAAGAGATCTTTGGGACAACAGCAAGAATAACAACATTCACATCATAGGGGTACCCAAAGGAGAAGAGAGAAAACAAGGAACTGAAAATATATTTGAAGAAATAATGCCTGAAAACTTTCCTAACCTGGCGAAGGAAATAGACATACAAGCTCTGGAAGCACAGAGAGTCCTAAACAAGATGAACCTAAACAGGCCCACAATAAGACACATCATAATTAAAATGGCAAAAGTTAAAGACAAAGAGAGAACCCTAAAAGCAGCAAGAGAAAGGCAACTAGTAATTTATAAGGGAGCCCCCAATAAGATTGTCAGCTGATTTCTCAACAGAAACTTTGCAGGCCAAAAGGTATTGGCTCAAAATATTCAACGTGATGAAAAGCAAGGACCTACAACCAAGGGTACTCTACCCAACAAAGCTATCATTCAGAATCAAAGGACAGGTAAAGAGCTTCCCAGACAAGAAGAAGCCAAAGAGTTCATCACCACCAAACCAGTATCACAAGGAATGTTAGAGGGACTTCTTTAAGATTGAAAAAAAAAAAAATCAAAATTATGAATAGTAAAATGGCAATAGCTATATATCTATCAATAATTAGATTTCAATGTAAATTGATTAAATGCTCCAATCAAAAGACATAAGAGGGCTGAATGAATAAGAAAACAAGACCCTTACATATGCTGCCTACAAGAGACTTACTTCAGATTGAAAAACTCACAGACAGAAAGTAAAGGGATGGAAAAAGTTATTACATGAAAATGGAAATGAAAAAAAGAACAAAGAATCTGGCATAGCCATACTTATGACAGACAAAATGGACTTTAAAACAAAGGCTATAACAAAAGACAAAGAAGGACCCAGTAATCCCACTTCTGGGTATTTATCCGAAGAAACCCAAATGATACTTCAAGGGGATGTGTGCATCCATATGTTCATTGCAGCATTGTTTACAGTGGCCAAGATGTGGGGCAGCCTGGGTGTCTGTCGATGGGATAAATGGATAAAGAGGAGGAAGTACATATATTCAATGGAGTATTGCTCAGCCAGGGAAGGGAATGGGTTCTTGCCATCTGCAGCAACATAGATGGACTTGGAGGGTACTGTGCTGAGTGGAGTACACCAAACAAAGAAAGACAGATGCAATGTGATTTTTGTTAGATATGAAATCTAAAGAACAAAACAAACAAACAACAACAACAACAAAAAACAGAAAGAAACTCATAGATACAGAAAACATATTGATGGTTGCCAGATGAAAGGGGTGTCGGGTATGGGTGAAAAAAGGGGAAAAGATTAAGAATTACAAATTGGTTGTTAAAAAGTAGTTATGGAGATGTATGGTATAACACAACGGTATAATCAAGAGTATTGTAATAACTATGTTTGGTGTCAGATAGGTACTAGATTTTGGGGGGATGATAGAAGGGAGAGGGTTGGGAGGCAGAGTGAAAAAGGTAAAGGGATTAAGAAGTACAAATTGGTAGTTACAAAATAGTCATGGGGATGTATGGAGTAAAGAATAGGGAATATAGTTAATGATATGGTATAACTACCGTGTTTCCCCAAAAATAAAACCTAGCCAGACAATCAGCTCTAATGCGTCTTTTGGAGCAAAAATTAATATAAGACCTGGTCTCATTTTACTATAATATAATATAATATAATATAATATAATATAATATAATATAATAATATAATATAATATAATACTGGGTCTTATATTAATTTTTGCTCCAAAAGATGCATTAGAGCTGATAGTTTGGCTAGGTCTTATTTTCAGGGAAACACGGTATGTATAATGCCAGATGGGTGCTGGACTAATCAGGGGGACCACTTCGTAAATTATGTAAATGTCTAACCACTATGCTGTACACCTGAAATTAATATAAAATAATATTAAATGTCAATATAATTGAAAAATTTTAAAAGTGGGGGAAAGGTGAAGGGGAATAATAGGTCCACATTCCTAGGTATAAAACAAATAAGTCATGGGAATGTAATGTACATTGGGGAATATGGTCAATAATATTGTGACAGCACGATACAGTGTCACATAGCTGCTGGACTTATCATGGTGATCACTTCTTTGGGTATATAAATGTTGAATAACTCTGGTGTACCCCTGAAATTTATATAATATTGTATATTAGCTATATTTTTAATAAAAATCTTTTTTTAAATCGCTGCACACAAAACTAATCATTTAAGGATCCAACTTAAAATCCTTGACGATTTCTCTTGATAAGTTGAAAGGGGTTTTTCTGCCTGTTTGTGTTTTAAGAAAGTTACTTTAAGAAGTCAAGGTATAAACTGGTGCAATGATTATTTGTGAAGACCTTTCTGGACAACAACAATAAATCAAATTAACTTAAAAGCTTAGCTGCTTTTAAGTTAATTAAGCTAAAACTCCTCCATGATAATTGAAAGCCCTGCTTCTTAGGTTCATATTTTATATGAGGAGCTAGTGAGTTTTAGGACAGGCTATTCCACTGTAGAGCATGGTTCTGTGTATATCACACTGGGGAGAAATCTGCCAGGAGTTCCATTAGGTAGTTTGTCACACCCCCTGTTTAATTGTGGGCAAGAACCAGCCACACCACCTCATAGTGGCTCCACACAGGCTACTGAGTTTCATTGAGAGCCTGTCCCTAAATGTGGCCTCCATTCAGGACCATTGGAGACATCTACATATCAACAGAGGTACCAGATATGATGTCGTGAGAGGGTAAACTAGGGTGTCTTGGAGAGTCCCCTACCATTTATCCTTAACTTCGATATTCAGGATGAGCCAAATGCACATTTCCTTTAGGCAGGGCCCTAAAAACAGATGGCATACCTAAAGGGTTTAACTGAGCGAACTGAATGAAGGAATTACTTGCAAAAATGTTGGCAGGGTTAAGGGAACCAACAAAGGAAGGAGAAGCACATAGTCCAGCAATAATGAGAAGCCCTACTCCCCCCTCTCAGGCTCCATGGTGTTTCTGGAGTAAGGCGAGACCGTGCTATGGAAGACGGGCCTTCCCAAAGGGGCTGCACATGCTGAGGGAGGCAGCTACTACCAGACTGAAGCCCAGTGGCAGAGAAGGTAAGTACCTCAATCCTCTCCTCCCACCCTCGAATCTCCTGCCAGTGCCTCACACTAACTGACCCAACCAGTAGCCAAAGGTCAAGGGTAAGGGGGCTGCAATCCATACAGAGCAGCATGGCAGGAGAAAGGCAGAAAATGAACCTTGGGGCAAAACAGAAAACTAACCATCACATTTTCCCCTCAGAGAAAACAGAAAGATAAGGTTATCTTACACACTAATGGCATAGTTTGCCAAAAAGTACAAGTGGCAGAGAAAAATGAGTGAAGATAAAAATATTCTAAAACCCCAAACTCCATGTTTTGTAGATGTTAATAGACAACCTACAGAACAGTTCGTGTCTAGGAATACCTGGTTCCTTAGGAAAACATTCAAAATAATTTTTAGAAATGTGCTAAAGAAGTAAACTAAATTACTTAACATTAGACATTCTATTGATCATGATTCTACTGATTATTCTTTATGTTACTTAGGTAATAGATACATACATACATAGAAATATAGACAGAACATATAGAGAATATAGAATTCTATATATAGAGAGAAAATGTATAGGATTACATATATGTTTTATATGTATATGGAAAGAACATCATATATGTGTATATACAAGTATGTATATTTCTATAGATAAAAATAATACTGGCTGTAGATGAGTGATTGGTAACTTCTGCTTCACAAAATTTCCACGCTAAAATTACTGCACGCTGGGAATGGAAACATAGTGGAGCAATACAGTATCAAAAGCCTTAAAAATGTGCACACTAAAATTTTTCAGATTGGTAATATCCAATGCAAGCTATCTTATAGGCTGTTAAGAGAAGTATAAACTGGCATAACTTCTTTGGATGTCAATTTGGCAGAACCTGTATCCACTAAAATTTTCTATAAACATACACTTTGTCCTAGTAATTTCACCCTTAGAGAATTGAATATGTGTGTACAATGCATGTATAAGAAGAATGCTTATTGTATCATCACTTGTAATAGCATTAAATGTGTGTGTGTGTGTGTGTGTGGTACATTTGAAAACCATTTAAATATCCTTCAGTAAGAGAATGGTTGAAAAGCTGATCTTCAAGGGTTTCACATTTCAGGGATCACCATCCATTCACTTGAGTACACTGAAAACTTAGGAGACAGCCTGCACCCCTCATTGTCTAGAAGAGAGAGTGGCTAACATAGAGTAGATATTTAATCAATATTTGACCAATAAATATTTTTTAAGACTCCTTCTCCCTCACCCAGGATATGCAATCCATTATCAAGATGCGTTGATATTATTTCCGAAATATCTCTCAAATCCATCCACTTCTCTCCACTGCTAGGAGTGGAATCTATTTATTTATCTCTCACCCAGGTTATAAAACAGCTTCTTATTTGGTGTTTCTACACCTACTCTGGCCACTTTCCAATCAAATCTCAGCTGCAGCCAGACCATCTTTCCAAAATAGAGATCTGATCATGTCACCCTAACCCAACCCTTCAGTGACTTTCCATTTGTTTAGTTTGCTGGGGCTGCCATAACAAAATACCACAGACTAAGTGACTTAAACAACAGAAATTTATTTTCTCACAGTTCTGGAGGCTAGAAGTCCAAAAGCAAGGTGTTGGCGGTGTTGGCAGAGTTGATTTCTTCTGAGGCCTCTCCTTTGCCTGTAGATGCTACATTCTCTCTGTCCTCACCTGGTCTTTCCTCTGTGGATGTCTGTGTCTTAACCTCTTCCTATAAGGACACCAGTCATATTGAATTAGGGCCTACCCATATAACTTTATGGGGAAACCTTAATTACCTCTTTAAAGGCCCTATCTCCAAATACAGTCACATTTTGAGGTACTGCAGGTTAAGACTTCAACACGTGAATTTGGGGTGGGAAGGGACACAATTCAGCTTGTCACACCATACTCTAAGGATAAAAACCAAAACTGTGTCCATGATGGTTGTTCTGGAGACCTTTGCTTTGTCCCCTCAAGTTCACTCTTCACTTGGCTGCACCCTGTCTCCTGTGTCCCTGGAGGCTAACCTGTGTGGACAACAGCAAGGGTTCCTCTCATGCTCTCCAGCTTCCAGGAGGGTTTGGCAAGTGGAAGGTACCAGTAGGAGATCTGGAGGGTGGAAGGAGGATAAAGTTGGTGCCTTTACCTCGGCTTCCTCTTTGCCAGGTCACCTCAGATTGGCTGTGTCCCTCTACTGAGAGCCACATCTCCTATCAGGTGGCCCTCTCCATAGAGTGACCAACTGGTTTCCAGTAACTGTTCCTTCAAGCTCTAGTTGTTAAGGGTTCCCTGCATGTGTGAGCCCCATGAAAATTTTATCCCTATCAGCCCTTGCTAACCCTGTCCATAGCTTTGTAAATAGTCTCTTCATTAAACTGTCCCCCGATTACCCAATTGAATGTGTCATCTGCTTCCTCCCATGCCTGTCATACAACAGGTTGCAAAGTCCTTTATGGTCTGGTCCTTGCAATACTCTCCACCTTCACCTCACATTTCTCTCCTTCTCACTTTCTCTGCTACAACCACTCTAGCCTTCTTTCAATTCTTCAGACTGGCCCACTGATTTCAAATATTATGTTGGTGCAAAAGTAATAGTGATTTTAGCAATTTTTTAAATCTTTTAAACCGCAATTACTTTTGCATCAACCTAATATTAACAAGCATACATTCCTGTTATTTTAAAACTACATAAAATTATATAAAAACGTATGTAACATTTTGTCTCAGGTCAGGTTCCCAAGGAAGCAGACGCTAAGAGGAGATTTGCACACAGTAAGTTAATTGGGTAATGCTCTGGGGAGCAACACCTGTGAGATGGTGAGGGAAGCAGGACTGGGTTGGGCTGCACTGGAGATGGAGGCCTCACCTGGTCCCAGGGAGTTGGCAAGGGGTGTCCTTCAGAGCTGGTGGGGATTGAGGCAACCAGCCTAGGCCTTTGGACCAAGAAAATCACCAGAAGTGAGCAGGACTGGGGGTGAGGCATAACTCTAGGTGGTCCTGGTAAGGAAATCAATTGTGAGTTATCAACAGTCAACACCCCCAGAAGTGGGGCAATGAGTCCCTGGGTCCTGAAGGGAGGGTCTAGCATACAACATCCACCAACAAATCCTACTCTCAAGAAGTAATTAAAAGGAAGCACAGATAAAGGTGAAGAGGTAGGTGCAAAGATGTTTATAAAATATTATATATTTGGGGGGTGGGGGGTGGGAGATGAGGATAAGGGGATCAAATATATGGTGATGGAAGGAGAACTGACTCTGGGTGGTGAACACACAATGGGATTTATAGATAATGCAATACAGAATTGTACACCTGAAATCTATGTAATTTTACTAACAATTGTCACCCCAATAAATAAATAAAATAAAATATTATATTTATAATTGGGAGGACATTTGATGCCATCTAAATAATAGGAAACTGATTAAATTAAGTATAGTACATCTAAAGACTGTAATATCTTACAGCTATTTAAAAACCATGTTGCAAAAAATAAAAATAAAAACCATGTTGCAGAAATCAATAATAATGTGATATATTATTACATGAAGAAGCAGGTTGTAAAAGAACTTTATTGTAATATATATGTGTTTGTATGTACAAGTATCCATAAAAATGCATACGGGGAAAAGGACTGGAAAAATATACATCAAAATGAAAATTGTAGTCATTGCCAGGTGGTAGGATTATAGGTGACTTGTAATTTCTACTTTGTACTTCTTTTTTTCTTTCATATTTTTAGGGATGAACATATATTGTTTACATAATCAGAAAAAAACAATAAATTTGGGGATTAAAACATTATTGTGGTTGTGATGGCACAGAACAGTAATTTTCAATTTGTTTTGCCTTGGAATTTTGCTTAATTAAAATTTACAAGTAAGCCCCAAAAGGGAAACAGATTACCATGGTAATGCTCTGCTTGGGTGGGGGTGGCGGGGCAGAGGGCCGGGAGAGGAGGGGGAAGAGAGGAAAGGACCATGGGGCACAGTCTGCTCAGTTCTCTCCTTCAGCCTCTCCCCCAATCTCTACATGTCCTTGTTGGGTCCCTTCACATCCTGCTTGAAAAACATAGCCTTCTGTGGCCTGCACAGATTTGTCTGACACCCTGGTGTGGACATACCATGGTTGCTATTCAGCCCTGAACGGACTCCTTTATTTTCATGACATGATGTCAGCTTTACTGCATGTTTAAGTGTAAAAACTTGCATATCTGTTCTTAAGCAGCAAATGAAAAAGCCATACATACTTCATGATCCTGTCAGAGAAGATAACCCCAGCCTCTCAGAGAGGTGATGGTAGTACAGGGGCTGAGAGCCAGGAGCCACACGACATGGGTTCAAATATCAGTCTGCCAAGGGGTCACCTTAGGCGAGCTACCGAACATCTTTCTGTTTTGGTTTCCTCATCTGTACAAGGGGAATGATGAGGATTGTAGCACTGACTACATAGGAATGTTTCAAGTACTAAACAAGCAAATATATGTAAAAGCATTTAGAGTAGTGACTGTACATGGTGTTTGCCATTATTTTGTGCTTAATTCATATCAAAAAGCTTAGTTACAAGCAATAATACTCATGGCTGATGTTGTCCATATATTCCTCTAAATAATCAGGTTTTTTTCCCTGTCTATACTCAATTTCAGAGCTGCATATTTGGTGAACATTTTTTTAGCTGCTGGGAAAATTACTTCTGCTAAATTATGCTTTACTATACCCCTTGTCTTGATGAAAATGATTGGAAATAGACAAGAAATGTGCTGTTGCACTCGTGGTAGGGATGGTGCCAATGACATTGACCGCATTCACTGGAAGCCCCTTTCTAAGGACCCGTACCTAAAATTCTTCCACAGACCTCAGTACTTGTTTAGCTACTCAAGACCCCGTGAAAACATTCTTGAATCCTCTCCATGAATTCGTGGGTTTTTTCCTACCCTTATTTATCCTCTACCTCAAATTCCTCATCCATTTGTAACCTAGTGTATAATGCGTATTTCTATAAGCTGCTTCAAAAATCTCTTTTCTTATTGGAATGAGACATAGAATAAATAAATAAACAAGTAATAAGTAAATGAAAAAGCAAATGCATACTGATGAGCACAGAGCTAATGAGGAGGCTACAAAGGGAAACTGTTTCCTGATTGCGTTCACACCCAAGTCTCCACAAGGGTTGTATTTCACAAGCCTCATCAATCAGTTCAAGGTCATTGCAATCTCACTTAAGATGAACAGCAACTATCAATTAGACTGTCCTAATCTATCAGTAAAGGAAACCTTTCCAAGTCTTTATAAAATGCAGTAGGGTGCAAAATGACAACCAAATGGCAGAACAAATGAATCTGGTGAGTGCTCAGTACCTCCTAGAGTAATAACAATAAATTTGCATTAATTTTTGTAGGCTCAGCATGGAATGCTGAGTCCAATTTTCCATGGATGGGAGAGCAAGCTCACCAAAACTCACAGAAAAAAATATGTATCATCCTGAGTCACAAATTTTTTTTAATTTGGATGGAATCTTAGTATTTAAAACTGGAAAGTACCACATTTCCCCAAAATAAGACCTAGCCAGACAATCAGCTCTAATGCGTCTTTTGGAGCAAACATTAATGTAAGACCTGGTATTATATTATTTATATTACTATATTATATTTATTATTTTATATTATTTATATTATATTATATCATATCATATCATCATATCATATCGTATCACATCATATTATATTATATTAAAGACCTGGTCTTATATTATAGTAAAATAAGACCAGGTATTATATTAATGTTTGCTCCAAAAGCCGCGTTAGAGCTGATGGTCCGGCTCGGTCTTATTTTCGGGGAAACACGGTATCTCCAACAAGTCCAGTGCCCTCGAAGCCTGGGCGCTTACAGGGCCATGCAGCAAGTGTTCAGACCCAAGGCTGGGAGCTGGATCTGCTGATGTCAGTGTCTCGGGCAGTAGGCCCAGCTGACTCCAGCATGAATCCATGTGTCTTGAGTTGGATAGAAATCCAACTGATGGACAAGAGGAAAGTGACACTACTTGTCTCTGGGCACAGCCCTGATCTAAGCACCTCTGCCAGAAAATGATTTGGAGCCAAGGGCCAGCCCCTGCCAGCCTCAGAGAGCAGAGCTGTGTGAACCCACTCTCAGGCCTGTGCTTCTCAACTTGGCTGCACTTTAGAAGCATCTGGGGAGTCTTGAAAAAGTACTAATGACTTAGCTCCACCCAGAGCCATTAAATCAGAATCTTTTAGGTAGGTGGAGGTGGCAAATATCACTACTTTTACAAAGGCTTTCCAAGTTATTCTACCATGCATCAGAGTTGAGTCCATTCCTATGGATAAGCACGTTGCCTATCTGATGGAAACTGAGCAGCCCCAAGAGACCAGCCTACTTAGAAATAGTCTAACCACCTTCTCATGCTTCCCCCCCATGACCTAATATAGTATCAAGGCCTGCCCTTCCCCTCCCCCAGTTACTGTGGTACTAACATAGTGCTGCTGGCTCTTCTACTTACTTAACAGTGATTGAGCACCTACTGTCAGGACACATCAGGAATCCAGAAACGAATATGGTGCAGTTCCTGCCTTCACAGACAGGTCAACACAATGTTCATATATGAATAGAAAAGAATGCTGGCCAGTGTTTATCAAGCACTAGCAACGTACCAGACTCTTGTTCTAAAACTTCGTGTATTGACTCACTTAATTCTCCCAACAACCTCATGAGATAGGTACCATTACTATCAAGCCCATTTCCAGACAAGAGTCCTGGGTCACAGAGAATGTATATAATTTCCTAAGCTCCTTTAGCTCCTCGTAGCTTGACTGGGAGTCAAACTGAGGCAGCCTGGCTCTCACATCCACACCTTTAACCACTACCCTGACTAGAATGAGTGGATGTGCGCAAAGTCGTGGACAAGACATTGTTGATTCAGAGAATGGTGAGCAATCCAGTGTGGCTGAAAATGGTGCTGCAAACTTGTGTTGGGGCCAGACTGTGAAAAGCCTTACAAGCCATGAATGGCGGTTCTATTTTATCTTCTATAAGCAAAGGGTAGCCAGCCAAACCTTAAAGGGAGGAACAAAATGATCATTATCTACATTTTCAAGAGTAGCCACAGGGTGGAAAGACTAAGGGCAGAGTGGCAGAGTTTGGACAGATGACGCAAGTCAGAGGAAGGCATGGGGAGGAGGAAGAAAAGCAGGCGGCCTGGACATTTCTGACTTAGAAGTGACAGGATTTTGTGGCTGATTAGAGATGGGGAGAGAAGAGGAAGGTGGCTCCCAGGTTTGTAATGAGAGAGACATGGCAGATCGGTGCTCTGAAGAGAGAAGGAGCAGGTATGTGGAGGGAAGGCAATGATTTCAGTTTTAGACCTGTTAGGTTTCCCCACACCTTTGCATCTGCCAGTTGCTAAGGGGCATGACAGAACACTTCACACCCTTTCGGCTCACAGTAGTTCTTTGCAAAATCATAAACATGGAAACTTCATAAGTGCCTTACAAATGCATTGATTTTAAAATTTAGATGTAATTTAAAGAGAAACTAAAAAGCAAACCATGGGTGATTTGGTTGTTTCCAAAAGTGCCATACTACCAAAATTAGAAAAAAATACTCTCTTTATACTAAAGAAAGAATCCAAAAATAATCAAGCCAACCCCAAATGAGGTCTATGAGAAATGAAAAACACATACTTTTCAGCTACCTAAATATTTGAGTTCTATTTTGAGGACAGTGGTGGCATTGGGTGTGTGTGTTCAGAACATGTTTAGTTCTAAGTAGATTTTTCTCTTCTTAACTTTATGTCACAGTGTTTCAGCTATCTGCTTGTCTCTAAACTGTTTGCTTTTATCTACTAAGGCTAAACTTCGTTCAAGATACACCCATACAAAGGCCACTCATTACTCAATTTAGCCATAAATTATGACCAGTAGGTAAGCGTGAATATTTAAAGTATAACCCTCAAAAAGAATTTGAGCATTTTCTGATAAACCAGCCCAGATTTATTTAAAATCATTTTCAAAGAATAGTTGAAAAAGTAATCACATTTTGTCCTCCACATGCATTGATGATTCCTGTTTCAAAGATATACCCCAATTTTTGGTTGCTTTTCTATAAATGGATAACTATATCAAGGGTGGTTAGGGTGACGGTCAGTTTTAGGATTTACAAGCAAAGCCCTGCCAGCCCTGCAGACACTCTTCCTTGAAAAACAGGCTTGTGACTGAGTTTTAGTAGACTGAATGCTTCACCGGCGCCCACCATGCAACCTGAGCTGCCCATCATGAACTGGGTGTGGTCTAACCCACCAAGCCATAAAGTTGGGTGTGCACAGAAGCACTCCATTGTCAAATGAAAGTGGCATTTATGATACTGGACTCGAGCAGGCCCTAAAGATACAAGTAAGTTGCATGAGGAAGTGGCCCAAATGCCCATGGCCCCTATTCCTGCCACATTACCTTCTATCTCCCAGCCTGCATCTACAGCTTCATGGGGAGTTCCCTACGATCAGCTGACTGAGCACAAATTGGGCCTGGTTTACAGATTCTACACAAAATGCACGCACCATCCCCAAGTTGAAAGCTACAGCTCTACAGCTCCCTTCTGGGGCATCCCTGAAGGACATTGGTGAAGTGAAATATTCCCAGTGGTTTACAGATTCTGCACAAAATGCAGGCACCATCCCCAAGTTGAAAGCTACAGCTCTACAGCTCTCTTCTGGGACATCCCTGAAGGACATTGGTGAAGTGAAATATTCCCAGTGGGCAGAATTACAAGCAGTGCACCTGGTTGTTCATTTTGCTAGGAAGGAAAAATGGCCAGTGTGTATCTAATTCATGGATGGACTAGGAAGGAACATGATTGGAAAATTGGTGACAAGTAAGTCTGGGGAAGAGGCATATGGATAGAACTCTTTGAATGGGAAAAGAATGTGAAGGTATTGTGTCCCATGTGAATGCTTACCAAAAGGTGACTTCAGCAGAGCAGGATTTTAAGAATCAAGTGGTAAGATAGCCCATTCTGTGACTACCAGTCAGCTGCTTTCTCTGGGCATCCGTCACCACCCAAGGGGCTCACGAATAAAGTGGTCATGGTGGAAGGGGTGGAATTTACCCATGGGCTAAGCAACATGAACTTGTACTAAGTCTGACCTGGCCACTGGTGAGTGCCCAATCTGGGGAACTAGAGACCAACATTGAGTTCCCCATATGGCACCATTCCTGAGGGTGATCAACTAGATAAAATGTTACATTTCCAAAATGGAAGGGGCAGAATTTTGTTCTTACTCTCAGACACCTCTGGATATGTACTTGCCTTCCTTGGTGCAATGCTTCTGCCAAAACTATCATCTATTGACTTAACTACCTACCATCATGGTGACCCACACATTGCTTCTGCTCAAGGAACTTAGCCTATGTGTGGCAATGGGCCCATGCCCATGGAATTCACTCTTCTTACCACATCCCCCACCATCCTGAAGCACATGGCATGACCTTACAGTGGCCTTTTGAAAAGGCAAGTTACAGCTCCAGCTAGATGCCAATACCCTGCAGCCCTAAGGCATTTAACTCCAGGCTATATATGCTCTAAATATGGGGCTGTTTCTCCCGTAGTCAGGATTCACAGGTCCAGGAATGAAGATGGGAGTGGCACCACTCACTATTACCCCTAAAGTTGTCCACTAGCAAAAATTTTACTTTCTATCCTTGATACCTTATGTTCTGCTGGTCTAGAGTCTTAGTTCCAAAAGGAGGAATGCTTCCACCAGAAGACACAGAAATTCCACTGAACTCAAAGTGAAGATTGCTACCCAACCACTCTGAGCTCAAGCCTGAATCAACAAAGTAGGGAGTTACTATACCAGCTAGAGTGAATGAACCTGACAACCAGGGGAAAGGGAAACTGGGTTGCTGCTACACAATGGAGGTAAGGAAGATGTCTGAAATACATGTCTGTTAGAAAGTCTCGTAGTTCTACCATGTCCTGTGATTAAAGTCAGTAAAAAACTACAATGGATTGCTCTTTCATGACATTTTTTATTTACAGTTTGTGTTCAATGCAAATCAATTCCATAACATGAGAAGTTACTATGAATCAAAGCATAAATACACAAACACAATATACAATCCAAAATAGATGTACAGCATTCAGGTATGAAACAAAAGGGAATGTTCATTCACACACACAGTAGCTTGAGATCTGTTGGATATGATGTTCCTATGTAGGTTTCTAAAGATGAAAAAAAAAAAAAGACTTTGGTTATCAAGACTACTGTGGCCATATTAGATATTGGAACATCTAAGCATCAGTGTGTGACCATGCGAACAAAAGACTTGAGGGAGTGTCTATTTTTAAAAAGATTTCTGTGCATCAAGGCAGTTGTGAAAAGATTTACTTTCCAAAATCAAGTCCACATTAGGCTTAGGATCAGGTTCTATCTAAAAATATTGAACGATAACAGAAAGTGTTCCAAATGTCGCTATTCTGATTCATAGTTTTTTTAAAAAAAAGTATATACAGAAAGAGTATAAAAGTTTTTTTGAATTTAAGTAAGCTTCCAGTCTTCACTTCCCAAATACCTGATTTACAGTTTTGGCTCCTTCACATATTGGCCTTTTCAAGATTTGTCTATTTTACCTTCATAACATACTATTTGTTAAATTGTAAAATGTATCCAACGTATGCAGAAATAAAAAGCACTTTGAAGTTAGTTGAGGTCAGTGTACTTCTACTCTTTGGAATTAATTTAGCTAAATGAATCCAGCGCTCTTGAAAAGGAGTAAGTGATAAGTATATAAGCAAAATTTACTCATTATGCTTGGATTTGGGGTAGGTTCCAATCCATCATTGCTCTGGCACATGTCAATTACTATACAAAGTCAAATGCAATGTCCAATCCAAAGTCTCAAAGGAAAGAGTTCAGTTCCTAAGAGAACAGTGATAGCTTAACAATGTAAAACTTGATCCAGAGTTACATTGGCATTAAATTAGTACTGTGAAACAACACACTGAGGATTTACTGGAACACCCAGAAGTCCCTTCTAATGTACATATAAATAGAATCATGGAAGCTTTTTGCATTACCTTACTGTTTATGGTCATATAGCTTTAATGAACCAAATGAAAACTGAATCTGTTCCAAATCCCATTCTTTCTCTCTAGATAAGATACAAATCTATTCATTTTCAGGGTGCTTTTTATGTGTCCATACTTCATAAGCCACATTTAAGGAAATTATCTCTTAACTAATTTTGGATGTGTCTCTCTTCATCTTGTACATGAAACTCCAGCAGATTTAATATTGGCAATCATCTAGTCAAGCCCTGCCCATGCTCTTCAAACCAATGAAATCTGAGATTTTCAACATTTTCTGTGTCAATAAAACAAGGTGTGGAATTAGCAGATTCAATGAAGACCTGTTTTTCCTTATCACACTGGATGTCTAGATGCCATTTGGGTTGGGTTTAGAAGATGGGGAAGTACAGCTATTTCTTGGTCTGAGTCTCTTAACAGTAGAGATGTAGGAGGGAGAACGAGATCACGAAGAGACTGGCTGTTGACTGCAGAGCAGCGTCACTTGCTTTGGTGGTGGCATTCGCTGGACTTGCAGTAGTAGTGGAGGTATTGTGGGTGGGGTTACTTGAAGGTGTTACAGCAGCTGTTTGATTTGAATAAATCTAAAATATATAAAACATTACACTGATAAATTTCCGCTTGTGACAGCTGCCTCCACATGTACTTAATATGCAATTAAGATAAGGTAAGTTCTTAGAGTGCTCTTTTCCCATTCCCTTACCCACATCGTTTAATTCTGAATTCTTGCTTCGTCCCACCAAGATCATTCTTAATTTCAAAGTAACCTACCTAGAGATGCCAAATGACTGCAAGTAGCAACAACCAAAAACAAAAATGTTCTTCAATTACTATAACTCCCAAGAGTATGACTTTATTTTTAATTCATTATAAAATAATAAAGAACCAAGTTCACTAATCCAGTTTCTGTGACTATACTGACTTATTGCATTGCAAAAAACATGGTATTCCTATTTTCTCAGGTAGGGGGAGATCTTAAAGTGCACAAATAATTTGGATTTCAAAATACTGTAGTTTGAGTTATGGTACTAGAATTGAGTCACTGTCTATACTGGATTTGCTAGGTAACTTTCACATACCCATTTAATACCACCTTGGCTTTAAGATTAATGAGCCCTTGCCTTACAGCAAAATTTCACCAAAAACACAAAGAAGTCGGAATGACTTCACAGAAGACAGCAAGAAGGTTTAATGTTAAGTTTTCACCAGCAGTAGCCTCCCTGCCTGGTCACTAAGCCTAATGCTGTGGCCAAAAACTAACGTCCCCCCAGTGTGTCCCAGTGCCTGAGTGGCATCATTCACCACACTGATTTTTCTAGTCACAAATGCACAGTCCAGTGGGGCACGTGATAATCTCTCCTTTGTCATGGAACAAAGGCAGATGGAAGATTTCAGCTCTCGCTGCAAGGGAGGGTTTACAACGGCTTCTAATTACAGGCAGGACGGAGAATGTGGCACCAAGCAGGTCTGGGCCACATGTACATTTGGCTGCCTGCTAATCCAAAGATAAAACCATTCTACATTAGCACCAGCTCCTTTTGTCTGTGAAACCCATAGGTCATTAAGCAAGCATTGACTAAAGAAATGTACAAATCCAAAATACACTAATTGAAAAAAAAAAATCCTGATCAAGTCAAATATATTTATTGGGCACCTACTGTGTGCAAGATTAAGCTTGTACTACCAGAAAATAGTACTCTGACTAAACTAAAAGGAAAGCATTTCTATTATGGGAAATTATTTAAAACAGGGCGTTCTGTTTAGGGGCAAGACCTGGCTTGGGATGCCTGAAGGTAATCTGTTTTTATTTATACAAAGTGTTTTAGTACAGCAGGTGACTTTAATACGGACCAGCGCATCAACAGGAGAATCTGAGTCAGGGTCTTCTACACCACTACAAATAATGATATATTAAATTGACATAAAACAAAAAAATTCCCTACCAAACTAGCTTTGCTTCGCTAAAACCTTCCTTTAAAAATCTGTTGGGGGAAAAATCTGATTGGGAAGGAGATTGGGGAGGGAGTGGGGGGATTCAGTTGGTTTCCTGAAGCCGCGCCCCTCCCCCACTGAGGAACTGTGAAAGCCTCCGGAGCCCAGCCGACCCGCAAGACAACAATAGGGTACAGTTACCCGCCCGTGGAGGGGAAGCCGAGGAGCGCTCCACTCTCAGGCAGCGCTGCCAGGTGAGCTCGGAGACTGGCTGTCTGGGGACCAAGGACCCGGAGCACCCAACTTTTCGGAAAAGCTCAAACACTCCTCAGAAAGCCCCAACTGAAGGCGGTGGAGAGCCATCCCTGCCCTCCAAGACCGAACTGCTGGAGAGAAATACCCTCTTTTGCCATCCTATCCCCCCACCCCCCGCTCGGGTCTCCCAGGCTCAGCCTCTGGCCTCCCTCCAGGCCGCCGTGCACCCACCCGCCAGGCAGCGCAGCTCCTAGTAACCGCGCTGGAGCAAACTCGGTTCCCGGGATAAAGGATAGGGGATGGGGGGAGGGGGAGCGGGGAGGGAACGAGGACAAAGCCTTATGGGGACTTAGGACCTAAACGTCCTACCCGCCTACCCGCCTCCTGCCCAGAGCTACGTATCCAAACTACTCTAACACTGGGCTCCGAGGTGACAAGAGATGGACATGTAGGGTCGCACCCAGGAGAGGGCAGGGTCAGGAGAGGGTCCCCGCCCAGGCTTCAGCTCCGAACCACGCAGGACTGGAGTGGGTTAATAGGGCCAGTCAGTCGGGGTTCCTTGAGGTCCCCGACCCAGGTGAGCGGAGGATGGTCGCGAGCGGCGTCCCCACGAAGGGGATCCTCCTCTCTTTGTGTGGTGCGCTGGGGGCTAGAACACTCCTAGAGAGAAGTGGGGCGTTCAGGGTATCCAAGGACGACAGCCCCTAAGAGTCTGAGGTCTCCGGGCGCTCCAGACGTGGGGAGCGCATTCTCTTACCCGCTTGTGACACGGACCCTTGGGTGAAAGCGCCAGGCTGCCTGGAAAGGGGTGGCGTGAACCTGGGTGGGGCAGGGTCTTCCCAGCCCATTCGCGGACCTGCATTGTTCCCGGCGCCGTGGGAGGGTGGGGACAGCCCGCAAGGGAGTGTGAAGTGGGCTCTACATTAGCCTCCCCCAGGTCAGATTATGCTAGATTCTCTCCAAGTCCCAGTCCGCGGCCCATCCCTGAGGGGTCTCCAATCCCTCGGGCGCAGCCCAGAAGCCCGCCAGGCCTCAGCGCCTCACCTGCGTGGGTAGGAGCAGTGCCAGAAGCAGCAGCCCCAATCCGAGCCTGGTTATCATCGCTCTGCCCATGTCCGCTCCGTCGGTGCGCGGCGCGTCTCACTGGATGCGGGTAGAAAGAACTGCTGGCTCCCAGCGGGTGCAGGAAAGGTGGGGAGCGCGGCCGGCGGGCGGGACCTTATATACCAGTGCAGCTACAATAGCCGTGACGTGACTCCACCCGCCCACCCTCTCCTCTCCTCCGCCGCCACCGCCCCCCTCCCCCCCCAGCTCGCCCGGCTGCCTCCACGCGCGCCCCGCCCCGCCCGGATCCCTAGCGCCCCTGTCCTCCACCGCCACCCGGGCCATCGCCGGCCGAAGACCCGCGGGCGGTGTGGGCGCATTCGGCTCCTGGCAGGGTGCTTTGTGTTGCCCCCAGCGGGCGGTGCGCAGGCTGGCACAGGCGCTCGGCGACTCCCACGCAGGACCCGGAGCGAACTCGCGAACCACACACGCCGCTCTCGGGGCCGGGCCCAAGTTTCCTTTGTTTCCCCGGACCTGCCATCTTACCCCCAAAAGAAAAGTCTCAGCCTCCAGTCCCGGGTTCCCGCTCGGCCTGCGGTGCCGGGGTCAGGGGGATCCGCCTAGGTTTTCTCAGATCCCCGCCGCTGAGGAAGAGGGACTGTGCGGGATTTGTGGGTACCCCGGGCCTGACGACAGGAATGGGGCGCCTCCACGCGCGTGGTCCGAGCTGGTCTGCTGGGCTAGCAAGCAGTCCCAGACTCGGAGTAATTTGTGTGCTCGGCTCCGCGCGGGTCGCGCCCGCCCCTTCCCCTAGCCGCTCGCTTTGTTTTTTTGCGCTCACTTTTGCCAGGTTGTGTGAGCTCCATGGGGCATCCCGGATCTGCATCTTCCGGAGAGTTGGGGAGCCGCTCGCTGGGCGCGGACCCGCTTCCTAGACACTGCAAATGACTGAGTTTTGGTATCCGGCGCTCCTCCCTGCATCGGTCAGGGGATGAGACCTAGGAGGTGATACCCACCCTGACTGGTGACCCACCTACCCCCCACCCCCCCCACCCCACCCCCCACACACACACACACACGGCTTTGCTCCCAGGTGCCACCCAGGGAGCAGGAACCTCCCTGGCAGTCTTTCTAGAATTCGCTGCCCCTCTGGAATTCCTGGGGACAGACTCCTTTGGTGTCTGTTGAACGCACTTGTTCGTCATTCCTTTAAAGAGCAGAAAGCTTTCGGTTCGGGATAAGGTATTTACTTCCCATAGCTGCCATTAGGCAATTTGGTGAACTGGAGCAAATAGGAGATTGCTCATCATTGTGCAGATTTTAGTGGGATATATTTTCCAACCGTCAATTGTTAAAATTTTCAAGCATCAAAGGTAGAAGTGCTTTTACTGGTGGAATATTTTTGGTTTAATTTTTCATTGGACTTAGTCCTTTTACTTATGGTTTTTCCGGTCTTCAAAGCAAACAACAAAGACGGAAACAAATAAGGTTGTGAATTTGTTTAAATTTCACTTTTGCAGAACAACCTTGTGTAAAAAAAACAAGGTTCGTTTTATGGAAGCAGAGTGGTCATGGAATCCACAGTAGCTGGTCTGTGACTGAAGCGGCCTGTGCCTTAATGGTCAGCCACTTTAACTCAGTAACTTTCCACGTTTAGTGTGTGCTTGGGAACACAGGAATTTCTGTCGTGCATGTGATCACATTGTATAGAAATAACCTGTTTGTATTCAGCTTCTCGACTCCCCTGCCCGGGCACGAGGGTTCTGTGGCTCAGGGGTGCCTAGTTCCAAAGCAGGACCCACAATATGTTCTCCAGAAGCTGCTTGTTGAACTAAATGGTGGTATTCATAGGATCCATTTATGTTGTCCTTCATCTTTTTGTTCTATTCCTCCTCCCCTTCTGCCTCCTCCTCCTTTGCCTCCTCCTGCTATTATGAGTTTGAGATGGTCTAAATGGAGGGTTAAGAATACACACTCTAGAGCCAGAATGCCTGGGTCCAAATCCTGGTTGTGCACTTTTACTTGAGACAAAAGGCCTCAGTTTCTACATCTGTGAAATGGAAATAATAGAACCATTTATGAATTAGTTATGAATTAAAAGAATTATTATATATAAAGTGTTAGTGCCTACCTCATACTGGGAGCTCTCAAGTGATTTTTGCTCCTGCACTGAAGGTCCCAGGAACCAGAAGGTACTTGCCTTTTTTGTGGCTGTATGGTTCATGAAATATCAAACACCAGAGTACCCAAAATTGGTAAGGCCCTTGGGATCTATGCTTTGTGAGCCACCTCACCACCACCAGCTAATGAAACTGCAATAATTCACAAAGCAAAGACCTTCACTCTGGGCATCCAAAAGAGCTGTTGCCTAGGGTTTGGCAATTCTGTACGCTGGAGGCATAACCCTGCTAAGGACATTCTCTATGCAAATCCCACCGTGTTCTATATCCTATATAGCATGAAACTCAAGAAACCTGCCTAAACCCTTCCCTTGCAGTTCTTTTTGTTTATAATTCCTTCTTCCTGTTCATTCTCCTCTTCACCTGGTTTTCCATAGTTATTTGTTTGCTTTTCCCTTAGCCAATAATAGCTCATGCTACTACAGTAATTAAATAGTGACTCTCACCAGTTATCCCAGAATTTTTCTTAAGACACATGGCCAATTTCCATTTTCATAAGATATTATTTCATGAACGAATCTTAAAACTGATTGTGTCCATAAATTGATGTATGTGTGGAAAGTAAAGGGGTTCAGAACAGGCCTTCCCAAGAGGTGCCACTCTGGCACGTGGCTTGTTTTGAGCTGGAGACAACCGAGAGCCTGTGGGCCCAGGAGAAACTTTCACCTCTCCTTTAAATAATTTAAATTGGGGGGACTTGCCCATAATAAAAGTTATACCAGAAACATATTTTATGACCTACCTATAGGGCAGGGCAGAACATCTGCATGCCCTTCCTCCTCCCTGAAGCCCCAAGGCATCTTACCTCATCCTTAGCTCAGAATGCCATTTGAGATATCATGTGACCTAACTTTTTGATTCTAGTTCTCTTATGAGTAAAATTGAGGAAACAGTACCTACTATTTTTAAGTGCAGAACTCTGAGGACGACAAAGACTCAGACTGACACACCTTGTAGTGGACTCTGGAGTCAGACCTGGACTTGAATCCTGCTCCATCACTTCTACCAGTCTGACTTTAGGCAAGCTTCCGAACCTCCCTACACCTTGATTTCCTCATCTGGAAAATGGGCTAGTGATACCTACGTCCCAGGGGTATGATGTTAACTGAGAGAATGTATATGTTTAGCAGAGTGCCTGGCACATACTAAGGACTCACTAAGCTGCTACTTCTATTGGTATAGGATAGGTTCATTCTAGTGGGGCTTTTCAAATCTTTCATTTGTAAAGATAGCACTTCTTTTTTTCAAACATCCTTGCATGTGGCATTTTATATGTGCACATATAAGTAAGGTCAGTAAGGCAGATGGCATTAGTTCAATTTTCATTTCTGAGGCACAGAGAAGTTAAATAACTTGCCCAAGGCCACAGAGACAGTTGTGTCTCACCTAAAGCTAGAACCAAAGCTTCCTGACCCAGGTCCCAAGTGTTTTCTGCTTTGTCAGTTAGAGCAGACACCTTGTCTTCTCTGCCCCATATCCTTTGCACCTAACACTCAATCAATATTTGCTGGTTGAATGGACTAACAGTAAGGGAGCAAGCTAATTTGCTTTTTAAGGTAAAATAATAAACCCTATTTCTAGGGTAATAGAAGATATTATTTGACATTTTTAGCACCTCTCAGCAAAATGGATATGAAAGAGCATATTAATCCAATAAAGGATGTTCCTTCTGTGCTTTATAGAAGAAATAGTGTCTGGAATTATCAAATATTTCATTTAAATTCTATTCTACAATATGGTGCTATTCATATTTATGTTCACAATATTCTTTGCCCTTATTCCATGCCACCCTAGATTTGGCTGGCATTTAATATTTTCATTTATGCTTTTGTGTTTTTTTATTTTTGTTTGTCTTTTTAGCTATGCTTTGTTCTGCACGCAAAAACTCCAGCCTGCTTCCGTCTTGAAATGGCAGTGAAGGTAACAAAATGAATTAGCGTTTCTGATTGAATTCTTGGTTCTAAGTTCCTGGGCTGGAGCATGAGTCGCAGCCTGACTCTCTGTGGGGACGTGCTGCCCCCTGCTGGTCATAGGAGCCTCTCGGCTCTCACTGCCAAAAAATAAAAACTCCTTTGTGCTGACTGTATTTGAAGAAAACCACAATGAGCGTGTTTGACTGTTCCTGTTTTCCTTCTACTGAAATTCTCTCAGGTCTTAAGCTTCATGCAAGTAAGAAAACAAATGTAAAGTGAATTGTGACTATTTTCTGATGCAAATTGAGTAGTAGGATCTTAGTTCTAAGCATCCTGGGGATTTTTTTCTTAAGGAAATGAAAGAAAAAGAAGTAACTCTTAATCTCTTTGACTAGAATTTAAATTTAGCATCTCCATTGTGTTGTCCAGGTTGTGAGAAAGGAGGCCCTCTCCTCGATGCTGATGGGATTATGGAAAGGAATTTGACATCTATTAATATTAACAGTGTGTCTCACTTTAAAACTAGCAATTCTAATTTTAAGAATTTAGCCTACAGATATACTGCAGAAATACAAAAGGATGTGTATCTAAGGGTTCGTTGAAGTGCTGTTTTAACAGTAAAGGATTGGAAATCACGTAATTATTCAAAGGTAGAGGCCCAGTTAAAGAAATGATAGTATATCCATATCATGAAATATTATGTCATTAAAAGATGAAAAGAGCATAATATGTACTACAAAGAAAAATCTCCAAGATAAATTCTTAAGTGAAAAGAAGTAAGGTACAAAACAGTGTGTATAGTATGGCACTGTCTGTATTAAAAAAAAAAACATAGACAGAAAAAGAATATTTCCAAAGGGATCCATAAGAAATTGATAGCAGTGCTTGCCACTGAAGAGGAGAACTGGCTGGCCAGGGCACAGAAGAAGTAAGACTCTTTTTTCATTACATATTGGTTTGTACTCTTTGAATGTTATACAAATAGATAAAATCATTTAAATCAATTAACAAATCAGTACTTTCCGTGGCCTTCCTTTCCTGACGCCCATAAAGCAAGTGTGTGGAAAGCCAACTTTCTCCAGCCCCGGGGGCCTCAGAATCACCCACCCCAACTCAGGAACCCTCCTTCCATCATGTACACGTTCTTGAACAGAAATTATAGTTTTGCCTAAGTTCATCCTGTGATAACTATGAGACCAATTCTCTCAAGTCCAGATGGCACACACATAAAAAGCTCTCAGGAAAAATGAAGAAAAGTGTAAAATTGAGCTGTAGAAAAAATAATGAGAAATCATGTGGCAAAGCATCGTTTTCCTCATTTGTTTCTCTGTAGCACCTTAAGGCTGTGAGGGAAGAAGAGCCTTGGGGTTGGACAGAGTTTGTCTCAGAGGAAGGCCTGAACTGGGTGGGCTTATTCCCTTTAAGGGACCTTTTTAAGATTCCTCTTCCACTGCTGGGCTGGAGGCTGAATCCAGGCCTAACTGGGGTGATTAAATTGTAGTGTAAATGAAATTCCACATCCACCTCACAGAAAGGAATCCCCAGGCCACTCAAATGCTACATCCATTTGCATGTGGATCCCAAGTGATCCTTTGCTTGGGAATAATGAAATGGGAAGAGTGGGAAAATATGTGAATTTTTCATAACCCTTCTGACTTTTGGTCTTATTTCCACGTCCCTTTGTTTTCCCAGATCTTTCATTTTATGTTAAGTTGAAAGCAAGAGGGTTCCTTATGCTAGAAGAGATTAGTAAAATTTTAGTGGCCAGGAAAATTGGATTAAATACTTTTATAAGCCAAAATAATTTATAACATATCACACAATAGTAATTTAATGAAATGTTACATGAGCCAGAAACAGGGACCGTATTTTCAGATTTTGTGAAAACTTTTCTAAATCCATTAACGCGGTTGTTCAAGATTCCACTCAACAATATCTAAAGCAGATGCTGCTTACATCTTATCCAATATAGTTTTAAGATGTCACTCTAAAGAAGCACTCTGTAATAGTCAGCCATGAAAATAAGACCAGAGGACAACCAAGATGGTACAGTAGGTAAATGCTGCATTTACCTTCTCTCACAACCACATCAAAATCACAACTAATCTACAAAACCACCATTATTGAGAATCACCTAAAATCAAGCTAAACTGAAGCTTTTCAACTAAGTAGGTGCAGAAGAAGCCACCTCCATATTGGTAGGAAGGTCAGAGACGAGGAATGGGCTAAATATCAGGAGAGCTATTTCACCTGTGGGGGTCCCCCCATCCCTTAAAGGAGTGGGATACTAGCCCCACCCCAGCCCAGGGTTTCAGTGCTGGGGAGAGAAGTCCCCATAATTTCTGGTTATGACAAACAGCGGAGATTGTGACTGAGTGAGACAGTGAAGCTGCCCTCACAGGCACTCCTCTCAAAGGGACCGTGCACAGACTTACTCACCAATGGAATCACTCACTCTGAGCTCCAGCGCTGCGGCAGCAGCTGGAGAGATGGCAGGGACAAATGGTGGGGAATTGAGTTGTCTGGCTTGGGACGGGGGGCTGGAGAGGCAGCTTTTTCCTGGACAGAGGAGCTGGTGGAGGCCATTGTTTCTTTGTTGAGCTCTCCCCCTTCCTGGCACGCAAACACAGATACGTGCCATTTCGGAGTCTCTGCTGTTCGTTTGCCCTGCCCTGGCGATTTGAGGCCTGGTCCCGCCCAACTTTCTGGCACACACAGGCTACTTTCAGTGGCCGCTTGCCTTGACTCAGGCCGCACTTTCCTAAGGGCTCTCAAAGGTTTGTTGGACCGAGACAAGTAGCATCTGGCTTGATCTTGTCCTGTACCTGTGAAGGGGCACCCTTAAGCCAGCACTAGGGGCAGCTGGTCTTGGTTTGAGGCTTGGCTTCTCAAAGGCGCTTCCAAGCACAGCATGGGTGGCAGACATCTGTGGATTTCTTTCTGGCTTCTGCTAGGTGGCCCCGAGTGGGGCACGGGCTGTGGCTGAAGTAGACCTACAGCGGATCCCCTCCAAGGTGGTCCTGGGGCTGGCACCCCCAGGGACCAGCTTCAAAATGAGCTGGAGCACCACCTATCCATCTCCAAGTACGACACACCCAAGGGGCAGATTGGGCAAGCACCAGAGTCCTGCTGAGGCAGATTCTGCTCTGTAGGATTAGCCCCTGTACAACAACTCTTCCACTGTAGTCAAGGCCAATCCTCACAACCAGTGAGTCCAAGGGCCAGTCCCTCACACTAATGTGCAATTATCAACCAAAGCTCAACTACAAGAGGAGGGCACACACAACCCACACAAAGGACTCACCTGGAGCTCATGTCTCAGGTAACCAGGAAGATGGCGCCACTAAACCTCACAGCACACCTACTACATAAGGCCACTCTACTAAGACCGGAAGACATAGCAGCTCTACCTAATACATAGAAACAAACACAGAGAGGCAGCCAAAATGGGGAGACAAAAAAAACATGTCCCAAATGAAAGAACAGAACGAAGCTCCAGAAAAAGAACTAAGCGAAATAGAGATAAGTATTCTATCAGACGCAGAGTTCCAAACACTGTTTAGAAGAATGCTCAATGATCTCATAAAAATGGAGATGGAAACCACGAAAAAGAACCAGTCAGAAATAAGGGATACAATAATGGAAATGAAGAATATATTACAGGGAATCAACAGTAGATTAGATGAAGCAAAGGATCCAACCAGCGATGTAGAAGGTAGCAGAAAACACCCAACCAGAACAACAAAAAGAAAAAAGAATCCAAAAAATCGAGGAGAGTTTAAGGGTCCTCTGGGACAATATCAAGCATACCAACATTCACATTATAGGGATACCAGAAGGAGAAGAGAAAGAGCCAGGAATTGAAAACCTATTTGAAGAAACAATGATAGAAAACTTCCCTAACCTGGTGAAGGAAATGGACATACAAACCCAGGAAGCACAGAGAGTCCCAAACAAGATAAACCCAAAGAGGCCCTCACCAAGACTTATCATAATTAAAATGTCAAAGGTTAAACACAAAGAGAGAATCTTAAAAGCAGCAAGAGAAAAGCAGTTAGTTATCTACAAGGGAGCCCCCATAAGACTGTCAGCTGATTTCTCAAAATAAACTTTGTAGGCAAGAAGGGAGTGGCAGGATATATTCCAAGTGATGAAAAGCAACAACATACAACCAAGATTGCTCTACCCAGCAAGGCTGTCATTTAGAACTGAAGGACAGACAAGAAGCTTCCTAGACGAGAAAAAGCTGAGGGAGTTCATCATCACCAAACCAATATTACAAGGACTCTTAGAGGGACTTCTTTAAGATGGGAGGGGGGATTAAGGACAGGTGAAAGGGGAAAGGATTAAGAAGAACAAATTGGGTGTTATACAGTAGTCATGAGGATGTAGGGTACAGCATAAGGTATACAGTCAACAATATTGTAATAACTAGCTATGGTGGCAGATAGGTACTAGATCTATCAAGGTGACAGATGGGAATGGGGTTAGGGTCAGGGTGAAAAAGGTGAAGGCATTAAGAAATATAAATTGATAGTTAATACAGTATGGGGACTATAATCAATAATGTTGTAAAGATCATATAAGGTGCCAGACGGGCACTGGACTTATCAGGGGGATCACGTCATAGACTGTGTAGATGCCTGACCAATATGGTATACACCTGAAGCTGAGGGAGAGTAATATTGAATGTCAACTATAACTAAATATATAGGTATATATAGTCATGGGATGTAGAGTACATCATAGGGAAGATAGTCAATGGTATTGTAACAGCTGTATAAGATGTCAGAGGGGTAGTAGCTTGGGGGTGGGTTATCACTTTATGAGGGGTTTAAATGTCGAACTATTAGATTGCTTTGTACACTGAAACTAATAAAAAAAATTTTCATTTAAATAAATAAATAAATAAAATAAGACCAGCTAAACTTAATTAGCTAGGTTGAAGAAGATTTCTCTATTGAGAGCCATATATTTGTGTGTGGATCTCTGGGTTAAAAAAATATATTTCCTCTCAATATTTTTTTACATATTTTATTTAGATTTTAAGAGTAATACATGTCAATATTTTAAAATTTGGAAAATAACAAAAAGTACGATAATATTAAAATTACCCATAGCCCACTAACCAGAAATAACCACCACTAATAATAAATTTTTAATGTTTTTTTTCTTTTTGTTTATCTATATATTTAGAATTTGCTTGTTTGGTTTGCTGAATTTGGAACAAATGTATGTAAAGTTTCTATCTTGCTTTTTTCGCTCAATAGAAAATAAAATTAAAAAGTTAATCGCTAAATTTGAGGTCACATTGCTTTGAGTTTAATGACATAACTGGGGTTGTAACAGTGAAATGCTCGGCCTCTCTGACTCCATCTTTGTTTCCAGGCCTTCAGGCTAATAGCTTCTGCTTATTCTTGCAGGTAGACATGCTAATCATTAGAGGAATTCTGCCCAAGGCTTGAGAAGATAAGGGAAGTATGTATTATTTATCAAAGATTTGCAGGAACCTCCTAACCCGGATTCACATCAACGAGCACCATGTTCCTCGGACCCCTGCTGGCACCCAGAAGTCTGCAGTGGCCAGTCACCTCTTGCCCCTCCCATTTCCCTTCCCCTTGACATAAAAGAAGCCTGAACTCTGTACTTTCTTAGGATGGACTTGAGGTACTACTAGAGTTCCCATCTTCTCAGTTGGTGCTTTCTCAACCAATAAACCTTGCCTTACTCCAAACTCTGACATTTTAAGTTTTGGCCTCTCGAAGCATCAGGCACACAGACATTGGACTGGTAACAGGTTGGCCTGTATAGGTGGCCAGCCAGGATCTCTGCAAGATGCAAACCCACCCAGGTCATGGCTTCAGTGTGGTGCACCTGGTGGTGTTTATCTGCTCCAAATCTTGATGGAGATGATTGTGGGATTAGGGGTTGGCTGGACTTCAGGACATCAGTGGCCATTCCTGGAATCTTTTGGAGCTAGGAGAACACTGGGGCAGAACTCTCCACTTCCCTACTTCCCAAGAATGGATGTCTGTTGTTTCCCTACCTAGCCTATCCTCCTACACGCCCCACACCCCATAAAATAGGACTTTAGTGCACACCTATTAGAGAAGGGAAGCTGAAGAGGATGGGAGCCAATAGCAATATGTCTGAATTTGTGTTATCTCAGGATATGTTTTTGGCAAGCTTTACTGTATTTTTTTTTTGACATTACACATTCTTCAAAAACATTATTCATAATCACTCTACAATATTCTTTCTCATTGGGCACTTGTTCCTATTATAGATAACCTCATAAACATCCTTATACATGTTTTGTTTTCATTTCTGGCTATTTTCTTATGATACTTTCCTAAAAATTGAAGTTTGGGTGTTGAAGTAAACTGCTAAACTGTCCTCTAGAAATGCACACTCACAACAGCACTTGGTGAGCTTGCCTAAGTCACAAACCTTTGCTAAATGTGGGAATTAGAGTATAAAATATTTTTTAAAATTTCATCAGAGAAAAATATCTCGTTTTTATCTGCATTTTCATGATCAATGAGATTAAACTTTTTTTCAGCTGTTTATTAGCCATTTGGAATTCTCCTTTTATGAATTGTTCCTCATAAGTCTGGCCTATCTGCAGAAATAACACATGTCAAGAGTTTGTTCAGGGTGAGGAGACACTAGATTCAGATGTCACTTATTTAGATCCAATAGAGCGTACTTATTGAAAGGATACAGAAGTCAGTCAAGGCAGTCAGGTTTCAAGTAGTATTTTCCAAGATAATCAGAACATATTTCTAGATCCTGAAATCCTCCTTAGGGGTGCACAACTGCAGATGATAAAATCTAGGTGAATGAGGGTGAGTTAAGGCTAATGGTCTCTCTTGACACCCAGCCTTGTATACATAAGGCTAAAACAGTTCGTACATAACTGAACATGTACTGGAAGCCACCTCTACTGGTCTGGAGCACCTCTTCAGTCTTGGAGTGATACTGCACACAATATGATTAGAGGATATGGTTCCCCTGAGGCATGAACTTCGTCCTCTTAATCACTTTCATGCCCAACAAGGCAACACAGCCAGGTTTAAGTACATTTTTGAAGTTAGGATATTTACAATAGATGTGGTTTTCCACACATCTTTCGGTGTCAAGCTACCAAGCCTTTGAACCAGCTGAAAGACTCATCCTGTTTTGTTTTTATTTTATTGTGAGAGTTCTTTCTATACTAAGAAACATTTGCTCATTACAAATTTATTTGAATGAGGCTCTTGCATGGGTGCTTATAACTGACCGGAGTCAAGTTAAGGGTGAAGACCGCAGACAGTGCCAAGTGTAACAACCTACAAAGGACCCTACAGCATCACTAGAAGTAGAATGAGGAAGAAAGCGTTTTTTAAAAAATCCTCGTCTCCGGAGAATTCCATATGCGGTTTGAAGAAATGTTTGATACACACTTGGGGAAGTACTTGAATGAAGCAGTACCAAACCTGTTAACCTGTTTTGTTGGTGTTTGTTTTATGTTGCTGGCTAATTTGCTTAAGATAATAGAGGACATGTTGAATGGTGCTACCATCTCACCTTCTCTTAAATTTCTCAAACTCTCTTCTAAAAAAAGGTACAAATATTTTAAAATATTAGTTTAAAGGCACAACAATTACTCTTCCCAAGGTACCCAAATGTGTTTGTTACCTTTTAGTTATTCTCAGCACTTTTCTGTCCCACAGAAAAACTAACCCCACAACACTGGAGGGTTATAGCAACCTATACTCATGTCAGTAGCTCTGGACAGCAGCAATTCCCAAGGTGAGAGCACATGGCTGGGGGATATAAGACCCTTCTGAGGGGATGTCATTTTAAGGAGTCTCCTACAGTTCAGAATCACTAGTCATGACACTATAGCTTTGTTAATTAGCAATAAAGGATGTAGCATAAGTTGTGAAGCATTCATCAGTAAAAGGCCCACATATGACACAATGAGTAAACAAATAATTCAAAATAATTAGCGTTTATTCCCCGAATGTGTAGCTGCCATTGCAAATAAGGACGTTCAAAATATCACGCTTAATTTGTGATTATTTTTCCCCTTTAATTGCATCTTCCACCTGCTATTAACTTGAAACAAATTAAACCCCGAAGGTAGCATCCAAAAATAAGGTGACTAAGCAGATCGCACCTTTGGGCAAAAATTATACAACAACTTCCCCTGTCTTTAAAAAGGGTGAGTCATTCTTTTCCAGAAGTGATAGACTATTTTCTGTCTCAAGAACATGGCCCAGTAAGTGATGCCAAGTGTGTAACAGCCAACACCCTCCAGCATACTGGGCTGCATAAGCTACGTGAAATCCTGGTCTCCATGCCCGTCTGCCCAATATAATGCAAGCCACATATTTGAAGTGTTCAATTTTTTAGTAGCCACATAAAAAATAAACAGGTGAAATTACTTTTGGTAAACTATTCTATTCAACTCTATATATCAAATGATTATCATTTCAACGTGTAATCAATATTAAACAAGTATTGATGAGATAATTAACATTCTTCTTTGGTTCTCTATTAGTTATCTACTGCAGCATAATAAATTACTACAAACTTGGCAGCTTGCAACTTATTATCTTATCATTTCTTTGGGCCAGGAATGTAGGCATGCCTTAGTGGGTCCTCTGTTTCAGGGTCTCTCATGAGGCTGCAATCAAGGTGTCAAATACGGCTGTGTGTCATTTGAGGTTACACTGGGGAAGCATCCACTTCCAAGTTCATAAGGTTGTTGGCAAAATTCAGTTCTTTGTGTGCTCTCAGAATAAGGGGTTCACCTTGCTGCTGGCTGTCAGCTGGAATCTATTCTCAGTTTCTTGACACATGGATGTCTACATATTCCTCAAAGCCAGCAAAGGGGAGTTGGTAGAAAGAGTCTGCTAGCAAGATGGAAGTTATAGTCTATATAACGTCACTATGGAAGTGACATCCCGTTACCTTTGTCATATTCTATTGGTTAGAAGCAAGTCACAGGTCTCATATACATTCAAAGGGGAAGACAATCCATGAAGGTGTGAGGCAAAGATTGTCAGGAGCCATCTTAGAATCTGTCCACCACACTTTGAGACTCACTGAGTATTTTACACTTAGAATACATCTCAAGTCAGACCAGCCACATTTCGAGTGCTCAATAGCCACTAACTAGTAGTTCCCTATTGGACAGTGCTATTCTAGAACAACTAAACCCAGATATCTTGGAATTATAGGGTACCAAACACTGGTGTAAGCAATCATGTATTTGGAGAGAGAATTCAAGCTCAAAAGAATTGAAAGCAGGGGGAGGGGGATGGTAGATGAAGGTAAAGGGTATCAAATATGTGTGATGGAAAGAGAACTGACTCTGGTTGGTAAACACACAATGTGACATATAGATGATGTATTACAGAATTGTACACCTGAAATTTATGTAACTTTACTAACAATTGTCACCCCAATACACTTTAATTAAAAAAAAAAAGAATTGGAAGCATAAAGGTATAGAAGGTTAAAAACATGTTGTTGTTTTTAAAAGGTAAAGAACTTACTACTATCATTTAAAACATCATTTAAAATCTGGATCCTCAAAGCAAGTAGAGGCTGAAACGTAGGTTTTGTGTTTGTTTGTACAATTTTATACTTCACGCTTGCCCTGGCTTATTGGGCAAGTCCTATAGGCTGAGAGAGAGTTAAACAAAGGTAACTTACAGAAGGGTTAGGTGACCATAATATAAGAGGGCTCCCAGGAAGATATCTTGGTAAGTAATCTTATACTTTTCCCCTCAATTCCTAGCAGGACCACTTTAGCCAGTCAACACAAAGAATTGATCTTTTCCTTGCATGACATTTTACCAAAAAGAGAAGGCTCAGAGGACGGATGAAGATGGGGGTATTTTGCAAGCAATTCTCCAGTTTCTCACTTGACCGCTATGTGAGGGACCTCTGTGTAAAGAGGATCTGATCCCTGTTAAGTTAATTAAACAAGGAGGCTATTAAGACTAAGGTGGCTCTCATACCTTGGCAGCTTACATAAGCAAACCAAAACCTAAGCCTGCAAATACCTCAGGGTTATGAAATTGAAACCTAAGGACCACTAATTACAAACAGCCAACTAGGTTTTCCCACATAAGGCAAACACTGAAGCTATAGCCAATCAAATAATTTCCTTGTTTTGCTTCTGCCTCTGTTCTATAAAAGTCTTAACCATAGCTCCTGTTAATGGAGCTCTCCTAACAGCTTCCGGTTGGGAGTTGCCCAATTGAAACGGATACTTGCTCAAAAATAATCTTTAGAATTTTAATGTGTCTCAGTTTATCTTGTAACATCCTTGAGCATGAGCTGGCAGTCTGACGAGAAGCCTGCCGAGAAGCCTGCCGATGACTGTTTCTTTACTAAACCTGGGCCTCCTCCACGTAAGCCAATGGGATCACTTCAGCTCTTCCTGGCCACACAGCACCCAGTTCACACATTAATTATAGGTGCAAATGTGCACTTGTTTCTGTTCACATGATACGTTCATGCATCTGTTCTCATGCCTTCCCCTGTCACCTCTCTAAGGACCGCCCCAAACCTATCTTGACTTCTTGTTGGAATTTCCTGTCCCACCTCCCCACCTGCCTGCCTCCTTGATGTTTTTCTCTGAATATTCTCCTTTTGTCCTCAGCTCAACATAGCTAACAGAAAGTGTTGAATGTTACACACCCTGCCGTGGGCTAGTCAGCCTCAGCAGGGGCAGGAAGCATTCTACAGAGCAGAAGCTGAGGGGCATCAAGAGCAATGCAGTGACACTGCCCAAGTCAGGGCTGTTTCCACACAGTAGAAGCCCATGAATTTGAAAGAGTTGGTTTAATCTTCTCAATGTACATAATAATATATATAGGCATGAATTAACCAGCATTATTTTCTCCTACTGTATCCCAAAATCCCCCTTGGCTCTGGGATGGAAAATACTTCCTTTAGTGTGTCTTAGTGCAGCCTAGGTAACCCTTCCCCCATCTCACACCAAGGCTATAGGGTGTTTAAAAAAAACAAAATCCAACTGAGTACATTTAAAAGATCTTATTGGCTTAATTTAATCATTCATGAATTGGGCAATATCCCATTTAGCAAATAGAAAGGTGCTTGGAAGAGCTATACAAATGAAACTCGTTTATAGGCAGAAGGGGGCAGGAAACGGAAGTTTCTACCAAAAAGTGGATTGTTTCGGGCAAAGTCACCTATCTATGAGTGACGAAAGCGTCTATTGGGCAGATTACCTCACTAGTGTTGCCCAGGTGATTCCAGATTAACTGGAAAAAGTTTGCGTTCCTGGGAAAGGCTGAAACTGTAATTAGGTTAGCTGTTAAGCCTCGGTTTGGTGACGTGGCCTTTTAACACAAGTGACTTCATTTTGGGACTACTGTTTCTTTTTTTTAACAAGGGACATTCCAGTCCTGCCAAAATAGAATAAAGAAACTCCTTACTCATGGTTCCCCTGGTGACCATAACTGGTAGCATGAAAATCATCTCCTTAATCTTCACCAGTAACTCACAGTCAGATGAAATATAAGATTCATAAAATCTATATTGGAACCAGGGTAGGGAAATGATAGTGCCTAATTTGATTTTATGTGACAAGTAGGTAATGGGAAGGGTAGCAATGTTACTTATAAAAATATCCTCGCTCATGAAACTCTTGTAGTAGAAAGAGTAATATCATTTTTTAAATTTAATACAAAGAGTATCGTGATTGTTGACACCCTCATTCTCCCCCACTGATTCACCTCTTACCAAATAATTCTAAGAGGCTAAGATTTTATTTATCACCTAGATCTAAGGTATATTTGTAATAAACAAAATTCCAGACCCCAGGGTGTTATGGACTGAATGTATCTCCCAAAACATTCTTATTGTAGGGGAGGAAAAATATCATTCTAAGTTTTTGGCTAAGGCCCCTGTAACAAAAGACAGATTAACAAGAGAAAAACAAAAAGACTACCTTTTTAACATGTATACTTCATGTATACATGGGAGATACTTAGGGAAAAATCAGTAATTCTCAAAGAGGTAGCTTAGAATTCAGGTTTAAATATAATCTCAGTTAAATAAAAAAAAAACAAGGAAGGGTGCGTGGGGGTGGGGGGCAGATACGGTTAGGTACCTTCATAAGAAGAGTCTCCCGATTTCAAGTCAACCTTCCCTTCCTGGTACAGTAGAGTGAGGGAGCCACGTTTGCAAATGGAGGTTTTCTTTATAAATGTAAATTTTCCTTACAAAAGGCTAACTTCTACTCTGTTTTCCAGCTTCTCCTGTGTCTGCTCGCTCTTTCTCAAAATAATCCTTATCTCAAAGAGGCAATATCTTGGGGTGGCAAATCCTGCCATTCTTTACTACATTGAAACCTAATCCCAACGTGACAACATTTGGAGGTGAGGCCTTTGGGAAGTATTTAGGTGATTAAGGGTTAGTTTCCTTATAAGAAAGGCCCCACAAAGTTCCCTCACCCCTTCTGCCATGTGAGGACACAGTGAAGGGAAGGCTGTCTGTGACCCAGGGAGCAGGCCTCACCACACACTGAATCTGCTGGCGCCTTGATCTTGGGTTATCCAGCCTCCCAAACTGCAAGCAATAAATGTGTTGCTTGTAAGCCACACAGACTATTGTGTTGTGGTATAGAAGCCAGAATGGACTAAGACACAGCTATGGGCATATCCAGACCTGCCCTTAGACTCAGTTAGCGGGGCCTGACCTGTGCCTCTAGGATACATCCACCCTGTGACTAACAGTCCCCAGGGAAACGCTTCTCCACCTCCCTGGCTCCTTGTCCTCAAAACAAAAGGCACCTTAGTACAAACGTCAGGATGGTTGGTGGGTTGCGCCGCTGCCAAAGGCAGAGATGGACATTGCTTTGGGTTTGGGGAAGGATGTGAACGGCACAAACACTTAGGTAAGAGAAAAACAGAATGAATTAACTTGTCAATCCTTCTCCTGAGCCATCGTGAATGCTGTAGCTTCTTGTATGACAGATTATAATTTCTCAGGGGGCTGAATGTCCATTTTCTTGCTTCTAATCATGTTCTAACCTGTGGTTCTGGAGGTGCTCCTGTCTTAGGGTGATATTCAACACAATTGCCCAGGACTGCTGAGGAACAGCTTGTATTAGGTTGATGCAAAAGTGATTGCAGTTTAAAAGGTTAAAAATTGCAAAAACCGCAGTTACTTTTGCACCAACCTAATAATATTACATATAAATTTGCATACTCATGAATTTGCTGTAACAGTTATGAAGCGTGATACCAATTCTTTACACTGGAAACAAGATGGACATTGAACACGAGAATTTATATTGCTTTGTTTTTACTAAACTATTCAATAGTAGTTAACTAAATTTTCAAAAAATCAATTTAAAATGTCAGTTTTATTTAAAGAATTGTTATTAAAATGTTGGTATTTGTTGATAATTTGTTGTTTATTTTTTAATTTTAGTAGAGTTTTTTTTTTAGAGAATCTTTTTTTTTTTAACTTTTATTTATTTTAAGTGTGTTTTTCCAGGATCCATCAGCTCCAAGTCAAGTAGTTATTTCAATCTAGTTGTGGAGAGTGCAGTTCACACTGGCCCATGTGGGGATCAAACCGGCAACCTTGTTGTTAAAGAACACCACGCTCTAACTAACTGAGCTAACCGGCTGCCCCTTTAGTAGATATTTTTGAATATTTTAAAAGAAAAATAACCTTGAAATATACATATTAAATAATTTTAATTTTTCTATTATTTGTATTTATTTTAATATACATTTTAATGAAAACCTATTCAAATAATACTTGAGTACAATTATCTTTTCTTTTTTTAATCCTTTGGGTCATTGCTAAAAGTCTTGATGATAACATAATTAGCAATTTTACTGAAGTGACAGAAAAATCGATTTATAGAAACATTTATGAATTATGTGTCTTTTTTTATGTCTCACCCAAAAATCAGTAGCCCATCAACAGAACACTCACACATATGCAATAATGATTAGATTTAGTCATATTTCACCAACTTCCTGTCATATAAACACCCATGCTTTAAACATGTTTTATTTTTTGTCATTATGAAGGTATATTTATCAATGTAGGGGGGATAAAGCAGGTTTCATTTAACAGTTGTTAGCTTGATTTATAGCTTTTAAATATTTAGACGCTTGGAATGTGCCTCCATTTGTATGCTCCCCCTGCATGTTATTGCCCTAGAATGAAAGAGGCGCCTGTTATCAATCCATCAGAACTAAGAGCAATATCTGCTTGGCACAGTTACTCACAACTGGAATCCCTGCAGCCATTCAGAAATAAGAGATGCCCTTTTGAAAATGAAGCTATTCCTGAAAACTGTCCGTTTATAATGCTGTCTTACCATAGGACAGTAATGGAAAGACCAGAGACATCCTGTGTAAAGTTATAGACAGAAAGGTCATGTCTCACAAAGGAAAGAGAAAAACTCAGCAGGAGAAAGAAAGCAGATAAATTGAAGTAGACATTTTTAACTGTTGTTGAAAGAACCATATCAATGAGCCCATAATAGATAGGAGAGTGAGATTTTGTCAGACTTAATAGCCAGCGAAATGAGAAGAGAAATCGGTCCCTGCTAGAGACTTAGAAACACACTGATGAAGAGCAAGTAAGAAGCAGCAACTTAGGAAGAGAAGAGAGGAGCAAACAGTGCACAAGAAAAAGGACAGGAGATCGAGATTTGCGGAGAACCAGCCATTCGCCCGGCCCAGTGCCAAGCACATCACGTACCTCGATGCCTTCAAACGCATGACGGCACATCAGAATTGTTAATAGGATTTAATATATTAAAGCTGTATGAAGACACTACTTAAAATAACCCCTAATGCCTATAAGGCAGAATTCAAATTTGTTAGTAAGGTACTGTACCACCGGCCTGTCTCGCCTCCCCGTCCTCTAGCATATTGCTCTTCTCACTGTCCCCAGCATAGCAACCATCTGATACCGCTGTACCTTTGCACATACTATTCATGTGGCTGGGGGTGCCTTAGTCCACTGGCAAACTCCTACCCATCCCTCAAGCATCAGTTCCAATGTCACCTTTTCTGTAACGTCTTATCAAATTCTGCCAGGCCCAGCAAGTTTCTCCTCATGCTGCTTCCACAAAGCTCTCCATTTCCTTATACATCTTAAAATACATCGTGTTGCATTACAATGATCTGTGCTGGTGTCTTGGTAGCTCCTCCATTCAGGAGCTCCTCCTGGGCAATGCAGTTTTCCAGCACCTACACTATGCCTGGAACATAGTAGGTATATAATAAATGCACATAGACTGAAAGAATAATCGAGTGAATGAATGAACGTACACAGGCACTATTTACTGAACAATGACTTGTAAACCCCAGACATGTAAGCAACCAGCTGACTACCTCAGGGTACAACTGTGTTACCTTCATTTTAATTCATTCTGCTGGATGAGACCTTTTCTTGGCAATATCTCTGAGACATAGGAAACATTGAAATGGATGATTCAGATGACATGGCATGTGTCAACATATAACATGACTGCAACAGATCACTTGAGAGTTGGGCATTCAATTAAATGTTCTGCAGTGATAGAACTATTCCATATTTGCACTTTCTGATGCAGCCAGCCACATGCAGCGACTGAGCACTTGAAATGTGGTAAGTGCAAATGAGGAACTGAAATTTTTAACTTTAATTGATCTAAGGTAACCACATGTGACTAATAGCTACCATACTGGACAGCACAGCTTTTGACAATCATTAGCCCAAACATAGTAGGGAAGTTCTACCTCATTATAATTTTTCTGTACAAAAAACCCAAAAATTCAGCCACCGACACACATCATTTTAAGAACTTCCTTAACCTTCTCTCTGTTTCTCATTTTATTCACCTGTAAACCTAGCAAGAAGGACTAGATGACAAAAGAAGAACGATGGCTCAAAGATCCCCGAATGTATACCTTTGGACTCAGTTGTCTTCTTGCCACAGTGAACCCTCTGCAGGGACAGCTGAAGGGAGCGCCCCATTACCACATCCCAAAGTGGGAGGGCAGACAAACACTTATGCACCCATGTGGATTTCAGGGATTTCCTCCAGAGAATTACAGATGGTAGGTTCATTTCAACCCAAGTGTTAGGGGACCACGCTGAAAACACCTAAGGCCCCAGGGGAAATCCTATGTTCTACATCTTAAAGGAGAATGGGAAAAGGTCTCACTAGTAGTCAAAGCAATATATCCTCAGGCCCTTTCAATTCTTCAGGTGAGAGCTATCCGGGGTAGCTTCCTGCATTGAGGATAAATCACTCAGCTGCTTTCCCTGAGGTCTTTTGCGCCCAGAGAGAATGAGGCTTGGAAAGCCAGGTGGGCTTATAATCAAGTTTATTAAGCCTACTTATCCAATTTTCATCTATGAAAAAAGCACTTTGCAATTCCTAAACTTCAAGGAGAAAAAATGCTAAATCCCCTTCCTAGGTTCTTGAGACAACTGGGCTCATGTGTGCGTAACACCTTGGAAATCCTATCCAGTCCCTTTTTCTTAAAAGGGTAAGAGAAAGCAGAGAGGGAAAGGAAGGAAGGGAAAGAAAGAGGGGAAAAGAGAAAAAAAAACAGAGACAGAAAGAGGAGAAGGGGAGGGAGAGGAGAAGAAAGAAAAGGGGGACAGTTGCTGCCCCTAGGCCAGTGTTTCTCGAGTGTGCACCTATATCACCTGGAGGGCTTATAAACCATATTGCTGTGCCCTACTCAAGAATTTCTGACTTGGTAGGTCTGAAACAGGACCCTAGGTTGTGCATTTCTAAGTCTCCAAGTGATGCTAATGCAGATAAGGAACCTAGTATCACACATTGAGGACCACTGCTCAAAGTCATTGCTTCCGCCTTCATCTACTTTTCTTACAGTTCCTTACAGGTTTGAGTCAGTTCCTCAAAGTGAAAAAATGTGTAAGTATGTGCACTTACAGAGAGGTGGCTTAGTTGTGTGTTTCCCCACTGTCCTCCCTCAGGCGGTCACAATGCATGGTGGCTGCGACCAGTAACATGGGCCAGAGGGAATGGCTGGAAGATCTTTCAGTTGATTCCAGTCACCTGGCCAGCACCTTGGCTGGAGAGTACACTGGCCAAGAGCACACCTGCACACAGAGGGACAGCTTTTTCTTCAGAGTATCAGAGCCCCCCAACGGCCACTCAGGTAAATAGCATCATTTCCTATCAAGAAGAAGAAAATCTATAAATACATAAGGGCTTTTGACAAAGGCCTGCCTTGGTCATTTACAGAGAAAAGTTAATATTTTCACAGAGAGGCCATAGATAAGGATGCCTAAATTATCCAGTTCATGGAAGGGTGTTAGTATCTAACCCGCCTGTCAGCAAAGATTCAGAGCTCATCTTTTCTTTATTTTTTTTAAGCTAACATTTATATATTACATACCACATTCCATGCACTGTTCTAAGTACTTTACATATATTAACTCATTTAATCCTCACCATCCTCTAAGATAAATGTATTGTCATCCCTATTTTACAGTTAAAGAAACTGAAGCATAGAGGTTAAATAACATACTGCTAGTGAGTAGTAGAACCAAGATTCGAACCCAGGATATCTGGCTTCAGAATCCATGCTCATGACCATTCTTAGAACTTTGGTGTTTTCTGTTCATCCATTTACTCTTTTGTCTTGAGAAAGATTACTGAGAAGAATGGGGTACTTGTGTGGATGGGCCAGCATATACATTTCCCAAGAGGAAAGTATAGTTGAGAAACAGCCTCAAGATATCAGTTGCTTGATACCAAAACCTGGTAAGGATAACACAAAAAAAGAAAACTACAGACCAATATCTCTGATGAATTCCGATGCAAAAATACTAAACAAAACTCTAGCAAATCGAATACAACAACGCATTAAAAAGATTATTCATCACGACCAAGTGGGGTTCATCCCAGGGGCACAAGGATGGTTCAACATACACAAATCCATCAATGTGATACATCACATAAACAAAATAAAAGACAAAAATCATATGATTATATCAATTGATACAGAAAAAGCGTTTGACAAGATACAACATCCATTTATGATTAAAGCACTTAATAAAATAGGTATAGAAGGAAAATACCTTAACATAATAAATGTCATATATAACAAACCCTCAGCTAAGAGCATAATTAACGGTGAAAAACTGAAGCCCTTTGCTCTACATTCAGGAACACAACAGGGCTGACCCCTATCACCTCTGCTTTTCAACATAGTATTGGAAGTCCTTGCCAGAGCAATCAGGTAAGAGAAAGAAATAAAAGGCATCCAAATTGGGAATGAAGAAGTTAAATTGTCACTCTTTGCAGATGACATGATGCTATATATAGAAAACCCTAAAGACTCCACCAAAAAGCTATTAGAAACAATAAACAAATACAGTAAAGTTGCCGGCTACAAAATCAACATACAAAAGTCCATTGCATTCCTATATACTAACAATGAAATCTAAGAAAAAGAAAAAAAAAAATTCCTTTTGCAATTGCAGCAAAAAGAATAAAATACCTAAGAATAAACTTAACCAAGGATGTGAAAGACCTATATGCTGCAAACTGTAAGACATTTTTAAAATAAATTGAAAAAGATACAAAGAAATGGAAAGACATTCCATGTTCATGGATTGGAAGAATCATCATAGTTAAAATGGCCATATTACCCAAAGCAATATACAGATTTAATGCAATCCCCATCAAAATCCCAATGTCATTTTTTAAAAAAATAGAACAAAAAATCATCAGATTTGTATGGGACTACAAAAGACCCCAAATAGCCAAAGCAATCCTAAGAAAAAAGAACAATACTGGAGGTATCACACTCCCTGACTTTGGCTTGTACTACAGGGCTACAATAATCAAAAAGCATGGCATTGGCAAAAAAACAGACACGTAGACCAATGGAATAGAATTGAGAACCCAGAAATAAAACCACACAAATATGGATAGATAATTTTTGACAAAGAAGCAAAAAACATACAATGGAGAAAAGACAGCCTCTTCAATAAATGGTGCTGGCAGAATTGGATAGCCACATGCAAAAAAATGAAACTGGACTGCTATCTGTCACCATGTAGCAAAATTAATTCAAAATGGATCAAAGACTTAATCATAAGACCTGAAACAATAAACTGCATAGAAGAAAACATAGGTACTAAACTTACGGACCTTGGGTTCAAAGAGCATTTTATGAATTAGACTCCAAAGGCAAGGGAAGTAAAAGCTAAAATAAATGAATGGGACTATATCAAACTTAAAAGCTTCTCACAGCAAAAGAAACCATCAACCAAATAAAGAGGCAACCAACTGAATGGGAGAAGATTTTTGCAAACAGTGCCTCTGATAAGGGGCTAATATCCAAAATATACAAGGAACTCATACAACTTAACAACAAAAAAACGAACAACCCAAATGAAAAATGGGCAGAGGACCTGAATAGACATTTCTCCAAAGAGGACATACAATGGCAAATAGACATAGGAAAAAATGCTCAACATCACTAATCATCAGAGAAATGCAAATAAAAACCACAATGAGATATCACCTCACCCTACTCAGAATGGCTATCATCAACAAGACAAATAGTAATAAGTGTTGGAGTGGCTGTGGATAAAACAGAACCCTCATACACTGTTGGTGGGAATGCAGATTGGTGCAGGCTCTATGGAAGGCAGTGTGGAGGTTCCTCAAAAAATTACGAATATAATTACTGTATGACCCAGCAATCCCTCTCCTGGGTATCTACCCAAAAAATCTGAAAACATTTATCCATAATGATAAGTGTGCTCCAATGTTCATTGCAGCTTTGTTTACAGTGGCCAAGACATGGAAACAACCAAACTGTCCTTCAATAGATGATTGGGTAAAGAAGTTGTGGTATATATACACAATGGAATACTATTCGACGGTAAGAAAAGATTAAATAGGACCATTTGTGACAACATGGATGGATCTTGAAATTATAATGCTAAACGAAATAAGTCAGACAGAAAAAGTAGAGAACCATATGATATCACTGATATGTGGTATATATAAACCAAAAACAACAAAAGAAGACAAACAAATGAGAAACAAAAACTCACAGACACAGACAATAGTTCAGTGGTTACCAGAGGGTAAGGGAGGAGGTGGGTGGTAGATGAGGGTAAGGGGGATCAAATATATGGTGATGGAAGGAGAACTGACTCTGGGTGGTGAACACTCAATGGGATTTATAGATGATGCATTACAGAATTGTACACCTGAAATCTATGTAACTTTACTAACAATGTCACCCCAATAAACTTAAAAAAAAAAAAAAAGGTATCAGTTGCTGGGTGAAAATAGCCTCAAGGGAAAGTGAACTGGAAGATCTCAATGGACCCCGACACCCAGCCTCATGTCCCCAGCTCCTCTCTAACTGGACAGGAAGATTTGTGTTGACCAGTCAGCCGGTGCTGAAGACCTGGCCAACATTTTAACTTGGCTCTTAACTGAGTTTTTTTCTAAGAAGCACTTATCCTGCCACTGGTGTGTACAAAACACTATGTAGATACTAGATCAGGGGTGTCCAAACTTTTTTCAACGTTTTTCACTGAGGGCCATATGCGGTAAAATACATAAACAGCCCGGCCACTCACTCCAGGTGAAGTACGTATTGCCTCACCTGGTTTATTTCAGTAAACTAAATATAATTTTGGAATTTGCTGTGGGCCAATAAAAAATGGAACGCGGGCCACAGTTGGCCCGCGGCCCGCCGTTTGGACACCCCTGTACTAGATAGTTGGGTAGGAAAAAGAGAATAAAACATGGTTTTCTCCCAGAGGGAGAGGGTAGAGAGGTAAACACTGTAATACACAGTATAATACAGTTACAATACACAGTTTATCTTACTAACAATTTAGTCTGCAGGATGAGATTTGTGCGGTGATTTTCTACTTTGACAATATCCTTGATGGAGACATGAGAAATAGGTCTTATTTATTTGTACCAGTCACTGTAATAAGCATGTCACACAGGTAGGGTTGCCAGATTAAATAGAAACCACTTAAATTTGAATGCACATGTCCATTGCAATATGTGGACATACTTATATTAAAAAAGGATTTGTTCATCTAAAGTGCAAATTTAACTGGGCATTCTGTATTTTTATTTGCTAAATCTTGCAGCCCAGAACACAGATTGTCTTTCATCCTCACAATAATTCTTTGAGATATGCATTATTATTGTCTCCGTTTTACTGATCCAGAAACTGAGACATAGTCAGCATGTCCAAAGTCATACATCTGTTACCGCACCCTTAGAAACCAAGTTCTTAGGCTGCTTTGTTTCCACCAATAGCCAACATTGCGCATTTTATGTTGAAAACTACCATCACCTGTCTCGTTGAATCTCATTTTCTGAACTTGTTCTCAAATTATTAGAGCATACCCAACTCAAAGACCAATATGCAAAGCTCTAAGTATTAATTTTCAGAGTTAAAAGAGATTTAATTATTATATAAACAAAGGATAGTACTAGCACTTACTCTTTATGCCAAAAATCAGATCTGTAATTTCTAAAAATGCATGTTTTATTGTAATACACACAAAGGGAATACACAGAAAGAACAGATGCTGGAACCCCAAGATGCCAGAGGACAAGAGAGCTGCTTTAGGGGACAGGTGGCATTCAGGGCATCTATATGTTTTCACACTGGAACATCTGAGATTATTCAAACAGCAAAAGTCTTGGGTCCTCATATGGCAATTAAAACTGCCTGACAGTGAGTAGTGAGTTTAACTTGGTTCTGTGGGATATTGATTCATTCTGCATTATCCCCTCCCCAAGTCAGTCATTTTTCTCCAGCTGTGTAAAAGGAAACAAAGCCCATTTAATAGTGTGCCAAGCACTTGAAACACCACCCATCTTCCCCTTTAGACTCAAAGCAAAAAGGCTTATTTCCTGATTGGACTTACAGGCTTCTCAAAAGGTGAACATTAAGTTAGTTAGTGGCCTTGAATTTTAGGGTTTACCAACATAGGATACAATTACCTATGGTGGCTCTTTAATTTTCTCCAACTTTTTTCCTTTTGCAGAAAAGGGATTTTCCATGACCATGCCATAGGATTTGTTTCTATTCAAGCTCTAAATATACAGGGTTGAGCCATAGAATTACTGCTTTTGTAGGTTAAAAATAGTCAAATATCAGGAATCTCATGTTTCAAACTAATATAAATACACATGATGTATCTGCCATTTCTAACAACGTGGATGAAATTGGAGGACATTATACTAAGTGAAATAAATCAGACAGAGAAAGAAAAAAAAAGCATGATCTCATTTATATGTGCACTCTAAAAAAGTCAAATACATAGAAACAGAAACTAGATCATTGGTTACCTGGGGTGGGGAGGTGGGGCAATGGGGAGATGTTAGTCAAAGAGTAAAAGTTAAAAAGTTGCAGTTATGTGGAATGAATAGGTGTAGAGATCTAAGATATGGCATGATGACTACAGTTAATAATACTGTACTGAATGCTAGAAACTTACTGGGAGAGTAGATTTCAGGTGCTCTCATTACACACATAAAAATAGTAACTATGGGAGAAGATGATATGTTAACTAGTTTTATATACATAATTCATTATGTATATAAAGTCATCATGTTGTACACCTTAAATACATGCAATTTTTAATAAAAATAAGTTTTAAATTTAAAAAATACACAGGATATATAAATCAATGCTATCTTACTTTATTCTTTCTGGTCATTATAACAACAACAATTAAAAATCTCTCAAAGTTCCTAGTTACCTGTACAGTAGTCACCCAAAGATAGCTTTTGGAAATTGTGGGATAGCGGAATATGAATGGTGGCAAGGGGAGTGTTCATGGAAAATTAGAACAAATTACAGATTTAGAACTTGAACATAATTACACAAAACATGAAAAGCTGCCCTTGGGAATATTCCAAACCACATGGTTAAAAGAACTGAGGATACTTCTTAGCCAAAGAACTTTTCCTTTTCCTTTTACTAGTTAAGATATAATTTTTGGTTTGTTCTTCAGGCTAGGGTAGAGAACGAAAAAAAAACAACACATTTATTTTTTTTAAATGCCATTTCCCCCAAAATAATCCTTGATACTTAAGTATATATTTCAGGGCTGAGACTGTTTCTCTTCATTGTTTCGTGTTTTGGGTCACTTGTTTCTTCCTTACTTATTGGCATTGTCTTACCATCCCTATTGGCTCTAAGATTCTTATAACAGGGAACATTATTAGGTTTGTACAACTTTGAGGGAATGAGTCGTATCTTAAATATGCAATATATTCACTTTGCATTATGGGTAGAAGGAAGGAAGTGAACAGTATCTTCTACAGGTTTTTCATATACTAAGGTGATTGCCATAGTGACCTATATTTAATAAGTGCTCAATAAATTTAACTTACTTGCCATAAATCAATCTATATCAGTAATCCCAACTGTGGTATGAAGAATGGTATTGAAAATACCATGTTACCCTGCAAATAAGACCAGGTCTTATGTTAATTTTTGCTCCAAAAGATGCATTAGGGCTTATGTTCAGGGGATGTCATCCTGAAAAATCACGCTAGGGTAGGGTTTATTTTCCGGTTATGTCTTACTTTCCGGGAAACACGGTAGTTATGGAATGCAGTTAAAACAGTCCTTAGAGGGAAATATATACTCTTAAATGCTTACACTAGAAAATGAGAGGCTAAAAGTTGTCAAGCTAAGCATCTAGCTAAAGAAATTAGAAAAAAAGACAACAAAATAAACCTAAAGAAAGTAAAAGGAAGGAAATTATAAAGAAAAAATAAATAAATTAACTAAAAAAACAAAGATATACCCAAAAGAATTCTTTAAAAGCCAAAAGTTGGGTATTTAAAAACACCATTAAAAATGGCAACCTCTGGAAGACAGGTCAAGAAAAAGAAAAAAAAGAAGGATGTAAACAAATACATTAGAAATTGAAAAGATAAGAAAATATCAGAAATAATTTTATGTCATTGAATTGGTAAACACACACAATGAAATAGTTCATGGAAATTTTAACTTAAAATTAATTAAAAAAGAAATAGAAATTTGGGATAGTCTTACATTATTTTTTAAAAATAATTGAATCAGTAGATAAAAATCTTCATGCACACACACACACACACACACACACACACACACACACACACTCGCAGACATATAGTCTTCCAGACTTTAAAGAAACAAGGTTATTGCAATTTTATACAAATTCTTCCAGAGTATGAAAAAAAGGCAAAATTCCCTTATCCACTCAATGAGGCTGATATAATCGAGATTCTAAAGCTATATAAGAAGAGTATAAGAAAGGAAAGACAAGAGGCTAATCTTGCTCATAAACATAGAAACAAAAATTCCAAAGTATTAGCAAACAAAATTCATAAGAGTGGACCAAAAAACACAATCTAACTATGTAGTCTGCAAGAAACCCACTTTAAATATAAATTTCATAAGGGAATTTTTAAAAAATGAGCAAGTTGGGTTTATACAAGAATGGTTTACTATTAGAAAATCTATATAAACACTTTATCACCTTAGCATATTAAAGGAGAAAAAAATCATATGATCTCAATACATGCAGAAAAGGTCTTTGATAAAGTTTAAAATTAATTAATGGTTAAAATCTATAAAATATTATATAACAAAATAGGTATAGAAGGGTGCTTCTTAACCAGAAAAAAAGCATATGCCAAAAACCTTTAGCAAATATCACTTTTAATGGTTAAAAAACAATAGAAGTAATAGAAGCATTCCTTTTAGAATCAGGAAAGATGATACTACCACTGCGTTTGTTCAACCTTGTACCAGAACACCTAACCAACAGAGCGAGACAAGAAAAATATTGAAGAAGTATGAAATTAGAAAGGAAGAAACAAAACTGTTAATACACATAGGTAATATGATTGTTCACAAAGTCCCAAACAGTATGCAGAGAAACAAAAGCCATCATGTAATAAATGAGAGCAGAGTAAGGTGGCTGAATAAGAGTTCAATATGCCAAATTCAATCTCATTGTTATACACCGGCAAGAAGCAGTTAGAAAATACAACTTTGTAAAGACAGATCTCTATTACTGATCTGTATAGTAATAGAGATGAGAATAGAGGTTATCATTAGGGGTTGTTCACAGGGAAGGAGCATGACAGAGCCTTCTGGTGTGTTGGAAATGCTCTGTATGGTGATTGTAGGGATTGTACATAGGTACAAAGTCACTGGGCTTACACTTAAGATTTGTGTACTTCACTATATGAATTATACATCAATAAAAGTTTTCAAAACATAAGTAAATTATTCGACTTGAAATGGCAACAAAAATATATGGTACCTAGGAATGTATCTAATAAAAGTCATACAAAATCTTTATATTGAAAATTATAAATTACTGAAAAACATGAAAGAAGCTCTAAATAAAAGAAGAGAGATGTCATGTCCATTTTATCAGAAACCTAATAATATAAAGATATGGATTCTTTCTAAATTAATTCAAACTGAGGAATTCAAATAAAGAAATGATGTAATAAAGGGAGGATCGTCCAACCAAATATCAGAACTTATCATAAAGCTGTTATATTAAAATTATGTAGGATTGGTATAGGGACAAATGGAATATATCGGACAACTCAGCAACACATTTATGAATACTTTACATATGAAAGAGCTATCATTCAGAATACTGATGAATAAATATCTATTCAAAAAAAGGCTGAGATAACTAGTGATTCTTATGAAAAACAAGATAAAATTGAATCTTCGCCTCACACCATATGTAAAAAAACAGTTGCAAATGGAATAAAGATTTAAATATGAAATATGAAACTCTAGAACTATCGAAAGAAATTATAAGAGGATACCTTCATGACTTCGAGGTTCAGAAGGATTTTTTAAACAAAACCCAAAATGTGTTAACCATTAATAAGATTGATAGATTTGTTAGAGTATGCCACTTGGGCAAAAGGATGATTTTGAGCTAAAGGCAATTGAGACACAGCAGATACAGGAAAAACTCTCTACCCTCACCTTTTCTACCTAAAGACAGGGTATCAATTTCCCCTTGCAAAGGCGTTCCCCCTCCTCTTTCCCCATACCAGGAAGAAGAAACCCATCAGAGATACTCATCACCCCACAGACTGCACAAGCTTGAGTCTGCATGACAAACTTTACTTAAATAACCCTTATATTCCATTGGTTTCCCCCATATATTTGCCTTCTCACAACTTACCACTCCTAGAAGCCCAAATCTCTTTTCCTTTGTCTTGTCACTTCTCAACAATTTATTACCCTTTGTTAAGATGGTATGTAAGCCCCAGATTCTAAACATCCCTTTGAATTACTCATCATTGAGTTCTCCCACGTGTATGCATGTTGCATGCATAAATAAATTCTGTTTTTTTTTCCCTCCAGTTAACCTGTCTTTTGTCAGTTTAATTTGCAGGGCCCCAAGTACTGAACCTCAGAGGGTAAAATAAAAAGTGTTTGGGTTTTTTTCCTCGCCTACAGCTACCTTAAAAATAAGAAGTTTTGTTTATCAAAAGACACCATAAAGAAAGGTAAAAAGACAGCCACGAACTGGGAGAAGATATTTGCAACATCATAATCCACATAGATTTGTAACACAGAATATGGAATGAATTCCTACAAATTAATTTTTTTAAAAAGAGAAACTGCATGTTTTCATTTCCTATGGCTGCTATAATAAATTACCACAAATTGGGGCTTAAAACAACAGTTTATCCTCTTCCACTTCAGAAGGCCAGATCACTTCTGAAATCAAGGTATCAGCAGAGTTGTTTCCTTCTTGAGACTCTAAGGGAGAATCTGTTCCATGCCTTCCTCCTAGCTCCTGGCAATTGTCAGCAATCTTTGATATTCCTTGGATTATAGCTGTCACTCCAATCTCTGCCTCCATCATCACATGACCTTCTTTCCTGTGTGCATTCTCTATGTGTCTATATCCAAATTGCCCTCTTGTTTTCTTATAAAAACAACAATTATTGGATTCAGGGCCCACCCGTATGCAGTATAACCTCATCTTAACTTGATTACATCTTGGGAGACCCTATTTCTGAAGGTCACACAGGGACTGGGGGTGAGGACTTGAACATATCTTTTGAAGGGACACAATTCATCCCACTATATAATCCAATAAAAATTGGGAGAAATGGGCAAAACAAATGAAGAGAAAACAAAAACTGCTAATCAACAAATAAAAAAGATATTCAACGTTAAAGCACAATGAGATACCATTCGACGCCCACTAGATTTTTAAAAATAAAGAAGTATGACAATGTAAGCCGTACTTGTTAGCAAGGATATGAACCAATGGAAAGTCTCACACACTGCTTGGTCAGATAATATTTGGTATAATCATTTTGGAAAATAATTTAGCTTATCATAGAAAACTGGACATACGCATTCTCAAAATTCCACTCCTAAATTGATACCTTATCAAAAATTCTGGCACATGTATGCTAGGCTATATATAAAAGACTATTCATGGCTACATTTTTTCATTATAGCAAAAACAAAATTTTAAAAAACCTAGAAATAAGTCATAGTCCATGAACAGAACAAAAAATAAATTATGATATATTCATGCTATGAAATGTTATAAGCAGAAAAATGGATGAACTACAGCTGCCAGCAACAAATAGATGAATATTAGAAACCTAATGGATGAAAACACAAGTCATAAAGATATAGCATGTTGATGACATGTAGTCATACGTGTGACATATAGTCATCATATGTATGACATAGTGTGATACTATTTATGTAATTTTTAAGAACAGAGCTCATCAATATATTGTTTAGGGAAACTCATACATGTGATTTTCTTTTTTTAATGATTTTTTAAGAAAGCAAGGGAATCAAATCCATATGAGAAGCACGGGTACTAGAGTCACGGCACTGCGCAGCTTCCTGGGTGCAGTTCATGTGAAAGATGCTGCAGCTGAGGATGCAGGTTCCTCGAGTTGTGCCTGCCCGTTCATGGTGGTCCTGGTGTTGACCTTCAGGGGAAAGTCAAATGAACGGAAAAGACAGCTACATGAAAAAGTGGGCAGAGGATATAAACAGGAAAATTAAAGAAGACAAAATCTAAATATAAAAAGATATTCAATCTCACTACCAATCAGGGAAAGTTTACAAATTAAAACAAGGTACCATTTTTCATCCATGAGATTGGCAATATTTAAAAATCTGATAACATGAACTATTCAGGAGAATGGGGGAAAATACGACTGCCATGAGCTTGTACAAGTATAAATTAGTATAATATAATTAGGCCATTTTTAGTAAGATTGAAGAAAAACATACTTGTGAAACCAAGGGTCCATATTTAAATCCTAGCTCTAGAAATCATTGCCTCCTTGCCCCCCACTATCACCACCACCAAAAACCCAGCCTTTCTCCTGATAATTAGCAACCCCTGAGGTGCAGAAGACAGTAGCCCAGACCTGACTAATGGTCACAAGGTCTGGCCCTCTGACAGGCTAAAGATAACATCTTGACCTAAATTATGTTTCAGCTCCTGAGCCCTAAGGTAGATGACCCCTTGGCTACCCCCCCCCCCTCAACCGGACAGAGCAACACCGGAAAAGACCTCAGAACTGTCCTTAAGACCTGAAGAAATGATTTTTTTACCCTTACCTTACCTCCAATTGATCAACTCAGCACAACCACACACACACACTTAACCCAAGGTGTCTTGTGATTTTTTTTGCCCTATATAATCTGTAACCTATACATCATTGGGGAGTCAGGATTTTTGTTTGTTTGTTTGTTTGTTTGTTTGGTGCGTGTGTGTGTGCCTGTGTGTGTGTTTAGCACATAGGCTGTCCATCTCTGAATTAGCCATTTCAATATATTAAACTTTTTTCTTCTCTCTATATTGCAAATTCCTACTCATGTGTTTCTTTGGGTCAGTGTGGGCAGGCAGGCAGAATCAAGGAATAAATGTTGGGGTTTCAATAACACTTGCTCTAGGACCCAGAGATTCCTATTCTAAGTAAACACCCTAGAGAAACTTTTACACAGTGATACCTCCGTAAGTGCTCATTCCTATAATGCTTGAAAGAACCTAATTGTTCTTTAGGCAGGAAACAAACTGGGAATAATTGATATGTGAATAGTGTGAAAGAGCTAAGACGTATGTATAAATATGGAATGAATCTCAAAAATAAAGCAGAGTGAAAAAGTATCATTACTTCTATTAAATTTTAAAAATTAAAAACTATCTCATGTATCTTAGGTATATCTAATATAACGAACTTATTACATGTTTGTGTTGTTTGTGGACTGGCAGGAATGATTTGAAAGAGTGAGAAAAATTCAGGAAAGGGGAGAATCTAAAGAGTAAGCTCCTTGAGGTGAAAGGACCTGGTGTTCAGAATGGAGAAATGGGGCTTTTTAATGGATTGCTCTTAAAATATCTTCGGTAATTAGCTAATCTTGAGGTTTTGGATAAAATGAGGCAGTAGATGGGAACTTTCTTCTCCAGGTAAGTTTCCTCCACTTAAACAAACAAACAAAAAAAAATAGATAAGTAGCAAATAAATTGTAAGAAAAAATATATAAGAAAATAAAACCCAGCCAATAACAAGGCTCAGAGTATCAAAAGTGAGGCTGTTCCTCCTTCATTGAAAAATAATTTTAAACTTATCTACAAGCCCCAACCGAAAGCATTGATTTACTCATCTCTTTATGCATGATCAAGTGTTTGAGCTAAATTAAAAGCTGGAGCCCAGATTTTTATGCTCAACTCCCAGCTCAGTTCTATGTTCTGTGGTCTGAAACTGAGCAGCCCTGTTGACTGAAATGGGCATTTAGTCCTCTAGGTGGTCTAAACCCAGGAAAACTACAAGCCCCATAATGGACTATAGCAGGGGCTCCTGTCCAATGTGAAAAAGGAACGGGAGGTTCTGTGAAAATAATTAGAAATCATAAATATGTGCATAATGATGAATAAAGAAATAAAACTACACTCAAGCTGCCAAATTATTAAAATCAAGTAGATTGAGGAATGAGGAAACAATTCTATTCTTGTTTTAACTAGACAGGGAATTTAAACTTTTGAACTTTCCAGTTTTGCATCAATGCCTGGATATACATCAAACTTCCAGATAACCCTCAGATTACCCCCTGAAGGACTAAGGAAAGAATGTTCATGTATCCAGACCACCTGCCATCCAATATCCAGACCACAGGTCATCTGGAAAATTACCATGTCAGACCAATCCAGGGGCTAAGAATGCAGGACTTAGTCTTCTCAAGGATGCACTTTTTACTATAAGAACCCTCTGTTTTCTTTCTTCTTTGGAACACTCTGGGTATTGCCTAGTTGTATTTCCAGTTTGCAAACCCTAAGACCCTCGAGTAAATCTTTATCATTTATAATATTTCCCACCAAAGCCATTGATTCATTTATGCTTAGTCAACAGTACACACATACTCACTTACTTGTTAATCTCACAGCACTTTTTAAAAATATTAATTAGTATTTTAAAGTAAAAAACTCACTTGATTCATTTAACGAAACATTTATTTTTTAAAGGCCAGTGACCAAGTTGATTTTATACAATCCAATATCAATATCACTATAATTTTTATCTTCCATAATCACGCATGATTATATGGCAATTTTGTCAATTTATAATAATACTGATTAATCCCTATTCCTGGAAGATTTAACAATATATCTGTAATATTTTACAAACAACTGAAACTAGTAAATGCAACTGTGTATCACCTGTATACAATGCCAACAGTATAAACTAAATTGATATAATCAAGTTGTATTACTTCAGCACTTGAAAAGATTTGTAACTGCTTTTTCTTATTGCACAAATGTCATCAAGTAGCCACTGTGTGAAGCAGTGAGGAAGCAGTGAAATTAAAGAGTGTAGGACAGGAAATGGAAGTGAGGTCGCTCTGAAAACAAGAAAAAAAATGAGTTTCTAATGTAACGGAGCATTTATCCCCATGAAGATGAACGTGAACATATACAAAACTTCACTAAACAGGTTGTCCCTTGGAAGTTCTTCCTCTAATTTCTGGTTCATCTTTTTACATGGTTTGTTTTCTGCCTTCTAACACCTACTGCCTGACCCATAACATGGACAAGTATGACTCAATTTATCTTTTTTTTTTCCAGTTGATCTTTTAATTGCTTTATTCTTGAAAAGATGTTCTGAATTTCCCTTACATTGTCAGTAAATGCTGGCGGGTGTGCACACTTTTTTGGAGACAACGTCTATGTTCAAACAAAGATGTTCAAAAAGTTCGGTGGCCCCACAGAATACAAGGCCCACCGTATTAGCATAAGCTTTCTTCAACCACGTGGAATCACGCTGCGCTGGCTTCCGCGCCCCGCTCAGAACCGGGTGCGTCCTCTGGGCGGCTCTCCCCGCGAGCAGTTCTCCTCCGTGAGTCCTCCTAGGCTCGGCTTCCAGCAGGGGTCGCTGCGCCGCCGCCACCGCTCCTGTGCGCCCCGCCTGGTCCCCTCTGCCGCACCGGCGACGGAAGGGGCGGGGCATGAGCCGGGCGGGGCCTGGAGGCCGGAGGTCAGCGCGGCTCAGAGGAGGGAGGGGGGAGGAGCGGCCTTGACGTACAGGTAACTGCGCCGCGCCCCCAGCGGGTGCCCCCTTGTCTATTGCTACACCATGAGCGCTTGTGTCATAGGGGCGCGGCGAGCGCTTCCGCCCGCCCGCGCTTCTTGCCAGGTCTCCGCGCACGTCTCCCGCATCCTGTCCCGGCCGGGCCAGCCTCGGGACGGCCCTTGGACGCTGCGGCAATAGGGGCCGTGGGGACCCGGAGGGCAGAGGCTGGGCCCGGCACCTACTGCTGGCTCCAGACGCAGACCCGGAGCTCCAGGACGCAGGTGTCCAATTTCCCATGACCTTGAGGACCCGGGGAGGTGCGCACCCCGCGGGAGCGGGAAGGGAGCGAGGGGAATCCGACCCCGTCTCAGCAGTTAGTCGCCCCGCTGAGGTCACCCGGAGAAGGGAGGGTTTTTAGTTGCAATAGACCTACAAGTGGTTAGACCAGGTTGTCCTTACGCAGTAGTGACAGACGCAGGGACGTGGACCGATTTGCGCAGGTCAAGGATAGCGTTGCCTCTTACAGCCTTGAGTTAGTTCACAGGTTTTATATCTCTCCTGAACATCTTACCCGAAACCGCCGTCGGGCTTCCTACCACGATCATCCCCAGCTCACGTCCACATTGTCGCCAAGAAAATCTCTTAAAATGCACTCCTATGGGGTCAGTTCCCTACTTAAGATCTATCTATGGCTCCCCTGCTCTCTGAGTTAAGTCCAGACTCGCTATGCAAGGCCCTTGGAGATCCAGCCTCTTGCCGTCAGTCCAGCCCCATCGTTTTTCTTTTCCAGGTTCATTCTAATGCTACAATTCTGATCTACTTTCACTCCACAATAATTAAGCACTTACCGTGTGCCACGCACTATTCTGGGCACTTAGGATACAGCAAAGGAAAACAATACAGGTGAAGGTCCCTACCCTTGTGGAGTTTGTGTTCTAGTAGGTGGGACAGGTGAAAAACAAAAACACTAGTAAATTATAGAATATGATAGCAGGTAATGAGTAGGGGAAGGAAGGAGAGCAGAGGAAGGGGAGGTTGGGAGAACCAGATGCCTATTAGGTAGAGTTGGAATGAGTAGACCTCACTGAAGTGAAGATGAGTTATCCATGCAGATATTGGGGGTAAGAGGGCTCTAGGTGCAGCTCGAGCAAATGTGCCTGGTGGGTATGAGGAGCATCAGGGAGGCCAGTTTGGCTGGAGCTGAGTGAGCAAGGGTGAAAGAGGCAGGAGATGAGGTCAGAGAGGACATGGGGGGCCAGGTCACAGAGAGCCTGTAGGCCACCGTAGGGATTTTGCTTTTCTCTTTGCTTTTGTAGGCTTTTGAGGAAAGGATTGACATGGTGTAAATTACTTCTTAAAAGAACCACTCTGCCCACCTATGGAGAACAGACTGTGGCAGTGATAGGATGGTGGCCTGAATCTGTGGTAGCAGTGGCAGTGGTGGGATGCTGGACATGTTTTGAAGATAAGCCAATGTGATTTCCTGACAATGCATATGGGTATGAGGGAAAGGGCAGAGTCAAGAATGACTGGAAGCTTTTGTTCTCAGCAACTAGAAGGGTGGAGTTACCATTAACTGAGGTGCAGAAGGCTGCAGATAAAGCAGATTTTGGTCTGGAGATAGATCAGGAGTTTGTTTTTGGACCAATTTTTGAGGTTCCTGTTACGCACTCAAATGGAGATATTGAATATGCAGTTGGATATTGTGTCAGGGGTCCCCAAAGCCACCTCCAGGTTCATTGATTCACTAGGAAGACTCAACCAGACTCAGCTGTGGTTCACTGCTATGATTTAATACAGCAAGAGGATAGAAAGCACAATCAGCAAGAGAGAAGGTGCATGGGACAAAGTCTTGAAACCAGAAGCAGTCTTCCAAACCAAGAGTCCTTTCCCAGTGGAGTCACACAGGACATGCTTAATTCCTCCATCAACAAATTATGACAACATATGTGAAATGTCTATCAGGAAAGCTCATTAGCAACTCAGGGCCCAGAGTTTTTACTGGGACTTGGTCATACATGCACCCTCTACTGAGGACGTACTGAAATTCCAGCCTCCTGGAAGGAAAGCAGCTATTCAGCATAAATCAAACTGTACCAACAGTTTAGGCACAGTGAACAACTCCTGTCCATTTTGGGAATGTTGAGAACCCTCCTGAAATTCAAGTTCCTAGACATTACCCAAGGGCCACCTTGCAAGCTGACCTTTCTAAGGATAGCAGTCTCAGGCCTACTATATTAACTCTTTTGTGCACAGATATACAAGTCTGGAATTTGGAAGGTCTGGAATGGGGATATAGATTAAGAAGTAGTTGGTATATGGGTGGTATTTAAAGCCATAAAAATGTCTGTTGTGTTGATGTGCCATTTGTCAAAACTGAGCTGGATGAAGTGGATGAGCTGGATGAGCTAGATTGAGCTGGATGAAGTGAATGTAGAAGAGAAGGGGACCAGAGACTGAGCCCTTGTGTCCTCCAACATTAACATGTCAGGGAGAAGAGAAGGAAGCGGCAGAGGAGTCTTGAGAAGCAGCAGCGAGTCAGGTAGGAGGTAAACCAAGAGTGAGGTGTCCTGGAAGCCAAGTGGAAAAGAGGGGAGTGATAACTTGTTTCCAATGCTGCTGAGAAGTCAAATCAGATGACCTTTTGGATTTAGAAAATGAGAGGCATTGAAGAGAGTATAGACAACCCTTATGAGGAGTTTTGTGGTAAAGAGGAGCAAGAAAGAGGTACTGGCTGGGGGTTTCGTGGAGTTAAGAGAAGGTTGGTTGGTTGGTTGGTTTTCGAATGAGAAGTAACAGCGTACTGATGAGAATGGTCCATTAGAAAGCAAAAAAATGACTGTTGTAACTTGTGTCCCCAAAGGTCGGTTTCAGGCTACCTTTGCCGTGAGAACTCTCCTCAGGCATCCCTGCCCTGGGATCCAGTCTGTGCAGGGTCCTGCCTCTGGACCGCAGCTTTCATTACATTCTCCCACATTCCACTTACATGGCAGCTCCGTGAGGGCAAGGACTGTGTTTTATACCTAGGCCTCGCTGGCCACGTGGCATGTGCAGGCAAACGAGTGAATGTGGAGGTGGATGGAATAGTAGGTAGAAGGCTCATTTCATTTCTTGAAAGTGAATCTGCAAGTATTCACTGGTTTTATATGTGCTGAGCAGATTAGGGGTGGGAGTGAGGAAAGGGGCACAGTTCCTGCCCTGCCACTACCCTTTAGAGTTTGGGACATAAGAATAGTACAAAAGACACAGCACTGGTGCAGCATGAGTTTGGAAAAGTGCATGGGGAGTAAGCAGGGGAGGTGGAGGAAGACAGTGGATCTTATATGGAGCCTGGAAGAGGGGAAGCCATTCTAAAGGGACAGAAGCTTTTTTTTTTCAGTAGTAGAATCCATTTTTGCAAATGAAACATATTCACGAATACCACTACTCTGCTTGAAGAGGGGTTGGGGCCTGCTTTGCCCTCTCCTCTGGCACGTCCACTCCTCTGACCAGTTTCACAGCTCTGAGGCAGAACCTGGGTTCTTCGACCCTACCCGGGGCCCTGGCTATCTATTGCCAACATCTACAAATGCTCATCTCCAGCAAAAATGAGGTTAATGTGCTTTCTCAATATTACATTCATAAATTTTATGTAAATTTCCAGCATGTACCAGTGTTTGCCTGCTGGAGAGGAGAGCAGATCAGAAATAGAGGGAGCGAGTAGCTAATACGTATATACAGAGGTCATACTTGGCTTGACATTTTGGTTATGTTTATTGTATTTACATGTGAGTGTGATTTTAAACAGTCATTTTGTGTTAGTAAATTTCCTAGTGCAGGCAAATACAACTATTTGTGATGTATACAGAGAGCACCATCATATCCAGGCATTCCTCACAGGAGACCACAGGTAAAAAGGCAGGACTTTGGGGGTGGACGTGGGGGGGTGTGGGAGTCCGGGGACTGACAGAGATAGGACTGACCCCACCCCCCGAAGGATGTTTCCTCTTAGGATTTCTTCTAAGTGGGTGTGACGCTTCCTCACTCTCCTCTACTCCTGAAATTCTCCACTCTCTCTGATATTATAGTCAGTGAAGGTTAGCTTTTGTTTCAAAGAAAAGGAGAAAATAAATGTCATGGTGTAGTAGAAAGAGCCATGCACTTGGAGTCAGAAGAATGGTGGGCAGTTCTGCATGGTGGTAAAGAGCTTTGACTTAGGAGTCAGGGAACCTGGGTTTGAATCCACTTAGTATCTATGTGACCCTGTAACTGAGATGGGCTTGTTGAAAGGAATAAATGAGTTACTATGAGTAGAGCAGTGCCTGACCCATAGTAATCAATGAGGGTTAAGAAGCCAGCATTGGAATCCTGGCTGTACCACTTACTAGCTGTAAGATTTAGCAACTTGTTAAACTGCTCAAGTCTCATTTGTGCTTATCCATAAAATAAGGGACCTGCACAGTTATCCCTGAGAGGCTGCCCTTGTCATCTTTGCAGACACGTAGCTCTGGAGAGTACTGTTAAGTGGGGCGGAACATGCAGCCAGGCCCTAAGGTCCAAGGCATACACATGGCCTTTGGTGTTATACCTGATAGGAAAAAGTGTCGCTGAAGTCACTTAGACCGGTGTTTTTTTTTTTGTGATCCATAGTAAATACATTTTACATGATGATCCTGTGTGTGTGTGTGTGTGTGTGTGTGTGTGTGTGTGTGTAACTGTAACAAAATTTACTACATGTGGTATGGTACACTGTCATGTTTTCTATACCCTTCAATTTTAGTTTTTAAAAAGTGAAAAATTTTAATAATGGCTCATGACCCACAGTTTGAAAAACACTGACCTAAAGATAGGCAAATCATCATTATTAAAGTCAGCCTTCATCTTCTCCATTACATGAGCGTCTTATAAACCATTCTGGTCTAGGCCTAACAGCAGGCGGTCTTGGCCCATAACTTAGACATTACCTGGATGCATTTTAGTGAGTCTAGAACTAAGGCCCAGCACAGAATTCCTCAGGCTGATGACAGCTCTGGCCACTTAGGGTTAACCTTCCTGCATCCTTTGGGTGGGTGGGAAGGTATGAGAGGCTCTGCTTGTGAGTGAATTACTTTTCTTAAAATTTTACACTGTGAAGAATATATGCCAAAAATGTTAACAGTAGTTAGTTATCACTGAGTGGATTACGGGTGGTTTGAATTTTCTTTGTGGTTTTTGGTTTTTTTTTCAAATTTTATACCATGAAAATATTTTTCATATATAAACATTGAAATCTCCTTTCTCTTAAAAATTATATTACTAAAAAAATCCTTACATGACAAAATAAAGGATAAAAAAAATCTTTATTTGGCAAAATAAAAAGTAGTTCATCATTAGGTAACTTTCTAAAAGTTTTTTGATTGTAGTGATCCATGGGAACTACTCAAACTAGTTCCTCCATTTATCCCTGCTTATATAAAATTTAAGTTGTTTGTATGACTGATTATTACTTGTTCTGTATTGTATTAGAATATGTGTACAAATAATATCAATATTTCTCTTTAAGGTGCTTAAAGTAGTTTCTAGTCAGTATGTTAGAGTACTCCATGGATTGCATAGCATTTAAAAATAGTTTCAAATTATAGTGGTGTTGAAAAACAGCCCTTAAATTGAGCCTGCTTTATTTCTCATGTAAGACTCACTTTGCGTTCCCAAGAGCAATGAGATAATAAAGTTGAGCCTGTGTAGTCTGCCTCATTCATGCCAACAAAAATAAGGCCCAAAATGTTAACAAATGTAACTTGGAAGTAGCTAGCTATGTGCTATTGAGTGGGCTTACAGGTAATTGCTGTTGTCAGCTTTATGATGAATGGAAAGTAGGAAGGAAAACTCATACGAATCATTACCAAATCAGTCTGCCATGGCACAAAGGAAACCCTTCTCACATTACTAAATCATGGTCTTAAAACCATCTTGATGTACTTGGGAAGGTCTGCCACCATCCTAATAAAATGGTTTCTGCTGCCTTTGAGGTATGTGGGAATCGATGGTTCTCTGGCATGTCAGGGCCTTAGTGCCTCAGGAAACAGTTACCTAGTTTGTGGGTCTCTAGGCCTCTCTCTTCCTTCTCTGCTAGCCACCCAAATCCTCTGTTAAACAGTGGCAAGAAGATGCACAAGCAGGTAAAATGCAGATCTGTCCAATCTGTTTATTCCTGGCTCCGATTTGCTGGGGTTGGAGGTTGAAATAAAGTTTCAAGATTCACTCTGCATTTTATGAAGTCATGATCTGTGCCCTTCCTTGGCAAACTGTATGGGTGTAACAAGTGTCAGTAAATAGTCTTCCTCTCTATGAGATTTTTTTTTTAAACCAAATCATCTAGAACTATTGTTAATATTTTTCAGTAGCAATCATTACCCAAGTTAACTTGGTGTTTGAAAGTATAGCACCAGTGTTCTCACATATTAGTATCTAGTTCCACTGTCATGAGCACCCTATGAGGTAAGCACCCTGTGAGGTAAGCACGTTCATCACAGCCTGAAGATCCGTCATGGCACAGGGCATGGCCCTCAGTACATGCAGACCAACGCGGCCTATTGCAGGGGAGCTTAAGTACGGTACCAGATAGGAAGTGTTCACGGTGTGTGTGGTTTCTGTTGTCAGAATACCAGAACACTGCATGTGTGAAATAAACGGAATGATTGTATTTCAGGTTATATGCGCCATGGCGATGACCAGTATCCGATTGCCCTCCAGTGCTTTAAGAAAGGACGCCTGGATTGGCCTCTGGGGAGTGCTGCGAGGGACACCTTCACACAAGCTCTGTGCTTCTTGGAATCGGTGCCTGTATTTTTCTAGTACCAAATTCAATGCATCAGGTTATAAAACACTTTTCCATAACGTTTTCTCACTGAGACTCCCAGGGCTTTTAATATCTCCAGAATATATTTTCCCCTTTTCCATAAGACTCAAAAGTAATATAAGTTCTAAAAAATCCACTAAAAAGACTCTTCAAAAAGTCGATGATGCAGAGGACTCTGATGAAGAGAGAGAGGACAGGGCGATGGGAGAGCAGGAGGAGGAGCTGGAGGACGACCCCACTGCGGTCAGGGACTACAAAGATCTGGAAAAGGTGGTGCAGTCTTTCCGGTATGACATCATCCTGAAGACCGGCCTCGATGTGGGAAGAAAGTAAGTAGGACGTATGTTTTATTACAGAATCGCTTGTCTGCTTGTGGGTTATTGTAACGCAGCATTACCAGTCACACGGCCCATATCACGGTGAAGAGTAACCGTTGATATGAAAGGGGCTTATGGGAAACCTCTTTCAATTATTTCATTCTATCGACAAGAAAAATGACTCCCAAAGAAGTCAAGTGACTGCCTGCAAGTCCCACGTGCCATATTTCCTTGATTCTAGAACTCAAAGTAAGACTGTAAGATGAACCATTGATTTAGTAACAGTTTTGAGGCGAAAAGGAATCACCATGTTAGATGTGTGTAGCAAATATAAAATGCACCTGGGTTTCACAGATACCACAGCATGAAAAGATCCCTCTTAGAACCAACGGAAGCAGTGTAACGTGGCGGCTCTGCAGCCAGACTCCTGCGGTTTCGATCCTGGTTCTATGTATGACCTTGGGCAAGTTACTTAAATTCTCTGTGTTTCATTTCCTTATCTGTCAAATGGGGATAATAGAAGATAGTTGGTAGGATTAAATGAGTATTTCTCTATACATTTAAAGCATTTATAGCAGTGCCTGGCACATAGTGGGTACTCAATATGTTAGGGATGATAATGAGAATACCAGTATGTGTGTTCATACATAGTACCTAGGGATATTAAGTGTAACTTTCAAGGTTTCTTTAATATTTTCCTTCTCTCTCTACTAGACTAATTGTATAAGACTAGTGACTTGTTCATTCATTTTTGGGGCACTCATGTGCATACTGCGTGCAATGTAAGAATTATGATATGAATGATAAATTCAGAAAGATTTCCTTGTGTAACTTGTATGACCTAATTTAATGACCCAATTTAGTGGCATAGTTTAATTTTTTAATCTGTGACGCTTAAGGACTCATAAAGGTGCCTCTGAGCCCACAGGCACCCTGATGGGGATTTGTGAGTCTTCTCCCTCGCCCAGAGTGGTGGCTGCTGCTGCTGTTACTAAGCAGAACCCCAGGTGTCAATCACCAGGAGTCAGAGCGGTGAAGGGAAAGGGCACTGATTTTTGTCTGCATCCTCCCCTGGTCCCGTTGCCCCAGTGACTAAATTCAGAGTTTGGCAGCTGCTGGATTGGAGTTCCCCCAACCTCAGCGCAGACTAGTAGAGGATTATTTAAAGGCCTCCCCATATGTGTGGTGCCTGGTTTTCCTGTCAGAGCACAGAACAGGTATGTGAGGGGGAGGGAGTGCTCACTTGTCTATGTGAAGCGCAGGAGCTACCACCTTGCAGGGGCTGCTGCACAGGGAGTGAGGTGGAGAAGCCCAGGCCCTGTCCCTGCTGACCTGACCCCTCAGGGAAGCCCCGCTAGAGCACTCATCACCTGCCCGATAGTAGTGGCACATCTGGGCAGCAGGTCAGCACCTCTTCAGAAGTGCTGAAGCCCTTTGGTCTCCGTTTTAGATCCATGTGGGAGCAGTTGACTTCCACTTTCCCAGCACCCAGAATGGAGATTTTGTGGGAGGCCAGTCACTGTCAGAGTAAGCATTCATGGCAGGCGTTTGTCTCAAACTTGTATAATTGTTTTGAATATATTTCTATTTTAAAGCACCTTGACTTTTTTTTTTTTTTTTTAAAGCAAAGTGGAAGATGCATTCTACAAAGGTGAACTCAGGCTGAACGGGGAAAAATTATGGAAGAAAAGCAGAACGGTGAGATGTTAAGACCGCCAGATATTGTCTGTTGCTCTGCCAGTACTCAATGCCACCCCCAATTTCCACTCGGGCTCCTTCCTCGGGGCGTCCTTGTGTCTGTCTTACCCTCTCTGAGATCTCCCTAGGGCCTGGTCATGCTAGTGAGACTCACCAGCTGACTTCAGTCACACAGGCCACTTGCTCTTCTGCAGCCATAATGACTTTGAGATGAAGCTTCCTCTTTTTCTTTAAAATGTTAAGACAAGCCACCAGAAGAACTAGAAGGTATATCTACTAATGAAACTTCCAAGTCATTCATGTTAGCCCCATGAAATCATAATAATCAGGCTGAAAAGAAACATTTGATCCCTGTAGAGATTTCTTTGGCCTGCTGTTACCTGAGCAGATGTGGAATCTCTCCAGCTCAGAAGTATACCCCTCCCCCCAGCACCTGCTGGATACACTGCTGTGTGTACAAGGCAGCTATCAAGAAGGTTTCATGTTTTCTGACAGCTTCATAGCAATACTACTGTTAAGTCACTTACATGTGTTAAAAAAAATGTATTTCCAGTATCCAGTGTAGTTACAATAAATCATATATATATATATATATATATATATTCTGTTAAATATATGTATTTTTGTAAAAATAAATTACATAAATACATCTAGAATTAAAATAATATTTTTAGTATTTTTAAGTGGAGCATTATGGATAGTTTCTTCATGCTTTTTATTTTCTGAACTTTTTACAAGTATGTATCACTTTCTTAACTGGAAAAAACAATAATGATAGTAAAAGTTAACAAAACAATAAAAAATTGTATGACACAGACCCTTTGAAAGGTGTGGAAGACACAGACATACGAGGCATTGGCAGATATAATCTCTTAGTCAGTGTCCAGGAAACAAATGTTCCAGGGAAATTAGACACACTTTTGGAGGTTGTATTTATCTTAGCTTCTCTCATTTCAAAACACCCCTGGGATTGGAGCACCTGAGCTGTATCCCGTTGCCCTGCGACCTGGGAGGATGTGAGCCATCGGCCATGGGCCCGGGTGCGCCCTGAGGCTTTCTTCAAAGCCCTCTCTCCCAGGAGCAGACAGGTTCTTGTGGCTCAGTGGACAGGAGGGGAACTCCCCAGAGCTGTGTCAGCCACGAAGTCCCCTGATGGCACCTGACCTGGCAGGTTCAGTCAGCGAGTGTCAGTCATTGCTCAGTGAGCAGCAGGACATCTGGCACTCACTCCATACGCGGCTGGAGAGCCCTCCCTTGTCCCTTCATTGCGTCTCCTGGTTATAGCGCAGCCCCCTCCTGCCAGCCACAGTCTTCCCCAGGCAAGACCTGCTCGTGCTGCGTGATGCCTCTGTGCGGGGCCTCATTTACAAACACCACCGTCTGTTTTTCCCTCTGCTTTGAGGTATTGTTAACTACAGCCTAATTGCTGCTGCTTCATTCTGCCTTGGGTTGTCTCGGCTGCCTTCCAGATTTCTCCTGAGGGTCAGCAAAGGAAGGGGCCAGTATTACCACTTGGCTGCCTTGTTACTAGGAGGCCTGGTAGCCATAGTAACTGCAGCTACGGGGAGATTTGAAATGTAGATATTTGGAACAGCCCCTAATCCCCGCCAGTTTTGCTTTGTGTCTGCGGTGCCCTCTCCCACATTAGGAAGGACAGGGCCTTGCAGGGATAAAGAACACCTCCCCTTCCACGGCCTGCCTCTGCAGGGCAGGCCTGTGCCTGGCTATCCGCCCTGAAGGGTCAGGAGCTTGTCTGATGCTGCAGCTCTAACACTGGCTCCCTGCAGCTGAGCAAAGCTTTTCTGGGAGCTGCAAACCGGTGGGGTAACCGGTTTATAGGTGCTGTAGGTGCTGGGTAACTGTTTACTCAGCAAGTGTGTGGAGCCCAGGTTCGGGGACTGAAGCTGCCTAATCTCACCTCTCCCTGGGACTGGCTGGGTCAAGGAGAAACCTTCTTCCCTGTTCTCTGCCCTAGCAGTAAGCCACCAAAGGGATGCTCTCTTCAAGTACACGCACTATATGTCTGTGGAAGGATACACAAGAAAGGTTGCCTTTTCTCTGTATATCCTTTTGTACCTTTTAAATTGTGTATCATGTGCATATATTATTAAAAGTGAATTTTAATGCAACAAAACTATGGCAAAAAACATAAAGCAGAGTTCCCAAACCTTATATTTTTGGACATTGATTTTAAAATGTCCACACAGTTGGAGCCGCGTGGTCATTTTTTTTTTTTAATTGAACCCAGCAGAATTACTGGAGGACAGAGCCGCCAGATGAACCTGGGTCAGTCCATCCTTCACCCCCAGGGGGAGAAGCAGTCATCATGCCTGGCTGTGTCATGAGCCTTTCTGCTTCGCAGCCCAAAGGGGAGAAAGTTACTGGCTTAAAACCAGCCCCTGTGTGAGTTTTATATCCAGCTACTCTGGGCTGCCTGGACTGACCAGTGTGGCACTGTGGCAAGCAGGTGTGCAGGCCCATGTTGGGGACTGAGAATTGGGCCTGCAGAGGCCTTGCGTGGGTGGGAGGACAGATACGGGCCTGCCGTGGTGAGGTACAGATATTCCGACAGCGTGGCGTTATTACTGCCTCAGAGCACTCACTGGAAAATAAGGTAAAAGCATTTGGCACCATGCGCCTTAAACAGAAGCTCTCCAGTAGGCTTTTAAGTGCTTACGTGTGCCCACGTGGGGTCCGTGGCCCACACATGCGGTTCCCCCTTCCCCCTGGAGGAATGGTGAGCAGGATGAGATGGCCACTGGTCATCCTTGGCTTGTGTTCTAGTAGAAGCATGTGACATCTGGGCGGGTGTCGCCCCTTCCTGACTTGCTGGGTGGATCGCCTGGGACCCTGAATTGCCAAGACCGGGTATCAGTCATGGGCTGTCAGCCTCCTAGCAGCAGTGACATGACTGCCCCAGGGCATACCCTGTACTAGCTCTGCCCAAAGCTCCCATCTGGGGAAGAAGGGGCTTCACCTCAGCCCTGGGAACTCCCTGAGTCAGAATCCCACTCGGCCCTCTTTTCTGTGATATTTCCATCTTTGTGAGTTGAGTTCTGTCTCTCTCTCTCTCTCTCTCTTTTAATTTAAATATAGTTGGTATATAATATATTAGTTATATTAGTTTCAGGTGTACAATATAGTGATGCTATACCTTACAGTATGATCACCCCACTAATTCTAACAATTATCCATCACGGTGCAAATTTATCACAATATGTATTGAGTATATTCCCCTTCCCCTTTTTCACTCATCCTCCCACCCTGCCCCTTTGGCACCCATCCATTTGGTCTCTGTTTCCTGCTTTTTCTTCTTGATGATGTGGCAGCTCGGGCCAGCCAGGGCTAGAAAAGCAGTTTCTTTACTTCCATTTCTCTAAGAGGTACAGCTGACCACTGTTCCACGGTGACTAATTTCCAACCAACTGCCTTGTGCCCAATTATGGGTTGAAATCGATGAAAGTGTTACACTGGAAGTTGTCGTCTCAGTGAATGTAATTACTGTGCACCTGTTCTCTACGATTGTGCCCCACTTTCTTTGTCCTTAGCCACTGTTACCAAAATAAATGCCTCCGCACAGGTGTTTCCTTAAATCATCCACTAGGGGTATTTGAGCCCCACCACACAGGGACTGTGCACAAGCTGCAGGTTGTCGAGGTGTGAAGGAAGGACACTGGTTGGTACTGAGCTGCATGTGTTTGAGGCACGTCCGAGTGAGGCCCTAGGGACACGTGACTTACAGAGAAGTCGGGACCTTTTCTCACCTGCCCCCTGCGTGACGATCACCTGGTAAAAACTGAAAGCGGGGATGTTTGCATTGAGTTTCCCAAGATGTAATGAGGGCTCCATTTTCTTTCAATTTTCAGGTGAAAGTAGGAGATACATTGGATCTTCTGATTGGAGAAGATAAAGAAGCAGAAACAGAGACAGTGATGCGGATTCTGCTGAAAAAGGTGTTTGAAGAGAAGACTGAAAGTGAAAAATACAGAGTGGTGCTACGACGGTGGAAAAAGTTAAAATTGCCTAAAAAGAGTATACTTAAATAAATGGATTGCTTTTTAGTGATAGATCTGCATTCTAGGGGTGGGGGAAGGAGCTACCTTAAAAAGCAGATATTTTCATTAAAATAAAGTTCTACTGTTTGGAATCTGCTGAGCCATTTTGTGGAAATCAGGGTCCATATGTTGGAGACACTACCAGTGGCCTGGATTTCCCTCCTGGGATTGACTGAGACATGTGCTGAATGAACTAAGCCTAGAACGGGTTTTAACGATTAGCCTACTGTCTCCCACGTTAATTACAGAAGGCAGTGTAAAATGGACTTCTTGTTACCATGTTTCCGCGAAAATAAGACCTACCCTGAAAGCAAGCCCCAGTTAAAATCGTCAGACAGGCGGATGCATTTAGTACGGTATGACGATGTTCCAGAGAAGATGACATGACTGTATTTGAATAAATGTAGATTGTTGTACATGAAAAAATAAGACATCCCCTGAAAATATGCCCTAATGCGTCTTTTGGAGCAAACATTAATATAAGACCCAGTCTTATTTTCAGGGAAACACGGTAGTGTTTTTATCTGTTTTATCCCTGTCATCCATCTTCCTTGGGTTCAGGCTTCTTAAGGCAAAACTAAGCAAAGTCAAGGTCACACTTCATAGCCTTAAGGGAGAAGCATTCGGAGACCATTTCCCCACTGGCCTTTCTGAACTACCAAATTGTTGGCCTTAGTTCTCTTCAGTTTGTCTTCAAAAGTCTGTGTAAACTTCCAACTAATTCCAAACTAGTTAAGGCCCATTTAAAATTGATTGTTTAGGGCAGGTGTTGATAAACTAAGGCAGCTAGAGATCTTTTGTATGACACTCAAGAATGGTTTTTACATTTTTAAAATGTTTAGAAAAAAGAAAGGAATATATTACAGAGACCTATGTGGCCCACAAAGCCTAAAGTATTTACTCTCTGGCTCTTTACAAAAAAATGTGATGACCCCCTTGACAAAAAAAATGTTGGCCCTTTACAAAAAAATGTTATTAGTTTAGGGTAATAAGCTGAGGTTTTAATTTTCAGGTGAAAAAATATATACAGATTTTATCAATGAAGAGAATAAATCAGAGACCAACTCTTTTAATTCTCAAAGTGTTAAAAAAAAGGTCAAAGCCTAAAAAAATATAGTAGTAGTAGAAGAGACACACAAATATATATCGTCTAAGAAAAGGGCATCTGCATATATAAACTAATTTGTAGATTCCTAGGAGCTATTTCCTAGCACTGGAAGGGTCAGCTCAAATAGGAGGAGACATTAGGTTGTGTCATGTCAAAAAGACTGGCTGTGTCTGGGGCCTTTTATTTGCCATTCAGGAATTCTTGAGAATTCAGGTTAACTGACAGTGAAGGGAAACTTCTGTAGCCTAAAGCAGTAGGATGTTTGGACCCATGAGTCTGGAAATCTTACCAGATCAGATTTCAAAAAACGCAGGAAAATCAATTTTTATTTGACAGCTTTAAGCTGTCAGGAAGAAATATACTGTGCACTGTAACGGAATTTTTCTATTTTTCCACTTACTAATCGGGTGGTTCTCAAACGGGGTCATCGGTAAATAATGTATTTAATTTCAGCATAAGTTAGTTATGACTTTTAATTTAGGAGATTATATTGATTTCCATATTTTTCCTCATTTCCCTCACTTCCTGTCCCTTTGTCAGTCTCGGTCTGTCTCCCTCTCTTCAGAAAGTAACAGAAGTTTTGGATGGTAGGAAACAGCTTGATCTCGTGTTATGCCAGGGGTCCTGGTTTTTAGGCTCAGTCTTGCCATTAGCAAGTTGCATTACCTTGGTGATAGTTTGACCTTAACCTCTGAGCTTCAGCATCCTCATTGGTCAGATGGGAATCGGGATACTAACTGCCCTATCTTGTCATGTCTTTGAAAGTTAAAATGTGCTGTATGAGGCAAGATGAACTGACGGTAGCTAGAGAGCCGGAAGGGCTATTTGGAAGGCGATTTGAAACTATTAGTAATTAATACCTAACTCAGCTGCTTGACAGGGTTTGACCCATTAGAGATGTCTCACACTAAGAAAAGACATCAATGATGCAAAATTTTGTTTTGGTCATAGCACATGGCAAAAACTAATATTTCTCATTGTTTGTCTATAGTGCAAGGAATTTGGAACATATTTATGAAACTAGCAGAAACAAAAGCAATTCATAAAGATTTATGGAACTCTTGCAGCTCACTCATTACTTGACCCAAATGATAGCTGCTTTATAAGGCTGTCCTAGCAAGGTCTGCTAAGTGAAAGTGTCACCAACATGATGAAAAGATGAAAGCCTTGGATGTTTCTAAAGCAGTGGTTCTCAAACGGGGTCATTTTGCTGCCCAGGAATGGCAAAGGGTAATGTCCTGAGCTATGTTAGGTTGTCACAGCTAAGGGGGTGGTCTGGGCACTGAGTGGGTAGCGACCGGTGATGTTGCTAAATAACCTACAGTGTACAGACAGTCCCACAACAAATTCTTATCTGACCTAAAATGTCAATAGTAACGAGGTTGAGACACCCTGCTCTAATGGAATGGCAGGGAAGAATTTTTTTTAATAGTACTTGTGTGCTCAGGAAAATCTGAAAATGCTTCTAGTGTGTGTTTGCTGTTTTTAAAGGATGAACAATTTAAAGTTATGACTATGTTGGTAGAGGCCTATCTAGCCCTTTTACCAGTAATGGTTGATCCTTTCAAAAAACAGCTCTCTTAGGAAATATGATGCTAATTGTATATCTCTGCCAAATAACATTTACTTCCTTTCCTGTAAAATTATATAGATGGCTAGGCCATAGTTTATCTCTGTAGCATTTTGAGAAAAATAGATATTTGGCGGATATTCTTAAGTCATGATTTGGCCAACAATGATTGGGGAGACTGAAACATTAACTACCGTTTTTAAAGAAATTAAAAAAGAAAACACATCATTTGGCATGGTGGTACATGTTCCACGAACCTTCTTAAAGGGTGTACAATGTGCATTAGACAAATAAAATGGCACTCCACTAAAGTTGTGCCTTGTCTTGGTCCTATAGATATTTGGCCTTTCAAAGTTATTGTCAATATTATCAGTCAACTTTATCAATCTGCTCGATGGAGTAGTGAAGGAAATTATCAACTCCATCGAGCAGACTCAGAACAGAATGTCTGCATCTCCCAAGCTGCTTTCAGTGAGTCACATCGGCAGCTTGAAATCAGCTGTGGTAGAGTATTTTCACCTTGGAAATCAGCAAACACCGTGAACCAGGGTTTATTTTTTCCCTTGGAGAGCCAGTTGTTAAACATTTACCAACGAACCATTGGGTGGAATGGGGACACACACCCACAAGGTTTTCCATTAGGAAATGCCCTAGCACCAGTATCCACCCTTCAAGTTCTTTTTTCAAGTTATTTTTTTCTCCTCTCGTTTTCATGTATTTCCACAGGTCCTCCTCCCTTACTGTAGCCAACTATTCTAACGTGTTTAATGTGTATATCTTTTTGTTTGTGTGCATTCTTGTAAAATGTGTTTTGCTGTTCTGCGCACATATATTTAAATCTCACAATTGGCATTATTATGTGATATATTTCATTTGTATCTTTTTCACTCAGAATGGTTTGTAAGATTCATCCACGGAACTATAGGTACAGCTAATCCATTGATTCTTTGCTGCATGAATTCAATGCATCTACCACATTTTGCCTACCCACTCTCCCAGACTCCACCAACTTCTCTCACCACAAGTAATACAGTGGTGCTTACTCTCCACAATGGCGGCACCAGGCTGCCCTCCCGCTAGCAACACACAAAATGCCTGTACAGCCATAGCCTCAGCCAGCCCCTACGCACAATAGAGCTTTCTGACTTTTGCCAGTCTAATATAAGTGTAAAGAGTTATAGTTACTTGTAACATGCACTCTTCATAAGTTCTCCTTTCCTACACACACAAGCTCCCACAACCTGCTGCTTCTGCGTTTTCGTAGCTGCTACTACCCAATCTATTGCTTGGAATTTCTTGGAGGCCTCTGAAATCAGATGCAGCCTTCTGAGACAGCGATTTTCCTCTCCTCACAACGACGTGCTTATTGGCCATTTTAAAAGGTTTTTGATCATTGTTACTGGTCAACCAGGTATATCAAAAGCAGGATGGTGAAGATTTCCAGTCCAGATGGCAGAGTAGGTAAACGCTGTGCTCACCTCCTCTCAGGACCACATCAATCACAACTAAACCACAGAACAACCATTATTGAGAATCACCTGAAGTCTAGCTGAACCGAAACCATACAGAAGAAGCCACCTCGAGACTGGTAGGAGGGGCAGAGACATGAATGAGCTGGTCCCACACCCGCATTTGACCACTAAAAGTAGGGAGGGACATCTCAGCTGCAGAGATCCCCCACTGTCGTACAGGGTGTCATGCAGGGTCTCAGCTCCCGCTCCCCGCACAAGAATGCAAGATATGGTGAGGCCAAAAAGGAACACCCACGGAGCCATTGATAGGGGAGTCACACCACCATATCCTTGCTGGCGGCTGGGCTGGAGACACAGGAAGCAGGAGTCACACGATCCGCAATCTGCTGTCCACCTCTCTGCCAACTGACCTCACTTGCTAACTGCAATCCGCCAGGCTAGCTTAGCCACGGCAGTTGTATCAGTGGCCAATGGCTAACTGGTTATAGTTGATGGCCAACCAGTCACAGCTGATGGCCGTCTACTAACCAAGCCAGCACCTTTCCACGTGAGGTCGAGAGCCTGGAAACTGCTCTCTGGGACTCTGTCCCCACACCCATCCTGAGTAACAAGGGGTCCCAGCACCTCCTCAGCCCCTCCCCAGCCTGGGAGAAAAGTCTCCTTAACTTCGAGTTGTGAAAACCAGCGGAGATTGTGGCTGAGTGAGATGGAGGGTGGCTCAAGTCCCAGGTGCTCCTCTTAAGAGGCCAACGCACAGACTTACTCATTGTCGGACTCACTCGCTCTGAGCTCCAGCGCTGGGGCAGCAGCTCGAAAGGCGCCAGGGACATACAGAGAGGAGCTGAATTGTCTGGCATCAGAGTGAGGGCTGGAGGAGCAGTTTTCTCCCAGGAGGAGGAGCTGGCGGAAGCCATTTTGTTTCTTTGTTGAGCCCGCCCCCTTCCCTACGTGCAGACGCAGGCAGACGCCATACCTGAGTCTTCATCAAACTGACTATCTGCCCCACCCTAGTGATTCCAAGACCACACCCTACCCAACTTTCAGGCACACCTAAGCCCCTTCCAGTGGGTTTTCTGTATAAACAGCCTGCCTTGGCTCATACTGTGGACTTTCCTAAAATCTCTCAAAGGTTCACAAAACCCAAACAAGCAGCATCTGGCTTTGGCATGTCCTGTACCTCTGGCTGAGCAGCCCTAAGCCCGGCACTAGTGACAGCCGGCCTTGATTCGAGGTTTGGCTTCTCAAGGCTCTTTCAATCATAATGTGGGTGACGGCCACCTCTGGATTGCTTTGTGGCTCATGCCAGGTGTCTGCAGGCAGAGCACAGGCTGCAGCTGAACTTGGCCTGCAGCAGGTCCCCTCCCAAAAGGCCCTGGGGTTGGCAGGTCCAGTAGCCAACTTCAGACTGGGCTGGAACATCACCTGGCCACCTCCAATGTCAACACACCCAAAGGGCAGACTAGGCAGGCACTAGAACCCCGCTAAAGTGAACCTTGCCCTATAGGGTCAGTACCTGCATGACAGCACCTCCACTGTAGTCACAGCCAGTCCTCACAACCCATCAGCCCGAGGGTCAGTCCCTACCATTGATGTGCAAACAACAATCAAGTCACAAATACAACAAGGGGGTACTCAGAACCCACACAAGGTACCACCTGGAGCACCCAGCTAAGGTGACCAGGGAGACTGCACCACTGGGTCCCACAGGACACCTATTACATAAGGCCATTCACTAAGACCAGGAGGTACACCAGCCCTACATAGGAACAGACACAGCAAAGCAGCCACATTGAAGAGACAAAGAAACATTGCCCAAATAAAAACAGAACAAAGGTCCAGAAAAAGAACTAAACAAAATGGAGACATGCTATCTACCAGACACAGAGTTCCAAACACTGGTATAAGGATGTTCAATGATCTCAGGGAGAACTTCAACAAAGAGATAGTTAACATAAAAATGGAAATAGACAACATAAAAAAGAACCAGACAGAAATAAAGAATACAATAACAAAAATGAAGAATACTTTAGAAGGAATCAGTAGTTGACTAGATGAAGCAGATGATTGAATCAGTGATTTAGAAGATAAGGTAGCAGAAAACACAAAATCAGAACAGCAAAAAGAAAAAAGAATCCCAAACAATGAGGCTAGTTTAAGGGGCCTCTGGGACAACATCAATTATACCAACATTTGCATCATAAGAATACCGGAAGGAGAAGAGAGGGCAAGAAATTGAAAACCTATTTGAAAAAATAATGACAGAAAACCTTCCCTAACCTGGAAAAGGAAACAGACATATAAGCCCAAGAAGTGCAGAGTCCCAAACAAATTGAACCCAAAGAGGCCCACACCAAGACACATCATAATTAAAATGGCAAAGGTTAAAGACAGAGAGAATCTTAAAAGCAGCAAGAGAAAAGCAATTAGTTACCTACAAGGAAGCTCCCATAAGACCATCAATTGATTTCTCAACAGAAACTTTGCAGGCCAGAAGGGAATGGCAAGAAATATTCAGTGATGGAAAGCAAGGACCTACAACCAAGATTACTCTACCCAGCAGAGCTATCATTTAGAATTGAAGGACAGATAAAGAGCTTTCCATACAAGAAAAAGCTAAAGGAGTTGCTCAACACCAGACCAGTATTACAAAGAAGGTTAGAGGGACTTAAGACAAAAAAAGGGGGAAAAATCAAAAATATAAATAATAAAATGGTTAGGGAGACCACTTCATGGACTGTGTAGATGCCTGACCACTGCGCTGTACACCTGAAGCTGAATAATATTGTATGTCAACTATAATTATATATATATATATATATATATATATATATATATATATACATACACACACACACACACACACACATATAGTCACGGGATGTGGAGTACAGCATAGGTAATAGAGTTAATGACGTTGTAACAGCTATTACATATACGATGTCAGAGGCATAGTAGATTGGGAGAGCAGGGTTATCACTTTGTGAGGGGTGTAAATATCTAACTATTACATTGTTTTGTACACCTGAAACTAATGAAAAATAATAATAAAATGGCAAGACTACGTATCAAGAATTACTTTAAATGTAAATAAATTAAATGCTCCAATCAAAAGATAGGGTGGCTGACAGGATAAAAAAACAAGACCCTTACATCTGCTGCCTACAAGAGACACACTTCAGATCAAAAGACACACACAGACTGAAAGTAAAGGGATGGGGAAAAGATATTTCATGAAAATAAAAACAAACAAAAAAAGGTGTGGTAGCAATACTTACACCAAACAAAACAGACTTTAAAACAAAGGCTGTAACAAATGACAAAGAAGGACCCAATAATCTCACTTCTGGGTATTTATCTAAAGAAACCCAAAATGCTACTTTGAGGGGACATGTGCATCCATATGTTCGTTGCAGCACTGTTTACAATGGCCAAGATGTGGAGGCAGCTTGGGTGTGCCTCGATGGAAGAATGGATAAAGAGGTGGTGGTACATATATACAATGGAATATTGCTCGGCCATGGATGGGAAAGGGTTCTCACCATCTGTGGCTGCGTAGATGGACCTAGAGGGTATTGGGCTGAGTGATGTTAGACAGAGAAAGACAGATGCAATGTGATTTCACTTATATGTGGAATCTAAAGAACAAAATAAAACAGAAACAAACTCATAGGTACAGAGAACATTTTGATGGTTGTGAGACGGGAGGGGAGTTGGGAGTAGGTGAAAAAGGGGAAGGGATTAAGAAGTACAAATTGTTACAATGTAGTCATGGGGATGTAGGGTATAGCATAAGGAATATAGTCAATCATGTAATAACTATGTATGGTGTCAGATGGGCACTAGATTTATTGGGGTGATAGATGGGAGGGTTTGGGGGCCAAGGTGAAAAAGGTGAAGGCATTGAGAAGTACAAATTGGTAGTTACAAAATAGTTATTTGGATGTAAAGCATAGGGAATATAGTCAATAATATGGTAATAACTATGTATAGTGCCAGGTGGGTACTATGCTACTCAGGGGGATCACTTCTTAAATTATGTAAATGTCTACCCACTGTGCTGTACACCTGAAATTAATATAAAATAATATTGAATGTCAACTGTAATTGAAAAATTTTTAAAGGGGGGGAAGGTGAAGGAGAATAAGAGGTTCAAATTTCCAGGTATAAAACAAGTAAGTCATAGGAATGTAATGTACAGTATTCAGAATATAATCAATAATACTGTGCTAGCGTGGTACAGTGTCGGATGGTTGCTGGACTTCTCATGGTGATCACTTCTTTAGGTCTATAAATGTTGAATAACTATTATGTACTCCTGAAACTAGTATAATATTTTATGTTAGCTATATTTTAATTAAAACCTTTTTTTAAAAAAAAACAGGATGGTGAAAGTCTACAATTTTGCAAGGTCTTGAGGACATGGATCACTCATGATGTACTTCTTGATTCCTTTGTTGAGATGTCACCTGCACTCAGTGGGCCTTCCATTCCAGGACTTTATTCTTTTTTTTTTTTTTTTAAAGATTTTATTGGGGAAGGGTACAGGTCTTTATTGGGGAACAGTGTGCACTTCCAGGCCTTTTTATCCAAGTCAAGTTGTCCTTTCAATCTTAGTTGTGGAGGGTGCCGTTCAGCTTCAAGTTGTTGTCCTTTCAGTCTTAGTTGTGGAGGGCGCAGCTTTGCTCCTGGTCCAGTTGCCGTTTTCTAGTTGCAGGGGGCACAGCCCACCATCCCTTGCGGGAGTCGAACCAGCAACCTTGTGGTTGAGAGGACGAACTCCAACCAACTGAGCCATCCAGGAGCTCAGCGGCAGCTCAGCTCAAGGTGCCATGTTCAATCATAGTTGCAGGGGGCGCTGCCCACCATCCCTTGCGGGAGTCGAGGAATTAAACTGGCAACCTTGTGGTTGAGAGCCCACTGTCCCATGTGGGAATCGAACCGACAGCCTTTGGAGTTAGAAGCATGGAGCTCTAACCGCCTGAGCCACCGGGCCGGCCCAAGGACTTTATTCTTAATGGTGGAAAGGCTTCCCCAAGTCAGACAAATGAAGCCCCAAAGACTGCAATCAGGGTAGAACAGCCAAGTATCTAAAATAGGCAATTTCTGTTTAGAGGTCTGGAATGGTGATACCCATTTCTGGAGCCTGACTCGGAGGGATTAGACACTATTAGATACTTCCCCACAATACGTGTAGAGAATTGTCTTTATGATTGTAGGGGAAATCCCTTAACTCTCGATTCTGAGACAGATAAAGTTGAGGCTAAAATGATAGCAGCCAACTCTGGATCTAAGCAACACAGCCAGTATTAATAACCTGAAGAGAAGGCACCCACCCACCACCATGGGCCTAACACAAGCTGAAGTATATGCCTCCTCACGCTTGGAAATGTGCTTGTGCTAGGATTTTGGCTTGTCAAACCCAAGAAGGAGATGAGATTATAACCTTGGGTCAGATATAGCAGGAACCGAACCCCAGAAAGACCAGGGTGATTGAGTTCTGCAGCCAGCACTCACAGCATACTTAGCAACTGTGTTTGAGTCTGAAACAGGAGAGAGGAACTGTAGTCCTTCCTGCATGTGTGCCTCAGGCCCCAGGGCCACGCTGTCACATTTGGGACGGCTTCAGTGGTCTGCACGGAGGGGAGGAGCCACCGGTCTGCTTGTACCCACATGCATCTTGAAAATGTGTTTCAGGCAAGAGTTGTCAGGTTCTGTGCCGTTTACCATCAGAACCTTCTCCCCAAGCTAAAGCAGGCTTCTTCACGACCAACTAATGAGGTTGGGACTAGTTATAATAGAATCAAGGAATGGTGCCCAGGAGATAGCAGGTGTTACAAACACTATTGCTGAATGAATTTCATTTAGAGGTGATGATGCTTTCTGCAGTCCTTGTTTTATTTCCTGTGGCACTGAAAGATTTCCTGTGTCAAACACTCTCACTTGGACAGTCCCTGAAGTTTGGACTGTGGACAGTCTGCAAAACCCCAAGTTACATGGCGGGGGACCACTAGATAGAGACGAAAAAGTTTGCTAAGCACAGCTACACAAGTGGTGGCACGGAAATCAACAGCACGCGTGGAGTCAGCTTCGTCATCATTAGAGGCCCCCAGGTCTGCTAGTTGCTATGATCTGACCAAGTCCCTTAAGTCTGGAAGCACCCCCTTCTGTAAAATGGGGGATAAAAATACCTACCCCACAGGGTTTCTGTGAGGATTAAATGAAACAATGCTTGTCAGGTCCCTAGCACATTCCTGACTCATTACAGGAGCTCAGAAAATGGGAGCTCTTATGAAAAACAGAACTCCATGTAATTTAGGGACCCACTGTCACTTCTGAATACACAGCTGTCACACTGCTGGAGCTTCTGGAAGGAGGGACTGTGGCATTACATGCTTTCAACCTCTGCCAGGGACACCGTTCACCATCTGGACCACAAACTCTAGAAGAACAAATGCATTCTTACTCCTTCAAGTCAACAGACATGCTTCCCCATGCAGAAATGTTCTGGAAAAGCCATCACATTTGGTTGGTGCCCCGAAGCTGTGATGCTGAAGCATGTGTAAACTTGCCTCTTCCCACTGACCTACAAGCTAAGATTTAGTTTACCACTAGTTAAGAAGGAGTCAGTTTTATTTGAACACAACAGGAAACCACTTCTGTCAACTCAGATCTAGTTCTAAAAATCAGGAAAGTGCTAAGCCTTCAGTTTCTGTATGTACACAGATATTCATGGCAAATTTTGTAAAGTTAGTGATGTCCAGTGGTTCTGAGCGCACCCTCCCCCAAACATCAGCACCAGTGTCACTTGGGAATGCAAATTCTTAGGCCCCACCCCAGTCCTGCTGAAGCAGAACCTCTGGGGAATGGGGCCCAGCCATCTGGTTTTAACTTGCCCTCTGGTGGTTCTGCCCCTAGTGGATGCTGATAGAGCCCGACCCAGATGCCCGTTACCAGGGCGCCCATCCCCTAGCTGTTGGGGGCCAGCTACCCACACACAGCGGTCCATCTGGGGCACTTACCTTGGCCAAAGGGAGCCCCCCTGTCAGGCCCCTCACTCTCTTCCCCTGGGCAACACCCCACACAATGATCAACCGGCCCTTTTGCCTCAACTGGAACTAAGTCTGCCGAGTGATTCATATTCTAGTTCAGTGGGTGGGAATGAAGCTACACTGCAGTGGAGGCCATGCGGTTGCTGTAGCCTCCCCTGACCCCATCCTGCTTTCCTCTCGCTCCTCCTGACATCGTGCCCTCCATCAATTGCACAAGAACCTCAGTCTCAGGCTCTGCTCTTGCGGAATGTGATCCACGCAGTTCCTTTCACAATCTCAAAACGTTTACTATTAGCAGAACACGTTTGTCCACAATTGCCACAATTATTTCACCCAAGGCAATTCTAAAACCAGCACACCAGACAAACTGAGGATGTGAGTGAAAGGACATCACATTGGGATCTGAATCTTTGTGCACTGTGGTTCGGGAGGTTTAGCTGAGACGGTATGGTGCAGCAGAGACAACCTGGGTTCAAATCTTGACACTGCAATTTGCGAGCTGTGTGAACTTGGGCAATAAAACTACTTCTCTCTCTTTCCTTACACAAAACAGATAGTAAGTTTTATAAAAATTAAATGAGATGGCATTAACTCCATTCAGGGCCTTAGCTTTTTTTTTTTTTAATTGGGGAATATTGGGGAACAGTGTGTTTCTTCAGGGCCCATCAACTCCAAGTCATTGTCCTTCAATCTAATTGTGGAGGGCACAGCTCAGCTCCAAGTCCAGTTGCTGTTTTCGATCTTTAGTTATAGGGGGCAGAGCCCACCATCCCATGAGAGGATCGAACCCGCAACCTTGTTGTTGCGAGCTCGTGCTCTAACCAACCGAGCCATCCATCCGCCCCAGGAACTTAGCTTTTTTTAACATATAGAACTTAGTTCACAGGCCTTTTGAGAGGATTGCAAGAGATGACCCAGGTATAGCTCTTAGCAGTATGCCTGGCACATGGTATATACTCAACGAATGTTAGGTGCCATTATAAGGAACAGGAACTATTAGGGTGGTGCAAAAGTGATTGTGGTTTAGAAGGTTAAAAATAATTGCAACCGCAATTACTTTTGCACCAACCTAATAAATGTTCACTCCTTTCCCATGACTGGCCAGGGCATGTTAGATTTATCTGGAAGCTCCCTTAAGAGTCCACTGCATCTCACCATTCCAGGGATTATGGAAAGGAATTTGGTGTGTTCTTGAATTTGGTGAGTTCTTATCTCTGAGAACTAGATTTTATAAGTTACCTCACATATATTGAATTTCTCTGTGAATTTTCTTTTTGGTAGAAAACAAAGATACTTACAGCCAGAAGGGGCTTAAAGCATTTAGCTTTCCTTCAAGTCTTGATTAAATTTGCTTGTGGACCTAGTATTTGGGGCTCCAGCCCCAAACCAGCCCTAACCTGCAGGAGGCTCAAAGCACAGAGGTGTCAGGACTCACAACTGAGCAGGCACTTGCTGCAGGAAAAGTGCTCAATGACAAGCCACAACTTTCTTTATATAGTGACACTTGGACCAAACAAAAACATTTCTCTGACAGCCTGAGACATTATTTTTACTATGCAATAGTATTTAAAGTCAATGGTGTATAATTAGCCAAAGAGGTGAGAAAACATCTGCAGCCTTTTGTTATCAGTTCATGTTAGCTTTGCTCCAAAAGAGAGTGTGAAATGAAGCTCTGCTAGCTTGGCAGCAGGCACGGAGGGTCTGGCACAGATGACGAGGAAACGTAAGAAAAGGTCACACGCACCTCCCACTGTGTGGCCAGGAAGCGGTTGGTGTAGAAATGAGCTAGGATTTGTTTGTCAACTTCTCAGTCATTCAGCTGTGACAAACTGAAATCCTGTGAGCTGTAGCCCTGATACCCAGAGTGAGGAGGCCTGAGGCGCTGAGGTGCCCCTGGAGTGTTCCTGCCCTCCCCTGGGAACGCAGGAGGGGGCCACACGGAAAGACAAATACACCAAGACAGGTTCTGAGCGACCTCTCTGCCTTAAGAAAAGAAGATGTTACGAGACAGATTTTTTCTATTTTTATAACATTTTATATAACTCATAAAACAGTGCTTGTATAAAAATTCACACAAACTTGCTATAGAGCATACAATTTCCGAAAATGTCCTGGGTTTTTGTTACATTCAGTTTTCTAAGGATGCACTCAAATCAATGGTAAAATGCAGACATTATGTGATAGTTCATTATCTTTGGTAAAACTATTCTCATTATTTTGTCCTCTCACAGTATGAACTCTGATATCCACTTTGTGCAGGGGCTGCTATCACTGGGATGTCAGAAAAACATTAAGGCTGGATCTACGTGAGGCAAGGATTTCCCAATGGCAGTCACAGCCGCTTGGCCCCTAACCCAGTTTCATATGGTCTATCAGGCAGGGTAAGAGCTCAATGAGCTCCAATCAGGGGTCTTGAGACACCCCCCCCCCCCCCAATCAGGCAAGAAGCAAATATTTGTGAGGAAAGGTGGAAACTGAGGCCATCTCTACAGGAACCCCCGTGGCCATGCTGTGGTGTGGTCAGGCCAGTAACTCTTACCCTTTAAAGAGCTAATCCATTCACCACTAGTAGATCCCATTGGTTGGTTGATGATTGCTGCTGACATGGTACCCCCCCCCCCAACTTAAAAGGTCCAGGGTCAAGACTGAATGGGGAGGGGCACACTAACTAACGCCCATGACACCAGACATGACTTTATTCCCTGTCAAATGTCTGTCACGTAGACACAGCCAAAGTGAACTGAAGCAGGATTAGAACACAGTACATTCATGACTATCTTATACATTCTTTTAAAACTTACTAACACAGAAAATGAGGGACACTACCACCTATTGTGACCTGCTATTTTACTTAACATCAGAATGTGTCTGTGCTAGTCTTTAGTCCTCCAGATACAAGGACAAAAATAAAATAAAATAAAATAAAATAAGTGAAAACCAAAGAATTTAGATGGGGAGGGGGAAGAGATTTGCCAACAGATTTTATGGAAATTTGATGGATATTACTGAATTTTGAAAAAAAATAAGTATTTTGTACTTCTATTGCTTCATGTACAAAACTGCCCCTGGAACCCCCCTGTATGGCTGGAGAACTGAGGACACCGTACAGACAGACAGACAGACACGGGACCTGCAGGCGTTTCCTGAGGAGCCAGTCCGGAGGCACAGGAAACAGCTCCCAGAGTATGTCCACCTCTCTCCACTGAAAGAGACTCTAAGATGTGGGAGGAAGAAGCCCTACACAAGAAAAGTATTAAGGAAACCACCAAAATAAGGTTTCCAAAAAATTGAACATGCTCTGGGTTATAGAGACATATTTCACTCCTAGAACCCAGAAACTGATGATTTCTTTAATGTGGGTAGATAGGATTTTAAAAAATTATTAATAAATGATTGTGCTTCTAAAGTTGCAGGGTCACATTCCACCATCTAGAAAGCAGGGCAATTTTCACATGGCTTGGAATCCTCTTGGAGTCATCCTAGAGACCAGAACAAATTCCACGGCACCCTCCAGCCAGCAGGGCCAGCAGGCAAGTACCACTGCCATCTTTGGGTAGGGCATGTGTGTGCATGTGTGTGCACATGTGTGCACGTGTGTGTGCATTTGTGTGTTAGACAGACTAAGGCATAGAGAAAGACCCAGGTAGGGGGCAGAAAAGTGAGCTCCTGGCTGCTCCAGTTCCTTCTTTCCAGGCACAAAGAGGTTGAACTGAGTCACATAGGTCCCCTTCATCTCACTTCAGTTTTTTAATAAGAAATGTGTGTGTGCGTGTGGATGGGTGAGTCATTACGTCCCTGTGCATTTCTAGATTTCAATAATTTAGGTCTGCAGTTTCAACAGAAATAATCTGTAAATGACATTTAAAAGCAAATTTACTAAAGTTAGACCACCAAGTTTACATTGCTCAAAATCCTGTCTCATATATATATATATATGTACATATATATATATACATATACGTATATATGTATATATACATATAAAGCCTGCTAGATAGGTGCAGGCAAAATTATGTCATACAGCCACCAGAACTGAAGTCCTTATCAGCTGTATAAAGATAATTCACAGATTGTTTCTATTATTTCTGCATTTTTAAGGTAGCAAAATACTAAGCCACGCGGGTTTTATGACTATCCTGTGTGATTCATTCATTTTCCAGGTTTCTGGTATAATGCATCGTTTGAATTCCTTTCCTTTGCCTCTTAGGCATTTGGCCCCCAAAGTCGGTAGGTGAAGTTTTTAAGGACTTCAACTGTTAGGAAATGTCATGGTTGGAACTCCTGGAGAATATGCCACTGGCCTGAAGCAGTTTGACTTTCCCAGCCAGTGGGGAGAGAAGAGATATGTCATCCCGAGGCCAAGGGACCAGCCAGATGTAGGACAGCAGGACCTTCTAGGGGTTGGAACACAGTGCATTCATGACAAACTGAATGTACTTCTTGGGTGTCTGAGGGGAAAGCTCTGACTGGACCCTGGGAAGGGACATGGGCGCCCCATTTGACATGACCTGTGTCCTTCCAATACCAGATATCCTCAAGTGGGCCTGAGGGTGTGAGCCGGCCCTGAGGAACACGGACTGGAGCGGCTACCCATGAGGGGTGGTGAAGTCCCCACACAGCTCTCAGACCTGGATTTTGTACAAATACACACACAGAAAGTAAACAGTTCTTGGTGAGCACACAGGGACCCATCCTTCAATCAAACATGGAACCAGTTATCCACACACGCTGTTTACCAGGGAAACGTGTCTGTCTGCCCCTCCAACCAGCATCCTTGTATGGAGAGGGAAGGGGCAGTGGAAGGACACAGCGCAAATGACATTGCAAACGTGTTTCCACGTCTATCTACATTCATATCATCATCATCATCAGCATCATCAGCATATCACCATCATCATCCAGTGTTCTTGTCTACAGAGAGAGAGCACAACATTCTGCCGAGAGCACGAAGCAACGACGCACAGGCCAGGCTGAGTAAGCCCCTTGCCTCGGCACTACAGTAGAAGGGAGAATGCGACCGTGGTCACAATGCCACACTATTCCATCCCCTCCACTGCCATCCAAGGGACATCTTGACTCTTTCAAAATCAGATGTAAAAGACAAGGTCAGTAAAATCAGTCTATGCTACCTGAAGCTATTATTAGCTATCATGCATGAACATGGCACTTCTAAACATTTCATAAATCTGAAACCACCTTAAAAAGGAATCCCAGCAACTGAAGTCATTTTACAGTACTTCACCTCAAATACGTAAAAGAATTTTTTTCTAAGTAAAACGGCCCCCAAAGAGCCCAATGATCTTTCTTAAAAAGGGTTTCTTTTTAATTAGAAAAAATTGATAAAAATGTTAGATGTAAAATGTGGGAAGAGGACCAAGAGAGCTACTGCATTTGCATTTCAAATTGAGGGGAAGGAGAGGACACAGACCAGGAGAGAGAACCCCCTCTCCTGAGGCTTCTCTGCCCTCACATCTCAGCCCTCCCCAAACCATCTGCACCAGGGGGAACTCAGGACAAAAGTCGGAAGTAGGAGAGACCAAAGGCAAGGCTTCCTGCTTGTGGTTGGGTGGGTGTGTATGTGTGCAAAAGTAGTAAGCCACTCCCCACTAAGGTGCATGTCTGTGGGTACCGTACACACGCTCCGAAAGGCTCAGGCCCCAGGCTGCCCATCACTTCTCCACTTTCTTGGCTTTCTTCAGGATGTCACATTTTTTCCTGTTGGGGCGGCGGCACCGTTCATCGATGCTGGGGATACATTCATAGTGCCACACCTCCTCCATCTTCTCTACGGGGTAGACTGCCTCCACATAGTGGCGGATGAGCCTGAGCCGCGTGGGGTCCAGCTGCTTCTTGTTGCAGGCCCCGGAGTGGTTGTACTGCAGCCGGAGATTCTCCGCCGTGAAGAGTTCGGGGAAGAGCCTGACGAGGAGGCGGGCGGCGAAGTTGCCCACCGAGAGGCTCTGCTGCACGATCTCGCGCACCTCCTTGTCTGACAGCAGGTACGGCGAAGGCACCGGGAAATCGGGCGAGGGAACCACCAGCTCATCCAGAGGGATCTTGCAGAAGTCCTTGCTGCTTCTTTCGGGGGGCAGCGGGGGCCCCTCAAATTCCTCTCGGAACCGCTCGGGGTTGATTGCATAGTTTGCCAGGTCTCTGCACTCGGGGCCTGGCACGTGGACCTTGCGCTGCTGCTGGTAGGAGCGCCTCTGCTCCGTGTCCCGGCGCCGGCAGCGCTCGTCCAATTTGCCCACAAACTCCAGCGTCCAGACACGGTCATTCTTGGCCCGGGGATAGAGCAGCTGCACGTAGTGGCGAATGAGCTTGATGCGGGATGGGTCCAGCTGCTTCTTGCCCAGGGAGCCACTGCAGTTGTACTGCTTCCGCAGGTTCTCATGGGTGAAGAGCTCGGGGAAGAGATGCACCAGCAGGCGCGAGGCGAAGTTGCCTATAGACAGGCTGCTCTCGTAGATGCTGCGAAGCTGCTCCTTGCTGAGCAGGCAGTCGGCGCCCGGTACCTCGAAGTCAGGCTGCGGGATATCCAGCTTGTCAAAGTCGATGGGCACCAGCCAGATCTTCTTGGACCGCCGGCCCGGCCGCTCACCCTCGAAGCTGTCCTCCACCTTGACCACGGAGATGTCGTCGGGCAGGCTGGAGGAGTCATAGCAGTCATCCCGCGGGGGTTCACCTTCGCTGCCCCCATCCGGCCCCAGGCCCTCGAGCTCATCGTTGATGCGCTGGGCGCACTGCTGCAGCCAGGCCTCCTCCTCCTGCATGTCGGGGAAGTAGATCTCTGTGTAGTTGCGGATGATCTGCAGCCGCTGCGGGTCCAGCTCCTGCTTGCCACTGTCCCCGTAGCAGCTGTACTGCTCACCCAGCTTCCGGTGGTCAAAGAGCTCCGGGAAGAGCCGGTGCAGAAGGAAGACGGCAAACTCTCCAGGTGACGAGGCTTCGTCCAGGAACTCGGTGAGGTCCTGTGTGTCGACCACATGGTCCGAGGCGATGGTGCTGCTCCGGTCAAGGGACAGGGCCTCCTCCTGGTCTTTGTTGTCCAAGAAGTGGCCAGGGTCTACCTGCTCCGTCTCAAAGAAGCTGGCCACTTGGCCCCCCGGCTGGCTGTCCTCCATTTCCCGCTGGGCCCAGAAGCGGCTGAAGAAGTCATTCAGCTGTGGCAGGCACTCGGCCTGCCACACCGCTGTGTCCTTCACCGAGGGGTAGTAGACCTCCACGTAGTTGCGGATGAGCTGCAGATGCAGCGACTCCAGCTTCCGCTTGGCCGCAAAGCCGCAGGCACTGCAGCCACGGGAAAAGTCCACGTCGCTGAAGAGCTCGGGGAAGAGCTGCACCAGCAGGCGGCAGGCCAGGTCCCCACCCGACAGGCTCTGGTCTACGATCTGCTTGAGCTCGGCGGCTGTGAGCTGGTACTCAGGGGGCGGCTGGAACTTGGCCACCATCTCGGTGGGGCTCACCTGCTTCTTGATGCGGCTCACTTCCAGGGACAGCAGGTCCACCTTGCTGTGCAGCTGGGACATGTTTGAGGAGAGTGTGTTGAGCATGTAGAACATCTTCTGGATCAGAAAGTAGATGTTAGGGTCGCCGTCGGTGGCTGTGGCCGCACTGCCACACTCCCGCTTCTGTGGCTCGTTCAGGAGCCGAAGCGGTGAGGGGCTGTTGCTGGGGTTCGCCTTCTCCAAGAGCTCGTAGGTGCTGAGCAAATCCCCTGCAGGAGGGTTCTTCTTCTCCATGATCTTGTGCGAGATGCCATACAGAGGCTTCTTGTAGGACGGGGTGGCCACGTCATTGCAGGGCTCCTCCTCGCTAGGCCACACACTGACCAAGTTCTTGCCCCTGCTGGCCTGCTCCCCGTTGCCCTGGCAGGGCGAGCTGTTCTCCCGGTTCCTCATGCCTGCAAGGAGCGCCTGGAAAACAAAACGTCTGTTAGGGGGCTGTTCTGATTTACAACACTCAACACGGGTCTGTGTCACACACACAGAGGGACCAAGGTCAAAAGCGAGAGCATGTGGGGAACTGCTTCCTATGCCCCAGAGTCACTCTGCCCATCCAGGAACACACCATGAATACAAACCCACATCCCAGTGCCAAACCTGTTTGCTCTACTTCCGGAGAGGCTCGGGCTAGACCCGAAGACTTTAAATTCCAGCAGGACACCAGCGCTGCATTTCCTGCCCAGAGGGCCCAACAGGAGTCCAAGCACAGATGCTGGCAAGATTGGGTGAGAGCTCTGCTAGGGATGGGAGAGAGACCACAGGAACACGAGGAGCTCCTGTGGCAGCCCTGCCATGGGCAGCTCACCCCACTGACCCGGCCTCAACTGCTCAACTGTTCAACTGACAGGGATAATGACTCCTGCCTACAGCAGTTCCAGAAGGCAGCAGCGTGTCCTCAGGTCTGCAGGTTCTAGAATAGGTGTCTCCATCGGGACAACCGAGATGCACAGTGTTGGGCACAGCACAGGGTCTCGACAGTGGCAGTGTGCTGCCAACTCTACCACTGCCTAGAATCACGTCTTATCTCTGATTGGGAAAGGACTAGCCCAGACCTTTCCTGGAATTGTGAAATTCCGGGAAGTGATGAGCCTCCCAGGTTTCTAAATCGTGGTCTCCTTGTCGGTCCAGCAGCCCTTCTCAACCAGAATTCCAGGAAAGAATTAAGCTACACTGTCTTGAGGCACCCACTGTACGTAATGAATTAACGTGTCTCCTATGCATCTAGGTAGGGTATTAACAGAGGTCTGTGAAAGAACTTAGCCCCACCAAAAATAATTTCAGGGATGGGTTCCTCAATTCGCCCAAGGAAGGTATACTCCGCAAGTCCATTATTGCTGGACTCCCAGGGAAGCTCAAGATACCCTTTAGACCCAGCAATCCCTCTCCTGGGTATCTACCCAAAAAATCTGAAAATATCCATAAAGACATATGTTCTCCAATGTTCACTGAAGCTTTATTTACGGTGGCCAAGACATGGAAACAACCACAGTGTCCTTCGATAGATGAATGGATAAAGAAGTTGTGGTGTATATATATATATACACACAATGGAATACTATTCGGCCACAAGAAAAGATGATATAGTACCATTTGCGACAACATGGACGGATCTTGAGATTATAATGCTAAGCGAAATAAGTCAGAAAAAGTAAGAGAACCATATGATTTCACTGATTTGTGGTACATGAAACTGAAAAAATAAAAGAACAAGACAAACAAATGAAGAAACAAAAATTCAAAGGCATAGACACTAGTTTAGGGGTTACCAGAGGGTAAGGGGGGAGGGGAATGGTAGATGAGGGTAAAGGGGATCAAATATATGGTGACAGAAAGAGAACTGACTCTGGGTGGTAAAAATACAATGTGATATATAGATGATGTAGTACAGAATTGTACACCTGAATCTATGTAATTTACTAACAATTGTCACCCCAATAAACTAATTAAAAAAACACAAAACAACAACAAAAACAAAACAAAACAAACAAAAGATACCCTTTAAGGACCTCAATGCTTGACTCCAAGCTCCATGGACAGCAATCGCCCTGACCTTTGGGAACCCAGAGTTCTCACTACTTTCATTGCTTCATCAGTAGTTTTCTCTATAGCCAGGCCCTGCACATTTTAAGGGGCTTATTTACATATATACGGACAGGTGATTTTCCACATTCAAAGGCAATTAATTTAGTGGAGGAAGGATAATCTTTTCGACATATGATGTTGGTTCATCCCACCATGTTCCATATACAAAAATGAACTCAAAATGGATTGTGGACCTATATATAAAACCTAACTTAAAATCCTAACACTTCTAGAAAAAAACATAAGAGAAATCCTTTGAAACCTTGGTTTAGGCAAATATTTCTTAGATACAATACTACCAGTATGATCCATAAGAGAACAAACAGATAAACTGGACTTCATCAAAATTAAAAACTTCTGCTCTTTGAAGGACACTATTAAACAAAGGAAAAACAAGCCCAGACTGGAAGAAAATACTGGCAAATTATTTATTTGATAAAGGACTTGGATCCAGAAAGCTTCAACAACTCTTAAACACAACAACATACAACCCAATTAATTATTTCAACTGCCACTTCAAAGATATATATATGGCACATAAGCACATGAAAAGATGCTTCTAATAACATGCAAATTAAAACCACAGTGAGATTTGGTTATATCAACTCTACTAGAATGGGTATAATAAAAAATACAGACAATAGTGAGTGTTGGAGATGATGTGAAGGAACTGGAATTCTTTTTTTTTTCCTCCTTCTTCCACCTCCCCCACCCGACTCCGGTTCAAGCCGTTGTTTCTCAGTCTAGCTGTGTAGGGCACAGCTCCCTGGTCCATGCTGCTATTATGAGCCTTGCGCTCCCCCCTGGCTGAGGCAGTCGGTCACCAGTTGTCGGTCGGCCACTCACGCTGGCTGCCGGCCACTGATAGGGGCACACGGCACACCGCAGCAGCACTCGGCAGCCCACGGCAGTTTACGCCAACCTCCAGCTGCTCAACCAGGGAGACCATTGTTCACAATCTTAGCTGTAGAGGGCATAGCTCACTGGCCCATGTGGGAATCGAACCGGTGATCTCAGCATTAGGAGCACGGCGCTCCAACCACCTGAGCCATCAGGCCGCCCCGGAACTGGAATTCTTATACATTGCTGGTGGGGATATAAAATGGTACAACCACTTTGGAAAATTGTTGGTACTTTCTAAAAAAGTTAAAACATACACGGACCATATTATCCAGATATTCCATTCCTAGGTATTTATTTACCAAGCAAAATGAAAGCACGGGATCATATAAAGACTTCTAAGCAAATGTTCATGACAGACCTATCTGTAAATAGCCCCAAACTGGAAACACCCCGAATTTTTATTAACCAGTATATAAACTATTATTTTTGTACAACAAAATACTACTCAGAAATAGAGCTGACACATGGTATTCATGATGAATCTCAAAGTAACTGTGCTAAAAGAAGCCAGACAAACAAGAGGCCACACTGTATGATCCCATTCACATAAAGTTCTAGAAAATGCAAATTTACCTAGTGGTTACCTGGGGGTACAGGGAGGATGCAAAGAGGCACAAGGAAACTTTAAAGGTAGTGGTTGATGGGTATGTTTATGTTGGTCATGGTGATGGCTTCACTGATATGCACATGTCAAAACTTATCAGGGGCGGCCGGTTAGCTCAGTTGGTTAAGAGCCTGGTGCTCTTAACAAGGTTGCTGGTTCGATCCCCACATGGGCCACTGTGAGCTGCGCCCTCCACAACTAGATTGAAACAACTACTTGACTTGGAGCTGATGGGTCCTGGAAAAACACACTTAAAATAAAAAGTTAAAAAAATAATAACAATAATTTTTTAAAAAAGAAAGAGGAGCTGTTCAGACAGGCCACTCGCTTCATGAATAACGAGTGTAGAGATGAAAGGAGTGGGTAAGAGCTCAGCTCAACCATCAGGTTGTCCTCTGTGTGACCTTGGTCACATTATGTGACCTTTTAGATCTCAGCTTTCTGAGTGTAACTCAGAGATAAATAACGGTACCTGTCTTAGGGCGGTTTTGAGAACTTAATGAAATAATGCATATAAAGCACTGAGCCATGTCTGATCATAGTTAAGTACTTAATATTTATCACAATATGATTATTATTAATTTGTAAGTGGGCATTTTCCCGCCAAATCGTGTCGTAACGTGGGGCTTTTCTGACATTTTCTTGCCAAAATTAGACTTTCCATAAAATATTCCTATCTTTCGATCTATTTGATATTTTTCTATGAAACTTTCAGTGTTTTAGTTTAAAAAGAGGTCTCTCTTTATTTACTTTGCAAAATTTTTGCCAGTTCCAACTAGAGGTGATATGACGAGTTTACTCGTTTCCCACAAACAATGTGTTAAATAATGATGTTCCCAAGCCAGAGCAGAAGCAATACTTTGGGCCTTTTATAAAACTAGTTGTAATTACTCTCAACCAGTCAACAAGAGGACGTTCCTACAGCACCGGCAGCCGGGTAAGGGACTCCTAGTAGGCTCGTCTTAGAGGTGTTTGCCCTAAAGGCTGGAGGCAGGGGAGGACGACAGGATGACTGAGCTGAAGGTAGGGTTTTAGGCTCTTTACAAGTTCTTTTGTTCTGCTATCTGACAGAAAGCAGAGGATTAGGGAGGGAGGGAAGAAGGAAGGAAGAAAGGAAGGGAGGAAGGAAATCCCTCCACCCCAACACACACACACACACACACACCAGAAACTTGGAGAAAAGAATAAAGATAGTTGAAAATTTATCCCTAATGCAGTGTGTTTAGGACGGCGGGTCATCATTAGTAAATGGAGAAACTGATTCGATGTATCATGAGTAGCATAAGAAGAAAGAGGGAGGGAAGGAGGAAGTACGAAAGAAAAAAAAAGAGACAGGAAGGAAGAAAAAAAAGAAAATAGAATAGAAAATACCAGAGTGCACTGCACATAGTTTTGTGTCATTTCTCTGTGTGCATCTACATACTTATAAATCCATATATGTGAGCTGTATTTCTCTATAACATAGGTTTGACTCTGGATCACTGTTGAAAAGCACTGCCAAAATAAATTCAAAGTGCCTCACTTGCTAATCCCTATAGACTGTAAATTAGGTTTTTAATAACTTATTCACCATTAAATTCTATTACACCAAAACAATTAGGAGGTCCTATGGGATCATGAAATTTCCACGAGGTTTTATCAATATAGAGAAATTTTAATTTGTAATGCCAATCATTAAAGAAATCATAACTGCATTAGTAGTGATTTTAGAAAAGGGGCCTTTGCTTTACAAGTGATCCCACTAATATTTTAAAAAGGATTCTGTGCAAAGAGCTCACCAGAAACTCACAGGCCAGGCAGCAAGAGTACGTGTTGTAGAGGGAGATCTGTCCTAATTCATCCCCAGCTGGAAAGTAGAGTGCGAGGACAAGTTTCTGGGTGAATAGTCTGAATACCAACAACAAACAGAAGTCCTCTGACTCCCCCACCTTCCCACAGCAGGCAGGAGGCCTGAGTATATGGGAACTGGAAATCCCCTCTATGACTCTCCATATTCAGCCTCATTAATAAAAATATGTCAGTTTCTACCAAGCATGTTAGAAACACTGCCATCAATAGAAACATTTTTGGCTAAGCGGCTTCAATAAAAAAATTAAGTTAAAGTCCCAGCAGAGGGCAACATTCCTCACTCCCAGAGACCTTGGATACACAATTCAACACAAAACACAACACCAGAACCAAAGAGAAAAGTTCTTAGATATCCCCACACTGGTGCCCTGTCAACTCAGTGCTTCAATTAATTCCACAAATGCTGCCAAGCCGACGATGAGCTGGCTTCATTTGCTGCTGCTGATAAAATCTCTGCTCAGCTGTCTAGGAGTATCAAGAAATCTTTAAATCTGTGCTACTTGGCACTGGGTGTCTGGCTGACACCATTCCCGAGTCTCCGAGGCTCATCTTCCAACCATATGGGAACTCTGCTGCGCCAGCATCTATCCTGGGTTTGATCAGGGCATTTCATTCACCACCAGCACCCTTAGACTCAAGAGGGAATGCCCCAATCTCTCAGCTGGAGAATTTGAACAAAAAGAGGTTGGTGTTGGGTTATAAGTGAGGGGTAAGCAGACTATTTAGGAGAAATTCCATGTGTCCGTGCCCAGCGACATCCCAGAGATTGGGTCCCAGGGAGATCCTCCAAGGACTACACATCTTCCTCAGGACTCCAAATCAACAGCAGTCACTGAATTCAGTTCAATGAATGAGGAGTAGCTAAACGGTGCCCAGGGAGTCAGCAAACTGGAACACCAAGGAAGCAGCACGTCTTTGAGAATAGGGAGTTGAGAATTAATATAGCATCAACGGCAGACCATGCGAAACACCACCTCCTCCAAATAATCGAGGCAGGGGTGATGCTTACCTTTTTCATTTTCAAAAAAATGTTTTCATCATCATCATCATCACCGTCAAATGACCATAGGTAGTCAGCAGCAAGGGCTGGAGGAGCTCGCTACCACCCAGAGCCAGCCAACAAATATTACTGAGTGGTCATCATCCGGGAGACACTGTGCAAAGCCATGGGCACACGGGAAGAAGCCCAACAGTCTATGCCCTCGTGGCTTTTACCTTCTGGGTCATCCTTACACTGCCAACCGTGTGTGGAGAGGATGAAGAATGTGCTATCATGCCTGAGAAAATAAGAATCTGGGGAGATACAGCAAGGATAACGGCAGGGAGAAGAAAAAGATAAGAAGAGCTGGCAAAACATCAGGGCAGGACTTCGCAAAGGCTCCTCACAGCATCTTACAAGTACCTCCCAGCCCTTAGGGCCACCAGGGTGTTTCAGTGTATAGCTCTGAATGGAGCCGGCTTCCTGAGCCTCAGGAAAATGGGAATGGCCATCGCACCTATCTGCTATGGTTGTTGTGGAAACTATTATGCATCTCCATCTGGTATCCAGTAACTGACACTTAGGAGGTGTTTAGTACATTTGCACTGAATGAACAAGATGGCATTTCTGTTCTCTAATTGAAAAACAAACCACAGTGACACTTTAGGATTAAAAATAAACAAAGAAACAAAAAGCCCCAGGAGAGCAAAGCTAACTTTTGCCGGGCATACAGCTCCTGAAGCTCCTGAATATCGCCCCCACTTCCAAGAACAAAAAGATTATTACCAATGAAAATGTTGGCTGCTCACCTTCCACATCTGCTGTGTTTGGCTATGAAGGCTTTTCCAGTGGAGGTGCCAATTAAGTCTTTATACAGCCTTTTGTTAGATTTTTTGAGGGTTTTATTTTTCTTCTTAGTATTGTACTAGATGTCACTCATAAATAAGTCGTCAGCACTGATCCGAGTCTGAACCGTGAGCACCAGGGCTCCCACTCAAACCCTCCCCGCTTCCCTCGGGGTTAGGAGAAAATGGTGAAGGGTGGTCTAAGTTCTGACTTCAGCGGTGCTCAAACTAGAGGGCGTCAGATGGCTTCGCTTGGTAATTCCATGTCATCTTCATTCTGATATATATGGGAGGAGGCAGCTGAATACTGACCACAGGGGTGGGAGTTGCAGACGAGGGCTGGGGCAGTAAGTCAACCTTCTGAAGGCAGACATGAGGCAGCCCTGTGCTGGGCTCCTTTCACTGGCATCTCAGTGACCCACACAGTCAGGTGAGCAGTACCACCCCGCCTCACCAGGGAGGAATCTGAGAGGTCACATAAGTGGCCAAAAGCCCCACGGTGAACTGCCCCTTTATTTGACTCCAGAGTCTAAGCTCATTCTGGTATTTACTAGCCCTATGAGCTGGATCAGAGCAGGTGGGGCTCACCTCCCTGGACGAGGAGCAGGGAGCTGAGTGTGCCAATCCATCCAGATACCTTGCACCAAGAACAAGGTGCCCCATGGCATCCTGGCACTCTTTTTTAACACGTTGCGTACGGATCACGAGAATCTTCGTTTTTTCCTGAGCCATGCGTTAAGGACGGATAACGAGAATTCTCGTTTTTACTGTTGACTCTTTTTACTTTGCACATTTTATTGAATTATTTGTGTTTCGTTAATAACAAAGGAAGCTGCTTTCTGCAGTATCACACCAGGAGGGATTACTAACATCATAGGTGAGTAAATCCTAAAAAATTCCATAGAAAAATAATAAATGACATAGAAGCATTTATGCTTTAAAGAGAAGAGTGCATTTTAAAGTAGTTTCTTTTAAAAACCTGCCGGAACAGAGGGGTATGAGGGATTTAAACCCCGCCACACGCAACGTGTTAACTTACACGCCTGAGGTTTGCTTGTCTGGTGAAGATATTGATTCTCTCATCGTCAGTTTCTTACATGGATTAAATGAAACATGGAATGGTGCTATTTGTTGAGTAGGCACTCAATAACTGTTAATGCACTTCCTTTCCACCTTTTTTGATTATTGCTTGCTTCAGCCTCCCGGTTCCTCTGGTCTCACCCTGCGATGAAAGTGCTTTAAAAAGCCGCATATACTCCCCGTCTCCGCCTCCACTCCTGCCACCACATAGGTAACAAGGATCACAGAAAATTCAGGGGGAGAAGAATAAAGGGCTATTCATTCTGAATTAGGACTAGTACCATTTTGAAAAATCAACATATTCTATAATTTCATGGATTGTTCTGAAATCCCCAGGGTTCAGAGGCTACTGATTTACCGACACATCAACTTATACAAACTGTAAAAGGAAATACTGCCTTGAAATCACATGACACCTTTCTACAAGGAGCTCAAGAATTTCAAAATAATTAAACTTACACACATTCTTTTTACAGAACAGGAAGGGGAGCAGGGATATCAAGCTCACTTTCTATATACTATGAAAATGAACAAAGCTAATAAAACACCCAAAATAAAAACCAGGATTAAACATGTCTTTTCCTTTCCAAAATCTAATGGGTTGGAACTGTAGCCAATACACTGAAAAGTAAACATATGTGACCAATTAGAATATGTAAATTGCACCAGTCATCTCAGAAATATTTAAATACATTTTGGTTCCCTTTTCTCTGAACATGTCAGAATTCCTGGATGACGCCAGAAGCTCCGGCCCCACCAGATCAAGAGGAGCATTCAAAACCGTCACATCATTCATGTGACGTGTGGGCAATCCCCTCCACGAACCTCGGGTGGAGTGCCAGCCAGCCCAGTGCCAGATCTTTTCGGACTTGCTTCACATACTGAAGGATTCAACTAAAACACAAATCATGAGAACCTTCTTCCCTTTCTGTCCCCAAGAATATGAAGGTGCTCCCTTCTCTGTGATGCTGGGACAACAAAAATGTAGTGAATGAAGGGATAAAGAGTGACACCATTTGCGCATTGAGGCAGCAGGGCCACCTCGGGCTGTCCCCAAAGGCTACCACCCAGGCTCCACATGGTCAGAATCCCTTCTTGATGCAAGAGCGTGTTGTTTCTTACTGGGGTGGACTATTAAAAACAGCCACACTAGTTCCCCCATCCTGTGTGAAAGCCTCTTTGCAATGTGACTTTGTTGCTCTTACCATCAGGGATGGAGTCTTATCTTTCCATCCTCTGGGTCTAGGTTTGGCCATATGACTTGCTTTGACCATTGGGCCTTAGCAAATGTGATGCAAGCAGAGGCCTGAGAAGTGTTTGCACTCCAGAGCTCGCCCTCTTGCTCCCAGGAACTCTTCCATGTCACATGAACAAGCCTGCACTAGCCCCCTAGAGGATGGGAAAGTGCATAAAGGGAAGCTGCAGTCATCCCACCAGCCCAGGGGAGACCTCTGAAACGGGAATGAGGTCATCCCAGACTCAGCCCCAACCATGTCAGGCCAAATCAGAACCTCTACTAGCTGGCCTTCCAAACTGTGAATAAATAAAACAGTGGTTGTTTGAAGTGGCTAAGTTTTTTTCTTTTTTCTTTTTTTTTAAGTGGAGCGGGGAAGTTTGTCAATAGCAAAAGTACATCAATACACTCAACTTCATGTTCCACTCTTTGAACTCTGGCTTTACTCGCATACTGGAAGGAGTTTGTAGGATTGATCATAAGCAGATGACACACAGAAGAAAATATTTTCAAGAGTTTCTTTAGGAACTTAACATACTGCCTCTCAAACTTCTCAACACTTCCAGACTAACCTCTAGGAGTCTAACCCATAAAACCACTCACAGACAGGCACTAGGTTTATGTATATGGATGGTCCCTGTGGCATTATTTGTAATAATACTAAAGTGGAAACATCTAAATATCAACCATTAGGGCAAAGGATAATAAATTATGGTTTAAAGTAAAACATAAGAAAAAGCGAATGGTTAAATGCTTTTCAAAGAAGCTATTCTAACCAACTGGTAGCTTTCATTTACCACAGCAGGTATCTCAACAGTTGGGAATCTGAGCTTTAACCTGCAGACACTATTTACTGCACTGGAAACCTTACCCACAAATGAAACTTTCTCCCTTGTCACAAGGTATGCAACAAGTGGATGGTTTAGGCAGCCAGAGTCATGGGTGAGATATTTCTAATCAATCCTTTATAAAAAATGTTCATATAGGTACAAAAAAATTCAACTTTTTCCCTGGGCATTATAGAATTTTAAAAATGTATGGCTCAAAAAGTGGAGCAACCCAAAGGTCCATAAACTGATGAGTGGATAAAAAAAAAATGGTATATTCACACAATGGAGTATTATTTGGCCGTAAAAAGGAATAGACGGACCGATACATGCTACGGCATAGATGAACCGTGAAAACATTATGCAAAATGAAAGAAGCAGACACAAAAGGCCAAATATTGTATGATTCTATTTATAAGAAATGTTTGGGATAGGCAAACCATAGAGACAGAAAGTAGATTAGTGGCTTCCAGGAGCTAGAGGAGGGGTGAATGGGGAGTGACTGCTAGCGGGTATAGGATTTCTTTGTGGGGTGATGAAAACGTTCTAAAATTTATTGTGGTGATGGTTGAACAATTCTGTGAATATATGAAAAACCACTGAACTGTACAATTTAAATTGGTGAATTGTATATAGTATGCGAATTATATGTCAATAAAGCTGTTTGAGGGGGAAAAAAACCCCAAATAAATAAGTGTATCACTCAATGTTTCACGATGTGGAATGCACATTAGTCCTCATTAGCATGGAATGTAAACATGTATATTTAAATTCTGGTGAAAATCTTAACTTATCATTTTGCTAATTAAAGGACAGTTTTCACTTATTGAAGACTCACTAAGTCTCTAAAACCCCAAAATTCCCAACTTATTTAGATCTGCCCTGGCATCTAACAGAGGTGAGTTAAAGTGAACTAATAACAACCCAAAGAGGCTCAGGCTGATATGTTCTGGTTAATGATAATGACCCTTGAAAAACGGAGGCTCTTGAACAGACAGGGAGAAGTTGAAATGCCTCTCTGGGTCCCCCAGAGAGAGGAGGGGGGTGGGGGGCTGGGTTGGAGAGCTTGAGAAAATGTTCCAAGAGTTTTAAGAGGTTAAGGTGTAATCTGCTAGTCCCCGGGGAGGCTCACTGACTTGGCACCCCAGGCCGCCATCTCTTCGTCTCCCAAAGCCACCCCCCTCTCCTCAGTCTTCACTGTTTGTGCGCATGTCTGATTTCCCATCTGGACTATAGGCTACTAGAGGGGGCCACTATGTCAGTTCCATTTTCTATCTCTCTCAGAATTCAGCAAAGTTTAATATAACCAGCAGGTAACTAAGAAATAAATCAAATTCATAAAACAGGTAACTTAGGGGTAACAGTTATGATACAGAAAAATTCCCCACTTGACAAAAGATGCACTGAAGAGTTTCTTCAGGGAACAAGCTCCCCTTATTGATATAAAAGATGGATTTGATTTAGGAAAAGACCTGCTAACCCTCCCCTTTCCCAGGAATCTACGTGAAGCATGTACCATGTAGAATATAGGTTTGCCATGAACAAGCTCTTTCCCTGTAGAGCACAGCCAAACAAAGAACTCAAAAGCTGGTGCTTATCAAGACCCCTTCCCCCATAATGAATCCAGACACAGACAAGATTCCAGTTAAGGGCACTTCTTAGACACTCAAGCCAGAGATGGGACAGCTGAAATGAGAGCTTTCTCATCCCCAGGGGTTCGAGTTGCCCAGATCCCACGAGCAGAGAGATTCAGCGTCTCATCAGACAGAGGGTTAGGAACCAAGCAGACACGGAAGGGGCTGGGACCTCACCTCAGGAATCAGCCGCCGCCTCTTCACGCTGGGGGCAGAGTCCGGCTGGCCCTCGCTGCTACTCGGCTGCTTTCGCTTGCTGGAGTCCTGCAGGGTGATGAAGACGCTCTCCAGAGGGTGTTTCTCTGAAGACCTGGAATTCACTGAGCAGTCCAGTGCCGCATCTTCAGTCTCGGTCTCCACCTTCACAGTGTTATTTTTCACAACTGTGGCAGAGAAGAGACAGGGCTCAGCTGGAGGAACACTGCGCGGCTGGGGCTGGGAGATCGGCGTGGGTCCCTGAGCGACGGGTTGTTTGTGGACCGCCCTTTGACACTACCACTCAGATAATAAAGCCGAGTCACAATAAAACTCTGCCTTCCAAGCAAGCAATATTTATCTTACCACACTAATGCTGTACAATAAAACCATGTTCCAAGAACATTTTGTTTAAAACTGTGGTGGTGGGGGGTGAGTGGGGAGGAGGAGATGGAGGGAGAGAAACAAATACTATCTTTTTAATGATGCTTTTAAAAAAAGACCTCTGGAAAGATACATAAGATACTTATAACAGATGTGTGGGTGCAGGGGGATGAGAACCAGGGCTGGGAGACTTTTCATCCATTGTTTTTCATTTTGTATATTTTCATATTTTTGAACCATGTGAATGTATGACCCAATAAAAATATTAAATTAAAAATAATTTTAATTGGTTCACAGTGATTATCACAATATAATGGGCTCTAACTTAAAATATTTAATAAGTATAGATTTTAATTGAGAATTATCTTTGAGTAGATGTAGTCAAAAAGTGCATTAATAGTCTTGTTGGAATATTATGTGGCTATTCCAAAGTATAGAGTGCCTAAATTTTATGTTGAAAGTGTTTTTCATGACTGGTATTAAGTTTTCTGAAATTACACATGGCTTTTCAAATTTCCAATGTAGCCAAGATACACTGTATTGTTAGGATCTTGTCGTCCAATGTATGAGAGGCTATCAACCTCAGAAAGTTCTATGTTAATTTTATCTTCAACAAAACCTCAAGCAGCCAAGAAGAAATGAAGCCCAAATTAAACTTGAAAATGCACCTTAAAGTAATATACATATACACATATATACACACACATATACACATACATATAATACTTTTGAAATATGATTCTGCTTGATTTTGATGGAATGGCCATTAAATACACATTTTAACCTAAAAAAATAATAATTTTTAATAAGTTTTGGTTTTTTTACCTTCTTCTACATCTTCACTGAATTCAGTTGAGTTCATCTTCTATTCCACTAAATGAAAAGACAAAGACAAAGTCTTGATTTATTGCTTCATTCATTTCTTACTTTTCCCTACCCATGAGAAATTCCCTTCCCCTTCCTACCCTGGCTCCCTGTAACACAAGGTTAAGCTGACACTGCTCTGCGGCATCATGGAAAATCGCATCCTCTTCTTGCTTGCAGTTGCTCAAAGCAGCCAGGCCTTCTGTGCACCTGCTGGGAGCACTTCTCCAAGACTTTATGTGGGTAGAACATGTCTTACAGCTTCAACTGAGAGACACTTACAGAGCTAGAGGAACGTTATTTGAGAAGATAATCTTTTGTAAAGACCCCAAAGTTTGAATGATCTGTTAGCCTCTGCTTTATAAATGCCAGCCACAGAAATGAAAAGGCTGACCAAGGTCGGAAGCTATGGATCCTGTGGACCTGAGCTGAGGTCTTCTGACTCCAGGTGGTTTGAAGGGACCTGTGCTCCCCACGACGGTAGCCACGAGTCATATAGCGACTGAGGTCTGGCAATGTGGCTAGTTTAAATGAAGACATGCTCTGAGTGTAAAATATACACTCTGGATTTCAAAGACTTAGCATAGCAAAAAGGAATGTAAAATATCTCACTAATAATTCTTACACTGATTACATGTTGAAATGTTAGTATTTTGGATTTATTGGGCTAAATAAATTACTTTATTAAAATTAATTTCACCTCTTCTACTGTGGTTATTAGAAAATTTAAAATAACATCTGTGGCTTGCATTATATTTTTATTGGATGGTGCTGGTCTAACCCTTCCTTCACAAACAACTTTCTCTTTTAGAGAAAGACGCACTGTGGGTTTTTAAAGCTCTTGAGCTCCACAGTCTGGTCCAAACCCTTCTTTTTATTGATGAAGGAAGGAGGCAGGCAGGGTGGAAGCTGCCCTGTATGGGTTACAGGGTCCAGTACAGAGCTGGCCCCTGACTCCTATTTTCCCAACTGGAATGAAATGGACACCGTGATTAAAAGCACTATTAAGTCTTTGAGATGCCTCAAGTGATAGAACAGCATGTCCGTAACTAGTATGAAGCATAAATGAGGTAGTATCATTAGAAAATACACGTGACAGCCTTTACTAATGACATTGAGGATTTGTGGTTCCCACACTGATGAAAAGAACTGCAAATACTGAGTCCCATTTTGGTTAAGGATCACAGGAGAACAGGACTAAGCAGAATCTCAAGAAATTTCTATGAGGAAGAGGGATGCCATCTCCAAAGCGCAGTAAACCACTGACGGAGCACCTGTGAAATGGTGTGTGGCCCCGTTTGAGACGGGCGAGTGGAGTGTAGAGGGGTGGGGCGGGCAGAGGGAGAGTCCGGGTGACCCACGCACAGGACGACTTCCCCACTCACTAGTAACAGCACCACTCACACAGTGCTTATGACGTGATGCACTATTCTCAGTGGGTCACAATAACTATATAACAGGCACAATTCTCTTCATCCCTGTATTTCTAATTTTCAGAGAAATGGATAAGAAAACATAAGATTTATTTGAAGCTGAAATTACACTAAAAATAATTCCTATTTACCGGATTATCCCCTACCTGGAGAAGATAATGCACAAAGTGATAACGAGGGAAAATATAAAATAAGTCAACTTCAATAGTCCAAGAACTATTTCATCAGAGGTGAATTCTAGCAAATACAATTTCCATTGTATTCCAGGCAAATAAACCTCATGTTATCTGACCGCGGTGTCTCTGGGGGCACAGCATAGGCAGGCAGGTGGGACTTTCCCATGTGCATGGCCTGGGAAACCTGTAACTGTGTTTTGGAAAGGAGGATTGACCAACATCGGGCAGAATTTCAGGCCTTCTGATTCCCAGCCCAGTCCGGGGGCCTCTCAAGGAGATGCACTTCCAGCTTCACCTGAAGGCCCGAATGTGGCAACTGCCCTTGGAAACCCGCCACACGGTCACATAACTCATTCCTTCAAAGCCAGGGCAGAGGTGAGCAGCAGCAGAACAGATGGGGAGAGTGAGAAAAGGGCTGGTGGAGAGGGTACAGTGTACAAAACAAATTACACTCTGGAGAGAAAGGGTGGGCAAGGGAGGAGATGGTGGATGTTTTATTTGGAGTGAAAAAGGGTCACGGTGAAAGAAAAACCACAAAGACTCTGGCTGAGTAGAAAGCATTTAAAGGACGAGTGAATCCTAGAAAACAAGAGTTGATGAAAAAACACAGCAGACAGAAGCAAAAGTGCTGAGCATGGATGGTATGGTCATCTAACATTACACCCGCCCACCCGCATTTCTCTCAGGAGCAGGGCAGAGCCCATTGAGGCTGAAAGCGTGGGGCCTGGAGTCAAGGGTTGGGTGTGGTCTCTGCCGGGATGTGACTCAGTGAGCAGGAAGGGTATTTTCTGAACCACCACTGTGTGACACTATAGCAGGCAATTCAGCGAGCACCTGAATTCTGAGCTCCAGTGATTCTCAGAAAATGATGGAGGAGCACACAGCGGAGCCACCTGCAGTGTGAGGAAAGGCAGAGGGGGAGCTGGGAAGGCGCATGGTGGGAGAGAGGTGGGAGGAAGGGGCGGCCGGCTTCCTGGGCATTCAAGATGCCCAGACTGCATGTGCTTTGGAAAACATCTCCGTGTTCATTTATAGACCAGTGACAGATGCTAGATCAACACAGAAATAAACCAGAACACAGTATGGTCGGCCCCTTCCTTCCCAGCCAGCAAAGGAAGCCATGCTCTTTGGGAAGCTGAGGAATTTCCCATTTGCAAGGCCTGGAAAACCCACAACTACATCTGGCTTGTGTAGTTGGGTAAGAGATGAGGGTTCTCATTAACATTTGCACCCCACGAACTGCATGTCAGGTGCCAGCTGGCCACGTCGTGTGTGCCTCCGTCTCACCTTGAGCTATTGTAACCTCAATTTCACCTGTAAGGAAACTGTGGGTACATACCTTAAATATACACAATTTTTATTTGTCAACTATACCTCAGTAAAGGTGGAAAATATTTTTATATCATTTTGATTACGGAAATAAAATTTTTTAATACTGAAAGGGGAAATGGAGGGTAGGTAATTTGCCCTGTGTCACATAGCTGTTGAGTGACAAAACTAGGGTTCAAACCGAGTCTGAGTGTCCCAGCCACCAGGAGAGGAAACACTAAGTGAATCCTTATTCTTCTGTGAAGGTTCTTCTGATGAACACAGGGGCCAATTTCCAGCCTTGGATTTCTTGGTCCAATAGCAGCAGGAGCATCCAAATCTCCTTTCGTCCCCATGTCGCTAGCTACCTGGAAAACCAGTCTGCTCTGTGCTTATGAATAGACACTACTGCACAGCACAGAAGTTTCTACCAGTGGGATGTGTGGGTCACTTCAGGCGTCCTGAGCTGACTTCGTGACAGCACATCCACGTCAGGGCTGGGTGGCAAGGGGTGGGTATTGCGTTTGCTACCTCCATTTCCTGGTCATCTGACAGATGAAGGTCACAGGGTTGCTCATCCTGGGTGGATTGTGAGTGTTCAGATGCCGAGCATGCCACAGAAATTCCTTCTGCTACTTAACTATAGGTTATGTAGGAGCTACCAACCACCACAGCTCCCGCCCACCCAGGCTGCTAGCATTGCAATCACCTCTGCAAAGCCCTCTTCTTCTTCTCACCACATGTCTCAAATTGTGAGACAATCTAACTATGCTTCCACATGTCCCTGAAAATCAGCTTTCTCCCCAAGGAGTGAATAATCCATGTCCCTCAAAAACGCATGACCAAGCCCAAGGGAAGATGACTTAAACGAATGACGGAGACGTGTGTCATGTCAATGGGACCTCTGTAGCTTGCTGCTGCCTCTAGTTAAAATACCACAGGTTCTAAGACATCAATGACCACCTATGGGTGGGTAACTCTCAAACAGGACTAATCTCCAGTGGTTAATCCAAATCCAATAAATGAAATGCCTTCCCCCCCCCCCCAAACAGTTTAGGAAGTCTAAGGCAAAGTGACTGTCCCTGGTACAGAAAGGTTTTCAATGGTGCAGAGCTTTTAGGAGTGTATATAATTGTATCAAAATGCCTCCTAGTCTCTCTCTATCCTTCTACATGGAGTGAAATGGACAAGATTCAATTTTCCATGCAGAGGTGTAATTCTGTTTGTGGCTGAGGGAAGATTGGAATGTCATTAGAAAAGCCTTCCGTTTACAAAAAGCACAAAAGGGAGGGTAATCCCAATATTCACAAGTGAGATGCTTTAGCCACTCAAACATCAAACTACAAAGGGTAAGATGCTTAAACTGGCTGCATTAAATGCGATAACTGGCGGAGCTACCTCTGTGTCTCAGGCTGACATAAGGCTGAGTCTGAATCCCGAATTATCAGCATGTACCTGGCTTGGGGAAGGCAGGGATGCTGAGGAGGGAAGAAAGTCTGTGAAGAAGGGGGGTGGGGAGGACGATCAGGAAGTGAGAAGCGTTCACTGGTGCTTAGAAAGAACCAACTCTAAGAGATGCCACAAAGAAATGGGAAAGCTGGAAAGACTTACAACTATAGGTCAATTCACATTTTTAGAGCTCATTTTAAGAAAGGAAGATGCTTAAAAATCTTTTTTTCTTTTGGACTATGAAACACAATTCAAAAGGTATAAAACGTGCCAAATATCCTTTTGTACCTTTTAAATTTAAAAAGTCCACTGTTCTCCAGTCTTAGAGGCAACCATATTATTTTTCCTCTGTCCTAGAAATACTGTGTGTCTGTGGTTCTCAAAGTGTGTCCGTACACAGTGGAGCCCTGCAGCCAGCTTACACTAGCTCTAGCCCTAACTTCACTACTAGTGGAGTCAGTTGGTTGCTGAAAATTGACCACAGTGGGAGTAGTTACACCATGGAAAGTGACACTTTTAACAGCCAGGGTGTTTTTTTGTCTTTTTGGAGAAGAGGTTAAGCAGTACATCCAAGACCCTTTCAGGGGGTTCATGAGATTAAAACTAGTTTCTTAATAACACTGAGATGTCACTGCCCCTTTTCTCTCAGGTATGGAGAGTTTTTCAGAGACTACATGATATGTTACTTTGCAAAAGACTGAATACACAGGCAGATATGAAAATTCAGCTGTCTTCTATTAAGTCAGATATTAAGGAGATTTGCAAAAATGTAAACAGTACCACTCTTTTCACTAAGATTTTTTTTAAATAGTTTTTTTCATAAAAATGGACATTAACTTTTAATGGATTTATTATGGTTATTTTAAATGAATAAATATTCAAACATTTTTGTTTTAATTTCGAACACAGTAAATACTGACAGATATAACCCATATAAATAAAAGCTATTTGGGGGACTCAATAATTTTTAAGGATCCTGAGAATAAAAGGTTTAAGATTCCCGTTCCTTGCTTTTTTCATTTAATGTATCATGGAAATTTTACTTCTTTTTTTAGTTTGAGTTCCCCCAGAGGCAGATTTTGAGACAAGGATTTGGAGTAGTTTCTTTGGGAAGAGACAAAGAGGGGCTGAAAACCAGTAAGGGGCATGTTGATGGGCTTGCTATGAGGGAAGTTCCCCTGGATACAGGCAGTGCTGAGGGCACTAACGGAGGAGTCCCACAGGGTCCAGGGGAGCAGAGGATGGACCTACCCCATGTGGCAAAGCTCCAGGGAGGCAGAAATCCTGCTGTGCCGTTCCCTTCAACTCCTCACCACAGGGAAACTCAATAGAAACAATAGCTGACACTGTACAGAAAGTGCTGTGCTAAAAGCTTTACAGTAAACTTACTTAACCCAACAATCCTACGAGCTAGAAACTCGTTAGTCACATTTCATAAGTGAGGAAACTAAGGCACAGTTTTAGAGCCAAAGGAACCTCAGAGACCATCTTGTTTTATAGGGGTGGGACCCAAGGCTCAGAAAGGTTAGGAACGTGCTTAAGACGATACTGTCAGGAGTGGCCCCTAGTCTCCCCACCTGTGCTTTGGAGACCACATGCCTCGCTGTGTGACAGGAGGTGCTGGTGTCCTCTGCAGGGGGGATGACCACCTAACTGCACAGCTTATTTACAGGATCACAACCAACACATGGGAGGACCTGGAGGATGAAGATGGAACTCTGGGAACTTCTGTTGGAGGGGAGGATGAGTGAACATCAAAAGATAAAAGTAACAGGAAGGAAAGAGCAGTCAGAACCCCAAGGTTAGAAGATACTGCATTAGGGTTTCTATAACAACTGTAACTCACATCTAGTAAACACAGGCTGTGAGCCACAGCTGTGCAGACCACCCATGCTTATAACTGTGTGATCTGGATACAAATAATTTTAAACTTTAACATATACCTACAAGACTTTTTTTTCCTCTGCAGGGGAGGGGGGAATAATGTTAATCCAAGCAAATTCTAGGGAGGAAAAAGTCTACTTCGGAAATAACTTTGCCAGTGTTTAATGGGCATATATTCATCTTCTTTGTACTTTCAGTTGATAAAGACCAATAACCAACTCCTTTTGTCACTTTACAGAGCCTCACACATTTGAATGTTGTGACATGTAGTCACCACAAAAAGCAAAGGCCAGAACGGCAAAGTACCTGGGCCAGGAGTCTTTTATTTCACAGATGATCTTAGGTTGAGTCCAGGCAGGAACTCTCTGGTCAGACTACTCCTGGGGCAGAGTAAGCCTTCCGTAACCACCAGCCATATTTAGTTACTGACACATTCCACAAAAAGCTGCAGAGAAAACGGAAGGGACAACAAACTCAACGTGACCTGGATTGAGATCATCTTTGGTCAACACTGTTGTTCCCATTACACAAAGTTGGGAAGTCAACTTCTACACATTTTCTCAACACATGACTTCAAAACCTCTATTGACAGAAAGAGCCAAGCATTAAATTGTGTGTAAAGATTCAAAATCAGTTGTTCACTACAGGGCTACCGAGCCCCTAACAACGTAGGGGTGCACTGGGTGCACTGGGTCTATCTCAACTAGGTAATTTTAAAAAATGCCATAAAGCAGCTAGAAGGAAATACGCCACAATGGTAATTACTTCCAATTAGGAGGGTTATGGGTGATTTTTTTCCCTTTATATTTCCCTCTACTTTCCAAATATTCTACAGCAAGCATGTAGTTCTTTGAAAATGAAAAAGAAATTTTTAAAAGTGAAAAAAGAAGTATAGCAATCTTTACTAGTCAGGTCATATTCTAAGTTATGTCCACAAACAGACATATGCCCAGAATGTAAAATCAAATCATAAACTTGAAAACATTTAAAACACCCATGTTCTAAGAAACAACATAACAACTGACAAACTAGTGAAGACTTTTCAATTCATAACTGTCCCTGAATTATTGCTTCTGAAGGTATACAAAGCTCCTCAGTATGTGGAGGGGGAGATCAGAAAAAAGTCTCAGTCACAAACCCAGGTGTGAATAAGAAGATGAAAAGATCAGCTTTGAACACTAAGGAAATGTCATTTCCTGGTACGTGTATTACAGGCTCTATCAATGCATTTGCCCAATACTTGAAGTACTTCTCAAAATAAATGAAATTTCATTGGAGGAAGAAAAAAACCACTACTTAGACCAAGTCTTGTGGATCAGGGATCCAAGCTGAACGCTGAAGCCGGGTCCATTAGAGGGTGTGTGGCTGCTGGGGAAACTAACGGACCAGAGAGGAAGCAGCTCAGCAACTCAGCAGGGCCCAGGCGCCTCACCTGCTGGGTTTCTGCATTCTGGATGGCAGATGACTGTTACATGTGGTCCTTTCTCCAGGGTTATCGTGTTTGAGCACGGTGGGAGATGTTGTGACCCCTAACTGGAACCCTCCTTCCAGGACACCTCAAAATTGGTCCAAACTGGGCAACGGGAGGCTCACCCCAAGGGCCCTGGCTCCAGGTGGAGCAGCAGTCGGCAGTGGGGGAGAGGGAAGGTGAGGGCTGGGGAGCTGAGAAGCGGTTGGCCACAGAACACGGGAGGAGTGCAGTGAGGTCACTGGTTAAAAGTGGGTAGTAAGGAGTCACACAAGAATCTGACTCAGGGGCTATTTTCCCTCTTAGGAACCGGATGCAAGACCACAGCAACGTGAGCAGGGCACACCTGGTATGACGATTCCTTGGAAAAGCCCTTTGTCCTCACAGGATCATTAGTCTCTTCCCTAAATGTCCCACAGGTTTCCACATGAAAATGGTCTCTAGCACTGTCCATAGGAGGCTGGGGGAGAGACCTGGGGTTCCTTTCTAGCAAGTTCTTTTCAGAGATTTGGCCACTCTGCAGAGCAACCAGACCTCTCTGGTGGGAGCAGCACTTGGCTAATCGGAGGCACCAGAGGCTTGTGGCTGGCCCGGAGTCACACAGGACAAACAGCAAGCCAGAAATGGGAAGTACTTGGGCTTCCTGAAACCTCGAGGTTCAAATCCCAGCCAGCTGACTCAGGATTCTGTCCCCACTAAATCAGAAATGTCCACTGAACTTAGGACTCACCACTGGGCTGAGGTGCAGGTCCAGGGAGAGCTGGCCTCTGCAGCCCTGACCGCAGGCCACTCAGGGGCAAATCCTACCCAACCCCCAAGTCATATTTCCAGATGTAAAGTGAAGCAAGCTCTCACCCCTGGAAGGTCTCCTTGAGGATGAGAGCCCCAGGGGAGGAATGTGACTGGAACCCTGAGATGATGGGATGGTGGCTGTGGAGTGCTGCTACACACAAAAGGGAAAGCAAAGAGAGTATGATCAGACCATCTGAAAGGTGTTATTTGTAGTAAAACATATTCAAGGATTTTAAGTTCAGCTAAGACCCAACTAAACCTTACTTCACCCTTTTTTCACTGTCACACCACATGATCTGACTTCCTGACACCTCTCTCCTGCAGGTCATATTGATTTTTAAAAATGAAACATAGACGGGGAGGGCTGCAGCTGACATTCATGAAGCATTGGCTCCGCGATCTAAGTGTTTCTCACGCTGGTCCACGCAATCCTCACAAGAGCCCTCTCATTTTGCAGACAGAAAACCAGGGGGCCGGCAGTCTGCCTCACTTGGAGAGGGGGTTGATGCAGAGAGCAAGGAGAGGGAGAGGCGTAGGGTGGAGCGCAGGCTGATGGTCTTACTGCAGCCTCCCAAGCAGAGCTGGGACCCAATGGGGCACGACCACCACTCCCGCTGATCACCCATTCGGAGGCTGGGCTCGGATGCGGGAGCAAGTCAAGTAGCCAGATGGGCTCTCGGACCCCCAAGATAGGGACATGTGTAGCTGGTCTCACAGAAAATGGAAATCCCTACTAAACTTCCGGGTGAGAGAGAACTAGGTTAAAGCCCTGGCTCCACCTGTTTAGCTTCTAACACTGGGCAAGTTGCTTACCCACCCAAACCTTGGTTCTTTCTTCTGTAAAATGGAGCTGAACCCCCTAGAGTTTTTGTGAAAACTACAAAGGAGAAAGTTCCTGGCACATAGCACTCAGTCAATGTTACCTATTATAAAGATTTTTTTTACAAAAAGATGTCTGAAGTGCATCTTAACAGTGACTATTTTTTAAAACTGCAAAATTATATGACTTAAAGCTTTAAAAAAAAGTTCGGTAACGTTTCTTTCAAATGAAAGAAACTAGAAGGGGAGGGAGGTGAAATCAAATCAAATCCCTGAGGACAGGAAGAATGTTCCCATGCCACCAGCTCTTGCGGGCCTTCTCTGGGTTCACAGGAACCACTGGGAGCCTTGGGGCTCAGAACCCAGCCCTCTTGGCAGGGGCACCCTGCCCGTGGGACTTGCAGGACATGTTTGCAATTTGTTTTTATTTTTAGACACATCTGCACATGCCATTTGAAAAATACCGGTCCTCACAGAAGCAAGGCAATTTCCCCGAGTTTTTCTAAAGCTGTAATTGTCACCGCCTTCCTTAGTCAGAGCACAAACTCATCTTTCAGCAGGCAGCCAAGTACAACTGCACAGCCCTGCCTGCCTGCAGCCTGGTGTTCTTAGCCTTCACACGCTGCATTTTTCTCAATGTGCCGAAATGTGATGTCTTCCGCAGCTGAAGGGCTCTACTTAGTAAGCCCTCCCTGGCCTCATGAAGGGCTACTACCTCCTTAGACGTCAGTTGTAGGAGGCACAGGACTCTGCTCATAACTTGAAACGTAGCATCCAGAAGCTGGGGCTTAAGAAGGAAAGGAGGGCCAGCACAGCCTAGCAGCCACCCATGTGACTGACGGGACAATGGTGACTAATTTTCCGAGGAGGCACAAGCTGAGTTTCCTCTATACTTCCCACTTTTTCAAGTGGGTTGTCTTGGGACCACACGAGCTAGTTAGAGTTGGGGCAGTCTGGTATACATAAACTACCCGACCCCAAGACTCCATCCTTTTATTTACTAGCTCCATGCTCAAACCAACAGCCTCTTGCATACAAGAAAAGACCATTAAGTGATGTTCAACTGAGCAACCAATACCTTTATAGATACTGATGCAACTGTGTTTCACTGGCCAATGATAACTGAAAATCAGACAAGAGGAAAGGTGGTCCTTGGTAGAACAAAACACTAAGAGGGCTGAATTTAAATACTTATGTTTCAAGTTGGATGAAAAACGGAGGAAGGGCATGTTACCAGGATTGCTGCTGAGAAAAACTCAGCTCTAAAGCAACAGTTTGTAAAAGTCTGGTCATTCAGGGATGAACATGCCAGGCAGTAACCACCACTCCGAGGGGACCAGCACCTCTCGTTTGACACACCGAAGGCTTGGTGCCAGCCAGCATGGAGAGCTCTTAGCTTGGCATGTGGGGGTCATGTGTGGCAGCTACCGTGTTTCCCCCAAAATAAGACCTGCTCTTAATATTAATTTTTGCTCCAAAAGACGCATTAGGGCTTATGTTCGGGGGATGTCATCCTGAAAAATCATGCTAGGGCTTATTTTCCGGTGAGGTCTTATTTTGGGGGAAACACGGTAGTTCCAGAAACCACAAGAGCTCTGGGCTGAATGTTGAAAGAGATACTGGAGCATCAGAAGGGGGAGAAGAGCAATTGTCCAATCTGGAGGGGAAAAGACACAGCAAGAGCAAGGTGATGTTCACAAAACACATGAAAATATCCATGTTTTTGGCATGTGTGCTTTTGGGGACTTTAAATTTTATTTTTTAAATTATACAGTAAAATTCACTCTGGAGGAGAGAGGTGTACAGTTCTATGAAAGGACACACGTATACATCCCTGTAACCACAAGCGAGAGGCGGCTATAAAAAGTTCTGTCACCCCAAAGATTAATTCTATACATAATTCCCCAACCTTATTTAGCCAATAATGGGCACAATTAAAAATAAGGGTAGCAACCATAATCACCACTTGTCATCAAAATTAAGTGCCAGAAAAAAAATGCTACACCCCAACCTCCCATACTCTAACACCAAATTGTTTTTGCTGGTTAGCTGGCAACCATCATGTGTTTCTACATTATAAAATTTACACCCCCCCACCCCAAACTTTTCATCTCTGGTAACAACCACATTCAGTGGCGGGAGTTTTTGAGTGTCAGATTTTAAAGGCTCTGGTTTTATCTGTGAATTTCAGTTCAAGGGCCATGCAGACAGGTTAACCCACCAGCAGGTTCAGGCTGCACTGCCCCCACCTTTCTTCTGGAATCCAAGAGGCTCTTCATTCATTTAGCAAATATTTATTGAGCACCTACTAAGTTAGTGACTGGGGATGTAAAGCGGTTAAGACACAAAATCTTGTGCAAAACTCAGTACTGAGAGTGAAGGAGGCAGACAGGGTCCTATATGGTGATACAAAACCATAAACTAGGGACAGTAGGCTAAAAAAACAAACTCGGGGGAGGGGTCAGGGATGTGGACACCAAAAGAACCTCCTCCATCTCAAGCTTATATACAGAGCTAGCAAGAGCTCACTTCCTTGCCTCAGTTTCCTGCAGCTGTAGTGTTCTGGCACCTTACGTGTTGTGTAGTGACACGTTAAGCATTCAAGTTACTTTAACAAGGTGAAATTGACCATTTACGACTTTTAAGTGCTTAGCCCTATTTTGCGCACTCTTGTCTGGTTAGCCTTGGTGTGTAAAATTCTTCCAGACAAGCCACCTGAGCAATCAAACTCTTACCTCTGAAAAAACACCTTGTAAAACAATGTGTCTCGGTACACAAGTCCTTACAGGAAGGACTGCACAACTCACCGATAAGGCGAGGGCAAAGTCTGCGTGGGAAATCACGTTTGCAATAGAGAGGAAAAGGCAGTCAGGAGCAACGGCGAGCGCCCCAGGCTCCAGTCCGCGGCCGGACGGGAAGGCCTTGCGCCAGCCGGGGTGCACACCCAAGGCCGGGCCCGCCTCCAGCTCCCGGGCAGCGGGAACCGCGAACCGCGCCGTGGACGGTCGGGACGGAGCGCTGCGCCCCCTGGCGGCGGGGCCCATCTCCGTCCGCTCCCGGCCGCCGCCGTCGCCGCCGCCGCGGGCCGGCCTCGCTCCATTTACAGACTCCCGAAGCAGCGTCCTCCCGAGCGGCGGCTCCTCCGGCCTCCCGCGCCCCGCTCGGCATCTCGCTCCAGTCCCCGCCCCCTGCTCCGCTCTGACACCCCCTTTTACACGCCGAGCCGTCCCCCGCTGCAGCCTGGCCCAGCGCGAGCGCCGAGCCCCCGCGGGCTCCGCAGAGCCTTTCCGGCGGCCCCGGCCGCTCCATCGCGGCGCCCGGCGGGGGTGCTGGGCCGGCGTGCGGCGCGAGTGGGGCGCGCAGCGGCGCCAGCACGGACCGTTCCACTCCGCGTTCCCCCCGCCCCCGCGCGGCGCGCGTGCTCCCGGGGACGCCATGGAACCGCGGCGTTCCGAGCGGCACAAAGGGGCGCGCGGCACAATGGGCGCGGTGAGCCCGTGGGCGCCGAGCGCCCGCTCCGGCTCGGCCCTGCGTGGGGGTGGGCGCTCCTCCCGGCGGGCGCGCTTAGGGCAGCCCCCCTTTTCGTCCCCTCCCCTGCTCCCGCCCCCACCCCGGCATGGATGTTGCAGCCACTCTCCCGTCCGTCTGCCCTGGAGCCGCCGCCACCGCGCAGCCGGCTTGATCCGCCCCGCACTTACCTGGGACACGAGTTCTGTACTTTGCTGAGCGGGCCCGCGCCGAGTTTGGGCGCCACGTGGGGTGCGGGGGAGCGCAGGGCTGAGGAGTGGGGGCCGCGCGCGGAGGGCCTGGCCGGGGCGGCCCGGGGAGTTGCTGGGGGCGGCGGGCGGGCGCCGTGTATTTTCCCCTCTCTTTGTGTGTGTCCGTGCGCTGCGCTCTCGCGTGACGTGACGGGACTCCGTGTGTCATTTCCGCACAAGGACACAGGAGCCCCCGCTGCAGTGGAACCACAACCCCTCCGCCCCCACCCCCGGCCTGCCCCTCCCCCTCAGCGGGGCACACGCGGGACCGGCGGTGGCGTTCGGGCGTGAACGGCCGCGGCGGGGAGCTGGGGCGCGCACTCCAGGGACCCGAGCGGCCCGGCGCGCTCCGCCGGCGCCGCGCTGCTCCACGTGGGCCCGCGCCGGTTGCCCGGGAGGGGGCAGCGGTCGCGTACCCACGACGCGCTGGGGCAGCGCTAGCTAACAATGTCCCCGGCACTCTGTGTGGTCTCCCCCCGCGAGTCATTTCTCTAAAACGTGGTTGCTCAGACCCGAGGAGTTTGACCTGAAAAGCCTCTTTTTCTACTTTTTTTTTCTCCGCGGGACGGCGACTGTGCGGGGCGTTACCTCCCCGAGAGCCAGCGCCAGTCCCGAATTCTTGGCATTTCCGCGGTGTCCTGGCCCCCCCAGGCGGGTGTTCCCGCGCCGAACTCGGCACAAAGACATCGGGGCGCAGGGACCCCAGTGGCCCCGGCGGAACCGGCATGGAGTCGCGGGCCGCGGGAGAGCGACCCTGGCGCTGGGAAACGCTGATCCTGGCCACTCCCCCAGCGGAGTGGCCGCCCTCCGTTGTGAGCCTTAGAGCTAAACATCTGCCTTTTACTTGTAACCCTAAGTTTTAAGGTTTGAGGCTGCAGAGCGAGAGATTCAGAAGTGCGCGCGCTCCCAGACCCACATGCCAGACAAACCCACGGGATATCTGCGCCCAGCGCTTAAAATAGAAAAACACGCGTCACCATTTCAATAAAGGCTGATTCTTTAGACTCCCAACTCCCGGTCGGGAGAGTTCGACTTGATAAATATGCAACCTGCACCTCGAGTATTTTCACAAGTCGCAGAGACTTGAAGGGATGTGGTGTGTGAGGGTCAAGGAAGCCCAATTCAACAGTTAAACCACGTTTATACTTTAAGCAAATAACGAGAATAAATTTAAAACAGAAACTTTAATTTGCCGATCGAAGAAAGTATAAGAAGAAAAATGCAAATGATCCCATCTGCTGCTCACAGCTGACTGGCTGCAAGAGACGACCATGTGGCCCAGCCCTGCGTGGTCACTGAATAGGTAGAATAGATTTTAAAATAGGGCTTATGCTGGCTCCTTGCTGCCCAGTCGCGGAGAGGGTTTGAATTAACGTATAGTTTTGGATTACCTTATCCTCCAGAGCACTCCAACTGGGAATTTAGTAATTATTCATGTTCCTCCCCTTCAGGTTTGAAATCCAAAAGCACTGGGTTATTCAAGACCTATGAAGAACTACGTGGAACATTCTCGAACTGTATTTGGTAGCCCATTTTGAGAAGTCAATACTAATTGCTATGCAAAATTAGCAAGCTGCCCGGAGAACGGATCCCTGCACAGAGGGAGTGTTTTTATAAAAGAATCTATACGTGCTCAGTGTCATTCAAAACAGGATGATGAAAAGAATGGGGCTGAGATAGCAAGCAGCCCTTCAAATTCAAAAGACTTGAGTCCCCTATCTACATTTAAAATAGGGTGGAGGGAGGAAGGGAGGAGGACCGCTTGGGGGAGAATGGTTAATTTATACATTCCCAGAAGACAGAATGGAGGCACTTGGATTTCTGCCGGGAACTTGACTTTTACACTCGCACATTAAATAACACGTATGACATAGTGCATCGCTTGACTTATACAGATACAGCAGTCTCACCTTCAATTTAATATGACAGCCATAATTAGAATTTTAAAAGTATAAGTTGCATTTCATTCGTTCAGTTTTCTAAGGTTTCCCAGTAGGAGAGTTAGGAAGAGTTAAGACGTATTTGAGCTCACTTTGCATTTTTAAAGTGGATGCAAAGTGGTTTAAAAAGGTAAAACGACCGTGTTAAATTTTTATAAAAGGAACTAGATGAAATGTGTGTTGTGAAGCATTTATCTTTAGTCAGTCGTTCCAGTAACAACTCAGGTATTTAAGGATAAATTAAATAATAAAAGACAATAGGAATTAAATAATAGAAATTAACATTTCTTTGTTCATACTGTTTGAAACCAAAGATTTTTCTCAAATACAATAATTTTACTAAAAAATAGCATCTAAGGCAAACAAAATGCTTAATTGACATAACTGACTTTTCAAAACATCTCTCAAGAAATTACAAAGTGACCTTGAGAATTATTGTAAATATGTATCTTAATTTACACAACTGGATCAATCTACTTAACAAAGCAAGCTGTTTAGTCCAAATAAATTATTAACAGAAATAGAAATCATTGCTATCTAAGAAAGGAAACTACCTACCTTCAAATGATTTTGTATATTATGAGTTTCTTTTTTTAATGAGTTAAAAAACAAAATGCAACTGAGTAAATTTGAAGAATTGGCTTTATTAAGCAATTCATGAATTGGGCAGCACCCCCATCTAGCAACTAAAAAGGCACTCCAGGCATTGTACAAAACTGGAAGGATTTTATAGGAAGAAGGGTGGGATAAGGAAACTATTAACAAAAGAAAAGAAAGGATTATTTTTTAGGCCAGGACATCTTTGGGGGGGAGGGGAATGGGAAAGGTTTTTATCATGCAAATTGCCTCTTACCTTACTGGTGCTTGACCAGAAAATTCCAGACTGGTTGTTTAAGATTATATTTCTGGGAAAGGTTGAAACTGTAAATAGATCAGATATTAAATCTAGGTTTGGTATCATGGGCTTTTAGCACAAATGATGCCATTTTAGGCCTGTGGTTTTGTCTAACGGGAGGAAGGGAAAATAGTACATGAAGGTATAACCCCCTGCATTGGAATAGTTGTATTTGCAGTTGTATTTTGGAGTCTTAAAAATGAATAGTTCTGAAAGTGCTATTGGATAATAGTAATGCCTTATGGAAAAAATATGAATAAACATGGAGTAAGATGGGGAGAGGAATGAGGAAGGGAAAACACAATTTCTGTCCAACCCAATCGTAAAAAGTCAGTAGGAATGATAGACCAGGCTTCATAAGGATGTGCATAAAGACCTGAAAAAAATACCAACCTGAGTTTTAGAGGCTGCTTGATTGGAAATTTCTTAATTAGAAATGCATTTTTCAAGATTTCAAATTAGAGCTGCTGCAACTGATCTAATGAACTCATTTCCAATTTTACCTGAGTAAAATGCAGCAGCGGGGAAGTTGGCTTCTTGGTCATATAAAGGAATCATATAAAACACTAAAAACTCAAATGCAAAAAGAGTGGGATAGATATAATGTAAATATATATCATTAAAAGTGGCAGACAGACATTAGGTTTCAAATATCTTTTAACTGTTCCTCTAAAGGTTTTACCATTGCTAAAATATATAGTTGCCAAGACAATATTTACTAGGGCTTTTTTTTCTTCTTCATTAGTTAAGTCATAAAACAACGCAACAGATTTCACTGTGATTTGTGAGACATTTTCACTTTATTTCTTGCACGCTGGGTGCATAATTTTGCCAAGTCTTCAACTTCAAACAAAGTTGCTGGTACATCCAGATTCTGTAACTATCAAAACAGAAGAGGGAAAAAGAGGAGGGGCGGAGGTGCATGTATTAACTTTATTAAAACAACTTATAGAAAGACACACCTTGCTAAATAACTTGCAAAACTGACTTTTGGTTGGAAAGTTGGGCTCGGGGAGTTGAATTTGACCTGTTGTGTGCTGTGGGGGGGAAACAACTACCTTCAGTGGAATTCGGAACAGGTAAATGACACAAGGTGAAAAATGAGGTTTAGAATGAAAAGCTGCAGAGAATTTGTGATGGGCAGTTTTTCTTATGTGTAGAAGAACTTTTGAATAATTTATAGCAGCTTGAGATGTGAAGCACCCAACAGCCATTAGGATCTGGTTTTAGTGGAGTATTTGGCTTACACAATAGGATTCTGTAAAAAGAAATATCAGGGAGAGAGAAATCTGCTGCAATCCCATTCTCAGTTTCAAGCCCTTGAGAAAACAAATGCCAATCCAAACTATAGCTTGCTCTAAGCCCAGAGTGCTGGCTGGAGGCGCTGTAGCCACCAGGGCTCCCTCGCCCAGAGGGGCGCCCAAGGGCCTGCAGTCAGGAGTCTCCACACTGATCCCACAATTACAGCGACAGGCAGGAAGCAGGGAGCAGGAGGAGGCTGGTTCCCCAGCCAATCAGACCCCATTAAAAAAGAAGAGAAAGGAGACATACTGCTGTAGTAATTGGCCGATTTTTAAAATAATTATTTCATGCTGTGAATCAAAAGACTAAATTAAATCATATATACACACACATATATAGAAGATATATATATATATGTGTGTGTATATATATGTATCTTCTTTGACTTGCCTAAAATCTTTTCTTTAAAATGAAACACCTCATAGAAATACACTGGCGATCCAGTGATTCCAGTTCTAGGAATCTATCCCGGAGTAATACTCAACCAAGGCCAGTCTACAGAGATGTTCACTGCAGGATCGTTCATGATAGCAAAAAATTAGAACGTGGGAAATAGTTAAATGAATGACATATGCTATGGCATACTATGTAGGCTTTAGAAAAAAGGAAGGTACTCTTTTTTATGGATACAGAAGAATGTCTATGAAATAGTAAAAGAGGAAAATTACAGATCTATATATAGTGTAATCCCATTTTTGTAAAAAAAAAAGAAAAATGTACATAATATATCTGGGTGTGAATATAAAACGGAAACAGGTGGTAGTGGATACCTCAGGGATAGGATGGTAGAGAGGAAAGAGGGACTTTTACTTTTTCAGGTTATAATTTGTATAATGTTTGATTTCATTGTTTTTCCCCAAAATGAGCATCTATTGCTTTTGTAGCCCTTTCCCTCTCCCAAACAGTTGTCACCATGGTCTAAGGAGCAAAAGTCACCCTGGAGTAGCTAGTAAAAGTCATACCAACCTGGTGTGAGAGCCGGGGTTTACTCCTGTCACCAGTCTCCCCTTCATCTACATACTCTTACGGTTTAAACAAACAGAATAAACCCTAGTAATAATGCTCCAAAAGTAAATAGGGCATTTGGCTACAGAATCCACGGCTCCCTTTCCCCAGTTTCTGAAGAATTAAAACTGTTTTTAGAGACATATCTGTGAAGATGTCCAAGATTTCCCTAGAATCATGACACGTTAGGGCCTGAGAAGTAATAGATGCCAACTGCCTGATTCTGCCAATGAGAAAACGGAGGCAAAAAGGAAGGATGGCTTGTCCAAGGCACTGGCCTCTGGAACAATGTTTTTGGGTTCCCCTTTCTATGCAATTTCTACCACAGGCCAAACAGATTAAAAAAAAAAATCAGATTCCACCAGAGTAATATATATATAAAATCTGTGACTCAGAGAGTTGTATTCATTTAAATTAGCAACCTTGCCTCTCATCCTTCAGTCCTCAGCAGCTTAGATCTCTTCCTCAAGAGGCCTCCTATGTCCCACGTCTGTGTGAGAGGCCCCTGCTCTGCATTTCCATGGTACCTTGTTCTCTCCCTATCATAGAGACTGTTATGTACTGAACTGTGGCCCCCCAAAATTCGTGTGTTGAAGTTCTGTCCTCCAGTATACCTCAGAATGTGATGGCATTTGGAGATAGGGCCTTAAAAGAGCTAATTACAATGAAATGCGGTCATCTGGGTGGGCCTCAATCCAATATGACTGGTGTCCTTATAAGAAAGGGAGAGGGCGGCCGGTTGGCTCCGTGGTTAGAGTGCAGTGCTCATAACACCAAGGTCGCCAGTTCGATTCCGGCATGGGCCAGTGAGCTACGCCTCCCCTCCCCCCCACAACTAGATTGAAAACGACTTGACATGGAGTTGATGGGTCCTGGAAGAACACACTGTTCCCCAATAAAAAAATAAAATAAATAATAAAAAAGGAAGAGGGAGAGACACCAGAGATATGCAAGCCCAGAAAAAAGGGCATATAGTGAAAGCAGCAGTCTGCAAGCGAAGGAGAGAGGCCTCAGAGAAAGCAACCCTGCTGGCACTTTCATCTTAAGATTTCCTACCTGCAGAATTGTGAGAAAAGACATGTTTGTTCTTAAAGCCACCCAATCTGTGGTATTTCGTTATGGCATCTTGAGCTGACTAATACAGAGACCCTACACACGTGGAGCTGCAATTGCCTTTTTATTTGTCTGTCTCCCCAACTAGAATGTCTCTTGGAGGGCAAGACCATGGTCGAGCACTCCATCTCCAAGTGCCTGAGACATAGTCGATTCTCAAAATATATTTGGTGAAAGAATAAATTGAATCATTGTTAGATATCATATGTTCCATTCCCCTTCCATTTTATAGATGAAGAAATAAAGGGTCAAAGGTTAGGAGCAGGACCATTCTTCATGGATACGAATGGTGCGTCCTGGAATAGCCCCTGCAGCGCCTGTGCTGTTATTAGGGAATAGCCCAAAGGCAGGCAGCTAATTCATGGCAGACATGTACCATGGCAAAGGTGGCTCCTGTGCTACTGCACAGCTCCCAGGTTTCTTGCAAACACCTCTGTCGCTGAAGGAATCTGCCTTACCTTTTTTTCTAAAGAATGTGCCTAATTTAATTTTGCTGCTCTTTGGGGACTCGGCCACTAGCATTCCTATTTCCATCCCGCCCGCCCTACTGTCGTCCGTCCTGCAGATGGCAGGTGGTGACAAATGCTGCTGCACTTTCTGTAGAGTGCAAGCCTTATCAAGTTGTACAGACTGGGATTTGAACCCAGGCTGCGGCATGTACAAGGTGTGGCATTTTAGGCAGCTGCTTAAGCTCTTAGCTTCCATTTCCTATTCGCAGCATGGGGCAGCCGCACCCTACAGGGTGGTTATAAACGAGGCAGTTCTGTGTAGCACTGGTGGGATGGCTGGCATAAGGTTACTTCAATAAAGGGTAGTTGTTATTTTTTATTGGTTATAAATGAGGTGAGCACACTATTGGAGGAACTAGCCCAGGCACATAACAGTAAGGGTTTTGAAAAACACATTTCTTGTTTGGCAGCAAAAGCACAAAGGTTCATACAACCAGCCTGAATGCTGCCTGGAAGACACCCACAGAACACCACTTTAAAATTCAAACTCCATGCAGAAAGGAACAAAGTTACCACCATATAATTCGAAAACATGTGATGGCCCCCAAACTACAATTCTCATGTTCATGAATCCCTCTGTCCTTCTCCAGGACAGGTTCTGGTAGCCTCTGTCACGTGTGCATAAAGTCCTGAGCGAAATAACCCAGCTCGTGAGAAAGCATAGGTAGTGCGTGCAAATCTCAGTTCATGCATTTTGAGTACAAAACCACTATTTGTATAATTTACTTTCTATTCTGAGCCCCATCCTTGTGGAGTTTTTCCCACCCCCAGTGGGCTCTCAGGGGCCTCTGCCCTCGGGGCATCTGCCCACATGGGTTCTTGCTGAGCTGGCCATCACCCCCCCCCCCCCACCCCTCACCATGCCCTGCAGGCAGTGGCTCAGTCAAACCCAACTAGGAACACAGCCATCTCTTTGCAAGGCTGCCTAGAACAGGGACACGTGAGGCAAATGCCTACAGGGAGCAGGCAAGGAGAGTTCATGAGTGAAGCAGGTGGTGTGCCTATTAAAAAATAAAAACATTCTTCACTTCTACAAAGAAATGCACTAGCTCCCTTGTTTCCTTCAACAGGAGCTATCTCCAGTCAACCTTTTGTTTCCTCATTTATGGAAAAAATCTTGGGTACACAGAAATGTCCTCTATTGTCTGGAATACAGCAAGTGTCATGATGAGTGGCAACTAACCTTTGGCCTCAGCAAAGGGATAAATCAGGGACTGGTGGAGACTGGCAGACTAGAGCATTCATTTCTTATCCATTGAATGCTGCGACAGAACCCAATATGGCAAAATCTGCCAATTATTCAAGAGAAGCTCAAACCTAGATTTTTATGTGGCATTGCCTAGATGTTTAATGTTGAGTGACTGAAATGCACATGGTTACATCTGGCCCGTGGGTCTCTAGTTCATGGTCTCTGCTCACAGCCACATCTTCTCTGGGGGCAGGCCTGCCTCCCAGCCAGGCTGCTGGAGAACCCGCGTCGTAACCCTGCTGGTCCCCACTGCCTTGGCCAGGGTCCTCTTGCTTCTGCCCAAGATATTTTGCCTATGGCTCAAATCTTCTCCCTGCTGGGGCTTAAGCTCTTAGAAACAAAAGTTTGAGGGTGATACCAGCTTTCTGCTCCATCTCATCCCTTTCACCAAGACAATAAACCCAGATAGGAATATCTGTGTGGAGGCAGGGAAGGGAAAGGGGGAAATACCAGAAGAAAATAATATAGATTAATATTTCAAACATTTTATTTTGCCACACATATTTACTGAACATATTTTGATTGGAGGTTTATCTATAAAACAGATTCAGAATTTCTTTAGGCCATAGACTCTAAGGGAGCACTAAGAAAAATTTTTAGGAGTGCAATCCCAATTCAGCCAATCAAAGATTTCATTTTCCCCAGTAAGATATGTGTATCTAACATTGCATTTTCTTAATAATATATTATGAGGCAACATTTCCTTTTATTAGTACAGTAACTTGTTTTCTTGATTCTGCCACGGGCAATTTCTGAATTCAATAATAAGTTTTTTGTGTTTTTTTAATGTAATACTTTGAAGGTTTATCCACTGAGTTAATAGTAAACACACGATACTAGTTATTACCGAGCCACCAGTGGTTTAAAGGACTAACATTATTACGGAGCCATTACAGGTCTAAAGGACTAAAGCAATATAACCCTTGTGCTCTGGGAGGATGATAAATTTGGGAGCAGCAAGTTCAGACTCAAATTACCTTTGTTTCATCATTTTCTTTGATGGTGGGAGAGAGACGCTGGTTTCACTGTGATACTGATTCGAGTGGTCAGGAGTGGGGCAAGAATATTAGAAATACACCAGATGAAAATCCTTCAAATGGAAGACCTTATTACCCTCCTGACCTATATAATCAGCATGGAGCAAAGAGGAATAATTGCCCTTTGGAACCCGAGTGTGTGAGTTTGCAGGAGAAGGGGCTGAAGGAATCCAATAATCCACTTTACCTGCTTCTTCCCTCTGAATATTTTACATTAGAAATTAGAGATAGAAACTAGAAATAAAATGTAAAACAATTTTTAAAAGGAAAGTATTAGCACCAGCAGAAATAAGTGGCACATGCACAGTGGCAGGGAGAAACTCGTAATAAGTTTTGGGACATGGTGTTTATGTCGTGAATCTCTAACATTCCAACATTTGGTGTTTCTTGAATTCTCTTTCTGGAGATACTGAAGTTTTCAAATAATATATAAAATAAAATATATTACATCCAAGTTGATATCCAATGACTTAATAGCATTTAAATATTAAAAAATTAAGACATGTAAAAGGTACTGCTTCTGTAACCATGTGAATTCTTCCTGAGATGCTTGTTGCAATCCTAGTGTTCAGTAAGTAAACTTTGTACTTGTGGAACCTGCATTTATTCAGCCTTGACATTAGTAAGTAAATTATTTCAGTGCCAAAGGGAAGGCTAGTCTAGGCTGGAGTAGCTGAATGTGTTTCCCAATGCCTACATTTCCAGAGAAGTTTTGCAGTGACAGAATTTGGCTCATATGAATTGTAGAGAGAGGTGGGGAAGACCATTTGGTACCTAAATAGAAGGCTGAACACCCATGCAGTTGGCAGGAGAGGGTGAGACCTCTTTGGAAGATGGCCTGACCAGCTTTAGTGTGACAAAAGCTTTAAAAATTAAACAAATATTGATTGAACACCTATGACTGCAAAGTTTTGATTCTTTAGGGAATTAAGGAAAGGGTACACAGAGCTTCCGGTCTTCCCTAAGGATCAATCCTGAACCCTGAAAACTGTAAAATAAAGGAGAAGGCACTGGAGTGGGGGTATGTGAGGCAATGGATGACATCAGGAAGCTTCCAGGAAGGTTCCATGGAGGAGGGGGCTGTCCTGGGAGCCCGCAGGAAGGCTGAGCGGGATTCTGCCCCTCCAAGGCGGAGTGAGGGGCAATGAGCAGGAAAAGCTATAGGCAGCAGCTTAGGCAGGAAACTACAGGCCATATTTGGAAAACTACAAATAGCCCTTTTGAGTAAAAAACAGAGAGCTTTGAAGTTAGAGGGCAGGAAGAAGTAACAGGTAAGGTCAGAGCGATAGGTGGAGGACAGAGAAGGTCCTCCCCTGGTTTGTGCCACAGATCTTCCAACACACTTAGCTTGGTGCTTGACAATTTCATTGAAGACAAATGTGACCTTGGGCAGCCACAAGAAGACCTTGATCCCGGAGCACTACTCTGCAATGCCAGTCTCTTAGATTGCCTATCTCTGACTCCCATGTTGGTGACCCAGTCTTAGCTTTTGGAAGATGCTAGGAAGAAGGATAGGGACAGAAACAAACAAAACCAGTAACTGACCCCTCTACTGTCTTGCACCTTTATGCAGCTTCCAAAAAGCTCAGTTTGTGTGTTTAGGGGGCGTGCTTAAGAATACTAGAGCAAAAAAAAAAAAGAATACTAGAGCAGGGTCACATGTTTACACACAAGGAAGGAGAAGCTGCTCCCAACAAACCAAGAAATTTAAGAAAGAAATAACCAAACTAAGAATTTCTGAGCCTCCTGGGAAACAAGAGGTCATCCACAAAGGCAACTGTAAATTTAAAATTTCGTGGCATTCATGCAATCGGGTTAATATTCCCTGGATGGAATTTTCCACCTTTGCACGTCTTGCCTTTTTTTTCCTGCTTGAATTTCAATTAGCCTCAACCTAATAAAGGCTTTTTATAGCCAACCAGAAATACAGTAATCAAAGGCTCTAATAAAAAATATAGAGCTACTGTGTTGTAAGCATTTATAGGATCCTTGATAAGCGCAGTAAAACCCCATGATAATGCACTCATCAAAAATATAATTTTAGATATAATGCATAATTGACAACTGGCTTCCATTCGTTGCCTAGTCCCTATTTGAGAACAGGGCAGGGATAGAGGTTGGAGCGGGGATTAAAGTTCTATGCTAGGGGTGGGGATGGGGGACTTGGAGTGGAGGCCAAGGCCACGAAGCTGAGGGAATGGCATGCAAACTTGTTTCAGAAACAGAAGAGGTGAAGGGTGAGTCTCTGGTCCTACATATTCTCCCAGCCGAATCTCTGAAACTAGCCAACTAACTGGGATGAATGTTTCTGGAATCACTCACGATATGCTGCTGCCACTGGACTCAGAATTGTCCCCAACAATATTTAAGTTGGAGCTAAACACTTCCACCAGGTGGCACCAAATCACAGCTGAGTCTGGCATGACCTTCGATAGGGCACCTGGATTCCCAGAATTCCCCAGCAGCTAGCTCCATGGACCTACATCCGTCATTTTGTAGTTAACCTTAGAAGAAATTGTGACCTTGCTTTTCACATGACTGTACAGTAATGTTTTACTGTATTAACTTAATGAAAACCAATAATTGAGGCAAGTGCTCTCTTAGTAGGCTACAGACCCAAAGAGACGAAATTAGACATTGTGCTATTTGTTTATATATATTAGCTAATTTAATCCCTTCAACAACTTATGAGGCATAGGTTGAATAATATGAAACTACCATTTTTATAGGCAAAAAATGGTCAACTGTTGACATTTTCACATAATTCAATAGTAATTATTATTAAACTATTCCTTGGGTGCTAAGTTCTATATATACCTCATAACTTGAGCTTGTTGTTTTATTCAAAACTTCGACGTGTGTATTTTATGTCTCCTTAATTTATCAATTTCTGAAAGATATGGTTAAAATCTTTTAACTATAATTTGATTTTTTCATTTCTCCCTGCAGTTTTTTTCAGTTGTTCCCTTCGTATATTTTGAGGCTGTATTGTTAGGTGCATACATGTTTTTGATAGTTATATCCTCTTGCTCTATTGTTCCTTTTATCAGCATATAACACCTTTCTTTGTCCCTCCCCACCCCCCGCCCTTTTTCTTTGCCTTCTATATTGTCAGATATGAAGATTCTTCCCATTTTTCTTTTGGTTGATAATTTTTCATCTTTTATTTTCAATCTTTCTGTTGTTTTGATTTAAATTTCTCTTTTAGACAACTTATTGGATCTTGCTTTTTAAACTCAATCTGAGAATCTGTTTTTAATTGGTGGATTTAATTAACTTATATTTATTGTTATTCATTATGGGTGTACTTCTTTCTGCTATTTTCATTTACTACACATTCTTTTCTTCTTTCTGTTTTCTATTGGGTAGATTTTTTTTTTTTTTTTTTTTTTTCTGGTTTAAATGGCAAACATTCCAATCTGTCTGGGATTTACTTCAAAGCTCATGTTCTGTCTGCTGCACCACACCAAGATTAGATGTCCATGGAACCCTAGAAATTTGTCATTTACCCCAGTGAATCTAAAACTGAAGCATGTGTGTGAGAATTTCTTGGAAGTACATGAGAAATGTTGATTCTTGAACCTCGCTGTCAGAGCTTCTGGCTTAGCAGGTCTGGGGAAAGTCCTGATGCAGGTGGTTCATGGACCACACTGTGCAAGTACTGCTCCCATCCAACCCCATAACTTTCAAAATTGTAAGCTTTACACTTGTTCTTTGCATTTTAAATATACATTTCTGGGTGGGCTCCAATCATCTCCTTTCTGGACCCTTCCTCACCTTATATTGTCCCATATCAAGAGAAGTCTCTAGGCCTACTTTCATAATCTGTATTCTAATTAGAGTTTGTAATCCATTGTTCCTGGACTCCTACTCTATTTTATTTGTTTGCTTCGTTATTATAAAAATACATTTCCTTTCACATTTACTGAATGTCAGCCTCTGTAATAGGTGCTGTGATCCTGGTATGTGCTTTCTTCCAGCCACTCAGCAGCCTCCTTGTTAGGAAGCCTAACTGTCTCCATTTCTGTAAGAAAGCAAGAAGAAACTTGGGGACTTTGCCTTATATCACATTCAATGGAGAGGCTAGGATTTGAACCCAGATCTGTCTATTCTATGTGTTATATCCCACCACCTTCAAAAAGCACGTGATCCTTAGAAGCCCACAGTATAGAGGGGAAGACACAGATAATCTCAGTCTATGGTCATCTTTGTATCAAGACAGTGCTTTGCACATAGTACCACTTAATAAACATCAGTGAAAAGAAAGCATGAATGGGTTCTTACCCCCCACACCCCTCCCCTACTTATTCTCTGTTGGTGGCTTTCAAATCAGAGGAATTACAATATGGTAAAACAAAGAAGTAAAGAAGACTGTTTAAGGAAAACAGAACTTTGAAGACAAACTAGAAAGAGCCTGTGCTATACAGTGAATTTTGTCCTTTGAACAGCTACTATGGCAGGTCATTAAAGTCCCATGATGGGAAAATGCCCATTATAGGCTAGGGCGACTTTTGTCTTGCACTCTTTAATTTATTTTTCTAATTAATTCAGTAAGTCATTAAGCAATTAAAAAATATAATATTAGTACTATTTTTTCCTTCTTGTACTCAGCTTTATAATGCTGTTGTTGAACATAATAGAACAACTATATGTAATTGTAGAAATTATTGCTGGGAATTTGCATATGAAATACACACCTTTTACTGCCTCTAGTTGGCATTGTTAACTAGGTTATAAATAGTACAGCTGACACCCAGCAAACAGAAAGCGCTTTTTGATGGGCACATGCTATGAATGGAAGCAGTATTCAAACACAATGTTTAAGTTGGAAAGCTTTCATTAGAAGTAGCCAAGGGGGAAAGTGGTTTATTTCCCAATCATAGCCTTGCTTAAGAATCCAATCATATAGAAAGACTTATGGTAAAGCTTTCTAAAAACAGCTATTTGTGCTACTATTTAGGTAAACAACTGATACATCCAGTCCATAAACATTTGATAGTGGTGATGGGCACTTTTAAGAAAATTGAGCTGTTCCCTTTGGATTAAATCATTTCTTACTGCACGTGTGTGGAGGCAAAGTAAGAGGACTAAGATACAATACTGGAGAGTGCAGCTCATATTCATACGATTCTTGACGATACAGCTCACACAAGGTCATTTTGCTGAAATCATCTACTAGATTTGAACATTTAAAAACTGAAAAACTTTGCCTATTGAGACAGAACAAAAAGATGCCATTCATTTTGACTGTATGACCATAAAAATTATAATTAATAGGGCAGTATTTTTGCTGGTGTTTTATATTGCTAGAGGGCAAAAATTCCATAAATGTTACATGCAATCTGTTTCAATCATTACAAGGTGTAGGTACAAAGAATAGTGATGCCTTTTGTAAATGACAAATATAACATTTGCAGGCATCATTATATTTTCATGGGCTGTAATAATTTGGTTTTCAAAGGTTTGGTTTTTATGTTTTGTTTTGTTATGGCTGTAAAGCAACTATGACACAGAGTTTTAATGCTAAACTACTCATCCAGATGACAGTAGAGGTGAGAAGGCTAGGGACAAAATTTCTTCCTACACATTTGTTTTTAGGCATCTATATTTGCCTAAGTGCTGTGATACCATGGTGATAGCTTAGCAACAGCTAGATACAAATTAAGGTAATCTGTCATGCCAGCATCTGATCATAAAAAGTTAGTAGGTAGGACACTGAAAAGAAAAAATATAGACATTTCATGGTTTAATTAAAAGGAGACTTACTCGTCTCTCTACTACTTGCTTTTGTCCATCTCTTTATTTTATCTATGTCTGTATCTGTGTCTATGTTTATATCTATAATCTATATCGGTATCATCATCTCTTTATAGAGACAAGAATCTTTTTTTCTTTTTTAATTTATTGGGGTGACAATTGTTAGTGAAATTACACAGATTTCAGGTGTACAAGTCTGTATTACATCATCTATAAATCCCATTGTGTGTTCACCACCCAGTCAGTTCTCTTTCCATCACCATATATTTGATCTCCCTTACCCTCATCTCCCACCCCCCACCCCCCTTACCCTCTGGTAACCACTAAACTATTGTCTGTGTCTATGAGTTTTGTTTCTCATTTGTTTGTCTTGTTCTTTTGCTGTTTTTGGTTTATATACCGCCTATCAGTGAAATCATATGGTTCTCTGCTTTTTCTGTCTGACTTATTTCGCTTAGCATCAAACTCTCAAGACCCATCCATGTGAGACAAGAATCTTAAAAAAAAAAAAAAAAATCCAAACAAACCCTGGTGTTGTAATTGATGACATAAAACAAAATTCAAGCCTTTCTTAAAGAGGAACAAGTGATCACAATGATGCCTGGAAAGTGTTTTGCAAAGACACTTCTAAAGCATTTTTTCATATTAATGGACATTTGATTTCTGTTGACAGCCATTAGGAAGGAGGACAAAGTTACATAAAACATAAATAAAATACCTTTGGACCAGCAGACTTGGATAACACGTGGGGATATTGACATTTTTAAAGTCAACATGCCATATGATGCCTTTAATTATCTTTATCCTGATCATTTATGTGTAAAGCAGATACAGTACAATAACCTGAAAGGAAATGTATAACATTTGGAAAGCCAGGAGTAAATAAAAATCACCTTGATTTTCAGGGCTATTGATTTTATTTCAAATACCCCCAAAATGGTAAAATAAAGGTTAAAGCAAATAGTTGTAAGCTAGCTGAACAGAGATAGCAAATAGACGTTGACTTGTGTAATGGCTCTGATTCACAGCTGCCTGCAGTGCAGTGTTGAGGAGGATTCTGCGGTTCTGTAGGAAAACGGGCTGTGAATGATGCGCGAACGTCTGTTCGGGCTGGGAGGGAAAGACTGGATAGGCGGAATGGGGGGTATGGAAGGGAATGAGGGTTAGCTCAAAGCACCCAGATACGGACCCTAAATTTATTTCAAGCCTTACATTTTATACAAAAATAAATGCAAATCTTACATTTAATTTCATAATATATGTGCTTGGTATGCCATAAAAAATTAAAATATCATTTGTAGTTAAATTACCTAACTTTAACTTTGTGGGGGGAAAATGTTCTTGGTCAATGTGCATGCTCATTCTATGGCTTCCCACAGCCCCTGGCAGGCTGCTGGGTACCCCTGGGAGTTTCTGGACTCCGTGTAGGGAGGCCTACACCTAGAAGATGGATAGCAATAAAAATGTTTAAATCTGTGCACAATAATGTAAGGTTCAGAGGAGTTAAGTAACCTGCTTGTCAATGGCACAGCTGCGATTTGAAGACTTTAAAGCCCAATTTCTTAATGAAGACTTTGTCTACAGGAGTACCCCCATATCTGTGGTTTTGCTTTCAGTGGTTTCAATTACCAGAGGTCAAAACAATTAAATGGAAAATTCTGGAAATATTCATGTTTTAAATCGCACACCACTCTGAGTAGCGTGATGAAATCTCTCACCATCCTGCTTCCTCCTGCCCAAGACGTGAACATCCCTTTGTCCTGAGTGTCCACGCGTATATGCGACCTGCCCATTAGACCTTAGTAGCCTCTGGCTCATCAGATAGACTGGCATAGTATCGCAGTGCTTGTGATCCAGTAACCCTTATTTTACTTAATAATTGCCCCAAAGTGCAAGAAGAGTGATGCTGGCAATTTGGATATGCCACAGAGAAGCTGTCAAATGCTTCCTGTAAGTGAAAAGGTATGTATGTATAGGAAAAGAACAGTGTATATAGGGTTTGATATTACCTGCATTTTCAGGTATCCACTGGGAATCATGGGACTTATCCCCCATGGATGAGGGGGGACTAACTACTACTGTATGTTTCTCCAAAGACAAGTACCAGGATTCCCTGGGATTCAGGGGTTGGTACTAAATTACTGATCTGAAAAAAGACTTTGGGGGCCACAGAATACCATATAGTAAGCAGTAAGTTGGCAAGTTTAGTATTGCTGTTAAAAAAAAAAAAAAAAAGCATGGTTTCTCTTTGGAGTGATGGAAAAATTGTGGAAATAGTGGTGATGGTTGCAAAACAGTGTAAATGTAATTAATGTCACTGAATTGTACATGACTAAAATGGCATATGTTATGCTTAGTAATATATACATATTGCCACAATAAAAAAAAATCATGATTCATGGATTAAAATTTAATATTGTTAAGACAGCAATTATCCAAACTTGCTTTATATACTCAGTGCAATACCTATCAAAATCCCAGGAGACTCTTGTAGAAATGGACAAGCTTATTCAAACAGTTCATGAAAATGCAGAGGACCTAGCATGGCCAAAACAATTTTGAAAAAGAAGAATTATGAGTGTAAATGGGGAAATCTGAGTAAGATTGATGGATTGCATCAATGTCAGTATCCTGCTTGTGATATCGTGTTATAATTTCATAAGATGTTCCCATTGGTGAAATTGGGTCCCTGTGTTATATTTATTACAACTACTTGTGACTCTACAATTATCTCAAAATAAAAAGTTTAATGAAGAAAAAAAAGAATTAAGTTGGAGGATTTATATTTCCTGATTTTAAAACTTAATATAAAGCTTTAGTAATCAAGACAGAGTGGTACTTGCATAAGGACAGTCATAGATAATCATAGATATCAATGTAACAGAGTTGAGAGTGTAGAAACCACCTTTATATTTATGGTCAATTGATTTTCTACAAAGTTGCCAAGGTAATTCAAGGGGGAAACAGTCTTTTCAACAAATGGTTCTAGAACAAATGGATATCTACATATAAAATAAATTAATTTTGTCCAGTGGTTTTTAATGGGGATGATTTTGGCCTCCCAGGGAACATTTAGCAACATCTGGTGACAAGTTTGGTTGTTGCAACCGGGGGCAGGGGTGCTAATGGAATTTAGTGGGGAGAGGTTAGAAATGCTGCTAAACATCCAACAATACACAGGGCAGACCCTACAACAAAGAATGATCCAGCCCAATGTGGTAATAGTGCTGAGGATGAGAAACCCTGAATTAAACTGTGACCTCACACCAGATGCAAAAAATAACTGAAAATGGATCACTGACCTAAATGTAAGAGCTAAAACTATAGAATTTTAGAAAAGAACATTGGGGAAAAGTTAGGTGACTCTGGGTTAGGCAAAGATTCCTTAATATGACATAAAAAGCATGGTCTACAAAATACAAAATAGATAAATTGGACTTGATCAAAATGAAAAACTTTTGCATTTCAAAACACACCATTATGAAAATGAAGTTAAGCCACCGATTGGGAGCAACTATTTGCATACCGTCTATCTGATAAAGGACTTGTATCCAGAATATATAAAGAATGCTTATGATGCAAGAATAAGACATAGCCCAATCAAGAAATAGGCAAAAGACTTCAACAGACATTTCACCAAAAAAGATATATAAATGGCTAATATGCTCATGAGAAGATGCTTAATACCATTAGTCATTAGGGAAATGCAAAGAAAAATCACAATGAGATACTATCTCATTACTACTAGAATAGCTATAATGAAAAAGAGAATACAAAGGGTTGGCAAGATGTGAAGAAATTGGAACCCACATGTGTTGCTGGAAATGTAAAATGACAGTTACTTTGAAAAACAGTTTGGCAATTTCTAAAAAGTGAAACATAAATTTACCATGTGACCCAGTAATTTTACTCCTGGGGATTACTCAAGAGAAATGAAAACATATGTCCACACAAAGACTTGTACTTGAATATTCATAGCAGCATTATTCATAATAGGTAAAAAGTAGAAACAACCCAAGTGCCAAAGAACTGGTAAATAGATAAACAAACATGGTGTATCCCTACAATGAAATACTATGTAGCAATAAAAAGGAATGAAATAATGATTAATGCTATCACGTGGCCAAACCTCAAAAACATTATGCTAAGTGATGGAAACCAGATGCAAAAGACTAAATCATGTATTGCTCCATTTATATAAAATGTGCAGAGAAGGCAAATCTATCGGCACACGGTTGGTTCATGGGAGCCTAGCGCTGAGGGTGGGAATAGGGGTTGACTGCAAATGGGCACAAGGCATCTTTAAAACTGAATTGTGGTGATGCTTGTACAACTTTGTAAATTTACTAAAAATCATTGAACTTTACACTTAAACTAAGTGAATTTTATGGTATTTAAATTATACTTCAATAAAGCTGCTTTAAAAAAGAATGCAACTGAAGCAATTCTAATCTTCAAAAAAGAAGGAATGAAAGGATAAAAGGTACAGAACTGCATAAATAGACAGCAATTAGGAAGCACGAAATAAACTGATCATATTCCATGTAACAAATAGGTTTAAGTTACCATGCAATTCATGATACAAGGAGGAGGGCAGACAGGGTGACATCATTAAAATATCTAGAAAGTGAGAAGCAATGCAAATAAAGTTACACTGATTAATTTAAGGCTGCAAGTGTAGCTGCATTCTTTGAGGATGATGTTGTTTTCTAGTTCCTTTGAAGGCTTAAAAAAGAAAAGACCCAAACAAAACAAGAACACAACACAACAAGTTCATACTGTTAGAGCATGAAAGATTTGAGTCAGATAAAAATTGTTTTCCTTTGAACAAACCCTACGAGTTTCCTTCCCTGAAGTCTTTGAAGACGTAAAGATAGCTTCTCTTTTCTTAGGAAATGGTTTCCCCGGTGGTCCTGGCCAAAAGAAGACGCTGTGACAATTGACCAAAGCCCATTTCCTGTGCCAGGAGACCATGAACTTGAGCGGGAAGGAAGAAGTCACTGTATTGAACTGCGGCTGGCTGAGAACGTACAGTGAAGCAAGAGGAAAGTAGGTAGAGGCACGAGGGCATCTCGAGCATCATCTTCAGGAATGGGCACTGCCAACCGAGGAGATTCATCATTCAAGTTGAAGAATTTTAGGGGAATTTGTTCCACAGTTTTACCATGCTACTGTGAACCTGCAAAGGCACTATTTTTCCAAGTTTAAAGACTTTCTTAGTTCAAGGATGGGAGCTTGAGTTACAAAGTATTTACCAAATACCCATTGACTTCAGAGAAACCAACTAGGAGCAGAAATTCAGATGCCTTGTTTAGAATTTAAAGTACTTATTAATGTGGATGCAAAAACAGTTTCTATGGAAAGTAACCTCCCAGGGTGATCTGATCACAGATTCCTAACTGGGCAGGTCATGGTGGGAAGTCACGCCCCAGGCATGTAACTTTTTAGTGAAAGGTTTATCTTTGCCTTAAGCCAGCCCTGTCCATTGTTCTTGTGCATCTAGGTTAACACACCTTTGAAATAAGTAACCACCCTCAAGAGAGCACATAATCTGTTAACTATCCTGTAATCCAACCCTGGCCTTGCTTTCTCCCACCTCCATGTAGCCTTCCTGACAGTCCCTCCTTAATTTCAAATGCACGAAAGAAGCTGCAAAACTTATTCTCTGGAGCATTTGGGATCTTGCTTCCCTGCCTATGTGGGCAGTTTGGCTCAAATAAACTCTTATGAAAATTCTTTACAGGTCTGTATGTTTCTTACGTAGACAGTAATAAGGGTGATGAAGACTACAGCACCACAGGCAAATGTTTATGATGTGTTATATGAAAACAGCAGGATGCTAAATTGAATTTATACTATAATTACAACCATGTAAAAAACAGTATGCATGGCAGAAAAGGCTAGAATTACAAATGAAATAGTGATACTGATTATGTTAGCATGGTGAGATTGTGAACGACTTTTTTCTATTTTCCAAAAAGTTTTAAAAGTGGTTATTGACTTAATTGTGTTTAAAAAGTGAAATGTAAGCAATTCCAACAGTCTTCTCACTAGCATAGCACAGTCATTGGCTCCCAGGACATGCAGTAATGGGTACACAGCAGGGGTCAGAGGCGAGCAGATCAAACTGAGTGAGAGAAAGCCACGTGCAGCTCTTCCATGACGATGGAGTCAGCATCTCCAAAAAGAAAGAAAGGCAATAAAAGCCGGAGAAACTTTCTCTTTCTATGGAAGAGAAAGAAATATCTATCTAGGAGGAACATTCCTTCACCAACAAGGGCCTAAAACCTAGCTTGTCAGAGCTCCAAGGGCAGATGGGGAGAGCTAAGGGAAGGGTGAGTCCCCTGATCAGATAAGGTCCTTTTTGACTCTCCCCAGGTGACATCTCTTTTTCAGTCATCTTTGGAAGTATGTTATCCCCTTAATGGAAAGGCAGGATCCATTCTGAAAGAATAAAACAGTTAATTTTAGAAGGGATTTGGGACTGAAAGTAGGAAAGAGGAGGTAAATGATTATCTTGTTAGCTTCCTTTGTGTTTTCAAAAGAAAGTGCAAATAACTTTATTATTACTAAAATATGATTAACAATAATAAAAACTATCAATAATAAAGGAATGACAATTGTGTCCTCACAGTTAAATGGATTAAAAAACCAACTCAAATCCATCTTTGCCTTTTTGTGCTTTTTGTGGCTTGCCATTCTCTAGATTGAGAGATAGTCATTACAGATTCTACAGATAAATCTTCGATCTTCTATTGGTCAGAATGGAGATCTTAACAATAGGATTTCAGTGGGATAACAAACGAAGAGGCAGAAAAGGATCTTCCTGCAACTAGGAACTTTAGGAAGGAGATTGAAAAGGGTTTTCTGAAAAGGAACGCTTTGATTAGCTAGAGTCTTAAAAAAAAACGAAAAAGAAGTATCCTTTATCTGCAATTTTGTTGATTAAACACAATTCCCCACACCTGCTTGCTCAAAGAGATCTATGTTATAGCAACTTGTCAAATTTTGAAAGGAGAGCATATGGAGGATTGTTCAGATTACTTTCTGGTCACCTGAGTTCAATGCGCTGTGTATTTCTTTTACCCCACGTGTGTAGCTGTCATCCCCACCCTGGGCCATAGCAATAACATTGTCACAGATAAGATCGCGTATCATGCACTGGAGAATGAGACCTGGATGGGCAAACAAGTCACTGATAATTTATTTTTATATGTGACTAGATAACCGCATTATACGAGCAAGAAAAGATGAAGAGGATTTAGTGTTATCATCGGATACAACTTACAACAAAGTTTAATGATAATCATAATCCTCATCTGTTTTCAAAGTAACTAATTGTGAATGGCAAATACCTCACTATCTAATCAATATCTAACTGATACTGGTTTGTTTGTTTTTTATGCCAGGAAACAGTTTTTCTAAGTTGGGAAATTTAAAGGAAGAGGAGTTAGTGGGTCAAAAAACTGCTTTGTAGTTTCTGGGGAAATAGAATTTAAATGTTTAGAATGTTTCTATGGGTGGGACTAAGAGATGTGTCAGACTCGAAGGAAGGGTAGTCAGAGAAGAAGGGAAGAACCAGAACAGAGATGGGTGGCGGGCGCCAGCCGGAAGTTTCGGTTAGCAACACGAAATGCTGTGGAGTCTGCATGCAAGCTGGCCATCTCTGGGCCGTAAGAAGGCTGTCTCGTGGAAGAGTGCAGGGGCGACCCGATTTGTTCAGCAAGCATTCTTCGGGCTGGTACTGGTCTAGATGGGGACCTGGGAGTGAATGACCAATTGCAAGGATTAAGGAGTCGATAGACTGACTGCAAGAAAATGTGTTGGTAAAGCTGGGAGGGAGAAAGTGGAGGTGGAAGGATAAACTTGGCGAAGGGAGGAATTTTATTTTAGGGACAGAGTGAACTGAGCACATTCAGTCAGCAGAAGAGATACTGAAAATTCAAGAATAGGAAAGTGAAGGAGATAGGAGGCTATAGGCTCGAGATTTTTTGGAAAGGAGAAAAAAGTCTTATTTGGAAAGAGAAGCAAAAGAAGAGAGAAAGAGATACAGTGGTACCTCGGTTTTTGAAAGTAATCCGTTAAGGAAGATTGTTTGAATTATGGCACGTTTGAAAACTGAGGCACGGTTTCCCCACAGAAAGTAATGCAAAATGGATTAATCCGTTCCAGATCTTTAAAATCAAACCCTAAAACTGCAAATTTAGCATGAATTTTACTATCTAACGATACCATAGATCCATAAAATTTATGGCGTTCGTAAACCGAAACATTCGTCAATGGAGACGTTTGAAAACTGAGGTACTACTGTACTACCTGGAAAGACTCTCAGTGCGGAGATGGAGCATGAGGGCAAGCCCTCAGAGGTGGTTCTTTCTGTAAGTGGGGGGCGATTTGTAGCCCTAGAGAGTGGTCACGGGATTCCAACAAGATAGAATAATTAAGGCCCTTAACACAAGCCCTCACTAACGCAGTCTTTATTTCACTTAATATAGAAAAAACTGATAGGGAGGAGAGTGCAGGTGGGTTCAGGAGCCTGCAGGGAGCGAGGTTTGGCGGAGCCAGCTCACAAGTCGGGGCGACCAGGTGGAGTGAAGCAGGATAATGGTTAATGAATGAATTCTTCCCTCTAGCAAGAAACTGGGGTGGGGGGCAGTGACAGAGAGTGGGTGAAGGAGACATTCTAAGGTCACTCACTCTGCCTACTCAGTACATCCCTGGCCGTACCCAGGCAGTGGGCCTTGAGGAATGTGAGTAAGACTTTCTTGGTGCCCCAAACTTCTCCCTAGCGATTGTCTGAAATTATAAGCACTTAATGAGTTAATACATAAAATATCCCTGAAGAAGGGGCATGGAGAAGGGCTACCAGTATTTAATACTTAGGAGTGACTTAACCAATTGAGGTTTAACAAGCGTGCCAAGAAGCTGAGGAAGTGAGCTCTGCTAAGTGAGACCTGAAGACAGAAGCCAGGTACCCCTGTGGGCGGAGCAGAGCTGTGCCACTCAGCAATGAGGGCGATAGGAAAGGTCCCAAAGAAAGCAGAAAGGTGTGTGTTGGGACAGGAGTCCAGGATTACAAGTAACACAGAGGAGAGCTGGGAATCTGTTAGGTCACCTGTGAGGCAGCTTAGCAAGACGTCTGCCAGTAAGTGTTCTGCGTTCCTTCAGAGCCTCTCTTTGGGTTTCACCTCCCTTTGTCCTGTAACGTCACGTAGCATCTTTGTTATCTAGACGTCAGAAATGACAAACTAGAAAATAAGAAAAAGCTGAAAGGGACTTCATGCACTCCGTCATTTAACCTTACTTTACAGATGAGGGAACTGAGGATTAGAGGGAAGTGACTTGTTTAAGGTAACACAACAAACCAGCTGCTAAACGAGAATCAGAAGAGCCCCTAGGATCTTGCTCTGTGCCCTGCCAGACTCGGCCACCTGCTTCATAAAACCAGCAGCTTGCTTACGTTCCTGCACACCCAGAGAACACCAAGTACGACTCCTCCTCTGGGGAAGTTAATGATTAAAAGCTAATCCAATGTAAAGCGTCTAACCACAGTTACTAATTAAGCCAATTTCTGTGAGAAAAGACATTTCAAACAGAGGAGAGTTCTCTTAAGGTAAATCTACAGGCCCTCAAATTGTAATAGCATAAACTGTACAATTATAATATTTCAAGTATACTTAAAAATATTTCATAACTCGATACCTCAACCTCTTTATATTTTCTCCTCATTGCAGGCCTCATGCTGATAAGATGGTTTTGTAACTTTTGGGGGGAGGAATTTTACTAAAATAACTCCACTTAGTGTTTGAGTGAACAAGGTAATAAAATCTGTTTGCTGTGTCCGCTGTCTCCAGATAGGGCTGTAATTACACCACATAAGGAAGAAAGGTAGCTGAGTCTCAATCTAGATAATTTATGTAAACTCAGCCTTCTTGTCAACGGTGTTCTCATATTGCATGCATGCAAACCGCAAAACCATCTCCTATGAACCACACAGAGACAGTGTCCGATTGCAGGCCTGTGAGATTGCTTATATTCTTTCTGTAACTGGATGTCTGGTTCAAGACCAAAATTTGACATTCTGAAGTTAAAAAAAAAAAAAAAAAGGCATTGCCAATGAATTCCCCAGTACAATTATATATCTGAAACTTGTAAAAATTCAAGGTATTGTCTACACCAAAGTATTACAAATAAAATGCATTTTACTTGAAAAAAGTATCTTGTTCAGATTTTTTAAGTTTGGTTCTTTAAAAAGGGTTTTAAAAAATTGCTTTTTAAGAAAGAAAAATGCAATTCCTACTACAAGCAAGTTAACGTTTGATAACCATTTAATCTCCTACTTCAAATATTTGGTATTTTTTTCCCCAACAATCCCCCACCCCCAAATCTTACAAAAACCATGAAACACAAAGTATATTCATACTGTATCTACAAATACAGAGACACAATTGCAAGAAGACAAAGCATAATTTTTTCTTAATCATTGAACTCCCTTCTGTTATGACAAATTGGTCACTGGTTTTTGATTGACAGTCCTCCCTGGCTGGCATTGACCGTGTTTCTCTTGACACCTGCAGCTTCCAGCTTGCTCTGTCCTCTCTAGAAGGAAACCACAGGCCACCGCCCTGGCGCCATCCCTGGCTCGGTCCAATCAATAAGGACTTATTTCCTGTCCATTTGCTGAGGTCACAGGAACGAATCTCATTAATTATTTCTGCTACTGCAGCCTCAAGTGTGCTTCTGGCGTGACAAGTGAAAACTACTTGACCTTTTTTTTCTTCTAAATTTGTTTGCAGCAGTTCCAAAAAGAAGGCAGTATTCATTTAACAGTGTGATAAAAGGAAGAAAAAAAAAAGTGTATGTTTTGAAAGTCATTAATAAATTTAGGTATTTCCTTATGAAAGCTCTCCCGATCACCTCATTCCTCAGTTTTTTCAGCTACTGAACAATATCTTTTTGATTTGGTGTCACGAAAATCTGGTCACAGCAAACACAATGTTTTCTAAAGCAGATCTGGCCTCCGAGGGAGGAAAGCTCTCCAGGGCCTCCAGTGCCTTGTTTCCATGGTAACGACACAGGTCAATAGCTGAAGTCACACCTTTGCCAGCTTTGATTGTTTCTCGCAACTGTTAAGAAACAAATACACAATAAAAGTCAGTTTTTAAGGTACCACAGTTAAATTGGGGAGGGGAGGTGAAAAACAAAGAAGGGGAGAAACGATAGAGATTCCTTGTTTCTGCTACGTTCTTTTGAGGTAAAGAGGACATCATTCCCTGAAGATCTCCAGGTTCTAACGTTTGCTGAGGCTGCTCTGTCTGCGCTTCGAAGCACAATAAGCTCCAATCAGCCTAATTACACCTCCTCCTACCCCTTGATATGAGGAAATGTGCCCTTCCGGGGGATGGAGGTACTGAAGGTGGAGGGCATTTACATCTCCGGCATTTTGAATTCAGCAGCCTGATCTTCTTATGTGGGGAAGGATTCATTAACATCCTAGCTAATCACTTATGTGTTTTACACAGTATGTTGACATAATAGTCCATGTGAAAACTCAAGACAGCCACTACATTTTTAAAACTGAACACTATATTTTTAAAACTAAAAGACTTTATTTGTCTGGGAAGAATGAACTAACACATCCGTTGTAAAGAATAAACTCTTGCCAACAAACAGTTGATCTCCAATCCCTCTCTTTGACAAAAGGAAAGAACCAATAAAATGGTTATACTTCCGAGCTGAAAAAGATTTGTAATTTTTTGGTCTGTCCGCCTTCCCCTGGCTGATTCCATCTTCTCTTTCTCAGTGAATACCTCAAATGTCCACCTCACTCTCTAAATCGGAAACCTGGGAGTCCTCCTTCATCCCTCATATCCTCTCAGGCACCACGGCAGTACCAGTTTGTTTACTCATGACTGAACTTTCTGACCCCCAGAGATTGGGTGGGGCCAAGCGACAAGTTCTAGACCATGAGTTGTGAATGATGCATGCCACTTCTGGGCTGCAGCCTTCAACTGTCCACGGGAGTCCCTCCAGAGCCTTTCCTCTGGCATGTCGTCAACCAGCCTTACTGTTGAAGCTCCTCAGCCTGGATCCCAGAGTGACCACAATGAGCCGCCATGATGCCTCTCTAATCTGTACACGACATGTAGTGTGGGCAAGAAACACATCCTCGTGGTTGGAAGCCACAGATTGTGAGGCTGTCTGCAGCCATTTGGACTGATACAGTCACTAAGTCTTAGCCATTCCATCTCCTTTAGAGCTCTCAAATATATGCGTATCCTCCACTCTTCGTTCTCATTGCATCACATTAGTTCAGGCTGCCATCATCCCTCGTCTGGGTTACTTCTTTGCAATCGTCTCCTACAGAGTCTTCCTATCACCAGTTCTGTGCCCCTGGAATCCATCAGTTTCCCCCTTTCATCACGTATTTAGGGAGACTACTTGCAGCTCTCATCTCCCCTGAGACTGTCTGCATCCCCACCATCAAGCTCCCCAAATTCCACTGTGTGCAGTGCACTCAGCTAGGATGACAGCCCTCAGGATCTAGGTGCTGCTCGTCCTCGGTGCCCCTGGGGTACCCTCTGCATAGCTGGAGTACAGCATTATTACAGTGTTGTATTTTAATTCTTAATTCACGTATCTATCTCTTCATTAGACTTTAAACCACTCATAATGCATGAAACATAAAGGAATAAAAGAAATAACCTGGTTTATTCCTCTAATTATAGAGATGACACAACACAGGTCCAGAGAAGTTCACCTAAAATTATAGACGGATAGTGGCAAAGCTGAGATCAGAAGCCAGGTGTTTCTAACACCCCATCCAGCAGCACTTAATACTGTACTGCGCCAGACTCTCAGCACTCCGCAGATATTTCCGCACTGCATATGAACTCTTTCAGCCTGGGGTTCCCTGGTCTCTTGCCAATCAATGAATGCACGAAGACACTAAAATCGTGGTGGGTATCAGAGGCAGCCAGATTCAAACTCTCATTCTAGCTTTATAATCTTAGGGAAGCGATTTCACTGCTCTGAGTTCTAACTGGAGATAACATCAGCCCCTTGCAGGACTGTTGGGGGCACTCCATGAGACAGCAGAGCCCTGCCAGCCAAAACACGACAGATGTTCACAACAACTTAATTCTTCTTCCTCCTGAAGCCCTCAGCTCCTGCCAAGACAGCCACCCCATCTACCAAGATTCCGTCTGTTTTAGCTTGATGTAGCCACACGTGGACCAGACCAGCCTTCAATATTAAAAGCGAAAAGAAAAAAAATATGCCCCGTAGTTTCATTATCTTTAATTCCCCCAAATCTAAATTAGGTCAATATTCTCTATTCTAGGCTTCTAGCTTGGAACCTGCTGGCATGTGGCTATCTGCACGAATGGATTTCAATTTGCAAATATTGAGCACCTATTATGAGTAAAGAGCATAATGATCCTTCTCTGTTTTATGGATCAGGAACTAATTAAAGGTATACTGTGAAAAGCAGCAAAACCAAGGTACAAAGTAGGACTATAGATAATCAGAGAAATGAGAGATCAACTTTAATTAGAAGAGATTCAAGAAGGCCTTACAAAGCAGGACTTGAGGCGTGTCTTGAGAATGTTGATAAGTAGTTATGGCGCTGGGGTAGCAAAAGGGAATCACTGCGAAAGACAGTAGCTTGAGCAACGGCACAGAGGAGACCAGAGAGCAGTGTCCAGGGAAGAAAACCAGGTTGGTGTGACACAGGCTGCAGGAGTAGGTGTTAGGGGATCAGGGAGGGAGGGCTCTGAGAACCAGGCTAAGAAATCTGACCTTCATTAAAAATTTTTTTTTTTTATTATCAAATATTTCATTAGTCATTTTTTCGTTTTGTCCATCCACCTGCACCTTTCCCTTCCAGCCCACAGACTGCTGGTCAACAGGTACTGCGGACAAAGGCAGAATTATCAAATATTTTAAAAGCACAGAAAAATTGACAGACTAGCACAGGAGCAGCCAAACTATGGCCGTTTTTATAAAGTTTTGTTGGAACATAACGATGCGCATTTATTTAAGTATTGTCTCAGGCTGCTTTCATGCTGTAATACAGAGCTAGCTGTAGGGTTGAGTAGCTGCCACAGAGACCATGACCTGCAAAGCCTCAAATATTTACATTTTGGCCTTCACAGAAAAGTCTGCTGACTCCTAGACTAGAGCAATGAATATCTTCTAACCAGATTCAACAACTGTTAATATTTTGCCAATTTTCTCTCTATCTACTTGTATATGTGTATTTTCTGAACCATTTGAAAACAAGCTGAGGGCAGTGGTATACTGGAATGAGCTCTCCAGGGGAGGGAAAAAAGCTCTATTTGCAGCATTTGCAGACTTTTGTGGTATGAATTCTCCCATTATTGGGTTTCAAGCTACCAAGGGCTAAGGGATCACAAAATTCTTGAATGTTTATCAATAGGCTCTGAGCTGACAGGACGTGGCTTGGACACACCATGGAAAACAGGGTGCTTCACCCTTGTTTTGACATGCCTCTCCTAAGAACACCCCCCTACATAACCTGAATGCCATGATCACAGCTAGGAAAGTTCACAATAATTCTCTAGTATTATCTAATATGTAGTCCACATGTAAATTTCCCCAATTGGCACCACATGTCTTTCTCAGCCCTTTTAGTTCCAAACCATGACCAATCCTGCTTCATAATTGCATTCATTTGCTCTGACACTTTAATCTTTTGTCCCCACTATTGCATTGCTATTTTGAAAGGACCAGGCTGTGCTGTACAATGTTCTACATTCTGCATTTCTCTGATGGTTTCATTTAGTTTGTTAGTCTATAAACTTTATTCAGCTAGGCTCACTTTAATATTTGATAGTGGATTATGTGGTATTTAACCCTATGATGAAGGGTAATTCAGATTAGGAAAAGACAGCACCCAGGAAGACAACACTAAAAGTTACTCAAGTCCTGAAAGAGTTAATTTCTCTCACCCAATGACTGTTTTACTTTCAGTTAATACTCAGCTTTGCTCTCCCCATAGAGGTGGGCTCACAGGGCTTTGCATATCAAGGGACCTTATTGCTTCCATATGTAAAAGGCACATTTCATGACTCACCAGTAATCTAATTCTTCATGGAAGGTATTTTTCCTCATAGACATCTGTAAACACTTCCACCAACTACATAAACTATTGGTTCTAAGGAAATCCTTTAGATATAATTAATAAACCTTAAATGAGATTCATTTTTACTGAAAATTAGAATAGGCAGTGGGTCTATCCTGACAAGACAACCTTGTCCTTTGTAAATTAACTGTAACAAAACCACATTAAGCTGGGATTCCCCAACTTGGCTGACCATAAGATTCACCCAGCGAACTTGATCTAGACCCGTTCTTGGAGATGGACTCCAGGAATAAGTTCCTAAAGGCTTCTTAGGTCATCCCAATGATTAGCCAGATTTGCGAGTACCTCATTCGTTGGAACATGTATTTTATTTTATTTTAAAATAGTTCTGTTAGGTTTATACTGTTTCTGCCACACTTCCAACTTGCTGTTGTTACCATGATCTAAATTCAATTCAACAAGCATTTGTTGGGCACCTATATGGCCTAGGTATATAGCAGGGGCTGGAGATACAGAGAGAAACACTGCCTCTCAGGACCACCTGTGAGACGGGCTGTAGAACCAGAAAGGGTTAAACAGAGGGAACACAGAGGAATTGCACCTATGGCTTTGGTTCTCATAGCTGCAAGAGAAACGACCACAATTAAAAAAAAAAATTCCTTCCACTTTTGCTTTCACCTACATTTTGTCTGGGCAAAGCCCAAATAATGCATTGACAGAATTTTTCATATTAGGATGTGGCTAGAAGCGCTAGTGTGCCCACTTTGGCCCCTACGGTTTGAAAAACACTTCAGCTGTAGAGTAAACAACACAAAAATACAAAAAGGTGAATTATTAGTCTGTGTTTTGTATCCCTGACATAGCACTTTAGGGCACTAATATAATTAAATCTCTAATTAAGTCAACTGAATAATTGTAAAGTGTGGCATCAACTGAAATAAATTAAGTCCAAATCCCCTGCTAGACGATCCAATTAAAGATATTAACACAAATAGAACAGGATGCAAAGTACTTAAAGTTAAGTGCACTATTATTTAACATTTGTTAAAAGGTGTTACTAAACACCTTTTCAGTGACAAATGTTGCTTTATGAGACTCTTTCGAGAAAATCATTGTAGGTCTCTGAAATCTATTTGGTTCCAAAGTCCTCTTCAAATATCACCAGCCCCTGCCATGGGGTCTAAGCAGCTTTAGGAGAAGTGGAGGCAGCACTCACTTCTCTCCAGTGAAACCCAAGGAAGACTTTAAGACCTAGGGGAAAGCCCAAGCACAACCTTACCTTCTCACTTCTTTTTGCAGGAGAAGATACTGGGATGAGAGAGGCTAAGTGGTGTGGACAACACTGCACAGAAACTTGTGAAACAGCCTGGTTTCATCTCTGCACAAGCTGAGCTCTTCCACTCTGCAGCACCGGAAATGATTTGAGGATAACCCCAAGTGTTCTTTCACCCGACTAGACAGTGCTTAGAGACAATGGGGATACTAACACTTGTCTGGAACACAAACTAGACCTTGTTCTGAAGAAACTATAAAATTGAGAATAAGGGAGACTAAAACAATATATTAAAGCTTTTTTTTTTTTTTTTTAATGGTTGAAAACACCTGGATAAGGATAAAAGGAAACAAATGGAAACCAGGCTGACATGGGGAGAGACCACATACCTCCCAGCGCAGTGGTAGGAGTGGACCATGCTTTCCTAATGGAGTGTATGAAGTTGGCAGAAGGGTAAGACGCAGGATGATAAGGGACTTCAATCTTTGAATACTTGCTAACGCTCCCATTCCACAGTTGACAAATTCTTGGTGTGCTGACTAATAATCTTATGTATCAAAGATAGAAGAAGCACTTCTTGCTTAATTGTGTCAACATAATTGGATGTAAAGAAAGGTGATAGTGATCTGGCAAAACAAGTAATGCCATCTTGGTATGAGAATCGGGGAAAGAAAGGACTGGTAGGCATGGTTTTTGGACACCCAGACTACACGTTACTAAAGTGCATTGCAAAAATTAGTGAAAAGATTACTCTGATTCCAAGAGATCATAAATGAAATATAGTGCAAGGGTGACAGGAGCCTCTGAAAAACTAAATTCCAACAGTGGCCATAATTAATTATGAACAAAACCAAAATAAATGGCTATAGCTCTCTCAGGGCTCAGATTTGAAAAGGCCCAGGAGTAAAAGGAGAGCAAATCACTGCTTACACTGCTGAGCCCTGGCTGAGCACTGGTCTGCACCAAGCAGCACTGTGGAGACAGGACAGACCCCTGATTTGAAGGAGCTGACAGAGAAGAGGTACAAAGCTGTAAAAATTGTGTGGGAATCCATTCAGAAATCTGTATTATCACCAGGACACCTGTCACAAATGTTTTTAAAGTGCCATTCCTCGTAGAAAAATCTTCAGAAACAAACAACCTTGTTAGAATCTGCTGAAGACTGACAGGGGTTAATGGAGGAAGGAAAAATAAGGGGCTTCAAAATGTAAAGGCTGTGTGTCCAATGAGAACAAGTACGCTCAAATATTTGCAAAAGATGTATTATGAAGAGAAGATAAAGAGGAAATAGAACTAAAGAATAAGTGAAAAATCATAATGACTAAAATAAATTCCATAAAGGGCTTTAAGGACGAAATGTGCATTCAAATAGCCCATTACAAGTTGTCCGGGAGGCCCTGGCTGACGCCACTGTCCTGGCTTTCTTCTGCCTTCTGATGTCCTTCGCTTTCCAAGACCACCCACCCTCCCACTGCAAAGCTATATCTACTAGGACAAGTACCTAAGAGCCCCCTCCCCTCCAGCAGCTTTCTCACTCATTTTGTCTGATGTTTCCGTTGGGCTTTCACCTTCTGGCACTGCCCCTCTGTCTGTCTCCTCATTCTGGAGATCCGGTTTCCAGTCTAGAGCACCTTTGCAAAGGCATCCACCCACCTCTGTCTGCTCCTGCATGCTTAGAATGCACATAAGTGTGCTTCCCAGCGACGGAAAGACTGTGAGAAATCTCAGAGACGGGAGATTCAAATGACTAATGTCTTTCAACATGGGACAAAAGGAAAAGATGAGGACAAAGGTACATTCTGGAACACAGGCCAGGAAATTTATGAACGACTATGGCAAAATTCCAGAAAAGGCTATTAAATAGGTGATTTGTGAGCTCTAGAAGAAAGGCGATCACAGTCCCAGGATGGGCGGCTCACAATGAGGACGTCATGACAAAACTCGCATTTTCCTTTTGATATGACCACTTGGCTGTCAGCTTTCAGAAACAGTAAAGATAGAGTATGTTAGAATTTTGAAAACGTCGTCCTTCATGGATTAAGACAGAGCAATGGGGTCAGGGTTAGAATATGGTAATATGGATTCGAATATGTAACACAACTATTCCTAGAAAACGTAGTAGTGGATTTATATTGAGCAGAAACGCGATGTCTAGTGTTGTGCTACAGGACTCAGTACTTGGTTTCTTCCCCTTAGCACAGTTGCATGCATTGCTTCAATGAAGATGGGGAAGAAATGCATATGAAATTTTAATATACAGATGTCACATAGCCAAGATAGAAAGCTAACACACGGACAGCATCAAAATATTAATGGTTTGGACATGTTGAACAATCGACTGAAACTACCCAGATGAAATGTAACAGGGATAATTGTACAGTTGTGCATTTAGTTTTCAAAAATTAACTGTAAAAGTGTAAGCCTTGGTTTGGCAGTGACTTGTTTAAAAATGCGGAGAATCTTTGATAACCACATTCCTTACATAATCCAACACTGCAATGTAGATTTGAAAAAAAAAAAAAGCAAATGCAAGCTTTGCAGCATCAACAAATGCACAGCTCCAAAACACGGGTGGGAACGGTCACACCGCACTCGGTCAACTCATGTTTAGAAAACTGTTCAGTCCTGGGTGCCACTGCCATGTGTAAGAGGCGTATTCAAGAGAGACTGGGTCCAGTATTGGGATACAGAAGTATTTGGAAACATGCCACCTAAGGAATGTTTAACCTGGAGGAAAAGATTAAAGGAGGATATGAAAGCCATCTTCAAATATCTAAAGCAGCAATTAAATGGAAGAAGGAATAGTCCTGTTCTATATGCTTCAGGGGACAGAACAAAGAGCAACAAGGTGAAGTTCTGGGAAGCAGATTTCAATTACAAGTAGAGTGTTTGAGTGACTAGAGTTCTCTAATAACAGAATAATTATTTTTGACAAGTTGTGAACTCCCTATTAATGAAGTCCTCAGTGACCGGATGGGTATGTTAGAGAAAGTATGAATGAAACTCTTAGCTCATGTGGGAGCTGAAACAAAGCTGCCTCCACAGTCCCACCCAACTCCATGATTCTAGCCGACAGTGCTTCAACCGAAAGGTCTTATCAACTTCTGACTCATGTGACTTGGAACAAAAGGAAAAGCTACAATTAAAACCTTTCTCTAATATGATAAAATGTGAAATGTATTGCAAACAACATAAAAAGCATTTCTTTTTACTGAAAGTAACAAATTATTTCCAAGAACCTGTAGGGGAAAAAAATCTACTGATCTTAACTAAATATCTTACTTTGGCAAAGTTAGATGGAGACAGAAATATAATTTTTAGTTATTTTCTCAATTACATGAATTCACATGCAAAAATACAATAAGAATGGTAGTACTTCCTAATATTAAAATAGTAATAATAACAAAAATAATCCCATATATAGTACTTATGTATGCCCAGCACTGTTCTAAGATATATCTACATATAACATATATATCTGTAATAAGTTATATACATTAATAATAGTATCTACCTTATAGGGCTGTTCTGAGGATTGAAGATAGATATACATATATCTTCTCTTCTAAGATCTATCTGTCTATCTGTCTGTCTATCCATCCATCCACCCATCTTAGAAGAAGATACGTACATTCAATTCTCATAAAAGCCCTATGAAGTAGGCACTATTATTGCTCTTATTTTACAGATGAGCAAACTTGGGCAAGAGTAAGTTGCCCAAAGTAACACAGAAGATAAGTGCTGGAGTCAAGATCCAAAGAGCTGCTGCTCTTAACCACACTGCTACAAGGCCCTTTCTTTCACTTCTACATGACATGGAAAGCATCACAATTTCATTTGAGAAGAGAATACATATTTATGTCAATAATGTCCTTTGCATGCCTACGTACAAGGGCAAAATTTTAAAACACACATCACAGATTGAAAAAAATACATCAATCAAAAACCTTTGGATAAAACCGTATTTTCAGATATGATAGAAAACTGGAGCCATCATTAGATTAATTATGTACGTCCATTACAACATATACATTTTTTTTTCTACCACAGCTAAAAGTGCCATGTGGTTGTAGAGCAAATGTCAATGGGAATTGGAGGCAGAAAATTTCCACATTTCCTACTAAGAAAAAAGCCATAAATATCTCAATTGATTAAGTATATCCTTCCGATAATACGTTTTTTTAAAGGTACAGAACAAGACTCAAATATCATCACCCCCACTACTGAGTCACAAAACAAAACTAATGTTTTTACTTTAAATCTTTAATAATAAAAACTTATTTTTACTAAAAATCCCAACCAAAGACTGACTGCAGTAGTGTTACTTGGAGTTCCACTCATGTCATTGTCATATGCTTTTTAAAACATTGAATAAAGGATTAAGTAAAAAATTAGTTCAAAATGACAAATATAAGCCCACACTTTAACATTTTTACTATTATCTAATAAAATATAAGTATTTTCATTTTGTAAATTAGCCTATAAAATTCCTGTAATATGAATTTGTATTGAGCTATAAAATACTTTCTAACAAGTTCTCTTTATTCTTTTGCAGATTTAAATCATTCTGTAGAGCTCTGGGGGAATGCATGACATACGTGACACTTGTTACACTGCTCTCCTTTTCCCTTACCAAGTCCTGGCACCCAAAGCCTGCGGAGATGGGAGGTAAGAGGAGAGAGGTGGGCACTGGAGGGATGAAATGTCACTGTTTCTAGACATGGTCGCTTTCAAGAACCTTGGAACAGAATCTCCCAAATGAAGCCACACAGAAACCTTTTCTTATCTTATAAGGGGATAAGTTGTTCTCTTCCTAAGACTGATTAATTCATTTCTGCTGTGTTTCATTACAATATGAAAAATAATTGTAGAAAGGCAGTGACCTAACTTGAGGGAAACGCTGGACCTGGACATCAGTGACCCTGGGCAAAGCAACTACGTTAATCCCCGCTCCACTTGTAAAATTGGACAGATAATATTTATACCACATGGAATTATTATGAACATATATGTGAAATTACTTTGACACCAATAAAATGCCATACAAATGCAAGGTTTGATGAGGACGGGAACATGCGGTTCATTGCAAAACGTGGGGTTCATTGTAACAGTTATACAATGCACCTCGCTTTAATTATAAACATTCACAGACTGGTTTTACATAGATTCATTAAGGTGTTTTCAATATTTTAAATCTCATTAGAAACATGCTTGTTTTTTAAGAAATGAATATCCAAATCATCTTGACCATTTAAAATATAATCTAATCTCTCTAAAAGAAAAACCCAAACAAAACATGATCAAGACAGAGGTGGTATTTTCTTTTGCTTTCCATTTTTTCCTTGTCCTCTCCTCCACATGTGTCTATTAGGCTCAGTCTGGATGGTGTGCGGCCTCCTGATGAGAGTGAGAATTCAGGACTGATTTCGAGGCTCAGCCTCTCAGCTCAGTACATTTATGAGTCCATGCTGTGGACTACTGTCCACGAAGAATTGAACATAGCCGAACAACTCATTTCATACAAATGAGGTCTGAATATGCATCCCTACTAGATGTATAAATACCTGTAAACTAGATACATTTATAGTTTAGGAATATTTTCATGGATTTAAAAACATTTTACTGGCGAACTCAAAATGGACCTAAATTGTTGACTCTAGGGTAGAGAATTCAGGAAAAGCAGTGCTTGCTCCTTAAAGAAACAGAAGTCAACTTGTAGCTCAGGGTATGAGCAGATACGCCCGACTTCAAAATGTAATTAAATGAAACAAATGTACAATTTATTTGTTGGCTTATAAACTTTCATCAACATTTGCTAGGTTGGGCATCTGAAGTTAGAAATACCTAGGAAATTATATTATATTGAGGCTTTATTCCCTAAGAAAGGCAATCAGTGCTTCACGTCTTCTGAAGGAAAATTTACGGATTTACAGATAATCACGGCTTTATCTATATTGTGATTCAAAGCTAATTTTTAATTTTGATATCATATTCCAAAGAGGAACTTAATTCTACACACTGAAATTCAAAGAGCAAAACTGGGACCATGAAGCTTTTTCGCAAACTATGTAATAGAAATTTAACAAGCAAAACATATCATAGGTCGTAGACTGCAGCCAGCAACCACTCTTGCCTGTAGCTTTTTTAGGAGTGAATCAATAAATAGTAAGCTCTGTAATCTCATGACAAATACTATACTGGTTATGTAATTAGAGAGAACACTGTGGGCTAAGAACACTCACATTATGTAGGTATCAAATAGTCCTCGGGGTTATTTGAAGAATGCATAAACAATATAAGAGGAAATCTGGGTTTCTGTTACTTGAGTCCATATCTTATTTACATATTTTGTAAATCCTCCTTCTGTCCCAGTTTTCATCTGCATTAGTATTTGGATGCTGATACTTGGGCATCACTTCCCTCAAAATGACTTTCACCACCACCACCACGCACATGAGCCTAGATTCCTCACGTCCTAACAGGCATCCTGACACACGATGAGCTTAAAACGCATTTCTGACTTCCATCACTAGAAAGCATGTCAAACAACAGAAAAACTACACCTCGTGAGAGTAAAGACCATGAAATAAATGTATACATCAGCCATGTCTTCCGGGCAGGCTGCATCAGACGCGGGGTAAATGTGGAATCAATGTATGGAACAAAGGTAGTGCTCTCTGTGCCACATAACGGTAATCAGACCTGCCGGACTAACACCTGTGCCACACACAGGCGGTCTCTGTCATGTTGTTATGGGAGGCAAACATAGATCCTTGCCTCCCTCAAAAGAATGGTGATGAGAACTTGTTTTAAGTGGTTATATCTATACAACTTTTTTGGAAGAGTAAAGAATGCTGACCAGCTTAAAAAAAAAATCATAATAATCATTGCACTGGTTCAGCAAAATAAATCCTAAGTGAGTCATTACTAGATACTCACTTTCTGAGAACAGAACTATGTTAGATCACAGAGTAACGCACACCCTGTTCTGGATGTTTGTAAGACGGGTGAGTGCATACAAATTCTCCCTTACTTCTTTTGATAGAGCATCTAAAGCACCATGAGAAGCAGAATGGTGGAGTCCGCAGACCGGGGCAGAATCAGGACTCTGTGAGACAGTAACTCTGAACCCTGTTAGGTTATCTGATCTCTTCTCCACAAAATGAAGGGATTCGGATATAGAATTTGATAGCAACACCTGATTAAAGTGCTTAGTCTCTGTCTTAAACGGAGTGTATACTGAAAAACATGCATACGATGGCAAGCATCTTAGAGAGATCACAGCACGTGTAAAGGCCTACAACCTTTCCTAACTGGTACACACAAATCTCATCAGGAACGGCTCACAGATAAAGGTGAGTGTAATTGTCTTAGATTTAGAACAGAGAGACCTTCCACAGGGGGCACCATTGCGCTACGCAGGAATCAGTGTTCAGAGATTCATCTTTGGCTTTATTATGATCTGGTGAATAGGTCAGATCTTTCATCAAGCTGGAAAGTCAAGGACTTCGGGGAAAGGAACAGGGTCCACTCCCCAGTAAGGGGGGAGGCTGAGTCGTGTTTGCAGACACAGCTTAGGAAATATGGGGGTGTGGCTTCAGATGTACCAGCTAAATAAATCACAAGTTTCTGATAGACCAAACATCTTGAAATCACAAAAATCCAAAATCAGGTTGTAGCATTAGCATATAAGTTTGTAAATATCAATCTAAATAATGACAAAGACTTCTAACTTACTAAAACCGTATTCAGCATCTACACTGAGGTGCCTCTTTTTCCTTTCTTTTCTCTCAAAAAATATAATTTTGGAAAAACCATGCTTCTCCACTTTTTGTTGTTGTTGTTTGTTTGTTTTTATGACAAGGAATGAGACAGTATTCCCTTCAGCTCTACTTAAAACTGTTTCTGGGGCCTACACAGGCTCCTCTGTGTGGATAGAGGGCTCTATCCTCTACATAAAGGCATATAGGCTCCCTGTGCACAGGTGGCTCCTGATACCACAAACTGGGAGCAATAATTGAATCCAGCGATCCCACAGTGCAGAGCGTTCACCCACAGAACCAGCCTGGAGGGTATCTTTAGTTAGCTTTCTAGACTAAGATTCAAAACGTTATTCCAATTGAATCTTTATTTCAACCCAGGGCGTGCAAGGCATTGAGGATGTAACATTTGATTACAAATATACTTGGGTGGGGGGAAATAAGAGGAACAAAGGTGGAGTCAAATATGCCTTATGAATTCAAAGCACAGAATATAGGCAAAAACACTTGGCACATCTTGGTCATTCATTCATTCAACACTAATTCAACAAATATTTACCGGGTACCTTGTATGTGCCAGGCACTGTGTTAGGCCCTCAGGGTATGATGGTGAGCAAAACCAGACAGATTCCAGGCTTAAAACCAATAACTGGTCATCGATAATCTAAGTCTGCCTCAGCTTCCTGGTAAATGTTAGTTATTATGTAAATATGTATTTTTTTACGGGCCAGTAATTCAAAATGGTCAATTTAAGAATGGGAGAGATTGCACCACTAAATATTATTGTGAACTAAGTAATTTAGCCTTTTATATATAAAATTAGAAACCAAAGATCAACAAGCTAGGAATACATGATATGAAGAAAAATTGAAAAAAGACAACTGCTTCAAGGATTGAACTAAAACAGTACCAATAGTATTTGGGCTAACAACTGAGAGGGTGACATATTTTATGATGCATAAAGAGGCTTATTATTGATATCATTTAATTTTTACAAATTTTTTTTTAAGGAGGGTGAAGCTCACAGTGGTCCATGCGGGGATTGAACCGGCAACCTTGGTGTTATTAGCACCGCGCTCTAACCAACTGAGCTAACCAGCCATCCCTCATTTAATAATTTTATTCACGATCCACCAGGGAATAGAGATTATGATCATTAAATCTGCTGATGCCATTGAGGTGTGTGGGATTGCTAACACCTCAGAGAACAAGAATCTAATTTTAAAATAACATTAAGAAATTAGAAGAACAGATCATCAAGGCAAGATGATAGTCACTGGGGACACATGCAAAATAATATGCTTGGAGACTTGAGGAAAAAACCAGCTTGATGATGGGGAATGAATAAATGTCCAGAGGGCAACTATTTTGCAAAAAGACTTGAGGGCTCCTAAGAAGGCATAACTCTGGTTCAAGATACTAACGATTGCATGTGTGATTTAATCAGAATGTATTTCTGATTAAAAGTTTCACATGGTACAAAAGCTTCTATGCTTTATTACGGACAGAAATTGATGCATGATTATTTTTCCATCACTAATAATTATATTTTGAAGGAGACTTGCAATTAAAGCAGGGGTTGCAAAAAACTATTTTAGTACATTAATTGTTTTGGAAAACAGATTACACAAAATCTATTCATTATTGCTGCAAGGAAAAACACTTGTCTGAAATGTGATTGCTGAAAGAAAAATAACTGGTTTTATCTGATTTTAAAGCAAACAAGGAGTAGAGGATTTGAAACTTTCAGATGGCAGTTCTGAGGGGATCTTCCAGCACCTATGACTGTGCTGTGGTGAGGTCATCAGATCAGCAGCTGTGTGCCTGCCCAGTGCACGGGGTTTCCCATCCTCCTCAATGGTCCTCCAGTAACTCAACCACTCCCTGAGGCCTAGCACAAAAATTCAGGGTAAGAAAATTTACATTTTCCAGGTGTGCGTTTCTGCCTATTGCCATAGAAGCAAGCAATTCTTTAGGAGCCTAGAATTAAATTCTGATTATGTTGGTACAAATGTATTTTTCACTTCTCGGTAGCTCAGGTCATAATCTGAAAAAATTCTAATTCAAATCAGAGTATACTTTTAAAACAGAAATCTTTAAAAAAGTGCAATGCATTTCTTATTTTAGACATGCTGAAATGTCAACTTAATGCCTTTATTTACATTTTTACATGTTGTCTTCTGGTCTTTATCAAGCATATAAAATTTTACATAGTTGCACCTATATCATGATGCTATTTGGATTGGGAGTTTTATTTTTTTCTTTAAATTATATTATAAACATCTCATCTAATTGGACCATGAGTCCTTTAGGGAAAAAAGATGGGAGATTGGAATGTCAGTGCTTCTACATAGTCTCCATAATTATCACTAAAACAGAAACCCGAAATGTTAAGACAACTTCAAGAGGTGAGAGGAAATGAGAGATCTCGTGTATACAGTGATGCTGTATGGGATGTTTTACCCAAGGAGCGAATGTCAAGTCTCAGGCTCGGAGAAGCAGCATCGGCCTGAGAATGGGATAGAGGGAAAAAGAAAACACAGCAACACCTGGTCTCTAAATGTACCAGTGTGAAAAATTCTCAGAGCTAGGTAGCTAGCGTTATGGGAAAGAACAAGCAGGCAAAAACTCTGCTGTAAAAAGGAAAAAAAAAAAAAAAAAAGATCCTGGCTTTGTAGACAATATTATTCTCTAGTCAAGGTTTGAAAAAGTAGAATTTTGGACTCCATGTGCAGCAAAATGGTTGATGCAATCTATGTACAATGAAAGAGAAAAACTGGCGAAAAGGGCAGCCCTTGGATAGGAGATCCACGACATGAGAGGAAAGACTCCAGGTTCTTCTTAAAGGGAAGTGATGATACGTGAAGATGCAAACGCAGTGTCTGTGGACAGTACTGTTTGCTGGTGAGAAGAGAATTTTATGCAAATACATTTCACAACCAAAACAAACGTGCAAGACCTTCCGAGGGTGGGGAGGGGAGAGGGGAACAGCAGCATAGTCACCGCCTGAGAGGGGCGGGAGGATGGAGCCAGCAAACTGTGTGGCTCTGGGGCACTGAACAAATTCCAGGAGACAGGGCAAGTCAACACCCCACTCCTTCAAAAAAAAAAAAAAATCTTGTACATTTAACGGAGAACTGGATGCCTAATGAATTAACACTGCAAAATCTTTCTTTGCCCAGTGTTCAGTCTTGGGCAATTCTCTGGCTTAGAGTGAACTTCAGTAAGAGGACCTTAGAAAGAACGGCTCTCTTTTCTGTACCGAGTCATGGGGAAAATGACAGGAACTGCACAGTAAGGCCTGGAGATGAATATAAAGACAGCTTCTGTAAATCATTTAGAACCTCTGTGTCCAAATGAGCATGAATGTCAAAGCCCACTTAAGGACCAGGTCTAGGCACGTGGGAAAGGACGAGCAGGAGGCTCACTCAGTGCTGACAAGGTCTGGTTTGGACCAAGTGGTATTTATTTATACCTGCAGATCTGAAGAAATTATCAAAAATAAATTGGGAAAAAGCCTGCATCACTGTGATGGAGATATAAAAGCAAGTCATTTTGAATGTGATAAAAAATTAAAATTGTAGAAAGCCGAACCATAGGTGCCATGTTTTGCCTGAAGTGGTAAAAATACCATCTGCCTCAGTCTTTTAGCAGCATGCTTATTTCAAGTAGCAGTAGGCTAAACTACAGGCATACGCTCAGCTCCAGCTGGGGAAAATACACAGACGTTTGTAGATGTTTTTCTAAGCAAGGGTAGTCAACATATTCGTTTTCGTTCAGACATATATATTAGTTACCATAGCAAACCAAGTGTGAACGTGGTCCGAGAAGCTTCTCCACCAGCCCCAACACATGCCCACAAATTCCTACAAGTCAATAGGTGGCAGTCTTCCCTCCAGCACTGAACCGGATCAGATGTGCTTAACCTTGGGACCAGAAGCCTAGGGAACAGGAATAGCTGGAGAGGTCCACACCCAGGGCTGCAGACCGATCCCTGCAATTAAGGTCCCCACAGCACTGGACATATGAGCAAAACTGTGACCACCAGCTTTGTGGTCACAATTTCCTTCTGGTAATTACAGTCTGGCTAATGAAACTTCTGCAGTTTCAACGAGGTAAGTAAGATGTGCCATGCTTGTCTATTTTAGAAGCTACTGGGTAGAATCACCTTACAGTTAAACAGCTTCCTTCCTTGCCCAGGCCCCGTGTGGGTGCGTTTCAGTGGGTAGAGTGCTCCTGTACTTGTGGTAACCACCTTACAGAGGTGCGAGACTTAATGAATTAATAGCTGTCAAGTGCTTTGATATCTTAGGATGAAAGGCACTGCAACAGTGTAAAGCATTCATATCCAGGTTCTATCGCAACAGGAACTCAATTAAAAAGTAATTCAATTTCTTATCTGAGTGTCTGAGTACAGACCACTGTTTTGCTGAACATGCCAGACCTGAAGATATAGCTGAGACCGATTTTGAAATGATCACCTCTTCTGCCCTCTCCCCTATTTCCTTGCCATTCCGAGACTGACAAAATCTGAGAGGTGGCAGATAAAGCCACAGAGCACACAGCCAAAATGATTATGATTCTTGAAATTCAATTTTTCAGATAAAATTTGACTTTTGAGTAGATACTCACCACGTGGAAATAAAGAAATTTCCAGTAACAAATTTCATGAGTCTCCAGAAGTGGCTGCTGAGTTTTTCAACTAAATCCACTAGCGAAGCCCTAAGCCAGTAAGTGTGATGCCTGCATTGCTCAGCACACGCCCCATGACCACGCAAAAGAAGAGATGCGTGGGGCATGATGTGTGTTACCGAGGCCCATGATACATGCCTGAGACAATACCACCAGCTGCATCCTGCAGGCATCTCCCTGGTACTTAGTTCAGACGGATATCATCTTTCTTCCCCATGTCACTTGGGTTTGTCTGTGTAAGGATGATAGGTCTGGATTAATGACCTAGATGAAATTATGCCCTTACAAATCGGAATATCACCACATGTTCCAGGGTGGTGGGTTTCTGTTCACTGGCATGAGAAATACTGTCACAGGGCACTTAGGAAAGCATCCTTTGGGCTACCAAACACTGGGATGGACCGGGCTGTACAGTCAATATCATCTTATTAAAAAGAGTAACCTGAGTCTATAATTCTCGACTCCAGACCTCTCCCAGTCTCCTGAGCTTCTCCTAGCGTAGCCCTGACCCAACACTCATCCACACACACTGACCAAGCACTCCGACATGTAAGCCCGTGCTGGGCACACATGATACAACCACGAACAAGGCCACTGAGGGCCCTGCGTCGGGGTGCTGACATTCCAGTGGAAGAAGAAAGAGAAACAAGCAACTAAATGGAAATGATGATTTTAAGTCACGATAAATACTAAAAAGAAAAAAAACTAGAGCAAAGAGGAAGTGCTGCTTTAGATGGGGAGGTCTGAGTCAGATGGAGTGTGATGGCAAGGCCTGCACCAGTCTTGTTCCTGGCAGAAGTCAGCACCGCGTCTCACGCTGGTTAAAGATCAGACACACAGCGGTCCGTTGGGTGGATGAGGCGGATAAAGGGACGAACCTGGACCACAGTCAAATACAAGATAATAATGCCCCTCCCTGCCCCCAGGAATGTCTCTTCTCAAATTTGGAGTGGGCCTAAAGAGTAGAACAGCATTATTCTAAACTGCTCACTTTATACTAAACAAACTGAGGGAAGACCGAAGAGGTTCCATAATTGGTATTAGATTTTGTAACAAGTTGGTGGCAGAGCTTGGTCCAGGTGTCTGATCTCTGCATCACATTTTTTTCTTTTCTTCAAACCTCTTCCATTGCCATGTGCTTCTGCAATAAGAAATCCTAAAAGAGTTTTTTGAGTCATAAATAAGCATCAACGATCAATAGTGATTCTATTGCTAAATCGTGATGTCTTTCCCTTACTTTTTGTTTACAAGTTAGCTTCCTTTTACTGTCACGGTGAAATCCCAGCCTTTATGTCCAAACTAGTTTATTACAACGTTCCTCAGCAACCTTCTCAATCCTGCTGATACCTGCAACATGTGTCAAAAGCTTTCTTTTTCTGAGATCAAAAACCCTATATGAGATCTTCTGCAACTAACTTCACGTGTCTTCTATTTTCTTACTCATGGCCTCACTCACTCACTCACTCACTCACTCACTCACTCACTCACTCACTCACGCTCACCATTTACCAAATGCCACACGGGCTGTTAGACACCAAGTATACAAAGACAAGTAAGACACTGTCCCTGCCCTCAAAGAACTGAGTCTCTGATCTGTCTCATAAATGGATCATTGTGACAGAGTAAGTGCTAAGACCAAGAGATCCACAATGTATTCAAGAATGGAGGAGGGGTGGCCGATTAGCTCAGTTGAGAACGTGGTGCTGATAACACCAAGGTTGCTGGTTCGATCCCCACAAGGGCCACTGTGCCCGCCTTAAACAAAAAAAAAAATCAACAAATGGAAGAGAGCAGCTAATCCAGCCCGGGGCACCAAGGAAGACATCCTATAGGAGATGACCCTAGTTTAAGCCTTACAGGAGGTGCAGGGCTAGCCAGATAAGGGGGGGAAAAGCACGTCAAGTGGAGCGGTCAGCGTGAGCCAAGACATGGAGAACAGCAACAGTACGTTTTATGTAATTTGGTGCCGCTGAGCACAGGGTAGGAGGAGAAGCTGGAGAGTCCCTCAGGGTGCGAGCTCACACGGTGCTTTCTATACCTCTCTAGCAAGCCTTGAAATTGCCTTATAGACAACATGGAGCTAACGAAGGGTTTTATGCTGGACTGTTAAACTGTCAGATTTGTGGTTCAGACAGACATTCTGAGTGGTAATGGATTTGTGGGAACAAAAGCGAGGTAGGGAGACCAGTCAGTAGGCTTACCAGTGGTTCAAATGAAGACACTTACGTTGAACAATGGAAGACAGATCAAGAGGAGGGTTTGGATTCAAGAAAATTTGGGATATAAAACAGGTAGATTTGGTCATGGAACAGAGGGGTGAGGGAAGAGGAGCATTCAAGAGTGACTTCTAAGTTTCTCACACGGTTTACTGGTGGGATGACAGTGCCCACAACAGGAGAGAGAATAAGTAAGAAGGACCAGGGGTACAACACTAGAAGTGGACCCTAATGTACACGATGGACTTTGGGTGATTGTGACGTGTCAATGTAATGCACTGACTGTAACAAATGTTCTATTCTGGTACAGTATTGATCATGGTGGAGGCTGTGTGTGTGGGTGGTTGGGTGGGAGCTCTCTATACTTTTCGTTGAATTTTGCGGCCAGTCTAAAACTTCTCTAAAAAATACGGTTAAAAACAAACAAAAAAAAAAGACCAGGGATTCGGGGAAGATGTTGAGTTCAGTTTAAGACGCACTGAGCTTCTTTGCTTGTGGAAAACCCAAGAAGATATGTCCCAGCCAACATCTGGGTATCTGATAAAACTCAAGTAGACAGACATTTACGATAGAGTGACAGATATGGAAGTCCTCAGTTTAGAGGTGGTCCAATCACCTATTAGGTTGGTAACTGTGGTTCAAAGAGTTAAAAATAATTGCAAAAACCGCAATTACTTTTGCACCAACCTAATAATTTTTCTTGAATGAGGCAAACGTTTGTGAAACAGAAAAGGAGGGACTACATTTCAGGCAAGGACAAGAGTGAAGGTGTGGGGGCAGGGTTGTGCTCCTTGGGGCCGCCAGGAGAGCACAGAGTTCCGGGTGAGCCCCGAAAGATCACTGTGGGTGTCAGCTGTCCCCCTGCAGGTGGATCCCTTACAGGTCATACAGGTGTCTCACACCCTGGATCTTCCTGACTGTCACATAAACCAGATGGTTAGTATGTTCCTTTAGGCAACCAGCTATATGCATCCCACACACCTGCTAATATGTTCCACTTGTCCCTGAGGGGAAAACAGAATGTGACCCAAGTGTGTTCATGGGCTTCACTTGTGCACTGACATCTGAACTCCCACAGCACTTTTTAACCGAGGCTGTGTGTCAAATTATCTGAGGCACCTTTTTTCAAACCCTACCATCCTGCCCGTCCAGCTCTTCCCACCTGGGAATTTTGGTGAAAGAGGGTGTGAAGCAGTGGTAACTAGGCATGCGTGTTTTCAAAAGCTCCACAGGTGAGGTTTGTCCTGAATGGTGCTTCCCAGGCATGGTCTGATGGCACTAACAGCTGTCTGCCATCCATTGGACAAAGGTGTCTTTGTAGCACTTCCCACCACCTGACAGTATAGGTATCCATTTAGTTATTAGTTATCCATCTCCATCACTAGATTGTAAATGTCCTGAAAGGAAAACCTGGATATAGGCCATTTGTATTCCCAGCATCTAACGTGGTATCTGGAATGAAGCAGGCACTCAGTAAATAAACTTATCATTGAATGACTCTTATTTTACCTGCTAATGCCTGTTACTTAACAGGGAATGTCCTTCAGCTTTGAAGGTGGTGATTCTCTTCTGACCTTTCAAATACAAACAAAAACCAAACACCAAATTGAAGTGCATGGAACTGTAGTACGGATGAAATCTACCTACCTTACCGTAGTCTAATCTTCCTTTCTCTTGAGCCTAAAACAGAAACAGGGAAAAATTAATTAATTTGAAAATTATTTAGTGCTTCCATAACTTTCGCTTCTCAAAGAATAAAAGTCAACTCTCTCTTCTTCTTCTATATACCATGTTTCCCCCAAAATAAGACCTACCCCGAAAATAAGCCCAACAATGATTATTCAGGATGATATCCCCTGAACATAAGCCCTAATGCATCTTTTGGAGCAAACCTTAATATAAGACCTGGTCTTATTTTCAGGGAAACACGGTAGTGGTGTGTGTGTGTGTGTGTGTGTGTGTGTGTGTGTGTGTGTGTGTGTGTGTATGTGTACACACATACGTATGTGTGTTTTAACTATATAGTATACATATAAAACTTTCAGATATTGAAAAACCGAAAAAACAGTACAATGAGTATACACATACACTGTCTAGATTTGACAGTAGACATTTGACTCTTCACCTCTCCATGCTTTAGAACACATCTTGTAAGCACAGAACATCTCATACGTAACCACATAACCACTATCAAATCAAAAAAACTAACAATGCCATACCATATTCAAATTTTTCCAATTGTCCCAAGAGTATCTTTTATAGCTCTTTTCCCACATCAGAATTAATCAAGAATCACACACTGCATTTGGTTTTATGTTTCTGTTTAGCCTTTTAAATCTAGACTAACCCTCCCTATTTTTCATGAAATGAAAATAAAAACCATTAACTTTTTTCATAAAAATCATTGACTTTTTGAAGAGACCAGGGCAGCTGTCTCATAAAATGTCTCTTTTGGATTCACTGTGTCATTTCAATTGTCCGTGTTTTGCTTGCAAACTGAAAGCTGTGTCTGAAGAAGCTTGCTTAGGTTTAGGATAAACATTTTCGGCAAGAACGCTTTATGTGGAATATTGTGTTATTCACATTGTATCAATTCCAGAGGCACAAAATGTCAGGCTGTACCACTCTTAGTAATGCTGTAAATTTGATCACTTGGTTAGGATGGTGACGATCAGACGGTTATATTGTAATGATATTATTTCATCCTGTACAACTAGTAAGTAATCCATGGGCTCAATTTGGCTTTCAACTTTCCTTGGCATATTTTTTTATCATGTTGTATTAAGTCAAAAGACCCTCACATCCACTCCCTATCCCTGCCAGGGATGAGGATAGGAAGAAAAGGTGGAGGTGAAGGAGACATCCTGTAAGAAATCAGATTTTATTGAAAAAATAATTTTTGGTTATTAAAAATTTTAAATCAACACATATACTCAGAAGTGTTATATACAAAATTTTAATGTAACAGAGACAACTAATGTGTTAATTTTTGCTGGAAGGTCAGTTTGTGTGTTGTAGACTTCAGAATAAAACTTCTCCTGCCACTCGCTTCTGTACAGAACAAGAGCCCTTCAGCTTATGTATACAGGTTAGGTCTTGAGACCATTGTGTTCCCAAGTCCAAAATACCACTGTACAGGTAATAAATGGGAAGATCACTTTCATGAGAGAAAATGAGAGGTTTATAACATTGGTCCCGACTCTTCTTGCTTCCTCACAATCTAAAATGTACCCAAATATGCCTGAATTTTGTTTTTCTTATTTTCATAATCAGCAACTCATAAGAAGTATCGTAATAAGACACTGCTCATGGATAGCTGTTGACACCACTTTGAGTCAAAATCGTGACTTGGACATTTGCAATAAAACAAAAGCCTCTGCAACCAATGTACTATAAAAAAGAATTTGGGGTTTTCAGTCTGCTCTTTGAAGATTTTTTGGGGGGGATCTAGGATTTTCAGTGAACTAAGAAGACTTTGAAATTAGTCCTGAGATACATTATACCAACAGGAATATAGAATCAGTTCTTAAAGATTCTTCTTCTCTCTGCTCAGATATTTTGTTTACTTGTTTGTCTGTCTATGGACATCTTTTCCTAAAATAAAGTAGTTTTGTCTCTACTGACCATCCCTCTCCCCCACTATAATTTCTGCAGCGTGGTGGGGAGCCTGGAGCACGTCTGGGTAATGCATTCGTGGCCCAGCGACTCCCAGGGATGTTGTGCAGGTGTGAACTGGCCTCGATCCTATGACTAATCCATAGCTTGTGACCAATATTTCAGCAGCAGCATTTCACAATATGCGTAGTCTTTAAGTTCTCCAACTCCCAGCTGTCTCTTGCATTCGTTGAAGATTACGAGATGAGCCTCTGACATTGAGGCTGATCCTGTGGTCACAGGTTGTCCACCTTTTCAGCGGTCCGACCTTTTCCTTGTCTCTTGCTGACTGTTATGGATTGCTCAGGCACAGCACTTTTCAAATGACGCATGAACTGGGAGCCCTGCAGAATTGTTACTGTTCTCAGACAACTCATTCTGGAAAACGTTTGCCATCTCCTCACTAGGTTTAATTTTGTTTCTGTTCTAACAGCTCATCTTCATTCTAGGCCTTTGAACATTCTCATCTTTCAGTGTTTAACACAAAGGACATGTTAGAAGTGTTGAAAGAGGTATTTATTGAAAGTTAGCAAGTTGAAGAGCTTTTATATCTTGCGATTGCAAGGCCAAGTGTGGAGAAATGACATAATTTACGACTTAGGGTGGACTTTTCCTTTTGGAGGCATTGAGCCATTTCCCACTTTGTCTCACGAAAAAAAAAATCAACAGCAGTTTCTTCAGGTCGGAACAGTGAATATAGCGCTGTTTACAGATAAGGACATCTAGAGTAGTCCTATTACACATTTTTATAAAATTATTTTTCCCATCGCATACTTTGCTTATAAACTAATATTCTTAGGGAATTCTATTATTTTGAAGTATTTGTGTTTAATCAATCAAAAGCCATTTCCAAATGTTCTCATTTTATTTTGTATTCTTAGCTTGGCCACCACTCTTTCTCGCCCAGTAGAGATATACTTGTCTGGGGAGGACGGCAGAGAAACACCATTTATGTACCCCATATCTGTTCTACATCAGCTCTTCAATGTTTTGAAAGCTGAGAGATGAGAAGCCTACATAAAATGACAGCACGATTACCACAGCCATTACAACTTGCACAGACTGTAACTACTGATATGCAGCTTACCTGAATGTCCTTTTTATTTTATCACAATAAACATTCTAATTCTGTGAAACCATTTCATCCTTGACTGCTTTAGCTTTTACATAAAAGTATCATTTATTTCATAAAACAAATATTATATTTAAGCCTTTATAGGTATATTGTGTATTTCCAGCTGCTATGTTAATATCTACATGTCATACCATACACCTGAAGTACACATTCTGATATAAAATTTTTTTTTCACAAAAAGCTTTTAGAGCTTATAAAAATATAGCAAGTTAGACACAGATGCAAATGATGATTTAATCCCCTACATAAACAATATTTCTCATTAATTATTACCTATCCTATTTCTCTTTGTAAAATAGTTAATTTGGGAAGGGCCATAGTTCCTATTTCACCTGATGGCTGCCCATTCATTAAATAACGATCTACTGTGCGCTTACATGTGTCAGGCACGGCTCAGGCCCAGAGACATAGCCATGAACAGAGCAGATAAAAAGCTCTGCCTTCATGGAACTTATACTCTAGGGGTCGCAATCTTGTTTTAGATAAGCTTCACATACAGGCTCCCTCTAGAACTTACACTCCACGAGCGAGGGGAATTTCTCTCCTGGGTCACAAATGTATTCCATGTCTAGATCAGCGCTAGTATGTAGCAGATGGTCGATCATACCCGATGAATGAACGAATAGATGGAGAAATGCTTTTTCTTTGTATGTGTTGGTTATGTCCCGTCTATGCAGGGAACTTGCAAAGTTCACTTTCCTCACTCCTAGCTCTAGGGAAGCTATGTGTTTAGGTTGAGAGCCATTACGCAGCAAATGTGGAGCCATCCGCTGGTGCCTTACGAGTAATTTTTACCCATACTGAACAATACCATATTTTCACTTCGTTACCCAGCTTCTGTTTATAAATGGACTAAGGAAGGGACTCTATAGAAAACAGATTCAAAGAATTCATGAAAATCAAACAACAAAAGGACAGAATAGATTGAGATCATTCTTCTCACAGATGTAGTGGTATAGTGTAATTAAGTTTCTCAACCTTGAAAACAGTATGTTGAAGTGAAGAGAGCCCAGAATGGAAGTCAGGAGGCCTCAGGGGATATCAGGATGCATATACCTCAAAGTCCCAGGTGTCAAACAGGCCTTGTCTACGGAGCAAAGCAAGTGGCCTAAGATCTTAACTATGACCCCTCCAAGAGGCACTGTGACCTGTGAAGATAAACACTGAGGCAGATAGAAAATATGGTTTCCAGTCCATGACAGGTTAATATCTCAAAGGTTTTAAATTTTTAAAATTTTCACGTGGGCCTCATTTTCTTACCTGTAAAATAAGAGCATTGGACCAGGCCAGACGTTGCCCAATGCTGGGCTCTCACAAATGTGGGGCTGGCTGGATCAGAATCACTTGGGCAGCTTGTTAAAAATGCAAGGCCTCTGTACCCTGGCCCTGAGATTCTGATTGATTTGAGGATCACTGTTCTAGCCTATGTCTAATGTCCTTTCGATTTATGCTTCTGTGTGCATCAGTGTTTTACTTCAAAGACTAAAAGAGAACAACTTTATAAACTCCTTAAGTCTCAAGGAAAATGGAGTGCTGTAACTTCCCCCCGTTTTTATGACATCTGCCCCGTATGTACATTTCTGGCCGAGCAAGATTTTATTAAAATAACTTTCTCACTGGGGCCCTAAATAGGCCGATATAAAATAAATGCAGACTGTATTTCAACAGCCAGCAGCCCTGAACCTCTTTTCCTGCCACACTGTTCATCTCCAGAAGCCACTATAAATTCTGCCGTGCATGGCGATTCCCTGAGGGCTTCATTACTGGGGTCTTTAAAAGGGATTCACTCATCTTTTTGCCCCCTGTAGGTGTGCTTCTTGTCAATCCAGGTCATGAGAAGAGAAAGTAATTTTTCCTAGTCTTTAGCAGTTCACAGAGAATGTGTGGTTTGAACCTTGTTTTATCTTTAAAAAATGTGAAACAGACAAGATAGTGTGCTCAGGACACTGGAAGCCTCCTCAGACAGCCATAGTGAGGCCTGTAAAACAATATTCTGTACAAAAGCAGGAAAAGCCAGCACTCTGAGAGGATGCACAGAGGGATTAATTCCAAAGGTTTATATACCAGTCTCTGCAGACCAAAGGCAGATAGATTCCCTGTTGGTAAGTAATGGATGTACAATGTGGTCTTTTACTTTAAGAAACAAATGCGTTTTTATAAGTCAGGTAACAAAGAAGGATTAGATGACATAAATGAACTGTTTCCAATTTCCAACTGCTGTTATCTGGACTTGAAAGCTGGATATGGGGAAACCTTTTTCTAAAAGCAGAAAACTAATATTCCACAGCCGGGAGTCCAGAAATTGCCACAGACTGATCATCTCTACTTATCATGTTATGCTTCCCAAATGCTATCAGCTATATTTTGGAATAACAGTCATTTTTTCCCCCTTAAGATTCTGTTTTTAAATCTTCAAGGAAAACTACTTTTTCCCTCAAACATTTTAGTTGAAAGAACATAACAAACGTCCACTTGCCCTCCATGTAGATTAACCAATTGCTAATATTTTGCCATTTTGCTTTCTCTCTAAAACGATCATTGGCTGATTATTTGACAGTAAGTTGTAGACACCATGACGCCTCATCCTTTTCAGTATTTATTTCCAAAGAACAAAACAGTGTTCTCCTACATAACCACAAACCCATGATCACACCCAACAGAGTTAACGTTTACTATAACATGTAAGATAAAATCCATATTAAAGTTTTCCAAGTTCAACCAACAGTGCCCTTTAGAGCTGTTTTTAATCCCAATCCAAGATCAAATTAAAAATCCTACATTTCCATTGCATGGCATGGCTTTTTAATTTCTTCTAATCTACAACGGTCCCCACACCACCACCTTTTCTGTCTTTCATAATATTGGCATTTTTTGAGTCCAGGTTAGTTGTTCCGCAGAATATCCCTTATTCTGGATTTGTCTTGATTCTTTTCTAATGATTAAAGTTAAAACATTTTGGCAGGAAAACTATATAGATAACGCTGTGTACTTCTCTGTTACATCAGGAGTCACACAATACCAGTTTGTCTCACTGTTGGTGAAACTAAGTTTATTCACTGTATTTAATAAGTAAACTGTAGGGTGCTTTGAGTCCATGTAAATATTTGGTTCTCTAATAACCATTCATGTAATTATATTAACCAATTATCCATTAATGATCCTTGTTTGAATAAAAGATTACATTGGTGGCTGCAAAAATAATGACATTTTAAAGGTATTTTGCCTTGACACTGGCAACAATGTCATTGGTTCCTTTAGAGAAAACGGGTCTTACTGAAAATAAACTCTCTGTACATTTGCATTGGTATTAAAAGGTGGAGCTTATATGTATAGAAAGGAGGTGTGTTGGGGGATCAAGAAAAGAAGGAAGGATACCTCCATCCTCATCCCGGAATGGTCTGGGTATAGTGTATGAGGATTTAAAAAGGTCACAAATTAGAAATCTACTACCGTGCTTCCCCGAAAATAAGACATAGCCAGACAATCAGCTCTAATGCGTCTTTTGGAGCAAAAATTAGTATAAGATGCAGTCTTATTTTACTATAAAACCTTTACTGTAAGGGTATATAATATAATATAATACCGGTCTTATATTAATTTTTCCTCCAAAAGACACATTAGAGCGGATTGTCCGGCTAGGTCTTATTTTTGAGGAAACACGGTAGATCTGCTAGCCCAGCAATTGAAGCAGCCAGTTGAGTTTTGGTTTGGTAGAAGACGCAGGCCTTAGATTGTCAGGCTCTCCAGTTATAGAGCTGGAAAAGTATCAGAATATAAAGGAACAGGGCAGGCCTCTTCTTTGCTATCTTGACTATTCTTGCCTGCTAATAAGAAAGCACAGAAGGCATCTATTTGCAAGGAAGTCAACACTATTCAGAGCTGGACTGCTCGGGTACCTGATTTTACTGTCTCTTTCACCTGGGAAAGCTAATCTTTGGAGACAAATGTGACTGTCCATGGAATTAACTTTCTCGCATTCCCTTCCTTTGGTTCACTGGGAAAAGAGGAAGCAACAGAAGGCTGTGGTGCCCAATTTAAAAACCAGGAGGGGCTTGTATTACCTACATAGTAAATATTTCTGTTCAAAAGTCTTGCTATCCCTTTCCAAACCATTTTTCTTGCTATGCTTTCTTGGAATCTGGAAGAGACATGAAATTTAAAATTGCAGTTTGACCAAGAAAAAAAAATTTATCCAGATCACTGAAAGACCATGAGCAAGGAAATTATGCTGATAATGGAACTGAGTTGTTTCCTCCAGTGGCCAGGTCCCAAGGTGAAGGCCACCAACCTGATGGTCCACCTCAAGCTCCCCAAACTTACACCAGTTTTCCTACTTCACTTCCCTATTTCCATTCACAGTACAATTCTTCCTGTTATCCAAGTTCAAAATCCTCGTTTGGGCCTCTTATGGCCTCTTTCCAGTACATACCTGCCAGCTTCTCCCTATCAAGTTAGTTTTCAGTTCCTATATATTTTTTCTCTGAAATTAATTTAATGCCTAACTTCCTACCTTCCCATTCTTGTTGCCAACGCTGCGATTGGGACTTTTCTCTTGCATTCACCAGCAGGTTCCCACAAACCTCTTACCTGATCTCCTTCTCTTTAGTATCTACTTGTTCCTTTCACCCTATATAAGGTAGCCAGATATACCTCCCTAAAACACATTTCGGACTTTGACATGACTTGGCTTAAAAACTTTCAACGTCTGCTCCATGACTTCTGAATCAAGTTCATTTTCCACAGGCAAACATCCCAAAGTCCTATTTTTTTTTATTTTATTTTTTTTTTTAGGAGGGCACAGCTCACAGTGGCCCATGCGGGGATTGAGCCAGCAACCTTGGTGTTATTAGCACCACGCTCTAACCAACTGAGCTAACTGGCCATCCCCTAAAGTCCTATTTTAAAAAAAAATTTTGACATAGAAAATATTGATTTTGACATGTTTTATTCAAATACCAATCTGATCACACATGGTCCCAGAACATTCAAATAATAAACCCAAAAGAAACAGATGTTAATGATTGGTCTTCAATCAGTATAGCCAGTGATACCATGCTTACCTATGATCTCGCCAACGTAAAACCACATCCACATCTCAGTGGCCACCAAACCATTCAGCAGAGCTTCTTTAATTGTGAACTGTCTGAAGCTACCAGTGTGAGCACTATTGAATAATTTTTTCAAGCTCTGAATGGCTGTAGGGATCTCAGCAGGGGTCGGAGGAACCAGCTCAACCTGGGCATAGTGCCAAAATGTGGCCACTCGATGCTTCGAGTAAGTCACAGCAGTGTTTACCAGAGTCGGGGCCTTCTCTGCGAGGTTACGGACAAACTGGGCTGTGGTTGTAGGATGGAAAGTCCCTAACGTGCTATTTTTTAATTGAAGTAAAATTCATATAACATAAAATTCATAATTTTAACCATTTTAAAGCGTACAATTCAGGAGCATTTAGTACATTCACAATGTTGTGCAACCTCACCTCTATCTAGTTCCAGAGCATTTCTGTCATGCTGTTAAGTAGCACGTATCAGTACTTCATTCCTTTCTATGGCTGAACACTATTCAATTGTATGGATGTACCATGTTTTGTTTATCCATTCATCAGTTGATGGACATGTTGTTTCCACTTTCTGACTCTTGCAAATATTGCTGCTCTGAACATTCATGTACATGTTTTTGTTTGGACTGAAGTCTTTACATATAGTCATTTATGTACATTTCAGATGAATTCTTCCTCTCTCCCTATACTGCCCAGGTTTTGCACATTCCATGCAAATGACACTTTTTTCCTTTGAATACACTGCACAATTGTCCACCTGTATCCCATTTTCGTGGCTTCCATTGTCTAGGAAGCCCCTCCTTTCTATCTTTGCTGGCAAGATCTTCTTTTTCAAGGACTATCTCAGAAGCACCTACCTCATAAACCCTTTTTTGACTTTCCCAGCTCCCCAAATGGCATCACTTACAGTATTCCTTATATTTCTGTATTTCTCTTATCCCCTCTTTACGAGGTCACAGACAACTTTTGGGCACTTTCCTGCTGTAGCTCCAGTAGTGCAGCCCTTTATTTCCTTAAGTGAAACAGAAAACCTTAAGAAAAATTTTAATTTAAGTGATGTCCAGAACCATTCTATAGCCTTTGTGGTTTCATACAGTCCTTTCAAGTGCCCATACTGTACACCTTCCACGGTATAGGCAGGATGCTGTCAATATTATTCCTTTTGAAATAACTCCAAACAACTTAAATAATTAGAAGAATATCATGTGGCATTTATGAGGACTCTCTGAATGTGCATTTTCTCTTTTGTTTATGAATATACATGTGTTATGTTCATGCACACCAGCCGTACCTCACAATCTGTTTCAATTTTTGAATAAGAATAGTAGGATACCTAGGGACAAGTGAGTTATAGCTTAGCATTGGAAATATGTAGTTCACTTAAGGTATTTTATGGCTGGTTATGACAGTGTCAGAATGTCACATGCCTAAGTGACATTTCACTACTTTCAGAAATAACCAAGAAAATATAATCATAATTCTTATTTCTTCAGGTGACTTATAATGGCAGCAGAAAACTAGAAGGATCATTAAAAATAAAGCTTGCTGACCTGCAATAGCCCCTGGATTCCCTGAGCGAGTCAGAGCTCCGTGGTTCTCTGAAAGATTCTACTTTCTTTTATTAGGAATCAAAATGATAACTGAGTAATGACTTCACCTCCCTAGGGTGAACCACCTATTTGTTATCAGTATTTTTATCTGATCATTATTTTTCAGCAGCTAAAAATTTAAATGTAAAATTAAAGTAGGGAGGAATCTGTAGAATTTAGTATGGAGACATTGCCCAACAAATCTTTTTCAGCTGTTTCAGGTTTGGCCTGGTGCCCTAAGCTGCCTCTTGTGAAAGGATGTGGCGGGTGTGTGTGTGTGTGTGTGTGTGTGTGTGTGTGTGTGTGTGTGTGTGTGTGTGTGTGTGTCCCCTTATGGGTATGATGGAAGAAGGCTACCTAATCTTAAGATTCTGGGGGGAGAAGGGGAGTTGGAGAGGAGTTAGCAGGGCCCCTGATATGAAAAATTCCATAGGTGCTCTTCTTCCTGGCTTCACAATGATGTTGAACAGGCACGAACAGTATGTCATCTCTTCCTCCCTTCCGTGTCTAGTCATTAATTCTCACTTTCCCCAAGCAGGAAATCAAAAGGGTAGATGGGACACAAACCTGTCTGAGCAGAGCAGGGAAGTAATATCACATGTGATAATAAGAAATCATAGGTGACTTCCATCATTGGGAGCAAGACTTTTCTATTTTTCAATGTGAAAACTAGTATTAAGCTTCTAATAGAGATAAGTATTTTTCTTGTGATGCATCTCTTGCCTACGAGACCTATTTGAGAGCTGAAAAGATCTAGCTTAAATGCCATCATTTTACAGAAAATAATAAAAAGGACGTGAAAGAATGTGATTAAGGTTATACAGATGCCAGCAGAGCCCAAACCAGAACCCAGGTCTTCCAAATCCTGGTCCTCTGGGCCATTTCTACTATACCAATGCGACTCTTCTTTCTATTTAACAAAACAAGGCTGCCACCAAATAGCTCACCCTGAGAAGACCACATCACACATATTTTTTTAAAATATTAATTGGATGCCTATTCCAAGTAAGTCACTACGCCAGGAACTATGGGCAACTCAAAGGTGAATTCACTATGATCCTTAAGAATCTTGCAATAAAATTCAAAACCTGGGGGAGGAAAAAATTGCAAAAATGCACAGGAGGCAAATGCCACAAAAAAACTGAAAAAAGAACAGTAGAAAGAACTAATTTCAGGATTAATAAGCAACCTCCTTGAGATTTAGGATAGAATGTCCCCTAACTCACTCACAGAGCCAGATGATTATCGTACAGAGTTTTATGTAAACATGAATAATGCAATTTAGAAGATGAAAATAAATTCAAGTTAGGAGCCTTTAATCTGAAGAATGATGCTCCCTGCATGGCAGAAACTAACATTTCTTATTTGCGTCAGCGAAATTCATCTTCTCTCCGTCAGTGACCCTGTTCATGCCTCAGACGTGTAGATACATATAAGGAGAAGAGCCTGAAGTCAGTGGCTAAGCATAGGCTATTTGGAAAGGATGTCCCTTTGAATCTAAATCAAGTTGGAGATAATGATTTGGGAATATTTCACCAGCTGTTTAGGAAATCCTGGACTCTTGTGTTGTCTACATTTACAATTTTGTATGCTTGCAAAGAAACTAAGAGTTAAATATGTCCCTTTTCTGTGAAGCTTCTTTAAAATTCATATCTACGTTACTTTTATATGTGTATATATATACATATGTGAATAGCCAATGGAGAGTTGGTAGCTTTCATTGAACATATTTAGCTGGATCTTTTCAACCAAAATGTAAATCTGCAATGTATTCTAATGTAACCCAATTAGAGCTACTAACACCATCTGCATATATATTTTCAGTTCAGCTGTCGAAAAACACACAAATCCACCCTAGTAATACAATATTCAATAGTTGTGTGGTATTTCATTGTGTGATACTTCATTTAACCTTTTCTATATTTAAATGGATCAATTTTCATTTTCTTCCCTTTAGAATTAATATTTTACTACGTATCTTAATATGTAAGCCTCTCTGATATTTTTCTTGGGATACATTATTAGAAGTGAAATTACTATAGGAAAGTATATAAATTTTTAGATGGAAAGTTTTAAAATAAAACCAAATATATGTATAGTATTTAAAAAGTCAAATAACATAAGACTTCTAACAAGGCAACCTAAGTACTCTCCAGACTCTGTCTGTCCTGTGTAACTCTCTTTAGCTGTTTCTTCTGCTGTTTATCTTCAAAGATAGTTTTTGCTTGATTTTAAAATTTTAGACATTATCTCTTGATCTTACCATGAAAGGAATAATTACATTTCTTACATGACAAACACATTCTTTTTTCCTATCCTCCTTGCATTATACTTTTTGGTTTAAATCAATATTTGAAATTGACATTTTATGCTATATAAATATTACTTTGTAAGCCATGTCAAGTATTGATTACATTTCCTTTCTCATACATTTAAAATTTTTTCACTATAGCTAATAACTGCCTCATTTTATCCCATATGTTGAGTGTGGGTGTTTTATTTTTTTTTAAGTTTTTTTTTCCAGTTACAGTTGACATTCAATATTATTTTATATTAATTTCAGGTGTACAGCATAGTGATTAGATAATTATATAATTTAAGAAGTGATCCCCCTGAGTAGTCTAGCACCCACCTGGCACTATGTATAGTTATTACTATATTATTGACGATATTCCCTATGCCTTACTTTACATCCCCATGACTATTTTGTAACTACCAATTTGTACTTCATAATCCCTTCACCCTTTTCATCCAGCTCCCCAACTTCCCTCCCCTCTGGCAACCATCAGTTCGTTGTCTGTATCTATGAGTCTGTTTCTGTTTTGTTTGTTCGTTTATTCTGTTCTTTAGATTCCATATGTAAGTGAGATCATATGGTATTTGTCTTTCTCAGTCTGACTTATTTCACTTAGCATAATACCCTCTAGGTCCATCCATGTTGTTGCATAGTGTGGCTGTTTTAAAATGTGGGTCCCAAGTTCTTTGAAACTCTTCCCTTTGATAGGTGAGGTCTACAGTCCCTCCTCTCGATTTTGGGTGGGCCTGTGACTACTTTGATAGGAGACCTTGGAAATGACTGTGTAACTTCAGAGGCTGGTCATAAAAGAAGATGTAGTCTCTGGCTTGTTTGCTAGAACACTTGTGTTTGGAGTTCAGATCTGGCAGTGAAGAAGCCCGATTCCTCTACGGCTGCCATGCTGTGAGGAAGCCAAGCTAAATGGAAGGGCACACGTGTGCACTCTGGTTGCTCAGCAGCCTGGTTTTCTTGACATCCCAGCCCAGATGCCAGGTGGGAGTGGAGCCTCCAGATAATTCCAGTCCTCAGCATTACTGAGTCACGTCCAGCCACTGGGTCATTCCAGCTGAGGCCCCAGAAATCATGCAGCAGTCATCCCCTCCGCATGCAGTCCAAATTCCTGACCCATGGACTCCATGAATATAATAAAATGGTTATTTGAAGCAGCTGAGTTTTGGGGTAATTTGTTTTACAGTAATAGTAACAGGAACACTTAGTTTTCTATGTACCTATCATTAATTTGTCCCTAAATTCTCAATATGGTCAAGTACATTAGGTGATCATCAGTGCCATTTTGTTCCTTGGAGACACTTCCCCCAAAGATCTCTGTCCTCTTGTCCCAATCTAGACTGGATGCATAGCCACCAGCCTAGGACTTGCTTGGATGACAAAGGGTGTAGTTACTTAAGGACATGGGCCCTGTAGCTGGGTTTCCTGGGTTTGAATCCTAGTTCCACCACTTGCTAGCTGTGTGACTGCACAAGTTGGTTAATCCCTCTGTGCCTCAGGTTTCTCATCAGAACAGAGCGTGGCACACAGCAAGTACTCTTACTGTTGGCATTGTTGTTGTTGTTTATTATTCTTCCCTTCGTATTGTCCTAGAAATTCCCATTGCCTCACACCTATGCCGGATCTCCTAATTCCTAAACTCCACATCTTTCTCTTTCTTGCTTACTCTCTTGCCTTGATAGAGTACACCACCTGCTCCCTGAAATAAGATGCTTGGAAGGTAAGTTTTTTGAGGCCTCATTTACCTGTTTTAAATTGTCTTTATATAACATCACACTTGATAATATGACTGGCATAAAACTGTAAGGTGGAAACAATTTTCTCTTTGAATGTTGAGGTAAACTCTATTGTTGTGAAGCTTTCAGTGTCACTGTTAAGGCCATTCTGATTTTTTTTTGCTATTGTTCACAATCTTAGCTGTACAGCTCACTGGCCCATGCAGGAATCGAACCGGTGACCTCAGCTTTAGGAGCACGGTGCTCCAATCATCTGAGCCACCAGGCTAGCCCCGCCATTCTGATTCTTGATCCTTTGCTGGTAGGGTTTTCTTTTTCTTTCTAGAAGTATTAGGATCTCTTCTTTATCCCTACTGTTTTAAAATTTGATAATGAGGTGATTTGGTGTGGGTCTTTATAAATTCATTATTTAGGGCACCATTTTAATTTGGACACTGAGGTCTTTCAATTCTTAGAAATTTTATTTTCTTTTAGAAAATTCATTGTTAATTTTTTAACCTCCATTTTCAGTTTTCCCTTCCCGGGATTCATAATTGATATAGGATCTTTTGAATTGGTCCTACAATTTTCTTACCTTTTTTCTTCTGTTATCTTTTTGTTCAAATTTCTAAAAGATTTTCTCATTTATATCTTCCATTCTTCTCATTAAAAAAAATCCTGTTTTCATATTTTATAATTATGATTTCTTATTGTTGAATTGTCCTTTTTTTAATATATCACCTGCTCTTATTTCATGAATTTAATATCTCATCGAGTACATTGATTATAGTGCTTTTGAAAATGTGTCTTTCTTTTCTTGTACTGTCTCTACTTCCTCTAAGATTCCTCTTTTGCTCAGTTTGCTTTTAACTCATTCTTCTATGGCAGAGGCTTTTCTCAAATGCCCAGTGGTGCCCTACTGCCACCTTCAGCTGTGCCTGGTTCCCCATGTCAAGTCTCAGATTAACCCAATCAATTAGAACCATGAAGTTAAATAAATTCCATGAAGCTTTGGGTAAAAGGGCAAGTAAACTTTTGTACCAGAGTTTCTGGATTAAAAGAAAATAAAAAACGTTCCCTCTAATCTTCCACAACTTCCCTCCCCTCTAAAAAGTGGGAAATTACCCAATTTAAGTCCCTTTACTCCTCCCACTTAATCATGTGTTTTTCCCTTTGATAATGCCTCAGAATTTGAGTATTCACGGTCCAAGTTTGTTTTAAAATAACCCAATGAGCTGACAGACGGAGCTCCTGGAATTCTGCAGCTTGTGTTAGAGTCTACAGATGGGAAATTGCCGTCAGTTAAAGGGTGGTGCTATTACCATAGCCCAATTTTTGAAAGCCTTTAGGAAAAAAAAAATCATCTGAGTTAATTAGCATTTACCACAAGCACTAGTTTTGTGTTGCAGTATTCTAAGAACTCAGATAATAAGAAATTGCAGTTTCTAACTTTTAACTAATACTTTACCTCTTAAAAATGTAGATTGTAAGGTAAGAATTTTACCTGTTATACAAATAAGCTCTTATATGGCTGATGTCTTAGATCAACATAAAATATAAATTATGTTCTAAAATCAACTAATACTACTGGTACCTAAAATAGGAGTAATTTCATTTTACCTCTCTGATCTGCTTAATCCATACATCTCTTCCAAGAAACTCTTGATGTAAGACCACAGGAGCTGAGTTTAGATTAAAAGCCGTGGAGTCACTGGTCTTTTCCTTAATAAAAGGTTGGAGATCAGAATTTATCTAGAAGAAGTAGTCAAAAAAGTTAAATCAGTGAAATGCACTAGTATGTTTTAGTCATATCCAGAAAGCATTAGGTAATATAAAGAAGAATGAAGCTTAAGGAATGCAGTTTTTAGATGTACTTTAAGAAGCCAAAGAACAATTCATATGATTAACAATAATCTTTAAAATTCTTTAAAATTCTTTTTCCCTAACACATTCCTTTTTTATTTGGCAGCAGCCTTTGTTTCACTTTAAGTTCAAGGTAAAGAGTTACAAAAAGATTGAATAAATATAATTGCTTAAAAACTAATCTAAGATTTAATAAAATGTTAAAAAATCATCTGGAGATGTTACATATTTATGTACATATTTTCCCCCTCTTATGAGTTATTTAAGTAACATCTAAGAAATATATATTAAATGTAGTTTTATAATTACGTATGCACAGAGGCAACAATATAAGAGCTAATCTCAGCACATTTTATATTTCATTATGCCTATTCAAAAGAATCAGTTATTAGAATTAAAGCTTTCAAGTTTATTCTGTATATTTCTAAATTTTACTAACTTCTCACAATTTGTTTTACTGTAGGGGAACTGTTACAAATATTCTTCCATTCTGTGAATGGCAACATTACATGTTAATTTAATAATCGCGAGAGTTCTTTCAAGAACCTTTCCAAGGGGTCAGAAAACACAAACATCACAAATGTGATTTAAATAAACTGTCAGGTTTTATCAAAATTACACAGTACTTACCAGTCATACTGTTTATATGATATAACTGCATATGACTGATAGATTTTAAGGACACAATAAACATTTTTTGAGATATAAAAGCAGCTTATTAACTGGCAAAAGGTTTCTGGTGTATCATTTGAGCTATTTAAATACTGAAAAAGAGAAAGGGTGTGAAATACCTTATGACTCATGGCCATGTGCTTCCCATACTGAAATGCCATGTCCTGAACCTCAGCGTCATGCTTTGCTAATTCCATTGCAGCCTGGCAGCTCTTTGCTAATAAGGCTCCATGGGAGAGAAAGGTCTGTTCCTTCCAAGTCGATATTCCAATGTCACTTGTGATATAATCTTCCTAAAAAATGCGACAAAAGCCAAGATAAAAAAAGGTGTTGGGAGTAATTCAATTGTTTTGGTTTTTGAAAAATGAGAGTTAAAGTTATGAACTATTCAAAAGGCTCAGATTATCGCAACAAGATGGAATGAAAAGATGCTGAACTTCAGCTCTACCAAAAGAGAACTAAGCGGTGGGAACGGCTTTTTTTTTTTTTTTTTTTTTAAGGGAATGGGGAAAAAAAAGAAAAAAAATGCTAAAGCAAATTTTATATTCAGTGGGGAACTTCTATTAAAATATATTTATAGAATAAGGCAAAGTCAGAAACTTGGACTTCTAAACTAACTCCCTTCTATATTCACATCAGTTCTTAAGTGCTGGTATTCTAAAATACAAGAATGCTATTGCATTTTATTTATGTGAAAATATTAAGAGCACAGTCAAGGAAATGCATTTTCTTATAAACAAATAGAAAATCAGAGAGAAGGCAACCCAATATAATGGAGTAGGATTATATTACATTATTCATCAAACTTTATTCTCACAAGAAACAAGGTGATAAGGGAGGATATATAACTGCAGTATATTTAATTTCATCTTTTTAAATTATGAAAATCACTGTAGTATCTGTAAGTATACACATACCTACTGCCTTTAGACCAATGACGTCCAATACAAATATAATGTAAGCCATATATGCAATTTAAAATTTGCTAGTAGCTACATTAAAAAGTGAAAAAAGGTGAAATTAATCTTAATGCCATATTTTATCTATCCCAATAAATCCAAAATATTACCTCAACATACAATCAAAATAAAATTATTAATGAGAGATTTTACATTTTTTATACTAAGTTTTCAAAATCAGCGTGTATTTTACACTGACCATGTTTCAAACACTCAATAGATACAGGAGCTGGTGGCTACGCTCCTGGACAGCTCAGCTCCAGGCAGTGAGCTTTCTGAGGACAAGAATAATGAGGCAAATGTATAAAACAATATTCATTGTAGGGTGATTCTTTGAAACCTCAAACTACTTAGAACCCATTCAGAAGGATGAATTAACCCAAAAACTTTACTTCCTGCCGCCTATATCATAATCCTTTTCTATCCACCATTATTTGAGGACAAAATGAAAACAAGAATAAGAAAACTTAAAAAGGGACCATGAAAAGGTCAGCTCAGATTCAGCCCACCTTTTTCACCATGCTGAAGGGAATCTTCAGCCCACAGGCACATCAAATTCTCAGCTTAATTTGATTAAGCCTTTAAACAAAAACAGAATTCCACTTATGACAACAGTTGCAAATATGCAACATAACATTGTGTAATAATCAAAAAAACTACACAGGGCAGAAATAGTGCATAAAATTAAGATTTGCTTTACAAAACATTGGGCATAAATAAAAACATTTAATTTTATAAATCTGAGAGTATATTTTAAAATGTGCAAATATATTACATTAATAAACTTAAGATAAAAAACATATTACTTCTCCATATGTACTAAAGAGGGATTTGACAAAATTCAACTCCGGATGGGGAAAAAACGCTGAATAAGAACAGCTGTGCATTTCTTTAATATGACAGGTGTGTGCGTGCGCACGCATGCACATACATGCCAAAAAGTCAGCAAATACTTTAGGGAAACACATGAGTCTTTCTTCCTAAAATCAGGAATAAGACAGAGATGCATACAACACCAGTGCTATTAAACAATGTAATAGAAGAGGCAAGAAAAGCGCAGATGTATAAAAATTAGAAAGAGTTTAACTGTCACTACTTGAAGCCAATATAACTGTATATTGGGAAAAAAACGAGACCAGTACAAACAAGAAGATAATTCAGTAAGGTAGCAGCATACAAAATTAATACAACTTCTAACTAATATAATAAATTGTATATTAACCATAGCTTTCATACATAGAAACTAATCAAAAAGAAGTATAAATAGGGTCTTTTCTTCCATTATAGCTATGAAAAGAAAGATTGAAATTCTGGAAATAAACTTAGAAATGTACAAAACTGATATGAAGAAAATGTTAAAATACTATTGAAAGAATAAAACTAACCTGAATTAATATAAAGGGTATTTTGTTTAAAGATAGTAAGATCCAATTTCATGAAGTTACTCCAATAAAACTAACCCCTCTCCCACCCCAAAAAAACCCATGCAAGCTGATTGATGGAAAAAAACCCCAAACTATAGAATAGATAGAAAAATCATGAAAAACAAACAAACAAACAAAAAAGAGTGTGTTTGTGTGGGGGGGAGGTGGATGGAGAGAGTGATGATACCTAGCCCTACAGGACATCATAACATACTATAAAAAGCCTCAGTAATTAAAAAAAAAGAAAAGTGTACTTTTCTGACAAACAATGGAACAAAACAGAAAGTCCAGAAATCAATCAAATTTAGATACAGGAATTTCCCTATATTTTAGGGAAAAGTTGGGCTTTTCAGTAAATGATGCTGGTACAACTGAATAGCTTTCTGGAAAAAAAAAGAGTGATCTGCATTTCACACCATTTATCAAGATAAACTCCAAATGGCTAAAACAAAAGTAAAACGGCCAACCACAAAATCATAGACAATGTTACACAGAAGACAAAAGACAATAAGGAAAAATATTTGCATTTCCTATCACAGACACATGGCAAATCTCCCTGTGAGAAGCTAATAATCCACTCCTCCCCGCAAAAGATGTCCGCATCCTAATCCCCAGGACCTGTGAATGTTACCTTACATGGCCAAGTGCCTTTGCAGTTACGATGAAATCCAGGATTCTGAGTTGGAGGCAGCAGGGTCTGAGTCAGAAAAGGTGAAGAAAGAAGGAGAGAGATTGAAGATGCTATGCTGCTGGATTTGAGAATGGAGGATGGGGCCACAAGCCATGGAAGGAAGTTGGAAACTAGAAAAGGGCAAGGAAACGGATTCTCCCCTAGAACTTCCTGCAGCAATGCACTTGGTTTGGGGACTTCTGATCCACGGAAAAATTTCCACCTCCCCACAGCTTCACTCTTAGTGTTGGTGAGGCTATGAAGACACAGGCCTTTCAAACATGGCTGGTGGTTGTGGAGACTAGATAGAAATTTCACAGTCTCTGTCAAAATTACAAGTGTATTTGTCTTGTGACCCAGCAATCCTACTTCCAGGAATTAATCCTATATATGAACCCACACACTTTTGAAATTAAATACATACAAGATTACAGTCTATTGTTCACCCAGCTGTCAGGCTGATCATTTAAAAACACAAGCCAGACAGAACCACAGCGGCCTCCGTGCAGTTTCCCAAACACCCCAGGCATGAGCTTCCTGAGGCCTGTTATTCTGTATCACACACTTTCCCCAGATGTTTGCACATGTAGGTTGCTCAATGCTTTTGGGTTCAAATTTCAATCAAATTTCAAAGCCACACCCCTCACCCATCATTTCCTGTTTCTTTACCCTAATTTACACCTTTTTTCCTTGGTACTACTGGACTCCTGATATAGTTATTTGTTTAATGGTTTATCGCTTGTCCTCTTCATTAGAATGTCAGCTCCATGAAAGCAAGGACTTTGTTTTGCCCTCTGCTGAATTATCAGTACCCACTAGGTGTGCAATAATACTTGCTGAATCTTGATGTTTCTTTTGGTATCTTTCTCTTTCCCTTCCACCTTCCTCTAATCTTCCTAGATTGGACACAATAAAGAATTGAAATAATTCTCCTTAAATGCCTTCCCACAAAATCTGCCCACAGAATCAAGATGAACTCTGTATCATAGCATTCAAGGCCTTTCTTTTTGGTACCAAGCAATACTTATGGTTCCATTTCTGGTTCCATCTCCTACCAAAATATCACCTTTGAGGCCTGCATTTCAGCAACACAAGACAATTTGCTGTTTCTTGGATAAAACATGTACTTTCACACTTGTGTGAATTTAAAAATATTATCCCTTTCCAAGGACTCCCACTCCTTGACCAGTAAATTGAACATATCCAGTTCAAATATCACTTCTTTGAGAAGAATCCTGAAACACTTCTACAAATACTTCCCTCTTTAGACTAATATTACCTTATTTATATTTCAACATAGCACTTAATTTCTCTCTGATTTGTATGATGCTTATTTGTCTGTTTCCTTGAGGGCTGATTATGGGTCTCAGTCACCTTTATAGTTTTTAATTACTTCAGCCATATTTAATTTTCAACAAATGTATGCTAAATGAATAGAACCATGTTTCTTTTGCATTTATTAAGTAGTTGTGTGTTCTTTAAAAAAAAACAAAACATTAAAAGCAATGAGTAGATGTATCCATACAATAGAATGCCGTTCAGCAATAAAAAGGAAGGAACTGCTGACACATGTTATGCCATGGATGAACCTCAAAAACATTAAGCTAAGTGAACTGAGACAGCCACAAGAGACCACATATTATATGATTCCATTTACCTGAAATGTAGATTAATGGATGCCCGGGCAGAGGGTGGGAACTATAAATGGGCATGAGGACCTTATGGGGGAATGTGTGAAAATGTTTTAAAATGATTTATAGTGATGATTGTATCACTTTCTAAAGTTATTAAAAAGCACATCTCAATGAAGTTGTTAAAAAGGAAAGGTAATGAATATAAAATTTTACATTTTTTGGTCTCAAATGCTTAAATTAACATTTAAAAAAATTTATGTGGGGGGCCGGCCTAGTGGCTCAGGCAGTTAAGAGCTCCATGCTCCTAACTCTGAAGGCTGCTGGTTCGATTCCCACATGAGCCAGTGGGCTCTCAACCACAAGGTTGCCAGTCAATCCCTTGAGTCCCGCAAGGGATGGTGGGCAGTGCCCCCTGCAACTAAGATTGAACATAGCACCTTGAGCTGAGTTGCTGCTGAGCTCCGGGACGGCTCAGTTGGTTGGAGCGCATCCTCTCAACCACAAGGTTGCCGGTTCGAGTCCCGCAAGGAATGGTGGGCTGTGCCCTGCAACTAGCAATGGCAACTGGACCTGGAGCTGAGCTGTACCCTCCACAACTAAGACTGAAAGGACAACAACTTGACTTGGAAACAAAGTCCTGGAAGTACACACTGTTCCCCAATAAAGTCCTATTCCCCTTCCCCAATTAAAAAAAAAAAATTATGTGCCTCTCAATGTGATTGATATACCATCCTTATTTATTCATACAACATTTATTTAGGTTCTATATGGGTCAGGTTCTCTGTGAAGAAATATAGATATGAAGATAAATAAGTAGCCTGTCCTCAAGAAGCTCACAGTCCAGGAGTGGCATATATACCAGGGGTGCCAAAAACATGTATACAAGTGGACATTGGTCATCGTTGCTGAAGCAGTAGTTTGCCGTAATCAGAAGTGTTTGGACGCTGATGGTAACCACTTTGCTCACCTTTTGTAATTGCAGAAGTAAAATGTGACTTGTTTCCATCTTTTGTTATTGGTATATATTGAGTATTACAATTTTAATACAGTTTCTTTCTTAAAATGTGTACACATTTTTTTGGCATCCTCTGTATATATATGGATATAAATATATAGATAGATCAATATAGTTCTATTTAAGAATAATTTTTGCAGGATGTCCAATGATCAAAGATCAATTTTGTTCATGATATTTTCCTTATTGTGATTAAGACATTTTACTACTTATCGTTTCTGTATTTTCAGTTATGCAATACACGATCACTGAAACAAATTAGAAAATTCAGATATCCAAGAAACAATTAATTTACAGTCCCTTGAAATCTGCTACCATAAGTTAATCAGGTCATAAATTAATAATTCTGGTACTAAGTTAATCAGAAATTTTATTCCCTGAACATTAAATTATTATCTATTGTGAACTTGGTTACAAATGAAACAGTCCCTCCACTCTTTCCATCAGCTTGCCACGTATGTATTAAGAGAGCATGTGCACAAAGGAAAAGCTAACATTCAATTGTAAAATACTAAGAAACTGGTTTGATAACCACATCCAAATCAGTATCATCAGACAAAGATATATAGAATTGGTGTGAAATGAATGAACAGTCAGGGGAAATGAGATTTAGATATACTTAACGCATCAACTTACATATGTTCAGTTTTTATTGATGATTTATTATATATAAAAGGAAGATACATTCAGTGGATATTTATTTTTGATGGGATTTTCTTTTTTTCAGAAAGGTAATGTATGCCAACATATTTATCGAATGGCTGTCAGAAGTACATTAATTTAAAAGATGTAGGTCTCTTATTCACTGTCACATGACTGTTTTGCTCAAGCAAAGCTGGTTCAAAAACCACACAGGAAAAAAACTGAAGCTTGCAAGACAATGTTTGCCTGAACTAGTGGCACTTGTAGTTTTGCTCAGATGTAATACGAGGTCTGATAATTAAGTTTGCGAACTTGTTGCAACGAGGTTGCTAACCTTTTTTGATATCAGAGGGATTTTTAATTATGAATTTGTACCAACTGGACAAACAGTTAACCAAGATTACTATTTGGAAGTGCTGAAAAGGCTGCATGAAAAAGTTAGACCACCTGAACTTTTCGCCAACAATTCATGGCTCTTGCATCATGACAATGCACCAGCTCACACGGCACTGTCTGTGAGGGAGTTTTTAGCCAGTAAACAAATAATTGTATTGGAACACCCTCTCTACTCACCTGATCTGGCCCCCAATGACTTCCTTCTTTACCCAAAGATAAAGGAAATATTGAAAGGAAGACATTTTGATGATATTCAGGACATCAAGCGTAATACGATGACAGCTCTGAAGGCCATTCCAGGAAAAAGAGTTCCAAAATTGCTTTGTAAGGTGGACTAAGCACTGGTGTCTGTGCATAGCTTCCCAAGGAGAGTACTTTGGAGGTGACCGTAGTGATATTCAGCAATGAGATATGTAGCACTTTTTCTTTTTTTTAAGGAGGGTGCAGCTCACAGTGAGTGGCCCATGCGGGGATCGAACCGGCAACCTTGGTGGTATCAGCACTACGCTCTAACCAACTGAGCTAACCAGCCACCCCTGTAGCACTTTTTCTAGGATGAGTTCGCTGACTTAATTGTCAGACCTCATCTATTCGGCTACTAGGGCATGTGTACTTCTAGTTTCTTTTCTAACAGTAGTAATACATTTGTACATGCCCATTCACATGACACCAAAGTGGCTCGGGATTAAAGGTCTCGTCCATGGCCACAGAAAAAAGGGCAAACAAATTGACCCAGGAAGATGTCAAAGTCCCGACTAGAACTTGCCGAGCCAAACTTCTACCTTTCACATTGTCAGAAAAGAAGAGTTTGGAAAACGAGGAGCTGATGACCTGTTGTTGAGTTAAAAGTACTTTAAGGAAAGTATGCAAATATTTCCTGTTTGCTTCTTCCTACTGCAGATTCATACTCTGACCAATATCTTTATAAAGGCAGCATAAATCTGGGTTTGATAAGAGACCAGATCTCTCTAATGCCATTACTTCACTGTTTTAAATGTTTGCTTTGAATTGCCCTTTTCAGCTATTTTGAGAAGCTAAACAAGAGCCCAGTTTACTAGTCTTATTATTTTAAAAAAAGAAAAAGTCAAGTTCAGGAATGTTTCAATAAAGACCCTCTAAATTTAGGGATAATAAGGAAGTAGGGGGGAGAACAGAACCTACTATTTCCTGGGAGCTAACTTTGTAACGATACTTTCACATTCATTACACATTAGCTTTCAAAAATCTCAATTATCATTATTCCCATTTAGGTAAGGAGATTTAAAGACTGTATTTTGATCAAGATCAAATATGAGTCAGTGGCAGGGATGGGTCTCAGATATACAGCAATTGGATACTACTTCGCTTAATACATAATAGAAATACATGCAAAATATCTTCCATAGTTTAAAAAGTAGGTTGTATTTAAGAGTAAATGACATGTTTCATCTACGAATCGAAAAAGCATTTTAAACCAGTAAGCTAAGCCTTTAATAATACCCAGTGAAGAGATCTGAGTCTAGAGTAGTATGTAAGTAACAAGATTAGACATAATAGATATCATAAGCATTTTTTTCAGGAATCCCAAACAAGGGAAAAGAAGAACACTATTTTAATAGTATTATCAAATAGGATGAAAAAATTTGCTTTGATTTACAATCCAATCACATTGGAGATAGCAAAGCAGGTATCTGGAAACTTTACATCTATGTAAATCATGCAAAAAAATCCTGACAACATTTGATAACTGTAAGTAAAGTCTGTTTTAAAAAGTACTTCTATACAATAAATAAAGCTATTAAAATTTTACTCATAATTAAAAAACAAGGATATCAGATAATTTTTGGATGGTATCTATGTTTCCGAGAAAGGAATAGTTCAGCAGGCTGATGAATAAGATCTAAGTTGTCCTGCTACAGAAACACCAAGATGTCAAGTGATTCCTCAGACTTATTTGTGATAGTTTAAAGATGAGAAAAAGTCATGCATTGAAAAAAAGATTTATTCACAAATTAGAGAAAAGGGTTACCAGGGAATTTAAAAATCAGGAATTCTTTGGTCTAGGGCCAGCCGGCCCCTTCCTGCCCTCCCCACTTGTTAGTTCTTGCTGAGACATATGGGAACGACCATGCTGAAGAGGGGTCAGGAAGTAGAAGGGAAGACTTAGAGCACAAATCCTTCAGCGGGGGTAGCCTTGGGATGGGGGAGCATTGAACAGCTAGAGGGCAGCAGAGAGTCTTCAGATGGGGTTGCACAGTAGGAACAAGCAGGGAATACTAACTCTTTCAGGGGAACAAACTGGACAACTTGGGATGCTTTGAAATGCTGGTGTATGCTGGTGCTTGCCATACCATGGAAATGTGGTTCAATGGATTTGTGTGTGTGCGTGAATGTGTGCACGTGCACACACTGTATGGCAGGCACTGTGGATACGTCAAGGAGGAATGCCTAATTACAATGAGTAATTACTCCTTGTAATTAGGCATTGACCTTTAGTAGAAGTTCAGCTGGGGAGAAACACAGCAAACAGTTATAAACTAGTTTGGTGTGTGAAAAGAGAGCTATGCTTATAGTACAGGGAAGGGAATGAATAGTTCTATCCAGGAAGAGTTAAAGAAGGCTTCAGTGGGGGGACCGTTAGCTGAGCCTGGTTCTGAATAAGAAACTGGAATTAGCGATGAAAATAAGGTACGGGATGACTTTACTGCATCAACATTAGTTTCATATTGTTGAAGCATACAGTGGGAGAGGTAGGTAAAGAAAGATGAGACTAAGTCAGGTAAGTAAGATGCCCAGAAGTTGGGATCTTATTTGGGTGCTAGGGAAACTGCTTTCAGCAGGAAATTATATGATTACACGTGCAGTTTAGATGAGTTGCTCCCGAGGGAGTTTGGCCTGGAAGGACAAGATCCATTAAGGGGTGAAGTGCTATATTCTAGGTGAGCCGGGATGAGCAAAATGGGGCTAGTGGGGATAGAAAGGCAAGAACAATGAGCTACACAAAAAGTGAAATAAGATAGCTTCCTACTGTGGACACGACAGTCGCTCACCCAGGACCCACTCCCCTCTCCTTCCATATTAACAAATCCTAATTTCGCTCAGGTAGTCATTGCTCTTGCCAATGATTAATTTAGGAATAAGCATTGGTCCAATTCTAGGCAATGAGACATGCAGAAGTCTGCCAGAGAGCTCCTAGAAAGAGACCCAGGTAGAAGCGCCGACTGTTTCCTTTGGACTTCGCTGTGTCTTGGTGAGACACACCCAGGACGACTGCAGCCAAACTGCCAGCAGCCTGATCATAAGTGGGACATGAGGAGGTAAAGCAGAGAGACACAGAAAACCCTGATGTGACGGAGCCGTCATGTTCACTGCCCCTGATACCCGACTACCTCTGCACGTTCAGTTAGAGCAAAATGGATTTCCTTACTGTTATATCTATTTAATTGGATTTTCCATTTTTTGCAGTTGAAAGCATTTCAATAAATTCACTCCCTACGATGAAAAATGTTTACATGACATGAAGTCTACACATGCCAACATAAACAACTAAAATATTTGAGGAAGAATTTCCTTAGGATGGTGTATTAGTTATCTATTACCACATAACAAATGACCCCAAAACTCAGCATCTTAAAACAACAAACATTTGTTAACTCACAGTTTCTGAGGGTCAGGTATCCAGGAATGGCTTAACTGGCTGGTTCTGGCTCAGGGTTTCTCATAAGGTTGTAGTCAAGATGTTAGCTGGGGCAACAGTCATATACAGGGGTTGGAGAATCCGTTCCTAAGCTCACTCAGTTGGTTGTTGGCAGTAGGTGTTAGTTCCTTGCCCCATGGACCACTTCCTAGAGTTGTGCACATAATATGGTAGCTGGCTTCCTCAGGGCAAGTGATTCAATAGAGTGAAAGAAAGTGAAAGCATACCCTAAAATGAAGCTTCACAAGCTTTCATAACCTAATCTTGGAAGCGACACATAATCATTTCTGCTGTATGCTATTGATCACACAGACCAAGCTTGCACAGTGTGGGAAGGGATGACACAAGGAATTCCAGGTGGGGCTCACTGGGGGCCATCTTGGATGCTGGCTTCTACAGATGGTGTCTATGATTAGATTACTGGGTCAATAGAGCTGAACATTTTAAAGTCTCTTAAAACATTCTGCAAGTTGTTTTATAGAAAGATTCTTCTGACGTGCACACATGGACCAGCCACGTTTGAGACTGTCTTGCCATTAAACAGAATTTTTGTTTTACTTATAAATTTAACAGGTAGAAAGTGGCATATCATTTAAATATGAGAATTCATTTCATTGATTAGCCACTTGCATCTCCTCCATTTATTTATTTGTTAAAGATTTACTGAATATCTTCTATGTACGAGGCATTGTCCTACATGCTCATGCCAGTGAGTAAAACCAGTCCTTGCACTCATAGTTCTTACAGTCTCGTCAGGAAACCCGACAATCAGATAACTGCATGAACAAATACAGAACTACAAACTGTGATACGTCCAATGGGGGAAATGCACATACTTTTATGACAGCACGTAATAAAAGAACGTCACTGAGACTGGGGCTTTAGGGGGTGGTTTCCCTGGGGAAGTGATTCTCAAGCTGACACAGGAAGGACGAATAAGGGATATACCATAAAGAAGATGAAGAAGTTATGTTGTAGGCTGCAAGGACTGCACGTACAAAGGAGAACGGCATGTCTAAGGAATCAGAGAAGGCTATTGGGGCTGATATGCAGACGATGAGAGAATCGTCCAAAGCCAGGCTGGAGGGACAGATTGGGGTCAGATCATGCAGGGTCTTTCGGGTCACTTTCAGGATTTTGGTCTTTATCCCAAGAGGGATAGGATGTCTCTGGGGATTGAAGTGGTGGCACAACAGTATCAGATTTGCATTTTGAGATCCCTGGCAGTGTGGAGAAAAGACGAGAAGATGGGAGGATTGTATACAGGGAGGCGAAGTAGGAGGTTATTGGAGTAGCTCAGACAAGAGAAGATGGCACCTTGGACCACGCAAAAGGGGTAAGCATGGGCATGAAACCAGGCTGCAGCTTGTGCCGCGGCTGGCGGGGGAGTGACAGCATGAACAAGAACAAGTTGCTCTTGACAACTGCCATGGACTGAATGTGTGTCCCTGCAAAGTTCACAGGTTGAAGCCCTAACTGCCAGTGTGTTTATATTCAGATTAAGGGAATAATTAAGGTTAAAAGAAGTCATAAGGATGGGGCCCTGATCCAGCAGGATTAGTGTCCTCATAAGAAGAGACACCAGAGCGCTTGCTCTGCTCTCTCTCCACCAGGTAAACGCACACTGAGAAGGTGCCATCTGCAAGCCAGTAAGAGACCTCTCACCAGAAACTAAATTGGCCAGAACCGTCATCTTGGACTTTTAGTCCCCAGAATTGTGACAAAATTAATTTCTATTGTTTAAGCCACCCAGTCTGTGGTATTTTGTTATGGCAGCCTGAGCTGGCTAATATAACTACCTCCTTATATATTTAGGATTCAATGAGTGATGTTTTGAAAGCATATTTATATGGTTCCTCCCAACATCTTTTCAGCATAGTCTTAACAACCATCATATTAACATATTACCTTAACATTTGTTGGAGAGATCTATATCCTGGTCATCTATTTCTGGATAACAAACCACCCCCAAACCTAGTGGCATAAAATAAGCACTATTTTATTATGTGCACACATTCTGTGGGTCGGGAATTCAGAAAGGGAACAGAAAAGGTGGCTTGTCTCTGTTTTATGATGTCTGGAGCCTCAGCTGGGAAGATCTACAAAGCTAGGATGATTCAAAAGGAGGGGGGCTGGAACACCAGAGCTCTCAGGGATCCACTTCCAATAAGATGGCTTATTCACCCACATGTCAATCAGGCCCCCGGGACTGATGACTGGAACACCTCTCCTGGTCTCTCCACGTGGCTTCTCACAGCACAGTGGTTACGTCCTGAGAGGGAGCAGACAGACAGAGTGCTTCAAGAGGGTGAGCACTCCAACACACCCTTTTATGGCCCAGCCAGAGAAGTCAGAGAGTGTCACTTCTACCATACTCTGTTGGTTGAGGTGCTCAAATTCCCACTGAGATTCAAGGGAAAGGGACATCGATTCTCACCACTTGACGGGAGGTCATGATAGGAGAGTTAAAGAATTTGTGGGTGTTTTGAAGACTCTACTTTTGAAGAGTACTCAGGAGAACAACTTTCTCTGCTCCCTCCCAGATATGCTCTGGCTAACGTCGTGATGCAGGAGATGGAAGAAGGCAGCTATGGGGTTAGCCTGGCGAGGGGAGAGGTATTAAGGATGACTCCTAAGTTTTTGACTTGAGAATCTGGATGAATGGTGGTGTTCGTTATGAAGACAGGAAACAATGAAATGGGTTTGGAGGGGAAGATCATATATCCGGTCTTAATATGCACCAAGTCTGAGATGCTTGTGAGATCTCCGAGTGGAAATATTGAGTAAGCAGCAAAATATTTAGCTCTACAACTCAGGAGTGATCTGGGATGGAGATATATAAAGTGGGACTTCCTGGCATACAGACAGATGGTAATTAAAGGCTCGGGCTTCATTTTCTGAAAGGTCTATTCTTGTCCTGTGATCAGAATGGTATTCTACGAAACAATTTACATGCTTAAGAGTGATGTTTCATCTCTCAGGCAAATAAACTGCCTTTTAAGATGTTTTGCTGTGATAGCTATCAGTGAGTAACCTAGAGAACCTCTAAATGGTATACAAATTCAATTTAACATTTAACAAATAAAAACATTCACCAACCAGACCCACTCTAAACTCGAGGGTCTACTTTATCAAAAGGGCCATTATATGCACTAAGCTTACTCAGTCATTAATAGCTTTTCTGCCTTCTCAATATCTGTATCAACACTCACTTTACCACCTTTGCATATCTAACCTAATACCCCTATATTTGATTTCTAATATGTTTACTTCACAATACATTTGTTGCTTTTTCCTTTAAGTAAAAACATTTTTTTTAAAACTTTTAAATAGTGTGTTTTTCCAGGACCCATCAGCTCCAAGTCAAGTAGTTGTTTCAATCTAGTTGTGGAGGGTGCAGCTCACAGTGGCCCATGTGGGGATCAAACTCGCAACCTTGTTGTGAAGAGCACTGTGCTCTAACCAACTGAGCCATCCGGCCGCCCCTAAGTAAAAATATTTTGTGGGTTAATAATATATATATATATATATATATATATATATATATATATATATATATATACACGCAATATTATTTCTTAAATGTGGTGGTGGGCATCTAGGTGTTTTATTTTACATTTATTATTTAAACTGTATATATTTATCACATAAATTCTCTTTTGTATGCTTGATACATTTAAAACAAATTTAAACCACACTTAATAGCTTTTAAATTTGAATAAATTCAACATTTTTATTTGCAATGAATAAGACTGTGTCTACTTTACAAAAAAAAGGTTGTCAGTAAAATTATAGGTATTTATTATCACCACCACCAGGATCTTTAAATTCTTAGATATGTGAGTGATACAAGTTTGAACAGAGGCCCAGCAAACAATAAAACATGACCTGGCATGTTTTATGAGCTTGTTAATACATACCTTGGGTACAGTGTGAGGGACAGGTTATGAGTAAACGCACCAGTGAAATACACCCCAGAGTATCTGAATGCTTTTTTAATACAGCATTCACTGTTTTAAACCTCTTGAAATACAAGTTTTCTTTTTAAGATAGTTTTAACATGTATATATATTTGGGATATTTTTCACTCAAAGGAAGGAAAATATAAGTTTTCCTATTTCTCATATACAAAAGAACACTTTCAATGGGAACTCCCCTGTACCTCAATAACGTTATTGCCTTCTTTGAACTCAAACTCACTGATTCCCATTCTCCAGTCAGCCTCCCCTGGCGACCATCATCCATTTTTACGGGAATAGTCTGCATAGCCCTGGATTTTCCATCATTATTCTGTGCTTCTGTTTGCATACTGCACTATAATATCTCCACAGAAACACGTCAGTCCTCTGTGGCTGCCAAGGATCGACCACCATCATGAACAACGTGGTAACTATCCCGCCCAGGAAGTTCATGACCAACCAACTGCTTCTGTGGAAACAAATGGTCATCGATGTCCTTCATCCTGGAAAGGCAACAGTACCTAAGACAGAAGTTTAAGAAAAACTCGCCAACATGTACAAGACCACACTGGATGTCATCTCCATATTTGGATTCAAAACCCACTGTGTTGGTGACAACATAACTGGCTTTGGCATGACTTTATGACTCATGAGCCCAAATACACACTTGACGACATGGCCCGTATTAAAAGAAAAAGACCTCGAGAAAATAGTGAAAGGAACATAAGAACAGATGAAAGCAAGTCAGGGGGACTGCAAAGGCCAAGGTTGGTGGTAGCAAAAAGGAGCAGATTCTACAATCATTTTATCTGTAGTGATTGTGCAGATTTTTCATACAAGGATTAGTAAACTATAAAAACTTTAAGACACACAAAAAACACTGTAGGTGCTTCATGAACAGCCTTAATATGGTTTTCCTGCAACTCCAAGCACCAAACCTTTGCTCTCTCCCTCCTGGGGAGGGTTGGCTTTCCAGTTACTTAGTGGTTCCTAGTCCTGGAAAACAGAGCCTTGGTCCTCAGGCTAGAAGCCTCCAGTCAACCCCTCAAATCAGAACCCTAATGACAGGCTTGGCCTACACCTCCAGGTTCCCACCGGCTCTGACTCCATCTGACTCCAGTTCACTATTGGTAAAGCTACCCTCAAACTCAGTGAAGGTACAGCTACCTTCAAACAACATTTCTCATTGCTCTTGTGTCTGTAGGCCAGCTACGATCCAGCTAATCTAGACTGGCGGCTCCGCTTCTCAGTGAACGTCTCTGCGTTGGCTGGTGAGGCTCTGCTCCAAGTGCCTCTCCTCCTCTTGGGCCAGCAGTGCAGTCAAGGCATCTTTGGCTCATGGTGAGAGCAGAGGCCCAAGAGACCCTCCAAATGGCCAAAGCAAGTCAAATGGTTGGGCCCATGGTTAAAGACCATGTAAGTATACCTTGCCCCACCTACTGATTCATTGATCCTTTTTTAAAGCGTCACTCTTTCTGAGAAAAGCCCCTTTGTTCCAGCTCCGACAATAACTTTGTCTCTATCTCAGCTCTCAGTACAGGCCATCGCAGTTACATGGTAAAAGACACTGATATGTATCTATCAATGTATATACTTATATACTTATGTATATTAGTTATCTATTGCTGCATAATAAATTACCCCAAACTTAGTGGCTTAAAACAATCATAGACATTTATTATATCTCCCAATTTCTGTGGGTCAGGAATTCAGGAATGGCTCAGTTGGGTGGTTCTAGTTTGGGGCCTCTCAAGAAAGACTAAAAATGCTATATTCTGCAGAAAAAGAGACTGAAATGAACCTGTATAAAGACCCTATATTCTAATTGTTGTCTACTACTTTTAAACACATATTTTTGTGCAATGCAATAAATTTTATGGGAAAAGCTGATTAAAGGGTACTTAGAACCAAATAAAAGGCTGTGATAGGTAAAGAACAAGTTAAAGATGGTGAATGTTGACTCAATTCCACAAAACAGTAAGAGAGTAATACAGCCAGAGATACACATTGCAAATCACTTGGTAAGTTGAGAGAGAGGATACCTGCTGAAGTCCTGGGCCCTGGCCCCACACTTGTTTCCACTGCCAACAGTCTTGTCTATTGCTTCACACCTGTGTTATTTCAACACTCTTCCAGCTGGTCTCTCTGTTTCTAACTGCTTGGGCTTCCAATTTATTCTATTCACAGCTTCGACAATAATCTTTATCAAAGACCTTCTCATTGTATAAGATCCTATGGTGCTTTCCTCCTGTTTACTATTTTAAATCCAAACTCCCCAAAACAAACGTTCAAGATCTATCCATTGATTCACTGGTCCTTTTCAAAATTATCACCCTTTCCTAGCGAGGTCCCTTTGCTCCAGCTCTGACTACAACTTTGTCTCCATCTCAGCTCTCAATACACATGTACCTGATTTGTCTTCCATAGCTGCTAGCACATAGTAGGTACTCAATAAGATATACTGAATGTTCAGCAGGCCTAGAGTAATAACTAGATAACCTTGAAACATAATTCTAAGTTTCTTTCCTTAGTTTTTATTGAACCTGTGTCCAAAGCACCTTCATGTTTGGGTCACATATAGTTTCTTAATACCTGTCTGCCTCTCTGAACTTACCTCCAGCCACTCTTCTGTTCACCGATCTAGGTAGGCCTTCTTTCTATTCCTTGGATATATTAAGCTCGTTCCTCCTTCTGGCCTTTGCCCGAGTTGCTTCCTCTTCCTGGAATGCTTTTCCCTCTGTTTTTAGACACAGCTAGCTAGCTTTCTGTCATTCAGATCCCAGCTTAAAAGTTATTTCCTGAGAGGATGTCCATGAACATCCAATCTAAAGAGTTCCTCACTCCCACACTATCACTTCTCCCTATCACCTCTCTGCTGTGTAGCATCACGGTCAGTTATTGCTCGTGTTCATTTATTTATGCGATTGTTTATGGTCAGCCTCTCCATTCAGATGCAAGTTCCATGAAGGCAAAGATGTCTTGTTCACCGAGCACTTGTTTTGCTGGTGGCTGCCACATAGCAGATGCTCAAAAGACATATTAAGGGAATGAATAAACAAATCTGACTTCCCAGACAATGCTCAAAGCTGATTTCCTGATCCCAACAAACCTCAACTTCTCCTAATTAATTTCTCCTATACCTTCTAAGATTCAACTTAAAAGAAAATTACATCATCCAAGAAGCTTCCCCTGAAGTACTATTAATTTTTAATGCTCCTCTTTTTTCCTACATATTTAACCTGTACCATATACTTTTACATGTGGTCTTAGGGTCAATTGCTCTCCAGCCATTTCCTGTGCATGTTTTCCCTCTGAACTATACATATCATCAGATCCTTGAGGGCAGGTCTGTATTTTTTGTTGTAGCTTTGTTTCGAATGCTCAAGAAGCACTCAGAATGTACTGCATACATAGCAGCATTTCAATACAAGTTTCCTAATAAGAACTTTATCAAAACTGCCTAATATAGCTCTCTGGATAATGCAGGATTCATGATAACAAATAATTCAACCAGAATCCAATAAACACTTCATCTAGATTTCCCAAATTCAATCTCTTTATTATGTTAAAGTATCAGAAGAGAGACTCTTATTTTCCCAGGGTTCTATCAAAAGAAGTATCTTCACTGAGATATGAAGGACTACATACCTTCTGATTTCTAAGTAGATGCTAGGAGAATTGGATGTTTGTAATTTTATGTTCAAGGTACAATTCACTGTATTTGTCAATATCCATTACATAAGAGCCCATCACATATATTCCTATTTGTTTAATTTTAGGAAAAAACCTATATAAAAATTGTCTGTAGCATTAGTCATCAAATAATGAAAAATTGAGAACACAACATATTTCTCTTTCAGTCTTAGATGCAAAGAAACAGTGTCAAATTCAAGTCGACTTACAGCAAGCACATCTTGGTAGTACTGATTACCATTTCAACTTCCTTTCCATACTCTCCATTATATTTTTATTTTTCTAAACTTTTTTGTTTCTTTGTCTACCAAAATTCATTTACTATAAGTCTTCCAAGAGGAATTCCCAAATTCCCTCTCTGGAGCTCTTGACTATTAATCTGGACAGTCTGCAGCACCTCAATATTAATATTAATCTGAGGTCAACTAAACTCATCCGCTTCTCTTTATAACCAACAATCTTTTATGTCAAATCTATCATCATTTTTTTCTGGTCAACCAGGTGCAAAACATTGGTGCCACTTCTGATTTCTTATTCTCATGGCCAAAGTACCAACAGACACACTAAAATAAACACTTAGGGTACCAGCAACACACAATGTATAGGGGGAACATTTTTATATTTGTTATTTTTTAAAAAATCATAATAATAGAAACCAAAAAATAAAATCATGAGGACTGGCACTTCCAGCAAGATGGAGCAACAGGATTGGATTTACTCTCCCACCTGAAACAACTAAAACACTGGACAAAATGTATGAAACAAGAGCTTTTAAGACATTTACAATTGTGTCAGCTTATTGCCTGGAGAGAATGCTAGGTCGCAGTAGAGCCTATAGTCTCACTCCGGGTAGTGAGTATCCGGAGCAAGAGTGGCACCACCAACTCTTTCCCTGGCAACTATACTCAGCACGTCAGCATCAAGTCGCCATAATTTTGAACTGTGTTTGTGAGCATCTGTGCTTTATCTTGATTTATTGTGTGCATCCATTAGCAAGATGTGTCCTGAGGTATCAGAAAAGCCTAAGAGAATTCCTAAGGGGTGTCACATTTAATACAAAACTGGATGTAATTAAGCATTTCAATAATGGTGAACAAAATAGAAACATTGTGCATGTGTTGAACTTGCGTGCATCCACCATTTGCACTATTTACATGCAGAGAGAAAAAAATATTGAAAGCTGTCAGTTACTTTTGGTTCTGCTAGTAGCAAAGTGGTCTCTTTTAGTTGGCTGCAGTAATGGATAAAAAGGAAAATCTATTGCTTGAGTGGATTGATGGGTGTACAAAGTGTGGTGTTCTGGTAAGTTACCTTATACTTAAGGAGAAACTGGTCAGCCTTTTAAATAAGCTGAAACAGAAAGCACTAGAGATGATGATGATGATGATGATGATGATGATGATGATGATGATGAAAGTGTTGTGAAAGTGGAAGTTAAAAGTAGTCATGGATGATCTGATTGGCTTTTGAGGTGGGGAAGCTTCATAGCTTAAAGGTTACTGGAAAGAGTGCGTTAGCTGTTACTGAAGCTGCCAAGAACTAAAGAAAATAATTACAGAAGGTGATTATTCATATAAACAAGCATTTAACTGTGATAAAACTAAAACTTATTCAAAAAATTTGATGAGCAAGAGATTTATTTTGATAGAAGAAAAGCAGGCTAAGAGACCCAAGGCATTGAAGGACAGGTTTACCCTAATGCCTACTATTAACACCACTGGTGACGCTCTCCTTAAGCCTCTACCAGTGTCCCATTCAGAAAATCTAAGGGCACTTAATGGCATTGATAACAATATATTCCTGTTCTGTTTTGTTCACGTCCAAGCAGTTGGAATACCCAAGTGATTTTTTTCAGAGTACAAAAGTGGATATGTGAGTCCTTTCAATGAAACATACTGTAGAGAAAATAACCTTGATAATAGGTATCTTCTGATTGTCACTAACTGCTGCTCATCCACCTGGCAGTAAGTATGGCAGTAACACATTCGTGTTGTGATGTTACCATTAAATATGTCATTGTCGCTGCAACCAGGTCATGTGACCAAGGCCTAACAGCCACACTTAAGGCTTACTATGTGCAAAATGCGATGCATTTTATTGTAAATGCCAGTGACAGAGAGGGCAACTCCAAAGTATATGAGATCTGGAAAGACTACAATATAAAATTGGCAATCGCCAAACTTGGAGATGTTCTTGATAGGCTAATAGTCTTGATGAGAAACGGTGTTTGGAGGAAATTGTGTTATAAAGTGTTGAACAATTTTAAAGGCTTTGACCAACAACAACAAATATGGCAATAGTAACTTTGGCTAAGGAGGCTGGGTTTGTCGAAGCTGATGAAGATGATTTTGAAGAGATTTTGGCCTCCCATGATCAAGAACTGACAGATGATGAGCTCATTCAATTGCAAAAGGAAAAAATACAAATCGAAATTGAACACAGTAGTGAATGGCCCGAAAGTTAAGTTATCCAGGAGTAGAATGCGAAGCACTTACCTGAGATTTTCGTTTCAATTGACAGTGCTGCAATGATTACAGAAAAGTGTAACTTTAATTTTGAAAGGGCAAGTAGGCTTAGGGCAGGTCTGCAGGATGTGTTGAGTATCTACAAGAACTGTATGACAGAAAAATGACTGAGGCTAAGCAGCCAAGCAAACTGTCCTGTCTGGAGATTTCCACATCTGCCACAGCAAAGAACCTCGATCTTTGACATCGAGACAGGCAGACACAGAAGATGTTAGTGACCTGCCTACCTAGGTGGATTCAGAGGATGAGATGTTAAGATAACCCTCTACCTCTCTCTCCCGTACCTCCCAGTCTACTGTACCTCCCACCACCTCAGCCTCTGATGACTCAGCCTAACATACCATCACCATCACCTCTCAGCCTTCCAGTGAGCTCCCTGTCCTCTCGATTTTGGTACTTAAGACTACATAGTACATACATTATTTCTACATTACACAGGCTGTATATTTAGCATATCATTCCCACTTTTAATATATGTTAGTGTTATTTTAGGTTTTACATATTATTTGCTTTGATTTGGTAGGTTATTTATTGGGTCTGGGAACACTCAACATTTTCTTTATATAAATTAATAGTAACTCATTCTTCACTTTATTCCATTTCAGCTTACGAAAGGTTTCATAGAAATGCTCTCCTTTTGGATAGCAGGGGAAACCTGTAAAATGTATGTCAACAATAATACAAAACCTGAGATGAAAGAAATAAAAATATTCTTTTGTAAGGTTCTTACACTATAAGTAAAGGTACACTATGGCTTGAAGGTAAACTAAAACTAAAGGTGATTAAACTAAACATATATATTATAAATGCAATAGTACTCACTAAAATGTATCAGAATTATAGTTAATAAGCAAAAGGAGAAAAAATAGCGTCATAAAAATAATCTAAGAAAAGGCAGAAAAGCAGAAAAGGAAAGAAAGAACAAATGGGACAATCAGAAGAAAATAGATAATAAAACTCAGAGTAAAAAATCAGTATTATAGAGAGGAGAAAAATAGAGGAAGTCAATGAAACCAATTTAAAATCAATAATATTGTTAAGCCTCTAAAAAGGGGGGAGGGGACACATAAATTACCAATATCAGAAACGAGAGAAGTGACATAATACAAATTCTATAGATATTAAAAGGATAATATTAGAATATTATGAAGAACTTTGTTAGTAAATTTGATAACTTACCGTATTTTGCCATGTATAATGTGCACTTTTTTGCCTAAATTTGAGGGGAAAATAAGGATGTGCATTATACATGGGTAATACTAATTCTGTACCTATATAAATGTTTTTAATTCTTTTATTTATGCTTATGAGTTAAAAGTATAACTCTGGAAATCAATAACAATATTCGTATGCAAAATAATGCTCTGGAATATGATAATCAGCTTTGTTGAACTTAAGATGAACCTGCAACGATGAGAGTTCTTGGCCTTCTATGATGCACAAATATCGTAAATTTGCTACCGGTACATAAAATTTCTTTTACTTTGTATCTGTTTTTGTGTTTTGTAATTATTTGTTACATAAAAGTGTCTTGTACCATAATATGTTAAAAACTTAAATGCCAAAATTCCTTTATAATACAAAAAAAAGTGCCTAAATGTAAACAAATAAAAATTTGAGTTAAAAAATTAAAAGATTTTTTCCCCCTAATAATTGGGGCCCAAAACGTGGGTGTGCATTATACACGGGAGCGTATTATACACGGCAAAATACAGTAGATGGAATAAACAGGTTCCTTGCAGGACATAAATTACCAAAGTTCAATAAAGAAGAAATAAATAACCTAAATAGCCTGACAGTTTTGAAAGCCATTGAATTTGTAGTTGAAAAAAAACAAACAAAAAACTTTCTGACAAAGGAAGGTCCAGATGGCTTTACTAGTAAATTCTATCAATCATTTAAGGAAGAAATAGTACTAATTCTACACACACACCTTCAAAAAGTAGGGCGACTGGATGGCTCAGTTGGTTAGAGTGCGAGCTCTGAACAATGGGGTTGCTGGTTCGATTCCCATATGGGATGATGGGCTATACCACCTACAACTAAAGATTGAAAATGGCGACTGGACTTGGAGGTGAGCTGCACCCTCCACAACTAGATCAAAGGACAATGACTTGGAGCTGATGGGTCCTGGAGAAACACATTGTTCCCCAACATTCCCCAATAAAATTTCAAAAAAACACACAAAACAACAAAAAAAACACCTTCAAAAAAAAAAAGAAAGAAAATATCTCCCAATTCATTTTGAGGCCAGCATAATCTTGATACTCACACCAGACAATGACATTACAAAGAACTGAAAATAACAGACCAATATCCTCATGAATATAGATGCAGAAATGAACAAAATTTTAGCATATCAAATCCAACATTTTATGAAAAAGAGACTGCATCATGATAAAGTGAGGTTTATTCCAGGAATGCAAAGCCAGTTTAACATTTGAAAATCAATCAAATCACCATATTAACAGACTGGAAAAGAATCTAAAAGTGAAAAAAAAATGTAAAAAAGAAAAATACAATCATGTCAATAGCTACAGCAGAATAATTGTCAGAATCCAATATTAATTACTAATAAAAACTCTCAGGAAATTAGAAATACAAGGTAACTTCTTCACTAATCAAGAGCCTCTATAAAAACAAAAACAAAAATACTAAAATGTTTTTCTCCTAGCATTAGGAGCAAGGGAAAGATGTTCATTCCCACCACTTCAACATTGTGTTGCAGGGTCTAGTTGTTGGATCTGAGAGTTGATTATACCCTACATATAAACTAATGAGTTAGCCTGTTGCTGTTTTATGGATGCTACCAGAAGACACAAGACTCCCAGGTCAGAGACAAAGGACTTTATTATTCATGGCACAGCAAGAAGCATGTGCATCAGCATATTTGTGTTGGTTACTCTGGGTCCCAAGTCCTGCAATGCAATGGACTCAGATGGATGCTATGCCTTCAGTGGATTCGTGTTACAGCTAAAGAACATTGAGTTTGGGGCATCTGGTGCTTTTATGGCGAGCAGTAAGCAAGCCTCCTCTTTGGGAGTGATGGATACATTTATTATCTTGATTGCAATGATAGTTGCACTGGTACACACATGTATCAAAACATATCAGACTGTGCACTTTAAACATTTGCAGTTTGTTGTACATCAATACAGCTGTCCGAAAAATGAAAAAACCTTCCATTCCAAGCACTCTAGGCCTTTCTATAACTCAACAAATATTTTTGGGCTACTACTAATGTGCTAGGCACTGTCCTGGTATCGGTAATATGATGGTAAACAAAATCCCTCCTTGTACAGAGTTTATATTCTTGTAGGACGAGACAGAAAATAAATAATAAGAAAACTATCAGATGATGACAACTGTAGTGATTAAGAAAAAGAGAATTAAGTAGGGTGGTTACTTTAGATGGGTGGGAGGGTGGGTCTCTCTGAGAAGGTGACATTGATGTAGAGAAATGACTATCAAGAAGGGAACAGCCATGTTGAAATGGGAGATGAGCACCTCAGACCTTCATTATTATTTTGCATTCCCAACTGTTCTCATTTCCCTCCAATCTCCGGTAAGTGTGGTGAATTAACTTTTCCAATGGTTAACCTGATCATATAATTCCTTTGTTTAAAAATCCTCAATCCCTCTCTTATCTCAATTACTAAATATAGTATTAGTTCTACATTCTCATGTAAGTCTTCACGCATGTCATAAAACCAGCTTTTCCAGTCTTCTCACTATTCTTTTATTCTTATGTGGAGGAAGCCCTGATCTTAAATACGCTTCCTTACTTTTGATAATGCTGTTTTCTCTGCCTGGTGCCATCCTTCTTCATCAACAGACATCCCTCCCACCCTTAAATGTCTGTCTTAAGTACCGCATTCTCCTTACTGTCTTTTCTGATTTTCCCAAGATGTGACTCTTTGTTCACATCTCCCTACTGTTATGTTTCTCAATGGGTAAAACTCATCTTGCTTTTATTTTTATTATATTTTAGATGGTGGCATAGGACTTTGCAGGTAAGAGATAATCCATAACTTCCTAGTGGACTGAATTATCTTATTTTTATATTTTACTTGAAAGCTGCCTGAGAGCCAAAGCAAGATAAGCATAGAGATAAAACAAGTAAATGGATAGAAGTAATCTTGCCCTACAAAAACATAATATTCCTCATACGAGAATAATCAACTGAAAATATAATGTGTGCTTGCAAAAAAGTAGAATGGATCTTTATAATTTCAGTGACTCTGTTAAAGCCAGTTCTTTTCCAAGAACTGGATTCTCTTTAAAACCCTCTCACTTTCCTGAGACTGGGGCCAAGCTAACATGAGCAGAATCTCTGAGGATAGGGAAGAGGTGTATTATTCCCCATCTCAACACCGGCATGAGTTGAAGACACTTTCCTTGCAGAGGACCTTGATTAAATTCATAATGGGGGAACAGGAGAGGGTAGGAAATAAACAATAAAGAACTGGAAAAAGAGGGTGGTGGGGTCCCCAAGACCACCCCCAGGTTTCATGATTTTCTTAGGAGTACTCACAGGATTCTGCATATAGTTGGACTCACAGCTCTGGTTTATTACAGCAAAAGGATACAAAGCAAAGCCAGCAAAGAAAAAGGTACATGAGATGAAGTCTGGAGAAAACCAGATGCATGTTTCCAAGGGTCCTTCCTCTACCCTTGCAGGGGAGTCATGCAGGATATGCTTAATTTCTCCAAGAATTAACACACGTGAATTAAAACATGTGATGACAAATGTGAAACGTGGTCTACCAGGGAAATTCATTGGAGACTCAGTGCTCAGGGCTTTTGCTGGGGTTATTCAGGTAGACATTCTCTGCCTACCATGTACCAAAATTCCAGACTGGCAGAAAGAAAGCAGGGGTTCAGCATAAACTACGTCGCTTGCAGAAACAGTTCAGGTACAGTGAGTTGCCATATCATTTAGAGAATGGTGAAAAAACTCCTAAAATCCAAGTTCCCAGATGCCAACCAAGGGCCAACCTTACAAGCAGGCTTTTCTAGGGATAGTAAAATCCTTTTCTGCATAGGGGTATATTGAAAATATTCTTACTTTGTGATTCAAGAATCTCATTTTCAGAATATTTTTTATATACAAGATGTTCATCACAATATTGTTTAAATTAGTAAAAAAAAAAAAGGTAAACAAGGTAAGTGTCCAAAAACTGTTCAATGGTCCAGTAAATTATGGTACAGTAGTATAAAGAAATCTTAAATAGCCATTAAAACTGTATTTTTGAAGATCAAAAATGATTATCCTGGGGAGTAAATCAGGACAAAAATTATATATATAATAACTCAAAAATGGGAGAAATACAGAATGAAATCTAGAAGAAAATACACTGAAATATAATCATGATTCATTTCTGAGGGATGGTTTATATAAAATAATTTTTATTTTTCTGTTGATCTTTTTCTATGCTTTTAATTTTTATTTAATAAATATCTATTTACTTTTATAATCATAAAACAAGTTATAAGATAATTATGTTAAAAATCATTCATTCATTCATTCATTCATTGAAGAAGACCACGAGGGAGTGATCATGAATTTGGCTTTGAAATTGTTGAGCTTGAAAATATTCAAGACATGTAAGTATGGATGTCTAATAAGAGCCTGGAAATTAAAGATCTGGGGCACAGATATAAATGTGAGAATCACTGCATATAGATGGGGATTAGAACCTTGAGCTAAAACAGGATTTTAGATATAAAGGTCTGTGTATTCAAAGCCCATTTTGCTAAAATGTTAAATATTTAGTGTGTACAGTGAGTAACATGAGTACAATGGATAAGGCAGAGCTTGATTGAGGAATTCTTAGACTGGCAAAGGACCATTTAAAATGCAATTTTTCTATTAAATATGTTTCTTTCTTCAATTAGCTAACATAAAGCAAACAGTTGAGGGAAGGGAGATATTATAAACATTAAAGAAAGCACAGTGACTAATTTTTATTGTAAGGAAGAAATGGTTCACAAATTAGCAAATGTAAAATTAAAAATGTTATTTTTCAATGGATAGAACAAAGAATGAATTTCCTAAATTACTTTGAATATTTACATGATCACAATTTACCTACAATTCGTTAAGTATTACTAACATAAATCACACAAGTTTTCCTAATTTTAAGAAGGGATTAGGTAATTACTATACAAACTTTTGGAGAAGGTGATTTCAAACATATTCAGTTCCAATTCCCCTCCATTTGCTTCAATGTATCTACCCTCAATGTGCACATACTACTCCATAGAATGCTATTCTTCCACTACCCAGATTCTCCATCATTGTATTAAGCAGCCATATAGAAAACAGACTGCTATTGTATCCTTTCATCCCTGGAGAGATGAACCGGTCTGCAGCTTATTTTAAATCACAAAGCAATTCTTCTGTGTACTGAATTGGCCCAAGGCTAGGAAGGTTGTGCAACCCACTTCCCACATGACCTCCACTTGTGGCAGCCTCCCCATCGTGCCAGAACATGAAAACCTTCAAGGCACTTCATGTGGGGCAGTGCTCTCTGCCTCTGAAGTGATTCTGGGCCAAGTTAGAAAAACCAAATTCTGAACAGCCATTCCAATGGCAAACACATTCAGAGGAACAAAAGAAAAGCCAGAATTTTTCTGGTTAGGAAGGGAAATGTGGTTAACCTAAATTGGACCTGGGGCGCAGATGGAGATATCAAGAAGCACTCCTTCGTTTCAGTTCAACTGTGCATTTTTGCTTCCATTATAAAAAAAGAAAAAAAAAGAAAAGCTCTTTAAATAGTTTGCCTAGATTCAGAAATCTAACTGCTTAGAAAAGGTCTCTAGTGCTTTTAAAGGACTGTGTTTGAGAAAGTGGTGGGAAAAGAGGGCAGATGAATAAAGCATTTCTACAGATTATTAGCTTGTCAGAGCCAGCGACTGCTGCTTGCTAAGTGGTGGTTCATGAATGACCAACAGTCCTTCACAGTCTGTTGCTTCCTCTTTTCTCTTTCCACAGAAGAAAAAGATTATACGGGACTTGGAGTCAAAAAAACCCAGGTTCAGATCATGTGACTGTCAAACACGCATTAACAATTTCCAGACACTATGCTTTCCTGCCATTTGTCATCTCTGAATTTCAGGCTTTACCTCTATAAAATGGGTATACCAACAAATGTCACCCTTTTCATAGGTGATTGTGTGGAAAGAAAGTCTGTACAAACTGTAAAGTGCTATCCAAGCATTTATTGTTGTTGCTATTAGGTCTTCCTAACATACAGAAAGTACTTAACAAAGAGTCACAAAATTATTAATGAACTGGGCTAATTATAGTGGACAAATGGTAAGAGTGGACAGATTAATCAAGAACCTTAAAACCAATAACACACTTAAAAACTGACAGATATTTAATTATAAAATACTAATATTTTACATCAAACTAAGTTGAACACCTTGGAAACATCCAGGGGAGAACAATGCCTTAACTGCCACAAGAGGTGAATATAATCATCACTTACGGTGGGATCTCAGGTATGGCAGATGGATGCTAGCAAATCAGGTTTCATTAAAGTATACAGGCAGTGGAATGAGACGTTCAAAGCTTGAGCTCTGGAGTTCTAATCTCAACGAACAAGTTGTGTAGCCATAGGCAAGGCACTTAATCTTTTCTAAACCTCAGTTTTCACATATGTAAAATAGGGACAGAAGTTAGTGTCTGCTAGGATTTCTGTGACAAGTAACCGAAAAAACGTAGGAGGTGAATACTTACCACAGTGTCATCTGCTCAGCTATCAGCATTTTCATCATACTATACACAGGATGACTTTCTATTAATGGAACTGGACCAGGAGTCCTCCATGTTACAATTTGCTATTGATCTTTAACCATGGTGAACTATGATATATTTTTGAAAACACAGCCAAGGGAGACCACTGTGGTCATACATCCTGTCAGGTCCCACATACCCCTATGCTGCTAAGATGAAGTTAGATATGACTACTGGGAATTTTAGTTCCCCGAACCAAATATTAGCAGATGTCCAGGATATAATTCTTCACATTTCACTAACCACTCTCTGAACCATCCAGAGTCCCTGGGTTATACTTTCAAATTTCTTATCCAAATCGCTCATGCCCTGTGTTTCACTTCCAGTAAAACTTGTCCTTCTTTTCTCAAATGGAAATGTCAAAAAGCTTAAGATACGCATATAAGCATATTTTTTTTCTAATTTGCAGTGAGTGAAATCTTGCTAATACAGAAGCTACAGAAGTTAGAATAATGAAACACTTAAGATAGGAATCCCTTATAATAGTATATACCATGTTTAATGATGGTGATGGTCAATGAAGCAATTGCTTCACATTCAATATCCTACTGAAATGAAATAACTGCATTTTAAGGAAATAAAACCTAACCCTTCTTGAGATGTCCTGCTAAATGAGTCAAAAAACCTTAATTCTAGACCCATAAAATTTATCAAAATAATCCGACTGTGCAACCATTCTACTTATCATAGAGAATTTAATAATGCAGCAAATTCTGGATCTTGGATATAAATGACAGTCCTCCCGCAACAGTCATCTTCTTGAAATCATGCCTACTCCTCTGGGACATGGAAGGCCCCTTCCTCTGGGGAAAAGCAAGGCCCAGTCACCTCAGCACAAGCTGCTCCTCCATCCCGCTTGTCTTGTGACAGCGCTACCTGCCAGCCAGCAAAATCCTGGTGTCTACTGGGCGGCTGCAGATTGAACAGACTGTGAATCCAGCTAGGGGATAAGAGGTTGTTTTAATTGGCTAAATCTGCTATGTACTAAGCGTATGGCCATGAATTTGTAGCCAAAACACTAATCTAAAAAAAAATGTCATGTGCAATTTAAACACAAAACAAAAATGACATTTTCGCTCATCAATCCTAGTTTTGCCACAAGGGTTTCTAACCTAACATTTTATAATGACTACTAAATTCTTACCTTTGCTGAAGTAGAATTTTCATAGTATACTCCTTGTACCAAATCCATAAGGGCACTTGCTAAAAGTTCCACAACCTAAAAAACAAGATCAAAAATTAAAGGAAACAATTTTAAAAATGTATCCCTATTTTTACCTCAGAATGCCTCAGAAGGCTTAGTAGCAAGGCACTATTTGTGTTTGACAGGAAAAAAAGCAGAGTTATATGAAAGATCCTGGCAAATGGCATTGCCCACCTGGATATTAAGAGCTGTGATCCAATTTTTTTCAGTCATAATTTAAGCAAAAAAAAAAAAAATCTTATAAGCACAGCATTTAACTAATATACATGAAAATACAGCAATAGCCATTTTGAACATAAGCTTAAATTTCAGATAAACTAATGTAATCTTAACCCAATTTATTTTCTGTATGTTTGTTTCTGTCAGGTGGATACCTTTTCAATACCCACCTTCTGGGAGGCATTATAAAATGCTAATTTTCATACTTAATACAGGGGAAAAAAAGCAAAAGAATGGTTAACCTTTCAGATGTATTCATTCTGTTGTAGTTAAAATGTACTGTGGATATATTCTATGTAGGGACCCTGGATCAAACATACCTTATTGTCATACCTGAAAATTTTTACAGAAACACAATATTGAAATCGTATTCATCAAACATGTATTACTTTCAAGGCTCAGGCTATTTAAAAAAAAAAATCAAGCAAAATCAAAAGCTTTGAACTTGTTCCAAAATGTAAAACAAGCAGAAAACAGTAAATGGCCTCTTTGGAACTACTGTACAATTTAGAGTTGTTTGCATAAACTATCTTAATTCAAAAGGACAAAATAGTGCTTTTATTATAATGCTCATTGCAGCCATTTCAAACAAGAATACCTCAAGGCAACCCCATCTGCTTCTTATGAAGTCTTAATATCTTGTATATTTAGCTTCCAATATTATGCAGTCCTGTATCTGATTCCCACTCTTTGCTTCCTAAAATTTAGCTCAGTTCTGATTGAATTAAAGGATTTTGTTTCAGCTTTTATCATTCTCGTAATTGAAGACATTATTAAGCCAAAGGATACAGACCCAAACAACAAGATACTTCAATTTCAGGTACCCTGGATTTAATAAACATTTTCTTAGAGACAAATTACATTAATTTATAGAAAGACTTGCTTTAAAATTTTAACACATGAGCATTTATCTCCAAATTTATATTTATAGTCATACTGCATCACACACAAAAGGCTGCTGATATGGAAATTTTGCTGATTAAAGGCATATTTTTTTCTAGCTCTGCAAATGGGTTAATTTGTAAGACCTATACAGTCCTTTTTTTTTTTTTAAATCACACTGCCCTTTAGTAACCAAATACTCAAGAAATATTGTAGCAATATGAGCTGCAGAGGAACTGGGAGGACAATGATCCTACAGTGTTACCAGATGTGTTGAGTTATTTAAGTGGGGAAGAGAGAAAAATGAATGGATTTTTTTCCCCTGAAGGTATCAGATAAGCCCTATTCCCAAATCCAGGAGGATTGAGTATCGCCAATAGGTCTATGAAAGACTGTAACTAAATGCACAGCATCAGATTGGATTACAGTTTATACAAGCAACATCCCAAGATCCCCCTGATGGCTGGACACATAATACAGATCAATCACTCAGTAAGAAATGTTATGGTTTTGAAACAGTTTGAGCTCTAAGACCAGCACTGGTAAAGTGAAGAGGGATTTACAAAGAGAAAGTCCAACACTAAATGTCAAAATGATGGCATGAACTTTTAACAATGGATCTGGCTCTGGATAACCCAAGTGTTCCTTTATTCCCTGAAATTCCAGACCAGGTGGAAGCAACAAAAACATTTTATTTTCTCTTTCTTCTTCTCTTAATGCAATGCTCAGCAAACTGACAAACCTGTACTTACAAGTTCATAATTTATAAATGATCTGTAATTCCAAATGGCCATACTTAACTTGTGCAGAAGACACCTTCATAACCAACGAAAATCATCAAGGAAAAAATTTTGGATTATCGTGGGTTAACAAATCCAGGAAGTAATAGATTATGAAAAGCAGGAATAGCCTAGGGGAGTTAAGTGTGTCCCAGGCAAGGGTGACTTACCCAGTGCACACATAGATCTCTTTCCATTGCCTGAAATGTTTACTTTTAAAATTATACCAAAGAGAGATGTTATTTGAGTATCAACCTCTTTCAAAATCGCAAATATTTCTAGGAAGACCACAGGGCTACCAGCCACACATACTTTAACAAAACTAATCTTTGTTTCATTACATGGCTTACTTCCACAGTCATTCACCGGTTTAGATACATACTGTACTAAAATATAGGAAAGCACCTTGCTTAATGACATTTTTCTTCTTCATTTTCTTGAGGAATAATTTGCTCAAGCAACCCAAAATGGTAGCAAGGAAAGTGGCAGCCAGAGAATTCAGAAGTCTAAATGCTAGACCTCCTGAGGCTAAGAGCCCAGGACCCAGACTTCCTGTTGCTCTACACAAAAGCAACCGAGAGAAAGATTCAGGACTTCACTTTCTCAGGCCCTGGGGTGGGGATGGGGGTAAGCAAACACTTTCTACTAAGAAAATAAGATAGGCTGAGGGCCAGACCATCTAGATTCTACTTCAAGCCCACTACTTATTTCATTGTGAGATTTGGCGCAAATCAATTAATTTCTCTAAGCTTTGGTTTTTCTCAACTATAAAATGAGAGGAGTTGCAAAACATAATTCCTAAGGTTCCCTTCCAGTTCTAAGATGCTGAGCTTCTAGAAGTGCAAACCTTATTATTTATAATTAGTCATGTAAATTTAAAAATTGCTTTTTTGGTAATCTGTTCTTTTTTGAATAAACCTTTCCCTCTGTCTGAACTGTACTGATTACTTTCTTTATAAAATTTTTGTACCAAACCCCTCTTGGCTCCAATAACTAGAATCATAAAACAATTTCTATTTTTAAACCATTTCTATGTTTTAAACAATTATGGCTGGTAGCTGACCCCACCGGTTGGCGAAGTCCTGCTTGGGTCAATTAAAGGTCACACTCTGGGTCTTGAAGGGCTCGGATGCTTAGGAATAATTCACACATAGCAGATTAAGAAGGATTTCAGGATTAAGTGCAAAGTTGTATCAAACAAATAATGGCACTAGTTGGTCACACCACTTCCTTCTCTAATGAGTAAATAAGTAAGGCACTTACAAGAGCATCTGGAACACAATAAGTCTCAGTTAGTGTTAACTTACTATTCTTCTATACATCTATATTATTACTCTATATTCCATATAAGTCTTGGCTAGATGAAGGGCATAGTAAGGAAATCAAGACTAGTCTTTTTTAAATTGTGTGCCCAAACATTTTAGAAGCAAGTGGGTTTTAATTCAACAACAGAACACACAAAAAGACTATTTTAACCCAAAATCGGAGATCTCTGTAATACTCACTTTTTGTATCCTGAAATAATTTCAGATTACATGATTATCACCACCAGTTTTACAAAATTTACTTTAGCTCTCTAGAGAGTAAACAAAAAGGAGATAATCTTCATCATTTCTGCATTTCTGGAGGTTGTGGGAACAGCAGAATTGCTTACCTGTGCATGTGAACGCATAAATACTTTTCAAATTGTGACACAGGTTTAAATTTGACTCCACAGCAATGCCATACATTGTGCCCCAATCGTTTATCATCGTAGATTCCAGTGAGCCAGAAGTGGTAACCATTCACAATATCAGTGTTACGAGCTGGCTTCTTCTGCCGCCGTATTTTTTGGCTACCAAGGAGGTCATATAGAAAAGTAAGTGGACAGTGGACATACAACTGCTTCTTAAGCAAAATGTTGATCTTTCCCACTTCCATTACCAGCCTTTCACCAAAGACAAGGAATAGGTAGTATCTACATGCACCTGAATTGTGCTTACTACACAGATCTGATATAATTAACCTTTGGAATGAATTTTTTTTTATTAATTAAAGTTTATTGGGGTGACAATTGTTAGTAAAGTTACATAGGTTTCACAGGTGTACAATTTTGTAATAACATCGTCTATATATCACATTGTGTGTTCACCACCCAGAATTAGTTCTCCTTCTATCATATATTTGATCCCTTTCACCCTCATCTTCCACCTCCTTTCCCCCTTAACCTCTGGTAACCACTAAAGTATTGTCTGTGTCTATGAGTTTTTGTTCCTTCATTTGTCTTGTTCCTTTGTTGTTTTCAGTTTTATATACCACATATCAGTGAAATCATATGGTTCTTGACTTTTTATGTCTGACTTATTTTGCTTAGCATAATAATCTCAAGATCCATCCATGTTGTTCTAAATGGCACTATTTCATCTTTACTTATGGGAGAATAGATTTACATTGTGTATATATACCACATCTTCTTTATCCAATCATCTATCAAACAACACTGGTTGGTTCCATGTCTTGGCCACCGTAAATAAAGCTGTAACGAACATCGGAGAACACCTATCTTTATGGATAAATATTTTCAGATTTTTTGGGTAGATACCCAGGAGAGGGATTGCTGGGTCATATGGTAATTCTATTCTTAAATTTTTGAGGAACCTCCACACTGCCTTCCATAGTGGCTGCACCAGTCTGCATTCCCACCAACAGTGTATGAGGGTTCCTTTTTTTCCACAACCTCTCCAACACTTCTTATTATTGTCTCATTGATGATAGCCATTCTAACTGGTGTGAGGTGATATCTCATTGTGATTTTTATTTGTAGTTCTCTGATGACTAGTGATGTTGAGCATTTTTTTCATATATTTATTTGCCATGTGTATGTCCTATTTGGAGAAATGTCTATTCAGGTCCTCTGTCCATTTTTCATTTGGGTTGTTCGTTTTTTTGTTGTTGAGTTGTATGAGTTCCTTATATATTTTGGATATTAGCCCCTTATTGAAGGCGCTGTTTGCAAAAATCTTCTCCCATTTAGTTGGTTGCCTCTTTATTTTGTCAATGGTTTCTTTTGCTGTGCAGAATCTCTTTAGTTTGATATAGTTCCATTCATTTATTTTAGTTTTTTATTTCCCTTGCCTTTGAAGTCAAATTCATAAAATCCTCTTTGTGGAATGAATTTCTTAAACAGTTAATTTACAGGACAAATTTCATTAATCTCAGGGGAGATATATAATTGCATCATTCTTTCTTTTGGCGAGGGTAACTACAATTCAATGATTTTTTTTCACTGAAAACTAAAATGATGCATAATTTCATAAAATGATGATTCTTCCCTGAACTACGATAAAATTCTCAGTATAAAAAAACAGAAATTGAGAGAAGTAGGGGGTGGTAAGACAACAACAATGAACAAAAAACATCCTCATACTGCTATAAAAAGATGTCTGTAATGTATTCTTAAGGAAAAAAAAGCTGATTACAAAACAGCATGATAGGTATTTTTAAAACAAACATGAAGTCAATTCATGTGTTTATATATGCAGGGAAAAAAGTCTGAAAGGAGAGACAACAAACTATTAATAATGATGATAATGTGTAATTGGTAAGATTCTAAATGATTTTTAATCAAACAATTCTTCAACTTTTCTGAATTGTTTAAATTTATAATTGCTTAAATTTACAATGCATTATGTTTTCTCTCTCCTTTTATTATACTGCTTTAATAATCAGAAAAAAACAGTAAATCCACTTCCGTGGGGGGAGCAGAAGAATACCCTGCTTTTGGGCTCAGGCAGGCCTCATGCTAAGCTGTGTCCACACAATGATTTATGGGATGTATTAATCAGTAGTTCCTGGATTAGCAAAACTAAGCTCAGTCAGTGGTGGCAAGCATTCTGGGTAGACAAATTGTGCCTTTCTCGGTGGATGTGATTCAGGAGTACTGTCAGTTATCATTTGACAGATGGAACAGACTCAACAGAGTTGTAGTTATCTAGCTAGTAAACCAGAACATTTTGGTTTGAGCAAAGGAGCACCTACCCAAAGTTATTAAGTTGGTGCAAAAATAATGGTGGGTTTTGCAATTATTTTTAACCTTTTAAACCGCAATTACTTTTGCACCAACCTAATAAAAGTAAAATGCAACTAAATCTTTAGAAAAACATTTAACTATAAACTAATGTGTCTCAATTAAAGCCAGCAAGCTAACTGAGTCGATGTAATAAAGTAGTATAGTTGTATTTTAATTCACTTATAAAAGGTTGCTACATACTTAATTTGCTTGGTATACAAACACCATGGAGGCTATTACAGATTTATAGATGTCTTTCAAACACTTGCGCTAGAAAGGTTATTTTAATGACAGTTTTTACTATAGTGTGGAATGACAAGACAACATGTGATCCATCACTCTATTTAGGAGGCAAATGAACACATGGCCCCTCAGCCTTTACTACTCTTAACAGCTGCTAGCGAACAAAACAGTCCTGTGTGCACGCATCTGCAGTGCTGATGGCATTAATTACACACAAATTTATTGCACTCCTCCCCCCACACTCAGGAACAAATAGCAATGCACAAAGCAGCAGCAAAGGTAAAACGCCCTTGGGGAAGAATTATTTCTCACATACATCTAGGGAGGAACAAAGGACAGATCAGACGTAAATATATCCTTTTCAAAGAGCTTTGGTATTTGAAGGGATATTGTCATGATTTTTTCAAAGCTGCGAAACCTATACTGTCAGTGAAAAGGTCTTACAGAAAAATACATTTATAGATAAAGGATGCTGAATAGCCTGCTAATGGTAACCAGAGCAGGTAGCATCACTCTTTAGTTTCTTTTCATACACAAGAAGCAAAGTATATGAGCGATGCATTTAGATGGAAGATTAACATTACCGAGGTAAGGCAGAGAAGGAATGGCTTAGGAGTAGTGCACTCCCATATGGAGACCAATAATAACATCTGACATTTGTAAAGCACTTTATCATTTATAAGCTGGGTTTAAGCAAACTATCTCCATCCAGGTGGATTCAGTCCCCAGAGCTCAGCCCCAGCTTCCAGGCTGGCAGTCTCCATGGAGAAGCAACCTGTGAAGAACACAGGGAGCAGCAGTACTGGCCAAACAAGGGGCGAATCTACTCACCCACCACCTGGGCACAAGCAGCGCAGATGAGCCCTAATCTGCAATGCTGATTAATATAAATGAGTGGCTTTAATAAAGCCGTTGATGAAGTCTATGAAAGAATGGTTCTCTCCACTCCTTCCTATCAGACAAAGACCAGGTTTAATGAAGACAATGATGAAAGGTCTGTTGCCATAAACACACCACTAACTCACAGGAGTTCTGGAGGAAGCGTCTAACTTGGCTTTCTGAAGGGAGCCTTTTCAATGCTGCCAAATGTGTTAAGGCCGGGCTTATTTGTGGGAGGGATGGCAATCTGTTCTCGTGGGCTGGAAGTTCTTTCTGGCTAAGGGGGAAGAGCAGAGAGAGAAATGGCACTACCAGTAGGACAGGTGCAGCAAAAACTAAGCAAATTGATAATCTTAATTTTTAATTTAGAACAGCTGATACATTGGTTTATAAACTCTTAACTACTGGTAACATTTGTCAAAAAGGATTCAGGAAAATTCAGTGAACCGAAGAAGAGTATAAAATCACAACTGATAAAACTGAAATAGGCCACAAGTTCAGGAAAATGGCTTGAGTATGAAGTGCTGGAATTTAATAGTTACTGATGAGTGCACTCCTTCCATAATTATACATAGCCTACTACCAGCCTGATACTGTACTCATGAAAGTCGTTATAGCCTTACAGAGGTAAAGGCCATTAATTTGCGTTTGATCACTTAGAAGGTTAACGCGTGGATGAGCTGCATGACCTCGGGCCAGCCACATCACTTCTTCGGGCCTCAGTTTGTTTATCTAGGTAAGAGGTGTATGTGCTTTCTCAACAGTAAGCCCCATGATCAGACGTACCTCAATGTGCAGCTGTATACAGCTGTTTATTCATAACAATTGTAAGGGATAGGTAACTAATCAAAACTGTGGATTTCTTTTACTAACAGTAAAAAAATAGTCCAAAAATGTGTTCACTTTTTGAATGAAAGAGCATGGTTCTTGGCCTTGTTTGTCACTGAACAATGACAACCAATCATTTATTTATTTAAACAATGACTAGGTCCCTGAAAAAGTGGCAGATAATTTAAAATGCTTAAATCAGGATTAATTTTTCGTAAGAAAGGAGGAGATGCTTTCTAACATGTTTCCCTGAAAATAAGACCTAGCTGGACAATCAGCTCTAATGCATCTTTTGGAGCAAAAATTAATATAAGACCTGGTATTGTACTGTATTATATTGTACTATTATATTATATTATATTATGCTACACTATACTACATAGACTGGGTCTTATATTACAGTAAGACCAGGTCTTATATTAATTTTTTTCTCCAAAAGACGCATTAGAGCTGACTGTCTGGCTAGGTCTTATTTTCAGGGAAACACGGGAGTAGGGTATAAAAAGTTGGTGGTGTCAAGTATCTGGCATTCCTACAAAAACTGTAAATAGTTGGTGCTTAGTCAGAATTGAATGCTCAGTCATGAAAGAAACAAAGTAATTCTGACATTATTAACAACAGTTAGTTGTTTGATTTTCCACCTTCTTCTATATGGGAATTGCTGCACATGAAGTCTGCTATACTCAGGTTGTTCTACGTTAGTACGGTCTTAGTGGCACTGTTACACCTTGTTCTGACTGAACTTTCTCTGAGAGAATTATGTCTGCCATTTCAGTGGTCTGACTACTTTCCCCCACGTGGCTGATAATCTCTATTTTCTTTCACTGCTTCATTGGACGGCCCTCTCAGTCATGTTAAGTGATGTTTTCCAAGTGTGATTTTACCTAAAAGTTAATCCCACCATTGAGAAACACAAGTTCACAACGTGACACTTCAGAACACCAGTACAGTATTTCATCAACTGAACATAGATGCTGCTGGCTAGAACACTGCCAAATAGTACTGGCTCTCAACATTTTAAAATTGTAACCTGCAGTAAGAACTGTATTTTACATCATGATGAAATACATGCATACAAGCATATGTATAAAAATGAGTGAAAAGTTTCATAAAACAAATTTCATTATCTATTTTCTATTGTATTTTATTTTTTTTTAAAAGTGTTGATAGTAATTTGTTAAATTGATTTCATCACTCACCAATAAACAGGATGTGACCTGTGGTGTGAAACATTATCTTACATCATGCTGAGACATGTCACGTATAGCTCATACCTTGGTTAGCCACCTTAATTGTGCACGAAATCCCCCAATTTTTGATATGCAGTTTAAACACTGTTGTTCTGAAATACCTTTGTAAGGATGTTAATTTCTTTATCATTTTACACCAAAACATGTGAATTAACTGAATTAAACAGAAGTAGGATAAAACAGAATCATTCTTGGGTCCTATGGGGTATATTGTTAGGTGCATAGCAATCTTGTTGGTTTAGATCACTGATGTTGCCTTAGCTTTGATCCTACAAGATTTATAAAAACAAATTGGCTTAGAACACATGTGGATAAAGAGTTAAAAATTTCAGGATTTTTCTGGGATTTACACATATATCCTGTAAATTCCAAGGATACCATGTCTTCTGGGTAATTAGTCCACTTTTCAGCTCAACCAGTTCCTCTTTAAATTGGGCCACATTAAAAGGCAGATGTCTATAATTTAGAGACATCCCAAGGTTTGCACTTCAAAGGCAGCCACAGAAATAAAAGCATGAATCATATACATCAAAATCCATGCATCTTGTCTAAAACTATAATTGTATTTCTTCCAAATACATTCCTTTCCACTCTTCCAAAATCTGTGATTCAATAGAATTTTAAAAATAACCTGGCCCTACTGGTACTATGTTCTAGAAAATTAGGTAATCCTTTTTTTTCACCTCCTTCAAAAAAAAACCAGGTAGTAGAAACTTGAGACTGGCTGCATTACATCCTTGAATCAAATATTGGATACCCTTGGTTTAGAAATTCTCCAATTTATAAAGATACACAATTAGCTTTTAAACTGGTATCTGCAATGCTTAGCACAATGCACACAAAAATTTTTTGTTAAATTATCAATACTGTTCTAATATGTGAATTAGTTGTATCAATCATAACTATTTCAAAACAAATTTGCAGTTACCAGTTTGTTTAATCACAAGTTTCAGAAATTTACATTTGTATATTACCTTGTAGCTTTTAAAGTCTTGAACAAATGAAGCCTATAAATTTCTCATCACAAATCTGCCATAAAGGTGAGTTCATTAATTTAGGTTTTGCTTTATATTGCTGAAATATGCATCTAAATCTCTAAAAATCTGACATTTATAAAATATTTTGGATTCTCTATTACATCTCTGATTTTATTAACAATTTTTCTTGATTCTTTTGTATTCCTTCGTATTTCATGCCATATTCAGGATCTGGTTATATGTTGTAAGTTCAGACTCTTTCCTACAATACTGGCACTAACAAGAATATAGGCGTTAAAGATAATGCTGCCTTTATGTTACAGATGAGGAAACTAAGAAAATAAGTTGCTTCTGCATACTAGTTCTTTTATGAAATTAAAATGTTTCATAAAGCTCCTGTTGATGTTTGTATTGATATATGTATTTCAATATTTTAAAAACTACTAGTTGTTTAAGATAAATTGTAGGGTGTGGTAACTGCAAAATTGCTAGCAAAAAAGTTATCATGGTTCTTTGTTGGCTCGTTAGTTTTTCTACTTTAGTTAAACATAGGATTTTGGAGCCTGGATTTAGACTGCAGCTCTATCATTTAGTAGCAGAATTATCCTGAAGAAATAATTTAATCTTTTCCTGCACCTCAGGAGGGGTAAATGGACTAATATGCATAAAGCACTTACAACAGTACCTACTACATAGTAAGCATTCAAAAATATGCTAATACTATTTTTAAATGTTTGGCAGCAATTTTACTAAATGTTAAATATTCTACATTACGAAGATTCGAATTTCATTTGTAAAGTGGGATAATTAAGACATTACATAAATGGTCTGGAGAAAAAGATCTGAGCGGTAGAACGAGCTATCTAATGTTAAATGGCTAACTGGAAAAAAACAAAACAAGCCAGTGATAGGAGTTAAGTCCACGGACTTCTACTTCAGGGCTCTTTCCACTTCTTTGTAGCTTTGTACGTCATCTCGGAGGAGTATAAAAAAGGTAAGTGCTATATAGCCCAACACATTACGAAAACATAAATGATCCACAAGAGTGTACCTGAAACCACTTAGTAATGAAATAATCTGATATTCTAAACAGGGAAATTGTCCTTTAAAAACTGAAAATTGGACATACAGTATGGTGTTTACTGATGTCTGACTTGCTATGCACAGTGAAAATGGCCTCAAAGAAAGGCAATTAAGCCACATAAATAATAACAAACAATTTAATGCATTTTCCAAAATGCTTAAGAAGAAACTTTCTTGGCAGAGCCATACTTTCCAACAAACCCACTTTAATGTTTTCACAGTTTACAGTATCAGAAATGACCTCGGGGTCAGGCATTTGTCAGTTAATGACCTGTTGGGCTAATGGCCTTCAGCTTTGCCTTGGGCACAGAAGTCCTCCAGTAGGTCATTAGCTGCCAGAAAAGGGCTCTTCCCCAATCACTATTGCTAAATAAATAAAATTTGCTCCTGGGTTAAGGCCCCATAAGCCAACTTTGGCTTAGAGTGAATTTTTTCGTAGAGAAGTTACAACTCTAAGGATTCAAGAAAATGATGGAAATGCTAAAACTAAAATTATCAACACAGCTGAGTTGCTATATGTGGCTACTAATGAAAAGCTCTTAAATGTTCTTTTGCTTATGGTTTTCAAGTTCAGTATTAATCTAATATAGCAGGTACCAGATTACAAATACGGCATTTTGGAATTTCACCTGTAAGTCAACTGTTTGGAGCTTATACCACATTTTCCCATATACAAGGTTATATATAAATGGTGGGTAGGTTCCCAGGACAGCCCACAAAAACTTGGATAGCCCATACATTAGAAATACCATAACTTGTAATTAAAAATAGAAGAGATAACCACAATTATTTAATACCTGTAGTTAAACCAACTAGGAAAAACAAAACTAAATAGGAAATGTTTTAAAAATGATCTTTAAATATTGATAGTTACAGGTAAATTTGGTTTAAATTTGGTTTCTTAATACAAGAGTCTACCACCCTTAACTCTGGTGTTTTTAAATTTCAAGTAAATTTTCTTGGCTTATTTTTCCTCTTGAAAAGAAGAAGGAAAAGGCAAAAAGATAAATGGTTAATTTTTCTGAAATAATAGGTAAGAGAACAAAAAACCAGAGGGAAAGGGTTGAAGAGGATAGGTATATACGTTGGAGATTTCCTGAGGTGAAATCAACCGAGTTGTGAACAATAAGAGACAAAGAAAGGGGTACTGTGTAGAAGTCTACCAGGTTGAGGAAAGGATGGTTGGAAGAGATGTGAGTTCAGGTAGCTGAGGATGCAGAGGAAGGAATTGGCTGTTCATCTGTCCAGTACTTTTGTAAACTAACTCAGGAAGTTCCTTGAGTAAAATCATTTGAAAGGCAAAAGAAGAGTACTGAATAACTCAAGATGGAAAACAGATTTTTTTCCTCCCTCTGGGTTTGGAAAAATAGCAATTTTTGTCAATGAAAATGGAGGGGAAAAAGCTGGTTTAATTAATTTTATTTCTGGAAAATAGGAAAGGGGATTTATAAAAATTGATGTTGCTAAGTGTACTATAAAATTGCTATAATCAATATATTTCTACCTTTCATGGCCAACCATGGTGTGGGTTCAACTCCACCCATTGCAGAGAATGTATTTTTGTTGAACATAGACATTTTTTTTTTTTTAAACAGGCTTCTATGAATGCTAGACATATGGAAGAAATACTTTTCTTGCTCTTCTGTCAAACCAGGTTTCTGGTTTGAGATAGACATTCAGAGAAGTGTCCATTTTGCATGATGGCATTTGACCTTCCTGTGCCAAAAAGATACTCCGTTCCATTGCTTTATGGCACCAAAAGGGCAAAGTTCAAGGTTTTAATGTGATAAATTTTGAAAGAACATAATAGTTTGTCTTCTTATTTCTAGTACACTTCTCAAACACTAATCATTTATCACTTTTACTTTTACAGATCAAGGAAGTAGGCCCAGAAAATAAATATGTTGTCTGTTTAATATGTGGCTATATTACCGAATGATAAAAAACTGTGGAAAAATTAGTTTGGGGATTTTGAAACTGTAATTTTATAACAGCATTTTGACTTTTCTATTTAATTGATATGGAGATAGTTTCCTTTATTGTTACAATACATGACACACCACTTTCCTTCTGTATAACATTTACTCTAGTCATGAAAACCTACACTTGAGTGGGTTATATGTAGAAAAGAATGTTAATCTTGGGTGTCAAATTAGAAAGACTAAAAGATATTAATTCAATAATTTCCGCAAGTAAAATAATGCTGACAAGACTATAAACACACAAGGTCACAACTGTTTCTATTTTAAATGACTAGGATAGAGAAAAACTTATCTACATTTCATATGGTATAGCATATTTTTAGGTCTCACTTTTCAACATGAATTTGAAAGAAAATTAATATAACAGGTAAGACCAACACCAAATAACCAATAGCAGACTCTTTATTAAAATATATAGATGGTGTAAAGGGAGGTGATTTATATGTATAAATTGAGAATATTTATACAAACAAAATTCTTCTTTGTAAACAACATATTTATCCCTTTAGGAAAACAAAGTTAACATAAGGAAATACATCAGTTATGTAAGGAGTACATCTGTGTCTCTGGTTATTTTGAAATATAAATCACTAATGCTTAATAGAACAGCCCCCAGGAGTGACATCATGATAATGTTCTGGGTGTTTAGACAAGATTCAGGCTCATCTCATGTGAGGTATAGTGATAGGTTCATTAAATGAAAATAAATACAAAGATAAAATAACATTGTGATTTCAATTATTTAAATATTACGGTTATCACTGTATATGTAAAATGAAACACTGTTAGTTTGTTTTTTAAAGATAACAAGTTGTAATCCACATAGTCTTATTTGCACTGTGGCTTAATCCCAAAATACAAATCCAGTCTATAAACACAGGGACCAGGGAAAACCTGCAATGGCCAAATTTCTAAATTACAGTGCTTTTCCATTTTATGTTCCCCCACCCCCCCCATTACTTAGCATATCTCATTGATACATTTGAAGCTCAAACACTAAAATTTTAGATTCTGGCATGTCCCCATCATTTCAGCGTTCAGTGATGTTCTACATGAACATAATATAGAGCAACTTATTTCAATGGAGTCAGGGAATTTATGGCTTAAAAAGAGGCATTCTTGAGGTTTCTTAGTCCAGGGTTTTTATATAGTGAAGTACAAAAATAAAAAGTTGCCCTCAGGTTCCATAATTGAAAATGAATGAAAACCCAAGCATTAATTTTTAAACTCGCTCTTGAATTCAAAATCTTGTTAATTCACACTTATGAGACTATAGTTATAATAGTAAGAGGACAATTACCAGAGGACTAATATACCAACTTCTATACTTAGAGATATTTAAAAATCTAAGTGTTACCTAAGGCAATTACCTTAAAGACCCCTAATATCTTCAGGGAAAAGCCATAGGGAAAATAATTGACTTTGCTAATTTTACCCTTGGCAATTATAAAAAGCTCTTGAATTTCATATGACTGCAGAACTCTTCATCTAATGGTCTGTCCCAGGAGAAGTACAGAGATAAACACATAGAAATTCAGACAAGAATCCAGTAGTGCAAGAAAATGGGAAATTGGTAGAAAGAATGAGTCATAAAAAATTATAGTTGCTACAAATATGCTAATTTTAATTACCAAGTTAAATACACACCCTCCAAGAAAAAGCAGGCTGTTACTGTGAAAAAAAGTGACATACTATAAATACGGAAATTCTGTATTAAGTTCTGTCTGCTCACTCTCGCTGTGGTCTCTATGTTGCTGTTACTGACTATTTTTCTTTCTTACAAAAGAAAATTAAAACATCATTAAATAGAAATCTAACTTTACCAAGACATGAACCATATGTAGAGAACTTAAGAAAACTTAATAGTGCCCCAAACAAATACTGATTACCACCTTCTTCTTCCCCCCAAAAAACCCTATTAATGGTTAGTACGATAATCGACTTAAGCTTCTGGGAACTCATTTAATAAAATTAGTCCTATTCTAAGATGTAACTTCACTTTTCTTAAGAAAATATTCTGGTGGGAATACTGCCAAGTATCAAATGAAAGGAATGGTTTTGAATAAGGGAGATTTGCTTTATCAAAGAGAATTCTTGACTTTCAAGCACCTTAGTTACCCCTTACAATCTCCTCAGTTTAAAGTACCATTCACACGATTTGGAAATCATCTATTATGATTAAAAGAGGGCTACTAAAAGCCTAGACTTGTAAAAGATCAACTATGGACCCCTGGACATGGTACACAAGGTCTTTCACAAAAAGATTTCTTTTGAAATTGAACTTACAGAGCCTTCAGTGACCCTTTGTAGAACAAATGCAAAAGATCCACGTTTTGGGTGATCAGGAGGGTTGCACAGAATAAATCTTCAATTCAACATACAAGTATTAAATTAACAACAACAACAAAAAATACCATGGCCTAAAATGGAAAAAAATTGCTCACCAGGCAAAGGCTGATAAAATGCAAATCTAAAAGTGTGAGCCTGTGCAGAGATCTGAAGGTACAGACTCACCAAAGGGGAAGGAAGTGCCTGATCATTGTTTTATTTGAAGGAGAAGTTTCGGGCTGAACTGTTGCTTGGATATGTTAAGTTTTTCTTTTTCTTTTTGTAAATCAAGTAGTGCTACTGAAATCCAGTGCCTAATGGAGCAGATGGTGGAGGTCTTAGATTCTGGAACATTTATAGTGATGCTTCTGAATGCAAAACACCAAGAGTAGATTTCACAGGCTGTGAATCTGATCTGATTTTGATGGGAATAAAACCTCTATTTTCTCTGAACTTGAACCATGCTGAAAGAAAGAATATGTGAATGATACAGGCTAGCTAAGAAAAAGAGACATATTAAATATTATTCCCCAAAAGGGAAGTGGTTAAGTGAATACTTGTTTGTGTCATTACAGCACGATTATATGCGTATTTGTATTTAATACTACCATCTTAACCTTATATATTTCATCAGAATCGCTTAAAGTAAGTTAAAACTGATAGAGAAAACAGGAATTTGTCTAAAGGCAATAAGCCTTGCCTTTTTAAAGGCAGGACCAGGCTGAGGACTAATTACTAAAATGTAGATCTAGTGACCGCGTCCAGACCATCTCTTTCTCTCAGGTATATGATGGGTCTAATACAGGAGAGGCCGGTGTGTGTAAGTTGGGCTAGTCATGTGCAGCTCAAGGCACCCAGAAACTATATCAGACCTTTCTGAGACTTCCTCCTTCTCTAAGACTGAACGCTCATCACAGACCACAGAGGTGCAGTTTACGAGGGAAGATGGATGACACAGTCAGAAAGTAGCTTCCAGGGACAATGGATCAGTCACCCTTCCGCTAACATGAGAATTCCATGAAAGGAGAGAATTTAGTGAGACCCATCAAAGTAGACCATACACATAGAAAATGGAGCAATTGCAGGTGAATAAAAATGAAAGGAATGCCCAAATGGTAATAAATCTCTGGAGGGAGATTTGAGATGCTCTATTATTCCATTTATATGGCTGATTCATTTCTTACTTTAGCTTCCTTTCCAGGTGAATATAAACTATATATTAAAGGTACTGTACTACTTTCTTCCTAAAAACCAGCAGGTCTGTCCCATGAAAAATATGTGCTAGCCAGAAGTCTGATGGGAAGCTAGGACAGAAAGCTACTTGTCTCCCAGTATCTGTTCTCTGTATCTTCCAGAGTCTTGGCAGGGCACATGGCTCCCCACAGGAAAGTTTACATTTCCTAGCCTCCCATATAGCTAGGTGCAGCCATATCATTAAATTCTGGCAAATGGAAGCAAAATGATCTCGAATAACTTCTGCGAAATGTCTTTAAAGTGGTGATGTTATATAGTTTATCATCCAAACTACGACATTTGCGAGTAAGAGGGAGTGCTAAAATAATTAAAATTCTATACTTTTAAAAATGTGTATTTATTAACTAATAATTGATTTTATTATACCAGTGGACTTGTTAACTAGTTCTATTAAGAAACTATTTGCAAAAATAAAATTTCAAAAGTAACAAAAATAACATATATTTATGTACATCAAAACAAATAAAAAAGAACTTCTTTATATTGATGATCTGAATATTAAATAGCCAGTAGAATAATTATTCTTGGTACACACATTCACATATTTTAACATGTTTTTTAGCCATATCTGTCTCTAATATTGTGTCACTGGCACTTTTCTGAAGAATGTGTCTTTTAAAATATGGCCTTTTAAAATAAAGTTGCCAGCAATATTCTTCACAGTTGCATTTTATGATTAATTAATTTGAAATTATTGATACCTTCAATTGATTGTGATTGGTAGACCATAATATTGTTAATTGAGAAAATTTTCTTTCTTCAGGTTCTGAATTACTTGATAAACTCACAGCAAATTTGCTAAATGGAGGAGATACTCAACTCTAATTTTTTTCATATTGAAAAATGTAACTATTCCAGCTCAAATATTTTCAAGGAACTATCTTTTTGCTTCCTGAAGAGTATCTTTCTTTGACAAATATTTTCATAAGACAAAACTTGTCAAGTAAATTGTCTCTATGATTCTTTTAAATATTTTGCCAAAATTAGATGCTACAAAATCTAGACCATCCTTATTTCATTTCATTCGTGTGTAATGTGTAATTTATTCAAAATAGGAGCACCACCAAAAGATTCTTCCTTCAAGGTGAGATAATCCAAATCACAGTTACTGAACTGCAAATTTTAATCTTGTATAGTATTTGAGTTCTTACTATTTATTTTGTTTCATTCCTTTCTTGTTTTTGTAGGGAAATAAAGCTTTGTTTTCACTAATTGTAAATCTCTAATTTGGTGGTCCATTTATTGAACTTGATATAAAATTTCCACTTGATGTTGAATAAAATGTCACCAAAATTTTAACGACTCATTTATAACAAAGTTGAATACCACTGTTGGATATAGAGATTTCCAGAATTTGATTGATGATGGGCAACAAAGAGAGAAGGCACACACTGCTGTGCTGCAGCATATTTTTGTAATCAACATCAGTTATCTCCCCCCAAAATCTTGCAGTTCAGAGACTCTGACTACAAAGATATTTGTAAATTTTTATAACAAGAGCTTCTATTTCAATTAGTAGAATGTTGACACTTGTTCGGATGCAGTTATGAATTATGGGTATGCCACAACCAATTCCAACTATTCCACTCGTTTCTTAATGTAGTAAGAACCTGGTTTTTACCACAACACTGTGTGCTTTAACAAAATTTGTACTTGTATTATTATATTAATTAATAATTTTATCTTCCATGTTGATCTTTTAACTGAATTTCCAATCTTACTCATAATGGCTTTACCTCTGATAGAATATACTTCCAAAAGCTTTACCTCGATTCCATGAAGAAATGGAAAAAACAATATATTTTTAGAATTAACTAAAATGATTTAATTACTTAAAGTACCTGATGACACTCAACTAAAACTAGAATTATTTAATTATTTGCAAAGTTTTTCTTCTGACAATGGAGCCAAAAAAACATAAAGCTATTGCTTCCCTTTTCCTATGTGCATAAAAATCTTATAGTTAAAATGAATGAAATTTAGAAGAACAGTCATTTATCTAAATAAAAGTCAGGGTCCACAGAGTGGTATGCATGTATACCTTCTACAGCGGCACGTGTTAAATCACCATTTTCAGGAAGTCTCCTTAAAGTAACTACTAACTTCAGAAGTAGATCCTGACACGTTTTCATCAAATTTGACTCCTCTTGTTTTCATGTGTTCGGTGATACCACTATGGCCTCCACAGTGGATAGTAAATGTCAACAAAGATTTTGTGCAAGTTACACATCCCTTATCAACTTCCTCGAGAAATAAAAATCCAGTACTTTTAAAATATACATACTTTTATTTTTTTGAGCTTACTGCTGCCAAAGATTTACTGCAAAAACAAAGAGCTGCCAAATAATAAAATAGCTGTAGCTTTACATTATACAAGCAAGCGTGTTCAGTCTACTCTCTACTCACTCTACGCAGCCTTGATTTCCCACACATATTTCATACACACCGAACCTCTAACTTACTTTGTTTCCCATTGAGTTTTTGAAGTGGTGCCTGGTGGCTTTGTGATTCTTGAAGGCTACGCATGGGCCTTAGGATAACTGGATGATACACCAACTGGCCAGTTGGGGCAGCAGTGTCAAATACTTCTCCTCCCACCCGAGACAAAGGAGTTAACTGTCCCTAGATATTTGCTATCAGTAATTGCCCTACATTCTGTCCTTGATTGGGAGGTGTCTGAGTTATGAAAAGAGACTGTCTTTCAGATTTAATATTACATCTTAACATAACTCCGCTATACATGGGTTTCACCTTCTATAAGCCTACATTAGACAAAAACTGAGGCAGAGGCTGGAAGTGTAAAGTGGAGATCTATAAAACCTGTGCTGGCTTATTCTAAAGTAATTATTAGCAATCATTCTCTGTTAAAAAATAAAAAATCCAGGACACATGCTAACTCAGATGGGCTTCTGGAAGAGCAGACTTACACTGAGACTGACCTTAGCAACCCAGGATGTGCGCTCACTTGACCTTCAAGGGAAGGAGCTCTGCCCTTCTCTGCCGGTCCTCCTCCTTCCTTCCTATTGGCTGGAGTGCGAACACAATGACAACCATGTTGGGCCATAAAGTGGTAAGATAAGGCGGCAGGGCAATAGGATAGAAGGAGCCTGGGTTCTTAGCTTTGTCGAATCACCATGCCAACCTGGGACTGCCTACTTCTGCATGCTCTTACATGAGAAAAAAATAAAACTCCTATATTGTTTTGCCACTGTTATTTTATAGTCACACCTAATCCTAACTGATATATAAGAAATACCTCTACGATCGTTCTATAAAGCAGTTTGGTACTATGTATACTAAAAATATTGCAACCCTTTGAACCACTTCTAGGTATTTATCTTAAAAAAATAATCTGGAATGAGGAGAATTGCTGTGTCAAGAGGTTTGCTGCAGATCTATTTATGATAGTAAAACATGAGAAGCAACCTAAATGTCCAAAAATGAGGAATTTGTTAAATAAATATATTACATCTAAATAACTGAATGTTGTGAAGCCATTAAAAAGTTTATGAAAAGTTTGTAACGTGAAAATGCCCACATCATAACATGAAGAGGGAAAAAACAGGCGGGATTAACAAAAACCTTATATATGCAAATTTTCACCTATGTTACTAAAAAACCCACATATATAAAGGTATGAATAAACAAACAAAAAACACTGAAAGAAAATACATCAACTTATTAACGAACAGTGATTATTTCTGGATAGTGGAATGATGAGTAATATTTATTTCTATCTTCTTGATATTGAATATTTAACACTATCCTATCATTAACAAATAATTCCATCTGTAATCAGAAAAAAATAGAAATTCATTTCAAAAATTTTTCCTAGCATTCACTGTTTTATCTGGTGCTGACACTGCCACCACCATCACCACAATTTTACAGAGCACCTATCTCCACCCAGGGAGTTGGGGCAGCAGGGTACATGCCTCCGTGGCTCCTGCAGTCAACCAAGAGCCATCTAAAGGCCATTCGGACACAAGCAAACCCCACCCAGTTTTACCTTGGTGTTCTGTAGCACAGCTAGTCCATTACAGGCATTTGCTAGAAGAAAGTCTCCACTCAGGATAGCTATTTTGTTTCCAAAATGCATGTCTTTCAGTGGCCCATCAGAAGATTGCAATTCATTTAAATTTACTATCCCACGATGTACAAGGAGAGCCGTATGGATAAGTTCTGTGATCTCTGCCAGACTTCTTTGACTAAAACATAAAGGTAAGACTTGTCTGAGTGTCAGGAATACCACCTTATCACTAATGCCAGACTTCAGTTTTCAACAATAATATATTTATAGATTAGTCTCTTTTTTAGGTTGTTTCCTTTTAATGAAGTTTTTAAATTGAGATATAAATGACATGTAACATTATATTAGTTTCAGGTGTACAACATAATGATTCAACACTTGTATACGCTGCAAAATGATAACCCCAGTAAGTCTAGTGACCATCACCACACAGTTACATTCTTTTTCTTGTGATGAGAACTTTTAAGATCTACTCTTTTAGCAACTTTCAAATATACAATGCAGTATTATTAACCATAATCACCATGCAGTAGTACATTACATCCGCAGGACTTATTTATTTTATAATTGGAAGTTTGTACCTTTTGACAACCTACACCCATTTCACCTACCCCTACCCCCTGCCTCTGGCAACCACAAATCTGTTCCCTGCATCTATAAGTTCAGATTGTTTTGTTTTTAGATTCCACATATAAGTGAGGTCATATGGTATTTATCTTTTTCTATCTGACTTATTTCACTTAGCATTTTGAAGTCTGTTGTTTTTTTTGGGAGGGTTTTAAATGTACTTTATTTCTTTAATCATGCCATATTTTAATGGGTACACAGTGCTTTTACGTGGCATCAATTATGAGTTGGCTTTGAAACAATTCAGTATTATACCAGGTAAGATAATTACTGATCTCTTCATTCTTTTGGAGTGACTCTGCTAACAGGAGCAGGTTCCATCTATTCCAATTTGTGTTGCTGTATATGTCCATATAGTGGCTCTACTAGCTAATACAGCATTACCATATATGTCATGGAAATCGGGTATACATTTCTGGTGGCTCTGCCTTGCTGCTGTTTGCTGAGTGTTTGGAACTTAGAGATGACTTACTATGGTTTTGGCTGAAGGAAATATTATGAAGCTAAATATGGAATTGTCACAACTACAGTTGCTGGTTTGGTTGCAACTTCACATCAAGTACCCTTGCAAAAAGACTTCCATTAAGTTTTTAACAGAGGTCCCTCCACCAAGTAGTTTGGGATCTATAAGCAGATCTTGACACCTTCCTTCTCCGTATCATTTCCCCCTCTCTGCCCCATGAATCACCAGGATTCCCAGAGAAGATGGCTAGTGGAGGGCTATCATTCACAGTTCTGTTTACTTTGAAAGTTCTCAGTAAACTTTCCAATCTCTGTAATGTTAGGATTTTGGAGAATCCTTGCTAGTATCTAATAGAACTCCAATATAAGTGGGAATGTAATTTGTGCTAGGCGTTAGGCTAACCTTTATACATTATCTCGATTAATCTCAAATGCAACAAAAGAGTAAATTCATGGTTTAGATTTAAACCTCCTTACATCCCAAAGAAAATCACCAAGGATAGAGGCTTATAAGTCTACTGAGAAGTTAACAAAATATTTTTTAAAAGGAGCTAACATTTAAAATTATCCTTTAAAAGAGAGACTAAAAGAAAGGAATAAAAACATATTTTATTAGTACCCTGCAAGTTTTCTAGTTTATAAACCCATTCACTATAAAAATCCAGTTACATTTCACAAAAATTGAACAATGAGATTATGCACAAGTATAAAATTCAAGAAGGGTTAAGCATTGGATAAATCTCTCATGCAGTTCAGCTTATGAACGTAATAACCAGGCAAGCAAGAAATTGTAGGTGTTTTAAATTACCCTAAGGATGAAAATGAGTAATTGTGAGCTTTTAATAAAGACATCTATAATCATAAAACAGCATTCATTAAATAAATAGCAATTTTTAAATGCCACATGGCCAGAAACAACAAAAAACAATGCTAATAATGAAAGTGAAAACCCATCATTTGTTACAGTACCCACCATTTGCAAAGAACTCTCATTTATATGATCAACCTGTGATTCTAATTACAGCAGGTCTGGAGAGGCTAAATACCTGATCCAGAACACTCAGTTTATAAAGGACAAGGCTGGAACTCAGAGTCACCTTATACTGACCAATGATAACTTAAAATGTTTATTTACCAAATGAATAGTAAATAAAGGGGTGGGGCAAAGTTACCAATGTTATCAACACTAGTATATGCCCACCACAAATTTGTCCAATTTTCATCCTAAAGTTCTCAGCACTAAGGAAGAGAGAACCTAGGAGAAAGTATATTATGAACAAACTTGACTCTTTTGTTCATAATAACTGGGGAAAGTAATCAAATTATTTCAAAATCATTTGGTTGGAACCAAATCAACTGATTTAACCCAATCAGGAATCTAGATAACAGTTCTACTTCCACCTAAAACATCAGACTGGGCAAATCCCTTAAACGCTCAGGCTCTTGGTCTCCTCATCGTTGGAGAAAGAGTCCCTTCCAGTTCTAAGATTCAGGGATTTCAGTTCTAAAATTTAATATTCAGTTCTAAAATTCTAAGATTTGAGGATTTAAAAAAAATTACCTGGACTGGTAGTTAATTGTTTTAAAAAAGACTAAATTACTGTTATTATCGGTACCTACATTTCTATAGGGAATAGAAATTGGAAAAAAAAAAAAGATGGTCATCTTGAAATCCATCCTGAGAGCCCACTATCTAGTACTACGTTCTTAACTTCTAAAATTTTATCATCAGACAAACAACTCCAGATCACACTGTGCAAGGGTCTAATTTAGTGCACAGCAGAGAAGCAATATGAAAGAAGCTGAAAATATTTTCTTCTCATCATCTTATTCCTATTTTAGCCACCCAAAGCACTCTAGTAAACTTTCAATGTACTAGATTTTTAAAATTATCTTAAATGAAAGTCTTTATGCCATTTTATCTACATATACTTTAGTATTTGGGGGTATTTTTTTATGCTAAATCTTGATTGGAAAAGAGTCACAAATGAATACCACGTATGATAAGTAATCAGAGTAAGGAAGTAATTACCACATTGGATGTAACCTAGAGGATTAATCGATGTTTTCAAAAGAATTTTCAGCAAATTGCTTCCTTTCAATTGTATGTTAAACAACTTCATCTGTTTTGACCCATTTTCTTTCATCATTTCTCCAAATTTTTTAGCATTCTAAGCTTTAAAAAACGAGGAGGGCAGACATTGCTAGTTACCTATTCATTCTTTCCTTCCTCACTACTAACACACCTTTGATTATATTTGGAATGACAATGTACTCAATTAAACACACTCACCTTCCCAAGATCCCTGAGACTAGAGGTGATCATATAGCACAGTCTGGCCAATGAATGTAAGTAGAAGTTCACTAGGTGAAGTTTCTGAGAAATCTACAGAGTTCCTAACATAAGGGGACAGATTCAGCTGCTGTGCACCTTTGGCACTTTGGCTCACCCCCTTCTTCTGACTGGAATATGGCCCAGATGCCTGGAGACAACAGTAGAGACCTAAGGATTCCAAAGAGGGCTCCCATGGAAGAATGGTGAGCAGGAAGAAAGGAGAAGCCTGGGCCCCTGATGACATCTTTGAAGGCTATGCCAGCTCCGATATGCCCACCTCTGGACGTTTTATTATCCAAAATCAATAAATACTGCACTCCTTTAAGCTACTGCTTGTTAGAGTACTATCATATACAGCCAAATAAATTACTACAACATATGGTCAATAAAAATTATACCACAAAAATGGTAAAGACATTTTACATTCATGTTTCTGTACTATGGTTTTAGTATCTGATATTTATGTCTTGGAGATAGGTCCACATTATTTACAAATAGAGAACTTTATACAACATTTACAAACAGAATCTCCTTGTTCTGTTTAACATCTATCTCTATAGAGGTCCATTGTTTTGATGTGCCATGCAACTGCTGCTATAGTGTGAACAATAAATCTTTACTTGTTTAGTCTTTTTAAGAATCAGCCTAGATGTCACTTCTTCTACTTAGTCTTCCCTCACTTCCCTCACTGCTTCTGTGCCTGAAAGACTCTGAACATATTACTAGCTCAGTCATTTATTGCACTATACTGTAATTATATCTTTAGCCATGTATCTTCCTGCCATCTCTCTCCCTCACTACCTATTAGTAAATTACACTATCCTATTTCCCTAGGTTGACTATAAATATTTGTTAAATGAATAACTCTTTACTTAGAAATCAATTTTATAAAGGTATAGAGGATTATTATCATTCTTAGTTTCAAAAGGGTAGGAATTATACAAACTAAAAAGTCAGGTTTGTAGAATCAGAGTTGTAAGCGACCCCAGAGGTCAATTAAATCAATTAACCCTTTCCAGGGATTAGTGATAACAAATTACACAGGAGCCAGGTCTGTTGATGAATAGTTTTAATTATTAGACATTGTTCCTTATATTAACTTGAAATCTCTTTAAATGCTTTGTATTTTTAAGTTGGTCTTAAAATGGTAGAACGGTCAACTGTTTCACCACACAGGCAAGGAAGATAAAAGACAAAGTCTTCTTTCTTTCTCTTTCTTATTCTACCTTTTCCTTCTTCTTCCTCCTTCCCACCTTGCTTTTCTTCTTTTTGAGAGGTTTAACAAAATACAGAAAAGTTCAAAGAATAATAGAATACACAATATTCCACTTAGAAATAAGGAATGTTTACACTATGTCATTTTTAACAGTTTTTAAAGGTGCATTTAAATTTTTCATTTTATTTTGGTAATTTTCAAAAGAAAGAACCTCTGTGGGTCCTAATCTAGTTTCAGCTACACCTTTCATTCTCCTTCCAGATTATTTTGGAACGAATGCCAGATATCATGTCATTTCATCTGAAAATACTTCAGATATTCTATTTTTAAAAATGCCTAATATAATAGCAATTATAACTCCCACTAAATTAATTACTTTGAGCCAATGAATTACTGTATGCTGAACAATTTAATATAATCTTGTAAGCATAATAACTCAATTAACAGATTAATAATGTAAAACTCACAACAGTTATCTGAGGTAAGCATTATTATCTCTACTGTACAGAAGGGAGCTGGGCTGGCAGACTAAGTAGCTTGCTCAAGTTCACACAGCCAGTAAACTGCAGAGCTGGATTCAAGCCCAGTGTTCCCTGATTCTAAAGCCCAGGCTCTTTGCATATCAATAGAAAACTAATAAGAAGCCTAAACACTTAATGTACAAAATTCAGGGTGTCTCTGAAAGTATTAAAATGTGTAGGCAAGAGTTATTTATTTAAAATCATTTTATTTGAATCCTAAAAGATTGTTTTAATTGTAAAACTTACTTTCCTGTGGGAAGAATAAAATTGAAATTTACAAAGAAATTTTTGGAAAAGAAAATAAGAGGCCTGCCATTCTAGATTTTAAACCTCATTATGAAGCTACTGCAATTGTGAAAACTATGGAAATATCATGAAAACAAACTAATAGATTAGTGAAACAAAATCCAGAAAGAGATCTAAATACATCTGAAAAATAAATTATTTATGGTAAAGATAATATCTCAAATTGTTAGAGAAAAGACGGATTCTTATTACAAAAGATGTTGGGCAACTGCATATTGATTAAGGGGGGAAATAATAAAGTTAGACCCCTACCTTACGCCACAGAAAAAACATATTTAGTTGGATTAAAGATCTAAATGTGAAAAAACAGAACTATAAATTTAGGTCAAAAGATAAAAAAGGAAAACTCAATACTAAAAACCTATTTGAAACCACTGTGGCCCATCTTGATGGATATAAAGTAACATTTAAAAAAATTTTAGGAAAACATTCTTATGACCTTGGGGTGAGAATGCCTTGCAAAATAAAATAGGAAGTCAGGAAGCCATAAAAAAAAATAATGGATCAATTTGAGTAATTACAATATTCAAAAATGTTTATATAAATAAACCACAAAAAAACACCACGGCAAATATAGACTTGAAATAAAGTACTTGTAACACATACAATAGATAGAAGATTATATTCAAAATATGTGTGAAACTTGTCCAAATTAGATAAGAAATTAATAAGAAAAAGATAAACAGCTCAGGAGCAAAATGGGAAAGGATATGAAGAGGTAATTCTAGAAGAAATACAAATGGCCAAAAACCACATAAAACAATGCTCGGCCTCACTAATAATTTGGAAAAGTAGTACTATAATAATAATGAGATAATATTTTTAGTCCATTAGCTTTGCAAAAATGAAAAAGATCAGAAATGAGGCAAGCAGGAAGACGAAGAAACCATTAAGTCCATCACTTAGCTCCTCCGCACAAATCCCCCGGTGGCTCCCCATCTCACGCAGGGTAAAAGCCCAAGTCCTGCAGTGGACTCCGAGGCCCAACAGCCTGCCCAGCGCCTGCCCCTTACCTGTGACCTCCTCTGCTCCTCTCTTCCCTCCCTGCTCACTCTTCTCCATCCACATTGGCTTCCTTGGTGTCTCTTGGACACACCAAGCCTGTTCTTGCCTCAGGGCCTTTCCTCTCTTTGGACCAGTCTTCCTTATAAATATATCTGCAAGGCTTAGTCACTTCCTTCCTTCAGGTCCCTTCAAAGTTCACCTGATCAGGGAGGCCTGCTCTGACTACTCCATTTACAATCACAATCCACCCATCCTCACCAGCACTCCCAACCTCCACTTCCTGCCTTTCTTTTCTCTCCATAGTACTTACTGCTCTCTGACACACTAGCTATTTTGTGTTTTATTTCTCTCATCACAGCTCCATGGAAAGAAAGCTTCGTAAGGGCCAAGAACAGAGGCGGGAGGGGAAGAAGCAAATAAGAGAAAAAGAATTCCTAAGATATACTTCAAAAATACCAAAATTCAAAAATATCAAGGCATATGAATGATAATAAAAAGGAAAAATATATGCTTTTAATGCCAGGTAAAAGAATTTTTCATGGAGATAACTTTTAATGAATTGTAAGTGTCAAATATTAATTTTTTATAAGTAGGCCAGACACAAAAGTTCCAAGAAATTCATTAATTCATTGCAATAATTACAGAAACATAATGATTTCCCTATTTTGCCATTTATTCACTTCAACCTAAGTGAAGATGGAACTTTGAATTTTGGGTTTGCCATGATCACATCATTTAAAACTAATCTCGTTTCATTACTGCATTTGGAAATGAGAATTCTGATTTTGAAAACAGGTGACTGAAACAAAAAATCTTAACCATTAAAAGCAAAACGCCAAAGCTGCAGGCTGTAGTAATGGCGACCTCCAAATAGAGATCGAGTCACAGGTTCAAGGGCTAAAAAGAATGACCAGGCCTTACTTCCAGGCCTTACTTCCAGCTCTGACTACACATACTAAGCAATTACTAAAAGTACTGAGGGCTCTGTGTCTCTTTTAGGAAAGCTCATCTGACATTCTAAGTTAGAGTATACTACATAGAAAAGAGGCAGAAAATAAAAAGTTTGCCGCTGGTCTCATTCAAAGGGAGTAGATACTTGAGTCTACATTAGAATCTTGCCTTGCCATGAAAACACGAGGTCTGGAAGTGAGGAGGAAAAAGGACAAAAATCCTTAACAGTACTTCAATAAAAACCTTTAGAACAAAGTTCTCTCACATTCAGTACTGTAATTTTGAACTACTAGTAGTTTTGCAGAAATATAATTTTAAATAATCACAGTTTAACACAAAGACTTGTATCTCTTGATTTATTTCCAAAAAAGAAAGCTCAGTATTTTTTTAGATTTTTAAATAAAAATCGTACGTATTTAAAGTACATAACATGATGTTTTGATAAACATATACATAGTGAAATGATTACTCTAGTCAAGCTAATTAACACATCCATCTCACATAGTTGCTATTTTTTTTTTTTTTTTTTCACAAGAAAGCTCAGTATTGATGTGTTCTGTAATTAGTTCCCTCCACATCTGCTGACCAGTCTACAAAGACGTGAGCTGCCTTCGTGGTAGAAGTCATACTTGAGAAAGCAGAGGATGCTGGGACTCAGCAAGAAGTCACCAGTTATTCCTAGCAATTAGCCAACCAAAATGGAATTTGCAATACATTTTCTCTTTATGCATGAACATAGTCAAGTTCTGCTTAGTGATCAACTCACACACCTATGAAACTAACAAAGCATAACTAAGCTAGGAAACTTACTGTATTTAATAATGTTTTAAGAAACATTATTTTGAATAACTACACACAAACCTGACACTGTCAACACATAATTATCCTGAAGGTCAACTAGATGCTCATTATGACGAGAAAGAGGAGTAACTAACAGCATCTGGTTTCTGGAAACCGTTTAAGCTGGCCTGTTTTGTGCCAGAGAAGCAAAGGGAAAGCCTAGCTTGGCATTGTTATCTAGGTCTCTAAAAGTACTTTTGGGTTTGGGTATCACAAAAAGGGTTAAAGACGCGTAAGACTACTAAGAAAGCCTAACAAGACATTTGGGTGCTGTGGCTGTCACTGCCAGGGCGGCCCTTGGAGGGAATGCCCGTATTAATTCAGTTTATCAGATGGACAGCGGATCAACATGAAACAGACTTGCTCAGGGCAGACTGAGCTGAGTTTCCTGACATGAATTCCAATGAGAGCCCTCTGCACTCCACCACCGAGCTCGGCCATTTTTTACTGTTGCAGCTCCCTGGACAGATGGGAATCCCTAGTGATGAGCACATAAAGCTGCCTCTAACTCAAGTGACGGCTCATTTCCCCCGGCTGAAGGCAGACATTAATATCCTGAGGAGATCAGACCCGCCTCTCTGACCCCCATCTACTGAAGCAAAACGACTGTCCTATTTCTTCATTTAATAAGCTTTTAATGAAGAAAACCAAAACTCCTCTCTGACTGCTGCATGGTTCAACATAAAAAGGTTATACAAATACATCCGATTCCATGTCAAACTTTTCCAAAATATCTGTCCCCCTCCCCACGGAAGACAGAGTCTGTCACCCGCCCCCACCCCCCCCACAGTGCTCATTCTTCATGGAGTTTAGTTCTCTGCTCGGATAATTATGAGCCGTCTCCATGTTACGGCAGGTGGAGGATGAAAGAACTGGTTACAAAGAGTACACTGGTGTTTCCATTTTCACTACATACCTCTTTCTTCAAAGGTTCATCATGTCAAAACTGCTTCAGGCACAACCAGACTGGGAGAAATGACAGTCCAGTGACAACCCAGATAGAACACCAGAAAATGCTTCTGAGCTAAATTAGAATATGAGAAAACTAAAAATATTTGGTGAATTGGAGTTGACATACATACGTTGGTTTTAGGAGGCATAAAAGGAAGGATGTGTGATGGCAAGTGAAGAAGACACGCAGATTTGTACCTGTGAATCTTGGAGGTGGCTTAGAAATGAGGGAAGTCTGAATCATTACTGAAGTTTAGTGCTGGGCCCATGCCTATTGCCAGGCTCTGAGAGTTCTGAATTGCTTCCTGAGAGGCTGAGGTTTGAGTTTTCTCTCCTTGAGAAAGAAAGCAAGTCGGGGTTAGGAGGAAAGTGAAGGCTGTATGTTAAATGGGGCACAGGAAGCACTGCAGGAGAGAAATGTCATTCTGCAAAGACCTCTCCAGCTAATAACAGGAGGCAGCGATGAACTGAAAAGGGAACCTTGGCAGGCTTCATTCAGGCCACGAAATGTGTCTAAGGCTGGGAAACGTGAAGGGAAGGTGAGTGTAAATGGGCCAAGATCTCTTTCCCATGAAAAAGAGACATCAGGGCACAGGCTGCACAGTGATGTGCTTTAAATTAGCTTGCTTACACTGCTACCTAATCAGCCGAGGTGTCTAGAGTCATGAGAATAAATCCTAAGTACTCCTCCGAATATTTCACCAGGTCTTTTCATGGATAAAAGGAGAGTGGTTCCCCACCATGTTTAAATCGGAGACAATAAAAGCCATAGGCAGGTACTCAGTGTACATGCTAATTAATGCACAATTAATGTGCTATGTCCCAGATACTATGATTTTTTTATATAGCATCTTGTTTAGTCTTCACCACATTTAGTTATTAATCCTATTTTATAAATGAGGAAATGGATTTCCACAAGGGAAAGAAATGTCAGGGAGCCTTTACAGGAAATATTATCTAGGAGAGGGAAAGACATACAATCTGAACATTAAATGGAAGGAAGATTTAAAAGCAAAAGACATTTCCAAATACCTTTTTAAACAGTCAGATCCTACAAAATACTCATTACTGTGCGTTAAATTATTTCAAACTACAGATATGGCTATAAAAATTCTTAATAGCACCACTGAGGGCTATTTTACAAAAGCTTTATTGAGATACCATTTACATATCATAAAAGTCACCTGTTTTTAAACATATAATTCAATGAATTTTAGAATTTACAGAGTTGTGCAACCATCACTACAATCTAACTTTGAAACATTTCTGTCTCCCTAAAAAATAAACCTTATTTTCATTTAGAGTCATTCCTTATTTAGGCTATTTGTCTTGATTTTCATTTTCATTTTTCAAGTATTAGAATGACATTTTAATGAAATTAACTATACAGAGCAACAATATAAAATGGAAATGTCAACATACTTGTACTGAAAAAATATTACAACCTGTGGCAAATGGTAAAATGTCCATATGATGTATATATTCTTTAAAGACAAATATAAGTGATAGATGAAGTGTCTGAAAATAATGCTTATTTTTTAAAAACTGTAAGGTATCTCAAAGGACAGATGCAGAATGGTATCCAGATACCACTTTCAAAATTACTTTGAAAGGCAAATATATACAGTTTATTTATTCACCAAAAAAATAAACCTTGTTACTTTATAATCACACCTCAAACCAAAGGCAACCCTGAAGTTTCACATTTCTTTAGTGTGTTTGTTGCTTACATCCACAGAAACAACAGAAATATTCAAAAAGCTGCCACAGTCTTGGGACAAAAATAGCAATACATATACCAAAGTAATGAAAAAGCCTGTGAATCACAATTTAGATTCTATAAGAAGCTATTTCCATTCATTCTTTCAAATTGCATCACTTTATTGTGTGTTCACTAAGCTGAAAATCCAAGACTACTGATTTTAAGTGAAACAAATGTGCCATCCAAATTTCCTTTGCATAGAAAAGTGGAACAGAAAGATGAAAAGGTGAGATTAAAACTCACCTTTTAAAAAATCACAACTATTAAGAGGTCTACTTACAAAAATAAATCATTCCAGTCAGAAGAGCGCATACTCTTACTGTAAAAAAAGTCAAAACAATACACAAGTATATAGAGCTAAACTGTTCAGTACACTAACCACATGTAGCTATTAAGTACTTGAAATGTGGCTGGTGTGAATCCAGATGTGCTATAAGAGTTAAAGATTTAGTACAAAAAATTTTTACATATCTCAGTAAGTGCTTTACACTGATGACATGTTGAAATGATACTACTTTAGATATACTGAGGTTCCAAAAAAATGTATACAAGTGGACACTTTGGTCAACGTTACTCAAGCAGTAGTTAGCCATAATCAGAAGTGTCTGGACGCTGATCGTAACCACTTTGAGCACCTCTTGTAGTTGCAGAAGTCAAATGTGACTTGTTTTCATCTTTTGTTATTGGTATATATTGAGTATTACAATTTTAATACAGTTTTCCTTTCTTAAAATGTGTACACATTTTTTTGGCTCTGTATTTATTTTAATAAAATATATTATTACCATTAATTTCGCTCACTGGTTTCCCTTTACATTTTTAGTGACTACTAGCAAATTCAAAATTGTATTTCTTTGGGGACCCCCCGCCCAGGTTCACCATCTCTCCATCCTACCCCTTCCCTAGAAGTTCTTTTACATTTTGGCATTTTTTCAGACTTTTGCTATATGTTTTTAACATATGTTTATAAACATAGAGCAAATGCAATGTACTTATAAACAGAGAAATGTATGCATTTTTCCATAAAAATGAGTTTATACTACATATACCACACTATAACTTGTTTTATGCACTTAATATAATTGCAAGAATTTTCTTGTCACTACATATGGGATGACCTAATTCTATTTAATGATGGATACTTATCCAGAGTATGGATGTACCATAATGCTGTCCAGACCCCACTAATAAATATTTAGGTCATTTCTTATTTTCTATCATTATAAGCAATGCTGCAATGAACATCTTTATACATATATCTATGTGCATACGTGGAGTAGTTCTGTAGGATATAACCCTAGAAGTGAAATTACAGGATCAAAGAGCATGTACTAGTATGTCACTTAAACTTGTGCTAAATACTGCTAAATGGGCTATTCTACTTTCAAAAAAAAAAAAAGATAAATGATCTGGTTTGTTGACAGTCTATAATTTCTCCACGAGTCTCTGAAATGACAAGGTTATAAGCTTCATGTTATGGATTCAGTGAAGAAAAAGAATTCTAACCTACGCCCTGAAATCAGCCTAGACTTATCCAGCTGATTATTGTGGTTGGCACCCTCAGGTGACTGCCATGATTCCCTTTTTTCTGGAAATGCTTCTTCCCCATCGCCCACTGAGATCAGAAGGTGGGCAGCAGCTGCCAATTTGTTCTATGTGGCCCTCAACCTGCCCTACGCTGGTTGAGTGACCCAGAGCTGAGCACCTGGCCTGCTCAAGGGCACTCGGTCTCTTTCTCCAGGGAATCTGAGAATCAGGGAGTCTGGCGATTGCTAAAGGCCATGCTCCAAAGCAGCACTCAGGGACTTGTTATTCACTTACCAACTTTTGTCATTTCTGCATATACCACATGAGCTCGTTGTTTTCCTCTGTAAAATGGAGATAACGATAGCACACGTCACTGTTTTGGGGGTTAAATGACTGTACATATAGTTTTTAGAATGATAACTTCACATAGTAAGTGCTCAATAAATGTTAACTATTACTGCTTTTAAATCAATTCACCTTCCTATTTATATAAACCTTTTGAGGAAACTTTACATCCTAACTATCTGGCTAGTACAGGTCAGAAGTGAGTCACCCACAGAGCAGCAAGACCTGAACCTGTGGTGGCAGGAAGTTATCCATTATCCTACCACAGAGATTCTCACGGGGCATCGTGGGCTTGGCGTAGACCACGCAGGCCCTGGCCTCCCTTGTGGGTACCTCCCTTGGTGACGTGCTGTCCTTTCCTGTCCTCTAGTCCCATCCCCACCCCTTACCCCTGACCAGCCCTTGAAGTTCTTCTATGAGTCTGTGAAAAATCACTGATCTATGTTACAGATGAGGAACTGGCAGACCAGAAAGGTCTGCTGAATAACAGGATCCCACGGGTTGTACATATTAGAACTAAAATCCAGGTGGTCTAACTCCCAGCCACTGCTTTTTTCTTCTACAGTCAATAAGTTTGTTTTAGGAATTAAGAAAATATATAATATATATATATGTTATATATATATATATATAATACATATATAAATATATACATATAAATGTATATATAATTTTTTTCATATTGCTACCTCACTTTCTTGAAGAGAAAACTGCTAAACGTTTCAAGTAATCTCAATTGGGCCAGGTATAACTCTCGAAAGGTGGCAAACTTAATTTCTGTGTCCCTCTCTCCCACTCGATCATCTTCCTCCTCAGGTATCTTACCTCCCCACATCAGAACCTTTGGGAATAATCATGAGTTATTTATGCTTTAGGGTAAGTTAAGTTTATTTAAACAGTGAGCTTTGTTATCAGAAAGTTCTGGCTTTAACTCCTGGCTTCATTTCCTATGATCTGCAGAACCTTACAAGTTATTTCACATTTTCCCCCCACCCCGCCCCTTCTTGGTTTCCTCTCTATTGAAAATGAGGTCATCAACAGATACTTCATAGGATTTTTGTAAGGAGGAAATAAACTTCATTCATTGAGCAAGCAAAAAAAGATTTATGAAATACCAACTGCTTGCTGGGTAGCAGACAAGACCTTTTCCCAGTTATGCCAATTGCTTAGAAGGGTAGACAGATAACAAAAGTCTTCTTTTGTTTCTTCTTTTCCTTTTTTACAAAGTGGGCCTGGTTCTCTAGCTTTGTTTATTCATTCAAGAAACATTTACTAAGCACCTGTTACGTGGCAGGTACTAAGTACCCAGGGCACTCGGAATACAGAGTGCACTAAACCATGATTCCAGCAACTTGTAGAGGGGAAGGGGCTTGACAGTATCCTTAGACCTTCCTAAGCTAGACACCAAATTTAGGCCTCTTTTCAGAGTAATGAAGAACTTGGATGCCCATCATCTAATCCTGCCCGTACAGTTACAGACATAGAAATCAAGGTCCCGAGATTCTTCGTACTTTATTCAAGGCCATGCAAGTAGTTTATCCATATAGGGAGCTAGAAGCACAATCATTATCTTCTAATCTTTTCTATATATTATGCTGCCCCCAAGAAGCAGACAAAACAGTTTAAATGTAAGTTTTCTAGATGGAAGCTTCTCAAAAAATTTCTGTTTAGTGACAAAACAAAATCAGGTAGCACAGAATAATTATTCTCTTATTATGCTCAAATGCATATCTTCCAGAAATTGTAAGTTATTAGTGGTTTCTCAGATATGCGTATGGTATACAGATATTTCATTATACAGAGATTTTTTAAAAAAATTGAACAAGCAATCTTAAAAATCAATTAACATTGATTACATGGTACTAAGACAACCAAAGATGATCACAGAGACAAATTTTATAATTCAATTTGTGAAATCTGTCTTTTTCTACATCATAAATAGAAATAGAGACGTCTGAAAATGGCCCCTGTTCACCTCAGAAACCGTGTTAAGTTTGCAAATTTTGGCTTCACGCCCCAAGTCGTTATAAGCACAGAGACTTCTAAGACCACCTTGTTTCAGGTTGCACCTTCTCCCCCTAGTTATCCTTCTCTTTTCCTGTCTCACCACGACTTCCATCCCAGCCTTCTGTATCCACGGTGCTCTCTCCTTCTGGGAAAGGCAAGGAATATGGCTTATTGAAATAGACACACATCTGGAGAACATACACTTTTAACAAATAACTAATAAAATGTACTGTAAAATGATGGCCAAATGTGCACATGGTTCTGCCAATCTTGTATTTTGTGAGCTCCAACGATGTGCCAGGTACTTGCTGCCACCTCTACACCATAAACACAGCAGAGTCCTGCTCTCAAGGAGCTTAAAGCCCAGCAGGGACAAAAAATAATAAACAGAAACAGAGACATCTGAAAATGCCCCCATTCACCTCAGAAAATGTACTAACTTTGCAAAGGGATAAAACTACACATTCCAATCAGCAAACATTTGATTTGTGCTTTTAGCTGAAATACCAGGAAGCATCTTAAAAAGTCTGGATTTAAAGAATTAAATGGAGAACTTGAAGCTCATCTAATGTACTTCTAAGTCACAGAAGATACTTCTACTCCATGAGACTTTCTTTTTTTTTGTAAACAAGCCATTGAAAGCGTGGCTGCCTACATTATTGTACTTATTCTGACCAAACTGTGCAATGTCTCTCTAATTTTCCAAGTAATCTGATCTTTTTCCATTTCTTGTGGGTTTTACATTGCCTTTTATGCCTTTATACATTTCCACATGTAATCATTTCAGCACTTTGCTACCATTACTGTCTTCCCTATGCACCGGTCTTGTTAATTCTTATATCCACAGTATGGTTTCCTTAAAGGAACCGCCTTCCTTTTACCACTTGGCATTCTCAGACATTCTTCTAATCAAGTCCAGTCACTCAAAGAGGAATCTAAGCCTATAATAATTATTTTTTAAATATTGATTGATGACTCCTCTCTTTACAAATGAATGTATCTGTAAATAACTTATGAAAATAAGAAGGCTGGTAAGGAATAAGATAAACCTGAAATATCTGAGGACAAGTTACCAACTCCCCCTGTTAAAAACCGTCCTGATAGTTGATGATACCAAATAGTTCTCAGACAGTTTGGGAGTCAGAGACCAGCAGGACACAATCGGAGAGGAGAAGAGTCACTTAACAAATACTCCATTCGGGTTACATATCGTCCCATTACAACAAGCTAAAATATGTTCACTTTAGTACATATTTCACGACCATATGAAATTGATGTTCCTGAGTTAATTTATAGGGGAAAAAACTTTAAAAATTAAATAGCTTGATTATTTGTAACTTAAAAGAGTCAGAACAGGTGAAAATGGAGAGAACTATTAATCTGGATTGTCTGACGATCATTATCATCAGTAAGAGGATTAACAGAATACCTACTATGCGTCAGACTCTGGAAACATAAAATATAAAGGACGTGTTTTGGGCCTACTAATGAGTACGTATCAAAGTGTGAGTGTCAAAGTATTCTTTCCTTTAAAGTAGTTTCAGACATGGTCTGTGCCTTGAGGGCGCGTAGTTTAGTGGCGATACAGTGCAGTGACATAAAAAGATTTAACAAGAAAACTATACAGTATATATAACAGTGTAAAATAAATGCCACAGTCTGATTTGCTGTAGGGATGCACAATTACGATCACTAAGGATTTGGGGGCAGTAATGAGGAGTTAACAGGAGAGCTGAGCTTTTCCTGGGAGAGGCGTGCTTCCATCAGGGACAGTAGGAAGGCTGCTGCTCACCCCCGGCAGGGCCATGGCGGCTGCCACAGCAGTGCTGCGGGGTGTGGATGGGGGCACTCTCCAGTTGGCTTTGCTGCTGCTGGTCCCAACAGGGCTCAATGCCCCTGCCAGACAATGAACAGGGACGACAGCTGCTCTGGAATGGTTCGAGAATGGCTGCAGCCAGCAGCCAGAAACAGGAATATGGGCGGAGCCGAGGTTTAGGACAAAGGCTTGGGTATCTCCTCTCAGACAGGGCCTGGGAAGAAAAGAAATGAGAACACTACAAGAAAGGAGGAGAAAAGTCCAGGAACATCCTTCATCTTCTGGCCACGGCCCCAAAGGACTTGGATAAATTAAGAACAAAATGATTGAATTGCTACTAGGTACCAAAAAGTCATTTTCACACAGAGACCAAAGAATATTAACATGCTTCTTATTTACATTTTAAGTTAAGTTACCTAAACCAAAGGAATGGGAGTTAACAGCTGGGTCTTAGATACTGCAGTAAAATATTCACTGCCAGTTAATCATCAGAATGCCCAGACATTATACCACCTAATTTCACCAGCATCCTTTCATCTGGACACAAGTGCCCTGCTTGTGGTCTAAAACAGAGGCCTAATATTAATCAGAGGGGTCATGTACAATGAACTCAGTTTGAAGAGAACAGAGAAATGAATACACTAATTTAGCTGTGTCCTCATTCACATGCGAAAGAACAGGATGCACTGAAGACTTGTCAGGGGAGGTGATGCGGGGAACACCTGGCTTGCCCTTCTAGCAATGTACCTACAGTTCAGCCTCCCTGGGCCTTAAGTTTAGGTAATAATTTAAACAGTTCCTAACTGAACTGCCTTCCGCTGTAAAGGTCTTGCCCTACCATATGCCCTTCTCCAAAGAAAAAAAAGTGAACCAGGAGCCTGGAGAGGAGGGATTGCTGGTGAGGGCCTGCCTGGTGCCTGCGCTGGGGAAAGAGAAGGATGCCGAGTGGCTCCTCAGGTGGCTGAAGGTAGGTGGCTGTCATTCTGAAACACTGATAACACCAGCAGTTCAATTTCTCTGTATTCCTACAAGGACCTTCTAATTACTGCAGTTATGTTATTAATGGCATTATCTCGAATTACATGGCACTACCCTTCGTTGGATATTTGTCACATTAAATTATCAATTACAAACACCTCTTCATATGCTATTTGATTTAAATCCTAAACAAGGAGATTAGTATAACGTACAGAGCAGTATCTGTATATGGTTTTTAAAGTTTAATAATGTATTAAGTCAAAAGAAAATTACATTAAACTCTACTCCTTACAAAACACATTTAAAATTCAAGCACATTTAGAAAAAATTAGCATGTTTTAATATTGTTTCTTTTCTAAAGTACAGTTTTGATAGGATCTGAGGTAAAAAATACGACAGTGCAGTCCTTGAAGGATTTGCAATCTGATTATGAGGAAGACAAAAGCAAATACTGTCAACAAAGCATGAAAAATATACTGTAGCTATTAAGAATATGAATATGGAGTAAGAAAGACCTGGTTTAAATCCCAGACCTACCACTTACTGGTTGTGTGATCTTGGCTAAATTATTTAACATCTCCAAGCTTTACTGTCCTCATCTAATAAAGGGGCTACCACTACTGACCCTTTAAGATTGGTGTGAAACATGAGTGAGGTGACATGTGTAAAGCGTGCTCAACACAACTCCCGGCACACGGTCTGTGCTCAGCACCTGGCAGTTCTTACCCCCATCACCACTAACGTGTGCACAGGCTCATGCACAGTGTGCTACGGGAGCCCAGACAAGGGGTACTTAGTTCAGCCTGGGGGTCAGGGATGCTTTCCTGGAGATGAGAACTGAGCTTTGTCTTGAGAAATAGGTAAGAATTAGCCAGATGAAGAAAAGCAGAAACGGTGTTCCATGCTTAGGAAGCAGCAGTGGATGCAGGGCACTGCAAGTATTCGTAGCGCAGGATTTGCTGGCAGGGCTCGTGCAAGAATAGTTATCACTCATCTCCTCCTTCGCATTGCACAGCATAGCTGCTTCTCCCTCCACACGGTTTACATCTATCCTCTCCAGAAATACTCTTGATAGCTGTGTTGCTTTGTCCTCTGAGGATCATTCAGGCCTACAAAGGAAGGCAGATGAGAGCTCTCGAGAGCCCTACCAGAACCTGCTCTCTCCCCTGGTCTTAGCCACAGGAGAAGGGACAAACTGCAGAGACGGTGGAGCTGAGTGGCGAAAAGTTTGGGCTCTGGAGTCAGACTGCCTGGGTTCACATCTGGCTCCGTCTCTGTGTCACTTTGGGCAAGCTGCTTCACCTCTGCATGCTGCAGTTTTTCCAGCTGTTAAACGGAGATAATCTCATAGGGCTGTTGCGAGGATTCAATGAGTTAATGCATGTAAGAAAATTAGAACAGGGTCTGGCTGCTAATAAGTATTAGCTATTAGAACCTAACACAATGAAAATTTCTGTGTTTTATGGACAGGACATTCTCGAGAAAGCAGAGAACGCATAAAATTAAAAATGTGGTTATCTGTGGAAGGCAGAAAGGAGAATAAAAGAGCAAAAAAAAAAGGTATAGTATTTACTGAGTACCTACTAGGTGCCAAAAGTACTGCATTAAGTATTTCGTATGTTTTTTCAAATGATACTTATAATAGGTGTGCTAGGTAGGGGGTATTGACCCTAATTTTACACATGAGTACATTGAAGTTCAAAAAGGTCAAGAAACGCGCCTACACAACTGGACAGGACCATAGTTCAAAACCATAGGGGGATGAATATAGAGCCATGTTCTCCCAACAGCTACTTCTCTGCACCAGAACCGTGACATTGGGCCTCCATTTTCTTAGCTTGACAATTATATCACACCTCACATTGCTAAAAACAAACACCTGAGAGCTGCCTAATTTTTCACATGATATTCTAAGCTTTCTCCAGGAAATATAAACATTTGTTCGTGTTTGGATTTCATGTGCTATGCCGAGGATTTCATTTCATAAAAATCATGAATTACAGTATATAAACCAAGAGTACAGTTCCTTGTCCAGAAGTTCAGAGTATATTACAATTACACAATGGGTAACAAAAATATTCTCTTAGAACTCCGATTCTATGTTTTCAGACATAAATTGACTAGGCTTACAATTTGTTTTACAACATGAAGTAAGTCTAATTCTAATCTTTAATTTATAATTTTTTCAAGCCTAAAAATTGTGTGAGATACTGTAAGGATCTTTAATATCCTTGTGATTCATATTTCATAGTAATTTGGCTTCTTAGGTGTCCCCTTTTCCCTACTAAAAACATTAATTTCTTATAACAAAATGAGAATAAAGTTGAGAAAAAAATTTGAAAAACCATGGGGAATGTGAATAATATAAGACTGTCTGGCTTAAGCTTAACTCATGAGATGAAACCAGAAATATAAACTATAGTCTTATGGATCTTGTACATACACTGAAGGAGCTTTTCGGATTTTTTCACCTCTTTGCCAATGGAGATGCTCTTTTCCAGTGTGGAGGAAAATACCTCTCTCTCTCTCTCTCTCTCTCTCTCTCTCTCTCTCTCACACACACACACACACACACACACACACACACACACTGGTCTTGTCACATGTTGGCCCTATACTGATAAAAGAGCGCCAATCCTCACGGGAAGCTTCAAATACCCTAAGACAAGAAGCTGCAAAGGGGAGGGAGGAAGAGCAAGTCTCTATAGAAACATTTTATATACACATATACTATTTTTATAACCTAAAAAAATATATATAATGTTTTCTTTAATTACAGTTTCCCATATAACCATTAGAGGGTTCCAGTGATGCAAACCATATTTATTAGAGACAGCATGTCAACTAGGAGTTGACAATTACAGTCTCTATCAATACCTATTATGCCAGACGGTAATGAGCCATCCACAAAGGGCTAGCCATCCACAATAATCATGCCGCTTTCCAGAGAAATGTCGAAGAGGTTATGGTTTATTACACAGTGCTCATTAGATATACAGTGGCAGCATTAGCAATTTTTCCTTCATTTGCGTCTCATTTAAGGATCTGCCCCCACAAGCACAGTCAAATTAGTACACAAGGTTAAAACCATTATGCCCAGAAAAAAATTAAGCTGCATTTTATTTTACAGTAATGGTGGATCAAAGGTCCTTGGAATCTATTATTGGTGAAACCATTATCTAACAGAGAATATTAACAAAAGGGAAAAGAAAAGCAATGCCCTGCTAGCACAGCTTTGACAGGAACAAAGACAGACTGTTTGAAATAAGCAAATACCACATTACTTAATTAAATACCCCTAAAAAAAAACTATCTTAAAAATAACACTAAGGTTGTGACATCAACTGACAAAAATCACAAAATTAAAGTTAATGATGAAGCGCCGGCCAATACTTTGAAATGCCTCGTTTACATCAACTTATTTTTGTACAATATGGTTATAAATGTAACGCTACAGATACTTATTTTCTTAAAAACATAACCTAGTTTCTCATCTCCTCATCTTTTTGGCAAACCTACATTTATTGATATTTAATAAACTGGAATTGTGGATGTAACTATAATAACTAGAAAGATCTGGTCAAGAAGGCAGATCTTAAAGTAAGTTACAAAAATTAAAATAGATAATGCTAAATGATTCTTTAACGGATTTTTGTCAAATCATCAGATAAATGATTAACAGCTTCTGAATTACTGACAGGGTAAACAATTGTAGCAAAGAGATCTTTTGAAGAGATTTCTAAAGTCATGATTGGTTGTTAATAAAATGTTAAAATTCATTACTGTTAAAGGATAATATTTAAATATGCTTCCTTCATATTTTATTATTAACAAACTGCAACTTTAGTGAATATTCAAGGATTCCTTGCTTTCATTTAATCAACATTTTGAGAGGCTGCCACACGTCAAACCCTGTGATAGTCTCTGAGAATGCCTCAAAAAAAGGGAAGGAAACAAAACCAATAGCTCTGTTCTCAAAACAACTCATGGCCAGATCAGTGAAAGATTCAGACAGGAAACCAAAAGATTTCGATCCTGGATAATAATTGCTCCCATAGAAGTAAACATAGGGTGTCAAGGGAGCCCAGAGGAAGGGGACCTAACCCAAATTTGACGGAATAAGAGAAAGATTCTCAAAGGAAGTTACACTTAAAGTGGGACCTCACAGGATAATTCTACCGAGTAGAGAACTGTGGAGGGGGGAACATTTAGCAATAAATGAATATTAAGGCATTTTAAGGAACATCTTTTAAAAGCTGATCCAAATTAGAAAATATCCTGAAGTTGGAATGATGGACTTTATGGTCAATCAAATTGCAGACTGGATACATTTATTATGCATTTAATGTTAACTGTAAGTCAGACTGAATAAATTACCATGGTCAAATTTTGAATTTCTTTGGCTACTCTAACTGATCTTTATTCCTGCAAATGAGATTAAATATCCTTGTCTCTTTCCCCTTAAACTGATGAAAGTGTGAGCTATAATATATTATGTCTAATATATGTGTCTACTATCAAAATACATGTAAGCGATAATAAACTTTTAAAGGACAGAAAGTAGATTTAATTCTTTTGGTATAGTACCTAGTACAAGTACCTACACAAAATCATTTTTTTTTTAAATGAAAATGCCATTTTGTCCTAGTATAGAACTATATATAGCTATGGACTATGATAGAGTGGGTTCCTAAGTGTTCTGTGGCATTATGATAGTAAAACTTCTGTGAATTCTTCATCTAGTGTGAAGAATGAATCCTCAAAGATCTGGGAAATCCAGACAGGGAACCACTGAGCTAAACAGTATCATCACTCAATAGTTGCTCAAATACTTTTGCTATAGAAATGGTGACCATTACTAATTTAGTGCCATTTTCAAAAAGTAAAAGGTTACCCACTCTGTTATTGTTATAAATGATGAATATCGTATTAGAAGCTTTTACTTTCACCCATAGAATAGGAGTTGGAGATATAACCCAAAGCTATGATGGTTTCTAAGACAGTTTCCCTTTTTTCCCAAAACTGGGAGGCCACACAAACTTTTAATACTATTTTTGGAGAATGCATGGTCTTCAAACTAACACACATTTTGAGATAAAATAGCGGGTTTGTCACATATACAGAAAAAGGCTTTATTTTGGGGAAGCTCCATTAAAGTCTATAATTCAGACCATTTATTGTTACGCCTTCCCTTCTCCCTTCCATTTTGTGACTTTCTCAGTTTATCATACTTTATCTCTTGTCACAGTCTTGTCTCACCTTTTCCCCACATCTACTGGTTGTGCTTTTTGTCTTTGATTAAACATCATCTAGGAACACCCAAACCACCTTCAATTCTCTAGAATAAGGCAGAGGTGAGAGCAAATGAGTAACTTATAGTCCTTAGAGGGTGGGAAGCAAAGACGCACTGACAAACTGGCCACCCTGCCGGGGCCTCTGGATCCCCTTCTGAAGTGGGCCGCCCTTGCTCTTCTCCGTAGCCACCTTCAGCAGTCTCCTTCTCGTTTTATTCCTTGAAATGCATAATACCCCTTCATTTACCCCTGGATAAAGGTACATCTGTTAATAAAAATGTCAATTTTCTTTAGTCTAGTACTCATTAATAAAACATGGCAGTAATGGTTATCTCATGGTCATCAGACACTCAGACTGTCAGTTATATCCATAAAATAACAATCAAGCAATCACTATTTTACATTTAAAGTATGTTTGCTAAACCAACCCCTTTTTACAGGAGGATAAGAGAAAAGCAAAAGAATCCAAGGTGGCACGGATGCTGGGAGGTTATCATCACAAAGTCTGCCCTCCACGTCTCCTTGGCCACTTCGTCTTTCACAGAGACATGCTACGAGAGTGGCCATCCACTTCAAGAACACATCTAACAGGAGGCCAGAAGAGGTCAGTGGAGAGCAGAGCCAGGCCAACGGTCCTCCCACCCAGAGGGCTGGGCTCTACCACAGCTCAGGTCTCTACCCAAAAGGAAGGCAGAAGCCAAGGAAAAAGAAATCATTATACTCATTTTTGTACTTTGGCATAGAGATGGCTTTAAGACTGTTGTAATATTTCACTTAGAAAAGAAAAAAAGGTTTGAAGTAGAAAACAAAGAAATTCTCCAGTGTGGATATAAAAGAAAAGTTTTTACAGCAAAAGTCTCTTGAAGAGGACAATAACAATAAAAAAAAAATTAATGCCTTGATATTGACATGCAATCCTATTTTCTCGAATGATCCATTATTTCTCAAAAAAATATGAGTTGCAAGTATATGGTAATTCCCATTTAAATATACTCAATATCTGGTTATTTGTGTTTATGGGGGGAAAAAACAGTTGTGATAAATAAGGAACTGATTAAGTACTACAAAATTCCCAGCTTCTAAATTAATTCTAAAACAAATAGGAGGATAGAAAAACTAGACATATTGTTTTGAATGTTTTAAATATTTAAATATACAAATTTCCTCTTTTACCTTCAGGGAAGTACATATAAATGCAATAGAAAGCTCTCCCCTCATTTAGAGATGAAGATTTAAAAGGAAAAAGACTATGGAGTTCTAAATACCAGTTCTGCATTTTTACTTACCTCTCTTAGGAACTTCCTTCACTGAAGGCCCATCTATAAGGTACAGCACCTAAAAGCGAGCCCTACCTAGTCCTTCACAGAGGAGCTACTTTCCCACCAAAATGCAGGTCACAGTCTGGGGCGTATTTATTGAGCATAGACTTGCAGTAGTGTATCAGACACAGACAGAATGTAAACCACAAAATACTATGTGGTATCTGATTTTAGGGGTTTTATGAATTTAAGAGGGGTACCAATAAAATTAGAAAATGCTAAGGAAAGACCTAATATGGGTAGATATATGCAACAGATTAGTTACCTTGCCTATACCTCTAATTGTTCCTAAGGAAGATTAACTTCCACCCAAAGTGCTAAAACAAAATTTGCATAAGGTACCTTTAAAAATAATGAGTTATCTAATAAGCACTGCAGGGGGGTCAAAAAGAAAAACAGGTTTTGCAAAAACTGAAACCATGAATTGAATTAAACTCTAACAATTTAGTACTATCCCATTTAAATTCCCTGACAATTCGGATTTTTCATCTTATTATTTTCGTTAAACTAAAATTCCTCTGGCCTATCTACAAAGAGAGATAAAAGAAAATTTCTAATTTTTAAAGTTCTGAATTGAATGATATAAAATTAAATACAGAAATGCATTTTAAGTGCAAAGTATCCTTCCACTATTGCCAGAGAACAACTAACAAAGGGGAGTCAAGTGATTTCACAGCCGTATTTTCTCACTCTCAGTCACTGAGAACACAGTCGTTTGCATGACATAATAAGCTATAAATTATAAGCACTTTTACATAGCCTGCTGCAAAGAAAAGTCTGCCAGCTTTCTACTATATTGGATAGTGTTCAAGTGATTATAGCTTTGGAAATAGGGGTGGAAACTTGTTTTGCGTCTCAGTTTGTTGGTTCTCTTTTGCACAGCCTCTAAAAATCCATTGCATCATTATTTGCAATGAATACGTTAAATAATTATAGTAGAGTAACAGAAGCTCCACATTACTGCAAGATGTAAATTACCCATGGACAGCAGCAAATCTTGTAGGTACATAATTATCCAAGTATTTCCTTGAAACAGTGTCTCCAATGAGTATGAATGTAATGGCTTTCAATACCAAAATTTGTCGCACTGAGCATTTCAGGACTAATGACAAATGAAATACACTTTGTTCTTTGTCTATAGGGGAAGCCCATTTGACAGAACATCTGCTTGGGACATAAGTCTACTAAGAAATGGTTCCTGTATCAAAGAAAATATAGATATATCTGTATCCCCCAACAGATAAAGAATAAATCTGTTGAAAGGAAATGTGCAGTAAAAGAGAGAGAGCCTGAAAATGTAAAATTTTTTTTAACTGTACAGAGCACTACCGTGATCCATAGTCAACCTCAAAACAAGGAAATTTTGTCTCAATAAATCCACAATAATTCATGGAGCACTTGAGTGCCCACCATTGTGCTAGGGCTTTGGAGGCCAAAGAAAAAGTCTATAACCTGGTTTCTATCTGCGTTCTGAGGGTGTCAAGGTGAGTAAGAAAGTACACCGTGTTGCCCCGAAAATAAGGCCTCGCCGCACAATCAGCTCTAATGCGTCTTTTGGAGCAAAAATTAATATAAGCCCGGTCTTATATAATAGATTATATTCTTATATTATATTCTCATATTCTTATATTATTCTTATATGTGTATATTATATGACCCAGTATTATATATTATATCATATATATTACATTACATTACATTACATTACATTACATTACATTACATTACATTACATTATTATACCGGTCTTACATCATAGTAAAATAAGAGTGAGTCTTATATTAATTTTTGCTCCAAAAGACGCATTAGAGCTGATTGTCTGGCTAGGTCTTAGTTTTGGAGAAACACGGTATTTAAGGCACCCTAATCCAGAGGCTACCTACAGTTATGGAGAGAGCATGGATTCTATGGTCAAATGGGGTTTGAAACCCAGCTCTGCCATTTACCCACGCAATAAACTTAACCAAGTTCTTAAAATTCTCTATGCCTGTTTCCAAAAACAGTGATTTTTCTTGTTAAACAATGTTGTAAGGACTAAATGAGTTAACATACATAAATCATATAGAACAGTAACAGACATATAGAAAACTTGATGTGTGTTAGCTACAGTAATAATTATTTTTCTATATCACAGTCAGCTTTGCACATAGCAAGTGCTCAACAAATGTTAGTTGAATGAATCAGTCAGTCAATGAGTGAATGAACAAATCTGGTAGAGTGATAAGACAGGCAAACAAATTACTACGAGATAGATAAGAAGTACCTCAAAGATACAAAATGTAGTAAAAGGCTCAGTGGTGGGAGCTGCTGGGTTGTAAGATGACTAAAACACAGGCTCAAACCTCTAGACTGTACCGTGTAGTGGAAAAACATATGCATAAATAAGCCATTATAAAACAATGTGTTAAATGTTCTAGAAATTCACAGAATGTTCCCTCTAGGTTCTGGCTCTAATTGAGCCAAGGCTTTTCCTGGGATACCAAAATCCCCGTATCTCCATAAGTAGTACACTCAACCTCCTGCAAACCACAGACTAAAGAGTTGAGAGGTGGGAACCAGTGCCCTCATTGTTTCCTCACCATCTTGAGAAAACCACTGTTCCTCTGAAGCCAGCTCTACTTTCTGCCATCACTCCTCCTCTCTGTCACTCTGTATTCATTGAGGTCTTTGTCATCTTGCTCAGTGCTGTTATTCTCCTGGTTGACTTCAATCACATGTACTGTCCACCCTGTAGTTACTCAATGTACTCAATTCAACCGCTACTGTATTCTGTCAACCCCACTCTCAGGAACGGGAACTTACCATTCAGAACTGTTCTACCTCTGAAATATTCAGTTCAAATATCCTACTTTCTGCCTGCAACCTCCTCACCTCTCAGCTCTCTCAAGGCATTACTGCATCGACGCCTATAATAGGAATCATGACCTCCAGTCCTCGATAACTATGTTCTCCCTAATTTTGGACTCCCTCAGTCTCACTTCCTTCCTGATCGAGCCTAAACAATTTCATTAGGGCAACTATTCCTTTTCTTGGTGAGCAAAGAAAAACCATGATCATGCTTCTACTTTCTTCACTTCTTACTCTAGGGTTGCTAGGAAGTGCTTGTTGCTGTGCTAAGGAATTTGTATTTAATCCTATAGGGAATGGAACACCACCGAAGAATTAAGGGTATTTCACTCCATTTAAAAACTTTAAAACTTGAGCAGAAGAGGAAGGAATGTGAGAATCTTAATAGAAAGCAGTGACTCAAGATGCCAGTGACAACAGAGGCTGGATGAAAGGGTTAGAAATAACTCACCTGACAATCTGCTCTCTTTGCCTCTGTTACCACCACCACCCAGCTGCCTGGTCCAAGAGTGAGAAGCAAAGTCCAAGAGCCTAGTGAGGAAGGAGTTCCTTTGGCACTAAGCCACGTGTAGATGCCAGTTGTCTCCTAGCACCTGTATGAGGGGTATTAGGACTATTTGTCTCTAGTTCAACAAAGGGCTGCCTGTGGACATGGGTGGATTATTGACTCAGTGGTGAATATGGTTATAGCTCTAGAAGTTCCAAAAACAGAATGCTAGAATTGGAATTGCATCAATCGTGTCAGGCTACTAGATGCATACATTGTTTCCTCACTTTGTCACTTGGGGTCGAAGACTATTTCTTATTAATATTTGCATTTCCCTCAGTTCTTAGCCCTTGTGCCTTGCAGAGAGGAGGTGGTTAGGGTGTGCTACATTGGACCATATGCTACTCAAACCTAGCAGGATATGTGCCCTCTTACTTAGGCTCCCTGACTTAACACCCATTATTATCCCCATCTTATAGATGAGTGTTCACACAGAATGATTAAGCAGCTTGCTCAAGGTCAAATAACGAGTCAGTTACAAATCGGACACAAGAACCCAGACCTCTGGCCCTTAACCTCTGTCTCTAGTATACCACTTGTTTATCATTGGGGTGCCTTGAATTGGGATGCAAAGGATTATCAAAGGATCATCATGAAGCTACTAAGCAAGCTTTCCCATTAAGCATCTTAAGTGACTGGAAGTCTTCTACTGCATAGAACTAACCTTTTACTATGATGAACGTCAAGACTGAACCACTGTGTAAAACGCAGAATTAGACACTGGACATTGCCTTTAACGGGGGCTCCTTGCTAGTCCACATGCAGCCCTTCTTTAAGGAAAAGATTTAAACTTCTTCGCCATTAACAAAACAATTTATACAGCTCATTTTTTTGCTATGATGTAGTCAGGCAGGCTAATCTATAGCACAATATTTATATACGATTAACTAAGTCTCAGCTGAGTAGATGAGTAGTCACGCCCACCTACTTTTGGTGGTTAATTATACTTGCTTTAGAAGAGGCTGTTCTTAGCTTGTGTTTTTCCAACAGCTCTGGTGCAGTAATGACTTCTGATGTACAGTACGTTGAATATAAAGTCTTTCCCTTTCTTGTTCAACATATAATTGCTGCATTTGTGCGTGCTGTGTAAGTTGAAAGTAACAATAAAAAGTTAATGAAGAAATAAGTACTGGTTGTAATGAATTAGTAATATTGTTAGATTTGTATCTGGAGTCTATTTTTATTGTTGTTAGTGGAATACAATCAATGGGAATACATAATCAAACTTCACATGCTTTTATATCTTAAAGATATCTCAGGTCCTTTTCAGAGATATCTCATCTTCAAAAGCCTACTCTAAATTCAATTATTCAGCATAATCATTTTAAATTACTGTCAATATGCACTCCTCATTTTGCAGGTTCTTGCACAAAAAGATGTATTTCTTAAGTAAGTTTTCATTGCTTTGTAAGTATACACTATAACTTTCTTTTAATTCTCAAGTTAATTTTAATTATACAAAACAATATGAATAGATTCTCTTTATTAAAAAATTGAAATGTTACAAATAAAGTCCCTTTTGACAATTGCCCTATACCTGTTCCCAAACCTTCTCCCTTCCCCACTTCTTCCAACCACTGCTATTATCAGTTAGGTGAGGTTTCTTCTACTCTTTTCTAATTAATTTACATATATCATCATAAAAAAATAAGTTTCTTTTAATGTTATACATTTCTTTTATTTATTTATTTATTTTTAAAGATTTTTTTTTTAATTGGGGAAGAGGAACAGGACTTTATTGGGGAACAGTGTGTACTTCCAGGACTTTTTTCCAAGTCAAGTTGTTGTCCTTTCAGTCTTTGTTGTGGAGGGCACAGCTCAGCTAGAGGTCCAGTTGCCGTTTTCTAGTTGCAGGGGGTACAGCCCACCATCCCTTGCGGGAGTCGAACTGGCAATCTTATAGTTGAGAGGACGCACTCCAACCAACTGAGCCATCCGGGAGCTCAGCGGCAGCTCAGCTCAAGGTACCATGTTCAATCTTAGTTGCAGGGGGCGGAGCCCACCATCCCTTACGGGACTCGAGGGATTGAACTGGCAACCTTGTGGTTGAGAGCCCACTGGCCCATGTGGGAATCGAACCGGCAGCCTTCAGAGTTAGGAGCATGGAGCTCTAACCGCCTGAGCCACGGGGCCGGCCCTCTTTTTTTTTTTAAGTGTGTTTTCCCAGGACCCATCAGCTCCAAGTCAAGTAGCTGTTTTACTCAAATTGTGGAGGGCACAGCTCACAGTGGCCCATGTGGGGATTGAACCAGCAACCTTGGTATTATGAGCACCGCGCTCTAACCAACTGAGCTAACCGGCTGCCCCTAATGCTATATATTTCAATATTAACTATTTCACGTTAATATAGTTGAGCCCTAAGTAAATAATATGATCAACATGTTCCTACTTAAGACTCATTTCTTGAGTTGGTGAATCCCCAAGGGAAATGTAGTTTTTAAATTTTGCTTGGCATTTTAAATGCTAGACAAATTCTAATGTGTGGTGTGAAGGTGAGGATTGATAGTCGCAGTCTATTGTTACTATGAGAAATCATCAGAAGCTAATTAGTACATTACAATGGTAAATTATGAACTACAATATCTGTAGCTGAGAACAAGACCAATTCCCTAAATTTAAAGATTTATTAACAAAAACAAACCCAAACTTGCTTCTTTCACAGCTTTTTATATTCTCTACTTCCCTTCTTAAATTAAGATTTCATATAGGACTCCAAATAGTTTACCACCATTTTTCTATGACAGCACACCAAGCCTAACCAATTTTCACTTAGAGGAGAAAGTAATGCCAAGATCAGTAATTTTATTAAGATGTTTTCTAGATTTAACTTATAATTATGTTTATAATGCTTTTTTATGATAGTTCTTGAAGCCCAACAATTACCTTAACATGTACGTCATTAATTTAACCTTAACCAATTGAATAACCTGAGTTGAAAAAGAATTAGCAGTTACCAAGAAATTGTATCTATTTTAACATGAATGGTAAACCTAAGAGAGCTAATCTAAAGCTATCATTTTGATTCACTCTTGCTTTCTTTATTTAAAAAAAAAACCCCTATAATTTACACATATTTGTAGAATATTTGATTTTTTTCATAGAGGGCAAAAGATTAAAAGTTCAGGTCACCTCAGGGATTCTAAAGCCCTCATTCTAATAACAGGGCTAACTCCCTTCATTCAGCAAGCTTTTACCAGTTTTTAAGAAATGTAAATTAGTAAAACATGTATACAGTTAAAAATAATTCAGACCATTGAAGAGGACATAAAATGAACAGTTAAAGTCTCTTATCCCATTTCCCCTACCAGAGGTGACCCCTATAAACAGCTCTTTGTATCTCCTTTGAAGCATTTTTCATGCATATAAAAATCTACTGCCCACTCACTTAAGCCCTATGAGCGCAAACTGTAATGTTTTTGTATACTTGCTTTTTTTCACATGATTCTTTGAGATCTTTCCAGATCAGCATATACAGATCTCCTTAATTCTTTTAAACAAACATTTGCTATTTCCTTGCATCAATAACATGTGCCTGATTGGTGGACACTTTGGTTATTTCTTTTTTTGTTGATTGTTGTTTTTCTTGCAAACTATGCTACAAAGAGCATTCTTATACATACATCTTTTAGCACTTATGTTAATACATCAGCATGCAATTTTGCGAAGTCGAAAGGTAGCTGGAGTAAAATAAAATTTATAGCTATTACCAAATTGCTCTTAAGCAACGGTATCAATTAACGTCCCTACTAGCAAAGAATTCAAATGTCTACTTCCTCACACTCACAAACACTGGGAATCAAACTTTTTCATCTTTGCCAATTTGATGGGGAAAAGTGTGATTTGGTTTGAATTTGCCCCTTATGATGTAGCCCAGCCTTTTTTCCCTTTTGTTTACTAACCATCTATGTTGGTTCTTCACTCAACAGCTTGTTCATATCTTTAGTTTGTGTTTGTGTCATATTATCTTCTTCTTGATTTATAAGATCCTCAACTGATTTGTTTATTAAAACTTGGCCCTTTGTCATGCATGTTGCAAATATTTTTGTAATTCTGGCAATTATCTTTTGACTTTATGGAAATTTTATTCCACTGAAGAACTATCTTTTTATGCAGTCAAATGCGTTAATCATTTTGTTTATAGGTTCAGTGTTTTGGAAACTTTTAGGAAGGCCTTTCTTGCTTCAAGATTAAATAATGATAATAATAATAATTAATAATAACAATCATAATAATAATTTAGCCATGATTAAGTAGCCTTTGGCTGCCATCTATGTGCTAGGAACATGCTCAATGTGGGGTAATACTGAGAAAACAGATCATCTGAACTATGTTTAATAGAACGTAGAGTACACTGTCTTCTCTTATCAGCATTACAAATAAATGTGGAAAATGATCAGTCCATAGTTTTATTCTTATTCATCAGCTCACCTGCCACCCACTGTCCCTGCACTGGTCCCCCAGCAGCAGCTCATTCTCCTCCCTCTGAAAATGGAGTCAAGGGCAACACAAACTCAGAAGAGTCTAAAACCTATCAGTAAAATTTCAAGCCATATAAATACCAAAATGGAAGCTGTAGATAATAGAGGTAAGTAAATAAAATGTAGTAAAAGAAGGAATTGGTCAAAATATGAACAACAACAAGAAAAAAACCTTTGGGATTTAAAACAATTTACTATATTCTGCAATATTTTTGTTTTGTTTTGTTTTGTGACATTCCACTAGTACTCTTCTTTTCCTTCTTTAAATGTCACATTACTTAGTACACTTTACATACTAAGTTAAAAAATTACGACTGTTCTATGAAGAGTGCTTTAGAGTCTGATTACAGCTCACATCTTGAATTAGAGGTTGCAAAAGACATAAGAAGTACAGTTAGTCAGTGTAAGACATAGTCCACGTTAAACTACTCTAAAAGGTACAGACTGTAAAATTTGTGATTCAAACATTTATTTTGGTCGAGAACACTTATGTTAACAGAAGATTCAGTCATTCAAAGATTTAAATGAATACTATGTCCAAGGTACTGGCGAGATATAAAGATGTATAAAGCTGAGAAATGTAGTCAAGCTGGATACTCAGGAAGAAGAGAAAACGTGTTTGGCAAATTTGTTTGAATCTCTTCTACCAGAGAGTTAACATGAGGTGTTGGGACATTTCAGGTAATGAAGGTAGAATGAAATGTGATCTGTTTGTAACTGCTAGTTAAATGAGAAATAACTGAGTCAATTCTTGCTAAAACAACTGAGAAAGATGAGTCATTAGTCAAAAAATTCACTTAAATTTCTTTAAACTTAAAAATGCTACATTATTCATTAGAGAAGACTATACTTTGAAATATTGTTATATACTTGTATATTGTAATGATCTGTTACACAAAATACAAGTATCCTGTTATTAATACAACAGGCAGTTAAAAGCTTATTTTCTCAACTGGCTAGGGATACTTTTATTAAACTTAGTAAATTTTTTTGACCAATTATCTTTTTAACCAATTTTTTAAAGTCAGGATTGGTGGAATAATCCTAAAGCCCATAGCCTTTTTTTGGCAAAAGACTATGGTAGATGTTTACAGTGCATTTTTATAAATGTGGCTCCCTTACCTGTTTTTCAAAAAGCAGTTATTACATTTTAGCCTAAATTCTGCCTCTCTTGGTCCTACGATAAGTTCACCAGATACATCCACAGTTATATCCATCAGTTATATTCTTAGGCCAAACAAAAGAGGTCACATAACTCACTTGTGGTCCCTTAGGTAATTTACTCAGGTCCCATTATCTGACATCAAAGTCAAGTTTATGAGAGAAAAACACCAACAGTGTAAATCCCAGTAGTCTGGAGGTGCATTTAAAAAGCTCCCAAGTCAGTACTTTCTTCAAATGTTAAATAATTCACTGTGGCATTACAGATACAACCCTCCAGCAAAAGTTACACTTGAACAATTAAGGAAGCAGGAGCCAAACAAATGACTTCAGGGACAGAGAAACAAATGAACGGTTTCTCGTAGTAGTGTGCCAAATTATGTTTTCACATTAACAAAAGTGTAAAACACCCAAGCATCACCAGTGACGTATTGGATCAAGTTTGATTACAGAAAATAGCCTGGAACCAGGATTAGTCCCTAAATGTAATGACGGATTTTATACACTTGGCTATTTATATTATTTGGAAAATTTTTATATTCATAATGTACCACCTACCCTTTTGCAAAGTTCTTACACAATTGTTCATGTTACAACAACCATCTACCAAATGCATTATGTTCTTGTGAAGGATATGAAGGCAATGCAGCTGTTTCTTAGAGGCTAGAGGAGAAATTTGAAACATGAGGTCACACCACAGGGCACTGTGTGCACATAGGTCAGAGCACCTGCATAGCAGCAAGGGTACACACTTTACAGCAAAACCAGGATTTAAATCCCAACTCTATCATTTTCTACCGAGAGGGTTTTAGACAAGTCTTAATCTTAATATTAGTTTAGTTTTCTGTAAAATGGGGATGATTCACTTATGCAACATTTACCGAACACCTATTATGTGTCAAATAGTACTTTCCATGGGTTATTGTAGGATTAGAGATTAAAAACATAGCTGGTATTTCTTAGAGGTATGTACGTGTATGGTTACTGAACTGCAAGAGCAGATGACCCAATAAAACAGGGTCAAAATCAGCAGACTGAAAACCAAGGGAGTTCCTAACAGGAAACAGAGATACATGGGATACAGCGTGATGTGAGGTCTGTTTGCTTTCCAGGGAGTAACAGGCTATTGGTATTCATTATAGATCCTTGTGTGTTTTCTCTAATTATTGCAACTAAACTCATTCAAGAGCTTTCTACAAAATTTACAAGGGAAAGTTTTGAGCTCTAATTCAAACAAGTTGGGGGAAAGGTGAAGATGTATTAAAGGTTGGCCAAGTTGCTGTCAATTCAGAAGTTTTGCAAAGACATACTTACAAGAAGACTTTTTTTTGGTATATGAGTTTAATGGATTGTCTAATCTACAACCGAAATAAATTCTTTGAATCAGACTAGAAAATCAGAAGGGAATCAAGAAAAAAAACCCAACAACAACACATGAGATTTGGAAGGAAGAGAACTATAATTAGAGCCTCAATTTTTCTCAATTGCCAGTCAGGTCACTTTGAAAAAGTCTCAAGATTTTTGAATCTCTGTTTTCTCAAGAGTAGAATAAATATCTTAACTCTTACCTACAGAATTATTGTAAGGCTCAATGGGATAACTGGCATAAAAATGATCAGTAACCTACAAAGCACTAAACAACTAATTTCAGAGTGAGTAGGAACTGAAAACGATCCCAAGATACCTCTTCTAGTGAAGATACTTGTATGGATAAATGGTAAAAGGTCTGCAAAAATTATCCTGGCTGGAGGATGGGTCACTTGTAGCCACAACAGTAATACTTTTGCTTGCTTATTAATGAGGGAGGACCACTGGACTTCATAGCTGGTACGCAACAGCCATCTCTAAATATTACAGAAGACAAAAAACATTTATGGATAAGACCACTAGAAATAAAAAAGAAATCCAAGATGTGGATTGATTTTTAAAGTATTTCAATAAGATATATTAGTTGTAAGTCAAAGTTTCTAGAAATGCTTCTTGTGAGGAAAGTTTCCTTGTCACTCATGTTTTTAGGGTAGTTTTAATTTCACAGCCCAAAGTCCACCTGCAGACTGTTACTTCCATAGAGGCTTTTAACACAGTGCCAAGCACATTACTAAGATTAAATTAAGGTATTGCTGATATTGTTACTAAAAATATGCAGTGATTTTTTTAAAAAACAAAAATGAAAATTTGAAGTTTGTTTTATATGCAACAAAAATGACTAACATACAATCATAAATTTATTTTTTTAGTCTAAATGTGGGAGGGGTAAAATTTATTTCAGTAACTTCAGTAAAAACCTCCTCATCATAAAAATAAGCAAAATAAAATATATGATATAGCATTGCAGTAGACTATTTCTGCTAAAATGGTAGTTGCATCATTACTTTACAACTAGCTATCATTTTGAGTAGGTTTAAAAATAAAAAATCCTGGACTAAGTGACACAGAGGTCTCTACAGAGCTACAATGATACCATGACGAAGGAGGAAGGGTAGTGATGAATAGAAAAACTTAAATGCCCAGGGGAGAAAGGCAAGTATTCGACAGGAATGCATGGGTAAATTTACCAGAGTTATGCCTGGAGCAGCCAAGACTATCAGATTTGTTAAGAACAATAAAATTCCATATTTTTAAACCTTACAAAATATTTTAATCTATCTTTGAACAGAAAATGATGAAGAACTGAAAAGTGATTTCTACTCCCATTGTTCAGTAAAAGAAAACACAATTTAGAGAGCAATGTCAAAAGGGTAATTTCTTACCACGAATAGATCCCACTGACCATGTCATAGTTCTGACAGGAAGCATTCACGCTGCTGGGCCCAGCAGCTTTAGAAATAAGTAGCACCACCAAGCCCCTCAGCTGGAGGTTGTTCCGGCTGTCCTGTACAAGCCCCCTGCCAACAAGAAAGAAGAAGATCAATGTACCCTCAGAAGATCAGTCAGATCAAGTTAGCAAATTGTTGCAAATACCCCCATACTTCCAAAATCAGACAATGGAACTTGGAAAGAAAGAGGATTGGGGGAAGAAAGAGGTAATAGGAGTGAGCAATGAGTTCAGCAAACAACTAGAGAAACCCAGGCCTCAAACTGTTAGGCTTGATGATCTGGCTTCCTCCCCATTCTGGGTTTTCCCACTGTCTATACCCGGCCTCGAAATATTAACTATTGGGTCGGATAACAAGAGGAACCTATAGTTTTAAACTGCCCGTGGTAATTGACAGCCACTGAAACACAAACTGTATGGCTCGGATGAAGAGCTATTATTTGGTGATGGTGGTAAGGGGTGTGATAAAAAGTGATTTCTGTCTTCTCAGGTAGAGAAGAAACTCAGAATGAAAGGATTACACTTAATGCAAATGACTTAAAAATTCATGTGAAAAGTAAAATGGAAATGAATGCCATGAGCAAGGATCTTGCCATTTCCTATTATTTATACAAAGCATTATCATTCTGGACAACAATAAGGCTTTACTTAGAATGTCATATTTTTTTGCTATTAAAGATTGAACTTTTGTAATTTCTACTATAACTAAGGCCTGGAATACTTTCCAGGAATACATTGGTGTTTTGTTTTTTTCCTTAAGTACTACAAATGTCTGTCCTACAAAAACTAAATGGCATCATTTAAAAAAAGAAAGAAAACAACTGACAATATATTACAATAAATATTTAGAACACTGTTCACAAGCACTAATCAAATAGATATTATAGTATACATAATATACAAATATAATTCTTGAATGTGGTGAAAAACATTAAAAATTTGTATTATAATACTGCATTGAATTAATAAGGCTCCCTTGGTGAATTTTGAACAAAGAATCAGTTGAAATTAATTAAGTAAATTATGCCAAAATTCATGAGTTGGTCCATTTCTTAAGAAAAATCTTTACTCCTCATGCCTCCAAACAGAAATCGTACCCTTTCATTAGTTTCAAAGCAGATATCTTCAGGCTCTCTGCAAAGTAAAAGTTAAATCTCAATCTAGTAAGTGATCTGCAGCAAGTTAGAGGGCTTAATGAGTTTGAAAAAGAAGCTCTAATTCCCTAGGAAAGGAAGTTAAATTACGGTAATTCAGCTATACCACGGCAGGAAAAAATAATCATCAGAAATGTCCAAAGTTTTTTATTATCACGTGACAATCTACTTAAATCCTATAGACCTGAACCACAGGGAGGCTGGGAAGCATCCAATTTTAGAAGAAGAAAATGTGAAATGGGAGCTCTTTCTAATGTTTTTTGCTTTAAACTACAAATTTTAACTCATGCTACTAGATCCTTATTTATGTATTACCTAAGGTGAATCTTAATTCTTCTATTCTTGTATAATAATATTAAAGAGGTCTGAATAGGCTCTTAATTCTAGAAAGGGAAAAGAGGAAGGTGTGTGTGTGTGTGTGTTTTGGGGGGTGAGCCTGGTTAGGGATGAAGGCTACGACGACACCGTAAGACATCTAAGAGGCTAACCTTGGACAATTCTGACCAAGTCAGGCTGTTGAAATAGCCCTGTCAACACCTTCCTCTAACTTCTCAGCTATGAAACCTCTCACAGGTGACACACACAAACTAACAACCACAGCAGCAGCCGCAGCAGCAAACACTTATGTAGTACTGTATATATGCCAGGAACTGTTCTAAGCATTTTACTATATATTAACTAAATTAATTCAAAACAACTCTAAGAGGGAGGTACCACAATTATCCTGATTTTACAGATGGAGAGAATGAGGCACACAGAGATCAAGCAACTTGCCCAAGGTACCAGAGCTGGTAGGCGTTGGAGCCTTGATGGAGCCTTGATAGAGCCAGGATTTGAACCCAGGCCAACTCACTCTAGAGTCTACATACACTGTTAACTGTTATGCTGTAGTGACTCTCCATCGGCTTCATCTCATGCACAAAACTTTTGCTAAGTCAAACTAGAACAGTGCTGCTTTAGAACCAGGTTTGAAAAACCTGCCATTCACTAGTTGTGTGAATCAGACGGTCACCTTTTCTATAAAATGAGATTAATAATGTCTATTTTCCATAGTCGCTGTATGAAAGAGACAGCGTGAAGTATATAACAGTGTGGAAGTGAGCAGAAAATAATTACATTCTCCTCCCTTATTACTTTTTTGCCATCTATTTTTTTCTCAACTCCTATTTTCCCTTTCGTCTACTCTGTTTCTCCCTCTCTCAGTCTTCCACAGTGCACCAGCATATATGATCTCCTATAGCCATTTCCTTTTCTACCTCCCCAAATAACAAATGTTAAGGAATTCTTTGCACTACTCCCTGACACCAAACACCATATATCATTAAAACACTTGCCACTTTCAGGATGCATTACTGCGACGATCAGGGAAAGAAACTGTAGTGGACTGGTTAACAGAAATCACTAGAGCAGTCAGAAAAGCACACCTTCTATCCATTAATTTTCATGTAAGACAGTAGTTAACAACATGGTGAATAAATTAACAGCTTGAGTAAATTATATAATTGTTTCTAAAACACCACTCCTCTAAATTCACTTCATTAACACCCTTAAAAAATAGTACTTAGATAAACCGATAATGTCCACGGCTCACAAATTAGCTCACAACCAAGAGAGAACGATAAACGTTGCTCCTGAGCATAAAAAGAAACCCCAGGGTTCTAAATGTACAGCGATAATGTTTTCTGTACTCCAGGTCACACCTTCCCTGGAACACTGACTGATTCTCAGCGCAGTGCCTCTCTATGGAGGGACATCAAGAAGCTGGAGCAATGTCCAGGAGATGGTGAGATCCTATCCTGCCACACGCTTGTCTGGAACCAACCAACAAACAATGGATGCTGGCTTGGAGAACGGTAAAGTGGGCGTTCTCCCATTTGTTCAGTCAGAAATATAGTGCATGCTTACTACATGTCAGGCATCGTGCTCAACAGGGGATGGCATGATGGTGAACCCTGGTGAGCGGGGTCTCCTTTATGAGGACAACATAGCCTGGATTAACGATCATAATAAAATGTGGCATGAGCTACTTTGGGGGATGAACAAGAGCTGTGAGAGGACAGAGAAGGGGCAACTAAAATAAGTGGGGGTGAGAAGAAGTGAAAGAGACTTCCCTGAGACCCAAAGGCTGAGGAAGAAGTAACCAGGGGACCTGAAGTGGGGAGGGGAAAAGGGGAGGGAAGCGTTCTAAAGAAGAAACAATATATGTGTGAAGGTTTGGAAGAAAGACGGGAGGACACAGCTATTTCCAAAAGCAATACAGCAGGAGCACAGTGTGTGAAGGGAAGAGTTGGGCGAGCTAAAGCTAAAGGGTACATGATGGTTGTCTATTAACTTGAAAGGGCTTCACATGGAGGTTGATACACCTAGTATTACTTTAGAGCCTGACACTAATGGACAGAAAACATAGCAGGCCAATTTTGGAGCTACATGAAGAAAACAGGGCAGCCTCTGTTGATGCTGAGTCCCTCATTCACAGAGGTGTTCAAGAAGCTTCTGAGCCTCTGACAGCACATTAGAGAGGAGCCTGGACACTCGGACATCTGAGGGTTTTTTTTTTTATCACTCTATGATTCTCTATGACCTCACCTGACTACATGTAGTTATCTAATATTCTACACTGTGTGTAACAGGTATAAAAATTGGAATGCTCCTTTATTGTCATCAAAATGTCATGAGTAAAAGCAATATTTAGTATCTTGTCGTCTTTATCACAAAAGTGCCACAGAATAGTGTTCTTTTTAACGAATACAAACAAAAATGCATCATTCACTCTCTCAACTAATGCAGATGGAACACCTTCCGTGCGTCAGGTACTGTGCTGGGTACAAATGCGATGGGGAGCAAAACCAGGCACAGAGCTTGTGGTGCTCACAACCAAGTGGAAGAGCCTGGTAAAAATGAAAGAATCACAGAGGTTTCCTTGGGAAGTGATGACTGAGTTGATATCCAAAGGGAGAACAGATACAGAAGAGGGATGTGAGGAGAGAACAGGTAAGGGCGTGTATCCCCAGCACAAGAACGAGCATATACAAGCCTAAGAGCACTGTACGAAAGGAGACTAGAAGCAGACAGGGTACAGACCACAGAGGTCAAACAGGCCTTGATAAGAGGTTAACTCTTTACCCAAGGAGCAATGTGAAGCCACTGTACTATTTTAATAAGCAGCTGGTGACATAATCAGATATTTTGAAAAACAAACCAAAAAACCAAAAAATCCTGTATTGTCCATGGAAAAACGACTTGGATAGAGCGGGAGGAGGAAAACAAAGTGGGTATGAGGAGACCAGTGAGGAGACATTTGCGGTAGTCAATGAAATATATGGGGTAGCGTGGTGGACAAAGTAGAGATGGACCAAATCTAAAATAGTATTTCAATTCAATTTGAATAGATGTTGGATACTATGGAGTCCTGGAAAATTAGCTCAAAATGGATACATCACTAGTTTTAAGTAATATCATCCTGAAAAGTCTGTAAGTTGAATTTTGGGGGGAAAACACTTGGTTCCTCCAAAATTCTCCTTTAGATCTAAAATAGATGAACAGTAAACACTAAACTTTGTGCAACCTAGTTTTTTATACCCATCTCACATTACGGTTTCTATGGCAAACTGTAGTCCTCACTGCAATATCATATCCTTCCACAACTACCATGTTTCCCTGAAAATAAGACCTAGCCAGACCATCAGCCCTATTGTGTCTTTTGGAGCAAGCATTAATATGAGACCTGGTAGTTATTATATTATATATATTATATTATATTATATTATATTATATTATATTATATTATATTATATTATATAGACCGGTATTATATTATATTATATTATATTAGATCCGGTATTATATTATATTATACTGGGTCTTATAGTAAAATAAGACCGGGTCTTATATTAAATTTTGCTCCAAAAGATGCATTAGAGCTGATGGTCCGGCTAGGTCTTATTTTTTGGGAAACATAGTATTAGCTAATTTATTTTCCTTAACCCAATCCAGAAGTATTTCAAATCCTCAAACCACAGCTATGGTACATTTCCACATATCCTCTCCCATTCTATTTCTTCAACATATATGTATTAAGCATGAGCGATATACAAACAAATAAGATGTAATAAAAGAGCTGTAACAGTAGGTTTAAAAAATGGTTAAATTGAATAATATGAGGAACTAGAGTTAACAAAACATTATCAGTACACAGAGGAAGAAAAAAATTGTTTCTTGTTAGAGGTGCCCCTCACAGGAGAGGTAGCTTTCAGACCGACCCTTAAAAGATGGTCAAATTTCCCTGAGCAGAGAGCGGGGGTGGGAGTGAGATGGGGTTAGAAGGATGGAAAGAAGAGCACCTTAGGAGAAAGAAATAGTTGTTCAGTGATGAGAAAGTGGAAGAACAGGGAGAAGGTTCAGGAGCGGTGGGGCTACCCATTTGGGCAATGTGTGAAGGTGAACAAGCCCAGAAAAACAGAATGAAAAGCCTCAAAAGTCAGGTATGGAGTTGAGACTTTACCTTCCAGGCAATCTGCAGGCAAGGACGATTTGTCAGCAAAGGAGTAAAGTGATTAGAGCTAAAGACTGAAACAGGTACTCAGGGCTTAATACTGTTACTCTGACAGTGGTGTGTTGGGTGCCGTGAGGAGAGGGAAGATTAGTTAGGAGTAGCTTCTTCCAATAGTCCAGGTGGGAGATAACGAGGGCCTACATTAGAGTAGTGGCAGCAGGGATGGAAAAGAAAAGCTGAAGGATGGCAAAAGCATGAAGGGGGAACAGGATCGTCTGGCCACCTGACTACATGAGGGAGACACTGGAAAGGGATCAGAAAGCAAAGGAAAGGGCTGAATTTAACATTCGAACGTTTCCTGGAGGTGACGATGCTAGCATTAGCAGGGATTGTAAAGAAGAAGGCAAACGAATGGAGAATCAATGAGTTCAGTTTTGGACATGTTAACTCTGAATGCAAGAAGGATTCCAGATGGAGATGCCCAGCAGGCAGCTGGAAAGGCTGTGGGTATAGATTTGGGAAGCATCTTATAGAGGTGGTGGCTGAAGCAGTAGGAATTGATGGATGAGCTTTTGAGGAAAGATAAGAGAGAAAAGAAGGGAAGGGAAGAGAAAAGGAACCCTGGAGAATCCCTGTCCTTAGGGGAAGGATGAGTAACCAATAGGAAGGAACACAGTATGTCCACAGCAAATAAAAGGGGTCTCCGCAGACATCCAGAAAGAAAAGTGAACACACATGCACAATAGAGGCAAAGAACTGTAACAGGGCAGTGTACAGAAACCAGTGTCAGTAGTTGCCCCTTCCATGGGCTCTTATGGTCCTTATTATAAACCTCTAGTTTGGCACTGAAAACGCTGATAATAAAAGTGAAAACAACAACAATACAGACAACAACTACAACCTACTCTAATGCCAGGCATGTGCTGTTTTACATGCATATGCTCTAATTCTCACAAAACCCATGCAAGGTAACTGGTAAATCTCTTTACAGATGAGGAAAATGAGTGAGAAGGCTTAGAAAAGTTAAATCATTACTCGTCACACGAGTAAATGGAAGTGCCAAGATTTAGACATAATTTGGGCTCCAACACACAGGCTCACTATGCTGTTGGCTTTGCTATTGAATGATCTGCTCATAGGGCCTCACTCCCAAGGCTGTGAGAACCTTAAGGACACTCAGGCTTAGTCATCTTTGGACACCCTGCGCCCAGCAGAGGAACTATCGTAGAATAGGTCTCCAAAAGCAAAAAGACAGAAATGAGAGGTGAGAGAACACATAGCTTCAAGGGGTAGACCAGCAGACTCTCTGTCTGATGCATCCCACCCAAACACACTATTCCCAGCTTTCCTCACCTCTCCTGTTACCGATTTGCTACATTCAACCCTCCAGCTCTGAAGTCCTGAGTCCTTTTTCCTAAATCAGAGTGGATTCTTTACAAGTGACAGCCACACAGGAGAAAATCCCCCAACATTCTAAAAAGCACACTGAGATTTATTTCAATGCTATATTGAAAAGTTACTGCATATAAGAATTATGCTAGATTAAAGGAGCTACTCCTTAAGTTTTAAATCAAGAAAACTCAGTAATTGGAGTATTTGTGTGTTTTGTTTCTTCACTTGGGAGAACTGACTCATTCACTGCTGCATCAGTGTCCGGGACAGAAGCTATCCTCACTTTGAGCAGAAAGTGGGGGTAGTTCCAGGTAAAGAGCTGAGGGAGGATGGCAGAAATGGGGCATGAGAGAAGACTTTTCAGATTTATACTCGAGTTCAGAATTCTAACTTATGCCAGTGACCCAAACCACAATCTTTTGGTAAATGTATAATCATATATTAAGGAAACAATTTACCGCTTTCAAGAGACCATCACTCTTGAGTCACCTCAAAGCACCTCAAGTAAAACTGAATGGAAAAGAATCAACACGGCCCAGATGCTCACGAGGGGAGGAACTCCCTCCAAAGCTAACACCTCTGGAGGTACAGAGTGTGTTTTACTCTTTCTTTTTACCCCACTTTTAAAGTATCCAATTCTAATAAGTCAATCCAGAAAATGTAAGCATAAAAGATGGGTGATAAATCTAACATACATGAGGTGGGTTGACCGATAAGATTCCTAATAAAGCTTGTGACTGTAATCCCTGGTTAAATTTTTAAAAAATTTATATACAGACAACTGAAACAAAAGATTTGACTACAATGTGCACAGTTTTTGCCCCAAATCATAGGAATATTCTGATCTTTTCTTTTTTTAATGCTGACTGCAACATGCTACATTGATTTTGTGACCCAGTAATGAGTAATGACCTGCAGTTTTTTGAAAAATGTTTTTAATCATGTGATAAATTAAGTATGTGATAAATTGAGTCAAAAGAACTGGAAGTATGATGTAAAATTAATTATACAGAAACAGAATTATCACTATTTCAAAATAGAAAATCTATTTATACACTAGAACAAATTTAGTGTTGCAACAGAGCATTAAATTTTTTAATGACATGGGGAAATACTTAAAATATTAAATGAAAGATGGGAGAATACAAAACTGTATATATAATATGACCTCTCAATTGTGTTTCAATATATGCATATATAGGCATATAAATAAGACCAAAGACAAAAACTGAAAATAAATATGGCAAAACATTAACATTTTAAATCTGGGTGTCATCATATAGGCATTCAATATACAAAGTGTCCTTATATTTTTCTGTGTGTTTAAAATATTTTGTTTAAAAAAAAAGAAAAGAAAGGAACAAGATAGGAAGAAAATACTCCCAAGTGATAACAAGTGCCAATCAGTGGATTTGTAGATTAAGGGTGATTCATTTTCTAAACTGTGTAAGAGCACAGATCTCTTTGTAAGTCTGGAGAAAAAATACTGTATTTTAAAAAATAACAATATTTTAAGAAGGCAGAAGACTTACTATATTATAGCTGTGTTTCTCACTTAAAGAAAAAATTTAACCCACATTTAGTGAACCCCAGAGTACTACGTCAGGTGCCTTTTGGGTTTTCATATTTTACCTGTAATTGTCTAAGATTTAGACAAAAGCCAACGTTTAAATAGTATCAAAGAAGTGATGTTACATATATCTATATAATTAGCAATTCAATGACAGTGATATTACTCAGTTGTAAAAGAAAAAAAATTAACACTCATGGAAATTGTTTTAAGGCCCTATCATTTGAGGGAGACTAAAAATAGTCTGCATGTCACAGATTTTTATATAAAATTAGCAGAAAAACTGGAGGTTAATTTCCATTGACAAAGTGACCCAAATTGTATTATTCCTGCCATATCTATCCTGAGACTAAACTGCCCCAGACTGGAGACAACTTTAGGGCCTGAAGTGGCCAGCCGTTAGAATCTGGGAGCTGTATCAGCTATTGACATGGCTCAAGGGCCACACGCACATCCCACCCGAATTAAATCCCCGAGGGACGACAGCAGGGCCAAGGAACTGCCTCGCCAAAGCCCTCCCAAAGCTGCACTTAGATTTGATTGGCATGTGGCAGAAGTCGGGCGCTGGGAAGAAGGAAGGGAAAGAGAAAGTAGGATGGGGGTGGGGCATACAGGTTGTTGAGCAGGGAAATCAAGCAGGAGCTTTTCAGAAATGGTTACTGAACACCAGTTGTTTAATGAAATATGATTGGAATAAAAAAGAAGTATAAAATAATGCCATGATTGATCAAGTTTGCAGCAAGATGTAGGCTGGTCACCTTAGAATTAAACATACCACCAGAAAAACAAAAACAAAACCACAAAGATTTCCCCACTCAAATGGTAACTTAAGATTTATTTTAAAATACTAATATAGTCAAACAGGACCACTTAAAAATATGTTGGTCACACGGAAAACTCTGTTAAAATGATCTCATAGAACAATTTTTACATACAGACCCCTTTTGTTCACATAAAGAAAAAAATCCATTTAGTGTTGAAGCAAAGGGGTAGAAAAATGGAGTGCTGGAACACAGGCATCATTACACGACACAGACACACGAGACTCACACCACCACTCAAGCAGGGGCACTGGCTAAGAGCTAAAGCACCGTGAATTACACCTCCCACTACCACAGTCCGTCTGTGCAGGAATAAATCAACCAAACAGGAATGAGTGCTCCCTTAATGCTCACTGCTTTTCCCAACTCGCGATTCCGATTTCAATAGACAGCCACTCAAATGTGAGAGAAATGCTCTCAGATTAATCTATAATTCCATCGTCTTACTGGGCTAGTATACAAGCATGGTCTTATCAAAAAGAATTTATTTAGTACTTTACATATCAGTCCTACTAGCTAATAAAGGTGGTTCAACTGTGCAAAATTTAGAGTATTTGCATGGGAACAAGTTGGAAAAGACAAAATGGTAGGAGGCCATTCCATTGGCTTTTACATAACATATTATTAAGAGGCTAAAGCCAAATGTAAAAGATACAATAGCAGATGGGAGAAGTCAGTAAAAATAAGCAAGTTGGGGAAAAAAATGACGAAACACTTTACTGAGAAACAGATAATAATCTCAAGGGCAGATTGGGGTGGGGGTGAACAAGTAGCAAAGTGAAATACATCATGGATTTTAGCAGGAGGAATGAGTTCTAAAAAAATGAATGGAAAAACAACCAAAATCTAAAAGTATATTATTACAACATGATATTTCAGAAATCAAGTGCAAAATTTTTAGGAAAATCTCATTTATTTCTCCGAAATCAACAATGAAATCAAGGCACAGGAGATCAAAGCACAGGAGAATTAGAAGTAACAGGTGGCAGGCACAAACTGCTTGTGTTCATCTTTCACAGAAAGAATTTCCACCACAGAAAAAAATCCCGTGATTGGCTGCCTAAATTAAAACCTATTAGCTCTCACAGTTGCAAATACTGCCACCCAAATAACATTAAGACCTTATAGGTATTTAAAATAGCCACCAACAAAGGTAGTAAAGGGAAGATTGCTATGATAGTGACATCTCTCAAATGATGTGTCAATGGAAAAACATGATTCGATTTTTTAGTTTCATTTGCATGGTATTAATAGGATGGCACCAACTGAACGAAGAGAGAGATGCTTGGAATACATTACACACAGGTTATTCTAGCCAATTTAATCCTCTGAGAACAATAATACTTGCTCTATGCTAGCAAGTCAAAGAGTCTGGGAAGAAATCCCTCATTTACCAATTGCCAGCAAGCTACCTGGAGGCAGACTGTCGCATGCACCCTCGTGTGTCCCCAAGCCTCACAGGTGCCCGTTCATCTAACCTGATCATCCTCCTGCGAGGCGGTGGTTTTCCTCATTTTATTGACGAGGCTCACAGGGACGGCTTGTTTTCTTCAGATCAAAGATTATCACTTACATACACATATTTGCATTCATTTATTGTGTCTATTATTTGTCTTCCGGGACTAGAATGTAAGCATGTTACATCATATTTACATCAGTTGCATCTCCAGGGCTTAGAATAGTGCCTGGCACACACACATACTCAATAAATACTTGCTGAATGAATAAGGTAAACTGCCCCACAGTATGTAGCCAATAAATGGGGTTCGACTCAGATGTCTGCCTCCAAAGTCCATAGTCACCTAGCCTAGAGAGATAACAATCACAGCAGCATTAAAACACAGAGAGGAAAACAGAATGATGGCTTAGAATTAGTGCTTACAGAGCACCTCACAGGCAAGAGGTGTGAAAACATTTTTAAAGTTCATTTCTCCCAAGCACCTCAACACTTCTGGTGCTCTGAGGGCTGGACAAGCAGTTGGGTGCAGCCTTTTCCTTACTCGCAAATTCAACAAGACCCTGGCAGCACAGAGCCAGAGGATTCTCGGTCCATTAAACACAGTGCCAGGGTAAGTCCTGAATAGCCCATTCACACAGAGGCTGAGCAAAGTCCGTGCTGCAGTGAAAGTCCTGTCCAGGTTAAAAACCACAACTGAAAAACAACAACAAAAACCTTCAGGCTGCAGGAGTAGCCAGGGTCTACCCGACAGCCAAGGAGTCTTCCAGTGAAATGAGGCTCTTCACACCCAGCTTGTGGCATATGGCCCCAGGCCCTTACGGTGGTTTGGGACAGGGGATCCTCTAAAATAGTCCACAAAATTGTAACTTTTAGGAGGAGAATACATTTTGCATCCTTCTTTACTGAAAACCTTGGGTCCTTTCCTTGAAATCTGGCAGAATGTGAATTTCTCCACAGACATAGTTGATTGAAGGGCCACTTAATTAAAAGAAACAATTTATATACATTCTATCTTTTTATTTCTAGGAACACACTACAATGAGACAAGAAATTTATGTTGGAGACTTTTTGTTCCCATCCTAATAGCTATATTTTCATTCTAATTCATGCTAAATTTATTTGTTTTTTAAAGGTAACAAAGAGTAAAGGACAGCACTGCAGCTCTAAAATGCTGGGAGATGCTGATGCTGTGGTCACCACTAGTCTCTGCTTCCTGAGGGTGACATTTCTCCCAGCCCGTTTTCCTTCCTGAAAAATTGGGGGGCATAGACTGAAAATGATAGCCTTCATTTCACTAGAAATAAGAAAAGTAATGAAATAAGTCAGAGATTCTCCCCTCCCCCCAAAAAAGGCAATGCAATTGACCGACATCTATTTGCCTATCCTTTTGACTGACATTTTTTGGGCAAGGCGCTGGTCAATGAGAGTGGGAGGGAAGGGAGCAAGCTTCCATTTTTACAGCATGTACCGTGAGCTATGCATTTTACATGTACTCAACAACTCTATGAAGTAGGTACTGCAGTTAGATCCATTTCACAGGTGAGAAAGCTGACGCTTAGCGATAACTTAGTTTCTTGTCCAAGGTCAAAAGTACGTACCTTGTTTTCTTATTTCGAAAATAAGACCAGGTTTTATATTAATTTTTGCTCCAAAAGATGCATTTAGGTCTTATGTTCAGGGGATGTCATCCTGAAATATCATGCTAGGGACTTATTTTTGGGGAAACACGGTAGGCAAGTCAGAATTCAAAACTGGGGCTGCTTGACTCCAAAGCTGCTTCCTTAATTACAGGTTTTTTCATTGAAGTTCTCTGGTTTCTGGGGACCAATAATGCTAAGACAGGGGCATGGCTCCAAGGTGAAAAGGTAGATGGAATTTAGGAGCAAAACAAACAAGCTAGGTTTTGTTTCTTGTTGGTACAAGGCTAAAGAGCCTTTAAACAATCACCAGAAAATCAAGCTAAAATAAAACAGCTACTGTTAGTTTTTAAACTCTGTAACTACCCAAATAAAAAAAAAATTAACGTCTACGTTTCTAATATTTCCATGTGCTGACCTGCAGCCCAATGTTTATTTCCTGTTTCTAAACTGAAATGTTTCCCTCAGTACAAAGGTCACTTTATCACAATAAAGAATAGTCCAAGATTTTAAACTGCTCATCAAGACACTACAGACCCAATCGCGGCCATTTTATCCTAGAAAAGTAAAAGTAATAAACCCAAATGACAAGTAATATCTACTGCATGCACTACTGTTAGCACTTTGTTTGTATTTACTCACTTAAACATCACACAAGATTGTAAGGTACCTTTTTTAAAAATTACTTTTTTACTAGTTTCAGGTGTACAAAACAACATTAGACATTTACACCCCTCATAAAGTGATAACCCCTCCAGTCTACTACCCCCCTGACCTCATATGTAGCTATTACAATTCCATTGACTCTATTCCCTGTGCTGTACTTTATATCCCATGACTATATACGTATATCTATATCTATATCTATATCTATATCTATATCTATATATATATTTAATTATAGTTGACATTCAATATTATTTTATATTAGTTTCAGGTGTACAGTGCAGTGGTTAGGCATTTATATAATCTACGAAGTGATCCCCCGATAAGGTACCATTTTTCAATCCTAATTTTACAGATAGAGAAACTGAGTCACAAAGAAGTAATAAGAAATATGGCCATAAGTAAGTGGTAAGGCCATGATTCTAACCCAGGCATTGGGACAAAAGAGCATATTATTCAAGAGCTAAAATGCACTCCATAATATGTAAGCACTGAGAATCCTCACTGTATACTTTGGTCCCCAATCTGATCTGAAAATGTGATACAGTCAGCAAGCTAATGCCTACATAAAAAATTATTTAAAAAATTATAGTTAAAATGTACAATTATTTAACTACATCTAAACGTTCTAGTATTCTCATTTTTTCCAAAAAAGCTATTATGCTCTATGTCTGCATTCTTCTAAATGTTCTTTAGCTAACTATAGTGAGATCCAGTAATTTCCTATCAAACAGCATTAACAGAGCCATGTATTGATATACATTTCTGAAACAATTTTTCAGATGATAGAAAAATATTTTTATATTTTTATGAAATTTGAGAGGAATGGACTAATAAGCTAAGACTTTTTGGTAAAGAAACTCATGAATCACAGAAATCTGATTACCTTTAACAATTCTGAGGCCTGCTATGTCCCATTTCACAATATCACAATTTTAAAAGGTTGCTAAGAAATGTATCTTGTATTAAGGCCAATCTTCATAAGAAAATGTAGCAAAACAATCATGTTTAAAAAAAAAAATCAGAAAGTTAACCATAACTATTAAGTGAGTATTAGTATTATGAGTTTGTCTTTAAAAGATTCTATAATCTTTGTAAAAATGGGCCACGATTGACCATCTTCCAATTTTTCAGTATCACAGAAAAGATTCACACAAACTTAACTATAATAAATATTCCTATACAAGTCAATAATAGGAAAAATAAAGAACCTTAGTTTGGCATTTATATTAGGTTGGTGCAAAAGTAACTGCAGTTTAAAAGGTTAAAAATAAAGGCAAAAACCACAATTACTTTTGCACCAACCTAATAGTTGAGTATGATAGTTGAAAAAAATAAGGATTTCCTTCCATTTTTAATATATGAAACTCAGAAGATTCTAAAATTCTATTAAAAATTCTTTTATGAATATGCAATTCTAGTGCCACTTACATTATCCCATTTGTTTCACTATTCTGCAAAACAGTTTTCAAAATCCTGGATAAAGAGGGCTATCATAATACATGGCTTCTGCTTAAGTTATCAGACCAGTAACGACAAAACTGGAGAATAGCTGGTATTAGAAATGACGGCATGTGAAAAGCAGGAGGTGGTTTACAAAATATTTCTACCAGAAAAAAATAAAACTGCTGCTTCATCCAGAGCAGTGGTTCACAACTGGGGGTGATTTTCGTCCCCCAGCCAACTTTGGCAATGTCTAGACATATTTTCGGTCGTCACAACGTGGGGCGATACTCTTGGCATTTAATGAGTAGAGACCAGCGTTGCTGCTGAGCACCCTACAACATACCTGAGAGGCCCCTGCAACAAAGAACTTTCAGCCTAACATGTCAGTAGTGCCAAGGTGGAGAAAGCCTAATTGAGAGAATGTACCGTGTACTTATAACACTTACCTCATCGTATAAACACCCAGCATGCAAAATGCTAAGCACGCTCCCTGGCACATACTATGTGCTCAATATGCATTAGTTATTACTAGTATCAGTAGTACTACTGTTATCTGTAGTCAATGATTTGGCTTCAGCGAAAGCTGGAACAGATGCAATCCTGTTTCACCTGCCCCAATGTAAAAATATTAGATTAACATTTAAGACAATGAAAGATTGTTTTTGAAGAATATAGCAAAAAGCTTCTTGAGTGTCTATGAGGTACCACGTTTGTCTAAACAAAACAAGTGGATATACACTACCATTTAGAATTAGGAAAAATTAGTTCTAGATTTTCATTTACAGTAAGAACAACAGTAAAATATGTATTTTACTTCTTTCTTCCCTAGGCAGGATTCCCAGGAATATCAACTGATTTTATTTACAGTTGTTATAACAAAGTATTTTTTAGTAGCCACACTTTTTGAAGTCAGAACCATTTTGTTTACAGCCAAGCACTTCCCTTCTGTAATTTTCCTCATATTAGCTAATATGACAGCAATAACTAAATGTGGTTAGTCATTGTAATTACATTATAACTGCCTTTCCTCCCCAGATACCCTGTTATTATATTTGTTACCTCTTCAGACTCCTTTTTATTGTTACACTAATAAAAAGTTTTTCTGAAGAAGCAAAGCCTTTACTTATAAAAAGATAGGTGGCATCCCTCAATAGGATAGCATTAACATTTTCTCTTCAGTTTTTGAAAATGCCAAAGATTCTCAAATTAAGATTCCCTCAATTTAATTCGTGAAATCCTGAGGCAAAATATCAGACTAGAAATAATAAATGAATTTTAGAGAAGTGACTTTTAGAAAATCACCGGAAATTTTAAAGTGCATTTTTCTATTCTTTTTCTCAGGAAAAAAAGCTGATGACTTTAAAAGGTTGGAGGATTTAAGCAAACACTCAGTGGTTTTTGGAAATGTAGTTTCCATGGCAACCAACATGGTCTTCTTTATATAGCATTATAAACAGATGGTAAAGAGTGGTCATGTTTGTTTCTTTGCCAGTATATCAATAAAACTGCTGCAATACTGTATCGAATACACTTGAACTATTTAACAGACTTATAGACTAAGTACCACAAAATCTAGTAATTTAGAGACACATATAATTAACTAGTATCTGGGTTTTTTCTTTTTTTCTTTTTAATACACACATGAATATCTTGAACAGTGAAGTCACTATACTCCAAAGAGTCAACAGTCTTCCTTGGCAAGACTTTGTACAAATGTTTTCTCAGCACTTGCCATGCAGGGCATATCACCACAAATATGAATCTGATGAGGAGAAAATAAGAGATTAAAATAATAAAAGTAGAACTAGCTCTGTAACTATAGGCCTTGGCCATTTTTCTTTAAAGAACAAATGAGAAATTAAGACGCATAAAGAGTTTCTTTATAATCAACAATAGGTTTTAGAGCAAATGGCCAAATTGCTGTTTAAAAAACAGATTCCATTCCCGGTACATAGTAGTGGCTTTCAGAAATGCAGGTGCTCTGAATTCCACTGGTTTAACTGTGGTAACTTGGTAGGTACTATTTGCTGGAAAACTAAATTAAGCCAAGAAACTATAAATGTAATTAGCATGGCAGTAAAACTTTGAACAGCCAATTCCTGCATGTATTATCAACACATGTGAGGCAGTGAACCCAAATCTGGAACGCAGTCAGCCAGAAGGGGCTGTACACGAGCCTGTGGCTCTGCAGAGGCACTGGCAACCCTTAGTACTAGGCCCATCTCCGAGGCCTTGACATATTTTCCAAGCTAGGTAAGGAATGCTTACCTTAAAAAATACTTGGGACAATATTTACTATTTTTATTTATATAAATGGCCATTTTGACTATACTTAATAATATTTGGTAAATGGTACCTATTCTACATTCTCCCTCTCATGCATCTATCTCTAAATTTGCTGATTCTAATCTTTTATAAATTCTTTCTATAATTCTCACGTTAAAGTAAATTCACCAGGAATGAGATATTTCACTGTGCAGAACAATTCATGATGGGAATACAGAAAATGGGTATGCATATTTAGGAAAGGGGTGAATTTGGATGATGTAAAGTATACCATGGTTTAATTTAAAAAAAAATCAGTTAAAACATTTTAAGACTGGTAGAGCCTGTCCTAGATTTATATATAACTCAAAACTGGGAAAGTTTTTAAAAATTATGTATCTTGGATGAGTTACAGTGAACTCCCCAGTCTACCAAAAACTGCTGTCATATACAATTTGGGGAAATTATTTAAACTTGGAAAACCTAGGCAACAGCTTCCCTTCTCATATGAGGCTGGAGAGTCTGCAATAAGGCACCAAGCTCATCCACCCCAAAAATATACCTACCTCCAACGAGTAATCATTAGCTGAGTGATCACATGACCAGAAGTCCTTTTCAAAGGGTTTCCAGTTAGTGTGGGAAAGTAGCCATTGATAACTGCTAGTGTAGCTTAACTTCTAAGTGTTTCTCAGCCAAGACGGCAAAACACAATCACCTGAAGAGCTTTAAATGTAACAACACCCACATCCTAACATATGCCAATTTAGGCAGAGTCCCCAGGGGTGGGGTCCAGGCATGAGTATTTGAAAAATACTCCTGAGGTGTAATTCTAATGTGCAGTCAGTGTTTAAAAAAAACACCAGAGAGACTGGGATTCATGTTTCTCTTTACCCCTGATGAGAAAGAGATCTCAAATCACCATCATCTTTTCAGGATACACAAATCAGTGTTAGATTTCCCTTTCATTACAGAGAGGCAGAAGGCTGAAGAAAAGGCATTGTTGGACTGAATTATGTGGTAGTCAATTTTATTGTAAAGGAGCTCCACAAATACAAGCCTGTGGTGTGAAAAAACTTTTCCTGTGAACTACTCCAGATAGTAATGTTTACCTCTTACAAAGATTATTATCAGGAAGATTTGTGAATAGTGAATTTATTTACACTTCATTTAAGATGTACCCAGTGTTTGAGCTTGTTACCAAAATAAATGCTTTCTGGGTTTCCAATGCATTTATCAGATATTCTGAAGAACTGACTTAAATGTTCAGCAGTGTAATTCTCACTTATTACTTCCCAGATATCATCTTCTCTTTTTCAAGAATGACCTTTAACTCCAACAGTAGTGAAAATTCAGATTTTTGGAGAAGAAAAAGCAACAGAGGTAAGGATACTGTTTACCTTTTGTAGCACACATATAAAAACAATTTTTAAAAATCTGCTAGTATATTGTCCCCTAAAGAGAGCAGAAATGAATCCCATAGATCACAAATGTTATTTCAAGCCACACATTCATAGCAAAATTCTACCATGTAGAAAAATGCAAATGTGTGGTAGATTGTTATAATAGTTCTTTATATGGTTTTCTCCTTTCAAATTATTTGCAAGAAGACCATGACTTTTTGCTTCATATGAAACGGCAAATAGAAATAAAATAATTACAAACTCTCCAAATTGTCAGCAATAGAGAACAGGGAGAAGAGTGTATGGTTAAGTAACCTCAGAGTTGATAAACCATGATGATATGAAGGCGTTGGACTTGATTTGTACATTTTTGTTTGTTTTCTTACATTTCCACAGGCTACTAAAATTTCCGCAAGTCATTTATTCTTTCCCTGAGAAACTTTATTTGGCTATTTGTGTGTCTGGTGCTATTAACGCATCTTAATTTTACATCAAATCCTCATAACATAATTGAAGTTTAATTTTAAAAAAAAATTCAAAACACACAAAACAGGAAAAAAAAAAATCACCCTAATGCATTTGGGAAGAGACAACCTATTAAAGAGAATAAGTGCGTCTGGCAGTATTCTAGAGATGACAGAAAACAAGAGGAAACAACATTCCTTAATGTTATTTAAATATGCACACAGGAGACAGGGAGATGTGCTAGGACAGAGAATCAACAGGAACTCTAGTCTTCCTGCACATAAAGTAGGGCCTCATTAGCAATAAAGGAACAGGTGTCTTGGGACCCATTTATACAGGCTATTAACTATTATGAGCTGCTGGTATCCAAATTTATTTTAGTACTAGGCAACTGATTAAAAATAAATACAAATTTAAACCCATCTATTAGCATGTGAAAGCAATGCCTAGCTTTCCAGAGTCTCCTTTAATACAAAGGTATTTTTCTCCGGTCCTGACCACAGAGGATACTGAAGTTCACATACAATATTTCCTAAGTCCCATCATACCGTGTTTCCCCGAAAACAAGACCTAGCCGGACCATCAGCTCTAATAAATTTTTTGGAGCAAAAATTAATATAAGGCCCGGTCTTATATAAGACCCAGTATTATACTATACTACATTACATTACATTACATTACATTATATTATACCTGGTCTTATAGTATATTAAAATAAGACCAAGTCTTATATTAATTTTTGCTCCAAAAGATGCATTAGAGCTGATGGTTCGGCTAGGTCTTATTTTCGGGAAAACACGGTATTAAGCTGTCAAAAAACTGACAAATGCTCTTTTGTCTTTACCTAAAAAGACCAAACAAGCTTTTTTTTACTAACCACTAAAATTGTATTCAAACTTGAACACATAATGAAACCAACAGGCACATCCATCTTCTAAAAAGTAAGGGAAGGAATCACACACATCAACGTCCTGCCCTAAATCCAGTACATCTCACCACATTTATACCACTTATTTTGAAAAACAGGAGTGGTAATGGTTATCCTCTGATACTTTTTACTGTCCCATCTATAAGTACTGATTAATTAAGTATTTGAACATTTATGAGGAGTCATCTGTATATCTTAATAAAAATATTTAGAATGTTAGAGTTGGAACTGCAGCAGAGATAATCTACTGCAATACAGAATGAGAAAATAAGGTACAGTGAGGCTAAGTAATTTGCCTAAGGTCAGTTGTCAACATCCCATTATACTGTAAAATCAGTATAATAGTGCCTAGCATCCGAAGATGTGAAAATTCAATGTGTTAATTGTTGTTGATGTTATTTCAAACTGTTACATTTATCTGCATCTAGTTTTCAAAAAAAAAAATCATCTGGTATATTCACTTATATATGTTCCGATATTGATATTGTTACCACTTATTCCAGAACTGTTAAGTGATCACTCTATGTTTTTTTGTGCCAAACTCTATCGAGAAGGAAGATGGTATAGCTTATAGAGTGATAGAGTGATCTACACCCAGAAGTACCTAGTAAAAGCCACGGTAGAAATTAAATGGTGAAAAATGTGCGAGATTGATGAGGAAGGCAAAGATAGAATGATGATTCTTAAAAATATGGTGATATTTTAAACGGAAATAATTTGATAAGACTAGGATTTCTCAACTGTGGCACTCACTACTGGCAATTTGAGCTGGAAAATTCTTGTAAGAAGAGTTTGGGCGTTGCAGGCTGTTCAGTAGCAGCCCTAACCATTACCCACTAGATGCCAGTAGCATCCTCCAGTTGTAACAACCAAAAAAACGTCTCCAGACATCGCCAAATGTCCCCTGGGTGGGGTGAAGTCATCCCTGGTTGAGAAACACTGGATAAGACAGACTAATATACCTTGTGTTTCTTTTCAAGCTAATGGTACATATTAAATGAAACCTACAGGCAAAGCAAATCTGGAGCTTTAGTACACTTTTAAAGATAGTTTTGGCTCTAAGGCATCAAGCATTAGGGTATTGAGTAGAGGAATAAAATCACAAATTCAGTATAAGGGTGAGGCTTGGGTTTTGATGCTTTGCTCTTCTGTTACTAACTGCCAAAGAGTAAAAAGAAATATGAATATTCCTAACGAGACATTGGCTTTTATTATATTAAGGTTTCTCAAATTAGAAATAGCTCCACCCTCCTCCAAGAAAGCCTCAGCACTTCCTTATCTACTCTTCCAAAATAAAATAACCTGTCATTTTGCCAAAGCACAGATGTCAATCAAGTACAAATCCAGGCTGGTGTTCAGGAGCAAGCCATTTAGCTCATGTGTATAACAACCTATCCAATGGCCTAGGAGCATTAAAACAATGTGGTTTTGTTCTCTGTGTATTAATTTTGTGGGGGAAAACTGTGCTAAAACCATTCTGAAGTTTCACATTTTCCAAAGATCTCAAAAATGCTGGAGGTTTACTATACTGGAGATTTCTAAAATGGTAGATCAAGAAACAAACAATCGAGGTGGTAAGGTCTCTACGATAGATGACAGGGAAGAACTGACCCCTGTCACATGCATCTTCCTCTGCTGCTCTCCTCTCTGGCCTTCACAGCTGCCGGACTATGTAACTCTGAGCAAATGTTTGGTAATGGCGGCACCTCATTAAAAATCTAGGGCACAGGGCATATGACAGTACTCTACAAGAAGACCACTAAGAGGGTAAGATGGAAAGGAATGTTTCAGAATCAGTCACCAAACATGAGTTAGCTCAGGATCAAATTTTAAAAGAATTAGGCCCACTGGAGACGTTGTCCCTGAGATAAGCCTGCCATCAGTGCCCCATCCACTTCTGGGAACCTACAGGCTGTGCATCTAAAAAAAAAAAAGTTTGAGCAGTTGATGAATTTGAGAATCATAATCATCAAGAGGAGAATGTTACTTATTTTGGTTGTGCCTTCCCTTGAAAAGCTACCAAGTGGTCTCCCTTTCTCACGTTCAACAAACTTTTGTTTCTTCAACACTGTGAAAGAAAAAAGTGGTCTGTGTTTTCGCAAAGAGACGCCTACAGGCTGAAAAATTCTGTTAATACCGTCTTGTTTTGACTTTATGTATAGCGATATCTTCTTCAACATTAGAAATCTGGACATAATCTGCTAAATATGAATTTACATACTGGGCAGTTTTTCCTTTAGCAAAGTCTAACTGGAATAGGAGTTTATGGTACATGAAAATTTAATGTCAAATGTTAGAAATACAGAGAAATCTGATTTAGATAAAAGAACTTATTTTTAGTTGCAAAAAACCGCAATGCCAAACTATTTTGCATTTAATGCTATGATTTACATATATTACAATATTCATGACACATGATAAATACTGACATCTTGTTTGGAAAACCTTAATTGTGAACAAATTAGAATTTAACAAAATGGTGCTTCACATTTTAAAGAATGCTTTCATTAAAAAAAATAAACACCCCAATTTGACAAATAATATTAAACCTATTAAAAATAACGTCAGATGCCTTTGATATTTCTTGAATAATTCTAAAAATCAAAAGTAAACACCATATATATGTCTAAAAATTTTTAAACTTCTAAAATAAATCCAAGGGCACTCTGCTTTTTAAGTACATAATGTAGACTTCTCACAGCTACAGGGTTAATTTAACAGAGGATTCTTTAGTTATTACAGAACATGTTACCACAAACTGAAAGGGAAAGAGTTTTGAAAAAATGATGCTTTCTGACACATTTCACTTATAAACTTGTGTTTCAAGGAAAACTTTTAGGGTTGACATTTTCTACTTGACCTGACAAATGTCTTTTTTCTAAAGTATTATTTCACTTGAGTAACAAATCATCAACATTTCTACACAATGGAAATGAATCTCCCCAAAAGACTAAGCAACAAGATATTATTTATAAATAATACCACCATAAAATGTAGGATCACACATGTAACACAACCAAACCACCAGTGTTTTAAATGTATAGAGACTTTCGATGATATCATGCTGGAGATGGCTGACAATTCCTCCCTCAAAATGAAACTACAAAATTGTACAAAACAGTCAAAAGCCATAATTTAAGCACTCTGTTATTGGAAGGCACACACACTTCATGAGAAGTACTGAAGTCCAGGAGGAACAGTGTGAGTATACCACACCCTTGCCAGGAGCTGCTCCCACTGCCACCCCTGGCTTTGTCAGCGTAGTAGTTCAATTAGGGCAGGGCAGGCTGAGAAAACCAGCAGCTTTGTCACCTCTGCCAGAGGGGATCACTTGATGTGGAACAGTGTCGGGTACAGTGGTGATCTCTGTGGCAAACAAACAGAAATGGCCAGTGGCTCTGTAAGCCTGAGTAACTTAGGCAAGCAGCAGACGAGGGGACTAGCCAGGGATTTAACAGGTAAGACAGCCTGCGGCGGGGTGGGGGTGGGGAGGGAGGCTTGACCCCACATTTTTAACATTTACCAATGGCTGTGTGAGTTGCTGCAGAGACCAGAGTCCCCACATATCCCTGGCTGATGGAGCCTGCAGGTATATGCAGGTGAGACATGAAAGGGCCCAATAGGAAATAAAAGCCAGGGCAGCCTGAAGTTTGAGTATGCTTCCCAGATCACACATACGCACAGACCCATCACGAGACATTAGAAGTCTTATTGGCTTGAGCAGTTTCAGCATAACTTGGGCTGATCACTAAGTTATGCAGACCCAGGGGCAGCTTGGAATTCAGGCTAACAAATAAAAACAAGGGAAGAAACAGTGAGTGGAAATAGCACCAGTTGAACACTGGGGCAGGGGACACAAACTTCAAAGGTTTGGTCCAGACAAGTTACAAAACAAACAAACCAACAACCACCAACATCACCAATGGAGAGGAAAAGTCACAAACTAGCGTTGCTACAATATATTATCTAAGATGTCCAGTATTCAACAGAGTTTTGAGTAGCCCAAGAAACAAGAAAATGTGATCCATTAAAAAAACAGTCAAAAGAAAATGTCTCTAAGTGTTTTTAGGTCTTGTATTTAGCAGACAAATATTTCAAATTAGCTATTAAATATGCTCAAAGAACTAAAGAAAATCATGTTTAAAGAATTAAATGACTCTGACTGCAGAATGTCGTAGAAGTTTAGAAATTAGTTTAAAAAGAACCAAATGTAAATTCTGCAGATGAAAAGTATAATACCTGAAATGAATATTTCACTAGAGACGTTCAACAGTAGATTTAAGATAGCAGAAAAAGAATCAGTCAATTTAAAGATAGATCAATACAAATTACTGAATCTGAAGGATAACACACACACACACACACACACACACACACACGACTGAGGAAAAGTGAACAGAGCCTCAGAAATCTATGAGACAACATCAAGTGTACTACTATATGTGTAGTAAGTGCCCCGGAAGGTAAGGAAAAGGAAGAAAAGGGCAGAAAAATATTTGAAGAAACACTGGCCAAAAACTTCCTAAATGCTGTGAAAAAATTAATTTATAGAGCCAAACTACTTAATGAAACCACACATAGGACAAACACAAAACACCCAGACATATCATAGCCAAACTATTGAAGGACAAAAATACTGAAAATAGCAAGAGAAAAATGATTCATCATATATAAATTATAATACAATTAATGGCTGAAACAATGGTGGCCAGAAAGCAGTGGAACGATATACTCGTATTTAAAGTACTTGGGGGAAAAGTCTTGGCAATTAAGAATTCTACCGTGTTTCCCTGAAAATAAGACCTCGCCGGACAATCAGTTCTAATATGTCTTTTGGAGCAAAAATTAATATAAGACCCAGTCTTATATTATATAAGACTGGGTATTATTATATTATATTATATTATATTATATTATATTATATTATATTATATTATATTATATTATACAGGGTCTTATGTAATATAATATAATATAATATAATATAATATAATATAATGGCATATTATATTATATTATATTATACCAGGTCTTATAGCATAGTAAAATAAAACGGGGTCTTATATTAATTTTTGCTCCAAAAAACGCCTTAGAGCTGATGGTCTGGCTAGGTCTTATTTTCGGGGAAACACAGTATATCTTATAAAACTATCCTTTAAAAAAAACTGAAATAAAGACATTCTTAAATAAACAAGATACAGAAAATTTGTTGCTGTTGACTTGCCTTCCAAAAAACACAAAAGGAAGTTCTTCACACTGAATGGAAGTGACATCAGATAGTAATTTGAATCCAAATGAAGAAACAAAGAGCACCAGAAATGGTGAATATGTGGGTAAATGTAAAATACTCTGTAAATGTATCTTTTAAATTTTATAAAAGACACAAGATTATATAAAGCAAAAAATTACAACATGTACCAATGGGTTTATAACATATCAGATATATATATATCTCAACAAAGATATATATATATATATATATATATATATATATATATATAAAACTCAAACAAAGGGGAAAGGGAGATATATTGGAGCAAGTTTCTATATTTTGCTGGAATTAAAGTTAGTAGTATTCTGAAGCAGAATGTGATAAATTAAGATGCACACTATAATCCCTAGAACAGCCATTAAGAAAATAACTCAAAATAACTTAAAAACAACACAACAGAAAAATTAAAATGGTACACTACAATATATTTACTTAACATAAAAGAAGAGAGTACAGGAGGAACAGAGGGACCAAAAATCACATGAGACAAATACAAAACAAATAGTAAAATGACATACTTAAATCCTATCATATCAATGATTAGATCAGATGTGAGTGAAGTAAATAACCTACTCAAAAGTCAGGGACAGTCACACTAGATTAAAAAGCAAGACCCTGTACACTGTATCTAAAAGCAACTATACACTGTATCCAAAAGTACACTTAGACACCGGGATGTAAATGGTTAAAAGTAATATGATAGAAATGAAATGCCATACCAATAGCAACCATAAGAGAGCTGGAATGGCTATATTAATATTAGACAAAAAAGACTTTAAGACAAGAAATGTTACTGGAGACAGTAAAAGATACTTCATTACCATAACAAGTTTAAATGTATATATACCTAACAGTAGAGACCCAAAATGAAGGAAAAAAAGAACTGAAAGGAGAAATAGGCAATTCAGTAATAATAGTTGGAGATTTCAATACTTCACTTTCAATAATTGATAGAACAATTACCCAGAAAATCAACAAGGACATAGATTTTTAACACCACTATCAAACAACAGGATATAGTTGACATTTACAGAGTACTCTACACAATGAATGCATAATACACATTCTTTTCAAGCACACATGGAACACTCTCCATATTTTGGACCACAAAACAAGTCTCAACAAATTTAAGCAGATTGTAATCATTAAAAGTATGTTCTCTGACCACAACAGAATTAAGTCGAAGATCTTAAGTGGAAAGATATCTGGGAAAAGTCAGGTATTTAGAAATTAACCCAGAGGTCAAAGAGGAAATCATAAAAAAAATTAAAAATACATATTTTGAACTGAATGAAAATGAAAACAGAACATATCAAAATTGATAGGATTGCAACTAAAGAAGGGCGTAGAGAGAAATTTATAGCTTGCAATCAGGAAAGGTCTCAATAATCAATAAGCTTTTACTTTAAGAAACTAGATAAGTAAAAACAAACTAAACCCCAAGCAAGCACAAAAAGAGTAAATAAAGTTTAGAGTGAGTAGCAATGAATTAGAAAACATAAAAACAGTAGAGAAAATAATCAATGAAACAAAAAAGTGGCTATTCGAAAAGATCGATAAAATTGACATACCCTTAGCTAGACTGATCAAGAAAGCAAAAGACACAAATTATCTAATTCAGGAATGAAAGAAGAGGCCTCACCACAGACCCTACAGGAATTTAAAAGGACTAGAAAAAAATATTATGAACAACTTTATTCAATTGTTATGAACCAACAAATTAGACAACTTAGGAAAAAATGGACAAATTCTTAGAAACAAATTTTCAAAACTGACTCAAGAAGAAATAGAAAATATGAATAGACTTATAATGAGTAAATATATTGAATTATTAATTAAAAACCTTCCCGCAAAGAAAACCTCAGGCCCAGATGGTTTTTTTTTGGCAAAATCTATCAAATACTTAAAAAAGAAATACCAATCCTACACAGTCTCTCAAAAAACAGAGGACAGAAACTTCCTAACTCATTCTATGAGGCCATGACTACCCTAACAACAAAGCCAGATAAAGACATCTCAAGAAAACTACAGATCAATATCCCTCATGAATACAAACACAAAAATCATCAACAAAAGATTAACAAATGAATCCAATAATATATTAAAAGGCTTATACATGATGACCAAGTAGGATTCATCCTAGGAATGCAAAGTTTAACATTCAAAAATTGAGTAATGTAATATATCACATTAATAAATGAAAGCAAACACATGGTCATTTCGATAGATACAAAAAAGCATTTATGATAAAATCCAACACCCATTCATGATAAAAAAAAAATCTCAATACACGAGAAACAAAAGAGAGTATCTTTAACCTAATAAAAGGCATCTTTAAAAAACTTACAGCTAACATCATAAAATGATTAAAAATTGAATGCTTCCCATCTAAAACTGGAAAAAAGGTAAGAATGACAGTTCTTGCTACTTCTATTTAATATTATACTGAAGTTTCCTGCCAGTGCAATAAAAAATTAAAGGTATTTATTCAGATTGGAAGGGAAGGAGAAAAACGTTTTTACTTGAGGAAGATAATGAATATAGAAAATCCTAAGGAGTCTGTAATAAAAATACTAGAATATATGAGTTTAGCAAAGTCTCAAGGATATGAGACTTCAAGAATCAATACACAAAAGTCGATTGTATTTCTACGTACTAGCAAAACATAATACAAATAAAAAATTTAGAAAACAATTACACTCACAATAGCATCAAAAAGAATACTCAGGAATAAACAAAAGAAGTGAGTGAAATTTTAAAATAATCGAAATAAATTATCAATCAGAAACAGCCTGCACTCTTAACACTCTGGTTTCAAGTCAGAACCTAGTAGCCAAGTAGTTTTAAACTCATTTCAACCCAGCAATTTCCCTTTTTCAATTCAACATTTGTCAACCTATTTGTTTCATCTGGATAAGTCTGTTGGTTCCATTAGATTATAAATTATGTTTTATTCATCTTTTACATCTCTTCTGTATTAAAGTGTCCCACACATTGTGTCTTTAATAAATGTTTAGAAAGTTTCATTGAACATTTGTATGGTTTCCTTATACCAAAATCTTTATGTATTTGTTCTTAACAATTTACCTGTTGCTTGAACAAAATCTCCTTTTCAATGTCTAGTACTTATCTTTTTTATTTATGGACGATAGCTCCTCCAGAAACACAACAGAATGCTAAAACAGGAAGATACTTCAACTTAGAAAATACCCAATCCATTTTATTTCTTAGATACCGAAGGCAGCTGTGGAATACAAATAGGACACAGGATTTTAAGTGATGCAATCTGGGTTTGACAGCAGCTTGACCATTTACTACGTGGATAGTTCAGCACAAGTCACTTAATTCTACAAGCTTCAATATCCTTATTAGTAAATCAGGATAAAGTCTATCCACAGGGTTTTGTGAAGATTATAGAAAACAGCCTGGAATTATGTTCCCCTAAGTCTTTATTGAATCTGTGCACCAGAGAGTTAAACTGACAACCAAGAACTCAGGTTTCTGTTAGGGTCCTTTCAATTTTATTAAATGCAATTGTCAATCCATTCAGAGACTTCTCTTACACAAGAATAAACATATTTCATCATGTGTATGGTGTATCTTCGGGATAAAAAGAATATATATTTCCTATGACATTAAGATAATTAACCAAGTGTCTTTCAGATTCAGCTTTTACATGTTCTTCTTCAGGCATTCAATTTGTTGTTCAGGCTCAACTATCTCTTTAAGTAGATGCAGCAGATTTTACGGTACTGTGCTGTAGTAATACACCACAATGTGTTGGAGGGCATTTATTTCTTGATTGCACAACAGATAAATTTAGAGTATACACACACAACATTATTGCATGATAATAGGACTAATATGATTAGTTACAGGATTATTTATAATTGAAAATCTAGAAGTAAAAGATCAAATAAAAAGGAAATGGTTATACTGAACTGGACTGGTTAGAATGTTGGGCAGTCATTAAAAAAGTAAATATGAAGCCTACAGTAATATGAAAAACGTGTACATTTAGCCTAAATGAAAAGTACAACACAACTGTATATACACTATGACCACACCTATGTAAAACATATATAAATATGAATAAATTTGGCAAAGAAAAATATTGGAAGGCTGCTCAGAAAAAAAATGTTATAGTATCATGATGGGATTATAAGGAAATTTATCTTCTTTTAGTGCTGATATGATGAATATATATTACGTATTTCTTTGTTTTGACCCATGATAAAGCTGAGTGTTTTTTGGTTTGTTTGTTTTTTGTTTTGTATTCTTTAGATAATTTTAGCTGCTAGGAAAAAGGAACTATTAGAAGAGATAACATACATATTTCTACAAAACTTATTACTTAAAACTTATTACTATAAAATCCAACACCCATTCAAAGTGATTCAAAGAACTCAGCGTTACTAATAAGCAATTTTAAAATACAGTAAGAGTCCCAAAAGACCTTCAACAAGGAGAAATAGTTTTCTCAACTCTGAACAATGAACCACAGCTTTGCACTTCTGAGTTGTGGAACTACTAAAAAGTTAGAGTGATGAAAGAGCAAGAGAGACCTTTGAGGTCATTACCTCACATCCCATAGTTAGTTAGCTTTGGATTATGCTAGAGTTGTGGCAGGGTTTGCTAAAACTTTACAGAATCATCTCCTGAAATCCAGATCTTTTTAGTACAAATTACTGACAACGTCTTGAGTAATTAGGAGAATATTCCACACTGATTAGTGGGATGTGTTTCAGTGAAAGTATCAGAAACTCTTCACTGGATCTTTACACAAGATCACCTTCAAAAGTGATCCCAATTTGAAGAAAACAAGACCAGGCAGAGATCTGAATACATTACTACTTAGAATTTCATCAGCAAAACAAAGCTTCTTGATGTGTACTTTCCATTGGGAACTCTGCATTCAATAACATCTGCAAAATTAAAGTCTCAAAGACAGCATGGTGTGGTTTATAATGTTGAATTTTAAGTCTGCCATCTGAGCATAGCTGGGGTGTATTTCAAAGATAAGGAAGTGCATATTAAAGAATAATGAAATTTTAATTTCTCCCTCTCCAGTTACATTGCAGGGTATTCAAGTATGAATTTTGTTCTTTCCTCTTTAGCAAACATCAATTCTAGTCCTACAGATAACAACTCTAGAATAATGTATTTTATCATCTCCTCTCATAAAGTTATTTATGATGCTAAGAAAATCTGGGCATCCCTGAGCTGCCAGTTTCCAGTTCACGTTCAGAGCAACCCTCCTTTTTACCTCTTTAAATATAGATGTAATGAATGCTTTAAAAACATGTCAACTACCAGAAGCCAAAGAAAAGTACACTGAATATGAGATTTCCTGTAAAAAAAATCATTAAGAAAGGTCTATTTATAAGTTACCACAGTTATTCAACTTGGAATAAAAGGACCAACTTCTTTTTACCAAAGGATTGAGGTACCCAACATTCAGCTATGATGGAAAAGGAAATAAAATATTCTAGATTTTCTTTCTAAAACATATATTAAGGGGAATAAAAAGTCTAAGATTAAACTAATATAGCAAGATTCAAAGGCAGTCTGAAGTGGCAAAGAAATTATCTACAGGTTACATGTTGCCATATTTTCATTTATTTTAACTGGCAGTTTCCCTTATAATCTTCTAAATAATTATTCTACCTTTCTCAAAGTACACCCTCCCTAGCATGTTGATTTAGGTTATTTTAGAGTGCAAATCTCCCTGTGGAACATAAAATTGGTAACTATCCATTAGTAAGAATGAAGAAAGACCGACAACTCCAGGACCAAACAAACCTCAGCTGGGTCTTAAAGCATCTTAGGGTCTATGATACTTAAGATGCCAGTTCCTTAAGAAACTATTTACAAATTAAATAATTTGTCAAAGAGTGTAACAAGACTTAATATCTGTTGAGTTCTCATTCTGATGCAGGCACATGCTAGGAATATACATTACCTCATGTAATCTTCGTAACAACCCTGACAGACAGGCCTTTTTTCTCCTGACTTACAGATAAGGAACCTGATCGTCACAAGAACTGAGTAACTTGCTTACAGTGGGACAAGGGCAAAATTCAAACCAAGGAACTTATTTTTCCTTTTGTATCTAACCACATACATTTAAAATACTAAGTTTCTATTCCTTTAAATGATTCAGTTAGGAAGAAAGCAATAGCCATTTATTATGTGCTGCTGTCACGGGCTTCTATATTCTATCGGGCAGTCAGGAAGGTGTTCAGCAAACTGTGTGCTGGAGGCATGATGCCCAGGTACACATTTCAGCCAGTCCTAGCGTTCTTTTTTCATCCTGGCTCTTGGTTTCTCTCTCACTGTTGTACTGGTGGCTTAAAGTACCATGATCAATAAGAATGACTGAATCACAAACCTCAGGAATAGAGCTAGTCTAAAAATTTCTAGGTAGACTGATTTTAGGGAAAATTCATGGCAACTGGATTTAGTCACGAAGGCAGGACGTCAAAGGGGACAAAAAATTATCTCCTTGCTCAAACGTGCATTTCATCAATATCATATAATTCATGCCAAACCATAATCCTTCTATATTAGCAAGTGAAAAAATTTGAATTATTTGGTTCCAATCAAATGAGTCATAAATTTAAAGGAGAATTTAATGATCTCTTTCAAATTCTAGGCCTCAGTTTCTCATGTTTCCCAGCATACAGAGACAAATGTAAAAGAGATTACAAAACTAAACCTACACATTTGACTTTTCTTGCTTGATAAATCTAATAATCCATTTTATAAGTATGTTGAGTAATGCTGAATAATTTCTTGGTCTATGAGGCTGAATGAAAATAGTAGGCCTTCAAAAGTTTAAAGAACTAGAACTAACTTAAGAAAATGAGTTTAAGTCAAGAATATTAATTTTACCTTATTTGTTGTAATATTTTTATATTATTACGATTAATATTACCTACAAACAGGAAGCAATGTATTAAATTCACATTTTAGGGCTTGTTCTGAATCTAAAGACAGCTTTTAGTCTTGTTCTATTCTCCGCGGTTCCTTGTATTCTCACATGATCAACCAGAAATTCTCAAGCTGGGCTTATCCATTTTTTTCTTCAAAAGTACCATCAATAACTTTTATATAAAGCTGAAAGGAAAAAGACGCGACCCTTCTCCTCCTTCCTGGAGCCACCTGCTAGCCTGATGTCTCGCTACAGGACCTGAAAGGAATTGTCCCCGACCTCTCTCTGCCAGAGACCACAGTTCATTAAAGCACAGAAGCTATGGGCCTGGGGGTCAAACCTGCTGCCTTTTCTCATTCTGGATACCATATAAAGAAGTTTTAGCATGGCCCTGGGCTCCATTTCCAGATATGTTTTACTACTGAGGACAGGAAGGAAACTGCTCTTCCTTAAGCAAATGAGTAAGATTTTCGCTTCTAAAAGGAGGACTCTGTGAATATCTTATAAATTATCAGCAGTGAAAGCAACTAAAGGCAGCTAGTACTCTTAATTACCGCTGGCAATGTTAACACTGAATGCTAGGTACACGAACTTGTTCCCCTCATCCAAACTGTCTGAACTAATCTAAACTTTGATTTTTATAATTTAACATGGAATTATGCAGTCTTTATTCAGTTCAACAATTACTGAGAAGCTACTATGTGCCAGGCATGGTGCTAAGCCTTGGAATTAAAAGAATCAAGTCCAACTGCTACCAAATCCATGTGCTCAAGGCTTAAATTAGTTAGGGAGGAGGACCTAGGGTCAAAAACGTTAACAAAGCGTGTTAAGGGTCACTAGAGCGATTTGCACAGCTAATCAAAGAGAACAGGAAAACTTCCTAGAGGAGATGATATTGAACTTGAGAATTTTCCATAGTACTTTTCCTTATTTTTGGTTTATCTTCCTTATTTTCTCTCTTCAGTAATTTTAAACACTTAATTTATAGCCCTTTTCATACTTTTCTCTATCTCAGGTTCCTGAGGTGCTAACCCTCCTGCTTCCCTTTACTTATAGTGGATAATGTGCACAAATTTGTAACTTCTGTTTCTGAGTTCACCACTAGGGATTATTTTCTCGGTGGTAATCTCATAAAGCCTGGATTCTGGAAGTGTTACTCCAAACCAGTGTTGCATTTGTTAACATCGTCCCAGCAGACCAAATTATGTGAGGTTACAATGGTCCCCCCACTCCTGATTCTGGGCTTGAGGATCCCATACCACAGGGGTTGGATAAAATCAGACTTGAAACTCACAGTAAGACACAGGTTTGGGGATGGTGGCAGACTGTGTTTTCCAAATTTGACTGCGACAACATCTGCCATCTCAAATGTTCTTCGCACGAAACCCTGACTTTCCTCCCATGACTGGTAGGACCTATGTGCTCCCTCTCTTGAAATTGGATGGGCCTTTGTGACTGCCCTGACGAACAGCACACAGAATTGACAATGTGACTCCAAAGGCTAGGTCATAAAAATGCTACTGTGTTTCCCCGAAAATAAGACCTACCCTGAAAATAAGCCCCAGCTAAGATCATCAGCCAGATGGATGAAGTTAGTACAGTATGATGATGTTCCAGAAGAAGATGACATGACTGTATTTGAATAAATGTAGATTGTTGCTCATGAAAAAATAAGACATCCCCTGAAAATATGCCCTAATGCATCTTTTGGAGCAAAAATTAATATAAGACCTGGTCTTATTTTGGGGGAAACACGGTACACCCATCCTCTTCCTTCTTTTAGGAGGCTCATTCTTGAAAGAAAGCCAAGTGCTGTGGGGAAGTCTAATTAGCCTATAGGGAGGCACATGTGGAGAGGAAGAGAGGCCCTGGTCAAGCTCCCAGCTGACAACCAGCAGCAACGTGCCGGCCATGTGAGTGAGCCACCTTAAAAGGGAAGCCTCTTGCCTAAGGTGAGCCGGCCCAGCGCCATGTGAAGCAGAGACGAGCTGTCTCTGGTGAGCCCTGTCAAACTGGCAGTTTTAAGAGCAAAGTAAATGACTATTGTTTTAAATCACGAAGTTTTAGAGTGGTTTGTTATGAAGCAATAGATTAACAGAACAGAATTTCACCTTTTCACAGGATAATTTTTTTTCACCCTGAGTTCCAAGCTGATACTGTTAAAGAAATGTCTCTCTGTAATAAGACAGTGCTGCATGCCAATACATAATGCAAAGGTTTTACTGGACAAACAATGCAACCTCTTTCAAATGTATGTGATCAGCACCCTTGCTAAATTACCTTTCTGAAATTGCTAACTTCAAATACAAACATCAGCTACCCTTTCCTCACGTATGCGGCAAATTCTCACATCCTCCACTGGAGTGTCACAGGTTCATCCCTCCCCAAGGAAGTTCTTTGGGTGTGGGGGTGTCTCCCGTTGTACTTATGTAGAACCAATAGCCTATTATTCTGATGTATGAAGGAAGCACACAGTATGGTGATTCCCAGCTTCTGGCTGGCAAACTCTGTGTTCCTTCCTGCAACACAGTCCTTCCCATCGAAAGTCGTATTTTTAAATTCTGAATCTGCGAGAACCATATGACTTCACTGATATGTGGGATATAAAACTGAAAGCAACAAAGGAACAAGACAAATGAAGAAACAAAAACTCATAGACACAGATAATAGTTTAGTGGTTACTAGAAGGTAAGGGGGGGTAGTAGAAGAGGGTAAAGGGGGTCAAATATATGGTGATGGAAGGAGAACTGACTCTGGGTGGTAAACACACTATCTGATATATAGATGATGTAATACAGAATTGTACACTTGAAACCTATGTAACTTTACTAACAACCATTACCCCAATAAATTTAATTTAAAAAAATTCTGAATCTGTGTCCTTATTTTCTTCAAGAATACACCATTTCTTATAGTCTTCCCGAGCCAGCAGAAAGTTTCTCTGGGTCCCCTTTCTCTGTGTGTGAAGCACTTCAGAGGTTTTCGTTTTACAGAGGGGTATGCAACTTCCATATCCTGAAAGCCCAAGGTTCATTTTCAGTTCCTGAATGAACATTAAAACTCAAGCACCTACTCCAGAGGGTCCAATATAATAAAATCCCCTTCTCCCAAAGGTCATCACAACACCTTAGAGGTACATTTACCTTTCTGGCACCTTGAGATTTCCCTATTTTTCTTGTGAGCTAAGCTATGTATTTAAGCTGTGTTGTTGTTTGTTATATACTATCTGGTAGCCTTGGGGTTGGTAGCAAGAGGGGTTCCATATTATCTTATTCTACCACGTCGCTAGAACAGCAAGTTCTTCAGTCAGCCAAGTAGAGAGAGAAGGAAAAACATTCTCAATAGATGAAACAGCATCTGCATAGACTCAGAGCTGAGCAACAACTTGGTACATCTAGAACTCTAAGAAATCTGCTGGTGCAAGGCAAAGGTGATACCAGGTGATGAGTAGTAAGATGAGTCAGAGAGACAAGCAGTTGCTAGATTACAAGCAGTTTGTAATTCAAGTTTAGGAGCTTGAATCTTTCCTACAGGAAATTGGGAGCCATCCAAGAATGTTAAGACATATTTCAGGAGATTGTATGGATGACGAATTTGGGTGGGAGTGGGAGTGGAGGATGGGGCAACAAAAAAAAAAGATCAGACAGGTATTTTCTGGGATGGGAGTGGTGCGTGGAAAAAACAAACACTGGCCAAAGAAGAAGGTCTGAACTATGGCAGTAATAGTAGTGAGACAGGCAGGTAGGGATTAGAATTTAAGTAGTTTCAATGAATAGGGATTGGAGAACAAAAAAGAAGAATTCTGGATTTGTACTTTGTACAACCAAATGGATAACGAGACCAATGGGAATGCAGGAGAAATGGGTTTGATATCAGGAATTCAATTTTAGACATATGGTCAATATTCTGATAGAGATGATCAGTGAGCAGTTAGATATCCTTGCCAAAGGGGAACTGTGAGAAATGGAAGGATCTTAATTCCACTGTGGATTCCATTTTTATTCCAGGAATTTGTATGCCCAACACTCTCCAGTAGACATTAACACTAGCATCAGAAAGCCAAGTGTGTGGCTGGTATAAGCTCATCCTAGCAACCCAGAAGACTGAAGTTAAGCCATGGAATTCAGGTATCCAAGTTGCAGGTATGGAACCATATGTCTCAGGTCTTCTGAGACACTCAACTTTTGGTTAGAAAAACACATTTACTGAAGCTATGTCATTCCAACACACGCACTGAGGAAGACATCGTTATCCCTGAGAACAAACGGAGCGCCAAGTGCCCAAGAAGAAAAAAAGCGATCCAGGTCAGAAACAAAACTGACCATTTTGAACAGCCCTGTGCGCTTGTCAGATGATGACCCAGGCTGTTGCGATTTATTTTTTAAAGCGTGTCCTTTCCTTCCCCCAACAAGACTCAAAAGAAAAAGAGACATTTATAAAGTCCCCCAGGGAGGACAGATATTAATTAATAATTTTTCAAATAACAGACTAAAAAACTCCTTTGTTGAATAATTTTAACTTTTTATTTTGACATAATTTTAAGCTTACAGAAAAGTTGCAGGACTAATACAAAGAATCTCCACATACTGTTCATCCAGATCCCCCAAATGTTAACAGTTTACCAATTTGCTCTATTATTTTCTTTATATAAAATATTTCTTTTTGCTGACATGATGCACTTTTACCCCTAAATACTTCATTGTGTATTTCCTAAAAACAAGGACAGTCTCTTACATAACTACAGTACAAATGTAAACATCAGGAAATTAACAGTAATGCAATATTATTATCTAATCAACAGACCTCATTTGGCTTTGCTAATTGTCCCAATAATGTCTCTCACAGCAAAAGAAAATCCCAGATCCCACACTGCAGCCAGCTGACATGTCTCTTTAATCTCCTTTAATGTAGAACAGTACTTCAGTCTTTTTTTCTTTTTAAGAGTATTGGCTAGTTATTTTGCAGAAAGCCCTCCCCTCCCCATTTTGAGCTTTCCCGAATCTCTCTCATGATTAGATTCCAGGTTATACCTTTTTGGCAGGAATACCAGGGGGTACACAATGTTCACTTGTCTCAAAACCGGTGATGCTGTATTGCAACTTAGTTAAAGTGGTGTCTGCTAGTCTCCAGTTATTATTTTTCCTTTTGTAATTAATAAGAATATATGGCTAGATACTCTGAAACTAACAAAATATTCTATAACTGATCAAACTTGCACTCACCAATTTTAATACCTATTGATTCTTAGCAAAACAGTTATTACTATGACAGATACCAAAGAGTGATTTTTTAATTACTATTATTTTTTTCTACTTTTATAGTTGGTATTACACTTTCACAAAGACATTTCTCTTCTCTCTTATCTATCTATCTATCTATCTATCTATCTATCTATCTATCTATCTGTTTTTATTTGTATGAACTCATGCATTCTTACTTGGTTCAATGAATTATAATTCATTATTTTCACTATTTTGATGTTCATATTGTTTGAGATTTGGTCTGTGGGAGTTCATTCAATCTGGCTCTTGTATCCTTTGGGTATGTCCCCATCATTTTTTGAGCGCCTCCTACTTTTGGTCACAAAAAGATGCTCCAGAACCATCTTGTCCCTTTGCAGGGAGCCCTGGTTCTCTGTAGTGGCTATATGAGTATCAGACTTCAAACCAGCGAAAAGGAGTGTTTAAAACTGTCCTTTAAATAATACAAGAGTATTAATCAAGAAGCTATAATACTCCTAACTGTACTTTAAATCTTAATTTGTTTCAAATATATGAAGCAAGAATAATAGACCTGAAAGGGGAAATATCAAATTCAAAATTATAGTTAGGAATTTCAACACTCTTGTCTCAGAATCAACAGAAGCATCATAGACAGAAAATGAATAAGGATGTGGCAGACCTAACAGCACTATCAACCGACTCAACCTAAGGAACATTCATAGACACTCCACCTGACAACAGAATACACATTCTTTCCAAGAGCGCACGAAACTTTCACCAAGTCAGACCACATTCTGGGCCACAGATCAACCTGTGCAAACTTAAAAGAACTGAAATCTGACAAAGAATGCTCTCTGACTGTAAGAGAATTAAACTAGAGATCAGTAATAGAAAGATATCTGAAATATTCAAAAATATTTGAAAATTAAACACAAATTTTCACATAATTTGTGAACACAAGCTATCATGAGGGAAATTAGAAAATATTTTGAATTGAATGACTATGAAAATATAACATCAAAAATTCAGGAATGCGGTAAGAAATTTATAGTACTAAGTTATTAGAAAAGAGGAAAGGCCTCACATCAATGCTCTCATTTTTTCATCTTAAAAAAATGAAAAAAAAAGAGCAAAATAAACCCAAAACAATAAGCAAAAGGAAGGCAATAATAATGATTAGAGCATAAATCAATGAAAGAGATAACAGAAAAAAACAGAGAAAAATCAATGAAATGGAAATAATTCCTTAAACATATAAATAAAACTTATAAACTTCCAGCCCAAATAACTAAGAAATAGAGAAGACACAAATTACAAATATCAGCAATGAAAGAGGAGACCTCACCACAGACCTCACATACTTCAGAAAGATAAGGGAATATTACAAAGAATGTTATACTCATAAATTCAACAAATTAGATCAAATGTACAAATTCCTTTAATGCACAAACTATGAAAAGTCATGCACAAGAAATAAAAAAACTGGAATAGTCCAGGCCCGAATGTCTTCACTGGTAAATTCCACGGGGCACTTAAGGAAGAACTCATACCAGTTCTTTCAGAAAATAGAAGAGGAGGGAACACTCCCCAACTCATTTTATGAGGCCAGCATTACCCTGATACTAAAACCAGACAAAGAGAACCCTGATATTAAAACAAAAGACATTACAAGAAACCTATAAAACAATATTCTTCATGAGATTAGATGCAAAAATCCTCAAAAAATATTAACAAATCAAATCCAGCAATAAATAAGAAGGAAGAAGGGACGTTCCTTAACCTAATTAAGGGTATCTACAAACACCCTATGACCAACACCATATTTTATAGTGGAAAAATAAAAATCTCCCTAAAATTTGGAACAAAATATAAATGTCCTTTCTCACCGCCACTATTCAGCATCATACTGGCTATTCTAGCAAGTACAGTAAGGCAAGAAAAAGAAGTAAGACAATTACAGTCTGAAAATGAAAAACTAAAGATGTTGCTTTGCAAAACACATGGTTATTCATGTAGAAATCCCAAAGAATCTAATGAAAAGCTACTACAACTTATAAATAAGCTTAGCAAGGTGACATGATACAAAGCCAACACACATTAAATAAAACCACAGATTATAGGAAGATATCCAAGAACTCACTAGTCTAAGTCTCATTTTACAAAGGAACCAACCAGGGCTGATGGAAGTTGACTGATTTGCCCAAAATGCCTGGTGATCTCAAGATTAGAGCACAGCATAGTGTTAGTGGTGATATTTTAACTTTAAAGCTAACCGGATCACATTTAACTAGGAAGAAACATCTTTTTCAAAGGCTTAATCAATTTTGGTCTTTCATCATAAAGTGATTTTTCTGAGTTTGAAAGAGAACATGAAAAGCAACTAGCAATCACTTTTGATAATAAAGAAAATCTTCAAAATATCTAAGATCTAAAGCAAGAAAAATTTAAAAATAAACCAGGAATGTCCAAAGTTAGGATTCTCCCTGCTATCTTTCTCCCACAGTAGCAGATGCACAAGAATCTTACATCTGAATTTTACCTAAGGAAAGGAAAATCACTAGTGGAGTAATTTAATCCACAGGCCACCACCTCCTAAAATAAATCTGATGGGTTCGTCAATTTTCTGCCAACCACTACACTCTGCTTCGGTGTTCTGACTATTGTGGACTAGACATTCCCAAAGGGAGACGGTCTGACTTGACCTGCTTAGACCTTGACATCTGGAGACTGCATTGTTCCCCAGCTTCTTCCCGCCACCTGTGAAAAAGACCAGGAGGGCTGGGTGGCAGTTCCTGAAGATGAGATGACAGGCCTGCAGATGCACCTGTGGCCTCTGACCTGTGAGCAGAGTTCTCACGTGCATGACTAAGTGAAGCAGCAGCCTGGATTTATAGAAACATTGGCAGTTTTCATTTAAATGAACTGTCTCTAGAGTCCCTGGGTAGATAACATGAATGAGCTGTTCAAAAATTGTCTCAGCAAATCTTTAACTCTCATTTTTGCTGATACCATTATTCTTGTATGAATAAGGAAGAGTCATTACAGACACAGGAGGGAAGAAAATTTTTAAAGAAAGGCATTATTTGCTCTGTCTGGCTTCAAGATAAGGCAAAAGGGCAGCTGCCCAAGGCTAATATACAGCCTGCCAAAGGTACAACTGGAATAGCCACCCCTGGAATCCAAAGAATAAATACGAAAATTAAAATAACACTGAGGCATAAAGATCTAAAGGCTAACAGGGACCCACAGTGAATTTGCAGGAGTTCCACAAAGATGGCTTTGTGCCCCTGGGGACCACCCCAGAGGCTTCTGTGAGTCTGACAGAGAACTACATTAGCAGCTGCAATGATTTCATTTTCTCTATCTCTTGAGGTATTAAAAAACACCCAAATTACAGTTAAGTGCTAGACTAAATGTAAAAATATGTACAAAATTACTTGTGGTGCCATTGAAGAAAGTGAATAGACAACTAGAAGAGCGGTATGACGATGCGTGAGCTCACAGGGACTGGCATTCATTACATGATGTCAATTCATTTAATCAATTTAATTACTTTGATTTATTTTCCCTTTTTTTCCCCTTAATCTACCATTATGAAAATTAGATGATCTAAAATCATGCTTCTAATGAGAAAAATCCTACCTCTCAAAAAAACCCCAAAAACCGTGGACTCAATTTCCTCACCAATAGAGTCACAAGTCATATGCAGAGAAGATATGTCACTATGTTTACTTAATACATCCAAACCAGGATACCCCTGTTACCACACTCAAGGGGTTCGCCACTCGGGAGATTCTATTCAAGAATAAGACGTGGCTGTTGTTAGGTAGTTTTATTTACTTTTATTTATTTACTTTTATTAACTACCCAACACGTATACTACAGTTGAACAAATAAGTAAATGGATGACGGAGGGTGGAAGCAGGTTACTCACAGTTGGACAAGGAAGTTACAGATAAACAAAGGGGAAGGGCAGAAAGTGGTACAGGACTCGAGTCAGCATCATCAGTACGAACTCATGCTTAGCTTAATATAAAAAAAGACGGGAACATGCAGAAGTAATTGTGTGTGTGTGTGTGTGTGTTGGTATACGTACATATATTTCCTTGCTCTGTTGAGAGGGCCCAGAAACAGTGACATTCCAGTAGCAATGAGCACACTACTGCTCAGATACTGGTTTCTAAACGCCACTATCCAATTAAAGGAACCTGGGCTCCTGGGAGAAATGGTTGGTTTTAGGACTAGGGTAGGAAAAATACAAGATGAGCCCAGAGCATCTTACAGTACCAGAGAGGAAAGAAGTGTTCTGAAAAATCAAAAGGATGGGGGTATATCAAAAGGACACAAGAGCCAGCCTGAAAGAGCTCCCAAAAGCCAAAGCTGGAACCATGTGACCAACAAAATAATGTAATAATGGATTATAACTCAAAGTATAAAATAAATATACACGAGTCCATACTGATATAAATGATTGAAGAAATAAATAAATGGGGGGAGGGGAAGACCGATCTTCCTTACAGAAGAATATCAAATAATTCATGTATATGCTCTCTAAGAGCTTAATCTAACCCCTCCTTTTGAGTGTGGGCTGGACTTAGTGACTTGCAAAGAACAGAGTATTAGGGAGGTGGGGTGACTTTACAGTGGAGAAACTTGGTAAACACTGCCTTGGCACATCATCAATGAGAAGTCACACTGACAGAATGTACCCCCAGTATGTGATGAGCAGGGCAACTCATCTCTTGGTATCATTCCCAAAATACCATAAGATCAGTCTATACGAGAAAAACATCAGGTAAACTCAAACTGCGGAAACACTCCACAAAATAGTTGACCAATACTCTTTAAAACTGTTAAAGGCATAAAAGGTCATTAAAGACTGATAAACTGTCACAGAGGAGAGTAAGGAGATATGACATCTAAATGCAATGTGGTATCCTGGACTGGATCATGAATCAGAAAACGGACATTAATGGAAAAGCTAGTAAATCTGAATAAAGTCTGGAATTTACAAGGTGTGATTGAAAAATACGGTTAATGTTTAAATCTAAAAAAATTATTACAATAAAAGACACACTGCCATTAATCCCTGTCAAATACTCCCCCTAGCTTCGAACACACTTATCCCATCATTCTTGCCACTTTCTGAAGCAGTTCTGGAAGTCCTCTTCCCTAGTGTCTGTAGTTGTGCTGTTGTGGCTGCCTTGACGTCTTGAATCGATTCAAAACATTTTCCTTTCATGGTCATTTTGACTTTGGGGAAGAACCAGAAGTCGCACAGGGCCAGATCCGGTGAACAAGGTGAATGAGGACACACCATAATGGTTTTATTTGACGGAAATTGCCGTACCAGAAGAGATGTGTGACATGGAGCGTTGTCATGATGGAGGACGAAACTGCCCATTTCATGTTAATGTGTTGTTTGGGATGATTTAATGGATCATGAACAACGCATTAACATGAAATGGGCAAACAGTTTTATCCTCCATCATGACAATGCTCTGTGCCTTCTCTCAACCACAGCTCACACCTGACAGACCGCACTGAACAAGCTGAAACTTGTCACACATGGTTACTAAGGTTCGATGCGCTGCTTCCCATATTGAATATTCCTACATTTCTGTTGGACGGCACTCAGCAGCAGCATTCACCATATGTTTTGATCACACTTCGTAGTTAATAGTAATGTGCTACTGTTGATTTCTTAGATTTGACAAATGCCCCATGGTTATGCAAGATGTTAACAACAGGGGAAAACTGGGTGATGGGGTACGTAGGAACTCTGTAAAATCGGTGCAACTTTTCTGTAAATCTAAAATTATATAGTAATAAAAGTATGCCAAGAAAACAGGTATAAACCAGAACTGCCCTGGAAAAACCAGGACAGTATGCTCATCTGATGTCTGATCCAAGTCTACCTTCCTTTTTTGAAAATCTAGAGAAGAACAATTGAGTTGGTACTACTCAGTGATCAATGAAAAATCTAATTACATACCATTACTGCTAAATGTTTGTTAAACTTTCTTTTATAATTCGTATCTGCACAAAATACAAAACAATTCTTCAGATAAGGCCCCTTGAACTAAGGAGAAGGGAAAATGCAGAAGAAAAGACGATTTGTGATGAAAAGACTTTTTTACTTAGAACTTCCTTTCTGTTCAAGTTTTATATTTAGGGCTTACGTATTTTATTGTTTTGGAAGAGATAACAATAACATGACCATCAGAAAAGAAAACCCATTACTCATAAGATCACTGGTGATCTGGGAGGTCCATTATACTATACCTACAGCTCAAGAAAGGTGGTAGAATTAAAAAAAAAAAAAGGCCATTTACAAGGATAAGAGGGAGTAGAGGAAGATGTTGAAAACTGACTAACTACCTTCTACCCTGGCTGGTTGCAAACAGATTATAATTTTTAATAGTTTGTCTTCTGGGCAGGGGGAAAAAATTACAGAGCAGAAATCATTTGGAAGCAAATATTTTCTTAACACTCTTCCCCCTTCAACAGCTATATGAGGAGGACAGGATGTTTTAGGGAGTTGTAGGTATTCATAGTAGACTAAAATGGCATAAACCCACATATTTCATTAGGGGAGGGAGGGCAAAAAAGTAGAATTACTGTCCAAATGACTTCTCAGTATGTCCAATATATGAAAATATATTATAACTAAACTTAATATAATAGTAATACAATAAATATTAACCTTAATTTTCCCACAAAATCCATCGTTTCATTCATTAAAAAATATTTACTTTATGTTTCTTATATGTTAGGCACTTTTTGAATAGCTTTATAGGTTTTAAAAAAAAGATACATGCTCATTATTTTAAAAATCAAGCAATTCAAACAAGTACAAAAATGACGGGGTAAAAAAAAAAAAAAAATCACCCTACAATCTACCACCCAAATTTTAACATTTGGCGAAAAAGAATCTAGACATTTCTTTTTGCCAAGCACATCCATGAATATTTTATAAAAAGCACTTTGGCCACTTTTGAAATAAGAAAAGTCCTTTTATACCATGTTTCCCCGAAAATAAGACCTAGCTGGACCATCAGCTCTAATGCATCTTTTGGAGCAAAAAATTATAATTTGGAGCAAAAAATATTATTATATTATATTACATTATATTATATTACATTATATTATACCCGGTCTTACATTAAAATAAGACTGGGTCTTATTAATTGGTCCAGCTAGGTCTTATTTTCAGGGAAACACGGTACCAATATTGGTCCTCGATTCTTCTCTTATTAAAAGTAATCTGAGAATTCAGCCCAATGATTTTCCTTCACCTGAAATATACCTAATAGAACTTTTCTCTGCCTATTCCTACTTATTCTATAGTAAATAAAATAGTCAGCTACTACCTGCAGTGCTAAAAAAATAAATAAACAACAGTAAAAAAAGTCAGTAAACTATTTACTATTGAAAATCACTTTTAAGGGGGGGGGCATTCACTACACAAGCAATTGTATAGTTCTCTTGATTTTTAGTTCCATGTTCATCTTGACAATTCTCAGAAGAAAACATTTTCAGGCATTTTCTTACTAAATACAATTTTAAAGTAATTTGAGCATGATTCATTAGCTTAAAACTGAGAGTGAAAAATGACTACATCTAAGGCTTTCATGGAATCCAAATTTTTAATGCGGAAAGAGTCAAAGACTTTTTCACAAGGGAAAAACAAACAATTTCTTCTAAGTAGTAGGCTATTTCCTCCCTCTTCCTTTCACTCTCAGTTACATCAATATCAAGAGATGACTCCTTGGGTCCTCTGACTTCCATTCTGGTCTCTCTTCACTTTCTCTCCCCCTCACTTTAGTGTTAGAAGTGCAGGAACACCCACCATGACCTCAAACTTGGCACTCCCCTTCTTGAAATTTAGCTTCAGTTTTAGCTCCTCTCTTATTGTCTCATACTTGGAACTGTCTTTACACCCAACTGGGGACTGCCTATGTATCCACCTATTTTTCTTAATATAATTTCTGACATAGGCAGGGCTATTGATCTTTTCAAAAACCAGCATTTCATTTTATTAATTTTTCTCTATTGTTTGTCCATGTTGTATTTCACTGATTTCTATTCTTATAGTTTCAGAATGCATTACTGCATTCCTTGTACTTACTTTAGGTTTACTTTGCTCTTCTTTCCCAGCTGATTCAGGTAGAAGATTAGACCATTATTTTAAAGTAATAAATTCCCCTCTAAGTATTGCTTTCATTGCATCCCACAAATTGACATGTTTTTTTTCTTTGCATATTCACTCAAAGTATCTTCTAATTCTCCATGTGATTTCTTATTTTACCCATGAGTTATTTAGAGGACTACTGTTTAATTTCTAAATATTTGAGTTTTCCCGATCTCTTTCTGTTAGAAAATTCTAACGCAATTTTGGTTTTGGTCAGGGTACATGCTCTGCGTGATTTAGAAACTTTTAAGTTTACTGAGACTTCCTTTTTTAAACACTCAGCATGTGGTCAATCTAGGTGAATGTTCCATGAGCACCTGAATGTTTATTTTGCAGTGTTGGGAGGCATGTTCTATGAATGTCAATTAGATTAAGTTAGTTGATAGTGTTGTTTAAGTCTTTTATATCCTTGTGAATTTTGTGTACATTTGTTCTATTAGTTACTGAGCAAGGAATATTGCACTCTCCACTATAATTGTGGATTTGTCTATTTCATTTGTCAGTTATTGCTCCATGTACTTTGAAGCTCTGTCATTACATGCATATACATTAAACATAGTTACAGCTTCTTGACGGATTGATCCCTTTATCATTTTTAAATGTCCCTCTTTAGCCCTTATAACATTCTTTGTTCTGAAGCCTATTTTGGGATTAATATAGCCATTCTCATTTTCTTATGATTAATATTTCTTTGCTATCTTTTTTTTACCCTTTGATCTTTCATCTTAAAATAAGTTTCTTATGGACAGCAGATAGTTTCTTGCTTTTATACGAAGTCTGAAAATCTTTGCCTTTTAACTGCAGTATTTAGATCATTTACAGCTAATATAATTATTGATAAGATTGGGTTTAAATCTAACATCTTGCTATGTTTTCTATTTGTCCCATTTGCTCTTTGTTCCATTTATCCCTTCATTTCCTGCCATCTTCTGATTAACTTAGTTGGGATTTTTTGTTTGTTTCTTTTTTTTTGTATTCGATTTTATCTCCACTATTATTTGGCTTATTAGTTTACTCTCTTTTTTAAAAAAGATTTTTTAAAAAATCTTTTAAAACTTTTAAAGATTTGCAGTATGTATCTTTTAATTATCACAGTCTGCCTTTAAATAATACTATACTCTTTCATATGTAATAATTTTTCAACAGTATACTTCCAGTATCCCTTTCCATACTTTGTTCTATTATTTTCAGACATTTTACTTCCTCATATGTTAATGGACCCCACAATGTATTGCTACTATTTTTGTTTTAAACAGTTATTTTTAAATCTTTAAATGAGGAAAAAGGAACTCTTAAATTTAGCCACATATTTAGCATTTCCAGAGCTCTTCATTCTTTTGTGTAGCTCAAAGTTTCCATCAGGTATCATTTTCCTTCTGTCTGAAAAACACTGTGTAACATTTCTTGTAGCAGTAGTCTGCTGGTAATGAATTCTCTCAGCTTTAATTTGTCTGAAAAACTATTTCACCTCCTTTAATGAAAGATATTCTCAGTGGGTACATATCTATGTTCACATGTTTTTACCAATCAATACTTGAGAGATGTCATTCTATTATCTTCTGATTTTTCTAGTTTCAGATAGAAATCTATGATAATTAGTATCTTTTGCCCTCTGTATTTAATGTGCCTTTTTTCTAATTGAATTTAAGATTTTTCCCTTTATCACTTCTTTTCATCAACTTGATTATGACGCATTCCAGTGTGATTTCCTTTATGATTATCCTGCTTGGGGTTTGTTGAGGTTCTTGGATCTGGAAGTTATACTTTCCATCAAATTTGGAAAATCTGGGACACTATTTCTTTGAATATTTTTCCTGTCCCCACCTTCTGGTGCTCCAATTACTCATACTTTCAATCACTTCATATTGGTCTAAATATCAATAAGGCTCTGGGACTTTTTTCAGTCATCTTTCTATGTTCATTTTGGATAGTTATTATTTATTTCAGGATCACTGATCTTTTCTTCAGGAGCTAACTTGTCTGTCCGCTGTAATCCAATCAAGTGAAATTAATTGAACATACTTCATATTTCATCTTTAGAAGTTCCATTTGGTTCTTTATATCTTCCATTTCATTACTTACCATGTTTATTCATGTTTTCCTTTAATTACTTAAAGATATTGAGCATATTTATTGTAGCTGCTTTAATATTCTTATCTGCTAATTCCATCATTTCTGCCATTTCTGGGTCCACTTCTATTCTGATTATGAGTTATGTTTTCCCCACTTCTTGACATATCCAGTATTTATTTTTGTATTGTATGCCAAATATTGCTGATTTTATGTCCTTGAGTGTTTGATTTTGTTGTTTTTCTTTAAAGTGGATTGGACTTTGGTCTAGTGATCAGTTAAATTACATGTGAACCAATTTGATCTACATGGGTTTATGTATACGATGGGACTAGTATAGCCTTTATTCTAGAACTAATTTAGTCCAACTACAGAAGTACAAGCCTTTTGAAGTCTCTCCTGAATGACCCATATATTCAATGAGGCCTTTTTACTCTGGTGATACGAATTCAAATGATTTCTGGTCCTATGTGAGCTGTGGGAATTGTTTAGCTTACAGTTCCTCAATAGGTTGTTTCCTAGAAGTTGTTCTGTGCCTATCCTCATGGAGTTTCACCATACCCGTAGGCAGGACTCCAAGGGACTCCTTACTGACTTCTAGAGCTCTTCCTCTGCATAACTCCTTCCTCTCTGATAAATTCCAGCCACCACGGAATCCCCAAACTCTGATCTGTATCTGACACCACTCAGCAATACCACAGGGCTCTATTTGGGTTTACCCTCCCTGCAACTTGATCTGGAAATTGCTTCTGGGCAGAAAGCCAAAGCAATCATAGAGTTCACCTCTTTTGTTTCCCTTCTAGGAATCACAGTGCTCTGTTGCCTGCTGTCCAATATGTGAAGACAGTTGTTTCAAGTATCTTGTCCAGTTTTCTAGTTGTTTATAGAAGGGAAGCAATTCCAGATCCTGTTCTACTCTCACGGTGAGAAGCAGAATATTTTCTCATAATATTTTATTGTATGTCAAACACTATATATAAAGTAACTGTAGAGACTGCAGTTAATATTATTTCCCACAGAGGACTGGCCTTTCCTCTGTTAGGCAGAAAGGACTGAGCTGGGTTGGGACTGGAACATAGCTTTAGTCAGATGCCCCATTCATCTCTATTTTCAAATGTCTCAAGGATAAAATTGTAAGGTGTTTGTTGCAGGTCCCTTCCTCTAGATTAGTGATTCTCAAAGTACAGTATAGAATCAAAGTCAGATAGACCAAGTCAGAAATCACTATACTTCTAGAGTTAAACAGGAAAGTGGGTTACGATAAGGTGGAACTACACATGCAACAGCTTCACTAATGGCCAAAGGAAGCAAAATTGCTTTGAGTTCACAATGACCGAAAGTCATGCTGATGTGCGAGGCTCCAGGGGAGATAAAGGAGGAGGAACATCAAGAAGCCAGGAAGGACAATGAACCAAAAAGAATCTACCCTCCTAGTCATCCACCAAATGAAGGCACAGTGAAGTTAAAAGATTATAGAGTTTAGATCCATCAACTGATAAAAAAATCAACAAATTGTGGTATATCTATACTACGGAATGTTACTCAGCCTTAAAAAAGAATGAAATTCTGATATGTGCTATAACATGGATGAACCTTGAAAACATTATGGTAAGTGAAGTAAGCCAGACATAAAAAGACAAACATTGTATAATTTCACTTATATGAGGTACACAGAAGAGGCAAATTCACAGAGACAGAAAACAGAATAAAGGTTAGCCTGTCTGGGAAGAGTGGGAAATGAGAAGTTATTGTTTAATGAGTACAGAATTTCTGTTTGGGATGATGAAAAAGTTCCAGAAATGAATAGTGGTGATGGTTACACAGCAATGTGGATATACTTAATTTCAGTGAACTGTACACCTAAAAATGGTTAAAACAGTGAATTTTATGTATATTTTACCGCAATAAAAAAAATGGCAAAAAGTTAGAGTTTTGGAATTGTGAGGCATTTTTGGTTTTCTATGCCACTTAACAACTTGCCAACTTGTTATTTCCCCTTAAAAATGCCTCTTGAAAAGAAATAACAAATTCAAACATCTTCATCAACAGGTAACATATGTTGACCAACTTAGCGTAATTACAGGAAGCTCCAGAACACAGTCCTGGCAGTGAAACCAGCCCTGATGGGGAAGTACTCCAGTCCTTATGACCTGGTTATTCAACAATCCTCAACTCATTTCTGCGAGACATTCGCTGCCATTTAGAAAATCTCATTTACCAGGAGAAAGACCAAGGACTCCCTGGATCAGGATGCCACAGGGATGGAAGTCCTCTGAGGCTGTGTGACTGAGCCAGCTAAGCAGACCACTGATTTCAGCCTCCCCTGCTCTTAACCTAATAGTGTCTTACCAGCTATGCCAGGGGTCACGATCTCAAATGCCTAAAGAAGCCATAAGCTAGGCAACGAACGTAAATTAATGAAGTAACGGGGATGAATCTAGGGAGGAGGGGAGGACAGAGAAAGCCATGGCAGCCCACAGTGCTTCTGTCACATCTGCAGAGCACTGCCAATTGGTACCACATGGTAATGCCATGCCTTCGGAATTTTCAAAAGCTGGAAATCCAGATTTTTCAAATAACTCTACAGGCTGAGCAAAACCCATCTGAGAACCCCAAAGAGTGAACAGGCCCTCAGTTTGAGCTTTTTACTCCATGCATAGCTTTCTCCAAGGTATGAGGGAAAATGACAGGAAACAATACTTCCCAGTTATGCATATCTTAGTTTGGATCTAAAGACTCCAATTTCCTGAGAGCAGGGCAGCTGGCAACATTCAAGGAATGTAAAATAAAGTAACCAAAGGAGTAAACCAAAAAGGCAATTTTCTTAATATGTACTTAATATAGGAAAAGTAAAATCCTGGCACTTAAAATAATCTGACTTTCAAAATATCAGGAACGGAGATGAGGCCATGGTAATTGGAGAACACTGGAAGAAACGATTAGGCAGCTAGAATATAATTTTTAAAACTTTCCAAAGTCTCCCTACAAATCATACCATCGGGACTATGACCCCAGTGGTTCCCAACAGACCTGGTCCCTGTGCCACAACATGAAGTGTCTGCTGCATTATTCTGGGTCCCACTATTTAGAATTCTACCTGATTTTTTACAACTTTGGTTACTATGACAAATATAAATCTGCAACTGTATGTATTAATTCCCAGATTCCAATGGACAAATTCTATTTTGTGTATTTTTTTAAAAAATCTGTCTACTATTTAACTGGAAAAAAAGAAATGCATCTGGAAAGGGGGAAAGTATTTCATCTAAAAGGCTTTCTTGCAGTTTGACTTAGCATATAGGAGCCAAGAATAGTGGAAGAGTAAAAGCCATTTTCTGTTTCTCTTTTCAAAAAAGGACTAGCTACTCCTCTCCAAAGGTACTCCTTTGATGAAGGAGAGTCAGAATTCTCCCTTAAACCTTATCTGGTTAATTTATTCATAAATAGTATCACTTCCTTCTAGTAAGAACAAAACAAGATACATCAGCGTCTAACTAGCATTATGCGCTTACGTACTAGGCACCAGGCTAAGCACATAGCATGCATCATCTGATTTAATTCTCACTGCCCTAGGATACAGGTGCTTTCCTCAGAACAAAGGAGACATGATCCCTGTCCTCATGAGGTTTACTTTCCAGTGAGAGTGACAGACGTTAAACAATCCCAACAAAAAATGCACAACTGCATTTATGACCCGAGCTAGAAAGGAGATGAGCAAGGCACTACCGATGCACGGAGAAGGAAAAATTGATCTTATCTGAGGCTTCTCTGTGGAAGTAACATACTACTGTTTCCCCAAAAATAAGACCTAGCTGGACCATCAGCTCTAAAGCGTCTTTTGGAACAAAAATTAGTATAAGACCCGGTCTTATTTTAATATATTAATGCATTAGAGCTGATGGTCTGGCTAGGTTTTATTTTCAGGGAAACAGGGTATTGAGATCAAAGGATAAGCACGTTTTAACTAGACAAAGTCTCCAGGCAGGGGGATCAGCAAGACAAAAGGCCGTGACTGAAGGCAACACGTCTGAGGTAGAGAAAAAAGGCCACTATGGCCAGAACAGGGAGAACACGGGGCAGCAAGCTGTGCAGTAAGGCTGAAGAAACAGGCTCTCCAGGGCCTTGCTATTCAGATTAAAAGTCTCCAACCTCAGAGGAACAGAAACTCTAAAGTTAGGAGAAGGAGTAGACAGGATGATCAGACTTATGGATATTCCTACACATTTTTAAATCAAAAGAATATAAAATAAAAAGGTATATTGTCATTCCCAATCTGTCAACTATTTACTTGATCTCCCCCACCCCTCTAGGTAATCAATCTGTCTTCCTTATGCACAGGAGTGCATAGATCCTGATACGAGTACGCATACACACTCTTCCCTTTCTTACACAAAAGACTGTGTGTTATACACACTATTCTGTACATTACCTTTTTTAATGAGCATATCATTTTTTTTCTTTTTATTTTTTTTCAATTCATAGCATTCCTTTGTTTGGATATACCATGGTTTATTTAACCAGTCCCCTGTGGATGAGAAGAAAAAGCCCAACAACTGCTACTGGATGTTGCTATTACACTCTTCTAAGTAGGAATGATGGGTCACAGGTAAATGCATCTGTAATATTGACAGATACTGCTAAACTATGCACACCTACCAATAATTTATGAAAGTTCCTGGACAACCGATTGAGTTACCAAACTTTTGGGTGTTTACCAAGATGATAAGTGAGAAACATTATCTTACTGAAGTTTTAATTTGCATTTCTCTTGTTTTAGGTGAGTATTCTTGTTTTGTGTTTGTTTTTATGTGTTTCAAAGCATTCTTTCATATGTTTAAGAGCCATCTATATTTCCTTTTCTGCAACAATCTGTTCATGTCCTTTGCCCACTTTTCTATTGTGTTTCTATAAGCTTTTAATAATATATACTTGTCTGCAGTATTAGTGGCAATTTTTTAAACATATTTCTTTTTCTAAATTAAAAATTTTTTAATTGAGATACAATTGACATATAACATTGTATTACTTTTAGGTGTACAACAATGATTTCATATATGTATACACTGCAAAATGATTACCACATAAGTTAACACCTATCACCACACATAGTTACAAATGTCTTTTTTTTGAGATGAGAACTTTCAAGATCCACTCTTTTAGCAAGACTCAAATATACAGTATTGTTAACTATACTTATCATGCTGTACATTATATCCCCAGGACTTATTTATCATATAACTGGAAGTTTGTACCTTTTGACTACCTTCACCCATTTTGCCCATCCCCAACTTTGGCAACCAGCAATTTGTTCTCTGCTTCTATGAGCTCAGTTGTTTTTTTGTTTTGTTTTACGATTCCACGTGTAAGTGATACCACACAGCATTTATTTCTCACTGTCTGACTTGTTTCACTTACATAATGCTCTCAAGGTCCACCCATGTTGTCTCAAATGGCAGGATTTCCTTTTTTATGGCTGAATAAATTCTATTGTATGCATGTTTTTATATGTGTGTATCCATATACATATATGTGTGTGTGTACACACACACACAGACACACACACACAGCACGTTTTCTTTATCCATTCTTCCATTGAATGCATATGACCAGAGAGCACAAAAGGGTTCTCTTTTCTCCACATCCTTTCAACACTTACTTCTTATATTTTTGACAACAGCCATTCTTACAGGTGTGAAGTTATATGTCATTGTGGTTTTGATTTACTTTCACTTGATGATTAGTAATGTTGAGCACCTTTTCATGTACCTGTTGGCAATTTATATGTCTTCTCTGGAAAAACGTTTATTCAGATCCTCTGCCCAACTTTTAATTTGTTTGCTTTTATCCTGAGTTGTATGAATTCTTTATATATTTTACATATTAACATCTTATAAGATATATGACTTGCAAATATTTTCTCCCCTTCTATAGGCTGCCTTTTTGTTTTGCTGATGGTTTCCTTTGCTGCACAGAAGTTTTTTTGTTTGATGTCGTCCCACTTGTTTATTTTTGCTTTTGTTGCCTTTGCTTTGGGTGTCAAATCCAAAAAAATCATTGCCAAGACCAATGTCAAGGAGCTTACCCCGTGTGTTTTCTTCTAGGAATTTTATGGTTTCAGGTTTTAGGTTCAAGTCTTTAATCCATTTTGAGTTGATTTTTGTGTATGGTGGAAGATAATGGTCCAGTTTCATTCTTTTGCATGTGGCTGTCCATTTTTCCCAACACCATTTACTGAAGAGACTATCCTTTGCCCATTGAGTATCTTGACTCCTTTGTTGTAAATTAATTGACCATACATGCATGGGTTTATTTCTGGGCTTCCTATTCTGTACCAATGACCGATGTATGTGTTTTTATGTCAATACCATTTTGTTTTGATTACTACAGCTTTGTAATATACTGGTAGTTTGAAATCAGAAGTATAATGCTTCCAGCTTTGTTCTTCTTTCTCAAGATTACTTGGATCTTTGGGGTCTTTTGTGGTTCCATACAAATTTTAGGATTCTTGTTCTATTTCTGTGAAAATTGTCACTGGAATTTTTAGAGGGATTATAATGAGTATTGCATTTCTCTTCTGACTTTGCTTATGGTGAGTTTTGGTCATGTAGATTTTTAAAAGGCAAATTAACCAATCTTTTGAGTTTGAGATTTTGAATCCTAATTTTTAGAAAGGCTATATAACTCTAGGATTATAATTAAATTCTCTTGTGGTTTCATGTTTTATGTTTGAATATCTGACCAATCTAGAGTTTATCTAAGTATATAATATCATATATGGATCTATTGTTCTCTTTCCAGATGGCTACACAGATATACCAATAACATTTATTAGTGCACTCCCACCGATACAATACTTTACCATATCTTAAGTTGCTATGTTGTCTATTCTATTTCTGAATTTTCAATTCTGCTCTATTAGTCTATCAATTCATGCAGCAGTGCAACATTGCTTTCATTGAAGCTGTATGGTATGTTTTAATACCCAGAAGGGCTAGTCCCCCCTCACTGCTCTTCTTTTTCAAGGTTATTCAGGGTTCAGTACATACTTTAAAATTAGTTTGTCTAGTATTTTCACTGGGATCACTCTAATTCGTAAATTAAGTATGGGAGACCTGGCACTTTATGATGCTGTGACTTCCCATTCAAGAACGTGGCATATTTTTCAATACATTCATATCAACTTTTTTGTTCTTCAAGAATATGGGGAGTAGACTAGAAGGAGGCCGCTGGGTACGGTTAGACTAATGCAGATTGTTTCTGGTCATTGAAGGATATGAAAGGGATAAACTGGAGAGAGAAAAGCGGTAAGAGGGCATAGCAACATTTAATTACCTGGACACGCCTGCCACAGAGGCACAGCTAGAGAGTCAGAAGAAAATCACGTAAGGAGTATTCTTCAAGAAGAAGAAGAAGAAGAAAAAACACTGTCAGCAATACAATTAGGACAAAGACTAAAATAAATCCATTAGTTAGAGATACGGAAGTCATGAGTGATCTAATATCTATTCCGGGGAGAATTATAAGGCTAGCAACCAAAGTGGGTCTTACATTCTAGTACGCCCAACTATAAGTATTTTGCTCTAATTTGATCTAAAGGGGTCTTCCTGAAGGTCAAATGTGCCATTAAATTGAGAATATAACTATGTAGGTATTATTCCTAAAATGTTAGAAGGGAGTTCTAAAATAATTCATGAGAAGAATGCACAGATCCAAAAAATACTGCCAATAGAAGGAAGTATCAGGAACCACAGTAGGAACTAGCAGCTGTAGAGCAAAGGGGATAAGTACGCGTAAATATCCTGCAAAGCAAACTAGGCTATTGCTTCACAGTAGGTTTGGCGTGGAGTTAGCCCCTGCTAACATTCTCCAGCACTGCCCGAGATCCTGATAAAGTAGGTGGCTACCTAAATAGGATGCACAAAACAAGCCCAGCTGCTTAGAAATACTTCCTCCTGTACCTTGTCAAGATACCACTCTCTCCCTCCCTCAACCTGATCCCAAAATATGAACTGTAGTTTCTCCTCTGGATTAAGGCCAACAGAAGCATATAGACTTCCCTAGTAGGAAAGTAAGGGTATTGGTAGGAAAGTTAGGTAAGAATTATTCCTAATTCTTTCCTGATATTCAGACAGGATCTAGCTTTGAGGGGTCAGGAAAAGGAGGAGTCAACAATGTCCTGACCAGATCCAAACTGAGGCTGAATTCTTCACAACAGAAAGAACTTTCAAGCCCACCTAAGCTGATTTGCACGCCAAAACCAATTCCCAACGTGGGAAAATTGGGTAAGTGAAATAGACCAATATCTCTTTACCTTCCATTTTAACACAAATCTGGACCAAGAATGGAAACAAAAAAAATCATACTAGCACGATTATAGGCACATTTGTTGTGACAGCATTATACCAAAAGTACTAGTGGGGTCTCTTCTAGGTATACGATCCTTATTCATAAAGAGAATACTCTCAGATAAGGATTATTAGCCTGTTTGGTTGCTCAAGATACCAAGCAGGATAGGTAGATTCAACTAAAATGATGAAGGTAGAGGAGAAGGAAAAAGGGTGTCTGAAATAGAGAAGGCAATGAACAACTCTTGAGTGTAACTATATCGAGGAGGCTGGCTGTAAATTGCTTTTGGGTTGTTCTACACTGTTTTGTACCCCCCCCCACCCACACACACACTTTAGCTTCACTCCAATGCCCACCTGACATAGTGGTATTCAAAAAAGACTTGGGTCAACTGAGGAAATGTAATGCTACACACTTCTAAATTATCCTGTGGAACTAGTGTCATAGGTTGTTCATACTGCCATCAGCCTTAAGTGGTAGAATTATATGAAGGTACCACATCAGAGAACAGCATCACTTGGCTAAATTTACTCCCTGATACCAATTCTCTGCGCAAGGTGTCTCAAAAGAAAGAAACAGGGGCTGGCTGTTGCTTCACATTAACTTGCATACCTCCTTTTCTGAACCAGCGAGGAGTAACAGAAGACATTAAAGGATGTAGTGGTTACGTGTATTCTAGGGGGCAAAGTTTTTATTTCTTTATAGAATTAGGATTGTGTTAGTTCTTACCAGGGCAGCAGAAAATAAATCACATTTTAGTATACTATGGTGACAGTTTGTTCTACTTACCGTTACTGGGGCCAAATGAATTTTATTTCTATGGTACAGTGACAGAACTGTTTTCAGGCATATGCCTAACCCTTACTTCATGGAAAAGAATTTGTAAGCACAGGATTGCACAAACTTACAGCCGGCAGGGTGGGGACACATGAGCCATGAAATGGGAAACAAACAGGAAAGAAACGCGGCATAGGCTTTTGAGGGTAATAAATATGATAGCAATCTAGAAGATGACCGATTCATGTTGTTTATGATTATAGACTGATTATTCCTCTAAGTGCAAAGGCTACCCAATAAGTCATATCCGCGTTGATTTGTTAGCAAGCGCCTTTCACCAGATAATAAATTAGAATGCAATTAAAGCGCATTCTCTCTGTTTATCATGGACTAAGACAACTTCCTCTAATTCTCAATTATCTGCATGAACACACGACCGTGTGGAGAGTAAACCTTCCAGCAAAGGGCAATAAACATCTTAGGAATGCACTGAAATTGCTACATTTCTTATCTAGTCCTTTCAAAAATTTGTTTTCAATTTTGATAAACTATGTAAACGGAACCAAATTAATTTGGTACTTGATTTGGTACAGTAAATCATATAGTACCTCTGGACTCGTTGTAAGTCCCCAAACTCTCAGCTTATTAGCAATTTGCTGAGGGCAGTGACTAAATCATGAAAGAAATAAAAGAAAACAGAGCTGAGTATTTGCAGCAAACCATCGTTAGGTGGAAAAACTTAAGCACAGAGAAAAATAGAAGAATCACAAAGGAAAAAAACAGATACAAGCATTTAAAATTTAAAATCTGTAACACATAACACGATTTCACTATGTAAAGAAAGATTTTATAAAGATTAGTAAGAAAACTCAGATCATGAGAAATAAACGAACAAAACACACACAGAGAAACTAAAAAATAGAAACATAAAAACTTCAAGTAAATTAAATTTAAATCAGGGTAACATTTTTTTCACCTATCTAATTAGTAAAAACGTCTTCTTTTAAATAATAATGACAAATATTTGCAAAGATATAGTGACACTGGTACTCTCATACATTACTGATTCTGTCTTATAATAAATTGATTAGAATGCTTCAAAAATACAATTTGGCTATTTGAATTAAACACTATAGATGTTTATAATATTTGGCTAAGTACTCCCACTTTATGGCGTCTAGCTAATAAAAATATTTATCACAGCTTGATCTAGCAGTAAGCATCTGAAACAACATAAAATCCAACAACAGGGTAAAAATAATGTAAAATATGATATAATCATGGATGGAATATTATGTAGGTATTTAAAATAATGGTTATGAAGACTAAGTAGAACAGGATAGAAAACTGTATATGCAAGATGATCACATTCAAATAAAAATACGCATATGAAAGAAGACTCGGAAGGAAAATACCTCAGTGATAACCATGTCAGGCTGGTGTGATAGGCTGAACATTTACCCCCCTCCCCCTGCCAGCCCCCTCCCCCTGCCAGCCCCCTCCCCCTGCCAGCCCCCTCCCCTGCCAGCCCCTCAGCCCCTCCCCTGCCAGCCCCCCTCCCCTGCCAGCCCCCTCCCTGTCAGCCCCCTCCCCCTGCCAGCCCCCTCCCCAAAGAGGTCCAGGTCCTAATCTCTGGAACCTGTGGATGTCACTTTATTTAGCAAAAGGGACTTTGCAGATGTCATTAAGCTAAGGATCTTGAGATGGAGAGACTTTCCTGCATTACCTGGATGGGCCCAATAGAATCACAATGACCCTTACAGAGAAAGTCGGAAGGGTCGCAGTCAGAAAAGATGTGACAAGAGCAGCAGAGGTTGGAGTGATGTTGAACAAGTCACGGAAGATGGGCAGCCTCTAGAAGTTGGGAAAAGCAAAGAATGGATTCTCCCCAGAGCCTCCAGAAGGAACTCAGCTCTGGCAACACCTTGATTTTTAACCCATAGACTTTGGACCTCCAGAAAAGCAAGGTAATAAACTTGTGTTGTTTTAAGCCCCTAAATTTGTGGTGATTTTCCACACAGCAATAGGAAATTAACATAGAGAGTAAGACTGCCCTTTCTAAACTTTCTTCAATGTTCTTATTACTTCTACTGATACTGATCAGTATATTCAAATATACTGATTTAGCTAAAATTTAAGATTCTAGATGAAAACTTACTCTGCTGCAATGGTTCTCAACCCTGGTTGTGTATCAGTATTAATTAATCAGCTTTAAGGAGGAAAACAAAGAATACCAATGCTATGCTTTCTCCCCATTCCCAGTGGGGATGGAAGGAAAAGAAAAAATTAAGTCCCTTACTTTACCTTCCTTCCTCAATGTTTCTTATTTGTAGTGTTCAAAGGACTCTTCTCCAAGAGAAAGGTCCTTATTAGCTGTCAGCCCAAGGCCCCGTATTTAGAGTAATTCATAAGAATTGTGCTTCCTTCACTCTTCTACTGATAACTAACTCTATTATGAAACTACTAAAACTACGTAAGATCTTTAGTCTTTGAATTTTTACAGTATGTTTTAGAAATGGTATAGACTTGTCGAGAGGACTCTCAAATTCCTCTGATATTCATTCTTTAAAGTCATATTTTCCAGGTATCAAACTCATATATTTTTTTAAAAAGGCAAAACAAACACATTTTAGTATGTTTGTGAGCAAATGTATAACTTCAAGTTTTCAAATGTGTGATTCTCAGCTAGAGAAAGTACTGACAAAGTGTTATGCATCTCTTGGTCAACTCATAGCATCACCTCATGGTTTTTCAGCAGCAAAATCCACATATGAGAGACACCATTATCAACGAAGTGTGTCCCAACATTGATCTCCATAGCAACTGTCACTTTGCCACATGCAGTATAAGGCATTGAGTTAACACCACATGTACACAGAGTGTTGGTATTATGTAGTCCAGACCATGGTTGCTGTAGAAACCTAAACCCAAATCCCCGCTAACAGTGGATAAAAGGAAAACAACAGAAGGGTCCTTGAGTACTTACCCATCTACTCCTTTGCTTTCAAGCAGAACAATGCCATTCTAAATACAATGTAACAGCCTTGTATTGATATCACTAAAAGGAAATTTTCTACAAAGTAATTTTAAGTGATGTCTTATCTCTGTTTAACGTTCGGAACCACTTCCGATTCTCTGAAAAATTCTCCTTCCCACCCTGTGCTCAGTTGGACATTCAGAAGCTCACCCCAACAGAACACTGTCACCTTTTTCTGGCTTCAGCCAGAAACAGTCCCATACATAGGCGGGCTGAAGGAAGGGGTGCCAGGTTTTGCTGCCACCACCAGGAGTATGACAGATACAGACAAGCTTATTCTAAAACAGTTTTGCAAACATGGAATAAAGTCGGAGGAATCACTTTAGCTGATGTTAAGTCTTACCATATAGCCATTGTAATCACGACAGCGTGGTACAGGCAGAAGAACAGAAACATTAATCAATAGAACAGAGAACCCAGAAATGGAACATTACAAATACACCAATTGAGTGTTGACAAAGGTACAAAATTAGTCCAATGGAGGAAGGATACTGTGCTGAAACACCTGGATATCCAGAGGCAAAAAAATAATGAATCTTGACTTAAAACTCATGCTGTATATAAAACCAGTGCAAAATGGATCATGGATTTAAAAGTGAACATAAAACTAAAACTTTTAGAAGGAAACATAGGAGAACATCTTTGGAACCGGGGGCTGGAAAAGAGTTCTTAGACATCACATCAAAAACTTGATCCATAAAAGAAAAGAAAATCAATAATTGAACTTTATCAAAATTAAAAACTTTTACTTTGTGAAAGACCCCCATAACGAGATAAAAAGATGAGCCATAGACTGGGGCAAAATATTTGCAAATCACATATCTGAAGGACTTACATCCAAAATGTGTAAAGAACTCTCTAAACTCAACAGTAAGAAAACAAACAATACTTTTGAAAATGAACAAAGGACTTGAACAGACACTTCACCAAAGAGTTAAGACATGAGGTTGGCAAATTAGCACATGAAAAAATGTTCAACATCATTAGTCTTTAAGGAAATGCAAATTAAAACCAAGATGAGATATTACTACACACTTATTAGAATAGCTACAATAAAAAAAAGAAAAATGCTGACAATACCAAATGCTGCCAAGGATGTGAAGGAACTAGATTTCTCATACATTCCTAGTGGAAATGGAAACTAGCACAGCTATTCTGGAAAACAATTAGGCAGTACGACATTTATCATACAATCTAACAATCACACTCCTGAATATTTATCGTAGAGAAATGAAAAACTTACCTTCACATTAAAAACCTATACATGAATATTCACGGCAGCTTTATTTGTAATAGCTGAAACTTGGGCTTTATGGTAAATGGATAAATAAACCATGGTACATCCAGACAATGGAATATTAACTAGCAGTAAAAGGGAATAAACTATTAACACACACAACAACTTAGCTGGATCACAAGGACATTATGCTGAGTGACAATAGCCAATTTCAAAAGGTTACATACTATATGATTCCATTTCAAAGTGACAAACAGATAAGAGAACAGATCAACGGGAAAGAGGTGAGGATGGGACTATAAAGGGGTAGCCCTGGGAAGTGTCTCCATGGTGATAGAAAGGTTCTTCTATACCTTGACTGTGGTAGTTACACAAATCTATACATGCCACTCAAGTTTACAGAACATACACACACACACACACACACACACACACACACACAAATGCATGCAAAAATTGGCAAAATCCAAGTAACATCTGTGGTTTAGTTAACAGTATTATATCAGTATAAATTTTCTGGTTTTAATAATATTCTATAGCTATGCAAGATGCTACGACTGTAGAAAGCTGGGTAATGGGGACAAGGGATGTTACTGTACAATTTTTGTAACTTCCTGTGACTCTATAATTATTTCAAAATAAAAGGATAAAAGAAAAGCCAAAGAACTTCTGTTCAGCAAAGAGCCACAATAAAACTTAAAACTGGGAAAACGTTTTTGAGAAAAGGTAAAACCCCTCATATACAGAAAGCTCTTATATGTATGTCAATAAGGAGATAAAAATGCAATTAATGATGAGCGAAAGATATGAACAGACAACTCACAAAAGAAGAAGTAAAACTGGTCAATAAACATAAGGAAAAAAGATTCAATCTTACTAGCATTAAAATTTTTTCAACATAAAAGGTATTTTAGCGCCTATCAAATTGGCAAAAATTGTAACTATCCAAGGTTAGCAAGAACAAGGGAAAATAAGCATTCCCATGTACTACGAATAGAAATTCAAATATTTTCAAAAGAAAATATGCATACCCGTTTTCCCCAAAATTCAACATCTAGGAATTTATCCTAGGGAAACAAATGTGCAATGATATACATATAAATTTCTTCATCACAGTACTATCTACAATAGTGAAGAATTTAGGAGAAAAGATGGCCAACAAAAGAGGATAATGAATTACATTATGGTATATCCATATACCAGATCGAATACCATGAAGTTGTTAAAAATTATGTTTATTTAATGTTAAAAGAAATTCTCTATACAGAGCTAGGACAGAAAGGCAAGAAACAAAATCATACATATGAGACAAACTCATTTTTATAGTCTTGCAGCCTATATACTAAAATATTAATACTAGCTATCTCTGTATTAATGGTAAAATTACAGCTACTTTTAAAATAAATTTCTGTATTATCTAACAGAGACATGTTTTATACAGAAATGAAATTAATTTTTTAAAAATCAAATAACATACTGAGCAAGGCTTTTTTCAACTAGAGACTTTTATAAATTATAATGCTAAAAACCCTACTGGATTTTTCAGTTTCACAGAAAAAATAAAACTACCATGGCTGATTCAGCAGCAGTTACTTTTTCTTTACAATTCCTGAAAAGATGTCATTCATTTATAGTCTAAAAGCCAACAAAACTTGACCAGATTTGTTTCAAAAAACAATCCACGCAACCCAGGGACTGCGTATGCCCATTCACCACGAAGTCGATACTCTCTACATCTTTATTTATGTCTAATTATACATGACAATGATTATCGGTATTTTTAAATAGATAATGTATTAAAACATACTGACAAGTATACTCTACAATAAATATAGGAAAGCAAAGATAGACAGGAAAAGGGGTAAGAGAATACAACGGCAAGAATAACATCTTCTTTAACATGGTCTTGGAAAACAAAAATCGCTTTAGTTCTGAGGATAAGGCAGAAGGAAGGCACACTATAATAGAAACCTTTCCCTCTTTAGATTGGTAATTTGTATCAAGATCAGAATCTCTGAAAGCTTATTTGATGCTCTGAAGTTACTGAGGCTTATGTGCAATTCAAAGAGACGGTTTCTCTAGTAGAGACACAGAGCTTGTTAGTGTGTTCTTTCCCTCAGTTAAACTGCTTGAAACGTACATGTTTAATAATACAGTATTGCTGTTTTCATAGTGAATATTCTGGATGACATCGCTTTCTCTATGTCCTTCCATCATTTAAGTGTGTTTTTGTTTTATAGCCCTGAATTAAGGGGATTTACAATATGCTGAAATCATTAAGAGATTTTTCTCTAGCTCATTAACGTTAAAATTCTCCCACGTGGTTCCCTGCTGATTTTGATTCAAAATTAACATGATACTAACTCTGTGCTTCCTGACTTTCACACTTGGCATTCCAGTTAAAGGGACGGGCAGAAATAACTTCTTCCTATTTTCCATCTTCCAAATTCTACCCATTCTTCAAAGCAGCTGCTCAAACTTCTTCTTCCAGGAAGTCCTCCGGTCTAGCCAGCCCATGGTGGTCTACTCCTGTCCTGAATTCATGTAACATGTAACTAAACCCTTCTTTCGGCAATTACTAACGATTATGATCAAATTATTTTTATCTTGCATCATTATTTAAACTTCATTTGTTTCCACATCGTGTTTCCTCAAGAATACTCTGTCTCTGAGTACAGGTACCCTTTTTACCTCATTGCGCTCTAACACATAGTAGATGGTCAATAAATATTGGTTGACTAACTGCAACATAAGCTATACCTTTCAATTCCCCTCCTTAATTGCTACTAATTTTTTTCCAACACTTAGCTATTATTCCTCCTCCCTGCCCTCCATCTTCCTTCCAGGGACAGAACCAAAAAGCAGAGGATGAAGACGGGGCCTCTGAATGACAACTGTTTTCTGTCTCCCTGCAGTAACATTTGTTTAAGTATGTGAAAAGAGAATAAAACTAAATGTTTAGCTTTGGTACATGTCTTTCAAAGTAACATAACCATCATTTAACAAGAAACCAGCTACATTTATTGGAGAATATTCTAAGGGAAAAGGTGGAGGAAGAACTCGTGTGTGCACAAATGGATTGCTTTCCTCCTAAAGCACATGAAAAACTCCATCCATCTCGATCCCCAAAACTCCCAAACTTTGCACTCATAACTTGTGAAAGCCTTTATGAATTCAAAGATATTTTTACCAATCATGTGACTTCTACCTACCCAAAAGCATTTTTCAGTGCCAGAAAAGTTTTATGATTAGGGGTTCTTCATTCTTTTAAGAACATTTATACTGCCTAAACAGCTCCAGATGTTTTGCTTTGGTTTTTGGTTAAGGGGAGGGATAGGAGGGCAGAAATCAAAATGAGGACCCTCCCAATTAGAAATGCTTCCCGTTCCATCCTAAATGAGCCTTTTCTTGTATTTCTGCTTGGACGATCCAGAATTTAAACTATGATACTCATGCATAATGCCAAAATATGAGGATTTAGATAGGATTTTTAACAAAAAAAATGATTTGTGGATACCTTACATCTAAATTATTTCTACAAATCACAATCATATGAAACACAGGTTGCTTCTTGAATTTGTAATTTATTTGCCAACAGTATGAAGCACTATTTGGAGACAGCTGTTTTTGATAGAGGAGCAAAATATGGCATGACAAATTCCACATTTTTTTTTGCAAAAGCTGTGCACCTGCTGATTAGAATTTGTGCTCAAATTCTGCCTAAATCTACAATGTCTTAAGCTAATGTGTTTTGATACTGTATACTAGATGGCAAAATTTTATGAAACATTCTGATCATTCACTAATGCAGTGTGCACAGATTCATAAGGAATTTTATGTTGTTCTTCCGCTCTCTTCAAAAAGGTATGTGCCAATTATGTGGAAGATTTTAAAATAAATGGAAGCAACAGCATCTCGTGGTAATCCATTCCTAACAACTCTTATAGCTAGTAAAAGTTTCCCTACCTAATTTTAATCATGCCTGCTACAATTTAAGTGCAGTTTTTTCTTTCTCTGTCTTTAGGAAGAGTTGATCATTTTCTTCAACCATGATGTTCTATGTTATGAAGAATAATATGTATAACAAACATGATCTAATTAGAGTAATGACTAAGGCAAAGGAAGGACAAGGGCAGAATCCTCTGGTTAGGAAAGGTTTTACTCGATTCAGTTCAATTCTGTGAGTACTTAACTGAAGGCTTTCTACGTGTCAAGTATATGCTCGGCAATAAGAATACAAACACAAAAATCATCTCTTTCAAAAAGTTCCCTGTTTTAGAAACATTTATACCTAAATCAGAGGTCAAAAAGAAAGGATCCCGATGGGCCGATTCGTTCCTCAGTGGCCAGCTATGACTGAAACATCTCAAATGGTGAACTGGAGAACATATAGCCAATCTTTTCCCCCAGCTTTAGTAAGGAACAATTGACAAATCGTATCCATTTAAAGTGTACAACACATGCCCAGCCTAAAGAAGGCAGTCACTGCTTGACAGCAGATCAAGACCACAGAGAATGCAAGCGCAATGGTGTCATAGCTTCCCATTTTTTGAAGAGAAAGTTGGAGGGATGAGCAATTAAACCTGGAGAAATCAGAAAATGCTTAGCAAACGACCTAACAGTTTAGTCGAGTCCTAAAAGTAAAGCAATGTTTACTAGGTGTGAATGTAGATGGTTTACTTCCTGTGGCCATGGCTGAAGGTAGAAAATGGGGAGCGGCAGAAGTGACTAGAGAGGAAGGAAAGCATATTTAACCGGCACAGGCCAAACTGCATCCTACAGAACATGCAAAGCTACCGAAGTGTCTATGACTCCACGTCACAGAAGGGTAGAATTTATCTATCTGCAGGAAACTTGTACCAAAGAGCCACTCAGTGGTATTTCAAGATTTGATAGGTACATAAAGAGGAAGACACCTTTCATATAATCCATACATTTAGACTGGGCATCACTCTATCTAAACACTTGTCTTAGGCTCCTAACTATTGAAATATGTAAGTGCTCACAGGGTTCCAGCAGCAGCACTGGCAGCTTAAAGAGACAGCAGTCAACTTACCCATGGAGAAGAGTCTACCAAACCCAGAAAGAAAGTTTTGTGAGCTCTCCCATCCCCAGATGTTTCTCCTTTACTCTTAGCAAGGGTAAAAAAATGATACCTTATTCATTGTCAAAATGACACAGAGTTTACAAAAACATCTTGACATATTATTCTCGCCCATCTAAGAGACTCTCAGCTCGCTATTTTCTACTGTGTATAAGTTTGTAACACATCCACAGCAGCCAACTATATTCATATTTTGGACTTTTTTTACACAACACCACTTAAACTTCAAGAGTTCTAAAATCTAACTGCCATGGGTTAACAGCAATCTCTACTTTCTTCACCCTTCTAATCCGTTAGTCATTCTCCTAAACCATTAGTCAATCCTATTTTACTTGCAATTCATTAATGAAAATGTAATCAACTCTAATCCAAAATTATATTTTGCTTGCTTGTTTTGGCCAAATTTCCTATTCTCCAGTTAGGAAGGGGGAAAGAAAACTAGGTTGTCACCTAGGCCTTTCATTTAAGCCTCACAATAAGATCAGTATTATTCCACGAGATAGGTATTCTTTTCACTGATGAGAAAACTGAAGTCTGAGTAGTTCACATGCCCAAACAGCAGCTAGTAAATGACATAAGCCAGGTCTGAACACGTCAGTCTGCTTCCAAAACTATGTCCTTTCCTCTATACCACATAGCTTCAACCGCTAATATTTCTAACAACAGTCATAATACTACACTGTCACCTTATATTTGCACAGTGCAGCATGCCTTTCAAATCATTTTCACCTGTAATATTTCTGTCAGTTGCTAAAAGTATCCTCCAAGCAAACTTAGGCAAATGAAAAAACAAAAAACAACTAACCTAAGATCACAGAGAAATAATTATCAGCACAAATAATCACTAATAACAGCAGCTATGTTTATTGAGCACTTAAGCTAAACATTCTACAGTGTGTTGTCCTCATTAGAATCCTGTGACACAGGAATAAACGACAATTCACCTCTCTTACAGATGGGGTAACAAGGCTCAGGGAATTCTGTAATTCACACAGCCAGGAAATGGCGGTGTTGGAATTCAAGTCCAGGTACCGAGAAGCTCGAAAGCCCATGCTCTTATCTACAACCTCATCTATTATTGTCTCCCCATATTGTAATGCTCTCTCTAGAATACTGTGCTTTCACTGTAATTAAGTTAAACTAAAATTAGTTGGAATTCAAAATTAAAATTAAAATCAGTTGCATTCCCCAGCCCACTACTAACTGAAAGTGGTGGAAGCAGCAAACAGGTGGCAGGGTAATATCTATCAGGAATTTAAAAGAAATTTTTCACTGGATGACTGACAAATGATAATCAGACACTCAATATAACTGGGGGGTAAATTAAACCTTCAAGCTCCCAGTATTGCCCTCTGTGGAGAGAGAGACATTATTCCAATCATTTAACAAATGAACCTATTATTCTAACATACATTCAGAATCAAGACATTTCTTTTTTAACTCATCCTATGAAATAGTAAAAATCATCCAGGACGGAAAAGCTCCACAGCAGTTTTCTTTCTAAGTTGACCAGGTCTATTCATTAAGAGTTTTTAAAGTTAGATTAAAATGCTGGGGCCAGGACCACCAACTTCTAGATGTTCACTTCTGGAGCTTCTTTCCATGTACTCATAAAATTGTACCATGCATACTCTATTACTGTATGTTCACACTTGTTTTTAATCATGAGTACTACATAACAAAGTATGTGAGAAAATAAATAATATTTAAAAATAATCAAACTACATAAAGATCTTTTAGTAAGCATCTGTACATATTACAGTATATACACCTGTATACACACCTGTATATACTATATATACTATCTGTATATACTGTAGTATTATCCTGTGAAACTAAATGACATTCCTTTATAGAGCAACATAAAAGAAACAGCCTAAACTTAGAGAGAAATGTTTATGTAGAAGATTCATGAAGCCACTTCTATTCTGAGGATAAAATAAATTTCATTTATGTGGTGATATGTAACCATTCAGGAAGTAGAAAGCACCTGTCACAAGCCCTTGTAATTATTAAACACCATAAAGAATATGTTTGTGCCAATTATTAATATTTTAAAAATTCAAAACACTACTGCTAATTTTTTTAGAGTATGATATAAGATTCATTAGACCTATCTTTAGCCTCACAATTCTGAAGATAAAACCAACTCAATGTGCTAAAAAAAAAATATCTTTGGAGCAAATGAAATAATCTTCCAAGAAGATTCCAAGAGAATGGTAATTTTTAAAGCTGTTTTAAAATATCTGTTAAAATGAAATTTCAGTATATGAAACCAGAAAAAAAATGAACGGCTTTGAAAAACCTTTGGTGAGTTACAGAAAGAAAAGCAAATCCAGCTGCACTCCATATACTCAAGATTTGTATCTAGAATTTTAAATAAGTATTAAATCAGAAACAACTATCTGAATGGTGAACATCTAGTATCCCCTTTTAAAATTTACTCTAGGGTAGCTATTTTTGGAAAAACATTCATTAAACACTTCAAACTACAGGCACAGATGAGTATTTTTGTTAACGCCTATAAGATGTTTAATACACACACACAGGAGAAAACTCTGAATCCTATAGAAGTATAAAGACGGGACAATTACAGAATACAGTATCGATGAAAAGCAGTTGGCAATATAGTAGTAACAAGCAATATGAGAAGAGAGACGTGGGTATCTGAATCCTAATTTGTTAGGATCTAAGCACAGAGAATTAAGTATTATAGCACTTAAAACCCTACCATCAATTTATCCTCATTAACTGGGCCCAGAATTGAGAAGACGAGACAGTATTTCTTATCCTTGAGGAATACACGGAAGGAAAGGAAGGGTTCTGGCTAGATTTTGAGAAGCTTTGTATGTCATGTTGAGAAGATCTAATTTTGCCGTGAGATTTTGGCTATTATAGACCTTTGTAATCACAGATGAATTTTGGATTCAGCTTATCAATCATGACAAAAAGTTACCGGCATTTTGATTGAGATTATGCTAAATCTGAAAAAGAATTAGGTAAGGGCTGACATTTTAATAATATTAAATCTTCCAATCCATGAACATGATATATTTAGGTTATTTTTTACTTCCTCAAAGTTTTACAGTTCTCAATATACAGATTTTGTATACTTTGTTAAATTTATCCCTCAGTATTTCATGTTTTTTATACTATTGTAAATGGTGTTGCTTTGTAAATCCATTTTCCAACTGTTCATTGAGAATATATAGAAATACAATTAATTTGTATATTTTGACATTATATCCCTCAACCTTGCTGTATTCACTTATTAGTTCTAGTAGCTTTTTAATAAATTCCTAAGGGTTTTCTAGTAGTACATGACGTTATTTGGTAATAAAAATTTGCTTTTCTTTCCTAATCCAATACGATTCTAATTTCTATTTATTGACTGGCTAGAACTTCTGGTAACATTTTGAACAAGGGATGAGGGAGAACAAACATCCTTCTCTTGATTCCTATTCTAGGGGAAAGCATTCCGTGTTTCACCATTAAGAATAATATTAGTTATAATTTTTCATGGATTCCCCTCTGTCAGGCAGAAAAAGAGTGCTTATTGCTATGTCTTCAATTCACTTATCTTTTCTTCTGCAGGGCCTCATCTGCTGTTGAGCCAGTCCAGATAATTTTTCCTTTTACATATTGAAGTTTTAATTACAGAATTTACATTTGATACATATTTTTTCATCACTGTTTTCATTGTTCATGTTTTCCTTTAACTATTTGAGCATATTTATAATAAATCCTTGTCTGCTAATTCTATCATTTCTGTCTCTTATGGATCTATTTCTAGTGACTGATTTTTCTCCTGGAAATGGGTCATATTTTCTTGCTTCTTGAAATATACTCTAATTTTTTTATTGGGTGTTAGATATTGTGATATTTTGTTATTGAGCGTCTGGATTTTATCGTCCTCCGTTAAAGAGTTTTGGTATGCTATCAATGGCAGTTCCATTACTTTTCAGTCAGCTTTTGAGACTTGCTATTTAGCTCTTGTTAGGGAGGTTCCAGAATATGCTGCACTCTAAAGCTGGTTTATCCCTATTACTAAAGCATAATTTTTCTGGGGTCTCTAGAGTACCCAGTCGTTCTTTCCACACTGTCCAGTCAGAACTCAAATGTCTGCCAATTCTGGAAGAACTCTGAGAACTGTACAGCTTATAGTTCCCAGCCTTATGGGCTTACATCCTATGCATGTGTTGTTTAGTTTTCAACAGCACACTCAAGCGGGCAACTTAGATTTCTGGAGACTTTCTCTGCATACTCCCTCCTCTTTTGTATTCTGCCCCACAATTTCCAGCTGCCTCAGCCTCCCCCTAAATTGGATCTGTCTTCTCAACTCAAAATACCACCATCTTCTGCTTGAGAACCCCCTCTATGCTGTGTATTCAGAAAGTACCTCTCAGCAGACTGTCAGAATGATCATAGTTCTTAGCTCATTTGTCTTCCCACCTACAGGGATCAGAATCCTGTACTGCTTGTACTCCAAACAGAATATAGTTGTTGTATATTTTACCCCGTTTTCTACTTGTTTACAGTGGAAGGGCAAGTTCAGCATTAGTTATTCTATCTTGGCAAAAGTAGACATTTCCAACCTATCCTTTTTGTCTCATCCTATCCCATGTTCAGTCAACACCAAACAACTACTTCCCTACTTTGCTAAGCAATTCCTTGTGTCTTAATTTCTTTACCTGATTTGGTCATTTCCTTCTCATCCAATATGGCTCAACTCTTACACATATCACCTCACCTTTGAAAGTCTTCAATTTTCTCTAGGGAGATTTTCTTTTTCTCCCTCTCTGTCTCTGCAGCATATTGTTCACACATACCATAGCATTTATCTCAATGCACTCTGACGATTTGCATGTCTCCCTAACTAAAATGAATTCCTAATAATAATGATTATTGCTTATATTTGGATACTTTCTATGAGCCAGGAAATAGTCTAAGCACTTTACCTATAAATGCCCATTTAATCTTCATAAAACCCCAAGACATAGGTACTATTAGTATCTTCATTTTACTAAGGCACAGAGAGGTTAAGTATATTGCCTGAGATCACAGAGCTTGGTAGTACAGCCAGGATATGAATCTAAACAGTCTGATTCTAGAGCTCATGCTTACTATACTGTCTCTCATTAATTCCTGAAGGGCAGCAACTACGTTTTATTCTTGTTTGTACACTCTATGCCCAGAGCACCTCAAATATTTGTGGAATGAATTAAAATTTATAATTTTCTCCTAGTCATCCAAGAAAAAGTCCTTCATAAATAATGTAGGTTTTCTGTCAGTAATTACAGAACTGAATCTAGAAAGGGTCTTTCATAAACATGGAAGAGACTAAATTCATTTTTTAATAATAAATTCAAAGAGCTCTGAAGAATTTCACCATGCAGAAAAGACTAACAAGGTTTTCTTAGGCAGCCAAGTACCTGCAGTGAACTCAGTCAGGAACAACAAGTCTCTACCAAGGAATCAATACCCTCTAAGAGAGAGACGAAATGTCATAATTTGTCTCCTGTAATTGCATACTAAATTAATCCCATCTGTATCAATCTGAAATAAAGATGAGTGTTTTGAAGACAAAAGTAAAAAGACAGAGTATTTAAACCAAAATTTAATCATAAGAGTCTACTCTGTCAAGAGTTAATCAAAACAAATAAAGCCACATTGCTCAATAAAATCAGCTATATTGAAACAAAAATTTGATCAATTCTCTATGAATAAAGTATTAGTCATCACCTTTAAAACACTTACATATTCTCCATGATTATTAAAAGCATTTACATTCTTGACAGTAGACAGTATATGAAGTAAATTTATAAAAGCTAAAAGTACTTAAAAATGACGATGTATTCCAATTTAAGTTATTAGCAATAAAAACATATATTTTGCACAAGTGGATTTAATGAGCAAGATGGTAATGAACCATAGGGTGCAAGCTGTACTGGGAAGAAGTGGGGGTTGATGCACTGTCCCTACCTTCCGCCTCACTCCCACGCTACCAATTCACATCACATGCCCGGGCTTCCACTCCATCCTCCACAGCACTGTCCAGCTTGGACAGGCCCACAATACCTCATCTAAAGTCCCTGAAACCAAATGTCGTTCCAAATATAAGTTTCTTCCTAATTTCAGGAAGGTACCCTTTACGCAACACTCCAGCAAGATATGGGCAGCACCCTGTAATCAAACACATTAATATTTCTGCAGTAAAATGCAAGAATATTCACATTAAGTGGAATACAGAAAGACTATAATCTCATCAGTTCAGGTCAGGTTTACAAGTCTGAAAAAACATTGTGTTCCGAGTTTTTAGGATTTTTAAATAGTAGGAAAAGGACTACAGATTTGTATCACCATATTGCCTTCAATCTGCTCACTCCCTGCTTGAGAAGTGATGATGGCTTCCTTACCTGCCACAGTAGTGACAACACTAATTTCTACACTAGTGTAGAATTGGCAACACGTTTGAAAATCACTTAGTCAAACTCCTTACCTCACTGCTTAGGAAACTAAAGACTAGAGAGATGAATAACTTGCCTAGGGTCATACTGTTACTGCCAGAGATGAAACTAGAGCATACAGCTCTCCTACTGTTGGTTGGTTCATTTGTTTGTTCGTTCATTCATTCATTCATTTTTTTCTCTCATTGGAAGTGATTTTTTTTTAGCTTTTCAAAATGAATTACAGATTCACAGAAAGTATAGAGTCCTACGTATCCTTAACCTAACTTCCACCAACATACAGCTGTAGTACAACATTAAAACCAAAAAATTAATACAGATACATTAGTGTTAAAACTACAGACCTTATTCCATTTTCAGCATTTTAAAAAAACTGCATTCATTCATATATGTAGGTGTATACAGTTCTATGCAACTTTTATCCAGTGTATAGGTTCATGTAACCACCATCACAATCGATACCAAACTGTTCCATCACCACAAAATAACCTTTGTTTTTTCTGTTTGTTTGTTTTTTATTTATTTTTTCTTTAAAGTTTATTGGGGCAACAATTGTTAGTAAAGTTATATAGATTTCAGGTGTACAATTCTGTAATATATTATCTACATCTCACATTGTGTGTTCACCACCCAGAGTCAGTTCTCTTTCTATCACTATATAGTAGACCCCATTCACCCTCTTCTAGAGCCCTGCTCCCCTTCCCTCCTTACCCTCTGGTAAGCCCTAAACTATTGTCTATGTCTATGAGTTTTTGTTCTTTCGCTGTTTGTCTTGTTCTTTTGTTGTTTTCAGTTTATATACCACATATCAGTGAAATCATGCAGTTCTCTACTTTTTCTGTCTGACTTATTTCACTTAGCATTATACTCTCAAGATCCATCCATGTTGTCACAAATGGTCCTATTTCATCTTTTCTTACCACCGAATAGTATTCCATTGTGTATATATACCACTTCTTTATCCATTCGTCTATTGAAGGACATGTTGGTTGTTTCCATGTCTTGGCCACAGTAAACAAAGCTGCAATGAACATTGGAGCACACGTGTCTTTATGATAAATGTTTTCAGATACAAAATACCTTTGTACTCACATCCTCCCTGCTCCACACACTGTTCCTGACGCCACCAACCACTCATCTGTTCTCCATCTCTAATTTTGTCATTCTGAGATGTTGTATAAGAGGAATCATATGGCAAACTTTTGAGATTGACTTTTTCTTTAATTGTGGTAAAATACTCACAAAATTTACCATCGTAACCATTTTTAAGTGTACAGTTTTAAGTATATTTACAATTTGTACAACCAATCTCCAGAACTTTTTCACCTTGTAAAACTGAAACTCTATATGCCTATTAAACAACAAGTCCCCATTTCCCCCTCCTTCTAGCAACCACCATTTTACTTTGTTTCTCTGAATGTAACTACTCTAAATACCTCAAATAAATGGAATCATACAGTATTTGTCTTCTTGTGACTAGCTTATTTCACTTAGCATAATGTCCTCAAGATTCATCCATGTTGTAACATGTGGCGGATTTTCCTTCCTTTTTCAGGCTGAATAATATCCTACATACGGATAGACCACATCTTGTTTATCCTTTGATCTACTGATGTGCATCAGGGTTGCTTCCACCTCTTGGCTATTGTGAAAATGCTGCTATGAATATGAGTGAACAAATATCTTTTCAAGACCCTGCTTTCAATTCTTTTGGATACATATCCAGAAGTAAAAATATTGGATCATATTTAATTCTAAGTTTAATTTTTTGAGAAAGGAGACTACTCGTACTTTCAATGAGCATAATTCTTTTGAAATTCATCCAAGTTGTTGTGTAAATAAATAGTTCATTTCTTTTCACTGTTGAGTAGCATTTCATTGTATGGATGCACCATTTTGTTCCACCATTCACCACTGAGTAACATTTAGATTGGTTCGTTTGGGGCTACTACATATACGGTTGCTATTTCTCTGGGATAAATGCTCAGGAGTATGATTGTTGGGTTGTATGGTAAGTGTATGTTTAATTTTATAAGAAATTGCCAAACTGTATTCCAGAGTGGCTATACCACTTTTACACTCCCATCAGCAAAATATGAGAAATCTAGTTTCTCTGCATCTTTACCAAGACTTCATGTTGTCAATAATTTTTATTTTGGCCATTCTAATAGGTACGTTGTGGTATTTCACCATGGTTTTAATTTACATTTTTCTAACAGTTAATAATGTTGAACATTTCATTCATATGCTATTTACCATCTCTACAGGTAGGCTCTTCTTGCCCATTTTCTAATTTTATTGATTGTATTATAACCACTAAGTTTAGAGAGTTCTTTACATATTCTGGATACAAGACCTTCTTCAGATATGTGGTTGGCAAATATTTTCTCCCAGTCTGTGGCTAATCTTTTCATCCTATTAGTGTTTTGCAGAGTAAAGTTTTTAATTTTGATGAAGTTCAATTACTGATGTTTTTTCTCTTATGAATTGAGTTTTTGGTGTCATGTCTAAGAACTGTTTACCTAGCTCTTCGAGTAGTTCCCAAAAATGTTCTCCTATGGTCTCATCTAAAAGTTTTATAGTTTTACATTTCACATTTAAATCCATTTTATGCTGATTTCACAATGATCCATTTTGTATTGCCTTTTCTTTACTATGGTGTGAGGTTTAGGTCAAGATTCATTTTTTTTGCCTACAATGTCCAATCGTTCCAGCACCATTTGTTGAAAAGACTATTTTCCCTCCATTGAATTGCATTTGCATCTTTGTCAAATATCAATTGGGTTGATCTGTTTCTGGGTTCTCTATTCTGTTCCATCGATGTGTCTTGTCTATTCCTCTGCTAATACAACACTGTCTTGATCAATGAAGTTATATACGGGACTTAATATTAGGTAGCACGATTCCTCCCACTTTCTTCCTCTCTTTTTTTTTTTTTTTTTTTAAACATTGTTTTAGCTATTGTTGCTCTATTCATTCTGCTCATTTTACTTTATTGCACTGGTTGTCCTTGCTTTTAACGTCCTCCCTATACCTAGTAAAGGTAGGATAGCCTAGGGAAGAAAGAAGAAAAAAGAATCACAAAGGACAAAGTATGTAATACATTCCCATCACCCTAAAATATTACCCATGTAATTTCTATCCATCCATCCTAATGACATCCCAATGTCTTCATGAAAAGGTTCTGTACAATTCCAGGCCAGTTTAGTACCTTAAATGTAATAGCTAATATATCTCTACTACTCATTAGCCACAAGTCATTCATTTACTTGTTAGATATTTGTAAATATATTTGTGTCCAATAAAATGTCTATTCATCAAAGGGCACAGTCCATGTTTTATACTTCTTTATATTCATCCATAAGCTTCAACAAGCATTGAATTAATTAATTGAGGATATTTTATCTAACTGGGGCTTAAAACAGAGATCCTAGAAAATGTAGAATAATAATGGTAAAAAGTTAGCTAATTGCTACATGGTTCCTAGTAATAAGATCATTATCTTGCTAAATCTCAAGATTTTAAATTTAATCTCACTTCTGAATTAAACTATTAAAGGTATACTTCTAGGCTCTTACCCTTTCCTTGATGAGATGGCTTAGGTAAAGAAAGAGAAGGTAGTGAATAATGAATTATGATGATTTCCTTTTTTTTCTCCTGCTGTTTGACAAAAATGTCACCATTCATCTAAATTTTAGGGGTATTAAACATGATTCATTTCAACCATGTAGATGTATCCAAAAAGTAGTGACCTAAGGGGTTAGAATATCAATTTAAGTAAATAATGGAGATTCAAAATATAAAATGGAACTGTAAAAGAATTTACCAAATCCAGTTTCCTATGGTCCTAACTATATCAACTACAAGGGGTCACTGTGTCCTTTGGCAAACATGCTGAGAACATCTTCTTCTTAATTATCAATGCTTTCCTGACAAGATTTCAACAATGTAAGGTACATAGTGTGAAATAACATAGCTGCTTAATCCATGTTTTCAGCTATAATTTACAATAACCATAATCTGCCTACCCTATGGATCAAATACCTGGTCCTTTGCTGAAATACATATATACACAATATATAGCATATACAGATATATATACAGTCAAAAGGTTTTTGTCCATTAGCTACCTGTAAGTTTAGACTATTTAAATCACTTGCAACACACTATCAAAGTAAATGTAACACAACATGTAGATTAGCTTACTTCTCTTGCAAAATAAAGCAATTCATAGATGTTACTACAACTTTGCTGAAACTTATTTATTTTGTTCCTCTCCAATTCTTCACTGTAACATGGGACTAGGTAGTTAGGGTAGCCTCCAATCAGGAAAGTTTCAAAGCCATTAGTCTTATAGGCTTTCATCTATTGTATCCCTGGTGGCCTCAGAAGAGATCTTTTTTAAGACCCTATCTGATAGTCTGACAACTAAGTAGATGCATTGCAATTCTCAGAATAAACACATTAATAAGGCTCTTTCTAGTTCTGCCCTTTTCAGTTAAATGCTTTGGTACAAAGACTACAATACACACAATGCTGTAAGTTACTGCAATGCCCACAGCTCACACTATCACTCCCACCACGCACACAGAAACCCACTATTCGATTAGCAAAAATTAAGAAGCCTCCTGGTTCTAGTGTTATGAGAACATGGAGTAACCTGAATTCAGACACTGCTTGTGAGAATATAAACTGGTACAACCACTCTGGAAAACAATTTCTTATTATCTACTAAAGCTGAAATGTGCATATAGTCTTGTATTCTCTCAAGACAAGTACACCAGGAGACATGTACAACATATTCACAGTTGTATTTTTCATAACACCAAATATACAGACAACCCAAATGCTGATTGACTGAAAGACGACTGTGGGATATTCACACAGTAGGATTTTACACACCAGTGAAAAACTAATGAAGTACAGTTAAACACAAAATGGATGAATATTGTGTTATCCACACAATCTCACAGCAGTTATAGCAAGTAATAGCAGACTATGCAATAAACTACTATATGAATAAAGTTTAAAAAATGAGCAAAATTAAACATGTTATTATTTAGGGAAACACATACAATTATAAAAAGAAAAAACAAACAAAAAATCCAGTATAGTTGGGGTCAAGGAGATGGACCGAGGAGTACACTGACAGCTTCAATAGGATTGCTAAAGTTACAGTTCTTAAATTGGGTGGCAAACAAATTAGTTCCATTTTTAAGCTTTAAGATATACATGTCTGTGTGTCGAGTGTGTATCATCTTGAATCTCTGGAGAACTAACACTCCAGCTACAGGACAAGTGTAGCCCACTCCTAAGATGACATTCCTGATAACTGGAAATGATGCCAAGAAATAAAATCACTCTACTATTGCTATTTTGTAACTTTCATAATAATAAAGAAATTACAGGTACCTCCAACTAAATGGAAGGATATACCATGACCATGGACTGAAAGGATTTATACTGTTAAAATGACCATACTATCCAAAGCAATTTATAAATTCAATGCAATTCCTACCAAAATACCAATGTCATTCTTCTCAGAACTAGAATAAATAATTCTAAAATCTATATGGAACCACAAAAGATTCCAAATAGCAGAGCAATCTTGAGAAAGAAGAACAAAGTTGGAGGTATCACGCTCCCTGATCTCAAACTATACTACAAAACTATAATAATCAAAACAGTGTGGTACTGGCACAAAAACAGACACACAGAGCAATGGAACAGAATAGAGAGACCAGAAATAAACCTTCACTTATATGGTTAACTAATCTACTACAAAGGAAGCAAAAATATACACTGGAATAAACACAGTTCTTCTTCCAGAAGTACCAGGTTTCCCTGAAAATAAGACCTAACCAGAAAATAAGCCCTAGCATGATTTCTCAGGATGACATCCCCTGAACATAAGTCCTAGTGTGTCTTTTGGAGCAAAAATTAATATAAGACCTGGTCTTATTTTCGGGGAAACACAGTAGTGCTGGGAAAACTGGATAAACACAAAAACGTGAAACTGGACCCCTCTCTTATACCATATACAAAAGTAAACTCAAAATGGCTTCAAGACTTAAATGTAAAACCATAAAACTCCTATAACAAAATATAGAAAGTAAACTATCTGACATCAGTCTATGTAATATCTTTTTGTACAAGTCCCCTCAAGCAAAGGAAGGAAAAGCAAAAATAAACACATGGGACTACATCAAACTACAAAGCTTCTGCACAGCAAAGGAAACCTTCAACAAAACAAAACAGCAACCCACTGAACAGGAGAACATATTTGCAAATGATATATCTGATGGGGTTGATATTCAAAATATGTAAGAAACTCATACAACTCAATAACAAAAAAATAAGCAATCCAATCGAAAAATGGGCAGAGGACATGAAAAGACATATCTCCAAAGGAAACATAGATTGCCAACAGACATATGAAAAGATGTTAACATCACTAATCATCAGAGAAATGCAAATCAAAACCACAATGAGATACCACTTCACACCAGTCAGAATGGCTATTATCAAAAAGTCAACAACATATGTTGGTGAGAATTGGAGAAAAGGGAACCCTTGTGCATTGTTGGTAGAAATGCAAACTGGTGCAGCTCCTATGGAAAACAGTATGGAGATTCCTCAAAAAATTAAAAATGGATATACCATATCATTCCACTACTGATATGGCATGTGGAAGCAATTCCTCTTCTGGGTACTTATTATCCAGAGAAAATGAAAAAACGAATTCGAAAAGATATACACATCCCTATGTTCGTTGCAGCATTATTTTCAACAGCCAAGATATGGAAGCAACCTAGATGTCCATCGATAGATAAATGGACAAAGATGTGGTGTGTGTACACGCACAAGCGCGCGCGCACACACACACACACACACACACACACACACAGAGGAATATTATGCAGCAATAAAAAAGAACGAAACCTTGCTATTTGCAACAACATGGGTTAATCTAAAAGGTATTATACTAAGTGAAATAAGTCACGCAGAAAAAGACAAATACCGTATGGTTTCATTTATATGTAGAATCTAAAAACAAAACAAAATAAAAATAGACTCAGAAACAGAGACCAAAGAGATGGTTACCAGAAGGGAGGTGGTGGAGGGTTGGGTGAAAAGGGGAAAAGGGATATAGTCAATAATATTGTGATAAGTTTTCACAGTAACAGATGATTACTAGAATTAGTGGGGTGATCACATTGTACAGTATAAAAATATCGAATCACTACAGTTTTACACCTGAAACTAATATAACCAATATAGATTATATACCAACTATACTTATATGCTGACATATTTTTCAAAAATAATTAATTTTAAAAAAGAAAAAAACACAGAAATTACAGGTGTCTCAAAAAATTCAAATAAGGGGTGGGCAATGGAAGTGGGGGTGGCTATAAACAGGCAACATGAGGGATCCTTGTAGTGATGGAAATTGTTCCGCACAGTGACTGTATAAATGTCAATATTCTGCTTATGATATAGTACTATAGTTGTACAAGATGTTACTACTGGGAGAAACTGGCTAAAGATCTCTCTGTATTATTTCTTCCAACAGCATATGAATCCGTAATGATCTCAATATAAAAGCTTAATTAAAAAAAATACATATATATATAAAAGATCATTTTTGTCCAGGGTTTCTCCACCTTGGTACTACCAACATTTTAGGGCACATAATTCTTCATTGTTGGGGCCTGTCCTGGGCATTGTAGGGTGTTTAACAGCATCCCTGGCCTCTACCCACTAAATGCCAATAGCATGTCTCAGTTGTGACAACATCTCCATACACTGCCAAATGTTCCCTAGAGAGCAAAACTGCCCCATTTAAGAACCACTGTTCTAGTCACAAAAGTGAAGAAGAGCTGTGGAAATGTTTCCGATGGAAGGAGACCAAAGAAACATGACAATGAAATGCCAATACCTGATCCTAGGCTGGATTCTGTACCAGAACAGGAAAAAATGCTATAAAGAACATTATTGGGTCAATTAACAAAATTGGAATATCAATAACAGATTAAATAAAAGTATTATATCAATATTAAATTTGCTTAAGGTGATTACTGTAATTATTTCAATAATATTCCCATGCCTAGGAAATACACAACAAAGTATTTAGGGGTAAAGGACCATGATGTATACATACAATCTACCCTCAAATGATTCAGAAAAAAAGTTATATGTGTCTGTGTGTGTATATTTTACATATGCATGTGAATAATGTGTGTATACACACACACACACACACACATATATATATATATATATATATATATATATATAACGTATATGTGAATCTGATTAAAGGGTATACAAGTGTGTTCACTGTACTATTTTTATTTTTGCAACTTTTCAGAATGTTTGAAATTATTTATAAATAAAAAGCTGGGGTTTTCTTTAAGTGGAAGCAAAAGTTGCCCTTCAAATTCTAATGGCAGATTTTAAAGCAGTCGCAGCATAAGTGATTAAAATCCCAAGAGGAAAATGACTAGTGATTGGATACATTCTGACTTCAAGACTGGGACATGCGTTGAAAAGAACTGTCTACCTTAGGTCTATCTCCCCTCTCCCCATTCTTTCTAGAGGTAACCTCTTCAGTAGTGTGGAACCGAAAATGAATCCATCCCACTTTAAAAATAAAGTTTCTACGAGGTGACTCAAATCCACATCCCTACTCAATTTCTCCACAAATCACTGAGGCATCTTCACCCTCAATAATTAAGCAAAAACGTGAATAGCGTACACGTGTTTCTCAAAAGGAAACCACTTATGCACTAAGCTGAGCAAATCGAGGAAGAATGTTAAAGTGAGTGGAGTAGGAAGGAGACAACGTCAAATGGCTAGGAGGGCTAAGAAAAAGCAAGGGGTAAAAAGAGATAAGCAGAGAGCGATCTGAGTGAGACAAGAAGTGTGTGTCGGCCAGGAAAAAGACTCGAGCGGGTGCGAGCGTGTCAGGGAGAAAGGGAGTTAGCTCACCTGGCTGTGGTAAGCAGAGGGTGCTGCGTCCCCACCAGCTTCCGCACCTGCATAGCGATGTTGCTGAGCTCGTCGCTCAGCAGGCAGCGGAGGCTCATGAAGGACGTGGGATAGCCCACGATCTTCTCCGCCTCTGACACCACTTGGTTCCAGTGGGCCGGGGACCTGGAGGACTGCCCACGCCAGGAGCCCACGGAGAAGATTCTGCCGAGGAACGGGGACCACCAGAGGCGCCGCGGGGGACCCGAGGCCCCGAGATAACGGGCCAAGCGCAACAGCGGCTGCCGATGGCTCATAGTTTGAGTCTGGGAGTGTCAGGGACTTCAGGGAGTCCGGAGGTAGCGCGGGGAACAACCAGGGACAGAGGAGCAAGTTTCAGGGACTAGAAAGAAGCGGCGACTCCGGACCCCAAGAGGAGGATGGATTCCTGGAGCTGTTACCAGAAACGAATTTTAACTGCAGCTTTCTGAAGCCGATCGAAACAGACAACCGCCCTAGCTCAGCACTGCCCCCGGCCAGCTGGGGTAGAAACAACTGCCGCTGCCTAAATGGGGGACGCCATATTTGGAGGCGTGGAATACGACCTGCCGTAAAGGTGGAGGCGGGCTGTTCTGGAGCAGAGCTTATTCTCTATTTTACGGCACAGCCGTAAAAGCCCCCGAGGGGCGGGGCTTTAGAGATGAGCTCCGGAAGGCGAGGTTGTGTAAACGGGTCAGTTCTCCCACCTCCTGATCCAGTCCTGTGAGGATGGAGGGTCGTAGGGGTGGTGGGGTGGGCGCCGCGTGATGCCCCAGCGCCTGGAGTCTGGGCCGAGTCTGATTCATCAGAGCCTTCCCAGCGCCCAGCACAGAGTGGGCACACGTAAATATTTGTTTCATGAACGAAGGTCGGTGTCTACCAAGTTTTGCTGTTTCCAGCCCTCCTGGTTGGCCAGCTCCTCTGGAAAACCTCTTGTAGCTATACTCTGCCAGCCACTGGCAGTGGTAGTGGACGGGAGTGATGGCTACCGCTTGGGCTGCGGGGCTTCAAGAGCCATGGTTCATTTGTTGGGGGGGACACAAAGTCCATGCGTGAGGCAGAGTTCTCATGCCTTCAGATACCAACCACACGGAAGGTGGCCAGATGGAAAGGGTTCTTTTTCCCTAGGAATGTCCTGGGTCCTTGCCTGAGTCACTGGCCTCCTCACCGAGCCTCGGTTTCCCCTGTGTACAGCCCAGGCAGAAGCAGCCATACCTCCCACAAGGATGCAGAGAGGCACCTCTTTACAACGAAGCTCTGCTCACCGTCCAGGATTCAAATTGTGTCACTGACCCTAGTACTTTGCACTTATAGCTCATGTATTAGTTCATTTAATCCTCAAAACAACCCCATTAGGTAGATAACAGTATTCTCCATATGAGGAAACAGGTAGTAGTATACATTGCTAAGTAGTATACAGTGCAAAACGCTGCATAGGGCAGGGATGTGAACCCAGGCAATCTGGTTTCTGAATCCATGCTCTTCAGCACATTACTGTCTCTCGAAAGGCGGCCATGCACTCTTCTTATTGCTGTCAGTGTGGTTATCGTTGCCATAATGCCACTCATTCTTTTTACGTTCGCATCACTCAAGGTTAAAACCCTTGTTAATAAAAGATATAGTGTGCAGTTTTACACTCTTAAAAATAGCTTGTAAAACTCAACTTTCAAAATCCTTTCAAATTTATGATTGATATTTTTTAAATTAGCATCATGCATAATACTGAACTGGACTCGGGCTACGTAAAAAATCAGACTTAAAAGGGGCAAATTAAAGAGTATTCATTTTGCAAAAGAAAAAAAGATGCTTTTCTCTGCAAAAGGTTTAGCCTCAGACTCCCTTTAAATGGCAAATTTCCCTTGTGATTTAAAATCTGATTCTATTGCCAAAAATTCAATTTAGGCATAAATTTTCAGGGGTACATTTTAGATAAAGTGAATTTTGCTCATAAGTATTCAAGACAGTCTATGCCCACAAAATCAGTAAGGCAAGCTAAAGTTCAAAAATAATTCCTTTGAAAGAGATAACAAACTCCTGGCAATAAAATTAAGGTCTGTTCTAGATGAAAATAAGTGTGGAGAGTGAGATACCTTACCAATCCAAAAAGTTCCAAAGCCTGAGCTTCTGGGTTATCCAAGGTGAAAGAAGTCATGAAAAAAAAGAGAGAGAGAGATAAAGGCTGAATGTGATATATTGTGCACCTGAGGCTGTTTCTTCAGAATCGTGATACTTTCTCATGCAGTTTCCTTAATACCAATTCACAGCATGTACTTTAATTTCTCCACAGAAGCCAAGTGTATTACTCTCTGGTCATACTCTATTAACCAAGTTTTTGATTATTCATGGGACTTTTGGTCCCATTTATTTAAAATAATCAGCACTTTCCTTCATACTTACAGTTAAAAGGTTGCATTACACCTAATGATAATCAGTTTTTAGAAGGTTAAAATGGTATTTGTTCTTTAATCTTCCAGATAAATATATAACTCCTCAGAGTCTTTCTGATTGTGAATTGCTGGTGACTTCGAGGAGTAGGGAGTGGGAATATCTGTGATTCTGCCCTTCCTCTGCCACGGACGATACTCATTTTAAGGATGTCTGTGAATGAGTGCGTAGAGAAAGAATACAGCAGGGTTTCTCAGCCTTGGCATGATTGACATTTTGGACCAGATCATTCTTTGCTGTGTGTGGGGGGTGGGGTCTGTCCTGTGCATGATAGGATGGTTAGCAGCGTCCCTGGACCTACTCGCTAGATGCCAGCAGTACCCCTCCCCTCTCCAAGTTGTGGCAACCAGATTTGTCTCAGGACATTGTCGATTATCCCCTGGGGGGAGGGTGGCAGAATCACCCATGAGGATACAGGGAAATGGGAGAAGCTGAAATAAGAAAATAATTTCCATCCACGACTTTTACTCCTCCAAAGCAGCAAAAGAAGAGGTCCTGGGTATGGGCAGCCCTGGGTATGGGCAGCCCTGCAGGTGAAAGAGTGGTCACTCCACCATCTGGAAACCCCCAGCCAAACACAGACACATCTTCTGTTTGGTGTTGGGTTTGTTCTGGAGACAGCAAGCTGACCAAAGATGGTCACATTTCCTCCTCCACCTTTCTCAGGATCCTGAAGCTGGTAAAGGACCAGTGGACTTCACTTACTGTCCTCCCACTACACTCTGCTGACCTTAGAAAGAAGTGAGGTCATATTTTATGTCTTTTTTTTTTTTTTTTTTTTTGCTGGAAACCCACACCAGTCTTGGAAATACAAGGTCTTAACAAGGATGGTGTATGCTTGAGGCTTGGCATTTCCATGATTAGGTGAGTGGAAATAGGGACACTGCAGCCATCCTATCACCCTCAACACAATCACTTATTGTTTATGCTAAGAGAGTTCTTCCAAAAGCTGCTGAAAGCATTGCGGTATATCTTGGGGCAGAATGATAAAAGGAGGCAAGTAATCAGATTAGCAAAAATCCAAAAGTTTGACCACCTACTGTGTTGGCAGGCTTGGAGAACAGGAAGGGTACATATTGCCAGTGAGAATGCAAAACGGTACACGGCACCTATGGAAGGGAACTTGATAATCCTTAGCAAAAATACATATGCATATTTACCCCTTGACCTAGAAATCCCAATTCTGGGTATCTTTCCCAAAATATAAAATGACCTCTGCACAAGGTTATTCATTGCAGTGTTATGTGTAATAGCAGAGGATTGGAAATGAACCAAATAACCACAAGTAGGGAAATGGTTAAATAAACTAAAGTAGATCCATACAATGAAACACACTGTGCAACTGTGCAAAAGTATGAGGGCCATCTCTTCACTCTAATGTGGAATGATACACACAATACATCTTTAAAATAAAAACACACAAAAAAACCCAAGGTGCAGAACAGTGGAGTATGCTTTTTTTATAAGATACGTAAACTGTAAATATATATTTGCATATACTTGGGATGGGAAGAAACAAGTGGAGGGGACAGGCATAAAAACAGACCGACTACCTTCACTATACAGTGGTACCTCAGTTTTCAAACATCTCTATTGACGAAAATTTTGGTTTATGAACACTGTAAATTTTATGGATCTATGGTAAAATTCATGCCAAATTTGCAGTTTTAGGGGTTGATTTTAAAGGTCTGGAATGGATTAATCCATTTTGCATTACTATCTATGGGGAAACCGTGCCTCGGTTTTCAAACGTTTCAGAACTCGAACAGTCTTCCGGAACGTTGAAAAACTGAGGTACCACTGTATAGTTTTGACTTTAGAATCATATATATTTTACATATTCAAAATAATTTTAAATTCAAAAGAAAAATAGAAATCCTGACATTTAAAAAAAACTGAAGCAAATGACCTAACTGTATATTAAATTGGTGGCATAACCACACCAGGTAAACAAATAAAAGGCTTTAGAAAATAGTGTTTTCACTGTACATTCATAGTGAAATATATTCTCAGGATAAATAGACCTATAAAGAAATCTTAAACTTCATTCACTAGTCTTATTGCTAGTGAAAAATGTAGATATTATTACCTTCAAACTATTCTTGTATATCGTAGGTTAAAAATATTAGAGTTGTTAGGAATGATTATTTTCAGAGTAAGTAGAATCCATGTAATAGTAAAGATGAATGGGAAATTATATGACCTTTTGATTTTTCCTTAAAAAAATATGTTCCTTATATCCCGATTAGAAAACTTCTACATTTATTGAAAAACAACAACAACAACAACATGTACTTGCTTTGTCCCTTGAAAAGCCCTCAAAGTTATAATAATCTTGTAGGAATCTTTAGCATACACATTGCACTTTTAATACATCATTCCTTATTAAAAGGAACAAGGCTCTTTAAAGGAACGGCAACTATCAGGTTTGGGGCAAGAAATGTACATGATGAGCCTGAAACACCCTGTTGTGCCAGAAATCAAGGAAGCTATTGAAGTTTAAAGTCTGACGGGACAGGTCAAAGGGACAAAGGGATCAGCATAAAGAAGTTCCCATTAGCAGAAAAGGGGACGATTTGAGCATCAAAAAAGAGTAAGAACTACAACTGATTGAAATGCATGGATGACATATAAATCCTTGAGTTCATTATTAGACATAACTAGAGCAGTACTATGAATATCAGCAATATAATGAAAGAATTAAGCACTTATCCTTACTTTCCTGTATGAATTATATTTAGTGGTGTTTTAGCCTGGCTTATACCCTTGAAAGCTGAACCTGAGACAAGGGCTTACTTTTAGGTAGTTTATTTTGGACAGACATCTCAGGAAACAGCAGTGAATGACTAGGGAGAGTGAAACAGATACAAGAGTGTTCTCGAGTTAGTCATCACTGTGGGCAAAGAGGCCCTGAGCCTGCTAGGACTCTGACTTGCCATGTAGAATATACTTCATAATTGTCAGCTTGGTGCAAGGGAGGAGCAGTTGTTTACCAGTTCCCATCTCCCATTGGTCCAAATTTCCTCCTTGGGGCCTTAGCCCCCTGAGTCTTCTAAGCTGTAATGTGAATGCTAGGCAGATATCCCACCCTCAGTCAGAGGAACTCAGAGGCAAAATGTGAGATGCAAGCAACGCATACAAGGAGAGATGCTGTTAGGTTACACCAGCAGGAAGCAGGTTGCTTCAGCAATGGCTGTAGTAAGAGACAGCCCAGAAATAGGGAATATCCCTACTAATGGGATAACCAAACAGCCCAGGCTGATGAGGGAAAGTTCCTTCTCATAACTGCATCTAATGAAAGAGGGAAAAAAGATAGAATTAGAAAATCACCATATTGTAATCCCTTATGAAATACTTGATTCAGGCAACAGTGATCAATAGGTGAGAGGCTGACGGGGAACTTTGCAATGGAGGCCTTGGGCCAATACCACCTGCAACCACTAACCTATCTCAGCATCACCAGGAGGAGTCCACAGACATAGGCCTCCTGATGTGCATTATGAAGCACACAGCATCACCTATGAATATTTTTGCCAAAACAGCTGAATCGAAATCTCATCAGGCCTTTAGGACTAACTTCTAATTTTCTAGAAACATAAGAGGGAGAAGAACAAGTGAAATCACAAAGAAGCAAACGGACCAATCCAGCATGTCAGATAGTCTACACGCCAACTGACTGGGTTTCTTCAACAGGATGGAGGATAAGATGGGAATGAGTAGAAGGACTCCTCAAGATTGAAAAATTTTGAGGGGTATAACAACTAAATGTAATATGTGGACCTTGTTTGGATCTTGATTCTAGCAAACTATAAAAAGCAAATTCTGAGACAAATAAATTTGAATTGTAGCTTTGATATATTAGGTATTACAAAGAAATTACTATTAATTTTATGTGTGAGTATATAAGAAAATGTCCATATTTTTAAACAATACATACTAAAGTATATAGGAATAAAAAAATACGAGTCAGGAGGGAAGAAATAGATGAAGCAAGTATGTTAAAATCTAGAAAGTTTTTGATTCGGTATGATGAGTATACGGTATTCATTATACTATATTTTTGTATGTTTAAATATTTTCATAATAAATAAATACTTTTAAAGAAGTAAATGTCCTCATCTTTTTTATTACAAATGGAAGGAAGTCAAATGACTTGCCCAAAGTCATAAAGCTGGAAAGTGGTGGAGCTAGAATTAAAGCTCAAACTCATCTCAATCCTTCCTGTGTTTTGTTGCCTTCAGAACTGAATGTCTTTATTTGTTTATTTTCTAATCCCAGGTATACATAATTGCTTCTGACACACTTTGATCATTGGTCTATGCAGTCTTCTTTTTTGTTTTATTGTGATGGTAGGCAGCCTCCAAGATGGTACCAATGACCCCTGCCTTCCGGTAGTCACACCCTGCCTGGTCCCCTTCCACATTGTCCCAGGGTTGGTCTGTGTGATCAGTATAGTATCCATCAGAAGTGATGGTGTGTCACTTCCAATATTAGTTTTATACAGCTTGAGCTTGGGTTCTCTCTCTCTCTCTCTCTCTCTCTCTCTCTCTCTCTCTCTCTCCTTGATCTGAGAGAAGGAAGCCATGTCGTGAGTTCTCCTATGGAGAGGCTCATGAGGCGAGGAACGGAGCCTCATGCCAACAACCATGTGAATGAGTCGTCTTGAAAGCAGATCCTCCAGCTCCTTTAAGGACTGCAGCCCTGACTCGCAGCTTGATTGTAACCTCATGAGAGACCCTGAGCCAAAACCACCCAGCTACATGCACCCTAGAAACAGGTTCCTGACCCTAGAAACTATATGAAATAACAATTATTTATTGTTTTAAGTTGCTTAGTTATGGTATTTGTTATGCTGCAATAAATAACTCCTATAATTAGCTATTAATCTTTGTGTAATACAATACATGCAGTGAACCCACCACCAACACAAGAATTAGAATATTGACAATAGCTCACTTTTGTCTGTGTGGTCTTCCTTTCATCCCATTCTGCTTACTTCCTCAGCCTAATGTTATCTTTATCCTGAATCTTGTATTTACCATTCTCAGAATTTTTCAAAAACACAGTTTAATAATAATACAGATCCCAAAAAGGTATGGTATTTTGTTTGTTATTTTTAACTTAAAAAGGAGGTTCCATGCTACATGTGATTTGCTGTGACCTTTTTTATTCACTCAACATAATTTTGCTGAGACTCACCTATACTGATGTGTATAGTGGCAGTTCATTTGTTTTGACTACTGTATAATATCCACTGTGAATACACCACACTTTATCTACTCCCCTGTCAATGGACATTTGGATTGTTTCCAGATTTTTTTCTATTACAACAAGGTTACAGTGAACAGATTTACAAATGCCTCCAGGTTCATGTGTCAAGAGTTTATATCTAGCACTGGAATTGTTGGGTTATAGGGGATGTGAACATTCAACTTTAATAGATATTGCCAAAGACCTCTTCAAAGTGGCTTTGCCAATTTACATTTCCACCAGCCATTTACAAGAGACTCTGTTAATCAAACCCTCTGAACGCTTGATATTGTCAGACTTCTTAAAATTTCCAGCAAATGGGTATAAAATGGAATTTCATTACAGGAATTTCACAGGTATAAAATGGACCTGCAGTTCCCTCATCACTGGGAAGATTGCTAAATGTCCCTTGCATTTTGCAGATAAGCCTTCAAAGATGATGTGGGAAAGTATATATGACTATAATTCTTCATTGTAATTTTCTTTTTGGTTTAATTTTCAGGTCGCCTCTTCTCAGATCCTCCCTTCCCATGTTCACAATAGTCCTTTCTTGCCATCTCCTTCTGGTGTTCTCAGTGTTTGACCTCAAATTAACTGTAGTTAGGGAGGAAATGGACCAAGACCCACTCTCCCTTTTTCCTGGTTTCTCTCTCTACAGGGCAGCAATGTGGCACTGACCAGCAATGCTACCAGTTAATTTCACACTAGAATTAGCTCAATTAGAACTTGGTCCTTTTCTTTTACAAAGGCTCTTTCAAGGAGACTATTTTCTTTTAGGAACTTGGAATACCAAAGAAAAATAAAATAAAAAAAATTAAAAAAAAAGGAAAGAAAGAAAGGAAGGGAGGGAGGAAGGGAAGGAGGAAAATGTGCTGAGAAGGTTTTTACTGGAACATAGCATAAAATGGCCAGCAATCTGGGTTCCGCTGCTCTGTCCTGAATAACTGTATGATCATAGGATAGTCACGAACACTTCTGAGTTTAAAATTATTCATCTATAAAACAAAAGTAGATGATCTTTGGGGTCCAATTAAGTATAAAAATGTTTTCATTCCATGAATGAAATCAACTAGTAGACTCACCTGATCCTTCTAGTCATTCCGTTTCTTTCTGTCTCTTGTCTTTCATCCATCCAACCTGACTGATCTTGGCATTAACACAGGTTCAAAGGTGAGGCCCAGTAGGAGGGTTTCAGAGTGGGCCCGCTCATTCTTCTGTCATTGTTTTGTTTGCCACTGCGTCCCTAGTCTTAGTACGGTGTCTGCTGAAGAACAGACACCACATAAATATTTCTTGGTCAGTTGAATAAATAATGAATGAGTGAGCTAGGTCTTTATTCTCCATTCCCATCTTCACTTCACCATCCCACTCAAAGTTATTGGAGTTGTATTTTATTTATGATATTATCAGAAAGCCCAGAGTAGATAATGTCTTCATCATTACAAGTTCAGCTACTTCTCCATTGCTGTTTAGACATTTCTCATGAAGACCAGAAAGTCACCACAATCGTATGAAGCCAGAGTTGAGAATCACTATTCTAGAAAAACTATAAGCTAGTCTTTTTTTGTTATTTCTTGTTAGTTTTCTCTCCCCTTTCCCCCTCCTCGTCTCCACCCCTCCCCATCCCCTCTTCCCCCTTCTCTCTCTTTCCCTCCTTTTCTTTCTTCTTTCCTTCTTTCATTTTTTCTTTGTTTCTTTCTCCTTTTTAAAAAAGAAATATATAGGTCAGACTCCATTCCCTAGGGTTCTAGAGTAATTCTGATAGAATTCTATATACAGAAAAACCCTTCTTTTGTTGCCTAGAATGCTTATATAAGTAATATCAGGTAAAAGGGAATCAAGACATATGGCATTTATTATATGTATAAAGATTGACAACTTGAAACTATAGAGTTGTCAAGGCATCTTGTCAGGAACTATTGTTCTATAGTAGTACATACTATCCCTAAATTACCTGAAAATAATTCCTCTGTCTTAAAGTTCAGTTTTCTTCTAAAATTGGAAAATGTTTCCTTCAGGGATAGAAGCATCTATGGTGAACAACCAAATCAGTGTGGTTAGTCAATTCTAAGAACCACTTTTCACAAATTTATTGAAAAACCCAGTTAAGCCATTTTCGTAAGTTCAATGACAAATTCAGTTAAATAAGTCAATTTGAAGCGCCGTGTACATTCACACTAATTCCTTTCTAGAAATAGCTATTAAAAGTCCCCCAAATTAAAGTCAGCATATGCAAAGGTTCTTATGACGTGGCCCATAGATTAAGAGACCTTTCAAAACTACAACCGTGTCAAAGCTGTTTCTCAAAACTAGCCTGGTATAAATCAATCAATAGAGCTCGCTGCGATGTTTTCTGTTCTTTGAAATCCTGCAATAAACAAACATCTGTAATAAATATGTTTGAATATTATAGGGCTGAGGATCTGACTATGCTGGGAGTAATTGGTTTGATGTGCATGGCAAAGTAAGAGGAATATGCTGATGTCAAACAGTTGCTTTGTTTTTCTAAGAATAAAAGAGACTGGGTTCCCAAAGTCTAAACAAAGAGCAACTCTAGGAGACGTTCTTTCTATGGACAGTGACAGAGTTTGACGATGAGGTGATCAGACCTGGGAGCCAGACGCCCTGCGTTTGACTCTCAGCTTTGTTATTAACTGACAGTGCAGTATTGGGCAAAATATGTAATGTACTGTCAGCACTGTGGTTTTCTCAGTTGCAATATGGGAAGAACAATGATACCTATATCAATGGGAAATTTGGAATATTAGCATGAATTCATAAAGTAAGCTCTAAGTAAGATCAAGTGCCTGGCACATAGTAAGCGTACACTATGAACCCCCTTCATCCTTCACTACTCAATTGTAGCTCCTCCTAATTTCAAATCAATAAAAACTGTAGATATAAAATGTGTTTGCTTTTTATATTTCTAGGAGAGCAGCTGCTTTTAAATTTCAGAACAAATAATAAATTTATCCACATAGTGTAAACATGTGTACACATACAAGAAACATTGAAATACTGTGTTGCTTGTGAATATTATGGTGATGTTGCCTCAAGGGTGTTGCAAGTTATATGGCTTAGAACTTCTAATTTTATTTTTGAGAGAAATCTGTTCACTGTTAAAGACTTCTTTTGAATTAGGTTTCTCTTACAGTGTTTTTATTTGTGTGTGTGGTGGTTTTAAATTTTGGTTTCCTTTTTATTATAGTTTTTGAACTTTACACAAAAGTAGAAAAAATAGGATAATGAGCCCCTATGTACTTATTATCCAGTTTGGGCAATTATCAACATTCTGCAATCCCCTTCCAAGCAATGTTATAGTATTTCAAAGCAAATCCTAGATATAATACTTTGCCAGTAAATGTTTCAGAATTTATTTACAAGAAATAAAGTCTTCTTTAAAAAAAAAAAGCAATCAATGCAATAGCACATAATAAAATTACCAACATTCTTATTATTCACACTGTCTCTAAAATGTCTTTATACAGTGATTTGTTTACATCAATGTCCATACAAGGTGACATCAAGGTCCACACAAGGTGAAATGCGTCGTTTACGTTGTAATTATTTGGTTTCATATTTTGGAAGCTGTTTCAGCTTTAGACTTATTCTAAAGGGAAATGAATGACCATGGTTACAATTTGAAATTGAAATCATATAATAATAGAGAAAGCTAGAGTGAGAAATGGGAGTCTTACAGTAGGTTTGGTTTTTACTTGTAACAGTGATCTAGTGTTCTATTTCATAACATCAGATTCTTTAGCTACTGTATCAAGAAGAAAAATAATCTTTCTAAAGTACTTGTTCTATAGAAAGCATATGGAGTTCAAAAGCAGCCTGTTTGTGGGCATTCCAAGACACTGAAGCTGCGTGAACTAGTCAAGATCTCAATCTTGTCCCATGGATGGAGAACCCCCTCCTGCTTCTCATCGAGCTCAGATCCTCTGTTCTCCTCCTTAAAAATATTTCCAGAGGATTTGTTTTGTGACATTTGAACCTCGGTTCTCATATTTACAGTCATGCCTCAGCTTTTTTTCTTTCTCTACAGGACTGTTTACATGCCTCTTAAGGCTTGAATGTAATGTTTTTACTGGACTTCTTTGTTTTTAATATAGGTTTAATATGATTGCCACTGAAACCCCCAAGCGTTTTTACAAGGAGACACTTTATAGTGCTGCTCATAATTTACTTTACAGGTTACTCGTAATTGTCAGCATAAATGAGAGTTCCCTTTCAAAGTAGGTGGATAGGAAATAAGTAACCAAGGTAGTATTTAAATAGATAAAATGTTAACATATTTGTATTCTGGGGGGAATCTAAAAATAAATAAACCCACATCCTTCTTTGGATTCTTACACTATAACCTCCTATAACCATGAAAGGTAATGAGAAAATCGTCTTTGTTGAGTAGGATCTCAAAATAGTTAGTCTTTTTATATTACATTATACTTCTTTGCTTCAGGTTCTGTTTATTATTGTAACACTACCACTGCTTCTATATTTCATTGTGTAATGCCTTCTGGAGTCTGGTTTGTTAAAATCATATAGAATGTTAGATAAGATCCTAGGCTCTGGAATCAGACAGACTGGATTCAGATCTTGGCTTCATCATGTCCTAGCTGTATGTCTTTGGGCAAGTCACTTAACATTTCTCTGCTTGGCTTATTTATCTGTAAAATGGGTGTATGATACCCATATACCTACGTTATTATATAACATATTTGAGTATCGTTTGGTCAATATTCGGTCCCATCTCCTTTGGGACTTCTTCCTATCAATGTTGGTCTTCGTCATGGAAGATGGGTAGAAGTGACTGTGCCAGTTCCAAGCCTGGCATCATGTGTTGTCACTCACTCTCTTGCACTCTTACCATCACCATGTGAAGAACATGCCCCAGGTAGCTGTTCTTCCCAGAATTATGAGAGACGTATGGAGCAGATCTGAACCCAACGCATATCCTGGAGCCAAGTCTCTTCTTCCACAGGCTGAAGCACAGCCATGCAGCAAAGCACAGCCTAGATCCCCCAAACCACAGTTGGCTTGTACGCTGATGACAAAGATAATAGATTCCAGTTGTTATAAGTTACTTGGCTTTTTGTTGACTTGTTACAAAGCATTATTTCAGAAATAGCTGACTAACACATAAGACTATTATGAGGAGCAAATGAGGTAATTTATGTAAATCATTCAGCTTAGTGCTTTGCATATAGTCAATGCTCTGCTCTATTAATATTTACTATTATTATTATTATTACCATCATCACCATCATTGTCATCATCATCACTATTGTTTTTTTCTGGGTACCAATATCCAAGTTATATGTTGTGATTAATTTATAACACAGTATTAGATCATATACAGTGAGCAATGCTCTGAGGCGGCTTCCACACAGCTCCTGGAAGTGACAATAGATTTGCTTCATCCGGCAAACGCTAACATCTCTCTAATGCAGCTCATGTAGTTCCACCCTTTCCCTCCTTCAGCCGATTTAGCCTCTTATCTAGTTTGGGTGTGTGTGAAAAATCTGTTCCACAAGTATGCATCCAAATATTTTATCTTATGTTTATGCCAGTGGCTACTGAATTTCATTTTTGCTACATTTGTTCTCTGGTGACACCCCCCAAAAATAGAAGACTAATATCTAGCTGTATGCACTATGAAAGGGGACAGACAGAGGAGTAAGTTCTTTGGGAGAGAAGTCAAAAAATTATATGAGGTTGTAGGGAAGTGGGGGCAGATGAGAGGTACTGAAAAGTCACAGCTCACATATTTCTTAGGTTTGAAATTTGCTTGCTATATAAATTTTAGTTTCCCTTACAGTTAACACCTGAGGTTGTACTGTTACATACAATATGCTAAAAGGAAAATGTGTTTATCAAGAAGACTCTCACTAAAAATATGAACTCCACATCATCTGTACATAATATCAAGTCAACAAATATTTATTGAGCACGTTGCGCTTATATATAACACATACCATATTTTATTGATTCTAAGACATGCATTTGTTTACATTTTAACATCTCTGAAATCAGTTGGTGGCATGTAGTTTAATTGTCACAGCTTTTGTTATGATTATCCCTATCTCAGCGGCCTACATTGACACCTATTTCTTGTTCACATTACATGAGGTTATGGGATAGCTGTGGCTCCACTGGCCTCCCCTGTGGTTGGTTTGACTGGGCTTGGCTTCCCTCTGCACAGCTGCACATGTTCTAGAATCCTGGTGGAAGGACTAGCCCCCATCAGGGACTGTTCTACCACTATCTCATGGTTGAGGGAGGGGGCAACAACTGAATCTAACCTTACAACCCATATAAAGCTGCTTGGATATGACCTTTGTCATGTGTACTCACCTTCAATTGGCTCAAGAAAATCATGTGGCCAACATGATAGTGAGCCTGGGAAGAGGCAGGAGGGGCAGAAACTGGGAACAACAACACAATCTGCCACAGCAGCATTTTTTTGTGTGTCATGGTACATAAAACAACGGCATGCCTTGTAATAGTTGGAATTTTAGAGTCAGTATAATGCAATACTCTATATTAGGACTTAAGAGAATCTGTTCTTCAGACATAATATTTTCGTGAGAGTTTTTTTTTTTCAAGTTAGGTTTTAAATGCCCAAAGCAAAAATTCATTTACAGTTTCCATGTTTCTTTTTCCTCATTAAATCAGAACACTTGATAATGGAGGTAAAAGAGACTTATTGACAGTCTTCTGTTAATCCTGAGTTAAGTCCTTATTGTTCCTAAATTTATCCTAATTTCAGCAGGTAAAGGAGGCTGAATTATGAAAAGTGACCTATGGACTAGGCTGTTGGCATCATTTATTATTAGTTTGTTTGTTTATTTATTCACACAGCAGATAATGATAGAGCACCTACTATGTATAAGCACTTTCTTGGCACTGGAGATTCAGCAGAAAATAAGGCAGACAAGGTTCTTGATCTTACGGAGATTCGATTCCAGGGGAGAGTGACAGACAATATGCATAAATGAGAAAATTTCAGGTGCTGATTAGTGCTATGAAGAATAGAACTCATGATTATATAGTAGAGAACAACTGAGGGGAGGGAATTTCAGACAGAACAATGAACCCTGATAACAAGGAGTCAGCCATGCAGACTCCTTGTCTGCAAGCCATGCAGCTTCCTGGGGGGAAAGCTTTCCAGGTGGAGGGAATGGCAAGTGCAAAGACCTCAGGGTAGCAGAAGAAAGAGGACCAATGTAGCTAGAATGTGGTGAACAAGTTGCTGAGTATCAGCTAAGGTACAGGTTGGGCTGTTGTAATAAAGAGACCAAAAAATACAATGATTTAAATGCAAGATAGAGCCCTGTGCCTTGTTCATGTCAAAAACCAGACAGACAGCCCTGGTTTGATGGATTGGGGATCTTGGCCCTTTTTATTTTGTTGCTTTCCCATGCTCATCATATGACTTCCAACTTGTTGCTTGAAATGGCTAGTCCACCTTCCACCTTTTTACCATCATACTGAACGAGGGGAAAGAAAACTGAAGATATGTCCTTTCCATTTAAAGGACAAATTGGAAGTTACACACATCGCTCTTCTCACATCCCATTGGTCAGAATTTGCCCTGACCATATCTAGCTGTGAGGGAGGCTAGGAAATGTGGTCATTAGCTTGAATTCATGTAACTGGATAAACTTTGGTGACTCTATTTCTAAACAAAGAAGAGACAAACAATTGTTAATAGGCAACTAGTAGTCTTTTCCACAATGTCAATGATAGGTAAAGTTAGTATTATAGGCAGAATCCTGAGTACGTAGGGCCTTGCTGGCCATGACAAGGAGTTTGGATTATACTGTAAGTATATGTGTTAGTAATCTACTGTTGCTTTATAGATTTCCCCTGAAATGTAGGTGCTTACAACCAATATTTATTACCTCATAATTTCTGTGGGTCAGCAGTTTGGGAGCTGCAGAGCTGGGTGGTCCTGGCTCAGGGACTCTCGGGTGATTAGAGTCAAGACACTGATAGGGTTACGGTCATCTGAAGGCTTGACTGAGGCTGAAAGATCTGCTGACAAGATGGCTCATCCACATGGCTATGGGCAAAAGGCCTCAGGTCCTGGCCGGCTAGTGGCACGGGGTTCAATTCCTTGCCATAGAGACCTCTCCCTAGGGCTGCTTGAAAGTTGTCATGACATCGTAGCTGGCTTCCCCTAAGCAAATGATCCAAGAAAAGAGAGCAAGAAGGAAATCACAGTGTCTTCTCTGTTCTAATCTTGGACATCACACAGCATCACTTTGGCCACGTTCTATTTCTTAGAAGCAAGTCACAAGTATAGCTCATAATCAAGGGAGACATATCAAAGAATTTATGGACATATTGTAAAACCATCACAGTATGATAGGAAGTCACTAGAACATTTTCAGCAAGAGTGTGCAAGGTCTGTTTTACATTTTTAAAGAATTGGTTTGAGCGGCTGGATGGCTTGGTTGGTTGGAGTGCGAGCTCTGAATGACAGGGGTTGCTGGTTTGATTCCTGCATGGGCCAGAGGGCTGCGCCCTTCACAACTAGATTGAAGAAAATGAGCTGCTGCTGAGCTTCCAGAGGGGCAGCCAGATGGCTCAGTTGGTTAGAGCGTGAGCTCTCAACAACAAGGTTGCCGGTTCAATTCCCGCATCGGATGGTGGAGTGCGCCCCCTGCAGCTGAAGATTGAGGATGGCAGCTGGACTTGGAGCTGGGCTGCGCCCTCCATGGCTGCATTGGGGGACAACGACTTGGAGCTGATGGGCCCTGGAGAAACACGCTGTTCCCCAATAAAAAGAAAAAAAAAAAGAAAAAAAAAAGAATTGGTTTGGCTACTTTGTGGAGAATGGATTGCACATGTGCAAGAGTAAAAGCAGGGAGCCCAGGTAGGTGACAATTACTTAGTTTGGGCAATGGATAAATGGGTGTAAGATTAGGATTGGTGCAGTGGAATTAGAGTGAAGTGGTGGGGTTCTGGATATTTTTCAGAGTTAGAGCAGACAGTGCTTGATAAGATATCTTGCTGAATCTAATGTTACTGGGTGTCACTTCCTTTTCACATTTTCGACTTCAGTGCTTTCTCATATTGACCGATTATCAGAATCTTTGGTGAGCTTTAAAAAGGTGGATTACTGGTCTTTACTTCCAGACAATCTACTTTACTAGGTCTAGGATGGAGAGACGATCAATCAAAACTGGAATCCACTGCTCCAATTATTCAATGAGCTAATTAGAAATGTAATTATTGTTGTTGTTTTTGTAAAAGGAGATAGTATGCAATGGGCTCTATTATCCGAACACTTTTTTTTTTTTTTTAAGGTGGAAGTCCTGGTTTGGAAGCCTAGAATTTTTTTTAAATTAATTAATTAATTATTTAAAGGAGGGCACAGCTCACAGTGACCCATAAGGGAATAGAACCGGCAATCTTGGCGCTACCAGCACCATGCTCTAACCAACTCAGCTAACTGGCAACCCCCCCTCAAATACTCATTTCTTCACATAACCCCCCACCTCCACCCCACTCAATCAGATACCAGTTCATATGGATTCTGTCCATAAGGTAACTCTTAGAGAGAAAGAATTCCTCCCAGCCTCTACTGCACTAGTCTAAGCCATCATTTATTACCTCTTAGACTGCTGCAAGCACCTCTTATGTAATTTCCTACCTGTAGTCTCTCCTTCTGCCTTTCAGCTGTTCTCAAAGTCATCTTCCTACCCCACATTTATGATCTTATCACCTCCAAATTTAAAAACACTCAGTGGCTTCTTAGAACTCTCAGGAACAGTCCATGATCCTTTATGATGGTATTTGAGGCCATGGGTAATCAGTCCTAGCTTACTGTTGGAGTAACCTCATAGCGCCCCGTAACGCACTCCTCCTAGGCACACTGAATTATTCACCCTTCTATTAGCTCTAATTGTACTTTCACATCTTGGCACCTTGCTTCATATTGTTCTTCCTATCTAGGATGCTTCTCCTTCTCCCTGCCTTACCTGACAATATCGTACTCATCATCCTTAAGGCCCAACTCAAACGGTTGCTGCCTCAGAATTAGTCATCCCCTTTTCTTAACTCCTGTCTCACTTTTAAAACACCTTGATTGTTTATGTCCACAGTGCCTAGTAGCATGCTTGCCCTTAGTGGGCTCCAAATAAAACATTCATATGGACAGAATTTATTTCCTCCTCTTTACCCCATTTTTATGCAATGGAGAAAATAAAAGGCAAACTCAGAAGTTTGGTTAATGGAATGTGTATAAATCTGTACACATTTAGCAGTCTACACCCAATGCACTTGACAACTACAAATGGTGGCATTAATAATTCTGAGGCACTGCAAACCTTCATAATCCAAATATTTTATTAAGAATTCTAGTGGCAAGATCTGAAATATAAAGGTTTGTGGTTCTTTTTAAAAGCTTAATCACATTTAGTTAGAAATTTAAGTTAACAAGAACAATCCCATTCCCTAAACATTCTAATTAATTGATGTTTCGCATATGTGTTACCAAATTTGTCTTTTCAAAATCTGCATTTAGAGATTGCAAATAACACTATTAGGATGAATTTCTAGGTCAGTCAGGTTTTGATTTGCAGTATTTAATGTTTGCACAATTCCACCTTGTATGACCTTTCAAAATTATGTTAACAGACCTACATTTACTTTCCTAATGGAATAATTTGCTACAAAGGGGCTACAGTGGGTAGTCAGGGTGGACATTGTAACATGCCATTGCCTGTCAAAATCCATCTGTGCTTACATTTGGGGGAACTCTTCACTGGGCATAATCTTGGGATGTAGGAGCTCACCTTCTGCTAGGAAAGCCAAAGAGTTTGACTCTCACTCTCCCCACACCCTGGAATATGGAGTAGTGTCCCCAACACCTGGCAGTAAGCCCTCCCACCCAGGCCTGTGCACCATGCGATGAAGGAAGAGCATGTGGGACAGTTCATGGGGTCAGCGTGATGTTCAGTGGTGGTTTCCAGAAGGTGTGGAGCAGCAGAAGCAGAGATGGCGGCATCTTGGATAGTCTTCCTATGGCCTGGCCTCCTGAGGCCGTGGGTTGCTGCCTGTTTCCCAAGGCTGTTCTCTCAGTCTCTTGGGATCTCTGAGGCCCCTTCCCTCCAATATATATATTTTTTCTCTAGAGTTCATTTTTGTTGCTTGCCAGCAAGAACCCTCACAAATACATTGGTACTACAAGGTGGCAGAGAGCGTCCTAGACTCTGGAGTCAGACTGCTGCTTACTTACTGGGCAAATGCTTAATCTTTTCAAAGCCCCATTTCCTCATCCGTAAAATGGGACCCAAACCAATAGTTGTGTCAACTGTGTGAGGATTGAATAGAATAATCTCTGTGAAGTAGTTAGCTTGGTCCCTGGTGTGAAAAGAAGCCTTTGCATTACTAAATTCTTTGTCTTACTAAATACGTCATTGTCTGTGTGTTCAGGCCACAAAACTCTACTGCTCACCATGTAAAAAGACGCCCCAATATATACTCTGTGCTCAGTATTGCATTTCCTATTTCCCATGCTGGGTTTTGCTTTGTTTCCAGGTTAGGACTCCAGTGCCTTCCTACATTTGCATAACCTGAGACTTTCCTGGGGAGTACAGTTTCCAGTCACTGTACCTGGATCTTCTCTCTTTGTCCCTGCCAGCTCTCTCTCACCTCCAGGCCTTCAAAAGGCGATCAGGGGCACTAAAGAGCCACTGACTTCACATGGAAAGGGTAAAAGTTAGCTGAAGCAAGAGTCCTTCCTCAGCATTCAGTAGCTTGAATGAAACTAAAGAACAAACACATCCACAGCCTATATCCCAAGACTTATTATAGAACCCTTCATTTATCTACTTAGTTTTGATGATTTTCTTCTTCTATTGGAATGTGTAATGTCCTCCCATAGTTAAACTGCAGAATCTTTCCCACGCAACTTCCTCCCTCTGGGATGTAATAAACAGACAACTTAGGGCCCAACAGCACATTGGAGACAAATTTTCTGTGAAAGAAAAATGTTTCTTACTACATGTAATGTTTCTCCAAGGAGGTGGGTCAAAACATAGATATCAATTCTCTGTGACGAGTTACTGAATGCCGTATTTGGTTTAAGAATATTAAAATGTAGTAGGTTATTTTTGAAAGGTTGGTTGTTTTGTTATGGCTGTTTTAATTTCCATAACAGCCATGTATACATTAAAATAAGGAAAGAATTAAAATTATTGTCCATATCTGCCTCCTATGAGAGGTGAAATCACCCCTCACCTGTCTGGGAGTTGGCAGACTGGGGACTTTTTTCCTGGATTGGCCACTTCTTAGTGTGACCCTGTACTTAGCCTCACTCTCCTAAGTTGTGAAATAAGGACAATTATACTCTCCAGGTTGGTTGTGAGAAATAAATGACATGTGTGCAAAACATTTGGCTTACAGCAGGTATTCCACACATGATAGTTGATGATATCACTCAACACAGAAGTCTAATAATTTTAATGGCACTTGATTATTTATCTAAAGGAAACATATTATTGTAAGTCTGTATTAGTATCAATATAAATCAAACCAAGAGTTCTGATTTCATCAATGGATATCATCAAGGAAGACCATGACAATTTAAGATAACTCAGATACAAAGCTAAATTTTATTTTTACCAGAATTTTGACTATTGAAAATGTCCTGTGTTTAAGTTGGTCACACTTAAGTTGGTCTGCAGCTCAGCTCCAGATCCAGTTGCCATTGCTAGTTGCAGGGGGCACAGCCCACCATCCCTTTAAGATATTAAGATATTAAGGCCATAAACCCAAAGAAACCATTTTCATTTGAGAGCTGCTATTTAAATATTAAATAATTAGACAGATAATGCCTCAAATTTACTTCAGAAATCAGAAGACTCCATTTTTTAATTGCTTAAAAGCAAATTTGAATTATAAGGTAAATATATGTGTGAACAATTAAAATATAAAAATCTCAGCTATTTGCTACATGTTTATTTCTTTGTAACCGAACTCAAATCTCTGTCTCACAAGACTACTATACTACGGTAGGAGGCGGAAATGAAACCTCAGAAAATCTCAGTGGATTTGGTCTTCTCTTGTGCCCACCTCTCACTCGGCTGGTATCTACATGGCAGGTGGGAGGGTGGGCGGGTGGGTGGGTGGCATTTACTCCTCTGCCAGAGTCACCCCTCTCCAGCTGGCATCCTTTGAGATGGAAGTCTTTGTGGAGTTGCTAATCAAACACTTTGGGTGTGGGACTACTCCAATTCTGTAGTCCCTTAGAGCCACACCTGCTCTACTCTCAGCCACACATGAAACACACACACATTATGGTGAGTGAAGAGTATTTCTGGCCTCTCCAGCACCAGCTGCCCAGGCTCTTTCACACCACTCTGCTTAACCTCACTGTACTTGCCTCTGCAGTGTTGGGCTACTCTGTTCTATAAGGCTCGTTGCTGTTCCAGGCTCCGTATTGGAAAGGAAGCACAAGTCACCTCTGCGCTCTGTTCTCTGCCACTGCCTTCAGATGCCTGTAAACTTAGTAAGTGTTCCAGTTGTTCTGGGTGGGAATCTACAGTGAAGCCTCCATCATCTCAGTTTCTTTGCTCATTCTTTCTCCCAACCACGCGGAATTATGATTTCTTTCTGTATTGGGAAAACTTCCTTTGGCTTACAATTTCATTTTCTAAATCCATTTTTTTATAGCATGAACTTTATCATCTAAATCCTTCAGGTCATTGGGTCTTGATATTCAAAATCTAGACTTTGGAAACTCAAAGAAAAGAGTTTTCTCTCAAATTATTTTTCCTGCCTTGAATTTCACAAGTCCATTTTAAATCTCAAAAGTCATGGAGAACTCATATTTTTCTGCAAATTTTTTTTATAACATCCTTACCCTGAAGCAATGGACGCCAAAGTCTAGGTTGAATAAATGAGTGCATGGGGTTGAAAGAAATTAGCAGGTACAACAAAACACTTCTTAATACATCACAATATTATCTGACTACAAATGAAAGCTGCCTTGTACCTTGATCTAGTTTCTTCTTAGTTGTCTGGCCTAAACTATTTTCAAGTTAATGGTTTGAGAGACCAATTGGACAACTGAACAATGGCCAGACCATATAAGATAAGAGAACTCTGACCCATGACTTCTGCAGCAATAAGCCAGAGAAGTCAAACCACCTTCTATGCCACAATCACCCAGAATGATTAGGACTGATCAATGACTGCCAGCTTCTCTGTTCCTCACCACCATAACCTTCCAATTCAGGATCAACTAGGAAAAAGTCAAACACGCTCCCCAAACTGATCACATAAGATGTCTTGCCCACCTTCTGGTTAGCTCTTGTCTAGCGTCTCCATGCCAACCACCCCCTATTAGAGCACACCTGAAACCTTTCTATTTTATTCACTATGAAGCTTTCCCACTCCTGCCTTTGAGTCTCTGGAAAATACAAGTGATGGTGGCTGACTTCCTTGCTCTAAACAAGCCTTTGTTCTCCTCGAGTGGTCTTTATTTATTTCCACAGGCTTACTACACCTAAAGCTGTTGTCTTCAGACATACACATTGATAATTGAGCTTAACTTTTTTTTGAGCACAGAGATGCTTGGGATAAATAAATACTGGGGTTTGATCTCTGCTTCAATGGATAAGAATTAAAAATTAGAACTCGAATTGACCTTTTCCTTACATTCATAGATTGGTATGCTTGCTTCAATGGGTACAGTTGAAATGTTTTTGAAAGTGTATATGAAAATCTCATTTTTATAAATTAAAATTATTACATTCCAGCAAATTACTATTAAAAGGAACACGGTGTACATTATTTTGAAAATGAAGAACATTTTTATTATGTAGTGATTATTCCTCGTGTATCAGGGTTCCTTAAATTGGCACACATCTGTATTATTGTGAAAATTAATAAAGGAGACTTCAGCCAAGATTGGAGATGGCAGGGCCTGTAGAGGGAGCTCTCATGCCCTATCACTCATTGTCAGTTGTCCCAAATAGGAAGAGGTGTGACTTGTGTCTATAAGACAAAGATGTTTTCTAGGCTACATCTCCAGTGGGAGGAAGATTTTCTCCTTCCCAGGCAATGGCTCAGCCAATGAGAGACTGTCACAACCCAGCCAATGAAAAGCCAGTGTACTTCCAACTCCAGTTTCCTCCAATGGACACTTTGTTGATAAACAGCTCCTCCCAACTTCCCCTTTCCTCTATAAAAGAAGAAGTTCTCCGCACTTGCCTATGGTTTTACCATAGCTTGAATGTCTCTGCTATTCCTGAATAAACCATGTTTGCTGGTAAAATAACCATTTTATTTTTAAAGTCAACAATATAAACGTAAGGCTACTGTATGTGTGTACAGATATTTGTGCAGTTTTATTTTTAGTTCACTTTAATGGACATTATATGATCTTAACACAATATTCCAAAATATAACTTACTATTCTCATTTCACAAATGAAGACTGAGCTAAAATGACTTGTGCAAGGCCTCATGAAAGGATGAAGCCCCTTATTCTCCTGCAAAGCAACTTGAGTCTGTTTGAAGCTACAACCTGGGGAGCTTTTTATATCCCTGTGATTTAAGGAAGGCCCCCATGCTTCTGGGAAGCGTGTGGTCTTCACCTTGACACCATGGCATAGGGGACGAGGATGGCCTTTGAGCAGGAAGGAGAGAAGGGGATCCTCACTCAGGGATGTGCGCCGCTGGGTTAACTTGGTGTTTAATGGCAGAGCTAATGGCCAGATGACCTACACATACAACTAGTGAACCAGAAAGAAACTTAGGCCTTCCCATTCAAAGGAGGATTTCTTTACACTGTGCATTTGTCCACATTTCTCTTAAAATAAAATTCTGACCCTTTACCATGGCCCACAGGCCCGGTATCATCTGGCCTCTGCACTCCTGTTTCACTACTTCTCCTACCACTCTCCTCTTCATTCTTTACACTCCAGATACCTTCCAATTTCTCAAACATGCTGAGTGCATCCATTCTTCAGTTCTTTTACAATTCTGACCAGAATACTTTTCTCCCGGGTGCCAAGATCTCTGCATGGGCAGTTCCTTCTCATCTTTCCTGTTTCAGGTCAAGTTTCTCCACATAAAGTTCTTTTATTATCATTTTAGCAGACCCCCCAACCTTTATACCCAGCTTACTCCAGTTTCTATTACGTTGTTCTTTTATGTCACCTATTTGTATCTAAAATTATCTTCTTTATTACCTGTTTGCTTATTTATTGTCCCCTCTCCAGACTATAAGCTTTGTGATATTTGGGAACTTTGCTGTCATGTTTGCTGCTGGATCTTAAGCACCCAGAACAGTGCCTGGAATATAATGGGCTCTCAATACATGTTTGTTGAATAAATGAATGAATAAATCATGAATCCCAATTGAGAATCTGATGACAGCTATGAACCCATTCCTTAGGAAAAATGTTGTTTTTATATGACTTTTTGTATATAATTTTAGAGGTTCCCAAGCCCTGTAAGCTCATCTAGAGAACCCCTGGTTCAAACCACTGCATTGTAATTATACTGCTTCATCGTGTTATTTTTTTAAATTGATTCTGAATTTTGTTCTTTGAAATTAGATATGAGCATGAACTTTGAAAGTATGTTTCAGGTGGAATGTAACAAATAACAGGCCTATTGCTGCTCACTGGTTTTTAAAAAACTAAATCCCTGATATTTACATTAATTGATCCTAATGACCATATTTCATGAAATGAAGATGGCTTTGTGGTATAAATGCTAATTGCTTACCCATAGCCAGTTCTCTTCTCCTTTGGGAAACATGGGAGGATTAAACTTCCCACCATCCCTAGCAGTTGGACAGAACCATGTGACTAATTTTAGCCAATGGATTGAAGGCAGAAATGACAGATGTCATAGCCAGGCTGGAGCATTTATTGCTGGCGTGAGATCCTCCAGAGTTCCATCTTCCCCTGTAGAAGTGACTATGGAAGCACATGCTGGTGTGGAGGAGCAATGCCAGACCGTCATATGGAGGACAGTGCCCTGGAGAGTCACACAGTCTTCAGCAGACTTTGTGTGAGCAAGGACTCTAAACCTTTGCTGTTCTGAGTCCCTGAGATTTTCTGATGATTTGCTATTGCAACATAACAAATACACCACTGACTGGAAAATGTGCTATTATTTTTATATACCATCAAAGGGAAAAAAAAAACGCTGTCATTTATAATTGTAAGAATTCATTCATTATACGATACATCAGTCTTAGAAATGTTAAAATGTGAAAAATGTGTGCCTTAAGTTAGAAAAAATACAGATTATTAAAAGAAATTCATTAAAACAGATTAGCATTGTGTCAAGAACCACAAATCTAGAGTTGGACAGAAAGTTATGGGTTCAAATCCCAATACTTACTAGCTTGTGACTTAATAACTTAGTGTGTGTAAGCCTTAGTTTCCTCATCTGGGAAATGGGGATAACAGTAGAAGCAGCCTCATAGGATTTTGTGAATATTAAATGAGATAATTCTTATAATGTGTTCAGCATAGTAATTATTCCACATATTTTAGTCCCATATTTGGTTAGATCACAGAGCTTGTTCAAGATAAGCATTACACTCAAACAATATACAGAGAAATTTCTATGTAAGTTTGTTACTATATCATACTAATCAATCGGCAAGTACTTACAATTCCTTACCATGAGGCACTGGGCCTCTGAGTTAAGTGTTCTTGGAGATAACAAAGATGCAGATCTAGAGTCTGAGAGCCAAAGGCAGATCATCCTAGGAACTTCCCATCTACTTTCTACTGTATTTTCCAAGTAAATCAGTCTAGAATGAATATTAAGAGTAGCCTTGAATGGTAAATGAAGTCACAAAAGTATACCTGAGGAATGTATGAAATGTCAGTCCTGTACTCATCTTGGTGACTGGTAGGGTAATCAAGGGAAAACTGAAGACTTTTTCTATGTCCAGAGCTGTGTGTGTGTGTGTGTGTGTATGTGCGCGCTCGCGCGCACGCAGGAGCACACGTGCTGGTGGTTGGGGAGCATAAGGGTAAGTCATAGTAGCAAAAGAGTGGCTCTTCTGAGATATGTATGAGGTTGTTCCTATCCACATAGGGTTATACTTTTATAGACTATATGAAGTTCTCCAGGGAACATTATTGGCTTTTACGGTATGTCCAAATTCATAAAGCAGCAACTCTTATTGTAATTGTCTTCATCTATAGTACCTTTGAAGAAACCTTGTCATTAACAAGGTGTAACAATCATCAGTTCATTCTAGACTAAAAGGTTCCTCACACACACTTGATGAGCTTTCATTCTATCACTGAAGATATACACTGTGGATTATAATACGATCACAATGTTCTCAGCTCAGTTTTCTGTAGGGCATATGCTTGTGAAGGAACAGGTGGCTGATTAATATCATTATTTTTATTAAAAACCATTGCAGAGTAAGTACTTTTCTTTAAAGGAAGTATAGCTGCCTCTAAATACAACTCTGGGGTACAGCTCACCATTTCTGTTTATTTTATTCTTAACTTGTGAAACTGTATCTTAGGACTTGGGGTATATAACTTGTTATTTGATATCAGCTGAACAACAGTGAATCAATTGTAATGGTTCCGGCACCAAAGGAAACAGAGGGGACTTAAATATGTTTCCAGAAGACAAAAAGCTTCTCTTTGTGTACACTTTACAACATAAGTTACAGTTCTAGAATATTCAAAAGTGAAAATAAGTTTTCTTACACTTCTCATTAAAGACGAAGAGAACAAAACAGAGAAAAACTAATTCCAACCCACATATTTATCAGATGTTTTGGATGAAATTCAGACTGAAAATCCCAAAAGACTCCCTCTTCTCTCCCTCCCCGCAAAAGCTTTAGGACGGTATTCCTCACTGCGGAATACACCCACTCTCCCACAGAGGAATGTTGTGTTATCGGTCCAGGAAGGGGGCTGTGTTAGTGCAAGCTGGTTTGCCCATGCCCACAGCCTTGCTGCGTGAGTCGTCTTAGGTCCTGCGGGTAGCTGCTGGCTTTGAGGTCTGGCCAGAAAGCTTGGGCTCACAACCTGTGTATAGCTAGGTACGCCAGAAGCTACTGGAAAAATCTTGAATAGGGGACGCAGAGAGCTTCCTAAAACCTCATCAATCCTCCTCTCTTGACTTTTCAGGGTCCGGGAAAACCGCTCCAGGATTTTTAACATTTCTCGGAGCAAGAGTTTCGCGCCGAAGGCAGGAGAAGAGCCTGGTTCGCCCAGCTCTCTCTGGACTCCTGGCTCACCTGAGATGCAGTGAGCCACGAGGAGCGGGCTGCGGCTTCCCTTCGCTTCCTCCAGGTAGTTCATAAAAGAGGCGAGAGGAATTGCTCAGTTCTCTTGGGTACTTACACTCCGAAGTATTTGTAATTTGGCGTTTACGAAACAAACTAATGCTAAAATGCAAAATAGTTAACGTGGAGATGCTCAGTCCTCTTGAGTATGCTCCCAAATATCTCTAATTTGACGTTTAAGAAACAAAACAATGCGAAAATGCAAATTAGTTAATGTAATACCCAGAATGAGCCTCGTTTGACAGGCCAAACTGAGATTTTTATTGGAAAGCTAACTCATATTCTCACACCAAATTCATTCTATTTTTTAAGTTAAAAAATGTGTAATTTTAAGTTCCACCACCGTCATAAGAAACACTCCACAATAACAAGCAGTGGAACAATGGACACCCCCATATCGCATTGTCAGGTAATTACGAAGTGTCGCGGAGCCGGCAAGTGAAGCCCGGAACGTGTGTCCCCGCGTTGTGTCTGGGCGTTGAGGGCTGCGTGTTTCACGTAAGCCCCCATCAAATCGTTCAAGTCTTAAACCACAGAGGGACAAACGCAATCGGAACTTGGTCCTAGGCGTGGACCGAGAGGGCCAAAGAGGGGGCGCTTGAGCGCAGAAGGAGCGAGCATGGCTCCGGGAGAGCAGAAGCACGCAGAGAAGTCCAAGGGAAAGAGTGCAACCGGGCGGGGTGGGGAGGGTCCCGCCTGGGCGTGGTGAGGGCATCGCGGCTCCTGGTGGATGTAAGCGGAAGCGGGACCCTGGGCTCCCAGAAGCACCCAATCTTTTGGGAGTTAAACACATGGCAAGGGTGCCCGTGGGGCGGGGGCGGGGGATTGTCACAGAGTAAAGCTGTTACTTTGTAGCGAACACGAGTTAGAGAGAGAGATGGAGAGAGAGAAAACAAGATAGAGAGATGGAGAGAGAGAAAACGAGGGAAAAGAAGAAAAAAAGATCAGGGGGCTGAAGGCCGAGATGTCCTATTTCTAAGTGGCTCATTGAGAGGCAAAAGGTTTCTTGCAAGTGCAGAGGTACCCCGCGCCGCGTTGGGGACCAGCCCGAGCAGGGTGCAGAGACCTCTGCAAGGGGCCTCCAGCCTCCATGCTCCCTGAAGGGGCCCTGAGGTACCCCTCAGGGAGACCCTCTATCCTGGCAGCTGCGAAGAAGTCAGGACTGGGGTTTCCTTCCCCGCGACCCCAGCTCTGCACTCGGAAGCGGCGAGCTCAGCCTGCCTGGCCCAGGGGGAGGGAAACGGCCCTCTCGCAGAGCGACTTCAGGTCCCCACGCCCTCCCACTGCCCAACCTCCTTCCAACCCCATTCATTTTTTCCTCAGCAGCTTCTGGGACCCGTCACCCGACCCACAGCACGGAGCTTAGGAGAACGCCTGGGGTCGGAGCAGGCCCGGGGGGCGTCGCGCAGAGGTGGCGGCCGCGAGGGGCGCCGCGTCCCGCCGGTGCCGGCCGCGGATGAACAGGCGGCCGCGAGCAGCCCCCGGAGCCGCGCAGCATCGGCGTACACAGTGACGGTGGAAGCCACGCCCGCTCCGGAGCTGGGGGCTGTCCTAGGCCCCCCACCTTCCCCCCTCCCTCCCGCCCCCTCCCTGCCCCAGCTCCCTCTTCCCCCCCTCCCCGCGCCGGCCCCCGGCCCGCCCCCGGCTCTGCTCGCGGGAGGCGCTGGGCGCCGGGGCTGGCGCGCTCTCCCGGGCGCACACACACATCCACGCACGCACGCCCAGAGCAGCTCTCTCCGCGCCGGGCCCTCGTTCCCCTCGCCCATGCAGACGGACAGAGCGACAGAAGATGGCTGACGACTCCACGGGGCCCCGAGGATGCAGCCCGGCGGCGGCGGCGGCGGCGGGAGCGGCAGAAGCAGCGGCGGCGGCAGGGGCAGCGGCGGCAGCGGCGGCGTTGGCGGCGGCGGCGGCGGCAGCCGGAGCAGGAGCGGCGGCGGCGGCATCCCCGAGACTCCACGAGCTACCTTCCCTCTGACAGCCACTGACGTCCTCCGCCGCTAGGAGAGACCCCGCTTCTCCGGCGCCTGCCTGCCCTCCCCCTCCCAGCCCCAGCCCCAGCCCCAGCCCCGCCAGCACCGCTACCTCCGCCAGCATTGCCACCATCAGCACCACCTCCACCACCACCACCTCCACCACCACCACCACCACCACCACCACCACCACCGCCGGCGGCGGCAGCAGCCATTTCATCTCCACAGAAACCAGACACAAAAACATGGCAGAAATGGAGAAAGAAGGGAGACCTCCGGAAAATAAAAGGAGCAGGAAACCCGCTCACCCGGTGAAAAGGGAGATCAATGAGGAAATGAAGGTATTTTTGGATTTCGGAGCTGGAGAAATAGAGCTCTTTCCTCCGCCCGCTCCCTTTGGGCCGTTGCACGGATTTGGGGGGTCCAGGGGAGCGCTTGTCAGTTTCTGTAGGATGCCCTGAACGCCTCAGCTCCTCCTCCAGGTGCAAAACGGAGGCCAACTCGCGGGCTGCATCCCCGGAATTTGCCTACCTCCGATTTGATGGGGGTGGGGTGGGGGGCGGCCGGGAAACCACACACACTATTTAACCTTATAAACCCCAGGTTGGCACAGGCGCGTTTCAGGGGGAGGGGAACCGGAGCTCAAGTGGCGGGTGGACCTGGTGAAGAGGCGTTACTAGTCTGTGGTGTAGTTACCCCCTCCCCCGCCCCGCTTCTTCGGGAACCATCCCTCCTCGATCCCTCCAAAGTTAGGAGCTCCCGGGCCGAAGCACCCCGGGAGCGCTGGATTCCACCCCTCTCCCCGGCTCCTCTCCCGACTCCTCGATCCCGCTCCCTTCCAAGTAACCAGCTGTGACGGTGTAAAGAGGCTGTCAGCGCCGGGGAGAGTCGCGGCCCGAGTAGCGCGGGTTTGGGTACCGTTTTGACCGCCAGCTCGCCTCGTCCGCGCCTGCCCGCTGCTCTCATTCGGCTCCCGCCGCCTCCCGCTCTCTGCATGATTCACTTCCCAGTTAAGCAGACCCGGGCAAGCCCCACTGAAAGATAGCGGTCTGAGGGGCGGCCTTCTCGGAGAGCCTGCCCATTGTTTGGAAAGGCCAGCCCGGAGTCCTGTCGGCAAGGCCCCCGCCAGGCCAGCGGTGCTCCAGAGGTGGTGAGCGCAGCAGCCTGACGCTCCAGCTGTTCATATTGGAGCGATTGCACAAGAGCACCGCTCTGCTCCTGACCTCCCTGGTTCCCCCACCCCCATTTTCCGTGAAGTTGCAGCTTTTTGCCCAGCGAGGGTTTTATTCAGTGTTGATTTCACGATTCTCTCTTGATATATATATATATATATATATATATATATATAAATTTATTTCTCTTTTTTCTTTCTGAGTTACAAACAAGTAGCACATTTGGAAGGACTTTAGTTTTCATTCTGCAGCCGTCTTGGTATTCCATCTAGTGCATGAAATCCTTGACACTGCCAACTGACTTGGTTAGGCTGGTTAAGTTTGTATTTAAAAAGACATAAACTGGATGAAAATGGCATGCAACTAAGTCAAATTTATTGCGTTTTGATGTTTTCTTGATTAGAACAAGTATATTCTACGACAGTGCCTTGTATGAAGCCCATGCTTAGAAAGGAAAATATGGCTAATACATCTTATAAGTGTACCTCTAGGGAATTTCCATACAATCTAAATTTTGGAATTAGGGTTTTTATTTCTGGGTGAGGAACTTAATGATTCAAAGCATGAGGTGCAGCATCAGTCGTAACAGAGTTAAGGAATATTTGTCTTGGAAATCAGTGCTATTCCTTGGGATGGAAACCCTCATTGATTCCAATGACAGACAGTTTTTTCTTTTTAAGAGACCAGTAGGAGTTGTTGTTTTCCAAAGGGGGTGGGGTTAGAACAGTCTGCAATAACCATTCTTCCTCACTTGCCCTTCCCTCTGTCCTACAATTCCAGATTACTTTTCCATTTCATTTTAAATTGTGGGTGGAGGAAGAGAAGAGAGGTGAAGCCAGTGGGAAATCAGTGTGCACTGGCCCTTTAAAACACTACCTAATGTGATCTATATGGATGGCAGCTTTTAAGTTTCATAGGTTCTAGAATTACAAATTAGCTAATTTTAATCAAAACATGTGAAATGTTATCCCGGCTGGATATAAAGGCTGACTGTGCTCGATGCTTGGGGCTCGCGTTGTTGACTTTGGCTGCGGGCGCACTCCGTGGTTTGGGAGATAGTTGTCCTTCTACAGTATAACAGATGTTTGTCTGAACTGGTGAGGAAGAAACAAAAACAACATTGTGTGAAGGGAAAAATTACACAATTTTTAGCCAATGCTGCAGGACTAAGTATGGAATTAACCTTCATGCACAGAATTTCCTCTTTGAAAATGTTATTTTTCTTCTAAATCACCACCTACTAGAAGTTTTAGTCTTCAGCGATTCAGTACATAGTAGCATTAAATAAGAAGTTTTAGCCCACAAATAAATCAATGTCCTGTAACATCAGGCTTTTCTCTCTAATTGGGAACAATGTATAAGAGACCCCTGGCCGAAATCTTCAGTCATGTCAGCGCACACCGTGCCAGTGAGTCATGAAATCCCATTTCTAGTGGAATTGTTTAGTGGGCATTCCTTTAATATAATAGCACTAGCAGTCTTCATTTTTAAAGTGATTTCTCAAAGACAAAAAGTGGAAGGGTTATTTTGAGCTCATTAAAAATTTTCTGCTTTTAGTGTTAATAACCACATCGATAAAATCCCTTCCCAAACCTTATGGTATTATTACCCCTCCATCTAAAGTGTAGAGTAACATAACAAGTTGGTTGTCCTGTATAAAAATATGTGCAACAAAATGTCACCGAGAACACAATGTGGCCTTGTGCAGCTTCATATCGGTGCCGCTGGAGCTGCCTGGCTGTGTTTGCCTTCATCTGAACGGCTTTCATCTGGACCAGTGTAAACTAAGCCCTGGTAAGTAATCACTGCCCGGCAAAAAGAAAGGAATGTATACAGCTAGCACGGCCTAAGCTGTAAAAACGGAAACCTGAGCCCCTACCGCGGATCACATATCAAGGCTTGAAGGTAGGGGAAATGAAAGGGGGAAAGAGGAGAGAGCGAATGGAAAAGTCAGCCTGGGAAGTGGAGGATTGGAAGGAGGCCCCCTTAGGAGATTTGGCTCAGGGATTAGGGAATTTTATCATGGTGTACAGTGACCTACTCAGGTTTCAACACTGGTTGGATCAAGTTGCTTCTCTGTGAGCTGAAAGAAAAAGGACTGGTGTGTATGTGATTTTTTTTTCCCTTCGGGTAATAGAAAGGACATTGGTACAAGTGTCTATTTTAAGTACAGCAAATGCAAGGCACTGAGAATGAGCAACAAAATTGCCTCCTCATGGAGACTTCCTTCAAGATTTCCTAATTGAGATAGTCACATATTTATTTTAAAATGGCTGGAGAAGACAAACTGGCTGAGGTTTAGCTGACACCAGTAATGGCATTGGAGATTGTCTTCATGTGGCTGGGAGCTAATGTTGGTTGCTGTTTCACTAGATCAGATATTGAGTTACATTTTCGTTATCACTGGTTTTAATGTACATGGCAGTTGAAACAAATTTAAATCTGATACAATATAATTTTGTGTGTGCAAAGTACATGACTTGGCATAGCTTGCTCTGGTATTTGTACTTTAGTGAAAATATCTTCAAGTAGAAATATTTGTCTCACTATGACCTTTACAATGTTTCTTTATCTTTCCCTTTCTTCTTCCTCCCTTCATTCTGGGTTTCTTTTCTTGATTAAAAAGACTCATTACTTTACTATAGTTACAATCAGTATGCCTTAATTAGTGACCAACAGAATGAATTTTTTTAATGCAATTTCTATTTTGACTACTTTTTGTTTCTAAAGTGAATATTGTGATTGTATCTAATGTAATATATACTGTTATCTTACATGTATCATAATAAGTGGATGTTAGGAGGGAATTCCGACATATAGAAGGGTTAATTTGTTTCAGTAGTTCACCCAAAACATGGTAGATACAATATAAAAACTAGTTTGTACTATTGGATGTGTAAATGTAAATAGATGCGTAAGTGTAAATATAGTTGTAATTAAGGGTATGTATTTTGTGCACATAGGTCTTAGTGACTGTAATTAGTGGTTACCAAACAGTAATGCAACTAGAAAAATCTAAACTATGAGTAGAGATAATGAGTCGGATTTTTATCTTCTAAAACTCTGACAAACGAACGTGATTAGATCAAGCGCTCTGCCCTGGAAACTTTCCTAAACAAACCATAATCAATGCACTTACAATGTTTGGCTTTTTTTTTTTTTTTTATCAATGCTAAACTACAAGATAATCTGTGTTAAATGTCTTAGGGTCTCCTTTGCTGAAGAAGTTTTCTGTCTATAAATATTCTCAGTAAGTAATCTGTGCCTAAAATTATACTTCAGTCTTGATGCCTACAGTTAGATTCAGGCACATCTGTTAAAGTTTAGTAGTAAACACACCACAAGATTTTCTAGTTTGGTTTCTGATAGTCTCCATTTGGCGTTAAAAATGACCTGTGTCAATTGCATAGACAATAAAACAAGTTGCAGGGCTGAGCTGGTGAGTGCAGTGAGATAAATAGCTGGCTTAAAAAAGAGATCAGCGTATGGATTAGAAAAGCCAGGATGTTGAAGGTTGAAATCAGCTCATTACTAAAACAGACATATTTTAAGTTTTGGGGCTGAAACTCCATCTTGGTGTCAGACACGGTGAGTCTCAGGAACCTAGAAAGTGGGCTTAGGACCAGATTTCACTGTGGCATTCACAAATTATGTCAGACCTTTCCAGCTGAGCAGTGGCTTCAGGTGTGCCACGTGGCAGGGCTGGGGACAAATGTCAGTTGAGACATGGCCCTTACCCCTTGGGAGCTGGTACAGGATGTGTCTGAGCTGCCCAGCCTTAGTCCTACTTAAGACTCCAGGCTAAATCCCGAAGAGATGGTCCTGGAAGGGCACTGAGAGCTATGAATTCTGCTTTGTTCAAACTGGAGGTTTTCTGAAAAGAGTCTCTTTTTCTCCATCTGTGAACCTGTGAGTATGATGTGTGGTAGAGTGAGATTCTCTAAGCCGTATACAACTTGCAGGTTCCAGAGACGAGGAAATGGAAAGGAACCACTCCACTTCCTCCCGAATCTGAAATAAACATTTGAACTAGAAGAAAATGAGTCTGACAGACTCATTCCCTTCTGCGTTTCCTGCCTCTGTGCTTGCCAAGCACTGCTCTGAGAAGCCAAGCCCTACTCTCCTTGTGTGAAAGACAGACTCATAGAAACCAAGAGGCAACAAAGTTTTTAAAGCAAAGTCAAAACCAGGGCCTCAAAATGTATAAATATCAGTGAGTGCAAGTGACTGTCTGAAAAAGTAGGGTTCCAGGGAAATGTAATGTCTTGTTAGGGTGACCAGACTTTTTGTACCTTCTAAGGAAGTGTCCTTTTTTATTAAGAGTCTTTATATACTTCTTCTTTTAAAAAAAATATTAGAAGTAGTAGACGGTGGATTATTTAAAAATCTCTGAAGTCGGAAACTTCCTCTTATGGGATGGGAAATCAGCCACCCTTGCACTCTCAAGCTAATAAGATTATAGAGTATTTTCCTAAAAGAGAAGGGATATTACAGGATAGAATTAGAAAAAAATACTTTGTTTTTTTGAAACACATATACAGACAGGAAAGCACGGGGTGAGAGATTTGCTGAATGTATGCTTTAGGATCTGCAGACTGATGAGTGTTGAGACCTCTGTATAACCAAAGGGCTCTGGAACTTTGTCCTGTTTTAGAGCCAGTGGCTTTGGCATGGACAGGAAAACAATGTAACAAGTCTTGGCGATTTTTAGGGCAGTTCTGCAGCTGTGATAGGATACAGCTGCACACAGCTGCACACCTGCCATGCCCGCCACAGTGTTAGCTTGAGGGCTGGTATCCACAATTTCACAGCATTTGTTTGACCTTTTTAGGATATTTGATGTCCTGGCTACAGATTAAAATGTGGGAACATAAATGTCTGCCTTGTGTGAAAACAAGGCAATAAAACAACATAGATTTTATACGTAGAAGCACATAATTTTGGTTTCGTATGCCAATTATACCGCCATCTCATTCAGAATATATCAAAAGGAGAATAAGACTTTCTCCTCAGTCCTGCTCCAGGCCGGGGTTGGATTTTCGTGTTATAATGTGTCCTCTGCCCTTAGAATTGCATTATAATCATTGTGTTGTAGCTGAGCACAGTGCTGTAAAATGACCCAAATGGAGCGCAGTGACCATCTTCAAAGGATTTCAAGTTAAAAAGCTGTAGTTCAGGTAAAAACAGCAGGGCTCAATGGGTAAAGTCTGCACCAGGCATGTGAATCTGGCCGCTCTTATTATTTCATGCATGAGGCGGACCCTGTCATGGGTCACCTGTGGCGAGTGGCTGCTCCTCAGGATACCATTTGATCCAGTGGGGTCTTGAATGTGGAAATGCTTTGTAATCTGTAAAGGGTCCTTCCAATATTTCTTTTGCACTATTTAAATTTTACCTTTAACCTTCTTGGCAGAAGCATACAATAAAACCCATCCACTGGGTCAGTGTTAAGAGAGATAATTTAGACTCTGCACTAGGCCGGACCTAGGGATAGAGCTAGAAACTGCCTTCTAATCAAGTTCAGTGCCTACTTTCTACAAAAGAAACTGCCTCTTTGCAGTTCCTTCCCTCACCTCCTTTATAACATCTCAATTAATGAACGACTCCGTGATACTTAATAGAAATCTACCTGAGAACTTAGAGCACTTGGAGGTGAAAAGGGAGATAAAATATTTTCCATAGATAACCATCATTCTATTATTCATAACCTTAACTAGAAGAGGTAATAGCGTTTTTTCCCCCTGCCTTGGTAAACTGTTCAGGATTGGTGGTTTCCTTTTCCTTTGAAAGTGTTTCTCACATGCTCCCCTTTCTTGGATAATGGGTGTCAGAATGTTTTGAAGTAATGTAACTGACCGGGCCTCTTTAATGTCATTATGACTGTGAATATGGGTGACATAGTTCTCTGTGAGAAGAGTCTGTGTTAATTTTTGTTTAAAACTATATTTTTTATGAAAATAACATATGGACATGACAGAAATAGTAGAATAAGTAATGCAAATCAGCAAAAAGAAAAACAAAGCCTATAATTTCCCCACCCAGACACATTACTGTCAACATTTTGATGTACATCTTTTCATGCCCTTTTCTACGTAGGATTTTAAGAGAGAAAAAAAATGATGTGTAATCTAATTCTATAAAAATAAAGTATTTAAAAAAATAAAAAAACAAAAGAGGTCTTATAGTGTACTAACCTTCCTTTTAAAACGTAATATATTGTTAATAGCTTTTATGGCACTAAACTTATTTACAGCATATATTTTAATGGCAAAATGATATTCCATGTTAGTCATTCCATAATTAAGCTATAATTTCTTTAACCAATTTTATTGTTTGGCATATAGTTTGTTTCTAAGAAAACAACAGCGAGATCAATGTTCCTGAACATGCATATTTTTGTACTTACTTCCTTCTAATAGTTTCTATGATGCCTAGAAATAATAGTGCTGAGTCAAGGGGTATGTACATTGTTAAGGCTTTTAATACATAGAGTCAAATTACCTTTTCTAAAAGTTATATCAGTTTAAATTCCCAATATTATGAGAGTGCTCATTAACACTGGATGTTAGAATTTTTCAATGTGCACATGTTTATTTTTTAGAATCAGTTTTCCTGAACTTTGATTATTTCTCTGTATTTATACTTTAAAAAAAATATTTGTGAACGTATTCAAATGGGTTAGCACATTTCTTGAGCACACTCTAAGTGCTAGGCATTGTGCTAGGTGAGGCATAAAATGAAAGAAAAGATTTCTGCCCTCAAGTAACTTACAGTATATTTGGAGTAGATGACACATTTTGCTAGAACTGGGATTTGGAGTGAAAATGGGAATTACGTTTTGTGGGGAGAAGGAGGACATGGCTTTTCCCTCATTTCAATGAATGATTGGGAGCTCTTTGAAAACTTTCTGCTCTCTTGGGTAGGATACAAAGTTGAAAAAACATTGACATTCAATTATGCAAGGCCTGGGATGAAAGAAATCAGTGATATCTATCTGTATTTTAAAATCTGTTGTTGTTTTCAAAATAAAATCAGTAGTCCTTTTGGAAGACCTGAAGTACTTGTGTTTCAGAAATATTTTGAGAATCGATAATAATTGCTGTTTTCAAAGCGCCTTGATGCCAACTCTGTTATTTACCAGGTAAAATGTTCAATTAAAAATCCTTTAGATTCGAACCTTGACATTTGTACAGTACTTGCAGTTGAATAAGGACAGTGTCTAATGAATGTTCTGGGAATTAAGTTCTAATAAAATTAAAATTTGCCAAAATAGAAAGAACTCAGAGGAGTGGGGAAATAGTAAAAAGTTCCTGCCTTTCCACCATCTTCCTGTGACTTTCTTTCTTTCTTTTTTTTTTTTTTTAATTCTAGGAAGAGATCAGGCTTTCTAACAAAATGTTAAGAATTGTCTTCTTTCCTTAGTAGTCCTAGAGGTGAGAGAGGGCAATTGGAAAGGGTGAGGAAGAGGTATGGTGGTAAAGTATTAGAAGTACAAAGCAATTAGAGTCAGATGTGATGTCAAAAAATTGTCAAATTAGAAGATTCAATTTTAATTGTAAATTTTGAGCACCCCCATTTCAACAATACAAATAATTAAGGAGAGTAGGACCCAATGATCAAATTCAAAAGCAAGCAAAGGTTTGACATAGGTAGATATGCCCTCGTTGGAAAGTTCTTTATATGTGATATTGACATCTTATGGTATGATTTTCTTGCCACTTTTTGATTCGTCCAAGGAGTTAACTTCTTTGGAATTGCCGAAACATTGGACCTTACAGAATTTATAATACAAAGTGGCCTGGTATAAGAATCAGAAGATCTGTATTTTCGTTCGGACTTTACTCGGTGATCTCGAATGCCTATCATTTACCTTCTGGATGCTCTAATTTCTGTTGTAAAACGAGGATGTTACATAGGTTCACCAAAAGTTTATTGTGGAAATCAAATACCTAATTCATAGGATTATTGAAAGGAACAAGAGAGTTAAAGGATGTGGAAACACTGTAAAGTGCTATAAGAGTGTTAGACATTATCATTATAATTATAGTGACCTATTTTCCAAACCCAAATTGGACCAAATGGTATGAGAGAGGATTTTTGTGCCACTTCCAAGGGCGCAAGGCAGCCTACAAAATGTGATTCGGATGCCAGAATATTAAAATTTCTGGCACGTTTTTATAGTTTATGGGAGTAATGATGAAATATTTGAAATAGTGGCTGTTTAGTAAAATTTATGATGTGTGATCACTATAATTATGATATTTCTTTGCAAAAGGTATTTTATTTCTCATATAAGTAGAAGTTCTTTGGTTTCACAGAATCTTACAGCTTGGAGGGACTTTAAAAGACTACTTCAGTTTCCTGTCCTAAATTTTCGGGACAAATTCCGGGGAGAAGCAACTTTTACAAGCTCCCTTAGTACAGTAGCTTGTCTTATTATCGAACATCCTTACCTCAGAATCTCTCTGCATTTTAGCTCTTACCACCTTTAGTTTTTTCACCTTAAAAAAAAACAACAGCAAAAAACAAACATAACTTACAGAAGAAACTTATATAGGAAAGGGATACCTCTTTTATTTTTATTTAATTTTAATTTTATTTATTTTTAACAGGACTTTATTGGGGAAAAGTGTGTATTTCCAGGGCTTTATTGGGGGAACAGTGTGTTTTTTCCCAGGACCCATCGGCTCCAAGTCAAGTTGTTGTCCTTTCAATCTTAGTTGTGGAGGGCGCAGCTCAGCTCCAGGTCCAGTTGCCATTTTCAATCTAGTTGCGGGGGCACAGCCCACCATCCCTTGCGGGAGTCGAACTGGCAACCTTGTTGTTGAGCGCATGCACTCTTAACCAACTGAACCATCCGGTCGCCGGGAAGCTCAGCTGCAGCTCCTTGTCTTCAATCTAGTTGTGGAGGGCGCAGCTCACTGGCCCATGTGGGAATCGAACCAGCAACCCTGTTGCTCAGAGCTCCCACTCTAACCAACTGAGCTATCTGGCCGCCCAATAATTATTTTAATAGAAAACTTGTTTTTAAAGGATGACAATCCCAAAACAATGTTGAAAAAATATCTGGTTGAATTCTCTACCAGAAAGACTTAAAGCCCTTATGGGTCATAAACATTAAATTCATTTCTCCTAGAATATGTCATGTTTCTTGGATGATAACTGTAAAAAAATATTTCATTTCCTCTGGTTTAGCAGCATAACAACTCCATGTGATATCTAGCATCAAATTCTACCTAGAAATTAAAAAATTTAAATTATTCCTTGGGGTCTTTCGTTTCTTAATCCAGTAGTGTGTAAGTCAGAGGTAATATAATAGTCTGTTTCTTGTACTTAGCACTGTACGAAACTGTTGTTCGCTTTTTCTTTCTTTCATCTTGTTCCCCCTTCCATGAAAGGTTTGAGATTTATGGTTTGAGGCTTTAAAAACCATTTGTTTTCTACTTTTGCTGTCATATATCAAAACATTAAGGAGTTTATTTTATTTTCAATGACAAGGAAGGGAATGTTTTAGAGTTTATTTTCACTGACATTTATAGTAACTCAAAAATCATGGAATAGATCACATTCATATCAATTGTTCCATAAAGCATCTGAGTTTTCAGCACAAACCATAAACTAAGTGATGCAGTTAAGATGCCCAAATAATATGAATTTGGTGTTAATAATCCAGTTTTCAGTTTTTATCCAAATGTGTGAAACTTCTGGATTCCATCCCTGGGATTGGTTCTGAAGGGCTGAATGGATTTGCAGCCGGACTAAAACAAACAAATCTATATCCTTGGCTGCGAGGTTGCTCCATGAATTATGCATCTGTAGCCTTTGTCACTTCAGAGGTTAGACAGAACTGGAGAGAGAGGCGCCCAGACACAAATGGTCTAGAAAATTGGATATGGTGGTCAGAAGTTACTATGCAGAAGATTTTCTGTCTTGTTGGCACAGTTCTGTAAGAGACTGGGGAAGCAGTGCACAAACCAATAGGATGGCTTGAACTTGGCTTTTAACACTGTTGGAATTGGTTTTTTGACGCTCAGTGTTATTCTTATCCTTGGAGATTTCTGCTGCCAGACCACTGATGGAGGACCTTGATTTGTGTGCTTAGGGACTGTCATTCTCCAGTGCAGGAACTCAGCTCAATGAAAGAAATTGGGTGTTAGGGGAGACTGATGCCTCATTAAAGGGATCTCTTTTGATTGAGTAGAGCAGCATTTACCTGAGTCCTCCTCAGTGGTATTCTAGGAGTGGAGTTTATTATACATATCAATCATATCATCTTTGTGCATTCATGAAAAGAATGTCTATTTAATGTGGACATGACCAGCTATCAGAGAGAATAAATGCCTCACTAAAGCTTGAAATGGCTGACTGTTGGCCTTGTGGATGGTAACATTGAATCAATCTGGCTAGATTTTTTTTTTTTTTTTAAATTGCTTGTGCACTATAACCTCACAGATAGACCCAGATAGAGCTCTAAGCTGAAGTGGGTACTAAAGCAAAAAATCTAGCATCTTTTGGTGGTTTGAAATGCCAGGTTTGTTTTTGTGGAGTCAATAGTGTAATATCTTTTTTTTTTTTTTTTTTTTTTAAATGCAACCCCTGCTGAAATCTAAAGTGAAATTTAAGAGAACATGGAATTCACACGTTAAGGCTGTGAGCACTCTGGTTTAACCTCTGTGCTTTGTTTCATGTATATAAATTATACATCTCAGTGTAATTCAGAAATGACAGCTTCTAGGGAGAATGAGAAAAGATTCGTTCAGCCACAGAGAAGGTTAGAATATATAGTTTTTCTAGTTCAGTCCAAGAGGCTCAGGCTGCCTTGCCAGATAGAAATGCTTTTAAAAATTCATTCAACAAACATTTATTAAGCTCTTACTCTGTACTGTGGGTCCCTTCTTTTTACTTAAAATTTTTTTTCCAGCTTTATTGAGACATAATTGACATAACATTGTGTAAGTTTAAGGTGTACAAAGTGTCGATTTGATACATTTATAGATTGAAAACTTAATACCGTAGCGTTAGCTCTACTATCTCTACTCCATCATATAGTTACCATTCTTTTGTGAGTGGTGAAAACATGTAAGATCTACTTTCTTAGGAACATTCAAGTATGTGATACAGTGTTATTAGCTATAATCACCATGCTGTACATTAGGTCCTCATACTTGTTAATCTTGTAACTAGAAGTTTGTACCCTTTGACCAATGTCTCTCCGTTTCCCCATCCCTCTAATCCTTGGTAACCACCACTCTTGTCTCTGTTTCTCAGAGAGAGATGCTTTAAGGCAAGGCACACACATACATTAAGATCATTAACAAACATAGTCTCACATCTTGCTTCCAGATCTAGCAGTTGATAAGTTCATAAAAAATAGTCACCTGATATTAAGGCTTTAAATCTGTCCAACTATATCCATTATTTTCACACTTTGATACCTATAGTAACAACAATACCTTACATTTATCTATTGATTTATAGTTCATAGAGTGTTTTCATACCTTATCCAAAATTGGGGCTGGCTAGTAACCTTAAAGTTATTTGGTACTTTCATGTTACATAACAGAAGGCAATCACAGTGACCTTCGATTTCATGGAGAAAGAACCTGTCACTAATGAAATTTGTAAAGCAGATTATTCATTGATTTTTAAACAATACTCTTCCAAAAAGGAAAATAAAAAAGGGAGACTCTTGTAGCCTATTCAGCTTTCTGTGTGATAGTAGTTGACAATTAAATAATTTCCTTGCTGAGATTTTGCTTTATCTGAGATAAGAGTCATGTTAAGAAACATCTGAATCAGAAAGCAGTTCTAATTTAAATTAATCTGAGCCACAAAAAAGGTCAATTGTTTTCATTTTCAAAATCTTTTCTTAGCTGTTTTTGTGCATTACTTTTCAATATTTTTATATTAGTGTGGGATAGACTTTGCAGAAGAATATGCTAAAATTGACTTTCTGTTCATAAGCAAAACTGAAAAATACCTTTTTTCTTATTATCTTTAAGTTGTAAAAGTCTGAAGGCCTGCCATGATTGGATGCATCATCCTGAGACTTAAATGTTTTACAATTTTTGAACGTGATTTGAAAAACGAACAGGACTCTAGGGGAGATGGGCTGGGCTGTCAGTAAATGGGTAATGCAAACACAATTCGATTTATGCATTTTTTAAAAATAGTTATTGATTATATAAATAAGTAGCCTATGGTTCTCTTTCAGAACTTTGCAGAAAACACCATGAATGAACTCCTTGGCTGGTATGGCTATGATAAGGTTGAATTGAAAGATGGTGAAGATATTGAATTCAGAAGCTACCCTACAGATGGAGAGAGCCGGCAGCACATTTCTGTTCTCAAAGGTAATGACATTTAACATCCCTTTGTTCATACCAAGAAGGATTAACTATCTCAACCTGGCAGAATTGAGTTGCTTTGGGACTCGTTTTGTTGATTATGCCAAGGGTTGATTTACATGTACATCCCCAGTAGTGCTTTCCTATAAGCAGAATTCCACAGAATATCAGAACACAACATAAAACAAAAATAGACACACTTAATCTCCTTCCAGCAATGGGAGAACTACCTACATAGACAAGGGCTAGGGACCTCCAGTGCTATAGTCCTGCCCACAAATTTGTAGAAAGGGATAATGTTTACTAACTTATTCTCTCATTTCCTGAGCCCTTTGATATGTCAGCTGTTGGGGACTGGTACTTTCTGTTACGTGAAATGTTAGGTTTAGATTTTCAGAGTGCAAGAGAGAATGGTGGTTACTTTGGCAATTCTCCCTCCCCCTTTTTTTGGTGGGAATTCTAAAGGAAAGCCCTCTTTCCTCCTTTTTTAAAAAAATATTTTTATTAAAATATAGCTAACATACAACATTATATTAGTTTCAGGCATATAGCATAGTTATTCAACTTTTATATGCCTAAAGAATTGATCACCATAAGCCCAGCTACCATTGGACTCTGTACCACGCTATCACAGTATTATTGACTATATTCCCTATGCTATACATTACATCCCCATGACTTATTGTTTTATACCTGGAGATTTGAATCTCTCATCCTCTTATTCCACTTCACCTTTTCCCTTACTTTTAAACTTTTCAATTACAGTTGACATTCAATATTATTTTATATTAATTTCATGTGTACAGCATAATGGTTAGACATTTATATAATTTAAGAAGTGATCCTACTGACTAGTCTAGTACCCACCTGGCACTATATATAGTTATTACCATGTATTGACTATATTCCCTATGGGGTACTTTACATCCCCATGACTATTTTGTAACTAGTATCAGTTTGTACTTCTTACTCCCTTCTCCTTTTTCACTCATCCCCAACCCCCTCCCATCTGGCAACCATCAAAATGTTCTCTCTGAGTTTGTTTATGTTTTGTTTGTTTATTTTGTTCTTTAAATTCCACATATAAGCAAAATCTCATTGCATTTGTCTTTCTCTGTCTGATATACTGCACTCAGCACAATTCCCTCCAGGTCCATCTATGTTGCCGCAGATGGCAAGAACCCATTCCCTTCCCTGGCTGAGCAATATTTCATTGTATATATGTACTACCTCTTTATGCATTCTTCCATCGACAGACACCAGGCTGCCTCCACATCTTGGCCATTGTAAACAATGCTGCAATGAACATATGGAAGCACACGTCCCCTTGAAGTAACATTTTGGGTTTCTTCGGATAAATATCCTGAAGTGGGATTGCTGGGTCCTTCTTTGTCCCTTCTTATTGCCTTTGTTTTAAAGTCTATTTTTTCTTGTATAAGTATTGCTATCCCAGCTTTTTTTATTTTTTCATTTCCATTTTCATGAAATATCTTTTCCCATCCCTTTATTTTCAGTCTGTGTGTGTATTTCAATTTGAAGGGAGTCTCTTGTAAGCAGCATATGTAAGGGTCTTGTTTACTTATCCATTTAGCCCTCCTGTCTTTTGAGCAGAGCACTTAATCCATTTACATTGAAAGTAATTATTGACAGATATGTAGGTATTGCCATTTTATTAATCATAATTTTGATTCCCCCCCGCCCCCCATCTTAAAGAAATTCCTCTAACGATACTGGTTTGGTAGTGATGAACTCCTTTAGCTTTATCTTGTCTGGGAAGTTTTTTATCTGTCCTTCAATTCTAAGTGATAGCTTTGCTGGGTAGAGTAATCTTGGTTGTAGGTCCTTGCTTTTCATCACGTTGAATATTTTGTGCCATTCCCTTCTGGGTTGCAAAGTTTCTGTTGAGAAATCAGCTAACAATCTTACGGGAGCTCCCTTATAAGTTACTAGTTGCGTTCTCTTGTTGCTTTTAGGATTCTGTCTTTGTCTTTAATCTTTGGTATTTTAATTATGATGTGTCTTGGTGTGGGCCTGTTTGGGTTCATCTTGTTTGGGACTCTCTGGGTTTCCTGGACTTGTTTATTTCCTTCACAAGGTTAGGACAGTTTTCAGTCATTATTTCTTCAAATGGGTTCTCAATCCCTTGCTTTCTCTCTTCTCCTTCTGGTGCCCCTATGATGTAAATGTTGTTATGCTTCATGTTGTCCCAGAGGTCTCTTAAACTATCCTAATTGTTTTGGATTCTTTTTTCTTTTTACTGTTCCAGTTAGGTGTTTTCTGCTACTTAGTCTTCCAAATCATTGATTCGATCCTCTGCTTCATCTAGTCTGCTGGTGATTTCTCCTAGTCATTTCAATTATTATATTTTTCACTTCTGACTGCTTCTGTTTTATGGTTCATATGTCCTTTTTTATGCTTGCCATCTCTTTGTTGAAGTTCTCACCGAATTCCTTGAGCATCATTACAACCATTGTTTTGAACTCTGTATCTGGTAGGTTACTTGCTTTCATTTCGTTTAGTTCTTTTTCTGGAGTTTCCTCCTGTTCTTTCATTTGGGATGTATTTCTTTGTTTCTTCATTTTGGCTGCCTCTCTGTTTGTTTCTATGTAGTAGGTAGATCTGCTTTGTCTCCCAGTCTTGGCCGGGTGGCCTTATGTAGTAGGTATCCTGTGGGGCCCAGTGACACAGTCTCCATGGTCACCTGAGCCAGGTTCTCCAGGAGTGTCCCTTGTGTGGATTGTGTGTGCCATCCTGTTATAGTTGAGCCTTGGTTGCTATTGGCATATCAGTGGGTAGGATTGACCATCATGCTGACTGACTGGGGTTTGGCCATGTCCACAGCTTATAGGCTGCTGTATGGGGGGTTTACCCCCTGAGTGGGATTTGCCCCAGCAGACTCTGGTGCCTGATGAGACCACTCTTTGGGTGTGTCACTTGTGGGGCTAATTGGGCAGTGCTCTTCTGTGGTTGGAAGCCAACCTTCAAGTATGTTGGTTCTGGGGCCTCTTGGAAGGGCCCCAGTGTAGGCCCAGGTCACCTGTTGCCTGTGACTGGCTGGGGACTACCTGGTAAGAGCTACAAAGTGGTCCACAGTTGTTTGCTGCTATTGCTAACCCTGGAGACATGTGGGAGAGGCCACACTGAGAACCAAGGACATTTGCCACCAGTACTGGGCGTAGGGTAGCTCCTCAAAAATGCCAGGACACCTGGAGGCCTGCTGTCACCTGCCAGCTCCCTTAAAGTTCAGCCTTTGATAGAGCCTTGTGTGGTATACAAGTTGGCTGAGGCAGGGTCTCAGGGAGTTACTAGAGTGGGAAGAGTTGTGGTCACTAGGTTAATGTAGACTCTGGTTTGGTGCCAGTCCTGGAGCAACTCAGCAAAAGTCTCAGAGCACACCAAGGCAGGTCACCACCCACCTAGGGTCTGTAAGATTCTGATAGTTATCCATAAAGTGCAGTTTGGGCAGGGCTGGCTGCTCTTAGAGAAAGTGCCTATGGTTTGGAGGAGTTGGATGGTGTGTAGTCCCAGGGAGTCATCAGGGTGGAGCTTCGGAGCTCATCAGACCAATCAGATGCAGATTTGGCTGTAAGCTTGGGGGGGGAGGGCTCAACACAGGAAAGATCGTGCCTGCCTGTCGGCTGCATGGGAGGAAGACTCCTCACAGGGAAATTTTCTACTATCCTCCAGCCCTCTCCTGAAGCCACACAACTCAGTTTGCCCCTCTGTTTGTCTCCGACACATCCCCAAGTTACTGTTTTTTTCCACTGCAGCCCAAGTTGAGTGCCTGGAGATGAGAGAGTCTGTGTGAGGGCCCTTGAAGAAGACGGCTGGGTTTTCAGTTGCCTTCCATCCCACCCAGATGGTCAGAATCCCCACTGCTTTTCAAAGCCAGATGTTGTGGGGGCTCCTCTTCCCTGCACCAGTAATCTGGGCTGGGGAGCCTGGTGTGGGGAGCTGGGGTTCCTTGCTTCTCTGGGCCGAATCTCTGCCACTGAGATATCCTTCCCCATCCTCGACCACTACATAGAAGTTTGGGGTTAGCCAGTTCCGTGTTTCTGCTCTTCCCACCTGTCTCAACATGGCTTCTTCTTTATATCCTTATATAAATACATATAAAAATTGTTCAGCCAGACTTCAGATGGTTCTCTGAGTTGATTGTTCTATAATTTAGTTGTAATTTTAATTCGTTCATGGAAGAAAGAAGGCACAATCTTTATCTACGTCGCCATCTTGGATCTCCTCCTATTTCTGTTTTGTGTTTGAAGTTTTCAGCCTTGCCCCATCCCCACAACCTTGGATATGGTGAGCAGAGGAGTAAGAAAGTATAGATGGTTGGATCCTATATTATTCTGTAAGAAGTTTTGTTAAAGCCCAGTTAAAGAGTGGAAATTAGAGGCTTGGCAGAGTTGAATGAACACTGATTCTACCGGTGGTAGCAGTGCCTGGTATCTCATAAGGGAAGCTTAGAATCATTGGTGGGTGTTAGTATGGATACTGAATTTGTGAACCTAAATTTGGAACATGAGTTTGTCTAAGAAAAGGAATATGTGAAGAAGCAACCCATTTGGGGAATTTTAATAAAATGTAGGTAAAACTAATTGTTATCATTGGAAGTTTGATCAGTATTTGCATTGCTTTCAAAATCTATTGGCATGAACAACCTGCTCATGCATTTTATTTCCAGTCTGTAAGAGAGCGCTTTTCCTTCTCATGTGCCAAGCCACAAAATATAAATGAGCTGTCCTGCAGGCATGTGGAATTGAACATACATGACAAATTTTATGTTAAGCTTGTTATGAAATTGTTCACATCATGTTATGGAGATGGTATCATCAATTTCACTGTAAATAAAAAATGCGAGTCCTGAGTTTATATTCTATAAACTAATAGCTTGTATAATACTTGGTTTAGGTAATAATCTTTGCCTCTGGGCATCATGAGTGCCAGGACATGGTACTAGAGGGAAAAAGTTTTCTGTGGTTGAGTTTTTTTCCCCCCCAATGATTGACATACAAAGATAAAATTCACAAAGTTCATATCATTGTAAGTTTTCTATATTTTCATGCTTGTTAATTTTTAATAGATATTAATGGGTTAATTTAATGGGTCTACCCCATGAAACAACAGTTTTCTTCCTAATCATTTGTTTCTTTCTTATTGGTTTTGTTTGGATTATATTATGACGCAAGTTTATAATACAGTGGGACCTAATTACAGTGCTGGTGGGGTGGGGCACTTTTTCAGCTTTCCCCTGATAGCCACAGAGTGATGTGGGCTATATATCACTTTGCACATGGAAAAGGTTAATTGCCTCTCAGTTTTCTATGGGCTTTTATAGTGCTAAAAATTCATCCTTATGATACAATTGGGATGTTAGCTATCATAGTGGAGCAAATGATAAAGGAGCACATTAGACATTTATGGTTACAGGCCTGAAAAGGTCCAGGATGGTCTGTGGAGTTCTGGTAAAGTGTTTAAAGACTTATAAGGAAAAATTTGTGTTTTTACATAGCCATTTTACCTGAGAAAATGTAGTCAGAAGGAAAGTGAGTCCTTTTGTCAGATTAAGTGTGATTTTTTTTTTCTTTTACAGAAAATTCTTTGCCAAAACCCAAATTACCTGAGGACAGTGTTATTTCACCATACAATATAAGCACAGGCTATTCAGGGCTTGCCACAGGAAATGGACTCAGTGACTCACCTGCAGGGTCCAAGGATCATGGCAATGTGCCCATTATTGTACCTTTAATTCCGCCACCTTTCATAAAGCCACCAGCAGGTAAGTCACTACTGGCGTTTCCAACAATAACGATTCATAGAAAGTTGTTTTAACTAACATGACTAATTATTACGCTCAAGTCAATTTTGGAAAAGACTGCTTTAGAAACTTTGTAGATAAGAAATGTTAGTACACGTATTCTTTAAAGTAGTATTGGTATATTAAGCACATCCCCCAATCTACTGCTTAGACTATAAACTTTCAACTGACAATAAACTCTTTCTATCATTGGCTACAAAAAAAATTATTTTCCTTACCTGAAATCATCTGTTTTCTTTTTTTTTTAAATAAGGCTGAAATAATTTTAAAAAGTAGGGTATATACTGACTGGTTAGCAAGAAAAAAAGTCAGCACTGTTGAAGTGGGTGGTGGTGTCATGAGGGCCAGGTCACCTGGATTTTCTAAAGGAAGGGGCAGTTTTGTAAAGGGTGTGTGGCAGGCTGCTTCTTCAGTGTGCCTTCTTGTAAATCCACTTAAGAAACAACCTAGATTACCCACCTCTGCCAGAGAGTTCTTTCTAATTCCTGGAAAGCCCTCTTCGAAGCTTTAAACAATAAAAAAAAAAAAAAAAATTGAGATCTGAATTTCACTTATATGAAAATGTAATCAGTTTTTTTATATTTCCAGAAAAGTAGATGGCAGTATACTGAGCTTGATGGCAGTGGGCTGAGCATGATGTGATACTGCAGGCTAGGTTCCTGATATGCTCTACACAGAGAAAGAAGTTCAAGCATATTGTTACCAGGGTTGCTGTAAAATGGTGGAATTATGCTAGAATGCTTAATTGCTACACTGGTTATTTTTCTGTATATTGAATTGAAGAATGGTAAATACTGAATTTCGATAACAGTTCATGTTATAACCCACTAAAATTAATGACTGCATTTTTTTTTTTTTTTTTTTAGGGAAGGTAGGTGTTTGGTTATATTTCTATAAACAGTGAAGATGTTTGTAGGTATAAATTTGGACTTACGTTATAGTAATATTTACACCATATTCTAAGTGTTACTAACATTTCCTTCATGGCATGGGCACATTCTCTTGTTTGACCTACTACATTTTAGCAGTAAAAGTGTCCTTTCATACTGAGGTCCTCAGCTAAAATCCATTTACCCGTTCAGAATCACTTATAATTGTGTTTGTCAACTAATTACTAACATAATTTGTGTATCATGTAAAGTTTGCCTTTTTTATAGCCCACTCTCCTTTGTTTGATTGTTTTGTGATGCAGAGGGGCCCAAATTTATCTCCCAAGGGCCAAAGACCTATTTTGGATAGGTCAACTGGAGAGAAGAGGGGTGACTAATTTTGTAAATGTAGGGTTCATGTTTGAATGTGTGCCCAATGGATTAGGTGAGTGGTGTTGATGATAAGTGTATCATTGAGGCAGTGTGACTAAGTGAAAAGAACACAGCCTTCAGATTCAGACAGCTTGGGCTCACATCTAAGCTTTATCACTTACCAGCTCTGTGAATGTGGACAAATTACATAAGCTGTCTTCTCAGTTTCCCTGTCTGTAAAATGGAGATCACAGTTCTACCACAGGAGATTGTTGTGTCTATGAGATGAGAAAATATATGTAAAGCTACCTAGCACGGTGCCTGCCTTACAAAAGCCATTCCGTAAACACCATATCCCTTTTTCTTTTTTTCAGTCCTTGGTCTGCCCTAGAGTTGGGCACATAATTTGTGCATAAAAAGGTGTGCATCCAAATGCAAATTCCCCTCTAAGATTTATTTGAGCAAAGCAAACAGCTTTAGAAATTAGCATAGCTGAGGCTACCATGTGTTTGGCATGCCAAAAAACCTGCCCTGGAGTTTCCTGCTGAGCCAGCCACGTGGAATTCAAGCACACAGCTCCTATTTAATTCTAATTCCACATCAGATCAGGAAATAAATATGCAAAGGGATAGAGGCCAAAAATTGAGCCTTGGAAGTCTTAGACGTAGGAACTCTGAGGAATTAGAAGCCAGAGTAACCGAACACCTGTGGTTTTATGCTGTCTTCCGTGCAACTCCAAGGCACTCATCTGTTCAAAACAAAATGTAGGGAAGGACGCGTTTAATTTCGGTATCTGCCCTTAACCTTTACTTGACCCTACTCCAGGGTTCTATATGACAAGACAAAAATACTGTGTTTTCAAGGAGCTTACTCTATTAGTCCAGAATTTAACAGGCAGGAATTTACAGGAGGGATGAATTTTGAGTTAGTCACATTATCTAGTTCAGGGATCAGCACATTTTCTGTAAAGGTCCAGATAGTATTTTAAGCTTTGGGGCTATACTGTGTCTATCACAACGGCTGAACTCTGCTGTGGTAGCAGGAAAATAGCCACAGGCAATACACAAACAAATAGGCATGGTTGTGTCCCAATAAAACTTTATTTACAAATAAGGCAGTGAGCAGGATTTGGCCCAGGGACCATAGCTTGTTGACCCTTGCATTAGGGTAAGATTGGCAAAAGTCTCACGATAACTGGAAGGTGAATAGGGTTCCTAAAAGTCAGGCTGTGAGCTTTGCCAAGGTGCTCTGTGGAATATCCTACGGGACAGTAACAAGGACAGGAAAATAGTGGGGCTTTCAGGGTATGTGCTGAGCTCTGGCACATAGTTGGCGCTCCCCCTCCCAAGTGTTGAATAAATGAATGAATGACCGCTCTTCAAATTCCTATTGCACATGCATAAGACAGTACAGGCTACTTCGTTGTACACTGAGAAAATGCTAGTATCTCGTCTGAATTAAGTCCCACCCTTTCTGACCATAGCCTTCCAGAAAGTGATGTGAGTAATTATCCATGGATAAGTAAAGTCCATAAATTACCAAAAACTTCTGTCTAGTGAACCATTTCAATTCTTCCTTTGGCTAAAACTTTTCCCAGAGTTGTTATTCAAGGTACTAGAGTTGAGACACACTCGCTGTCAATTTTCTAGCCGTATATAGGTTAACATGGCATTGCTGAGGGGGACTAATATGTGGTAGAATGGCTAGAAGCAAGAGGCCCCTCAGTAATCAGTCCCTGAATAATTTAGAGTTGACTGTATCAGGCACATGTCCACCTCTCAGGACAGGGAAGATGAAGATCCTCTGTATGCTTTGGATTCCTGGAAAAAAATAACTATTAATATTAGTGTTCAAATTATTGTTGTACTGTAAACTGGCTCTGTGGAAATGTTCATCATACCTAGGTTTGTATTAAATCCTCTACAGTTTGTGAAACTTATTCGCACTCATTATTTTATTTAGTTTGATCTTTACAATAACCCTGGGAAATAGCATGTTATATTATTAAATAAAGAACAGAAGCTCAAATACTGGTAGGTTAAAATGGCTTTCTCAAGGTCATGTGGTTTCTAAGTACTGGAGCCAAGACAAGTACTAAGGTCTTCTGACTCCTAATCCAATTTTCTTTTTAATAGAAAGTTGTATTTTCAGCATATTTGCACAAAACTTCCCTAGGCTGTGTCAGAATAAGAGTACTTATTAATCTGCTACTCAGCATTCCCCAGGGACAAGGGATGCATCTTATTCCCGCAAAAGGCTATTTTTTAAAGTCCGCATCTTTTGGGAGACTTGATGAGTTGTTTTAATCCTGGCATTCTGTGGTTCTATGAACTGAGATGGTGTTGTAGGGGTGAGACCCCAGTTTGGTTTGAAAGTGATTGCCCTCATGAGGCAAGCTGCTTCTTCTCCGAGGTACCACAGGACTCTATCGTCAGGCGCTGGGTTCAGAGTGAGTTTCATGAGCTCGGGCAGGCTCACCACTGGATCCCATCCACATTTGGCGGGCAGTGGGCCCGGTAGAATACTCGTGATTGGGAACGTGGTGATACCACACTCTCTGGGATTTCCACGTTCCTTTTGCACAGCTGCATACAGAAGTGTGGGTGTAGCTGACTTCTGAGCCTGGGGAACTGCGTTTCTGTTCCTGCCCCACTTTTCTTCAGAGAATGAAAACTCCCTGTGCTTTGGTGATTACCACAGCATTGACCGTCCTTTGGCTGCACATGTTTGCATCCGATTTCATCCGATTTCCAAAGCTAAGCTGCCCTTCCCCCATCAGAGACAGAATTTGGCCCTTCGTGTAGGATTTGTGACATCACAGTTGTTACTATGGTAATAGACTTGTTATAAACACAGGATAATAGCCCTGATTTTGCTTTTTATTTTTTTTTCTCTCTAAGCAGTGGAGGGAATCACCATGATCCTTACATAAGAAACACAGACTTTTCTGCAGACTCTAGGAGGTGGACAGAATAATGCTTTGCCATACAGAGCAGCCATTTAAAAAGCCCAAAACACTGTTAAGGAATAATGTTAGAAAATAATTGAAAGTATTGACTGACCCTTTTTATGCAAAGATTCCTTTATTCTTTTAGTCTGAACAATATGAAAACCTCTTTCTTTGCTAATTTAAAAAATTACAGCGTGCGTATAGTCTGAAGTTGCAGAATATATATTAGCAAGAGTTTTGAAGGATAACTCAGGTTAATTATATTGTAACCTTGCTGTAATTCTTCTCATATTAGAGATTTTAATATGAGTTCAACCCTTTGGGACTTCATTCAAAGAGGGTTGTGCTAGTAAGGACTTTTGGCATGGAATATAAGAATTGTGCTATAGTGAGTCTCCATCAAAATACTAGACCTGCCCTATTCCCCTGTAAGTTTGCCTATTGTAGTAAAGGCATTCAAAATGGATTTTAAATACACTTTTTAAAAACAAAGACTATTTATTGGTCTTTACTGCTTTACAAGCGCAATAGCACTAGTCTCCATTGATTGGACATGTGTCCTCTGCAGTGGTTGGACAGGTTTGGGTTTCCCCACCTTGTCTACCTCTGGTCAAAGAAACCTGTTGGGACTGGAACCAGGATTTTCATATCCCAGTCTCAGACTGGCCTCATAACAACATTTTGCTCCCAAGGATGTTTTAAAACTCCGTAAAACTACTAGTGTAATTATTTTTGTTCACAAGGAAAAGATGAAATGCAGCAACTTTTTTGGTGAAAGTTTCACTGAGCTCTGCTGCAGAAAACACTGTGTATCTAGGAAACAACATTTTAGATCTGAGTCTTTTGACAGGTTTTCCCAGAGGCTTACAACTTGCCTCTTACAAGTCCAGAATCCTTCTAAATCCCTGAATACTTAAAAATGAAATGAAATGTGAAAAAAGGAGGGAATATATTTCTCTGGATGCATTTAGATGGCAGTTTTGTATAAAATGTCGTTTACCTCAGATGGTAAGTGATCTCATTCCCCACCAGGTTCCCATGTGTGAGGTGAAGGGTAGGGTCCATCCATACGGTACACGCAGCTTTGTGTGGAAGGAGATGAGATTAAGCTCCTAAAACCAGCTTGATTTCCTGTGCACAGGAGAGTCTTGCCTTTCTTTGAAAACAATGACCATTTCCTGTCTTCCAGGATGGTTTGCTTTCAGTGAGCTTTCCAAATCTGTGTTCAGTCATAGTCATGGAAATATGATATATTTTTTCAGGCAAATCTTGAAACTCTTTAGGGGTTATAAGAACTGGGCTCTAAGGACCCATTAGCTTAACTGAGAATGTGGAAACATTCACATGATCTGCTAAGCTCTATGCATATAGCTGAGTAGCCCACAGTTAATAAGCATGTTACTTTTTGGCTCTTACAATTCTTACATGGAGTTGTACTTGCAGGGAAGTGGGAATCAGAATGTGGTTTGCATTATGATCATTATTTATTTTATCTGTTATTCAATATTCTTGGGGCTTGCATATGAATGATGTATTCCAAATAACCATTGAGAAAACAGGATTTAATCAAAATTGCTTTGCCTCTTATTTATATGTCCAACTTTTAAAATATGATCATTAAATAAAATTACCTAGATTTAATGGGATTTGGATGACTTACTATTTATGTAGCAGATATATTTCTCAAAAAAGAAGAGATTCACCGAACCCTCAGGACAAAAAACAGGAGCTTATGGTGAATGGCAGGATAGGAGTAGTTAATAATTGTAATGATATAATCTCATCATAGCTAATATTTTTCGAGCACTTATTACGGGCCTGGCATTGTGCTAGTAGATTATCTCATTTACTTTTCACAAAAACTTTGTGTAGATTCTATTATTAACCTTGTTTTACATATGAGGAAACTGAGACCAAGAAAAGCTAAGCAACTTTCCTGAGGTGACACAGGTAATAAGTGGCAGAGCTGATATTTGAACCTAGGCATGATGTCTCCTTAACCTATATTCATAACCACTGGATTATCCCCAACACTATGTCAGTCTTTCAGTCACTTATGTATTTACTGAATGTTTTTCACATTGTACTAGATAATACAAATACATACATATAGATACATGTACATATGTGTCGTTATCCCTGACTACCAAGAACTTAGTGTAGTTGGAATATAATCAAAACATCATTCTAGTTTGACTTTGGAAAGTATGATATAATTTTAGCAGCATTTGGAGGGTGCATGGTTGGAGCAGAAGGGTAGTTAAAGTGGAGTAGCAGAAAGTCTAGGCAGATAATCAAGAACTGCTATATTTGTTCGGTTGTGGAAAAATGGCATCTGAAATATAATGTAGGTTAGAAGATAGTCGTTTAAAATTCAAAATGATTAAAAAAGGCACAAAATGAAGTCTGAAAATGTTATTTACTATGATATGGGTCCTGTTTTATCTTTCTTTATATACTCGAAGGATATTTAAAAAAGTATAAGCCAAATTTCAGTATATTCGATCATTCTTAATGCCAAACGGAATGTGTAGTTTTTATGGTAACACGATGTGGTGGAAAGACTACCACAGCAAGAAGCAGGAAACCTGGGTTGTTAATGTCAGCTCTGCCATTTTTTGGCTGTATAATTTTGGATAAGTCACTCAGCCTCTCTGAGCCTCAGTTTCTTTGTTTGAAAAATGATGTAGCTAGTTTAGGTAATCTGTAATTTCCCTACATTTATAAAGTCCTAATTTTGTGACTTGTATAGTGAATTGCCCACCTGATTTTATGATTTGAAAGGGTCTATTTTAATATACCTTAATATATATTTGTTAACTGATTGAACATATTTAAAGCAAACTCACCTGTCTGTGTAGTTACAGCAGCCAAAAGTCTGATGGAAGATTTATGCTGCTTAGGACAATTTTCCATGATTGTTAATTTTCACTCTGGAAGAGTGAGTAACTTGAAATAATAGATTTAAAATTTATAAAAAGTGCTAAAAATATTAGTAAATAAAAGACTACATCACACATGTGTTATTAGACCAAATCATTTTGATGTTACACATAAGTAATGATCACTGGTAGTAATTCCCCGAATTTCTGCAAAAGAGAAGTCACGTTATGTCATTATGTTTAATTTAATTTACCAAAACAAGAAGAAGAGGAAATAGAAAACCTGAGTAGTCCTACATCTATTAAAGAAATTAAATATCTAAATGTGTTTTTTTTTTACAAAGAACATTCTAGACCCAGATAGCTTCAGTGGTCAATTCTATTAAAGATCGAAGGAAAAACCACACTTAGAGAAACTCTCTTAGAGAACAGGAAAATAAGAAACACTTTCCCTCAATATATGATCCCAGCATGACCTTGATCCCATCATATGACAGGGGAATTAGAAGTGAGGAAAATGATAATTTTATGTAACTGGGTTACATTAAAATGGAAAACTTCTATTCATCATGAACACTGATTCAGAAATTCTAAGCATAATCATAGCAAACCAAAGCCAGTGATATATACACCAAAGGATATTACATCATGACTGACTAGGATGTTTTTCTAGGAATGCAAGGTTGATTTAAAATGTAAAAATCAGTCAGTATAATTAACCATATTAACAAAATAAAAAAAACCTCATAGAATATTCTAAATAGATGCAGAATATAATTTGATAAAATTTAACACACACACACACACAACTCTTGGCAAAGTAGAAATAGAATGGAACTTCCTTTATATGACAAAAAGTATCCACAAGAAACCTACAGTACACATCTTACTTAATGGTGAAATATTGAAAGCTTTTCTCTTCAAATCAAGAATGAAATAAAGATGAGAATTAGCACTTCGATTTAATTTTGTCTAATTACACAGATAATGAATAAGGCAAAAAAAAGAAACAAAGATATAAAATTTGAAAGGTAGAAATGACATTCTGTTTAGAACAGAATACCTCCCCCACCAATGGGCAGGTAAACCTTGGAGATATTGTGGGTTCGGTGCTAGACCACCACACTAAAGTGATTATTGCAATAAAGTGAGTCACACAAATGTTTTAGTTTTCCAGTTCATATAAAAGTTATGTTTACACTTTAGTCTATTAAAGTGTCCAATAGCATTGTGTCTAAAGAATGTACGTAATTTAAAAAGACTTTATTGCTTAAAAATGCCAGCCATTATCTGGGCCTTTAGTGAATTATAGTCTTTTTGCTGGTGGAGGATCTTGCCTCGAGCTTGATGAAAATGCAATATCTGTAAAGTGCAATAAAATGAAACATACTAAAACAAGGTATGCCTGTACAGATAAACTATATTTAATGAGTGCATTAATCAAGGTTTTTAAACACAGTTGATACCCCCAAATCCATTATATTCCTGTATACCAGCCACAAAAAATTTAAAAACAAAACTTGAAAATATCTAAAAATATCTTTTAAAATAGCATCAAACCATCAAATACCCAGGAGGAAAAATCTAACAAAATATGTGCAAGATGGTTACACAGAGAACTAGAAACATGGCTGACAGAAACAAAAGAAGACCTAGATCATTGGAGGGACATACCATTTTCATGGATTGAAGACTAAATATTCTGAAAAGGCAGATTCTTCCTAAATTGATCCATATATTTAATTCAATGATAAAATCCAGCATGACATTTTGTGGAAATTAAAAAACTGTTTCTAAAATTTGCATGGAGATGCAAAGGGACAAGAATAACCAAGACAAATTGAAGAAAAAAACAAAACAAAATTGGAAGACTTATACTGCCAGATCTCAACATTTATTATAAGACTATAATAATTAATAATTAAATAATTGTATATTATTATTAGTGTTAATTGTTGCTGTTGTTATTCTTTTTTTGACCATACTTTAAATTAGCCTTTAGGAATTCATTAATAAGACATAAAAGATAAAATAATAATTTATATTTCTCATGTCAATTCTCTTTTGTTTTAATTTTTTTAAAAGAACCTTTTCTTGTGACTATGATATATTACACTTTGGAAAAGTGCATAAAACATAAATGTGCTCTTTTACAAATAATGATCTTGTCAACTTACAGCTTCTTCCCTCTAAGAGGTAACCACTTTTGTGGCAACCATTGCCTTCTTTTTTTCCTTAGTTTCAACACCTAAATATACCTGCCTAAGCAATATAGTTTATTTTGCCTATTTTTGGACCTTAGGTAATGAATTATGGTAGTCAGCTTCCTAGATGGCCCCCAGTGATCCTGACCTCCTCTAGGTCTCTTCCTACACTGAATCAGGGGTGGTCTGTATGATCAACTTCTAAGGCTGCCATAAAAGGTTACTGCAGTTTCTGAGTAGTTCCCTCAGATTCACTCTGCGGGGAGCATGAGGAAACTCAAGCTGTTCTATGAAGAGAACCATGTGGACAAGAACTGAGGCATTCTACCAACAGCCACCACCAACCTTCCATCCTTGTGATTGAGCCACCTTACAAGTGTATCCCCAGCCTAAGCCAAGCCTTCAGATGACGGCAGCCCCAAAAGACATTTGGCAGTAACCTTATGAGCAACCCTGAACCAAAATGGCTCCAAAACACTCCCAAATATCTAACCTACAGACAACATGAGCAATAATAAATGATTTCTGTTGTATTAAAGAAGAACGAGATAATGGTACAAGGATATACATATAAACCATTGCAATGGACTCCAGAAACAAAGCTAAAGAGATACTTGATTTATGACAAACGTATTAGCCTGGGTTATCATTACAAAATGCCATAGCCCAGGTGGCTTAAATAACCAAAATTTATTTTCTCACAATTCTGAAGAATGGAAGGCCAAGGTCAAGGTCATCAGGGCTAGTGTTTGATAAGGACTTTCTCTGTGAGTTGCAAATGGCCACCTTCTCCCTGAGTCCCCACATGGTAGAGAGCAAGCACAAGTTCTCTGGTGTCTTTTCTTACAAGGGCTCTAGTTCCATCAGAACAGCACTCTACCCTCATGACCTTAGCTAACCCTAATTAACCCTAAAAGACGCGTCTCCAAATACCGTCACATTGGGAATTAGGGCTTCTACATATGAACTTTGGAGGGACACAAACATTGTCCATAACAACAAAGATGACAATGTAGTGAGGAACGAATAGTCTTTTTCAACAAATGTGCTTATGAAAAAGGATGTATATGGATTCTTTACTTCACACCATTCACAAATATCAGTTCTAGATGGATTGTTGATCTAAATGTGATAGGTAAAATAATAGAGCTTATGGAAGAAAGTCTAAGAGAATATATTTATGATCTTGGGTAGCCCAGTATTTCTAAAACTATACACTAAAAGCACTAACCATAAAGAAAAAGGTTGATTAAATAAACTCTGTTAAAGTTAAGAATTTCTGCTGATTAAAAGACATCTTTCAAAAAAGATTGAAAAGGCAAGTCACTGAGTGGGAGATGATGTTCCTAATGTGTGGCTCACAGCAGACTCATTTGCAATATTTAAAGAACCCCTATAAATAAAAAAAGAATACAACTCAATGGAAAAATAGGCAAAAAACTATAAACAGGCACTTCATCAAAGAAAATATTCAAGTGGTCCATAAGGCTTTTAACAGTTGTTCAGTCTCAGTCATTAGGGAAATAAAATTTTAAATCATAATGAAATAACCAGTACACAAATGAAATGAAAAAAACTGATAATACCAAATGTTGAGGAGGCTATGGAGCAACTGAAACTCATGCATTGCTGATGAGAGTGTAAATCAGTATAACCACTCTTGAAAGCTGATTGCCAATATCTATTAATGTTGAACATACACATGCTCTATTATCCAATAATTCCATACTAGATATGTGCTCAGCACAAATGTATATATATATATATATATATATATATATATATATATGAACCAAAGACATATAGACCTTTCATTAACATTTATTTATAAGAGCTAAAAACTGGAAAGAATCCAAATGTTCATCAATAATAGTTACCATGGTCTCCTAAGGGTTCCTGGTACGGCTTCAGGTGGGAGAGTGTGGGCCTTGAAGTTGAATGTGAAATTGTGGGCGTATCATATATGCATAATCCAGGGAAAAAGATCCTTGTCTCAAAAAATATTGGTCCTTGACTTAGAGACCTAAATTTCAAAAAAAAAAAAAAAAAAAGAATATTTTAACTATTTCTTCTCCTGATTTAAGCAACTAAGCCCTAGAATGTAATTTTAACATTTTTATCCTTTGTCTACTCTGTTCATAGCTTTCTCAAATTTAAAATCTTATCTTTCCTTATTAAGGTATTGTCATCTATTCAAATGAAGCATTATATGTTATGGTGAAACCCATAAATTAAGTTATGGGCATAAGGCATAAATATCCCTCACAGTGGTCTACTTGGGAGCTGCTTTTGCTGGATATAAAGTGGAGAGAAGTGAAGGGGCACTGGGGAGTGACAAAAATAGGATACACAATACTCTATCCCAGTGGTTTTTATCAAGGGTTAACTTTGTCCCCCCAGGAGACATTTGGCAATATCTGCAGATATTTTTGGTTTTCACAAACCAAAGAGGCAAAAAAATTGGCATATAGTGAGTTGAGGCCAGGGATGCTGCTAAACATCCTATAATGCACAGGACAACCCCACAACAAGGAATTAGGGGCTGAAAATGTCGATAGCACCATGGTTGAGAAACGAGGCTCTACAGTGATGACAGCTCTGTGTGTAGGACGAACACGTCTTGTGCCCCACTCTAGATCCTCTTGGCCCCACCTCTTACTCCAGTGACTGCTGTCGCGCTTTGATAGCTTAAGCATGTGCATTCTGGAAGGGCCCTGCCTCACGCCTGTCTCTCGCTTCTTGCTCTGGGGCTCCTCTGATATGACAGCATGGATATCATGTAAATCCTTTCAACACTCGCTCACACATGTGCAAACCAGAAGTAAGGGGAAATTAACACACTAGACCAATGGGACATGAGAGTTGATGAATAAATACTTCCTTTTATTGTCCCCTGGGTGAATAGTTATAAAATGTATTTCATAAACTGTAAAAAAATGTTCTTTATGATTGAACACTCGGCTCCCTTAGTGGTGGCCAACTCAGTAACACATTGTGCTGTTAGCTTTTCCCCCTCCTCAGGTTCATTCCCCTTGTCCCGCACTCCTACTTCCTGCAATCACATGCCCAATAAACCACCTGCATGCAAATCTTTGTCTCAGATTCTGTTTTCTGTGAAACTCAGGATTAAAATACCATGTGTGGAAGTCCAAAGCAAAAGATCATAAATTAATGGAAAAGAATATAAAAGTTAGAATTGTATGAACATTCATGTTTTTTCCCTTTAAAGTCAAATATAAATATAATAAAGGAGTAAAAAGAGGGCACCAGATCAGATTGGTGGTGCAAACATTGGAGCGCTCAGAAAGGTCCACTTCTAAAATTGTCCCATTAGCCAAAGAATTTTCTAAGCCTCTTGTGGTAAGGGCAAGGGACAACAGTGGTGGCCATACAGAAGAAGAAAAAGGAAAAAAATTGAGTCAGGTGTTAAAGACACAGAGGAAAGGAAAAAGAATATCCTGTGCCTGAACTCCTTTAAATGGAATTGTTATTTTGAGAGATTTAGAATCCTAGAATTTTAATTAGAAGGGGCCTAAGAGATCATCTAGCTGAGATGCCGTCTTTTACAGATGAAGAAAATGAGGCCCGGAGAGGCTAAATGATGTCCTGAAGGTCATTCAGTCGCATTAATGGCAGAATCAGGGCCCAAATTCACTTCTGAGGTGGGGACACCATCTAAACATGAATTCTAAATGACACACCCCTGTGATCCCTGAGGCATCCAGAACTTCTCTTGGCACTATCTAAAATATTTTGGGAGGTATGATATAACTGAGATAATACTTTCAGAAGACCATGGCCCAAGTCACCAAGGAACTAAGAGGCTGACAAGAAATAAGAGGAAATGTCAGCTGTGCTTTCCCTTGCTCGTAGCGGATAGCTGTGTTTCTGGAATTAACTGACACTCAGCTGAACTGTTTGCTGTTACTTATTTGAAGGTATAAATAAAGTTTGATTAAGAGAGAGAAATGATGGTGAAGTTGGTAACTTGTTATTCTAGAGACATTCCCAATGCTGATTTCTCAAAGTTCCTATTAAACTGCGAAGACTTAGTTCACGGACTTGGCCAAGGAGAGTGGAAATAACACTTACGTCCTGTTCTGGGGCTTTTCACTGGTGTTTCCCCTCTAAGGCAACTTTGTTCTAAGTGATTACTAAAGACGATGCCCTTGGCTCCTCCTGCTCCCCTGCTCCCCCCCCCATCCCCCACTGGGCATCCAGCCATTCTAGGAAAGGTTCTGCTTTTTCTGCTGGTGCTGAGTCCCGAAGTACCAAATGTACCAAAGTGAACATATGGTAAGACAGGCCTGGTCCCTGTCCTGACTGGCTCACAGTGTGGTGGAGCAGACACACGGTAAAAAGAAATCTCAGGTCTGAAGATGATCAAGAGCAGAGTGCTATAGGATCTGACAAAGACTGGGGTCCAGAAAAGCCTCCCTAGGGTGAGGTTTAAGATAAAAGAGCAGTAAGACTGAATTGGTCAAGGATTTTGAGGTTGTGCGTGAGGATGCGGTACATGGAAAGGCTCGGGCAGAGAGAGGCTTGAGGAAAATAAAAGAAGCTGAGAGGCTGTCCTGGTTGTGGGAGCCATGGAGGCCATGCCGAGGGGTTCCAACTTCTTTTTGAGGGCAGTAGAATCGGTGCCACGGAGGGGTTTTGAACAGGTGAGAGCAGTGATGAGATTTCTGTTTCAGTAGAATCCCCCACATTCAGAGTGGAGGGAATGAACTGGACAGGAGTGAGCGAGGAAGCCACATGTAGTGTGGGCAAGCGGTGGTGGCTGAACTGGAGTGGACAGCAGTAGACTCCATGAAGACAGCGTGCCTAGAACAGTGCCTGGTACATAAGTAGACCTGATAAATATTTATTGAATGAAGGAAGGAAGGAATGGGTATGTTATGAAAATATTTAGGAGGACCTGGTGATTGATCAAAATGTGGGAGGGAAGAGGAAGGAAAGATGGCAGATTTCTGCCAGCAGACAACTAACTGCACGGATGGTAGGACGAGGAACTGAGATGGGAAACAGTGAAGGGGCAGGTTATAGGGAAGTGTGTGTGTGTGTGTGTGCAGCTTTGGACGTGATGAGTTAAGAAGTCTGGGAGGCCGTTGGAAATAATATCTTATGAGAGATAACTGTTGATTTGAAAATCATCTATTGGACGGTAACTGGAGTCACAACAATACAAAATTGACATGAGCTAGGGGAATGCGTAGGTAGAAAAGGAGGACTTGGACAGATTTCCCACTCGTGTGCTTCCCTTTTCCCCTAGCCAGGCTGTGTTGGCATATTATGTCTTACCACATTCCTGAGTAGGGATTGGCAAGGGGCCCTTTTAGAGAGTCCCTCAACTATTAATTACTCTCATTCAGGAAATCTATCTAAATAAATATTTCAGGATGGGAAGGATGAGGAGGGAAGTAAATTATCTTGTTGACAATGTTTCAGCAGATTCACCTTGGTTCTTTTAACCAATTGAATGAAGGGCAGTTCTCACTCTTCAGTCTACTGAACTTGTAGTTCAGAGCATGGAGAGAAGACGGCCTGAGGAAGAGGAAAGCAAGCATTTTACGTGGATGCTTTAACCCTCCCAGGTGTCCCTGTGACCAGTTTCTGGCCTGTCAATTTGCCCCTCTTGCAGTGATAGCCCCAGCATGGTAACGCTACATGGCAGGACCAGCTGGGATGCTGAGATGTGGGACTGTGCCTATTGGTCAGTCATGATGGGGCAGCTTACGCTTCCCTTCAATGGCGCTGCTTACAGCCCTCTCTGTGGTCACCACCAACACCTGGATCCTGGGACCCTCCTGGTGGCGACATAGCCCTGGGAGCAGGCCTAGCTTTTCCATAGTCCTTTTCTACTGCATGTTGGCATTTTACAGTGGGAGACAGCCATGGAAAGCTCCTCGAGGACTAGGATCATGTCTGTCTTGTCTGTAGTGTATGCCTAGCACCTAGTACAGTGTCTGACACAAAATTGGGTAAATATATGAATCTTTTGTCTGTAATTAAGGTTTCCCTTCTGGGGAGGAAAGGAGCCCTTCAGGTAAGTAGCAGGTGATGGAAATACTTGCCTTGCTCTGACGTCCTATATAAAGCAGCTTGACGCTTAGTCCTATTGTGCTGCTGTTGTATTTCTTTGGAGATGATGCCCTTCTATGCAGGGCAGGGGCTTGGAATTGCTTTTCCAGCAGTGATGGATTTGCTGGTGCAAATCTTTGACCTTGCCCCTAATCACATGCATTTGTCAGCTAGATGCAGGGCTCAGTGAGTGGTCTCCAGCCATGTAAGAGGGAGAGAGAGAGAGAAGGACAGTGGAGAGCAGAGCCAGGATTGTAGCATCATTGTTCCAGGGCTTCGTAGATTGGTCAGAGGGTCAGATCCATGGCTCAGGGGTGGGGGACAATATTTCACTTGTGCTCCTTGTCCATGGAAACCACTCAGTGAACATGAATTATTCAGTCTGCTTAGAGCAGTATTGCTTTCCCATTGACTTACGGATTTCTGCCATTTTCTCTGTCGGACGGGAAAAGCGTTGACTTCTCTGTATTTGATGCAGGTAGCTGATACCACAGGACGTTATGGACCCTGGGCATCTTAGTTCAGTCTGGTGATGTTTATTGAGGACTGGTAGGCATTGGCCAGTATACCCGGCACTGGCCACATGGCTGCACGCCCTCTCTTCCTGCCCAGTGCAGACAAAGGAGGCTCCTGGCAATGAAAGATCCAATTCTGGGCAAAAGAGGAGAAACCTTCCTGATAATTAATGACCCACATGGAAGTGCTCATGCTTCAGTGCTAATGTAGGGCAGTGGAGCAGCACGTCCCAGGGAGGCTTCCGCAGAAGTCTAGTCGTGGGGATTCTCTTTGACGATGTGTCCATGGTCAAATTTGTGAAACACAGTGCACTCTATCTCCCTCTTGAAGATCCTTAATCATACATTATGCATACGAAAAAGTCTTGCAGTAAATAGCCTGTTATTTCACGTTGTTTAGCAGTGTTTTCCATCCATATTTGACTTTTTCGTAATGACATCCACTTAGGTATCCCTTGGAATTAGTGCTCTGTGGCATATGCTTTGGGAAATGCTGCACTGAGGACTCTGGGTTTTCCTTACTCTCAAGTATTACATGCTTCTTTTCTTATTCCAGTTTATTAGGGTGAGTACATAGGAAAGACAGACAGTCTATACTGGGTATTAAGAAGTGGAGGTGAGGTTGTCACAGAGGCTTGCAAGAAGACGTCTCTTAGCTGGCCAATCAGTGAAATTATGGGGAGATATTCAAGTTAATACTGAACTATAGGCACATGAACTTAATAGTGTCTTATTAAAGAATCCAAGTCTTCTAATCCACACTTCTCCAAGTGTGCTGTTCAAGAGAGAATTAATACTTTGTGACTTTATGGAGTCTCTTCTTTTATTTAGCCATCTTTTCATTTCTACTGTTACTCTATAGGTTTGGGACTTCACCTCCTTTCCTCTCCATCCATCCATCCATCCATCCCTCCCTCCCTCCATCCATCCATCCATCCATCCACCCTCCCATCCATCCATCCATTTATTCATCCAACATAGTGGAAGCACTGCTATGTGTTAGACACTGAACACACATAGGTGAATGAGACATGGAGCCCGCTCTCGTGTTGCTTACTGAGGCTTCTAGATGTGGAACAAGATTCCAGCCTTTCCACATTATGATCCACCCTACTGGAGTAACATTTCTCAGCACATCTCTACTCCTGTTACGTCCTACGAGAAATATTCGGGAGCTCCTTATTGCCTGTGGAAGGAAGATGTGCCCATCTGCCCCGAGCAGAATGACATTCAAGGCCCGTCCTTGTTCAGCAGCCCCCCGCCCCAGTCTAATCTTCTACTTTTCTCTCTTGGTCAGCTGGGCGGCTTCAGGACTCATCCCCATCTGTGAACCTACCTGCCACTCACTCACTGGCTCCTACTGTTCTTTCTGTCCTTTCCCTCCTTCATTTGAACTTTCTCCCCCTCCAAATCCTTTAAGACCCAACTCAAATGCTATGCTCTGTGGGCTCTAACAGGTTTCTGAACCTCTCTCTTAGCACATTTTGCCTCTCATGTGATGAGTCACAGACTTTTCTGTCTTCCTGGGAGCAGGGCCATGTCCTATTCAACTTAGCATTCTTGACAAGTTAGTGCAGGGACCTGCATATAAATGTTTAATTAATTCTGCAGTCACATCTCGTATATATCTATATCTATGTATAGATTTGTCTATATCTATAGCTATATATCTATATATAGATATATAGATAAGTTTCATACATAAACATATAAATAATTAAAAATTGGTTAGAAAAGTTCCATTAGAAAGTTGAAAAATTAATTTTAAATTTTATCACCTTGTGTCATTGTGTGTAATATGTGCTCTTACTTTTACTGACTGGAACCAGATTTCAGTTTATGTATAGAGATTTAGATTTTATTTTGGGATTAAGTACTATTCTATTTAGAGGGGTGTAGACTAATATATGAAATCACTTCAAATAATTCTATTTCCAAAAAAATACTAGGGATAATTTTAAGTACTACAAAGAAGCATAGTTGTATGAATCTATCATTGAATTGCATCTATCCTTCTAGTGAGAAATAAGGGCAATAAAATTGTATTAATTCAGACTCTATTATTTGGTAATTTTTTGATAGTTAAGTTACCAAGGTGGCAGACATTTTCAGTTGTTATTATGATACTTTTTAAAAGAGCAAACTTCTTTAGGCACTTAGAAAGATCCACTCGTGTGTGGCTATTTGATGTAATAATTACAAAGAATTCCCGTCTATACATTCGAGAATATCTGGCAGTACCGTGATATATTTGGCAATTCAAATTAAGTAATTTTTAGAAAGAATAACTGTAAGTGAAGCTTTTATTAAATCAAATGGCTTTATTCTTAAATAGTCTGAGTTAGTGAAATTGAACCAATTACTGGGTTGTTCTTTGTAGTCAAAGATAGTGGTTCTACGGATGTCATCCATGGGAGGGAATGAGGTTGAAGAGTCTGGTGCCTGGTCATCCAGACTGCATACAGCTGATGCCTACCTTTTTCTTAGGGCTCTAATTGCCAGTAATTCTGAGGAAGGCTCATTTACATGTAGAATGTTCCCCCTTTCTCTCCTTTGATCCTCACCACAGCTGTACTTAGGGAGGGCATTACTATTCCTTGAGTTATTTGCCCATATCACACAACCAGAAGGGGCAGTGCTAATACTTTCGCCAACGTTCTCTCTCTGTCTCTGTACTCTATAATACTGTCTTTCAAATAATAGCGACTTAGGTTTGCAAAGTAGTTAGTTGAACTTTCTCCCACTCCATGTATCTGTTGCATCACTTGCTTTAAAAAGAAGTCACCCCCTTGAGACTGTAGTAAGTCTTTTCTAGTGATCCTAGCTATATGCCATTCCTCCCACCTCCTTCAACTTCTCCTGTATTTTATATTCATATCCAAAAAGCACTCTGAAAATATTTGCCATTGTGCCAAAGTATGATCAGATAGTATTTTTTTCTGTTTACTCTGCCTTTGCTTGGCTGCCCTCAGCTTGCTCTACATATATGCCCAGGGCTAGACATTAGCAAAGTAATGAGGCATCTTGTGCCTTAGCATCTCCCATCTCGCCCCTCCATCTTTTTCATTGGAACCCTGTCCTCAGCCCTTCGCCCCACTCTCTGTGAGAACTTGTTCTTCAGAAGGAATCACTCATTTTAAAGCATGAATCATTATTGACAAATATGAATTGAGCCTTCTTGCTTTGAGGGAATTTGTGTTTTAATGGCATGTAAGAAATATTTTTGTCAAAGAAATTGCTCTCTAATGGTAGAATTTAATTTTAGTGAGCAGTCGAAGGATAATTTTTGAAGATAGGATATTCTTATTGGCATCTTTGAGATTCCAGTTGTAAGTGGTTCCCCACTATACCCACATAGAAAGTCAGTCTTATCCGTGGCCTGCTGTCATCCCCCTCCTTACAAGAGAGAAAGCTGGGAAAAGTATTGCTTGTCTGTGGGTAGAATGACTACTTTCTGAGATCCAGGTATTATTGATTCTTTCACATCATTTAATGTTTACGTGGAACTTACTGGTGAAAGTTCAGACAGAATGTTTGCAGCAAATCCAAGTTCTATAGTCGTAAAGAAGTAAAGGCTTGCACTGCAGACCTTCAACTTATTTTTTTTTAATCAGTTGACAAATATTGATTGAGTAAAACTTCAGCTGTCTTCTCAAAGACATTTTGACCTTTTTGATTCAATTTTCTTTGTCTATTAGTGTGTCACAGAGCAGTGTCCTATGTAAGTAGCACAATCTGTGACAGCGTTTAGTCCTTTCTGTAGAGGGAAATCTGTGTGGATGGTAATCTCACAGACTTAGAAAGGATATGGTTTCTAAGGTGTAGTGGTCAAGCTCTGGAGTCATCTAGGCTTTAGTATGTACGGGCTGTGTGATTTGGAGCAAATTACTTAACCTCTAAACCGCATTTTCCCATTTGCACAATGGGGATAATGTTAGCACCTGCCTGGGAGTGGTGGTTGTGATTAAGATTCAATGATGGACTTAAAAGAACATTGCACTGTGCCCGGCACCTATTAAATACTGAATAATGGCTAGCTATGATTATTTTCCTTTTGGCTCAGTGGTTCAAAGTTTCTCTGGGTGTCCTTGAATGTTCACTTCGAGGACACAGGAAATTGTACAGAAGGTTCTCTAGGACTCTGTTGAGACTTTTAAATGGACCACCTTAGAGTTTTTAAAATTGAATTATTCCAAGAAGGGCTGAAAAGAAAGCAAATTTTAACCTTAGTTTCTTGCCTGCCTTCCAGGCCAGGTCTTCATTCTGTTGCTTCAACAACTAGATTGACAGAGTACTTACTTGTGCCACACTTTCATTCCATGGCATGGAGAACATACAGGAGTCACTTCAGACTGTCTTGCAACTTGTCTCATAATTCAAGTCTTGAAATGATTATCTGGACGTGTGCATTCTAGGAATTATTGGTGGAGACAAACATCACTAGCAAATACTTTCAGATTTTTTCTTCAGTCTTGGACGCCCATGAAAGTTACAAAAGGGTGGTAAATCTACAGGTGAATCATTTGGGGGCCATTAGGCCCTTCTGATTTCCTTTGGGCTATGGTCAAGTGAGCAAGTATGCATGTTCATAGCCAATTCAAATGCCCCTAGAATGGCACTGACCAGTGGCCATCCTTATTTTTAAAAGACACTGGATAAGGCAATTTCTCAAACAACTTCAGCAAGGCATTCCAGGAAGGCTTGATCTCTTCCATCTCGGCATTATGAAAAATAAATACAATTTTGATCTCATCTTAGAGTAATTAATCTGAACTTCTCCTGGGATGTAAAGTAGAATAATGTTCTATAGTTCTTTGAACATTTGATTAGAAACAAAATGCCCTAAACATTTTACTTAATTAAATCCTAAAGAGGTGGTTGCAAGCTTCATGATTAATTGAAACATGCGTATTTGGACTGATGCATATTTACATGATATTATCATAGGAAAATCTTATCATGTTATACAATCTACTCACTTTGGGAATGTGATTTAGTGCTGTAAATATTTTGCATTTGTTGTTGCATTGTTCGTTATGAAAAATACATAGGCTAATGGCTGTAAGGAAGAAATCTGTTAGTGAATCTTCTTCGAGGTAATCTCAAGTCTGTCATGGCACAGACCTTTACCCTAAAATATAAGATAGGAAATCAGGTTTTTCCTAGTTTGAAGAAATATTTTTTTAAATAAAAGTATTTTGAAGCAGACCAAGTTAGAACAGCTAAAGTGCTGGGGTCTCCTATTGTGCCAATGTAAATAAAGCATGCACATAATTCCTGGGTTTCAGGAAAAAAAAAAAAAAATGTGGTTGTTGAAATGAACCAATTCCTTTAGCTTTAAGTAATTAAGAAAATCTTACTTTTCCAGGGGTGCTGTCATCCTATTTAAGATGGGGCACCATCTCATGTTTGGTGGCAGGATTTTGAGCTGTGTCTCAGCTCACAGAATTAATTTAGATAATCACAGTGCTTTATTCGTTTCTTAAATATAATGCTAATAAAAATTACTTTTATAAGACTAGCATACCTGAGATATCTGAAAATGTTTTCTTGAAATTTTGGAATAATCCACCTACCAGACTGTTATTTGGAGCATTAGTCATTGATAATAGTTTGATGACACAAAAAGAGAAATCTCGATGGAAGTTTTCCAAAGTGTTCACCTTTATGAAACGGAATTTTATGAAAAACGGATGGGAATACTGAAGTATTTAACAAGACAGATGCTAACCACTATTCTAAGAATTTTCCAATTGCCAGATTAAAAAACAAAAGGGCACAATTTCTTTTGTTTCATCTTTCCATATTGTTACTTTGTAGTGCAAATGATTTATAAAAGTAATCTGCTTTAAAATTCTACTTTTTGTTTATTTGTTAGGTCTGTTGTAAGAAAGTATCCTTGCCTTCCCTTAAAAATGTGACAAGTGGGTCTGTTTGGTGATGATGGAGTGAAGCATGAGAAAAACCTGCCCTAAGCATCATTCCTCCAGGCCAGGCCAGAGCACAGGCTGAGTGCCTGCCTCTGTTACGGCTTTGCTTTCTTACTTTGACATCTCAGGTTTAGTCCATTATAGTTAAAGATCTAGGACTGAAAATCTTATGTTTTGTTTCCCAAAACAGACCATATAAAGGAAGAAACAACGAGGGGAACCTAAATGTATGTCCTAAAGTTCCTCCTTGGGAAGTGCGGTCTCCTCCTTGAACTCTGAGGCCAAATATTTTCCCCCATAAAAATTTTTTTCCTTACAGATTTCACCAGAATCAAACTTATTGCCAGTGGATCATTTGTGAGAGTTCTGCTGTACCACCTTCTTTTTCAGGAATTTAAGATTTGAAAGCAGCTAATCCATTGGGAAAAACAAAACTACTAGTGATAAGTTAGTTTAGTAATGACAGATGGTATTTTAAAAAATATACGATTCTAATCTAATTTAAAAACTCCTCCATACTCTAAGGTAATTTATAATTTTGTTAATTCTTCATAGCATGTAAAATGTCTATATGTAGACAGATGCCATATTAGAAATCATATATAAAATGCAAATAATATTTGAATAGAAGAAATTATTAGATACAGTAATTGTATGACATTTGAATTCATGTTGACTCCATTTAAAGAAAGTTATCAAAAATGTTTGATTAATATCAAAGATCATTTTTACACTGTCTCATTTATTATAATTAATAATAAGTCATAATATGCAATTGTGAAATAAAATGGTCGTTAAAATGACAATATTTATTCCATTAAGGCAAATACAATGCTGCACATAGTTCTGAGTACTGATAGCAGGGGGAAAAGAAGCGTTATCACTACAAATTAGTTTGCTCCTTATATTGTAGGCTGATGTCCACACTTACCTCAAAACAAATCTTTTCCCTGGAAATGGAATGATTGCATGACAAACTCTGTGAACCATGAATATGTCAACAGCTCATGGACCAGTCCTTGCTTAACAATTAGTCTTGGGGGATTTTAGTCAGAAATCAGACAACACTATACCAGAGCTTGTTGGGGATTTTGTGATTACCATTCATGTCTGGGGCAGGAGTCTGGGTTAGTACCAAAAAAAAAAAAAAAATCCATAAAGGACAAAGACGTGTGGCTAATAGTAGCAATCACGCGCGCGCGCACACAAACACACACACACACACACACATATTGTCAACTGGGAGGAAAGATGTAGCAGAAATGCTAGGAAGCAGCACGGAAATATTTCTTAAACTTCTACTTAAAGTCTCCTTCTAGTCTCCTGACAGTGTTTCCCAGACTTCAGTAATTTGAATATTACCATCACTTTTTTGTCCTAACTTATTACCACGTGCACTATGATTTACTATTACGTTTTATTAACTGACTCACTTTAAAAGCCTTTGTTTTAAGCAGTAATATTTGTGATATCATGGTCTTATACTACTTAAATATGTTTTATTCTCATACAAAGGAAAAGAAATATAGTATTTTAAATATTGAAAATATTTGTATGCCACCTAACATCATTCTGGGCTCCCCATGACATGGTTGACATGTCCTTATAGGAGCTATGAAGACCACCAGTCTGGCTAAGAATGATCTGGGCAGCCGTGTGACCTCAGGTCTCATGGCTGACATCCCATTACTGTTCCTCTGTCTAGGGACCATGAACCACATCACATGGAGGAGAATTTAAATCAGGCCTGCACCTGCCTGGGAACACCTGTGTGGGAAGGCTGCATCGTAGGAGACTAGTGAGTGAGCCAGGCTAGTGACTTTCTATTGGCAGCATCTGGCCACTCACATATTTCCTTTTTTGACTAACCGTATCACTTGAGAATCATTATATTGCAAGAGTAAACAACACCCCATATCATGGAGCAGTAATAGGGAACATGCCAAGATTGATCCTGGTTCCTGACTGTGGAGGTTCACGTTAGGGCATCACATATGTGGGTGTGGGTGTCCCACTCAATTCGGACCTTGTAGGCTTTCAGCAGTACCTGTGAAGAAATGGATCCTTTTACAAGAGCGTGGTTTAACCCCACAGAATAAGCATTGTTATCAGGCTAAGAAGTCCTAGAATTCTTATGGCTCTGCAGTCATGCTCTGGTTTTTAAGTAACTGATGTCTTTCGGACACTTAAGAGCCACCCCGCCCCGCCCTCCCCCCCCCAAAAAAAAAAAAAAAAAAGAAGAAAAATGAAAAAGAGAAAAGCACTGAGTCTTCCCACAAGAGCTGACTATCCAACTAAGTCAGAAAGCAGAGAGGTGCATAAATGAAACTCAGACCTCAAGTAGCCCTTTCAGGTTCAGGGTGTGTCTAAGTTTGAAGGGATGTTTGCTTCTGATATGAACATTTTTCTTATACTTTTGTTATAGAAGATGATGTGTCAAATGTACAAATAATGTGTGCCTGGTGCCAGAAAGTGGGAATCAAGCGCTATTCCCTGAGTATGGGAAGTGAGGTGAAAAGCTTCTGCAGCGAGAAGTGCTTTGCCGCCTGCCGACGAGCCTACTTCAAGAGAAATAAGGTAAGAGCACGTAGAGAGAGGCGGCCCACGCAGGCCTCACCAGACCACGTGCGCATGTGCCTCTTAGCTTCTAGCTGAAAACACTGCGCACCTTTTACTTTTAATCTTTGTTTTGCCTGTTCTCTTTCTCTGTCATACTTAACCTTTTGGAATAAGGAACCCCCTTTCCAATGTATAACCTATTCTTCAGTTTCTCCTGTCTTGGTGTTTGAATTCTGAGAGGGTGAATGAATCTGATGAGGACACGGTGATCGCAGCTGGTATTTTAAGTGACAGTGACTCTCCAGCAGTAGAGTGCATAGACTAGAGTCTTGAAAGTGGTAGAGATTTCTTATTAAGGCTGAGAAACTAGCCACAGACACATGGCCAGAAAGCTTTAGTCCACTCAGGTTGTTCCCCATGGGAATATTGCTCTGGCTCTTTCCAAAATCCAGTCCACAAATTCTAATCAAGAAACACGTCAAGTCTCTCTTGACACCTTATATTAAAGTCGACTGATTTTGAGAAAAAGTAAAAGGATGCTCACATAGCATTGCTCACATAGCCAAGCGTTTATGAGAAGCATGGTGGGTGAACACAGGAACAGCCATAGTTTCAGATATTTTTTGTTTTGTTTTAAGACGTCTCAGATCTGAAAATGTCCTTTTAGGATAGTATGAGCCACCACTGATGGGAAATGGAATGCATGATGTTTTTACAGTCTCACACACACACACACACACACACACACACACACACACACACACACAAAGCTAATTTCTTAATTTTTAAAGAACCTTTACAGTATTTTGCCACCAATTACTGAAGTAAATTGCTAGTTCTTGATTATTGTCCATTGATCTGTAAAGCTTTCTTAATTCTTAAAACTGTCCACACTTTGCTGAGTGATTTCATTTCCACCATGCAAATCAAAATCTGTCCTTTCTTGAAGCAAACAATTATTATTATTTTTAAGTCTGATATTTGCAATCCTGAAATGCTAATCTTGGACTCATTGCATTGTAAGACGCACTGTTGCAGCAAATTATCTCCTGCAAATTTGGGTCACATCATTCTGCCAGAAAACATAATGCCGAAAGAATTAGGCTGCAGGATTCAGTGGGGTGGAATTTTAGTAGCAGTCTCTAAGAATTAGGCTCATAATTTTCACTGGAACAGGGAGGGAAGTAGGGAAACTGTTTGGAATTCTTTTGGGACATTCACCAGTCCAGTTCCCTTTCCTTGGGGAGGGGCCAGTGAGGCTGCAGAGGAGGGTGGTTAGAGCAATGTATGGGAAACACGTTTTGTTTAAATACAGGGGGATTCAAATGATCTCTGAGACCCTGAGGCTCCCCTTTTGAACGATGAACACTGAGGTAACAATTACAGGAGTGGACCCAGTGGTTTTGTCTTCAAAGCCCTACTTACCACAACAAAATACTTTGCATTCCATCCTAGAAGATGGATAGAGAACAGGGTTTTTTTTTTGTCTTTCTATGATTCTGAAGCATGATGGATCTGGATCTTGATGGACTGCCTGTAGTGAAAAAGATCGAGCAAGATGAATTTGTCACATCCTCGCGATACATGTTATACTTTGCCATGTGGTTTTACTTTAGGAAGCTTTTGAAGAAAGGCACCTGATTCAATTGGAAAAACAGCCCAGAATAATATACAGAGGGTACCAAAAAAATGTATAGACATTTTAAGAAAGGGAAACTGTATTAAAATTGTCATACTCAGTATATACCGATAACAAGAGATGAATATAAGTCACGTTTGACTTCTGCAATTATAAGAGGTGCTCAGAGTGGTTACCATCAGCGTCCAGACACTTCTGATTATGGTGAACTACTGCTTGAGCAACATTGACCAAAGTGTCCACTTGCATACATTTTTTTGGCACCGTCTGAAAATATACATAAAATTTGTGTCTGTATCTCTCTGTAAAATACCATATATAACAATACCGTATTTTACATCATTATAAATAATATGTAGTAGCACATCATTATAAAATTTTTAAGGTCAAACTGAACTTAAACTTTCATAGCATACAGTTTTGAAAAATGGGTAAGTGGGAGTCAAGATAAGAATTATCATTTGGAATACGTAGAGTAGGTAAAATCCACAGGGGGCGGAGGACCATTACCTTTCACTTCCTGCAAGGGAGGAGTTATTGGGGTAGGTCTTTGAACATCCTGCCAAACCTGGGAGTCACAGTGGCTTGAAGTTTGACGGCTGATCCCAGCAGCCCATTAGTGTACATACAATACCTGTCTTCTCTGCAATCTTCATGCTTATTTATGTATTCCAAAGCACTGCCACACTATCGTTCTCATTTTTCAAATAGAGAAATAAACTGGTCACATTGCTGGCTGGATTCGTTAAGGAAAAAAAAATTTCAGAGTGTTATCTCTGTAACAATATCCTATTGTATTACAATAAACATGTACAGCTGCTGCATTTCTGTGAACTGATAGGATTTTGTGGTCATTTCATTTAGGGCTTGGGTTTCCTAATGGATTCTATTCGATAGCAGTCTCCATCCTGCCATTTCTAAGAACTGCTGTAATCAGCCCCAGGGTGTTCCCCACTGAAGACAATAGCAGATAGCTACATCTCCTCTTGTATCATTTAACAAAGTCTTTAGTCCTCATTATTAAAATTATGGACTTTCTTAATCTTAGAAAAAAGGGCAAAATTCTTCCTATTCCTACGTAAGAGATTTTTCTGGCTAAACTCTACACTTTTAAATACTGAGAAGCACATAGAAAACAGAGAGTAAATAATGTGCATGCAGAACAGAATTTTGCCTTAGGTATAATGTAGATTTAAAAAAAAAAAGTAAGATTACTGTGCTGTAAATTATGCTTTATAATGACAGCCTCACTGCTTCTTGGTGGATAGCATGCTGGGATCTAAAAATGGTCTCTAAGTTGAACCCAAATTGCGAGCATAACTTCACAAAGAAAAATCCTAGTAAAAAAGGTAGTTAATTAGAAGCAGTATTCAGCTGACCTCTGTGCTGTGTCTGAGCAACACCTGCATTTGTGAATGGTAATTGGACAGCTGTGCCTGTGGTTCCCCTGCTATCCTCTTCACAAATGCTTGGGTATAAAAGCAGGAACTGATTTTCTGCTAAAAACAAGGACAAAAATAGCCCAACTCTCAAAATGAAGGCCAACTAAACATTGGCTCTTTAAATTTCATTTTCTTCTGGAACCTTCTTTTTCTTTGGGTTCATTTGGAGTAGATTAAGAATGTCACATCCGTCTCTCACAAACTCTGGCACTGTGAAGTAAGGTGGGATGGACCGAAGCCAAGTTAACACTTTATAGCATGTAAGTTATATTTTTAAACCAAATTTAAAATTTTATTGGAAGAATTGTTTGGATTGCTACGCGTATGTAGGCTTTCTTCAAAATGCTTCTGCTAGGAGAGGACTATGAATCACGGCTGTGTACATTTAATGAACCTAACCACTACCTTACACATTTCAGGATGTTGGCTCTAAGAAGTGAATAGTGTTAATTCATAATTATATTTTGTGGAATCCTTATCCCCAACAGGCTCAATTGCTGGCTCAAAAGTTTTTGAAACAGTGGGTAAGAAGAGTACCTTTGTAGTCTATGGGCATTGGCTGAACACTGGGATGTCAATGTCATTACTAGATGCAATAGAGGCTTGTCAGGGAACTAATAGCTCACTCTTTTCCCAGCCCCCTTTTGAGGCCACAAGTAGAGAACTTAAGGACGTTTCTAGCCTAGTGATTCACCTAGGAGCTGGAAAGTTTCAGAGACTGCTTAGTGGTTTTGCAAGAGATGCTGAAGTGTTTAGTCCAACAAATACCAGTTTTACTTTGCACAGTCACACACACTGAAAGATAGTTTGGGAGTAATGCCTTGTAACCATTACCCCTTCAAAAGCGAGAGTGACAAACAAGACCACAAAGAGTGGTCATTCCCAAATATCCTGTGTTTGATCTTTTTATTTCTGTATGGGAAATATCCTGTTGTCTAAACTAATGTCTGAAAATCAAGCAGGAAATGAAAACTCAATACAAATGGCCAGCACAGGCAATGTAAAGAGGGTTGTTTTCTTTCCTTGTTCAGATCTCAAATTCATAGTGTTCTTTATGGATTAGTAGCATTGATGCTTTAGTAATAGACACAAATTCCTAAGAGCAACGAAGTTTTGCTTCCTTGTTCTAGTTTTCCATAATTTGAGACAAGAATAGTTAGGAATATTTCTTTAATATCATAATGTTGCTGTTCCCCGACAGACCATAGTGGGAAGAAACCTATGCAGGTAAGAGATGAGGATAGGGATGAATTACAAATAAAAAGGTTATATAGAAAAACAGCATTTGCAGATGATGTCGTTAAGATCTAACAGACATGATAGTAATAACAAATATTCAATGAGGGGAATATTGTATAATAAGCATTTTTTTTTTAACTTTCCAACTATATCCCTGGATATACAGTGATCTCTTCTTAGAAGAGATCTGCTTTGGAAGAATCCATTGCTAATTAGCACGTATCATCATATTATTTGGAGGTACATTTTATTTAGACTATTGGTCTTTTTATTAAACTTGAATACATCCTGGGAAAGAGTCTCAGTTTCAGACTTAATTATAGAACCTAGTAGTGCAGAAGAAATGTGTAACAATTGCCCTGTTAATCTAGTGATTAACCTGTCTATTTTTTTCCTTTAAACACCTGCAAGATTTAATTTGCAAAATGGCTATCATTCATGAAGGTTTAGGGAAGGACATTAAGAAATTACTTGTAATTAATGTCCCCTGACTGCCTGAAACTCAGGCCACAGACTTGCTTCTGCCAGTTGCTTGCAAATATTCTTGATCGACAAGGAAATGTGCCCAGGGAGTACCAGAGTTCTTCCCGTGGATTCATCTTGTTTCTGTGGGGTGCCAATGAGCCTGTTGGGTCTAGCTTCGTGCAGGATAATTGCTTTGGTTCTGCAGTGTCCCTTGGAACTGTGCTGCAAGCCGCCCACTGCCTGCATGTACAGAGGCTCTGCCTCCCATGGCTTTAGCCTGCAGGCCAGTGGCTGAGTTTCTTTTTGGTCACAACAAGCAGGGAGGGTCTGGGGAAAGAGCAGCAAACCCACCGGTTTCCTTATTCTCTGGCATTTTGAAATATGGAATGGAATATTGATGAGCTGCTGCAAATGAGAACTTATGAAAAATGCAATAGCAGAAGGAGGGTCAAGGTGTTAGTCCTTTGAAACGCGTTTAGGATGGGGTTAGAGCAGGAGAGTTCTGGCCAGTGAAGTAAGATGTAGGTCAGGTTAAAGCAGTGATGCCTAAGTTCTGGAAGAAAGCCAGAAAGAGCTTCCAAGGCAGAGCTTGGAAGTCATCAGAAGCTTGGGGGAGAAGCATGTGATCTTCACGTTTACCAGAACACCTGAGTGTCACTTGAAAAATACTGGTCTAAGGGATACCTGGAACGCAAGCAGACTGGGGCAAGCGAGTTTGTGCTGAAAGAAAGGAAGGGCAACCACGTCTGATTTTTAAAGGGCTACATTTGGGAGGTGGTAGGGGAAACAAAAATAATTCTAACCAATTTCCCAGAATGGATGACACCTTCTGAATCATATTAGACATTTTAGATTACATATAAAGAGATGATCAAACCCCAGATAGCTTCAAGCCCCAATCTTTGTTCAGCATTCCTCCCCTCCACCACCACTGAGCAGAAGGAAGAGGGGGCATTTTTTTTATAGATCTGAATCCGGTCCCCCGGAGATCAGTACACAGCGCTCTGGACATACATGCTTGAATGTTAATTTTCAGACACAGTCAGTCTCTGGCCATCCTTCTGGCGATAGCTAATGCTATACACTTAAATCAAGTTTTTCTCGTCTGAACTGCCGGTAATTATCCAATCCATCTCAAAGGCACGCTCCCTTTCAACATTAACCACAGTGTCAGATTGCATCAGCTACATTGTGTCCTGGTGACTGCGGCTGCTGAGTGATGAATGTGCGTGCTTTGCGTTCATAGTCCGGCTGCCTGTTTGGGCAGTGGGCAGCTCAGTGAAACAAATGACCAGGAAGGGATCGAGTTATTTGGGACATGCATCCTCCTTACCAATCCAGGCACTTGCATGGCCAACTTCCTCACCTGGCTGCGAATGGTGTTCAGGTATATCTGGAGAATGAGCATTTAAAAACTACCTCCTGGGTCGTTTTGATGTGCTTCCTCCATCGTATGCTACAAGCACAGAGTTACTCTTTGTGCCTGACTTTGAAAGGACGGTGTCCTGAGACATTATTATATTAATAAAGGTCAGAGGAGGGAGAAGTTTCTAAGAGGACTTAGTACACTGTCCAGAGAAATCAAGAGAGAACGATTGTGCATTTTCCTAGGATTGTAGTTATGTTCTGTTGATTCAAAAGCTTTGTTAAAAATGTGAACTGTTTAAATAAATGCCTGCAGAAGACAAGCCAGGTGGCTTGCCCTGAGATATTTTAAGGGAGTTTGAGTCCAGAATTTCTCTCCTACACTTTTGCAATGTCTGGTCACAAACCCTAGTACACCCAAGAGGGCCATATGCAGAAGATGCAAACTGTAGGGATACCCATGGTTATTTTTGTTTCTCCCCCATCTCTATACCTCTGGATAGCTTTTGTTCACATAAGCAAAGTGTGAACTGGGCAAGCCATGTGTAATTCTTTGTTCCTTGGGCTCTTTGTTCTTTGTTCATGTTATCCCAGATTAGGACAGAATAAAGACAGCCTTGCTGCCCCAGCAGTTTAGACTGAGAATGGGAAATTCCTTATGTCACAGTCCACTCTTAGGGGGGTCGTGCACACAGCGGCATGTAATGTCTACTGACAGACTACCTTTGGAGGTTACCAACATCCATCGGTTGCATTGTCTGTAAACATAGGCTGTGGGCCAGAGCTGGGCACTACTACAAGCACTAGAAGGCCGATCAATGGTTTAATGAATCTCTAAAAGATGCTTGAACTCTGCTGCAATTTACTGAGCACTCTACTTAAATGAAGCTCCTGTAGTCTTTAACAAAGATAGCGATGATCAATGGCTCGGGGAGGGAAGCCAATGTCCAGCAAGCACAACCTCCCAGAATTTGTGTTGTCGTCTCGCTGCTCACAGAGGGTCAGTCAGAGCCCGCCTCCGAGGCTCACGACGTCCATATTGATAGTTTCTCCATGTTGGAGCTGCACGGGCCCAGAGATGACATCATCACAGCAGGGTTGCTTCTGTGAGGACTAGTTTTAAAAGCCATGGAAATGTTATTTAAATAACATTTCTTTAAAGCAACAAGATTAAGCTTAAGAGTTATATTTATTCTAACGTGTGGTGTCTTTGTAAGGCGTCCCCATGATGAAAAGTAAATAAGGGAATAAAATCCATTCATGATTAAGTCCTCAAAACGTCAAATTGCATAGTGTTGGAGAGCCCTGATTAATCCTTCCATGATAAACTATTCCTCATTAGTTTGCAATGGCTAAGAGTTAACCATTCCTATTATAAATTCAGACAGTAATGTATTTTCTGCTTAATTCATCTTCTAATAGAGGAAAATATAGTTGGTAGATATGAATTTTTTACTTCCAAATGGGCTTTGGAAACATTCTACTGATTTATGAGAGTGCTTTGGAGGCATGTAGGAGAATTTCTTCATAAATATGTTGAAATGTATTTAAGAGTATTTAAGCACTTTTGATTATGGAAAAACGACTGCTTTGACTTTGAAATGATTTTTTCCCCCCACAGACTTAGTAGAGTTTATGACATAAATCAAAGACTCTATATCCGATTTTTGTCACACAAACTTTCTTAGTATTTCACTGTTTTGATTAGCTAATTAGCATAAAAGAGCTGGATCCTACCCCAATAATTGTATTTGGGATGTTCGGTTGGTAATAGGAATTTTGATGTCTGATGAATGTTTATCTGTTTCACGGGCCTTTTGCCAAACATTCCATGATAAAGTAGTGATTTCTATATGGATCCAGTAGATTATATGTTATCTTGTAATCTGTTTCAATAGAATGATTTCTTATTGTTTAAAATATGGTGAGCAGTTCTGTGAGTGCTCATCCAACTCTTTGTTCGAAGAATCTGTGGAGGCCCTGACACTTTCTGTGATCATCCGTAGGATTGTATGTTTCGTAAGTTGGAGCAATTGAAGTTGTTGGTGTCAGAGGATTTAGGGATACAGAGACCCAGGGGTAAGTGAGATAACGCTGGGCAAATATTAATAGTTAAAGACAAAGGGATTTGCCCAATAGAAGACAAGTTCCTCTGTGATGCTTTTTTATTTGTTTTTAGCTAAGATTTAAAAACAAAACAAACCTTATTCATCCATCCATGTATTCATTAAAAAAAAATAAAAAGGCATATTAAGCCTCTGTAATGTGCTAGGCAGTGTTTTAGGTTTGGTGGATACAATTATTAAACAAAAGTCCCTCGTTAAAGGGACTTACATTCTATTCTCTAAAGGAGATAAGATAGATAATATACAAGTTAAAATATGTATATATGTAACATAACTTCAGGTAGTGATGAATGCTCTGAAGAAAAATCAGGGTGAGGGGATGCATAGTGATGGGGGGCTGTTTTCCATCTGGTGGTCATAGAGGTTATCTTTGAGGAGGTGATATGTGGATAGAAACAAAAGGAAGTGATGGAGCTAGTCACGTGAAGAGCGTATAGCAGGGATTTTCGGAGAGGAGGGGGAGCAAATGAAAAGCAGAGGTAGAGGCAGGGACAGTCCTGGCATTTTTGCACAACAGCAACAAATTCAGACTGGAGTTTAACGATGAAGGTGGTTAGGGGCCTGATCATAGGCCAGGGAGGTAGTAGTTTGGATTTTATTCTAAGCGTGATGGTGACTATTGGGAGGTATTGAGCAGGGTGTGTGACACGATCTGATTTTTGTTGTCGATTGAATCTCTATTAAGGAAATAATATATTTAAGATCCTGGACGCAAAGGGGATTTGGAGAGTAAGAAAGGCAACAGCATTCCCATCAAAGTTGAGTGTCTCTGGCAATAGAAAACTAAAAATATCATATTCGCTGAATTATTCACTAGTAGTTATGAAACATTTCCCAGTAGCAATAGTGTGTTGAACCAATTTAGGGTTTGGTTTTCTTTTCTTTTCTTTTTGGTATGGGAGGAAATGAATCAAGCATGGATGTTGTTGACTAAATGTTCTGACATAACAATTTTCTTTCTATAGAGTAGATGGGGCTTGCCCCCAACCTAGTGGGGAGGTTAAGGCAAGCTTGACCCAGAACCCAAGTCTTGGGCTGGGAGATCTTGGCATCCATAAGTCTTCTCAAGTAGTGTGATGAAAAAGAGATGGTAACTTCAAAGGTACCATCTTTGGATAAAGCAATGATTCTGAAGTTTATTTTATTCTAAGAGTAGACTTGATTTCGTGATGACTTATAAGATGTATGCAAGTAACAGAAGACCCAACTCAAACTGGTTTAAACAATAAAAGGCATCTTTTATCTGATGGAACTGTGAAGTCCTAAGTTAGGGTATGTTTCAGGTAGGTTTATCCTACAGTGCAGGGGTCTTGCTGTGGTCTCATTACTTCCCATCTCTCTATTCTTCTGTGAAGAGTGTTGGCTGTATTCCAAAGCAAGCTCCCAGAGGTTATGGGATAACTACTACAGCACTTGTTCACATCCAATAGAAGACAGTGCCTAGCATTCCAAGCAAGACTCTTGAAAATCACACTCATCTGTGCTTAGGTCACATGCTCATGCCTGAACGGGGAATTACGACCAGGGTAATGGATGTTCTGATTCGTTAAGCTAATCAGGGTTTTCCTCTGAAACTGGAGTTGGGCTTATATTCCTCTAAAGCCCATGGGAGGCTGCATGGGGAAGGGTAGCAACTAGAATGAAAAATCTGGAAACTGTTAAAAGAGGGAAGGGGTCAGAGTGATAGCTGATGGTCGGTGCCAGCAAATGTCCACTAGAGAGAAGGAGAAGTGATCTCCTGAGGTTATCTCGTGAGGTATTTCGTGAATTTTTTACACAATGAACATGTCATGCCCATCTACTCTTGTCACGTGGAAGACGGAATCTGGAATCCAAGTGTGGATAGAAAGATAAAAAATGTGGCTGACATTCACTGTAGGGGGCCTAGATGAACCACTTCTTCGATCCAGGACCTGCTGCTTTGAAAACCTGCTTGTTCGAATGTTGGCTTCAGTACTAAGACCAAAGTGCTGACTTTTTCTATTCTTTTTGGACTCTATAGAACCTGAGAACTAAGGCAAAGGAACTGTGGTGAGCTGTTAGATACGCTCATTTATGAAGAGGAATCATGGTGCAGGTAGAACAGCAGATAGCCCAGTATATAGTTTCTTCAGGGTAAGTGGCCTAGGAGATACTGGCCAAGGACCACATTGGACGTGGGGAGGCAGCTGCCTGGGTTGGGATGGGTGATGGGATGAGGGTGCTGTTACCCATCAAGAGTTAGCTGCCCAACCACACAGTTAAGCTACTTTCTCTATGGCTGAAAACTGTGTCTACTAAACAGAAGGCAAAGGGGAGTGTTCAAATGAATTGGGACTGAGGCTGCATGCAAGTTCAGGTGGCCAAAGGAGCAGAGACTTTGAAGGCTGCAACTTGCATAGTTATGAATTAATTATTGGATTGATTCTACTAATATTTGTTGAATAGCTACTATGTACCAGGCCCTGTGCTACTCATATTGAAGTTACAGTGGACAACATAAAGCTGGTTCCTGCCCTCAAGAAGCTTACAGTCCATTGGGAGATGGACATTTATTTGAATAATAACGCAAATGTGAACTTGCCACTGGGACAAGTGCTATGATGATGAGGGCACAGTGCTGTGAGAGCTGCTGACAGGAGATTTGATTAGTTGGGAGAGCTGAAAGCGTCCCTGAGGAAGCAGGACTTGAACTGAAATCTAAAAGCTGAAGAGGTGATAAGTAGGGGAGGCGGGAAGGAAGAGCCATTGGGCTGAGGACATGGCAGCATTATATCTAATCCTGGCCCTGATTTGCCACTTCTTTGCGTGCTAATATTAAGTTCTCTTTGAAAGAATGGGACATTACTTACAAACAAGAAAACAAACAAATATTCTCTGGAAAATAATCCCATTTATTCATTTGTGTATTCATTCATTCATTCATTCATTCATTCATTCATTCTACCAACCCTTGGGGATTTGTTGCTTGCCTGCTGGCTTCTGCCTTCCCTGACTTTTCCCTCAGCTTCATGGACTATAGTTAGGAAATTATTACTAATTCATTCAGGGAGTATATTGACAGCTTGCAACTATCAGATAGAAGATAGAAGCATTTTATAAATAAATAATATTGAATGATGATAAGAAGCCTTAGTATTCTTTAAGCAACAGAGCCCACAGAGAAAAGATTGGGGTGAACGTGCACTGATTTGAGAGAGGAGCATAATGTGTCATTTCTCTCTGACAAATGTGGTTGGATAATTGGGAATAAAGGGAGCAAGTTACTTTTGATGGAAAGAACCACAGAAGGGTGGCTGCCTTCCCCCACCCCTCCCATGGGGTGTGGGCAGAGCTGTGGTTTTGTTATAGAAGGAAAGAACTGTAGAGTTATGTTAACATTGGTGCCAGGACAGACAGGAAGTTTGGGCGATGATAAATTCCATGATAGAGGAATGCTTATTGACACTCAGGTCCCCAGACTGGACAACTGTGATAAAACGGCAACAGAACAGCATGTCTGCTGGCACAATAACAGAGGGTGATTCTCACGGCACATGGCGTGGTGGGAAGGAAGGTATTCTCCTCCCTTTCTTTGTCTCAGCTAGCGTCTCATTTAGTGCCTAGGATCATGTTGACAGCTCCGAGGAAATGCAGCGATAAGTAAACAGACAGGTAAGTGATGCAGATATGACCTTCCAAGTCTTCCCTGGGTGGTGCGGACCTGGATGTGGTAAATGAAAGGTGTCTGCCTCGCTGTGCGCAGTGCCAAAGAGCGGAGAGGACCCGAACAAGGCGGGGCCGTCCCTGCACCTGCCTCCGATGACGGGTGGCGGACCGCAGTGCAGTTTAGCTGGAGGCAGCAGCCCCCTCTCCAGTTCCAGGAACTTCTGAAAACTACATATCGTGACAGTTGTTTCCAAAAGAGGCTGATTTTAAAACTGTGATGAAAATGGCTAACAGCAGGCTGAAGGTTAAAGTAAAAAACTTTAAACCATAAAATCTGCCTGGAGGCTATTTAAGCAAACTGTTTTAGAGGCACAGATGGTTCACATACCTCTGAGCCAAAAACAAAAAAGTAAAGAGAGGACAGTAAAGCTGGCGTGATTAAGCAGACAAATATGAAAGTTTTATTAGTACTAAGAAAGCATACTTTAGAAAAGTGAAAAATCTGCCTCGGGAAACTCAGAAGACCTGTTAAAAACCAATAGGAAATGGAGAAGGCGAACAGATGACATTTGAAAAAGCAACCACAGATAGTGAAAACATACAATGTGCTTATGTCCATTGGACCCCAGAAGATGTGGAGATCAGAACGCGGTAGAAGAGAAAGATGCAGTATATGGCGAGCTGGGTGTGGCTTCCCTGTCCTGTATTTTTGATGTAGAGCAGTTTTTATAAGGATTTGATGCAATTTGAATGGTGACCTGACTCTCCAAAGAAAATCAGCTGGAGCAAATGTGAGGAGCTGAAGTGCCATAATTCAGAAGATCCAAAGCATTTGAAGGAAATAAAGTATGATGTACTGGCAGTGTTATGAAAACGTGTAAGGTACCTGAGAACTGGGAAATCACTGGGACGGGAGGGCCTCCAGCCTCTTCCAGGGTCCCCCTGAGTGCTTGCGGATGCAGTCCTCCAAGTGTGTTCCTGTGCTCGTGCCGGGCACACGTGTATGCTTACAGAGGAAGTCTCTGGATTTTAGATTGGTGAGCTGCCATTATCATAATTTTGAGAAAAGTCAGACTCTGCGGAATTAACAGAACAGTACAAAGTTTGCAGGGTCGCCATTTGAGAAGCCTCCTCTGAGGAAAGAAAACAGTACTCGGGGCTTGTGCTAGCATTTAATATAAACCTAAATAAAAATGACCAAATATAGTCTTGCAAAAAGTAAGGTAGGTTGTTTGGATTTTCAAAAATCCAAGTTATTCAATTAGAGTTTGGCTGACTCCCTCCGAAGGGACCCTTGAGGAAAATAAATAACCCAAGGCAAGGAATCAAGTCTTGCCTGGGATTAAGGACCTGGGTAAGGAATGGATGATATTCCTCAGAGCACAGATAAATTAACAGCATGCCATCCCAGGGACTTATATTAGGAGTAGTGTCACTTAATATACTGATTGCTCATTTGGAAGTAGATGACAGGAAGGAAGGGAAGTTTGCTACTTTCTCTAAATTGCTTTCATTTCAAAACCACAGAGGATTACCTCCTCCCCCTCCCTGCTCCAAAACAAACCATGCTTTACAAATATATAAATATAATGAGGTAACCTGACATCAGATGCAATTCCATTCACTGAGCTGTCAGCTAGTCGATGGGAACAAAGTTTCAGTCCTTATATTTTCTGCTACCAGCCTCCTCTCAGCATCTGCAGAGTGGGGAACTTGGTCCAGTGGAAAGGGGGCTCCACTGTGTTCCTTGCTTAGAATAAAAAAACTAGCTTTTAAATGTTTGACTGCATGAAAGACTTCTTTTTTTTTTTTTTTTTAATTGGGGAAGGGGAACTGGACTTTATTGGGGAACAGTGTGTACTTCCAGGATTTTTTCCAAGTCCAGTAGTTGTCCTTTCAATCTTAGTTGTGCAGGGTGCCATTCAGCTTCAAATTGTTGTCCTTTCAGTCTTAGTTGTGGAGGGCGCAGCTCAGCTCCAGGTCCAGTTGCTGGTGCTAGTTGCAGGGGGTGCAGCCCACTATCCCTTTCGGGACTTGGGGAGTTGAATCGGCAACCTTGTGGTTGAGAGCCCACTGGCCCATGTGGGAATCGAACCTGCAGCCTTCGGAGTTAGGAGCACAGAGCTCCAACCGCCTGAGCCATTGGGCTGGCCCCAAGACAACTTTTTAAAGTAGACAAAAGTCAGTTAAACGATAGGCTGATCATCAAGCTTCGTCCCATTTTCACATGCGTTGTCCATTCTTCTTTCCCCTGATTTTTTTTACATATAAATTTATCTTTTATTTGAAACACATTATTATTATCTTAGTGAGAACAATGTGTTATTAAATATGCCTCATTAATTTTTTTTTTTTTTAGTTTCAGGTGCACAAGACAAAGTAATACTTAGACGTTTATTATTTATATCCCTCACACTGTGTGAACCCCCAACCCCATCCACTATCCCTCTGACATCGCACAGAGCCATTACATTTCCACTGTCTCTATTCCTAATGCTGTACTCCGCTTCTTGTAAGTATATACATACATATATATATAAAATTATAGTTGATATAATTGATAGTTGTTATAATATAGTTGCTATACATACATATATATATATATATATATATATATATATATATATATATATAATTCATTATTGTTCAGCTTCAGCTTCAGGTGTAGAGTGCGGTGTTCAGGCATCTACATCATCCCTGAGGTGGTCTCCCAAATGGGACAAGTGTCCATCGGATACCCTACAAAAGCTTTACAACATTATTGATTACATTCCTCAAATTAATTTTCAAAACCCCGTGGCCATCTTGTGGTTACTGACTGTTTTCTAATCCCCTCACCTTCTCCCTCATCCCCACCCCCCCTCCCATCTAGCAACCCTCAGTTTTGCCTCTATGTCTCCAAAACTGTTTCTGATTAGTTCATTCATTTATTCTTTTCTTTAGATTCCTCATATAAGTGAGATCATATGATATTTGTCTTTCTCTGTCTGACTTATTTCACTTAACATAATGTTCTCTAGGTCCATCCATGTTGTTGCAAATGGTAAGATTTCTTTCTTCTTTATGGCTGCATAATACTCCATTGTATAAATGTGCCACAGTTTCTTAATCCAGTAATCTACTGATGGGCATTTCGGTTGTTTCCATGTCTTGGCTATTGTGTATAGTGCTGCAATAAACATAGGTCCCCTGATTTTTATAAAAGGCTAATGCTGAACTTTAAAAGAACCGACCTAGAGGATTAAATATATTTTCATTAGACTCCTGGCTACACAAATATGGGATACAAGAGCCTGAGCAGGTATACTGTTGAGGACAATAGAACCAATAAGAAAACGAAAGAAGTGGTAAAGATAAATGTAATGAAAGTGTACCCTGCCTCTTAACATTCAGGGGTAACCTTTGCCGTTGGCCACCATGGAGAAACACTGGTCCTACTCCAGGGCAGATGGTTTAATATATAGTGTGTATACTAATCCCCCGAGGCAGCACTGGAAATGCACGCAGGTTGTTAATGATTGTGTAGCAGTTGTGAGCTGCTCCTGCTTGCTCTAAGTAAGGTATTCAGATGACATGCTTCAGGGTTCAAATTGAAAAGTTTCTGGGTTGGGAAAACACTTCCCCCTTTGTATTATTGCCGGCACCGCTGCTGAGGCATGCTCCAGGAAGGGGTGATTTAGACTACCTTAGGTGAATGGAAGAGAGAGAAGGTGGACTCACCCCCCAGGCCCATGATTTAGTTTGACAATTTCTTCCTTCTGGTTCAAGTGGTACCATTGAGAGTATATCAAGTATTAGGAATTTGTAAATTGAAGGTAAAGACAGCAGACACGACTGCTGTAAATCTAATGGAACTTCAAAGCTGATGTTAAGTCAATACAGATTGAAAAAAAAAAAAAGAATCCACCATCTTATGGCCTGTTGCCACCAGAGAAAGCCTTGTACCAATGATATCTTTTTCATTTTTCTTAATCCTGAATTGTTGAATAAGTAGAAAATAATATTGGCCTCCCTAATTCCAGAGCATTAAACTTGACTTAAAGAGTGAATTAAAAACAGATAAAACCCAGAGAATCAATTATGAAGAGGCATACTCCCAAGCTCTCTACGAGGGATGGAGCTCATACAAATTATTTGTATTTATTGAGGCTTAAATCAAGACAACCAGAATTAAAAACAAATTCAGGAAGAGTTGGATGAAAAGTTCAGATGCCTTATGGGCATCGTTTCGTATTAAATGTGATGAGAGAAGAAAATTAAAGTGCACAAAAGTAAACAGAGGTAGAGCTTAAGTTAACATTTCCATTCCCCCACAAGCAAAACTCTCTCCTCAATCAAGCCCTTTTGCTCACTTCCTTTGCATTTCTGATGCATTTCTAATGCATCCATTTAGCACTTAATAAATATAAGTTACATTTAATGCCTCATGACCATGTAATTCTGCTCTGGCCAAGGAGATGTGTGACACCCCCAGGGCCTGCATAGTTGACTGAATACTTGGTTGGGTTTGGCAATGGTGGCGTGGACCTCAATTTCTTCCTCCCTCTGTATGTAGGGAGGTGGGTGTAGGTTTGTATGAACAAAGCCTACATCAAAGTGATTATTACAGTTTGCCCTTCTCACCTGGTCTCTCCAGGGACATCCAGGGGCCCAGCAAGGGGTAGCCACTGCCACATTGTGCCAAACCAGCTATGCGTGGTAGGAGGTGTGGAGAGGTGGGCTTCACTCACTCTTGGGCAACCCGGTACCCATGGGCGCCTCCACTCCACACCTAGAAGGCCGAGCTGGCTCCTACTAGAAATAGGAAAGAAGTTGGTTGCTTCCATCCTTGGTTTTGGAATAACCCTGTCTGTCACTCAGCCCCTTCTCTGGGGATTGCTAGCAGGACCAGGGCAATAGGACCTGCCACTCTGGGCTTGGGCCGAGATACTGGAATAGGCTGGGGCAGGGAAAGGTTGGAGAGACGCACAGGAATGCATATTTGAGTACAGATCGGTGTCTGTGCAACCAGTGAATGAACCAACAACTCAGTTAAATCCGCAGAGGCTGGGACCTATCTCAGGGCTGGGTGCCATGGAACACAGAAATCTGAGACGTGGTTTATGCTCAGAAGAATGTCTGCCTGAGTGTGTGAGTTTTCCTGTGCTTGTGTGGAAATTGACCTCATGCCACACATTTATTCACTTACTCATTTATTCAGCGTCCACAGCATGTTGGGCATTGTTCTGTGGCTTGGGATATAAAGATAAATAAGGAGAGCTTTCTGCCTCTAAGGTTCTCACAGTTGAATAAGGGAGACCGACAAGTAAACAAATGATACAGTATGCACGAGGTGTGCTGGAACAGATGTGGGTAAGACCCACTGGGGGTCGCAGAGTGACATCCCCAGCCCAGGGGCCAGGCTCTACGCATGAGTGAGCACATGCGAGGCCCAAGACCGAAATGGAAATTCAGGAATTGGAATGGACAGGAAAAAAAGTGAAGGACAGGAAAGCAGAAAAAAAAGGATCTGAGTCAGGAATGAGAGTTCCACATGTCACACATTCAAAAACCAAATGTATAACCCTTATTGTAATTCCTGCATTATGTTATAACATTTTAAAATACTACAAACTTTATAGGAAGAGTTAACATCATATTACATGACTTGAAATTTGATTTTTGACATCATTTTGCTTCGGGTTCTATTATGAGGAAGCCTATAGGAAAGAAAGGAGGCAGAGAAGTAGAGGATATACAGACAGGGCTCGTGACAGACATGTGCAGAGTTGCATGCTTCTCTGCACGTTTCATGGACTGTTCAAACCGAAAGTTCTCTTAGAACACTAACCTCTTTCTTTTGCGGATGAGAAAACTGTGGACCTAAGAAGAGAAGGGACTTGCAGAGGTCACAGTTAGTGAGGGGAGATACCACAGATGATATGGCAAGGGTGTGGTCTGTGATGTCAACAAGGAGAAATGTAATGGCAGTTAACTGAAGAACAATAGAAACTGCTCTCCTTCATGATTAGACTGTCAATATTTAGTAAACTTTATTAAAGAGCTTTTATAAGTTTTGTAAGAGGGCTTAGTATGCTGTTTTTCAAATTTTTATTTTCCAACCTTTTATGAGCCTGTAGTAAGCAATACAGTTTGCCTTGTAATTGAGTATACACACACACACACACACACACACACACACACACACACACACAAACAAACTCATACCCTTTTCATAGTATCTAAGTCACTTTGATGCTGGCATTTTCTTGATTTTACCAGAAAGTGTCAACAGTAGACTTTCACACAATTATGTCCCAACTGCAACCTGGCTGATCAGAATTGTAAAGTGCATCATGATTTCAGAAGTATTAAAACGTGAGAAATGTTTAGGCTTCAGAATACACAAAACAGGGCATGTCTATTTAAAACTAAAACGAAGTTTCATGAAATGATACAGTTCTATGCGATGCACACTGATATTTTCTGCTTTGTTCTACGCTATTCTACTTAATTAAAAAGTTGCTGGTTTGAGACTTATCAATGGGTTGAGAAACCAGTTTGAAAATACTAGATGAATAGCTCGACTTGTATTAAATGTAATTATTATGGCAGGATATGGGGGCCTTCAACGTCTCACCTTTGGATTCTCCTTGACCTTAACTCTGCAATTTCACCAAGTTAATCTGAGGGGTTTCTATCAGTTATTCTAAACTTTCATTGTGGGCTCCCTTCATGGAGTCATATTTACCCCTTAAAATGGCCGAAGGCTGCTCTATTTATAATTTGTTTTTAAGCATCCCTTTGCCTTGATGGAAAACGGGGGGTGATGATGTCTTGACAGTAAAAGGGAGTGCTCAAATTTTAAAATGTGCTGTGTCCAGCTCTTGTATCAGGTGAAAGAGAAGTAAAGGAAGGACATGTGACTTGGGGGGGAAGGGCGAGGGTAAGAAGGTGGGGGTGAAGGCAGACCAGACAGTGAAAGGAGCAGACAAGTGAAGTCAAGGAGGGAAGCAGCCTCGTAAGCAGCTCCCCACTGTCATTCTGAGCCTTGGGCCAACGGTGATGAGGAGTTAACTGCCATGTTTGGCCTGCTCTTCTTCGTGCCACGATGGATGGGCTGATGCCCGGGCCTGTTTCACATGGCTGTGCTATACCCATGGCATGGAGCTCCTTCTTCAGAAGGACTGGTCTGCATCAGGGGAGTTGTTTGGGAGGACGACTTGGCTACCAAGGAGAAAGAGTGCTTGAATCTATTTTAAAATAGGCTGATAAGGAAATAATAGCTAAGGTTTCACCATTTAAATAATTTGATACTCACAGGTAGATTACAGGCAGTGTGGGGGTGGTGCGGGCCAAAAACCAGCATAGAAAACTGTCTGGGGCAGGGGTTCTTAACCTCTTGTTTGAATCATGGCTTTTCTTGGATAATCCAAAGAAAACTTCAGGGTGGACCCTCTGTCCAGGAAATAGACACACACACAGAATTTTACAGATTATTTCATGGGTTCATGGACTCTCTGAAATTCATTCATCTACCTCTTGAATCCAGGTATAGAATCTTAATTAAGGGTTGTTGGATGTGGGAGAATTCAGGTCCCCATCTGCCCTTCTAAACACTCAAGTTCTTCCTTAAACCAGAGATAGAAGAAGATGGGAGGTGTCTGACCTACTATACAGCTGTAATGGAGGTTCAGAGCAGGTGGAGGTGAGCTGTAAACCTCTGAGCATGAGGGGCAGCACAAGCAGACCAGGGGTTGACTGGTGCACTTGGTGTCCCCAAGCAGATATTTAGAATAAGTGTCCAGTAATAAACTTGACAGTATTAGGAGAGCGGGCAGTTCAGCCGCAGTGCTAGAGATGATACTCCTTCCACGAATAGACCTTGAGAATCAAATGACGCAATTTTTCAGCAATTTATCCAATACTTAGAGCAGACAGATACTTCTCAAAATGGATGTCATTAAAGTCACAAAACTGGTGATGTTATGGACAGATTCTTCCATTTGCATTATAGAGTCATAACAGATGTGGGGAGCTCCTGATCTTACCAATATGTTGGCTTAAATAACGCTTGCTTCCTGGATGTCCTGTCAGAGGCACTGGAATTATACTTGACGAAACTCCATGCCACCTCTTAAAGGAATTTAAACTGTCGGCCCATTTAATGCTTATCTCTAATGTGAAATGTTTAGATGAAGCCAATTTAGCCTAATTTACAAAGACATCGCTTCCTGTCTGGGGTTGTGGGCGTGGGAGCAGTATATTGGAACGGTTACCCCTTTGCAGAAGTCTCGGATACACAGGACACAGAATGGCTTCTGTGGTGCACTGTGGCATTTCTTAAGGAAAAGCAATGCCACCCTGCTACTGCCACCCACCCCTGGTCTGGAAAAAAGTGCCATGCATGCCACCATTCCAGGAGAATGATCTCGGAAAGCAGTTTCTCTTGCGTTTCTAGAATGACCCAAGCATTGACCATTCTTTCTTCAGGGTGGGAGTGGAGTGGGGAGAAACTATTGTCCTGAGAGTCGGCCTCGGCCTGCAGATGGAAGGGCTTGATCAAGTACAGCAGCATCTTTGTGCTAGTTGATGGTTTCACTTTTTTTTTTTTAAATCCCCTTCTGAGGGAAATCTGTGATTACATTTTCCCCCCTCTGCACAGGTGCTAGAATATATTGCGCAGATACAAACATATCCCACTTTATGAGAAAATTTGGAAGTCATTTTCCTTCCATCTGTCTGAAGTAGACTGTGCTCTAAAACTGGCCATCCACCCACCCATTCTCCCACGCACCTTCTCTGTGACAAGGAGGAGATGGCATTGTAAGAGAATGAAAAAAAAAAAAAGATAAACCCTGGAAGGCATTTAAAAGGATTGCTTATTAGTATCATTTGGACAGCTATGAATAATAACACATGATAGCTTCTGGGGCTGCATATTATTTACAGAAGAGTAGCCTCAATTTTCCCTCTATCCTCTTTCCCATGCCAGTGTGCCTTTATTACAGATATCTTTCTCCAGCTAATTCCCAAATCCTTGCCGAACCAGAGTATTCTTTGATCACAGATCATTTTCCTGTGTCCATGGTGAGTCCTCCCCCATATAGGCAGGTAAGTAATATTCTTTAAGAAAAGGGAGGCAGCTTCTGATTCCAGAGGACGCTGCAGCTGTAGGCGCTTTGCAGTCAGACAATCAGAGGCCCAGCAGGGCACCTTCCGAGCGCAGCTGCACAGCCCTCCTCGCAAGCTCTCCAAGGCACTGCACCCTACGTGCAGATTCCAAGCTACATTTAACACAATTGCCCATCAGCACTTAGGAAGCAGTTACCACAGAAACCCAGCAGAGACCAATTAGTCACATGATTAAATTAATTAAAATAACCCAGGGCATCTGCCATCTTACCTCTTTCTGCTACAGATAGCGCATGACCCAGACAGAACTGTAATGGGTAAGCAATACTGTTGTGTCTCCTAATCCTGGAATTGTCTTCTTAACCATGGAAGGGGGTTCTCCTGATTTGCTTTTCTTTCCATTAAAAACTCTCTTGGGTTGTTTTGGAAGATATTCCTCCCTTATAAGCCAGGCAGTATCAAATTTACAAAACATCAGATTTAATAAACAATGGGATTTGTTATGTTGGGGATAAGGGGATTTGGAAACATTTCCAGTTGCACAGTTGAAGACTTTTGGAGGTTTTTTTAATGAGGGCTTTAACAATACATGCCAGAAGGTGCTCTGTGATATGCATTTACACTTAACCTGAGAATTCTGTGGCAAGTCAGGGAAACCAGCCCATAGCTCTGCTTGTTAAAATAATAGAGGTGTTATAACGGGGCACAGGCGGCCGGTGTTCTAAGATGGTCCTGAGTCAAGGGTGGTGTCTAATGATCCACTCCATAGCTTATCATGTGTAAAAGGCAGAAATGAACACTCTGAAGCTAACACAGTAAATTAGGACTTTGTCCTTGATATGCTGAATAACCTAATAATGGCCTCTCCCAAATCTCCAAGTAGTCAAAGGTTTTCTATTAAAGCAGTGCGTCTACACACACACACACACACACACACACACACACCAGCTCATCTGAAATCTCATAGTGCTCAGAGCAGTATGATATCCATCATCTCAGACACTTTCTGGAGACCCTTCTGATCCATCAAACCTGACAGCAAATGACTGAACAAAATTTGGTGATATCAAAGGAGGTGATGGTGTGGTTTCCCACTGTTCTTTCTCTGAGAGTTGGCTTGAAAAAAATGGCATGAATTATATAGTTCGACGGCATTAAGTTGTGCCTAACAAAGCAAGTGGCACAATCTCGGCTACAACCCTTGATTCTGACAGGAGAACCACAGTTATACATGAAGAAGAGGTAGCACGCAAATAATCAGCTGGGACAGACCTTTCAGCAGCTGTAGGTATGGGCTAGTTTGAACCTTACTTCTTCCTGGGTGAGTCAGAGTCTAGTCAGACCCCGGAACAGATGTGTCCATCTGGCAATCCGAAAATCAGGTGACTAGTAAAAAAAAGAGAGCCACATGGCAATTCAAACAGCTGTGGCCTAAAATATTATATAATGAGCCTCAAAAGAAATTAATTGATGGGATGTCAACAATATCAAGAAGACTATCCGTTTGTATCACATTTTATAATTTATAAAGCATTTACATACCTTCAGACTTCATCTCTGCTCTCTGATCTTTACCAACTCTTTAATGTACATATGTTTTGTGTGCACTTGGTACACTCATTTTGTAATCTGTTCAAATAACTATTTTGTGAATAAAATAAACATGGTATGAATGCAAAGCAGAACTAAAACTAAGGTATAGAAAGTATATTTCACATTTTAGAGTTTTTTTCCTTTGAAATCAATAGAAAAATGAAAACAAACTTTCTTTAAAAAAATTTTTTTATTACTTTCAGGTGTACAAGACAACCTAATAGTTACACGTTTGCAACCCTCACAAAGTGATAACCTCCCCAGTCTACCCCTCTGGCATCATATGTAGCTGTTGCAATTCTATTGACTGTGCCGTACTTTACATCCTGTGACCACACACACACACACACACACAGAGTTGACATTCAATGTTATTCTACTTCAGCTTCAGGTGTACAGTGCAGTGGTCAAGCATCTGCACAGTCCATGAACTGATCCCCCCGATAAGTCCAGTGCCCATCTGGCACCCTAATAATCTTTTACGACATTTTTTATTATATTCCCCATACTGTATTTCACATCCCTGTGACTATATTGTGACTACACATTTGTACTTTCTAATCCCTTCACCTTCTCCCCCATTCCCACTCTCTCCCGTCTAGCAAACTCAGTTTTTTCTTTGTATCTCTGAGTCTGTTTCTGTTTTGTTTGCTCATTTATTCTGTTCTTTAGATTTCACATATAAGTGAGATCATCTGGTATTGGTCTTTCGCAGTCTGACTTATTTCATTAGCATAATGTTCTTATCTCATTAGCATAAGGTCCATCCATGTTGTTGCAAATGGTAAGATTTCATTCTTTTTTATGGTCAAGTAATACTCCATTGTATAAATGTACCACAGTATCTTTATCCAATCATCTATTGATGGACATTTTGATTGTTTCCGTATTTTGGCTATTGTGAATAGCACTGCAATAAACATAGGGGTTCACATATTTTTTTGAATTTGTTTTGGATTTCTTTGGTTAAATATCCAGGAGTGGAATTGCTGGGCCATAAGGTAGTTCTATTTTTAAGTTTTTGAGAAACCTCCATACTGGAAAACAACCTTTCTTTGCATAAGTAATTAATGAATAACTACTACAAGTGCTTTGAAAAATAAAATACATTTTTAAACTTTTTTTTTTTGGTGGGGGTGGGGAAGGGGAACAGGACTTTATTGGGGAACAGTGTGTACTTCCAGGACTTTTTTCCAAGTCAAGTTGTTGTCCTTTCAGTCCTAGTTGTGGAGGGCGCAGCTCAGCTCCAGGTCCAGTTGCTGTTGTTAGTTGCAGGGGGCGCAGCCCACCATTCCTTGCGGGAGTCGAGGAGTCGAACCGGCAACCTTGTGGTTGAGAGTCCACGCTCCAGCCAACTGAGCCATGTGGCACTGGCCCATGTGAGAATTGAACCGGCAGCCTTCGGCATTAGGAGCACGGAGCTCCAACCACCTGAGCCACCGGGCCAGCCCTAAACTTTTTAATTATTAAATATTTATAAAGTTTATTAAATAAATATTAGTACTTCCGTGAACTATCGGCTTGCTTTTACAAGCAAAAATCTCTTTCTGCTCTCTCTCTATAAAAATTTCCTCAAACTATTAAAATTATGGAAGATATAACCATTTTAAGACTGTTAAAGGCTACTCTTTTGGGAATGGCAAAATGAAGTACAAATCAAAATGTATCATGTCCTTGTATATCAGGCTTGATCAAAATAAGTCAAGCATTTGGAACATTATTGTAAAATGTTCAACAGATGTACACTGCATTCCAAGTAGTGGATTTGAAACAGAGATTTCACTTTATTGGCTCACATTTTGTATAGACTACACTTGGTTATCCATGAATTGAGTTTTCATAGCAACGAAAGGGGCTGCCTGTCATCATCATCATTCTAATTCTGGCTGCTGAGAGGAGCTTTGAGAGGCTGAAATTGTTTAGGAAAAGGGATGGATATCGGTTGTGTGTGTCCCATTGCAATTTTTAGGTTATCCGTTGTCTTGTGTCATGCAGACTTTGCTGAAGGAGGATCCGCAAAAGATGACTGCATTATGTATGAGCAACTTTTCCCTTCATGCAGCCTCCATCCTCCCGTGTTATATTGACATTCGTTGGGTAGCAATAGAATGCGATACTTCAATGTTTTAGAGTTAGGATGCTGACTCATAGGATCAATCCTGGGAGGCTTCTGAGACTGGCACATTGTGAAAAAAAATTACAATCTTAAATTTCTGTGAAAACTCTGATGATAAGAAGTAGTTTCTGCTTGTATTGATTTTCAGCTTTTTCATTTGATCTTCCTGGAAAATCTTGGTTCTGAACACTTACTGACACACTTAAATTGTCAAGGAAATCAACTTTAGATGAGAGAAAGTGAAATACTTTGGATATGAGTTTGTGACTCTTCTATTTTCATGAATATCTAGTTCTTTAATAGCAAAGGGGCAGGGTAATTTGTGCAACTGCATAGTAGCTCTGCCATAAATCCTTTGTGGAATGAGGCAGAGCAGAAGTAAATTAGTAAGTAAAATTGAATTAATAAGTAAAACTAAAGAATATCAAAGCTAGCATGTTTGTTCTAACATGCTAATTCATAGCACACTCAAAAGATAATAAAAAATTTTAAAGTTACCTTAGTGATATTAAAAATTGAGGACTTGTTATTTTAGTCAACAAATACCTATTTAGATCAGCAGCTGCCATTACTTTGTAATTTTTTATAGTGTATAATAATACTAGATATCATATTTTTTACAGATGTTTATCTGTTGTCTGTACTTCCCATTACAATAAAACCCCGTGAAGATAGTAATTTTGTCTGCCTTATTTAGTATATTCCCAGTGTTTAAAACCATGTCAACAATTTGCAATTGAAAAATAAAAAATTATTAAAAAAAAAAACCTGACGTCAGCAATATGCACGATTCTTGATAAATATTCATTGAATGAATGAATAAATAGGTTTGAACTACTTGTAAATAAAGTAGGCCTGACTTTTTGAAATAAGGAGCATTGAAAGTAATGTTAGTTTGTTTACACAGTTAGATTAATTAAATGTTTAAAAAGCTAGTTTGCAGGTTAATAGATATCCTCATTTCTACTGTGAAGTGTTGGGTGCAGTTTTTGAACCTGGGAATTCATACAGAGGATGTGGAAGCTGCAAAAATAAAGGGTATACCACAAATCCTTTAGCACAAAGAATCTAAATCGATTAGAGATGAAAAATTCAGATGGAATGTATTTTAACTAAGAAAACAGTAGGAACAGGCAGGAAATAAGAAAAAGAGGAGATATTGTAACAAGACTGAAAATTACAGTGTATGCATAATCCTGTCTGAGCTAAATGGACCAGAGTCAGGTGGTACTTAATCTCCTAATCACCCATCCACAGGGTTTTGTCCCTAAATCATTGGGTTGTATAAAACCTTTGCAGATTAACTAATCTGTCTTCCCTGGTTTGTAGTAGTAGGAATAATTATCTTATTCTCAGCCATTCAGTGGCATCACCATATGAAACTTGTTCTGTATTATGTGAGAGAATACGGATTTGTGTGACACACAGATCTGGTTATTTTTCCTTAATATCATCCACATGTAGTTTGCACCTCGAAGCAAACACAGACTCTTGTAATCTAAAGTAGAAATCTCAGTCATCAGTCACTCACTGGTTTTCAACATACGTGTCAATTTCTTTCTACGTTGAAAAGGAATGGTGTTCAATGCACTGCATAGAATTGACATAACTTTTGGGGGGCACCTTTTGTGGAGGGTGTGATGCCCCAGTGTATATTAAATGGAGCCCAGGAAAAGGCAGAAAATAACTAATTCACAATGACGTTTTCAACAGTTGAAATAATACTATGTTTCATAGAAGAACCTAGGAGAACCTCCTCCCGCCCCCTTCTTGTGTACTTTCTTCTCTGCTTCCTGCCTTCATCTTACCAATCAGCTTGTAAAGAAAGAGGATTTCGGGAGCCCTACCTTACATTTCTTGTCCCAGGTAATGTTCAGCTTTATGCAGCTCTCTCCTGGGTCTCCTGGATAGATCCTCATGGGTAGGATAGGACTAGCCAGCAAGAATTTGAAGGTTTTCCTGGGACCTACCTATGGGACAGTGCAACGCCAGGAGGGAGGTCAGCTAAATGCAGGAATTCCACCTGCTCCCCTTCCAGGGTCTCACTCTGCACACCCCACGAGGGGCGCCTTCCTCTGTGGTTCCTCTTCTTCTAGGACTTGGCTCCCAAGATCCATTCCTATCTTTCCCCAAATGCTGGCCTCAAGTGCCATCCTGACCTCCAAGGGTTAGCATGCTGGCATCCTTTCTATCCACTTGTGGATCTTTGAGTTCCTTCCATTTGTAAAGTTGTCACTACATCAGACCCTGGGCTAAGTAAGCACTTTATGTTGTTTAATCCTCACAACAACCTAATGAGAAAAGAAAGGTATTTTGTCCCCATCTTACACGGGAGGCAACTGAGACGCAGAGAAGTTAAATAACTTACCAGGTTGGACAGCCCTGAAGTGACCAGGCTGGGAATGGACTCCAGTTGCTTTCCCCGTCAGACTGTGCTTTTGACACTCCCTGCATCAGGTGGAAGGTGGGTGCACAAGGCCAGGGGTGCAGAGTGCCTTGCACAGGGTCCCTGCTCTTGTCTCCTGCTGACACAGCCTAAATCCCTGGAAAAGCCCAACCACGTTTTCAGGCTTTTTTTCTGAGGGACTCGGAAATGGATGCTTGCAGCAGTGAGACCACTGTCAATAGTGTATTATATTTGCTTTCAGCTTCATAAACACGTCTGAGGCTCTCTCTCTCTCTCTCTGGAAAGGTCTGTCCCTGGGGTTATCTCACCTGTCAGGGTAAAATGCCAACTAAATCCATGTGCAATCTAAACATACCCAAATCAGGGCTGTTCTGACCCTATCCGCGTAAGGACTGTGGGGGTCACCAGGCCTTCCTTGAGACCACCTTAGCTAGTAGATAGAAGTGTAGGTGAGGGCTTCTCCCTTGAAACATGCCAGTTGACATTCTTCCTCCATTGAGCTGGAGGACATTATGAAGCCTATACTTCATGGGGTTTCTTTAAAAGAAAAAGGAAGAAAGATTCAAACTAAAATTTCATCATTGTGTGGAGAGAAGTTGGTCTTAGCGTTTTTCAGCCAGATGTGTGGACAATTTCTCCAACTGGAAGCCTTTAATGGGAATTAGATTTTCCATAGCCTTTCATTTCCTTGAATATTCTGTGCTGGCATAGCCTGGCTCCTCAAACTCCTCCCCTGGCTGAGGAAGCCTTCTCCGTGACGCTGAGACAAGTCGCTGGGCTTTGCTGGGCCGGCCGGGCCCTGCATCTGAAAGGAGGCACTTTGTCTAACCTAGTCCTTCCTCTGCATGGACAGAGCTGCCTAGTGGGGAGCGTGGAATATAATAAAGGAGCCTGGCTGGTCAGATTCCTTGTCAGCTTAAGCAGCCCTTTGTTTCTGTTTAGTTTTCTGAAACAAGACAAATTAGGATATTTTCTGTTAATTTCTTTCCTTAATGAGTTTCATTAACATCAAAGCTTCCGGAAGACTGAGCCTTGACAGCTGTCTAAAGGCTGTTTCATTTACTGGGGGCTGCTTAGACTGGATAGTTATTAGAGCTTGATAGTTTAAAAAGAAATAAGAACAACAGAGACAAACGTGTGCCACCCATTTTCTATTTCTTTCCAGTGTCTGGGATTCAAAAGAGATCATTAAAATCGTGTATTCTTTGAACTAAAATATTTCTAAATCATAACACGTTTGCTTCTTAATGGCTCCCTGGTTCTTAAATACTGACTTTCACTTAATGATGGCATATTAAAAGAAAGCCTTTTAGAGGTTAAAAAGGAAATTTTAAAAGAAAGATTGTCTTGAGGCACTGGCAGGTCATTTGGGACATGGTGTCATGATGTCTTGAGAGAATGGGCAGTGGCATATTTTATCTTATGGCTACCGAGTAAGTATAGTTATGCATAGTCACTTGTCTTCCCCAAATAATTTCTGGGTGCCCATTTGGCATAATAAAAGAGACTTAAAATTCATGGCCAGAATTTCGTATTTCATGATAGAGTGTTTTTATTTGTGAGGCAAACCTTCTCCCCCTATAAAGTAGAGACAGTGAATGTGACATGTTGAGATTCTGAGATTTCAAAAAAGGAAAATGAAATAATATCAAAATTATGTAAAAACTGATAGAATGAAATGTATACTGTTGTATGTGGGGATGAAATGACTCAGAATTACTATAAATACTTCTGTAAGGAAAAAATTAAAAGAAGGGATGGATTAGGCAGGTGGGGTAAAAATTTGACAATTGTTTAAGCCGACTGATGGCAATTTAGAGATTCACTATTATTTTATATTTATTTTTGTGTATATTTTAAAAATTCTTAATAAAAATGTTAAAAGTAATAAAATGTTAACAGAAACATGATATGTAAGAGAGAGAAAAATAAGAATCATGGATTATAGGAACTTGACGGTTCTAAATAATTTCACAAGAAAAGTTTTACATCCTTTGAGAAAAAAAATTATATGATTGATAAGTTTTTACATCATTGAGAAGAAAATTAACAAGACACAATTCTGGAATTCTTCAGGTTCTGTTTTTTCAGCAGATAAATGATCAGCTCAGGAGAAATTAAGCTGGGGAAATACTCTGTATTTTGGGGAAGGATTTCTAGGAGCAGATTTACATTTTGCAAAGGAAGCACCATTGTAAAGAAGTTTACTGGCTCATGTGGAGGAAAAGAAAGTTGAACATTAACAGAGAGGAACAAACTATAGAAAAGAATATGCATTTTCATTGTTCTTATTTTATCCCTGGCTGTTTGAAAAACTTGTGATAGACAAAAGGACGTTGCTCAAGGATACACCAGTATCACCAGAAAAGCCAGGGATCCCCTTCCCACACTGGTATTTGGCTTGTAGTGGGTGGAGCCTCAGAACCACACTCCCCATGAATGTGGAGGTTCAGGAAAGACCAGGGAGGCCCCCTCAACTTGAGAGGGAGAGCCAACCAGCCCCAGCTCTTGGCAGAAATCAGTTCTGTGAGCTGTGGTAGCCCTTCATGACACCCCACTTGCATAGCCCCTCTGGAACACTTCCAAAGAGAGGTTCCCATTTTCATAGAGTTCTACTTTAGTGAGGGGATTGGATGGGTAGTTGAACCAGGGAGTCTCTAAGTTTCCTTCAAATTCTGAGATTCTATGAGTATATAAGACAAAGAGAAATGCAAACATCCTCAGCAATTAACAGTCGGATGCAAGATAGGTAGGTCTGTGTGAGTGTGACTCTGCATGCTCCCCGTAAAGGAAGACATATTGGTATTGTGAGCTGTGGGCTGGCTGCCCACCAAGTAGCAGGCTGAACGTAATCTGGCCCTCCTATTTCTTAAAACTCTTAATACGATGGAGCCTGGTCTCTCTCAAGAACTCCTCATTAAAGTATAAAACACTCTCCTGTAGTTTCAAGGCTAGGAAGGCCCTCTCCTTCCATAAAGTCTACCGCTATCTTATGGAAATCTCTCCCCCAGGAGGTCACTGAGCCCAGAGCTGCAGCTGTGTTTTAATAAGGGCTGGATAATTTTATGACCAATAACATTTGTCGTTACACATGCTACAAGAAGGTTAATCAAATCTCAGCCTTCAGGGCATAATCTGGGTTCCCACAGGAATTTTCCTGCCGAATTCTGTTTGGCTAGAAAAGCTTACTTCCCTCCTCACACATTAGTTGTTGACCGTGGCTTCGTAATTTTGGATTTATGCTGCGATTGTTTCTCTTACTGTCACTAGAATATTTCGGTATTAAAATTGTTTGCAGTCACAAACCTGTGTGGCATGGTGTGAGGCGGCTGGCCTTTAAAGCTCCGTGCTTTCAGGCCATACTTCATTTTTCAACTTGTAACTTTAGTGAGACTGGAATATTCAATCTATCTGTTTCATTTGTGTTGGGGAGCCAAAGTTGAAGGCAACTTTCAGACCTGAGATACCAAATATTTTTCCAGCATTTCTCTGTTGCTTAGGAAACTCATAAACTGGTTCAAACATCTCACTTGGGGAAATATTGAAGTGACATTTAACTCAGAAACAAACTGCCTTTGGTCTGCTAAAGAAAACAGCATCACTGCCTGAAAGGGCAGCAGATCAAAATAAAGAAGGCAAGAGAAAAAGAGATGGCAATTGAAAGCTGAAGTTTGAATGACTACAACACAAATTTTGAAATTGTCCGTATTTTTTCCTTGGTTTGGATTATATGGCTAGATCAACCTGTGGTATATCAACTCTTGCTGTAATGAAGGAGTGATACCCTGCCCCCCGACCCCCTTGACATTTAAAGGGTCAAGAGACCCCGAGAAGTCTTGTCTTCAGGACTCAGTGACACTTAATGATGCAAAGGAGGTGACAGAGAACCAGAAATAGGACCCAGCTGTCCATGGCTTCCAGAGTCTCTGTTAGGTCCCACTGAACTGCTCTCTCTGTCTCCATCTGCCGTCAGAGTCTCCATCATGGTAGAGTTCTACCTATACTCGCCACCCCTACCTCCTCATGCTGGGTTCTGCAAATCCAGCACAAGACAGGTGCAAAGGGTCTGACCCAGACTGGGTGATTCCTGGAAGGAGTGTGTGTGTGTGTGTGTGTGTGTGTGTGTGTGTGTGTGTGTGTGTGAGAGAGAGAGAGAGAGAGAGAGAGAGAGAGAGAGGCCTAAAACTGACTCAATTTCCATATGGTCACCTGGCAGGAGGTGACTTGGGCCTACTCTAGGTTCCCAGGGCAGGTGTGGAATGGGGTGAGCAGAGCCCAGCGGGAGGAGGCACAGCTCAGGGAGTAGCTCCTTAGCACTTCCTTGGACTTTGGCTGTATACTGGAGGTATCTGGAGATAAGTGGAATGAGTAAATAATATTAACTAAAAAGAAAAAGAAAAACAGATAACAGAAATGAGGTTCTATTAAATTGTAGACTATACACCTAATCTCTAGGCATTAGTGCAGAGCCTGAAAAATCAAAGTGAACCTAAAAGTGAACCAACTCTGAGTATTGACGTTAATTGACCCATCTCTCTATCTTCCAAAACTGTAACCTGGAATTTTTGAAATGGAAATAAAGGAAGTTGGGGTGGGACAGCATCTGATTCATCCCACCCCTACTGTACAGGGAAGGCAGTTAAACCGTATTCTGCAGTTGTTTCAAGCCTAATCTTGTACTTTCCTCCACTGGGTTTTAGCTCAGGTTGTGTCAGCTTATTTGTACAAACAGATTTTTAAAACTGTCCCTTGCTAAGGGAGCTGACATCTGCCACTCTCAGGAATTAGAAATGACAGACTCCCTGAAGGGTGAAAGGCCATTACTGATTTTCTCTTAAAAAAAAAAAAAAATCTACTCCGACTCCACTGTTCACCAAACAGACAGTATTGTCTAATCCACACATTCAGTGGTGATTTCAGGTAATGAAGGAAAATGCACAAGCTGGTTCTGCTTCTTCCCAGTGCTGTCTCCTTCTGCAAAACAAAACAAAGACCATTCACACTCGTGCCTTGCTTCCTGTTCTAAGACTTCGTGGGGTGCGCAGTCCGTCGGACCCTGCAGGTGATGGAGGTTTGTGATGAGATGCTTGACGGTCCAAAATCCTCCTTGCTTCTTCGCCCTTTGAGACACCTTTCATTTGCAGTAGCCACTGCCCCTCTCCTCTGTGGGAGAGAAAGAAAAGAAGCATGGAGACTTTTGAAAGGGAAGAGAGTAGAGTTAAATTGAAGATAGAAGATGTTACTGTCTATTTTAGCCCAGCTTTTTAGGAAAGGAGGGCAGGAATTGGAACCAGAAAGCAGTGAGCACTAAGGCAGCTTTCGGGTTTGGCTTCTCTCCACCTCCTCTTTCAGGGTATCTCTGATTTTCGCTGGCTGTCTGCTCCATGTTTTTCTCCATATCAACCAGATTTCGATGCTTTCCCATAGCTCCTGGTCCTCATCACTTCAGCATGTGCAACTCCATTTTGGCCTCTCCAGCTCCTCTCAATCTTGTGACCTTTTGGTTCAGCTCCCATCAGTACCTGCTGTCATCTTTTGGTAGACTCTAGTTCTTGTTCCTGAGAGAGGAAACCTGAATTAATCAGCTTATCTTTTTGCAATAGGCCACAACATGGATTGCTGGACACCTTATCTAGTGGCTGCCCTTTGGTCACGTGCATATCCTTGGTCCAATCAGCTAAGTCTGGGTCACCTGGTCCCCCGTCCCTTAGAAGGGGATGTTATGGGCAGACACCTTGATTGCTATCTCAGACCCACTGCCTAACATTTATTGAGTATTCACAGTATTCACATGCTGTGCTAGGCATCAGGGTGAGCAGAAGTCTTTCATTCGTTTCCTATTTACGTAGTAAAGAGGGGAGGAAACCAAGGCCACAACTAGAAGCAGATAAGACAGAGCAGGGAGCACATGGGAAGATGTAAAAGTTTAGGGCTTAATAATCCCTCACCAGAATCCTGAACAGGATTTCTTCCTTGGCAGTCTTGCTCCTTGGGTGAACCTGAAAGATTGACAGATCCTTACAAATGAACAGAACTCCTGTTGAAAGCCTACCTCCAGGGCTCAGCTAAAATCCCATCACTTCCTGATCATTCCAGCCCAAGAGGATGCCTCTTTCCCACTGGCTTCCCTAGCAGGGTCCACATTTAAACATGAATCTGCCACTTTTCTTTCTCCCTTTAATGTGTATGTCTCTAATCTTCTTAACTAGGCAGAACACTCCTTGAGAGAAGGGACCAGATCTTACATGCCTCTTACCCATAATTGCCATAGTTGATTGTCTGTGAGTAGAAGTAAAATGAATTCAAAATACTTGATGAGGTGCCTATAGGAAGAGCCTTGGTTAATGACTGAATATACATACTATGTATTAAAATGCAACCCAACCTCAGAATTTGGTTAGTAAAATATGCAGGTATTTTGATGATACAAAAGAAAATAGCAGTACTTGAAATGCCCAAGAATATATAGACTTTGAGGGGGTCATTTCTTGATTAAGGACATGATGTAGAAAGTAGTTGTTTTCACAAGGGTGAGCTATGATGCTGAAGGCGTGTCTTTGCCCTGGGAGGCCTGGCACTCAAGGGAGGTTGGAAAGGAAGAACTAGAAAAGATTTTGCAAGTAGCCCACAGAATCTTGTCGGCTCAGCCTTTGCTGGCTCTAGAGTGGATGTGTGGAAGGAGGGGCCATATTTAAGCTCAACTGGCTGATTCTCTTATGACCTTGTTAAAAGGTCCTTTTTAAGAACGTGGGGTTTCATCCAAGTATCTAATAGTTCTTTCCCTTCGGTTTATATATACTGCTCAGGAATCACCATTTAAGAATTTCAGATATATCAATACTGATTATCATATGTTGTTGTTAATAGAGTTAAATGGCAAATTCAGTTCCAATTATTGACTTTATTGTAGTTTCTGTGTATTTCAACTCACTTAAAAAAAGCCAGTCACAAAACCAAAATAAAGAATAAGGCTAATAGAGACAGTGGAAATGTAATGGCTCTGTGTGATGTCAGAGGGATAGTGGATGGGGGCAGGGGGGTTCACACAGTGTGAGGGATATAAATGATAAACGTCTAAGTATTGCTTTGTCTTGTACACCTGAAACTAATAAAATTTAAAAAATAAAAAGTGGAAAAAAAAAGAATAAGGCTGGACAAAGTGCTGCACGGTGGCAAGTATGGGAAGGCTGCCTGTGGAGTCCTTATAAAACACCAATCTTTTAAATATGTATTTTATTGTTTCTAGCAACTCAACAAACTAAAACCATATTGAAAATGAACAGCTGACTGAAAGGAACCAAATGCCTCCGGCAGCTCCAAGCTTCCACCCGTTTGGGGTGAACTTCCGTCACTCCTCACATTTGTGAGAGGATGAGTCTAAATAACATGGAAACGAAATCAGGGATCCTCCACACAGAATAAATTCAGAAAGGAGCCACACACACTTCAGCATTTTTAGGCCTGCGGCTCCTCACAACCTCTGATATTGCACAGACGAAAGGGTCAGGAGGGGAGAGATGTGTCCTTGGATAAGGAACTGCCAGCAGATAGTGAGGCAGTACTCTGGGTACCCTCCGCGCTTTTCCTTTTGGACTCTGAGCAGTCGGGATCTCGCCAGGAACCCCATATTACAATTCTATACCCTCAGTTGGATCACCTGGTTACATCTCGGATTCTTCATTTGTGAAAGCAGGAGGCATTGCCATCCTCAGCAGGCTGAAAAAGAGCGATAGAAACCTTAATACAATGACCTCTATTAAAAATCGTCTTCATTTATTAAAGAAATCTTTACATTCTCACACTTTCCCCCCCACTCATATACTTGGCTAATAGAAAACAAAGGAATATCCGTGATGTGACGTGAGAAAGGATTTTTATATCTATCTCTTTAACTAGGGACCAGTTGTTTTTAAAAAGTCATTACTTCATTTGGGGGTCAGGTAAAGGAAGAGTGGGAAAGAAGCAAGGTCAGAACAATCCATCACTTTGCCCCTGTTATGTCCCAAATATATAGGGAGCTCTGAATCCTGAGCAGTATCAGGTTTTGCTTTTCAAAACACTTAGGAAGTGAAAATGATGCCAGTGCCTTGCTAAGCTAAGGGCAGTGGCTTCCCATTGCAATATGGCACGCTGAAGACCTCAGGGTAAAACGGAGGACAAAAAGAGCAATTTGATCCCTATCCCCCTACCAAGGTAGATCTCAGAAATTTTACTGAAATTTTTTCCATGTACATTGTAAACATTCCAAAACATAAAGCAGCAGTGGATACAGGCAAAGGTTCCCAGCGAGCATTGTGTGTGGGGGAGGGAAGCCCATTCACTGGGCCTGCAAGCACAGGATGCAGGGGGATGAAATAAATGCTGGCTGTGTGTCCCCACCTTGCAGAGCTGCCTTTGTTGCAACGAGTGTGAAGCACATGCCTTAACTTTTAGTTACTTTGGCTTTTTTGGCTAGTGTCGCATCTGATAAGTCACAGTCTAGCTTCTCCTGTCCGTATTTTTACTGCACAGAAGGTTTCCCAATTTGTAAGCATTTGCAGCACGCCTGGGCCCAGAGATAAAACAGAATGTGTATGTAGTACAGTATGCATTCAACTGATGCACGAGATTCTTTCCACCATATGTGCAAAGTAGTGTGCTTTTCTCTCAAGGTGCCACTGCCAAAATTGCCAGGAGCACATGAATAAGTGGGGAACAGAACCTCATAGCCAACACCAGGCCTTGCCCCCTCCTTGGAAGGAGACCCTTGCAGTCACCTGCATTTTTGTCCCCCCTGTAGCTCATTTGTCGCAATGTTTTCCACTCACGCTTACACAGCCCTAACCTCATCCTTCTCCCTCAGCCTTGCCCCTTTTGCTTGCCATTGTTGAGGCCAGCATGGAGTCTGGTTGTCCAGTAGGCGAGGAGAGGGGGGTAATTAGCATTTAAGCTAATGAGGACCACAAGACTGTGGTTAAAATCTCATCAGTTACAGAGGAATGACATGAGGGACCACCAGCTGATGTTTTTTTTCCTTCCCCTTAAATGTTTATTGTCCTTCATCTCATGCAAAGCATAGCGTGCCAAGCCTTTTTTATAGGAAAGTGACACTGGGCTGGTCTTCGCAGGTACATCTTCCAGTGGAACATATTTCATGATAAAAAAAAAAAGTGAGTGATATAAAGAGATTGTGTTTTTTTGCACACCTCTTTGAATCTGTCTTGAGTCTTCTTATAGTCTAAATAAACCAATCCAGAGATTTTTGGGGATTAATTGTTTTTTACTTTGATATTTGCTGCCTGAACTTTGAATCTTCACCTCCTTTGGTTTTACTGAAAACTTAGTATTTGTTTGAAAGAATACACCATTTTTGACCAGAAGATATCAGTGGACACACAACCCCATCCCTTTTCTTGAACTATTATATACCATGGGTGTTACATGGTGGTTACAGCCACTCTTATTTAACCAAATATGGGTAACAAGTACTAGCCGCACTTCACCGATGGGAAACAAAGCCCCAGGGCAGTGACTTCCTTTCACATGTCCTTCAGCTTCAGCCACCAGTCTGGGAGTTAGGGCTCGTCCACCCACGGGCCCTGCCATCGGGTGTCTGACAGATAGGAGGGGTGGGTCTGTCTATATTTGACAAAGGTCACCCAAGTGTAATAACAGTGCTATTATAATCCATCTGTTGAAAATAAGTCAGTATCTCAATTCTCTACCTTGAATTCATTCGTATTATTTGCAGGCATTGTCTCCCAACATATTAACAGATAACCTTTGGGCCAAAAGAAAGTATGATTTGCTAAAGGGTTCTCTGCTCTTGATGATATCCACCACATAGAACAATGTGTGGCTCCAAAGGCCACCTGCGTGCTACCCCACCTTTCCCAACGGGTAGATCTGAGAAAATCCTTGCCTGTGAGGCTATGCTTGGAGTGGCAGGACTCTTGGGTTTCAGCATTGTCCTTTGTCACTGTGGGGTCTGGTGGAAAGTGATGTACACTGAACAGGCTGATGGTAGATACTGCCTTGTTCATGCGGCAGTCTGGGTAGGAAGGGAGCCAGCTGTGCTAGTGAGTGCTGCAGGAGAGGTGAGAGCAGCGAGTTTGAAAAGATCAAGGACAGGCAATGGTCGGAGACGTGGAGTTCCCTGGGAAATCTGACTGACCGTCCCTGTTGGCCCTGATGGAGTCTTCATTGCTAAGAGCTAGCACCAGAGGAGAACAGCCCTGCGTTTTAGAGCATTCATTGGAGAGCAGGAGTGGCTTCGGAGCCTCGGACAGCACCCTGGCTGGGGAGACGCCCTGCAGAGCTCCCTTCAAGCCCATCATCACCTTGTAATGGAGGGGACAGTCACACTGGAGCTGCAATCTCATTCCTTAGGTAATTGGTTATTTTAACACAAACTGTGACTAAGGAACATGATTACACACCTGTCAGCCGTATGACAGGGAAGAGAGCTGTCTGTGGGCAGAGGGACCGGCCGTATTTCTACCCGGTCTCCATGGAGTCTTCTCCCTACAAAGATGTCATTTTTCATTTTTCCCTCGAAACAAGACAGACATTTTGGCTAGCGCCCTGTCTGTGTCATTCGTGGGGACTGCTGCCACAGATGCTAATCTACACTAACACAATTTCATTTTGATTATATCTTTGTAGACATCAGACCCTAGAGCACAGGAGGGCAGGATGTAATATGAAGAAACAAATGAGCATAAACAGTATGTGGTACCTGCAGAGCGGCTTCCTGCGACAGAGCAAGGGGTGGGGAGAGATAGAGATGAGAATGTTTCTTACAAGGAGGACATTTTACTTTAAGATGAAATCAATCTGTAAAATAAAAAATTTAAAAAAGCTGTTTCCAAATGCACAAATGACTAAGGGAGGGGACTCTCACTTATGGAGAAGAGATTGCCAGGCGAGAAGAGATTGCCAGGCGCCTCGGTCTCCTGTCTAAGGGTTGGGCGGGAGAGATGATGTGTCAGAAAGATGGGGAGGAACGCATTAACAAACAAAACTCAAAGGCAACAATTTTGAGTTGCATTCTAAAAAGAATAAGGACCTCATAGATGCTGCAACATTTAGGGTTTTTTTTTTTTGTTTGTTTGTTTGTTTGTTTTTAAAGCCTTAGCTTTTAGAATAAGAAAATAACGGCCACTCATTTATACATTGTCTGAAAACGGTGAACCGAATATTATTCAGAAATTCTCCCTCTCCTTTACGTTGTCTGCACCTGTCTGTCTTTGGTGAGGTCCGCACAGCTTGGAAAGAGTGAGTGGGCCAGTGAGTGGGCCACGGGGGATGTATGCCCAAGCTCTGCTGAGTGCTTAAACCAGCAAACGATACAGGTGTCCTCTGCTACTGCATAAGAAACAAAGTGGATACACAGTGAAGTTAGCGGGGAAAATGAAGAATAAAGGGTGATCACACGAATGGTAATGAAGGGGACCCACAATAAAATCTTGGTCAAGGTATAGTCCACCCTTTGTATCTGTGGGTTCCATATCTCCAGATTCAACCAACCCCAGATCAAAAATTTCTAAAGAAAATTTTACACTGTTGCCAATGTGTGCTATGTAATTAGGCCTCCGAAGGTTGCCTCTGTACTGAGCACATACAGACGATTTTTTCTTGTCATTATTCCTTAAACAATACAGTATAACAACGATTTACATAACATTTACTCTGTATTAGGTATTACAGGTAATCTAGTGATGATTTAAAGTATACAGGAGGATGTGCTTAGGTTATATGCAAATACTACACCATCTTATATAAGAGACTTGAATATCTGCAGATTTTGGTATCTGCAGGGGGTTCCTGGAACCAATTCCCCATGGATGCCAAGGGACTACTGTATTTGGCAAATGTGTGGTGAGGGCCGTGGGATTCAACATATAGCAGTCTCCACAAATGCCAGGCTGCTCAGCTAGCATGGAAGTTTCTTGGTGGAGGTGCCATTCATGAAACATAAGAGGAGATGAAGAGATACAAAGAAAACAAAATGATGCCTTATTTGCAGAGAGCAAAGTGGGTAGTCAGATGGCCAAAGGGAGATAGAAGTGGTTATTAAATATCAATATATCCAGGCTGTGTGGAAGGTTAGGATCCTGATTAGCAGGTGTGTTTCTGCATTTCTAAAAGTCCTTAAGCCTTCGCCAGTGTCTTCTGATTGTCATTTGCCTTTTGCCGCTAAACACACTCTATAGTTGCACACAGCTCAATTTTAATCAAGACTTTAATGATAAGAAAAGATAGTAGGTCCCTATTGCTTTCCTGTCAGCTGAGTTCTCTCCAGAAAAGAAAATAGGTTTGTGAGATGTGAATAACTGTCATCTATTGAGTACTTACTCTGTGCCAGGCATTGTGTGGGATGTGATGGGTTATCTCATTTAATCCTTGCAATGAGTTTCTCATCTAGATGTTATGCCCCGCCCCACCCCATTTTACTGGTGGCACCAGAAATCAAACTCAGCTCAGTGTTGACACCAAATGACCCCCTTCACTCCTTTCTATACTAATATTCTCAACCAAATGGCACATGGGGGGTAGTGGGGAGGGAGGACTTGGCCTTTAAAAATTTGCTGTCACTTTTTCTAGCTTTTTGCTTCCCCATAATTCTTGTCTGCCTACAAGAATATTTTCTACTTCTTGCCCTTTATGGTTCACTTTTATTTATCTTTTAAAATTTTTAAATTTGAAAAAAATCTAAATTTTAAGTAGGATATACATGTATGATATTTGACACTCCAAATTGTATATGGTTAGATCTTGGCAAGGGATCATTTGCTCTATTGTTACCATTGATCTTAAAATGTGTTGAACATGTGGGCTGAATACCATTCATAGATACTTGTTTGATTACCTACAATTGCTGGGCACACGGTAGATGCTTAATAAATGATGAATGAATGAATGAATGAATGAAATCTAAGGAAAAAATTATGTAAGTGCCTTCATTATTGCCGTATGCTCCCCGTGGAATCACAATGCCACATACAGTGGTTTGGTATAAATATAGGGTAGTGCAACCTACATAGGGCAAAACACTTTTATAAATCAAAGGTAAAATTCTGTCATTTCTTAAGGCAAAGAAATTCATGAAATTTCTTTATCGTATTAGGTTACATGTAAACACTGCTTGTTTTTATTAATAAGGGGAGGCTAATATTAGTAATACTTACACCAAGTGATCATTTGTATTCCCCTTTTACTATTTTCCACGTCGAACCATAAGTTTTCTGTTCTATGATCAGTCAAGAACCACAAGAAGGGTTCTATGAATTTAGAATCCTTTGTTCTTGAAAACACATCTCAGTCTATCTTGATACTCAAGGAAAGATTCAGGCTCCCACCTTGGAATCTCATAACCTTTAACTTGTAGGGTGTGTGAATGAAACAGGAATATGAGATTTCCAGATGAGGAGCCCCATAGTGAGAAGCGTGTCCCTTTCGGGGATGTGGTCTTCCCCATCTCCACACAGAGTTTCTCCTGCTGGTATACCCGCCTCCCCCAGCACACTCCATCACCCTGTGTACTCCCCATCCTCCCTCTCTTCCCATCCTCCCTCTTCTCTTCAAGTACAGAATACTTGGAAAGGCCATTGCTCTTTCTCCTGGAGGGCTTAGGGTTTGGATCCACTCAGCCTTTGGCTGTGTTCTTGTTGCCTTTGGCCCAGTCAACTGACTTTCAGGCATTGACCCTCAGGGTGGTGCTCACCTCCATGGGAGCTGCACTGGGCATCGTGCATCCATGAAGAGGGCAGACCAAGAGGCAGGGTTTTCCTCCCCCTGCTAGGACCCACTGGGACACTTGAGCCATGACTTCTCTGCCTTCTAGTAACACCTACAGTTTCTGTTGCTCACCATCAGCCAAGCTTCCCGTGCTGCCTGTGCCGCAGGCTGAAGAGCCAATATGATGTAGGAGTCACGAGCCTGTTTCTGGTGTCGCGACGCCCGCATTCAGAGCCCCGCTTTGCCAGTATAAGCTCTTTAGCTTTGACAAGTTCCTTAACTTCGCTACACTTCACATTCCTTGCTGGCGAAATGGAGATGGCAATGGTCATTTAGACCTCATAAGGATTTGGGGAGCTTTAATGAGCCAAAGTCCACAGAATACTTAGCATGGCGTCTCCCACAGCACAAACTTTCATCTTAATGTCACTGTCAAAGGGACTTCTGTGTTGTGTTTTCTTCTTTTGTGGTAACAGCTCCAGGAAGCAGTCATTGAGTTGAAAGTTTCTGCCAAGTGGTGATATTCTCTCCACTGGGGTCCAGAATGTGGCCTGGGAACCTCCTTCCAGTGCCTCCCACTTACCTCAGATCTAGAACCGCATTGGGCAACTGAGACACCAGGGTGCAGTGGAACTGGAATAGTTTGGGAATTTTGGTGACCAGAAAGGTTGGGTGAGGGAGAGAATGGAGCGGGGGGGGGGGGGGGGGGGGCCGGGCTGCAGAGAAAAACTATATCTCCTTGTTCTCAATTATACTAAAAGGGGAGATGATGTGAAAACCCAGGTAACTTCTTGACTTTTGTCACCTGGGCTTTGATTCCAAAATATGCCTCCTAGAAATGTAATAATAATGAAATAATAATAATGATGATGATGTGATAGAGGAGAAACTTTTAGATGACTAAGGTCCACCTAAAAATGGACCTTAACCTGCTACTCAGATGTTGGCTTCAATAGACCCTTCCTTCAACCCCAAATTCTGCTCTAGTGATTATCTCCTATTTAAACATGCCACAAGCCCACCTTTTATTACCTCCATTCGTCATCTGCAGAATAGCTGGGATTTAAAATTAAGGCTCCGGAGGGTGTCGTTTGAGCAGAGGTTATTTCTGAAGCCTTTGCTGCAATCTTTGCCTTTGGCTCCTCAGAGAAGCCCATTGGTCCTGGGTTTGGAAACAAGGCAGCTTAGACTTTGTTCCTTTAAGCCTCTGTTAAGAGGTCACGTGGCACGTGGATCATAATTGAAGCCGTCAGGAAGACCATCCTGCTCAGAGTCATATCCCCACCTCCCACTCGGAAAGACCCAGAGGCAAAGTGAATGGCCATGTCTCCCTGTCTTCCTCCTTTGCCCACTTCCTCTGGCATAAATCACGACAGCACTCCACACTGGTCAGGCCACTTGTGTGGCCCGTGCTCAGTAACCATCAGGATTTTGCTTCTAGTCCTGGTCTGTCTTCTTAAGGTTCAGGCCAATTTCAGATCTTGACACACATTGCATAATTCTCACTTCTACTTCTTACAAAATAAATCTTTAAGATAAATTGTATGTAGGTGTTGTTATAGGATGTTGACTGTAAAACTGTCCCAGGCCCAAGCAGTGACCAAGGTGACCCTCCTGGGGCTGTCCAGAGTGGAGGACCAGAAGAGCTGGTCCAAGGCTATTACAACGAGGGATAGCAGGCGCTAGCCAGGCCAAGTGTACAGAGCAAAGGGCCCAAGGCAGGGCCAGAGTCATGGGTGGGGGTCGAGAGCTGGGAATGGTATGGAAGTGAGCTCAAGCCCCAGCTGGGAGCGAACCAGTAACAAGAGTGCAGGGTGATTACTGAGAATACCTTGGGGCATCTATAGGTCCACTTTATAGGTGGTTGGGCATCCAGGGGATGGGGTGGGCTGAGGCTTAGCGTGTGAACCATCCAGAGAAGGCACAGGCAACCCTGTTGTATCCGGACCCTGCTTATGGTATTTCTGTATAGTTGCTGATGGGAGAAAAGAAAGTTAAATTGGGCTGAGTGGAGAACCTTTGTTACAGATAACAGTTGTGACATCATAATTTTTGACAAGTATGGCTGCTAATTCAGAATTTAAGTCCTTGACCTCAGAACTAGAAACGGATTCAAGGATACCATTAGTTTCAGTTGGTGAGCCGTGACCACTGTCACCGGGGTGTGCCCTTTGAGCTATTCCTTCTGTAAGTAGTGACAGGTGTGTTTTCTGGTCTCCATCTCCCCTTTGACAAGACCCGTGTGTGTGTGATGTGGCAGGTCACGGTAAAGGGTTTGTTCTGTGGCACAGGGCAAGCTCACTCTCCCGCAGGGCCATGGACCCAGCCTCTCGCATCGTCTTCCCACCAAGTTAGCTTATTAGCCATTGACATCTGGGCTGCATGACTGTTGCTCTGTCTCAATTATTAGTAGTAGGTGTATTGTGGTGTTGCACAGAGGCTGGTGAACTGCCCTTTGGCTCCCCACAGCCCCACCCTGAAGCATCAGGCCAGTTTCTCAGCTGGGCAAGTTACAGGGACTCAGTTTGTTCAAGTGTCTTCATGGCTTTGATGCACTGAGTCACATTAACTAAAGTCACAATCTGCGTTTGTAGACCTGGGTGCCAGGACTAAGTGAGACAAGACACACAAACATCCTATATAGTCTGTACAGCATTGTCTATGAGATTAATAAAAAAATATAATACCGATAATGCTTTTAGCAATTCACAAAGGAAATTGCTACAGGATCGGAGTGGTTGAGTGAGCCCAGGAGGATGTGTCCTTCTGGAATTGATGGGCTTAGGTGTGTAAGCAGTGATTCTAGAGTTATTTAGTAAGGATCAGGTTAGAGAGGTTTGTGTTTGAAGAATTAATTTTATAAATTTTGAAGCACCCTCTCCGTCAGGCTGTGCCACAGACCTGGTGGTTTGTGCTTGCTCTGGGCTCGCTGTTCCTGGGTTCTTTGCTGACCCCACTATGCCTCCTTCTGTTATATTTGTCATTCATACCTGCCTTTCTTGGTTTCCTTGGTGTATTCAATCTTAGAATGCTAAAACCAGAGAATGACAAAAACCTCCCTTAATTAATATATATTTAAAAATTAATGACATCAGTATTGTCAAGTTATATTGATTTTATTCATTTTCCTTTTTTTACTACCAGCAGAGAGATAGTAGATCATCAGGGTTTAGAGTGGGGACTCTGGAGGCAGACTGCCTAGGTTTGAAGACTGGTTCCATAGCTTGTTAGCTGTGTGACTTTGTGTAAACTACATAATCTCTCTATGCTCCAATGTCCTCATGTAAAAATGCAGGCAAGTACGCACCTCCCAAATTTTTGTTTTTGTTTTGGTATATGTATGGGTGTGTGTGTTAAATGGGTTCATCCACATAAAGCACTTAGAACGGTGTTTGGTGCACACATAAGAGCCATAAGAATGTTAGTTAGATGTTACTGTGAATCCCTGATAAGATCCAGAGCAGTATCTTCATCTGATTCTAATGTTTCCTATTCCCATCTGAGAACAGGTTATTTCTGGGGAGACTTCCTGTGGATAGTAAATCTCCTCCGTAATGTCTGGATCCTTTCCTAGCCTTACAGATGGGGTCCTGGAGTCCCCTGCCAGCTCTTGCCTGTTTCACATTATCTCTAATTTCTCAGGTCCATCATGAGGTCTGTACATAGAGACATGAGTCCAGCCCCTTCTGCCTAATGATTTCAGAGAGGCGGAATAAAGGTGCCACCTGAAATGCCTAGATTAGGCCAATTATTTGAGCATTTTATAGGCACCAACCGGTAGCAAAGTGGAATCATTGGTGTTTCCCTGCTTTTTGTTTCCCTTCATGGGTCCCTGGGTAATAGTTGCAAATGAATAGTGGAAAAGCCAAAAGGGGAGCGGTGGGCGGAAGCAGGAGGTGGGGGAAGGGGAGCCATCAAGGAACCTGGATAATCCACCGTGGATCAAGGGTCCTGGCATAATCAGAAGCTGCCTGGGATGTGATGGGTGTGCGAGGCTTCGGAGAAAGGAAAGAAAGGGGGTTCCGTGCCCCAGCTGCTGGGCCTTACCTGTAGTCCCTTTGAGAAAACATTTCTTAGCAAACAAAGACATTCAGGTGACCTCACAAAGAGCAGTGAAAGATAAATCCAGAAGGGTCACCTGTCTGATAAAGGAAAAATAGACTAGAAAAATGAAGAGCGAAAACAAGGGTTTTCAGAACCACTTAGCAATGGCTCTGATTATTCCAGACACAGCTGGAATGTGCTGGGACGAGCATGATATATTTTTGTTTGTGTGGTAGCTGTATTTCAGGCTGATGTGGAATCTGTTGCCATAACTGTCATGCAGTCCATTAGGGGCCCTGAGTAAGGACAGCCATTAATCAGGCAGGACATTAGCCCCAGCGCTGGCAGCGCAGAGTGGTTCTGACCTGACATCGTTTAAGGAGATGCTCATGGAAGCCATAAACATGATTCGATTCCCATTATCTTCATGTTGTATATTTGTTACCGTTATTCTTTGAAGACTCCAAACTGGATATTAAAAATTTATGATACAGGGTTTGCAGGGAGTGAAAAAATAGCTGCAGCCAATCAGTCCATCTCATCCGTCAGAGACGGATGAGCTGTCAGAGGGGCCTGACGGGCTGTGGGGAGAGCGCCTCTGCCTGCCCGTTGAGGAGGGTGGAGAATTCAGAAGAACTTTGCTGGAGAAACCGCTTTTCCCTTGGCCCACATACAAAATGGGCATTTAAGTACATTGTGTTAAAAGAACAAAGTAAAATAGCACCATTTCAGGTTCCCATAGTCAATCTTCGATGACAAGCTACTCAAAGAGAGGTCAAGGGATCCTGGGACAAAGATGAGTAGTAACGTGAATGGATCAGATTCGTGTTTCTGGTGCCTGGGGTGTCTCCAGAGCAGGTAGCCCCGTGGTGGGTGGGCGTCCTCTGTCCAGGAGAAAGGTCTCTGTGCAAGCGGCGTGCACACACAGTCCTGTTCACAGCTGTGCAACTGTGTGAGCTGTTCAGTGACTTGAATATTTGCATGGGAACAACTCATACTTAATGGGTATCCATTTATAGAGGAAGGCAGCTCGGAGTGGAGAAAAAACACTTCCGGGCCCAGGTTTAAGGAAGAGCAGAAGGTTAAAGAATCCATTCAACATATATTTACAGGATTATTGGTTTACAAGGTACTGTGCTGAGCATGGGGGCTTCATCCATAATGCATGGTCTCAACCCTCAAGCAGTGTCCAGTCTGGTAGGGAAGATACAACATGAGTCATGCCCAAGACGAGTTACACCAAGTTACACCCAGGCTGACTTGGGCACAGTAACTAGGTGAGATATCAGAAACAGGGAGCATGGCACCAGGCTGGTTAATCTAGGAGTGGGCTTTTCAAGGGTGAGACAAAAACCAGAGGTTAGACTGACTTTTGTTAGACAAAGGTCAATTTAGGTGGGAGGCAGAAGAGAGAAACATGTGGACAGAAGGATTATTGGCCAAAGTCTGAATTGAGTACAATATCTGCAGGGAGGCTAAGACCCTCGTGTCTCACCACGTGGGAGGGAACAGGTGTTCAGCAGAAGTGCATGGAATAATCAATGAAGGTCCAGGTGTGGTGCAGGTGTGGACAGAGCTCTGACAGAGGCCTGCTGAAACTCAGGTATGGAGAGAACTCCTGAGGTTCAGGTCAGAATACTTGGCTTTAGGGACTGAAATGCAGGGCAGAATGCTAGGGTTAAAAAAAAGGAACCATTCAGTCATTCGTTCATTCACTCACCATTTGTGGAGCCCATCCAGTGTGCCAGGAACTAGACGAGGCGCTAGAGGTTTGCAGCTGAATAGAACAATTGCTGTACTGGAGGACCTCACAGATTAGAGGGGAAGGCAAACGCATAGATGGTCATAACACAATGTGATGGATGGAATGGACATACATACAGGCACCGAGCCCAGATTAGGACCAGAAAGAGGAAGTCTTGAATGGCTTCCTAAAGGAGCTGCAGTCTGAACAAAGTCTTAAAGGATGCGTGAGAATTTTCCAGGAAAAGTGGGGAAGAGAGGTGATCTCTGGTTTTACCCTGAGAAAATGGGGTAAAGGATGGGACCTCCATTGAAGGGAAGTGAGACTTCAGTCATGAAGAGTTGGGGCACCAAGATGAGAATAACTAACTGGGCAGTAACTCAAGTGGAAGCAGGAGCTATTCCATAGGCCTCCTTATGTTCTAACAGCCCAGGGAATTTCACTGAGGGGCAAAGAAAATGGGCTGGCCTTTATTTCAAGTTCACAGCACACTGAAAGGCTGCATGTGACAGCTGCCATTTATTCCTCTTTGAGTTTCCTCAAGAGAATGTGTGTAGGCGTTTGACAAAGGAAGGGAAGACCAGAAATGGGGTATCAGAAAATGAAATTCCAAGAGTTTTCGGAAGTGGTGTCCACATACTTTTATCTTGCATTTTGAAAAAGAAATTCTATTACCCCTGGTTCAAAATTTTATTTATAAATTTTTTTCCTCTACAAGTCTTCATTTCTAAACTGATTCCCACAACTTTGAGAGGCACTATTTTTGATGTTCCCAAGTCTGGTAATGACACCACATGTGAGAGCTAACATGTGCTACATCTGCCGCCGCATTGGAAAGCTAAGTCTGGAAGCTCTGCAGAGCTCTTCCCAGCTCAGAGTCCAGGCAGAACCTTTTCTTGTTTCCAAAAGAAATTCAGCAATCACAGTGACAGAGGTGTAAACTTTCATTCATGGCAGGGAGGTGTTAACTCCCAAGCCTCATTACCTTTCTACTTAAGTGGCAACAGGGTTAACCTTTTCATTGTCACAAACATCTCACTTTCTTCGCATAGGTAGGTAGGTTCTTGGAGCTGTTTTTAGAAGGTTCCACATTTTCTGAAGGAGTCTTCCAGAGGAGAAAGAATGCTGATCTTGCTTGAATAGGCCCATGGCTCCAAGGCATTGGCCCAAAGGAAGAAGTGAATTCTGTGAAAGAGAACTAAAGTTTCCTGTATATAAGAATCAAAGTGCAATTAAGTAGTGACGATTCACAGGGAAAGAGAGAGATGAATACAAAGCTTGCTTAAGCCAGAGATTTTTGAAGTAAAGAGGCAATTGGTCTAAGTTTCTCACATCATCTAACATTTATTCAAATACTAGGTACAATGTGAGAATGAATCCATGCCTATCAGCAAGATGGGGAATCCCCTTGCAGTTTAATCAGAGGATTTTAAGTTTTATGTCTATTTTATGGCAGTAGTGTAGGCGTCTTAGAATAATAGGTAAAAAATGCACTTTTGGTCTGACAATCACATTTGTAGTCAAAGGCAAAAAAATAGTTTCCCATTTGCTTTTCCCCATGGTTGGCGTACATATCTAGCGTATTTGTCAGAATAAAGCTGTTGCGCATAAGAGCCGTGGAGAGAGTTAGTTCATCATGATGTGTCGTGACATTCCTCTGTCAGAACTGGTCACTCCAGAACAAAGTCAGACATCAACCCAGGTCTCCTGGTCCCAGTGGATAGATACCAAGAGCTGGCAGTGGGGTGGTCTGCCCCGGGACAGGCAGTGAGAGAAAGCATCATCCGTAGAGAATTTAAGGACACCAGTAAAATTAGCTGCAAGTTGGTTTGCTTTATGTAATTACCATGACCTCTTCAGGGTTCGAGTACCCCTCCTCATAGGGTTTGTGAGTTCCCTCTGTCCACTCCGTCCCCTTGATATGCTATTGTCTGCCACCCAAAACGGGGCAGGTGCAGAAAGGCACTGGCTTCAATATAGAAGAGGTTGTAAAACGTTCGGAATGATTTGACATGTACGGTAAGGAAGTTTGTCTGGATTTGAACATTGCCACCAAGTTGCTGTGGCATGATAACGGAACCCATGCCACCAGGTAGTGGCTGGGGCTGGAGAACCAGATGCCATCCTGCCCCCGGGAGGCTTGCAGTCCAGTGAAGGAGCCCAAAGTCTCCTGAGCCAATGTAAGGGTTCACCTGTGTTTACTCTAACAGAAAGCAGAGTGGAGATACTGGCCTTGGTTAGAGAGATTCAGGAAGGCTTTTTTGAGGAAGTTCTCTAGTAGTTCTTCCATGGTTATTTGTTATACCAAAAACTGAAACTAAGTAATTTTTTTTGTGTTTTTTTTTTTGCCCACAAGTAGCTAGTCATGTAATCTCTGAAATCTTTTTTCCCCTCTTTCTTCTGCCCCCCCCCACTCCACTTAAAACCGTTGTTTCTCAGTCTAGTTGTGTAGGACACAGTTCCCTGGCCCATGCTGGTGTTATGAGCCTTGTGCTCCCCGCAACTGAGGCAGGCAGTCACTGGTCATTGGTCGGCCGCTCACAGCAGCTCACGGCAGCTCTTGCTGGCTGCCGTCCGCTCATGCTGGCTGCCGGCTACTCATGGCAGCACACAGCAGCCTGCGGCAGCACTCAGCATCCTGCAGCAGCACTCAGCAGCCCATGGTAGCACTCAGTAGCTCACAGCAGCTCACACCAGCCTCCGACTGCTCAGGGCAGCCCAGCTCCGGGGAGAGCTGTTGTTCACAGTCTTAGCTGTAGAGGGCGCAGCTCACTGGCCCATATGGGAATCGAACCGGGGACCTGGAGTTAGGAGCCCGGCGTTCCAACCACCTGAGCCACCGGAGTGGCCCATCTCTGGAATCTTTAGAGTAAGACCCACCTCAGGCCACATCCTCCATCCTCCAAGGGTAGCATAGGGTTCACTCCAGTGGGCCTGGGATGTGGTTAGAGAACGTTCTATCAATTCTGCCAAGAGTCTCCCCTTGATACCGGTAGGCACTCCCCTTAGATCAGAGATTCTCAGCTCTGCTGTACATTATAATCACTTGAGAGCTGTTTTGAAAAAATAAACCACCCATGTTCAGGCCCTGCCCTGGGCCAATTGAATCAGAATCTTGGATAGATCTGGGGGGAGAGGAGCAGTCAGCACCAATATGTTAAAAAAGAAAAGAAAAGAAAAAGCATCCCAGATAACTCTAATACACAGCCAGAGTGGAGAACTACTACTGCCTTAGATGAATGCAATTATCTTAACTTAGTCTGGTAAGAATAATTTAAAATTTCACCTTAAAAGACTTCAGCATGCAAAGGGAATGACTTTGGTGGGAGGTGCACACAGATGTGAGGGTGATCGTGCTGGGTCTTCTTGAACATCCTGTCCTTTCCATCTCTGGGGCCTGTGGAAACGCAGTGAATGGTTGGCGGATGGAGTTCCTTAGATTCTGGAATCAAGCTGATTGTCAGAGACAGACCATTCCCAGGGCCTTGGGAATTTGATGCAGAGGCAAATATATGGCTTAATAAAGAAGGAAGTTTCTGGCTTTCTCTCTCCATTTCCAATCTCCCCAGTGCCCCTCTCCTTTCTCTTCCACTGCTGCTCATAAATTATGAGGCTTTATATGAAATCTATAGCTCCTTTGAGGAAGCACATTCAAATCTTAGATTTTTTTCTCCTTTAAAAACACAAAAAGCATTGTGAGGACCTTACATGTAAATGGAATGAATGTATTTTTTGCCACTAATGTTGAAAATATCCCCAGGCATCTGGTGTGTATGAATGTGTATACATAGTACATGCATAATAAACATATTCTACCTTATGAATATTTATACACAAGATACATATATATTGAATGTAGACATACATATGTAAATAGTAGTCCTTGTAAACTATATGCAAAGTGTGTTTCCAAGCATATGTATCATAGTGCATCAGGAATATAATAAACCTCCCAACAAGTTTAGCATATTTTGAGGTGGCATTTTCTACAGAGCTGTTTATGGTAGGGTCTAGTTACAATCCATGTATGTTTTTTGTTTTTTTGTTTTTTCCCATCAATTAAATATTTGTTAATTACAAACTAAGAGTAAGGTACTGGGCATGGCAGAATAAGAAAGATAAAATAAATATTGTCCCTGCCTTCAAGAGACTTATACCTCAAAAGTGGTTTAAAATTCAGTTATGAAGAATCCAACATTGTCACTGCCCATTGGCATCTTACTGCTTTCTTACAGCTGCCTTTTATTTATACATACACTCCACTTTAAAACGGGGCCCATTTAAGGCTGTATTAATTTAAACCTTGATGGAGCTGCAGGCTAGAACTAATGCAGTGAGAAGAAACCACTGGTTTCAGTGCCTTGGTAGCCATTGGACACAAACAATGCTTACGCTTTTTTCTCTGTCACATATGGTCCAATCCCATGACTGCGTTTTAATTTTACTCTGATTTGGGAGGGGGGAAAGGTACAATAAAAAGGCACCAAATCACAGAGCTGTTCATAAATTTCAAAAAATGAAACCAAAACAGAGCAATCTGTCCCTCCACAAACTTCCTGAAACCCAAATATTACTGCCTATGACATACCACTTCCAAATTCCATCCAGGTCCCACCCTACAATAAGTAGCAGTAGACTTTATTAAAAACAAGCTATACATTCTCAAATGTACAAACTATGGATCCCTTTGTAAAATGACAATCCGCAGTCTAGCTGAGGAGTTCTGAGTGATACTTGTCAGCGGGCAGATTTCACTCTATTAGAGGAGAAACAATACATAAGCGCTGTCATCGCGATGCCACAGATGTATGCTTATTGTTTTCTCTGCCTCCATCCATACATCACAACAGGTAGTTCTCAGCTGTTCCCTCGGTGCCAGACATACATCTTATCTAAAGAGACAGCAGACAGAACTACCTGCTGCTTCCTGTGCGGCTCTCCCTGTGTTTCTCTCCTTTTTCCTCCTTCACTTGGGCTTTTTAAAATCAACTGGCAGGGAGCCAAGAGCTCATCATTTTAATGCAGTGCAAAATGGAATATGCATAATTATATGCCAGCCATATGTGAGGGAGACAGCTCAGCTGTGAATTTCAGGAGGCCAGGAAAGCGAGAGCAGTCAGGGCTAAGAAGAGCTGAGAGCAGAGCGGAGTGCAAGAGTCACCCAAGTGAATGGTTTAATGAGTGTTGCCGACGTGCCTACTTTCACCTACCTCTCCCTTCTCTCCAACTCCAAACCGGAAACCGATGGAGATTAGAAAGAGGATTGTGTGCAAGCGGTATTGCGGATGGGTTCTGTTAATGTCTCCATTTTAAACTTCAGCTTTCTTAATTAACAGTGTAGATCAAAATAACCAGTAACTTTTAATGCAGCTTCTTAATTAAATCTATTTTTTCACTGCATTTGATTGAAGAGTCATTGTACTTACTAGATCATTGCTCCTTTCAGATTTTTATTTAAAAATCAAGGGGAATCAGTTTATCTCTAATAGTATTACAATGCAAACTATAACTATGCAAATTGCTTTTCTTATGGCCTTGCTATTAGAATTTTTTAAAAGTGCGTTATCTAGAGATTGCTTAAGCATGCCAAAAAGTTTAAACACGTATGTATGTCATATAATCCTAAATATGCAACCAAAATCATTGGAAGACTAAGTGGTGGTAATTTCCAACAAAATTACTTCATTTTGGTTTGCTTCATATCATTTTAAATATTACACCACAATGAATTTGCATGTTCAAACTAAACAATGTAAAGAAAAATAAATCCCAAATTTTGATATCTAAAAGGCGTACTGCGTATTTAAACAAACTTCTTAATAATGTTGTTATTTCTGGATTCCCGTTTGTTTAATGATCTGAGCTGTTATGCTTTTAGCTTTTTTTCTTCCATTATTTGTAAGTCCCTAAATAGGCCATTATATTTCCCTTCAGGCTAGAGATGAAGATGGACATGCTGAAAATTTTCCCCAGCAGCACTATGCTAAGGAAACTCCAAGGCTTGCCTTCAAGAATAACTGCGAACTACTTGTAAGAATAATATACTTACAACAAGTCTAGAATGTTACTTTAGCACAGTGAAAACAGTTTTTGAAAGGGTTTGTTCATTATTACAATAATTGATGAAGTATTATAGTTTTTCTGTATAGAGTTCTAAATGCTAATTCTGATATCGCTGAATATTAATTATAAGATCTCAAATTGTTTGCAAATCTTTTGTATCTGATTCTAGAGCGTGGATGGCCTTGTCTTTATTAGCTTGTTTTGTATAGTAGTTTAAAAGCAGCCATTTGGAGAATGGCTAGTAAAGTTAAAAATACAGAGAAAGACAGTTGATACATGTAGCTTGGAAAAAAACAATTCCACCCCCACCTCCTCCTACTTCCTAATTGTACACTATTTTAGGAGACAACATGGTAGAATTTTGTTCTGCTAGGAAAGATAGCAGAGTTGACACGCAGTACTCCCTTTAGAATTCAAGTATTCCTGCACTGTCTTGCCAAACTCAATCAAGCACTTTCGTCTCTCCTATGTAGAAGTCAAAGCAGCGACAGGATGCAGGGTGTTTACAAGTCGTGAGAGAAAGGGTATCAGCTGTGACAGGGCCTCTGTTCCAAGGCAGGGTTAATTTGCTGTTCATTTTAGCATTTACAGTGAGACAAGATGAAAAGCAAGCAGGAATGCCTATTATATTTCTATTAAATGAATCTGTTGGGACCTAATGTTCTTGATTAGCTTTTGAAAATGAGTGCTCCGCAATGCATTTTCTGTTTACCTAAAGTAAACAGAGAATGAATTGTCATTTATTTAGAGATTCAAACACTGCTTTGGAAAATGAAGCTTTATGAGGGATCTAGCTATGTTGTCCCTAAATGTTCTTTTCCTTTCAATTGCATTAAAGCAAAACATTTGCTCCAACTAAATGAAAACACTGAAAGAGAATGGGGATGCTCAGTTGTTACATTTTGAGGTAGTCTCATTTCTGTTTAGTTTTTTGGCGGCACACAGTGCAGCTCTGCCAGGTCTCGGCATTAGAAAATCCCACATGTAACCGTGTTTGGACTTAGCTCTGATACCAACTGTTCATTAAAAAACAAAGTGTCCAAAGAGCAGGAGAAGAGAGAAGAATACAGCTCTTGCTTATTCTAGCCACAGTAGTTATATGTTGACAGCAAGAAACTCCTTTCCCTGCTCTGCAGTCTGCACGGTTACAATAGCACCACTCATCCTTTGACCGACCAATCTGCAGGCAAATGCGCTGCTTGTAAAGGCATTTTCCCCCCCTGAAAAGTTAGCTCACTCACCTTATAGGATATCTTAGATATCTTAAACTTCCGGGCCTGCTAGTATTACTGATTTTGGGGAAACCCTTTTCATTCAATGCCGTGTTAATGTTTCACTCAATAACTACGGTTATCCAGCAAAAGAGCATAGGGGCCATTTAGGCTATATTTTGGTATCAAAATGCTTTTTTTGGGAGTCACTATATTTAGAGAAATTGTTTAAAGTGATATGCCATATTTGTTTTTTTCCCCTATTTATTAGAAAAATGATTGTGCTTGAGTCTTGGTTTGTGGTCAGTTTATACTGGAGGAAGTAAAACGTATATGTGAACATCTTTTCCAGCTATCTTTAGAGAAATTACATGTTTAGTTATTGCTGTGCTTAAACACAATATTGTGTTGGCAGTAGTTTTGAGAGATTGGTGCAATCTTTGTTCTTCTGTCACTGTTAGAATGCTTTATGTTGGTCAGCATACTTTCTTGCGATAAAAGAAAAAGGAGAATAGAGAGAAAAAAACATGTAAGCTTATTTCTCCAAGGAGAGATTTAATTTTTTTCAGCTGCAGGAGAAGCGATGGTGTTTGGCTGGTTATGAAGCACTGAAAACTTACGCTTCTATATGAAAGAGATTTGTTTATTATTAAGACAGAAATAGGAAGTCCTTGGAGTTTTCTTAGTGCAGCTTAGAGCAAATTTTGAAAGAGTCCTTGAGAGAAGATTGCAAGATCCGTCCAAAGTGCTTTCTTAGCTTAAGGGTGTTTCTGCCATCTTGCATGGTTCACTGCAGCAAGAATAGTGGGGGAGCAGGGCGGGGCGGGGGTGTGGGGTGTGGGGTGGGGGGGGGTTAGAAAGTGGAGGAGCCCTGTGGAGGGTGCCGATGGCTCTTGGGAGAAAGAATTGAGGGCACAGGTTACTTCTAGGGTCCCAAGTGATCAGGGGTTCATGGCTGGAAGGCTAAGACTGGGCCACAGGTGCTGACAGAAAGTGCCTTGGCCAGGTAGATAAGACATCGCTTCTGACTTTATTATTAACCGTTGGTTGCCTCTGTCCTCCACTCACACCACCAACCTCTGCTTCTTGGAAGAGGGAGGAGTATTAAGGAACCGAAACAAAAGCAAAGTAAAATCAATGCCTGGAATACACAAGTGTGTGTCATCAGAAGGCACGACAGAGAAAGCATTGGCTGATAGAAAAAGACGCTATGCAACTGTAGATTTCCTGTAGGGTATTGATCTTCCCATTTAAGCCCCAAACGGTGATATATGCCTTCACACTTAACATACAACACAGACGACTAAATATCTAGCTTGGTGGCCAAGATTCTTTGGTTGGTGATTGTGCAGCAGCAACCTTATACTTTTTTATTAATGTTGAAAATGCAAGGCTGTCAAGAAGAGTGACAGATAAAACTTGAGTACTACGTGATATATTGCAATTCAGTGTGGCCTCATCTACCTCTTCATTGATAGGGACACACACACACACACACACACACCAGGGTATTTTGCTGGCATATCTAAATTTATGACTAAGGCAGATAATTTTCAATAAAAGAAACTGCAGGAAATTCACATATTAACAGCAGCATGGCTTATGAGAACCCGGAAGAGGGAACATTTAGAGCCAGCCATGGTGACTAGCCTTTGGTCCATATTTCAACTCCATCGCTGCTGCCTTTACTATTATTGCCTCATTCTTTTGGGACTAGTACGCCTTCCCATTTCCTCTATTAAAATGCTCATATCGATGGTGGGAGTTGGATTAAGAGCTAGAGAGGAAGACTCTAATCATGTTATGAGCTGACACCTCCTCATCAGCCAGTATTTACTCAGTTCTTGAAAGCCAGCTGGGAGTAAGACCTTGTGGAAGTACAGCATAAGCAAGGTCCTTGGAGGGAAGGGACCTGTGGCAAGAAGAGGAAGGTTGAAAGGGTTTGGGGCCAGGAACTGAAGGCGACTGAGCCTATTCCCCAAATGTTCTTAGGACCTGTCCAGAGAACATTGGTGCATTCAGGAAGAAGGTCAAAATATAATCAAAGAACAGCAGCAACAATGGAGTGTAATTTGGTTGGAAAGAAAGCAGGTTTAGGAAGTCTGAAAGGGAAATAAGAGAAAGGACACTGCAGGGGGAAATCAGCCTGACTCCCTCAGTTCCAGATTCCCAAGTCGTCACCTAGACAAAGTCTGACTCCCTTTTTGGCTTTTCCTAAGGCTGTGAGAAATGGGAGTTTTGCAGAGGGAGGCAGAGGGAGCCCACAGCTGGGAGGCGAAATAAAAATAGCATGGGGAAGAATTCTTTCTGGTCACTTACGACGCCTGTGTAGGGAGAAGGTGAAAACTATTTTAGTATTGTGGCCTTGTCAACAGACGTGGTGGGGAGGAGAGATGCTTAGGCGGTTCTGTGGGCTCATTTGTCCATCTGATTTCCTTGTGCGGGCAGACAGATTACAAGGCCAGGATATAGACCTTCATCAGAACTGCTAATACAGCACTGCTCTGTATTAGTACAGGGTTCAGATGACAAGACATTATTGCACATCTTCTATGTAGAAAGCACTGTACCACCCAGGGCTGGTGGGCGACACAAAATTGAAAAAGACACAGTCCCTTCCCTGAAGGAGCTTACAATCCAGTAGAAGGACTTGGCATATACAGCATTGTAGCCATCAGGAAGGCGGGCTCTCAGGTCTTTCTGAAAGTTAGAATTTTGCCCCAGCTGGACTTTATACTGTGTCACGCTGGTGGTATAGCTAGGGATTATGGGTACAAAGGCTTCAAATTTATGGTGACAACATCTGCCATCACATCACATTAGATCCCTATTCCGCCTCTTGGACCTCTCGGAGCTTCAGATCTTCATCTGTAAAATGTAATAGTAAACGGTAATAACCTCAGAGGATATTGTAAGGATTGAAAGTGATGACATATTTAAAATGCCTGGTACACAGTAACATTCGGTACATATTAGCTGTTATTATTATGATTCTTCTTATTCGCATGATTTTTATCATTACACAGTGAGCTGTGCCCCAAGAGAACACCAGCAGATTTCTGGAGTACAAAGGAGGAAGAGATCACTTCCATATGCAGTAATTAGAGACTTAACAAAGGGTATACCTTTGATCTAGGCCTTGCATGGGTTGGATTTTGATAGTCGGAGCTGGGGTGTAAGGAAAAGGGGCATTCCAGGCACAGGGAAATTGCATGGACAAAAGCAAGGAGGTGGGAAGGGACAGGCCAGGTGACCCACGCCTCAGTTGTCATCGAAGTTGGCTGGAGTGGAGAGCACCGGAAGGGTAAGGGTAAGCTGGCAGGCCAGCCCCTTCGCGGAGGTCTCAGCACCTGACACCATCCTGGCAAGTCTGGATGTTAGTAGTTATGCTTCGTGGAAATGCCTAGTACTTCTGGGATTTAAAAAAATAGTATGGAAGATTTCTAACATACACAAAAGTAGAGAGAGTCATATAGTGAACTCCCATCTACCTATCACTCAGCTTCAACAATGATCAATTCTTAATCTTGCTTCATTTATCCCTTTACCCTCGACCCACACCCCTCCCCTCCTTTTATTTGCTGGAGTATTGTGAAGCTAATTGTTTGTTTGTTTGTATGTAAAACCCGTAGCACCCCACTTCTCTGGCTAGAAAGAATCCATGGACACTGATTAAATTGGGAATTGGAGTTTTGGGAGTATGTGTACATAAAACAAACGGCGCCTGTTGTGCACTGTGTGCTTCTCTCCCTGCTCAGCACAGCCTTATAAGGCGTGGACGGTCAGATCCAGTTAAAAAACCCTTAAGGTGAAAAACACACCACAGTGCCAGTGACGACTTCAGTCTACTTTGCTCTCAGGTCCCTGGTTCTAAATGTGTTTATTTAAAAACAAGATCAGATCTCTGCAAGCCAGCCCAACTCATCAGTACATCTTGGCCCCATCACAGCAATGGGGGGAAATCCTGGATCTCTGTCATTAGTAGCTATTGCTAGGATTGTCCTATTAGATCATGGAGACTTAATGAGAGCCACCCAAAGGTGATAGAAACTGCCACATTTCACTAGAAATGTGATAGGCTTTTCAAAATGGGTACAATTACCTAGACCTTCCCCTTACAGAAAGCCAGATTCATGTTCCAGCTCAACTTGAATTTATACAGTTTCTTTGATGTTACAGCTGAGTAGCACAGGCGCTGAGAATTAAAATTCCTGGTGACACACTTGGATTCCCATCACATCAAATAAAATATCATATGACATGTGTGTATGTAGTATGCAGGGTACCAGTTTCCTGACAGAGTAATTGTAAAAGCCCCCAAAGTGTAAAATGACACAGAAAACCCTAGGGGCTGGTTGCTGTCTAGAGAGAGTTGGCCTAGCCCACCATTCTTTCCACCCACCCTCCAGATCCCTTTTGTCGGGGACTATTCTTGTGCGCCTACAGGTTTTTGAAATATGTTTAAGAAAAATAGAACTTTTTAGAAAGACCAATGTGAGATAAGCAAGGGCACTTCTAATAAAGGTAGCACAATAACACTCTCCAGCAAGGGCATCTAGACTTCACACAGTCAGAAGGAGTGGATTCTGCCTGAGTTGTCCTATCTCACCTGAACGTTCCTCTGTTTTCATCTGTGCTGTTGTTTCATCTTGCTCCCCAACTGGGTCTGCTGCTTCTCTCTTTCTTCTCAGCCTCTTGGCTCCCATTGCTGCTCTGGTCTCGTGGCTCAGAGGCTTCTAGTCCTGTATAGAGACGCTGTGGACCCCAATAGGCCATCTCCCTTCAACTCCCACCCATGCAAACCCTATTTTAACTCTGTCTTTTTAGTTTCTTTATTTGGGGGAGAAGTCATATGGAGGAGCGCTTGAGTTCCCCAGCTGCTGCCCTGCCCTTTTCTTGGGGTTGGGGGCCCTTTGATCGGAGCCCTATGGTCCCCGGAAGCTCCCTTTTCCAAGGCATGGAGATCTTTGCCTTTCTGATTTCAGGGCCATGGCACAAAGAGGTCAGAGGCATAATGGTTTGGTGGTCATGATGGCTTCTCACACAGTAAGTGCAGTGGGTCTTAGAGCCAGAGAGAGAGATCGAGGACCATGTGTTCTCCAAGACACACTGTGGTATGGTGGATCAGAGTGGGTCCCTTAACTCCTGCTCTGCAGATGTGCTGCTGTGCAATCGGGGCAAGTTTCTTAACTGCCTTGAGCCTCACTGTCTTTATCAACAAAATGAGGATAAATACAGTACCTACCTCACCAGGTCGTTTTGAGGAGTCAACAAGATCATGTGTGTGAAACACTTAGTGTGCCTGGTATAAAAGTTTACTAAGCAGTAGCCTCATTACCAATAAAATGGAGCTAGAAGGTGACATTGGTTTAAACAAAATCTTAAGGCAGGTACTAGGAGTACTTGCCTGTATTCTCTAACTAGAGTCTCTTTCCTGTTGGTTTGGGCAGAAGCCCATATGTAATATTTTAATTTAGAACAAAGAACTCAGAGAAACCCTTGACCATCCATCCAGTGGCCTATTTATGCTGAGAGCACCAGAGATGCCCGTTAGCTGCAGAGCAGACGTTGCTGATTTGTGAGGAACTGCAATGTTGGAGTACTTTTCGGAAGAGAATCAAACTTCTAAAAAATCATAGGGGGTTGTATTGAAGAGCTTGGACTCTTGAGCCAGGCTTTTTGGTTCAGATTCAGGAATCTCTACCACTCCACCCACAGGCTGTGTGACCTTGGGAAATCAGTGAACCTCTCTGTGTCTGTGTCCTTGTCTGTAAAATGAGGACAACAGTAGCTGTCGAGTACGACTGGAGTGAGGCCTAACTGAATGAATACCCATAAGGTTCTTAGACCAGTATTTGGCGAACAGTTGGCCAAATCATACTCAATCAATGTTGTGATTATGATTATTTCTTCTACGGTTGCTTACTTTCAGGCACATCATAAACTATCACTTGGCCAAATTTTCTAGCGACAGATTATCTGATAGTCTTAAGTATACACATTCGCACTCAGACACCACAAAGTTTTCTTGTGAAGAGTGAGAGGGACAAAATACATTATGCAGATAATTCTTAGAGCCAAGCTGTTTTTGTAGAAATGTAACTCTCATGGAAGACGCTCTGCATGATCCAAGACCTCTTTACCCTGCCCTACCATTTCATAGTAACATTATTAATCTTAGAAATAGGCAACTAAGGAAATACATGCAAAGCAAAGGAAAAATGTAATCTACACGAGGAAATACCCGCAGTAGCAAGCTGAGGTGGACTCTTTGAAGGGAAGGAGACAGGACACCATCCTTAGCGGGGTGCCTTCAGCAATGCCTGGCGCTGTCCTCAGTCCTGATAGGCCCTTTTTAAGACCCTTTCATCTCCACAATTTTGCTAAGTAGGTATTGTCATTTCCACTTCACAGATGGGGAAGTTAAAATTCAAAGATGTTACATTCCTTGCCCCAGGGGAGAAGAGGGGACCCAGTGAGCAGTCACAGAGCTGAGGGTTGATCCATATTTCTTTGACCTGAGTTCAGACCAGGACACACGGCCACCTTCTCGGCGTGGGGAGCAGGTCTGATACATCCTTCCATCCCAGGGCTAGAGAAGGGGTTCAGTCTGTGTTTGTGGGATGAAAGAATGAAGAAATTAATTCAGAATCACTGTTTCCAGCTTTTTTATAATAATAATTCTTTGGTAGACTTCTGAAGCCAGAAAAAACATCAATAGGAATATTAGGAAGGGGAATTTATTCAGAAAGACATGTCAGTGTTTGATACTTCCCAATGCATAATAAATTGGGGGGAAAGTCACCAAAGCATATGCTGTTTAATTTGGTAGACTACAGAAAATATATTTTCAATGTGATACAAGTATTTGAATGTATTATTTTCTTTAATCTGACAACAATAGATTATGTATGATAAGTGCTAATTCTTTTTTTAAAGATTTTGATTCTTTTTAGGATCATAGGCCATTTTAAAAAAGGCTTGGCCTCTTTTGGTTTGGTACAGTTGTGTTCCTTGGAGTGAACTGCTCTATTACCTTTGAGAATTCTAGCCATCGAGTAGCATAAGGGAGTCAGGCAGGTGTCAGTCACATTCTCTCCCATTGTTTTAATTGCTAGAACTGAACAATTACCTAAAATACCAAAGAGAATTCACCTCTGATGGCTTCATGGAAACTCTAGGTCATATATCAAGCAAAACGAGAAAATCAGATAGGATATCAATTATCAATATAAAATCGCACAAGTAACCAGCCAGAACTAATATTAATCATATTCAGTCATGTGTTTGGTTTATGGCTAGAAGAACAAGCTAACAGGAGTCTCTTGGGAGAGAAAGGGAAAGGGTATAAAAAATATTTGGAGTTGAGAATGACATATGTGAATAATACAGGAGGCAAGAAACTGGAGCTGGGAATGTGAGGGTGATGGGGGACTGGTGAGAGGGAATTGTAAAAGGGAAGAAGGAAGATAGAAGCCCATGATTAAGCTGCGAATGAGCAGGTTCAGGCACACAAGAGTTTTAAAATAATGTATTTTCTCATTGCATTTGGCTCGAATTGTCTTTCCCAGTCCTGTGTTTCATACATTTCCTACTCCTCTGCTCTGAGGTGTCAGGCTTTCCTGCAGGGCTTTCTTCCCAGCTCCTCCTCCCTATGCACTGCCACGGACAACGGACAACGAGGTTTGGAGACATCCTGTTTTAATTCCAGAGGAGGCTGTCTTTGGCTGAGAGCTCTGTGAGGCAGGAGCTTTGTCCTTCCTTGCTGTACCTCTGAGAACCACACTGGCCCACACCGCATTTGATGGACTCTACGGTGCCCTTTTCCCCTCTCACATTTAACATCTCAGAAATGGTATCGCCTAGTACAGTTGATTGCATATTACAAACGTTTAAAAAAAAACACATTTTTTAATTGGCTGAATTTTTCCCTACCGATGTAAAATAATGGCATCTTAACAGTCAGTGGTGATATAGATTCAATGAACTGTGGAGGTAGGTGCTCAATCATTATTTGTCAAATGATTGCGTACAAAGCACTCCCCCCGGTTCTAGTTCAGGTCAGAAGGAAAGGTGTAAGGTTGTTTCTGGACAAGGCATCAGCCACTGACAGGGTGGAATGGAGCTGGCCCGGGGCTGACTTGGCTGAGCCTTTTATTGCTGTAGCCTCTTCCTTCAATGGAGCTGATAGAGGGCTTTGCTCATTCTTTCAAAGTGAATTGTTGAACCAGTTAAGACACACCCCAGATAAGCCAGCATTCAAATAATAAGTGGTACATTTGCCTGAATTATCCAGAAAATTGCTTAATGTTCTACTTTGGGTTGCATATCTATCAATATTTCTCTTGGAAATTCATGAAGCTACGTGGGTAGAGAATGATTTTTCCCCCTCTCTCTTCCGATAGAACAAGCTACAGATTTCATTAGGATAAAGGACATTTTTTAATCAATTAGGATGCCCTAATCCATCATCATCACCATTCCTGTCATCTCTTAAAGATGTTTGCAGCCTAGGGGAGACACGAGTGCACATAGGTGCATTTCCTACACTGTACATTTTATAATCTACATTCAGGATATCAACGTGCATAGGTTATGTCACACCCTAAGCATAATTATGTGAAATACTCTGCTGTTTCATAGTGTTCACATCTCAATATAGTTTGATTTCCTTTGAATGGAACCTGATTCAGATACTGCAGCAGGATCTGTTATACGCGTCTTTGTGTAAACGGGGAGGGGGAAAACCGTGTAGACATTTTTAAGTGTCAAAGCCTGAGAGGGGAAGGGAGGCAATATTTAAATATTGAGCATGTGCTAGGATAAGGCCTTCACATGAAAAATAATCCAGATTATGAAGATATGTGAAATACTTTGGGGGTCTCTATTATGTACCCGTTTCAGTCAGTGGTACTTTTGACTTCCAAATTGTCTGATAAATGTGTAAGGATACTCTCAGGGAGCGAAATACCACTTTTGGCTTAGAAAAATATTTATATATTTGTTCAATAGCTTGAATTTTGAAAATATGTACTATCATTGCATATACACATATATAAGATATGATCCATGAAGGCAAATTTATAAATCCTATTTAGAAATGTGGATACATATATAAAGGAAAATGAAAATAAGCTAGAGCATGCAAAAGTGCTTATCAGCCTATGGCAATTAACATCTGTCATTGATGCAGTATTTTTTCTATAATGATTTGATGTTTACATATGAATACATAAAAATAACATGGAAAAATAAAGTTGTCATGGAATTTTTATTTTCATTTTTCCTCAGCATTTTGATGTTTAAACAATGTTCTGACTGTCATCAAATCAGCCAACTTGAAAATTGAGCTGCATCAATGGAGACAGCCGGTTTTGATAATTCAAACCAAAAAGACCTTTTCTCAAGAGAAATATTGTCTCTGGTTTATTTGGTCTGAATAGTTTTGTGTTTTTTTTTAATCTCAAACTTATTCTTTTGTAAGTACTGCATTTAGACAATGTCTATAAAGATTTAAAGCCTTTTTACAAATCTAAGTGTTTAGTGTCATGGACACGTTTCAAAAAGTGGAATTAATATGAGTCGGTGGTTATGTGTGACCAAGATTTTGAAGATACTTGTCTTTCAGTTTCCCCAGTGCTACAAAGACATATGTTGCAGTGCAAACAAAGTATAAAATGTGGATCCTTCTCATAAGGAGTTTACAAACAAGCTGTGCTTATCAGAACAGTGAACTTCCAGTGTATGGTAGTGCCAGATGAGGTGGTGCGGTGATTAGAGAATAGAAATACATATTAAGTAGTATGCGTACAACAAGGAAGGAAAGGGTCATGTCATGGGGAAAAGATGGTGGGCTGGAGTCATCAGGAATCGATCCTCCAAGGAGGTGTGGCCTTGGAGTGTGGGTGGGGAATGAGAGGATATCCCAGAGAAAGAGAAGACTGTGGGTGGGATGATGGTGAGGGAGGTGAGCAGCCAGCACATGGGGGAGGGGAGTTAGTTGAGAGACCGCCTCGACTGGCATCCCTTTGGGAATGGTGAGAATAGCATCAACTCAGTAAGTTGTGGTCAGATACCGTGTTTCCCCGAAAATAAGACCTAGCTGGACCATCAGCTCTAATGCGTCTTTTGGAGCAAAAATTAATATAAGACCTGGTCTTATTTTACTATAATATAAGACCAGGTCTATATAATATAATATAATATAATATAATATAATATAATATAATATAATATAATATAATATAATATAATATAATACCGGGTATTATATTAATTTTTGCTCCAAAAAATACATTAGAGCTGATGGTCAGGCTAGGTCTTATTTTCGGGGAAACAGTAATAAAAACAGGGAGAGTCAAGCAGCTAATTTTACATTTGGTGTTTGGGGCTATAGGCATCTGTATTAGGTACCTGAACCAGGAAGCACTGTTATGAAAGCGGAGCTTTCACATGGTAGAGGACGGGAGCAGGAGCAGGGAACCTTCTAGAGGGACTTAAAACAGGCCAGGCACGCTGTAATGAGGACACAGGCTTCTCACAGCTGGAAAGGCGAGAAAGAGACTGCAAATGATTGTCCAAAAATATTGGTCATCAAATTCGTATGACCATGATAATATAAATAACTGGCAAAGATTTCATCTCAAGCCAATTTGCCAGTAAAATTAGATTTTGGGTAACAGTCTTAAGTGAGTAGCTAGCTGTGTGCAATAGGAAAAACAAGATCAAAGTAGAAACAAGCAACTAAAGTTTAACGTCTTAATGATCCAGAATGATTCAGGAATCTGTATGATGTAAAAACATAAACTAGGGGGAAAAAGGTTCTTAAATTTGGATAATTTAAAGAGAGACAGAATCTCCCTTAACAAGAATGCAAGAACCCCTCCCCTCAGAAAACAGCACAGAGGAGGCAGTGTAGTATATGTGTCCTGGAATCACACAGGGTTGGTCCACTTCCTGGCTACGTGGTTACTAGCTTTGTGGCTGTGGGAAGGTCAGTTTCTGCATCTGTAAAACAGAAATAATAGCTGTACGCACCATTTAGGTTTTCTGTAAAAGCTGGAGATAATTCATATAAAGTGCTTGGCATACAACAAGTACTCAATAAAAGGTAACTAACAAAGGAAATAAAATCCCTCTTTTGTATTCAGCTTTTAAGAGAAAAAAGGAAATGCCAATAAATAAAAACTCACATGAGGATTCAGAATCCTTGTTTTTTAAGAATGAAGAGAAAAAATCTTATGATACATAGCTTTCAAATGTGTGGACTTGGCTTATTCTTTAAACCTTGCATGTGTACAGGGCATTAGAAGGAGAGCTTGTGTTTATCCAGTAATGACCATAAAGATTGTCAAGATCTTCATTGAAGAAGACACGTTTTATTGAATATACTGTGTTTACTAAGCTAGAACATTAAATTAATATAAAATGATTTTGTCGGGGGGGAGTCTCACAAAAAAAGGGTTTGCTAGTTAATCAGCCAAATTAAATTTTTTGTAACCCCACATTCCCTGATTATTCTGATTACCTGACCATTTTAAAATTCCACTTTTCTCTGAGTAGTAAACATTGTCACCCACTTCTTTGGCCATCTTCTTTGTTCATGGGCTCTTACGTTTCAGAATATATCAATTAGGCACTTAATTATTGATTTGATAAATCAGTTTTCCTTTGGTCTGACTTAGCTGTCTGGAATACATTTGGGACTTGTTACAGTTGTAAAAATTAAAAACAAAGAAACAAAAATCCAAAATAATGTGAGCAAAATGTCCTTTAGTTAACATATAAGCTAGAGAGCATCTTTCTTGGCTAGAACTCCTCTTTGAAGGAGTTGGGCTACTCCTACACAGATTATCAAGGTCACGTTCAGGATTAAAATGAGCTGTGGAACAATAAATTGCCCCTTACAGCAGAAAAACATGCAAACAGAAAATGAGGCCTAATGTCTGTCCGCGTACCCTGAGTTTTTTCTTTCTGAGCTAATATACCTATTTAGTGTAATTTAGATTTAGCTTTCGTTATGCTTTCTAAAATTACAATGTGTGTGTGAGGATTGGAATAGTTTTCTTCCAACAGGAATTAGGGTATACATAAAATGGTTTTCTCTCCTCCCTGGGGAATGGTAAGAGTCACTTATCTCCCTGCTCTCTCTGTCTCTGGTCACTTTGCAGTAGGGACGACTCTTGTGCAGCCCACGATGGCATTGGTGGCTCCCAGAACTAGCAGTGCCACAGTCTTGCATCTGGTAGTCTGGTTCCCATGTCATTAAAGTGTTAGACTCAGCAAACAATGAAAAAGTACAATCATTTCTTTTTAGATTGTGAAACTAACCGTACAAAGCTATTTCTATATTTGGGAGTACATGTTTTAAAAAAACAATATGGTGGAATCTGTGACCACAATACATGGGTTTACATTTTAAGTTTTTGACTGCAAGAGAGAAATGACAGGGCTGTTAATGACGCTGATGGTTAAGAGCAGAAACTGAGGAATAGGTAAACGTTGTGGAATCAGTTCTCCACTCTCAGCTGCCATCATCACCATCGCTTTGGCTTATTCTGGCCAAGCGTTAACATTTCTTAACTGTTTCCATACATTAAATAGAGAACTCGGTGCAAGTGGCCACACACTACCATGCTTTCCACAAAGCGCATTGATTCCTTCCATCCAGTAAGCACGCTTTTATTGCATGCTTACTAAGTACAGAACAGAAGGGTCATCTTGGACAGGTACAAAATGGACTCCATCTCTTTACACAATCCCACCCTTAGTTTTTATAAGACCTTTGTACATTTAATTAATATATATATATTTCACATACAGACATAGATACATATAAAATCATCTTAATAAAGGCTTTGAATAGGAGCTCAAGAAAATACTTAGTGTATGAATGAATGAACAAACCCTCCTGGTGTGACTCCGGTTGGCACTTTTCCACCGCAGGCTCAGACTCCAAGGTCTCTCCAGTGTCTAGGGAGTGTCAGGAATGTCTGGAATGCGGCAGCATGGGCCGAGTTGAGTTCCTCTCTGACACATTTCTGAGTTGTTCAGTTTCTTGGGCAGGATGAAGAGTGGCAGAAGATACAGAAGCCACCTATGGGCTCTGAGACCTGTCTGTGGCTCCCTCCTTAAACTATGGCATATCTCATCCTTTTCCCCACCCCCAACAGCCCAAGTTTGTTTCCCAAATGAGATGGTAGGACCTGGAAAGAAATTTCTCCAAATTGCATTCAACTCTCCATATTCATGTTTATGTTTGAATTTAGCTACTAGAGAAGGTGTCAAATGTAGTCTCAAGGCATTAGATTTTAAAATAAGCATATTTTCATTCTTTTTGAACTATGTAGATTAAAATTTTAAATGAACGAATTACTTTGGAAACACTACTACATTCCTAGGTTTAAGTGAGACATTGGCCGGTTTAGGATGGCAAGCAGAGCTTCCAGAACACCCTTTTACTCCTTCCATCTCCTTCTGTCTCTCTCTGTCAGGTTATTTTCACACAAAATGTCAGTGGTACCAAGGTGTAGTTTTCTCTGGAACCCTCATTCTGCTGAATTGGCCCCATAGGATTATCATACTTCTTTTTGAAATAGAACTCTGCAAAGTCTTAAATTTTATTACAGAATTTAATACCAATAATTATTTAAAATTTAATGAATTTCACTACTGACTTAATTGCTTTTGAGTAGTTCCACTTAACTTACTAAAGAGAAGCAAGGACATATTCATTTCATGAGCAGCAGAAGTCTTGCCCTCACATCTGCCTACATTCTCTTTTCAATTAATCAATTACAGTATGATGGTGTGTAATTACACATTAAGAAAGTTATTGGATAGCTCAGCATGTCTGTCCCAGGGGGCTTGTGAATACACTAATATAACACACCTGTAATGACCTGCGCTCACATCTGCAAATTACATTCATTTCTCTCACTTTTTCTCTCTCTTTGCTAAATTAAGATGAGAGCAATTCCCATTAACTTTTGAGTCACATCTAGTCAATGTGTTATGGAGGGAGAAAGTGAAAAAGAAAGACTGAAAGAAAAGTAAAAACGGAAGAAAAAGACTTTATCTGCAAGTATAAGTAATCTGCCTTTTGAAATTAGCTTCCTGAGACCTGGAACTATTGCAGGATTTCAGGAGAGCAGTGAACTATGTCTACTGAATCATACCAAACACTTGAGAAAAAACAGGCCAGCATTATTCGAACCCAAATAGCGACTTGCTTTTCAGCTTCCTTCAATCTCCTGGTGAGAGATATAGGAAAACAGGAAAAACCTTTGGAAATCACATTCAGGCAAATTTGCTTGGCTTGTTTCAAATCAAACCAAAGTCTGGAACTGATCCCCGTGCAGGAGCGCTAAGCCTCTGCATAGCAACTAAGCCGCGTTAAAAAAAAAAAAAAAAAAGAAAGAAAGAGAAAGAACCCACAAAACGCACAAAGAGCAAATTTTATTACATTAATGGTCTAAAGGCTCTGGTTATGTGAAGTGGTCTATTCCAGTGTATTCTGATTTATGCTATATGAGAAAACCTCAACAAGAACCTCTTAATCCAAATTACATAGTAAGAGACATTCTAAATGCCTAAACCAACCAAACGATTTTAAGCAAAACGCCCTGTTAAAATAAGCTTTTGATGTCTGCGCAACTCCAACTCAAGAAGCAATCTGTTGACATTTTCTGCAAATGCTATCTTCGTCTGAGACAGAAGCATCAGTGGCTTCTTCAGAGTAATCTTCAGAGTAAAGTGATTCTTCTCCCCTTCCCACCCTCTTTCCCCACCACTTCTCCCCACCCCCCTTCTGTTATCTGCTCATTGAGGTCTGACAAGGTCACATCTACTGTGATTAGTGGCTGTCCATCAGAATAGAAAGAAGGATACATTGATACTCAGCCAGCAGATGCTCATGAACATGCAAATGAATGTGGTGAGCCTTCTTGGTAGGGAAGGATTTGCTTTGTTGATGTTTTTAACTCTGCAGCCAATTTTGGGCATTTTGTGTGCTGCTTTCCCTGCTTACAGCCACTGGCCACGCACACCCCACCATCACTTGGGTAAAGCCTGCTTCTCCGTGTGCCTCCTGGGGATGCCTAAGACTCCGCTAGCCCTGAACGGAGGATGTGACAGTGGCAGAGGCACCCCGTGTACTTTCAGGGAGTGTTCTTTCCTGGCCTCCTGGCCTGTCGGGACAAATGACGGTGTCCAAGGGGCTGTCTTCCTGTGTGGGCTCCATTTGTGGCATCTCATGGGCCTCCATGGGGTGGAATTGTAAATAGTGGCCGCCACATAAAACATGCCATCTGTACCCCTGTGGGTAGTAGGATGGAACACAAAAAAGATCTATTCCAGGAATATGAATTGATGTTTACAGACATGCCAGGGTTGGCTTTTAAAACATAGTGGAAAACTGTCTCAAAAGCAGTTTAAGTATCACGTAATAGAAGCCTGAAAAAGTGCTATAGGAGCATGAAGGAAACCTCTACGCCCAGAGAGATGTAGCAAGCTGGTATGTCCACACCAGTCCTGTTTGCCCACAAGTGTGAGATACTGTGCGGTCTCCTCAGGAGTTCCTGAGAAGGGAAGGAAGGGCCCGAAGGCAGAGGATGCATGCTTTGGGGATCTAGAGTCCCCTTAACCCCCAGCCCCTGTAATAATTTCTTATAAACTGGAAGGTAAGGAGACAAGTTTGGATTGAGCAAATTGGATTGTCATGGGAAAGTTTCCTATTTGCTGGGCCGGGATTTAGGGCTGTATGTGGGGGCATCCTTTATTGGGACATTATAGCCACAGGCAGATAGAGACCCCTTGGCTATCAGAGTGATGACTGCATGTCCCAGTATTTGTGCGGTCTTCCTACTTTCACATTTATTGCCTGTTTTCATAGATCAGTGGTCCACAAATGGGTTCAGGTGTCCAGCATTTGGAAATAGTGTCATTCTTGAAAACACCATGAATTGTTGACCTACTTAATCCCCATTGTATGAACTGGGAGTGATTTTTGCTGTCTATAATACACTTATGAAATATAAAGTCATGAAGAGGTTCACAAATGTATAACAAGCTGTCTAAGCAGAATTGACTGTTTCTGGTTTTCCATTAGTATTTCTATGCCGCTTGTTGATTTTGTCATCTTTGAATACTTGTTAGCAGGTACAGCTGCCTTGGTCTGTGACATAAGTCCTTTTCTACTGAATCTGGGTAATTCTTGTTTATGTGTGCTGTGGTTATTGTCTTGTGATATGACTTTATTTCCCTGCTCATCCTGTTCTGGAGACCTGGCCCCTCCTCTTATAAAGAGACTGGGGTCTCACCTGAAGGGAGTGGTGTCTCGTAGTGTTTCTAAACTCAATTCCTATCCTCCACCCCCACCTCTGTTGCCACCTGTCTCCCTTCCCCACCTCCTTCCCTTCCGAAACCAGGAAGGGTGAGGGCAGGGTACAGGCAGGCTCTCCCCGCTTTCATTACAGTACGTATGCCTATGAGGGCGCCCCCTAGTGATGTGTGGTCTAATAACGCCCTCAAGTTGGCCTTGAAAAGTTGGGTCCTGTGCCTGGATCCAAGCCTGCAAATTGTGCCAGCACGTTTGGGGCCTGTGCGTTTGATATTTCAGATTCTTGAACTAGACTCTGTTGCATGTGTGTGGGTGTCATCACGTGTGTGTGCCTGTGCATTCAGCAACTTTTACCGAAGGTTCAAGTTAGTGAAGGCTTTTATATCACAGTACTGTGAAAAGCTTAAATATGACATTCCAGTTCATAAAAGTTCTTTGGCCATCTATTTCTCCCTGGCCACATTTCCCTGCATGGTCCAGTCATCTGCCAGCCTGCTGAGAGCCATCTTCCTCTCCTCCCACTCTGTTCTCTCGCCTCTCTGCCTACTCAGCCCCATGCACAAATTTCCCTCAACGTTTTATGCTGAACAGACCAGCTACCAGCCAGGCAGCCTTTGTGCTCCCTGTATTCTGTGGTACATTTTATTTTGTTCTCACATATTATATGCTATAATATCTTTTTTGAAGTCCTAGTGGGAATAAAGCAAGTCAAAGGAAGGCTGATGCTTGTGCCAGAGCATTAAAGACTAGGCAGCTGCCATCCATAGACCCATGTGGGGCCAGCAGAGCAGAAGTGGGGGGACCCCAGAAATGGAGACCCTTAGGGATCACTGCCTCTTACTCAGTTAGCTGCCCTTCTCTTACCAGAGATTATCCTGCCATAACTAAATCTTGAAGGCTTCTAATTAAAGCTGAGGAAAATACACTGGAGAAAAATAAATAAATTTGCAAAATCAGTGCATTAACATTTCTCCCCAGTGGTCTGGGAGAAAACAAAAGTGGTTTGATTGCAGTAGCAGCGCCAGCTGGTCCAGCTTACAGACAAACAGTGTGTCCTCAGGAGCTGAGTCTGAGAACCACTAACCCCATTCTCTGAGAATGTCCCAGGAAGTTCCAACCTTCAGCATCCTGCTATGGCTCCCACACTGCCTCTGGCTCCAGGACGAAACTCAAATGTTTCCTCAGACCGTATCCCCTGCTTTGGGGTTCAGGAAATATCGTCCCCTTGACTATGGGCTGACTCTCCAACCCCAAGTTGCCTCTCCAGCCTCTCCAGCCCCTCACTTCTCAAAATATGATCCACCCACCAGCTGTGTGGACCCCACTAGGCTCCTGGTAGAAATGCAGTGTGGCCCCACTCAGCAGCCCTGAATCAAAACCTGCTTTTTAACAAGATCCCTGGGGGATTCGTGTGCCCACTGAAGTTTGAGAAGCTCTGGGCTACAGTGGGATGACAGGTTTCATCCCATAAATGTGGGCCTACTTCAGTGGGCTCGTTATCATTACAGGACACATGCCCACAACACATTCACAGCCCACATTCCTCCCCTCCGCCCCCAGAATCCCTCTCAGGGCCTTCCAGAAACTTAAGAACAACAGATAGAATTCTTACCCACAGCTGAGAGAGTGTCTTGCTGGGAATCTGTATAAGGACTTGGGCGGGTGACGGTGAGTGCACAGCGGCGATGGGAGAAACAGCCACGAGAGAACACAACTCCTCGGGAAGGTCAGCCCACAACTGCCTCTGTATGTTTAATATCTGAGTCTTAGGGCTCCAAATTAGGAAGAAACGCTAAAGCAGCTAATGGGAAGCTAAATCCCAAACTACCTCCAGTGCCTGGAATTTGGGTTTCATTGTTTAATCCCTGGACCACAAGAGAGGGTTCCTGCCTCACAGCTCACCTTAGGGAAGGTGGCCCTTGATTTCTACCTGCAGGACTGGGAGAGGCTGAACTCCCCCTGCTCAGGCAGATGACTATGCCCTGTGGAAAGGGCAGCCAGGGCAATCCAACCCCTGCCTAGGGCTTCAAAATAGCTGCAGCTGTGCCTAACTTGGGATTTAGCAGCATCCTCGCCCTCCCACCTCAACTCCCATGTATTTAAACAGGTGAAACAGCTTAGCACATGGACGACTGGGAAGCCCTGAGTGTCTTATAGTCTGGGACCAGGGTTCGTTGTCCATACCAAGAAAGGAGACTGAGGAGACAGTATATGTGACAAGGGATAGGGGCCAGTGAGCATTTGACCGTAAGTCCAGTCTCGGGGACATGTTCTAGGTGATGTTATTGAGACTGCTACTGTAAATTTTCCAGTACACCTGGTTGCAGATGTTCTGCCTGTTGTCACTATAAATTACTAAGATGACTTGGAGCTCTAGCTCTTCTTCTGAGTCTATCTTACACCTCCCTCCCCCCATGGCAGAACAAATATTGGTCAGATCATGTGTTCTGATTTTTTTCAGGCCATTGTTGACAGTGTATTGCACAACAGGATGTAAGACAGTTAACTTAAAGGATGGTGTCTACAGCCACCTGGAATTTCTGGGACAGGCCCAATGTAAAACTCTGGCTTGTTATTATTAAGCAACCAAGGACACTGATGCATCCCTACCTGGACCTTGTGTTTTGCTGCTGATGTCAAATACTGGCATTGTTTAAAACAAAAAAATCAAGTTAATGAATATAATTGTTTTCCATTTAAGAGTTTTTCTCCTAATTTTTCTTAAGCATTTGGTCTGTGGTACCTACTGTAGCAAGGATATGCCAGCACTTGATAAACTGAATAAGCAATAGAAAAAAAAATTAATAAGAAGAACTCAGAAAAAGCTGGTCACATGTAGTTCAAAGGCCTTTAGGGTGCTTGTGGGCAGTATGTGGCTTGAGGTTGGGTTTTCTTGATTATGTACATGCAGTATAGTCAAAATAATCATTTTGTTCTGGGCGTAATATTGTCTTTAATTCAAATGATAGTATTCACCATTAATTAGCACTTTACGGGGTTCTCTAGAGAGCTTTGCCCTCTGATCAGGTGTAAGAGACCCTGTGTCAGTCCAGGCTCTGAATGACTACTGGAGCTTTGGACATCTTTACAGGTCAGCTCTAAAGAGAGGTGGAGTAGTTTGTAGCCACTGCGATTTTAGGGGCTCCTCAAGTGGAAAGGCTGCCTACTCACCTGGACGTCCACAACTAGAGGTTGTTTTCGGTGTCATAAGTCTACTTGCAGTGCAGAGCTTGTATTTAGCCCCTAGGTGGGTGATAGCCTTCCCAGGACCTCTCTGCTTGATCCTGAGCAGTTTTCAGCATGGAGTTGAATGTGGTGTTGGCCGTCCTGCTGAGCTGGATGGTCTTGCCACCTGGTTCCATTAGGCATTAGCAATCCCAGGTGGAAGGGAGAGGACAGCGGTTCTGGGAAGGCCTGGTGGGGAAGCCCTCTACCCCCCAGGTCATCACTATCCCGGGGGAGGACTAAACTGAGAGAGAAGCAATACGTTAGGGCTGGGCAGTGGGGGCGTGAGCTTAAAATGCTGCCCAGGTGTTCCAGGTCTCGAGCGTCTGTGCTCTTTGACCCATTCCTGAGGGATGGCCTCCAGCTCTGTGAGGATCCTCCCACCAATACAAACCTCTCATCCCGTGAGCCAGGCTGGGGCCCACAAAAGGGCTCACTTCATAGAAGTTTATTTACAGACACCTCTTCTTAGTCACATCTCCTCTCCCAATTGGAGGCCACCTATTCTGCCACATAGATTGTAAGCTCTGGGGGAAGCGCTCAGAAAACACTCAGCACTCCAGTAAACCTCTATCAAGCACCTGCCAAGTATCAGGCCCTGGGGAAGAGCTGGGGACAGATGGGGGATGAGACGGATTCTTCCCTTCCTACAGCGTTCATTTGACCTGGAGTTGCCTGGGGTCTCCCTGAGCAAGACAGCTGGGCCAGGACACCAGAGCTGGCCTAGCTTTCCTTCTAGGGGAGAAAGAGCTGTAACACCTCTCTGGACTGACTCTTGTAAAATGTGTCCCAGCCAGAATCCTTGTTAGCTCCTGAAGAGGAGGGCACATCCAGGGTGAACGGCCCACCGAGGCAACAGGGGAAGAAGGACACAGCATATCTGAGAAGCTAAGAGTCCGTGAGCCAACTCATGGCCTTTGCTCAGGAAGCCCTGGCAGTTGCCATGTGGCTGCCACACAAGCCCTCAGGGAAACGCCACTGACTGCAGACCGTCTGAATCAGAATCCCTGGGTAGGGGAGTGCAGAGAAAAAGCTCCTGGAATGATTCTAATGTGGTTCAAAACACTTGAAACACCTAAAGGCACTCAGGTCCTGTTTCGAATAAGATCTTCTGGCTGGTTCTGAAAACACCTAGACCAGCTATGGCCTTTGCTCTACGCCTCACATCTCTTTTTCTCTTCCTCCTCCTCTCCCTCTTCCCCACACCATGTGCAATAGACAGGGAGAGAGAGAATAATAAAGGCCCTTGAACACTTGTCTTGAGAAGAGTTGAGCATTTGCTCCAAATGCGTCATAACCGTAGTAACTATTCACTAGGTGTGAATTTAATACCTGAAAAACAAAATTATTCCAGCACAAGGGAGGGAGCAGGCTGTGTGCTTGGCCGGTGCAGGTGTGGTTCCCGAGTGGGTCCCACACACAGAAGCATCACCCTCAGGTTTTGCTTCCCAACCTGCCTCACCAATCCCATCAGGCTCCATTGTTTTACTGCTGAAGGTCAAATGACTGCCCCTTGTCGCTGCCCCAGTTCCCTTGTCACTAAAGGCTTCAGAGGCTGAGGCCTATAATAATAACTGAGAACCGACGTGAGGCCTTCATGGGACTGTCTGAGCCTGGGATGTTTATTATCTTTTGGAATGGCGTTCTCCTGGGGAAGGGGAGAGAGGAGGGGGCCCTGGCTGAGCCAAAGAACAGGAGCCAAAGAACAGTAATCTTTGGGAAAGAAAGAAGAGGGCCGGCAACAGCAACAAAAACTTCCTGCAGATGTGGAATTTGAAGGAATCCAGAGAAAGCAAGCCTATTTTTAGCAGGAGTAAGAGTGCAAACTGTGATAGGCGCCACAGGCTGCTGTCACTAACATTTGGCGACAAGCAGCATTTTCATATTTAAACATGACAACCCTGCAAATTGAAGAGAACCAACACTTTATCTACGTGCTGAGTAAAAGCTATCACCTTCCCTGAGCCCAGTGGGAGGATCCGCTCCATGTGACATCTAGCCCGGCCAGGCATTGGGTTCACCTGTGTTGCGATGGCTATTTCTATGTCAGCCATTGATGGCGGGCTACTCAGTGGTGGTGACCAGGATGCTGTTCTTACCAGGTGAAGATGCTGTGCAGTGTTACCTCTGGAGGGAAAATGTCCAGCACACTCTGCTCAATTAAGCATGCGTGTGTGGAAATACAACACGCAAATGAGCAGAAATAAAAATATATTAAATTTGAAGAAGTGAAGTAATACCATGGGGAACACCAGTGAACTTGAGATGAACCCAACAATGTCAAAAAAAGAGAATCCCAGAAATGTGAGCACTTCAGCAGCTTACCAGACCCCAAATGAGACGTATGCATTACATCCTCTATGCCCTGTATGAATATCTTGCCCAGATCAATATCCGGAAGCCTGGCATACAAGTTCTTTTGAAGCTTTAAGCACCAAGCTCATTCCTATTAAAAAATAATTCACTGTTAAGGTGGTGAATTTGGGTTTCGTGAGGGGGTGAAAGATTTCTGAGGACAAGGCCTGGAAAACGACCTCTCCACTCTCCCACTGCCCGTTCTGACTGGCACCTGTGTCTACCCTGCTGAAGCTGGTGTTAATTATTGGCATTCCTACTGGTCAATGGTGGCTCAAAACTGATTGAGAAGAATAAAGGAAAGAAAACACCAGGGCAGAAACGATAGCCTCCGGTAGGCTTACATGTAGGTGTTTTTATTATTTCCAGATTGTGTTGACATTGCTCTGAGGCATAGAAGTTTGAACTTTTCTAGACAATCAACAAAGCAAAGCAAGATGAGAATAGAGGTGGAAAGGTTTGCTTAGCCCCCCTGTGGGCTTAGAACAGTGGTTTTAAAATGTGATCTCCACACCAGCGGCTTCAGCATCCCCTGGGAACTTGTTAGAAATGCAGATTCTCAGGCCCCATCCATGACCTATTGAATCAGAAACTCTGGGGGTGTGTCCCAGGAATTTTGGGCGATAATTTTTTAAAATATTGTGGTAAAATATATATAACATAACGTTTGTCATTTTAACCATTTTAAGTGTATAATTCACTGGCATCCTCAGTGTTTTACAACTATCACCACCATCTGTTTCCACACCTTTTTTGTCACCCCAAAGTGAAACTCTAATCATTAAGCAATAACTCCTCACCCCCCACTTCCCCCCAGAGGTTATCGCCGCTTTCTGTCTCTGTAGATTTGGTTATTTAGGACACTTCATATCAATGGAATCATATAACGTGGTCGTTTTGTGACTGGCTTCTTTCACTTAGCATGTTTTCAAGGTTTATCCAGGTTTTCAAGGTACCAGTACTTCATTCCTTCGTATGGCTGAATAATATTCCATTGTATATAAATACCACCTTTTGTTTTTCCATTCATCTGTTGGTGGACATTTGGGTTGTTTCCACACTTCGGCTATTGTGACTAATGCAGCAGTAACATGGGTGTACAAGTGTCTGGAATCGGTGTTTTAACCAGTCATTCTGGTGTATCCTCAAGTTGGAGAAGTCCTGGCTTAGAGTCCCAGAGCAGTCTTTATGCAGGAACTCAGAACACTCAGTGCAGGCTGTGTGCCCACTACAGCTTCCTCCATCCCAGCCAGGGGTCAGGGCTGTAGACACTTACATTTCATTTCTTCTGCAGAGACCAATATTTAGAGTTCCTCAAGGGCTCTTCTAAGACTAAATCCAGAAGAAAAATACCTGTCTCTTTGACTTTGTTTCAAGGGTGATGCCTCAAAATATTTCAAAGGGATGGCAGAAAAACATTTATTAAAAATGCATAACCGTTTGGTGGTTGTTAACTGGAGTTTCACTCAGGTGTTTTGTCTCTCCATGACTATCTCAACATTAGCTATCACAGAGCCCCACTCTACTATCATCTATAGAAATCAGGTTTCTTTCTTTCTTTTTATTTTTCTTTCTGAGCGTTGTAACGATAGTGGGAAGAAAAGAAAGAGCGAAGGGAAAATGTTTTTTCTGTAAGTTCATAGATAATTGGATAATGTTTGATGATTATTGTCTTAAGGATTTACAAGGCCCAATACCTTATTCTTAATTAACTCTTTCTTGTTCGGAGAGATTAAATAACTCTCTTGTGGTTGCACAGCTAGAAAATGACAAAAGTCAGGATTAGAATTCAGCTCTCACTCCAAAGTTGCTGAGTAAATCAATTCACACTGGCTGATGGTGGTTTAAAATATTACCCTTTTGGGGATATTTGGATTTTTAACAGAGGACTCCTAAAGAAGTAAACCTTTAAAGGTAAAATGTCTGAACTGAGAAAAAGGAAGGGGAGACCTTTCCAACAGTTACAAAATCACACCATGTGATCTCCTGTAAGTTCAGCTCTAGGAATCCCTGGAGGGCAGGTTCAGAAGTGTTTTGTCTTTCATCTGGGGTATCACATATTGAGACTGAAATAGAGGTGAGAGGAGGCAGCCTGAATTGTGATGGTCTGGATATCATGATGCCTTAAGGACACTGGAAGCAACTGAGGATGTTCTTCTTGGGATAACAAAGCCAAGGGAACACATACCCCATTGCCAGGTATATGAAGGGTTGTTGTGTGGAAGAGAATGCAGTCATGCTGGGTGGCTCTGAGGGAGAGGGCCAGGCCTATGGGTAGGGAGGCAGGAAGGCAGATTTCCTCTCAGTACCAGAAAGAGTTTACTAACAAGCGTGGGATGGGCACCCTTGCCAAGTAGTGAGTTCCCTGTTGGCAAAAGCATGACAGTTGAGTCAGATGACCAGCCACACATATTGTAGTAGCTCTCACTGCTTTGATTGGAAGTAGGGTTAAATGACTCCCTGGTACCAGTGCAACTCCAAGATGTTATGACCTTGAACTTTCAAAAGTTGCTGAATTGTTATATGTTGAATGTAAAACCAGTATCAAAAGGGAATTTGATATTGATCTATCATTTTCACTGTTTAAAGTATGTCCCACCTTTAAAAATAATCACTCAGCAATTTCCATTGATAGAAATTTCTGAAATATTTAGAGGTAATTCGTCTTTGGGAATTTTGTGTCTTTCTGTTTACAAATTCAGTGGAAGTATCAGTTTGAATATATTCTGATAACCGTGTACTGCTCTGACCTATTGACATTTCCCTTATCAGGTTAATAAATAAAAAAAAACTCAAAATGGAGCCACTCCAGGGGTAAGGATCTCGGTAGCTAACAAAGCAGGAAAGATCCAGCTGGAGTCTGGGGCACGTGCAGGGACCATTTGCTATCATTCTTTCTATTGCATTCAGCTCCCGTTAGTGAGGTCTAAGGATTTGGGCGGTGGCATGACCGTGATCTTCAGACGTTTGAAGGATGCGAACACCGAGGAAGGAAGGAATTTATTTAGCTCAAGACAAGGGGTATAATTAGGGTAGGAGTAATGGAATGAAATTAAGCCAAGAAAGAATTAGACTGAGTATTAGTGGGGTGCTTCCAAGCAATAGATTTATGAAGCTTTTTGATGTTTTCTAGGGAATGCTATTCTGTATTTTCTAAGTCACTTGAAAATCGGAGGGACAAAGGCTGAGATAATCTTGAGGAAACTACAGCCTCTGGGGATCCGGCAGACGGAGCGTGCTTAGCTTTCTCTGCTTTCCTCTCGTCTTTATTATAAACATGAAAAGCTCAGTGGGCGATCCCCTTCTGAATGACTTCTGTCCCGCGATAGCAAGCACTTGCTTTTCTTAAAACCAGAAATTATTCAAAGGGTGGTGTGTTCCCAAAGAAAAAAATCTGACTGTGTGAATCAGAGGCAGGTTCTGGAGAGAATCTGGGGTTAGGCATGTACCTGACTTCTCCACCTGCTTGTTGGTCCTGCCTCCAGAGGGCAGGAAGAGGAGGTGAAATCCATCCATTCCTGTGATTGGTGGAAAAGGATCTTGAACCGCTGGCTTAAAAGGAGCTGCCTGTTACAGGGAGAATTGAACACTGCTGGTTGAGTAAGATGGAGGCCTCAGCCATTACAGAACCCTCAATAAGCCTCCAGCTTTTCTTTTCCTCTGGAGCATTTCCCCTGCATGCGAAGAATCTACTGTCCTTTCCAAAGTCTAGTACAGACAACTCTTCCTCTGTGGTCCCAGCTTCTGGGGACCACCAGTCAGTGTTGTAGGGCTTGCAGCCGTCCTGGACCAGCCATGCTGAACACCATGCATTGCCTGGAGGGTGTAGAGGATCCAGGTCTCCTTCTGAGACTAATTAGAGTCATTTGCGTTTAGGGATTTCTGCATAAGCCGTTTAATAGTCCTGACAGGTAAAACGATAAAAAGATGTACTGACATTTGGTAGGGATTTTTATATTTAATCTCTCGGGAGTGTCAGGACTTCCGGCTTCCTCTGTGGTCACAGGGGTGGGCAGCTATGGGGCTCTTTTTCTATGACAAGGATAGCTCCCATGTAATTTTTCCACTTTGAATCCTACATCTTTTTTATTAAGTAAAATGGTGTTTTACTCTTCAAAACACACCATGGCTGGTCTGTGCTGCTAGCTTTGTCTTAAAAGGGAATAAAATTCTTAGGTTGAAACCAAATCGGAGCCTGTTGTAAGGCGTGCCCTGTGAGGGGCCGAGCACAGACATGGGTCTGATGATTGCTTTGACTACAGAAACAGTGGGGTCCGTAATCTCTGGAGCAGTGACACACTGGCTGCCTCGGTTTGGATTTAGAATCCACTGAAGTCTGACCCGAGGCCATCCCCCATTGCAGTCAGGCGTTTGGGAAGACCTCCTCTCTGTCCTCAGGATGTTCTGTGTTTGAGCTGGGAGGGGACTGACAGGCAGCAAAACCTGAGTCGGAGATCCCCAGCAGCAGAGAGAGAGGCGCCCCAGGAGCTGCTGCCAGGGATGAGGAAATGGGAGGAGGGAAGGACACGCGTGAAAGCAGCCGTGTTCACCCAGGAGATGTCAGCTGGGCACCCGAGGAGAAGTCCTATCGGCATGAGAGCACTGTGGAAAGCGGGGTTAGCCCTTAATGAGGTTTTTATGTGTGCTCCTGGTTTTACATTTTCATGCTGGAGTCTCATCACAGTGGGGCGTAAACTCTAAGGAAATGCTCGCATGCCTTCCTCATCCATGTCCTAACTCTGGTCTGTTGAGGGCTGGGTGCACCACACCCCAGGGATCTCAAGGAGACCATTATGAAACTTTCAAATGAAGATTAATTTGGATTCTCGCTAATTTAAAAAGTCAGTGTAATGATGAGGAATGTGTAAAGTGTGTTGCAAAATGGAACAAGCCACCTTCTAAAATGTGTGGTAATGTGGGTAGAGGATTGGACGAGAGTCACATTTACTGTGACGGAACAGCAACGATGTTTTAAGCTACCAACACAGTTGTCTGTCTCAGTGTGACGTCCATTTCCTGCATGTCAAGCTGCAGGAAGTCCAGCTGATGTACATAGATTAATATTTAAAAAGTAATACAAAAGAATGAGGTTCCAAACATGTAATGTTTAATTATTAAAAACCATAATGGAATTCCAATCCAATCCAAACTCATGTCTCACGTCTCACTGGTATGCAGCAAAAAGCTCAATTAGCCAGTACACCTCCTCACTCTGTGGCTCATTTTTGACCATCCCAGGGCCAAGCCCATGTTCTCTTAGTCTCTTGCAACATAGATATGGGCAGATTAGGTCGTGTTATGCTTTCTCCTTAGATCATTATTGCAATGCTTTTTAGTCAAATTGATGGGTAAAATGACATTGTTAACAGGACTTAGAAAAGAATTTGAGTTACTTCCAACTGGTAGACTTGGGAGAGTCAGGTTACCTGTGAGAATCTCAGTGTTAGGGCATCCACGCTACTGCTGAGTTTATCAAGGCCCTGAAGTATGTGTTACAGGATGCAGGTGTCTGATTAGAAGAATTTACTTCGTCCAGGGATAGTTAATCACCCATTTCCCTTTTGAGACCACAGTTCTTCTGGCCCTTTAGGACGCATGTGTCACTCACTCTTGATAAGGGTGAATTTGCCCAGAGGCCTGTGGCAGAGAATGGCCAAAGGAAGAGAGAAAATGATCAGTGTGACTTGGAGTAGAATAAGCCCTCCTAGACCAATTGAATCTATTTCAAAACCGGTGTGCCAGCAAGGCTAGTTGAGGTAATATTTCTTGATTTTATATTTTTATTCAGCATGACAGATAAGGTGTGTCTTGGTGTATGAATATGAAAATACTGACATGCCACTTGTTGTGCTTTAAGAGTTTGCCTCTCAAGTGCGGTGGCTCGTTTCTCGTGAGATGCTCATGAATTCATCTGTAATGCAGAAGAAAATGCAGTTGTATGACCTAAATTGCTCTCGGTGGGGCCTCAGGGTTTGGAAGGTCACACGCTAGGTAACAGTATTCATGACATCCTGTCGGGCTTGCAGGCTGTGTGGGGTAACTAGAACTGAGGACAGAAATTGAGTTTGTAATGACGGCAGAAGCTGAAACCACAGGCTGAAATGCAATAGGGTCTAGGGCTCGGTGAGCACAGGAAGCTGATGGGAGGGAAGGGGGGAGCCCTAGGGCTGAGAAAAGTGCAACAAGGGGATGGATAACCTTGATTCTGGCAGAACGGAGCCTGCTCACATGCAGAAGGGTAAATGGGAATCATTTTCACTTTCCCTTCCATTCAGCTAACAACCAACATTTGCACATGGAACCCTTACCCTGTGCGAGACAGTGTGCGGGAGGTGGGGGCAGGGAGGTAAAAGTTCCGTGAGACCTAGGCCCAGTACCACAACGGAAAGCTTTAATAAAATTGTAAGGCGTAGGTTTCCTGGCTCTGTGTTACACGCACCGAAATCATTAAAGTAGCATTTTCCAAAGTGTTTTTTCTATAGAATCCTATTAGGAAATGGAATTCTATTTTTGGAAAGTTGAGGAAACTCTGGATTAATGAAATCAATCATGCTTCTTTTCTGTAGAACTTCTCAGAGGCTTAAATATGGTAGTGTGCATTGAGAATATCCAAGAGAAGCATGGGATATGCAACATTCCCCAGACTCATTTGACCATAAGTCCTTTTTTCAGGAGGAGAACATTGATGCAACTGGAATACCCCTTAGGTAATAGAGAGTTGGGGTAGGAGTGGTCAGTGAGAAGGGGGCAGTTACAGTGGATTTAGGAATAGGCAAGGACCTGATGACGCAGTCATATTTCCTTCCTGGGGGACCCTCAGAAATAGTGCTGGTATATTGCCTATATGTAAGTGGCATGTCCTGGCATCAGCTTTCTGCTTCTGAACCTGCAGAAGACACTACCTCCCAACCCTCGGGTGTGAGTTGGCCTCAGCACTGGGCTGAGGTTGCCTGGGGACCCCACATGGGAAGCAGGGTATACAATAGTAATGTGTCCCAAGGTGCTTCTTAACCACAGGGAGGAAGTATTGGGGGATCATGCAAGGACTCTGAAGTACTCTCCTTTCCTAGAGTTTCCTCATCTCTTTATAGAGAGTAATACCTGCAAGGGTCATGGTAAGGATTACATCAGAGAAAGTATATAAAGCTGGGTTAGATTTTTTGGTTTTCTTAAAGTTATGGAGACTTGCTATAAAGCCCAAGGAAATAAGCAGGAGGGAACAGCCATTGCTGCCTGTCCCCATGGAGCATGGGCAATTGTTCTGGCAGCAAATATGGTCCCACACTGCTAATAACCAGGCACCCAGACCGTCTTATTGCCGCCCAGGAGCAGGTATCATTGCCTCCTGCTTTAGCCTTTTACCAATTTGCAACTCCCTGCCACTTGACGTCTACTCCTGCCACTTCCAGCCCCCTTCTCCTTGCTCTACCTTGTCATCTATACTGCCACACGGCTTTGGCTATGACCTGTCTTCTGTGATCCTCTGGCTTTATTCCATGACCACTCTCCCCACCACTGCTCAGTCTCTTGGAGTTATCTTGATTCCCAACTTCCCAAAGAAGAAATTCTGATTGGTTTGTTGACTTACTCTGTCCTCATTAAGCAGAGCCACACCATTGTCTGAAGGTGTCTTTGGGTCCAGGCAGCTGTGGCCAGGGAAGCAGTGGGTCTGTGGCCATGGCAGGCATTTAGCAGCCAATGGGTTCAGTGCTGATACAAAGGTAGTTAGTACATGGTTCTTTTCCTTCTCCTCTTTCCTTTTTCTGCTCCTCCCCACTTCTGCACATGCCAGACTATACCAAGGGTATGCCTTGATATAGCAGAATCTATTCAATGTCTCTTATTTCACCCTTTGATACTAAGCACGAAAAGAGGGTTCCACCCAGCCTCACATATTTAGATTATCCCTCCAATATGCCTTTCTTTTGTACCTCACCAGATCCGAGGCCCACTGCACAGATCTGTTTGGATTAGGCACCTCTGTCATACTCATTTCTCTTTTCACCCAGGAGCCAAGCGTCTAGTTGTATAGATGGTCAGGTGAAAGTATTCTTCTCCATTTTGTTTCCTTCTGCAGAGTAGAACAAAGAATGATGTACTTAGTTATACAGGGGTTATGAGATGGGGGCTTTACCCAAATACTGGCATTTGATATATAATTGTTGCTAGTCATAATTTACTTATCTCTAAAATAAGCTATGTTATCTGGCTGCTTGTCTTTTTACAGACTTCCAGTAAGTGGTATTGTGGAAGTGTCTAGTGAGCCACTTGAATTTACTGGAAGAAAGGAGTTATTTAAATAACAGGTGTGTTTAAATATGTACAAATACCTATCTTCATCCCAGGTTGTCTTGCTTCACACCATTTAGTGCATCAGACATTCAGCCTAGATGGGGAGATTGGGTTGGCCTAACCCAGGATTTGCTTATGAGGATAGAGTTGTAAGAGGGATGCTTGGTGGAGAACCTAGCAGTAGTGGACTGTTGGCTCTTACCCAGGGAGTTGTCACAGCAGGATGGCTACACCCATAGAACAAAGAAGGAAGAGAACTGGGCAAACCAACTGTCCACAAACATCCAGGAAGCTTTTCAGAGACCAAAGAACCAACATGTAGATCCGAAATCAGAAGCAGTCCAGCACCTCCCTCCCTAGATACTTAAGAAACTATCACCAAGTGGGCACCCTCACACAGGTTTTAATGAACTAGAAAGACAATAGGCAACCTAAATTATTTCGTTTCCCCAAGTTTGCGAGCCCAGCACTCTCGGCCTTTTAAATTTGCAGCATTATGCACCAGATGCCATAAATGTCACATTTGTACGTGACTGAGCATAAGGGATACCATTGGTGACTCTGGTCTGGGTGACTGGTACTGGCCTGAAGCTGAGCCTAGGGCTAAAACACCTGTAGAGAGCTTAAGACCACAACCTGGCGGGCAAGCCTCCTCATTATTGCAATTATGTTGCTGTCAAACATTCCACAGGCCATTAGAAATACGGTGGAGAATTTGGGGATCCAGTGTTTTGTTGATTTGGGTTTCTGGGTTTTATTCTTTGTGCGATGCTTTTTACCTAAAAGTTCACATCATAGGAAAGTTAATAATAGTGGATTTACTCTTTGTGTTTTTATAACTGAGATTTAATAGAAAAATCATGGATAAGTAGAGTAGAATGTAGGTAGATCAGTTGGCTCTGTATTTTTTTAAAATCTAAATATTATTCTTGTACATCTATAATAAAATTAAGATATCTCTATTTATATGGCACTTTATATTTTTGAGAGTGCTTTCATTTGTACAATTTATTTTGATCCTCACAGCAGACCTTGAAGTTAGACCGAGGGCCAAATGGCACAGAAGCAGGACCCACAGTTGCAGGGTAGGCAGGTCTTGCATTTTCTGATTCCTAGCCCACCACTTTCCTCACCAAACTATGCTGCTTACCAAGTGAAAAGTAAAAGCCTGGGGCATTGATTGACAATTGGGAAGAATGTATTATATTTAGAGATTTAAGGATCTCATCAGAAAAACTTTAAGTTGTGAGGTACAAAAGAGAGGCAAAAACTATTCAATAAACCTCTAAAACTGGACACAACGAAGGCAGCAGGTATGACACAGGGAGAGGTGGGTAGTGAAGAAGAGGCCGTTCCTTCTCAAGCGTAAATGTAAACAAAGTCATGAGGGCATAAACAAATGGCTTCTGACATCTCTCTGCCAATGTAGAGAGTGGGAAGGACAAAGGTACCTTGGATTGTGGGCAAAAAAAAGATAAAAACAATTGCAGAGACACCACTGAGACTTGAGGGGAGGGTATGCTTATACTAGAGCTAATGCATAGAAATATGATATAAGACAATATGTCTCACCAACATATCTAGTAGGTGGGTACGGTTCAGGAAGATATATCCTTGTATGGCAATCCATTCACTTGAGGGCAAATGCAAGATGCAAATTTTAGGAAAATAAAAGGAAACATCAAAAGAGTTATTTTGGGGTATCAAGTACAAAATCTGAAGCAGACATTAAAAACTGGTTAATTAGCAAAGAAGCAAGATATGGGACCATTTATGTAGATATCTGCTAAAGATATCATTCTCTTAAAAGCAAAGCAATAGATCCTTCTTCCCATGCCTTGTGGATAGTTCTGAGGAGGTAGAGAAGCAGTAGAGGAATCCTACTTTGACCACCACTTTCGTTAATATAGAAAAGAGACGCTTGGTATATGGATGGAGAGGGGAAGTGACCTGCCATCTTGGAATGTGCAATGGCAGAGAATGCTGGATATGATCACCCACGTTCCCTAGAATTTAGAAAAGCAGGGTTTTTTTTGGTTTGTTTGTTTTTAATATTCCAAAGAAAGGTGGATTTGGTCCCACACTCAGAGACTCAGGATAGTTTGTGGGAATGGGGGAGCAACCGAGGGGTGGAAAATTCTGAAAATGAATATTGTGTCAGGAAGGTTAGGGTGCATGAGGGGCTGAACCCTTGGGGGAGCTGCGCAAGGTAATAAAAGGAGCGATTAGGACTGTGCTCATAGAAGGAACAAGAATTAGAATTGGATAGATCAACATTTAGAGTACATGGTATAATATTTACCAAAAGAGGGTGAGAAAGCAGGGCTGGACAACTTTTATTTGCTTTCCTTCCATTGTCTCCATAATGAGAATGTTCTCTAGACTGTAAAAGGTAGGACAGATGCCATAAAGAGGGCTATGAATCCCATGTTGGGGACAAAAAGAGACCGTCTGCTACACTAAGCAAATTTAGATCTCCCAACCTAATGAGGGAATTTGTAGATAATTTCATATCTACTTTTAGATCATCTTTGCTCTATCATGATGAATGGGAAGAGTTTCTAAAAGACAGAAGTGGACAAATGTTGACCAAATTTTCAAAATTGGGAAAGACTTTATGATTTCTGAAACTCTGGACCAGAAGGCTTGATGGCTTACCCTCAAAAGTCCTCGAATATATCATTAAACAAATGGTTGATGAGCACTTAGGAGAAAAAGGGTTTTGGTTTACCAGAAACTCGGAGTGAAGCAAGCAGCATGGTAGAGTGAAAAGAGGATGGCTTGGAAGTTCTAGATCTGGGTCCTGGCTCCACTATTTGTAGGCTGTGAGAGCTCAGGGGAAGGAAGCATATTATCATTTTAAAGTAAAATGAGAAAAACGGAAGCTCCTTTACAAATTTGTTGTCAGAATTAAAGTAGAAAAGTGAAAGCTTCAAGCTTTGAACATAACAGGAATTTAATAAATGTTTGTTTGTAAAAAGCAAAGACTGAAAAGCGGGATCTGACTGCTAAAACAGCACATGCTTTCTTGGATGGCATTAGTGGAGGCATAGTATCCTAGGTGAGGGAGGGGCGCGTACCCTGGACCCTGTGCCAGTCAGACTGCTGCGTTCCATTCTGGGCTCCACTCTTTAAGAGGGGCATTACCAAGGTGAAGTGTATGCCTGGGTAAAAGGCACAGGACAGCAATCTGGGGAAAATATGGTGGCTCCTTTTAAGTTATTTGAAAGGCTGAGATCTGGAAGAGGAATTGTCCTGTGCTGGGAGACCCTGGTGAACAGAACCACTATCAGTGGGTGAAGCTGACAGGGACGTGGAGTGGTTGAACTTTCTAATAATTAAAGCTGTCTCACAACGAAACAGGCTGCACAGGGCTTTGCAATTATACTGCAACCCTCCTACCACAGGAGAAGTCAGTGCAAAGGAGAAAGGTATCTATTGTGTGAATCACTCTTTGGTTGTGTAGGTAGTTCTGGATGGTTCTCCCTGCACAGAAAGTATGAGTACCACCTGGAGGACCATCTATGTGGAGAGGGAAACCTAAGCTTGCTGGAGGAGACAGGTTGGGCTTGACCTATGGAGTTCCTTAGAGGTCGCAATGAAATTCTGGAATTTCAAAACAAAATTATTATCAAATATTAGTCGACCATCTTAATTCTGTAGCTTTAAAGGAAAAAAATGCAAAGAATCCTTGACATAGTGGGGGCTGTATGGTCTTTGAAGCAAGATGGGTTATGTTAGAGTCTGGATCTGCCATCTATTATCTGTGTAGGTAAATGGGCAAGTTATTTAACCTGCCTAAACCCCAGTTATCTATATGATAAGATTCTTGTGGAGGTTAAATGAGTTAATCCGTATAACACATTTAGCATGGTTACTAGTGCTTCTATAATGCTAGCTATTGTTACTAGGATAATCTATTATTATTACATCAAATTGGGGCTTCCAGTGGGCACTATAATAAAAGCCATAATTTTCAATGGAATGTCCTGGAGAAATTTGAGGACTGGGCAGAGATGGCCACCCTGGGCTGAAGTGGGGCAATCTTGACCATCCACAAGTAGGAGCTGGTGCAGCCTGTAACCCAGGGAACAGAGAAATGTGCAAGAGACTGTTAAAGGAGGGCTGAATGAGGCATTGCAAGTAAAGTCCTTAGTCAGGTGCCTGGCAGATTCCAAGCAATCGGTATTGACGAGTAGATCGTTGATAAATGAATAAGAGGTCACCATGAGCAGCTGTAAACCTTCAAGAAGCAGCCAGAGAGTGAGCTGAGGTGCAGAACTGCCAGAGAGGCTAATTCTGCCCAACAGTGTCCTTGACCTGGACCACCCACCCACACACAGCTGTGGTATTACGGCATTTCAGTGGTGCTGCCCATCGCCAATGCCAAGACACAGCCCAGGCAGGTGAGGAGGCTGGGAGGCAGATTCAAATAAAATCCCTAGAAAACAAAAGACGGTTTTAAATATCACAGATAACAGCAAACCTTCCAAAATTTTCCACCACTGATATATGATTAGCTGTGTTGTTGAACTAAAGCCACGTGTTTTGAAACATGATTTTTCATAAAGTCTTCATGAAGGAAGAAATGAATGAGGTGAATGACTACCGATAGAAGTCAGATAGCTAGCACACTTCACATTTTAACACATCAGTTTGATAGGTCGCCCTTTATACTCAAGTGTAACCCAAGGTCCCTGCCTGCAACTTTTTCAGGTAGAGAAGGGTCTCTTATAGTCACAAATAGTGAGACTTCAAATATTCAAGTATACATTTAGAAAACAGAGAGAACAATGATAAAAGTGATCAAAGATACATTTGAAAAGAGATTGAAATATATATTTTGAAAACAAGGGGAGTTACCAAAAACAAGGCGAATACAAATCTGAAAAAAATTCAGATGTACATTTGAAAAAAAAGAGTCAGAACAAAGGGGAGTTTGATATTGGGAGAGTAAAATGTTGACTACTTTTTAGTTGAAAACTGTTGAATTTTAACCTTTAGAACATGTCTATTAATGGAAGGGGTATGGAGTACTTCTGGAGGGGAGGACGTGTGTGCAAATTTCTCCCATGACTGTTAATAGACAGATGTTGAGGTCCTTGAGGGCAGGTACTGAATTTTTCCCACACTGGTTCACAGTCCAGTGCCTTTTTGAGCACAGCTCAGCACTTATTTTTGAATAAATAAAAGCATTATAAATAGAAGCTCAGTTTTTTCTTAAGCTTCAGTTTGAAGCAAAGATGGTTAAATCAAAAACAAAAATGTGCAGATGGTTAAATCAAAACAAAACAAAAAATAAGCTGTATGAGGTCACGGATACATCTTATTTAACTCATAGCCCCAGTTCCTAGTACAGTGCCTGACACATGGGCCCTCAATAAATGTTCACTTATGAATGAATAAATTGGATTATGTGGTAGCAAATTCTCAGGACAAGTCATCGTTATAATATCTGGAGGTAATAAAAAGGAGAGAAAATGGAGTCATGGGGCATGGCAGCACCATGACAATGGGAAATGGGGTAGGACATCACTTTCTGCTTTTATGTGGCATATTTTCCATGTCTGCAGTCACTTGCTGGTTCTTTCTTCCTCACGTTTCCCGGGGAGTGCTGTCACTATTGATGATCTCACTTTATAGCTGAGCAGTTGAGGCTCAGAGTGATTAAGTGCCTGTCCCCACCAAGAACTGAAGCTGAAGGAGTCGACTAAAGGATCTCGGAGATTCCTTTCAAGGCTAACTTTTGTTGCTCTGAGATGTTTTGGGCTATTTCTGTGTCCTCTCAGGGCCAAATAACTTGAAAACAGAGAGGCAGACATTTGGCACCAGGTAGACCAGATTTTCCGATGTTTGAATTTTCCAGTTTCCATCTGGATGACTTGTGTTAAGAAGATGTAAGTTACATTTTATCCAGCTAAAATGAAGCAGAGTTTTGTGATGATATGCTAATATTGTTAGGCAACCTAACACAGCAGACCACAGGGAGAAATCACATTCTGAATCCTGTGTTTGGCTGTGAGGATGGACCCACGGTCACTGAATACAGGCCAGGATCCCGTTTCTTGCTTTGGCTGTAGACATAGACTTGGGCCAGTATTGAGCCCATTTGTCAACACTCATGGAAATCCTGAACCAAGCCCATCTCTGCTCTGCCTTACAAAGCTCATGGCACATGTGAAAGGGAAGGATCTACTTTGGTGACCTGGGCCCAAATTTCTGAAATCCAGCTTATAACTTGCAAGATAAGTAGAACTTGAGTCATGGTATAAAGTTCCTACAGGGCAGTTTTCTAATGAAAATTTCAATTCTGACGAAGATGCTCGTTAGCCTCTCCTTGAGTTCCAAATACCATTTCAGGAGAGAGAAGAGAAGAGAGGAGAGAAAGAGAGGGAGGCTCTCAAACTACAAAGCAAAACGAAAAACCCAGTAAAATTCTTAAATAAAAAGAACTGTGTAGCAAATATCATCATGTTGGAATCTAATTCTGTAGAAAACATATTTTGAAAATGAATTTCTCCATGAATTTGCTTATGAACAAAAACAAAAACAAAAACAATAACCCTTGCTGGTTCTAAATTCCAGTCCTGATTTCTGCATGGCGTTACATATCTGGGGCTAAGTCATGATTTCCTTCCTTCACTCTCTAATCCAACTTTGCAAGGAAACTTGGAATGGTGGGCTTGGTTCCCCCATCAGGTTTTGATGTGGCCCTTTCCGTTACATGGAGTCCCATCCTCTGGCGTTCTGCCATGCGGGGCTTGGGTCATCCTGTCTTAACGGCATGTGATAGACACGGTGGCTCTCGCCCTTCCTTTGGAAGATAGTTCTGCCATGTAACGAGTCAAGCAGATCATTCATCAGCTATCTTTTTTAATAAAACATGAATAGCACAGTTTATGGCTTCCACTATTCAAACAGCAGTTGAGCTTGAGAGGAATTATTCATTTTAATGGTTTAACGCTGATTTCCAAAGCCATGCTGCTTTATCAGCTTTTGCTTGAATTAGAGAATGACTGGCCTTGGAAAAAGAAGAGGGCTCGGCAGGAGTTAAATAGAGCCTTCTCAGGATGGTGGGTTGCTGGTACACAGTTCCTTGTCATGTTACCTCTGGGAACATCTCCTAGGAAGCATGGTGGGGGGCTGGTGTTTGAGATATAGCATGCAGTTGCCCAGAGAGAAGCATGCTCCATTCTATCTCAAAAACACGCATGCTCAAAGGAAAGCTGTGGATAGAAATTTTCTTTTCCCTCCTCACACTGCCATAGAAATATCCTTCCATTAAGGTAAAATGAACTTAAACATATGATGTTCCTGGGACCTCAACCTCTATGGGGAAAACACGGGGGACTGAAAAAATAAATTATGCAACAAGCTTATTGATAGGCTGACATGCAAGCCTTACTTGTTACGACGATTAGCTCCATTTCACAGATGAAAAACCAAAGCTGAGATTTTCATAAGATTGCACTGCTAGTAAATAATGGAGCCCAGGCTCAAACCCACATCTTCTGACTCCAAATCCCACGTGATTGCCATAGCCTCCTTTGCCACCCAAGTGCCCTGAGGGAGGCATTGTCTAAACCCAGAGGAACAGTTGAGCTGGGACCATGGGACTCCAGTATCAGGCCGGAAGCTAATGTTCAGGTGGGGTCAATCTGAGGCTCTTCACTCATGCTCTAAGGTGTCTACCTACAGGTGGGGCCGACCGCAAACCCTTCAAATAACTGGTCCTCCCCCACCCCCTGTCCATGTCTCTCCATCATCCTTTACTTCACTCTTAAGTGAACTCATGATTTTTTTGGAGGGGGCTGGGAGTGCATGATCAATGCCACATTTAGCAGGCCGAGATCTAAGGGACCAGCCTCTTATGGCAACTTACAATTTTGCTTAAGGAGCTACAACGTCTGAGTTGTTGCCTGGTGCTATGTTGTGGAAAGTCAGAAGCATGTGAAGATTTTGTTTTGTTTTCTTAAATTGTTGATGGCCTTCAGGGGATTGCTAATATCTTTTTATTGTTCCATTGCTAAAAATGTCTTTACCCAGATAAGAAAGATTTCAGCAAAAGGGTTTCTTAATTAAATATTGCCTGATGCCAAATTGTTACTCAGAAAGCAGTGGTGGGTTCCACTGAAGGATGAACTTCACTCCCATAGCTGACAGGGTATTAATGGGTTAATTAGAAATGCTGTCCCCCTCCCCCAGTCACTCAAATCTTCCCTTAAGCCCAACAGAATGTATATATTGTGCCCGTGTGGGTAACCTCATGGCATACTTTGGCTTTGACTTTGGACGTTTATATAAAAATAAGGCTCAGTTGCCAACATGAATAGCTTCCTTTCTTTCCAGGGGTAACACAAGATGGAAAGAGTTATAGGAACCAGAAGTCCTGCCTTTCAGTTTTCTTATATCAAGAGCAAGTGATATTTCTGCTGAGGCAGTGTCTTTTGAGCAGTTCAGCGGTGTAGGTTGCCACACATTTATTTCACAGGAAAGGAGTGAATCTATCAGGCCACTGAGCTTATAAGTACTACCCTGGCAGCCAGCCACCCAAATATAAATAGTCTAAATGGACTAAAGGAAATGTTCATTCTGTTGTTTAGAATTGGACACATCCCAGGAAGGTGAATTTAATCTTTTTGAGGACTGCTGTTATAGGCTTGAATGGAATACGCATTTGTTTATCTCCTTTGTGATCTTTTTGTCGTCCTGGTGATACGTTATGTATTTGTGATACGAAGCATTTCAGCTGTCTCGCCCAGTGGTGTTGCATGAGCTGATTGTTCGGTCCCTAGATTGCCATCGTTAAACAGCGTCAGCCGCAGTTCAGTCCAATCTGGGACCTGTTAGGGAGAGAAGTGGAACCAAAGGGGCCAGATTCCAACAGAAACAAATCTGGGGTGGACTTAGGGGAAATCATCCCAGAGCCCAGTGAGTTGAGCTCTACACATCTTAATCTTTATCTCTTAAAATATCTGAAGGGACGTTGGTGCTTCTGGCATAATAAGGAAAACATAATGCCTCATAAAGTTAAAAAAGAAAAAAAGCCTTCTATGGAAAAAGAAGGGAAGGATACCTCATAACACCACAATTCAGAAAAACCATAGTTTATGAGACACATGCTGTGTATTTCATGGATATGTAAATGTTATTTTATTAGAGAGAGAGAGATCTCCAGTATATATTTTCACCTAACTACTAAATCTTAAGTAATCCGCTCTGGCTCTTATGATGAAATCTTTAATTACTAGAAGTGTGTCATTAGTTAGATGTAGAATGAATGATGGTACTGCATTTTATTGCCTCACATGATATAGCCATTTGTGCCATAAATTCATTGACCTCATCTTAACTGATGTGTCCTGTAAGACAGACTTGATATATTATTTCTTAAGTGACAATTTTTTTCTCTAATAATTTTTTGCTTCCTCAGAAAAATTGCTTTTCTGTATTTTTAGATCAGTGTTCTGAATTGAAATGTAAGAAGGCAAGGATACACACACATTCATACTCATATTATCCAAAATGAGAAAATCATAAACTGTCACACTATTACCGAAGCACTTTGGGTTGTTGCAAAAAAACAAGTGATTAAGTACTAGTACTTTCCTTTAACCGGAAAGTTTGATGAAATAGAATTTTGCTTTGAACTTTGATGTCTGTAATTCTTTTTATGTGGAAATAGATAAAATATGGTAGAGAATTTTCAATTGATAATTGGGATAGATCTGTGAACATTCCCTTTTCATCACTGAATTATTGAAAGTGAAGGAAGTGACAGAAGAATATTTAAGTTATATTTAGATTATTTTTTGTGACTCCAATGGAAAATATTTAGCTTGAGGAAACAGAAGAATCCTCTGGAGGCAAGTAATTCATTCTGGTAATTTAAAAACCAATTAGGGATTTCAGAAAACTCTTTCCCTTTATGGTTAAAAAAAAAGATCCAAAGGAAATATGCCAGAAATTTTGGTATATTATTTTAATTGATTTAATTCATTGATAGTATTTTTTAGTTCATGACTAAAGAAACTGCATTTGATTATTCACCTCAAGCTTATAAACTTAGATTTTAGGCTTTCTATGGATGTCTAATACTAAAATAGAATCAGGTGGCTTTATTTCCTATTGGAATTTAATGTCACATCCTTATATATTCACTTTATAAAAATGATCAGATCTTAAAAATAATAACTTTCATGTGTAAAATTTTCACTACTAGTTTATTTAATCTTTATCTAGATGAGAATTTTGAGGATCTGACAGATTCAGTGTGTCTCTTCCCATCAGAAGCAATTCTCTACTTGTTTGTAAACTAGACATCTCAACTATGATAAAAAAAAATACTTCCCTTAATTCTGAAGAAACCTGAAACACTGCAGTGAAACACAGGAGTATATTAGCATTGAAATTATTTTTTTGGCTACAGGTATTTTGAAAGAGGAATTCGATATGAGACCAAACAAATAACTGTGTGCCAATAAGTGTTTCTTATTCAATCTCATACCATCAAGTATATTACCTTCAAGTATCAGTGAAAAAAAAAGTGAGAAGGAAAGAGTGAATTTATACTTGCAGACCCACATCTGTCATGAATGTGTGCACCCACAGTCATACACTAGCATGCCACCACTGTTTACAATCAAGGAAAGCTGAGAGTTAAATGAGATGAGTAATCAAATGCCCAGCATATGTTGTTTTTGCATTGTTAATGTGACCAATCATTATTAAAATTCATCATCTTTTAATGCTATCTGTTTACCGTAGTTAAAAAAAAAAAAATGCACCAACAAGGGAACAGCAGACACACTCCTCAACAAAAACAGGGTTCTATTTAGAGCAATACTGGAACCAGTGCTTTCGTGAGGAGAAACTCAGATTCAATGGACTCACCATTGCACTACATTTCAGAATTCTTCCTTTACTGCCGTATGGATTGAGTGCTAAAGAAATGACTGAATAAAAAATAAGGAAACAAGAAAAAAGAAAAAAAAAGAAAGGAAGAAAGAAAGAAAAAAAGGATAATAGTAAAAAAGATTGTGTAATGTTCAGTCAAAAAAGTAAGGCACTGAAAGAACTATTGAAAATTTTGACATCTGTTTATCTGTTTATAGCTATGGCAAGATTACTCATATTAATTCTTGTTTAAAATGCCATATGAAGGGAAGACATTTGTGCAAACAAGAGTCATATTTGAATTGTAGATCATGTCTTCACCATCTGTGAGAGCTGATGGTGTTGCAAAATTAATGTGTTAATGAAATCACAATAATTTCTCCAAAGTAATGGGTTCTGAAGCTGAGAATGACTATTTTTTGAACTTTGATGTCTAGTGATTTCCAATTGGGAAAAGCTCTCAGCCTTTAATTAGTTCTGCAGCCCAATTTTAAAATAAATTTGGTGATGCCTTTCTTTTGCCAGGAGTAGATTTGAAAGGGGGGTGGGGGGGAAGTCATAACAACTTTTGGAAAATGTTCTCTGGTGTTTGAAAAGTTGTTAAATAAGCCTGTGTGCCAAGTAATGTCACCAAAAATTCTGACTACTAAGAGAGAGTGGGCAAACAGCTCAAAAAATAATTCTAGTTTGCTGCAACATCACAGGTTGGGAATAGCTAAACCTCACACAGACTTCATGACTAATTCCAAATTTCCCCTTGGAAGGCAGACATAATGATGTTCAGTGCTTTGTGTTATTGGTTAACACAGCACACCCTTTCCAACTGCATTATTGAGCACAGTCAATAGTGTAAAGTGACTCTGCATGAGGAGAATTTTAAGGGGCTATATTTCAAAACCCACTGAACTTTCTGGAGAATCCTTCTCTCCAAAACTATTTAGATTTGCATTTACAATGAGCCTCTTTGACAAGTGAAAATGTGTGGGCAGGTATATTTATTCCTTTTTGTCAGATCCACCTTAAAGGAGACAACACAATTTCTTCTTCTTTTTTTTTTTTTTAAATAGGAGATTGGGATAATTGCTGTTCTGAAGAGTTAATATTTTATAAAGCAATTCTGGCTTCCAATGAGAAATCATTGTACAAACATTTAAGAATTCTACCTTTTAGAAGGAAACACTTCAGTCTGTTTGAAAAATTGTGATAAAATTTGAAAGAACCTTCACATGAAACATGAAACACTATCTACCCAAGGAAATTGCTTATCTTACCTTTTTCTTTTTATTACTGTGTTGTAGGTATGTGACTGGTGTAAGCACATAAGACACACAAAAGAATACCTGGATTTTGGGGACGGGGAAAGAAGGCTTCAGTTCTGCAGTGCAAAATGTCTCAATCAATACAAAATGGACATTTTCTACAAAGAGACACAGGCCAATCTTCCAGCTGGGCTGTGCAGCACATTACACCCTCCCATGGAAAATAAAGCAGAAGGTACCGGGGTGCAGCTGCTCACTCCAGACTCTTGGAATATTCCTCTAACAGATGCTCGGAGGAAGGCCCCCTCCCCAGTGGCTGCAGCTGGCCAAAGCCAGGGCCCTGGCCCAGCGGCGTCCACCACCGTGTCTCCATCTGACACTGCCAACTGCTCTGTCACTAAGATCCCCACGCCGGTGCCCAAGTCCATGCCTATCAGCGAGACTGCAAACATCCCTCCCGTCGCAGTCCAGCCGCCTGCTAGCATCGGGCCTCCCCTCGGCGTCCCGCCGCGCAGCCCTCCCATGGTGATGACCAACCGGGGCCCAGTGCCGCTGCCCATCTTCATGGAACAGCAGATCATGCAGCAGATCCGCCCGCCCTTCATTCGCGGGCCGCCGCACCACGCCTCCAACCCCAACAGCCCTCTGTCCAATCCCATGCTCCCGGGCATCGGGCCCCCGCCAGGCGGCCCCAGGAACCTGGGCCCCACTTCCAGTCCCATGCACCGGCCCATGCTATCGCCCCACATTCACCCCCCGAGCACCCCGACCATGCCCGGAAACCCCCCGGGCCTGCTTCCCCCGCCGCCCCCGGGCGCGCCCTTGCCGAGTCTCCCCTTCCCTCCGGTGAGCATGATGCCAAATGGCCCGATGCCGGTGCCCCAGATGATGAATTTCGGGCTGCCGTCGCTCGCCCCGCTGGTGCCGCCCCCCACTTTGCTCGTGCCATACCCCGTGATCGTGCCCCTGCCCGTGCCCATCCCCATCCCTATTCCCATCCCTCACGTCAATGATTCCAAGCCCCCCAACGGATTTTCCAGCAACGGGGAGAACTTCATTCCGAGCGCCCCTGGCGACTCCTCGGCAGCGGGAGGCAAGCCAGGCGGACACTCCCTGTCCCCCCGGGACTCCAAGCAGGGCTCATCCAAATCCGCTGACTCGCCACCCGGCTGCTCCGGCCGGGCACTGAGCCTGGCACCCGCGCTCGCGGAGCACGGCCGGGGCGAGGTGGTGGACCTGACGCGGCGCGCTGGCAGCCCCCCGGGCGCGGGCGGCCAACTCGGCTTCCCCGGCGTGCTGCAGGGACCGCAGGACGGCGTCATCGACCTGACGGTGGGCCACCGGGCCCGGCTGCACAACGTGATCCATCGCGCGTTACACGCGCACGTTAAGGCGGAGCGCGAACCGGGTACCGCGGAGCGCAGGACCTGCGGCGGCTGCAGGGACGGGCACTGCAGCCCCCCGGCCGCCGGCGACCCAGGCCCAGGAGCCCCCGCGGGCCCCGAGGCTGCCGCGGCCTGCAATGTCATCGTGAACGGCACGCGTGGCGCCGTCGCCGAGGGCGCCAAGATCGCGGAGCCGCCACCAGAGCAGCCCCCGCCGCCGCCGCCGCCGCTGCCCGCGGCCCCCAAGAAGCTGCTGTCGCCTGAGGAGCCCGCGGTGAGCGAGCTGGAGTCCGTCAAGGAGAACAACTGTGCTTCCAACTGCCACCTGGACGGGGAGGCAGCCAAAAAGCTGATGGGGGAGGAGGCCCTGGCGGGGGGCGACAAGTCAGACCCGAACCTTAATAACCCCGCGGACGAGGACCACGCGTACGCTCTGCGGATGCTGCCCAAGACGGGCTGCGTCATCCAGCCTGTGCCAAAACCCGCGGAGAAGACTGCCATGGCGCCCTGCATCATCTCCTCGCCCATGCTCAGCGCCGGGCCCGAGGACCTGGAGCCTCCGCTCAAAAGGAGGTGCCTCCGAATTAGAAATCAGAATAAGTAAAAGGTTTGTATGTCCACCGGGGCTCTCCGCACGAGCCAGTGCACCTCTCCTTCCTGCTTGCAAGGCAGAGGCGAGAGCGTTGAATTGAGAATCATGATCTTACCTTACATGGTTTACAGTACGCCTTGTGTAGTCACACTCTAGCATCGTTTTGATCCAACATCGTTCCCATTTTACAGCTGAGAAAACTGATTCACAGCATGTAAATACCATGCCCAAGGTCACTTACTTAATAGTAAAGCCCAGTCTTGAGCCTGACTTGGAAAACTGTCTCCTTAATTACATTTTTATTATTATGCTCATCTCTGTAATTCACCCTGTTGGAGAAGAGGAAGAGGTAGGAAGGAAGGAGAGATTGCCTGGGGCCCGGTAAATAACGCAGTCATGAGGTTATTAGGCTGTGGTAAAAGGTGAGCTGGGCAACTTTCTGGAGCTACTAGACTCATTAGCAGAAGGTCCAAACTCAACAAATGTTCTCCATAACCACGGGATTTTATTTGCAAGATGAGAATAAAAACTAACCTTTGTACATGCTTATGCCACCTGAACCCAAGTCACTAAGCCCTCTTTGCATGGCAGGGTGTTAGAACAGTGACCCATAGCTCCTGTTCATGGGATCTTCTCCTTCATTTTGTCACCAACCAGCATTCCCCAGGGCAAGTCTCAAGCATCACTGACCAGCTTTGCTTTCTCCCAGTTTTTGGACTCCTCAGCTTAGCCGGTGGGTTGCTCCCCTTTGCTGACTGCGGGAGGCTTTGACAGGGAAAAGGGCCACATTGCTGATGTGGGTGGCCATGCACATTTCTGACCTCAGTGGGGGAATCTTCCTTAATGCCAAGTGAGATGCTGATAATGCGTCCAGAATTTCCGTAAGGGGAAGGGGAACTAGCATGTGTGACATGCCCGCTATACCCAGATGTGGCCTCATTTGATCGTCCTGCCAGTCCTGTTGGAATAGGCATCAACTGCATCTTCTTACCAAGAAGGAAGGTGAGATGTGGCCCAAATTAGAGTTGGTGAGTGGGGAAACCAGTATTCAACTCAGGCCCGCTGAACCCAGAGCCCAAACTCTCCCCTTTATCCAAGAGATCAGCAAACAGGCTGACTTTCACTTGAGATGTATTAATTGTATATGCAGAAGAAGGGAAGAGAAGTGAACATTTATTGAGTACCTAACTTGTGCACAGCTCCTTCCAGGAGCTGGGAGATACAAAGGTGAATGTGACGCAGTGCTGCCCTCGAGGCATTTACAGTCAGTGGGGATGTAAACCCTGGGAGGAAGGAGGCCTGGGAGAAGTGGGCCTCGTAGGAAGAACAGTTTCTCACGTCGATATGTATAGGCCCTCTTCTAAGTATTTCTCAGTGGTATTTATCTGTATTCAGAGCCATACGACAGTTATTAGTATCTTCATTTTACTGGTGAGGAAACTGAGACGTAGAAACCAAGTAGCTTGCTCAAGAACACCAAGTTAGTAAGCATAGTCGTGATTCAAATCCAGGTTGTCTGATTCTAGAACTATACTTTCTTTAAACCACTCTAAAAGAATTGGCTAATTGGTCCCTTTATGACCCTAAAATTCTTTTATCCACCTCCGTTGTCTTGGTGGAAGTTCCTAAAGAAAACCCAAGCTTACCTACCAACTTCTCTACTTGCTTAGACAATATTCAATTTTTTTTGACAGTGTTCAATTCTTGTTTTTTGAGCAGCAACAACTACAGGCCTAGAATACCAACCCATTACTCCACAGTGGAAAATATAAGTGTGGACCAGAACACTTGGTGTGACGTGTCCAGACCATTACCTCTAAGTCTAGCATATTTATATTGGCATGTACCTAACTTATAGCCAGAGTTTGCCTGGGAAGCATAGAGCCAGAGCAAGCAGGCTTGTTGGGCGGTACAAGAGAGAATTCTCAACCATCATAGTTTGAGGTTTCCTTCTCCATTGATGGCTTTGCCAGTAAGAGCAGGATATGAAAAATCAGTTCACCATGCCTTCTTGCTTGTACAAGTTCTGCTGTTTGAAGACAGATGGCCTCAGCCTTCTCATTGTCACCTCCATTGAAAATGCCCCTGATTTCTCCACCAGAGTAATTTCAGCTGGTTCACAAAGCAGTGACTAATGGGAAGATGTGGGACAAAAAAGGGATGGCCTTTAGAAAGCCTAGAAAGCATCAGGAATTGTAATTTTAAACACATTCGAATATCACTCATTCAAATGACATGAAGAATGGGAAGGTGAAAGATTTTACTACTGTTACTGCAGTGAGAAGTGACCAGGTCAAGAATAGTGGCACTAGCCCATAAGTAGCATGGGGCCAAAAGAACATAAAGGCATGAAATATATGATGGCTATTTGGATGATACATGTTTCTGAATAAAGAATCAGGCGAGGACCTTGTGTGTAGACCAGAGTCGTTACTAAAAATATTAACCTGGCTTTAGCCAATTTCAGAAGATGCAATGATGAAATAGCCCATATCCCCTTGAGATCAGAGAGTTCTTTTTATGATGGGTCCCTCAAGAAATTACAGCTTTTCTCTAAAGTCAGAGACAGTCAGGCTTTGCCAGCTACAGTGGGGTGACAAGGCAAGTGATTTAAGATGGGGGAAGGACCGCCTCTCCTCCGCTAAATCCCGTTTCCTCTTGCCCTCTGTAGTTCCATGTCACCTCAGAAGCACAGTCTCAACCTGCCATAAGTCACTCACATTCTCTGACCCGTCCTGATCTTCTGTGCACATGTGGTGCTTGGGTTTGTTCTCTGCCGTCAGAAACCCAGCCCATTTGTGTGGTTGCAGAAATTGGAAATGCATCTGTTAAATAAAGGACTGCATGGCTTTTGTGCCCTGACAGTGAACACTGTTTGGTGACCAGTTTAAGACAAAGTGGAAAGTATTGAAAACCAAAAACAAACCTGGGCTGAGGTTGGTGGGTGAGGTGCAGGTGAGTGATTTCTCCATATGCTATAGGTGACGTTATATTATTTCTCATAGGAAAGTCTGTCAGTAACTTCAGTCGGGGTTCTTCATTCTTTTCACTAGGCCACCATTCTCATACTGTATTACTATTTTTAAAATAGTTTTATTTGTATTCAAAGCATACTTTATTTTGAAATCAATAATCCAGGTAACTACAGTTATCTTCAAAGAAGTAATCATATTTGCTAGTTCTTGCCAAATTTTATATATATATATATATATTTCCATCTTGAAGTTACTCTATTCCTGATTACCTGACTTTATGCATTCTTGTTTGTTGATATGATTACAAGTTATTTTAATAGGCAGACATTTTCCTAGGTGCAGAACCAATTAAGTTTAGTCAAAAATTTTAAAAGTTGTAAACTTCCTTTAATCTTCAACTTTTAAGACTCCAAATACCAGTTCTGTAGCTTCTGTAAGCTAGAAAAAATATCCTCCCAAATAATAAGGAAAACAATGTATAAACATTTCCCAAACGATTCTAGCCACAAAGAATTCCATTTATAAATGAAATACTCCCTTCTCTGTCTTTGCCTTAGAGTTTGGGAATAACTGTTTGTATTTGTACATTTTCTGAATTTCTACAGTTTACACTTGTTTATGGTACATTGGGGAGTTCAGAGTAACCATTTGCAAATGTTTGAAGATATTCAAAAGAAAATTATCCCCCCTCCTCGATTTTCCAGGGAAATGACATATTCTCTTTAAGTAAAATAATCAATGGAAAAAATGTGTATCATGAGTAACCCTTTCACCCTCACTTTTTCCATTCCCGAGGAGCAACAAGTCCATACAACTTCCCACCTGTGTGGCTCCCAAAATTCTGAAATGTTTCTAAAACCAGAAAGAAAATATGAGACTCTTTTCCCTGGCCCCAGTTCCAAGGTGCTCCCCCAGCCTCAGCAACAGGGTTTCCTTCCACTTTTAGTTTTCTCCAGGAGAGCTGGAGGAGGCAGGTAATTTTGGCTTCTTGGAGTTTCGAGTTTAATGATTAGTCTGGTCATGGGGCCACGATCCCAGAAAGGACTATTTCAAGAGAGGGATGGGGGGCTCGCCTCCTTAGGAAAGCCAAAAAGTGGAGGTGACAGGTAAGTTTTGCCAGTTTAGTTTCTCTGGCTAAGAGTAGTAGGCTACTTGGGAAGTCAAGTCCATCCGTGCATTTGAAATACTTCTATGGGTGCCTACTTTTAAAGCAAGAAAAGAAGAAAAACTGAAAGTGAAATCAATATAAATGGGTTGTGTGGATCCTATGCCAGACTTGAGATTTTTAATGTTCAGTACTTGATATTTGGAAACGTTAATTGCAAACATAATCCTTGATGTTAAAGTTTTGGCTGTCTGTCAGGACTCAGATGGCTGTCCAGTTCTGGGTATAGGTCATTCAGAGAGCCAGCAAGAAACCCCCAGGTCGGCGTCATATGCACGTGAGGGGTGACAGCCTGGCAGATTGCTTGCTGTGATCATTTCAGACTCATAGAGGAGAGTTTTCTGGAATAAACAGTCAAGATCGGCCTTGGACACATCTCATTCAACGCTGCTGGGTCTATTTTAACCCTTATGACAAGGGGGTAGAAGGAGGGTTTTCATGTGCAAGCATCTGGCTTTTAGATATTATTCCAATGCTATTATGATGGAATAGGAAAATGACATGTGTGACCGGGTATTTATTTCTTGCAGATGTAGCCATACCCTCTCCCTTCAGCAGGGCTGGGACTACGGTGAAGCAAGAGAAGTGCTTAGTGTACAAACTAGAAAGAGGAACTCACCCTCAAGGTCATCAAGGGCAGTGCTCGTCACTGCCCTGATCTCCAGGCCTTCTGATCCACGTGGCCGCCCCCTAAAGCTGATCTCCCGGCTCTGTGGAATAGGCCGTGGATGGCCTGTAGCAATTCCTTCTGGAACTTGGTGGAAAGTTTTATGCGCCTATGCACAGAGGCATTTTCTTGGGAGGAGAGGTCCATAGATTGTGACTTCAGGAAAAGTTTGCCTTACATCTCTGAAGGATTACCTTATATTATCACCAAGCAATATCAGAGCTGGAGTTTTTCTTGTTACTCTGAGGAAACTGAATTAACTGTAAGTTTCCCTTAAAAGCTAGAATTTATTTTTCACAGTTTTTTTTCCTGCGGACTGTATGTTGCCCAGTCATTGATGCAACTACATAAGGTAGCACTAGCCTCCGTAAGAGTGCCTTGGTGACAATACGCCAAGGTTATAGATTATAGGCTTTTCTTGAAGTTACCAGACCCTGTGAGTACCCACGGTGAAAGAAGAAAAGGGAAACAAGAGAAGAAACACGCTAGATACTTCCCCAGCACTTGGACTTGCCAAGTTCACACTGTGCAGGGAGACGTCCTTCAGTTGTTGAGGCCAAGGGAGTGGATGGCTAGATCTAGTCCGAGAAGTGGACAGTTCAGTCAACACCAGGGCTTTGATGTGGCCAGGTCTGGGGGCGCTCTCCATTCTCCCCAGCTCCCTAGCTTCTTCACCTGGACAGAGTGTGCTTAGAATGGTGTGTGCATCCGACCAGCTATTAACAAGCCAATGCTCAGAAGGGCATTGGAAACAAGCTCCTTGTCTGATGTCTAATGAATCTCTCCCTCGCTGGCCTGAGCGGCTGCCTGGGCATCATGGTTCAATCACTTACACCTACGTTCGTTCAGACAAGCGTTGCGGAGGGGCAGAGGTGTTTGAAGACCAAAATACACTACAGCATGGAACACTTACCTCATGTGGTGGTGGAACACGTACCTCCACCCATCACTGCCTTTGCCAGACTCTCTTGTCAAAGAGATTGTGCCCAAGGGACAGAGGCTGACCATTCTATTTCCCTTCACCCTGTCCTGGGCAGATTATTTGTATTCGTCAGTTGCCATTTTAAATGCACAACAGTTACTACTATGTGGATGCACGTTAAGGCGATGTATTCTGCATGTGTAAACTTTTTTTTATGCCTCAAAAGCATCAAAGGAATCCATTTCAGAGAAACAAATTAGCTTTAAAAGATAAACAATGTAGCATTGGCATCATTTAACAGGGTCCCATTCTCAAAGAAAAGGAATAAATGCCATCTCGGATGCCAGCTCTAAAAACTAACCACGTAGAGTTCTCCCAATTTGTGAATTTCCACAGCATTCTGCTTGAGAAAACATAGGGTGGGGTAAGGATTGAGAATGTGAGGCCATCAATAAGGAGGGAACACACACACACACACACACACATTATTTTAGGGGTGCTGTAAAAGATTCTAGTAAAAATGACTGGAGCAAAAGCAAAGGGCAATAACAACAAAAACTTGGAATTAGTCTCTCTGTGTTTTAAAATAACTCTCAATTGTACTAAACGTTCTTAAATGGAAACCAGTCAAGTTGCCCCTGAGATCTCTTAACTCTGTGCTCCTGGGACCAAGCTATGGCCATAAGCAACACCGTGCTTGTGCTATTTTACCACGTTGCCCAAATGCACAACTCGGAATAGGGAGAAGGGAACACGAGAGCAGAGCTGCCTTTCCACAGGTCAGGACAGTGACGAAGCAAAGCTGTCCCGCGTTCCCCAGCCTCACTCCATCCACATATTTGCCTGCACAGATGGTTGTCTCATCATTTCCCCTTTTGAACCTCTGGTTTGTTGTCTTTCTTTGCTAGCAAGCTGTGTTTGTTTTCTGTAAAAAAGGAAGTAAGAATGTGACTGATAGCGTTTAAAGAACAAAAGGGAGAAACACACTTTATGGACTCCTTTGATATGAAACATTGACCTAACGTCCAGAAAGCTGCAATTAAAAAGTATATCTCTTCCTCATTTGCATGGCTTGCTTCCCTAGACATGTTTTTGGTATCGAAAATGAATGGTATTCCCATACAACATGTGTCTCAATTTGTAATGATATCCTCCTTGCAGCTGGCTTAGTTCTCCAAGTGTTTCTAAAATGTTACTGTCTTAAATTTGAGCCAACCTACAATAACAAATTATCTGGAAGCAAAGTGGCTAAGCTGCATTTGGTGAGAGAAGGGGAAACCCTATATTTCATTCTTCAACTCTTGTTTTGGAAATTCAGACTGTAACATGATCTTTTTCTAAGGAGATCTACACTCACACACTTTAAAAATTGTGCAGATTGGGTGTTGTGGGAGCAAGAATGATCGGGTTTAAGTTTCTCTGCAAAGTTCTGCATCCCATCAACAAGACCTTTTGATATTTTAAACCAATATTTAGAATAATTTCAAGATATTTGGAGCACATGTGGTTAAATGTAAAACTTTGTCATTATGATTTGTTAGATGCTTATACTTTAAATATTTATAAGCCATTTTTAAGTACTTTATCCAAAAGCTTTCCCCCACTAGAATACTTTAATTGAGTGGTGTCTGAGTGTCACTATATATAGAAGATACAGGGTGAAGTCACTGTAGCACACATGCACGTTCTTCCTGCTTTTCTGGTTTTAATTCAAATGCAGTGTTTAGTAGATTCAGCTTATTTTTTAAATGTATGAAAAGTCGTTAAACAGAGCTGGTTGTCTGTGATTTAAAAAAAAAAAAAATTTCCCTAGTCCTCCAAAGGTAAAACGTTTAACTTGAATTGTACTGAGTCCCACTTCTTTTTCTTACCCTAAGACTAATTAGTAAAGCTTTCCATTAGAGTGTTGGATCTGAATTGGTGTCCTTGTGAACTGAAAGCGTCATATTATTCCTCGGAAATGCGTTAGGGACAGTTTATTGGGGGGTAGGTTGAATTCTTTACTATTCGCCTCAGCCATCTTGGAAACTAAGACATAGGGTCCTGTCTTTATCATAGGTATCCTATGTATACACTTAATATGAAAAAAAGGAGAAGGGGAAAAAAAACTATTTCCACACTCAGAAACTATTTAAGCTTTCAGAGGTTATAAATTTCAAACTGACCACTGGCCTCTGGGGCTCACACTCTTTAATGGTTGGCAAAATACCACTTTCTGGTGAGAACAGGGGGGGAAGATGGCCTAAAAAGGCTCAGAAACTTGCTTGGACATCTAATAGTTCTTACCAAACAGAATTTTCATGAGTTAAGTGTAAATGAGTCAGAAACATATAGATTGAATTTCTTTTAAAATACACATGGGTTTAAAAATTAAGGCCAAAGTGCTTGGCGAAATAAGTTTTGGTTTTAGCCAAACCCCAAATGTTTGAAAAAAATAGTTCTACAATTTGCCAAACCAAAAATACATCCAGGTCCCTCTATCCCTCTTATTTAGTAGGATGGCATCATAAATATGGACTTAATGTCTATTTCCATATTCACCAAGGTTTGAGTAACATGAATCCCAAATATTAATTGAAAACTATGAAAAAAATTTAGCAGAAAAACATTGTGACTTTGCAAATGAAGATGAGGAGCCACCAGTTGGGGTTCTAGTTCTGATTTTAACAGCACCCCTGACTTTCTGATCATTCGATCAACCTGTTCTCTGTCTCATCTGTGGTGTGTGTGTGTGTGTGTGGCCTAAGCACAGGAATAATGACTTCTTTTAAAAATCCTATATTTAGAGTTCTTAATTATACTTAATTCATATATTACAATCCACAAACTTAATAAACTCCTAATCATATCCAAACACAGGAAGGCTGTCCCTATCACTTATTTATGGTTCAGAGATAGTCTCTATTTATTTCCCTAGAGGATACAACATATCCATTTTTAACTAATAATATCTACACTGACTTCACGCAGGGGCATTGTCTTTAAGAGATATCAGAAAGGAAGGGAGGGAGGGTGGGCAAGCAAAGGAAAAACTTGGGAGGAGGAGTGGCAAGAGTTCTTAACTTGTTTTGAGGAGCTAACAACCTGCGGAGAGAGACAAGGAATAACCAAGGTCACGCTTACCAACAACACGCAGAACCTGCCTGCAAACTGATATGACACTGTGGACAGTAGGCTCCAGCGAGGGCAGGGGCTGGGGGCAGTGCACTCGTTGTAACCCGGTACGAAGCTCCGGGGCTGGCAGTGTGGCCACACCAGTATTTGTTGATCAAATGTAGAAGAGGAATCCCAAGAGAGGAATAGCTAATGGAGTCACCCTGAGAAAGTTCCATGAAGCAGGTGATTCGGAGTTAGGTTCTAAAACTGGGGAGTGACATGGACAGCAGGCAGGAATCGAGGAATAAGGGATGCGACAGGCTGTCAAAAGCCATGGATGCAGAGAAGAGTGAGTCACATTAGGGATGACTGTCCCCTTCACGTGGCTGGAGCAACGGGCTTGCATGGCATGGGGAGAGGAGCGGGAGGTTTTGGACTTTGTATTCTGCTTTAGGCGGCATCACCACATCCTCGAGTCACAGGATGAAATCTGTGTTTGAGGAAAATGACTTTAGCAGCTGTTCATAGAATGAAAGGAAGCAGGAGAAAGACTGGCATCGCTAAAGCTGATTGTTGCATTCTGATGACAGGCTAATTACCAGCGGTCGATTCTAAACATTGCAGAATGTTATTGCTAGTGTGACGGGCAGAGGCTGCTCCATCTATGTTTGAAGTATGTAAAGCCACTGTGGCAGGGCAGTGGGGGGAAGAACCCCCTTCTCTGTGCCCAGAGTAGGCCGAAGGAGGCTTCAAAGCACATGGTGGAAGGAAACCTCACAACCCACAGAACATTCCAAGGTCCAGTCAAGAGGGATGCTGGCTGGGCCCCAGTTGCCATGGCAACGGGCTCCGCCCTTTATGACAGACCAGCTGTCTGAGCCTTAGGCCAGCAGGGAGGACGAGGTGTAGGTTGTGGTGTGGCGCACAGAGGCCAGCAGCAGCTCTCCTAGTCGCCTGAAGGACTTCCCTGGTGATGAACACGGAGACGGGACAGTGGCCACCACAGTGATGCCCAACGCCCTGCCTTTGGACTGAAGAAGTCGTAAGGCTTGTCTGCCTGGCTCTATTTCAGACACCTTCAGAGATTTTCGCAGAATCTGAATCAGATTCTCCCCAGGCCTGCAGGTACTGTTAAGGGAGTTTGGCAACTTTTGGAGTTGTCCCTTTATCTTTCATGACTTCCCAGGCTCTGGATCTTACGAAGCTTTCACATGTGGCAACAGTGGACTCCCAGTAGTGAAGGAAGGCAGCAGTGTGGTTCTGAGGATAAGAACATCTGCTTCCGAGTTAGGCTAGCCTGAGTTAAATCCCAGCAGAGATCCTTACTGGGTGAGGGAGGAAGTGGTTCAGCCTCTCCGAGCTTTAGTCTCTAGGCGATGAGTAATACTAACAACAGTGTTGTGAGGGTTAGGTAAGAAAATAGGTAGAGTGTGGCGTATCACAGGTGCCTTAGAAATGGCAGTTACTGTCCCATGACAAAGGCTGCCATGCCTGAGAGGAGAATACAGGCCTGGAGTAAGATTTGAAATCTAGCTGTGTCTCTTACCAGCTGAGAGTTTGGACAAGTTTTATAACCTCTTTGTGCCTGCATTTTTCTCATTAATAATTATAACAGCTAGTATTTTTGGAGCACTTTCTATATGTAGGCAGTGCTCCAAATGGTAACTCCTATGGGGATACCATTATTAAACCCATTTTACAAATGAGAAACTGAGGCACAGAGAAACTGTTTCCTACCCAGTGTCATTGGCTAGTAAATGGCAGTGCTGGGAAGTAACTGGCAGCCTGGCTCCAGCATGTCCATGCACAACCACATCTTATACACAAAGATGATAGCCCTTACTTCATAGAGTTATCACTCTCCAATGTAAATAATTTTAAGTGCCCAAGAGGTGCCTGGCACATAGTAGGTGCTTATTATAAGAATTGTCATGGTGACTCCTGTAGCCCAGAACTTGTTCCCTTGGATATGTAGTGGAAAATAATAAAACATTTCCATGGGGTCAACTTTGGAGGTTAGGAAAACCATTCCAGAAATTCTCACGAGATGTCTGGTTCCATTTTTACAAGTAGATACTGGGACAAGCAGAGCAAATGCTCAAGGTCATAGAATGGCGCAGCCAGGATTAGAACCTGAGTCCTCATCTGCCTTTCCTCTCAGTGAGACACGGGATACAACCACAGCTGCTTGAGTTACACACACTGTGCCAAGCACCAGAGTCAGATTTTTACCACCCACGCATTGCTTTCTCGGGCGGCTGATTTCAGAGAGAAAATAGGTTGTACCTGAACATCTGGGGTTGAGGGGTTGCAGGGTTGCAGAAAAGCAATTTTTAAAACAATTTTTCTTTTTTTTTAAATCGGGGAATGTTGGGGAACAGTGTGTTTCTCCAGGGCCCATCAGCTCCAAGTCATTGTCCTTCAATCTAGTTGTGGAGAGCACAGCTCAGCTCCAAGTCCAGTTGCCGTTTTTAATCTTTAGTTGCAGGGGGCGCAGCCCACCATCCCATGCAGGAATTGAACCGCAACCTTGTTGTTGACAGCTCGTGCTCTAACCAACTGAGCCATCAGGCCACCCCTCCAGAATCTCAGCTCAGATTGTTGTCTTCAATCTAGTTGTGGAGGGCGCAGCTCACTGGCCCAGGTGGGAATCGAACTGGCTACCCTGTTATTAAGAGCTCACGCTCTAACCAACTGAGCCATCCGGCTCCCCCCAGAGAAGCAATTATTAACCACACTCTTCATCTCCTTGGCTGTTTGGGGCTGGAGGTAGCATGGGGAATCAGTATGCTTGCTCTTATTTTTTACAGTGAAGTTTTCATGAACATGAAATCTGCGCCGGCCCCCTGCTAATGGGCTGGTTGTAAAGAATTCAAGTGTTAGAAAGACCACTTTTCCAGACCTCACCTAAAATCTTCAAATCTATTATTGATTCATAGACCATAGCTACTTGCCACATAAAGCTTCTATTTTTTCCTCTGGGTTCTTTTTAAAAAATTTAGAATGCCTGTGTTCAGATAACATATAGAGTGAAATAACAAACTCCGTCTTAACACAATAAACATCTACTTTTTTGTCCACAGCAGAATTTTGGGAAGGCACATGAACCAGCATCAGCTCGTTTGTATATTGATGGGACTTGAATGAAGAAAACACAATTATTTTTTTCTTATCAAATGACTTCTCAGAGTTCTTGCTTGCAAAGCAAGGAAGCTGGACTCTGTGTGTCTCTGAGGCGCCTTATGGCTCTGACGTTGTGACCCCGCTTGTCAGGGAAAGGAAGGGGAGAGATGAAACCTGAATTGGGGGCAGCATCCTGTGGAGGGGGTCATAGGACTAGCTTTTCCCCTTTCTAGTGGTGACCTTGAACACGTAAATTCCTTAACCGTCCTGGTAAAGTTTTGCTCATCTGTAAAATGGGGACAATAATGAATACTTCAGTAACACTGTTTCAATAAAATAAAAGTCTAAGTGAAATAAGTATGTAAGATATACTTGTTTTCAAGTGAACTAAGTATACAAAAGTGCCTAGTGCAGTATTGGATATAAAGTAGGTGCTGAATACAATTTGACGCCTTGCTTTGAAAATACTGCAGCGTTCCCAAACCATTATAGGAAGTGCTTAGTTCTGAAAGCCGGGGGCATAGGACTCCAGGCTCTTCTTCAGCATTTCATGCAGAACATTAGCTATGTCATATAATTCTTCTTTATTTTTCTCTTGTGAATGGATATAGCCACCTGCTCCAATGCATTTGTAAAATGTACACTGTGAATCATAAATCCTTCCATGCTTTTAGAAAAGGGCCAGAGACAGGGTCTTTTGGTTTGCATAAACTCCCAGATTCCAGAAAGGATTTGAGGTAAAGAAGATCGAACCATTGTCCAGGTTGAAGATACTTTGTGAGTGCACAAGAGGGGGTTCCTTGCCTTGGTTCAGGGTCTTTTGTTCCCTAGGAATTTTTAAAGGTCAGCAAGAAATAAGAGACCTCCTTGTAAGAATAAACAGACCTCTGCCCATTTAACCAGCTAAGTAAAAAGACCCAAAATTTTAATTTGCAAAACAAAGAATTAAAGATGGAGTTATCCCAGTAGGGGGTCTTGTATGGTTCTGATTTTTATTGATTAAAGAGTAAAATAAGAGATGTTGCTAAAGAAGAAAATTATAAGAAAAAAATCAAGGCTTAATTTTTTTCTTTTATTTTTATTTATTTTTTTATCACAAGCGTATCACAAATTTATTGAGCCATGTGTCTATAGTCTTTTTTTAAAAATTTTATTAGTTTCAGGTGCACAAGACAAAGCAAAACTTAGACGTTTATCATTTATATCCCTCACACTGTGTGAACCTCCCGCCCCCTATCCACTATCCCTCTGTTTTTTCTTTTAAATATGCATGAGCCTTAGCTTGTCAAAGCCATGATATAAACAGCACAGTGGTGATGAAGTTGTGATTCAGGCCAGAGCCCTGCACTGAGCTTAAGCTGAAGTTGAACTTTGGCCCCCTTCTCACCATGGGTTATTTTCCATAACAATTACACTGGAAGGAGAAAGGATGTTTTTTAAAGACTTTCATCAATTAGTGAACTATTAGAAAAGACATGCCATCTACTTCATAAATGAGAATGCTCTCCATCTTGGTAAAAGCCACTTCAAAACTCTGCATGAAGCAATGGTTGACAAGAAGAGAGAGAATATTTTTTTTGGCATAACCTTGCAAAGCGATGGCTCTTTCTGGGATGGGTTTGGTGCGGAGACCACTATCTGGCATCACATCCAGGTTTATCAGCTGGTGCAGGTGGCTCTGTTCACTGACCATGGGGCTCTCCCCTTGTGAGTGTCCCAGAATAGCTGCGGCTACCTGAGAGCAGTCCAGTCCTCAGGGACTCGTTATTGTCCCAGATAAACAGCGTGGCTGAAGCCAGCACTTAATGGCTGTATTTAACCGTGATAAGTGATGGGCCGATGAGCCTCAGTGAGTGGCGTCACTGGTAGGGCCTGGGTATTTGGACAAAGGCAAGCCCGGCTTGGCAACAGGCATTTCTTGCACATCATAGAGTTGATGCCACAGGGTTTTAGACTCCTGGGAATAAATATGACAGACACAGGGAGCTTGCTTTCTAAACAGGTAAGATAAAACAAACCTACTACCAGATTTTGAGGATGCTAATTACAAAGGTATTTGAGGAAGGAAAGAAGAGTAAAAATCTGGAAAATGGATTAGATTGATCTAGGCAGGTTTCCTGGGAGAGGTGGGCTCTGGCACCCTGGAGGGACTGGCTTGGAAAGGTGGGGACATAGACTAAGACAGACATTTTACTCGGGACACACATTTACTTTTGGGAGTGGCTGCCTGGAAATTGTGAATTCTGCTTTCAAATGCAGCCAGCATAATTATTGGGCCAGAGAAGAAAAGGTGAGAAGGGTCATATTTTGAGTTATTAATATGGAAGTAATTTATTAGTACTCAGGCACAATTTTGTTCTCTATAATTCTCTGAAAATTCGGGTGTGATAAAGGAGGACGAGTAACTCAACCACATTCTTAGCAGTGCTTTCCTGCTGATTAGGACTTAAGTGTCAGGTGGACAGAGCGTCTGTCAAATGCCCTTGATGTGACAGACCTTATGATTCCATGAGGAAGACGCCTCACTCCTTTGACCCAAAGGGGCAGGTGGGCCTGGAATTCTGAGGGCACCTGGCCTTACATGCCTGCTGGAGACCATGAATAGTGGAGCTGGTCTTCATACACAGTACATACATGATACACAGGATGGGCAGTGTGCGAGTGCTGTTCCATGTAACAGGGCTCTGCGTTGTCCTGCCTTCAGACAAACCCCCAATGTAGAGGAAAACCCAAATGTTAGGCACAAATGCAGCCCTTCCCCAGAACCCCCTGCATTAAGAGATACCCCAAAAATCTCCCCCAGAGGTGAGTGTGATGGGGGGTGAGGGCAAGCTGGGGATAATAGAGAGGAGATCTTTCTGAAACTGGACTTCGGGGTCCAGAAATGAATAGTCTTCCTTACTCACTGATAACAGATGAATATCCAGCCGCTCAAGTTTATAATCCTCCATACTTGATAGTGGCTTTGGTTCAAACATCTTACAATCACAGAATAGGAGAGATGGAAGATATAATAGAAAATCTCACCCAGGCCCCCATTTCACAGGGTTGGGGAGGTTAAGGAATAGGTTCCAGGTCACACCGCTCGGTAGGGGTCATGCCAGACCGTAACTTGCATCTCCGTCTCACTTATTGTAATAATTTCTCTTTTGCTCAGATCAAGAAATTTAGAGAACAGATTTTTCCATAAGATCCCTCTGCTTGGCGAGAGCAAAGTAGGAACCGGTTCAGGCTGTAGGACTTCTTGCCATGATCACTTCCTAAAACTCCAAGCTTGCTTCCTCCCCACTCTTGAGTTTCATACCTTGCGTACCAATGACTATCAGGAAGGTGAAGCCCAAGCTTGGTTCTTCGTTTTCATTGATTCCAGAGTCTATTCCTGTGTCACCAACAAGGCGGCTGCCCTGAACCCGCCAGAGCCAGAAGAACAAATGAGGATGACTTCTGTATCAGCCCCTCCTCAAATGTTATCAGCAGGAAGGGACTTGTACTGCCACCATCTGGCCTTTGTGGGGGTCCCAGACACGGCAAGTATGTGGTGAGAGGGAAGGAAACAGCACAAACTGTCTACTTTGCCATTCTCTTAAAATAAGCTCGGTGTGAGGAGGCTTTCAGAGCAGCAGGAGTGGGGCTGCAAAAAAATAGAGTGTGCTGCAGCTGCACCCTTTAGAACTTTGGGGAAAACACATATTATTTACCAGACAATAATAGATACCAGAGAATAATAATGATTATTACAGTGTTGGGGATGGCAAATGCTGTAGTTAAGGTTCCAGAATGGCTCTCATTATAATCCTGTTTTCCCAGTCCCTTATGAAAGCCTTGAAATTTTCTCCAAGTTGGCCAATGCAGTCCACGTTTGGCCCTGGTCCAGAGGTGATTTGAATATAAAGAAACTTATTTGAGAAGGAGTCCTCTTTTGGGGGCGACATGATTACATTAAAGGGAAAAAAAACAACAACTATAGCCTTGAAAAAGCAGTTGCAGCATTCTTAAGTAATTCAAAATGGTGGGGTTTCCCAGTCACTGGAAGAAAGTGGTAAACACCTTTTATTTTTTTCCCTTTCCTTTTTAAAGAAAGGATTCAGATGCTCTCTCTGACTACAAGATTTGATCATTCTTGGTCCCCAGCCCAGAGGTGAGGATGGTTTCCCTTTCTTCCACAGCAAGTTCCAGACTGTGCTACCTAAATGAAAAAGAATCATTCCCAGAAGTAGCTCCACTTGTGTATTTGGATCCATTTGTCACTTCTGAGGCTCCTTCCCAACCCTTTGTGGCCTCTCATTTGATGTTGGCTCTTGGTGTTTTTGTTTTTGTATCCCTTCTTGCCATTTTCTCGTTCTCGGAAAATAAGGGGGATGGGCAGGGAGAGAGGAAGAAAGGAAGGAAAGAAAGGAAGAAAAAAGAAAGAGAAAGAAAAGTGAACTCTTTATTCAGAGATAAACACCCACTTTTCCAAATCTGACCATGCAAAATAAAAGGGTTTCCATGGCCTTGTAATTCCACCCCCATTGCATATTTGTGGTGTTTTGCATTTTCACTTTGGTTATTTAATATACATATTAAATGCACACTGATCTGGTGATTTAATGTGATTTGGGGAACTCAGGCATTTCCTGTCATGCACATTCAGATTTTCAAACCTTGTTTTTGGCTGATCATTATTATCATTACCATTAACACCAGGATTTGGATAGCGGGGTTCAAAGCACAAGCTTGTACTTAGTCCTCCCAATGGGCATTGGACCCCCTCACACTTGTGCTCCATTCATGCTACACACACCCTGAGAAAGTTTCCAAGTCTCTTTGAGGCCTCAATCTCTTCATCTATAAAATGAGGAAATTGTAGTATGTTATCTCTGGGGTCCCTTCAAATTCTAAATTCTACCACCTCGCTGAAATTATTTGTTCATTGTTCTAGGAAAAATCTCAGCAGTTGTAAAGATGTTTACGAGTCCCCTGTCACCACCTCCTGTTAGCCAAATTTTACCCATGCACATTTCTGACATCCCCATTTATGGGCAGGAAAAACAGGTGCTGTTTTGGGGCATGGTGGATGAGGGCTGGTTGAGCTCGTTTGTTTGACATGTGCATGCAGCTGAACTAGGGGCTGGGTGTAGAGACGTGAGCAAAATAGATACAGCCCCAGCCTCAGGGACTTTACCATTTGGTTGACAGACTTCTGAGTAGCTGCTTATTGGGGGTGACTCTGAGTGTCCTCAGGAAGTTGTATTTCAAACCAAGGGACTGGTAACAAATGAAATAAGCCAGTAGGGACGGTGAGACAGAGCTTAATGTCTGTGGTGGAAGTTGGGGTGGGCATTCCCCAGAAACTGTCTTTCCTAGTGAACAATGCTGTTCAGACCCTCTACCTAGGATTTCAAGACCTGGTTGGTTTATTGTCTTCCAGTCCCGAGCTACTGTTTGGTTTGGGTATGAAGAAATGTGAATGGCTCACCTTTGTCAGGCAAGACCTGCAGAGGAGCATTTCTTCCAGGTCAGTTGCCTCCATAGGAAACCTGGGAAGATAAGTCTGTATGTCCATAGTAATGTTTCACGTGCTGAGAAGTGAATCTCTTGGCTTTCCTCCTTTGCAGCAAACCCCAGGGCTGTTGCATAGAGTACGGGGCTGAGGTCTGGAGCTCCAGGGTCCTCTGGGACCTTGCCCAGCCCCGGGTGACGTTGGCCACTCAGAAGACCTCCTGCCAGTTCTTGCAGTAACATGGAGGGTGAAAGTTGCTGGGTCGCAAAGGATGTAGTTGTGGTCTTCGGGTGAAGGCGTGGTGTACCCTGCTCCTTGTGGTATTCCAAAAAGCAACTCAAGTTTCATTTTTTCACACAAAGCTGGCAGGGCTGACCCGGAGCAGAACCGTGAATGAAAGTCACGTCGAAATCACGCTGTGCTGCCTTAGTTCTGGGGACTTGTTTTAAGCCTGACCTGACTGGAGAGAGTGCTGCTCTGACTCATGCCTGGGTTCTCCCCAGCTTGCGGGGAGGGCGTGGTTTGGTCCAGTGGATTCTGACAGGCCTTTTCTCCTCTTTTCCAGAAACACTCACTCACAGGGTACCTTGCATGGAGAGAGGGCGCAGAGCAAACCATGTCACGCCATCCAATGACACCAGCTGGTCCGCTCACCACCCTCTCTGGCTAAAACTCAAGCAAATAAAGCCACTTCCTGTCATTAAGCATCTCAGAGGAAGCAGCCCTCCCTTGGTGGCCTCTAGCCCAGAGAAGCCAGCACATCTTGGACCCAGCCAGCAGGCCCAGCCTTCCTGCTGCCCCCATCTCTGCTTCTCCCCAGAGGAACTTAGGGATTTCGCCCTTGGTTTTAAACAAATGAAACACCAACAAGCCACAAGGACCAATGTAGGTATTCTCCCCGCTCTATCTTCAAGGCTCAGAGGGTGAGGCTGGAAGACGATATGGATTTGAAAACAAACACCTTTTTTAAATCTTTTTAAAAACTGCTGTGGTTTTGCTGCTACACTAAGAATTGTGATTTGCATTGTACGGTTTTGGACCTATACTGTTCACGTTTTGACGGCGGAGAGGGATCGCACTGGAGTCCCAACGCTTCAGATTCATCTCTGTCCTGCCCAGGATGCACTTTTAAATGAAGAGTTAGAATATTTTATTGGCTGATATACTTTTCTTGTTATTTTTACAAAGGCCACCTTTATCCTTTTTAATGCCATATTTTCAGTGTTACACTTTTATGGCTTTTAATTTTCGATTTGACAGATGTAAGAAGCAGCATGAATAGTTTATACTGTGGTTTTTCAGAGACCGAATGCCAAGAGAACTCGGTAAATGTTTATTCTTCTCAGCTTTCTCTTTAAATTCCCCTAAATAGCGCCCCATTTGGGAACAGAGCAAGAGTGTTGAACTGAAGACCAAAATGCCCTCAAGGTGTAAAATAATCCGAGGGGGAATATTTGCTGGGCGTCACGAAAGACTTGGATGAAATTTCAACCCTGATGGTTTTCGGTGATCCAGGAAGTCAGTGAAGCAATCTCTCTATACGCAGAGCCCTTTCATGATAATTAGAATGGTATGGACAAACCAATGAAAACAAGAGGGAAAGTGAGAAAGATCACCCATGATTCTGTTTCACTGTTTGCTTTCTCCTGTCATGGTGAAGAGAAATGTGCAATTCGATCCTCAATCAGTGGGTGGAGGATAACAGGGTAGATTTTCTTGTGTGCACTTGTACAGTTGTAGCTGCGAGTCCAGAAGTCCTCTAGAGCATGTGTACTGGCACTGAGTTGGTGAGACAGTCGTGGAGTATCCCATTCTGATGAGTACAGAAAAAAGAAAAAGAAAAAAAAAAAGAAAAAATAAGAAAAAAATCCAAAAAAAGAAGAAAACTAAAAAAAAAAAAAAAAAGATCAAATCACCTTGTGATTCAGTGTATCTGTTTACTAACTCAAATAAAGCAATTGTTCCCTCTGGAGGGGTCCAGGTGCCCCCCCTACAAGGCTGCCAAGCCAGCAGCAGGAGGGGTGGGGGCGGTGGGCGAGACCAGGTCAGTGTCACGCTGGCCTTGAAGCACCATGGGCCCGTGGATGAGGTGTACATACTGTATTTCTATATTCTCCTTTGTACAGTCACTTAACAAGTCAAGCTACTGTTTTACAGGTGCTCCTTATTTATTAGAGCTGTGAGAGCTTGGGGGACACACCTGGCGAGCAAGCGAGCTCGCTTTTTAAAAATGAAATTGGGGGTGGGGGGGAAGGGAGGTGGGAGGGAGGGAAAGCTCGCAACCCCGGGGAGAGATTTATAAAAGTGAACAAAAGGAAAACTTCCAGCAACAAATTAAACAAACAAACCAACCCCAACACCAACCCCATCCATGTGGGAAGCAGCAGCCCCTCCCCTGGGTGCTCATTTCCCTGCGGGTCTCCCAACATTCTCCTCTCTCCCTGACCGGTGTCAGATTCATCAAACAAAAATAAATCTCTAAGAAAAAAAAAATGCACTTACATGTGCTTATTTTGCTTTTGTCATTATTATGACTATTATTGTTATTTTCCTTGTCACTGAAGGTGTTCATTTCTTTCCCCCAGGGAAAATTTTTTAAAAAATAAAGCGAGTAAGTTTTCAAAGCTGTTGAGATATAGGGGTGATGATGGCCCTTCCCCACCTGCTGTGAGTCACACTTCTCTGCAGACAAGAGTTCACTGGTCTGTTGGAGGGTCCACTGCTGCTCACACACAGTGCATGTGGCGTGAGTTCCTGGGCCTGTGACCTGTGGTGTGCCTTCCCACGTGCTCTCAAGTCCTGATCTTCATGGGCTCCAAGTCTTCAGGTACAAGGCTCAAGAAGCTACCGCCAGGATGCAAAGCTCCCCCGCCATTCCACTCCCATCAGTGCACCATCTCACCACGTGAGCTGGGAGGTGCTTCAGTTTAGCTTTATGGGAATGGGGTGGGTCAGTCTGGTTTTTCCTTGGTACCTGAATGAACATCAGAAAGTTTCTAAAGTGGAAAGTACATTAGCACCTAGCTCTAGTCAACATAGACCTCATCCAGTCCTCTTGTTCTACATATGAAAAAACTGAAGCCCAGGAAGGTAAATTGATCTGTCCAGAGTCCCACACTGACTTGGTTTAGCTTGTCAAAACACAAATGTTCATGTAAAACTGAGGCATTCTCAGCAGTTTCCTCTCAGTAACCATCCTAGGATTGGATTCTGGAAAGCTGGTTTCTTTCTGTTGTGGAACCTGAGGAGATCTGGAAGTTTCCTGATGTGGGCTGTGTTTACGACAGCACCACCATCAGAACACCCCAGGCCCAGCAGAAGATGGGCCAGGGCCTAGGACACCCAGCTGTGGCTATCCGGGGCAGAGTTTCCGATAGCTTTGTTCATCTGGACTTGGCCATAGAGAAAATCATCCAGGATATTGATTTTGCTTTTGTTTGTAGTCCAAGACTGTCGAGCAAACATTTTGACCCTTGTGGAAACAAAAGGCACCTTTGTTCCAACATAAAAAGATTCCATGGCATCTCATTAGACATCAGTATACCTTTTCCTCCTTCTCTTCCTTCTCTTAATCTTAGTGTTCCCTGAATACACAATCCTCTTAGGCTACAAAACTGTATAGAAAGAGAACTAGAAATAATAATGCAAACAATTACTAGCATGTATTGAGCATATGTTAATAGCATCATTTCATCTTCACAGTGACCCTATGAAGAAGGTCCTATTATTTTCCCTTTATTACATATGAAGAGCCAGAAGCTCAGCAAGTTTAGTCATTTCTCAAGCTTACGTAGCCAGTGACTTGCAGAATGGGATTCAAACCCAGGTTTGGCGCCAGAGGCCGTACATCCAATCTGGACAAAAACTGTTGACATCTTCATGAAGAGTTGTTTTTTACTTCCTGTAAGTTTGTGGCAGTTACTCAGTTTTGTTCTAAAGTATCCCTCATTTTGTTTTATTATTTATTTATTTATTTATTTATTTATTTATTTGCTTACTTACTTACTTATTTTTAAGGAGGGCGCAGCTCACAGTGGGCCATACGGGTATTGAACCGGCAACCTTGGCAATATTAGCGCCATGCTCTAACCAACTGAGCTAACCGGCCACCCCAAGTGTCCCTCATTTTAAATGCAGCCAGAGGGTTGAGTGTTAATGGTTACTGCCTGCCACATTTATTGGGTGTGGGAAAGTGCTGAGGCCACTCCACTTTCTGAGAAAGGAGTCAGTCAGGGTCTTCCTTGGGGGTTATCAAACCCCCACTGAACATAGGGCCTCGTGGGTGATGCTGAGGAGATGTCGGAACAGGGAAACGTTCACAGCTCCTATCCCAGTGGCTTACACATAACAGGAGAATGGGGCTGTGAAAAAGATGGACCGCTTAGTCTCACCAGGGTGCTCTCTGGGTGTTTTCCAGGGTTTATGGAATTGCCTATCAGGAGCCTGGATTCACAGCTCGTCAAAGCTGTCCTCCCTTGCACTGCAGGTGTTCCCCTGACACTGGAAGGGCAGCTTGAGCCGCAAGCAGGCCTATAGGTGCCAGCTCATACTGCCCGCCTGGCATAGCCAAAGGCCAAGGCTGAGGCACAGGTGCAGAGGCACTCAAGACTCATACCAATGTCCTGCCCTCCTTGGCCCCTCCTCCACCCCAGGGGCCAGAGTCTTAGCTTCCTTGACCAGCTTCAATAGGGCCCCACCCTGGCACATGTCAAATCCTGCTTACAACTCTTCAGGGTTCCCCAGGGGCCTACAGAGGCAAAGCCAAGAGTGCAGTGTGGCAAGCAAAGCCCTCCCACCAGGCCCCTGATCACTTCTCAGCCCCACCCACACTCTGAATTAGGAGCTCTTTCCTGCTGCCCCCACTCTCTTTCCCCCCCCCCATGTCCCCACACATGGAACTGTCTCTGCCTTGATTATCTTTTTTTCACCTTCCCTGGGCAACTTTTGCAGCCCCTCAAGACTCAGCCAACTGCTCAGGTAAGTCTCTCCCAGGGCGCCTGCCAGCACCATTTCCTCCCTGCCCTGCTGGGGAGGCTCTCCCCTCCATGACCACCTCCATCCTAGTACCGTCACACTCTGCTTGTCCAGCTGCTCGTCCAGCTGCTCACCTGTCCGTGCCCTTTGCTAGTCTGCAAAGTCGCTGAAGATGGGGATCCTGTTTTCTTTGTCTTGTGTCTCCTAGGCCCAGTGCGTGGAAAGCCCTCTTCGTTATTCTTTTTAATACACTCAATAAGCCACTCCCTTCAAAACTCAGTTTCCATGCCAAGCCTCATTTCCCTGAGGAGGGACTGTTGCTTCTCCCATGGGCTCCCATGGCTCTCGGCTAACTAGACGAGACCACTTCTTGCCCTGCTCTTCCCTCGTCATCCGGGTCCTTGAAGATAAGCACTGTGGCCCTCTAACTGTGCGTCCTTGAAGAGCTATTCTCCACCCTTGGGATGGAAAATGTTGGCTGACTTTGAGACACTTTTATCTCATTAGCTCAATGATGGAAGAGGACAGTACACCCTGAAAACCAGAGCAGTTGTGTAGCAAACAGAGGAAGACTGCAGGCTTTCATTTCGTTCTGGTGCTCAGGGAGGGAGGTGCAAGCGCCGGCCTGATTCAGCCAGCCGGTCAGCACGTCTTGGGGCTTCTTGCCAATGCAAAGAGCCACACAAGGGGCTGAGACCCAGCTGCTGCCCTGGAGTGTCTATGTTGTGCAGTGACTCTAGGTCACAGAACTATTACACGTTTTATTCAGAAGAGCTTTAGAAATGAGATAATTCCTTGACCCTCAGACACATTTATAGATAGAAAGCTAGTCTCCAATACCCAGAAAGGGCCTCTTATTCTGTCTTCTTGACTGGATGGTGTGAACAGTTATCACCAGTGTATACAATTCTTCTAATAAAAGGAAGGGCCTCTTCTGAGATATGGAAGATGGCTCACATCCATCCAACGCTTGCTCTGTGCAAGGCCCCACATACAGGTTTTGCACATATTCACTTATTTAATTCTTGCACAGCCCTGCGAGGGAGGTGCTCTCCTTATCATCATCCCCATTACATAGCCAGAGAAACGGAGCGTGAAAATGAAGGGCTTTCTGTCCAAGGTGCCACAAATAGTAAGAGGGAGAGGCCAGCAGTGGGCTCCAGCACCCTAACTCCCTGTCATGAGGCTGAACTGCCTCACCAGGGCCCAGGAGGCTTGGTGGTCCATCCAGGCTGCAGGTTCAGGTCATTTACCTGAGAGATCTTTGACCCTTATATTGTGTTTGAGAAGAAAAAATATCTGCTAACTTCTCCTGACACCAGCTTTTGACAACACAAAAAATATAGCTGTTGATGTATGTGTAGGTAAAGTTTAAGGGAGATGGGATGTGGGGTGCCAGCAGCTCAAAGAAAGGAAGAGCTCAGAGAGGTGCTTTGGCTCACATACTAAATTTCCTAGGGCCGGGAGAAAGGCGACATGTGTGCCAGGGACTGTTTTCCATTTCCTGTTGTTCTGACTTTTTGAGCTGCAAGCTGGGCTTTCTCCCATGGCACTTGTTTGGATGAGTGAAGGGGTGTCAAGGCGATGGTGGAGCTTGGAGGCCGACACCGGCTGCATGACTTTACCCAGAGTTCAGGGGGCTGAATGCAAAGCTCACAGTCCCCTTTGGGCTGGGCCACTGGATCCCTGGTCGACTAGCCGACCTAACAAATGGACAGCAATATTGACAGCCTCCACCTGCCAGACACCATAACAGAGGCAGTCACTCAGACTATCTCAGGCAGTTCTCACAACACCACATGCGAGAGGCTGTGCAATCCTCATTTCTGGAGGAGGAAGATACAGTCCAGGAAGGATAAATGATCGGCTCCGGTCACTCACTAATAAATAATAGAGCCAGGATTGGAACCTTCTGCCCCCACGTGCGGTGCTCTTGATGGCACCACAGCTGCAGAAATACCAGCGTCAATTCAGGTCATAACTCAGTTTGAATCTGAGTCAGCCAATGGGACACATGCCTGATGAAGTCATTCCAGCCTGCTTCCAGACCTCTGGGAATGGCTAATGCTCTCTTTCCTCACCCATTCCTCACATGCAAGGTTGGGCCAAACCAGCAGACTGTGAGCCCCTCCAAGAAGGAATGAACACCAGTGCTCATTTTAATGGACATTTATCCAATGTGTACTAAATGCTATTCAGTTACATTATTTTATTTATGCCTCATGACCACCCTATGAGGTGATTACTGTTATTATTCCCATTTTACAGATGAGGAAACTGAGCTCATAGAAGTCAAGTAAGTGGCAGAGCCTGGAACTGCACATGGGGGTCTAAGAGCCCACGCTTAACCAGCATACTCACATTTTTGCCTGCCTCTTGTGGATGGATGGATACCAGCATTCATGAATAAAAGCATTTAATTAAGTACCTCATGGTGGCCAAATTTTACACCAGTCACTTTCACATATGTCATCTCGTCTTTGAGAGTGACTGGAGCATCTACCCTGGAAGTGACAAACGTGGTTGCCATCTCTTGAGTTATAGACGAAGTCAATTGCCCATCTCTTCTTTGCTTGACCTCCAACAAACTCCTGTCCCCAATGAGAACACTTCTTTGCAAATACTGCCAGCCTCATAATCCAACAACTATGAATACTCAAGGGGATTCACTCCATAGCTCTTCTTTCCATTCATCTGCTTTCCTCTAACAGCCTGGGAGCAAGGACCAGGGCTAATCCATCTTTGCTCACGCCATGTTCAAGGACTAGCTGTTCAGTGCGTGGATCCCTGACGCTGTGCCTCCTGTCTTCTGCGGGAACAGAATCAGATGAGACCCTCGAATCTCACTTCACACCTTCTGTGTCTTTGAAACCCCCTTTCCCATTTCCTGCTCTGGGCTTCCCTCCAGAGCTTCTGCAGTTGGGGCTGGTGGAAGCCCTGCTGTCTGAGCAGCAGGTGAGAGGCCACCACCTCCCCAGCTGTGTGGACAAGGCCAGCTTGGGAAGGGCACCGGAGGAATAGTATAGCATCTCAGCTGGAAGGCACTGGTATTGGGGATAACAAGAAAAACCTCTAATCATTTCCCTTTCCCTACTTCTCACGCAAATATCACATTCCATTTAAATGTTCCACATAAGATAATTCCTGGTATTGGAAACACTTGAAAAAAATATTTGTTCAGGAAAGGTTGGCATGTGATTGAGTGAGCTCTCGAAGGCATGCCCTTTGACCTTGGTAAAGAAAAAAGAAGGTGGATGCCGAAACTCATTTAGCCAGAACCTTTAGATTATGGGGTAATCTTTTTTCTTCTTTCTAGGTTTATTTAAACAAAAGGGAAAGATTATCACAAAATAAGAATAAGAAAACAACTATAGGTAGAAAGATGAGTTTTATAAAACAACACCACCCAACAGAACCCTTTTTGTTTCACTCTGCCCAGCATCCCTGAACCCCCAGGCTGCATCCAGACCTCCCTTGCCTGTCTCTGCCACTTGGCTCACAGTATCTCCTTCACATACAGTAGCTAGCTGGATTAGGGCTCGGAACCAAAGGCCAGGAATGCAATACGATACTTTTATACTTATTGATCCTTTAAAAAGAGTTTGTTTTCATGAAACTTTAATTCACTTTTTTCTTTCTTTCTTTTTTTTTAGCTTTTTAGCCTAACTGCTACACATTTTATCCCTGTTCTTTGTGAAATGCTAATCCAGCCCGGGGTTTTCGTTTTCCGGGTGTAACTTTTCAGAAATTGTATATCTGCATAGCAACCCAGCAAGGGCTGCCTATGTCACGGTATCATATGTCAGAAAGATGAAAAGGACTCCAAATCTAAGCTCTCCACAAACTTGGCCCTCCAATCCTGGGGCCGAGAGCTCCTTGGCCTTCATTTAAATGGCAGGAGAGCCATTTCAGGGCCAGAGAGGTGCAAACTTTTATCTTGTTGATGACAGAAAACGACACATGACCTCAGCTCAGCTCGGTGGGGACGATCAAACCAGAAACAAAGGCCGTCTTTTTCTCTGCTCTCTTCCCTGCTGTCAGCTTCCAAGTGCAACCTGAGCCTGGATTCCGAACCCAGTGTCCAGATTAGAGATTGTTGACTCAGATTTAGTGGTGAAACGTGAGCCCCACTCTGTTGATGGCAGGCCTTGAAGGAGCAAGTTTACTGAAGCCAAGAGAGAGATTGTGTGTCAGACGAGAGCCTGGCTTCTCTTTATCACAAACTTCCTGATCTGCCTCTGTTTTAATAGTTTCCACCACCACCACCACAAGAGAGACACACAGAGACACACACACACACAGAGGGAGAGAGACAAAAAGAGAGACAGAGCGTGTGCATGTGGTGTGTGTGTGTGTGAGAGAGAGAGAGAGGGAGAGGGAGAGGGAGAGGGAGAGAGAGAGAGAGGAAGCACCACTCTCAGTTCCATCTCCTCAGTGTCATAAATCAGGAAATTAACAAGTGTGTAACTGGCCTTTGCCACAGTCAAAGACAATGAGCTTTTTGTGTTTCTTACCGGTGGCCAACACTTAACGTAATCAATGAAGAGCTCCACTCAGAAAGGATGAAAAATGGGGGCTTGATCTTGCCATTTTTTAAAGGATATTTCCCAATACTCAGGCACATGGCCTTTATGCGGCTCAAACACAGCTTAGAAACTTGCCTTTCAGTCTGAAGGCAGGTCATTAAGAGAAATCATTACATCGCTTTCCCTGTCTCTGTCTCTCTCTCCATTTTTATTTTGGCACCCTCCCTGCTTTTCCTTGGCTTCCGATTTCATCCCTCTTTTAGATTCTCTGTGCCTTCAGTAATTTATGTGCAAGATATTTTCTCAACCTCCAAATGTTTTTCCATTTGGCAAACCATGTCCCGAAGCTTCCACACAATGTAACTGTAGAGTTCATTTATACTAGAAAACATCAGCTTGGTTAATGGAAAAGCCTAACAAGCCAAGGTCGGTGACCCCGGGCCTGGGCCGCCTCACGGATGGATCCTGCAGGCCACCCTGGGGACACAGTGGGGGTGAGTGTCAGGGGGAGTGTCTTTTCCAGGTTGCCACAGATGCTTGGCTTCCACCCTCCTTGTCTCCAAAAAGAAAAGAATTCCTTCCAAGCCCCTTTCTCGTATAGTTTTTGGAAGCTTCAGGGCACCATATGGAGAATCATTTCATGATTCTCCTGATGGCTTTTACGTGAGCAGCTATAAATTGCATAGTTTCCTCCAGGTCTGATATCCCTGTAGTACCTGCTATGGATTGTCGGGAATAATCACTGAATATGTTAGGCCTGTGCTGTTCTTGATAGGAAAGAAAACTCGGACCCCCTCCTGGCACTGCTACTTTGGGAAATGGAAACTGGGGAGGGGGTGGGATGGGGTGGGGCTTTCATATCATGAAAGCCTTCCCAATTGGTTACTAGGGTGATTTGCCCCAATCCACTAGTTGTGGATTTAGGACTAAAGCAGCAGTTGAAGTAATGCCTCTTCCCTAGTGCCACGCTCCCTGGCTTCTCCCCAAGGCTCCTAATAAGCCCAGCTGGGCTGGGCCACTCAGTGAGATACACTTGAGGCTAATGGGCTGGGTTCATGTGCAATCACTCACTCTCAGGGCACATCTAGACAGCATTTTGGCTTCTGAAACATGAGCACTATCCATTGAATAACTGGCACTTTTTCTTTCTAAACAGTTGTGATGATACAAACTCCCTTCATTTTACTTTTTTTAAAGGTGGCTTGAGAAGTGCTCTCTCAACTCTTGACCCAATACTCTGTTGATTTAATAAGCAAATAAAGGCAAAGAATTGTTCTAATAAGGATAAAACTGTAGGCGGGTCTTTGTAGGGTGTTTATTTTGCTTGGAGAGCGTTCCCTTAACTCATTGAGTTTCTTTGGCCCTAGAAGTGAGTGCCAGGAGGACAGAGGTGGGTTAATATGTTCTATTGCACCACCAGTGAATGAGGAGACGAGCCCAACTGTTTCTCAAGCATGTCTGTAAAAAAAAAAAAAAATTCATAAAACTCATAGTCTTAAGATTGGTTGGCTCTGAGAACTCATTCACTCAGATGTATTTTTAGACTTTTGTTTATCTTTCTTGATTGATAAAGTAATTATCAAAATGCGTTAGAAAATAATAGCCAACTGGTGAGAAAAAGAACAGTTGGAGGAAGCAGAGCAATGGAGGAAAAGCACCCACAGACTCTACTTCAGGCTTTCCAAGGAAACCCCATGAAAATTCATCTTCTCTTTTGCCTTTACTTTCTTTGGGGGTCTGATCAGGGCTCTGGCTTGATGAAGCTTTCCCCATCACACAGTATCTAATTAACTCCCTTCCCCCGCAGCTCCCCTCTCTCTTCCCTCACCTTTTCTCCACCACTCTCCCCTCTGAAGTCTGCCACAGGCCAATCAGAGCCCAGCAGATGTTTGTGTTTTATGAGCCAAATGGGAGCCTGAAGGATCGACCAAATACCAGCCCCACTGAGAAGTGGAACCAGGCCATCTGACATCAGACACATAGAATACTGCCCGTCCAGCAGGGCCAGGGCTTCCAGAGAGCAGAAGGAGGGCTCGATAATTAGCTGGCAGAGTCTCCATGTTGGCCCATTTCTCTGCCTTCTGAAGAGCACACAGAGGCCATTTGTGGAGGCTCAGGGCAGTTGGGAGAGACCCTCCATGAGTCCACCTCCCTGGCTGGCAGTCCTGGCCCAAGATGCTCTCCCCTCTTGCCAGAGCACCATGTGGTGCCCTGACTGTGGCTCCTGGCACAGGAACAAGCAGGAGGTTAAGGACTGCTACCCCTGGGAACTTGGATGTGCCATCCTTGCCCCCCACACCACTGCAGGACTGAGGAGAACAGACAGATGGACGATCTAAGTTTCCATCTCGGCTCCACCATTTTCTACTGTGTGCTGTTGGCTGTGTTGGTTTTCAATGTCTCTGAGGCTTGGTTTCTCTATCAGTGATACGGAGATTATATTTCCTTCTCTTGGAGTTACTTCCAGGATTAAATGAGAGTATGTGTGCTAGCTCTGGGCCTCTTTGCCCTCAGACCTATTCCTTAACTTTCCTTGCTCTGCCCTGTATGGTGGGGGACCTGACTGAGTTCAGCCAATGGGAACTTGAGAGAAGGTGTTTCTTTCCCGCTGTCTCTGCCTCAGGCAGCTTCTCCAGCATTTATGCCCATTTCCAGTCCCTTCTGGAAAGCCCTTAGTATTGCAGCTCCCATACCGGCCTTCTCTCTGTGTCCCTTCAGGGGAGGGTTACCTCACCGTCCCCTGTCCAGCTTCTCAGCTCACTATCACCTGTGTTGCCAGTCCCCTTCATTGAACTCCCTTGCAGGTAAATGTCTGAGGTGCTTTCTGTTTTTCTGGTTGGATCTTTGGCTAGTAGAGCCAAAGATGTGTCACACGCCTCGATGGAAACAGATGTCCTGGAGATCTCATTCCACGAAGTCTAAGGGGGCAGGGCTGCTTACCTAGTTCTTCTTACTCTAAGTATCAGATCCTGTACTTTAACCATAAAGTCAGGATCTTCCTGGGCCAGTTGTCAATCTGAAACAATTTCCAGAGGGATTTTATAAGGACAGAAAAATCGGATAAGAACTACATGTTTTCATCATGTATTTGTTTAAAAATAAATACTACAGTAAAATATACTTGTGGACTTCTGGTATGCCTTCCATTTAATCTTTTCTAAGGAACCTATCGGTGTGTCTAGACTCTTCTAGGTTCTCCTGAGCTTTTTCTGTGTCTCCCGCTACTTCTGTTCCTCATCAGGTAGCATTTTCATGTTTCCCAGCTTTGTTCTCGTTTCAATGAGTGTGCGATGAATTGTGTCATCACTCAAACTTCACTAAGGAACGTTGTGTCCATCAACCTCCTGCTCAGTCTAGCCTGGGTTTTGCTCTGCCCTCGGTGCTGCTTTTCACTATCTGCCTTCTGCCTTCTGGTTCTGCTGTGCTGTGGGACTAGGGAAGGTTGTACTCCACTCCTTTTGGCAGGAAGAGTACCTTCCTCATTGAGGTCAGAATTGAAAATGGATTTCCCCATTGGGCAGAGAGAAGGAGGCCCACACTTCCTGTGTAGTGTTATTAATTGGCACCCCTCCCCTGCCTGTGGCTGCCAGGCTCAGGACAGTCCTGCTTAACCATTTCCTGCTCAGCACCTTGAAGGCGACAAAGGCGCTGTGTGAGTTATAAAATGCCTTTTCTTTGATTATTATGTTTTGTGGGCCGTCACTCATTGGGTATAAAGTGACCTGCGTGTGCTCTGTGGGCTGAGGGAGCTAGGACAGCAGTGCCCTGCCTGAGAGGCAGATTTAGTACAGCTATCTCACTCCCATCCCCACAGGCAGAATTATGTTATTTCCTCTCAAACTGACAGGCCTTGAAAGACATTCTTTATGGGAAAGGTTTCTCTCCTCCCCTTTGGCTGGATTCATGTCATTCCTATTGAAAGTACAGGAACAAACAACACGGGGGTATTTTAAACACATCTGTGACCTCACAGATGATATTGGTACCCAAGTGTAGAATTGCGAATTCTTAGGTTGGTATGCTTGCACTACCAAAATCTCATGGATTGCAGTTCTGCAACTTCAGAATCATCCCTATCTCACATTGTCATAAATCGTAACAGTTTTTACTACACACATTGTTCAATGCCCCTATTATTTGCAAGTAAGGGAACTAAGATATAGAGACAAGCTGAGTGACTTGTCCAATGGCGGATAGCGAGTGAGTGGCAGTATCAAGATGAGAACCAGGCCTTTGTCGACTCCTAAGCTAGTGCCCCTTCCAGTAGCCGCCACAGCAATTAAAACCAGCTAAAGCTTTTGCTGCCTTCATGGGTATGAGCTGTGTTCCACAGCTGTAAAGCTCAGAGAAGACTAATGGGGCACTGCCAAATGTTTAACTATGGGCTGTCTGGAAAATAAAATGTGTGCATATACATATACACACATTTGTTACAAATTTTGCTGATACAAAGGACGTGTAGCACACAATTTACACATGATAATAAAACATACAACACTCTGTTATAAATTTCATTAGCCAATTGATTCTCACAGAATGCTTTTGTTGATTTTTGCTGAATTGTTGTACCTGTACCTGGCTGCAATTGCTGAATGAGTGTTCGGGGTTTTTTGTTTGTTTGTTTGTTTTTGTTTTTTGATTAAAGAAAAAATTCTGGTTTTTAAGTTTTGATCATTAAAAAGTTTAAACCCACATAGTAATCACTTAAAATATAATTACTTCATGATCCACAATTAAACTGTGCACAACCTAGTTTGGGGACCTAGAAGCCAGTGACATTTTCTTACATGTTACCATAGAAGACAAAAGTGAAACCACAGAGACAGGTTGGAACAGTGCTTGTTCATCATTGACACAAGTGACTTTTTTCCTAAGTCAGATAATAGTTTTCAAATATGGGAAAATAGTTCCTCACATTTTTGTGCCATCTGCAATGTAACAGCCATCGATCTGACACTCTTTTAAGTTTAACCCTCAGAATTAACATTTCCCATCACTCGCTAAAGTCTAGATAATCAACAAAACAACAAATCAAGCCCTGATTCCTAGCATATGCTGATTTCCGAGGTGTAAATATTTTCACCATCATCAATTTCAAGCTAACAACATGATGTCACTGAACTTGGAGTTGGCACGACATGCGCCGTGGCACCTCCTTATATAGTATTTCCACTATACAGAGGTAACATGCAAATAAGCTCAAACATAGATAATAGTATAATGTGGTAAAATCTACGGGAAGTAATAAGTTTGGGGCATCTATTACCTTTGTTTTTAACATAACATTTAATTGTAACGTGTATAATTTAGTTTTTTAATGATGTCTGTATATAGCAACTGGCTTGAATAATTCCTGAAAACTTAGAGTCAGCTGTCCTGAGCTGCTAGGAGCAGCCTTCCTCCCATCACACAGGAGATGGGTGGGATGGTGCTTTGCTTCCTCTCTGTGTATGCCCAAGGCCACTGGACTGAGGGGACCGAGACGATGGCGATTTGGGTAAGATGGCCTGGGCAGAACTCATGCTGAGGGACAGAGGGTAGATTTAAGAACATGGATCAGATCCCATATAGTAGGTCACTAAAGGGTTTTGTTTTGTTTTGCTTTTTGCTCTTTCCAAAAGTTACAGAAAGCAGTTTTAAATATTAGTCAAGGAAATTAAAGGGGGGGGGGGGGAGAAAGGGAAAGAGGTATAAGAAAGAGAAAAAGAATTATTCTTTTTTCAGTGTCCTTTATTAAGAAAGTAATTTGCTGACATGAAATCCTGAACCGCTTTCGTGGGCGCTCCCTCGGCCCTCCCACCTGCGTGTTGCCGCGGACACAGTGGGCCCCGCCCTTGGGCAGTCCCTCCATGAGGACCTGACCTCTTACTGCTTTGGAAGGAGAGGATGAGATTACCAGAGCTTTGGATCCATTTTTGGATCAAATGAAAACGGCAGGCTAATCCTTAGCGTGTTCCTCTCCTCTTACAGATGCTGGCCTCACGGTAGGGGTGGGGCTTCGGATCTCTGACAGTCCCAGCCCTCGGCAGGGGCGGAAAGTCACATGCTGCTCATGAGGGCTGCGGTGCCCCTCCTGACCTCTGTCAGCAGCACTCTTTATGCACCTGGTGAACCCATCTTTCCAGACAACTCCAGCTTCACCTCCTGCTGAAACCTTGAGGGATGATGCCCCCAGCAGTTACCCACCCTCTCCTCCTTTCTCCCACAGCCTTTGTTGTCATTTGTTAGACCTTTCGCTCGTTTGTCTAGGTTCCCAAGAGGACCGTAGGCTCTTGGAGGGAAATGATCTTCTCTTGTCAGTGCTGGGCGCACAATAGGTCTCAATAAATCTTAGACCCCACATCAGCTTGTTCAATTGTTCTCAAACGTGTGCATAGCATTACTTGAAGAATGGGCTAAAATGCATATTCCCAGGCCCCAGCCCAGCGGTTTTGAAATCTGGGTCTTGAATGAGACCACGTGTTTCTGATGCATGGGTGTTCACTACCCACACTTTAAGAACTACAGATTTCATCAAACTTTTCATGTGATAGATGGGAAAGCAGAGGGCTAGAGATGATATGACCTGCCTCAGGACCCGTAGCTACTCAGTGTAATGGGACTTTGAGAAAGACCCATCTTACAGTTTTATTAAGTGAATTAAGTGAATCACAGCCACATTGATTATTGTTAGGAATATTAAAAATACCTTCAATTAAAATCATTGCACCCCACACCTTAAATCAGTGGCAAGACTCCGTATTTCGATGCCTTCTACCAAAACGGTACACATAGAAATCTCAGAGACACCCCTCTCCTGGCAGCATCTCCTTAGAATTTGAAGTGTTTTCTCGCTGATATCAGAACAAGTCCCTTGATGATTTCTGCCTCTAAATTGCAATTTGCCTCAGATGCTGTCACAAGAGGCTGATTGCCACAAGCTCTATTTCCAGCAGAATGTCCTCTGCTTGCCTTCTGGTGCTTACAGCAGCAGACACAGGGCCCCAAAGTAGACCCAGTGTTCAGGTGTCTGGTTCATGCCTATTTTTATGAGCAAATCCTTGTTTCATCTGTCAGTTGTTTGGCGAGTGCCATGCATGCCTGTTATTGCCTTGTGCCGCAGGTGCCACCTAGAGGGCCCTCTGACTGCCACAGCGGCTGGGCAGGAGGTGTGCAGCCCAGGCCCTCAGGAAGCCCTGCAGCCACCCACTGAGGGTACACCAGCCCCTAGGCAGCCTTGGAGCTGTGGATTCAAGGGAGAGGGCTGCCAGGGGCACCCGGGAAGGACAGAAGAAAGAGATCTGGCAGGTTCCTCGCATTCAGCCTCCTTTCTCGGTGTGATTCTGATAGGAAGTGGGCAGGAACTCTGTTTCTCGGCCACAAGGTGTCAGCAGTGGGCTGGCCAGGTGCCGACTCTGCGCTGCCCTAGGAAAAAGGCCCCAGCAGGCAGAGAGGGTGTTGCCCGTTGCCCTTTTAAATAAATTCCTTGTGTGTAGAAAGTGCCTTTCTTATTAGTAGGGGCATGATGATTAAGTTACCAAAAGCCCCACCCCCTACACCAGTGTTGCCTGTGGACTAACCACATGCCTCTTTCTGCCTTCAGATGAGTAAAACTGCCGCTGCAACTGAACTGCAACTTGAAGAGGTCTATGCAGGTGGGCACTGGGGGAATAACGGAAAGGAAAGCCCTGATGTCCGGAATGTGGAGACAGCGGCATGCAGGACCGTGATTTTTTAAAAAATCTGGACATGAGTTCTGGCTTGTTTGCTTACTAGCTGTGAATTGTAAGCCTGGGTTTGCTTCCCTGTCTGTAACATACCGTATTCCTTATTTTTCAAATGACAATAGTCACACGGTCGTTATGTGGACCAAATGAAACAAATGATTTGCAAACGATGAGGTACCAAATACACATGGGGTGGTTGTCGGGGTTCATCTTTTGACCTGAGCTCTGTCCCAGAGCTTCCTTCAGACGAGGAGCAGACACTGAAGCAGAAGAAGGGGCCCACTCCTGCGCGAGCTGCCGGCCATGAACTCCTGATCTGGCCTGATAAAGTCATCTTCCAACGAGATTCTTCCTGGATGCCTTTCCATGGCTTGTTTCCAAGCGGAAAGCTGGCAGTGGCTGCTCGCTCTTCCTTCTTCACTGAGCCTGATTTTCCATATTGGAATAAGATGAAATGCACAGTTTAGAATGTAAGTTTTTCCTGTAGGACACGATCCCCAATAGTGGAATGATGGAGAAAAATATTAGATGAAGTCAGGGGATAACTGAGTAACATACTGATTTATAAATTCATGGAATGAAATGAGGCGTTTTTTCCACTGGTGGGGTTATTTATCATGGCCTCGCTGGCCAGATCCCAGGGTGGAAGAGGCTTTGGTCCCTGAGCAATAGAAATACCAGGAACCAATTTTGTCCATCGCTCCTCTTTCCAAAACACAGAATGCAGCTGATATTGAAACACATGCTGGTCATAGGCCTGAATCAAGATTCCCCGGCTCCTCAGTTATTGGGGTGAATGGTGACTCAGGCCCAGACTCCATCTTCCTGGGGTGATGGAAAAGAAGAGCTGAGGCTGTCACCACTGGTTACTGCTCTGTGGAGTTTTTCCTGTGGCCCATCCCTCAGCGGAAATGAATTACTCTGAAAATATCCCATGAAAAACTCTGATGTGGCTTTGATGATAAGTTTGCGAAATAATGTATTAATTTGTGGAAAAGTGACATCTTTATGATACAGAGTTTTTCCTTCCGTGAACATGGTGCGTCTTTTCATTTGTTTGATTTTTATGTCTTTCAATAAAAAAATTTGTTTCTTTATAAAGCCTTGCACATCTTACGTTAGATTAATTCTTAGATAAATTACAGCTTTCCACTACTATTGTAATGTTATCTTTAAGAATATCTACCTTTTCTAATTGTTTGTTGCTGATACATAGGCAAATATTTGTGTGTGTGTATTGATAACAATTTACTGAAGGCCTATTAGTTTTAAGTTTGTTTATTGTTTTGGATTTTCTGTGTAAACAATCATATTAAATAATGCCAAGTTTCGTTTTTTCATCCTGATCCTGATGTTTTATTTCTCTTTGTTTTCTTACAGTGCTAATTTGCATTCTGGGGTCATCCTACTACTCATCCTGACTTTAAGGGAAATGTTTTTTTGCACAAATGTTGGGGGTTTTTTGGAATAATTTTAGATTTATAAGAAAGTTGCGAAGATAGTACACAAAGTTCTTGTATACTCCTCACCCAGTTTCTTCCATCGTTAATATCTTACAAAACCACGGCACATGTGTCAAAACTAAGAAACCAATACTGGTACAGCGATATTAACCAAATTGCAGACTTTATTCAGATTTCACTAGTTCTTCCACTAATGTCCTTTTTCTGTTCCAGGAAGCAATCCAGGAGATCACATTTTGTTTGGTCATTATGTCTCCTTAGTCTCCTCTTGTCTGTGACAGTTTCTCATTTTTTCTTTCTCGTGACTTGACAATTTTGAAGAGTATTGATGTTTTTCTCATGGTTAGACTGGGGTTATATTTTGGGGGGAATAAAACCAGAGAGGTGAAGTGTCCTCATCATATCACATCAGGGGGTACATTCTGTCAACATGACTTATCACTGGTGAAGTTAACCTTGTCACCTGAACAAGGTAGTTTTTGCCAGGTTTTTCCATAGTAGAGTTACCTCCACACCCCCCAACCCCCTTTCCATTCTCTAGTCTTTGGAAGTAAGTCACTAAGTCCATGCCACACTCAAGGAGGGAGAATTAAGTTCTACCTCTAAGGAGAGACAGAATATTTACACATATTATCTGCAATTCCTCTGTAAGAAGACCTATTTGTTTGTTTATTTAAACATTTATTTATATCAGTATAGACTCGTGTATATTTATTTTATATTTTGGATACACTACTTAACTTTTTTTTTGCTCAGATTGTTCCAGGTTTGGCCGTCAGGAGCTCTTTCAGTTTGGCTCCTATGTCCCTTTGACATGCCTCCATCCTTTTGTTTTTGGTGCTTCCTTTCTTTCTGTTACTATAGGATGCTCCAGTCCCATCTTGTAATTCCCCTTCTCTAGCACTAGAGCCACTTCTTTAGGGAGCCCTGGTTCATTTTATTAGAGTATAGATGTTATAAGATGCTATTACTGTAAGATGTTCCAGTCTCATCTTATAATTTCCCTGCTCTAGCACTAGAGTCAGCCATTTCTCTAGAGAGCACTGGTTTGTTTTATTGGAGTATAGAATTTAGAAACCAAGAGCTGTGTGATGGGTGTGCTCATTACAACCGGAGTGTTATCTTTCTAGACTTCTCAGCAGACATGGCTAAGAAGTATATGTATGTTACTAACCAAAGTATATATGCACATCTATAATTCGATCTGTATCTAAGACACATGAGTTCATACTGATGCTTCATATTCTAGTCCAGCAGCACCTGTTTCAGTCTAGTCTTCACGCTTTCTTATCTGTAACTTCCCTTTCTAACAGTGAGAAATCTACCTCCCACATTCACCATCCACTTACTTATAAAGAGAGCAGTTTATGTTACACCATTAATTTTGCTGAAGTTTTTTGGTAGCTATCCTTTAATAGGTTAAGAATGTTTCTTTCTATTCCTAGTAGTTTTTTAAAATTTTAAATCATGAATTTTAAAATCTTATATTTTACGTGAATTTCCTATCGAGATGATAATATGAAATGTTAAACTCTCTGTATTTTTGAATGAAACCCAGCTTAGACCTAGAATTTTTTTTAAATAAATTTTATTGGGGAATATTGGGGAGTGTGTTTCCCCAAGGCCCATCAGCTCCAAGTTGTTGTCCTTCAATCTAGTTGTGCAGAGCGCAGCTCAGCTCCAAGTCCAGTTGCTGTTTTCAATCTTTAGTTGCAGGGGGCACAGCCCACCATCCCATGCGGGACTTGAACTGGCAACCTTGTTGAGAGCTTGCGCTCTAACCAACTGAGCCATCCAGCTGCCCCTCCGGAAGCTCAGCAGCAGCTTGTTGTCTTCAATCTAGTTGTGGAAGGTGCAGCTCAATGGCCCATGTGGAAATCTAACTGACTACCATGTTGTTCAGAGCTCATGCTCTAACCACCTGAGCCATCTGGCCGCCCCCTAGAATTTTTAAAAATTAGAATGAAGTACATGAAGCTGCTGTTTTTGTAGGCCAAAAATGGTTGGACACCAGCAACTCAATACATAGCTTGATTCTGTTTCCTAATGATTTGGTTAGGATTTTTGTGTATAAATTCATGGGATTAACTTGTAATTTTTTTCACTCACTGTTGTCTGCCCCTGAAATGCAAGGGCTTTCTCCTAAGAAGCCAGGAATACCTTTTAATTATCACTATGGAAGGCTATAAACGTGAAGGTTATTGCCTTTAAAAAGAAAGGAGATGAGTACAAAGCAAGGGAAGGGAGTAGTAACTATGCTGGAGAGGAAGAGGAGGAGTTTGGGCTAATTTACGGTGACCAGCCCCCCAGCCTACCAAACATCTGCAAGAACGTCCATCATTTTCCTATTGAGGTCCTCCCCACACCTCATATCCCATCCCCACATATCCCTTAGAATGGCGGGAGGGGCACAAACTTCATGGGGAGATGCCTCCATTCTGTTTAAGAGACATGGTTATAGAATAAGAGCTCTGTATCCTACGTGCATTGGGTGCACAGTTAGTTTTGTTTTCTCAGGCTTCTTTCCTCCCTTCCTCCGGTGACAGCACACTATCTTCCTTTACAGGATTACTCCTCCATGACTGTGTCACTGGTTCTGATGAGGCCAGCAGTCCCTGTACTCTGCCTCATGCCCCACTACCAAGATGGGAGTTGTGGCCCAAGCCTGGCCTACTTTGTGGCCTTGTTGACTCGTCCATATGGTGGACAGGAGACTCAAGTTGGTCTCATTAGAGTCCTTCAATGAGATTAAATGTGCTGATGGTGTTAGTGAATCTTCTGTTCTTTCCTCTTGTATCCTGAGCTGGAAGGATGTTAGTTTTCCTTTCCTCTGTTCTACCCGCTGGAGGGAATCTCTTGAGGAAAAACAAAACGAGATCAACACAAAGAAGTTGAGATGGCAAACTGAGAAATGGTCCTGCTCATATGTACTTTGAGTCCCTGGATCCACTGCTGTCCATTCCAATTAGATAGGCTGATAAATAACTCCACATTTTTGCTTAAGCTACTTTTAGTTCCATCTCCTGACTCGTTCGTGGTGAAATCAACTAAATGAAGTCAGGACTGAAGGTATTCGTGGTGCCTCTTCGTTCTCAGTTTACAAATCTCACTTGTAGTCAATGTAGCCTGTGACAGTTACTAGTGATGGTTCAAACAAGCTATCATTGTTCACTGGTGAGCAGGAAGTGAGTGGAGCCCCTTGATAGAGATCAGAGGCTGGTTATCCTGTGCCATGAGAGTGATGGACATGTCAGATGATGGAAAGTGGTAAAATCAGCACATATGTGATGTGGTGTGTACACTTGGATTGTGCTCGAAGAGGATGCTATCTTAAAGGGGGTCCTCTCTCAAATAGACCATTGTTACCAAGAGTTATTCAATAAAAGAGTGGGGTGGGGGACCCACTTTGCAGTGAGGGAAAGCCTTGTCTGTCAGCCATTGTCCCTGCCTCCCCACCCATCATAAGCCCAGGCATGCTGATTACACCTGAATTTAATGTCCAGTCGTACATGCTATGTACAGAAGAGTGATGTGAAATAACAAAGGCTAAGACAGGTGTTCAATGAACAAAATGGTGATTTCTGTTCATTTTTCTTTGTGATGCATAATGTGGCTTTAAAGTTGAATGATTTATCTAAGAAAAAAGGACAAGGGTTTTTGAAAATATTTTTTATGATAATAAAAAAATACTTAAAAGTGCAATAAAAATTAGAAAATAAAGAAAATCTAAAATCCCATCACCCAGAGATAAGCACTATTTACAGCTTGGTGTCCATCAAAGAGTAATCTTAGAAGCTGACTCCAGACCAGAATTGAGATCTTTTGATGGCTTTGAAAAATATGTGTCTTTATTTATTATGACATTTCAAATACATGAGTATAGAAAATAATGGCACAAAAATCCATTAACCTAAGGCCCACATATAACAAGTTAGCATTTTTATATTTACTCATATACCTTTTGTTTTAATAAACACAATGTTGCAGATTTTTGACACCCCGCCCCCCATATCCCTTTCCTGTCTCCTGGAGATGACCACCTCCCTGAAGTTGAGAGTATCTTTCCCACATGTATTTTTATATTTTTCTATGTATGGTTCCATACTTAAATACTATGAGGTTTCATTTTTGTGTTTTTTAAGATTTGCACAAATTATCAGTAGGGATGTCTCTTTCAACTTTCTTTTTTGCACTCCCCATGATATTTCTGGCATTTATTCATGTAGATATGTCTATGTCATTTTAATTACTATAGAGTATTCCACTGAATGAATATTCAGAGTTCATTTGTCCATTTCCTTGTTCGTAGACTTATAGGGTGCTCCAATGTTTGGCTATTTCAAACAATGTTACCATGAATATATTTGTCCTCACCTCCTTGTGAACACCTGTGATTATTTCTAGACGTGGAACTTTGATGCTGTAGTAGAAGTGCAGCTTCAACTTTGTTAGATATTGCCACATTGCTCTCTAAAATAGTTGTGCACCCTGAACTGGATTCAGGTACTAGCCACCCAGATCCATACATTCTCCTTGGATTTTGGCTGGAGTGGCTCTAACTTGTGCTGTTGCATCAGCCTTGGGGCCAGGTGGCTGCTGCCTCCTCCACCAGTGCCAGGGACCAGGGGCGTGCTTGCAGGCATGAAGGAACCATGCTCGCGGTAGATTATGAAGACAACTGCAACGACCCCTGCCACTGCTGTGCAAGCCCAATGCGGTCTGCCTGTCTAACTCCCCCATCAAGAGAACTATTTCCCCTTCCATGAATTTGAATTGCCCTTGTGACTTCTTTGACCAATAGAATGTGCAGGAATGAATTTGTGTGACTTCTGAGGCTCAACCTCAAGAGACCTCGCAGCCTCTTGTCTCTCCTTTTTGGATCATGATGCTGTCATGTCAGGAAGCCCAGGCTGGCCTCCTTGAGGATGAAGGACCATGCAAAGAGAGACGCTGCCATCAGCAAGCAACAACTGCCTGACATACGAGCACGGCCTTTGAGGACTATGGTAAGCCTAGGTAGGCCAGCAGATGACAGTAAGGAACCCCTGACAAGACCAACAGAAGAACCACTCCATTGAACCCAGCCCAAATTGCTTACACATACTACTGTGAGCAAATGAAAAGGCTATTGTTTTAACTCATTAAGTGTAGGATAGTTTTTTCTTTCAAGGCAATAGACAACTGATGCAAAGCCTCTTCTCATATGCCATGCCACACATCTCTGCCTCTCGTCTTCTGTGTGGGACTTTCCTTTTGCTATGGAGACGCAAGCTACTAGGGGACCCACCTGGTGCCCATATATATGCAATCCAGAAATGGCAACCAGGATCAATAGAAGATGGGGGTTGGTGGATAAATTCTTCTCCTTTCTTCCCCCAGGAAGGACTGTTTGTAGGTGGATAGAGTCATGTGGTCCCTCTGGAGACACCCTGCATGACTGAGCAATCGTTTTCTCCCAGAGCTGTGGCCATCTTGCTCACATTCCTCTTTATATTTGCTCTGTCTCCCTAACTCTTTTCTTTTATCGCCACTTCTGTTTCCCTGGAATTCCGTTTCCCAGTAAAATCTTAACATATGAGATTTTGTTTGGCCTCTGTTTTCTAAAAAAACTGGGCAGAGACGGTTTAAAGATTGGTTGTGGGGACAGAGTCCCAGAGAGCAGTTTCCAGGCTCTCGGCCTCATGTGGAAAGATGCTGGCTCAGTTATTAGATGGCCATCAGCTATAATCAGATGGCCATCCGCTGTGGCTGGGTGGCCATCAGCTGTTACCGGTTAGCCATTAGCCACTAATAACTGCTATAGCTACGCTCGGGGGTTGGTTTGTTGGTTGACAGAGAAGCAGATGGCAGATGGCGGCTCCTGCTTCCTGTGTCTCCAACCCAACCGCCAGCGAGACTGTAGTGCTATGACTCCCCTGTCCATGGCTCCATTGGTGTTCCTTTTTGGCCTCGCCATGTCCTGTGTTCTTATGTGAGGAGCGGGACCAGAGTCCCTGCATGACAGTGGTCCTAGACAGCAGCCCCTCAGGGTGGGATTTCAGAGTTGAATTACCCACTGGTCTGAAGGCACAGGGTCCCCACTGCTGCTGGTAAGTGGACTGGTAACAACTCCTGCTGTGCAGTGGCTTCACAAAAGCTTTTACCTGGTGTTAAGGGCGATGAAGTGGAGGTGGAAAAGGAGACACTGGGGTGTGCCGGTAGCTTCCAAACTGTTGCATTAAAATCATCTGGGGAACCTTAAAGTAACCCCATACTTAGGTCCCTCCCCATACCAATTAAATGAAACTGCCTATAGGTGGAAGCCAGGTGTCGGTATTTTTTAAAGCTCACCTGGTGATTCTTACTTGCAGCAAATCTTGGGAACCACTGTGCTCTGCACTGGCCGTGGCTCTTGATTGGTATTGGGATAATGACAATTGGTATAGGTGCTGGCTGCTCTGGATGGCATTGCAACACTTGATTTAAAAAAACAACACAACGTTCTGGACAGCCTAGTGCCGACTTAGAGCATGCTGAGAAAGCAAGGGAGTCTCTATGGCAACACTTAACTCTTTTATCTCCTGCACCCACGGGACAAACTGTGCTGAAAATCAGGCCCAAGATATAATGATAATAGTAGCAGAGCTGCAAAGAATACTGACTGTGCAGGCTTAGATGTCCTGAGTCAAATTCATGGCCCTAAAAGAGTGGAACCCTGAGACCTGGGAGAGGGACGTTGGTTGGAAGCACCTAACAACCTTTGGCCACCAATTCGCATTTCTCCAGGCCAGCCAAAGCAGCCTCTTTTACTGGACGTAGGAAAACAGCCTCCTTCTCCTGGAGACAATGTAAAGACTTCCTCTGAAGCCTCAGAAGATGGCACATGTATGCGTCAAGATCTGTCCCTAACCTCCACCCCAGGCCCTTGTCACCACCATGTCAATAGCCAGGCTCATCGGGTCTCAACTGAGCTCAAGGGGGACGCACAGCCCTGCTTGCAGAGGGAAGTGCTCACACACCGAGGCGTTGCAGTACCTGGCTGCTCTCTGCGGGCAGAAACCCATGTGCACGTGTGAAAGTGAATCGTAAGAGGGTGGACTGAGGATGGTGGACTGTAGGCTGGATAAGGAAGACTTTATGCCTCATCTGTGCCTCGTTATTCAATATTCTGGCAAGGATGTTGATCCTAATAGTTTGCGTGAAAGCTAGACACAACGGCGGTCTACAGGAAAGGATGGAGCAAATCTGCTGTGTACACTCCTTCTGAGAAGGTGTTTTATCCTTGGCCTCCTTCAGGTGGGCCAAGTGACAAAAAATAAAATGTCTGTTTATTTTTGTTCTCGGCATCTCAGTAGCTTTTTAGAAGCTTAGATCCCAAGTCCCTGAAAGAAGTAGAAAGCGGCCACCTACACTGAGGACGGGGCTTGTGAGAGTTAGTTCTTGCCCAGGACAGGGGTCTAATTGCAAGACCAGATCATTGGGCCTTCGGTGCCCGTGGAGGCACCAAAGGGGCTCCTAGGTTTCCCAGTTGCCCCAATGACATGCCTGCGCCTGTCCTCCTTGTGTTCACCTTGCCCTTCGGGGACGCACAGAGCAGGAGTGTTTGGGGAATCAGCAAGATGTCTATTGTGTGTGCAGCCCCCCGTGTGAGTCTGGCTCAGAAGAGAAACCACTTTGGTGCCTCCTTCCCGCCTGCTTTCAGCCAGAGTTAGACAACTACTTTCCCAGGCCCCAAGTTTCCTAAGGCCCTGCCCTGGAGTTTCCTCCAAGCTCTGATTGCACTCTGCTGGTCCAATTAAAACTCCCAGCTGGGAACTGGCTCATGTCTCGAAAGCTGCTTTTTAGAGGGGACGCCGCCCAGCTGCATAACCAAACATTAGGAGCCCAAATGAGAAATAACAGCTTGGAATTACATCCAGAGCCTTGACCAGCTTCTCAAGTCATAAATCATAGTCTGTCTTCCGAGAAAAGCAGGTCATGGGGACCTCCAGCCACCTTACGCATGAGCTATTTCAAGCAGCAGTCACAGTGGGAGCAATGGGTAGGAAGCAGGGTAATGACCCATCAGGCTCAAAACCTCTCTGACCAGGGGAGGGATTCTGTGTCAGCAAGAGGGGGCTAGAACCCCAGTGTGTTTGGTCCTAGTTTTCCCCAAAGCCCAGGGCTCCTCTGGCCCCCTTTCCAGCTCCATCAGACAGAGGCTCGTTGGGGATTCAGAGCTTATCCTAGATGCCTCTTTAAAGTGCCTAATTTTAATGAAGAAATCTTTCATCTGCCATCCTGTTTCCAGGAGACAAGTTTGGAAGGAATTTTCACAAGTCACTAAGGCCCTTGGAAGGGTGTTTGCTGGTGGAAAATGTAAGTCTGAGAGAAATGCAAGGAGATGTTCTCACTGGGGGTGGGGGTGGAAGAGGCAAGAGGAGGAAATCAAACACCAAGAACAAATGCTCCAAGAGCCAAGGGGAGGAAGGATGCAGAGGTGCAACTGAAAGGGGAAAAGTGTTTGACTGGAAATGTGTAAAGAATAATTCAGCCAGAAAACACAAAGTCCCTCCCAGGGGAAAGTATATGCAACTTGAAGAAATGCTAGGGCCTGGAAGATGAGTGTGAAAGGGTGGGCGACAGGGGTGGGTGAGGGAGAGAGAAAGGGTGGGAGGGAAAATGTCATCAACAACTGGAACGAGGTAGAGAAACTCAGTGCAAACACACAACACACCCACCACAAGAAAATTCTCAGTTTCATCCCCTCTGGAGCTTTCTGAGCCAAAAGGAAAAACAAACAAACAAAACAAAACAGCTGAACTGGAAAGTGGAGCACTATGGAGATGGAAGAGTGGGTCTGCTGGGTCTACATCTGTGAGCGCAGGTGTGGTGCTCACGCACACACCTGTCCCTCTGGAGGGGATGCTGACTAGAAAGTCTCCGTGAAATACTCTCCTGGCTCCCACATGCCTTTCTCCCAGGCCCCTCCTCTTCTGTACTTTGCATGGAGGGAACAGCTTCCTTTGACCCTGTCTCTGAGGGACGCCCCTAGCACTCTCCATCCGCGGCATGACACGCTCACCATTACACCATCTCTTCTTCCACATGGGACATGACACCATCTTGGTAGGAGATCAAGGCTGACACCGACATGTTTAGCACTGGCTGGTCCTTCTCTGAGTCTCCCAGGCCCCACAGGGGAAGGGATGGGTGAATATGTATGAACTCACATAGAGGAAGTTTGGCAGGTAAGGCTATGGGATTTAAACACAAGCAAGACCTAAGGTGGAGTAGGGAGAAGGAGAAGCGAAAGGACAGGAAGGACCATTTCGTGGGCTGCTCTGAGAGCCCTGTGAGGGGACACATTGTGAGAGTCATGGGGGTGGTTTTGTTGGAAGAAAGTGGCTCTCCTGAATCACTAAATCACCAAAAGCCTCCTTCAAGGTTGACGAGCAGATGGACCTGGGTGGGGAGGCGACTTAGCAAGGCTTTAACGAGCTCATGAATTTGCTCTCGGTGGACATGAGAATGTGTCTCCTGCAGCTGTTGATGAACAAAGGAGCGATTTCCTATCCCTTTCTCATTCAGTCCACACCGATACCAAACAATAGGGGAGAAGGGAAGTGGCAGGCTAACATGACTAAATTTTGGGGATAAAAAACGTCAGCCTGAATTGCACACAAATGGCAGTTTTAATGTGCTTTTGTTTACCCAGTTTCTGCTAACAAGACACTACTTGCAGATGCAAAAATTTAAGGATGTTATCTTCAGCCTGGAGAGGGGAAAAAGACTATAATTTGCAGCTTTTGCTAAGAGTGATAACCTTATTAAGTAATAGGATTCGTTGATGAACTGCTGCTAACAAAACATCACTGCCGAATATGTTACTCTGAAATCGGCAACAGAGCTACTGTCAGATCCTTCCCCTCCACCTCCCAACCCCAGGAGATTTTACAGAAATACTTTTCATTTAAATAGCCTTTGCTTTTCAATATTTGTTATTGCTTCCACTTACAGGTTAACAATAAGTTAGGAGCCACTCCTAGATGGATATCGAATCCATCTTGGTGAAGAGTTCAAGGAAAAAAGCAATTCCACTTAAAAAATGATTTTTTTTTTTTTTATGAAAAGCATAATGGGAACATGTGCAAGTTCATTGAGCACTGAAATGAATGGAAGTCCTTAGCCAGAGCTCAGAAGGCGAGATCTGTCCATGCTCAATGTGTGTGATGGTGCTTTCGACTCCTAGAACAAAGCAATGTATCTTCAACAGTGGTTCACTTAGTATGTGGGGAATTCTCTTTTCTGGTAACTTGCCTGAGAAAATCACCACCATTCTGTTCTTAAGAACTACTTTCCCTTTTAGATTCTTAGGAGACAGACACCTGAGGTAGGTTGTGATCTTGATTTCAGCTATATAAGCTCTTCTCTTCCTTGCAGGGCCCCAATGGGTCCTACCAGCTGGGGGTGGGGGTGTACTCTGAAGATCATAAAAAAATAATCTAGTCATAAATGGCCTGTTCTACTGCTAAGCCATAGACCCGTGAGCTATTGGAGGGGGCCAGAGTGGGGGTGGGGGAACATGGACCTCGGCTAGTCCAACCAACTCCCAGGGGTCTGGACAGGTGCAGTGACTTGCCCAACACCCTCAGCTGCTCAATGGGAAAACTAGGACTAAAACCAGGGTTGTGGCTTCTGGTCCGATCTACCTTCTGGCTATTAAGAACTAGGGAATGAGGTGGTGGCAGTGCATGCATAGACCCACGTGCAGGTGTGTGTGTGCCTGTGTATCAGCCTCACCCCTGACATGCACACTGGCTGTGCTGTTCCTGCCCTTCAGTGACATCTGCTTCACTCCACACAATCACCGTAATCCAGGGCAAGGTGCCTCCTTCCTAATGATGTCCGTCCTTCCTTTCTAGATCGGCAAGTGTTCAAGTGGCCTAATCTTTGTTGAGATTTGACAGAAAAAAGAAAAAAACACATATAGTCTTTACTCCAGGATTTCTCCCCCACTTGGACCTTTTATAAGTAGGATACTACAGACAGTACAACAACAAGAAAAAACTAGTGGTAGAAGCTATGTTTTCAGAGCTTGTCTGACTGTGAGAGGAGAGCGGGCCCAGAGAAGGGATCCTTTGGGCCCGGAGACCCGGGCACTTGCAGGTGGGGGGTGAGTTCTCTTGGGGCGGCTCAGGGACTACATGGGCATGTGAGAAAGGCCACCTAGTTTAGACCTGTGCTGCAGGAGAGGGGGAGAAATGAGCTTGGAAATTGTGGGGTTTTTTGGGGGGCAGGGCAAGTAGCAAGGTTAATATTTTCAGAGTGTATGAAGTTTTAAGCAAACCAAGAGCAGGTGGTGAGGCTTGGAGATCTGCACCCCAACTCTCCCCAAGAGCCATCCCTGGGCCTTCCTTACTGGACTTACTCAGCCTCAGAGACACTGGCACAGGAGTTCCCCCACCCCAATTGTTTCATTGAGAACCATGTTGCTTTTGTCAAGGATCACTGCAGGACAGTAGGGCCAGGATGGAGGCAGGGAACTGGCAGGTCAGGGGGCGAGCTGGATCAAACACCAGGAGCAATCATGACCCCCAAACAGCTCAGTCATAACCAACTGCAAGGGAATCAACGGCCTGGACAAGGATTCCAGATTCAACAGACACTGAGGGAGTTTTCCAAGTGCTGTAATTTATTTTACACCTCCTGACTAACGCAGGAGGCAGCCCTCTTATCCCCGATTACCAACCAGGAAGGAAGGAGATCCTGAAGGAGAGACAGGTCCTAGTGAGATGAAGACCCTCGGCGGACACTCCTCTGATCAAAACTCACATTCCTTCCCTGCCGGGGCTGCCCCCTTGTAGTCACAGGCCAGAACAGGAAGGTCAGGAAGACTGGAAGTACAGCCCACAGAAAACCCTGGGCTCCTGTAACAAGTCACGCTTGAGCTGGGCTGGCTGCCCTAAGGTGCTGCAGGCAGCTGGTGGCAGGGGCCTCCCAGGCAGCTGTGAACTAGGCCTTTGAGGATCCCCTTTGAAAAGCTTTTCCTTGCTACCTACTTCTGGGAACTAGTCCTGAAGAAATAACGACCATAAAGAAGTTGATCACGTAAAATACACACAGGCTCAGATAAATTCCATTCTTTATTAAAAATATGGAAATGCTTTTTACAGCATGAACAGAAAATACTGCATTGTCTTGGAACCTTAAGCTTTAGAATATGTATTGAATCACTCTCAGGCCCATGATACACTATACTAGAAAAAAAGCTGCATCGAAAAATTTTAAAAACCCCAAAATATTAAAATCATTAAGGTGAGTAGTGTTTATTTCATGACACTGTATATATCTGACTATAGTGTACCTATCAATTAAAAACAGACCTCTATATAATCAAAGAGTTGGCCCAAAGGAAAAAGTTACAAGCAATAATAAAAAAGCCTTGAAAAATTAAAAGCACATTTTGATATGGTGTCATATATAATAGTCTATTTGTTAAAACACTGTACATTGTAGGAAAAAAAAGAGCATATCTACTCACTGCTAAACAACAATTTGCTCGGAGCCTGCTTACTGCAAATGAGAGATTTGTAAATACAGGCAGTAAGAATACGTGTGTGTTCATACACAGATAATGTATTTGCATGGACAGTATGCAATGATGTTAAACTTGAGGATGAATACTTTAATAAACTCTACATTTTGAGGCACATGAGGAATAAAATTCAGGTTGTTTCTAAGTTATGGACACAGCATCTTTTCTCCCCCCTGTTTTTTGTACCTTAGTGTAATGCCTATTTGCATTTAACCTAGTTATCTTATGTTTGCATGCTTTGCAAACTGAATTACAGAACCAAATTGCCTATTATAATTTCCCATTATGTGACACAATTACATAGGAACACTTCGAGGTGAGGATTGTCCCAGTATTAGGAAACACTGATTGCATCATGCTCGCGAAGAGCAAAAATTAAGAAGAGGCTCTTTCCCCAGGTGACAGAGTTTACTGTTCTTGCTCTCTGATGTAAATGCTGTTCCCCATTACAATGAGTTTTATTCACTGATTTCTGGTCTGCAAAATTAGATCCACTTGTATTAAAAAAGAAAAAAGAAAGAAAGAAAGCAAAGCCAGGCCCTAACACTACACCATTTCCTAAGGCAAGGCTCCATACTCCCTGAGCACTTCTAAATAAAGCATGGAGTTGAAGTAATGTTCCAGAATTGCATTATGTCCATACAAAGTGAAAGCACAATGAATTTTCAAGTAATTAGAGTACCTGCAGTACAAACAACAGATCTTTCTGGTACACGTGCCTTGGACAAGCAAATGAGGCACAAACTTTCACTGGATGATCTTTGTCTCAAAGTCCCAAACCCAATCATGAATACACACATGAATATGCACACACACACACACACACACACACACACACACACACACACTTTTAAAATCTTTAAATAGAAGGGAGAGAAGACTGTCTAGGTAGAAAAAGGGACTGTGGTCAACCCTGTTTTTCTCTTACAGAGATGGGGAGGTGACCTGTGTGCACCCTGGGTTCCTGGCTCTTTCATGGACGTGCATGTTAAAGACAGAAGCTTTTCCAGGGAAAGGGTGCAGCTGCCACTTTCCCAGATGGAGAGCGATCAGAAAGCCTCCTGAATGGGCATATCAGGGAGAGAAGTAGAATAAAGAGGTGGAAACATGAGATTAACTAAGGCGAGTTGAAAGAAAGAATCTGAAAATAAACCCCCTAACTTACAAAACAAAAGGCATAACATTTCAATCATCATCATTCAACCTCACAAGCTAAGAGAACATGGATTTCCACTTACTCAAATGCCCTCATTATTTAGCAAGAGACTTGTCAGGCAATTACAGCCTAGCAGAGCTGGTAAAACACAAACCTTTTGGCCTCATGACGCTTTGTGATGTTACAATGGCACTTAATTAACAAAAAGTTTTTACTGTCAATGTAAAGAGAAAATAGCAACAGAAGACAATTATGATGAAATGATTTTATTTTATTCATTTATTTAGTTTTGTTGTGTGTGTATAGAAAAGTAAATTTATCTACAAATGTACTTAAAGTGTAAAATCTTTATAGTAATAAAATTACTTTTAAGTATTTACAGAAGAGAAACAACCGAAGCAACCAATGTGTATAAAATAGAAATATCTGCTCTATGAAGAAACTGATATTTCAAAATTTCTCAATGAGATGAGAAGAGCTCATTTTTTAAAAATCCTCAAGTGATAAAAGATATAGCTGCACAATGACAGCAAATTAAATGTTGTGACTTAAAACATGATGGATAATGAAAGAAATTAAAGTCCTCCAAACTCTCTCTCACACTTGGGCAGAAACACTTACAGTTCCTGTGGAGGAAACAAGTTTGACTTCGAGAAAGACCTTCAGGGTATGTGATTGTGCTAGATAAAGAGCATCCTCTTTCTAGAATTTTGTGGCCTTTTCCCCTCCTCTAAACCACATTTCCCTTTGGGAAATACATCGTCATCTTCCCCGGCCCACACACAAGCCATTTAATATTGCACACATCTCAGCAGACTTGTAAATGTCTAAAAACAAAACCTCACCCCAAAAATGCTTCTGACTTTGTCATTGTACTTCATCTTTGATCCTGGCTGGACCCTCGTCACCTAAACGTGAGGCACTGGCTTGGCTTTGGTCACTAGGAAGTACAGTCAGTGCTACGTGGGCTTGGACAAAGCTACATGTTTTAGAAAGAAGAGTGGAATGATCAGAATTGCTGCTGGATGTCAGTGACTCCATGCAGATTGCAGGAGGCAGCATGGCTGGGAAAAGCAACTCATGCTTCTCAAGAGGTATGTCAGATTGGCTCCAGGTCACTTGGCTCTTGACCTTCAGGCCAGACGGAGGAGGGACATCTTGTGACGTGAGCATTAGGGCCTGTCCTTGAGAAAGGTTGATGAGGGTAGTGAGCTGTCAAGGTGAGTCACAGAATGAAGCATTCAAAGGGGATGGGACTCTTGTTCCCACACTCAAGGACAGATTGAGAGGGCTGGATCTTGAGAAGTGGAAAGAACAGTGCAGATTGGGCCAAAAGTATGACAGATCCAAGGAGTGCTATGGGTGGGTGACAACAGGACAGAGCAGAGAGAGGCAGACAAGGGTCGGGGACTGGCAGCCCAGCGAGGGAAGAGTCTTTATTTCTCTCACCACCTCTTCTCCTGCCCACAAGGCATTTAAGCTAGTGGAATTGAGGAAAACAGAAAAAAGGAAATAAACACAGAGATGGAAGAAAGAATGAAATGAAAAGTAGAAACGAATGAGAAAGGATAGCAAGTGATGCTTACGTGGCCTTAAGGAGGCATTATGGACCTGTCAGAGGAAAGGAGAAGAAAATGTCTAGATGAGTTCAGACAGGAGGGGAGGCAGAGGCTAGAAGTCATAAAATGGAGGTGTCAGGAGCCTTTGCTGAAAGGAACTGAGCTGTAAATGCCCTTAAACATCATCTGGATGCCCCCTCCTTCTCCAGATGAGGAGATGGGGATATGGGGGGCAGTAACTTGGAGAGCTTGTTTCTTTGGCACTGCACCATAATCTACGCCCATCACGGGGAACCCATAGGTGATGGGGTAGAGAAGGTTCTATGCTGGAGGTGAGCTGTCCAGGTGTCCAAGGCTTCTTCCAATTCCTTCGGGATGTTAGGATTCTGGGCATGAGGGTTCTCTCTATTTGCAAACATCACAGTATCCTCAGCTTACCATGCCTAAAGATACAGCAATGAAATTGCTTGAGAAGGAACATGGTAAATGTTATACATCCAAATGACGTTGCCCTTCAAAGTAGCCTATACTTTGCAGTTCCTTATACGGATATCTGCCTAATATATTTAAATTAACAAATGAATTGTGGCTGTTATTGCTCAAACCATTTGTACCCAGTAAGGAAACATACAAGGAAAAGACAGGCCATTTTATATATCAATGGATTGCTTACCTGGGTCGTTCACTAAACACTACCCCAGTGGCTTTGGCTTGCTTCAAAAAGAAGAAAATCCACCTTCATGCGACGATGATGGGCTTCCAACACCACTTTGAAAAGAATGTGTCTTAGCTTCTACAGATCACCCCAAAAGAGAGGTACTAAAAATATTCTGAGTAATGACAACATCCTTGGAACAGGTGCTCAGGCTTTTGAGGTGATTTCTTTGAAGGTGAAACACTCTAAGTTGTGGTGTAGTTATGGGAAAAAAGATTCAGTCATGTGAGTCTATGCTCAATGAACCCATGTAACCATTTGGGAAAAGAGAGAAGCCCCTGGTATTTCTAAATCTGCTCTCAAGGGAGGAGATGGGTAAAGAATGGAAAAGGACAGGGAAAGGTTCATGTCTATCCCTCTCCTGTTGGCTGTGTACTCATATTCTCAGTCTTGCTACCATCAGCACGAGAGAGAGAGAGAGAGAGAGAGAGAGAGAGAGAGAGAGAGAGAGAGAGAGAGGCTTGTTGGAAAGGCCCAGCTTGCTGACCTGCCCTCCCAAGATGAGCAAGGTATTGAGAGTGCAGGGTTCATGTGAGAGCTCTCTGCCCTTCCCAGAGAGACACTTACCCTCCTTCTGCAGGGAAGCAGCTGATGCTGATGGAAACCCTACTCATTTCTGAGAGGTGTCATAGATTGAGAAGGAAAAGGGAAAGATATTTGAAAAGTAAAGCTGTAAATAATCAATTGTTACTCTCTAATGCTTGTAATAGAGCACTAGGCCAATCAGAACGTGAGCTCTTAAGACAGAAAGATGTGAGTGAAATGCAAGTCAGTGACTGGAGGTTGACCTTTGAGTGTTTGGTGAGCCAGGGCAAATGAAAGGCCTCGTGCTCTTCTTTTGGCCTGGCCCTTCGGCAATTCTCCTTTCAGAAAGATAATGGGATTCAAAACCAAACCAAAACACTAGTGGCTTTTTGGAGAAAATATGAAACTGGTCAAGCATTTGTGTATTCAGTCAGCCAGTTAATATTATTGAGGTGCCTTTTATACGGCAGGAACTAGGCAAGGTGCTGGATAGTATCTACTTTTTCCAAGTACCAAGATTTAAATATTTTCATAGAGAATCTGCTCCATAATCCAGAATTTTATCTAAGTAAGCTACATAAACTATATGCTATGTATACTTTTGCGTCTGATTTCTAAATCATTGTTAGACAGTTCTTCTCATAAGATAGAATGCTCTAGAAAGCAAAATCTCCTTTTGCATCCCTTCCCAAACCTTCCCCAATTCCTACTTCTTGTTGGAATTAAACAAATACTCATTCATGCATGCACACATAAGCACGAGATCTAACTTGGGCTTGGGGGTCTTAAACTGTATAACTCCTTCATAAGTCACAGAAGACCATGTTTACTTTTCTATCATCAGTCATAACTTGCATTTTCTAAACTAAAGCTTCTTTATTGTATCACCTCATTATATCACCAATGAGTACAATTAAGAGATAGGGCCTCAATGTATCACAGTATCTTTTTCACAGTTTAACAACCGTAAGGCGAGTGGCCTTATAGATTCATTCACAAAAGCTTATGTAATTTTATCACATGCTTATGTGACCACAGCCAGATTTACAATTACAGTGAAAATTTTCCAGGCCACCCTTTTTGTGTGTGTATGAGGCCACAAAAATTTCATTAAATTTTCAGGACAGGGCTGATGAATCTGATGGCCATGACCTATCTGAGTTCTACATTTATATAAAGTGTCTGTTCCTCTGTCCTAACGCAGTGGAACTGGGATCTACTTGCCAGTGTCAGTTCATATTATAGGTGTGGTTACTGCACGGACAAGCTCTGTTAAAAAGAGAAAGATTGCAGAGTTGGCTTCATCTCAAACGTCTGTGTCTGATTCATAGACATCTGCGTCTCCCTGAGAAATAACTTTTTCACAACCAGAGCCATCCAACAAAGAAATAAGCCACTTCCTATGGGAGTGAACTCCTCCTAAGGGGAAGTGGTCAGGCAGAGCCATTTCTCAGGGCTGTGGGGAAGGCTTTCAGGAGGTAGAACCTTCCTGAGACGTGAGGATGCTACATTGATGACGGAAGTAGCCTCTAGTCACATACGCTTACTGTAAAATGACACCCAGCGAGGGTCTGCTATTTCATAGAGAGCTGTTTGGAGAAGCAAGGCTTTGAGTGTGTTCCAAAACAGGCTCCAATGGAAGATATTTGTGTTGGTTTTTATAACGAGCATCTAGTGCATGGAACCAACTCGAAGGCTCGGGTCATGTGACTGAACTACAGAGCAGAGCATGGTGGGCTGGCAGCCTAGAGCAAGTCTGAGTGATATATTTAGACCCTTTGGACATCCCCACACTCTCTCACATCATTATTTAATCAGTGGTTGAGCCAGCTCTTGGCTCTTGGATGTGTCTTCACTTCTCTCAGGCCCCGTCCTCTCAATATTGACTCTGGTACAGCACACTGACCTGGCGGAAGTTGTCATTCTTAAACTCTGCATCCTGTCTTTTCCTCTGGGGGAAGTCAAACTCAATGCTAAACCTGAGGAGAACCCCAGGCTCTTTCTGTAGGATTTTAAGAGCACAGGTCTGGGGCCCTGCTTGGAAAAGCAAAGAGTGAAGAAAAGCTAATCCTCCTCTAAAAATGTGCTTTTGCCCGGAACTGCTTCTCAGTTAGGGGAATTTTCTGAAGCCTGGGAGAGCCGGCCTGAGCTTTCTCCTCAAGTACAACATTTTGGTGAAGTCCATGTGTGATCATACCACTGTAACCACAATGGAATTTACCACAGGAAGTGTCCCAGCTGTTGCCTATTAGCATTAGAACAAATTACACAAAGCAAATTGTTAGCAGACATGTTTCTGTAATATTTAACTGGTGGCAATAAATAAGAGCGAGTCTCTTTTAAGTAAATGCTAGATTTTCAAAAATCCAGCTTCCAATTTTCTGTGAAGGAATCATCTTAGATTAGGATAAGTATTGGAGGGAGGGACACCTTGCAAGCTGAGGCTCACAATGCTCTCCCCTAGTGGAACAACCAGGAGTCGGGCCGGAAGCTCAGGTGGCACCACGTGTGAGTGTCGCGGGGTGTTGTTGCTGGCGTGACATCACAAGATGGAAACAGTAATGTTTGTACCCCTATACATCTGACCATCTGCTGGATTCCCCTCTGGGGTTCTCAGCATGGTCTTCTCATGCCACAAGGAACAGGACACATGGCAAGACAACGGCAGAGCTGGGCAACTCTACTCAGTTCTTGGAGTTTGTTTATGACAAAAAATAAACCACACCCACAGACAGATGTTTCACCCTTCTCCTTAACAAAATATTGCAGTTTTAAAAAAATTGTCTACTCCTTCACAATCCCGTGTCTTGTTATCTGAGATTTAAAGAAAAAGAAAAAAGTGAGTCAAATCTCATTGTCTAACCCCATTGGCGAAGAGATGAAGTGTTCCATCAGAGCAAACATCAGACAGCGCTCATCTGCTCACACATATGAAAACCTGGCTATTTCTTTAGGAAAAAAGCAGACTATTTCCATCTTTCAAGACCTTTTGGCAAGGACTAAAGTCGAGTCCTTAGTCACCTTTGGGCATTTCCAACTATCTTCAGAGATATGACAAAATTCTCCTATAACAGTCTCAAACAATAACTTAAAAAATAGTTTTAATTTCTAAAAAGTAAGAAATATTCCATACAGGACACACATACAAAAATAGGTTATTGCAGCTTAAAGGGTTGGGACTGTTAGAAGAGGCACTCTTTTATTGTTTTCATAAGAAATTTATAGTTTGTCTTCCTTCCCTTACTGGTTTCCTTCTCAAGCAAACCAACCTTAGCTCAGTGTTCCTTCCCAATGCATTTTAATATATTTGGTTCTGAGGAGCTCTTCACTCCTTTTTCCTACTGACAGGAAAAAACGTTGGCAGCCCTGCTGAAGGGAAATGATGGGAGTCCCAGGTACCCTCTGGCGAGCACTAACCAAGGTGCTCGAGACGGCTGCTGCTGTCCCACTGGGCTCCCTTGCTTGGCTTCTCTCCTCACTCAGATGGTGCCTCTGCTTGGCACGTCCAGTCATCACCTGAGTGTGGCAGACTCAGAACCCCAGAACTGTCCCCCAGCTGTCTCCAGGGTATACCCTGCTGGCCATTGGAGGGGCTACCTAGTAGTAACAGCCTCGAGCAGGTTCTGCCTCTGTTACAAAGCTGGGGAGGCCTAGTAAACCAAGCACATGTAACAGCTGACACACTCCCAGCCACTTCCTAAGGCTCTTCCAACCACAGTGTCAGGGAACACACACACACACACACACACACACACCTTTTACCTGAGGTCTTCACGAAAGGAAAATGGGCTTTATAAAAGATTTAAAATACCTTAGGCAATGGAATTGCCTCTGGAGTCTTAAAAAGTTTAACAGATCAGGGTAATTGAAAATGTTTGGAACATGAATTCTCTCTCTCTCTCTCTCTCTCTCTCTAATTTGGAATTATGCAAAACAATAGCGTTATTCACCACAGCCTGCAGCAAAGCCACTGCAATGGAATAACAAGTACCATATCTGTAGAAGTGTAAGCTCACATTCTGAGGAGAGTGACACACATGGCCTGACTCTTTCAACTCTGTTTAGAGGAAATGGCCTGACACGTTTTACATTTGCTCAGCTATTTAGCTGCCTGATTTGACAAGATTTTTGAAAAGGGTGAAAATTAATTATAATTGCAGTATTGCTACGATAATTTGGTTGGCTAATTGCATTCCAGTGCAAAAACAGGCAAGGAAGAATTTCTTCCCCAGGTTATTCTCTGATACAGCATCATTTGTTTTAAGAGTAATGAGATTTTTTTTTTAAAAAAGTCAAACCTTAAATATCATGGCTTCAACAATCTGTCCTGCTTCAAACTGAATGCAAAATGAGGTATCACCTCTGTGGGAGCAGTTACACGTGAACACAGATCCAGGTTTCTCCTAGACTTGAGATGGGAATATCTCTCCTCTGAAAACTACTCAAAGCATCTCTTTGACATTGTTTGGGATGATTTTAATTTGGGAACACCAATGTTCAAGTTTTTGCAGTGAGGGAGGCGCTAGTGAGGGTGGTTGGGACATTTTGAAAGTCTCTAAATGAGGTATATGTTGATGGAAGAGGCACCACAAGTTTGAGGGTGAAGCAGAAACACGGGCTGAAAAACATGGGTGTGGGGTTTTTGGATCTCACTGTTTTCACATTGGCAGTTCTGAATACAGAAACTATCTGTGGCTTTTTGTGGGACAGTACCTGACTCCAGACCAGTAGTGAGCATTTACGGTTAACAAACTTTGAAGGACAATTTATCACTTCGAAATCTTGAAGATTTGGTCTCAAGGCCTGACTCAGGGTAGTTTTGTCAGGTGCCGAAACCAAAAGACATCAAGCTCTCCCACTACCTGATAATTCGAGCTCAATTCAGTGAGCAGGTTTAGAAAGTTCTCCTCCTTCCCTTCTCTGTCACACTTTAAGTCCAGCGACCATTTGTGTGTCTAAAAGCGATTTTGCAATGATGTGTTTTCTCAAATACCACTCATCAAAGTGGGTCTGACAGCATGGCATGGAATATTTCTTATGATCTTCATTTAAGTTCTGACTGATGTATAGAGGATCGATATGCAAATCTACCCAGGGCTTCCCTCAAGTGTGTACAGGTCATTTCCTGCACAAGGGCACCTGGTTGAGGGGTGTGGGGGCTGAAATCCCACCCTGCTCCACTCTCCAGCCGAGACCCCTGCTCAGGCTGCATCCCCGAGGTAGGCGTGACTTTTCTACTTGTATTTGGGCCAAGGGAGGTCCTGAGATTCTTTTTTTGGTCCCTACCCTCCCAGAGATCCCAAAGTCCAGTATTCATCTCCTCACCTCCAACATTATGGATGTTTTTTGAAGGAAGAGGATATGCCCATGGTAAAGGTGAATTCATTTTGAAGATATGTTTTCTGTTCAGTGAGGGAGGAAGAAAAAAAGAGAGAAAGTAGAGGAATAAAAGAAGAATGGAGGCGAGGTTGCCCTTCTGCCTAGTACATTGTGGATGCATCATCCTTCCCTGGACACAGATGCAAAGGGGTAGAAAATCAATTTTTTTTTCTATTACTCCACGGTGAGGAAGGAAAACCTATTTTACATGTAAATTAAATTAAATCCAATAATAGCATGTCTGTGTATTTGCTGAGACTAGAAAAATTAGCCACAGATACAACTACATAACCCAGCAATGTAACTAGAAATCAACAGTCCCATTTCAAGGCTTCGCTGAGACACATTCTTCTTCTTTGTCAAAGAAACACCCATGGCTAAATGTCACTAAAACTCTTCAGCGTGCCATCACCTTGACACCTCAGCAAGGATTCTGGAAGGGAAGGAACTCCAAAGCCCCATCTGGGAAGAACGTATTTTCAAATTCTTGCTTTTGCTGCTTGTGTATCTCAGTCAGTAATAATGATCGGATATGAACTAGAACTTCTAGAAGACGGTTTCTTCCCATTTACCTTTGGGAGGTAATTAGGTCTTCCCAAGTTGCAACCTGTGGTGTTGACTGTGGAATAAATTCCCTATCTCTGTGTAGGCTAGATCTTGTTCACAGAAACCCTAACCCATCCACTGAGTACAGAATTATCAGGCTACTGCAGCGAGGGTCCTGAAATTTCATTAGCAGTCTGCCCTCTAGTGGGGCAACACAGTTTTTCTTCTCTTTCAGAGAGCAAAAGAATTCAAGTTTTCCAGATAGTGCAAGGTGAGGAGACATTTATCCTCAAAAGACAGCTTCCAGAGCTGAATCAAGCAAGGCTCACAATGATAGGTCCCCGGGTCAGAGTCAAAGACAGGTGGTGCTACAGTGGGCATCCCCACAAGACCTGCAGAGACAAAGGTCCTTCTTCTCACATCCATGGAACACTCAGGCTTCTTCCTGGGTGATAGAATTCAGCTCCCCACTCTCTCATTGTAAGAATAGGACCCGCTCTAAGGGCAACCAACCTATTAGGAATGTTTAAAATAATAGGCTTTTTTGTTGTTGTTATTTTTTTGCAAATCATTAACACAAAGGAGCCATTCAAAGGGGGCCATGTTGAATTTTTTTTAAAAGGCAAAGATGCACGAGTTTTATAAAAAAAAACAAGTCTTTGTGGCTGTTGTTTTTACGAAGAGAATCTATTTTGTGATGGTGGCTGGATGTTGGTAAGGCAGAAGATGATCTTGAGATCTGCTGTCTGGATTTTGCTTCTGTCTTTTAAAAACCTTCAGAACTTGGCCTGCTTCAGTTTGTCAATATGGTAGCAGAGTTTCAGTGCAGGTCCCAGTTTCAGGCCCAAGTATTTCATGATCATGTCACTCTTCAGCAACAAGAGAGCATTCCCATCAATCTCCTGGTGGAACAGGATCAGAGAAAAATAAAACCCAGAAGATGGTCAGAGTAATCAAATAATGGCTGCAGTTAAAGTGTGGGCAGGAGATGAGGTAATGGAATATGGATTTACTTAGATACACATTCTCTTAATCCCAAGCAAGATCTTCTTAAAAAGATAAAGCAAAAATACTTTTGGGTCATTTTAATATACTGGATCTTTCATATCCCTGCTCTCTCCTGATTGAAGGAATCAAACATAACCCCAGCTATGGTCCTAATATCCCCCATATGATGTTTATCTCCTCATCCAATCTAGGGCTAAAGGAGCAAGAAATGTGCAAGAACTGAATGTTTGTGCCTCCCACCAAATTCATATGTTGAAATCCTAGCCTCCCAGATAATGGTATTTGGAGGTGGAGACTTTGGGGGGTAATTAGGTCATGATGGTAGGGTCCTCATGAATGGGATTAGTGCCCTTATACAATGAAAAGATGGCAGTCTGCAGCTGAGAAGGGGGCTCTCACCAGAAGCAGACCATGCTGGCACCCTGATCTCAGATATCTAGCCTCCAGAACTGAGAAATAAATTGCTGTTGTTCATAAACCAGCCAGTCCATGGTACTTTGTTATAGCAGCCTGAAGGGACTAAGAAAAAATGTCATCATTAGACCCTGAAACTAGTGGTTCCCTTTCCATTCTAGGAGCTGGTATAAGGCCCTGACTTCTATCCATCACCCTAATCTCCTGTTTCTTTTCTTGGTAAGCTCACCTACCTTTGGCTGATTACCAGACTGCTAGTTACACTCTGTGTGTGTGTGGGCGGGGGAGGGGTTTCAAGTGGTTTTTTGTTTGTGTTTGTTTTTTGCCGTCAGTAATGCTGTGTGGTGTAAACTAAATAATGTACCTGCTTCATCCCAGGGTTTAACACAAAGAAACACGAAGGGGATGCCAATCCCTTGAGTGCTGGCATTGCTTCCATTTGTCTCTGAAAATGGTAACCCACCAGAATACATGTTGAATTCATGAACCTAGTTAGGCTGGGTTTCCTTATTTACCTATAATGTTATTTTCAGGTCACTAGAAACAAAGGGTAGAAATTTGGAGCACTCAGGTGGGGAAAAGAGGCATGATTACGGGACTCATATAACTGTGCAAGGGTCAGCAGCTCCTCTCATCTGTCTAGCCAGTCTCCAGTCAGTACTGATAAAGCACCTACTCTGTGTCACTCCCTCTCCATGTCTTTGGCGAAATGGCAGAGTGGACAAATCTCATCTGTGGGCTCTCCCGGGGTCCTTATTGCAAAGTGTTCTTTCCTCACCCCACCCCTAGACTTCCACCGTCTCCTGCCATTGTGGAAGACAGCCAGGCACCTTCCACCTAGCTCTGTCTAAACATAACCTACTCTATGGCTCTTGCTCTTCAGGCCCCGTTGTTGGGTGAGGTCAACTATATCCCGAATAAAACGTGAGTGTCAGGTTAGACGAGGATCCTCCCCTGATCTGAGAGTATGATTTCTACAACAGAATCACCAAATAAAACAAGATGGGAAGGAAAAAAATAACGGTAACTGCGGTAGGCAGAAGAATGCCCCTTCTCCTTCCCCCCATATGTCCTAATCCTCCAAGCCTGTGAATATGTTAGGTTACCTGAAAAGGGGAATTCTGATTGCAGATGAAATTAAGGCTGCTAATCCGCTGAACTTAGTACTAATAGGGAGAGTATACTGGATTATTTGGGGGAGAGGGCAATGTAATCACAGAGTCCTTAAAAGTGGAAGAAGAAATCCAAAGAAAGAACTAAAGAGTCAGCAGTCTGAGAAGGACCCCATTTGATGTTATAGGTTTTGAGGATAAAGAGGGGGAGAGATACGTGCCAAGAAATAAAGGTGGACCTAGATGTTGGAAAAGGCAAGGAAACAAATTCTCTCCTGAGCCTCCAGAAAGAATGTCAGCCCTGCCAGCACCTTGGCCCCCACCCAGTGAGAGCCCTCTCAGACATCTGACCCATCCCACTGTAAGGTAATACATTTGTGTTGTTGTAAACCACGACACTTGTGGTAACTGGTTGCAGGACCAATAAAAAACTGATATAGTAAGCTTGGCAGGTAATTCTTATCTTTTTTTTTTTTTTTTTTTTACTGTCTTTATATATTTTTAGAATCGCCTAAATAATTATAAGAATGCCTGCTAACTGGAGGCTATCTACGAGCCAGGCACCACGCTGAAACATTGCATGCATTTCCTCATTTAATCCTCACACAGTTTAGGAATAGGCACTGATAGTTGGCCTGGCATAGGGTATGTGTGCTATAAATATTTGTTGAATGCACAGACAAATGGATGGATGAGCAGGAAAACAGGCACTCCTGTTAAAGGCCAAATGATGTAACAGATGGGACAAATATCCCTTAAAAACAAAACCAAGTGGTGGTTGTGCTCTAAGAAGCCTGTGGTTCCAACCGGCTTCCCTTGAGTGGTGCTTCCAGAGCTTAGTTCAGACCCACTCGCCCTCCCCCGCCACAGTTCACAGCTCCCCGAACCTCACCCTCCTTCCATGCCTCCCCCAACCCTCCTGTCCCTGCCTGCCCCCTCCCCCACCCCCGCAGGCCTGACACATGCTTACATGCTTTCTGAAGAGCTCCACATGAGGCCCCAGAGCCTGCGGGTCGGCGTCTTTCACAAACCAGACCACATCCTCCACGGTCCAGGTGGAGGGGTTCCTGCTCCTTGGCCGCCTGGAGTCCTGCCCATCTGGAGAAGGGCTTGAGGCTGGATGGGTCAGCACAGAGAGGGAGACGGTTAGACAGCAGGATGAGGGGCTCAGTGCCTACCTCTGCTGCCTACTCCCATGGGCCCTTGAGTCCAAGGTGGTGGCCTGAGTGGCCTCCTGTGACACAGAAAGGCTGTGAGGGGCCGCATGCTGCTTGTGACTGAATGTTCCCCTTCTCGTCTCCACCGTCACCTGATACTTTTGCTTCCCTCTAGAAGGCAGTTACCCTTCCTCCTTTCCACAGAAGTTCCACCAGCCATCAAAGCCCCGGGAAACCCCTTCCCAGGCAGTATTTCTGTGTCCTTCCTGCCATCTAGACATCACCTTCCTTAATTTTTAACTCCTAAACCTTTGTTTGATCCTATCTTACGATGCTTTCCATAGTCCGCCTTGCGTTACCATTATGCATGTACTCGTCTATAACCTCCAGTTAGATTTTACTTTCTAGAGGATGATCTTTTTCATCTCCCCCCCCCCCTCGTTAATTCCATAAGCATCTACTGAGCATCTCTTCTGGACCAGATCCTGGACAAAGTGTTTGGTGAAAAACGGGATCCTCGCGTTACGGGGTCTTTATTCATTGCCTCCTCCATGGCTCTAAGTAAATATATTTGTAAATATGGGCTCAATCATTGTAAAATAAGTCAACGTACTTTGCAGAAACAGTATGAATAACTTATACAAAAGCCTGTGTGGGTAATCCTTAATCCTATTCTCAGGCCAGAAAAAAGTCTAAGCTCTGCACAATGAAACTGCTTGCCCACATTATAATCCTAAATTAGAAGTGGAGAAGCCGGCACTTCCCTTTCCCTTCTTTAATCTCAGAGCAGTGGTTCTCTGCTGTCTCTTGTCCTCTTTTTAATGTTTGAGAAGTGCACAGTTTTCCATCAGTGCTGAGAAATGTACAGCATCACATTTCCGACTCTGTCCTAAAAATGGTTTGGTTGAGAACTGGATTTACTTGGAGATTTTCCCTGACTTTTCCTTGTTGGACCTGGAAGGGTCCCCTAAGGTGGTTTGGCATGGGACATTTTGCCAGGAAACTGTTCATGCCCCCTGGAGCCTTCTGAATGCTGGTGCATGCTTATTAGAGATGATTTCACTACATTTAAAGACATCTGCACTCAACATGGGGACGCGCCTCATGGAAATCCCGTTCGCTTCTGTATCCCGCCCATTGGAACTTCTGCGTTAATCAGGGTGATAATAGATGCTCTGATTACAAAGGCTGGAAGTCTTCAGTGCCAAGAATGATTTTAGAGTGATGAGAGCAGAGGTCAAATTTAATTTCCTATATTTGGTAGGAAGGATAAATACCAGACCGATTCACAGCCTCATCCATGGGAGCCTAAGTTCCTTCCAGCACAGTCGGGGGAACAACTTTCCAATAGGCCCAGACATTGGGTGAGCAAGGGTGCGGTTTGTCTTTACAGAGGGGGCGCTCCAAGTGATGGCCATGGAGGGAAGGGTTCCACTCCGAGGCCTCAGGCTTGCTGAGGGCATCTTTCCCTTTTTCAGGCTGGAAAGCAGCCACCAGGACTAGCTCGAGAAGCCTCTCTGAGGGGGCCTTTTAGTCATACAAGACAGACAGCAGCAAGCAGGAAGCCTCTCACACCTCGGGAGTTGCTCAAGATCCAAAGCACATAAACTCGCTCTAGAAGGAAGAGAAATGGAACTTTCCAGTGGTAGGTTTGTAAAGCTTTTGCCGTGATCCCTGCTCACAGAGATAATAAAAACACTAGCCCCCCTCCAGCTGCGGTGAAGGTGTCAGGAAGACAGATGCGCCCAGCATCTGACAGTCAGGCCAGGCAGATATGACTGGACATTGGTAAGACGTGATGGATGTGATAAAAATCTTGCTCCTAAAGCACAGAGCATGCAGAGTGTTTGCCAAATGCCTTTATGAAGGTGGCATTCTCCAGCCACAAAGTGGAGAACTATGTGTATGGTCATGTCCATTTCCTGGGAGCTTCCAGAGACATGTGAAAAGTGAAACCCAGTTGTAAAGATAGTTTTTATCATTTCTGGCATTCCCCAGGAGCGGAATGACTATGAATCAGGATTTAAAGCAATCCCCAACGTTTTCACAGCACAGGGACTTGTACTGAGGTCTCTGAGTTTCTCTCTGTCTCACACATAACCCACAAGCACATACATAATATCCTTTTGCACATTTGTAATTCGGAGAAAACTTTTTAGCTAACGATAAAGTCATATGAAGAATGGAATGAGCAATGAGCTGGAGGTCAGAAATCCCTACCACCCACCAGCTATGTGAGCATCTTTGTGCTTCCCGGATGTGAAATGAGGGAGCTAGGAAGGCTCGCTAAGGTCCCTTCCACTTATGACACAGTATGGTCCCTTCACACCACAGGCTGTCCTGTGCCACACTGAGGGAGTTAGCTGCTCATGCATCTGAAAGCCTCGTCAGTGTGTCCATGTGCGAAGCCCACTGAAGAGTCAACAGCCAGGCTTCTGGCCCTTTCTGGCCCTGATCATTCTCTACGGGCCTCACTTTCTTCATCTTGTTTCTCAAGAGTATTGTAAGATTCAAGTGAAGATATGGATTAGGGCTGGAGCCTGACAAGCCTCTTGCAGGGAAGCCTGTCAGTGTCCTAAAGGGACCCCTGCATGTCCTTCTTCAGGCTGTCTGGAAATCCCCCTTGGCCCTCTCAACCTCTCCGGCAGCTGGAGCTGGGTTGGGAGGGAGACATAGGAGTGAAGGCAAGGGGAGGGGAGTGTTCTCAGCTCCTCCTGGTGACCTGGTCCCCAAAGAATGCACCCTTCCTGGAAACAACGCCATATGCAGAGTATATGAGGTACCCAGGCTAACCCACAATCTGGGCAACAGCAGGTAGTTTGAAACAGTGTGGTTTTCATTATTTCGATTGCAAGAATTTTTGAGACACTATAAGGTGAGGGAGATGGGAGATAGAAGAGAGCCTGACCAATCCTTAGATTTTGATCAGATTTTTCGTTTATTCCTTCAAGACCCGCTGACACGCCTGTATGAAAAGAGGGGACGCCTCTAGAGAGGAGACACCGCAAGCCTGAAGGGAGGCAAAGCTGGGCTGAATTCCTTCTCTGTCTCCACAGACACTGTGACCTCTGGGCAAACAATTTGATCTGTGCCAGGAAGCCTCCAGCCGTCCCTTCTCCTCACTGCCCAGTCCGGCCAACTTCTGCTTCCCCTTCCAGCTGGTTCCACTATCACTTCTCCAGGAAGCCTTTCCTGACTCCCCAGAATAGGCTCAGTGACTCCCTCCCTATCTGATTCATCGCATCCAATTGTGGAGCAATAGTCACAATAGCAATTAAGTTTGCGCAATTGTTAACATCTGTCTCTCTGGAATGTATACCCTGTTAGAGAACAGAGCCCACATCTGTCTTGCTCACAGCTCCATCCTTATACCTGAGAAGAGGCCCTGGCACATTGGGCTCAGTGAGTGTCTGCTGGCTAGGACTGACCAAAACTGCTCTGAGTCTTAGCTGCCTCACCTGTCAAACACTTACCATGTTGTGAGGATTACATGGGATAATGTAAATCCTTAAACAGTAAGAATTTATCAAAAGGTAGTTGCTATTCTTATTATTGCATGTCATTCCGTATGGCCAGTAGATTCATCTTACTAAATCTCGTGGCCATCAGCTCATTTCCCTGAGAAATGTCTGGTTTCCACAGACTAAAGCCCAGTCTGCTTGACATGGATCCCAAATCTCCCAGAACAATTTCCTTCAGCATCACTGCACAAACTCTTTTCTTTCCCCCAAATGGATAAGTCCCTCCCACACCTCTGCTCATCCCACTGCCCTCACATAGAGCACTGTTCCCATTCTTTTTCTGACTGAATTGTCTCTATCACCCAAAGCCATACCCTGTGGAAGCAAACTCCAACCCATGGAAGTATTTGGGTGGTAACAACAACATCAGATTTACTTTGTTTCTTTATTCCGAAGCTTGGATCTAGTTATGTTTGGGAATTCTAAGCATGTCCCGTTAAATGCAAGAGTCAGGAAGCTTTTGTTGTCCGAAAACTCTTTATAGCTCTTAGTAATTATGTCTTGGATCAGTGACAGGACAGAGCTCTCATATTTTCACCTGAGTATCAGTAAAAACTAGGGAAATGTGTCCTGTGAATACATCCCTCTGAGTCCACTGGCAGCGGTGATAGGTATGATATATCAAGACAGCAGGAGGTCAGGGTAAGTATTTACATGAGACACAAGGCTAAGAAGTTTGTCACGTCATGGATACCTACCTGCCTGCCTGCAGCCTTATGCAGTTTTCTGGCTTCTGTGGTTTTAAACCATGTTGATTAGCACCATGGGGGGAAATCGATTTCTAGGTCCCTTCCAGGACTTATGACTTGGGTCAAACCCTCTTAAAGAGGTATAGTTCCTTAATACCGACTGCTTTCACTTGGGATGCAATTTCAGAGCTATACTGAGCAGTTCTTCGGGTGGAGGAAAAACTTAATAGCCCTCCCAGAGGCCCACAGCAGACACCAGACTGGCAGCTAGCTAAGTGACAAATGGGTAAGGACGCCAATGGCTTTCTCTCTTTCCTTAATATACTGCTACTCAGTTCAGCATGGCTTATCTCCATGGTTTCCAAACGAGTTTACCTGGGCAAAATTTGTTCAAGTAAAGCATATGTAGAACCCTACTCTGCAAAGGTAAAAGGCCCTGGTTAAAGAGTCCTGTTTGCTCCCATCCCCTAGAACTGCAGAGGGACCGCTTGAAGCCCACTGCACATGGTTTGAAAATCCCTGCAGTCGTTTTGAAAGACAGGGTCTTTGGAGCCAGTTGAAGTCAAATCCTGACTCAACACTTGACTGACCATCTCTTGATCTTCACGTTCTTTATCTGTAAATTGAATATAATAATACCTACTCTAATAATATACACCTACTATAATAATAGATTATAAAATATAACATAATAAGTGATAGGAAATGTGTAGAAAAAGTCTGGCCTATAGTAGGTGATCAATAAACAGCTATTTAGTACCTGTCTCAAACAAGGAGGGTCCTTTTCTGGGGCTGCAGAAGATTCAAATACGAGTGAGAGTGGTTCCTACTATGGGACAGGAGGGAGGAAGTATTAGAGATGAGGAAATAAAAAGGCCAGAGGAGGAAATAGGAGAAAATGAACACATCTGATTGGAAGGTGTGGCTGAGACTGCCAGTTGACTACCCAGTAGTTTTTTGCTACTTCTTCCTTTGTAATAGAATCTCTGATTTACAGCTGCCATCAGGGTTGCTTGGGATTGGAACCATATTTCCCAGCTTTCCTTGCTGCTAGTGGCCATGTGACTAAATTCTGGGAAATGAGATGTAAGCAGAAATGGAAACCTCTTTCAGAGATGCTGGCACTGCCCTCTGTCCCCTTATTCTCCCACCTCCTTCCTTCATCTTGATGCTGAGAATGTGCGTGGCTGGCTGACTCTTTCTGGTGTTGTTTCATTTAGCAGCCTGAAGAAGGCACAGGTTAAAAGGAATTTTTGGAGCATTAAAGAGTTCATGCACCTATAAAGGGTGAGTAATTTCATTTTTCTTCAGTATGTCACAAAGGCTCAATAATGAATTTTAACTGTTATATCCTGCAGCAGCTTTCTTCCAAGGAGGCTGGGTGGCTGTGTGATTTTGGACATCCCACAGCCCTAAGGGGTGGCTGATATATCAAGACAGCAGGAGGCCAGGGTAAGTATGAACAACTCTAATTTTCAGGGCATCAGGCCAGGTCCTCACTAATATTTCTAAGTTGTAAAAGAGACAATCCATATTCAGGATATAGTTAATGGTTTGCTTGGAGTGGAGGGCAGAAGGCTGTTTCTCTGATCTCATCCAAGATTCTGAGAGGCAAAGGTCTTGAGCTATTGGGGCTCTTCAGGGTACAACCAAAGCTCTAGCAGAGAGGGCTTTTCCAGAGATGGTTCCAAGCAAGGGTCTGGGCCTCCTGCTGGCAGAGTACTGTGACAGCAGATCAGGGTCTAATTCCAGGAGAACAGGTCTGAGGTAGAGCTGAAAATGAAGGACGGGAAGGTGGTTGAAGCTAGGATGGAAGGACATCCCAGGGCCCCACTGGAAAGAGGCAGCAAAGGACTGATGGAGGGGAACATGTAGAGACCCCTCTGATGGGTCCTGGGTTCCCCTCATCCAGGACACCAGATGGACTGGGATGGAGCAGACAATTCTGAGAGTGATACAAGTTCTCTCCATCCAAATCGTGTCTTCCTTCTACCGCTTGAAATCTTACACTTAAGAAATAGGGCCTGAGATTTCACCAACTTGAATGGGGGAGAGAATAAATACCTCCTTCTTAAAAAGTGGCAACATTCTTAGAATTATGAGTCAATTCAATTAGCATGGTGTCTTGTAGTCACCACCCTGAGCAAATGGGAATTGGGTTGAGAAGAGGTTGAGAGAAAGAGAAATGTAAAAGGCAGAGGGACACCAGGATGAGGGTTTTGACAACCAGGGACAACATGAGGGCATGAGGCACTGTGGGGGGCAGGGGGCAAAGAGATAACGAATGTTTATTGAACACCTACTATATGCCAGGTGTTATGCTAACTCTGGGGATAAACCTAGGAAATAAATGCTGCCCCCTCGTTTAGTTTAAGATGTTGGTTTGTTTCAGATCTTGTTCCCTTCCCTTGTTCTTAGAAATCAGCTGGAACAATGTCTCTCCCTTTTGGAAAATGGGCTCTGCTCACTCAAATCTTCTGCCTGGCTGATGGTTCTGCCTGACAATGTCAAGGAGTGGTCTGCAGGGTGCCTACATTTGGCAAGAGCCCCCTGGCTGACAGCATCTGTGCCCTGCCCCTCAGAATTGCCTCCCTGTCGAGGGCCCCTGCTCGCCTCTCCATTCTCTGTCTGCCGAGGCTTATCTGGGATGGGTGAGGCTCTTTGAGGAGAGTGTGCGGAGGACCTTGGATCATACAAAACAGCTCATCGCTATGGCTTGTCAGGGCTATTGGTAGAGAGATCAGAGGCTCAGGACAGAACTGTGTCTTGTCAAAGAAGACGCAGCCCTCTGGGAGGCTGTGGAGGGGCCTGGTGAAACCTCCCTTCTTCCTTGGTCTGAGTCTCTTTTCTTCAGCAGTTATCACTGTGGAGTTGATAGGCTGTGACCTATTGAGAGGTGTGTTCACGTGATCTGTAACTCTAACATTTACTGAGCTCTTACTATGTCCCAGGCCTTGTACTAAATACACATATGAATGTATTTAATTCTCCCAACAAACCTATAAAGTAGGTGCTGTAATTATTATTCCAACTTTACAGGTGAGGAAACTGAGAAGCTCAGACTTGCAAAAGGTCACACAGAAAGTGGCAGATCCAGGATTCCAGCCCAGGTCGTGCAGCTCTGCAGTCCACGTGATTATCCACTATGCTCTACAGCCTCTACTCATTAACAAAATACTAAAGCTTGAAAATGATTGTTTTAAAAAACAGAAGTCAGAATGGACACCAAGCTATCCTTAGAAGGACAGCACTTTTATGCATTGCATCCCAACAAACTGTCTGAAATGGGTGAGACAGAAGTGGCATTCCAGCCAACACTGTGGGAATTTTGCTTAACCCTGGTTCTGCCCAGGTATTGTATCCTGCAAGTGTTACCCACTATGCAAGAGAAAATTCTACCAACATACCGTTCTTCATTTTCCTGGCACAGAGCTGGTCTAAACCTCCCAGACTCCGGTGGAGTTCAGTGTGAGCGGAAGTGATGTGCACCACCTCCGGCCTCTAGGGATGCGAGCGTGCTTTCCCTTCCCACCCACTAGGTGCCTGGGGCACAGAGGCCTAGGGGATAGCAGAGTCACAGAATGGACACAGCCGGCTCCTTGAACTGGCAGTGCACCCACCTACTAGGAACACCCACCTTGGACTCTTGAGCGAAAAGTAAATGTCTATTGTATTTGAGCCACTGTACATTTTGGAAGAGTCTACTTACTCCTACAGCCTAGCCTGCTCTAATACACCATTTTCTTTGCTTATGTCAAAAGCTGACATCAGCTGTCTTCAGAAACAACACCATCCATGAGGAGGCTTATGGAAACTTCTCATTTCCTAGTGTTCCCATGTTCAAACAGCCACAGTTCCCTCCTTCCCCTATATGCCCAGGGCGCGGGCAGAGGAGGTTAAATCACAGGGGAGCCAGTGCATGCATTACGTTACCACATCTGTTTCCTTCAAGAGAGGTCCCGTTTCTCTTGGGGCTGGAGCCTGGGGGCCTCAGCCCAGGTGCCGAAGGGCCTCCAGAGGACATGGGGCTGGTGCGGGGACCACCAGCAGTGCTGGCCAGGCCTCCGCCAAGGTGGCCGTCTCCAGAGTTCTGCCTCTTGCAGTACAGCGAGGAGGTGGGAGGCAAGGAGCCCCTGTGGCTAAAGGCGGAGGCGGACGGGTCCACGCTGTAGCGATTCATGCCCACAGGGTTCACCAGACACTCCTCAGGGGTGACTGTTTTTGCTAAGCAAGAAGGCAGGGCAGAGAAGCAGAGATCAGAGAGCCATTCAATGGGCTACCTGGTGCTCAGTCTTGGCAAACCTTCCCCAGTGTCATGGGGGCCACTCTCTGTGGGGATGCGAGCTGAGGAGGAACGGACCCCACGGAATCATCCCAAGTAGCTCAACCTCTCAGCCAACGGAGACACCTGCCTCACCAAGCAAGCACATTATAATAGACATTGTGACGTGCCCTCTGTATTTAGAGGGAAAAGTGAGTATGTTGGTTATTGATGACTTGGAAATAAAATGCACACGCAGGTCTTTCTCCCTCCATGGCTCTGCCCCTCCCAGTCTCTGCCAGCTTGTCTGTATCTCCCTGCCTCCTCTTCTCTTGCCCACCATCATTGCCTCCCTCACCTGGCCTGGGATTCTTGGGAGAGTTCAAGCCGGAGTCACAATATCCCAGAGTTAGGAGAAATAACTTGACCTGGGTGGTGACACAGATGCGATGCTGCTTCCTCCCTACACTCTTAGTCCCAAAACTCACGAGGGCACTAACCTTCCACCCAAGCTAACAAACTGGAGATACAGATGCTAATCTGGACGGCCCGTGGTCCTCCCCAAACCCTGCAGGTGAGATGAAGAGCCAACCTAAAGTGCAGGAGGGAGTAGAGGACCTGAAGAGTCGGCCAACTTCATCAACAGCTTGCCTCATCCCCCCAAGTCAATCAGGAGTTTCTATGCTTTTAAAGGTCGATCTTACAGGCTGTTGAAGATATACAAATGGCCAATAAGTACATGAAAACATTTCCACATCACTAGCCATTGGGAAATGCAAATCAAAACCACAATGAGGTACTGTTTCACATTCACTAGAATAGTTATAATCAAAAAGTCAGATAACAAGTGTTGGTGATGCTATAGAGAAATTGGAATCCTCAGACACTGTTGGTGGGAATGTAAAATGGTGCATCCTCTTTGGAAAACAGTCTGGCTCTTCCTCAAATGATTAAAAATAGAGTTACCATATGACCCAGCAACTCCACTCTTAGGTATATACAAGAAAAATGGAAACATGTCCACACAAAATTTTGTACATGAATGTTTACAGAAGCACTATTCATAATAAGCAAAAAGTGGAAACCATCCAAAATGGCTATCAACTGATGAATGGATAAACAAAATGGGGTATACCCATACAATGGAGTATTATTCAGGCATAAAAAGAAATGAAAGACTGATACTGCTACAGCATGAATGAGCCTTGGAAATACTATGCTAAATGAAAGACACCAGCCACAGAAGACCATATATTAAGTGATTCCATTTTTAGGAAATGTCCAGGATATGCAAATCTGTAGAGACAAAAAATGGATTAATGGTGGATTAAGGGGTAAAAGGTACCAGCTAAAAGGTATGTGGGTTTTGAGGTGCTGAAAACATTCCACAATTGCGGTGATAGTTGTACATACCTGTGAACATATTAAAAACCATTGAGTTGTACACTTTAAATGGGTGAGTTGTATGATATATGAATTGTATCTCAATAAAGCTGTTTTTAAAAGTTGTTGCAGAAACCCAGTGTTAGGTGTGAACATAGTCCTGAGAGTGTTGTACAGTCAAGTCTGAAAAACAGTGCTTTGGCCACTAGGACACAAGTAACCTGAGCAGCCTAAGGCTGTGCAATCTCTGTGTCTCGTGCTTTGTGGCTAGTGGAGAGCTGCAAGACGTCTTCAGGAATGGCTTCTATTGCATCTCTTCCCTCTGGGTCAGAAGACATCAGTAGGAAGATTCTAAAAAGGACCAGGCTATGGATCTAGATACTAGATCCTGAATGGAGTGAGGAAGAGGAAAACTAATATTTACTGAGCACCTATAGGGGCCAGCACCATTCTCAGCCAGTAAGCAGTAAGGCTGTCATTACATTCCCTTTATTGGAAAGTTGCCCTAGTCTGGGACACTAATCCTTTTTGTGTCCCCAGTGGCAGGTACTTTGGTATATAGAAAGAAGCTACTCAGAGTCTGGCATACAGACGGCACTCAATAAATATTTATTGAGTAGACATTTGGGCCAGTTTAGCACTGAGGCAGCTGTTATGCAGAAGAGGCATTAAAATTCAGATTATAAAGGACTAAATATAAATTCTTCATGTAGATGCGTGATAAAAAAATGCAAAAAAGATTTAACTACAGCATTTATTCTGTTTATTAAATATTTTAAGTCCAAATTAAATATGTCCCTGTAATTCTGATAGTCTAAGGTAGAAAATGCAGATAACTCACCGATCTGCACTATAGTTGGAAACTACAGATGCAGATGGAAGCTTGTTCTTCTATGACGACACGTGGAAATGGGGAACAAGGGAACATGGACGTTATTTGTTTAAAAACTGCTGACGACCATGGATGAGATCAAAGGTAGTAAAAGCCAGCTTCTGGGCTATGATCCAAATGAATTCATCAGAAAGTAAAACTGACTCAAGAGAGCACCAAGCTCTCTACCCAGAAAAAGATGCGCCAGTGATTCGGGAGTTGTGGAGACATCACCAAGCCCCAGGAGCAGCTTTGCACAGCCTGGAGCTCGCAGGAAGCTTGGGCATGAACAGAACAGTCAGGGGCACACACCAGGGTGCCGTTCAGAATTGATGAGCTGCATCTGCCCAAACCGTATTAAAGCAACCTTTCCTCACCTGTATAAATAGGGACGCTGACACTTACATCATACACGAGTGTAAAAATGACGGATACAATGAAGGCCACCATCATTAACCACAGGACTGAAAAGGACCTTCTCAGAACATGCAGCCCAACATGTCCCCAAATGTTACATATGTCCCTCTGGTGGGACAGGGGGTGATTTTAGGTAGTGCTTTGGTGTATTAGTTTCCCAAGGCTGCAGAAATTACCACAAAGTTGGTGACTTAAAACAACAGAAATGTATTCTTTCACAGTTCTGGAAGCTACAAGTCTGAAATCAACGTGTCAGCAGGGCCATGTTCTCTCTGAAGGCTCTAGGGGACGATCCTTCCTTGTCTCTTCCTAGCTTCTGAAGGTTACCGACAATCCTTGGTATTCCTTCGCCATAGACACATCCTGCCCTTCTCTGCCTCCACTATACACAGTGTTCTTTCTTTATGTCTGTGATTGTGTCTAAATTTCCCTCTTCTTTTAAGATTCCAGTCATTGGATTAGGGCCCATAATCCAGTATGACCTCATCTTAACTTGATTACATCTGCAGAGACCCTATTACCAAAAAAGGTCTCATTCACAGGTACTGAAGGTTAGGACTTGAACATATGTCTTTTTGGAAGACACAAAAATGGGTGAACATTATTTTTTTATAGTCATATATTTTAGTGTATATCAAGAAAATGTAATTAGCCCATCAAACTACGATTTCACTAATATAATATCATTGCTTAAGATGATTTAAGGCTAAAGTTAAAAGAAATTAATTCATTTAAAAGAATATCTTGAGTAAACATGTCTATAGGTGTTACTGTGACATAGCAAAAATTGTGAAGTTGGTATATTAACACTGAAATGCATTAAGCTAGCCTTGACCCCTTTTTTTCAGGCAGGGTTGCATCTAGAGAGGAAAATTAGTTAAATAACTGAGCCTCTTATTTAAAATCTTTCCCAAAGAGATGATATGTAATAAGAAGAATCATAACAGTTAACATTTATTGAGCACTGACTATATTCCTGATAGTGTTATAAGTACTTCTGAGATACAAAATTATGTAATCTTCACAAATAGTACCTGAGACAAAGGCTATTATAATCCTCATTTTACAAATAACTGGATGGAATATTTGAGAAGTTATGCAGCAATTCCCAGATATGACAGAAGGAAAAGTAGCAGGACGAGGATACAAAGCCAGATATTCTGGCCCCCCAAAATACCTCTTAATAGGCAATGTCCAGTTGGTATGTATTGGGTGTGTAATAAGTTCCACGACTCTACAAATGACATAGAAGACATAGCCTGATATTGTCTTTAATGATTTACAATCTAGTTTGAAAGAAAATGATGAACAAATATAGAAAAAAAAATCATTGTGTACGTGAGTGTGTGTGTGTGTGTGTGTGTGTGTGTGTGTGTGTGTGTGCACCTCAAGAGAAAAATAGAACTAGTTAGATTCCTTAATACATAGACTAGAAGAAAATCCAAGGAAGGAATAGAACAGTATCCTTCAAGCTAGGTTGTGTCAAACCAAGATGCATAACATTTTTCAATGACTGGAACCTTAGTTCTAAATATATTCTTTCCTAAAAAGTCATCTGTGTGAAATTCAGCCTGGTATTGAAGCCTCATATTGATTCTTTTTTTCCTGCCGTGCCCCCTTAAAATTCAGACATGAAATAAAAATTCCCAAACACCAAATAAAAGAGCAGTTTGGATTATTGGTGTCTGCATTAACAAAGTGAATGACACTAATAACTGGGTAATAAATCCTACAAAAGTCAGGATGTTTCTCAAACATTGAAGGGGGATCTAATTGTAATAGCTGATTAAAACAATTCTTTAAACTGTTGTTTACTTTGTGATCTTTGGCATTAAAATTGGAAGAAGTTCCTAGAATTTAATGATACAGATAAAGCATTTCCCCTTCCTATGTACTTCTTTATATAAATAAAAAGCATTTTAAGGTTTAGTTCATTAAAAATGAGGAATGAAATTACATTTTAACAATTTTATAAAAACATGAAATAAAAGCTTCCCCAAAGAGATTTTACAATCTCCCTCACAAGTTAGGTCATTGTGGTACAAATCTCATTACCTGAAAGTTCTTCCTTATATCTAACCCAATTCCTTTTGCTTCAGTTAAAAAGATGATTGCTAGATACCCTTTATACTATTCAAAACCATTAAGTCATCCAACATACAGGTAGTTGAATTACAGGTATGCAGAACTTAAGGTAATTACAGGTATTCCAGTAACTTAAGAACTTAATAAAGTGGGACACATGGATTGTTTTTACCTAAAGTCACCATTTAAAGTTGGAAAAAAGAACCAAATCTGCACTTGGAAAGAGAACTCCACTTTTCAAGCGGTTTTGTGGCTGACTGGTGAGTGAACACCAGATGGGGCCAGCAGACCTGGTATCGTCCAGACGCAATGCCCAGCAGGGAGCCAGCCCCTGTGCACAGACTCCTGCAAACCACAGGGCTGAAGGGCTGACAAGGTCCTTTTCCCCCGGATTCTTAGAAAATCCCTTCTCATCTGAAATGAGGGGTCTTGTCACCTCTCACTAAACAATAGGATCCCACCCCGCCTCTATGTAAGGCCATTTAATCGCTGTAGAGACCCCCAGCTCAGCAAAGTGGGATAAACAAGAGGTGTTTCCTCCAGAAAAAGGAATCATCTGCTTTTGTATAATCACACGAGCACGCTTAAATAGAAAGGCAAATGCACACACGGCACATTCAAAGAAGCATGCCAGCTTTTCAGGGTTTGTAGCTTGAGAACTCTCAGGGAGGCTGATGTTTCTTTCTTACAATTGCTTATGTGTGGACTATGGTTTTCCGTAGCCACTGTGTATAAAGCCTGACCATTAGTGAGGCCACAGACCACTCGAGACGAGTTAAAACCCACTCTAGCCTGAAGGGTTCCCCACTTGCTTTATAATCTGAACCGTGTCTAAGCCTCACGTTTGGGGAACAAACTCCAGAATCAGGAGTGTTGTGGACTCCCCCTCCTCCCTCACCCTGCAGAGGCCTCCGCAGAGGCTTCCAGAATGCCTGGTGAAACCCATTCCTGCTATAGTTCTGGAGGGTCAGGTGTGAGCACCTGGGATGTAGAGAACCTCCAAAGAAAAGCAGGAAGAGGCAGACAGACAGGAAGAAGAAAGATAAGAGCTAGAGAGAGAAAAAAAGAGAGAGAGAGACCCAAAGCATTGAGAGCGGCACAGAGAGGAAAAAGGGGCCCAGGTGTAGAAAACCACAGACACTCGACCAGGTTTCAGTTCAGGTAGGCATTGACCCCTTGTCATTTAGAACGTAAGACCTAACTGCTCACAGTTCAGTGAACTTGGACTATTTATTTTATTAAAAAAACTAAACTGGCACTTACTTGGATTCTCTAACCAAATGCCCTGAAAACCAACAATACGACCATCTGCAAAATTGTTCTCTAAATAATACCTATTCATGCAATAATAACTCCAAAATTCCAGAGCTTTAGACACTATTCTTTCCCAGTACTAAACAGTTCTCTCTCTCTCTCTCTCTCTCTCTCTCTCTCTCTCTCTCTCTCTCTCTCTGTCTCTCTGTCTCTCTCTGTCTCTCTCAATCACACACACACACACACACACACACACACACACACACTCATCCTCCGCTCCCCACTTTTCCTCCCCACATCAGTCATAATCTCCAAATTGCACAGAGTGAACCCTTTTTACAGTCATTACTGCCACCTTCCCCCAGGCTAGGAGCCTGTGCCTTTCTCAGGATCAGTCCCCAGCAGGTCTACCTAGACCAACAGACCACACAACCCTGCCCAGGCTGGCAAGAAAGTCAAACCACTGGATCCGTGTCCAGAGGGCTCCATGTGTGAACTGCGTGACAAGGCTCCTTAAAGAGACAACCATACCACAAACCCCTAGCCTGGAAACGCAGATTAGAAAAGAAAGTAATACAGTTAGCTCGATAACACCACAATTGAATAGATGTGGAATAACTATGACCCAATGCTTCCCCAGGTGCCACCACCTGAGGGACATAGCCAGTAAGCTCCGGATGCAGAGAAAAATACCTGCAAGGAGAGAAGCAGAAAGAGGAAGGGGCAGGAGGGAGAAGGCCCAGGGAACAATAGCAGGTCCCAGCAGAGCTGTACCTCCCCTGCTAGGAGCCAGGGACACAGGGCATTTGTTTCCTACCTTGGGTGGCTGTGTCTCTGCCACTAGGCAGCCTCACACACGCTCCTCTCTGGCACTGCCGGGTGCCCAACACCTGCTCAGTGCTGTGGGAGCAGAGAGGACCTCTGAGGGACTTCATGGTGTCAGAAACCTCTCTGCCCTAGAGCCGCCTTTCACTGAGGCTCTTGTGGAGGTTTGCAGATTTCCTTTTCTCAGGCAGTCCCGCCCCTTGTTCTTGCTCAGATAAGCTCATGTTTTCCCTGAGGGCCCTCTGTGGCCTCTTGTCCCAGCCTTCCTGGTTCAAAGGGCACCGGGCCACACTACCTAGGAAGCTTAGCATTTCATTCCCTTCAATTAAATTTTCCATTAACTTGGTCTCTGGCTCGTATAGATTTTCTCTTTAAGCTTTTCTCTAAGTTCAGATCACTCAGCCCTCAGAATTGACCTTATGACTCCCCTCTGGTCCATTTAAGTACATTTATATATTTTCTCCCCTAATAAGATGCACAGAAATCAACTATAATTTTAATGCCTGACACCTGAACTTCAGTCTTCCCCAATGTTTCTGGTTTGCCTAAGACACTGTTCTAGGCCTACGGGTTAATTTCCTCCTGTGGCAATTTTGCCCAAAGTCAGTGGGTTGGAATAATGAATGCCCTTTCAGTCTCAAGAGGAGAACAGGTTTTTTTGTTTTTATAACCATCCTCTCTATCTGCCGCTTTGCCAAGCCTCCGCATCTAGGCTCATGAGAAGTCCCAAGAGGTAGGAGAGGGTGAAGATGAGGGAGGGTAGAATGTTCCATAGTCATGTTCTGTTTCCCCAAGAGCCCCCACCCTTTGGGGTCTTTCATAGAACTTTGGGGAAATTACAAGCGGTCCTTAATCAGGAAAATTTTGGAGTCCCTGGAATAGAGAACACCTTGTAAGTTTCAATTCTACATGGGCATCTGACTTTTAGGAAGGCTTGCGTACTTTCCAGTGAGAGCATGTTCTTGAAGCAAGCTTCCATGTTGTGAGGTGCTCTGGGGGGAGACCTATATAGCAAGGAACTAAAATCTCGTGGGAAACCGAATCCTGCCAGCAACCCCGTGAATGAGCAAGGAAGTGGATCCTTCCCTAGTTGAGCTTTGAGGTGCTTGCAATCTTGTGGGAGATCCAGGGCCAGAGGATCCAGTTAAGCTGCATCTGAACTCCTGACTCACAGAAACTGTGAGATAATAAATGAAATTTTAAGCCACCAAGTTTTGCAGCAATTTGTCACACAGCAATAGATAAATAATATAGATGGGAAAAGGAGATTTGTTTCATTTCTTTTAACTCTGCCTATCCAGATTGGATGTTGTAATTATTAATTCAGCAGTAGATACGATGTATCTGCTATGGAATATCTGTCCAATCCTCTGCCAGGAAATTTATGGGATTGTTCGCAGCAAAGCGTTCACTGCGGATGTATGAGGCCCAGAAACTGCCCACTAATGGGAAAGAATTAATGAAGTTTATTTTAGAAGCCTACTGGGTTCCCAAGCTGCTTCAGTTTCTCTTGGAATGGTTTGCCATTTTAACCTTTGTTCTGATGCATGGGCAACAGATCGTGGGACAGATAACCTGAAGATATTACCTTAGAGCCCACCAAAGGGCTCGGGGGATCAGTCCAGGGGAACAACCCGAAGGGGTGGGTAGAGTCTCCAATTATAGCTACTGTGGGCTCTGGAGGTTTGGGAATGGCTACATCTCATATACTCAGTCCTTTGTTTCCATCAGTCCTTGTGCTTTCTGAATTTTGCTGTGTAAGTCAGAGAACTTGGTCACCGTGTCCTTGGATCTCCTTAGAGGCATGGCCCATCCCCTCCATCTCCTCATCCGTCCATCTTCAGACAGTCCTGCCAGAGACACAGAGGCTGTCCGCAGCTGACCCGGGAGTCCCCAGCGTCATCTGGCCAGTTGGGGAGTGACTCATGGTGGACTGATGGGTGGGAGTGTCACATAAAGGACTGTTAACCTCATGGAACAAAGGAGCAGATTTCAGTAGATTTTTTATTTGAAGAGAGGGCCTGAGACAGGGGTAAGGCTGTCTTTCAGAGAGTTTCTGAGACTACGCTGTAGGAAGAGAGGGTCCATATGGTCTCTTTTTCTACAGGTCTTTTTCTCCTCCACACTCCCTCATAGGAGGAACTCTCCCAAACAGTTGAGAGCCTGGTGGGCATTTACTCTCATCATCCTTCTGTGCCTCAAGTCTTCAGCGTCAGCATCTTTAATCCACAAAACTATTTTACGTGTGATCTTGGACGAGAAGAATGTCATCTTAATTTCTTTTTGTTGCATTTCAATATAGATATTTTCTACTAAAATATTATCAAATTGGTCAACATGATTCAATATCATGCTATTTATCCCATGTTTAAAGTACCTTGGGAGGTTCCAATAACTTAATTGGAATATTCATTAATTCATTTAACCAATAATTATTGAATACCTATCTTGTGATTCCTCAGTAGGTGCAGGACTTGAAAGAGAACCTAAGCCCCTTATGCAAAGGGATCCAACAAATTAGGGAACATTGTAAAAATCTGCTTTAAATTTCAAAGCGAGGCTTTTCTCTAGAGGTTATATTTTCCCTTTCACACAATGTTTTAAAATATGTACAGATGTTATAATTTAATGAATGATACAATTACAAATGTAATAAATAGTTTTTCCTAAGTGAATCATATCGGTACACAGGCAGAACTCAGATTAGAAATCCTGTACTGGTAAATATTCTGTATTCCATGCTAGGAGCTCTGGGGCTGGGCTTCTCATGGACCTGTCTGTCTGAAAACATATAAGAGACTTAGTACTTGCTGCAGAACTTGTGGACCCTCTTCACCTTCCCATCAACACTTTCTGCGAGGATTCTTAAGACCTGAACTTGACAGTGATACTTTGTTCTCCTTCCCAATGACTCCCTTTCCAACACTTGGCTTGAGAATGTCGACTTATTTTGTTCACACGGCCCATGGCTGTGACAGGACACATCCAGCCCTGAGATACCGCCATATCGGTCTGCACTGGGACACAAGCAGCTGCCAGGAGTAACAAGCCTTCCTTTGTTTCTTCTGATTCCTCTATTATTTCATATATTATTTAAAATATCAGATCACACTCTGCCTCATGTCTGATGGAATAGACCACCTTGTTCGGGTTTTGTAGAGAAAGTTCTCCTAGCTCTGCCTGCCTCATGTATGTCATCCAGGAATGATGTGTCCGGGACACAGGGACAAGGATGAAACACTCCATGGGGCCAACATAGGAAACCCAGAGGGAGGAGAGAGAATCAGCTTGCTTGGAGTGCAGTTTCTGCCTAGAGTTTGCTAAACGGAGGGTGGGGGTTCTTCTGTTCTTTGCTAGAAGGAGTGACACACGTATACCAAACGCCACTTGTGAACATCCATTTTGTGTAGTCAGGCTTTCTAAGCTGGGAAACAGGATGCATACCCCACCCAGCAAGTAGTTAGGGCCCTATGGACAGACCAGCTTGGGAGGAAGAGCAAAGGGCCAGGGAGAAAGACCTGGCCTCCATGTCCTCCCTCCTGCTGCCTTTCTGTGTGACTCTGAACAAGTGGCCTCGGCTCTGTGGGCCTCAGTGCATCACAGATAGGGTGAGCTCAATGAATGTTTCTATGTCATGGAACTCGTGCCACTGGATAAACTCTATTTCCTTTCAGGAATAAACAATCCTTTGGAAAGATAGATATTGTCTGCATAGTCATTCTCTGTAGAGCTATGATATTTAGACAAATTTGTAGTTCAACGAGGAAGCAGATTTGATGTCTAAATGCTGAGTGTAGAGGTGCAACCATAATGGAAGACACTGGGAGTGTCTGTTACACCAGTAGTTTTCTGGGGCCTGGCTCAGAGACCACCAGCCAACGAAGAAAACATCACAGCTCAAGAATCAATGTCCTTCCTCATCTCCCACCCCCTACCATCTGAGTATCAAAAAAGCTGTTCAACAAAAACAATTTGTTCCCATCGTGTCAAACCTTCAAGAGGCAGGAAACCAATCTCTACATTACATCTTGCAGAAGAGTTCAGCTATCACATTTGTGGTTTCCAAAGAAGATTTCCCCTACTCTTGGTAAGCAGACAATTTGGTCTGTTGTGTTGCATAGAATTCAAGTCAGTAAATATTTACTGTGGACTTGTTATGTCTCAGGTTCTGCTGGGGACTGCATGGCCCTATCCCCAAGTTTATCTAGATGAGATCTAGACCCCCTTATATTCTGGCAATATAAAGCAGCACTAAGTGCCATTGTGAGTGTACAAGCAAGGGTTTTGGGGAACAGTGACCCTGCTGCAATGCAGGTGGTGGCCAGTCCACACTGAGAAGTTTGCCTGCCATCATTCTTTCTTTTCTTTCACCCTCCTCCCCAGCCCTTCAGACCTTTTCTTTTTCACCTGGGTTTGCACACGTGCCACCTTGCCCGACCACTCTGTCCCCCACATGGCCCTCCCTTCTTCTCCAGCCCATGAACAGCTCTAAGGGACATAGATCATCTTTAGTTGCAACACTTATACTGGGGAGGCATCAGCCGATCGCAGGTAAACTAACTTTTTGAAAACCTGAAATAAATTTTCCTATGTGAGCAGGACTCTGTCAGCCCACATCTATCGCTCAAAGTGTGGTCCCCAACCAGCCACAGAACCCATGTCACCTGGGCACCTGTTAGAAACACAGACTCTCAGGCCCCACTCCAGCCCTACTGAGCCAGAATCTGCTTTTTAAGAAGGCGCCCAGGTGATTCCTAAGCACGTTAACGACTGAGAAGCTCCGGCTAAAGCTTATTTATAATTGAGATAGATTTCTTCTGTTTCAACATTCAAAGGTAAGGTAAAAATTTCCCCGTGATCATCACATGACTTCTGACAGAACCACAAATGTTATCAAATCCCTTTCTCTGCCTCCATTCTCCTAAAGCACCCAGATAGCTGCTCTACTTCCTAAAACACAAACCACGTGTGGCTGTCAGTTCACAGAACTGGAGAAAAATGACTGAAGTTCCTGGTCTCAAGCCAAGAATTCTACCTTCCAGACTGAATTCAGACAGCTGAGTAGGTCTGAAGCCTGGTTTTTCCTGGACACAAAATGATCATTTGGCGAGAGAGCTTATGTTTCACAGGTCTGAGGAAGAGATTTGGAAGAAACCTTCTCTCTGTTCTGTGAGCATCTCTGTCATGGTGTCCTCACCTTCACCCCTGAAGGACCCCTCGCTGGGGCTTCTGGGGCACACTGACCTCCTGCTGTCCAGGGCTGTCCTCTGCCACCTCCAGCCAGGACTGTCAGCCTGGAAGGGACCAGAGAGGACATCTTGCTCCTACTCCTCTGAGTTGCCAGAGTTCCCCATAAGGACCAACACTTGTCACTAATAATGGGGAGATCACTACCACCCAGTAGCCCTTTATTCTTCTGAATGTCAACTCCACCTGACCCCTGAGGGAGGTATCTTCTGAGAGTTCCACCTGGTTATTCAGCTGCCAAGTTCTCTACCTGGGAGAACATTCCTTCAATCCACGCTTATCAAACTTTAATGTATCTTCTAAACACCTGGGATCCATTGTTTAAAAGTGTGGGAGGGCTGCTGAACTTTTACCTTTCTCAGGTGATAAAGATGCTCCTGACCAGAGTTTGAGCGACAAGAACTTAGATTTAATTAAATTTACCTTCAGGCCCACAAAGAACAAATCCACATGACCTGCTGCTATACAAATATACTGGAGCAGACAGAAAATCATGTCTTTCCCAAATCATCCATTTTTCAGCCACAAACACCATAGTTTCTTTGATATTTCCTCATGTGTCATGGCTTTGGATTTTCTTATTGTCTGATTAACTGTCTTATGGAAGTGCTCTAATGAATGTTGACAAACCCTCTAATGGTGTGGCACCAAGCCTGGAACACTCCAACTTTGACTACACAACCTCAGGGCAGAGCAAGATATGGTTCAAATGAGCTCACGACTGTACAATCTTGTTTGGAATGACATGGTCCTATGGACGGATATGCAGACTAAACCCAACAAAGACCTCCATTCCTTCCTCCCTTATAAATACCCACACCTTTCTTGTCACAATGGCAAACAGGTGATAAATACATTTCTCATCTAATGTAATAATAATTTGATGTGTTACCCTTTAAGGGAATTTCGACAAGACAACGTCTTACTCTAAGGGAGAACTCCATAACGGTGTCATTTTAAGCCCCATGGCAGACTGGTGGGAAAGATGTGTGGCAAGAGGGCCGCTCAGAGCATACCATGCCATAGCTCCTTCCTCTACCTTCCCTGGGGCTCTCGGATGCACGACTCTATTGTGCAACACCCAGGGCATGAGGAACAATTTTCACGAGGTTGGTTAATTTGGAGTAATTCAGTTTTTCAAAGCAGTCATGGGCTAGGGAAGGGCTTGTGAAGACAGGTGGAGTCATTACTTAAAGCCAAGCCCACAAGGAATGAAACCAGCTTTCAGGGAGAAATGCCTGCCTCAGTCAAAGGAAGAAGCGAGAAAGCTACACTGCTCCAGAGAAAACACTGGAACTTCATTCAACATGGTGAGCTTGGTAGGGGAGAGAATAAGATGGAAACCAAGGCAAGTATTTCCTCAGTGATCACTTAAGAACAGCTGAAGTGAAGCTCCTGGGACAGGATGTTAAAATGAAACTATTTTAGTTTCCATTTTGGCTGAGGCTGCAAGACAGTAAACACCCCAGAAAACAGTGAAGTGTGCAGATCTTGTGAAAAAGAGATGGTAGAAAGCCAGTTTTATATCTGGGATGACCACCCACATCTAGCCTGCAAAAGAAAAAAAAAAAATTGTAGCGATTCAAAAACAGGTTGACTACAAGATGAATTATGGCGAGAACTGTCCAGTATGTTCCCAAGGGCTTCAACATGGCTACGTGAATAAGCTATCTGTCCCTGGAACTTTCAAGACACAGTGGATTATTGTTTGATTCCCATGAGAAATGTACAAGGCTGGCTGTTCTGATGGCAGAGCAGAGGAGAGGTACCTGTAGGGGTTGGCCTGCATGCCCACGTTTTCTTTGGGTAAAGAATGTGTGAGTGTTTCTCAGGGACCAGATGCAGGCCATCAGAAGAGAGATTTGAAGTGAGGTCATCTTACATCCTTTCCTGTGACTGTCTGGCGGCACAAGGGGACCTCAACAGAAAGAAGTTAGAGATTGACCTGCAGATGTCTTGAGGCGGTCGAAGGAACTATAAATGACCCGCTGGAGAAGAGTTACATTTGTCCATGTCAAGGAAAAATGCAGGTGACAGATGATAGATTCACCAAAGGACCCATGTAAGAGCTCACAGGACAAAGAATCAGCTTTAAACACCTGCCAGAACCAGGGAGCATGATGACAACTCACAGCAGGATCCGTTAAGTAAAAACTCTCCTGCCTCTTGTCTCTCCTCCTTCCCCACTCTGATCATGAAGGATTCAAAATCATTATTAGCCAGACACGGGAGGAGGCAAAAACACAAGGTTGGGTGGGGGATGGACGAAAGCCAACCATACCCTCCTTTCCTGCTGCAGGCAACTGGTCAAAGCAGGCCTGAGCTGGGAATGTGGAGTAATTATATCTTTGAGTGAAATTTAAAGTTTGATTATCACACTGACCTGGACATATTAATTATTGACTAAAGAATGTGTTGTTACCTGAAAGAAGCCAGAAAAGTCACAATATCTGTCCTAAATTTCATCCATGGAGAGGGAAGAAGTGGTCCTACAGGATACATTTGAAGAAGAAGGGGAGACACGGATGATGTGGCTTTATGATTACACCCGTGGGTCATTGGTTGTTCAGTGTAACAATGGTTCAAGAGTTTCAGAAGTGAAATCAGACAATTCTGCTATTTTCAAAGCAAGATTCACTAGAAGATACATTCATTTTAGAATACGTTTCTGAGTCAACTAAGTTTTACAGGAGAGGCCAGATTCATACTGTCAGAACCAGAAGGAACATTATATAGGACCAACTCCAACCCCTCATTTAGAAAACTGAGGCCCAGAGAGATGAGAAGACTTTTCCCTTCATACATATAGAGATATCAAGAAAAACATAGACGTATATAACAGCTGTTCGTATAGGCTATATTTAATTAGGTACCCTTCTTTGTAAAGGCTAAATTTCTTCCTGTTTCCCAGGTTTCAGAGTGACTAAAGTAAAATTGTACACAAGGTTCTTGACAGTATCTGAGAAAATCTGTGATAGGAATCTGTTGATCCCGAATAGCCAAAGCAATATTGAGAAAGAAGAACAAAGTTGGAGGTATCACACTACCTGATATCAAACTATACTACAAAGCCATAGAAATCAGAACATGATACTGGCATAAAAATAGACACACAGATCCCATGTGAGCCCAGAGATAAACCCATGCCTATATGGTCAATTAATATGACAAAGGAGGCAAGAACATTCAATGGGGTAAAGACAATCTATTTAATAAACGGTGTATGGAAAACTGAACAGATACATGCAAAAAAAATGAAACTAGACCATTTTCTTACACCATATACAGAAATAAACTAAAAATGGATTAAAGACTTAAGTCTGAACTAAAACCATAAAACTCCTAAAATAAAATAAAAACATAGGCAGTAAACTCTTTCACACTACTCTTAGCAATATTTTTTTGGATGAGTCTCCTCAGGCAAGAGAATCAAAATAAAAAATAAAAAAATGGGACTACATCAAACTAGAAAGTGTTTGCATAGTAAAGGAAACCATCAACAAAATGAAAAAACATCCTACTGAATGGGAGAAGATATTTGCCAATGATACATCTAATAAAAGGTTATTATCCAAAATACAGAAGGAACTCATTCAACTTACTATGAAAAACAAACAAACAATCTTACAAAAAAATGGGCAGAGGACCTGAATAGACATTTCCCCGAAGAAGACGTACACATGGCCAATAGACATATGAAAACTCAACATCACTAAACATCAGGGAAATGCAAAGTAAAACCACAAGATAATACCTCACACCAGTCAGAATGACTATTATCAATAAAGCAACAAATAACAAGTGTTGGTGAGGATGTGGAGAAAAGGTAACCCTCATGCACTGTTGGTGGGATTACAAATTGGTGCAGCCACTATAGAAAACAGTGTGGAGGTTCCTCAAAATATTAAAAATAGAATTACCATATGACCCAATAATTCCACTTCTGGGTATTTATCTGAAGAAATCCAAAACACGAATTCAAAAAGATATATGCACCCCTATGTTTATTGCAGCATTATTTACAATAGCCAAGATATGAAAGCATCCTATGTGTCCATCAATAGACAAACGGAAACAGAAATTGTGGAACATATGTACAATGGAACATTAATCAGCCATTTAAAAAAAAGGATGAAATTTTGCCTTTTGCGACAACATGGATGAACCTAGAGGGTATTATGCTAAGTGAAATAAGGCAGACAGAGAAAGACAAATACCATATGATTTCTCTTATATGTGGAATCTAAAAAAACAAACTAATGAATAAACAAAACAGAAACAAACATAGATGCAAAGAACAAATTGACGGTCACCAGATGGGAGGGAGGTTGAAAACATGGATGAAAAAAATAAAAGACATTAAGAAGTACAAATTTCTATAAAAATAGTCATGGGATGTGAAGTACAGCATAGGGAAATATAGTCAATAACATTGTAATAACTATATATGGTATCAGATGGGTACTAGACTTATTGGGGTGATCACTTTGTAAGTTATATAAATGTCTAATCACTATGTTGTACACCTGAAACTAACATAATATTGTGTTAACTGTAATTGAAGATTAAATTTTTAAAAAAAAGTGTGCAAAAAAAAAAAAAAAAGAAAAAGAATCTAAGTTTATCCTTCCCTGTTGTCCTCCTAGGCTAAAGATATAGCCACCCTTACTATATGTATCGTTTTGTTAAATGTTCTGAGGCTGTCTTGAGCACATGCCTCAGTTTTTCATTATTTGTAATGCTTGCTCAATACCACAATAACTTTCCTAAGCTCATGCATTTGTCTTATCCCAAAACAAGGTCTCACATGGTACTTGGAACAGAATTGGGTTCAGCAAATGTTTGCAGAATGACATAGATTCCAACTTTACTATTTATGCATGTGTTCTTTATATATATATCAAAACTACTTCCAAAGAAAGAAAAAAGGCAACATTTCTGTTCATCCTTGGGAGCCTGGAACCCACACATGGAGTCATGATTACCTGTTTGCAAGTCCATAACTCAGGGGTGCTAAGTGGGGAAGGAGCACCTCCTGTCAGCATCTAGCCGTGAGGGCAGACAATGTCACGACACATTTGCCCATGTGAACTTGCTGCCCTTCCCACTGGCCACTTTCCCATGCTGAGCTATTTTGGGGCTGGTGGGACAAAAAGCACTCAGCCCCTGGGTTACTTTCCATCCTGTGATAAGAAAGAAACACTAACTCTCGCTGGAAGACATATTTGATTTATGGCCTGGTCAAATTTCTGTAATAATAGACACTCTGGTACACCTTTTATTGACATGGGTAGGCATCTGAGGCCCACAGCAAGAACCAAAGGAATCAGTTCTTTAGCCCTAGCTTTTTCAGGATTTCTTAGTCCCTTAGTTTTGTAGTCTTTCAACTACTCAACAGTGATGAATAAATGTCCAAAAGTCTTAATTAGAAGAGAGTGAAGAACAATCACTCATACACAATGTGGTCTCATTGTCTAAATTCTAATAACATAGGCCTAAAAGCTATAATGGAACGATCTCTTCCCACTACAGCCTGGGGAAAACTGTCTAGCTATCCTTGGTCCCGGGCCAGTCCTGACTGCTCCCAGGGCTCTCAGAGAGGCAGCATGGACCTCCAGCAAGAGAGCTCTGAAGACCTGCAGCAGCTTCCTCAGCAGCAGCTTCACCTACCCTGGGAGGGCAGGGACACTTGGGACCACCAGCAGGCCTGGGGAGGACAAATGGACAAAGCCTACCTGACTCCATCCTGCCTTCCTGGCTCTCCTGGGCTTCTTCGGAGGTACTGGAGCCCCTGGGGAAGGGCTGGTGGCTGAAGAGGTCATCACACAGGAGGCTTCGGCACAGCTTGGCGAGGAAGCGGAGGACATACCCCACGCTGTTAACCACAGGGAGACTCCGCAGGTGCTGTTTCCCATCAAAGGATGCTGAGACTGGAAAACCACAGAGACAGCAGCTCAGAGCAGGGCGCTGGACAAAGCCACAAGTCCATCAGCCCTGGGGAAGAGCTTTTTATGTGTGCAGTTTTGTTTGGTTTTTGACAAGGCTTTATTTGGATTTCACCTGGTTTTCCACAAATGTCCTGTTTGTGTTCCAGGCTCTCCACTAGGAGACCACATTGGGTGTAGTTGTCATCTTCTTAGTGTCCTCTGGTTTGTGACTGTTTCTCAGTCTTTCCTTATTTTTCATGACCTTGATAGTTTTGAAGAGTAATGGTCAGGTATTTTGTAAAATGTCCCTCAGTTTGGGTTTGTCTGATGTTTTTCTTATGATTTGACTGGAGTGATGGGTTTTGGGGGAAAGGAAGACCACAGAGGTAAAGTGCCCTCCTCATCGTATCAGGTCAGGGATACATGATATCCATGTGACATCACGGGGGTGTTAACCTTCATCCCTTGGCCAACAGGGCATTTGCCACACTTCTCCACTATACTCTCCATTTTCTTAGTTCCTTGGAAATAAGTCACAAGATCCTGTCCACACTCAAGAATAATGGAGGGAGGCAGCTCTACCTCCTGGAGAGGAGAGAGCCTCTATAGTATTTGGAATTCTTCTATAGGGAAGAATTGTCCCTTCTCCTCCATTTATTTGTTTGTTTGTTTGTTTGTTTATTAGATTGTTTCTTAATAGCATACAGACTCGGTATATTTATTGTGTACTGTGGGTTATCCAATAGGATAGTATTTATTTTGCTGCTCAAATTGTGCCAACTTTTATCTTTGGGAGATTTCAGGTTGACTCCTATGTGCCTATGACATGCCCCCATTTATTATTTTATTTTATTTTATTTTATTTTATTTTATTTTATTTTATTTTATTTTATTATTTTTTTAGTAATTCTTTGGTTACTGACACTTTAATATGGTCCAGGTTCACCTTGTATTTTCCCTGCCCCAGCCCTTATATCAACCATTTCTCCAGGAGTCCTGGTTCCTTTTATTGAAGAGTGATATTTAGAAACCAAGATTTGAGCTCTGGATGTGCTCATTGCTACTGGGATGTCAGCAGTTCTGGGGTCTGTCAGGGGAGAGAGCTAAGAAGTGTATGTAAATATAAACTATCCCATTATAATTATTTCTCTATCTAGATATGTCTAAGGTAGATATATATAGATAGATGATAGATAGATGATAGATAGATAGATAGATAGATAGATAGATAGATAGATAGATAGATAGATAGATAGATAGATAGAGATAGATTCAAAACAACCTGAGTTTGTACTGAGGTCTCCAACTCTTACCTACCATCACAGAATTCAGGATTCATTCTAGCCTTCTAGGGAAGGAGTCTTTATAAAAAAGAACAATAATCTTTCCAGAGTGAGGCTAGATCAAACTCGATTTCTATAGGGTTTTCAGAATTTGGAAGAAACACCAGTTTTTCCCAGCACAGAGCATGTTCCTTTCTGTAATTCCCCTCACAGCCCTCTCTCACCCCAAGAAGCTTGCACACCAACTCCAGCATGAAGAACACACAAGGAGATCACAAACAAGACATTCTGCTCCCACTTAGGCCTCCAACACTCGGTGTGAACACCTGGAGGGCAGCCTGGTTTTTTACATTATATCTCCCAAAGGCAGGCAGACAGCAAGGGCAGAGGCAATGAGAGCTAGTTTTGATTTCAGAACTAAAAACAAACAAACAAACAAAAAACCCAGATAAACAAACAAAAAAAAAACACCCATTTGAATAATTGATCCAAAAAAATCCATTTCTTTTGTGTAGCTCTTTATAGTGTGATAAGTGCTTTCCTATCCATCACCTCATTTAGACTTCCTGAATGTCCTATGAGGACAGTGGGCAAAAGGTTTTTACCTTATGTGATAGATGAGTAAACTGTGGAGAGGGCCTGGAGTGGTTTTTCTAGCTCATGTGGCCTCTACGTAGATTTGCCTGTCATTTTCATACTCCAGGTGACACTGATTGATAAAACCAGCCAAAGAGCTCCCAAGATGCTCTCACCAAGGGAGCATCTTGGCCATTCAGATGCTATAGACATTCCCTCTTAGCATGGGTACTTCTGCTTGCCTCCACTACTTTAAAAAACTGGGTGTGTTGGAACCTGAACCCATAGCAGGAGGGTCTGGGGTATCAGGCCTGTCCCTTAATCAATGTGTATATACATTCCTGGAGGTGCCTGGGAGATCACACAAGTGGGAAAGTTCTATCTGCTGGAGGAGGACTTGGAATTTGTGAGATCGTAAAGTCTACCCCTGTGGGAGAGGGTGGCTAAGGCGGAGCACCTCAGCAAGTATGCAGGGGGATGGGCTATGATACGCTCTTCTCAGCCCTTGGGGTGGCCCTCGGCCCAGCCATGGCAGTTGGTTCCTTTAGCCCATCGTGCCAGCACCAATGTTCCCATTCTCTGTGTATAGGAATATGTGGAAAGCAGTGCCCCAGGGATCAGCTTCTAGATGGAGAGTGGGAGAGTCTAGCTGTTTCTCCTGAGTCCTTCCCTACCCTCCTTGGGACTGTCACTTATCCTTGCTGAGCTTCCAATCACTATCAGTAACACGAAAGACCATCTTGCCACTTTGTGACCTCAGTGTGGTGACATGAGGAGTCCCCTCAGCGCTACTGCATTCTCAGGGACATAAGACCAAGTGCTCAGCTCTGGCCTTCATGGGAATCCTTCAGCCAAGGGACACTTGGCGAGGCTCTGCCCACACTCGCGTTGGTGCGAGGCACTGCAGGAGCTCCTCCCCAGCGCTAAGGGCCCTGAGGCCACAAAAAGGCTGAGCAGGAAAGTAGAGAAAATGGGGTCAGCTATCCCTGCTTTGGGGGCGGAGACCATAAAGTGTCAGTCAGGTGGGATTCACTCAAGAGGGTGTAGCTTTCTTTTAGCACCAGGTCTGTGTTTTGAGTCCGGGTGGTTAGCAAGGAAAAGGACAAGGTCTTTGAGCTTAGACTGCAGCCAAGGATGGAGAACCTGGCTCTCAGACAGAAACCAGGAGAAGAACAGCCCAGGGGCTCTTGGAGGGCCTGACAGCAGGAGTCTCCTCTTGACCTCTCTTGGTGCAGTTCTTCTTCCTTCTGTCTCTGTTCGTGTCTGCTAAAGTCTCTTAAAAGTCATCCCGGGTCAGACACATGCACTGGACCTTGCCAAGTTCTTTTTTAATCAATTACCAGCAAGTCAGACCCAGCTTCCTGCTCAGAGGGAACTCCAGAGGAGCGCGGAATCAATCAGAGCTGGGGAAGCTATGTTGGACACGCTTCCCAGCCCCAGGCCCCGGGGATCTGGAGTTAAATAAAATGCCCCTACTTGGGCTCTTCAGGAAGCAGCCACATTACACACCTCTCTCCCCTGACCCTTTCTTAACCAGCCAGCAGTGTCACCTGCACGGCCCCTTTTCCTTGGTAATATGGAGGCCATGTCCACAAGGCTGGGTCAGAGAAAACACCGGGCTCTCCCCTTGGAGTCAAGACACCTTACAAAGGCCTGATGCTCCAGGGCTTAAGGGCGGGTATTTTAAACAAGGTGGTCAGGAAAGGGCCTTTGAGGAGAAGCCTGAAGGAAATCCAGGAGCAAGTCACAAAGACAGCTGCAGAAGAGCATTCTGGAAAGAGAGAATAGGAGATGCACAGACCCTGGGGAAGAAGCATGGCTGGAGGGCAGAGGGAGAACAGCAAGTTGGCCACCATGGCCAGAGCAGAGTCGGGGACTCTAGAGAAGTGACCAAGAGATTAAAGAGGTGGTCAGGGCCGGGTCACACAAGAGACTCTAAGCCCTTCTAAGGCTTTTTCTCAGAGTGACATGAGAGCCACTGAGGGTTTAGGGCAAAAAGGGACATGATCTGACTTACATTCTTAAAGAACTAGAGTGGTTACTATGGGTAGTGAAAGGTGGCTGGATTCTGGATATATTTTGAAGTTAGAGCAATAGGATTAACTTAAGGGGTGGAAGTCAGGGGTGGAAGAAAGAAAAGAGTCAAGGGTGAGGTTTCAAATATCCAGTCTTCTTGTCCAGGTCTGGAAGCATCTTCTCCTTGTGCTCTGAGAGAGCCTTCAGCCCACAAGCTCATGAAGAGCCCTGGCGCCCCACAGGTGGCTGATACACCCTGGCCACACCACTGTCCCCCAAGCCTGAGAATGGCTGCTTTCCTCTTCAGCGACTCCCACGGCCTTCCTCCTACACCCCGTACCAGAGCCTTACCTGACACCATCTCGCCACCGTAGCCCTGCTTGACCAGAGAGAAGACCAGCTTCTGCTGGTGGGCACAGTCGATGCACGCTTGCACGGCCTGCTGCAGCACCGCCGACGGCCGTTCAGGCCCGAAGTGCTCAGGGAGCTGCTGCACTTTCCTCCTCTCCAGGTAGGGCCCTGCGTCAGCTTGCTTGTTGATGTAGAGGCAAACTGTGGAAACAGAGACCCACACAGTCCTCAGCACCGATGCACATTGGGCCAGGGGGGCTCAGCGATGCTTCAGCCATGCCCCCTTGGCCCTGGCCTTGGGAGAGCTGAAAAAGGGCCAAAGTGGGACTGGTTCTACCCACTTCCCAAGTAAAAGAGGCAAGGTTGCCAATCATCCCAACGGCCGGGGCTTGCTCTCAAGAGGGCCTCTTGGTTGGGGACAGATGGACAGGTGGGTGAAATCTATGTGCTCCTATCTGAATTGTAGACAGTTATGGAGGCCCACGTGGAACACGTCTATAAACACATTTCCATGCTGGGCACGTACACATACAAAATCTTCCCTCCTCCTCCAAGGATGCCATCAAGCTACACATAATGTTGGCCACATTTTTTGTTAACTTTTGATGAATTAAAAAAAGAAATCAAGATGATGTTGATTGCTCTAAAAACTATGTATTCAACTTCTAAAGAGCATGCTATTTTACAATTTCAGAGAAAATAAACACTCAGCTGCCCATTTTGGTGAACCCCATCAATGGTTTCCACATTTTTAAAGTAACATACGCCATCAGAAAAGATGTTGAGCACATGCCCCAAAATGTGTTTATTTATGTATACGTTATACACATTTTTGTATTAATGTATTGAGTACACTTAAGAACATGACCAAGAAATTGAAATGTTAAAGGATGAGATACAAACAAATGGTAATAGTAGGCATCGTGTTTTCTTCTGCACACTAATGACTCTACTCTTGTGTTTCCCGCCCCAACTCCTGGCCCCAGAGTGTGAGCATCTTGCCTTGCAGACCAGTAATGCAAAGGAGTGTTGAAGAGGGACTTAAAGAGGAGCCCAGGAGGAGTTTGGAAGTATAGAGTGGTAATACCAAAGGTGAAGGACATTTGTTTTTATTGACCACCTATTATGGTCCAGGCACTTTGGATATTTTACCTTATTTAATTCTTAAGACAAGCCTGGGAATAAGGTGTTATTACTTCTTCACTAATGAAGAAACTGACGTTTCCAGTGGTGAGATGGCTGCTCATACAGTTTGTAATTAGTGGTGTGGTGGGGATTTGGACTCAAGTCTTTCTGATGGCAAGGCCTGTGCTCTTCTCACTCTGCCAGGCTGCCTTCTTTTTCTACTCATCCCAGATGATTAAAGAAATATAATGAAAAAGAGCCTTTCATGCCAGATGCTGTGTAAGGCCTTACAGAAAAAAATGGTGAACCAAACCATTTTCAGAGCTTCACAGAGATTCACAGAGCTTAGGGCCGGGGCAGGGGGGAGGCTGACCTACTCAGAGAGTCACAGGAACTGATGTGGGCCTGTGGCAGTGAGAAACATGGGGAGGCACTAGGAGAGCCCATCTAGGGGTCCGTCCCAGGGGAACCCTGGCAGGAAGCCAGTGCAGGATTTCTGGAGGGAGGTATGCCTGAGCTGGGATACAAGGGAGGAATAGGGTGACCAGAGGGAAGGTCATGCTAGATAGAGGGAAGAGAACATGCTAAGATCATATGGTGGGCCCTAGAGACTGAGGAGAGCAAAGGGCTGAATCATAAAGGGACAAACCCGCAGGGCCTTGGTGGTCATATTAACAAGTTTGGTCTTTACCTAAGAGCAATGGGAGGAGAATGAAGGGATTTAAGTGGGACCAGAGTGGGGAGTGGAGTTGTGGTGAGGGGGAACTGTGTGTGTGTGTGTGTGTGTGTGTGTGTGTGTGTGTGTGTGTGTGTAGAGAGAGAGAGAGAGAAACCATCCGACTGCTGTTTCTCTTACAAAGGAACTGTCGGTTGGTGGGTGCCCCGTGACACAGACTGGCCTGGGCACTACCTGTGGAGGGTGCCAGGTGGGATTAAGGGAGATTAGGCTCCTTAGGAGATCTGGAAGTACAAGCACAGGGATGGAAACTCTTCAAGGTGATCAGGCTCACTATTGATGCTAAGTAAACCTCACTCTAAAAAGAAAAACCTGGGCCATCAACCGCTCCTTCTAGTCCCACCGCAAGGCAACCCGCTGAACTCAAGATGCATTGAAAACCAAGTTTCAAATAATCCAAACCGTGAGACACTTAAACTCATGTTCTCAGAGAATCTGGTCGTCCTAGCTACTATCCGGCTAACATACTAAATCCTTCGGCTAACGTACTAAATCCTTCTTTTGAGCTACCTTGGTGACAGCTTTCTAATTCACAAAGTAACTGTTAGATGATGGGCAGGCCATCACAGTCTTGGAGTTCATTTGCCTGACCTACCTGTGAGAGCCTGTGGGGCTGCCAAGCTGGGTATGGTGGCTGCGTCCTGAGGGATGGAACTGAGGTCGGGCTCCGGTGTACTCCGCGGAGGTGAGAGGGCTAAAGGAGTCATGAGAACCCGAGACTTGAGCTGCAAGAGAGAGCCCATTTGGTCAATGACAAATCTGGCCATGCTCTCTACACCTTCTCAGAATCTTTCCTGGATGGCAGCTAACCATGGCAACTCTGTCAGGCTTCCACACCTTTCTACTGTGGGGCTGTGGTAGCTGAACTTCAGATTCAAGGCCATGTTCAAGATTTATGTTTTAGGGTCACACACAGAGGTCAGCTCTTTGCCCCATCCTTACAGGGCAGCCACCCAGAAAACAACTGTGTCAGCCAACGGGTGTGAGAGCACACAGAAGTGTAAAGAGTTGAAATCTCTGAGCGCAGGATGCAGAATGGGGGGCAGTTCCCAGCCTGAGGAATCCTATGGGCAGGGCTTTCCCGACAGCCACCCAGAGGCTGAACCGGAAGCTCTCGTCACTCTCTGCTGAGCTTTCTGCTCACATCTGCATCCCACTGGAAAGGAGAGCAGGAGCTGTTTCTCCCGAGGACTGACATATTGCTCTGTGTTTGTTTCCTGCAGTAGAGACTGGAAGGTGGCCTGAGTGTGGACAGGACAGGAGGGCATTCTCAACTGGTAAGAACCAGCCACCTGGAAGGTCTCATTTGAAGCCACAAATGAGGAACTGAAATTTGCTGTCATGGATTAAGGAGGAGATGCTGACTGATGAGGTCAACGCCAACAAATCGTTCTCCAAAACCAAGGTTTGACAGACGAGTTTCTGATCTTAGCTCTCCACCCGAAAATAGTAAGTCAGTCACTTCACCTCTTTACTACTGACCTATCCATGGACCACACTCCAGACCAATGAAGTCAATCCCTGGGAGTGGGGCCCAAGTATCAAGAGTTTTTAAAAATACTCCGATGATTCCAATGCACAGAGGACTATTGCTCAACACTAGTGCTTTTCAACTTAAAGTTGCAATTAATCACCTGGAGTCTCATTAAAAATGCAGATTCTGCTTCAGGATTTCTGGGGTGGGACCTGGAGATTCCGTGTTTCTAACAAGCTCCCAGGTAGTACTGATGCTTCCTGTCCATGGGCCACACTTTGAGTAGCAAGGGTGTATGTTTTATTGTTAAGATAGATGGAGTTCCCATTCACATCTTAACTTACCTCCCGGATTTTTAGGATAGAATAATAATAATAGTTATGGAGAAATAGTATTCCTACTGCTAGTTATGTAACCATTGTACATTCACTCATTTATTCATTCAACAAATATATATGGAGCCCCTATTGTAAGCCAGCCACTCTTCTGGCTGCTGGGGATATGATAAGGAAAAAAAAAAAGCAGACAAAAATCTTTGCCTTGTGTAAGTGACATCCTATGTCATTGGAGGGACAGACAATAAACAAAATAAATAAGTCAGTGATATAGCATGTTAGAGGGTGATAAGAGCTGAGGGTGAAAATAAAGAGCGAAGGGGCATAGGAAGTACAATTGAGAAGTACACTGACATTTTAAAATAGGGTGGTTAAGGCCCTTCTTGGGTGACATTACACAAAGATTTGAAGGAGGTGAGGGAGAAAATCATACCAGTGTCTATGGAAAGAATACCCCAGTGAATGAGAATATCAAGTGCAAAGGTCCTGAGGCAGGAGCTTCCCTGGAGTGTTTGTGTTCTGCAGGGAGGCCAGAGTGAGATGGGAGAGGTAGATAAAGCCATCAGGGCTTTATAGGACACTTAAGTTCTCTGAGCTCTTGTGAACAGGATCTAAACTGACATGTTAACAATCTTTCTAACTGTTGTGTTGAGAAGAGATAAAAGGGGCAAAGGTTGGAGAACCAGTGATCTAGAGTAGACAAGAGATGGAGATAGGTTGGATCAGGGTGATAGCAGTGGAAGTGATGAGAAGTGGACAGGTTTTGGATAGATTTTGAAGGTGAAACCAGCAGGGATTACTGACACACTGGACATGGTGTGTGAGAGAGAGAGAAAAAAGTCAAAAATGATTCCAAGGGTTTGGGCCAGGAAGGCTGTAGGTGAACTAAGGGTTCTTTTTGGGAGGTAGTGGGGAGGAGGATGAGAGTGGAGAGGACTAGGGGAGACCAGGGATTCGTTCTGTACATGTCAAGTTCAAGATGCCTAGATCTACGTAGAGATATTAAGTAGGCAGGTACATCTACTAGAGTATGGAGTTCTGGTGGAAAGAGTACATGGAGATTTAATTTGAGAAGCATCAATACAGAGTTGATATTTAACGCCATGATAATGGGTGAGGTCATCGGAGAATTGAGTGTAGATGGAGAAGGATCTAAGCACTGAGCTCTGCAAGACTTCAACAGAAAAAGGTCGGAGAGATGAGGAGGAACCAGAAAAAGAAACCAGGAAAGGCGTCCAGTGGGGTAGAAAGACAACTGGGACAGTGTGGCACTGTGGGAGCCAAACGAAAAAAGGGTTTCGTGGAGCAGAGAATGATTACCCATGTCAAGTGCCTTCCACGTCAGTCAAGGAAGACTAGAAGCAGCCATTACATGTAGCGACTTTTCAACAAGAGAGGTGGTGGTGCTGTGGGTGGGATGAGAACCTGATTGGAATAAACTTGAGAAATAATGGGAAGAGAGGCATTGGGACCAGGAAGTCAAGTCAAGTCTTTTAAGGAGTCTTGTCTTAAAGGAACACAGAGAATCAGCCATAACAAGAGGGAAAGGTGGGATCAAAAGATTTTTGCCCCACAATGAGATCCCACCCATACAACACCCATTAGGATGGCTACTATCAAAAATAAAAATAGCAAGTGCTAGTGAGGATTTGGAGAAATTGGAACACTTGTGCACTGTTGGTGGGAATGTAAAATAGTGCAGTATGGCAGTTCCTCAAAAATTTTCAATTAGAATTACTGAGAAATTTCACTTCTGGGTATATAGCCAAAAGAATTGGAAGTGGGATCTCCAAGAGATATTTGTATATTCATACTCATAGCATCATTATTCACAATAGTCATTGTGGAAGCAACTGCAAAGATCCATGGACAGATGAATGGACAAACTGTGGTATACATACAAGGAAATATCATTCAGCCTTAAAAAGGAATAAAATTCCTGTCACATGCTACCACATGGGTGAAACTTAAGCACATTATGCTAAGTAAAATAAGCCAGTCACAAGAAGACAAATACTCTATGATTTCACTAATAGGACACCTAGAGTAGTCAAATTCATTGAAAGAGAAAATAGAATGGTGGTTGCCAGGGGCTGGAGGGAAGGGGGGATGAAGAGTTGTTTGATGGGTTTAGAGTCAGTTTTGCAGGGTGAAGCAGTTCTGGAGATCTGATGCACAAGAGTATGGATATGCTTAACGCTACTGAACTGTATGCTTAGAAATGGTTATGATGGTACATTTTATGCCGTGTGTTTTTCATCAAAATTTTTAAAGATTTTTTTTGTTTGTTTTTATTTTTGAGATGGGAGAAATATGTTTGAATGTTGATGGAAATAATCCAATAGATAGAGGAAAATTGGTGATACAGGGGAGAACGTGGACCCCTGCTGGCATCAAGGCTTTGAGTAGGTGAGAGGGCATGAGATTTAGTGAATAAATTGTGGGGCCAGGCAGGCGGTGGCCTTAAAGAGGAACATGGACCTTTCATCTTTTGCAATAAGAAGGAAGGTAGAACATAAGGGTCTGGATCTGGGATAGGTGGGTGTGGAGACGAGAGCTTACAGAAGGTCTCTTCCAATGGCCTCTACTGTCTCAGTGATGCTGAAGGTGAGTGTGGGGGCAGAGTAGAGTATGTTAATGAACTAGGAGGGTGGGAGAAGTCGGGGAATGGAGTGAGGCTGAGCAGCACTGAGGGCACAGTGGGATATATGGAAATGAATTTAAAATGTGATCTGTCAAAAGTGAGCACAGTGGCCACCCAGGGCTCTATAGGTGCCCTGAGGTTCTTTCGAGAGACCCTGTATTAATCAGAAGCTATCATTAACAACAGAGATTTCATCTTATTCTGAGACTAGAATTTGAAAAATTAAAGGGTCCATCAAGTAGCAATACATGGCTAAATATTATAAAAATAATGTAAAAGAAACCTCAGTGGTAGGAATTAATCAGAAACCTGCTGTGACCCAGTCACCATGACTTTGGCATGGTTTTCTCATCTGCCAGGTGTTACGAGGGCTGCAGCTACCCTGCCTGTTCTCCCAGGTCATGCTCCAAAAGTCCCCCTGATAGTCTTTCTAGGACTGATGTCCTGCTCTGCACTGCTTGTGATGGAGAGGCCAGTGGTGACAGGCCCTGAAGACCATGGGCAGAGGCACTGGGCAAGCTTTGGCTAAATCCTCCTTGAAGGACTTAAAGCTCTCTGATCCACTACATTCGGAGAACGAGATGGTGGGAAAGAACAGGATTGGCAAGTGGTCGTTTTTTCCCTCTGTAGTCTTCCAGCAAATCACACCAACATCCTTGTAGTCCTTCCCTAGGAAGGTGACGATGATGATGATGATGGCAGCTAAGTCTTAGATAACCAGACACTGCTTACTATTCATGTAAACCTCATACCTACACTAATATCTAATGCTTGCCCAACATTAAAAATTTATTTATTAAATAAATTTTAATATTTATTACAGAGAGATCTGTCCACTGAACTCACCTCCACTGAAACTATATAATTAAAACTGGCTGTTACCTTTGGCCATCTTTTCTGCCCAGATGAAGCAATTAAAGGTATTGGATTAAGTCAGCTGGTTTCAGGGAAAACTGTATTCATCCGACCTCTAAAACAACTGCTGGGACATTTGAACAAAGAAAAAAATCTCATGCAGCTATGGGTGGTATATGACTTTTAAAAAATACCCTCTAGGTAAGAGAATAACTAATCAGTAGCAATACCCTTTGACTTGGCATTCTAAAATTTCTATCTCACCGCTTATTATAACTAATCAAAAATAACCTAACCTAGAAAAGGTGGTCACCCGTGATTTTAGGAAGATCCTAAAATAGATATGAGCCCACTGCTAGGAGCATTCTTTGGTATGATGTGGGGCCCAGTCTGTTGGTGCCTCTCCCTATGTGTGTGGGATAATGCCCCGACCTGTCCCAGCTGCTCTCTGGCAAGATGTGTGGCTTTGTCATTGTTTGGTTTTCAAAAACAAAAATTGTTTATTTGTTTTCAAATGGACAAAATAAAATGGAATGCTCCTATCTTGGTTTCTAATACTGTTCTTCAATAACAAGAACTAGGTCTCTTTGGAGAAATGGCTGATTGTAGGATTAGGGCAGAGAGTAGGTAAGATAAGCCTGGAACATCTGGTTGTACCAGTAAGTAAGAAAATACTGAGCTAATACAACACAAGCACACAATGATGGGGGTAGGTCATAGGGACACAGGAATCAACCGAAGGAGCTTCCAGTGGCCAAATCTGGAGCAATACGAGCAACAAACAAAGAATGTAGTAATGGGCTATAATTCACAATGCACAACAAATATCCATGACTCCACACTAACATACATGAATGATTGACTAAGTAAATATATGGGACAGAATAGAAAAATCTCCTATGCATAAAAATTCCAAATAATCTCATTGTGGAGCATAACTCCCCACTCTTTAAATATGAGCTGCACGTAGTGACTTCCTTCCAAAGAGGACAGTGTGGAAATGGGGGTGGGAAATGTAACTTTAGAGGAATTTGTCACACACCACCTCAGCCAGGTGATCAAGGTCACCATCCACAGTGAAACGCCCTGTCAATAGTATATACTGTTGATATTACATAATGGGAAAGACATCTTACCTGTGAGATCTTCTTCCCCAAAACCCAAAACTCCAGTCTAATCATGAGAAAAACATCAGCCAAACCCAAACTGCAGAACGTTTTACAAAATACTTGACCAATACTCTTCAAAACTGCCAACATCATCAAAACCAAGGAAAGTGTGAGAAACTTCCACAGCCCAGAGGAGCCTGAGACACAATGAGTAAATGCAATGTGACATCCTGAATGGATCGCAGAATGGAAAAGGAAAAAACTAATGAATCTGAACAAACTATGCACATTGCTTAATAATAACGTATTATTGGGGGGCTAGTTGTGACAAATGTACCACAGTAGTGTATATATGTTAACAATAGGGAAAACTGGGTGTGGGTGTATGAGAATTCTAGTTTGATCTTTGTAACTCTTTTGTAAATCTAAAATTATTCTAAAATATAGTTTATTTTAAAACTATTAAAAACATGATCTGGCTGAAGAAACTGGGTAAACTGGAAAGGAAGGTGGGAAGAAAGGCATAAGACTGGAAGATTTGCTGCCCAAGACTCTTAGCTCTGACATAAAGAAGCTAACCCTTGGCCTGCAAAGCCAACAACCCTGTACAGATGCTGGCAAAGTTGGCAGCTTTACCTGAAGTTCAAAATCTCCATCAAACGGGTTTGGTGACTCCTTTTCCGCAGCGTGGTTGCCAGGCGCTGGAGGGGCTGTGCTTGGCCTGGTTAGCATTGGGGGGAAGAAGCAGAGGAGTAAAGAGCCAGCCCCGGCCAGCTGGAGTCTCCACCAAAGGGGGCTGGGGAATCTGGGATCAGTGCCTCTTGCTTTTTTGTTTACAGATCCAAAATAAAGACCTGGAGAGTTCCTTGCTCCAGTTGTCTTTCAGGGGAAGACCTTCTCCAAGACATTTGTTAGAGAATCACTGGAAAAAGTTGGGAGGGCATCTGTTTGCAAACTGAGATGTGTAGACAGGGGACATGAAAGGAGAAGGAGTCAGTGATGTAAAATTCAAACATTTTTCTAGATATATGCAAGAGTGACAGAAATGGAAGTACTAACAGTGTTTGAGAGATTGACAGCGAATGGTTGGTAATCAGAGGATAGAGATTGTGGTTGGGGGAGTAAGAAGATGTGTAGAGGCTGCCTGCACATCAGCAGAGGATGAACCAACAACAAAGCAAAATGTAAAAGTAAGTCTGGGTGGTGGTGGGCATATACAACAGCACCCTGGCTTTTCCCTCTGGATTGAAGTCCAGCTCAGCGCTCAATTAAGTCTAAGCCCCGTCCTAAGTCTCGTTATGTGGGCTTTCTTTTGGAGCCTGCTTTTCCTGATCTGTAAGGTAAGGCTAACAATACCTCCTCACAGAGAGGTGACAAGAATTCACTGTAAACATTAAACATAGGGCTGATGCAAAGTGAGAACTCAATAAATGTATATTATCATTATTGCTGTATTATTATTGCTACTTGACATTTCAGAAATGCAAATGAGTTCCAAGTTTCTTGTTGGAAAAGCCATGGCAGGAGGAGAAAATCACTCATCTTTTCTAGGATGCATCTGCATTTTCTACACTTACCACTTGAGATTACATCTTCACAAATCTTTGCAGACCCACCCCCACTTCCTCATACCTCACAGCTGATGCCCTCTGAGAAACATGCTTCCAATACATCTTGCAATGGTCCCTAAGCATTGCTTAAGCAGGAGCTTCCCTTTCCAAGTCACATCATTAAAGCTAAGTCTAAAACAGAAAAAAAAATAATCATTCCATGAAGCAGTCATTTATTCAACAAATAATATTGAGCACCTACTGTGTGCCAGGAACTGTTCTAGGTGCTGAGGATGCAGCTGTGAATGGGGAAGATAAGGTCCCAGTTCTCAATGAGTTAATGTCATAGTAGGAGGAGACAAATAACAAACACACAACAAAAATGTCAAGTTGTGATAAGCACTACTCTGAATAGTAAAATATGGTGATGTGATGAAAAGGGACCATGTGATCAGAGTAGGCCGATAAGGAGGTGACATTTTCATCAGGATCTGAATGGCAAAAGGGAACCTGCTATGACGGGGGAAAGAACTTTCTAGGCAGACAGAGTGCTAATGTAAACCTCCTCAAGCTTGGCTTTTTTAAGGAACCAGGAAGGCTGGATGGATGGCACTGTGTACAAGAAACAGAATGAAGCAAGGTGAGGTTTACCAGCTGGTCCGAGTCCGATTGTGAGGGCTTTCTAAGTCAGTGTTGTAGACTGAATTGTGTTCCCCCAAAAAAGACACATTCAAGTCCTAACCCTCAGTACCTGTGAATGTGACTTGATTTGGAAATAGGGTCATTGCAGATGTCATCAAGTTAAGATGAGGTTATAATGGATCCTAATGCCAATGACTGGTGTGCTTATAAGAAGAGGAAAATTTGGAAATAATCATGACACACGGGGAGAAAGCCATGTGACAATGGAGGCAGAGACTGGAGTGAAGTGTCTGCAGCCAAGGAATACCGAGGATTGTTGGCAACCACTAGAAGCTAGGAAGAGACTAGGAAGGATCGTCCTCTGGAGACATCAGAGGGAGCATGGCCCTGCCGACACCTTGACTTCAGACTTTAAGCCTCTAGAGAAGTTGTTTTAAGCCAGTCAGTTTATGGTACTTTGTTACTCTTGTAAATGTGTACAGTCAGATTAAGGAGTTTGGATTTTATTCTAAGAGTTGGAAACAATTAGACAATTTTAAGCAGAGAAAGACAAACTCAGGTTTTGTTTTATAAAGATAAGTGTGGCTACTGTAGAGAGAATGGAGGGGGGGAGGCAACGTGGAGAAAGAACACTAGTAAGAAGGTTATCACACGGACCAGGGGAGAGACATTGGTGAGTGACCTGGGGTGAAAGGAGAGGAGGCAGAATCAGTGGGATTCAGAGTGTATTTGGGAGTTGGAAGTCATGTGGTAGGTGAGACAAAGCACAAAATCGAGGGTAACGTCTAGATTTATGCACATAACCTTTGTTTTGGTAGTATATTTTAGTACATTCGTTTTAAACCATTAGCATGTTACTTGTTGCTGATTCTGTTCACTTTGGAGAGCAGTAATACTGGCTTGCCTCTAAGTTTCAAAACATTCCTGCTCTAATACTCAAGCAGTCAGCCTTCAGGATGGGACAGGAAAATTCCATGCGGAACTTCCGGGCGAGGACGTGAAGAGAAGGAGCGTGTCCCCGTTTCCTCATCTGGGAAATGGACACTGAGAACTGGTGATTCCAACACCAACCACACACTGTCCAATGCACAGGACTCAGAGACAGGGCTGGGTTCTAGTCCTGGTTCTGCTGCCAACTCCCGTGGCTCGCTCCGAACAACTCACTCAGCACCTCTGGACTTCATCTTCCAAAGCCATTAAATGGGGCAGAGTTGTTGGTTGCTAAGTTCTTTTTCAACAAATAATGCTGTACATGTACCTTACATTAGACTACTTTTGAAAACATTAAAGAATTTGAGGCCAAACCAGTGTCAGTGCCATATTTTGAATGTTGTCTAGAAGAAATATGGCCTCCTAAATGTCTTTGGAGTTCTGTTTCTGGAAATATAGAAGACTAGGTTATTTAGATCTATTGAAAACAACTACAAATAGTGGATCAAATGTAAGATTAATAAAAGTATAGAGGAGCTGACAATAGATAAAGAATAATCTTGCCAAAATATTGGTAAAATCAAGGCTTTGGGAATTTCTACAGAGCCCAGGGCTCACCCAAAGGGCTACAGCCTCAGGGTAAGTCTGAGCCAGCAGTAAACTTGTCTGCCTTACCTCTACCCATTCCTAACTATAAGGAAAATTGTTGTGACACTGAGGGAGGGGGTATGCAAAATCTCTGAAAAGATATTGCCACAAGCCAGACCTCACACAGATTTGCAGCCCAAATTCACAGAACTTGGGTAATCAAGAGAACTTCAGACTGTGAATTTAGTTTAAAAAGTTACTCAGTCTGGTAGTGCCCTCTGGTACCTGGAAAAATAAACGCAAATCATATCTGAAGAAAGGTCTCAAAGAAGTTACAAAAATAATTTTTCAAAGTCAATGAATAATATGGTCCAAAATACCCAAATACAAAAAAAAAAAAAAAAAAAACAAGAAATCAAAGCAAGAATGAGCAATAAAGCCCCACAAATACTTAGGAAATTTCAATTATCAGACTTAGATTATAAAAAACAATTGTGATACTATAGATAAAGGTATAAAGGACAGGCTATAAAATATCTCTGGAAAACAGAAAACTAATTTTAAAAAGCATAGCAAATTTGAAAAAGAACTAAATTTAACTTCTATAGATGGAAAATATGATAACTGAAATTAAAAACTAAATGGACAGATTTAACAGCGTATTAAACATAGATAAAGAGGGAATTAGTGAGATAAAGGTATGTCAGAAGAAATTATCCAAGAAGGAGCACAGAGACAAATACATGAAACTATGGAGGAGAGCTTTAAAAACAGGACAAATATGAATAGTTTTAACATTAGAGGTTCAGAAGGAAAGGATATAGAGAATGGAACAGAGGCTATATTTGAAAAGATAATGGCTGAGAATTTTCCAGAGCTGATGAGAGATTCTAATCCAACGATTCAGGAAGCCCAACAAATCCTAAATAGAATAAATATAAAAGAAATTCACAGGTAGACACAACAAAGTAAAATTGTAGAACACCAAAGACAAAGAAAACAGTTTTAAAATTAGCTTAAAAATACAAAACCTCCCAGGGAACACTCAGATAAGTGAGATAGGTAGCTGAGTTCTCTACAATGGACATCAGAAGACAAATGGAATAATATCTTTAATGTTATTCCAGGGAGGAAATAAGTAACAACCAAGCATTCTACACCCAGCAAAAATCTGTGTTTCCAAAAATGAAGGCGAAATAAAGAAACTTCCAGATAACAAAAACCAAGGGAATTCATCAGTAGAAGGACTTCTAAAAGATGTACTTCAGGCAAATGGAAAGTGATCCCAGGTGGAAGGTCTGATATGCAAAAAGGAATAAAGAATTTTTTACAAGTTGTAATAAGCAAGTGAATCTAAATAAAAATGACTGCATGAAATAAAAATAATTATGTCTTGAGGGATTAAAAAACAAAAAAGCATTAAAATGTGTGACAAGAATAATATACAAGTGGGGAGATGAATGGAGTTAAAGTGTCCCAAGGTCCTTGTATTATTGAGGAAGAAATAACAGCAAGGTTAACTTTAGAAAACTCTAGTAAGTAAGCATACTGCACTTTCTAGAGCAATCAGTGATATAATAGAAAACAGAGTGCTTAACTTTAAAGGAGTAGAAAAACAATTAAATTAAAACATTTCAAAAGAGGGCAGGAAAGACAGGTAAAAGAAACAAAGAATGAATGGGACAAACGGAATACACAATATAAGGTATGGATTTAAACCCAAACTTACCAATAATTTCTTTAAACACAAATGGCCTAAATGCCAAAAGAAAAAGACTACTATACTGGATGGCGTGGGTTGAAATGTGTCCCCTGAAAAGTTGTTAAAGTCCTAATCCAGTACCTGTGAGGGTGATCTTACTTGGAAATAAGGTGTTTGCAGATGACCGAGTTAAGCTGAAGTCATTAGAGCAGGCCCTAATCTAATATGATTGGTCTCCTTATAAACAAGGGGAATTTAGACACAGAGACAGACCCATACAAAGGGAAGACCATGTGAACACACAGGGAGAGTGCCATCTGAGAGCCAAGCAACGCCTGAGGTAACCAGAAACTAGGCAAGAAGCCTGAGGCAGACTTTTCCCTCACAACCCTCAGAAGGAATCAACCCAGCCAACACTTTGATCTCGGATTTCTAGCCTCCAGAACTGTGACACAGTAAATGTCTATCATTTAAGCCACCCAGTTTGTCCTTTTTTGTTACAGCAGCTCTAGGAAACTAACATACCATATTTTTTTAAAAAATCATGTTCTCCCTCACTTCGTTTCCCTTCCCAGGCCCTTTTAAGAAGCACTGCTTTGTCCATGTCCCTATTCATAGTTTTCCTTGAGGGCACATTCCTACTTTAGACTCATACTCATTCTTCATACAAAACTCCCTCGGGGTTCTGAGGAGATGCTGTAGGGGCACCATCAGGGAAAACTCAATACCTCGCAGTGTTCAGCCTCAGACTTTAGTCTAAAAACCTGCTTGTTGGAATTGCAAATCAGCTCCAACAACAAGTTTGTAGCCAATGACCTAATTCCATTCCTAGGAATCAGCCTGTTTCTGGGTCTACGCATACCTTTTGCTCCCTACATTTGTGGAAGAGATTAAACACCAAAGGAAGGAGGGGCTGGTACCCTCTGGCCTTGAGGTCTGCTTCAGCCACACGTCCTCCAGTTAATTCTGAGATCCTAGATGAAAGATCTTTGCACTAAAACTTCCCTATGAAAATAAATTACTAGATGGGAGGGGGGTTGGGGTGGAAATGGTGAAGGGATTATGAAGTACAAATTGGTAGTTACAAAATAGTCACAGGGATGTAAAGTTCAGTATGAGGAATATAGTCAATAATGTTGTAAAAGAACTACGTGCAGTGCTAGGTGGGTGCTGGACTTATTGGGGGATCACTTCATAAATTATATAAATGTCTAACCACCATGCTGTAGACCTAAAACTAATATAAAATAATATTGAATGTCAACTATAATTGAAAAAAAATAGTCACAGGGATGTAAAGTACAGCATAGGGAATATAGTCAATAATATTGTAATAACTATGTACAGTGTAAGATGGTTAATAGATTTATTGGAGTGATTGCTTTGTGAGATATATAAATGCTTAAAAACTATGTTGTTTTGTACACCTGAAACTAATATAATATTGTATGTCAATAGTAATTGAAAAACAAATTTTTAAAAATTAAAAAGAATTAGACATCTGATTTTATTTTCTATATTATTAAAATTAGCCCCAACTGTGTGGATGTATAAATCTAGAGTCACTGGAATATCCCTTCATACTAAACTGCTCAAAGAAGATAAAATCTGTTGGATATCATGTTTTTCATTTTAACCTCAGTTTTTCCATTTAGACTTTATATGTTAACATACTAATTGTTCTATCTAATTTCAGTTCTTCAGTCATTTATTGAAAAATATTTATTTGGTACCTGCTTTATATTGGACAATATTCTAGAAGCTGACAAAAATAACAATGAACAATAAAAGAGAAGTTCCTTGCCAGAAAGAAAGAAAGAAAGAAAGAAAGAAAGAAAGGAGGGAAGGAAGGAAGGAAGGAAGGAAGGAAGGAAGGAAGGGGAAGGGGAAGGGAAGGGAAGGAAGGAAGGAAGGAAGGAAGGAAGGAAGGAAGGAAGGAAGGAAAGAAGGAAAGAAAGAAAGAGAGCTAGAGAAAGGAAAGGAAGGAAGGAGGGATGGAAGGAGGAAGGGAGGGAGGGAGAGAGGGAGGGAGTGAGGGAGGGAGGGAGGGAGGAAAGAAGGAAGGAAGGAAGGAAGGAAGGAAGGAAGGAAGGAAGGAAGGAAGGAAACAGAAGACTGTCCTTTAAGTATTTATACTTAGCAGATGCTGCTGGTTATTCCCAAATATCCATGCTCCCTTCTTTCTTTAATAATGGAATCCCTGAATTTTAGCTCATTACCTGGTCGCCAAGCACTGCATTTTCCCATCTCCCTTGGAGCTAAGAGTTGCCAAGTGACTAAGATCTCTGGCCAATGAGATGCAAGTGTGAGGGGTGTATGCAACTTTGAAGACTAGGCCCTTAAAGGGGAAAGACATGCCTCCGCTACCTCTATCCATTTTAGAGCATGAGGTGGAGACTTTGTGTTAAGATAGCAGAGCAACAATACAGAAGGAGCCTGGGTCCCCAACACCGTGGAGCCATCGTATCAGCCACAGATAACCCTCTCAGACTTTAACAGGAGAGAGAAATTAGCTTCTATCTTCTTTAAGCCACTGTTATTTCGATTTTGTTATAGCAGCTGACTTTGTATCTTGAATAATACAATTACCAACAGTTTAGAATATTATAACAGTTTGTTCTTAATATTTGAGGGGTGATATTCTTTCTGGAACACGTTACACTTTTCTGAATTCTTTAAACAGAGAAGACAGAACAGAATTTACTCTTTTTTTAATTGAGAAGCATTATTACTATTCTGAGCAAGAATACAAATAGATTGCAAGGTGTAGAGGACTGCTAGCCTGAGCTAAGTGGCTTCAGGCTGTAGGGCTTGGTTGATTAATGCATAATTCCTGAAGTTTTTCTGCTCCCCCTTACTATCAAACTTACTATCAAGCACATAAAGTGCTTTGGCCTACATCCTGAAACATAGAAGTGCTCGATAAATGTTACATATGACTAATACTGCTACTAGTATTAATTATTACTATTACATATTGGGGACAAAAGGCCATTTTAAAAACACAGTACTTTTTTTTTTCCTGCTTATATCACAATCCCAATTATAAAGACACAGAAACTGGAAATCCCACACTGTGGAGACATTGAATCATCTGTGTCTACAGAATGGAAGCTAGGTTTTCTCCTTGGTGCAGACCCTCTCTCTTTAGCTCTTTAAAAACACCTTGATGGTCTTTTTAGTCATGGAATCTACCTGTTGACCTTGCAGAGACTCTGAATGAAGGACCTAAACTAATAGGAGATGCTTCAAACTGAGATGTAAATATTCTGTTTGATAATAAAGAAGGCTCTTTCACGGCAATCAGAGTACAGCTCTTCAGAGAAAATATGATGTTAAAAGGTGTTTGCTTTCTTGGAGTTGGGTGAGAAAGGGGCAGTAAACCATAAAATGATGCCCTCACAGCAGTGAGCATGTCCCAGCAATGTGGCTGCCAGCAGGGGTGAAAAAAGGGATTGCCAGATGGGCCCAGGGAGGAGGCATGACCTATGAACTCCGGAGCACTGACATCTGACTGCCAGATGAACTCTTCCTTTTCTGCCTATAATTCACTCATGTTATTCTCAAGACTCAGAGAAGGGGTTAAATGTCACACCTGTGTTAACTATAAACGGGTCTTAAGGGAGAGGCTTGTGCCCTACTTGGACCGGAGAGTTTCCACATGTGCACGGGCACAGTGATCGACCAAGCAGCTTGGAACAACACCAGGCTAAAGGTGACAAACATCAAACAGCGGAGACCTGTGAAATAGTGCAACCGGATGTCCTCAGAATCTCCTGGGGACGAGCCTGCCAAAGGTTCAAACACTTATCATTTTATTAGGATAATATTGTTAGTAGAAATACAAAGGGTGCCAAAAAAATGTATACACATTTTAAGAAAGGATAAAAAACTGTATTAAAATTGTAATACTCAATATGTACCAGTAACAAAAGACGAATACAAGTCACGTTTGACTTCTGCAATTACAAGAGGTGCTCAAAGTGGTTACCGTCAGTGTGATTTTAATACAGTTTTTTCCTGTCTTAAAATGTGTATACGTTTTTTTTGGCACCCTCTGTATATCATAATGTTATTGATATGACAAAATTATAGTTATTTATTATTCAATAATATTGATACTGTTGTATATTTTATTCTATATCAATATATTATCATAGAATTATAACAATAATTATTATTATCCTTTCAGTGTCCAGCTGTGTGTGAAGGCTTCTTCCCTCAAATATCCTCCCCTTCAAATCTAAGGCTGTTAATAAACTGCTATAATTGAGCTTGTAAGAAATATGTTTATAGTAAAAGCAAACAGACTCTGAGGGAGGTCTCAAAAGCATTTTCTTAGTAATAAAAACAAGATCTTTAATGGTAGACCAAGAAATATCTGGGCTGGCCTGGTGGCTCAGGTAGTTAGAGCTCCATGCTCCTAACTCCGAAGGCTGCCAGTTCGATTCCCACATGGGCCAGTGGGCTCTCAACCACAAGGTTGCCGGTTCAACTCCTTGAGTCCCGCAAGGGATGGTGGGCAGCTCCCCCTGCAACTAAGATTGAACACGGCACCTTGAGCTGACTGCCGCTGAGCTGCCGCTGAGCTCCTGGATGGCTCAGTTGGTTGGAGTGCATCCTCTCAACCACAAGGTTGCCTGTCTGATTCCTTGACTCCCACAAGGGCACCATCCCTTGTGGTACCCACATGTTCGATTCCCACATGGGCCAGTGGGCTCTCAACCACAAGGTTACCGGTTCAACTCCTTGAGTCCCGCAAGGGATGGTGGGCTGTGCCCCCTGCAACTAGCAACAGCAACTGGACCTGGAGCTGAGCTGCGCCCTCCACAACTAAGATTGAAAGGACAACAACTTGACTTGGGAAAAAAAATATATATATATATATATATCTTACTTTGCTTATTCAGGGGATTTTTTGGTTGTTTTTTTTAAATAACTTCTAGCTCCCCGACTGTGTCCCAGATCATTAGAATTGCCAAACTAGTAGCCATTTGGTAAATGGAGTAAAACTGTGCAGTTTTCTTGCTGGATTCTCCACAATTAAAACCCTTTTGTTAATGGTAAGTGGGGCTTCAGGGTTAAAGAAATTGTCAAAGCAAAACTGGAGGGACTTAATAGGTGGCCAACTTTATTTTGCCAAACCCTGACAATATACAACATTTAATAAAGTGAAATAAAATACACTTTAACACCAAAATAGTAGGAAGCAGATATTTCAGAATGAAAGATAATCCTTTAAGTGGAATCATTTTAGCTTTATGAAGACTTTCAAATGGTTCTTATTTTTCGCATGTTATCATGAGTGGGCTGAAACTTCATGTAGACGAGCACCTGGTTTGGAAGCTATTTGTCTTCAACACTAAGCCCATGGCTTGGGGAGTTGTCCAGGAGCTGCTCACCTGATATCATTCCCACACATTTCCCCAAACGTGTGGGAGACAGACTCAAGGGATTGCTGTGGCCAGTTGACCCCTGTGAGGCATGGGCCTGAGACCTGCCTTCTCTGTGCAGGGCCTGGATTGTCAGTTAACCATCCCAAAAGCTTTCTTCCTGCCCTGAGGTGTCTCTGAGCATCAGGAGCACTGAAAACTGCCCTTTTTAGGAGACAGGAAAATTGCAAAGTTGGGTTCATTCCGTGGAGTGAATTTCCATTTTTCCTGGCCTCAGAAATGCTGTGTCTGTCAGTAATTTTCATTCCTGGGTCACAGATCCCAGGGGAGTAGGAGAAAGGCCAAACAGAACAGAACAGTTTTCAGTGCGTTTCTTCCAATCCTGGATTTGATCCCTGGCTCTATAAACAGAAAGGCTGCCCAGCTCCAACCTTCCAGATGCAATTCCCAGACCCCAGCAACTATGCAGGTAGCTGGGGAGGGAGACCTGCTCTGGGCCAGCTTCACACCCAATTCTGAAGCTGGTGTGCCCGTGAGAAGGAGGCTCTCTTTGTTAGAAAAACAACCAGTGACAGAAATTACCCTAGGAGATAGCTGAATAAAAGTTTCTTTTACAAAAACCAATGACCACCCCCTCCCAAATAACTTTGAGTCACTTTTTCCCCACCTACCGTTTTTCTTTTCAAGCAGTTGGAAGGACTGTGGAGAATCAAAGAGCTAATGGCTGAATTTATTACCAGTTCTTCCGGAAGCTTTGTCTTTCTGCTGACCTGAAATAATTTCCATACATTTTCCTATATCTATGGGAGTTAATTGCCAATTTGCATTTCGGTTTGAATATTCAGATCTCAAGGTGGAAACATAAGCTCTTTATTTCAAGAAAAGTAAATGAAAGGAAACTTCGGAAGCTCATTATCTAATGCCCAAAAGGCTTGTGCAGAACAAGCTCAGCCCAGTAGTGTCTTCAAAAACATCTTAGATGAGAAGCTAATCCTAGGGTCTGGGATGCTTTATGTGATTGCGGCTACATCAGAAAATTTATTCTCCACCCCCAGCCTCTCCAAATCATTGATTCTTAAAAGGGTCACAGGATTTTAATTTGGCCTGATACGCATCCTTATAGGCAAACTTGACATTAGCACCTTTTATAAGCAAGAAACTATGAATTAACACCATGAGTCTCCCTTGTTGAGGCTCTATTTGCGAAAACTCTTCTATGTCCACTGACACTAGCCTGCTCACATTATTAATTCAAATGTCTCGGGAACATCATTTCCTTTTACCAAAATAAGTGACGAATGAGTTCTGGAAAGAGGTTGCGAGAGCCACCCAGTAGGCATAGTCAGGGGACAGCTCAGTGTCTGAAACATTAATTTAGATGCAAGACTGAATCATGTGTGTTTAGCTCTGACCCTCAAATCTGCTTGCCTTACAACTTTCCCCATCTGGTGTAATTGGCTTTCTCCACTTGTAAAAATGCTCATGACAGCGACAGCAGGCTTTGTGTGGCCACGTGGTAACAATGAGGCCTCGTCCATCACATGCTCCATTGACAGAAACATATTGATCCTGTCTTTGCCCAGCTCCCAACCCAAGCTTTCATCACGCTGTGCAGTGGAGCGCTGCCCAAGCACCCGTGCCCCAGCCCAATACCACTTTGGAGAAAGGAGATGATGGAGCCATACCTTGTACCCGGGTTTCCGCCCTCTTTTCTTTGGGATCTTCACCGCTGGTAAAGAACCAGCTGAAGCAGAATAAAGGTTATGAACTGCCATCTTCATAGGTGTTGAGTGAAGTGGGGGTCGGCCTCGCTTTCTCCCGGGGATCCTCTGAGACTGCATTTCTACTGGAGCCAGTCTTACAGAAGGAAGTAACAAATCGCTCACAGGCAGAAGAGGTGCTAAGAATTAGTCCAGACACAAAGCAAAACAAAAACACAAGTGTTTGTTTGGTTTGCAAAGCAAACATGGATCTGGTTTGGTGATTTTGGCTATACCACCCCTTCCTGGAGCAGAAGACCAAAAACGAGAGAGCCAGGCGCCACGAGGCGCTTTAATGATGCTGTTGGGCTCCTGATATAATTTCAAGGATACTGAATTTTCATGGGACTATAGTGAAGCAGGGAAGATACTGGCTAGGTGGAGAGGACAATAGATTCCCAGCTCCAAACACAATTGATAGTGTCACCAGCAACAAGACAACTTTATCTGTGCCTCAGTTTCCTCAGTTCAACTTTGAACTTATGTAATAACAGTATTAAATAAACACAGCCATTCTCTCATATTCACTATTATCCCTTTGGTTGGGTTATAAATTGTTATGAATTTTTTCCCCAAGAAATTTAACAGTACAAATCAATTGTATTAAAGGTGATTATGTCCCGCAATCAAATTGTGGACAGAGACTTACACACAGAAATGTTCATTTTAACATGATTTAGAATTGCAAAAATAAGATGGATATAGCCCAAATAACAAGCAATAGAGGAATACTGGATTTACCTACAGAATAAAACAATCAACTAAACAAAAGCCTTTAAAAACACCCTTAAGAGCGTGAGGTCGAGTGAACAAGCATCACACAAATTGCACATAAAAAAATGATCTCTATTATGTGAAAATTTACATGGTGAGGAAGTAGAAGGAAACATGCTGAAATATTACCAACGGGAAAAACGGTGGAACTCTGGATAATTGTTCACCATATACAAGTCCTTTCTTCCAAGCAGATACCTCACATACCAGAATATTTGTAGCATTAAAAAATACTGCTAATAAGCTTCTCAAGTAAAGTTGGCTAAATCCTGCAGGAAGAGGTAGTTGATCAACCCCAACCCAGAGACCATAGCAGAACCATGAGCTCAGATTTCCTGGAATATTCAGGAATGTGACAAATGAGAAAGAACTTTTGAGTTTAACTCAGGGGTGATATTAGGTGATAAAATTCATTTCTGAGAATTAGTGGTACCTAGCAGTGGCAATGAGAGGCCATTGCTCAAAAGGCTGCAGAAAGAGATGGAAAAGATGATAGAAGCGGTCCGTACGTCCTGGTCTGGGCAGCACTGCAGGGACCAGATTGTTTTGCTCAGGGAAGAAAATATCAAATAGTAGAAATTCTTAAAAACATGACAGGAGAAATTTGGGTCATCCTTTATAGATGTAAGTTCACTTTGTTAATTCTCTGAATTTTAACCGTATTCTATCAATAATCTTGATTGTTCTTGGAAATAGTATACCTAGTGAATAGAACTTTAAAGCATAAATTTATATATTTATTGACTGCTTTGTTAAATGGTTCAGATAGATGGACAAGCTCTTCAGGATATCAATTTTCCCTATCTTTGTCAGTTAAAGAAAAACACCCTATCTCATTGATCCTAAGAGGCATGTTGTTCACACATTAACATCTCTGGAATTAGGGTGCACCCTAAAGCACTGTAAGCCCAGCAGAATCCCATAGGGAACATTTTTTCTGTCTTAGTCGTACAGGAAATAATGACAATAATGACACACACTATAATCAAAGGCATCTTAGAGTCAAGGAATTACGATCAATGGAGATAAACCCATCAACATATAAACAAAGAACATCATTCTGTTTCTAGATTTAATGCCTGCACTCCACGATGCCAACAAATATCCAAAACAATAATTTTCATAAAAGGAGGCATCCAAAAAACACTGACGAACCACCAAAATGTGTCCGATAAGAATTTTACTATGTGAAACTTGGTCTGAGTCCCATTTTGAATTATCATGATCAAGGGATAATTTCTCCTTCTTCATTATTAGTTTATCTTTATAAACTTTAGAAACAGGAATTTTTCCTAGTTGTGGGTATGTTTCTCCACCTTCCTATTTTGCCACTAGGAAGGAGATCAGCAATGTATCTACTAACATAAAGATCAAAAGTCAACAAGAGAAAACCCACGATCAGCGAAGGCATTGAATCTCTTTTCTCTCCTGGAAATGAGAGTCCGCTTGAAGGGTCAATTGCTACATTCCTTCACTAGTGAATTGAGATACTCTGCTAACTGAGATACTCGCTCACAAAACTGTTCTTGTTGAGTAGGGTTTGAAGAATAAAGGAAGGGTAACAAGGTAACACATTATCCTAAAAGTTTATATCACTCAAAATGATACTTAACTATCCCCAAATTTCTCAATATGTCAGGAAAAATTTCCTTGGAAATAAGTCATTTTTTATATTGGGTGTTTCTACTTCCCTCTCCCTATTGGGGGGAAAAACCCAGGACTTGTGCTACTTTCCATTTCCTCCCATAGAAGTACACCCATCTTAGGAGTATAAAGGACCTGTCCAGATAAATCAATCTGATTAACAAATTTCACACTAATGGAGCAACAGTAAACCATTTTGGTGGCATACTAGGTATCTTAGCAATTGCGGAGATTCTTGGAGATAAGAAATCTTCCCAGTTTCTTTAATTCACCACACCTGATTATATAATTCATCTGATTATTTTTTTCACTTTATAAATTCAATTTTAATTTTTTTTTTTGCCATATTCATAGACCACTGCTTTAAGAATAAAGATTAAATGATTCGGGTTTAGAGAAACAATTTACTCTGCTAATGTTCAGGTGTTTCTCTTCTTTTTTTTACTCTTATTTATTTATTTATTTTATTAGTTTCAGGTATACAAAACAATGTAATAGTTAGACATTTATCATTTATACCTCTCACAAAGTGATAATCCTCCCTCCCCCAGTCTACTACCCCTCTGACATCGTACATAGCTGTTAAAATTCCACTGACTCTATTCCCCACGCTGTACTCCACATCCTGTAACTATTTATATATTAAATTATAATTGACATTCATTGTTATTCAGCTTCAGCTTCAAGTGTACAGAGCAGGGGTCAGGCATCTACACCGTCCATGAAGTGGTCTCCCTAATAAGACAAGTGTCCATCGGATACCCTACAAAATCTTCACAACATTATTGATTATACTCCCAAAACTGACTTTCGTATCCCCATGGCAATCTTGTGGTTACTGACTGTTTTCTAATCCTCTCACCTTCTCCCTCATCCCCACCCTCCTCCCATCTAGCAACCCTCAATTTTTACTCTATGTCGCTGAGACTGTTTCTGATTAGTTCATTCATTTATTCTTTTCTTTAGATTCCACATATAGGTGAGATCATATGGTATTTGTCTTTCTCCATCTGACTTATTTCACTTAACATAATGTTCTCTAGGTCCATCCATGTTAATCAAGAAGATACTATTTCCCCATTCCTTGTCACATGTACAATTTTAATATACAAATAAATACAATTTTAAATAGCAAGACAGAAGACGTTTAAAAATGGAAAAGGTTATTTTAATTGTGGGGGATTCTCTAAATGTCTCCTTGGAATAATTTTAAAGGGCAGGGGAGAAGCACTTAAAAGTGGTCTTTCAATAACAGATTTTGGAAAAGATGGTGGCAAATGTTCAGGATTCTCAAAAACCTCCTTCTCCAAAAACTAAGGTATGAACAACAACAACAAGAACAAAAAAGTAAAAACATCAAAGATCAATCGATACTCAAAATAAGGAAGAGTCCTTATCCTTAGAATCTTGGAATGCAGTGGGAACAAGGCAGATACAATTTTTTTAGGGAAAACACAACTATGGAAGATAGTGACCATTTATCAAATGTTTAAAGACAAGATCAAAAGTAATAGCAAAGGAAATACTCAAAGGTATATTAAGAGGCCATCTTCCAGAATGAAGGGGTTCTCTGTGTCTTAAAATTTCTTTAAGAATGAATAACAATAAATCTTAATAAAAATAATACACTTAAAGGCAATAGAAAAACATCTATAAGGATTTAGGCAGAACAAATAGATTATTTACAATAGGAAAAATAAACAGACTAACTCTCTTCAGTACCATTAGCCAGAAGATAATGGGGTCACCACGACAGCCTTTTTCTTCAGTTAGTTATAGTTTCCACACTTAGTCTTGCCACAGGGCCTTTGCATGTGTGATTCCCTTTGCCTGGCATGCTCTTTCTTCCCCCTTTGGTTTATTCTCCTTATTCTCCATCAGCTCAAAGAAGTTTGATCTGATTCTCATTGGGGTTTCCTAAGCTGTGATACAAACTCACTGCATGTAAAGCACCCACCATGGAAACTGGACAAGGGAAGCAGATGGGAACAAGAAGATTATACTACCTGCTGTGCCCCTAACCTCGGAGTTGACTGTCTTTTGCCAGCATCCATGACATTATGGCAGGCTAACTTGTTTGCTTAAAGAGGATAAAATCTCAGACCTTTCACAGCTTTTCATATAAATTTAGTAAGTAGAAAGACTTATATGAAGAAAATAATATTTTTAAAAATTCTACTTATATCCTAAAATAATACTGGAATAAATGGTATATTATTCTAGTATTGGGCAGATAGATATTTTTAAATATACTCTTACCTAAATTATTCTATAAAATAAATGCAATCTCATTAAAAATCCAAACTGACTTTAAGAAAAGAAGGACAAAACAAAAGCCAGCAGAGGAGACTTGCCCTCCTGGTTTCTAACATGTATTATAAAACTATAACAATAGCAGCAGTACATTACAGGAATAAGCAATCAGATCAATGGAAAAGTTAGTACCGAAATTAAACATATATAAGTTTCCATTTGTTTAAAATTTAGGACTATTTTATATCAATGAGGAGAGCTCAATAAATGACTTGTGAACAACTGGCACTAGAAATAAATTAAATTTTAGCTATTCTTCAGCAAAATAAATTTGAGATATCCAAGATTAAAATATAAAAAATTTTAAAAATTTTATAGAAAAAAATATTAAGAAGTACTGAAGACATTATAGGTCAACATTTTTATACTCTTGGGAAAGTGATGGACTTTCTAAGTATGATGGAAAACTCAGGAAGTGGAAATGAAAAGACTGATAGACATGACTACATAAACCTCAAATGCTTTCATATGTCAAAAGTAAAATCATGAAAAAGTTTGAAAATAAATGAAAAGTTGAGGAATCTATTTGCTACACATGGACCAACTAATACAAAGAACTTCTCCTGATTATTAACATACAAATGAACACTGTAATAGAAAAAATGAGCAAAGGACACAATTCACAAAAATAAAAGAGAGAGAGAGAGAGAGAGAGAAATAATTGGTCAATTATCACAATAAAAGATTCTAAATTTTACTGGTAACCTCCCAAAAAAGTTAATTAAGAAATCATTTGTCACTTATCAGACTGAAAAATGGGAATAAGTCTGACAATATTCTATGTTGGTGAGTGGGGAGAGGGATAGGCACTCCTATTTATTGTTGGTAGGGGTAGAAGTCGGCTAATCTTTTTGAAGGACAATTTGAAAATCGCTTAAAACTTTACACATGCACACTTCTTGATCCAGCTATATTACTTCTAAGGATTTCTCCAAAGAAGACAATCTAAGAAGAACACAAAGATATATGGCCCAGGATATTCTTTTCACATTGTTTATAATAGTGAAATACTGAAAGCAATTAAAATGTCTCTCAAAACAGCCTTAGTTTAGTAAATTATTTCACATTCATAAAATGGAATATTTTGGAATTTTTAGTATATATAGCATGCATATACGAAGACTGCAAAATAGTATACATAGTATGATTCTATTCATATGTTTTTTACATATATTGAAATAGAGGAATCTGCATATGTTTAGGCATAGAAAGAGGTCTGGGAAAGATAATCCACCAAAAGGCTGATTGTGGTTGTCTCTGGGCATGCAATGAATATTGAAAGATGTGTTTGCTTTCTTCTTTGTACCATTTTGCATTGTTTGAATTTTTGTAATCATAGGTAGAAAAATAGTATAAAAAGAAAAAATAATCAGTAAATAATTCTCATTCTCTGGAAGTTTCTATTGGAAATTTGTGCTTCTTTAGATGGCCTTTAGTTTTCTTTTTTTCTAATAGTTTTGGCTCCTGAGCCACAGAACTTTACTGGCCATTACTTTATCATTCCAAACAAATTGTAACAAAAAGGCAAAAAAGACTTTATCACCAAATAAATCACAAAAGATTGTTTCAGAGCTAAGAATAAAGTCCATATAATGATGGTGAGCAGGGGTGATTCTGTGGACCCCTGAGAGAACCAGCTTACCACCCACAGTCTCCTTGATGTCACCTCCTTCCAGGACCTTCCGTGGAGGAACCAGGTGACATCTGGGTTACTGCCCTTCCCTCAAAGATTTCCTCTCATCTCCAAAGACCTTCAAAGACCTCAAATGCTGTCCAAAGACAGCCTAGTCATAGACACATAATTTGATACAACCAAATATATGAATCATTTGAGAACGACAAACCCCTGGAGGTGTATATGATACTTCTGAATTTCTCTGCTTCCAATTGTGGACTTCAATGAATATGAACTGTCTCAGGTCAGAGCAGATTTGGAAGCCATCTTGGAACAAAGAGCTTTAGTAAACATCAAAAGATTCTGTCCCTAGAACAGCTGAATAATCACATCTCTGACTCTCCAAGTTTAACCTTTATGCAGTTGTCAAACCCTGGTTTGACATATCAAATCAAGTGCTTTGCTGCTTGTTTCCTAAGTTTCCCTATTCTTATCAAAACAAGGCTTGTCTAGAAATAATACAGCTGAAACCAAGAGAAACTAAAATCTGGTCTATGAGTTTAGGGATGACGTTTTACCTATTAGTCCTGCAAATTTAATGCATGTAAATTAAGGTCCTGGCTAATGGTATTGTATCAAGACAAAGAGCAAGGAATTACCAAATCCAAAAGCATACACCAATGCCATTGAGTCACCTAGGAGTTATCCTGAGGCATGTATTCATGTTTCCACTCATTCGTTTATTAATTCATCCAGTGAGTATCTGTTGAATATGCAGTGAGTGTCAAATATTGTGCTTAGGCACTTGGGTTACAGATGAGAATAAATAACACATGTCTCCTAAGATATTCACAGACTATACAGAAGCAGGAAGGTAAAGAAGCAGTAATATATGAGATAGATGGTATAACAGAGGTTTCATATGAAATGCTATGAGAGCACCAAGGAGGGAAGAAATCAGTTCTCTTAGCAGAGTTGGGAGGAGGAGAATGAGGACAGGAAAAGCATAAAGAGGTGACATCAGAGGTAGGATTTTCCCAGGCAGAGCAGAGCAAGCTAAATACACAGAGCTGGCAATAGAGCAGGCACGTGCAGGGATGTTTGGTGGTACATGAAGAAGGGGTGGGCCAGCCAGGCTGGAAGCAGGATCAAGGCTTACTGTTGTTTCTAAAAGCATTAACAGGTGGGAGTTACAAGGATCTCTATACTCCTGATGGACTCTAAAGTATTTCCTTCTAACTGTATGGACTGGGTTCCAGCCCTTGATGTAATGCTCTTTCTCACTGTATTTTCAAAAGGACAACCAGAATCCTATTTTCCCTCATTCTTGGTCACCATGTTGAATTCACCATAAGCCAGCGTCTCCAGTATCATTCTTTTATCAGCAGCTTTGTATGCATGCTAATATCCATACTCTACAGGCTGCTTAGGTCTGTTGTGAGGAGGTTTCCAGTGATAAGTCTGCACCTTGGCGTCTGGCTAGAATTCAACCATTCTCCAAGGTGGCCCGAGCCACATACTAATCTTTCGCTTTTCTTACACTCCTTCACCATCTATTGCTTGTACTGCCAGTTTCAGCAAGCACTGATTAAGTGATGGTTTATATCGTTTCCTCATTGTTTTGTGCACAAATGATTTCTGTATGTTCCTGGAGGCCAGGAGCCATATTTCATGTGTCACTCTGCTCTTCACAGCACCTGGTGCAATACTGCACCCACAGAGTGCACCTGGCACCTGTGGCAATACCATTCTCCATGGAGTCTACTCATCTCACCTAGACTAACGGCCCACAGCTAGGGTCAGAGGTGCACCTCCATATTTTTTAATTTTGGATATAAATAGCATATTATGTATCAATATAATAGAACACTTTGATGGTCAATGAAACCTTCATACAATAAGAAGAAGAGGGACAGCAATATAATCTGTTAAATGGAGAAAAGGGATCCCCTTCCTACACACATGTCCCCCAGTTCTGACACTGAAATTGGGCCAACGGAAGCCAAAGCCAACACGCATGTATAGTCACTCTTAGGGCTCCCATTTTGCTTTCTGATATTCTTCTCCACTCTAATTAGAGCCAGGACTCCTTAGACAGGCTGATTCTACATCTCAGGGAGAGAGAAATGTCAGGATTAGATGGAAACATCTTATTGTTACCAGAACGACAATGATTTTAAGAATATTAGGGGTTGTGCTAAGAGGACAAAGGAGCAAGTTGTAGTAATTTATGAATCAACAATAATAACAACAACAATGGTAATATAGTGAATTGAAATCATTGTTTCTGAGAAGCTGTGAGTTCTTTATGAGACTCAGAAGACTATGATAAGGTGTATCAAACTCTAGTTGTGGTCATTTTAATACAAAAGAAGGGTGAATAGAATAAAATATAATTTATATTTTTACTGATTTTAATAAGTATAAAAGAGCTTATCTCTAGATATTTTATTCCACTAAGTATTGATATGCTCTTGTCTCTACCTGTTTAAATAGACAAGGGTGAGTACAAAGAAATTGTAAATAAGTCAGCTTGTCCTGGAAAAATAGAAACTGACCCAGGAACAAAAAAGTCCCCAGTTATCACACATAAAAAGTGGGTTCAACAGAATGTTCAGAGGTGATGAGTCCATCAAACGTCTTTAGGAGTTGTAATGTGCAGACTTGTTCCCTCAACCCCTAGCAGATGAAGCCTCTAGACATGCCTAATAAGTGTATGGAGACTTCAAAACACAGGTGCCTCCTTCTTCACAGGTAGGACTCTCAACTCTTTTGTTGGGTAGGGTGCAGGGAGCTTCCTTCTTCTGTATAACAGGCCATTTGCTATGAGGGCCGACTCTAAATGCCTGTCAAATCCATTCGACCCTTAGCTGAACTTATAAAAAAAATCCACCTCCCAGGACTGGAACCTTCCCTGCACCTAGTACGGGTGCAGCAGCTCGGGTGACGATGGAGAGGTCAAGACTCACATATTTAAAGGGAAGGAGGAAAGATACATAAAGCAAGAGCAGAGAATATGCATAGTGAAATAGGGGAAACACCCATTACAACCTGCAGGTTTTGGAAAAACTTAACGTTTGAAAGCATGAGAGACAGGCACGCCACAGAGGTATGAATAATTCACTGGCTGGCAGCTACTCGGCTGTATCCTAAATCTTCCTATTTTCTGGGACTGGCCAGTCCCCTCCGACAGCACAGGAAGAAGAGCTGTTTCGAACTCCAGCACCACCATCCGGGCCCACTGGCCTGGAGCTGTGCCTTGGAACGTGATCCTCAGAGAGCAAGGGAAAGCCGGTGCCAGGCGCAGGCACTGGCTGCCACCTCCTCGTTTCAGCTGTCCACCCCTTCTCCTTAAATTGAGCCCCCCACGTTGACGGGTTTTCCCCTTCAGATGATGTCCTTTCAGAAGACGGCCCTCTACAGGCTTTGTGGGCTGGTCCTGGGCCTGTCTCCCTCGGCTCCATTCCTTACCCCGCCCCTGCAGTTCTGTGCAGGAGAGGGGCTGGCCCCAAAGCTGATTCCCAAGGTTGCTGTGACAGCTGGCTGCTGGCTGGGTTTGCCCAATAGGAGATACTTGTCTGAGTTTGGAGGGTGGGGTTGGCATGGGTGAAACCAGGGAAGCTATCACCTCTCTCTCTTTGCTTTGCTACATCTCTTCCAGGAACTGCTCCTCTTCTGTGGCTCCGGTTCCGACCAGACAGACACACAGGGTCCCGCACTCTGCTGGGTGACCTCCTCCCTCTGTCCCTCTAGCCTGGGGGTGGTTGCAACTGCAGGGAACGTGGCTAATTGTGCAGTCTCCTGTTTTGGCGCTTTCATCACCATATGATCATTTCGCTGCATTAAATACTCAGTGCCTTAAATATTAAAGAGATTTCCTAGTTACACCCTGACAGACATACATGGAAAAGGATGGCATCTGCCTGCCCTCCAGCCAGGTCAGTTACTGGTTGGGAAGAATGAGAACCTTGTAAGAAAACTTCCTTTGGAAATTTCTTATCTTTCCAGCTATCCTAAACATGGAGTCTGTCTATCTGTGGCCAGACCTGGGGACATGCCTACGTGCAAACCCATGAGTTGTGAGAAGGAACCTGGAGGAGGGAGGATTTTGCTGTGGTCAGCAGAATCACGGCTAAGGAAAATTAGAGGGAATAATCTTCGAGATAAATGTTTAAATTTATATAGTAGCATGTATAGCATGGTATCATATGGTAGGTGAGAAAGATACATGCTACAAATGTATACACACGTATGTAAGCATATATGCTTGTATATGCATAAATACCTCTGGAAGTGTTTAAAAATGGTAGCAATCCTCTCTTGGAAGTGGCAGGTCACTGAGGTCCTAGAGGCTGGAGAGAGAAAGGGACTTTTCTCTGCATGCTGTCTCCTACCTTTTGTATTTTGTCTGTATTCAAAATAAAAAATAATAAACATAATCTACCACTTATCCTAGAGAAGGATAAGTGAGTGGCTCTGCCATCTGCAGCTATTGGTCAACCTGGGCCAGCTGCACTAGCATGTGGGAAGTTGGATGGCCAGGTGCTCCGGAAGTTGCAAGTCACCAGCCAATCCATGGGTGCTGCACTGTCATGTGCCAGGATAGGAGGCATTTGCACTGACCAGGACACCTAAGAACCCCAGCGACTTGACTGACCAGACCAGCAACCATTTCAGTGGGTGTTCATAGCACATGAGGCATAGTATTAGGTGCTGGTGGAAATGACCCTGGATTTAAGGCGCTGGACTCCAGTCCTGGCTCTCCTCCTAAGCAGCTGAGAGAGGGAGACAAGTCACTTAACCTCTCTGGGCCTCCAACCTCTCATCTGTACAGGCTTAGATCTCTAAACTGTCGAGCAAAGCTCCCAGATTCATAGGTAGAGAGAAAACAAGCCCTTGTTTGATTCAGACAGTTTCTTACTTACGTAGACAGCAAAAGCAAGAAGAAACCGCCTCCACCCGTGCCCCTTGTCCAACAGGACAACACAGAAACAAAAGGGCCAGGTGACAGCAATACCAGAGGCATGGCCCCTGTTGCTGAGGAGCCATCATGCTGTAGTGAAGCTGTTCTAGAGCCTGCAGCTGGACCCTAAGGGAGAGCCAGGCAAAAGCCCCACAGCTCACCTGCACCCAGAAGGCAATGAGAAATGATCCTATAACAGCCTCCTGTGCAGACAGGGAGGTGAGTGCAAACGGCCTTGGAGCAGCTCCTCACAGGCCTCCCAGGCTCTGAAGCCCTGGGAGGATCACAGCGACTCTGCCCAGACTTAGATCGGCTGTGGCTAAGCCTTGCCTGCGGGGCCTGTGGGGAGTCATGCAAGGTAGCCGGGGTGCAATGGCGGAGCCTGTCCCCTACAATCCTCTCCTGCCTTTCAGAAGCTAACTGCTTAGCAGGGAAGAAGATGTGATATGGCAGACAGGACGACAGTTCTGAGGCAACTACAATCACTAAGCTGCAGGCTAAAGAGCCCAGGACACTCAGAGAGAAGAGGTCCCGTGGAGCTGAGATTCTCGGGGGCCACAGGACAACGAAGGAAAAGCCAGCGCTTGGGGCCTGCCAACTACTCTACACCTCACCCTCACCAGGTCCTTGCCGCCTGGCACTCCCTGAGGGAGGCTTGCACCCTCCCTCTTTGCTACTGACCCCAGAGGACATCCAAACAAAAGGGGTCCTTTGTCAGGAACACCTGGGGTTATGACCCATTACCTCACTCATTCCAGGAGGCTTGAACATCCTAATGAAACCGACCTGACTCCAATGAATGGAAGGTAGAAGGAGAACTCCAGGTGAGCGAGAATCACAACAGGTCTCCTCAGAAGCTTCTAATCTGGTGCCTCACTCAGTTTTCTCTAAGGTGGAGTCAGAGAAGTGGCGTTACTTGATCTTTGCTCAGCTTTTCAGGAAAGCTCTATCCTCTCCCCAAAAGGCATCAGCTTCTGCCTGAAATGTGAGGCCTTTCCCCTTAGCTAGATGAGCACGAATCAATCACCTTCAAAGACTTGTGTTCCTCAAGGAGGTGGCTTTACCGAGGCTCTTCCGCCACAGCCCTGCTGGGACAGAATGTGTATAGTCTGCACCCTTCCCTGTGGCTGTGACTGGACAATTTCTATCTCCGTACCAACATGTCATTCAATTTATTTGTAACCTTATCTATCTCTCCCAATATTCATGAGCTCCTTGAAGGGGGTGTTATTTCTTGACCAATGTATCCTGCTGCCTAATCTAGCTTCTGGCACATCTAAGGGACTTAACAAATGTTTGTTGAGTAATGATGTATGAATGAATGAATAGCAGCCCAGCCCTTTGTGCAGGACTCCCCTAATTCCCCAGCACTGGGGCACGGGACCCAGCCCAGGGTACTTGCCACCACCAACCTCAGAACTCCATCCCATGATAGCCACTTTTTACAAATAAGGCCACCCCAGCAGGACACGGTGCACCACATGCTGCCAAGATGGATCCTTACCTACTTCATCACTATTAATTTTACGACTCTGTGAGATAAGCATTATTGTCCTTGGATTTACAGATGCGGAGCTGAGGCCCAGAGAGGGTGCATGAGATCACTCATTAGTAGGCAGAACTCAGATTCTACCAAAGGGCTTTTTGTACAAATCCCTACAGCTGCCTCCCGGGGTCAGCCCCCGATAGCAGGTGGGGAGCTGGCGGTGTTGCTGGTTAGAGGGACAGGAGGGAAACCTAACACTTCAAGCCACATCTCCCCAAGTCCCTATAGGCTGTAAAGAGATGGTACTGACACAGAGATAGCTTAGGTGATGTAAAGCAACCCAACCAACTCATGTAACAACCGGATGGATAGAAGAGCACACTTATACAGTCAGTGCCTACAACGTACAGCCTGATCCAAATATTTTTAAAAGGTTATGAAAGCGTATTGCGGGGAGCAGTGAGGCAATGCTTGCTGGAAGACACTTGTCTCTGCTCCGCAGCGGAGTCAGAGACTATCTGTCACTCAGTCTCGAAACTCACATTCAACCCTTTAAGGAAAGGCACTCTTTAGGGCAGCTACAAAGCTACAACTATTTCTTTTTTTGCAAGCCACTATTTCCTGTTTTGTTCTCTATTTATACTTTACATTTAGCTGTGAGAAAGCACTGGTGGTTTGGTGTTTTGGTTGTTTCTGGTTCAATCTTTAACTACAAAGAAACTCGCTTTTCAAGATGACTTCTTTTTTTGTAATATAAACCAACTGTACACTAAGATTCCTTTAAAATACTTTACTAACAAAAATTCTTAAAGCTTTAACATTAAAACGAGATTCAAATAACACAAATCACAACTCTCTACGTCAAGACCTCACGTGGGCCAAATCCATTCACCAGTCTTGGGGATTTGTAGAATTCCTCAAGGATTTTACACAGAGTTTCTTTAGTTTCAACACAAACATTTTCACCCAAGTGGTCAGGCACATAGTTATTCAGACTGAAGTTGAGAAATGTGTAACTGCAATATCTTCACTGTGATAACTCTTGGCAAAATATTGAAGTATCTCAGGCACTCTGCTGGTGCTATGGGATGAGATGTAACAACACAACGTTTGCCCTTGAAGAACTCACTGTCTGAGAAAGATATACCCCCTTGGACCAGTCAGCGGAAAACAAATATGAAAACAACCTAAGAACCAAGGCCCACACATCTTGTGCAAATCAAGGAGAGATGCATTTTAGAAGTGAAAGTCAAGAGCAAGTGCATGGTTATCTTGAAACTGATTTTGTTTCTCTGTGCTTGGTAGCTGATATCTTCCTCAATAGACAAGGACCATGTTTCTGTGGCAGAGGGGCCAGTGGGAAGAGAAGGTGGTCAGGGACCAGCAAGCAGGAGCCAGGAGAGCTGGCTTTACTCGCAGTGACAAGTAGAGTAGCAGTGTGACCCTTGGGCATCAGTGTCCTGACCTGTCACATGGAGACACCAGTACTTGCCAGGGTCATGTCACCGGGCTGCCTTGAGGATCCGATGAAAAAATGACCATGAGAGCTCATCGTAATCTGTAAAGCCCCATGCGACATAAATTACTGCCGTCCCCAAACAAATGATTCTTATCTTTTGTTCCTTCTGCAAAGAACAGAGTCGATAGGAACTCTATATCCTGACCAATCTGTTTGCAGCGCCCCCAGAGACAACACACAACAACATCATTTATTTTTATTTACCAAGCTAAAGAAATACACCCAAATGCATCCAGAGAATGCCACGCTCCTAATCCCTTCCTGAAGAACATTGCAGCAGTCCTGGCTCCTGGCTAGATTATACCCACCTCCGGGGGGAAGCTGCTGCTGACACACTGGCATCGGGAGGTGTCAGAGCTCTCTAGAAAGCTGTGCGGCTGGGAGGAAAGGCGGGGTGCGTGGTCCCGGTACTGCCACCATCCATCATCTGTACACGCCGTCACTGTACACTGGTTCACTCCTCCCCATTCCTTATTTCACAAAGAACGACCCCAGTTGTCTTCAAATAGTAGGAATACAAACTATCATCGAGTCTGGGAGTAGAGTGGGTGAAGGGAAGGAGGAGCTGGAACAGGGAGCACAAGAAAACTTTCCCTCATGTTTGTTTTTCTAACTTAAAGGAAGGAAAACCAAATACAGTCCTAATTTACTTCTCATCTTGGACGTGCAGTCACAGCATCAGCCTACCAGGGATGTTGGGGGTGCAGGTCACTCCTTCTCTGACCGGTGATTCCGATGGTCACCCTTACACAGCCTGGTGGCCCCGCAGGCTTCAAAATACTACAAGGCCAGAGCCAAAAAGGAAATTCTCAGCTTCAAAAGGGAAGCACTGGCCAGCAACAAACTTTTCTCCCCTATTCATCCCTTCAACCATTCCATAAATATCTTCTGGGCCCCTACTGGAGACATGAAGATGAACCCAGCCACTCTCAGGAGAGGGGAAGAAGAGCAGAGCACCTACAGGTCAGGACATCTCCTTGAGTCTCAGAGTCTCAGCCCGCACCACACACACACACACACACACACACACACGTGTGTCCCCTTCCAGCAGAGTCTCACTGGCATGTTGCACAGCTCAATTCTCCATACCGGTATTGTCAACACACAGCTTCGAAGTCTCAGTCTCCCAGGATAGTTCTGAGCTTGGTGACACTCTCAAGTCACCTGAGAAGAAGCAGCAGTCACAGCACACGCTCAGTCCAATAAGGACAGCTGGTCAATAACCACAAAGACTGAGCCTCTGTGGACCAGGCCCGCCAGCCGACAGCAGAACCGCCAAGTTTATCTTCGGGTCTTCCCCGGACAACCTCTTCTCCCCTCGATCACCCCACCTTTGAGGCAGGATTCCCAAGCCCTCCAGCCCTCATCAGCGACTTCCCTCACACTTGTGTCCTCTTGTTTCAGGAGTGGCCCCTAGTAGACACAGTTATACACAGAGCCCAGCTCACAGGACCAACATGGCAACAAATAGTGGATGAATAAATAAATGAATAATGAAGCAGGTGGACATGCACACGTTACTTTGTTAAATTGTCATTACAAACCTCCAAGGCAAGTATTATCACATAACCCATTATACAGATGAAGAGTCTGTCAAATCTACACAAATGACGGCTCAGAAAGGCTCCCCGCCTTGCCAGAGGTTGCACAGCTACTGCCCAGCCCAGCCTTTCTCCACTGGCACCTGGTTAACAGAATATTAGCTACGGTGTCATCTCCCAGGGAAGATGTTGCATATTAAAAGCTGACTCCTTAAGACCAAAACGTCTAGGAGCCCCACGTGCACCCTGAGACAAGTTTTTGAGGTTATTACCACCTCAGTATCTGGGCTGGGTAAAAGCTTATGTGACTTCCCACAGCTCACATACAGTGAATCCTCAGCAAATATGATCTGATTGACTCATAAAAAGGAAGGAAGGGAGGGGAGCAATACAATGATACCATTGTGAGCTTCCACTTCTTGATGGCTAAAGGAAAGGTCAAAAAAGGAAAAAATAATGACTCTTGTCTTGCTCCCTCTCCAGTGGGTTAGCAGGCAGCAAGCAGGAGCTTCCTGGATAATTTTCCAGATCTTCTCCCTTCTTAAAGTTTTCCCGAGGCTGTGTAACAGCAGTTAAATCAATTCTTAATTAGCTTTCAAAGTTTACATTTTAAAAATCGATAGCTATATGAATATTTATTGAACACGTACGAAGTGCAAGGCAATCGCGCCAAGCCCTGGCGATACAAAGGGGCGTGGGGACCAGCACAGAGAGAAAAGTGCGTGCAGCTGGCAGGTATGCCTGGTCGAGGACAAGCCTGGCATCCTTCCGGTGGGAACCGGGAAGAACAGTCTTTGCAATGGTCGAAGCGCAGAACGAGCCGCGGGTCACACAGAGTCCTAAAGCGGACAGGGGTGTGTTGTTGGGCGAATTTTGCCTTTTCAGATCAAGAACAAGGACGGAATTAGCCTACTGCTTACAGGAGACTGGGGCATTCGCCAGGGACAGAGAGCTCCCAGAACGGCTCAGGGACTATTTGTTTCTGTCTAGTACATAAAGCGGAAGGATCGCAGAACACCTGGTGAGAGAGGATGGCTGCCCGAGGGAGGAGGGGTGGCCAGGTGTTGACAGCTGCTCATCACCTCGGTGAGCTCAGACCTTTCCGGGCTCAGACACAATCCTCCTGGAGCACAGCAGGAGTTTACGGATAGGATTTCAGAAATTTCTGAGAAATTATGGAAAGGAGAGAAGTACTAGAAGCGCAGAGGGGCATATTTTACCCCAATTTTCAAAACAGGTTGGACTCTGAACATGAATAATCAGCTACAAAACTAATAATTAAACAAATTGGTAAGCTCTTGTTAAAGAATGTGGTAATCTCTAATACTGGAACATTGGCTCCCAGGAGCAAATTTCCTTAAAGTTTAAGGCTTAACCTAACCAAAGTTACTTGGTGGGTGAGGTGGGCCAATGGGAATTAGGCTGGAAATCAGAGGAATTCTATAACCATGGCCTGTCTTGATTACTGCAAAGTATTTGACAAAATTTCCCAAGATTATTTCATGGATCAGATAGTAAATGTGAGCAGAAGGATATTACTTTGGGATAGAATCATAACTAATGAGACATCGCCCCAGATTCCAATTTTCATGACTAATGACAGCGCTGATCTACAGACTTTCTCTCGTGGCATGCTGCAAGTCCCTAGTTTCCGTTATATTTTCCCTCATGACATGTATGGAGATTTGGAAGGCAGGCCTATCAAATAAGCAGACGACACAAGTCTGGGAGGGAGAGTGAATGCTGCAGATTACAGAATTAAGATTCAAAAATTTTTAGTTGGATGGACCAAACCAACCAAAGGAAAGTTTAAAAAGATAGAATAGCTAAAATATCATTCACAGATATCCAGGAGAGACTTGACAGGAAGGGCTTCCTGGGTGCAAAAGATCTAGGAATTTTAGTTAATGACAAGTCTTCTTTAGACTATGATGTGGGCCATGTTATGAAAAAGCTCATGGGAATTTAGATTGTATAATATCTCAATCAAGGAAAACAATGCCCCATTGTTCTCAGAACAGCTGGAGTTTTACACTTGTTTCTGGGGGCAAGAATTAAAGTAAATATTGAATCCAAAAGGAGGGGAGAAAGGCATATGGAAACTTTCCTTTGTGGAACAGTTGAAATAACCGAGGCCCATTAGCCTGGAGAAAGGACTACATGGCATCACAAGACAAGGCCAGGATATAGTAGGCAGCCTCCAAGATGGTTCCCAGTGACCCCCATCTCCTCTGTATACACTCTCACACTGCATCTAGAATTTAAATTACATTATTAACTAAGAATTCTCATTATCTAAGACCCAGTCTAACAGTGGGAAAGCAATAGTTAATCTTCCTTACATGAGCAGCTAGAGCTGAATGGGATACTAGGTATTACAGCCAGTAGTTATTTATTCCACAGGACAGGAAGCTCCTGTGTGCACAGTAACTGGGAAACATATGAGACAAACAAACAACACAAGCTGAACAACTGCAGGAGAGGACGTTTGGGCTTCTCCTCCTTGCTTCCAGGATGGTGTCTTTCTCACTATGAATCAGATGGGATTGCATTCTTTCTGCTTTCATCTCTTCTGTCACTTCTTTGCAGGATGAGTTGCACCTTTCCATCTGGGGCAAATCTCAACTTCTAAGAAGCCCAATTAAGTAAGGACATTCGAGAGCCTATTAAATTACTAAAGTCAGTATAGGAAAAGAAAAATATTTTATCCTTCCCAAACATCAATTTTTTTTACTATGGTCTTATTATCAGTCTCTTGTTATATTTCACAATAGATTTTCAAAAAGTATCTTTGCTGTGAGACCTGAGGGACAGAGGTAATCCATTAAGATGAAACCAGAGATGTGATCATAGCAGAGTGACTAGCACAAAGAAAGCACTCAGTGAATGCTTATTGAATTGGTTCGCACTGGATTGGATCGAATCGAATAGATTTATATTGAAACGCTCACGAGGAGGCATTTAATAAACCTTCATCTAATTGAACTGAACAGGCAAAATAAATCAAGGTACATCCAAATCCTGGAATATGTTGCAGTCTTTAGAAAGACTAATTCTCTGCTCCCAAAGCAGCCCAGAAGAGCACAACCAGGCTTCTTTGTATGCTCACAGAGGCGTGTCTCCAGGATTTATTGTTCCATTAGGAAGCAACAAGAAGTAGCCAAAGAGTAGGTATGCTTATCTCATTGTATGTCATCCAAAGGTTCACAAGAAAAGGCATATATTTTTAAAGCACATTATGTTTAGCGTATTGATTAAAATCTACTTGAGTACCCCAAACAAATGGTTGAATACTTAAAACTTTATTCTTTGACAACCTAGTTGAGTAGTGTATTAGTTTCCTAGTACTGTCATAATTAATTGCCACAAATTGGTGGCTTAGAACCACAGAAATTTATCTCTCACCGTTCAGGAGGCCAGATGTCTGAAATCAAGGTGTCAGCAGGGTTGGTTCCTTCTTGGGGCCCTGAGGGAGAATCTGAGAATCTATTTCATGCCTCTTTCTAGCTTCTGGTGGTTGCCATAATCCTTGACACTCCTTGGCCAGCCGCTATATCACTCTAATCTCTTCCTCTGTTGTCACATGGCCTTCATCACTCTCTGTGATCTCTGTATCTCCACATGGCCTTCTTGTAATGACACTAGTCATTGGATTTATGACCGACCTAATCCAGCATAACATCACCTTAACTAATTACATCTGTAAAGATCCTATTTCTAAATCAGGTCACATTCTGAGGTTCTGATGGACATGAGTTTTGGAAAGACACTATTCAACCCAGTACCAGGAATATGTATCAACCTTTCAGTTGGGGAAAATACTGCCTTTTATCTTACCAGCTATGGTGGTGTGTTAACTCGAATATGAATTTCTATAGAAGTCTTTTGCTATAATTTAAGGCATTTTTATTCCTACATCCTCTGGGAATATGAAGAAAATCTGAAAGCCCTTCTTGTAATATTACCATAATTTTTTTAGCCTCGGGCAAATTTGTGCAAGTGAAGTCTTCCATTTAAATATATATTTTCCAAATAAAACAATTTAAATTGAGTATAATGTGCATACAGTGAAATGCATAGATCTTAAAAGCACAGTTTAATGAGTTTTGACAAATGTAGACACCAGTGTAACTCATACTCCAATCAAAATATAGAACATTCCCATCATCTTATAAAGTTCCTTTATGCCTCTTTCCAGTCAACCCCACTCTCCAAAAGCAACCACTATTCTGATTTCTATCCGCACAGATTAGTTTTGTCTGTTCTTGCACTTCATATAAATGGCATCATATGATATGTACTTTTTGCATCTGGCTTCCTTAGCTAATAAACATATTTTTGCATATATCACTAGCTCATTTCTTTTTGTTGCTGAGTAGCATCCCAGTGTATGACTATACCACAATCTGTTAATCTACTCACCTATTGATACACACTTGGATTGCTTCCAGTTTTAAGATACTTTGAATCAATCTGCTAGAAACATTCATGTACGAGTTTTTTTATGGACATATGTTTTCATTTTCTTGGGTAAATGCCCAGCAGTAGAATTGCTGGGTCATAGGGTAGGTTTATGTTTAACTTTCTAAGGAACTGCCAAACAATTTCCCAGTGGTGGCACCGTCTTCACGGGCCAGCAGTGTGAAAGGGCCAGGATTCCTGTCGGTATTGCTGCTGTCAGTCTAGTTGGGTGAAATTTAATTTGTATTTTCTAGACACATAGAGATGTTGATGAGCACCTTTTTGTATCTATATTGGTCATTTGTATAACTTCTGTTTAAAATTGTACTCCAGGAATTGTGCAAAGAAACAGTGGAGAATGAAACATGATTTTTTTTTGCTTAGTTTTGTTTATTTCCCAGAGTTGCGAGCCCTTTCCTGTCAGGTCGTTAGTCAAGTTTACCTAGAATTGAATTGAGCTGGTAGCTTTATTCAAATTGAGTTTACCTGAGATTTACCCAACTCCCAACCAGTTTCCGCTATGTTTTGTTTACCTTTGAATTCAACTCTTACAGGGCCCTAGAATTCAAAAACCAGGAGAATGTTTGAAACTACATAATTTTTGTCTGCCAACCAGCCCTTCCTCTACTGATGCTGTCACAGCAAAATGCAGAAAGGGGGAGATGAATTTATTGGGGATTTTTATGTATGTATTTTGGTGCCACTTATTCATTTATTGCTTGTCAGCAACAAACCCACCTTTCTGTGCCCTACTTGGTGATACTAGAGCTGGATTCTACAGGCTCCATTTCTCCCTCACCAGTTGGCTGAATGTTAGGCCCTTTCAACAGAGGGCATTGCACAGATGCTGCAAATCTGGAAGAGAAAGAAGGGACTATTTCTTCTCTCAGTGTTTTGTTTTTCTACTTGGTGGCAACTGGATCAATATGCAGGGGTCCTGGCAGTGTTTCCTAGAGAAGAAGGTGGTTTTTTGGTCCAGCAGCAAGTTCTCTCCAACATGTGCCAGCACACTGTCTCCACAGAGGTCTGAATCAGCCTTGCAGGGGCCCCTACTCTGACTTTCTGAGTTTCTTCATATTTACTTTTCCTTCAACTTTAGGGGTAGTTACTGCTCTCTGCAGTTACTACTTTAGAGTTCTCCTTTACCTCTTTCAGTAGTTAACCACCTTTTATGTAGTTAGCCATTCTTTATGTGGAATCTTCCCTATTCAAATTTCTGGTGTGGTTTATGTCTTCTGACGAAACCCAAGGGTCTTTCAGATTCCAATCCCTCCTACCATCACACACTGTTCTATAAAGCCCGACTGATTCCTCCTGGTAAATTCTCTGTCGTGTGCAGGTGTACTCCTCCACTGCTGTCCCAGGTCATAGTTTCACTGGGACAGCACTATCTTTGCACACATTATTCCCAACTCCTGCAATCCTTTCCCCCCTCCCTTCTCTGGCCTGGTGCACTCAAAGTCAGCCTTCCAGCTGGCTCACAGAGCATGTCCTTGGGGAGATCCCCACTCCTACATCTACCTATACCTGCCCACTGCCCAGGTGTGGAAGCGAGAGTTCTCTGCTGTACCTAGGAAGGGCTCGTTTCTCTCTGGAATATATTAAGCTGGTGCAAAAGTAATTGTGGTTTAAAAGGTTAAAAATAATTGCAAAAACCGCAGTTACTTTTGCACTAACCTAATAGTTCATCAAGGTTTCTTTGTATTGATCACTTTTCGCTAATCTCATAAAAAAGAATGGTTTTATTTTTCCAGGTTATTCTTGCTGCTTCCCATGGTGAAGTCTTTCCCATCCTTCTATATCCTAACTGGAATCAGAAGCCTCTAGGAATTCTTGCATATGCAAAAAGAATTTTGGGAGGATACGCTGTTAGAGAGTTAAGAATTGAGAAGTGTGGAACGGGGTGAGTGAGCACATTAGAGGGCAGAGAGAGAAATTCTTACTTTTTATTATAATCTTCATTGATCCATTTATTTATTCAACAAATATTAGGTGCTCAAGTATCTACTACGTGCCGTAGATACGTACAGACTCAGCTGACATGAGTACCAGTGAGAAGGGCAGCATGAACAAAAACAAAAAGTCACTTCATTTCATGGAACTTACACTCCAGTGGGGAGAATCAACAAACAAATATAGAAATATGTAATAAGCCAGGTGACGATAAATGTTATAAGATTAAGTTAGGTTCAGGGAGATAATTGATAGCAGTGAGGGCACTATTTTATATTGATGGTCAAAGAGAGCCTCTCTCGTTAAGGGGACTTGAACAGAGAGACCTCAAGGAGCTTGGAGTGTGAGCCTTGGTCTTTGTGAGGGAAGAGTGTTCCAAGCACAGAAAACAGCAAGTGCAAAAGCCCTGTGGTGAGTGTGTACTTGGTGTGTTTGAGGACAGTAAGCAGGCTGGGATACTGGGCATAGAGTGCCTGAGGGGAGGAGTGGGAGATGAGATGAACGAGACAATGGGGGCCAGAGCATTCAGTGCTGTGTAGGTCTCTTAGGAACACTGCTGATTCTTTCTCTGAGTGAGATGCAGAGCCACTGGGCATTGCTGAGCTGAGCAGAGAAGTTATTTGACTTACATTTTAAAAGGCTCACTCTAGCTGCTGTGTTGAAAACACAGCTCCATGGATTCTGCACTAATTTACTAATTTTTATTTTAAACATGAATATGTGTATGTGTAATTTGTATAACTCAAAAACAAATTATTTTAATAAATAAATAACCCTCTACAGGTTTTTTGCTACAAAATTAAGTTTTGGCAGAATGCCCATACTGTCCGGGGCCAGGCCCCATGGGAAGCCAAGATGGCCCAGGGATCCGCTTCTCAATTGTAATTTCAGCCCTTCAAATGCAGGATGCCCAAAGGGGAGTCCAAGGGAGACAGGAGAGATGTGGGTCAGATTCGAACTGCAATGTATTGTTGAAGCATTCCAAGTAGACCTAATATTTGGAATCAAAACACAATATTTTACACCTATGTATATGTGTACACACACACACACACACACAAACACAAATCCATTTAATTTTTTAAGTTAGCTCGCTCTCCAAACTTATCCTGTTAGCAAAGGCTATCATCCAGTTGTCCCATTTTTTTTCTTATCCCTTGAAAGGAAACAATGTGGTAAAATTGGGGTTCTCCATTCAGTCCAGAGCTGAGTGGGGTCCTGTTCCCTCCGTAGGGTCGAGGGTGGGGCATTAGCTGCGAGTCAAGTTCATCTCTTCCCCTCATCCCATTCATGCATTCCTACTATGTTTGGCTTAGGGGCATCACCCCCACACTCGCTGCCCCCACACGCCCTGGTCCCTGCTTGCACAAGTGGGAGGTAGAAGGCTCTTCCATTGCTGGATATAACAGATTGCAACTTCCTCCTAATCTTGAGCGGAACTCTGCCTCCCAGAAACTTGTCTACCTTGGCCTTACATCTACCCTCTGGATTTACATGGGGAAGTCCACTCTCCCCTCCTTATGGAAGAGTAAGCTGTGATGTTTCCTAAGAGGGACAATTAGGTGAGACTCATGCCTTCAGCCTGCCCTTCTCAGCGGTGCTCATGTCAGCTGAGTCTGTCCTCACCCCCCGCCTGTGCTACGGGTATTACTACCTGTCTTACAGGTAAGGAGACAATGGGTGTAGGCAGAGAAGAGAGGGATCAATAACCTTAAGGGAGGCAGGAGGGAATGGGGAGTTGAGAGGTGTGGAGAAGGCATAGAATCACTGCTGAGGGTGTTGCAATCAAAACGATAGGAACCCCCAAAACCCAAATTTTTGCTATCTAGCCCTTTACAGAAAAGTTTTGCCAGCCCCTCTAATATATCATCAGCTTACTTTTCTTTGTATTTCAGGACTGTGCCTAAAATACAGGCATATCAACAGATATTAAGAAACTATGAATGAATGAGAAAACATTAGATACCATCTTTTTCAACAACGTGCTTATTCTCATTAATGTGAGGAAGACTCGCATTGTGGCCTTTTTAAAGCAGCACATCCTGTCAGTTTTATACCCTCATTTTTCAAAAGGGGAGGAACGGCCACCGCTGCAGGAACATTCACTATAGCACCTTAAAACTCTTTGACACTGAACTGATTTCATAGGCCCTGATGTTTGTTATATGAAAACTGCCAAACTATACCTGAAGACCCCAATTATGCCCAACCCAGCCAAAGCCACATTTTCAACTTGACTGTGTTCTTCTAAACCAGAGGTGTCCAAACTGCGGCCCGTGGGCTAACTGCGGCCTGCAATCCATTTTTAATTGGCCCGCAGCAAATTCCAAAAATATATTTAGTTTACTTAAATAAAACAAGTGAGGCAATACGTACTTCACCTCGAGAGTGGCCCGGCTGTTTGTGCATTTTACAGCATGTGGCCCTTGGTGGAAAACGTTGAAAAAAGTTTGGACTCCCCTGTTCTAAACTATAAATTTTCCAACTTCACTCAATGAAGAGTGACATCAAGTTTCACGTATGTGGTGAGTTATTTTATGGGCCCTTGGATCTAAGAGCACATGGCAACTGCAATATGGGCAATGAGACTTGATAAGAAATCAACCTGGTTCTGAAATACAATATTCCTAATTATAATAAGAAGAATGACATTACAAGTGATGGTCATTATCTCTGGAGAGAACCAGGACTGGTGGAATCAGAGCACGAGAGCCGAGGATTCACATAGAGAAGACCACAGTTAGGAGTTCTGGATCTCAGTATCCCCATCAGCTTCAGAAATATGTCTAAAGAGAAGCCCCTTCTTTTGTTTTGTTTTTTTCCTTGTTGAATAAAATAGGGTTTATCCCAAGACCAAGTGACGCCAAAGAGAGTCCTGTGCCTGCCACCTTCTCTACTTTTCTCAGGCAGCTTTCAACTTCGAGAGCCCCTTCTCAATTCAAGGACAGACAATCAAAAAGAGATTTTGTTCCTAATAGACAATGAGCAGGGGCTCAGTTGACAGTCCATGTGCTAAATGATATAACCTGAATAGCTTCAATTTATTGCATACTCCCTGTGGGTCAGGCCACAGACAAAGTTCTGGACACATCTTAGCTCATTTGCTCCTCATAGCAACCTGTGATATAGGTATTATTGTCTGCATTTTAATGGTGAGAAAGCTGCGGCTCAGAGACATGGAAAGGGGTGATTTTGCCACCGAGGCAGTGACGGGGCTGGGGTTCAAACCCTGGGCTGCCTGGACACCCTTGCTGTACCACAGAGCTTCGTAAGCGAGGCAGCAGCTGCCCTCAGAGTTTGCCCTAAGTAAGGAGAGGAAAAGACACACGCACACACACACACACACACACACACACACACACACACACACACACTGGTTAAATGCCAACATAAGGTAGCAGAGGATTGAGGTACAGACCTGCATGGCCCTCCGAGAAGAAGCACATGGACTGGAGAAGGGCAGGGAGGCCCTGGAGCTGATCCTGGAAGGGCAGGAGACCCACTTCTGGCCCTTATGGACACCCACCTGACTTTGTCCATCTGCCTGGCCAGAGGAACTTATTCCATGCGTCTCTCCCATCAGAGGTGCTCAGTAACTATTTGTCAAGTTCACTAACAAATGTAACTAACACCACCAATTGGTTTCTACTTCTTCCCTAACATAATGAAACACAATAACCACCATCTAGAGCATACACTAGGTGGTTTTGCTCCTTAATGTGGCCTCTCTGGGGCCCACTGCTCTGCACCTTGTCTTCCAGGACTGAGCATGGGGCTTCTAGAGCCGGCAGCACTCACTTCCCTGAACTGTCACAGAAGTGGCCGGCTTGAGTATTTAGTCCCCATCCTGGCCTGGCAGTGGGTCCCCTACCTCCAATTAGACCCACCATCTCCTACTGAAGCTCCCCACCCTCCAACCCCAGGCTAAAGGTGAAAGAGATGTGGGTGGAGGCTCAGTGATCATAGACTCTGCCATTTCCCAGGCTGCATCACTGATCTGAGGGCGGCTGCCATGTCTTTCGCTTGGTTCCCAGCTCTTTGTCTGTGTGGGGTTGGTAACTGGGCAGAGCTTTGAGCTCCACCCCATAAGAATCAACCAGCTTGTCCAATGGCAAAGAGTTGGCTCCCCCAACCCTGGGGCTCAGGTGGTCCTGTGCAGTAAGTAGCTGACAGCCAGCGAATGTTTGAACGTTCATTAGCAATGGGAGGAGGGGAGGGAAATATAAACAAGTCTTAGGGGATTGAAAAACTATTTGGTGAAATGTTTCTAAGCTTTTTCTTCTTGATACCCATAAATTTCAGGGGCCATGTGTGCTAACAGCTTTTGATTTATGATGTCTTTATTCTTGCATTGTATTTAAGCCAAATTATGGAACGGTAACAAGAGTAAAAGAGCCTTTTAAAAATGCTTTGGGATCCATTGTGGGGTTAAGCCTTTTCTGTCAGTCTTTGCCACCTGTTTGTTAAAACAAGGGCCTAGGTGCTGACAGCCTAGTAGCTAATTGGTGTTGGAAGCCAGCCCACCAGGAGTCCACCTGTTCTAAGAAACTTCTCCCTCCCCTCTCCCAGCCCCCTGCCTCCAGCAGGACCTTTTAATGGCTGCTGAGGGCAAAGAGGAAAGCAAGCCTTGGGTAAACTTTGTGGGACCAGGTCTCATTCAGCTGCCACAGCACAGAGATAGTCCCAAGACCTGTCATTAAAATGCTTACAGTAGAACCAATATACTCCTGTTCTATTGTCCAGGGGTTGCAAAGCTCCCTGCTAATGCTGAACACAAAGTAACAAAACGCTGTGTCAGCCTTTCTTGTCCCATCACAATGTTATTGTCATATTTATTAGCACAGTTCCCTGTAGGACACTGGTTGGAATATCTAAAAGGTGAATTAAGCTCCTTCCTTGGCTATACAGGAAAAATGCTTAGCCATCTCCCCACGGCACACATAAACTTCGCAATTTGTACTCAAAGCAACGCCCCCACCCACTCCCCAAAGACAGTTTGGGGTTCTCTCAAACTGTAATTATCTTCCATTCATGCTACTGTAAAATGACTAGGTTGTTGCCACTGCTTTCATTTTAAAGAACAGTTCTATTATCCGTTTACTAAAGTTTAACAACCTACAGCATTTCCATGAATTAATTACAGTCGGAGGGGAAAACAAACACAAACTTCATCTAAAAATTGTTCTAAATCGCATTAGCCTAATTGCTTGATGCCAGAATTAAGTTTACTTTTGCAGTCTCCCTCAATCACTCGCCTCCCGCTTTGTGTCTGTCTAGCTGCCTGCTTCCTCACTCAGCTGCGGGAGACATATTTTACTAGGAGTAATAGGAAAGTTGAATGAGGAATAAAACAAACAAAAACAGAAAAACACTTCTTTGGAATGTTTGACAAGGAAGGACAGGTGTGTTAGGGTTACAGTTTTGTTCTCGGCACCCACATGGACATACGTCCCGAGACCTTCCGTCTTCCCCTTTGCCCCCAAATTTTCTCACGTCTTGCACCAAGAGAAGGTCTAGAATCTACATACCACATAAAGAGAGGGCACCCAGAAAGTCTGTGGGGAGAATCAGGGTCAGGGGAGTGACGTGTAAGCAACGTCTTGAAAGACACACAGACTCTCTTCACCTGGAGACATGAGGGAAGAGAATTCCAGGACACAAAAATAGAAAGTGAAAAAAACACAGAGGCTCTGAGAATGTATGGAAAGGGCAATAGGCTCATGTGACCTTTTTCATTTCTGTGTTTGCATATGTTTTATAATACATAATGCAATAATATAGTTGTATGGATGTAATCGATGAATATACATGTTTTAGAGATGTAAGCTCAAGGAACTATTTATAATGGAGAACACTGTCCAAACATTTGGCAATCATTGATGTAAGCAATGGAATCTATCTGAGACATGTAAGCTGTTGAGCGACTAACGTGGATCTGTGTCTTACAAATACAACCTTGGTGCAGTGCATGAGGTGGGTGACGAGAGGGCACCCCAGGGGCAGAGCACCAGGAAGAGCCCAAGCACGGGCAGCAGAGGGGTAGAGAAAAGGGAGGAAGTGCAGGAAACTCTGTCGGAAGGAGCATCGATTAGGATTTTGTTTCCAGTATGGAGACAGAGGGTGAGGGAAGGTTAGGGTTCTGCAACTGTCATTTTACATAACTGAGGAAGCGGTGATAGCTTCATGAAGACTGAAGAAAGGAGAAGGAGAAAGGGGGTAAATGATGAGTCTGGTTTTGGAAATGTTGAATGTAGGATGCCTGTGGAACATGGAAGGGGAGATGTCCGTTAAAACTAGTGAAATTCCAACCTGGAATTCAAGGAGATAGCCAAGAAAGCCTTGGAGTACACAACCCTTCCCTCATGTACTCACCCATTCCCCTGTCTGTCCACACATCCTCAATCCATCCAGAAATCACGGGGAGCACCTCTCTATGCCAGGTCCCAGGCTCCCGTGGTTGGGGGAAGGGGCAGCGAACAAGCGGAGGCTGTTCCTGGGCTGATAAGGCTGAGCCCTGGTGCCAGGCACTTGGGGCATCAGCCTCTGCCCCAGAGGCTCACACAACAATCCTGATGCCAGGATGATATGGCTGAGGAACCAAAGCCAAGGGCACTCGCTCTCACTCCTCCCACTACGACCTTCCTCACACTGCCTGCCACATCAGGGCTCAGAATCTACTGGAAATCTTCAGTCAGGGGCATTAGGGGGGATGTGGATAAAGAAAGCCACTAACAATGCCCCCAGGAAAATCAATGAAGATCCAAAGCAGCTCTCCTGGTGATTTCCCTCAATTCCTGGGATGTCAACCAAAATTGTGACAGGCCAGAGTCAAACTCAACTCACACCACAAATATAAGTAAGGAGAGTGTCTGAGTTATGTATTATAAGCAATGTATTTTCAAACTTCTCCATGCTCAAGCATTACATATTGCCCATCCTGAAATTGGAGATTCTAGAAAAAGTTTAGGGACAATGGCTCTTGGTCTAAGATTCAACAATGCAAGGCTTTTATCCTAACCCTCCTACTGTCATTGATCCTGAAGCAAGACATTTAAATTATGGTACCTCAGTCTCCTTGCAACAAAGCTTGTTAACCACCTCATGGGGAAGCAATGCAACACATTTGAACCTCAGTTTTAAAATTCAGGACACAATAACTATTATTCATTTTTACCCGGTTAATCTCTCAAGAATGAGAGGAAATCCCAGATTGAAAAGTTCAAGAAAATCTAATCAAAAGGATGAAAGTAAAATTAACGAGTTTCACTTAGATAGAATCTATATCCTCAGGACTCTCCCTCCCAACTGTGCACAAAGTACCTTAGCATGTCTTGTGACCACTGGTTTGTATCCCAGCGGGAGAGGCAGCATGCACAGTGGGAGCTGGGTCAGCAAGCCGGGGCCCGGGGGTCTGGACTAATCCTATCAGTACCACCCTCCTGGCTGAGTTTCATCATTTTATGGACTTTCTGAACTTGCATTGCTGGGCGAGGAGATGGGGGCGGATCCCAGTTGCCAGTTAAAAAGGATTTGGAGACATCAGACGACTTCCTCTGCCCTAAGGGGAGAGTTGGAACCTTTATGAAATACAACCCTCAGCCATCTGGAATGGGTACAGCAGAATTGTGACTGACCTAAAATTCAAAGAAATGTAGATGTTGGCTAAGTCATAAGAGACCATTATGCAGCACATTTCCCATTTACAGTTTACAGGGAAATAGATGAAAGTTGTCAGATGCACTCTTAAGATAAGCACTGTTGTGCCCCACATTATGTACCCCCAACGTCCCTATGTTGAAGGCTTAACCCCCAGTGTGACTGTATTTGGAAACAGTACCTTTAAAGAGGCAATAAAGGTTAAATGAGGTCATAAGAGTGGGGCCCCGATCCAATAGGACTGGTGTCCCTATAAGAGGGAGAGACACCCGGGGTGAAAACACACAGAAAAGGGCTGTGTGAGGACACAGCAAGGTAACCATTTACAAGCCAAGAAGAGAGGCCTCAGGAAAAACCACACAGCTCACACCTTCATTTGGGACTTCTAGCCTCCAAAATTGTTAGAAAATCAATTTTTGTTGTTCAGGCCACCGGACCTCTGGTATTTTATTATGGCAACCCTAACAAACTAACCCTACAGGCACTATAAATACATTTTCTCCTTTAGCACAGGAAAGAGATCAGCATTGTTTTCATCCTATAAGTATGCAATCAAAATAAATACTACTTGTTTTTGTGGACTTCCTTGTTCATTACATTTTGTGCTTCTAGTTGTTCCTCGTGTTACTTCTGAATCAATCTACCCCTTCTCCTCTACCGTCCTACCACAACTCATCATGATACAGAATGGAAGCTGCCATCCTCCCTCAGACAGCTGACGATAGGCTGAGGGCATAACTGGCTGCACTGACTTGCAGCACTTTGCGTAAGCTCCCCAAAGCAAAGCCAAGAAAAAGTTGTGTCTTCTTCAACCTCAGTGAGGCGCCCATCACTGATTTTCTGTTCTGCAGTGACACTTCAAGTCGAAGGCTAAACAGATGAAACTGTTATTCTAAAGGTTTCTATCCTGCTTCTGAGGGCAGTTTAGACACAGATTCACAGAGAGTAGACAGTGGGGAAGTGAAATTGATGGTGTCACACAACATCTTCTCAATAAGCAGGGCCCGGAGGGGGACATGAAAATGTCCAGCTGCCTTCATGGCCATGAGACATGGACCTACCATAGGTCCTATGATATCATATTGTATACATCACATCTGAACTCCTTGTCACCACGGAGCCAGACTTAACATTAAATAGTGAGACAGGGTGTCCAACGACCCTGACTTTCAGGGCAGACATTCTCTCTAGAGGACTAAGCTGGCTGTGACATATGACCCCATGCAGGAGTCAGCAGGGAGCCGGAACGGCAGTTGCAGAACAGTGGGCAGTCCAAAGCACGGACAGTCAACATGGTGGCCAGCTGTGGGATGCTGGGAAATGGCTCCTCCCAAGAGAGCAGCTGGAAATTCAAAGCTCGAACTATCCCAGAATTAGAGTCACCGACAGGGACATTCTCTAAAAGCTGCCCAGCATTCCAAGAGTCCTGGGTGGAGCTGCAAGGCTCCTTATGTCACTCACTTGCGCCACATCCTTTGAGCCAAGAAAGTCACTTAGGACACTCAGAGTCAAGGAGAGGGGCATTAGACCCACATCTCCATTGAAGGAATGTCAAAGAATGTGTGGCCATCTTTATTCCTCCACCCCATTCTTACATACTGACTGAGGAGAAAGTCCTCAGACATGGATGGGATTTCTACATCTTGCATGAAAGTGTATGGTGTATCCAGAACTAATGCAGGAGCCAGGTCACACTGGAGCAAAGACATGGGTTTGGAGTCAGACACACCTGGCTTTGAGACCAGTTATACCACTTACTGGGTGGCCTTGAGCCAGTTGCTGAAACTCACTGAATCTCGGGATTTTTGTCTGTCAAGTGGAATAATGATATATTCCAGGGCTATCCTGTGTACACCTCCTACAAAGCCCGCACCATCCTGGTCCCTTAGTAAGAGTTCATGCTTTTAAGCAAAACCAGAGAATAGTGAGCATTTTACAAAGGTATTTTTTAAATACTGTATTTATGATAAAAACCAACGCATAATCTGAAAGAGAATGAGACATGATAGAAATGGCCTTCTCACTTAGCTTAAAGCAGCAATTTTCAGAGAAAATTCACTAGCAAACATCTTCCCAGAATGTCAAATTTATCCCAAAATTCCTGCCATGATATCTGAGATGGCTCTGCTTAGAAATCACATAGGTAAGTAGCAAGACAAGACCATCTTATTTCTAAACTATAATTAATCAGGCATTGGGGACGTAGGAGAGAGTAAAACGCATGGCAGGTTGGCATGCTCTGATCCACAGTTGCTCAGCGGTGGGGATAACACCCCCTGCAGAGGGACATTTTGGAAATGTGTTGGAGATGGAACAGTGTTGGGGGCAGGGTGAGTATTACTGCACTTAGGAAGACAGAAACCAAGGATGCTGGATGCTCGCACAGGGTTGTCCCGCATAAAGAAGAATTGTCTCACCATATAGTCACATAAGTGAAAATCTTGTTTTTCCGAACCTAGAATTAACTTATTTTACATATAAACATAGTGTATTTCTACTCAGCTATGAGATATACTTTATTTTCCAGGAATGCAATTAGTCCATAAATCAAAGGAAGACTGTTCTGTTTTGTTCAGAATTCCAAGAGTTGTTTACCACTTTAGAAAGTCCTGTCACTGGCAGCAGCACCAGCTCGTGTCATCCGTGTCACCAATGCCACTCGCCTGTTTGCAGCCACACTGACGTAGCAGATGTCAAGTACCTGATCACATTATTATGGCATCCAGAGCAGGGTGCTGGCACCAGAAGTAATTACAAATTACTTTGCCTTCACTCCTCTTCATAGTTCAGTTATGATATTACACTGATTTTTCTTACATTATGGGTGTGAAGGGTTATATTATCTGGGAATTTCACTTCAGCATTGTAAACAGGGAGTTAAACAACGTTTGTAATAAAAATGAGGGTTGAGTCTGACAGGACGGAGAGCCTACTGCTTTAAAAGAAGTTTGCTGTGGATCAAAAATGCCTTTCCAAGTGGAAACACCAAGGAATCATTTCCTTTCTGGAACCTGCTGGACCTGGGACCAGCCCAGCGAGGCCGAGCAGGAGCAGCTGGCTCAGAGGCATGAAAGAGCTCTTTTTCCTCAGCCCTCACAGGTGAAAAGACACAGAAGCCCCATCAGCTTCTCAAAACTGAAGGGAAGACTCAGCAGACTTCATACAGCCATGGGACCCTGGACAGGTCATTTAACGTAAGCCTCAGTTTTGCTATGTGTGTAATGGAGGTAAAAACTGCCCCTCCCATATTGACTTCCTATGTGGATGAAATCAGATAAATAAGATAAAGCCTGTTTAGTGCCTCCCTCAGCATCCCTGAGCATATGATGCTCAATAAATGGGGACATGTATTTATTACCACGCGTACAGCACTTGACAGTTTACAAAGCCCTTTTCCATAGACTGTTTCCTTTGAACTTTAGATACATTATGCCAAGTAACCTTCCCAACCTCTGAAATACTATATCCTATGATCCAATAAAGTAGGAGCAACACTAAAGAGTACACATGCTCTTTCCACAACACTATGCTGCCTCCACCCACAGTGGCCATAATACTTGCTCTGGGTCACACTGGTAGCCATTAAACTGGCTTTTCCCATTTGGAATCCATGCTGCACCATTCATATTTATTCTATGCAGCTCTGAGGACAAAAGTACACCCTCAAAGGAGGAAGAAGTTACTGGCAGAGGAAGCTGGGGTACATTCTGGAGGGAAAGACGCCCTTGCTAACAACTGGAGCTCCCAGCAATGGAAGGGGCCGCCTCCTGGGGATGAAGGCTGTGCTGTCTGCATCCTCCATAGACACTGGGGAAGAGTTTGAGGCTTGCCCTGGGAGGGCGCCTTCAAAACCTACTCAACCTAAGAAGCTGGGACTCCCGTAGAGACCACTTCTTAGAGTACAGATTTTTGCTCTCAACTCTTCCCGTCAAATGTCAGATGTTTTTGCCTCAACCTCATTATTTGGGTTAGTATTTTAATCTTCCAGCTTCCACAGAGGGGTGAGCTGCTGAAAAATGGTCTGGGACTTAAGTGGTTCCATGGTGCAAATGTAAATTGTCCTTATTCCGTCCTAAATCTGTATTCTCAGGGACGAGGGAAAATCACAAAACAAAGCCTGGAAACTGATCACCAATCTCCCAAGCACACAAGCAGAATACAGCACATCTTGGTGAAAGGGTGCCCTGGGTTTGCTTAGCTTTGCCCACGAAGTCATGGGACCCACACTGTCTACTGTTTGAAATTCACAAGGACACAGTAGGGCTTTGGTCCCATGGAAATTTCTTTTTCTTCAGCCATGAAAATGTCAAGTATAGTCATAAAAACAGTGACCTAACCTGTGCCCATAAATGTATTTTTTTAATGATTGTACTTCCAGTTTATTCCACATTACTCTGGCCTCACGCCAATTAGTAAGAACTCAGTTTCTCAGCTTTTGCCCTCAGCAGCTTTGAGCTGATTCCAAGGAAATGTGTGTGACACCAATTTTTCTGAATGTCCTTTTTCCTTACTCTGCTCTCAGAAAACTTTTAGTTCCTTTATTCTTTACTGGGTTCACGACAAATGACTTCTAACTAAAAGGAAAGGCAATAGAAAGAAAGGACCAGTCCTCAGTGATATGCCGTCACATATCATTGCTCCCCCAGACATTGTCACATTGATGACACCTCAACTTGAGTTTCTAACTCAATTCCCTAGAGAGAGTTTATATTCACCTGTTCTCATTAAGGCAACACACAATTGTACGACTTCTCACTGTGGGACCAATTAACCATTTCCACATCAGGCACCAACATAACTCCATACAATTTGCCCTCATTATTTATGCTAAGTACTTAATATTAATTGTTACACTCAGAACAAGAGCTCTATTTTCACACAGTGAGTGGTGATTTCAAACATTAGAACCAGTTGGGGTTTTTTTGTGTGTTTTTTTCACTGTTTTTATGCTTTGTCTGTAATTGGTGCACCAAAATGCAAAGCTATCTATAGCTTTCCACTTGTAGCATTTTTTGCAAGTGAGCTTTTAAAGTGGCACAGTCAAATGTGTTTGAGCATCTTTTGGCATCTGAAAAGAATTCCCAATAAAAAGGAGAAATGCACATATGATTGGATTGACCCCAAATCTCATGGCAAACTGCCCCAGCACAGTCAACAATGGCAACAGCGTAAGCCAATGACCACAGGTTTCTGAAGACTGAATAATAACAGAAATCTATTCCCACAGTGGAATTTTTTACTGATCAAAAAATTCAATGACATTTTTGAGTTATTCTCTTTGGGATGAACAGCATATCTTAATAGCTAATTATGTGATTAAGCCTTGACATCACCACAATTTCCCAATAATGAGTGTACTAAATCTTAAAGGACTGTGAAGGAAAGAGGTCAGCCTCTTTTTTGAAATACCATAAAGAATGAGAATGATTCCTATTGGTTTGTAATTGTTTAGAAATGTTTAGGCCCAAAGGAATTGTATAAATTACACGACCTCCAAATCCTGTCTCCAAAACAAAAAGTATGAATGCTGCGGAATTAGCTTTCACCTTGTTTTTCTCTTTAGTTCTTCCTTTCCTCATTCACCAAAGCCACGGTTGCCTGTCAAAATAGGATTAAAATCCTGAGGCCAGCCCCAGGCCAACTCCAAAGCTGCGTCCAAGGCAGAGCCTCAGACATGGCCACTGTGAGTGTTTACATTGGTCTGGTGAGAGGGCCTGGCTCCCGACACCAGGGAAAAGCACACTCCTTGGTTTGACCCTGGTTTTCTCATCAGAACAGTGGTGTCCCAGGATGACTTGTGGGCAAATGTGAAAGGGAAAACAGAAAATCTTTCCTTTAGTCCGAAAGGAAAAGACCCATAAGGTCTATAAAGTTCCAATCATACGCTGCTGTCAGCTGTTACTGAATCATTACTGAACTGCACCAGAGTATAGGAGGGAAAGTGATGGTCAAGTCCATTGGAAGAGGGATGGAATAGGCTCTCTCCTCTGAGTTTTATCCCAGGAACTCTGTGTTCAGAACGTGCCATTTTCCCGTGGTTTGACTGAGACCCAACCAGCATAATTCTGTGCTCTGCCCAGCTCAGCATTTGTTCCCAAGTTTAGTACCCATCTTCGTGAAAGGTTGCAGATTTCTTCAGGATGACTTTCGAGTCATATGTTTCCATTTTAAAAGAATGAAGACTTTTGCTCAATAGTAATCAGCACAGAAAGAGGAAAAGGGCAAAGGCTCTTGTTACCGAATATTCAGCGCCCAAAAATAGAATCACCATCATGGGGCTAATCGGACAACGTCACCACCTTTCAAAGCACAGCGTTGACACTATTTTTCCCTGGCACATTCATTTTCTCATAACAGCCAACTCCACTCCTGTGCTTCTGTATCATACACCTTATGGAGAACGTAAGGCCACCGCTTGCCAGCCCTGTCCCTTCTCCAAAGGGCTGGCACAGCCTGGCTGCAGGAGCGTGCAATCATCCTTGCAAATCAGCAGCAGTGGGATCAAGGTCCATTTGTGTGATCAATAAATGTGGCTGCTGGAAAGAAATGCACATCTGCCTCCCTACAAATAAAAATGGAGGTAGAACCTGTCTGATTTGGTGAGAGAGTAAAGAGGAGTTTATAGGATTTTGTGCTCCCAGATTCTCTAGAAAACACAATGGATCAAACAGTAACAACAGCAATCCCAGGGAAATCCATGGGGCTGATCTCAAATATTCCCATTTCTCTAGGGAGTCACATAGATTCAGGGACATGACTTTTCAGCTTAATACAAAGTTAGAACTGACATGGGGCAATAAAGTCCTTTCTGTCCTAAAACAGTAGTTCTCAAAGTCATCATTGCAAGAAGCAAGAGGTATTTTATCTCCTCAGTGAGGGCAACGTGCCTCTTCTGAATGAAAATTTTTTATTTATTCCAGAATGCACAAATCCTGTTTGCTACTCGTCTCCATCCCACCTTCCCGAAGGCAGGGATGTTCTTGACTGTATCAGAACTGCCAGCTTAACCGAGAAGGAAGCTTTGACACCAGCATCATACCCAGCCAGTTCTCGTAGCTGAGAAATGCAGGAGCCCACGAATGCGAACATTTAAAAACCCAGAGGGAGGAGAGAGAGGTCTGATTTCTTTCTGAAGGAGTGATTTGCACCCATCACCACTTGCCTTCCAGCTGCTGTGGCCAAATAGCAATGTCCCTCACCTATAAGCTGCCAACCAGTGACAGGCAGCACTGGGCTGTGTGTGTGTGTGTGTGTGTGTGTGTGTGTGTCTTCAGACATTAATATGTGCGGGTCAGAATAAACCAAATTGTATACAGTCCTAGGAATGTCCAAAATGGCCCTTTTGCCTGCAGTTCCTCTGCTTCGAGTCTCAATCTAAACCTTGCATCTGACAAATGGTGGTGAGAGTTTGCAGAAATATTAAGGAATGAACCTTTGCCAGTACTGAAACCGAGGTAAATGCAACAACAATGAAAAACACTTAGAACCTTGCGGGCTTGCAGCCAAAGCACTCAAACTAGGTATATGCGTCCCAACAAATGCAGGATTTGCCACAGCAATTTATAGCAGATGCTAACAGAGATTTATAGCAGAGACTAGAGAGTGGTGTTTTTGCAAATGCAGAGGTTTGGGGCGGAAAGGTAAAAAAGGAAAATAAAGAAAGAAAGCAACAGATTCAAACACAACCTAAACATTCCGAGCCACTCTTTCAATCTCAGAAATTCTACCATGATTTGGGTGATCTGAATGGTCTTTGAACCACGTTGGAAAATGTCACAATACAATAGATGTTTGAATTAAAATCCAGTAGGTTTGCCAAAAGACCAATTGTTAAAAATTGGCAGCTTTCCAGACAACTTACTAAGCTGCATACTGCCCGGGGCTGAGAGAATTGCTAATTCCAGACAAAGTTAATTATCATCTTATTGATAAAGGGGTAATTTTTTAAAGCTCATGGTGTGGCTTTTGTGACTCATTAATTAAAATTTAGAGTAATTTACTAGACACAGTGGTGGCTTCTGTTACATTATATATGTACCAAACCATCTGAGTTTTCTCCCAGGGGATGTTTTTAATTCCCTGGTCTGTCCTCACCTGTCTGCTTTGGAAGGCAACAAAAATATTTTTTAAAAACGTGTAAATCTCAAATTAGCCTTTTGGGAGATTGCAGGATTCAGAAGTTAAGATATCCAAGGAGGCACTTAATCAAAGCTGCCTCCTATAAACGTTAAATTTGCCCACCAAAATTAAGAAGCACCTGTGCTCACACTTTCACAATGTTCATCTCCAAAATGTTAGACCAAATTGTATACTATTCGTTAATTAGACGGGAAGAGTCTTTCCTTATCTCCTTTCCCTTCTCTCCCACACAATCCCCGAAGAAAAGCAGAAGGCCCCGCGAAGAGAAGCGGCACGGATGAAACTGGAGGTGGTTGGAATCCGAAGCCCCCAGCCCGACCAGGGGCAATGTCGCCTCCGACTTCCTTTAGGACCCGTGGATTGCGGTAAGCACGCCGCCGTGGCCACCTGGCTTCAGCGTGATGCTGGCTTCCAGGGGTACAGACTGGGGAGGAACAGCGTCCCGTCCCGCGGAGCTCTGCCTCGGGCTCCCGGGAGCCTCCGCCCCCACCTCTGCCGGGACCCCAGTGCTGACTCTGAGGTGCCTTAAGGGACGAGAGAGTATGGGTGAGTGATGTGTCCTCCTGCCACGCAAACTATAACCACACCTGCAAAACACTCTGAAATCTAACTCCCCAAATGTATGTAAAGGACATTTCTCTCTGAGCATTCCTTGTTTTTGATGTAAGGGAACTTCAGTAATGTGTTCCTTGAACTTGTTGAAGTATTTGAGATCCAACACTGAGAGTAAAAAAATAAAAGCCACCACTTTGTGAGAGAGGTTTTTAACGCAATCTGATTTTTACATCATTTAAAGTTTAAAAAGTTAAATAAAAAATGTACCTTTGTACTTTGGGGCATCGCTTAAATTTTTATAATAAACAAATATTATTTAACATTTTAAAATGTCAATGTTTTTTCGAATTTTCAAGATAAAAGGTCTTACAGCACGGTGACAGTCCTTGGGTTGGCTTGTTTTCTAGCAGCTGGTCTGCCTGTTTAACCTGCTGCTGGAGAACTCCGCGACCCCAGCCCCCAGAACCCAAGAACCAGAAAGTGAAACTGTTTCTGCTAGTTTCACTTGCCTCGAGAACACACCACCAAAAGCAAATAAATGACCGAAAGCAATTGACTCTGGTTTCTCTTATTGTTCTCTTCTTTCTATTATGCTTCATTTACTTTTTTTTTCCGTTTTGCCTCAAAATAAAAGTAATTTTGGTGGCACAGGGAAGATAAATGTAAACCTGTTAAACATAAAAGAGCTGGGGATGTGCTCTGTGTTTATAATTCCACAAATCAAACAGAAGGATAAATTTACCAAAATATTACAGTCCTTCCACATACACAATTTAAAGAGCTAAAGAAAACACATATTTTTAAAAATACATGTCACAAGTATGTTTAAAAGGTAACGGTTTTGAAGCCACCAACTTCCCTAAAACTGAGGGTTCTACATTAACATTTTATTTGAGTTTACACCATCACTACTGCTTTTCTTGGTAATCTGCACCCAGCTGCTTTTGCTCACATACCCAGCTCGTTGTCTCAGGTTAGTTCTACAAAGCAATACAAAAAGTGCTCCGCACAAATATTGTACCCCTAGATAGTTTACTTTACCACACTGTAAATTCCTTCACAGTTATTTTTATGCTTTCACTCCAAATATTATTTTTTTTAAAAAGAAGACGTCTTGACCCAAAAGAAGCAACTATGTCTCACACTCTAAAAATGATTCCTCTGGTTGAAAAGGAAGAAAAACAGTATACAACAAACATGTCAATTCTGAATCACCTGGAATTCTTTCCAAAATACCACACTGTCTTAGACCAACTAAAAAGCCACTTTCTCAGGAAGCTACTGATTGTCTGTCCCTCTGGAGTACAGTCAGAGATTCAAGAGACAGCACCGTGAGCCACCTCTTGTTTACTGTTACAGGTAGTGACTTGGACCAAGCACCTCAACCATCCATCAAATGACTTACATGAAGCCGGCACCTCATCTACCCTCCTTTCCTCCCCAGCAAGCAACCTAGCGAGGAAGCCTTGTGTCACCAAGAGGGACATGTGGAAGCGGGTTCAAGTCACACAACACCCCAACTGAAAAGGAGGGGATTGTGTATTGAAATTTGGGAAAACTGCTCCTGACATTCCAGTCACCCGGTTTTTCCCCTCAAACTAACCAGCACCAGCAACTCCCAATAAATAGTCTTCTCATCTGTCTTGGGTAATTAGGAAAAACTAGCACAAAGACATGCAAAATATTCTATCTGGTATACAAAAAAAATTTTTTTTCAATTAAAAAAACCACTCTTGCATGTACACAACACAATACTTTTAAAAATTAAATTTAGGTAAGTATTTTTATCCCAAGACATACTAGAAAATTTTAAAGTAACAAACCAAACAAAGCAAAGCAAAAATCATCATAAAAAAAACTGAACAGTTATTTGAGTTCATAATTTTTTCTACATTCAGTTCACACAACTTTCTCCATATTTAAATGCAGAGGTAAAGAGTAGTGAATATGTATATACCCCCAATTTATAAACTATATAATTCTATATTACATCTTCCCCTCTGAAATCTGATTAAGAAATCAAACATTGTATTTTGAGTAGAAGGAACTGAAGTTTACCTGCCAGCCTCAGGGGTTTGAGTGGAGGGCACTCATGTTTTGCCACAGAGGTAGGCATGCAACCCAGAAACTGAAACAGGTAACCTGTCATGCCGACAGTAGAAAGAAAAGGATCCCATGTGAACAGCACACCCTCCGATTGTGTATCTCCCTTACCTACGGCTTGTTCACCAGAGCCCTGATCAGATTCTTTACCAGGCCAGGAATGTTGACTCAGAAGACAGAAGACTTTCGGTACATGCAAACCGAGTATTGCAAAAGCTAATCTTCCACCCGTGTGTTAGTAGCTCACAGTTAGTCTCCAGCAGCCCTGCTCTCCGGCTGCAAACATCTCATTAGACTAATGCATTCAGCACAGGCAGAAAACTCGATTTACCATAGCTACAGCAATGAATTTCCATTACGATGACAGCTTCAACCACATCATGTCCGGAAAACCAGCCAACCACTGGCTTTTAAAGAACACACATTTTACATGCAGAAAACGAGGCGTGTGTGTGTGTGTGTGTGTGTGTGTGTGTGTGTGTGTTTCATGTTTCCTTCCTCTTAGCAGCCCAACTAAGAGAAATGTGCAGTGTAGCTTTTTGCCAACATGAGCTGCAAGGTAATGACACTTCTGCTTCTTTGGTAGTTACGTCCTTGTAATAACCTGAATTATGTCACAATTGTCAGAATGGGTGTTTCCAACATTTCGGTGTTCATTACCCCTCCTCTGTTGCCATAGAAACGAGACTGTAACATCATCTCTTTGTCCCAGTCCTGCAGCACTGGGCTTATGAGATACTGGTGAGCTGAAAGAGTCAATGTTTGACTTTGAGCAAATAAAATAAAAAGAAATGTTCTAATGACATCATGTTCAGGAGAGACTGTGTGTTTGCCAGAAGAGCGTGCCTATGCAGGTGAACACACCATGGTCGTACATGTTAACTCTTCAGCTGCATACAACACATGTGGTCAATTCATTAAAACGGGGCCCTGACTTGGGCTCCAGATCTATGTGTGTAAGTGCAGAAGCCTTTCTACACTCATGAACACGGGCGGAGCCTGCATGGGGTGGAAATGTCCTTATACAGGAAAAGGGCTACTATTCATCCTCCCTGCCCCATTGCGCTCTTTGTGGCAAATCAGTTTATACCAGTGAGGGGACTTTTTCTTATTATTACATTTTGTGAAGTAAGGCTCCCAGTTTCATTCACCTCATCCTGGTGTTTTAGTCCCAAGTATTTCCTACAAGATGAAAGAAACATCCATTCAACAAAAATGTGGCCACCCATAGACTTACTCCTGGGGATGGGCAACGAGCAAAGTTAGCCAGGACTAAACAACAACTAGGGTTAATTAAGGCTTAGGCCACAATTTGAACAGTTACCGAGAGTGAAAAAAAATGAAATTACAGCTTAAGGTTTTTCTGAACATACAGGAAGAGTCACAATAGAAAGAAAGAAGAAATCTCTCTCCTCGAATTATGAGCATAGGAAAAAAATAAATTTTTTGAAGTCAAAGCATTGTACTTATTGAGCAAGTAGTAAATTCACTACTTATTTCATAATGTAATTTTGTTGTTTTGTTTTATGTGGGAAAAGGCAAGTTTGGGAGTTGTTCATGTTGGTCATCGGATGTAAGTTGATTTCATTAAAGGAAGAGGAGGGAGAGGAAGGTGAGGAAGAAGAGAATGAAAGCAAACTGGGACCCAGTGGATGAGTTGCATCTGGCCAGCATCTCTGTCTCATCCACTGTGGTTGTCATATGCCGTGGCCTCAAACCCAATCCCACACTCCACCCAGCAAAGCACCCTGAGGGCTCTGAGATGCTAGACAAGTCTTCACTTTAAAATATTTCTTCAGATAAAGAAAATGTGTCTTAAATTATCAAAAATATTTCCCCAATGCTGTAAAACGACAAGGCTTGGCAGAATCTGCCTGAAAGAAAGGAGCTTTCGGTTTTCCACCCCAGCTTTGGGAGAATTTGGGATTCTGACCCCGGAGGTCCGTGCTTCCTCACCTCCTCCCAGATGCACTGTGGTTGTGGCCTGTCCTTAGGTTGAATGTGGCAAGGATGGCAGCACTGGCATCACAGGTTAACTATCAAATGAGGCTTAAGTGGAAATTAACTAAAGCTGACTTGCTTTAAAAAAAAAAGTGATAGATGATGGTGATGGGGGAGAGAGAGCGAGGGAGAGAGAGAGAGAGAGAATGAATCTTACTGGGATTTCTTTATACAACCAGGACTACAAGCCTTAAGAAATTAAAGCCATGTTTTTAAAAATCCTGAATGTTTTTAATTCCAAGAAGAATGTTAAGTTAAACATGTAAGAGAAATTTGGTGAGAGGGCTGCACACAAGCTAAGGGGTCTGTCTAGAAGAAAGGGGCCATTCTGAGCTACTGTGTCTGTAAGTCCTGTGTATCCCTGTGCTATGATCAGGACGCTCAGCTGCCACATTGCTCATTTCCTTTGGTGCCGTGGTTACACTTCTGTCTCAGACCACAGGCAGCATGCGCTCCTCTTTCCACACAAATGCCACTGGCTTGGTGATTATCAAGAGGTGGACAGGGAGAGCAGGTTAATGTGGGGGTGTCCCAAATGCAAACATGCTTAAAGGAGTCTCCATTTAAAGAGTAATCCCTCTGTCAGCTGCTAATAACAAACTGTGGTTCCAACCCAAACATGAGGTGGAGAGGGGTGTGTACTGGACAAGGGGGGTCAGTGCTACAGCAAAAATGACCCTTGTTATCATAGCTAACATTTACTGGGGAAATACTATGTATTGTATAAGCCCTCTTCATATGTCACCTAATTTACAACAGCCCTGTGAAATATTATTAAGTACCATCCCCATTTTACAGATAAGGAAACTGAGACTTAGGGATGTTAAATAAGCCCAAGGTCACACAATTCAGAAGTGTTGCATACAGGATTGACCCAGGCAGACTGTCCGCAAAGACACCGTAACTAACCATGTGGCCACATGGCCTCCTTGTTCCAGCTCTGCCACTAACCGAACGACATTGCTCAAGTCACTGTCCTTCTATAACATGGGGCTTGGGCGTAGGGGACTAGATTATCTCTGTGGTCCCTTATGGTTTCTGATATTGTACAGTTTGCTGAATTGCTTTACCGGCTGGGATGGAGCAGACCAAAGCTTTGGGTTGGAGGAGGGCTCAGCCGTGGTTGTGGCTCTGGCCATGACTACTAAGGGGCAGAAATCACCCTCTCTGTCAATAGAATCAGATCTGACAAGCTAGTGCTTTGGATTGTCATTTTGGGTAGAAGTTGCAGGGAGAGAGCCTGGTAAAAGAACACCAGGAAGTTTTAAAAGCCAAGACTCCGTTTCTGAAGTAGTGAAAGGAGACCAGCCTTCCACACTCAAGTGGTCCCCTGACTTTGCGTCCACATCATTCAACACAGACTTCTCCTTAAGTGTTCCCGAAAATTTGAGAAGTTTCAGGGTTATAGAAGGTATGAGATTTATGTTCTTCATTTTGCCAAAGGGGAACCTCATTAGTCAGACAAGAGAGGCAGAACAGAGTGAGTGGATTCCAGACGCCTTGGCTCCCCTAATCTGCCAATTCTTCCACTTGAAGCCCTGCCGTCCATGGGGTCACAGCTTAGTTTAAACTAAGCAAGCAGGGATCTTTCTAAATTAAAAACAAGACTGTTTTTTTTGTTTGTTTTGTTTTTTTGTAGTGAAGATGAATGGGAAACAACCTCAATCAATGTCCAATAAAAAGAGATTACTTAAGTAAATGTGTCATGTGTCTATACCATAGAATATATAAAGCAACTACCAAAAAGGATGTCGTAGAAGACAATGGAATGATAGGAAAAAATGGTCTCAATATATAGCTGCTAAAAAAATTGCAGGTTATAAAATAATATGCAGAATAAAATCTTATTTTGAGAAAAAGCATTTGCTTTATTGTGCTTCACAGATGTAGCTTCAATTTTTTTACAAATTGAAGGCAAGACCCTCCACCTGCAAAAAGATTATATTAAGAAATCACTTTATCGTAATACTCATTTTATTGCAGTGGTCTGGAGCTGAACCCACAATATCTCTGAGGTGTGCCTATAATGGTATGCAAAATACTGTAGCTACGTTAACAGTAAAGACCCTTTGGTGATAGGATTATGAGTAACTTTTTTCTTCTTTCTTTTTCTTTTTTTATATTTTCTACAAAGGAAGACCTACTTTTGTGATAATAAAGAGTTATGTGAATCAATTTATTAGATCGGTAACAGGATTTTTCCTTATAACATCTGGAAACATAGTTGCTTATAATTCTCCTAAGTCTTAAGTCTCAAATTTCTTTTCCACCAGTGAAACAAAAATAAAACCTTTGCCTGTTGGTTGTAGGGTACATTTACCCATGGCCTTCGCCAATGCTTCAAGCTTAAAGATTGTCCCCAAATCGCTCAAGACATCCTGCTGTCTGCCCTCCACTCTGGGCTTCACTATCCCCTTCTATCTGACCCCACACAGGGTACTCTGCAGAGCTAATGCAAAATCAAGAACAGACTCCCTGTCCTTCCCCCCACCCCAAGGACGCCTACAGTCTGTACAGTCTGTCGGGTCCTCTCAGACCTGACAGTATTCAGTGTTGTTTTAGTAAAGCCATGTGTTGAAGATTCAGATTGTTAGGGGGGTGATGGTGATCAAATGAAGTGAAAATCACTCCCATGCAAGGAAAGGATGGATGACTCATTCAAGTTCTCCTGGGTCTAAAACATGGTTCCTCTCAGATGGGGCCTCCTCTCTTTGTGGCTCTGGGTCTGTGGCCCAGGCTGATATTCAGGAATTGACTTAGTGGAAATATTTGTCAAGGTCTGGCAGTTTTGGTGTAGCGAGCCCAGAGACACTCATCCCAGGAAAAGTGTCTGTAACAGGGTTGGTATGGTGAGGGCATGTGCTGACAGCTTGGGGAACTGAAGGGGGCAACAGCTGGGGCTTTCTTCTGGTCACTAGGCTGTAAACTCCAAGATGGCAGGAAAACAGTCTTGCTCTCCCCTGTATCCCCAGCGTGTAATTCAGTGCCTGCTCTATAGTAGGAAACCGACACACAATTATTGCTGAATGAATAAAAGAAACCAGGGGTTAAAGACGGCAACCTATTTTAACCAATATTAATATAGGCTCTGACGTAGACCTGATTCCTCTTCCCCAAAGAAGTGATTAACTTTAGATGTCTTGCATCGAGGGGAAAAAAAAAAATCCTAATTTGTAAAAATTGTACGGATGACTTCTACCTCCTATCTCCCGCTTCCTTTATGTTCTTAAGATGTTGTCTCATGTTCATTGCAGCTTTCTGCAAGACATGGAAACAACCAGAATGTCCTTTGATAGATGATTGGATAAAAAGGTTGTGGTATATATACACAACAAAATACTATTCGGTGGTAAGAAAAGATGAAATAGTATCATTTCTGACAACATGGATGGATCTTGAGATTATAATGCTAAGCGAAATAAATCAGACAGAAAACGTAGAGAACCATATGATTTCACTGATATGTGGTATATAAAACTGAAAACAAGAAAAGAACAAGACAAACAAATGAAGGAACAAAAACTCTTAGACATAGACACTAGTTTAGGGGATACCAGAAGGTAAGGGGGGTTCTAGAAGAGGGTAAATGGGTCTAATATGGTGATGGAAAAGAACTGACTTGGGGTGGTGAAAGCACAATGTGAGATATAGATCATGTATTACAGAATTGTACACCTGAAATCTATGTAATTTTACCAACAATTGTCACCCCAATAAACTTTAATTAAAAAAGAAAATATGTCGTCTCCTTGGGACCACTTCTGCTTTGAGCCATGTTTGTTGAAACTAACAAATTTTTACTTAAATTTCATACAGGTGATCTCCAAGCACTTTTGGCTATTTTATTGGTTTCCCTTTTCCTCCTAAAATACTTTCCCTGAGTTATATATGCGAAATCAATCTTGGAGTGCTGAGAAACGTCAAGAATTGGAGAAAGTGAGTCTCAGCCAGTCTTGTATGTGCACTCAAAAGAGACAGAAAAACAGACTTCAAGTAAAGAATATGTGCAATTTCAGCTGATATCAGTTACTGCTTCTGGGCCCAATTTTTCTATAGAAAGGGGTGTGTGTGTGTGTGTGTGTGTGTGTGTGTGTGTGTGTGTTAGGAAAGACATAGCAGGGGGCTTGGCTAAGAGAGATTCTACACTTTTTAAAATTTCATTTAGAATAAGCCTGTTGGGTGTTGCCTGCAGTTTGTTTCTAGAATAAAGTCATTAATCTCCCTTTATTTGAGGGAAGATCTCCAAGATGGACCCCTTAATTACCAAAAAGTCAAGAAAACCTATAACTATTGTCCTTGAAACAAACTTGAATCTGAATGCAGATGATGCAGTCTGAAATTTCACTCTTTTTCATAAAAAAGCAGCTGGCTAGTGAATAAAAAGCAACTGTTGATGACTTCCCCTTAAGGACCACTAACTTCAGTGTGAACCATATCTTTGATAAGCCTGTTTGGGGTGGAAGCTGAACTCAGAAAACTGGATCTGGGGCCAAAAGGAAGGAAGAGAAAGTAAGGTTGCAAGTAACAGTAAAAAACAACACAAACTTAAAAATAAAGAGCATTCGTTGGCAGAGAGTACAGTGAGTTTAGGCAAGGCTGATCCAACAACTCATTGATGTCACCAAAGACCTGGTCTGAATCGTCCTGTGCCTGGCTTCCCTCATGGTCACAGTTGGCTGCCAGTTGCTTCCAGGCCACATACTTCCCCATTTACATCCAACACAAGGGACGGCCTGTCCAGGTACCTTCCACAGAGGAGCTAGGAAGCTTCTTTCTTGATGAATGTCACAGAGCCTCCTGCCAACACCCCTCTCATCCATCTCATTGGCTGGAGTTGGGCCACGCCCCATCCCTGAACAAATCACTGATGCCAGGATATGCTGATTGGCTGAGTCCACCTTTGAAGGGGGGAGGGGCGGCGCAGGGCTCTGCTTTCCCAGTATAGGAGCCACCTGAGAAGGGGGGGATACCTCAATAAGTTCGGTGCTTTTAGCAAAAAGGAAGAGGAGTGGGTGCTAAAGGACCAAAATCAGCAAGAAGCCACTGACTAGTAGAAGGTAGGGAAGGGGAGATCTGGAAAAAGAAGAGAAGAGCGCAGGGGTGGGGAGATGGTACAATGCTGTGCGCTGCACATGTGACCCTCACCCCTACAGTGCTTTCAGATGCCGATTTTCAGGAAAGACCACAGAAATTGTAAAGTCCTTGATGTGGTTGAATTTCTTGTAGAAACTGGTGAAGAGGCTGAGTTTTGCATCCTGGGTCGATGCAAGTGAAACCAAGATAGCGCATGCAAAGCCAGGGGCCAAGACCAAAGGGATTCAGAAACTTCTAAGCCTGGGGAAGTAGAAAGCCAGTATGGGGAGGTCTCTGGACTTCCCTGGGATGGGAAAATGGGGACTTTAAGAGGCAGAAAGGCAGCCAGTTGACAAAGGGGGTAGTCATGTAAGTTGGATATATATTTAGCTGTACTGAATCCTTTCATAAAGTAGAGGGAACTTCTGGAGAGGAAGACTTGACTGGAATTGGTACCCTTCAAATAGCTATTTACGATGAAATATTTTACCCTTTGAGAGAACGGCGGTGGGCTTCACCTGGATGTGTGGTGTGCCCCTCAGCTGCATGTGTGTGTGGGGTGAGAGTTAAGAGCCAGGCCCTACCTGAGGCACTCGGTAGGAGGGTCGGTTCTGGCCTCTTGAAGCATGTGGGGCTGCAAGCAAGCCTTGGGAAAATGGCCAGATGGGAACTGAAGGAGCAGGTGACAAGGTGCCATATGGCTTGGGGCACCGGAGACGCTGTGGGTACTCAGTGACTGACTGCTTTCAGCAGCAACAGGCCCTTTGCTGACCCGCCCATGGCCAAGACCAGGAACAATCTCTTTGGAGTAAGTACAAAACCCAGAGGTTACTCTGGGGGCACTATCTGGAAAGGGATACCCAGCTTCCCCCAGTTTGTAGGGAGGAGTGCAGCCCAGTTATATTCACAGGACCACTAAAGGAGATGGGAACAGCAAAAACTAAAATGACAAGAACATTTAACAAAAAATGTGCAAGTTTGATATGAAGCTCAGTGGCTCAGGGCAGGGGTTCTGTGTTGGCCGTGTCTGTGACTATCGTCCAGAAACTCAACCCCTCTGTGCTTTAGCTTCTCTCATCTGTAAATGGGGACAGTAACACCATTGTAGGATTAAATGAGTTAGAACAAATAAAATGTTAAGCTGTTCGAATAGTGCCTGGTATACTTATCAGGTGCTATAATAATGAAAAGTGAATCTAAAAGACATAAACACACTAGGAGAAGCAGAAGGAAAAGGTGATAAAGCAACAAAATTGTAGAAGCTGGGAAGCAGATGCCCAAGAGGGAACTGACCTGGCACACCCAAGAAATCTGCCCTTTTCATCTGAAGTGGGGGCTCTCAAGAAGCACATAGTTCACACCGTAAAAGGCACTGAGACTGGAGGCTTCCAGAATCTCTAAAAGTGGGAGTGAGGGGAAAGTAAGAACAAGACCAGACCCCCTCCTCAGCCCTGCACTGTTGGTGATGGCCCTTCAACCCTGACCTGATGAAGGTTTACTCTGCTCTTGAGGACACAGAAACAGCTGAGGGCAGAGGTGCTGTACTGATTACAGGATTCAGAGAAAATTCACATCCTTACAGCCAGACCCACAGCATCCACCCCCAGCTGTTTGCAGTGAGGCTTACACCCCCAGGCAGCACATCAGAAGAATCCTCTAGAGAAACTGACAAGCCCTGGAGAAAAGCTCTACACACGCTGACAGGTAGGGTTCACATGGGATAGCCCAGAAAAACCCCCCTTCAGTGGACCCCCCCCCCAGTGCCAAGCCTGCCCATATGCAGAGAGCTTCCAGTCACATTTTAAGGGCGTCACTAAGTTTGAGTCTCTGGCATGAAAGACAGAAACAGAGAAACAAAGGAAAGGAATCTGGAGAAAACAGGCGAGGGGAAAAAAAAAACCCTTTTTTTTTGCCAAGCAGAAAAAAATGTTTTAATTATGATTAATGTCCTGGAAGACATAACATAATATATTGCATCAATAATATAGGAATAGGCTAGTATTTTTTTTTAAAGACATTAAAAAGGATAAAAGAGTGTCCCTGAAATTAAAAGTATGAGAGTATAAATGGAAAATTTATTAGAGTGATCAGAGGATATCATCACAGAAACCTCCAAGATAATAGAAAGAAAAAAAAAATTAAAAGAAGGAAAATAAAAGAAATGAGAAGATCAGTGTAGGAGATGCACAGCAGGCCAATGCCTCTGTAGGGGTTCACAAAAATGAGACCCTCATTTTAGCCAGTGTTTGGTTGTATTTAGATGTCTTCTTGGGGAAACAAGCGTTTTGGAGCTTTCTAGTCCATTTGCCTGACAGGAATACTGAATAATCTAAGGAAATTTTGATCGCAAGCAATTTTTGTTCCTGTGCTTCAAGGTGTATTTTAAAAGCATAGGATAATTTTTTAAAATTTAAGTATAATTGGTATACAATATCATATTAGTTCTGTTAGTTTCATATGTACACTATTGTGATTCAACATTTATTTACCTTACAATGTGATCACCCCACTAATTCCAGTAATCATCTGTCACTGTGCAAACTTAACACAATATTATTGATTATATCCCCCTTCACCTTTTTTTTTTTTTAAAGATTTTGTTGGGGGAGGGGAACAGGACTTTATTGGGGAACAGTGTGTACTTCCAGGACTTTTTTCCAAGTCAAGTTGTTGTCCCTTCAATCTTAGTTGTGGAGGGCGCAGCTCAGCTCCAGGTCCAGTTGCCGTTGCTAGTTGCAGGGGGCACAGCCCACCATCCCTTGCAGGAGTCGAACCGGCAACCTTGTGGTTGAGAGGATGCGCTCCAACCAACTGAGCCATCCGGGAGCTCAGCAGCAGCTCAGCTCAAGGTGCTATGTTCAATCTTAGTTGCAGGGGGCGCTGCCCACCATCCCTTGCGGGACTCGAGGAATCGAACTGGCAACCTTGTTGTTGAGAGCCCACTGGCCCATGTGGGAATCGAACTGGCAGCTTTTAGAGTTAGGAGCATGGAGCTCTAACTGCCTGAGCCACCGGGCTGCCCCCCCCCTTCACCATTTTTAAAAGCAAATTTATACATTCTGTTAAGAGACCATGCTGTTTTGGAAAAGTTTGTTTTTGGAAAATTATTCCTCTCTCATTTGAAAATACTTTAATAGTAATTTGAAAATACTCTAAAGACATACAGATGGGTTTGGAGCAGACATGGGGATGCGTCCTGCAGGTCAGAGGGGCACTGTCTCCTTATTCTTAGAACTTTAATCCTCACCCACCCAGAGGCCACATTATCAACATCTCAACTGATAAAACTACACTTTAGGTACCACTTTAAGTAAGGTCCGATTTCCAGGTACTGAACTTCTAACCACATCACACATCACAAGTCCTAGGGACTTTCCAACTCAGAGCCTATCAACAACAAGGGGCACCTCACTGTCTCTGGACACCCCCCCCCATCCTCCAAGCAGCACCCTGGCCACAGCATACATCGCCCATCTCTTTGGTCAGAAATGGGAGTAGCTCTCCCACTAATAACTTTTGATTGCCCAGATTAGTGTGGTGACTCTTCAAATAGGTGATGACATCTGTTGATCAATATTTTCACATAACCAGTTCATACAAAACAAAGCATAATTTACATTGTATTACATAAGCTCCCACTTTCTCAAAAAAAAAAAAAAAAAGAGAGAATCACGACCATATATCCCAGGGATCACTTAGAATCTGCCTAAATTTAGCCATTTCCTTATATGTGTGTCTTGTTAAATTCTATATTTTGGGGAAGTTGTCTGGGATATAAATGCCACACTCTTCCCCAATGATATCACATATTGCTCCATTTTAGCTGGGATATGGTCTCAGACCATGAAGTTTTGGAGTAGCTGGGAAAGTCTCCTGGAGGTGAAGGTGTGTTAAGACCTGAAAGCACTGAGTGGGGGGCCATTGGAGCCTCAGCTCCTCTGCTAAAATGTGTAATGGAAAGAGGGTGGAGGTGATGGAGGAGGGGGATCAGCTTGCCCTGGTGTACCCCTCACACCCTGCATATTGGCCAAGCTGCCTTGGGCAAATTACCTAACCCCTGTCTGGGACCCCCAGAGGGAGAGTAATGACAGTGAGCTCATAAAATGGGTATGAAGATTCAATTCTTTGCTCTCTTCTATGACTTTTGCGGTGTCACCATAGAAACCTCACTCCCCATCTTATGTCTTCGGTCTTCAAACACATCATCTCCCTCCCATCACTCATTATATCACATCACACAATCTAAAATGAGGAGTCGTCTATATTGATTAACACAGTAACTTATAGTTTAAAATGCAGAATCATAGTCATCAACTTTTTTGATATATAATTGACTTATAACATTGCATAAGTTTAAGGTATATAACATGTTGATTTGATACATTTATATTTTATAAAATGATTACTACCATACCTTAGCTAACACCTCTATCATGTCACATAATTACCATTTCTTTTTTTCTTGTGAGAACATTTAAGACCCAGTCTCTTAAGAACTTTGAAGTCACCTTTCTAACAGGACAAGATTCCTTCCATTTTTAGTCTAAAATAGTCTCAAGTTGTAAATCAGATAACTAACACTTATCCAGACCTATTGTATGCCAGACACAGAGGAAGCAAATACAGCCTTTCCCGTTATAAACCTCACCCACCCAGCAAAAACACTGCCTTACATCTGTGCGCTGAGACAAGACTGCCTGGATTCAAACCTTAATTCTATCACTTATTGGGTGAGTAAGCTTTGGCAGATTACCTAACTTCTGGGCACTTCATTTTCCACATCTATAAAATGGGGCTAAAAATAGGTTACTTGTAAGGATTGCAGGAACTAATACATTTAAAGTGTTTACAACAATTTCTGGAATGTCATAAGTTCTCAACAGATGTTATCTTTAAACATAACATAGATATTTCCAGTCAAGATGGCAGAATAGGTAAACACTGGGCTCACCTCCTCTCAAGACCATATCAGTTACAACTAAACCAGAGAACAACCATTATTGAGAATTGCCTGAAGTCTAGCTGAACCAAAGCCATACAACTACAAAGATACAGAAAAAACCACCTCAAGACTGGTAGGAGGGGCGGAGACGCTGAACAGGCTGGTCCCACACCTGCGTGTGAAGGTTAAAAATTGGGAGGGACATCTTAGCTGGGGAGGTCCCCCCAGAGGAGTGAGGGGTCCCAGCCCCTCCCCAGCCCAGGGTTTCAATGCTGGGGAGGGAAATCCCCATAACTTCTGGCTGTGAAAACCAGCAGAGATAGTAGCTAAGTGAGATGGAGGGCAGCTGCATTCCCAGGTGCTCCTCTTAAAACTATGCATGGACTTACTCACCTATAGACTCACCTGCTCTGAGCTCCAGTGCTGGGAAAACAGCTTAAAGAGTTCCAGGGACATATGGAGAGGAACTGAGTTGTTTCGCTGCAGAATGAGGGCTGGAGGGGTGGCTTTCTCTCAGATGTAGGAGCTGATGGAAGTCATTGTTTTTTTGTTGAGCCCTCCCCCTTCCCGGCGTGAAGACGCAGCTGCCATATTTGAATCTCCACCAACCTGGCCCCGCCCTGAAGATTCTGAAGCCCCGCCCCACCCAACTTTGTTGGGCACAACCAAGCGCTTCCAGTGGCTTTTTCATACAAACTGCCTGCCTTGGCTCATGCTGCAGACTTTCCTGGGGTCTCTCAAAGGTTCACAAAACCCAAACAAGTAGCATCTGGCTTGAGTGTGTCTCATACCTCTGCCAGTCTGGCTGAGCAGCCCTAAGCCCAGCACTAGCGACAGCCGGCTTTTGTTTGTGGCTCTGCCTCTCAAGGCACTTCCAAGCACAACATGGGTGGTGGCCCTCTCTGGATTGCTTTGTGGCTCATGCCAGGTGGCCCGGGGGAAGGGCACAGACTGCAGCTGAACTTGGCCTGCGGCAGGTCCCCTCCAGAAGGCCCCGGGGCTGGCAGGTCCAGTGGCCAATTCAGACTGGGCCAGAGCATCACCCGGCCACCTCCAAGGATGACACACCCAAACAGCAGACTGGACAGGCACTGGAACCCTGCTCTATAGGGTCATGTCTGCACAACAGCTCCTCAACTGTAGTCACAGACAATCCTCACAAACAATCAGCCTGAGGATCAATCCCTCCCATTGACATGCCAACAGCAATCAAGTCTCAACTACAATAGGAGGACATACACCACACAGGAGACAAACCTGGAGCACCTAGCTCAGGTGACCAGGGAGACTGCACCACTGAGTTCCACAGCACACCTACTATATAAGGCTACTCTACCAAGACCAGGAGGCATAGCAGCCCTACCTAATATACAGAAACAAACACAGGGAGGCAGCCAAAATGGGGAGACAAAGAAAAATGTGCCAAATAAAAGAACAGAACAAAGCTCCAGAAAAAGAACTAAACAAAATGGAGCCAAGCAATCTACCAGACACAGAGTTCCAAACACTGGTAATAAGGATGCTCAATGATCTCAGGGAGAACTTCAACAAAAAGATAGGGAACATAAAAATGGAGATAAAAAAATTAAAAAGAACCAGTCAGAAATAAAGAATACAATAACAGAAATGAAGAATACAGGGAATCAACAGTAGATTAGATTAAGCAGATGATCGAATCAGTGATTTAGAAGGTAAGGTAGCAGAAAACACCCAATCAGAACAGTGAAAAGAAAAAATAATCAAAAAAACTGAGGAGAGTTTAAGGGGAGGGGCCTCTGGGACAACCTCAAGCATGTCAACATTCGCATAGAAGGAGAAGAGAGAGAGCAAGGAATTGAAAACCTATTTAAAGAAATAGTGACTGAAAACTTCCCTAACCTGGTGAAGGAAATATACAAGCCCAGGAAGTGCAGAGTCCCAAACAAGATGAACCCAAACAGGCCACACCTAGACACATCATAATTAAAATACCAAAGGTTAAACACAAAGAGAGAATCTTAAAAGCAGCAAGAGAAAAGCAATTAGTTACTTACAAGGGAGCTCCCATAAGACTATCAGTTGATTTCTCAACAAAAACTTTGCAGTCCAGAAAGGATTGGCAGTAAATATTTAAAGTGATAAAAAGCAACAACCTACTTTACCCAGAAAAGCTATCATTTAGAATGGAAGGACAGATAAAGAGCTTCCCAAACAAGAAAAACTAAAGGTGTTCATCACCACCAAACCAATATTACAAGGAATGATGTTACAGGGACTTCTTTAAAACTAAAAAAATAAAATAAATAAAAAATATGAATAATAAAAGGGCAATAATTATATATCTATCAATAATTACTTTCAATGTAAATAAATTAAATGCTCCAATCTAAAGATAGGGAAGCTGAATAGATAAGAAAACAAGACCCTTACATATGCTGCCTACAAGAGACTCACTTCAGATCAAAAGAGACACACAGTCTGAAAGTAAAGGGATGGAAAAAGATATTTCATGAAAATGGAAACAAATAAACAAAACTGGGGTAGCAATACTTACACCATACAAAATAGACTTTAAAACAAAGACTATAACAAGAGACAAAGAAAGACCTAGTAATTCCACTTCTGGATATTTAGCTGAAAAAACCCAAAACACTACTTCAAGGGGACATGCTCACCCATATGTTCATTGCAGTATTATTTACAATTGTCAAGCTATGAAGGCAACCTGGAAGTCCCTGAGTGGATGAATGGATAAAGAAAAGGTGGTACATATATACAATGGAATATTACTCAGCCATTAAGAATGAAATCTTGCCATCTGTGACAACATGGATGGACCTAGAGGGGATTGTGCTGAGTGTAGTAAGTCAGACAGCAAAAGACAAATGTCATATGATTTCACTTATGAGGTGTGATCATAAAATACAGTGAATGTTTAAATAAACAAAAATTATTACAGTAAAAGACATATTGCCATTAATGTGGCAGTTCAAAATACTCCCCCTCACTTTGAACACACTTATCCCATCGTTCTTGCCACTTTCTGCAGAAGTTCTGAAAGTCCTCTTTCGTGTCTTTAGTCGCGCTGTCATGGCTACCTCGACGTCCTGAATCATTTTCACTTTGAGGAAGAGCTAGAAGTCACATGGTGCCAGATCCAGTGAATAAGGTGGATGAAGACACAGTGTAATGTTTTTATTTGACAGAAATTGCTGTATACCAGAAGTGATGTGTGACACGGAGCACTGTCATGATGGAGCATGATTTACAAAATACTTTAAAACACACCTTCTCTCAACCATAGCTCACACCTGACTGACTGCGGTTGACTGACTGCACTGAACAAGATGAAACTTGACATATATTGTTACTAAGGTTCAACACACCACTTTCCGTATAGAAGATCCCTGCCTTTCCTTTGGATGGCACTCGGCAGCAGCATTCACTGTATTTTGTGACCACACCTCGTATAAGTAGAATCTAAAGAACAAAATAAACAAACAAATAAAACAGAAACAAACTCAAAGACACAGAGAACATTTTGATGGTTGCCAGATGGGAGGGGGTTAAGGGGTGGGTGCAAAAGGGGAAGGGATTAAGACGTACAAATTGGTTGTTACACAGTAGTCATGGGGATGTAAAGTATAGCATAAGGAATATAGTCAATAATATTATAATAACTATGTATGGTGTCAGATGGGTACTAAATCTATCGGGATGATAGATGGGAAGGGAGTTGGGGGCAGGGTGAAAAAGGTGAAGAGATTAAGAAATACAAATTTGAAGTCACAAAATAGTTATGGGGATATAAAGCATAGGGAATAAAGTCAATAATATGGTAATAACTATTATGTATAGTGCCAGGTGGGTACTAGTCATGGGGATCACTTCATAAATGATATAAATGTCTAACCACTATGCTGTACATCTGAAATTAATGTAAAATAATATTGATTGTCAACTCTAATTGAAAAATGAAAAACAGGGGACTAGAGGGGAATAAGAGGTTCAAAATTCTCGGTGTAAAACAAATAAGTCATGGGGATGTAATGTACAGCATGGAATATAGTCAATAATACTGTGCTAGCGTGGTACAGTGTCAGATGGTTGCTGGACTTATCATGGTGATCACTTCTTTAGCATAGGGAATATAATCAATAATATGGTAATAACTATATATAGTGGATACTGTTGAAAACCTATGATGTACACCTGAAACTAACACAATATTATATGCTAGCTACATTTTAATAAAAATCTTTTTTTAACAAAGGGGAGGTGCCCATATACACAAGTGATTAAATTAAATAGTCTCCTAGTGTGTTCACAAGGTATCAAGAAACTGATGATTAAAATGATTAGCAGGTCCTGCCCAGCAGCCACAAGCCTCCAATGCCCTTAATGGTGTGTAGAAGGGTGTTACACCCCCAGCTGCTCCTGTGGCTCTCAGCTGGATCAAGGCTTCTTCACTTTATCAAATAACTTTATGTTTTAAGGACAGAATCTGATTCATTTTCCAAACAACTACCTCCAGAGCCCCAAACTGCACTGGCAGTCACAGCAGGGGGACTCCCCCTCTGTAGTCAATTCCTTGTCCCATTTATTCACATGCCAACACACTGTACATCCAACACACTGCATATTTCAAGGAGACAAAAATCATATCCCCAATGTAGTGACACAAGGATCTCACTTTGGCAAGAAGGACCAACTGAAATTTGGCTTGGGAGTCAAAAAATCTGTCCTAACTCAGCAGGACCTGATGGCCCTAACTACCACGTTAGCCGTCTTGGAGTTGGGGACCAGCCTTGGTGGGATATCGCACGTGCTGTTAGCTTCTTTTCACACTGGACTTAGCAGCTACTAGAAAGGTGATGGTTCTCGAGAAACTACAGAATGACTGACTGGTTTCTTTTTTCTCCATGAACCAATGGAGGAACTGGAATTTTCTCACTTGCTTGCATGATTTCCTGTTACTAATGGGAATATTAAAATCTTATGAGGATGATAAGGTGACCAAAGTCTGGGTATGAAACTCTTCAGTGACTATGTTCTCTTAGGAAAAAAAAATAGGCAACGTACTATTTTGAATCCTCAGATTTCACTAGCGTGTCACAGAACACGGAGTTTACTCATCCGAGTAAGAGGAAACTGTGTGGGGAGGCAGAGTTTTTTGAAAACCAAATTACTATGAACACTTACTAGACATGTTACTAAATTTTTACCTGAAATCCTCCAAATGCCTGCCCTTGTTTGTCTTTGTTGGACCAATTCCCAGCTCCCCATTGAACTCGGATGCCGCATGTTCAAGGTCCTGTTCCCACCTAGTGAGAGAAGACGTGTGGGTCTCTGCCTTGGGGAAGAGAAGGACCACTCCCTGAGGGGAGAGGAAGGGCCCACTGTAGAGAGGAAAGTGCCTGTCCTGGCAGGAGCTCAGCTGGCCTCTCAGACCAAGCTTAGGTGTCCAACAGCGAGCTCTCACTGGAAGCCAGCACCTCCTAGATTCTAGGAGCTTCCTGACCAAAGCCCTGTGTGGTGTTGATGAGACCCCTCAAAGAGCCGTCTCTCAGGCACCAATGAATTACACCTTCACTCATCATGTTTTCCTTCGTGTTATGGGTTGAATTGTGTCCCCTCCACCAAAAGAGATGTTGAAATCCTAAGCCCCAGTACCTCAGAATGTGGGGTCTTTCTAGGGTCTTTATAGAGGTGATCAGGGTAAAGTGAGGTCATTAGGGTGGGCGCTAATCCAATGTGACTGGTGTCCCTATAAAAAGGAGAAATTTGAACATAGAGACAAAGATGCATAGAAGGAAGACAATGTGAAGAGACACAGGAAAAAGACGCCATCTCTAAAACAAGGAGAGATTCTGGAACAGATCCATCCTTCACAGCCCTCAGAAGGAACCTACCCTGCTGACACCTTGATTTTGGACATCTAGCCTCCAGAACTGTGAGACGATGCATTTCTGTTCTTTAAGCCATCCAGTTTGTGGTACTGTGTTACAGCAGCCCTGGGAAACCAATACACTTGGCTTCCTCTGTGCCAAGACCAAGCAGATCAGGATCAAGGGAAAAGCATATTTCATCTGAGCCAGTGTGATTTTGAATGGATTCCACAGCAGAGTGAGGGAAACAAGCTCAACAAGGACCAAGCAGTGCTATTAGGAATATTATAAAGGATTTGTTCCCTTATAGGGGATTGAGTCCCTTGACCCAAAATCTAAGTGGAATGGACACATAGACTGTGTGTGTGTGTGTGTGTGTGTGTGTGTGTGTGTGTGTGTGTGTGAGATAGGATAGTGGGTGTGAAATGGTTACCTAGAAGTGGGGTCCCCAGGAGGTGCCTCAAGGCCTTCTTCAGGATGGTGCACAGGTGGTATCATGACTTCCGTATTTCTGCCGCACAGAATAGTTCCTTTTCAGCTTGGACTCCAGTCAGAAAGTTAACCTCTCTGCCAAAATAGCAAAACACAGATTTTCCCATAAAAATAAGTTATACAAATATTCCCCTCTTTAATTTCAAATGCATAAAAAGTGCTGCAAAACTGTTATTCTCGGGAGCATTTTGAGATCTTGCTCCCCGGCATATGTCATCAGTTTGGTTCAAATAAACTCATATAAAAATGCAAAAAAAAAAAAAAAGAAAAGATTAAGCTCCGCAAAAGGAAAGGTTCCATAGACATAAAGGGCTGCAGCTTCAGCTGAATGCCACAATTAAAATGATCCATTGCTTCTTTTTAAATCTGTTAGAAAGCTGATAGCTTGGGGCGTGGGGCGGGGGAGTCACAGACAAGGTGAGTTGCATTTTTTAATGAACTAGCTGGGTTTTTTATAAATGGAATTAAAAATGGGTATATAGGTAGGAAGACATTCAAAAGACCAAATAGAAATGAGTATCTCCTATCGTGAGAACTTCACACATTTTTTATTCTCCCACAACCTTTCCCCTCATCCCTCCACATAAATTCAATCTTAGCTAGAGTTGCCAGAAAAAAAAGAGGACATTCAATAAAATTTGAATTTCAGATAAACAAAGAATACATATATATTTAGTATTAGTATTGTCCCAAATATATAAATTTAAAAATACATATTTAAGTATAGGTATGTACCAAATATTGCATAGGACACACTTTTACTAAAAGATAATTTATTGTTTATCTGAAATTCAAATTTACCTGGGCGTCCTTTTTGTGTGTGTGCTAAATCTGGCAGCCCTGTTCCTGGCCCCAAAGCCAGTCCCCAGGCGGCTCAGATGGGATGTGTGGTGGCGCGTCCTAACGAGGATTAAATTTCGGGGGGAAGGCCCTGAAAGTTCACGCGCTCACCCCTCTGAGGCAATGGACTGGACCTCTTCCCCCAGGGTAGGGGGTCAGGAGGTAGGGCCTGGGGACAGTGGGAGGGAGGTGGGGACGTTGGTGGGCAGGGCGCCAGCTCCATCCAGATGAAAGACCACAACTTGAAGCGGCAGTGCCTCCATTTGCGTCTAGGGATCTGGGGGAAAGCAGCGCGGTCCTGGGAATGGGCCAAGCACCTGGGCAGGACTCGGGGTCGGTGAAACAGCGGATGCCCGGGTCGCTCTGACTCCGGAGTGGCTGGGGCCTGGCCGGTGGCGGTGAAGGCGCCGGCAGAGCTGGGGACCGCAGCCGCGCTCCAGCCACAGGAGCCCAGGCCGCCCACTCCAGGAAGGGGCACCGACGTTCCGGTTCCCTGCGGGTCTGGGCCCGGCCCTCTTCGGCCACCTCCCGCCCCCTGGCGGCCACGGCTGGAGACGCCGCTCGCTCATTCATTCGGTTCCTGGGGGAATCCCGTCACCGGGGACAGAGCACCAGGTCTTCGGGGAGAGAGTTCTGGGGGAGCTCGTGCTTCTTGGGCAGGGAAGAAGACAGTGACCGTTTCCACCGAACACACCCCTTTCAGTGTCTTTACAGATAAGGGAATCACAGCTGTGAGTCCCACAAAGCATCTGACTGGTCACCCAGTTCTGGTGCCACAACTAAGCTCCTGGTTGAATGCCGGTCCCCCAAGGAAAATCCTCACTGCCCCTGAAAGCATGTCTTCTGCAGGTCTTAGGCAGCTCATGCTTTGCTGGCCCCACCAGTTAGAGCACCTTGAGTATGTGTGATAGGGGAATCCATCTTTTCAAATATAAGATTTGCCAAACTGTAAGAAAAATACAAGTGGACATCTTCACTCATAATTAATAATGTTTTTAGGCTTTTGCTGCTAACTCAAAATAAAAAGACCACAGTCTTGGGTCTTGTTTTATATTATTCACACAATGATTCCATCCTCTCTTGCCCTCTCACAATGTTGTGGGAAACTTCTCTAGGCAGACTGGAAGAATCAAGAGGCTGATGTTCTAAAGGAAAACCAAGGGCGAGAGATGTCCTAATGCCTGTTGACATAAGAAACATCCAAATATGTATAGGTGTATTTGAGCCAAACTGACGGCATATTCCAGGGGTCAAGATCTCAAATGCTCCAAAGAATAACAGTTTGCACTTTTTTTTATGCATTTAAAATTAAGGAGGGGACATAGGGAAGTTTACATGGAGGTGGGAGAAAGCAAGGTGGGGACTGGATTACAGGAAAGTTAACAAGACTATGTGTTCTCTTGAGGATTAATACCTCTCAGGCACTAACCTTGGCCCAGCCAAGGTGACACATAAAATTAACCATCATGAAATTGAAGACTGACAATCTGTCAGTGAACTTGCTTGGGGTAGAGAAGGAGGGCGAGAGATGAGTTGGGCGTGTGGACAAAAAAAAAGGGGATGGGGGTGGGGTTCTGTGGAAAGTAACCTCACAGGGAGATCTGACCATCAATTCCTAACTGGGCAGGTCATGGTGAGAAGTCACACCTCAGGCCTATAACTTCTTATGAAAGGTGTTAAGTCAGCCCTGTCCCTTTTTCTTGTGCGTCTAGGTTAACACACCTTTGAAATACCAGGAGTAGTACCCCCAGGTAGGTAGATAGATAGATAGATAGATAGATAGATAGATAGATAGATAGATAGATAGACAGATAGATAGACAGGTGCTTATTAATAGGATGTATAGCAATAAATACAGCCTCTTGGCTCTGTTTCCCTGGAGAACCCTAACTAATTCAGTATCCCCAGGGTCTGGTACCCAGCTCAGCCCAGACCCATCCCTCTCACCTACTCCAGAACTTGGCTCCAGCAATACCTCCTCTCCTGTCTGATCAGTTTTTCCTTTCCACTAGATGATTTGATTTGCATATTGCTGTTTGACCTCATCTTAAAATAGATATATATATATAGAGAGAGAGAGAGATTTCAGTTCTCTTCCAGCTACTGCTCTGTTTCTTTGGTCCTCTTTGCAACAACATTCCTCTAAAGAGTTCTCTGTGCTCTCTGTCCCCGAGTTCTCTCCTCCCACTCTCTTTGCTTGCCTTTTCATAATGAAATGTAACCCACATACCAAGAAAGGGGAGTAGGGATTAAAAACAGAAGCATACAGCTTGATGTTTTATCCAAAACAAATACCTTTGCTACTACCATCCAGGTCAAGAAATAGCACATTAGCAAGGGCACAGAAGCCTTCCCCATGCCCCCCACCCCGCTCACTTCCTACCTGTCGGCCCCCAAAGAGAAGCAGCTTCCTGATTTTTATGGAAATCACTTCCTTGATTTATTTTATTGTTTGACCATCTAGGCGTGCATCTCTAAACACTGTACTATAGTTTTACCTGTTTCTTGAAATTTAAATGATGGGATAATTAAAAAATGTCATCTGTGGCTGACTTCTTTCATTCAATATTGTGTTGGTACAAATTCACTCATGTTGACACATGTAACTGCATTTCATTTATTTTCGTTACTTTATAGAATCCCATTGCATTAATTATCTATTGCTGTGTAACAAATCACCCCCAGAATTAGCAGTTTAAAACTTACATTTATTATATCACGTATACTCTGAGAGTCAGGAATCATTTGTGGCTTAGCTGGGTGTTCTGGCTGAGGGTCTCTCATGTAGTTGCATTCAAGCTGTCGCCTGAGACTGTCATCTCTGAAGATTTAACTAGAGCTGGAGGATCCACTTCCAAATTTGCTCACGGGGCTGTTGACAACTCACTGCGTAGGCCTCTCCATAGTGCTGCACATAACATAGATGACCAAGAGCAAATAGTCTCAGAGAAAAAAGCTGTGAGTGAGAGAGCGCCCAAGGTGGAAGCTGAAATGTCTTTTATATTTTCTCTTGTCACCTAATCTCAGCAGTGACACAGCATCACTGCTGCTGATGCTATTGATCACACAACCATCCTGGTCCAGTGCGGGAGGGGATCACCCAAGATGTGAGCATCAGGCGGCAGGAATCACTGGGGACCAACTTCGAGACTGCCTACCACAACCTTTGTATAAGCTGGGGAAGTGTTATGTATCCATTCTATCATCAACCAACATTTGGGTTGTTTCCAGTTTGGGGCTCTTATGAATAGAGCTTCTTGAACATGCTTGTACGTGTGTGTTGGTGCATATGTACATGCATTCCTGTCGGGTGACACATGGAAGTGTAAGTGCTAGGTCACTGCCTATGCATGACTTCAACTTTAGTAACTAATGGCAAACTGTTTCACCAAGTGAGCCACACATTTACCCTCCTACCAGGACTAAATGAGGTTTCCACTTGCTACACATCCTCAACACTGCTTGGTATTGTCAATCTCTTCAACTTCTGCCACTCTAGGGAGCATGTGGTGAGATCTCATTGTGGTTTTAATTTGCATTTCCCTGATGGATGAAGAGCTTGAACAGCTTTTCACAGATACAGAGACACAGTGTTTTATGAAGTAGTCAACATGGAGACAGCAGTCAGGTCCTCCTTCAAGGGGTTGCTTGCTGCTCACTGACAGGGAGTGTGGTCAGCAGCCAGCCAGCAGCTCCTTTAGGGTCAGCCTTGACTGCAGAGAACCCCCGTCCAAGGCCATGCTCTCCCGGGGAGCCCACGCTCTGACTGAGCAAGGCCATTGCAACCTGACATGGGACGTTAAGGAGCAATATTCCCTCCTGAGCCCCCACCAGGCTGGCCTTTGCTGGGCCTCTGTCAGAGTCCACCTCCCTCCTCTGCCCAGTCCTGCTTCCTCCCCCTTTTGTTCATGATAAACATCTTGCACCACACACCTTTCTCGGGGTCTGCTTCGGAAGAACCCAATCTGTCACACACTGTCTTTGTAAGCCTAGTGCCTATTTTCCTACCGAGTTATCTGTCTTGTGTTTTTTTTCTTACTAATTTGTAGATTTTTGTTTAGTATGGATTCAAGTCCTTTGTCAATTATATGTGTGGCAAATATCTTCTCCCACTCTGGGGCTTGCCGTTTTCATTTCTTTATTGTGTCTTTGAAGAGCAGAAGTCCTTTATTTGGATGTATTAGGTTGGTACAAAAGTAACTGCGGTTTCAAAGGTTGAAAATAATTGCAAAAACCGCAATGACTTTTGCACCAACCTAATAATTCAATTTATCTTTTTTTTCTTCCTTTTAGACATGCTCTTTGTATCCTACCTTAGGACACGGATAGATTCCCCTATATTACGTCCTAAAAGCTCTTATTGTTTTGCCTTTCAAATTTAGACTTACAAGCTACAATTTTTGTATAAGACATGAGACAGAGACCAGGTATCATTTTTTTCCCAGATGGATATCCTATAGTCCCAGCACCACATGCTGAAAATGACTTCTTTTTCCCCACTGCTCTGCAGCTCCCACTTGTCACATATATCAAATGTGTGGGTCTGTCCACATGTGTGGGTCTGTTTCTGGATTCCCGTTCGGCACCACTGGCCTTTTTGTCTGCTCTTGTGCTGATATGCTGATACCACCTAATTCCCATTCTCTCTCACTTCCACTTCGAGTGGGGTTTCTGTTTCCAGTTGTTCCGCTGAAGTTGTTCTTATGACGATCAGGAACACCCCCTCCTGGTTAAATCCAATGGTCAGTTTTCAGTCCTAAGCTCCCTTGTCTTCTCACAGCCACTGACACTAGTGGTACCCACTTCTCGTTGATTCAGTGTCTTCTGGGACACCCCACTCCTGGTTTTCCTGTCACCACACTGTGTGTGCGTTACAGCCTAGAGTCAACTCTGATGCCTGGTGACCCTGTGACGCCCACAGTGTCCTGTCCTCACAGCCCTGCTCAGCTCCCATAGGCTTATCCCCGTGGCTTCCTTTATGGGGTCACTCCAGCTCATATTTGTTCTTCCTCTTTTCCTGCCACCTTCTGTTTTCCCCAGCATTGTCGTCTTTCCCAAAGAACCCTGCCTTCCCAGGATGTGCCCGAAGTGTGCGCCCCTTCCTCGTCTCTCCCATTTCCTCCTCCTCGCCCCAGCCTGATGGCAGCCCACCTTCCTTCCGGCTCAGACCTCTTGGCACTCATTTGTTTGGTGGTCTCACTCAGCGTCAGCGTGTAAATGCCATTTAGCCCCAAATTTCTATTTCTAACTGGACCTTGTTCTCAAACTCCAGACTCACAGACCCAGCTGCCTATCTAACATTTCCATTTGAAGAATCTCAGACTAACACATTTAAGACAAAACTTCTAAGCTTTTCCCCCAAATCAGTTCCACATCTTGCCTTTACCTTCTCAGCTGATAACAACTCCATCCTTCTAGTGACCCGGGCACAAAACCTTAGAAGTATCCTTTCTCCCTCTTGTAGCAACACATCCAGTCCATCAGGAAATCCTGCTGAGGTGACCTTCACCATATACACATCCCAAATGCAAACACTGACCCCACCTCCATGGCTGCCACCCTGCTGGAGCCTCCATAAGGACAAATGGATAGCTAGACAGTAGTCCCCCCTATTCTTGGGGGATGCGTTCCAAGACCCCCAGTGGATGCCTGAACCGTGGGTATTACCGAACCCTATATATACTATGTTTTTTCCTATACAAACATACCTGTGATAAAGTTTAATTTATAAATTAGGTACAGTAAGAAGTTAATAACAATGACTAATAATAAAATAGAATTATTATAATATACTCTAATAAGCATTATGTGGTCTCTCTAGTATCTTATTGTACTGTACTTACCCTTCTTCTTGTGATGATGTGAGATGACACACTGCGTGAGGAGAGGAAGTGAGGTGAATGAGACATTGTCCAGTAAAATAAGGGTGACTTGAGCATAGCACTATGTGGACCGAGACAGTCCCCACAGCTAGTAAGTGACAAACAGCCAGGGAGCGTACACAGCATGGATACGCTGGACACAGGGGTGATTCACCTCCCAGGCTACTCAGAGCAGCATGCAATGTAAAACTTGTGAATTATTTCTGGAATTTTCCATTTAATTTTCAGACCACAGTCGACCTCTGGTAACTGAAAACTGCCAAAAGCAAAACCGCAGATAAGGGGGGAACTGCTAGATGACATCCATTGCCTGACAACATACGTAAAAATTCCAGGGAGATTTCTGCAATAACCTTCTAATTAGTCTTCCTACTCCAATCCTCTCTCTCCTTAGTCTTTTTTTCCCCCTTCACACAACAGCCAGAGGGATGCTGGTAAGACGTAAGCTGGATCCTGTCACTCCTCTGCTCATAGCCCTGCAGTGGCTCCCACTTCTCGCAGGGTAGAAGCTCAAGTCCTTACAGGGACCTAAAAGTCTGTCTGGCTGCGACTTCCATCACCTCCCTGAGCTCTGTGCTCTATTCCAGCCGCGGGCCTCTCTAATGTTCTCCGTGAAGGCCGGGCTGCTCCTGTCTAGAGCCTGCGTGTTAGCTTGGCTCTCCTTCTGGAACCCGCTTCTCCAAATACCTGCAAGGCTAACCTCACTCCTTCCAAGCCTTGGCCCCAATGTCGGCTTTGAGATGACACCCATCCTGACCATGAACCCTGAATCCTGCCCTCCCCCTGCCTTCTGAACCATTCTTGGCTCTTTTTTCCATCACACTGACCACCTTAGCACATTCTAATTAAGTTACCTATTATGTTTATTGTTCATTCTCTTTCTCCCGCTTCTAGACTGTATGGCAGGGATCTTCATATGCTTTTTTTCTGCTGAGCTTCTCTTTGTATCCCAAGCACCTGCAACAGTAGACAATTGTCTACAGTTAGGTTTGTCCTCTGTCCTTTGCTACAGGCTCAGGGCCCCAGACCGGAAGCCGTGAGGAACCTCAGTGAGGCAGCTTCCTGTTGCAGCTCTGCTGTAGGAAGCAGTGTGACAAAAGAAGACACACGGAATGCTGTGCGGCACCTGTAGGGGAAGGGGCCTGGTCCCAGCTTCAGTTCTGTCACCAGCTGTGACAAGTCACTTCACTTCTTTGGGTCTTCACTTCTATGTCTCTCTCTCCTGTCAATGCCTGGCCATCTGTGGGTGCAACTGGGAGTGCAATTTACTTCAATTCAGAGCTGAAGAGAGGGTGCCTCCTAAATTCTCCGCACTTACACACAGGCTTTACTAACTTCCAACGGTAATTCCACCCCATGGCAGTAGCTCCAGGACTAAAACCCAGGAATTTTATTTCTGTCCCTACATTCCAGCTCTGCTTATACTAGGCTGTGGAGAGGTTCGGGGGCAGGTACCTGGTTCAATCAGATTATAAGTACCACATGCAAAAAAAACTTTACAAATCATACTGAGATGGAGGAAGGCTTTTTAAAAATATTCTTGCTCTAAAATGTATTCTTTTTAACACACGGAAACATTCACCATTCTATTCAAAACACCATTTTAGCATTACCAAACCTAAACTCCCATCTGAAATGCGCTGCTCCTCAAGTGTCACTCCTGACATTTTGTGAGATACCCTGTCATTAAGTCAGCAGATGTGAAAGACGTGGGGGTTTCAGTGTATAAAAAAATAATGCTGTGAATCACAACACTACAGTTTCACCTCCAATTCTCAAAAGCACTTTGCTGAAAATCACATTAATCCTTATAATTTCCATGATAATAGGCCCAGATCAGTGTTTTGTGAGTAGGGCTCCGGGAGATGGGGCAAGATCTCTGGGATCGGATCGTGGGAAAGAGCTGCAGAGACCTGAACCAGGAGTTGGCTGTGGGGAGAGCTGCCACTCCAAGACACTTGGAAGGGGTGCTATGCTTACCTTCAACTTGGGGCCCCTCTCCTGGTGCTCCCCCTTCTCTATGTATTGTCATGTCATGTCAAGAAGAGGGATTGTAGGCTTTTGAAGAAATTTGAAATGTGACGCACAGCACAGCCAGTGACGCGTCCCAAGGATGTGGTAGAAAATCAAGAAATTTAAAAGTTGGAGAAACTTTGCATGCGACTATAAAGCAAGTAGGCTAATTTTACAAAGATATAGATGCAGAGTAAGGTGTATAAATGTGGGAGGCTATAGTTATTGCAATTATATTATCGGTCACCTCCCTGGGAATCTGCAGATGTGATTTAAAGATCATGGTTTTTAAAAAGTCTCATTGAATTTTAGTCACATGGCTAATTTTTAATCAAAACGTCTATCAGCAAACGTGATTACCCTCCCTATTCATCTGAATCATCTCTAAATGATTTTTCAGTCAAAAACAAAAACACATTTTCCCTCGAAAGATGAGCAAGTGCCAACACATCTGTTCAGAAGAATGTCTCGGAGGTCCCTCAATGATTTCAGCTAACGAAAGGTCCAAACGCTCCCTGGGCTTGGGCAGCCTCTGAGGAAAAAGGACACCACTAACAGAATGGCAACTCTTCTACATGAACTGACTTATGTGGAAGCAAACAATCAGTTTGTTGGGAAGAGTGTGGACGTTTTTGTTGTTGCGGGGTGGGGTGGGACAGGTTTTAGGTTGAGGTTTTGAGGAGGGGTGCAGAGAGCAATAATCAAAATCTTTTATGGTCACAATATACAACAGATATAGTTTTTGTTTTTTTAGACACCCGTTTTCCATTGTCATGCTGGAATGGATTCAACATTGGAAAATTCTGGATATTTTTTTTAGTTGGTGAATTAGCTTCCAGTGTAACCTAAAATTGTCTTTGACAATCAGATAAAACACTTGCAACAGGTTTACATGAATATTATTCTCAAGGAAAATGACCTCGCTGGTCCTAAGTTTCACTAAATAGAACTCATTCCCTTTGAAAATAAGTACTCTATACACCTTTGTAAATAGAAATACTCCATATTTTGAGTTCCAACTTTTGAGGCAATCTTCCGTGGGTAGCTCATGTTTCTGCACGCCTTGTGAGCAGTGGGCCACAGCTTTGGTTCCATACTTTTCATGGCTGCTTAAGGAACAGCGTTGGAAGACAGAGTGTCTCTTGGACAGCTTTGCTTGCAGGCCCTTTAAAAGATTAGGTTTCCTGAGCTCAAAATTCCTCAGCCATGACTCAAACACACTGCATAAAAACACTGCCAAACACACTGCATATTCGGCATGCGCCTGGCCTACTCCCTATCACCCCATGGAGCTTGGGGGACAAGAGGAGCAGATGGGGACATGCAGCTCACATGGTGCGGTGTCTCTGACCTGGGAGTCTCCTGTCTTCTGACGGCTCCATGACACTGTGGCAGGATAACTGCTTAGCTTGAATGTTAGAGTAAAAATCTCACTCTGCACATTCTTGACAACAAACATCCAAAAAAATTAAATTTCGTAGAATAAAAGGATTTCTTTGTCCTACCTGACTTCCCACCTCTTTTAAGCAAACAATATAATACTCTAATACAGTTCTAGCACAATGAATAAATACGGATTGTCTCCTGGAGTTGCAAAGGGTCTTCATGTTTCCAGCTCGAAAACTGGGAAGTAAATTTAATGTATTAAAGGATACATGTAGGAAAGAAAAAGGTTAGATAGGAATAACAAAGATTAAAGGGAAAGGAAGTAATCCTAGAAGGTGGAAAATAGAAATGAATTACAAAGCATGTCTTTAATTTTGGTTTCTTAGTCCCACAAACTAAACCATTCTATGCTGAAGAAAATTATAGCCCTATTGCCCTCTACTGGAATCAGGCTGGGAACTACAGGGCAATAGTTTGAAGTGGCTCTGTGGAATCTGCACACCTATGCGGTATCCATTGCTGCCATTGTCCAGATTTTAGCCTCATTTATCCAGATTTGAGCCTCAGGCATTCAGAATGGTAAAAGGAACACCGCTCCTTTGCATACCCAGCCTGACAGGTTCCAGTAGAACCACCTAGTGCTGAAGAGTGGGCCACCTTCCCACACTCACCTTTAATGTGTAGCAGCCACCGATGCCAGGGACCACTAACAGAGCTGTCGCCTTTGCTGGAAGCACCATTAGCACTTCTGCCCTCACCTGCCCCACTTTCATTCCATGCACAATAGTTGTTTAGAACCCTCCCCTCGTCTATTAACCCCAGCACCGAACCTACTCAGTTCCATCTCAAAAAGCATCATTTTGCTCCTTGGGGCTACCGTAGGGCTGGACGCAGTGAATGCCAACCCTTCGACTCCTGCTGAGTAATGACAACTCATGAACTCCAATGCTGACTGCCAAAGGCCCAAACCTTCACGTTAGCTTAAACGTCACCCTATCAGGACGTCCAAGCAGCGTTTACAAATGCTTTGATTATGCACTGAAATCAGAAAGAATATATAATGCACCAATAAACGTATTTATTTATAAATTATAGAAGTGTACAATTGTACAATATATTATGTACATTATAAAACACACAAAAATAGAAATTTAAAAGGATGAGATTAAATACAAAGAACCATTTTAACATTTTCCCAATGGACTGACCATCTGCATAGCCCTGGGATGCTTACACCCCCCACCCCCCCAAAGCATGCCAATGATTGCTATATTTGGATTTTTAGCTCAGGTTACAAGAAAATGTACAAGATCACAGCTTTCTTTTTTAAGTTTTGCAAAATAGCCCCAGCATCAAGTTTAAATATGTGAAGACGCTTGATGTTAACTTCTTAAGACAATATATATTTGGACTAATCACTACACAGCTGGTAAAATGTCACGTTATGTTTATGGTTCACCGATAAGCTGTTTCACTTTAAGGCAGACTGTAACAGGGGAGTTCACGGAGTTCACTAAGAATATTTGGGGAGAAAAATGCTCTAAGAAACAGAAATAAAGGATGAGGATTTGCTTTTTTTTTTTTTTAAGCTAACAAATAGCACCTAAAATAATACCTCTGCCTACAGCAGAAAGAGCTTTAAAAAAAAGGTGTTCCAAACAATGGCCATTAGCCAACGCAAAAGGATTAAAATGGCCTGCCACACGTCCGCCTGCCCAATTACCAGTGAGTCCTCAAGAACATGAATTTTCTGATTTTTATAGGCCCCGTTTCCAATCACAGACTCAGGCACATAGAAACTCAGTAAATATGTAATGAATGATGAACCACCCCTCCAAAAATCTGAATTACATTTGAAATAAGTATTGTTGCTAAAGAACACGCCAGTGTCTGGATAAACACTACGGTCAAGAATAATACGCTCAGAGCCTTACTCCATTCCACACACCCCCTCCCCTTTCCCACGTCAGTTCTGTGGCCTCTGCCTCCACTGATTCCACCCAGGGCCTGAGCTTCCCACAGCACAGGGGACAGTGCAGGGGGACAGGCCCGTCCTTCTCCAGCCTGCAGTGCAAGCTGGGAGAAATACGAGAGTATTGTTCTATCAGACAACCTTATTCAATGTGCTCCTTAATTTTTAAAAAATATTCACACACACACACAAAAGTTTTTAAACGACATGAACATCTAACTTTGAGATTGATATGCACAGAGGAAACAACGTGGGGCCTCAAGTTTTCTAACACCAAAATTTACAAGTGCTAGACTTTCAATTGTGGTCTCCTCCTGGGAGAGTTATCTTTTCGTAAGTATTTCACCAACTTAAAGAGGTAAAATATTATAGTTTAAGTAACAATTTCCTAAATAACCTGTGTCACTGTGTAGACACACACTGAATGTTTTCATCTATATGTTTATCTATTCTGCGGGCAAAATGTCACTGTTTCTTGATGGGAACAAAACTAAAACTACACTCAAGAAGGGTTTCCATTAGATTAAATGCAAACCAGGGTAAGTTAGTTATTAAATTTTGAGCAAGAGAAAGAAGGGATATGTAGTTTCACAGACTTGCTGGAGATATGAGAACCATAAACTGAAGCCTGTTTTTTCACTATTGCGGTATAGAGTGTTCATTAGAGGAAAGTGTATCTATTTGGTTGGGAAGAGTATACATATATATCACACAAAGGGTAAAGGAAAACAGACTGGTGGGTTGAGGTGATGCTGTTTTTTTAAGCACTGTGGTGAGTTATTAGGTTGTGAAATCATTCTTTCTAGAGTCAAACAGAAAGAAGCCAGCCATTTGAATGAACTTATAAAGGTTCTTTAAGACAAAACAGCCACTAGAATACACTTTTCTTGAAAAGTATCATTCAAGAAAACCAGGACATGTGCATACTATACATTGTTTTGTTTGCTCACTTCCCTTGCCTTCACACCACATGTTTTCCTAACCTCTCCTTTCACTCAACGCTACAGGCTGGCTCACTCCCTTCCACCACTTAGGTGACCAGAAGCTGCCTCCCCTGACACTGGAGCTTCCCAGTAAAACCTGACTAGAAAAGTAAACCCACCTTCTTCTTGTAAAATGAAACAAATCTTCAGTGGCACTCCTGCCTGCCAAGGAAAGGTCTCACACCTTTAAAAAAGAACAGGTGATGGAAGTTCCCATGAAAAGAACTACTTTGAACATATTATACGAAACACTACATTCTCAATTTAGAACCAAAAAAACCATTCATGTTTCTGGTAATTTTCAACTTTTATTTCCAACTACGGCAGTTAACAAAATACCCGTGGTAATTCTGCATGGGAAGTGGCCACCTTACGTAAACAAGGTCACAAATTAGTATTCTGAGAGTACTTTGGCCTATGGAGATTTTCATAGGGAAGGATTATTACAATCAGTCCTATATTACAGACTTATGCTTCCTCCATATCTAGTAATAAAAATATTCATCTTACCTCAATGGTTTATTGTGTGTACACTGCTACTCTTTATAATTTATAAGCACTATCCTTCAGGGTTGCACTGTGTGGGGGGGAAATTCTCCGACTCACGGGTTTTTCTATAGTATACAGAAATAGCAGTCACTTCAGCAGTAATGTACAATTATTATTAAATTTTTAGTTGAAAAATAAAAGAATTATCCTATGACATCCTTTCTCTGGGAGTAAAAAGACACACACCACTACAAACATAAAATGAGTCAAACTTCTATTTTATTGACAGGAGTCCAAAATGAATACAAAAAAATGCCTCCTTTTCATGTTATATATTTTTTTTCCTTAAAAGGCTTCTGATAGAGTCAGGTAGATTAAAAGCTAAGAATGTGTTTCGGCTTTTATAGTGAACCTCTTTAAAAAGGTTTAATAAAGTAAGTCACCAAGAACAGAGAACATATGGTCCCACCATCATTTTTAGATCTATAACTTATAAAAAGAATTAGATCCTGCACTGATCTGCTAAAATAGAGGCTTAAAAATGTTTTAAGCCATTAAAAGCCATTTTTACAATCTGTCTAACTTTGGGCAATTAAGAAAGGAAAATCCCAAAATGTAGCCCTCTATATTATGTGGAATGTGAGAGAATGCCAACTTATGACCAAGATAGGTAAAAATAACAGGTTGAAAGCTAAGAATGACGCTGTTATAAATAATCTTGTATCACTGCAAATGTAAGTAAGTGAATGATAGAGTTCATCAAGATTAAAACTTGAGCAGACGTTACTTGAAACGTATTTGTGGTGTTTATCAGACTTTAATGTTTGCTAAAACTAAAGCTGAACAAATAAAAGTTGCTCATTTATAGACTGTTTCTCATGTACCTTTACTTTTACTGGGACCATAAATTGATCAGATAATACATAGCCCACACTTCGGACAGTTATAACAAAGGGTTTATTATCGCTTGCAAATGAAATGAATGCACCATCGCATACTTGAAAGGCTTTACCAAGCTGTAAGCATCTTTCAGACTGTACCAAGGCACCAGCACTGCCCGCTTACGTTATGCATCCATTTCCAGTAAAGAACTAACACCTCCCTCACGTCAGTTCTGCACTGTTTCCGGTTTATTATACACTTCCAAAACAGTGAAAATGTGAAAATATTGTGGTCCATTTGCAGTACTGCTTAGTCGTCATCTTCCTCTTCTTCTTCCTCTTCCTCAAAGCTATCTTCAAAGCCCTCGCTGTCCTCCTGGTCTTCATCCCCCTCTACTGCTGTATCCCACTGCGGGTGATTTTCTGGCACAGGTTTAGCCTCATGAACTTCCAACTACAAAGAATTAAATGTAGACATCAGAAATTTGGGGATGAATAATGGAAGAAATATCTGGTAAAGAAAAGGTTTTCTTTGACCAAAGCACTTCTAAAGAAATAGATTTGTAATTCCAAATTTAAGACATTCATTTAGAATTCGTCCCAGGGGGGGAAAAAACGTAAATCTACTAACATGTAAATGTAGTTAAATTTCTAATACAGTTCGATATTTTGATTTTATGGAAGTTATACTATTTATTCTGTGGCATGAACGATTAATAACTGTGATTCTTGAGCAAGAACACTGAGTGATATCTTAGTAGTCTTCTGATGAGGGAAGAAAAACTCAAATGTGACTTTCAAAGAGGTATTTTGCAGCTTCGGGACTCATGAAGTAAAATTCTATAGCCAGCGTTAAGAAATATGGTACTCTTGTGGAAAAAAAGAGGCACGTCTTTACTGGCTCCCTTTCCTTTGGGACTGCAGTACACAGTGAAACAATACTGCAGCACAATCTCTCTAACACCATAGAACGACTTTTATAAAAACCCCAAGTAAAATGGTAAACACTAATGGGAGCATGCTTCAAATGATACTTACACAAAGAGTATACTCTAAAATGCTAAAAAATAAATTAGTTTCAGAAATTAATAAACATTCCAACAGAATCTGTGGAAAAACACGTGCTTCTCTAAAGAAAACAGAACCCCTATGGTAAAGTTATATAGCATATTATAGCACAATTAAAAGGTATCACTTAAAGTAATTTATATTCAACGTTCTAAATCATTACACTACTTTAAGTCAACAGCTTCAGTTTATTGAAAGAGTAGTCCATCAAGAGTATCATGTATAAAGTATGAGATGACCTTTTGCCCTCTATGACTACTCTACGTTTCAAAAGGAGAAATGCTTCCTTAGCACATTAAGCACTTAAACAGGCAACCATATTTATTGAAGAGTCACTATTCTTACCTTCAAAGGTTTTATCTGATCCAAACCCATATAAGAGTCTGATCTCAGAAACACTGTATACTGATAATTTCCAGGCTTCCCTGGTGCAGGAAACTTAAGTTCTACCTAGAAGACAAAATCAGCACTTAAAATCTGTATCTTGAGGAGTGGAAGAAACAACAGGTCACTCCTAAAATTCCTAGACCAGAGTATTTAATAGCTACCATAGGTCTTTACTCAGGTGACACAGAAAACCCTAACAAATGTTACAGAAGTTCTAACAACACATATATATAACATACAAAAGGAAACCGAATTAGGCAGAATTGATAGGGTAAATTTGTATCTCCACAATTTAAGAAAGCACTTTTAAAGCAACCAAGTTCTGTGCTGACCGTCACCTTGACAACTTGAAGAAATGAAGTACAAAAATAAAATAACTGGGGGCGGCCAGATAGCTCAGTTGGTTAGAGTGTGAGCTCTTAACAACAAGGTTGCCGGTTTGATACCCACATGGGCCACTGTGAGCTGCGCCCTCCACAACTAAATTGAAACAACTACTTGACTTGGAGCTGACGGGTCCTAGGAAAACACACTTAAGTAAAAGTTTTTTAAAAAAATGTATTTGACATGTAACATTGTGCAAATTTAAGGCATAAACATGTTAATTTGATATTTTAAAATAAAATAAAATAAATGAAATGTTGAAATTATTTAGACGTCACCAGAAAGGCAATCATTCTCACCAAGTTCTTATTTCTAAGATAAATGCTGATAATAGGAAAATATCTATATCTAATCTATATGCATATATATATATATATACACACACACACACACACACATATATAAAATGTGTTCCCAGTTCCTGACGGAGCTCCTGTAACTTCCTAAGTGATAAGAAGCCTAGGAGTCGCTTTGTTCTAATAGTTGGTCTTTGACCCTGGTTCATAAATCTCTTGGAATTTCCTGGGCGATAGGAATGTGTTTTGTTCTAATAAACTGACTCCTGGTGTGTTCCTACCGTGTTTCCCCGAAAATAAGACCTAGCCAGACAATCAGCTCTAATTATACTGCATTATTATATTATATTATATTATATATTATATTATACCCAGTCTTACATTATAGTAAAATAAGACCAGGTCTTATATTAATTTTTGCTCCAAAAGACGCTTTAGAGCTGATTGTCCAGCTAGGTCTTATTTTCAGAGAAACAGGGTAGGTGAGGGCTGATCACCAGAAAGACCAAGCCATGATTAGAAGCTTGGAACTTTCAATCCCACCCTCTATTCTCTGGGGAGGGGCTGGAAATTGAGTTAATGATCTACATGCCTATGTAATGAAACCTCTATAAAAATTCTCCAAGGGGCTGTGGGGAGCTTCTGAGCTGGGAACACGTGGAGGTGATGGGAGACTGGTATGCTCAGAAAGAGCATGAAAGCTCCAAGCCCCTCCCAGCACACCTTTACCTATGTATCTCTTCCATATGGATGTTCATATATATCCTTTATCATAGTCTTTCATAATAAACTGGTAAATGTGTTTTCCTGAGTTCTGTGAACCATTCCGGCAAATTACTGAACCCAAGGAGGGAGTCGTGGGAACCCTGATTTATAACCATTTGGTCGGAAGAATAGGTGACAACCTGGGACATGTGATTGGCATCTGAAGGGGGGGGGGGGCAGCAGTCCTGTGGGACTGAGCCCTTGACCTGTGGGATCTGATATTATCAGATCCAGGTAGACAGTGTCGCACTGAATTTAACTGTAGGTCATTCAAGCTGCTATCACAGAGAATTACTTGGTGTGCAGGGAAAAACCCACACATCTGGAGTCAGAAGTGTTATGAAGGTGGTAGTAGTGTGAGAGTAAAGGAGAAACACACAGGAAAAGTGAGTTTTTCTTTTACAAATGCCCAATGCCCTAAAAGGTCAAGAAGACATGTTATTTCCTATCAAATCATAAACTTCAAACACAAAGAAGTTTTAAATATACTTGAGCAAAGTAAGAATAAATCCTTAAGATGACATTTGAGTATTCTGGTGATCTGCCTCCAATCTCCAAAATCCAGATTTTGTAAGCAAAATTAATTTATTAAAATGTGCCATTAAAACTAAAATATATATATACACACACACACATATATATATATATATATACACACACATATGGAGATATATATATGTGTGTTTGTGTGTGTGTGTGTGTGTATATACATATGTATGGGAGAACCTTTTTTTAAAAAATTAGTCTCACTGTGGCCTTTCTAACTGTAAAACAAAATCTGAAATTCATAAAAGAAAAAATTAGTCACACAATTAAAAAAAACTCCAATATAAATAAATGAATAAGCAAATAAATAAATATTTATATTTTCGCTTGGTAAAAACAACCTTAATAGTAAAACAAACAGGGGACAAATATTTGCAACACGTACCACAAAGGGTTAATTTCATAGCATTTAAAAAAATATTGCAAAATCAACTTAAAAGACAAATAACCCAACAAAAATGAAAAATTATCACAAATAGATAAAAATAAAAAATACAATTCAAACACAATGAATTTAAATATTTGGTTTCGCTCTTAAAAGAAATAAAATTTAAACTACACTAAATACAACAAGCATACCTTTCCCCAAAACATAAGATCTAGCTGGACAATGAGCTCTAATGCGTCTTTTGGAGCAAAAATTAATATAAGACCCAGTCTTATTTTACTATAAGACCGGGTCTTTATAATATATAATAACATAATATATATAATACTGGGTCTTATATTGATTTTTGCTCCTAAAGACACGTTAGAGCTGACTGTCCGGCTAGGTCTTATTTTCGGGGAAACACAGTAGTAAAAATTGAGGCAGGCAAGAATCATCAAAATGAATGGATAAAAAGACTGTGGGAGAACAGGATATTCACATAGTGCCCAAATATCACCCCACAAATTAGAGGGGAAAAACCCCTTTATTACACAATAGAGAAAAGCCTTAACTAAATGATCAACCATATTACCACCAATGCGGGGTGATATAAACTGATATAATGTGTCCCTGATATGATACAATAAGGTTATATCATCTATGTTGTATTTTTGCCAAAAATATTTAAGATGAATACAATCATGAGTAACCAATGAGACAAATTCAAATTAAGGGCTAATTTACAAAATACCTTGCCTGGACGCCTCAAAAATGTCAATGGCATGAAAAATTTAAAAAGTAAAAGGCCAAGGAAGTGTGCTAACGAGGAATGGCAACCAAACGCAATGTGTGATCCCTGATTGGATCCTGAATTTAAAAACAAGACAAAGACTGTAACGGGTATTAGGGGAGTATTTGAGGAAATTTGAATATGGACTGCATATTAGACAATAATACCGTATCAATGTTAAACTTCCTGAATATAATTGTATTGTGCTGCTGTAAAAGGCCCTTGTTCTTAGAAGATACGTGTTCAGGTATTGAGGGGTATAATGTCATGATGTCTGCAGGTACCTAAAGTGGGTCAGGGGTGAAATATGCATGAGTGTGTGTATGTTCTTTGTGTGTACACATACAAAGATATAAAACATACATGGCAAAATGTTAACAATTGGTCACTGCAGATGAAAGGTCTATGGAGGTTCATAATACTGTGCTTAGAACATTATCATAGGTTTTTGAAGTTTTTTAAATAAAAAATCAGAGAGAAAAATTAACGCTGAGATGTCAGTTTTCACCTTTCTGATTAGCAATGACATTCAAAATGTCTGAGACACTGAGAAGCAATGGGCATACTTAAACATTAATTCTCCCTATGGAGACATAAATGCCCAGTTCTATGTATCAAAATTACAAATGTACAGAGCCTGATTCATTAATTGTACCTCTATGAACCTATCTGACAGATATGCACGCATACATACAAAACGACATGTGAGGTTACTCACTGCAGCAAAGGACAAGAAACTGGTAAGTCCGTTAAACAGTAGAGTGCTAAATAAACAGCCACACAAAGGAATACCATGCAGCTATAGAAGGAAATGAGGAAGACTTTTCTGTACTAACATGGGACAAATTCCAAGTTGCACCACTGAGAGAAAAAGGTAAGGTGCCGAACATGGTATATGGCACTTTTTGTGTAAAACCGGGGAAAATACACAAACGCATTTACTTGTAATTTACACACAATAGCACATGTAGAATAAAAATCTGACAACATTGATGGCCTCCACGAAGGGAATGGGTGAGAGACAAGGATGGAAGATGTTTCAATATGCACAGTTTTGTGTATCTTCTGAACTCTTAATTCGGTCAATGTTATTATCTATTCAAAAGTAGGTAAAATTTAAGTTAAAAAAATGAAATTGCTCTGTCAAAGAAATACCTGTAAGGTGGCTGTGGTGCCAAATAAACAAACTACTTCATACATTTATACTTGGCTATAAAGGGGGAAAAAATCTTTCTGGATTAAAAATCAACACCATAGAACTATCTCCAAATTTAAAAGCCTTGCTCTTGTCCAACAAGGCCAGGCAGACAGAACCTGTCTTCCTAAAAAGGTAACATAAAAAATCAAGAGCAAAAGTAAGAAAACAGAAAGAAGTTCCCATGGGGTAAAATATGCTCATCAAATGCCACCGTGGTGATGTCATGAACAGTGGACAATGCCACGTAACCAAACATCCGATGCTAAAAATGTAATCTCCCATTCTTACATTGGTTTTTAAGAAAAACAAATATATGTATGTATACATCTTAGCACTAATCCAATGAGGATAAAAACCATACATTTTTGTACAGTGTAATTAAATTCTGGAGAGAAAGGCATATGTTCTTAGACATTAACAGTGAAAACTCCCCCAAATAAATTGAGAACAAGTTTTCAAAAGACTGACAAAATTGTCTTTATAAATTTCAAATGAGCTTCCCCCAAGAGACACCAGAGAACAGTTATAGAATGTCTTAATAAATAAAATGAAATAAGCCAAATATGATAAACCGTTTTTTAAAAAAAGATTTTATTAAGTAGCATGATGGCAAAATGCTGTACATTTATAAAAACTGGAATACTGTTGTTGGATAATTACCTCTTCTGTATCTTTTAATGTACAGACATGATACGGCATAGATACGAATGTCTGTTCCTTCCTATCTGCGATATAAAGCCACCACCATTCTTGTTTTTCCTGCAAAGAAAACAAAAAGAGTATAAATAATCAGAAAACTAGAGAAATCTTTTTGCCTTGTCTCATTTTAGAGGTACTGCCCTTATTTTACTCACTGCTGTATCCCCAGCACTGATACAGTGCCTGGTACAAAACAGATGTTCAATAAATATTTACCAAAAGAATAAATTGTTCTTAACCATTTCTAGACCTGCTCTCCAAAAGAATTGTTTGTAACAAAATTTCAAATGGCCTTTTCAACCCTATTGATGGGTCTCTGTATTAAAAAACTCCTGATTAACCTTAAATGACAAAAGATATTCTCAAAAAGAAAACAGTATAAACTATTACAATTATCATCTAGCAAATAACCTTAGTGATCTTACCTAGGAATAAGCAAAAGCCAGAAAGTAGGAGTGGAAGAGATTGGGCAACCAAATGAGACATCAATACATTAAAACACATTACTCGTCAGAGAGCATCTTGGGATTCTAAAAGTCTATTTATACCTTTCAATGCACATGATTTTAATATGAATAATCTCAGCATTTTTAGTTATACTTCATAAAAGATGAGGAACAGAAAAAGAGCTTGGTAAAAAAACTGCCACCAGAATGCACAATGACAGCAGGGAGAACCCATGAGAGACAGAAAACTATAAAAAAAAATGAGAAGACCAAGCAGTGTGGAAGCATCAAACTTCGTCTGCTCAGTGACCATCAGGAATTTACAGCACACGTCGGTAACTGTCCGGTCATCTGCTTAGTATCCACTGTTTAAGAATTGGGTAGAAAAGATATCTTTCTAAAATGGCTTTAAGAAAAATGTTCTGAGGCCAAAAATCAAATAAACTCTAGAATATTCTATATACTCACTTAACCAAAACACCAGGCTGTTCTAAATTCTCAACTGTCCAAAGAAGGTTAAAGACATAACTTTTTACTGAAAAGTTTCTTAAGGGAACTGTTTGTTTATAAGCCCAAATCACTTGTACTTTCTCTTTTATTTTAACCACAGGACACTAAAATTTGGTTTATCTTTCTAATAGTGTTACACTAAATTCAACTAAAAGTTCTTTTGTTTAAATGCCTTAAACTACAAAGCACTGCAACATTAATAAGCAGAATAAATAAATCACAGGTGCATGCTTAACCCAGCTTTTGTTTACCCTAAGGGTTAGGACTACCACAATTGGGGGGGGTGTGCGCGCACACACACAAAGTGGGTCAACACATAATGGACTCAAAGTAGAGTAGTTAATACCTGGGCCCTGTGGGCCACAGAATCTGTTGCCACTACTCAACTCTGCCATTGTAGTGCCACAAGAACGAGTGTGGCTGTGTGCCAATAAAACTTCATTCACAAGAACGGGCAGGAGGCAGAGTTGTCTGCAGGCTACATTTTGCCGAAGCCATTTTAAAGCCACAGCGATCTGGATTATTCCACTTCTCTAACCCTCAGTTTTCTTCTCTGTCAAACGATGAGTGCCTACCTCAGGCTGTGTAGTCAAGATGAGCTGAGATAATACAAGTAAAGTAAGTTAGAATGTCTAGCACATAGAATGCAATAAATACATTATGATTATTAATGAAATGAAGTAAACACCTCTATTATTTAAGTGGTTCTGACATGAAATTTCATTGCCAGAAATATCATTACCAGAACATGCATATAACATAAGAAGCATAGGGATATCTTCCAGAACGTGCTTTCTTCTTTACCTCTCCACTTGGAGAATGCCTTTCCCTCCCCTCTCCCGGGCCACTTGATTAAAATGAGACTCAGTCGAAATATTTACCAAGAAGCTAGTGAATATCAATCTGTGGCATGGCACCTGTGCCCAGACTCTGATGCACATGGTGAAGGTGGAAAAGAAGCTCTGCCACGAGTTATTTGCACTTTAAACAAAATTGTTTTTCTGTTGTGTGTGATTTCCAACCACTCTTATTAAATATAATAAATGCACTTCAATAACATGTAAGTGAATTATTAACATAAATCTGTAAGTAATTTAAGTGGGTAGTGTGATAGTTAGGGTAGCTGGGTAGGTACCGGGGAAGGTAGACAGGGACATGTTAGGAAAATCCTAAATAAGTTTTATCTGATAAATGATACTTTGAGATGTTTACCATGCAGGTGCAGGTTAAATTAGAAAGAGGTATTTTTACTACTAAAATGTTCTAAGAAAGTGATAATATTTTGCCTATTAACTAAGCATGGTCTAAAATGAAACTGTCTGTTTTAAGGATAAAAATTATGCAGTTTATAGAATCCCATGGCACGTACAAAACACAATCAGTGAGTGGCATTTATTCGCTTGCTGTCTGGAGCCGTGGTGCTGGCAGAGCACCAGTGCGATGGGCAGCGTGCCCTGACAGACGGGCTCATGACCAGGACATGCCAGGAGAGCAGCGTGTGCATTGAGACGGCATCCTGGGCTGACTTCTCCCCAAGTCAAAACAACAGTCTGTGCAGAGCCACTCATTTATGATGAAGAAACCCACATGACTTAGGACTCTGCCTTCAGCAGCCCCAGCAACTCGGCTCGGACATTCTAGAGCAGAAAGCAGATTTATACATGAAATCACCCGCCAAACATGAGTGGTAAGCAGAAGGTTCTGTGGCAAAGCTGTGAGGCAGTCTGTGGAACAGCTTCCCTGAACTAAGAGGCAACCAGTTCTTGACCTCCAGCCGCAGGCAGAATCATCCACAAAAGTGAAATGGCAAGCAAATCCCAAATTCATTTGAAACACAAACTATATAGCCTGTCATGGAGATCAAAAGCCGAGCAGCCCAATCTCAAAGCAAACAAGGGCAAGAGAACAACAGCACTATAGTGATCTGTCCTGAGCTGGTGGTTCAGCCACGCTCAGTTCTTACTGGACTTAGCTAGTCCCATGATTCCCACGACTGGGGCAAGTACTGGCACCAGAGCAAGTCCACTGGCTCCAGGTGGCCAGTATAAGACCCTCAGAGAAAACCCACGGGAAAAGTGGAAGAACTTTACATCCTATTTAATATTTGATAGAAGCGAGAGATTCACAATAGCCACATAGTCAGCGCCAAGACATGCTTTTGTGTAATTACGACTGCCTGAACTGCTAATGAGAAGTCTTCGTAAAGCACAAACCTCAGTAATCGGAACAGAAAAGATAGAAGCACAGGAAACCACAGAAATTCTTAAAAAGTTAACAATATTCTTTTTAAACAACACATTCACTAAACATAATTCATATTGAAATATACCCTTCAAAAATGTGGCCTTTCAAGAACAGACCACATTAAGCACATCTGAGCCAGTACACACCACAAAGGGACAAACGGCAACTGAGAAGTATCTGAAGAGAAAGTGAATGGAGTAAGGAAAACAACAGGGTGTGTATAACTCACCTCAGGGAAGTAAAGACTATAAACAGGATGTGTTATCTTTGATTTGGTTTCCAGTAGGGCTCTCTCCTTTCGCTGTATACTTTGTTGTAATTCTTGCCACTCCTAGTAAAATAAAAATTAAGTATTTGAAATCAACTATGTTTTTGATCATTTTGAGGAGTTCCCATCTTCTAGCTATTATTCCTGACAATATTAACTACCACTGAGTTTGGTCCCAAATCTGATCATTTCCCTGCTCGAAACTTAACAATGCTTCTGTTCAGAAATCAGATCTAACCCCTTTAGCACGACTACACAGCTGTTCATGACCTAATGTGGGCCCTTCTCACCACTGCCTTCCTCCTTGGCTTTTTTTTTTTTCTTCCCAAATTAAAAAAGACTATTTAATGATATGGAAAGAAATTTAAAAGTTTACAAAACAATAATTACGCAGAACTCCACATTTGTAAAATACGCATACCTATAAATGTATAAACAGAAAACAATTTAGAAGGTATGTACCAAATGTTACCACTAGTTATATCTGAGTTGTTGGATTGTAGGTGATTCCCCCTCCCTTGTCTCATTAGGGAGACCACTTCAGGGACGGTGTAGATGCCTGACCACTGCGCTGTACACCTGAGGCTGAAGCTGAATCACAATGAATGTCAACTCCTTGGCTTTTATATTCTAGTCATTTCACAATATCTAGGCTTCTCTGAACTCACCAAGCTGGTTCACAACTCCTAAAACTTGCTTGGATTTTTTGTTTTCCCCTTTCTCTACTTGGCAAATTCCTACTCATTATTGTCTGAGGAACAGCTAAAACCTAAAGTATGAGCTCCTGAGTACCACAAATTTCCCTCCATCTCGGGACTGGGTTGATCACTCCCTCCTTTGTGCTATCACTGTACCTTGTGCAAAATGTGCATAATCTCTTTTATACTATTCGTTTATTTGCCTTCCCCACTAGCCTACAATCATTCAAGGGCAAGCACCATTTCACATTTGGCTTTGCACTCCTGTCATCTAACACAGTGCTTGCAATGTGACAGATAATGAATAATTATTTGTTTTTTGTATAATTACTTGCTAATTGAATGAATGTGGTTTTGGTCATCGGAAGAAATTAGTCTGCCAAAACCTTATGGGTCACCTCTACTAACCCTAATAAATTCAGAAAGAAATAGGTTAACTCTTTCTCCAAGCAAGGCTAGGAATAATTTCTTTGATAGTTTTAATTTTCTGGCTATCAACTTGATTCCCAAAGTACAAAAACAGTAACTGCTAAAAACAGCCATCCTTATTTTTTCCCCACGATTCCCAAGGGCAGGTACATTATTTCTTTTACTTTTATCCTTTGCCCTTTACCTTTTCCTCTTTTTGGCCTTGATTTTCTCTCAGAGGTTATTTAGGGAATTTGTTTTTCTCTCTTAAACTACAAGGGTTATTATAGACCAACGGTCCAGTCAAAAAGAATAACACAAACATAAAGAAAACTGATGAGCAGTTCACAGTTCATTTGCTGGGAACATCTTTCTAAGGACCATTATTTGTCCACCAAATACTCTTTTCTATAGCCCTCCCATAAATCATGCGCAACTTAATGCCGTGTCATGAGATTTTTTCTCTTCTCTATACCCTCACAATCTTAAATTACTTAGAGACTCCCTTTCCTTAATGTCTTATATACGTCTTGAAACAAGGTGGCATTCTGTAAAGGTTATAGCTTTCCCCTTATTCAACCTCTTGACATTAGAGGTCCCAATAACGTTTCTTTACCCCAAATATTACATGGAACTTTTGAGAGACTCTTCCAAGTAACTGCTACCTATTTCAAAACCCACCTTTCCTTACTCATAGCTCCAGAGTCGTCTTCGACACTGAAAACTGCCCTAAGAGACCAAACTGACTTTACCTCAGAGCTTAACCTACCTAGCAATTTAAGATTTAAGAAAATTAGGATCTCCAATCATTGTTAGGAACTACTTTTCTTTAAATTCTGACCACTACCCCTCAAAACTATTCTTACAAAGTAATACAGGATTATAAAATATACTGGTAACAAACTGATAAGCGAACAAGCAAGCATTTATTTTGTTATTAATAACAACAAAAACCAAAAACATCCTCAGAGGTGTAATTCCAATTGTTTAAACCTTACTGCTTCGTCATCTTTGTTTTGCTTTTCATCCTGCTCTCTATCAGAATCCCTATCACTGCCGTCCTCCTTGTCACTCTGGGAGTCTCTATTGGTTTCTTCTTCTTCAGAATCACTGCCTTTCTCAGAAACTTCATCTTCATCTTCCTTTCCAGCCGCTTCCTAAAAGGAAAACACAACCACAGAAGTTCTGAGTGTCTCAATGAGTATCTTACTCTGAGTCCCTGAAGGTAACTTACTGTCATATTTAAACTGGCTCAAGATGATAACTTCACTATTCATATAGAATTTTAGAGAATTATAAATATTCTTATTTATAAATATGTGGGAATCAGACTGAAGCCTTTAACATTTGGCTTATTTGTCAATTATTATTTTATTCATTCTTCATAGTTTGTAAAATAAAAATTCTATTTGCAAAGCATGCTACCACAATGGCTGAAACAGCTTATCTTTCAAAAACATCAACTATGCAATATATTTTATTTGAGATGGGGAAATGGGAACTTTATAGAAAAGTACTGTTTGGGGAGTTTAATATTATCTTCTAAACTGACAGAGTACAATGCAGCAAAGAAAGCCAATATCCCAGACAAAATAGTTACTAGTCCATTTCAAGAAGAAAAGGAAAAGCGAAATAAATGTAAAAGGAAGTAGAAATAAATAAAACAAACCAGAAACCAATTAAAGAGAAAGCAAATATACAAAAGGAAAACTGAAACAAAAGTTGGTTCTTTGAAAAGATTAACAAAATTACCAATATTAGGAATAAAAGACGTAACTACAGATCCAAAAGACCTTAAAAATAAAGGATATTATGAATAGCTTTACATCAACAAATTTGATAACTCAAGAGGAAATACACAAATTCCTTGAAAAACACGAATACGAAAATTGATGTAAGAAAAAAGATCGAATATGTTAAAGACAAGAGCTCTGTAACGAGCTCTTAGCCCACATGGCTTCTCTCGATAATTCTTCCAAATAAGAAAGAAATCCAACCTTACACACACTCTTCCAGGAAAAAGAGAGAGACTACATCCCAATTTGTTTACTGAGGCCAGCACAAACCCAATACAAAACATGGCAAGGATATTACAAGAAAGGAGAATGACAAACCAATATTCTCTCATAAAAACAGATGCAGGAATCCGAAACAAAATATTACACTGAATGTTATCAAATCCAGATAAATATAAAAAAGGATACTACATTGTGATCAAATGAAATTTGTTCTGGGAATGTAATGACTGTCTAAAAACTTTTAATGTATCCATACAATTCACCCCATTAACAGAAAGGAGAAAAATCATACAATCACCTCAATAGATGGAGGGACAGCATTTAATAAAATTCAGTATCTGTTCATGATAAAAATTCTCAGCATGGGAATAAAAGGAAACACTTCCTTAACCTGATAAAGAATATCTACAAAACCCTATAGTTAACATCACACTTAGTAGTGAAATAATGTTTGCTTTCTCCCTGAGATCAACAAGAGAAGGGTGACCACCATCTTCACTTTTAATCAACATTACATTGCAAGTTCTAGTCGGTATAATAAGACAGAAAGGAAGAAAGAGCATAAAGATTAAAAAGAAAAAAGTAAAACTGTCTTTATTCACAGATGGCATAATTGTGTATGTAGAAAAACTTTTCAAACATGTCTACAAATGGTTAGAATTATTGTCAATTCATCAAGACTCCTTGATGCAAGATCAATATTTAGAAAGCAACTATATTTCCATATACCAGCAATAAACATTGCAGAATGAATTTTTTTAATGTTATTTGCAATAGCACCAGAAAACATCAAATACATAGGAGTATAAATAATGAAATATACTGCCATTGGAAATTATAAAAAACTACTGAGAAGAATTTAGGAAGGTCCAAATTAATAGAGATAAGCCATGTTTATGCTAAAGACTCAGTATTGGTAACATGGGAATTCTCCCCATATTGAACCACAGATTCAATGCAATACCAGTCTAAATTCCAGCCGCTTTTTTTTTGGTGGAAACTGTCAAGCTTATTCTAACCATTTAGAATGCAATGGATCTAAAATAGTCAAGACAATTTTGAAGAAGTGAAATAAGAATTTGAGGACTTACACTACCGTATTTCAAGACTTAGCATAAAGCCACCATAATTAAGACAGAGTGACATTGGCAAAAGAATAGACAAATAACAATGAAATGGAGTAGAGGCCATGAAGAGATAGGTACATATACAGTTACAGCGCCTTGTTTTACAACGTTGCATTTCAGGGAGGAAAGGATGACCTTTTCAATAAATGGCGCTAGAACATGTTGTCCATAGTCCCTATCTCACACTACTCACAAAAATTTATTCAAAATGTATCACAGTGCTAAATATAACAGGTAAAATAATAATACTTCTATAAGTATTATAGAAAAATCTCTCCATGTCTTTGTATCCTTGGGATAAGCAGTGATGTCTTAAACAGAACACAAAAGCACGAACCATAAAAGACTGATAAAACAGACTTCATTAAAATTCTATCAAAAGCTAAGCTACCATTAAGAGTAAAACAGGACTCATATCCAGAATATATAAAGGAATCCTACAAATCCATAAGACAAACACCCCAACAGAAAAAGAGGATATCCAAACGACCAGTAAGCATATGAAAGGGTGCTCAATATCATTAGTCATCAGGTAAATACAAATAAAAACCACATGCAAAGATACAACAGACCCACCACAGTAGCTAAAAGAAAATAAAAAAGACTAGTAAAACGAAGTATGTGCGGATGTGAACAACTAGGCTCTTATTTTGCTGGTCGGAGCATAAAATGATACAACTCTGGAAAATGGGCTCTTTCAATGAGTTAAACATAAACCTATTTTATAACCCAGTAATTCCACTGCTAGGTACATACCTAAGAAAAATAAATGTCCACAAAATGACATACACAAGAATAAGCATAGCACCTTTATTCATAATAGGCAAAAAACTAGAAACAACCCAAATGTCGACCAACCACAGAACAGATAAGCTGTAGTATATTCATACAATGGAAACACACACACAGACTGGACAGCTGCTACACACAATGTACGTTAATGTCATGGACATGATAGTGAATGAAAGCAGTCAAACCATTTCACTCACATGAAGTTTAAGAACAGGCCAAACTAATTAATAACAGAATGGGGAAGGGTGTGCAGGTGGATGGGAGTCATTGACTGCAAAGGGGCACAAGGGAGCTTCCTATCCTAGGGTGCTGGTAAGGTTTTCTATCTTGACTGGGTATCATGGGTACATACGTACAACGTAAAACTTCAGGAGCTGTATGCGTAAGATTTGAACATTTCAATAGATGTTATACCTCAATAAAGACAATTATATAATAACAGTAATAAACTTACACTCCCAATGACTCCATTTGCCTGCTTTTGTTTCTGTTGCTTTGATTGTGATAAGGGCACAGGTGTAGGTTTTTTTTTAACAGGTTTCTTTTTTTTTGATTTAGCAGTTTTCTTGGGTCCTTTACTCTTCTGTTGCCATCCTCCTTTTGTCCTGTTCTTGTTAGTGTCACCCAGCTGTAAATCACAACATACATACACATTCTGAAGTTATAACAATACTTACATTTGGGAGTCATAGCAATTTTTAGGTGGAACGGCTAAGCTAAATGTTTTAAACTGAATTATTCTCCTACAGCAATATAAATCAGAGAACTAAACAAAACATTTCTATCATCGAGAAAGAGAGGTAATGAAATAAGTATTTACCCCGTCTTCTGCTGGCTGTTCCTCTGCAGCACAGATGGACTGTTCCTTTTCAAATACTTCCTGGAGGCAGTGAAAAGAAAAATATAGTCTGTCAATCCGTTCTTTCAGATAAAACTGGTGACGATAGGGAGGCAGGGGGGACAGGAAACTTAGCAATTACTAAATGATACTTCAGAAGTTACCTTCAAAATATCTCACATCTGTCTTGAGTATATTTTGAAAAGTACAGTCTACTTAAGTTTACAAATACAATGACTTAAGATGTGTAAATTCATTCTAAAGCCAACAATATTTCAGTTTAAATTTTCACTTTTATTCTAAAGTAATAAGACGTGACTATTTTCAAGTTATGAGAATTTTAATACATTATATTATTTTCTAATATTAAAACTTCGTAAGACCAATATTAGTTTATTCATTATTGTCAGTGATATTGCTCATTGGATCTGTAACAAAGTGAAACGCCAAGAAAATACACATATCCTAAAGACATATCCACCCGCCATATAATCCATTTAGAATCAGTACAGAAACTATAAGTTTAGGATTTAAATTCCAGTAAGAATCAACAAGTGATGTGGGTTGTGTTTAACAAGCTCCCTGGGATTACTAAAGCTAACAAGTGAAAAATGATAACTGTTAGCCTAGTAATTCAAGGGTCAGCAAACTATGGCCTATTGCCTGCTTTTTAAACAAAGTTTTATTAGAACACAACCATGCCCATTTGTGAGTTCAGTAGTTGCTACAGAGACTGTATGGCCTGTAACATCTAAAATATTTACTAACTGGACCTTTACAGAAAAAGTCTGCCAACTCCTACTCTAATTCTATCATCTCTGCTTGTTTCATTTATTACTGGGTTCTAATACTTAATTACTCTGAGGTACAGTTCATACAAGAATTGGACGATAAATACTCAATTCTTTCCCTTCCTCCAGGACAGTTTTGTTTTTTTTTTCAACCAATTACCCCAGAGTGTTAATAGCCCAAGGCCAATTTTTTGCTCATTTCTCAGGCTGGGAACTCAAAAGCATGTGGGTAGTATAAATCTGGATTCTAAACCCAATCCTGGCCACTGACTTAGAGTTTCCACTTTTCCCATCCAGAGTCCACGACACAAATGCTTCATTACCACTTGCTACCATAAAAATCAACATCTTTGATTTGATATATCCTACAAAATATGCTTTTCTACCAGAGGTTTTAGACATGTGGTTTAAGTGTAGCATATGTTTTCTGCAGATGCTCACAGACCCAGAGCAGAACAGGCTAAAACTACCACTCGTTAAATAAACAGTTGAAATACTACAGTCTATTAAAAATGAGTTACAATTATAGTTGTAACTTGGGAAGTACTACAAATATGTAATAGTAACTGAGAAAAACAAGATGCAAGAAACATATACAATATGATCGGATTTAATAAAAAAAGAATGAGAAAAATAGCAGCACGCATGTATAAGCATATACATTATGCACTGTAAAGGTCCAGATAGTAAATATGAGCTTGGAGAAAGATATGAAAGGATATACACAAGACTGAATTCTGGTCATAGGGACTGACAAAGGGTTTCCTGAGGGAGGTGCATGAAAGAAGGGATCCGTGAAAAACACATCATTTAACTCTATGGTTAGTCATGCCTTAGGATATGTAAAGGGGTGAGCTTCAAAACTGATAATCTCAGAATGATAAGATTTTAGGAGACGTTAATGTCTTCCTATACTTTCCTGCATTGCTTGATTTTTTTCTCAGACAGCATGAATTTTTCACATAATTTTTTAAAAAGTTTTCAACAAAATTTTTAAAATAAATAAATAAAAATAAAAGGAGCAAATTCTCAACATAATAACCTCTGAATAGCACTTTAGAGTTTAAGAACTATACCCACATTATAGGGAATTGACAAATCATCACATGAAAAATTAATCTATTGTTTCAAAGTTTTTGTGTGAAAATGAATGTGAAAAAACTCTGAAAATTAATTTAAAATTTCAAAACAGCTAACAGAACTTGTAAAATTAAATTCTGCTGCTCAATATTTTTGACTTGGGAACATATAACTGAAAATGAGAAAATAAATACAAAACACCTTAACACACAACTTAAAGCATAAAAATACAAATAGATGACTTACCGCCATTGTTTGCCTTGTCAATTTCACGAGCACCGTCACTAGGGATCCTACTGTGATGTTGTTGCTGTCTTCATCATCCAATACTGTCAGAAGAAGGGGAAAAAACTGAGTGAAAACTAAAAATCAAGTTCTTTGTCAAATCAAACAGCAAAACTTAACTTACCCAAATCAATGTACTTCAGTATTTCAAACACTGTATTTTAATCTTACTCAATAAAAAATAATTTATTGTCTGTCTATTCTGTATAAGGCTCTCCAGTAGATGCCTTCAACAATGTACTCATTTAATCCTTAAACTAGTTTTATGAAGCATTACTATTATTTCTACTTTAAAGAAGTGAGATTCAGAAATAAAGTAAAATGCCCCATGTCACATAATGGCTATATTGGCACCCACAAGTTTCAAACTCAGGTTTTTAAAAGCAAAGTATAATGTGAGAACTACCATACATAGCTTTCTTTCATAGCGATATCAAAATAGGATTCTGTGGCTCTATTAAATTGTGCAGATCTTATATTCACAAGATTTCATCTGTATGATCATTGCCTGCCTGTCAGAATAAAATAATTAAAACTAGTATTCTACACCACATTAAAGAGATTTTGAAGACAAGAACTTCAAAATATTGTTTATACTTAAAAATATATTTTTGCAATGTTTTTGTAATTGTTTAATTTTTTTAAACCACATTGGCCACACACAGCCCCAAAAACCTAATAACAAAATAAGCTTAACAGTAAAATAAAATAACATTACGATTAATAAATTAATATAACTTATCAAACATATCTTCCATTCAAATGCAGATATAATTCATTTTTTTCCTACAAACTTTATCTATTAGCATTTTCTTCACTATGTATTTCTGCCTACAGGTTTTCTAAGTTTGCCATGTTTATTTTACAGATTTAGATTAGCACACTCTGTTCTGTCCTGAACTAGCACACCACCAGTTGGAAAAGAATGACCTTCAACAACCTATAACTGCTATCTCCTCCATCATTGGCTGTGAGGTACAACAGCTGGGTATCAAAAAAGGGTACGGTATCCTTCCTTAAACCTGGAAGTCTCCATTATCTCAAATCAAATCCGTGCTACATATTCATCAACACTGCAATGCTGTCTGTGCATGAGCACTGCACGTGAATTAACACCTATAACAATGTCTGTCACTTGGCGCTTTCAAGTGAAGAAAAGCCTATAGGGGATTCTATACAGCCCCTAGAATGTGGGAAAAGAGATCCACTCACTATCTCCAGCACTGGATCAGGCAGATGCCCCTTTCCTGCTTCTGTAATTCTCCTACTCTCCCTCCATAAGCTCTACTACTCATATTACACATTTGAACAGCACTGTAAAAATATAAAATAAATTGTCCATACAAAATGATATGGAATGGAACACATCATGGTGTTCTGGAGTGAGACTGAATACTCTTACCTTACATCTAATAAGAAAATCTCTCGACATTCATTTTCTAAGGAGCATGTATTATTTTAAAACCTTTGATAATATCAAAGAGTACCTCTTCAGTCCCAAACTAGATTTTTATTTGAATAGTTTCTGATTAAATTAGCGTGGTCCTAAATGAAGCCTTCAGCTTTTAGTATTTTTAATGTTTAAAATTCTAGGACCCACAAAGAAATCCCAACTCCCCACACCAAAGCCGCCCATTTTCCTACATACATGCTACACTCCAGTCAAACTAAAACTAGGCTGCAGTTCACCTTCTTTTCTCAAACATCCCCGTCTTTGAGAGCCACTTGTCTCTTCTTAATTCCAACTGGAATGCAAACTCAGTAAGGCAGAGGCTTTGTCCTACTCACCACTACTTCCCCGGCACCCAGAAGCATAGGTGGCACTCAATATTTGTTGAACGAATATAACGTACAATGTCTTTGTCATTCACTTAGTACCCAGCCTATGTTTCCTTGTTTTCAATCCTATGTTTATGGCCTATTTCCTCAACTAGAAGATATAAAGCCCTTTAAAGACCAAAACCATTTCTAATGCATCTTTGTATTCTTGGTTCCCCAAGAATGTTATCAGAACAGTAAGTTAGTAAATGTCAAAGCTCAGAACAATGCCTCCACGAAGGAATGTGGCAGATAATCTCTAATTCTGTCACCATTCTACAATATTATTATTCAGCTATTAAAATGGGAACTCAAGGGGCAATTAAGTAGGTAGAAAAATACTCTCAGTTTTCTTCACTCCAAGCAGATAGAGGTAAGTGAAGAAAAACAGAGAATATGGTAATTTTCAAGGCTTAATTAACATAAATAAATTGGTTATTTTAAATTAATTTTAGAACTAAGCAGCTACGTCTTTCACACTAACAATAGATACAGTGTTGTAAATATCTTTCATTACATCTGAAACGCTCTCATTCTTTGAAAAGTTAAGATATTCCTGCAAGTTGAACTACAAAACTCCTCAAACTGAATCCCATTATAAGGATAATAAAAGTAAGAGTTTATCAGTGTTCTCAAAACTATGAAGTATATAGTACATTATATTCCACCATAGTAAATCTGACAAATAAACTAGTTCTGCAAAGCCTAATTACAAGTTATGTTATTAAATGAAGTGTTTTAAGAACCTTGAGCCAAACAAACGAGAGCCAGTCTATCAAAAGGGAAACAATCAACATTCAACTGCAAACCCTCCTACTTGCCCTGTGATTTTATGTCCATAGTCACATGTGGGAAACTCCCAAGGACAGCCATAACCTCTTCATATTTTTCATCTTCAAGGAAATGCAGTAGATTATGACGATCTGATTCTTTTAAACTCACCAAATCCTGGATAGTCTTAATTTTGTACTGAATTTAAAAAGAGAGAAAGAAAATAAATCCAAAGTCAACTTTATAGCATTTCGTGGCCTTTTTCTCCAAGGAAATTTAAATTTAGGATTTTTTTTTTTTTAATTATACAGTTAATACAGGGTTATTTTTTAAAATTAGAAAAAGTTACAGGGAAAAAAAAAATAGCATTATATAAAACCTTGACCTAAGCAAGAACTATTGTGATTTAATGTGCTCAGTACAATGACCTTTATTTTCTATTTTAATGATAAAAACTTTTAAGAGTATGAATATATCTCCAAGTACAGCTACACCCTAAAGTTTTTATTATGGAATATTCTCATTTTTTGTTATTTTCCAAATATAGTTGTCCATTATTGCAGTAATATCCATCTTGGATAAATGGATATTTAGGAGAGTGTCTTTTAATTTCCAGGTGTTTGGTGCTAGCTATTAAGTTTTACTTTCACAAACAGGGATTAGATCATGAAGCATGTGAAATGCCTGTTTTTAGATTCTGAACTTTTCAATTATGACTTAAAACAAGTACTTGAAAAGAAAACTCTGGTACAAATTTCTAATATACATTTATTAGTGCTACCTAATATACTATCAAATCCAATGTCTATCTTCTGCCTACTTTGTTGAATGGATATAATGTAATGTTTAAAATCTCCAACCAAAATTATAATTTCATTGTTTTATTTTATATTTCCTCAAGTTTTTCATTTATACATAAGGTATTTTTGCTCTCTCTAAAGATTCATTATGTCTTCACTATAATTGTATTTCTAGATAAGAATTATCTTTATTTGAACTACTTATTTTTCAACGTTTATTTTGTTCATACTAAACTAATAAACCATTACCCAACATTTAACCACAAATGAAATGACTAAAAAGTATACAGTGCATTTTTATTTAGTATATTCATTTTTGGTAACTATTAAGCTGCATTGACCCCTAGGAGTAGTAAAATCACGTACAGTAGTAAGATACTATAAAACAGCTACCTAATCAAAAAAATATGAACAGAACTACTTGAGGGATAGTTTGAGAATGTTTAAGACATCCTGAATCTAAAAAATTCATGGTAACCATTTCTAGAAAACTTCCATGTTATCTTTAAGTAACATGACAAATTGTTCAAAACTGATTTGAAAGTAGCAAAGAATTACCTTTTTATGATTAGAAACCCTTCTAAGATTGTCCTCTTCAATGTGAGGGAGCTGCAGAAGGGGAGACTTAAACTGCTGAAGGCCTTGCACGGCCATCTGGGACAGCTTCATGCAGTTTTCTAGGGATGCCAAAGTTGGAGCACGAAACTCCCTTTCTTAGAAAGAATAGGAGGAAAGGAAAAAACAGAGCTGGACTTTCTATATGTTCAAGAGTATACAATTCATCACAAAAACAAGATTCATGTGAATATCCGTAACCCCTCAAATTTTAAAATCACAGTGTTGAATTTCCTTTAAAAGTTATTAGATAAAATACAAAATATATACACACGTGGTCAAATGCACACTGTCCAGCAACAACCACTGATTTAATAGAAAAATTCTTTACATCAGCTCCAAAAACGGTACAGTCTCAGACGTTACCAGTACCAAGAACATAATGACACCATGCCAAGAATAGACATTATTCATCAGAACAGACCACAACCACTACCTCCTTTTTTAAGGATCTTCCTTTCCATTACTGACCACAACTCCCGCATTCTTTTTCCCTTTATGCAAAACCCACTACATTTCAAATGAGTCATCATGACATCACTTAGAGAATTACTTCAAACACACCGTTAAAATGCAGAATAACCTAACTCTAAAAATATTCAGAGGAAGGAAAAGGATGTTTTAAATCTTTGCCAAAATAAACAATAAAAGGTGAAAAAATTAAATTCAAAACATAATGATTTGTGATAAATACTTTACATAAAAGAAAATATGTGGAAAGAAATAAGAAAAACCATGAACAAAATTGGGAAAGCTGTTTCAACTTATAGACAGAATCACAGTTTAAGTGCCCTTAATCTTAAAACTATGAAGTGTCATCTGCATATGCTTGCAAGAAACAGTACAACATAATTAATTATGTTTCCTCCTCACCTTCACGGCTCCGGGCCATTATTATTAGTTGGCAGATTACATTAACCATTTCTTGAAGTAGGGCAGGGCATTTTTTCAGCATAAATTGTTGATCTGCAAAACAATTTTTAAAAACCCTGAAATCAATCATTCCACTTTTATAGTTAAAACATCATTATCAACTGTAGTCTAAGACTAATACTAATTGTAAGTTGTCTTACAAATATCTCACGTGACCCCAGAATTTTACAGGTTGAACCCAACAGCATCTCCTCAGCAGCACTATGTCAAAAATCAGTCAGAAAACCCAGCTCAGATCAGATGTTCGTTCCAAAGGCAAATTTTCAATATTATGGTGTTGGGCTTTATTAATTAACTCCCTACATTTTTTTGTGTGTGTTTTTTTTTTGAAATAGTAATAGTCTAATCTTAATCTTACTGTATTTAAAAACGAATTTTCTTCTTGGGCACCTAAGTTTCTTTGAGCATAATTATGGATAAATCCAAAGACTAAGCTTAAGAATAAATGTCAACTAAATGGAGAGAGAAAATGGGCGGAGGAAGAGGAGGAGAAAGAAGAAACAAGCGAGGGGAGGAGAGAGAGGAGACACTTTCATTTATACTGCATATCATAATATGATAGTTAACCATTAAAATAATCCATTGGGTTAATATTCAATCTAAAAAAATATTTGTTCCCTACTTTTTAGGTAACTGGTAAAACTGGAGATGGTATCATATCTGTACAGAACATTAGGGACAGAATTACTAGTTAACTTGCAACTCTAATAACAATGCCTAAACAGCGCTCCCTCAGTCCATCATAAGAAGCATCCTATCTATCACCAATCAGCCTCAAGTGGCCTTCTTTTCAGAAGCATTTGATTACATTATTGTCTTAAAAGGGGTGAAGGGGAGTTGCATTCAGAAAGAACATATATTCCCTAAAATAATAACTTTCTTTTAAAACTTCAATTGAAATAACGCAAGTGAAGAAGAGATGACACTCAAATTCGTAACATCCCTGAAAACACTGCTGTCCCAATCCACTGCTTTTCTTTTAAGCAGAATTAGATGACTTCAAGTACTTATTATTGGTAACCACCGCTGAAGGGTGACGGTGGTGGAGTAATGGAGTTGATGGAGGTATCTGCTTTGAAATCCATTTTTTCTCCCCACCTAAAGCTTACAAAATCTTTTCTTTTTTGAGTCATTAGGAATTATTGTATAATCTGCAATTGACTAAACATTTCTCAGAGTACTCTCACTTTGAAATACTAAATTTTAACATTTACCAAAACATCTGATTTCCTTAGACCTTTGAAGTCTTTGTGAAGTAATTATGTAGCATACAGACTTCTTTTCAAAAGGTCTTTAAGCTAATTATTTGAGGAGGGGAAAAAAAAACAGCAACAAAAACACTGCACCATGAGGTCTAATTAAATCTGCTGCTTTCGAACCACTACAACCCTGCAGATAGTAGAATCACAGATACCTTCTTCAAGGGTCTCAGGAATTTTCATTCTAGCAAGATGAGACAGTAAAAGAACTCTGGCCTTCAGGCTATATGGGCAGGTAAGTGGAGGCTCATTCTTCTTTAAATTAATGCTGCCAATTTCTCTGATTAGCTAGAGTAAATAAAATAATTATTCAAAAATAAACATTTTAAAAAGCATTAACTTTAATAATTAAATGCTTATCAAAGAATTTTGGAGAAATGCCTAACCTGAGGTATTAGAATATTATCTGTTGGTCTGCTTGTGGCATCTTTATTATATTGAGGATCAAATTCAGAGGCTCCAGCTAAAACCATGATAAGACCTAAGAAAACAAAAGAAACATGAGGGTAAATAAATATATTTGCTCACTACTCATTTCCCCTCTTATGATACTTCATTAATCCTGAGTGAGGCAGTTTTCCAATCACGCACAGTGCTTAAAAATCATTTGAACTCCACTAACAAGTATTAATTTCTCCCATAAAAAAAGAAATGGCTCACTTTTTCAAAGATGAGCAATATTACCTTTTCTATCACAAGTGACTAGAAATATATATCAAATTAAGGGCCAAAGCAACTGGATGCATTAAAATCACTTCCAATAGTATCTGTTTCTAGACCGAGGCATGTGTTCCACAGAAACTTTCTACAGAGTGTTAAGTATTCCATGTGATATTAATACGTTATATGAAAAACAGAGGACTCTATGTTTTAATATGGCTGAAAAATAATGAGTTAAAAAGAGTTTTAAGTTTCTTCACTTCATGACTTCTCAGGGCCTTGAATAAACTAAAATACACTGTCATTTACAGAAACTTTTATTCCAGAACCCTGGAGAGTTTTGTGGGAGTAGTGTTCCTGGAAATACATATGATGTGCAGCCACATATATTAGCACGAGTCATGTTAGTTCATACAGGCTCTTTAATGACTGGCCCTATAACCATCAACCTCATCTTGCAGCAGAAAATACATGCAATGTATTCAGAAAAAGCAGGACAGTATAATAGCAGTTAAGTGCATAAACCGTGGAGTTTTCACTTACTAGCTAAATAAACTACACAATAGTTTTCACCTCTCTATGGGGGCCTGTTTCTTCATATGTGCCTGACATACAGTATGCACAGTAGTATGTGTGAGCTATTACTATCACTACCTTCAAATGTTTTCATGAAAACAACTGGTCCTAAGACAGCGATGTAAATGGTACCAATGCTAAAGTAAACAAGGGTATACAACCAAACCTACAAGCTAAAAAATATTTTTTAATAGAATTGTGTAAGGCTAAGTACCACTCTCAGCAATGAAACAGAAATCAAGATCACTGATGCAAAAAAAAACCACATTAAAATAGATTATAAACACGAAACATTTTCATAAGGGAATAAGTTCTCAACTATTAGGGCGGTGCAAAAGTAATTGCGGTTTTGCAATTATTTTTAACCTGTTAAACCGCCTAACATTTCATTACTTTTGCACCAACCTAACATTTCAATCCAACATAAGGAAGAGTGATACATGTGCATAAGGGAAAATAACACTCACTCATTCCTCAGAAACAAAAGGCCTCTCATGGTTCAGAAACACAGGATCTATTAACACAGTCATGACCCTGAGGCGTCTCTTTCTGGTTACCAAGAAAGTCAGTAAAATTCGCAAATCCAAAATACAGAAAAGTCCATTTAGGTTTTGGAGTAAAAATGCATTCTCCAGTGAAGCACAATTTAAAACTTATTGTCTTCTTTTTGTTTATTTAAGGAGGGGAAAAGGGACGTCTATGATTTCTGCAGAGCAGTGATTCTGAAAGGCAATACTACATTGTCCAGGGATAAAATGTACAATGCTACTTTTATGGGATCAAAGCAAGTATTTAAGATGGTACTTCCTTTTCTCATAAGAAATTCTGAAATAAGACTCTAGGAATGAAATATTCTAGCAGTTTTCTTTTATTACACCTAAAGACTTCTACTTATTTTACAATTAATACAGTATAATGTACTAATTTATGACTCAGGAGCCAGACTGCCTGGGTTTAATGTTCAATCCCAGCTCTGTCACTTACAGACAGTGACAGAGTTTCCTCATCTATGAAATGTGCTTAAAAACAATATTTACTTATGGGGGCACAGCAAGGATTAAATAAGCTATTACATGTATAGTCCCTAGCAATGCCTGGCACACAACAAATACTCAAGAAATGTTAGCTGGTATTATTACAAAATTAGCCCCCATGAAGCTTTGCCATAAAATTTCTGAAACACACACACACACACACACACACACACACACACACACACACACGTGGCTGAGTAAAGGAATAATAAAAATACATATCAAGAAATGGGACAAAGAGTGTTAGCATTTTCCTCCAGCTTTAGTTACATGAACTAAGTGTCTATAAAAGTGTTTCTCCAGTTGAATGCATATCAACTACATAAATGACTCAGAAAATAATTTAATGACACAGTTACTTAAATTTACTTACGTTTCATATCCATATTTCGTGTTTTATAAACAAAATATGTATAAATCTGTGTTGTACGTATTAGAATCTGATCTCCACTATAGCGTATTGAACGATACCACCAAGAGCCCTAAAACACAAATAAAATTAAACAAGAAATAAAGCATGAAAACTGTAATAAATGTTAAGTTTGAAGCAGCACATGTTTATGGTCAAATTTTCTAACTGTTCATAAACCAATAAAAATACCTGAGCTTTAGAACAAATGCCTTTGCTACACTTTTCAAATGATTTATTTAGCAAATATTTATATCTGCATGATACCTAAACACCAACCTACCTCACTACATATATATGATTTTCAGCTAGAAATTGAAGACAAACTAGGAACGAAATAACCCATTTCTATAAGCAACAAGGTGGTTCCTGACACATAGCATGTCTTCAATAAATATTTAATAAGTGTAGGAGCAACTTTACTGTTGACATACTACTTTCATCCACATTATTCCATACAATTAGATCCTCATACAACAATCCTATGAAGGTAAGAAGGTTAATTATTAACCTCACTATCGGATTCAGCAACTATTAATCAGAAAGAACACTGCCAATCATGAAAGTAATAAACAGTGGGGGCTGACGGGGGCTCAGTTTGTCAGATTGAGGGCTCTGGGCAACAGGGCTGCTGGTTCGATTCCCACATGGGCCAGCGAGCTGTGCCCTCCGTAACTAGAATGAGGTCAATGAGCTGCCGTGAGCTCCTGGAAGGCCAGACGGCTCAGTTGGTTGGAGCACGTGCTCTCAACCACAAGGTTTCCGGTTCAACTCCCACAACATAGGGTGGGCTGCGCCCCCTGCAACTGAGATTGAACACAGCACCTTGAGCTGAGCTGCCGCTGAGCTCCCGGATGGCTCAGTTGGTTGGAGCATGAGCTCTCAACCACAAGGTTGCCGGTTCGACTCCCACAAGGGATGGTGCTGCGCCCCCTGCAACTAACAACTGCGACTGGATCTGGAGCTGAGCTGTGCCCTTCACAACTAAGACTGAAAGGACAACAACTTGACTTGGATGGAGCTGATGAGAGTCCTGGGAAAAACACACCACTGTTCCCCAATAAAAAGTCATGGAAATACACACTCTTCCCCAATAAAGTCCTGTTCCCCTTCCCCAATAAAATCTTCAAAAAGAAAAAAAAGTAATAAACAGTAAAATCATAAACATTATGGTATCCCCATATTGAGATACTATGCAGCTGTTTTTAAAAATGAGGTTGCTCTATATGTTGTGCCCCTAATATGTGAAGAAAAAAAAAGGTCACAACACAATACATATGGTAAGATCACTTTTTTAAAAAAATGTGTTTGTCTACATAAATGCATACAAGAATATTTGAAAGGGAAAACACCACACTTAGCGGTGATTATCTCTGACAGAGAAATGGAGTTGAGGGAGGTGGTGACAGAACACTTGCATTTTACACTCTAAATACACCTGTATTATCTTAGTGTGTGTAACTTTGGGATTGGAAGTAGATACATTTGACATACATCAGTGATGTCACCTTTAGAAGACTTTTGAAGTATAGTTGAATATAAGCTTCTTCAAATTCAAGTATCAATGGATTATATTTTAATACAAATTATATTCTCTTAGGGAGACTCCAAGGTATGCCATCAACTCCCTTTTCAAAGCAGAAAAAAACATGTTATTAAAGAGAGCCAGAACTTACCACAACAACGGGAAGGATAACCATGAATGCCAACCCATATACAAGTAACACCTAGAATTGAAAAGAGAAAAAAATTATAGCCTTTATCAGGCAAATTATAACATCCATGAACACTTATGTTGAGGCTTATATGGGGGAGGCACTATTAAAAACACTCCTCATGTATTATTTCGTTTAATCCTTACTTTCAAACTCTATGAGGAAGCTACCATTATTATTTTCCTGATAAAGACAGAGAACCTGCAGCATATATAGGTTACATGGCTTGTCCTGGGTCACACAACTAGTCGGTGGTGGAGCCAGAATTGGCATTCCAGCTCTAGAACTATGCTCTATTCCACTATAATTATTTTTTAATTTGCTCTATAAATACACCAGCCAAACAGCTTTCTAAATTATACTTCCCTTCCAGTAAAGTGATTATGTATCTACACCTTGTCAAGTGGTTAGTGCCTTGGAAATAAATGATAGAACCCTACTTGGTTCCTTTGCCTAAATATCAAGGAGCAACTTCATAATGTTCTGTTTGAAGTCTGTTGGTCTCCTACTGCTTGCTCCCAAATCTGGTAGCCAACTACCTTTCTCTTTTATATTCCCAGAGTAACCCTAAGCATGATAAATAAACATACTTATATACAGCAACCATACTGAAGATAATAGTAATCTGCCACAAAATAAGATTATATAGCCATTATATATAGCCAATTACAAACCACATAGATTTATTTTATTGCTTCAAATATAGCTCCTAGATAAACACTTTCAAAAAAGACAATCATCTACTTCTCAACAATAGGTTAAGGTAATTCCTGATGTTTTAGAGATCAGTGTCTATAACTGATTGAAGTCTGATATCCTACTGCATCCTGAAGTACCATAAGGAACATATACCATTAATTTAGCATATTTTAACATTAACTTAGCCTGGGTAAATGTGAAACGAAGGATAATTTAAATTTTGAGCACCATAAAAAACAGTAGTTCCTCAATCCAAGGGTAGAACCCAATCTGAAATTGCCTCCAAAGGAAAATCACCACAACTTTAAGGTTTTAAAATTACATTTAGAACACACTGCCCCAAACCAACAACCTAATAATGGAAACCAATTATTTTCTCCATTACATACCAAGTTTCACAATACACACTTAAATTAAAAACAGCATAGCAGTATTTTCATTGTAATAGCTCTATAGCAACAAAATATGTCAAACACATTGTATTAGGTTAGTGCAAAACTATTTGCGGTTTAAAAGGTTAAAAATAGGGTGGCCCGATGGCTTAGCTGGTTAGAGCGCGAGCTCTGAACAACAGGGTTGCTGGTTCAATTCCCACATGGGCCAGAGAGCTGCGCCCTCCACAACTAGACTGAAGGACAATGACTTGGAGCTGATGGGCCCTGGAGAAACACACTGTTCCCCAAGATTCCCCAATAAAAATTTTAAAAAAAGAAAGAAACCACAGCAAGCCTCCCCTGCAGCCCCACCCCTGCCCTCAAGGGCCACATCCTGGCTGCCTGGCAGCCCCTGCAGCTCATGCACTGCAAAAAAATAAATAAAGGTTCGAAACCGCAATTACTTTTGCACCAACCTAATAATATGTCTTATTTAAGTGCACTCACCAAAATTGAATTTTTCTGGTCAACTATCCAAGCTGGCAGGGCAATTCCAAAGCTTGTGGCTAAAATAGGAAGAATATTTCTGAAGAGTCTCCACTTCCAGTTTTATTTATTTATAATCTTAAAATTTTGCCTCACACGCCCCCCCCCCCCAAAAAAAAACCCTGAGAAAGATTATCTCATTATGCATGTTCCCTCCCATTACACAAAAGTTAAGGGATATAATTTATTCCTGAAACTAAATTTTTCCAGAAGGGGAAAAAAAACAAAAAACAAAACTCAATCTAAGTACATGAATTCCTTCTTCCTAGAAAATCTATAGTCTTTTGTATTTCCTGAGTTTATGTAAACACTATGAAGGTTTAAAGTCAGCAAAAAACCCAGATTTTTTTCATCCAATTTTTATCAACTAACTGGAAATGATGAATGACATTACTACTCTTCGCATCAAATCAAAGTTCTATCTTCAAAACTAGTCTCTAGAAAGAAAAATAAAGTAAAAATTAATTAAAGAGAAGTCAATTTACATATCTGCTTAACTCCTTATGGTTGCAATTTTCCTATTCATAATCTTTAAAACATCAAAATATTCTTTTTAATTTAGTTAACATTTTCATAATATACACTATATCCCCAGTATTTTTTAATCATCATTTACCATACCTTGTGGTCCATCTGGATTTCCAAACTCTTCCCAATTTTTCCGGGACTCTTCATCAGTTAAACTAGCATTAAAAGAACAAGGTATAACCATTAGAAAGCCCCAGCTGAGAAATAAGTATTCATATATACAAACTCCATTAACCATCCAACTCATTTCTTAAAGATACTAATTTCAGATAATCAAGAAAAGCCTCTCTGAAATTAGAAATAAAAGGGGAGGGAGAGAAAGGAATTCTGCATTAACAAAAAATGCCAACTATTAAGCCTTGATACAAATTCTTGGTTGGCCCACGTGTCCTCAAGTTTAGCCAGTTCAAGCCAACAGATGAAATTTTAAAGGCTAATACATTTTCTGAGAAGGCAGGGAGGATTACAGTGACTTTTTTTTCATATGCTCATTTTCCAAAATTTCTTCAATGAGCATGTTCATACTTCAATAATGATATATACCTATTTTCTAAATATAAATTTAATACAAAATTAATAATCCCTCTAAAACTGGCACCACATTCTCAAAGAAAAAAAAATACTTATAAAATTCCATTGCTGTGGGAAAGGTCATCTGGATTGTGCTGAGATCACAGTTTTCTCCTAAGCCAACTGCCAGTAGGACTAGGAAAGTAACTGCTAAAGCAACAGCTTCTTAACCCAGGCAATATGAAAGTGACAGAGCGAATTTTTTTAAATACCTAAATACAAATATAACCGCTAACCTGGGCAATGGCTCAAGGCACAGAGAGAGTGGTTTTATTCCAGGTCCCAGTATACATGTTTAAAAAACATTAAAAGAAAATTTTAATTCTTGCAAAAAACTTTAGTGTTGGTTAAAGAGACAAGGCAGACGCACACACTAAACTAAGCAACAGTAAGGAAGGCATTCATGTACACCAGTTGGTAAAAGATTATGCTTATGTCAAAATCTAATTTTAGCCGTATTTCTATTTCTCAGAATACATGTACTTAAGATACAATGTAGGTTCTATTCAACCAAGTTCCATGTTGAGAGAGAGAATGCAGAAGTACCTTTATAAAACAGCAAAAATTTTCAACAATTTTTAAACTTATCTCTTTGTTCATTTATGAAAATAAGTACCTTGACATCTTTAGTTCTTATTTAACTATCTCCACTTACACTATTTAGACTAAGGCCACAGTAGCTAATGGAAAGCATTTTTAGAGACACTGCAAGTTAATAAGGAGTGGTGCCAAGATTCTTTTCTGCTGAGGGAGGGATGTTTCTCAAAAAATTTTGCTCTGGTATACCTGTATAATTGCCCACCTCACCCAGAGCTTTAGCTACTGTTTCTCTCAATATTCTGTCTTCTAATTAGATTCTTTTGCCCCAAATTATTATCTGTCCCCTTCTGCCTTTCTGCTGACAGCAGCACAATAAACTGCTCTGTTCTCTACATAATGCCCTAGGATTTTGCAAGATCAAGCATAGCTCACATTATAGAAAAACTTGGGTTTTTAACCTGCACACACATTTGATTACAATTCCATGAACTCATTAATTAACCCAACTTGTACAACTGCTTTGTGACACGCTGGATATTCAATCAAATTAAAGGATCAACTTTTTTAAAAGTCAGTGTAAAAAAAAGCAACTGATTTTTTGCTAGTTATTAGTGCTTTAGTGTACTACCATTCCTAAGATGCAAAGTACTTAGAAAGCTATGTGATTTGTTAATTCATATACAACAAGCTTAAACAAGACCAATGATACTAATTTTTAAAAATTCAGTGAGTATCAAGTTTCCTAAACATGATTATATCCCTTCACTTCGGAGGTGGGAGATTGTGTCCTAGATCCAATTATGAATCTAATGAAGTATATGCCCCTTTTGCTCTGGAAAAAATACACAATTACAAATACACATAAATTCCGTATATAATTTCAGAAACCGATTATAAATCCTGATCTAGAAAATGCTTTCTCTAAATTATATCTGAGTGACCCTGAGTGGGCTATGGAGAGCTAAGTTACATAGTCATGTGTACCAACACATGAAAACAAATTTCTAAAAATTACAGTAGCTTTAAGGTAACATCTCTGCTGCCCACTTGTTATAAAGTAGTTTTAAAGATGAGTTTTATACCTGAAAGCCAAATCCCAACTATATCCACAAGATTGAACCAGAGAATTCAACAGTTGACCTAACGCCTCAAAAGTAACCAGACCTCCTTTCCTTTAAGGTAAAATCTGGTATTAAGATATAGGAATGATCCAGCTAGTTTATTATAATGGACAAATAAGGGAAGAGAAAATATCCTGAATCACCAAAGCAAATGCTAAAAAATTTTGCATATCAAAGCCTATAACTGCATTCCAAAAGTTGCTTGAGCTATATTTAGGCTGCTCGAGTTATACATAAGATGGGAGCTTCAATTCAATCAGTCAGAACGTATCTTGAGTAAAATGCACCCCTTTAACTAGTTATACAAGTTACAAAATCTCAAAGTCTGAGTCCCATAATAATTTACTTCTTAATTTGTCTGGTAGACCACCACATTTTACATACAAAACATTCTATATCTCAATCATAACCAAAGACCATGTGTTATTCTTCTGTACTTTTTAGAATAGTGACCATACATCATAAAGAGTCAGATTTCAGTAACCTGAGAGCTTGAAAATGTTACACCACCAGAAGAATGAGGGGAAAAAAATAATTGCATCGAAAGCACCAAAACAAAAACTACTAATTAAATAATCTTGGCTATCTGATGACCTCTGGAAATCTTGAGTTCTTCTTAAATTACCTGAAGACAGCAACTAAAGCTCTACAATACTTGAGCAATGAGAGTAAATGCTTGAAGGAGACACAGTAAAAAAAAAAGGAGGGGTTTGGAGGGCACCACCTGAAAGACAGCAGTTTGGAGGACACCTGCTGTATAGATAAGAAAATGTAGTACACACTTCAGAAGCTCCTGAGGGCACTGCTTTCTCACAGAATGATACCCACATGGACAACAAGCCAGCCACAAGAAAGCGGGGAGGGCAGATGCTCAGTACATTTTTATAAGCACAAAAGTGGGTATGACAGTATTTCCCAAACTTCTCGCATTTATGTGCCACTTACAGTTTGCTATTAATGAGTAGCCTATTATTTACTTATATTTTTTAAATTACCTCACAAAATTATATATTGCTCAGTTCTCGAAAAAAAGACAACATCTTGTCTTTATTTTATTCTTTAATTCAACAGACAAGCTGTTCAGAGATATACCTATCATGAGTCCTAAAGATTCCAGCTAACTTTTGTTTCTTGTAATATTAACACTCAAAGAATAACTACTTCTAATTTTATATAGTCTATCTTGTTTCTAAATTAAACTGGTCTTTAAAGAGTTTAAATGAGACACTCTACACTGCCAAAACAGGAGAAACAGATTGAGCCTAATAATAAGCCTAGAAATGAAAGCAGGTGTAAGTCCATCCTCTTCTAATCAGGATGCTTCGAAAATAGCTCAATTAACATAACTTACTACTTGATCGAACCAACTTCATATGGCAGAAGCACTAGTCTAACTTATTTAAAGTAAGGTTTAGTTAGATTACCACTTTAGGGTTGCCAGGTAGTTCTATAAATGACAGACTCAACATATGAGATCAGCATTTAATAAAAGCATATGACAACTATTTTACTTACTATTTTATTCAAATAGAAAGCTATCTTTACCACTCTTAAAAATGTGTAATGGGTACTATGATACTTACGCTGCATATGCTTTTGCTATCCTCATGAACATAACTTCATCACCTCCTTTATCTGGATGATACTTAAGTGACAGCAAACGATACTGTTTCTTAATTTCTGCCACTGTTGCCCCCTAAAAGGAAAAGCTTTGTTTTAGTAAAAATAAACACAATGCTGTAAAAACAAAGTCCATCCCATTTTGAACTTAAAATATGAACTACTCAAAATTTTCAGAAAGAGAGAATGAGGGTTTTTTTCTATTTTATCCCATAAATTTTACCCCAAGTACTTTTTAAATAAAAATATACTTTGTCTCTTACATTTATTTAATTGAGCGCCTCCTATGTGCTATGCAGTACACTAGGCACCAATAAGAGAATAAAACCATATATGGTTGACCCTTGGACAACACGGGTTTGAGCTACACAGGTCCATTTATACACTGATTTTTTTTTTGGTATCTGTGGTTTCATATCCGCGAGTTCAACCAACTGCAGATCGAAAACAGTATTTTGGAATTCCCACCCGCAATGAACCAAATGCAGATCAAAAATACTATTTTCCATCCCATTTGCAGATGCGAAGGGCGGGCTGACAGTAGAGTCAAAAGTCACAAGTGAATTTTCGCCTGGGCGGGATCAGCGACCCAACCCCCACGTTGTTCAAGGGTTAACTGTAATGCCATATTTAAATAAAAGGATAGTGACATTCAAATATTGAAGAATGATCACGGTAAATTAAGTCTAGCTGAAAAAAATTCTCAAATCAAAGGTTAACTTCCTTTCTAAGAAATAATCTGAACAATATCTGGTTTCATCTGCTTGTCAATATTTTAAGCAAATAAGTTTACCTTAGTTGTTCTCTAATTAGACTCAATTTCTTTTTTGTTATTTTTTTCTTTTTTCTTTAGAGTCAATTTCGATTAGTAACTTTTCATATTGATTTTTCCTAGCATTAAATTGCCCCCTGACCTTTTTAATCTTTAAAATCTCTGATGACCATGATCATCACAATAAGAAAAAGCAAATGATATGTCAACCTTTCTTCTACAAAGCGGAAAACTAGAAAATAAACACACTCCTTTCTCTGTATTATATGAATCTCTGGATCAAGCCATCTGCTGAACAGAGACTAGAAGTAAAAGAAAGTGGTTTGGGGGAAAAAGGGAAAGAGCACTCGATTCAGCTTGGCCACCAAGAAGTTATGGGACCCCAGACAAAACACAAATTTTCCAGGCCTCATTTTCTCCATCAGAAAAAGAAAGGCTAGATGACATTTAGCATTCATTTCAGTTCCAACTTTCCAGTGATATACCTAAAAGATTACTTTCTGTTAGGACCCGTCAATCAAGTTCAATCAAGAGATCACCCACGGGGTACACCCAAGGTTAACCTGAATTTCTATGATAATGACACCATTTCTTTGTAAGACATAAAGACTTAACATGCTGCCTTGTGTCAACTAATACAGGGTCATAAGATTTTTATCATCCAAGTAACATATATGAACTTCCTGGTTTTAACTTTGCATTAAAGCAATCTTACACATCTTTTAAAAATACTCACTAACTTCTCATTTCATCTTCAAATATTCTTACATTTTGGCGATTACAAACCAATCCTTAATAGGATGGCAATCAACATCTACAGTTTTAAAAACATAGGTATATTAGAATAATAATGGATTAGATCTTACTTTAATAAAAAATTTAACTGACCAAAGTCTGATCTTTTCTAGGCACAACCCAATTTCTTTTCGGATATGCACCTATAGTATTTTCACAGGGTCATTAAACTAATGTGCAGTATATAAAAATACTACTCACCGGATCCAAATTTAATACTTCATAAGGATTGTATTCTTGATATTCTCGATCTGTTTTGGAAACTTTGTACGCAAGGAATAAGAACAATGCCCATCCTGCAAGCAGAACTATTTTCCTGTTTAGGAAAAAGACAAGAGAAGTATAAATAGATACATCTATATGGTTTTCCTTTAAGAGTTATTATGGCAAGATTAAGCCATAAACAATCTAAGGTAGTCAGTCTCATATCACTATGTTATTGACTCCAATTCTACAATCACTGGGTTATAAACTCCTGTTACAGCAAGGACAGTGTCGTTTTCACCTTTGAATTCTCTAGAATCTTGCACAGTGCCTGGCATGTAATATTCTCTCAGTTACTATTTGCAGAATTTTAAGTGCACAAGTTAATTCAACGTATTACCTTATTGGACTATTACATCTGATCAAAATATATTAATACTAAGTATTCAGTAAACCATTTAATTTAAAAAAGAATTGCTTTTGACCTTGCAATAATACTTTTAGTAAGATAAACTACAAAAAATAATGGGTCAACTGTGAAAAGATTAATAAATTGCCTTGTTTATAATAGTAAAACTTTGGAAACAACTTAAATGTTCATTTATAGGGAATGAATAAACCATTTGCAGGAAACTAATTAAATAAACCAAGATAGAACCACACAATGGAACATTTTTTAGCCAATGTAGGTATAGAAAGATGTGCATAATAGGTTTAAAGGTATAAAAGAACATATAATTTGGGGAAAATAACTAATTTCTTCTTTCTAATATGTTCTGTTTAGTAAAAATATTTAAAAGATTGATATTATCAGTGTTGGAAGGCTAAAGAAAAAAAAGCTCTCATACACTCTACACCCTGAAGGACTATTTGGCAATACAAAAGAAGTACATACCCATTTAACTATCCATCTACTCCACTTCAAGAAACTTAGAAGGAAATAAACTAGAATTAAATATATATAGTGTAAAAGAGTGGTTAACATATAAATAGCAGAAAACACACACACACAGATGTCCATCAACAGAGTACTAGGCAAATAAATTAATCGTGTATCCATACGGTGAAATACTGTCTAGCCACTAAAAAGTAGTATTTGTGGTGGAAGACTATCTACCTTGTATTGTTAAATTAAATAAAGAAAAACAGCTTCAAAGCTGTATGTACATATAATATAATCCTATTTTTTGTAAGTTTATTATAAATAAAAATATAGAAGGTAAATCATCTTAGCGGCTATTTTTAAGTGATGGAATTGAATGATTTTTGTTTTGTTATACCCTTTGTATAATAATTTGTTACACCGAATAGGAACTGTTAAACAAAGACATAAAATGAATCATAGGAGGCCTAATCAAACAAAATTCAAGTGACCTGTTTTGAAAGACAGGAAGAAAACACATTCCATGTGTGTAAACCCTCCTGGTAGGAACCTAGCTTAAACGTGTTTATTTGGAATGAGACTCTATGATCCAGTTCCAACCTACCTGCTTACCTTTATCACCATGGTTTTTCAAGCAAAATAAATCCCCATCTCGCAGAGTTCCCTAAGCTTTTACCACCGTCATGCTTATGCTCCCTTAGATCTTTCTACCTACAATTCCCATTTCCCACCTCTGCCAATCCAAACTATATCCATCCTTCAAGACTCAACTCAAATTATCCACCCTTGAAGAAGCAACCCTGGTCAAAGTGATCAATGGGGACACTGTGGTTACAGTCACAAAGAAGCACAAACCACGACTTTCCTCCCCTGACTTGCTGTAAGCAACCTGAGCACATGGACAGGGTCTTAATTCAGTTTTGACTAACTCCAGAGTAGCTCAGATGCAAATTTCTTTCCATCTGGCCAAAATAATGCTCTAAACCAGGGGTGCCCAAACTGCGGCCCGTGGGCCAACTGCGGTCCGCAATCCATTGTTAATTGGCCCGCAGCAAATTCCAAAAATATATTTAGTTTACTTAAATAAACCAGGTGAGGCAATACGTACTTCACCTCAAGTGAATGGCCTGGCTGTTTATGTATTTTACCGCATATGGCCCTTGGTGAAAAACGGTGAAAAAAGTTTGAACACCCCTGCTCTAAACCTTATCAAGGACATAATACTGCAGGCTGCTTTGCACACGAGCTACAGGCCAAAAGAAGAGGGAGCCCTACCTAGAACGCTTTTACTTTTACGTGGCTATCTAGGGAGAGGTAGTTAAGAACACATGCTCTGGAACAAAACTACCTGAGGTCAATTCATAGCTTCACCACTTACTAACAGAGATCTTGGCAAATTGCTTAGCCTTTTACAACTCAGTTTCCAACTTTTAAGATAGGTTTGAGAATTAAATGAGATTAGGTATGTAAAACACCTAGAAAGTGCATCAGGAACAGTAAATAATCATGTTAGCTATTGGCTCCTATCCTGTTTCCCCGAAAATAAGACCTAGCCGGACAACCAGCTCTAATTATATTGTTATATTATATTATATTTTATATTATATTATATTATATTATATTATATTATATTATATTAATTATATTATATATTATATTACACCCAGTCTTACATTATAGTAAAATAAGACCAGGTCTTACATTAATTTTTGCTCCAAAAGATGCATTAGAGCTGATTGTCCAGCTAGGTCTTATTTTCGGGGAACACGGTGTTAGTAACTTCTACCCAAATCTCAGCTCGGACCTTACTAACTTCTCTGCCTAGAGCCAGAGTTAAGAGTTCTTCCTTTGCTCGTTCACTGCATCTCCCTCACAGCCCTTACTAAACTCTTATCATTACTTGTTTACTTGCCAGTATCCCCCAAGACTGTAAGTGGTTGAACTAGGTCCATTTGTTAATACCTGGCACATACATAGCAAGCACACAATAACTACTTATCAAATAAATGAAAATAATTTAAAATAATAATTTCAACTGAAACCTCGAGTTTACTAGTAATACCCTCAATATGCTAAAGAACACAAAAATGTACTTAATTCCCACACAAATCAGTAACTCCACATTTTCTTTAGTCAATTCTCCCAACAGGCAAACAAAGCTCAGAAAACAAAGATAAGGGTGAAACTGGAAACCACTAAAGCAAGATATAAAGCAAACAAGGGTAGAAGAGAAAGGAAACAAAAAGCATAGGATATGCTACATCCCTTGTTAGATGCTTTCTTTACATGCAGCACCTGGCTCTCTGAGCCAAAGAATGCAGAAAGGAGAGGACAGGCTCATGACAGAACCCCCAGGCTGATAAAACCACAACCAATAAAACCATGCTCTACTTTCCCAAGAGCCAAAGCAAAGGTGGAAACATAACGGACTGCATCATGCTCTATGCCCAAGTTTTTTAAAAAGCATGTTTGGTTCCTCTGAAAAGATAAGCATTTTCACTACATGTAGCTTTAATAATTAACTAACTTGTGAAGTCTTGGGTTTTGTTTGTTTGTTTGTTTGTTTGTTTTGTTGTTTTTTTTGAGCATACTTTAGAAGTCATTTTGCAAGCAACTTCCAGAAATTAGAGTATTACACATTCACTGCTTAATTTTGCAAGAAAGCTTCAGGTTTAAGTAGCAGAAAGGTTTTGATGGTTTCTGACCTTATTTAAATTGTTACCAGTATCTATCTATGTAACTGTTGCTTAAATATCCTTTAATTTGTACTTCCATTTAAGTGAGTCAGTTTATTAATCACTGAAGAAAACTTCAGAGTTGGGGTTTTTTCCCTGAAAACTGAGGTTCAAATGCTCACAAAGTGCTGACCAAAGACTGAAAAAGAGATTGGGAGGCCAAGGTATTTGTCTTGCTGCCTCATAAAGGTTTAATTTAAAATGAGAAGCATCAGCAAAGAATAAACAATGAACGTGAAACCTGTAAACACTAATTTTGTCTTTTAATTTCACATCACTGAAGAACTCTGAACACAAAGGCAAGATTTCCCTCCGTTTCCAAAGGAACTAAACCAGGCAAAGTTAAGCCTTAAAAACTATTTAACCCCCCTGAAGTTACATAGGTATGTTGAAAACTATCATCATCATTTAAACAAAGATTAAAACATAACTGGTTCTATTTTTACTAATTTCCTCCGTTACGTCTTTCCCTCCCTCCTATCTACTGGATAGATAAATATAGGTAATTCACAAGATGCAGTCCTCCAATAATGGCAACTCTTTCACCTCCAATCAGTTTCATCTATTACCTCTGAATTGATGGCTTAGGGTGAAGGTCCAATGCCTAGGCTCTAAACCAGCATTCCCATAGCCTCCCACAATCAAACAGGCCTTCTCTAATTAAACATGCTATCATGGCCTGTTTAAGTGATGGACCTGCCAAGAAAAAAGGGTGATGAGGTCCCTGCTCCACCACTTCTAGCTGCATGACCTTGGTCAAGTTATCTCATTTTCTTAGTCTCCTTGGACGAAAAAAAGGAAAGTAACCTCACAGCGTGATCTGAAGGTCATAGTGGGTAGTTACACCCCAGGCATATAACTTTTTAGTAAAAGGTTTACCTTTGCCTGAAGTAAGCCCCATCCATTGTTTATGTGTATTTAGGTTAACACACCTTTGAAATAAGCTGTAACCACCAGAAAGCACATAATCTTGTTAGCTATCCTGTAATCTAATCCCCGTCTTGCTTTTCAAACCTCCATGCAATCTTCCTTATGTTCCCTCTTAATTTCAACTGTATAAAAGAAGTTGCAAAACTGTTATTCTCGGGAATATTTGAGATCTTGCTCCCCGGAATATGTCGTCAGTTTGGCTCAAATGAACTCTTACAAAAACTCTCTACAGATTTGGACATTTCTTATGTCAACAGTCTCAGTTTCCTCATCTGAGAAAAAGCAAAAACATCTACCTTGAAGTTAATATAAAACTAATGAGAGAACATATAAAGCCCTAGCACAGCACCTGGCATACAGTATGTGCTTAATAAACTTTAATTATCACCATGAAATGCAAACTTGATCATGTCACCTCCTTGCTTTTGATAATCTTTTAAAGATTCCCCCAGTCTTTAAAACAAAATTCAAATCCTGACACAAGATGCACAAGGTCTTCCTTCAAGATTTGACTTCTCCCCTCCTAAGTCAGAAGTACACTCTCTTTTCTTTGAACTTGTAAACTATTCTGTTCTCAAATTACACTGTTCATATCTTACCCTTACTAAGGCTACAGTTTCTTTACCGATATGTTTTATTCATTATTATACCCCTATTTAAGATGATACCTAGCAAAAAGTAAGCACTAAGTATTTTTTTACTGAAACCAAATACTTACTTTATTGTAGGAATAATATTTGGCTGGGGTTTTAATAGCCGTAAACGATACCACATACATCTTCCATATACTTTTCTGATATTCTTTAATCGAATTTGCTCTGTAAAATAAATAAATAAATAAGGTGATAGGTAAATCATTTTTCACAGTGAAGGCAAAATAAGACTTAATATCACACCAACCTTCATTACCATTCTAATATTTTATTGGAACATGCAAGTACTGCCTACATAAACAACCTTAAAGAAAAATTCACAAGATAGGTTAAATTTTCTGCCACTTAGAATAAACGATCTATATGGAAAATTTTATTCAACTACCAAGGAACTGTTTGTCACGTGAAATTTAAATAACTTCTAATTGAAAAATGTAAAAACTGACTTGAACCCGAAATATTTAGTTACATGATCAGTAATTTCTGAGAAATTCTCTCCTCCTTTCCCTTCTGCTATAGAAGGAACAAAACAGTATAAAATAGTTGAAACATGGTTTATTAAGGAACCTAAGCTGAAATGATATTCTTCAAATATGAAAATAATCATGTTGAATTAGAAATGTCACCCAAACCCATAAAAAGTTAAAATAGGTTCGTATAAGAGTTGTGACAAAAGGTCTCAGTTTAGTCCCCAGGAAAAAATCTGCAATTCAATTCAAAAGTAATTAAACCAAAGCCAAAATATCATACATTGTTTTACTACAATAAAACTACATTTACTTGGTTTGAATAACTCTCCCAAGTTAAAAAATTTTAAGTAAATTTTAAAATAAAATGCCTTTTCACGAAGATGGCACACAGAAAGCAAAGAAAGAAGCCCCTCCCAAAGCCGAAGCCAAAACAAAGGCTTGGAAGGCCAGTGCTAAAAGGTGTCCATAGCCACACACAAAAAAGAAGATCCGCGTGTGATCCACCTTCTGGTGGCCCAAGACACTCCAAAGGCAGCTCAAATATCCTCAGATGAGCGACAAGCCTGACCACTCTGCCAGCCATCGGGTTCCCCTTAGTACTGAAGTCGGCCATGAAGAAGACAGAAGACAAAAGCACACTTGTGTTCACTGTAAATGTCAAGGCCACCAAGCACCAGATCCAACAGGCTGTGAAGAAGCTCCATGACATTGACGTGGTCAAGGTCAGCACCCTGCTCAGGCCTGAGGGAGAGAAGGCGTAAGTTCAACTGGCTCCTGACTACGTATGACGCTTTGGATATTGCCAACAAAACTGAGATCATCTAAACTGAGTCCAGCTGGCTAACACTAAATATAAATTTTTTCACGATATTAAAAAACCACCATCCTTAAATGAGATGTCAGGTTAATAAATAACTCTGCATATAATAGCATGCTCCAAGCCACCACGTGAGAAGTCCAACTATCTTGTCAGCACCATCCTTTGAGGAAAGCATCCACATGGGAGAGCTACAAGGCAGGCGGCGTCAGAACCAGGTGTGAAGAAGGAACCATGTAGGGAGAGGGGTGGTGGCAGAAAAGGTGCTATGCAGGGGGACTGATCAAATAAGTTAATACATTACGGATAACTGGAATCCGTTTTTCCCTGTCAGAAAAGGGTCTTATATGTATATATGAAAAAATAGAAAGCAAGCATGAATCCTGCAGTGTTGGATTGGAACTGAAGGTATCAGTATGAACTAATGTCATTTAATATAGTGATACAGAGGGTGCCAAAAAAATGTATACACATTTTAAGAAAGGAAAAAGCTTAAAATTGCAATATTCAATATTGAAAACAAAAGATGAATACAAGTCAGGTTTGACTTCTGCAATTACAAGAGGTGCTCAAAGTGGAAGACTTCTGTGGCGAGCGTGTAAACTGTTCTAACACCAGAGCAGAAGAAGCAGGATTTGTTGCTGTGCGAGGCCTCCTGGATCTTCCCTTGTGACATCACACACAATACGATGCATCTCAAACTTATCATGAAAGCGTGCAATTGTTAGGTGTGTTGGAGGTTCTATTGCATAGTCATCCCTCCATTGTTGTTGTACTTCCACATCATTCTCAAATTTCAAATAACACTTGAAAATGGTCTTGTACTCCTCGAATGACAACCATGCTTCCGCCATTTTCTTTGACTGTCCTGCCTGTTGCATGGTGACGCCATACGTTTATTTGATTAACGCCATCTTTTGAGCAAACGTCATACTACACATTGCTACCGTAATTCAATTTTGCTTCAAAAAGCAATACATAGATAACATCGCTTAAAACGTGTATACATTTTTTTGGCACCCTGGTAGATATAGTTCTACAAGTATACACATACATACGAGGTGTGATCAAACAATACACTGAATGTTTAAATTTAAAAAATGTATCTCAGTAGAAGATCCATTGCCATTAATATCCCTCAAAACACTCCCCCTCACTTCGAACACACTTATCCCATCATTCTTGCCACTTTCTGAAGCAGTTCTGGAAGTCCTCTTTCATGAGTGTCTTTAGTTGCACTGTCATGGCTGCCTCCATGTCCTGAATCATTTTGACTTTGGGGAAGAGCCAGAAGTCACATGGTGCCATATCTGGTGATTAAGCTGGATGAGGCCACACCATAATGTTTTTGACAGAAATTGCCATATACCAGAAGTGATGTGTGATACAGAGTGTTGTCATGATGATGATTATGGCACACTTTAAAACACACCTTCTCTCAACCATAGCTCACTCCCGACTTACTGCACCGAGTAAGCTGAAACTTGTCACACACTGTTACTACTGAAGATCCCTGCCTTTCCGTTGGATGGGACTCGGCAGCATTCACCATATTTTGTGATCACAACAGAAAAGCTCCGTGTCACACATCGCTTATGGTTTGGCAATTTCTGTCAAATAAAAACATTACAGTGTGTCCTCATCTACCTTATTCACCGGATCTGGCACCGTGCGACTTCTGGATCTTCCCCAAAGTCAAAATGACCATGAAAGGTAAACATTTTGAATCAATTCAGGACATCAAGACAGCCATGACAGCACAACTAAAGACACTCACGAAAGAGGACTTCCAGAACTGCTTCAGAAAGTGGCAAGAACGATGGGGTGTGTTCAAAGTGAGGGGCAGTATTTTGAAGAGGATTAATAGCAATGTGCCTTTTACTGTAATACATTTTTAATTTAAACATTCATTGTATTTTTTTTATCACACCTCATACATATTCCCTCGCTCTGTCTAATAAGTGAGCCTAGAAACAGTGACATCTCAGGTGCAGTGAGCACAGCTAGCACCTGGATGTTGGCTTCTAAATGCCATTCTCCACTAACAGGAACCAAGGATCCAAGTATCTTCCCACAAAAAAATTACTAAAAGGAAAAGAATGATTTTACAGTGGTAAAGTGTGGTAGGCTGAATAATGGGGGGGGGGGGTCTCTACCCCCCACAAGGATGTCTAGATCCTAATACCCAGAACCAGTGAATATATTAACTTACATGGTAAAAGGAACTTTACAGATGTAACTAAATTAAAGATCTTAAGATAAGGAGATTATCTGGGTGGGCCCAATATAATCACAGGGGTCCTTACAAGGAGGCAGGAGGGTCAAAGACAGAGAGATGATATGACAATGAGTAGAAGTTGGATGTGTCCTTTGAAGATGGAAGGAGGGGCCACAAGCCAAGGCATACAGGCTATCTCTAGAAATTGTATAAGTCAAGAAAACAGATTCTACTCTAGAGCCTCCAGAAAGAACCAGCCTTGCCAACACCGTGACTATTAACTAGCCCAGTGAAATGGATTTTGGACTTCTGGCATCCAGACCTATAAGAGAATAGATCTGTGTTGTATTAAGCCACTAAAGTTGTGGCAATTTGTTACAGCAACACCAGGAAACTAATACAGAAAACTTGGCAATCACCATCTTAATCAGGTTATTAGCGAACATCACCAGCAACGGGACAAAACGCAACCGTACAACCTGACGGAACGAAATGAGAAGAATCAGTTTTGTTAAATTCCTAAGACACATAACTTGAATGTAATCATGAGAAAACACCAGACAGCCCAAATTCAGGCCATTCTACAAAATAATTGGCCTATAATCTCTAAAGTCAAGAAAAAACTGAAGAACTGTTCCAGACTTAAGGAGACTAAAGAAAACAGACCAAATAAATGTGGTGTGATTCTGAATTGGATCTTTTACTATAAAGGACATCATTGAGCCACGTGACAAAACTTGAATGCAGTCTGAAAATGAAATGGTAGTAATTTTCCGATTTTTATGGTTAAATTATGGACACTTTTGAAAATTCCACTGGCAATTTCATTAAATTAAGCCTCCACAATCTCCCACTTTCAGGTATGAAACCAAGGAAACATTTGATATGGTTATAATGGTGAAGTCTATTAGCCAGACAGCTGATCGATTCAAAGGAATGGCATTATCCCAATGTCCCTTGCCAGGACAAAGTACACATGGTTTGCAGCCCCCACCCTCTTGCACAATGTGTGCCTACCTGCGCCCTGTATGCCTCACTTTTCCAATCCAAAAATTAAATCTTAACCGGAGAATATTTAAGTCGGTTAGTAAGTACTACAAAGTATGGTTCACACTGTAACACAGTGGCCCTTAGATTTCCAGCACAACTAAATATTCATAGTACACATTCCAAATCTCTAGATAAATGACCTCAAGTCAAACTGGAAGTAAAGTCCTTCCAGACAAGTTTTATAAGACACTTAGAAGAATAAAAAGAAGTTCACTTACAAACTCCTAGTTTATAGAATCACTAGTTCCACGGCCAGTGAAAATGGTTAGTAATATCATTAACTTATGATGCAGTTTTTAAAGAATTTATCCACATTTATAGAAAAGAGAAATTACAAGGTCATAAAATAATTCTGTGGTTTAAAAAACAACATAACAACGTATTATGACTGCTCTCAGCTGCCGAACATAAACTTTATATGACTGTGGGAGCAGTTCAGATTTGGGGGGAGGTAATTATGGTTGTCTTTCATAAGCTATACAGAGCCTTTGCTAAAACAGTCACGTCCATCTGTCCATGCCTGGCTGATCTGCCAGTCTGCAACAGAACTGCGGGAACTCAGCATCGTATTCCTGGGACCCAAAGAGCTGAAAGAATGTTAGCCAGATCTAACATCTTCAAACCTGTTTGCCAGCTTACCACAATAGAGTTTTTAAAAATCATGTACCTTCTTGTAGATTTCTAATTTGGCATCTAACATTTTTCATTGAAAGTTTGAAGAGTTGCAAAATATGCCATTTCTAACAAAAAGTTGACATTTTAAAATAAAATAGCTCCACTGCTTTTAAATGAGCCGATGAAACCTAAAAACCATAGTAATGTCATACCCACCCATTTACAAAAATCCAAGAACAAGCGCTTCATTCTACTTCCCCCACATAAGTTACACTAATGTGTTTTTATCCTGGTAAGTCATTCCTTATAATACTAACACGGACTCCTTAAAATTGTTTTAATCCCTGTAACTATTAAGTTTTTTCCAACTTCTTATTGCGAAAATTTTCAAGCCTTTGGCAAAGTTGAAAGAGTATTAAAAAGAACAATACATTTCATCTAAATTTACTAATTGTTAACACTTTGCAACTCTTGGCTTTATCTCTAGCTCCCTCCTTCCCTCCCCCCTCCTTTTTATCTGAATTATTTTAGAGTAAGTTGCAGACATAAGACACTTTACCTCTAAATGCTTTGGCACGTCAAATAACATCAGTAAATTTATCACACTTAAGTTTAACATCTATAAGATTTTATGAGTTGAAATTTCTGGGGTCGGCCCTGTGGATCAGGTGGTTGGAGCGCCTTGCTCCTAACACGGAGGTTCGATTCGTGGACCAGTGAGCTGCGCCCTCTACAGCTAAGATTGTGAACAACGGCTCTCCCTGGAGCTGGGCTGCTGTGAGCAGCAGGAGGTCGGTGTGAGCTGCCACCGCCAGGGAGCTGTGTCCTACACAACTAGACTGAGAAACAATGGCTTGAACCAGAGTGGGGGTGGAGGGAGGCGGAAGAAGGGGGGAAAATTTCTGACACTACGTTTTTTTGGTGTTATCAAGGCAATATAAATATCACAAATTGATAAATTACTAAAATAAGAGTAATATATCTGTTGTGCTTTCACTTATAAGCAACTTGTAAATATCTCGTACGTTCAAAAAGAGTTAAAACTCTAAATACTAAAACTTTTTTAAACTAAAAAGTACACTTTTGCCAACATGCACAGTGTTAGATGAAACAGCTTTATCTTCTACTTTGTGTATTGTGCTCAAACTTGAAGTTGCAGATTACCTTGAATGACTCAATTTACAGAAAATCCATGCCATACAACCTAATTGGCAAAGGCAGGCCTCATTGTTAAACCAATTATGCAAATCAAACTTGGTCAAAAGTCTGACTTCATTTTTCAGTTCAAATATATCTACACATTTTGATATTTTGAGGATGACAAAAATCACTGAGAAATAAATTTGAGGACATGCCTTTTCATAGAGATTCAAATTAATAAAACTTAATGATACACAAGTAAGATAATTTATTTAAAAGAAAAAGATGTATCACACTTCTCTTTCCAAACTTCAGAGACTCCTAAAACTACTTGTAAATCCCTAAAGAGTTCAAGAAAGTACCAACAATCAGAAGGTTATATTCAATATTCCAAGAAGTCTAAAAGACTTCATACAGCAGTTTTCTAGTCACTCAAAGTCTCTCTGTAGCTAGTCGAGAATATAGCATCTCACATGATGATACTGGCTCACTCATTGTTGGCAAATTTTGTTCTTTTATTAATTTAAAAAGATAGGAAAACACGTTTTACTCTAATAGTGCAGTCTGGTTCCCCGAATGCTTCAAAATAAAATAGGAAAGGCATGAGAATGATACTTTGGAAGTGAAAAATTGGGAATCACTGCTCTAGACCACTAAAACTATATAGTTCACCTAGTCACCCTAATTTCCACATAGACAAGGAGAAACTAAAGCATAGTGTTATGCTCTTAACTTGAATCTGAATAGTTAGCCACGGTATGTGATTCTCGAGGCCACTTAAGAACCATTTGAATTTGGGACAGATGGAGGCTTGACTAAACACTGCTCACCATCACCGCGACCCAATGAATATAATCACAAATTATTTAAATTGAAAGGATTTCAGAAACTTTGGTTCATTTGCCACCCACCCCCTTGCATACTCTGGCAAAGGAGTAGGAAACCCAGAAGGCAACTAACTGAAAATGTTAGGATCAGAGCAGAACCACCCACCACCAACAAAGTTTACAATCTTCAGGAATGTCTGAGGATTATATAAGTGCAATACACAGAGGGTGTCAAAAAAATACATACACATTTTAAGCAATGAAAAAACTGTTATTAAAATTGTAATACTCAATATATACCAAAAACAAAAGATAAATACAAGTCATGTGTATACATTTTTTTGGCACCCCTGGTATAAGTGCAAACCCATACAAACCAAGTGGTTCAAATAGATCAAGAACTATTCAATCTTCCTAAAGCTGATATTTAATTGGACAGCAACATACAACTATATCATACGCTCACCCACTACCTCAATTTTCTTTTCCCCTTTTAGTGCTGAAACAAGTACCAGAGACCAAGGTTTTGCAGTCTCAGCATTACTGACATTTTGAACTAGATAATTCTTTGTCATGGAGGGCAGCTATCCTGTGTGTTAGAGGGTGTTTGGCAGTAGTATAGTCTCTGCCCTCTAGAAGCACCACCCACAGGAGACAATACTAGACACACACACACACACCAGTAACACTGCTTTATAGAGGCCTCATTGTCAGCAAGTTCAATGATATGGCCTGCAGACCAGGGACTCAGGGAGAAGAAATAAAGGAAAGGTTAGAAGAATAAACAGAGGTGATAAAACAAGTGTCTTTTTCCATCCCTCTAAAAGTATCCTTCAGAAAAAAAGAATCCCTATATATTTGCCTACTTATGAACACCTGGGTGGGTGCTCAGGAGCTTGATTTCTTTATTTTATAGACACAAAAAAAAGCCAAGAAACAACAACAACAAAAAGGCTTGGGGAAGACAGGCTAAAACAATCTCAATTAATGTTAGTTTGGCATACTTAGAGGTCATCTAAAGGCAAAAAATTTTTAAATTAAGATTTCCATAATTATCCCAGGGGGTATATCTCACGATTACAAGTGTTGGCTGTCACTGTAAGCAACCTTTGTAAAAACCACTTTAAAAATACAGCAAGTCGCTTCATTATGGAGATTAAAAATATATACCTACAGGATGATGAAAATACCTAATGTTATATAAAGCCACACTTGTGGCTTGAATGAAAATTTCCAGTCATGGCATCATAGTATTCAGAACCCAAAGTGCCGTATCCCAAACAAATGCAAAGAAAAGTATATATTCTGAAGACCTGTTAGATGAGTCAAAAAAGAGCTGTGATCACAAAACCACTGAGGATGAACACATGAAGAATTTGAAAATAATTGTTTCTTGAAATGTAAGGAGATAAAACTATTTTTAAAGTACTATATTTTATTATATGGGATTTTAAATATGCAACTAAAATTTATAAACATTTTAAGTAGATTGAACTTCATCCTTAAAATGATATATATTCAAGATGGCCAAAAAACATTTTTCATCTCATTAAGAAATAGAATAGTAGGTCAGATCTTGTCATTTCTCTGCTTAAAAACCTTCAATAGTTTCCTATTGCACCTAAAACAAAATCCAAGCTTCTTACCTTGTCTTAGAGACATGGTCTGCACCCCGGCTCCCTCTCTGACTTCATCCCAAATTATTCTCCTCACCTGCCACACTCCTGCCACTTTGGTTTTCTCTGTTCCTGGAATTTGCCCAACTCCTTCTTGCTTCAAAAGATTTTGTATACAACTATTCCCTCTGCCTGAAATAGGCTTTTCCCACCCAGTTCAATCTTGTAATGGCTGACTTTCTTTTGTCACTCAGCTTGAAGAAACGTTCTCAGGAAGACGTCTCTGAATAATCCTCACACAGTATTCACCACTACCTGATATTTTTTACTGTTTATACATAGTATGTCTATCATCTCGAGGATGAGAACAGGAATCTCATCTATATTGCTCACCCCCATAGTCCACTGCCTAATACAATGCCTGGCAAACAGTAGGTGCTTAACAAATGTAGTGAATGTATGAATTATCTCATTTAGACAGCGCCCCAACCAGCCTGGGCGTGGGTATATATGCATGTATTATTATTATATTTAAAACACTGAGGCTCAGAGAGGTTAAGCAACTGCCCAAAGTTACAGATGGTACCAAAGGAATAGCAAATAATCACTAAAGAGATGGGACTTGTGCCCAGGTTCAAATTCATAGGCCTGTGTGATTCATCACGTTATTTCAACTGCCTTCCCCTAATAAAAGAACTAGATCGCCTAAAAGACACTGTGTCCCTGTGCTCATTAACTTAATCACACCTATCCTAACCATATCTCCAAAGCAGAAAATGTAATATGTAAGAAATCCAAGTAAAAAATTTAAGAACATGGGGCAGATGATACTTCTAATAAAACAACTGAGTAGATGGTATCTCTAATAAAAGTCTAATGAAATATTTTATGAAAAAAAGTGTTACAAATAAAACTGGAAGGTCTTCAGTACTAACATGTGTGTGGGACAAGACAACACAGCACATAAATTTCAGAGGAAAATGGCAAACCAGTTATTTTTTGTTTGTTTTAGCTCAATTTGCTATAGAAGTGTCAAGGTCCAAAAGAAAAGCAAACATCCACTTTATTATAAAGGACTGCATCCTTAGAAGAGTCCCAGAAGTGAAATTATTAGGTTTAAAATTTTTAACATTTGTATAGCTCCTTTCTAAAAAAGTAATGACTACACATTCTGTTGTGCTCCAAATATAATAATTTGTGTATTTGTCTAATCATAATCCTTCCACTCCACCCAGATTAAAAACCCTTATCAAAACAGGACTATATTGCATCCATCTTGTATTGTCTGCTGCTCCTAGTACAGGCAAACACTGAAATGCTCAATCTATTAGATTTAACTACTAGATGTACCAAACAGAAAAATCTAAAGCCAAAAAGATCTGGAATCTGTATGAAAAAATTCCTCCATCCACACTGCCACAAACACAATTCCAAAATATAAGGAACACCTTTTTAAGAGAATGAACCACAACACCTTTCAAAAACACAATGAGATGGTGAGATAACATTTCTTATCAACAAAGTCTGGTAATAAACATTTTTAAAAAGGAAGTCTGAGTACAATATGGATGTATTTGTTATGACCTTCTTTATGTCTGAATAAAAAGTACGATTAAGAGAACAAACATCTGAGAAAATGAAAATAAGCCTATCTTTGTTTTTCTTCAAGATCAAACAAGTATATAATGTGACCTTCAAATAAAAACAATTTTACATAATGCATTTACTAAGCCACTGTTTGTCACTATACCTATAAAGCCTAAATGTTGCATTATAATTCATACTGCCAAGTCCCCAATTGGTTTCCTCTCCTGTGGAGCACTTATGTGTGTCTATGCTACACGTCTGATACCCTTTTCTGTCAGGATAGAACTTTATTTCAAAACGACTAAAACTTTGCAGATTTCTAATACTCCTTCAAGATCTAAAGTCTTAGGAAGACGATATGCTCTAAACTGAATATGCACATTCATAAAATATGCTTTGAACACGAAGCTAATACTAGCTAGTTTTTTCTATTAAAAAAACACAACACTCAAAAAATCCACTCACCAAGAGACTGAGGTAATCAATTCCACTGCAATTGGAAATCACCTAGATAGATTAAATCACTAGACAGACCAACAATTCACTTCAAATAAAAATGTTTATCCCCATCCTTTGCCCTGCACTCAATCCTCAAAACTGATAAATGTTAATAGGTTACTATTGGGCCAATCACCAAACAGCTTTTAAGAGAAAGGGAAATACAAGTAAAGCAAGGAAAGACAGAGAGGAATGAAAATTCAAAATCTGCACTGCACTCTCTCCTTCCCACCATGGTACTTATATTCCATAAAAAGCCCAAGCTATCTTAGAATTCTCTTTCTAATCTGTCCATTCCCCTGCATCCTGACTTCTCAGTGGACTAACACTCTAAAATGGACTCATCCACTGAAACGGCCTCCTCCATCTTTTCCCCCATCCAGTCACCATCACCTTCCAACCTCGCTTCCACCAACTCATTCTTCACGCAATGCTCCACAAAAGCAAAACTGGCCATGTTGTTACCCTACTTAAAAACCCCTTGTTTACCCAATTAACGTACGAGATAAAGTATATAACTCCTAAAATGGCTGATTTGCTCTGAAGTGCCAATCACATTACATTTTTACCATTCGCTGAACTTCCCCACACTTTTGCACCTGCTTTCCCCTACATCCAGAATGTGCTTCTCCCCGTTACCTTTTAAGACCTATCCCAAATTACTTCCTTGGCATGAAACACCCAAATCCCCAAACAGAATTATTCACTCCTTCCTCTGTGCTCCCACAGCACTTTGCACTTGCCATTTTAATATTTATTATAACGTGTTAATTACAGGAGGCGGTATAGGGCAAGTAGTGGCTAACAAGAGCGGCTCTGGCATAAGACAGATTTGGGTCCAACACCCAATCTTCCACCTGGTAGCTATTTAGCTTTAGGCAAGTTAGTTGCCTCCCCGAGGGCTCCATGTTTTCATCAATAAAACTGGGATAGTATATGAGTATAAGTAAGTGCTACTGTGAGCGCACTTAGTACTACCCACCGTGAGGCCAGTAAACATTCCCTGAAGAGCAGCAAAGCTGGGATGAGGGGGCTCACAATTCTCCCTCATACTGGAAGGGGACGTGGGGCCTTCCCTCACAAGAGGAGGGACTAAGTCTAAAGTCATCCCCACAGGGGAAGTAGGGGATTGCATAGACCAAAATGTTGAATTACCCTTGGTGATGGAATTACAAGCAATTTTTGTTCTGTTCCTTTGTGCTCTTCTGCACTGGGTATATATACAACTTATTAATAAAAAAGCTACATGCACTTAAAAATCTGATCTATCACCTAGAAGCAGCATCTAGCACCAAGTTAATGCTCTATAAATATGGGCTAAATGCAGCAATTTCTACAGTGTATTCAATTTTGCAAGCCATGTTTATAAGCATTTACTTATTCGCTTATCATGATCACTTCTTGAGTAGGTAGGGCGGGTTATTCTTATTACCCCTAGAAAATGAGGCTAAGAGTTCAGAAATAGCTAAATAGGGACTAGGCTGGAACTTAAAACTAAAATCTAACTTTCCAAATTCAGTTTTCTTACTCTACTACTCAGCACTAAAAGTGGACTCCTACTCACAGTCCCAAGTCAGAGAGCTGAATCACTTGTACACCACTTGAGAGGGAGCAAGCAAAGAAGAATAAAGAAATGTAACTTTTTTTAAAAGTTCCATTAATCCTTCCAAACAATAAAAAAAAAAAAATCTGAGTACTTAAGTTCCAGATCAGATTGTTCCAGAAAGACTATGTAACCAGCAAAAACAGTAGGAGCTAACAGCCCTACTATGTGCCAGACACTGCTCTAACACTTTCCATGTATCAATTTGTTTCTCACTTTAATTCTAGGAAACAGATAACTACAGCTCTATTTTACAGATGAGTAAACTAGAACACATAGGGGTTAAATAACTTGCCTAAGATCACACACAGTAAGCGGCAGATCCAGGTTTCAAAACCAGGCAGTTTTGAAAAAGTAAATCAAGGATTAAGGTCAATAAGTTTTGAAAAACTGAGGTCACAAAAAATGGACGTAAGTATTTCTCCAAAGAGGACATAAAGATGGCCAGCAGACACATGCAAAGATGCCCAACATCACTAATCATCAGGGAAATGTAAGTCAAAACCACAATGAGATATCACCTCACACCTGTCAGAACAACTATTATCAATAAAACAAGCATTGGCGAGGATGTGGAGAACAGTGAAACCTTGTACACTGTTGGTGGAATTGTAAATTGGTGCAGCCACTGTGGAAAATAGTATGGAGGTTCCTCAAAAAACTAAAAATTGAATTACCATATGATCCAGCAATTCCACTTCTGGGTATTTATCAAAAGAAATCCAAAACACTAATTCAAAAAGATACATGCACCTTATGTTCATACTTGTACGTAGCCTCCTGTCAGTACAAGTCACCAAATTATTTGGCTGCAAACATCTGAAAAAACTTATTTCCAGAGCTTTGGGTGAACCTGTAAGTCAAGATTTCTCTTTACTATTCAAGACACTGCAACTGGACTTTAGAAAAAAGGCATTATGATAAAAACATCTTTTAATACCACTGTAATTTTAAAGAAACAACTCAAGTTACTATTGTAGCCACAAAAAAATCCAAGTGGTGTCCACCAACTGTCATGATGATTAGAATAGCATTAAAGCATCCACCTTAATTTTTATAATGCAGTTTGGGGCAAGACCAAACCAATACGTCAACATACGCACATTTACTGACTAAGCCAAGTCTGAAGCAGAGAGCCAGATGTGAAGAAGGGGCAGATCAACACTTAACTTTCTATCTAGCAATGGAAACAATAGAGGGCTTGGAAGCTAAACAACTAAAGACCTGGCTCCACCACACAGGAAAGTTACTTAAGCTCTCTAAATTCCAGGTTCTTCATGTAAGAATAAAGGTGATAATAACAGTACCAATTTAGTTGTATTTTTAAGAGGATTAAATAAAGTAACATTTGAAGTCCGTGACTTATAGTCAATATTAATTCCCTACCACTTTTTCAAAGACCAACTATATGCTGAAGGGACTCAAGTATGACTTGCCAGTAAGTTATCAAGCAAATTTTATAATACAAAGCCCACCATGAAAATATGACTTTCAAATTTCAAAAATCCAGTGTTGATTAAAATGCTAATTTGTGAAATCAGGGCAGCTTTTTGAAACACATTCTAACCACACCTACTTACTCTCCCAAAATCCTTTTGTCTTCCACACAACCAACTGCACACAAAAATAGGTGTTAAGTGAAAATAAACTATTATACTGGAAAGTGCACTCTTTTAACTTGAAATAAAATTACCAGAATGGCCTAGGTTTTGCAGATGAGGGAAACCATTACAGTATTAAGACTTCATCACTTACACACAACCACTGTCCAAAGAACCCAGACAATTTAAACAAATTTAGGGAAAAAAGGTACAACAGACCAAAATCCAGTTTTCATAGACTATCCACTGAATGAGAAAACTGGTAACTTTAGGCAGATTTTTGCACCTAATGGATAGTTTTATTATTATTAAATGTACAAAAAGATGGCATCCTTTATTATTTATCCTACATTCAATGTAATTTAGTTCCATTATGTAAGTCATGCATTTTACAGAGAAATTAATCAGTCTTAAAGCCTAAGTTCTGAGCTGATTCAATGCTTACTGTTACCAATTTCCTGCAAAGTACAGTACAGGAGTACAATCTAGACAGCCGGGGCCTCCACCACACCCAATATGAGGGAAGATACTTAATCAAGTTAGCATAGCTCTTGTGAAATAGAAAGCTTTCCCCAAAAGTTAATACTCAACACCTACAAGTTACTGTTAGTGCTTCCATAAATAACCAATCAGGGCTTTGCAGTTCCATTGGCTTTTAGACTGTCACCTGCCGTATGTCCTAGGAGAGTGCAACAAATGGAATCCAAGCATTACCTAAACAAAAAATGCCTTCACAAGAATCTATATCATTCTGTGCTCGAAATCGATGTTTAAGGTGAAGATTTAGAACTAACCACAAATGGACCAGCTACCTCACAACTACCTACAAGGTGAACTACCTACAAGACTTAATCCTTCTTAGTTGCACTTTTTCCGCCATAAACAGGAAACGCCAAGGAAAAGGAAATACAGAAAAGCCTATTTTTGGTAAGGGGAACAGCGGCATTGCTTCCAACTACGACAAGTGAGTTAAGAAATGAAAGAGCAACGGGGGAAAAGGCCGAGAGGAGGGGCGACTGGTGAGCTCAATTGGAATCCTAAACATGCCATCCAGCTCAGACGGTGCCCAAAACATCTGTAACGACAGCTGCAGCAGGGAAGCCAGCGTGTGGGAGGAAGACGATCGTGGCTTGGGGACTCCGACTTGTGCCTTCGCGTCCTCCTTTGCCAACTCTTTTCTCAGCTCCCAATTCCCATCCTCCCCATCCCATCCTGCTCCCTCCATAAAGACAAATACCCATTAAAACCGGAGACAGAGAAGACAAAGAGGCAGGTGGAGGCAGCAAAGAGTATTCAGAACAATGGGGAAAGAAGGGAAACTCCAGAGCAGGACAATGAAGGGCGGTGGAGAGGAGCCGAGAGGCACCGAGGGCAACACCGAGCCCGGGCAGCGCCAGTGGCGGGCGCATGGACGCGAGGCCCGGCCGCGCGGGCGGTATCACCCCGGACACGGCGAGCGGGGCTGAAGCGGCGAGGCGCGGCCCGGAGGGGCCGGCGGGGCCTGAGCGGGTCCGCCGGCAGCTGCCAGCGGGACTCACCGGCATTCTGGTCTCGGGGCCAGAGGTAGTATGTGGCCGGGATCACGATGAGCCCCACGAAGGAGGTGAGGAAGTAGAAGAAGGTGTTCCCGCTGTCATCGTACTGGAACTGCTGCCCCGCCATGGCACCCCCTCCTCCGCCTCCCTCTTCTCACCGCCGCCACCACGACCCCGCTCTGGGATCCGGCTCCCAGATCCCCGGCCCGGTGTGGCGTAGCTCCGACGCCGACGCCGCCTCTCCTCCCCGCCCCCACGCTACTCTCACCGGCAAGCCGCCGCCACCACCGCTGCCGTCGCCAGCCCTCGCGAGAAGAGACAGTTTCTTTCCCGCAAGGTACCGCCCCCCATCCCTTCTCCCCCACACGCTAGCTAAGGGAGACGTGGCGCGCGCAGCCGTGGAACTCGGCGAGGTCCCGCCCTTGGCCCCGCCCCCGAGGCCACAGCCCCGCCCCTCGAGCTCCTGTAGTTCCGCCCCTAATCCCAGAGTCCCTCCCCCTTCCTTCTGTGCGTCTTTACCCAGGGTCCCATTCCTGGTACTGAGGTCCGTGTTCCTCGTCCCAGCAAAGGCCATGGGCTCGTGCCGGTCACCTGGCTGCGACCGGGGTCACAGCTTTTCCGAGCAGAGCTCCCTTGCCTCCCCTTCTCCTATCCTACCTCACCCTGTCCTGCCTTCTCCCTTTTTAATATCCCTGGTCGATAATGGTTCCTTAGGTTCCGGATCCGCTCCTCCAGCCCCCATTTTTTGGAAACACGGGTCATTCAGAGTAGAGCGGTGCAGGGGAGGAGGGTTTTATTGTAGTATCGTTTGCAAAGTAATGTTTGCTATTGAAAGACTGAGCTCTACACTGCGCCCATTTTGCACGTGGACAGTCCCCAAGTCGGTAGAGATGGTGACCCACCCATCGCAGAGCTAATATTTATAGCCGCCAGATCAACAGCGTTTCTTCGACCCAGGCAGTAGGCTAACACTTTTATTGCTTTATATCATTTAATCGTTACTAAGCCTCTTGGAATAAATCAAAGCATGCCCCGCTCTCCAGAGGAGGAAATTGAGGCTCCGGAGACTGACTAAAGTCACGCACTTTAAGAGAAGGTCTGGGGATTGAAACCCAGATCACTCTGATGCCACAAAGCCAGTGCCGTCGAGCACCACCTCGTCGTGGACCTTAACGTTTGCCTGAGAGCGGCTGGCGGTCACCGCAGGACGTGGGCAGGAATGTGAGCTTGGAGGCGGGACCACTGGGGACGCAGTCTCTCGCGCGAGGCTCTCCCCGCGCTGGCTGTGAGAATCCAGGGACAGTAGTCAGCTGAGCTGGTCCCGATCTAGGAATGACCCCGCCGTCCCGTGGCAGTCCTGGCTGGGGCCTATCCCAGCGTCTCCATCTCCCTTCTGTGGATGAAAAGGCACCCCGCAACCCACCTCACAGAGTGGTTGTGAAGATTAAAGGGAATTATAGTGAGAATGCTTTTCAAAAAACAAAACCAAACAAAACTATGTCATAAGCAAATACCACACATTACACTGAATTTTTAAAACTCATTTTAAGACTTCATAGTCTACTTACTAAATTCCTTTCAATATGCTTTCTGTTGTTGGAAGAGAAATCTGGTCGCATATCATCTTTTGTTTCATGTCCTCAAAGCTGGTAGTTATCATTATCAGTGATGCTTTCCTTCATAATAGATTATGTTGACACAAATTCTCTCTTCCCTTTCAAATGTCCTACCTACCCGTTTTGAAAGGAAATTTCAGAAAATCATTTTCTCTGCATTTTTCTCCTCGATTTTTTTTTTTTTTCTGTAGAAAGTTTTCAAAGACTGCATTAGAGGAGGAAAAGAAAACAGAAAAATGAAAGGAAGAGGACCGGGCTTTGAAGTGAGCAGAGCATTGTGATCAGCCAATGCCATAAAGTCAGTGCCCAGAACAATTTGCCTTGCTTCAGAAACAAATTAGCCAGAACATTGGCTCTGCGGATATGGGTAAGATCCTGACGTTTCTTTTGTTTATGTTGAATTTATTAGTAAGTCTTCCCAGGTTTCAATAAAGGTGAACCCGTTATTTTTTATTTCTCTGATTATATGTTTTCCTCAGCATTTGTGTAAAGACAACACATCAGTTCTATAACCTTGTGGCAATATAAATTATTGAGGATAAGTATTCCACTTCCGACTTTTTTTCTACAGGAGTAATCTTTTCACTGCAGCTTTGGGGTCATGTATAAGAGTAGCTTGAACAGCATTGAACCATGAAACAACATTTTGAACAAATCACATTTATTTGCTAACCTCCAGACCAATCTAAAATATGATTGTTTTTACCAAAGCAGATTAAAGATTTAAAAATGTATTTTCTATTTACAAAGGTATAAAAACACATTTTATCCTAGAACTTAACATTACTGAACATGGATAAACTCAGATCATCCAAGTACTCTCCAAAGCAAATTGAATTATACCTTTAATTATTAGTAATCATAATTTCTCATTCGTCATGTTTTTAAGCTAACACAAAGATTGTTTCTTTCAAGAGATCATATTAGTGAAATATTTAATAGTAAGTGAATATGGTAGAATCAAAGCTGCAAACACATTTTGTTCTTACTCTAATAGCACATGTTAAAAGGCCTTGTCTCTGTATGTGTCTGTAAATGAATATTTTAATCAATTTTATTTTAATTACTAGGTAGTTATCAAGTATAGGAAGTATGACTATTTCAGGTTCCTCTTAATAATTTGCTTTTTCCTTAGAATGAATCTTTCCTTCATTGCAAGTCATCCTTGTACTACTGGTGTTGACTTACATTTATACATACAAAAATACATTTGTGTAGCCATAATCAACATTATTTAATTTTTGGCTTAATGGAATTAGTCTCAAAGAGATGGAAGAAGGCCAAATTATTAAGTAGGTACCGTGTTTCCCCGAAAATAAGACCTAGCCAAATAAGACATCAGCTCCAAAGTGTTTTTTGGAGCAAAACTTAATATAAGACCCGGTCTTATAATAAAATATAATATAATATAATACCGGGTCTTATATTAAGTTTTGCTCTAAAAGACTCATTAGAGCTGATGGTCCGGGTAGGTCTTATTTTCAGGTACAACAATATCTCCAGTCTTTTCCTCCTCTTCTCACCTTACAATAACCTTCACTGCCAAAGCCTAGCAAATTATCTTTAATGTTAAATTCCTTATCACTTAGTTTCGGTCAGGATTTTCTTCCATTAAGAGCTAAATCTCTTCTGATACAAATTAACCAATTCTTTTTTATTTGTTTTTAATGGAAATGAAAATTTACCCCCATCATAATAGCAACAGTGACATCAACAGAGTGACATGTGTACAACATTTATGATTGACAAAAAACTTCCACGACATTATTTCAGTTGAAATTTCAAATCATGACCTAGATGTGGGAACCGTGACTAGGTAAAAGGTCCTCAACCACTGCAATCCTTTCATTCCCCAACCCCCTAAAGCCCTTAGCACCCAATGAAACCCCAATCTCACGCTTGAAAAAAAATGTGAAGGGAGGTATGGGTTGGAAATACATTAGGACTCGTTTATGCTCAACTCTGAAACCATGAAAACAATTTTAAAAGTTGAGGGCTGTGATTTTCCTTTAGCATTGGGAGCAGGTTTATATTTTGGCTCCTCTATTTTCATGAGTATGTTGGATTTGTCAATACATATTGTACTTATTCTATCCCTACTTTTGTGATTGAAAAACCGAGAATTTATTGTATGAAAAGCCAGTTGTCAACAAGGTATCAACAAACTCAGGTCATTTCTTCATGAAATAATTTTATACATCACCAACATGTATATCTAAATCGCTTAGTGAAAAAATGATTGACATTGCACAATAAATCATAAAACAGCACTTAATAAATTTCCTAACCAGACTGAAATATAACCTGGAGGAGTTGTCATAAGTAAACAGAAGAGTTCACACTGGGCAATTTCAAAGGTATATATTTGAGTAAGAAGAAAATAGATTCCCAATAGAGATTAGAACTTCAGGAAAAACATAAATCATCATGTTGAAAAGCAAATATTTCTGGGTCCTGAAGCTTAGAATATTGAGGGGCCCTAATTAAGAAAAGGAATATAAAATTATGATTATAAAATTAGGTACAAAAGTTAATATTTATTATGGGTTTTGGGTGATAATGATGCATCAATGTAGGCTCATCGTCAGTTGTAACAAATGTAACACTGATGGGGAAAGTGGATAATGGGGGAGGCGGTGCATGAGTGAGGGCAGAGAGTATATGGGCATCTCTGTACCTTCCATTCCATTTTGCTGTGAACCTAAATCTGCTCTAAAAAAAAATTACTATTTATAATAATTGTAATTGCTATAAGTTTGTGTTCTACAAAAGGAATTCTGATAAATTCTATTTTGCATGATTTCCATCAGAATTTTTTTAAAAATATGGTACATTTATAATTGTATACACTGCCTATTGAGTATATTCCTACAAAGAGAGGTTTTTCTTTTCAACAAGGCTTAATGAGAACCAAATACTCTACTTACAATTTTAACATCTAATGAGTGGAAGACTTTTCCACAGACTAGTTTCTGACTCAATACATTTCAAGCAACGTTTCTCTTCAGGTGCCAGACCTAGTGAGATATATTCACATTGTGACTCAAGATGTATCACTCTTTCATGTTTCAATACTGGGTGAGTTTGCCCCAGGGGAGCAGAGTTGGAAGGTATTCCTGGAAGTGATAGCAACTAGACATGAAGTAACTTCATGTTACTTCATGTAATTTCACATAAAAATATCACCCTAACTCCAGAATGAATGTACCTCCTAACCTCCAAATATATGGATTATTATAAAGAAGAAATTCAGTCATTCAACACTTAGCGCTCGTTGAGCTCACACACACTATTAGCCAGTGTGGGCAGTACACGGATGTTTAAGACATGGTCTCTGACTTCCAGAAACTCGCCTACCATCTAATGAGAACATACTATTTCAATAAGTGATAAAACCCAAGGAAGGAACTGATCAATGGAATAAGAGGTGTACAGATGTAATTATTTGACAAGTTCATAGAAAAGGGTCATTTCTTTTGGCAGAAAGAATCAGAAGGCTTCAAGGAAGAGGTGGCAATTGAGCTTGGCCTTGAAACTCAAATAGAAATTAAAGGGAAAAACCCAGGTGGAATCAGCTCAGAGCACATTTGGAGAATAGCATGAAGTCCAGTCTGGCTGTGAGTGGGAATAACAGGTGGGAAAATACTTTTAAGTCCAGCTTCCAGGTTACGGGCTACATACTAGCCACATTTTCTTTCAAGAGAGCTTTATTAAAGGACTACATGAGTGGAAGACATTGCAATCTCCTTTGGATACAGAGAGAGAGAGACAAATGATTTTAACTAGCATGATTGAAGTATGGTCTTACAGGAAACAACAGGGTGGATTCGGTCACCATGTCTATTGTTTTCTTTTTTCCTCTTTACCCAGAATACAGTTTCCACTCTTGGATATCAACCAAATCTTAAGATCTAATACAAAAGTTATGTTCCCCAAAAAGACTTCTTTGATATACCTTACCGCACTTTGCTGGCTCTTATATTTCACATCGTGTCCCACTCTCTCTTCCAATCCTGCTTTCCCACCTCTGTCCTGCCCCACATCTGTTCTCTACACAGAAGCATGGGATCCTTTTTACTTCTTCTCCTTTTTACTTTCAGTTTTGAAATAATTATAGATTTACAGGAAGTTGCAGAGACAGTAGAGAGGGGACCTATATACCCTTCACTCGGTCTCCTCTGATGGTAACATCTTACATAACTATAGTGGTAGAATATCAAAATCAGGAAATTGACACAATTGACATTGATAATCTATAGACCTTATTCAGATTTCACGTGTGTGTGCATGTGTGTGCGTGTGTATGTGTGTGATCCTCTAAAGCCTAAAAGATCATGTAACTTTGGCCAAAGTCCTCCAAAGTCTTCCTGTCTCACTCAGAGTAGAAGCCAAAGGTTTAGGTCGACAAGGTCCTAAGTCATCTTCCCCACTCCCCCACCCCCCTTTTGAGTCCACTGCTCCCACTGCCCCCTCATTAGCTCACGCCAGCCACACTGGCCTCCTTACTGTTCTTGGGATCTTAGCCCAGGAATCGCTCTGCCTGGAGTACTCTTCCCCCAATTCTCCCTGTGCTACTCTTCTCTTTATCTAGGTCTCTTTTCAAATATGAGTTCTTCAGAGAGGCCTTTCCTGATCTCCTTATAGCATCCTCCTTCATTTTCTATCTCCTTATTTGCTTTTATTTTTCTTCAGAGCATGTATCACTAGGTGATAGAGTGTGTATTCATTTGTTTATTTATTGAATTTCTCCCCTCACTAGAATGAAACTCCACAAAATTAGAGTCTTGCTTTGTTTATTGTCGTACCCCAGGTACCTAGAATAGTGTCTGGCATAGAGAAGACACACACGAAATTATTTGTTGAATGAGTGAATATTCAATTTATACTGTGTCATATGGAGCTTCTTATGTATCATTTTGTAATTGTTTTTAAACTTGTGACATTCTGTATGCTCTATCCCCTTACCATAGGTTCTAGGTAAATTCACAGTAACTGTTACAATCTCAGGAACCAGATTTTCTGCTTCAACTTGACAAAAAACTGGTCAAAATCTTCTATTAATGTTTAACAAAAGTTTCACTGAATCTTTTTTCCTCTTTCCCTCTTCCCCTTGTTTCGCCCCATTTTTCCTGGTTCACACTATAAAACATCACAGGGTGTAGATAATGGGAAATAGAGTATGTTACGGGATTTTTGCATTTGCACATAGAGGAAGGTTAAGGCTTCTATAGGTATGTCCAGTGGTGGAGCTTGTGTCACAGCCATGGCCTAGTTGCAGGGGAGGCTTGGAAAGTATTTAGTACTTTCCCTTCTATAGTGAGATGACGGTACTGCCCCAGGTGGTGGGAGATTCCCAAACTTTGGGAGGGTGCAGATGTCACTAAGGCTGTCAATGGTCCACCGTAACTGGGTAGTTAAATGGTGAGGTCCTCTAGCCAGTACTTCATGTACCATAGTTAGCATCTGGCTAAGATCCTTGATGGAAAAAGGAGAACAGTAGACATCTGACCTCTCTGAGCTATTGAGGTTGCAGCAATCCCACTCACAGTGGAGACGAGCTAAGTAACTTCAGAAGCACGTGAAAGCATCCACGGCAGCCTGGACCCAGGTAAGCAGCTGGGTTGGGGGCTTTGTTGCTGGACTGCAGAGGGCTAAGTAGCTGTGGTCACAATGGGGTCCCCAGTTCTTATGGCTCCCTCAGATTAGCCCAGACTCAGAGTAGCCATCCTCTAGGCTGACTGATAACCAGCCAAGTCATTTCAGCATCGCTGGGTATTTCCCATCCACTGAAAGCATATTCGTATGGGCCATTCCCACCAACACTTACTAATCAGATCAAAGGCGGGAAGATTTGACCTATAGCTGATTAGATTCAACCCTCATTTTAATTTCTGGAAAAGTTGGCAAGAGACCATTAGTGTTAAATAAATGAATAAACTTGCCCTACAGGGTAAGTTGTTGCCTTGCTTTGCTACGTAGTGAGATAATGGCCAGACCTACATGACAAGTGAACTCTAACCCACAATCCTTACAGCAACCAATCGAGGAAGCTGAAACCCAACCTCTTTAGCAATCGGCCTAAAGCATTAGGACTAAGTCAACTGCCACCTTCCCAACTTTTCCCCACTTCCAGATCAGGGTCAACCAGCCAAATATCCTACCTGAACCAATCGAACAGGCTGCTCTGCTCCTCAGTAGCCTGCCTCTAGCTTCTCTTGCCAACAACCTACTTTCGGAACACACCTGAACCCTTCCTTTTTTTTTTTTTTTCACTCCAACGCTTCCCCATTCCCTGGCCTGACTTTGAGTCTCTGCCAAACACAAATGATGGTATGGCAGAATCTCTTACTATAGCAAGCTCTGAATAAATAGTCTGTTTGTTCCCATTTAGATGATCTTCATTTGTTTCCACATTTGGTAAATACTAAATTAATTGCCTCTTGCAGTTGCTAGGTATAGTATTACACACTAGTGGCCTAACATAATGATCTAGTCTCAATGATATTTGCCAAGTGCCTACATCTCTTCTACCAAAACCCAGACACACGGGCGGGACAGGTGCGGGGGGAGTGGGGAGAATTTGACCAACCTGGGAATCAAGCTTACTGCTTAAATCTGAGACAGGGCCACAGAAATAAAAAGCCTTTTTAGAACGTAAGGAATGTTCTTCCTTAGCAGGGATTATTAATTTGATCCTTATAAGTAGCCCTTCTGTATGCCTATTTACATGTCATTCCCTGTTCACGTGGATAAGAAGAACTACTAACAAACCTTGTATCATAGACAGCTGCGCTTTTCAAGTTGTTTTGACCATTAGTCATAGCAAGAGATATATTTTACATTATTGCTCAGTATGTTACTGAAAAAAAAGTGTCATAAAACAGTACTTAATCCTCCCATGTGCAATGTTGTGTGATATTTTTCTATATTACACTGTGTATTTAATCACATTAAATATAAATAAATTATACTTTCTTACATATAAAATTATTTATTAAAGATATACTCAACTGCAGTCTGGAGGCTTTCTGAAGGTGCTTCGGGGTGCTCAGTCAGCATACAGGTAAGTGTGTTCTTGAACATTCTTTGCATTATCAGGTGGGAAACTCATTTAAAGAACTCTGGTGCAGTAGTTCTCAAACTTCAGTTGCAGGAGTATCACCTGGAATATCACTCAGATTGTAAAAATGCAGGTTGTTGGGCCTCAGCCCCAGAGTTTCTGTTTCAGGCAGAGCAGGGCAGCCTGAAAATCTGCATTTCGCCTAAGTTCCCAGGGGATCCTGATGCTGCTGCTCTGGGAGCCACACTGTTCTCGTGAATCATTTTTGTAAATCAGGTTACCCTTTTGTGCAAGGAATACCCACTTCCTAACTTAACTGTGTATCATCCAATGAGTGAACCGAAGCAAAGTATATTGTGCGGGTTGGATGTGCATGAATGTAATTTGTGCCTGAGCAGGTCAGAGTCAGGAATGAAAGGAGACAGTCTGCCGGCCGATTCCTTCCAGCCATTCTGGTGCTCCTTGCAGAGTGAACTACTCCTACGTTTACTTGAGACCCTGTGCCAACAGCTGTCCTGGGCCTTAGATTACAGTCAGTCTGGGTATTTTGTATGAAAACATTTCCCTTCAGAAAGCTGTAAAAGGATGCTAAGATCATTTTTCTGTGCTTTTAAAACCATTTAGTTCCTGATGGGTGAGGATCAGGTGCCCTTCCAGAAACAGGAAGGTGACAAAAGCAGGCAACTGCTGTAGACTTTAGAGCTCCTAACCCACAGGTCTTTGAAAGCAGTATTTTCCAAACCTCCTCTAGGAAGAGCAGAACACTTGGGTGCTGGTTAAACTTACAGCGCCCAGTCCCTTGGTGATTCTGACGCAGTGAGATGAAGATGGGGCCTGGTTGTTGCATTTCTAGCAATTACCCCAGGTGAGCCTTAATTAAAATCAAAGAAGTATGAGAACTCTGTTTTAAATGATCTCTGAATCCAATGAAGATCCCAGGATTATATTAACTGAAACAAGAAGGTATTCACAATAGTTCAGTGGTCCTCAAACTTCGCTGCATGTAGGAATCCCCTGAAAAACTTAAAAAATGTCCACAGCCTACGCCACTCTCTATACCAATTATATCAGAATTTTCCTCCCCACCTCCCCCTGTGATTCCAATTGGCAGCCACATTTCAGAACCAGTACAATCGTTTATATAAGTTAAGTCCCTCTTCATCCTGCAACTCCTTTCACGGTCTCTTCTCATTGTAGCTGCTTCCCATCCCCAGGAAAACCTACATCCTGCTTAAGTGTTGGGAACATAAGTGTTGAAACAGGTGAGGTCTCATCAAGTGACCTTGAGGGCTCTTGATCTGCTGAGGCCAGCAGCCTATTCGCTTTCAAAAGCTCTTCGCTAGATGAGGAAATACCCCAAAACTTGGTGGCTGCAGGGAGTCTGCTCAAAGCTATAGAGTAGTGCCTCTCAAACTTTAATGTGCAATTAAATCCCCTGGGGATTTTATTAAAATGAAGGTTCTGATTCACTAAGTCTGGGGTGGGTTCTGCCTCCACGTTTCTAACAAGCTCCAAGTGGTATGTATGCTGCTGGACCATGGATGGCACTTTGTGTAGTGAGCTATAGATCTTCCCCCAAATCTTGTGCCGATAAAAGTATATTGCTATGGCAAATACTCTAAATAGGAGGGAATGGGGACTGTGACTCTCATGTAGCAGGATGCTGTAAAGCCTATTAAGCATCGTAAGAGGAGGTGTTTGAGGAAACAAAGTTGGGAAGAATTGTAGACCAAACTGATGAGATAGACTTGACATAAACTACAGAATGTGTATAACAATATAGTACTGAAAGATATGGCTAGAGGGTTCGTGGCCAGGAGCAGAGGAGCATAGAAAGTAAGAGCTTGGGCTTGCAAATCAGCTTAAATTCAACACCTGGCTCTACTACTTACTACCTACCATATGTGACCTTAGGCAAATGACTAATTTCATCTGTAAATAGGAATAACTTCCTGTGTGTGTGCTTAGTTAATGAAAGGTGTTCAGCCCAGGACCTAGCAACAGTAGGCCCTCAATAAATGAGGATTAATTATATATACACGTGATTATATACACACACACATATATACTCATTTATGCTATATAAATATAGTCCAAGTATCTAGGGCTTCACCAGGTGTAGATTTATTTATTCATCCAATCTTGATGGCTCACCAGCCCGGCTTGGCAGGCTGCAGGACATCCATCCTTGTGCAGAAGTTGTGCAAGTAACCCGGGAGCTCTCTTGTGTGCCCATTTTGGACTTGCTCATTGCTCTCTGCTATGGCTAATTAGGTTACAGCCCTGCAGGCTCAGGCTACAACAGAACCCAGAGAGGCCACTGCCCAGCCCTCACCACCACTGTTGCTACTGCCTAAATGCTAGCGCCTTTACATCTGCTTGTTGAAATTAATGGCATTGCTCTTGCAAAAAGAATATACAGGAGTATTACTATGTCATTTGTCCGGGATTTGATGATGGCAGTAGAGTGTTCTCTGAAGTTGGGCTGGAGAAAGAGGAAACAGTGGAGAAGTTCACAGAAAGGATTCTGGAGTGCCGCGGGATCACAGAACCTTCAGTTCACACAGACAGGCATTCTCTCCCCAGAGCACACAAATGAAGTGGAATTTCCAGGGTCGACACGTCCCCTCTCCAGGACTGCTCACTACCAGCTCATTGATGCCAAAACCTTATTGCTGATAACAGGACTATTTGCTGAGCACTCTACATACATCAGCTCACTGCATCCTCAAACAGCCCTGGGAAGTAGGTACTAGAACTGCACCCATTTTTCCACATGAGGAAGCTTAGAGAGATGAAGAAATAGGCCCAGGGTCACATAGGCAGTAAGCAGCAGGGGGAGTTTGGGATCCAGGCGGTCTAACTCCAATGCACAGATGTTTCTCTCTGCATCCACTCCTATCCTACTCCCTGCATCAGACTCCTCTTACTTACCAATGTGTTCTCCTGGAAACCTGGCTCCCCCTGGGGCCCTCAGTCAATCAGACATGTCTGTATATCTCTTAACCCCAACTGTGGACAGGGTTCAAGTACTTTGCCGAGAGGCCCCTCAGTTCTGCTGCGTATCAGTGAATACAAGTAGCTCCAGGTGGAGAGGGGGTCACCAGGCTCCCCTCTCCTAGAGTATCTGAGTCTCAGCTCTGGCCCAGCTAAGTCACCCAGTCATGGGATAAAGATGATGATGATGGAGCCAGTTTGTAAAGGGCTTTGAAGATCAGAATAAAGAATCTAGACTTCGGGGTGGCCGGTTAGAGCGCAGTGCTCTTAACAACAAGGTTGCCGATTCGATCCCCACATGGGCCACTGTGAGCTGCTCCACGACTAGATTGAAACAACTACTTGACTTGGAGCTGATGGGTCCTGGGAAAACACATTTAAATAAATAAAAGTTCTTTAAAAGAAAAATAGGCAAATTCTATGACTATATCATTACTATAACGGACAGGGGGTGAGGAGGATAAAAAAAGGCAAATGGGAGAAAAAATTAATTTCAGGTTCATTTGTTCAGGTTGCCAGTGCCTTCAGATATGGGTTCCAACACTAGTGATGGGGACAGCCTCGGTGACAGAGAGCTCTATGTGAATGAATGTAAGAACAGGTGAGCAGCTCTTGAGCTATCATATTAACTGTGGCACATACAGTGTCCTCGCTGCTGTGACCCACCCCTCACCTGCAGGTGTCAGATGAAGGCCTCCTAACTGGCATGAGGCAGGTTTGAATCTTTAGGAAATCCATAGTTCTCCTAGGAACTGCACTCTGTCTTGATTACCAATGATCAGGTCTCATTCTAAGAGGATAAATACCTCTTCCCTGTGTTAGCTAAGAGGAATGTGAATTCCTCCGGATGACTCCTCCCTAATTCCTGGAGAGTGTGTGTGAGGGTGTGTCAGTGTCTGGGAGAGTCAGGGAATGGAGAACAATGGGGAAGAGAAGGAAGGAGTCTGGAGAGAGTGGAATTGACGATACAGAAGAGGGGATAATTGGAACATTTATTAATGAATGCTAACCTGTTTATAACTCTAATAATTAATGTAGTTATAAATATGTTTGGCAAGAAAAATGCTTTGCAGAATTTATCATCCCGAGAGATAAAAGTACAAAACTTTAAAAACATGGATACTAGTTCTGAATATGCCATTAACTAACTTTGTGACTTTGGGCAAGTCACTTTACTTTGCACTTCACAGTTGTGTGTGTTTGTTTTTGTCTACAGAATGATATAATATTACACACCTTCTCTCCTTCACAGGGATGCCACGCAAGTCAAAGGAGATTTCCATTAAAATAGTTATAATTACTTACATTTGCATAACACTATCATCCACAAAGCACTTCTGCATATGTTATTCTATTTGCATGAAAAAGCTTTGAACCGTTATAAAGTGCTATAAAAGTTTGAATACTAGCTCCATTGCTCTCTACAATTTTTTCATCAGGAAAATGGGGATAATAGTAACATCTACCTCATAGGTTATTGAGAGGATTAAACAATATGCACTTATGAAGTTATCAGCTCAGTGCTTGCACAGGAGAAATACTCAACAAAATTCACTTTGTTCAGGTCTCTATGCAAATGTCACCTCCTAAAGGCCTTCCCAGGCCTCTATCTAGAACAGTGCCTCCCTCCCCCATCCCTTTCTTTCCTTGACCTTCTTTATTTTTCTGAGTAACACTTGACATTACCTGATATCATATTGACTTAATGGCTTACTGTTTTCTCTCCGATTAGAATCAGTATGAAGACAGATTTTGTCTGTCTTGTTTCTCTGTATCTAGACCACAGTAGGTGCTCAGTAAATATTTGTTAAGTGAATGAAGTTAGCTGTTACAATTGTTATTGTTACCTAAGGGCCGTCCCTCACTTTGCCTGTTCTGATACAGCTCCATGCATAGGCCAACCCTGCTTCCGGAATGTTCTCCCCACAACAGCTTTATTGAGGTGTAATTGCCTCTTCCCTGTGTTAGCTAAGAGGAATGTGAATTCCTCCGGATGACTCCTCCCTAATTCCTGGAGAGTGTGTGTGAGGCTGTGTCAGTGTCTGGGAGAGTTAGGGAATGGAGAACAATGGGGAAGAGAAGGAAGGAGTCTGTGGAGAGAGTGGAATTGACGATACAGAAGAGGGGATAATTGGAACATTTATTAATGAATGCTAACCTGTTTATAACTCTAATAATTAATGTAGTTATAAATATGTTTGGCAAGAAAAATGCTTTGCAGAATTTATCATCCCAAGAGATAAAAGTACAAAACTTTAAAAACATGGATACTAGTTCTGAATATGCCATTAACTAACTTTGTGACTTTGGGCAAGTCACTTTACTTTGCACTTCACAGTTGTGTGTGTTTGTTTTTGTCTACAGAATGATATAATATTACACACCTTCTCTCCTTCACAGGGATGCCACGCAAGTCAAAGGAGATTTCCATTAAAATAGTTATAATTACTTACATTTGCATAACACTATCATCCACAAAGCACTTCTGCATATGTTATTCTATTTGCATGAAAAAGCTTTGAACCGTTATAAAGTGCTATAAAAGTTTGAATACTAGCTCCATCGCTCTCTACAATTTTCTCATCAGGAAAATGGGGATAATAGTAACATCTACCTCATAGGTTATTGAGAGGATTAAACAATATGCACTTATGAAGTTATCAGCTCAGTGCTTGCACAGGAGAAATACTCAACAAAATTCACTTTGTTCAGGTCTCTATGCAAATGTCACCTCCTAAAGGCCTTCCCAGGCCTCTATCTAGAACAGTGCCTCCCTCCCCCATCCCTTTCTTTCCTTGACCTTCTTTATTTTTCTGAGTAACACTTGACATTACCTGATATCATATTGACTTAATGGCTTACTGTTTTCTCTCCGATTAGAATCACTATGAAGACAGATTTTGTCTGTCTTGTTTCTCTGTATCTAGACCATAGTAGGTGCTCAGTAAATATTTGTTAAGTGAATGAAGTTAGCTGTTACAATTGTTATTGTTACCTAAGGGCCGTCCCTCACTTTGCCTGTGCTGATACAGCTCCATGCATAGGCCAACCCTGCTTCCGGAATGTTCTCCCCACAACAGCTTTATTGAGGTGTAATTGCCTCTTCCCTGTGTTAGCTAAGAGGAATGTGAATTCCTCCGGATGACTCCTCCCTAATTCCTGGAGAGTGTGTGTGAGGCTGTGTCAGTGTCTGGGAGAGTTAGGGAATGGAGACCAATGGGGAAGAGAAGGAAGGAGTCTGGAGAGAGTGGAATTGAAGATACAGAAGAGGGGATAATTGGAACAATTCAGTGGTTTTAATATATTCACAGAGTTGTGCAACCATCACCACTATCTAATCTCAGAACATTTCATCAGCCCAAAAGAAACTCTCCACCCAGTAGCAATCACTCTTCATTCTCCCCCATCTCCCTTGAGCCTGTGGCAGCCACTGACCTACTTTCTGTCTCTATAAATGGCCTTTGACGGATATTTCATAAACATAGAATCAGGTAACATGTAGTCTTTTGTGACTAGCCTCTTTCAATTCAAGGTCCATCCATGTAGCAGCATGTAGCAGTACTTTATTCTTTTTAATGGCTGAATAATATTCCAGCACATGGACATTCCACATGTTGTTTATCCAATCATCATTTGGCACACGCATGGGCTATTTCTACCATTTGACTATATAATGCTGCTATGAGCACTCATGTACAGGTTTTTGTGTGGATGAATGTTTGGAGTTCTCTCGGGTATGTACCTAGGAGTGGAATTGCTAGGTCATATAGTAACTCTATGTTTAACATTTTGAGGAATTGCCAGACTGTTTTCCAAAGTGGCTGCTCCACTTACAATCCTACCAGAATTGTATGAGGGTCACAATTGCTTCGCACCCTCATCCACATTTGTTACTATCTGTCTTTTTTTATTTTAGCCATCCTTGTGGGCATGAAGTGGTATCTAATTGTGGCTTTGATTTGCATGTCCATAAAGACTAATGACCTTGATCATCTAGTCATATGCTTATTGGCCATTTGTATGGCCTCTTTGGAGACATGGCTATGCAAATCCTTTGCCCGGTTTTTTTGTTTGTTTGTTTGTTGTTTTTGTTTTTTACAATTGTGTTATTTGTTTTTTTACTGTTGAATTGTAAAAGTTTTTTATTTAACTCTGGTAAAAGTCCCATATTAGATATGTGACTTACAAATATTTTCTCTTATTCTGTGGGTTGTCTTTTCACTTTTTTGATGGTGTCCTTTGAAGCACACATGTTTATAACTGTGATGAGAAGGTTCAGTTTATTTATTTTGAATTCACTTTTGAAATTTCTTCTTTGGAAGGCTAGAGATGATTAATCTCTGTTCCATTGCCCCAAGAGCTGGCAAAGCTTTATTATTCCTGAGCATCAGACTTGTACCACCAGCTCTGGAAGTTTCCATCAGCCCCTTTCTCACCTTCCATCCCATAGCTGTACTGTTTCCTTACTTGGAATTCCACCTCTGCCTCGCCAGGTCTTTATTGCCTTTTAAGACTTAGTGCAGACATTCTTTCCTCTTTCTGTGGGGGTCCCCAGGTCTCCCTCCAGAGATGGAGCCAGGGCCCCACAGATGGTATGCAGCTCTGTCTTCCTTCATGGAAGCCATCGAAGGCAGGAATTTTGTATTATTGTCTTTCTTATTGGAGAGTGGAGTCTAAATAGATCTGCATTTGAATTTCAGTCCCATGATTAGCTGCATAAACTTGGACAATGTAATGTTTTATTTTTATAAAATGGAAATAATTTCTAAGCATAAGGTCATTGTAAAATTAGAGATACAGTAATAAAGTTAAACTACTTAGCTTGGTGAACTCTCAATAAATCCCTGCTATTTTTAGCATTATGTTTTTTCTTTTAAATGTGGGAGCTAAGACTATCAGCCACACGTTAAGTTCTCAAGAAATGTTAGTTGTTTTAATTTTCTAATTCCAACTCCAAAAATGGATGCTTTGTGGCAAAAAGAACCACGACAGGCCTGTCATATCTCGTGTGTGGGCACCCCAACTACACTCCTTTCAAAGTTTACAAGATGAACTTCCTGAGTCATATCCATCTTTGAGCATCCGATGAGAACAATGAACCATCTCCCCAGAAAAATGCACATTACCCAACCGTTTGTGTGTGACTTGAATGGGATTCCTGAAGCCCATCAGGGGCCCAAGGACTAAATGTTAAGTACTCTTGTTATAGATGTCATAGCCAGTGCTGCCCACTTAGTCCTCTTAAAAATGAACAACTCTTACCATACCACCCAACAATCGCACTCCTTGGTATTTATCTGGATAAGTTGAAAACTTATGTTCACACAAAACCCGCCAACGAATGTTTATAGCAGTTTTATTCATAATTGTCAAAACTTGGAAGCAACCAAAAGGTCGTTTAGTAGGTGAATGGACAAACTGTGCTACATCCAGACAATGGAATATTATTCAGTGCTAAAAAGAAATGAACTATCAAGCAATAAAAAGACACAGAGGAAACGCAGATGCACATTACTGAGTGAAAGAAGTCAATCTGGAAAGGCTGTATTATTCCAATTATACGACATTCTGGAAAAGGCAAAACTATGGAGACAGTAGAAAGGTCGGTGGTTGCCTGGGGTTAGTGAGGGATGAACAGATGGAGCACAGAGAATTTTTAGGGCAGTGAAACTATTCTGTATGATATCGTAATGGAGGATACACGTCATTATACATTTGTGAAAATGGGTAGACCAAATGCGTAGACCGTACAACACCAAGAGTGACTCCTAATGTACCCTATAGACTTTGGATGATTAAGATGTGTCCACGTTGGTTCAGCAATTGAAACAAATGTACCACTTTGGTGCCAAATGTTGATAGTGAGGTAGGCTATGTATGTGTGGGCCAGGGGTATATGGGAAGTCTCTGTATTCGCCACTCAACTTTGCTGTGAGCCTAAAATTGTTCTAAAAATTAAAGTCCATTTTTTTAAATTAAAATTTACTGGGGTGACAATGGTTACCAAAACTACATAGGTTTCAAGTGTACAATTCTATAATGCATCATCTATAGATTGCATTATGTGATGAGCAACTGGCCTGGCATATTAACGCCAAGTAGCTGTGCAACCATCTTCCCAGGAAACAACTACATATCGTTGTTTCTAAGAGGCATAATCTCTGGAACTTTGGCATGACTCTCTGATATCATCATGGACATTAAAATTTCGTTGTCTCTAGGGTTGCAAGAACTACTTAAATCAAGCAATAGTCAAGTTGTTGCAATCTTCCTGGGAATTTTTGTCTAGTGTGGAGAACCACCAGCAGATGGCAATCAAAGAACGCAAAACTTGAGTTTATCCTATTCAAAAAGATTTGATAAATAGATTTAAGAATGATAAGATGATAAGTTTAAGGAAAGCAGATGACTGCATTCTACCTCTTGAATGTTTTTCACGGAGCCACATTTCTTATGCTCCAAACAAACAAGTCTTCTTCCACCAGGGGCTGAAATAAATAACCTCAAAAAAGGCACCAGACAAATTCTTAGATTCTTTAGTTAATCAAATGAGAATTTTGGTTACTCTATGTGAAAATGAATTAGAAGAGTTTGCTGTTTTTATTTAGGCACTGTATTTCCTTTAGGTGTTCTGCTTACATTGTAAATGTTCTTTGGTATGTAAAAATTAACATTTATGTAAATGGTTTTCCAATGATAGAAACATACAGCTATAGTAGAATAGGGCTGCAAAATTAGCAGAGGGAAGGAATTTGCTTAAAACAATCCAGTGTGTGTGCCTGGAGGTGAGGGTGACGGGGGTCGGGAGGGGTTTCTCACCAAACATAAGATGTTACAACTGGTTTTACAAAAATAAGGATTTTTTCTTTCCTCCTTTTTGCTCTTTGCTTCTGGAGTTGTACTAGTGAGTAGATTCTCAGTTAAATCACACATTCTCAATAATGTGACTATTAAGGGTGAAAGATTTTGTCCTTATTGGTAAATTCTGGTATTGATGCTTCCACTTGCTAAAATCACGATGAGTCCCCAGAGAGTTGCAGTGTGGTAGAGACTGCAGAATATAAATATTGCTACTTTGTTAAGTTGAGACAAAGAAATTTCAGTTTCTAGTTTACAGTTCAGGCATATTTGATGGCCTAACAAAACCCCTTTATACATGGCTGGTGGATCGTTGTAGAAAATGATTAACCTATTTTGTTTATTAACAATATCTTTATGGGGAAAAAACCTCATAAAGCACTTAAAGAAAAAAAAAACACAACATTGGACCTGGAGAGCTTGGGGAATACTCAGTGTTTGAGAGAAGCTAGGAACAGTAAAGAGTATTTTTTGGACTCCTACTATGTATTAGGCAAAATTATCTCAAGACAGATAAATTATTCAGCCCCATATTTATCGATGAGGGAAGTAAGGGTCAGAGGGCTTCATAATTTGCCAAGGTTACATAGCTAGTAAGTAGCTGAGCTGGGATTTGAACCCAGGCCTATTTAGGCAAAGGTACGCACTACACTGGCACTGTGGATCTTATTCTAACAGGTGATGTTAAACATTTGAAACTCCTAGCTAATTCAGAAATGTAGCCAAATCACCCGAGGAAGTCGTGCCCCTAGAGATTCTAATTCAGAAGATTGGGGGTGAGGCCCCGGAATCTGAATTTTAACAAGCTCCCCAAGTGGTTCTGCTACCAGTCATCTACTGACCTCAAACACCTGGAGAAAACACAGGACCAACCCAATGGACCTTAACCTTCCATGAGCAAAGAAACCACCTGCTGAAAGCTCTGGACCTTTTTTTTCCCCCAGAATAAAACACATATTACACCCAAATTTTGCTTACAACATTAGGGGTTCATGGACACTCTAAAGCCATGGACACCTGGCCTCCTGCGTGTCCCCATTAAAAGTAGCCTAATAAGAAGCCCCTTCGGTCTCTCCACCGAGAGCTGTCACTCTTCAGCTGCAAACAGCCTCCAAAAGACTCCAGTGTTTTCTTTTTTCCTTTCTCCTCAACTACAAAGGGAAGAGTTTCCCAGGAAAACGAGTTTAGTGTTTGGAAAGGAGCTTTCCCTTGTACATGGAGCAGACTCTGGCACAGCGCTTCAAAGAATTAAGCTGAAACAGAGTAATAGTGTTACCTACAATCATGATGAGAGTCCATCAGGAAACCAACAGTAAGGACCACAAATAAATATGGCACGACCAGAGGGAAGGGCCATGACCTTTATTTCCCCAAAAGCCCTTTCTCTAACTTGTTTTCAGTCCCTAGGTTTTCTCTTAGGCCTCCACTTTAAAGCCAACCTTTGCATTGTTAAATAACTCAAGACTCACACAGCACATCATTTGAAACACGTGCATAAATAATATTGACACACAGTCCTTAACATGTATCTTGAATAGGTTCTGGATTCTGTCAAACAGGAAAGGCATAAGGAGAACATGTAGTTTTCTCTGTAGGTCCCGTGTCTGGATAAACCTATGGGGAGAATTGAGGAGTGTCTGAATGTAAATGCCATATGTTCATGTATTTTTTCTGGAGAGAGAGTCCATGGCTTTTGTCAAACTCTTAAAATGACTAAACCTTCAAAAGTAATCACGTATAGGACATAGGACGTGTCTTGTCTCACCAGGGCTACACGGGCAAATAGGTGAGCAGAGCCATGTGGGCAGGCGTGGTGGGCACCTTCCTCAGATACAAAGTGGCCGGCAACACTGTTGTGTTGTGTGTGTGTTGTGTGGACACAACATTGTCAGAGTGAGATTTAGATGTGGCTCCATTGGTCCAGGAACACGTCTTCCCCGGTGTGAGAACAGAGCTGTTTTCTGGGTCAGGAAGGCCATGAGCAGGGCCATAGCAGATTATACACACGTCTCCGACTCCTCATGTACTTGTCAGGGAGGAATAATCATTCCTAATTCATCAGGGGTGGGGAGGCAGAGAGTAACTAGCATCTGTAAAGCTCCCAGCAGTGTCTGGCACAGACTGGCACTCAGACGTGTTTGTTCTTGTCCTTTCTTGACCCCCACGCTAAGATCCCCCCGTGATGGGGCTGCTGAGTACCAACTATCTCCTGCTCAGCCAGACCTGCACCTGTCAGGCTGACTGGGGTCTGGTCTGGGAAACCTGAAGGAAAACAGGTTTTCTTTAGGAATTCTCACTTTCCAGTCTCCCCTCCATCACTGTTGCATAGATAAACAAGGACCTCAAGACCAGAATATGCCCGAGAATCACAGGAAGTCACAAGGGACAAAAAGATACCATCCCTGTCCTTGGAGTTGCTGGACCCTAAAAGGGCGGGCATTACCAAAAATAAGCGAGCAGGAGCCACAGGGCATGGGCCGCTCACAACACACATATAAGCACAGATCTTCTACACACCCGAGAACAGGTTATGACAGAAAGGACAAAGCCACATGCAGTTGATTTAGGAAACAGTCATGAAGGAAATGATTATTGAGCAATGTTTCTAAAGTGGGGGAAGGGATATGATTTGGGAGAAAGAAACAAGAAAGTTAAGAAAGGAGACAGTGCCATAGGGGCCGGCTGGAGACGGAGTTGGATAGGGAGCAGATCGGCAGGGCAGCAGGGGAAGCCATGCTGGCGGGCCTGTGAAAAGATGACAGCATTAGGTGTGGGGGAAGGGAGGCAGCTAATTGGTAGAGACCCTTGAAACCCATGATTAGCAGTTTTAATTTAATTCAAGAGGCAATTGGAGCTATCATAGGCATCTAAGACGGGGAGTGATCTGATCAAAATGATGCTTGAGGACAATGGTTCTTGCTGCTGTGAGCAGGGTGGATTAGATGAAGGAGCCCCTCGGGCAGGGAGGCTGATCTGAGGCGACTTCGGGGTCCAGGGTTATAGGGCACGGCTTAGAGCAGGGCTCTGGGGATGGAATGGAAGGAGCAGACTGGAATATACTATGGAGGATAAACTTTCATTCATGCTTTTTAGAACTAGACATAGGGGTAGGTGCTGGGATACATGGGGAACACACACAGAAGTTGGGATGGGGAGAGACAATTAAGCAATTACAATACGGTGAGATAAGTGCTGTGACCACTGAGTCAGAGACACACGAGAGTGAAAGCAAGAGCAGCACATAGCTGTGGCTTAGAGGGGGACGAAGTTGTCAGGAAAGCCTTCCCTGAGGAAGTGGTGTGTAAGCTGGGAACTTAATGAAGAATCAGAAATAAACTGAGTGAAAAAATTCATTGGGCGATATGTCCCAGGCAGGAAGCCCCAACATGAAAGGGCAGGATTGGTTCCATGAGGGGGAAAAGGAAAAGTGGTTTCCAGAGGGGTCCAAGGAAACAAGCAGAGTGGGACCAGACTGAGAAGGGTCTGCAATATGGACGGTGAACTTTATCCCAAGGGCAGTGAAAGGCCAGAAGAGAGGCCTGGTTTGTTTTCTCATCTCAGAAAAGTCTCTCTGGCTATGTCATGAGAGAAAAGGATGGGTGTGCTGGCTGTCAGGATGGGAGATGGGGGAGAGAGAATTGGGAAGTAAAGATGGAGACATGTAGATACTTAGGATGTAGAATTGCTGGGATGAGAAAAGACCTGGACGAAGAGAGTATCAGCAGGATGTTATTAGCCCAGAGAGGGGAGAGATATTCTTTAAAGTCACACAGCCAGCGCATGGAAGCATCAATCCCAGAATCCAGTTCTCTGGTTCTTTTTAAAATAAAAATCTTTCATATCTCTTTTCATCATGCTCATGTTTTCCTTTATATCCTCTAACATATTATTTATAATAGATATTTTAAGTTCTTTGTCTGCTAATTCCATTACTTCTGTCATTTCGGGAACTGCCTCTATTGGTTGGTTTTTCTCCTGAGTATGGTTCATATTTTCCTGCTTCTTTGTTTGCTTGGTAATTTTTATTAGATGCCAGACATTGTGAATTTTACATTGTTGGACACTGGATTTTGTTGTATTCTCAAAGAGTTTTGGACTTTGTTCAGACATGCAGCTAAGTTATTTCAGTTTGATCCTTTAAATGCTTTATTTTAAACCTTTTCACGGCAGAACTAAAGGAGCCTTTCGGGGCTTCTACTTTAAGCCATGATGGAGTAACAGGGACGGGATTTACCCTCCCACCTGAAACAACAATGAACCAGATTAAATGTGTGAAACAGGGCAGTGGTCCCTGAGAGACAGGAAGCAAGTGAGGTGAGTTTTATGACTGCCCCAGCTTTCTGCTTTGAGAGGTTTCCAGGCCACAGCAAAGCAAAATGGAACCCAGGTGGATCCTGTTAGACTCTCTGAATGGAGGAGATGGAGCTGAGATTCTGGGGGGTCCAAGGCAGTTAAAGTTCATAGGACAGAGTGCCAGAGAATAAAGGGCTACACAGGGAGAGCACCCCAGAGATTTACAGGAAAATCACCTTCAAATATTCAATAGAGTATTTATCAGTACAAGCATGTAAAAAACAAAATGACCCAAGGTTGGAGAAAGATCTACATGCATCAGAGCGAGTAATACCTGGCACTTGTGGAGGTCTAAGAATAGTGTGTCCCCACCAGCCTGACTAGAAAACCTCATAATTCATGGAGCATTTGTTAGAGTCCTCAGAACGGTCTTGCGTCAATAATGGGGAATGATTATTAGCCCTAGACTAAACACTGCTCTAGTTCACTCTAAAATATCTTAAACACAACACCCAAAAGGATCAAGTGATTTCCAAGTAACTTAACTGTTGCTTTCAGGGCAATGTTGAAGAATATTTATGAAAATTCAAAAATATCCATTACCCAACAAGGAAAAATTTATAATGTCTGCTATCAAATCAAAGATTACCAGGTATACAAAGAAACAAGAAAATGTGCCCTATTAGGAGTGTGTGTGTGTGTGAGTGTGTGTGTGTGTGTGTGTGTGTGTGTGTGCGTGTGTGTAAAAGCAGACCTCATAGAGGATGAACTCTTGAAGGAGGAACAGGAATTCACCTGGTAGACAAATGACCACACTTTTGCAGCCCAGTTGGAGGGATTTGAACATGTGAGTGTGGACCACGGAGGCGCGGGGTGTGACTGGAGCTACAGAATATGGAAAGGGAGAGGCTGGTGACAACACTGGAAGGTGGGCCAAGCAGAGTCCTAGGAGAAGCTCTTCTTCCAGGTGCTTAAAACAAATAATATTTTTAAGTTCGTAGTCACCTTTGATTTTTCTCTCTCTCCCCCTTCCTCTCCCCCTCCCGACCTCCCTGTCTCCCTGCCAGCCCCTCTTCCTTGTATCCATTCCAATAGCATGTCCTCATGTTGGCTCCACTCTAAAAAAATATGGCATCCCGACACTTCTCACCATGTGCACAATCCAACTGGAACCAGGCGACTGTCATCTCTCTGTTAGATTGTTGCACTAGCCTCTGAACAGGTCTCCCTGCCTTGGTCCTTACCCAGCGTTCCTCAGCATTCTACTCAACACAGTAGCCAGAGTGATCTTTTCAAAACTGAAGGTAGATCGAAACTCGCCTCTGATGAAAATTTCTTAACACCCCATCTCACTCAGAGTAAAATCCAAAGTCCTTATAATGCCCACAAAGTCCGACACAATCTCCCCTCCCCTTCACCTCCTACCTCTCACCGTGCTCGGTTCCAGCCCCACCGCCATGCTCCTTCCCACCATAGGACCTTCCTGACACTGTTGTTCCTCTGCTGGTGAGCTCTTCCTCCAGGTTTTCATTCGGGTCACTCCCTCACGTCCCCCAGTCCTTACTCAGAGTCACCTTGTCACCTTTGCGTAGAAGTTTTTCCGGACCAACCCAGGAGAGCACTGGTTTCCCTTCCCTCACTCGACATCCTTTTCACTTGTTTTCTTTTTTCCCATAGCACTTCTCATCCTCTGACATACTATATACTTACTTGTTTATGTGTTGTTTGTTTTCCCCACTAGAATATCAGCTCCATAAGTGCAGGATTTTGGAGTGTTTTGTTCGCTGCTGAAGTCCCAGCTTCCAACACAGTGCGTAACACACAGTGTGTGCTCTATAAATAAATATTTGGGGAGTGAATGAATGAAAAACTGTGGAAGGATTTTAAGCAGAGGAGTCTTATGACGATATTCCTGTCTTAGAAAGATCCTTTCCAAGAAGGTTGAGACAAGCAGGAAGACGTGCAAGAGGTATTAACAGTCCCACCACAAAGACTAGATTCTAGAGGTAGTTATAAAAACAACAGAGATCAAAAGAGTATTTACAGACGAACTAAGATTAGAGGTAGCAATAAAGAGTAATTCAATTTGACCTAGCAAATATTGCGTAAGTATTGCTATAGGCAAGGGATCATGGGAGAGAGAATGAGAGCCTAGATGGGACAGATGGTGCCCTAAGGGGGTTATGACTAGGTGAGCTGAGGGCACAAGAGAAGGTTAGTGCAAGAAATTTTCATCAGAGGCGAGAGAGAGGGAGAGGAAAATATTTGATTTCCATCAGTGAGGGAAATTAGAGGCGATGTCATGGAGGAGGGAGGATTTAAGTTGGGTCTTGGAAAATGAATAGAGTTTCAAAGGCAAAGACTAGAAAATGCAGTGATATGATGGATTTTTAATGTCCCATCTCTTCCATCATGTACACAACTGTTGAAGGCGTTGCTAATGACTTCAGAAACAGTGCTTTCTACATCCCATAAAATGAAACTTTAAAAAAGGGAGAGGAACACAGAAAGGAAGAGTTCAGATAATTCACCATCTAGATAATTTGGTCCAGAACAAGTGAACCATGCCAGTAAGATTTTAAGAAAGCACGGACAAAATGACTTCCTTGTTCAGATGTGTCACAGAGGGAACCACAACAAAAAACTCAACCAAGCAAGTGACTCTGCTGACTCCTGGACCTCAAACTGTGAGAACGATTTTCCATCAGTGTGATATTGTTTTACAGGCACCTTGTCAGGTCCTTGGTAAGCAGGATTCCTGCATAAAGGCTGACAGTCAAGCTGGTTTGCTGAGCTTGCCTACACTTTTAATAAAACTCTCAGATTAAGTAATGCCCTGCTGCCGTGTATTATTAATGCAAATTCTTAACTGTCAATTAGTTAACTGGTCAGTAAAAAGAGCCTGGTTTATAAGATTGTTGCTAATGAATATACTGCTTTGTTCTCCAGCAAAACATCTGCTTTGAATGTGTAATTAGAAGGCCCCATCCCTCTTTTCTTCCCCAGAGAGAGAACCTACGCTGCTGATAAAAAGAGCTGTTTATACCTGTGAGGGGTCAAAGTCTGTGGATCTGTGGTGTATGGTACTATGACAGATTACAAAATCACTCCATTCTGTTAGTCAATCTGTTTCCAAGCACGTAGCAGGGAGCTAGCCAGGTACTGGATGCTCGGAAACAAGATTCCCATCGGTTTTCTTCCTAAGGTCTGATGACAGGTCAGCTGTTGTTGACATCACCCGACAGCTCACATGTCAGAGCCTGTCTGTCTTCTGCCGCTGCTCCTGCCAAGCTCTCCTCTGAGAGGCAGCCTGTGCCTCAGGCCACAACCAGCTCCCAAGAAGAGCTTAAGTTGATTGGAAACCCATCACTTGTGCTAATGAAAAGGAAGAGGGAGCAGAACACTTGAAACACAGGTGTCTTTTGTTTCGGACTCTCTCTCTCTCCTATCTTTCTCCCAATTCCTCTTTTGAATTTCCACTATTTCCCTAATTTCTCATCCCACTCCTTATCCCATGGGCATATGCCTTCGTATAAATCATATTTAGAGAGGAGAGCAGCTAGAGACCTCTCTCTTCCAAAAGCCTTTGTTTTTTTAAAGTCAGTTGTCACACATACCTACAAAACCATTTCAAACTCCAGAGGTTGAAAAGTATTTGCCTGATATTCCAAAGAAGTGATTTTAAAGAAAGTCAATTTTATCCCCTCAGCAGAGTAATGATTATCTTCAAAGTTTCCCTCCCTCATACTTCTACTTTTCCAGCAGTGCCCTGCCATTGGCTAGATGGTATGTGGAGGAAGGGAGGGAGTGATGATTTTCGTTCCTGCCATCTCCAGCCTCCCTGCCTAGTTTCTGCCTGACAGCCTAGAGTTTATGAAGGGGAAGTTCATGGGGGCATGTGACATGTTGAATCATAATATTTACAAGACTTAAGGAGCATGAAGAACACCACAATTTTCCAAGTAGTAATATCTGAAAGAAAAACAATATGAAAACCGTATCTACAGTGGCTGGGAAGAGCGGAACTGCTTCCCCAAGATGGAGGAAGAGTTTGGTTCCAGCGGGAAACCAGTTCTCTTTGCTGCCCATTCATTGGAGAAGTCACACCCCTTGGAAGACAGGGCTGCTTTTCATCAATGAATGCTCTTTAGGTGAACGTTAGGGACTGAAAAATACCTATGTTAAGGCAAGAGATGAGAGGAAGCTGAACAGACCTGGGGGTAAATGGCGTCACCCAGAAGGTCTCCGCAGTTACAAAAGGGGAAGCAGAAGCTAAGCCCATTAGGACCTTGTGTCAATCACATCTGAGTTATTGTTTCCTGTTATTTTTGCCCTGAGTCAGACGTCCTTAGAGCTCCTACCACCTCACCTAATGGTTCTATCAGACCACTGTGCTATTGGGTTGCACCCTTTGTAAGGGAGCCTGCCTGGGTCCACAGGGTTTCTACCTGGTGTGTGTAATACGTTCTCTGACATGAGTACAGAAAGGAAGTTAGAAAAAGATCCATTGAAGGTCAAAAATGGAGAAACTGAGTCCTGGAATATTTGAAACAAGAGTCCTTTGCAAGGAACATGGGCTCTGACGTGAGAAACACTCAGACTTGATTCTTTGCTTTCACTTACTAGTTGTGTGACCTTGATCGAGTTACTGAATTTTCCTGAGTCTCAGTATGATCATATGTAAAAATGAGTATAATGTAATCAGAACTACCTTAGGAGAAAAACAATGTAAAAACTGCCCAGGACGGGGTCAAGCACATACCATGAACTCAGTAATAGGTAGGTTTTAAAAAACACTATTATTGGTTTTGAAACAGTGGACACTTTAGGGGAAGCTTCAAAAGGTGAAGGATTCAGAAACCATTTCAACATCTTCTATGGTAGAACAACGCTGCTGAGACTGCTTCATGTGCCAGCGAAAATCCTGTGGTCTGGATAATTTATGAAAAATAAATCCTCCTATGTCTTCCCTGCACTAGACTACCAGATCCTTTAGGAAAGGGATAGAGACTTCCTCATTTCTGTGTCCCCAGTACCTACATTAATAGGTATCACAACTCTCAGTACTGCTTGGGCATTCCCTCATTGAGGCATTTAGACTGATGTGTGACGGAAAACATTACAAGGGATGGTCAGAGTGCCGCCCAGATTTAGGACAAGTTCCAATTAGAAGCAATTACCTTGAGCCGATGAGTCTACGTGTCTTACTGCCCAGTGATATTCTTGGAGGCTTCCTTCCTGGCAGGCAATTCCGAATCCAGGTGATGTTGTAATTGCACAGCCCACTGCTACTTGGACAGTAATCCGCAGTCCTCCAGCTTGTTTTGTTTGTTAACTCATATATTAAACACGTATTTATTCAGCACCTACAACATGCCAGGTGCTGTCTGAGATGCTGGGGATATGTTTGGTAAACAAGACAAGCAAACAAATTCTTACAGAGCTTAGCTTCTTGGGGGAGGAGATACGCACAGAAAACAAACAGTAAACAATTAACTCAATAATTTCAGATCACGGTAGGTGCCATGGGGGGATCAAATAGGATGCTGGGTTGGAGGCTGTGTGGATAGAGGTGAGGGCCTTCTTCAGGTAAAGTGCCTCAGAAAGGCTTCCCTTGGAATGAGGAGCCAGTCCTGAGAAGGGAGTGCATCCTAGGTCAAGGGAACAGGTGAGACAGGGTCTTCAAGCAGGGAATAGCAGGTAGAAGTTGAGGAACAGAATGGAAAATAGCTGGGCTGGAGCACAGCAAACGAGTGGCAAGTGGTCAGCGATGAGCCTGGGAGAAGCAGGTGGGGTCAGTTTGTGAGCTCCACGCAGGAGCTAAACAAAGTGAGGGGTTTGGGCTGACCACGTGGTCCTCAGGCGTCTCTCATGGAATGCTTGGCGGATACTTTCCATTTGTGTACACTGGTTTTTCGGCAGGGTACCAAGAGGGCAGTCTGGATGTCTACAAACCCTTTATGCTATGAGCAATTACTCTTCCATTAGTCTTTGTCTACCTCTATGAGCCACGTGTCCTATGTTCTCAAGCTGTATTTGAAGAAAGAATTGGAAGTGCAAGGGCAATCTATTGGATATTTCATTTTTCTTTCAACTTTAATTTTTATGTGCAAGTAAATGAAGAGACACTTGAATGGGTACCTTTCAAACATCTGAGAATACGGAAGAAACGCAAAGAAACAGGGGAAGCACACAAGAGAGTTTTAAGTCTCTTGAATTCGTCCAGGGCTAAGGGCCCCCAATGTGGTATTAAAGACGTTATCAGAGCTTGTGCTTAAGAAATATTGGGCAGTTGACTAATTATCTGGAGAAACAAATCATAAATCTAATAATAAACTTATACTCAAAGTAATTTTAGTTTCTAATTTATTGGGGATTTCTCTTATTACATGGGTTTAGCTCTTTACCTCAGGAAACTAATGTGTTGAAAGCACAAATGCATGTGTAATATTATTACTTTTGCCAAATAAAAGAACAACTTTTTCCTGCAAGCACTGGCATCTTCTTTCTCCTTACTGTTTTCGTAGAGAAGCAAGACAGCATCACAGGGTAAAAAGAATTTGGGGCCATGAGTCAAAGACTTGGTTTCCAATGGCTGTGGACAAATAATTTCAACTCCTGGAACTCAGTTTCCCCTCAGGGGCTATTAATCCAGATGCTGGAGAGTCTCTTGAGTCCTTTCTAGCTCTAAGAGACTGATTTTAGAAAGCGAGGAGATGTTTCTGAGGAAGGATGAAGGAAATATAATGGAAGATGAGGGAAGCAAGAAGAGACAGAATGGAAGAAAAACCAAGTAAGATTTGAAGAACAAGCATCCTGGATATTATACTGTAAAGTCAACCTGTTCCCAGTTAAACTGCAGAAATGCTGAATGAACAGAAGAGAAAAGATAAAAAGCTCCGAAAAGTTAATTCATCAGCTGGGAGAAATGCACCCATACACTACACTGGAGAAAGGCAGGGGGCTGGAGGAACAAGGATGAGGAATGAAAAGATTCAGACACTGCCTAGCTAGCCCCCAAGGCATCCAGATGTGAGGTAGCTTTCCCTCCTCACTGGACTTGACCCTGAAGTCCAAAAAGCTAAAAGGGATTTTCACCGTGTGGGCTGCTCCCAAGAATGTGACTTAATAGTATCCTAGTTGCTTAATTTATCCAGAATTGTCTCTTAAACCCTTTGCAGTGTGCTTCATCAGGGATTTCAACATGATGAAAAAGCTCTGAAGATACTTTGATAAGTGAAGCTTAGAAATGTTTCTTTATTTTAAATCAACTCTTATTTTCACGGTCTAAACTGATTAGGATTCATTTCAGGCCATGTTATCTTTCAAAATATATTGGCGTTTTGGGGTTGTTGTTTTTTAGTATCCAGTGGCCAAACCCAGGGAAAGAATATTCTTGTTGAGCATATTAAATAGAATTCACAACCTCCTGTCTCCAGCACTGGCTTAGGAAATAGTGTCACTCAGATGCAGTCATCTATGCAACACACCAGGCCCTGAGCTCATGAGGGAGGGGGTGGTTGAGTAAACAGCAATTACAGTACCCAGCAATGGGGTGGTACAGCGTGCTGAGGGAGTTCATAGCAGGCTATTGTAAATGAGCTATGAGGGTGGCTTGGGCTAGGGTGGTGGCAGTGGAAGGGAAGAGTGGATAGACTCGAATTACATGTTGGAGGAAAAACTGACAAGAAAGGGCGATGGACTGCATAAGGAACATAGGGGAAAGGCTGTGTTTCTAGTTTGAGCAATTGTGTGGGCATTGGTACCCATTTACTGAGAAATCAGGAATTCAGTTTTGGGTATGTTCTCCAATAAGCTATCACTTCTAAATTAAGCTGTAACTCTTTTGAGGGATATGTGCATTTTAAAGAAGAAAGCTCTCAAGAATCAAAAAGGGTGAAGCTAGAGTGGCAGGCAGTTGGGTTGTCATTTTTTGTTGTTTTTTTTAATTGAGATATAATTGACATATAATGTTATATTAGTTTTCAGGTATAAAATATAATGATTCGATAGTTGTATGTATTGTGAAATGATCACCACAATAAGTCTAGTTAAGATCCATCTCCACACATAATTACAAATTTTTTCTTGTGATGAGAACTTTTAAGATCTACTCTCTTAGCAACTTTGAAATAAATTATATAGCATAACTAACTACAGTCATCATGCTGTACATTACGTCCCCAGGACTTACTCATGGGTTGTCACTTTTGACTCAAGGATTACCTACTCTGTCTGTGAATACTTGGGGCATAATGACGACATGTTATGGAGGTGAACACAGGCTCTAAGAGAAGGCCTGTGACACTTCTTTACCTCCTCTAGGCTAGAGACACATCTTCCTTTAAAAAAAAAATGTCCTCTGGTGCTAGGAACCTGAGGTTTGGTGGAGAATTTTCCGAGTGGCTCCTGACTACATCTTGACTCAAAAGGCTGGGTAAAATCCGTCTCACCCACAATGGCTTGTGATGAAGTAACCACCATTCTTCTCCCAAAGCAGTGCCTCCCAGCTCCGTTCTCCATCCTTCCCAGCCCTGCTCTGTGACCAAGGACACTGACCCCTTCTGGTGAGAGGGCGGTAGGAGACAGGGGTCAGGCTTTCTTCTCCTCCCTCCCTGCTCAGTTAGCTGTGATGTGCCACATACATGTAGGACTCCCCTCAGGTGGCCCCTCTTTCACACTGCAGCTCTCACCAGGTTCCAATACCACTCTTTTCTCCCCTTTCCCCTCCAGCCCGAGCGGGAAATAACGGCTTCCTGCTCGTGCCACACCCTGCGTGCCTCGTTCGTTTCCTTCAGCCTGTCATACCTCTGGAGGTAATCTATTTATTAAAGTCTCCTCCTTGAACGATCTGTGGTGAGTTTTGTTTCCCGTGGGGAACCTGACTGATACCCCACTGACACTCATTTTCAAAATGAATCTATTAAAAGAGACCTTGAGTAGTGCCTTCCGCGGTCCCCCGATCTGTCTCTTGCTTCAACAGTGTTTGGACGGAACAGACCCAGGGACCCCCCTTCTTCCAGCCTCTGACCACCCTCCAACCCCTTTTCCACTCAACCTTGGGAACCAACTCACCCATTCATGGCCTCCCAGACCAGCCAACACCGCGTTTTGAGCTTCACTCCTTATTACTGAGCAACCACGAGCTCCCAGGTTCGTCAGAATTATTCCACCGACGTGGAGGCCGCAGTCAAGCGCCTGATCCACCTGCACCTGCGGGCCGCCTACACCTACCTCTCTCTGGGCGTCTGTTTCCACCCTGACGACGTGGCTCTGGAGGGCGTGAGCCACTTCTTCCGCGAGGGGAGAAGCACAAGGGCGCCGAACGTCTCTTGCAGATGCAAAACCAGCCTGGCGGTCGCACCCTCTTCAGGACCTGCAGAAGCCTCCCCAAGGTGAGGGGAGTAAAACAGGGTGCCATGGAAGCCGTCGTGGAGAAGAACCTGAACCAGGCTCTTTTGGAACCGCAGGCCCTGGGTGCTGCCGGCGCAGACTCCCATCTCTGAGTTCGGGGAGAACCACTTCCTGGATGAAGAGGTGAAACTCATCCAGAAGATGGGCGACCACCGGACTAACCACAGGCTGGCCAGCCCCCGGGCCGGGCTTGGCCCTGAAAGGCCTGCCCTCAAGCATGACTATAGGAGCCTTCGGAGCCCAGAGGCCTTTGAGGGGCCCCTCTGCATGCCCTTGGCGATGGGCCTGAGCCTCTCCCTGAAACGACTAGGGAGCCTTCTAACCACCCCGGAGCCCTCTCCCACGCCATGTAACTAGTTGAAACAATAAAGCTTTTCGCAGCAAAAATAAATTTAAAAATAATAAAGATCTTGAGTTAATAGAGTATATTTCCTTCACAGCTTCAGAGTATTGCTTAAAGTATGGGCTTTGGAGTCATGCAGATTTGTTCTTATTGTGTGATTCTAGGTATGCCTAACCTTTTTCTCTAAGTATCAGTTTTCTCAGCCAGAAAATGGAGCTAAAAAACCGCACTTAATTTATTTAGCATATAAGATTGTTGTTGGGATTAAATGAGATAATGTTTGCAAACTACTTAGCACAGCACAAAGCTTAAAACATAGAAGACTGTTGGAGCCCTTCTTTTTATTATTATCTTTAAGTATATTTCAATTTTTAAACTATCAGAGAATGCATGTTTATCTCTCTATTTGTACAATGTTTCTTATTTGTAAAACTAAAAGCTAAATGCATTATAGGACATTATTATTTTACTAATATGGACATTGAAGTAGCAATCTACCAATTTTGTCTTCCAAACGTGTTTCTTTTCTTAAGGAACTGTTCCCCTGCCACTCTGTGATTGTGTAGTGGGAGGAGCAGCCAAGCAGAGCTCCTTAGGCCCAGCCAATCACAGTACCTCATCCTCTTAGGCACAGTGATTGGTCCAGAAATGGGCATGTGCCCGGGCCTAGGCCAATTAAAGCCTTTTTCTATGTGGAGCTTGAGGAAATAGGGTCTTGCTTTTCTGAGGTATGTGAATGGGGCCTGCCAGCAGCCACTTTTTTTTTCTTTTTTCACTACATAGAGAATACCTGCCTGCAGTAGAAAAGAATAAAGACAACATTGACAAGTGGGTGGGGGCTGCCTATGGCAACCTTTGAGTTCCCAAGTTTAGTCAAACCAGAAGCTAGATCAATTCCCAGACTTCCCAGCTATGTAATCCAATCAATCTTCTTTTATGCTTAAGCTAGTTGGAGTTGGGTTTCTGTCAGGTGTAATCAAAACAAGTCTGAACTAAGAAAAAAGAAAGAAAGAAGTTAAATAACATGCTCTTTTGTTAGAAATAGACTTAATAAACTTCTAGGAGTCCACAGTAAATTCAATCGAATGAATGCATAAGGAGATTGATAGTTAAGAAATGTTTATCAGCAAACAGTGGACAAATCAAAGCTGTTTACAAGAATGTTGAGGAAACCAGTTTTGTTCTGTTTGCTGTCTTCCTTCTTACACTGGTAGTTTTTGCTTTTGAAATTGTAAGAGGAAGAAAAACAGTAAGATGAGTCAGTCAACGGAGAATAGATTGAGGCAGTAAAGGGAGGAATGGAAACAGTGATGCAGAGAGAATGGTGAGAGATGGCATGGCGTATCAGAGAGCTCTAGTCTGGGAGGGGACCTGGGTCGCTGCCGTGGCTGTGCCACTACCCTCTGTCTGCTTGGGTAAAACACTCTGACCAGTTGTAATTTCCATGCCTAAGAAATGAGGAGGCCTGAAATAAAGGATGGTTAAGGTGCCTCTCGGTTCTAACAGTCTGTCATTCTAGCATATCCCCTATTTCTAGCAGAAAAATGAAGGAACCAAGGGAATAGGGTGCATCACTGTTGGAGTCACAGCTGTCAAGAAAGTGACCTCAAGTTTCCCAAAAGGTACAGCTCAGATGGCAGCTGCCCCAACCAGCCTCAGATCATCCCATGGGCAATTGAGACTCTGACTTTTCTCTTGAGGGGTCAAAACGTGGTCAACAAGTACTAGGCTAGGGATGGGGGTAGATCCAAGGCAGGACTCCTTGGTTATAATTCATTAAATAATTCATCTAATTGCTTAGGCAGAGAGGGCGGAACCAACTTAATCTTCCTCTTCCCTCCCCACCCTCTTCCCGACCACTGAGGAATCCTGACACACACTAAATCCTATCCAGAGGAACACACCTGGAACCCATCCAACTAGCAACTGCAGCCTGCGCAGCAGAGACCTGAGCAAACCAGTTTCACACAGGAAAATTCAATAGCCTGTTATTATCAGAGCCAGGGAGGCAGCGGAGGTGCAGTTCCTTTTATCAGCGATAAGTAGGAGGAGAGGAGAGAATGGAAAGAAGTGGTGAATAAACACATGAGGAAAGGAAGCTCTACCAAAGTGTGCTTCTGGTCAAAAGTTGGGGTTGAAGGGGAGTATGTGAGAAGGCATTTTTTTTTCCCTAGTTCTTTTAAACATTTTCCCCATTTCTGTCAAAAATGGGCAACAAGAACTTTCTTGGTTCTTAGAGTTCTGAAAAGTGAGATTTGGCACACAGTAGGTGCTCACAAAAATATTTATTGATTAAGTCAACAAATGGATGGATAAATCTGTTGGTCACCATGCTGACTCCCTTTCACAAACCACAAAAATGGATTTTGCTCCATAGGAAAGAAGGAATTATAAGGATTACGGGCTCCTTACAGGCTCAGCTGAGGCTGACTTTCCCCACTCCAGACCATCCAGGCAGGGTTATAATGAGTTATATCACACAAAGGTATTTCCTTCAGTCAAGGAGCAATTATTGAGCCCTTCTTATGGGCCCAGGGCCACGTAGATGTTAGTCCCTGACTTCTGAGAGCTTGCAGTCTAATTGAAGAGACAGCATGAGCCCATATAGAACAATGGTATAAATCATGTAAGTCATAATCAGCCTTGAGTAACGTAGGGAGAACTATAACTGTAATTAAAAGTTCAAAAAAAAATAAAGAGAATGAGTGGGGCTGGAATAGCCCAGAAAGCTCCTCTGAAGTGGGATTTGACTTTGACACAGAGAACAGGCAAATGTTCACTCACCTGGGGGAACTTGGGTTAATTCTCTGAATTCTGATCCCGCCTGAGTCATTCAGTGCTCTTTTCCAGATGCATGGCCAAGCCCCCTTCCATCTTTCCTCCACAGTCTGCATGGCAGATGACATTTCTATCACTATTAGAGCAGAGGGGGCTTCACAAAGAGCAGTGCCATTTGAGTGCTGACGAGGCCAACAGGTTTGATTCTGAATGTTGTTGTTGCTGCCAGGTTGTAACCTAGACGTATAAATTTGCTGCTTCAAATGTTCCATTGGGAGAATCGGCTGGGGAATGCTAATCCTAAGTAAAACCATCTTGATTACAGAGGAAGGAACAACAACAGCCATATAGTGTAACTGCTGAACCTACCTTACCATAAAACACAAAGCGGCATTAAAGTTTCCTGCCTACAATGCCATGGTTTAAGCAGTTAATCTTATTTTAGCTGAATGGCATGTTCATTACAGCAAATAAATAGGTAATGTGTGGGATTGCTGAAAGATAAATTAAACCAATTATGGGCATCATGTTGATTTATTTTTAACCAATTTAACTTGGTGTTTTTCAGCAGTCAGATCTAATATACACTCATTTAGCAGAGATTAAGCAGATGGGACTCTTGCCCAGAAAAGGTATTATATATGACTTGAGATGCTAGTTTTAAGGGCAGCAATCCATGATACTCAGGACTGGCTCTGCCTGGAATCATCGGGGCTTAAATTGCAGGGTTCCTGACTGGTAAGGTAGCACCTCTCTTTTCCCATTAATTAGTGATGGTTTCACCATTTAAGCTTTCGTGGGCAGCTGACAGACTTCAATTCATGGTCTTAAACATCCTTCTGCAATGACCTGCTACAAAGACACCTTCCAACACAATGTGTAGCTCAGAAATATATTTTATCTCACTTACATGTGCTTTCCTCCAACAGGTATTACTGACTCCAAAAATCATTCATTGAACTAGGAGTACAAGAGGAAAGGAGATATAGTCCCTGAACTGGAGAAGATTACAATCTAGTTAGAGAGGAGGGATAATAATCACAGACATAGGAACCTAGGAAACGAGGTGAAAGGGTGTACAATCAGGTGCCAAACTGCATGGGGCAATTTGTGTATAGCACAGTCCATACGGAAAAGGACTAGTTCTTACTGAGCAGTATGAAGTTCTAGGCATTGGGCACTGCCCCGCAGGCTCTCCCTTTACTTAATCTCATTTAATTTGCACAATCATCTTGTGAGACCAGTATTATTGCCTCCCACTTCACAGATGTGGAAGTGAAGGCTCAGAGAAGTAAACTGCTTGTCCAAGGAAAGGGAAAAGCAGAAATTTGAAACCAGGTCTGATTTGAAAGCCCTTGCTTTTTCCTTTATGGCAAATTACTTCTTTAAGAAATATAAAAAGTCAAGAGCAGAAGAGAATCATAAAAGATGTCATGAAAAGAGTGGAATTGGATCTGAGTCAGATTATACTGTCAATGAAACTTGAAAACAACAAAATTCTTTACCAGCACCCACTTGACAGTCATTCTACTTCCAGGAACAGCCTAACGCAAGAAACTTCTTTCCAGGCAATGTGATGGTCTTACAACATTTTAACTCCAAGAATCTCCTCTTGACTTTTATGCCGTTGTTATTTTCATTCTCTCTATACGTAATCGTTTAAACTGCACAGGGCATTATTTTATATACAGTCAATATTTATTTAGATTTATGTGTTTTATCCTTTCATCAATCTTTTCTTCTTGCTCCTCTGACTTTCCATTTAGGTTCATTTTGCTTCTGCCTGAAGACCTGTCTTCAGTATTTCCTTTAATGCAGGACTTCTTGTGATAATTCTCTGTCTTTATGTCCAGACATGTCTTTATTTCCCTTTTCATTTTGAAGAACATTTTTTGTTGGGCATAGAATTCTAGATTGTCAGTTACTTTCTTCTAGCACTTTGAGAATATTCCATTTGCCTTCTGGCTTTCATGTCTCTTGAGAAACCAGCATTAAGTTTAACTATTGCTCTTCTGAAGGTAATATCGTTTTTCTCTAGCTGGTCTGTAAAATTTTCTCTTTGGTCTTCATTTACTACGAATGTGACTAGGTTTTTTCAGTTTAAGTTCTGCTTGGGCTTAATTTATGACAGTATTTTTCACCAGCTTTAGAAAATTCTCAGCTGTTCTCTTTTCAAAAATTGCTTCTGTCCCATTTTCTCTCTGCTTTAGGAACTCTAAACACATTTATATTAAATTTTCTTACTGTATTCCCTATATCTCTTACACCCCCATCTGCACTTCTAAACTTTTTTCTCTCCATCTTTCCTTCTGGAGATACTCTTCTAATATATTAATTCTCTTCAACTATGTCTTACTTGCTATAAAACGCTTCCACTGAGTTAATTTCACTATTATATTTTTTGGTTTGGGATTTGGTTCCTTTTTATGGTTTCCATACCATAATTATCAATTTTGTTCTTCGTTTTATTTCTTTGAACCTGGAGGAGTGGTACAAAACCTTCCTGTTCCCTGGTCCCAGGAAAAGATTGGCTGTGGTAAAGTTGAAGCAAAAGCCATAAGATGCTGGAAAGGGGCAGGGAACACACTTGTGACCAGAATCCTGCACTGATACAAAGCATAGGTCTGCTGCTACTGAGAGAGGGACAGGAAACTCACTCTCATTTTAGAACACCCCACCCCCAACCCTAAAGCTCAAGAGCCCAGAGTCTGCATGAGACTGATGCTAGAGGGGAGAAACACTGCCTACCCCAACCACAGCCTTGTACAAAGAAATAAGCAACAGATCTACAGCTGAGGGACGGGCAGGATCACAGAGAGGATCCCACTTGTAGCACAGGTGTACAGTCTGCTGAGAGCCGAGAAAAACTCTCTGGCATTCCACTCACTAATGTAGCAGCAGTCCACCACTGGAGGAATTTAAAATCTGTGGTATACTGAAGGTAAAAATATCAGCAATAAAATTCAAATCCAGATCAACTACTAATTGGAGTTACTTGGTCCCCTCATACTGATGGCTGATAGAAGGAGAGGTTTGCCCCTTTGCAGGTATAAATACTGTTTACCCCAGTTTCTACTGTTCTTTGAAATTCAACATCTGGCATTCAATTAAAAATTATAAGATACATTAAAAAGCAAGAAAAAATGACAATGACCCACTGTCAAGAGAGAAAGTAAACAGAACTAGATCCTGAGTTGGCCCAGATATTACCACTATCCAAAAGGAACTTTAAAATAACTGTGATTAAAATGCCAAAGGATCTAGTAGAACGGGTGGACAGCATGCAAAAACTGATGGGGAATTTCAGCAGAGATAGAACTATAAACAAAGAGACATAAATGAAAATTCTAGAAATAAAAATATAATATCAAGAGATAAAGAAGCACTTTGATAGGCTTATCAGCAGGACCGTACACAGCACAGGAAAGAATCAGTGAACATGAAGCAGGTCAACAAAAATTATCTAAACTGAAACACAAACAGCAAGAGAGTGAAAATAAAACAGAAGAGTGCATCCAATAGAGCTGCGGGACAATCTCAAATAGTCTAACATAAATCTAATTGAATCCCAGAAGGAGGGGGTGGGCTCATGAAGGGCAGAAGAATATTTGATGGTATAACGGCGGAGGATTTGCCAAAATTAATGAAAGACATGAAACGATCCAAGAGGCTCAGAGAATCCCAAGCAGAATAAATACAAAAAAAACACACCTAGAAACATCATAGAACAACTGCTGAAAATCAGAAATTAAGAGGAAATCTTGAAGGCAGCCAGAAAATAGATAAAAATATTACATATGGAAAAACAAATATAAGAATTATAGCAGACCTCTCATTAGAAATTTTGCAAGCCAGAAGGCAATGGAGTGATTTCTTTAAAGTACTGGAAAACTCAGACTTCACAATCCCATCAGGTCACTTGAAGTTTTGGTCAACACCAAAGCTGATCGAGGCTAAGAAGAAAAATGGGAACAAGAGGAAATGGCAGGACTTAGATGCAAAAAGCTGGGATGGACAGAAGAGCCAGAAGTGATGTGGATATGCCTCTTGAAATCAGATTATCAATAAACAAGGACCCCAACCCAAAAAGCACTTTCCAGAGCCTGACCAGGTCAGACTGCATTCTCTAAGTCACTTTCAGCAAAACTGTAGTGCCCATCCACGTACTTACTCTGTGTGTTTCAAAGACGTGGTGCGTGGTGCAGATTCGGTGATAATAGCCAAACCACAAAGGACAGTTCCTATGATTGAATCTATTGTGGTATCAGGAGACAGAAGGGAAAACAGCAAACAATCTCCTGATACAAAGGACATAAACCTAAAAAGAGGAGCCAAATGAGCTAAATAGTCATTTCACGCTGCTCCTGAGATGTTGGGTTGGAGCAAGGAGTAAGTCCTGAGTGGATGGTGGGCAAAAGGTGCCAAGCGTGCCATCAAGGAGAGCTTTAGCCCCTTCCTAATAGTCATCATTTCCCAAAAGCCTCCCCCAGGAAGTATACAATCTAGTAATACAGTGAATTTGCCATGCACATACAGCTTCGAGACAAGTGACCCCCAAACCCCCTTTTCCATGTAGATTGCATTCCTGGGTCCCTCCTACATACGCATTTGGTAATCACAGGGTGGAGGTGTGAGGGGAGAGGAGATTCAATCTGGAGATTCTCCTTCTTCACCCACCCTCTTTGTATCCTTATGCTAGCTATTTGCCCACACCACAGTAATTCATTCTTCAAATCTATAGGAGAAAAGCAAGGAGAGAAGTCATGTATGTAAGTGTTGGGGGTGGATGCTGGATTTTGAGTGGTAAAGAGTCCCTGGGTTGTACAAATAAACACTGTGCCTTAGTTAGTGGAAAACAGCCAGGATCTAAAGAGGATTTAAAAAAGCTAAGGTCAAGCCCTTTGTATCTCAGCTCCTATTACATTACTGGTAATAGCACTATAAATGAATGTAGAAAAATGAGGTACTAATAGGAGAGAGAAAAGGGAAGAAATAGCTCTGGTCCCCTCTGGAAACGGGAATGACTGCAAGACCTCTACCTCTGAAGGCACACAATGCAGTGAGAAGGAACCTTCTCCTAACTTACTCAGATTCGGAGAAGTGAGAACAGGATAAGGTAATCATTTTCAATCCTACCTATCTACACTGCAGTGGTCTACAATTATCCTAGAAATTACAATTGTTGAAATGTTTTTCACTTCCAATGCTATTGGGCAAATTTTTTGGATACAATCCTGATATCTAAGTTAAGACAATAGAGGAATTACTACAATATCTAGCTAAAATGGGCTTATTATTCCTTTTAAAGGTCTGAAATACTTTGATTGCATTTGGGTACTGAGATGGAGTTTTTAAAAATACCTGTTTATCATAGGAAAAACAGGTTTTAAAATCATTATTGAAAACCTCCATATACTTTAAGAAGCATGAGTCAGTTGTATAATCTTTTTAAAAGCGCTCAAGTTCCAAGGAGACAAAGAAACTTACTGGTCATTAAATGTATTATATGTATGACTGATGTTTATTATACCCAATGTAATAGTTTAGAACAAGCAAACTTGGTAGAGTTGTAACTTTTATGTGCTACATGTATAATTCAGCATAGGCCAAAGCCCTTTTTATAGTCAATATGATCACTTTATGAAATTTTCACAAGATAAGCAGAGTGGAGCAGTGAGAAAATATTTGATTAGGCATCTCAAGTCTCAGTTTTAGAGTTGTCTATCAAACAATGGCTCAGTCATAAAACGGAGCTCTGTGATGTTCTGCTTCCTTAGTTAAGCTAGGAAATAAGTGATACATCTTTTAGAGGGAATCCATACAGTAGAGAGAAGGCTGGATTCAGTGGAAATGAGTCCATTCAGTTCTAGGATTCCAGGACCAGGTGATCTCTAAGATTTCGTCTAGCTCAGAAAATAAATGTACTTGGAACATAATTTTTGCTATCTTAAGTTATTACATAGGTTACAAATATATTTTTGCTCTAACAATTTATTGCTTGTGAGGTCTACTGTTTATCTGATGTCAAGACTTTGGTCAGAAATGCAACCCAACTCTTAACACAATGTTGTTCTACACACGACTAGCAATAAATTGTTTCTGGAAAAACGTTCCACTTCATAAGGAGTACGTTGCAGTAAAAAGTACAGCCCATCCATGACTCATTAGAAAATACTGGTTCCCTTAGAAGTAACGTTTACCAACTAAATTCTGCTGTTATTCATTGATTTAGAGGTAAGCTTTGAGACAGCTGATGCGATTCCTACCACTCAAATCCAACAACAAAAAAGTCCAAAAGAACATTTTTATTTGCAGCAAAATTATAAGATAGATGGTACTTTTCAAGTAGGCATTTAAACTCTATTACCTGAAAAACTGTAATGTGATGCTTAATGACATCCGAAGTTTTAAAAAATGTATTTAGAAATCAAATACGGCACTGCAGTTTCCTTAAGCTATGTCCTTTATTTCAAAGTGTCAAAAAAACTAAAGATGTTCTTGTGCACACACATATGCTATGTGTCGAAGAATTCAGAACTATGCAAAGAACTTTTCAATATAACTGAAATATGACAGATTTACACACTTCAGCGTAGTGCTTAGTATTTATTTTTGAAATCTATTGCTTATGCTACTTCTAAAGAGCAATGACTCAACCAGAAAAATAGTAAAGGCTGCCTTTTCTTTTTTAAAGTGCTCATTAGCAAACATATCCAAAAGCAATGGCTTTTAAAAAATGCATACTATTCAAAAGTGCTGAGAGTCACTACTTACAGAATTGAATATGCCATTTTGTACCTTTGCACACGGGTCAAGTGGTTTTATCTGCATTAATTCAAGATTGCTTTCAATGACCTTCAGCTATATGCTTCCAATCAAGAGAGTGCTATTAGTTATCAGCAGCAGGAACAGTAAGGACAAAACAAATCCAGCACATGTTTAATGGATCACAGCAGACTAGGAAAACTGTAACCACTTGTGGATATGTTACATATCCAAGGATGAGCCTTCTTCTGCTTATATGGTAAACATTAAAAAAATAATAGTAAAAACACTTTCTTGTCTCACTATAGAGCATTTTACAGTACACGAAGGTATTCAAATTCTCATACCATTTAACCAAACTCTTGTTTCTATATAGAGTACCCTTCATAATATCAACATTTAAAACAAAGCCTATTTCCACCAAGAAAGCAAGAAGGAATTAACAAATGAAATTCACTAAAAACCTGAAGGGAAAAACTGTAAACAATTCTGAAATGAAGCTTTTTAAAAAGATTGACACAAATATTCCAAAATAGAATGTTTTCTGAGACTGAAATATTTAACTTCATATCAATCATATCATTTTTATCTGATTTAAATAATTTAGAAAAAAAATAAGCATCATCTTAACCTAACTGCTTTCCATATCAGGCTCTCACTCTGACTCATGCCCCTAATACAAACCATTTAACAGTCGTAAGTGAGCTTCCCCTCAGGTCTCTATTTTCTAAACCTTACGCTACCTTTACTCCTCCATTCTCTCCTCTCCAAAAAATCCTCTTACATCTCAAGAGAAAATCTCCATTTAAATACAGTGTGACAATGCGACATTTGATTTAAAGTAGTAATAAATTATAAATTGCCAAATAACTTAATGTAATTCACAATGCAAATCCCTGGTATAAAAAAGAATCCAACTTGCCCTGAATATAAGAAAGCAGTCCAGTGATTTAAAATTTCTTATGAAACAAAGGCAAAAATAAGGTGGAAAATACTATTTATAAAAGTCAAGTAAGAAACCAGTTACCATAAATCTTTTTACAAAGATAAATGTAATGTGCCTTCCCACTTCTAAAAATTCTTCGGGAGGTTTATAATTAGTGGTTTCAAAAATGACTAAGGAAACTAGAGATTGAATTACATATTATTTATAATGTATGACATATTAAATATATATGTGACAATAATACTGCAATGGTAATTTAAATTAATCTTTGGACCTGCTACTTTTTGGCAAGTATATTTCTTGTTCAAAGTCTTTGCTACAACTGATTAATTTTTAAATATTAGTTTTCAAAAACATTGCCACTTGCTATATCATGTTAAAAAGGAAATACCAGAACTCAAATAGTAATAATATGCCTACAAAATAACACAATGATTGTTCTTGCATCTTTTGTTATTTTAACAAATACACTTTAAAATAGACAACATTGCTATGCCTGTAAATTAAAAATACCCAAACCCTTGAAAGGGGGTGGAAAAGAAAAATTGAAAATTCTTATTTAAAAATAAATCTGAAGTCCTTGCATTTCTTAAGAACTTTATCTTCTTTTGGACCAAGCTGTGTCTTCCACCATTCATCAATGGAATATGATGTTAATTCTCCATTTTGTAGGTTTCAGTTCGAATTTTCTTGAATGTTTGCAAAGCTGGTACTGGACTTGAGACGTTTGGCTATAGAAATCAAAAGTATTAAACTTTAACTTAAATTTAATTCTCTAAGATGATTATTCACTATTTTTATGTAAACTATAGTATTCATCTATTACTTCTATGTTTGAATCAGAATAGATTAAGTCTTCTAAGTAGACTTAGGTAGTAGAGGTATGTACCGTGTCTACTTTTTTTCTGCCACCCTCAGAAATACCTAACTTTGCTAGAATAGAAGCTGTATATGACTTTGTTAAAAGCAGCACCAAATAAAACATATTGAACATAACAATCTTAGATATGTAATATAGGTGGAAGTACTCAAAAAATAGAAGTGCTATAAGGTATAGTAATAAAATTACATATTCAAAAGTCTAAGAAATCTAAATTTCTCTTCAAAGAAGTCAGTGAAAGAACTCTGTAATGTTAAGAAAACACATTTAAATGGCTTATGAAGAAAAGTGAGTTGTATATTACACACATACACAAATGCATACACAAACATATATGGCTTCTAATAAAATATGCAGACTCAATTTTGATTAGGATGCTAATGGGACTGAGTCATTAGAGTTAATAAAGAAAATCATGGCTATTTGGCTAGGTAATATGTTTTGTACTTACAGTTAAACATGAACGTTTCTCATGTTCCTGACATGAAAAACAATGGTGCCATGGGCAAAGTACCTTACATTGGATAAGTAGGAATCTCCCTACCTTAGAGGTTCTGAACACTGAAGTGGAGGTTATGATTTAGAAGGTCTGCATTGGAACCCAGGCATCTGGGCTGTTTGTTTGTTTGTTTGCCTTTGTTTTAAGCTCTGCAGACAACTCTGATATATGGTCAAGGGGGAGAACCACTGTTTCTACCAGGTTCTCCCCTGACCACCACTCTCAGTGCAAGATGACAACATGAATTCCTAAACTAGGTGTTGCTTCAGCCTAAACTAAAAACCAGCTTAAGCTGAAACTCTACTTCTTTAGCCTTCAGTGGACTTGGAAGGCAAACTAAATCAAAAAACTTTTTTCAATTATGTTGTTTAAAATTATTTTAAGTAAAATTATTAATCTAGTTTCTTACTAATTATCAAATTTATTAAATTAACCAGCAACATCAATGAGTTATACAACTTCCTTGCTTCCTTATTCTCTGATAAATCCCTACCTCCTTCAAAATTTTACCCCCGACATCATGTAATTGTGAATTCTGACACCTGCAGAGGTGACACCTGCAGATAAGTCTGACACCTGCAGACTTATCCTCCTCTGTGGTCCAACCACACAGTACATACCTCTACCGTATCTACTGTAATAACTGGATTATGGTCAGTGGGTTCTTTGAGGGCAAGCACAGTAAGTCCTCACTTAACATCGTCCATAGGTTCTGCTACTTTAAGAGAAACAATATACAACAAAACCAATTTTACCAGAGGCTAACTGATATAAACAAGAGTTGAGTTCCTACGACATCTCATCAATAGCATCTCATCGATGTTATAATGAAACGACTATGTTATTCGAGGACTTGCTGTATTGTGTGTTGTTCCTTTTTTTAATCCCTACTTCCTATCACAGGCCTTGATACATGGGGGCATATAAAATGATGGCATAAAGAAAAGTAAATAAAAACGTCATGACATAACAGCACAATAACTATTTTCTTACACTAGCATTTCCTTAAATTCATAATTTAATTTAGAAACAATACTTCAGGGAAATATTAACAGGTATTATGCAAAAGTTCTACTGTCAAGTTTTAGGAATGTAATCTCAGAGGCTTAATTTATATTCAGCTACCTTATGAAGCATGTAAAAAAATTCACAGGACTAGTATTTTTAGGACTAGTAAATTTGTTGAATGAAAACATACTTAATGTTAGCATTTGTCTAGGAAATGCTAACATTAATATGTTTTTATTCAACAAATTTTTTTGAGACCCTACTATGTATGGGTCAGGTACTTTCTAGATGCAGGTGATACATAGATGAACAAGACAAACAAAATCCATGTTCTGATGGTACTTACAGTTGACTCAGGGAAGACAAAAAAGGTAGAAAATAAATGAAAAATTTTAAAAGTACCATTATAAGAAAGATGTTACAGAAGAATTGAAAGAAGGGTGTATTCTTAAGTGGGGGGGGCGTCATAAAAGGTCTCTTAGTAAGTAACCTTTGACCTAAGACCCAGCTGACAAGGCACTAGTCAAGGAAAGTGGGGCAGGAAAGTACAAGAGCCCCAGAGAAGGGAAGCATGAATGAGTTGGGTATGAGACAGGCACACAAAGAAGGCCAGAATGTCTACATACACCTCATAAGCATGGAGAGGAGTGGATGCAATAGGTTAGAAAAGTAATGGGGGCCAGGTCACACACAGCTTGGAGAGTGGACCCTGAAAATAAGTTTGAATTTATTCTAGGTGCAACAGGGATACATGAAGGGTTTCAAGTTGGAGAAGAGCACAGTAAAATTTGCATTTAAAAATGTACTCCAGCCACTACATGGAGAATAGATTGTAGAGGTCAACACATGGAAGCAGGGGTACCAGTTACAAGACTCCTGCATTAGTGCAGGTAAGAGATGATGGTGGCCTGGACTAGGGTATTACCAGCGCAGGTAGAAAAAAGACAATTTGAGATATATTTTTGGAAGTAGTGTTGGCAGTACTTGTGGATAAATTGAAAAGGGGTGGGGAAAGGAATGGGGGAATGAGGAAATAAAAGAAAAAAAAGAATTAAGAAATTAAAAGAGAACAAGGTTTGTGGCTTTCACAAGCAGATAGATGGTAGTGATTTTTACTGTGGAAACAAACAAACAAAAACCTTGATCAGAAGCAGTAAATGTCTTTCTTCCTAGAGATAATAGATTTGCAAGGCACGTAAGATGCTAAAGTTTAAAAGTACACCAAACCCTGAAATATAAAGTCTCTCAACAGTGAGGTCCCTGCAATATTTTATTATCTTAAATAAGTGCTTTTAGAACTGAGTTATATATTTACAGACCGCTGGTAATCTTCAAAAAGCTTTACTACATCCACACATGATAAAAACTCTCCCCTCAACTAGCTAGCTTTCTAAGGTGATAAGACATTACAAAGTCCGTTCAAACTGATCTACCGGTAACCTTTTTCTTTAACTTAGATACATGAAAAACAAAGTTAGATAAATCATGAAGAAGTGCTAGAAATCAAGTTACTGGTGAAAGAGTTTTTATGTCATAGTTTCTGTACTAGGAATAAAATATTTGAGACCAAAAAAAAAGCCTAACATTTTCTTCCCCAAAAAACATTCTTTTAAAAACTAAAATTACTAACAGGTAAGCCCATACTTGCATTCTGATAATAAATAAGAAACCCATGAGACTTAGAAGTCACTCTTCCTTCGTTAGACGGAATTTTCTAACTAGTGCTTTTTGCGCTCTGCCCTATTTGACGGGGAGAAAGTAAAACAGTATGTACTGTCGTATGCTGCTGTATGCTGAGTAATGTTCTTGCAACTGCAGTTTCAATTTGATCATAAACAAGTTGTCTGTGTGTAAGCTCCAGTTTCTCCTTGCCTGCGCACCTTTAGGTGGTTCTGCCCTGGTTACCGCGGGCCTAAGAGCTGTCTCCACCGACCTGCTGCGGCCCCTACAGGTCTGCAAAGTCTTTGTTGCTATTCCTCTGCTGTTGCCAATCTTGTTCCAGGGAACCTGGCTTTAGTCTCTCAATTAAAGCATCTGAAAGATGCTGTATGTTGACGTTTGATTATCTGCACTTGTAAACTTCTTATGAATCTGTCCTATGAGTAAGTATAATCGTAAAATTTGAAGCAGAGAGCTGTTTTAGGCTAATACAGTTTGAGTTCTCAAAGTATATTACAGGACTAAATTTCTAAAACAGGACTAAATTTTTAAAATACAGGTTTTTATCTAAATAAATGAATGGTTGTAAAAAGAAACTTACGTAGGATGAGTTTGCGTTTCTTTTGCTCTGAATGAAGAAAGCTACTAAGGTAGAAGACAATGGGTAAAAAAAGAATGAACACAGAAACAGCAATTACAGGCACGGTGTCGCTGCAAGGGACTGAACAGTTGAAAGTTCGACTCCAAAGTTTTCGAGTAATATTCATCTGGAACAATAACAAATAATATTACTCTGTCTTATATTTGTCTTCAATTTCATCATTTTGTTAACAACTTATGAGGCACCCAGAATTTAGACTAAATATACATCCCTAAAAAAAATCTATTGATGGTTGAGAATATTTTCTTCTGCTAGAGCAGGGGTGTCCAAACTGCAGCCTGCGGGCCAACTGCAGCCCATGATCCATTGTTAATTGGCCCACAGCAAATTCCAAAAATATATTTAGTTTACTTAAATAAACCAGGTGAGGCAATACGGACTTCACCTCGAGTGAGTGGCCCAGCTATTTGTGTATTTTACCGCATTTGGCCCTTCGTGAAAAACATTGAAAAAAGTTTGGACACCCCTGTGCTAGAGAAATAATCTGGTTCACAATTAGTCATTGTTTAAATTTATATTCACATACAGAAATTTCATATTCTAAATTTCACAATACTGTCCAAAGAATGTCAATCTTCAACAAATTTCAAACAGAGAATTTCTATCAACAGGAATATAGTTAGACCATGCTTCATTCATTAAAAAAGATGTAAAGGGTAACTGTGGGAGGTGATAGATGTGTGTTAATTAACTTAGCTGTGGAACTCCTTTTACAATGTACACATATATCAAGTTATCATGATATACACTTTAAATATATTACAATTATATTTGTCAATTGTTCCTCAATCAACTGGGATTGTAAAAGGCTCACAAAAACAAACAAAATATTTTTGAATATGTTACATATATAATTTCTGAGCTTGTTACAGTATTTTTAGAATGAACATAAAAATTTCAACTTTACAGGGCTTCTGTCTATGAAATACTTAGTATCTTATCTAAATATTATGAAAGGTTCATACTTATAGCAAATAATTTTTTAAGTACATAATACCTAATTAGTCATGGAAACTTTATTAGACAACACCGGTATCTTATTTAGCAGCATAAAATAGAAACAGATACATTTAAGGGCAGCAGTACCTTGAGTTCCTGCCTGTCAAACAGGCTAAGTGATATAGAAAATTATCAAATTTAAGGTATAAAACTGTTCTTGCCTAGATTTTGTTTGAGATATGGTTTACAAATGGTGCATTGTATGTTTATTGTAAATTTTGTTCTGAAACAGGTGGTTATGTTGATTTCCTATGTAATGCCACTTATGTCATTGAACCAATATTCATTTTTCTTCATTTTAAAACCAATGAAATAGACTATTACTTTAAATATACATATTTATTATTCATTGAGAGCCTCCTAGAAGCCAGGTACTATTCTAGACATTAGGAAAAAAGTAAAAAACAAAAAAAAATCCCCATGGTGCATCTACTTTAAGTGTTTTTTGCCATGCTGAGTATTACTGAGGCACTATAGTTCACTCTGAGCTGCTATAATTCATACATCATTCTCAACCACTAAGTTTATCAATTTTGACCTTGAGTTCTCCACTTTTAGCTAATAATTTCTCAGTTTCCTCTAATGCAGGGGTGTCCAAACTGCAGCCCGCGGGCCAACTGCGGCCAATCCATTTTTTATTGGCCCGCAGCAAATTCCAAAAATATATTTAGTTTACTTAAATAAACCAGGTGAGGCAATACGGACTTCACCTCGAGTGAGTGGCCAGCTGTTTGTGTATTTTACCACATACGGCCCTTGGTGAAAAACACTGAAAAATGTTTGGACACCCCTGGTCTAATGCCTCAATGCTCAGACATCCCAGTCTCAAAAAAAAGCATGGTCGCCATCTCGTGGTGTCCCATGTAAAGGCAGGCTATCCAATGGAGAGAAAAGCTTTTTTGTTGGCCTTTCATTCAATCAATACATATTACTAAGGGCCTGCTATATGCCAGGCACTGTTCTAAATAATGAACACTGAGCAAAACAGGACATGAGGTCCTTGTCCTCATGTGATTTCTATTTTAATGAGGGGAGACAGACTACAAATAAGTAAACAAATAAAAAAGTTTCAGATTGTAATAGACATAAAGCAATGGGATAGGAATGGCATCAGGAACAAAACCTAGAGACTTCTTGAATTAGCAACACGTGCATAAGAAACTGAAATGTAAACATATAATACGCACATCTTGGAAAATGACATACATTATCAAACTTAGAAAACAAAACATAACCAAATTATCAATTCACTTATGAAATACTTGATTAATTTCCATTTCAGTATGACAGATCAGGATATTCAAAAACTTTAGTACTTTATAACTAGTTATTTCTGGTTGAAGACAGCATATACAGATTCCAATACACCTCTGAAATGGATAATAATACTGAAGGCACATTCAATAACTGCAAAATATGTATCATATCAGAAGTTAAGTACTTACCGCATCTTCCACGTCAATGCATAAATGTGTTCCAGGTTCAGCCTTATTTTCATGTTCATTCAATTTTTTCATTTCATTGTACACACTACTCAAAGTTTTGTATGCTTCGCGACAGTTTTTGCATACTTCTGAATAATTTCTTAATTGTAGAAGACTGTGTATGCTCCCCTAAAATGTCAAAGGCACAGGTGATACACACAATAGACATTGCATCTCTTTAACGTAAGCTACCTACCCTCCTACAAGACAGGAAATATTTAGCATGTTAAAGTGCTGAGCTGCGATGTCGGGCAGGTTACTAAATCACTGAGCCTCAATTTCATCATCAGAAAACAGGGCTACCTCTATATGTATTACATACAGGTCCCGTGGATTAGAGTCTTGGTACATAAAGCACGTAGCAAAATATTTGGCACTTTCTAGTTGCCCCTAAATTTTGAAAACGCCTGCACTAGCTACTGTTAAGTGAAAACAACACTAATTCATCTTCCAAATTAACTGATACCTAAATACAGAAAAATTCCTAAATCATCTTGTCATTTATGTATCTCCTCTCCTCTATCCTACTTTCACCAAATAAATAAAATATGCCCTTGCCTGTACTGACTTCAACACGGAAGTCTGCCTTTTTGAGACAGAGAGGACTTTATTAATGGGAAAGGGCAGGCATTATAAAACTACATCCCCACACAACCCTCTTACCCCAAGGCTTATAATCCAGGCCTTTTCTAGTCAACAAAAAGGGACTCATACTAAAGAATAGGATAACCTACAATGAAGGTAATAGATATAACACATAAGATACTATGTTAGCGAATCTCAGTCTTTTCCATTTCCAGGACTGACACTTATTTTTCCAGGACCAAGTTTTCTGAAGATTCAGTTCATACCTTTGCTCTCCACTCATTTTATTTTTTACCTTGTAGCCTGGAGAAATGTTATCAACTGAGTACCGACCGGAATGGAAGAGAAAGGAAAAATTAAGGGAATTAAACCGATGTAGTACCTACAATGTTACCCTCACCATCTATTTGACAGAGAAACTAAGTCTTCCTTTAGTTCTGCCACAAGAAACAGCCCATTGTCTGCTTTTTTACAGTTAACTAAATATGTTCAATCAAAAATTGAGCACAGAGGGGTGGCCAGATGGCTCGGTTGGAGTGTGAGCTCTTAACAACAAGGTTGCTGGTTCAATTCCCGCATGGGATGGTGGGCTGCGCCCCCTGCAACTAAAGATTGAAAATGGCGACTGGACTTGGAGCTGAGCTGCGCCCTCCACAACTAGATTGAAGGACAATGACTTGGAGCTGATGGGCCCTGGAGAAACACACTGTTCCCCAATATTCTCCCCCTCCCCCCAAAAAACAAACAAACAAAAAACCAAGTCACAGAGCCGGGTTAAATGTTAAAAGAAAAAAAAATTGAGCACAGAACCTTGATGGGGTAATCTAATTTAGCCACTTATATTAAAATTTAAAATGCATATACATTTTGATATAGAAATCAAAAACATAAAAATACTAAAAGGAATCACAGGAGAATTTTTAAAAATAATAAAGTGGGGAAAGCCGTTCTAATGTAACACAAAATCTGCAAGCTACTAAAAACATTTTGATAAATCTAACAACATAAAAATTAAAACTTTCTTCGTAACAAAAAGAAAAGCACAATAAAAAACACAAAAACAAACCAGGAAAAAATATTTGGAACTAACATCCCAAGAAAAAAGCAATTTCCCTAAAATACACTCATCAGGACACTTATCTCTTAAACCAAAGAGTTCCTGGTCAAAGACCGTTAGGTTCGGTAAATGCTATATACAAAAATTACCATTTGGAGTTTTACTGTGTACATTAGTCCACTAAAATTCTGAAGTCCTGTAGTAAAGCATTTCCCAACCTTACTAGAACACTAAACTTTTAAAAAATTATTATTTTTTTCAGTTACAATTGACATTCAGTATTATTTTATATTAGTTTCAGGTGTACAGCACAGTGGTTAGACATTTATAAAATTTATGCAGTGATCCCCCTGATTAGTCTAGTAGCCACCTGGCACTATATATAGTTGTTACAACATTACTGACTATATTCCCTATGCTGTACTTTTTATCTCCATGACTATTTTGTAACTACCAATTTATTAGGTTGGTGCAAAAGTAATTGCGGTTTTTGCAATTTTTAACATTTTAAACCGCAATTACTTTCACACCAACCTAATACATTTCTTAATCCCTTCACCTTTTTCACCCAGCTCACCTACGCTTTACCCCTATAGCAACCATCAGTTTGTTCTCTGCATCTATGAGTCTGTTTCTGTTTTGACTGTTCGTTTATTCTGTTCTTTAGAATCCACATGTAAGTGAGACCATATGGTATTTGTCTTTCTCAGTCTGACTTACTTAGCATAAAACCCTCTAGGTCCATCCATATTGTCGAAATGCTAAGATTTTATTCTATTTTATGGCTGACACTAAATCTTTTTTTATGGTCATCTATTAACATCTTGCAGAACATATTTTGGACAATGCTCATCTAATAGCTTTTATTATTCTCAAGGAAATTCGTAATTCTGTGTTATCACATTTATTAAAGAGGAAATCATTCATACTTATATCCTAAACATGTTTACATCTATTTGGGGGCATTGCTGATTTGTTAAGCAAGTTTCAAAACTATGATTTTACCATAGGTCCAAGCTTGCCCCACACCACCACCAGGAAAGGTCCAAGACCAGAGGTGGAGAAAACAAAAACCTTAAATAAGGTAGGTTTTCTAAAGACTACCTTTTATATTATAATTAATTCAATATTCAAAGTTACTTTACTAAACAATGCCTTTTAAAGTAGGTAAAAATATATTTGAGCAAATATATATTTAAGCAAGGAATAAGGTTCCTGCAGACAGACGGAATCATACAGGATTGCAAAATACCTTAGTGTATAAACAAAGTCAAGGCAAATTATTGTCAGACAGAACAACGTTGTGTTTTAATTAAACAATCACATGCCTCAGTTAACATGCTCATACTCATTATCTCATTGCATCCTCCCTACAAAATACTTGAAGGGAGGCTGGGTAGATCTTACTATCCCCACCTGACAAAAAAGAAAGCTGAAGTTTGGGTGATTTGCCTAAGGGATAGTAATGGAAGAACTTAGCAGAAATCCAGGTCCACTGACTTCTGTACATTGTGTGTATAGATAAATATCAGTAATTAATACCATAAGAGTTGGAATTATTTATTATTCATTTGTACAAAGCAGCATTTTAATTTCAAATGTCATATATAAAATACCTGAAGGTTATGCTCAAAGCAGGTCAAGGTGTGATTAAACAGACTGAGGAAGTATAGCGTGCTATTTGATAATTCTTCACTTTTGTTCGTTAAACAATCTGTCAAAAAAACAAAAAGGACATTAATATATCTCAAACAACAATTATATATTGTAATTTCTCTCTCAAGCCATCATCTTCTGTTTCACACTATACTAATTTTTTATTCAAACAAACATGAAGTGTTCCACATAAGACAATTTTCCACATACGTGAAGCTTACCTCTTTTAGTTTCCAAAGATTTCTTTTCACATCATCACCATTTTCATGAAAATCTTAAAATAATCATATAATCTCCTCTTTTTATAAAAACAATATACCAAATAAAATGTAAACTGATTTTTTTTAAGGTGCAAAGTCTTAATCATGAACATCAGTTATCAAATGCTGCCCTAATAGGGGAATTCACTTCTGTTTTGACATAAGACTGTTCATCCTGTATTAATTTTACCTACATTCATATGCCTTTTGATCCTTTTCTGTGTTAAATTTAGTAGTTCTGTCTCTTCCATCTTCACTAGTGGGTCATTTATTGCATCTAACAGTGTAACTTTTTTCATATGCTCCTTCTACTCTATTGTGAGTTGGGAGACCAAAGATACATGCTAGTCAGAATTTTGCCTAAAATGCTGATAAAGAGGTTTCAAGTAAAGTCTGGAAATAATAATTGTTTTATGTGTTTTTCAAAATCTTACATAAATGATATTCCTCTGCACCTTGCTGCTTCTTGCTTAGCATTAACTCAAGTTCATTCCTTTTGTTTTCTATGTATGAATGTAGCACAATGTATTTCTCTATTCTCCCTTCCTTGATGAACCTATTCTTTATTGCCTCTTTGCTTTTACCTCTCCCTTTGTTCTCAGCTTACTCTCTCAGAGCTAGGTTCAAGTTCCTAGCTTCCTACCCTGAACTACCTGGTCAACCATTTTAATCTTACTCTCCTAGAATCCTACCTCTCATTATATTCCACATACTCACAAACATTTCAAACCTCGGACAGACTATATTTACTTTCTTTACTCCCAATTCTAGCTGTAGAACACTATTTTAGAAAATCCTAAAGTGATAATTTAGAGACTCAATTCAAATTCTAATCTCAGGGCCACAGAACAATCCTAATAGATGCCCTACCAATTACTTCACAAGGGATGTTCCAAATATTTTCTACTCTGCAGTACTCAACCCCACTCCTGACCCCCTTCATTTCAACTGACAGCTGTATATTATACCAACTTGGGGCCATCTAATATGATCTCTCTCAACTGGGAGTGGAGAGACAGAATTAAAGGCTACTGCAATTATCCAGGAGAAAGGTACAATGCAAATAAAAAGAATGCAATGGATAAGAGAGACTGAATAGGCAGTGAAGGCTACCAGAACATGCTACTTCAACATATGACTCTGGTATATGGATTATTTTGAGCTAAAGGCCACTGAGAACCAACAGATGCAGGGAAGGCTCTAAAAACAGGGCACAAGTTTTCGTTTGTAAATAAAATTTATATTTATAAAGGAAATTTCCATTTGTAAAGATGTCTCCCTCTCACGTCAAAGGAAGAGGACTCTTAACAGCTGTTACAATGGAGAAGGCTCTAGCTGAAATCTCCATAACAAACCTTGCTATACAACGCTTGTTTATAATACTTTTCCTGGTCACCTTCCCATAACTTGCCTCCTCCACCCAAACGCCCCTAACCTCTTCCCCTCTGATTAGCCTAAAACAGTGTAGAAGCCCAAATTCTAACTATCCCTTTGGGTTACTCATCATTGGGTGCTCCCATGTGTACATGTGCAGTGCATGTGTTAATAAACTTGTTTTTCTCTTGTTAATCTGTCGTTGGCCTGTCTAATTTACAGAGTCCCAGGCAGAAAACCTTAAAAAGTAGAAGAAAAAAGATTTCTTTTCCTCTCCTACCATAGATACTAGAACATGACACACTATGAAATACGCATGTACTATGATAAACAACCATCGCTACAATGAAAGCTAATGTTAACGGAGAATTTGCCATGTTCCCAGTGCTACGCTTGTACTTTAAACATATTTACTCATTGAATTCTTACAACAATCTTGTGAGGCAAGAACTATCATCCTCTCCATTTTCTAAATAAGGAACAGAGACTTAGAGGAATCAAGGAAGTTGCCCAAGGTCACAAAACTGGTAAGTGAAATCTTGGTATTTCTACTCAGTCTGATTCCTGAGCTTGCACTTTCAAACACTACAAAACAAATAAAATATTCACATCTATATTCTAAACCATTCAAGTTCAATACTTGAGTCAACAAACAGATGCCACCCTTCCCGCCACCCCCCCACTACCCATGGATATCTGATGCCTCACAAGATTCAGGCCGTCACTGCCAACTGATCAGTGTTGGCAACGGAGATGAACCCCAAACCTGGTGAACAGGGCAGCAATAGCACATTCAGACTCCTGTGTGCAAATTCAAGCAAGACATCCCCTCTGGGGAGATTAATTACGAAAACACTCCTGCTTCCAGAGGCTGAGTGGGAATTCAGCCCCATTCACCCCCTTACATAGGCCCCCAAGTGCAGGGCTTGGTCTGCACCTGGGATACATGGGGCCATGATGAACCTATTTCTAGTCTTTCCCTCTCTCAACTCACGTACTCTACATTCTCTGCAGTTCTATCTTCTCAAGAATGTAAGTCCCATTTTGACTGTTCACTTTATCAATTAAAAATCTGAGGGAGCACTTCACAAATTAGCAAACAGCCAGAGAAATAAAGGGATATATCATACCTCAAGTTAGTAAAGCATTGAAATACAAAATATACTTTCCAGATTCTCAAAGTGGTTTTTTAATCAGACCACTTTTTCCTATTTAAAAATGTTACTCCATCAGCTTTCAAAAAGTTCACACACTAAATTCTTTTTAGTAAAAATGTAACATAAGTCCCTCTTAATCTGGTTTAATGCTATCATCATGACTTGAACCCTTTTACGCATGAGGCAGAGCATATATAAATAAAAAGAAATACAATTACAAATATGCAGAATATTAGTATATTGGGCTAATAAGATTGAACAGCTTTTGTAGTTGACATTTTGCAGGAAAGTACAGGGACTACAATTTCATCCATGGCGCTTGTACATCTGTGTTATAATGAGCCATGTCATGGCAACAACACATACAATATAGGGATAAATGGGGGCAGGGGTCCCTGTGTTGCCTACAAAAGTAGTATAAAGCACATGAATATGAGAGGGCATTAGCAATCTCTTCTATACAAAGTATGTAACTGAAACCATTTCTTTATAAAAAAGTAATTTATAGAATTATAAAAACCAAAAGAAAAAAAGTAATTTATATGCTCTTTTAATGCAGTACCATCAAAATTTTTTCAATGATCATTAAACAGTGGTATTATAAAGCAAAAAAAAGTTCACTTATACAATGGGGCTAAAAATATCTTCACTATTAAAGAGCCCTGACTTTCTGATTTAAAGCAAAGGAACTCCAGTAAAATTCCTTTTATCCTTCTGCAGGAATTGGGAGCATGAGGTTATAAGCAGTGAGAAGCTATCTATATATTTTAGAAATTAGTAAATTAAGGAATATTAGTAATACTAAAGCTTCCTCTAAGCACTAAGTGAAGTGGTAATTCTGAATTTGCCTCATCTCAGATAACCAATGCAGCCTCATCAAGGACAGATTGGCATAGCTTCCTTCTCAGTGAGGGCTCAAGCAAGCATCAGCTCAGGAAGCATTCTTAAAGTGTTAAGGATTCAAGACCTTACATAGAAACCTACTCAATTATCGTTAACAGGAATTATGCATCTTTAGATAAAGTATTTGGCATCTGTTAGCAGTTTGGATAAATAGCTCTGCTGTTTTTCAAACCTAGTTTCATAGAAAACAAGAGATAATCACCAATTTCTGAAAAACAGGGCAAGCTTCAGAAAAACATAGTAGAAACTGTGAGAACTTTGTACCTGAACAACATAATTAAGTTTAATAAGTATGAAAACTAAGACATTTTAAATTATAAGATACAAATAAGTCTAATGCTTAGTACATTACCATGTAGATAAAATACAGGAAAGAGGGGTTCTGGTTAATTGACCTCTGGTTAACCATTAAGTTTTATTATTGGTTTTTAAAGAATCAAGACATAAGTAAAGGGTGGCAGAATATGCCTTTCTAAAATATGCCTTTGCTATAAGGATTATTTTGAGCTGAAGGCGCTTAAAAAATAGCAGATGCAAAAAGAAACTTTTTGTAAATTCCCCTTATCTGCCTAAAGACAGATCTATCAAAAAAAAAAACCAAAACCCTCAAATGTCATAAATCCCTTCCCCCGGAGTTTCATCAACCGGGTAAGACTGTCTCTTATCACAGGGAAGGGGACCAATGGAACAGAATCAAGAGTCCAGAAATAAATCCCCACATAAACAGTCAACTGTGAGCTGAATGGTGATTGCCAGGGGTTGGGGGGTAGGGAAAATGGGGAGATATTGGTCAAAGGATACAAACCTCCAGTTATAAGTTCTGGGATCTAATGTACAGCATGGTGATCACAGCACTTGTTATCATTAGTCTTGTATTATAGTTAGTACTGTACTATGTACTTGAAAGTTGCTAAGAGAGTAAATCTTAAATGTTCTCAGCACAAGAAACGGTAATTATGTGATGTGAGGAGGTGTTGCCTAACACGACAGGGGTAACCACTTTGCAATGTGTCAGTATATCAAATCAATACATTATACACCTTAAACAATGTTCTATGTCAATTATTTTACCATAAAACAATCCATGGTCTCACCAAATCTGGTTAATCTGGAATTATTCAACTGTCATATGTATAAGATAACCAAGTAGCATCTCAATAACAAGTCTATCCCTATGTCCACAATACACTTCTGATAACAGCTTTCAAATTCTATACAAGAGAAATCTTTGATATAGTATCTTTACTTCTTAGCAGTCATTCTCTACAACTAGTTTCCATGTCATCCGTAATGTGAATTGGAAGAGTTGGCCTCTTAACATTTTTGAGTCTCCATCAATTTCCAAAAACTCGTTTCCTACCAAGACTAATACAATTTAAAGATACAGGAATTCTGAAAATAAAAGAGACAGGAGTGATACATGGATGGCATTCTCAGATCCTTATTGGGTTTCTAGCCTTCTTTTCATCAACTAATAACTGCAGAATAGGTACCAACCCGTATCTAGATCAAGTAGAAAGGAAAGGTGGTGTTGGCAGTGTGTTAACTTTAATAATATTCTTTTAAACAATATTTTAGGTTTTATATTTTTACATTTTTAATATTCTTTTTTTCAAATTCTAATAGCCCCTTAAATTCATTTAAAAAGATTTTTACCTATATGATTATAGTTTTGCATTTGGCAGCAGAGGATAAAAACGTGGTCATTTTATATAAAAATATATATGCTACAAAATGGATCCAAATTGATATGTCTCAGTTAAAAACAAATTTTAAAAACACGTCAGTAATTTTTGTTCTTCCTTTGTAAATTTTTTCCTTTCCATTTTATCTTTTAGGTGCCAGACTGAATGGATTCCGTATTATTTACTATTAAAGATCCTTATGCTGGCATCAGTTATCAGCTGTGTATTTGCAAATTTAATAACTAGATCATCACAAAAAGGTAACTGAGACAAATGGGTTAGTGGCTTGTGTTTAACAATTTCACACAAGTTCTGAGAAAACTGATAAGTCTTTGTGTTTAAATAAAAAGGCAAACCAGAAATTTTTCTTTTAATATTTATAATTTTCATGTATATACTATAAGGGAGAAAAAGTCACTTTCCCTCTACCCTTCTAAGTTCTCAACTGACCTCTATAACAAAAGACAGATTAGCAGGAGAAAAACAGAGAAGTTTATTAACTTGTATTATTATCTTCTATATACATGGAAAATACACAAGGAAAACTACCAACTCAAAGAGTTGACTTAGAATTCAGACTTACATCTTCAGCTAAAAGCAAAGAAAGAAGTGTGGGGGGGAGGCCAGTTAGGGGGAAGTGACAAGGAAAAGTATGGTAAACAAAGGTAAGGCTTGGTATACAGATTTACAGCTCTGCTTCTCCATTTACAAGATTCTCTGGTGATTTAGTCATCTCTTGGTACAGAGAGGGAGACGCTCTTACAAATGAAGATTTCCTTTATAAATATAAATTTCTCTTACAAAATGTTACTTCTACTGTTTTCAGAGCTTCTCCTGTGTCTGCTGTTTCACAAAATAATCAGCTCAAAATATCCTTATGCCAAAAAGGTGTATATTGGTGTGGCATATTCTGGTCTCCTACAATACAAAATGACAACATCCTAGGCAAACTTCTGATCGGGCACAATCCGTTTAAAGTTATAGTGTGATATGATTGTTTTCTTCCATTTTATTCAAAGAGTAAATATCCCTTATATTCTTTTCCAGATTTCTATAGGCCAATGATTTAATAAACAATGACTGGATAAGTAAGAAACAGATTTTCTTTGAAGTGCATAGATAAGGAGAAGGCTTTAGCATGATTCATTAATAAAAGAGTGAGGACCCATGAAATTAGTGGTTTAAGAGACCTGGTTGCTAGAGACATGACGGCAGCAGAACCTGATGCCTGACGGCTGCTGAACGTTAATGTCAGAAAACGTGCAACTCTATTAAAAATTTGTTTTCATATTATCTAGTTTTAATTTTATGTAGTACTAATTGGTTTTTAGAAAAAAAGTATTTTACACTTATATTTTTAGTAAAAGATTAGGTTTTCCATAATATCAAGCATGTATGTAGCATAAATGTTAAACTTTTGTAGGGCTAACTAACGTGCATTTATATTTCTTAAAATGGAGACCGTGCCATGAATTTGTCAAACAAAATAAGACATTAACTCATGAATACTGTCTATTCAGATGAACAGTCCTACGGCTTTCGAGTTTTGTTCTAGACTCCTGATCTGCCGTGCGTTACATTCTCTGAGCCCTCGTTCTACCTCGCAGGGCTTACTGTGAAACTCAAATGAGACCAGGGCTATGAAACTGAGAAATATTATTTAATTTAATTGATGACTTGTTACTCACTGTCTTCAGCTCCTCATTTTTCCCTTCCTACAAATTTCTTTACTCACTACTTTGTAAGAGAAGACTATGTTGCTCAAGTAAGAATGCCTTATTAAATTTTGGTAAAAATTTTAAAGTATTTGAAAATATCTTTAAATTTTTTAAATGTTCACATTATTTTTATTAAATAGATTTGCAGAAAACATAATTAGAAATGTTTCCAGGTAATTTGGCAAAGATCATTCAAGTTTAGTTAAGAGGATTATTTTAGAATGCCCAAAAGAAAACTAAAGAGTACAAATTTATAGGAATTATTTTATTTCCATAAAATATAGAATATAAATTATGATGAAATTTTAAAATGTAAATGAAACAACATATGAAAGATAATTTTTTAATGCATAATCCTGGAAAATAAAATAGCCAATCTCTCTAACTGCAGCTAACATATAAATACTCAAGGAATATTTTCTATAAATACTCAAGGAATATTTTCGAGATAGGATATCTCACAGAAAAACAAAGGTACCCTAAGAATTTATTCTAAAGAGTATTGAGTAAATACTCTTTAGAATATTGAGTAAATATGCAGCAAAATATTTTCCTTTTTTTCTAATTAACTGGAGAAGAAAGCTAGAATTAGTGAAGTCTTCATTACAAAATACTTTTTAAAGAAAAGATACTTTATCTCTCAAGTATATAAATTAAGTCACATAAGTAAAAAGAAGTGAGCCCCAATACACATTCCACTTATTTTAATTAACTTAAATTACTTGTAATAAACATTTTTTTCTTTATCAATGGATTTTTCTAAAGGGCTTAAGAATACTTAAAAACAGCTCTCCTACAACCTGGGTGTCCATCAATGGATGAATGGATAAAGAAGAGCTGGTACATATATACAAAGGAATACCACTCAGCCATAAAAAAGAATGAAATCTGCCGTCTGCAACAACACAAACGGACCTAGAGCAGTACTGTGTTGAACGGAGTAAGTCAGACAGAGAAAGACAAATGCCATACGATTTGACTTATATGTGGAATCTAAAGAACAAAATAAACAAAAACAGAAACAAACGTATAGATACAGAGAACATTTTGATGGTTGCCACTTGGGAGGGGGTGTTGAAGGGATGGATGAAAAGGGGGAAGGGATTAAGAAGTACAAATTGGTAGTTACAAAATAGTCATGAGGGGGGTGGCTGGATGGCTCAGTTGGTTGCAGCATGGGCTCTGAACAGCAGGGTTGCCGGTTCGATTCCCACATGGGCCAGTGAGCTGCACCCTCCACAACTAGATTGAAGACAATGAGCTGCCACTGAGCTTCCAGAGGGGTGGCCGGATGATGGCTCAGTTGGTTAGAGCACGATCTCTCAACCACAAGGTTACCGGTTCCTGCATGGAATGGTGGGCTGCACCCCCTGCAACTAAAGATTGAAAACGGCAACTGGACTTGGAGCTCAGCTGTGCCCTCCATAGCTAAATTGAGGGAAGACGACTTGGAGCTGATGGGCCCTGGAGAAACACACTACACTGTTCCCCAATATTCCCCAATAAAACACACTGTTCCCTAATATTCCCCAATAAAATTTTTTTTAAATTGTTCATTAAAAAAAAAAAATAGTCATGGCGATGTAAAGTATAGCATAAGGAATATAGTCAGTAATACATATTGTAATAACTACGTATGGTATCAGATGGGTACTGGATTTATCAGGGTGACCACTTCATAAGTGATATATAAATGCCTAATCACTATGTTGTACACCTGAAACTAATATAATATTGTATGTCAACTGTAATTGGAAAATTAAAAAAATTATTAAAAACAAATAACAGCTCTCCTAGCTAGGTTAAGCAAACTCTGTTCAATCATATTTACACATTTTGTTATATTACACGGAAATTTTTACTCCAAAAAAGTTTTGCTTTTTAAAAATGTTAACGGTCAGCCAATTCTCTATTTAAATTAACAGAAAATTTGAATTAATAGAGACAAAATTAAGAGAGTCAATATTCATAGCATGGTATACTTTAAAGGAAAAGAAACTTAGGTGGTCTTTTTCACATTTATAGTTTTTCTTCACATGAACTAAATAAAAAGACAAGTCTGTAGAAAAGTTAAACTCTTAGAAAAGTTCAACTCCTTAATGTTGTACAGGTACAGAGATTTTTAATCCATCCTGTCCTTTCCATTTCCACAATTTCCACAGCCTATGACCTATTTCATGTTTTCTTTGCTTCTTGACTAACCTATAACTTCTTCCTCACTGGTCTCGCTCTTCCTCTTTCAATGGGGTTCCATGAAAAATAAAATAAAATCTTTGTAGTTAAAATACAAAAAAAACTTGGAAAGAGCTAGGTTAAATTATGTTAAAAAATCTTTTCTCTAACTTGCAGTACTCGTCCCTGCCTTTAATATTCCATGTATACTGTAAACCCCCAAAATACTATAGTACATAAACATTTTAAATAATATGCTGGTGTTCTAAGCAGCATGAAAAATGTTGGGATAACAGATAAACTACTATATCAGTCAAGATCCTACTGTATCTCCCACTGTGCCTCCAGGACCTGGGAACACCCACTGCTGTTTTACACCTCTGTGCCTCCGTGCATGATGCCACTCTACCTGTAACGTCCTTCCTCTCACCTCTGCCTATTGAAATCTTGCCCAGCCATAAAGGTGCACAATCAAAAGGTACCTTCTCCAGGAAGTCATTTCAAATTCTCCCCAATTCAATTTATTTTCTACTTCCCCCAAGGACTCTATGATTTTATTATAGCATTTATTTATCTGCCTTACATGATACTGTAAATAGAAATTTCTCCCTCACTAAATTAAGAAAACAAGAACTGCCTAGTACATACTTGGCATTCAAAACACTTCTGAATTGAAATAGTGATTTTAATTTTTCCAAAGAATGCCTGAAAATAGATCTCATTTTATTATATAAATACATACAAACCTGCAAAACTGGTAGAACAGATGTTATCACCTTCCCCCACCCACCCACCACCATTTGATAGATTTTATAAACATCGTAATTATTAAACAGTTAACACTGCTTGAACATTAATATGTGCTAGGTACCGAGTTAAGTGCTTTACATAATTTATTTCATTTAATCCTCAAGACAATCGTTAAGGTAGGTTCCATTATTACCACCAATCTACAAATGAGGCAAAGTTACATGCCCAAGGTCTGACTGCCAGCAAACTAGGGCCAGGTAAGGGGCAGCGCTCAAAATCAAACCCAAATCTGTCTGACTGCAAAGCCATGCTGTTAACTGCTACTGTAGACTGCTGTGCCTTTCGGTACTTGCTCAAGTAGTTCCCACTAATAAACCATGATGCTAATCACAGCTCATTCAAACATAGTTAATACACAGTATTATCTAGATTCAAGGATTTCAAATTTCATTAAAATAAAATCTGGCATCTATACTATTGAACCATAACTGCAATGTGACAATGAAAGAATTGCTTACTTGCGCAATTTGCCTTCTGCCACGTGGAATTAAAAAACTCAGACAGAATCACAACTATTTGCATTCTGTCTGCCATCAAGAGACTTCTGGCACAACTAGGACTCTCCGAAGTATTCTGTAACAACAAAAAAAATAGGAAAATACAAACTGAGTATTTTTAGAGTTCCCAAACAACAACCTGAGTCAAAAAAAAAGACCTTAAAAATAATTAAGATATTTATTCTAAGCATTTTAACATTTTGTTTGATATAATCAAATAATGATATCATTAATAACAATCGTAACAAAACAGTAGCAGCTAACATTTATTGATATCAGGTTCACTTGCAAGGGAAGAAAATCTTTGCTTCTTAAATAAGGACTTGCTCCTATAGTACAATCTCTACAAATTGTGTACATGTCATATTTCTTACTTTTTATGCATAGGAAAACGTTCTGGAAAGCTATTCACCAAAATGTAGCAGTGGTTATGTCTGAATAATGGAAATATGGTGATTTTTCTTTTCCTTTTTTTTTTTTTTTTTGCCTCTTTTACACTGTTTACATTTTTCTACAATTAATACATATTATGATGCACATTTTAAAATCTGGTAGGTAAATGATCACAAAACATTGAGTTTTATCTTCTGAACAAATTTTGATTAAAAATCTTATAATCCATATCCAGTTTGTACCCAAATAGAATATGCTTTCTACAGATCATTTTAATAATGAAACTCATGCTATGCAAACAATATACCCAAGTTCCTAAATTATTTGATTCTTATCTATTTCCTTTTTGCCCCAAGCAAGGAACTAAGTCCTGCTGACCCTTCACTCTTTCAAAGTTAGTTAATTCCTACTACTTACCAGGCACTATAAGAATCCTGGTGTTTTGAGGATACAAAAAGTATAAGGTAGTGTCAACACTGGGGCTTCAAGAACCTCCTCAGACACATAAAGACAAAGAATTAAATAGTGTGATGAGTAATAAAAGAGAAAGAGGGATAACTCTAGAAAAGAACTGATCAGCCATGTGGGGTGAGAAAAGAGGAAAGAAGGGCTTAATGGCAGAATTCCTACTTTAAAATATCTCTGTTCACTTCAGGATGGTTACCCTCTCTGTGGCTTAGTTTTGTCATCTCATTAAAAGATGCATCCAAATGAATGCTTGCTTTTAAAATAGTGAATTGAACAAAGCATTTTAAAAGTCCCTTTCTTGGAATTGCTTTCAGAGCAATATAAGCCACAGGAGAAAATTTCGATTATTACTTTTTTTTTTGTTTTTTAATTTATTGGGGTGACAATTGTTTGTAAAATTACATAGATTTCAGGTGTACAATTCTGTATTACATCATCTATAAATCCCATTGTGTGTTCACCACCCAGTGTCAGTTCTCCTTCCATCACCATATATTTGATCCCCCTTACCCTCATCTCCCACCCCCCACCCCCCTTACCCTCTGGTGATTATTACTTCTTGATTAGAGCACGGCCTGAGGAGTCAGACAGCCTCCGCCACGAGCTGGCAATCTTGGGCAGCTCACATGACCTTTCTAAGGTTCAGTTTCATAATCATGAGTCCTATAGGGACTGTATTAAATGAAAATCACATACAATAACCACTTAGCACAGTCTGGCACTTCACCTAGTTATCTTGCTGCCAACCTAAAGTGCTCTAAATGGGTGTAGTTGGCTAAGCACAATCATTACTTAACTGAATCTTCATAAGCAGGTGACTGGCTGTTTAAAAAATCAACATAGCACAGCTTGGATGAGTGGTCAATGTGTGGAACAGCTCAGTTGAGGAAGACATCAGTGTAGCTGGCGAAAACTGGGAGGAAGTAAGATTTGAACTAAGCCCTATACTAAGAAAGGGAAGAGGATTCTAAAATGGGAGAATAAAATGATCAGTGGGGGAAAGTGGGCATGATTACATGGTATTCAGGGAGTATTCAGTAGGCCAATATAGCTAGAATGGAGGGCACCTCTGTGAAAGTAGAGGCACTAGAGAGACAAGTTAGGTCAAAGTTATGAAGACTCTTGAGAGTCATAAGCATCATACAGTGGGAAACTTTCTAAGATTTTTAAGGAGAATCACATGAACAGAGTTTTGGGAATATATGTCTAAGTCACTGTATGTAGGGTGAGGAGGCATAGAGACTGATTAGACCATTTCCAAAGTTCAGATATGATGAAAAGATGGTGGCAACCATGGAAATGGAAGAGAAGTGATAATAATCCCAATGATGGTGATATACTCACTGAGTACCTAATGGTTCCAAATGCTCCAAATGCGTAACTCATTTAATCCTTGTAACAACTCCATGAAATGAAATAGGTAGCAGTATCCTTCTGGATTCAAGCCCAGCCTCTTCTATTACATGGCCTTGAATAAATTATTTAATCACTCTGAGGCTGTTTCTTATAGTATATGTGCACCTATATACAGAGGGTGCCAAAAAATGTATGCACATTTCAAGAAAGGAAAAAACTATTAAAATTGTAATACTCAATATATACCGATAACAAAAGATGAATACAAGTCATGTGTATATATTCTTTTGACACCCCCGGTATTTTTTAAGATGAGAGGAAACAACAATGTAGGTTTCTATACAGCCCATGCTTTTTATAAACATCTTCATACCTGCTACCTCTTTACATGTAAACCTTCACTCCCTTGCCCCACACCCTCTCAACTTTAGGTGTCAGCTTTAATCACTGACCACTCCATCTACCCCCAGCCTTAGGGCAGATCAGCACCCTGGCACATGCTTTGGTAGCATCGGGGGTAGTTTTCTGTGCAACACTTACCACACCTGAACTAGATGATTACTTGTATAATGGTATGTTTAGTGTCTGTTTTCCCTACCACACTACAAGCTCTGCTCATTCACAGCTATATGGCTAGTAAATACCGCTAGCCTGCACATAATAGGTACTCAACAATTTTTTGAATGAATACATAAGAAGCATTACATTTTCTGATCTCTAACAAAAGACAGATTGTTAAGCTATGTTCCAATTTTCTGCCTATATTCCTAAGAATTTATGTATTAATCTATACTAAAAGTATGTTGAACACGTCCAGATACACACCCCCAATCACTAGCACCTTCATAAATATAGATACATATCTCTACGTCTATCTACTTCAATTTTAAACAAACCAAGTAGAATAAGACAGAGGTTAGCAATTCAGAATCTGCAGGGCCAAAGCATCCTGGCAACAACTCTGATGATGCAGAACAGCTCAGGAAACCATATCCCTGTCAGCTTAAACTAAAAGAAGAAAGTATTACTCTAAGGAAGGGGGAATCCGTTAGTTCTACATTCTGGGTTCACAAATCACTGTATTCTTTACCTGGAGATAATAAAACTATATGTATATGTGAGCCTCATAATTTCAAGAGGAAGTGACAAGAAAAAAAGAATTCTCATCAGATAATTTTATTACCGTTAAATGAACTGGTATGCTGGACCACAGAAATAGCTTGTTCATTTCTACCTTTGATTCTTTTCCTCCTCACTATACTGCCCTCCTCTCTCAATCAGTGGACATGGATTCACCCTAAAGAGGTGAGAAAGTATGTTTTGTTCAGAATTCAGCTTGTAGGTTTTCTCTGATTAAGCCCACTTTGCTCTGTTCATTCCTTTCATTAAGCATCTCCTACATCCTTTTGCTCTAAATTGCTCTTGTACAATTCACACATTCCCAATGATTTTTTTTTCCTATTTTTCTCAATATATGTTTATTTCCCCAACTACACTGAAAGTTTGAGGCCTGGATCTTATCCTCCTTTTCCTTCCTCACCCTTTTCCCAGCCCAATATTTAAGAATAGCATGTGCTTGCTGATGAAACTGATTTAAGTGAAAGACTAAGTATATGAGTCAATGAAAACATGTTCCTCTTGAGAAATAACACCCCACACCACACACCTTGATTCCTTCAAGTTCACACCTAACAAACTCAGAACACACTTTTCTCTATGTTCACTATTACCCTTGATGGTTCAACTCCCAAACCAATCCCAAAAGCCTATTAAATCCACAAAGTACCTCAGAACTGTAGAAATCATGCTTTTGAGCTCATAAATCACATCAAATACTGAGGAAAGAAGGAGAAAGAAACCAAAGTCTAGGATAAGTTGGAGCGGATATGCAGATTGGGGAAAGAGTTTTTCTGCCTTTTTCTCTTTACTCTCTTCCTTTCACACAAGGGTGGAGTGAGGCGAGCCATGGCCCAGATCACTGGGAGAAATCTGAGGCACAAAGGAGAAATTTCTGCCACTCCCACACTGGGAAGGGGAATTCATCTGGAGATTCATACACAGATTGGGTGATGCCCATTAATACTGTACCGCTAGTTAGTGGTAACTTTTAACCTCTTCCTAACGTCACAGTATCTACACAAATGAGAAAAACATTTGCTGCCTCAAAAGGTCCAAGCTTTGCATCATGACTCAGTCATTCTGGCCACAAAACAACTCACCTTTGCTCCAAACAGAATATGATGCCATATTCTATGACCTGCTGTTGGTGACAGGGACAAGCCTGGGGGGCTTTATTTTAAAATCATAGTAAGATGTGTATGTGTAGACCCAAGAGGCATGTCTTGCTATACCCAACAGAAGTATGTCTGAAAAATATTGCATATAAGACTAAATTTAAACTGCCTTGAAAACTAGCTCTTTGCAGAAAGATTGACCACCGGATTTATTTAATTCAAACAAATCCCCTCTTTGTGTAAAAAAAAAAAAAAAAATGTATGTTAAGTAATAGCAGGCTGACTTAAAACAGGATGCAACTATATACAAGTCTATATTTTGTCAAATCAACTACGATTTATGAAATAATGCCAACCACATTTTCATGAGATTACTTATGCTCTCAATATACGAGGAACTTTCCCACTCCTCAGTCCCAAAGTCATTCCTCATGATTTTCCTTTACAAGACATATCGGCCCACACCTCGTGACTCCCACCAGCCGATACTCTAATCCTTTCCTACCCTAGACCCTGTAAGCGTTCTTAGAAGCAGGGAAATACCTTCTGTGTCGTTTTTTAAAATCCCTCATAGCATCTACCACATGATCAGAAAAGCTCTAAGGGTACCAGGAATGAGGGTAGATTGACCATTTCCTAAAATTTTAGCTCCCTTTTACTGAGAACTATTCCTCTGTAACAGTTTTCTAAGAGTTCCTTATATCCCTACCTTACAGATGAGAAAATAAACACAAAGCATGTAACTTGCCCAAACTACACCGCTAGTGAGAGCAGGAAACTAAGCCTCTAAAATAATCCAAGGTCAAAGTGCTAGAAAGTAGGAGATCTGGATATGTCTGGCTTCAAAGCTCAAGCTCCTAACCACTACTACACCATAGTTTTCCCAATCTACTTGGGGTTTCAGGAAAGGGTCCTCCCTGGGAACTCCACGCGGAAATGGGAAGAAGTTGTGGTGGAGTTTGGGGAAAGGGGGTAAAAGAGAGAAAGAAAAGGAAAAGTAGGGTTAGGGCTGGAAGAGCCACAAGAAAACTAGTCATACTTATTTGCAAATATGTACCAAAAGGATGCCCAACAGCAGCCATGAAAGCAAAAATGCAAACCCCAAGCCCTATCATGAAACCCCCTTTTCCGATGTCCCAAACGCTACCATACTGTCCTAGTCCAATCCCTTTTTCTTACAGATGGGGAAACTGAGGCCCCCCGAGTGAACCATCATTACACCCTCCTCCTTTCCTGACCCCCCACGCCAGAGGTCCCGGGTGTGCTCCTCTACCCACCCCCACGGCTCTGCTGATGTTGTCCATTTTGGCGGCGACTTGTTGGAAGAGAGGGTAGCAGTTCTGACAGAGGCGCACCGGCCGGGCGCCACGCACCAGACACCCGGTCAGCTCTGCGCTGCTGTTGGCGAAGTCGAGCAGCAGCTCCCGGCACTCGGGATCCAAATCCGGCAGGTCCGGGGGTAGCGACAGCGGCCCCAGCCTTCCGCCCTGCAGCAGGGTCAGGGACAAGTCTTCCACCTCCAGCAACTGCTGCTCTGACAGGAGGTCGTAGAGGACCCTGTGGGAGCCGCTCCCCGAGGGGAGCGTGCCCAGAGCCAGTCCCGACCAGAGCAGCGGCAGCAGCAGCAGCCGCCGCGGCAGTAGCAACGACCTCAGCCGCGCGACTGTCGCGTCGGGATCCATCGCAGGGTTCACCAACCCCAAGACGTTCAGCGCCGCCTCTCCACTCCGAGCCGGCACCGCGGACGGCCACTGCTTCCGGCTTCCTCGGGCGCAGGCCGCGAGCGGGTCATGAGGCGCGCGCGTCACGGCCCCGCCTCCGGCGCGCGGCGCGCGGCGCCCCGCCCCATTGGCTGCCGTGAGCCTCTCGCGGCACGCGGGCCGGCGCGCGTACGGGACCGCGCACACATGGGCGGCTTCGCGCTTCCAGCTGGCGTGAAGCGTGTGACTGAGGCGCGCGGGAGACCCGGGGTAGCGTCGGGCTGTGCGCTACCGAGTCCCGGCTCGCCCGCGCTGTGAATACACTCATCCACCACTTTGAACACTTAAATCTCGGGGGTCTCGGCCCTCGATCGCCCACCGCTTTGGGGGTTCCCTGCGTTCTAGAAGCCACACCGCAGAAAGACGGGCTCGTGGGAATTACGAGTGAGTCCCCAGAGAACGCTTGCTTAGCAGGTGGATTTGCAGATTTTTTACTTGGTGTTTTTTAACATAATTTTCTCCGTCATCCTGTTTGGAAAGAGCAATAACGTGTGTTGATTATTTTTGGTAGTGAAGCCTAGTGTCTTCCAAGCTTTTTTTTTTTTTTTTAACTCTGAACTGTCTACATCTGCGATGTCCCGTAGACTTTGTGCGATGATGGAAAGATTGTATATCTGCGCTGTCTAATACGGTCGCCACTAGCCACACGAGGTTGTTGAGCACTTGGGATGTGATTACTGCGACTGAGGGACTGAATGTTTAATTTTATTTAATTTAAATGTAAATAGCCGCACCTGACTAATGATGCTGTGTTGGACGGCGAAGGTCTAAGTTCTCTCACTGTGTAGACAGGTCCTAGGATGGCTAATAGCCAGGTTCGCTTGGGCCTGAAGGGGTTGCCGGAGTGCAGCACAAACCCGCATCTAGTGCAAAAACCTGGAAATTCCGCTCAACTTCGCAAACTCCCATCCAGTTTCTGACACGCCCAAGGCAATCGTAGGGACACTCTCTAACGAGGCCTGATACCACCGCTGGCTGTAAAAACAGGTTAAGCTAATGGCCTGGAAAACAGTTTTCTGACAAGTATCTGACGTATTTCGTAGAAAAATATTTCTTGGCTCTTTTGTGTCATTCTGCTTTTATTTTTGCCTTATGAATTGCAGAGTACTATATAACCCTTACTCACCTTATGGTGCTAATCTGTTTCTGAGGGTTCTTAGTTACTTTTTACCCATTCTATTTCGTTATTGTTTTGTGTTCCTAAATTTGCTTGTGATGGCTAAACTTTTTTTTGTTTTTGTTACCAAGAACTGAATGAGTAGGAAATTTGATTTGTATAACAATAAATGATGCTCAAATTGTCCCAGATTTGGCCACTGGAGCCTATTCAAGCTGGTTTCTGTTTGTTCTTGACATGTCCCCATCATTCTCGGAGCACATCCTTGCTTTCTGGCACAAGACGGTCCAGGCTACACTCGTGCTTTTCCTGCTCCAGTGGTGGAATCGGCTATTTCTCCAAAGATTCTTGGTTCCTTTTATTGGAGAATGACATTTAGAAGTCATGATCTGGGCACTATGAGTGGTCATTATTATTGGGGTACCTCTGCTGCTAGTTCTCAGTGGACAGAGCCAGGGAAAATACACACACACAAATGCATATGTATGTATGTATATACATATACATATATAAATATATACATATTTACATTTATATTTATATCTGTATGTATTTTCAGCCAATGACATTGCTAATTCTAATCTAACACTACAGAGTTCATTCTACTTTTGTCTCTTTTCATATTTGTAACTCCCTTCTCTGACAATGAAAAAACAGACTCCCATTATCCTTAATACATTTATTTGATCAATTCCTTGGAAGATAAGTTAATTCCCAGTCACTGCTGCCCCTTCCCCTGCGTGGAAACCCTTCTTACCTCACTCAGGATCCAATACCCTGCATGAGGCTCGCACCCTACCATGTCCTCCTCATGTTATGTAGATGCTGCATCCTCTTTTTACAGTTTTCTTCCTTATAGCCTGTTTCCTCCAAGTAGCTTTTTTTCCTCGTTTTTCCTTGAGTACCTGGTGAATTTTGGCTGTCTGCTTATATTTAAGAGAAAGGCACTACACAGCTGAATGGAACCTCATGGACAGGACTGTTTGCCTGTGGGCATTGCTATAGGCCAGTGTTTCTCAACTGGGGAAATGTCCATGACCCCACCCCTCCTGGGGACATTGCCATGTCTAGAGACATTTTTGGTTGTCACTACTGGGGCAGGGGTGCTACTGGTATCTAGTGGATAGGGAGCAGGAATGCTACTAAACGTCATACAATGCACAGAATGGTCACCGAAAACAAAGAATTGAAAACATCAATATTTTAGATCTTTCTTCTTGGCAGGTCATTCTCTCCAGAGGAGACTCTGCCAATATGCTGTCTGGCTGCCAACATTCTGAGATCCTGGTAGTGGAAAAAGACTAGCAGTCTCCACATTCAGTTAGTAAACTTTTATTTAATTTCATTTTCATTAAATTGCTCCTGCCCTCAAATTTACTTGTGCCTCTTGGTCCAAAATGCTTCTGCTTCAATCTCACCAGAGATCAGAACTTCAGGGATATTGTGCTGGAATCAGAGTGCAAAACAGTTGTAGAGAGGGCATTGTAAACAGACTTTCAAACAATCATCCTGTTTTTAGCTCCTCCCTCACCTACATTTTCAGAGGTACCTGAGTTCCCCCACTTCTTGGGTTGTTTAGAATTCTACGATGTAATTCACTTGCTTTTTTTTCCACCGCAGCTTAGGATTCAATTTGCTGATTCTCCTAAGTCAGTTGTCATCAGTCTTTCTGCTTTCCAGCTTCTGATATTCTTATGTTGTTTTCTCCCCTCCTGTTCTCTATGTCTTTATGTGTCTTTTTAAAAAGCCTTTTAAAGTCATTTTGGTGGGATTTCAGGAAGGAGTAGTTCTAATCGTGCATTCAACTTGCTATCTTAAACTGTAGTCTCCTCTGTTCTACCTCACTCTTTATTCTCATTTCTTTATTAAAGTAATTAGAATATGTCTTATGCCCCACCCCCAAATGATAACCTCATGGAGAATGTGGATTGTGTCCTATTTATATTTGTATACTCAGAAATACTTGGCCTAATGTCTTGCACATAGTAGGCTCTCAATACATTTGTTACATTGAATTTATGTAATACAAATACACATCTGCTTTAAATGCTTTTTCCATTGAAAATGTCGACTGGCAAAAATAACTCTCCAGATAAATCCACAAGAAAAACAGTTTATTGGGGGGGGGGGGGGAGAGGAAAACGAAACAAAAACCACCACCGCAGTGCTGGAACGCACACCTCCAACCCGAGACTCCAACCAGCTCCCACAGTGAAGAAGGAAAATAATGGCCCAGTTCCAAGATGGTTATTCTGTTTATTAGCATCCCTCCCCCTGAAGTTACCACAAAGTTCAACAGGAAGTCAGGGCTAGAGAGTCAACAGGGAGGGCCCAGCTCCACCCAGTCCTCCCAGCTCCATAGTTAAGCATCCCAAGATGTCAGTTCACTTTTATCAATACATGAGTAGAAACTTATACTTTTATTTTCCTAATTTTTTAATGTGCATACCTTTTTCAATATGAAATTTGAAATATTCTTTGTAAATCGTATTCACTGGGTACATGACAACAGAAGCAGAAATAAACAATTGTTACAAAGTAAAGTATATGAATGTCCATGTCTCAGAGAAGTGGATGCTCTTCAGTTCACCTATGGTAACATTTGGAACAAGTACCACTTGTTGTCATCCTTCCACTCTGCTTATTTGTAGACTGGGCCAATGTTAAATTATTTGCTTTGCTCCTTTTGTAAATTATTTTATTTTCCTTCCAATTCTATTTTTTCCCAATTGCTCTATTCAAGTAAAGTCATTTAATCTCCCCTATTCTGATTGATATTGTAATTATCCAGTTCTTTCCAGCTGTGTCCAACCCAGTTTTATATGAAGAATGGAGAGCTATGCTTTCTTTATTTGAATGATAAAACTATAGACAGGCTCCTTTTATTTCTCCCAAAAATTAGAGAAATAAATTTTCCCCCGGGGGAAAAAAATCTGCTGCTCTGAGTACCATGGGGGAGATAGTTATCTCTCCATCTCCTCTTATTAGTCTAACATTTTAATGTTTCATTACTGCTAACGTTTTAAAGATGGACAACTATTTAAATTAATTACTACTTGGAGATATATATATATATATATATATATATATATATATATATATAGGACCTGTCAGATGTAAACCAAGATCATCTCATTTGACTCTCCCAGGGTACCTTTATTGTATTCCTAGATCCTCAGAGACTGGATTCTCCGTGTATTTGAGAATAATTATTGGCTGATCTGATAGAGGCAACAATGTGACTGTGGGTCTTGCCAATAGGCTTCCATCAAGACAGTCTATCTATTGGATCTCTTTTGGTTTCAAGAAACAGAAACCAACTTAAATTAACTTAAGCAAAAGTGGAAAATATAAGAGGATGAACCCAAGGCCATGTCTCAGGATGGACTGGAACTGTGCATCAGACATTCTTTCTGTCTTTGTTTCACTCCATATATCTCTTTAACTACCCAGGATTTATGGTAGAAAAATATGGCTGCACACACTCCATTTTCATATCTCCTGCATTAAAGATTTCAACCTAGACAAAGGCCAAAGACTTACTCCTGATTCCAAATTTTCCAAGGCTGAGTCTCTGTTCAGGCCAAACTGTAGTGAGGGCAAGAGTTAGATGGTCATACTTTACAACCATGGCCACTTGGAGGCTAACCTGTGACCAGGTCGATGAAGGGGAAAGGGAGAAGTTTGCAGAGAAGGGAGGCTGAATGGCAAACTTAACAGTTTCCATTACAAGGCCCTTCTCTTCCCTCCTAGTGGAAACTTCATCTTAAACAGTAGCCTACTGGAACCCGTGCTAGGGAAAAGGAAGTGGATGGCATCAAGGTAGGTTGGGTAAAGGAAGGAATTCTGAGGCAACTGGGCCTGTTGGGGCTCCCTTCAATTCATATCATAAGTATTTTTTTTTAATATAGCTCATTATTTGCAGCATTCTTACACAAAGAGATTTAATTGACTGTGACAAATACATTCCTGGTTTTTGAGCCATCTTCATATTCAAATATATGTTAATTATCTAGATCAGCTTTGCAGAGATTCGACTCAGTTATCATAGTCCCTTAAATGATCATGACAGACAAGCAGTGACTCATTTGTTTCCCTCCTTTAAACCAGTAGTTTCCAGCCTGAGATTCCCTGGACATCTAGGAGTTCATAAGGGAAGAATGGAAGATCCATAAACTATTTCCAATATTGCATAAAGTCTAAAGGAAATCATACATTTACCTGACACAAAGCCATCTGAAACATCAAATTTCTGTTTTAGAATGGAAATATATTGAGTCAGGGCAGCAAGCCTGTTCTGCCATGGTGATCTTAAGCTCAGGTTACAGACACACAACAAAGTGGACAGAAAAGGTTTCTAAGATACTAATTCTCTACTTTTAGTCCAAGCTGTCAGAAACCTTTCAAACCCTAGGCCTTAGTACACATAATTGCCTGAAATCCAGTTTGGAGCAAAGCCACTCCTCTTCCTATAACCAAGACTTGTCAGTAAGTCATTTTCAACAGCCTTGAATTTTTCTCTCTTATCTCATCACCAAGGCTCAAAACGCTATACTAAGTTGCTATTTCCATACTACCTTTCAGAAAAGTAATTAATCCCAATTCAAATGAGAAAACTTACAATTGCAATATCATTTTTAAATGTACCCTCCACTTCAGTCTTGGAAATGATACATCTAAATTTCAAAAAAAGTTAATGAGATTAGAAACAATAACGAAGATACAAATTCTAATAGGAAGTATTCGTTTTTTAAAGCATTGTTTTAAGTATAAAGTTACATATTTATTCGAAATTGATTCATATGTGATGGATAGATCACCTCCCAAATGTGCTTCTTTGTGAGGCTATGAAAAGAGGGGAGAAGTATGGAGGACATGCATTAATGAGAGTAAGGTCTTCTCATCCTTAAATACTGGTATAGGATGTTCTTTGTAAAGCAAATGTGGTGAAAATTCCCCTTTTCTTCCACTAAGCATCTGTGAGTCTTTCTTTTTAGATGTAATGAGTTTCGGTGGGCGCATGACAAGGAAGAGATTCAGTGTAACAAGCAATCATGTTATTTTAAAAAGCTCCATCTCAAATTAAGTTTACATGTGGTAGCTTTTTAGAGAGGGTGGGTTGCAACATGTGAGCAATTTAAAAGTATAACATTTCATTTACAGGTTCAGAGTAGCTTTCAATTCTCTTACTAGTGTGCTTCTAATTAAATCTTAATTGTACCATTCATCATTATGAAATGAAAGAAACACTGTTATATGGGATTTTCCATAAGAGGAACTCAAGATGGCCCTCAAAAAATGGCTAATCCAGAGAAAAGGAATAAAATGTGGAAATGAGCCTTCAAATTAAAGCCTAAGATTTGAAGTTGCATAATTATTAAATTACCACAAGTAATATCTTTTCTGATAGACCCAAATGATTTAAATACATATGATTAGTTATAGTAAATGACCAGAATTCAGGAGGAGCAGTAAGTAGGTGGCAAAATGTAATAAAAATTATATATACAACAACTTGCTACTTTATCATATACCAATTTTTAAATTTATCCTTGTGAAATAAACATTTTTTAAGTTGATTTGTCTTAACGACGAAAGAAGAAAGGACCAAAAATGTAAGTCGCCCAATGCTGCTTTTCTTGCCGGAAACAGGTTCTTGGTGTCCTCACAGGAAAGAATTCAAGGACGCACCAAATAAGCCAAGTAATCAGTGGATTTCTTAAAAAAAAGGAAATAGTACACTCTGAAAATGGCGTGAGAGTGCAATTAGCTAGAGTTCACCTTGAGGTGCAAGATGGCGTCCTGAGTCACCAAAATCTAGTTCTGGCCGATCTGGTAGGTGCACCTTTTCTGAAGAATGATCTCATCTCCTTCCTTTGTCTCCCCTCACATTCTCCTTCCTTTCTTTCCCCCTCTCTCCCCACGGCCCTATTCTTTCTACCTATGGTAACACTTTCTTGTGGGAGAGGAATTTGTCTGAATTATAGGGTAATTGTTACATTTGTCTCATTACACCTCTTTGGCATGTAGTTGAGTAATTTATATTTTCAATTTAGCATGAAATAATTTTCAAAAATAAATCAACTCCCCTTCCATTTTTAATTCCTCTTGTCTGTAGAGTCATCATTTCTGAAATATAGTGATTTTGAATTTAGAATTTAAATCAGCTTACTCTTTTCCATTATCTCCTGCAACTAGCTCTATAGAGAATAAATGAAATAGTAACTTAAAGACTATACCAAGAAAGACTCCAACAACTTTGTGGAATTGAAGTTGAAAACAAGAAATGTATTTCTCATATCCAGAGCTAGAAGATAACATCTCAGCCCTAGGCTTTTCTCATAGTCTGGGACTAGGAATTTTATTCTTTTTGGGGAAATTAAAAAGATACAGAAGAACATATATAATAATGTCCCAAACACCCAGGTATCCACAACCCAGATTTTAACAATTATTAACATTTTGTCATGTTTGTTTAAAGTCATTTTTACATAAGTAATTTTTTAAATTCCCCTTTATCTTTCCTCTAATCCCATTCCCTCATACTCCCCAACCTAGACTATAATCCTCATAATATGATATATTAGTATCTGTTGCTGCATAATAAATTACCCCAAAATTTAGTGGCTTAAAACAACATTACTTTTCTTTCAGTTTCTGTGAGTCAGGAATTTGTGTGGTGTTAGCTGGCTCCCCTGGCTCAGGACCTCTCACGTGTCCACAGTCAAGGTATTAGCTGGGGCTACTGTCATCTCCACATTTAACTGGGGCAGAATCTGCTTCCCAGCTCGCTCAGTGGTTGTTGGCAGGATTCAGTTCCTTGAGGATTGTCAGGCTGAGGGCTTCAGTTCCTTCTTGGCTCTTGGCCAGAGGCTGCCCTCAGTTCCTTGCCACATGGGCCTCCCCATAGAGCGGCTCCCAACATGCAACTTGCTTCATCAGAGCTAGAAAAGCCAGAACCAAGAGAAGTCAGTGTTTTATACCTAATCTTGTAAGTGACATCTTATCACTTCTATTTTCCACAAGGGAGTCATAAGCCCAGGCCAAACTCAAGGGGAGAGTATACAAAGTCATGAAGACCAGAAGTAGGGATTATTGTGAGCCATTTTAGGGGCTGGCTACCAAATGTATATCTTTCCAGATAATTATTTTATACTTTTGTATAAATACCATAAATGAACATTTTGTATATAAATATAAAAATGTGCAGTTTCATATTTTCATTTTACAAAAATGATTTCACAATGTGAATTATTATGCATCTTCCTTTTTTGTCTTAATATTATATTTTTCACATCTATTTGTGTTGATCTATTTAGATCTAGTTAGTTCCTTTTAACCCCTTCTATAGACTGGCACATTTTACTTAAAATTCTACTCATTCATTTTCCTATTAATGAATTATTTTAGTGTTACTAATGAATTGACAATGAGCATCTTTGCACATGTCTCTTTGAGTACATATACAAGAGTTTCTATAACGCTGGAAGTTATTTAATATTATAACATACTTCCAAATTGTTCTCCTAAGTGATTACACCTGTTTATACTTATGCCAGTAGTTTTAGAGATTTATCTTTCCCCAACTTTCATGCCAACCCTAAATTGATATTATATGATATCTCATTGTTGTACATGGATTTTTTTCCTAATCATCTATAAGGCTGAGCATCTTTACACATGTTGCTAAATCACTTGAGTTTACTAGTCCCTTCAGTTTCTGTTCACATTCTGTGTCCATCTATTGAGTTGTTTGTGCTTTTCATTATATTTTGATTATGGCTTTTGTCATACCAAAAAAGTTTAATGTAGTCAAATATCAGTTCTTTGCCTTTACGATTTGTAATTTGTGTCTAGTTTAAGAAGACTTCGGTGACCCAAAATCCTAAAGCGATTCCCTATATTTTCTTCAAACAGTTTTAAAGTTTTGTTTTTTTTTACAGTTCAAGCTTTAACCTATCTGAAATTTGTTTTTGTGTTTTGTGTGGAGTAGGGATCTTAATTTTATTTCCATATGGAAACTAAATTGTTCCAACATTATTTATCAACTCATCCATCCTTTCACCAGATTCAAGTATCACCTCCATTACAGATCAAGTTCCCTTAAATGCATGAGTCTATTTCTGGGCTTTCTATTCCACTCAGCTGATCTCTTTGAACATTCCTGAACCAGTACCAAACTATTTTAATTGCTAAAGCATTCTAATGACTTGATATTTTAAAGAGCAAGTCCCACCTCCTTGTTCTTTTTTTTTTTTTTTTTTTTTTTCAGAATTGTTTGGGATATTTTTATATACTTACTCTTCCATTTGCATTTTAATCAGTTTCTTGAGTTGCATTAAAAAAATCCAGGTGGGGTTTTTACTGGAATTATGTTAAATTCATACATCAAATTTGGAAAAATTGACATGTCCTGAAATCAAGTCTTCCCAAACAAGAACACGATATGTATCTCCATTTTTAAAAAGCCTTTCTTATATGCTTCATAATATGTTATAGTTTTCTCCCTTAAAAAATGTATACATCTTTCGTTAGATTTATTCCCAGGTACTTCGTAGTATGTTTACTATAGTGAATGGTATCTTTTTTCTATTAGGTTTTTAATTGTTTATTGCTAATTTATAGAAACACCGTTGGGTTTTATGTTAGTATTGTGTCAAGGAAAGGAAACGTCTTCATTAATTTTATAGGTCTGCCTATAAATTACCTTAGATTTTCCAAGTACATTATTTAAGCATCTGCAAATCACACCAATTTCTATTTTTCCTTGCTAAGCAGACACTTATCGTTTGTATTGGTCACCCACCATCTGAGCTTCTTTCTGTGTCTGAGGGATTTCCCACTTTATGAGTCCGGCTGTAGGAACTTCAAATATTCCAAACTTATTTCCCAGCCTCCTTGCAGCTGAGGAACAGGCTTTTACTGATACTGTAGCGGGGACAGCAGTGACCCTAACAGCAGCAATGGAACAGAGCCGGCATCAGTGTGGTAACCGCACATGAATTTCATGTCTTTAGCACGCATTTCTCATTAATCCAAGCTCGATTTGTTTATCCTGATAGAACTGTAACTCACCTGCATTCTTTCCCCAGATCCTCCTACCTGTTCATACACCGTATGTCCACTCCTTTTAATCATTAAGCCCCTAGGACATTAGGTTCTGGTTGGCGTCAAACTCACTTAAGGATAAAGCTTAGATTTACTCCATAAATCTAAAGCTGTTCTAAAAATTAAAGTCTATTATTTTAAAAAAACTGCTTAGGCTAGTTCCCGCTCTAACTCTTTTATTTGAGAATAACCTGTAATATTCCCATTGTGGTTTTCTTCTTGATAAAATTTTTTTAGGTCCCAAACTAATAAGGTGGAGATTTATTTTGGCATGTATTAATAGCAAACCTAGACAGTAACCTTTGGGAGGGCTGAATTCAGGCATTCTGTACTACTGATTAATAGGAGACCCAACCGTTAATAGGGACCAGGCCTAGAAGAAACTATATGCAAGTGTAAGGCTATGCGGTCTTGGCTAAAACTTTCCCCAAACAGCAGTTTCAGATCTGCTGAAATGCTTCAAGATCTGTGACACAAGATAATCACTGAATTTTGAGGGGAGAAGTTTCCATATGAACTGCTTCTACTAGAAAATGAAGTTAACATTGTTCATGTGGAATGTTTAATTTTGAGTAGGACTGTTACCCTACGTGTCTACATAAGGTGCCCCTAATAAATAAAAATGTTCATCTGATAGGTAGGTTTCTTTCAAATTATCCAAATGAATCTTGGTAGTACTAGTTTTCAAACCTTGATCCAAGAGTCTTTAAATACTGTTACAGGTTGAATTGTGTCCCCACCCCCCACCCCCCACCCCCACCAAAATCTTATCCCCAGTACCTCAGAATGTGACCTTATTTGAAGATAGAGTCTTTACAGAATTAACCAGATTAAAATGAAGTCATTAGAGTGGGTCCTAATCCAATGTAACTGGTGTCCTTAGCCAAAGGGGAAATTGGGGCTCAGAGACATACATAGAGGGAACACAGTGTGACAAGACATGGGGAGAAGAAGACCATCTACCAGTCAGGGAGAGGCCTGGAACAGATCCTTCCTTCACATCCTCAGAGGGAACCAACCCTGCCCACACCTAGATCTCAGACTTCCAGCCTCCAGAACTGTGAGACAATACACTTCTGTTGTTTAAGCCCCTCAGTTTGTGATATTTTGTTATGGCAGCCCCAACAAATTAATACAATTATCCTTTTAGGCACTTTTGGAGGAAGGATAGAAGTGGAAGACCAATTGTCTTTTTTGTTTATTTGTATATTAGATTTCTGAGTAAGATTTATTTAAAAAGAGTTCCAAGCTGATGTTGAAAATCGTTGTCCAAAAATGATTTTCACATAACTGATTTTGAACTCTTCTTTCTAATCAACAGGTTTAGTTGCTTCTTGAGGCCGTTCTTTGAGTTTCTGTCACTGTTTTAGCCTAGATGTCTCCAAAAACCAGAGCCTGGGCTAAAGACTTGTACTCAGGTAGTTTATTTAGGAGGTAATTCCCAGGCATATTAGATATTTCTGCAGTGCTATTCATTATTCTTCTTTTGAGTAAACCATTGCTCAACGCTTTTCTTCATAGATATTAAAAAGTTAGACTTCAAAGCAATATCTGTATAAATAAAGTTCTACATTAATAAAATTCTGAATTAGAGGAATTCAGATTGATTTGCAACATATACCATATATAATGCTCAAAATTATTCTGATCTGTAAAGCAGGCTGTATCAGAGTTCTCCAGAGAAACAGAACCAATGGGTATATACTGTGTATATGGAGAGATTCATTTATGCAATAAATAAAATATTTGGCTCATGTAACTGTGGGGGCTGACAAGTCTAAAATCTGGAGGGCAGGTAGGCAGACTGGAAACTCATGCAGGATTTGATGTTGTAGTCTTGAGATAGGATTTCTTCTCAAGAGACCTGTTTATGCTCTGAAGGTCTTCACTCATTGGATAAGGCCCACACACATTATTGAGAGTAATCTCCTCTATTTAAAGTCAACTTTGGGGCCAGCTGGTGGCTCAGGCGGTTGGAGCTCCATGCTCCTAACTCTGAAGACTGCCGGTTCGATTCCCACATGGGCCAGTGGGCTCTCAATCACAAGGTTGCCAGTTCAATCCCTCAGTCCCGCAAGGGATGGTGGGCAGAGCCCCCTGCAACTAACAACAGCAACTGGACCTGGAGCTGAGCTGCACCTTCCACACTAAGATTGAAAGGACAACAACTTGACTTGGAAAAAAGTCCTGGAAGTACACACTGTTCCCCAATAAAGTCCTCTTCCCCTTCCCCAATAAAATCTTTAAAAAAAAAAAAAGTCAACTTATAGTAGATGTTAACCTACATCAACAAAATACCTTCACAGAAACGCCTGGATTACTCTCTGGATACTATGGCCTAGCCACATCGATACATGAAACTAAACATCATACTAACCGTTGAAAACTAACCATTTTCAAGAAATGAAAATCTAGGGATACACATTTCCTTCCCTGTGTCACCCTGGGAAAGTCAGAAAATCTCTGGCTCAGTTTCATTTAAGGAGCAGCCACAGCAATACCATCATTTTAACCCACCTGGGCAACAAACGTCACCGATAAAAGAATAAGGAATTAGTGATACAAGTATAATCTTGCAGAGAAAAAATGCTACCTTAGGTAGAAATAACGTTTGTGACTGGTAGATGCTATGATGTAAATATTTGGGCCTCCCCCCCCTCAAATTCACATGTTGGAATCTTAATACCCAAGGTGATGGTGTTAGGAGGTGGGCCTTTGGGAGGTGCTTAGCTCAGGAGGGTGGAGCCTCATGAATGGGATTAGTGCTCCTATAAAAAAGATCCCACAGAGCTCCCTGGATCTTTCCACCATGTGAGGATACAAGAAGTCTGGGACCCAGAAAAAAGTCACCCCACCATGCTGGCACCCTGATCTGGACTTCCAGCCTCCCAAATTGTGAGAAATAAATTCCTGTTTATGTATACCACACCCAGTCTGTGGTATTTTGTTACAGCTGCCTGAATAGACTACTAGGTAAAACAGCTTGTTTCTGCATTATCCCTGAATGATCCCAACAATGTGTGAAAGTAGAGCCAAATAATCTTTAGGCCTACAGGTGATCAGCTCTTCAAATAAACCCCAGTGGAAATAATCTATTCCGCCCTCTTTGTTTATGAGCAAGGAACATGAGACAAGAAAAAAGGAAGCAACTTGTCTGTGATCTGACCACAAATTAGAAGCAGAACCAAAAACAGAAGCCAGGTGTCCTCAAACCTACAGTTCTACTCACAACACCAGCCATCTTCGTGGACAATAAACATGAATATCTGTAGCAAAAGAAGGGATTTTTTTCTACTTAATATGCATAATTTCATTTGCCTACGAAATGATAATGTGAAGTTTATTTTATAAAGTAGGTATTAGATAATATTAGGAGATACTTGCTAATTTTGTTAGATGTGATGAAGGCATTGAAATTATGTAGATAAATGGTCCTTCATTTTTAGGAATGTACACTGCATGTATTTTCTTCAAAAATATGAAGCAAATATGGTAAAGATTAACAATTGTTCCATGTAAGTGATGGATATATAGGTGTCCGTTATGTAATTCTCCCCACCCTTCGTTATGTTTAATTTTTTTCATAATAAAAAGTGAAAAAGAAAAAAGTTCACTTTCTGTTCCTAGGCTTGTAGGCCAGCATTCATTTTTTCAGATATCTGGCGTTCACTCTCCAGCATTCAATAAACTGAGTCAATAAACCTATGAACTATGTCCCCAGGCCTATGCACATCCGTTGCTCTAGACCAGGAACCCTAATCCCAGGAGACCCCAAATTGGCCCTATGTGGGCATATGTCCATCCCCTCTTCATACTTGTTCTAATATTTGCAAGTAGAAAAACTTTCGCAACATGTTTATATCTCCTAAAAAAGGCATAAAACCTTCCCACCCTTCTCTTCATAGGTCAAATAGCTTCATGTGTCAGTTTTTACCAAAAAAGACCTAAAATAAATTGATGGTTGAGATAGAAATATAGGCTTATAGTGATCTCAGTGTTTTTATTCAGTCTGTGATTATACAACGTATAGTAAAGCTTTTATAATTATCAGTGCTTTATGTGTGAAAAGATTTGATGGAGTGTGTACCATGCTTTGTAAAAGCTAGTTGTCACCCTCTTCGTTAAGCATTAATTAAACATTCACTGTGTACCAATGCTAAAGAACCAGAAAAATTAACATGAGAAAATCCAGGCTTTGGGTGCTGAGTTACCCAGATAAACTGACTAGTTTATCTGTGAACCAAATGATTGCATGCTTCATTGATTATTATTTGGCTGTAGCCATGTCTGTGTTCCAGAGTCTCATATCCAGCACTCACTTTCCAGAGACATCGGCTAAAGTAAACTGTATACACTCATATATAAATCATATAAGCTAATGAACTGAAATTGCGTTGTCTGCTAGAGTAAAATTGGAAGCACTCCATTTCTATGTGATTATCATTTACTTGACCTTTAAAGAATTTTTTTTTTTTTGATCCAGCTGAGAACCTTGTGCTGATTTGTTAAGGGTTAGGGGTGGGAAGGAAATGTTTAAATTTGAATTCAGTTGTTTGTCATTGATAGTTAACAACTAAAACTAAGATGACTAACAAAGCATTCTTCGCCTCTTCAAAATAGACCGTGTGAACTGATGCGATAAATATAGATATGCAAATTCCCATACATATATTCCACTTTGTAACCAGTTTTACTTAATTTAACCTTTTCACCAATCAACTGTATGACTCTAGTTATGTAATCTCTCTGAGCCTCAGTTTATTTATCCAAAGCGAGTCCAATGACTTTAAGGCAATTTCAAAATATAGTGTTCTATCGATTCTCTAATTTTTTTAATTCAGTGATACTTTTTAAACATTTTAAATGAAATACTGTTTCTTACACATAGTTTTGATGACTGTTTTCATGCTACTTCACCTATTGCCTTTATCTTTCATTTTTATTTGTATTTTTACATGTATGGCACTGTAGTTTTCAGGCTTAGTATTAAATTTTCCCGGGGACCTTCCTGGTAACAGAAAAATTTAGAAAGTAGTGAGGTAGACAAAGCATACGTAGCAGAGGTCCCAGGGTATGTCTAATAGAGGTGTGCTCTGGGGTTCACACACCTGAGCAGGTTGGAAGTGGGGAGAGGAGGGCAACCTGCTAGAGGTCTGGAGCTTGGCAAACCTAGGGTCTTGCTGGGAAATAATGGATTCCCAGCTACAGAGACTTGGCATTTGGTTCAAGAACAAAGAGATGGGTAGAGAGAGATGATTCTGAGCATACAAAGAAGTCTGGCATGGACTCACTTCCTAAGTCCAGCCCCTCCTAACACCATCACCTCAGACGATTCCGCTTCTGAGCAAAATGGCTGCAAGAACTACACCAGCAAGAACTAAAAGATGTCATTTTGTGTTTACAATTATGCTGTCTGTGAGAGGTTAAGAGCATGAGTCCCCAAAGGCATCCATGTGCATCAGGACTTGTCAGTGACAGGAGAAGGGCATCGTGTGCCCTAATGGTAGCTCCAGGGGCCTGGCATAGCCAGGCTGGTGCAGAGGATGGCAGTGCCCAGTGTGGGGCTTCAGTAGGAAGCCACGAGACACATGGCCAGAGTGCATCAGAGGTGAAGGATCAGTGCTAGGATGGCCACAGGACTCGTTCTAGGGACAGCACGCAGTGGTCCCTGGGGGCCTGGAGTTCCCACAAAGAGATGCTGACTATGACCCTTCCTGTGACGCGCTCCTCACTACCTGTTTGGAAGACATGAGCTATATTTTTCTGACCTATACTTACCGTCCTGCTCATTTCCACATTTTGTAGTTCCCCTTTACTTCTTCAGATGAGCCTTCTCCACTAAGAGGAGCTAATCCTGGCCCTGGTGTGGACATTACATTTCCTCTGTACCCCGCTTCCCCAGCCATGATTCTGATTCCCAGTTGTGTAGGTAGGTTGTGGGGGCTGATGTTTTCCATTCTGATATGAATATCCTGCTGGGGCCTACAAGGGTCAGGGGCAGTCCACAATCTTACGAATACACCTGTCACCTGAAGAGGGAGATCATTTAGGGGGTGGGTCATTTGAGTGAGTGGAGAGAGTTCAGACATGAAACTAGAACTCTGGTCAGAATCTAAGGGGGGGGAGACTCAGCTTCTCTCTCTCTCTCATATAGATATAGATACAGATACAGATACAGATAGAAGGTTTGTTCCCCTGGGGATTAAAATAGCACTAAGTGCCTGCTTGACTGATGGAGATGAGGTCGAAACTGGCATCCACCGTGTAGAGGGAGGATAACCTACTTGGGTTCTCTGACTAACGGTATGAATCTTTAATCATGAGTGTAAGCTGTATCACGGGAACTGGTCTTTTCCCTTTTATCATCCCTTTTGCTATTTGGCCTCGAGTAATGTCTTTTTTTACTGTCCTAAGCAGATCTCTGCTGTGCTGCTGGGAAACAAAAGGACTGATTTCCCACTCTTGGCCCCTAGAGGTGAAGAATCTGAACTTTATTTAAATTAAGTAAGAATAACCTTTTTTTCTTGAGGCCCTTTATATTTGAAAAAAATGTAAATTAACATTACCTTTCCAGAACTATTTGAATTTTAGCATTATCACTAACTGTGATAATAGATTTGTCCACTGTTAAAGGAACTTTTAAACATTCAAAAGTCATACTCAGCAGACATTTTTGGACAGACGAATGAAACTAGAAATCCTTCTACAGTGGAAATGTCCTGACATCAGGGCTGCTTTCTGACTCATAGTACCGTGGCTTACATTTCATGTTCTGCAGCTCTTTCCCTACCTCTCACTTTCACTCCAACCCCAGTCTAATATCTTTAATATCCTTTAATATCCTTAAGCCAACAATGGAATCCATAGACTAGTAAAAATCAACTTCATCTACCTTAGTGAGCATTTGAGGTACTTATTCCCTTCTAGAGGTTGGAATGACATTGTCTGATTACCATTCCTTGTAGTCAAAGGGGTTTGTGGACACCTTTATTCCTTATCATTTGTCCTGCAGACTGAATTGCTAAGGAACTTGGTTTCATGAAAGGGTAGGAGATGGTGTGTGTCAGCGAGCAAAGAAGGATGAGATTTCTGTAGGTGGATCAGCATTTAATTTATGCCCAACCCCTGTCTCCTTTGCTGCCTCCACTATAAAGGTTTGAAAGCCAAATACTGCTTTCCTAGCTCTCTAGTAGTTCAGGATGTCTTATGACCCAGTTCTGACCCAAGAGAATACTGCTATTGGGCTTCTGATAAAACATATATTTTCCTTATTGACCAGAACAGATGTGGATGGCACAGAATGCACACATGATGGCTGGACATGCAGCAGCCATCTTGACACCATGGGGAAAAGGCTAAGAGATAACATCTTCCCTGTATCATTAAGATGCTAAAGCAAAGCCAGCAACTACTAACCTCTGGCCTTCTGGTTATGTGAGAAAAATAAAATCCTATTTGTTTAAGCCCCTGGAAATGGCACTGTGATACTGTTAGCTGAACACAACTCTTATTGTACAAGTAAACAGCCCAATGCTGGGAACCAGAATAGTGCTGAGTGAGAGGTATACCCTCTCTTTGGTTCATCTGGCCAAAATTAGGCAAACAAAAATGGACTCAAACAGTGAAAATAGTTGGGGCTGTGAGATGTTCATAACCAAGCAAATACAATTTCATGTATGTGATCGTCCAGACTGGAGTGACCTAGACTGATTGATTAAGTCAAAAGACTTTGAACCTTTGAGCCCAGTTGTTAAACACGGCTTTGGATTCCAAATGGCAAGATACCACGAAGCATTATTGCCTGTAATGTGTCCTGCCATAGAAAAGGATTTGGAGTCAGGAATCAGCAGACTTGAATTTTGGTTCTTCATGGTTCTTAAAGTCACTGTGTGGCCCCCAAAATGACTTCTCTGTCACTCCTCTCTACACTAAGGGAAATGATGCATTATCACTGGTAAAAAGAAATAATTTACATGAAGATATGCTTTGAAAAGGATGATATGGTATCTCCTAATGAAACACCTGATGCAAACTATAGTCTGAGCGTGATGGGAACTTTACAATGAGGGACTGGGCTGACATCACCTGAGCCCACGGATCAATCTGAGCGTGGCTCAAAACAGAATAAGACATTGTGGGTCTCCTGATTTCATGCAATATGAAATCCAACTCTGATGTGTTCTTGCCCCCCCCCCCCACAAAAGAACCTGAATTTATCAAATCTTTAAATCTTACTTCTAGCCTTCAGGAAATGCAGAAGAAAGAAAAACAATTTAAATATCTGCTTCATTGACACATGAAATCTCTGCTAAATGATACCATGAGGAAAGAAGCAGGCAAGTCCAGAATGTGGAACATTTCTCACAAGAAAACTGACCTGGTTTTTGAAAAAAAGTCAATGTCATGTGAAAAGAAAGGAGGGGAGGAGAGACCATAACAAAAGGTTTTAAAAGACTTAAAAGCCTTAACAGCAACAACTGAAAAAAAAAACTTGTTTTAAAGATTTAAGAGCCATACAACCAAATACGAGTGGACCTTGTTTGGATCATGATTCAAACAAACCAACTAGGGAAATCTTAATTAATATGGGCTGGATACTATATGATATTAGAGAATTATTATTTTTCCATTAGTTGTGATACTGCCATGTGACTATGAAATGTCATGTTTTGAGATGTAATGAAGTATTTAGGAGTGAAATGACATTTAATGTCTGGAATTCACCGTAGCCAAACCAAGAGGGAGATAGGAAACAAGAGGGTAAAATGTGATGCTTATTAGAGTTGGGTGATGGATTCATCGAGGATTATTATACTCTACTTTTGTACATGGTGGGAAATTTTTACAATAAAAGCTATAAAAAAGAAAAATGACAAAAATGTGACATATTATTCAGGTTTGGTATTTTTCAATGAATACCAATTGGTGCCCTTTTTTTTTTTTTTTTATCTAGATAAGTAGATTTTCAGTTTTTCACCAAAGGGATGATAGAGTCCCAACAAACCATTCAAAGTATTAAGCTCTTCCTCACATATCCTGAGAATGTCTAAGAAACGTCTTCTAAAGAACAAGTTTGTTTCTACAGAGCACAAAGCAAGGCAAAAATCATACAATAATCTGGTGATGGAGAGTGGGGTATACAATTCAGATAATTTAGTCTTCAAGTGTCCATTCTGACCTGAATTGTGCAGTCTGGCTGTCTCAAATCTTAAAGTGATTTAATAATTGTACATTCTTCTCTTTGCTTTACACTGTTTAGACTCTGCCCAAATTGGAAAAAATAAATCACCTTTGAAATTAGCCAGAGCAGCCATGAGACATTCTGGCTGTTTTCAGGACAATACTAGGATGAGCTGAATGTGTCATGATGCTCTAATGAACAGGAAAGACTGAAGAGGATGCAGCTGGTGAGAGTTCATGAACGCTTTAAAGATGAGATGCATTGGTCTGAGGAGAGGCCCTGTGCCAATGTAGGGTCACCACAGCCCTGCCTCTGGCTTTGAGAGTGGCTGCAGGAATTCTGATTCATTTGCCAGGACTGCCGTTATTGAGTTAGTATCCCTCATCTCAAGCCTCAGTCATCGTTTGGGTCAGATGTGGGTCAAGGCTCTACTGAAGCCAATGATAGCTATTCCAGGGAGGCAAAGTAGAGACACTCCAAAAAGGCAATAGTGCCACTGACAAAACTCTGTGGGCCTCATGCTCTCTATTCTCACCACAACACGTACTCACCTCTTATTCATATTAATACTACTGCAGCCTGCATCTTTATTTTTTTTTTTATTTTTTTTTTTTTGCAGCCTGTATCTTTGGCAAATATGTGTTACAACTCTTTCATTAATTTCTATTGACAGAGGCTATTTCCTCTATTTCCTACACCAAACTGGTCCTCCTGACCAGCTTCTCTCAAAGCAGATTTCAGAACACCTGCGCTCTCTACATGTTTGCCGCCGCCGCCCCCCCAATCTCCCTCTCCCCAGTGTTGGGTACTTGGATTGGAGAGTCACAAGCATAGCATATGGGTTTTCCTTCCTATTATACACTCAAACACAGCCTCCTGTGACAGCAAGAGTTGTTCTTGGTGGTCAAGGAGTGGCTATGGTTCATACCAAATTCCAGAAAGACCAGCCAAACCACCCTCATAGTCCTGGTTTATAAACCCAAAGTCCTGAATCTCAGAAACAGTCAATATTTCAACAAATATTGCCTGAGAACTGACCCAGGGCAAAGTTCTGGATAAATGGATGCTGGGGGAGGGGAGGTGGTTCTGAGAAAAAAAAATACTTCTGGCATGTCATAGATCAGGAGAGACAGTATAATATCAGGATATATCCTGTATAATATCAGGAGACATAGAAGAGTGTGGAAAATAATGTGGAAAGATGGGGAGGGAGTAACACCTAGGCACATTTTGATAGTGGATTCAAGAAAGGCTTTAAAAAGAGCTCAAGGACACAAATGCCACCTTTTGTACTTCCTTGATTAACCTGAAGTGCTCACTCTGAGTAAACAGTGACTTGCTCATTAGTGAGATTTTTATCTTTGATTCACCATTTCTCTCTTTTATTTTTAACTGCTTGGCTCTGGACCTCAGAGACTTCATCATAGTGGTTCTCCCATCACTCATTTGCTCTAGTGCCTGAAATACCATCATCCCTTGGGCACAAACCCTGTGCCCCAGATGTTCCCCATTAAAAGTCAACAATAAACACGTACCAGAGAGGAATGGAGCTTGCATTCTCAGCCATCCCCACCCACCTTGGTAGTTTGGATTTTTGCCTTAATTAACATCACCTAGCTAAGACGGAGAGGTCAGGATAATGGGAGGCAGAAGTTTGTTTAGAAGAAAGAGAAGATTCTGGAAACTGGATGCCCTCTGGGTCAGGCAGGCAGTGGCTTCCAGTGTCCAACAGAAACCTCCATCTGCCCTTTATAATCATAGAACTTTCAGACTGTCACTGGGGAGAAAGAGAAAACACTCAGATGTCCCTGTCTGACCCCTGACACCGGCCAGGTCACAAGCACTGATGAATCCTTAACCCTTGGGCCCAAAGAGATGGGCTCTCTGAATCTCATTCTTCCCAGTTCACCTGAATTCCACCTGCTGCTACATGATCTCTCTGTTTTCTGCTACTTCTAATTTTTCTTTTCCTTATTTATCCTTTCCCACCCTCTGCCTTCTTTCTCCCCATCCCTTCCTTTCCAGTGTACAGGCGTTTGAGCATACGGCTCCCCCAAACCTTCCTTTCACTCTTAAACTTTCATTTTCTTCCACCAGGGGTCGGCTTTGTTTCTTTTTTCTGAGGCTGATACGGCTCCCGCAGGGCGAGATATCCTAGTTCAGAAACAGCCAGCCCTTTTTTTGGACTGTGGTCAGGCCACAGGCGAGATTCGCCCCAGGGCCGGTCGGAGTTACCCGAGCGAAGAAGCTCGCCAAGGGGGAGGCTAGAGCCCTCTCTGCCACCAAAATACATCCACTCTTCGCCCGTTTAAGGCCTTTGACATGTACCAAGTTTCCCGGGTGGGGATACCATGGAGTGTTGGGGGAGGTGTGGGGTCACGCCCCGAGACTGCAATGCGAATACCTGAGCAGGGCGTACTGAGGTGGCGGCGATGGTTCAGGACGCCGCCCTAGAGAAGGGCCCGCAGGCAGCTGCCCATTTCTCTCAGCCAGGGAAGCTGAGAGACAGCTCCGCTTGCGTCGGGTGTTTGGAAGGGGGTGGGCACAGGTGCTGAACTGAACGCCTCGGCCCTGACAACCTCGGCCAGGCCCCTGCACCCGGCGGATACTCCGCGGCCCAGGGCGGGCACGTCATTCCCAAGCTCTGTGCCCTCGAAGCCCCCCTGCGGCCTGGGGAGTAGGCGTGGGCAACCAAAGCCCAACGTTCTTCAAACCCAGGATGGATCATTCACCTCCAAAAGCCTTTTCTTGTTGTTTTGCCTCCTGTTTCTTCCTTCCCAGTTGTATCCCTCTGGCTGCAAACCAAGAGAGGCGCCCAAATATAAAAGTCAAGTCGAATTAAAAGCGTATGGCTTGTGGGCTCCCAGCTCCCCCGCCCCCCCAATCGTGTTTCAAAACAACATGGTGACTTTTGGACAAGATTTTTCTATTTCACCCACACCACAATAGAGATGCAATGAATGCGACTGGTGAAATGTTTGGCTGTGTCAAATTCCGTCCCGCGGGCTGGCTTGGGCCAGCGCTGAGGCTCCGCTTTTGTGTTATGTTCACGGAGAAGATATTAATTAAAAGAAATACATGATTAAAAAGTAATGAGTTGAATAAAAATTATCTCAGCTCATTTTCTGATTATGTTAATTGTTAAAAACCCTTCAATCACGTCGTTGCAGTCAATGGGCTTTAATGTGAAATTAGTGGGCTCTTGATAACTTACAGTCCAGAATAATCCTAGCGGTTTAGTCATCATTCCTAATAACAAGGATGTTGCTAAGAACAGAAATTTTACATGATTTTGATACATTCAGCCCTTCCCCCCACCTGTCATTAAAAAAAAAAAAAAAAGAAAACGCTTCGCCTACCCGCGATTTCCAACTTCTCCTTCCACGGATCCAGCGCGGCGTCGGCGGGCTTGAGTTTGTGTCCCGGCCCCTTTCGCTCGCTGCGTGCTGCCCCTCGCGGGTGCGTCCGCCGGGAGCCGGTTTCTGATTCCCGCTCAGCGCCCGGGTGCGCCTTTGCGAGACTCGGAGTGCCCTTGCTAGACTGTGCGCGCAGCTTCTACCCACCCCCTGGAGGGGCCGCGGCGCGGCTCTGTGCCCAGGGCTGTGCCGGGCTGGGGTCGGGTGGAATTCGCAGCTACCGGCGCTGGAGGAGCTGCGCGGCTGCCTGGGGACTGGGCGCCCAGCGGGCAAATGGGGCTGTGCGTAAACACGTCTAGAGTGTTGGTGCGCCTCGCGGGGTTTGGGGGCAAGGCAGGCCGCGTTGTGGCGCCGTGTGTTTGTGTGTGCGCGCCTCCCGCTCGCGCTCTTTCCGAGCTTCAGATGCCAACATCTCAAGAAACCATCCAGAAGCACGAAGGGTCAAGCGACAAAGGGAAAGGTTCTCTGCGCTCAGAGCCTGGGCCGCACTCCTGACTAGTACAGAGTGGGCCTTCAGTGGGTTTCATTGGTTGTAACGAAAGCATTTGATTCTGATGAACGATGATGACCGGCGCTTTCAGCAGCCTCTGGGCCCCCAGAAAGCTCCCACCCTGCCGGTGACCAAACTCACAGCGTAGCGTGGGGTGAGAGGAGGGTTTACAAGCTGGTCGAGGGTGTGGAGGGATGTTCCTCTCATATACACCATGAACACTTCACTCTCAAGCGGCCAAGGAAAGAAGAAATGCTCCGCACCCTCTTTTTGGCTTCTTGGGACAGAGATTGTGCTGCGCAAACTGGGCCTGTGACGGAGATGCGACTGGTAGAGTTGTGGGGTCCTGGACCTTGGAGGGTGTGGGTGATGGGTTGCGGAGGCGGGAGGGATGGGCTCCGGGTCTCAACACACCTGTGCTGGACGTCTAGGAATCCATAACCTTCTCATTGGAGGTGCTTTGACGCCTTGGCCAATCACCACTCAACATCCCGCTAAAGTTGAAGGTATCACCTGCAGACTGGAAGAGATTCAATCCTCATTTTTCTCCCAAAAGAACTAAATGGAGGAAATTGCATTTCCTGAGTTCAAACTGTCTGAGATTATACATACGTGCATACATACATACATACATACATACATACACGAATGTCTATAAAAGTATGTGAGCTGGGGGTGGGGTCAGTGAGGTGGAGGGTGCGTGTGTGTCTTTCAGATTTGATTCATTCCCAGACCACGAGGGTCTGTGTCTCAAACCCTGTTTCAAAGCTTCTATCTTTAAGACTTTCTATCTGGATGGGGTGGGAAATCTGGTGTTTCTTAATTTGTGTGTGTGTGTTTCTATTGTGCCTCCAAAAGAGCAATTTTCTTTTAAAATATATGTTTTCACCTTCTCAATCCCAAACATCGATGAATCTTCCCTGGGGAGTGGGGGGCAAGGTGTCAGGGACTGACTCTGACGAATCCCAAGGCTAATTCTTGTTCGTCTCATATTTGCCTCCGCTGTTAGGCTGAGGACCATTTCAATAAATAACAATGGACGGGAATGGCATCTAGAGGCTTGTCGGCAACATTTAAAAGCCAATCGAGTTTATAATTCTACTCTATCATTTCTTATTGATTAGAGTAATCAAGATAAAAAGCTAGCCGCACTTGGCGAACTTCAGCGGCATATCATTAAAGATAAGAGTCAGTTAATTCTGGAGCTGGGGTAATGTGGCTGAAATGAAGAGTTCATTTGCATGAGCTGCTGAGCCCAGTAACAAGGGGACAAAAATCACTAATTAGGATTGCAGAATGTCGCCCTCTCTGCAAGCACCCTTCCCAGATCGCGGACGAAGAGATCCACGTTTACGTAAATCTGGGGCGGGGCAGAACGCTCTCACTTGCTTTATACGGGACCCTACTACCCAGCTCTGTAAGCCATCCTCTCAGGCCCGGTTGCCTGACCTGGGTGCGGATGCGGGTCAAGTAAGGTCGGATCCCCTCCTTTCCTGCCCATCCCACTCCCCCGCTTTGTCCCCCCCCTCCGCGGCCACTGGAGGGAGGCTTGCCCACTCCATGAAGAACGCTCGTGGGCGTGTGTCTGGTGCTGCAGGGACTAAGTCCCACTGCCGAGTCTACTCCTCGGGCTCTGGCTTGGTTGGAGTGGCCGCCTGGGGAGGCCCCAACTCTGATGCAGCGCTTGAGGGTTCAGGGGTAGGAGTGCAGCCCCCACGCAGCTCACAGGTCCTGCTGGAAGTTGGGGGCATCTGCCCCCAGGAAGAAGGAGGCCTGGATCTCAGGGTCAAAATCCGTGACCCTCACCCTGATGGCTCCCTCTAGTCCCCCTGCCTGACCTGCTATTCCGGAAGGAGCCAGTGCATGGGCACCCAAGGGCGCGTGCTTGTGCACTGCGAGCGCGCGCAGGAGTGCGTGCAGTGCGGTGTGTGCCTGGGTGTGCAGGAATGTGTGCCTGTCTGTGTAACTGTGTATGCAGGTGGTTCAGGCCTTGTGTAAATGTGAATGTTTCGTAAGCTTGTTTCTGTGTGAATGGTTTTCTGCATGTGTGTACACAAGTGTGAGAACGTTTGTGTAAATGGTATGCAGTGTATGTCCTGTATACACTTGTGATATAGTGTATGTAATGTGTGATGTGTGTGTGACGTGAAGGGGGAAAGTGACAGCCTGGAGAGGTTCCATAGAGATATAAGCGCCCCAGGCTTCGCGGGTTTGGGTGCCCAGGGGTAAGATGAGAGCTGGGCACTGCTCCTCCAGCCCCAGGAGCCGAGGGAGACTGGGGCGTCAAGAGGAGGAGGGAGCAGGAGCGCGGGCTGCAGCGGAGTCCTGGCCTGGCGGGGGCAGGGAAGGGGCGGGGAGAATGTCTTCGTGCAGCATGTGGGCCTTTCTCTAGGTCCCACGAACCAAAGGAAAAGCAACCTCACCTCTTGGCTGCTGGCGGTTCCCTCGACACACCAGGGGAAAATGAAAGTAGCCCAAACGGCAACGCAAGACCGGCTTTGTAACTTAATGAGAAAAGACATGGAAGGCCACTGGACAAGCAAAGCCTGCGCGTTCACGCGCGGCTACGACCCTTTCTCTGCCCAAGGTAGCTTGGGATTCAGGTCCTCCACGGCCCTCCCAAATCCGGGGCTGGGGGAGACTCGGGTTGCCGAGCCGTGAGCTCAGGAGTAGTCCCAGACCTCGAGGTTCCTTCCTGGAAGGGAGGGAGAGAGGGGCGCGGGGCTGCTGGGACAGCGCCTGGAATCTGGCCCCTTGTCCTGCTTTCCATCAGCCTCTTTAGAACTAACGTTACCCCTCACTTGGCTGCGGCATAAAGGAATCAAGGCCCGTGTCAGATAATTGTAGGTGTCAGCATAGAAAGTGGCAGTGTTTGCACACTCTCACGGGTCTCGCCGTGTCTGCTCCGGCAGCACCTCACACCCCACCCCCAGCCCACAACGCTGCGGCTTTCCTGCGGGTTGACCGCCACTGCAAGAACCTAAAGGACACGGTGTGTGCGCGCCATGCACCCGCGCCGGCGCGAAGACCCAGCAGCCTAGGCCAAGAGCCCCTAGGGCTGCGCGGGGGGGGGGGGGGGGGCGCAGTCGGCGCCGGGACCCTGAGCGCGGGCCTAGGAGCAGGAGATGCCCGGGAGGGGCGCGTTTCTTTAGCATCGACGCCTCCCCCATCCCTCTCTCCAGGGATATTTTTTGTATCTTGCACAGCTGGAGGCACCCTCACCACCCACCCCTGGGCCCCCCCGTGAAGAATAAAGTCAGTCTGTATTTTATGGTTATGGCGTTGTGAGGGGGATTTGGCAGAGGCAGAAGAGAGGCCTTTCGCTCTCGAATATCGCTCCTTACGTCGTGTGAGTCTACCAACCCACCACGACCCCATATTCTTGTGCGGGTGTCTGACTCGAATGACAAGCGAGCTGATTTTTTCAGTACATAGCTGGGAAATGTAGTGAGTGATAATAGAGATTTCTCTTTCATTTTTTACGCTTGACTTGGTTATTGTTGCTTTTCTTTTCCCGTGATTCCTTCTGAGGATTAGCTCTGACTTCCCCACTATTGGCGGTCAAAGTGGCCCCGACTCGGGATGACAATTGACGGGGATCAAGGGATTGCCCATTCTGTGCCTGTAAGAACGGATTCGTGCCAGAGAAACTCATCAAGTGGAGGCGGAGAATAAAGACCGTTCGGGGGTAAATGTATTCATTGAGAAGGGTTCTCCCAAATTGCTTCTAAGTTTTTTTAATGAAAAGTAACGATTGCAGCAATCAGCGGCTTTTTGGCGGATTACAAATCTGGAGGGAGCTGCGGCACTGCATAGAAAAGCGCCCCCACCTTCGCACGGGGCAACCGGTTCACAGGAGCAGCGTGAGCGGCGGGGGTCTCGTCTCCAGACAAAGGCGGGAGGGGGTGATGAGGGTGCCTCTGGGTGTTCCAGCATGCACCCGGGCACCGTTGTGGCCGGAGTCCCCCCACACGGAGGAAAGCGAGGGGCAGGGTGCAGGGGAGGGTGCCGAGAGAGGCCTACCCCACCACCAACACTGGGTGAACTCCGGGAATCTGGAGCCAAGAAGGTGCACGAGACGGACTGGGCAGGTGACCGCGGAGGGAGGAGGAACTACAGGCGCGATCCAGTTCCCCACCTCCACCCGGGACCTGGCGCTCGCTAGTTTCTGATTTTAGGAAAGCCTTATTTTGCAAACTGGAACCAGAGTGTGGAAACCCGCTCGGCCTGGGTAGTGTCTTCCCCAGGTGTGGCAGGGAGGAGAGCAAACTGGGTCTCCTCCCCCGGGCAGGGCAGGACCACCGCGAGCAGGACCCGGCTGAGCTGGAGCCGCGCCCGCGCAGATCCCGACCCCCACTTACTTCGGTGTGGTTCGCACCAGTCCCCTCTGCAGCGGCGGAACCCTAACGCACGCCCCGGCCCTCACCGAGGCCCGGGTGCAGTTTCTAGAGCCGCACTGAGCCCCAGCCGAGGCCGCAGCGCTCCCAGCCCTAAGACGCGGGGAGTTGGCTCAGAAAATGGGGGCAGGGAGACAAGAGGGCCGAGACCCAACGCTATTCCCACAGAGGTTGAAATCAGCTGCAGCGGCCTATGTCAGCCGCATTCAGCCTGACTTTTTATACATTTATTTTTTTTAATAGTGTATCTTAGCAGGGGGGTGGGAGGTATGTTTTTTCACGCCGACTTCTTTAAGGCCCTCTGAAGTAAATAAGGGGAGCAGAAAGACGAGGGTGGAGAGGAAAAAGAAAGACTCTCCCCTCTCCTCCCCCCACCCCTCCTCAAGTTTAAAAAGAATAAATCCAGCAGGCAAGTCCACAGTCCTGAAGGTTTAACTTTTTTTCTTTGCAGCTTGTCAATGCGACCATTGCTTTGATGGGAGGCTCCTCAAGGTGACACATTTCTGAACTTCACCCCCTTTTCAAACTAACTCCCTACCTCCTTGTTAGTGGCCAGCTCTGAACTTCTGCAGAGTGTTTTTGTGTGAGTCAAGGCTCATTCACAGGCGCTTTTGTGGGCCTCTCCTCCTTTCAGGCCTCAGCGTGTTACACCAATTAAAGGGCGACGTGCTGTAAATGTAATGGGCCGGGCAGCGATTGTTTCTGACAAGCAACAAAACACATAGATCCACCCCTTAGATTAGGCCGTTGAAGGGGAGGTTGAGGCCGGTCAGTTTACTGAATAGTTTGTGAACTGTAATTCTGAGGACTCATGTGAAAAAAGTCTCTTCCCACCTCCCTCTCCTTGCTCCCCCTCCTTGAAAGCTGAGAGAGAGAGAGAGAGAGAGAGAGAGAGAGAGAGAGAGAGAGAGAGAGAGAGAAGTGACATCCATCCATGGAGCAGAAGAGGGTCACTAGAGAAAAAACCTGGGTTACTGGCTTGTCCTGTCATTGGGACTGGCTGAAAAGCTCCTTCAGCTCTTTCCCCTCCTTCCTCACTCTTTGGAGCTGGCCCACAGTTTTACAGGCCACAGCAGACGCCTCCCCCATGGTGGGCCTGGACCCTACCTCAGACTTGAGATCAGAGTAGGTGAGAGGAAGTCAGGTTGTCTTCGATCTGGTCCTGGTGGGGCATGGATAAGTCGCAGGCTGCAGCTTAGCTCTCCCACCCATCCTGTCTCTGGAGAGCACTCAGCCCTCACTTCCCCTCGGGGAAGTCCTTCGCCACAGCCCTCCACAGAGGCCTCAGAAGCCAGCAGCACTTGGCTTGGGTTTTCTCTATCATTCTGGGATTTCCTCTTTTCTAGGATATTGTATCCATCCTGGCTCCTGCAGTCACCTGAACTTTAAACAACACATTTCACCTGGAAAGGAGAGGTGTAGAGGTGTAGAGACTCCATCTTCTTCACAAGTTTGGAGGCCCAGACAAGAGCAGTGACTTGTCCAAGGTTACAAAGCAAGTAGATAAGCTGCAGCTGCAATTTAGATGTTTCATCCTATCCCATAAAGCACCCACCCTCCCACAAATCACTGCCCACCTCCACAATTTGCCTCTTAGAGGGCTTCTCTGCCCCTCATCTGGCTCAGCTGAGGCTTTGCTTATGTGGTCCTGCTCTCCTGCCCTCCCATCCTGCAACACTCTGCCTTCCCCAGCCTTTCCAGCCCAGTTCCGTTCAAAAGATAGTTATTGGGGCCGGCCTGGTGGCTCAGGTGGTTAGAGCTCCATGCCCCTAACTCCGAAGGCTGCCGGTTCAATTCCCGTATGTGCCAGTGGGCTCTCAACCACAAGTTTGCCAGTTTGACTCCTGCAAGGGATGGTGGGCTGTGCCCCCTGCAACTAGCAATGGCAACTGGATCTGGAGCTGAGCTACACCCTCCACAACTAAGATTGAAAGGACAACAACTTGACTTGGAAAAAAGTCCTGGAAGTACACACTGTTCCCCCAATAAAGTCCTGTCCCCCTTCCCCAATAAATTTTTTTTTTTTAAAAGGTAATTATTGAATATCAGTTATGGACAAAGAACATTTTCCTTTTCCCATCAAACTTCCCAGCCACTCTTATTCACCAAGTCCCCTCCTCATTCAAATTCTCCTACCTGGAATTCCACCCCCTCCTTCTGCATCTCTGTCTGCCTGGAAATCTCCTACGTACTCTTCAACACCTTGCTCAAAAGACACTTCTGTGAAACCATCTCAGGGTACAAAGACCCCAAGGAAGGAAAGAGGGTTAGCCTGGTCAAGGAAATCAACAAAGCCCAGTGTGCACAGAGCAGAGTAAAGCTGGAGAGAGAGGCGGAGGTCAGATCTCGGACAGCCTTGTGGGCCGCGTCAAGGACATTGGATTTTACCCTAGAAGCAATGGGAAGCCATAGAACAGTTTAGCAGTGAACGTCCCTTGTCTAGACTGAACTCTTGAGAATATAGACTGTCCTTTTCATTTTTGTGTCCATCCTGTTCCTCTCCCAGTGTCTGGCATATACTGTTCGAAAAACATTTGCTGAGTGAATGTATACACAAACCGATACCTCATAAACATGGAGCTTCCAGCTCTTCTTTATTTCTTAATTCTGGCTAAACAGGTTGTAAATGCCAGGATAGCAGGAGCCAAGTCATGGTGTCTTTGAAATCTCAACAGAACCTGATCGATACCAGTTCCATGCTAGGAATACAGTATACACTTGCCCTTGATGAAAGGTGTACACGGGAAAGAACTGAGACTCCTCGTCTTTGCCAGTACTAATAGCTTTGCATTGGAGAACACATTACACAAACCACCCTGAAGCCTTGGTTTCTTCATGAATAAAATGGGACATTGCCACGCAACTCAGGGGTTATGAGGACTAAACCATACCATTTGTATGAGGCTGACTTGATTGCCAAGAAATACATTAATGAATGAAAATTAGTGCATGCCCTGGGTCCAGGGCAAGCGCAGTGGCGCGGGCACCACTTTGCAGTGTCAGAAGATGGTCCAGGAGCAAGCAGGATGCTGGAAGAGCTCTGATTCTGAGCAGCCTTCCTGTCTCTGGATCAGAGCCCAGATGGTCCCCATCTTCCCCCAGGGCAGGTCACCACTGCTGATGCCCTTCACACTTGGCTCCCTATGCCTCTGCTCTAAGAAGCCTGTTTCAAAGAAGCCTGCATTCTCTTGCTGCGTGTGGAAGGCTGCACTTGGAGACAGGACAACTAGATTCTGGGATGTCCTGGCAGAAATCACACAGACTCTGATTGCTGCTAAGCCAGGCTAAAGAGGCTCATGGCAAGAGCAGAGGGGGCCCACCAGCCTCCTGGCCGCTCCCCAAGGGATTGCGGTGTTCTTGTCCTGGAGGCCCGCAGTCCTTTGGGGATGAAATGTGAGTACCAGAGCAGAGACTGCCGATTTGCTGCGGTGTGCACGCACACGCGCTCAAGTTCCAAACCACCCTAGTTAGCCTCTGACTGTGGCAAAAGGATCCCCCAAGAGGAAAGGGAAAGTCTTTTTTCTTTAAATTTCTACATCCAAGTCAATTTCCTTTTTAAAAACTACCTTTTAACTTCCATTGAAGAACAGAACGGAGAGAGACTTGGGCTTCTTACTTTCCCCATCCTGCTTTTACCTGAGCATTTCTTAACCTCAAAGAGCAGGCGTAGACTCTAATATTTGTAAAACACTGTAGACCAGTCAGCCAGCCAACCTCTAGGAGCATGAGGGGGCGGTCCAGGCGGGAGGTGGGAATCATTTGGCAGGTCCTGTCCATCCCGTGGAGATGGCTTTAGTGTGTGTGCATGCTGAGTAGATGCCAAACCAGAGGCCTGCCCATGGAGGCTAACGTGGGAACGAAAGCATCCTTTGAGACTTTCATTCCAATTTGATGTGTGTACTGCTAGGGCCCTTCTCCTGGGGCCTCAAACAACAAGAAGAAAGCTATGTGCCCTCATTTTATGGATGCATGAAGCCTCAACCTCAAGGAATGCATGTTGCTTTACCTCAGTGTCAGTTCGTGCAATGTTAAGTGATGTTAGTCAAGGATTCTACACCTTTCTTCATATTTTCTCGCACCAGATCCCTCATAGAGGATATTTTTCAGATGATCTCCTCCCCAGCTGATGGAATTAATTTTTATAGGAGAGAAACTTGGGGCTGGGGGTGCAGAGCAATGGAGGGGGGAGTTGGTGAGAGGCACCGAGGGAGCAAAGGGTCTGGAGACATTTCTCCAGATAGATAGCAGCTGAGGAAGAGCTAAGACCCTCTTGATTCCCTTGAGAAGGGACTTGAAAACGTGGCCTAGAGATTATGCCGATGCCCAGTGAGAGCTGAGCAGCACTTCTGTGCCACCCACCGGTTGGAAGGTCGGGGAGGCAGAAACCTAAACAAGTGAATTCAATTACATCTGAAAAAGAATAGGCTAGATTAGGATTCCATCCTTGGGCCTGTTCCAGGAAATATTCGTGAAAAGTTGGTTGAAAGAATACCACCATCCAAACCCTAATTTTGCTATTATATAAAAGCCCCCTTTTCTTTGCAGTTTCTGATTAGAAAATGTTTTCTTGATTTTGTCTTTGCTACTGGCGTGTGACCTCTTAATTTAATTTTGGGTTTTGCTTATACAAACCAATTGCTGTGGAAACTTTTTGCTGCAGTGCAGCAAAGACAGGGGAAAAGTAGATTAGTAATCATAGGTTGTGCACCACATTAATTTAATTAGTAGTTATCGAGCATCCTTAATGGTTCATAGACACAAAATCGGTTTATATCTGAGGACATCAGCCTGCTTTGGAGATTACTCACGTGTGTCTCTGGGATGCAGGAGAGAGGGTGTTCTTAGTGGACTGAAGTTGGAATCCACCAGCCTGAAGCCCCAACACTTGCCTGCTGCCTTCCGCCTCTGCCGTGGCCCTAGCTGAGCCACTCAGGTTGGTGCCCAGTGAGTGATGCCACTGCCCAATTCACCCAAATAGCCAGTCAGGGGGCATGAGGAGCCAAAACCGAATATTTTTTAAAATTAATTTTTGACTTTTCAGTCATTTGCCTTACTTAGCTAGTAAAGAAAATGTCCCTAGGTTTCTTCAATCCCTCTTCTCAAAGAGTGGTGTGAACTCATTGAGAGCACTCTCATGGCTCATATCTTAAATGTTATGCATTTGGAAACAGAAACTAAATTAGGCAGAAAGCTCAGATTTAGAATACATGGTGAATTTTTTGGTCATGTGCCATTTCATGGTGGATGGCACTCATGGCTGTTGGACACTATTGTATATACCGGTAGGTCGAATATTGTATGATCATAGAGGAAACCATTCAATCAGACTATGGATGGAGCTGGGTCTCTTGCTTAAGCTTGTGCCAGTGAGGACAGAGGGGTCCTCTCCCATGCTAGTGATCTTTATTTCACCAACTTAAGAAAATTGCGATAGATGTTTTAAAGAGTGTATTTCTTTTGCATGAAATGACAAATTTCAAGCTCTGGACCCAGGTACCTTGGGTCTAAACTCTGTGTCTGTTAATATACTAACTGAATCACCTTGGATAAATTTCTTATCCTCTCTGTGTCTAAATTCTTCATCTATAAAATAATAAATAATATTAAATAATGAGTAATTAATTCATCGATTTGTGAGGATACAATGATTTAATACACGTAAAAAGCTTAGAATAGTGTCTGGCACATAGTAATTGCTCAATTAATATTAGCTATTGTTACCATTATCCTTTGATATGTTGAAAAGCATGTACCTTTTCCTCCCTTGTGGCAAGGGGTAGAAATACAAGGTTCCCACTATTCACTTTAGAAAAGAGTAAAGGGCCTGTATGGCTTGGCAGGAAGTAAAAAGGCATTCGAGTAGGTTTAGTTCTCATGTAATCACCTCTTGTGCCCTTGGCCATGTCCTCTCCAGCTACAGTCCCCTCAGAAGCAAACTGAGGATGACATGAGTATCTATCTTGCAAGGTTGCTATGAGGACTAAAGACAAAACATGGCACATGTAGAGCACAGTGCCTGCCCCTAATAGACTCCCAAAAACTATTAGCAATTGTCAGATTGAAGGTAAACCAAGACATGGCATTTGGATATTGTTATATACAGCGTCACTGAGGATGGAAAACACAAAACAAAAAACTTCTCTCCTACCCACAGCCAAGGCAGTTATCTAAAAATTTTTATGTGGGGTTTATGTTCAGGTTCCAGCCCTCTTCTGGACAGCTCACCCTTGGTATTTGGCCTGTTTCCCTCACCTCCTCTAGGCTCTGGTCAAAAGTGACATTTGCAGGGACTAAGAAAACTGGGCAGGGAAAATGATGCAGCTCCCTAGTGCCTTTCTGATGTACGAGGGTATTTGGAGGACCAGGTTGTCAGCTCCATGAGTGCAAGAATCACGTCTGTTTCTGTTCAACAACATATCTCCAGTGTCCTTCATACATATTTGTTCAATAAGTTTTAAAAGATGAATATGTTTCTAATGACTTTCTTGTATGGTAGCCGCTCAGGTAAACCTGAACTCAATGAATGGAACACACAATTTACCTGATTTCCTCCCCACCACTCCCCACATCGCATTTGTGAAAGAAGCTAAGAGAACTGTCTGCTATGAGGAATTTCGTATGAAAAAAAAGCTAATCTCAATTTAATAGTTACTAAGATCTGGGATTTGCACAGATTCAGCCCAATTTCCTATACCTGTACATAGAAATCATTAGCACCACAGAAGTCATTCAACAAACATTTATAGAGTAAGCCAAAGGCAGACCTGCCCAGGTGAACCAGCACGGGAAGCCACAGGGCCTCTGAGAGAGACAGACTAGGGAAGAGTTATCGTTTTCCAAGAAGTCCAGCTGTACTTCCCCTGTACCCACCCAATAACTACCATCCTCTCCCCCAATACATAAGTAGTTTGAATGGGTCTTTTACCCTTACTATCAAATTTGCTTTGATTGATGACGAAGGCTGCCCTCAAAATGAACTGCATGGGAAATGGTGGAGAGTCTGAACGATTCAAAGTCCTGGAGAAAACTGCAATGGCAGCCAAGTCTGTCTTGCATCATTCAACCTCTCCACCCTCACTTACTTCTCCCCACAGGTGTCCCACAGCCCACACTGACCTCTGCTTCTGAAAGGGCCTGCCTGCTACTTTCCTCTTAGGCCTGTCCTTTTGGAAAAGTGTCTCAGGTTTCAGAGTTACTGGTATGACAAGCTTTTCAAGTAGGTGTTAAGATTATCTGGCCACGCTAACTCACCCTAACATGAGTTATCCCCACAGAAGTAACAATTCAAATGATATTATGAACATAAACTAAGCTCTAATTTGTGGGGTTTATGCCAGAAGTGTTTCAGAGGCCCAAGGAAGGAGTCTGCCAGGCCAGGGGCTCACTCTGGCCAATGAGCTGAGGACACAGGAGCATGTGGCTCACCAGAGAGGCCTGAGTGGGTTGTTTTAGAAGGGGCTGTGGGTGGGAGCAGTGATTGCCATTTCTTTTGTCTGGTTTTTGTATCAGTCAGCTTGGGCTGCCATAACAAAATGCCATGGACTGCATGGCTTAAACAACAGAAATTTATTTTCTCATGGTTCTGGAAGCTGGGAAGTGCAAGATCAAGATGCCTGTCAATTGGGTTTCTGGTGACAGCTCTCTTTCTGGCTTACCAATGGCTGTCTTCTCTCTGTGTTCTCACATGAGCTCACGTCTCTTCCTCTTCTTATAAGGACAACAGCACTATTGGATTAGGGCCCCACTCTTATGACCTCATATAACCTTTACCACCTTCTCACAGGGCCTATCTCCAAATACAGTCACACAGGGGGTTAGGGCTTCAACATACAAATCTGAGGTAGGTGGGGACACAAACATTCAGTCCATAACATTCCCCTGGTCCTCCAAAATTCATGTCCTTCTCACAAGCAAATACCTGCACTCCATGCCAATAGCCCCAAAATTCTTAACTCATTCTAACATCAAACTAAAGCCCAAAGTTTCATCTAAATAACATCTAAATCAGATATGGATTAGACTCTAGGTGTGATCCATCCAGAGGCAAAATTCCTCTCCTGCTATAAACCTGTGAAACCAGACAAGTTATGTGCTTCCAAAACACAATGGTGGGATAGGCATAGAACAGACACTCTCATTGCGAAAGGAAAAATCAGGAAAGAAGAAAAGGCTGACAGGTCCCAAGCCTAAAAGCTGGCAAGGAATTCCATTAGCTCTTAAGGCTTGAGATCCTTTTTGGTTTGATGCACTGCTCTCCAGGGCCACTTTGGTGGCAGTGTCACCCTCAAGGCTTTGTGGGCAGCCCCACCCCTTCAGCTCTCTGCTGAGAGCCCCCACCATGGTTCTCTGGAAGGGTCCTGCCCTCTGAAACCAAGGAGGAAACAGCCTTGTCCCCCCCTGGGCCTATGGCACGAATGGCAGCTCTAGGTCTCTGAATCACAGTCTTCCCTTTTCTTGAAGGATATGTTAGCAGCCTTCCTTCATTCCATTCCATTTTTTTTGAAGCTGGCAGTATTTCTGATTGTGTCACCCCATCTCTATGTCTGTCTTCTGCTGAGATGGCTGATTAGGTCCATGGTTCACACCCGCATTAATCTCCTTATCAAAGGGTTGTTCGGCCACACCCTAAGTGCTCTCCTCAGAGCACCTTCATCATTTTTTGCGATATGAATACGCTGAGAATTTTCCAAATATTTAAGTTCTGGTTCCTTTTTGCTTAAGGATTCCTTCTTCAACTCATTTCTCTCCTCTCGCATTTTACTGTAAGCGGTAAGAAAGATCAAAGCTACACCTTCAACACTTTGCTTAGAAATCTTCTCTGCTAAATATCCAATTTCATTGCTCACAAATTCAATCATCCACAAAACACTGGAACGCAGTTCAGCCGAGTTCTTTGCCACTTTATAGCAAGGATCACCTTTCCTCCAGTTTTCAATAACCTGTCCCTCATTTTTACTTGAGATCTCACCAGAATGGCCATAATTCTACCAACATTCTCTTTGTGATTACTTATGTATTCTCTAAAAAGATGGAGGCTTTCTGTCCAGCTCTCCTCTTTTCTTCCTGGGCCCTCAACAGAATCATCTTTTACATCCATATTTCTACCAACAGTCCTTTCATGGTAACATAGATCTTTTTCTAGCATGCAGCTCAAAACTCCCCCAGCCTGCATATATTTCACAGTTTCAAAGCCACTTCCACATTTTTAGGTATTTGTTACAGAAGCACCCCACTTCTCTGTATCTGTCAGCGTTCTCCAGAGAATCAGGACCAATAGGATGTATATCTATACAGAAAGAGATCTGTTATATGGAATTGACTCATAGATTATGGAGGCTAACAAGTCCAAAGGTCTGCAGTTAGCAAGATGGATCCAGGAGAGTCAATGGTGTAGTTCCAGCCCAAAGACTGGTGGGCTCAAGATCCAACAAGAGCCGATGTTTCAATTCAAGTCCAAAGGCAGGAAAAAACTCATGTCCCAGATTGAAGACCATCAAGCAGGAGGAGTTCCCTCTTACTCAGCTTTTTTGTTTTATTCAGGCCTTCAACTGATTGGATGAGGCCCACCCACATTAGGGAGGGCAACCTGCTTTACTCAGTCTATTGAGTAAAATGTTAATCCCATCCAGAAGCACCCTCACAGACACACACAGAATAAGGTTTAACCAAATGTCTGGGCACCCTGTGGCCAAGTCAAGTTGACACATAAACCATTACAGTTCTAAACCTAATAAGTCACCTTAGATTTATAAGTGCACATTGGAATTTCCTGGGGAGCTTTAGAGACAAACCACACTCTGGTCCCAGCCCCAGAAATTCTCATGTAGTTGTCTGAGGTACAGCTCATTTTGGGACTTTTAAAAGCTCCTGGGGTGACTCTAACATACAGACAAGGCGGCCAGATGAGGTACCTCAACAGGTAAACATAGTTAGTGGGGCAGAGAGGCCACATGGGAGCACTTTGTGTGAGTCAGCCCAGAGCCACCACCAACTATTCACTGGGAGTCTTAATTCAGTTAGTTGAGGCCCTTTATACACTGCTCGCTGTCACAGCAAAGGAAGAGCAAGCAATATAACAACATAAGCTCTCAGTACACATATGAGAAAACTGAGGTCACAGGTACAAAGCCTTTCAGGGCTACACAAATCCCTTGGATACAAGAATGGTGGGGTTTTATTTTCAACTTTGGTGTTGGTGACAAATCCAGCTACGGCTACGTTTCATAATTTATGTACTTTTAATTCAATACACTTTTAAGCATTTAGCTGATTTTTGATAGCTACTACTTTTTCTTCCGGAAAGTTGGGAGTATGTCACCCTCCTTCATTTTCCCCAGTGCTGTGGGCACACCCAGGAAAGGAGGAATGATGAACTCCACTAAAGGGGCTGCTGGCAGGGCCTCAGTGGCAGCTGCTGTCCCAGTGCCCTGATCTGGGTGATGGAGTTTGGCCTCCTGTGGGGTGTGGAGGAGGGAGAGGTGGGAGGATGACAGGGGAGAGAAACTCCTCTCCACCCTGGCTGAGGAAGAGACTAGAGCCTGCGGGTGAGGGGGTCACCAGATATGACTTCACACACGTAAAACAGGAGTTCTGGTCCTTTCATCAGTGATGCTAAAAGAGCTGAGAGTGACACTTCCCTCTTCTCTGAGAGACAGCAACTCTTACCCACTCAGCCCTGGGGCAAATAGGGCAAACCAAAATGGCAATTTACTGTCTGGGCAAGTGTGCACAGTATTTGTTCAATAGCAATCCAGCAAGAGGCAAAAGTGCATAGAAATATCTTGCATGGTAAACAAGTGCCCACATTATATTGCTCCAGATTTTGCCATGAAGGAAAACTGCAAAAACTCCTTGAAAGACGCTAATTCCTTAACGAGAATTTACTGATGATTTGTAAAACCATGAAACCAATCCCGCAATGTAGTTTCAAAAATAAGTCCCACCGTGCAAACAACTCAGTTTCAGTTTGGGAAGGTGGATGGTGGTGATGGTTGCACAACAATGTGAATGTAGATGGTTTACATGGTGCCAAAAAAAAGAAAAGTTACACATTAAAAAATAAATGCAGTTCATATTCCGAATGAACACCATCTTTAAATGTATAATACTAAAACTGAAACACTGAAGGCTTTGGTGACTGCCTAAAGCAGAAATTCTAGGTTCAAATCCGAGAGGAGGCACGAAACGGGGTGGCAGAGAGGTCGCGTCTCCACAACCACCCTCAAATACTGAGACTTTCCTTGAGCAGTTTGGTTCTCCAGACCGCAAAGAGCGAGTCAGGCTGCAGTTTTCCTTAGTTGAGCGGGTGTTTTGGTGGCAGAGAGTCAACAGGAAGGGAGAGAAACTGAGAGAAATCCTCCTCCTCAAAGCAGGGGGGAAAGGCCGGTCTGCCCACACCCCCAGACGGCCGCCCCCCCCCGCCCCCCCCCGGAGCGGCCCCCCCAGCGCCCAGCCGGCCCTCGCCCTCGGGGCCGCAGGAACCGCGTCCGAAGCCCCCGCGCTGCAGAGTGAGCATCCCGCCCGCGCAGCCCACCCTGGGGGCCGAGCGCCTAAGTCCCAGGGCCTCCTGTGGCTGCGAGGCGGGAGCAGCAGCTTCACCCGCGCCCCCTCCCGCTCTCTCGGCCTCCAGGTTCAATAAGGATTACATCATGGAGCAAGTATGCGGGGCAGCCTGAGAATCAAAGCCGTCACAATCAGCGGCTGGTTAACTGTACTGTTGCTGCAACACATCCTCCCCACCCCCCGCTCTCGCCCCTCTCCCCACCCCAGCCCTCGCCTTTCCGTACTATTAAGGATAGCATTATTGGGGAGAGGAAAATCTGATCAAAACTGTCGCCCGCCAACGGCAGGTTTTCTATGGATTCTATGAAGGCCACCTTAACGATTTCCCTAATTAATGGATGACATCTTTGGCTGAAGGAGAGGCGATGGATTCGACTCTGTCTTCGTCTTTGTTAACCTTCTAATTAACTTTCGTAGGTCACCCAGGTCTCCCAAACCTAAAAAGTGAAGAGGCCCATTGTGCGGGGAGCAGTAAACTTACTTTTTCTGCCGGGGTACTTAAAAGGGAGAACGATTATAGGCCGAGAAAAATAACTCCATTTAAAAGCTTTGTGCCCTAAGAGAATGCATAGGTCCCCTCCCTCAGAAAATAATTGAAACACCTTTTATACCAATATTTCTATGCATAATAAAAACAAATTAGCAAAATGCATCTACATTCAGCAGCACTTTCAAATTACCTTTTTGGGAATGTAAGCCTCTGCAAGTCAACAAAAGGAGTGGGGTTTAGAGAGAAACTTGCAACTGCCACAGCCTTTATGCAGAGTGAGTACAGGACAGGGCCAGGGGTTTAGATAGCTCCTAGTCACCTCCCCAGGAAATGCTCCAAGTACACTGCCCTGGCCCAGACTGGGCAACCCAACCACTGTTAGCAAATGAGCAGGTCTTTTTCTGGATAGAGTGGTCTTTGGGGATTCAGAAATATTTTAATGATCTTAGTGAAAAACAGAAACCACCATGGTGGAAAAGTCAGAAAGTAAGATGAAAGAAACCCCACTGTGATCAGTGAAATCGGTAAACCAGACAATTTTTTTTTTTAAAGTAAGACGTAATTCTGCTAGAAATTTAGTTTTGGTAGAATTACCAGACTGTACAGATAAGTTGTGGCTGCTGCTCCTGCCTCTTGGCATCTGTGACCAAGCATAGGAGACACTTGGGGAAGAGCAGGTGCTCAGCCTAAAAGGGAACCAAGATGAAGCCTCCTCTGAAGGAAGGCTTTGCTGAAAGGGAGCTCCTCTGAGAAATCTTGCAAGGAAATGAGATTCCTAACACAAGGACACAGCAGTGGTGGCTTTAGTATTGTTTTCTGATTATAAACAGAACCAGAGCTAATTGTAGAAAAGTAGAGACTTTTAAATCCTATCAAAATTTGCATTGTCTTTCCATTCTTTTTTCTGTATACCCCAAAATTTTTATACAGTTCAGACGTGTATCTTTTTTGTTCCTTTAATACCATATCATGAGCATTTTTCTGTGTTATTAAAAATGGGAACAAGATCCTTTGGAAGTCCTCCCCACACACCCAGACAGAAAATGCCGGGGGTGGGGGGGCAACTTTATGACATCTCTGTTCTGGAAAGCTGCCACTATGGGAAAACAAGTGCTCTCATGCAGTTCTGTGGAAGTTTAAATTGCTACAACCTCTCTGGAATAGAGGGCAATTTGGCATTATTCATCAAAATTACAAACATATCTTTTTTTTTTTTAAGGAGGGCACAGCTCACAGTGGCTCATGTGGGGATTGAACAGGCAACCTTGGTGTTATTAGCACCACGCTCTAACCAACTGAGCTAACCTGCCGCCCACAAAAACACCTTTTGATGCAGCAATTCCTCTCCAGGAATTTTCCGTAGAGATATAGTTGTAAATGTGCAAAATGACGTGAGTATAAAGTTATTCTTTGCAGTACTTTTCATAATAGATTAAAAGCACTCTAAATGTCCATGAATAGGGACTGGTTAAAGAAATACGGTATATCCATCCAGTGGAATATTATGCAGCCACAAAAAAATAGACGAGGATGCTCATTATATACCAACTTGGAAAGTTTTCTAAAATAGCCTGTTAGGTAACAAACAAACAAATAACAACAAGAAGGAGCAGAATAGTGTGTAAAGTATGTTACCATTTGTAGAAAAAGGCGTGGTTCGAATATTCATAAAAACTTTCAAAATATTGATAAAAACTATTCAGAAAACAGTGTCTGGGGAACAGCTGTGGGAGGGAGACTTCACTGTAACTTGTATCTTTTGAATTTGTACTGTGTGAATGTATTACCTATTCAAAAATTCCGTGAATTTAAAATTCAAAAATAGAAAGATTGTCATTTTCCAATCTGCTCTGTGCATAGCTGCGTACAATTCAAGGGTAGCCCAGTCTTAAAAGCATCCTGCTCATTTCCATATACTAAATAGCTTCTATTAGACTTCTGAAAGTCTGACTATATTAAAAGACACCCCTGAAATGGAAGGTGCACAGTCACTCTCTCTTTGAAATCTTTAAATGTTTTTTTAATGAAAATAGAATAATGCATTCTGTGACTTAATTGTTCAAAATTAAAATTCAACAGACTGTTAAGTCTGTATAAATAAAACATTCACAGGCTTCATCAGCACGTGCATCGGGACAAATGCTTTGGGCCTCACGACTGTGGAAATATTTCCTAACATTTGAGATGTGCCAAGAAAGAGAGAAAGAAATCAAAAAAGATCTTGTATTACACAAATTCTTCTTGCTCACAAGAGTCTAATTTACTTGTATCCATCGATGTAAGTGATTCACACTTTACAAGCTATTTTAAGTGATTAAACTAAAACCTGGAGCCAATATTACCCTCTCCTCAACCCTCAGCCCAATCTGTCAAAATAGCCCAATCTTCCAAAATAATTGGAAATTATTAGGTTGAACCATATAAAATTAGCGTTGTGTCAATGGTCCAATAGCAGCAATTTCAAGATTCAACCTAGTATTTTTCCCCATCATTATGTTGTAGCCTGTGGTTACATAGCAGAGACACTGTTAGTTGCCTATCCAACATCTATTTCTCCCTGTCCCCTGTTAGCAGAACCCCCATTTAGTTCCCATTTAGGAAGGTAGTATTAGATGACATGATATGATATGATGTGATGTGATGTAATGTGATATGATATGATATGATATTACCTTATATAAGACCGGGTTTATATTAATATAAGACCCGGTCTTATATTGATTTTTGCTCCAAAAGATGCATTAGAGCTGATGGGCCGGCTAGCTCTTATTTTCGGGGACACACGGTACCATACAACTAAGAGCTAACCTTCAAAACTACATACGACCAATTTGTTAAAAGAAAGACTTTTTTTTTTTTAGAAGGACTATTTTTTATCTAATTAGATCTGCATTTTTGCAGTCATTTAAGAAAAAAATAATTGGAGATTCTACCCCCCAGTAGCCTATAAACATCACGAGGGCAGTGTCCACATCTATGTCTTAGGGCCAGCATGTCCATGCTATAATCATAATAGCATTAGTATTACTCTTACTGTATTTTGGGACCTTATATCTGCTCATCATAAGACACAGAAATTTCTTACCAGCTGGCAAGAGCAAACCTTGAGTAATTACTTTTTAAATATATATTTGTTCTAATTACAAAATTGAAGGAGGGATTACTCTCTCGAGATCAGAGGGCCCGGTGGTAGAGAGGGCATGGTAAGCTATGGGCAAACTTTCCTTAGTAGCCATTAGTGACACTATCATTTATTAGGTTTTGAATTTTACTCTATTGTAGACAATTTATTCAGAGTATGGGCTCTTCAGGAACAATGTCCCTGTTCTACTTACTGTGACACTTAGCCATGTCACCCTGGGCAAGTTATTAACCTTTTTCTGCCTTGGTTTTCTAATCCACAAAAGGCTGTAATAAGTTGTTATAAAAATAAACAGGTTAATACACATCAAGTGCTCAGAAAAGTGACTGGGACACTGTAAGCACTCAATAAAAGGGGGATGTTTCTCTGTCTTTCTTGCTAGTATCTTGCTTCTACTTCCTTTTGAGCAGCAATTTTATGTGTGTATTTCCTGCTCTACGATGGAAATGGTACTTCCTTTTTATTTTCCCTAATTTTGAGATTCCGAAACAAATGTAATTGGAAAGTCATATTCAGCAATCTTAAGATTTTTTAACAGACTATGAGTACATGAAAAAAGTATACAAGACGATAATAAATTTGAATTTCTGTAAATGCTTTAGAAACTTCATTTTCCTAAACTTCTACTATTTTTTCAGTTACTCTACTAAGTTTAAAATACCAAAGGCCTTTTAGTTAACTGGTCAGCTTTTAGCCTATGTTACACGTTTTTAAATTGTCTCCCTCATCCTCTCTCCCCACTTATCAATTTATAACACACACCTTATTTCAGCGCAATATTTTTCACTTTGCATGAAGTTTAACATATACTGATACAAACTGAGTCAACAAATGTTTTGAGGTAGGTAGCACTGTGCTGGTGGTCAAGTTTGGGTCCTCCCATCTCACAAAGGGAAAAGCTTCGGTAAGTGATTTATCCAGCATCACATAAGCTGTTAATGGGCCTTTGAAAGAAAAGCCCAGGACAAGCTGCTCTTTTTTTCTACTGCTACAACACATGAGGCCCCTCCATCACATAACACATGGACAAATAGTGGACAAGCAGCAAAACATTTCCCACTAGGCATGACATCAAATATTAGGAGAAAGGAAGCACAGGAAAAATGGAAAGTGCAGGGTTTTCAACAGTGCATTCTTCTAGGTTTCAATCTAGGTTTTGACCATTTATATGGCCACAAGTTTCCATTAGATCAATATGCTTCGTTCGCCATCCTGTTTGCTCCTGTGAGAAAAATACAATGGCCAGGAAGAAGTGGGGAAGAGATGAGTACATAAGTGAAAATCTGCTGGAGAGATTAGAAAATCTATTAGAATCAATTCTATGTATTCACACCACCCCCTAACTATCCTTCACCTTACTCCACATAAATAAATAGAACAGAGGATAGGATAGAAACTAAAGAATCTTCTACTATCAGGCATTAACAGGGTGAGAGATCACCAAACTGGGCCAGAGAGAGAAATCAAGAACAGGGAGGCTGCAGGATTCTCTTGCCCCCTTTCCTCCTAATGGTTGAAACTACTCCCGGACACCTTCCTCTCCCAGAGTCATTCCCCCAAGTCTTCAAATAGAACAAAAAAGTTTTTCCAAACCTGAAAAGCATTATAAGTGAGCCTACTACTATCCACTATGAATAAAATATCAATATTCTGTATGTGAATGGCTAGGTAATGTGTGAATTTTATATGAGATCTATTATTATAGATTGCATCCTCACCGTGACACACCATTCCTGGTATCAATTCCTTTTTCTTTGTTCTCAATACAGTAAGATCTACCCACAAGGGGCAAGATTTCCTCCCAGTGTGAAGAAACTTCCTAACAACTAAAAAAGTTGGATATGTTCTCTGCTGAAAGATTACATCTTGTTTATGGGCTGGGGTCTCCATCTTAAAAGTTCATGGGTTGAAATCTATGTAATTTTACTAACAATTGTCACCCCAATAAATTTAATAAAATAAAATTAAAAAAAAAAAGTTCATGGGAGAGGGGCCCTGTGAAGATGTATTATTCCCCATTCTCCCCAATTTAATCCCCTCACTCAATTCATGTTTTCTTTTCCTTCCCCCGTTACCCTTTTTCATTCCTTTCTTCTTTTCTCTCTTCCCTTTTGCACCTCCATTTTATTCCTCTCAACTCTCCTTCCTTCTCTTTTATAGCATCAATTTTTACTAGTATTTTTAATGTTTCTCACCAAAATGACAGTCTTGATTCTGAAATTCTAAAGTCTTGATTCTGAATTTTGCTTTACTAGATGAAAGATCGGTTTAATGTTAAAATCTACAGGTGGTCCAGTATCCCTTCTTATATCCATCCACCAAATAAGGAGGCCATATGTCCATCTAGAGATATTTTGCAGAGCTTAATTTAGTATACATGCAATTTATGTATACATATACTTTAAAGAATTTTCTAGATCTCTGTAGGCGCTTTTGAAGTCTCTTCTGCATGTTAATTTCTCTACTAATCCAGACTGCTCTTTGTGACATTTCAGAGAGGTCACTGAGCACCATCCTTATAACCCTCCAGAGAAGAATAATAGAATGCCAGTGCAGAACCATTTTTTAAATTATTACCTAATGTCTTAGTATTCTTTTTTTCTTTTCAGGAAAAGCCAGTCAAGTCCTAGAAGGTCTTCCCCCTAATGTTAATTTCTCTCTAGCTCAGTAGTTACCATCTGCAGAGAAACTTATGAATGTATCTGTGTTCACAGATTTATGCATTTCCTGTTTTATGTGATTACTTCCCAGAAGGAACTACCTTGAGCCTCTCTGCCTCTAAACTGATCTTTCTGGCCTTTCCATAATTATGCAGTTCAAAGAATCATCGCTTTTACAAATGAACTTGCCTCCTGATTCAGAATTCTAAGAGCTCTCACTACAGTTAATCTATATATAGACTATATGGGTTTGAAAGAGGTAACAAATGTTAGAGACCACAGTTTTTTAAGCTATAGGTTTCATAAACAAAACGCCAGCTTAAATTAGAAGCTGGAAAAATATTTTAGTTTTAGCAAAGCAGATTTTTTAAATGTGCTAATAAAATGAAAAAGTCAAAAATTCTGGAGGAATTAATCAAGCTAAAATATTAAAATTTTCCTCACAAATTTATCAAATGATCTTTTTTAAAAAGTTTTTTGGTGTTTTTTTTTTTTTTTTTTTTAATTGGGGAATATTGGGGAACAGTGTGTTTCTCCAGGGCCCATCAGCTCCAAGTCATTGTCCTTCAATCTAGGTGTGGAGGGCGCAGCTCAGCTCCAAGTTCAGTCACCGTTTTCAATCTTAGTTGCAGGGGACACAGTCCACCATCCCATGTGGGAATTGAACCGGCAACCCTGTTGTTAAGAGCTCGCGCTCTAACCAACTGAGCCATCCGGCTGCCCTTCAAATGATCTCAATGTATTACCATTTGGTGAGTTTTAATTTTGCTACCATGAAAATACATTTTGTGATACTGGATTATCTTATGTGGCTATGGCTTTATACAATATTAAAACTTAGTATTATACATTGTGTATAGGGAAAACCCATTTGCGTTTAAAATTAAAATTCCTAAAGATATTTTAGGTTCTTACTCTGTAAAATGAATTTAAAGATAATTTATGTTCTGAGTATAAATTTGTTTGTGTTTGTTATAGAAATTTTGAAAATACACACCGGAAGATAAAGATGAAAATAATTGATAATTCCACCATCCAGATAACCAGTGTTCATTTTTTTCTTCCAGGCTGTTGACTATGCATATATTTTGAAATTCTTTTTTTAGACTTTCACTGTTCTGTTTTAAGCAATAATGCTTTGTGCTGAGACATGGCTTAATTTTTCATGACAGGGAGAAAAAAAAAAAAGAGAGAGAAATCAAGAGGCTGCAGGGAGGCTGCAGGATTCTCTTGCCTCTTTTCCTCCTGACGGTTGAAACTACTTCTGGACACCTTCCTTTCCCAGAATCACTCCCCCAGATTCTCAAATAGAACAAAAAAGCTTTTCCAAACTTGAAAAGCATTATAAGTGAGGCTACTGCTACTATGTTTCCCCAAAAATAAGACTCAGTCTTACATTAAGTTTTGCTCCAAAAGACGCATTAGGGCTTATGTTCAGGGGATGTCATCCTGAAAAATCATGCTAGGGCTTAGTTTCCGGTTAGGTCTTCTTTTCGGGGAAACATGGTATTCACTATGAAGAAAATATCAACATTCTGTATGTAAATAGCTAGGTAATGTGTGGGTTTTTGCATTTCTATTGTCATCTGTTTCTAAGCTTCTAAGAAATCATGAATATCTAAGAAGGAGGAAGAAGAGGAGAAGGAGGAGGAGAAAGAGGAGGCTTTTAACCACCTGAAAACACCCTTTAGATTCTAAAATATGGATGACCATTACTCTGATCCCCGGCAATGTAGCAGTTACTCTCCTCAATCCGGCCATCTTTATATTTTTCGTTTAAAATACTTACTGAATTTTGGCCCATTTGAATAAGTAATATAGCTTTCCAAGATAGTTTGCATCACTATTGCCTAGAACTAAAGGCAGCTAAGTGTATCCTCCCGTTCCCGTAATTTATATGGAAAAGCACCTTTGCCACAACCTTACAACTATCGGTTGTGGCAAAGGTGCTTTTCTATAAAAAAAAAAAAAAAAAAAGCAACCTATAGTTGCACCAGTAGAAAGCACTACAAGCCTACAGTAAGCACTAACTATGAATACACAACAGGTGATCAGCCTCCTAAGAGGACTTTCAGTGTCTCTATAGACCTACTTTCATTGATGCCTCTAAGCACGGCGTTATTGTGCCTCTTGATTGTGCCATCATTTCATCATGAGACATTATAACTCTGGTTTCTGTTTCCATCACTTTGGTGGATTAGATGCTGTGATGGTTTATTTTATGTGGCAACTTGGCTAAACTATGGTGCCAGGGTTTGGTCAAACACCAGTCTAAATGTTGCTGTGAAGGTAATTCTTAGATATGGTTAAAGTAGATTTGGAGTAAAGCAGATCACCCTCCATAATGTGGTTGGGCCTCATCCACTCAGTTGAAGGTCTTAAGAGAAAAGATCGACATCTCTTGAAGAGGAATTCTGCCTCCAGATCGGCCTTTGGACTCAAGATTGTAACATCAACTCTTGCTGGAATTTCCAGCCTGCTGGTTTGCCCCATGGATTTTGGACTTGCCAGCCCCCACAACCTCATGGGCCAATTCCTTAAAATCTTTCTGTCTATATCTGTCTCTCTTTCTCTAGACACACACACACACACACACACACACACACACCCCACCCCGAATGACAGTCTCATCTAAAATAACTAAAATGCTTTCTACAACATTTTAAAAACATCTTTTTAAATGGATCACTGGCAAAAAGTAAGTGAAAGCAGAAACCCTGGTAGATAAGCCAATTCCAAAGCCAGCTTTCACCCTGAGAGTTTCTGTCAGACCCGGGAGACCCTAAATCTCAACTCTGAGATAATGCTTAGGGATCACCCAATGTGGGGAACCTGTTAGGAGAATCTTTAAAGTTCAAAACACAAAAAGCTAAATCTTCAGTGTAAAAATAAATTTAAAAAATAAATCCTGCCCCAAAGAGAGATGCCACAGCAAGGACATTCACCTATCATAATGTTGATGCTGGGAGGACAAACAGAAAACAAAAACTTCCTTAAAAATTTGGAAGCACAACAAGGTCCAACACAGTTTTTCTATCTGGATTCATCATAACACTTATGTGGTCCAAAAAATTTTAAACCCTAATAATAGAGTATTTTAATATAAAAGGATCCCATGTTGGTAACACAGCCAAGTGACTTGACTAAAAAGAGCAAATGCAAATCTTTCCTGAATAAATTCACCTTCACCTTTGGCCTCTAAGAATCCCCAGATAAAGTGTCAAGACAAATGAAAAGCTCACAGAACAAAAACATCACAAAGCCTAGGAAGAAACATGGTACCACGAAGTGAAGACCAGAAGGAGCAAGCAGCAGACACCAAAAACAGTCCCTCAAAGAATCAAATATTAACATTATTAGTGACCAAATATAAAACTTATATGTTTAATGAAATAAAAGAGGAGCTTGGAAACATTAGCAAAAAATCATTATTCACAGTAGCCAAGACATGGAAACAACCTCAGTGTCCTTCACCAGATAATTGGATAAAGAAGATATAGTTATATATAATGGAATACTATTTAGCCATAAGAAATGATGAAATACTGCCATTTGTGACAACATGGACGGACTTAGAGGGGATTGTGCTGAGGGTAGTAAGTCAGACAGTGAAAGACAAATGTCATATGACTTCACTTATAAGTGGAATCTAAAGAACAAAATCAACAAATGAAACAGAAACAAATTCACAGATACACGGAATATTTTGATGGTTGCCAGGAGGGGGTTTGGGAGTGGGTGAAAAAGGGAAAGGGATTAACTAGGAAGTACAAATTTGTTGTTACACAGAAGTCATGGGGATGTAGGGTATAGCATAAGGAATATAGTTAATAGTATTGTAATAACTATGTATGGTATCAGATAGGTACCAGAGCTATCAGGGTGATAGATGGGAGAGGGGTTGGGAGCAGAGGGAAAAAGGTGAAGAGATTAAGAAATACAAGTTGGAAGTTGGAAGTTACAAAATGGTCAATGGGATGTAAAGTAAAGCATAGGGAATATAATCAATAATATGGTAACAACTATATATAGTACCAGATGGGTACTAGACTAGTTAGGGAGATCTCTTCTTAAAATTATATAGATGACTAACTACTATGTTACACCTGATGTAATATACAGCACAGAGAATATAGACAATAATATTGCAAAGAGATCCAAGATGGTGAAGTAGATAAACATTGTGCTTGTGTTCTTCCATGAACACATTAAAATTACAACTAAAATATAAAACAATCACCTGGAAAACCATCGGAAGTCTAGCTGAACGGAAGTCCTCTATAATTAAAAATATAAACAAGAAGCCACATCGAGACTGGTAGGAGGGACAGAGATGCAGAAGAGGCCCCACACCTGCGTGTGGCAGTTGAGAATCAGGAGGGATAGCTCAGCCACCTTTGGTGTCCCAGGAGGAGTGAAGGACCCCAGCCCCCCACACCAAACTCCCCAGCTCAGAGTAAGAAGAGGTGCTAAGAAGAAGAACCCCTACAACATCTGTCTGTGAAAAACAGTGGGGGATTCCAACTAATAGGGGGGCCCGAAAGCTGCAAGAAACCCAACTGTCCTCTTAAATGGCCTGTGCACAGACTCATTCGCATGCAGGTACTTACCTTGGATTCCAGCGGAGGGACAGAGACTCAGGGGGCCTCGGAGACATCCGGGGAGCAGGGGGCAGACTGAGGTGTGTAGCTTTGAGGAGAGGACTGGAGAACAGTCAGCATTTTCCTAGTGAAGGGTTCACCATCTGTGTAGCCTACAGGAGGGCGCCATTTTTTCCTGTGTTGAGCCCGCCCCCTCCGGCCAAATCTGAATCTGATTGGCCTTGTGAGCTCCTATGCTCCACCCTGCTGACTCACTGGGACCCTGCCCCTCTCAACTTCCCCAACGCTGAGGCATTTTCTCATGAGCAGCCAGCCAGCCCCACCTACACTGCACTATTTCTTGAAAACTATCAGAGTCCGGCAGTCCCTGAGCAGGTGGTGACTGGCTTTGGTGTGTTCTGAGACTTTTGCTGAGTCGCTCCAGACTCAGCACTGGCAACAAACCAGAATCTACATTAACCTGGTGACCACAATTCTTCCCACTTTAGTGACTCCCTGAGACCCTGCCTCACCCAATTCCTGTAGTACATAAGGAATTATCAGTGGCTAAACCTTAAGAGAGTCAGCAGGTGGCAGCAGGCCTCAGGCACAGTGTTCTAGCTTTTTTCAGGGTAACCCCAGACCCAGTACTGTTGGCAGCCTTCCTCAGTTCACCACGTGGCCTCTCCCACGTGCCGCCAGGTTTAGCACTAGCAGTGAGTAACTGCAGATCGCTTTGTAGCTCCTACCAGGTAGCCTCTGGCCAGTGACAGACAGTAGCTGACCTGGGCCTGCAACAGAGCCCTGGCCAAGAGGCCCCAGAATCAAGATACCTGGAGGCTGGCTTCAGATCACAGAAGAGCACCGCCCAACTAGCCCCACAAGTGACACACACAAAGGACAGTCTAAACAGGCACCAGAGACCGCTAGGGTAAATTCCACTAAGTGGGGTAAGCCTCCCACACAGCAGCCCATAAGCTGTGGATGTGACCAAATCCCACAGCCAGTCAGCCTAAGGGTCAATCTCACCCACTGATGTGACAATAGCAACCAAGGCTTAGCTATAACAGGAGGGTACACACAAGGGACACTTGTGGAGCACACAGAGCAGGTGACCAGGGAGACTGTGCCACGGCCCCACAGGACACCTACTACATAAGGCTACAGGGCCAAGACGGGGAGACATAGCAGATCTACCTAATACATAGAAACAAATACAGAGAGGCAGCCAAAATGAAGATATGAAAACATACATTCCAAATGAAGAACAGGAGAAAACTCCAGAAAAAGAACTAAACAAAATGGAGGCAAGCAACCTACCAGAGACGGAGTTCAAAACTATGGTTATTGGGGTGCTCAAGGAACTCAGTGAGAACTTCAACAAAGAGATAGCAAGCATACAAAAAGACATCTATGTCTTAAGAAGACATAGGAAGACCATAAAAAGAACCAGTCAGAAGTGAAGAATACAGTAATTGAAATGAAGAATGTACTAGAAGGAATCACCAGCAGACTAGATGGAGGAGAGGATCGAATCAGCGATTTGAAAGACAAGGTAGCAGAAAACACCCAATTAGAACAGCAAAAAGAAAAAAAATCCGAAAAAATGAGGCTAGTTTAAGAGACCTCTGGGACAACAGCAAGGGTACCAACAATCATATCATAGGGCACCAGATGGAGAAGAGAGAAAGCAAGAGATTGAGAACTATTTGAAGAGATAATGACTGAAAACTTTCCTAATCTGGTGAAGGAAAAAGACATACAAGTCCAGGAAACACAGAGAGTCCCAAGCAGGATGAACCCAAACAGGCCCACACCTAGACACATTATAATTAAAATGGCAAAGTTTAAAGACAAAGAGAGAACCCTAAAAGCAGCAAGAGAAAGGCAGCTACTAACTTGTAAGGGAACCCCCACAAGACTGTCAGCTGACTTTTCAACAGAAACTTTGCCGGTCAGAAGGGATTGGCACAAAATATTCAACATGATGAAAAGCAAGGAGCTACAACCAAGATTACTCTACCCAGCAAGGCTATTATTTAGAATCAAAGGACAGATAAAGAGCTTCCCAGACAAGAAATAGCTAAAGGAGTTCATCACCGCCAAACCTGCATTACAAGGAATGTTAGAGAGACTTCTTTAAGACAGAAAAAATAAATAAATAAAAATTTGAATAATAAAATGACAATAGGTACATATCTATCAACAATTACTTTCAATATAAATGCATTAAATGCTCCAATCAAAAGACACAGGAAGGCTGAGTGGATAAGAAAACAAAATCCTTACATATGCTGCCTACAAGAGACTTACACTTCAGATTGACAAACACACATAGACAGAAAGTAAAGGGATTAAAAAAGATATTTCATAAAAATGGAAATGAAAAAAACAACAAATAAACAAAGCTGGGGTAGCAATACTTATACCAGACAAAATAGATTTTAAAACAAAGGCAATAAGAGACAGTGAAGGACCCAGTAATCCCACTTCAGGGTATTTATCAGAAGACACCCAAAATGCTACTTCAAGGGGACATGTGTATCCATATGTTCATTGCAGCACTGTTTATGATGGCCAAGATGTGGAAGCAGCCTGGTGTCCGTCAATGGAAGAATGCATAAAGAGGTAGTACATATATATAATGGCATATTGCTCAGCCATGGAAGGGAATGGGTTCTTGCCATCTGCGGCAGCATGGATGGACCTGGAGGTTATTGTGCTGAGTGGAGTGTAAGGCAGAGAAAGACAGATGCAGTGGGATTGTGTGAAATCTAAGAACAAAATTAACAAACAAAACAGAAACAAATTCACAGATACAGAAAACATTTTGTAACATTTGTAACATTTGTTACATTTGTAACGTTTGATGGTTGACAGATGGGAGGGGGGTTAAGGGGGCTGAAGAAAGGGGAACGGATTAAGAAGTACAAATTGATAGTTACAAAACAGTCATGAGGATGTAAAGAACAGCATAGGGAATATAGTCAATGATGGGGTAATAACTACGCATAGTGCTAGGTGGGTACTAGACTAGTCAGGGGGATCACTTCTTAAATTACATAAATGTATAACCACTGTGCTGTACACTTGAAATTGATATAAAATAATATTGAATGTTAAATGTAATTGATACATTTTAAAATGGGAAGAAGGGGAATAAGAGATCCAAATTTCCAGGTATAAAACAACTAAGTCATGGGGATGTAATGTACAGCATAGGGAATATAGTCAATAATATTGTGATCGCATGGTACCATGTCAGATGGTTGCTGGACTTACCATGGTGTTCACTTCTTCAGGTCTATAAATGTTGAATAACTATGCTGTACACCTGAAAGTAACATAATATTGTATGTTAGTTATGTTTTTAATAAAAATCTTTTAGAAAGGAAAAGAAAAGAAAATGCCATTCCCTTATTGATTTAAACCGAGTCCATGCCCGGATTGAGTGCTCCTTCTTCTTGGCTCATGACTACCATGCTCTACATCTGACGCTGCACTTGCCCTGCTCTGGCATTATCAGGAGTCAGAGTTCTGTACTTTTCTGGCAACCTAAGCCTGGGGGTAGCAAGATCACCTTCCTCCCTTTCCAGCAGTGTTTGCTGAGCCAGCAAGTATAAAAGAAAAAAATGAAGTTTAATTATAATCAGATCCCCAGGAGCTTCTTTTCTCTAATGATTCACATTGAATGACTCCAAAATAATTATTTCTAAATGACAGAGAGCCATTCAAGGCCTTGAAAGCTGACCAGAGGGAGTGATGGAAAGGCCTGATCCAGTATGTCACCCTTTTCATGGGTGGACCTTATCAAAATCACCTAGTGTTCCCCTCTCTAAAGACCTTCATCTGTAAAATAGAAATGAGAAGCAATCATTTCTCAGAAATTGTGGTTATAGCTTTCTATTAATAAACAGTAGAGCCTGTCATTGATTCTGTCTAAACCTACACAGTGCTGTTAAATGATCCTTGAATTTGGAAGTTCCATCACTCTGATTGACTCATGTATTTGCTTTTTTCTTCCTAATAATGCAATATCTCAGTCTTTACACCCTCACACAGCTTTTGCTGGCACAGACACATTCAGCACCATCACACTTGCGAATACAGGTCAAATCTATATTTTTTTGGTAGGCTTTAATAACTTTCATAATAAGCAAACGGTCCTGTTCTTTATTTGATTTGAACTTGCAAAGGTATCAATAAACTAAAAGAAGGCATGCTGAAAACTGGTAGACAAAAAAAAAATGTTGATTCCCAAATTTATCTTTTGGGAATTCAAAATACACAATGGAGTAACAGCTGTTCTAGATTTCCATCAGAGATTAGCAAATAAGTTATTATTGCAATTTAAAGTTGTGACATCTTGAGATAAATATTTGCCCTTGATTTTCACAGCCTCTGATGCCACAGAAATCTGGAAGTGTTCACAGTCTGGCCCAGAGAAGATCATTTTAAATCTACAGCTTTAAACTGTGATTGAAAGGGAGCCCAGGTTGGATTCTGCCGTCAGGTCCATCTGCTGTTCTTGCTTCCTGATGGCAATGTCTTAGGTCTTTCTGCCTCCAGCCATGTTTCAGCATGGCCTTGAAGGCTTTCTTCACCCTTCTCACGGAGCCTGCCACAGATTCAGTACCTGCCATTGGAACGCCCCCCTCACTGTGCCCGCCCAGAGGGATGCCAATCCCTGGAGGCTCTCTCTACTAAAGCCCAGCTATTGGAGACTTCAATTCACCCATCTTGGAGCACACAAGTGCCTGCAGAATCAAGAGCAGAAGCATCCCCCCCAAAAAAAACACCTTGGGATATCATCTGTGAGCACCCGCTCACACCCTCCTCCCAACAAATGGCGTCACTTACAGCAGCATGTGGTCTCTCCTCCCAATTGATTCACTAGGAAAGCCAGTCCTCAAAAAACAATGTGGCCTTTGCCCTAACCACAACGACTGGGGTGTCTTGCATGCAACCGCTGCCAACCCAGCTTACAGCAGAGGCTTGTAGTCTGGGGAGTCTATTGAGTTTTATGGTTAAAGGAATTTCCTGTCCCCGTCAGTGTCTGTTGAAGAGCCCTCTGCACTTCTGTTTTGAAAGGAGAGATAAAAGAGGAAATGAACTCCTGGTTCCTCCATACCTGGTTTTCAGACCAGTGACAATATTAATCCTATAATAAAAATAAAATACCATAACTTCTCATAGTAGGTGTGTCTACAACGTAATTAGATAATCGTTTTCCAATAGGTTAGAGGGCAAGTCCATCTCATAACTTTACGGAGAGAATGTGACACCTTCCTTTGGGGCCCCCATTCTGGTGCCCACCTGCCCCCACCAGCTGCTTGATTTAGGAGTCAGCCTTCCCAACTTGTGTGTAAATTGAGGACAAATTTGATTTGTCTGCCTCCTATCAGGAACATAGTAGTTGCTCAATAAATATCTGATGAATGGTCACGCCTCCTGAAGCTTAGAATACCAAGAAGGAGTCTCTTTCCCTTCCTCCTAAATCACCTGCCTGTACTTCTCCAAATCCGGTGCCCACAGCCCTCTCCTTGGTCCCTACCACCACCCCATCCGCGTTTCTCTGTGGCCACCAGGCCTGGAGCAGGGATCTAAGCTCCTGCCTGGAAGGTAGGTGCACAGGGAAGACGCGACTCGCGTTCCGAGGGCGTCAGCGGAGGCGAGGACCAGGGACGCGGCAGCCACACCCGCATCCCTTTCCACTCCCGGCTCCCCCACACCCTTCTCCCTCCAACTGCCCCCCACCAAAAAAGAAAAAACAAGTGGGAGGCACAGGAGCAAGTGGAGAATCTTGGCCGCGGCCCCCTCCCCCTCCTTATAAAAAAGAAATTGACTTTTGTTTGGAGTTTGTGAAAAGTGGGGCTCGGGGCTCAGTCAATGGGGCGCCCCGCGGTGCGGGCTGAGTGGAGCTAGCGCGAATCGCTCAGCCGCGGCCCCAATTAATCCGCCCTTTGTGCCGCCCGCCCGGCCGCCCCCGCCGCAGCAGCACCAGCGACCCATTGTTCGGCCTCGCCAGGCCGCGGGATTTACCCTTTTCAAACAGCCGGTTTTGTCCCGGACAGTTCGAGCGGAAGTTTCTCACTGACAATTTGCCCCAAATAGATAGATTTGTCAGAAGCGACCTTCGGGAAGGAAGCAAAAAGCCATCCGCCTGAAGGTTGGGCCGGAGACCGGGAATGGACTTCCCACCCGCGGCCGCGCCGCCCTCTGCGCCCCCAGCCGGGCGGACTCGAAGCCCCGCGGGGACCCCATCCCCGGCACCTGCTGAGCCAGACACTCCGCCGACCTGACCTCCATTTACCCATCTGTGAAATGGGACAGCTGGGCGCTTGCAACCCGTAAGTCCAGAACTTTGGGTTAGGGTTGACGACGTTCATTCCTTTCTGTCCCCGCACCTTCTTTTCTAAAACTGTAACCAAAGATCTGGCGAGGCCTCAGCGATGGATGATGTGAAACAGCCTTGAAGGTGGGTCACCGTAATAAGCTCCGGATTGTGCACGTGCTGTTTCCCTCCTGCCCTCTGGCTCCTCCTTAACAAAGACGTCAACCGTGCTAAATCACAGGTGGTGCCTTTGTAAGACCAGCTATTGTCCCCTCATAAGTCAAGATATAAAACGCTTTGTACTGAATGGCTCGTGATCTGGAGCTCTCAACTTGGGAGTCGGGCTGTTCGATTTTTTTTTTTTTCCCCACCCACCAGAGCCGCTCTTCTCCCAAATGACCTCACTTAATAAGCAAAACCTAAATGGAGGGGGGGGGGGACCAACATGCTGTTGATGAAAAGAATAGTTACTGATTTCTTCACACTTAATGGCAAGTATGAATCTCTTAAAATACAGTCTCATACCAAAGAGATCTGTGAATTTTAAGCAGAACTGAATTGTATTAATCAGCTGATGGGTTTGTTCATTTTCTATCACTAGAAGAGAAATACAAAGGTTGGGATGCCACAGAGTCTATTTCTACTGTACTCAGGCAATCTCCTTCTTTAGTCCAGAAAATCTCCTGCTAGTTGCACATGAGAGAAAAATTGATAGCAAAAAAAGTCTGTTTTTTGTTTATCCATCAGGTGAATACACACTTCAGCATCATACAGAGGAAACCCTAGGTGGTCTTTAACAAGATTTCAGTGGTTAAGAGCTACAATTTAGAGAAAATGACAATACATGCACAGTGTCAATAGTATTTAAACAAACATCCCAGACAACAGAATAATGGTTATTAACGATGATGCTTTGGGCTTCTGACTAATTTCCCATGCCTGTCTGCAGCCAAACAGCTGCAGGATTTTTTCCCCCTTTAAAACTGTTTATGTGCATCATTTTTAAAATTACATTTAACAGCCACATCTTTCAGAATAGTCCCTCTGTCTGGAACAGAAGTGAATGGTTTAGTAATAGTGATGAAGCCAGTAGCACGAATGTCTTTCACACCCAAAGGACTCGAACCACTGCTAGAAATCAGCTCCTTCAAAAGATTCTGCATCTCTCTGAAATGTGGACAGCTGTCTGATGCCGTATGCCCTGCAGTATAGGCTTACATGTCTAAAATGCAGCTCTGTAGCCCCACTCACACTTGCACAGTGTTTTCAAAACTGATTAAACTGTGAAACTGTACTAAAGCATACCCCTCCTGGGGTTTGAAAAATTAAATAAATCAAAAGAGAAGGTAAGGTTATTTTGTATAATTCCTTTCTCACTTCCAGACAAATACTAAGTTTTAAGAATTAGTGATCAGGACATCAAAATGAAAGCATTCCTTGTGCACTCCGAACATGCAACTCCAATTATTAGTTAGTTAATGCAACTGGAAATACATATATTTAGGGATCCAGCTATACGCAATTATGAATACTTGGGTAATTACACATTATTTTAGCTAATCATAAATGCATGAACTAAAGTTGAATTACCGCCACTGTTTTCATTGTTGTTCCTTAGCATTTATCAAGCGTTTGCTTTGCACTAAAAGATGTTCAAGACGTATCAAAGAACCTCAGCCTTTAAAAAGGGCATCTAAGTATTTGTATCTTATTATAGAGAGATACACATATGTTGTATGTGGTGCATGTGGGTATTTCAAATATCTCATTATTCAATGTCTTGATCTGATAGAAACATTAGATTTCAAATCAGTGTTTTCTTTACTCCAAAATCACCTGAAATTTTAGAGACTGGGACAAGTGTCTACAACCTACCTCCTGAGTAGCGAACGGCTATACCTGAAAAGCCAAATCCTCCTCCTCCCAGCAGGCAATCATCTTATGCCCTGAAGCATGAGATCTGATTACCCCTATCATCATCTTAGCTTGCATAGATACAGATGTTATTAACGGCTGTAGTTTATCCAACCCTTTTTTGAAACGCAGCTGCAGCATTTGACTTAGGGACCTCCTGTGAATCCCACTGGTTGACTCCGTCTTGCACAAAGCACGTGGGGTTTGGGGGAGGGAGAAGAGAGGGGGAGGTTTGTTTTGTTTTGGAGGGTTTTTCTTTTTTTTTTTTGAATCAGACTTCCCTAAATAGCCACTCAGCATCTTTGTAAGTGATGTGAATTCTGAAATTACTTACTAGACTAGGAGGACAACAGACAACTGTGTGAACTAGATCATTTGGAAACAAAGCACACTAGAATGTACGTATGATGTTTTCATTGCATGGACAGAGATCAAATATGTGGTCTTGATATACTTATTCATGGAATAAAGAATCATTGCTTTTTCTCAAATATGTTAGCCACATTTAAACCGGGCTACCCCATTTTACATAACAATTGTTTCCACTAGCGTTGAAACAGTAATCTGGATAAAGCAGGTCCTAAACCTGCTGTGAATGGAATAAAGGGATGGTTTTAAAATCTGAAAGGCCTGGATTGGCAATCCACACTGATCAAATTCAGTGATTAATTGTTCAATCTAATCATTGACTTTTTCTCAGCATTTACTATTAATGCTTCTAAATAGTTCCTCTTGTAGTTCACATCATCCCTTCTACAAAACAGAAAGGGACCTCACAGGTTTTCTACCTATTGGGACACAGCAGATTTTACGTACTGGCAGAGAGGGAATTTGAAGCAAAACCTGTAAGGTGGAAGGTCTGAAGTTTCAGAAATACCAAACTATTGCTTCAAGATGCACAAAACACTTTTCTTAATTCTGATTACTTCACTTGTAAGAGAGTGAAATTGCCTTAACTGGAGCTTCTAGGAGCCCTTCTGGGAAATGAGAGGTAGCTCGATGCAGCGGAATTAGTATTTCAAAGAGCAGTAGACTCAGCATCACGAGATCTAGGTTCTGGAGTTGGCCTCTGTCCCTGAATGAGTGACCTAGGACAAGCTTTGTCTTTAAGTGTCTCAGTTTCCGTATCTGTAAAATGATGGAATAGATGAGTATTGCTCTCGAAGGTCCCTTCTGACTTGTGTGCTCTGTAATTCTACACTAAGTGGAAGTCAAGTCAGACTGTGTAATTCATAGGAAATTAGGAGGTTGAAAACGGCTTGGTGGCCAATCTCTCCTTGGATGTAGTCTGCTTTCTTGTTTCTCTAGTCATTCTTTTGTTTTAGAAAACCAGAAACGACCTGCATCGCTTCCCAAGGTTTGGAGGTCCCTATCCCCTCCATTGCCGTGACAGAGCAAACGCAAGCCCCCCAACCCCGACCCATCCCCTTAAGCCTCGGCTGTCATTTCGAGTATCGTCAGGAGGGGTCACTCCTACATTTGCATGTATAAAGCACCACTATGTGACACAGTGCTAGGGGCTGGCAATCCAAACATGAATCAAACAGTTTCTGCCTCAAGGACCTCCTTGCCTAGTTGGAGAGCGGGGTATCACTTAAGGTCTCCTTTTTACTTTTACCATTAGGAAATAAGAAACAGGCAGTTTTGTCTCTGTGGACCTATCTTCCTGGGAGAAGAGGAGACTACGTTATTTCCTTGCTCCTGGTAATATCTCTGATTGTTTTTGTTTTAAATATACCTCAGGTGAGTCATCTTACAGGGAGGAAGCTCAGATCCCAAATAACAGCAATTTGACCTGAGAGCCATGGTAAATTCTTCCTGGAACAAGGGAGGATATAAATAAATAAAATAGTTCACGTCTCAAATTAAGTAACAGATGGGGAAGATGTTTCTATTTGATTATTCTTGGGGCAATATCCAAGAAGAATACCAATGTGCAGTGAGGATCTCATCCTCAGTCTGCCTTATAGATCTGAATCACTTCTGCTGATGTGGCCCTGAGGCAGGGTGTGAATAAATGCAGAGACAGGATTTGTTATTTGTGAAGGGAAAAAAAGGAGCTTCTGCCACAGAGCATTGTATTATTGCTGTTGCATTAACAGTGTTCACCTGGTCCCTGGGGGGAGGGACAGACAACTCTTAGCTACCACAGTCCTGGAAAGCAACAAGGAAAAATGATACCAGTCGTCACCCATCGTGTTCTGGAGCCCCTGGGTCTTCTCTGTTGGGCTGTTCTTGGTGTTTCTTTCTGAGAGGCCCACAGCAGAATCAGGAGCAATCCTCATGAGACTGTTTCTTTCATCCGCCATTTATAAGCCCTCACTGAGCACCTGCTATGTGCTAGACAATCTGCTCCAGGCCCCACCTTCTCTCCCACTCATCCATTGGGGAAGCAACAACCACTGTAGGCTGAATTATGACTGGGAAGCAAGTGAAAATCAACTTTCTCCTTCATGTCAACAAACAAATAAAAACGTGCTTCAGAGTGTCTTTTGAAGACTGAACATCAAACTTGAGCCAAGTTCAACCGGTAGGTTTTCCCAGCCATTTTCTGGGGCTGCATATTTTTCAACTCTGCTCCTCAGTGAAGGACATTTTAAAGGATGGAAATCTCTAGAGGGGGCTTACCAGTGGTTGGGAAAGGGGTCTCTGTTCCACACCAATTTCATCAGCTCTGCTTGCTGATAAAGCGTTTCCTCTGTCCTTTGCTGTTTTCATTTAGAAGAATAGGGGAGACGGTTACTGGAGAAGATGGCACCATTTTTAGAGAAGCCAGCAAATGGAGAGCTAGAGATCAGATCTAGATAATGTGATGCTAGCGGGTTGCCCCTTTCATACCATCTAGCTAACAGGACTCTACTTCCCTTTTAAAATGGGTGGGAAGGCGCATTAGCAGAAGAGTGAGCTACAATACAAGACAGTTTTCATAGGCAGTAGATCTTCCTAATAGAAGGCCAGCTTTCCAGGGCATTCCCTGACAGCCTACCCCACTCCACACTAGTTTAGCATCCCTTGTATATTTTTCCAGAAAGTCTTGTGTTTTAGTCCAATCCAAAGCACGTATTACTTTTTATGTGTCTGATACCCCTGTAGCCTCTTTGAGAAAGGGGTGATGTCATTAATCTCTGGCACATACAGGATGCTGTTTGATGAATGAGGTGGATTGGTGGATGGACAGAGAGACCCCCAGATTCCATGGTCCTTATCATGGTCTTATGTCTTATCTTCTGAAGCAAAATGTGAATATCCTGTAGTAAAAGATGCCTCCCTTTGTTTTGGGATTTTACCTTGGTTGAGAGCTCCATACTCACAAGAGGCTAAAGAGGAAGTCAGGGGCTATGTTTGGACCTATCAGAAGGGCTTAAGAACCTCTGGTGTGTGACTCCACCCATTCCCCAAGCGAACGCTATAAACTCATCCTTGAACTTAAGCTCTTGCCACTGTCAAAGGGTATTCTGAGATAAGTGGCATTTGCCCCTTATCAATAATTTCTCTTGTAGGCTCACAGGAAAAATCTTCGAAAGTTAAGGTTGAACAGGACATAATCGTCTTACATAAAACGATCTGGAGCCAAAAGAGGTGCAGTCACTTTCCCAAAGGCACAGCTAGCTGGGAGAGCCTGAACCCCCACCTCCCGGTTTCCAGTAGTTTAGCCTTGCTGTGCCTCCAGCGGCTTCTTGGGAAAACTGCAGGTGACTTTCCTCCGTTCATTCGTCCAACATTTATCCAACACCTACTATGCATCAGGCAGCTGCTAGAGCCCAGGGATAGAAGGATGAAAAGTAACAGTCTCTGCCTTGCAGAGGCTTTTTTCTCTGACCTGCACCCAGGAGAGCCCCAAATGTCTACACCTTAGATCCGAATTCCCTGTGGCCTGCAGCAGCTTGGAGTAAACAGAAGGAGGGCGGCACTCCAGCGTCAGGCTCCTCCTGGACCTGGTGGGCTCCAGGCCCCAGCCCCTCCCGCCTATCCTGGATCTTGTGGCTGCCGTTGCCACAGAACCAATCATGCCAGAAAGTCATCATGATGGTTTCAGAACTGCATTGTGATTTATGCAAAGCGCGCGGATAATTACAGCCAGGCTCAGAACGCCGGAGGAACATGATACGGGGGAGTGTGTGCCCGTGTTGTGCCTTTTGCCAGGGCTGGATGGTGTGTGTGTGTGTGTGTGTGTGTGTGTGTGTGTGTGTGTGTGTGTGTGTGTGTTTCTATTCAGTGGACTTCTTGACATCCTGCTTGACTAGGGGACGGTGATAGGAGAAAGAGGGAATAATCCCATTTGGATTTTGAGGCAATTTGGTGGCCCTTAGGAGTATTTTCCAAAAGTTTTGATGCCTACCAATAAGCCAGCAGGTCAAGAGTGTCAGGGAGTAGGGGGAACAGTAGTTTGGACCCCACGAGAGCCACAGTCCTACTTCCAAGGCCCTGCACCCGCGAAGCGGCTTCTAGGTCTCCTCACCACAGACTCCTAAACTTTTCCCCGAGAGACCGTCCCAGGTCTAGTTTTCGACACTAGCCCTCATCTTCGGCCGAGAGAAACTACTTGGACTCTTGAAGTTCTTTGTCCTTAACCAAGCGCCCCCCCCCTTTGCGTCCACATGATGATGGTGGTGGGGGTGGTGGCAGCGGCAAGCGGATTTCTGGCGGGAGCCAGAACACCAGGCTCCAAAATGCCACAGCAAAACTGTGTCTTTCAAACCCCTCCCGAAGATAACTTCCCTTTCTGGACCCGAAATTCGAGTTTGCACGATGAAGCCGGCGGGACTCGCTGGTCCTGCATCTGCCCCACTTGGCTGTCAAAAATGTTGATTTTTTTGTCTTGTCTCCTAAAAAAACAAAACAAAAAACAAACAAAAAAAAACCCCACACAAAACAAGACAAACCCCTCAGGTTTATAGCTTTGTCCCACAATTTCCTAATCTCATCCCAACTGGAAAAACCGAGGAGAGGTAACAGGAGCTAGTGGCCCCCGCTCCAGCCCCTGCGTCCCGGTTTCTGCGCGGCACTAGAGCGGAAGCACGCTCTGATGTGTGTGGTGTGCGCGGCCCGGCGCTCCACGCTGAGCTCAGGCCACTGTAGAAAGTTGCGGTCACGTGCTGCGGCCGCAGACTGGAGCGCACCGCCGGCGCCCCCGAAACGCCTTGGCGGAGGAGCGGCTGCGCGCTCCGAGAGTTGGGGAGTGGTGGTGGACGAGCAAGCACTCTCTTGTACACACTTACTCTGATCCGAAGTCCGGGTTGACACCGAGTCTGAAGAAAGTGGGGCCGAGGGCCGGCGGGCAGAATTGCAGAGTTCTGGCTTCGGTTCTCCTCCCCCCGAACGCGCGCTGGAGGGCTGGAGAGCTGGAGGTGTGACCCCTGACCTCTAGCTGGGCCCACGCCCAGAGAAGAGGCTAGCAAGCTCTTGTTCGACAAGTTCAAGCTGCTGGGAGAGCTTAAATAAGAATTAATCTCTTAGAGATCAGGGCTCACCGTTCCCTCGGCGTGCGCTCTCCCAGCGCCGCGCAGGAATCAGGAAGCGAGAAGCACAGGAATCGAGAGAAGGTGAGAATGAGGGAAGGGTGCCCAGGCATGGGGGTTCTCCAGGGTCCTTTGGCCTGGAGAGGGGGAGTCAGCAAAGCCTGCTGGGGACAAGCTGCGTGAGGGAAAGCTTTGCCCTTCAGCCTCTCCAGTGTAGATAAATAGAGGCGACGGGAGCTTCGCCCTGCTCGGGATGGGCTTTGCTTTGGGAAGCCTGAGGCACCCTCCCCACCGCTGGTGCGGAAGCTGACGGAGCGAGGGCTGCAGAATGCGAAGCCTCCGGCAGACCCCATCACAGACCCCAAGTCCCCACACAGAGTCCTCAGTTATAACTTTCCGTGGATAGTTGCAAATGAACAATTACTCACCTCGAGCCAGATCCAAGTTTTACCCAACAGAAGGGGCACAGGTCCCAGAATGAACTCACATGGCCACATCCAGCGCCCACAATCACACACAGACACACAGCCACCCAGTTTCTTTCAGGAAATTGTCTGGCACTCAGGAGAGAAGGGGGAAGCGTTTTTCGAGAAAGCTCCATCTCCCCTCCACTTCCCCCTTGCCATGAAATATAATAATTCATTTTTATTACATGAGCAGCACCGTCTTGCTCGCACTGAGCCACACTCCCATATTCACACGCTCTAACTAGTCAGCTTTGAGAGCGCCTGCATTTTCTTTGGGAGCCGCTTGGAGGTTCATTAATATCATTAGCATTTAACACCCTCCCTCTTCTCATCCCCTCCCCGCACATGGCTGACGTCAGACCCCGCCAGGAGTTGGGGGAAAAGCTAAGTGGGCCAGGGACGCCCTATTCCCCTCCCCGCGGCTGCCTGTCAGAGCGCCTCTGGAGATATTACAGGGGACCCAGCCCGCAGCGACAAGCACAAAGTCACGGGGTAATGAACTTCGGGGACCCTTTGCTGCTGCAAGCGCGGCTCTCCCCGGAAATCGAGACCTGGCCGCCTGTTCCCTCGGAAGACTTCCCAGCAATCTAGTTTTCCCACTCGGCACTCGGGTTTGAGCAGCGCCGAGCCCCTCTGCTGAGACTGCGGTTGTGTTTTTCTTCTTTCCTTAGAAGACCAGCGGTCTGCAGGGATCTGTCTACACCCTGCATGCCTAATGTAGAGGGGAAAATTGAAGACTGAGAGACAGGAATGGGGAAAGAGAGGGATTTTGCCCTTTTTGCTCCGTAGGAAGACCATTTCTGTGGCTCCATCTCTGTCCTTCAATACCCCTCTCTTGCTGTTCTCCCTTCTTCCTCGATCTGCCTGTCCGTCTCTCCATTTGTCTGTTCATGCGTGTGTCCATATCAAGCAACATTCCCAGCAGCTGCAGTTTTGCAAGAGCCGGGAAGAAACTTAAGGATGCTTAAATTTCCACTGTGGAACGAATTCTGAGTCGCGGGGGAGCAGCGCAGCGCGCGACCGACACGCACCTGTCCCGCCCCGGAGCCTCGCAGGCTGGAGGGCGGCTGGAGAGCGGCTGCGCCGGGCAGCGAGGCGGGCTCTGTGGGCCGGGAATCGAGCAGCGCCCACCAACCGCTCCGCCCTGAGACCGCCAGCATGAGCAAGCCCGCAGGATCAACAAGTGGGTACCTTTCCGGCTGCGGCGGGGCTCAGGCGCGCAGCCTAGGGCAGGAGGGCGGGGAGGCCTGGGAGGTCCTGCCCCGAGCGCAGCGGCTCCAAGCCCGGGAGAGGTACTCCAGCGGCGTGTGTGAGCTTTGGCCCAGCTCCTTGTAGACCGTGAGTCGGAACGTTTCCTGGTGAGGGAAGAACAATTTCGTTACCTCTGGATCTCTTGATTCCCCCCGATTCTGGTAGGGTGGGAAAGTTGGGACCCATGCAGCCCACTAGTCCAGCGAGTTCCCTCCACTTAGCTGCCAAGTGCGGGGAGGAGGGGGCGACAGGGGCGGGAACTAGGCCGCAGCTCCAGGCGGCAGCACAATAACACGCTCTCTCAAAACTCCTGTCGGGTAGCTCCGGCGCGCAGAAGCAACTCTGCGTAAAGCGGATTGTGAATGGAATGCTTTGCACCCTGTTTCTAGCTATTTCAAATAATCCTGCAAACTGGGAAGCAGAAACAATTTAAAAGTCACATTTTCCTTAATCCTAAATCCGCGTAGGTCATAACTGGGGAATTTAAAGTATGGCAAATGGCTGTAGCAAAGAGAGGACCAAATCCCTAATCCCAAGGGCTTTCCGAGAGCGAGCCTGGCAGAGGCAGGAGTGTGCGGCCTGTTCCCTTAGCGCGCTTCTCTCCTTTCTCAAACTTGCTTAGCTGGTGGCTGGCCCTCCTCACGCCAAGCCGAGGCTGACCTCCAGCCGCCCCTAGACGCCCGAGTGCGGGGCGAAGTGGATGTGCGAGGGCATTTGCGTGCCCTGAGCCTGCGGAATTGAGAACGTGCAGGCCAGAGCCTGCTTTGGGTGGGCGCGACCGCAATGCTCGGATCTCCCGGGGACATTTCAGTTCCCGCCTTCCCGTGGCTCGGGGCTGCCGTTTCCAGGGTCCAAGGCTGGGAGTGGCGGCTCCCGCAATCCCATGTCCGGGAGTTCTAACACCGCCCGTGCTGTATTTTGCCTGTAGCATTTTTGACGCTATGTGCTTTCTTCAGCCACCTCCTCCCGTCCCTCACCCTCATTGTCCTGAGTGTTTGAAAGTTGGGAGAGTCCGAGACATTTTTGAAGACTGATAGTAAAGTCTCACTTCGGTGGGATACAATTTCTGACCCCCCTAAAAAAAGTGGGTTGCGTTTTCACTTTGTTCAATTGTTTTGGCGTGAGTGTGGCCGTTTTAAAAATTAGGGTAAAATGAACGTGAACAAAAAAGAGAAAAGGAGAAATGTTTATATTTAGGGCTGAGGGAAGAGAGAAGGAATCTTAAACGCGGCCCGCCAAAGAGCCGACCCTTGAGGAGGACTAGCGTTTCCAGTTACCTCGGGCCTACCCTGGCCTCGCTGTTCAGCTCTCTGGGAAAGGAGGCGAGTTCGCTTCTTATGGCCCATGTTCCCGCGTGCGCGGGTCCTTCCCAGAAGGTGCAGAAGGAAACCTTTCTTGCTGCATTCGGAACCTCATTGCAAAAACCCAAGCCTGTGGGGCTCCGCAGGCCTCATGCTAGTTCACCCTGTGACGGGCCCTGGCCTCCTTCCCTGGAAGTAAGGAATCTCCTACTCTTTCACCCGTTTGGGGTGCTGAGCCGCCGGGTTGGGGGGGGGGGCTTGAAAGGTGAGGTCTCGTAGGCGAGGGAATGGGCGGGCGCGAAGTTCTGTTCGCTGGGGGCCCGCCGACGTGCTGAGACCAGCAGGCGGGCAGACCCTCCCGGCTTTTAGGGGGAAAGGCAGAGGGACGCATCCGGGCAACTGTAGCTTTCCAGCTTCCCAAGAGGCAGAGTTTGGCCTCGGAAGCTTGGAACCCCGGCTGAAGTCCGGCCGCCGCTGCGGAGGTTTCTCAGGTCTGCAGCACCGCAGGCCCCGCCCGTGGCGCCGCTGCAGCCAGGCGCTCCCACAGCGGTGGCGGCAGCCGGGCCCGAAACCTGTAGCACGCGGGCTGGGGTCCGCGAGGAGGTCGGCGCGCAGCGGGCGAGGTCAGGGCTGAGCCAGGCCGCGAGGTCTGCAGCCCCCGCCTCGCTCGGCCTAGCACGGCTGGAGAGCAGAGCGCAGTCAGCCGGGAGCCCCGCCTGGGTGGTAACAAGACCCTGGCCAGTCACCTCTGCGGCCCAGACTAACTTCTTTCAACAGCCTCTGATGGTAATTACAGTAATCGAAGCTGCCATATATCTTTAGGCAATTATGACACACAAAAAGCCCCAAGGGGACCCCCTGGCGAGGGAAGTTAAGAACGGTTTTCCAGCCTCAGGAAACTCCAGCTTGCCTCACGTCGGAGCTCGCTCGGCTTGTTAAATGAGAGGCGCTTTGCGTCGGGGTCAACCAGCTTGTCTCGTGACCCCAAGTCACCCTAAAGTAGCTAGGCGGCCGAGTTTGAGGCGCAGACCCTCTAGGTTCCGGAATCTTCGCGTCCCTTCCCCCTGTGCCCCGCTCCAGGCGGGTAGCCTGTCTCTAATCTGTCCTGGTCAGCGAAGAAACAGGACCGACCCGCAGTCTTGGTGGCCCTGGGGGGCACCAGTCGGGTCCTCCCTCCACCCCAGCGGGGATATCCAGAGACGTGTGTCCCTGGCCTCTTGTCTGGATGGGAAGCGGGGTAAAGAAATCCTACCACTCACTGCTCCTTCGCGCGCCCATCTTGGCATTATCAAAAGTGTCCCCGGGAAGAAGACTGCTGGGGCGACGGGATTGCTGGACCCCAAATGTGGGGACCCAACTCAGGCAGAGGGGCGTGTGTTATACAGAGGAGGATGGTTGCAAATTATGTAAACCAAGTGTACTGCCTCCAGAGTGAGTGCGGTGTAGCAGAGCTCGAGTCCTGGACTGCTGGCCGCCGTTGAGTTCCCTTGGGCGCAGTGACAGGCCCGGGGGTGAGGAGGGGTGAGGGACAAGGCCCGCTGTGGCCTCCCCGGGCTCTGTCCAGCCCCTTTCCCCCACCGCACAACTTCTCCTCCCACTCTGCGGGAGAGGGGGCGCCGTGGCGGTGGTCGCCGCGCTGCGTGCCTCCCCAGCGGGCCTTTGTCGCCATCCGAATTCCCATGCTACTCTTTTTGACGGGTCACTGGTGGCTCTATAGGCAGGTGCTACGGTGGGGTTGTAATTACCCCAGCCGAGCCTGGTGTGTACCGAGCCTCCTCCCCACCCCGGCTGCCCGCGTCCTCCCTGCTCTCCCGCCCCTCTCGAAACCGCTCCCCTCCCCCCAGTCGCCAGTCCTCCAAGGCCGCGCCGGGGGTGCGCACGCGCCCAGATGCTTCCCAACCCACGAGCAAGTTCCCATCTCTGACGCCTCGGGGGCTGACCCCACACCGCGCCCTCACCTTTCCTATTCCCCTCGGCCAGTGGTTCTCACCCCAGCCTCTCGTCACCCCAGCCTGAAAGCGGTCCCCAACCTGAGCGCTCCGAGAGGCAGCTGTAGAGTTTCACCAAGTCCTGAGTCCCCCGGGCCCAGACTGGAGGCCCTCGAAGAGTAGCGACAGGAAAATTAAATGTTAAGAAGTTAATTATTATTAACTTCTAGATACTATTGTAATCATAATTATTAAGGTGTTAATTAAGTTAACACTTTATTTAAGTAATACTCGCTTTGTTTGCGGGAGGAAAGATTTCCAAGTTCCTGTAAACCACTTCAGGATGGTTGGCCTCTTGAACCTTAGAGAAAAATAGGTCTCCCCTACTGAATTTTCGAATATTATCTCCTCCCGCGCATTCCTCCAGGGCCCGCGGCCACGCCAGGCTTAAGGGGATTTCAAGGAAAGTTCTCTTAAACCAGGCGACCGTTGAGCCCAATGGGAGTTGAGGGGGGGCAGTCTAGACTCTAAAACTTTAGCCTCGGGGAGCGGTGGGAAAACAGAGGCTCTCGTGGGAGAAGTCTTTAAGGAAGAAGTTGGGGAGTGGAGGGACACGGGGTGCTGGCCCACGCGAACCTGCCATAGAATCACACACGTGCATTACTCTCCTCTATTCACTTTCCTAGCCCGGTGCTAGTTACTTTGGAGATAATTTTTTATTTCCTAGAAGAAATAATTTCTCAAAAGCGATCCACCAAATATTTTTAAAAATAGGTAAAGCGAAAGTTGGGCAATTACTACTACCCTTATTATCACTAATAACCCTAGTATTAGCATTACAATAATAATCCTGAGAATAACAACCGCCCGGTAGCTCAGAGAAAACTCGATTGCCTTCCAGCTACCATTCCTGGTTCCAACCGTGTTTGTTTTTCTTCTTTTCCCCTTTGTATTTTAAGTTTGTCTCCTTGCGCGCTCACTAACAACTTTCTCGGTTAAATGCAGGAGCCGGGGAGGGAGGCGGCCAAACTTTCCGCGGAGCAGAAAGGCAGCGGCGGGCCGCGCTGCGGCCCCGTCCTGCTGTAATCTTTTATTCCAAAATGGGTCTCGGCGATTAGAGGAGACCCAAATACATGTAGCGGTGCATGAATAATGCTCATTGTAGGAAACTGACACTTGCTCAAGGAAAAAAAGTTTGGCTATAAAATCACTTCATTATTTGCTTTTACCGCAGCTTCGGTGCTAATCCCTTCAGAGGTCAGATTGCTTAGCATCTCTCTCTCTCCCCCTCTCCCCTTTCTTCCCTCCTCTCCGCCCTCCTCTCCTCTCGCCCCTTCCCCCCCCTTCCCTGTCTTTCTGGCAATTTCAGGCCGCATTTTAGATATCCCCTGTAAAGTGTGTGGCGACCGCAGCTCGGGGAAACACTACGGGGTCTACGCCTGCGATGGCTGCTCTGGGTTTTTCAAACGGAGTATCCGAAGGAATAGGACGTACGTCTGCAAATCTGGAAACCAGGTACCTTAGCCAGGCTCCCTTCTGCTGCCTCCCCTCTTCTTCGTGCCAAGGCCTCCTCTGAGTTTCAAGGCTGTTCAGGAAAGACCAAGCCTTGACCTCTCTCTTCCTCTCCCCTTCTTCATGACTCAACTCTCGGAGGCCTTTCCCCTGGGCAAGGCGAGGAAAGGTTAGGGGAGACAGATGAGTTCGCAGTAGGAAGTCTGAAATCCTAGTGCCCGCCCCACCCCTTCCACTTTTAATCGTTAAGGCGTCCATTTTGCAGATTGTGACACTGGGTGAGGCCCACCACTAGTGGCTATAAAGCCAGCCCAGGGGACTTACAGACCTTAAGAATCCAAACCTCAAGTGTAAGCGGGAGAAAGAGGCTGCATTGTGTGGCCTGTCCACCATGTCGCCACTCGCAGCAGCAGCTGCGCTCAGTGTCCTGACCCACTGCCTGGGATGGCAGAAGTAAAAGGCACAGGGCATCCCACTCAAAGTTGAGAACCAAAGTGAGTGCTGGCCACTTGAAACAGAGAGAATGGGCTCTGTGAGGGCCTGTGCCCTTTCAACTTCGGAGAAGTACGGTTGCTCTGGAAGTGAGCAGTGGACTTCAGCACCTATATGAGTTTAGCTGGGCCTTCTCAGAAAATGGCAGAGGGAGCAGGAAGAGAAGGGCTCCCAAGGAAGGAGCAACTTGAACCCTTTCCCAGGTTCCCATATCTTCTCTCTCTGCTTAGAAGATGTGCCTGGTTGGTTGTATTTTGGTCTTGGGCAGTCAGACCTGAAAGAGACAGGGGAGTCAGGGCATGGGCTGAGTGTGAGCCGAAGCTTCCAGAACAGCGAGTAGAACCTTGACTTAGTTTTCAGCTCAACAATAGGCTCATTTCAACCTAGGCAATCAGCCTTTTGGTCCCACATTTTGCCTTCTCCTTAGCCAGGCACACAGACTCTCAGTACAGAGCCACCACCTTGAACATCCTATGAGAGTGTACTAGTCGTAAGTCATCCTTTGATAACAAAATAGTAAAACCTTTTCACTAATGCGTATTTTGGAGCAAAAATTAATATAAGACACGATATTATATTATATTATATTAGACCCAGTCTTATATTAATTTTTGCTCTGAAAGACACATTAAGGCTGATGGTCCAGCTAGGCATATATATATATATATATATATATATATATATATATATATATATATATATTGTCCGGTGCTAGTGAATTATCCTATATTTTTCTGAAGCCACGTCTGCTTCTATCAGTTTCTGATAGATTTGGATGATCAACAAAAACAAGAAGACATCTGCTTTTGGATAAGTTATTTGGAACTCTCCGTCCCTGTTATCTGTTTAACTGGGTTCACAGCTCTGTATCAGTTTCTAGCTTCACCATATGGGTACATCACGTTATATACACACAGGACTGTATCCCAATAGCTCCACAGGAATATGGTATTACTGTGGGTCATTAGATTTGAGGAGGCTTCTACTTAAATTATCTTTTACTTTTATGCAATGCACAGAATTGGGGAATCAAAATCTCAGATGTTATGCTTCATATTTTCAAAGGGGTTGGCTATCAATTCAAACATATTGATGTCAGTCCAAGTACTTGTAAAGGATTGATAATAGGCTCATCAGGCTTGGTGGTCCTCTCCTTGCTGAAAGAAAAAATGGACCAAGCTGAGGTGCTCATCTTTCTTTCCGACTCCATATTTATATACATATGATCTGATTTGAAGACACTCTTAAAAACTAATGAAGGCATCCATTTTGCATTAACATGTTTATCAGAATACTAGGGGGATAACATTTGAAGACAGACATGTGATTGCGTTTAATAATAAGTTCTTTAAGCCTCTTTATATTGAGCTATTATATTAACGAGCCAAGATGCCCTGAAGAATTTACTTAGGAACCAAAAATTATTTCCTTTTTCTCTTTTATTCTAAGATTAGGTAAATAATATTCCAATTTATTACAAACAGTAATGAGGACATTTAGAAAGTGTTATGAGTCTCTCCCCTAGCTTTATTTTAAATAAATCAACATATTTTAAATCAGAGGGGTATGATCCCATAAGCCTGTGTTTTCTAATATGTAATTTTCCCTAAGGGATATTTTAGGAAATGTATTTACTCCAACTTCAGCATATGTAAAATGTTGATATTATGAAGCAAAATATACATTTACTTTATTCTCACTGCAAATCTAAAAGTAGCAGCTCATATAAACACAAGAGAGCACCAAACTTCTTATGTATTTTCTGTGTATAAAATACACGTGTACATATGAGTATGCATCTGTGTATGTGTTCCCTCAGTAATGTCATCTAACACAGAATGAATTCCCTAAGAAACTTTCTTTGTAGATTTATTTTAATGGCTAACATTTCCCCAGAACATTGCATTGGATAAAATATTTATTTTCACACGTGTCTCAGATAAATATTTCCAAGGCAGCAATTGCCTGTTTTTTCAGTTATTTTGCTAATAGCCTCAGTCCATATTATCATTTTGTCAGACAGTCCATCACATTATCTTCCTGGTCATATTTTCTTGGTGGGCATGTCTAGATTTTGGGCTGTTTCCTTTTCATCCTCACGTCTGTAGGCCCTGCCCTGCTAACCACTCCGACTTCTGCCTCATCTTCCAGGAATGGCTGTGTTTCCATGAATCTGGGCTGAGGCTAGTCTTTAACACAACTCTCAACATGCTGGTTATAAGGATGGCTTTCAGTACAAAGGCAAGAGCGAGGAAACAGGAAGCGAAGAATAAATGGGAAATATTTATCTGACATAAATGGGCTCACCCAGAAAGTGACAGAAAGAGGTAGAGAAAGACCTAAAAGCGGAAAGAATAGCTGGCGGGAGCGGCGCTGTGGTGGGGAACCTCCAGGGGAAGCTAGCTCCCAGTAGAGCTCGGCGGCCTCCTCCTCTGGGGCCAGGTCGCTGTCTTCGGTCCTGAAAAGCCTCGCCCCAGCTTTACCACCTCCTCCACTGGCGGAAGTTCCCCTCGGGAGCTTCTCCTCCCAGTACAGCAGAGTCAGGCAAACCAGGCGCTCTGACCCTTCACCGGATTGGAGAAGCATTTTCCTCCGTGTCCGCTTTCATAGGATCAGGGGCTGGTCCTCTTGAAGTAGCTCGAGGAATCCCAGGCCCTTTCTCTACTTGGCCCTGCTGTGCCCAAGGCCCTCGCGTTTCGCAGACCCAGGTTTGCGACTCCTGTGTGGGCAGCGGGGTCTCTTCCCGCCTCTACGCCGTTTCCCCCCACCCAGCACCGTCATCGTGTCTCCAGTCTAAAGGCTGGGTGGGCTGGGGTAGGGGTGGGGCGCTGACCGCTTGCGCTCTGTTCCAGGGAGGCTGCCCGGTGGACAAGACGCACAGAAACCAGTGCAGGGCGTGTCGGCTGAAGAAGTGTTTGGAAGTGAACATGAACAAAGATGGTAATCAGTACAGCTTTTTACTCTTTTAATGTTTGAGTAGTAAGTAAATTGCATGTACAGAAAGTACAATGTACTTCTTCTATGCATGTAAAACCATCTCCACTTTTTTCCGGATTCTGGGAATTGGCCTGGAGCTTTCAATCGTATCTTTCCGGATCTCGGCATGAGTCCCCTCCCGACCCCACTGAACCACGGAGGGCAAGGCCCATGCCCACATACGGAACCTGTGCCTCACAACCACCCCAAGTAGGCAGCGTTCCTACCCTGCTGGGGATACGCGCGCCGTATATCTTGCCTCGCGTTCTAATTCCTCTTCTCGCCTCTCCCTGCAGCCCTTTTGTGGGCCACCCCCAAGCCCTTCAATCTCTCGCAGGATCTCAGTCTGGATAGTGTCCGGGGAGGAAATCGTGATAACTAGAAGACGGTGTGTTGGAACAGGGAGGGCAGAGACAGGAGCACGCGGGACTTCGAGTCCGTTTGCAAATTCACTGATTCCAAAATCAGGACGGCCATTGTGGAGATCTGGGATTTTCCGGGGTTTTCTCTGGGTTCTACAGAAAGGGGCTGGAGCGGTAGGGTGAGGCCGATGGGTGCCTCGGAAACCCAACTCCCAGAAGGCTCTTAAACACTCGCAGTAAGAACTAGGACTTCTGGATGCTTCTTGGGCAAAGAGCGCAGTCCAAGGGTGTGTCCCGTGGTGGCCTGGCGAGGGCGCCCCAGGGCCGGGCGGGGACGGGGATAACGGCCCAGAGGGAGGAATGGGGAGTCCACACGGAGTGCGTAGTGAAGTTTGCAGTGGCGGAGGCCGGGCTCGCAGCCCTAGGAGTCACAACGCCCATTGGGGAGAGCTCTTTCCTCTGCGGCGCAGGAAGCAGGAGGGAGCGTCCAACCTGTTGAACTTTTGTATTGACAAGTTGTCAAGCTAGGCGAGCGGAAGATTGCCCTGAATTAATTTGTTTGTTTAAACTGTTGGTGGTAATTGTCACATCTCCCAAGCCTTTCTCCAGCAAACTCCCAGACGGGCTCTCCCACATCCCATTCCCCAACGTCCCCGAGCTCAGGTCCTTTTCTCCTGGTGCCCTCGGAGGCCAAAAGCCATTTCCGCGTGGAGTTTGCGGGGAGTCATCCTTGGGCGGAGCGGGAAAATTCTGCGCAGAGATGTAGTGCCTGGCTGTGTGCAGTGTCCCCCTCTCGTCTTGGGTGTGGACGAGGATGCCTAGGTAGTGCCTCCCAGAGGGTCGCTGTCATCCTGCGACCTCCCCTGGGCGGGTGGGGGTAGCCCTGAACGGAAGCAGGACAGAGAACACATCTAGTCTTGCCTGAGGCTTGTCCTTAGCCTGACTCCTTGTGCCGGGCTCCTGTTCTCGGCCCTGACTTCCTAATGCATGCATCATGGCAGTTAGAACGTCTCAGAGTGCCCTCGGCTCTCACATTCCCTCTCCTTTCTTCTCACCTCTCGGGTTACCTTGCCTGCCCGGACGTGGCGTTTGGCCCTGCAGCACGGCAGCGGCTAAGAGTCTCCAAGACTCTGATCCCGGCCGTGTGTCTGTCTGTCTGTCTCTGCAGCGGTGCAGCACGAACGCGGGCCTCGGACGTCCACCATCCGCAAGCAGGTGGCCCTCTACTTCCGTGGACACAAGGAGGAGAACGGGGCAGCTGCGCACTTCCCCTCTGCCGCGCTGCCTGCGCCGGCCTTCTTCACCGCAGTGACGCAGCTGGAGCCGCATGGCCTGGAGCTGGCCACGGTGTCCGCCACCCCTGAGCGGCAGACCCTCGTGAGCCTGGCGCAGCCCACGCCCAAGGTCAGTGGCTTGCTGCGCTCATGGAGTCTGGTGCTGAGCAGAGGGTGCAGAGGGGGGCAGCCATTCCTTCTGAGCTGGGATGGGGTCAGACAAAAGATGGAGAGACCCCTAAGGGTACTGGGCCAGGCCTTGCAGGGAGCTCTGGGCATCTCGTTCTTCCCTGTTGAGACAGGGATGCTCAAACTTTGGTGTGCAGCAAAGTCACTCTCTGAACTGTGGACTCCTGGACCCATCCCCCAGAGAGCCCCTTTCAGCAAGTTTGAGGTGGAGCCCTGGGACCTGAACCTTTGAAAAATGCCCTGGTGCAGAGCCCTGTTTGAACTGAGAGGGCAGCCTAGAAGACCAGAAGAACAGACATTTGTTTTTAGAAGAAAGGCATTGCCTATAGCTGGCAAAAGAGCCCCTGAGTTGCAAATCTCAGGGGTCTATTCTCTTGGAAAGCTATGGTTCCATACCTTAAAGGAGAAGCTCACTCTGTTAGGACAATTTGAGGGACCTGGCTTCATCTCCCATTCTCTCCTCACTTTCTTCTGAGTCACATGGATTTACACCAGGATTGAGCCTCTACTAGCAGGGCCACAGCCAGACCTACCTCAAAAGGCTGCCACCTAGGGACTAACCTCCAGGTTTCCAGCTGGTACTTACCCAAAACCCCCACTCCAGGCCAAGAAGGGCTCCCAATCTCCCCCAGAGGAGGGCCAGCTGCAGCCCCACACGGCAGGGAAGCCAGACACCTGGGCACCCGCATACACACAATATTTAATATTGCTTTCTTACCCTTGATGTGTATATAATAAGCTTGGGAAAGTAGTGTTATGAATATGTTGTCAGTTATGAATGGGAATGCTCTGTGAATGATTAAGATGTCTAATTGAAATATTTCCATAATATACTAATCCTTTCTAAAAATACTCATATGCATATTTGTGTTTGGGATGCCTATTAATTTATACTTTTTTTCACATCTATTTTTATTTATACAAATGCAAGCAGCTCTTGTCTAAATTGGGAGACAGGCCTGGCACTTGGCTCAGCCCAAGGAAAATTTGCTGCAGGGTTACAGAGAAGCCAGATGCAGCCTCTGGAAGGAACAGGCCCACAAAGAGTGTAAACAGGCCTCTCCCAACAGTTTCCCAAACTCGATAGCTATAGATGTTTGGCTTTTATCCCTCTATGGCAACTGACCATTTAACAGAACATCCAAATTCCTATCTCCTTCCTTGTTTTAATTAGAAAATTTAAACGTTGGCTCTTCCTGCCAAGCTGTGGTTTCCTCATTTCCTGGTGTCTCTGTTTCTTCCTCACCCAGTACCCCCATGAAGTGAATGGGACCCCAATGTATCTCTATGAAGTGGCCACAGAGTCAGTGTGTGAATCAGCTGCCAGGCTTCTGTTTATGAGCATCAAGTGGGCTAAGAGTGTACCAGCTTTCTCCACCCTGTCTTTGCAAGACCAGGTATGACCAAGAGGGCCCTGAGGTCTTGTGGGAAGGAGGTTGGGAAGAGGCAACAGTCATCAGTCTTGTGAAACTGGAGGTTACCTGGATAAATCCCCGAGGCCACACATCAGTTCTTAACAGCAATGAGGAAAGTATTTTTATTAGCTCCTTTCTATGGGTTCAAAACATCTAGCTATGGAATCCTTACTAAGAAATATAATTATGCTGTTTTTGGAAAGTTGGATCCGGTCTATGATAAACAAACATAAAAGGACATTATCGTTTTGGGGTTGTTGTTTTTTTTTAGCTTAATTGAAACATCAAATTTAACCACAAGTTTTAAAAAATCTCCATGATTTAAAAAGAAATTGTTAAAACAATGTTTTCTTAAGAACATTGGGACTGAGAGAAATAGAAGGTGATAATTCTCCTCTAAGATTTTTGGAACTAGTCTCATTATTCCAAATTCACAGCTTTGTATTTTCCATTGAGATACTCACAGTTTTGGTTACTGATTTATCAGCATGTGAAATTAAAGGGTGCATTGTACACCTCCTGCAGGATACATTCTCCCTTGATTCTTTAAGTACTTTTAGACATTTTGCAAACAAATAGACATTGTGCATAATTCTGTGGTTGTAAATGACATTCTGAGTAAAAGTATGTGCTGCTAAAAATTGCATCGAACCAAAACCCAGAAATTTTGTTGTTAGGAACATCAAAAATGGCCTCTGCTAGAATTTTTCCAACCTTAGGGGAAAGAAAGAAAATGAAGTGTTCATAGTCATCGGCTGTTATCAGTGCATTCATGGAAATTAATGACAAATTTCCCAAAAGCCTAATAAGTAGTTCTAAAACAAAAGATTTATTTAATTCATTTTATACCTAATTAAAACGTAATAGTGCCCCTTACTATGAAGTACGTTTCCTACAGAGAAACCTGGCAGTGTGCTGAAAACATCTAATCTTCTAGCATGGAATGTTCTTTTTTTTTCATGATCTGGACTTTCAGACATGGCCAGAATTAGATACTGTTTACCTTGCATTTTTAAACTATTATTTTTTGTACTTAATGCAATAAAACTTAAAAATAAAGCTTTTTGAAAATTAAACCTTTTGATTTTGGTTACAAGCCTTCACAATTCAGCTCTTAGCTTCCAAATAGAAATCCTTTCATATGAATCATCCAGAATTGGCTGAATTTTTAGATTTTTCAAAAGAAGATTTTTCAAGATGGTTAGGGTCTATCTTTGATCAGGTTTACTGGTTGGCTCTAAGCATTTACTGTGTGTGTGTGTGTGTGTGTGTGTGTGTGTGTGTGTGTAAATTGGCTGTTTTTTCTCAAAACACGTATCTGTATACTCTTTAATCCAAACAAAATTTATTTACTGTCTGCCACTCAGCCCTTCGGTGGAAACCCTTCAACAACTAGCAAACTGCAGTGAAGTGGAATCCAGTATATTCATTTGGAAAAGGAGCCAGATTTTCATTTTAAATATTCAGTAGCACATTTTATTAGAATGAAAATGACAAGCACCTTGATGCTGTCCACTTATGAGTCTCAGAAAAATCAGGCAGTGAGATGAGGTAAACTCAGCAAAACCCGATTAACATAATTACACCCTGATTTCCCTGCATGCGTCTTGGGAATTAGTGATCTCTCTCTCTCTCTCTCTCTCTCTCTCTCTCTCTCTCTCTCTCTCTCTCACACACACACACACACCCCTACACCCACCAGGAAGATGGGGACCCAGATCTTCAAGCTTAGTCTGGAATCCTCAACTTTGATAATATAAGCATTTTATATAAGGGGAATCTGTCTGCTGAGCTGCTGGGTCTTGGGGAGAAGTTTCTAGGTGGTCAGGAATGAATGCATGGGAGGACCAGAAGGGTAAACCCTTTCCCAAGGGAAGCAACTTTGGGGGATTGGAATGGCTGACTCTCAAATGTTTATCTATAGGCACCTTTTCAAAAAGGAAAACAAGGGAAAGCTAGAATATTCAGAGGAAAAATTACCAAGACAGGCATTTAAAACACTTTTTAAAATAATGGAAATTTACATATTGAAATTGTTTATAAATTTATAAATTACACACTATATTATATTATACATCTATTGTATGACAGCTGATGCTTTTGGAAGATGCTTGGAGAGAACTGTTTGTTCTAGGAATAGCACAATGGGCCATTCCGGTTGATGCTAACACTCTACTGGCTGTATCTGGTAAGAATTGCACAATTTAATGACTTTGTTGTAGAAATTACCATAAAAATACATTACTGAAAAAAGAACAACATGTAAAGAATAACAAATTCCTACTGAACAATAGAGTATACCTGTCATTTATAAATCTATATTTAAATGCAAATAATGTTGTTTTGTTGTATTCATGACTGCTTGCATTGTTATTTAAATGCAAATTACTGTGTTTGTTATCATTCAAGAGAAGATTTTATATTAACTTTCATACAATATAGCCAGTTTACATGGAATCAGATATCTCAGAGTGACAATTGAATAGATATTGATATGCAGGATTTTGTCAAAAATCAATATTAAATTATGAAAATGCCTTCATATTATAGCATTTATTCCATATTTTTATTCTAGGCATGAATGGTGACAACACAGATTCCCAGAAACTGAACAAGATCATATCTGAAATACAGGCTCTACAAGAGGTGGTGGCTCGGTTTAGACAACTCCGGTTAGACGCTACTGAATTTGCCTGTCTAAAATGCATCGTCACTTTCAAAGCTGGTAAGCAGCCACAAACCCCTGTCTCTTCTCCATCCCCCGTTTTGCCTCACTAATTCAGCCACCTCACAGTCCAGACTGACCTTTGCAAAAAGAGGAGATGGTTTTCAAGGGCGCTGCAAATGCAGTCTGGCCCCATTTCAATAAGCGTGGGGACTTGTGTGTTCTCTTGCTGGCCATCGCTTTCTGCGAGCTGCTTCCCCAGCTACATTTCTATCACGGTTTCCTGGTCTTCATTTCTAGTTCCTACACACAGTGGTTCTGAACTGAGAAGTTTCCGGAATGCTGCTGCCATCGCAGCTCTTCAAGATGAGGCTCAGCTAACTCTTAACAGCTACATCCATACCAGGTGACTCTTGTTTGACTTGACCGCATCCTTAAGAAAATTGCTTCCATTGTGAATGTGTGAGTAGGGGGTAAAAAGCCAGTTCAAACACTGACTAATTATTCTGTTGCCAGCCAGTTAATTTAGTAGGAATCTATGTCCTCACCTATCTTGAAGGGTGGGTAAGAGGAGCAAATCAAATTAGATCATCAAAGCGAAAACATTGCCAGGCACCTTTCAGCTGACCTGGCTATACAAGCTGATCGGTCAAACCAGTTGAACACATTTGTATAAATGGACTCAGATGTGGGAAAGGTGAAAAACGAAGGCGAAAGTGGTATGGTTGATATAGTAGAGAGTATTCACGTCATCCTTTAAAAAAGGCAAGTGCTTTTCTTTGGATGCCAATCCCAAATAGAAGGACCAGAGAATGGTCTAGAGCATCCGTTTTTACTCCCAACATAAGTGCTGTTTGGCTTTGCTGATTGGTATCTGTTGAGTTACTTTGAGTCGTAGCACCCACCAGGTTACTTCGTGCCAAGCAGGGACCCCTGGCAGAGACTGTTCTTGTCTATTTGTAGAAACTCTCAGCCACTGGGGCTCCAACAGAGCTCCTCAGGCCCACCAGCAGACATGTCCACCAGGTGGTCTAGACTTTCTGTTTCCATTTCCAGATTAAAAAAAGCAAGGCTTTCAAAGAGCTGTGGAACCTTGCTAGCTTCCTAAGTTTTACGTCTGTGGTAGACCTGAAGTTAGAATAGAGTTGCTATTCTTGTTTATTCTCTAGCTTGGTCTTGAAGGGAAGCCCATGGAAGCCTGTCACTATCATCTCAGTATCACCACAGACACTGTGCTGGGAATAAACTAAATCAGATGGGGAGAAGCTGTTAATGCCTCCCTCGTATGAGGGGTCAGAGAACCCCCAAGTCAACTGTATCCATTTGGAGTAATACCACTTCTGCTAGGATCTACTTATTTTTATTGTTAATATAAACCCTTTTTTGAATACTAATGAGTAAAACTGTCTCCTGTCCATGGAATACTATTGGAACAGTGTTGAGTGATAGTGCAAAATGTATATGTTTTTCTAAGTTGAAGTACTATGTTTTTTTTTTTAACTTTTATTTATTTAAGTGTGTTTTTCCAGGACCCATCAGCTCCAAGTCAAGTAGTTGTTTCAATCTAGTTGTGGAGGGTGTAGCTCACAGTGGCCCATGTGGGGATCAAACTGGCAACCCTGCTGTTAAGAGCATGGTGCTCTAACCAACTGAGCTAACCGGCTGCCCCCGAAGTGCCATGGTTTTTAAATTTAAAATCCCCACTAAATTTCAGAATGTATGTAATAGGCACTGAATATTTGTTCAAAATTATAAAACAGAGCAGCACATAATTTCCCCACTAAAAACTAATTTGTATATCAAATTGACATTTAGAGCCATTAAGGTTTGAAGAACATCAAACCGGGAAGAATATGATATCCAGTTACCGATTCAGTTAAGCCTTTGCTGAGTACTGGCTCTGGGCAGGGCCGCTGGGGAGCATTGTGGGACACCAGAGAATAAGACTCTGCCCCTTATCGTTGCAGGAAGGAGGTAGAAGTGTTACTCCAATTCAGACCAGAGAAGAGAGTGGGAGAGAAGAATTCTAGTTGTGGGGGAGCGGTGAGGAAAAATCTGGAAAGGCTGATTGATGGAGGAGACAACATGAGCTGGTGTCTTTGAATGGCAAGGAGAAGGGTGCTCATTAGAGCCAGTAGAGGGGGTGGTAGAGGTGCTGTGGGAGGTGCCAGAGAGGTGATAAAGGAGAATCTGAGAGAGCCAGGAGCTGTTTATTGGGCAACTTGAGAAAATTAAACCACGAATAACAAAAGTCTATTTTAGAGAAACGGCAAGTATATTACTTCTCTCCCACCCTCAGAACAAAAGTATTCGTGGAAGGAGCACATCTGCTTTGACATGGAATTCTTATTTCATGATATCTGCTACAGCTATAATTTAATATTAAGATCTAGAGTCATACATGTGACAAAACTGACTATGCCTTATTTCTTAGCTCCTTCAAATCAGAGAACATTCTCCTCGAGCACTTTCCTGTCTAGAAAAATAAAATCTGAAATTGAAATGAAAAGTTAACATAGCAAACTGAGCTAATTGTCCATTAATTGTTAACATTGCCAACTGAGTTCGTTGTTACAGCTCTGTAAGCTCCTTCCCTGATTATCTAGGACATGAGAAGGCTAGGAATTGATGTTTCACATAAACTATATGTTATAACTGAAGGTCAAATACATGACTCTGTGACAGACTCAAAACACTTACACCTGAAGAGAAAACTTCTACTTATTTATGCTAATGGATGAAGTCAGGGGCATAGATATTCTAAAAAAAAAAAAAAGTAGTTTTGAGCAGTCAGAGCATCCTGGGTGCTCATGAAGCTAGGCAGTGAAAGAACCAAGTAAGGTTCTCAGAGGCCCAGAATGAATTATAAGCCTTATATCACATTGAAGAGAGGGACTCTTGTGTGCCCAAAGCCAGGAGACAGGTGGGAAAGTTGCTGCCCTGCTACGGAACTTCTACCTAACTTCTGTGAAGGAATTTTGATACCCGTCAGTTCTAGCACTGAGTGGGACACAGTGGCTGCCCAGACAGACCTCTGCCATATCTGCAGCATCAACCTGCTGTGCAACCGTGTGGCTCTTGGTTGTCACAGATATGTGTCCCTAGAGGTCAGTCTTTCAGGTGGTTAATTTCCGTGGAGGGCGCCCTCCCTGTGGAAGTGCAAGCATACCTGATTCCAAGCTACTGACTGAAGAAGCATCAGGGCTGAAGCAAGGAGGTGGCTCATAGGCATCTAAAGACAGCAGAAAATTGAACTTGCATATCTGAGCACAGATGTATGTTGGACATCAAGAGAGGAAATTGTTCAGCAATTTCTCACATCTTTAATTATATGTCAATTTCGTTGACATGAAAGATGGGTGGCATTGCCCCCCAACAGAACTGAGTCTTTAATTTGCAGTGTGATAAGGAGGGAATTATTCCTGAGAGTGACTAAGTATATTGCCTGAATAATAATTTGGAGAATTTCCTAGAAAAGGAATCCATTTTCTTTGAGGGAAATAGCTTTGTGAAGGAGCCTTGAGAATCAGAAAATGTGGGTGCTACCACGAGTTTTCTCATCCATATCATGGCTGTTTTCTATACTGGCAACCTTAAGTTTATTATTTAGCCTAAACTTAGTACAATATTAAAAAAATTTTTTTTCTCTGAATGAAATCTACCCCCTTTGCTAATGTTGAGACAGTCACCGTGTGATTGTGACATCATTTATGTTCTGCAGGCTTCAATTATTCTACTTTAACATTCAGGGGCACTAGTACCTGTCTGGGACTCTGCTGCAGAGATAGTATGTTATTAAAGAGGCCCAGGCAGGAAATTGTGCTGGAGAAGGTGTGTGTTCAAGTATGAGATATTAATTCCCATTAGTAATGGGTCTGACCTTGCTTTCACGGCCTTTCCTATTTCAGATATCCCACTCAACCCTGTCGCTTTGGAAAACTCCTGTTGCTTTTGCCAGCTTTACGTTCTATTAGCCCATCAACCATAGAAGAAGTGTTTTTCAAAAAAACCATCGGCAACGTGCCAATTACAAGACTGCTTTCAGATATGTACAAATCCAGTGATATCTAAGGTCTGCAAGTCCCCACTTTTCAGGATGGGACAGTATCTGATGAACTTCTACCCATAGAGAACAAGCCTCAACTAACAGACCCTTCAGGAAGCATACATCTAGGAAGGTGGAGCCTCCAGGAAAAAATGTCCGTTGACACAAAACAGTTCCAGTAGCTTTGACGTGCTGCCTCACCCAGGGTAGGGCAGCCTGGAAGGAAAGGGGAACGCATAACAGGACCACCTCAGCAGAGAATTCACTGCTGCCGTGACCTGGGACGGGGCCGAATCAGGGGTTGCCACAGGCCGTCACACTCTGCCTCTCATCGGGACATCTGCGCTGAACTGTCAACTGCTGAAACACAAGTAGAACTTTCTTTTCCTTTCTAGCATATAAAGTTGGGTAACCAAAAATAGCTCTGTGTGTAACATCAGACAGCAGCCTTCAGAACTATCTACGATGGAGACTTTATTTTAAAAATGATGGTTAGGTTTAAAATCAAAAGTTTTATCAAAAGTTTCCCTTCTATTGTAATACATCATTAAGTGGCCTTCAGAACTGAGTTAGTAAGTGAAAGGTAGCTTATGCTGTGAGATTTGCTTTTTCTCTACCTTTTTCCTTTTCTTTTTCTTTTGTTGTTTCTCCTTCTTCTTCTTCTTTTTTTTAATACCATAGGCCAGGCAACCTTGTCAAAGGAATTGGTGGACGAAAATGAGATTCTCACCAGGACTTCAGGTTGGATAACATCTCAAAAATAGAAGAGCTTTACTAAAAGAACAGAAGCCGAGGGAGGATGAATAAAAACAGCAAAACCAAATAAAGCAGAAATGAATGATTGAGTGAGGCAGACTGCTGTCCCATTAAAATAGTGCTGAAACCAAAGGCAATGGGGTCCAAGCTCGTGTTTCATGGAGTCACAACAGACAGGAAACAGGAAATGAACACAGCCGTGGTGCCGGAAGGAATTTCAAGGAGATGAACACCAAAAGGCTTCTCGACTGATCCACTGCTAACAGCCGGAGACTCTTCAATGCCTTTCAGAAAACTGGTTTCTAGTAAAGCCTTGAATGTGCCCATGTGCGTGCATACACACACACACACACACATACACACACACACATACCATCCTGCATTATAAGCTGCTCCTTTGGTATGAATCTATACTTATGGAAATGTAGAAACAAACATTTTAAAATAGCTGCTGTACTTTTCACATTTTGATTTGTTAGGTACTAGCACTGAGGAAAAATATTCAGCACTTGGACTATCATAGGATGAGTAAAACTTTTCTTGTACAAAGTGAATTAACTGATTTGTGAAGTTAAAGGTTGTACTCATTGTATTTACAAAGAATAAAAATATATTAAATTTAAAAGAACTCTTCCTGATTTCTTAGCCTCCTTCCCTGGCTGGTGTTCACCCATGAAGGTGGTGTCAGCAGCTGGTGTAAAAACTGAAGTTCAGAGTACTCCAGCCTGAAGAACTGAACTACAAAGGCAATTTCCTTTTTACAGTAAATCCCATTTGTAAAATGATGAATAAAGAAATAAAACATAAGACTCTGTTCTCTGCAGCTCTCAAATGTAATTGCATCTGTTAGAAAAATTGCTGTGTGAGGAAGAAAGAGGCCGATTAACAGTCTTCATTCACTCACTCCTCTCTTTCTAATTCTCTTGCCAACATTTTAATCCTGACTAGGAACTTGAAATCATTTAATGATCAAAAAGATAAAGTGTGAAGAACTTTATTGAGGAGTAAGATATGGAAGTAGCAGTAGAAAGTGCATTCAGATCTTCCCAGCAAATCTCAGTGCACTGACCTCAGCCAGAGGTCAGTAGTGGAAATCAGAGGTGTCCAAGGCCATGGGCACTGCCCCGAGAGGCTGGAGTAGAGGTACTAGCAAGTCTTGGCTAAACTGACCTTGCAGATTGCATGTGTGGCAGTTAAATCAGCCATGCATTTCTTATCTACCGATTCCACAGAGAAGAAGTTGGTCTTATAGAGAAGCAAGGAACTCAAAAATGTGTGCAAGAAGGTTCCTTGCAACACTGTTCATATTTAACAACTAAAATGTCCACCAACAGACAACAGATACATTATGGTATATAAAGACAGTGTTACAATAGTTAACCAGAGTGGACTAGAGCCAATGTATTAACATGGGCAAATCTGAAATACAGTGTGTGTGGGGATGGGTGAGAAGTGAATTGCAGAGAAATGTACAGTTTGGTATTTATATAAATAGATCATGTTTATAGATATATAAATGTGTAGCAAATGTTTTAAACAAACATGAGTATGACAACACTAACTGTATTATAGTGGTTACCTCTGGGAATAGATGGGATTGGGGAAGGGTACTAAGAAGACCCTCAAATGTTTCTGAAATGTTTTATTTCACGAGACAAAAAGAGAATCAGAAACAAATATGAGACCAATGACAAGACTTGATAAAACTTTGAAATATAGCCATTTGCGACAACATGGATGGATCTTGAGATTATCATGCTAAGCAAAATAAGTCAGACAGAAAAAGTCAAGAACCATATGACTTCACTCATATGTAGGATATAAAACTGAAAGTGACAAAGAAACAAAATCTCATAGAAACAGACAACAGTTTAATGCTTACCAGAGGATAAGGGTGTGGGGGTGGGGGTGGCAGAAGAGGGGGTCAAATACATGGTGATGGAAGGAGAACTGACTCTGGGTGGTGAACACACAATGCAATATGATGATGTATTTTAGAAATGTACACTTGAAACATACATAATTTTATTAACCAATGTCCTTCCAATAAATTTAATGTAAAAAAGGTTTGGTAAAGCTAAGCAATGGGTCCAAAGCTGTTTACCCACATATTAGTCGTTTTGCTTCAATAATGTTCAATAATAACCCAAAGCTTACAACAAACTGGTATGTCTTGCTCACAAGACGGCTGGTTCCCAGAGTCTCAGCCAGGTCTAGTTTGGGTACAAGTGTGCTCCAGTGTTCGTCATTCTGGACTGGCAGTTTCTCTAAAGCAACTTCTTTGCGTAGCAGAGTGCAGAAGTGCAAAAGGCTGAGCCAAACCATTTAAAGCTGCTGCTCAAGCCATACTGTTCACTTTACACAGGCCAAAACCCAACCTCAAGGGGGCAGGGAAGTGGACTCTTCTCACGGAGGAGGAGAAGGGGGAATATCACTGACCTATAACGAAATCCATCACAATCATAATCTACTTTAATCTGTTTAAAATAGTCTCAGTTAAGTAAAAAGGGAGTAAGTTTTCTGTGACATACCACACAGTACTGATTTCCACTGGTGTTGCCTTTACTTGCAGCATCTCTGACATACAAATAAAAATCAAACCTGGCTTGCAACATTTTAAAAGACCCAAAATTAGGAGATCCAAGATGACGAAGTAGATAAACAGTGCTTGCTTCCTTCCATGAACACATTAAAATTACAAATAAAATATAGAGCAATCAACCTGAAGAACCATCTGAAGTCTGGCTGAACAGAAGTTTTATAACTAAGGATATAAAGAAGCCACTTCAAGAGTGGTAGGAGGGGCAGAGACACAAACTGGTATGGTCCCAAGCCTCCCCTCTGGTGGTTGAAAATACGGAGGGATACAATGGCCCCAGAGGTTCCCCCTGCAGGAACTAAGGACCCCAGCTCCACTCCAGGCTCCCAGCCGGGCGTACTGGTGCCAGGAAGAGGAGCCCCCACAACATCTGGCTGTGAAAAACATGGGGATTCAGACCATCTGGGTGGGATGGAAGGCTGTGGGAAACCCGTCCTCTATGACACCCCGTGCAGACTCTCTCACTCGCAGGTACTCACTTTGGGCTCCAGCAGAGGGATGGTGGCTCAGGGGGCCTCAGAGGCATGCGGGAAGCAGGCTGAGATGTGAGACTTTGAGGCCAGGGCTGGAGGACAGTTGCCATTTTTCCTGTGAGGGGTCGTCCTCCCGAGCAGCCGAGCAGACGGTGGCCATCTTTAATGTGTTGAGCCCGCCCCCTACGCTTCTGGCGAAATTTGAATCTGATTGGTCTGGTGAGCTCTGGGGCTCTGCCTTGCTGACTCACTGGGACCCAATCCCACCCAACTTCCCCAACACAGGAGGCACTTTTTCAATGAGCAGCCAGCCCCCCCCACATTGCACTCTTTTTAGGAAAACTATTGGACTCCACGGGTTCCAGGTGGGTAACGACTGGCCTCTGTGTGCTCTGAGACTTGCTGAGTCTTTCCAGGCTCAGCACTGGCACCAAACCAGAATCTATATTAACCTGGTGACCACAACTCTTCCCACTCTAGTGACTCCCGGAGAGCATGCCTCACCCAACTCACATACCACACAAGGCTTTATCAAAGGCTGAAAACTTTCCTAACCTGGTGAAGGAGATAGACAGTCCAGGAAACGCAGAGAGTCCCAAACAAGATGAACCCAGTCAGGCCCACACCTAGACACATTGTAATTAAAATGGCAAAGGTTAAGGGCAAAGCAGCAAGAGAAAGCCAACTACTAACTTGTAAGGGAGCCCCCATAAGACTGTCAGCTGATTTCTCAACAGAAACTTTACAGGCCAGAAGGGATTGGCACAAAATATTCAACATGATGAAAAGCAAGGACCTACAAGCAAGACTGCTCTACCTAGCAAGGCTATCATTTAGAATCAAAGAACAGATAAAGAGCTTCCCAGAAAAAAACAAAGCTAAGAAAGTTCATTACCACCAAACCAGTATTACAAGGAATGTTAGAGGGACTTAAGATGGGAATAGAAATCAAAATTATGAATAATAAAATGGCAATAGCTACATACCTATCAACAATCACTTTCAATGTAAATGGATTAAATGCTCCAATCAAAAGACATAGAAAGGATGAATGGGTAAGAAAACAAAATCCTTACATACGCTGCCTACAAGAGACTTACTTCAGATTGAAACACACACACACAGATGTAAAGAGACGGAAAAGGATATTTCATGAAAATGGAAAAAAACAAACAAAAAGCTGGGCTAGCAATACTTACACCTGACAAAACAGACTTTAAAACAAAGGCTATAACAAGAGACAAGGACCCAGTGATCCCACTTTTGGGTATTTATCCGAAGAAACTCAAACCGCTACTTTGAGGGGACGTGTGCATCCATATGTTCATTGCACCACTGTTTACAATGGTCAAGATGTAGAGGCAGCCTGGGTGTCCATCAATGGATGAATGGATATAGAGGAGATGGTACATATATACAATGGAATATTGCTCGGCCATGGAAGGGAATGGATTCTTGTCATCTGTGGCAGCATGGATAGACCTGGAAGGTACTGTGCTAAGTGAGTGTCAGAAAGACAGCTGTGCTGTGATTTCACTTATATGTGGAGTCCTAAGAAAAAATAAACAAATCAGAAACAAACTCATAGATACAGAGAATATTTTGATGTTTGCCAGATGGGAGGGGAGTTGGGGGTGTGGGTGACAAAAGGGGAAGGGATTAAGAAGTACAAATTGGTGGTTACAAAGTAATCATGGGGAGGTAGGGTATAGCCTAAGGAATATAGTCAATAATACTGTAATAACTGTATGGTGTCAGAGGGGCACTAGATTTGTTGGGGTGATAGATGGGAGGGAGTTGGGGGAAGAGTGAAAAAGGGGGAAGGGTTTAAGAAATACAAATTGGTAGTTACAAAATAGTCATAGGCATGTAATGTAAAGCATAGGGAATATAGTCAATAATATTGTGATGGTGTCAGATGGTTGTTAGTGTTGTCATGCTGATCACTTCTTTAGGTCTATAAATGTTGAACAACTATGGTGCACCCCGAAACTAATATAACATTGTATGTTAGCTATATTTTTAATAAAAATCTTTAAAAAGGAAGGAAGGAAGGAAGGAAGGAAGGAAGGAAGGAAGGAAGGAAAAGAAAGAAAGAAAGAAAGAAAGAAAGAAAGAAAGAAAGAAAGAAAGAAAGAAAGAAAGAAAGAAAGAAAGAAAGAAAGAAAGAAAGAAAAGACCCTTAATCAAAAACCCAGTAACTGTCTCTTCTGGGAATTTGGGGTCTCTGCCGGTTGCAGCCTGGTTATGTTAAGAAGACCCTCACTGCTTGCCTGGAGGTTAAGGCTCGTGTTGTAGGGGAGGTGCCACAGTGGTCTTTGAATATACAAATTCAAGACATACAATCCCAATACATGCAGTTTGTACAAACAAGAGAAGATGAACCCAGCCAAGTGATTACCGTGGTCAAAAACCAGTCTTCAGGGCTTCTCCTTTGACAAACGGTTTTTCTAAGTCAGAGAGGGTCACTTTTCAAAAGCATCATTTACATACTGTGACAATTACGTATGGAGTGTTTGAACATTTGTGTTTGAATTACTTTGTAGTTGTTCTTTAATGCTAGGGAAGAGAAAGATCAGGAGATGAGTTCAGGAGCTTAATTGAGACTCCCAAATTATTTCATTTAGAGTTCAAGGTGTCTAATCCAGTTTAGGAACCCAAGAACTGAACTCATCGGGCTCACCTGCACTGTGGTGTTGTCCTTAATCATTTGTATAAAAACGGAAATCTACTTTTTCTGTAAGTTATTTTTTGTGTGTGACGCTCTCTCCTAGTGGTACATATGGCTCTGCCTCTTTTTAACATCTGCCTAGTATTTTACCTACCGGATGGACTACAGTTTATTCAACATTTTCGTCGTTGATGGATTTGGGTTGCTTGCGGTTTTTCACTAATAAATTAAACTATAAAGAATCTACCCTTCTATGTACACTTCTGTGGACTTGTGAGGATATATCTGCATGATAAGTTCTTGGAAGTGGCATTTCTGAGTCAAAGATTATCTGCATTTTTAATTTTGATACATACAGCCAAATGGCTCTCCAAAAGGGTTGTATCAATTTGCACTCCTGCCAAGAGGGTACGAGAGGGCCCATTTCATTGCTCAGAATTTAAAAGTGCTTAATCAGACAGGCTTGATGAACACTTCAGAAGCTGTTAGAAAAAAAAATACAGAGAATGCATATGTTTCTATTATGAATATGCTTCTGCTACAATGCTTACTGGCCTGGGTAAGTAGATCTCATAGTTAGAGCTTGGTTCCCCACATTTTTCAGCTCAGGCCACTTCTGTGAACTTTTGGGATTCCCCATGTCACCGTGAAGGCTGAGAAAAAGTGATCAATGTAAATGTGGAAGCAGCTGGGCAGACACTTCCTGCCGCTAAGATCTAAGAATCTCAAGCCACTCATTTTACAATAACATTTTTAATAAGCACTTACAGAGACTGAAGAACAAGAACTCTGGAACTGAATACCTCCACAAATGACACCTTTCCCACAAATGGCACATTTATTGTTTATATAGTCTGTATTTAAAATCATGGTTTTAGACTTTTGAAGCTCATTTTGGAACATGAAGTGGCTTTTTCCCTCTGAATATTGCTAACCAGCAGATAGACAGTTAGGAAGGGTTGTCAGAGCTTTCGGTTGCCCACAGAGCTCGTCAGCAATGTACAGACAGCAGTCTCTCCGGTCAGGAGACCAGGATGTTGCCACACAGCCCGGGCACGTTTCTGGCCTGGGTATTGCAATGCTCTGCTGGGAAACCATGAGTAGGGTCAACGTATTCAGGAGGCCAAGGTCATAGGTTTGATCCTCGGGGAGTTAGGGAGTCTTATCGTGGCCCTGGTGTATCTCTAATATCTATCAGTTGTTACTTCCAAGGACACTGAGCAAGGGGCAGGCGAGGCCTGGGCAGCTCTACCAGAAAGGCTGGAGAACGGCCACCAGCTCGTTGCCCAGTGCCACCAAGGGAGTCCAGAGCGATGAGCATAGTGAAAAGAGCACTGGCCAGGGTGACGAGGCTGCGGTTCTAGTTATGACCAAGGTGATGTCAGTTAACCTCTCTGCACCTCAGTCTTTCCATCTGTGCAAAGGAGCACTTGCCTCAGCGATGCCTAATTTCCTTCCTTCTGCTTTCATCATCGTTACCTTTAAGTGGGGCCAGGAGACCAAGAGAACAAATTCTCCTCGGTGGCAAGAACGGGTCAGATGAAGTGCATTTCTAAATATGCCTTGGCAACTTGTCCCCCACCTGTCCTTTCGACAAGTTGTTCTCAGCCTCGGCTGCACATGGAATCACCTGGGGAGCTTTCACATCTCAGTGGCCACGCTGCACCCTGGACCCATTACCCCAGCGTCTCCGGGGCGTGACCCAGGCATCAGTGTTTGAAGCTCCGGGATGAGTCCAGTGTGCAGCTGAGGACGGGACGCACTGGTGCTGGCGCTTGCTCCGGACCCCCGGCCGGGACTCGAGTTCAGGCTCCAGCATCGCCTGTGCTCCTCGACCTTCATGCCGGCTTGCTCTCCCTCTCCTCACTAGTGACCTTTAAAAAAGTTAATTCTTGGCTCTCTTCCTCTGCTCTGGCCTGTCATTGAACTCCCCCCGCTGATTGTGACGCTCCTGATTGAGGACCTCTTCTGACCGCTTCCTTTTCCCCTGAAATTAACGTGATCATTAAGGCTTATAATTTCACTCACCAGTGCGATCAATCAAGGGGCTGCGAAACAGAGTTAAGAGTCCTTTTGTAATTGGCAGCAGCCAGTGATTCGGAGCAGAGCATTCAGGGGCTGTGAGGAAGCTGGAGGGGGGAAGGCCTGGTGTGCAGGAGGGGCTGTGCCCCTTGAGCTGACTCCCCAAGCTCTTTGTGGTCTACTCCCCACAGGAGCTGGAAAGCTCCCAGCTTCGTCTCCCTGAATGTCAAAAGGAGGAAGCCAGTTCTTGCCAACAGTGCTTCGGGCTAATCCTTGCCCATCAGAGCTCTCTGCAATGGAAAGGGAGGTCTCTTCAGAACCCTGGAAGAGGGAAGGTCAGTGGATTTTTTATAGCCTGGGCAACTCGACTCTGGTAGGGAGGGGAGTGGGTCCAGGTTATCTGTAGTTCAGACGAGGGGTTGAGGCTGTCAGGCCCCAGAGAGCAACACATTCCTTCCCAACCTCTGTAGAGATATCTTGGAACCCCATAAACAGCAGCTGAGCCCGGAGCAATGCTCACTCTGCACCCCCTTCTTCCAGTTCAGGGTAACTCCAGCTTCCTCCTGCCTACGGAGAGCCCGTGATCAGAGTGGCCCTGGGAATACAACTGAGTTTTCCCTCCTGGGAGGGCTGGGCTGGCTGATTCAGTTTCTAACACACCCAGTGCCTAAGGAATATCTCATATGTGCATGGCAGGTGGCATATGGGCCTGAGGTGAGGGAATAGTTATTTTACTTCAAATACAACATTATAGCAACATTAAAAGTGATTTTCCTTTTTAGATAATGCTATAGGAAAATCTAGATGGGGGAAAGAATCATCTATAATTCCACCTCCCTATTTTAAAGTTTTTGCTATTTTCTAGTTTAAACAGAAATATAATAACACTGTAAACCAAGCTATTATTTTAAATCTTTCAATTCATTTATTCTCTGCTTTTTCAAAGGTGGAACCTAGAGAACCCAGTTCACAGAGTTCTATAGTGTAGAAAAAATTCTGTTTCGGCCCATGACAGTGACACCAAGACGTGAGCTACCTGAGAGTTAAAGTAAAGGGGGACATAAAAGAAAAGCTCCTTCCTTTTCTAGTTCTTGAGTATGTTGGGAGAAGGAAAAACAGAGTGAAAGTGAAGGGGAGTGAACCAGACTGACGCATGTGTCCCAATGTCCAGACCCTTGGCCTGATGTGAGACAGGAGCCTGGAGAAGTGAAGGTCACTTCAGGGGAAGAAGTCTGCCCCCGGACCGGTTTGGATCCTGGTGATCCAAAATGCTCTGATCCTGCTTCCATGATACTTTTGGGGTGGCCAATGCACCTGTCACAACAGTGGGGAGAAAAGCAAGGTGCTAAGGTTTAATGTTCTCTTAGTTCTCCTGTGACGTGGAAGCTGACCCAAGAGCTAGAGACTTGCCATGGCAGGACAAGGTGACAGACCACTCAGCAGAGGGGAGGGTGGCCCCCTGGGTCTATGACTACCTGGAGAACTTGGAAGAGATTCCAGCAGCCAGCAAGAGCAGAAGTGGGGCCCTGTCATCCAGGGACCACCAGTCCTGGAAACCAGAGCCACAACTTAGAGCTGCTGTGAAGCTCAGAGCAAATGCTGGCTGGTAGCCAGGGTCATCTTTCCAGAGACCAGTGGAATGGGGGCTCCGTGCCTGAGGACCCCAGCTCTTCCTACGGCCAGGAGCATATTTCTGCTGCACTAGCCTCCAGGACATGGGACACCTTCTTGGAGAGAAAAAGCAGGGGATGGGGCTGCTCTCTGGGACAGCAAACTACCTAAAAAGCTATTTAAATCAATCCCACAAGATAGGAGGAAAGTTGATTTTTATCTCTAAGCAGCAGGTGTGAGTTGGTGAAGACTGGGTGACGAGCAGATACACTAAAGAAATGGAGTATATCTGTAATTTGAATTGTAGTGAGAGGTTCATTTGGGCCCGACATCAGCTCCAAAGAGCTGGACCAGTCTTTTGAACTGGGAAATAATGGCGTAGAGAGATCTCCAAACTGCTGTCCAGCTGTGGCATTCAGTGCCATCATCCAAAGTAAGAATTTTGAATGCGGGAAGGGAATAAGCTGCCATAACCCTGTGGGTTATGATATTCATCCTTCCTTCCTTCCTTCCTTCCTTCCTTCCTTCCTTCCTTCCTTCCTTCCTTCTTTCCTTCCTTCCTTCCTTCCTTCCCCCAGTCAGGCTCATTGAGGCCCCACTGCATGCCAGGACCTAGCTCCGTGGCGAGGACACAGAGATAAATGACAAAGCCCTCCAGAGCTCATTCATGGTCTAGTAAGGGAGACAGAGGCACAAAGAATTGCAACACAGTGAGATGGATCAGGAATGGAAACATGGATACTTTGCTAAGGGAATACCAGAGAGGAAGAATCTTACCTCTTCCTGGGGCAAGCAGGAAGCCATTGCTGAGTAGGCGAGTTGCCTTTGCTGACTCTCGAATGATGATGAGCAGGGTGAACCTGCTGTGCACAGCGGTTTAGCTAAACAGCATGTGCAAATGCCTGGTGGAGCGGCCTCTCGAGGTCAAAGCTTCGGAGGCTGAAGGGTATGTAGTTAGGGGCTGAAAGGTGGGGTGGGGGGTGGCAGATGATGTTTGAAACTAGAATCTGATTTCAATCTGATTGGAATCAGGGTGTATACATCTTTCTTTATGCACCACTTTCTACCTTGAATTGTTATCTAGAGACACACCTTCAGTCCCCTACTTGACCGCAACGTGCAGTGCTGTGCACTGTACTTAGAAAGCAGTCAAGTATTTGTTGAATAAAGAGCTAAATGTGTTAATGTGCAGTATATGGGGTCAGTTGTGCTGAAGGGATAGGTTCTATTAATCCATTTGACAAGTGTCAAGACCAAAGCAGTAAGTTAGGGACTTTCTCTAGTTCACTCAGTAAAATTCTGTGGTCACCTCCAATTCCTCCTGGAATTGACTCCTGTGTTTTCCACCAAATCATTCAGCTTTATCCAATATCTGCCATCTGCTCACAGATCCCTTTTATCCTATTGTTTATAAGCACTTTATCCTATTATTTAAAAAAAAAACAAAAACACGTCTCCTTGCAAGTGAAACTCAGACCCTGCTGAAGAAAGAAAATGCTAGCAGTCAGTCCATTGTATAACTCTGCCCCCATGGGAGTTTAGAAACGTAAGCAGTTAACACCAGAGGAGATAAGGACAGCAGGCTGTATTGCCCCAATAGCTGGCTACGGCCTAGAAATAGTATCTCTTCCAGAGATCAAGCCAGCAGGGAATGAGAATGCCAATTTCACCTCCCAGCTGAAAAAATACACCTATTAGTGAGGCATCTTCCCCAAGGAAAGGGTGCCACAGAGTTAGGCATTTTACAGAAGGCTTGTACAGGAAGTTAGTACACAATTCTTGTGAAAGACAGTTTAGTGACTTGTGTCACGTGCCAAAGATACTCACATTTTTAGAGGCACGTCTGGAACTCTGGCTCAAAGAAACACCTAAGAGCTTTATGCATGGAGATGCTCACCAAAGTATTATTTATAATGTGTTTTAATCAAAATAATAAAATCTCCAATAATAAAAGGTAGCACATACCCACTTTGTATACCCTTCCATTTATTATTGGCAAGATTATTGTGAAAATCTGCATAGGAAAAAATGGTGGGATTATGGGTAAGTTATTTTTTCATCTATTTGCCAACTATCAGGTGGTTTTATTTTTTAAATTATTTTTTTTAAGGAGGGCACAGCTCACAGTGGCCCATGTGGGGATCGAACCGGCAACCTTGGTGTTATCAGCACCATGCTCCAACCAACTGAACTAACCCGCCACCCCTAAAATTATTTTTAATAACATATTTATTGTATTTACATTTATTGGTTTTTTTGTTATTTATATTTATTTTTATAGTTAAGAAATTTAACATTTCCAAAGCTGGAGCATTGACTTTAGTCTTGACTGCAGGAATTACAGGTGCTGGAGGGTCTGTGGGGAGACATGCAATCTGGAAGGTAATAAGGAGGTGCCTGCTTTCTTGGGAATCCCCAAGCAAACTTAGAGTAAAACCTCCCCATCCATGGTGTCTCATTAATACAGGAAAAACAAGGGCATGGGAGCTGAGAGAGGGGACTGATAAGGGTATGCCTTAGAGTGCGGAGGACAAATGACAGAGAAACAGGAGAGAATGTACAGCTGAGCAGTCCACTCCCATCATTTTACACTGGAGGCCCAGGCAGCTGAGTGACATTGCGAAGGTCACACAGCTGCTCTGAACCCAGAGCTCAGCTTTTTCTCCAGCTCATGTAGCTTCATTGTGAAGTCCACAGAAAAGATCAACTCCCTGCTTTATATGGAGTGTGTCTCCGTGCCTATATTGGGAGCTTACTTTTCCTCTCATTCCCTCTCGCTGAGGAATGAAGATGTGGGCCTCTGACTCCCAGGCTTCCTTCCCAGGGCTTCCCTACTATCCGTACCTGCACCTGACGACTCAATGTGCTTGCGTGTTCCCAGGAAGGGAGTCTGGTCAGTGGTGTCACATTTCGGCACAAGAAGTAGAGATCAAGGATGGAAAAACACACTTTTTTTTCTCAACGAATTGTTAGGAATCATGACTACTTTCTCAGAGAACTGTTTTTTTCTTTGGTCTTTTACGCAAGTTACCGATACACACAACATGGTTGAATCTTAAAAACATTATGTTGAAAGAATCCAGGCAAAAAAGAATACCGACTGGCCCAAGGACACAGAGCTAGGATTTGAACCCAGGTCTAGGTGGCTTTAAAGCTTATCCTCTTCCTACTCCTGCCCAGAACCCCCCTGGCTCCTGTTTCTCGTCTGGGCTCTGGGTCTACTATCAGGGGAAACCCTTGGAAACGCCCTTTCCTGTGCCTGAAAAATGAGGCTTGGATTGGATTGCTTCTAAGATTCCTTACAGGTCTAACATCCTATGAGTCTATAAGTTTAATTTTTGAAAAATTTACTTATTTTTTGACTAGTTAGTAGTCACATGATACAATATTCAAAAAGTTCCAAAGACCAAAGGACTAAAGAGATATGACAACTAAATGCAATGTGGTCTTCGGGATTGGATCCTGGAACAGGAAGAGGACATTAGAAAAGTTGGTGAAAGTCAAATAAAGTTTGGAACTTAGTTGATAGTAATGTACCAGTGCTGGTTTCTTAGTTTTAACAAAAATATCATGATTATATAAGATGTCAACATAAGGAGAAACTGGAGGAGGGGGCATATGAGAACTCTTTATATTATTTTCACAACTTTTCTGTACATCTAAAATTATTATAATTTTTTAAGAGTGTACAGTGAAATGTTTTCCTCTCCCCTCTGCCTTTGAGCCACCCAGTCCCCTCAACCAGGCTACTCGTTACCTATTTCTTGTATAATCGTTCAGAGATATTCATTTAATAATCAGAGAAAATATTGTATCCTATAAATATCATTTCTCAAAACAGAAACTATGTCTGTGAGATAAATTCCTAGGAGTGGGATCGTGGGCTTATAGTTTTGGTAGCTCTTGCCATGGAAGTTGTGCCAGTTTATCCTCCCACCAGACGTGTACGAGGACCTGTCGTTTCACCAACACAGACTGTTGTCTGAGAACAATCCACTTCAGTTTAAGTGAGACTGTCAACTCTCAGAATGCTCATGGACAAACCTCTCTCGAATGCTGTCCCAGAGTGGTGGGTCTATCCCGAAGCGCACAGCCCAGGCAACCGAGGCAAGTGGGGCAGCCGCAGTGGCCGGGGAAGCCAGGCTGTGAGGAGGTGATAGCCAAATGATTAACATTCCTAACATCAATTACTACTGTCCTTGAGAGAAGACGTTCACAGAAGGGCATTGTCTCTGCTCCACAGCACACAAAAGACTCACAAATTTGCTCAAAGTGGGGAACCCCTCCCCTCCCCAACAGGTCAAAGTGTTCAGATTACAGGTCCAGGAAAATCCCTTTGCAGAAAGAAGACAGCAAATCCCCAGTGCAGTTGAAAGGACAAAACTTTCTTCACCTCAGAGTCTCTCCGATGAATAAACTGGTTAAACAAGGTTTGGATTTACTGAACATGAAAACAACTGGATTAAAGTATAATCTAGGTAGAAAGGAAAGGAAATGTACCGAGAAAGCTAAGTAATGACAAAGCTGCAGTGTTTACATCTGCCAAGCTGGGATGGCCATTCCAGTTTTATAACAAAATTCTCTTAAATGTTTAACTTTCCTTTAGATCAAAATAATGAGTCTCTGCTTGTGTTGGCCTCTGATAACGCCACTTGTGGTAAGCCAACGGTGCGTGCACTAGGGGCTCCGATGCCCAGGAGGCCAGAGGCCCCGAAACACCAGCCTGCAGGACCAGCTGTCAGGGCGATGTTTTGACATGGGCTCTGGCCTAAGAGCCAACTGTCACACAGGCATCACACAAGCACAGGTTTTAGAACCAGAAAGACCTGGGTTTGGATCCCAGTTTCACTGTGTACTTGGCTGTGTGACCTTGAGCAAATTAAACTCTGTCTCAGTTCTTCTGCTGGTAAAATGGGGAGAACACCTACCCCACAGGGCTGTTTTGAGAATTAAATGAGAAAATACATGTAAAGAGCCCAGGCCGAAACCTAAGCATGTAAGAGACAGTAGGGTGGTTGTTTCCCAGTCTCTCTCGCCCTGTCCTTCCCCTCCTCACGCACCCACCAGAACAGCGGCCGGGCACACCCAAATCACACTGTGACGGCAGGGTGCAGGATTTGTTCCATCATGGTTCCTAACCGGTTTTCTACCACAGATCCCTACTCAGATGTGTATAAAAGCAAAAAAATAAAAACACATAGGATTACAAAGGAAATCAATTTATTGAAATATATTTGTTTTGTAAAACTGGCGAGAAAATAGGTGCCTCTCTTTAAACACATTAAACAAGATCTTGGGTCTGTTCTAATAATTACAATAATTTTCAAGTAGTGAGTGTATTTCAAGATCTGTAAAAACAAATGTGATATAACATATTTGCACTTTTTAATTGGTGACAGTCGCAAGTTCTGCTTATACTATTAGGGTTTGTTCCTACATTCGCAATGGAAGAAATGCTAAATTTCAGTTAGAGAATACTAAGTATAAAGATGCAACTTTTTTCCCATCCAAATTCAGACTCCAGGTTAAGAACTTCAGGTGTTATAAAGTATCACCACCTCTGGCCTCAAGGCTACTGATAAAAGGTACTTAAAAACTGTCAAACCTGCACTCCTTTATTTTACTCTCTTTGGCGTCTTTTAAGATTTTCTATTGGTCTTTGGGTTTCTGCAGTTAGAATGATATGCCTGTGTTGTTTTTCGAACTTATCCTACTTGTTGTTCTCTCAGCTTCCTGGATCTGTTGTTTGGTATCTTTAATTTTGCTGTTGTCTTTTCTTTTTGGTATTCCCATTAAACCTGTTAGACTTTTTGCAACGATCCCCCAGTTTTTGGAAGTTCTGTTCTGTTTTTTTCTACTGTTTTTCTCTTTGCATCTCAGTTTGGGAAGTTTCTATTGACCTATCTTCAGATTCAGAGTCTTTCCTAAACTCTGCAGTCTACTGATGAGCCCATGGAAGGCATTCTTCTTGTGTATTTATGGCGACTTAGATTTCTACTAGCATTTCCTTTTGATTCTGGTTTCCATTTCTGATTACATTACCCTCTGCTCTTGCATGTTGTTTTCCATGAAAACCTTTGACATATTAATCATAGTTATTTAAAATTCCGTTGGATAATTCCAACATCTACGTCATATCCGACTCTGGTTCTGATGACTGCTTTCTCTCCAAACTGTTTTTTCTTGCCTTTTGGCATGTCTTGTAATTTTCTGTTGAAAGCCAGACATGTTGAATTGGATAATAGAAATTGAGGTAAACAGGTCTTACAGGCGAAGATTTACCTGGCTAGGGAGCGGACTGTGTTTAATGTTTGCTGTAGAGGTACTAGAGGCTTCAAATTCTTCCAGTGTCTTTGCTCTTACCTGTCTTAACTTTGGCTTTCCCTAATTATTGCTCAAGAGTCTGTCTTGCAGCTTTCAGCTGTAATCAACCATGATTATACTGGAGCCCTAGTGGTGTAGTGGTAAAGTTGGGGGATGGGGGCAGTCTATAAGCTCCAGATCAAATCTCAGTGTTTTAGTGGGCCCGTAACCTTCTCACGTGCTTCCCCGGTGTCTGGCTAATCCCTCTGCTCCTTCCTCCCTTGCATGCCTGAAGCATCCCCAATCTGTTTCCTTAGTCTTAACCTCTGTTGACTTTTTTCCCCCTTAGGTGAGACAGGAAGGCTAGAGGGGCTGGTGTGGGAAGAGTGCCCTTTCCCCCACTGGGATAAGGCTCTGGCAAGGTACTTTACCCTGGAGAGTAGGCTTTTGTAATAAAGAAGGTTCTAGATTCATTTCACAATGATTATTCATCTCCTCTCCATGTCAGACCCATAATGGGATTTCTTGATCTTCACTGTGGGAATCTGGTGGGGTTCCTAGAAGTAAACGTGTAGGGGCCCCTTTAAGACTGTCGTCTCCGGGAGTTTCTCACTCTCATGCTAGACCACATTCAACCTCCAGCAATTCACCAATATTACCATCTAAGTGTTCTGCCAGTTTATGGCTCAAGCAGTTTTTGCTCCATGTAAACATATCTTGACTGTGCCTCACTAGGTGAGTCTGTCTCTTCAGATTTTGGGGTGGTGGTTTGCCCTGCAACCTGTTCTCTGATGGGTGGATCCAAAAGTCATGGATTCTCCGTCTGTCCAGCTTTTTCTTGTTGTAAGGACAACGGTGCCAACTTGCAAGCACTTTGCACGTCAGAGCTGAAGCTGGAAGTCCCCTTTCTCTTTCTTTCTTTTCTTTTTTTAAAGATTTTATTGGGGAAGGGGAACAGGACTTTATTGGGGAACAGTGTGTACTTCCAGGACTTTTTTCCAAGTCAACTGGTTGTCCATTCAGTCTTAGTTGTGGAGGACGCAGCTCAGCTCCAGGTCTAGTTGCCATTACTAGTTGCAGGGGGCACAGCCCACCATCCCTTGTGGGAGTCTAACCCGCAACCTTGTGGTTGAGAGGACACGCTCCAACCAAAAGCCATCTGGGAGCTCAGCAGCAGCTCAGCTCAAGGTGCCGTGTTCAATCTTAGTTGCAGGGGGTGCTACCCACCATCCCTTGCAGGACTCGAGGAGTTGAACCGGCAACCTTGTGGTTGAGAGCCCACTGGCCCACGTGGGAATCGAACCAGCAGCCTTCGGGGTTAGGAGCATGGAGCTCTAACTGCCTGAGCCACTGGGCAGGCCCCCCTTTCTTTTATTTTGAATGGTCATTCCCTCCCATGCCCGTTCCTGTCCTCACATCTGTCATGTTTACTGTCTGGCTATGCTATCAAGGAGTCTTTACATGACACTGTCCTGGCAAGACTGAGATTTTTGAGAAAAGGGCCCGTGTTTGGCCTTTTTATGTTAATGCTTTGCACACAGAAAATGCTTAGTGCTTTCATTTTATGGGGTCACTTCCATGTCTAGTACTCATCTTACAGTAAAAAAGCATCTGTGGTGAAGTGTTACCCAACATCCTCTAAACTTCCTTTTGTGCTTTTGAACGAATTTTCCTGACCTCCAAATGAAGATCTTTCCTTAGCAAGGTTGAAATAGGCAAACTTCAGTTACTGTAAATCAAGATTTACAAAATTAATTTCTCAAGATCTGGTTAAGTCCTGACTTTTTCTCCATTTCCTGATGTCTTTTTCTAATGACTTAAGAAGCCAGGTTAACATAGGCAAGATAAAATCTGACCAAATTCCTGGAAATCAAAGGGCCTTCTAGCTAAGTGCCCAAACCTGGCTGTTTCCAATTTATGTGGGAAGTGTTAAAAAAAACAAAAAAACCCTGGACTCAGTTTGAGGGAGTAATTGTGATGCACAGCTAAATTTAGGAAAGTAAGATACTTCTGATCAGCAAGCTCTTCATGTCCAAAAGTGCTTTTATACCCACACTTAAAATCAAACTAAAAAACAAAACCAAACCCAGCCACTTAATCACTCATGTTCAGCCTAGAGGATGTAGGAAATGTTACTGAAAATTCACCCTTTCGTTCATTCAATCTACTGAGCACCCAAATCAGGCTGGGTACCACATCCCAGGGCCTGTCCCCTGGCCCGAGTCAGATGCCGTACTTGGAGCCATCACATCCTGTGTAACCTCGACCTGTTACGCTTGCAGAGCATCAGCTTTCTTATCTGTAGAGGAGAACAGTGTTTACTTCATAGGGAAGTTGTGACAGTCACAAAGGCACTATTGAGGAAGACACTCCACTCTCCTTAAACAGTTTCTAACTCATTTCCTGGTCCAAACTCTTCCATACTGTAATAATCAGTTAGCACCCCTTGAGCAGTTAATCTCCATGCCAGGCAGTGCGCTCAAGTATTCGTCCATCCATACTTCAAACAAATCTTATCTGTAAAGGGCTGGGGGGCAGCAGCCTCCTCCGTTCATTGGCCATATTCATCGTCACGCCTATAACCCAAACAGGGAAAGGCAACAGGACAAGGACTTTTAATCTGGAGTGGCCCGTAACAAGAGGGCAAGCTGAAAAGCCACAGGGTGTAATCAGGAGACGCTCCCCTGCACCCCCACCAGGGGCCATCATCACTACTGAGGGTCATGATGGCGGAACCTCCAAGCAAGAAGCCAAATACCAGATAAATCCATCTGAAAACCGCCATGGGTGTGTTGGTGCCGTTTGCTGTTACTACCACTCTATCTGCGATTAGCACGGCCATCGGAGAACTGTTATGAAGCCTTTACAAGTCGCAGACAGTGCTGTTTTCTGGGGATTTTATATTTAGTCCTAAGAACTGTAAGTTACTAACGGTCCCACCCATTACAACCGGCAGGAGTTGAAACAAGGCAAGTACGTACTGAGAGGACGCAGCCTTGACTCTCGCTGCATAACCCACTGCCAGATTACCTCCTGTTCGCTTAGGGAGACTCTTCTGGGCTTCTAGTGCGTCCTCCTATGTGGTTTGGAGTTAACAGCACCTGTATTTTCACTTCACAGGCTTAAAGGTGTAGTTTTAACAGAGACCATGGTTTGAATTCTCTGAGAGACAACACTGAAAAGCACCTTCCCTACATTAGGTAAAAACGTGTTACCTGGTATAAGCAACGCTTCACCTAACTGAAAATCATCCGATTTCTGCTTTCTGAGAACATGCCTGCCCTTAAAAAACAGGACAGGTTAGGAGCAGGCCAGTACAATCCATCCTAAACTACACTATTCCCTCATCTATAAATGATTAAAATCAAAAGAACACCACAGAGAGCGGAAACCTCAGCACTACTGACGTTTTACTGTTGTGAGAAGCTACCCTGTGCACTGCAGCTTTAGCAGCACCTCTAACTTCTGCCCACTGGTTTCCAGTGGCGTTCTCCAGTTGTGACAAGCAAAAATGTCTGGAGATGTTGCCCAATGTTGCCTGGGGGACAAAAATCATCCCTGGCTGAGAAGCCCTGCTTCAGAGTAATTCCTCAGTTTAGCAGGGCTACCATTCCTCCGTTCTGCATACCAACAGACAGCCTTTGATTTTACCTCTCCAGCTCATGGAAATAAAATTCACATTGTTTAACTTTGTGCCTTACAGTAAGGAAACGGTCGTCTGACGGAATTGGGAAGTACTAAGGCCTCACAGTGCAGCTCTGACGTCTCCCTGTGATTTCCAATCTGCTTCGTAAACATTCGTGTTTGGCCAGAACCTAAGCTGGTTTCCTCTCAAATGGACTGACCTGTCTCTAGGTGACGCTCTGGTGTGGGAGGACAAACTTTACCTTGGGGTTTAACTCGAGGTCACAGTGGGCCCCCAAAGCACCAGATGTTGTGCAGACTCAAACTAGAGACCACATTCTGGCTGAAAGGTCTGGCCACAACATAGGGCAGGCAGCAAGGAGTCCTGCCTTTTCTGGCTTATCAGGTACACGAGTCAGGCTACAACGCTGTGCCCCTCTCCCTCGGGTAAAGGGGAGCAAAAAACGCGAGTTTGCTAAGAAATGGGTTATTACACCCTTGCTAAGTTTGTTAAGCAAATCACTCAGATGAGCTACCAAAAAAAAAAATCTTCTAAAAAATAGGAGGCATGGTATTGACTTATCTTAAAAGGCCTTTTAAAAAGAATGACTTGAGATTATAAAGCATTTTTTAAATACACAAAGTGCTTCATAACGACTCAATAAGCCTTAAGGAATGCTTTTTTTTAGTACATCACTTTTTTTGTTTAAAAGAAAATACCCCATTGAAAGGGTGGTGGCATATTTGATATCACCACTGTTTAAAGGAGAATGGAGTTACAGGAATGAGAAGTATATAATTAGTAAATAATCCCTCTCAACAAGTGAGTTAAGTAGGAAAGCCGTAAAGGGAGAAAAGAAAAGCTGAAGGCAACACAATCAGTGCATATCAGAAATGCATTTTTATTTTTATTTGAAAACAACTTAAATTTTTAGACAAATGATTTTAGTATATAAATTTGATTTTGTTTTTATACAGAATATAAAGATTTCCCTCCTTGATCTTCCATGTGAAGGGTATTACAAGCCTGAAGGGAGATTCTTTCTGCACGCAAGTGTGTATCTTCCATGTGAGTGCTGGAAACCAGTGGGGTAGTGCTCCTACACACAAGCACGTATTACAAAGAGGAGAAGAGAAATATTCTAGGTAATCAAGTTCAAGAAGCAAACATGACACAAAAACTGTGCAGATAAGACCAAGTCAGTAACTTTAGTTAGGACACTGCAGATTATACCAGTAACAGGTTTGGGAGGCTATCATGTGTACCACATTCGAGAAAGGCTGGAATGAGGGATTATAGAGAGCTATTACAGAGAAAGGCTGGGATTTTCACTAAAGCAAATTAACTTCTTGTCAACTGCTAAAACAAAACAAAATAAAAGAGAGCATACGAGTGTTAGTATACTGAAGGCATGTTATACCAGTTTCTGTGCAGCATGCTAAAAGTTAGAACGTCTTCACTGGTGAATCGGTAATAGTCACGGAAAGTTTTTTTTACCCCCTTTCGCCAAATTTCAGGCATGTCTTATTTTAGATGGAGTATAGCTTTTATCTATTATTTCATCCTGTAAAAACATGTGAAGACAACGTTCATTCTGTGCAAGAGGATGACCAGCGACCCTAGGAATAAAAAAATACAAATTTAGTCCAATATTTTATGGGGGGGAGGTCAAACACACGTATGTGTTATGCTAGGAAGCAAGTACAATGTAGCAATAAGTGTTATTCTGGGCCGCCCATAAAGCTCTACTCCATCAACTTATGGTACATTTTCTTTCCTTCGGTTCACAAAGGTAATTTATGAAACATTTAATCATTAGTTTTGTACTGCTTCTGGCATATGTACCCAATTAGCTTCTTTACAATTTAGTTGGTATATTCATAAGAAACCTAAATTAACTTTAATATTAAAAATGAAATGTGTCCTGATTCTAAGAATCCATTTTAAAGAAGGAAAAGATATAGGATAGAGTTAGAAATACACTGAAGTTCAACAAAAACCCAAAATACTAAGAATTAGGCACAGGTGTGTGGGTTTTTTTGGGGGGCGGGGCAGAGGAGGGTTGCTTGCTTTTAAAGGTTTTCATCAGACTAAACACAAGATCAGACTGGGCAAACAGATTTCTATCTCAGAATTTAAAAACATGTAATCTAGCATTGCCTTCTCCAAAAGGAAAGTATGTTCATAAAAAAACAATGAAGGTTATGTACTACAGAAGATAACTGAAAGTTAAAGGCTTTGTATAATTCTCCTTTCTGTTTACTTACCACTCACAGATCTTTAAACCACTAGATAAAAACTAAAGTGCTTCTAATAAATAGCTCACAACCAATATTCTCTAGGATTTGACCTTATTTGGTCGAACTTAAGGCCAATCCACAATTATAGTGAACCCTTTCCTGGCGTAACTCTCCCTATTTAACTTTAAAAAAATGGCTATATTTCAAATGAGAATAAAATTTAAAGCTCAAAATTTTGCTTTGAGTTTAAGAGTTTCTAAAGGAAAAGATAAACAACCCTAAGTCTTCTTACATTTCCAAAGGAACAGTTTGCCATGAAAATTTTAAATGTGCACCTTTATATGACAAGCTGATAATACCTCCATCTGCAATCAAACAAAATGATTTGAAGTGTTTAAGTTTTGATGTTCATACTAGAACATACCTTAAATCAGAAAGAATCATAAATAAAACTGTATTTTTTAAATGCTGTAATTTTAAATGTAATTTGCATAAATTAACCAAGAAAAACAAAAACTTAGGTCAACACTTCAATCACTCAAGCGCGTTAATATTTATCACATGATATTCAACTTGTTATATACTTTTATTTTGTTTAAATGATACAAAAAGTTCGGCAACGACCAAAAGAAAAAGCAACATTACAGTTTAACCTAATATCTAAATTATTAGTAGTCACATAAGGTTAACTGTCTCAGAAAACCCCGAGAGACAGAAAGCACTTACTTGTTTATAAACTGCTCCAGCCCTTGCTTCCTTTCTTCAATAAAATTGTCATCAAATATTCCATCATCGCCTCTAAAAGGAAGTTGACGCAAAAATGCTTTCCCAGGGAGCGGGGGAACTACAACCTAAAACAACATAAGCAAAGAAAGTTCTTGAACATGGTGACTGGGCTGTGAATATTTACAGAGCACAACATGAAGACAAAGTATATCCTCACTGTGCGAGCCAAACCACTGTCAATCAAGCTTGTCTAAATATAAAAGGGAATTAGTAAAAAGCATACTGAAAAACTAATGTTTTGGAGGCAAGATAACCAAATGCAGACTAGCCCATTAGTACAAAGCTCTTCAATGGCAGGGCCCATAGCTTAATTATCATTTTTCCTGGACTTCTTAGCAAAGCACAAGTATACAAAAAAAACATTCAAGCAATATTGAAATAAAGGCAACTATGCCCCTCAGTTTTGATGCCAATTGAAGAAGACAATGCTTGACTACAACAGAAACTGTGGAGATCAAAATCGACTCTCAATTAAATGAAGAAATAAAAGTATTAACAATGCTCTGACATGGGAAGATAAAAATCCTGTGATCAATTTCTTCCACCTCATACCATCTGCATATAGTCCTTCCTACTTTTGTCTGAGGTGATGACAAAATAATCAACTACTTGTCGTCACTCTTCTATTTCCTAGGCTAAGAAACATGTTAACTTTCTCCCAAATCCACTATTCTATCTTTCCCCAAAGATCTGTCATTTCTTCCTTCCCACACTATAGGAACATCTCAAAGGATCAACTTGTGTGATCAAAAATATGGTGAATGTTTAAATTTAAAAAATTTATTACAGTAAAAGACACTTAATTCCTGTCAAAATAAGATCGCCATTAGTTTCTGTCAAAATACTCCCCCTCACTTCGAACACACTTATTCCATTGTTCTTGCCACTTTCTGAAACAGTTCTGGAAGTTCTCTTTTGTGAGTGTCTTTAGTTGTGCTGTCATGGCTGCCTCGATGTCCTGAATCACTTTGACTTTGGGGAAGAGCCAGAAGGCGTATGGTGCCAGATCCGGTGGATAAGGTGGATGAGGACACACCCTAATGTGTTTATTTGACAGAAATTGCCATATACCAGAAAGGATATGTGACATGGAGCATTGTCACGACGGAGGGTGAAGTAAAGACACTCACGAAACAGGACTTCCAGACCTGCTTCAGTAAGTGGCAAGAACTATGGGATAAGTGTGTTCAAAGAGAGGGGGAGTATTTTGAGGGGGATTAACAGCAATGTGTCTTTTACTGTAATAATTTTTTTTTTAATTTAAACATTCACCATGTTTTTGATCATACCTCATATACTGATATCTCTCTTCTGGGAATTATTACAACAAATTCAAATATGGTGAATTAAACAGCACCTAGCTATCTATTTCACAGGTTAGTATGGTTTCTCTATCCTAGGGTTTCTCAGCCATGGCCCTACTAACATTTTGAACCATATAGTTCTTTATATTTGGGTGGGTGGGGGGTTTGTTATACACCGTAGAATACTTAACAGCACCCCAGGCCTCTACCCACTAGATAACACTAGAGCACCCCTAGTTATGACAATTAAAAACGTCTCCAACATTGTCAAATGTCTCTTGGGGGACAAAACTGCCCCTGTGGAGAACCACCAATCTAGCCTATTAACACTTTCAAATCAGACCCTCTCTTAGGCTTCTTATGGTTCTTTCAATAAAAGCTGGGCATATAACAGAAGCTCAAATATGTGTTAAACAACCAGGCACTTAGCTAATCTTGCACCAAAACAGAGAAAATGGTGTAAAGCAAACAATTCAAACAAGGAGAAATATAAATAGTAAACACCAGTATTCAAATTATACATATTCTAAAAGAAGTAAAACTTCAAACCCTTGATTCAGAGTTTGTATAAGTAGGAGTTATCCTAAAACAATAATTCAACAGGGTCAAAAGGGAAAAGAGCAACACAACTTCATACAGAAACAGCCAAAAACAAAGTAACAGCAAAAAACCTCTACAAAACCAAATGCCCAATATAAACTTTCTAACTCCTTTCTAGAGCTACTCTCCCCAGATGACCAAGATTAAGACATCTAAAGACCTGTCTCTGTAAGTTTGCTGTAGCATTTTTGACTCTGTCCACTAAGTTAGCATTTGTGAAGTTGAGAGTCCAAACCTGCAGAACCTTACAACTGAGAAGCAGGGGTCGTGACGACTGACTGAGTTCCAGCAGAACTGCCTGACGGACAGGGAAGAACATCTCTGTCTATAAAGCTATCATAAAAAAAGGAATCTAGAACCAGTTCATTAAATAAATGACTACAATTAATTCAGAGAATTTAGCAAAAAAGGTTAAAGATTACTACGTAGATACATAGTAGATAACATTTTTGCTAACATAATATTCAAAATAGTCACTGAAATGGATGGTGAGGTTGTGGGCAACAGGATTAAAGATACATAAATATCACCAGTGGCTTGTTCAGCTAAGATTCCAAAGATCCTTTTCAACATCAAATTATTTTTGCTTAAACAATCTGAAAAGACCTAGTTAGAATTCTTACACCAATTTATAAGTCATGAATCTGAAGATATGTGTGTGCTTGTTGGGTAAGAAGTTGACAGGAGGATATTTGGCTAGCATAATATATTGAAAGGCAAAGTATACTAAAATAAAAGCTAAAAGATTTCACCATCATGACCAATAAACACAGTAAATGTCAACTACTTTCCGGCCTAGTATAACAGTTAAAATTACTAATATATAAACAAAATAATTTAATTGTTCTTAGCAATCCTGTAATAAAAGTACAATTTTCATTCATACAGGTTAAACTCCCAAGATATTAATAGTGAAGTACTGTGCTTCACAGGACACCATCATGAAAGTGAAAATCAAGCCACAGAATGGGAGAAGTTTTTCAAATCATGTAACTGGTAAGGAACTTGTAAGAGTCTTTGTATATTCTAGATACAAATCAATAACAAGAAGACAAAACACTCAATTAAATGGGCAAAGGATCTGAAAAAAAATTTCTCCAAAGAAGATATATGAATGACTGATAAGTACAGGAAAAAAAATGATCAACATCATTAGCCATCAGGGAAATGAAAATCAAAACCATGATAAGATACCACATCTTCACACACCCTGGGAAGGCTGTAATAAAGATGGATTATAAGTGTTGGTGAAAATGTGGAGAAAAAGTGGAACCCTCACACATCTTGGAAATGTAAAAATGATACAGCTGCTTTGGAAAACAGTCTGGCAGTTCCTCAAAAGGTTCAACAGAGTTCTCATGTGACCAAGTAAATCCACTCCTAGGTACCGGGTTTCCCCCAATCAGCTCTAATGCGTTTTTTGGAGCAAAAATTAATATAAGACCCGGTCTTATTTTAGTCTAAGACCTTATTTTAGTATAAGACCAGGTCTTACATTAATTTTTGTTCCAGAAGACGCATTAGAGCTGATTGTCCGGCTAGGTCTTCTTTTGGGGGAAACACGGTATGTACTATATACCTAAGAGAACTGAAAACATATGTCCAGGAAAAAACCTGTACACAAATGTTCATAGCAGCATTAACTGTAATAGCAAAAAGTAGAAACAACGCAACTGTCCATCAACTGATGAACTGAATAAAATGTAGTTAATATTATTTGGCAATACAAAGAAATGAAGTATTGATTAATGTTACATCAGGATGAACCTTGAAAACATGCTCGGTGAAAGAAGCCAGACAAAAAAAGACCACATTTTCTATGCTTCTATTATATTTACATGACATGTCCAGAACAGGCAAATCCATAGAGACATCATATTAACGGTTATCTAGGGCTGGATGAGGAGAGGTTGGGGGAGAAACTGGTAGTGACTACTGAGAGGTTTGGGGTTTCTTTTACGGAATGATAAAAATATTCTAAAATTGACCATAGTGATGGCTGCACAACTTTGTAAATATACTACAAACCACTGAATTGCACAGTTTAATTGGGTGAACTGTATGGCATGTGAATTATGTCAATATAGCTGCTATTTAAAAAAAGTGACCTACACAATCACCAAACGTTTATTAAACACTGCAACGTGCCCTGTACTACGGTAAGCAAAGCCCAAAGCCTATCAAGACACTTCTCCCGTAAGTCAGACAGAGAAAGGCGAATACTGTATCATCTCACTTATATGTAGAATTTAAAGAAGTTGAACTCAGAAGCAGAGTAGTAGTAGCAGTAGCAGCAGCAGCAGTTACCAGGGCCAGGGGGTGGGGATGGGGAAAAAGATGATGGTCAAAGGGTATAAACTTCTAGTTATAAGATAAGTAAGTTCTGGGGATCTAATGTACAGCAATCACAAGAGTTAACAATACTATAATGTATACTTAAAAATTGCTAAGAGAGTAGATCTTAAATGTTCTCATACCCCCCCACCCCGAATGTAACTGTGTGACGTGATGGATGTATTAGCTAACCTTGTGGTAATTATTTCACTATACATATTATCAAATCATCATGTTGTATACCTTAAGCTTATAAAATGTTATTTGTCAATTCTATCTCAATAAAGCTGGGAAAAAAGACATTTCTTTCTTATAGCCATAAAAAAATATCTTCTTTGTAACCCAAAACTTTCCTAACTTGTTTTGTACATTTACGAGGTGTGATTAAAAAATATGGTGAATGTTTGAATTTAAAAAATTTATTACAGTAAAAGACACATTGCCATTAATCCCCCTCAAAACACTCCCTCTCACTTCAAACACACTTATCCCATCACTTTTGCCACTTTCTGGAACAGTTCTGGAAGTCCTCTTTCGTGAGTGCTTTTGGTTGCGCTGTCGTGGCTGCCTCAGTGCCCTGAATCAATTCAAAACATTTACCTTTCATGGTCATTTTGACTTTGCTTATAAAAGCATCTGGCACTGGTCCATGTGGGAATTGAACTGGCAGCCTTCGGCGTTAGGAGCATGGAGCTCCAACCACCTGAGCCACCAGGCCATCCGAGGGAGTATTTTTAGGGGGATTAACAGCAATGTGTCTTTTACTGTAATAATTTTTTTTTTAAATTTGAGCATTCACCATATTGTTTGATAACACCTTGTAGGTCTTCTGAATATATATAAAATACATACAATGAGTTATAAATCTTTATTCCCAAATAGATAGCCAAATGTTTCAACCCAATTTACTGAATATGAATTCCTTTCCCCACTGATCAACAATGTTGTTTTTGTTATGAGCTAAATTTCTAATAAACACATGGGTCAGCTTCTAAATTCTATTACATTTCACTAATCTATTTGCCCATCCCTAAAGTAATACTACATTATTTTAATTACTACAGTCTTAAGGTATGTTCTCATGTCTGCAAGTGCTCAATACATGTTGAAAATTTCTGGCTATTCTTGAGCTTTCTTGATTCTAAAGCTCATATATAAATCTGCAAGTTTATAAAGACCTCCATAATATCTCTATTAGAATTTTATGAATTTATAAATAAGCTAGGAGGTCTTACCTTATTTCCTAGGTCTACTGCTAAAACACCACCTCTAAGTGAGGCCTTCCCTTGACCATCCAATAAGAGAGTAGCTCTCCTGGCACTTAGTTTAATTAGATTTTTCTTTCTCTTTCCTTTTTTTTTTAAGAGCACATTATCATCTGATATACTACGTATTTATTTTTTCTGCCTTCCCTTCACCACCACCCCAACTTGCCCAGCAGAATGTAAGCACCATAAAAGTGAGGATGTTAATTTGTTCACAGCTCTATCTGTAACTCATAGAACACAAAGAATGAGCTCTTAAATGTTTACAGAGTAAATGAATCTTCAAAAGTGAATATGCCAAAACAGGAATGTAGTTATTTCTATTTAAGGTCTTCTTTTGTCATTCAGTGACGTTTTAAACTTTTCTTTATATGGGTCTTATAGTTCTCATTTTATTCGTTAAGTTTTATGAGTAAAATTATTTTCCCTTTATATTTTTGACGGAATGCTGTGATTTGTATATGTTGCTCTTATATCCAGCCACATTTATCTGCTTAAGGAATTTTCCTTCCATTTCTAGCTTATTATGTTTCAGAAATAAGCACACGCAAGCCTTAACCTACTTCAGGGCTCCTATCATATCCACTTCTTTCCTACTATACTCTAGTCACAAAGTAACTTTTCATCATTCTGAGCATACCATGCCCTTTGATGTAATTGTGACAGGGGACTGAAATAAGGGGTATTAGTGTGATACCATGCTCTAATTTATTTTGCAGCCAAAACCACCAAATTTTCTTCTAAGAGAAGACAATTCCTACCAATGTGTGTAACAGTGTTTTCAAATTGCAGGTAGCAACCCATTAGTAGCTCATGGCAATCATTTAAAAAGCTAACCTGTAGAATATCAGCACGTATCACACACAGTACGGTAAGTACTGGATTAGACAAAATGTATTTATGTTGATGACATGTATGGTGATGACAAAATGTATTTATGATGAGTCAGTAAAAACCGCTGGAAATACATTGACATCTGAGATGTACTGGGGAAGAGAAACTTGTCAGGGGTGTGAAGGGGGAAGGTGGAATAGGAAGATGAGGGAAAAGAAGGAAGGAACGGCAAGGAAGTTCTAAGGAGTATTATCCAAGTGGGTCAGCAAAGGCATCAATTGGGCCATTAAAGTAGCCAAGAGAAGGAAGCCAGTTCTGAGGAAAAATTAGAGACTTCCTCCATCTCTCATGAAATGACACTGAACTATTTGAAAAAGAAATCATATTTTCTTTTACCTATTCAAGATAACTTTCCAGAGAAGTATTCAATATTGAGATTTGGAATGTTTTGTTTTAAAGTTCCATTACAAATAATTCTTACCTTGCTCTCTCTTTCTAATTCACTTCGTAGCCATTCAAAGTCACTGTATCTTCTTCTAACAGTAGATTCCTTCAGCTTGAAAATAGGCAGATTTGTCTGCAAGAAAAAAAGTCATTCCTAAATTGAAGCATATTACATGGACTTCAAAAAAAGGGAGGGGATCTATATGTCAAATTAATAATACAGCAAGCCTGGTTACCTTAATAAAATCATAAATTTATTGAGGAGCCATTTTACCTCCAACAAAATAAAACTTAGCTGTTAAAATAGTATGTTATTTACACTCGAGTACAACTTCCAAAATGCATGTTTGCATATATGTCATTATGCCCGAGGTTAGTTATATAAATAAAGGTCATTTTTTTCTATTTCAGCGAGGTGTAAAAGCATCAACTGAAAGGGGTGAAGATAAAGCTAGCTCTAATTGCTATCCAGTTTAGATAGCACTTTAGTATGTAATGCTCATACGGGAAAGAGACCTGAACTACTTTGAAATATAAAATATTTTGTTATTATGACTAGATTAGATGTTGCATAATGAAATGAATAAAGGATTATTTTTAATGGTCTTCTTTAAAAATACCAGAAAATCACCCTTAACCACTCGTAGGAAATTAGGAGTCATACACTTTACATCAGGTTCATAGATTCAGAGCTTTATAGGCTGAAGGCAAGTGTAAGAACGGAAAACATAATGCCCAGTACTTTGAGGTTACACAGGAATGGAAGAAAACTTTCAGAGACTGTCCTTTACAAGATTGCAAAGATCATTTCTGTTAATTTCTGAAGTTAAAGTAACAGGAAATATTTCCATTATCTTTTACTGATCCCTAAAAAAAGAGAAAATATACTTCTGAATCCAATTAAAAATGGTTTATGATTAAGGACAATTAGCAGAAGCTGTTTACCATTACAATTTTATTGAGAATAGATTGTAAAACACACGTAATATTACAAAGTTTGTAGGAGACAGAAATGACCTAACGGTTAATGCCATAGCATACTGAAAATGCTACCTAATACTACAGTTAACCCCTGAACATGGGTATGAACCGCGCAGGTCTACTTACAAGCAGATTTTTTTCAATAAATATACTGAAAAATTTTGAGATTTGCGACAATTTGAAAAATACTCACGGAAAAACCATGTAGCCTAGAAATACCAAAAAAAATTAGGAAGTTATGTATGTCATGAATGCATAAAATGTATGTAGATAGTAGTCTATTTTATCATTTACTACCCTAAGATATGTATGAATCTATTATAAAAAATTAAAACTTATCAAAACTTACACACACACTTATGGACCACACATGGTGCCACTGGCTGTCTAAAGAAATGTAAAAGATTAAATCATAACTGCAAAAAGTTAACTGTAGTACATACTATACTACTGTAATAATTTTGTAGCCACCTCCTGCTGTTTCAATTACACTAGGCTACCATAAAGCAATCATTTGCTGCTGCTTCATTATCAATGCATGAATCACACCTGTAAATAAATATGAAATTTTCACAGTATCTTTTCATTTTTGATGTCCAGTGTGAGTAATACATATAACATCTACAGTGTTTTGTATCATGTAAGACAATAATGAGGCAGGTGCTGACAGACGATTCATCTTGTAAACAGATGACATGCACTTACTGTATCGATACAGTACAGTACTGTAAATGTATTTTCTCTTCCTTATGATTTTCTTAGTAACATTTTCTTTTCTCTAGCTTACTTTATTGTAAGACTACAGCATATAATACATATAACACAAAATATGTGTTAATAGACTTTGTTTTTGGTAAGCTTCCAGCCAACAGTAAGCTATCAGTAGTTATGTTTTGGGGGAGTCAAAAGTTACATGTGGATTTTCAACTGTGTGGGGGGGGGCTGGCACCCCACCCAATCCCTATGTTGTTCAAGTGTCAATTGTATATACTCAGATTATATTTGGTCCTTAATTCAGTCTTTGCACCTGTAGAACTGCAAACTGCTTTACAGATGAAAAGAAAAAAATTAAGTGCCACCAGAAGGAAAGATTGGTTTCCTATTTTGGATATAGGGACATCATCATTATGTAAAATCTACTCACAAGAAAATTCCAATCATTTGTTAAACTTACTGCCACTAGTAATTGTCCTTTAGTTAAAGAAAAGCTTTTTATTCGGGACCTTAAACTCATTTTTTAGTGGTCTAAATTTTTTCCAAAGTGTATTAACTTCTCCATGTTGTATACCTTATAGCTTGGATTCTTCTACAGATGCTATTGGGCATAACACTGTATAGGTTTCAAGCATGAAACCGAATCTCACAAGAGGTTTAAAAGCACTTGAATTTTCTTTCCCAGGTAACCACAACATTTGTTCATTGTATTAATGACTAAGAGCAAATTGCACCTAACAAGACTCTTATTATACTAAAAGTCAAGCTTATATTTAGAGATGCTGGCTTGCTGTACAGAGAGGTACTCTCATTTCCCACAGGGAATAAAATTAGGTCCCCTGGAGAGTAGGATGATAATTCCCAGAAAGAAAGCACTGGATTATTTCTCTCTAATTTCATCCATTGGCTTTTTAACCAAGTTCACCCTTCCGCATTAAAATATTAAGTCTTTGTAAGTGTCTAAAGATAGAAAGGCCTTTACAGAATTGTTTTCTGCAGGTGAGATTTTACATTTTGAATTCCCTCCTCTCAAATTACTTTACAAAGAGGATTAGCTGCTCTCTTTATTCAATATGTTAAGATCAAGCTTGTGAAAAGAGTTCCCTAAGAATTTTCATACTTCTGGGTACGGAAGTCTATAAAGTTAATCTCTGAAACAACATATCAAGCTTACAGGTACAATGTTGAGGGAAGAGTGCCAATTCAGCTCATTTTACCTTCCATTTTCCCTTTTGAACTTTTGACACAATCATGATTATATCTGATTCAGTTTAATAGAAGGAGAGTGGGAGGGGAAAAAATCCAATCCTTTCTATGATTAGCTAATAGTTTGATAGATTATACATTAAAAAAAGGATCAGAGTTAAAGAAAATTCTTTTGTTTAGTTTTCTCAGCTGGCTATGATTTCTCTTTATGAAGACTGCGATCAAGTTTTGATAAAGTCACATCAAGTAATTCTTAATATTATTTGCTCATTACATTTAGCAAGTTTGCCTGCTAAAATCTTCCTGATCACCACAAGGGCTTTCAATTCAATTTGATCAAAATGCAAATGAAAAATGCTGAGATTTTTTGTTTAAGCCACTGAACTATCACTGTTGATTACAAACTCTTATGATAGGTCACTTTCAACTTATTTAACCCTTATAAAATACTCTATTTCGAGTTTTTAAAGAGACAAGAGTAAGGATAATAATTTTTCCCTAGTTTTGTGATTCAATTATTAGTTTGGAAGCACCTATAATAGGGTGTACTGCTACATAAGATGGGGAATATAATGAGGAATAAGATGCTGCCCTGACCTTCATGAAGCTTACAGTATATTGGAGAGGTTAGAAGATAAGCATATAAAAAGTTAAATCTATGTGGTTAAAAATACCATACACCATAAAAACAATGTTGAAAGACCAAGAACAAATTATAGACAAATAATCTGCAACATAAAACCAAAGGATAATTTTATTAAAGGTAAATAACTCAGAAACCAATGAAAGATAAAGTTGAATAACCTGACAAAACAGGCAGAATCCAGAAAAACTAATGGCCAAAACCATCCAACTTCACTCACAAATATGCGAGTTAAAACAGTAAGGTCCCATTTTCAATTATCAGACAGGCAAGTATTAAATTTTAATAGCCAGTAACAGTGAGGGTAGAGCCATCTAAAAAGCCTGCTAATAGTAAGGAAAACCTGGTACAACCTTTAAGGAGGGCATTTTGGTGACATCCATCACTTTTCTTAAATTTATTTTTTAATTACAGTATAAAATGCTATATTAGTTTTATGTGTACAACATAGTGATTAGACACGGACATACCTTATGAAGTGATCACCCCTATAGGTCTAGTATCCATCTGACACCATACATAGGTATTATATTAGATTGGTGCAAAAGTAATTGGGGTTTTTGCAATTATTAACCTTTTAAACTGCAATTACTTTTGCACCAACCTAATAATATTATTGACTATATTCCCCATGTCACTCCTTTAAAAGCACGTATCTTTTGAGCCAACAATTCCACTAGGAATTAACCCTACAAATATTTCCATACATTCAAAAAGATATTGGTGCACAGTTTACATTAGCATTGTTTATGTAATAGCAAACAAACAAAAAAACCAAAAACCTAATAAAACTGTTCAAACATAAAATGAAACTTTAGGGGCCGGCCCAGTGGCTCAGGCGGTTAGAGCTCCGTGCTCCTAACTCTGAAGGCTGCCGGTTCAATTCCCACATGGGCCAGTGGGCTCTCAACCACAAGGTTGCCGGTTCAACAACTTGAGTCCCGCAAGGGATGGTGGGCAGTGCCCCCTGCAACTAAAATTGAACACGGCACCTTGAGCTGAGCTGCCGCTGAGCTCCCGGATGGCTCAGTTGGTTGGAGAGCATCCTCTCAACCACAACGTTGCCAGTTCGATTCCTCAACTCCCGCAAGGGATGGTGGGCTGCGCCCCCTGCAACTAGAAAATGGCAACTGGACCTGGAGCTGAGCTGCGCCCTCCACAACTAAGATTGAAAGGACAACAATTTGACTTGGAAAACAGGCCTGGAAGTAAACACTGTTCCCCAATAAAGAATAAAGTCCCATTCCCCTTCCCCAATAAAAATCTCAAAAAAAAAAAAAAAAAAAAAAATAGAAAAAAAAAAAAAGAAACTTTATACAGCTTTTATAAAATATAACTCAGCCACAGACTGATCAGGAAGCCCGTTGGAGATATGTTAAGTATAAGAAGTTTTAGAACAATATATATAGTATGATACCATCTGTATAATAATAATAATTTAAAAGAAAGCATAAAAGAATTGATTTGGCCTGTATTCTTTTAACACGTGGAGTCAGCCATACTATAGGAAGACAGATGAGAATATGAAATAGTGTGAACTACATGGAGAGAGGAAACAAATATTTTTAGGAAGTTAGTCTTATATATTCAAATCATAGGACATAGTGAGAAAACCGAAAAGGTTAAATTGTGCCCTGTATGGCTATGGTATCTACCTATAAGCACCAGGAATTAATAAACAAATCTAAACAGAAAAATATCTTTGACACAAAAGAAAAAAAAAAAAAAAAACAACAGAAGAGAGAAGATACCATGGAAGTAGAAGCCACAGAATTGGAGAGATTAGCTGTGTGAACAGGTGAGCATTAGGAACAGTTTGGTCCTATGCTCACTACAAAAAAATATTTTTTTTCTAACTGTGCACAGTGAGGTGTTCATGAGACTTATTGTGATCATTTCACAATGTATACAATTATCAATAATTATGCTGCACACCTGAAACTAATATAATGTTGTATGTCAATGATATCTCAAATAAAAAAAAGTTGGTTCTAGCTCGTTCTAAGATTGATCTACTTGAAGAGTACAGACGAGAGTCAGACTAAGGAGGCAAATTATAGCAGAAATCCCTTAAAGATCTTACTTTGGACATCATTTAAAATGTTTATAGTTATCTAGAGAGAAATAAAGTACTGAATTCTGAAATTAAATGTAAATCAGACTAAATAAGGTTACCTTACTTTAAGATGACTAAAACTTCTCAAATTTAATAGGCAAGATTTAGTATTCTCTCATTCTGATGTTCACATTTCCCCTCAATTTTAAGAAAAGTTACCTTAGTTGCTCACGCTGAGCATAAACTAGAAGCCATTACTTTCTTCCTAGCTACTGTTCATTTTACCTAACACGTAAAAGTGTCCAAGTCAGCCATTTGTATGAAGTAACATTTGTAGGAAATATTTTATTTGTAGGAACAATGACCCGAGATAGGCAAGATCAGAGACAAGGAAAACTGAAGTCTATCATCAGGCTAGAACCCTAAACTAAGGCACAGCGTTCATCTATTTGTGTACGTATTTATTATAAGTAAATGCTGAAGGTGAGTTTGAGTAACCTTGGTCTATTTTAGACTTTTCAATTTTGCTCAGTTCTGCAAATAATGTTTGCATTATTTTGCATTGTCCACAAAAGTTCTGCAAATAATGAAGCAAATGTAGAGGCTCCTATAAATGTTTACGTCAACTACTCTCATGGCATCCATTTAAGAAATCCAATATTAACAATTTAAAGCTCTATCAGGGCTATGGCCCAAACTAACATTTAAGAAGCAGAAAATTATAGTTCTCTGCTCTTCAAAAACTTGAGTTGGTTACCTGGAATCCATAAATTCAATAAAAACTATTTTATTCCACATTCAAAATACACCTTTGTTAATCATGATAAGCCAAACACTAGTTAATTTGTTACCATGATTTAAAATTTCTTTGGAAAACTATAAAGAAAGATTGTCAAGGGAGGCAGAAGCTGAGAATACAAGAATGTTCACATCTGCTACTAAAAGAAGCTTTAAAAATAACATCTAAATATGGGACACATGCTAAAAAGTCAGAGCAAAAAAAGTCAGTCCCAAATCTCTCCTCCACATCCTACCTCTGCTACTGAAATCAAAGACTATGGTGGTCCTTCAGCCTGATAAGCTGCAGAATTGTTACCTGGGTAGCTTACAACAATTTAAGTGGAAGTATAACACAAATATAGAACCTGCACAAATACATTAAGGGTACAGCTCAACAAGTTTTCAAATGGTAGTAATCTGCGTAGACTTGGAAAAAAAAAAAAGAAACAGTCCTGAGGCCTACCTACCTCAGATCAGCAAAATCAGCCTCTAGGGGAATGGTCCCTTTAAGAAAAAGTTCCCCAGATGACTTATGCATAAGTTTTGAAACTTACCATACCACATCTGACTGGTTCAAAAGATCATACAACAAGGCTTTAAAGCAGTGTTAGAGGGAAATTTATAGCTGTAAACATCCACATTAAAAAATGAGAAGTATCTCAAATGAATAACCTAACCTTCCACCTTAGGACACTAGAAAAAGAACAAGTTAAATACAAAAGACATAGAAGGAAATAATAAAGACCATTATAGAAATAAATGAAATAGAGAACAGAAAAACAAAAGAGAAAATATAAATGAAAAACATTCAATGTTTCAATTAAAGAAATGGGAGACTTTAATCAAATTGGAGATTAATTTTAATATATTGTTTTACAAAACATTTGACACATAGTCATAGTATTCCTTCTATGGGAGAAGAAAATCACAATCAGTAACCCTACTCACTTTCTCATTCTTATCTTCAAATCTCACAGATTCATTCAGTATAAAAGTGTACACTTTGTAATATTCTGTATTAGGATAGTGGTTAAGAGCTCAGTCTCTGTGTAGGTTCAAATCCCAGCAATGCCACTTAGCTATGTGACTTAGGCAAGTTAATCTCTCTGTTTCTCAATTTGCTTATCTATAAACTGGGAATAATAGTGAAACTATATCAAAACAGATGATTTAGAAGTTAAATTAACCTAGATGAATTCTTTTCTACTATTTGGAAAATCATACAAAGGATAATTATCTTGAAAATAAATAAGATTCGTAATGCTGGGAGGCCATGTTCTTATAATCCTATCTCATACAGTTGTTGTGATGAAACAAGGTAACACATATAAACACACTTAGAATTTTACCTGGCACACAATAATTGCACAATAAGTCAAAGTTATGTTTTTCTTACATTATCCATTTTGTGTCTTCTTAAAACTTAGCAAAAAGTTTTAGTATTGTAATAATCTCCCTATACGTTTAAGCAATTGTTATTCTTGTTACAGTTGTTTTGTAAATCTACGGTTATTTTTGCTGGACCATTTGAGAATAAATAGCAGATATCATGACCCTTTACCACTAAGTACTTCAGTGTGCATTCTCTAAGGACATTCTCTTGTATAACAAAACGACGACCAAATATAGGACATTTAAATTTGATGTACAGTCCATATTCAAATTTTAACGGTTGTCCCAATAGTAACCTGTAGAAGTTTTTAAAAACCAGAAAGAATCCCATTAAGAATCAAGAACTTCCCTGGTTATATCTTTAGTCTCCTTCAATTTAGAACAGACCTCCTGCCTTTTAGCCATTCAAGACGATGACAATTTTAAAGAGCGCAGGCCATGTATCTGAGGTATATTATGAATCTGAGTTTGTCTGTTTCCTCATGACCACTTTCACGTCATGCACTTTTGACAGGAATGTTCCTAATAGCAGAAATGTTGAAGCCGTCTCAGTGCGTCCCATCAGAAGGCACATGGAAGTGGGTCCTATTATTGGATCATTCGGTTAAGGCCAAGTTAGCCAGATTTCTCCAACGTACAGTTACCTTTTCTTCCTCTTTATAGTAAGTTTTTCTTATTCTTGCACTTGCCCTTCATAATAAAATTTAGTGTCATTTGGAATTTACCCAGCTGAATTTAAAACTTACAGAACTGTCAAAGCCCAGGAAGAATTCTGCTTCTTGGAGAATCGTATTTTTAGGTGAAGTTATTGGCCTGACTTGAACCATTAGGAGAGAGGCTGGCTTATTGCAGGAAAACCCTCCTCTCTGCCAAATACACTGTGAACACGCAGATGTGTAAGTACATTATGGCCACAATTTGTTGATTTAGTAAACAGAATTAGAAGAGGATTTATAGTCTACTGTGCTACAATGGAGCCATGGATATCTGTACTGGCCCTAGGAGAAATTCAGGGCAACTTGCACCTTCTGTGCATCTTGCCTTTAAAATTGCAAGAGGAGATTGTTATTTTGTGTACCTCATGAAAAGGTGGCTGACTGATTACGTAAGATACCTGGGACATTCAGAAAACTAGAAAAGAACAAGACTAAAAACCTGAAGAGACTGTTCAATATTATTTTGTTGCTGTTCATTTGTTCTAATAATGTACCAGAAACAAAACTCCAAAGAGATGAAATGTTATGAGATGTCTGTATGCCTGATACTCTTAAACTGCTATTTATATAAAAGAGAAACCTGCCATTTCCCACAAAATAATACTAATCACATGGGGTAAAATCATCAGGAATCCAAATGGACATTATATACTAAAGAACAGACTTTTGAAACCATGGTACAGAGCTCTAAAACAAGTGCTCCCTTCACGTCTAAGCAGAGGAAACGGCCACATTACTGGTCTCCAAAAAGCTGGGTCTTACACACTTACACAGGCTGACCTATTAAAGTCAGCAGCTCACAGATACCCTATATGTAACCTGATTATCACTGATAGCCAAGCAGAAAACTAAGCCTCAAAATGTGATCACCTGAATATAGCTTAACAATAGATATTAGAAAAATGTTTACTAGGTGTTTCTAGTATTTCTTCAGATAGTGTCACGTGTACATTTGAAAAAAGAGACTGGCAACGACATCAAAAGTATACTCAATAGACCATACTCTATTCAACCAATCCTAAGAGATGTAAATGGATGCCCCACTACAGTTCTCATTAAACGGTTGCATTTCTCCAAATATCTACATCTAGAGATAAAGGATAAGCTGAGAAGTGCTTAAGCTATTACCTCTCCCTTCAGTACTTTTGATACTTGTTTTACCCAATCTGGAACAGCATGAATAACGGGAGATATGGTTTATAACCTAGATGAACTCTAAATATGTCTGGGGAGAAGTCATTTAAGTGAAGAATAAGCTTTTAGTCTGGTGAACCTTTGAAATGTAGATTGTCACTAAGCCAAGGTATTTAGTTTAGTTTCTTTCTTTTTTTAAAAAAAAAATAAGGACATGGCTTTCCAGTGATACAATTTCCCGTTATTTTAAAAGAAGTATCCTTTATGGTGTAATTTCCAAAACAGTAGAGAAGAAATTATCCAGACTGGTTTAATGCATAAACCAAGTAATTCCATATATTGTTCCTCCTTTGTCCATACTCTTCATTTGTGAATTGGCAGCAAGGCTCACTTGCGAGCTCGCACAAGGCTTTCAACGAGCAACCTTTAATGGACTTGTGCAACAGTAATTCTACTGTAAAGAAAAATTTGCTCGCAATAGTTCATGAACATTTACATAATCCTATAGGCTTCTACTGAAAGAAAACTGCCTAATAGCCTAGGACCTTTTTTGAACAATTTTAAAAGTACAAAATGATTTATCTTCCCAACTTCCCCTAATCATAAGAATTGCCTCAGAGTTTTAAACAACCCCCCACACCCGCACAGCTCCTAAAAAATCTCATTCAAATTAGTCTGGGGTGGAATCTGAAAATCAGTATTTTTAAGTGATTTTAAGGTGCGAGAACCACTGCCCAAGACTGAGTTACATGGAAAACCGGGGGCGCAGAAATCTGTATGCTCACCAAATGATTCTAGTGTAGCTGGGACAGATATGGGCAATATCTTACCTCCTTAAGGATAGTGATTTGGAACTAACACTATGAGAATACTGAACTGGAAATGGGATGCAAAGTCATTATAAGTATAGCTATGATGTGGAAACCAGTGAAAGAAGATTAGTTAAGAAGCTCTATTCAGTGTTATTCTAAACGTCTATACATATACCGTGTTTCCCCCAAAATAAGACCTAGCCGGAAAATCAGTTCTAATACGTCTTTTAGAGCAAAAATTAATATAAGACCCGGTCTTACATTAATTTGTAGTAATTATAAATAGTTATAGTAAAATAAGACCCGGCGTTATATTATATAAGACCGGGTCTTATATTAATTTATGCTCCAAAAGACGCATTCGAGCTGACTGTCCGGCGAGGTCTTATTATCGGGGAAACATGGGAGTATCAGGCACATACGGACTACAGGGAAGTAAAACAATCACCATCCTCAAGAGATACTTACAGCATGAAATGGGAGTGGGGGACAGCTACAACCATAATTCATCATAGACCTTTACTGTTTAGATAAAAGGATAGAAACTTGTATTAATCAGGGAAGAAATAAAACAGATACAAAACACATATATATGAATTAAGTTTGCATGGTAGGCTCATAAAAATTACCCTTAAAATTAAAAAAAAATTAGACTAGTACATGTTCATTTTGATAATACCCTTTCAGTCTTTTATATATACAAACTTTATTTTTATTTAATATACTTATATTTGCTTCTCACTTGCTATAGTTAACATGACTGCATACAGACATTACCTACATGAGAGGTGATGTAGTACAATGGTCAGGCACACAGCACTGGAACCAGACAATCTGATTTTTATCCCAACTCCTCCATCAACCAGCTATCTGACTCTGGGGGAAATGCTATGATGAGAGCTAGATGAAACCTGGATAGAGAGCCAGGGAATTTATATACTTTCTATAGGACAAACCCCCAAAGGTGAAATTACTGGGCCAAAGGCTATGAACGTTAAGGCTTCAAAATGTCCTCCAGAGAAGCTACTTTGCTGTAAGTTGAAGACGTACCTAACTGTAGTAGGCTATTAGTTTGGTGGCCTACAATAAACCATGGTCCTCAGTTTCTTTCTTTTTGTATCCTCTATTATCTTCCTGTAACCTCTCCCAAATCGGCTTGGCAATTGTGACTGCCTTTCATCAATGGTATATACTGGCAAATATTTGTGAATTGGGGCTTGTCCTCGTGGGACATTTGTTCATTAAAACATTCCCTCTTGGAACCCAGTCACCATTACTCTGTTAGAAGTCTAGCTATCCACACGGAAGAAAACTCAGCACCTGATCAACAGCCCCAGCTGAGCTCCCAGATGGTAGCCAGCACTAACTTGCCAGCCAGCCATATAACTGTCATCTTGGAAATAAATCCTCCAGGCCCAGTCAAGCTGCACCAGCAGATATCGAGAACAGAGATAAGCTGTTCCTTCTAAGACCTGACCAACCGCTTAATTGGGATAAAGTGAATGTTAACTGTTGCTTCCATGTTTCCCTGAAAATAAAACCTAGCTGGACCATCAGCTCTAATGCATCTTTTGGAGCAAAACTTAATATAAGACCCGGTCTTAATATGAGATGGGTCTTATATAATATAAATAATATACTATAAATACCAGGTCTTATATTAAGTTTTGCTCCAAAAGACGCATTAAAGCTGATGGTCTGGCTGTATCTTATTTTCAGGGAAACACGGTATCTTAAGCCACTAACTTTTGGGGTTGTTTATTACACAGCAATAGATAACTGTATCAGTAACTTGACTTTGGTAGAATCATGCTAAACAAGCAGCAGATTGAGAAGATAGTATTTCATATATAAAAAGTGGTACTTAAAAAGTACATATAGACTTTTTAAAATGTTATCTTTAGGCTGTTTACTTTTTTTGCTGATTAGCTCTTGACTATATTCTGAGTAGCAGAGGTTCCCAGAAAATCCATAAGTGCATTGATTCTGGATTATTCAGCAAAGGAAGTATTCCTCCATAACTTAAAAAGTTGATAAAATGAACTGAACTGAAGTTTTTCTCACGCTAAACAAAGGCAAGGTTTAAAAATAAAAGTTGCAGGGGCGGCCGAATGGCTCAGTTGGTTAGAGTGCGAGCTCTGAATAACAGGGCTGCCGGTTCGATTCCCACATGGGCCAGTGAGCTGCACCCTCCACAACTAGACTGAAGACAACAAGCTGCCGCTGAGCTTCCGGAGGGGCTTCTGGATGGCTCAGATGGTTAGAGCGTGACCTCTTTAACAACAAGGTTGCCGGTTCAATTCCCACATAGGATGGTGGGCTGCACCCCCTGCAACTAAAATTGAAAATGGCAACTGGACATGGAGCTGAGCAGCGCCCTCCACAACTAGACTGAAGGACAACGACTTGGAGCTGATGGGCCCTGGAGAAACACACTGCCCCCAATTAAAAAAAAAATAAATTAAGAACAAAAATAAATAAAAGTTGCAATTTAAGATTGAGTTGCTTTCTCTAAGAATAGATAGTATGAAACAGTGTGTCACCTATATTATAAAAGAATGAAGCTGAAGTGTTTCTTCGATGAAATATTACCTAGAAAACTATAAAAAGAATGAATAAGGGTGTTTAATGAGTCTTAATTCTCTAAGACATGAGTGCTACCTATATTAGTAGACTCCTTTCTCTTCTAGTCAGATGACCAGCTATAATAAGAACTAGCCAATATTAAACACCACATATTGACAGCAGTGCCATTACAATACTTTATTTCTTACCAACAAAGAGTGATTATTGTTCTAATAACCTGCAAGTACTCAAATCACTAACATAAAATCTGTTTTATTAGAAATGGTAAGTAACTCTCTAAGAATCCTGAGAACACAGGTCATAAGAGGAATTGTAACTTGTCATTAAAGGTTTAAGACACACATAATTAGGTCAGTATGACTTAAAAAAAATTTCTGGCTAGCATACATTTAACTGTTGGGTGTAGTCAGTGTTTGACGTGGGGTTGGAGAGCAAGGCATTCCGGTTCTTTTCCTCACCGTTGAAGTTCATTTCTGAGTACTCTGTCTCACCTCCTTCTCTTCATACTTCCCTTCCTTGTCCTCTCCTCTGAGTTGTGAAGTTTGTAAGAAAAGGAAATCACTCCAGATCCTTCACCTTTAGCCCTCCTACTTGGAGTACAGTAAACAAGACATTTTAAGTCATGACATTTATAAATACTAATTATGAAGTCTCATAAGCCATTAATGTTACTTAGAATGTAAGTCCACAGCACAAAAGGCATTAACTGAGACTCTACCATGAGCACTAAGTATATGGACATGGGCCCTGACTCAACAGACTTGCCACAGACCAGGAAAGGTCAGTGTAAGTGAGGAGAGAACTACGGATACCGGAATGCCACGGGGAAGTTTCTGAAGACAGTACACAACTGGGGCGTGCACTGTTATGATAGACATGCATGCACACCCTTTAAGGCTAAAAGGCTTTAAAAGCTAATAGAAAATCTTTGTAAGTTTACTTTTATGGCTGCTTGCACCATTATGTATCAAAAGTTTTCAAGTTTAGATGTCCAACTTTGTAGATGAAGAGTTTAAAATCCCTCACATTCATGGTTATAGCCATTAAGCTTGTATCTCAGAGACACTTAAGGTTCAAACAATTGCTATATCACTTTTAGTGGTGAAATTTGCTGACATGCCACATTGTTGGGGGGAAAAATGCAAGCAAATACATAAGTGTGTTTAAGTGTGTGAGTGTGTGTGTATGTATTCATTTATTCTGTATTTCCTTTGTATGATTTAAGTTTAACATAATAGGAGCTAATCACAAATTTGTGACACCATTTCTGATTCTTAGAAGCAATAGGAAACAGATAAATTAGTTAAGCAGACCTGGGTTCAAGCCCTTCTCTGGAACTCATTAACAGTTCAACCATGTGAAATTACTTCCCTTTGCTAAATCTGAGTTGCATCATCTTTAAAATGAAGATACTGCCATTTCAATAATTAAATAGCAACTAGTATTACCTCACACGTATTGTTATTGGATACTTAGTGTAGGGTAAATACTATGTCATACATCACATTTAATTGTCTTAAGTTTCATTTTATGGCTGAAGAACCTCAAAAAGAGGAACTAAGTAACTTGCTCAAGGTAATATGTCTACTAATAGGCAGAGAGAGAGAAGATCGAACCCGTGTTCAAGTTCAAAGTTCATGCTCTTAAGGCACAATATGATTACAGTACCAGATACAAAGCAGGTACTAAATAAAGCTTAAAAATTCTACTAAGCATTTAATAATTAAAATATCTCAACAACTACTATGTGCAAGGAGCTATGTAACACTTGGTTAAGAGGCTTTCAAAAACATTTGAACGTTAAAAGCATAATAACATGAGAAAGACCCCCCTCTCTTGAAAATACAGAACCTAAAATAAAGGTGTAACGTAAAAAGGAAAGGGTGGAGATGCTGGAATGGTGGGGTGACAGGCTTGGCAAAGCCTCTTCCCAAAAAATACGATAAAACTACACAAACATGTCAAAACCACCATATCAGACTCTGAAAGTTGGCCAAATACATATAACAAATTGAACAGCGTTTATTCAAGAAAAACTACTGAACTTCAGGTAAGAACAGTGGAAGTCTGTGGTGGTTTAGCCATCCCCCACCAGCTCCATCGATGGCCATTTTACCAGCGTGAGGCAAATTCTGACAACCAGCACCATCACTGCAATTGGGGGATCAGAGTGCCATATGCAGGGCTATTGTTGAGAACAATAGGGATCTTTGTGGCAAACAATTGAGGAAGGCCATTATAGCAGCAGCCTAAGGTTGCAATAATAATTGAGGCAAAAAACAAACAGATTTGCCAGAAGTTTAGCAGGATATCCAGAGAATGGCAGAGCTGTGGTAAGCCTTGATGTGCTGCCATCTATCCCTGGTGGTTTACAAGGCTGTGTGCTTGCACAAAGCTGTATGCAAGCTCAGGAAAGCCTGTCGCGGACCCTAGTTATCTATACATAACTGGCTAATAGGTCTTTCACAGATACAGTATAGCTATGGACATGAGATGACGTGGCACAAAGCAAAAGCTGGAACAAACTTGTAAACTGCCTATAGTTTGAATTCATTCCCCAACCTGCATACAAATCCAGGGCAAAGGGCAGAAGCCTTACTGGTTCGAGGTGTTTATGCACCTCTGACCAGTCACTGGCTGACCACTAAGCTGTGCTGGTCAAAGGGTGACCCCTAGAAAGCCAGGCTTAAAAAAATTAAAACAAGAATTGAAAAATCAAACAAACAGACAAACAAACAAACAAAAGATCAGATTTCAGCAACTGCCCACCACAGACTTAATACAGACAATTCCTTAAAAAAAAAAAAAAAAAAAGATACAGCAACATTCTTCTGGAGAGGAGGGGCGTAAAAGTGATCTAACTCAAGAGTCTCTAAGTTATCATCTAAAATATATTATCTAAGACGTTCAACTGAACAAAAAAATTATGAAACACACAAAGAAATAGGAAAGTATAACCCATACATGGGAAACAAAACAGTCAATGGAAACTATATCTGAGGAGGTTCAGTTATTGGACTTAGCTAACAAGGGTTTCACAGCAGCTATCAAAGAACTAAAGGAAACCACGCTTAAAGAATTCAAAGAAAGTATGATGACAATGACTCAGTGAATAGAGAATCTCAACAAAAAGAGAATCTCAACAAAAAGAGATAATGAACTAAACTGGGATTCTGGAGTTGAAAAGTACAATAATGGAAATGAAAAATTAGCTGTAGGGGCTCAACGGGACATTTGAGCTCAAAGACAAAAGAATCAGCAAACTTGAAGACTGACCAATAGAAAATGTCCATTCTGAAGAACAGAAAGAAAAAGGAATGAACAAAGCCTCAGAGACCTGTGAGACTCCATCAAGCATACCAACATACGTGTAATGGGAGTCTCACAATGAGAGAAAAAAATAAATAATGACTGAAGGCTTCCCAAATTTGACTAAAATCTTTAATCTATAATCCAAGCAGCTCAATCAATTCCAAGTAGGAGAAACATAAAGCGATCCACATCTACACACATGGTCAAACTGCTGAAAGCTAAAGACAAGCAGAAAATTTGTAGGTGAGGCCTATGAATATGACAGAAGTTACTTACATAATTTGGTTACAATATATGACAACAGTGGAGGGATTTTGCAGATGGAATTAAAGTCCCTAATCAGTTAACTTTGAGTTTATCACAAGGGAGATTATTTTTTGGCTGGGCTTGACTTAAATCAGGTGAGCCCCTTAAAAGAGGACTTTAGTTCCCCTGAAATCAAAGAGATTTTCCCACTGGCCTTGAAGAGGAAGGCCACTGTAAGTTCTACTGATGCAAGAAAATGAATTCCACCAACCACCATGTGAGCCTGGAAAGAATCCCAAGCCTCAGATGAGGCTACAACCTTAGCCAACCTCTTGATTGTAGGCCTTGTGAGACGTGAGCAAAGGGCTCAGTTAAACCATGCCGACTTTTGACTTAAGAGACAGTGATGAGGTAATATTTTAAGGTGCTACATTCATGGTAATTTTTAATACAGCATTAGGAAATAGAAAACTAATACACCTAGCAAAACTATCCTTCAAAAATAAAGATTGAATAAGACATTTTTGGATGAACAAAGACAGAAAGAATTCATAGTAAGCAGATCTGCTTAATGGAAATACAACAAGAAAGCCCTTCACACTGAAAAGAAATGACACCAGATGGTAACTGCGATCCACATGAAGAAATAAAGTACAGCAGTAAAGGTACTTACTTAGGTAAACACGTAAGACACTATAAATACATTTTTCTCTGTTCTTCTATTAGTTGATTAAAAAGACAACTGCATAAAACAATTATAAAACTGTACTGTTGCCCTTATAACACATAAAGGTGTATAATACACATAATGATAATAGCACAAAGCGGGGAGAAAATGGAGTGACACTGGAGCAAAGTTTCTATATTTTGAGGAATTTAGTATTAATCAGAAGTACAATGTGAAAGATGAGGCATACTGTAATTCCTAGATCAAACACTAGTAATAATTTTTAAAAAGTTTAGAGGTCTCAGGAATTAAAATGGTACACTAGAAAATATTTAACACAAGGAGCAGTAAAGAAGGAACAGAGAAACAAAAATATGAGACAGAAAATAAGTATCAAAATGGCAGAAATAAACTCATCATACCAGTAATTTCATTAAATATGAGGAGATTAAACACTGCAATCAAAAAGCAGAGATTGTGAGACTGGATAAAAAAAAGAAGATCCCATTATACTCTGTCTACAAGAGACACAATAAAGATTCAAACACAAAAACAGATTAAAAGTGAATTCTTTAGAATGGACAACAGATTCGTAAGGGTTAATTGCCCAAGGATACTCAATTAATAGATAAGGCAAAACTGGAATATGAATTCATGTCCAATTTAAGTGTTCTTAGACTATGTTAAACACTAGCTCCCAAAGAACAAATAGTTAGTGCAGGTTCTAAAAGAATGGAAGTCCACGTTATATAATTAGTCAATATAATAGTTTTTCTCCTTTACAACCTCCTCCTGCACCCAATGGTACTCACATCTGCCTCCAATTCTTTTCTATAATACCATCACTGGGTAGGGAAAGACCGCCCCAGATGCTCAGATCAATTGGGAGAAGTCTGGCTTCCTTGAGAGGGAAACTTGAACAATATGATAAACCTATTAGTCAAAATTCAAGAAGAAAATGAGATAAGTCAGGGCTTCTGCTGGTGGGGTAGGAGTGGGGAGCTCTCTATACAGGGACTGATGGAAAACGAGAGAAAATGTAATGTCAGGGCAAGTGAAGGAATTAATAGTAATAAATAATAGTAACTATGAATTAAAAGAACAACATTTTCCTGCAGACTGTCATAGAACATAAAATTTCTGGCAATACTGTTATCAAAACAAACCTGCCAAGATGTCTCTGAAACCACTTGATACTGTAAGAAATTGTGCTCTTTCAATAAAGTCAGGTGAAATGAGGACAAACACTAATCAAACCACAAGCCATCAAAAATTGCCAAAGCAAGCATTGCAACAATTCAATCTTTATGACAAGGTGACTTGTTTAACATCCGAGAATTCAAATTAGGAGGTTATTTAAAAAGGAAGTTCTTTAGGGCATTTCAGTGAAGCTACCACGGAAGCTGTTTTTGCTTTGCAGCTGGACTCCTTACAAATTTAAGGTGTTTATGAAAAGGGTATATTAATATGTATACTCAGGGACAAAACTAATTTATGGAAGTGCTTTAAAATCTAAATTTAGATTTTAGACAACTGGTAAGTTGTGTTTAGTTTCCCTATACAAGAACATAAGTCATAAGACTTTAATGTTTTACTCTAACAAGACTTTTTCTGAGTACTTTATGAAGAACCCTTGAGGAAGTGGGGCAGGAAGGGAATGCAGGAAGAACTTCATCTTCCACTGGCCCCAGCAAGACCTCTAAGACACCCAAATCCGTTGCAGAACAGGAAATTACTTCAGGTACCCTGAGCTTAATATCTTGGGAAGGCCTGGGACTCTAACAGACCTGGAAGCAGATATAACTTAACGCTGTCCAGGACCACACAGATTTTACATCTAACCTGGAGAGTAGTGAAGAGAAAAGAGGAAAATACGATGTATTCTGAAAGGTACCATTTATTCTCATCCCAGTTCACTTTTAGTTAAGCTATAGTCTATGTAAACTACAGTTTATAAATGTGTATACTCAATTTCCTAACATAATAAATGATCCTGGGAAGAAAATAAGTCTCTAACCTTTGGTTGGTTGTATTAAGAAATTGTCTCTATCTTAATCAGTAGAGAATGGGGTGTGTGTGAAGTCAGTGCACAGCTTGGAGTATGGCACAGGCCTAACAGGGACCAGACTGTAAGTGACTACTGACCAGAAACAGTGAGATGAGGCAAAAAGTCAAAGAAACTCGGGAGAAAAGCCCTGTGTACACTGGTCCCTTCATACACGAGACCATCCTATGTATTAGAGGCCAGTATTACTTATAATCAACTAAAGATAAGTAAGTCAACTTCGATTCCAAGGAAACTGGACAAATAGATGTCTGGTAGTTTGAGTCTAACACTTCAATTTAAATAGCTCCATATGGTTAATGGCTACTGTATTAGAGCAGTTTTAGACAAAGGCAGAGCAAAAATTCCAGAGAAAGGCAGATCAAAGAACATTCCTTCTAAATAACCCATAGAACGATATTCATAACAGATGACCTACTTCATCCTATAAAGCTTTTAATTTTATGAACATTTTATCAGATTCTATACAATTACAATCCTTCTACTATGTTCCCTTAGCTTTGACATTCTTGAACTTTCTTCATATAGAAGCTCTGGGCACCTTACATATTTGATACATAGTTTTTATATACTTCATAATCTTTCCTTAAGTTGGATTTTTAAAATCTATCCTATCACAAGTGGATGTGAGTGTTTTGAAAAAACAGATTGTAGGGTGGCTGGTTGGCTTAGTTGATTAGAGAGCAGTGCTCATAACACCAAGGTCCCCGGTTCGATTCCCACATGGGCCTGTGAACTGTGCCCTCCACAACTAGATTGAAGATGACTTGACTTGGCGCTGATGGGTCCTAGATGTTCCCCATAAAAATTAAAAAAACAAAACAAAACAAAAAAATCCCAGATTGTTCTTGCTCATTTTAATGACTGCCTGAAGTTAAGGTGCAGGTTTCTTCTCAAAACAACAAAAAAAACCAAACCAAACAAAAATGACATCAGATGACATAAGAAATTGTGTAGTTATACATTTATTGTTTGAAATATTTAAATATATTCTGAGACCTAGAATTATAAGTTGCAAAAGTCGAAGTACTTTTCTCCTAATGTGTACAGTAAATGGAAGATTCTATTGCTTCCAAGACCTTGCTTGGAATTATGGAGGGTCAAAGGCCTGACAATAAAGTAGGAAACATTTTCTAAGTTAAATTTTAATCAAGAGCCACTAACCTAAAATATTCATCACCTAATACTCATAATTTTACACTTGTCGAGTTTCAGAACTTAGCCCTCTCTCATATGAGGGCACTAGATAAGGATAAACAACTTTATCATAGATTATGTGGCTCTTTCTGTTATACTCAGTCTTCTAAAAAAAAAAAAAAAAAAAATGCACCGGTCATTTAGCATTGTTAATCTCAACCTATACTTGGATAGCCAAAGAAACTTAGTCTTTTAGTATTTTCTCTTTAGTTTGGAAAAACAATCCCCTACAGCCTATTAAGTAAGGCACTCAACTTTTTCCACGAGAAAATAGATTTTCCTACACCCTTGGTAAAACATCTTGGAGACTAGAGAGGGCTCATGAGAGCAACGGTGCTCGACTCTGATGGGGAGGAAAGAGACGGCTGTGGCCCACAATCTCGGCTCAGAGTGAGGCTGAGCCCCCGGCCCCCACTACTCTCCTTCTCTAGGAGTGAGTCTCCTTCTGCTGGAAGCAATCTTTAGGACAGGGGCATGGTCATTCTGTTTCCTATTGCTGCTGTAGCAGATTACCACAAACTTCGCAGCTTAAAACAACACAGATTTATTATTTTATGGTTTGGGGCAGGGGGGTCACAAGCCCAAAATGGGTCTCACTGGGCTAAATCAGGTGTCATCAGGGCTACATTCCTTCTGGAGGATTGAGGGGAGAATTTGTTTCTTTGTCTTTTCTAGCTTGTACAGCTGGCTGCATTCTTTGGCTCATGGTCTTCCCCTCCGTCTTCAAAGTCAGCAATTGTATCTGCTTCCATTGTCACATCTCCTTCTATGACTGACTCCACTGCCTGCTTCACCTGTAAGGAACCCTGAGATTACTGAGGTCCAACCACGTAATCCGAGGCAATCGCCCCATCTCAAGATCCTTCACGTAATCATGCCTGCAAAGTCACTTCTGCCAAGTAAGGTAACACACTCACAGGTTCTAGGTATTAGGAAGTAGGTATCTTCGGGGAGTCATTATTCTGCCTACCAGTTACCACGTCACAGGTGCCACGACTAACAATGGCATTTGGAGATTCCAAACTAGTGAGTAATTTGTGGTAGATAAATGTTGCCACAAATTCTTTGACGCTCCTTCCATCCAAGAGGTGGAGTCTATTTCCCTCCCCCTTGAATCTGGATTAGCCTTATGACTTGCTTTGTCCACAGAACATGGTAGAAGTAACAAGCAAGTTTCAGAGCCTAGAACTCAAGAGGTCTCACAATGTCCATCTTCATCCTCTTGGAATGCTATTCTAAGACTTCCATACAAGAAGCCAGCCTAGCTGACTGGAGAATGAGAGACCATGTGGAAGAGAATGAGGCATCCCAGGGGACAGCCACACATGCCAACTCTCCAGCTCAAAACAGCTACATAAATGATCACAGGCAAAAAGCAGCAGAGAAGCCGTTCAGCAAACCTACAGAATGGAAAATAAATCATTACTTTAAATCATTAAGTTTTGGGGTGGTTTGTCATTCACAGCTAACTGATACAACATTGGTTAGTGAGAAGACCAGTCTATACTATATACATATACTTGAAGGAGCTTTTGGCAAGAGGAATAAAGGAAGGTAATTAGGGTCAAGTTTGGGAGAACAGCAGGTAGACTTTCTTGGCTATATCACAAAGCACGATCAGGTAGAGCAGGAAATGACTATTGTTAAGTAAGAATGATCAACTGATCTATATCTATTATGATCTGTTCTAACTGGAAATAAGTGCCATTATAGTTTCCGAGAGGAGGTAGTTAGGTAACTAAAACTATGTCAAAGAAAACACAAAATAAAGTGCCTACCGTACTGCCTAGACATAGTAATTACCCAAGAGATGCTTAAAACCAAATAGACCATAAATAAAGTAAAAAGATGTTTGAGCCGGGCAGGAACGAGGGGTCCGAGGGCAGAAAGTGGTCAGAATCCACTATTACTATTGTGTGATTTAGTGGCAGGTCACTGACATTAGCTGCTGCAGTGAAGGACAGAAAAGGCAGTGGCTCTGTCTGCCGAGAACACGACGATGCTTGCTGCCCTCACACTCCTGGTCCCGCACGGCAGGCCTGGCTTACCACCCCCCTCCCCGCACATGAGTATTTTCACCCAGCACGACCAAATCAAATTGCATTCACCTCTCTCCCCACCTGCAGTGTAGTCCATAAGCTTTGAAGGGCAAGAACTATGCTTCTCATCTTTTAGCCAAGCATCAAGCACGATGCTTGGCATATAGCAGGCAGTTCACCGATGTTTGTTTACTGGACAGTTTTAGGGAAAAGTGATCAAAGAAAACGTTTAGTCTTGTTTCAGGTTGGTGTCAACATGCTGAATGCGGGAACCATGTCTCATTAAACTTAACATTCCAAGGGTTTCAATAAAGCAACTGGCCCACAGGAGCTACTACTTACTCAATGTTAAGTTAACAAATCTAACAAGAAATTTAGAAAGAAGCCTTGAGAGAACACAACTGGGCAAATACATGGATGACAGATAAGAATCATATCCTAGTAAAAAAAAAATCATATCCTAACATCTAAGTGAAAAGCTCTATACCCACAATTTATTTCAACTTAAGTATATCAACATCATTTGCCCTTTTAAACCAAGATGAAAATTCTATCAATTTACTGTATTTTCCCATTTTGAGTTAGTATCAGTTTCTCAATTTTCAACTTAACCCCTTTCTACAACCCAGACCTTCAACTCACCTATGTCAATAGTTCAACCAACTTAAATATTATGAAAAATCATTTAATAATGGCATACTGCTCTATTGTGCAGAGGGTTTGTGTAAGAACACAAACATCACCTGGTGATGTGGAATAAGAACTGAATTCTGGGACAGAAAGCATGTAAGCCACGATGCTGGCCAGCCCTGACCGCAATCGGTTCTGTCAGTATCATCTTCCGTTTACCACTGCTTTATGGACGGGCCCGAAAACCACCGTGAGCCAGTTGCTATTAGTTTTATTTTATTAGGTTGGTGCAAAAGTAATTGCAGTTTAAAAGGTTAAATTGCAAAACAAGCAATTACTTTTGCACCAACCTAATACCAGCACCAATTTTCTCTCTTTAAATGGTTATTCGAAGTTTACATAAGGCTTTGGGTGAGAACCTAAGCTTTATAAATTGAAAATCCTTGTGGCTGGCTTTAATATAGATGTAACCTAATAACTCACAGAGTTAGATTTTTGTCTTTGTAAAAACTGGGCCTTTAGAGGGAGAGAAGGGCATCTAATCATTCATTCAGCACCAACAACAGGGCTATGCTTTAAGATCCTATTGATATTTGATAAATGTGTAAGGGAAAAAAACCTAACTAGTAGTGTTATAATTAACTACCATTTCATCAGTCATTTGCTACTGGCATCCTAAACTGGATTTTTTTTTTTTATAGTCCCATGTTTTGAAATTAAGATTCTGCAAGTGCTTTTGATTTCCATTATTTCAATGCTACATAAACTCTAGACCAGGGATTAGCAAACTTTTTCACAAAGGGCAAGACAGAAAACACTTTATGCTGTCTGGCATAACTACTCAACTCTTCCTATTTAGTGAAAAAGTGGTCATAAATAATATGTAAACAAACAAGTGTGCTGTGTTCCAATAAAATTTTACAAAAACGGAAGTCCACAGCTTACTGACCCCTGCTCTCGACCCATTAGTGTCTTAAGAATGTTCTCCATTACGTAACATGGGGGAATCTTTGGGTATAAATTTGAACAAAGACATAGTAATACAAATATGTATGCCTAGCCAACAAGATTTTTATCTACTTCTGTTTCTACCTGAAGACAGCCAATAATGCCAAGGCAAGAGAGGAGTGAGATGCTGAGAACTAGGAGGGGAGCTTGGAGACTCTTATTCCTCCATATGGATTAAAATTCCCAAACTTACAACTGAACAAAGAAGCTCATCCCACAAGGGCAGAAATGGGAAAAAAGCAAACAAGCTATAGGTGGCAGGTGTGGAAATAATTTTAGGAGAGCCCAGCAAATAGAGATGTTACATCAAAGACAAAATCTAGAGAGCAAGGAGTTAGAAAGTGACCATTCCAATATTGTTAGATACAACATAATTTTATAAAAATTATTTTAAGTCTTCCTATGATTCTCTGGTAAGAGACACTGATCTCACTTATTTTGGTGGCTCAAATTATATACTCCATCATTCAATGTCATCAACTAAAATGCTGGTCCTAAGTAAAACTGTCTACATAGATTTAAACAGCCATTGATGGGGATAAAAAATTTCATCATCCACTTTCAGTACCTGTAACCCAACTCAATGCCATATTATACCCCTCTCAGATATGCCACGTCTTCATGCTTGCCTTCTTTCTCTACTTATCAAAATTAATTCTCAGGAAGGGTTCACAATTCATTCACATTTAAGAATGACAAAATTAACAAGAGCTCAATTTTTTCTTCCAAATCAAATGAACTTTTCAAAACTTTAAAATTTCAGACTTCAGCCAAAAACGGGAAAGAATTAAAGAGAGATGATCAGAATGCTGACAAAGTCACACCCTAGAATGGCTGAGCCCAGTCATCTGCCACCTGGCAAAGCAAAGCACAGTGTCTGTTCTTCCTTGCCTCACATGGCTGCCCAGATAAACCAAAATTTCCAGTTTCCTTTGTAGCTACATGTGGCAAAGAGCAGGAATATACCTTTCCCTTGACTAGAATGTGGATGTGATGTTGGGAGCTGCTGGTCAAGCCATAATACCAGCTGTGGATTGCCTGAGACAGCTTCCAGTGACAAAAATAAACTACTATTAAGGGCTCTGTGAGAACAGCCCAAACTACATTCTAATTGATACAACTTTTCTGGCAAGCTATAGCAAATGTCACACTTTACTACCATGTCCAAATCCCTAAGTTAAATGATTTCTTTAACGCAGTAGGACTTTGGCTGAAAGCTTTAAGTCATTTAATGAAGGAATCAGTAATAGCAGGACCAAGATTATAGTATTGCTTTTCCTTGGACACCATCTTTCGTAGCTGATATTCAAAAACTTGTTGACTGCTTACATGGAAGCAGCATAATACGGTACAAACATCAAAGTGTCTAAAGATAATAGTTCAGTGCTTTTTCTGTATGATTATGAAGGTGAAAGGAGGAAAATATTACGTGGCGTTATCGTGATAGCTAAAAGTTAAGGCCTTTCAGACTTTCCACTTTAAAGGTATAGAGTGACAATATTAATGACATACAAAGATTTCTTTCTTAAATGGATATTTTGTCTTTTCTTGACTTCTGGTTTACTTCCAAGATTATTACACAGGGATATAGACATGGATGGTGCAAGACGGGAGTAAAAGGACCTGGCCCGGCTGCATGTAGTCACTGTTTCCCTTCTTCCCCCAAAGCTAAGCTGTATAGGCTGGCACGCTTTCAGCTAGTGTCTAAATGGCCTCCCCTCCAAAACACAGTTTTCTATCTTTGGCAAATGTCACTGGTTTTCCTCTCTGCTGTCAGGATGTTTTATTATTTATTTTTAGAATTTGCCTTGTTTTCAACCCCATCAAGGCTACCAACCATTGTGAATCCCTGTCTTTTTCTCCTACTTCTCTGCTGCCTATCACTTCTCAGGGACAGAGAGCATGGTGCAACCAGGAATAAGCCCTGCTGCATATCAGCCAAGGGCCTTTGCTGGGTGGTTTTTAAACTGTCACTCTCCAGATCCTACCCCAACCCAATTAAGAGAGAGTCTCCATGGCTTCAAAAGCTCCCCAGGTGATCGGAATTTCAGTGAGGATGGAAGAAAGAGTATGGGCTCTGAAGGGCACAAAATCTAAATTCAAATGACAGTTTTGCCACTTACGAGCCGTGACTTTGGGCGATACTTAACCTTCCTAAACTTCATTTATCCCAAAGAGTCCACTCCATTATGTGCCAAACAGTGTCAGGTGTTAAATAAATAAGCGTGGCTCTGACAGTCCCTGCTCTCTAGGAGATTACAGTGCAAGATACAGGAACCAAAGGAAGCCGCAGAGAAACAAACAAACTTAATCCTAAGGGCACAGAGGAAGGAAATCCAGTCTGGATTCAAGACCCTGACGTAAGACAACGCAGCTTATTTGGGCGATACAAGTAGTTCAGTAGAACTGGAGCATAAAATAAGGATGAGGGAGGGACACGAGATGAGGATCAGCAGTGACCTCAGCTTCTGTATCTGCTAAACAGAGATCTTATCTACTCTGCTTGGTTACCTCAAAGATCTACTTATATATATAGCACAGTGCCTTGTACACAACAGGTACTCAAGTGCTAAATCCCTTTACTTTTCAGCTTTCATATACACAGAAAAGAGCTCTCCTTTTATAAGCATCACAAACCAATCAACACTTTTTCTTCAGGTCACTCATCAAAGCATGGAATTTAATAATAAACTCTTTTCAGCTGTTTATTTTTCCTGGGTGCATCTTACCTACTGTGGATTACTGAGGAGTCAACTCCCAGATCTCAAGGGTGCCAACCAGTGGGAATTCCTTCAAAAGGTTCAGACACGTAGGGTGTGTCCCAACGCTAGGCTGTAGATAACTGTTTTAAATTAAATGAACAGCAGTCATGAAGCAATTCTGAACCAGGACAAGAATAACTTCAAATCTAACCTTGGCTCTGACACTAGTTAGATAATTTACTAGTTAGATAATTTACTTTGGGTGAGAGACAGCTTTCTTTGCCTCGGTTTCCTAATCTGTTAAAACAGAGAACAGAGTCCCTATATAGAAGAGTGCTGATAACCCAGGGCTACTTTTTAATTGTCACTGCCTGCCTCCGTTCTTCCCTCCCATCTTAAGAGATGTGTTAGGTAAGAATCTTCAAAGCTAGCAACATGCCTCTCCTTGATGGAGATCGTGGAAGTCAGCCACAGCTGACAGCAAAGATGTGTTATCAGACAGCATCCCATGCCCAAGTGACAAGGCCACATAGACTGTGCAGATGTCCTTTGGGCCCAAAATGCCTTGATTCTTTAAAATATGATGTTGACCCTTTAATAATACATGCTTATAAATCCTAAAAACAAGTCTAAGAATTATTTCTGAGCTTCCAATCTGGATATTAATGACTCCCAATTTAAAATGAGACAATTCACCCAGAGAAAAATCACCAAAACAGGTTTAGAAAAGCCAACAGTGTCAAGACACTACTTTTACTAAACATCTTTCTGTCACAATGCTTAGTAGAAAATTTGACTATTCGGCTTCATGTAACTCTATGAGGTGATGAATGTTAACTAAGCTTATTGTAATCATTTCCCGATATATAGCAAATCATAATATGGTACACCTTAAACAAATGCAATGTTATATGTCAATTATATCTCAATAAAACTGGAAAAAATACTAGTACAGTACAGTCACAGGAACCATATTGCCTTAAGATACAGAGTAGTTACTCAGTATTTTTGGTCTTAAATGTGAAATTTATCGTGTTCTAAATGGCATCACAACTTTCCACATGGAACCACGCCAACTATAATAAATATTTAAAACATTGAAAAAAGTCTATTTGATTTAGTACTAAACAAGATGGCTTTTTAAAATACATTTACCTCAATGAAAGTATACTTCCATGCCAAGTAGGTTTCTTGATAAGAAAAATCTAACAATTTTAATAACTCAACTGCATGTTAATACAGAAAATGCAGCTGATAACTGACCTTTGATTTAGAAGATAAATGTATTTAGAAAGAGGTAAGCTCTGAGTGCTTATTATGTACCAGTCATTGTGCAAAAGAGATTTATATGCATTATCTCACTCAGTCCTATGAGGTAGGTACTATTATTATCATACCTATTCTACAAGGGGGAAGTGGAGCTTAGATTTTGTACCTCACTCTGCTAATTACTGATGATAACTCTATTCTCTGAATTCAGAGCTCAAGAAAGAGCCTTAACTTCACTCCTGTTCCAAACAGTTGGCTCTAGGTATAATAGATCTTAATTAAAATCTCCAGAAATTTAAAAGTTACATGATAGCACAAACTTCATAAACGTGACTGAATTTCCCCTTTAGCCTTCTTTTTAATGTGTCAAAATAATTCTAGGCCCTGAGCTTTCCTAAACCTTTAATCATTTATGGTGCTCTCTGCTGTACCTACCCATTAGAACAATTTAAGAAAACATTAACACTACCAATTATTTTCAAAAGCCCAAAGATACTAATCAAGTGATCCTAATAGTCTTAAACACTATCCTCAAACCAAAAGATAAATGGAGATTGGGAAACTTGCATTCTAAAGTGCACCATCCAGATAAAATTACTCTGTGAATTAGAGTAATTTCAATCAGATCCTATAAAATTGAACATTTTTCTCAAGACCAGAATTAAAGACTAACTCTAAGACAGTTTAAGGACCCAAACTCTGAAACATAAAATGGTTTGCACTTGGCAAATTCAGTAGCAAAAGGCAGGCTGTAGGGAGAGCAGCAACAGTTTAGAAAAGTAGTAATAAATAACATTAAAAAACAAACGATTTACCTATTCATTTCACTGGCCATTCTCCTTTAACACAAGCCTGTAATTATTCTCAAAAACCATCTGATGCTTAAAATAAGACCTAATGTCTTACTACATGGTGTCCTGAATTTTAAGTTAACACATTACATATTAAGAGAAATCACAATGGCATTTCATGAGCATTAGAAACCCAATTACATTTTCTTAGAGGGCATCCGCATTTATGATTGTAACAGTTATTAACACACAACAAACTGGTTTATATCATACAAACCAGTGTAGGTGCACACTTTATTAATTCTGTAACTCATTAATCATTCTTAAAAAGGATTATTTTCTTTAAAATGCAAATGATCACACCATAAACACAACTTATTTTTAAATGTCACATCAGCTATTTGGTAATAAAGTATACGTTTTTAAAATAATTGAATTATCACACTAGAGTCTATTTAATATAATGCACACTGCAAGATAAACCCAAAGTTACTAAATGGAGGATGTATAGGCAGGAGATTCCACTTCAGTTGTGTGACAGGAAATACTAGCTATGGAAGTTTAGAAACAGGAATACCAAATTCTGTTTCAGCAAAATAAAGAAAGGAAAACGTGCTGGTGAGTAAGGGTAAAAGAGGAAGTTGTTGTAGTGAACAATCTGCCATACATTTAGGACATTCCAAAAGATTAAAACAAATAAAAAGCCTTACTTTTCCACTAGGCTTACTTGGTAATGTACCTCCCTAGGTACACTGACGCCTGGATTCGCAGTTTCGCTATAACAAGACTGCTTATGGCTCACATCTTACACATACATAGGGAGATAAGGGTGGCGTGTAACATTAAACTGTTAGTTTCATATCTTAAACTGAAGTTTGATGACTATTAATTTTTTTAGCAACGCTACATAAGTACATCATTTTTTAAGTGTGTAAGTTTCACAGCAGTGTGAAAATACTCAATATTACTGAACTATACACTTAAAAATAGTTAAGATGGTAAATTTCATGTTTTTTACCACAAAAAAGGGCATAAGTTAGGGAGAAATTACTCCACTGAAACGTTAATAGTAACTTGTTATGTAAATTGTGATTACTCTAAACCTAAATTCTTATTATGCTTAATTTTCAATAAAATAATTTCTTGTTGTCATCTTTAACAGCTGGATTCACTTTATGTAATTAATTTTTAAAGCTACTTCCAGACATAAGAAAGTTCTTTAATCCTGAACTACAGAGAGAAGCACTATTCTCAATTAACATCTTTCAAATCATCTGAATTACTTATTGCCAACAAATACTAGTTATGAAATTATAAGTGTTTTTCTACTTCAGCTGATTCATTCATTCAGTGAAGTGCAAATCTCCAAATCAAGAAAGCAAGATCCCCAAACGAATAAGTTTTTCTTAAAGTAGCTTTGGATTGTGAGGTAGACAACACTCGCCACACCTCAGACTTCAGCCGGACGTGGCCCAGAGTGCTAAGGTCACTCATTTCCAATCACCGTTCTCACCTGCTCTGCCTTACAAATTTGTCAGGCTTTTGTGAACTCCCATTAGGTTCTGTTCAGAAAAGTGTACCACCTAGGTTAGTCTCATAGCTTGGGAAGAGTCTGGAGCAATCAGCTTGGCTTGGCCACCTCGGAGGAAAAGTGTCCAGAAAAAGAAAACTGGGAACGCTTCAACTTTGCGCAAACCCCCCCATCTCAAGTCACATCTACCTCCCTTCCAGAAGGGCTGTGTTCAGTGTTCTCGAAAGATCTACCCTTTTCCAACTCAAATGTCATTCTTAGATCAGCTGCTTGAGGGGCTAGCGGAGCTCAACCCACGCCGTTCTTCTAGCACCTTCTCCAAGTGCCAGCGCTGGATTCAGCTCACTCAGCAGCCCCCATCCAAGCCCTACACGAAGAGAGACCCTGGCCGACGACCCCGCCCACGGACAGGGCCGCCCTAGAGTCACCCAGAGGCTCCCAGTCGGGGCAGCTTCAGCCGCCTAAGGGGATCTGCTCCTGAGGCGGCTGGGGGCAACCTGGGACCGTAGGAGAGGTCTCACAGTAGGAGGGAAAGACGGCCTCACCTTGACCCTGATTTCATAGGTGGTGAAGCGGCCCCGGCCGACCCCCACCGTCTGCGGGTTGCTCACATCGATTTCAAGGAAGTTGCTGGGCGGCCCGTAGGCGTCATTCAGGTTCTGCGGCTTGGTGATCAGCCGCCGGGTGTCCGCCACCGTCTCCGACATTTCGCTGTTGCAGCCGCCGCCGCCGCCGCCGCGGGCTCCCTCCGCCCCCTCCGCGTTCCACCGCCGCCGCCGCTGCTGGCCGCCGCGGGGACACCAGGCTCGCGCGCAGCGGTCGCGAGGGGAACGAGCACGTAGCGCAGGCGTTCACCCCGCGCCGAAGCTCCGCCCCGTGCCCCTCCGGCTTCCGTCCCTCAAGCCCAGGGGAGAGACAGCTGACTCTCCGGAACGCCGCTCCTCGGGCCCTGGAGGCCCAGCGGAGACCCGGGCGGGGAACTAAGGACTTGAGGAGGATTGGGAAGAGCGGAGCACGGGACCTGTAATCACCAACAGGTTCCGGCCAGACTACAGCGCCCACAATGCACCGGGCGAGCGCGGCGCCGCCGCCGCCGGAACGCGACCAAAGTGCTTGGGGATCCCGGGGATGTGGTGGCTGGCGCGTCTGTCTTTTCCGGTCCGTTCCGACCCGGAGCGGTGGGAAGAACAGCGGAAATGGACTTCGCGGCCCTGGGAACTGCGGGCACAGGAGTCAAACGGCGAGATATGGAGGTTTGCCGGCAATCGAAACAAAACAGCCTCCGTTAACGATGCCAACCCATCTACGGCCTCACCTTGAACCACTGCATGTGCCTTTCTTGGTAACCATTAACAAATGCCTCAAATGATGACTTTGACACCAACTTTGAGAGTTTCACCATACCCGTGTCTGGTTTGATAAATTGAAGGCCCTAAAGAAGGGTAGTGGAATAAAAACAAAAGACCTCGCGAGATCATATGGCTACGAGCAAACCGTTTGACTGGTTGGCCCTCTAAAAATAACGTAGTAGATAGGCTGAAACCTGCCTTGAATGGCCTATGTTTGGGTGACCTGCAACTTTTCCCCTTCATTTCCCACAAAGTCCTAGAAACTTTAAAAAAAGTGGTAAACGTATCTCTATAGCATTTGAAATGAAGCCTGTATAAGACATGAAAAAAAGACAGAACAAGTAGATCGTAGTTCATCTCTAGTAAATGCAACTTTTGAATATTGAGGTAGAAGGATACATTTCTGTACTTGCCTGGAGAGTTATCTCCCTTAATGTTATATAGTCCCACAACTATTTTTGACTTTTTAATGTTTCAGAAACATTTACTTTGCTATTTACTATTTACTTTGAAACATTTACTGTTTACTTTGACCTGTACTATAAACTGAAAAGTTGTACACATCTAAGAAATTGTCCAGATTATTAGCAGCCATTCCTAATAACACTAAGGACAGTAGAATTAAAGAAATTACTTAAACATGAGGTGATTATTTCTCAGAAATTCAACATTCATTAATTCAACAAATATTTACAGAAGGTCTACTAGGTATTTTCAACTCTTGATCGTAGAGAGATAAGCGTAAGTAACATGGAAATTCTCTGCTCTTACCAGGTTTATAGTCTAGTATATAGTCTACCTTGGGGAGACAAATCAATAAATAATATACCAGCCAATGTGATTGGTGTTACAAAGAAAATAAAACTAGATAATTGATAATGACTGAGACAAGCTCATTAGAAGGATAGTTAAAGAAGTCCTGTCTGAGAATATCTCTCTTTCAAAGAGTAAGGGTAATATTGGAATTAGTATGGCCAGACAGGACGCCCTGCCTGCTATGTCTGTCTCCTGTGGTAAGAGACCAAATGGGAACTTGACTGGTATGATTATAGCAGTGAGCTGAAGAAATGAGTATAGATGACTTTGAATTCAAGAGACCAAGAACCACTGTATTGTGTTGTCATCCATGACACCTGAACAAAGCAATCATGGGATATTTTCATAGAAAGCTTCTGCCTCATTCCTTGTGGGCCTCTTAGAGCAGCAACAATTGTGTGAAGTGGGAAAATAACCACAGAGGATAGCACAGCAGCATAGCAGTCATACAGCTAAAGAGGAGCTTCCCGGTATAAACATCAGGAACACTTAACCTTTATTTTTCAGGAGACAGACTGTATTCCTAGAAAAATCCAAGAAGAACAGGCTACTGGTATTAAGAGAATTTAGCGGCTGAACAAAAGTAAAGAAGCTCATGTATAGTTTTCCTCTGTCTAGGCAATGTTTAGTTAGAATGGAGATGGAAAAAATAGCCTATTCACAACAGTGACCAAAAGTTAAAAAAATACGTAGGAAGGCACAGGATCTATAGGAACAAAATTATAAATTTTATTAAAGGACATAAACCAAAATCCAAATAAAAAAGAGTCGTGTTCCTGGATAGGAGGACTTAAAATCAGAAAAATGTCACTTTATGCAAAATGAAGGCAATTATAATGACAATCCTAATGTGGCTGGTTTTGCCCTACCCCCTGCCTGGGATGGGTGGATAGTACTGGGCAAGATTTTTTTAAAGTTCCTATGTTGAAGGATAACCAAGAAGATTGTGAAAGTGAAAAATAAAATTAAAGTGGGATTTGCTTTACCAAATGTTAAAATTCATTATAAAACCACTATAAGCAAGAGTGTGGTTTTGGCTCTTTATAGAGTACAGAAACAAATCCTAATAAAGACCATGATACATAACAAGGAGAGCATTTCAATTCATTGAGGAAATGGTGCTGACACAGTTGGATGTTCAGGGAATAGAGGGACCACAGAGCTAGTTCCCTGCATTATACCACATATGAAAAAATTCCAGACAGATTTAAATATAAAAAATGAATATATTTAGAGGAAATTTAGGAGAAAAGTTGTATAACCTTGAATAAGGAAGTGCGTCCTAAGCGATGTGGGAAATAAACTATAAAAAAGTCAGATACATATATTTTAAATAAAAATTATATAGCAAAAAGCATAATAAAAATTGGAAGTATATATGTAACACATAGACTAGTAAAAGGCTAATATTCCTAATATAAAAAGAACTCACATAAATTGACAATAAGAAGACAACCCCATAGAAAAATAGGCAAAGAATATGAATAGGTACTTTTCTACATGTTTTACACATAATGGATTTATCAAATCACCACAACTCTATGAGTGGATACCATTATTGTCCCAATTTTACAAATGGGTAAGCTTCACAGAGGCCAAATAATTTGAAGATTACTCCTTACAAAATGGCAAAACTAGTTCCTGAATTTATATACTTAAACACTATGTCATGCTGCCTCTTAGGTAAGAAATGCAAATGGAGAATAAGCATAAAAATATGCTCAACCTCACTAATCAATTAAATGTACTTTAAAGCAAACATGAAATACTGTTGTCTATTACATTGGCAAAAATCAAAAGAACAAACGTATTAGGGAGAATGTAGGGAAACAGGCACTCTTATTTTGATAACATGAGCCTGAATTGTCACAACCCTTGATAAAAGTAATTTGATCATGTTTATCAAAATTAAAAATATTCAGGACATTTTGATCCCCAGATGAAATTGTTCTATTTTTATTTCTTAGAATATTAGAATGTATCCATTTTTAGTTATTAGAATTAAAAGAGGAATATCCGTGATGTATTGGTGAGGATCACAGAACGATCTGTCCAGTATGATCCCATTTTGGCAAACAAAACACTGTTAGTGTATATGTGCACTTTTATATGGGCATTTTATATGTGCATACACCAGGCTGTTAAAACTGGTAACGAGAAAGGGAGTAGGTATGGGAAGACACAAGTATATTTTAAGGATGGGCTAAGATGTGAAAGAGAGAACTTTAACCAATTTTGTTTTTTCCTAACAGCCAAATTCTAGAAAAATAATTTGCCAGTGAGCCTGTGTTACTGTGGGCACCTTCAGAGTTGTGTTCCTTGAGTAGGGTATTAGATGATCACAGCTTGATGGCTTTGGGATTATCCATTCCTCTTCTTTTGGACACTGAACAGTTAGCTAACAGTAATTTCATTTCTTATGAAGACTGTTAACAGGCAAAAGGAGGTGCTGCCTTGTGGGAGCAGTTGGTTTACATTTTCATTTTAAATTTGTAAATGAAGTTTATATTTTATCAACTGGGCTCTTGTGAGCTTGATTAATGCATCACTCCACCAGGCCTGATCACCTCTCGGAAAATAATGAAACCAAGTAGGTGGACCTCCAAAGGGTCAGACTCTGGCATTGTGGCAACACTAATGAAGTCCTGTAAACTTCTCAAGGGCCAGGCATAGCCACTTTTATATTGTTTTTCCAATTCAAAGCATTTCAGTTCTTACACTCGGACCAATCTCCTAAATCCCCGCTCCCAGGCTGCTGAACATTCCTGAAGAAAAACCCCAAACCAACTGACACCTTTGCAAATGTATGGTTTCCAACTTCCGTTAACCAACCCTTCAATATGCCTCAGCAATCCCTTATTTTAGCCTCTCCTCTTCTTGCATTTTGTACCCCTCATCCTTGCTCTTAGCAGGAAACCTCACTTCATGCAGCACAAGGAAAAGGAAAAGCCATGAAGCTCAGTATCTTTCCTCACCACTGAACTACAACTTAAAACATGAGTCATCCTTAGACCTTCTCAGAGCATGAGGCAGGTCCAGGCCACTTCCAACTTGTGAGGATGTGGGCATTTTTGAATTTGGTATTGAGGAAATCATTTGCAAACACTGTGGTTTGTTTGTTAATTTTAAATAAAGTGTTTGCGTGATTCAAAAGTCAATGTGCATTTAGAGTATTCATTAAAATATCTACCTCCCATCCCTATCTCCAGCCATCTAGTTCCCCCTTCTATTCACAGCCACTGTTACCAGTTTCTTGTGTTTCTTTGAATCTTTGAAAAAAAAAATTCTAGCATGTAAAATGTGTGTATATACGTATTAACAGAAATGGCATCATAGGATACACATTTGCACCTTATTTCCCTTAATATATCTTAAAGACAGAGCCTCATTTATACAGCAGCAAAGTATTCCATTACACGATGTGCCATAATTTAACTTGTCCCCTACTGACAAATATATATGGTGATCTCAACCTTTTACTCTTACAATGCTGCAATTAATAACCTTGAATATGATGTCATTACACATGGGATTACATTTATAGGATACATTTTTATAAATGGAATTACTGGGCCAAAGGACATACGCATTTATGAGATATTGCAAAATTGCTTTCTGTACAGGTTATACCAGTTTACACCCTGTTCAGCAAGGGATGGAAATGCCTGTTTGTCCATAGATTCACCAAAGCCAAGTTATCAAACTTTTTAATCTTTACTAGTCTAAATTATATCCTTATTTTAATTTTCCTTTATATGAGTGCAGTTGAGCATCTTTTCATGCTTACAAGGCATTCCCATTTTGTTTTTTTGTGACTTGTGTTAAAACAAAATTACACTAAGTAAATTTAAAGATCAAATTGGCTTTCTTCAATGATTCATGAATTCGCAAACAGATTCATGTAGCAAACAGAAACGGGCTCTGAGGAGCCATACAAAATGGAAGGCTTCTGTAGGCAGAAGTGGGCGGAGGAAAAAGACATTTCTAACAAAGAGTAGATTGTTTCAGACAAGGTTACCTTCCTTTGGGGGAAGGGCAGGGATCCATCATGAAGATTGCTTCAGTAGGTAGTCCTGATTGGGTAATTCCAGATTAACTGGTTAAAAGTCACATTCCAGAGGCTGAAACACGAATTAAGTTTTGTTTTGCTGTCTTGGGAGCAAGTGACTCCATTTTGAGCCTGTTGTTCCTTTATTTCTTTATTTTTAACACGTATTTGTTCAAATCCTAGGTCCATTTTTCTGTTGATTCTTTTTCTTGATATGTTGGAGTTTATTAACTATTAAAGGGTAAGTCTTTGGTAGGATATAATTTGTATGATATAAACTTCCTCTTTTTAATATTTGACTTACCAATGATGGTTTTTATTATGTATTTTGTAATTTAATTTATGCTGCTGAATTTATCAATCTTACAGCTTCTGAGTTTTGAAATATGCTTAGAAAACCCTTCCTTCTCTTATGTTATTTTTAAAAATCCATTTTTTCCTAGTACATTTATAATTTTGCTTTTTAAATATTTGATCCATCTGGAATTTATTTTGACTAAGAAAAATATGGATCTATCTTTCCCCCATCTCCTCCCATTTTTCCTATCTAGTTCTAACATCATTTACTAAACAATCTGTTTTTCACTGATTTCAGATGGTTTTATTATACCTGAAATTGCATGAGAAATGTATTTCTCGTTCAATCCTGTATATTTCTGTGACTGCGTATGGTATGATAGAAAATATATTGGTCTTTATCCCTAGCTCCTGGCACAGAGCTCCTAAAACCCATGAAATTTTCATGGTGATAGGAGTATGTTTTGTTTTTCCTAAGGACCCCTTTTGACCACACCTGAGTGTATGCTGACTTTGGGGGCGGGACTAGATAGCTTCAGGATGGGGCTGGTCACCAGAAAGAGCAAACAGGTGAAGACAGGGTGGGCAGCTTTAGCTCCACCCCCTGACTCCTGGAAAGTTGGTTGGCAGGAGACTACATGAAGCTCCTTGTACCCCTCCCCCGTTACTTGCCCTGTGCTCTTCCATTTGGCTATTTTGAGTTGTATCCTTTATAAATAAACTGGTAAACATAAGTAAAGTGTTTTTCTGAGTTCCCTGAGAAGAATATCAAAACTGAGGGGGATGAGGGGTCATAAGAATCCACCAAATTTGTAGTCAGCTGGGCAGAAATGGGTAGCTTAGGCACCTGATTTGTGGTTGGTGTCTGAAGTAGAGTAGTCTTGCGGGACTGAGTCCTTAACCTTGGGGGTCTATCCTAACTCCAGGCAGTTAGCGTCAGAATTGAATTAAATTATTAGATATCCAGTTGGTGCTGGAGAATCAGAGGCTTTGGATCAGGTACAGCGTTTCCCTGAAAATAAGACGTAGCCGGACAATCAGCTCTGATGCGTCTTTTGGAGCAAAAATTAATATAAGATTCAGTCTTATTTTAACATATATAAGACCTGGTCTTATGTAACATAAGACCAGGACTTGTATAATATAATATAATACAATATGTACAACATAATACAATACAATACAATATAATATAATACCAGGTCTTATATTAATTTTTGCTCCAAAAGATGCATCAGAGCTGATGGTCCGGCTAGGTCTTATTTTTGGGGAAACACGGTAGATGGTTCTTCTCCTCTCAAAGGTTAACTTTTCTACTTCCACAGTCAGGGAGAGGTCAACACATGGTTGCTCCCTGGACAGTCCAAGAGTTTGGAGTCCCTGGGAGACTTATATTTTAGTTGAACACATCTTCACACAGATTCCTTTGTATATTTATTCACAGTTTTATTTTAAAAAGAAGCTAAGTGTTCCTGGAGGCGAGAGCTGGAGCAAACCTGGCCCTGCCAGCATGCCCCGCTCAGCAAAATACGCCTGCTGGTAACTTGACTGTCACTCTCAATGGGCAGATTAGTGAGTATGTTGTGTCTTAGGTTTGATCTTTGAGGAGTTTTACTAACCACCCTGAGATCCTTCACAAAGTATCTCCTCCAACACACACAATTCTACCTTTTGTTATATTTGTTTGTGATTTAATGCCTCTTCTTATACCGGTCATTAGTCTGTGCCCAGCTGGTTGTGTCAACATCAGAATCATCCTCTCTTGCTTTTCCCAAGTTCTTCTCCATCAATTATTCATTCCCCCCGCCCCTTCTATCTTCTCCTTACTCTTTGTGGTAGGCATGAGAATGTGCCTCTCAGACCTCCAGCTTCAGGAAACATAATTAACCTAGGGCCTCAGCTGCTGTGCTCTGAAATTCATTACTGTTATTTGTTCTGTGGCCACATTTCCCACAGGCTGCTTCTAGCCAAATGCTGAGCACATCAGCCAATAGCTGAGAACTGCTCAGATATCCGGGATATAAGGCAGGCCCATTCCTGGGATAGGAGAGACTCTCATCTGATGAATGACATTGGATCCAATGTGGGGAAGAGTCAAAAGCAGCCATGACAATGAGCAATTTTAGTCCCGACTCAAGTGGTCGACGTCTGAAACAAAAAATAATAGGCACAGAATTCCTTTTGAGATAGAAGGGCCCCTGACATCATGCAGAGTGACTGATTTTAACCCTGTAAGGCCAGGCAAGGTTAGTGTAAACCTGGATCAGGGCAAAAATAAACAAGTCTTCAGATGCCAGAACACCGGCAACCAGGCATGTGCATTCTTTCTCTCAAGAAAATGGATTACCAACTTTCTAAGTAAAGAACCACTAATTTTATCTAGAGCTGTGTTTCTCAAACATTAATGTGCATACAGATCACCTGGAGACCTTGTGAAAATGCAGATTCTAATCTAGTGTTTCTAACAGGAGGCTTGAAAGTTTGCATTTCCAGGTCATTCCCGTGCTGCTGGTCCCCAGACCAAACTGAGTACAAAGGATCTAGACAATCTCAAGAATACCAAATATACTGATTAATTGGTGGGGCAGGGAGAGGATCTCGTTCCAGAAACAATGGCATCATGTGGTTTCTTTAGCTGAACAGATATGTCCCCTTTAGGACACACAGACCCTGTGCCCAGTCATGTGACAAACACATACCAAGCGGTGACAGTATAGCTGTACTAGATGGAGGGAGGAGGGAGCACAGAGAAGAGGGAAGATGGTAAACACAACATATGAACGTCAGTAGAGTGTGATGAGAGTCACATAGCCCAGTTTTCAGACTAGTAGGGGAAGAATTCCAGAAGGAAGGGACAACATTGAGACAGGAAGTTGGTGTTTGACAGGCAAAGTGCCTGTGATTTGGGTGTGTCTGTGTGTGGGAGGTGCATTTAGGAAATAGAGATAAATACTTGCAGAGGCCAAGAGCAAAGGAAGAGCAACACTTAGTTCAGTAGTACTGGAATGAGAGGAAAATATGTCGAGGACTAAGGCCAGGGGGACAAGGCCAGGAAGGGCATTAGAGTCCATGTTTATGGTTCTGGACATTAGCTCAAGACATTCTAAAGGAAAGCACTGAATGGGAGTGACTTGATTTTAGTTTAGAAAGATCCCTCTGGCGGAACCAAGATAACAGCTGTGGGGATACAGAGAAATGTGAATGGACTTGAGAAATAGTTGCCCATATTTCACTGGTTTGACCCCAAGAAGGCGATGCATGAAACAACTGAGGAATGCTCAGACTGGAAGTCTGAAAGATGGCAGATCAGAGGAGGATGTCGGGATGAAAAGAGCACATGACTCCTATTGGAAGATACAAGGCCTTGCAGGTCTCTATGGATTGGTGTTAATGTTCTAGTGAAAGGCCTTCACCACAGAGATATACACTCTCTAGCATACCAAGTTTGATTCCTAGTTGTATTTGAAAAAAAAAAGAAGCTCTTCTAACTATTCATTTGGGAACACATCCTCATAGGAAATGTATTTGTCCATAACCTGTGGGTTGGTTTTGGTAGAGAGCTTGACCAGGCCTGCTTGACCAAGGCTTGCTCCACTAAGCTTTTAATGCTCCCAAATTTCTACTGACTTCGACCTTGAGTATGGGCATATCGCTCCAATGTTTGCCACCCATCACACCACGCACTCACACAGGCACCCATGTATGTGTTATTTCTGTTTGTCATCCTATTGACGAAATCAAACTCAACATGTCTAAAATCAGTTTCATCCCATTTACCCCCAAGCAATTCCCAATATTTACATCATTTTTGCTATAAATATTATCACTATTTTCCTTACCCCTGTAGCTTATAATTCATCTATTATGAGTCACCTTTTTTCCTTCTTTCTCATCTGCTTCTCCCTCCCCCACACCGCCCCCGACATATCTTAGTTTTAGGTAATGTTAGGTTGCAGAGACCTCCATGCTGTCTTGCTTTTTCTGATCTCTCCTATCCATTATGTATAATACTAGCATGATTTACATATTACCATTCTGGTATGTTTTATATTATAAATATCTCTCGGCTAGAATTTTATACAAATATATCAGAGTTGAAGACAATACTATGAGCAAATAAATTCCATCTAATCAGGGCTTGGTGGAGAGCGTGGGCAGAATCCTTAGTAGCTTCATAATTCTAGAAAAGTTACTTTGCCAGTCTGTGCAACCATTTCTTTATGTATAAAGTGGGGGCAATACTACCTACCTCACAGCATGTTATAAGCATTTAAAGAGTTAATATTTTTAAAGCATTTAGAACCATGCCAGACACTGTGGTAAGCCCTGAAATACCTAGAATCTGTATAGGAGTCAATAAAGAAACAATTTTGTCTAGAAAGAAAGAAAGAAAGAACATGGTTTGGAGGATCACTAGCTGAGGCCTTGAATGCAATGATATGGAGTGCCTGGTGGTGGTTAGTTAGGTTTGTGAGTAGAGGATATTAGATTAATATTGTATCTAGATGAACGTAGTAGTGGGAGGGCTGATGATCTATCCTCTTAACCAGAAACCTGAGCTTAAAACTATTGACAGAATGTTTCAAAGCCTTGATTTATTTATTGATGTTTTATATTCAAAACATTGGTTTTCACAGGCATTTGAGCCTACCTCAATGTCAATTAATTAGGTCTCAAGTAAAACAGCTGGCTCCGGAGGTTTACATTACTGTAGCTTGCATTTGTGAAAGTCACAATTTTCAAAATATGGTTAGTTCCAAAGTACATTTTTGATAAACTAGCTTGAATACTGCATTGTGGATAACAAGGTTAAATAAAGGTTCTAATAAGACAAACAGCGACAATTTAAATAAATCAGATGTTTTTGTCGAAGATTACTCTGTGATTTTCTCCAATTATTCATGACATTTCACCCATTCATATTGTGATCTGCTTTAATCGTGGAAGGAAAAAAAAAACCCTTGTCTCCTTGTTTATTCTTTGTTCTCAAGGAGATAAGCTGTTTATAAAGATACATTATTTGTTATTTAAATCACTTTTACTGAAGTTGTTTATTTCCTTGTTTCAGTTTCTAAAAATATTGCAACAATTGTAATGCTTCTTAGAGATGTCTATTCAATTCAGAGTGATTTGTACTGAAATTCTTTGCTAAATGGGCACAGGTGCTGATGTGTATAACATACTAGAGTGAGTCAAAACTAATAAATACTAAAAAAAGATAACAGAGATATATTTGTGTCAACTTTTGAAATCTGTGATTAAAAACATTTTTGACCTAAAGTCTGTTATTTGTAAAGGTCTACTTCTATATCTGCCATTTCATAAGTATTTAATAGTAGTAATAATAATAATAATGATAATAATAATAGTAAATTGGATAACACCAAAACTATAAGCAGAAAAATTGCATAATTTACATCCAGAAATCTTTCTTAGAAAATGCCCTTTAATCACTTTGCAGACTTTCAAGATCATAATTATTATATAAAAGTAATTACATTACAAGATAATTTACCTCATAGTAAAGTATCAAATTAAAGCTGAAAAGCAGTACTTGTAAACAGAATTACTTTTTTTAAAAAACTGTTGAACAGCAAAACAGGAAATTATATGTACTGCTTTTCTCTCTTTGCTATGCATAAAATTACCTCCAGAATAAATTTTGGTAATTTGACACTATAAAGCTACATGGTAATATAGCATACAGCTCTATATTACATGTCTTGCATATCAATCTACAAGCCTAAACTATGGCTTATCCTAGGTCATCAACAGGATTGATGTGAAATAAAACCAAGGGGATTTGTTATTTTAAGGGACAGTTGATTAATTCCAAGAACTAAAGCTTCAAAATCCAGCTGAGTTGATTTGGACTAAAGAAATGAAGCCTGATACCATAAATTATACTACGTATTCCTGCTGAGTAAGCCCTGGGTACTGCAAACTCAGATCTGTGGATGCACATCTCTCCCTTTGAAGTTGATGAGAATTGCTTGGCCTAAGTGAGATACATGCTGGGAAAATTGGGCCCTTACAATTGGTGTGTATAGACATTAGCGGTCTCATGACACTTTCCTTATGTGGTCCTTTAGTTTCTCCAATCTTGGTTTTGGCAGGAGACACTCAACTTTGGGATGTAACCTTGTTAAATTAGATATATGCCATGACTAGAAGATATTCATTCAGGTTTATCATCTAGAGAGTCTACATTGAGAACTTCTTTGCTATTAGTAAAGTTGGGTAAATAAAACTCACCTTGATTTAAAACTTATCCAAGTAATCTCCCCAAGATGTCCATTTGAAGACAAAACAAAACAAAACACAACACCACACCCAGCTGATTCGTTTGAGGTCTAGCTAGGCCAAATCACGGCTAATTCTGAGTGTAGATACCTGGTATAAGCACTAATACATATAAACAAATGAGTTAATATAATTTTATCATTCCATCTTTGAGTTTTGAAGACTGGCTGCATTTTAGGCCACTTTAGTTCCTCTGAACAAGCAGTCTATAGAACAACATTCACTCTATTTCATTGCCTGGATGCACTGTGTCAAATCCAACTAACCAACAAAATTAGGTTGGTTATGACCATCCTTGAGTGGCAGTCAAAATCCTATGTGGCATGGTTTACTTTTGTCTATATATAGATCTGATTTAAGGGCCAGTTGAAGAACTATCTCATTGAATAGACCAGCTTTCAGTCCATATTACTATTCAGTTAACTTCAAAAGGGGTAGTAGCTGTGTTATTTTGGGCAAATTACTTACTTTATTTCTCAGAATCATTGAGTCTTACTATGTAAAATGGCTTGGTTAAAATCAGAAGATCTTTAAGGTCCCTTGAGTCTCTAAAAATAGACTCTTTGGGTTTTAGTTCAAAGGAAGATCCTGAACTCACTTCCTTTCATGAGCACACCAAATCTATGGCTACATATAGAACAATATCCTTTAAAAATTATTTTTCTCATTAAGTCTGGATATCCACGTACATGAAGTTTATTTTTATTTTGTAATGAATGAATACTGAATACCTATCCAGTGTCAAACTTGGAACATTCTTGGAACTGCCCTGGAAATATTAAAATTCAATTACCAGGTTTTATAATTATTTTTATTGATTTTTTTTTTCTAACTTAAAAGAAGTATTAGAACACAGTTAGGAAATAAAGGGTGAAGGGAATGGATCTGTTTTCCAGTTTTTCCAAAAGAATATATATGGAGTGTGGGGACAGAGCCAGGAGTGCAGTTTCCAGGCTCTCGGCCTCACGTGGAAAGGTGCTGGCTCAGGTAGTAAATGGCCATCAACTGTGATGGGATGGCCATCAGCTGTGGCTAGTTAGCCATCAGCTGTAACCAGTGAGCCATTGGCCACTAATATAACTGCCGTGGCTACGCTAGCAGCAAAATGGGGGCTAGCAAGAAGATGGTGGCTGAGCCTGCAAGCGGCGGATTGCAGCTAGCAAGTGGGAGTCGGTTGGTTGGCAGCAAAGCGGACAGCAGGTCGCATGTCGTGTGAATCCAGCTGCCAGTGAGACTATAGTGGTATGACTCCCCCATCTATGGCTCCGTGGGTGTTCCTTTTTGGCCTCACCATGTCCTGCGTTCTTATGTGGGGAGCAGGAGCAGAGACCCCACAGGCCGCCCCACATGACAAATGGTGCAGCGAACAGGGTCTCCCACATGACATGGAGGTTCATGAAAACAAATGAGATACTTGGTAAATCATCTATGACATGTTTTCTGGGTCTAAATCATTTGAGTAATATAAGAAGATGGTAAGGTAGGTAGCAGTCGGATCTTGATTTTCTAAAAGTCCATAATAAAGAAAATATGCTTCATTCTGTAGACAGTAGGAAAGCAACGAAAGTTTCGAATCTGTGATGGGATGTGATCAAGTAGATCACATTTTTGGAAACAACTCTGACAGCAGGATGGAGCCAAGGAGAAGGAGGCAGTGCCAGTTAGGACATTAGCCCAGGAAAGACAGGAGGAAGACTCAATGATAGTAGATGGATTTAAGCCATATTAAGATGATAAATTCAATCATAGCTGGTGAAGGGTTGTATGTGAGTGGTGAGGCAAATAAATTAATTGAAGATGGCTCCGAGACTACAAATTTACATGTGGAGTTGGGGGAGATTAGAGTTAGTTGGGGGTTGCTGCTATTTTAAAAAGAAAGAGAGCAGAAGGGTATGTGGAGAAGTTATATAAGGAAAGCCTCCCTCACACTTCAACATTAGGGTAAGGGACATTTAAGAAGAAAACATATAGGTAAATGCAAGCATATTATCATATGGTTCAAGTTTTTTTAAAAAAGGATATCCTGATTAAGGGTCTTCAAAATTGGAAAACAAAAAGAACTAGTTATTTTTAATTTTTTTTGTAGAAAATAAGTAGAAATAAACTAAATATTTGAGCGTTGGACCTGACTTGAAATATTCTGTCTTTGGCCAGTCTCTAGTTATAGGTTAGACAATGTTTCGGTAAAGGAAATGGTAATTTTTGTTGGAAGGTTAACACGTATGTATTTCTTACTTATTAGAAGGAATGGACTACTTACAACAAATCTGTCTAAACTTTATATAAATTTATATTACTGAGGTTGGTATATCTTGTTTAGAAGTTCTATTTTCCATAGTTAATAAGGTACTTTGGCATATTTATTTAGCTTGTTGAAATTAAGTAATCTAAATTATACTTTTGGTTAGGAATCTTTAAACACAAATGTTGGAATTTAGAAGCCAGATATTTTCTTGTAGCTCTGAAGTGTTTTTGTTAAATTAGAAGAATATGTATTTATGAGGAACCATGTGTAATGCAAATAATGAATACATAAATAAGTGAAAAACAAGGGCTCTTGTAGTTGTGTTCCAACGACTTCTGCGATGTTGAATAAGATGGAGTTTTTTTTTAATCATCTTTAAAATGGGCTTAAAATATTAGGAACATCACTGATTTCCTGAAGCAGGTAGTCTACTTTTCTGCAGAAAGACTAAAACAGTAATAAAGTTTGCATTTTTTTTTACTAAGATTACTCATTCAGTCATCCAACAAGCATTTTTTGATTGTCTATTAACCTAGGCATTATTCTAGGCCCTGAGGATACAGCAGTGAATAAAACAGACATAAATGCCTGCCATATGAAGCTTAAATCTAGAAAGAGCAGTAAGAAGAGCTAATAAGTTAATAAATTGGTAAAGTGTGCATTATGCAGTGGTAAGTGTTGTGGAGAAAATAAAGCTGGAAAGGAGGAAAAGGAGTGCTGAGTGAGATTGCAGGATTGTAATTTTTACAGGTAGTTTGAGAAGGCCTTAGGTGGGAAACAGGAACAGCAAGAAAGCCAATGTGGTTGAACTAGAGGGAGGGGAAGGGAGAGTGGCACGAGATGAGATCAGATCGCTGGCTAGGGTCCAAGTCAGGAGGCCTTACAAGCTGTTTTCATAATTGAGTGACTGAGAAACATGCTGGCAGGAGTTAAACATAGACAGGAATGGCATGATTCAACTTAAAATTTCAAAAAATAAACCTGGCCGCTGTGTGGAGAATAGACTATAGGGGGCAAGAGTGGAAACAGAGACCAGTTGGAAGGAAATTGCAATAATCCAGGAGGTGCATGATGGTGATTTGAACCAAGGTGAGTGGTAGCAATGTTGGTGGTGAAAAGTGATTCTGGACACTTTCTAAGGTGGAGCCAATAATACTCACTGTATAACTAGTTGTGAGATGAGAGAGAAACAGGAGATCATAGGATGACTCTTCTATGATAAATGGCCTGAGCAACTGGATGGTCAGTTGTCATCTAGAGACATAGAGAAGGCTCAGATGGAGTAGCGCAAGTGGGAATCAGGTATTAGGGTATCCTCTTACCCCAACGGAAATGGTCATAAGTATAACAACAATATGAGGAAATGTGTCCTGGCTGGTTCATGCCAACGGCCTATGTCCTCTGCAGTTTATCACTGATAGTGGCCCAACGGCACCCTCTAAGATGGCAACCTGATCAATTTAGGGTTGGAAAATCATAGTGTACTAGACTGGAAAAAAATAAATCACCCATATTTATTATGGATTATCATCTCAGCTATTTAAATCCTATTTGAAATTCTGTCTTTTCTTTTAATGAGTTTCATAAATTCGCTACTTGAGGTGTTAAGGTTCAGTACTGCTTTCTTCTATTTATTTAAAAAATTTTCCCTACTTTTTTCAGGCTTTAGAGTATATTCCTTACTTCTGTAATTCTTAAATATCATTAATCCATGTTGTCCTCGGCTTTGCCTGGATTTTGGTCTTATTCCCTCTCGATTTCTATTTACAAGAGTATTTGATTAACTCTTTGTTATTTAATTTGCACATAACCTCTGTTACTAGCTAGGACAGACACCATCTTATTTTTATATATAAGGAAAACAGAAAGGGAGAGATTACGTTAGTGACAAAATCAGAACCCAAAACTATCTTCTGATTTCTATTTTCCATTGACCACTCTCTTTTCCATTTCATTATTTGTTTTATTTGTCTTTCTTTGGTTACTTTCAGTGTGGTTTTGTCTTTGAGATTAGATGCCAGAACTTGGCACTTTAGGGAGATTTTTAAATAAGGACAAGAGAATGCTTCCTGATTTTCTGATTTATTTCTATTAGTTTTTTGATACTGTTAAAATTTTCCTTTAGGTTATTTTTTGCTTTTTTATTTGATTTAGCAATTGCAGGAACAGCAGTAGCACACAATTGATGTTTTAATAAATTAGTTTATAGTGCCTCCTTAATTAGTGTTCTGGTCATAATGAATTCTCTTTAATACAACAAACGTAACCTGTTATTTCTCTCTAAGTTACCTTATACTTTTACACAATAAAGTTCATTTGCCACTTTTCTCTCTGCTTGCCTATCCATGAATGCTTATTTCACTTCCATAATTATTAAGCTGTTGGAATCCCTGATAAAAGGTAAATTTCAATGACCAAGGCAAGCAATTGTTTTCCCAGAGCAAACAAAATGTTACCTAGACCTCTCTCAAAGTCTTTTGAGTGTGATAAACATGTAAATCAAGGAAGAAACAGTTTGATTTTTCAGGTCTTTCAAAGTGTCACAACAAAAATTAGTAACACTAAATGAAAAAAAAAATCAACCATAGCATGGAGGAACAGTTTGTCCTATCAGACAATAGAATTAAAGACAGAAAACAATAAGTTTAAACGAACTTATTTTGAAAGATACAATCAAAATATTTTTTTCCATAAGTGGTTTAACAGAGTTAGTAGAGAAGTCTCCAAACTATTATACCATACTATGCTCTCCTTTTCCTGTTTCTTTGGAATCACTCTTCTATTGTGCATCAACTGCCTAACTTCCTGGAACTCTTTCTCGTACACTATTTTCATTTAGTTTCCATATAGCTGAAACTTGGCTTTCTCCTTCCTGTAGTCCAGACTTTCTTTCCTGTCTGCCTTAGCTCACTCACTCTATTCTCTGTTCTTGGAAGGTCATCTCCCATTAAAAGTTTCTAGAAGCCTTCCAGATTTCCCAGCTAAAAGTCCTCTCCTTTCACTGATTCCACAACACCTGGTAGAATCTTTTGTCGCTTTCTTCACCCATCTCAGTGGATTGCCAGCCTCTTCTGGACAGCAATTGGTATTCCCAACACACTTATCATAGTGCTTCAGTACACTTTTTGTTTAATAAAATTAGGGCAGATCACTTAGAAAGTCCTCTTTGGATACATTACCGCATGGCCACTTCATCTGCTCACTGTCCATCTTGGGCCGTTGGCTTTCCCATGTCACTTATAAATTCTTTCAAAACATTTGAGCGTATGTCATATTGAGAATGATTTATGCTATTCTAATACAGAAAACAAAAGGGGTAGAAGCACACTTCAGGTACTCTGCCAAAGACGAGTTGGGCGATGGAGGCAAAAAAATTGAGGCTACTATTTAGGGAGATGTGATGAGGTAAAAATGTTTCCTTAAAATATGAGGACCCATTGGCTTATGGCTTAGTAATCTTGGTCAAATACGCTAATCGAAAAGGCTCAGGGGTGGTTACACGTCATATATCCCAATTCCTTGAAAATATTTTGGGTTCGTCTGCAGCTGGAACTGAGCGCAGAACTGCCCAAACCCTAAGCCTAGAGCCGCTCACCCCGCCCTCGGCGCCGCCGCACTGCATGCTGGGAGTCGTAGTCCTGGCGGGCTGCTCCCGAAGGACAGAAGGGCACGCGAGTCCAGCCCGCCTCCAGGTTACAGGAGGTCGCTGTCCTGGGCTGCTCCCTTTCGTTTTCTCGCGCGGAGTCTTCCGTGAGCACGGTTGGATTTGTCTGTGCCACCGTCTCTCTTCAGGGTTTCAATAAAGTTTTCCTCTTCCTCCCCTTGTACGGAGCTCAAGATGGCGGCCTCCCGGTCGCCCTTGGTTACTCTGCGATTAGTGCAGAGCCGGCTGAGAGGGAGATGTTTTGAGTGCAGAGCCTGGGCCGCTGCTCTCGCTCCTCCGGCCACCGCCCCTGGGAACCCCTTTTGGAAAGGTCAGTGACTGTGCCATGAGTAGGCCGAGCCGACTGCAAATGACCGGGAAGCCTCGGTCAGTCACCCTCTCTTCTCGATCTCCCCCAACTGCCCTCCTCGTTTCACGGTTTTCAGAGCCCAGGTTCCCTGGAAAAGAGTTTCAGTTTCTCTTGCCCTTCTATTACTGCCTGCCGGTAAAGGAGTCCTGAGCACTGAGGGAGCTGGCCCAGAGTGTCATTTTGAGGGTCAGAGGTCGCCCCGGAGTTTGTTCCTCCAGGCTGTTAGAGAGCTAAGACCTGGTGAGCCCAGGTGTGGGAGTGCCCGAGTAGAAGAGATGCTAGTGTGGGGTTGGGGTCTGGGGACCCTTCCACCTTGCACTTTCCCAATGGTCCAGGCTGGTGACCAGGCACTGGATCTGAAAGCCACGCCTCGGACCCTGCGGGCCCTCGAGGACCTCTGGCTCTCGGGATTCTGGGAACAGAAGTCCACAAGCATTCGCAGATTGAGGAATGGACTCTTCGTGTTCTTTTCAAGTCAGTAGAGGCTTTAGTGGGGTGTGGTTTGTCACCGGGCTTGCTTCATTCATTCAACTGTTATGTGTTCATGAATGAATGGACGTATATTTTGAGTAACCAAGCCCTTAAGGAGTGGTAATTTTACTTCTCTATTTGTATATTCCCACTAAGCTGCGGGCTACTCAAACGCAAGAACGAGGTGTCATTGTTTCCTTAGATTTAGCACAGTATTTGGTGCGTGATGAGCAGATGTGTTTTGGAATGAATGAATGACGTTGTTCTTATTGTCTTTCCCATCAGCATTTATGCTTCCCCTTTTCTCATTTCCAAGCAACCCCCTCTTACATGTCTTAATAAATTGATTCTCATTGGCTGATTTAGCTAAAACTCCACCAGTCTTTGACTATTATCATCAATAGAGTTGAAATTACTACTAGAACTGTGATTATCATCTTAGGTTTTTCTGCAAAGTTTAGCATAATCCACTTCATTTGTAATGGAATATTTTGGTATCATAAGGTTTGGATCATATTATAAACTTTATTTTTAATTTTTGGAATAGGCAATAAAAGCAAGTGATACAAAATTCAAAAGGTGGAAGAAGAAATACAATAAAACATAACACTCTCTTCCACTCCTGTTTCCTAGCTGCTTAGTTTTCCTCCCAAGAGGCAACCTCTATACTAGTTGTTTACGTACGCTTGAAGAGACATTCTGTGTATGTACAAACATATAAATATATGTATTAAAAAAAATAGAAGTGGTAACACACACACTGTTCTGTTCCTTTTTATTATTTTATTTAGTGTATCTTGGAGATCATTCTATATCAATAAGTATAGAACTCTGCCTCATATTTTAAACGGTTAAAATAGAATTCCATTCTATGCATGGACCATAATTTATGAAAATTAGGATTTAAGGAACATCATCCTAATGACATATAAGATTTACTGAATTCTTATTCTATGTCATGCAATACTGAGTGCTTTCTACATAACATTATGCTGAGTGCCTTCTACATACCTTATCTCATTTAATTATTATTTGGGGGATGATGAATCCAAGATTGTGGAAGTTACATGGCTAGGTAAGTGGCAGAAATTGTGGGTTCAGGTAAAGGCTATACTTGGACGTACAACCGAACCTAAAGACTATGCTATTAACCTGTGCTCATACTGCCTTCTGCACTCAAAATTTTGCTGAGTGTAGAGATTTGATGAAAATGCAATTAGGATAGAGGTCAATTTAACTGTAACTAAAGATACTCCCTTCCCTCTTTAAATAAAAGAAAAATTTAAGTTGAAATGTTTAGTATTTAGAGTCTTACAAATTTTTCTATGACTTTCTTGATTTTTTTTTGGTTATTTACTGTTTATTTTTATATGTTATCTCCTTTTTTCATCTTTTCAAGTCTACTTACTACAGTGTAATGTGATGAAAGCAGTGGCTTCATGTTAAAAGAATAAAATAGATAAAGGAAAAGAATGAGGGGAAAGGAAGAGCGTGTTTTTAAATTTTATTTTGCATGTTCTTAACTTTGTTTTTATGTGTCATCTAAGCTTTAATGCCAGCCCTGGCTCCAAGACATTGTGGAAATTGGAACTGTGAAAACTTGAAGGGTCCTAAAATGCTGTTCATCGAAATCACCTGATTGCCTAACTTTAAACTCCTTAGGAAATACATTATGAATTCTATTTTGAGATAGGTGTATTTCCATTAATAAGATTATTAAAAATCGAAAGTGAAATTTGATATCTTATGTAATTTAAGTATATATGCTCAATTTTGATTTCACCCTTGTTTTCTTTGAGGTCTTAGTGTATCTTCATTTAATGCAACAGCTATTCAACCTCTAGACAGTTAAGGGGAAGTATTTTATTAGGAATCAGCGTGTCCATGGTGTGGGTGTTAAATGCCTCAAAATTGCTAATTCAGTTAAAGCCTTGTATTAAGTATGTGTGTGTGGGGAAAGTGAATGAAATTGAGTTCCAGCCCTTAAATAGCTCAGTCTTGGAAGGGAGATGAAATTACAATAGCTAACACTTACTGAGCCCTTTCTTTGTTCCAGGGAGTCTGCTAGCAGTTTCTCTCTCTCATAATTTAATCTTCATAAAAACTCGATATATAAAATTATTTTATGTTTGTTTTATAGATGAATAAGCAGGCATGGCCACTCAACTGGGATTTGAACCCAGACATTTTTGCCAGAACCACAAACTTAACCACTATGTTCCGCTAGCTACTTACCATAACAATGAACATTAATAACACCATGATCTAGGCCCATCTGGAATATTGAAGGACTACAGTGGAGAAAGCAGCTCTGCTTGGAGAGGGAAGGGTTTTTTAGCAAAAGTGTAGAAGGGAGCTGTACATAGTCCTAATTTGCTTATGGTCCATTCGTGAGCACAGCTAGAGATGAAGCTTGGAGGGTGGGCTGGGATCTGGTTAGAAGAGCCCTGTACACGTGTCAAGGCAATGTCAGGCTCAGTGGGATGCTGTTGGAGGTTTCTTAGGAAGTGGTCAGATTTTTTTAGCATGATTATTCTTGTGGCCACCTGAAAAACAGATCAGGAATGCCTGGGATGGGGTGGGGGTGGGGATTTGGAAGCAGGGTGATTGTTTAGAAGGAAGTGGTAATAGTTCAGGGGAAAGTGTTTTAGGGCCTCAGTTACTGCCCTGGTGAGGATGGAGAGCAGGGCAACTAAGGAGGAAATTCAGAGACATTGCTTTGATAGAATTGATAGGCTTTGGGAGAGACAAGGAAAGAGAGGAGTTAAGGTCAGTTTAGGTTTCCTAGTTTGGGTAATTTAATGGCATTGCCAAAGTACCTATCAAGGCAAACAAAACAAAAAGTAAGCCCAGGGCATTTTAGGGGGAGATCACATTTTGGATTTGTTATATTTGAGGTGTTTATGACGCTTCCAGGTAAATAAGTCCAATTAATTGTAGGAAATATGGGGATCTGGGACTAAGAAAGGAAATTTGAGGTGTTGGGGGCCCTGAGAATGGAAGAGCTTGCCTGGGAATATTTGTGGAGTGAAAAGGAGAAAGGACTGAGGTTGAGTCCTTGAGGAAAACTGACATTTTAAAGCTGAAGAATGGGAACTTGTCACGGAACAGTGAGGTCATAGGAGAACTAGGAGAGAAGCCAACGAGGAAAATGTTTCTAGGTTTTCTAAAACTGAAAATTAGCATATCTGAAATTCTATTTTATGTAAGCAAACCTTAGAATTTAAGTTTATTTCCTAGAGGCAAGGTAATGTGAGTCACATCTTGGGATTTCTTCTTCTTATAGTATCCTTCTGTATCTCAATGTTATATTTTTAGGTGTCTCTTATTAAATGATGAATCGTATTTACCTTTAGCTCCACAATCTCTTTAGTAAATGTCCACAGGAGATCTCAATTAGGTATTAATATGAGTAGAACTAATCTACCTTAGCCATATGAATTGGTATAATTTATTCATAGTATAGATTAATAGTTAAGAAAATGGGCTTTGGATGTTTATTTACCCAATTAGATGAACACTCTAAGTGAAACTTCGTGTTTTTTGGATCTCCGTTAACATTTATTATCATATTAGGAAAGAATGTTCATGTCTACTCCTGAGACTAACTATATAATGGTTGCTTTCCATTAATTTTTTTTTTTTAAAAAAACATAGCACAGCTTATTATATAAGCATAGCGAGTACCCTAGATGTAGTTCTAGAGTAGAGGATGGGGCAGATGAAATGGGTAGACCCAAGAGTAGAACTGATGGAAAGGAACTTCAAAGGGCCAGAAATGGATTATTGAGCTACTGTTTATTAGCACTACTTCATACCTTAAGAGCTTTATTCTCTTTGTTTAAGTAAATGATGACTATTTAAATGGTGTATAAATATTTTGAATTTGTCTTTTCACAAAAAGTACCACAGAAATAATGGATATTAAGGGTCTAGAAATTGGTAGTTCAGCGTTTGGGCCCAGTGCAGTATATGCTCTATGAATTCTCTGACAAAAGTTCATCTAGCTTCAGCTTGATTTCTTAGGTTACTCATGTTTTCTCTGACCTGTGACTAAGATTTGTTCTAATTTCTCCCTTTTGTATATGTCCGTTCCTGCTGTGTTTTGTCTTCCTTGCCTAAGATCTAAAGTCCTCCATTGAGGTCCCATTTCTACGCCTGCCCTACTGAAGGTACTGGAGGTACTTCAGGGTCTTTTTTTTATAACCTTCTTTCACTTCTTACTTCCTGCTTGTCCTTTCTTATTTCTTCTTTTCATCCAGATCATTCTAGAAGTTACTTTTTCAATACAGTATCTAACCTTATTCTTGACTAGGTGTGGCAGTTTTCAACAAATTTTAAAGCATAAATATAAAATTTTTAGAGTATTTCCTTCATAGCTTCTTAATGCAATTTATATCTTAAATGTAACTCCTGTAAGAGTCCATTTAATTTATTAGTTATTTTATTTTTAATATTTATTATATTTATTGGGGTGACATTGGTTAATACAATTATATAGGTTTCAAGTATACAATTCTATAATAAATCATATATATATATATATATATATATATATATATATATATATATAGTATTGTGTGTTCACCTTCCAAAGTCAAGTCTCCTTCCATCACCACATAATTGACCCCTCTTCTTCCACCCTCTTTCCCCCCTTACCCTCTAGTAACCACCAAACTGTTGTATTGGGTATATAAGTTTTTGTTTGTTTGTTGCTTTCAGTTTTACATCCCACATATGAGTGAAGTCATATGGTTCTCAACTTTTTCTGTCTGACTTATTTCGCTTAGCATGATAATCTCAAGATTCATCCATGTTGTTACAAATGGCAACATTTCATCTTTTCTTATGGCTGAGCAATATTATACTGTATATATGTACCACATCTTCTTTATCCAATCATCTGTTGAAGGACACTTCAGTTGTTTCCATGTCTAGGCCACCATGAATAATGCGGCAATGACCATAGGGGTACACATATGTAAGATTCCATTTTAAAATTCTCATTTATATATGTGTGTGAGGGTATAAAATTTAAAATAAATGAATAGAATGAAGAGATGTTACTTTTCTTTATCTTTTGAAGGAAAATAGATCCCTTACATCTCATTATTAAATAATGTATGAGCAGGGTGAATATTAAGGAGTTACTCAGTATGCTAGGCCATGCCTATAATTACTTCAGAATAGCTTTACTCAGATTTTTAGGCAGTATTCTACTGATTTGTTATCATGAAATTTAAAGTACTATTTCTTTTCTTTTGTTAAGTTACACACATTGGCACATTTAAGGTTAACTAGCTTCTAAAGGAAAAGAATGATAACCAGCAAGCATTTAGTTTTAATTTTCATAATTTTTCTACTTAAATCAAAAGCACCCTTTTAAAGTTCCTAAATCAGCCTTTTTTTTTTTTTTTTTTTTTTTATAAATAAAGTAAATCATCTCATGATGCATTCCTTGATGATGGCTTATGTTGTTTTTCTAAAGAAAGAATTTAGTTAAAATTTGATTTTCTTCTATTCTGTACTTTGTTTTTTTCATCACTGACTCAAACATAGGTCTTTAATGTCACTGGTAAATCTGACTTTTTGGTCATTGGTGACCATTGCAGTTTTCAAAAAGCAGCTGGATATTTGTCTTTTGGGTATGATTAAACATATTAGGGCATAAATGGGCTGCCTATGACCTTAGCATGGGCTTCTATCATTGTAGGAGAACATTTCTGGTCAGTGGCGACTGTTTATAGTTTGTTAAAATTAGCACATGTACAAATAACTCATGAATAATTGTGAACACAGTATTTGAATGGATGTTTAACAAATATGCATTAAAAATCTAATTACAGTAATGAAGTTTACAGCTGAAATTTTAATGCAGCCCTTTAGAAATATTAAATGTGCTTTTCCTGATTGTGCATTTTTCTCTCAGCAGTTGGGTAAACATTTTAAACTGGAAATCTAAATTCCTTATATAGTTTTGATATCATTTAACTAAGTGTGTATTCTTTTTGGCAACAATCTTCTTTCTTTTTGTGAAGAAGTGAAGCTCCTTTTATTCTATAACTGCTACTTGGACAAATTTTGATCGGTTTTTTTCTTAGGACTGGTGAACATATGGGACACCAGATGAATAATAAAATGTGACCTGGACAGACTAGATTGTGATTTTTCTTTTTAGATCTACTTTTATTTTCTTAATTTTTATTTAAAAAATTATTTTTAAATTACAGTTGACATTAACTATTATATCAGTTTCAAATGTACAGGATAGTGGTTAGACATTTATATAACTTAAGAAGTGATCCCCCCCAATAAGTCTAGTACCCACCTGAAACCAGACGTAGTTATTATAATATTATTGACTGTATGCCCTAAGCTGTACTTTACATCACTGTGACTATTTTGTAACCACCAATTTGTACTTCTTAATCTCTTCCTCCTTTTTTGTCTATCCCCCCAACCCCCTCTTATCTGGCAACCATCAAAATGTTCTCTGTATTATGATTTTGTTTCTGTTTTTTTGTTCGTTTGTTTTTTAGGTTCCACATATAAGTGAAATTATATGGTATTTGTTTTTCTCTGTCTGACTTACTTCACTTAGCATAATAATGCCTGGGTCCATCAATGTTGTCGCAAATGGTAAGATTTCATTCTTTTTTTCTGGCTAAGTAATATTCCATTGTATATATGTTCCACATCTTCTATCCAGTCGTCTATTCATGGACACTTAGGTTGCTTTCATATCTTGGCTATTGTAAATAATGCTGCAATGAACATAGGGATGCATATATTTCATCAAATTAATGTTTTGAATTTCTTTGGAAAAATACCCAGAAGTGGGATTGCTGGGTCATATGGTAATTCTGTTTTTAATTTTTTGAGGAAACTTCATACTGTTTTCCATAGTGGCTGCACCAATTTGCAATGCCACCAAGAGTGCATGAGGGTTCCTTTTTCTCCACATCCTTGCTAACACTTGTTATTTGTTGATTTTTTTGATGATCGCCATCCTGACAGGTGTGAGGTGATATCTCATTGTGGTTTTAATGTGTATTTTTCTGGTGATTAGTGATGTTGAACATCTTTTCATATGTCTACTGGCCATCTGTATGTCCTCTTTGGAGAAATGTCTATTCATGTTTTCTGCCTATTTTTAATCTGGTTATTTGTTTTTTTTGGTGTTAAGTTTTATTAATTCTTTATATATTTTGGATATATATTACATATATCCAAATATATATTACACATATAATATATATAATTATATATGTATATAATTACATAATTATTGGAAGTATCATTGGCTAATATCTTCTCCCGTTCAGTAAGTTGTTTTTTCGTTTTATTGATGGTTTCCTTTGCTGTTCAAAAAACTTTTTAATTTGATGTAGTCCCATTTGTTTATTTATTTGTTTATTTTTCCTTGCTTGAGGAGACATCCAAAAAAATATTGCTAAGAGCAATGTCAAAGAGTTTACTGATTGTGTTTTCTTCTAGGAATTTTATGGTTTCAGATCTTACTTACATTAAATGTATCTGTCTATTTATCTCAATACCATTTATTGAAGAGATTATCTTAATCTCATTGTGTATTCTTGCCTCCTTTGTCATAGGTTAATTGACCATATAGGAATGGGTTTATTTCTGGGCTCTCTATTCTGTTCCATTGATCTGTGTGCCTGTTTTATGTCAGTACCATACTGTTCTGATTACTATGGCCTTGTAATATAATTTGATATCAGGTAGTATGATAACTCCAACTTTGTTCTTCTTTCTCGAGACTGCTTTGGCTATTCGGGACCTTTTGTGGTTCCATATAAATTTTAGGATTCTTTGTTCTAGTTTTGTGAAAAATGCAATTGGTATTTTGATAGGGATTGCACTGAATATATAGATTGCTTTGGGTAGTAAGGACATTTTAACAATGTTAATTCTTCCTATCTATGAACATGGTATATGCTTCCATTTATTTATTTTTTCCTCAATTTCTTGTTTTATAATTTTCCTAGTACAGGTCTTTTACCTCCTTGGTTATATTTATTACTAGATATTTTCTTTTGGATACAATTGTAAGTGGGATTGTTTTCTTAATTTTTCTTTCGGATAGTTTGTTAGTGGTGTCTAAAAATACAATTGATTTCTGATTATTAATTTTGTATCCTGCTACTTTATTGAATTCATTAATCAGTTCTAGTAGGTTTTTGGTGGACTCTTTAGGGTCCTCTCTACATAGTGTCATGTCATTAGTTAGATTGTGTTTTGGTTTCATTCTGTAATACTGAATCAATCATTTAATTTGGTATTTCTGTTTTCTCATCTGTATAATGGGATTAATTATCCTCACTACTTTTCTTGCATGTCATTTATGAGGCTCAAATAATTTATTATATAAGAAAGTCCTATGAAAACTATAAGAAATGTTTTTTAAATGTGGGACTATGCTAGGAGTAATTGAAATATTAATGCTGAAATGCCAGAGGTGGTGGGTTCCAGTCAGTGAATAGAAATGGAATGATCTCAACACTATATAGAATTACTAAAACCATTTTAATTGGGGGAGGACTCACTTATATTAACAATGGCAAAGGGCTCGGTCTGATTTCAGTGCTTTGAATTCTAGAAAATACAGTTTTGATTTTTCTAAGATTGTTCAAAGGGCTTCTGTAGATAACCAGGGATGGTTTTTGTTCTCCTGCACTTAATTAACTCCTTTTCTCTGGATATTCTGAACATCTAGAGAGGTTCTTAGAAAATACAAATTATTACTTTTGTCATGATGTTTAAAAGAAAGCTGTTGAAATTTGATTTATAGTATGCAGGTAAGTCACTAAGGTAAAATATTTTCATTTATAAGATACTGCTTATGGATACTGTTTTCAAAGGAATTCAAGTAGTTGTGAATTATTTGCTGTGCAACAAGATATAAAGATAGCATTCATAGAATCATCGAATATTAGAGTTGAAGAGGACCTCTGGGTCATGTAGTCAAATGTCAGATGAGCATAGTATAATTTCTGCCTTAATTGTTTCTTTTTGAGGCATCCTATTCGTTTTTGGATAGCCCTAATTGTAGGTTACTTTTTCTCTGTCCTGTTGCAAAGTTTTGGTGGCCAAGTCATATTCATGTCTCACTTTAAGACTCCTAGGGCTATTAAGACAGGTCTTTCCAATTTGTATTTGATTAGTTATTTTTTTTCTATTTAAAAAATAAATTATTTTTAATTATAAAATACTATATGTACATAGAAAATGCAGAAAAGACAACTACTGTTGACTTTATTTATTATTTATTTATTTATTTATTTATTTATTTAAGGAGGGCGCAACTCACAGTGGCCCATGCGGAGATCGAACAGGCAACCTTGGTGTTATTACTAGCACCACGCTCTAACCAACTGAACTAACTGACCACCTGTTTGTTTTTAAAGTATACTTATTACAGTATAAGATTCATTTAGAAAATTATACAAATGATAAGTATAAAGCTCAGTAATTTTTTCATAAAAAAGAATAGATCTATGTAAATACAACCTAAATCAAGCAATAGAACATTCGTAGTACCTGGAAGCTCCCATTGTGCACCCTCTAAGTCACTAGCTTTTTACTCGCAGCAGTAATCAACTTCCTGATTTATACTACTACTGATTTATCCATTCATCTGTTGATGGACACTGGTTGTTTTCATGTCTTGGCTATTGTACATAATGCTGCAATGAATATGGGGATGCAGATATCTTTTTGAGGTAGTGATTTTGTTTTTATTTGCATAAATACCCAGAAGTGGAATTGCTGGATTCTGTTTCTTAGTGAATCGTAGGAATTCTTTATATATTCTGGATATGAGTTCTTTGGCAAATATATAGATTATAAATATTTTTTACCAGTCTGTGGCTTGCATTTTCAGTTTTTAATGGAGTCTTTTACTGAAAAGAAGTCTGTAATTTTAATGTAGTCCACTGATTAGTCTTTTTTTGGGTGCCCTATTTAAGGAATCTTTGTTTACCTTAGGTCATGCAGGTATTCTTAAATTATCTTTTAGAAGCTTTGTTGTTTTACTTTTCACATTTAGATCTATGATCCATTTGGAATTAATTTTTGTGTATAATGTTGGGTTGTGGTAAAGGTTTATTTTTTTTCCATGTTGTTTTCCAGTTGATCCAGGAATATTTTTTGAATAGAGATCTTTTTTCTGGGCTATTGCAGTGCCACTTTTGACATAAATCAAGTGACCATATATATGTGAGCCTCTATTTTGTTCATTGGTTCTATTCTTGTGCCAATATCACACTGTGCTAATTCTTTAGCTTTATAAGTCTTAATATGTGGCTGTATGTCTTCCAACTCCACTCTTTGTTCAAGATTGAGAAGACCTGAGCTGTCTGACCCATAGCCACTAGCCATATATGGAAACTGAGTACTTGAAATGTGGCCAATGTTACTGGGGAACTAAATTTTTAATTTTATATTTAATTTCAATTAAATATAAATTTTAAAAAAGGATACTTGATTCAGCTATTGGAAAACTTTTATTTTTAATATATTTGATTTTTTACAGCAGTTTTAGGCTTATAGCAAAATTGGCAGCTGCTCAGATTTCCTCCACACCCCCTGCTCCCAACACATCCAGAGCCTCCCGCATTAACATAAGGATTTTACTTTTTACATCCCCACCAGCAACATGAGAATTCCAATTTCTCTACATCCTCTCCAACATTTACTATTGTCTTTTTCATCATCAGCATTCTATGGGTGTGAAGTGCTATTACATTGTGGTTTTGGTTTGCATTTAATTTTCCCTAATGACTAATGATATTGACCATTTTTTCATGTGCTTCTTTAGCATTCAGATATCTTATTTGGAGAAATGTCTATGCAAATCCTTTGCACATTAAAAAAATGGGTTGTGTGTCTTATTATTGTTAAGTTGCAAGAGTTCTTTATATATTCTGGAGCCATGTTCATTATCAGACATGTGACTTGCAAATATTTTCTCCCATTCTGTGGGTTGTATTTTCACTTTGTTGATAATGTACTTTGATGCATAAAAGTTTTGATTTTGATGAAGTTTAATTTATTTTTTCTTTGGTGACTTTTGCTTTTGGTGTCATATCTAAGAAATCATTGCCTAATCCAAGGTCATGAAGATTTACAATTACGTTTTCTTCTAAGCATTTTATAGTTTTAGCTCTTACATTTAGGTTTTTGATCCCTTCCTACTGGGATTTAATGGAGATTCATTAAGTCTGAGTTTCACAGGTGATTGGGATATCCAGACAGGATTGGGCTTAGAAAATTCACATTAAGAGAGTAGATTGGGGATTGGCAAACTTTTTCTGTAAGAGGCCAGATAATAAATATTGTTGGCCTTGCAGGTCTCTGCCAAGTTTTGCATGGTCTCCGTTGCAACTGCTCAATTTTGGTATTGTAGTGTAAAAACAGCCATAGGCAATATATAAATTAATGGGCATGGCTGATTTGGCCTGCAGGCCATCGTTTGCAGAGCTCTGGACTACTAGATAAATATTCACATATATTTTCTTTTTTTGGCTTTGAATTTTTAAATATTTACATTTTAGAACCATCTGGAAACTACATTGTATGTAGTATGAGGAGATAATCTAATTTTTAATTGTCTTCCAGTTTTCCAAATGTCTCTTGTTGAATAATCTATTGCTTTCCACTGCTTAATTCATTTATCCAACAAATATTTATTGTGTGCTTTTATGCGAGGCATTGTGGTGCTAGGTTTACAGTGAATTAAACAGGTATGGGACGTTCCCTCTTGTAGCTTGCAGTCCAGTTGAGAGGGCAGAGAAAATGAACAGCAAATATATAATTTACAAGTTGGGTGATAAAAGAAAAGAACAATGATAAGACTTGGTGTGCTTTCCTCTTTTATTCTGTTAAATTATTCCATAAAGACTTCTTTTTGGAATATCTTTTCTACTCGTAGTCATTGATCTCTTTTTCAGTGTTTTAGATTTATTTTCACATCTGGTAGTCAAGATCCCCCTCATTGCTTCTTCATGATTTTCTAAGGACTTTGGATTAGGATTTTAGTAGGGCTGTATTTAATCTGTAAATTAGTTGGTGAAGAATTGGCAATGTTATAATGTTGTGCCTTTCTTTCTAATAACATTTTGTCAGTGTTTCCCAAATTTTCACTTCTGCCTTTGAGAAAGATTTCAGTTTTTTGATACAGATCTTACAAATTGATTGTTAATTTTATTCTTCTCTGTACTATACTTTCTGTTGTAATTGTAAGTGGAATCCCTTTATTTTTCTATTGTATTTTCCAACTGGTTATTGCTAGTATGTTTGAAAGATAAAGCTGTTAAAATATTTTTCCAGTATCCTTCTTCTTTGATTAAGAGGGGCCACAATCAAGCCACTGTATTTGTTCAAGTGCACAAGTGGCTTCCTGTTGCCTTCAATATTACATTCCAACTGCATATCACTGCAAGGCCCTGTGTTACCTGGTTCCTTTATATTTCTCTAGTAGCCCAACTCTTGCCCCTATCTGCCTTCCACTTTATATGGCAGCCATACTGAACTTGTTTCATTTTCTTTGGGGTGCTCTACTGTCGCTTTTCAGAGCCTTCTTTCAGGCTAATGCATCTCCTTCCCTTCCTTCCACCTTTCCCTGCCTGACTCCTCTTTTGTTCTCAGTTGAAACATCATCTCCTCTGAGGACCCTTCCTTAACTCCCTAGTCGAGGTTACTGGCTGTGGCTCTGTGATCTCTTAGCACCCTCCACTTCCCTTCCCTGCACACCCCACTTTTTATAAGTTGTTTATTCTTTTTTTTGTTGTTGTTGTATTCCTCCCCCCGCCCTCCTGCAGTGCACCTTTAGTATTTCGAGTACAGTTACACTGTCTGTCTAGCTCACCACTGGTTGTATTAAAAGATTTTAGCATAGAGCTTTGCACTCTATACCGTGTTTCCCCGAAAATAAGACCTAGCCGGACCATCAGCTCTAATGCGTCTTTTGGAGCAAAAATTAATATAAGACCCGGTCTTATTTTACTATAATATAAGACCTGGTATAATATAATATAATATAATATAATATAATATAATATAATATAATACTATATTAATTTTTGTTCCAAAAGACGCATTAGAGCTGATTGACTAGGTCTTATTTTCGGGGAAACACGGTAGATGCTTTACAATTATTTGTTGCTTGTTGAATTCTTCTGCTTAATAGGTTTGGAAGTAGCATTACGTTTTGGAACCTAAATACACCTTAGTTAAGTTTCATGTTGGTAGTTCCATCCCAGTTTTGCAGCACCAACGTCATCCTGAATCATGATTATGATCCAGCATTGGTTTGTTTTTGCGTCATCTTCATATTTGAGGGCTAGGTCACCATGTCTTCATTTAGTGCAAATATATTAATATTTTGTTCTCAAAGCTCAAAGAGGTGTTACTAAATCTTGTTTGTCAAAATTCTTAAAAGCCAAGTATATGAATACAAGGGCTTTTAGATTTATATGGAAAGGAATTTCTTCCGTCTAACTCTTCAACTTTGGGCTTTTAATAGAAAAGCTGTTGCTGCTGGTGGGTTTTGGAAGAGTGTGGAGGCAGGTTGACCGTAGAGAGCAGGCAGGGCAGAGCCTGGCAGGGCCTGAGGAGGATGGGGAGCCAGGAGGAGTGGATTGGTGGTTGCTCCAGGAGGCCTGAGTACTTAAAATGAGAGCGGCTGAGAGAGGTTTGTGTTTTGATTTTCTGTTGCCTGAGTGCAACAAAGGGGAGCCTGGCCTCACTGGTGTATGTATTATGGTGGTTTAAAGAGGGTGACGTCCTGCGGGGTTTAGAGTCACTTAGCTTCAGATCCTGGCTAGGTCATTCACTTAAGTTTTCTGACCTTTTGAGGTATTTTAGTTTTCTTATTTGTAAGGAATAATATCCCCTTCAAAAAATTTTTTTTGAGATGTAAGATAATATATAGAAAGAAAGTGCTGTTTGTGCACTGGGTGTGTAGTAGACATTTATTAGTTTTCTGTTTTCTTTATTTTTCAGAATTCTGTCACTCATGAATTTTCAAATGAATCCGAATTTTGCAAAGAAAACCTTAAAGTGTTAAAATGAAGATAAAGTATATAGCTTTTCTGGGTTACGTAAATACCTCTTATAGTCTGTTTATTTCATATAACTTCCTTAATTATTCCATTGAAGTAAACACACATAGTGCCTTAAAGTAGATTCATCACAAATTGTATCGAATACTTATTTCTGGGTATACAACTGTATGAATAATGAGTGACTAATGCAAAAACATAGTTTTCTTTACTTTGGAAACTTTAAATTTGTGCAGTCATGTGTCATCTTGCCTATCTTTATTTCTTTCCCTGGATCATAGGATATTTTTGAGCTGAGAAATCTTTACAGAATGTTTTTAAGCTGAACCCTACTTTATTGACAAGTTGTGTATAGTTTCTGCACTTTAAACCACATCTTTATTGACTTTGAGTATGAAGTTGGCATTTGGTTATCATTTAGTCTCAAGTATTAAAACAAAAAACATTAAGGACGAAGCAAACCTTTAAAATCACATTTCTTAAAGGGAAAATGCTTACTTTCTATTGAAACAGTATGGTCCACCATTTTGCTTAAGTCTCTAAAGAATATCTCTGACATACTTGTAACTACCTACCTCTGTGAAGAATTAGAAATCCATTCCAATTTAAAGCACCAAAGAACATGAAAGCCACCTAACCCCTGTGTTGTTATCACACTGGCTCTATGGAAACAGCGTCAATATAATTAAGCTTTATGACGTGTATTTGGGTTCTCCAGAGAAACAGAACCAATAGGATGTGTATACATTTAGAAAGATTTATTATAAGGAATTGGCTCACACAGTTGTGGAGGCTGACAAGTCCCGACATCCTCAGTTAGCAAACTGGAGATGCAGAGACTCAGGAGTGTTGGCGTGTGGCTCCAGTCCAAGTCTAAAGGTCTGGGAACCAGAGGAGCGACAATGTAGGTGTAGGCCAAAGACTGGCAGGGCCAAGACCCAGGAAGAACAGATGTTTACGTGTGAGTCCAAAGGCTGGAGAAAAGTGATCTCCCAGCTTAACCTCTTCCTCGCGGGAGGGCCAGCCTTTTGTTCTAGCCAGCCCTTCAACTGATTGGATGAGACTCACCCAGCTACTGGGGAGGGCAGACTGGGGAGGGCAATCTGCTTTCCTTAGTCTACTGATTCAAATGTTAGTCTCATCCAGAAACACCCTTCCAGACACACCCAGAATAATGTTTGACCAAATGTCTGGGCACCCCATGGCCCAGGCAAGCTGACGCATAAAATTAACCATCCCAACATATGTCAAGACCATGATTGTCTTCTGTGTGGCAACAGTGATTCCCCACATGTTCTTACGATGCAGCAGTCCAGGTACCCTATTTGACAAGTAAAAGTATAATACAAGCGCAGGAAGGAGTAAGTTCCTATCCTCATCTCCTTTTGAAGAGCATCACGGGAAACTTAGGCAGAAGCTGACTTTCCCTGAGGCATCATTGGCTAGGATGGTGATCACGGGCCCCACCTGCCATGGAGAATGACGTTACTGTGACTGAGAGTCAAAACGGTGGAGTCAGGAGATGGATCCAGAGGGTGTGACTCCAGAGCCCACACTCTTTCCACTGGAACATGCAGCTCCCCTGCGCCTGTGGGTACAAATGCTGGCTGCAGCACTACTGGTCGTGGGAACACGGACGGGTTACTTAGCCCTTCTGTGCCTCAGTTTGTTAAGCTTTAAAGTAGGAATAATGTTAGCACCTACCTTATACAGTGGTCATGAAGGTTAAATGAATTAGTATGTGCAAAGCGCTTAGAGAAGAACCTGGCACTTAGTAAGTCCTCAGTACAGGTTATCAGTTGTTTCTGCTGCTGTGATTAGCTGCACGATCTTGGTCAGTTTCCTTAACCTACAATACGAACTCTCTGGTCCAACTTACGTCTCTGAACTGGACTATTACAGTTTCCTAACTGGTCTCTCTGCTTCCACTTTAAAAATAGACATACTAATGGCTTTGTTGAGGTGTAATTCACATACCATACAATTCAACTTTGCATTCCTACCATCTTATTTTCTAGCGTAATCTTTAAAAAAATAAATCAAATTGTGTCACATCCCTGATCAAAGTCTTCTACTTGTTCTTAATCCTACTAATAAAACTCACAGTATTTACCATGGCTTTCAAGACTCTCCATGAACTGGTCCTTGCTCTTCTTTCCAGCTTCATCTTGTGACAGACTCCAACTTGGTCATTTAACTCTTTTTCTCCCTCAGAAAAGTGAAGCTTTTTTCTATTTTCACTTTAGGGTTTTTGCCAGAGCTCTTCCCTCTGCCTGGCATGTTCTTCTCCCAGATCTTCAGAGCCAACTCCTTTCAGCGTCCAGGTGTCAACTTAAATGTCACTTCCACAGGAAGGCTTTTCTTCAAAATCTGTCGGAGTCCCCAGTCATTCCCTAGCATAATGCTTCTCAAACTTTAATGTGCACATGAAACGTGCCATTAAGAAGAGCATAATTGCAGTTTAGTATATTATTTATTCATGCAGTGATATTAGTGAACTAGAGCATATTAGCATAGCCTGCAAGACTGCAGAACTTCAGAAGAATATTTTTGTTCTAAACTTCTCTCTTAAGATGAGAACTTAAAAATTGGGAGATATTGCTTCTTTCCCTGTCATAGTGCCCCAGCAAGCAAACATGGAGTATGTTCTAAAGCCTGCCAGACTTCCTGTAAGAAGTGTGGCAAGCACTAAACCCCAAAAGTGACACAGGACAAAAAGTGCGTGGAATCTCTGTATGCCCACAGAAAGCGGCCTTATGACAGGAAGCGGAGAGGCTGTGGTGGGCAGACTAGGCCGATTTTCTAGAAAAAGGCTGAAAGTGCAAAGGAGATTGTGCTGAGGCTTGAATGCATTGAGGCCAACTGCAGAAGTAGGGCGTGCTGGCTGTTAAGACGTGCAAGTATTTTAAACTGGGAAGAGATAAGAAGAGGAAGGACCAAGTGGTCCAGCTCTAAGCTTCACCTTTGGTTTTTATTACGAAGACAATAAAATCTTGTTTTTATATTCACGTCAAAAACAAACAAACAAACAAACAAACAAACAGGAGGGGGGAATCGAACTGAAAGCCTGAACTACTGAAAGCCTGGGGAAACTCATTTTTTTTTTCTGGGGAAAAATATAGAAGTAATTTTTAAAATACTATGTAGGCAGTTATCATAGATTATTCAGATTCTAGGACATCATGATGTCGATGAAATTTTATAGCAAATGGGCTCTGTTGTATAGTGGTATCTTCCTAAAACTTAGTTTAGGAGAGAGTGGAAATAAGGTAGAAAACTGACGTGTTAGAACAGCACAGACTTTTTGGGCCTCTAGAATCTTTCATTTATGTGTGTAGATTAGTGTGTGGATCTTCAGAATGGCATTTTCCCACTGTCCATTTGGAGTACAATAAGACAAATTAATACCAATCAAAATAATATGGCAGCAGCATCACATAATTTGTGTATACTGATGTAGGAAGAGATTTAATTTAGTGCAGCTTTGAGATGCCTTTGTGTTTCAATTTATACAGCTGCTATCCAGGCCTAAGCTGGCCAATCTCTCAGCCTTGAGTGTCTTGCCTGACTGATTCTTTCTTTCTCTCTCTTTTAAACATTGTATTATATTTTTAGAGCAGTTTTAGGTTCATAGCAAAAGTGAGAGGAAGGTACAGAGATTTCCATATACCCTCTACCCCTGACCCCTACATGCATGGACTGTTGGGTTCACTTTTGGTGTTGTACATTCTGTGCGTTCATACAAATGTATAATGACCTGTATCCATCATTACAGTATCATACAGAGTATTTTTACTGCCCCCAAACCCCCTGTGCTCTACCTATTCATCCCTCCTCCCTACTCTTACCCCACTTTGTCTACCACTGATCTTTTTACTTTCTCCATAGTTTTGCCTTTTTCAGAATGTCACATAGTTAGAAAATATCACCTTTCAGTATATAACATTTTCAAATGAGCTCTTTTACTTAGTAATATGCATTTAAGTTTTCCCATATGTTTTCATGGCGTGATAGCTCATTTCTTTTTAGCACTGAATAATACTCTATTGTCTGGATGGACCAGTTTATCCATTTACTTACTGAAGGACATCTTGGTTGTTTCCAAGTTTTGGCGATTATGAGTAAAGCTGCGATACTCATCCTTGGGCAGGTTTTTGTGTGGACGTGTTTTCAACTTCTCTGTGTAAATACCAAGTAGCATGATTGCTAGATCATATTGTAAGAGTATGTTTAGTTTTGTTAGAAATCACCAAGCTGTCTTCCAAAGCAGTGGTACCATTTTGCATTCCCGCCAGGAATGAATGGGAGTTCCTGTTGCTCCAGTCACATCCTCCTTTGTCAGTGTTCTGGATTTTGGCCATTCACATAGGTGTGCAGTGGATCTCATTGTTGTTTTAATTTGCATTTCCCTGATGACATATGATCTAGAGATTTTTTTCATATGCTTCTCAGTCATATGTTTATCTTCTTTGGTGAGGTGTCATTTTTTTTTTTTAATTGATAACTGTGCTAGGAATGTATCTGTCTCTAAGTCCCATCTTTATTATAAATTGTCTGTTAAAGTCTTTGGCCTAAGAGCATGTGAGATCTTGCTCCCCAGCATATGTCATCAGTTTGGCTCAAATAAACTCTTAAATAAATAAAGAAAAAGGTATTTGGCCCATTTTAAAAAAACAATGGTTTGTTTTCTTCATGTGTGTTTTAAGAGTTCTTTGTATATTTTGGATAACAGTCCTTTTATCTAATGGATCTTTTGCAAATATTTTCTTCCAGTCTGTGGCTTGTCCTCTAATGAGACATGGCATTGTCTTTTGCAGAACAGAAGTTCTTAATTTTTAAGAAGTTCAGCTTATCAGTTATTTCTTACATGGATTTGCCTTTGGAGTTGTAACTAACAAGTCCTCACTATACCCAAGGTCATATTAGTTTCTCCTGTGTCTCCTATGTTTCTCTTATGTTCTAGGAGTTTTATAGTTTTATGATTTACATTTAGGTCTATGCTTCATTTGAGTTAATCTTTGTGAAGCTGAATGGTCGGTGTCTAGATTCTTTTTTTTTTTTCATGTGGGTGTTTAGTTGTTCCAGCACCATTTATTGAAAAGATTATCTTTGCTCCATTGTATTGTATTTGTTCCGTTATCAAAGGTCAGTTGGCTGTGCTTTTGGAGGATGGTGATGAAGGCTGTGAAGCCACCCTAAGAGCCAGAGCTGTCTTATCCTCTCCTGTCCCACTTCCAGTTGCAATCAAATAAATGCTGTTTGTACTATAAAAACAAAAACAAAACAAAACAAAAAACTGTTGGCTGTATTTAGGTGGGTCTATTTCTGGGCTCAATATTCTGTTCCATTGAGCTCTTTGTCTATTATTTTGCCAATACCACACTGTCTTGATTATTGTAGCTGTATAGTAGATCTTGAAGTTGGGTAGTGTCAGTCCTCCAATTTAGTTCTTCTCCTTCAATATTATGTTGGCTATTCTGAGTCTTTTGTCTCCCCATTTAAATTTTAGAATTATTTTGTTGAGATCCACAAAATAACTTGCTAGGATTTTGATTGGGATTGCGTTTAATCTATAGATAAAATTGGGAAGAATTGACAATATTCAGTCTTCCTATTCATGAACATGGACTATCTCTACATTTTAAAGTTCTTTGACTTTGTTATTAGAGTTTTGTAGTTTTCCTTATAATAGATCTTGTACATATTTTGTGAGGATTATACCTAAGTATTACCAAATTTTGCCATGTATAAATGCATATTTTTTGCCCAAATTTGTGAGGGGAAAATAAGGTTACGCATTATACATGGGTAGTACTTATTCTGTATCTATTTAAATGTTTTTAATTTTTTTGTGTGTTCTTATGAGTTAAGAGTGTAACTCTAGAAATCAATAACGATATCCATATGCAGAATAATACCCTGGAATATGATAATATGTTTTGTTGAACTTATGACGAACTTGCAACGATGAAAAGTTCTTGGCTTTCTATGATGCGTAAATATCGTAAATTTGTTACTGATACATAAAATTTCTGGTACCTTGTATCTGTTCTTGTGTTTTGTAATTCTTTGTTACATAAAATTTCTTGTATTATCATATATTAAAAAATAAATGCTAAATTTATTATACAAAAAAAATGCAAAAACAAGTTCCTAAATGTAAACAAATAAAAATTTGAATTTAAAATTAAAATGCAAGATTTTTTCCCCTGAAAGTTCAGGCCAAAAACATGAGTGTGCATTAAACATGGGAGCACATTATACATGGCAAAGCACAGTAGTTCCAGGAGTTATTTTGTTGATTCTTTTGTATTTTCTACATAGACGACCATGTCATCTGTGAACAAAGATAGTTTTATTTCTTCATTCTCAATCTGCATACTATTTATTTCCTTTCCTTGCCTTATTGCATTTACTAGGACCTCTAGTATGATGTTGACAAGGAGTGATGAGAGGGAACATCCTTGTCTTATTCCTGATCTTAGTGGGAAAGCTTCTAGTTTCTCACCATTAAGTATGATGTTAGCTGTAGGCCTTTTGTATTTTGAATTTGATATGCTTTATCAGGATGAGGACATTCCCTCTTACTGAGACTTTATGTCATGAATGGATGTTGGATTTTTGTCAGATGCTTTTTCTGTACCTATTGATATGACTGTATGATTTTTCTTCTCTAGCCTGCTGATGTGATGGATTACGCTGTTTCCCGGAAAATAAGACCTAGCTGAACAATCAGCTCTAATGCATCTTTTGGAGCAAAAATTAATATAAGACCTGGCATTATATTATATTATATTATATTTATTATATTATATTATATCTGGTCTTATATTATATAAAATAAGACTGGGTCTTATATTAATTTTTGCTTCAAAAGGTGTATTAGAGCTGATTGTCTGGCTAGGTCTTATTTTCAGGGAAACACGGTACACGATCCACGATGATAGTGTATTCATCTAATTTATTTTTGAATGTTGAAGCAGCCTTGCATTCCTGGGATAAATCCCACTTGTTTGTAGTGTATAATTCTTTCTATGTATTGTTGGATTTGATTTGTTAGTATTTTCTTGAGAATTTTTGCATCTATGTTCATGAGAGATATTGGTCTATAGTTTTTTTTCCTTATAATGTTTTCTTCTGATTTTGGTATTAGAGTAATGCTAGCCTTATAGAATGAATTAGGAAGTATTCCTTCTGCTTGTATCCTCTGGAAGAGATTGTAGAGAATTATTATAATTTCTTTCTTAAATGTTTGTAGAATTTACCAATGAACCCACCTGGGACTGATGCTTTCTGTTTTGGAATATTAATTATTGATTCAATTTTTTAATAGATGTAGGCCTATTCAGATTGTCTGTTTCTTCTTGTGTGAGTTTTGGTAGCTTGTGCCTTTCAAGGAACTTGTCCATTTCATCTAGGTTATCAGATGTGTGGATTGAGTTCTCAGTATTCCTTCATTATCCTTTTTATGCCCATGAGGATTTATAGTGAGGTCCCTCTTTCATTTCTGATATTAACAATTTGTGTCCTCTCTCTTTTTTTTCCTTGTTAGCCTATCTAGAGGCTTATCAATTTAATTGCTCTATTCAAAGAACCAGCTTTTGGTATCATTGGTTTTTCTCTATCAGTTTCCTGTTTTCAATTTCATTGATTTATGGTCTAATTCTTATTTCTTTCCTTCTACTTACTTTTGATTTAATTTGCTCTTCTTTTTCTAGTTTCCTAAGGTAGAAAGTTAGATGATTGATTTTGGGTCTTCCTTCTTTTCTCATGTATGAATCATTGCTATAAATTTCCCTCTAAGCATTGCTTTTCCTGCATCACACAAATTTTGATATATTTATGTTTCCATTTTCATTTAGTTCAAAATATTTTTACATTTTTCTTGAGATTTCTTTTTTAACCCTTATGTTATTTAGAAGTGTGTTGTTTAATCTCTGCATATTTTAGAATTTTCCAGTTATCTTTCTGTTACTGATTTCTAGCTTAACTCCGTTGTAGTTTGAGAGCAGACAATTATATGATTTCCATGCTTTTATCTTTGTTAAGATGTGTTTTATGGTCCAGAATGTGGTCTTTCTTGCTTCTATATGAGCTTGAGAAGAATGTGTATCCTGCTGTTGTTGGATGAAGTATTCTATAGGTGTCAATTATAGCCAGTTTATTGATGGTGTTTTTGAGTTCAACTGTGTCCATATTGAGTTTTCTGTCTGCTGTATCTGTCCACTCCTGCTAGAGGGGTGTTGAAGTCTCCACCAATGATAGTGGATTCATCTGTTTTTCCTTAACAGTTCTGTCAGTTTTTGCCTCACATAGTTTAGTTTGATGGTTGGTCTGTTGTTAGGTGCATATGCATTAAGGATTGTTATGTTTTCTTGGAGAATTGGCTCCTTTATCATTATATAATTGCCCTTCTATATCTCTGATAACTTTCCTTGCTTTGAAGTCTGCTTTGTCTGAAATTAATATAGCTACTCCTGTTTTCTTTTTATTAGCATTAACATAGTATATTGTTTCTCTATGCGTTTACTTTTAATCTGTATGAGCCTTTATATTTAAAATCGGTTTCTTTCTTTTTTTTTACAGTGAAAAAATTTTGTATTTAAAATTAGCCATCTGTACTCAGTTTAGATGATCCCAATTTTGTTGGCAGTATCCAAAACATCATAGTCAGGAGCCAGTTGAACAAATGCCTTCTTCTCTCCATCAGGCCTGATGAGGGTGCTGACCTTGGCCACGTCAATGTCATGGAGCTTCTTCACAGTCTGTTTGATATGGTGCTTGTTGGCCTTGACATCCATCCACAATGAACACAAGTGTATTGTTCTCTTTTATCTTCTTCATGGATGACTTGGTAGTTAGGGGGAATTTGATGATGGCATAGTGGTCAAGCTTGTTTCTCCTGGGGGAGCTCTTCCGAGGATATTTAGGCTGCCTTTGGAGCCGCAGTGTCTTGGGCCTTTGGAAGGGGGGTGATGTCTGGATCTTCTTTTTTGTGTGGCTGTGGACGCCTTTCAGGACTGCTTTCTTTGCCTTCAAAGCCTTTGCTTTGGCTTCAGCTGTGGGAGGGGCAGGGGCTTCCTTCTTCACTTTTGGCGCCATCGTCGTGAAAAGCTAAAATGGATTTCTTGTAGATAACATATAGCTGGGTCTTGTGTTTTGATCCACCCTGACAATCTGTCTTTAAATTGGTACATTTATACCATTGATATTCAAATAAATTATTGATATAGTTGGATTAATACCTACCATATTTGTTACTGTTTTCTGTTTGATGCCCTTGTTCTTTGTTCCTGTTTCTGTCTTCTATTTTCTATTTTGTAGTTTTAATTGAGCATTTCATATGATTTGATTTTCTCTCCTTTCTTACCATATCAGTTATACTTTCCTTTTTTTTTTTTCCACTTTGTTTTAGTGGTTGCCCTAGAGTTTGTGATATATATTTACAACCGATCCAAGTCTATTTTCAAATACTACTACATCACTTCATGGGTAGTGCGAGTACCTTATGAGAACAAAATAATTTTAATTCCTGCTATTGTTTATCCTAATGTGGGTCTTTATTATTTCCCACCTAGAATAATAGGTTTCATAACCAGTTTCTCTGTATCCAAATTAATTTTACTTGCTGCTGCCAGTTAATCTTGAAACATAACTGCTGCGTTTTTTTTTTTGTCCCTCCACCTCCTAAAGTTGTTTAAAAAAACAACTTTGATGTTCCCTATTTCCCATGACATTACGCATTACATGTGGTAGGTACTCAATCATTTCTTGTATCAATGGTTGCATTTTGGAGAGTAGAGGGAGAGTGGTCAGAAAATGCAGGCTGGGGTCCTATTCTGGATTCCTTGGACCCCGGAATGAGGATACTATCTTTGTTGGGGATTCCAAGACTACCCCCAACTTTGGTGATTTGCTAGGAGAACTCACAGGACTCGCATGTAGTTGTACTCATAGCTACGGTTTATTATAAAGGATACGAACTACAGTCAGCAAATGGAAAAGACACATGGGGCAAAATCTGGAGAAAATTAGCCATGAGCATCTAAGAGTCTTCTCCCAGTGGTCACACAGGATATGCTTAATTCTTCCAGCAACAAACTGTGACAGCAGGTATGAAATACTGTCTGTTGGAGAAACTCATTAGGGACTCAATGCCTAGGGCTGAGGGTGGTATCATAAGCCTCTCTGCCCAGCATGTGCTGAAATTCTAGACTTGTAAAAGGAAGTTAGGTGTTTAGCACGAACCACATTGCTTGTACACGACACAAATATTTGGGCACAGTGAATCCCTCTTACCGTTTCTGGGAATGGTGGGCACCCTCTTGGAATCCCACCCAACTTTGCAAGCTGGCCTTTCTAAGGACAGTAGTAATCTCTGGCTTGCTATGTTAGCTCATTTCTGCACACTATTCATATTGAATGTGATCCTATAAGGTAGGGAAGTGACTTCAGGGGCTGCTTTGGAAAGGGAGGTAGTATGGGTGAGGGAATGAGGAAGATGTGAGAGGGCGGGACTCTGTGCCCCCCTCCCAATTTTCTCTTTAATAAATTTAGGATTCCATGGATGGTTTTATAAGAGGTACTGCTGTTCAAATTATGTTTGAAAACCACAATGAGATGAATTTCAAGCAAATTATTGATAAAATCACATTTAGATTTTAGCAAGGTCATCCCTGTAGTCGATGGATGGTTTAGAGATTGTAGTGGTGGCAAGTTTGGGGCAGGAGGTAATCAGAGCAGGGAGGCTAAGCCCCAGCTGTGGTGGTAATATGAGGAAGAAGACGGAATGGATTTGAGAGTATTTAGGATGTAAAATTCAGTAGCATTGGTGATTGGTTGAGATTCTGGATAAGGACTGGGGAAAGGGATTGTGGGATGGAGGGGAAGGAAATTAGTATTACCTTTGGGTTTCTTACTTGTTTGGCTCCAAAAATTAAAGGAGAGGGGGTGGAAAAGAGTGTTTTCCCTGTTTATGAGATTCTCAAATCTTCCAACACCTTTAAGTATCCAACAATTCAGTTCAATTCTGACACTATCTGAGTTGTAGCATCAGACCCCACAAGTGAAAGGGCCCAGTTCTACCAGACTGGCCGCATTGCAGATGCCAGCCGCAAATGGTCTGCCCCGGCTACCTACATTTCTGCATGGCCGACACAATTCAGGGGTTCCCACAAGCCCGACCCTCAGGTTCGATAATTTACTAGAAATGTCTCACAGAACTCATAAAAATATTACTTATGGTTACCAGTTTGTTATAATATTATAAAGGATACAATTCAGGAATAGCCAAGTGGAAGACATGTACAGGGAAAGGGATGGGTGCGTCCATACCCTTTTGTGGTGTTCCTCCTTCCCAGCACTTCCGCGTTCATCAACTGGGAAGCTTTCCAAATCTCATTGTTCAAGAATGTTTATAGCGTTTAATCTCCAGCCTCTCCTCCCCTCCTAGGAGGTGGGTGGGTGGGGCTGAAAGTTCCAACCCTCTAAATACTTGGTCTCTCTGGGAACCATCCCTGTCCTGAAGCTATCCTTGGGGCCCTATCCTAAATTACCTCATTAGCATAGCACAGGTGTGATAGAAAGGTGCTCATGATGAATAACAAAGATATTCCTGTGTTCAGGAAATTCCAGGGGTTTTAGGAGCCCTGTGTTAGGGATTGTGGACAATGACCATATGTATTTTTTCTTATACCACTCTGGTAAATATCTCAAATTGCTAGAAACCTTAATTGAACTCTCAATGTATTCCTCCAGTTTCAACACTGAACCCAAGCCTTGTGCTTGCTCCTGTGAGGCCCAGGATTCCAGGAGACTCTTAAATTCTTTTTTGTAGGCTGTAAGCCCCTGTATTAGTTAGGGTACAATTTAGGCCTCTGTAACAAAGATTCCCCAAAATACACTGCTTGAAATGTAAGGTAGAAGTTTATTATTCTTTTACATAAAAATCCAAGTAGGTGGGCCAGAGCTGGTTTGGCAGCTCTGCATTGTTGGAGAACTTTGCTCGGCTTTCGTCAGCATTCTGCCGTTTGTCCTCACCAGGTTGGCTCTTCTAGTGTCGTGCAGGAGACCCTGCTCGCTGCGTCATTTGTTGTGCAGGGGACCCTGCTCGCTCCACCATTTGTCATGCGGGGCGGCCTGCGGGGCCTCTGTTCCCACTCCCCACATAAGAACACAGGACATGGTGAGGCCAAAAAGGAACACCCACGGAGCCATAGGTAGGGGAGTCATACCACTATAGTCTCACTGGAGGCAGGATCCGCACGACCTGCAAGCTGCTTTCTGCTTCTCTGCTTGCCACCCAACCAACTCGACCAACCAGTGCAGCCGCAGCAGCTATATTAGTGGCCAATTGGCTAACTGGCCACAGCTGACGGTCAACCAGCCACAGCTGACGGCCACCCACCACCCGAGCCAACACCCCCCAACGTGAGGCGGAGAGCCTGGAAACTGCCCTCTGGGACTCTGTCCCCACATCTAGCTACAGTCACTGCACTTTCATTCCAGTCAGAGGGAAGGGAGGGAAAGGAAAGGGGGGTTGCCCTCGGCCTTTAGGGCATAGAAAGGCACACATTTTATCTCCCCTCCCCTCATTGGTCAGAACTGGTCTCATGGCTATCCTGGCTGCAAGAAGGCCAGGAAATGGAATGTTTAAATGGGTAGCCTTGTGCTCAACTAAAACTGCTATTCAGAAAGGGAGAACAGCTGTTAGAAGACAGCCCTGCCCTATCCCCACCTTTCATGGCTTATTTAGAAGTTTTTCCCCTCTCTTGGGAAAAAGATGGAAATAACATTATGACTTGATATTTTTCTAACGTAAGTAATTTTCATATTATTGAAACAAAGGAAACATGGGATTCAATGAAACAAGAGAAACACCGGAAATGTGCCTTCGCAAATTATTACTTTTTTTAAATATGTCAGTTTGCTGTTGTTTATTGTTGCTTCTAAAAAATAGGGAGTTATCCGCTCATTGAAACTGCCCCAGATAAGGCATGGAGTTATGACTGGACCTCACCACGGCCAATCATTTCTCTCCTAGGGAGACTGAAAAATGGATCAGAACACCACCCTGCTTAGAAATGGACATTGTTGTGTCCCAACTCTTTTTGTTCAACCTAAAGGTTATAGAAAAGGGAAGGAATCTCATAAGCAGAGGGCTAGAATCATGAGGTAATGTCTGAATGCTGTGTGGCTTTGGCTAGAAAGTAAAGGCGCAGTAGAAAACCTCGTGACTAGTCTCTACGTCTCTGCCTTGGTACTTAAGAAGCAGAATTAGGCCTAACTCACAAAAAGGCACCTGCTGTGGGCAAGAGCTGATGAACCCAGATGGCTCCTTTGATTCTGTGAAGGCAAAGCAGAGATGATAGCAGGTTAGGCTTTCTAGAAGAGGTGTTACAATTATAGCTATGGGTCTGGGGTTTATTCCCTTTTATTAAAATGAGACAACTATAAATATATTTATTGTATAAAATAGTTTTATATTATTATTTTATTAAAAATGATATTTACAACTGCTCAAATATATAAACTAGTAATTGATTAAAGGTTTCAAGGTGACCATTAAGAAACATATATGTAGAGCACTATGAAATATCTTTATTTAAGAAAGTCTAAAATTTTGCATGTATTTTTGTTTATAGGCTATGCAGTTCAGACATCGGAGAGTGTGCGTTCAGCTGCAGCGTCAGAGGCTTATACGAAAGCTTTGGCTGTTTGCCACGGACCGCTGGACCACTATGACTTTCTGATCAAGTCTCATGAGCTAAAGGACGATAAACATCAGAGAAGAGTCATACAATGTTTGCAGAAATTACACGAGGACCTTAAAGGATACAGTATAGAGGCAGAAGGCCTTTTTTCAAAGGTGAGATTTGTGTGATGCTAAAGATTGAACCAGTTAAAAGTGTAAGCATTTTATAAAATGGATTAAATGCAGCTGAGTACAATCATAAAACAGTTTGAACATTTCTCACTAGTTCCTTTACACAAGCTCTGTTGGATCCCCATATCTGACCTCTTGATGTCCCACAGCTTTCTTTCACCTGGGGTGGGGGGATTCACGTTGCTTCATGTTTAGGTAATAATTGGTGCCGTCCAGTCAAAACAAAAGCTTCTGTGCAATTCAGAGCTTTCCCCTTTCTCTCGCTCAGGCATGGCCCAGGATCAGCAGTAGACAAGGCAGGGTAGTTTGTTCTCCTTTCCCTCCTTCTCCTTTCTCTGTTTGCCTGGCTTTTCCAGGGCCGGAATGAGAGGGATGGAAGATTGGAGTGAAACAGCAGTCTCAAGTGAGCGGGTCAGGGCTTTCGGTGTCGTAGATGCTGACATGCCAGCTCTTTGTTGAGAGGCACATTGGTGGATTCTTCAGGACTCTCCCGATGTCCTCCCCGCTGCTCCATTCTTTAACCTCATATGACTCTAGGGAACACCTCGTATCACTGTATTCTGCTGGGACCCGTGGCCTTTGCACTTGGCCTTCTTGGGCGGGGTATTTTCAGGACAGCTTTAGCCAGGTCACCTTTTATGGTGTCCACTTAGGCCACAAGAAGCATCACATCTCCTTTCTCCATCCCCTACTGCACGGTAGCCTCCTGCCCTTGGACTTCTGCAGATAAGAAGCAGGCACCAGTCTGTCTTTGTCTTGTACGCTCCCTTGATCCTGAGGTCACACGTCAAGTTTTTCCATGAACTCTTCCATACCCTGCTTTGCTAGCTGCCTGTGGATGTCCTCACCTCAGCCAGCATCCAGCTGGGGAGGGGGATGCCATCCCATCCTATACTCAATCCTCATCTCTTGGATACTTCTCTTGGGGTGTCCCTGAGCTTGGCATGAGTTTATCTGGGGGAAATGCCACAGCATTTCTTACTCAGCTAACAACTTTCTACCTTGATCACTTTGGTTTTAGGACTGTTTTTGCCTTTTTTTTTAAAAAGTAATTCCTGCATGGATCTGACTAGTGCGTGCCTTCAGAGTGTAGGAGAACTTGTCTCCCCTTGTCCTTAACTTTGAGCTTTTGCTGCAATTTTGAGACGACAGGAAAAGCTCCCATTCCTTGTCCCATTTTATAAGTCAATGTCATCAGTGGTGGCATCTTCAAATTATGAAGGATATTGATAGTGATAAGGATTAGAATATGGATTTATTCATATTCAAATTTATTAGATTAGATTAATTTATTAATTCATAGTTTATTAATTCATAAATTATTAATTCATGGTTTATTAATTCATAATTTATTAGATTATGGATTTAATCTAAGAAACTAGTTTTCCCTAACTGGCCAAATCACCTCCCCCGCCTCTACTCCCACACACAAGTATTTGTTTACTAGAAGGTCTTTAGAAGAAAGGTACTGTATAACATGTGTTAATAGTACTTTATTTTAAAAGCCTACCAAAAGTAATTTTACTTTTTAGAAAGCACTGAAAATATAATTAAGCAGTTTTATTTTTATATAAAGAAAAAAGCATAGTGTTAACATCTTTTGATTAAAAGGATTATAGAGATTCACTCAGGTTACAGAAAGGAATGGAGATTTAGACTAAGACTACATTGGCACATAACAGTGACGGGCATCTCCGTGACATAGGCAGATCTCATGAAATTGAGCCGGCAGCGTCAGTGGCTCTGAAAGCTCTGACGACTTGACAGGTGCTGGTGGCAGGTGCCAGCTGATTCTTACTCCAGTGCTCTTCCAGTCATTACCTCCTCTTTTGTTCCTTATCTCCTGTGCCTATTTTCTCTTCTGTTCATTCTGCCAACTTCTAAATTCTCTCCCTGTGTCTGTGGCATAAATTCCTGAGTAAGAATCTGATAGGCCAACCAATCACTTCATCACTGTTTGGGCAGAGCTTTCACACCAGCTTTTTCAGATGCAGCTCGCCAGTGTACAGATTGGGTCTCTGCATAGGGGACCATCCAGGGCTCCTGTGAGCATGGCAGTTTCCTTCAGAAGTGGCCTGTGAGTGTAGAAGCCACTGTGATTGGCCAGTCCAGCGCAATGTTTATAGGAAAGGATGAATTATCCCTTTTGATGGCCAACCTTTCATCTTTTCCACATATTTCCAAAAGTTTTAGGTGAGTAAAGAACTAAAAAGTTTGGAAAATATAGATTGCTCGTGTATTGCATATCTAATTATAGTTTGCAATACAGGTGGTCTTCCAAATGAAAAAACAACTTGGTTATTTATGTGTCATAGCCAGGAAACAAGATGTTTTACTTAACTGGATTTTTTTGTTACCTGAGAGTTAAGTGACTCACATGAATTTTGTGTTTTGTTCCCTTTATAGTCCTCTCCCTTTTGGAAATAAAGTCTTTTTTCTTTCCTCTTCCCCACTCTATATCATCTCCGGGGTTTATTTTACTATGATCGGTGAACTTCCATCTAATCAAAAGTATCCTTTAATCATTAATTTGTCTGGTTGCCAATTCAACAGTGGTTTTTCTTTCTTTAAAATTATTGTTTGGCAAAATAAAACCAATGCATCCAAAAAAAGTATTATTGTTTGGCTTTCTTAGGAGTATTCTCCCACACTTCCAGCTTTGATTTCTAAATTGGCTATGATGGGTCTGCCTAATAAATAACCCTGGTTTTATTGTGTAGTTGTAATCTTTATTGTGTAGTTGTAAGTAGGACATTTGACATGTCAGGTAGTTTCAAATGTGTCTCATGAAACCTTGTATTTGTTAAATCCTAATGCGTATGTGAATAAATATTTAGTTGATAGATCAACATTTCTTTGTGGTAGTATTTGTCCTGTAGTTTTTTAAGCCTGCTAAATCTTCAACATTGAAAAAGACCCAATCATCTAATGTAATTTGAGTAAAACATCTATAAAAGCTTTAGTTTTTTAAGATTGTGAAGATGCCACAGACCTATTTCTTCTAAAAAATAAACACTGATATGCTGATTATCAGAGAAGAAAAGTTGGGCTATTAGGTTATCCAGTGATAGAAGAACTTTATTTATAGAATTCTTAATTTTGATTTTATGAACATTTGATTTTTTCAAAAATTTTTATTGGGGAATATTGGGGAACAGTGTGTTTCTCAGGGCCCATCAGCTCCAAGTCGTCCTTCAATCTAGTGGTGGAGGGCACAGCTCAGCTCCAAGTCCAGTTGATGTTTTTTTCAGTCGTTATCCCATGCGGGAATTGAACCAGCAATCTTGTTGAGAGCTCAAGCTCTAACCAACTGAGGCATCCGGCCACCCCTCCAGAAGCTCAGCGGCAGCTCATTATCTTCAATCTAGTTGCAGAGGGCGCAGCTCACTGGCCCATGTGGGAATCGAACCGCAACCCTGTTGTTCAGAGTTCGCACTCTAACCAACTGAGCCATCCGGCTGCCCCTGATTTTTGTTTTTAATGCAGATGTGTAAGCATTTATTACAGTAGACTTTTGTTTTTTCTCGGTTTACTCCTAAGAAATGTCTGTAATAAAGCTATGATATTAAAATAAAAGTCACCTTCTTCACAAGATACTAGTATTGTTAATTAATAAGGTAAAATTAGTGGCAGATTATTTGGCTGCTTTTACTTATCTACATAACAAGGTTTTCTCTAATAAAAATTTGGAAAAGTTACAAGCAGATGAACATGCTTATATGAGGAACAAACTATGAAGAATGAGCATGTGTGACGCTTTACTTTTGTTATCAAGTAAGACAACCAGGTTAATCTGACACATTTAATGTATGCATAATTGTTATTGTGCTGTGAGGTAATTAGGCATAAATGGTAAGTAGTTTATGTAAATCACTATAATTAGAATTACTTTTACACAGCCAAATCAAGCATTTCTGAAGTCAGGGAGGGAGAGAATTAAAAAAGAGTGTAGAGCTACTCTGAAAAATCTGTCTCCCTTAATCGGGGGTACATGGCTGCCAGGTTTTTTCATCTTTTGGGAGGAGACAGCATAGCCCGAGACCTGGGAATTGTGTGGGGTGGGCAGGTGGGGGTGGGGGACATAAAATTCCTTCCTTTTTGTCCTGCTCGCCACAAAATAATTTTCAGTTTTTCCCTATGAGAAATTATTATTTCCAACTTCTTATACATCCCACCATCTTGTATTTGGATACCTTTCCTCACCCTCCCAAGAACCATGCATACAACAGGTAGAAAAGAAGTGCCCTGCCTTCAATCCAGCTAATTCAAAGCCTTCGTGCTTTCCTTGTTCTGGCTTCTAGTGGCTGGAGGCTGTGAGTACGAAACCTGAAATGTGGACTCTATGGACCTTTCTCTCGGGAGATGATGCTTGAGGTCTGGATCCCTTCAGTTATTTATCCAAGATTCTTCAGAGAGGCCCCTCGGCAGTTTGCTGTTTTTTCCTCAGTTCCTTCCTTCTCCCTTCCAGCTAAGGGAATGAGCATGCTCTCTCCCTCCATTCCTCTTCTTAGAACAGGGATTGCCTATAGGTAAAGTAGAATGAGAAATGTGCATTAGGTAAAACTCTGATTCCTGGAACTTTTTCCTTTGGAAAATTGTAAGCAATGTTGAGAACAGAGTGGACAATATCTATAGCTATAATTTCATTAAAGACCAGAAATATTTCTAAATTATGTATTTTTTTTGTATCAAAGTTTTATGAAAATCAAAGCAAAAGCATTATGTCCTAACCTAGTGAAAGCATCTGCAAGGAATTGAGATTGGATGTCCAACTACATTGTTTTTTGAGAACTAACACATGCCAGAGACTTACTTAAATCTGAAATTTGAGAAACAGAGTGTAGTGGGCCTGCTTCAGACTCCAGAATAATTAGCCAATGTATTCAATTATATCTTAAGTTTTGTCATGGTTCCAGCAGGTGAAATTATGCTGTCAACCTAGATGAGGATGTTTTTAATAAATCCCTTAAAAACTAAATTTAAAGAAAGGGGCTATGGCCCCATTTTGTGATATTCAGAATTGGAATTTTATCTGTCATTATCAACCAAAGCTGATTACCTTGTTTATGGCAGCAGAATTATGTAGGCCATAAAGAGGCATCAGTAGCTTGGAATCTTTGATGAAATTATAGTGAGGTCTCTGGATCAGGGGTCGGCAGATATTTTCTGTAAAGGATCACATAGGATCGTTTTAGGCTTTGGGAGCCATATGATATCTGTCACAGCGACTCAGTTGCCATTGTAGTCAAAGCAGCCACAGACAATACATAAACAAATGTATTCCAGTAAATATTCATTTACAAACACAGGTGTGAAGCTGGATTTGGCCCACAGACCGTAATCTGACCCCTACTCTACATGACCGCTACTTGACAAGACTTGAGGGCTGGTGTGAGGCCATTATTTGTATTCAAGCTTCTGCTGGAACTGTACTTAGTCTAGCTTTCCTAGCTAATCTCCCATTACTTCCCTTTATATATGCCTGCCTGTAGTCAGTGGTACTATTTTATTCACTATTCCATTATATAGGCAAACAGGCAAATGGAACGAAATAGAAAGTCCCATACATGGAGACTTGATATATGATTGAGTTGGCACTGGGAATTAGTGGGAAAAAAGATCCACTATTCAAGAAGTAGAGATGAGACAATTGATTATCTACATTGAAATTACAATAAAATAAGCAAAAAATAAATTAGATAGAATTAATGCTCTAAATTTACAATAAAACTTTAAAATTTCTTGAAGAAAATACAGAGGAATACCTTTAAGTACTTGGGAAAAGAAAGCATTTGCATATACAAGATACAAAAGCCTGAATAATAAAGGTAAAGATGAATACATTTGACTATACTAAAATTTAAAACTTCTAATCAGCAAAAAGCACCACAGAAAAAGTGAAAAGGCAGACCACAGACTGGTAGAAAATATTTGCATCAAAAATAATTGACTATAGATTACTATCTGGAATATATAAAGAACTTCTACCAAATAATAGAAAAAAATTAACCCAGTAGAAAAATGGACAAAGAAGGGTCTGTTTTGGGGGGATAACTAGTGGATACCACAAAAATGGAAAAACAAATCAGAATGTATTTCTAAAATGGAGTGTTGCATAGCATAGGGATGATAAACTTCAAAATCAGGATTAACTCTGAGGAGGAGGGACACAGAAGGGGGCTTCAACTGTACCTAATGTTTTATTACTTAAATGTTGGAATAAATATGTCAAAATACGAAGATTTGATAAAGCTGGGTGGTAGGTAGGTGTTCATTGTTTTCTTCAAGTTAGCTTGTTTATAATATTCCATAGTAAACATATTTTTCAGTGTTATTCTGAGATATTTCAATAGGTTAGGTTTTTTAAAAAAAATCATTTTGAGGAAATTATCAACTTTTCTTGATAATATAATTCTAGACTCTACTATTCAGCATTTCCTTCTTACAAATAGACTGAGGAGGTTATTAACACAGTGCTCAGAAAGACAGGCATGGGAAATATCTTAGTAAGGTTTTCAGCAATGGAAGTTCTTTCCTCTTTCTGAAGTTTTGTAAGTTGAGTTTTCTTGGTCTTAAGTCTTTTTCATAAATGCCAGATGTTTCTGAGATATATATATATATATATATATATATATATATATATATATATACACACAATATGTAGGCATGTCTCCATTTAATACTGGATTTAATAAACCACACGTACGGCAATGTCTTGTCTTTTCTAGGTAACGTGCCCATTTCATGTACTGGGGAAATAATTAGCTAGTGTCTTCTTGTCATCTCAGGGAGAACTGATATCCCCAGAGTGGGCACTGGGGAAAGTGGTTCCATTGTGTAGCTGGGGAAAATAAATGATTTTCAGTTTTCCAGAAACATCTCTCATGCTTAGCTAGAAAATGTACTTCTTTATCAAGGACCCTAAGTTATTATACATAAATTCATTTCAACCAAAAGAGAGTTGGTCCTCACCAAGTGCTAGGCTCCATGCTGGGAGCCAAGGATACAGATGTGAGTAAGATTAATGGTTTCTGATTTCAGTGATACCTTATCCAGTGGAGAGAACAGTCATGAGCAGTTATTTATAACTCAGTGAATTAAGTAGGAAAATTCATGTGGGTATAAAATGCATATGAGAACAGTCTTTAAAACCCACTCTTAAAAGGATTTAAGTTGATTGTATTCTATACTGTTGTTTCACTTCTTATAATTCTCATAAAGAAATTTTATGAATCAAATTACTATTGATTTATTCTTGAAGAACCAGATTCAAAATGCGGATATATATGTTAAACTTAACAACATAAAACACACAAAATGCATATGGTATAAATTTATATATTTATTTAAGTTTGTATATATTAATTATTTGCTCCTGAAAAGGATCAATATTACTCACTATATTTAAAATAGTTTTTGAAGATTTGTTTTAAAAAGAAGCCAATTAAAAATTTTCAAGTTATTTTCAGATTTTTCTTATAGTTAAATTAAGATAAGATACTGCTCCAGGCATATAGAATGGCTTTGCCATTTCAAATGTTTTCCGATTTCTGACTTGTCATGTAGGAATTTCAGTATTACATAAATTTAGTATTATACCTGCAATAATGGACTGTTAATCATACTAAATGCAATATTTACTATCTAGAGAGAATAATAAAATGTAAATTGTGCACTTAATAAGATTAAAATTTAAATAAACTTTATACAACACCTCCTAGAATTATTATTGTACAAAAGTTCCATTTGTGTAAAGTGTACTACTTAAATAATAGCAATTTTTGAAAGTAATATTGAGAATTAAAAATTGCTATGGAAGAGAGACAAAAAAGTCTCAAGTTTCTGCTCAGGTTCAGGCTGTTCAGTAGTAGGTTTGTGTGAAGAGTGAATCAACTCTAGTAATTCAAGTAATTCTCTTACTATTTTCAGGATGTAGGGATGGTAGTGGAAAATCCAGCTCATAGGAAAGAAAATCAGGAAAACCTCTTGGTGGCTAGAAAAGTCCCTTGGCAGAAAGTATTTATGAAATAGGAAAACAGGTCTGCATTTTAAGAATTGTCCACGTGGATCCACTGGCAACAAGGACTTTGATTTGGAGGAAGAAGTGGGGAGGCAGGCATGGTAGTTGGCGTGAGAATCTGAGCAGAGGGGAGTGAGCAGATCTCAGGAGGCTGACCCGTGCGCGAAGGACAATATGTGTTGTATTTGAAAAAGCTGTGGAATGTCATAGATTGTGGTTTATATTCTAGTGCCTTCATTCTTTCCGTGAAGTCACCAATCAATTAATCTAATTCTGAATTGCTTAGATTTTCCCTTTTTTTTCAGTTATTTTTCCATAAAATCTAGGTTAGTCTGAGGTTCAGCGATGTACCTCATGAGCTCTTCACCAGATGCCTTCACAGTTGCTTTCCTGAAGATTCTCTATGAGGGTGGCATTTTTTGAGTTCCTCTTCATCACTGAAGCATCACAAAATACATCTCAGCGGACTCTCAGAGTTGTGCCCTGGTGGCTGTCAGCCTCCCCACGTGTCTGAGTGGGAGTGTAGGTTCCTACATCCATTTGCCTCTCTGTGGCTGTGTTGGTGGTCTCATTCCCTCTTTGGGGTCATTTCTTCGCTAACCTAAAAGAAACCTGGAAGGCTACTTGAGTTCTTCAAATTCAGAACCTCAGCCAGGTTCAGATGGAAGGATATTTTCCTCATCTTTCTTTTGAGGAAGTCCACATCAGTTTGGGAATTAGGCGTAAGTCCTGGACGTCGAGTGGGGAACTGGAGTAGATCATACCCAGGGTAGCTTCATCCTAACTAGTACAGAGTCAGATTAGGAGGGGCTGAACTTGGAAGGAGTGATTTGCTGAAGACATTGCCTCCTGTTGTTTGTCTCCCAGTGGCACCTATAGGCACCTATGCAAGCTTGTTGCTTGAATGCATGAGACATTAAAAAGTAATTTGCATCTTCAAATTCGGTTATAATCAGAAGTCAAGCCATTTCTTATGCTAGTTATTTTAGAAGTTTTAGCTCAAAACCCCCCCCCCCCCACACACACTTGCTAGTTATTTAGAGACTTAAATAGGCTTAATTATACTAGTAAACTGAACAAACTGTTGCATTTTAGGTTAAGAGGGTTCTTTTCATCTGCTGAAGGCATTTAGAAAAGATTTTCATTTATGGGTGCTAACATATAGTTCAGTTTTTAGTTTTTAAAGATCTTAGAAACCTGAGTGATATACTTTTATCAAAAAGTGGTCTATGTGAAGAATGATATAATGCTAGTTTTTAAAAGATGTGATTATGCTCAGCATTTCAACTGGAATCATTGTTTCTGATTCTGTCATTTTGGGAGATAATAATGGAATGGTGGAGAGAGTGGGGAGAAACAGGAAAAGTAGTAGTCCTGCCCTTGAAACAATTTGAAAATAACTTTCTTTTAACAGGACCACCCTTACTATCTATTTGTCCTAATGGAAATTCTGCCAGAGTAGCAGGTACATAGTAACCCAGAAAGGTGGAGAACATGCTATTTAATTTATAACTTTGATGAGAATCATCTTGGATTATTTTTCAACACTAGAATTTTAATATCATAAGGAACAAAGGATAAAATTACAATGATTCAATCAAAATATTTGGAATGATGGATGGCAAATGTTTACTCTGCAGTAGTTAAAGAAATAGTTTTGGTAACAGTTTTGAAAGCAGTTGTCTAAAATGCAGATATGCAGATACTTTTGGAATAATTTTAGATTCATTTCAAAAGTAAGAGTAATACAGTAATTAGTTACCGTGTCAAATTTGGTTTGGTATTTCCCCCAGCTTTTTATTTTGAAAAATTTCAACAATACACTTAAATCCACTAAGGGTTAACATTTTGTCACATTGGTTTTCTCTTTCTAAATATATTTTTTCTTTAATCATCTGAAAGTAAGTTACAACATCATAATACTTGACCCCTAGAAACATCGTTAGTATCTCCTAACAAAGATATTTTCCTGCATAACTATGAGTACTGTTTAAAATTTTTTAAATGACATTCTTTTGACACCTGCTGTTCTTATCAGCTTCCCTTTTGAGTTAGATTATTATAGTATATTTGCTACACTTGAGCTGCTCTCTCACTAGATATTGTCTTTTGATGGTAATGAGATGGGAATTTCAAGACCAGTCGAAGACTTTAGCATCCTTGTTAAATCAATGCTAAACTATATCCGGATATTATCCACACCATTTTCAGCCTTTAACTTTCATGGACTATTCTCATAATGTACTCTAATTTATAACTTTAATTTACATATGTAGCTATATATATCACTACGTATAATTCTCTATTTTTTCTTTTTATCCTCTGTCTCCTATCATTAGCCTTTTGTAAACTCCATGAAAGCAGGAACTACTTGTTCACCAATATATACCCATCACTGTATATTGTGTCATACCTATTTGTCTATCTACACATATAGAGGGTGTGAAAAAATGTATACACATTTTAAGAAAGGAAAACTGTATTAAAATTGTAATAATATATACTGGTAACAAAAGATAAATACACGTCACATTTGACTTCTGCAATTACAAGAGGTGCTCAAAGTGGTTACCATCAGCGTCCAGACACTTCTGATTATGATGAACTACTGCTTGAGCAACATTGACCAGTGTCCACTTGTATACATTTTTTTGGAACCCCCTGTATATATACATACATACATACACACACGTACACATACATACACACACACATATACATACTTATTATATTAGGGATAAAAGTCAATATTCTTTAGCTTGACATAAAATTCATTTGTTTGTTCATTCATGCCAGGCAGAAGTGACTTTGCATATGTGGCCTCAGTCTATCCTCTGAGCCCTCTCTAGCCATTTCTGCTCATACTAGGGTCACCATTTCAGCTTATTCTCCTGATTAGAGCGTCTTTTCTTTTCCTCCAGACTGGAATGACTTTTTCTATTACATGTCTGGCAAATGTCTACTCAACCTGCAAGCTCACAGACTATCTCCTGTCTATAATTTTTCCTTAATTACCTCATGCTTAGTTAATTGCTTCCCTTTTGGTTTCTTTAAGTACCTTATTCATGCTTCTCTAGCAGAGGTTTCCAATTTCTTGGCTCCTTGCATCCTAGCGTCTTTTTCACAGTGCTCCTAGGCCAAAAGAAAGACCTAACAGTTTCATTTATTAACTAACTAGATACACACCTAACTTACTAAGTGTGAATAGGTATTAAATAATTATTGCATGTGTAAATCCTAATAACCTAATAACTGTAAAATTAATTCACATACAGTGAAAGAAAATATTTGTTTCATTCTTAAGTAACCACAGTTACTTTACTAATGGGCTGTGTTTGCCTGGGGGGCAGTACACAATTTCTTAAATCTTATAGTCAGATTGGATACGCCAGTTTTAGTCTCCTGTTTCACACTGATTCTTGCACAGCACTTGCATTTTTTAAAAACATACCAACCGTTGAAAACCTAGCTTCGAAAATAAATGACATTTTTGAAAGGAATATAGACGGCGTCATCTAACATTGAAAATGTGAACTACCTGGAGCTAGTAGTTTTCCTGGTTCTTTAAAATCATTTAATTCATACATACTTGAATGTGTATTGCTAATAGACTGATCTGGGAACTTTTTTTAGCCACAGTCTCATTATCTAACTAAATTAACAGTGTTCTTTCCTATTATCTAATACTGTAGTTTAAAAATGTCATTTTACTAACGCTTGTTTAAATCTGAATCTAAACAAGGTCTACACATTGCCTGTGATTGTAGTGTCTCATAGTCTCTTTTAATCTATGGTTGGGCCCCACCTTCTTTTCTCTTTTTACCAGTGATTTGGAGAACTTTGTTTCTTTGCATTATGTTGTATTGAACATTTAGTGTCTGTCAGGCATTGTGTATTGCACTAGACACACAGTATACATTATATTCTATGCTGTATATTATATTATTTATGTTTTATTCCTCCTTCTGTTCTGAGTTCCTTGAGAGCAGGAACTCTTTTCTATTCATCATTGTATCCTCAGCACATAGCACAGAGCATATATAGTACAGAGTACATGCTCGAGAAATGTCTGTTGAATTGTACAGAAATGAAACATAGGTTAATCTGGTAAGTTTATTAATGAGAAACAGAGACTTAGGTTAAGGGGATTGTTCAAGGTTGTAGCAAAATCTCATGTTCTAAAATATTTGTTAGTGGTAAGAAATCTTAGTTCCCAAAATACAATTTTGAAATGAACCTCTGCTTTTCATTTAAATAGAAACCTAAATTGGATATGTATCCTATATTTTGGGTAGTAACAATGAGTGTATTTTGAAATGAATTAGAGAAAAGTTGCAAAGCTAAATATTATGATGTGCTTCTTGGGGTGTGTTACCTGAAAGGGCTTTCACTAAAGGTTTTCTGATAGTTCCAGTAATAAATCCTCAGAAAGATGGTGTAATGAAAACATTTTAGACTTTGGAGTCAGATTTTGAAATGCATTTCCATTTTGGTTTTGAAATCATCTATTCTGAGTCTTAATTTTGTCATCTAATAAATGGGCATGGCATTATTTCTTGAGTGGGAATATTAGTCCATGAGGTATTTTTTTTTGAAAAGAAGGTTTTGTGGTCAAATACGTTTGGGAAATGCTATCTGCATAGCTCTTCCTTGGAGAATCATAATGTTGTTAGTATAGTAAAGGCACTGAGAAATCCTGCAATAAAGAAACTTTTAGACTTTAATCCTGTGAGTCATTGTTTCTCCATCTTGAACACACACGCCTCTGTTTATATGAACACTCTGAAATATAGTATTGAAGGAATGTTTTATGCAGCATACTTTGGGAAACTACTTGCTTCACAGAAATGGTTTGATGGGAATGTAGTAAATGTTCCACCAAAGAAGTTAGGCTCTACCCCCAGTTCAGTCACATCTCCTGGATTCCGGCTTGTAAGAGAGTTTGCGCTCCTCTAAATCTTGTGCTATAAAGTTTCCAGTATGTAAATGTCTTAGGAATCTTATATTATTTTAGAATTTCCTTGGCCTTGGCTACTTTCTGTTCTAATATATTAAGAATATGTCTTTTCTCTCGCCCTTTCTGAAAGGGAAGTTTTAGGAGGTGCAATGGTTAGGAGCGTAGACTTTGGTGTCGGAAAAATAAAGAATAATCTTGATATTTCCCCAAGAGACGGCCAACCCATACTAATCTGGAGGTGGAAACAGGGAAAAGGTAGATTTATTCTTTAATCCTTTTTATATTCAAAGATCTTTTCTCTCTTAAGAATAGATACTTTCATAAATACTTTGCTTATATCGTGTTTCCCCGAAAATAAGACCTAGCCGGACCATCAGCTCTAATGTGTCTTTTGGAGCAAAAATTAATATGAGACCCGGTCTTATTTTACTATAATATAAGGCTAGGTCTTATATAATATAACAATATATAAGACCGGGTCTCATATTAATTTTTGCTCCAAAAGATGCAGTAGGGCTGATGGTCCGGCTGGGTCTTATTTTCGGGGAAACACATATTAGACCACAAACATGGCTAAGTGAAATATATTATGGCATCAGTTAGGATGCTTTCAGTTGCAAATAATAGAAAGCCTAACTGAAGCTGGGTCAAACAATACAAGTCATCCATGGGCTCACGTAGAAACCGGGCTTCTATGTGCTTCAGGGGCAGTGTCTGAGGGCTGTGGCTCTGTTTCTTTGAGATCATCTTGATTCTGCCCTCCTGCAAATCTTGGCTTTGTGTTCAGTGTGGCCTCTCTCAGAGTAGCAAACTAGCGTCGCATCTATGTGCCATACGGCCCGGAATATAAGAGCTTCTCTTTCTCCAAGCCGTGAACAACAGAACTTGGCTTGATCCAACTTGGGCCCTAAGTTCTCCCCTGAACCCATCACGCTGCTATGGAGGATGGAGCTGGGAGTGGGGTCATTGTCACCTGAAGAGCATTCTGCTGCTCAGTTGTGGAAAAGTGAAATGGAATGGATACTAGGGAGAGAAATGATGGTTGTATTTAAAGGCAACTTCCCAAAAGAAGAAAGGAATTTGAGGTATTGTTTTCTAGCAATATGGTGTTTGCACTGAACCCCCCACCCCCCGCCCCATATTTCATTAAGAAAGATCTCCTGTTCTAAGGCACTAAGAATCCTGTGGGCCTCAGACTAGGTCACCATTATTATGGCCACCATTAAAGTGCTTATCAAGCCTCTGTTTATGCGTGGCAATGGCGAAAGTAATAAACATAAGTAAGGCTGATGTGTTTTAGAATTAATGGCTATTTGAAAATGATGCAATTTTTTTTTTTTTTTGCAGTTTATGTGTCTTTTTACCTTTCTTAGCATTTCCCCTCCCCCCAAACAGAAATGTCTAACTCCATTGCTTTTAATGTGTCTATCTTTTCCCTTATGGTTTTTGGGTTTATGTCTTGCTTGTAGGACATTACACTTCAAGAGTGTAAAAATAATTCACAGAAAGACATTTATAAAGATGTTGATGAGAAGGCTTACAAGAGAAGTGAATCACTTGATGGGCCATGGTTCCTGAGAAGGTGGCAGGGGGGACTGAGATCCAGAAATTGCTAAAAGGTTGCATGGGAAGAGGGCTCATCTTCCTTTGTCACAGGAGGGAGCGAGGAAAGGATGGGTGCAGAGAGAGGGCGACTGTGATTCCATGTAGGAAGGTGAAGCTGTTCCAACCCATTGCCTTCTGCTTCATCTTTACGAGGCAGTAGGAGACATCTGCTGAAAGTGATGGGGGAAGTGTAGTTTAGCTTGAAGGGAGCCGAGAACTTTCTAGAGCATCACTGCAGAGACAGAGAGTGAACTAACCAAGGCAGCAGAATTGCTGACAATCTGGAGGAACTGGTGAGAGGGTACACTCTGCAGGGCTTTCAGACTTTTTTCAGCAATCTTCAGAAGTCTGGGTGAACATGATGGGAAGGTCAATACCTTTGTGTGAGATGTTTCTATTTTTAGGTATCCTTCCATCATTTATTTCTAATTTTATTACATTAGGGTTGGAGTACATTGATTGTTTGGAATTTATTGAGGGCTCTTTTAGGGCTTAGATATGGACTATATTTGAAATTGTGCTACATGTTCCTGAATACATTCTTGATTTGTTTGGTATAGAGTTTTAGATCCAAACTGTCTTGAGTGTACATGAATTCTGTTCAGACCTTTGAGGGGCGTGTGTTAAAAGGTGCTCGGTTCCTTTATTCATGGCGCCCCGGTTTGGATGGAAGCAGGTATCAGTAAGCACACGAAGTCTGCAGTCTTCGTTGTGAGCCAGTGGGTCTTGTGATTAGGTTTGCAGAGCAGGCAGGGAGCAGGAGCTCCTGGCGCTGTGCCCTGCACCCAGCAGATAAGCAAAGCGTTGTAGACTTGCAGTGGCTGCCCAGCGTCACGTGGCTCATAAGCAGCAGAACCAGAATTTATACCAGAGCTTTTGGATTCAACTCTAACACTCTGCTACTGTATCTTTTATGCTCAGCAAAGGTGGGTGACACGTGACCACTATCTGCCAGCGTCCTCCTTACGTTTCCCATCTGCACAATCTATATAGTGCACTGCCATTGGACTCATCAAAAACCCCTTACAGAAGGCATCATTCTACTTTATAAATTTCCTAAGGTACAAGTAACATGACAGATCTTACTCGGGTCACTAGAGAAACTTATTCACATCCACAGTTTCCAGTCTTTGTGTGATGTTAAGACTGTGCAGTTTAGGGGTCGGACACGTATCAGAGTCCTGGCAGGAAACAGTTCACAGCAGACGTTTCAAATGAAGACTGAATCAAGAGATCACTTAGGGAGTCATGGACAGGGCAGGCCTAGGGCAGCAAACAAGGCTTGGAGGGGTAAGGAGGAGCCTGAAAAGAGCTGGAGCGAGGGCATGGGGACCCGCTGGTCCTGGAGGGATGCAGCTGCACTGGAGACAGAGCGCTGAGCAGGGAGGGAACTGGAGAGAATGACCTGGCTGCTCCCTACCCCTCCCTCCTGTCTCCTGCTGGACTAGGTGCCTCCTTAAGGCTGAGCGCAGCCAGCTGCCAGCCAGCCAGCCAGCTCTGGGGTCCAGAGCAAGATGGAGGAAGCATCTGGCGAGGGGAGCCCGAGAAGAATACCCACACCGAGGAGCTGTGCCCGGGTGGAGTTCTCTGAGACAGAAGAAAAGAATTGCAGGAAATTCAAACATTAAGAAAGGAAATTTCATGGAACTGAAAAATAGGGTAAATTGTGAGAAAATATAAGTTAGGGGCATGTAAATGATGTGGGTTCCTGTGTAAGTGGGTCATCTTGAAGAAAACTACATGAACCTAACCCTCCCTGAATTCCCTATGAATAAAGAATTTAAAATTTTCTGTAACACCCATTGTATAGCCTTCTAAATAGTCTTACTTTCTTCATTCAGTCTTCTGGTTATCCCTTTAAAATATGGATTTTTAAATCCTATGCAATAATTTCAACAATTCTTAGAAGACTGAAATTTTATTAGGAGAAAACTGAGTTGCCTCTCCAAGTGAAAATATTTGGGAGTATTAATGTCTAGATAGACGATATCTAACATCATTAGAGGAATGTTCATTTTGTTTATCAATGTATTTAAAGTAAAATTGGCACCTCAAACAGTATTTATGCCATACCAGGTGTCAGTGAGCTTAGTTGTTGGAGGATCTTCTCCTGTGGAATTCTATAACAGGATCGCGTTATCTTCTAAATATTACTATAGAATATAATACAATATAACATACGTTATATATGTAATGTAGTATAATATTTGCCAAAGTCCTCTTTCAAAAATATATTGAGTTTGCGTGAGTAAACAGAAGATAGGACCCTGAGTCCTCTTTTTTTTTTTTTTTTTTTTAGCAGTATTGCGCTTTCTGTATCATCCTTTCCGCCATCTTTGTTCATTTTTTTTTTGCCTTGAACTTCATTTATTCAACATATATTGATTGTATCACGTGAACAGTACTAGAGTAGGCCCCAGACTATTCCTGTAAAATGTGTGAAGAATTATGAATTACTATGACACTCCCAGTTACCTAACACAGAATATTGCTTTCAAAAGATTTCTAATACATCGGACATACTTAGAGATTATTAGGTTCTGTGTCAGTTTTCCAACTTGAAGCTGTTCTAAAATTAAGAGCATAACACTTTTTCTGGCAAGTTGAAAACAGAGTAACCAGCATACAAGAATGGATGCTTTCCTTGTTTGTTTTCTTGACTGGCTACGCTACTGTGGTCCTGGAGCAGCCCTCCAGGTTACCAGGGCTTCCTTCCCAGGATCCTTTGTGGTTCCTGGAGGTTCTTTCTGTTGGGGAGGGTTTTTTCAGACCCTGTATGTATGAAATGTCAATTTTCCATTTTCACACTTGATGGATAGAGCAGATAGATTGAAAATCATTTTCTCTCAAATATTCAACTCTTTGTTGTTTGTGACCTGTTGTGGCACCCCCACTGCAAGTTCTTTCTGTCCCTAGTATCTGAAATTTCAAGTTTGTGACTTGGTGTGGGTCTTATTTTCCTCATTGTTTTGAACACTTAGTCTGTTCTTCCAATCTAGAAAGCAAGTCCTTCAATTCTGAGAAAAATCTTTGTATTATTCCTTTTTCCTCTATTTTCTCTTTCTGGAATCCCTTTGTATCAGGTGTTGGACCTCCTGAATTAATCCTATAATTTTCTTATATTTTTTCATCTTTTATTATTGCTGTTTATATTTGTTGTATTTTCTGGAACATCTCCTCAAGCTTATCTTCTAATCCTTTTTCTGAAATTTTATTTCTGCTACCATATTTTAAATTTCAAAGTGTTCTCTTTTGTTACTAATGTTCCCTTTTTTAAAAAATTGCATTTTGTTCTTGCTTTATAGTTTAAATAGCTTCTCTTATTTTCCCCAGCATATTAATTACATTGATTACCGTTTTATTTTTGAAGATTACCTTTGCTGTCAGTGTAGTCTGTTTCCTGTGAGTATTTCCCCCTGTATATTTGCTCTGGTCTCCAGCTTTCATCTTAGAAGATTTTTTTTTTTTTTTTCAGATCTGTTGATTCTTGGCTGTCAATTCATTTTAGTGTCTTTTCAGATACTAACAAGCTGATTGAAAGGTCCATCTTAGGTTTGTTGACTGGTGTGCTTTTCTGTAAGGTCATTTGGTAGGAACCAGCTCTATCTGTGGGAGAAACCCACATGTAAGTGCCTTTGGGCCTTTTTTTCTGGAGACTGTTCAGTTTCTTCAGAAACATTCTTCCAATCTATTGCTTAATGGGAATGAGCTAGGCTGCCATTGTTTGGGGAGCCCGTTTGGGAAAGAGAGGAAAGAATACATGGTTAGTAAGTGGTGGTGTAGGGTATGTAAACTTACGTTGTGTGATTTCAGAGCTCTCGCTTCCTCTATTGAAACTTCAGTTGGGCTTCCCAGCCTTTTTACATCAAGTTTTTCATATTTATTGTGTACAACACCCCATTTTAGTCCTGTATATGGCACAGTTAGGAACACTGTGTATATGGGGATATTTAATTATTTCCATGTTAGAGATTTATAATTTGTTCTTAATTTACAGCTTTTTTCAAGGAGAAAACCTCCAAGAGGCCTGTATGTTTATGGAGATGTTGGTAAGTGTGTTAAAACAAGTCCTGGGTAGTACAGCTTTTGCTCAGGGATAACTTCCATTTCCATCCTTCAATCCACTACCAACAAGGGAATAGGATGAGGTGAGATAAAGTACTGGGCGGGGGAGGGCGGTTATCTTAGTTTGCACTTTTATGTCTCAGAGGGTGTGCCTCGTTTAAGGCAGGATTAGTGAGCATGTCAGGGTGCAAATGTTATTTAAGGTATAAAGTGAGTTGATCCTGGGGAAGGAAATCACCTATAGATAGGTTATTAGATAATTCAGAATCTCGTTGCCCAGTGCTGTTTGACTCAGCTTACTACTTTTTTTTTTTAAAAAGCTGTTCTTTCTCACTTTTACTTTCCACTAATATTTTTACTCATAATCTAAGCCCTTATCCTCAATTTAGTTATTAGTGGACACTCTCAATGCATGAGTGATAACATTTCCTTGGTCTCCCATTTCTATACACTGGGCACAAAGATTCACATTTTCTTGGAAACTTCATGAGCTGTTGCTTACTTTCTAGATTTTCCTAATCAGTTGATGTCTGCTTCTTCCCTGACGTCCTTCTTGCTGAAATCATCTGTTTTTTTTGCTTTCCATTTTCTTTAAACAAATCTTTAAACCTCTCCTTGGTTATCCACATTCACTGATGTCATTAATGTGGCTTATACTTCACCTGGCCTTATGACTTGCCAATTATTTCTTATATTGGCATACTCAAAACTCACACTTACATGGAATGAGACCAGTTTTGTCCCAGACTAAGAAACAAGTTCCAGTCTCATCTACAGCCATATCAAAGCTACATTATGAGGGAGTGGTGGCCGAAGTTATTACCTTAGTAATATTTGTAGGACAAAAAATAAAACAGGAGTTGAAGAAATAGTGATAGTGCCTTACAGATAAAACTTCTCATCTTTAAGAAGAAGGTCCTCCCTCGTTTTCTGATTTGTTCACCGATGCCACTAAATTCCTGTTTTGCATTTACAGGTTTGGTGAACCTACTAAAAAGAGAATTGTGTAGTTCACAAAGGTGAATGATAGAGATTGCCCCTGGAATTCTTCAAGTTCTTGAAACTTACAGGTTTAAAAAATGTGAAAGAAGCTCAGACTATTCTGTTTTTTAGTTCATTGGCTAATTGGTATTATTTAGACCAGTGTATGCTTAGTTCTTATTCAGAAAGCATTTTATACCAGGTGCTTGATCAGTTTTACATGTCTGTACCTTTGGGCACTGCCAGCAGATCCCATCCTGTTGTCAGGTGTCTTTCTTTGCATCTTTGGAAACTTGCACTTCCTGTACCTTCACTTTCATGTTTAGTCATTGCTAAAACTAGCATCTTTGTTTCTCCGTTACCTCCATAAATGGAGATGGTTAGTTAAGCACAACTTCTACTTCTGCAAAATGACTTATTAAAAAAAAACCCTACAAAAGTTGTTGGATTTTAGTTTGAAAAATTCAACCATATTCTAAGTAATTGAAGAGAAGTACAATAAGCACAATTCATCTGAATACTTGAAAGAATTAGATGTGGGGCCAGCCCGGTGGTGCAGGCAGTTGGAGCTCCGTGCTCCTAATGCTGAAGGCTGCCAGTTCGATTCCCACATGCGCCAGTGCCAGATGGCTCAGTTGGTTGGAGCGCGGGCTCTCAACCACAAGGTTGCCAGTTCGACTCATCGACTCCGGTGAGGGATGGTGGGCTGTGCCCCCTGCAACTAACAACGGCAACTGGACCTGGAGCTGAGCTGTGCCCTCCACAACTAAGACTGAAAGGACAACAACTTGACTTGGAAAAGTCCTGGAAGTACACACTGTTCCCCAATTAAAAAAGAAAAGAAAAGATGTGATTACATGGGATAGTCACCAAGGCTGGGTGTATACCAACCTTTGGTTAGAAACATCTTTATAATGTAGAGGGGGAAGAAAGGGAATTCTGAAATAGGAAGTGAGGTGAACATTTTGGTGGCTATACTCAGTTTAGTTTAGAATGCTTACAAAATAGGTAATAAAAAATAGGTGAAATTCTCATTTTGGTGTGCTCTCTGGCTTGGAGAATAGCCTCCAAGTGCTTCACAAGCCCTTATTCTTTACTATTTTCCTTTTTTTAGACTTGGGAAACAGGTCTAAAAAACTCCTTATTCAATTTTAAGGAGATTTGATGGGAAAGAGGACGTCTGTTTCCTAGCGGGCCCCTTTCCCACTCCTTATTCCTGCACTTGGCTTGGGATCTGTCATGCCCACTTTATTCCCTTTTGACTAGACATGTTGAAATGACTAACTCAGGTGGACCCTCAATCCAGAGAACCCAGTAGAGTTGATATATAAACTGGAGAATTATCATAGTGTCTTAATGAAAACCGTGTTTTCATCAATAAATGCTTAGCACATCTCATGCAGAAGCCAAAAGCTGCAGTAGTAGTGTTTCGTGGCTTCATTTCTAACCTACCCCTGGCTCTAGCCGACTGCAATGATGATGACAGGGTTAATTATTTCTCAAGTACATTAGAAGAGAATAAAAGTACTTTTCTGTTTATCGGTCCCATTTCTGCTGTCTCCTGGTATAAGCTCACCCATTTCACATGGATAATTCTACCAATTAAGGTAAACTGGTTTTTTTTTTTTTTCGTTTGTTTTTTAATTGGGGAACAGTGTGTTTTTCCAGGGCCCATCAGCTCCAAGTCGTTGTCCTTCAATCAGATTGTGGAGGGTGCAGCTCAGCTCCAAGTCCAGTCACCGTTTTCAATCTCGGTTGTAGGGGGCGCAGCCCACCATCCCACGTGGGAATTGAACTGGCAACGTTAGCGCTCACGTTCTAACCAATTGAGCCATCGGCCGCCCCAAAAGGTAAACTGGTTTTAAGATTAGGAATTGGGAAGCAAAAGTTGGCTGGGCTTGGAGACCGTGATGGAGGACACCGTGGTCAGCGGTGCAAAGGGCACCACTACAGGGGACCCTCATGTAGTCATTTTTGACTCCCTAACTATAGACTTGAAAGTTAGAGCATAAAGCAGGTTAGGTTTTACAAATTACTCTCAGCAAGAATCGTCTTGAGAAAAATACAAGGTTTTACTTAGGATTCTGTAGAGACTAAAGCAAAATGGTACCACAGGTAAAATTTAGTGTTGTTTTCTTCCCTTTTGTCAATATTTCTTGTCCTCATTCTTCCATTCACTTAACAAATGTTTATTGAGCATCTGCCTTGCGCAGGCAGTGTGTTATTTCTGGGAATGTAATGATGAATAAAACAGATGCAGCCTTTGCTCACCCTGTTACAATGGCTTTGAAACACTTATGAATGTCACTCACAGTAAGAAATATCTTTTACATCCTGACCCAGTGTATGAGTGTACACACACACACCTGAAAAATAGTTTCACTGAAAGAAAACTTACCCTTATATGCGATGTATTTTGATATTTTATATTTTATTGCATTTAGTCTAGGTAACATTTTGCAAAATTGTACTATAAATATCAGAACCAGGATATTGATATTGTTACAATTCACAGATCTGATTGAAATCTCTCCAGTTTTACCTGCACTCATTTATGTGTGTGTGTTTAGTTCTATACAGTTTATCACCTGTATAGGTTCCTGTATCCATCACCATAGTCAAGACACTGAACAATTCTATTACCACAAGAATCCCTTGTGTTGTCCATAATTTTATAACCATGCCTACTCACCATCCATTTCTACGTCCTGGCAACCAGTAATCTGTTCTTCATTTCTAAAATTCTGTCATTTCAAAATTGTTATATAAATGGAAAGATATGTAATCTTTTGAGATTGGCTTTTGTCCCCTCATAATTCCTTGGAGATTCACTCGAATTGTATGTATAATTATTTCTGGAAATTGTTCACCTTACAGCTTCCTGGTGGCCATTCTTTGCCTCATATCATGGACTATCACCCTACACTTGAGCAGCTAGTATTCAGCCAAGGACTCCAGAGTACCCACATGTTGGTTTTGGGGGCTCTTTCATTACATAGCTTCCTCCTCTTTAGAACTTTGCGTTGCAAATTGCCCCTGTGTTGGACTCCTATAATTCGGATTTTTCTTAGCCCAGCTCAGCCAGACCTGGGTGTTTTACTTGGATTCCCACTTTCTGTGCATGAATCTGGAAGATGTCTTCATGCCAACACCTGGAGTGATTTAGAGCTCATCTTATTTTTCCCTTCTCTCAGGGATCAGAGCCTTGTCTTGCTTCTTGTCCAATGTCTGAAAACATTAGTTTCATATATTTCATCCCCTTTTCTGATTGTTTATATTGGGATATCAAGTCTAGGACCCGTTATTTTCACATGGTCTGTCAAAAGTTTTCTTTGTCCTGATACACACTGCTAAGCCTTTCTTACTCCAAGATTATGCAAATGTTCACACATGTTATCTTCTGGGTCTTTCATATTTTTCAACACCTTGGATTCATCTGGAATTAATTTTGATGTGAAATGTGAGGTAGGGATCTAGTTTTAGTTTTTGCAAGTGGCTGTACTTGTCTTTTGCAATTATTAATTTTTTTCATATACACTTATATATATGTACTTAGGTCTACTTAATTGGTTTAGTTGAGTTTTTTAAAAATCTGGTACCATTCATATACAACATCTCTAATTTTGTAATATGTTTTTATTATGTAGTTCTTCTCCCTTTCCTCCTTGCTTCCCTCAACCTTTATTAATTGCTATTTATCTTTTTTAAAGAATATTTTTGAAACCTCTTGTATTATCCATGTGGGTGAATTTTTAAAAGTGTGGTGGGTGTTTATTTTGTTTTATTCAAATGTTAAGTACCTTCTATTTTCTTCCGTTAATCTTAGACCTTATGTATCATGCCATATCAGTACACAGTGACCTATATCATTCATTTTACTGGGCATATACTGTTTTATTATGTGGATGTTCCACAATTCACTTAACTAGTTTCCTGTTGATAAGCATGTACATATATATATATAATATATATGTTATGTATCTATAACATACATTTTATATATATAATGTATATTTTTTTCTGAAAAGAAGAGAGACTTTATATTTTTTTAAATTAAATTTATTGGGGTGACAATGGTTAGTAAAATTACATAGGTTTCAAGTGTGCATTTCTGTAATACATCATCTATAAATCCCATTGTGTGTTCACCATCAAGAGTCAGTTCTCCTTCCATCACCATATATTTGATCCCATTTACCCTCTTCTACAACCCCTCTTCCCCTCTTCCCTTCTGGTAACCACTAAACTGTTATCTGTGTCTATGAGTTTTTGTTTCTTTGTTTGTTTGTCTTGCTCCTTTGTTGCTATCAGTTTTATATCCTACATATGAGTGAAGTCATATGGTTCTCAACTTTTTCTGTCTGATTTATTGCGCTTAGCATAATCTCAAGATCCATCCATGTTGCCACAAATGGCAGTATTTCATCTTTTTTATGGCAGAATAGTATTCCATTATATCTATCTATCTATCTATCTATCTATCTATCTATCTATCTATCTATCTATCTAATGTGATTTATATATCACATCTTCTTTATCCAATTATCTATCGAGGATACTTTGGTTGTTTCCATGTCTTGGCCACCATAAATAAAGCTGCAAGGAACATCGGAGTATATATATCCTGATGGATAAATGTTTTCAGACTTTTTGGGTAGATACCCAGGAGAGGGATTGCTGGGTCATATGGTAATTCTATTTGTAATTTTTTGACGAACCTCCATATTGCCTTCCATAGCGGCTGCACCAGTCTGCATTCCCACCAACAGTGTATGAGGGTTCCTTTTTCTCCACAGCCTCTCCAACACTTGTTATTATTTGCCATTCTAACCGGGGTGAAGTGATATCTCATTGTGGTTTTGATTTGCATTTCCCTAATAACTAGTGAAGTTGAGCACTTTTGCGTATATCTGTTGGCCATTTGTATGTCTTCTTGGGAGAAGTGTCTGTTCAAGTGAAGAGGAGATAGACTTTAGAATAATGTTAAGTTATTCCTAAATTGATTTTGGTTGGGATTCTATTGAACTTTGAAATAATTTAGAGAGCAAAAATATCTTTATAGTGTTGATTTTGGTTCTGAATATTTTAAAACCTTTTGATAGATAATGACAAATTGACTTCCTACCAGATGTATGTCAGAGTGCTTACAAGTATTTTCCCACATCCTCACCAACGTAAAAATGGTGTATCATTGGTGTTTTAATTTGTATTCCTTTTATTTCTGATGGAATTAAACTTTAAAAAATATGTTTAAAGCTATTATATTTTTGTATCCTTTGAATACTCATGTTTTTTGCACATTGATCATCTTTCCCCCCCGTTAATTCTGTATTGTTCAGTACTCTTTCATTTTTGGGGGGAAAAAAGGCAGTTGAATTAGCTGAACCGGGGGAGGAATTTAATATTTGGTTTAATTGTTAAGTAATGATCTGAGCTTAAGTAATATTTTAGGTGCTTCTCTCTGTGTCCCTCCCTTTCCCTTCTCTTTCATCTTTTGGTTGTGCTTTCCTTATTGTTAGCTTCATTCTTGGTAAGAATTTTTTGATGTTATAGGAAAGATAGCTCCTGGGATCTTGTAGATTGTACTCTTAAAAGGAGAAGGGATGATTCTCGTTCTCAGAATCCATACTAACTACCCCCACAGAAGCTGACCTAATTGGGTCACATGCCTGTGGCAGGGACAACCATAGTGTACAGGGTCATGGGGTATTTTTATTGGCCCCCTCTGTGATTGATACTCTCATAGAATCATACTAAGTATTAATAGAAATGTTTTCATAAGGAAGAGATTTAGGACAGACAAAAAAACATGTCCATTGTAGTTTCTAAGAGCTCTTTATATCTTAGAGATATATAAGTTTAAACTCCCGAGTTCATGAGGGCAGGGATTTTTGTCAGTTTTGTTCACTAGCATATCCTAAGCACCTGAAATAGGACCTCACACATGGTAGGCATTCAGTAAAACTATATTGAATAAGTGAATAAGGATATTAATTTTATTTATGGTGATTTTGATGTTCAGGAGATTGAATTTCTTTGAACCTTCTGAACATCAAAATCACCATAATAAAGATTAATGTAATCACCATAAATAAATGTAATAATAATAATTAATGTAATCATCATAAATAAAATTAATGTGGTTTCATGTAGCCTAATCTATCAATCTTTTCCTTTATGATTTCCTTTTTCTTTTCTTTTTTTTGTGTTTTTTGTTTTTCCCTTTTATATCTAGAAACTTTTTATATGATGGTCTTGTTATATTTTAAGCCCATTTTAATAAAAGCGTTAGCACAAAGATTACATTGAAATATATATTGTTCACTTTTTTGGTTAGATAATTTATGACTTTTTTCTCGATATGTAGGTATACTATGCTTTATGCAGCAAAATTTGAACTTTATTGATTTACCTTTTTTTTAAGGTAAATATAATGATTTAAAATTTGCTGCCACTCACTATATAAAAAATATTGTATTGAATATTTTTGTAAAATATTACTTTTCAATCTAACTGGCCTCTTCATTAAAAATCTGTTTAGTAAGTTATATTTTTAGGTACAAAAAACTTGCTGGCAATTCTAATTGCACAGGCCCAAGGTCACCTCATGGAATGGAGGAAAGCCCAAAAGATTTGCGACTCAGATCTCCCTTCCTGAGTTGCAGCTCCTGGGAGGAGAGCATGGGCACTGGCGGGTGGTGGGAGAAGCAGCAGGAAGGATGAGAGACAGGACCAGCCTGCTCTGGGCTGGCCTGCCGAGGAATGCTTGGTGTGGATCACGCTTGTGAACTGCCCGTCCCGAAAGCTCTGGGCTTTCTGCTAGAGAATAGGCTTTCTGTGCGTGCCCGTGTTAAATGCCCAGGCAGTTGACTCTTCAATTACTAATGCAATCATAGCGGTTAAAAGTTTCAGAATGTTGAAAATTAGATAATTTAATGATAAGGGTTGACTGTATCAGAATTTCAAGTAGGCCTCATTTTGAAAGACCTATGTTCTCAAGATTTTTCAAAAAGTGTTATAATTGGCAATTCTCCAGCTCTAACCTACATCTATTATTTATTTTCAGTATTTATGTTAGATAGTAATCTTTATTTTCTTCTTTTTCTTTTTTGAATTTTCCCATAGTGCCTAAGACAGTTCCTCATGCTTAGTAATGGCCCAATAAATAGTTACTTAATTACTTTATTTATACTGGTGCCTTTGGGAAGAGAAACAGAACAATGAATAATCTCTAAATCTTGTCAGTTTATGAACATAGTTCTTTGGGGGAAATAGCCCCTGTAATGTTAACTAAATGTTGTATTTCCTAAAAACAGGATTTTAACAGTAAAGAGTAATATCAACATTTTATGTTTAGCTAGTTTAACATAAAAAATAAACACTCCTTTCTAAAAAAGTAACATAGTCTTAAGCTTTCGAGTAGAAGAGTGTGGTTTCATTATCCCAAAGCTAATGAACAATCATTAGAGCAATCAGTAATACTGTTTAATAATATTCTTTTCTGTTTTTTTCAAGGTACAGGGAAAACAATGGTGATGGACATGTTTTATGCGTATGTGGAAATGAACAGGAAAAAGCGGGTTCATTTTCATGGTTTCATGCTAGATGTTCACGAAAGTAAGTTAATGATCTGGAAGAAGTAATTTTTCAGTGGGCAAACACTACACAATAGTTTTCCTCATCTTTTAAAATTCTTAATATTTTAATTGTTTAAAACATAGAATTTTGCTTAAAGTAAGATTTTATTTGGCTTCATTTGATTTGTGCTATATTGAAAGAATTAGTAATGTGTCCAGAGTTAGTCCTAGAAACAAATCAGAACTTCCAAATAAGAGAACAGAGGTTGCTGTATAAAGGTTAGGTATTTCCTCTTTCTATTAAGGATCAGTCAGAAATGTTAAAGTCTCACCTGTTTCAAGAAGTTATTCTTGATGAGGTCCTTTCTGCTGTGTCACCTTAACATGTTGGCATTCCGTTTGTACTTGTATGTATGCTTTATTGCTTTGCCAGTGTTCTTAAGTTATTTCATTTTTGCATTGTCTGCTGTCAGCTACACTATAACCTCTCCAGGGCAGAAACAGTGTGTTTTTATTCTAATACTGTCAGCATTTAGTACACATGTAATGAATGAAGTGGGACTGACTCTAGTGTATTAGGCTGTTGACAAGGGAACACCTTGAGTAGATCCACATAGGGCAGGACCACCTCCTCTGCCCACATCCCTGAAATTCTCAGGACTGTGCTGCCCTATTGATCACCTAGTGACCATCTAGTCATGCAATCACTATCACTTTGTCATCTGATTGCAGCATAGAGATGGTATGACCCACAAAGTATCCGTACAACCATGGGACTATAATCATATGTGAACAACTTATTTTTGAGTAGAGGAAAATACAACCAATTCCAATAATCACATTTGCTTGTATGTGGAATTTAAACTTCATTTTTATGTTTACACAGAAGTTTCATTTGAAGATTTAAAAAACATGGTATAGTTGTCTAAAATGTACTATTAATACAATAGTTGATTTTGTGTTCAATTTCATCCATTTAAGGAATACACCGCCTTAAACAGAGTTTACCAAAGAGGAAACCAGGATACATGGCTAAATCATACGATCCAATAGCTCCTGTAGCTGAGGAAATCAGCGAAGAAGCATGTCTCTTATGTTTCGATGAATTTCAGGTAAGGAAAGCTGTTTCATAGATGTAGCGTGGTATACTGAATGAAGTGTGAAGGTTTAAAGTTTGTTCCTGATTTTATCATTGTTTTATAAATTGATTTGACACACTATCTCTTACTATGCGATAGCACACCACAGCTTGCACAGGGCAGATATGGCCTGTCTGCTTTTATACGGTCAGTGGGAAAAGAGTAGTTTTTTATTTTTAAAGGGTCATTAAAAAAAGGAAAAGAAAATGCAACAGAGGCCATATGCAGTTTGCAAAGCCTAAAATATTTACTATTTAGACTTTATAGGAAAAGTTAGCCCACCCTGATATTCTACTCAATGGGTTCACATTTCCCCGCACCACAATGGAGATGATGTAATGATTACAAAACAGTGTCTTTAAAGATGTTTGAGTTTTAAGTGTTATGTAAAAAAACAAGTGATTCACACATTTCATTTAATCCTTACAACTTATCTGTGCTAAAGGGACGGAATTGTCTTAGTTGAACTTTTAAAGTTTCTTCTAGTTTTAAGATTCTTTGCAATGTGCATTTAAATTGGTAGTAAGTTATTTCCTGATCTTTATTTCCTAGGAGAGCAAATATGGCATGAAAGCAAACACTATGTCTTATGCTTATTCTATATCCTATGTCATGCCCAATGTAGTAATAATAATAATGATAGTAGAAACTGTAGGTTAAGAATTATTTCCTCTTTATTTGACTGCTTTCTTTAGTAGTTCTGAAATGTAATCGTTGATTTTTCTATAATGTTTGTCATAAAAGCGACTGATTATTGGCATGAAAATAGAAAAATCTACAAGTACTGAGTATAAGTTTAAAAATAGAGCTTCACACCAAAGCTTTTGAAAACTATTTCTGGAGTTGAGTGCAAAAATTCCTGTGTCTGATTGCCTAGAATAAAGGCCCAGAGAACTTCCAAGGGTAGAAAACTGAAAATCATGTGTGCCTGCTCTTTGCCCTGGGTGAGTCACATAGCGTGTTTCATGTTTGTGATGAAGTGAGGGAATTACCCTAGTTGAGTTTTAAAATTTCTTCCCATTTTAAGATTCTCAGAAATGATGCATTTAGAGTGGTAGTGTGTTACTTCCTGTTCTCCTGTGCTTGAAAACCTGGGTTAGTGGAAATAGGATGTGGTCAGGGCGCCTTTATCCCAAATGAGGCAGTTTGATCCACATAGCTAACAACAGTCTTGATTTAGAAGAGAAAGAGGAATTTTCGCCAGGAGTTGTGTTACACTGAACCAACTGGGGAGGAGAAATATTTACTTTCTCCCCTCAGTGTTAAGACAGCCTGGCATTCACCCTTCGCATTGCAGAAGTACAAAGGTCTTCAAAAGAAAGGCTTATGGAAAAGAGACGTCTCTGGCGGCTCTGAAAAGGTGTGTTAAGCCCTCCAGATGTGGCGCTGCAGACAGAGGAGGGCCTCATGTGGTCCTAAAAATACCATAGCAGCTAGTTGACAGTTGTGCCGCCTTCGACAACAAAAGTCAGGGATGAATCAATGAAGACCATCTCTCTTGGTTTCTCATTTATGAGTCTCTCAAATTATTTCTAAATAAAATTGAATTGGCACTGTTAAATTTTTGATTAAGTTAAAAGTTTTTAAAGTATGTCAATATCCAACCTTTGTAAAATGAATCATGGTTTACAACGTATTTTTACATCCTTAGTTCATTTAATTCTGTAAAGTAGTAATTATTACTGTCTTCATCATGTAGATGAGGAATGTAAAGCATCAGAATTGCCCATGTAGCATGTAAAAAATCATTAGCTTTAACTTAAAAAAATGTAAATGTTAAATAGTCAGAGAGATGATTGGCATATCGACATAATGACCATTGGCAAGACTATTTCAGAAGGTTAGGAAACAGTGGAAACCTGGCCGTGCAAAGGAGATGCTGAGAAGATTTATAACCAGCAGGGCCAAAGTACCCATTAGGCGCAACAATCATAGTACTTAGGGCCCATGATACTTTTAGGGTCCCATGAAAATATTTTAATTTCTTTTAAAATTTGAAGAAAAATGAATATATCAGTCATGAATCCAGCCTGTGTATGTCTGTATCTATATTATACTTGTCTTATACCAACAGTTATCAAATGTAATTTATGTATATTTACTTAATTGATCTGTGCTCCCAAAGATGAACGTGCCTAGGGCCCATGAAAGTCATAACGCTGCTCTGTGAGTGAGGTCCCAACAGAAACCTGTCTGCTTGCTCTGGGCATGCTCCACTGAGTTCAGATTTCAGAAGGCTGATACACGGGTGGGAAGAAGGAAACAAAAGCAACTATCAGGATACTAATGTTTGAAATGAGTTGAGTCTTGCAAAAGAAATGCAGGCAACAAAAAGGATTTTTCAACTTACATAATAAATAAAAGGGAGATCAAGGGGGAGACAGGCCTCTTGCTAAAAAATGTTGCTTGCTCACAAATAGAAAGGGATGTGATGGCGCTGTCTGTCATCACCTGCCCCATCCAGAGTTGGTTTGATGTTCATTCATTTACTCATTCATCCCAGTTGCTTTAAAGAGTCTTATGCTATACCAATGTCAAGTGTCTTGAACAGTTTTTGAGAATGAATGATTGCATAATGAATGAATGAATAGACAGGACCTTATCTGTTCCAGTCACATGGACCATGTCTGGACATCTGATCTATGAGTAGCTAGTCTACAAGCTTGTCAACAAACTTGGACATGTGTTGTGTAGCTTGGGGATTGGGCCAATCATATACTCTCTCTCTCTCTCATGTATTTGAACCAAAAGGCACAGAGGGCAGTTCCCGCTTAGTAATGAGACAGGACCAAAGAGTCACAGGAAGTAAGTGAATCACAGTACGGGGAGGAGTGGTAGGCTGCTCCCTAGACAGCAGCTGAACTCTCCAGAGCTACTTCTAATCCCGGGCCAACCTCCAGCTCCAGTTCCCCGGAAGTGTCATCAGTGCAGTTCCTGTCCTGGAGTCTTCTGTAAACTCCTTTCCTTTTAGCTGAATCTCCTGTTTCCTGCAAATAGCCTTAATGAGAGTGGAGCTATTCAACTCATGTTTGGCTCCTGTCTTCTATGTCAAGAAGGATTTCCCTGTGATCTATAAAAGACAACATAAATAGAAGTGCTGTGAGGAAATGTCACCTTCCTTAATATAAAATTTATCTCCAATGGAAAGAGAATTACCTGATGAACTAAAGCCCAAGAAATCCAGAGATGGGGTATTTACCCGGGTGCTTTTGGTTGCAGGCAACAGAAAACCCAACCTAAAAGGACTGAAACTTTAAGGCAGGGGAGATATGCTGCATAAAATAGTGTCGTGCCCTTGCTCAGACCCTCCTGCTTCCGCACCGACTTTCTCTCCTATACTTTCAGCCTTGCTCATTACTCCCTACTCTTTCCAATCTTACTTTCTTCATAGATTAGGAAACCATAGCTCATAGTGGGTGCTACACCAAATGCTTCTTTCTCACCGGGGCTCTGGAAGAAAATGTGTGCAGAGATGATAAAAAAATACTGAATGCCAAATCAATTGCTTTTATTTGATTCTGAATTTCAGTGTATCATTCTCGAATGTTAGTGTTGACAACACGAGAGACCCTCTTCCTGGAGCAAGGTGGCCTGAATGTCCTAGAATGAAAAATGTTAATAGTCTTGTCCTTTTATTTCCTCTACAATTCCAAACTTGGACCTTGGAGCTTACCATTTTATTCAAGAAAGGCCAATATCTGCATGTACCCATTGTTGTGACGAGCCAGAGAAAGCAAGCGTACAAGGGCAAGAATGTGCCCCCTGCAGGCAGAGGTGATCACTGAGCAGAGCCCGGATGTCCTGGATGGTCTGCTGCTGGTCTTAGAGAAGCTCCGCTAGGACACCAAAACTGGATTGTTACAAATCCCACTCTCTTCTTGTCCTCCTTTTCTAGAATTCAAAAGGGAAAGGGCTATCCCCAAATATTGTTGCACCAGCACTCAGATACCCAACATCCACACAATTTAGAACAAGCAAACCGATTTGGAACAGTATTCTCCAGATACTCATCAGAATTGTCCAGATCTTTGCACAATTATCTCTTTAATGAGAACTCTCCCTACACCCTCCTTAAAATTACAGTTTGCAATTGATCTCCACACTCCCAGTGCCCCTTACCTTTCTTTTTCCATAACATATATCACCTTTGAACATATATATTTACTTAGTTATTATGTTTACTATTCATTATACATATTTTTCCATATAAATGTAAACTTGAGACAGGAATCGTTGTTTTGCTAATTGATGTATCTCAAGTGTCTTGAACAGTTTTTGAGAATGAATAATTGCATAATAATGAATGAATGAATAAATAATCCTAGTAACAAATAATAACTATTGAAGTAGTCCCTCAACTAAGTCTCACTTCCCTTAAATATAGTAACAACCCACTGTTTTTTCCTGTTAACATGCTGAATTATCTTAACACTTTTGCCTAATTTAATAGGTATCTCATTGTTTTAATGTGTATTCCTTTAAGTAATAATATGGTTGAATTTTTTCCATGTTTGTTTACTTACTAATTAAAAGCCATCTTTTATGAACTATTGGTTTGAGGCAATGTCCATTTATTAGAATGCTTGCATTCTATCATGATATTCTGTAATATTAGCTACTGTTTACTGAGTGCTTTCTATGCTGTACATTATTATATCCACAGCTAAAATTCTATACAGCTATACATAAATAATATAGAATTATACTGACATGCATACCATACATAGATAATAGTCATAGTTAACATTTCTTGAGGATTTATTATATATATCATAACCATCTTGTAAGTACTGCCTTCATATAATGAGGAGATGAAGGATCAGAGAAGTTAAGTAACTAGTCCAAAGCTGCACAGCTGGTAACTCAGTTTGAATCCATCATCAGTCCTCTTATTCACTAGTAGTAACAGCTGTGTTATATGTTCTCCTTGGTATATGGTATCTTCTATTATGTCTTTAAATATATAGATCTAGAGCTGGGTGGGCTTTTAGTAGATGTTTTAATGATAGAACCTAAAAATTATCCTTAAGCCTATTAATCCTAGTACAACGCATTATTGATTTACTAGAAAAGAAGTTTTAGGCACTTTAATCTTAACGACAATATGTCTACAATCACCACTTTACTTTTAAAATTGAATCCTATTAGTAGTCTTGATTTTTAACTAGCCTTTAGGTGGTGTTGCTATAACATTTATTTTACTACGGAGATGAATGGGAATTGTGGCTGCTTAAAAACAAGAATATATTCTTTCTTTTTTGTGCTTTTGAATTTAAGGCATATTTAAGACTATGTTTTGGTAGCATCCTGAAGATATTAGATATTAGATTCTGAAGATATTAGAATACTGAAGAAAACCGATAAAAAAAAATGTTATTTCTTCCTGTCTGTTTTTAGGGAGACTGGATAGATGTTTTACTAATATGGTTCAAAAAAAAAAAAAGAGAGAAAGATTTCTGATGAGCAGAATATCATGCAAAATTCTCTATAAGCTATCAATATCATTTAAAAAATAGTTTTGACCGTTTTTATAAAACAGGAAAGCTATTAAAAGCTGCTAATAAAAAATAGGTGCTTATTTTTGTGCTAATACTAATTACTGATAATGCATGCTTATGTTTGTCACTCATTACATGGCACTGTACCAATCAGTGAATGACTGAGACTCAAGCACTTACACATGTAAATTAACTATTAGATTTTTTTTTTCTTTTTTACTTAAGTGAGTCATGATGGAAAGCAACTCTAGGTCATAAAAAAATCTTTTCTCTTTAATGCTAATGAAATGTCTCCACTCGCTGTATTAGCCGACTACCCTTATTGGTAATCTGTAGCCTTCTCTTTTGTTCCTGCTAGTAATGAAATGCTGGGTGCTGAAAAAGCCTGCTCTTCAAGAATGTGTAGCCAATTGTCTTCTGTTCACTTGTACTGTAAAATTATTGTTCCCCAGCAAAGTGGAACAAGTATGGGGACAAGTTCAAAAGAGTATACATTGGCACCCGACTACCCTGAGTGACTCCTGCTTTATTAATTAGCCATAGCTTCTCCAAGTTAATTTACTCTGATAGAGCAAAACCACTCCATAATACAAAAACAGCAGATGATAATTCAACCACAAGTCTTTATTGTTTGCTTTCACCGATTTTCAGTTTAAACCTTTGCACTGTGTTATAAGCTAAATGTCCCTTCACTTTTCTGAACCTTAGGGCACAAAAGCTGTTTTAAATTTTTTGGAAAACATCAGTGAGATGGTCAAATGACCATTTTTATTCTCTAAAATTGGGCAATGTTTAATTGATAACATTCTTTTTAAAAGTCGTGTATTGGGAATCTGATTTAAAAGTGCGGTTTCTTCTAAAAATTGTAAGCTCCTTCTGTCCTCTCATCACAAATGCCACTGGTGTTTAAGCATTTGAAAAGGGCCTTCTCTGTGAGTGTTTTTGCGGAAGCAAAATTTGACAGTGATTCTAAGCTCCAAATTAATTAATATTAGTACCGCTTTCCTTTTCATTTCAATCACTGCTTTGTAAGCTCCCAAAGTCTTTTTAATTTAAGAGCCTTCAGTAGTTTTTTAGTTAATGTTTTAAAATTATAGCCTGAGACAGAAAAGAAAGATCTGTACATTCCCATATCCTGGTCTTGTTTTGTTTTGTTCAAGTGGGAAGGAAATAATTGAACTTTTAAGTAAGATATCAGCTGTAAAGAGGAAAAAAAAGTGTTTGAGACCTGTCCACGCCAGGTTGTTGTTAGTTGTGTTATAACCAGTTAGTTGGTAACTTTTAGTATTTTGATCTAATTTGAAAGAATTCCACTAGTTTCTATGTACTCTAACATGGTTTAAAAATAACAATTTGATATTCATTGTGTGATACATTTAATGAATATGAGACAACTTTTATTGAGATTATCTAAAATGTGCTATTAAAGAAAGATCAAAACATTTTTACATCGGGAGTATCTAAAATCCATGTTATTATAGTCATACGGTGCAATGATTAACATCAACCTTCATAATACATTTATTTTTGAAGTCATCTTCCTTCCCTCCTTAATTTCTGCATTCCTTTGTGATTTTTAAAAGCTTTTTCAAAAGTCATCATTAAGCTTATTTGCTAATTGTGGATTTTTAAAAATAATTTTGGAAAACATCCATCGTTATATGTATCTGTGTACTTAAATTAGATGAAATAGTTTTATCTGCATGATGCATTTCTTGTTTTGTCAGAAGTCATTTTTTTAAAGCACTGTGTTAGCCATTCTTGTAAGTTTTTTTAATTTTTTAATTTTTGTGTGTGTAGAAGGAATATTTGTGTTTGCGAAGGTTCGCAGACGCTGGCTGTGCTGGAAGTGACTGCAGTGCCTTTTGATTATTCATGGACAGTAATAGAAGGCACTTAAAAAGAACAATGAAATTGCTTATTTTTGTGATGGGCCATCTGTTGAATTGTTTTGTGCAACAATTGCACAATAGTATCTATGTCATATCATTCTATTTTCAACAGCAGCTGATTATGTCTCACTGGCTACTTGTCCTTATTTCTAAAGTTCCATGACCATTTAAAGTCACCTTTTCAGCGACCTTTGCCAGAAAGGTATTAGAAATCTCAGAACAGCCTGTGTATTTTTTTCTCTCTCCGTTTTTTTTTCCTTCTTTTTTTTTTTTTTTTTTGGAGGCGAGGGACTGTGTTGGGAGTACTACGTAGGAGGAGGGAGTTGGTCATGTTAGTGCTAATTAATTAGACTTCCTAAATGTTCAGGACAATTATCTATGCTTTCCACCTGTAGTTCTATGAAAGAAGTTTATATAGAGCCATTTGATAATTTGCGTAGAAATGATAGGCTTGCAAAAAAGGAGAGTCAAGTTTAAAAGACTACTTACTATACAGCCTTTCGTGGTTTTAATTATCTACTCTTTTCTTCATGATGATAATTAGAATTTTTCTCTTGGAATTCATTTCCATCGTGTAAGAAAAAAAAAAGATGGGCCATTAGCAAGTTTGTTAGAGAAGTGAAATTAAAATAAAACAAATGTGTTGTTGTCCATAGGTCACTGACATTGCTGATGCCATGATTCTGAAACAGCTTTTTGAAAATCTGTTCAAAAATGGGGTCATCGTTGTGGCAACATCCAACAGGCCACCAGAAGGTAAACACAAACACTGTGTTAATCTCAGCGAATTAGGTGGAAACTAACAAGCTTTTAAAAATCCATAATTTTGTACTTATTTTACTGTGTTAATAAATCTGATGACTTTGCTTAGGATTAGTTTTATAATTCACTTAGTCTGAAAAATCAGTCGGTATTTGTATTTGAATAATGTTCGTATTCTTGGCAAGCTAAATCCAGGTGACTGCCTGTCTTTGATGCACTTGCTGTTTTTCTCTGAGTGTTAGATATGTCCTATGTGCATATCAAAGAAGGCAGGCATTTCTAACTGATTTTTATGGACCATAAAAGACACGCAATGAAATGAAAGGCAAAACTCCTAATTAAATTTTAGAAAAAGACTTACAGCTCACTTGCATAAATAGTTTCTAATACTTCATTTATCATTTCTAAAGCACTTGTGGCTTATTAGGAAATTTTTTGAGAAGTAAAATACAAGTAATATTTAGATAAAAATAACAAGTTTGAAATTTAGTATCTTTCGGCTCATCATGTGGTCAGTTGAGGTCTAAGGAACCAAAAATAATATTTTTTTGCATTCGTAATATTAATATCTTTCTGCCTGGAATGCTCTTCCACCAGATATCTGTAACGCCAAGTCTTTACCTCCTTTAGGTCTTTGCTGAAAAGTGACTTTGCCAATGAATCCTAGACTTATCTCCCTATTTGAATATCTCCCTATTCCCTTTTTTCTGTCACTGCTTCTCCTTACCTGCTCTATTTTTTCCCTGTTGCACATATGGACCCACCATATACTTTATTTACTATATTTATGGTTTATTGTCTGTCCCCTTCCGGGAGGCAAAAGCTTTGTGAGGGCAGTGACTTTTATTTCTGCTGTTCACAGATGTATTCTAAACATCTAAAACAGTGCCTAGCACATAGAAGGATTTCAGTAAATAGTCTTAGAATGCGTGTTGAATGGATGCGTATTTAAAAAGGGTCTCTCTGGCTGCAGTATTGAGAATAGACTGTGGGGATGAGGTTTCACGGTTAGAAGTTAGGAGACAATTTAGGAGATGGTTGCAACAATCCTGAGGGGAGATGTTGGAGCAGTGAACGTGGTGAGAGTGGTCAGATGCTGGATATATCTTGTAAGTAGAGCCAAAAGATTTACTGCTGGAATGAATATAGAGTATGAAAAAAGAGAGAGAGAGAGGGATAAAGAATGACTCAAAGGTTTTAGCCTCAGCAATTGGAAGCATGAAGTTGCTGTTTACTGAGATGGTGAAGACTACAGGCAAAGCAGATTTGGGGAGGGAGGTGAAAGTAAGGGTTCTGTAATGATGAGGCAGATGCATATAAGAGTTTGGATTTCAGTGGAAATGTTTGGACTAGAGATATAAATTTGGGAGTCATCAGTACTAAAGGAAGCTGGAAAGAGCAGCCAGTGAGGTAAGAAGAGAACCAAGAGTGTCTAGCGAAGAAAGGGAAAGTGGTACAAAAAGGAGGGTTGATCACCTTTGTTAAAAGCTACGAGGAGGTGAAAATGAGGGGGAGAATTGACCGTTGGAATTGGTCATATGGAGTTCATTGGTGAACCTGAGAAGAGCAAAATAATAGAGTGTGTATTTTTTTTAAATAAGCATGTCACATTGATGACATATTGAATTTGTAATCTAATACATACAGATCTTACTTTGTGAACTGCTGTCAAACTAGGTTGCTCTCATTCTTTATTTGTGTAGTTGATTTCTTTTTCTTGCTATTACATTTCAGCTTATTAGTTTGTCTGCATTGTTCCATTGAATTGATTTATGTTGATATATTTTTGAAGTATGATTTTAAAATAAATTATCTTTAGCCACCCCTATTAACTATGACATTTATAAACTTGATAATCATACTTCTATATCTTCAGCCGTTCATTAATTAAAATGTGTGAATAAATAAGACCAAGTTTAGACCTCTGTAGTATACTACTAGAGGCCTTATTTTAGGGAGCCATCAATTAATTAATACTTTTGGATCCAGTTATTCAAATAACTATAGTTATGTCTAACCTACTAGAGAATTATGAATGATTTTGTCAGATTCATTTGTTAAAATCCTTAATGTTAGCATCATGTGATGCATTATTGTAGCAACCCTATGAGCCATGGCGGTGAGCTTTTTAATATTAGATCATCTGTCTAAATGAAAGTGAGACTTGACTCTACACTAGCTGACTGGTTGACTTAACAGTGTCATCTGTATTACCCTAAATTATTCAGTGAAAAACTATGTTCATAAATAGCAAGATGCTAAAACAAGCCTGGAAGCCCTCCCCTAGCAAAGACTATTGAAAGGAAAATTGCAGTTGGCTGTTCAGGCTACTGCAATGTGGTAAACTGAGGCAAGACAACCACAAGGAGAGGTTAAGGAACATTCTGGAGCTCAGAGCTTTGTAGGAGTGAACAGACTTACAAGCCCACAAAGGTAGCAAGCAGAAATCCAAGGTGGGGCCACCCTTCTGTAGAAGAATGAAAATTCAAGGTGCAGAGTTACAAAAATTGAGCATTAGCCACAAACTTAAAGAAAGTCTTTTCTCAATATAAACTGTAGAAGAGATGCTTGTCATACACCAGATTTTTTAGCCATGACAAACAGTCATCATAAATATCTTAATATTTTAATGTAAAGAAGAGGGCATATCTGTATATATAAATAAATGCATATTTATATATAAATATAATTTTATATAATATAAAGAAAATTGCATATCTATCATTATGTAAATAATACATCTATTTATATATAGAAATAGAAATAGTTTTATAGGTGAAGAAATAAGACTCAGAGAGATAAAGTATGGATATAGGAAAAGGCAAAACTATAGGGCAAAGAATGGATCAGTGGTTATCAGGCTGGAGTGAGGAGGTGTTTGACTTCAAAGGAGCAACACAAGAGAATTTTTGGAGATGATGGAACTGTTTTATATCCTGATTGTGGTGATAGTTACATGTGGTAAAACTCATAGAACTGTACATCCCCCCAACAGTTAATTTTACTGCATGTAGATCAAAAGCAAATCACATGGCTAGTGAGTGGGAACACAGGGACTAGAACCTAGGTTTCGTGGCTCTTAACACTTTGCCCTTTATATTTTCTCCTTGTTGGTCATCACTGATCTTTGTGTACCCTGTCCCAAATAAGGAGTGTCCCCTTTTCCGACCATCAAAATGCATTCAGCTTTTACTCTAGGTAACAGATTTTAATTGAGAGCACCCAGAAAGGTGGTGGTTGTCGTTATTATTATTTATTATTATTATTTAAGGAGGACGCAGCTCACAGTAGCCCATGAGGGGATTAAACAGGCAACCTTGGTGTTATTGGCACCACGCTCTAATCAACTGAGCTAACCGGATTTTAAATAGCATCTACTTATTCTCAGAATGTTACAAGAGGTGGGGGAAGAAACTTCCTGGAGGAGGGCTGAAGCAAAGCCCAATGGCTGGAGAGAAAATGGCCCATTTGGGGAATTGAAAGGTAGCCAGTGAGGCTGGAGGGCAGCAAAGGAGGGGAAGTAGGATGCAGTGAGGTACAAAATGAATCTGGAGAAGTGAGAGCTAGACCTTATAAAGCACTCATTAGTGTTCTGAATTTTATTCTGAGAGAAATGAGAAGTCATTGAAGTGCTTTAAGCAGGGACTGACAAGATTGGAGTTGGAAATAATCACTCTGGTTATAGTGTGGAGATGGGTAATGGCATGGGGTGCAGTGATTTGGTGGCTTCTGGGAGACATGTTAGGAGGCTGCTGCAGTACACTGGGAAAGAAATGATGATGGCGTGGTGTAAGGCAGTGCTTCTCTACTGGGGTGCTCTTTTGCCCAGCAGGGGATATTTGGTCACGTTTGAGACATTTTCAGTTGTCACAACTGGGGAAGGGGACAAGAAGTAGGTGCTGCTACTGGCATCTACCGTGTTTCCCTGAAAATAAGACCTAGCTGGACGATTAGCTCTAATGCGTCTTTTGGAGCAAAAATTAATATAAGACCCAGTCTTATTTTACTATAATATAGAACTGGGTATCATATCATATCATATCATATCATATCATATCATATCATATCATATCATATCATATCGGGTCTTATGTTACTTTTTGTTCCAAAAGATGCATTAGAGCTGATTATCTGGCTAGGTCTTATTTTTTGGGAAACAGGGTAGTCGGTAGTCAGAGACCAGGGCTTCTAATAAAATACCCTATAATGGACAGGGCTGTCCCCTACAACAAAGAATTAACTACCCAAAAATGTCAGTAGTGCCGAGGTTGGGAAACCCTGATATAAAGTGATGCCAATGGATATGGAGAAGATAGATTTGAAAGATATTTAAGAGGTAAAATGGATAGTACCTGGTTATAGGTTGGCTATTGAGGAAATGGGAAAGGACAGTTTCTAAACTTCTGGCTGTACAACTGTGTGGGTGGTCGTGCCTGTCATTCAATAAATACAGAAAAATCTGGCGGTTAGAGGTCCAGAAGATATTGCCCAGCGTAGAAAAGCATGTATTTTTTTTTCTTCCTCCATTAATTTTTCAGCTTCTTTGTTTAAATTGTTTTTCAATTCATTCATCTCATTCCCTCCAGTTCTAGTTACAATACATCAATTTCATGCACCAGATAAGCTTGCTTTTAGCAACTAAGTAACTTAATTGTCAACTCACACATATGAATTAATTTTATCAGAAAATGATCAGAAACTTTAATAAATAATTTTAATAGACAATAATTGATAGGCAAGTCAACAACAGAAATTAGGAAAAGCAACATCAGAATTTAGGAATGTAGGAGAGAAAATAGTTGTGGTGGGGACTGGTCTGGGAAAGTCCTGTAGACGAAAAGAAAGGGAAGCAATACTTGAGGAGGTGACGGGAATAAGGTACCAAAGAGTGACTGCCTGTATGTCACCATTTTTTCTAAATTCTAACTCCTCCGCTGCTTGTGTCCATGGCCTCATCCTCCATACACCGTGTGGTTGTTGAAACCCCGAACTAGTGTCAGCTTACGATTGCTCCTCTAGCTTTTAGCTTCCTATTTGGTGGTTTCTAGGGATTGTTTTCCTACTTTCTTGCAAGCTCAAAAATGTTTAGTATATTTTAAACAACATCTCGAGCACAACACTTGTAGTGCTACTATTTTATATTTTCTAGGATAATCTGGCTAAGGCTCTTTAGAGAGGATCTTGGATCAGAGGAATGGGAAATTGCTGGAAATTTTTCAGAGAAAATAAATCTAGAGAGAGTGTGTATTCAATTTCTTATTTTTATAAAATCTCAAGTAAATTATTTATTTAGCAATTTTGTCACTTAGGTATATACTTTACATGGCCTATGTACATATTTTTACTTTTGGAAGATTATATTGTCAGGTCATTAGAAGAGCCAGAAACAAAAATCCACAATTAAAAACTCATACAGTATATGCTACTCACTTTTTAGGTTCTGAAATAAGATTTTGTTAATTCTATGATATTCTAGTAGGGGAAAATAATATTGTAAGATTTAAGTGCATGGAGACCCTAACAATAAATTAATAATAGACTGGTGGATTAAATTAATTAAAATGGAAATTAATAATTAAACTTAATTCAATCAAAAATAAGAATACATTTTTATGGAGAATTAAAATATGTAAGTTGAAATGACTATGCTTCTTTGACAGTGAAATGCAAAGTGCTAAAAAGAAAAATGTCCCCTCTTGACTGAACATAGAAGAACTTGAGAACAGTGCATTCTGGACTTTCTCATTTTTAATTTATTATTTGCTATAATGAAAATGCTACAGCTAGCATTAGCATGTCCAAGAATAATCTTGTGTTACTTGAATTATCAGGCAACAACACTATGAGATCCTTCCTCAAGCCAACCTACCCATAGTAGTAAATAAAAAGCTGGATATCACTAGAAAGTTGGCTAACATTTATGTGCGTGTGCACTAAATGACACACAATAATGTAATTAATCATATTAATATTTCTAGGCAGAAAAATCCAGTGATGTTCATGAAAAAAGCTGAAAGAGCATTTGGCAAAATTCAACATCTTTCTTGAAAGAATCATGCCATAAAATTTAAAAAGATGGATAGTTTCTTAACACGATACCAAATATATGTATATCAGTTCTGAAGTCAGAATTATGCTTAGTGGAGACACTGGTATTTCTGTGACAAGTGTGAGCAAGCTAAGGATGCCAACTATCACTTTTTAACATTGAACTACAGAACGGACAGAAAGATTATAAGAACAACTTGGTGACAGTGAGGGGAACGAAGGAAAAACCGTATATTTTGATTACAGGTATTCACCAAGATTTGTCATACCACTCCTTTTTCAAGGTTATGTAAAAAACAAAACAAAACAAAACAAAAAACTGAAACTTTAATATGGGAACAATAAGTAGGAAAGAGAAGTAAGTATCAGATAATTTCTGTTTTCTGTTCTTTAAAAAGCAGGAAAATACAGACTCTGAGATGTAGATCTAATCTGAAAGAAGACAATAGATTGAGTTGAAAACCTGTTTACTGAGAAATCAGCTGAAATAAAAAAGTTAAATGAGATAAGAAAAGATTAAATTAATTGAATTAAATAAATTAAAATCAGCATTAGAAGCACTAAAGTGTAGACTTGAAACTAAAGAAAATGAAATCAGTGATGTAGAAAAACAACTTAGGAAGCTCTGCCAGCGTGTAGAAATAGAATAAAGAAAATAAAATAATGAAAAAAGTAAATAAGTCTCCTGGAGGAAACAAGTCTTAATGTGAACTTATTCAAAGGAAATGTTTGAAATAAGAAAGCTGATTATAACAATGAATTGAGTGTAAATGAATAGTATTTGTAGTTACTGCTTGCTTGTATATTTGTAAATTTTGTTTCCCTTGGAGAGGAAGTGTACAGATCCGGAGTGACAGTGTCATCATTAGTGGCACTGATAACTAGGGAAATACACCATCAAGTATTTTAGAATTTAAGATATGCCTTCCACTTTTACAAACCTTTTGTTTGTAAAAACAAAAGGTCAGAGAAAAATATTCCTTATAGCAAAAGCTAGAAAGCAGAAGAAACAGCAAAAAGGATGAGTAAAAAGCATGAAACAAGATCAGACATGTCAATGACAGGAAATATAAGTGGGTTAAGTTTCCCTGTTACAAACTAAAACTTCTGCTATGGCTGAGTAATCTCCTAGCTGAATGACCTTCCTGCAGACAGCAACAATAAATTCTGGACAAAATACATAACACAATTATCTGAAAGTCCTAGAGAGTGGAAAAAAGCAGGCAGATTCTAGAGAGGAGACAAAACTTGGAAGAGGTCCAAAAGGGAGAGAATTTCCTGATTTTTAAATGGCTATCAGCTTTAGACGAGGTAAAGTCAATGCTGCATCAGGTGTCTGAAATTCTGATGGAAAACCTATAGGTATCTGGCCTGAAGAACCAGCTGACAGAGTTTGGGGCAAGCACTATTGCTGAAAAATGAAAAGTAAATTCCAGAGAGAACTAGATCGATGTAGCCCCAAGTTCTGTGTATAAATCTTGCCCAAATCTCTGGCTGACCTCTGAACCGTACATTTACAGGGTAGATTTCAAGGACAGGGTACTGATCTGATATTTGAGTTTGTAGTTTGAGTCTAATCAGGGCAATTTTTTTGCTAAAACAGAAATATCAACACTCTTCAGAAAATGAAACAGAGTCCACAAGGTCCAGGATACAATTCCAAAGTGACAAATGAGGAAAATATGACCCATCCTCAAGGAAAAAAGAAAAACCAAGATGAACCCCAATATAACATATTGGAATTAGCAGATAAGGACTTTAAAGTAACAATTATTACTGTAATTTTGTTGAGGAAATGAGGTAAAGAAAATATATTCCTAATGAATGAAAAGATAAGAAGTCTCAGCAGAGAAATAGAAACGATAAAAATTACCAAATTTAAGTTCTAGAACTAAAAAAGGCAAGAACTTATATAAAGGTTCACTTGATATGAGCTTAGTAGCAGAATGTGGATAACAGAGCAAAGAGCCAAAGAACTTGAAATTATCCAATGTGAAGAACAGAGAGAAAATGATAGAAGAAAAGAAACAACCTTCACAATTTGTAGGCTATAACAAGTATTCTAACATATTTCTGATTGGAATCTCAGAAGGCAAGGAGAGAGAATGGGGCAGAAAATCTTTTGAAGAAATAATGACTGAAAATTTTCCAATCTAGGGAAAGACATAAATTTACAGATCCAAGAAGCTCAGTGAACTTCAAGCAGAATAATACAAGAAAACCCTGCTTAGGCCTATTGGAGTCAAACTGCTAAAAACTTAAGGTAAAGAGAAGATCTAGAAAGCAGCCAGAGAAAAATGGCATGTTCTGATGACTTACATTAGACACTATGGAGACCAGAGATTGGAAAAACATCTTTAAAATGTGGGGGGAAAATTATCAACCTAGAATTTTATATCCAATGAAAATTTCCTTAAAGAATGAAGACCAAATACATTCTGAGCTCAAATAAAACCATTAGGTTGGTGCAAAAGTAATTGTGGTTTAAAAGGTTAAAAATAATTTCAAAAACCACAATTACTTTTGCACCAACTTAATAAAATAATTGATCAACGTCAGACCTGCACTACAAGATACTCTAAATGAAGTTCTTCAGGTACAAAGGAAATGATACTAGACAAACACTTGACTCCTGAAGAAGAAATGAAGAGCAGCAGAAACGGTAAATATTGGGGTAAATATAAGCAACTGGTGATTCTTTTTAATTTCTTAAAAATAGAAATGATTGTTTTATGTGAAATTATAACATTGTCTTGTGTGGTTCATAATGTGATTCATGACACCATGGCAATAGGATTAAGTGAGGAGTTTAGATGGATTTATATGGACACAAGGCTTCTACATTTTTTGGGGAAAGCAGTATGATATTAATTCTAAGCAGAGTTTGAAAATCTAAGGATACATATTGAATCCCTAGTATCACAACTAAAATAAAGGCCAATAGAAAAATTGAAAAGGAATTTTAAAATATATTCAAATAAACCAAAAAAGGCGGGAAAAGAACAGAGGGGACAAAAGTAAATAAAATAATAGACCTCACTATTAAATGTTAATGAACTAAACATTACAGTTAAAAGGTGGAGATTATCAGAGTGGATTAAAAATAATCAAGAGATGTAATTTAAATATAAACATAGATTGAAAGTAAGTTGATGCAGAAAGATAAATCATACAAACAGTAACGATACAAAGGCTGACATGGGTTTATTAATGTCAGATTAAATTGTCTGCGTCAGGCACCCCTGGTCCCTGTGACCCCTCCCAGGGAATGCTTGTCTGGGCTTAGCCTTTCTTCCTCAAGTCATAGCAGCAGTGGGCCTGTGCCTCTGATTCCTGGGCCATGGTACCGGAGTTTGTCTGCTAGGGATTACAGTTGTAGGTAAATCAAGCATGATATGGTGGTTTGTGGAAAATAGTTTTGAGCCTCAGATCAGTTCAATAGCAGGGCACTTTTTGTCTAGTACCAAAATGAGCTACATAAATTCCTAATGTGGAATATAGCTGCCCAAGAATGATATTTTTGTCTTATCAGAAATGTACTGTTATAGTTGGCTTCAGCTATAATCATTTATGATATCAAATAGAAGAAATATTTCCAACTTAAGGAATCAATTAAGAGCTCTTTGTCAACAAGGCCCATCTAATTAATTTTGTAGTTGACGTTGCAGGGACTAAGAGTGCTATTATCTCAAAAGGGAAGTTATGGAAAGAGATGCTAAGGACCACACTTACTCATCCATATGATTCTTGTAGAGATCAGTGCAAAAACCACACGGAACTTAAATGAATTCTTAAAGAACTTTGTTGAAGAATTCCGTCCACTCACACCAGCACCCCATCTGGTAATAATAAGGGCTTCAGACTCCCAAGACAACATTAATAATCAAAGTGAAAGCTTTTGTTGACTCACCCTCAGCCATTCGCACTTGATCATGAAATAGTTCTGAAAGTTAACAGAAGGGTTGGGGTCTTTGCCACTAGTTTTTGCTTGGCTGGTTTTGGGTCTTCTTCAGGTACAAAGCATTCCTAGAAATATGCAACTCTGTTCTCTCATTGAAGACTCCAGTCAAGATATTTAAGTCCATTGATGCCTATTATAAAAAGAAATCCTGGTACGAAAACTATATCATTGGTGTTTGACCTTGCTGAAAATGAATATATATGTATATAGATGGTAGTATTTTTGTAATCAAGATTTTATGTAACATTTTATAAAGTTTCTCTTTCATGGTTCTTAAAAAAAAAGACCCAATGGAGTCCATAATTTCCTAGAATTCTCATAACACAATATTAGCAAAGCAAATCTTGCAATATATAAAAAGGATAATACAATCATGACCATGTAGGGTTTATCTTAGGAATACAAAATTTATTTAAAGTCTGAAATCAATCAGTGTCATCTATATTAACAGAATAATGGATAAAAATAATATGATTATTTCAATAAATACAGATAAAACATTTGACAAGATCCATTCATTATTAAATGCTAGGGTTAGCATTTTGTTTAAAAAGCCCACCAAGTAGGAAAAGAAAAAAATTTCCTTAATCTGATAAAGAGCATCTACCAAACCATCTACCAAAACCCAGTAAATATGTTTAATGGTGAAATATTGAACATTCTCCCTCTCAGACAGGGAACAAAGCAAGGATGCTTACTGTCTCATTTCTAGTCAGCATAATATCAGATGTCCTAGTCATTGAAATAAGGCAAGAAAACAAAGCACATAAGTAATGGAAAGGAAGAACTAAAACTGTCTGTTTTTGCAGAAGACACTATTTACATCTGCAAAACCTCCAAATAAGTTCATAGAGCTAATATGTTAATTTAGCAATCACAGGTTACAAAGTTAAATGCAAAAATCAATGATATTTTGTATATTTGTAGCAAATAATTAGAAAATGATATAAAACAACTTTTTACAATAGCATCAAAAATATAAATTAGAAATAAATTTAGCAGAAAATCTGTAATACTGCTTCACTGAAAAATACAAAATATTGCTGGGAGAAACTAAGAAGATCTAAATAAATGGAACGATATATTTCTTGTATTGAAGCATTCAGTATTGTAAAAAGGTCACTTCTTTGCAAATTGATCTATAGATTCAGTGCAATCACAGTCATAACCCCAGCATGCTTTTTTTGGGGGGGGACAGAAATTAACAAGTTGATTCTAAACTTTATATGGAAATGAAAAGTACCTTGAATGAGCAAAACAATCTTTAAAAAGGACAACAAATTTGAAGGACAAACAATAGCTGATTTTAAGTCTTATGATAAAGCTACAATGATTAAGATGTATGGTACTGGCATAAGGATAGAACAATTAATCAATGGAGACTAATGATTTGGTGGTAGGCAAAGGTTTCTTAGACAAGTCACGGAAAGAAATACCATAAATAAAAATTGATAAATTAGACTTTAACAAAAATTTAAAACTTCTGCTGCTCCAAAAGCACCTTAATAAAATGAATAGGCAAAGCATAGACTGGGAGAAAAGATTTGTAAATCATATATTTGACAAAGGGATGGTATCCAGAATATATAAAGAAACCCTAAAAGTCAATAATAGAAAGACAAACAACCCAATAACAATTGGGCCCAATTTTGAAAAGGCACTTCTTTTGGCTAGTAGGTACATGCAAAAATGCCTTTCTTCAATAGTTATCAGGTAAATGCAAATTAAAAGCACAATGAAACATCATGCTATATACCCACCACAAAAACTAAAATTTAAAAGACTTGAAAAACCAAATATTTATGAGGATGTGAAGTAACTAGAACTCTCAGACACTGGATGGGATGTAAAGTGTAAGACATACTTTGGAAAAAAGTCTTGTACAAAAATGGTCACAGCAGCTTTATTTACAATAGCCAATAACTAGAAACAACTCAGATATTTATCAATTGGAAGATGGATAAACAAACTGGCCTATTCTATAAAATTGAATATTGTTCACAATCAAAAGTAATGGGCATGTAACAACATGAATGAATTTCAGAAACATTAGGCTGAGTTAAAGAAGCCATACACAAAAGAATGTGTACTCTATAATTTTATTTTTATGAGGTTTTAGAAAAGGTTTTATGGTCTCCTTCAGGGATTATAGGATATATCTTTAATTGACCACAGTTTACCTTCAAGTGACATACCACTTGAAGTATAGTGTAAGAACGTTAGGCCAGTATATACCCATTTCTCTCCTTGCAGTCTTTGTGCTATTGTTTTTATACATTTTACTTCTAAATATGTTATAAATCCCACAATATATTATTATTAATTTTGTTTTAAATAGTTATCTTTTAAAGAAGTTTCGATAATAATTTTAAAAGTCTCATATTCACCCACTTTTCTGGTCCTGTTGCTGCCTTTGTAAAGCTGCCTTTGAACCCCCACCCCTATCAAAATGACTAGCTTCTTGCTCTGTGTATTATACTTGTACTGTGTGTGTGTGTTTTTTTACTTACTATCATAGGTATGGTCTGGTTGTGTCTGTCAGCTGTGATAAGCCCAACAGGTTGCAATATAGTTCTGGAAAAGTCTACAATTTTTAACATTATTAAACTTTATCCTATTAAACTTTAACATTATTGACTTTATCCTAGGTATACCAATTACTGTCTAGGGATTCCCCAAATTATTTTAAAAACTCTGAATATTAGTTTATCTGGAAAATGTAGTTAGAAATATTTGCGTTGTAGGGTTATAATGATTTGTGTACAGTGCCCAGCATATTACCTGGATCTTAGCAGACATCCTGTAAATCTTAGTTCCTCCTTTTATTTGTCTTTTGTCTTTATCACTCATTTCAATGTAGACACATAGTAGGAATTTATGAATGTATGTTGAATTGAATATAAAACTATAATATACCATCAAATGGGAACATTTAATTAACTATATTATCTACACATTTAGTAAAATACTGTTTGAACTCCAATTAATTAAAAAAAAATAAACTAAGTAACTGTTGCTGTTTAAATTCTCTAAAGGTACCATTTTCTTTTAATCTATACCTTCTATAAAAGAAGAATCTCCTGGAAGGATAAATCACATTGGTTTCATAAAGTTATATAATTATTTTATGTTCATTTATAAGAAAGCTCCTTTTAATTACCTGTCTTAAAAGTTTTCCTTACTCTAAACCAATATGTATTTGTATAAATAAATGTTATTCACCCTGTTGGTTTTGACACTTGGGTTTTTAAAGAAAAGATCTGCATATCCATGTGCATCTCCAAAGTATTTCTGTAGTTCCTTGTAATTACTTTAAAAATCCTCTTTGCATATATTTCATCTTGTAAGTATTATTACAGTTATTCACTGTGGAGAATGTAGAGGTCCTTACACCAGTCTCAAAAAAATGAATGTCCCATAATTCCAGTATTCTATCTTATATATCAAGTGCTCATTTAGCTCTGTTCAGAGATAATTTAAAAATTGTAGGCAAGAACTTATGTTGAATTTTTGAATAGTGTTTAGTAAATAATGACAAACGTTGATATAAATGTATTATAAAATCTTTACGTCTAAGAAAAATAATATTAAGCAACCAATATTAAAATTTTTTGGTAGCTAAATCACATTTCAGGAGATGGATCTATTGCATTGATAATTAGCATATTATTTGAATTGCAAAAGAACCTCTTCAATTTAATGAGTACAGTCCTTTTTCACTTAAGTGTCCTATGAAAACTTAAAGGTTTTCAAGACAATTGAATTATGTTTAGAATTTTGTTTAGAAAATACTTTTCAGAGCATAAAGTTTGAACTATACATACTTGTAAAGGCTGTTTTTTTTTTTTAAGTTAACCCTTTAAAAAGTTAAATCTTGAACACTTAAAGGCATTGTTATTCTACTTTAACTTTGCTGATGAGTGGAAATCTTTTAATCAAGAATATTACAAGTGGGCCTTTACATCTCTCTTTGCCATTAACCTACGAAAAGGAACATGCTTGTTAAGTTACATCTCAGAGCCTTATATGCCCATTAAAGAGACATTACTCCATGAGTCTAAAAGGTTACCTTAACACAGGTGAACTTTCATTCGTGTAATATCTTAATTTTAATTCTATAACGTCGTGTTCTTTGATATTCACTAATGTTGTATATTCTTCCCCAATAATTTTTTTAAGACAATAATATACATTTTTTACTTAAAATTTATCGGAGTGACAATGGTCAACAAAACTACATAGGTTTTAAGTGTACAATTCTATAATACATTATCTAATGTATCGCATTATGTGTCAGTGAACCCAATAAAATTTAAAAGAACTTGTTGAGTCATAATTGACATACAATTTAAAGGATACAGTTTAAAAAATATTGAAGCATACGGGCGGCTGGTTGGCTCAGTGGATGGAGCGTGGTGCTCAGAACACCAAGGTCGCCGGTTCAAGTCCCACATGGGCCAGTGAGCTGTGCCCTCCACTATTAGATTGGAAACAACGACTTGGCTTGGAGCTGAGCTTCAACTAGATTGAAAAAAACAACGACTTGACATCCTGGAAAAACACACTGTTCCCCAATATTCCCCAATAATAATAAAAAATTAAATATTGAAGCATGTGTATATATATATATATCTGTAAAATCACCACCACAAACAATATAATGAACATTTCCATTGCACCCCAAACTTTCCTCATCCCTTTTTTCATCTTTCTCTCCCATCCCTGCCCCACATCCCCCTTTTATAGGCAGCCGCTGATTTTCTTTCTGTTACTATAGATTGGTTGGCTTTTTTCTAGTTTTATATAAATGGAATCACACAGTATGCTCATTTCTTTCTTTTTTTTTTTGGTTTGACTTTTTTTTTACTGCATAATTATTTTGAGATTCATCTATTTTGTTATGTGTATGAATAGTTTATCCTTTTTATTTCTGAGTAGTATTTCATTGTACAGATATGCCAGTTTATCCATTCACCTGTTGGACTTTTGGATTGCTTGCAGTTTTTGGCTATTATAAACAAAGTTGCAGTTCTTAGCTGTCATGAATAGTTATTATGAATAAAGGACAGGGTATTTTATTTTATTTATTTTTTATTAGTATCAGGTGTACAAAACAATGTGATAGTTAGACATTTATACCCCTCACAAAGTGGTACTCCCCGCCACAATCTACAACCCCTCTGACATCGTATATAGCTGTTACAGTTCAGTTGACTCTATTCCCTATGCTGTACTCCACATCCTGTGACTATTTATATATATATATATATATATATATATATATATATATATATATATATATATATATATATGTATATTTAATTATAGTTGACATTCAATATTATTCAGCTTCAGCTTCAGGTGTCAGACATTTACACAGCCCATGAAGTTGTCTCCCTAATAAGACAAGTGCCCATCTGACCTCCTATAAAATCTTTACAACTTTATTGATTATGTTACCCAAACTGTATTTCATATCCCTGTGACTATATTGTGATTACTAATTTTACTTTCTAATCCTTTTACCTTCTCCCCCATCCCCACCCCCTCCATGGCTGGTCAACTCTTATCAGGTATCAACATTTTTTCTTTCCCAGCAACTTGGTAATTACGAAAGTGAAAATACCTAACTTGAAACCCTACATTTCCCCTATTTTAATCATTCAAGGTATTGATTATAGGAAAGAAAACATTTAATTTTGAATTTTGAAATACTTACAGCCTGGTCAGCTTTATTATCTTTTATAATATACCTAAATAAAAAATTTAAATAACAATTAAAGCCTCTAGTGCTTAATTAACCAAAGAGCTTATGCAAATACTTTCTTCACTATAATGATGTATGATGAATATTTTTCTAAAGAGAATAAATGTTTCCTAATGATATTTTATTTCTGTAAGTAAATGTGGCGGTTGAATTCTTTCTTAGTTATCAAATTTTCTTTAAACATAGAAATATAGACAGAGTCCCATAATATGATACTTTAAGAAAAATTGAGACACACAAGCTAATTTGTGTTTTTTATTATTTAGAAAACTTTATACTGTTCTCATTTTTATAAATACTTTATTTTTAAAAATCTCATTACTGTATAGAGTTGACTTTTAAACGGAATATTTTATATGTAATAAAACTTCAACCTCTTGAGAGAATATCCGAAGTCTCCATTTTTAAAGAAAAATATGCAAAACTTAAAATTTGTTGCCCCTTTCCACCTGTTTTCTCTTGATAATATATGTGTACCTGTGTATGAACATACACTGTGACACATATGTATGTATAAAACACTATTTTAAGGCAATAAATACTACCTGTTTATGATATATAATTGTATTAAATTTGTGGCCTATTAAGAATGGAGTTTTGATTTTGAGATAATTTCTTTTAAAGCAAATTGGTTTTAATGTCATTTACCTTAATGCCAAATATATAATTTTGATACAAATACATGAACAGTTCTATTGCTGTGTTTTCTTAAAAGGCTAATCTCATTACACACTTTTAATTGTGTACTGAGAACTTGTATCATATGTTAAGAAAAAGAGACTATGACTCCTTTCCCAGAATTCTATATGTTCAAATATTAAACACTTTTAAATATATCATTTTCTTATGTTGGGTTATTATTTAGGATCATTTGTGGTATCTTCCAAATTTTTAAATTGCTTTTTATTGTACTTTAAAACTAATTTGATTGAATGCCTTTTGATCTTTCTGTGATTGTTGATGTTTTCTCTTATTAAGAAGATAATAAATTTTGTGTAGTAACAGAATAGAACCAATCCTGGTTATATTTCTTCTATTTTGCTCCTTTATCTATTTTATCAGTAGAAAGCTTTATTTGTCACACTAAAATATAAGCTAATATGATTTAGGTTAAGTAAAAAGCTAATAACAATTTTTTCTTTCAGATCTCTATAAAAATGGACTCCAAAGAGCTAACTTTGTACCATTCATAGCTGTCCTGAAGGTAAGAAAAATGACTTGTTTTCACTGACTAATATACTGATTGATAATCAGGGCTTCTATAAGATTGTCATGGTATAAGATGGCATTCCAGCAGAATTCATTTTGATATTTCAATTGTAATAGCCAAAGACACGAAAGGAGAAAATAATCTTTTTTTATATAGTGTTCATTAATGTGTTCACAGGAAAAATTACAAAATATAGTCTAAATTATTGCCTAACTGAAACATTTGATAGCTTACATTTTATAAATTTTAATTGGTAGTTTGCTCATAAATATTATAGTGGAATGTTTAAACTTATACATTGATTTCTGAAAAAATGTTTAATATTCCCTGTTTCCATCAGGTTAATGGCCATTAACATGTTTCCCCAGCTATTAAAGTTGCTATTCTAGAGTATCATTATTGCAAAAATATTCTAATATATTTAAATGTGATTGCCATCAAGTTATCATGAAATTATGTCAAGTTGAGGCACATAAATATTTTAAATATTTGTGTGTATCATCACTGCATAGAGTTTAAAATAGTCTTCGTTACAATATGATTAAGAATAAAATAGCCTTCCTCTTCACTGTTATTTCAAGTAAATTTTTACATGATTATTCAATAATTCCACATTTTACCAGTATTTATTGAGAAGCTACTATGTGCAGAGCGCTACATTGAGCATAATGGATTAAATAATCATGAAAGACTATATGTTTTTTTGCTTGTAAGTCACTTAACTAGTTGGGCATACACTATGCACATAAATACCTATAACAGAAAGCAAAATGTGTTAAGTACTGAAAAGAAGCATAATTATGTGCCAAAATATAATTCCCATAATTCTTAGGTATATAATTTTTCCGAGTCCATAATAACATATCTGAAGAAAAGATAAAGTTGTATTTTTAAAAATCCCCAAACCTCAAAAATTCTTACCAAGAAGAAGTTAAAAATATTTTATCTTCAAATATTCTAAAGATAGTCAGACAATCTTTTTGAAATATACTTTAGTTGCAGTTGTTGGTGTGAAACTTTATTCCCTGTCCTATACTTAGGAGAATTCTAACATCTGTTTCCTTGACCAATTTTAGGTTCCCAGAGGATTTTCATTTCTCTGAGATATTTATAGATGTAGGGAAAATTACATTTTGAAAATTATGCTGTTAGTAATTTTTTCCCCCTTTATATTCATGTTTTGCATTTGGGGAGAAGGTAGATTTGCAGTGTTTTCTCCATGCCAGGAATCCAAAGTAAAATGATATACATAGATGCTCAAATATAAACAGGAAAACTAAGAAAAATAGGTGATAAAAATAGTATCTTCACATAGCAAAAAATACACAAAATATAAAGACAGAAGTTTCACAGAATGAAACAAGTTAAAAGTTTCTCAGAGAACTTAGTAGCTGTACTGTGTTTTAATCCCAAACCTTCTTTTTTGGCCAGTAATTTGTTAAACTTCAATGTGTAATAGGCAACTAAATTGACCAAATTGAATTTAATTTTTTTTCCTTTTTTCACCCTTAATATTTTTTTTTTTGAGGAAGGAAAACCAAATTGATGAATAATCCAAATTTGGAATCAAACAAGGTTGAGATAAATAATACACAGTTTGAAATTAAACATGAACTGAAATTCCCAGCAAATTAAATACCAGATTGGATGAGAAAAGATCTAAAATGTCTCATGTATTGCAAATACTTTTAAAAAATTAATTCCAGGTATACAAAACAGCATAATGATTAGACATTTATACCTCTCACAAAGTGATAACCCCCAATAATCTACTACCCATCTGACACTGTGGATAGCTATTATAATACCCCTGATTATATTCCTTATGCTGTATTTCTGTATTTCACATCCCGTGACTGTGTGTGTGTGTGTGTGTGTGTGTGTGTGTGTGTGTGTGTGTGTGTGTATTTAAATTCAATACTAGTTTATATTAGTTTCAGGTATATAGCACAGTGGCCAGGCATCCATATAACTTACAAAGTGTTCTCCCTGTCAAGCCCAGCACCCATCTAACACCATACACAGTTTTAAATATTTTTGACTATATTCCCATCCTGCACTTCACATCCCCGTGACTATTTTGTAACTACCAATTTGTGCTTCCTAATCCCTTCACCTTTTTCACCCATTCCCCCCAACCCTCTCCCATCTAGCAACCATCAGTTTGTTCTTTGTCTATAAGTCTATTTCTGATTTGTTTGTCCATTTATTCTGTTACTTGTTTATTTATTTATTTGTTTATATTAGCTTCAGTTGTACAAACAATGTAATAGACATTTATACCACTCACAAAGTGATAACCCCTGCCCAGTCTACTACCCTTCTGGCATTGTATATAGCTGTTACAATACCATTGACTATATTCCCTATGCTGTACTTTACATCCCGTGACTATATATATATATATATATATATATATATATATATATATATATATACACACACACACACACACACATGTTTAATTATAGTTTACATTCAATATTATTCTACTTCAACCTCAGGTGTATAGTGCAGTGGTCAGACATCCACACAATCCATGAAGTGATCCCCCGATAAGTCCAGTACCCATATGGTACCCAACATAATCTTTACAACATTATTGATTATATTCCCCATATTGTATTTCATATCCCTGTGACTATATTGTGACTACTAATTTGTATTTTCTAATCCCTTCACCTTCTCTCCCATCCCTCCCCTTCTACCATCTAGAAACCATCAGTTTTTTTCTCTGTATCTCCGAGTCTATATCTGTTTTGTTTGCTCATTTATTTTGTTCTTTAGATTCCACATGAAAGTGAGATCATATGGTATTTGTCTTTCTCAGTTTGACGTAACTTATTTCACTTAGCATCATATTCTCTAGGTCCATCCATGTCGTTGCAAATGCTAAGATTTCATTCTTTTTTATGCTCGAGTAAAACTCCATTGTATAAATGTACCACAGTTTTTTTATCCAGTCGTCTTATCGATTGGCATTTCAGTTGTTTCCATATCTTAGCTATTGTGAATAACGCTGCAATAAACCAAGGGGTGCATATTTTTTTGAATTAGTGTTTTGGATTTCTTTGCATAAATACCCAGGAATGGAATTGCTGGATCATAAGGTAGTTCCATTTTCAATTTTTTAAAGAACCTCCATATTGTTTCCCGTAGTGGCAGCATCAATCTGCAATACCACCAACAGTGCACAAGGGTTCTCTTTTCTCTACATCCTCGCCAACACTTGTTGTTTATTGATTTATTGGTGATAGCCATTCTACTATGAGTGAGGTGGTATCTCATTGTAGTTTATATTTGCATTTCTCTAATGATTAGTGACATTGAGCATCTTTTCATATGTCTGTTTGCCATCTGTATGTCCTCTTTAGAGAAATGTCTCTTCATGTCCTCTGCCAATTTTTTAATTGGGTTGTTTGGTTTTTTTTGGTGCTGAGTTGTATGAGTTTTTTTTAAAACAAATTTTGGATATTAACCTCTTATCAGATGTATCACTGGCAAACATCTTCTATTCAGTAGGATGTCTTTTTGTTTTATTGAAGGTTTCCTTTGCTGTAAAAAAACTTTTTAGTTTGATATAGTCCCACATGTTTATTTTTTCTTTTGCTTCCCTTGCCCGAGGCTATATATCAGTAAAATTAGTACTAAAGGTAATGTCTGCGAATTTACTTCCTGTATTTTCTTCTAGGAGTTTTATGATTTTGGGTCTTACATTTAAGTCTTTAATCCATTTTGAATTTATTTTTGTATGTGGCATAAGAAGGTGGTCCAGTTTCATTTTTTTGCATGTGTGTCCACTTTTCCCAGCACCATTTATTAAATAGACTGTCTTTACCCCAATGTAAATTCTTGCTTCCATTGCCATCGATTAAATGACCACATAGGCATGGATTTATTTGGGGGCTCTTTATTCTGTTCCATTGACCTATGTGTCTGTTTTTATGCTAATACCATGCTGTTTTTATTACAATAGCCTTGTAGTATGATTTGATGTCAAGTAGCGTGATACCTCCAATTTTGTTTGTATTTCTCAAGATTGCCGTGTCTATTTGGGGTCTTCTTTTATGGATCCATATAAATTTTATGATTATTTGTTCTGGTTCTGTGAAAAATGTCATTGGTAATTTGATAGGGATTGCGTTGAATCTATATATTGCCTTAGGTAGTATGGAAATTTTAACTATATTAATTTGTCCTATCCATGAGTATGGTATATGTTTCCATTTATTTGTATCTTCTTTTAATTTCTGTCTTCAGTGTCTTATAATTTTCCGAATACAGGTTTTCTACTCCCTTGGTTAAATTTATTTCTAAGTATTTTATTGTTTTTGAAGCAAATGCAAATGGGATTATTTCCTTGATTTCTCCTTCTGATAGTTTGTTATTGGTATATACAGATGCAACTGATTTCTGAATATTAATTTTGTGTCCTACTACTTTACTACATTCATTTATCAGTTCTAATAGTTTTTTGGTGGACTCTTTGGGGTTCTCTCTATATACCGTGTTTCCTCCAAAATAAGACCTAGCCGGACCAACAGCTCTAATGCATCTTTTGGAGCAAAAATTAATATAAGACTTGGTCTCATTTTACTATACTATAAGACCCGGTTTTATATAACATAATATAAGACCAGGTCTTATATTAATTTTTGCTCCAAAACATACATTAGAGCTGATGGTCCAGCTAGGTATTATTTTCAGGGAAACACGGTACTATCATGTCGTCTGCAAATAATGTCAATTTTACTTCCTCCCTTCCTGTTTGGATGCCTTTTATTTCTTTTTCTTGTCTGATTGCTGTAGCTAGAACTTCCAGTACTATGTTGAATGCAAGTGGGCATTCTTGTCTTGTTCCTAATCTTCAGGGGGATGCTTTTAGCTTTTCCCCATTGAGGATGATGTTTATTCTGTTCTTTAGGTTCCACATATAAGTGAGATCATGTGATATTTGTCTTTTTCTGTCTGACTTATTTCACTTAGCATAATACACTCTAGGTCCATCTATGTTGTTGCAAATGGTAAGATTTCATTCTTTTTATGGCAGAGTAATATTCCATTGCATAAATGTACCACAATTTCTTTTAAAAGACTTTTCACATGTAACAAAATGTCAGCCTGTTGGAGTGTACACTAGACTGGTTTTCCTGGAGTTTTTTTGGTGGGCATATGAAGTTTCTCTTGTAAAGAAAGGTTGTAACATATTAATTAAATGACATTTTGCCTAGTTACATATACCAGAGTTACTCTTCTATTTTGGCCCATTTGAGAAAAACATATAGCAGAAGTCAGTCTTAAAACAAATTATCTTATTTTTTAATAAAAGGAGATTATAAACAAGATAGAAATTAATTTTGGGACAACACAATGTAAAGTCCATTTTTCCCTATATGTTCTCCATAAACCAAGTGATAACAAGTTTGTAATTCACTACAAGAACTTGTGATTTGTTGCTTGTAGTATTAAAAAATAACAAAAACTTATATAGGCTATTAGCAAACAGCATTTTCAGTCTGACTTATTTTGCTTAGCATTATAATCTCAAGATCCATCCCTGTTGTCACAAATGGTCCTATTCATCTTTTCTTACCACCGAATAGTATTCCATTGTGTATATATACCACAACTTCTTTATCCATTCATCTATCGAAGGACATTTTGGTTGTTTCCATGTCTTGGCCACTGTAAATAAAGCTGTAATGAATATTGGAGCACTCTTGTCTTTATGTATAAATGTTTTCAGATTTTTTGCGTAGATACCCAGGAGAGGGATTGCTGGGTCATATGGTAATTCTATTTATAATTTTTTGAGGAACCTCCACACTGCCTTCCATAGTGGCTGCACCAATCTGCATTCCCAACAACAGTGTATGAGGGTTCCTTTTTCTCCACAGCCTCTCCAACACTTGTTATTATTTGTCTTGTTGATGATAGCTATTCTAACTGGGGTGAGGTGATATCTCATTGTGGTGTTTATTTGTATTTCTCTGATGATTAGTGATGTTGAGCATTTTTCCATATGTCTATTGGATATTTGTATGTTCTCTTTGGAGAAATATCTCTTCAGGTCTTCTGCCCATTTTTCATTGGGTTTTTTTTTTTTTTATTATTATTGAGTTGTATGAGTTCCGTGTATATTTTGGATATTAGCCCTTTATCGGAGGCACTGTTTGCAAAAATCTTCTCCCATTCAGTTGGTTGCCTCTTTATTTTGTCGATAGTTTCTTTTGCTGTGCAGAAGCTTTTAAGTTTGATATAGTCCCATTCATTTATTTTAGCTTTTACTTCCCTTGCCTTTGGAGTCAAATTCACAAAATGCTCTTTGAACCCAAGATCCATAAGTTTAGTACCTATGTTTTCTTCTACGCAGTTTATTGTTTTAGGACTTATGCTTAAGTCTTTGATCCATTTTGAATTAATTTTGGTACATGGTGACAGATAGCAGTCCAGTTTCATTCTTTTACACGTGGCTTTCCAATTCTGCCAGCACCATTTATTGAAGAGGCTGTCTTTTCTCCATTGTATGTTTTTTGCTTCTTGTCAAAAATTATCTGTCCATATTTATGTGGTTTTATTTCTGGGTTCTCAATTCTATTCCATTGGTCTATGTGTCTGTTTTTCTGCCAATACCATGCTGTTTTTATTATTGTTGCCCTGTAGTACAAGCTAAAATCAGGGACTGTGATACCTCCAGCATTGTTCTTTTTTCTTAATATTGTTTTGTCTATTCGGGGTTTTTTGTGGTTCCATACAAATCTGATGATTTTTTTGTTATATTTCTTTAAAAAATGCCTTTGGGATTTTGATGGGGATTGCATTAAATCTGTATATTGTTTTGGGTAATACAGCCATTTAAACTATGTTGATTCTTCCAATCCATGAGCATGGAATGTCTTTCCATTTCTTTGTGTCTTCAATTTCTTTTCAAAATGTCTTATAGTTTTCAGCATATAGGTCTTTCACATCCTTGGTTAAGTTTATTCCTACGTATTTTGCTGCAATTGCAAAAGGAATTTTTTTTTTAATTTATTTTTCTGAGATTTCATTGTTAGTACATAAGAGTGCAATGGACTTTTGTACATTGATTTTGTAGCCGGCAACTTTACTGTATTCATTGATTGTTTCTAATAGCCTTTTGGTGGAGTCTTTAGAGTTTTCTATGTATAGCGTCATGTCATCTGCAAAGAGTGACAATTTAACTTCTTCATTCCCAATTTGGATGCCTTTTATTTCTTTCTCTTACCTGATTGCTCTGGCAATGACTTCCAACACTATACTGAAAAGCAGAGGTGATAGGGGACAGCCCTGTCGTGTTCTTGAACATAGAGCAAAGGGCTTCAGTTTATCACCGTTAATTATCAGGTTAACTGAAGGTTTGTCATATATGGCCTTTATTATGTTAAGGTATTTTCCTTCTATACCTATTTTATTAAGTGTTTTAATCATAAATGGATGTTGTATCTTGTCAAATGCTTTTTCTGCATCAATTGATATAATCATATGATTTTTGTCCTTTATTCTGTTTATGTGATGTATCACATTGATGGATTTGCGTGTGTTGAACCATCCTTGTGCCCCTGAGATAAACCCCACTTGGTAGTGATGAATAATCTTTTTAATGTATTGTTGTATTTGATTTGCTATTGTTTAGGATTTTCGCATCTGTATTCATCAGAGATATTGGTCTGTTGTTTTCTTTTTTTGTGTTGTCCTTACCAGGTTTAGGTATCACGGTAATGTTGGCCTCATAAAATGAGTTAGGGAGTACTGTCTCTTCTTCAATTTTTTGGAAGAGTTTGAGCAGGATTGGTATTAGATCCTCTTTGAAGGTTTGGTAGAATTCACTAGTGAAGCCATCTGGTCCCGGACTTTTGCTTTTGGGAAGGTTTTGGATGACTGATTCAATTTCATTACTGGTGATCAGTCTGTTTAGATTTTCCAGTTCTTCATGGTTCAGCCTTGGAAGGCTATATGTTTCTAAGAACTTGTCCATTTCTTCTAGGTTATTGAATTTGGTGGCATATAGTCCTTCATAGTATTCTTGGATGATCCTTTGTATTTCTGTGGTGTCCGTGATAACTTCCCCTTTTTCATTTCTGATTTTGTTCATTAGTGTCTTCTCTCTTTTTATCTTAGTGAGTCTAGCCAAGGGTTTATCAATTTTGTTAATCTATCAAAGAACCAGCTCACATTATTTTTTTCTATTGTCGTTTTGTTCTCTATTTCATTTAGTTCTGCTCTGATTTTTATTATTTCCTTTCTTCTGCTGACCTTGGGTTTCATTTGTTCTCCTTTTTCTAGTTCTTTAAGGTGTAACATGAGGTTATTTATTGGGGATTTTTCTTGTTTCTTGAGATAGGCCTGTATTGATATAAGTTTCCTTCTTAAAACTGCTTTTGCTGCATCCCCAAAATTTTGGTAGGATGTGTTTTCATTCTCACTTGTTTCTATGTATCTTTTGATCTCTCATCTAATTTCCTCTTTGACCCAGTCGTTCTTTAAAAGCATGTTGTTTAATCTCCATGTATTTGTGTGTTTTTCCTGCTTTCTTTTTGCAGTTGATATCCAATTTCAAAGCCTGTGATCAGAGAATATGCTTGGTATGATTTCAATCTTCTTAAATTTGCTGAGGTTAATTTTATGTCCCAATATATGGTCTATCCTTGAGAATGTTCCATGTACACTAGAAAAGAATGTATAGTCTGATGTTTTAGGATGAAGTGCTCTATAAATGTCAATTATGTCCATTTCATCTAATGTGTCATTTAGGGCTGCTATTTCATTATTTATTTTCTGTTTGGATGATCTATCCATAGCTGTCAATGATGTATTTAGGTCCCCTAGTATAATTGTGTTTTGGTCAATTTCTCCCTTTAGTTCTGTTAGTAGTTGCTTGGTATATTTCGGTGCTCCCTGATTGGGGGCATAAATATTGATGACTGTTATGTCTTCTTGTTGTATAGTCCCCTTTACCATTATGAACTGTCCATCTTTGTCTCTTGTTGCCTTTTTCACCCTGAAATCTGTTTCATCTGATATCAGTGTAGCTACACCTGATTTTCTCTGGATACCAATTGCTTGGAGTGTCAATTTCCACCCTTTCACTTGGAGTCTATGCTTGTCCTTGTAGCTGAGATGTGTCACTTGGAGATAGCATATGGTTAGGTTTAGTTTTTTGTTCGAATCTGCTACTCTGTGACTTTTTATTGGTGAGTTCAGTCCATTTACATTTAGGGTGGTTATTGATATGTGAGTATTTCCTGTTATTCTATCTTTAGTTTTCTGGTAAGGCTGTGTCTCCATAGTTTCTTTGCCTTTTTGTTGTTGTCTATTATTTCTGTGTGGTGGTATTCTATGATGTTTCCCTTTGTTTCTTCTTTTGTTACAGTATGCATTTCAGTTCTGGATTTTGTTTGAGTGGTTACCCTTAAGTTTATGTAAAAGAAAGTTTGATATTTAGAGTATTCCATTTTCTTCAGCACACTTACTTTCTCCATTCCCATATTCCGTTTCAGGCTTTTACTCTCCCCCTTTTTACGTTTGATTGCCACATATTGTCCCTTTTGATGGTGGTCGAATAGCCTCCTTTAATATTTCTTGTAGAGCAGGTTGTGTATTAGAAAATTCCCTCAGCTTCTGTATGTCTGGAAAGGTCTTTATTCCTCCTTTATATCTAAAGGATATCTTTGCTGGGTATATTATTCTTGGCTCATAATTTCTCTCTTTCAGTAGTTTGAATATATGGTTCCACTCCCTCCTGGCTTGTAGAGTTTCTGAAAGATCTGATTGTATCATCTGAAAAATCTGATGATATTCTAATGGGCTTTCCTTTGTAGGTTACTGTCTTGTTTTCCCTGACTGCTTTGAGGATTCCTTCTTTGTTGTTGATTTTTGACAGCTTCAATACAATGAGCCTTGGAGAAGGCCTATTGGGGTTGAGATAATTAGGTGTTCTATTTGCTTCTTGGATTTGAGGATCCAGTTCTTTCCACAAGTTTGGGAAGTTCTCATTGACTATTTGTTTGAATATTCTATCTGTTCCCTTCTCTCTTTCTTCTGCTTCCGGTATGCCCATTATTCTTATATTGCTCTTTCTGATGGAGTCAGAAAGTTCTTGTAGAGTTGTTTCATTTCTTTTAAATCTCAAGTCTCTTTCTTCTTCATCTGTATCATTTCCAGGTTTTTATCTTCGATGTCACTGATTCTTTCTTCCATCTAGTCAACTCAACTACCTAAGCTGGCTATTTCCTTCTTAATTTCTTCTATTGAGTTCTTAATCTCCAGAAATTCTATTTGGTTCTTTTTAAAAATTTCAATCTCTTTCGTAAAATGTTCATGTTGTTCTTTGATTGTGTTTCTGAGTTCATTAAACTGCCTTTCTGTGTTTTCTTGCATCTCGTGGAGTTTTTCAAAACTGCAATCTTGAATTCTCTGTCATTTAAGTCACATAATTCTATATCTTTAAGTTCATTTTCTGGAGACTTTTCACTTTCTTTCTGAGCTGTCTTGTTGCCTTGGTTATTCATGGCAATTAATGATTTATTGTTTCTCTTCCTAGACATCTACAGGAGTGGGTTCTGCAACAGGTTGTTGGGAAGAGGTCTTTGTTTTGTTTTCCAGTATGTGTTTGTAGAATGGTTTATTTTCTCTCCAACTGCAGCCTTTCTTTCACACTGTAGTGTTATGTTTTCTCTGCACTATTCCAGCTTCTCACACAATGGGGGGATTCCCTGGAAGGCAGGCTTCTCCTCTGTTAACAATTTGCCTGGTTCATAGGGCTCCGTGTCCCTGTGGGGATGCAGAGAGCTTTTGAAGTTCCAAAGCTCTTCCTGCACCAATTTCAGAGCCCGTGTGTTTCAGCAGTTCTGTTTACTCCTGCAGGGATCCGCTCAGATAGGTGGGGACATGGGACATGGGCGGGGTGAGTTGTGAGAGGTCGCCCAGAGCAATGGCGGCGACCACCACCACAACCAGTCCTGCTTCCACAGCTCCCTCCCCTTTGCTGGAACTAGTTGGGCTGCGAATCTGTGTCTGGAGACCACAGTTCTCAGAACAGCAAATATTCTGTTCTTTTGATCTGACACTGCTACTGCTCTGCCTCTAGCACCGGGCATGTGGGGGTGGGGCAAGCTCTGGGAGGATAGGGAGGGGGCGGCTAGTCTCAGTGCCTGAGGCTTCCATTCTCTGCGGCAGTGAGGGCTTAAACCACCGTTTTCAGCCTTCTTCCTTCAGTCTTTGCTCCGAGGTCTGTGCCGTGAGCATTGGGTTCAGCTGTGTTATATGCTGCCCCCTCAGCCCTGTGGGCCATAAGCAGAGCCCTAGCAGTCCGAGTTCTTTCCTCTCCCGCAGCTGCGGTGGTTCCGGGATGCAGCGAGCTCGGAGCACTGAGCTAGGTCTGCGTCCTGCACCCGCGTGGCTCTGTCTCCGCACTTCTCCCTTCCCTCCTCCCCAGCTCGTGCAATTTGCCCACCTTTAGGTGAATTCAGTAGTGAGACTCTTCTTTGTCTTGTCTGTCTGCTGTGCAGGGAGTTCTTTGTGTAGTCATAGTTGTTCAATTTGTTGTAAATTCCAGGGGAGGTTTCAAGAGGCTCACATCACACCGCCATTTTTATACTGTCACTCCCTTATATTTTTTTATGCCGTCACTCCCTGATATTCTGAGATTTATTTTTTTTTATCTCATTTTAATCTTCTTTCCTAAATGCATTAAGGTTATTTATTTATTTTTCTGTAAATAGCTGCATCCATGAAGTTTTGATATTTAGTATTTTCCCTATCAAGTTCAAAACATTTTCTAATTTCCATTGTCTTTTCTTCTTTAACCCTGAATTATCTATAGTATTTTTCTTAATTTCCAAACATATCAGAGTTTTGTAGTTATGCTTTTGTTACTGTTTTCTTAGCAGATGCTTAATTACATTGTGGTCAGGGAATGCATTCTATGTGACTTAAGTTTTTTCAAATTTATTGAAACTTGCTGTGTGGACAATTTTGGTAAATATTCTCCATATTCTTGAAAATAATGATTACTCGCTAGTTTTTGTGTGTGATATATATGTATAACACAACACATCCATTAAATAAGGCTTGCTAATTAAGTCCTGTTCAAATCTTTACTCTTGTATATTTTTCCCATAAGTTATTGAGAAACTTATGGGAAACAGCTCCCACTGAGATTGTGAATTTATTATCTTTATAAATCTGTTGTTGACCTTAAGTATTTGGAGGCTGTGTTGTAAATCACATACATATTTAAAATTATTAAATATTGCTGTGAATGAAACTTTTTCTAATTTATTATTATTAAGTAGTACTGCTCCTTTGTTTTAAGTATAGTCATAATTGCCTGGTAAAACATTTTTATCATGTGTGCTTTCAAATCTGTATCAGATAATTCTAACATCTCTTGTCATCTTGATGTTGGTTTCTGTTGATTGTCTTTTTACATTTAATTTGAGGTCTTCCTGGTTTTAGGTTTGAATGATTTTCAACTGAAACTTGGACATGTTCATAATTTATCATGAGACTTTGGATCTTATTTTTTAATCAATATTTTATTGTGGTAAAATATATATAACATAAAATTTATCGTTTTAACTGTTTAAGTGTACAGTTCATTGGCATTAAGTACATTCACATTGTTGTGCAACCATCATCATCACCCATCTCCAGAACTTTTTATCTTTTCAGACTATAAGTCTGTATGCATTAAGTAATCACTCCACATTTTTCCTCCTCCCCCAAATCCTATGAATTTGTCATTTCTAGGTACCTCATATAATATTTGTCCTCTTGTGTCTGGCTTATTTCACTTAGCATATGTCTTCAAGATTCATCCATGATGCAGCAAGTGTCAGAATTCCATTCTTTTTAAAGGCTGAATAATATTCTATGTTTATACAATTTTGTTTACCCATTCATCTGTTGATGGACATTTTGATTGTTTCCATTTTTTGGCTATTGTGAGTAATGCTGCTGTGGACATTTGTGTACAAATGTCTGTTTTAGTCCCTGCTTTCAGTTCTTTTGTGTATATATTCAGATATGGAATTACTGGATCATATGGTAATTCTATTTTTAATTTTTTTGAGAAACTACCATTCTTTTTTCCACAGCAGCTGTACCGTTTTATATTCCTGTCAGTTTCTCCATATTCTCTTCAAGACTTGTTATTTTTTGTTTGTTTGTTTCTTTTTAAAATAAATAGCCGTCCTAATGGGTGTGAAATGGTATCTCGTAGTTTTGGTTTGCATTTCTCAAATGATTAGTGATGTTGAACATCTTTTCATGTGCTTATTGGCCATTTGTGTACCTTCTTTTTAGATCTTATTTAAACTTTCTCTGTTAACTGGCTATTTATGGCATTGTTCTGGCAGGAGAAGCAGAGGCACTGTCTTATTATTGCTAAATATAGGTAGAAGTCCAGGTTCCCCATCAGTCTCCACTCACATCTGAGTACATGGGTTCCCATCTCCACAGACATTGTGGGGATGGGAGTGAAGCTCATTTTTCGCTGGTAGGGATGAAAATTTCATCTCCCTACCTGGACTTTCTTGACATTATTCTGGCAGGAGTGTTGGGATGCCTCATTATAGCCCTGTGAGAGTATAATTCTACACTCTCCTCAGCCTTTGCTGGAATGGGTGGAGGTGGTGCCACAGTTTTTTTCTGTGTTTGCTGCAATAGAGCAGTTATTGTTTGAAAGTGTTCTCTGTTATGCTGCCATTTTCCTGGTCCTTTGGCTAAAGAGAGCAGGCTTTTGTTGGAGCCTCATTTCTGTGTCCATTGGCATTTCTGGGTTTCTGGCTTCTTCAGCTCCAAGTCTGGGATATATGCATCAAAAAGAAACCCAGAGAACTCACCATTCTGTTGTTTCTCAAGTCTTGAGGTCCCTAGCTGCCCTTCCTTCCTTCTTTCCCTTCCTTCCTTCCTTCCTTCCTTCCTTCCTTCCTTCCTTCCTTCCTTCCTTCCTTCCTTCCACTTTTCAGTGTCTTGTTATGTTGTTTGTAGTATCTAATTTCCAGGATTTTAAACATTACATGGCAGTAGGAATAGGAAAAAGTATATATGCTCTGTCTTCCCAGAAGCAGAAGTCAGTTTATTAAAAGTACTTATCTGCTAATTCGATCATCTCTGTCATTTCTGCTTTTGTTTCTATGGTCTGATGTTTTTCCTGGTTGTGGGTCCTATTTTCCTGCTTCTTTTTAAGTTTAGTAATTTGTAACTGGATGCTGGACATTGTGGTTATTACATTGAGTCCCTGTTACTTCCTTTAAGGCTGTTGAATTTCATTTCAGCAAATGGTTAAGTTTCTTACAGATCAGCTTGATCCTTTTGAGGCAATTTTTAAAGCTTTGTGAGGGTGTCTAGAGTAGCCTTTACTCTAGGACAATTTTAGCCCTTCTAGATGTAACCCTTCTAGGCTCTCTACTGAATCCCCTTATGGTTCATTGAAGTCTCTCTACTCTGGCTGTTCAGAATGCTTCTATCTCCCAGCTTTGTATGGGTTGTCTTTCTCCATTCTTGTGGAGTTTCACCCTATGCATGTGCAATTTAATATCCAGCCAAAGATTATAGACGTTCTCTATGCAGATATCTAGAACTCTCTTTCTGTATAGCTTCCTCCTGTACTGAACTCTACCATGCAAATTCCAACTGCCTCACCTCCCCAAAACTCTGGTCGTTGTCTCCTCAACTGATTTAGACTGCTGTGCTGCAGTCTAGAAAGTGCCTTAGGCAGAAAGCCCGGGAAAATGTAATGCTTGCTTGCCTGATTTAGTTTCCACATCTCGGGGATTGCTATCCTTTTCTACTTACTATGTTATGTCTGATAGCAGATGTTTTGTATGTTTTGTCCAGTGCTTTAGTGCTTTAAGAAGCACATGAAGAGGGAAAAATGAGTTCCAACTACTCAGCCTTGGCCAAAAGTATAAGTCTCTTTCTTAGTTTTTAATTGTAAAGAAAAAGAAGGCAGGATTTTTTTTTATTGTAATTCAGGAACTCAGGACCATATTTTTCCAGAGATACAAAAATATAAATAGGATAACTATTAAAAAAATGAGTGATGGGCACATCTTTCTCTCCTATGTTTAGAGGAATCGCTAATTAAATGATGGTACAGTAGTTACATGGGGGGGTATAAATTCCCCCCCATCTTATTTGGAATGATATTTTCAAAACACTTTTGATAATGTAGTATAATTCTCACAGATAATGTGAGTGAAAAAAAATATGATGCAAGAGTATATGTCTATTATTCTCTCAACCATGGAAGGTGTAGACATGCTTGGAAAAATACTGGCAATAAGTGTCCCAAATGTAAATAGAACTTATTTCTGAATAATAAGATTGTAGATGATTTAAACTTTCTCTTTTAGACTTTTCTAAGATTTCTCGAATGATCTTATATTATTTTTATAATCATACCCATTTTTTAGCAGGTAAATTTTAGCCCACCCTTCTTAGGAAATCATCAAACCTGGGTAGGATTACCCATATTCAAAGTTTAGAAATCAGCACACTGCAAAATGGGTTGAACATGGGTCCAACGTAGAGAAACTATTATGAAATGAAATGGAATGGCAGATACAGGAAGGAAGAAGCTGGAGCAGACAGAAGAGGTAGACACGAACTAATAAGTAGAAGCACATGAAGAATATACTTTGGAAGAAAAACTGCCTCAGAAAGGGGAGACTTTTTCAGATAAAACTTTTCCATATTTTAAAAGAACTTAAAGAAGTTGTGGTACTAATGAAATAAGAGATTAGAGATAAAATAACTATAAGATTAGATGAAAAGTGAGCTGGCAGAGGTAAGAAAACAAACTGAGGGTGGACCCATTAAAAAAGTGAAAAGCATCTTAGAAAAAGCAAGTTCAAGAATCAACACTGCTGAAAATAAAATCAGTGATACAGAGACCAGACCTATGAAAAAAATGACATGAAATGAATAGTCAGAGATAAAAACTATTACAGAGAAGATGCGGATACGGGAAGCAGACAACAGAGTTCAAACATTCACATAATTCGTATTTCTAAAAAAAAGAGAACACAAAAATAAAATAGTAGAATAATACATTTTTCTGGTACCTAATTGAACTTCAAGTATAAACAAAGAACCCTACAATTACATAGAAAAAAATTCAATGAGAAAAAAATAAAGCTGGACTGAGACGTGTACACCACAGATAGATAGAGGAGAGGAGGGGAGAGGAGAAGGGAGGGGAGGGGAGGGGAAAAAAGGGGAGGGGCGGAGAGAGGACGGGAGGGGAGAGGAGAGGAGAAGGGAGGGGAGGGGAGGGGAAAAAAGGGGAGGGGAGGAGAGAGGACGGGAGGGGAGAGGAGAGGAGAATAGAGGAGAGGATAAGGTAGTTTTACTATATTAAAATTAAAAAAGAAAGATGTGTCTTCTTCTCAGCTATGCTGTCATAAAACTCTAAGCCAGCAGATTATATTTTTGGATATATGTTAATTTAAGAGCTATAGTCCTCATGAAGCTTCCTGAACAACTAATGTTTTTTACCACCAGACAAAATTAATAATTTATAAATGAAATATTATGGTAAGAAAACATTGGTGGTGATTATTGATTCTGATTAAATATTGTTTTATTCTGGTCTATAAGTCAGACAATAAAATTTTTATCATACGTGTGAACTTTTGTAATGAGTTAACTGCAGAATGCTCAAGAGTATAGTGATGGAAATCATATGTCAGCCAAGACTTCATTAGTAGGTATTGGAGAAAGTGGCATTTTAAGAGCTTGCTGGATAAATAGTGAACAGAAGGGAGGAAGTTTGGTGAACTAAAAAACAAGAAGGTGGTTTAGTGTCAATTTCAAATAATTCTATAACTTGAGAAATATCAGCTTTGTTAGGATGAACTTTCTTAGGAATATCTTAAATTTTGTATATTTAAAAAGAATAACATGTCTTAAATGTATATTCATTGAATAATATACTGTGTTTCCCCGAAAATAAGACCTAGCCGGACAATCAGCTCTAATGGGTCTTTTGGAGCAAAAATTAATATAAGACCTGGCCTAATATAATATAATATAATATAATATAATATATTATACTATAATTATTAATTTTTGCTCCAAAAGACGCATTAGAGCTGATTGTCTGGCTAGGTCTTATTTTTGGGGAAACATGGTACATTGAACATAAGCTCATGGTAAACATTGTTTAAAATTATTGTAGTTGAAAGGAAAAGAGGATCAATTGATAATTTCTTAGATTAGTTTCAACTGGCTACTATTATTGGCGTTGTTGATAAATGGATTGCCTGGCAAGCATTGCTGTTCTCATCTGATCAAGTTCCAGCAATCCATGATATTTTGGACAGGTGTTTTATATTTGGGTAAAAACCTATCTGTTCACTCTATCACTTACACTTACATAAACCATTTTGTTTCATTCATTCCATAATGAGCCCTGAAAGAGATAAATGCTATTCACAATTTTTAGAGTTAAAAAAATTCTCCATGTGAATTTCATTGACTTTCTTTTTATGATTTTCTTATCAGTTTAACAGTATGGACAAATCTGAAATCATCGCCCCATGGGAAATATTCCTGTGCAATGTTGTGGTAGTGTTTTTGCCACACAGTGAAAGATTCTGTTACCAGTAATGGAGCCCTTTAACTCTCATTCACAATCACATTTTAGCAAGCTTTTCTTTTTCTTAAGTTTTCAAAATTTCTGTTTAAATTAGTTAGCTGATTAATAGATTCCTGAACTGATAACTGTAAGCTTGTCAAAAATAACCAACAAGGCATTTTACAGTATAGTTTTCTCTTCGATGAATGTCAGATAATGAAATTGGAGAATAATAAGATGCTAATATTAAGTCTTATAAGTGAATTTTCTTTTTCTAGATACAGAGTTGTCCATTTGGAAAGCATCATAATCTGATTTGGTTTACCATCTGTGGGATTTAAATGTGCAACATATAAAAATACTTTATAATCTAAGGTTGTAACAGTTTTGTTATTATTACTAATTTTATAATATTTGCGTAACATTCAAGTAATGACTGTGTTTCTTTTACTTGGTTGTTAATGTTTCTCAACTGTTATACATCCTTTATCTAAAACTTAAAAAAAAAATTAAGCTGTGTATTAGCCGTTGTGTTTTTGTTTTCTGAGGACTTTTTTTCAAAGGAATCAACAATAACAGTGAACTCTTTGAGAACATCCCCATGGTGTGATCTCTACTTATAAACTTTAGAAAAATTGTTTATAACCCTTAGATAAAATGCTTCGGTGTTCAGCCTTTGTCCAGCTACCTGCGTTACGATTTATAGACTTGCTACTGTGTATTTGCCATTTTTTTCCTGAAACAATTTTCATTTCACTAGTGAAACTGATTCGTCAGTTTGATCATTACAACTTTCAAGACTAGAGCTTTCGCGGGGTTAAATAACCAGAATCAGCCTTTGAGGCCAGTGTCAGCCTCACTGGCCTCATCTGTGCTGTCACCTGAATCAGCCTGGCGGGGATTAACCCTTTGTTAGTGTGATAATGTCTTTACTTATGAGTTAGCTTTTTAATACTTAAGCGTGAAAGAAACAAAAGACAGAATAAAAGTAATAGACTGAACTCCTGAATTGAAAAAAGTTGTGGCTTTCCCCCACAAATCACTAAAGTATTCATTTGAATTATAGTATTTAATATTTGAAGCTATAAAAACAAGTATTTGACTTGTAAATCATTTCCATAATTACCAAGTTTCAGGCTAAATAAATTAAGGAAATCTACCCCAGATAGTTTCCTAAACTAACCCATTTCATGTATGTCTGAGAAAATATATTTAAGAAGATCGGCTGTGGTCACAGGCATTAAACTTTATTTGTGATGGTGTTTTGTTCTGTGTCCTTGACATTATTAAATATCTAGAATGAAAATTGTTGTGATTTAAAATTTAATTCTTGTCTTTCTTTATATCAGAATGTCCACCTTGTATCAGTCAGGACCTTCCTATGGAAAAGAAATTTTGGGTGAATGCCTTTTAAAATAATATTTTCTGTAGTTATCTTATATAAAATGAAGATAAAGCTTTCCTATGAAATATATAAATTATATACCTGTATTTGTATAATTATACAATTGCATATTTGTCTCAAACGAATATAGCAAGCTATTGCTTATACGTAAAATATGTACTGCTTAGGTCTTGAATTATTTTCTCTTAGAATAATAGTTATTTTTGGTTAAATTACCAGAAATCAATTCTCTGATAGCAAAAATGGTTTAAAGGAAGAGTATCTTAAATATGAATTAGTTGTTTCTTTGACTCATGAGATGAATTAGTTTAATTACACGTGGCAATTTTCTTAGCTGGTGATGTAATGTGAAATAAAATTCTCCCTTTCCCCTCCCTGAAAACTCAAACTAATTAATAGAACTTTTAAGCTCTTTGTCATAGGCCACCATGAAGGTCTGCAGAGAAGAACTTTAATCCAATAAACATTTCATTTAGATCATGAAAAGAAAGCGTGAGGAGACGCTCCTGTATGAGAGGGTGTTACTATGATTCCAACCATGAAGAGATGTGAAGAATTTGCCAAATTAACTAAGAGGTCCTCATATTTAAAGCATAAATGTGTCAAAACTAACAGAATAATTATTTAATTTGCTTGAACTCTATATTGAGAAAACTCTAAAAAGCCACAACTGTTTTCTTCAAAGCCTTCACTGTTGGGCTGGATGGACAGGGCAAAGGGAGGTTGTGAGAAATCCAGATAGCAAATAACACTGGCCGAAGCTGGTCAGAAAAGGGAATAGATAATTAGACGTAATTAGCGTGTATGAATTGTTGTCTCTCTGCCCTTAGCTTGAATAAATTTTGAAGGAAAAACCCTACTGGTGAAAATCCTTTGATGTAGGAAGAGTCATTGTGGCTTGGCAGCATAAAGGCAGTGTTTTATACTTCTTACATAATGGTTGTGATACAGAAAGAGTGAATGGACTCTGCACCCCCCGTCTGCTTTATAGCAAAGACTTTTGGATTCTCTTGAAACAAAATGCATCACAAGTTTTCAGTTGTTAGTAATGAGGTAGCGGACCTCATTATGCTCAGAGGAAGCCATCTTTAGCTTTTGTTTAAATCTTAAAATCAGTTTTTTTTCTTTTTGGAAAATCTGTTTTCTTAAATCAACACTTCTTTTCCCTTTTTTTTTGGCGTGTAACTCCAATAAGAGAAAAGAATGATGATCAAAGAAAGCTAAAGGGAAGAGTTAAACAAAAATTACGACATAAAAGACCTACATATTTTTTGTGTTTTTAATCTCATACGAAAAAGATGCTTGCTACATTCCTTTTTGCCTCAGATCAGTAACATTCTAGTGAGGTTATTTTTTATAATACAATGTGTAAGAAAATATTTAGGAAATGATTTTAGATTGGTTTTTGAAAGAACTTATTTTCAAAATGAAATCACATAAAGTAAATTGCTAAATATGTTCTTATTTCACTGTAGTTAAGTTTTTAAATGGAAATTAGTTTGGCTAAAAATATTGCTCAGTAGATTTACCATAAACTTTACTTATTTGAGGGACATAGTGGGAATATAGGTTTGGGAACCTAGCTCTGTGTGGATACTCTGTATCTACTGCTGGGAAGACAAGAAATTAATCTTGAGAAAGCATTACATTTATTTTGAAATTTTCTAAGACCTGAAACAATAAATCACCTAAAATTTACTCTGGTAGTTGAGTTATGTTCACTTTGACTATCTATGTTTTTTTTAAAAAGAGAAATTAGATATTTCAAAACTCTAAAATAAATCATACATTTTGGTGTGTGTGGGGGTGTGCTACAACAGTTTACACGTTATCATCAATATCAAAATAGTGTCTGTAGGTAAGTTTTATATTTCTGATAAATTTTCGCCGTCTTCCATCAGCTATTTTGGAATTATATATTTTTAAAAACCTACCCTTCAGATACTGAAGTACTCAGATCTCCTTCTAATTAATATTCTTAACATATTTTAATTATAAGACTCTCTTCAGAAGTCATCAGTGATCCATTCCTTAATGTGTAATCTATGATCTATTTTTGTAAGTGTCGCTTTACTTTAGTGTATTTTTATTCTGACGTTTTGATTCTGGATAGACTTCTTTCAAACTGCAATGCTCTGAGATACTGTTGGCTACTTAACCCATTTTGCATATTTGCCATTTGTAGAATAAAGTAGCCTTTTATACTTGAAGTTGATTTGAACTCTGAAAGGCAACACCTGAACATCTCACAAAACTGGATAATTATGGCTGATTGTGTTTTTCAGGTATAGGTCACAGGAAATTCATTTGGGGTAAAGTATGTACAAAGCTAAGAAATATGCAGATTTTCTGTTGTAGGATTGTGTAAAAATTATTTACAGTTAATACTTGCATAAAGGTTAGAAAGGTTGATGAAGTGATATTTAGTTTTGCTTTACTATTCACTGCATGTCAGAATGTAATTATGACTGATTCATGAAACTGTCTTAGAAACGAACCATCTTTATTAAAATGCTGATCAAGATAAGAGCTGACAGTAATAAAGAATAGAACATTTTAGTCGTGTTGCTTTTGAATGATTGCTAATTACCCCAGAGGTCATGTATAGTGCTTGGTAGGATTCATTGACATTATTTCTTTTAAGTCTGCTGTTTCAACAACATCTGAGCATGAAGACAAACTGTGCACATCCAACAATAGTTTGGCCAAGTTTTTGAGGCTTCAAGATGTCTAAGAAATCTTTTTCTGCCATAGTAAATTTAGCTTCGTTCTCTCAAATATTAGGGGTGCTTGGTACAAAATACTTTGTATATTCATTTAGTATTGATCATGTCTGCACTTGCCATTTTTAAGTTGGTGCTAAATAGTATACATGTGTTGTGAGACAATGTCCTCTTTGAATATACACACAAACATAAAATTAATAAGAACAAAATGTGGATTGGCACTTAAATTAGAATCCAGAGAAAGGACTTCTTAATGTATAAGCATAATGTACTCTTACTATCAGTGGTCCGTATTCAACTTGTTTTTGTTTTTGTTAAATGTGAACTTTGTAGTTTGTCTCTTAAAGACATGTGGATGTCCTTACAGTGTCTTCCTCAGCCAGTAAGGAATAATGATTGCCAGAATTCATTTATTATAAAGGTATAATTGATTGAATAAACTCTGACAATGTCTAAAGTAACGTAAATCTTTAAAATTCTTAACAACTGAAAGTATAAGAAACCATATTCACATCAGACATATTTATGTGGTTTCCATGATATCGCAGAAAACATAACGGGTTAAGAAGGCAGTCTTAGCTCTTTCACTGACTTTGGGCAAGTCTCTTGAATCTGTTTGAGTTGACATTTCTTTCTCATCTGTAAATGATGGGATTTGACTACAAGATGGCTAAGGCTCTTATTCTGCAAATCTTCAAAATGATTATTTCAGAAGTTTACTTGTAAATTATTTCTTTTGAACTATATAGATTTCTCTCGCAAACATTGTGCTAAATGTGATGTTACAGTCCTAGGCTAGCCAGTCTACAAAAGCCTAATTGCCCCAAGTAGCACAACTGTTACACCTCTGTAAGGTAAATAGCAAAGAGCAATATTCGGATTCCAACGTGCATTTATTAAGTGCTTGGTCACCAGAGTTACAGTGATGAGTATTGTCCTGAGGTGAATCCTACCATCAAGGAAATCAGGATGTTCTATTAGAGGAAATAGACACCAACAAGTAATTTTCATATAGTATGGAAAACATACTACGATAGGATGAGTAAGGAGTGATTACCTGGGTATTGGGAGATCACAATGCTAACAATTATGTGAAACAGCAATATATTAAATTAAAACCACAAATCTTAAATAAGTTTTTTGTTTTCTGTAACGCTGGTGATAGTGGAGGATAAGTGAATGAAATGGAAATTGATGTGAATTCTGAATGGACTCCTGTATGTATCTACAAATTTCAGAGGTTGATGAAACTTTGTTTTCTTTATTTAAATGTATCACTGCCATCACTCTTGGTTTCATAACCATGATTATGATTTTGTTTTGCAGAGGAAGAAAGCTAAAAATGGTTTTAGTGTATGTGGGAGAAGTTACCTGACATACAACTAAATGAGTTATGAATAGTGAGAGCTGAGAAATACAGAGCAAAGCATATGTAGAAACTCTTTTTGAGAGGGAAAAGCATAGTAGGAAAGGGGCTGTACTCTAAGTTATAAGCAGAGGTTAAGAGAGCCTGTTTAACAATGAGGAATATACTCACTGTATGTGGAAAGCAGAATGCAAACATAGGGTGATAAATGTGAAGACATTTTATAATTCGGGGAGTGCCTGTAAATAAGGATAATCATTCAAACTCTTTAACAATTGCTACAGCCTTGACAGACCAATCAGGACAGATACTGGGCTGTGAACACTCAGTCACACCGTACTGGTGTGTGCTAGTGAGTACCCGCCTTGCCTGTAAATAAAAGTGTGTGTGTGTAATCAGAAGGTGTTAGAGTTTGAAGGAGCCTTGGAAACATTTATCCCTCCACCTTGTTGTACAGTGGCGACAATTGAGTCTCACGCCTAAGGTCATCTTGCCTAAGCTTGCCCAGCCAGTGGCAGAGCCAGGTCTAGAACCTAGACTTCCTGCTTTTTGTTGAGAATCCTTTCCACCAAACCTGGTTGCATGATGTGTGTGTGTGTGTGTGTGTGTACAAGCACGTGTGTGTACGTTTTAACATTGCATATTCAGTATATTTATACATTATAATCTTACTATCTTTGGGTAGAATTAATTATATTTGCAATTGCTTTTATCAATAAGGAACTCTTTATTATTTTTTTATAAAAGTATAATCTACCTTATTAATCTACCTTTAATGATACACAATGATAAGTTAAATATAGTGATATCCACATCTTGTTTTAGCTAATAGCTTAGAATTTACTCTTCAGATCTTTTATCAGAGATGAGAATAAGTTGCAAGAGACTGAATTCATCTTCTTTCTCTTCCTCTTTTCATCTTCAGATAAAAGTGCTAATGAACAGTGAAATGACAAAAAGTTGAGCAAATACAATGAAGAAAGAGCAGAAACAGAGTTTAGAATATTTATAAATGCTATCCTGGATCTAAAAGTGTTAATGACCAAGTCTCTGAAACTAGATGGGGTATTTATAAAGCTAAATATTTTGTTGAGGTTTAGTTTTTCTTTATTATTCCAGCAGTTGTGATTATAGTATGAATAAGTCACATGCATTTTGGACTTTGTGTATTTCTAGTATGGATTTTTTTTTTTTTTAGATAGAAAAGTTATTGTTTACCTCTGCTCATTTGTGTAGAAGAAAGACAAATCTTGTGGGTAAATTTACTGATTTGAAAAAATAGATTTTGTAAAGCTGCATATATGGAAGGAAGTTCCTGTCAGTCTGGAGATGTATTGCATAATTAGTTCCTTTAGTGGGAGAAAGTGAAAGCTTACAGGAGCGGCAGTTATGCACTTGGTAGCATGGTTATGAAAAAGACTCTTGAAAGGTACATGTATCAACTTCTTTCCAGTCTGTGATATGTTATTCTTATGTTTTTCTTTTCTTTTTTTTAACCTCAGGGATGAGGACTCTGGTTTTCTTGCCGAAAGTAAACAGTAGCAGAATAGAATATTAATTAAAATTCTGTTTGTTGTGACAGAGCTGGAAATGTATAATGGCTGTGATTTCAATAAGACAGCTACCAGCTTTTTCTAAGCCCCAGTATTTGGGGACAATATATGGAGTTTTCTAAAGTCTTTCCTTTTATAAAATGTCATGAGGTAAATGAATGCATGCTAGGTTAAAAAAATACAACCATCACATAAATATATGTAATAAATATCAAAAGCTCTCCCTTCACTTCTTTTCCTTTCCCCATTTCCTCCCACCCCCCATCCCGATCTCATTTTCACTTCCCTCCTCTGGAGTAGCCACTGATAAAAATTTAACATGGAGGAGTGATATCAGCATCATGGCTGAATAACACATCTCTTGTTTGTGTGCCCCTCCCCTGAAACAATTTGGCATCCATCCATAGACAACAGTGCCTTTGTGGGAGCTGTTGGACCCAGCACCACACGCCAAGGGATCCAGGAGGAGGCTCGCCCACCCACAGGTCAGGTAATATGCATACAGACCTTGGCCTGTGAACCAGCTCCAGCCCCTCTTAGCCATGGTCTAGGAGATCCTGGAAAACCCACTATCACACACAATCACCCTAGGGTGAGAGAGCCTTTGTGGATGTCCAGGTTTCTAGTGGAAAGGTTCCAGCACACTGTCGGAGTTTGGACACACTGGAGAGGGTCAGAGGAACATCTGCATTAGTCATCCCCAAGGCAGCACAACTGAGGGCCAAGAGAGATCTTCTTGCCCTGTGATTTCTCCCCCAGGGGAAAGTAAGAGCATGTGAGTAATCGCTTGGCTTCCCCAGCTGTGCAGGATGCTGCCAGAGTGGCTCGTTTCTCGTTTGCACCACCCAGAGTGCTGACTCATGAATTGCATGACTGGTGGGCAGGAAGAGGCCGGGAGACAGCAGATAGGACTCTTAGAGGACATTAAAGGGAACTGCTTCATGGACACCATCAAGAAGCCCACCCATGAGCCACTGGGGACACCTTGCCCACAGCTTCCCCCACCTGGCCAAAGCGCATCCTCAGCCCTGTGCACACCTCTCACTCACATGCTCTACAGCTGGTACCCTGTATATGCTTATGATGGCGGTGGTGAGAATGCGCTTTGGCAGATGGCTAGTGAACATGCTCTGGACCAGGGACTGACCACAAACTTGAGCTTTACTGTCACCTTTGGAGAAACAAAAGGGAGGCTGTCAGCACTTGGCCTGGTACATTGCAGGATCAAAAGAAGGCATATAAGCTTAAGAATTCTGCCATAAGAGGGAAGAAGAATTGTGGATCAGGTGTGTCCATAGAAGGTCTGAGAAAGCTTCAGAATCCCTAGCAGGGCTGATGGAAGGTATTTATCTTCTGAAAGCAATTAGTAAAGACTAGAGGAGGGGACTGTTACTTCAAATGTGAAGACAGCAATGCAACACTTCAAGGAACATGAAAAATCAAGGAAACATAGCACTGCAATAATTTTCTAATAACCAACCCAAGGACATGGAGATCTGCAATTTACCCCTTAAAGAATTCAAATAGCTGTTTTAAGGAAACTCAGTGGCTACTAGAAAATACAGAAAGACAATTCAACAAAATCAGGAAAACAATAAATAAAATGAAAAGCTTAACCAAAGGATAGAAATCATAAAAAAGAATCAAACAGAAATTCTGAAGCTGAAAAATACAACGAATGAAATGAAAAAAAATGCAATAGAGCATCAACATCATCATCCTTGATCAAGAAGAATCAGTGAGATTGAAGACAGAGACTTTAAAATTATCCAGTCAGAGAAGAACAAAGAAAAATGAATGAAAAAGAGTGAAGAAAGCCTACATAATCTATGGGATACCATCAACAGAAATAATCTGTGAATTATTGGGGTTCCAGAAGGAGAAGAGAGTGAAAGGGGGCAGAGAGTTTATTTAAAGAAATAATAACAGAGAACTTCACAAATCTGGAGAGAAATTTAGATACTAAGGTCATGAAGCTTATAGATCATCAAGCAAACTCATCTTAAGGGAGAATCTTAAAAGCAGCAAGAGAAAAGAAACTTGTAACTTATGAGAGGCCCCCATAAGACAGTCAGTAGATTTCTCAGCAGAAATTTACAGGCGTGGAAAGAGTGAGATGATATATTCAAAGTGCTGAAATTAAAAAACAAAAACAAAAAATCCTGCCTACCAAGAATAGTCTATCCAGCAAAGTTATCCTTCAGAAATATATGAGGTCTGACAATTAAGTTTCGAACTTACACCATGCACTTACATTGGCACCACTGTACAAACAGCTCGGTGAGGTTTCATAACCTTGGTATATCAGTGTCTCACAGCTGTGTTCCTGTCAACATGGGGCGGTGTCTTGCTGAATGGCATTCATTATTGTTGTGTGCCGTTGTGAGAATGTCTGAACTTGAATTAGAGCAACGAACAAACATTAAATTTCTTGTTACACTTCGCAAGAGTGGAAGTGAAATCAGGGACATGTTAATCCAAGTTGATGGGGATAATGCCATGAAGAATATGGCAGTGTACAAATGGATTAAACGTTTTCCTGAGAGGGGAGAACGTGTCACTGATGAAGAGAGGTCAGGGTGGCCAGTAACGAGCAGAACTGATGAAAACATTGCAAAAATTCATCGAATTGTGAATCTAAATCATCAGCTGACTAAGAAGCATAGCAGACCAAGTAAACATCGATAGAGAAACAGTTAGGAAAATCTTGTGATGAGAAAGGTGTGTGCAAAAATGGTCTGGAAGGAGCTCTTGCATCACGACACTGCACCAGCTCACACAGCACTGTCTGTGAGGGAGTTTTTATTTTTATTTTTATTTTATTTTATTTATTTATTTTTTTACAGTTTTCTCTTTGAACTCTGTTTTTTTTTATTAGTTTCAGGTGTACAAAACAATGTAATAGTTAAACATTTATCATTTATATCCCTCACACAGTAACAACCCCTCTCCCCCAATCTACTACCCCTCTGACATCACATACAGCCATCACATTTCCACTGCATCTATTCCTAATGCTGTACTCCACTTCTTGTAAATATATATATATACATATATATACATATACATATACATATAAATATATGTATGTATATATGCACACATATAATATTATAGTTGACATTCATTATTGTTCAGCTTCAGCTTCAGGTGTACAGTGCAGTGATCAGGCACTGTCTATGAAGGAGTTTTTAGCCAGTAAACAATTAACTGTATTGGAACACCCTCCCTACTCACCTGATCTGGTCTTAATGACTTCTTTTGGGAAGATAAAGGAAATATTGAGAGGAAGACATTTTGATGACATTCAGGACATCAAGGGTAATACGATGACAGCTCCGATGACCATTCCAGAAAAAGAGTTCCAAAATTGCTTTGAAGGGTGGACTAGGTGCTGGTGATGGTGCATAGCTTCCCAAGGGGAGTACTTCGAAGGTGACCATAGCGATATTCAGCAATGAGGTGTGTAGCACTTTTTCTAGGATGAGTTCACAAGCTGAGGTGTCAGACCTCCTATCTGCACACCCATATTTATGCAGCATTATTCACAATATCCAAGACATGGAGACAACCTATGTGTTCATTGATGCATGAATGGATAAAGAAGATGTGTTATGTCTATACAATGGAATATTTTCCAGCCATAAGGAGGAAATTCTGCCATTTGTGACAAAATAAATGGACCTTGAGGACATTATGCTAAGTGAAATAAATATGACAGAGAAAGACAAATGCCATAGGATATCACTCAAGTGGAATCTATAAAAGCTGAACTCAGAAACAGAGAGTAGATTGGTGGTTGCCAGGGCTAGGGAGTGGGGCAAGTGAGGGAAATGTTGGTTGAAGGGTATAAACTTTCAGTTATGAAATAACTAAATGCTGGGGATGTAATGTACAGCAGATTATATGTATAGATTGTAATTATTATGGTGTATTAATACTGCATTGTATACTAAAAGTTGCTAAATGAGTAGATCTTAAATGTTCTTATCACAAATAAAAGAAATGGTAATTATATGATGTGATGGAGGTGTTAACCAATGCTACTGCGTAATCATTTTGCAATGTGTTAAGTGTATCAGTTGTATACCTTATTCAATGTTATATGTCAATTGTACCTCAATAAAGATGGAAAAAATTAATGTGTATCTTTTCAAGTATTTTTCTGTACATTTATATGCATAGATATCTCTATATATGCCTAAACGTATAGTTTTGTTTTATAAATTAATGGTGTGATAGTTTCATCTTAATCTGAGTTGTGCTTTAATCCCTTGGAGATATCCTGGGGCTATTTTGATATCAGATATAACTATGTCATTTTTCTAAATGGCTGCTTTGATTTTCAAATAATCTGCTAGTTTTGTATACTTAAGTTTATCCTAGTTTTTTACTTTTCAAATAATGCTTTAAAAAAAACACCTGTCTACAAATGTATTTTTAGTCACATGAGTCAATGTTTCTGTAGGATAGACTCCTAGAAATGGAATTTCAAAGGTTCTGTGCAATTAAAGCTTTGGTAGGTTTTGTCAAATTACTCTTTACTTGTATATTCGCTAACATTGAAAATTAAATGGTGAAAGTGACTTTACAAATAGCAAGATAATATTTTTTAAAGAAGCTATATTAATCCTTCTAGAACACAGTACGGTGTAAATAAATGACAAGAAATCATGTAGAGTTGAGGTATGATGCTCTGGGAATTTTGTTGGATGTTGCTTGTACATATTGAATCAGCAACAGGTTACTGTTAAATCATAATTACCAAAGTATTTACAGGTGGTGGAATTTTTGAATTTTTGTTTTATGTCTCATTCTGAACATAGAAGGTATGTGTCGTGCCGAAGAGCACATGGTCTGCAGACCTGAGTTCAGGTCTTCTGTCCCCTAGGGGCTAAATAACTAGACAAGTAGAGATCAGAATATATGATCTTTATGAACCATAAGTCAATAATCCTATCTTCAAAGGTTGTTGTAAAAATTAAGTGCTTAATAAATGGTAGCTGTTATTTTTATTCTGTGACAGTTTATGAAGATAATAATTAAACATTTATCTTCTGGATTAAATGGCAGTGGGGTACCTTCTGTATAACAAATAGAAAACACAAAAACTGTGTAGCATCTTATGGCTCACCGTGGGTTACCACTTTTCTAATGAACAGAAGCATCTTTTCATATAAACATTGGGATTCTTTGTTTTGTTTTCCAACCCTCTGCCAAAACCATTTGATAGTATAAAGACAAGACTTCATTCTGACTTGCTCAGCATCTAGGCACTTTGCTATTTAGGATGCAAATTGGTATCATAGATCATCCAAATTAATTAAGTATTATCAGGAAGCCACTATGTTAACGGCACCCAAGGTGGACAAAGTCAGTGTAGATTCTTATTCTCCACAAGTTCCTACTTGCTGATAGCCTACAGATGATAAATACCATGCTTGACTAGAGTCCAAATATATTCTAGAAGTCAGTGTGTTTAAGATAAAGAATACAGAAGAGAAAGTAAGCCACTGGCTTTCTGAACAAGACCTCTAGTAACACAGTAGCAGTTGCCACAGGCAGATGTTTCAGCTCTCCTGATAGATGGTGGGAGTGGGAGTGCGTTTGGAGGGCCACGCATGGTTCCATCTCAGACAGAGACCCTACAACTGTTGTGCTGGGCTTCAGTGCTGAGTTTGATCAGGTGTGCCACCAGATGCTGGTGCTTTGCCTTTTTATTTTTTTAGAGCTACTTTGAAAATAATTTTAGTGACATATCCAGAAAGTCATTATGTCAGAGGAATGTTCCAAATCATAGTGGTGCTCAAAAGATAAGGATGTAACCTCATTGACAATTTGAGATGTGAGTTGAAAACCTAACTCTATAAACTTATGGTCGTCTGATGTGAAATGTTGAAATCTTTTACTGTAGCAGTTTGTAGTATCTCATCACCCAGGTCTTTTCCTATCCTTTCTGTACATTCCCATAGTTTGTTTTTTTCTCTAGGCAAATTTGTTCCAAGTTCTCTAATCATACTACTCCAGCTTCAGAACGTTTCTCCAGCCCACATTAAGTTTATCAATCCTTTGTTTCCTTAGTACTTTATTTTTTTACTTTGGTCAGTCAAATAGGTCTTGACATCTCATATGCTTTTATGTCTTTTACCCCCATTGTAGACTAATGGTGATTTGCTTTTCATCTCATTTTATCCAAACACAAACAGGAAAGGCATCGATGCTACCAATCTCTGGCTCTGTGATTCTATGATCGGAAACACTAACCCTGGGTGGTCTCATGGCTTTAATTACCACCCGTGGTGGACATTGTGGTTATTTTCCCAGAATCCATTTCATCTTTCTGCTATTGTTTAGTAGCCATGTGATTTGGAAGGAACTTGTCAGAGATGGGGCTCATGATTTTTAACCCTGGCTGCCCATTAGAATCACCTAAGGAGCTTAAAACAAAACAGACAAAATCGGCCAACCAAACCTTCCCTGTAAAAATGTCTGAGTGGGGTCTGGGCATCAGTATGGTCCAAGTAGTCCCCAGCTCAAGCTAATGTGCAACCAGTGTTGAGAACCACTGGTCTACCAACCATGAAGGTATTTCCACCTTCCCTGCCGCTTGCATTGGTTTAGGAAACTCAAGCCTAAGCCAGTTGGTTTGTGCCATTCCCTAGGCAACATGAATTGGTTGTGGGGGGTAGAAGGAGCCTAATCAGCCCAGCTCAGCACTTTTGTTTTATGGATGTGGAAATGTTCTGTGTCATCTCTTTGTCATGAGGAAACCCTGCCTTGGGATGAAACTCACACCCTGGCTGAGCTTCCTGTCGCAGCTGAGCCTAACAAATGCTCTCTCCTGGACCGTACTTTAGTTAGCCTCCTCTGAGCCCTGCTCTCTACTAGGCCTCAGCTTTGGCCTGCCATGTCCATGTTTGTCCATGCTGAGTCCAGTTTTAGCAAGAATCCTGCTACCTCAGTTCCCATTTTGTCATAAAAGCTCCTTAGGAAAGGGACAGTACTGGTTGCCTTATTCCTATAGTTCCTACTGTATTGCCTCACACCAAGCTCCGCGCATAGATGATTTTGTTAGTTATTCATTCAGTTGATCAGTGGTCACTGAGCATTTACCATGTACTGTGTTTCGGATACTGTGCTAGGGGCTGGGATCACAGAGACAAACATCAGACGTGATCTTTGTCTCATAGCACTTACAGGCTTGAAACCCAAATCTGTTTCTATTATTTCATTCCTGTAGGAAACCTTCCAATCTGGAAACTATGTGGCCTCTCTGGAGCTCTATGAATTGTGAATTTACTGTGTCTTCCCTCCCAACTGTGGCTGCACAAAAAGTCAGATTTGTGGCTCACCTTACAAGCAAGTGTGTATAGGTGTGCCTTTTAGCTTGAGTCCCGGCTTTTTAAAAATCTCACAATTGTTCTTTTCTGTTTTACTGTTTTTAAAAATGCCTTCCTGGATGCTTTTTAATGGAACAAGAATATTAGCAATTGTAATAGTTTGCTAGGGCTGCCATAACCAAGTAGCACACACTGGGTGTCTTAAACAGCAGAAATGTAGTTTTTCACGGTTCTTGAAGCTAGGAGTCCAAGGTCAAGGGGTTGACCAGGTTGATTTCTTCTCAGGCATCTCTGCTTGCCTTACAGATGGCTGTCTTCTCCCTCTGTCTTTACATGCTCCTTCATCTGTGCATACTGTCACCTCTTTAAGAGCGTTTTCTCCATACACAGTCACATCCTGAGGTACTGGGGTTAGCACTTCAACATATGAATTTGCAGGGAACAATTCAGCCCATAGCAGTTATTAAAAAAAATTACCCTCCCTCATACATTTCCTCAACTGTAAAATGGGGATTAAAAAACGATTCCCTTTCTCTGTGTATGATTATTGTGAGGATTATCTGAGATAAATTCAAATCAGTTGCCTAACACAATTGAGTCAATAATAGACATTTTGCAGTCATTAAATATGTTCTTCTGCTTTTTGGGAAGGGGAAAGAAATTCTGAAACTGCTTGATTAAAAAAAAGGGATACAAATCTTACCTACTAAGGTGATAGTGTGTAGATATTTTATTTTATTGAGGAATATTGGGGAACAGTGTGTTTCTCCAGGACTCATCAGCTCCAAGTCGTTGTCCTTCAATCTAGTTGTGGAGGGAGCAGCTCAGCTCCAAGTCCAGTCACCGTTTTCAATCTTTAGTTGCAGGGGGCGCAGCCCACCATCCTATGCGGGAATTGAACTGGCAACCTTGCTGTTGAGAGCTTGTGCTCTAACCTGCTGCGCCATCCTGCCGCCCCTCTATCAGTGGTGGATACAATACAACAATCAATAAACTACTGCTATACACAACATGTGGATAGGTGAATCTCACAAACATAAAGGAACCCACTCACAAAAGAATGCAAACTGTATGATTCCACTTACATAAAGCTCCCCAAACAGGCAAAATTCTATGGTGCTAGAATCAGGATATTGGTTACCTTTGGAGAGGTAGAAGAGGATACCAGGGAATTTCAGAGGTGATGTTCTGTTTCTTGATTGAGCTGGACACTTACAATTTGTGTACTTTTCTGTATTTATGTTATACTTAAATTATAAAAAGCTTAAAATGTGAAGAAGTTTATGTATTGAATTTTTATATATCATTGCTTAAGTTTAAAAGTAATAGCACATGATTATTTTAAATGAGACGGAAGCAATTATCTTAGAATATATAGCTGCTTCAGTATGTATTAATGTATCTAAATGTATACCTGCCTCCACAAAAAAAGGACACACCCACTGAGTCTCCCACCGTTTTTTTTTTGGTTCAGTATCTTTCTTGTACTCTTGCTTGTCATTTAATTACAGAATTGTATTCTTAGCAAACAAAATAGTACCGTATGCAGTATAGCTTTCCTGTATTTAAATCTAAAGTTACTTCTCTTATAGAACTTCTAAGATATCAAAAATAATCAAGCTTAGAACTATCTGTATAATATGACCTCTCTCTTTCTCTCTCTCTCTCTCTCCATCTTTCTCTCTTTCTTTCTATCATCTATCTAGCATCTCTATACGTATAGGAAAAACTTGAAAGATATAAGCTACAAGCAAGCTTTTTTCTGAGAAGGGGATAGATTTTTATTGTGACTTTCATACTTTTAATATTTGAATTTGTTTACAATGAGCATTTAAGATACAATTTATCTTTAAAAAGATAAATTTTAAAAGAATTAAGTAAAAAGATAGATCTTAGTTCTTTAAAAATTTTATTAGAACTAAAAAGTCTCAACCACGTTTTCCTTTTATACTTCCTTATTAAAAATGTATAAAACCGGGACCGGACCGGTGGCTCAGGCGGTTAGAGCTCCATGCTCCTAACTCCGAAGGCTGCTGGTTCGATTCCTACGTGGGCCAGTGGGCTCTCAACCACAGGGTTGCCAGTTCAATTCCTCGACTCCCGCAAGGGATGGTGGGCTGTGCCCCCTGCAACTAGCAACAGCAACTGGACCTGGAGCTGAGCTGCGCCCTCCACAACTAAGATTGAAAGGACAACAACTTGACTTGGAAAAAAAAAAGGCCTGGAAGTACACAGTTTCCCCAATAAAGTCCTGTTCCCCTTCCCCAATTAAAAAAAAAAAAAAGAGCTCTCTGTATAGCATTATTTAAAAAAAAAAAGTATAAAACCAATGTTGAATATTGCCAAGAAAAACTCCATTGTAATTCTTTAAATTCCTATTTAATATAATCACTTAAAGACATAAAACTTTGATTTATGTTGCTTTGTTCTCTTTTTCCAAATTTTCTATAGTAAGCAATATTACTTTTATAATAAAGAGTATTTAAGGTAGGCATCTCTTTTTAAACATGTATTGGGGTGACTTTCATTAATAACATTATGTAAGTTTCAGGTGTACTATTCCATAAAACATCACTTGTATATTGCATTGTGTGCTCACCACCTAGAGTCTACTCTCCTATCACCATGTAGTTGACCCTGTTTACCCTCTTCTACCTCCCCCCTCCCCTCTTACCCTCTGGTAACCACTATACAGTTGTCTGTGTCTATGAGTTTTTTGTGTTTGTTTGTTTTGTTTCTCTGTTGCTTTCATTTTATATCCCATATAGGAGTGAAATCATGTTTCTTGTCCTTTTCTATCTGACTTATTTCACTTAGCGTGATATTCTCAAGATCCTTCCATGTTGTTGCAAATGGCAGTATTTCATCTTTTCTTATGGCTGAGTAGTATTCCATTGTGTATATATACCACATCTTCTTTATCAAATTATCTATCACAGGATACTTAGGTTTTTCCATATCTTGGCCACTGTGAATAATGCTGCAGTGAACACAGGGATGCATATGAGTACATATATCTTTATGGATAAATGTTTTCAAAATTTTCAAGTAGATACCCAAAAGAAGGATTGCTGGGTCATATGGTAGCTCTATTCTTAATTTGTTGAGGAACCTCCATACTGTTTTCTATAGTGGCTGCACCAATTTACATTCCCACCAACAGTGTGTGAGGGTTCCTTTTCCCCCACAACCTCTCCAGCGCTTGTTATTTCTTGTCTTGTTGACAATAGCCATTCTAACAGGAACAGGTGTGAGCTGGTATTTCATTGTGGTTTTGATATGCATTTCCTAATAGCTAGTGAAGTTGAGCATTTTTTCATATATCTGTTGGCCATTTTTATGTCTTCTTGGGAGGAGTGTCTGTCTGTTCAGGTCCTTTGCCCATTTTTTAATTGGATTGTTTTTGTTGTTGAGTTGTATGAGTCTTTTGTATATTTTGGATATTAGCTCCTTATTGGAGGTGTTGTTTACAAATATCTTCTCCCACTTGGTTGGTTGTCTATTTGTTTTAATGATGGTTTCTTTTCCTGTGTAGAAGCTTTTTAGTTTGATATAGTCCCATTCATTTATTTTTGCTTTTACTTCCCTTTCCTTTGGAGTCAAGTTTATAAAATCTTCCCTGAGACCAAGGTCCATCAGTTTAGTACCTATGTTTTCTTCTATGTATTTTTATTGTTTCAGGTCTTATATTTAGACCTTTGATCCATTTTGAGTTAATTTTTGTGTATGTTGTTAAATAGTCTAGTTTCATTCTTTTGCATGTGGCTTTTCAGTCTTCCCAGTACCATTTATTGAAGAGACTTTCTTTTCTCCATTGTATGTTTTTGGTTCCTTTATAGAAAATCAGTTGCCCATATACATGGGGGTTTATTTCTGGGCTCTCAATTAGTCTGTGTGTCTATTTTTCTGCCAATACCATATTGTTTTGATTGTTGTAGCTTTGTAGTATAACTTACAATCAGGGAGTGTGATACATCTAGCTTTGTTCTTTTTTCTCAGGATTGGTTTGGCTATTTGGCGTCTTTTGTGCTTCCCTACAAATTTCATGATTTTTTTGTTCTTTTTCTTTGAAAAATGCCAGTGGGATTTTGATAGGGGGGGGGATTGCATTAAATCTGTATATTGCTTTAGATAACATGACCATTTTAAATATGTTCTTCTTCCCATCCATGAACACGAAATATCTTTCCATTTTTTTGTGTCTTCAGTTTCTTTCAATAATGTTTTGTAGTTTTCAATGTACAGGTCCTTCACATCCTTCGTTAAGTTTATTCCTAGGTATTTTATTATTTTTGTTGCAATTGCAAATGAAATTTTTTTCCCCTGAAATTTCATTGTTAGTATATAGGAACACAGTGGATTTTTGTACATTGACTTTGTACAACTTTACTGTATTTATTTATTGTTTCTAATAGTTTTTTGGTGGGACAAATCTTTATTTTTTCAATTCTTGCTCACAAGCTTGATATGTTGTGGTTTTAAAGGATTTTCTCCACAATATTTATTGTTCTTTTGTTCCATCTAGGAAGGGAAAAGCCAGAGTAGAAGCTATATAAAGTTATTTTGCGAGATGGTTATTTTTCTAATGGTATTATTCAGAATTGCTAAAAATATACACAATAGATCTTGAGGAAAATGCAAACTGCTGAAATGTGGTTCTTTTAGTAGAGCATTTTTCCTTCCAAAGTTAAAAGCCTTTGACTCTTGAGTATGTTCCCAGGGGTATGTGAACTTCCCTCCTTTTCCTCCCCAAACTTCCTAATTACATTTTCAGATTGTGAAATTGTATTTGTCCTTTGTATACATAAATATACAAACTATTTTAAAATAAAATTTCATTTGGTGGCTGATTAGTTTTATGCATTTGAAGTGAGTGATGATAAGAGGTCACAGGTCTTGCAAATATCCCTGGAAATTAGGAAATTACTTAGTGATCATGTCCTTATGACTAGATTCATTCTCACTTGGAAATATCTTAGCTTTCACCTTCCTCCACCCTTCCGCAAAGTGTTTTGACGAACCTAGTTTAAGGAAATAAAATCTGAAAAACTGGAGGTTTATTTTTCTTTAAAAATATAAACCAAGCTCGTGTTAGTATTTTTCAGACAATTAAGAGCTAACATCTAAGGGCTTGGTTATAGTTCTTTTGCTGCTGATTAGGTATTCCTCAGTGGTGATTAGGGAATGTACAAATGCAATCATTTGGTAGGGCTTAATCACTCAGATGAGAGAGAAGTTAGTTACCCAGAAAGTGAAATTGAAGCTTGTATAACTTCCATTAACTTTATTTTTTTAATAGCAAAAAAAAAAAAAGAATAAAAATTTTTGACTAAATTAGGATTATTGAGTCATATAAGATAAATTGTAGTTTAAAAGAAATAGAGAACCTGGGGAAATACATGAATATATTGCTATACTATTTCTTATATTCGTAATGTCTGTGGTACAGATAGCTTATGAATAATTTGCTCTTATCATACCAGGACAGATTTCCCTCAGAGAAAGGGAGTACGAAGTGCTATTTAATCAAGTGCCTTTCCTTTTTCCTTTGAAATGGGTGGCCGAGCACCCCCTATTATGGAAAGGGGGGAGGAAGAATCTCTTTTCCCAGGTTTAGTACTTTACTCAAAGTTGAGAAGAGAGACATATGGCTGTACTTTTGATTTTTTTACAGGTCATTCAAGGCAAGAGGGACTGGAATGCATGTATATGGGCAATACCGTAGATTTTCCTGGTGAGATGGGTTACAGGGCCTGAGTTCTGAGAAGGAGGCCTGGGGAGTGGGTTTGAACAACTCAGAATGATGAGCTAGGAATGTCTGTATGGGGGGCCGACTGGCTGTTCGGGTCCAGCACCATAGGGTGGCATGATTCTGTTAGGCTAAGGGGCTGTTCTCCGCGTGTCATTCACAAGCTCAGCTTTTTAGGCTTCTCCAGAGGACCAGCCTCTTCTTGGGGATTATTTTATGCTAATCAGATTCACGATTGCTAATATATAGTTGACCCTTGAACAACACGGGTATGAACTGCATGGGTTCACTGTAAGTGAATTTTCTCCCCCCAAAAATACTTTAGATGTATTTTCCTTATGATTTTCTTGATAACTCTTTCTCTAGCATACTCTTGTAAAAATACAGTATATAATACATGCAAAATATGTGTTAATTGACTGTTTATGTTATTGGTAAGACTTCCAGTCAATAGTAGGTTATTAGGAGTTAAATTTTTGGGGAGTCAGGAGTTATATGAGGATTTCTGACAGCACATGGGTTGGCACCCCTAAATCCCACGCTGTTCAAGGATTAACTATATCAATCAAAATGCTATTACCTACCCCAGCCTTCCAGCCCAGAATCCTGGGTCTTTATTCCTAGGGTGACCAACTGTCCCAGTTTGCCTAGGATTGTCTTGGTGTTAGCATTGAAAGTCCTACATCCAGGAAAATCCCTCAGTCTTGGGGAAACCGCAGAGTCCCAGAAGGATGGTTGATCACCCACTTTACTTCCCTGAGCCTGTAGCAGCTACATATGGGACGAGGGGAAATGCATTCTCACTGCCACTGTGTCCCTGCAGTGCAGATGATAAACGGCCCTCAGCCCTTGCATAGCAGTACAACCCAGGATGCAATTTCAGGGAGGAAGAATGTTGCTGCATCTCAAATGTGCCCAGATAGTACTGTTCTGATGATCTGTTGCTGTGTAACAAATGACCGCAAAATTTAGAGGCTTAAGACAATGTTACTTCATTCTCTCTCCTGGTTTTTGTGGGTCAGGGATGTGAGAAAGGCTCAGCTGCCCGTTCTGGCTCCCTTAGCACCATAGTGGCTGTCACTGGGACAGGTGGGGATGGTCAGACACCTCTGTCTTGATATGTCAGAGCCTCTCCAGGTCGACTCTGTGTCTGGGCTGCTTTAGGCTATCTCATGGCACGGCTGCCTCCAGGCAGTTTGATACCTACCTAGCTGTTCAGGGTTCCAGAGCAAGTGTTCCAGCCAGTGAGTAAGAAGCTAGTTCGAATGTCACCTAGGATATTATTACATAGCATCATTTTCATAGTAGTCACAAGATTCAAGGGGTGGGGGGCATAGATCTTATTTCTTGATGGTTGGAATGTCAGTATCACAACACATTGGAATGGAGAGGTTATGCAGCCATCTTTGAAAAATACAGTCTGCCACAATTACCTTGGCCCAAAAATGCAATTTTCATTAATAAAAGTAGTGAAGTTGTTAAAATATAATTTTTTCCCTCATGAATTTTTATAAAGCAATTTTCATTTTGAATGGAAACAAAGATCAGTCTGTAAATTTTTTTCAGTTGTTCTGAAAACCCTTGCTCATCATTGTTTTACTGGAATGAATATCTATCTATCTATCTATCTATCTATCTATCTATCTATCTATCTATCTATCTATCTATCTATCAGGTATATGCCCCCCATCAAAAAAAAGCCAACTGACCAAGATAGGTATAGCAAAAGTTCATATGCTTTTGTCATAAGAATTTTAGGGGCTGTGTGTGTGTGTGTGTGTGTGTGTGTGTGTGTGTGTGTGTTGTGTGAGTTTCTATGCACATATGCTGCCTAGGATGGGGGAAAAGAAAGGAAAGAGTAATTGGGAGAAGAGAAGGACATCAGTAGCACAGGATGACTCAGGTTGAAAGGAGGTGTTCTCAGCGAGAAAGAACTCTGAAGACTTTGATGGCTGGAGAGAAACTAAGGGACAAGGGCAGTGGCAGTCATTTAGAAGTGAAGGGCAGGTATACATATAGCATCACTTTAATATGATCATCTGATTTAAAACGTGGATACAAATGTTCTGGCCCAACTCTCTTAGACTGTCTCCCACTGTGATGGTTAAGCCCCATGAATTACTCTTTCTGATAAGTTTCCAGCTTCTCTTACTTCCAGGTAATGGAAATTTGGATTTAAAAAAAAAAATTGTAAAGCAGTTGAATGGAGAATTTGCTGACAGCATTGTGTTAGCAAAGTTTCAGGAAGGCATGCTTCAAATCTTAATTTTTTAAACTGATTTTTTTTGGCTTGATATGTGTTTACTATTCAACTTTTATGATTCTTACATGAATTCTATTGTTTTGTCCTAAACTCATTATTTTATTGAGGAAAATTTCAAAAATTAAAAAATTTTTATAGCAGAAAGATTACAACTCTAAGCCAACACTTGTTTAAACATATATTTTATGTGTTTGGATTGTAGAAGTACTGTAACACGGTCCAGCTAGACTCTGGGATAGATTACCGGAAAAGGGAACTTCCTGCTGCAGGAAAACTCTACTACCTGTAAGTTTCTTTTATTTTTTTTAATTTGCTAAGATTACTATCTAATAATAAATCAGGAAAAGATGAGAAAAACGAGCAGAGTAATTATTAGAACATGAGAGGCTAGTTCTGAAGCCTGTGAGTTTTGAAATACAAAATGTTATAATATTAACTTCTTTGAACTGTTTTTTGCCGTTCACATTTGCATGATTTATAACGTGTGATTGGATGAAACCCTAATTAGTTTTTGGGGGAGGAGTGATGACAGATGGTTAGAAAGTAATGAGTATCCTCTTATAAGACACTCTAATATTAAGAGAATATATTGTGCTAAAGTAATTAATTATTTGTGGACATCTTCTGACAAATGTGCCATTTCTATTCCCTGAAAATTGTTGCCTTATTTTGTCAATCTGTTTATATTTATCATTGTTTATTGACTTCCATATATAACTATTAAAATATGTATACACAAGTACAAGTGAATAGATTTTGTCTTTTTTTATTTTTTTTATTTAAGTATAGTTGGTATACAATTTATACTGTGTTATATTAGTTTCAGGTGTACAATATAGGGATTTGACATTTTTATACCTTACAATGTGATCACCTCACTAATTCTAAATATCACCTTGCAAACTTATCACAATATTAATGATTATATTCCGCTTCCCCTTTTTTCTTTTAAAAGCAAAAGCTTTCCTGAGTAGGACCAATTTGTAACAATACGTGTCTTCAGCACATGTAGTTAATGCTGAGAAACAAACATAGTTTGTTTTAAAATATCATTTATGAGAACCTAAAAAGGAAAAAGTGCTTCAGAAATGCAAACTGTTGTTTAGTGTATGCGGCCAGTGTTTGGCACAGGGTTCTTAGTAAATAGATCTGTCTAAGGGCTAATTGTGATTTAACTCAAAGGCATGTTTCTGCTAATTTAAATTTTGATGACAATGTGCATGTGAGAGTTTCAGAAAACTTCTCGTGTCGCCACCTTGTAAGTAGAAGGACTCTACTGTTTTTGAAGCAGAAATTAGCTAGAAAAACCACATAATTAAAATTGCATCCTTTACACTACACCAAAAGGACTAGTTTATTATTCAGATTATAATGATTATTTATAGGAGGTTCTTCATCTGTCCTTAAGTACTGTGTCTTTAAAGTACTTTACAATTTTAAAAAATTCTTATAGCGCTTATTTTCTTCTTTAACTTGTCCCCACCCCTAGTTTCTTTTATATTTATGTTTTCTGGACTCTTTATTTTCCTGATATTCGCAAACTTTTCCTGATTCTTTGCTACCTATTTCTTGATATTCCAGATGTATGCTATTTAGAAATTAATTTATTATTATTCTCTTTATTCTATTAATACAAAGAAGGTAGTCCTTGTTCCCTCTTTTCTCATGAAATATATCTGTATGTGGAAGAATTAAAAAATGTTTTTAAGATTATTTATTGTTTTCAGTTACAGTTGACATTCAGTATTATTTTACATGAGTTTCAGGTGTACAGGATAGTGGTTAGACATTTATATCATTTAAGGAGTGATCCCCCCAATTAGTACCCACCTGGCACTATACATAGTTGTTGCAACATTATTGACTATATTCTCTATGCTGTACTTTACCTCCCTGGGTTAAAACATTCTTCCAATGGGAAGTTCCCTAAATAAAGATAGTAGTGTGGGTCTAACTCATATTTGTTTCATAATGCTAGAGCAGTCTCGGTGGAATTTACACATGACAAGGCTGTTTTGCATGGAGTGTAGCTGTTTTCTCTCTGACCTATCTTGTGTTACCCCTTCCCCTTCCTGATAAAAGTCATGCAGTTCTAACACAGTTAAATTCAGGTTGTGCTTAAAACATGCACTAGAGGAAGACAGAATTTAACAATACCCCAGAGTCCAGGAAACTAGAATCTACAAAGGATTCCATGAAACTCTGAAACAGCTTTCTTAAAATACAATCATTTAATCCTCAAGGAACATAGATTTGGTCATGAATTTAGCATCAAAAGGGCTTCACCTATGGTAACAAAGAAGAGAGAGTTTGGGGACACACCTAAGTCAGCCAGAGGGTAAGGCAGACATGAGCCCCAAAGGAGAATTGAGAATTAAAATCATCTCAGAAGGGGGAGAAGAATACTAGGTACCAAGACGAGTTGCTAAGGATATAATTTATATTGTTTCACATGAGACTTTGGGTAGAACTTCTTTTATGACAGAGTTAAAAAATGGCCCGGGGTCATGTTAACGTTTCTGATTGAATTCTATTTCTTTTTATCTTATAGGAGAACATTAATTTTCACCTACCACAGATTGTAATGTGCCATGCTGTATGTTGCCCTATAAGCAGTGCTTATTTTATTACCCTCTGCTTAAACATTTGGAATTGGTTCCTGAATATGCAAGTTCAGACTACCCCCTTGTCAATTTCACTAGCATCCCAAATGCCTAAAAAGAAAAACAAAAGTTCTAGCTTCCCCCCAGGGGAACACCAGGCACTATCTCAGAATTTCATATAAGCAGAATCCCATATATGATCTTTAACTAAATAGAAGTATTTTATTAGTCTAAATTTCCAAAAGCCAATTAAAAATGTCCCAAAACACAATCCAAAAAATATCAAGAATTACTAGAAATTTAAAAGACAAGCCAAAATTTAACATGGAACAACTTCTATGGTTTATAATATTGTCTGGTTTATACAAGAACGAATTCATACAAGGCATTGTATGTTTGTATGTAACCTATCTCATTTGTAGTTTTATATTCCACTACATTTAGAAATCCTAGAGTAACTTTATAAAATAGATTCCAGATGTTTTTAGCCTATCCCAAGAAGTTTTCAATCTCATATAAAACAAACTCAGAGAATTTAAATTAGCAAGTTACAAGCCACAGAGAGGAGTGCAAACACCCAAACTTTTGCATCGATTAAAATACCCCATGCGTGTCCAGTTTTTCATTCTGTTGTAACTACATAGTCTCCCCAGAGATGAGCACAAAGTCATTTTCTTGCAGGTTGCTTGGTGGATTGGGCTCCATAAGATCCTCATGTGTGGAATATAGTTTGCCTAAATCCAAACAGGGCAACCAAGCACCAGGCTTGGACTAGTAATTTACTTTGAACTGCCTGGTGTTTGTCAAAAGTGGCCCTATCCCCTGCCTTCCAGAGAATTTAACTGCTTCAGATTTGCTCTCTGCTCAGGGGCAGGTGACACTACAAGTTACCATTTTATATATGCAATGAGCATCTCTTTTCAGACAGGAAACACCTGCTGAAGGATGCATGAGTATGCCCCAGGCCATTTACTGTCACTTCTGCGAATGGTTACGGTTCCCTGGGGATAGGAAGTCAGATCACCCTGGACCCACCCTCTCTCTCTCTCTTCCTTTTTCATTCAGAAACTGAGTAGGACAATTTTTCTACTAAGTGTGTTGAAGGAACTGGGGTTAGGGGGTGGGGAGAGGGTTCCCATGCAAACACCATATCTCCATCATACTCCCACACAAGCACCTCACCATCAGCATAGAAGCCATGGCCTCAGTGGAAGGTTTTGAACAGAACTAAAAGGGATAGGGGGAGGTGTTGGAACTGGGATTTGATTTTACCCAGCTTAGAAGCGAATAGGTTTACCTGTTCTTGTTTCATGGATGCTGGCAGAAGACACGAGAGACCTGGGTGAGAGGCAGGATTTTATTACTCTTGGTACAATCATGTTGTGTTGATTCCCTCCTTGCCCCCTACTCCCATTGGGGGGGTGAGTTTTGCTGAGGGCCCAGATGGACGCCTGCATAGGCAGTGAACTGTGTTATAGGAGAGGAACGCCGAGTTTGGAGAATATGCTATTGTATAGCCAGAAGTAAGCAAGCTTGCTTTTTGTCTCCAGGTATGCATTGCCTCATCCCTTCAGGTTTCTTGCTGCAAACCCAACCTTGAGAAATGGTTAGGGCCTTGCATTCTTGGCATACTCAGCAAGATGTATACTTGTAGGTGAGGGAGAGACCCAGGGAGGGGCTCCCTCTCCCAACAGGAGACATTTAGCAGGTTTTTAACCTTAAAGAAGCCAGACTTTCTCCCTTTATTTCACTTGGCTCCTATCCACTTAAGTCATCCACTACTTCAACAAAATTACATCTGCACACATTATTCAGTTAATACTTTAGTTAAATTGTTTAAAGACTATTTCAATTCCATGTATATGGGAACTATGGATCATACTGAAAATGATGAAAAATGTAAGTTACAACTTTTCAGACACAACCCCAACATTCACGTTTTTACCTGGTAATGTAGTACATCTGTTTGAACAGATTTTAAAAAGAAGTTTCTCCTTAAATACTTTTATCAGTGGAAGTTTCATGTATCAAGTACTCTTAATCTTTTACTTGCGAAACATCTATTCCAAATAAGGAATCATGTCTGAGAATATACCTTCGAACACCATTTAAAAAATAGTCTGTTGATTAAAAAAAACAAAAAACCACACAGCTTTAAAGTTATAGCTCTGTTTTAAAAGGTCTGTGAAAACAAAGACTGGAACTCATATAAGAAATGGAAACTTCCTCAAAATAAAAAACTTCTTGTTTCTTTTTTGTGATATTCCCTATAAACATGCTCCTACCCTCAACGGAGAGAAACAGATCAATGAAAATTTAAGACATTTTTTAGCTCGACTGTTACATGTTCTCATACCTAAACTTTGGTAGGGTTCTATCTTCTGCCTGGAAAGTTGCCACCCTCCAGTTCAGCAGAGTCTCTAGGACATTCCTACCCCCGACCCCATCATTACCATTCCAGGTGTTTCTGACCCAGACATTGGATCTATAGTTTCAGTCTTAGTTTTTCTTACCAGTTAGAGTACCAGCCCCATCATTTCCTGTTTCTGTTCCCACTGAAGAACCTCTGAGACATCTCCCAATAGAAACAACATGAGAATTGTTAAATCTAGCCCCATTTCTATTAGACTGTAATTTGTTTCGGTTCTATATACTGGACTGTTTATAGTCCCCTCGCAGGCTGTCTGCATACTCCCTTGAAACAATCTATTTCTCATCATCTGCAACAAAGTTTTAAAAAACTTATGCTAACTATGGATGTGCTGTGCTCCTTTCTCCTTCAGTTCCCTGAATTCTCTCATGGATCTTTTACATTCATATCATTCCTACTTCTGACACTAGTTTGCATGGTGTCACCATGGAACTGTGATGGTATTAAAAGGTAAATACCCCACAGTTCAAGAATGTAATATATTTAGCTGCAAAGGATACAGAAACATTGGGAGATAGCTGCACAGAACAGAACAACATAGCGTGTTCTCATTTGCAGTTGTAAGTTCTTCTTGCCTGTGAGCGTCCACTAGCCAACAAACAGAGCAACTGACCAGAACAAAGATCCCATCCATCACCTTCGAATTCTTGGCGAGTCTGGCTGTGTGCCTGCCTGCTCACCAGGTACAGTGACCAGGTGCAGACACTGAGACATGCCTAGTTTATTATCAATTAGTGGGAATCAGAGGTCAGTGTTACATCCTTCACAACACTGACACTAGGCCTTCCTGAAATCTATTCCTCAGAGGGCAAGGGACCGACTTTCTGCCCCTGGAAATGAGAGAAACTGTCTAGTTTCACGGGGGCCAGGCAATTGATCTGGTCTGTCTTTCAGTCTGGGGAAGGGAGGAAGATTGTTGGGGACATTTTTGATGTTTACAGATTAAATTTTATCCTTCTTAGCATCATGACGCAGAACATACAGGTGTAGCTACTTACGAGATAATTATATTCATAAACAAAAATCTTTATAGTTAAAATAATAAATGTCTAGGATGTGCTTCAAAATAATTTATGGTGAGGGCCTTGAGGGAAGGGATAGATGAAACAAGACTGGCCGTGCATTGAGTGGGTGGATGTTATACCAGGCTTCTTAGACTATTGTCCCTCTAGGTATGTGCAATTGTCTCTCTATATATGTACATATATGTGCAATTTTCTATAATGAAGAGTTTTTTTTTAAAAAAAGGTACAAAATCTTCTTTTTTTTTTCTGATCACGCAACTGAAGGTTTTATTCATTCTGTTGGTCTCAAAGAAACAGCTTTTGTTTTATTGATTTTTCTCTACTGCTTTCTGTTTTCTATTTCACTGAATTCTGCACACTTCTCTTTATTATTTACTTTCTTCTGCTTAGTTTGGATTTAATTTACTCTTCTTTTTCTAGTTTTTAAAGATAGAAACCTAAGTCCTTGGTTTTTAAACCTTTCTGCTCTCCTTACATAAGCATTTTAATGCTATAAATTTTCTTCTAAGTACTACTGCTAAGTGCGTCTCATACATTTAAAAATTTTTTTTAATTTTTATTTTTTTTAGTTAAAGTTTATTGAGGTGACAATTGTTAGTAAAGTTACATAAATTTCAGGTATACAATTCTGTATTATGTCCTCCATAAATCACATTGTGTGTTCACCACCCAGAGTCAGTTCCATCACCATGTATTTGATCCACTTTACCTTCATCTACCTCCCCCCACTCCCCTTACCCTCTGGTAACCACTAAACTATTGCATCTCATACATGTTAATACGTCATGCTTTCCCTTGTGATTTTTTTTCTTTGACCCATGGGTTATTTATTGTTCAGCTTACAAGTGTGTTATTCAGCTTGCAAACATTTGCTGATTTTTCTATATATCTTTCAGTTACTGATTCCCAAATTTAATTTATTATGGTCAAAGGACCTATGTTGTATGGTTTGAATCTTTTAAATTTTTTGAGACTTGTGTTATGACCCAGAATATGATGTATCTTGGAATATGTTATTTGTGCACTTGACAAGAATGTGTACTCTGCTGTTGTTGGTAGAGTGTTTGTTCTTTAAATGTCATTTGGGTCAAGTAGGTTGACAGTGTTATTCAAGTCCCCTGTGCCTTTACTGATTTTTCCCCCTACTTTTTCTCAATTATTGAGATAGTGGTGTTGAAATTTCCAATTATCGTTATGGATTTCTGTGTTTCTCTCTCTGTAAAACTTGGGACTTGGTTGGGTTCCCTCTCCTGGTTTCCTGGAGGCTGGACACTCTCCCCAGGTAGTAAATTGGGGCTCACCTCATTTGTTTCCCTACCCTTGGGGATCACTGTTCTCTGCTTTCTGTTATCCAATGTGTGAAAATTATTGTTTCATATATTTTAGACAGTTTGTAGTTGTTTTAAAAAGGAGGGTAAATCTGGGCCCTGTTTCTCCATCACAGCCAAAAGTGGAATTCTCCAATCCATAATTCTAAAAACTGGTAAATAAAAGGAAAGAATCAAGTGTTTTTCCTGCCTATTTTAAAAGATCTGATCCTTGTATAACGAAAAATAGTGGATGAGGGAATCTTATTTTTATATAAGTTTTCTAGATAACAAATGAAAAAAGAATGAGAAAATTAGAATAGGTTTAAAATATCACCATTTTGCAAATCACTCATAATTTGCATCTAGTTAATGATCATAAGTTCTACAATAATTGCTACAGAGATGGAACCTGAATTTGATTAAGTTATAGGAAACATTAGGGGCAAGAATATGTTAAATGACATTATAAGAGTATATTCATCAAAAGTAGATTGTAAATTTTTAAAAATTACATGACTAAATTGCTTTTTCAACAAATAAATAAGAAAAAGAAAAGAGAGATGGAAAGGGAACCTATAATTTAAAAAAGACTTAAAGAACACATCCACCAGTTTCAGTGTATGTGGGTCCTGAACTAAGCAAACTGTAAGAAGAGAAACAAAAACAAAACTATGAGACAATCAGAGAAATGCAAACACTAATTGGTATGTCCTGACACTGGAGAATATTGTTAACTTTGTTAGATGTAATAAGGATATTATACTTATTTTTAATAGCTTTTATTGAGATAAAATTCACATGCTATGTAATTCCCCTTTAAAGTGTATAATTCATTGACTTTTAGTATATTCACAGAATTGTGCAACCACTACCACAATCCATTTAAAAACATTTTTATCACCCCCAAAAGAAACCCCACTTCCCTGAGCCATTGCTTCCTTCTCCCCACATCTACCCCTGCCCCACAACCAGCCTCAGGCAATCTACTAGTCTACTTTCTGTCTCGATAGATTTGCCTATTCTGGGTATTTCATGTAAATGGAATTATAACAAGATGTGGTCATTTGTGATTGCCTTCTTTCATTTAAGATAACGTTTTCAGGATTCACCCATGTCGTAGCATGTATCAGTACTCTATTCCTTTAAATTGCCAAATAACAATCCAGTGTATAGATATACAACTTTTCTTTCTTCATTCATCAGTTGATAGACATATGGGTTATTTCTTCTCTTTAGCTATTGTGAATAATGCTGCTATGAACATTCATGTACAAGTTTTTGTGTGAACTTATATTTTTATTTATCTTGTATAAATCTAGGAGTGGAATTTCTGGGTATGTTAATTGAGGAATTGTTTTCCAAAGCATCTGTACCATTTTATATTCTCACGAATACTATATAAGCGTTCCCATTTTTCCACATCTGTGTCAACACTAGTTGTTATCTGTCTTTTTTATTATAACCATCTGTATTAGTTTCCTAGGAATGTTGTTACAAAGTACCACAAACTGAATGTCTTAAAACAACAGAAATTTATTGTCTCACAGTTCTGGAGGCCAGAAATCCAAAATAAAGGTATGGGCAGGATCATGCTCGCTCTTAACCTTTAGGGGAGAAGCATTCCTTGCCTCTTTTAGCTTCTGCTGTTTGCTGTCAATCCTTGGTTTTCCTTGGCTTGTAGAAGCGTCACTCTAATCTCTGCCTCTGTCATCACATGGCCATCTGCCTATGTGCCTCTCTTCTCTTCTTATAGGAACATTAGTCATACTGAATTAAGGGGGCCCATCTACTTAACTAATTACATATATAATGACCCTACTTCCAAATAAGGGCACATTTTGAGGTACCGAGGGTTAGGACTTCTACATATCTTTTTTTGGGGGGAAACACAATTCAACCCAAACAAAATCCTAGTGAGTGTAAAATAATACCTCATTGTGGTTTTTATTTTGATTTCTCTGATGGCTAATGATGTTGAGTATCTTTTTGTTGATATTCGTATATCTTCTTGTTGACTATTCTTATATCTTCTTAGGAGAAAGGTCTTCAGATACTTTGTACAGTTTTGAATTGGGTCCTTTGCCTTTTTATTATTGGAATTTAAATCAACCTTTTGTTTCTGGGATACATCCCACTTGGTCATGGTATAGAATCCTTTTTATATGTTGCTGGATTTAGATTGCTAGTATTTTGTTGAGGATTTTTGTGTTTATATCCATAAAAGATATTGGTCAGTAGTTTTCTTTCCTGGTGATGTTTTTGTCAGGTAATACTGGCCTGATAGAATGAGTTGGGAAGTATTTCCTTCTCCTCTATTTAGATTTTCTCTTTCGTCTTGAGTCAGTTTCAGTAGTTTTTGTCTTTCTAGGAATTTGTCCATTTCATTTAGGTTATCTAATTTGTTGTATGCATTTACTAATAGTTTTCCTTTATTATTCTTTTTATTTCTGTAAGGTCGGTAGTAATGTACTCTTTATTGTTCCTGATTTTGGTAATTTAGTCTTCTCTTTTTTTCTTGGTCCATGTAGTTAATGGTTTGTCAATTTTGTTCATCTTTTCAAGGAACCAACATTTGATTTTGTTGATTTGCTGTATTTTTCTATTCTCTATTTCATTAATTTCCACCTTAAACCTTATTATTTACTTCCTTCCACTTGTTTTATGCTTAGTTTTCCTTGTCCAGAGTCTTACGGTGGAAGGTTAAGTTGTTGGTTTGAGATTTTTCTTCTTTTTTAATGTAGGCATTTACAGCTATAAATTTCCCTGTAAGCACCACTTTACCTGCATCCCATAAGTTTTTGTATGTGTGTCTTCATTTTCATAGTCTCAAATTATTTTCTAATTCCCATTTTTATTTCTTTTTTTGATGCGTTGGTTATTTAGGAGTGTGCTGTTTAATTTCCACATATAAGTGAATATTTTTTAATGTAACATGTTAATTATTTTAATGACTTTTTTCATTATATATTTTGGGGATTTTTTGAAAGCATTTATCTCTATAAGAAGTATAGGAATGTCTGAAAAGTCTGAAATTCAAAATGACACATTGTATGGTGCTGTATGTTTTGGTAATTCAAAGGTCAGTAATGGTGATGAATCTGTCCTCTAAGGCCACCTATAGGAAAAAGGGCACTATGGCGAAGAACTATTATAGTTGGTTCTCAAAAGGAAATGCATAGTAGTATCTTTCTCATAGAACATCTGCTGGTATTTTATGATTGAGCAAGGCTCTGTAACTTATAACTATATGTTAGTAAAAACTTATAACTGTATGTTAGTAAAAACAAAAATTTTCTACTTTAAAAACACAACTTTCTACTTTATATTCTGTAGAGCATAGTCAGGTAAACTGTTTATTTTGTCTGCCTATTTGACATAATTTAAATGCACATTTAAATATCTATTACTGTTGTGTTAACTCAAGGACTACTGAATTAAAATTAATATCAAGGGTTTGAAAATGTTTAAAACACCACTAAAAAGTAGTTCGGCAGCAAAAGAAATTCATTTTGTACAGATTTCAATATCAGGTTCCATCACTCAGCTCAGCACACCTTTTATCTTCTATTCCTTTATAAAAGTGTAATTCAACAGTAGCATATCGCAGTGTTTTCTAGCAGGCCAGACAGGACCAGAAAAGAGCTGGCCCACCATTTCTAGCTAAACACATTGACAAAGTATTCAACTGTGTGGCTGTACTTACCTAGTAACGTGTAAATAAGGTATATACCCAACATGTACAAGAGTAGATAATATGTATACTTATAAAAGTACAGAATAAAATTTTTAGATTTCCTTAGAATTCTTATCTTCTTCTTATTTCATCTTCAAATAGACCACATTTATAACTAACGGTCAATCTTCAACATTAGAAAAACTGATCTGGCAAAAGTCCTAGGTCTTTAGTTACTTGCTGTGTACCTTATTTAGCTATTAAATCTCCCTGGCTTCTCTTTCCCAGGTGGATGTGACCATCTTCTCCTTGAAGAAGAGTTAGAGCTTACTTTTTAGCTTCTTTTTCATTTTTATTTATTTTTAAAAATCTTCAATCACTATAGCCTTTCTGAAATTTTACGAAAAAGAAATATTTTTGGATCTACCAGCTTGCAATTCTACATGTTACATCACTGATTTATTTGGGGGGAAATGCAATATATAAATTTGATAGAAATTTTATATGGAGTTTGTAGCTGAGAAGAGGGGGTGAAGGTCTGGAATTTGAGAGCAAAAGGTGCTATATCCCACCTTCTGCATTATACACGGGTCAAGATTAATGGAACCAGGTAAGTTACTCCCCAGGTGATTGAGAAGGGTGGGAAATTTAGAGACTGAAATGGATCTCTGAACAGTCAATTAAGCCTTTGAATGATTGAGAAGAAGATAAATACTAGGACAAAATCCATCTTAACAACTGATTCCGTTATGTAAAACAAGCCTACAGGATTTGAAATGCAACCAAGTCTGTTTTATATTAAGGCAAGTATAAACCAACTTAATCTTGGACCTGCCTCCAGCCCCAGATTATGTTTGGTATGAGCACAAAGAGCTGTACAGCATGAATGCACAAGGAATCAGTAGTGAGAAGGCTCACTGCCAGGAGAACTTGGCACACGAACTCGAAGAGGAAGGGGAAATTTCTCCTTCGTTGAATCAGTGTTGGCTCTCTAGAATAGAGAACATGGAGAGAGAGGGACCGAGGAAAGCCAACCCTATTCTACTTGTTGATACCTTAACAAGCTGTTGATTTTTAAAAGGGAATGAAGGGGCAAAGTGTGGGTAGCATTCTGTTCCCCTGAGTCAATCCTAATGAAGTGGGAGGTTCTTGAAGAAATTAATTTCCATTTAAATTCATGAGTGACCCTCTTCTAGAAACCTCCACTTGTTTGGGAATTTTTGTTGAGAATTTCAAATGATCCAGCAATAATAAGGTCTTTTTTTTTTTTTTTTTTTTTTTTGACGTATTCTATTTCTTGAGTCTAAGTTTTATGTTGAATGCCTGATTTCCGCTTTAGAAATTTTCTCAAAATTGGAATGACTGGTTACTTTCGTCTCTGTTTACTAATTTAATATGGAAAAATAAATCATGATTCTCATACTTCTGAAGGAGTCAGACTTTTAATCCAGGGTACTGAACTCACAGGATTTCTGTACAAGTTGATGTGATATTTCCCCGCAATGATATAGTGGTCAATTCCACGGCTTTTCTGACTTAAAGATACAGTGGTCCTAGCCAACAGAAAATAGAAACCTGCCCCTCCACTATGGTTTCTGAGCTTAACAAAAGGTGACAGAAGCAATGAAATGGGTGGATTTTACCAGGGCATTATAGATAAAGGAAAAAGAGTCTGTGCTCTGCATGGGCCCCTGACATGACATCCCAACTCCCAATAAAAAGCATTTGAGAAGAGTGACTGCTTCTTCTTTAGAAATGACTGTAATTGTCTTACTGTGGTCAACTTTTTATTATCTCTGGGCAGATTTTCTGTTTTGCATCTTATCTGCACAAAGGACTGCTATACAGTAGCATCCCCCCAGTGGAGCAATTACCCAGAATTAAAGGAAGTCACTTAAATTCTTTATCTCCTACTCAGTTGTAGAAGCTTATATTTCTGTCTCCCCTCATGAAAAGAAAGGAGATACAATTCATAACATCTGGGCTTAATTCCTGTGTTTTCTCCTCATCATTTTGATGTTACCCAAGTCACCTTTCCTTAAGATATGGCTCTTTGTGGTTACAATGGAACAACACAAAGCTGAACAGAGCGTTTTCTTCCATGCTATGTGACATGATATTTTTGTAGCCTCAAAAGAGAACTCTGAAGTTAGCTCTGAAAAATCATGTTTAACTTACTGCCATCTTTAGGCTGTAGCTTTTCCACTCATCTGCTGTTGAGTAGCAGGTTTTGTCCCTTCCTCAAATTCTATTGGTTAGCCTGGAATATTTTTCAGTTAGGTTTGTAATGAGTGTAATTTAAATCACTATTTATATATTTTATAATCTATATCCTTGTATGTTTTTTTCAGTACATTTCTTTCTTGAATATGCCTAATGCTGACCTTAGGTTCTGTGTCCCAAACACTTATTTATTTATTTTTTGAACTAGCTGACCCTCTTTAGAGCTTCACAGGCTTGGTTGTATTTCTGAGTATAGATTTTTAGTGTAAGGTAGTGTTGCTGTATTTTAAAATAGTTTTATTGGAAAACTGACAAAAGGGCCCTGGAGTCATAGACTCACGTCTGGTACTCCAGTTTTCTCTATTACAAAAATACCATATTTTTTTCCTGTTTTGAAGTTAAAAGCATTTCTCTGACTGAAATTTTTACCATCAAGTTGTTTCTTGAAATTTCCTACTTAAAAAAGTCAAGAGATTTCAGGTGTTTTGAAGAACGGATTTCAAAATTTTCTGTATATTATAATGACATATTACTAAGAAAATCCTTCTGGATTAACTATTGCATTAATTAAATTATATATGTAATTTTTACGCCATGCCCACTTCCAAAACAATATGAGGCAACTTACATTAAAATCACTTGTAGTACATCGACCATATCACTAAAATGGAAGAAGAGATGGAAAATACGAAATGTTGGCCGGGATGTGGAACAAGCGGAAGTTCTTATAACTGCAGATTAGAGAGTAAACTGCTACAACCACTGTAGAAACCAGCTGGGCAGTATCTACTAAGCTGAACATAGATCTGTGCTGTGAGCAGAAATTCTGTTCCTAGTTCTATACCCAACAGCCATGTATACATAAGTTTACCAAAGGCTGTACTAGAATGTTCATAGTAGCACTATTCAGAGAAACCCCGAATTATAAACTACACAAATGCTCATTGTTAAGGATTGAATTGTGTCCCCTAAAAATTCATAGGTGAAGCCTTAACCCTCAGTGAGCTTGTATTTGGCTATTGGGCCTTTAAGGAGGTGATACTGAGTAAATGAAGCCAGACTCCTATTAACTAGGGAAATGAGCTTATATGAAGCTATATGTACCCTAACACCCAACTTGAAAATGATTTATACTCTTAATAATTTGATCAATGTCAGTGCAAAATGACATTTTCCTGTGTCTGGAATGTTTGTTAGCCAGCGAAGATCAGAACTATTACTTAAGGTAACTAATGCTTTTGTTTAAAAAAACCTTTAATTTAAAAAATGATAACTTTTACATTTTAAATATTTGAGGTATTTAAATTTTAAACTAATTTTATTTTGCATTTATTTGTTTGTTACTATTTCCCTCTTCTAATTTTTTCTCCTGTCAAAGTCTAAATCAGGTAGTTCTGATAAGGGGCTAATAGCCAAAATATATAAAGAACTCATACAACTCAACAACACAAAAACAAACAACCCAGTTAAAAAATGGGCAGGAGACCTGAACAGACACTTCTCCCAAAAAGACAAACAAATGGCCAACAGATATGTGAAAAAATGCTCAACTTCACTAGCTATTAGGAAAATGTAAATCAAAACCACAATGAGATATCACCTCACCCCAGTTAGAATGGCTATCATCAACAAGACAAATAATAACAAGTGTTGGAGAGGCTGTGGAGAAAAAGGAACCCTCATATACTGTTAATGGGGATGTAAATTGGTACAGTCACTATGGAAAACAGTATGACCCAGCAATTCTTCTCCTGGGTATCTACTCAAAAAATCTGAAAACATTTATCCATAGAGACATGTGTGCTCCTGTTCATTGCAACTTTATTTACGGTGGCCAAGACATGGAAACAACCAAAGTGTCCTTTGATAAATGATTGGATAAAGATGATGTGGTACATATATACAATGGAATACTACTCTGCCATAAGAAAAGATGAAATACTACCATTTGCAACAATATCTTGAAAATATCATGCTAAGCGAAATAAATCAGAAAAAGTCAAGAACCATATGACTTCACTCATATGTGGGATATAAAAATGAAAGCAACAAATGAATAAGAAAAACAAACAAGCAAAAGCTCATAGACACAGACAACAGTATAGTCGTTACCAGAGGATAAAGGGCTGGGGGGAGGACAAAGAGGGTAAATGGAGTCAAATATATATGGTGATGGAAGGAGATTTGACTTTGGGTGGTGAACACACAATGTGATATATATTTATTACAGAAATGTACACTTGAAACCTATATAATTTTATTAACCAATGCATCCCAATAAATTTAATTAAAAAGTCTATATAAGGTAGAGATCATTTTTGCATGTTATTGAAATATATAATCTTGTCATAGTATGTTGGTTTATAATATTGATAAGCCATGAATTTATTATATCATTTTACAGAAAACTGCTGAAACTTTTAGTATAACCCTATGACAAAAAAATGACTCACTGTTTATTATTATGGACACTCATTATTATTTGAAAAGAAATAAATTATTGAGATAAATACAGAATACTTTGGGATTCCAGGACTTTTCAAGAATAATATCTTTGGGGGTTTAGAAACACTCTTTCTGGGATTCGCCCTGATTTCCCAGCTGTGTGGTTACCCCCACCACCCCTCTGGTTCTTCATGACAGAGGGCATGCAGTTTTTCTATAGGAATTTTAGGTGCCATGAGCAATACTACTGTATTGTCTTCAATGTGAAATCTGTAAAAATAGTTAACTCACCCCATGTTTCTCTCATCTCCCAAGTGTCAGCTCCCTCCTGCTTCTGCCTGCTTCTGTTCGCCATGCAATCCCTTCAGGTCACCTGTGTTTGTATTTTGTGCAGAGTTTATAGCTGCTGTCAGCAGGAGGACCAGTTAGGGCAGAGCTTCCCTGGTCCTTTTAGCAGCAGAACTGTGGTGGTCTGATAGAGCAGACCCTCTAATATCTTTCTGAGAGGCTGCATGGGAGCTGTGTTTTTTGAGGGTTCATCTGTCCAAAAATGCTTTTATTTTACTTGATTAATAGTTTTGGCATGGATAGTTTGACAATAATGTTCCTTAGAAAAATTTAGACACTATATCATTATTTTCAGTTGGTTAGAGCAGGAGTTGTCAACAACAAGGTTGCTGGTTCAATTCCCGCATGGGATGGTGGGCTGCACCCTCTGCAACTAAAGATTGAAAACGGCAGCTGGACTTGGAGCTGAACTGCACCCTCCGCAACTAGATTGAGGGACAACGACGTGGAGCTGATGGGCCCTGGAGAAACACACTGTTCCCCAACATTCCCCAGTAAAATTAAAAAAAAAAAAAAAGCTGATTGGAAGTTTTGTGTGCATACATAGGGTTTTATTGATTGATGGGCATTACTGGAGGGTGATAAGGTGGCAGGTCAGATTTACATCAAAGAGCCCTCAGATGTCAGTATCTGTACGTCTTCCTTTTGGCTACTCACTTTCGTCCAATCCTTCTGTCTACTGCCTGGGATGGAAGGTTGGCTGATGGGCTCTGGATGTTGAAGAGGGAGGGACTGCTGGTTTCACCATTCAATGTCTAGGTTTTCAGTGGTATCTCTGCCCCTTTCTGCATTGTTAAAACTATCCCAGATGGTCAACTCACTGTTTTCAGCTAGAGTGGAGGAGGTGCAGGAATCTGGACTTCCAGGTACAGGGAGAAAATCTAAGGAACTACCTTTGTCTTATGTTCAAACATTTTCCAGCTTGACCCCTCACCCATATCTCTGAGTTTACCTAGTAGTGCCGAACCTTTGAAGGGTTTTGGGTTAGAACTGGTTTGCTTTGCTGTGGCTCAGCACCCCGCCTTTCATGTTCTGATTTCTCAACACACTAAAGTCCTGCTCATCCAGCTACTAAGGAAAGCAACCAATCTTTTCTTCCTCTAGACTCCCCCAATGTTTCCAAGTGATTCTCTTAGAGAAACTTTCTCCCGTATCACTTGCCTTTGGGGAGGGTAAAGACCCTCTTCTTTCCTAAGGGGAAGGGAGGGGGAAAGACTCTTATCACAAATACTAGATTCAAAGGGCAGTGACTCCTGATCCCCTTTCTCCTCCTTATAAAGACACTGTGATGGGGTAGGGGCATTTGGAGTAGGGCTGGTTCTCCTTCTCATTTAATTATTGGGATGGGAGTCTAGATCCAGTCATTTGTAGCTCATAGGGGGTGTTCTTTAGAATTTGAGGGTACTTAGCACTTAGAGCCATCAACTTGGGGCCTCAATTGCAATTCCAGGACAAGAGGGAAAGTTGCACTCAGAAACCACATAATATTCCATTGCACGTTTGTATACAAATATAGTTTACCAAATTCTCCATCGTTGGGCATTTAGGTTTTTCAAAAATGTTTTTGATGTTAGCAGTGACACAGCGCTCATCCTTGCAGTCATTAATCATTGTTATTTCTGTAGGTGAGATTCCTAGGAGTGGAACAGCTGGGTGATGTGATATGCATGGTTTTAATACTCTTGTTATGTATTATCTGGTTACCCTGAAATCTTGTACCAGTTTTACACCCTCCCAGCAGTAGTATATAAAAGGGTTCTTTTTTCCGCATACCTATGCTTGCTCTGAGTATTTTATCTTTTTCTTTATCTCTGCTGGTTTGGAAAGAAGAAGGGCATCTCATGGTTTTACTTTGCATTTGTCATTACTAGTAAGAATGAACAATTGTACATATGCCTCTTGCCTACTGAGCTATTTTTTTTAATGCAATTTGCCTGATCAAGTCCTTTGACAGTTTTTTATTGGGATATTCCTTTTTTTTTTTAATCCGTTGGAGTTTTTTTATACATTGATAATATTGTCTGCCATAAACGTTGCCATTATATTTCCTTGTTTGAAATGCCTATATATTTTATGTATAATATTTTCTGTAATACATAAAATTTTAATTTTTATGTGTTCAGATCTTAGATAAGTGACTATTCTCTGAATCTCAGTTTTCTCGTCTGTAAAAATGGGATAACATATATTACATGGTGAGGTGGGGGTGGTGTAGGTAAATTAACTGCTACATAATAGTTGCTCAACCAATGATAGCTTTAGTTATTCCCTGTGTGACACATTAAAATAGTTAAGAATCATCCAGAATTTTTACTAGAATTACAAACATACTCAAAAATACTTAAACCAAATATGAACCTGGGTAATAAATAAAACTGTATCTTTTAGGCTACTCTAGATAGGTAAGTTTTAATTTTTCTTTTTACTTTTCTAATTCGTATCCTTAAAAAAAATTATTAAACTCTGGTTGATGAATCCTCTTAAGAGTAGGAAAACCTGAAGCATGAGTGAAATGTGGGAAGACTAGTGTTATATTATAAGTCATTTGTTAAGGGATTATGAATACATTTCTTTCTGGTGAGAATTTCTTTCCTAGCATTCTTATTTATTTCATATCAGTATAGATACATCTAATAAAACCAAATCACACAGTAGCCGCTTTTGCTTTTAAGACAATCTGAAGATAAGGTTCCTGTCCCCAGCAGGTCAGTAGAACTTACTCCCTGAGGTCAAACGCAAATTGGCTTAGATGAATAAGTGTTTTTAATTGTAAGTTACATAAAGTGTTTTTATGAATATTTATTTTTAGGCCACTTAACACCAATACATTTTTTAATTTTGCCTGTTATGACTTCTAACTTTTTATGATAACATAATATAATTCTTATAAGATACAGTTATAATAAAAATAATTGTGTAATTTCACCCATAATGTCACCAGAAATGAAATCACATATAGTGATTGATGTAGATAAGTATGGCCTGACTAAAGTCTAGTGGGCCACATTGTAATATAGTATGTTAGAGCACAGAGTGAAAAAGAAATCACCACTGAGGAAGTTTGTAAGCAATTGTTTATTCACCAAATATGCTTTTGGAAATGTAACTGTCTTTTGTCATGGTAATTTTTCAGAATTCAGTTTTCTGCCTCCATAGGGTCCTTAGCCAGCAGACTTCCTGGGGGACTGGTGTTGCTCTCACCTTTCTATATCTCTTAAAAAGTAGCTCACTTCTCCCCCAGTTGTGCGTGTGTCCACCACCACTGCAAGGTGGAGATGATTCCAGATGAATTCCCGAGAATGACGCAAAGCCATCTAAACATATTTGTGCTCAGCATGTATTGACAGTTACATTGGCTTGTATGAGTTCTTTGTACCTTTAAAATTGTTTTTTGTCTCTGTAATCATTCTTTCTGTAGTATCATTTCATTATCTTAATATGGCTCTTCTCAAATGTCATACAAAGCTTTTTATGTAAGTCAAATAACATTGCCCCTGCAAAGTTAACCATTGCAAATGATGTTTTTAAGATCCTTTGAGGTGGAGTGGTTATTACTTGGAATATGACAATTCCAAACCCTTCATAATGACTGTGTGCTTTGTTGCATTTTAAAAGCATTTTCTATAGAACAGTTGAAGAATTAAGTGCTTGTGTGTTGAATGCCTGCCACCTGGTAAGCATCTCAAGGGAGAAATTAGTTTGGTTAAGTTTAAGCTTAATCTAAAGAGAAAATAATTTGTCATATTAGTTTTCAATAACACTTTATTAAGATGGATATCCAGAACTGAGTTTAATTGCTTCCAGACATAGGTAAGAGTGATTTGTGTGTCAAGATTAAGCATATTGGTGGGGCATCCTGTATAAGTTTGTATGAGGAGTTGAAATAGACTTACATTTTTACTTGAAGTTCTTTTTTTTAATAGCATTTATTTCTTCTGCCAGTTATTTTATTTTATCGACTGTTAATTTGTCAACCCCTCCTTTAAAAAAAAAAAAGGTGAGAGGAAAAAAGGCCATATTATTATCACATTTATACATGTGGGTTCCCTAAACCATATGGTGATTTCTAATTAGAATACAAAAGATTCTCTGATGAGACTAACTTCTTAGTAGCTGCAATGGTGGGCATCACAGAAGGGGAGAGTTTTCTTGAATTTCCGACAGGGACACTTTTGAGAGAAACTGTGTGGTTTATAATTGTCCTAATACTCAAAGTCTGATAAAGTTATTGATGTGCAGATCAAGTTGGTATTTCGAAGCTGGTAATTTAATTTTGGATGTTTGATCCTCTCAGCCAGTGGCTTGACTTGATTTTTTTTTAAAAAAAGCAGCTTCAATATTTAATTTCACATGTACCCTCTCAGTAGAGATTTCAAAGGATACTTTGGGGGATGCTTGACTGCCTTGTCTGTTTGCTCTTGTTTTGCATGCAAGAGAGAGCCAGAAGCCTTTCTTCTCATTGTGTACACATAGTATTAATGGACTTACTCTGCCTGTATCGTCTCATTACTGGAAACAGCCAGAAGCACAGAAGTCTTTCAGTGTATGCAAATAAGGCAGAATCATCTACCTGAGAGTTAATATTCTCTGCTTTTAAGTGTATTCTAAATCTAATGTTTGTATTTAGAGCATAACATCCTGTTCTCTTTTTTTCTGGGCAAAAAGCTAAGCAGGCTCTGGCAGCTGTTTGATGTTGGCTTCAAGTGTTATTAATTTCATATTCTATTATTCTTTTCACTGTAGCACAAGTGAAGCTGATGTGGAAGCTGTCATGGATAAGTTGTTTGATGAGCTGGCTCAGAAACAAAATGATTGTACGTAAGTTAATTTCTCTTGAAAGAGAATACATTTAGAACACAATGCCCAATCTCCACTGACCAATTAATAAGTTCCATTGCTGTATATGGGTTGATGCCACGCTCAAGTGGCAGTCATTGTATCAGCATTTTGTCTAATTTATGTGTTGAATCATGTGCTATTATTCATCAAGCTATGCATTTCCTATCTGTAAGAGATGAATTTTATAGTAATTATCCAGACAAGATTGAGTCTTTGTTCATGTTCCCATAGTAACTAGACCAAGGATTCTAAAAGTGCAAGGCAGAGAGCTGCGGCTGAATAAAGCCTGTGGAACCATTGCCGACTGCACATTTGAAGAGCTATGTGAGAGAGTAAGTATCCAGACGCGTCCAGACTCCTTGGCATTTTCACATGTTAAAATTCTTCATATTTTCCTCTCTGCCTGTTTCAGATTTTAAAATACTATTCACAGAGTCAGAACTGATTTCAAAGTCTCATGAAGGGAAATACACATACCATGTGCTTTTTATAGATATTGGCACACAATTTGCACTTAGGAGGACTCAAAAGCAAAATTAGAAATACTGAGAGAACTGTTAACTGTTGCTGGAAGCAAAATTAATATCAATTTTAGGAATATTTTGTAAAAGCCAAGCATAAGAGAATCTTTTTTTAATTGAGGTGAGGGTAGTATGTGGGGAAAGGAAGATGAAGTAATATTACCATGATCCAAGGAAGTATGACATAAAAGAATTTTCATGCCTCGTTCTCATTGCCCATCTATTATTGTCATATTATCTGACCGATTGGGGCCAGGGTCAAAGAAAGTGAATTTCTGTAATGGCAACATCTACATTATATAATAATGTATTCAACAGAGAAAAAATGTATATACATACATTCATATAAATGAGAAAGACCTTAATTACAGACTCATTATAGATATGAATTCTGTCTTTTAAAAGCTCTGGAATTCTCAGTACTCAATGGATATTCAATATATTTAGACTGAAATAAATCCAAATTACACAGAACTCTAAGTATAACATCTCAATTGTCATGTATAAATCATCATTCCAGCTGACCTCTGATTTATCTTGACTTTTCAGTAACTAAAAAAGAATTGTTTTTCAGTAGGAGGAAGAGAAAGTCTTTATTTATACCTGCCAGCCATTTCATCAGTACTTTTCTTAAAGGCTAGTGACTTAATTACTTCTATCCAGAGAGTTGAATCCAGTCTACAAATTGTTATTATAGAAATAAAGCACTTTAAAACCAAAAAGTTTTGGGATCAAGTAGGATCCTCTGACAGGATGTAACGTCAGTCTCTTTCAGTGGAAGTCATTCTGGGTGATAGGAATCCTTTACCTTCCTACTGCATCAATCTTATCAAGGTCCTAGATAATCTAATATCTCCAGACAAAATTCTATTAAGGCTTCCATTTAAGTTTTATGTGCTTTGCCAGAGAAATAAACTTGAGAAAAATCTTGTGTTTCCAAAAGATGAAGCTCCTCCTCCTTCCACAGAAGGGCCCTAGTGAGGAGGAACGGGGTAGGACCGACTTGTATCTTGGGTACTATAGCAAAGATGGCCTTCTGGAGCAGGTACTGAGTAGATACAAATATTTATCTGTATTTTAATGTGTTCATTATTTCAGAAGACTTAGTACCAGGAAATGGCTGTTAATTAAGGACCAAAATCTACATAGTGTACTGTCTGGGGGTAGTGGGGAAGAACATTAATTGGGACTTCATGTTGAAAAATGGAAATAACGCATAAAAATAAGTGCCTCTATCTTATTTGACAAAAATATGGATTATAATAGCAGCTATGAGCTAAATTCCTAGAATAGCAATGATCAAATTACTATTTATTTTTGACATAACCTTCTTGACACAATTTTAGGTTGATAAATTAGTACATCCTACACTTCATGATTTGGTTGTTTGGTTACATAGAATATCATTTATATAAAGATATTTAAAGAGTTCATCAGTTTTTTCAAAATCTTTAAATTCATGAATATTTCAATTACTTTCTTTTAAATTTTTCGTGGTATATTATCCTTGTTGATGTTTTTTCTCCTTCTACAAGTTGGCGAGATCTTCATTTTTCAGTGGTTTTGCATGGATAGGTTTGCTTTTTATCTACATTGTAATTATGGAATGTTTACTGCATCAGACGAGCACTGAATGACCGACAACAGACACCGACCTGATGGTTGGGGTTACGTACTAGTATTAAGCTGTGAGGGATGTTTGAGGAAGGGCTACATTTTTAAGTGTTCTGTTCATTTGTGACTATTTTCTTGTTATGATAATTTTATATTTCTTTGCAACTTTAAAACTGTGGCAATGCAGATATTGAATACTTGCATAGTATTCAAGGACTCTTGAAATCATTCAGCTCCATATATAACCTAAAACTCTTAATGAATTATAATGATCTTATGAGCCAGGCTAAATAGTTGCCAAAAACCATTTAGTAAAGAAAAAACAAAACAAAACACATTCAACCCAAAGTAAAGAAGCACTCATCTGATGTGTGTGGGACTCTCCAAGCTTTGGATCACCTATCCTAGTTTTCTGGGAGGTTCTCGAAGCCTGAGGCTCATCCAACCACAACTCCTGACGCCATCATGAAAAAAAAACTTTGGCAAGAAGTGGATGGGTAGATAGTGTGTAACAATTATTTTTGAGCCATGGCTCCTCCCAAGAAAAAATAATATATTTATAGGTTTATATATATTAAGTAGAAACTTCTCTATTAGTGTCTTGATAGACATAGGAAGATTTTGATGCCATAAGCAAACTAAAAGAGCCCGTTCCTCTCTTACATCTCTCTCCCTCCCTGCTCCAAGCATGTTACTATAGATCTGGATCCCTGCAGGTTAGCATTGAGCCTCGTGGTATCTCTGGGATTCTCTTTCTTTGCAAATCTATATTCAACACTGTCATGTTCAGAGAAGCAGTCCCAATTCGTAGACCCTATAGCAACTGCATAATAATAATAGAGAACATTGCCATGTATCAGGCATCATTCTAAACACTTTTTATATATTGAACTCATCTTATCCTTCAAGTAGGTATGCACTATTACTGTCCCCATTTTATAGGTTGAGAAATTGAGGCACTGAGATCTTAAGTTACTTTCCCAAGATCAGTAAGTGGCAAAGCCAAGGTTTTGAGCTCCTTGGTAATCTGGGAATCAGATTCTCCTCTCTTAGTCACTACACTATGTCTGAAAGTGTTCTGGACAATTTACATTCAATTACATCAACTCTTTCATAGAATTTTGGTTCTACCATTAAGTACAATCAAATACTCTGTGAATTTCCACACCTGACTAAGCTTTGAGCCTTTTATGAAGCATGCACCTGGCTGGGGAACAGACATTTCTGAGAGCCCCATGTGTGCTGAGAACCTTAGTACATATGAGTAACTGTCTGACTCATGTATCTTGGCATACCCACTGGGAATGAGCACATCTTCTGACCCCTATGCCCACCTGAAGGTTGTCTAGGGCCTATACCTCCAGGCTAGAGACCTCAAGCCTTAGACAGCCTCATTCCTTTACTCCTTTCTAAAAATATTATTTTCCTCCCTGCCATGCTATGAAAAAGGTTGGGAGACCCTGTTTTAGAGAACTGTGGGAAGGTAGAGTTTTAGGTGATCTTTGTTACCTGTCACTCCCTCCATATCAGAGTAGTGGCAAAGGAAAGTGAAACAGATTCATCTTTGTGCACATGACATGAACTTTCAGGTTTCCTTTCCTTACCTTTACACAGTTACTGGGCTTAATTGGAGGGGAGTGAAAAAGTCAGAAATACGGGTACCTGCATCTGTGGTTCTCAGTGTGGTTCTAGGGTTCTTTGAGGTCAAAACTTACAACAATACTAAGACACTACTTACCTTTCTCACTGTGGTTGCATTTGCAGTAGTGGTACAAGAGCAGTAGTGGGTAAAACTACTGGACCTTAGCTGCATCAAGGCAGTACACTAAATCATATTGTATTCTTCATTGCCCTTGTTCTCACAGCGGAAAAAAAACACACCCAAAAAACAGTTTCACTTCAGAATGTTGTTGAGGAAGTGGTAAAATAATTAATTTTGTTAAATCTCAACCCTTGAGAGCATGTCTTTTGAATATTCTTCATGATGAAGGAAGTACACGTAATGTACTTCTGCTGTATACTGAATACAATGGTTATATTGCGGAAAAACACTTGTGCAATTGTTTGAGGCTCTAGCTGAACTCGCCACTTTTCTTATAGAATGCAATGTTTTACTTGAAAGAATGTCTGACAAATATGGTTATTCGGGCTTGGCAGATATTTTCTCACAATGTTTGACAGACGTTTTCTTGAAAATGAATGAAGTAAGACTGTCACTTTAAGAAAAGCAACTGAAAGTATTTGTTGCCAATGATAACATTTGAGCAAACAAGTGAAAATTAGAATTTTGGAAAACACGTTGCTGCCCCCATGAACTTGATAGCTTCCCAATTTTTATACATTTTTTTTCTAATAAGATTCATGGTGATATTAACAAATGCAAAGTTTTGACATAATGTAATTAAATGTGTCAACATTTGGAAGATCTACATAACTCATTGAACCAATATTTTCTAACAACCAATGCATACTCTTACAAAATCATGCATGACAAAAACCCCATTTAAAGTACAAGAAAGGCTAATGAATTTTAATATAACATAATTTTAAAACTACTGTTTCAGATCCTGCATTGCAACTAACATTTAAAAAACTATTCTTCCTTGTCTAAATACACATACCCAAAGGTTAGAGAAAATCTGGACAGTTAAACTTGATCTAAGTAAAATGAGTTTTAGTTAAAGCAAAAACAAAAACAAAAGCAAAAACTATTCTTGTGAAGTTTTAAACAATTTTAAAAATAGACTCTATTTTTTAGCACAGTTTTAGGTTTACAGAAAAATTGAGATGATAGTATAGAGAATTTCCATATACTCCCAAATTCAGTTTCCTATTATTTACATCTTACATTAATATGGTACATTTGTTACAATTAATGAACCAATATTGATATATTATTTTTTATTGTTTTTCAAAGATTTTTATTAAAATATAGCTTGATATATTATTATTAACTAAAGTCCTTATTTCGTTCGGATTTCCTTAGTTTTTACCTCATGTCCTCTTTATGTTCCATGATCCCATCCGGGATACCACATTACCTTTAGTTGTCATGTCTCCTGAGGCTCCCCTCGGCCGTGACAGTTTCTCAGACTTTCCTTGTTTATGATGACCTTGACAGTTTTGAGGAGTACTGGTCAGTTATTTTGTAGAATGTCTTTCAACTGGATTTGTCTGATGTTTTTCTCATGAGTAGACTGGAATTATGGGCTTTGGGAGGAAGACTGCAGAGGTCAAGTGCTATTTTCAAATATCATATCAAGGGTACACACTATCAACATGACTTCTTACTGTTGGTGTTAACCTTGATCACGTTTGTCTGAGGTAGTATTTGTCTGGTTTTGCCACTATAAAGTTACTCTTTTCTGCCTCTTTCCATAGTGTGTTTTTTAGATGGATGTTCTCGTTGAGTTTTCATTTAGTATCAAAGAAAAGTATCCATAATTATCTGATAAGGTTATTAAAACACTTTTCCCTTTTCCAACTGCACATCAACCAAAACAGCATATCACAATAGATTGAATGTAGAAGCAGATACCCCTCTCTGTTTTATTGAGCCAGACATTAATGTGATTTGCAAAAAATGTAAAACAATGCCATTCTTCTTATTAAATTATTTTCATTTTGGAAAATATAATTATTTTCATTAAAATGTTATTTATGTTAATTTGATGTGTTGAATGTAATGGTTTTCTCACTGTTCTTTTAAGTAAATTAATAAATATTTAAAACGTTTTTCAGTTTTAATTTCTAATACAGTAATGTTAGGAGAGATAAACCCACAAAAACAAAAGCTCTTTATGTCCCTCTATAATTTTTAAGAGTGTAGAGAGATCCTGAACCAAAAAGTTTGAGAACCACTTATTTTAGGGTTAACTTCTATGGATCAATAATGAAAGAACCCAATTCAAAGAGAGCAAGCAGAAACAGAATTCTAAAGGCTTAATGAGTAAACTGACTATACCTAAATTTTCCTTATTGAGAAATGTAATTTTTACACCTGCAGAAAATTGTTTCCTCAACTGATAACTGTGCTCACAAGTAACTATCTGCAAGAGTAGTTTGTTATTTATGTCATAAAAATAATGACAGGTGGCCAGGTGTGTTCATAAAAAGTCTGAGTAGAAAAACCTATCAGTTGATGCATATGCATGGTGTATACGTTGTTTACTGTCAACTTCTTGTTCGTTAGCTTTTGTCTTTGGTTCTTCGTATTCGAGGAAAGGAGGTCCATCAGATACACTTTGACCTTCATCTGTTTATTAATCTTGATTATATCATATTAGTTTACGTATCATTAAACTGTACCAAACAGTATCTCTTGGGTAGTTGTTGGGAAATGTTTCCCTTCTCTTTCTGTTTTACGCTTTATTTCATTTCATGTATTTCAAGTGAACCCACTTGTTGGAAACTACTTCTGGTTTGTGTCCTGCACTCAGTACATTTTCAGTACTAAAGGATAAATAGCTTTTATCCCTACTATTTGGCCAAGAGTCAAAGGCTGATGGTGTTTGGATGTCACCAGTGATGATTAGCATCAGGGAATAAGGACAATCACCAGAGCCAAGGTGGCCCTGGAATCTTTTTGGCCCTTTGCCTTCCCAGTAGCAAAACCATTCTTACAGCATTGCTGATCTGGGAGGTCCATTTTCCATATGCTGACCTCTGGCGATACTATATCCAAATAAGGCAGGCAGGCAGCCTGGCAGAAGCATAGCGGACAGGTAGGGCAGAAGTGGGATTGCAAGGAGCTCAGTAGAGAATGGGTCAGATTCTTGCAGGGAAGAATGTGAATCCAGTGTCAAAAATGAGTCCCTAAGTCTTTTTGCCCTCTTTCTGTCTTTCCCTGCCCACATTCCTACTCAACCCCTAAGCTCAAGAGTCATAGTCTTAGTCTTCTTTTTTTTAATTAAAGTTTATTAGGGTGACAATTGTTAGTAAAGTTACACAGGTTTCAGGTGTGCAATTCTGTAACACATCATCCATGTCTCACATTGTGTGTTCACCACCCAGAGTCAGTTCTCTTTCCACCACCACATATTTCATCCCTTTTACCCTTATCTACCACCCTTCTCCCTCCTTAGTCTTAAAAGCACCTTGAAAATCATCTTATGTAACCATTCAACCAATCCTGAAGCCTCCTACAAACTCTGGTCATCCAGTTGCCTTGCAATGCCAATTTGGGGGATGCTGTTGAATGTGCAGTAAGGAATATATGATGTACAAAGTTAGCTGTAAAATTTCAACATACATACCTTGACCTAACCTTTTGATATGGGCCCTCAGTATTATAAGAAAAGTTTTTGGAATAAAATCTCCTAATTGACCTATACCATAATTTGATTTTAAAAGGTAAGATGTATACTAGTAATTTTTTTTACCTTAATTTATTTAATTATTCTGAAATTTTTTAAATAAAAGAAAACTATGCAAGGTTGGAGGTTGAACTGAAGCATCACTTTTTACTAAGTGTTGCCAACGATGTGTATCTTCCAAGGAAATAGCTATATATTTGGTTAAAGGTTGTTGATGTGTTTTGTGTTTTACTATTTTGAAAGAAAGGGAGAAAAAAAAAGACTTAGAGAAAAGCCCACAAAAGAGGGGCTACATTAGAAATTTGAAAACTGTAGCCACTTAGAATAAATGTAGTCACTTCCATGACAAAAGGGAGAGTGAAGAAGAATCAGAAGGAATGGAGAGAAACTGGGTTGAGAGATCACCTTCCTACTTTATTCACGTGGGCAGTTTTCTGGGCAGTTTTCTGTGACAGGACGCATTGTGAGGCTGAAAGTCAGTCTTGTTCAGCTTCTGTTCCCACATGAGGGCAAGAACAGATCCTTAGGTGTCGCGGTGTATGGCTACAGATTTTAAACTCTGCGAGCCATGGACGTCTCATACTCAGCTGCCTAAAGCTTCTCTGAGGGAGGAAATTTGCTTTCATTTTCTGTAAATGTATTTATGTTGTGCTGCTAACTGCTATGGTTGAAAATGTGTTTGGTCCCTGTCATAGGAGAGAAAGTGCCTACGGATTCCCAGAGGGTCTTGAGAGAAGAACAAGTGTGCTAAGAACTGTTCACCTTCATTAGGTTCTCTGTCTAAGGAGTAAAATTCTTTTGAGATCGGGTCTAGTAGTAGAAGTAGACACAACTTCTCATGTTTCTTTTTAAGATCACTTCTCTAAGAAAGTATGATAAACTAATATTAACATTTGTTTCAGTCTTTGGGAGGAATGTGTCATTTACCTGCTCAGACATGATTAAGAGGTATAAATTAAAATTTTTAACATTAAAGTGGTCATTAGCTTTTTAAAATTAGAATTTGTTTTTAAAGTAAGTAGTCTCACTTGGATTTAATAATAAATGTATCACAGCCCTAAGTAATAACTAGGACTATTCTCCAAGCAGAGGACCTATATGATGAAATCATTGGTAAAGTGTTGAGAAAATGTAGGGTAACCAATTAATATGACTATAAAATACTTCAAAGTTACTTGTTTGATTTTTTTCAAAAATAGCTTTAATACTGCTGGCTTATCTAATGCTTACCTACCAAATGGCTCTTTTTTTTTTTTTTTAATAGAAAATAATTTTTTATCAAGTAATTCTTTGATTCATAATTTTCAAGTTTTTCTGTTTCCCATCATAAAGTACATGATTTGATATACTTCATTGTACCTTTCCCTTAGATTAGGTCAGTTGACTCATAATTAGTAATTACTTAGTATCTTGCTAATTAGAATATTTAATAAGATGTAGCCAATTGGCTGTATTAGTTTGAGATGTATTTTATAGGATATAGTTTTAAGAATTGTTAGAATATACTACTTTTGTTTCTTAAAATAACTTGCAGATGTTGAATCAGGCAAAAGATTTTGAGAAAAAAACTAGAAATGAGCTATAACATCAAGAAATTATAAGATTTCCATGTATTTTTAGGGTCAAATATTACTTAATTCTTTTATTACATAACAAGAAATATATGTTATGTAAGATATCCTCCCCAATATTGTTACATTAAGTGGTCAGCAACTGTTTCTTAAACGCTTCCGTATCTGTATGCCACTATGTTATGAGGAATATAAAGGAAGCGTAAGAAGTTATTTTCAAAGAGTTTACAATTTAATAAAGGAAATAACATGAACCAAATAGCTGACAGTGTAATAGAGTAGAAAGAGGCCCAACTGAGTCAAGAGCTATGAATTCCAATCATTATTCAGATACTTTGTAGCTGAGTGGCCTTAGGCCGGTCACTTAACCACTCTGGGTCCAAGTACCTCATCTGTAAGATGTATGACATAATCAGCTAATTTCTGTCATTCCTTTCAGCTGTAATAGTCTATTGGAAAGAGCTGTACTTACTAGTTAAGTACATATTGTGAACGCATCATGAATTAAAAATAAGGATAGTAAAGATTGGGAAGATTCTGAGGAGACATGAGATTTAAGGAAGAAATTGATCTTGACCTTGAAAGGTGAGTAGAATTTAGATGAGCAGAGTGGAGGTATTTCAACCATGATCTGAAGCCAAGCACTACATGTTTCAGGAAGAACAGAAAATACTTGCCTAATGAGAACAGAGTGCATGTTGGAGAGAAATGGGAAATAAGAATGGAAATCTCAGATGCTCCATAAAAACCAGGCAGAGAAATACAGACTTTTTACCCTGATCCAGAGTCATTTTAAGTTTTGAACAGGAACGTGGTACCTAAGGTAATGATTTAGGCAGATGAATGGGGTAGTGTGCACTAGGAAAGTTTGTAACTTTCCCCCTCATGTTCTAGCAAATAATATCTCCTCTTGGGAATACCCTTCTTTCAGGAAGGAAACTTTATTAAATAAACCAACATACTATATCTGTGTTTAAGTTACCTTTTATGTAGGGTAACAGAGAGAACCCTACTCTTTCATATTTTATGGCACTTCTCCCTAGTCATTCAACAGATATTTACTGAGTGCTTAATGGAAAGCTGGCATAGTTCTAGGTGCTATAGCGGGTACCAAGATGAATAAGAGTCAGTCTCCACACTCACACAGTCTTAATTTAGAAGAGAAAATGTGTGAAGGATGGCTGTTTTGTCATTCCTAAGAATAGGGGATCATGAGGGCAACCTTTGTGATCTCTTCCTCCTCTGTGGTTTTGTGTTTTCATGAAAAACACAGAGGTAGGAAATTACAGAGTTTATTCAGAGAAGTGAAGGCTCAGGAGGTTTCTACTTCCATTAATGACAGAATAGCTCCTATATGACCAACCCACCTATAGATCATAATTATAACTCTGGACAAAATCTACAACTATCTGGAAGGTACGTTTGAGCAACCAAAACCAAAGGGAATGTGGAATGCAGTCAACACTTGGAAGAAAGGGTTGGCACTGGTGAATTTCTTATTGTTCTAGTTTTCTTTTTTCTTTTGCCTGAGGGCAGAGCACAGTTGGCCTCATATGGGACATCTAAAACATCTGTGCTGTTCCTGCCTTCAGGAACCAGAGGAGAGTGGCCATAGCAGCTGGAAAATAAGAGGAGAAATCATTGAAGGAGAGAACAGAGGAAGAGCCCAAAATTCTCCATAGAAATTCTGCCCAAATCTTGGCCTAACCTGTGGACTACACGTGCATGGCAAAGGCTAAAAAACTGAACAGAGACTTCAGTTCTTGCCCATTACAGAGGAGAGTTTGGAGTTTGACTCTAGCCAAATTATTACCTGCTAAAATAGCAACAACAAAAAATCAATATCCAGAATGCAATCCAAAATTACTAGATTGATGCAGACAGAGGAAAATCGGACCCATTTTAAAACAGAAAAGATAAGCAACAGAAACTGATCATGAGATGACATAAAAGTTGGAATTAGAGGTAAGGGTTTTAAAGTAGCTTTTATATCTATCCTCAAGATTATAAAGGAAAACATACTATAATGTGCAAACAAATAGGAAATCTCAGCAGAGAAATTAAAGCTATATATAAAAAAAAAGAACCAAACAGAAATTCTAAAATTGAAAGTTAAAAATTCTAGACCTAAAAAATTTTTAAGTTCACTGTATGTACTGTAATATCAGATAGCAGATGACAGGAGCATCAGTGAACTTGAAGATAGATCGATATAAATTATGCAATCTGAAAAATAGAGAAAGATTGATTAAAGTAAAAACAAGAAACAAAGCTAAGTGATATAAACTATATCAAAAGTCTGCCTGGGGTCCAGGCGGGAAGGAGAAAGAATGGGACAGAAATTTTATTTTGAAGAAACAGTGACTAAAATTTTTCCAAATTTAATAAAAGATGTAAATCTACCATTTTTAGAAGCTCAACAAACCCCAAGGAGATACAAAGAAAATCACTCCTAGGCACGTCAGTCAAACTGGTGAAAACCAAACATAAAGAAAATTTCAAAGCTGCCAAGGTCACGATAATATGATTTATAAAATTCTCATCAGAAGCAACAGAGACTTGAAAACAGTGCAACAACATCGTTAATGTGCTGAAAGGAAAGAAAAGCCTGAAAATCCAGAATTTTCTTTCCAGAAAATTTCAGAGTCATGGCTGGAACTTAGATGATATGTAGGAGAGTGGTGTGTGCTCAAGCAGGATAGATGGGTTGAAGTCAGTGTAAAGGGGCTTGTATATCAGGTGATAGCATTTGGATTAGACTCTTTATCAGCATAAAACAAACTAGTCATTATTTTGTTAACAGATCTGTTTTGAATAATCTGGCAAAGATGAAGAGATTGGCCCTGCTGCTACCATACGCGTATATAGAGCCTTTGTGTACATTAGATGAAACTGCTCCTCAAGATGGGCAAGGAGCTAAGTGAGCAAATCATGCCTTTACGTGGAACAAGGGTGAGCCTTCCTAGGGGGATTCTGCCCTTCACCAGGGAGCATGGCTTGGCAAACAGCACCGACTAGATTTCGGCTCCTAAGCGTCCCCCCTAAACCAGGTGTACATGATAGATTGGAAAGAACAAGGTGAATACGAGAGAAATCTATTGAATTAGATGTAGAGAGGTCTCAAGGTCAAAGACAAGCCATCGAGAGCTCTGACATTTTCAGTTTGATGACCAGAGGAATGGCAGGACTCTTAAGAGAAATACCTGAAGTAGGAGAAGGGGGCTTACAAGCAATCTAGAACTGAAGACGGAAATCCAGGACTGAAGATGTAGCTCTGGCAGTCATTTATACAGATGTGTTAGTTTGGAATCAATGACAACACCTGAACTGACATCAAAAAAGGAAGCGATGAGGGGCCCAGGTGAGGTTGCAAAACCTTATTATGGGAGTGAGTGGAAACGACAGCCAGGGTCCTAGTATAGCTGAATCAAAGGTAAGGTACCATCAAAATAATGAAAATTTCCCACCATTTTACTGAATAATTTTACAACATGGAAGCAATTTACGAGACTGGTAACATTTTGGGATTTGGATGGTACTTTGTACAAGGACTTCATAGGTGTGTAAACCAAGCCGCTGCTCTTAATCACCTAACATTTCTGCTTTTCAGCCTTCATGTAGATGGAAAACTCTGTAAACTGTAAATTATTATTCACATTTACATGGAAATATAAAATTATCTTTCATACCCCTTTTATCCAGTCCTATTGAGAAATAATTGGCATCCATCACTGTATAAGGTTTAAGGTGAACGGCATGGTGGTTTGTTTTACGTATATTGTGAAATGATCACCAATAGGTTCAGTTAACTTACATCATCTTGTATAGATACAATAAAAAGAAAAAAATTTCTCCTTGTGATGAGAACCCTTGAGATCCACTGTCTTAACAATGTTCCTCTATGTCACCTGGCAGTGTTAACTATCGTCATTATGTTGCGCATTACGTGCCAGTACTTACGTATCTTATGATTGGGAGTGATTATATATTGACTACCTTCCTCCAATTTCCCTTTCCTCAACTCCCTGCCTCTGGTAACCACAAATCTGATCTCTTTTTTTTTTTTCTGAGTTTTGTGTTTTTTTGTTTTTAGATTCCACATATAAGTGAGATCGTATAGTATTTGTCTTTCTCTGTCTTATTTCACTTAGCATAATACCTCCAAGGTCCATCCATGTTGTCACAGATGGTAGGACTTCCTTCATTTTATGGCTGAATATTATTTGTGTGTGTGAGTGTGTGTGTGTGTGTGTATACACACACACACACACACACAGAGGGTGCCAAAAATGTATACACATTTTAAGAAAATAAAACTGTATTAAAATTGTAATACTCAATATATACCAATAACAAAAGATGAATACAAGTCACGTTTGACTTCTGCAGTTACAAGAGGTGCTCAAAGTGGTTACCATCAGCGTCCAGACACTTCTCATTACGGCAAACTACTGCTTGAGCAACGTGGATCAAAGTGTCCATTTGTGTCCATTTTTTCGCACCCTTGATATATATATGTATGTGTATGTGTGTATATATATATATATACACACACACAACTTCTTTATCCATTCATCCATCAATGGACACTAGGTTTCTATGTCTTGGCTGTTGTAAATAATATTGCATACCTTTTGGTATTGTCATCTTTTTCTTGAACTTTCTGCATTTCCATTGTGTTCTAATACAAATGCAAATTGTTAATTATGCACATCATTCTGAACCATTGCAGCCTTTGAAATACGTTTCCTAATCTCCCCCTTCACTGCTTTATTAAAGCCAATGATGCTTCAGGCTACTTCCTTCAGACCAAATTCCATTTAATTCCTTGTTCATAAAATAGATTTCTACTTCCCTACATTGGGCAAATTCCTTCTCCTTTGAAAATCCACCTATTCTAAGAATTCCAGTCTCTACGTTTAGTACTATGCAACTGATGAATGCTTAGTATATACTTGTTAGCTAACAAAATTAAAAGAAGCACTGCTGTTTAGTATCTGAAGTCCTTAACTGATATTTTATTTCTCTGTCTCTTTTGCCTCCTATTTAACTAAAAGCAAATTAAATAACAAATAAGCTTTAAAAAGAAATTGAAAAATAATTTTAACATGTATTTATTATAACCTTACTTGATTCTAAGAAGTATTTTATATGTGTCTGTGTATACAGACACACATCCACACACAAATAGAATTAATTTAAAAAAAAAAAGGAGGGCAAAGGGAAAATAGAGACTACTTAAGTTTGAAAGACGAGAAAAGTTATTATAGTATACATCAGTCCATGTCATAAACTTCTACAAACTTCTTAAAATTGAACAATTAAATCAATCCTGAGCTTCCTCTCAGCCAAAGAGGGGAAAAGATATTCAGTAAGTTAGATGATAGAAGCCAATCAGTTACTCAGAAGAAGCGAAGATTTTTCTGGCCCTTGAGCCTTTCATGAAAGGACTTCCAAAGCATGCCAGCACACAGTTTTCTCAGCACCAATCCTGCTGCCAATATACGTTTGTATTATACAGATTGTACAAGCTGGGGGCATAATGACAGGGTATGAACTAATGCTATAGAGGTCAAAAAAGTGCCTACAAGTAAGTTTTTCTCCTCATTATTTGGCTGGATCTAGAGAAATAGTTTTAAATGTTTAGAGATTGGATAGACTCACATTCAATCTTTTCATGAATGCTATATCTTTTAATAAAAGTTGGGCAGCAGATAATTCAAGGTTGTCCTTTTGGCCAGAAGATGGAGTGAAGAATTCTGTTAGTCTTACTCAGTTTGAAGGGTTTGGCCCTTTGTTTATCTAGAAACAAAGAGAGGTATTCAACCTTGCTCTGATTCACTTATTAATTTCTTTAGGATATGAATTAACATTTTCACCCAGTATTTCCATGATTTGGAAAGCAGAAGAGTGGGAGGAAGGATAAGGACTCTGATATCCTCTTCTTTCCCAGCTCTGGTTGGGCTTTTCAAATACCCAACTCTTAAGAGGATGCCATTTGTCCCCAGTGAACTCTCACAAGGAAAAGCAAAACAAAAATAACAAAACCTCAGCACTTGTAAGACTTTAACATGTTCAGAAGTCATCATTCTTAAATTTAAAGGCAGTTCTTTGCTCTGGTACAGACATTTTCTCTTTTCTTTTTAGTGTCCTGAATGTCAGTTTTTCATGCCTCTTAGCTCTGAATTCCAAAGGAAATGGAAATTGATTGACTTTTCATTTCATATGCACATGTAGGAACAGTAGCAAAGGGTGTAGAACTTCATCTTACAGTGTGGGTACTCTTTAAAATTTCTTCTGGATAGATCACAAAGCAGTCACATTTGTAAGGCTTTCCTCCCACGGAGATGTAGCAAATACTGCCCTCTGCCGAGGGGATACTCAGGATGGCTGGATCATGTTAATGACCAATTTCTAGTCTTCAGTTACTGGTTTCAGTGATTTGGGTAGAATTTTGTTACTAATTACTTCATCATTATACATTCTTTTTCTTTTCTTTTTAAAAATTTATTAAATTAATTGGGCCATATACATTCTTATTAAAATAATTATATTCAAAATAGAAAATAAAAGGACAGAACATTTTAGCCTTGGGCACATGCATTTATTACTTTCTGTGGTCTGTACAATCAGATATCACAATGCCTGAGGCATTAATAATAATGTTTAAATCTCTATGCATTTTGAACTAGCTAAGAAAATCTTCTTTCCAATGCGAAATTAGAAGAGGATTGTTATAGCATTATTTTAATAAATGAGTTTGTTAAATAATTCTAACAACAATTGGGCTATTTTTCTTCCCCTGCCAATATTTTTGTTCAATATCTGTTGGATTGCTAATATCTAGATTAGTCATTTCAAAGCACTAGCTGTTTGTGCTGCTAAAGTAAAATTTCCTTATTCTTTATTATTTTAAAGAGTTAATTATACATGGTTAATTAACAGTGGAGGATCACATTAAACTAAATACCTTCCAACTAAAAACTCCTTAAAGAAACTAACCAATGAAATTGTTCACACACACACACACACACACACACTTGTAATAGGCATGTTTTTGAAAAGCGTCATGCAATCTGTATTCCTAGATATGACGAATGTGGGTTCACGTATTAGGCTAAATGCTCATATCCTGCACTGATCAACTCACTTGTTTTTCCGTTTTTCTAGAACCTGCTTTGCTTAGGATTGGATTGAAGCCAAATAAATTTTATCAAGAGAGTCATGAGAAACAAAACCTAGCAATCCAAAGGGCCCCCATGGCTTCTTATAAAATCTAAAGCTTAGATTCTCACTACCTTAATTCAGAAACTTTAGACCCTGTGAGAACTAGTAGGAGGGTCTAGCCAGGTTGAATAATCTCATGGTGAGAGATTCTGGGACGTGGTTAACTGCCATCTGTGCCCATTGAAGGCCCATTTTCCTCACTCAGCCTTACTACCAAAGAAGTCCTGTTTGTCATCAACTCTAGGCTACTTCCTGACTGTCCCTCACACTATAGTTAAGTTGAAAACTTCGGCTAAATTAAAGTACCTTGGCAGGACTTTCTAATTCTAGCAGTATTTGGAGTCTTGCTGAGTGGTGGGCTCTGAGCTACACTCCTCGTAACTCATTCACTGTTACTGATTCTGTTGGTATGGTTGAACCCAGTTTACCCCACTTCCAAAAGGAACAAGTCTTGACTCTCCTGAAATCTCAGATGTCTATTTAATAATTGGATGTCCCATCCTAGTAAAATGCCAGTTAATTGTTTAACAAATTATAGTCTGGTTTACTCAATCTCAGGTGGCTAATATAACCCATTCCACTGAATTTTACCATCTCACGGAGATTCTTTTGCTGTTTTTATCATTGCCTTGGAGTTAGTTATGTTGATACTTAACATTTGGTAATGATTATTAAGAATAGTGATGATGCTAAAATAGTGATTTCCTACTTCATATTCTTCTAATGTTGTTTTTTGAACCTACCTCAACATTTTTCATTTTGGTTTTCTATGCTTCAGGCTATACGTCAAATGTTTTTATGCCAATTGTTGGAGTTTTCCACACCCCAAATGAACAGGAAATATTCCTAGGAATAAACCCAGCACGATACTTTTCACATAGTAAGCACTCAATAGATCTGGTTTGATGTGGCTTGTGTTTTGTGATGGTTGCCAGTTCCAGGATCTCCAGAATTAGATGTCTGTAGAATTTGTAGATCTATTACACACATAAAGTTGGTCGAGTGGGGATGGGGAAAGGGTGCAATTGCCTCTGGTTTGCCATGTTGATTTTTTTTGTTGAGTCATTTTTTTCTGCAAACTCACTGTTAGAATAAAAATGACACTCCCCAGAAGAGTACTATATTAACCATTATTATGTGGCCACAGAGGGGATAGAGAGTTTAGTAAAGATCTGGTAGATTTGGGTAGAACTAGCCTCCTCCCTTTGAGAGTAGATAGGTAAAACTTTTCCTCAGCACACCAAAGAACACCTTCTGATGTAGAATGGTGAGATGTGGTAGTATCTTCTAGAATGGTGAGGTATTTCCCATCTGGGTGTTATAGACTTCATATTAATGAGATTTCTCATATTAAGGTGCCATATGACCAATCTTGGGAAGGTATTTACAAATATACACATTTCAGTGCTCTGTTTTTTCTAATTATTATCTTTAATTTGGTGCACATGAAGTTGTTGTAACATCAACTGATATGTTTTTAGTTTGTTTTGAAAAAGACACATTCATCCTAATTCCATTCAAGCATTTCTTTTTTCTCTTAAAAGGTACTTCTCTCTAAGATAGGAGGTATTGTCATTTCTGTGTAAAGAAAGCAAGATGCCACACATACTTGTTTAATGTGGAGCTATCAGGGTATCACTGCAAGGAATTCATAAAGAGGAGTCTATACAGATAAAGAGTAACCCTTACGACTGTATAATCTAGACAGCGCTTGAGATAATAATCATGCTACTTGAGCTGAAATAATGGTGGCAGAACAAGCGCTAGCCAGGCAGAGAAAAAAGACATTCAAGCTGACAGCTCATTCGTGTGTGCTGAAGTGGATCAACCGCTCATCGCAGGGCAGAAGGCAGCCTGGTGGTAATGCTCATGCATTTCACACTGGTGTGGCACTGAGAAGATCCCCACTCATGGCACCAGGGTCAAACTGAAGCAGACAGCTGTGTCGTTTCTCCTACAGGAGAAAGAAGACAGCAGGCAAGCTCTTTATTCCTAAAGTTTGTTAGAGAAACTGTGCTACGTATAATCCAGCTGTATACTCTTGGTAATTAAGGAAAACAAATGCTCTTTGCAAACTCATTAGAGATTTAAAGTTCTTTAAGTTTTCATCAGGTTTCCACAGCAACAAAGAGTTTCAAACAATAGTCGAGAATGCGCAAACCATCGAATAAGTGGATTTTACTTGTTCCTGTTTGGAAAATTATTCAGATAACCAGCCACATCAAAGACTATTAAACTTTTTAATTGCTCAGGTAGGAAGATGGGGAATGTCATCATTATCTATCATAAGAAGAATCTGCATTAGATAATGCTACTTGAATTTTGGGCTAGAATAAGATACTTAAGGACGCTACTAACTGAAGTGCCATTTAGTACTCAGATAATCACATGCTTCAATTATTCATAGGACACAATGCATGAATTTACAATACTAATTGTGGTTTCAAAAAGTGTCTTATGCTATCTTTTACTTACATAGGAGGGTCGACCAATGCAAAACAAAAGTATAAATGTTTGCAACTGCCATAGATAGCATGTGCATGCAATTGGGTGGTATTTTAGTGAGGTCAAAAGAGTGGAGAAATGTGTCTTCTTCGTGTTTTGCAAAGTTCTTGTACGATTTAGCACAATACCTTGTATTTATTAAGTATTCAGTAGTTACAGTTGATTTTTAAAGAAGACTTGGTGATAGTGTATTAATTTATTCACCAGTCTTGTGTTATGTAAGACTCTGTTCCCTGGTCTGTCCTAGGTGCTTGGCGGTAGGGACACAGACGTGAATAAGATAGCACTGACCCTCTGGGCCTCAGTCTTATACACTGGAGTGAGGGTGACAACTGCAAATTTAAATAGAACTGTGACTTCTCAAGCTATTGAGTATATGAGGTCGGACAACTAAGTTCGTGAACTCATCCTAGAAAGAGTGCTGCATACCTCATTGCTGAATATCACTATCGTCCCCTTCAAAGTGCTCTCCTTGGGAAGCTATGCAGTGACGCCAGCACCTAGTCCATCCTTCAAAGCAATTTTGGAACTCTTTTTCTGGAATTGCCATCCGTGCTGTCGTCACATTACCCTTGATGTCCTGAATGTCATCAAAATGTCTTCTTCTCAATATTTCCTTTATCTTCCCCAGAGAAGTCATTGGGGGCCAGATCAGGTAGTAGGGAGGTTGTTCCAATACAGTTACTTGTTTACTGGCTAAAAACTCCCTCACAGACAGTGAGTGCCATGTGAGCTGGTGCATTGTCGTGATGCAAGAGCCATGCATTGTTGGCAAGAAGTTCAGGTTGTCTAACTTTCTCACACAGCCTTTTTCAGCACTTCCAAATAGTAAACTTGGTTAACTGTTTGTCCAATTGGTATAAATTCATAATGAATAATCCCTCTGTTAACAACATCATTGCAACAAGTTTATAAACTTAATTGTCAGACCTCGTATGTTGAATATTTTACTCATTCTCTCCTCATTATTATTAGGGAAGGGGCAGGGGATAAATAGTGGAAGACCAAACACAGAGTATACTCATACTTTGTTTGGAATCAGTAAACATTTGCAACATTGTTTCCCTACAACATCATTCTGTTTTTCCCTTTTTGTCAATATGTTTTGTTTCTCCCCCGTCAGAAAGCATAGAAAAATCTAAGAAATAAGACGATATAACAATACCTCTAAGTCTATCATTCAGACCATTTAGAGATAATAGTTGTTAGCATTTTTTATATATTTACTTAACCTTTTTCCTGGATATATATTTTGAGCAAAACAGATACCTTAATACAATTATAATTTTGCATTATGCTTTCTAACATAAGCATGTTTCCATATCATAAAAATATTTCATAAACATCATTATTTGTTGGCAACATATTATTCCATTATATTAATGTGCCATGGTTTATTGAACCTTTCCTCTGTTATGTTTTAAAGTTGCTACTTGGTTCACATAATTATAAAAAGGACTTGTATATAGCCTTTGGTTGAATTTCTGGTCATATCCTACAGATTGATTTCTAGAAGTGGAATGATTGGGTCAAGTTTATGACTACTTTTAGGGCTCTTAATACAATCCAACACATTTTTTCCTGGAACAACTGAACTAATTTACTCTTCCAGCAGCAAGGGATGTCTCATTACATGCTTGCCAGCATTGAATAGTATAGTTTATTTTTCTTTGCAAAATTGCTATATAAAAAATGATATATCATTTTTATTTTGTCTTTCTTTGGTTACTACTGACCTTGATTATATTTTGTTTATTAGCCTCTTATATGTTCTTACATGTTTTTTGTTCCATGAATTGTCTATTAAAATTTATATCTATTTTTTGTTGGAATGCTCTTATAATTTTAGTTTTGCTGCAGTCAATCCTTGTCTGTCATTTTCTTTTTCATGTCAACTTGCTCTCTCCCTATAGCTTTCTGCTTTATTCAGTTGGGTCCATGTCTTCTTGCATTCTGTAAGCAAGGCATATAATTTTCTGGCTTTTTGTTCTTCTAGTGCTTATATACAATAAACCATAAGTTTTATTTTTGGAAATAAGGTTTATACTACACCATAAAAATTCCAAAATTGATTACAAAAGTAAACATAAAATAAATGACAATATATGCATTTACATATATTTGTCAATTATATAAAATCAATATCTTGCTATAAAAGCTAGATCGTATTTTTCTACATGTGCTGGACTTCCTAATGACTTCTAAAATATGAGCTTTCTGTAGTAAATCTCTCTGTAGCAAGTATAGTGTGTTAGTTATTGCTGCATAACAAATCACTCCCCAGATTCAGTGTCTTTAAAATAATAAGCATTTAATTAACTCTTACTTCACATGCCAAAGGAAAAATACAAGCATTTATTATTGTTTTCATTTACAGGTCAGCTGGGAAGTTCTTTTGATCTTTTTTTTGCCCACTTATGCATCTGCGCCCAGCTTTGCTGATCTTGGTTGGGCTCTCTCATCTGTTTTGGTGAGCCAGCTGGCTATAGGCTGGCCTAGGATGCTTTCTCAGTTTAGAAACCCACCCGGCTCTCCTCATGTTCCCTCCTCCTCTGGAAGGCCAGTCTGTGCTGCAATAGAGTGAAGTCAGATTTAATCCCAAATTTCAAATCATTTCTTCTTTTAAAGGAGAAAATATATGTTCAGCTTACATTTTATTTCATTTTTAAATCTCCCTTTAAAAATTCTACTTCTATAGAATTAAAAAACTTAAGAGGAAAAAAAATGTCCATGTTAAAATTCGTATTATGATCTCACACAGATGCGCCATAAATGATAAGATGCCCATTATAAAAATGACCTCCAAAAAAAAGCATTATTTTTTCACTCTTTAAAAGTAATGTAAGTTCACTGGGGGGGGGGGGGGGGGAATCCAAAAAGTATAACAAAGAAACAAAAGTCATCGTTTAGTCTACCACCCAAAGGTAACTGCTGCTAACATTTTGGTCTACATCTTTTTAGACTTCTTCATATATATACATATATATATCCAAAAAATGTATACACATTTTAAGAAAGGAAAAAACTGTATTAAAATTATACTAATATATACCAATAACAAAAGATGAATACAAGTCATGTGTATACATTTTTTGGCACCCCTGATACACACACACACATACACACTAGGATATGCAACAAAGGCTTGCCTTGCGAGTGGGGAATTTGACTAACGAAGAAAAAGTGGGATTTTTTTTTTGTAAGTGTTTTAATTATTTTCAAGATCAATGGGTTTAAAAGAAGGAAGAGACCTGCTCTCCAGGCTGTGTTGTGTTTTATTCATACATTCACTCAGTAATTCATTAAATATTAAGCACTTTCTCTGTGTCATGTACTGGGTTAGGGGCCGGGAGCTTTCCCCTGCAAGTGGTACTAATGGTATTACCATTACCAGACGTGTGGGAGAGAGAAGGCCTGAGGCGGAAGCCATTTTTGTCGTCTGTATACTACCTCATGGAGGTCTAAGGCGCCAGGAGGGCAGGTATTTTGGTGGACCACAGACAGCAGGAAGGACCAGAGAGAGAGGCTTTTGCCTCCTGAGCGGCAAGACAGAGGCAGACTGGAATCGGTTGAACTGTTTTCTTACTTAGCCTGCTTGGCTTCATGACCTGAGGAAAAGGTTATTTAATAGTTAATAAAAGAATAGCTACTGTTTATTGTCTGTTGTATGCCAAATAATGTACTATGCACTTACCATTTCATTTACTTCTCACATGAATTCTGTAAATTAACAACTAACATTCTGAGCACTTACTATGTGGCAGCCACAGTTGTAAGATTTTACATGCAGTCGATACATTGAATCCTTGTGACAAATCTGTGAGACAGGTCCTGTGATGGGGGAAACGGAAGTTAGAGAGACTTGCTCAAGGTCACATAACCAGAAGTGACAGACCAAAGCCTCTACTGTATTTTTGCCCACAACTGTTTAACGTACTTAATTAATGAAAAATGGTGTTTCTGATTAATAAGAAATCCCCATCTGTCACCAAATTCAGTTCTGAGAGTTTGTCACTTCTTGGACACTTGAACATTGACGCCAGTATAAGAAAACATACTCTTTAAATGTTTATTAAAATTAAAAAATATATTTTTTGAATTAATCTTAGTGGAGTTGATTTCTTTTGGGAAGAAACTTCCTTCTTCAATTAATACATTTTATTTTTCTTTCTCATGTTTTTAAAGAAATAAATAATATTGCTCTCTCTCTCTCCATGCACTACATTGGGATTTCTTTGGCAACTAATAACTTTTCCTTGTTTTAAGGACTATCTTTTTTATTGTGGTAAAATAATACATAACATAAAATTTCCCATTTTAATAATTTTTAAGTGTACAGTTCAGTGGCGTTAAGTACATTCCCTTGTTGTGCAACCAGCCGTGACTATCCAGCTGCAGAACTTGTTCATCATCCCAAGCTCTATATCCATTAAGAGCACCTCCCTGTTCTCCCGAATGGCTATTATTTTTCTTTTTTAAATTTTTATTTATTTAAGTGTGTTTTTCCAGGATCCATCAGCTCCCAGTCAAGTAGTTGTTTCAATCTAGTTGTGGAAGACGCAGCTCACAGTGGCCCATGTGGGGATCAAACCGGCAACCTTGTTGTTAAGAGCACCGCGCTCTAACCAACTGAGCTAACCGGCCACCCCCAATGGCTATTATTTTTAAAGGAGATAGATAACTATATTAAGCTTAGTTTTCTTTATATGAATGAGCACATAATTGTTTTAGGAATGTGAAGGAAAAGGATATTTGCTAATATAATGGCAAATGCAGAACCTCCTGACAAAGGTATATAATTTGTAAAAATAGCTGAGTGGGCGAAATTCTGATTTTCAGTTGCCCCCGGCACTTCTGTGCACTTCTGATAATGATTTTCCTTGGGCATGTAGTTATACTGATAGAAATCACATCCACGCATAAAGAGTGAGCTTAATTATACATAACTACATGCCTCAGATGAGGTTTTACATTTTTTTACATATACTTTGTTATTTATAAAAGATGAGACTAAATTCTAACTGATCTCAAAAAAGTAGTGTGACTCACCCTCAGAGTATGAAAGTCTTACTGGATGAGTTGTCCATTTTGTCTGAAGATACTATACCTTGCCTTCCCCTTTCTCCGGTTGGGAATTGTTTTCTTTACATGGTGATTCCACCCTCGCATCTGGTCCTTGTTGTGACTATGAGACAACACAAAGGGAAAGCACAAAGGCTATGTAGGGTTTTGGATGTAGTTGGTGGTGCAGAAAAACGAACTGGTCCTATTAAAAATACACTTCTTTACATCCTGAACTCATTTGTACGAGCCTAATCATTTAAGCTCAAAATAGTAAAAATTAAAAGCCGTCAAAATGGTTTGATTATTAATGTATGCCCCAGGCACTGTGCTAAATGCTTTTTACATGTATAATTTCATTTAATCCTCACAGTCCTATGAGATAGGAGTCAAATTCCCATTTTACAGACTGGAAAACTAAGGAACAGAAAGATTACATAATTTGCCAGAGGCACACAGTTAATAAGTAACAGACTGAGGATTCAAACCCAGGCAGTCTAGAGTCCTTGCTCCTAGCTACTGTGTTACACACACTTCTGGTCCATATCAGGCTTGAGAAGTTTCCTTTGTAAGAGATTCAAGGTTAAACCAACCAACCAACCAAACAGACAGACAAATCTCTCATGTGGCTGCCATGTGGCTGAGGTGAGCGAGGGTGTCTCAGCGAAGGTCCGGCCCTGGATCTGGTGGTGAAAGCTCTCTCGCCAGGGAGGGAAATGGAAAGGCAAGGGTGATCTCCTTCTTCCCCCGTGTGCTATCTGGTTGGTGAGAGGAGATGGGGAAGGGACATCTCTAGGTAGACTTCCAAAGGAGTCAGATCATTCTTTGTTCTCTCTCTCTCTCTGGTTTTGTGACCCTTTGCCCTAGGTCTCCAAATTGTTGCCTCCTCCTAAGAAATGGTCTCTCTTGAAAGGACCACTTCTCCAGAGCTTAACTCATGTTTACTCTTATTCCCACATCACCATGAGAAGTCTTTCCTGAGTGTAACTGATTCAGCTGGTTGTTAGGATCGTGGTAGGAAATTAATGGGCTCCAAGGTGGAAATGACTCTCCCCATCCTCACAACTCCCCAGTTCTCCCCGGAAAATAGCCATGCCTACATTTTTGAAAGAAGTTTTAATGGAAATGACTCCCCAAGTGAGGGAGACATTTTTTAAAATTATTTATTTTTTTCAGTTACAGTTGACATTTGGTATTATTTTATGTTAGTTTCAGGTGTACAGCATAGTGTTTAGACAATTATATAATTTATGCAGTGATACTCCCAGTTAGTCTAGTGCCCACCTGGCACTATACATAGTTATTACCATATCATTGACTATATTCCCTATGCTTTACTTTATATCCCCATGACTATTTCGTAACTTTCATTTTATACTTCTTAATTCCTTCACTTTTTTCACCCAGGAGGGAGACATTTTTGAACAGGGAGGAGTGTTGATGGATTCTGCCAGAAATTGAGGAGGCTCAGCGCCTGTGTCCCAGGGGTGGGTCACAGTGATCCCAGAGATTTCAGAGGGACCTCAGAGTAGAACCTGGCCTGCTCAGTCTCTGGTCTCTACACTCTGGCAGGGCCAGAAATGCTCTCCTGAGCCCTGCTCATGGTTGTTGCTCACAGATACAATTGTCCACACATAACTTACCATGAGGAGAGGTAATGTTTCCTGGGAATATTCCTGACCCCAAAGAACATGTTTGCAGATAGTTTTCATCATTTTTGTGAGTTCAATTCATGTTTCAGGAACAAACGCTTTTATGTCTGTAGGTACACCTTTGTGACTATTTTTGTAGACCTTGAGTGCCCTACACCCCTCAAATCAAGGGGTAGCATGCTTCCCCAAATTATGCATGAGGTCTCAGTCTACTTAGGGTCATTTACTGCCCCCCACCCCTGTATCTCCTGTAGAGGTTAGCGATATTTACTACATTACTACATTGAGGTACTTGAATAATTATACCTCAAATTACGTGAAAAATACTTTCTGAGTTTCATACTGAAGCATAGTCTTTATTTCAGAATGGTGACATAATAATAGTCAGCATGTCATTGTAAGATGCCTCCATTTAACAGCAGTGCTGGTTTGCAGCTGAGTCCTAGGAAGGATTTGTTAGGAGAGGGTTAAAGTTATGTCAGATAAATAAAAAGACGAAGACCGGATTTAGAAGAGTGGCCTACAAGATACCAACTGAGGTGGCTAGAGCTATTCTTTCACTCCCCAGCACACTTTCGGATTCTTTTCTGGCCCCTTTTTACATTCTTGTTATAATATAGTATACACCATCTTAACCTCGTCTGAAAACACTGCCCCATTTGGTCAAGTTACCCCAAAGCTACCACCTGGGTCACACCATGACAAGAAAAAGAAGTGTTTTCAAATGAAACTAATCCAAGAGCAACCAGAATTGGCTTATTTTAATTTTCTGTCCTTCATTTAATTTAATTATAGCCCCTTGGAGCCAGTGACTACTTGGAGTTATCAAAGAATTTTGATACAGTGTTCTTGCGAAACATTCCACAATTTACACTGACAAAAAGAACCGAAGCTCGAAGATTCATCACTCTCATTGATAACTTTTATGATTTCAAGGTAAGGATATAGTGCATTGTCTCAAAATTGAACGTTTCAGACTGTGGAGCCAGATTGCCTGGGCTGGAGTGCTGGTCTACCACTTAGTTCACTTCTGTTCCTCAGTTTCCTCCTTTGTAAATCGGGATATTTTTTACTTCAGAGAATTGTGAGGACAAAATTAGCCAATCCATGTAAAGCATTTAAAAACCATGTCTTGGTACAAGCTGAGTGCTGTGTAAGTACCACTAGTAGCAGTACTCGTAGTAGTGACAGTAGGAAGTAAAACTCCCTTCATAAGACACTCTGCTATATTAATGATTCTGTCATTCAACTAGACATATCATGTGCTTTTTCTATGATGACGTACAGCACAATGCCTTACCTAGACTGAGTGCTCAATGAATATTTGTTGCATGAATAAATGATTGGACTGATAAAATCATGAATGAATGAATGACTACAGGACCCTCAGTATTGGATCTCTCTCTCCCTATGACCCAGAAACCCCAGAAAGTAGCATCTTCCCGTCTTGTTGTTGTTGTTTTTATCTGTGTGCTTTAGCATGAATTGCCGAGCCATTGTCCGTTCATCAGAGGCAGTACAGCCTAGTGGTTAAGGCTGTGTACCTGGAGGACCAGCTTAAGCGCTGGAGATTCACTGGCCTCCTGTAGACAAAGGGGGAACATACACTTGTTGTGAGGATTACATGAGCACGTAAAGCACTTAGAACATCTTGTGGCATATTGTGAACTTTCAATGGAGGTTAGCCACTATTAGTACATATCTGTAAATACAGAGTTATGGTAACAGTGTAAGTGCAAATTCAAATTAGAGTTAATTGAAATATTTTACTGTCAGATACAAGTTTTCTACCTATTCCTATACAGAAATAGAGCTAACAGTGATTCTAAAACTGAAGGGACTTTAGAGGGAGGGGGAAAGTACCAAAATCTGCTAGGAGGGAGAGGTGAGACTTTTATGTTACATTTATTTATTCATTCAACAACCTTTATCATGCCGACCACAGTGCTAAACGCTAGACAATCAGTGACAAGCAAAGCCAGAAGTAGTGCCTACCTGCTATTGTCAGAGAAACATTAATTAAATGTCCACAGAACTAAATGTAAAGTCACCACTGAGGGACAATCTCTTGCAAAGAGAGAAAGGAGTATAGTAACGCAGAGCAGACTTACCTTGGTGGGCTGGGATGGGCGTGGACATGGGGAAGTCCTGCTGAGGACCACCCGTGTCAGAACCATCTGGGCTCCTTAAGATCTGGATTCCACAGCCCACCCATCTGACAAATGAGGACCTGGAACCTGCATGTTCACAGGCTCTTCAAGTGCTTCTTAAAATGCTGAGAAGTGGTGGCTGAACTCCAGTGCAGGGTGAAAGGGGTCACCAGGGTGGGGAGTTTGTAGCAGAGGCCCTGCGATTGGCCTGAGCATGAAGGGGAGCCTCCCTTAGTGAGTGACCTCGAAATCTGCTGTGCATCCCCCTAGGGTCCACATGCATGTGATCAAGGAGTCAGGGGAGTCAGGGCAGAACCATAGCTTGGGAATGAAGTCCTACCCCGTGTCTGCTGGGCTACTCATCCAGAGACTCTGCTTCAAAATAGTCACATGGGGTCCGGAATAAAGCGAGTGAGCCTGGAGGTGGCACTCTGTTTTCAGAGGGCTAATGCTTCAAGAACAAAGTGACAGAGGGACATTGGTAAGGGGTTCTTAGAAAGCAGGATTGATAAACTTTTCTTTTTTATTTTTCAGCTAGGAATACCTTGAAGAAAGCTTATCATCCCCACCCCCAATCCTATCTCACCCCCACTGTTTCGCTTCTTAATTACAGAGAAAAAAATTTTTTCTAGCAATGTGATGGAATACCAGAACCACTCTCCTAACATTTGCTTTAACTAAATCTCACATTTAGAGTTTAAACTCTTTTTTAAAAGAGGAGTCGAAATTATCTTATTTCAGAAATTGGGAGCATTAAGCAGACATTATTCTAAAATATATTCGTGGAAATTTGTGAAATTATGGTATTTCCAATTAAATAATGAAAAAAGTGTCATTTGTGATTAAAAAGATTTATAAGAGGAGGTAGAAGGCCATTAGGAAATGGAAAAGCTAGTCCCAAATGTCAATACATTATTTTAAAATATTGGCATATTTATTTAAATAATGATTTTAAAAGGATAACTGTGAATCCTGGAAACAAATTCAGGACTCTTTAAATATCAAGAAGAGTAGGTTTTGTATTACTAGTGGATGTAAAATTTATAAAAATATAAAAGCTCTTTCCAATATATGATCCCATATACACACTCAAACACTTGTGTAATCGAGAAATATTAATGTAAAACTTAGTCTTTTTGAAGAATGTTTTGGCATGATGCTGATATAAATGTGCATTCTAGAAACTCAGGGTGTAATTAGAGTAGCAATGCACTGAACTTAGAAGTCCACCGATCCAGCAAAATGGTAACCTCTTTACAGTGAGTCTGGGGGGTGTCTTTGATGTGTACAGAGACAGGCTCCAAACAGCTAGGTGTAAATGTCAACTTTGGGGTGTCATTGAAAGACCATTGGACTTAGAACCGGAAGAGCTGGGCTGGCATTACAAGCTGAAGCCTCTCCAGGCCTGAAGTTGCCCAAGAACAGCTTTGCTCCCTACTTCACAGGATAGTATAAACTGTGGGGAAATATTTTGAAAGGTACTGTGAAGTTTAAGAATATCACTTTAAAAGGATCCAAACTATTAGGAAAAATATGGGCATTTTAAAAGCAAATATCTAAGCTTGGCGTTTGTCAAAACTCTGTTTGACAGAGTTTTATTCTGTGAGAGATTTGTGCTTACCTTCAACTTGTGAAGTGTCAGGAGCAACACATTTACACGTTTTCCTGTTTCAGGTGCGCATAATTTGCTCCGCATCGGCTCCTTTATCAAACTTATTTTTGCATCAACATCATGACAGTGGGTTGGAGCAAGGCAGAATACTGATGGATGATTTGGGGCTGAGCCAGGTAGGTGATATTACCATAATCTTTTTTTATTATAAAACAGGTTAATTGTTCTTGGTTTGATACGTGGCTACATTTTGAAAAAGGAATGCAAGTATATATTTAACCATTGATGTGCTGCTTTCTTCTAAAGCCAATCCAGCAGACTTGCTCTCAAGATCACTAAATATAGGGAATCACAGTCTTAGAATGGAAGGAATCTTAGCGATCATTGTTGCTTATGTCAAAAACAAAGGCAAGATAGGTGAACTAGTGGGCAGGCGACGGTCACACCGCTGACGAGAGGCAGCCCAGAGCTTATTCCATCACACTAGATGTGTAGAGTGCACGATGCAGTATCCAGGCATGCGGGCTGGCTAGTCCAGGACCATGGCGAGCCTAGCAAGGTCCTTGGCTTACAAAGAAATCCCAATTGAAAAATTAAAAAAAAAGATGGGGGGAAAGGTGAAGGGGAGTAAGAGATTCAAATTTCCAGGTATAAAACAAATAAGTCATGGGGATGGAATGTACAGCATGGGGAATATAGTCAATAATATTGTGGTAACATGGTACCGTGTCAGATGGGTGCTGGGCTTATCATGGTGATCACTTCTTTAGGTCTATAAATGTTGGATAACTATTGTGTATGCCTTCAACTAATATAATATTGTATGTTAGCTATATTTTAATTAAAATCTTTAAAAAAATAAATATTATCCAACTATTAAACAGAAAAAAAAAGAAAAATCCCAAACTGCATTCCGTAAACATTTATGGAGCACCTGTGGGTACCAGGTTCGGCACACCAGGACCAGCCAGTGCTGGCCCAGTTCTCCTGGTGCTTGGGGGCCGGTGATTCACCCCATGCCAACCAGAAGTGACTTTGTGTTTCCTTCTTCTGTGTAAATATAAATAAGCACTATAGGCTGTATTTCTCAATTTTAGACAATTGAAATACTGGTTAATGTTGTCTGACACCATATACAAAAATTCCCTCAAAATTGATTAAAGATTTGAATATGAGACCTGAAACAATAAAACACATAGAAGAACACACAGGCATTAAACTTATGGACCTTGGTCTCAGAGGGGTTTTGTGAACTTGACCCCAAAAGCAAGGGAAATAAAAGAAAAAATTAATGAATGAGACTATATCAAACTAAAAATCTTTTGCACAGCAAAAGAAACCATCAACAACAACAAAAAAGGGCAACCAACTGATGGGAGAAGATATTTGCAAATGATTCCTCCAATAAGGGGCTAATATCCAAAATACATAAAGAACTCACACAACTCAGCAACAAAAATACAAACAATCTAATTATAAAATGGGCAGAGGACCTGAACAGACAATTTTCCAAGGAAGACATACGGATGGCTAACAGATAGATGAAAACATACTCAACGTCACTTGTTATAAGGGAAATGCAAATCAAACCCAGAATGAGATACCATCACATACCTGTTAAAATGGCAATTATCAACAAGACAAATAATAACCAGTATTGGGAAAGATGTGGATAAAAGGGAACCCTTATACACTGCCAGTAGGAATATAAATTGGTGCAGCTGCTATGGAAAACAGTATAGAGGTTCCTCAAAAAATTAAAAATAGAGCTACCATATTACCCAGCAATCCTTCTTCTGGGTATCTACTGGAAAATTTTGAAAACACTTATTCATAAAGATATACGAGTACATACCCCTATGTTCACTGCAGCAATATTCATGGTGGCCAAGACATGGAAATAACCCAAGTGTCCTTCGACAGATGAATGGATAAAAAAGATGTGATACATATATGCAATGGAATACTACTCAGCTATAAAAAGGATGAAATATTGCCATTTGCGACAACATGGATAGATCTCGAGAGTATTATGCAAAGTGAAAAAAGTCAGAGAAAAGGACAAGAACCATATGATTTCACTCATATGTGGCATATAAAGCAAAAAGCAACAAATGAACAAAACAAACAAATTCATACAGACAGAATGGTGGTTACTGGAGGAGAAGGGGGCGGGGGGGACAAAGAGTGTAAAGGGGGTCAAATATGTGGTGATTTCAGGTGCTGAGCACATAATAAAGTTACATATGTTGTATTCTGTTGTACACCTGAAATTTATATAATGTTATTAACCATTGTTACCCCAATACGTTTAATTTAAAAAGAAATATTAGTCAAAAACTTAAAACTATATACGCTCACCCCCCAAAGGAAGGGAGCCCCATTCTTCCAACCCCAGAGATAAAAGGCTATTTGGAATGAGAAAACAGTTCCTTATTAACCTGAAGAGAAATTATGCATTTTTAGGAGTTTGGGAAAATGAGGCCAATAATTCTCTAAAAAGCAAACTTTCAAAATACGATTACATGTAGAAATACATAGCTGCTTATAAACACATGTTCTGAGGCCTTTTGAAATGGTGGTTTCTCTAAGAGCAATACTTACATCCAAATAATGTCTTTGACAATTTGAAAGAATACACTTGAGAAATGACATCCTCTCCATTTTTAAGTCCTTTAAATCATTGGCTTTTAAATTCTCCCCACCCCGTACCCCCAGGGCATCAGAGTTCAGATATTAGGCAAACTGAGGTCAGCACTTGGGGCTAATGATATATGAAGAAATCAGGGCATGTGACCGCAGGGTTGTGCGGTTTTACAGTGAGTCAGTGGGGAACATGGACACAGGAGTCCAGAACTTGCCTCTGAGAGTATAATAGCAAACCCCTAAAGTAAGAGACAAAAATTCAATATCCACTTCGCGGCTGTGAGCCCCCGTTGGTGTCACTAGTCCCAGGCTGTTTACTGCCCTCACAGAGGGCTCCCCAACGGAATCCTAGGTAGGAGGTTAGTTAAGTGTCTCCGCAGCTGAAGACCAGAAGTCTTACCAGAGTGAGCTCCCAGGCCGTCTCCAGGCCCCACAGGAGGCCCCTCAGCCATCCAGTTTGGAAAAGGTTCTTCAGAGGTTTGTCCTCAGGGCCTCCCTTCAATAGTGTAATCCTGTCTGTGACCCTCAGAGGAGGGTGTCAGCCTCTTCGTAATTTGCCAGAACTACTGTTTTTTTGTCGTTAATTATTTCTGGAATGCACTTTTGGAGAAAGAATTCCTTTTTTGTCTGGAATGTCCTTAAGATTTTACAGAGAACTTGGATCTGAGCAAAATTTTTTCATATTTGGATTTTTGGGTGTCATGTTAGCTTTAATTATTCTAGTGCTTTCCTTATTGTTTTCTCCCTGGTAATTTGTTTTAGTTATTGATTATTGGTTTAAATTAGTTGAGTCTCTAGTCTAATTTAAGAGATTGTATATGAAAAAAAAATTCATAGAACATTTTATAATCCAAACACATAAACCTAAAAAGTTTTTTTTTTTTTTTAACCTGCACTTAAATTTTTATTTGTGGTGGTTTTAATTGGTGCTGGGTTTTTGTTTTGTTTTTTGGCCATCAGGACTCGGCGGAAGGACTTTCCATGTTTACTGGAGAAGAGGAAATCTTTGCATTTCAGCGCACGATTTCCCGACTCACAGAAATGCAGACTGAACAGTACTGGAATGAAGGGGAGAGAAGCAAGGCATAACCATCACTTTTGCATGAATAAAACTCCAGACAAATGATTACCGCAGGGAGAACTCTTTATTATGGGACTTGAAGGAATCATTTTCTCATCATTAATTATGTACTTTGTCCTCTGGACCATTGTAATCTAAAATTGCCGTCAAAGATGGATTAGTAAGTTAAAGCCATTTGTATAGGTCTACTTTTTGCCTCTTTATTTGGCCTAATTTCTGCACCACAAAATTAAAATCAGCACTACTGAAGATTAATATAGGAGCAGACATTTGGCTTCATAATAAGCTACCTGAATGAATCTTGAATACACACACACAGTAAACGCAGGGTGTCTGGACATCTCCGAGCTCTGGCTACATGATAGAAAAATATATATCTTTTATGAGAGGGGGAAGAAAATCCCTTCATTTCAATCCAAAGCAAAGAAAGTGTTCTGATCTTATAAACTAAAGCGAATAACATTTTAGAATATGGGCTTATACATGGGATTTTTGGGAGCTCTATATCATACTAATCTCCCAGGCCTTCAGGTTTCCACACAACAGAGAATATATTTTTCACCCTGAGGTCAAGTTTGGCAGCCAGGACCTGATCTCCAGCAGATACAGAGTGGCCTGAACAAATTGAGGATTATGACACCAGAGAATCAGGAGCAAGAGTGTCAAATTGCAACCGGACAAGCAGATCCCCCAACCCTGACAGCCAGAAATAGGACAGATACCAGGAATGGGGACCAGTGAGAGAGTGTTGGGAGGGGACAGAGTCCTGGACACACCAAGGGCAGAGTGGGCTCCTGCTTCCCTGAGCCTAGCAGGACTGCAGTGGACAGCGGGCTCCTTCCGCTGCTCCTACGCGTTTGCTCTGGCCACTCCCCAACCTTGCCTCTGCTTCAGCAGTGAGATGGACCTCGTAGTAACCTGGAAAAACACTTGATGAATCTACTTAAATAAAATCCGATTTGTCCTTCACTGAGGTCATTCTTTGATTCATTCAAATACAACCTGACTTTGCTATTATTGTCACGGAAAGGATCTTGGTTGAGGTTGTTATGAAAGTCTAAATCCCTCTTCAAGAAAAAAAAGAGAAAAGAAAAAAATGCGAAATTCACAAAGTCTTGTAAAAATCAAATATTTTGGGGGGGGGGTAGACACAGCTGAGTCAGTTCAAATAAATGAGTACTGTCATCAGCATAAGGAAGCTCATTGAAACTGCTTAATTTATAAATGAGTAGTCTATCCACATTAGTCTATTTTGAACATTAACCTAAGTTAAGCAGATAAATGGGTATGGTACCTAAGTACAGAGAAATGTTTAAATCAAGGCTTCTGAAACTTAATTGTGGTTTAAAAATATTTTTATTGAAGTAAAACAGTGAGTTCAAGAAGAGGTTAAATAGGTTAAGAGGGAGAAAGGATGGGAAATAACTACTGTTTGCCAAATTTATTGCTAGACATTTATCTGATCTCAGGTAAGAGTTAATTTAGAAGAGTTAATATAATCATCCCTGTTTATACACAAGGAAACTGAGGCTTGGAAATGTTAAGTAGCTTAACCTGAGATTCAGTTTACAACACTCATGTCCTATATTTTATACCATACCACCTCTATAAAAAAAGAAACATTTTTAATGTTGATTTTTTTTTAAAACTCAGTGAAGGTGAGTTTACAACAGAACCATTGCTTTGAACTCAATAAATATAAAATGTTTAACTTTATTCTTTCAATCTTAGCATTTTGCTTTTCACATTTCTTTGATAATTATGCCATACCTTCCTTAAAAGGTAGTGTGAATGGATGGACAGACAGACAGATGGACATCCTGACTGATAGAAGCAGGAACTGTCCCTGAGTGTGTGGGAGGATGTGACACAGTCTCCCACTCCCGTCCTGTTGTAAAAGCTCATTTGAGGTCAAGTCTTTGGAACTCGAATTTCATTTTTCCATGTAAACAATAGCGTGATGTTAATTAAGCCCTGGCTTAATGCACAGAAGCCTGTGGAATTCTCACTGTAGCTGCCCTGTAATTTTGGCGTTAAAAAACTTAAATTCCTTTTGAAAGATTGTTGTATATGATTATGTCCCCACTATTGTCTCAGCCCCCCACCCCCTCTCTGGGCCTGGTGGGCTAGGCCATAGTGGCAGGGATTTTCTGAGCGGGCAGTGGAGTTTGCAGGGACGTGCTATGGGTGTTTGATGTCGTGACCTATGTACCAGGAAGAGAAAGGAGGGAGCTTCATGGAGCTGGAAATGATACATCTGTATCCGCATCTCCTCTCTACAAAGTCTGTTTCATAAAACAGCCTGCAAGAAAAAGAAACAAACGTCTTGAATAGCCATTACTAGGAAACAATATGGTAGCTCTACTAAAAGAAAATTAACGCCAAAATGAAGCGTGAAAAAATGACCCCTACAGTGAAAAGCCGTGTTTAATTCATGTGTGTTTCTTCCGAGTCCTGCCCCATTCCATCCTCAGCGTTCCAGCCTTTCTCCAGCGTTGCATGAAATCTCTCAGCAAATGCTGTTTTGTGAAAGCTTTGAATTTATACTTGAAGATGGAGGTTTGAGCTGAGTATTGCTGTGGAACATTCACACTCACCCAGAAACTCAGACTGAGGAAGTATTTATAGTCGGAAAAATGACAAGAGTGCCCTCTGAAATGACCACTAACCCCCAGCTTAGAAGAAATTACGTAGAGAAAATGGGAAACTTTTCTTAAAAAAAAAAAAAAGGAGAAAAACATGATCACAGCATTATACTTGTATTTCTTTAAGTGGTGGATAGGCTTATTTGTCAACAATAATAGTGAAAAGAAAAACGTGGTGGACTTAAAGAATTTTTAACCTGTTTTGATGTTTCTAGGGCCCAAAAGACTAGTACCATTCTAATCAAATTTATGCATTTTCAGTGGGATTTCAAATTTTAGTCATAAAACAATACTTTAATCTTCCTGAAGTATATTTCCTGTACATACAAGTGTGCAAATAGCGTAATTTTAAAATCACTTGGAATTTTGAAAAAAAATGAAAATTTCACTTATAAAATATATAAATGGGTATGTTCATATCCATTTATTTATTTGACATGAAGAAACACATAGTGCTTACTGTGTTTTGGGCATGGGTCTAAGTGTTTTATAAAAAAATGATTTTGATCCTTATAACAATCCTATGAAATAGGTACTGTTACCACCATTTTACAGTCAGGGAAGCTGAGGAACCAAAAATGGGAACAACAACGTACTGAATGCTACGACACATTGGAGTCAGCAAAATCAAAATATGAACCTATTCAACTTTCGATGTACCTGCTTCGGTCCTGAAACCAGTCTCCCTACTCCAAGTAACTTGAACGTACACTTGCAACCCTTCGTCTTGGATATAAACCCCAGAGGGATTGGGGTCCTAGGGGCTGACATTTGGGTTGCTGATGGATTGCGGGCATCCGTCTGGGAGCAAGTCTGTAAGGGATCTTGTAAATGGTCTTTATCAGATCCGCTAACTTCATAAGATATCACTTGCTGGTATAGAAAAGAATTTTCTTTGGAGATGAGTGTACCACTTTTTCTTAAGGCAGAATTAACATTCACTTTCCCCATAACACTTCATTTTCCTGGGACAGAAAATAAAAATACTAAAATCTGTCCTCTTATTGAGTGAGGACTGCACAGCTTTGCACTAGAAACCTCACATGATGTTACCTCAGCTGGTCACTCAGCCCAGTCACGTGTGTCTACTGACCTGTTGTCTGTGATGGCCTGAAAGTGCAGGAGGACACCTGTCCGTCTTTCTTGCTTGCTTAGGAAGTCTTCCGGCAGTTGTCCTGAGAGGTGTCCTCTCTCGGGGCTGTACATTCAGGTCCCAGCACTTGAATGCTGGTCCTCACGGTGGTGCCTGCTCTTCTCACCCAAGTGCAGTAGGAAGGGCTCAGGCTCTGGGTCTGCCACCTTTGCTTTGTGACCTTGAATTAGTGCTCTGAGCCTCATTTTTCTCATCTGTAAATGAGAACGATACCCATTTCATACAGTTAGTCTGAGGATAGTTGGTGAAAAGCACTTTGCAAATGGTAAAGGATTAAATGAATGCTATTTGGTATTGATGCTGATGATTATGACCAGAAAGCAACAGTAAGTTTCATGCTTTGCATGATAGCCCCTTGAGGAATGCAAACGAGTAGATGACACTTCCCAACCCAATCCGGTTCCTAGCAGAAGAGATTCATATTAAATGGCTGGACACCAAGGGCACCGAATATTGACTTAATGAGATGCTGCGAAGATTATTAAATTCAAATCCATCCTTTCAGGATTCTAGCGAAAATGGATTGTTTCCTGTTTGGGAAGCATCAAAGATTTTGCAGAGAGAGGGCACCATCTTGTGGTCAATAGGACACAGTGACAGGAAAAAAGAGTCCAAGAATCACACAGGGTTGGACAGTGGTTCTCAAAGCGGCATGTTATCCCCAGGCCTACGTCCCACCCCCAGAGAGTCAGACGCAGCTGGTCAGATGTGGGGTCCCAGGATCAGTACTCATTCGTGCTCTCGTGGGGTTCTCACATGCAGCCAGGGTTGGTAACTGCCAATCGATCGGGAGCTCTTGCCGGTGCCCACACAGCCAGTAGGCACAGAGAGCGAGGCCTACAGCGGGGTGTCCTGACTCCACACCCCAGCGTTTCCCAGGAGCAAAGGCTGCTGCTGGGCGTCCTGGAACCCAGGCATCCCAGGGCCTCCCAGGGCCTCCCGCTGCCTCCCAGCACCTGCTTCTCCTCCTTCCCTAGACTCTCCTGCCTGTCTTCTCCACCCCTGCTGACAACAACGGAACAGCTAACCCAGCGGCGCTTTCTTCTTTACAAAGCACTTGCCCCCAACCCTATCATTTCAGCCACAGCAACTCGAAGGGAGGTGTGATTATCCCTACATCCTATGGGGAAACGAAGGCCCCAGGTAACATAGCTGGGAAACACTCTGCTAGACCCGGATCCTGTGCTCCCAGGCCTTCTGCTGCTCGGAAGCTTTAGCACTTTGCCCCCTCAGCACCGCCCTCTCTCTCCTCTAGCGTCAACGAATTCATACTTTGTTCTCCCCCTGCCTGTTCCTTCTGTGAATGCTTTTGGCTCCTTTTCCTTTCTCTCACCCACTAAGTTCTTTCTTAGACCCATTAAAAATGGTAATTATAAAAACAACACCAACTACTTTTATACGTATCATCTTCTTCCAATTCTTTTCTTGATTTCCACAGCTACAGTAAATACCACCTGGTGCTAATACTCCCCAAATGTGTACTCCTGTCCCTGACGCCCCCAGTCTCCTGTTCTGCACTTCCAACTGCCCACTGGATCTCTCTTCTTGAATGTTCTTTAAACTCAGTGTGTCTAAAACGGCACTGATCTCAACCCAGTCTTGCATGCCCGCAATATCTTCTGCAATGATATTGTCCCAGGCACTCATGCAGCTGCAATACTCTATGAATTGACAAGGCCCAGTGACAAGGGCAAGAAAAGAAGGGACAGACATTAAAAATCACATTGCTGCATGGTTGAGAATTGGTTCAAGTAAGTCTCAGTGCAGAACAGGACTAGGTGGATGGTTAGTTATTGGAATGAATGGCAAATCTGACAATCTGAAGATAGGAGCAGTTTGAGCAAACATGATCCAGCACTCTGGGCCCGTCCTGAGTGTCTCTGCACTGCCTGAGTCAGGTCTGGAGTCTCCCCAGTACTCATTATCCCCCTCGGGCTGAGGATAGGCCCTGGAGCCTTACAGACAAGGCCGGCCTTTGGGAATGCAGCAGCTACTGTGTTTCTCCGACAATAAGACCTAGCTGGACCATCAGCTCTGATGCGTCTTTTGGAGTAAAACTTAATATAAGACCCAGTATGATATGATATGATATGATATGATATGATATGATATGATATGATATTTTATATTACATTATACCCGGTCTTATATAAGACTGGGTATTATATTATGTCCAGTCTTACATTATATAAGACTGGTTATTATATTGTATTGTATTATATTATATTATATTATACACCAGGTCTTATATCATATAAGACCTGGTCTTATATTATAGTAAAATAAGACCAGGTCTTATATTAATTTTTGTTCCAAAAGACGCATTAGAGCTGATGGTCCGACTAGGTCTTACTTTTGGAGACACACGGTAGTTCTCATTCCTCTTCTTCATTCTTTGATTTATTGAATAAACATTGTTTAAGTGCTTGTTATGGTGAAGCATTCTGCTAGAAGATATGTGGAATATAATGATGTAAAAGCTTTAAAATAGTGGGATTTTTAATAAGAGAATCTAAATGTTGATTATATTGTTATTTAAGGAAAGCTCACCAATTTAAATTGATATGAAAACAAGACTGATCTAAGAATGAGATCCTTCTTACTGGAGGGACCAGCTTTGTCTGGAGTATTCAGCTTCCTCCTGCCCCTGGTAGTACCTTCTCCATAGTCTGGCTCAGGCAAGGGGGAGCCATATTTTTTGATTTTCCCCAAATCTTAGCTAAGATAAAGACTTTGTTCATGTTTGGGGGATACAGATAATAAACTCAGAGAATACTTGGGATCTAGATAACCTGGCTAATAATATTTAATTTGATGATTGGCAGCATGAATCTCCCCTTGTTGCAGCACCCCTTCACGTGCCAGACACCTCCTCTGTCCCCTGCCACATGACGATACTCTCATAGACACAAAAATAGCTCCAAGAGCTTCTCTGGGAAGAGCAAGGAAAAGCACCCCCTTCTCTAGCTGGGGTAGACATGGTTAGAGCTGCCCATATCCAGTTTTCCTCTCCTTCCAAGCTTACAGGAGGCTCACACTTCCTGGCTTCTTGGTAGTTAGGCAAGGTCATGTGACTAGTTCTGAGCCATTGGTTGCGAGCAGAAGTGACATGTATCACTTTCAAGGTGACACGTGTCACTTTCAAGGTGAGGCATTTATTAGCTGGCTTCAGACCTTCTAGATCTCCCGTCTGTTGCCATGGAAAACTTGAAAATATCATGTTGAAACAGATACACCCAAGATGAAAGTAGCCTGCAATGCTGAGCCACCACGTGGAAATCCATGGTGAAAGTTGCGTGAACAAGAAATGAAATGACATTCTGATAAGCCGTGGAGATTTTTGTGGTGTTTGTTATTGCAGCATAATCTAGCCTATCTTGACTATATACCAGCCAATCCCCAGGCCAACTCTTCCCATTTCTGTTTCTTGTCTGAGGACCTGATTCTTCCCTGAGAATTGACACTAAGCATGGCTTTTCTCTTCAGCTTTATCTCCAGATCCATGCAGTGTGTCCCAGGGAGGGCTGAGCAATATCACTATATCTCTATGTCCTCCCAAACCCCAAACACTCATACATATGCTATAACTGTTCTCACCATCCCCACCACATTCCTTAACTTAAAATACTTGCTTACTTCATTTTTGTGCTCTTGGTTACAGTGAAGACATTAGGTGTATAGGTTTAAATTTATGCTATGACTTTAAACCCATCCTAGAGAGCACTCAGGTGGCCAAGAAAGCTGCTTCAAATTATTTAATGCTTGGCATTCAGCCACCAGTTGTTTAAAACTTTAAGTAGCTGCAAGTTACAGAAACCATCTGCTCAACTATAAAGTCTGCACCCAGAGAAAACCATTTTCAGACATGAAATAATGCAATCAAAGAACAAAGGATAGGGCATACAATCAAGCAGGACCGGAGCACGTGCTAATCCTATCTCATACGGAATCCATTCATTTCGCTCATCCAGTGGGGTAGGGATCCAGAGGCAAGCTGAGGAAGGGCCAGGGAGGCAAGTACAGAGCACTGGTTAGGAGTCAGGAGTGTATTTGAGGCTCCGTATTGCTACTAACCATATATAACCTTGTCACATAACCTTGGATAAGTGATAAGTGCCAACAGGGCAGCTTGCCCAGGTGTCCTATAGACACCCAAGGCACTCAAGTCAGCCAGGAAGTTTAGTAAACGGCAGAGAGAGAACAGAGCAACAGACATTGGATGCTGGGGAGAGGTGCTGGATGACAAGATCCGTTCCCTTCCCAGGAGAATAACTGAGTATAGAGAAAGCACTAACACAGGGCAGAGTGTGATAAACCTCATGAGAAATTACTAAGTGCTCTGAAAATTCAGAAGAGGGAGATATAACGACTTAAATCTTATTCTTCTGAATGTTCAGAGAAAAATGGGATATAATTTGGTCCTCCTATACTTAACAGTTCATCTTTAAAACCCAAAATTTAGGGTGCGTAGTGTAAAAATTGCTATCATCAAAATGTGCCCCTTATTTTGCACTAATAATCTGTCATATTTTTAACCCAACTCTATAACATGCGGAATGTTAAATTCACTTGCTAAAGAAGTATCAGTTGATTTCTTTTGATGAGAGTAACATAGTCTGTAGAATTAAAAATGATTGCTTATACTTTTGTGGTACTGACATAATCAGATTTAAGAGCACAAAAATAATCCTCAAACCATGATAGTAACATTATGTTTGGGGCAAAATAGACACCCTGAGTATGGGTGAGCTACACCCTCGCATTAAGTCCCGTGCCATGTAGCCCCTGCTGTGAAAAGAGGGCCGGGAAGGAGCTCTGAGATGTGGCTGGGAGAGGACCGCAGGGGCACAGAGCAGAGGGGTGGGGTGTTTACACGCAGAGCTGCTGTCACAGCACGAGTGGCAGGGTTCCAGGGTGGCCTTCTGATGCAAGCTGAGAGCAGGTCCTTCTTCCTGCTGGAACTGGTATGAGCAGCTCCTACAGAGGTCCAGGGCACAGCTGCTTATTTGGGGCTGAACTGGATTTGCAAGCTTGCGTGTGACCTCTAGGCCGCCTTGTCCCATGGCTCAGGAAGAGCTTTCTCCTCCAAGGCTCTGGGCTGTCCCCAGTTTGTGCCTCTGAGTTTCAGCCCCTTCAACTCTGCCTCAAGGCCAGAAACGGAGCTCCACGGTTGCCGGGGTGGGAAGAGGGTGTCGTCATACCTGTTCTCTACCTCATAGCCTGCTTTTGCCCCGTTGTTTTCTGCAGAGCCTAGCTTCAGTTTTCTGCTTTCATCCGTCCTCTTTCCAAGCTCCACAGGTGGTAGAATGGAACTGAACTGGGACCAAGGGACACTGGCTATCTGGCTTGCCCTTAGCCACCTTTCTAGTTTCATGGTCAGACAGCAACAGTCACGTGACTCTTCCTCAGGGAAAGGTGGCAGCCACAGGGAGGCGGTGTGGAGGATGGCGCCCTCACTTGGCCATTCACAGCAATGAACCCCTAATACTATGTTCAGGTGTTACAGATGCCATTGACCTGGCTAGTTTGTAAAGACAACACCGTTAAATAATAGGATCTTTATGGCATTTTGTAAATGACATGGTGGGGGATAGAGGTGGCCGTAAAAACGTTTGTGCCACAGAGACTTTTGGATTGCTCATGGCAAGTGCTTACAAGAATCATTGGACTTAAAGATGAGTTATGCACTGTTCTTTAACAAACAAATAAAAAAACTTAATCTAAATTTGCTGGCTTTTCCTGTGATAAGTGGTTTAGCATGTTACTAACCAGTATTTTTAAAATCAGTATTTTCAAAGGAAGGGTGATTTTTTTTTTAACAAGACAGAGAAAGAGACAGCCTTACAACAGCTGTAACTGTTGCTATAAAGAGCACATTTTGAACCTGTCTGGGAATATTGTATCATGACATGGTTTGTGGTAAAAAATGATGTTAAGTGTCATTTATAAAAACTGTCATATCTATACACTTAAAAAAAAGTTTTAAAGTCTTCCAAATTAAGGGTTTGTTTTTTTGTTGTTGTTTTTTGTTTTTTTAAAAAACACATAAAATACCTTTTGGTGTCAAGAAGAAGAAAAAACCTTTGCATAAGTGGTGGATAGAACTGAAAAAGTAATAATAAATTAGTAAGTACAGCCATTAATATAATTTTAATAATTTGAATCTACATGTCAGTATCTTGCTATGACAGCCATTAAAACCACGTACACACATAGGTTAATAGGGGAGGGAGGTGGTAGATGAGGGTAAAAGGGATCAAATATATGATGATGGAAGGAGAACTGACTCTGGGTGGTAACACACAACGTGATATATAGAGGATGTAATACAGAATTGTACACCTGAAATTTATGTAACTTTACTAAAAATTGTCACCCCAATAAACTTTAATTAGAAAAAAACAACAACCAAGTATACAAATAAACTTAAGACTAGGCCTTTGAATCATAAGATTTTTATTATTTTATTTTTTGCTTTTCTTTTTTTATTTTATTAAATTTATTGGGGTGACATTGATTAATCAAATTATATAGGTTTGAAGTGTACATTTCTATAATACATCATTTGTATATTGCATTGTGTATTCACCACCCAAAGTCAAGTCTCCTTCTGTCATCATATATTTTGACCCCTTCACCCTTTTCTACCTCCCCCTCACATCTCTTTCCCTCTGGTGACCACCATACTGTTGTCTGTCAGTGAGTTTTTTGTTATTTGTTCGTTTGTTCATTTGTTGCTTTCTGTTTCATATCCCACATGAGTGAAATCATAGGATTCTTCTCCTTTTCCATCTGACTTATTTTGTTTAGCATGATACTCTCAAGTTTCACCCATGTTGTTGCAAATGACACTATTTCATCTTTTTTATAGCTGAGTAGTACTCCATTGTGTATATATACCACATCTTTATCCACTCATCTATTGAAGAACACTTGGGTTGTTTCCAGGTCTTGGCCACTGTGAATAATGCTGCAGTGAACATAGGGGTACATATATCTTTACGAATAAGTATTTTCAAATTTTTCAGGTAGATACTCAGAGGAGGGATTGCTGGGTCATATGGTAGCTCTATTCTTAATTTTTTGAGGAACCTCCATACTGTTTTCCATAGTGGCTGCACCAATTTATATTCCCACCAGCAGTATATAAGGGTTCCTTTTTTCCAGATTCTCTCCAACACTTGTTATTTCTTGTCTTGTTGATAATAGCCATGTAACGTTAGGTGGTGTCCCTAAACTAAGATTTTTTAAAGAAAATAAAGCATTTCCAATCACAATCTTTTTTTAAATTCAGGTGTACTTGACATATAACATTATATTAGTTTTAGGTGTACAACATAATGATTTGATATTTGTATATATTACAAAATGATCACCACAATAAGTCTAGTTAATATGTCACCATACATAATTATAAAAATCTTTTCTTGTGATGAGAACTTTTAAGATCTACTCTCTCAGCAACTTCTAAATAAGCAATACAGTACTATTAACTATAGTCACCATGCTGTACATTACATCCCCGGTCTTATTTATTTTATAACCATAAGTTTGTACCTTTTGACTCCTTTCACCCATTTCACTCACCCCCACCATCACCAATCTATTCTCTGTATCTATGAGGCTTTTTTTTAAAAAAAGATATCATTTATCAATGAGATCACACAATGTTTGTCTTTTTCTGTCTAATTTATTTCACTTAGCATAATGCCCTCAAGTTGCATTCATGTTGTTGGTAATAATACACACACACACACACACACACCACAGTTTCTTTGTTCATTCATCCATCAGTGGACACTTAGGTTGCTTCCATATCTTGGCTATTGTAAATAATGCTGCAGTGAACATGGGGTGGGGAGTGCATATATGCGTATCTTTTCAAGTTAATGTTTTCATTTTCTTCAGAAAAATACCCAGAAGAGAAATTACTGGGTCATATGGTAATTTTATTTTTTAATTCTTTTTAAGAAAACTCCATACTGTTTTGTAATAGCAACTGTACCAATGTACAATCCCACAAACAGCATAGAAGGGTTCCTTTCAATAGTCATTCTAACAAATGTGAGATAATATCTCATTGTGGTTTTGGTTTGCTCAGCACCTTTTCATGTTGACCATCTGTATGTCCTCTGGAAAAATGTCTATTCAGTTCCTGTCCCCATTTTTTTTTCGAATTCTAAATGTATATATGTACTCTTTGATCCATTCCAGTACCAAGTATTTACCCAAGGAATACTTTGCATACAAGAAATAGTATGTATAAAGCTATTCATTACAGTGTTGTGATTGAAAAAAAACACAAACCTGTAAATACCTTGAAAAGCATCGATAGAGGACAAGTTAAATAAATTATGGTTCATCCACACAATGGAATGTCATGAAGCAGATAAAAATTAAGTAGCACTTATGTACTCAAAATGGAAAAATCTCCAAGATTAACTGAATAAAATGGAAGGTGTGCAGTAGCGTAAACAGGAAGCCTCCATTTGTGTAAAGAAAACAGGAACATGTGTGTGTAATGCACAGGATATCTATGGAAAGAAATGCAAGAAACAGTGCCTCTGAGATGGACAACTGGTGGAACGGGATTGAGGAGGGAAAGAGGCCACAAGTCTGTTGATTATCACAAGACTTAACACACAATTACATAGTAAGAATAGTAACTAGTTGCCCACTTTCTCCACTTCTATTCAATAGTGCTAGAAGTTCTAGCCACAGCAATCAGACAAGAAAAAGAAATAAAAGGCATCCAAATCTGCAAAGAGGAAGTAAAATTGTCATTATATGCAGATGACATGATACTATATAGAGAGAACCCTAAAGACTCCACCAAGAAACTATTAGAGCTGATAGATGAATTTAGTAAAGTAGCAGGATACAAAATTAATATTCCCCATTTTTAATGAGATCATTTTTTTTGCTATTTCCAATCACAATCTTGAGAGAGTAAAGCTTTTTGAATCTTACTAATAAATAAAATAACATAAAACTTAACTATTTACAATTTTACTTTTGTTTCATCCTTAGAATTTTTGTATTATAGTGTACATATATGTTGCTACATTAGTATAGATCTGTAATTTGTATATAAATATGCATCATGTTTATTGATGGACGTATGTGATGAAAAACATTTGGAGACTACTAGTGTCATGGACTAGTGTGGCAACCCCCCTGGCATCTATTCCTTTTCTTCCATCAAAATTCAGGGTCCAGTTTTCTTTGGAGAATGCCCCCACGTCCTTTGTGGCAGTTGTATGTGCTCTGTAAAACTGGTCCCACCCCAACTCCAGGAGCAGTCCCTGTTTAGCTTAAGTCTGTCAGAAGATCCCATCCCCCTTGGGCATTGTGGCTGGCTTAGGGACAGGTGTGGGATCAAATCTGGTCCTCTCAGAGATAGAGGGAAATATCTACCAAGGGTTTCTGACAGGCAGCTTCCTCGATCTTCCAGGCACTCCTAGAAGAGAGACCCTGTCTTTCTCTGGACTATGTACCATACAGATAGAGGCAAGGCCTGTCCTGGCATTGCTACAGTGAGCTCTGAAGCCTGGAGGTGCTGCCAACATACAGGGGGGGCAGAGTAGAAAGAAACCAAGAAATTCCTTTTATTTTGTTAGTGTTTTATATTACTCAAAACGTGAAAAGTCCCAATTAAAAGAAGAGTAGTAAAATTTAGCTGGACTATGGAACAGATACATCATATCTGTTCTGGAATATGGGAGGGCTGAATTGCTGGTTAAATTAAGACTTATTCATTAAGTCTTTCCTGAAACTCTGCACATCAGAGCAAAGTTGGATTGATGGGTGGGTCCAATTCTCAGGGCACCTCATCCAATTTCAGCAAAAGCTCAGCTTGCTAAAAGTTGGCACCTGATATTTTCTGCCTCCTTTTTTGGTAACTTTACCATGCTATGGGGACAGAGCCCCAGAGAGCAGTTTCCAGGCTCTCAGCCTCACGTGGAAGGGTGCTGGCTCAGGTAGTAGATGGCCGTCAGCTGTGGCTGGTTGGCTGTCAGCTGTAACCCTTGAGCCGTTGGCTGCTAATATAACTCCGAGGCTGCGCTGGGGAGTGGAATCGAGGGGAGTTGAGAGTCGTAGGTCATTTGGCAGAAAAGCGGACAGCAGGTCGCACGTCGTGTGAATCCAGCCTCCAGTGAAACTACAGTGGTATGACTCCCCTACCTATGGCTCCGTGGGTGTTCCTTTTTGGCCTCACCATGTCCTGCTCTTATGTGGGGAGTGGGAGCAGAGACCCGGCAGGCCGCCCTGCGCGACACGTGCTCTCAGCCAATCAGTTTGTTTTTGCCTATTTTATACTAAGGGGTAAATGAATTATGGGTCCAGTGGATTCTTCCTCCCTAGGTGTGTATTGCAAGGGACAGAAACTGATTATTCAGGGAGCACGGCAGATGAAAAATGGAATTAGCATGTATGTTCGCTGCGCCGCCACAGGGTGGCAGGAGGAGATCAATAAACACAGGCAAAGACCTGTATCCTCCGTGCTTTGCAGAGGACGCGCTGGGAACGTTCGCTCCTCTTTGAGAAAACCACAAGCTGCCCACACCAGGTCAGCTTGCCCTCTGGGTAAGTTAGTATGGAGAAAAATACTTCTCTTTTATCAAGAGTTCCCTGTAAAACAATAAGAGGTGCTGAGGGAAAAAAGTAGATGCTTGAAGTATGACAGTGACGGTAACTGATAGGGAGGGTACGGTATCTGTTTCTGCTGCTTCCTCTCTGCCTCTCTTTCTCCAACTGCAAAATAGCGGTTCTGGATGTGACCTACCTCATTGTGATACAGCAGGAAAGAGATAAGATGAATAAAGTGCCCTGAGAGTCGCAGAGGAAAGATATTTTTCTAGAAAGATTGGCATGAGTGCACCGTGTGCATCCGACCCTCCCAGAACCTTCTGGGCACATATGACGTACCCCCGTGTTTTGGTGACTGTGGACCATGCGATGGTCTCAGAATGTGCTTCTCCTTCTGACATTGTCTTCTCCTTAAGTAAGATAGGGACACCAACTGAGTTACAAACGCCTGCCAGAAAGAGTTGCTTCTTGAAAGAGGTGGCAGAGGCAGAGGAGAAAGACATATTCTTTGTAAGGGAGGCTTCTGGGAAGGACAGATTTGGAGCCAGGTGCTGTGCTTCAGGTCTCAGCCTTGTTCTGATCAGGCCTGATTCTCTCCCACGTGGAAATGAAGGAATGCATATCTCGTAGGCCTCTCCTAGGCTCAGCAGAGATGATGGGAAACATGAATGGTGATCGGAATAAACTTAGTACGTAACTTGCTTGGCAGTTCGAGACTGTCTCTTCCCCGTCCTGTGTGTTGGATTTCACCCTCTTCTGAGGCTATCTGACTGCCTTCACCCGGGAAGCTGGAAGTCAACCTGCTTAGAGATTCCTCATGGCATTAAGTGTGGTTGTGGTGGGGGCACTGTCTCTGGCCAACTGGTCGGCCAGTTTTGGCTTCTTTCTCTGTCCAGTGAGGAACTTCATCCTATTTCATAAATATCATTGTTATTTCTTGGCATCTTAAGCTGTGAGATGAGCAGCATAACTGGGATCACTGCATGTTTTCATTTTAACCAGGAAATTCTTCTGGAGGCTTCGCCAGAGGTCTTCCTGTTCCCATCCGGACCCTCCACATGTCTCACATATGGTGGCAGGGAGGTGAAAATTAAAATGAGCTGTAGACGACTCTAGAGTTACTAGGATGAAAGCACCAGGGGAAAAGGCTGAGTGCTCAGGCCCCGGCAAGGAGGTTCACTCGTGGGGCCTGGTTTTCTCCAAGTGCAGCCAGGAAGCAGTGAGACTGGCTCTTGGGAAAACTGGAAAATCTGGCCTAAGAACAAATCCTTCTTTAGTCAGAGCCCAGTTTTCCGGAATGGGCACTGGGAGAGTGTCTAGTGGTTCAAATGAAAGGAATTTGAGAAATAGAACTAAAGTGAAGACGTGTCATTGGTACAAAACAAGTTTGGAACAAGGGGGCATTGGTGGAGCTTTGCTCTGGAAGTGCTGAGAAGGCTGTAATCAAATGGCGAGCCCAGCTGCTGGCTCGCCGAGTGCAGCCTGCTGTGTGATTGAATGCGCGCAGGGAAGCCCTGATGTTGGCCATTTTGAACGGATCCAGGGGACAATGGCAGCTGGCAGCAACGAGAGCGGGGAGCCCCCAGCAAGGGGGTTAATGATGATCCACAGCAACCCCCGCAGAGAAACTGATGTCAAACAGCATCTCATGGATGCTTCCAGCAAGGACGGCAGTGGCAAGGGCTTTCAGGAATGTTAGAATAGCATTTGACTCAGGACGAAAAGTAGATCAATCCACTCTGGTTAATTGCAGGGTTCACACAGGCGAAACAGTGGTGCCGATACTGACTGAGGCCTCCCTTGGCAAGCCCCAGTTTCACTTCCCAAGACTTTTTTGAAAAATTACACTTTTCGGAGAAAAATGCTCTGAACTTGGGTCTCACCCCTGAGGTGATTGATTTACTTTTCAGCAACTATTCAAGTTTTTAAAGTGATACAAGATTAGAATGAGGGTGGTGGTGCTGGTGGTTATAAAACCCAGAGTAAATTTTAAAAGCTTCATTATGTAGTTTATCTCTTTTTAAAAAAGGATTTTCCCCCCAGCCGAATCTTTCCTGTGACAGTTGTTACAGGCCAACTAAGGCAGAAGACCAAAGACATCAAGCCCATCATCCACTAACACAGATTCCCTTTGCTGATGAGAATGTGTTGGCGTCTTTCCTTAGCCTCATCCCAAAAGAAAAGGAAGCCAGGGATCTAGGAACTGGGATAATCAGCCATCAGTCAGATACAAAATATCCACTGATATCTTTTGCCCAACCTTTCTATATATGAGGGCCCCCCTTTTCTTTAAAGATTTTTATTCCAATATAGCTAAAATACAATATTATATTAGTTTCAGGTGTATGCAATAGTATTCAACACTTATATACCTAAAGAAGTGATCACCATGTTAAGTCCAGCAACCGTCTGACACTGTACGGTGCTATCACAGTATTATTGATTATATTCCCCATGCTGTACATTACATCCCCATGACTTATTTGTTTTATACCTGGAAATTTAAACCTCTTATTCCCCTTCACATTTCCCCCCCTTTTCAAAGGTTTTCAATTATAGTTGACATTCATTCAATCTTCTATTAATTTCAGGTATACAGCATAGTGGTTAGACATTCATATAATTTAAGAAGTTGTCCCCCTGGCTAGTCTAGTATCCACCTGGCACCATACATAGTTATTACCATATTATTGACTATGTTCCCTATGCTTTACTTTACATCCTCATGACTATTTTTTTACTACCAATTTGTACTTTTTAACCCTTTTTCCCCTTTAACCTTCAACCCCCTTCCTGTCTAGAAACCATCAAAATGTTCTCTGTATCTATGAGTTTGTTTCTGTTTTGTTTGTTTTGTTCTTTAGATTCTACATATAAGAGAAATCACATTGCATCTGTCTTTCTCTGTCTGACACACTTCACTCAGCACAGTACCCTCCAGGTCCATCCATGCTGCTGCAGATGGTAAGAACCCATTCCCTTCCCTGGCCAACTAATATTCCGTTGTATATATGTATATGTACCACCACCTCTTTATCCATTCATCCATTGATGGACACCCATGCTGCCTCCACATCTTGGCCATTGTAAACAGTACTGCAATGAACATATGGATGCACACATCCCCTCAAGGTAGCATTTTGGGTTTCTTCTGATAACTATCCTGAAGTGGGATTACTGGGTCCTTTTGTGTCTCTTGTTACAACCTTTGTTTTAAAGTCTATTTTGTCTGGTATAAGTATTGCTGTGACTACTTTTTTTATTTTTCTCATTTCCGTTTTCATGAAATAATTTTTCACTCCTTTACTTTCAGTCTATGTGTGTCTTTTGATTTGAAGTGAGTCTCTTGTAGGCAGCATATGTAAGGGTCTTGTTTTCTTATCCATTCAGCCCTCCTATGTCTTTTGATTGGAGCACTTAATTTGTTTACTTTTAAAGTAATTGTTGATAGATATGTAGTTATTACCATTTTATTCATATTTTTTATCTTCTTTTTTTCCCCTCTTAAAGAAGTCCCTCTATGATTCCTTATAATACTGGTTCAGTGGTGATGAACTCCTTTAGCTTTTTCTTGTCTGGGAAGCTCTTTATCTGTCCTTCGATTCTAAATGATAGCTTTGCTGGGCAGAGTAATCTTAGTTGTAGGTCCTTGGTTTTCATCACATTGAATATTTCCTGCCACTCCCTTCTTGCCTGCAAAGTTTTTGTTGAGAAATCACCTGACAGTCTTATGGGAGCTCCCTTGTAGGTAACTAACTGCTTTTCTCTTGCTGCTTTTAAGATTCTTTCTTTGTCTTTAATCTTTGGCATTTTAATTGTGATGTGTCTCGGTGTGGGCCTCTTTGAGTTCATTTTGTTTGGGACTTTCTGTAATTCCTGAGCTTGTATGTCTGTTTCCTTCACCAGCTTAAGGAAGTTTTCTGCCATTATTTCTTCAAATAGGTTTTCAACTCCTTGCTCTCTCTTCTTCTGGGACCCCTTTGATGCGAATGTTGGTGCGCTTAATGTTGTCCCAGAGGCCCCTTAAATTATCCTCATTTATTTTATTTTATCTTTTTCCTTTTTCTGTTCTATTTGGGTGTTTTCTGCTGCCTTGTCTTCTAAATTGCTGATTCCCTCCTCTGCTTCATCTGATCTACTGTATTCTTCATTTCCATTATTGTATTCTTTATTTCTGACTGGTTCCTTTTTATGTTTTCTATCTCCACTTAATGTTTCCTATCTCTATGTTGAAGTTCTCCCTGAGATCATTGAGCATCCTTACAACCAGTGTTTTGAACTCTGCATCTGGTAGATTGCTTGTCTCCATTTTATTTAGCTTTTACACGGGACATATTTGTTTGGCTCCCCATTTTGGCCACCTCCCTGTGTTTGTTTCTATGTATTAGGTAGGGCTGCTATGTCTCCCAGTCTCAGTATGAGTGGCCTTACGTAGTAGGTGTGCTGTGGGGCTCAGTGGTGCTGTCTTCCTGGTCACCTGAGCCAAGTGCTCCAGGTGTATCCCTTGTGTGGGTTGTGTGTGCCCTCCTGTTGTAGTTGAGCCTTGGTTGCTGTTTGCACACCAATGGGAGGAATTGACCCTTGGGCTGATTGGCTGTGACAACTGGCTCTGACTACAGTGGAGGAGCTGTTGTGCAGCTGCTGACCCTATGGCGCAGGATTCACTTTGGTGCCTGCCTAGTGTGCCCTTTGGTTGTATCATCCCCTGAGGCAGCTGGGTGATGCTCCAGCTGGGTCCGAAGCTGGCCAGTGGGTGTGCCAGCTATGGGGCTATGAGGGCCCCCTTTTAGTGTCAGAAGGAGCCAAGGTCTCTCCCATGATTGTGGCTCTCCTTTGTTATCCATTGATTGAGAAAAATTCATAATAAGTATTTAAAACAGAACCTAAATACTATTCAAAAATAGTCACATATGGATATGTGAGATCTTATTTTTCAATCTTAGGCAATGGTTAGAGGATATTGGCAGGTGCCTTTGTAACAGCTCCTGTAAACCCAGGAAGGGAAGCAGCTAAGACATATCCCCACCCTTGAGAAGACGATCATCTAATGTTTAAAAAGGGGCCTACACAAGGTGTGACCCCCCATAGCCTTGGCATTAGCATAGCACTGAGAGCTTTGGGACAAGGCAGGCCATTTCTTGGTACTTGACACAGTATCCTCTACCACGAGGTCAACTCTGGAAGCGTTGCTGAATAGCTAAGGACTACTGAGGGGAACGGAAGGAACAGAAGGTAGCTCTGCAGCCTGACATGCCAGCAGCCCCCAGGGAAGCCAAAAAGGGAAAAAGTAAGGTGGTGGGTATCCGTTTCTCACCCATCCTTCTACCTCAGGACCTTAACTCCACGTTGGCATGCCATCGCCTGATATAGAGGTGAGGACAGTTCTCCTTTCTACCCTCTCCCACTCAAACAGTGACTGTAAAGACCAGATGCCCTGTGGCCGGAAGCTGACCAGGACCCCAGAGCCCTGCACATGAGAGGAGCAGGTGGCTGTCTAGTGGCTCAGTGCTTGGGATCTTCCTTGAGAACCTCTCCAAGGCCAAGCCTGCTGGAGAAATGCAAACCTTGTAGCCGGAAACTTAGTCTGAAGTCCTTTTGGCTTATTATAGGCTCATTCCAGTGCTTTGAAAAATAGAGTTCACCTTTCTACCTAGAGATTAGTCCTCTTCTTCTGGATAGTTTAGAAGGAAGTGATAAAGATGATAAAAAATAAATCAGCAGCCTGGTGCTCCAAGACCAGCCAGTGGTCAGAGTTTGCTTGATGGAGGGAGGGGGGAAAGTCTGTTTCCCATCCCCTGCTTTCTGGGGAGAGATCAGAAGAGCAAAGTCTTCTTTCTAAGAGGCAAGGAGTTGTCATATGAGTGCAGGAGGACACCCTGGCTAAGCACCAGAGAACACAATGGAGCAAACTAAAATTTTGTATTTTATATTTGAGTTAGGGACATGGTGGCAACTATGGGGAGGAAATGTAATTGGGCCATATTCATAACAAATCACAGGCCACCAGGAAGTTTGGTAGAGCCCAGAGCTGGACGCAGGTAAAGAAAATCAAACTTCCCAAAGAACACTTCTAAAACATACTAAGGGAAACTGATAGAAAGCAGGTGGTCTTCGAGTAATGCCAACTCAGCAGAAATAAGGCTCTCCCGGAGCAGTAGATTTTCTCTGGTTAGAAGCCAAGAGTCTGGTGACTTTATTATAATATTTTTCTCTTCTCCTTTGCACTCAGGAGCACTTGGCATTCTTTAGCATAAGGCCATGATTATATTAGGTACCTGCAAAAGGCTTCAATAAAAATGTCATTTGGTGTAGCTCTGATTATTTGCTGATTCAGTAAAAGGTCAGCGCCTGTTACCAATGGCACCCTCCATGGGCAGGAACTGTGGTTTAAATATTGACTGTCTCAGTGCTCAGTGGTATCACAGGTAAGGGAAGATTCCAAAGATCAGTCTATCTTTCGTCCCTCCTCCCCTTCTGTCCTCCCTCTTCCCTCTCTCCTTTCCTCCCTCCCTCCCCCCCTTCCCTCCCTTCCTGCCTTTTACATTTTTTTTTCCACATTTAATATTATTTTATATTAGTTTCAGGTGTATAGCATAGTGGTTAGACATTTATATAATTTAAGAAGTGATCCCCCTGACTAGCCTAGTACCCACCTGGCACCACACATAATTATTATAATATTATGGACTACATTCCTTATGTTGTACTTTATATTTCCACTGCTAATTTGTACTTCTTAATCCCTTCCCCTTTTTCACCCAGTCCCCCAACCCAGCTCCCATCTGGTAACGATCAGTCTGTTCTCTGTATCATACTGTTTCTGTTTTGTTTGTTCGTTTCTTTTGTTCTTTAGGTTCTACATATAAGTGAGATCATATGGTATTTGTCTTCCTCTGTCTGATTTGTATCACTTAGCATCATGCCCTCTAGGTCCATCTATGTTGTCACACTTCCTTTTACATTTATTGCGTGACTGCTATGTGCTGGAGATACAAAGACAAATTAGACACAACCCCTGGCCTTATTAAGCTTCCAGTCTAGTAGGGAAACAGCAAAGATGGCCCTTGTTAAAAAAAGGAACTACATCTAATGGTTAAAAATAGGTAAATCATGAAGAAATAACAAATGCCCACAAACCTGTAAAGAAGGGAAAACAAAATAGTTGTCATTTTATCTGAGTCTCAATGATATGGGCCAGAAGTTTTGTTTGTAAAAGGGTACAAACAGAAAATGTCAGGTAAGTGCTTGTTGAAGAAATTAATTAACACAATTACAGATGCTAGTGCTACAAATTGGCTCTGAGATTCTAGTCTAGCCCTTTCCATTTTCTAGGAGAGGAATCTGAAACTTAGGAAAGTCTAAGGGCCTGGAGCCGAGGATGGAGCAGAGAACAGCAGCCACATCTCCTCGTCTCTGTGCTTTCTCCCACGTTGATCCCTGGCCTGGGCATTCGACATGCAATTTTGAAATTTTATTTGTTTATTTTAACCTCTTTATTAAGGTATGATTGACATACAAAAAGCTGTACGTATTTAATGTGTACAACTTGATGAATTTGGAGATAAGTATATACTTGTGAGAGCATCATCACAATCAAGACCATAAACTTATCCATCACCTCTAGAAGTTTCTTTTCTTTTCTTTTCTTTTCTTTCTTTCTTTCTTTCTTTCTTTCTTTCTTTCTTTCTTTCTTTCTTTCTTTCTTTCTTTCTCTTTCCTTCCTTTCCTTCCTTCCTTCCTTCCTTCCTTCCTTCCTTCCTTCCTTCCTTCCTTCCTTTAAATTATTTTCTTTTGTGGTAAGAGGACTTAGCATATATCCTCTCAGCAAAATTTGAAGTATATAGTACAGTATTGTTAACTCGGCCCTATGCTGTAGAGTAGATCTCCAGAATTTGTTCATCTTGCATAACTGAAACTTGGTCCCCTTTGGCTGACAACTTTCCACAACATACAATTTTTTTAAAAGGGAGTGAGACACAATCTTTGACCTCAAGTAGCTCAGCATCTGGGAGGGACAATCCCATTGCAGAAGGACTAAGGCTACTGCCGAAAAAGAAGGAAGTGGGTTTCTGGGCATTAAGTGAGAGAATAAACTAGTCTTAAAAATGTTTAAGAGGAATCCTTTATACCAAGAGAAACGTGGTTCTGCTGCGTTAGTGCTGTGTGGCCTCCCATAATGTTCCCTTCAGGCAGTGAACGCTGTCAGCTCAAGCAGCGGGTGTGTGAGGTCAGAGCCAGGGCCTGGTCCCCAGTGGGGCTTTCACGGGGCCATTGGCAGCATATCTTCTACCCAGCCAGCTGTCTTCCAGATGACAATGAAGGGACACACAGATGAGGATGGAAAGTGTACTAATGTGGAAAGAGCGTGGTCTTTGCAGTCAGCGAGACCTGGGTTCAAGTCCCAGCTCAGTCCGGGCCTCAGGGCCTCAGCTGGGAAACCTCCAGGCTGCGGCTTCAATTTCCTTATTTATGAAATGGGGAGAACATCATCTCCTTTATAGGGCTGTTGTGACTCAATGATGATTAAATATTGTGGTTTGATGGGGAAAGGCCCCCCAGGGATTTGTAGGGTGCTATTAATGTTCTATTTCTTGACCTGGGCGTTAGTTATAACTGTGCACTGCTACATGAACTGTAAACTGTTCTGTGATTTTCTGTAAGCATGGTATATTTCTTGATAAAAAAGTTTTTGAAAAAAGGAGCTAGGATTACCAACCTCATAGCTACAGAACAAGTGAAAAATACGGATCTTTTCAGATATTTTAAATGCCTCTGTTTCATATTAGGTAAGTTGAAAGATTGAAGGTTAATAAACATTTTAAAATATATGTATGAGAGAATGAAGCAGCATTAGGTGGGACCACATTTAGGACCTGTAGAAGGAATTTTCCAAGTCATCGAACATTCTCATCTTCTGCGTGTTTCTTCAATCCAGAAGTTAAGCAACAATTGCATGGGACTTTTGGCCTGCCCTAATTTCAATATTAATGTACTACAATAGTGAAAAAGTGGAGAGGGACTAACTTAAAACATATATAGACAAACTAGTTCTTATACTCTTGCAAAAGGGATGCAATTCTAATTGTTCACTTGGGGGATCAGTTTCAAAAGAACAGTTTATTGATAATATTGAGTTTATAGGGGGGAAATAGTTCTGAGTAGCCATTTCTTTTAGATTGGGCCTCATGGAATTCTTTCACCTGTGGTTTTTCCAGATCAGGTCTGATTCTCTATTTGGCAAGTAAAGAAACTTGATTTTGGCACTTAATCCAGAACACTGGGGACAGTTGACAGTGGCTTTTGAGGCCACTGACCTTCTCTTAGCTGTTGGGCCCTCCTCTGTGCTGCCTGTCCCCTGGAGAAAGGCTGGCCTGTGCAGGCCACTGTCTGTCCTGTTTCTAGGCTCCGTGTAGGTCACAACCCTTCCCATTGGTTGTCATGACAACGCCTTCACTCTTCAACAACATATTTTTGTGGCACAAGTGAAAAAAAGGGGTGGGGGAAGCTCTAACCTCATCTTTTTATTTGTTGGTAAAATCTCCACAAACCCCAAAAGGAGTTCCACTCGCTGTAGCAACTAGAAAGTCCTGATCAAAAGTGACTGGGTTTGGTCAGTTCCCTCCACGTTGTGGCTATTGTGACGCTGCAGTGAACACGGAAGTGCAGATAGCATTTTGAGATAGTTCTATTTCCTTTGGATCGATACCCAGAAGTGAGATTGCCGGGTCATAAGGCAGTTCTATTTTTAATGTTTTGAGGAACCTCCATACTGTTTCCCAGTGTGGCTGCACCAATTTACAAGGGGAGAGGTTCTTATGAGCATAATGCTCATAATCTTGGACAGGCCGGAAGCTTTATCGCCTCTCAGCTCCTGCACACTGTTGTTTGATGGATTTTCTAGGAGCTTGCCCACTTCCATGGATCCCACCTTAACTTTGCTTTTGGTCTCTGGTTTTCTTGCTTTCTTGCCAGCTCAATGATGCATTTTTTTTTTTTAAATAGTAAAAAATCTTATCCAGCTTTAGTTTTCATCAAGAAGTTTGTTTCAGGTATCTACTCCACCATATTAAATTGAAGTACTTTAAAAATGAGGTTAGATAATGTATAATCCATTGCTAAGCAGAGTTGAGTTACAGTTTCTCCAGTGCTTCTGTTCCCTTCACTTTCTATTCAGAACAAATCTCCATCCTCCGAACACCGTACAGTGGCTGAGGGGCAATGGTGTATACTGGCAACTGAATCTCGGGGGGGGGGGGAGGCTTGATTGATAGCATTTGCCAAATTTCTGTGGGGTAAATACTCCCACAATGGTCTATCTCGAGCTACCAATTTGATTCACTGAACAAAGAGTTGGGCAAAGGTGTGGACAGTTGCTTCTCATGAACTGGCAGGAGCCACCGTAGAGGTAGAAGACACAAGTTATCGCGGCTAAGTCAAATGTCTAGAGGTCAGGCGGACCCATACATGAGGGATGAGGGCCTACTGAGGAGGAGGAGAATGGAGAGCACATATGGCTATGGTGCCAGAATTACCAGATCTTCTAATTTTTCAAGAAGAGTTAGAAATCTGGCTGTGGGGTGAAATCTCCTTTTTTTTAAATGTTGGCAATTGACTCAATAACTGTAAAAGCACATGAGAGAGCCAAAAAACCACCTGATGGGGCAGATTTGGCCAGACAACCACCAGCTTTGGACTGGTTGGATGAATGCTTGGGCTTGTGTGTGCTTATCTGGTTCCAGCCCCTTTCTCTAGGCCAAATGGCCCACGGATTCTGACAGACCTCAGTTCAACTCCTGGGTCTGCCCACTCATTGTGTGAACCAGGGCAACACCCTATAGAATCAGAGAAATGGTTCCTGCTGGGTTAAGTTGTTTTACGGCTAAAATGAGATATTATGTGTATGGGGTCTGCCCCTTTATGTGTAGTTTTCTTATGGATCTATCATCATTCTCATTCTTAAGCAGCAGCCAGTTAGTCATAGCTGAGCGCAAACACAGGAGTGTGCAGAGAGATCTCTAGCTCAGTGTTCTCAATCTTCAGTGCCTTAGATTTATCTAGAAAACATTTAAAAGAATATCAAAGCCACACTCTACCCTTAAAGATTCTAATTTGGTTGATCTAAGATGGAGTCTGGGCATCACTATTTTAAAAAGCAGCTCCCTTAGTATTCTAATTCTAAATGCTTTAGATTTATAATCTCATTTAACCCCATCCTTCCAACAATTCTAGAAGGTATTATTCTCATTTTATGAATGAGGAAATGAGGCTCAGTGGTTAAATAATAATCATGGTCTCACAGCTGGTAAGATCACACGTTTTAGGCACGGCGAGAGGAATGAATCGTGGGAGACCAAGATTGGTCTATTAGAATCTATTTGGCGTGTCTTGGGCTGCCGGAGGTCAGGCTAGAAAAGACCATAACCTCCCCAAGCAAAGAGGGGTATGGAGTTTTATAGGAGGGGTAAACGAGGCTGTTCCTCCTTCAATGCTTCAGGGGGTTTTCACTGACAAAGGGTTTCAGGGCAAGACGAAGCCCTCCAGCTGCACACTCTGGCCCCAGGTTGCCATCCAGACCCCAGGCCCACTGGTCACAGGCCCCTAGGAGGTAAAGCAAGATGGGATCAAGACAAGATGGCTTTTACGATAAGGTTTCTGCTCCTGGCCTAAATATGGCTTAATGTATAGAGCATATAAAATGTATTATATATGTTGGATTGAGGTTTGCAAAACTAGTTGTTTACTAGTAGGGACAGGACTATGGCCACACATGTGTGAGACTGATCAAAGTGAAAGTAAACATGTTTATGTTTAGAGTATATACATGAAAGTAAACATGTTTATGTTTTTGTGTGAAACTGAGCCTAACAAAATTGAGTGATAAACACCTTCACCTAAGAGGTAAACAACTCCTGGCAAACCACTTCTGGTTCTCACCTAAAAGTAAACAAGGAAGAGGATTAAAGCAGAACTCCAGAGCAATGCCTTGAGAAGTCTGACCGGGCGCTCCGGCTAAGACCCTCTACAACAGGGGTGTCAAAACTTTTTTCAACGTTTTTCACCAAGGGCCATATGTGGTAAAATACATAAACAGCCGGGCCACTCACTTGAGGTGAAGTATGTATTGCCTCACCTGGTTTATTTAAGTAAACTAAATATATTTTTGGAATTTGCTGCGGGCCAATTAACAATGAATTGCGGACCGCAGTTGGCCTGCGGGCCGCAGTTTTGACACCCCTGCTCTACAAGGTCCAAGCCACGATACTCCGGGACTCTCTGAAGTTCTTCCTTGCAAGACCAGCTTGCCTCAGACCCATCGTGGGCCCAGTCACCTCTCCCAGACCAGGAAACTTCTCCACCTCGATCAACTCTGGGACTTGGTTCGTTGTTAAATTCTATTCTATTCTGTATAACCTTCTGTACTTACCAGAGCACTGGCCTCTGGAGGGACATTGGCTTCCAAATAAAGTTGTTACTCTATCTGATCTGTGTGCCAGGACTTTGTTCCCCACTCGCGTCACGAGTGCCACACAGGGACGTAGGGCCCTGCGAAAGGGTTAACATCCCCTTGACTTTCAGAAATAGACTGAAGTGTGGCGACTGCCTTTCAGGTGCCAGCCACACTTAACAAGACTTAACCTGAGAACCTGAATTCTTAACCCCCATGCCAGCACTACTGTACTGTGGACCAAAAAAAAAAAGTGTTCTATGGAAAGTAATCTCACAGGGTGATCTCACCATAAATTCCTCACGGGGCAGGTCATGGTGGGAAGGCACGCCCCAGGCATGTAACTTTTTAGTAAAAGGTTTATCTTTGCCTTAAGTCAGCCTTGTCCATTGTTTTTGTGCATATAGGTTAACACACCTTTGAAATAAGCTATAACCACCCTCAAGAAAGCACGTAATCTGTTAACTATCCTGTAATCCAACCCCAGCCTTGCTTTCTTCCAACTCCGTGTTATCTTCCTTATATTCCCTTCTTAATTTCAAATGCATGAAAGAAGTGACAAAACTGTTTTCTCCAGATCATTTGAGATCTTGCTCCCTGGCATATGTCATCAGTTTGGCTCAAGTAAACTCTTATAAAAAGTCTCTACAGACTTGGATGTTCTTACGTTGACAATGCCTACCTCCTAAAGTCTTTGTGATAACTTAAACACTGCAAAAAAAGTGTTTAATTCAGGGACTGGAATATATTAAGTGACAAATAAAAGTTACCTATCATTATTAGCTCAGAACACGAAAACAAATTGCTAACCACTTTCTCTTAATTATGCAATTCCTTCTCAGGTCAATCTTCAACCTTTTTTGGATCCCCTACTTTTTTCTCCCTGTAAACATACAGAGTTGCCCTCCAAATGAACCACAGGGCAGTCACTGTAATCACCCTAGGGGAGGCTGAAATGGGTTCAGAACAGGCTTCCTCAAGCTGCTGTGCCATGTGAATTATTTTAAGTTGAAGGCAGTGGAGACCCGATGGGCTCACAGGAAACTTCTGCCCCTTCCTTCCCATACATATGTTAATTTAATTTGGTTATTTTCTCTTGTTAATCTGTCTCAAGTAGATTTAACTATTAGACCAGCTGAAAGAACCTAGAAAGGTAGAGGAAAATTTCTTCCTCCCCACAAGGCTCTGCCAGAATGTATAGCACCTAAAAGAGGCAAAGAGAAAGAGAGAAGACAGGAGACCCAGAAACTCTTGAGAGGGTGGTGATGAAACCTGCCTGGAATGATATCCTGAAAGACAAGCCAAAGCTCGAGTGTTCAGTAAATGTTTTCCATGTAAGTAGTTTGCTGACGAGTGGGGAGTCAGAAGAAGGAACTAATGAGGGTGTCAGACAAAGGAAAGGGGGCAGCTCTAGACCTGAATATTGGGGATCCTTTCTTTCCAGCTGAGTCACGTATTTGTTTGGAGGCTTATACTGTATTTGCGTTTCTGGGCTTACATGTTGAGATGGGTGTAGAAGCGAACCCAAGAGGGAAATGAGCACTTTGCTGACAGGCAGTGAGCTCAGTCCCCAGTGTTAGGGTTCTGGGATCAGAGGGAGTATGGAGCTGACCTAGGTGCAAGGACTGAGCAGGGACACAAGTGCTGAGTGTGATGCCCTCAGAGGCAGAGCCCTGGCATCTACTACCACACCCCTCAGAACTACATGTTTGAAATGGTGAATCTACTCAGCTAGTTCAGGTGAAACACTAAAAAAATTTTGTTCTTCTAGTGACTGAATTTACAAAATGGAGTGGACGATTTGCACCTTAAATCATGTAGAAATAATTTTTAAAAAATCATGTAGAAATAAACGGTATTATAAGAAGTGGGGAAAGTTTTGACCAAAAATTCTACCTCAACAACCATAACTTACTCAGCTTTCCTATACAAAAAAGTTGAGGTTTGAAATAAAGGTGGGAGGAAGAAATGGAAAAGGACCAAGGAGACCTTTAAGATCAAAACAATTTCAGGCTGAAAGGGAACAATCACCGAGATTCAACCTCTTTTCAAAGTTTTGCCATAGGGACAAATTACAAGGGTAAATTCTTTGGGTAAGATGCACATTTACCAAGGCGAATGTTTATAGTCACTGCCATTTGAAGTTTTGATCCTCAATTCATTTGAAACTTACCCAACACTATATGTACGACCTCTTGTATTTGCCTTGTACTGTTTTTAAACTTAAATTTTGAACTTTAAAAATACTGTATGTCTTATTCCCCCCAACTAATACTGTAAACTCTTTGAAATGGCTGTATCATGTCCCTGCCCCCATTCTTCACCAAGAGGGTCACAAGGAGCTCAATTAATCTACTGAATCTTGAACTCCTCCAAGTTTTTTGGAATGCCCTTGGGCTATGCATTCTGAAAATAGACACTCAACATCATGTTTTTAGTAAAAATCTAATGACCAAGAGCCCAGCCAGTGTAAACACATTCTTTCCACATCTTCACTTTAATGACAAAAGATTGCTTAGATTTAGAGAAGGAAAGGGGTGGATTTCTTTTACAGTTTGTTTAAGTACTAAAAAGAAGCAGCTGAGAGTTCTTTGGATTTTATGAGGTATCAGGGTACAACAAGCCCTGGGTGATCTAGCTTTTCGGTTATTGGTGCAAAGCTGAAGACCATACTCAGAGTAATATGGGTTAGCTCCCCCCTCTCCCCGCCCTCCATGGGCACTTGAAGCTGAGAGTTGTCTTGTACTTTAAGGTCCGTCCTGCCAGGCCATAATCCAAACGCAAACTCAGGGTTTCTCACCGGGACAGGCCCACAATGAAAGCAGAGGAGCTGCATGGAAAGGAGCCACATGCAGAGGCGCAACCCCCAGGAAACGTCCGAGACTCCTTCCCCAGAGAACCCCTTACAAAGACAACCCCAAGTAGCAGAAGCTCATTTGAACGTGGGCAGAGCTGTAAGCCGAGGAGACGGGCACATATGGACTGGGAACATAAGGAGCAAGGGAGCGAGGGCACAAACCACGCAGGGTGAGAGTCCACCCCGCGGCCAGGATGTTGTGTACCAGCGAGTATGTGAGCGTCTCAAATCTGCTCCGGAACTGGCGGCCGCACAGCCTGGCTTGGCACTGCCTCCAGGTGGAAGAGAAGCAGGTGGCTTTATTTTCTGAATGCGAATGAGGGAGCCGAGCCCGGGCTTAAAGAAAGCAGTGTTCCGCGGCGGGAACACCTCATCATGAGGCTCGGGCAGAGCGCGAAACTCGCAATGAGGCTTCCTGGCCAGAGCCGCCGACTGCACTGGAAGCCCGCAGTGGGAACAGCCTCGCTGGCCTGGGAGCAGCGCCACGGGAAGCCGTGGAGCGGGCCCCGCCGCGTCCCCCAGCCAGCTCCGGCGGCCCCAAGCGCCAGCCACTCTGCCGCGCAGCCAGCACAACATTCCATTTGAAAGTAACACCCACGTGCGCTGGTAAACAAGCGCGCGCGGTTGGCTGTGCCGCGCGTCCTGGGCGAGCCTGTGCGGCGCGCTCCCGCCCTCCTCCCGCACGTGTCTGCCAGCTCCGCCCGCGCCGCTACAGCGCTGCCCAGGCTCCTCCCCCTCGGGGGGCGCGCACCGCCCCCGAGCCTCGAGCTCAGCCACTGCCGGGCCCTAGAGCGCCCCGCATTACCGGGCGCGCCCCGCAGAGTGCTCTCCAACTTTCCTCCCTCGACGCCACCTCATCGCGGCGGGACCCATCGCCCTAGGTTGGCTCCCTCTCTCTCACCACTCCTGCCTTCTTACGTCCTCCTCCTATTAACTCTCCCTCCTTAAGCGCGCGAAGGATTGGTTTCTGGTTTTTCCCCTCCTCCCTCTCGTCCTTACAATTTTACTCGATTGTTTATTATTTGCTGGGGGGCGGGGGCGGAGAGGGGCGTCTGGGGCCTGGAGACTAGTGGCCGCGGCCAGTCAGCGCTCGGCGTGTCTTTACGTGTGAGCAGCGCAGCGAATGGCGACGCGGCGCAGAGCTCCCAGGTCACGCGCGTGTGGATACAATGACATCATCTGTTTGTACGCGTCGAACTAGCTTGGTGCAGGGGCGGGGCCGCGCGTCATTTGAGTGACGGGTCCTGCGCAAAGCCCGGAGCCTGGAGTCGGCCGGGTGGGCGGACTTCTGCGTACGCTGGGTTGTACCTTTTTGTGTATCCGAGTGTTGCCGAGCCCGCTCTAGACTCTAAGGTATCGCCAGTGACTTGGAAGGATTTCAGGAATAAAAGAAAGATATTGATAAAAGTGGAGTTTTGGTGGGCGTGTTGCATGTAGTGTGCATTCTTAGTACACAAATGATTTAGCATCTGCTTATTGGATACAGACTTCTAAAGATGTTTTTCTAAACCTAAAGGAGTTTTTCTTAAGTCAAAAATGCACAAGTAGACGTTTGCCGTCACTTACAAATTAGAATCAAATTATTTCCCATTCACAGCTGTTCAAAATCTGCTCTTGCGTTTAGGAATGTGAATAATTTGCTTTTTCCGGTGTTACATTTCTCCCCTAGTTTGCCATGAAAAGTGAAACACGATTGCGGTTGAGCGTCCTGGGTAAGAGACTCAGTGCAAACCTCTTAGTGCCTGATCAAATCTGAGGGCATCAGCTTATCGAAGTCCTGAAGGCACCAACATCTTCGCTTGTCTGCATTTCCACGCCGAGGTAACCCTTGCCATCTGCGGTCAGCATCTTATCTGGCGTGTTACCTGGTGTCCGGTTCTAATGGGGAACCCGACACCAGGGCGGGTCCAGAGCCTGGCGGACGGACACGCTTGCCGGGGACCCCGGGAGCCAGGCTAGTTAGAGAGGCCATGCGACTGCGCTCGTGGAGCGCTTGAGGCTCTGCGCTCCCCCCTCCCTCTTCTCCTGGGCCCTCACCGCGCTTTGTTGTCGTTGAGGCTCTAGGGAGAGAGGAGCCCGGCGAGGACAGTTGAGGGAGCCCGCCGAGTCCGGGGCTGCAGCGCGCGCCCTGACACCCACACCCGCAGCCCCGCGGAGCCGAGGCGCGCAGGCGCGCGCGCGAGCGCACGCACACACATCCCGACACCAGCACACCCGGGCCCGGCGCCCAGCCCTCCCTCTGGGCGGGGATCCGCCCGCCCGCCCGCCGTCAGCTTAGGTTGAGGCACCCTGCGTGTGTCTATAACTTTGTGCTTCTGCGGCGGCCGCCCTGCTCGTGGAAGGGAGGAGGAGGAATGTGGAGGGCGGCGGCGCGCAGGCTGACAGGCGGTTCCTCTGGCGGGCTGCGGCGGCAGCCGGAGCGCCTCTCCTTCGCGGAGGTTGCACGCCCCCTCCTCGCCGTGCCCCGGGCCCGCGCGGGATTGTGCGTCCTCCCCCCTCGTCCCTGAAGGGAAGGAACCGAGGTAGGCGCCGGAGCTGTGCAGCGGGGCGGCCGCCTTCCCGGTGACTCCGGATCTGCTTCCGAGCTGGGCCAGGCGCTTCCCTTTTCCTTCCCCGTGACTCGGTGTGCGCGCCCCCTTCTCTCCCGCTAGTGTTTTTAAAGGACTTGAGTGAAGGGGGGAAAACTGTCAAGATGGCAGCAGCGGGAGCAAGGAGGTGATGAACGTGCTGGTCCGGGTTTTCTGGCGGCTCGGGAGACTTGGCGCTTCCCGACCTGTTGGAAGATTTGTGTTCCGACTTGCCCCCACCCTCCGTTCTTTCCTGGCAAGGGGGTGGAGGGCACAACGTCCGTGAGAAAATAAACCGCACAAAACCCCAAAGTGGCCGTTCCTGTTCGGCTCGACCCTTTGCGAACACCCGCCGAGCTGCTTGCCCCGCTTCTTCCCGTCTTTTCTTTTTTCTGGAAGTGACAAGGGCCCGTCTGCGCTCGTACCCACGTTCGCCCTCCCGGCCCGCGGGAGAAGAGGGGAGAAGGGAGCTGCCCGCGCCGTCCCCGGGTTCGGACCCTCCGTTGGGAGGGGGGATGGCAAGGGTGCGTGGAGGCGGCAGGGCCTCTGACTGGGAGAAGAGCTGAAGACGCCACAGACTTTGGCGGCGCCGCGGCGGGAAGCACTTGAGGGCCCGAGCGAAACATAAACAAATGCACGCTCGCCCCGCTTCTGGCCCGGACCGCGGCTCCGCTGCGCCAGCTCTGGCCGCAACCCGCTTTAAAGGCGCGGCCCGCGCCCCTCCCCCGCCCCTCCCCCTTCGTCCCCGCCCAGCCACCTAGCCCAGGAGAGACCTGCAGATCTGGCGGCAGCAGCGGCTGCGTCGGCTGGGGGAGGGGGCTGCCCCGTGCGAGCCCGTCGATTCGCCGGTCTCTACCCCGCGGCCTGGCTAGGGGGCGGCGTCTGCTGCGCCAGGTTCGCGGGACGCACGTCTCCAGGTCTGCCTGCTCCTGGGAGGCGGGAGCGGTGCGGTCGGGAAGCGGCGGCGGGTGAGCACTCGCCGAGCGCTGGGCTCTAGCCCGGGGTAACCAACTCCCTTTTTCTCTCCTTTCGTGCCTCCCAGGCGGCAGCAGTAGCGGCAGCGGCGCCCGGCACCCGAGCCTTCGCGGCGTCTCCGTCCCTCCCCCGCCGCACCCCGCCCGGGCGGAGAGGAGAGCGCCAGAGCCCAAGCCGCGGGCGGGCGGCGAAGATGGCAGAGGCGCGGGCCTCCCCGGCCCCGCTCTCTCCACTCGAAGTGGAGCTGGACCCGGAGTTCGAACCCCAGAGCCGGCCGCGCTCCTGTACGTGGCCCCTGCAGAGGCCCGAGCTCCAGGGGAGCCCGGCCAAACCCTCGGGGGAGGTGGCCGCTGACTCCATGATCCCCGAGGAGGAGGACGATGAAGACGACGAGGACGGCGGCGGTAGGGCCGGCTCGGCCATGGCGATCGGCGGCGGCGGGAGCGGCACGCTGAGCGCCGGGCAGCTCCTTGAGGACTCGGCCCGACTGCTGGCTCCAGGAGGGCAGGACCCCGGTTCCGGGCCAGCCCCCGCGGCGGGCGCGCTGAGCGGGGCGACGCAGACGCCGCTGCAGCCTCAGCAGCCACTGCCACCGCCGCAGCCGGGGGCGGCTGGGGGCTCCGGGCAGCCGAGGAAATGCTCCTCGCGGCGGAACGCCTGGGGGAACCTGTCTTACGCTGACCTGATCACTCGCGCCATCGAGAGCTCCCCGGACAAACGGCTCACTCTGTCCCAGATCTACGAATGGATGGTGCGCTGCGTGCCCTACTTCAAGGATAAGGGCGACAGCAACAGCTCTGCGGGCTGGAAGGTGCGTACCCACCTCGGGCAGGCGGCGGGACCCGCCGGGCCTTCTGCGCAGTGCGAGACGCGCTTTCCATTCGTGGAGCGCGCCTGCTGGAGTGGGGGAAAGGGTTAGCAGTGAGCCTCCTCCGTGGGGCTTTGGGGATCCTTTGTGACCCCGGGAGGAGGGGGACCTGGGAGTGGCCGCGGGGGCGTGGGTAGCCTTCCTGGGAAGTTTCTGCCGTGGCTAGGTGCGGAGAGGGTCTGGGGACTCTGGAGAGGGGGCAAGGGACTCCGGTGAGGGAAGGACAGACGGACAAGAGTGCGTTTGCTGGATTCTCGGGACAGCACGGACGAGGTAGGTCCGGGGCCAACTTTGGAGTAGAATTCACGGTAGTGGGGGTGCGGGGAGTACGCCGCGGGTTGACTGAGGGGGGCGCGGGGGGTATTTGAGACTCGGTGCCGGGAGGAGGCTTTGGACTTGTGGTTGCCAGCCTGTCGCAGGAGCGTGGTGCGTTGTCACTAGCTGGATGAGGACCCTTGGGTCTAAGTTTCGGGCTTGTGGGTGTTAACTCCCACAGGCGTAAAGATCTTAGAAAAAGCAGTGGTTGCCAATCTTTTCCTGGCTGGCTCTCTGGTAACACCTTTATTGCTCAGAGATGTCTCTCAAGGAAACCTGACCCCAGTAGCCTCTGGGACGTTCTGGGGCCTGGAACGCGCCAGCTTTGCCCCTTCAGTGCCGTCTGGCCTCACCTGCTGCTCCCTCTGAGGCCTGGACTCGGGCGTCGTTTGAGGCTGGGTCCAGGTGCGGAGGACTCGCGGTCTGGAGCTTCACCTCGGCCTTTCAGATACACGTTGGGTGGCAGGGTTGGGCCGTAATGGCTTCTACCAGTAAGTGAACCTGGAGAGAGGCTCTCTACTGTTCCTTTTCGGCCTCTTGGGGCACTGGACACGTGGTAGGGAGAGGTGTGGAAAGGCCTATGATGTAATGACTTCCTGCAGTTGGGCATCCAAAGAGATTAGCTTCTGTGCCCCTGCTGATACCCAGCTGCTTTGCTCCTACTGGCACCTCATTCTCCTGCCCCTTCCCCTAAGATATGAACGTGTCAATACCAGGCAAAAGGGAGTTCTGCGTAGTTGGAGATATACACCGCTTGCTTATCAGTTGCTTCTATTTGCAATTACCGTTTTTTTTAATTAAAGAGGTAGTTACTTCTTTCTGTCTTTCCATTATTGTCTTTGAGGAGCCCTGTATCTTCCTGGGTTCTAGTAGGTGTATAAAATAAGAACAGTTTGACCTTAGCAGAGAACTGAAGCACTGGAGAGGAGACTGTAAATGAAAAGCTAAAGAATTTAGTGTATTTATTTTTAATTTGCTTTAAAAAAAAAACAAAAAACCTTGTGAAGTGCCTGTTTTTTTGGTTTGTTTTATGTTTTTGTTTTTCAGTTTTTTTATGGCCAGTATTGGAGAGGCCATGTTTAGATTTAAACCTTGCTTGGATTAAACAAACTTTAAAAGCAAAACGTGTGCTGTGATATTCCACAAAATCTGTTTCATTTCCTTTAACAAATGCTGACATTATGAATGTTACATTTGATTTAATTTTATTGCTTTGCCGAGGAATGCCAGTTGTGTGATATGAGATCTATTTACTGAAAGGATGAGTTCCATTTGAAGGTAGTGCTAATGTGATATCTTTTAAAACTGAGTTTCCAAGAGGATAGCAAGGGTTGATCTCAGGATACAGTGTTAGGAAGGGGAGACTTTACAGAATCTAAAAAGATGGATTTCGGGGTTGGGAATATTTTTCAGATTTCTCACACTTGAAGTTTACTTCTGCATGTTTTGAATTTGGTGCAGAGAATCTGTTAATTAAAAGTTAGCTAACTTTTAACTTAGTAAAAAAATTAATGTAGGAAGGGTTTTCACCTTTCCTATGATTTGTAAGATTACAAAAGTAATTTAATTCCACAAATAACATTTATTTCTATTGCGCTTATAGTTAAAAATAATAACAGTTTACTATCATTTGATTTAAAAAAAAAAAAAAAAGATTTATGTGAGAAAGTGGTATTACCAAAAATAGCCATGAATTGAAACTGGGCTAATTATATTTTCATGTAGCTTGCAGGATTTGCAGTAGAGATTTTGAGCCTAGTCATAAACTTTATGGTTTTATGTCCTAACCATTTTTTGGTGTCATAGGTTCTTTTTTCCTTCTCTGCTGTCTTAATCTCTCTTTAACTAAAATCTTATGAAATATTGTAAATTGAAACTCTCAGCCTTAATATGTTTAATACAGGGCACACATTTTATGATTATTTTTACTTTAAATTTTTACACCCATTCCATTTCTGAGTACCATGTGACAACTAATCCTTGAAGGCTAAACGGATATAATTTAGTTATAGTTTTTGTAAGATGACCTTTATCACAAGTTGCAGCCATGCAGGAACTTGCAAATCTTTGCTGATGGAGAGGGCCCTTTGAAACAGGCTGGTTTCATATTCCGATTATGACTAATAGCCAACCTTTTTTGTGTTTGTGGTTTAGTGGAGGCAGAAGAAGAGGGAAAAGGGAGAGGTCAGGAGCTAATTGTGACCCAGGTCCATGTGTCCAAGTTTCAGGAGTTGATTCCTGTCATGGTTAGTCATTTTGGAAGCATGCATGTGCATTTAAACCACACTACTTTCATTCTGAGTTGTGCATTTGGGTTTTTAACCTCTACAAATGTTTAGAATTCAGGTTAATATCTCCAAGTCATGTGTGCACATAGGCACAGCATGCAGGACGTAAGCCTTACTTATTTTGTGGCTTTTGGGGCCATTGCATTTCGAGATCCTGTAACTAGGATTATCACTCTAAGATCATAGAATGAAAGAATTAGAAAAGAAGCCTTGGAGGTCAGAATCGAGAACAGTGGTTTGAAGCTCTGGTTGCATATGAGAATCACCGGGGAGCCTTTAAAAAAAATATACCAGTACTCAGGGAATCTGATTTAATTGTGCTGGTGTGTGGGTTAGTGTTTGGTGGTGGTGGTGATTCTTATGTACAACCAAGGATGGGGTTCACTGATGTAATTTAAGTCCCTTATTTTATAGGTGAAGAACCTGATTCTTCAAGTTATTTAATGACTTTTCTAAGATCACACAGCTAGTTAGTACAGAGATAATTAGTAGCCACAGTTCTAGAGGTCTTTCGTCTTAATCACACTATTTTCCTCTTTAAATTGATCTTTTTTAAGGTCATTTACTAAGTAATGAAGTAATGAACAGTCTTACATAAGTAGAAGTTGCTTTCCTGAAAAGCATGTGTGCCTGTCATCTAAAAATGTCTTGGTTATTATTTTAGCATCAGAAAGATAGAGGACTATTGATGGAGGCTGAGTGCGTGCGTCATGTTTGTATAGCTGTCCAGTGTCTCTCAGTTTGGGAATTTGGGAACTATTAAGTCATAAAGGGGCAAAAAAGATAGCATTTTAACAAAAGGAGGAAGTTCTTGGTTAACTTAACTTGTGTCAGAGGCATATTGTGCCAGGGAGAAAGGTGATGGCTATCTCACAGGTTCTCTCACCTCAGGCATTAAAGTAGAAACGAATAATCAGATGTGGTTAAGAGGAGAAAAGGTTACATTTCCTTTAATTCTCATTAAACTTACTGGTACTGCACCCATATGTAAGCTGGTGAGTCCTCTTGGTTCCGCCTGTGTTGGGCAGACCTCTAGGACTCCAGAGTTTCCCTTGTAAGGCGTTTTTATCACTTATTCTCCTGCACACCCACACCTGCATTTCCCATGGACCAGGGCACGGAGACATTAGGCGGCCACGCGTTTCGATGGTGGTTCCCACAATTTCACAAAAGTGTGTGACGACTTCTGCTGCTACTTGAGGGTAATTCTTCAGGAGACCGAGACTTTCCTTCATGTGAGAATAGACACGCGCGGCTTCTTTCCCAGGTAAAACAAGGAGGGCTGACCTGCCACATAACGAATGCTTGTTGACGTCCTCACCATTCTCGTTTTTTAGATTAATGCATCCAGTTCATTTCAACCCACTGTACTAAGAAAGTGTTCTTTTAACTGCACTTTTTGTGTTTAAGAATATATTTTTTAAAATTTCAAAATGACAAAGTCGTCCTAATTCCATGTTGGCTCATAATCTTGACCTCAGTCACCTTTGGAGTAACTCACCAAAGGGCCAATTATGGTTGTGGGTGAAGAATCTGTCTTCTGCTTGGCCCATGTTGCCAGAGTGCTGTTTTGTAATTTCCTTTGGCAGTACTGTCTTTGTCAGTGATTCTCAACTCTTACACTTCCTCTTCCAAAAGCAGCCGTACACGAGGGGGGCTGTCTTTCCTCTTTTTCGAAGCTGTGTCATTGACCTACGAAGTGAAGAAATTGGCCCTTGCAGACTTCGCTCTGTGAGCCCCATGTAGCAGAGACTCTTTAAAAACGAAGCTAAGTTTATTTTGATATGTTTATCTCCTTCTTAGAAAATGAAATGAAGACTATTTAGGAGGGTTCTATTTTAAGAGAATGACACCATAGAAGAACATCTTGTCGTTAAACTTTTTAATACTCTACTTGTGATTCTTACTTAAAACCTGTGAGATATTTTTATTTGGAAAATTAATGAAGAGTCCATGTCCTACTACAAAGTCATTGACTTGCTCTGGTCAAAGGTTAGCAGACTCCATCCATCCAAAGATCTTCATTAAAAAGTGCAAAGATTAGACCATCGACTTACCCACTGCTGATCCCGTCCGATTCCAGATTCCCAGGGCTGGAGAGCATGGGATTTATTTTGTTTTCAGACCCACTCATCTTGCCCGTAGGAAACAGACTTGATCCTTTTATTCTTGACCGCTCATCTTCATCCTCAGCTTTTCCTGTATTACACATTGAGGGGTCCTGAAGAGCCAGTTTCTCTTTTTGCTGCTGTAGAAGGAACCGGGGATGACATATACACAAGTGGGTATCAGTGGTTGCCACAGCTGTGGGTACAGTAAGTGAGTAAAAGATTGGAAGAGAAAACCGTCTTGACCCATTTACATCCCATGCCATTTCATTCATTCAACAAATATTTCTCAAAGGCATTCTGTGTGCAAAGTATTCGGTCGGCCCCAGGGATAGCGTAGTAGCAGCACAAGGCAAGTAAGGTTCCAAGTCACAGGAGTTCACGTTCTATTGGAGAAAGGCAAAGTAAAACGTGCAAAGCTGTGCTCTGAACTTGTCATTGTTGTCCGTGCTCTTCGTTTTTTGTCACATGTGTACTTCTGCTTTGCCTAATGTTTCAGCTCTGCAGAGAAGTTATCAACAGATGGCAAAGTTGGTGTTAAGCTCTGGCTTGGAGCTGGCTTTTAATTCTCTACAGATTATTTTCAGCTTCTTTGGAGCTGCAAGGCCACTGTGACATGGCTCCTGTAGTTGGAATCTGTCTGGGAGAAGCTGGGGCTTTCCCAAATCTGCTCAGGTTAGAGTACCCCTGGGGCCCTCGCGGATCTGGGACCCCCGATTCTGTCCCGTGGGGCCTGGTGTAGGCGTGGCTCCCTTTGGAGTGGATGTGGAGCCTTGAGACAGGCGACTCAAGTTCAGAACTAGAAGAGGTCTTAGAGGTGATCGGACTATTTCACAGGTGAGGAGACAGACCAGGAGCATGCTGAGGGGCTGTCTCAGGGACCACAGCTCGCGGGGGCAGAGCTAAGCGTGTGTCCTTGTTAGCCCAGAGCTTCACTGTTCTAGAATGTCTGCTGCTAACCATTGTGGTTTCACAGCTGTTCGTGTCAGTGCCTACATTTCTGCAAACTCTTACTTCATTTGCTCTTCTCTGCTCCCCTCCCCCTCCTGCAGGGTGGCTCCTATGAGAGGAGCTGTTCCTCCTTTGCATTCTCCGTCAGCGCTCTCAGCTCACCTTGCTGGAAAAGGCTGCTCTGTCCACCCCGCCCTACCCAGCCCACCCCTGACTCCTGCCTGTTTCTTTTGTCATTTTTCTGTGACTCCTGTATGTTCCCAAGTACAGTGTAAGATCCTTGAGAACAGGAATGTATCTACCAGACAAATACACGTTTCTGATATGTGGAGCTGCTTTTGGTGTCACTGTGTCCTCAGCCCATGAGGACAGCTGTGTTCTGGGTTTGACAGTGAAAGGGGGTGATGTGACTTAGGAGTGAGGTGATGTCATGTGTAGAGTCTTTTGGATACTTGTAGCTCTGAAGGTGGCCTAAGTCTTAGGCCTCCTAGTGTCGAGCTTGATGTGATGTAGTGTAATTATGAAATGGTGCTCTGCTCTCTAAGGCAGTTCTCACGGTGTCATGTTTCCAGGCGTAGACGTCTCTGAAAACTTCATCAGTGCCAGTCACTACCCAGCACAGAAGCTGAGGGAAGCCTGATCTTTCATTAAGAGAAAGTTAGATCAAGTCTGCTCTCTGTGTGTGCACCCCACTTTATGCAGTGTCCATATGTATTGTCTAGAAAGACTCACTACGGGATTTGTTCAGCCTAAAATTTACTTGCCCACTTCTCAGAGGAGCAAAACAGTTGTATAAAACTAAGTTGTCTGTAATGTTTTGCATTTGGGGCTATATGTCCCAGATATACTTGAAGTTTTATATCCATGGATCAGAGAATAGAAGTCACGTATGAAGGAAGAAAAGAAAGCAAGCAGTCTTTGAGACGGACTTCTTCAGAGGGCCAGTCTGTAGCTCTTGTGAGCTAGAGCTTTCTGAATAGGTGATAGGCTAGTGATTATGATAGAGGATCCAATTCTGATCCCATCATAGACTCAGTATCTGTCACCATTTTACTCTTGACCAAACAATTGTCATTTCTCAGTATAACAATTTCCCAAGTCATAAAAAGCACAGTAGCAGGCATCCATAGGACATTGTAATGTATTGCTCCTTCCTGGTAAAATGCAAATGTATGTTGGAGTACGTTTCAAGCTGGGTTTTTCTAGACTGTGCATCTTCCGCTTTTCACTTGGACTTTTTTATGAGATTTTTTTAATCTTGAGATTTTTTTTTCCCCTGCAATGAAGTCGTTACTGTTCTGGGATAACATTACAAAGAGAAATGGACCAACTTCTCTGATGGGCTGCAGTTCTTCCAGTCACTTGCTACTCCAGTAATCGCTTATGGTGAAGAAGCCAGCTTATCCTGGGGACCCAACAGGCCTGGGTGCCCAGATGCACCCTCGTCCTGCAGTGGAGAGGTGAGCGCAGTGGAAGGAAAGCTCCTGGTATACTTGTTAGAGAGCAAGGCCAATGCAGGTAGAGACCCCTTACCCAAACAAAAGAAATTCATTAGCTTTCCCTTAAAGTGAACTCATCAAAAAGCCAATAGCGACAGATGTCAGGTTTTTTGGCAGTTTTCAGTATGTGTTTTGTAATTTCTTATTTACTTCTTTGAAGACCTTTGCATGTGTGTGTGGGAGAATCCATGTCATGTTTTTCCTTGTGTTTTAGAGGTCTAGAGAAATTTATAACTTGGTTCCTGAAGCCATTGAGAATTTATTTTAAATTCAGAGCCAGCAGAGGGAGTACACAAGACTTTAAGCTGATGTCAAGTATTTTTTCCTCACATAGCTAAAGTAGAACCTTGACTGAAAACAAAACCGATATCTTTTAACGCTTCTGTATAGGCTATGTCGTCATTAGAAAAGGGTAACTTGGAGGAGGGGTGGTTAAAAACCTAAGGTAACTTTTTGAAAGGAAACCTTGCTCTTCTAAGACCCATGTTCTACATCCCATCCCCAAATAGTTAAATAAAAGCCTGTTTAACTGAAAAATGTCCTCCCCTGTCTTTAATCCTTTTGCTGTTCCACTTTTGATAATATATATGAATGTTCACGTATACCTAATACCAAACCTCAAAGTATGTCAAATGTTTAGGTCCGTGGAGTGTTCTGTGTTTTAGTGCTATATTGGTTGAGACTTTTGATATTTTCCAGAACTTCAGTTGGCTATGGATTGAGAAAAGGTAAAAACGTTATTTCCAACTCAGATGGAGTAGTCATGGATCCACTGGACATCAGAAGTTTGAAATTTTTTATAGTTCTGTAATGCTATAATTTGTTATTTCCCTCCATTTTTCCCTGTGTCTTGGTCATGGTGGTTTATTTTAATTTTGGAGTTATAGTGGGTTGAAAAGTATCCTCTAAAATTCATGTCTACCTGGAACCTTAGAATGAGACCTTGTTTGGAAATAGCATCTTTCCATAGGTAATTAGTTAAATTAAGATGAGGTCTTATTGAATTAGGCTGGGCCCTAACTCCAGTGACTGGTTTCCTTATAAGAAGAGAAGACTCTTGCACTAGATTTAGAGAAAACGAGTGAAGACTGAGGCAAAGCTTGGAGTGAGGCCCTTACGAGCCCATGAACTCCAGGGGTTGATGGGAGCTGCCAGGAAGAGGCCGGGAAGCAGCCTCCCCTGGAGCCTTCAGAGGGAGCCGGGCCTGCCAGCACCTTGACTTTGGATTTCTAGCCTCCAGCGCTGTGAGAGAAGATGTTTTGGTTTTTGCAGCCCCTAAATTTGTGGTCATTTGTCACGGTAGCCTTAGGACATCAACACAGGAGCATAGGAATGGAGAGAGGGACAGACAGGGCTGCAGATAGAGGAGAATAATAAAAAGGTGCCGTGAAACTCTTATAATCATTCATAGGTAACTTTCTGGTAATTTAAATTTCCTCATCTGCCGTGAGGATGGAATGGAGGTATGAATTCTCCTCTGTTTCCTTGTTAGAACTATTCGAACTTGTCCCTCCCTCCCATTGCTGCTAGAGTTTGTCCGTGGCTCGCTCCCCACTCCCACACTGAGTTTCTTCTTCTTGGCTTAGTGTGGGAAGCTGGTGTTGTGCAGGAGCGGGCTGACTGAGCTGTGGTTTACAATAGCTGGTCTTCGAGGGGAGAGGAAAGCCTGGGGTCCTCCGCGGGAGGAAGGCTAGTGTTGAAGAAGAATCTTCTCTTCCTGGTCCCTGTCAGGGTTTGAGAAGATGGAGCCCTGTCAGGTTCATTGGCACAGATGACGGTAGGAAGGCTAATCCGGAATCTCTTACGTTTCCTCAGCTCCTAATAAATATCCATCACCGTGCATCGTTAAAGATTTTTTACATGTGTGATGAGCTTTTACTCTAACAACAACTTTCAAATATGCAACATTATTACCTATCGTCACTATGATGTATGTTACGTTCCTGTGACTTATTTATTTTATAACTGGAAGTTTATAACTTTTGAAAAAAGCTCCCATTTTAAAAGTCTCTACTATGACAGTGGAAATGTGATGGCTGTGTGCGATGTCAGAGGGGTAGTAGATGGGGGGAGGGAGGTTGACACTGTGAGGGATATAAATGATAAATGTCTAACTATTACATTGTTTTCTGCACTTGAGTAAAAAAAAAAAGAAAAAAAAGTCTCTACTATGTGTCACATTCTTTACATATACAGAAGGTGCCAAAAAAAAATGTATGTACATTTTAAGAAAGGAAAAACCTGTACTAAAATTGTAATACTTAATATATAGATAACGAAAGATGAATACAAGTTCCGTGTATACATTTTTTTTGGCACCCCCAGGATTAGCGTTGATCCTCACGTGAATTCTTCGGATACTGTCTTGAATGCTTATCTTCCCAGTTTTGGCTGAGTCAGCGGGACACGTCTGTGTGTGTCGATGGGGGAGTGGGTTTGGACCCATGATTTAGGCTCCTTCCCTTGGTTCTTGTATGAGCTAAAAACTTAAGAGTCGAGTCAGTGCCTGAGCTTTTAGTGGGGGAGTAGAAGCAGTGGTTTTAGAATTCTGTTAGAAACCTGTTGCTTTAGGATTCTCATTTTTGTTTGGTCACGCATGCCCTTGCGTGACCATGGTTTACTATGGGTCAGATACAAAGTGTACCATGTAGAACAAATAGAGTGAGACATAGTGTGTAGAAATCCTTTGGTTGGGATATTACCTCTTGAGAAGTTTCTGCCTTGGGAGAACAGAGTATCTGCTTCTGTAGGCTTTAGGTAGGTAGATGAATGACAGTACCACCAAGAAAAATGGATTTCAAGAAAAGTGGATTTCAAGAAAAACAAAATTTACAAGAAGTTCCTGGGAGAAATTTGGTTGCTGAATCAGATCTCATAATTAAAGGTATTAAAAACTATTTTGTGAGGTGGTTGACTCTTTGCAGTGCAGTTACTAAGGGTTCTAAAGGCAGGCTGCCAAGACAGAAACAGAAAATGTTGCATAATGCAAGTTGCTGGCCAGGTTAAAGTGTTAATTGAAGAGCTTACTGCTTTTGTCTTCAAGGTAAAAATATGTATCAGTAGGACCTAAAGTGATGGTTTTAATTGGCCACGGGAATGCAGGACCCATTGACCCTAAGGTAAAATGTGGCTAACAGAATACTCATCTTATGAGTGTGAGGGGGAAAAATTCAGAATCTCAGTTTCATAGAAAAGATGGGTGAATAGTGTCTGGATTGTGTCCAAAAGATAGACTGAAACCCTATGATAAATATGGAGCCAGCAGAATGGTTCTGCCTGATAACTGAGTATAGCCACGGGGTGAGGGTGGGGTGGGGGGAGGGGCTGGAGGCAGTTGTAACAGAAGGTGGCAGTGGTCACTGGACTTCTAAAGGTAGACCTCTGGGTGTAAACCTGAAGCTTAAGGAGGGCATAAAATTATATCCACTATAGCTTGTTAGATGTCTCTTTGAAAACTGGTGCTACATCAGAAAGATCAAGTGGGTAGTTAAGTCATTAACTCACAGAATTCAAATCTGAAAACTGCTTTTTTCTTGAAGTGTCCTAATAATTGATTTTAAAAATGATATTTCTTTCATCATAAATTATCTAGATAACTGCCTTGGTTCCATATTTCATATTAAACTCGGCCGAGTGATGTTTAAAGCCTTCTGCTCACCTTCCTTTCCTTTTTTTTCCCCCTAATGTAATTTTAATATTTAAAAACTCAGTATAGCTTCTTCTAATACTGTAATGATTTTATAAAGTAAAATGCTTTCTGTCGATTTCTCCATTAGAACTTTTCATGTTGGTAAATTCCTAAAAAATGTTTACCTGATTTGAAATTCAGTGTTGCTGTAGCTCTTGCAGAGTTTTTACCTTACACAGGTGCTGTCCTGGGGCTTTGTGCCAACGTTCATTTCCAAATCGAGGACTTGTTCATCTAACCCTTCATACATTTGTAATTTAGTCTGTATTGGGTACCTTTTTTCTGTTTTTTTTTTTTTTTTTTTTTTTTTTTTCCAGTTGGTAGAATGAGAAGGGACATATCTTTATTCACTAGTTATTTTTCAGTACGGTCCCATTGATAGGTTAATTTGCCATGTATGAATATACCTATCATGCAAATAAATAGTGGCCTATGGACTAAATTTTAAGCAAGGTAATTTCTTCTAAGTAAAAATTGAAACTCTGAGCCCAAACATTCTTTTGCTTTTCTTTAGAAAAATAATGATCATTTAGAGCAGGTGCAATTGTGTAACTTGGAGAAGCCTGGAATGTCTGTGAAAATGCAGTGAGCCTGATTATTTTACAGTTATCTTCAAGCTGATACCAGGGTGAGTGTGCTTGCTTTGGCACACGTGGGCTCTTAAGCTCCTGGTAGATAACGTCCTAGGTGAGCTAGGATACTTCTCTTGAAATTAGTGACCTAGATCAGGCCTTCTATCTCCAGCCCTGCCCAATAAAGATAAGCTTACAGCCTTCTGTTTGAATAGATGCATGTGCTCTGCTTCACTGAATTACCTAAATCCGTCCTATTTAGTGTCTCCCTTTCCAAGAAAGGTCCTTATTTCAGGCTGAAAGTCTAGGTCATTTGGGCCATGTGTTAGGCTTTACCCCTTTTAACCTTCATGTTGCTAAGGTGAAATTTGGCACTTGACCATCGCCATCCTTTAAGTAGGTGTAGGTATGTTCTGTAGGAGGTGTGTTGGGGGGTGCTTATTCCTGTAGTTTTGTAAAATCAGGGAATGCTCTGAGTCAATTTGTGGGCAGTCAGTACTATAAGTGAAGTGCCATGTTTTAAATTAGGAGAGCTAACTTGTGCTAGTGAAAACTTTCTTATAAGTTGATTTTAAGGTGATTACTTAACAAATGAATATTTTTATAAAAAATATCATTTTTAAGATGCAGATTTATCCACACTTTAGTTCTTTAATCAAATCAAAAACTTTGAAATGATGAATCCATTTTAACTGTTAGTGCAGTGAAACTATATCTGGATTTTTCTCTGTGGGCTCCCAGTGACGGCCTTGTGGATGTGAGCAGGGACTCACCTGATGTCTGTCTCTCTTACCTGCCCTGACATTGCCTGCTCTGTTTTGTGTTGATCGTTCTGCCTTAAACAGGATCATAAAGCTTTCAAACATTTTTTTTCCTAGCTTGTGACCACATGTATCTGTGCTAGTCAAGAAGGAAGAGAAAAACTCTATCTTGATTTTATCATCCACGTCTTACGATCTTACAACCTTGAAAACTCATTTGTCACTGTGGTTACTGGGATTTCAATCACCAAGTGCTCTGAAAGTTACTTCTTCAGTCTCTTCCCTCTTGCCTCCCCTTAAAAACAACAACAATAACAAAACAAACAAACAAACAAAAAAAAAATTTCATTTTGGTCAGGGATAAATTTTATTTTTCTGGTACATGATTTCAAAGTTGAACTTGTAAAGAGTTTGTTTGTGAGAAGTTAAAGCTCTTTGCCTCAAGTTTCTAGTTATTAATTCTTCTGGAAAAAGAAGTACATCTTGTTAAAAGGGTTTCCTAATAGGTCTTTGGACTCTTTCCAGGTGGTTGGCCAATGAGGGCACTTCCTGGATTCATCAGGCATTTCTGATTTTTGAACCCGAGACAGCTGACATTGGGTTGATCCTTCGATCAGTCTCAGAATCTAAAAGCCTCAGTTTCACTTGTCCCAGTTGTTCCCTGCTACTCTCCCATTCTTTTCTCTTTCCTTTTATGTTTACTGGACATTGTCTAAAGGAGGCTTAGCTCTCTCTTTCCCATCCACCGATTATCTGTCTATGACATTTCTCTTCCATTAGTGGTTTTCAACCGCACTGCATTTGAGAATCACCCAGGAAGAGTTAAAAACAAACACACACACACTTGTGTCTACGTCCTGTCCTAGACCAAGTAGATCGGAATCTCTAAGTGTGGGGCCTGGACATTATATATTTTTTTAAATTCCCATGTGATTACAATGTACAGTTAGGATTGAGAATCATTGTCATAGGAAAATGAGAGATTTACAGCTGTGGAAGTTATCCACTATTTTAACACTGACTTTTAGACCTATTTCCAGCCTGTCCTGCATGGGAAGATCACAAGGTAGAGTTTACTGCTCCCTGGAAGCTGCATATAAAAGGAGCACCGTCAGCCTGGGATCCATGAGGACAGTTGGCGTCTAAGACAAGGGCCTCATTACCTAATAAACTGTGTTTAACTAGGATCTCCTCCTCTGCTTCCTTTCCTGTGAATGAATGTGGTTTCTTGAAAGTTTCCAACTCCCACCTGTTTTTCTCGTTGTCACTGGACCCCAGTGAACTTCAAGTTTTCAGGAATTTGTAAGAACTGGTGCTGCTTCACGTCTTTGCATAAGACTTGAAAACTGAGACACAAACTTAGTATCCCTCCTTTGTGCAATCTGATCTGATATACTAGAAGGTTCTATATTCTGATGCATAAAGTTGGTGGCTCTCAAATGTGGGCTCCACAGCAGCAGCAGGAGCGTCACCTGGGAACGTCCAAGAGCCTGTTGGAAATGCAGATTCTTAGGCCCACCCCGACATACTGAATCGAAACTGTGGACCCAGCAATCTGTGTTGTAACAAGATCTGCAGGTAATTCTCCTGCAACTTGAAGTTTGAGAACCACTGCTTTATGTCATTTGCTAAGTCTGGAGTTCCTCTAGTGACAGTTTAAGAGTCAGAAATCCAAATTCTCATACCATCTTGCTTCAGAATGCTGACCATAGTGGGAAGAGATGAATCGCCATGTTGTGGTTTCTGTTGAAATGTAACGGAGACCCAGCCCCTGGAGTATTCTAGCCTTCCCACAGATCCTTGCTTCGGGGTCGCCTTCTGTACCCTTCTGCGTGACAGTAACAAAGGACCTGCTCAGGTACACAGGGGAAGCCAGATGTGGTATTCAGAGGACTTGTATTCAGCCTGGACTCCTGTTGTTTTGTGATCTTTCCCCTTTAACTTGTCTGTTTTGGTCTTTGGGGGATGTTTCTAGGTTTCACACCAGCATCAGACGGGAGTAGTTGCACTGACTCATCCCCAGACGGTCGTGGGACATGTGGGAGAAAGATAAGATTAAAATGTGCTGGGTGTAATCAGTGTGCGAGGGTGAGTGACGCGAAGGGGGAGGGGAGGCCGTGGTGAGGAGATGGCATCCATCTCGGCTCAGGCGCCTACAGGGCGCACAGCCTCTCACCTTTACCAAGGTGAAGCCAGGTAAGGATCACAGCAAGCAGGATAGCTGCTGGTCGGCGACGGTGGATTCTGCAGTGCACTTAGCAGGGCCTCATGGTCAGTCACATCAAACATAGCTGATGGCTTTGGGAATATAAATAGTGCAGAGAACCGTGGCTTGGCCGCGACTTGGAAGTTCATTTAAGGACCTCTTAGCAGCTGCTTCAGAATGTTGCCTGAGATTCATAAATACTCTTATGTCCGACACATCAACCAACAACAAACAAACAAAAAACAGGATTAGTTTGGATTACTAGCTCACCTTTTCCTCCTTGAAGCCCGATCTGAGATGGCATGGCTTGGGCGCTGTGCTGCAGGGGGGCGGTGATCTGGGGTTCCTCCTTGGGCACGGGGAGGGCAGGCAAGTCACTCACCTCAGACTTGCCAGGATTCTTGAGAAAGGTCAAGAAGACAGGCGCAGGGGTTGACATTGGAAGGTTCATGCAGGGGTGGCTGAGGCTGCATTGAGAGACTGGTGTATGGGGAGGAGAGTCCTGAATACTGTGCTGGGCGCCCTGTAAACAGTTTTCAGAAGTGGACTCCAGGAGAGTGCGGAGGACTTCTGAGATCAGAGTCCGTCAGGTGCAGCTGGTGGCGCTTGACGTGCTTGGCACGATGGGATGCTTCCCAAAAGTGCCGCTGCTCACGGATGAAAGGTGTCAGCACATGTCAGTTGATTTCCACTTTGGTTTTCCAGAAGGATGATCCACGGCTTGCTGTTCTGGGACAGGGAGAGGGGGGTATCTTGAAAAAAATGTGACATCTAGGATGCATTTACAGAGGAGTCAAGGACCTTAAGGAACCATCAGGCTCATAAGAAAAAGCCTCCCTGGCAGCAGGCGAAGAGCCTTGGCACCCAGCCCAGGGCTCACAGGGATCTGAGCCCTTAGCCTCTGTGGCCTGGATCTGAAGGTGGTAATAAGGGACATCTATCTGCTCAAGCCCTCTTTGAAAACCCCCTCTAAGAAACGGTGAGGCCTTTGGTTTTGAGAAGGAGGTCCCTGCGCCCCGACTTATACGTAATGCTGAACTGGGGAGAGCTGCAGTTGAAGTTGGAAAACTTTTATCCCCTTTCCCAGCAAAAGGCAAAAACCATGACATCTGCAGTCTACATTGGTGCAAATGGCGGTGATGTGTGCAGTCAGCCTTAGGTTTACTGCTCATTTTCGTAGCTATACCTGGAAGCTACTGTTAGTTGAACATTTATTATGTGCCAGACACTGCTGAGAACTGTATGCATCTTAGGTCTTCCTCTGTACAGATGAGTAAACTGAGTTACAGGTTGGTGAAATGACTTGGTCAAGGCCATACAGTTGAGTGACAGAGGCAGGATACCTGCGTCAATATGTCTCTACTTGGATGAAATAACCTCTGAAATAGTGGAGGGATTTTGATTTTATACTCCTACCTGAGACCTCACTGGGCTGTTTCTTCCTGTCACGTCCTCCTTTTGGTTTAAAAGAAGAGAAAGGAAGGGAGTTTGCTTGGTCTGTTCCAGTTAAGACAGCTGCGTTCTACCTGGCTTGTCACTCTTTCAGAAGCCGTAGAGAACAGGCGGGAGTGCTAGGTAGTGGCCAGGCCTTCACACGGAGCACAAAAGGCTTTTCAGACTTGCGCTCCCGGGAAGTGGAATTATTCTTAGGGATGGGACTCCCCAAACTGCCTGTTTTTTCTAGGCTGCAAAGCAGATGTATATTCCAAGGATAGTTTGCAGATTCCGAGCTGAGATACCGAGACGCCCTCACTGAACCGCATTAACCTTCCCTGTGGTCACGGCTTTCTCGCTCCCCCTCTCCCTGAGGAAGTGGACGCGACCTAATTGTAGACCACCACTGGGGGAACGGCCGCGTCAGGCTTGGCCTGGCCTCAGAAGCCCATGGGTTATGTAGGTCTAGCTTTTAGTTTTTGGATCTGCTTCACATTTGGAGGCCCAGCCCATTGTGTGTGAGGGTTTAAGAAGGTGAAGTGACGTGAACAGGTGTTGAATGATGGAAGCATGAGGAGGTGGCGCGGCCAAGTTGCGAATCGTGGATGATTACTTGATTGGCAAACAGGGATCTAGGCGCCTTGGATGATGGCCCAGTAAAAATACCTTGGCAGAAGCCAGAGGGTTGTAGCTGTGTGATTGTGATGAAATATTAGGGGCCATCGCTGGGTTTAGGACAGTTGAACCATTATGTAATTTCTTCAAAGAACGTTATCAAACAACACATACGTACTCTCGGTTAAATGGTATCAGCAATGAGCACATTTTATAATTAATATGCAAACAATTTGCTTTCAGTTTCAGTCTTTGAACCATTGAGAAACTTTGGGGAGGAAAGTGAACCACGGCAATTCTTATTCTGGAAGGAAAAAGAAGAAAACAGTTATTTTGTGGCTCTGGAATAGTAAAAAAGTAATAATGTTTGTGTTTTTATAATGTCTTCCAAGGAGTTCAGAATTATGAATAATTTCTTCTTTGTCAAGCTGGGAGAGGCGTTCTGTCTATAAAGTAAATATCCCAAAGTCCCCTGTATTTGACGGGCAAAGGAACGAGAAGAAAGAAATAGGAAACTGTATGTCCCACCTTTTCTCCATTATCACCCTTTCATGAAAAATGATTTGGCGCTTGCTGCCAAGACTTTGTTACAAGAACTTGGTTGTCTGGTATTTCTCATCTGCATTTTGAAAAATAAAGTATCTCTTTTTTCTGAGATTAATGACAAAGATAAAGCTTTCTCAGTGCTTTAAAATACAGGCTGCACACTCTCCAAGAAAAAGCCTTAAAAATAACCTAGACTAATTTTGGAATATTACATAAATGGAGTTTTTAATTATCATATAGGGACAAAATCTTTTCCTTGCACTCTTAGTCCCCAGAAAATAAAGGAGAAATCAACCTGCTTTCTTTGTTGGTTTGGCACAGGCCATTTATTTATGAGTTGCTTAAGCAAGTGCCTACCAACTGCTTTTACATTAAATATAGGGCTCATCCTACACATCTTGTTTTCCAGATGTGGGAAGCGGGCCCAGCAGGCTCGTGACTTGTCCTAGAACTTGTGAGTGGAAGTGAAGGTGAAGCACATGCTAAGAAGTCCAAGATTCCCAGCCCTGTGTTCTCGTGGGAGACAGTTTTTCATCTGAGAAGTGACTTGGAAATCTTTAGTTGAAACAATTCAGAAACATCTCTTTTCTCGGTCATTGACAAATAATATTTTTAAAGAGCTTGGACTTTTTTAAATGAAATTTTTTCATTCTGCATGTAAACAGAGATGTCTTACAAGAGGTAGAATAAATGAGCTGTTTGTAAGATAATGCACTTATCCTATTTAACTTAATACCGGTCAGTTAGGTTTTTGTCACGTAAATAAGTGACTCCTAGAAGATGGTAAAGGGTGGGGTTATTTCTTTTTTGAGGAGATAGTTTTCAGGGCAGATTTTTGATATTTTGTTTTCTCTTGCTTCCTGTGTATAAAGCTAGGAAAGCCAAGCCTGACCCAGAAAAAAATAGTGCAGTAGGTCAATCCACGCCTTGATCTATTATTTACTACCTGTGTTAGGTGTAACTGGCCCCACATCTGCCAGCCCAGTGGACTCCTGACTCTTAATACTTAGACTACCCTTCTCAGCAGCCTCACTTTCTGTACCTAACAGTCTCTGTCCATCTCCCTTGGGCCCTGTGTCCTGAGGGATTTTCTAGGGAAAGGACTAATCTGAGCAGCCAATTAGTGCTGAATTGATGATGGAACATCTGAGTTCCAGAACTGAATGCCTTGGATGTCATCTGATTTATCCCTTTCTTTTCTGCATGAGGAACTTAAGGATGAGAGATGCAAAGGCACTTACCTGACAGTGCACAGCGGGGCCACCCTTAGTGATGAACTGGCACAGTGGTCACCAGTCAGCACGGCTGTGACGGAGGAAGAGCCGCCCCCCTGTCCCGAGGACCGGTGCACATGCCCATGCCTGCCTGCACAAGTCTTCACTTCTGACACCACTGCGTTATTCTTCAGGGAGGAACAAGGCTTTTTTATTTCACTGTGGCCAGTCTGGAGGCATCCTGTGGAAATGTACCCGTGGAAGCCATCCTCAGTGGCCACAATGCTGCCTTAGAAACCTCTAGATCTGGAAAAAGGATTGCTGGTATAATGCAGTGACGGGGCCTGAGTTTTCTAAGTGGTTGTGACTTTGAGGGTTGTGACTTTGGGAAAGAGTTACATTGCCTGTCATGTTTCGAAGAATTAGTTACTTTGTGCCAGAGGAGTGGGTACAGTTGTTGGATCAATGGCTTTAATTGGTAGCAATTTGCTGCAAGAGGAATGTACGGTTGTTCCAGTCATAATGCTGGGCAGCCCGTATTGAAATACTGTTTGGTAGGCTTGGGTCTCTTTTCTTGGGAATCAAGTCCCCAAAACAGCTTTCTGTAACCATTCAGATCTGATTGATCATGCTAAGTTAAGCTCTTCGGGAGGCATTGGAGAAAGGTGGTGGTCTTTGCAACGAGCAGTTTCTTTGGCCTTGACACTGAGAGTGAAAGTGCCACTTCTGGTCACTTTTAATGTGACCAGGAGATTTCCGTCTCCACACTGATTATTGAAAAGTTTATAAAATGGGATTGCTAATGCTGCTGTGAATTAATCTATGTGTGTTTTAAAGGTGAACTAAAAATATAGGAAATTACCTGACTACAACTCCTGCGAACAAAGTTTTCTTGGCCACACAAGTGGTTGGAAATTCTGGCCCCTCAGCTGCAGATTGGTGGCAGCGGTGCTAGCTTCTGCTGTCTGGGCCAAGGTCTAGGCCCAACCCCAGAGCTTACGTGACACGGTCATTTGGGGACAGAGCATGGGCATGTGCTGCCTGGGCCACAGCCGTGATAATTCATGCCTCTGTTGCATTCACCCACCCTGGTGATGCGTGGAAGACCAGGATGGATGTGGGAGTGGCCATTGCCTTCGTTGAGTTTACAGTGTAATGTACGACAGGGAGGTGCCCACAAAACGTTGCAGCATTTCTAGGGAGACTGCACTAAGGAAGGCCCCGCTGGGCCCAGAGTCTGCCTGCCTGGAAAGAAAGGAAGTCTTGATGAGCCGTGTATCCCGGCGTGTATTTCTGCCCATCCTTCATCATTTTCACCTTTGATAATGAAATTTCTGACAGTACAGTGTGTTGTTGGAGTTCATTTTCTTTTGTTGATAAAAGTATTACAGTAATCAAAGAATTCCTTGTAAAAATTTTGCAACCCTCAAGGAAAAGTGATAAAACACAGAACCCCGCTTGATAGATTGCAGGGTACAGGGAGGAGGGAGTTGCCTTTTCTATCGCTTTGGCTTTGTTATTTGTTTGTGTAACCGTGAAAGAATACTGAGTCTGCTTTTTGTAAAGGAGATAACTTGGCTCATCCCTACAATACGGAGTGTTGGGTGAATTAATGAGTGGAAGGCACGTAATAATATGTGGCACTTGTGTAGTCCTTTCATGCTTTCACCTGGAATCTTGCCGTCTGGAAACTTGCATTTACAAAGATGCAGAGCCAGCTTTGGATGATACTGAGTCCAATGTGTGTTTAAAGTGGCTTGGATTTTCACTGGCTAAAGGAGGTTGTAGACTAATAGAATAATAAAAATGATAGCGTTTCCTAAGGAGCTCTGAATAGCCTCAGAAGCACTCTAATGGAAGGTAAAAGGCAGGAATCTTATTTCATTTCATCATAGTGATTAAATTCAAACATGGTAGCCAGCACAGGGTCACGGAGCTGTCTTTTTTGAAATGAGAAGTTGAATTCATGATCTACGGCTTTGGCTCTTGCTTTGCCATGTGGGGGAGGAAGAAATTTTCCTCTACCTTTTGAGGTTCTTTTGGCTGGTCTAATAATTAAAACTACAGGAGACAGATTAACGAGAAAATAACCAAATTCAATTACATACTGGAACCCCACATACACGAAAGGTTCAGAGCCAGAAAGGGAAAATGCGCTATGTAAGGCATCCTGAACTAAGGGATGAAGTCAGGCGCCTGGGGCTTCAGAGGGGAGCAAGGTCTTTTCATAGGATGATAAGAAGAGCAGCTGTTCAGTAACTAGAAGTTTGTCCTGCCCTGTAGACAGGTCATAAAAGTTTATCTCTGGTGATAACTCTCATTACGGGCAAGGCCCCCAATTTAGATTCTTGTAGGTAGTTAAGGGAGGGGCAGAAGTTTTTGTGAGCCCGCAGGGTCTCCTTTGCTTTCAGCTCAAGATAATCCACAAGCCAAAGCAGCACGTCTTGGGAAGGCCTGTTCTGAACCCATCAGCGTTGGTGTCTCCAACTCGTGAAGCTCATGAAGAATCTCTGCCATCTTATTCTCCCAGCTCCTGGGAGCCAAGGTTTCCCACCTGGAGTTTAAATTCTGCTGAAGGTGCCTAAAGCTAAGGCAGATAGATCGCACAGCTGGTCGGGGCATGCCGGCCCCTTGGCCTGCGCACCAGCCACTGACTGTTGAGTTTGGAGCCCAGTTAACAGTGTGTCCAGGGCTCCTTCCCTCTCCAGGAGGGCGCTGTGTACTGCACAGCGCTTCAGCAGAGTGAGGCCGGGCTCTTTTTCCCAAGACAGCTGAGAGCCTCTGTGAGGTGTGCCCTCTGCTTTTCTCCCATTTAGAAACACCTTTTACCTCCCATTAGTGTGCTTCTAAGGTTATTCCGGGTGCCTTAGGAAAAGCCATCATTATTATTAGATTTAGTCTGTAGTCTCCTAGGTTTTAGCCAAACTAAAGTCTGAGCCACTTTTAAATACACATTGGACTCATTATCATCCCAAATTGGCTTCCACGGAGTAATGGGGCTGCTTCCTAGGCATCTGTGCCCTTCCTTCCGGCGCTGCCCTTATACATCCTTTCAGGGTACCTGGGAGACGGGCGGGGCACGGGCAGAAGTTCAGTTTCCACCTTGTCCACGACCTGTATGCTCAGCAGCCTCCTTTATTATTGCTTCTAAAAACTGACACACATCTTCCCTTCCTGGGTGGACGCAAGCCTACGGAAAAGCAAAGACCGCCTCACCCTCAGATGTCAGTTGCAGATTAGGTTTATGCCTTGCTGTACTGGATGGCAACTTACAGAAATATGTGCAGTGTGAGAGGATGAAGCGTAAGGGTAAGGACAGGATAATACTTGACAGGTGCTAGAGTTAGGCCACAAGTTTGGCTCTTGAGTTTCATAGCAGCTGAAGCAAAAAGGGACATACGATCAGCTTCCAAATTTGTAATTGACTTTAAATAAAAACAGATCTGTTTCACAGAGGAAGCATAGCTTTTTCTGTTACCGAGAAACTTTTTTTTTCTTAGGACGTCATAAAGAGAATACTGACCTAATAGATGACTTTCTCATGTTTGAAATTTGGTTCTCCAAGGTTGTGAGCCAGTCCATTTGTTGGAGCATTCTTTCCTCAGTGATACACTTCCGTCTGTCCGTCTAGCCTTGTAAATCCTTTTCTGACATACCGCGAGTTTGGTTGGGTGTGTATGGCTCCAGATTTACCTAGGAAGTGACCGGGACTCCACAGATGAAGCCAGTTGCCTTAGGTTCTTTGAGAAAGTTCTTGGAGCAGCCGGTGGAGAACAAGGAGACAGGTGGGGAAACTAAGAACTGAGAAGAGGTGGACCGGAGGCAGAAGTCTTGGAAGGGATTGCCTGTGCCAAGAAGAAGTGGTGGGAGCTCAGCAGAGGGCCTGGGGCGGACGGGAGAGCCCAGCACGCGTGCACTGCGTGGTCAGGGGTGTGAGACGAGGCAGGTTCTCGGGAAGTCGGCCTCAGGGAAGGGGCTCGGGAGGGACCCAGGGAGAGGATGAACATGTCCGGAGCACCGTCCTCACCGCAAACCTGAAGGTAAAGGTTATTCCTTTTTAACTGCTGAAGAAACAGGCTGGGAGCTGGGTCTGGCCCCTGATGGGCTCGGTGGGCGTTTTGGGGATCTAGTGGGCCCAAGCTCACCCAGCTTCTGAGACGCAGTCTGCCAGCCCTCCTGGTTCCCACTCTTCCATCAGAGGTCTCTGTTGCTTAGAACAGTTGCTCAGGGACGGAATAAGCCTCCTCCCTGGGCAAAATTGGTCCCCAAACTGCTCAAAGGAGTGAAGTGGTTCCATCGAGGGCATCAGTTATGGGGATTGATGGAAGTGGGGTGTCAGGCAGCACTGGGACCTCTGTGTGCCCACCTGTACATAGATTTTGCCAGTTCACACAATAATGTACGGTCTCTCCCTCTCGTGCGCTCTCTCTCTCTCTCTCTCTCTCTCTCTCTCTCTCTCTCTCACACACACACACACACACACACACACACACACACGTGCGCACACACGCTCCACACTGCCTTTGAAGTGAAAGCTGGGGCTCAGTCCTCCCTTGTTTTTCCTCCCCTCCGTTTTAGGCCAGTCCATGTTCCTGCAAACAGACAAGGCATTGTTTAAAGTACAATGCACTCTCCTGCTTTTGCATTGTCATCAGAAACCCTTGACGAAATGTTTAATTTCTCTCTGAGGTTATCTTTACTTAGTTGACTTTCCTGATGGTACATTTAGTTCTGGAACCTGGGAGTTTCCTTTTGACCACCTGTGTTGCATGAAGTCAGTCCTAGGACACAGTATTTTTATAGAAAGCTTAAGGATTCCTGTATTTTAAGATAACTCAGGCCAGTGTTCCCAGACTAACTGGTAACATTAACTGGGACACATGGTAGCAAAGGGCGCCTCCTCTCTCCATCTCACCGGACCAGCCATCTTCCTGATACCCCAGTTTGCAGTAAAGCAAGGGGGATCTGTCTCCTAAGTGTTAGGTTCCATCTAAAAATGAACATAATTTTTAAGGCAACTTTAACGGATTTAAAAGCTCTAAGTTCTTGTGACAATCTGTTAACCAGTTGCATTGCTTGTCATTCCATTTAAGAACGTGTCATCATTTTTATTTTTTATTTATTTATTTTTAAAGTAGTCAACCGTTTTTTTGTGTGTGTGTTTTTTTAAAGATTTTATTGGAGAAGGGGAAAGGATTTTATTGGGGAACAGTGTGTACTTCCAGGACTTTTTCCAAGTCAAGTTGTTGTCCTTTCAGTCTTAGTTGTGGAGGGCGCAGCTCAGCTCCAGGTCCAGTTGCCGTTTCTAGTTGCAGGGGGCACAGCCCACCATCCCTTGCGGGAGTCCAGCTGGCAGCCTTGTGGTTGAGAGGACATGCTCCAACCAACTGAGCCATCTGGGAGCTCAGCTCAAGGTGCCATGTTCAATCTTAGTTGCAGGGGGCAGAGCCCACCATTCCTTGCAGGACTCGAGGAATTGAACTGGCAACCTTTTGGTTGAGAGCCCACTGGCCCATGTGGGAATCAAACCGGCAGCCTTCGGAGTTAGGAGAATGGAGCTCCAACCGCCTGAGCCACCTGGCCGGCCCAATATTTCATCATTTTTAAATTCATAAATTCAACAGAGATAGAGATGATAGGTGTGAGTTGGTTTTTTTTTTTTTTTAAATAAATTACTTTTGAACTATTCTCTAATATATATTTTTTTAAATTCATAGGTCCCTCTGCACTTGGGGCTTCTTGTTTTTGCTGGTGTGCTGACTCATTTCCATAGACCACTGACTGGATATATTATTATTATTTTTTAATCTAAACGATATGAAAAATTAAGAGCTACAAAAAGATACCAACTAAGGTGGTTACACAGTTGCATTTCTTTCATTAGTGAGCTGTCACATTTAAAAACAAATGGGATTTCAGAAATTGAGTTACAGTCAACTTTACAAGGATGTATTTGTCAAACAAAATTAGACACAGGTATGCATAGACACAGCCTGAGCTTCCTCCCTTCCTCTGATCAGCACTGCTTCTTTGTATCCCCTTGTCTCCTCCTCCCCCGCCAGAAGGCAGACTGAGGAGAGGCTTAGAATAGGAGACCGCGAGTGTCTTTGCGGTGTCCTGCGGGCTGGGAAAGGCAGTGCGGGCCGGCTCGCAGACTGCAGCACTCTGGAGAAACCCAGAAAATCCTACTGGACGGGACTTCACGCTCAAAGCCTCAGCACGTTGCTTTCTGGATGCTTTCTGCTCTGCTGGGATTATTTTCTGCCACTAAGCAAGCAAAACAAAACAAACACAGGGTTTGTTGTGGTGTGACTAGAAAATGGAAAAGTTTGAAGGAATACTGACAATTTTTGATGGAAAGTAATGATAGTATCTTACTTAGTTCCTTAGCACTTATTCAGTAAACACAATGTTGTAGGTTCTACTGTAGAACATTTAAACATTGACATTTCCTGAGGCTGTGTCCTGAGACAAAATAGCCAAACCTGTTCTTGGTCGGGTGGGGTTGGAGTAGTTTGATCCAACGTGTTTTGAGGAGAAAGAGGGATGGCATTATGGTGTCAGTGTACTGTGCCACCTGTAGCTGTTTGCCGTGTTGCAGCTTTACTTCTTCAGAAAATTATTGTTTTTGAAAGTAAAAAGCAATCCTAAGTGGTAGAGAGAAATGCAGGCTGTATTTAGATGCGCCTTTGTAATTTTTCCTGGTCACACACAGCCCACATTTGGGAGCTCCGTGACATCAGCGACCCCTGACTGGGAGCCGGGGAGTTTTGAGCAGCCCAGGCCTTGGCCACCCTGGGCCACAGGGACGCATGGACAACCCGGATCCTTGCTCACTTCCTCTCCAAGTCCTGGGGACATTCAGTACTGAGAAGGACCGTGCGCTGCACAAGCACTCCTGCCAGGCGTCCTCTCAGCCGGCGTTCCCACTACCTCGGAAAGCGCTTCACCGGGGGCAGGCTTTTGTTCTTCGAGTGCAGGCGTGATTTCCCAGCCAGGCACCTCTTCCCAGATTCCAGGGCCGACTTGCAGGCCCCCTCCCCTGCAGTCTGGCGGGCCTGCAATCGCAGCTCCGGCGGCCGTTCACTTAGGGGCAGGGGGAGGGGCCCGGCGGGGCGGGGCCTGCCGCGGGGGGGCGGGGCCTGCCGGGGCCTGCGGCTTGCAGCGCAGCTCGGGATCCTGTGACCAGGGCCTATTTGGGAAAGTGCTGCTTTCTTTAGATGCTTCTGGGAAATTTAGGGGCTTTTGGAGTATACAGTGTTGCTTAATGTGGATTCCAAGACACAGCCTTCTAATTGCGAGTATTTGAAAAAACGGTTTTATACTGCATGTGAGTCAAGCTTAAGTGACCCTTTGCAGTTTCGTGAGTTATCAAAACAAAAGGCTGTTGCCCGGGATGAAATTGTTGCAAAACCAAGTGGTGTGTTTTTTCCAAGGAACTGTCACCCTCTAGATTTTATTCTTAATCAAAGGATATCATGTTGTATGCAGTAAGCCGTGATAAAAACTCTTTAAACGCTAGTATTCAGACAAAAACAGGCACATAGATGTATAAAGTTAAATGTGAAGGCTGCAACTCATTAACAGGATTTAATATAAATCCTTTTTTTGAAGGATAATCAAATTAGAGGAAGGAAAGCTGTAATGGATAGATAAAACCAAACTACTTATTTAGAGACTATAATAGGCAAGAGTTATGAATGGAGAATTGAGACTGCTGTTTCTGTCAGAATTTTGGATGCCGTGCTCACAAATTCTATTATGGTTCAAAAAAATATGCAACTTTTGTCATTTTAGTCTTGGAATTATTGCTCTTTTATGAGACCCATATTACAGCTTTCAGAGGGAACCACAAGAGCTCATTCTGGGTCAGCTGCCTCATTTGATAGAAGAAACTGAGGCCAGAAGTTGGTGGTGGGCTCAGAGCAGCAAGCTGGTTGGTTAGGCAGAATGGTCAGGAAATAGTCTCACTGCAGGCAAAGCTTTCCTTTAGTAGGTGCTGTTGCCTGCCTCTGTGACTATTATACAAAGACCTGCTTGGGGCCTGGGCAGGACAGTGGGGGCCGAGGGTACAGATATTTCCTTTTGCTGCTTCTGGGGTATTCAGAGTTGCTCATTTCATAACCCAGGTGTAGCTGGGACTCACTGGGAGATCTTTCAGATCCTTTGTTTTCATCTTTATACCCAACAATGAGATGGGGGGGGGGGCGTCCATTTATAGTCAGGATAACCATGTCTGTTAGAGACAACCACCCTAAAGCTAAGTACCACGTGAGGGATGTATTTTATATTCATTAGAACAATGTTTCCCAAATTGTATTCCTTGGAAACAGTAGCAGGCTTCATGATTTAGATTTAGACAGGTTAAACAAAATTTAGATGGTATATTTATTTTATTTTCTAAATAGGACTGACCTCTCCAGGCAATTCCACCTCAGGGGCCCTCTCATCACATCCTTCTGGTAGTAGGGTAGCTCAGGAGTCAGCATGAAATCCAAAATTCTGACCAATCAGGCAAAAGCAGGAGCAGAGTCATATTAAACTGTAGCCGTGAAGTTCACTTTTCGGTCAGGCATTCAGGAAACAGCACATGAAAATTTGCTTGGATACAGTTTCCTCATAGTTCTTCAGCAGCTTGAAATAACATCTTGAGCTGGCAGTAAACAAAAATCTCAGGTTATCCATTTTCTTTCCATCTGATTGAACAAGTTTTATTGTATAGGAAAGTGCAACAAAACAAAACTTTGTGCTCCTGCAGCCAGAGGTTTTGGGATCTGCTCTTTATATAGTTACTTATAGGTTCCAATTACCTTGAAAGAAAGAAATCATGGTATTCGTAACAAGTTTATGTGCATGTTTTAACTATTGCTGCCTTTTTATTTAAAAAAAAAATTGGAAAATTCTGTTTTTAAAAAACATTGGAAAATTGTGGTATATTGATACAACGGAATACTACTCAGCCATGAGGAGGAGCAAACCACTGCTACAAAACGTGGGTGAATCCCAGAAACATTCAGAAGAATTCCATTTGTATGAAGTTGTAGAAAAGGCAGAACTAGCCCAGGTGGACCGAAAGTCGGTCAGCGATTGCCAGGGGCCATGAAGCTAGGAGAAGATACGGCGACTTGCTGGGGAGATGAAAATGTTCTGTATCTTTATTGTGGTGGCTACACTGGTACGTAGATATCAAAAATTCATCGGGTGCTCCAGTTGGGTGCATTTTTTGGCATATAAATGATACCTCAAAAAAAGTTGATTTGAAAAGAAAAGAAGGTTTAGAAAAGGCTATGATTGGAGTTTCTTTGTGTAACTTAAAGAACAAATTGTACATTTGGGCCAGTTTTGAAGCACCGGAAGCTAGGCCCTTGGTTTTCACATTTCTTGAGTTATTCTTGTTTTCACAATTACTTGTGAATGTAACGTGATGGTTATCCATCTCTTCTCCCATCCTCCTTGTTTCTTGATTTGAGCAATAGAAATTATTTCCTTTCAGGAACTTAGAGTCCTTGTTGGTAGTGAGCAGGAATGTATTTTAAATTCACCTGAAATTGTTTTTCAGGTAGAAAGTTCTGTCAGCATCGATGGTTTTCTGGAATGGAAGTGTGGTAGAAACGTGAGCACGGTGGAGGGAGAGCGTGTGTGTTCCTCATATAATTGCACCGCGGTTCCTCACACCTGGCTAAGCTTCTGTGTGAACATTAAAGGACAGTGTCATGAAGTTTGCTTCTGGCGTTTGTCTGCCATAGCTGGTGCCTCAGGTTTCACATTTGTTGTGGTTTCAGAGGCTTTGCGAAGCCATTTGTTGAGAGGGTACTGAGAATGGTGTGTGTGCGCTGTAATGGTCAGTGGGTGAGGGGCAGAAGGCCGCGCCGTGCGTTCATCGGTCTCCAGTCTTTACTCTGACCCCCCAGCACGTTAGAAATTAGAGAGGGCATTTTTCTAGTGTATTCACAGAGAAATGGATATATGCTTAGGAATGTATAATTTAGTGGGTAATTTGAACATCTAGGTTTTGGGAATGTTGTTGAGTGTTTGTTTTTGAAGTTCAAGTTCTCCGTGTATCGTCAGACTTGGCCTCTAAGAAAAAACTGGCTTATTCTGCATGGATCATGTTAGCTGGATTTGGTACAAGTGTTTTTTCTTAGACGGGAGGATTACACATTATAGTAACAAAATGTTCTTTTATTTCCTGGTTTATCAAAAGATGTTGATTGTGAAATAGGGTGTGTAGATATTTTAGATCTTACTGTTTTTAAATAGATGAGCTTGAAAGAGTGGCAAAAGGTTGTGTCAGAAGGTTAACTGTGCCTAAGGCAAGCTAGATATTTGAGCGGTTGGGGAGTTAAAAGTAAATATTTTTTTCTTTGCCGTGTATTTCTTTGGGATATTATGGTTTTCTGTTTGTGTTATATTTTGTTAACTAACTTTTCTTAAAAAACTACTAAAGCAAAGAGAGGAGAGATGACACCAAGTTGTATGCTGATACTCTTCCTTCTTTCTTGTTTTTTCCTCCCCCAAATTTTGTTGGAATATTAATTTCAAGTAGAGGGGGAAAAGGCAGCTTGAGATTGATTTAAGCTGTATGTTTGTTTATAAAAAATGAAAACCGGTGAAGTTTGTGAGACTTTAGAGAAGAAAAAAGGCGAGTCCCTGGTTTCTTCCTTCCCTTCTCAGGAGAGTTGTAGAGTATCAAAAGCTTGTTTTATGCTCCTAAGATTTAGAAGCCAAATAAAGAAAACAAAACTGTCAAGTTACTGGAGTTTGGGTTTTTTATTGATAAAATAAAGGTATGAAATGGTCTTACAGACCATAGTGGCACCATCCAAGTTCCCCAGGTGTTTCTGGAAGGTAAAAGGCACTTTCTTTCCTCCCTCTCCACCTGAGCCAAATAGGTCTTTGCTTTTGCCTCCCCCTAACATTCCTTCTTCTTTTGGCCTGGGCTGTGTTGTTTTTCTGTTACTGCTTTCTAAACTCGAAGAACATAGATGGCAAATCTGAGCTCCGCTGCCCTGGTGGTGGCCTTGGTCTGTCGTGCCCACTGGAGCCCCTCGGGCCTGTGGGTCCGGTGCATCACAGTGAAGAATCAGGTTAGGTCAGGACAAAGGCGCCTCATCCCCAAATCCGGCTTTGTTGAATCTGGCAGAGCTCCAGCTCTTTCGAAACTGGCTTCTGCTGGCCCCCATCTGTGAGGCAAGAATGGGCTTACCTGAGCAGGATTTTTTTTTGGGGGGGGGGGCGGGGGGCTCTCCCTTCCTATGTGCTTATAGAAACCATTTCAGAGCATGTGTAACAATGGTGTCAGGGAAAAAAATACAGTTTAGTGGAGATGTTCATGATCCAAGGTATTGTCATGGTGGTTCCCCAAACAACCCTGGTATTTTAAAGTTGTGCTCAAGGAGAGGTTTTTTTTTAAAAAGGTGTAACTTCCACCCTTCCCTCTTCTCCCTCCCCCAAGCACGAGGTTATGCAAACCCTTGTTAAGCCAGGAGTTGTTGAGGCCAGAAGCCTCCTGCTTATTCTTGTTGCGTTTATGAGGGTGTGAGTGTACAGTGTTTCTAGGTAACGATGTGGAATGCAAATTGAGTTTTCAAGAATACTGCAAGTATTTCTGAAGAAGTAGAGTGAAAATAGTTTTTATTATAAATGTCAAAAAATAAGAAATAAAAAAACGTCACCTCTCCGTTTCTCAAGCTTAATTACATATAGAAAACGTTTGGTGCTTATATTGAATTCATTCCCCAAGCATAGTCGTTTTTTATATGACACGCGACGTAAGTTTTTGTTTTTAAAAAAAAACAAGCAAAAGCTATTGGGTACAGGAGACCTTTTTGCCTTTTCATTGAGATCATTTAAATACGTTTTTATAATTTCTATAACTTTCATTATTTGATCTCTCTGTGTTAGAAGTATGTCTTCCTGAAAGGAAGACACCTTGGTTAACATCCCAAAGATTGGTTATTTACTCTCGAAAAGGAGTAATGAAAGCAGAAACTTTATAGAACCTGCCTTTTTATGCCTCCTATTTCTAAGACTTTAGGATAAACCCTGCCTTTCTATTTATAGTAATTGCTATATAAGGGAGCTTTTTGTGTACACATGATATTCTAGTGATCTCTGTAAGACCACATTTTATGAGGGGTCTACAGGTGTTAACATGCCAGCCTGCTGTGTTATCTTGCTAGTGACGAGCTTCATAGTTCTGGAAATTGATTTTGCATTAATGCGCCAAATATAGGATATTTCAAGATTGCAGTAAAATAAATATTTTAATGGTGGCAACACTGTTCCCCATCATTCTCTCAGACTCTCTGCCTACACCCTGCTTCCTTCCTCCCGTCCTTTTTGTTTAAACCTACCATCCTTAGTTTTTCCTCCTAAAATGTTCTGTTAGTTTGAAGAATGCCCCTAAAACTTAAAATCTGTCAGTATGTGTTATTTTACCAAACAGGTAAAATAGATACTTTATTTTCTTCATTTCTCCTTTCTATTCTATTATCCCTTAGCATTAAAAATATTTTATAGTAAAATTTTTGCTGTTATTTGAGGTTTTGAGGAGTAACAGACCCCTTTGAGAAAGTTGTACAGCTGTCCCCAGAACAATGTAGTTACGTAAGACATTTTGCATGTAATTTGCATATGATTTCAGGAGCTGATGGATGCTCTAAATCCCATTCGTGTATTCCTGGTTAATAGCCTCAATTTTAAAAATAGCTCAAAGTAAAAGCAGGAAAGTGGACTCAGAAGTACAGGGAAAAACCGTGTCCAGATCACTTGGAAGGTTGATGAATGCTGCCCATCTTAAGTGCGTTTGGAAGCTGAGAAGGAAAGTGTTTGTTTTAAAGGGTTAGAAAAGTATACGCAGGAAATGGAAATCAGAGATAGGAGCCCTGAGAAGGGACATGTAGGGGAAAGAGGTAGGTAAATATGTATCTACGCAAAGGCAAAATTATAGTGAGTTTGGGAGAATTCTAGAACCCTGGCCTGATCATACATTTTAGTAACAAACGAGATCTGTGGTTCAATGAGTTTGGAAAATACTTAACACACTGTCACACTTAGGAGGCTTCAAGATGCATCTCAGCGGGTTGAAATCCCTGAGAAGTCTTGCAGTAAAGAAACCTGTTTTATATTGATTAACCCACAGCTCCCAAACATTTTTAGGTCCAAGGGATGCTTTTTTTTCTTTTCTTTTTTTTTTTTTTTTTTTTTTTTTGCAGAAAACAGTAATCAGCAGGACACACTTTGGGAAATGCAATGCTGAACTACATAAACCAGTCCTTTCTAACTTTTCAGAGTCTGAGGTGTAGATGATACCCCGAAACGCAGTAAGCAGAGAAAATCCCAAAGGATTAGAGAGAAAATTTCCCTCTGGAGGTGGCAGCATAAGGACAAACATAACTGTGCCATGCAGCTGTACCTTCCCCTGCCCTGAGGGGAAGTGCTAGAACGGAGGGGATGCCGGTGGACTATGTTGAGAGACACACAGCTCACACGTTGTCAGTTCTCACCATTGACCATGGTGAGATGAGAACGAGCCAGACCTGGGAGTATCCAGTCGAGCCATTAAAAATAATGTCCCCCAGGAGATTTACTCTTTCGGCTTCTCTGTTCCCATTAAATCCAGAAGCCCACCAGGCTGAGACTGGGTAATAGGCTTAGGCACAAAAAAATTGCTTGTGATTCTGAATGTGGAAGGCTTTTTTCTTTTCAGTGAGGTTGCTCATTTAAGAGGAATTGCTTTCTTATTAAATGAAATGATTGTGCTGTTTTTAATTGGATCAGGCATCTCCATGCTTCCTTGTGGTATTCATATCCATACTGGATAATGACTGTGAAATTAGGGATTCCAGGGGCTAAATTTAAGCCAGCAGTGCAGGGCCAAGGAGTGTACTCTGATTCCGTTAGGCATGGTGACCAGTCTCCTGAGCCCAGCGTTCTCTGGGTGAGATAGCCCATGTATGTTTCAAGAATTTTTTATTTTTTTTTTAAACGCAGATATTCTGCAGTGTTAATAGGCTTTGGTGGCTCATACTGTAGACCAGTATCTGGCTGAGTCCTGCTGCTGCATATGCAATAGCCAGAGAGCTATTTCAGGAACAAACCTCATGTTTTCTCTAATTTTTAATAAGCACTTAGGTCTGCTTGACTCTTGGTGTATCACAGAGTCCATCACATGCCACCGACTACAGTACTAAAGAGGTACTAAAATTAGAATTCATGCTTTGGTTTTTTAAAATTAGTGATTCTTCTTCCTTTGCTGAAACGACTTTAGTCAGCCATGTTTGTTAAGTAACCTCTTCTAAACCCATAAATTCTAGGCTAGAATTTGGGAACCTTCAAACTAATGCAAGGTATAAAAAACGTAATTAAAAATATAAACATCATTCCTCTCATGGAGTTTTGAGGTTCCCAGTTATTTGGCGGGGCCTGTGTTTTCCCTTACAGATTGGCTCCCATGCAGATCATAATATACAATATTCTTTAATCTTTGCCTTCCTCCTCTTCTTTTTGTCATCTCCAATTTAGGGAGGGAAAACCCCCATCCTTCTCTTAGCAGCCTTTCTGTCCTGGAAGTGTGTTCTTCAGTAGTTTCTTCAGCTTCACTTTAGTCCCCTCAGCCCCAGAGAAGAAATGGATTGGCTGAATTCTGCTGACTCGTTGCTACCCAGCTCTGCTGATACGGACGTTTGTAGGGTGGGGATGACAGGGGATTACCAAGCAGTTGCTGAGTGATAAAGTGAACTGAGGCGACCACAACAGGATGCAGAAAAAGAACCATTGGGACATGCTTGCTGCCTGTTGCTGCGAACCAGCCTTCTGCGCAAGGACCTGCGGGAAATGGGGGGAAATCTAGAGCTCCCTCTTGAACAGAGTTGTGAAGTACCACACGAGCCAGAAGCATATCTCCAAAGGTTTAAGGCAGTCCAGATTTGGTGGTGGGGGGAAGGGAGGAGTAGTGCACATTTTATGGTGATTGACTTACTGGAAATTCACCATCATGGAAAAAGAAATTTAGGGAAAGAATTCTAAATACATTCTGGGAAGGCTCCCATTCATGGAATTAGTTTGGCAGACGAATGGTTTTCAGGAATGCCAACCAGATTTATACAGCAAGATGCGGGCAGTTGTGAGTCTCTCCCTGTTACGGCAGCCCTGTGTTGGTTGGAGAGTTCGGACAGAGGGCAGGGGCCCTCCCTCCACACCTGACCCTCTACCTTGTTCACTCTTGGCTTCTCGTAATGACCAGGAAGGTGTTTCTGTTCCTTATCTATATGCATCCTTTCTCTCTCCCCTTTCTTTTTAGATGTAATTAGTAAGATTGCTAACAGTCGTTCTATAAGAAACTTGGAGATGTAAACCACGTTTTCAGGAAAGGGGATGAGGTCTGTTTGCTTATTCCTAGACCAGAGTAACTACGAGTGCAAGTGGTTTTTATTCCCTGCTCTCCATCCTCCTTTTACCTGTTGTTATTCCAGTTAATAAGTAAATGACCCTTCTGAATTGAAACAGGTTCAGAATGTTCTTCAAAGACATAACCTTTTTAAACGGGGATTCTCTTTTAAGATAGGGCAGTTTTATATAAAAGAAAAAGATATAATTCTGCTAGGTAATAACTTGCTTATTCTAGGACCAAAAAATGTATTAATTTCTGTACATTTGTAGGTTCTCATCTATGCCTAGAATAATGTGTGTGTGTGTGTGTGTGTGTGTGTGTGTACACATCACAAATATAGTTTGTGGATTTAATGATTTGAATACAATTATTTTTATTTGAATAGTGTTCAGTACTTGATTTAGAAGGCAGCATAAATAGTTCAAGATTATAGATTTTTTATGCTGCTTCTCATAACGACCTTTCACACAATACATGCCTTGCCCTGGAACTCGATGGGAATGTTATGTTTCCACAAAGACACTCTGGTCTTTCCCCCTAATAATCAGCCGCAGAAAGCTTTCCCAAGTTCAATGTGCCAACTTTTGATTGCAGTTCAGTGGATTTAGTTTTCTGAAACCCTTTTCCCATCCTACTTAAAAAAACAACAACACTTAATCCATTAAAATCTGACTCACAGGTTTAGAAAGGCTTTAAAATAAGTATCTGAGAAGCAAGCCCTCTCCACACCCGCCGTATGCGGTTGTTTCTGTTAAGGGCTGTCCGTTTCTTCAGACAAATTCCAGCCACTTTTTTCTATCCCATTTATGCGTCACTGTGGACATGGACTGTCCTGTCTCAAGTTTCCTTCCAGAATATTGGGTGGCTGGTTTTTTCCATAAAGACCCATCTGAATCTGTATAAGCCCTCTGTTTGGGCAAGACTGAATGACTGCCCAGCAGCACTTGCCCCTAAATATTCCCATCTTTCCAGACTTCTGAGGGCTAGAACATTCCCTCCCTCCCTCCCTCCCTCCCTCCTTTCCTTCCTTCCATGGTATTTATTTATTTTTTATTGAGATATAATTGACACATAGCATTGTATTTTAGGTGTACAACATCATAATTTGATAGCTGTATATAGTACAAAACGATTACCATAGTAAGTTTAGTTAACATCCATCAACACACAATTTCAATTTTTTTTTGTAAGTCATTCACTTTAAAAGACAACTGACAAAACCTAGTTGTGTTACCTGGGAGGACTAACCTAACACACATTGGTGCTCCATAGATTAAAAGTCTTTAAGAGTTTATTTCTTTTTTTTATTAACGTATACATGTTCATTGAAGAAAACTTGGAAGCGCCATATTGCAAAAATGAAGAGACCAGAAATCACCTGTTTCGTCAGTTTATTTTTAACATTTGATTGAGCTTATTTGCTGGTTATTGGTTTGACTGGAATTATGTATTATACCTATGGCTTTAAAACCTGGTTTTTCCCTTATGCCTTAGGGACTTCATGGCCCTGTGTCTCGGCTAATTTTCATAAAAGGGGAGGGATTATAGATACTTTTCCACATCATCAAACAATCAATAATGATTTCATTTGAAAAAAAGAAACATCTTACTTTGAAATATTTGTAGACTCACATGTAGTTGTAAGAAATAATACAGAGAGATCCCGTGTACCATCACCCAGCTTCCCTCAATGACAATACCTTGCAAAACGACGGTGCTACCTTCAGCGAAGAGAATAGCATTGATACAGTCACCATACGTTTCCATCACCACAAGGATTACTCCTGTTGCCCTTTTATAGCCACACTCTCTTTCTTTCCCCCACCTGCACTGATCTGTTCTCCAGTTTTATAATTTAGTCATTTTAAGAATGTTATATAAGTGGGACCATACAGTATGTGACCTTTTGGGACTGGCTTTTTCTATTCAGCCTAGTTAACTGGAGATTTATCCAAGTTGTTACTCGTAGCAATAGTTTATACCTATTCACTGCTGAATAGTATTCCACTGTCTGGAGATACCACAGTTTATCCATTTATCAGTTGATGGCTATTTGGGTTGTTTCTATGTTTTGGCTATTTTGAATATAGCGACTATGAACTTTTGTGTGAACACAAGTTTCATTTCTCTGGGATAAATGCCCAATGACGTCATTTTAATGATAGTATAATATTTCATTGGGTGACATTGTTATTATTGTAAATAAATGTCATTTTATTTAGCTGGTTGTTACACACACCCCTGCCTCCTTCCCCCAGCTTTTCTGCAGTTAAAAATATCACTGATGAGAATCTTATAGGTAAGTGTTAATGCCCTTTTTTTTATTTTTAAAAGTGGAATGGATGCCTCAGAGTACACAGAATTGTAAAGCTTTGCTTTTCCCCCAGTATCTCTTTTTTCCTTTGACAAAATGTATGTAGTGCTGATTTCTCATACCCTTGCCAACACAGAGCTTTATGACTTTAAAAAATCCTTGTGCGTTTCTGCCATACCCTGTAGCAGCGCGCGCGCCTTCAGCTTGAGTGTCCCGCTTAGCTTCCTAGTCCCACTTGGCCTAAGAAGATCTTTCAGAACAAGAGACGCTACCAAGATCCTCTTTTTGCATGAAGCTTGGGACTCTGCTGAAGTGGTTTTTAGAGCCTCAGAGGACTTGGTATAAGATGGGTACCCAGAATTACAGGAAATCGCCCTCGGTCATCTGCTCTTGTGTGTTACCTTCCATCGTACCTCCTGTTTATCCAGAAGTAGACAAGTGTGGGCTATCAGAACTGATACAAATCCCTTTTTATAAAGGCTGAGTAATATAAACTGTGTGGGGGGGAGGGAGAGAGGAAAGTAGAGAGAGAGAGAGAGAGAGAGAGAGAGAGAGAGACTCTTGTGTAGTATAGTAGCCCATTTGAGAGACGAAAGTTAAGTATGGTCTTTTAATGGAATTGTTAAGAGTAGGCAGTGTGCTGGGAGGCTTTTTTTTCCTCTTGCTTACACTAAAGTGTTTTAGTGTTTCTCTCTGTGTGACTAAGCAGTGATTTTGAAGCAATCAGATAGGGTTAAAAAGATGTATCTACCCAAACTTGGAACATTTATTTATTTGTGTTTTCTTAGATAAATGAAATCTTTGGTTTGAAAATTACTTTCTGATAGAATATGGCAAACTGATATTCCTCCAAATATGAAGCATTTTTTTCTCTTTTCGTGTTTCAAGATCTGTAGTTGTAGTTTTCTTTACCTGTGGTAAGACATTTAAGATGAATCAGGAAGATTTCAGTAAAAATTGTTTTATTCTTAGACTGGCAGATCACGCTTATAGAAGGTTGGTTTCAGAAGAGCTTGTACTCACTCACTTGTCTGGTGCTAAATATTGTCCTGTGACAAAGAAAGACCTCGTTCTTAGCAATAAACGAATAAAGGAAGCTGGCAGAATCTGGCATTTCTCTTTTTAAAGTTGTAAGAAGTTCTTACTCAGCCATTGAAATACCATCTACAAGTTTGTAGCTGAAGACTAAGAACGAGTTTAATGAGATGAGCAGATCAAGTAAAGTATCATCCGTGAAAACTGTTCACTTTCTCAGGGATAATAAATTCTTTTCTTGTCATTTTCACCAGTTTATTCATGTTTCTTACAGCACTGACGATCTTAACGTTAAGTAGCTGGAACGTTCACAAGCATTTCGGCATCGGAAAGAAAGTATATAGCACTGAACATCACGATGGTCGTTCTTATCGCCAGTGTTACATATACCCCGACTTTAGTGTAATGAGTGTGCAGGAAGGGAATTCTGCTCAATGAGGGAGAGAGCGGTGACCACTGGGGGCGTTTTGGATGGAGCAGTGTTTTTTTGTGTTTTTTTTTTTTAGCTCAGCCTTTGCTGAACTAAGTGTGTATCATAATTTTCCTTCAGGGCAGTAGAAGACCCCTGGAATCTGTCAACTTTATTGAAGCTCAGAGTTTAGTTGAATTTTTGAAATAAAAATTTGTCTACATGGTACATTATAGACAATCATTTTTGTATTTAAAAGGAAGTATTTTTGTAATGATCACTGAGCTATCTCCGGGTCTGAGAACTCCCAGAAGAATCTGACTGCACAATTGACTAGGAATGGTGACTTAAGCTGCTCTGAAAGAAGATGGCGTTGTGGGTGACGACACGCAAGCAGCAGCGTCAAACCCTCAGATACTTTGACTAAAACGGTGATGTTTGAGTCTCATCTGAGTAGTTATATGAGACAAGTCACCATCATGCAAAATCAGTTTATGGAGAAGGTCAGAAGGTCCCAGAGGAGATAAACACTTATACTTAAAAAAAACATATTTTAAACAAACAAGATTTATTGCATAGGTATTTCAGGAAAGATTTGCTCATGAAAATCTAGAATTACAGTAGATGCAATAAGTAATAAAGAGAAATGAAAGTCAGTAATGTATTTCTTGGTAAATAAGTGAGGTGAAAATTTAAAAATTCCTTTGTCGTCTTCAGTGTCATGTTAAGTTTTTGTACGTTATTAAACCTTTGTATGACGGTGGATAGAGCCTCCCGGCACAGTTTGTGTTCCTTTTGGATTTGGAAAACGTGTAACAGAGACATGCCTTTGCCTGGAGTGAGGGAATAGTCGTATTCTCAAACTGTATTGAAGTGTGGAGGCTTCGCGTGACTTATTAGTATATAATATGTTTGACGTTGACCTGTTTGTGAACAAGGCATATTCAGCTCACACTCATTGTTCGTTATTGTGTTTGAACAACAAATACATGTTACAGTTTTGGGGTCTCTGCTAGAAGTGAACAGCCTGTGAATTCAGCCAAAGAAAACAGCCAGCATGGATGTTTCAGGGCCACATAAGTTTTTCCGGTTGGTTTTTGTTGTTGTTGCTTTTTTTGTTTGTTTGGTTTGTGCCCTTATTCAGTATCTGGAGAATTGTCGTAGCTCTGGTCCATCCCTCTGGAGATAGATGCTTCCTCATGTGCCTCATCTGAACGTCATAAGTGGGTTGTAAATTTGAGACTTCTCCCATTTTTTTGTGGCATGGCTCCCCTGTGAATTTATAATGGCCCAATGAGATGAGAGAAAAGGGTGTTTAAAGCCAAATGCTTCTGTGTGCAGCCTTCTTCGTACTGTTCCACAGGGGCGTGGCCTCTTGGCTTTACTAATTTTTAAGTTTAAGATGTCACACAGGCCAAAACAAACTTTTTAATTGAGGTAAGTGAAGTTCATAGTCCATACTCTTTATTATGAGGATCTTCTGTTTCACTGCTGCTGATTGGGGGAGCACCCACTGTGCGTCAGACACCTACTACTATGCTAGGTGCTTACCTACACTGTTTCTAACCCACACCTTGCAAGTTACTCATTTCTCAGAAGAGGAAACAGACATGTAGATCAAATTAAAAGCTTGCCTAAACTGGCACTTCTAATTAATAAAGGGGTGGGATTTCAGATCGAATTATCTGAATTTCACACCTGGTTCAAGGATGATTGGAATTACCCTAGGAAGAGAAGATTTGTTTGTTTTTGTTTTGTTTTAGTATAGGGAATATCAGGGTGTTTCCTGTTTTGATTACCTGAGTAGATAAAAGAGACTAGGCCAGCATAACCCATGGGGGTCAGCATGAGGTTGAGATAGGACAGCAAATTAGAAGAAAATTAGGTCGAAGGGAGAAGTCACACGATGCAATTATTTTGTAACATGTGATACTTTCACATCACTCAAAAGACCAGAAAAAAAGTTTTATCTTGTAATTTGAGCATGTGATACTTAATAAATAATTGCTTTGCAAATTGTCATTGGTGAAATGTTTTGGATTCTTTAACGTAAGAATTACAAGTAAATTAAGACAGTGTGTGCCACAAAGCGACTTTGGTCTGAAACAGAACAATTATAAATTTAAAAGAGGTGGGGCCGGATCTGAAGGCCCCTCGTTTGGTTTTAAGGGTTTGAAGACTGACATTCCACGCAGTTTGATAGGAGGCCCATCAGAGCCCATCCTTGTTTGTCAGTAATGTTCTGCTCGGTTCATGACTAATTGCTGCTCTTGCCTAGAAATCCAGACACTCTGAAGATGAGGAATTCTTTTTGAAACTAATTCCACAGTACATCACTCCTTTTGTTCACCACCACAGACTGTACCCTGGCTTCTCTTCCCAAGGGCGGTTCACTGGCACGTCTGTCTGGTAGGGCGGTGTTTTCTGCATAGTAATCAGGCCTCTGCAATTGTGACATTCCTCCCCCTCACCCTAAACTCTGGGTGCTTGACACACAGTGGCAGTGCCACTGGTAGAACAAAAATCAGAAGGAGAAAAGGAAAATAACAAACTTCTCAAATTTGTGTCTGCACATCTCTGTCACCCTGTGATTGAGGAAACTCCATTAACAAGTTTCTTCTCCTTCCCAGGAAGCAGCCTTATGAACAGCGAGTTCAGAAAGCCAGAGAGCCAGCAGGCTTTTCCTGGTGCTTTTACCAGCCTGCCCTACTTTTTACCAAGGGTTTAGCCATCAGTCGGCATGTTTTGAATGGCTAACATGTGTGTTTTGATCACCTTCAGCACATGCTCGTTTGCACAACTGTTTTAAAAGCTGGCTGTTTGGCCACTGTACTGTGTGGTTTTCATTTTTGTTGCCTGCTGTGCCCCACGAGGGGTAGGGGTGACAGTCCCATAGAGACAGCTCAGCGGGAGGACGCTGAAGAAGGCGGTGCTAGTTCAGCCAGCAAGTGTCCGTGTTCTTTTTTTTGTTTTTTGTTTTTTTTTTAAAAAAACAAACGAACCCCTAGGCTATTAGAATATTTAGGAGCAAGGTGTTGTCATGGGTTCTCAGACTCCTGGAATTTAGAACATGACTTTTTAATTATTAACTTGTGTGTGTTGTCTTTCGTACCCAAAAGGGCATACTTAGGAGATAAAAGATTTTTTTAAATCACTAATTGAAATGCTATATAGAACAGCAATATTTTCTATACTTCCTTCTTCAGAAGCTCGCTTCAGTGCCACTGTGAGTTCTAGTCCTGGTAAGGTTTCGTGTCTTGAAAATGGGTTTATAAGATGTGTTTGTTTCTAACCTTGTTTGTCTTGCTCTATTCAGATGCCCAGGTGATTGTGGATAAAGTCTGTGTGGTCTCCAAGGTTCCAAGGGAATTGCCATATTCTTAACGTTTCTGCCATCCTGACACATAATAAGATATAAGCATCCTTTAGGGACTCACGAATTAAATTCTTTGGATGCCTTACCTCAAATGCTAAGGAAGAAATGTATTCATTCGCTCAATAAAAATGTATTGATGCCTACCTACTGTGTGCCAGGCACTGAAATGCACATTCTGGGTTGTCCTAGAAGAACTCACCTTGATCATAACCAGTTTCTCAGTACAGCACAGCAGCATTTTGAGAGTTGATGGCAAGTCTGACCATCAGTCCTGTCCTAGTTACTGCCATTTTCCAAGGGCCTTGGGATCAGAGAAAGTCCGAGTTGAAATATACGTAGCAATTCTAGCCCCGCTCCCTCATTTTATTCATCAGGAATAATGTAGACCTTCTTGTGCTCGCTCCCAGACACCTCACGATCTCCTGCAGTTTCTCTGTTTTAAACCTAGTGTCTGCATTACACTCAGAATCATCTTTAGAATGCTTGAAATTGACTGAGATCTCTAGTTGAGCCCCTTCGAAAATCGATGTGTGAACACTCCTAGTTTGCTTAAAGATGGTTGAGAATTGGCTGTCACAGACCTATTTTCTGGTATTACAAGTGGTTCTGCCAAAGAGGCTTATTCTACCTGGGAATTATCTGTTTCTCCCAGAGGGAAATAGGACATGGACTAGGTTAGAAAGACAATCCAAAATATAAGGATACTCAAAGAACTTTTCAGAACTTGTTGGGTAAAAAAAAACAACAACCCAAACTCAACCCTTTTCTGATGCTACTGCAGTTTCTCTATCAAAAACAAAATCCAGAAACAAACATACCCCACAGAAATCAGGAAACCAAATATCCTACCTGTGAGCCAACTCTATGGGTTCTGAACAGAGTGTACCATTTAGGATCCCGTTCAGCTGGCTTTGGCTTTATTTGAAAACCACTCCAGTGTGTTTATAAGTGGAAAACTCTTTTTAAAAGCTCTTTTTGGGCCTTGGTACTTTTATAGAGTTTAGCATTTCTAATAGTCAATTCTTCGGAAAGTTTGAAGCGAAATATGCTATTTTCAGAGAGGAAAAAAATAAAAAGCTTAATATTTTTCTTTACCGTACCCTCCCAGGGTCAGAAAACTGGCCCTAAATTCCCTGGACAGATTTGTTTCAACCTCGAGATAGCTGCTTAAGCAGTTAATGCTCTACATTATAGAGCACGTTTCCTTTTGTTAACACTGAGGTAGCTGGGGTGCTTCCGCCAGCTGCAAAGTTTTGTTAGCCAGGCCTCAAGATTTGGCCTTAATCCGAATGGACAGTTACCAGAGGGCATGATGCAGAAGAGGTTATTGGAGGTTAGTTCTTAAATGTCTTTAAAATCAGCGTACTGTAATTCACATTCAGTGAAGTGATGGTTTATAACTCGTAAGCTGAGTAAATGGATTATCTCTAAGCCTTACTATGTTTAGCCTTTCCCCCAAAATGAATGGTGAATCGTCACGTCACTTCCAGAAGGTTTTGTTTCAGTGCGTGCGTAAAGACGAGACAGATCCCAGGAGTTGTTCCTAGGTTAAGGCTGGGTAGGAATAGTGCTCACAGGACAATGTCCAACATTCACGGAAAGGCACCAGGGTCTTCTACCCCGGAGCTCAGGGCCCAGGCTGGTGCAGAGTTAGCTGCTTGGGGTTGAATGTCTGTGGGCGAAGTTGTAAAGCTCTGGGTCTTGATCTTTTTAGTTTTGTCTGTCCTGTCTACCAAGGTGGTGGTAAACATACAGCACTGAGATTGGAGGTGGTATTGTTAAGAAGGGAGCTGGAAGGCTGAGTACCAGACAGGCAAATGAATTTGTTTCTTACCATACCTCTCTTTATAATACGCTACGCATCCCCTTTATGGCGAAGTATGTGAGTTTCTGGGTCAGCCACATGGGCTAACAAAGTGACCTCTTAAATTGGAAGGCAGTGGTGTTCTCACCTGTGTCTTTCTTCATGCCACACCCCTTTCGAGGTGCACGACTTTGCGGGTCCGTCAGTTGCAGCTGAGAACCTGACAGCATAACAGACAGTCGCGCTGGTGGCGTGCCTAGAGGCCTTAGCTGTTGACTGTAGAGCTGCTTATTGCCTAGACTAGACTCCTATTGATAAATTCAGGAGATGTGCGTGCTGAATTAGAAAACACACACGTATGTGTACACTTTCGAAAAGAAAAAAGTTGGGGAAAGCTATAATAACCCCTCTTTATGTGAGTCCCTCGCAGATTTGGTCATATACACAGGAGCTGTTTACTTAGCCGCATTAAGAGATTTTCTGCTCTTTGATGCATTTTGTTTTTATCCATACATAGGCTATATCGTGCTTATTTTAAATTATTGCTTTAACAGGGCAAGTATAGGATGGATTTAAAATTTATTTAACTATTAACCTTTTGGAGAGGCCTTGGTTTTTAAAAAAATTTTAAATATTCTATAATGTTATAGTTATTGCTGTTATAATTCTAAAAGGACTGAATCTAAGAGTTCCATAAATTGCTTAGGTTCTAACTGTGGACTCCTGACCAGGAACTCACAGTAAATTAGCTATAGGGAAATTTGCCCCTCAAGAAATGCAGTAGAATTAAGAGGAGGATTTAGTGTTCTTAAGCCTGTACAAATGAGAGTTGTGAGCTGAACCTCTCAGCCTCGTAGGCTCACCTGTGTGCTCTGAGTCAAAGAGGAAAAACAGAATAGAGAAAAACAGAATGTGTGTGTGTGTGTGTGTGTGTGTGTGTGTGTTGGTTTTTGAGAGAGAGAGAGAGAACACATTCCTAGTTTGTGGTCTTTACAAATATAACTGATATGGGTGGGGGTTGGGCAGAATCTGAAGCATATATGTAAGTGCCGTTGAAACAATTCACACCACCTCCACGTTTTTCTTGCACTTACGCTTTTTACATTTTCTTTACGCTGTTGTTCCTGTCCTTCCCTCTCTCCACCTCCAATTTGTAACCCAGAGCATGTGACGACTCTTTCCCTGCAGTCCTGATGTTTGAAGTACTTGGATAATTTTATAATGAAATAAAATTGTCTTTCTCTTTTTTAAAAAAAATATGGTGATTTTTTTCAAATTCACCTGTGGAAAAAATTTAATCAAATTTATTGAGTTGTATAATTTGAATACAATAAAACTTAACCAATTTAAGTGGAAAGTTTGAGTTTTGATAAATGTGTACAGTTGTGTGACTAACACCACAGTCATAAAACATTTCAAACATTTTCATCACCACAGAAATTTCCCCATGCTCCATTTTCAGTGAGTACCCTCCCTACTCCTGCCCCCGGCAACATCTGAGCTGCTTTTTCCTTTTCTAGAATTTTATATAAACAGAGTCATACTGTACGTAGACTTTTGTGTTAGCTCTTTTCACGTAGCATAGTGCATTTGAAATTCATCTGTCTTACTTTTATCAGTCCTTCATTCATTTTAATTGCTAAGAAGTACTCCTGTATGAATATTCCATTATATAAATATAGCACGATATTTTATTCATTCATCAGTAGATGGACATTTGGATTGTTTCCAGTTTTTTACTATTAGGAATAAAGCTGCTATGGATATTCGCATTCAAGTCTTTTGGGGCTATATTTTGCATTTTGGGGGGTAAATATCTAGGAATAGGATTGCTGGGTCATATGTACAGTGTATGCTAACTATATAAGAAATTGCCAAATCACCAACTGCTAGATCAGCAGTATACTAGAGTTCTAGTTTTCCCCCATTCTAACACTTGTCATTGTCAGTCATTTTACTTTTATGCATTGTAGACGATACTTTGTGTGTAATGGTAGATACTTTGTAGTTTTAATTTGCACTTGCTTACTTAATAATGTTAAGCATCTTTTTATGTGTATTTGTAATTTGTATGTCTTCTTTGGTCAAATGTCTTTTGAAATCTCTTGCCTTTTTTAAAAATAGGAATTTTATGTTTATACTATTCAGTCGTAATAGTTCCTTATGTATTCTGAATACAAATCTTTCGGAAATAAATTTTGCAAAATATTTTTTCCTATCTGTGGATTGCTTGTTCATTACTAGTGTCTTTTGAAGAACAAGTGTTTGATTTTGGTCAAGTCCAGTTTCTGCATTTTTTTATTTTGTCCTAAGAAATTTTTGTCTAATCCAAAGTCAAAATGAGTTTTTTCCCTATGTTTTCTTCAATAAGCTGCATAGTTTTAGCTCTTAAATAATTTTAAGTCCGATGCATTTGTAGTTAATTTTAGTGTATTGTTCATTTACCGTTGACTTGCCGCAATGTCTTAATATATTTCTGGATTCTCTGTTCTGTTGATCTGCATGTATTTCTTATACCAATAGTGTACTGTCTATTACTGTAGCTTTATAGTAAATCTTGAAATCAGGTAAGTCTTCCAATTTAGTTCTTTTTCAAAATCTTTTTGACTGTTCTAGGTTCAGTCTTCCTTAATTTCTTTTAACACTGTTTTGTGTGTTTCAGAGTGCAGGTCTTGTACATCTTCTGTAAGATTTATCTCTAAGTATTTCATTTTTGATTCTATTGTGAGTAGTACTTCTAAAATTAGTTTCATTTCTAGTATATTGACCTTATATTTTGCAGTTTTGCTAAACCCACGTATTAATTCTAATATCTTTTTGGTAGATTTCTTAGAATTTTCTACTTTGTTGATAGTGTTTGTGAATAAAAAGAGCTTTATGTCTTCCTTTCATATATTTATTATACATGTCATATATCCGTTATTTATTTTTCTTGCTCTATTCCATTGGCCAGGAACTTTAATACACCGTTGCACAGAAGTAGTGAGAACAGAGATTTTTGCCATGTTCCCAATCTTAAAGGAAAACGTTCAATCTTTCACTATTAAGTATGATGTTAAGTGTAAGTTCTTTATATGTGCCTGTTACCAGTAGAGGAAGTTCTTTTCTTTCCCAGTTGTTGAGTGTTTCTCTTTTTCTTTTGATGATCATATGGTTTTTCTTTTCTAGTCTTTTAATATGATGAACTGTATTGATTGATTTTCAATGTTAAACCAACCTTGCATTACTGAGGTAAATCCTACTTGGTCACACAAAGATTTGTGTGTGTGTGTGTGTGTGTGTGTGTGTGTGTTGTTAAGATTCAAGTTGCTAACATTTTGTTAAGAATTTTTGTGTTTATCTTCATATGGGTATTGATCATATGAGTTTCTTATAATATCTTTATCTGGTTTTGGCATCAGAGTAGTGGTGGTATCATAAAATTAATTGGAAATTGTTCCTTCCTCTGCCTTCTGGCAGAATTTATGTCTCTTCCTTAAATTTTTGGTAGAATTCAGTAGTGAATCTTTCAGGGTCTGGAGGTTTCTTTGTGAGGTTTTTTTAACTACGAATTCAGTTTATTTAATAGATATAGTGCTATTGTTGGCTTTTCTGTTTTTTTCTTGAGTGGGTTTTAATAGTTGGTATCTTTCAAGAAATTTGTCCATTTCGTCTAAGTAGCCAAATTTATGAGCATAAAGGTGCTTATAGTATTCTTTTTTCCTTTTTAATATGTGTATGATCTATAATGATTTAGTTTTCATTCTTGATGTTGATAATTTGTCTTCTCCTTTTTGTTTATTTATCTGCCTAGACCCTTATGATAGTATTGATTTTTTTCAAAGAATCAACATTTGGTATATTGATTTTTCTCAATTGCTTTTATGTTTGTAGTTCCAATTAATTTCTGTTTATTATTTCTTTGCTTCTGCTTGCACTGGGTTTAATTTGCCCTTTTTCTGGAAACTTAAGATGGAAGGTCCTTTATTTGAGACCTTTTTTCTTTCCTAATACAAACATTTAAAGCTATAAATTTCCTGTTAACAACTGCTTTAGCTACCTCCAACATTTCACATTCAGTTAAAAATACTTTCCAATTTACCTTGTGATTTCTTCTTTGCCCTACAGTTTATTTAGAAGTGAATTACTTAATTTCCAAGCATTTGGAGGTTTTTCTAGATTTTTATTTTTTTCAGACTTAATACTTTTGTTGTCAGAGAACTTACTTTGTATGATTTCAGTCCTTTTGAATTTATTGAGACTTGTTTTATGCCTAGAATATGGTCAACCTTGGTGAATGTTTTATGTGTACTCGAAAAGAATGTGTATTTGCTGTTTTGGGTGGTGTGTTCTATAAATGCCAATTAGATTGAGTTAGTAACCTTCATTTTATGCTCTATCAATTACTGTCAAACAAATTTTGAAATATCCAGCTATAATTGTGAATTTGTCAACTTTTCAGTTCTGTTTTTGCTTCATGTATTTTGAAATTGTGTTACTGGCAGATAAACATTTAAGATTGTTATATCCTCTTGATACATTGATTCCTTTGTTATTTTGGAATGACCCTTTTCATCCTGGCAATATCCTTTGTTAAAATCTATATTAATAAAAGTAGTATTAATATAGTGACTCCAGCTTTCTTTTGGTTAGTGTTTATATGATATACCTTTTTCTCTCCTTGTACTTTTAACCTATGTTTATAGTTAGCCTATCTATCTATATGCATGTACACAGCATATAGTTAGTTGGGTTTTGTTTTTGTTGCTGTTGTTTGGTCCAATCTGATAATTTCTGCCTTTCATTTGGAGGGTTGTTTGTGTTGTGTGTTTTTTTAAAAAAAACCTATTTCCTATAATATAATTATGATTTGTTAAGGTTTAAATCTGCCATCTTATTTGTTTTCTATTTGTCCTTTATGTTCTTTGTGTCCTTCCCCCTTTTTTTCTGTCTTCTTTTAAGTTGTCGTTTAAATGAGTCCTTGTTATCTCTATTCTTGGCTTGTTAGCTACACGTCTTGGTTATTTTATAATGGTTGCTCTAGGGTTTATACATCTTTAATTGTTTGTAACCAATCTTCAGATAATATACCACTTACGTAGAGTGTAAGATCCTTAAAACAAGATGCTGCCATTTCTTTCTTCCTATTGTCAATCCTATTTTACTTTTACATTATGTCATAAGCCCCACAGTATATTATTAATTTGCTTTAAATGCTCATTATCTTTTTAAAAGATTAAAAATTCTTTATATTTATCTATATACTGATCATTTCCAGCTCGTCATTCCTTTGTTTAAATTAAAATGTCCATCTAGTATCATTCTCTGCTTGATGAACTTTTTCTTTTAATATCTTATAGTGCAGCTCTGCTGGCAGTGAATTCTCTCAGCTTTTATTTGAATGTAAAGTCTTTATTTTATCTTTATTTTAGACGAATATTCTTACTAGGTACAGAATTCTAGGGTGGTATCTTTCCCCCTCTTTTATTAAGAATGTTTGTCCATTGTCTTCTGTCTTACATAATTCCTGAAAAGCAGTTTGCTCTTATTCTATCTTTATTCCTTGTAAGTAATTACTTTTTTCTCTGACTGCTTTCAGTTTTTTTCCCCTTTATCACTAGTTTTGATGTGAATATGATATGCCTTTGTGTGGTTTTCTTTATATTAATTTATTAAGGATTTGTTAAGCTTTCTTGGGTCTTTGGGATTGATAGCAACTTTTTAACAGCTTTATTGAAACATAATTCACATTGGTATATAATATACCCATTGAAAGTGTATAAATCAATGGTTTTTAGTATACCAATAGAATTGTGCAACTATTGCCACAGTCTAATGTTAGAACATTTTCAGCACCACACGAAGAAACTTTGTTCCCATTAGCAATCACTTCCCATTCTTTCTCACTCCTCTCCAGCCCAGACAACCATTAATCTGTCTCTAGATTTGGTTATTTAGGGCAGTTCATATAAATGGAATCATACAATATGTGGTCTTTTGTGACTGGCTTCTTGCACTCAGCATAATGTTTCCAATGTGTCCATGTTGTAGCATGTGTCAGTGCTTCATTGCTTTTTATTGCTGAATAATATTCCATTATGTGGATATACCACATTTTACTCATCAGTTGATGGACATACGAATTGTTTCTGCTTTTTGGCTATTATGAATACTGCTGCTATAAAAATTTGTGTACAAGTTTTTGTGTGGACATGTGTTTTCATTTCTCTTGGATATGTACGTATAGCAGGTCCTTGAATAATGTCATTTTTTAATAATGTTGATGAGATGCTGTAGGAACTTAACTTTTGTTTATATCAATTAGCCTTTGGTAAAATTGGTTTTATATATGTCCTTTTGCTTCAAGTCACAGAACCTTTTGATGACATCATGTACCTAGGGTCATATTGTAACTCTGTTTAACCATTTGAGAAACTGCCAAGCTGTTTTCCAAAGAAGCTGTACCAGTGTAATAACTTGTTTAATGTCGTTGTCTGCTAATTCCATTATCTCTTGTCATTTCTGGGTCTGCTTCTATTGATTGAATTTTCTCTTGGTTATGGATCATAATTGTTTCTTCCTTTGCATGCCTGATAATTTTTGCTTGGATACCAGATATCCATCGTTGGGTGCTGGGTTTGTTTCATCTATTCCTTTAAATAGTGCTGGACTTTGTTGTGGCATGCAGTTACATTACTGGGAATTAGTTGTATCATTTTGAAGCTTTCAGACTTTGTTAGCCTGGGCCCAGAGCAGCCATTGGTGTAGGAATGATTTAGCTTCAAAACTGAGGTGATACCTTTCTGAGCATTTTTTTCGGATGCCATGTATATTATGAATTATTTCCACTTTTGCTGGTGGAAACACGAACTAGCCTTAGCCCTGTGTGAACTCTGGGACTTGTTAGACCAACTGCTTTCGGGTGCTTTATGCAATCTCCTCTCACACAGATCAGAACTCAACCTAAGACCCTAGGGGGGCTCTGCTGCCCCTTCTTCCCAGGTGTGGGACCCCTCCTAGGGGTGCTGCCCTGCCAGGACTCTGCTCTGGTGTCCTGCATGCTGACCTCCACCTCTGCCAGCCTCCGGCTTCCTCCTCTGTGATGTGGCTTGGAATCTGCCTCCTAGCAAGAAGTTAAGGCAATTATGGGGCTTGCTACATTTGTTTCACTCTTCTCAGGAATGAAGCCCTGTGCTGCTATTGACCAATGTCTGAAAACAATTGTTTCCTATATTCTGTCCAATTTTTTAGCTGTTACTCCTATCATAGCTGGAATCCATGATACATGTGATGTCAGTGCCAAAATCTCTTACTATATTAACTGTTTAAAGCAGAGCCTGTTGGGGGAGGGGGAAAGGATTTGTATAACTGGGCAAGGCAGAAAGCGTTCTGCCTCTATGGCGTAGACATGACACCTTTACTTTCTAACTTAGGGCATTTGTGATTTGAAGAGGAGACACCTGAGTTTTCAATATACAAGTCATTGTTTGAACAATTGCTCCTTTTAGTCATCTAAATAATATTTATTACGTACCCGCTGAGTGCTTGGTGCTCGGATAGGCATTACTTCTTCGTAGTCCTACTTCTTAACAATGGGAGTATGCCAAACAATGAAATAAAAATAATTTTTCGATTCTGGTTACCAGTTGGAGTCTTGGATTTACCTCCTAAGCTGTGACATTCAGAAACTGGAAGTAGACTATATAGTATATTCTCAGCTGCAAAGTTGATCTCATTTCCTCACTGGCCATTTGTTTGTGTCCAAGAATAACAAAACTTTTATAGCCATATCTATATTATTTACTTACTTAAAACAATGAATGGGCTGAACCATGCTTGCCCCACTTTTGACACAGTTCCTCCTATGGGCTGTCGGAGTAGGACTCTAATACCTCTGATTAAGAATAAAGCCCGGACCTACATAAGCATATGTTGTATTGCTCTATCTGAAGTCATGAGGATGTGATTACTGGTCCTTAAGAGTTTTAATTTGGCGTATCTTACTCCCAAATCTCACTTAAGCTTGGTTGCAAAGCCTGACAAATGAGTCTTCTATACATGCCAGGCTAAGACATGTCACCACCTACTTGGGGCCTCATTTCCTAAACGTGCCTGGATCCCTTACAGGTTAAAGTACGGGACGAAGTTTGCTAGGAGTCATAGGGAATTTCCACAGATCATTCTTAGAGCAGAATCGTTAAATAGCATTCCTTGCCTGAGAGCATGGCTCATTTCCTAAACTAATTCTAACAGTATCTTCTGTGAGATTTTTGCATTAATTAAATCCTTCGTATTTTGGGGGCCAGAAAAACAAACCATGTTTGTCCTCAGGAGCCCAGAAAGACACGGCATCATTCACTAATTCCTGTCTTAGAGGGCTTACATGGTTTCACGCTGCCTTTTGATTTGTTTTTATGTGTGAATCGTTTTTTCCTTAACACATTAAGCAGTACGTAATTTTTTTGTCTCCTCCTTAAATAGGAGGGAGACAGTTTTCTTTAGGAGGAAAACGTGGTGGTGAGTAGCTTCAGTTCATTCCATGTGGGGTGTAGATGTTTCCCCTACAAACTAAAGTGACTTACTCTTTGCAGACACCCCTTAGTACTTTACCGGAGGGAGGGGCTTGCAGGTTGGAAGGTGTTCCGCTGTTCTGCTAGAGCTGGGATCACGTCAGTTATGAACCCCTGGTTCTGAGTCTGAGGGTGAGAGCACCAAGCTGTTATTTATCTTGGAAAGAACTGATTTGTTTATAGGAAAAATTTTGTTTTTCAATAGCAGCTATCTTGGGCAGCTTATTACGAAAGATTTCAAGTTGTAGCCTGTAATCTGGGCTGGGAATAGGGGAGAAAAAAATTAACATTGTTAATGTTTTTACTTGATAGAAGTTGTTTTATTTGATACGGGGCCTATCTGGTGTCTTTGTTGCATAGTGTTTTATTACGGACACTCAGCGAATGATTTCCTCTTAGTGCCTGCAGCCTCCCACCGTTTCCAAAACATAGGCACTTTTTGAATGTTTGAATGGAGGATACAACCAAAAGATATTAAGATGCTTATTAGAATCATGTCTTGTTTTATACCCTCACTTCCAAAGAGAGTTTGGAGGATAACTAGTATTTCAATTGTTCAAGTTGAATAATTTTGTTTGGATGGAGAATCTATGTTCTTGTGAAATTGGGATTTATGAAATAAGATCGGAAAAAAAGCGTGTATAATTGGGCACATCCTGTACTGCTTGGTGAATCACCACACCAGTGTAATCGCCATGAAACACTTTGGAAACTAGGCTTGTGTGTCTTTGCTCTGCCTGAAAAGCTAGGAGTTGCCACGAGGCACAGCAGTTCACGCAGGTTGCAGTCTGTCATCAGGGTGACGCCGGGGCCCCCCCTGTTCCTGTGGGTGACCCAGCTGCCTTGCAGGAGCACTGCTTTTGTGGGTCACAAAGGCATCCGATGCCATCCAGCCAAAGCAGGGCCTTCCTTGGTCACTTTTAAGGCCATGGCAGGGGTCCCGTTCAAAGTACAATTGAGAAGGCACTATCTGGGAGACTGAATTAGGGACATGTGCAGTGTGTGCTGTCCCTCAGCTATCATAGCGAGCAGTCATGGGAATGACTCTCTCACCACCTTGGCCAGTTTTTCTTTAGTGCAAACTGCTTTGGAAGAAGTAGGTGGATCATTAGAATAAAAACACCTGAAAAAGCGAAATCCAAACCTAGGGCCAAATTAGGTGTTCATGTTCTCCTGATCTTGTAAAGTGCAGAATCCTTCTAAGTGTTCTCGAAATATACGCAGGAGGATGTGTGTGTGTGTATGGACGTTTCTCTGGGAAGTGGGTGCATAGCATCAGCAGACTTTCAGGGGCGTCCATGGCTGCACAAGATGAAGGTGACCCCCTGGTCTAGAGAGGTGGGTGTGGCTGTAAAGGTCAGCTGAGTTTTAAACCCAACAGAAAGGGCAGTGCCTTATCCCCTAAGAAGAGGGGGCGTTTATTGGCCTTCGTCTGTGCCTGCCTGCAGCACCCACTCACTCCAACCTCAAAGCCTTCAGAGGAAAGACTCTGATTTCCCTTGTGGATAGTCGTTATTTCCAATAGCTGGTTAGGCTGCTGGGAGACGCGGAGCTAATTTTTAAAGAACTTTTTGCCCTGGAAGCACTTGTTCTTCTCCATTACAACCAAGTCCAGCCTTCGGCTTTCTGTTGAGAATTCCGGTCATCTCCCAACCCCTTGCCTTCTGGCCCCTTCACACCCCTGCAGTGCTGTGGTCTTTAGTACAACATTGCGCAGCGGTTATAAGTGAGTTTGGAATTAAAGGAATCTGTGTGAATCTAAGCTCTACCGCTTACCAGCTCTATGACTTTGGGCAAATCGCCTGGGTCTCTGAAGCTCAGCTTTTCCAGCTACAGAATGGAGATGTACATTACAGGCTTGGTGTAAGGATTAAAAGAGATAATGGCTGTGAAGTGCTTCGCGTAGAGCTTGGCACTTTGTAAGCTTCCAATAAACCTTAGCGGCTGCTGTACGATGGTGAGGATGTTGATATGTGTGTAATTAATCTTTTCTTTTCCCTCAACATGGGCGGGTATGTGTGCAGGGTCGGGGGGGGGGGGCGGGTCACCCCCAAGTGACATTTAGAGAGTTTTGATTGTCACATGGAGGCGGCTGGCACTGCAGTGTAGTTGGTAGAGGCCAGGGTGATGCTCGCCATAGTACAGTGCACAGGACCCCCCCACTGCAAGTGGGGTCATCTTGTTTGTAGCCTGACGGGTACAAACCATGTTATAACGTGTGGGGGAGAAAAGTGGAGGTGAGCGGTCCTTAGCTCCCCTGAGGCAGGCCACTCGGGGCCAGGCAGGCAGGGCCTCACATAGGACGTTCACGTAGAAGGCATTCTCCTGAATTGGGCCCCAGGTCTCAGGCCATCATGTGTGTGACCTTAGGGACGGCCGTGGGCCTGAGTCCATTGAGCAGCAAATCATAAGTTTTATCTGGAGAGCTGGGAAGAAAGAAGCAGAGGCAGCTGAAACTTTGAGGAGTGGTGAGGGCAGCAGCTCTTTTTACTTTCCTCTTAGAGAGCAGGAGAGCCGGCAAGAGTGGACACTTTCTGTTTTGAGATTTGCTTTGGACCAGAGTCCATTTGAATCAGCCAGGAGAAGGTTGAGGAGAAAAGCAAGATGGATGTAGTCTATAGTAATTTCCCTTTGGGATCAAATCAGAGGAGAGAGCCCACCCCCTTGGAGAAGTATTCAGAAAATGGTTGAGTCGAGATATTTTTCCCCCTGCTCATTTTTTGGGGGTGTTTTTTTTTTTTGTTTTTCAACATCTCTTCTTCCTGGTATTTCCACCGTCCCCCTTCTCCCCACAACCACGTAGACATTGAGGGGAGCCTTTCTGCTCCTCTAGGAAGGAGCCCACGTGTGGCAGCAGCAGCCTTGCTGGAAGCTCTGTCCCCATTGCGGTGCTGATCTTACACATGTGGTGTCCGGGTTCCCACGTGGCTCCATCTGCCGTTCTCGTTTGTGCTGGGCAGGGGTGGCGGTGGCACCAGCCGCAGCTGTAGATGAAGTGACTCACTTTGCATGTCTGTGAGAGACATGCAGAGTGTCTCCCGTCCAGGCGTTCGGTCAGAAACTTGCCTCTCCGGAGTCCTAGAATCGTGGGAAAGAGGCCCTTGAGAAACGAAGTTGGAAGTGTTCCCCTTGCTGAGCGGCCATGGAAGCAGCAGGAGGGCCGGCCACTTCCAGGACAGTGGGCGAGGCAAAAAAATGGAGGCCTGAGCCTGCCAGGTACTGTGTGCTCATCTCCGTTTCGTGGCATGGTCCCCTTTCCCACCTTGGACATGTATGTCATAGGACTAAAGCGTGCCTCAGGAACCTCCCAGAATCTGCTGGTGGTTTCCAGCGTCTGGTTTACGGAGGACTGTGTGGTGTTCCCAGGCTTGCCCTCAGGAAGGGTCAAGGGCGAGCATCCCAAGCCCTCAATGTCTCTGGAACCTTCTCTGATGAGCTTATAAGATGGCCTCCTTTCAGGATTTCTGGGTCATTGGTAGGAGTTGTAGGATATTTCGTGGGTGAGTAGAAGGTACTTGTGGCAGGTAGGTTTTCGTGAATCCACCTGCGTATGTAAATCTTTCCTTAATGTCTCACCTCCTCAGTTTGGGTGGAGAAGCTTGCTACCTCAGTCTCCTCCCTAAGGACAGCTAAGGGCTGTGTCAAGTTCGGGACTGACAGACAGTGGCTCGCCCCATTGTGGGCCACTGGGCCTGGCCTTCAGTTGTGGAAAAGCTTGTCCTTTTTTCCTAGGCAAGCCCTGTCAGACTTTTTGCTCTGGGAGTTTGCTTTTTTGATGCAGTAATTATTATATTATACAAAATCACATGGCCTCTTTCCAGGAAGGCAAAGGACCACACCGCTCACGAGTCTCCTAATACCTTTGTAGGAAACACCGTTGTAGCGAGCAAAGTATACAGAGGGTGACAAAAAAATGTATACACATTTTAAGAAAGGAAAACTGTATTAAAATTGTAATAATATATACCGATAACAAAAGATGAATGCAAGTCACGTTTGACTTCTGCAATTATAAGAGGTGCTCAAAGTGGTTACCATCAGTGTCCAGACACTTCTGATTATGACGAACTACTGCTTGAGCAACGTGGACCAAAGTGTCCACTTGTATACATTTTTTTGGCACCCCTGGTTTACCAGTTTGTGCTGTCTGTTTCATTAAGGAATAAATAATTTCAGCTACTAAAATGAAGTGGGAAGGAAGGAAATTCAGATCTTGGGCTGTGGGTTCATAAACTGGACTTAGCAAGAGAAGCCTTCCTACTTTTGTGACGCTAACTGCTTAGTGTTTCTTTCTTCAAGAACAGTTGACACGAGAGTTTTCTCCTTTTAGCTGAAAAATATGTTGATTCAGTTTGTTTGTTAAATGAATTTAGAAGTAATGGAGAAATTTGTATTCTTCGGTGAAAATAGTCACCAAGTTAACGGGGCAGGTAGGAATCATGGTGCCACCAAGATTTTGACATCTGGATTTATATACATGCTGTGACAACACATTGTTACAGTAGTGCTGGGCTACCAGGACAAGGGAATTTCCTTCTTCCCACGAACCTGTTGGATATTTGGAGAATGTTCAGAGGGCGACATTCTTTAACTTGCTTGGAGAGCACGGTCCTGATCTGACTGTACCCTGGGCTTTGCAAGCACGTGTCCTGTGTCGGAGCCAAAGCTCCGAAGCCCGTGGGTGATGGGATTTAGGGTGTATCTCCTTTCCCTGTTCTGATGAGACATTTCAAGGATAGATTAATAGTACATATAAATATATATATATATATATATGTGTGTGTGTGTGTATATATATATATATATATATACACACACACGTATATGTATATATATATGTTTGCATATTTTGGTTTACTCTAGAAAGATACACTTCTTGGGGCACAAATCCAAGGCAGTACAAGTTAGGATTAGGTTTTATAATTATATTTCAAGATATAACGGGGGAAATTATCAAATTTATCAGACTAGTAAGTTGCTTGCTTAATCAATCAGTAGTGGCAAGAATGAAGCCATGCATCCAGGATGAGTGCACTTTTTAGAAAAGATTATTTGTAGTTGGAGGGTCCATCGTGTATGTGGGCTTGGAAATAAGAATTTAAATTGCCACTTCATTTTTGAAGGAAATAATCATAATGGAAAAATGTTAAAGTTAGTATTACATTTTGGTAAAACTTCAGATGTGTTTTATATTTCTTAAACTTTTCTTCAATACGTAACGTGGAGGTGAAAGAAATCACAAGTTCATCCTCAGCGGAGTGGAAATGGGTGCTGGTGTTTCTCATGTACATCATATTTTTTTGCAGTTATTTGACATTTTTAAAGACTTAGGGCAAAAAGTTTCTTCACTGAACACATGCCATGTGCATAGGATTAAACATTTTGTCTGGTATCTATGATCGTTTAAGCAGGAGTGGTGATAAAACTGTATGTAATAAACTAGCATATACTTGCAGTTATAGTTTTCTTAATAATTGTTAGTTTCCTGTGAAAACTTCAGTTTTGTAACATTTCTATGGGTGGTCTCCCCTTTTGGGTGGTCCTGCAGTGACTTTCATCTTCCAGGCTTATTGATGTAAATTAGTGAAGATGCTGGGTCGCTCACACACCACAGTTGAAGGTGCATTCGTGTGTCTGGTATAAGACACTTGTCTTCACCATATTATCTTCACTAACCAATACATTTTAAGTTCTAAACGAAGTGATGGTAAGAAAAAAAATACGATGGTGAAAGGATGTGTTTCTCTAAAATAATGAAGGTCTGGGAAGCTGTGGTGAGAAGAGTTCTAAGCCCCGCTGCCGTGTCAGTCCCTCGGCAAGCCCTTCACTCCTCTCAGCTGCTGTCGGAGGATGCTGGGCTTGGGGTCAGAAGGCGGGACCCCGCCCCCTTGCCATCTGCCAGCTGTGAGGCATTGGATGGGCCAACAACTCCGCCAGGACGCACTTACCTTATCTTTCAGGTAGACACGGTATCACTACTACGCACTGGGTTGCAGAAGTGAGATTATGGGGTACTGAGGTGCTTCCTGCCACAGGTGCTTGTGTCTTAGGCTTCCTCGCCCTGCTTCTTACCTCCTGTCAGGGTGGCCAGAACCAGTGACTTCAAATTGTGTCTAAATTCGGCTGGTGTGTTGCGTAACCTTAGTTATCTGCTTTTGCATTCAGTTCTTCCTAGGTAGACAGCTGGTTAGAGGGAGGTGGGGCGGGGGTGGGGAGAGGAAGCTGCTGGAAGCAGCCTGAGGGAGAGGAAGTACTCTGAGTCTGTGTAGTGTAGGTCACACTGCAGTAGGACCCCAGGCATCCAGGGAACACTCTTTTACAATGGCTAACATTGTACGGTTTTGGCACGGAAACGTGAGCGTTAGTTATTTGACAATGTCACTTAGGTGTAATCCCCTTATTTTCCTGTGGTACGAGATAGGTAGGTGTATCCGCTGACCCGGGTAGAATCTAAATCACAGTTAACAGTGTGGTCTCCGAGGAGGCTAGTTTTCTGCCCTAAGGTGTCAGAACTCATTGGTCGTGTTACCAGCCAGATACTATGCCACCTCGTCCTCCTAGCAGTTTTCTGGAATATCTGTCACTATCTTAAGGCACGCCTCATTATTTGAATCCATGTTCCCAGGTTATTTAATGACTTGAGCACATATGTCAGAGATAAATAGGCAGGCCATTGAATTTTAAGATAAAGAACAACTGTATAGCCAGGGAGGGAAAGATAAAATCAGTTTATAAGTGGTTCAGGGTTCTCTGCCTTCTCAGATTTTTGTTGTTGTTCCTAGGAATCATTGATTTCCATGGATTTTTTTTTTTTTTAACTTTTACCATACTGCATATTTCAGAGTGAAATATCCTATGACGATTATCTTGTTTTCTTTAATCTGGAATTTTTTGTTCCCCAACTGGCAATGTCAGTATTTTGATTAGGATTTTAGGTGATTTTTAAATCTACCGTACACGCTGACAGAACTCTGTCAACCTGATACTTAAAATGAGGGGCGTCATCTCCAAAGGTTTGCCATAGGAGGTGGCACGTGAGCTGAGCCTTGATGAGAGTTTCTTAAGGTGAAGGACGGATGAGGTCCCCGAGGGCAGACACTGTGGGTCTGTGGTTCGCCCTGTCTGCCCAGCCCCTGACGGAAGTCTGGTGTATGGTAGGTACTGCACACAGGGTTGTCAAAGGAGAAAACGAGCAGTGGGAACTCCAGGTCAGTAAGGGAGGTAGTGGAGCAGGTCAGCCTAAAAGCAGCCTGGAGCCTGTGAGAGACCTCGGTGTCAGGCCGAAGGGTTTGTTCTTTATGCCGCAGGGCAGTGTGGGCGGTAGATGCCTCCTTGCATGCTGACATGCTGATTGCTTGTGGCTTCTGACATCACTCCTGGGTCTGGCAAGGAGGAGAGCTTGGAGCTCTTGGGGACACCGGGCAGGGGGTGGAGCAGGATGTGGCAGTCCAGGTGCTGTGAGTTGCTGTCCAGTGGTTTGAAAATGGCGAGTAAAGGAGTTTGATCTTTATGTTAGACCATGTTCAATGTGTACCAGTCTGCCATCACACATCCCCAGAATGGACCCACACAGGCCGGCCAGGGGTCTTTGGGGGCTACTGAAGTAGAAGGACCTGGAGGCCTGGCTGGGGGTGTGGAGCCGGGAGACGTTCCAGCGGTCAGATCCCTTCGTGTATTGCCCCAGACTCCGTTACTTACCCAAGACCCTGCCTTAGCTGGTTCACATACTTACTGCTGAGAGAGGTGGGACTAGTGCTCCCTGTCCTCCTAGAGCGTGCAGTGCTGTTGGAAAAGCAACAGGGAAAAAAGTAGAATGAAATAAACAAAAAGCTGGGGCATATATTTGCAGTCTAGCTCAGTGACTGAAAGCACAGATATCGGAGCCTGAGTGCCTAAGGTTTACAGCCTGACTCTTTTCTCTTCTCAGCTGTGTGACCAGCGGCAAGTGACTCAGTGACACCCTGTCTCAGTTTGCTCCTCTGGTGACAGTCTCCCTACTTCCCAGGGCTGTTGTGAGGGTTGAATGGGTCAGTGCATAGAACACTCATGAAGGGCTGAGACTGCACCTCAGCACCGAGTTAGCGCTGCAATTACTTGGGAGGTCGAGTCCCTAAGCCTCAGTGGCCCCTTTATAATAAGAACGTCACAGGTTGTGAAGGTTGAGTGAAATGTCTCTAAAGCATCCAGCACAGAGCCTGGCAGAGACCGGGTGCTCAGTCAGTAATAACCATTATCGTTTTTATTGTTTGATATTTGCCCCTGGGTTTCAGTGTGTTTAGTTCTCCCTGCACTGAGATATGAGAAGTTACCATGTATTTTAGTCACCCATTTCTGCTTTCAGTTTCAGAATCTACTTTTCAGTACAAAATCTGCGTTTATTTTCGGGCTGCTCCGTGCCACGGAAAAGGACAGAATTACCTCTGTGTGCTTCTCCCCGCCTCCAGAAGCCCCGTATGAACTGGACGTCTCTGGCTCGCATGTTTAAGTGTTAACTAAGATAGTGCATGAGCTCAGCAGGGGTTTGCTGGTGGCTAATCCACAGGAACCCGTTTCCTCAGCCTTCTCCCACATGAGAAGAACTAGCAGGGACAGGACATTTGGGGAGTGCTTTAAAGGAATGTCACCCAGATGGCTTGGGGCAGGTGGCAAGGCAGAGCTGTGTCACCGTGGAGTTGTGTGGCTTGGTGCATGACTCCTCCAGGTCCATTTACTTCATCCAGGACATGAGGTGGGGACAGGGAGGAGGAAGGAGGCTCCGTCAGGTTCCGAGCAGGTTCCATGGTGTTGAAAGAGTTTGAACCCACACTGCGAGCCAGTTGTAATTAGGAAGGAGTGGGGCAGTGCTACCCCAGGACGGGGTGGGGAGAACACCTCCTCCTCCCACCGCTGGGCGCTGGCAGGCACACAGGGGAGGGGCCTCAGGTGGCAGATGGCTGGTCCTACGCCGTGGTTGCTGGTGGTCTTCTGAGCTCCAGGGGCCTTTGAACTTCTGGAGTTGGGAGGGAGGCACAGAGAATGCTTTTTGCCGAAGGTCACGTTGTGGTTTGGAGTTTGGGCCTTAGGACAGACCTGGCTTCCAGTTCAAACTCCTTGACTTGCCGGCAGTTCTGTAATCTTTCTGTGCCCGTTTCTCTTAGGTAAAATCCCAAGTGAGGATTCCATTGAGGTTACGCTTCACATAGTTCTTAGCAAAACGTCAGTTAGACCTTATTGTTACAGTTGGTGGTGATAATAGTAGGAATCTCCTGGAATGGCAGGCGCTGAGGAGACAGGAGAGGAAGCAGCCAGCGTTCTCCGGGCCGAGCAGTACCGCTGCCTTCTGGACCATGGGCCCTGAAGACCTCCAGTTCAGCTCTACAGGAAAGGCAGGAAGGCTGAGGGTGAGGGCTGTGTCATTGTCCTGCCCCGGCTTCCTGGGGGTCTCTGACGATCTCAGACACAGTGCAATCAGGTGGGGTTGAGGGAGAACTGCCAGCGGGGAGAGGTTTGGTAGTTTGTGTTATCTGTTTAGAGGGAGGTTTTGTGTGTTTCTCGCCCGTTACCGTCTTATCCAGCATTTTGTACTTGGGTGGCATTGTGAAGTCAAAGGATGACAATGTTAGAAGCAAATGTTCTATCTTTTCAGAAGGGCAGAGGTAGAAGCTTTAGTTAGGTAATATTTTTACTTCAGAGTAAAATCTTTCTTGGAACAGTATTATTCTGTAATCCTAACAAAAACCACTTTTTTTTTCCTGACAGGAGACATTAAATAAGTGAGGTTATCTGCTCTTTATGGGCTTTTCTCAGGCTTTTTTATGAATAAAGTAGCACTTGTCTTTAAGCACCTTTGATAGGAATTTAGATAATAAACCCATGAAAAGAGATCTTTTTCATCCATAAATCCCTGTGGCCTTGATGTTGAATGCATGATAAAAGGATTAGAAACACAGACCAGGGGATTGATTTAGATACATTTGCCTGGTTATGTAAATTCTGCACTTCCTGCCCTGAGATGGGGACAGCCCACGGGGAGCTTTGGGGGCCTCCTCACTTTTAAGTCATCCTTGAAGACGTTTTTAAACATTTTTAACATGACCAGTTTTTAACTATTATATTGGTTTAAACTCCATTCTAAGAGAAGACTGTTTCCTCTGGTTTGGTCTTAGATGACAGGTGGCTTCCAGGAAACCTGCTTCCAGGTATAGAGAGGGGAAGAAGGGGTAGGTATAGAAATTGGGCTGGGGGGGGGTCAGGTACAGGTAAGGGTGGCCATGACTGTCATACAAAGAGTGAGAAAGGTATGAAGAGGTGGGAACAAGAGGGGAAAGAAGGAAGAGCAGGTTGGAAGAAAAAGAGGGCAGAATGGAGAAAATAGGGCGTAAGGAACAACCCAGAGAGGACAGGACGTAATTAGGTAGGGGGTGGCCAGCGAGGAGGCGGAGACAAAGGGTCGCAGTGGATAAACGGGGGGAAAGAGGATGCATTCAGTTTGAGGGAGACAGTGCCTGAGAGATGCCTTTGTGGCCGTGAGACTTTCAGGGAATTGGAACATTTTGGGGTGTTGGGGTGACATTCAGAACCTGACTGAGCCGAGCGCGTGGGTGTCAGTGTCTAACGGGATCACTGCACCTGTGTGCTGTGTGGTGGCAGGAAACCGGCGACTGCGGCTCTGCCTGGCCTTTCGTGTTCATTCCTTGTGGTCTTGTGACTAAGGCCTATCTGTTGGCTCAGCTAGTTCTACATTCCCACCTCCTTTCTCTGAGTTAGGCCAACTCATGTGTAAGCCTTGCCACTTCTCTATAACTTAACTCTTTGTGACTTGTTCCACTTTAAAAAGAAGAAAAGGCTCTGTTAGACTTTTTCAAACGCTGCTATCGTTTTTTTCTCTCCCGTTGCCACCAAGGATCATTGTATTCCTTCTTAAGGAGCTGTTACAAAAAGGCTGTGTTTGTTCATTGATTGATTAGAATGCATAAAATAATCATGCATTTTAAGATCCTTTAATCCTTTTGTTGGGTAGAGGTTGGTTGGGTTTTTTTTAAGCATACATAAGGTGCCCAAACCCCTTTATTTTAGACATTTTAGTAGTGGTCTTTCTAAAATATATTAAATTATACTGCTTTCTTAAACTGAATCTGTGGAACTTAGTTTATCATCATGATATCAATATTTTTGAACTTCTGGTTTTGAGAAGACAGAAGGCGGAGGTAGTTAAGACTGGATGTAGGTATAAGACCCAGTCTTATTTTCCGGGAAACACAGTATTTACTCATCTTCGTTAGTGTGCGTAGTACGTGCTGGGCACGTGGGGGTATAGTGGGAAGCCGTAGACATAGTCTACGTAACCATGTAACCACTGTGCCATTAGCACAGCTGTATTTACCAGAGTTTGTTGGTATCATCTAATGTCCAGTTTATAGGAAAAATTTTTCTTTTAATTGTGTAAAAAAAGTTTTGGTTTTTTGTGTTTGTTTCTTTGTTTTTACAGTTGTTTTGTTAGAATCAGAATCTGAAGGTCCACACATGGCATTTGGATGTTACGTCTCTTTTAATCAAGAGCCATCCCCAGTCTCCCCGCCGCCCCCTTCTTCTTTCATGCTGTTGACTTGTTGCAGAAACTGGGATCGGTTGTCCTGCAGAATGTCCCACATTCTGGATATATCTGTTTTCTTGTGGTGTCATTATCTTGTTCCTCTATCGCCTGAACTTCCCAAACTGGAAACTAGTTCTAAAGGCTGGATTAGATTCTAGTTCAACCTTTTCAGTTGTGTAGTGCTGTGTCCTTCACATTGTGTCCCCCAGGGAAAACCTTCTTAATTTAATTAAATGCACATGTTTGTGAGTGAGCGCTGAGTTTGGTTCAGGCACAGTGCTAGGTATTCTGGGGACTACACGGATGAACAAAGCGTCCTTCCACCTACCTTACATTTCTTTCTGGACGCAGACTGACCAGCAGCATGACAGAGACTAAGTAAAGTGTAGCCAGGGACCAGGAACTCGAAAGTGAGCCAGTGAGTAAACACCTGGTATCAAGAGATTGCCTAAGAAGTCTTGAGATACTAGCACTCCAAAAAATGTTAATACAGAAATGTAATACTTGCTCCTATGCAGTAGCAACTGTGCTTTTCTGCACATTTTATTCCACAGAATTCTTTCTTGAGGAACTTTTCTCTCTCCCGTACCCCACTGTGAAGGGCATTACTCAGGGTGCTGGAATCACACTGTAGACAGTTGCATAGCACACCCGCATCCGGACAGGAGCTGTGGCATCCCTGCAACTTCCCGTGTCTAGTCAGTGAGACACACAGAAGGCAAGTGAAGTTCACTGTCAGAGAGAAACCTGGCACCATGTTTAAGGTGGCAGAGCCCCGGTGTCACCCGGCGGTTTCTCCATCTCTCCCGCCTGCCCCACGTAAACAGTGAGTACAGTGTAAAACACTTCAACTTTCGGTGAACACCTGAGTATTTCTTTTCCTTCTTCCCTTTCTTTTGAAGGCTCGTGAGGGAGAGGTTTACACTTTATCAAGAACGAAACTGGAACTTTAAAATTGTTTATATGACCTCTATAAAACTATTTTAAAAACCCATGAAATAGTCTGTTACCATATTATGGTCTTTTTCCCTGTGTCTTCTCTATCCAATCCCCACCCCTTGTAAAGTTTTCTTTCCCTGAAAGAAAATAAAATTTCAGCTAGAACATGTCTTCTCAATGAAGGCTTCATAAGTCAAGAACTTAAGCAAAAGAGGAAATTCCTCTATATATCCAAAATAAAGGCTCTCTGAGGAGTATCTTGTTCACCGTTTATTTCCACATTTAACACAGTGCTGGATACTAACTGCTCAGTAAATACTGATTGAATCAATAAAGTGAGATGTTGGGCAGTAGTGTTCACTCTCGTTCAGAAATTGCAAGTAAATAGTATGACCACAGTGAGAAATCCATCCGGGGGCTAGGGGGTGGGGATCCGGAGGAAGGAGGGGAGAGGGGAGAGAGAGAGAGAGAGAGAGAGAGAGAGAGGCGCATTGGCAAATAGAAGAATTTATCTTATCTGCAAACTGATTTTTTTAAAGTTGTATGTTTATAAAGAACATAGCATTTAAGACATACAGTCTCAGAAGCTGCTGAGTAAAATTCTGGATTTTGTTCTTAAAAGAAAAATGACATTTCTTCTTTAAAAACCAATTTCTGTTATAAATGACCAAAAATTGTTAGAGACTGAGCTTTGATGCATTTACTGCATGAAGGTCAAATACTTAGGTCATTACAGTTCTGCCCCCCTTTGTGCGTGCAGTACAATGAGCTCTTTGATACTGTGATACCACATCCTCAAGATAAAGGGAGGTCACATGTTTTGGGGCATTAAGATCTGATCTACCCTTTTCTGATTCCCTGTTATAAGTGGCTATTGAGGGTAAAGTTGAGGGGGGAAGCTGGACTAATGAATGGCTTTTGTCTACCTTTGTACTATTTTTTTTTTTTTTTACTTTTCTTACACAGAAGTCAATTTGATTGTGACCTCTTAAAAAAAAAAAAAGTTGAATGTCATAGAGCTGAGAACCCACTGCCCAGAGCAGTCCACAGACAGCCTTCAATCTGGCTGGGTTACTCGGATTTTTATCACATACTTGCTGGTGGAGTTTTGACTGCCTCCAAATGTTCATCAAGCTTATGGCTTCTTTGCTTTCCCTTGGGCACTGGTCCTTTTGCTAAGGAAGCGGTGTGGGCTGTTGTATGTGGGCCCTGGAGCTAGTCCACCTGCATTCTGTACGTGGCTCCACTTACAGCTGTTGGACACACAGTTTCCTCATCTGTTAAATTTCAGTTAGTCCTGCAACAAGAGGCATGAAAAAAACTGCCTGACACAAAGAAAGCTCTTGGCAAATGTTGGCAACTACTGTTCTATGTGTATGTGTAAGTTTATTTAGAGATGCAGTTCACTTACTGAGTATGTGAAGGAGGGCGAGGATGGGGTATTTTTTTGTGTTTCAAGAGGATATTATCTTGAACAGTTCAAGTATTCGGAGATAAGACGGGGCTAGTGTTGAAGGTAGTGGGCAGGGGAGAAGTTCAGGGCTGCCCTTGAAAGGACTGGCTTGTTCTTCAGCTGCGGGGCCCCAATCGCTGCTGGCTTTCCTTTTTGCTTTGTTGGAGCCATTTGCAAATGGTAGGAGATATAATTCCTAGAGTGGTTGGAACCAGTATATTTACATTTTTTTCCCCTTCTGCCTTGGCTTCTCTTTATAAAGAAAGCCAGCTTCAATAGAAACGAAACCTTTAGAAGTTTTGCATGTATGGACTTTGTTTCAGAGTGATTGGGGATTGGAAGGGGGGTGAGTGGGTAGGGATAGATATAATAATCTGTATATGGATATAATAAAATTGGTCATGAGACTGGATGATGTGTATGTGGGGCTTTGTCATAACACTCTTCTAATTTTTGCATATGTTTGAAACTTTCCGTGTGAAAAGTTTTTTTTAATTGAGCAAAAAATTCAAGTTCCTCAACTATAGACAGCCATTTATATAAAGTTTTAAAATGTGCAAAGACTATTGAATATTGTTTATACACATATATTTACATAGTAAAATTTTTACGAAAATAATACATACTAACTTTAGGATCGTGGTTACCTGCGAGGAGTGTGGAAGAGAAATGGGATGAGCACAGGATACCCAGGGTGTTTCACCTGTATCCACAATGTTTTCTTTCTTTCAAGAAAGTCATTTGAACCAAATATGGCAAAATACTAATGTTTGTTAAAGTTGAGCAGTGGGACATGGGTGTTGGTTATAGTCTCTGTACTTTTTTTTCGTCTGCTTAAAATACATCACAATAAAGGAATAATGAGATGCTGTGATTCTGTAGCAGGAGTGTCGTTAGACACCTCAGGAGCGTGCTGCAGGAGGCGTGAGCGAGGCCTCCCGTTCTGTTAGACATGCGGGCCGATGCTGGTCACACACACAGGCACCCTCGTGGCTCAGGGGAGGCGGAGGCAAGGAGCGCAGAACTGACGGCAGCCCACTAGGGCAGTGTTCTCTGCAACGTGCTGACCTGCTGCCTTCATCAGAAGGTTTGCGCTGAGGCATGGGGAGTGGGGGGGGGGGTAGGGAACGGGACTTAGTGACAATGACTTGAGTGTTTAGAGACAACAAGAAAAGGGGAGATTTCTTTAAAAGCATAGCTTTTGTGTAGAATTTAATAACTGATTCTCTTGATAAGACTTCTCAGGAAAAAGAAAGCTACTTCTACTACTGATGGGTCAGCGGTGTGGTCACCTTGTCAGCCTTCCCACACAAGCGGGAGGAAGCCGTGCTCCCTCCGCTGGGGAGGCCGGCCCTCGGGGTGCGGATGACAAGACCTGGCTTCCTGGCTGCTTCCAAAACGCCATCAGCACCGCCGCGCCTCCCCTCCACTTTCCATGGAGGAGGATTCAGAGATTGGGGTGACGGACCCTTGTGCCCCAGGTTGCATTCTGTGTGAGACTGATGTGTTTATAGATGTCGGGGTAGTACGCACGTGCAGTATGCACACATAAAACGTGAACTTGATCTCTCGGAGAGGACAGGCGCAAGATGCTCACTTTGGTTTTGTAATCCACTAAGCCTCTCAACAGGAGCTCACTGTTTCTGGTGCTTGAGAACTGATTTCACTGAGGGACAGGGTAAACCCAACAAGCCTTGCGGGTTAAACATCCTGCTAATAGAGCAAACCCTGTGTTGAGCCCGCGTGGAGCTGGGGGAAGGGGGTGCATGTGCTGGTACCCTGGAATGTGAGGGACGAGGAGCCCTCAGCACCATGTTTCCCGGGATGTGGCCTCCTCCTCTAAATAGGGATGGAGGTCTCGAGGGCGTGTGGTGAAGTTTGTGAGGGTGAGGAGTGGCGTGAAGTCACCCGTGGGAAGGGGCCTCTGTTTGGTGTATGGCGGGGGAGAAGACCACCTGGACAGGCAGCCCGGACCAGAGCGCCGTTCTCGGGAGGGCTCACCTCCGATTCTGCACCCAGCCGGGCTTGTTTGCATCCCCAGGGAGAACTTGAGAGGTGACAGGGCCCAGGGACATGGGCAGCTCTGCAGCCGCCTCCCAGGCAGCCCCACCCGTCAGAATGAGCAGCCGTGCAAGTGGATGCAGAGATCTCCTCACAGGCAGGAATGGGGGGGGGGGGGGGTCCCGACTTCTGCAGTGTGAGGGCGCGCTGGGTGCCATGCAGGGTTTGCCACACTGCCTCTGTCCTTTTCATTTACAATGTTATGTCTTCCTTTAATAGTGTTTTCCTCAAAGCTGGCCAAAATAAAATAAATTCGGGTATTAAAAGAAAACGCATGTAACTACGAAGTTGTTTTTCTGTTACCTGTTTTTCTCTCTCTTAATTGCTTGGCTAGTTTAGCACCACTTGAAAAAAAAATGTTTTCTATTAAGTTGGATGAGTTCCACGTGAGCACGTGAATCAGTCGCTTCTGAGGTGCTGCTGGGTCCAGTGATACAAACCAGAACAACGTTAGGAAGCCAGAAACCAGCCTGGCAACGAGGCCGAGGCCTTGTCCTGGAGTCCTGCTTCACTTGTATCTTTTAGGGATTAAAAGTGTCAAAATCCAGCCCTTGCTTCTCCAGAAGAGTGGGGGCACAGTCGGTCTGTGACAGAGGGGGTACTTAGCCTCTGAGTGTCGGCACGGGGGTGTAAGTCCTAGTATTAATGGATGGGTTCAGTCTGTATTGTACGGGGTCCGCTGTACACATCAGACTCCTGATGAAGACACAGTTCGTTTTCCTCGAGTTGTGGTTCTGTAACACTGTATTTCCACCAAGAATTTCTTTAGTATTTCTTTCCTCTGAAGTTTTCTTCCCCCATGAAAGGCAGAGAGCATGTCCTTTCCTCTTGTCGTGTTTCCTGTCTCCTCTTCTGCAGATTTTTGGTCATATTTTCCTCTCGCTAATAGTATCTGTATTAAAAAATAATTTTCCCTCACTTAGGTTGAATGATTATAATGTCCAAGTTTTCTGATGCGTTTCTAAAAGGATGCATTTATCAAACAGAACATCCTGAAATCCTCATGAGTGTTAATAAAAATTTAATGTTAAGCAAATACATATCCAATGTCAAGTCAGTAAAACAGGACAGAAAATTATGTTCACAAATTTGTAAAACAAATATCCTTAGGAGAAAAAAAATGGAAACTAAATATATCAAACTGTCAGCAATAGTTAAGTTAGGGGAGTGGAAATATGAGTAACTTTTACCCTGTTTTCCACATTTGCAGGAATGTCATTATATGCGGGCTTATATTTATCCCCCTCGTACATACGCACACACACATCCATATGGCTTTGGTAGGTGTGTGGGAAGGGTGTGTAAAGAAGGAGTTTGGTGTAGAGCAGTTGTTTTCACATGCAATCCTGAGAGACCCCCAGAGACCCTCAGAGAGGCTGCAAGGCCCCCAGGGAAGGTCAGGCTTATGGGGAGGGGCTCTGAATCTTCTATGCCCCCCACCCCCCTTAACCAGAATGTTTCCAGTTTGATTTGCTATAGGAATCAAGGTTTGCTTAAGATTTCATTTGGGAAAAGAATTCTGCTGAAGATAAGGTGTGGAAACCATTGATGTAGAGAAAAGAGTAAACCTCCGTGTCAGAGCCAGGGCACCTGGGCACGGGCCCTGCCCAGCCCTTAACTAGCAGTGTGTGACTTTGTGCAGGTCACTTCTGTTCTCTGGACGCTGGCATTAAATGAAGGGTTAGGGTAAGGTGAGAAGGCCCTTTACAGCTCTGATATTTAAGGTGGTGTCAAAAAATAAGTAACTAGAGGAAAAGGGGGTGATTCCCATCCTCTCCGCTGCTCCCACCTGTTGGACACCAGACACGTCAGCCATATTTATTGCTCCCCACACTGCGTGCGTCAAACTGCCCCTCTCTCAGGTGCAGAACGAGTAGGAAGCTTACTCCTCGGTCTTGGAGTTTACAATCTGCTTGGAAAGGCAACATCACACAGAAAGCCGTACAGCTACGAAATAGAAACTAGTTCAAAACCGCTGAGTGTTTCAAAATGGGGTCCCTGCTTCTGCAGAGCAGCGCAGCGGTGATCTGAATGGGGTGGGGCTGGTCTTGCTGCAGGTGGTAGTTTCAAGCTGGACTTTGAATGAAGTGAGGGCTGGAGGAGGAGAGGCTGTGCTCCCCGAGACTCATGGAAGGAAGGCAGCGAGCTGGTTGTTTCACGCTCGGAGGACGGCAGGGATGATGAGTGATCATCCCTAGGGGTCGGGGCTTGGAAAACACGCAAGTCCGCTGACAAGTGTAGCTGCTCACAGTCGGCGTTGGGATTGTCTTGGGCAGGAGAGTGTTTCCGGTGCCATCCTGTGGGCAGCAGCACAGACAGGCTGAACTGGAGTGGAGACACCTCTGCTCCCTGCCCCCACCTCTACTTGGCCATGCGCTTTCCCCACGTGGGTAGGCCTCCGTATTGGGCCACCAAGTGCTTTAACGGCAGCATACTGTGTTTTTATGAACACTAAGCACATATTAAATAAATTCACTAAGATATGCTTCATCAGGAACAAAAATGTCGGCATTTCATGTAGATACAGTTCCATTTATCCTGATGCTTAAAAAAAGTTTTATTCATCATTTTCAGTTGTGTGAACTTTTTAGCATCCATTGCACGGCATGTTTAGGACATTTAATCAATTTTGGGTTTTTTGATCCTTCATAATTTCATATGTATAATCAGTAGATAGAAATTTGGGTTATTAATCACACAGCTCATTTAATGCCTTCTAGACTTTCTTTCTACTGCTTTGAATGATTTTACCCCTTCATGTTGGGTTTTTCTACAAAGTTGATGGATCCTATCCATTCCTAAGTTCATTCAGCAAATACGTATTTGGCCCTTACTATGTTTTTACTGATTAGGAACAAAATTCGGTGTAATAGGATTATTTTAGCAAATTTGGGTTTCCTTGTGACGCCTTTGAATTTAAGTTATTGATTTATTTAAACACATTTCATCATCAATAGCATCCTGGGTGGTTTGCTCAAATCCATAAACAAAAGAAAATTGGGGCTTGATGTAGGTAATTTATACCTAAGGACAAAATGTTAGTAAACTAAAATCACTTTCTAAAACAGCTATTAGTCCATAAAACATTTATTGCGATTTGGAGGGTTTTTTCCTTTTTAAAAGCTTTGTTTACTGTGGTTGTAGTTTAATGAAAAAGAGTGTCTGTGGAGCACGTAGCCCCATGCTAGGAGTTTCCTGGGACGTACCAAAGAAGGTGGAGGTCCTGGCCCAGTGGCCTTGCCCTTGAGCAGGGATGTTGATGCCACAAGGGTCATTTCAGATCCAAGACTATGTTTATTTATGAAGTGCCAGGTGTCGCCTGAATGGCATATCAAGAGAGGGTTAAAAGATGTTGCAACTCTGAAATAAACCCTTTTTATCCCACACAGGCTTAGAGAGTAACAATGTAGTATTTATCAAGAAAATATACATATAAGGTATCGGTTACTAAGTAACCTCCTTTCCTCTGAATCAGTTGCCCATCCTTTCTTCTCCTGGGGAGGCCCAGTTTTCACTAACAGTCAATGACTACGATCCAAGTACATACCTAACAAGGAATATTCAGGGCTCTCCCCACCGGCCAGCAAGTTCTTTCATACGAAATAAGGCAACATAGTTAAAACACTCGTCATGCTACCCTGTTCACTAGGCCTTCAGAGACAGCTTTCAATATCCAGCGTTTAGACATGAAAAATGGAGACAGTCATCCATAGCTTCATACAATAAAGTGTTTATTTTTGTATAGCATTCATTATTCAGAATATTACAATAGCTTTATAACAGATTTCTTCGTTTGCTCATTTCCTGATGTTTGAAAATTCACTTTAGGGACGGATAACGGACGACGGTTTGGTTTAGTGGGAGTATACAAGTTTTAAAAATACTCATAGAGCAATTCCACAACGTCCAGACATGACACTGTTGGTTTTCTTATTGGACAGCACTTTCGTTTTTGGATTTGATGCCCCGGGCTTGAGTGGAGGCTGGAACGTCACTGTGTCTGCCTTGCTTTCCGCTCATTTCATGTGGCTCCAAAGTCAGAAGAGTGTACGCCTTTGTCCAAGTTACTACATTTTGGTAGGTTCTAGATCTTCTCTAGATCTCATTGGCTGTCAACGTGATGTCTGATAGTTTTGTGAAAATTGTTGCTAAGGCAGTGGCCCAGGCATAATTCTGACTGGTAGAAAAGCCTTATGTATCCTGTACCATAAAATTAATTCCAAGAAAAGACCACATGTCTCTCTAAGCCGTCTTTCCCACAATTCACTTGTATGCTTTGAATTCCTACGAGGGCTCTTCCTCTTGGAATCCAGGTGGACTCAAAACAAGAAGTGTTAAAAGCCTCCTTGTAATACAGCTTCTTCACAGATGTGCTTGCAAACATGCAGATACCATGTCCTCAGTGGCCTTCATGTCAGAACTTCTAAACCTTAGGGGCCACGAAAATCCCGGGGCACCCTGCCAGCCTTGTAACACCGGGGCATGACAGCGTCCAGCACGCACACAGTCATTCATGAAAAATCATTTCCAAGGCGCCTGATGACACGTACATAGAGGCAGGTGGGAGACAGGCACAGAAAAGCCCTTCTTGCCAGATGTTTCTAGTGGATTATATACTTGATGTGATTAGAAAACTTTACCATCATTAACACTTGGAATTTTGTAATCCATGAGTTTTTGTTAACAATCTAATATATGCAAAAGTTGAGAGAGTGTGTACGTGTAAGAGAGTAAAACACACAGAAGGGTGTATCAATAAGGTTAATTCCTAAAAATAGAGTGGCTGGGTGTAGCCGTTAGGATTAGGTTTGGCTACTCATAACAGAAAACCCAAATATAATAGTCAATTATTTTCACGTAAGAGAAGTCTGGGGCTGATAGGGCCACTCTAAGGAGTGACCGAGGGTCACTGTCCTTCTGTCTGCTGCCCCACCCCAGCAGGTACTTTTCATCCATATGGGCCCGTCTACACATAGGCCAACAGGGAAAGAAAAGCGGGGGGGGGGGGGGAACACTTGCACTGGAGTCGGTGCCTCTCAGCAGCCGCCCTTCCAGTGCTGAGGAGCCCTTCCCCTGACGTGTCCTTGGCCCAGACTAAGTCACATGACCACGTCCAACTTCAGGGAATTGAGCCCCTTTTTTCTGGGCGGCCACATCCCCAGTGAACAGCCAGCATTTGTTACTAAGGAAGCAGAATGGAGTGGACTAGTCCACTCCCCAGTCAGAGGTCACCTACGTATTTAATACCAATAGGTAGCAATAGGATTTTTAAAGTGTGTACCCACTTAATACATTGGCCAGTTAATCCAAATGTTTATTTTACCAGTTACCAAAAAAAAAAAATCTTGAATCTTAATTAAAAATAAAATGTTCTCTCCTACTGTATTTGAATTATGGAATCCACTGGAAGCATGAGTATGATTTCTACTACAATAAATAATATCCCTATTTTGAACTTCTAAGTGCTTTTGAAGTTTATGGCAGACAATTGATTTAAATATGATACTTTATTTACTGTGACTTTCGATGCTAAAGGCAATTTCCTGAGAGAGGGAGAACCTGGGAAAAGAGAGGTGTACCTCTTTATGCTAGACTTCCGGGATTGTACTGCAGATGCTAAGCTGTGCAGCACGGTTTAGTTCAAAAGAGGAAATAAAGGGGAGGGGGCTTCATTTATCCTTCCAAGAAAATGTATAGAGTCTTCCGCGTCTCAGGCATCGGCAGCATGAAGAGATGCAGTTGTGCTTGCTTTTGCTATTTAACGCTTCCCTGTTGCCTTCTTATATGATTTTTCCATATTTTATGCACCTCCCCCCTCCAAGAAGTATTTTTAATAATCGTCACTAAACATAGTACCACATAAAAGAGAACAGTCAGGAAGAAGGATAGAAAAGCCATAGGGCATTATTTAAATGTCCAAGGGGCATCTAAATTTTAAACCTTTATTTTTTTTGTATTTCTAGACCTCATATGTAGGCTTAGATAAAGTATTTCCTATTTACTATAGTAAAAATACCGCACTGTAGCTTCAATCAGTGTTTTTTAAATGATGGCTTTTGCCAAGTTCTTTTGGCAGCGACTCTAGATTGAAAGCACTGAAAATTGATTACTTGCAGGTTCTTGCGAATAGTTCCTTTTTCAACAGCCCTTGCCACCCGGCCCGGCTGGGGTCCCTGGGTAATGCTAGTATCTGCAGGGCTTGTGCGGGGACCTGCTGTCCAAGTGGAGTGAATTGGTTCTAATTCACTCCTTGACGTCTGCATTCTTTTCCATGTATGTCCACAAATAGTGTCAGAGCAAATTAACATACTTTTCTGACGGATGTGAAGAGAACCAAAGAAAGATTGTTACATTTGGTGGCCAAAATACCACACGGTCAGAGCAGAGCTGCGGGCCCATTTTATAGCACTCTAATTGATACGTATTTCTCAAAGAGCACATTATTTGGCCATGTGGCAACCATCCAGTATCATTCCAGAGGCATTGGACGTGTAGGTGCATGTGAACACTAGAGTAAATATATACCTCCTTTTGCCAACAATGGAAATAGGTTATCCAAGAGGAAAGGGGAGGGCAAAGAAAATACCCGTTTCCTATGTACCAGAACACGTCTGGCTTAAATCGGTAGTTAGAAACCGGAGAGCATGAAATCTTGTGAGGTTTTTATATTTCATAGTAGAGGCTCCTGGTTCCTATTTAATAAGCCAGAAAATTAACTGTCTTCTTTTGGGAACTTGGAGAGCCTATATGAATGTGTGTTTGCTCTTGGTTCACAGGAACTGCCCAGTCTGGCTTTTTTGCAGGTCTAACGCTGCTAAATACTGTCAGAGGAACTAAGACAATGTACGTGGGAGAGTTAAAATGGAGGGAGGAGAGAATCCTGGCTTTCTACTTACTGTGACACATTGCAGCAACTTTGTGGCAAGGAGACAGACCTTGAAAGCATTTGCACTAGGCTTAAATTTGGGGCAACCCATAGACAAGTCAGAGAGACGAAGGAGCAATTCTTCCTCTCAGAAGGACCCAGGGCTCCATAATGAAGATCGGACACTGCAGAAACTCAACAAACGTTACCGCGAGGACAGTGTGCGGTGGGGCCGGGGGGTTGTCGGGGAGATGGGGACAGACATACTGTGGTGCACCCCTGTGTCTGGCACAGAGGAAGGCAGACGAGACCAACGTAACCTGCTGCTCACTCAGCTCTGCTCTGCACAAGTAAACTGCAGCGCTGAGCAACAGCTGAAAAGACGTGACTGATGCAGACGGCACACTGTAGAGAGACTGTATCGGGGAGCTCCTGCCCCCCCCCCCCGACCCTGTTTATTAATGGTTTGTTTTCATAAAGCCTCCTGGGTCTTCAGCAGTGCCAGGTCAGAAAATTGGAAATGCTGGAGCCATGTCTGTCTGCCTCTTACTTGTGACCTCATTCTCCTCCTTATCTGGTGTTATCTTTCCCATTATCTTGTGTCCCTTCTCATTTATGTAGGGGGGAGGGAAAAACTTAGCTGGAGTTGACATGCCCAGTGGCATCCCTGGCCATTAAGGACATGCCAGCGGTTCATAAGCTCCAGCTGTGGACTGTCAGGAACTGCGAGGGCCTGAGATTTGACCCTACTGCCCGCAAGACTTTTGGGTCAGAGGCACAGGAATTCATCACTCACCCGTGGCACAGCAAGCAGCATGAACAGCACTGGATTTTGTAGTCATTCTCTGCTGGCCCTCAGGTCCCATGGGAGTGACACAGATGGGCCCAGGTTGATGCCTGCACACACAGTGGGTTCTGTTCCGGGGGAGTTCAGGGTCCTAAAGCTTTCGTAATGGGCAACAAGCATGTCCGCCCTTTTGTTCTGGTGGGAGACACACTGCAAATGCACACAGCCTTGAAAGACAGGCCGGAGCTGAGGGCCCTTAGTAAGGACTTCACTTGCAAGACGTGCAGAAACAGCAAACACCCATGGAGAACTGTCTCCCAACTTGGATTTGTTAACCTTGTGAGACTCTTGTGTGACTTTCGTTTCTAACCACAAATGAGCGTCAGGACTTGGCTGGTCTTTCTTCCTCGGGAAGACTGCTGAGGTCGGGGCTGTTTGAAAGCACTTGAACTTGTTTCTGGAAAAACAACTGATTTAGGGTAATACTGTTCCACAGAATGCCTCAGAGAGTTGGAACTGTGTTACTTGAAGCTACCTTTGAACCTGAAAATGGCTCAGCAACATCTGTTCCTGTGTGTTTTTCCTCCTTGTCTGGATGTGAAAGAACTGATCTCAGTGGGACCCCTGTGTACAACGTTTGGTCAGACTTAGGGAAGGCTCTTGTGTCTGGTCACGTGTGAGTCCTGAGCAAGTGAACAACCTGACTAAGGGGAGAGAGTGGGAAACTTCAGGGAGCCCAGAGGATGGGCTCCCGGAAGTTGGGGGAGAGCCTAAGGGCTAAACCTGCCAAGTCAGACTAACCGAGGAGGCAGATACAAGGCCAGGGGTCCTGCGTTCGCAGGAATGGCCTTGGAATCACTGACAGCGAGGGTGTGGGGACCACTGAGTCCTGCAGCACTGTGACACCTGCAGGTTGAGGAGTGGGCGCCTCCCCCCAACTCTCCACCATAGGGCTTCCTCTTCAACCCTTCTGTTTCCTAAAGCCTCCTGCAGCCAGTCACAAACAGTGTCTGAAAGAACTCTCCTCAATTCCTGTAGACCTCGAAACACGCAGTTACAGGAATTTTTCATTTCTACTATGTGTTTAGCTTCTGGAGTCTTGTATGTGACTGCCCTTATCCTTTGGATAAGAGATATGAACACCACTGTTGCTAGTGCTTCCAGGTTCTTCAGTGCTTTCCAGCTTACTTAGCAGTGCACGTGCAGTAGATTAGAGCCCAGTATGGATGATACTGAAATGTGCATTCCTGTGGTGGCCTGTGGGGAAACTGACACATCCTCTGCACATGCAACCTGCTTCATTCATCACAGTGGGGAGATGTACCAGCTCACACCCTTTGAGACCATCCACATTTTCAGTTAAAATGTGCCCGTCTCCGAACGGCTCAGTGAATGTGAGTGTGGGTTTCTTTGTTTTCAGAAAAATGGAACGAGTGCCTGGGTTTGTACTCAGTGGAAATAATCCTCTCCGTTCCTTATTTGATCCTTTTGTGTGGACTTTTGAGCTGTCTGATGCTCCTCTGTGTGGGTCGTTGGCCCTCAGGAGTATCCTGGAAGAAATGGTTGGTTCCCTGTCATTATATTGGTCATCAGCTACTTTTGCATCCTGTGGTTTTAAACAAGAAGTCTTGCGAAACCAATACAGTGAAATGCTGCTGCACGTGTAGGGGAGGTTATACGGTAGAGGAAGCCGGTCCTCAGCAGGCTCCTAATAGCTGAATTTCTCTGGGGTCTATGGGAACGAGGGTTTTCTAGGTCTGGGTCATTTTGCAGAATGGACTTTTGTGTTTTTTGTTCCCAAAAAGAAGAAGTCCAATCTGTTGTTTTGTGTGCAGTAGCCAACATGAGAGAGATTCTGTTATGTGGCATTTACTTGCTCTGCTGCTTTCACCAGTAACACCTTGATTTTTGATGACTGCTAGAATAATTAACACTGACACTTGGATGATAGCCGACTCCCAAAAGCACATACACACTTGTCTGTTTTGTAAACACTAGCCCAAACGGTTTCCTTCCCTAGTGAAAAATGTGGCTCCCCCCTCCCAGTCTTTCCAGGGTGTGGGCCTGTGTGTAGCTGGGTGACTGGGCCCACACGTGGGCATATATTACAGAGCTACCAAAAAGAAATTGGTTGCTCTTGAAGGAACAAGACCAAAAAGAATGGTTTTTCTGAGCCGTAACATCTGAAGAGCTAGAAACAGTTCTGTGTATGTGGGGGGGGGGGGGGGGGTGGTGACGCTAAAGCCAGTGAATTCCATGCGAAAGGAAGGGACTGGAAACTAAGAACAGAAAAGCCGTTCTCCTGGGCTTCAGATGTCAAACTCTCAGCACCTCTACATCCATCCCTCGAATGTGCTTGCATCGTCCGTGGTTTCTGTTCTTGTAGGTTTTGATGCCAGAAAACAAATAATAAAATAGCATGTGCAGCCGAAAAGCGGTTTTCTATCCGGGTTTTTGATTGAGGTTAAACAGAAGCCTCCTGGTCGTGCTGTCAGTTGGCAGGCGAAAGGCATCATATTTTAAAATTCACATAGTTTTAAAGCAAGCTCATCTTTTCTGGCTCAATAATAAACTAATTACATGTTTTAAATAGTATAGAACTCAGTCCCTGTTTCAGATTAAGCCTTGTAATAGCAAGGTCCAGGGCAAAGCAGACATTTGCCTGATGTCTCTGGCTCGAGGACCCACAGTGTGGTGCCAGCTGTTCGAGGGCCTGGAGGCGTGCCGGGCACTGCCAGGTAGTGCTGGCCGGCCTGCCTCAGCCGGGGGTTAATGCGTCCTGAGCACAGAAGACCCCAGATGTGCCACTGAGACAGGCCTACATATTGAACCATTTATGGCAGTAATCTTGTTTGGTCATTCCCTAAACATGGTGATCCTGGGTCAGGTTAGGACGTGCCCCCAGTGTCCCTTTGGCGATGTGTCTGAGGAAAAAAGGGATTACTTCTAAAAATGATCAGGTTGGTTCCAAGGCTTGCTTCATGGTGTGTCATTTTTCTATCTTTTCCCTCCCTTTTTCATAATCTAAGGGGCAATGCGCCGACTCTTAGAGGTGGGAACATTTAATTCAATAACAGATTTTTGTGGTCTTTAAAGCATCACGTGCTGGGGTCCCCTGCAAATGGTGCCTCTCTGCTTAGGCAGTTGGTGACTTCGGAGGGGAAACCGTGCAGGGGTAGAAGCTGTGCTTTCGGGGGTAGCCTCAGGCTCGGTTTCTAGCCCCACCGCCTACTGACAGGGTACTGAACTTTTCTGTGCCTCAGTTTCCTCCCGCCAGGCTTGTCGGGAAAATAAGATGAGATTTGATTTGCGGAGCACAGAGCATTGGCGTTCCTTTAGGCTGCAGGTGAAAGGGACTCGCATGTGTCTCTCCTGCTTAGGAGACAGAGCTAGGGTATGTTATCTGTGGTTCTGATAACATGCCCCAGAGAGCTCTGGGCAAACTTCGGCACCAAGAAGTGGGGGTCCTCCGGCACCCCAAGACAGGAAGGAAGTCAGCGCTCTACCCTGGATGGACTCTTGCCCGTTCTGCCAAACCCTTGCTCCAGCAAATAGCTCCCACACTGTCCTGTTGCCCTTCTTACCAGCCCTTATTATAGAGAACCTTAAGCCTACTTATTAGGCCATCTCGTCTTATGGTGGGGAATTGGGTTGCACAGTTGAAGATAATACTCAAGGATGAGACTTGTCAACTTTAAAACAACCCACATGCTACTTTACATTTACAATGGAAGCCTGCTTTCATCTTCACTCATGTGAGGATTGTTCTTTGGGCTCCTGTTTTATAACTTTTTTTTCATTTAAAAGTATAATTTCAGCTGCTGCCCCCTTCCCACTAATTCCTTGATTGAACAAATACTTTTTGAGCACTTACTATGTAGCAGGTTCCATAAGGTGCTAAAGCTATAATAAGATATGGTGTCTGGTTATAAAGAGTTTAGTCGGTGTTAGAGGAGACAGACTCTATTTCCCAAGTTACAAAGCAAGGCAGGCTGCAGGCGGGCGGGAGGGTGGGTGGTAGATATTATCCCTCCTTTGTGCGCCCTGCACTTCATCCCTTCAGTTGGCACGGTAACCCAGGCCTTAGGACTAATGCTGGTCTGGGGGGCGTAACTGTTGCACCTCAGGCCCCCGGAGACCTCAGTTTGTCTCAGCTTGGCTGCCACTGACTAGTGAATTCAGGTATGCCGCTCGCTGTACCACTTGGGTCCTCGATTTCTTTCCCTGTAAAGGCTGCTTATGTTACTAAATTGGTTTCACAGTCTTTCCATTTCCCCCCATTACTTTTTACTGAAGTTCTGCACTGGTTACTTACATAATACCATGAAAGTGATTGAACTCTGATGTATTCCTGAATTCTGGATGTATCTTTCCAATTCCCTTTTATTCTCTCCATTTCCACCCACAATATGTTTTCAAATTGGAAAAACTTGCAGCTTTATTATTTTTTTAATCTAAGTGAAAATTATGTTAATAAAACTATTTCTGTTCTACTTTGTTCTACTTTGCAGCGTCAGTTTCAAGAACATTCTGTCATTTTATGGCTTTTAACCCTTGGAAGCATCCATAGGGCTAGCAGCGCATGGTCTTCAAAGGGAATTTAAGAAGCATGTGTTTTCTGAGCCCTTGTGGGAAGGAGGAACATACTCAAAAAAATCAGGGAAGAAACTTGGAGAAGGGGGTGGGGCAAATACTGCAGCTTTAACTTGCTTTCTGGAGACTGATTTCGTTGACTGCCTGCCCTCAGCTGCTGCTTCCTCAGTCCTGGGGAGGAGGATGTGGGGTTGGAAGCAGGAGGCTGTAGGGGGAGGGGAGAGTGCTGCAGGGCTTGGGTGTGGGCAGAGGTTGCAAGGCTGCCAGGGTTCTCTGTGTGCCGGAAGTGCAGGTTTGGCTGTGAGGAATGGAATGTTCCCTCTTGCCCTCCAAGAGCAGAAACAGCTGTGGAAGAGCTTGAACAGAAGATTGCTAAATGAAAAAAAAAAAAAAAAAAGAGCGAGAGAGAATTAATATAAAAATAAAACCCACACTAGAAAACCCAACAAAACTGTAATAGAGTGGTAGCTCTTTAAGAGAACTTTTTTCCCATCTAGGGTCTCTTTTTCAGCTGGGGGCCGTACAGATTGCCTGCCCCAAAGGAAGCTTCGTGGCTCATTTTGCTTGGGTAGAAAATGGGTTCATTATGCTGATCCCAAGATGATGGTGGTGGTGGTGGTGATGATGATGGTATTCCTCCTCCCGAGGGACCAGAGTCTGTTGCTTACTGCATGAAAACTTGAAACAAATGTTAGGTTTCAAAGGAGATCTCTGAGTAGAGGATTATTATCAGCCAATTTAACGGAACTCTTGTTTTTAGCTGGAAATTTAATCCTTCAGCCAAGTTCCCGACAATATTTATTTTAGAACATCATCTTTTTTAAATAAGTCCCTTAATGGTTTAAACTTGTAGTATTTTAGGCAAGGGTAAGACGGAGCCAGCCTGGAACTCGTCTTACACGTCAGGGTTCATTGTGCAATCTTTGATGTGTGTAAGTTTTCTGCTCAGTCCGAAAGGCTTGTTTGGCTATTATAGCTGCTATTCCATGTAGTGAAGAATAATAACTTTCTGATTTCGAGTCTCTGTTTCATGCCATCCTATTTTCGGGGCTTGGTTTTAAACAAGTTAGCCAGCCCCAAAGTAGGTAATCGAGTGGGAGAGGGCAAGCCAGCTGAGCTCAAACCTAGACGCAGGCAGTGTCTCATGAGAAGGACCGGCCCTCACACGTCTCCCTCAGACGGGGGCGCTGCTTGGCCCTTTGCAGCGTCCACCCCAGGGTCTGCACGGAGGGTGACGGTGTAGTGTTCTGTCCTGTGGATGCATGAGAAACGCTGTGTGGTTGTCATTAATGTTCTTGAGGCTATCTGAATATGTACTTGGGTTCTCAGGAAAGGTCACTAAGTAATACTTTGCTGTATTCTTCACACTGGAGACTGCTGAGTTCCTCAGGGTTGGGGTATGGCTTTTTTGTTGGTTATTTTTACCCAATCTTTTGGGTAAAAATTTTGCTTGAAGGACAGTTTATACAAGGGATGGTGTGAGATTGCGTGCTAATCCGGGAGGCTTCTGAAAGTTACAGCGGCCGGTGACGTCCCGCCCCTCCCACCTCAGCCTACTCAGCCCTCCTTTGCGGACGTCCCCTTACTAAGTCCCCGTGTCCTCCTTTCTGCCCATGCCTAGCATGCTGAGTGGGGAGGTGACACAGGGCAGAACAGGTGACTGTACAAGACAGTGCAAGGTCAAGGACCTTTCCCCCTCCCCTTGCCTTTGTTTTTTTAAGAGCTATCTGGACCCCAGTGATCTGAAAAGTTGTTCCAGCTCTCCATTTGATTCTGCACATGTGATCACAGCCTTAATCCATGGTCCTTATTCTCATCCTTATCTTCTAAACGGCAGAAAATTGGAGTTGAACATGAGTTGTGCTGTGGCACCAGACCTGGGGAGAGTGGAATTAGGGATTAGAATCAGACTCTCAGTCAGTGGGAACGTGCCAGGGAAATTTCAGTGGTTCTCAGCTCTAATTGCACATTAGAATAATCTGGGGAGCTTTAACAATATACCTGTCCCCAGGCCTTCTCCTCGACAATTGAATCAGAATCTCTAGGAGTGCGGGGTGAGAGTGTTTAACAAAAGTCTCCCCTGGTGAGTCTAATGGGCAGCCAGGGTGAAGAATTAATACTTAAGAGAAATCAGGGCTTCATCCAGAGAACTGCCCTTGAAAGAACCTGCCATCACAAATCAAACACAGCCTCCCAGGCCCACTCCCGAAGCTGTACCTGTGGGTTGCTCTGCCGTGGCACACAGCCCTCTGGGTTTCCCATGACTTGTTGTTTTCATTGGACTTTTCGTGTGACTTTTCTGCAGTTCAGCAGAGGCACGTAGGAGAATTTAGGTGTCTGGCGGTCTCATTCTGAGTTGTCAGTGTCCCCCAGTCAGAGCAGGGAGACCTACCTGAGACGCTGGTGCTGCATGCCAGGTGGGGGAGGACTGCATTTACAGGCGGCCCTTTGCAGCTCGTCCTCCTAAGGACCAGGTTTTCTAGTGTGGGCGGCTGGTGCAGTCGGCCTGTGGGAAGCAGGGAGCCTGGCTGGGGAGTGGACAACCGCAAGTCTGATTTGCTGCTTTTGAGATGAGAGAGAGAAAAAAAAAAGCAGGGGCCTTTAAGAGTTAAATTACACAACTCCCCTTTTTATTTTTAAAGTCAGTGGATTCCTTGTTGCCATTGCTGAGAAAGATAAATTGATACCACATGTTACTCCAGACAAAACCCTCTCTGTGTTCCAGGGGAAGCACACGCAGCTGGTGTCTGGGTTAGGGGACAGTCTGCTCAAGGTAAACACGGTTGGAAGGGGCTGAAGCAGACACAGGGTAGCAACAGTTAAGACATTACCAGTTACTCCTGACTGGCACAGCACCTTGGAAACACTTTTAAGAGTTTGAAATCTTTTCCTGGAAGGAGCCACCCTCTCACCTTTTGGCTTGAAGTGTCTGGTGCTTAGAAAACAGTAAGTGAACATTTGTGATGTCATGGCTCCCGTATGTGGGATCTGACAGTTGAACCTCTTTGTGATGGGCACTCTGGTGCGTACTGTGCGTGCGTAATGTCCTTTCATCTTCTCAGAGATTCTAGAGCATGGCAGAGAGGGTCTTTGTATCCCTATATTATGAAAGGGGCGACCGAAGGTAAGTCAGTTGCCCAAGGTCTCCAGACAAATTCCAGGGCCAGGATTCCATGTTGGAGCTGGGTGACATCAATCAAAGCCTGTGGTCCTCCCTTCAGCATCACGCCGCCCCCGCCACTGGCCCCCTTAAAGTGCATGTGTGAATTATCCACTTTGTAAAGTACAGGTGGAAGACCTTTTCCTTCCAGCACCTTCCCTCATCTGTGCGGGTCCCTCTGTCTTCATACCTAGCTGGCATAAGTGTAGTGACCACTTCAGCACCAGCAGTCAGCAGTAAATGCATCTCACAGTAGGAAACTGTCTTCAGGACTGCAAGAAAAAGAACTGTCAGATTCTGCTAAGTAGTTACCTTTGTGCAGAGTTCGTCGCTTGGACCGCCAGGCTGCGGTCCACGTGACCACGTCAGCACACGTGTGAAAGGTGCGTGCCCGCGTGCTGCCTCCTCCACACACCGATGCACGGGCCTCCTGGAGGGACTGGGCCCCTAACTACAGCCGCCGTCACACAGGACATAGGTCTGCGGGTAAAAGAGAAGATTGACCTAAAAATGAGAAGAGTCTTCTTACCTTTCCTCTCCCTTCAGGCATATTGTGATAGAGTTGCTTTAAGTGTTCTCTAAATCTTTGGGACCAAGTTGGAGAAAAACTGGTATATTTGTCCCTGATGATAAAGTTTCTTCCTATAGATGTTTTCTTTCCTGGAATTCCTCAGTATCTGGATTTTTTAATAGTTGATTTCAGTAACCAGAACTCTTCGCATGGTTTCGGGGTTGGGATTATGGTCGTGTCTTGGCTCCTTCAGTATGTACACGTGATGACAGACAGGCCTGAGCTCCAGCCGTGGGAGTCTTGGTTGGTAATATTTACTTTATCACCTTGCCTTGAGGAAAGTACGTCCCTGTTAATTCAGCCAATTAACATTGGCCTGTCTCACAGGTATTTCAAAAGGTGTATTTATTTACCTGTGATTAGAAAAATCACTTAGTCCTAACAAAGCATTCCTCCTTTACCTTCAGCTCCCAACCCCCAAACTAATGTAAAATCTTAGAAATGTAGACTACTTGGTATAACATGAATTAGTGGAAAACCCTAGAATATTTTTAATGGGAGTTTTGTAGTTTAAAATACAGTAAATTGGAAACTAATTTACAGGTCCTAATGGAGAGATCTTTAAAGAACCAAACTACAAATCATAAGAGGATTTTACATTTGGCTCGTCTGTTATTATAAATCCAATTTCTTCACTCCTGGGATTGAACTGAGGGAGGGGTGGTTTGAAATCTTACAGAAATCATTTCATCATTAACTTTTGTTGTCAGGGAAGGTGTGTGGAAATACTGCAGTTCTGACATTTTATCTAGTATTTATTTACCTGTTCATGCTTCACCAAAATTTAAGTAGAGAAGTTCGTGACTCAAACCATGACCTGTGAAGAAAACCAGGATACGTTTCTGGCATCCGACTCTGGCAGGGTGAGGAGGCGTGTGAACTGGAAATGGACAGAGTGGCCGTCTTATGGGTCTTCGTCAGTGTCCCACTTTCAGACTGTGGGTTTTATAAATGGAAGGCTGGCCAGCCTGTATGGACAGCAGGCTGCTGAGAGAGGAAGCTGAGAGGATGGTGGTGGCGTAGGGTTGTTTGTGTTGTCTTAGTAATGGAACTGGAAAAACCTGTCTGCGTGTGGTGTAGGTACATACGCCTTAGGGAATGTATTCTGCTACTAATAAGCTCTAAAATGAAGAGTTGAGCAAAGATTTGAGACTAAAGCTATTCACCCATTTAATGAGTTGGGTTTTGTTTCAGAACTAAGGGTAGTTAACACTGGTTTGTGTGGTAACCACTATCTGATTCTCAGAATGAGGCCCCTCGGAAAGAAACACAAACATGGGCTCGAGAATAAGCCTTCACTTTCAGGTTTACTCTTCTAAGAGACTTTATTTTAAATTTTTAAAAAAAGAAGAAATTAGGAAAGATCTACCAAATTATTACCCCTATTTCATGAACAAAATTACAGTAATAATACTGTGGTTTTGTATCTTTTCTTAAATGTTTCTTTCTTTAAATGTTAGCACAGATGGGTTAAATGATATGACTTCTAAATAATTTGGTGATAGACCTGTGAAAGGTAGTGAAAGCATTGATTAGAGTTGGGAAAACAAACTTCGGTTTGGGTTCTTACAGACACTAACTGCGTGCCCTTGTGTAAGTTATTTAATGTCTCTGAGCCTGGGCCATTGCATCTATGATGAGCACGCTGGTACCCACTGTGCATGTTTATTGTGAGGATTGTAGACAGTGCGTCTAAAACCTGCGACCTGGTAGCTGACAGTGCTGTGGTCAGGCTCTCATTTCTTCACCCTCACAATTAGAGAGCTGGGCCCTGACACCCTGTGGTCTGGCCCTAGGTGGGGCTACCCCAGCCCCTTTACCACATGCCCTCACAGAAGCTTCATTTCTGTCTCCAAAGGTTAACCAATTGTAGCTTGTAATTTTATAAAATTACACACATATATTGTTGGAGTTTAGAATTGCAGTAATAGATGACCGTTAGAAAACCTAAATAAGGCATTTTGGAGGTCTATAAAGTGTTTCATTTTTTTTCCTCTCAGTTGATTTGGAAACTGGTGAAACTAAACATGCATTTCAAAAAAATGTTGTTCCCTACATGCTTTTTAATGGGGGGATAATTGGATACCTGTAATTGGTCTTTAATTCTGGGTGTCGGTATGGACTCTTTTCAAACTGGCCAGGGTAGGGTAATTGGGCCAGTGTCCACGTTGCTCCCTCATAGCCTTAGGACCTTCCTGTTTTTTTCACCAGGAGGCTTGAATTTAAGTTTTTATTTAATATATCTGGTCATCTGAGTACTTAATAGTAGAACCAACTTGCACCTGCCTGATTTTTGAACCCAGGTTTGCAGAGTGAGTTTTAAGAGCCTGCTTCATATCTACTTATTGAGAGAGTGTTTTCCTTTTTAAAGAAATGGAATATCTGAACCGTTAGTAGAGATGTCATTATTCTCTTAAAAACCATAAGAGTAAAAGGAAAGCAGGATATATAGTCTCTTGGGCAACGTTTGCCTCATCAGGTGCTCAGCGTGTTGCCTGTTTTCTTCCCCCCAGTGCGTCTTTATGGCCATGGTAGAAATGCCGAATTCTGAACCATGGCTGCTCCTGCTCATTGCTCAGCCTAAACTGTAAGCCCTCCTCGCATAGGCACATATATACGGGAACCACTGTATTATGGGCTCGCTTACGAGAAAAGCCTGCTGACTTGCTAGGTTTTGAAAACATTTGGTAGAACACATGTATTTGTATCTTCTACATAAATACAGTTGGTGATCGCCAATTTTTTAAAAACTAGGGTAACATTTAGCATTGTTTGTATTTAATATACAGCACCAGGCAATATCTTTTGTCTTGAACTTGCAAATACAAATTCATCTGGCCTGCGGTGTGGTTCCAGATGTGGAGAATACCACGAACTCCTCTCTTACTGCCCAGGAGGCGTTTCACAGGTTAGAGTGAGCCCGCCCCAGGCGGTGAGCTCTCACCACCGGGTGGACTCTGTACCTGATAATAGCAGTAAGAACACCCTGCCTTGATAGTGTGATAGGCTCCTGAGGTACATATTATCGTCTGTCATCCTGACGTCATCCGACAGGGAGGGACGGTTTGGATGTTACTATGGCTCTCATCAAGATGGAGAACTGAAGTTGCTGCAGGCAGATGAAATCATTTGCTCAAGGTCACATGGTCGGCCAGTGGCAGAGATAAAACTGCATCTGGGGCATCCCTGTCACCTGGGCTTATCTACCAAGCAAGATGGCTATCATCATTGGCGTTTGGAGGATAGTGGGCCCAATTTCTCTTTAAAAAACAAAACTTTAAATTTAGCATCTCTTTCGATTTACAGAAGAGTTGCAAAACTGGTACAGAGTTTTCACATACCCAACATCAAGTTTCCCTGGTTGTTAACATCTTATATTTGGTACGTTGGTCACAACTAATGAATACAACTCATCAATCCGTTATCGTTAAAGTCCATGCTTCATTCAGATTTCCCTCATTTATATCTAATGTCCCTTTTCTGTTGCAGCATCCCCGCCCAGGACCACATTACATTTAGTCATCAGGCTTTCTTACGTTCCTAGTGGCTGTGACAGTTTTGAGGAATACTGAACAGACATTTGTTCAATGTCCCTTAATTGGAATTTGTCTGATGTTTTTCTCATGATTAGACTGGGGTGATGGGTTCTGGATGGAAGACCACAGAGAAAGGTGCCATTTTCATCACATCATGTCGAGAGTAGATATTATCAGCATGACTTACCCCTGTTGACGGTGCCGTTGATCACCTGACTGAGATAATATTTATCAGGTTTCTACACTATAAAGTTACTCTTTTTTTCCCTTTTCATACTGTTTTCTTTGGAAGGACGTTACTGTGCTCAGACCACTTTGCCTCAAGGGGGGAATATCTGTATAACTTACTTGGAATTTTTCTGAATGGGAGACTTGCCTCCTTCTGTCAACTCAGCAAATCCTACTCCACCCTTTTTCTCGCATGCCTGTCAGGTGTGAAGTTGTGGCTGGAGGAGAGGGAGTCAGAGGTAAAAATTCACACCTGCTCTGAGTTCATAGAAGAGGTTAAGAAAAGGTAGGTGCTGCCTCTATACTAGCAGAGGAGGGGAACAGAGAGAATAAAATAGGCCCCCAGGTGATGAATTACCCTTAGAGAGCCAGGGAGGTTTGTTGCAAAGTGCAGGCGTAGGTGGTGTGGTAATAAATTATAGATGTGAACTTCAGTATAGGCAGTGCAATTACAGAAAGGATGACAGAATTTAGGAATTTGGGAAAAACAGTGTCAGTGAGCTTACACATTCCCAGCGTTCCTGGACATGAAACCATCTCCCACCTACTAGGTAGGAAACCTGCCATTTGCAATGTTGTCATTTAGTGCCAAGCCAAAGGGTGTCGTGCAGGTGTTGGTCTTTTTTTTTTTTTTTTTTTAAGCCTCGAAATTGAGCAGGCTTTCAGAATGAGTCTGATTAACTATTGTAAGTCATGGCTGTTTTTGCAATTATTTTTAAACCGCAGTTACTTTTGCACCAACCTAGTATTTTTTCTTGGTACACGGTATTTGGACCCTTCTGGCTCATATTCCACATTTCCCTTCTCTCTCCGCAGAATTCCATCCGGCACAACCTGTCTCTGCACAGCCGCTTCATGCGGGTCCAGAATGAAGGGACCGGCAAGAGCTCTTGGTGGATCATCAACCCCGACGGAGGGAAGAGCGGGAAGGCGCCCCGTCGGCGGGCCGTGTCCATGGACAACAGCAACAAGTACACCAAGAGCCGCAGTCGCGCGGCCAAGAAGAAGGCCGCCCTGCAGACAGCACCCGAGGCCGCCGACGACAGCCCCTCCCAGCTCTCCAAGTGGCCCGGCAGCCCCACATCGCGCAGCAGCGACGAGCTGGACGCGTGGACGGACTTCCGTTCGCGCACCAATTCCAATGCCAGCACGGTCAGCGGCCGCCTGTCCCCCATCCTGGCCAGCACGGAGCTGGACGACGTCCAGGACGACGACGCCCCGCTGTCGCCCATGCTGTACAGCAGCGCGGCCAGCCTTTCCCCCTCCGTGAGCAAGCCGTGCACCGTGGAGCTGCCGCGGCTCACCGACATGGCGGGCACCATGAATCTGAACGACGGGCTGGCGGACAACCTCATGGACGACCTGCTGGATAACATCGCGCTGCCATCGTCCCAGCCGTCGCCCACAGGGGGGCTCATGCCACGGAGCTCCAGCTTCCCGTACACCCCCAAGGGCTCCGGCCTGGGCTCTCCCACCAGCTCCTTCACCAGCACGGTGTTTGGACCCTCGTCGCTCACCTCCCTGCGCCAGTCTCCCATGCAGACCATCCAGGAGAACAAGCCCGCCACCTTCTCTTCCATGTCTCACTACGGCACCCAGACACTCCAAGACCTGCTCACGTCGGACTCCCTCAGCCACAGCGACGTCATGATGACCCAGTCGGACCCCTTGATGTCCCAGGCCAGCACTGCCGTGTCCGCGCAGAGCTCCCGCCGGAACGTGATGCTTCGCAGCGACCCCATGATGTCCTTCGCCGCCCAGCCCAACCAGGGCAGTTTGGTCAATCAGAACTTGCTCCACCACCAGCACCAAAGCCAGGGCGCTCTCGGTGGCAGCCGTGCCTTGTCGAATTCTGTCAGCAGCATGGGCTTGAGCGACGCCAGCAGCCTTGGGGCCGCCAAACACCAGCAGCAGTCTCCCGGCAGCCAGTCTATGCAAACGCTCTCGGACACGCTCTCAGGCTCCTCCCTGTACTCCACTAGTGCGAACCTTTCCGTCATGGGCCACGACAAGTTCCCCAGCGACTTGGACCTGGACATATTCAATGGCAGCTTGGAATGTGACATGGAGTCCATTATCCGGAGTGAACTCATGGATGCGGATGGGTTGGATTTTAACTTTGATTCCCTCATCTCCACACAGAACGTTGTTGGTTTGAACGTGGGGAACTTCACTGGTGCTAAGCAGGCCTCATCTCAGAGCTGGGTGCCAGGCTGAAGGATCACTGAGGAAAGGGGAAGTGGGCAAAGCAGGTCAGTGCCCAAGGCTATGGCTAATCGTACCAAAGTGGGGGTGGCCGGGGTGGCGGGGGGGCGGCTGTCTGGTCTTTACTTTGAACTTTAGTCCACATTGAGAAACAGAACCAGGGAGCGGTGGTGCCAGTAACGTGGCCCCCAAGCAGTGTATCTCCAGGTTTTACCTGCAAAGCAAATAGGGCTGTCAGGTGCCCCTCCCCACAACGTGCTGACAGCTCAGGAATTTTATTGGCCGTAAAAAGAACACACACATTCGGAGATGTCATTCTTCTCTGTATCCAGTCACCCTTGCTGGTGTATGACGCGAGCCCCCATATTCGATGGGTGAATGAGATGGAAGGGAAGGAGAGGAAAGGGGACCTGAGGTCACACAAACTTCAAGGTTAAGAATCCAGCCAAAGGACTTTCTTAGACTCTTGGGTCCAGCACTGCCATGGCCGATCTTTGATGTTACTGTTTCTTCATCTTTTTTTCCACTGAAGTAACAATTGGAAGGCGCTCCTAATGTAACTGTAGACTATGTATTCTGGACTCTTTCATACAGGAGTATTTCCAACAGAAGCAAGATCTGTTGGATTCTTCACTGTAGTACTAAACGTCCTTATTAGTTAGCATCCAACATCCAATAAAGAGCAGAGCAGCAAAAGATTTAAATTGTAAACAGAAGTTTTTATGTGAGAGCACTTACTCATATGTTTCTTGTTCCCAGTGTATAAATGATGGCAGGTTCCAAACAGTGACATGGGCTCTGCATAGTGACAGAGATGTTTTATGTTGTGGCATTTTAATACTGTTGGAACCAGAAAGATCACGCAACATGATGTAGTAAGAAAAGCATTTGGTGGGGATCAGAAGCTGAGTGTCCCGTCCCACTGCTCCTTTCTGCCTGCTATTGAGAGGGTGTCGCTTAGCCCCCGAGCCTTAGTGTCTGGATTTATGACATGGGGTAAAAGCCCCTGTTCCTTCACAGCGTTAGCACAAGAATCAAAGGCATTCAAGTCTGTGAAAGAGCTTTGGAAACTGCAGTGGGCTCATGTGTCCAGTGTAATTAGGTAAACACACTGACCTACAGATGAGGGAGCAGGGAGCCCCGACCCACGGTCACGCAGCTGGACCCAGAATCCATATTTCATGAATGGCTTGAACCGTAATAATGCTTCCTAATTTTATCCAGATAGTGAAAACTGGAAAGTGCTCTGCACCGGAGCCAGGGGGGCAGGTAATAGACAAGCTTGCTGTGGGATTCTCCTCCTCAAGAAGTAAGACAGGCACGGGTTTTCTGCGAACCGGTTTGTACCCCCAGACACTCCCATTCAGTGGCTCTGCTCTGTGATGCCCTTGCTCCTTTTTTCTTTTTCTTTTTCTTTTTTAATCTCAGCAAGCTACTTACACCCTTCTTTAAATGGTGTAAAAGCGAAATGGGATTCAAAGCGTAAAAACCTGAGCCTTGTTTAACCCTCTGCCCTGGTGAAGAAATTACAAGGGTCTCCTATGGTGCGCTCTCTCCAGCTCATGAGGAGTTGTAGAAAAGGGAATGTCAAGAGTGTTGTGATGCGAAAGCTTCTCAGCTTTCCCAGGCATAGCAGGCCCTTAATGGAACTCAGACATCTGTTTTCAGTCATTTAATAGCCCTCGAGATGGTAAAAAGACTGTAATGGAAGCTAAATACGGTGACGCACTTCCGTGCCAGGCAGTTTAGTATTATGCCAGAAGTCGGACTGGCGGAGACTTGCCTTGAGAAATATAGATATTTGGCTTTTAGAAGAATAAACAGTTTGTCTTCCTTTAAGAAGAGGAATGCAATTGTGGCTTCTAAAGACACAGTAAGTTTTAATTTTGGCATAGTTGTAAGGAGGCCACTTTCTAGTCCATTGAAGAAAGTAAGTTCAGAAGAAAATGTACTATCCTTTTTTGTCTTATTTTTCCACGGTAGGTTTTCCTTTGAGTTGAATGCCGGACCTTCTCTTGTGTATGTAATTCTAAAAGGTTGTATAATAATATTTTAAGGGAGATTTAAATACTTAAGTTTTTTAAACATTAGTGAATTATTGTTTTGATAATAAAGAACTACTTTTGGGATAGCACATTTTATTATAACCTAATGACACCTTAGGATCATTTAATCACCTTTTTCTAAGAACATTTTGGGGAGGGGTAGTTGTTTTTTTTTAAGGAGGGTGCAGCTCACAGTGGACCACGCGGGGATCCAACCGGCAACCTTGGCGCTACCAGCACCATGCTCTAACTAACTGATCTAACTGGCCAACCCCACTGGGGGAGGTAATTTTGAGATGATATTTCTTAAGTTAAAAATGAAAAGCCACCAGAGTAAACTAGCACAGTATGTATGACCAGAGCAAGAGAAGAAATATGGTAAAGACAGTGGGGGGCTTTGAGGGAGTCTGGTTTCTGGGTTTCGGATTTCCATTTTGCTTTGGAATGAATTGCTACTCTAAATAGCCGGGAGCACGTGTGGCCTGAAGTACATTCTGTACTTTTAAATTTACCTGCGGCTGTCACTTTATTGAAGACTCTCCTAAATTCCCAAAATGGGTCTGAGGTCATAGTGTTAGACCGCACTTCTCCCAAATGAAGCACCCCAGCTTCCTGAGAGTTCTGGAATGACTTTCTTGGTTTGGCTTTTTTAAAAAACAAAAAAACGAAACAAAGCAACAGTAATCATGGTATTCTCCTGACTTACTTCCTGGCTTGCTAACTGAAGGTCATGTGACCCTGAATCAGAACCACCTCGTTTGGAGTTAATGGAGAAGCCCTGTCCCTCTGACACAGCCGTGCTGGAGAGCTGTGGTGAGGGGCTTCTCTGGCAGGCTGCGTGTTTCACACATGGCATTCATTTTCGACCATGCGTGAAATCCTTTGACCAATGGGTCTATCGGGAAAAGAAAAAAAGAACCATACCCTTTTGTGTCAGCTACTGGTGTGTGAAGGACACTGTCTCCTCTCGGGCATGCAGAACCTTGGTGCAGAAATGTACTTGACATTGGCAGCAGAGATGTGTGTGGTGAGCGAGTGTGGAGGCTGCGAGGCTGCGCCTCCAGGAAGCCCTCCTGAGTTTGACACGTGTCTCCTCAGAGGGAAAGCAGCGTCAGTCTCACTATAACTTTGATGTTACAAGATACTCTTTCATTCATCTTCATCTTTGGCATTTGGAGACCCCACTAGGGAGCAGCCCAGCATTTAGTTTTGTTTTAAACTACTTGATGGTAAGGATTGGAAAACATCATCCAGGAAAAGCCCTCTTTCTGTTTCTCCCCCTGGCCACATCCCTAATGAATCTCAGAATAGTAGGCTTCTGCTCTGTCTAAAGGGAAAGGAATCATAGGGGTTTAAAAGGACAGTGTATGTATAATTTTAAACCTGAAAGCTAACATTCTGTCTGAAATGGCCCTCATAAGAGATATGTGAACTATAAAGAAACAGTGGTAAACTGGTGTGGAAACAGCGGGCTCCAGTGTTGGAGGCCGTTAAGATTTATATTTAGGCCATGTCCCAAAAGGAACAAATCTTTGATACTTGTTGGACTGATGTTTGAATGCTATGATTCTACTATGTCTTTAAATATTCATGTTGGCGGACAGGACTAATTCTACACAAATACTATATAGGCTATTCATGTCATGTTTTTTTCTAGATGTAGCTATTTCTGTGTTAGGGATCATGGCATCTGGTAAATATGAATCTGTACGTACTGCACGGAGAATATACTCTATTACTGGCACTCGTGACTAGACTTTGGTTATAATACACCAGCCTCAAGAATTCTGTATCTGCGAGGCTTTTTATTCTTACCTTTTAAACAGGCTGAAGTCTGAAGTGTCATTCCTGGAGCAAATGGCTGTCTGGATCATTTTAGTGTTGACAACAGTAAAGGAAAATTGACACAGCTGTGAAAAGGGGTTTTCTGTGCAGAGGCGGGTACACTCCTTACGTACGTTCTTTGCCCTGGAAAGCAATGACTTCCAGCACTAAGGCTGTTCTTCTTGGGTCTGTTAGTTTTTCTAATGCCACCTGTGGTCACCTCTGGCCAGCCTGCTAAGCATGGGGGCAGAGCTGGAGTGACTCTCGCTTTAAGGTGCATTTCTAAGTGGCTTTCTGAAAGGTCTCTTTGGCCACAGAGCATTATTTATGTGGAGCATAAATAAATGAGTGAAAATCATCAGAATTACTACTGGAAATTCTTGTAAACTTCAAGGTCCCATTAAATGCTTCTTTTTAGAGTGTTCATAATGCTCAATATTCAACATCTTATAAATAACGTTGCAGAGCAGAGCTCCAGGGACAGCACGCTGAAGTGGGTGGCTGGCTCCTGTCCAAGTGGGATGCACCAGCTCTAGAACTCGAGCAGAAACTAAAGCAAGCGTCCTGAGGGCTTTTAACAGAAACCAGCATCTGGATTTAGTCTGAACTCTGCCCTATTAGTATGGAGCTACTGGAGTAGGGCCTGTTTTTATCCACCAAATAAAGACACCGTGTGATAATGGAATAGGACATTGGAAAGCAACATTTTCCCAGAAAATCAAGCATGTAAGGTGTCCATACACCCTTGGGTCCTTTGCTCCAACCTTCTGTGTAAGGCGCTCACTTCCTCCATAACAGATGGTCACCATCGCACCAGCTTCCCAACCAGGCCGTGCATTCCTTAGAGGGGAGACCCCTTATTTACCTCTACCCCCTGTGTCCAGCTCACTGCCAGTATTCAACAAATAAGTTTTGTTTAATGAATTCAGGCTGTTCTCAAGCACTTGTACCAATCAGTGTAGGGCCCACCATTTTGCCAGGCAGCTCATCCAAGAGTAGGACCCACTCCATGGCTGAGAAGCGCTTGATATATGACAAGGGCAGGCAAAAAACTCGGTAAGAATCAAGGGGGGGAAAAGGCAAAAAATCCATAGTCCTCAAGGGGTGTTGCCTTTTCTCAGCAGTGCTCTAGGGCAGGGTTTCTTTAGGGGCTAAGCCCGTACAACACTGGTCCTGTGGTTTCTTGAAGAAAAAGGATTTGACTCAAGATGTCAGAGAAGTGGGCCTGAGCCTGAAACAAACACACCCTCTGTAAAGAGCGCCGGTGCTCCTGGGTACGGGTGTTTTGTTTGATTTCTTTCTCTTCCCCGTCATAGATGGGATCTAACTCTGTAATTCTAGATTTTACGTTTTTGTTTTTTAATAACCTCCTTTTTGCTAAAATCTATAACATTCATGTACTGAATGATGAGAATTACTTAGTCATGAAGGCCTCAGAGGTAATTCCAGTGTTTCTGAAGGATGCAACTTGAATTGCCAGTCTTGGCTTGATTGAGGGTTTGCATATCAGTATGTCATGTCCTCTCCCCCCCCCCCCCATCCCTTCCCCTCCTACTTCTCTTTCTCCTCTTTTGTCTCTGATGAAAAAAGTTTGGACCGTAAGATTTTTTTTTTTTTTTTAAGTATTCACGTCTGTGTGGAGTGTTTTATTTGACTTGTCAGGGGACATGAATGGCCAAGAATTGAAGGCTTAGAGGTTCTGTGGTTGAAATTTTAATAAATTAATTTCCACGGGGCCTCCATTTGTATCCATGCCACTGTAATGGCTTGGAACTTCCTTTGGTCGTTTGGACATTCAGCAATGATCAGAAAACAATACAGTCTAACATATCTATAAGTAATCAGAATGTATGTGTTGACTGATAGACCTGTGGGAAGGGATCCCTTTTGCCTGCCAGCTGAGTGCCTCAGGCCAGAGCGCTCCCTGCCAAGTTCCCTCGCTCATGTTGCTGTGCTGGCTGGGGTGGGGGGCCCCTGGCAGCGCCCTCCAGGCACTTCCCACCAGGCGCTTCCCACCGCCGTGCTGGTTAGGCTGAGCCGGCAGTGAGGGCCATTCCTGCCGTACAAAGTGCCGAGTTACCTGTCCGCTGACAGCGGGATGGCCCTTTGTCTCGCTGGCAGTCTTGAGCCACCCTTGAGTTTCTCCTTTCAGTTCCTTCTTGGTTTCCTTCCTTTGTTACACTGGTGTGTTGGTTGCTTCTTGGCAGCCACCTGTGTCATCTGCGTGTCCTGGTCGTACCTTACAGGGGGACGAGGGGATTCTTTGTGGAACTGAAATAGCTGCTGTTGTGTGTTCAATTTCAGAATCTCTTGGAAAAATTAGATGGTCTTCAAAACTTTGTCAGTCTAAAGCAGGAAACTTGGTAGTGGGACCCCATGTGGGCTGGTGCCTGACAGCCACACTTGCACCCAGCCCCAAGGGCTCTAGGGCATCCGAGCCTGAAGGGGTGGCTGTGCCCCCCTAAGCCCCACCCCAGCCCGTAAATGCAGTGTCGGGTCACAGGATGGGGCCACAGCCAGCACACAGCAACATTGGGATATCCTGGTTTATGGCTCAGAGCATTTTCTCCTGGACTACAGTTCCCTGTTGTAGATGCTGAATTCCTTTAGCGGTGACAGTGATTTAGAGTCAGAAAAGCAAGACTCTTAATTTGTGGGCTGGTAATAAAGGACGTGCATGGTGGGAGATACAGAAAGGGTGCGAGGAGGTCAATTCTTTATTAAATACTATTTTGAATTTTTTTAATTATTAACTTTTCAGTTAGTGGAATGTTAAAATTGTGCCTGTATTGATCCTTAGGAGGTTTCATCTTACAGGAAATGTGAGTTTTAGATACTTGATTGGAAACCACCCACCCCCAAAAAGGCATTAATTCTAGGTTTTGAACCATAAGCAACAGGTTCTTTCTGGGTTCGAGTCAGACTACATCTTAGCAAATGTGAGTCGGTCTAACATGCTTCTAGAAGCTATTGCCCTGAAAGGGTGTTAAGTATTTGAATTGGCAGAGGAGAAAAGAGGGCTATTCCACAAGGAAGGTGGTTCATTCCTTTATGCAACCAACATGTATTGTGCACCTATTCTGTATTTCAACTCCAGGCTACTTGGGACATCAAGTAAATTGGAGTATGTGCTTCTGGAGGGTAAATACCATGTCTGAGACAGTGCTCTTAATAGCAGGTGCTCCATAAATCTATGATTTGATCTGAAGGGTTTGCTCTGCTTTCAAGGAGTTCAGCATATTGGGAGCTCAGTGTTTCCCTATGAAAAAGGAGCCTTCCCGGGCACTATGACATTAGTTGCCAGGTGAGTGGCTTAGGAGTTAGGTAGAGGAACATCCTAGGGAAGGTGGGACCGGATGTGTGGGTGCAATTCACACGGGTGGGGAGGGCAGAGCAGACACAGTGTGACTGCGCCTGACGTGCAGACGTCCAGCCTGGGTAAGGACCGGGGAGCCTTACCCCCGCTAAGGTTTTGGGTATTACAGTTAAGGTTAAAAATAACCACGAGTCCAGGGACAAGCCAAATGTCCCTTAAAGGCTTTTGTCTTAAAAATGGTGGTTTAAAAGAATGTTAAAAAAAAAAAAAAAAAAGAAGTTGCATACTATTTATTCCATGTGGTTTGAAAATCTAAAAATCTTCAGAAAATATGAAATCTCTGCAACTTTGCTCTTTGATAGATTCATACATATTTCTGCCGTGTGAATCACCATATTCCACTCTGGATACACAAAGAACATTGGTTGACGTAATCCCTGCCCCCATAGAAAGACAGAGGGGGGGCATTCTTAACCTTATTTTAAGCATCCGTGACCCCACCGCTTAAGCAACAGGAAAGTCACTGTCTCTTTGCAGGTCACCTCTGCTCTCTGTCCGTCAGCTGTGACTTGCTGCTCCTGTTTCCCCTCTTTTATCTGCCCAGCCCAGAAGCAGGCTGCAGAGGCAGGGGCCCATCGCCAGCCTTCACACACAGGCGGCTGCACCTGCCGCCTTGACAAAGCCCCGGAGTTACCGGGAGTTCACAGGAAGGATCGTTGCACAAGTCAAGCTTTTCTTCTACACAAATGAAGCTTTTTTTTTTTTTTTTACTAGTGTGTATAGCTGAGTATCACATTTGCCATGAGAAGCTTACTTGAAGCTTCCCTGAATACTCTCATCTTCTCCATAAGCATTTCCTTGCCCATCAGAAACACCAGAGCTGATGGGCTGCATTTTGTGGAAACTTTCTTTTAGGGAGGCTCTTCCACTGAACATAAATTGGCCTCCAGTCTGGCCAAAGCCCTCAGACCTGTTCTGTTAACCTTGTCAGTTCTTCAGTGTCTAAACTGACAAGTGGACGGGATTTGCCAAAATGTATTTTTGTAGGGCTGTACTTCCTAATTCCCCTTCGCTGGCAGTCGTGGGGGTGGCTGGCCGGCACCGTAGGCTGAGGGCTGGGTTTCCGTCAGCCAGACCCTTGCTGGCCGTGGCCACAGGCTGGTTTTCATGGGCTTCCTTAGCTCCTCGGTATCGCCCACTCCAACCTGGAAGATATTGAAAAAATGACCAAATTAAGCTAGTATTGAGTCCAGTAGCGCATTTTCTTGAGCCGCTTCATGTTTTGCCTGTGAAGGCGACCTCCAAGGGAACTGCTGCCATTTTAAGGTGTTCACAAAACAGACATAGCTGCCTAACCGAAGACTGCAAAAAGTGCTGTTTCTCTTGGCGTGGCACCAGCTCCAAAAGCCTTGTGGGTGCTGGCAGAGGGCTGTGGCTCACGATGAATGGGGTGTCCCTTAGAGCCCTCTGGGGTGAAGCAGTGATGGTGGCAAGCAGGCGTTTCTCTGCTCTCTCCTCGGGGGTGGAAACCCTGATGCTCTGACACACACACCTGTTCTCTGAACTCCACGTGACGCTTCGCTGACAAATTGAGTGAACGTGGATTCATTTCCTTTTCTATCCTAAATGGCTGCATTGAGTCCTCAGCTTGCCCCAGGGGTTGCAAGTTTGGCTTAAATCATCCTTGTGTTTAAAGGGTGAGGAAAGTGGTGTTGCGGCTTAATTTTGTTTCTCAGGCAGACTTGCCCCAGAACATCTTTTACTTGTAGCTAGGGAAGCCGTGGGTCACTGTCATGGGTTTGTAAGTGTGAGAGTTTCGTCCTACTCGCCCTTTTTCCTTCCATGTCACGTTCAGTATTGGGGTCCTGTTCCCTGCCAAGAGGATAAAAAACACTACCGAAGAATCCGCATTTGTCACCGTGGAGTTACGTCGTGGGAGGACAGCAGTGGGAACATTGATGTTTTATTCCCAGATTGAAGTTGATTGGGGTGGTTATGTTTTGTGGACAGATTTTGGAGGCGTTGCCCTTTCTTAGAACATCATGTGATGTAGTGGTGATAATTAGGCAGAAACTTGTCTCCTGCACAGACGCCAAGATTACAGAGGGACCTACTCTCACCAGAGACCAGATGACAGCATCCACAGATATTTTTAGGACAGACCTCATCGTTTGGTCTCCCTGTGTCATTTTCCTTGCATCCACAGCCTCATTTCCAGTGTATTTATTAGGCAAGGACGGGGAAACAAGGGATCTTCTCCCTCTTAAGGAAAAGCCACTGATGGGACAGGGCACCCTCAGATTTATTGTTAGTTGGCCTGTTGCCTAGTAACTGCAGAGTGCTAGCTGTAATTCCCTTCAGCTGTACGTTTCCTTTGCCTTTCAAAAGTTTTGCTTAATCTGGTGTGTTTTCCAACTTAGAAGAGCATCAGCATGTACACAAAGCTCAGACATGAACTAAAACGTCTTACTTTAAACAATGTAAGAACGGGAGCTGCGCTGAAATCCAGGAGACTTGTACCCAACGTCAGTGTCATTCAGCTCAGTAGCTGGTCTCCCCCCGAAATGTGCTCCCTCTGTTCTTTCAGGCCTTGATGGGGTCGGATAAACACGTGCACACATTGAGCCACCACCGAGCAGTTAGAATCTAAGGCAGATGAGGAGAGCTGCTTTCCTTATGACTATTTTTACTCATAAGGTCTTCCTAGGGAATGGTGATTCTGGTTTTCCTCTTGGAAGGATGATTGTATTTCTGTTCAACATTTATCTGCTTCCTTTATGTTTTCACACAATATTTTACAATCTGTTTGCCTTCTATCACAGGGAAAACAAGGCTCCTTTCTGTTCTGTGGAGTGGAAGTTTTTTATAAAATGTGTTCCTTCTGAGAGCTGCCTTTAAACATGGGCCTGGCCCTCCCCCGGCCTCCCCTCCGGGCAAAGGCAGTGCCCTGAGCAGCCCAGCCGTGCCTGGGAGACAGACTCCTGGGAGCCCCAGGGCCCAGCACACCAGAGGGCCCCAGCCCGTCCTGCAGAAAGGGAGAGAGTGGGGATCAGTGCATCTCTTTTCTAATGAGACATCGATCGCTCCCTGAAGATCTGGGCCTTTTGATGAGGGAATGGGCATTCGGCCTGGGGATTGCTGGCTGTGGCCCTAGGCTGCCCACGTGGGCCTCTTGCCCCTGGTGTCGGGGTTGATGCCCTTTTCTGCCTGGAATGATGCCATATATCGGGGATTTTAGGTGCCCTCTGCCTCCTTCCCTCCTATGCTGACCCAGCCCCAGCGTTACAGCAAGCTGCGTGCTTGGCCTGTGCAGTTGGGAAAGAAGTGTGTCACCATCCCAGTTCTGAGGCTGAATAATTAACACCAAAGGGAACCGGGGGATGGGGTCTGAGTTAGGTAATACTTTATAGCTTCTCCCTTGGCACTTTCAGTAACCGAAGTCCCCTGATGACTAATTGCACAGTGATGTTAGGTTGTGGTTTATTGAGGTTACTGTGTAGAGAAACACCGAACTCCCTTCCAAAGATGCCTGTCCATTCATGCCTCAGGGGTCCCAGGTAGGGTCACTAGAATAGCACTGGCTCTTCCAGACTAAATTCCTCACCGATACTGAGGTCTGGTGTCTAGTGTAGCTTTTTCTCTCTCTGAAATCGATAGGCCATTACTTTATAGTCCAGGATAAATTGTCTCATACCCTTACAAAGCAGAGAATAACTCCAAAAAAGCTATCAGCCAGGGAAACTAAATACTGGGAAAGAGGGAAGAAGAAGGAGCTTCTTTTCCTGCTTTATTGTCTCTGCTGCCAGTGAAACAACCTCCATTCTTCTGTTGGGAGCTATAACCAGGGTAACTGTGACCATGGGTATGTAACATTACAAGTCCTGAGCCCTGCTGTCTTTCTGCACCGTGGTAATAAAAGGGCCGATTGCCAACCAGGAGTCACGGAAGAGGCTGAAGTCGTAAGTGTGCTGTGAAAAGTGCACATAAACTCACGATGGTATCTCCTAAAGGCAGGGAAGCAGATGTACACACTGTGTGTGAGCTTATTGGTGCATTTTTCATTACTTGTTCACCTTATCTGGTGAGCAGATCGTGAGTTCATGTTGCTTCACTACCACTTTTCTATCCATTTGTTGGACCAGAGCCACTTTTTCCTGACCATGACAGCTGACACTGTCTTTATAAACAGAAGGTCTTATGTCTTGAGACCTGTCATGTCAGCTCCTTTAGCTACATCTCCACAAGTAGACAGTTGACCCTTGAGTAACACAGGTTTGAACCGCACAGGTCCAGTTATATGCAGAGTTTTTTCCCCCAGTAAATCTATTGGAAAATTTTTTGGAGATTTGTGATCATTTGAAAAAACTCGCAGATGAATCCCATAGCCTAGAAATATCAAAAAATTTAAGTTAGGTGTGTCGTGAATGTATAAAATACATATACATACCTTTTCTTCCTTACGATTTTCTTAAAACATTGTTAATTGATTATGTTATCGGTCAACAGGAAGCTAGTAGTAGTTAAGTTTGGGGGGAGTCAAAAGTTATACGTGGCTTTTCAGCTGCACTAGGGCTTGACGCCTCTAATTCCCATGCTGTTCAAGGGTCAGCTGTACTTTTTAAAAAAATATCCTCTAACTTTTCCGGCTTTGGTGCTCGTATGACGTCTGATAGAACTGGTATAAATTAGATGCTCTAAGAGGACCTCGTTTGTGCCTTGTCACTGAAGACTGTTATTTAATAGTGTTATGAAGTGTTAAGGGGATGTTATATGTGTGTTACATAATTTATTTCTCTGCAGATTTTTAATACACAAAGCAAACTCCTAAGGCAGCCTACTTAGAGAGTACTCACTCCGTTTATATTGGGGGAGGTCAAGCTGACCCCCACCCAGCAGTGCAGACTTCTTAAGTCTTCTATGGAAAATGGCCATTTCATTCCCCCTGGTTTGGGGGTTTTAATGGAAGGGTGGTTAGCAACGTCGATTAGTTCACGTAGCAAGTAGGAGAGAACCAGAGAAGTGAAGCTGGTCTGCTTAGTTAGGCTGACCAGCTTCCACAGTGGTCGTATCGCAATCCCATGTCCCTGTAAATCCCCGGTCCAGACGTCTAGAGCAAAATCCACCAGTACTATACATCCTTAACTTTAAAGGGCCCACTGAGACACCCCGAATTTGCCTGTCTTGGTTAACCTCCCAAAATGAAGGACCTCATCTCCGTTGGGCTTTTCAACTTGCAGGCATTTTGTAATCAAGCACAGAAATAAGGTACCAGTTAAATAGCCTCCATGCTTTGTCCGAAGGCTTTGAGACCTTGAAGCTGGTGTAGCAACGTCCTTTCCCGTGAGTGGTAGAGTGAAGAGATGGGAGTCGGATGAAACATGCCCCTGAGGTGCCCACGCTGGCCATGTGAACGTCCCTAATCATTTCTGGTTTTCTTTTCTCCTCCTGTAGACCCGCAAACTGACACAAGACCTACAGAGGACACCCTTTGCCAAATCTGCTCTCCGCAAGTGGACAGTGATACCGTTTACAGCTAACACCTTTGTGACTCCCACGCCATTTTCCTGACCCAGCAGAGACTGTTAATGGCCCCTGACCCTGATGAAGCACTTACCCTTGGAACAGAACTCTCTAGATACAAAGTATGCAAATCTTCCTTGTATGGGGTGACGCCGCCCGCCAGCGAAGGACAATGCCCTGTCAGCACCGCCACCCTTGTTCAGAGCACAGCGTGTGAGCCCCTGTTGGCGATTCTTTGGTGTTTTAATATCGCGATGGTTTATGGGATGTGTTAGGTGTTCTGTGTTCGTTTTCCTTCGACTTTCTGAATTTTTCACATGCATTAACCCGCAGTATTTTTCTGTTAAAATGTTAATCATTCTTTCCCTGGCAGTTGAAAAACAGAAGGAACTGTACCAGTTACCACTCTGGCTTTGGGCATCGCAAGCATTTGAGCCCGTGGAACTCCATAAACTAACAAATTCCGTAAACTAGAGGGAGATTTTCTTCTTTTGTTTGGTAGAAAACTATCCTTTTCTAAAAACTGAACAATGGCACAACTGTTCGCTGTACACACCAGTCCAGGACTGAACCCTGCCTAGGCCGAGCGTGCGTTTCGTGCTGAGTCACGGTGATGGGGGGACGAGACCCTCCACACCTGGCCTGAAGGGGCCAGGTCAGGGGGCCTGGGTCTCCCGTCAGTGTCCTCAGCTCACGCAATGAACAGTGATGCTATGGTGGTTAGAAATGAGGATCTTTTCAGAAAGAAATCAGCTCAGCTGTCCACTAATGGCCAAATGCCACTAAAGGATTTAGTTTTAAGGGGAAAAGAAACAAAAGTAGTCCTGTTTTGCTTTGCAGAAGAAATGAACTTGCTGGTGAGCATTAAGCCTGCAGTGAGAAATGTGTGAAAAGTACAAACCCGAGTCAATGCAGAGGGAGTTCTGACTTCACTGTTTTCCTGAATATTGATTATTCCCTTGATTATTTTCAGCCTTGCTGTGTATAATCTGATCTAGACATGTATGAGTGGAAGGCAATAGCATACAAACTGATATATATATTCTTAGATTGTAATTCTACAAGTGACACAATGGAAGTAAAACTACAAGGGCAGTTTTGGAAAAACCCCCCCCACACACACTTTTCTGCTTCTATGGATTTCATTCTGTTTTGTTTTCAAAAAGTTATGGTGCTGTATAGGTAGGTGCTTTCTGTTTAACCTGGAAAGTGTGATTATACTAGTGACCTTCCTTGGTAGGCAGCAGAATGGTGGGGAACACCTTTGGTCCATATGAAACTGGTGTAATGATGCTCTGATTAGCACAGTATACGCATACTTCTCCAAAGTGATATATGAAGACTCTTTTCTTTGCATAAAATGCGTTAGGCATATAAAGTATAAGTATATTTTATCATGTACAGTACAAAAATGGAACATTCTGCATGGACATTAGGAATACAGGCTAGTATTTTGGCACCGACCTCCCTGCATGAGTCCTCGCTGACGCTTGCACCGTGCAGTGGGCGCTGACTCCCTCCCACCAACACAGACGTACCACCCGACCCCCCCGCACTCACCACCGGCCGGCCGCCAGGGGCCCCTGTGCCCCGTTGCTTTATAATTCCTCTGGGGGTAACATTGGTGGTGATAACAGCTCCTAGCGTAATGAACGTTCCATTTGGTATTGTCACACGTCTCTCCCACCTCACTGGGTTGTCATGTTTGAGCGATGGCCCTGTTGATTTCACCCTGCCTCTTACCGAATCTGTAAATTGTTGTGCAATTGTGGTTATAGTGGACCTGTAGCGTATCGCCTTTTCTAAACTGCTACAAGTTTATAATCTTCATTTTAAAAGTATGTATAATTTTTAAAAATATGTATTCTATTCACGTGGTCTGCTAGTCAGTGACAGACTTTTGCTTACTATATTCCTTTATATAATGCTAGCCACTTCCTTGATTCTTTTGTAGTCTGCTGTACACGGGAACTGTCTAGTACCCATGAAAGAGGGCTGCCTCTCCGGGTTCTAAGTGACGCAGCCCTGGGTGGAGATGCAGTTTAGAGACAGTGGCAGCAGCTGAGGGGGAAGGGGAGGGTGGGGGGGCAGATACAAGGGAGAATCCAGACAGCTTCCGACATGAGAGCCCTGAGAATTTCTCTCCTGAGCTCAAAGAAACAAGCACACTCACAAAATAGCTACTTGCCTTTGCAGCTTCATAGACCCTGGTTGCTGCTCTGGGAGTAAGAAAGGCAACCCTCAATTGTGTTCTGACTTTAAAATGTTGAATTCTTTTCAGACATGTGACATCTCGTTTGTTCTTTTTCCCCCCAGTGTTTGTTAGATTTCCGGCAGAATGTCTTACAAAATGTCCTAGAACCAGATTAGCATTTAATCTAAAACAGCTGAGGGAGCGACAGAGCTGGTATGAGAACAGGGCAGCTACAGCAGGTCAGGAAAATGGAGGGGAAGGGGTGCTTTGCACTTTTTTTTTTTTAATAACTCAAACAGCATCTACATGTAGAGACTTGTGGAGAACTGAGACCAGGGCCACGTCAAGTGCCAGTGTCAGTCGTAAGAGGCGGGCAGAGTGGAAGAATTCGGTCTGTCCAGGGGCACGGCAGCCCTGCTGTCACTTTGGCCACCCTCAGCTGGCCGAGCTGCCTGGGAACAGCCGTGTTCTAAAGGGGTCAGATGGATCAGAAGTTCAACCTAAGCCCTCTGTCTCTTACATTGGGACCTGCTTTCAGGAAGGGCCAACTACTGGCCACCACGTGACGTTCTGAGAGTCAGGGGTCCCTCACCATAAGTTTTCTGATCTGGAACAACTCTGGAATGCTTCGGAGCTTCCGGGGCCTGGCCGCAGGCGTGTCTGCATCCCGATGAGAACTCTCCGAGGCAGCCCGCAGCCTCTAAGGAAGCTGCTCGAGGGAGCCTTCCGCTTTGTGATGGGGAATTAGAAGAGGAATGTTGAAGAGTGTTCTGGGGCTCTGTTGTTTTCTTCAGGGCTCCAGAACTGGATGCTTTTTACCAAAGTTAGAAAAGAGCTTTATCCAAGCCTTCGCTGTCCTGGTGTGGGGACTGACAGCCAGGTTCAATGTACCCCATTAACTGTGAATGGAGCTGAGGTTCGTTTCCTTTATTGCATCCTCTGCAATATAGCCTGTTTCCCTGAAAATAAGACCTAGCTGGACAGTTAGCTCTAATGTGTCTTTTGGAGCAAAAATTAATACAAACCTGGTCTCATTTTACTATAAGACCAGGTCTTATATAATAATAATGATATAATATAATATATAATATAATACCCAGCCTTATTTTACTATGAGACCTAGTCTTATATAATATAAGACCGGGTCTTATATTAATTATTGTTCCAAGAGACGCTTTAGAGCTGATTGTCTGGTTAGGTCTTATTTTTGGGGAAACAAAGTAATGATGGCTGAAACACATTTTTAAAAATTTCAGAAGTGTCTTTCCTACCCTGTTTCCCTGAAAGTAAGACCTAGCCGGACAGTCAGCTCTAACCCGGTCTTATAAGATCGGGTCTTATATTAATTAATTTTTGCTCCAAAAGACACATTAGAGCTGATGGCCCGGCTCGGCCTTATTTTCGGGGACGCACAGTAGTAACGGGAGATTGTGCGCACACATGCAGCGCAAGGCAGACGAGGCGTGTTCGGTGCTGAGTTTCGGCATTACATGCGTGTCACCCCCCTACCCCAGGAAAGGGCTCACGCTCACTGTTCAGGACAGGTTATGCCCCATCTCAGGGTGTCATTTCACGTGGCTTCCAAACCTGTGAAAGACGGTAGGCACCGATTTCGCCTCTACCTAGTGAACCCCCCGCTTAAAGAATAAGGAATATTTGAATCTCTTGGAAGGACCAGCAAGAGAAAAACAGTCCAACAGCCAGTTCCATTGCGAGCACTGCTGCCACAGCTGGGGAGGGGAATTAACAATGTCACCCTTCCTCTCTGATCGGAGACATAAAACCCTGACGGCTCTGAACTCTGATTTCCTTTTTCTTGCTGTATCTGGGGAACATTGTATGATTAAGCATAATGTGTGTGTGTGTGTGTGTTTCTTAATTAAGAAAAGCAAATTTTTTGTTGTAGAAATGCAATCACTGGCAAAGAGGTACGAAACAGCCAGCCTCTCCTGGAGACTGGGGGAAGCAGGGCGCATGGAGGGGAAACTGAAGGCCTTGTGAAATCACGTCTGTCAATCAAGATCTGAAAGCAGGCGCCCAAGTAACTGAAAATATTATATTATTTTTTATCTAAATCTTTTGTGGGTAACATTTTATGCCGAATGAATGAATGAACTATTTTCCTCTTGCTTAGTTTTATTTGTATGTTATTTTTCTTTGAAGAATGATGGGTTACAAGGCCTCTGCCACACTCCAGAAATATTTGTGCGGCTGCTTTTAAAAACTGTGTGTCTGGTCACTTACTTCTCTAAAGTTCTCTCATTGCCTGGCAATCAGTCTTCTCTCATATACTTGTCCTAGCACATTATATACACGGGGAATGTAAACAAGTGTGAAGGAGGACCAGGAAAATTAGTTCATATTTTTTTAAAAATGTATTGTGCATTTTGGCTTCACATGTTTAACTTTTTTTTTTTATGAAAAAAAGTTGCATGAATGGGAAAAAAAATCTGTATACAGTATCTGTAAAACTGTCTTACCTGTTTCAATTTCTTGCTCATACCCCACACAACCAGAATGAAATATGGAGCATGGCCGTATTCAGACACCTAAGAGTCAAGTAGTTGATACTTTGGTTTGAAGACCCTCATCCTTTCTCTCAAAGCGAACACTATCGTATTGCGTTCTTACCGAGGATTTTGTCTAACCGTATGTTGCCATGAATTAACTCTACCACCTTTCTTCTCAAGAATCAAAGCCAGTTTGATTTGGGAGTCTTCCCCTTTCCAAATGAAATAGAGATGCAGTACTTATTTTCCTTGGTGTTTGTAGATATTGCCTTGTGTATTCCATTTAAAACCTTAATCTAGTTTGTAAAAGAGATGGTGACGCATGTAAATAAAGCATCAATGACACTCTGTCTTACTCCAAGAAGTCTTTTGTTCTCCCTTCCCCTTTCTTTAACCCCAGAAATGAAATAGCTGAGTTTATCTCAAGGTCTTCCTGGGGAATTACTTCACAGGCTGGGAGACTATCGTGAGATCACCAAGCTAAATGAATCCAGCAGACTTTTTCGTGGCCCACTTTTGAGCCCCACAGACAGACAACCAGACAATTGAATAAACGCAGTTGGATGGTATCGTTCATGGTGGCTGGTGGCCACTTTGGGTGGCCACTGAGTCACGTGCTGGAGGAGCATTTAAGGAGGGAGGCGGGCTTTAGACTCGGCCTTCGCTGTCAGAGGACTTGGCCTGTTTGGGTTCTAGGAGGGTCCTGCTCACGTGAGTCCGGCAGACAGGCGTCAGCCATGGGCAGTGCCCTGCTGTGCATCGAAAGTCAAACACAATACGTAGGGTTTCTGATGGGAGCAGCATAAATATTTCCTCGGGGTGTATATTTAGGGCCTCTCAGTCACGTTGGGGAGAACTCCACCCTATTGTAAAGCTATTCCTAGTATCCTTGGTTGTTTTTTTCATTTTAATAGACATGTTATAAAAAGTATTCAACTTTTAGAAACCCCCTAGGATTGGGTTCAAAGTCCCAAGCAACACGATGGACTCTTAGATCAAGTAGATAAAAAGTTGTTGTTTGCCCTTTGGGATAAAGTCTGCATTGGCAGAGAGTCGCGCTTTCATAAGTTTGTCCTTACTGTTGTTTTAATTACCTATAAAGGTGAAAACCTCACCATCTTCTAATACCCAAGCCAACTGGGAAAACATTTCATTTTTTCATTTGAGATTATTTCCCAATTTTGATTCTATCTCCCAAAAGGTTAAAGATGGAATTCCATACCAGGTACCAGTAGAGTGCTCCCAAACCAAGTAAAAATTCAACCAGAAAGTAAGTAAAGTTAATGATCAGCGGTAACTAAATCAGTCTCAACTGTGGCAGCAGGCCGGCCCCTGGGATGGTCACCAAAAGACCTAAGACCTGGGCCTGCCCTCCGTGAGTTTGTGCTCTAGGTATAATCTGTCTGCTGGGCCTTGATGAATGAAGAACTAATTCTTGCTGACTCTCCCTGCTTCAGCTTCTTTAGAAGACGGATACTTTGGACTGATCTCAAATATTTTAGGGATTTGATTTTGCAGCTGTTTATGTAATGAGGGCAAACCTTGAAGCCAGCAAATGCGACACATATCAGCCATGTGACCCATGCCGAGCTGGAATACAGTGGTCAAAGGTGGAGGAAGGTCGAATTCACAGCCACTACCCCCCTCTCCACCCCTCTTCCACTCCCCTGAGACACAAAAAGGTGGGGAGATGGGGGTGGGGGCCGGGGGTGATGTTTTCATAACTTCTTCGGTTTCCGTGATTTTCTACTATTAACATCTCGACTATCATAGTATAGGAAATACCTAATCAGAACAAAGGAATATTATGCATCTGTTAAAATGATTCCTATATGTAGAAAATGCTCCTATTAGAAATGCAATTATCTATTGCTCTTACAACCTTATACACTGATATAAGAAAAAGAAAAATATGCCGGTGTAAGCTGTCTGGAGAGAGACGTACTAAGAAAATGCAAAAATTGAAATAATTCTTGTGTCCTGGACACTTTTGGCCTCAACACTGGACTCAGGAGCTCACTGCTGCCACCGTGAATAAAATAACCTGTAATTGTTCATTGGTCATTCCCTCCAAATTCAAAGTCAGAGAGCACTTGAGCGGCCTGCAACTCAAGCCCCAGCTGGCAGAGGCCCAGGCCCTTCCAGTAGGGGGAGGGGCTCTTCTTCCCACCGAGCTCCCATTGGGTAACTTCCCCAAGTATGAAGGGGGTTCTCCTGGGCGACGTGTCCCCAGAAGACAAAGTCCGTAGTATGCTGGCAATTGGGTTATGGGGTGGGTTTTTTTGGTCAAAATTATCTTCATTTTATTGCACTGTGTTTTTAAATATTTTGAAAGGTAATGCCTTCAGAGGATTCAAAAACCAGAAAGCATATAGATACACTTGGGAGGTTTTCGTCCCATCCCTGTCTAGTTCTGTCTAGTTACTGTCACCCCAGTGTTTCTTGTGTATCCTTCCAGAATTTCTTACGCATTTACAATCAATACAAACACAAGATTCTTATTTCCCCTTTTACACAAAAAGTACATTATACCCCCTGTCTGGCATCTTGGTTTGTTAATGATTTTCTCACACGAGATATTTTTATAGTTATCTAGTATTCCATTGTACTAATGCATTATAATTCATTTAACCAGTAACCCCATATTGATAAATATTGGGCATTGAATTGTTTCTAAATGTTTGTTACTATCAGCAACACTGCAATAAATAACCTTATACATATATTACATACACATGCAAGAATCTTTGTAGGATGAATGCCCAAATGTGGAATTGCTGGGCCAAAGGCTATATATACATTTGCAATTTTGATAGCGATTAACCAAATTGTCCTCCAATGTACCAGCTCACAACCCCAACAATACATGAGAAGCCCTGTTTTTCTACAGACTTGTATTTTCAATGTTTTAAACATTAAATTGCAAGTCTGTTTTTCCATCTCCCCCTCCAAGCTCCTTTGTTCTAAGTCTACACCTAAGGTCATGAGGGCCTGGTGAGAGAGAAGGGTAGGGAACGGGATAGAGGTTAGGAGGCAGCTTCACCGAGGCCTGGTGACTGCTAGGGAGGGAGAAGCAGCTCTCGGCTCTCCAAGTGGAATACCCATCCTGTGCCAGCACGCTGAGGAGTCACGCTGCCAACCCGCCCATCCAGTCTGGCCACACGCTCCTCCCCTCACGCCACCAGCTTGGACCGCCCAGCCTCAGGGTCAGCAGCCTGACCTCACAGCTGCACTCCCTCACCTCCCAGAATTCCAGAGGGCATTTGTCACCCGAAGGAAATAAGTCTGGTCCCTTTGGCACCAAACCATACACCTAGACCTATTCATAGCAAGATTGCACAACCAGCTGGAGGGTAGCCCGGCTGGGCATGGGGAGAGCAGTGCTGCTGCTGACCCACCCGTGCCCCTGGGCAAGGCTGCCAGCTTTCAGAGCAGGCTGTTTCCCCGGGACTCAGGGGCCTCATGGGTCTGACTGGCTCCTCCTCCCAAGTAGAGGGGACGTGCTCCTCCCCAGGTGCTCCTCTCCCACTCTCCCCGGGGCTGGTGCCCCAGCTATCCGCCTGCCCTGCCATGCAGGTTGGCACCTGCGGGGAGAGGGGCCTCACATCAGTGAATGCGAAATCCAAGAGACAGGCTTCGACAGAAGAAGAAACTGAGTCATCTTACCAATAGGCCCTTTTTGTCCCTGTGGGGGCTGGTTTCCTGCAGTAGGGGAGGGAAACTCAACTTTGGGACGGGACAGACCTTAATATGAACCCAGCCTTGCCACAGACGAGTTGGGTAACTTCTCGGGACCTTTGTTTTCTCATCTGTGTAGTGGGGACACGGCTGGGGGCGGTTAGGCCCGTGAACTGCGCTGCACACACTTCCAGCACGTCAGCAACAAGCTCTTCATCAAAAGTCCTCTGTCTTTACACCCAGTCATGGGCCACGCTCCGTGGGGTGTTGGCTTATTATCACATAAAAACATTAAACAAAATCCGCCCTATTAATAAGCCCCATCAGTATAATTAGATTGCATAGGAATCAATCATAAAAGGTAACCAACTTGTAAGGTTTTTTGCTCAGTTTCTTTGAGGTTCTTCAGGATCTGTTGGCAGCAGCCACACTCCTGGTCCATGTGCTCTGTGCTCTGTGCTGTCAAATCCATATCATCATCACAAGGAACTCGAGGGTCATGGCTAGAGACGGCTGCAAGACTTGTTTCTGGTCTCAGCTCTGCTTCTAAATGCTGTGAGTCCTTGAGTGAGTCGTTTCTCTCTGGCCCCATCTGCAAAGTCTGCTTCGTAAACACGCTGTGCTTCACGAGGCTGTGATGACAAGCCTAGAAATGGGGCATGCATTTTACCAACCACAAAGCAAGTATCAGAACCACAGACACGGCTGGGAGTCCAGAAACTGGCAAAGGATGATATATTCATTTTCCAGAAGGGAAACTAAGGCAGCATCCAAAGTGGCCTTAATGGTTCATGGTTTCTTCTGCAACCCACCCCTCTGCCCCAGGTTTCCAAAGTCATATACTCAAGAAATGGAAAAAGGGAAATGGACGGAAGAGAGAAAAGGGGAACGGGAGGTGAAGGAGGTGGAGCGGGGAGGCAGGTGTGGCAGGGAGAGTGGGGAGAGGAGCTTGTTCTGCAGTGTCCAGTTCAGAGGAGGTCGTACTCCCTACACAGATGTTACCCCTGTCCTTCGGCTGCTGTTACAGTGAGTCTCCCCAGTTTCTGTCCCAAAGAAGTGAGATGATACAGGGGCCTAGTGGCCCAGCTGGAAGCGCTGTTGGCTGCAGACAGGAGGCCAGGGCAATTCACTGCTAGTCTGAAGGGCTTAGGGAATGACTGCAGCCTGGAAGCTGCCCAAGCAATGAAGGAAAACTGTCCCCCAGCTTGTGTGTGTGTGTGTGTGTGTGTGTGTGTGTGAGAGAGAGAGAGAGAGAGAGAGAGAGAGAGAGAGAGAGAGAGACCACTCTGACCCTCTGAGTTTTCTGTCTCCAGGATTGGCTCTGATGGCATTTCCTCAACAAATCCCTCCCAGCCCAGGGCACTCCAGTGGCCCTGCTAGGTGTTGGCAGATGGCAGAAGAATTGAAGAGAATATACCTGGGGGCGGGGGGGGGAGATGCTCGTCATCACTGTGTAAAGACTCAGGCCGCCTCCTCCTGGCTTGGCTCTGCCCAGGGCTCCTCTACCTTTGGGGGAGTAAAAACACTTTCTTCCCTGAGTGGTGGAGCTGCCATCCTGGCCTGACTTTGTACAATTAGGTTCTTGTTGATAGAAGCCACTTGTTAGCTACAGAACTCATAGCCAATGTAACTTTTATGGCAGTAAGATTTTTGTGTAAGAATAAACACATGTTGAGAAAGCCGTCCTTTGTGAGCGCGTGTACTGCCGCTTGCCAGGCCCCCTGCTGTAGTGAGAAACATGGACTCCGGGGGCCCTCGCAGTGATGGGACCTCATCCTCGCCAAGCTTCTGGACCTTGTCTGTTTCCCAGGGATAAGAGTAATCCCTCTCGGAGGATTAGGGTGGGTGCATACAAAATGCCTACTCATTTATTCACCTTGTAATTCAATATATATTCATTGAGGGCCTACTATGTGCCTGCGCTGTGCTAGAGTTAGTGGTTTAGAGCTCAGGCTTTAGAAAAATGAAAGTAAGGAGATGCATAGGCGTCTGGATTTGCCTGCGTAATCTTAGGTACGTTCCTTAGCCCTCTGTGTCTCCATTTTCTCATTTGCTATAGAGATGATGCTAATACACCCACCTCATCATGTTATTGTGAGGATTAGAGATGATGAATGGACAATGCTTAGAACAGTAGCTGGCATGTACTACATGCTTGCTAAGCTTAGCTGTATTTATTAGTACATTGGAGTTGCTCAATAGATCATACATCATATATTTTGTAATTATGTTTCTAAAATATAGCTACTATACTTTATCCAAACACCAAGGAAAGCAGACTTTTCAAAATGTACTCCTTGGATCATGTGTTTCAAAAAGGCATGAGGAAGCTTGCTAAAAATTCAGATTCCTTCGGTCCATTCCAGAAGTGCTGAATCAGAATCCGATGGGGCCTAAAATTCTGTCTTTTCAAACATTGTTTTCTACAATTCTAAAGTATGCTAAAGTGTGCAAATCCCCGGTGGGAAGAAAAGTAAAAATGCGCATCCATTTATGGGGCGTCCTCTGTAGTAGGCAGAGTACATGTTCCCTGAAGATGTCATGTGGTAATCCCTGCAACCTGGGAGTGTGAGGTTATATGGCCAGGGGAATGCAGGTTGCCTTATTAGTGAACTTTATAATAAGGAGATTCTCTGCCCAGTGTCATCCCAAAGGTCCTTAAATGGAGTCAAGAAAGACAGAAGAGCCGGAACCCGAGAGAGGCATCGTGAGGAGACTTGACAGGCTTTGAAGCTGGAGGAAGGGGCCACAAACCAAGGAATGAGGGCCACCTCTGGAAATCAGAAAAGATGAGAAAACAGAATGTCGCCTAGAGCCTCTAGAAGGAAGACAGACCTGCTTGATTTTAACCCAGTGACACTCATTCTGGACTTCTGACCTCTAGACTCGTAAGATAATAAATGTGTGTTGTTTTAAGCCATTGAGTTGGTGGTGATCTATTACAACAGCAGCAGGATACAGATATGTCTTCCTAAGCCAGGTCGGGGATATGCCACGGGGTGCGGAAGACCCATGAGGTCCAGCTACAGGCTGAGCTGCAGGGCGGGGACACCAGCTGCCCAGTTCAAGGGCTGTCCTCATGGTTTTGTTCCTTGTTCATTTACACTCTAGTGCTCAGGACAGCTACTGAGCAAGACTCGTGTATGTCAGAGGGGCTATAAATTGCAGACCAGCTGGAGGACCGAAGGAGCTCTATCATATTTCCCCTCCCAACAAGAGGTTCTGAAGCACCTGAAAACGGCCCAAATGTTCTTCTCAGAACCCTGAGCAAAGTGAAAGGAACGTGCCCAGGAGCCTCCAGACTGAAGTGAGGCATGGGTCCCCCACACCCAGATTCTCTGGACATGGGAACAGGAAGGGCAGTTCTCACCCACACCCTCTGAGGGGGGTATTGCCGGGGCTTCCAGGCCCCTGGCTTCCTCACTCTGCCTGGGCTCCTCTTGCACTGGACCAGCCTGCAGCCTTTGTCCTCTTGCCCCCCCCCGCCCCCTCCCGGCCTGCCATCCTCACTTCCCCTGCTCTGGGACCTACTGAGACCTACTCACTGACAGGCACTCTGCCGATGGGCTTTACATACATCATCTCTTTTTCCTGATTTTATGAAAATGTTCAAACCTATAGGAAAGTTGAAAGAATGATTACCCCTATACCCATCACCTATATTCAACAATTCTTAACATTTGCCATGTTAGCTTCACATATTTATGTATATATGTGTTTTTGTTTTTGCCAAATCTTGAAGTTCAGCCATCATAGCATTTCATCTCTAAATACGTCCTCACGCATGTTTCAAACCCAAAATATCCCTGCAAAATAAGTACAGGTATCAGCCCCGTTTTACACCTGAAGAATTTGAATGTAAGGATTTGCGATTCCAAGAAATGAAGTTACTTGCCCAGCATCACACAAATGGTAAGTGATGGAACTGAGAGGTGAACCCAGGTTCCCATCCTGTCTCCTCTTTGGAAGGTTCTAGAGCTCAGAACAGTGGTCATCCCAGAAGGACACGCTTCTGGCCTCGAGTTTCTTTCTGTGAGAAAGTTCAAAGATTTCAGAAAGACAAAATTCAATTTTAACAATATCTTCTTAAGGTCAAAGCTACCACTTCCCAAGAGGTTGGGTAAATTCCCAAATGCCAGCTTATGGGAAAGGATGTTTAGGCTACAGGCCTTGGAGGAACAGGTCATTAATGCTGCCAAGCCTGCTGGGATGCAGGTCACACCTTGGAGCACCCCCAACATGTGCCTAAATGCCCTCCCATCTCCAATTGCTTTGAAGCAGGAAACTGGAGAATTGTCCCCATTTTACTGGTGGAAACACAAAAAAAAGGGGTTTGTTCATAAAGGAACTTAATTCCCATATAATGAAAGCCCTAATAGTGGGCCTCAAAATGTGCACCATTAACCACCCAAACCAAAATAACCTAGGAAGCTTGTTTAAAATTCAGACTTTGGGGTTCACCCGAAATCCAGGGGATCAGATCACCAGGGTGGGGCCCTGGAAACTTTACATCTTCCATGATGATTGTCAGCTCAAGTTTCTCACAAATGAAATGAAAGGCTCTTGGAATGTGAGGCCCCCAAACTCACTCTGAAACCATCTGGACCCGCCCCTCTGTGCTTAGAACGTGTTGTGTCCCATGGGGTGTCATCAAGTGTCATTGTCCTTTATAGTTTAGGATGCTTTGGCCCAACTGGATCTATTTGATCTTCCAACAAGCCCAAGAGGGAAGAAAGGCAGATATTTTTACTTGCACTGTTTTGAAGATAAGGTTGTGGGAGCTCAAGGAAGCCGACACTTGTCCAAAGTCAACAAGCCCCTTTGGTTGGGGGAGAAAAACCCAGTTTTTCTCGATTCTCAACCTAGTGCTTTCTGGTTTTAAAGTTTTAAAAACCTCTACAGATGGACAAAGCAAGAGTGGTCATTATCTCTTTAATCCTCACATTTGAGAACCAAACCTTGCTCAAAGTAAATGATAGGTTGGGCAAAAAGAGTACGGAGCCGAGTTTCAATCATGTCTCTCCTGGCTGGCTAACAAGGCCTCAGTGTTCTCATTCATAAAATGGGTGGAACAATTCCTAGTTCCTAGAGTTGTTTGCTGAGAGAGACGTGACAGAAGAGCTAATAATGCACGTGGGTGAGGCATACTGGCCGCAATGGTTGCTACTTTGGTTTATTGGGAGAAACCATAGACCGTGTACCATTTACTCCATGTAATGGGTCTCCTCTGCCTCTCAGCGCGGCACGGGATTTTGGAGGCTTAATTTTTCCTTTTTCTTTCTGGCAGCAACAGAGGAAAGCAAGGGGTTAAGGAAGCGGCCTGGAAACTGGCACAGCTGGGGACCATTAGTTGCTAATAAGGGGCCAGCCCAGGAAGGAGGGCTAGGCAGCTGCATGCAGGGTGTCTCCTGCGGAGGAAAGTTGGGCTGAAAACTTTGTTTTTCTTATTTCTGAACTTGATTTTACACTCCAGAGGGGTGTTCTCCGTGTCTGAACTTGGGTTTTGAGCCGTGGCGCTGGTGGTTCTGCAGTAAATGGCTGGCCACTCCTTGTGGGGCTATTGCTATTGATGTTGGGCCAAGGTGGTTAGGAAACGGGATCTTCCAAATGGGGACTTTGTGGTTTGGCCACACTGAGCTGTGCCTCCGCAAGCACAGTTAGGGGTTGAGACAGTTACCCGCAGGGTGGGGCTTGAGGGTAAAGCGGTGTTTCTCCTCTGCCACTTCCACTCCCTCCCCCCTCTTAGCAATTCTTATTATTGCCCCAGTGTCGCCTGTATTCTGGCCTCAGACTCCACAAGAGAAGGGGCTGTGTTAGGAACAGCTGGGCTCTGAGGTGGCACGTGAGAGCCCAAAGCCAGAGCCCAGAGGGCCAGAGCCCTCTGGGGAATGAACCCTGTTCTCTGACAGCACAGGGCCCCTTTACAAAGACAATGAGAGCCGCCAGGTTGGAGAAGTGGAGGGAGAGAAGCAGAAAGGTAGTGAGCCTGGAGGCCTGACTCCCCTCCACCCACTCTGGGAAACCTTCCACGACTGCCAGGCTGTCATAGGTGCCTTCTGCCCCATCTTCCCTCAGCCCTCTGTCCCCTCCCCAGTGCAATACAGGGTTGTCATTACATGTCCCCACTGTACCCACCACATGCAGCTGAGGTAGCTGCTCAAAACACGTTGATGGGCTGAATGAATCTGAAGAGAAGGAAATCTGAAGGTATCTCCAAGAATGAGCTGGAGGGGAACCACCTGCCTGGCAATTTTGGCAATTTTGCCCTGATAGGAAAACTCTCCCAGAAGACTGGCAGGTAAGAGCCCTCATTCCTGCCCTCTGAGTTTGATTTCCTTTGAGTGTCTCATTCCTTTTTATTCTGACTATTCCCCAGCAGCAGTGCGTGCTGGCTGAGTGTTAGGCACATGTGACGCTGGCTTTCACGGCCAACATTGATACCAGAGACCTCACCCCAGTTCTGCGTCCCCCCTGGGTGGGCCCAGGCGTGCGGAAAGCAGCTGTTCTTGGGTAAGTTTGTTCGTGGAACTCATCCAGCCTGTTCTTGATCTTGCCCTTTTGATGCAGAGGTGAGAGTGCTCATGAGATATGAAGCAAAGACAGTGCTGACTGTTACAAAGGGGAGGCTGAAAAGGAACAAAAGCATTTAGGCCAGGCACCTGCTATGCCTCGGGGAACGGAGGAGGAGAGGAGATAATACAAAGCCTCTGCCCATGGTCTAATGGGGAGGCGGACAGCTAATGGCGATAGAGTGTGAGAGTTAGGGTGGGGTGAGTGACCAAGGACTTAACCCAGACGACAAATGTGATGACCCCTCTGGACATCCCATAGTTCACACCGACTGCACCCCTGCTTCACCTTGACTGGTTTGGTTAGGGTCGTTCCTTGCCTGTCTCTCTCCCCAGGCTAACTTCTCTCCTTCTAGGTGGAGAGGTGGACAGGAAGATGCTCAGGAGCCAGTTTGAGCCAGTTACATTCAGTTGACTCACAGCTTTTATTTCCACATATCCATTTGTTGATGTTTTTCCTCCTCCTTATTGCCCAAGAGGGTTGATTATGCACAAAACTGTGGTGTATATTCTATTATCTTCCTGGAGAATTACCTCAACGTTGGCTAGAGCGTAGCATGTTTGGCCACATGGGGCTCTGGAGATGCATTCAGAGGGACCCAGAACTCCTAGAGGTCCTGCAGGCTGGCAGCCAACACATTCTAGAAGCGGGGGCTAGGATGACAAGTAGGGATGAAGGGTACTCAACAGTCCAGTCTTCCTCTCTCTAAGGTCTGATTCTCCCACCGGCTTCTGCACCCCCAAGCCTCCGGGGGCTCCCTCTGCTCCTCGGATCCCTGTCCTCTCCTCCCCGCTGAGTTTCCCCTCAAAAACCCCAAACCCCACCCGGCGCTGGAGGACACAGCAAGAGGACAAGTCTCACAACTCAGGCCAGAGAGAGGAATCCTGGGCCCTAGCTATTTTCAGAACTAAAATTGAGGCCCATGGTTTATTTCCTCAGTACTTAATTAGACTCCAGCGCTGCGCAGGGCTGCCTGCCTCCCGCCCACGAGCCAAGCCTGACCAGTGGGGTTTGGGAGCTGACGCCATGTCACAGGCAGGAGGGCTGGGGCCTGGAGTATTTTTACATATGGGAGGCTGTGGAGAACAAAACGGCTTGGCCCCCAGCCAGTGAAACTAAGTCAGTTGGGAGAAGGAGGGAGCAGGAAAGCAGTTATATCATCCTTCCTTCTTTGAACTGCATCGTAAATCTGCTAGACAGGAAATGGGGATTTGGAGGAGAGGGGAAGGAAGGGGGCTGCACAGCAAGGCTGGAGTGGGGGCTGGGTTACCACCACCCTCAAAGCTTGGTTCATGAAAGGCCCTGTCCTTAGGGTGGGGGACCCACTGGGGGCTGGGGGAGGGGCAGGTGAGAGGGCACACTGGGTGTTTTCAGAGCTTCCTGGGGCAGATCAGGTGTAGGATGACTGCATGTGCCAGTAAGTGATTTCGGGGCCTGTTTCAGGTCATCCAACTAAAACCACTCTCATAATACAGTTTTCAGAGCTGGAAGGGAATCTAAAGACCCTTTAATGAGGACATGGAGGCAACAAAGGAAAAATAAATTACCCAAAGCCACACATGACAACTGGAAGTGGGGATGGGGGTCTTCTGACCCCTTGGATGGCTGTCTGCAAAATTTCCCCTTCGTCTTGCTATTTCTTCGCTGTCGTGGAAACACAAGCCTATCATTCCAGAGCGAAGGTAAGAGATAAATTGCAAATTCACTTGGGTAAGACACGTGAGTTCAGCTCACATTAAGAGCTAAATCATTGATGTTTCGTACTTTACCAAGAAGAGATGTTGGTGAGCAGAGGTCTTCGAGCTTCATGGAGGCGCAGGCCTGGTCACAAGAGTGGGGAGGCATCGTCTATTGCTGATCAGCCAAAGACCATCGCAGCCTGAGTGTTTCTGGAGGTGTAGATGGGGGAAGTTGAAGCATCTGATGTCTCTGAAACAGAAAGTTTCCTCTCAGGGAGGAAGGAGAACAGGGACCCTGGCTAATGACCACCCATATTGATACAGTTTGCAACATGTCGCCAAAAACATCTAGATGCAAGCTTTAGGAGAACTGTTCTTGTTGGATTAAATTTATGCTCACCCATGAAACTAAGGAAGCTCCTGGGTTTTCCATCTCTTCCTTCCCCTCCCACAACCCTCCTGAGGCTGCCTTTCAGATGAGGAAATGTGATAGATGAGAATAGTATAAGACCTTCCTAAACATAGCAGGACCCTAAATTAAGTTAAGTAATAGCCATGGTCAACATTTATTTCTCTTATATTTCTTTGCCAAGCACTCCACTAGCATTATCTCATGTCATCTTGATAACTATTATTATCATCATCCCTATTTCACAATGAGGCTCAGAGGTTAAATAATTTGTCCAATGTCACTCAGATGGCAGTTAGGGCCAAGATTTGAACCACATCAGGCTCATTCTACAGCCTGTGCTTCATCCACTGTGGAGTGCTTCCACTGGTGGAAACAAAATTCTCTGGAATACAGGGGGAGCTAAATAAAATTTTATCCAACAGCAACAATGAGGCCCACACTGCTTATAACTTAGGTTTAAGGATGAGGAATGTCAGGCTTTGGAGAATGTCTGGCTGAGACCTGGAGTTAGACTGGGCTTCCATATTCTATGTTCTATGCCTGGTGTTTAGTGTACATTTCTGCTTTTCTGGGCAACTCGCCTAAATATGCCTTTCACTTCTCTTTGGCAGCGTCTTGAACCATCAATACCATTTCACCCCCCATTCTCTTCTTGTCTCATATCTGTCACCTCACTCTGGCCCAAAACTGCAATTATTTGCTGTCTGCTGAATGCAAATACAGCTGATTCTTGATACCCAGGGCCAGTGACATAGTTCTTGGTTGTTCTCTCTTCTTCTCTTCCTGTTACTTCTTCTTTACTACTTACTTTAGACATTTCATCATCTCCATTAGGAAGCACACAAGTGGACAATTTAACCAGATACATTGACCCTATTATAAAAAGAATCAAATGAAAATTCTAGGACTGAAATTAAGAACTTGATGGAAGAGTTTAAAAGAAGATTAGACACAACTGAAGAGATGGTTCATGAACTTGAGTATAGGCCAGAAGAAAATATGCAGACTTGACTACCACTATAGCAAGATAAAATATTTAGGAAATACAGAAAAGAACCTAAGAGATATATGAGACCCAATGTAAACATCCATGTAATTAGAGTCCTGGAAGAAAAGGTGACAAATAATGTAGCATAAACAATATTTGAAGAGAAAATAATTTGAGGATTTACAAACTGACAAATTACATAAAGCCACGGATTCAAACAGTGCTACAAACCCCAAGTGGGTGAATACAAAGAAAGCCACAGCTAGGCACATCATAGTAAAACAGCTGAGAAAAAACTGTAAAAGCAGTTAGTGTAAAAAGAAACAAGCCAAAAACAATAAAACATTTTGTTCAGAGACACAATAATAAAACAGCCAATTTTTCTACAAAAACAATGGAAGCTAAAAAGTAATTAAAGGACACTCAAAGGCTAAAAGAAAATAACTGCTAACCTAAAATTCTATACCCAGAGAAAGTATCATTTAAAAGTGAAAGTGAAATAAAGAAATTTCCAGCCAAATAAAAATTGAGATGATTTATAGCTAGCTAACAAACTAAAGGAAGTACTAAACAGAGTTTTCAGATAGAAGGAAAAGAATCCTAGATGGAAGCAAGGAGATGCAGAAAGGAATGAAGAGCACTGTGAAATTTAAACACATGGGGAAATCTAAATTAATATTGACTGTATAAAATCTTGAGAGAGTTAGAATATATGTAGAATTAAAACATGCAACAATACAGAAAGTATAAGAAGTAGGAAAAAGGAGTTAAAGTATCCAATGTCCTTAACATCCAGAAATTGGAAAAAAGCACTAATTTATATTGGATTTTAATAAGTCAATGATGATATTATAATCTTTAGGTCTAGAGTAACCAATAAAAGGATATTAAAAGAATCAACAACTTACTAGTTAGTAGAAGAGGGAAATGGAATAATAAAAAAAAAATACTTGATTAATCCAAAAGAAGGTAAGAAAGAGGGGGAAAAGAAAACAGAACAATTATAACAATTAGAAAACAAATATGATGGCAGATTTAAACCCAAATATGTCAGTAAGTGTATTAAATGTAAACAGATTAACTACTCTAATTAAAAGACAAAGATTATCAGATTGAATTAAAAATACACACATACTGCTCCCAAATACAAGCATACAGAAAGAATGAAAGTAAAAGGAAGACAAAAGTATATTTCTAAGTGAAAGAAAATTGGTATGCCTATGCCAATATCAGACAAAGTAACGTTTAAGGCAAGAAGCTTTGCAAGAGATAAAAAAGTACATTTCATAAGGATAAAAATGTCAATCCACCGGGAGATATAACAATGCTAAATTGCACCTAATAACACATCCTTAAATTTTGTAAAGCTAAAATTGACAGATCAGAACTAAAGAGAAAAAAGACAAATTCACAATTATAATGGGAAATTTTAATACATCTTTCACTTCTCTCACTAACTTTTAGAACAAAAAGGAGGAAAAAAGCACAGGCATATAAAAGATTTGAACAACACAATTAACAAACGAAACGTTGATCTAATTATCACTTATCGGATATTGCACACAACTGCAGAATACACTTTAAAACTTTTGAGTACACATGGCACATCTACAAAACTGATAGTATGCTGGCCCATGAAACAAATCTCAACAAATTTCAGCAGATTTAAATAATCTTTTCCTTTCTTTCTTCCCCCTACATAATATCTTTGTCAAGTTTTGGTAATAAGGTTAAACTACCTTCATAGAATGAATAATAAGCTTTCTTTTCTACTCTGGAAGAATTTATGGTTCTATGACCATAGTAAAATTCAGCTAGATATCAATAACAAAAGATACTTAGAAAAATCCCCACCTTTTTAGAAGTTAAGTGATACACTTCTAAATAACCTGTGGATTGAAGAAAAATGAGGAAATATTTTAAGTAAATGATAATAAAAATATAACATATCAAAAGATGGGATTTGGTAAAAAGTGTGCTTAGGCACAGACAGCACTTTATAGCTTCAAATGCACATATTAAAAAGGAAGAGAGGCTGAAAGGCAATTATGTAAGAATCTATTTCAAGAAATTAGGGGGAAAAAACTCACCAAATTAAACCCAAGAAAGTAGGACATAACAAAAGCAGAAAATTAATGAAATAGTAAACAAATATACAATGAGAGAATCAACAAAACCAAAAGTTGGTTCTACAAAAAGATCAATAATATTGATAAGCTTATAGTAAGAATAATCAAGAAAAAAGTGAGACAACAAAATTTCTATATCAGGAATGGAAAAGAGCAGCTCGTCACAGGTCATACAGCTATTTAAGAGAATGCAAGGATATCATGAATAAATTTCTGCCAATAAATTTGAAAATATGAACTGTATAAATTCTTTGCAAAAGACACTGTACTAAAGGTGAGACAAAGAAAAACAGAAATCTAAATAGTCCTACATCTACGGAATCTATAATTTAAAACCTTCCCTCAAGGGAAACTCCAAGCTCAGATGACTTCATCAATGAATTCTTCAAACATTTAGGGAAGAAATAGCAACCATCTTACATAAACATAAACTCACCCAGGTAATAAACAGGGAACAGTTACTACCTTATTATATGAAGCCAGCTTAACCTTGATATCAAAAAAGATATTACAGGAAAAGAAAATTACAGACCAAACTCTCATAAACATATACGCAAACATCCTATTCAAAACATTAGCCTAAAATATATGAAAAATATATTTTAACCAATTTGAGTTTATCTAGAGAATATAAGGAAAGTTTAACATTCAAAACTCAATTGATGTTGGCAGATACTACTTGAACCACGTGATCAAAGTTACCATCACTGTAATAAGACGTATCACGTACCCCCTGATGTGATGCATTGGGAAGAGCACATTAGTGCTGTAGTATATTTTTCAAAAAATGAAACACTTCAGTCTAATCATGTGAAGACATCAGACACACTTAAATAAAAAGATATTCTAAAACTATCTGGCCAATTCTCTTCAAAAGTGTCACGATCATGGAAAACAAGGAAGGACCGAGGAGCTGTCACAGATTACAGCAGACTAATGACAATGTAGACCTGACGACTGAATGCAGTATGAAATCCTGAAATAGGGAAAGAACATTAGTGGAAAAACTACTAGAATCTGGATAAATAATGTAGTGTAGCTACAAGTATTGTACAGTGTTAATTATTTACATTTTGGTAACTGTCGTATGGTTATATAAAATGAGCATTAAGGGCAGTTGGGTGTAGGGTATAAGGAAACTTGATATTTGCAACTCTTCTGTAAGTCTAGAATTATTTACAATGAAGAGCGAAGATAATTCAATTAATGTAATCTGCCACATGTACAGAATAAAGGGGGAGATCTTGTGATCATTTCAATAGATACAGAAAAAAATTGAACCAAATTCAAAATTCATTCAAGATTTTTAAAAAAATTGCAGCAAACTGAAAATATAAGGAACTTCCTTTATCCTATAAAGGGCATCCAAAAATAACCCTACGGCAAACATCATAATCCCCTAGTTTGGAAACGAGACAAGGATGTCTGTTATCATGACATTTATTCAACACTGGACTGGAGGTTCATAGCTTGTGCAATAAGCCAAAAGAAAAAAAGAAATAGGTGTCAGGGTGAAAAAGCAAGAAATAAAACTGCCATTATTCATCAGCATCATGGATAATATATAGAAATGTATGTGAATATGTGTGTATACATATTATTTATATAGATAAAGCTATACAGAGAAAATCCAAATCTGAAAGAACCTACAAACTATATAAATCAGTAAATGAATTTAGCAAGATAGCTGGACAAGATCAGTGTTAAAAAAATCTATTTTATTTCTGTATACCAAAAATAATCAGAAAATGAAAATTTGAAATGATATTACTTCATTACAATAGCATAAAATATTAAATGCCTAGGAATGGATGATGTGCAACACTTTTGTGCAAAAATAATAGCATGTTATTGAGCTAAGTTAAAGAAAACCCAATTATATGTTCAGGCATTAGGGGACTCAACATTGTAAAGATGCTCTCCTAAATAATCTATAGATTCAGTGCACTTCCAATCAAATTCCAAGAAATTAGTAAACTGATTCTAAAATTTATATAACAATGTAAAAGGCCAAGAATGGCCAAGACAATCTTGAAGAAGGACAAAATTGGAGAGCTTGCACCAGTGGTAATCTGGATTTATTTTAAAGCTACAGTAATTAAGACAGTGTGTTATGATGCTAAAACAGATGTTTGATTAAGACAAAAGTGGCACTGCAGATCAGTGAAGGAAGGGCAGTCTTTTCCAAATCATGCTGAGTCATTTAGGTATCCATGTCAGGAAAATACAAACCTTAATAACTATATCACACTAGCCACAAAAACTAATTTTAGGTCTACCATAGGTTTAAATGGGTAGGTAAACACTATAGCAACTAGAAGAAACACACAATATCTTCATTATTTGGGGTAGGCATATATTTCTCTAAAAAAGACACAAAAGCACTCACCTTAAAGCAAAAGATTGCTAAATTAGACTACTCAAGAATTTTAAACTTTTAAAATCAAAAGATACCATTAAAGGAATGTATGATTCCATATATATAAAGTTCAAAATCAGGCAAAATGAATCCATGCTGTTATGGACTGAATAGTGCCCCTCCAGCCTCCCCCCACCCCCAGGGGTTCTTATCCTAATTCCCTGAACCTGGACATAGATTTACCTTATACAGTAAAAGAAATTTTTGCAGATGTGATTAAATTGAGGATTTTGAGATGGGGAGATTTCCTGGATTATCCAGATGAGCCCAATCTCATTATAAGGGGACCTAATAAGAGGGAAACAGGAGGATCAGAGTCAGAGAGAGAGTGAGAAGATGCTATGATGCTGGCTTTGAAGATGTAGAAAGGAGGTCATAAGAAATGCAGGCGGCCTCTGGAAGCTGGGAAAGGGAAGGAAACCGATTCTCCCTGAGAGCCTTTGGAAGTAACCTGCCCTGCTGACTGACACCTTGATTGTAGCTCACTAACACTGCTTTTGGATTTCTGTTCTCTAGAACTATAAGGGAATACATACGTGCTGTTTTAAGCCACTAAATTAATTTGTTACAGCAGCAACAGGAAACTAATACATGGTCAGAACGCTGGTTACCTTAGGAGGGAGAGAAGGTGTAGTGTCTGGAGGAGGGCACAGGTCACTTACAGGGAGCTGATGATGTTCTATTTCTTGATCTGGGTGGTGGTTACATTTTGTGAAAATTTATGACTTTTGCACATTTCTGAATGTACATTATAATTCAACAAAAATTTATGTATTAAAAAGAGCAAAAATTCCTTATGGAGAGTGTATTCCATGTTTTCCTACTATTGCCAACACAGATCGTCGCCAGAAAAGAGGCGTTCAGTTTCTGTGTAATAGCCGAGCAGAAGAGAAGTTCCCAGATAGTAGTTAAGAACAATCACTGATAGGAACCTATATTTAATTCTATGAAAAGAGGAGTCCTGTGCTTATGGTAGAAGGTAGTCTTGGTTTGTCTCACCTCTAAGGGATAACCTTCTTTCTTTGAGAAATGTATTTCAATCAACATATAAAAGATTTAAAAAGATTTTACCACAGGAAGAATTACCCTATAGATCTCATTACCCCAAGTGGTGAGGCAAGATTAAAATCATGAATAGGTTTTTATAAATTTTAGATCAATTTGTGAGTGTTAGAGCCATAATTGACTGTTAAAAAGGAGCTGGGCTGCTTGGGGTATGGCTTCAGCCTTTAAAGGTGACCTCCGTGAGGACAATCCTGTGCTCCCACTGCGGAGCCCTTGGGTCTGACTCAGTGCAGCCATCCTTAGCTTATTAAGAGGAAGCCAGCCAGCAGCCTCGGTCAGAAACACAGGCTTTTCAGCTACCAGATGAAGGCTTTGAGGATCCAAACATTGGCCTCACTACTATTAACTTAATAATATCGTTAAAAGATCATGTGTTTGTATGTGGGAGCAGCTAAAGGTCATAAAACAACATGATTTGGGATTTGGTGAGTCGGTTGTTCCTGGCTTTAGTTCCGGGTCTGCCTCTGACCGGCTGTGAGACACTGGACATGGGCCATGTCACTCAATGTACCAATGTACCTGAGCTTCATCTGTGAGTGGGGTTACTGAGACCACCCCAATAAGCTTGCTTTGGGAGTTGCATAAGAAGTGATACGAAAGCACCCGGTCAGTGTTCAAATATGAGGTATTGCTATTGGTTTTATCCTCACAGAAAAAAACAACAGCAGTGCTGTGGTTAGCATACTTAATTGTCAGAAAGATTCATCTGGTGCAGTAAGATGCCCTGTGATACAAGGATTCTGTGATCAAACAAGTTTAGGAACCTCTGAATTAAGATATCTCTGCCTCCGGAGATCCCCAGTGCTCATTAACCCTTTCCCCTCCCTCTAGAAATACAAACACTCATTAGCCTTTTAAAGGCCTTGAGCAGTCCTGCAGCAAAGAAACCAGGTAAAGTATGTTTAATCCAATGTTTCCCAAACGAATGTGACCAACAAAGTCACGTCTTTAAATACATTTATACTTTCATACTCTCCCTATGTGGCCTTCTCCATGCCCAAGACCTCAGTAATCATCTCCACCAATGACTCCAGAAATTATATTTCTAGTCCCGATCTCTCCCTCTAGGTTCAGATCTAGCCCCCCAATTGCTTCCACTTGGGTGTCTCGAGGGCACCTCCAACTCAATCTGTCCAAAATGTCTAAAATCTAAATTAGTACCTTTCATCCTATAACTAGATCTTGTCTAGGGTCCCCCAACTTGATGAATAGCTCCAACATCTACCCGATCCCATAAGGCAGACACTTTGACACCTCTCTCCCCCTCAGCCCTCACGTCTCTGTAAACCAAAATTAACTTTAGACTGTAATCAAGAATAAAAAGCATTTATTTGAGCAAAAGGAGCTGCAGCCCAGGAGACACAGATTAAAGTAGCAACCTAACTTGGGTTCTGCCAGAGACAAAGGGAAGGCCGCCTTTTATAGCAAGAGTTCTCACCCAGGTTCCCAATTAGGTACGTTTTATGTAAATGAGGAATCCAAATTCGTATACTTCTGATTGGTCTGAATCGTGTAGTCCTGATTGGTTGGCACTGTGCATCCTGATTAGTCATTATGGAGCAGTTCTGATGGACAGAGCAGGTCTTAGTCCCTTGGTCAAAAGACAAAACCAGAAACTCCCCTTTCATAGTTGAAACAGACGGCGTAAACCAGCAGGGTATAGTGTGTGGAGACAAGAGCTCAGTCTGAGGTTCTTACTGGTACACAGAGTATGTGAGAAGCCTCTGTCAGCAAATGGCTGTGAGGCTCTTAGTATTTATAGAATTTGGGCTCTATGTTGACCATAAATTCTTTCTCAGGGTTCACATCAAACAAATCTTTATTCTTGGGGTCCACCCCCCCCCCCACATTTAGTTTATCACAATTTTCTGTCAAATTTATACCCTAAATATATCTCAAACCTATCCCATCTCTGCAGCCCCATTGCCACCACCCTGGGCAAGGCCACCAAGGGCTTTCATCTGAACCATCCCAAGAGCTTCCTAACTGGTCTCTCTGCTCATTCTCCTGCCCTCTCACTTCATTTGCTATGAAGGAGCAGGGTAAGTTTTAGAACACAAGTCTAAATTCTGCCTTAAACCTTTTAAGGATCTCTCCCTACTCCTAGGTTTTCTGTGCCCCAGTCACCAGGTTTCTTCTATTTCTTCTATTTCCCACCACAGGGCCTTTGCTTATGCCCTTCCGAATGCCTAGAATGTCTTCAGTCTGACCCCACTCTACCTCTTTTGTCTAATGACCATTTGCTCACCCTTTCGATCTCAACCTCAATACCACTTCCTTCAGGAAGCTATCCTGATACAGACCCTAGACTCAGTTGAGACCCTGGCACACACACCCAACCACATCCACTCATGTTTGTAACCACTCCAGGCTCCATCCCCACCTGAAATCCGCTCCCACCGTACATGTACAGAAAGAAACATGCTCCAATTTTTGCTTGGATCCTTCAGGGAAGGGTGCTTTGATTTTTGCCTCTTTGCTCAGGTTTGTTTGATTCTCAGATCAGTCCCTATATTACCCAACTCTAGGCTTTAGCACACGCTGTTCTCTCTGCCCAGGAAGGCCACCCCACCCAATGCCCAGCCCCGTCCACCCCTGGGATAACTCCCACTCATCCTTCAGGCCTTAATTTACATCCCACTTCTTCAGAGAAATCTTTCCTGACATTTCAGTTTAATTTAGTTCACTCTGTTCTTCCCTTTCATGACATTCTACACTTTTCCTTCAAGACAACCATTGTACTTCCTTCCATATCTACCTGTGTATTTATTCATTTAGCTATTGTCTTTCTATTAAACCATAAACTCCATAAGGGCAGGACCTGTGTCTGTTTTGTCACCAACTCCATGCCCAGCGCAATGCTTGTTTGCAGAACAGGCGTTCCGAGGATGTGTGCTGAAAGAAAGACGCAATGAACGAACCAATGAATGTCGTTGCTCTGAAAGCAGCTTTTGAGCTTTGGAAATCTGCCTGGCTTGAAAAGTTCTGCCCAGGCAAAACTTAAGGAAGTGTAATTTGAAGAAACGAATTGTATCTTGAACTTGTCAATGCCAATTCTCTGTCTATTTGGGTTTGTTTTTCCACTTGTTAGGTTCACAGTGACCTTGTCAGTCTCAATCTCCAGGGGCCATACTTCCCTTCTGCCCTGTAATAACAGGCTGTCTGGGGGCCTGCTGGGCTGTGGTTTAAAAAGTCCACAGGTAACTTCTCTTCTCTGCAGCCAGAGGGAATCTTCTAGAGGCAGAACTTTGCGTCCGCCTTCCCTTTCACCCTGGCACTCGGAGGCAGGGCTGAGCACACATGTTGGATCAGACTTGCTCTCCCCTCTTGGATCCCTGCTTGTGACCAGCAGTCATTCTTACTAGGACCAAAGCAACTCCAAAAGCATTCTTGTAGTAAAGCTGGTAGGAGACAATGCCAGGGCCACCCCCATCCTGCCCCAATCCTTTCTACCTTTTGTTGTGCACCCCAGACACTAGCGTTTGTGCTCCCAAAGTCAGCCCTCTGGTGCTTCTGGCAGGAAAGCCCTCGGGGCTTTGGAGCCGCCTTGGCTGCGTGGAGGGAGAGCCTGCAGCCCAGCTGTAGCCCGCTGAGGCCGCCCTCTGGGACCCTTGGCCTGCACTCCTCCCTGGCCCTGTCCTGTATCCGCCACTCCCACCGGGGTCCTTACATCATCATCACGTGCACACAAATCCTTATTTGGGGCCCACTTCGGGGGACCCACCCTAAGACAGTAGTTTTAGGAGTGGGGCTGGGACGCAAAGCACACAGAAGATAGGAGTGAACAAAACCACAGAAAAGGACCTGAGAGGACCCAGAGGAGCACAGGCATTGCCCTCGGCATGCCACTTCCAAGTTCACTCCTCCCTGTTACGGAGTCTTCATGCTGGAGACTGGCCACAAATTGTGGGGAACACGTGCAAGAGGAGGGTGAGTTGGACCATTTACATTCCTCACCTGCTACAGCTAGTCTGGAGATGAAAGTGATATTCACATCACCCTCCTCTACCCTTCACCCTCCCGTGGCTGGCACTTCTGCTGCTTGTTCCCTGACGGGTGACCCAGCCCTTCATGTTTGAGAAGCCTGAGCCTCTGGTGGCCGTGATGTGCTTGCTCCAATAGCTGGGTCACAGTTCACACTGGGTGTGGGAGTGACCTAGAGCTGCCCTGAGTGCCACACACCTTCCCTGGCCCTTGGCAGCAGGGACAGCTCCTCCTCCTAAAGATCAGGATGGGAACTCCTTCCTTTGCCTGATGGTCGACCGGTCTGAGGGGTCCCCAGGTGACCAAGTCGTTGCCATATTTCAGATTTAATGGATGCTTCCTGTGTCCCTGGTGGAGGTGTCTTCCTTCTGGGAATGAGGCCCTTTAGACCCACAGAACCTAAAGCTGTGGCAGCAGGAAATACAACTTCCCCCAAGTAGGTCACTGGGAATGATGGTGAGTGGGGCCACTCCCACCCCCACTTCCTGCCTTTCCCTTGTGTGCATTTCAGGCTCCCCTCCTCTCAGGACAACTCAGGTGGACCCCCTGCAAGGTCACTGTAAAGCCACCCTCTGTGAGACGTGGCTGAGATCTCGCCCTCATTTGGCTTTCTCTCCTTCCCTGTTCTCCTTCCCCCTCTCCCTTACTGGTTACGCGCACTTCCTTAATAAATTACTTGCATGCAAAATTGGCTTTCTAGGGGAGACGACTTCAGGCAGAATTGGAAGTCATGTGTGGGTGGGCAAAGCACTCCCGTTTTGAACATGTGAAATGCACTGAAGCCAGAGTTGAAGGGAGGGAGTTTGAACCTGGAACTGGAAGTTGCGGGTCCTACTACTATGGCCACCTTACTGAAAACCGGAAAAAAGGGCCTCAGCCTTACCACGTGTCTTGATAAAGTTAATGCTTTAACTGCGAGTGACATAGGAAAAAATGCTCTCATAAAATGCTCATAGCACATTTCTTTAAATGCAGTAAATTTAAAAACTGATGCACTTATTTGCTGATAATATATATTAAGATAATATAATATAATAACAGTAGCTAATACTTCCGTGTTATTTCTCTGGCCATGGCCTGTGCCAAGGACTCTACAAGATTCTTTCTTTTCATCCTTAACCACCTGATGTAGAAGGTACGATTATTAGTTATTAGTCCTGTTCTATAGATGTGGAGACTGAAGGATGGAAGTGATTCACCTGTGTGAGCCCTGGGGCTGGGATTAAACCCAGGCCTCTGCTCTCACCTGCCCCACTGCACTGCAGGCAAAGAGACACACAAATTCTCCATCTGTCCCCAGGATGTCGGTGCGATGCAGGGCATTTGCCATTCTGGGTTTTAAGCGTGCACACTCAGAACCCAAGGTTTATTTGAGTCCATGAGAAAGTGCTACTCGGCTAGGCTCTCCAGAGAAGCTGAGGGCAATCCCAGAAGCCCCTTTGGTCCTACTCGGGTGCAGGAATTCGGCTGATATTAAAAGCCGAATGATAGTTGACATTCCTAATGCTTTCATTTGGCATTTTCATGAGGAAATCTTGGCTTTACTGGGTCTTGGGACGGCAGTTGGGCCCTGTGTGAAGGGAGCTGCAGCAGCGTCAACAGCTCCCCCTATCCTTTCAGGTGTTCCAAAATCTCATCGGTAGGCCAGTCACCTTTAAAACACACCTACACTTAGAGAGCTGTTTTCTGAAAAGGAGATTACATTTTGGCTCCTGAGAAATAGTTTGTCAGGACTCTCCATCACTAAGTGAATTTGAATTTGGTTTGACGATTTGTGGGTCTGGATTGCCACTTACCCTGGTCTACTCTCACAGACAAGACACATGGAATGGACATCGTTGCTAGAATGAAAGTCGGGGAGGGTGAGGCCTGTGTTTTGTTCACTGTTGTGTTGGTTGCCTGCATGGTAGGCTCTCTATAAATGGTTGTTGAATTAACAAACAAATTGAGAAATGACTAAAGAGAGCCAGCATAGTTCACAATTAAGAGCGCAGACTCTGATCCAAATCCCAACCAGCTGTGTGACCATGGGCAAGTGACTCTCAGAAGATTGGTTTTCCCATCTGTACAATGGACATGACATTACTACACATCCCTCAAAACTGATGGGAGGATTAAAAGAGTTAGTATGTGCAAAGCACTCAGGACAGTGCCAGGCACACAGTAGGTGTTTTCTCACTGAATTTCTTACAGACTGTGACAGCAGAGCATGGTATCGGGGCTGGCACGAACTCTCCTCACATTTGTTGCCCTCTCCTCATACTGCAGTGGAGGAAACAAGTTTTATTGTGTCTGTATTAGTTTGAAACCGTTTTATTCTCATTCCCCACTAAAGTGTCTTTGTGTCTGGAGGTGGGGTTGGTGGACTATGAGATCTCACTGTCTGCACAAAAAAGTGCTGAAATCCTTAAAATCTGCCCTGTGAAGAGCAAGGAGAGAGACACTTTTATTCCTGAGTAAAGCTGACAATTTATCACTGCCTGCCAAAACATCCCTTTAAGGCATCACTTCTCAAACTTTTTAAACTCTCTCCTTGTTGGCCCAGTCAGAACGACAAAGTCCAGAGTTATTCTCAAGAGAGAGGAGTGACAGCAATGGGCGGGTGGCTGGAAGCCAGACACACAGTGCTGCAGCAAGGAGGGAGGACAGTGGAGCTCTCATGGAAAGCAGCCTGCAAGCTGCCCAGGGCAGAGCCTGCAGTCTGCAGATGGCCACCACTGTGCACATTAGCTCAGAGGGACAGGCTTCTACAGGTTTAGAAAGCTGCCCATTTGTTCATGAAACGATATTTATTGAGCACTTACTATACTCCAAATGCTGGGGATGCAGAGATGACCAAGACATATGTCTCTGCCAGCATGGAGCTTACATTCTATGGTCATTAATGTCTACTCGACCCACCCACTGAAAACACTGCTCACCCAGGAAAGGTTCCCTGAACCATAGAAGTTCCCCTTCCCCAGGGATTCTCTGAGCCTCAGCTGTAGTGTGCCCAAGGGTTTTCAACCAGTCAGCAGGAATCACTTGGCTTCTTTGGCCATGGAGAAAACATAACTGGAACTCTTGTTGCCACGTGTGAGTTTCAGTGCTGACACTGGGAGGCCCAGGGCTCCGGTCAGTCTGTGCAGGACTCTGTTATGCTCAAGAGTTAGGGCTCCATAGCTCGCAGCCATCAGAGTGGCTGCTGGCAAAAACCAGAAAACAACAAGTGTTGGCAAAAATGTGGAGAAATTGGAACCTTTGTGCACAGTTGGTGGGAATATAAAGTGGTGCAGCGTCCATGGAAAACAGTATGGAGGTACCTCAAAAATTGAAAATAAAACTGCCTTATGCTGCAGCCATCTTCATTTCTGGGTATATTCCCCCAAAAATTGAAAGTAGGGTCTCCAATAGATATTTGCTCACCTACGTTCATAGCAGCATTATTCACAAGAGCCAAGAGGTAGAAGCCACCTACGTGTCCCTCGAGGGATGGATGGATAAACAAAAGGTGGTATGTACCTATAGACAATGAAATATTAGCCTTAAAAACGAAGGAAATCCTGTCACATGGTACAACAAGGATGGAGCTTGAGGACATTATGCTAAGTGAAATAGGCCAGTCAGAAAAAGACAAACACTGTGTGATTCCACTTATATGAGGCATTGAAATAGTCAAACTCAGAGAGCTAGAAAGGAGAATGGTAGTTTCTAGGTGCTAAGGGGTGGGGGGAAAGGGGAGTTGCTATTTAATCAGTATAGTTATAGATTTGCAAGTTGAAAATTTCTGGAGCTCTGTTTCATACCAATGTGAATATACGACTGAACTATACATATAAAATAGTTAAGATGGTAAATTTTTTTTTTTAAGATGGTAAATTTTATGTTACATATATATATTTCTTTTTTACCACAATTTGAAAAAAAAAAAGAGTTAAAGCTCCAGTAGCCAAGGGCTGTGGTTGCTGCCTGGACACAGGGGGAAGATGGAAAGCGGTGTGTGTAGATGTGTAGGGCAGTGGTAGCAGGGGAGGCCCTGGAAATCAAAATTAACCTGGTCACTAGAGAGTACGGGGTTATTTTGACTTGGATGAGACCCCCACCCCCCAGAGGAAATGAATTGGGACCCAGTGGCTGGTGGTTGTCCCTGCCGGGTATCTAAGTCCTCAACTTTCTACTGTAACAGAGAAAATAGAATATAGTGCACAGTAAACTTTCAAGAGTTCCAATCCCGTCTCTGCCACTTACTTAGCTATGTGGCCATGGGCAAGGTACCTGAGCTCTCCACTGCCTCGGTTTCCTCACCTGTAAAATGGGGTCAGTAACAGTATTCGCATCATAGGCATAGAGCGAGGACGAAACAAGTCCTCCTATGCAAGCCCTTAGCATTTTGCCCAGGAGGGATGTTAGTGTTTAGGAAGTCCAGGGATTCTTGACAGGGTGGAAGCATGCATGGGAGACTTCATGTTACAATGAAAGAACTGGGCATGTGGGTGGACATGTGCTCAGTGAAAAAGGAAGTGTGCCTACTTCTGGCCAGCATAAGCTGGTAGCTTGAACTGACCCTTCCCAGGTCAGAAGGCAGAGCGGTGCTGTGCTTCGTCCAATGCCATTCTGCTCGGCCTTGGAAGACCAACCTACGAGCAGGTTGGAATGTCAGTGGGATGGAGAGGCGGCTGGTGCCTCCCCAGCCATGCCTCCCTAGGTGTAATTCATTTTCCTTCTCTGCACACCCCCAGCTGGGTGGGAGGAGGTGGCCCCAGTGTGTGGGAAGGGATAGGCTACATGTGCAGGAAGCTGCAGTCACCTCAGGCGGCGCCTTGGGACACATGCCAATTCTGGGGCCTGGCGCCTCCCATCTAGGCTCCAGTCTCCACTGAAGAATCACCCAGACTAACTCCTGAGGGTGCATTTTAAAACCGGTTCTTCCAGCTACTAACCCTGCAACTCCTGACAAAACATACACCCAGGTGGGGCTAATTAGGGTGGGAGGGAGATCAGGACTCTAGGAATTCAGTACCAGCCTCCGCTGCAGGTCACTCAGGGGTTGGGGCCTTGGCAGGCTGGGCAGCCATCAGCTCAGAGTCATGCAACAAGCAGGCACCACCTCCACGTCTGGGAGGCCGCTGCCTCTAGGAGCGCATGGCTGATGGGGTTCTCCCCTCTCCTCAGGTTGCTCTAGGAGTATGGCCCCTCATCTTGGGGAACTTGGGAATCCTGCAAGGTGACCGCTGTGTCATTGTAACACCTAAAGATGAAGGATTCAGATAAAGGACTTACTGTGTGGAGTCAGGCACTTTATACTCATTATCTTCATCCTCACACCAACCTGTGAAGTGGGTACAATTATTATTCCCATTCTGCAGGTGAGACAACTGAGGCTCAGAGGTGGTAAGGTGCTTGTTTAAGGCCTCCTGCCTTTAAATGATGAAGTTGGTATTTAAACTCCAAATCCTACTCAGAGCCACTTCCCCTTTCTGCCTCACACTAAAGATAAAATGATCAACCTTAGCTCATATATTTTGCACCGCCTGTCATGCTTATTGGCAATTGCTAGTGTTAAATGTTGATGCTACAAGCAATGTACTGTGATGTGAAAAAAATTTTAAGGCTTCACCTAAAATAGGATCATGTCATTCCTTTTTAAAAAAAATCTTCAGTGACTTCTCTACTTACCAGATCAAATTCAAACTCTTTAGCTTGGAATCCAAAGCACTACAGAGAGTGTGACAAAATACCAAACTCCTGTTGCCTTTTTCTCTTTCAAGAATGATCTTCAGGCTGGAAAGAGAAAAATTGCCCTACTGTCTTGGAATTGGAGCCCTGGGTTGGTGAGAAAATCACCAAGGAGCATGACTGTGGAAAGAGCATCCAGTTCCCCTCCCCTGACCAGGGCCAAGGACAGCACAGGAGCTCAGCTTGTTCCTTGGCTGTTGTTCCTCTTTCACAGACCATATCGAATGTGAGAGCCCCAAAGAATGGGGTGGGCAAAAGTCCTCGTTTCCAAAAGGGAGATCACTTTGGATTCTGTAGACTACATACCTACAGTTGTGAGGGGAGCCCCAATAAAATCGTAATGCATGCTATTAAGCAAACAGTGTGTGCCCCTTAGAAATAGAAGCACAGATCACTAAGGAGTTACTCAAAACAAGTCATGCCAGGCTCCCCTCATCTCTTCTTCCCATGGGGTTGCTGAGCTGATAGATGAGAGAGGTGATCTCTCTGCCCTTCAGCCAGACAGCTGATAATGTCTCTCAGGACTTTCTTATAGAAAAACTTGCGCAATTGTGAGCTAAACATGCTTTTATTTAGAAGAACTCGTAACCTGTTGAATACCTACCCTGAGGAGCGCTGCCTGATGGTAACTCAGAGGCAGTCCAGTGGTAGGCAGTTGGGCTCTGCTATGAGCCTGTGGTTTTGGATATTTCTATCAATAACATAAAGGGCAGATGATGCAGCACTGGGAGGAATAATAGCTTGGATGCAGAAATAGGATCCAGACAGACTGAAATAACGGGCAGGATCTATAATAATAAGATGAAACTTAATTGGAATAAATGATAAGTTTTGGACTTCAACAAATCAATGACATAGGTGAAAAGGACGTAAAGATTTTAGTGGACTAAAAGCTCTGTGTGGGTTAATAGACGTCAAGCTGTAGTAAGAGGCTCATGGCTCCCCTCTGCCTCCAGGACGCCAGGTCCTGCCATAGGATCAGATCCAGGGGTGATCTGGCTACAGGTCACTTGCCAGACGGTGGAATGTGCCTTATCCTCGCGCATCTGCACACCTCTGTACGCACTGTTCCCACTCCCTTCTCCTCTAGCTCACCTGTAGGTTCCTATTCACTCTTTAAGATCCAGTCTAACAGCTCCACCTGGGTGGAGCCTTTTGTGATCCCGGCAACCCTGCCAGAGAACACGCACTCCTCTGGGCTCCTCATGGCACTCGCTAAATTTTGTGCAAATGACCAATTCCCCCGTCTGTCTCCTTCACAGGAGTGGGTATTCCAGCGTACCGGATTGTACGCTCCGCTCCTCGAAGACAAGGGCTTTCTCCTTCACCGAGTGGGTATTCAACAAATGTTTGTGGAAAGGGTCTGGCTAAATAAAGGTGAATCCTGTCTGGCTGTGCTTAGACAGGAACCATGGGCAGAAACGATTTCTTAATTCTGCTCACACAGGGCAGATCAGACAACTTGAATGTGGGTTTTAGTTGTGGGTTCCACACTTCAAAAGAGGCAAAGCGATATGGATTAACTCCACTAAAGAGCAAGCTGGGTGGTAAAGAGTCTAGAAGCTCTGTCATTTGAAGAAAAGTAAAAAGATGGAATGTTTAGCCAGGAAAACAGAAGGTATAGATGAGGACGCAAGAACTGTCTTTAAATATTTAGGAGAGTGACATTGAGTGGTCCCTCCTCTGTGAGGGGGGGTGTCAGGGAGTTCTTTAAGTCCTAAGTGAAGCCTTGGACACACACACACACACACACACACACTCTCACACACTCACACACAGTTTTCACAGAATGGGAGGCAGTACAGGAAGTGGTTAAGAGCCCTGCTTGAGGCTCCATTACTCATGGGTCTGAGCTGTGCCTTGAATCCCAGCTGTGCCTTGGGCAGGTTGCTTAACCTCCTTGCCTGTTTACTTCTCTGTGAAATGGGGATAATGATATTACCTACGTCACTGGAAGATTAAATGTGACAATATGTGAAATGCGTTTAGGACAGTCTGCAATAGTCCATAAATGTTGGTTTAAAAATATCAGAGGGTGTGCCATCCTACAAAGCCTAAAGGAGTTCTCTCTAGAGGGCCACAGCCGCCAGGTTCAGCTGCCCTGGACCCATTTCCATGAGTGGGCACAGAGCTCTTGTGTGTCCCTGGTCCGTGAATATCTGTGGTTCTGGGCCCTCCTCTTCATCCCTCTTTGCCTGAGTCCCATATCCTCAGAGCCCAACCTCTGTGTTAAAGAACCAGCCCACTCTGGCCCAGGCCCACCCTTAACAAGCATGGGGCTGTGGTGAGAGTACAAATAGCAGCCCCCAATACATGAAGTTTACAAATCAAGCTAACAATCGCTAAATAAAATACGTCCCATCCTCATAACTCAATAGTTGTACCTTCATAACAACCTAGAAGGCCAAGTTCAAATTTAGACCCCCTTGAAATTCGGTGTTGGAATGTCATAGCATGTGAAGAGCTGGCCCTCACGCCCAGCACTTGGCATGCAGCCTGTCCCCTTTCTCTTCACACCCCAGGTACATCCCTCACCACGAGGGGCTTCATATGCAGATGTGCGGACCTACCCCAGCTGTGTGGTGTGTAAGCTGTGGTTCAAAACCACAGCCCTCCCTTCCCTGCCTACTCCCCACAAATAGTTTCCCCTTAGTTCTCAGGATGCTTGCGCTGGGGGCATGGTCCACCCTTGGGAGGACAGACCAGGGAAAAAGGCCAGTCAGACCCTGTATGTTCCCTGCTGTTTGGGCAGGGAATTTAGGTGTCCTGAACACCCAGAGTAAGGGGGGGGCAGGGGGAGAGGCGGGGGTGGCCAATTCCTCTTGGTGCTTGGAATCCTGGCCTTTTAAAGGTGAGGCTCAGAGTGGTGGTGCCCCAGCCCAGGCCTTAGCGCAGTGCTGGCCCTGTTAGCCCTGGAAACCTGTATGCCTCCACTCTAGCAGCTACCCAGCCCACCCTGCCCAACACAATGGGTTTAGAGTGAGGGGCATGTGTTTGCTGCCAGGAAACATAGCATTGCTTAGAAAGAGGGAGGGAGACCTATTTACCCCAGGGTCAGTTTAGAGAGACACTGAGGGTGGTGACAGCTTTAATGAGAGCAGGGGAGCGTGAGCAATGCCCAGGGCCTGCAGCCAGGAGGATGGAAGCCCTGATCCCAGAGAGGCTTCGGTGTGGGGAGGCCAGGGCGTCACAACGTCTCACATGCTGGGCCTGGGCCTACTTGCCCTCGGGCCTGTGCCTCAGCCTCCCCTCTGCTCTGCATGGCAGGGAGTGACCCCTGCAGGTTGGGCTTCCCAGGGTGACCACGGGCCAGGTGTCACCTAGGGGAGGCATTGGCAAGAGGTTGGAAGGTGGGTGGGGGTGGGAGGAAGCATGGAATTCCTTCTCTTCTTCTCTGCCTTGGGTGTCATCTCTGGCAGCAGCTGTGTTTCTCTCATGACTCCAGCTCCCTTGCTATGGTCCAGTTTTCTTCCCGTGACCTTGGTGCCTGGCCTTGGAGAGCCTGTCTCCTTCCTGTGTCCTTGCAGCCTCAGGCTCAACCTCACTGTCCTCAAGATCCTCAGGCTCAAGATCCCTCGGCTGCCTCACTGTCCCAGGTTGACTTCCTAACCTTTCCCATCACCTGTGTCATCAGTTCTTTGCATAAAATTCCTCCTGTTTTATATCCTTAGAAGTTGCTTTCTGTTTTCCTAACACTGAAACCAATGCGCAATGTATCAGTTAATTGTATATGTCATCAGTTTTAGTATTCAGACCCAGACGAATGCACACAACGCTCATTTCTACACAGAGGAAACTGGGCTACATAATTTTGTTAGGGTATCAGCTAGTAAGTGGTAGAACAACTAGGATTTGAGTCTAAATTTGCTTCACTCCCAGGTCTATCCCTTTCCAATATGCCTACTGCCTTCTGGAAGTAATTCTTGGACAATGTACTGGGAAGCATTTGAGGCAGTGTGGAAAGCCAATGGAAGGAGAGTGCTGGGGTGAGGATGGCTTCTGGCTTCCTAAAATTACTCAAGCAGTCACCTCCTCACCGCTAGAGAGCCATAAATAAATATAACTTTTTAAAATTCTCATTTTAAATATTTTCAGAAAATATGAATAGAAAGAAATCTCACTGAATCCACACCAGACTGCCATTCAAACTGCTGGAATTAGGCTTAATGGAAAGCTAAGTGAGATACTATGACTTCTTTTGAGAAACAAGAAGCCAGGCTGAAAGGAAATGCCTGCTATAATTAGACAATATTAAGATTTAATCCAGTTAATACCAGTGCAAATAGTTTTCTCTCTCTCTATCACTTCTCTTGTAAAATTTAAACCAATGGCTCCCAGCTGACACTCTGGCATTGCAAGCTAGGTTGGGGTGATTTATTCCCAAGGCAAAGAACTCAGGTCTTCCCCCAGTTCATGGGAGGAGCAAGAAGGGAGGAGAGGGTGGGAAATGAGGTTCATGACTGGATTTGTCTCACTTTTAAGAATTTTTGTATAACTTTTCTTTAAAATCACCTGAAATGTTTATGTGAATCAGAATCCAGACTCTAGAATGAGGTGCGATCTGACTTATCATGAGTTCACTTATGAGTCATTGAAGGGGTGGCACCAAGTGGCAGAACTCCAGTCACTGTGCCCTAAAAACCAGCTCAGACCATTCTTCAAAAGCATGCCAAGACAGCCACCTGTGGGGGCCATTCACAGTCTGCCATTCCAGGAGGGGAGCCATTGAGAGGGACAGGAAACCTTCAATTTCCCAGACTAGCCCAGCCCCAGCTTGCCTGACCCTCCACATACGTTGTTGCAAACCAGACCAGCGTCCTCACAGCCCCCATCGTGGTTCAGAAAACACTGTGGTCCCAGGCAGAGAACCTGCCCCAGGTGTGATGATGACCACATACATCTCATAGGGCGTTGTTCTGGAGTGACCTGGCAGCACCGAAAGGATATAGGAAGTGCCTTCCTTGCTCACGTATGGGGAGAGAGAGACTGTCACTGCTCAGTGCCTTCTTCTTTCTCTCCATCACTCCTTGAACTAACTCAAAGTTAGCCCAGACCTATGAGTGAATTGTTGGAGCTCAGCAGTTTCACCTTCCGAGGCGAGCCATGGGAAGAGGGCACATGAGATCCATGGCCTGGGAGTAGAGAGGGCAGACCAGCTCCATTTCCGGGTGGGGAGCCCTGCACATTTCCCCTGGAGCCTGAGGTTCACCCTCTCCCATCCCCAACTCTTTACTGATGACCTTCTGCGTGGGAGAAGACAACGCTGGTCAAACAAGCACAACAAAGACGCAGCCTATCTTGCTGTGCCTTGCCAAAGACAGAACAATCCCCAGGAATCAATAGTTGATAGCATTTGAAGATCCCACTGCCAGCCCCACCTCATTAAACCAGGTCGCTGTGTTCAGTATTTGCTCCACAGCCAAGGAGGGCGTAATGGGATCCAAATCCATCTTGCTGGCGATTGTCTTTTATCAATTCTAATATGTCACTAGTATTGGCAGGTTGCAGGCCAGTTTTTCAGAACAGCCAATATTTAATAGACTAGCACAGATGATTAAGTGAAATGGTTTCTTGGAGCGGTCCCAGAGACAGCTCTAAAAGTTGTCTCCGCTCATTATTGCAAAACGAAAGGGGAGACTCACAATGCCACTTGCCAGTTTAAAGCTCTTTTCTGCCGAATTAGGGCTTCTTAATCTAGGCTCTACGTGCGCAGAAGGTCCATGGTGGGGCCCCAGTGGGACAATGAGTGCCTAGATTTACACCAAGTTGTGTATATTTGTTTCCATGTTCATCAGATTCCCGAGTGGATCTGGGATCTTACAGAGGGAAAAACTGCTTGGATTTTTGGTGCCATTTATTTTCTAGGTCTGTTTCTACAATCTCTGATTAATTTTTCATCTTCATCTCTGCTTTTATCCCCTTATCCCAGTTGGCCTTGGTATATGGACCACGGGACCCAAGCTGATTTATCAAACTGTTTTTGTAGCTAAGAAAGAAACAGCATCATTTGGAAAGCTAACGCTTTATTGCCCATTTTACCCCTCCCCTCCCCAACATTAAAACATTCACATCTAAACCCGGGAATAGTGGGGCTATGGTCAGTGTCTTCAAAATAAAGGCAAACTTGAGTTCCGCTTCACATTTAAAGTTAGATTTCCAGACATGTGAAGACAGTGTCTATTTTGTGTCTCTGTGGGATTATTACTAAATTACACTTAGCTTCCTCTGATGAGGTCTTTTCCTCCCCACACCCTGGCAATTACTTGCCAATTAATACAGTTGAGTAGCCACCTTATGAACAATTTTAACTTTGAATGTCAGGTGAACATTTTCCTCATTCTCCTGTACCCACAATTTCCTGAATTTTCCGGGCTAGGGCTTTCCCCTTTCCGTCTCTCATTCAGCTTAAAACTGGGCAGGGCTGGGGTAGTGAAGAATATTCACGTGAAACTCTGAGTGAAGGACTTCTACCTACTTCCTTCCTAAATGTACTCGTCAGATGTAAGTAGTAAGGTCAACGAGGGCTGAGCAAAAAGCCTCACAAATCTGAAAGCTGTCCTGTTTGTGAGCCCAGAATTGCAGTTCTGGGTGACAATGAGCTCCTGACACTATCTGGCTTCTCCAGAAAACAAAGGCCTCTTGTTCAGGGAGTTCAAAGTTCTTTAGCATCTGCACATTCATTCCCTCTTCCCTCTAAGCTCCACCTGAAAGGGAGGCGAGGTGGGGGTGGATCGGTGGCACCTGCATGGTGCTGCTTTCGTGCAGGAACTTGCACCTGCATCTCTGTCCCTTTTGTCCCCATGACCCGCTCACCTTGGGTAGATTGGAGGCAACCGCAATGGCCTTCCGACCCTAGTATCTTTCTTGCTCTGCCTCTAGCTGTGTGACTCTGGACAAGTCACTTAATTTCCTTCCTCTGCTGTCAAACGGAGATAATGCTGCCTACGTTACAGAAATGTTGAGATGACTTAACAAAGATGAAAAGCATAAAGGGGTTAGTAAGCATTCTGTGCTAGGTTTCTTCTCATTTGTAAAATGGGGATAATAATACCTAACAATAATATCACACTACTTATTAATAGCCTACAGGAGGTTGGGCTCCACGGAAGGCTGGGAGGAGTGACCATGCCTGAATTTTTGTAAACATTTTGACGTAGAGGTTTAAACTTTTTGAAATACATCACTGAGACATAAGTAAAACTGCATTAGGCTATCTTAAAGTTTGTCTTTGTGGAACCAAAGAGGCAGTGAGTTGTGAAAGAGCTCTGAAATCAAATGTGTTTGGAAAACTCCACAGCCTCTGACTTGCTCTTAGAGATTCACATTACACAGGAGTATATGAAAGCCTGTGGTTAAAAAGGAATGTTTAACGATGATTAACTCAGTGTTTGCACATTTATTTGACCATTGACTGCAAAGGATCCTTTTATTCATGTCACATTGTTAGTATCCCTGATTTGATGTAACACACTTTGAGAGATGCTCAATTACCCTACTCCCAGTGTAGGATATTCCAAGGGTTGAATGACACCAACTGCTGTGATAATTTTAAAGATAGATACAATTAAAATTTAATTTTAAACTGAATTGGAAATCCAAAATGGTGGTATTCTGTGACTATACATTTAGTCATTGGGAATTTTTTAAACCTATGATTGAAAAAGATGGCCTTCTTACAAAAGGTGTATCTCAAAGTCCAGGTCTGCTGACCGAAAAACCTATATTCTTTCTAATCCTTATATCACCTTCACTCCTCTTCCCCGAGGTGTTTGGAGCTTTCCATGGGGTCAGGATCTCATGCTCCACCCCTTTTCTTACCTCCATAAAATTACACCTATTTTAGTGCTATAGATTAAATGTTTGTGCCCCCCCCATTCATATATTAAAACCTAATCCCCAATGTTGTGGTGTTAAGAGGTGGACCCTCTGGGATATGATTAAGTCGTGAAGGTGGAGACTTCATGATGGCATTAGTGCCCTTAAAAAGAGGCCCCAGAAAGCTCCCTCGTTTCTTTTGCCATGTGAGGACACAGTGAAAAGACAGCCATCTATGAACTAGGAAGTGAGCTCTCACCAGACATCAAATCTGTTGGTCCCTTGATCTTGAACTTCCCAGCCTCCTGAACTGTGAGAAATAAATTTCTGTTGTTTATAAGCCATCCAATCTCTAGTCTTTTGTTATAGTAGCCTGAATGGATGGAGACACTTAGTAAAAGAAGAAAACCATCTGAACCTTTTAACCAAAGCAGAAAAAGCATTTGATAAAATTCATTACCCATTCATGATAAAAACTAGAAACAATTAGAAACTTCCTCAAATTGACAAAGGGCATCTATAAAAACCCAATAGCAAACATCATACTTAAATGGGAAAGATCCCTAAGAAACAAGGCAAGGATACCTGCTTTCCCTTCTATTCAACTTTGTATTGGAGGTCCTAGCCATTGTAATCAGGCAAGAAAAAGAAATAAAAGACACAAAGATCAAGAAGGAACAAATAAAACTGTTCCTACTTGCAGATGTTATGATTTTTTTATATATGTAAAAGCCCAAGGAATCTACCAAATAATTAATAGAACTATTAAGTGAATTTAGTAAGTTTGCAAAATATAAAGTTATTATAAGAAAATCAACTGTATTCTTATATGCTAGCAGCAAACAATTTGAAAATGAAATTTTAACAAAGCAATTCCATTTATAATAGCATCACAAAACATAAAATAGTTAGAAATAAATCTAATAAAAGGAGTCTGAGTCTTTCATGAGGAGAACTACAAATCATTGCTGAGAGAAATTAAAGAAGATATAATAAATTGGAAAGCTATACTGTGTTTGTTGATTGAATACTCAATATTCTCTCCCAGTTGACCTACAGATTCAACATGTTCTCAATCAAAATCCCAGGAAGATCTTTTGTAAAGATTTGATGAGCTTATTCTAAAATGTATATGGAAATAAAAAGGATATAGGATAATCAAAGTTAACTTTAAAAAAGAACAAAGTTAGAGGACTTAATCTAGCTGATTTCAAGACTTACTATAAAGCTACAGTAATCAAGACTTTTAGTATTAGAGAAAAAAAAGTTGGCATATAGATCAATGGAACAAAATACAGAGTCTGGAAATATACCCACACATATAGTAATAGAAGATTTTCAATAAAGGTGCCAGAGCAATTCAATAGGGAAAAGAAAATTTTCAGAACAACTGAGTACTACATAGTGTGAAACAACTGAATACTACATAGGAAAAAAATGAACTAATTAACTTGAAATGGACCATAAACCTGAAAGTAAAACCTAAAACTAGAAGAACACATAGGAGAAAAATCTTTGTGACCTTGAAGTAGTCAAAGATTTCTTAAACATGTCACATAAATGACAAAATAAATTAACTTCATCAAAATTTAAAACTTTTGTCTTCAAAAAACACTGTTAAGAAAATGAAAAAGCCATCCACAAATGGGAAAAAAACTATTCACTACAAATATATCAGATATAGGATTCGTTTCTAGACTTTATAAAGAAGTTTCACAACTAAATTTTTAAAAAGACAAACAAACCAATTAAAAATGGTCAAAATATCAGAACAGACACTTCATGAAAGACATAAAAATACACAATAAGCACATGAAAAGATATTCATCATCCTTAGTCACAGGCAACTGCAAATTTAAACCACACGAGCTACCATTAGCCTGACCATGCTAAGCATTGTTGAGGATATGGAGGCAAATGGAATGATACATTGTGGTGAGAATCTCAAATGGTGCAACTACTTTGAAAAATAGTTTGCTAGTCTCTTAAAAGGTAAAATATCTATCTACCAAATGACCCAGGCATTCTATTCCTAGGTATTTAGCCAAAAGAAATAAAAACTCATGTCCACAGGAGGGCTTGTACACCAATGTTCATAGCAGCCTTATTTGAAATAGGCCTGAATGGGAAACAACCTAAATGTCCATCAATAGGTGCATGGATAAAGAAATTGTGATATATCCACATAATGGAATGCTACTCAGCAGAAAAATATCATCATCCCTACATGTAACAACATAGATGAATCTGAAAACCATTATGTAAGTGAAAGCCAAATACCTTCCCCCGAAAATAAATACACCACGATTCCATTTGAGGTTTTAAACATGCACACTCAACTATTGTGATAGAAAGCAGATCAGTGATTGCCTCAGGATGGGGATAGAGAAAGTGATAGATTGCACCAGGGCACAGGAAACCTTTGGGGGTTATGGAAATGTTTGTTCTCTTGATTGTGGTGATACTTTCATGCCAGTAAACATTTGCTAAAACTCATTAACTTGTGCAATTTCAATTTTTGTGGTTTACTGAATGCCAATTATACTTTAGTAAAGCTGAAAAAAATAAATTACACCTGTCCTGGACCCATTTATTCAGAGTATGTTCCCAGTTTTCTAAGGCTCAGATCTCCAAGCAGCAAAATAACTGAGAGACTTTTGAGAACCAGTAAAGGCAGGAAGGGCCATCGAGATTTGGCTCATTTCTCTTTATAAAGGGTTCTTGGTGTGAGAGGGTGAAGGAGCCTCAGGTACAGGTTGAGGGACTTGAGCAGGTATTGAATGTGCTTTCACGGAGCCTGGTTAACAAGACTTGGAAGTGCAGAGATGCACCGGCTGCATGAAGATGCAGGTGGGTGGTTCTGGGAGGGTGAATGACCCAGATGGTGTGGATGAAGGGCCTGGCATCACCCAGAGGGCGCTGCCTGCTGGCAGCCACTTGCCCTGGCCTTGGCCCACTTCTGCTTGGCATTTTCATCAGTGACTTCGATGAGAACATAAATTACATGCTTGTAAAATATACATTAAGCAATTATTGATCGATTCTTACGACGTGACAGACACTGTGCTGGCCTTGCAAAGGGATAGATCATGGAGGAGGTGACTGTGCCACCTGAAGCTCACACAACAAAGAAAGGTGGTGAGGAGTATGTACTCAAAAGCACCCCGTTCAAAAGCTTGATTTGAGGCCAGCCCGGTGGCTCAGGCGGTTAGCGCTCTGCTCTTAACTCCGAAGGCTGCCGGTTCGATTCCCACATGGGCCAGTGGGCTCTCAACCACAAGGTTGCCAGTTCAATTCTTCGAGTCCCGCAAGGGATGGTGGGCTCTGCCCTGCAACTAAAATTGAACATGGCACCTTGAGCTGAGCTGTCACTGAGCTCCCGGATGGCTCATTTGGTTGGAGCATGTCCTCTCAACCACAAGGTTGCCGGTTCGACTCCCACAAGGGATGGTGCGCAGTGCCCCCTGCAACTAGCAACGGCAACTGGACCTGGAGCTGAGCTGCGCCCTCCACAACTAAGACTGAACAAACAACAACTTGAAGCTGAACAGAACCCTCCACAACTAAGATTGAAAGGACAACAACTTGACTTGGAGAAAAGTCCTGGAAGTGCACACTGTTCCCCAATAAAGTCCTGTTCCCCTTCCCCATCTTAAAAAAAAAAAAAAGAAAAAAAAAAAAGCTTGATTTGACACAAAGAGCTTGGCATGTGAGAAAGCACGTGGGATTCTGGGAACAGCAAGGAGGAATGAGTGCAGGGGGATGGAGGATGGTCAGCGGCCGCGATAGCTCCATGAGTCCACGTGGGCAGATGTGGGCTTTGACTCTGAGAGAAGGGCTGCAATGGAAGATTTAGAGCAGGAGAGGGACATAGTGAGACTGACGGTTTTAATAGACCGCTCTGGGTTCTGGAGGGGAGATAGCGAAGGCAGAAGAGGCTGATGGCCCAGGAGAGAGACCATAGGCCTGAGCTGGGCAAGCAGTGGGGCACACGTACACAGCTCCTAAATGTGCTTCTCAGCCCTGGCGTCAGCCTTGTCACAGCAGCCTGTCACTAAGATGTGTCCCAGGAGTGCAGAGGCAGCAGGTCTCCTACCCCTTGTCCCCACCCCGACCCCTCTAGCTCCGCCTGCTCATGTCCCAGTGTGTCACTGTGTGCACTGTGTGTCTGAAGTCATCTGAGTGCACCAATCTGTGTCCCTTAAGAAAGCATGTTGGATTTGGATATCAACAGAGCTGCCTACAAATCCTGGCTTCATTACCTCTTAGCTACGAACTTGGGCAAGTTATTAAACTTTCTGAGCCTCAGTTTTCTCATCTATACAATGGGGGTAAAAGTATCTGTCTCAGTGGGATTATTGTGAGGATTAAATGGGATAGATATGTAAAGTGGTAAGTAAAATTTAGGCCTTTCCTCTCAGCCTTTGTCCCAATGAGTCAGAATTGCTTTCTGACCTCTGACGTTTGGGACACAGAGGCAAATGATAATAAAATTAGGAAATATTGGAAATGTTAAAATCAAACAACATCTAGGGCCAGGATGTCTCTAGGCAGATGCAAGGTCCAGTGCAATCATTGGAACCAAAACGTCAATAGTACCGAGGTTGAGAAACCCTGGGCTAATAAGAAAGCTGGGGTCAAATTCCACCTCTGCCATTTATGGCTGTGTGACTTTGGGCAACTTATTTAACTTCTCTTTGCTTGCTTGTTCCCACATCTGTAAAACGAGGATGATAATGAGTTAGTACCCCATAAAGCTGTGGTGGGCATTAAATGAGTTCATCGTATGTACAGTGTTTAGATCTGTGACTGGGGCATGGGGAAACCCTATCCAGGAGTATGGGATTGCACCATCACCCATAGGTCATAACTCTTCCCTAGGGACAACCCTATCTCCACGTAAATCTTATTTACTCTTGGCTACACATGCACACAGTGCCCGGACACTTGACCATGCTGGTCTATTTCTGGAAGGATTCTAGCATGTTGGTAAACCTCTCATGCTTGTACCCAACAAACCGATGTCCTGAAAGCACAGAGGGACCATGCTGCTGCCTTCCCTGACTAGATGAACCATTTGGTGGATTCTGGCTGAATGGGGTTGGCTTCTATAATAAGAGCTGTGTGCTGCCATTGGCTACTGACACTGATCAACTGGAACCGCCCTGCCTATCTTCCTCAGAGGATGGGTCCCAAGTAGAGAGACTCCTTCTACTTGGAGAACACGGTTCTCCAGTGGCAAATGGTGTATAAAAAAGAATTTTCCATGTAGCCTGAAAATTCAGTAAAACGAAACTTTGCTTCCCCGAAGGTTAAGTGGAGTGTCATTGAACTGGCAAGAACCTCACAGAAAAGCCATGTCACCAAGTAGGAGACCCTGACACCTGCCTTACCCTCCTCTCCCCTCAACGTCTCCAATGGGTCATTAGTCTGATTCACTGTTTTTATCATTTCCTAAGCTCCTCAGGGATTAGCCTTTTCTAGAAATAGGAGTTCATGGAAGATTCTCCTTTGTCTAACAACTTCATCCCACAGCAGCCTGGAGCGCGGCTGTTTGACACGTAAAATAGGGGACCCTGCTACTGTGAATAGCAAGGGCAAGTTCACTTCCAAACTTTCCTAAGTCTCAGGGGAGCCCACTTAAGTATTCCTCCCATAGACCTTTGAAAGGACCTGTTAAACTGTAATGGCTTCAATTTGGTCCAATTAACCTCACACTGGGCTAACTTCTGCCCTTGGCTGTGTGTTGGCAGCTACTGCTGATTCTAGGTACAGTAGTGGGCAGGTAACAGCGGACTCTAATTTGGTGTACTAAAGGAAAAAATGTTAACCACATCCTCCAAGCATGAGGGGAAAAACAGCCTGGCTAAGGCATGCTGATCAAAAGTGCACAGTCCTCCCAGAAACCATCACAAAAGCCAAAGCAAGTGGAAATGAAATACATGGCCAACTTAGACTCTGAGTGAGCTTTGCTTGTTTGTTTTACGTTGTCAGTTGCCATTTACTTGCAGAATATACTGAATGGCTATTATTTCCAGCTTCCTGTGATTATAAGTCTGAACCAATTCCTTTCTAGTTATAAAAACTTTTTTTAATCCAGTTTGGTTCGGGAATTCTTCACTCTAAGTTTACACTTTCAGTGTGAGGCTGTTCTACCCAGGTGGAGATGACAGCTTTTCTGTGGGAGACCTAGAGCCTGCAGTTGCCTTCGTCACTGAGCATGCTCTTGTGGTATCTTCCACACGCAGGATTAAGCTCTTCTACACATGCGTTTGAATGGTGGTTTTTAACCGAGGGCTCCGGTTTATAATTATATAATGGGAACAGGCCTTAGAATAATCAGCGTAGGCCCTGGAGACCTGAGGTCCTCTGACACATCCACTCAGGTGACAGGAGGAAGAATCAGGACCCAGGTCCCAGCTTGTGTTCCACAGAACCCTGGGGTTCTCAGGGGGTTAAGGTTAGGGGTGGTGGGAGAAGGTGAGCAATTCCCAACCCTCTTCCCTTCTGTGTATTTTTAGAATGCACTGATCATAAGTGTACAGCTCAATGAGTTTTACAAACTGTATACACCTGTAGAACCAACTGGGTCCAGAAATAGAACTTCCACCCCGCCAGGGACCCCCATGCTCCTTTTCAAAAATGCCCCCCAAAGGAGAGCCACTGTCCTGACTTCGAACAGTGTCTCATTGATATATTTTATATATCAGGGCTCCACGTAGGTTTTTAAAAATTTTTTTATTTTGAAATACAGATTCATAGGAAGTTGCAAGGATAGTCTAGAGAGGCACATAGAATTTATATTCTTTTCAGATGTTCAAAATTCTTGTTTTTTTTTTTTTTTAAGTTTAAAAACTAGTGGCATAGTAGGAAATGACAGGTTTTGGAATCAGGCTTCATGGGACTGAGCCCAAATGCCATCCCTTACCAGCATGTGACCCAGACTTGTCCCTTATAAGCGTCACACTACTTTCCTGGTGTTGGTTGGGTTAAAGTGAAGGTGTGACAGTGAGTGAATGTGCGTGTACGCTGTGGGCCCTGCATGGACGTAAGGCTTCGCCAGGGCTCTACATGGAGCGATGGATGGAGCCGGAGCACCTCAGCAATGCCTCGCCCATTTGCAGCTTTGTTTGGTTTCTAGTCAAGTATCGTTGGGCACTCGGTACCCCAGCTCTTCTACCATTCCTCTGCCTCTCACGCCGGCAGCAGCATCTCCCTCCAGCTGTTTGGACAGGTGGGGTGTGGGGGAGTTGCAGCCTGGATGGAAGGGCTAGGGAGGGCTGACTAAGCAGGTTCGAGAGGCCGTGTCCTGCTCCGACTCTCGGGCCAGGCCTGCCCTTGGTCCCTCATCTGTGGGCTGGCCATTGTGAAATCAGCCCTCCTCACATGCCACCTGGAAAGCCACCCCACCCCCATTCTGGAGGAAGGGTGTGGCTCACTGCTCATTAAAGGATAGGTGACAAAAGGCAGCCTCAAAGAGGGCCCTTACTAAATCCGAAGGAATCCGACCTCCTCTCATTACTGGGCGGGGAGCTGAGGGTGACTGTCACCAGCAGGCCCTGAGTCATCCCCGGGAAGACAAGCCAAGCCCTTATGACCCATCTCAGCAGCCTGAACCTGGGCAGACAGGTGCCTGGAGCCACCTGAGTGATAAAATCTGGGTGGGCTGGATCCACCAGTGGTTAACAATGGACAAAGGGTGTGGGTTGACTGCTGTCCACTCTGCCCACCTCAGACTATACCTCTCATACCTCCAGGCCAGAGAAGAGGATGGACTTAGAAGAGGGACTTGTTCTTCCGGTTGAAGCCTGCCATCTTTCAGGCTTCAAAATGAGGCACACACCAGTGCCACCTCTGGGACCAGAGCACAGCCCGGCCTACCCTTTGAGGCAGCCATGCTATTCTGGAAATCTCCCCTTTCTTTCCTTGGTGGGTAACCTTTCTAGGACATCTTAGGGTGGCAGTCTGAAAGTCCGGCAGCACTGGGGCACAAGGGGTTGTTGATGGTGATAATGATAATAATGGGATGGCAGGGAGGAGTGGGGAGCAGCATGGGAGAGAGGACCCATGGGGGGGTGGCCTCAAGTAGCCTGGACACCCTGCCACTCACGAGGGTGTCACTTATTGAATACCTATATGAACCACGCCTTGTGCTGAGTGCTTTGCATGTATTGTGTCATTTAATCCTCCCAATAACCTTATGGAGGTCATTGTCATTATTATAATGTCCTTTATGGAGCTTGCCTAAGGTCATGTAGCTGGCAAGTGGCAGAACTGGAAGATGACCTAAGTCTGTGTGGCTCCAAGCCCCTTTCCTCTTTCTCCCTCCTAGTCCCTTGTCTACCACACAGGGGAGCAAACGCATTCTCAACCTTCTTAACTTGCTATGCTGCAGAGGATTTATTCCTAGCAAACTGCCTGCTATGCTTGTTGAGAATGACTGACACCTGTTAAAGCGTACGGTGTTGCTCACCTCAGGGGTATTTGTGTTTTAATGGGGACCTGGCTGTTAAAAGAGCAACCGACCATTTCTGGAGAGCTGTGGGTCTGAGAGAGGGGATGCGGGCACTGCCGTGTGCAGACACAATTCGTGCGTGTTATCTCTGCTTGATAGCTGTGCTTCTCAAACTGCAGAGGGCATCGGACTCATCCAGGGGCTTGTTCCAACACACATTCCTGGGCCGCACCCCAGAGCTTCTGATTCTGCAGGTCTGGGGTGGGGCCTGAGAATGTGCATTTTTAAACAGCTGCTGTTCTCTCGCTGCTGTTCTGGGGACCATGCTTTGAGAACCACTGCATTGTTGCAATCCGGTAAGATTAGAAAAGCAGGCATTGCTAATGTCTCCATCTTTTAGAAGAAGAAATTGATGTACACGGAGGTTAGGTCATGACTTTAACCCAACATGTGACATCTTCTATCCAGACCACTATGTGCAGAGATTTCTGCAATGAGGATCCCCCCAAATTATCTGAGCCTCTTCTGAATCATTTGGGTGATCACCAAGAACTGAGTGTCACTTGGCTCTTCAGGGCCTGTGGCTGCATTTCCGTCTGTGGAAGGCACTACCCCTGGTGAGGAGGGAGTCCTGGGCCTGCCCAGAGCATGCGGCAGGAAAAGCCTGCAGACTCAATGGTCCACCTTCACGTGACACAGACACATCACACACGTCTCTGCCTTCCCCCTACTTTTATCTAACATCTTGCAGCAAGAATTGGCCATCAGGACATGAAAGTTATCTTCAGGTGGAAAAGGCAGAGGACTCAGAGGGCCTCAGAACTGGCTTTCAAGGCTTGCTCCTGGCAGAGCTCTGGTTACGTGTGAGTCTGACGTTCTGCGGTGGCCAGAAAGGCCTGCAGTTAGTAATGCTGTTTCCTACCATGTCCGGCCGCACAGGCATCCTCTGTTAATACCTAGTGTCCTGAAGGTCAAATGCAGAAACAAACACGGACCCACTTTAACCCAGTGTGGGCAATTTAGTTTTAGCAAAACCAGACACTTACCTAGGAGCCAGAATATTTAAGGAGTTTTTATTAAATTTCATATCTAGCTTATATGTAGTTTGGACATAGTCAAGAAACATAGTGAAAATAATTTAAATGGGTACTAAGGGGCTTCAGGGTGGTGGTTGTTTGCTTTTTTCAACAGAGACATACTTCTTAAGTTTAAGAAATACTGCTCTGTTTCAATGGCCCCCTTTAAGTCCTAAGAAATATATACTTGGCATTGAGATCCTTAGGGATGGAGAAGGCAGGCATCGCTGTGTGATGCTTTGCTCCCGAGCATCATGACTGCTCTTATTGAGGTGAAACTGAGTTACAAGAACATGATGAGAAGTTTGATGAGTGGGATGAAAGAACCTAAATGATAGTAAATTAGAGTAAAAAGGTATCCAAAAAAAAAGAAAGAAAGAAATGCTGTCACAAAGCACCGTGTGGCCTGGCAGGGCAAAGAGTTACAGGGCCATAGCCTCCCAGGGTCAGGGGTTTTCCAACTGGATAGTCAAGGAGGAACTAAGGAAGTCATCCGGGCCTTGTGGAAAGGGCGTGAGATCCAAATGCAGGTTTGTAGGCTCCACTCTACCATATCTATTGGTGTCACTTGGCTTCTGAGCCTCAGTCTTACTATCCGTAATGGGAATTGTATTCAAATGGCTTCTCCACTTTTAAATGAGGTAGTGTAAGCGAAAGCCTGTTTAAATTGTGAAGTGCCTACAAATGTTCATTCTTATTGTTTTTCCCCCCAGCTTGATTGAGATATAATTGACATACAATATTGTCTAAGTTTAAGGTTACAATGTAGTGATTTTTTTATAGGTATGTACTGCAAAATGATTACCACAATAAGGTAAGTTAACACATCTATCGCCTCACATAGGTACAATTCCTTTGTTTTTTGATGGTGAGAACTTAAAAACCTACTGTCTTAGCAACTTTCAAATACACAATACAGTACTGTTAACTACAGGCACCATGCTGTACGTTACATCTCTGGGACTTATTAAACTGGACATTTATACCTTTTGACAACCTTCATCCATTTCCTCCACCCTTGATTCCCCTTCCCCCGCCCTTGGCAACCACTAATCTGTTGTTTCTATGAGTTTGTTTGTTTTTTATTTTAGACTCCACATGTAAGTGAGATCATATGGTGTTTGTCTGTTTCCCTCCTTGTTTTATCTGTCCTTTTTTAAAGTGCTGGCTGGCTGCCCCACCAACTTTTGTAATTCTGTTCTTTCTTCTCATTGCCCCACCCGCCCCATTCACAGAGCAGGACCAGCCACTCCATCACCACAGCCATGAAGGGTCAGTTCCATGGAGGCCACTTTCCAGGGCTCACGGAAGGAGCCAGACCCGAGTGGGGCCTTGGAGGTCTTCTGGTCCCCATCTCCCCGGTGAGGAAGTGAAACCAGAGACACTGGGTGTGTGTGACCTTAATACCACAGAGAGAGTTAGTACTAGATCAAGGAGTATACTCTCTGGAATTCTTTTTTCAATACATTCTCTTTTTTTCCTCTTTCTTCTTATTATACACAAGGATGGAAAAAGGTGCCAAATGTTCTGGAGGCTCAAGACCCATTTGACAGAGAGTGAAGTGCACAGAAAAGCCAGACACCCCAACCTGGGAGGGTGGAGGACCCAGTCTGGACTCATGTCGGGTTCAGGAACAGAGGGCAAGATGGCAGAGGGTGAAAGGAATGAGCCCCTGGAAGGGTTCCAAGTCCTCAGAAGCTTCAGAATGAAGGTTGAAGTATTTCTGGTAAGGATGTGATGAGAAGACTCTCCTTCTCTTGGTAGGGGAGTTCATTTTTTTCTTCTTCTATTTTTACCCAGTAAAATGGTAATTTCAAAGGATCACTTACGGGGAGGGATGGGGGCCTGTGAGCAGAAGGGCCTGTGAAGAGAAGGGGAGTGAGTCATCCCAGAAAGCCTGAGAGCCTGGGGTGGGGGAGGGGTAATGATCGGAAGCAGGAAAGGTTGGTCCCTCCCTGGTCACAGGATGTGTCAATCATTTCAGCTTGGCGAATGGGAGTGAGCCTAGACGGATCTTTCACACTGGAATCAGGAACCTAAGGTTGAGGACATGTTGAACTTAAATACAAATTATTTGGCTGGAAATTGAAGAAAGAGTTAAAAGGATAAACATTTTTGGAATTCATAGAATATGTAGAATCCAGAAAAGTTGGGCCTATGCTTTACCTTAAGAGAGGAGTGTGTTTAATTTTTTTTATTTGTAAACCATTCCATCAGAAATCCATATGTGGTGCGTGTTTGCTGCATGAAATTTTTTAATGGTAAATGGTTTTAGCTGTTCAAACATGTAGATATTTATCAGAAATAACAAAAATGGTCCAAAGCACTATTTTTGCAGGTCATAATATACAGTTAGAGGCCTAGAATTAGTCTTTAATCACATATGGTCAAGCGATGAGTGGTATGTAGAAGTCTAAACTAGCCTCAAGAACTATGGAATGTTTTCAATCAAAAACATGACTCAGTTCTGCATGTAGGTTGCCATTACTAGTGGTGACTCTTAACTTCACTCCAGCTGATTTATGATATAAGTGACACATAGAGTGTGGCTCATAGCCGTTTAAGTACTGTCCTGTGACGTATCTCTTGGCATCTGGAGATGCCAAGCTTCATGGCATCTAGGTGGTCCATCCAATGAAACTGAATCACCCTCACGGGCAGATGCTTGATAACTCAGCCATGTGCCCAGGCTTAAGCTGCAGAGGCTGCCAAAGAAACTGATGCATGATTCACATTGTTAGATCTATGACCCTCTTCTTAAATTGTGACTTCTTTTCCACAAAATAGCTTTGCAGTAGTTCAAATCTGTGACTCTGTGGCACCCAGGGCAGTTCAGGAATGGGAAGGAAAGGCTGTTTCTGTGTCCTTTTCAAACCACATCCCCATGTGAACGTGGTTGCCTCTACTGCCAAGTTCCCAGGAGCAACGCTCTCCTTCCCCCGGCAGCCTCCACCCGAGGCCTTCAGATGCCTTTTATCGTTGTAAGAAGATACAACCCACCCCGTGAGCCACATCGGAGCCTGGCAATGCTAACAAGGCCTGGACCAGAGGAAGCTGTGTAGTGAATCTCTCCAAGTTTCTATAGCCCAGCCTTGTGCCTATATTAAAATCAAGTGGATGTGCATGTTCTGCTTTAACTTCTTCCCAGTGCGCCATAAATGGACGCGGTGGAGGACGTGAGCAGGAAGGAAACTCACCGCCTCATCACTTCCTTCACTCCTTTATACCTGCCAGGCGCCTGACTCTCCAGGTTCACAAGTCTTCTGATGAGAATCCAGGGGAAAGTGAACAAACCTGCCTTCCCCAATAACTTGACTAAACCGATCCATCTGCGTCAGGTGAACTCCCTTTCCCATGTTTAGACCCACGTTCTCAAGTTTCTTATAGGTGGGTACTCAGCCCCTGACCACTTTGAATGCGCTAACTACAAATGCACCTCCTTTGATTGGGCTTAACTTTACTGTGCTTCACATATGTTGTGATTTGTTTGCATATTGAAGACAAGCCACTCCATCAGCAAAAAGATTACCACTCGCTTTATTGCGATACTCGTTTCATTGCAGTGGTCTGGAACTGAACCCACAATATCGCCCATAATTGGGTAAACGTTAAGATTTGCTTAAAAAAAAAACACCTCAGGCCTGACACATCTGGCAGGGGAGTGGAGGCAAAAAGGTCACATGCCTATCTGTTGGATGAGCCTTCCTTAAAACAAAAGGCAAAGAAGCCAAGCTTTACTGCAAGGTGGGTAAAGCCTTTGTAACAGGCTGGTGATAAATGTGTCTCACCCAGAACACGCAGGATATGTGACAGGGTGGGACGGGAATGACATATAAGTCCATCTCACATGCCAAATCCAAAGAGCTGCTAGTGGCTACTTACAGCACTTTGTTAAGAAGGATTCTGGGACAGCACCCAAGCTCACTAGGAAACAGATCTGCGATTGTTTAGCCGAGCCTGCTGCAGGCATAGGATGGAGGGGCAGCTGTGTCTGGCATCCTGGGTAGGTGTACTTTAGACAATAGCCAAGAATTCCGCTGATCAGTTTTTCCAGCAGGGGGACCAGATCAAATTGAACTTGGCCTCCAGTCTCTACAGGTTTGCCCAACATCCAGCACTAACTGAAAGAAGCTCCTTGAGGCCACATAAGAGGAAAACAGTCAGGCCCATCAGGGACATACCTTAGAGAGCTGAGGAGATTCCTTCAGCTTTTATAGTTTCCTCAGGCTTGTAACTTTCAGGCGCCCACCACCAATTTTCGCAGTGGGATTAGCACTAAGTTCTTTAAATTAAAAGGGAACTGATTGCCAACGCGCTTATTTTGAGGAATGAGGAATGCAGTAGAAGGGACGAGTTGGGGAGACGGTGCCTTGCCTAGGAGCTGGTCCTGGGGAAGAAACGTGTTCTTTGTTGGAGGCAGCAGCGATAGAATAGAAAGAAAAGCAGGTCAAATGCCGGGGGCCTGTGTGTGAGGAGACATGCTCTCCAACTGGGAGGATAGGTGACGGAGGGGGTAGGCAGGTGAGAGCCAGGTGACAGGGAGACTGAACAGGTAGGAATCCGCTGTGATTTTTTAAAACTACGTTGAGAATGTTTTCTGACTTTTCCTCTTATAAGTTGATTAAAGGGAAATATTGATAATTTGATCGTATATATGGCAATAAAAGGAACTTACCTACAGTTTGGGCAAAGAGGACATACACGTAGATATAAAAATGTTAGCTTCAGAAATAAAGACTTGGCTTTTCCTTCTGTTGAAATAGCCCCTAAATCTATAAATCTGTAAAACTATAGAAATGGACTACAGTATGCTAAATAGTTTTCTTCTAGTTTATTGTATATTTGTGAATATCACTGCGGCTAAACTGATCTCTAATTTCTAAATCACAAAAAAAGTTTATATCCCTATTAAACATGCTTTTTTCACCACTCTATAGTCCTTCATAAGGTTCTGGGGACATTGCCCAATTAAGTCTTTTAAGGAAATTCAGTATAAATTCTTTTCATGGCCCAAATAGTCTTTGAAGAATGAAGAAAAACAAAATATGCTCATTTTTCCTTGGAAAATTAGCTGGAGCTATTTTATGAGTTGGAACTCTTAAAATTAAATCATTTCATTTGAAAGAAGCCAGAACCCATATTCGATCTTGATGCTTCCTGCTTCTTTCGGGGATGGTGGACATTTTCAGAGAATTGCCGTGCCAAAATTCTACAAGGCTAGTCTTTAAACCTGCTTTCCAAGCATGCCCTCCAGCTGTTTGTGGAGAAACATGCCTTTCATGGTAAATGGAAATATGTCCAGTGTCAAGTTCCCTGCTCTTAGCTCTAAAATTAGAAAGCTAAATGGTGGGGTGGGGGTGGCGATGAGTGTAGGACTGACAGTAGTTACTTAGAAACTCAAATGAGATGGGATTGTACAGACTTTGTAATATGTTTTGTTTTTCTCATGGAGCCCAGGCACATTTATAATAAGAGCAATGTGGGATATGCTCCCAGGAAGAGTATGAGGAGAGAGAGCTGTGGTCTTTGGTTTATAGTTTGTGTTGAAACAGAAAGCCCCTTCTGCCACCGCCACACATTCCTCCCACTTCATAAACCCTCAATCCTCTATTCTCATTATGTTTACTTCCTTTTTTATTGTGTTTTGTTGTTGTTGTTGTTTTTAAGGAGGGCACAGCTCACAGTGGCCCATGTGGGGATCGAACCGGCAACCTTGGTGTTATCAGCACCACGCTTTAACCAACTGAGCTAACTGGCCACCCCTATTTTTACTTCTAAAAGCAAAGTGTAAAAGGCAACAAGCTGGTGGGTGAATGGATAGATGGATAGATGGATAGGTAGATAGGTAGATAAATAGATTGTGTGTGTGTGTGTGTGTGTGTGTGTGTGTGTGTGTGTTTAACTTTGGTAAAGTTCTGAATACTTTCAGTCCTACTTCTGAACTTTTCCTAGAAATCAACCTATTTTATTCTTCCCAGTGCACCTATTTCTAGGACACTGGGGTGTCCTGACCTTTCTTTGTTTCTGAGTAAAACCGTAGTGGTGAGTGTCTCAGCTTCCAGAGCCACAGAGATGCGATGGAAGAGATGCAGGGGCTAGTTTCCAGGCATGTTCTCCTTCTGCCAGGGCTAGGACGTAGTTCTCTTTTTCCTTTGGTGCTACCAGAAGGGCAGGAAATATATTGATTAGGTCCTTGCCCTAGTCCCAGGTAATGTAAATAGTTTTGCCCTGCCAACCAAAGAAAAGTTTTGCCAGACCCATTCTATGCCCATTCATGTGTATACTTACTCCTTTGTTTTAGGTCTTAGGTCGTTTGACCTAAAAGTTAGCTCTTCCCTTCATGTCTACCATGACTATAGAGCCCTTGGAGTACAGGGACTGGGCTTTATTGATCTGTCTTCAGAGCTTGATACAGTCAGTGTCTGGTACACAATGAGCATTTGACAAATATTTGAATGAGAAATTCTGTTTAACACACAGTTACTAACATCTACTCTCTGCAAGATCCATACCAAGCACTGAGTGTGTGTGGGAGAAGGGGCGTTCACAGGTGACTTGAGCACCGATGTCTTGCAAGGTCAAGGTTAAGGGAGGGAGAGGAAAGGAATCTACTGTAGTGCAAGGCAGAAATGACACCCAGTGCCCAGTGAGAGGTGCAGAAGACCAAGGGGCACAGATGACACTCATTATTAAGTCTCTAAATCCGATCCAGAGCTTGGCACATAGTAAGAAATGCTGGTTGGTTGAATGTGCATGTTTGAAATCTAAGACATACTCATTTCTCAGTGGTGTTTCAGCTTTCTTGCCTCCATACTTCTAAAATTAGCCAAGCCACTCTGAAAGCTGTCCTTTGTGTGCCCTTCTCTCTCTAGTCTTCACGCTGGGGTTGAATCAGATCCAACACATACTCTCCTTGCCTCCCCCACATTCTGTGGCAGCTCTCTCCCATTCTCCGTGGGCCCTTGGTGAGGGTACCTATCAGCCCACAGCTCTAGAAGCAGAGGGCTTCTAGTGAGCAACCTGAAGCTCTTTGGGACAATTCTTAGTGGTTGTAGTAAAGCAGCTAAAATTAATCTCAAGTGGAGCATGGGCTTTGTGCTAGAAAACTCCATCACTGCCGTCAGTCTATAGAGCAAAGGGCTCTGCAGCCTGGCCCACTAAGGAAAGTATGAGAGGAGTGAGGTGAAGGGGAAGAGGCCACATTTACTTTCACTAACTACAAATTTGAAAAGGCCTGGTGGAGTTTTCTTGATTGCTAGCTGGTGGTGGTGAGGGTGAGAAGGCAAGAGGAGAAACGAGGGTCTGCTTTGGAGCCACCCAAGGAGCCAGCTGGGAAATTGTGAGTAGAGTTTGCTGCTTTGCTTTAAACAGTTGAGATGATGTTGCCAAAGGGAGACATTTCAAAATCTGAACCTTGTTGCTGAAGTTTTTTCGGCAGTTCTCTGTTCAATTGACATTAAAATGTGGTGTAAATAAACACCCTTATGTAGTTTGGAAAGTTAATAACATAGGGAGGTCCCAGAGGAGGCCCAAGGGGGCGGTGGGCCTCTGGAAGCCCCCAAGGTCTCTGTTTTAATGGCTGATTTGTGTCCAGGAGAGACAGAGCCTGAAGAGTCTTTTGTGCCCTGTATCTGGGATGTAGATGGAGAGCTGGGGAGAAGGGTGGAAATGAGATTGTTCTCCACCTTGGCCCCAGAACTTGGCCTCAGAACTGTGAGGCGTTTTGAGAAACCAGAGAAAGCTATGGGCTTTCTTCATGCTCACCCACACATATGGTACGTGAGCACAGGAATGTATACAATTTCAGAGACTTCCTGGTCCCCTGAGCCCACCCACGGGCCGCTGAACACTTCCTAATTCTGTTGCTCCCAATGGTCTGGCCCCCCTTCACCTCCAGAATCAACTCTGAGTCCTCCTCATGGGCGCAGACCTCCCATGGCACAGCCCCAAGCTCCCCTCTCAGCCCCATCCAGTTCCTACGTGCTGACACAAAGAGGGCGGGGAATTCCTGCAGGCACTGGGCATATGCAGACTCTGGGGCTGGTGTTGCTACTGTGCTCTTTCTGTCTGCCTCTCTCTGAACACCCCCATCACCCCTCACGGTTCCCTTGCACTGCCTCTGCTTGAATGAGCTCTTCCCCACCCTTCTCAGATGGAGGCAATTGTTCTATCCTTAGCCTTTTCCAAGCACTTCAACTTTATAGCATTGGTCGAATGATGCTGGCTAGTCCTGTACCTTCTGTGTATGTCACATGATGTTCGTCTACTCCCATGGAGTATAAGCAACTGGAGGACAGGCATGTATCTCACTCCAACATGTATCCCCCTTACGGTCCAGTGTAATGTCCAGCTTTGAGGTTTGAGGGGGTTTAGGAAATGCCGGAGACGATAAGTGACGATGACATTCAACTGCCTCAAGATTGACGGGGATCTGTGCAGGAACCAGGCTGTTCACTACAGATGCCTGAAGTCCTGTAAAGACACGTGGTGGGGCTGGGCTCCGAGTGCCGGGCAGGCGCCAACCACCAGAACCCCGGCCCCTCACACCTTGTGCAGGCCTAACAGCAAAGGGAAAACTCTTAGGTTGCAAGACGGCATGAAATGGACTTTAAAAATAGATGATTATAACATACATTCTTTGCATGTGGCATCGAGTAAGAAGTTTTCTGGCAAAACGCTACTGTCGTTCATATTTCATGTGAAAGGCCAGCCCCTTCCAGCATTTTTGCCTCTTACAGTCTCTCTTTTTCTTAAACCAAAAGGTTCTTTGCTCTTTACCAAACAATTTAGGCCTTGTTCTCATTTTTCACTTGTGATGTTTAAAATGCTCTTGGGAAACAGTCCTACCATTCAGAAATTCCAAATATATCCATGGGCCTTTATTATTCTTCAAGGTTACAGGAATTTTCCTTGGAAACTGTTTGAATTTGAGCAGAATTTTTGCCTTTCATGTCTTCTCTGACTTTGAAAATGAGTTTTGGTAAATTGAAGTCTCTGGACTTATATTTCCTCATTTATTTTGCCACATTGAGTCAATCTAAATATGCTTTGTCATTAAAAAACAACAAAAAAAGTAATTTCAGGCCCTCCCTCTAAATATCCTTTTAGAAATTAACTGGGCAAGATATGACAGTGTGTCATTTGTTACCTTGAGCATTAAGCTGGTGTTGACATTAAAAGATGAAGCCAACTGAACATTAAAAAGACATCTTTTGGCATTTCTTTTAACAATCTGAACAAAACCTTGAAAGCCGTTCCATCTTTTGATCCCAATTTTGTAAATTAGACCCCTGAATATGCCAAATTTCAGGAACTCTTTTATCTTTGTGCCGAGACACTCCTCCACAGAGAATGAAATATATTGGCTGTTGCCAGTAGAAACAAACGCACGCACATCTGAGGCACCAAGGGAAGAATGCTGTCGGTCTCACTTTTCGCCTGACATTTTGGAGTGGAAAATGACAGCGTTGGCACCGTAGCCTCTCCCATACGGCAAGTGTGCTGGCTCCAGAGCCACTTCCGTATCTCAGCAATCTGTCCTGCCCAGGCACAGCACAAGCTGTGGAGGCCCAACTGGAACCAGATTCTGCAGACAGGTTCCCGGCTGCAGTGGGACCCGGGAGGAGGCACTGCGTCATGGATCTTCCCAGCAATAAGAGCACTGCCTCCCCTGTGAGTCCTTACCCGGCAGGAGCCTCTAAAAGGATGCATGCAAATGGAGAGACATCTTTCCTAATACGGCCCTGTAACTAAAAAGGGGTGTGGTGGGTCCTGACATGCTCCGTGTGCTCATGTTTGGTTGGGTTTGACCAGGTTTGGTGGGAAGCACACAGCCTTGCAGTCACATGACCTGCAGTCATCCTACTTCCTTCCTCCTTTAGTAGCTGTGCATCCTCAGGAACGTCATTGAACCTCTCTGGGCCTGTAAAATGTGGATAATAACGTCTGCTCCACTCCCTTCTGGATTCCTGTTTAGAATAAGAGAGTTGATGGCTAGGAAACCATCTGGTAATCTGTAACTGTCACTACGTGGAGGTGGCATGATGAGTGTCTGGGGATCTGTGCTCTGAGAGGGTGCCCTGGCATTTATTGAGGGTCTCTTTTGCCTAGCACTTAGGATAGAATCATGAATAAAAGCAAACTCCTGCCCTAGAAGAAGAGACAAACAAGTGCTCAATCAGTTCCAAGATAATGCCATTAGGTTACAAAAGAAAACGGGGGACGATGCCACGGAAGCCACCATGAGCCCTGCACTTAAAGAGCAGGATTTTAAGGGATATTCTTGCCAGGATATTCTTGAATTTCACTGACGCCGCTACAAAAGAAACCTGTGCTGTGCTGGTCTAGGGAGAAATGGTGAAAGCAGGAACCATTCACCCTTCTCGCACAAGCTTGGTCTCTGTTAGCATACAGCACCCAAGGGGAAGAGGTTTCTATTCTTCTTACCATTTTCTCAGGCTGATTGTCCAGGGAGGGTCCTGAGCAGCCCAAAGTGCACCACATAGGGTGAGGTCACATCTGGCACTTCTCTAACTTGCTCACTGAAAGTCATTTCTTATTGGGGCCAAAGTAACACTTAGCTGTTAGTGTTTGATAAGGCGGTGGTGAATGATCAACCAGCCGCTCTCCTGGGGGAAGTCAGCAGTGGCAGGAGGTCAGCCTTCCCTGACTTAGTGACCTGGTGACCTATCCCAGCCACACCCCAAAGCTGATGGAGAGGTCTCATCTGCTTGCTGCTGAGGGAAGGACGTCCGCTGGACTCTTGTCATATGGAGGGTGAACAGGGGGTACTGGGTAGGTGGCCATAGTGTCAACTAATTATATAGAAATGATTTCTTTCATTTATTCATTTATGCATGCATGTATTCCTCTATTCACGTATAACTAATATATTGAATGGGCTGGACTTGATGGAATATAACAAAGAAAGAGCTTTTTTTTTCTCTCTATCTCATCACTGTCCTTTCCATGTGCTCTATCAGATCTTCTTTCACTGGTGCATATCTTGGGCAGATCCCATAACTATTCAGTGCCTTTCAGGCATTGATAAATGGACCCCATGTTAGAGTATTAAATAGCTTATTTCAATATACATTTAAAATTATTTCCCATCGAATTCTTATTAGATACAAAGCTATTTCCACTTCCTGCAGCTCAAGCCTGACCCAAGCTCAAAAAGATTGCACAGCCTGTCTTTTATTGTTGTGTTGTCTCTTGACTTTCACTAGCTGCTTCTGACTTTCCAAGGTATGGCAGAGTGGGGAGAAGAGGGACAGAATGTCTTTTTCCTTAACTGGGCCTGCTGCAGTCTACCCATTGGTGTCCTCTGAATGCATGTGGTCAGGTGCTGGTTCTTTCTCTTGTAAGGCACGTCAGTGGGTTCCTCAGGTCTGCCCCACCCAGCCCAGGGCCTGTGCGTTGCAGTGTCTGGACTTGGAATGATGCCGTCTCTGGCTGACTTATGACTGCTCCAGTGCCAATGGGATACCCCACAGGTTCACTTCTCCCTGGCACTCAGGGCCCTTGGCTGGTCCTTTCAGGAGGACTCAAGTCCAGCTACCTTCCTCAGGGAGCCCAGAGAAAAGCTTTTTACCTATGATCCCAGCAAGCTCTGGAAGTATAGGCCTTGCCTAAGGGCTCTTTGTTCCCCAAGACGTTGGCAGCCAGGCAGGCCTACAAGACTCTGCAGCTCAGCAAGCATCCACCATGAAAGGAGATTTTAGTGTCTACTTCTGGCAGACATCCCACTCTCAGAATGGTCCTCTGAGCCATTCCTACTTGGCTCAAGGATGGGAAGAGTACTCCCTCTCCTCTCCCAATTAGAGGAAAAAGAAAATAAATGCACAATACCTCTTACTAGAAATCCCTTATAATCAATCCAAAACTATATCTATGTCTGTATATCTATATAATTTATATCTAACGTTTTGACCAACTCTTAACAAGTCTTGCATAGATGGAAGCTGCCTCTTTCTTTAGACTATGAGGCCACTTGTTACTCATCTCAGCTCTGGGCATCAGCAGGCGTTCTGAAACAACAGAAAAATTCCAGTTTAACTTTCAGTTATTCACTACTTCATTCATTGACGATATTTATGCAGCAAGCACTTATCCAACACTGTGTCCAGCACTGGGCCAAGGTGTCCCCAGTCAGGAGCAAAACTGACAGCTTCAGCCCTCTTCTGAGGATGCTGGTGGGTCCACCAATTGCTGGTCTCTTGATACCTTTCCAGAACATCTAAATTTGATCTACCCAACATCCTATCAACTGGAACTCTGCTATTCAGCACTGGTGCATGACTACAAAGATAGTTACAACTTCATGTTTGTAATAATGGTCCCAAGTGCTGAAAATCCTAACGTGCCCTCTGAGTCATCACCGGTAACTTAATCATCAGAATTGTTTTAGTATTGAGTGTGTTTTGCTGCTATCTGATTCTTTAGCAAGTACAAATTTAGTTATGCTTCTATTTTAATACTAAATAGGCCCATGCTCTAAGGTTGAGGTGGTTCCCTGCAATCAGAATATTTGCTAAATCATAATATCCCATTATTTGCCCAGGCTGCATTCAAACATTTTCCTGTGTTTTTTTTATAAGGTCGTTCATAATTCTATAAAGGGTATAGACGCACGTGTGCGTGTATTTTTTTCTCATGTTTTTGGTGTATTTTCCTTTATAAGATTGAATTTTCCTGGTCTTTTTCCTTTTATCCCCAAAATAAAAGCACCGGCTTTCCTGGATTAAATGGATAACTCATTGAAATGTTTAACTTGATTTTTTTTAAATGCAAAGTCATATATTTTTAAAACATTGCTCTGTTCCTGGCACTGCCAATCAAAAACATTCAACTTAGAATGTCTGCCTTGCTTCTGAAGTTGGATTCTATGTGTTTTGTTTTTCTGGGAATTTTTTTTCCATCTCATTAAACCTCAGCATAGATGAAAAGTTTTGATCTCGTGCAGGGAAAAACACCAGAGAATCTTTATCATTGCCAACTATTACATTTAATAAGTCTTGCATTCTAACCGTGATTCCCTGCCATAATATATCAATCTCGTTAACCTTATAAATATGATTTTTCAAGAGCAAAGAACTTCTCCCTTCTTCCTTTATTATGTCTAATTTGCATATTAGCACATAGTCCAAGTGTTGGCAGATAATAATATTTTAAAGGCCATTGAAGTATAAGAATAACTACATACTTACCGATGTGTTATGAAATATGCCCCATTAGTCACTTTATATTTGAAAGGCAAAAAATAGGCACCTAGCAACAGCATGCTGTCACTCAGGATTAGAGAAAAGCCATTTTACATTCAGGGGAGATTACCCCCCTCTTTGGGGGGCTGTCAGCCTAGTATACTTAATTATACAAAAGATCCTTACAAGGAGACTCAGCTGTTGATTGTCCCTGTGCTTGATGAATGACAGTGATGACATTTCCAAAGGATGGCTTTTGATGGAGGAGGAGATGGGCCTTATCGGGAGCTTTCCAGGCAGGTTCATAAGTCAGTCCTATGTGGAGAGACCCTGAGGCTCCACTGAGAATGGTGCTTTCCCTTCTGGAAAGTCACCATCCTTTCTCCCTTTCTTCCCCTCTGAGTGGATTACTAGGAGGGGGTGTCTGCTGCCAGAGCTCAGAAATAAGAATCGGGCACTTCCCCTACCAGCTGTGAGGGACAGCATCAAAATGCTGAGTCCACATTAGCTGGGTCCAATTAGATTGCATTTCCTGAAGGTTCTTTTCTCACACCAGTTAGGACAAGTAAGAAGTAACAGGAGGCAAGCAACGATGATGAAAAGAACCTTTGAAACTTCATGTTCAGGTGGGGAGAAATTCTTCAAGGAACCCTTACAGGTGCTTGGGTCCAGGCCAGTGCAGGGAGGAGCTTCAGGGCTGTGAGGCCAGCTGCAGACTTTCATTTAGCCCCTTTGGCGAATTCAAGGGCTCAGACTGAGGAGACACAGCCCTGCCCTAAGGCAATTCCCCTTTGGGTGGAGGAACTTAGCACCCAGGAAACATCCCAGAAAGGGATGTTTTCTCTCTGTCATGGAGACTCCGGGGAGGCAGAAATTCACATATGATCAAGTCAATATCTTGCCATCAAATGTTCGCTTATGTTAAGCAGAGGAATGTGAAGTGAAACAGTGCAATGGGATTTGCACGCATGGGGGAAGCCAGGGCTGGCGGGAAGGTGGACTTCCCTCTCTCCTTAAAAAGGAAAAAGGGGAGGAAGAGAGAGAGAGAGAGAGAACGTATGCAAAAAATGGTATCCATGAGAAATAGATGTGGTGATGACTCGACAACACTGTGAATGAAATTCATGCCACTGAATTGTATACTTAATGACGGTAAAAGTGGCAAATTTTATATTATATATATTTTACGACAGTTTAAAAAACAGTGTAATATACCCAAACTCACTAAATTATACATTTTAAATGGGCGAATTTTATATCTGAATTTATGTTTCAATAAAGCTGTTTTTAAAATGGTATCCATGAGGGGTGTGTGTGTGTGTGTGTGTGTGTGTGTGTGTGTGTGTGTTTGAATGCGTGCCAGCAGGAGAGCGTGCCAATTTCCAAGTTAATCTACTTTGGGTGGAAAATGTCAGAGTGAGAAGTAGACAAAGGGAGGGAGGAGAAATGTAACATGTGTGCCCATTGTTCACAGGTGCCCTTGAGGAAGGGAGAAAGAAGTACAGTATGATCAACGCTAAAATAATATAGTAGTACAGGTTCCACATGTTTTTATAAGAGGGAGGATTCTCTACCGAAAAGTCCATGCCTGGTTCTGCTTTCTGTATGTAGTTTGTTTTCAAAATCAGAGGCATGGACAGCTCTGCCTGAAGGGGCTCATGAAGGTGTGGCAACTAGTGACAAGCTGAGGCTCATATTAATATTTTCCTCTTGAAATATCTGACAGTGCTTAGGGATGCAGCACATGCTTTTGGATTATACCTTGGGCCAGAGTCCCTTGTCCTGGAAACACACCTCCAACGTCCAGGGGATGTAGTGGAGGCAATGCTGGGTCTGGGTCAAAGACTGCCTTGCTGCCTGGGAGACCTAGATCGGTTATCAGTCCTCACGTGGGCTCTTTGGCCATAAAATGTACATGATGATACCTTTCTTGCCTTCTTCCTGGAGTAGCAAGAGAAACAAAATCCAAACAAGATAACATGTGAAAGCGTTCAGTAAACTGTGAATCACTACCTTTGTGGAAGTTCTTTTGGATGCTGGTAATAGAAACCCAATAAATAAGCAAAAAAGAAGGCACTGAGTTGAAAGGATACTGGGAAACCTCTCAGAAACCGTGGGCAGGAAGTGAAAGTGGATCAAGAAACAGGGTCTGGAGAGCTGGGACCACAGGCAGCTCCCTCCCTTGGGCTCCTCTGAGTATCTACTTGTTTTCATCTCTCTCTCTATCTCTATCTCTATCTCCATCTCTATCTCTATCATCTCTGTCTCCATCATCTCTCTTCAGACTGGCTTCCATTGTTCTAGCTTGCAGGGCCAAACATGGTTGACCCACGGTACCTGTGATTACACACCCTCTGTTTAAGCTAGGAGCCCAGATTTTTCTTTTGGGTCCTAATTCAGATAGGTTTAGCCTGGGCCGGGGTGGGGGGTCATTCCTTGTCTGCTAAGTCCTAAGTGTGGACAGGGGCACATAGGATAAACTTGGGCTCCCTTTATCCTTCCCTATGGGAATGAGCTGGGTAGATACCAGGAGAGGCTCCTTCTACAAACATCGTGGCAACCTGTAGTGGTGTGATCACAAGTCAAGGGAAGAGTAAGATTCAATTTGAAGAACCCTTTCAACGTATCCCTGACGTTGCTGTCTTCTGTGAGTTCCGTCCCGGGAGCTCTGTGGAGGTTGGTACTGACTGCGCATGAAGACAAAACAAAGTGAACGCGGTGAGCGGAAGGGCCCCATCAGCGAGTGCGTTAGGCCAGTGGGGTGTCTTGGGGGCCATGAAGCCACCTTGCAGCTCCTCTGAAATGTGACCAGGCTATTCTGCTTGTGCCAAGAGGTCCACATTGCATTTCTCACAATGTGTATTGCTAATGAGAGTGAGTACAAGTCATAGAAACCCACTTTAAACAAAACGGAGATTATTCTGGGGCAGCTTTTCCAGATTCCTCTGTCCTTTCCCATCTGCCACCCTTGGAGCCATTCCACTGTCTTCCACTCTCCACCCAGAGACGTGGTGAGGTCTGCATGGACCGCCTCCTGTAAAAGGACAGCGGGGGAGATGCTGTACATAGGGCTGCTGATTTTTTTCCTTCTTTTTCTTTCATTGCCTGTGGTTTGCAATTATCCATTCCCCTCTTGGCCTTCATAGCTGTGAGAGGGTGAGCAGGTGTTGAGAGCAACTTTGTTCTTTTTGAGTCAATCTCATTACATGGAAAAGATCCAACTCTCTCTGGGTAGCTGGCAGCTCCTCCAAGGCCAGACCACTGGGCAGGGCTCCCAAGAGCAGTGCTAGCTCATTTGGTGTCATGAGGAACTGGGCCAGGCCTGCTCGTCTCTGCCCCCAAGAGCAGGCTGCTTTTCGAATAGATCTTCAAATAACTGGATGTCTTAAATAGACTGCAATGGTATAAGGTAACAACTCCACCAGCCTTTCAGAAAAGTAAAAAGAGAAACTCCAAGCTGAGGACACTTGTTTTGTCCCCCTTAGTTCTGTGCCGTCCTTCAGACTTTCTTCTATCCTCTTCTGCTATTGAGCACAGGTGAGCCAGGGACTTCACTCTGGCAGGTAGACCTGTTCCGTGTGCTATAGAAGATACTTGTGTGGGAAGGTCAAGTGGAAGGTCAAAGTGAGGGACGCAGAAGACCAGGCCTTTTCCTTGCCCAGCATTTAACTGGGCAAACCCATTGTGGTCCCTGCAGGACTTAACCCTTAAGGATTAACACTTAAAAATCCAAAAGGGTAAACAAGTACACGATTACATTCACAGCTAGTTGTTTAATAATAATAATAACTGGCATCTGTTCCTGGCACTGATCAGCTTACATTTCTCGATTCATTTACTCCTTACAATGTTATAACACTGAGGTAGATATCTCATAATAATACCTCGTGTTATAATCTCCATTTTACAAAAGAGAAACTCAAAGCATAGATTCGTTAAATAACGTGAGCCTAGTTCTACACAGTGAATAAGTAGCAGAGTCAGGATTTGAACCCAGATAGGCTGCCTTCAGAATTACTTCACAAATACCACCCTCCACGTAATTAATGTCTCATGATGCAAATAAAACACCAAGAACAGGATGGAATCAGCCTGTGCTCTTGTGTGCCTGTGATAATGTGCATTAATAAAAAATGACACTAGAGAGAAGAAATATATATTTTTTTAAATCTAACCATTGGAAAAGTAGTTTTAGTGACTACACATTTCATGACCTATCCAAAGCTCAGCAGTCAGTTTGCAATTCTGCTAACTTCCAACAAGAGTAAAACTGGCTGTCCTCACTGCCATTACTATAGAGCAGCCATGACCTGGATGTGCAGGGGGAGGGAGGTGGGTTCTTATTTAAGCAATGGGAGCTGATGGCGAGTGCTGGAAAATGAACAAAAGTGGGAATTATTTCACAGCAACTCACCCTGACATTCATTGTGTTTTAAAATCTGTGAGCATATGGTAACTGCTGGAAGCATGGGATAGCGGTTGCAAACATAAGGACACTTATGGAAACTTAAGGACAAAAGCAGCCATACTTATGCTTCCCCACTTTGCTCCTCTTCTCCCACAACCCATAGGATGTGGTTGTCCTGCTAGCCGTTCTTCACTCCCAAATCTGAAGAAAGCTCAAAAAGAAAGTCCAGGACAAAATATTCCCTTTTTTCCAACCCATCCCCCATCAACTGTGTAAGAGTTTTTCTCCTCCTGTAATAAGCTAGTATTTTGGTTCTTAGTTATGGTAGTTCTCGCTACTGTGCCCTTCTCCAGTGTTTGTTGGATCTTATAAAATTCTACTTCTTTGTTGTATATGGCTGGATGAAGAACTGGAAACGTGGGGAGGACTTTTGTCTGGGAATCCACGGTGGCCCTTGGGAATTCAGGCCAAGGGCTGCTTCTCTTGCCAGCTCGGGGAGCCCCATGGTGTGGCTAGGCAACCACCACCCCTCCCCCACCCGCTATACAGCACTGCATCTTCCCTCTCCTGTCTGACACCTCTGAGAGCCTTCTGGCAGTGATGACCCCTGCCATCTTTGTGCCCAGTCTTGACTCCACTTAGCCTCTGTCTTAGTCTGTTCAGGCTGCTGTAACAAAAATACCAGGTATTGGGTGGCTTATAAACAACAGAAATTTATTTCTCACAGTTGCAGAGGCTGGGAAGTCCAAGATGAGGGAGCCAGTGCCAGCAGATTCAGCGTCTGGTGAGAGCCTGCTGCCTGGTTTTTGATGGCTGTCTTCTTGCTGTGTCCTCACATCGTGGCAGGGCAGAGGGAGCTCTCTGGGATCTTCTTTCCAAGGGCTTTAATTTCATGTATGAGAGCTCCACCCTCATGACCCAATCACGTCCCATACACCCCTCCTCCTAATACTGTCACGTTGGGGGAATAGGTTTCCAGATATGAATTTTGGGGACGACACTAATATTCAGTTTCTAGCAGCCTCTCTGACTGTCTAGTTTACATGTTTCGTCTCTCGCTTTTAAATTGTAATATTCTGGAGGTTCAGAACCATGTTTTCTTTATTTGCTGCCTGCCTCACTCTGCCAAGAAGTAGTAGCAGAGCACTCACTGTGTCAGGGCACACACTCATCTGTGTGTGTGAGCTGTTGAGCACACTGCTTTGATCAAGGAGTGGATCTGCTGCTTTCCAGAGATTTCCTGTTTTCTGAATCCTCTTTCCCAACCAAGTTGTGCTGGGAACTAGGGGCACTGCTAGAAGGAAGCCAGCTTTGCCTCTTTTACAGAGAGGTTTGGAAGTCAGTTTCATGGGCAAACTGAGGCTCCCCTTGATGTCTGCCCTTTCATACAACAAGCTCTCCCAGAAGGACCAGTCCAGGCAGCAATTTCTTGTCTAAACACATCTCTCTAGAAAGTCCCAAACAGAGAGTGCTAGTTTCCTATGCGAGATCCACTCTCTCCTTTCTTAGTAACAGAGACCCAGTGTCATTCTAGGTGACATCTATTCAGTGAAAAAACTATGTTTCCATGTCTTTCTTGTAGAAGATGAAAGCAGAAATTGTTGGATGGGTCTTCTGGGAAAGGTTTTTTTTTGTTTGTTTTGTTTTGTTTTTGCCATTTCATCCTACCTGCATCCTGTTCTTTGGGATGTGGATGTGATGGCTAGGGCTGCAACAGCCATGTTGAGGCCATGAAGAAAAGACTAAGCGAATCATGAAGACGCCACCCTGATTTTCTTGATTCTAATTGATTCTTGAGCCACAGAACTGATGCTAGGAATTACCCATGTCTATATTTTTCACGACATAAAAAAATAAACCCTTTGTATTTAAGTCTCTGTAGCCAGTTCTCTGTTAGTAGTAACTAAAAGCAATTCCCAATTGATACACTGAATTAGAGAGACAGTAGTTCAGTGATGACTCAAAGGTATTAGTTACAGGGAACTGAGCTCTTATGAAGCCCCAGTTCTCAGAAATTCTTTCTTTGCTGATGAACCCTTGTGTCAGTCTTTTCTGAGTTAAGCGATATCCTTTTTGGTGTTCCCAAATTTAACTTCTTCAGTGAAAGTGAAACATGAAAGCCACTGGGCTCCCTCCCAAGAAGCAGTTTTAGGAAAGCAAGTCATCATTTCCCTTTGACGTGTGGTCACCTGCAAAAGCATTGCTGATACCAGGCCCATGAGCTATATGTTGAAGTTCTCCAACATCTGGCAGCTGAGCTGCTACTTGCTTTTTAAAGCACAAAACCAAACATTCAAATGTTCCCAATTTAGCCTCTTAAGCATTATGTTGCGTGAATCTACCTTGGCCCACAGCTGCCAGCAATTCAAAGCTCTCTCTTATGCAGACATTTTCAGTTTTCTGAGACTGTGCATTCTCTTCATTCCCAACTGTGGTGAAGTCACATTGGAGGAATTTTTATAGGGGCAGTCACTGTTGTGTCTTATCAGGGGTAGGTGTCCAAAAGGCCTCTCGGGGGCTGGAGTGGTAGGGAGGGTCTTTCCAAGAGGGCAGAAAAAGCTGCCCATGAAGCTGAGGCTTTGCTCTTAACCCCTTTCAAGGAGCCTCCTCCTCTTGAGCCAGACTCTCATCTCAAGCAGCCAGTTTAAGTGGTAGTAGTGCCATGGTGGCAGTGGTGGTAGGAACATAAGACCACACTTTCTTTCTCCTTCACACCTGGTAGGGGTAAGAAGCTAGGTCAGTGGGGGAGCAGAGCTCTGGACCAGAGAACTCCATCCTCCAAGGCCAACCATCCCATTTTGGGAATCCTTTCACCCCCCCTGTTGATGCTGCCCAGGACCCGTGGGCGTTTAGACCCATCACCCTTTACCTCCCTGTCTTCTCTCTCCTGTCTTGCCTCAGGTCAGTACTGCCTTCCACGAGGAACGTGTGGAATCGAGCATATCAGCACTAGAAGGGGCGTCAGACATTGCCTTGTCTCCTTTTCTCCTTCAACATGTGGGTAAACTGAAGTCCATGGCAGAGAGATGGCCTATGTCAGGTCACATCATTAATTAGTGGCCTAGCTTTAGTTCCTGACCTTAAGTGGGCATGTTTGGCACAGTAATAGATGCTAACCAATTCTTATATACTGTTTATTTTATGTAAGGCATAATTGTATTATGTGAGTGTGTGCACATGTACATGAACATATACACATATAATCGTTCCGATTTTAGGCATGAGGATTATAAAGCACAGAGAGGTAAAGTAACTCACCCAAAGTCACAGCTAGTGAATGGAAAAGTCAGGATTTGAACTCAGACAGTCTGGCACTGTTCTTTGCTGCTGCATTATACTGGCATACCGTGAAAATTAATATAAGACCCAGTCTTATTTTACTATAATATAAGACCCGGTATAATATAATATAATATAATATAATATAATATAATATAATATAATATAATATAATATAATATAGGACCGGGTATAATATAATATAGTATAATATAATAGGTCATATTAATTTTTGCTCCAGAAAATGCATTAGAGCTGATGGTCTGGCAGGGTCTTATTTTCGGGGAAACATGGTACTAATGCCCAGTATTTGACTATTCACTTCATGTTCAGATGAGGGCGAGGTCTCTAATAACTTCCTTGACCAGAGGATTACCAGCTTAACATCGTACCCCTGGAGGAACATTTCCCAAAACACAATAGCAACAGGTGTTAAATAAACCAACCAAAACTAGATTCTATGGTCAAATATATTTGCAATGTTGTAGTAAAACCAACTTAAACAGGTCTTTTCTTCCTTTCTCTCTCTCTCTCTCTCTTTCTCTCTTCCCCCCTGCCCCCTGCTCCGTCTCTCTCTCTATTGCTACGAACTTTTCAGAGCCTTTAATATGCTACTAGGCATTGCGAATTCTCTAAGAGTCTAAAAGCACTTATTAAACTTTTTGGACCACAGAATTTTTTTTTGATGCAGTGGTGTCATCACACATCATATGGCCTCTGGAAAACTCAATTGAATTAAAAACGCAAATTGTGTTTTATTATTATTATGAAAATAGTGTTGACTTCAAGGGTTCCCTAAAATGGACTCAAAGGCCCTCTGGGGTTCCCTGGAACACACTTTGAGAACTGCTGTCCTAGAAAATAAGATTTAAAAATAAGACTTCTGCCTCAAGGGGCTAAATATCATCTTGTCACTTGCAAAAGGACAAAGGAGAAAAGCAAATGAAAGAATATGGATATATGTTTTAAGAATCAGTCCCTTATTCTACTAATTCATTGTTTTCCTTTATCTTCTTTTCCTCCTTTCTTCTTTTTCATTTAAAAATTCCTTGTTGCTCCATAAAGGATTTAAGGTAGCTTACTTACTCTTCCAGTAAATCAACATTCTTGTTGACAGAAACACATTTAAGGAAGGTGTTACTATTTTAGGGGGACTCTTGACCCTCCACCCTACTCCCCAAATTCTCCTCTACTAGCATTCTCTAGGCCAATCTAAAATTTCTATAATTAGCATTTTGTTTATTCGGATAAGTTCATGTCTCTCCATGGCTTTACCCAAATACACAGTGAGAGGGGTGAACCCTTTGAGTTCAGCATGTGCACGACTTGCTCAGTCGAGGGAGCCCTTCCAGGGAGAGAATCCTGAGGAAGGGAGACTCAGAGGGGGACTCAGGAGTCCTCCTGAGTGTGTAGTAGGTACCTGTGTGGTACTGTAGAAAGTGAGGTGCCCTGGTAAGAAGCAGCTGCTCTTTTCTTTTTAGGAAATTGTCCAAAGATGTATTTTATTCATTTAACAATTTTATCTAGAGCCTGCCCTTGAACTGAGGTCATGGTGTATTTATTCTAGACCAGAGGTTGTTTGAACCTGACCTCAGGCCTTGGGTCGAAGCTAATGTAGCATTTAGAGTACTGCACTGGAATTTAACAACCCAGACCAGATGGAAAAAATGAAATTTGATCAAATGGAAAAAATGAGATTTGCTTCAGGCAAGGTGGTCCACAATCTCCCTTTGCTGCAATGGCCAGCAGCAATGGGACTCGCCCTTTCCTCACAAGGCAGGTAAATCACATAAGGACGCACCAGTCTACACAATCTGAGCCAGACAGAGAATCACAGATGGGAGGGGACACTAAGTGTCCTCCCCCTGAGAACAACACAACCAGTGTCCACCCTTCTTTGTTTTCTCCATCCTCTTGAGTTTTAGGGCTCTGGTTATCTTTACAATGAGGCAAGAGAGAGGGCACGCCTGTCAGGCAATGCTAATGCGTGTCACCCAACTCTTTGATACTTGTCATTGTGATGCCCCAGGCTTGTGTGCAAAGTGAGGCTCTAGCTGTTTGCCTGGAGTGGTCTTGTATGGTTGGTGTGCTCCTTGTCAAGGCAAACCTATTCAACTAAGTGTTTTATTATCAACAAAACAAGTTTATTAGGAGTTTTTCACATTCATGATAATACATACACTAGTAAAACATACTCCTTTCAGAAAATACAGATGAGAAAGGAGAAAATGGAAAAGTCAACCATAATCCTATTCCCCAGAGATAATTACAGTCTGCTTTGGATGTAAATCCCCATTCCTGCCCTTCCTTCCATTCTCTCTCTAGCTCTTGCTTCTCTCTCTAGCTCTTGCTACATGTGGAATGTCCCAGATGGGATTCATCTGTGACCAGAGTGTTGGCCAATCTCTCCATCCCTGCCCCTCCCCCACACTGATTTGCAGCAATGGTCTACGCAGAGGAAGGGACCGGATTTGTACTTTGGATTCTTGGGCCTGGAGGGTAAATGGAGCAAACAGCATGGAGTCTGGTCCCCTTTCTGCCTCAGGGGTGAGTCTGACCTGGTGGACAGTTCTGGGTAGAATTCACAGTGGCTCCCACAGAGCAAGGACATGGAGAACTGCCACCGTGCCCTGCTCATTCAGTCATGTAATGAAGCAGTTCTTTCCTCTCTTGGCACACCCCGGTCACGGAGTGGGGTCCTCAGGTGCAAATACCACCCTCTTGGCCAAGTGTCTGCCGCTCCTCCAATGCTCACCATTGATGCTGCTTTGGTATTCTTTTTAGTTTTCCTAATTCAACGTCTATATTTAGTCTTTTCTGCACCAGAACACTTGCAGTAGTTAAATATGAAATCTAAGACGTCATAAACCAGCAGCCTGCTATTCCATAAAAAATGTGAGGAGAGACATGAGCTTTCCTGGGTGGTGATGAATCACCTCAGGTTTTTCAGCATCCTGCCATCACTCTTAATTCTTCAAATTAAGCAGGGAAAGAGCTGGGGAAGGCTGGGCTCTTCTGAGGCCAACACCAGCCAGCTAGAGTGCTGCTCCTCTCTCCTGGCCCAGCCTCTTTCGAGGCAGCCCCTGCTGGTTTATCTGTTTATTTTGCAATTAGCACTAGAAGGAGACTCATGGGGAAATTTTTGCTTGGGGCCAGAATTTATATTTCAGAACGTCTTCCCCTCCTTAGCTCCCAGTATGCTTTCAATAATACTCCTGATAATAATCCTTGGTGATTTCAATATCCACAAACACGATGCTTTCAATATTCAGCCTCCCAGTTCCTCCATTTCCTCTGCTCCAGCACGCTTATTTTTTTATGGCATCTTGGCCACTCATGCCCATGGCCATGTCCTTGACCTTGCCATTACCAACAACTGTGCTCTCGCCATAATCTCAGTTTCAAATGTCCCACTCTCCTTGCACACTTCCTCCTTCCAGCTCAGTGTTGTACTCTCCCCAATGATTCTTCAACTTCACTGAGATCCACAGGCAACTGATTTCCCACCTTTTCACTGTTTCTCACTACCCAGGACCACCTCCAGTCCTCACTGCCCTCCTTACCCACTTAGATTCTGTGGTCCTGCATCATCATTTTATCAATTAATATGCAACTTCCTTTGACGCCTCTTTCCCTCCATCGTGTATTAACTACTCCATCGTGTATTTCTGGCAAAACCCAGACCCTCGCTGACTCTATGCGCTGTCCACTGTCTGCACACGCACAGCTGGGGGTGGCTGTTTGATCTTACTTGAAGTTCATCCTCACAGCTGCAGGTGGGTCCTTGGTGTTTGGCACTCTCATTTCATTTTCTTACACTACTTATTCCCCCACTCTCCAAGACAATGGTTTTCCATTTTCTCTTCCCTCAACCCCTCAACCTTCCTCCTCCATCCTCACTCTCAGCTGATGAGCTCGCTTCCTAATTCCCTGAGATAACAAAGCAATCAGCCGTCAAGCCCTCATCTGTGCCTATCCGCTCTGCCTACCTTCCTACTACAAAATGAATTTCCCAAGGCTCTGTACTCAAAATGTGGTCCTTAATACTGACTGACAGCATCACTATCACCTGGAAGACGATCAGACATGCAAATTCTACAGCCCTATTCCAGAGCTGCTGAATCAGCATTTCTGGGGTGGGGCCTGGAAATCTGTGTTTCAACTGGCTTTCCAAGTAATTCTTATGCACACTGAAGTTTAAGATGCTCTGAGCTAGATCCCCTGCTCTGTCACCTACCCAAGGACATCCCTCTAGTGGCTGTCCCCTTTCTCTTTTGTATCATCATCCCTTTTTTTCTTTGCCATTGGATACATTTCCATTACCATACAAACAAGCTGGAGACAGAACAAAAAATCTTTCTTGATCCCAAATCCCACTTTAGCTACCATGCCATTTCTCTACTTTCCTTTTTCTCTTACTATCACTCAATCAGTTTTTCGCTCCGAGCATTACCCAAAATTGATCTTGCTAAGGCTATTATGGCAGAAATCGCCCAGATGGTCACCAAACTGTTTCCTCTTCTGGACACACAACTAAATGATGTCTCCCAATTTCTTTGCATCCAAATGAGGCCATGTGACTAGTTCTTGCCATAGGATTGGGGGGTGGGGTAGGGTGGCAATGTGCCACCTTGAGGCTGAGGCATTTGAGCATGGATGTGCTTCAGTATGGACTGTCCCTTCCCTTTCCAAGATGACCATGGAGGCCACACACTGAAGATGGAAAGAGGCTGAATACCTGAATCACCATATGGAAAGCTATCTACCAAACACTTGATTGGACTGTGACATGAGTGAGAAATAAGCTTTTTATTGTGTTAAGTCACTGATTTGGAGATTATTTGTTACAGAAGTAAGGCTAACCTAATTAAATTACCAGTGACCTTCACATTTCTAAATCCAGTAGTGAATTCTCAGTTTTTATCACACATGACCAAATAGTGCATTTGGCAAAGTTGATCAGTGGCTCCTTCTTGGGAAATTTTCTTCACATGTCCTTTAGGTCCCTCTGTCTCTCTGTCTCTCTGCCTCTCTGTCTCTCTCCCCTTAATTCTTAAGCTCAGTTTAACATACTTGGCTAATTCTCCTATATGTTAGCTCCCCCCTGGGCCCCAGTCCTTGCACCTTTCCTCTGTTAGTACTAACTTTTCTGTTAACATCATCCTTGCTCTTGGATTTAAATACCTTCTGTAAAATGATGATTTTCCAAGATTATATCTCTAGCCTGGACCCAAGACTTGTTTGTCTATTTGTCTACTAGACACCTCCATTCAGCGTCTAACAGACACCTCAGACTGAACATATCCAAACCACGCTCCTGATGCCTTTAGTTCTGCTTCACCTATAATTCATCTTTCCTGTCTCAGAAAAATGTTAACTTAATTTTTCCAATTGCTTAAGCCAAAAACCGTGGACTAATGCTTGACTGTTTCATTTCCCACATCCCATTCTTATCAATTCCTACAGGTCTTACCTTAAAAATATCCAGAGCCTCATGTCACCCTTAACACTGCTGCTGTCCTGGTCCAAGCCACCACTGTCATCTCTTGCTTAGATTGTTGGACTAGCCTTCTAATATTTTCCCTGCTCTCATTCTTTCCTGCCTACATTCTCCTCGCAGTAGAACAGCCAGATCTTTATACATGTAAACCAGATTATCTCGTTTTTCTGTTCCAAACACCCCCTTTACTCACCTACCCACAGCCCTACCAACACACAATATTTTCCCAAGTCATTCAGAATTAAAACCAAAGTCCTTAAAATGGCTCTTAGGCCCTACATGAGCTGGCTCCCTATTGCCTCTCTGAATCCATTTTTTCTGACTCTCTCCTTGGCTTGTTCCATTCCTGCAACACTATCTTCTTTGCTCTTTCAAGCACACTCATGCCTGGGACACACTCGCCCAGATAGTCATAGCGTCTTCTTTAACTTCTTAAGACCTCCCATCAAATTTATTTTAACAGTATGGCCTTCCCTGATACAAACTTATGTCTACCCGCACTGCACTCCCTCTGCCTCTTAGCACTTAGATGTCCTTATTTGTTTATTAGTTGCCTACTTCCACCAGAATGTAAGAGGGCAGGGACTTTGTCATGTTTATTCTGTGTCCACAGAACATAGAACAATGTTAGGCACACAGTAAATGCTCAATAAACATTTGTAGAATAAATGAAGGAATAGCTACATGGGCCAGCTGAGCCTCACTGGCCCAGGTGAAGAAGCAAGTCTCACTAGCTGAGTTTTCCATGTGTGCGTCACTTCTGGTGAATCCCATCTTTTCTTGCTCTCCCAGTAAATTTTCTCTCAAGGATCTTGTCTTCAAAGCCTCTCGGGTACCCTATTTTAGACTGTCCCAGGAGACTCATCCACCTTCTCATAGAGTTGGCCTTGCAGACACTTGGGGACATTGTACATGAGTTTGCAGCACAGACTCTTGCTCATGAGGCTCCAGGGCTCCATTTTACACTGTGACTCCTCTACCTGTTCTCCTACCAGGAATACCCTGAGGTCTGACTAGGAGAGCAACGGACAGCTTTGGGTTCTACTTTTGCAAAAGTGCAGACAAGAAATCGTGGAAACTTCAGAAGACAGGATGGTGGTTTGTAGGCCTGTTCTATCTATCACAAGATTCTTAAGGAGGGATGAGCAAGACGGGGCAGGTTGCTAGGAGGTGCTGCTTCCTGGTCCTCCCCCTTCTTTGCCACTATCTCTGGGAAAGGTTGCTGGAAGCAGAAAACACACAGGCTTGGTTGATGAAAAGCCTGTTTATTCCTAGTACACTGGACACTTTGTTCAGGAATAGTTCATCCATTTGAAAATATTGCCCTTGTAATGGTGCCAAGGTCGTTGCCTGCTAGGGTTATCAGCAGAGTACGTGCCAGCTCTGACTGGGGTATTTTAATAGGTGTATCATTTCCCTGCCAAAGTGACTAAAGAACATTGCATAGTTAATTTGTATTCAGTGCTCTCGCTGCAAGCATTCTTAATATTCAGTTTTTGTTGGGACTTTAAGAGAATAAAGAGAAAGAAATGAATAAATATGTTAGGATACAATGAACCTCTTTAAAAAGAAATTTTAAGTGGTGCTGATGCATTGTGGAGTTCTCTGTACCCATTTGGTAATAACAATATGCTTCGCAAAGCATTGGAGAGTTTCCAAAACATTGTTATATTCATTCTCTTCTTTGATGCTGAAATCAACCCTGTAAAGTGGGATGGTGTGGTTCCCTATTTTAGGTGAGAAAACTGAGGCTCGGGAAAATCAAATGGCTTGTCAAAAAAAGTGAAATAATTAAACATGGTGGAATGGGTGCTAAGGCCCCAGTCTCTGAATGCCTAGGTCAGACCACATCTGTCCCATTCCACCTGGTCAGGTATGTGGAGGGGAAGGATCTAGCTGCATTTGATCAGAGACGCTTGAAGTCTGGAAGTGAAAGTGAGTGGAAAGCCACTTTATTATTAGCTATAGCCTTCTGTGTCAGCCACCATAAGGTAATAAACACGGTTTTTCACCTTGAAAACTATGTGGAGACCCTACCTGCTGAGAGGATGATGAGCATTCACTCAGGTGTAGCAGGGCCTGGGGGAGGCAAGCATCCCATGCCTCATGGCACTGTGGGAAAATCTCCACCCTGGGCCTCAGGAGACTGGAGTTCTAGTGCCAGCATAGGTCGATCGTGTGACCCAGAACAAACCCTGCATAAGACAGATTTGATCACATCTACTCACCTCCTTGTATATACAGCCAACTTTTACTGCAATGTATCAGTGACTGGAATAAAGAAATAAAAAGCAGGCCCATCAAGTCTTTGAATGCCACAAAGCCGGAGAGTAGCTAATAATGACAAGTGAGAGATCAGGTTTCTAGAGGATCTTGAGACTGGTTATACATTGGGATGAAAGCTCTGAGGTAAATGGACAGAACTGTACTTGGGTTCAACAATAATTGCACCAGTGGCAGCATTAGTTATTAATCTACATCTTTCTTACTCTTATAAAAGATTCGGTAAAGCTAAAGACACATGTTTGGACTGGAGAAGATTCATGAATTTTAGTTACCTTGAGGCTCAGAATAACTGGGGCTTGACAAAGAAGTTACTGCAACCATGGGCTCTACCAACAGAGGTAAAGGGGCTCAAGGACTCACCTTGAACTTGCATGCACGGCCACATGAGCGCTGGGCTCCATAGAATGCTCTTTAAGAGGGTCATTGACAGACTGGAGCCAGGGTAAGTGGTGGGGAAGTCCTTTATGTCAGGGATTATACGGCCTGCAAGAGGACGACTCCATGGGGTCACATGATGGTGATCTTCACAGAATTAAATGGTCAGGAGGATGACAAAATGCATAATCTATGTGGAGAGCTATAGAGCCAGAGGTAGGCCAGTGAACGGAAGCTAAGGGACACAGAGTTTGGTTGTAAAAATGGGGGACGAAGGCCTTGACAGGTGGTGAGCTCCTCCTCATCAGATGCACAGCAGCCTGACCTCTGGCTGGGACTGGCACATGGTTCCTACACTGTGTGGGACTGTAGCGGAGGGAGGTCACTCGACTGACACCAGCAATCTAGGAAATGAGAGAATGTGTGAAATGCAAACTCTAACTGCTCTGGAAACATAAGATCGCACTGTTAGAGGAGTGGAAGAAGCTGCTCAGTTCTGCCTTCATGAACACACAGTCTCCACCGTTCCCAAGCAGGCCCAGAGTGTCTGTCTACACGCCCCACTAGTCCTGGAGTCCTTCTCTATGCTCTGCCGTCCCTCTGAATATGGCCTAGAGATAATAATGTTGCTCTGCCAAAACTTTTGAGTGTGTTTCCATTTCACAGCTGAGGACATTGAAGTACCAGACTTCAGTGGGGAAGACATTCAGAGGCAGCTCCCGAAAATGCTCATCTTTGAGTGTGAGTCTGTTCCAAGTAAATCAAATGAACTGAGGCTTTGTGAGCTTGCATTTATCGGGGCATACGTTTTTTTAAGGGAGCTATAGAATTAAGTGTTGAGGTTTTTTTTCTCTCTCTCTTTTTTAGAGGTTATTTATTTATTTACCTAATAGATCAGCTGAACTAATCTGGAGAAAAGAAATTTCCCTTTCAAATAGAATTATTTAGGTGCCTGTGTAATGAACTCTACATTATTACAAGCTATTGGCAAAATAAAGCTCCCCTCTTAGTCTGAGAACACTGCAGAAATGATGCCCAAAGCCTCAGGGATAAAACCAGGTAGCTAGCCTTCTGACCGAGGTACCTTCCTGAAGGCTGTATTTGCATTTTGGCCAGAAAATACGGATCTCTGGCATACACACCTGTGCTGTTTGTCCCTCATAATCCACAGTTGGGTTTCAGCAGGACTCCCCCCGCAGCCCAGCCCAGTCTCCCCTGTGCTAAGCATTGTTACTGCCCCTGACCAAACACAGGGGGGTATGCTCCTGAGCCAGGTTTGCATTAAAAGGCCCCACTCACTCTTGAGAGGGAGCCGTGAAGAACCCACAAACTGGGCTGGACCAATCAGAGACTGTCTCCTGGAGAATGGCGTTCGGACCAGCCAATCAGGTGGTCAGTGGCTTGTTGGAGCTGGGCACGAGGTAGAGAGAGTGTTGAAGGATCCATTTTCTGAGATGAGCTTTCAACCAAACAAGAACCTCTCACTCAGTTCTAAGAGCTGAGGGAGCCTGATAAAGACCTGTGCCTGGTGCATTCCTCCTTCCCCTCAAGAGCTGTGATTTTCCTAGGCTGTGATTGCTAAGTTGACTTTGTTTTCACAGAATGCCACCACAACAAGATCCAGGAATGCTCTCTGAATTTATTAGCTTCTTTGGCGCTAAAGTACACGTAGGTGGTTTTAAGTTCAAACTGGTAGTCATGCTGGTCTCACACCCTTTTAGAAGAGAGGTTCAAGGGGCTGTGTTGGTGACTAATCTCACGAAGGTTTCCTTTCAGGCTTTTAAATGATAGACATGCTTATGGATTGATGCTTATTATTTTTGAATCAGGGACTAATGCTTTCTTCTTATTTCTTTTGCAAAACTCTAAAACTCTGAAATGGAAGATCTTTCATAGTTTTTAAGACAGTGGTGTATCAACAAGGAATTACGTTTGGCTGTGAGTAACTAAAAAGTGACAGAAATAAATTAGAGGCTTTATTTCTCATGTTAAACAGAAATCTTAGGACGGCATCCAAGGCTTGGTGTGGTGGCTTAACAATGCCACGAGGGGCCCAGGTTCCTTCCATCTGCCATCCTTAGCATGTGGTCTCCATCCTCATGGCCATCAGATGGCTGTTGGAACTTTTGCCATCAGGTCCACATTGCAAGTGGAAAAGTACAAGGGCCAAGAGCAAAATGTGCATGCCAGTTAGTTGGGTCCCACCCAACAGCTTCCACTTATGTCTCATTGGCTAGATTTAGTTCCATGGTCATCTGGCAAGGGAGGCTGGAATATGGAAATATTGAGTCCAGTTCATTGCTACCTCGGACGAAGTTAGAGTTCCATTAGTAAGGAGGAAGTGAGAAGGATGTCTAGTGGTCTATGCTCTATGTCTAAAGGAACATTTCTGTAAGAAACATTCTACTGGCTCACATTTTATAGTCAAAACCTATTAGAAATTCATATACATTTTTCATTAAAAATATTACATCACACTATAAAATCTCTGATAGGGTATCCACAGCTGACTGATTTACCATCACTTTAAAGACACGTTGAACTCTTGATCATCCCACCCAAATGTCCCTGTGTCTGCCAGTTCCCCAGTCCCAAAGCCGTAGTGTACTCTTTTTAACCCTTTATCCTTCACATTCAACCACTCACAAATTTTATTTGCCTACTATCCAGAGCATCTCTTAAATCGATCTGTTCCTTTTCACCCTGGCCATCAGCCCAACTGAACATCCGGTAAGTTAGGCACCGTGCTAGGCTCTGCGTATGCAAAGATCATTAAGGCTTTTGGTTTTATGATTTCAATCCTGGGTTATGCACCTGTGTCAGTCTAAGAGCTGATCTTGCTGATTCCATTTCCAGACCTGTCATTCCTTATTCATGCAATCCTTACTCAGGCACTGTCCTCTTCTTTCTGCAGGATACAGTAAAAAAATATGTTTTTCATATGCTTTACAACTGGTACACGTTGTGATTATGCAGTCTTAGTGTCCCCTAGCCATGCTGAGTTAGGGTAAATTCTAGAAAGATCCTTGTCCAGCCACTTTGTGGCACTGACCTTGGGCAAAATCTCTGGCTCCAAATGCTACATGGGGAATGGAGATGTGTAGCCAAGAACACTTGCGTGGGTTTGTAGGAACGAGGAATAGTAAGAAAATTTGAAAGAGCCTCCTGTTTTAAGAAGGTACTTGACTACCTCTGGATCAATTCAGAGAGAATTCAATGACTCTTAAGAGGATTAGACCGGAGGACTCCACTGAAACTTTGGTGCCTTTGTTCCCTAGGTTGGAAACCCTTGACAAGTGTTATACACAAATAACACTTGGGGTGGAATAAGAGCTTTTCAATGGTCTGTCTTGGACCCAAAATACAATTCAGCCTCTTGAGAGCTTCAGAGTCTATAAACATTTTCAAAATATTTTATTTAACCTCCACAATCATTGAAATGCTTGAATTAACAAAAACAAACCCACATTTTAAGATTTCTGTAGCAGGAGTATCACCAGGAACCTCAATAACCATTCAAAAGGATGCAGCCTTTAGACCTGTCACCTTTTTAGCTCCTTCTTTTATGTAATTCTTTATAGAGACGTTGCCTGGAAGGAGGTAAAGTGCCCATCGTAAATTGAGGCTTAGAGTGGTAAAGTGACTTTTTCAGAATCACAGCAGTAAATGGCCGTATTAGCAAGCTAAGTCTGCTCATCTGACCCTTGTCCTATTGAGGAGATAGTGAGAGAAGAGGAAAATGATGACAGTGAGGGAATAAAATCCATCTCATCCTCCTGCTACTCCTACCCCAACTCTTGCTAAGACTTCAGAGCAACAGGAAGAAGAAAACATGCGAGTAGGGACATACTAGGGTTGAAGAGCTGTGTGTGTATCCTGGAGAGAATGGGCATAAGGCATGTGGCAGTGTGAAGGGAGTGAGGTTACCATCCCAGAAGCGGGATCATCAAAATAACCTTGGAGAACCAGAGCACGAAGACCATGATCTTCCAAGCAACTTGGGCAATGTGGTTTCGAGACTAGATGTGGCCAGGGAAGTGGACATTTGTTCTTTTATTTTCCAACATCTGTTCACTTTTCTCCTGGTAACCACCTCCTAACTGCCTGCTTGGAAACTACCACTAATCTTGTTCTTAATCAGTGGATATCTGGAGGAGCTCAATCTATCCTTGGCACAGGAATCAGGAGTCTGGCCTGGGCCTAAGCTGATCACTCCATCAAATTTCCCTAGGCAAAGTGATTGGTTTAGGAATGGGCAACAACCCAATTAGAGCCAATGAGATTTTCTCAGGTATTCTGGGATAAAGATGCTCATTGCTGCTAGGTATGGACCTGAAGAGTCCAGAGTCCTGGGAGCTGCTGACAGCCATCTTATCATGATCTTGTTTAAGAATGGCTTCAACATTTGACATGCGAGTAGAGCAGAGAGGTGGAGATAAAATTGGATCCTGATAAACTTTATTTGAAGTCTCATATACAATGAACTTTGCCCTGAAGTTTTCAATAGAATTCTTTTTTTGTTTGAGCCTGTTTGCATCATGTCTTCTCTCAATTGCAGTCAAATGGATCCTGCTTCATAAAGTAAGATTTTAACTTTACATAAACTGTCTACAGAGTAAATGTTCATCATACAGAGTTCTTATAACGGAACTTCTTTTTTTATGTAGAATTGTGTTAGAAAGGTTGCAAAGGGCTTCTGTTTCAGGCTACAAGAGAGTGTCTCTCATCAGACTGCCTTCCTATCAAGAACAACCACAAAAGCTGTCCTTCAAAACACAGCTGTTTGACAGCATAGAGAAATGCCAAGGCAGCCAGCATTGGAGGGAGTTAGATCACTGAGAAAATGAAATACCATTCCAATCAAAAGCTCATGTTTTTGTGGAAATTGACAAGCTAATTTTAAAATGTATAGGGAAAGGCAAAAGAACACGAATAGCAAAGACTATCTTGAAGAAGGAAAAACATTTTCTTAACACTACCAAATGAAGACTTATTATAAAGCTATGGTAATTAAAACAGAATGGTATTGTCTCAAGTCTAGACAAATAGACCAATGGAACAAAGTAAAGAGTCCAGAGCCAGAAATATACAGTCATTTGATTTTTAACAAAGCTGTCTCACAATGCAGTGGGGAAAGGTAGTCTTTTCTATGACCAATGTCCTAGGTCAGTTGAGTAGACATTTGAAAAGAAGTGAACCTTGACTGCTACTTCACACTGAACACAAAAATCAATTTCACATGGATTATATGTGAAAGATAAACAGTAAAGCTTCTAATAGATAATCTAGAATATCTTCATGGCCTTGGTGTAGGCACTTATTTGCTAACCAGGCCAGAAAACACACTAATTAACTTAAAAGAAAATGTTTAAAAATATTGAAAACTCAACTCCAAATATTAAAAATTGGACTTCATTAAAAATAAAATTTTATTTATTAAAAGAAGCCATTAAGTTAATGGAAATACAAGCCATGGAGTGGGAGAAGATATTTGCTATGTACGAGTTCGGGCAATTAAGTTCCTGAACTCATCCTAGAAAAAGTGCTACATACCTCATTACTGAATATCACTAGTCACCTTCCAAGTACTCCCCTTGGGAAGCTATGCACCAATGCCAGCACCTAAGTCCATGCTTCAAAGCAATTTTGAAACTCTTTCTGAAATGGCCAACAGAGCTGTCATCATATTACCCTTGATGTCCTGAATGTCACCAAAATATCTTCCTTTCAATATTTCCTTTACCTTCTGGTAAATAAGGAAGTCATTGGGGGCCAGATCAGGTGAGTAGGGAGGGTGTTCCAACAGTTATTTGTTTACTGGATAAAAGCTCCCTCACAGACAGTGCCGTGTGAGCTGGTGCATTGTCATGATGCAAGAGCCATGAATTGTTGGCGAAAAGTTCAGGTCGTCTAACTTTTTCATGCAGCCTTTTCAGCACTTCCAAATAGTAAACTTGGTTAACTGTTTGTCCAGTTCGTACAAATTAATAATGAATAATCCCTCTGATATAAAAAAATGTTAGCAACATTGTTGCAACAAGTTTGCAAACTTAATTGTCAGACCTAGTATATACAAATATGCTATGTATGGATTTGTATCTAGACTGTATAAAGACTGTATATGTGTCCATAAGAAGATCGCAGACAGTTCATAAAAAACAGGGGTGCAAAGACTTAAATTGCCCTTCACAACAGAAGTAACTGAAGTCATAGTGGTTACCTTTGCAGATGGTATTGACTAGGGTAGGAGCGTGAGACAGCTTGATGTGCCGAAAATGTTCTGCGTCTTGTGCTAGGTGGTGGCTACCTGAGTATATACTAAATGTAAAAATTCACTGAACTGTACACTAAAATTTTGTGTACTTTATTGTATGCATATTATTATTCAATAACTTGTTTTTCAAAAATAAAAAAACATATCTATATTGAAGAAGGCTTGCAAATGGGGTACTCAGAACTGTTCAGTGGCATCTAATTTATATATATTCAGGTTGGAAACAAATATTAAATGAAGCTAGATAGCCTGTAAACTGAGCTGGCCCTTCTGTGAGAAAGGTATTGTTCAATTCAATATGGAACAATATTTTGCTGAGCTTCTACATACAATGTGTTGTGATGCTATGCTAGGTGCTGGGAATAATAAAATGACTATGCTGCAGTTTATGCCTCAAAGAACTCACAGTCTATCAAGGAGACAAGCTACCACATGGGTAATTATAATATGGTATGATGAGGATGATAAGGGTCTCATGGGAACATAGATTTGGGGTGTCTAACCCCACTCTGGTGCGTGGTACTGCTATAGATCACACCAAGCACTGCTTAACTTTTCACTTGCTAGCTTTTACTATAGAGGCTAAGAAATTCTAAATATTCACTTTCTCTGTGTCCCTTGCATTTGGGGTGGCCATGTGATATAGCCATTTCCAGTGAGATGTAAACAGAAGTCTACTGTGGAGTTTTGAGTGTAGTTTTTGCTGTCCCCTCTTTTCTTCCTTCCTTGAACATAGATGTGCTGTCAGCAGCCATCTTGACACCACGAGGCTGCACATTTGGAGAAAAATGAAATTGAATCATAAATGGCTGCTTAGCTTCACTCTATGCAAATAGATGACTGAATACATATTTTCCTAGGAAATATAATTTGCCAAAATTGGTCAGAACAGAATGAAAATCTAAACAGAACCATTAACATAGTAATTAGAAAATGTTATTAGTGAGCTATCCCCCAAGCAGCGATAGGCATATATAGTTTCTCAGACAAATTCTATAAAATTTTTAAGGAAACTGTAACTTCAATGCTATTTATACTGTTTTAGAATGAAGGAAAAGAATGAAAGGTACAAATTCTTTTTGTGAAACCAGTGTAACATTGATATTAAAACAACAAAAATAGCTCCAAGAAAAAGTAAAATCGTAGCTCAGTCTCAGCTGTGAATGTTGCTATAAAATCCAGAATAAAAGAAACAATTCTGTTAAAGTCAGGATGTAGATAACAATATGTATTGTTAACATTATTATTCCATAATGTATTAGAAACACTAACAAACATAAGTAAGCAAGAGGCAAATATTAGAGGTTTAAAAACTTGAAAGGAGGTAAAATTATCATTCTTTGATGATAATAAACATTCAAGAGATTCAACTAAAGTCTGTTATAAGTAATAAGAAAATGTATTTAGGAAGCTTAGTAGAAAGATAACATTGTGAAATAATAATAATCTAATTACATAGATACAATACAAGTTAAAATATGGAAAGACCTCATGTACAATAGGAATGAAAAAAATAAATTGTCCAGAACAAATTTAAAAGGAAATGTTCAAAGACGATGTAGAGTAATCTTTTGAATGCAAATGAAGACTTAAAGAAATGAAAGACATATTATGTTCTTGGATAGGGATAGTCAACATTGTCAACATGTCAATTCTCCCTAAATTAATTTATAAATGTAAAACAATGACAATAAAAACACTATTGGAATATTCTTTTAGAATTAGATAAGCTGACTATATAGTTTATCTGAACAAATAATTACTAACCAGAAAAATGTCTGAAAAAAAATAGACTAAGAGGGTTTATTAGCTTTCTATTGCTGTGTAACAAATTACCACAAATTTAGTGGCGTAAAACAACAGCTGCTTATTAGGTCACAGTTCCATGGGTCAGAAGTCCAGGCACATCACGACAGGGTTCTTGGCTCAGGATCTGGCGAGGCTGCACTCCCTTCTGGAGGACAGACTGGGGGAAAATCTGCTTCCAGTTTTATTCAGATTGTTGGCTAAATTTAGTTCCTTGTGGTTGCAGGATTGAGGACACCATTTTCTTGCTGGCTGTCAGCCAGGAATTCTTAGCTCCTAGAAGCTTCTCATATTCCTGGTCACACAATTCCCTCCATCTTCAAAGCCAGCAATGGGGAATCTCCCTCATTTTGATTCCCTTTCACATTTAGAATCTGTTTCCAGGAAGAGCCAACTCACTCTTAAGGTCTCACCTTATTAGGTTAGGTCCACCCAGGGTACTCTCCATTGCTTAAGGTCAACTATGCCAAATAACACAACTTAATAATAGGATGACTGTCCCATCAATAACAAATCCCAGGGATTACAAAGGATATGTGCACCAGAGAGCAGGAATCTTGGGGGTCGTCTTAGAATTCTGTCTACCACAGAGGATGAGAAAACTGTAACAGTTAAAACAGGGTGATACCACACTGGTGAATAAATAGGTCAATATTTATTGATCAATAAATAATGGATCAATATATAGATCTGGGAGTAAATCCAAAAGCATTTGGATATATAGAACACGAGAAAGGTAAATTTTCAAATTATTGGAGAAAAAGATCAATTATTCTACACGTGGTATTTGAGCAAATTGGTAGCCATCTGGAAAAGTAGAGTAGGAGCCTCTATTAGTTATTCATGCTAACAGTTAAAACAAACAAACCCTAAGTTCTCAATAATTTAGCACAATTTAGGTTTATTCTTGTGTATGTAAAATACAGTTGGCTGTTATTGGTTATACAAATTTCCACATGGTCGTTCAGGAACCCAAGCTCTGTGTATCTAGACGTTCTCTGGAACTGTACTATCCAATATGTTGGCCACTAGCTCCATATGACTGCTGAGCACTTGGAATTTGGCCAGTGCAAAATGAGATGTGCCATAAGTATAAAATGCACATCAGACTTCAAAGACATAGTATGAAGAATGTAAAACATCTCATTAATGCATTGTATAGTGATTACTTGTTGAAATGATAATATTTTAGATATATTGGCTTAAATAAAATATATTGTTACAATTAATTTTTACCTGTTTCTTTTTCCTTTTTCATAATGTGGCCACTAGAAAATAAAAATGACACATGTGTGTCACTTTTATGGCTCACATTTATTTCTATTGGACAGCACTGCTCTAGATGCCCAGAGTCTTCTCCATGGTGAATAGACTGGCAGATAGGGGAAGAGAGAAGATGGGAGGGCCCCATTATTTTCCATCACATTTCATTGGCCAGAACTCAGTCATATGTCCACATCTGACTGCAAGGGGAGAGGGAATATGTAGTCTAGCTGTGAGCCGAAGAGGAAGGGAAAATGGATTTGGTTAACGGCTAGTGAGTCTCTTCCACAAATCTCTAACTCACACCTTAAACCAAAATTAATTATAGAGGGAAGAAAGAGTAAAAAGTTAAAAAAAAAAAAAAAAAAAAAAAGGAAGGAAGGAAAGGGGAAAAATGGATGACAGGTAGAAGAAAACATGGGAGTTTTTTTTAATTTTTAAAAACGTTTTAAAAAATAATTTTCAGAAGTATTTTTTAGAATTTTTGAAAATCTTAAAATGAAGGTCTTTTTAAATATGACTCAAAATATAGAAGCTATTAAAAATGATCAATTGAATTTTCAAATTAAAAAAAATCTTCCTGACAAAACACCAAAAACAAAGTAAAGGCAAAGTCAAATTCCAACTGAGAAATATCTAGCACATTGATATCTCACCCAAAGTATAAATTTCCTAAAGTATAAAGAACTCTTACAATTTTAAAAGCATAAGATAGTTCACAGGGAAGGAATAAAATGGTTCTTAAAACATGAAAAGATGCTTGACTTTGCTTACAATAAGTGAAATGCAAAACGACACCTTTGAGTTGTCAGATGGGCAAAGATGAAAAGATTGGGTTGGCAAGAGTGTGAGATCATGCTGGTGAGGGTATAAGTTGATCTAACCTCTGTGGAGATTATTTCAGCAATAAAATTTAGCATATCTTAACCCTTTTATCCAGTAAGTCCACTTCTAGGAACTTGTACATAAATTAAAAGACAATGTATAATGGTATAATAATTACGGCAAAAGATTGGAAATACTTAAATGTTCATCAATGTGGAAACAATCAAATACAATAGAATACTGTGGAGCCATAGCAAGAATGAGGCATAATATGATATAGATAGTCACGAATACTAGTCAAGATATACTCTTAAGCAACAAAAACAATGAAAGGATAATATAGCATATGTTATGGAAGAGTGGAACAGAGGTTGACTTCTGGGAGAGGAATGGGAATTTAGAAGATAATTAGGTGGCTGGAGGAAAAGGATGTGAGAGCAACTTTCCTTTTATAATACACCCTTTTAAAAATATTTTGTGTTCATTGAATTTTGTACAGTATGCATGCATTGACCATTCAAACAAAAAATAATATGTCTTTTTATATTTTCGAAGCAAATGTGTTATTTGGGTCCTCTGAGAAGTAAACTCCAAGGCAGGATTAGACATGCAAGTGATTTACTGGAGAAAATGGGAAGGGAGCCAGAGGCAGCAGGGATAGTCCTCAGATGATGAAGATCTGATCCCTGAGAAGAGGAGAGGGAGGGAAGTTCTGACATGGACAGTGAGAGTCCTTGAGCTAAAACTGCCAGTCAGAAGGGTCCCACCTCCCTGAGCTTCGTCATTGGCTGAGAGCGGGTGCCTGGAAAGGCAGCCTCAGAACTCTCAGTCGACTCAGGAACCAGCCCCGGAGGCTCTTGATCAGCTGTGCTCCGTGCCATCAGATCTTGTGGCCTCAGAAACGCCAAAATTTCATCCGAGTTTGCATATACTATTCTTATGTAATGACTACTTTGATTATATCGTTGTAATGAATTGGACTTTTCTGGTTTTGAATACCAACTTTTTTTCAGTAATCATTCATTCTTTCATCCAGCCGGTATTTATTAAATACTTACTATATACTATGCATGGAGCTAAGAGCTGGGGACACAAAGGTGAGCCAAAAAGACATGGGTCTTAGACTCATGGACCTTATGGTCTGCTGAGCAGGCTGACATGAATCAAATGATCAAATAGCATATAATTTGAAACTCTAAATGCTATGGACAAAAGTGTAGAAAGCCATACGTGCAACTAACACCATTCTGGGAGGTTGGAGAAGACTCCCCAAAAGAAGTGATACATTAGAAATATATGCTCATTGAGAAAACAGAGAGAGTACAGAGGAGTTTGAAAAACAAAACTAAAATCACCTGTAATTCTAAAACCCAGAAATAACCCCAACTAGCAACTTCTTTATGTTTTTATATGTAATTGTCTAATACAGCACTGTCCAATAGAAATAGAATGTGAGTCCCATATGTAATTTAAAATGTTCTGGTAGCGACATATAAAAAAAAGTAAAAAGAAACAAATGAGATTAATTTAATAATCTAGTTTATTTAATCCAATGTCTAAAATATTCCATATGTAATCAATATAAAAATTATTAATGAGGTGGTTTACATTAGTTTTTCATACTAAGTCTTTAAAATCCGATATGTATTCCACACTTATAACAGATGTCACTTTGGACTAGCCACATTTCAAGGGCCCAATAGCCACATGTGGTTAGTGGCTATGGTATTTGATAGTGTAGGTTATGCACACAAACAGAGGTACATATGTATGGGTGTCCATATATATGTGTGCAATATCACATTTGAGATCTTAATGCATATTCAGTTTTATATATTATCTTTTTAGCTAACATTATACCACATGTATTTTCCCTTGATAGTATTTTTAAAATTCATCTTAACATACTGCATGCTGTTATACAGATCCCCCAATATTTATTGAACCATTTCCATATTGTTGGATATTTAGGTTATCAACCTTTCAGTATTATAAATCATGCTGGCTGAAATGAACATAATAATAAACACAACTCTTCGTTTGCATCACAGCTTGTTACCTTGCAATACATTCTGTTGGAGTTACTGAATCAAAGTGAATTAAGATTTTTAAGGCTCTTGAGACATTTTGTAAAATTGCTTTGAGAAAGGCCACACTGATTGCTTTGCCAGTGGCCCTGAGAAGGTATAGTTCGCTGTGGCTCTGGCAATAATGACCATTGTAATTTCTTCTCAGTTTGTTAATTTGATTTGCCAAGTTTGGCATTTCCTTATTTTCATAAGCAAGCCTTTGAATTCCAGAGATGCTGAACATTCTTTGTGTTTCTCTTCATTAGCTAATTCATTTCTGGTTTTAAATTACTAATTTTTCTTCTGTTAATAGTGAATCCATGGTGACTCTTACATTGATTGGGGTGGAATTAAGTCTGACATTTGTGTTTATTTTTATGAGCTAACATAGTTGACTGCAAATTCCACCGACAGTTGGAATTTGTCTAATTGGGCAATATTGTGTTGGGTATACAGTGAGACACAGAAGACGCTCACAGGAAACTGAAGATTGTGGAGGAGAAAGGCAGGCACACACATTCCCAGCTGACCCCCAGGCTGTGTGTGCAAAACATGCCATGGAGGTTCAAAGGGCCCACGAGAGCACAGAATAGGGCTGGTTAACTTCCTCCAGATGGATCAGGCTTCGTGAAGTGAGTGAGATTTGTGACAGGCCTTGAGGAATAAGTAGGACCTTATAATCCAAACGACAAGGAGAGTCAGATGAGAGGAACACCCAGGCTGAAGGCCTGGCAGAGACAATGGAGGTGTGGAAACACTCTGGTATTTCAAGGAGAACTGGGACAAGGCTAATGAAGTGTCAGTGGTGGGAGATGAAGTGGGAAGGGCTGCTGGGCTCATTTTCCAGCAGAATTTAAATACCCTATATGCTAAGCCTTTATTTTATAGATTCTGAGGACTTGGTAGTACTTTTAAGCAGGGCTTTTTTGTTTTGTTTTGTTTTGTTTTTTTATGAGGCAAGAAAATCTGAATTTATAGTTTTTCAAGGGAAAGGGTCTAAAGAGAGGGAAGATTGTATATTCTCAGCTCTTTTGCATTCCTTCCCTATATCGGTATACACGCCCAACATGAGTGGAAGATGCAGAATGATAAAGCATCCTGGAATTACAATCAACTGAGGTCTGATTCAAATAGAAGAAATTAACCTGAAATCCTGTTTCTTTACAACACAGCATTTTTGCAATATTGGTTTCAGCTAATGATTTCCGCTGTCACATGGCTACTGAGACAATGGACCTTTCTGGTAGAGTCTATCTCATAAATGACCAAACCTTCCCACCTCAAAAATAACTGGGGTTGCAAGTGCGGTGACCTCCGCTCCGTTGTGGGTATGTACTCCTGACTGGCTGCCCCTTCACAAGCTCCCAGCTACCAGGTGCCCCTGAATACTGCCCAGCTAGGCTGGAGGGATTGTCTCTCCTGAAGTCAGCCTAGCAAGAAGGGATCAGCTTTGGGTCCTCAGAACACACCCAGGGAGTCCAGGTGCCATAGAGTGGCAGAATATCCAAGACAGTGTCACAGAGGATGCCTTGTGATGGCTGAGGCTTGCATGTCATGGCCACTGCTCTGTCAAGTTCCAACTTGAACCAGGTTTCTGCCAGGTCTCTTCTACCCCTCCTCCACTCCCTCACCACTCCCACCTCCACCAGCCCCTTCACCCATCCCCTCCTTCCCTTCCACCTCCATCCCCTCCTCTACCAACCCCACTCCATCTCCCCTAGGCTCTAGTCCTTTGGAGGAACAGGTTTTGGCTCCCTTTTGAATAGGCTGACCACTGGCTACTTCTGTTTCAGGAATGCTTACTGTAATACTCAGAACTTCCTGTATTTTCATTATTCCAAAGTCTACACGACAATCTTTGAGCCCTAGCCACCTCTGAGGAAGGAAGAGGGGACAGGGCACCTAATTAGTTCTCTATTCCGGGAGGAGAAGCACCAAGAAGTAGAGAAAGCCTCCTTCTACCGCAAGTCCTTTCCTTAGTGGGTATCCTTTCAGAGCCCAGATGTTGATAAGATTAAAAAGGTATCATACTTGCTAGTTCAAGTGGAATACACAAAACCCACCCCTGCACTGGGTTCCACATTTTTTGTTGAGGAGTTTTTTACAAATGCTAATGAACCACTCCATTTGGCATCACAAACAAGCACAAGCCTCAGGCGATTTGACACTTTCTTGATGGAAACTCCCTTGGGCTTCAGGAACAGTAGGGACCAGCACGCACTGGCAGGTTAAAGCCCATTCGGCAGGTTTCCCAAGAGGGCCAGGCTGGGTTAATGTTCCACCTGCCGCTCATCCTCGAGTGCAGGGGGAGTGGGATAGAAGAAAGTTGAGAAGGTAGTGCCCCTTTTCTTGATCTCTTGGCTTCCTTCTGACTCCCCATCTAGAATTCAATGCACAGGAGAGGCCAGGAGGATTCTCTCTCTCTCTCTCTCTCTCTCTCTCTCTCTCTCTCTGTCTCTTTCTGCCCCCCTCTCCTCCAGTCTCTGCCTGTGACTATTCTCTGTCTTGTCAAATAGGCTCTGTGAGGGGCTGGGTGAAGGCTGGGGCATATTTGAGGTTGAATGTCTGATTACAACCCACTCCTAAAGATTAATCCCAAATCTGTGGGGAGGTGTTGGAAGAGAGGTGTGTGTGTGTGTGTGTGGGGGGGACAAAACAGAGAAGATAAACACTTGCATCAACATGATTGCTTTTAAAAATATGCCTTCGTGTGAAGGCTTTATTTTCTGTTTAGAGTGAAAGGCACTCCTTCTTGTCACTTACAGAGCAATTTCAAATCACCTGGAGAGGGGACACCACCTGGTCTTCTGATGTTGGCTGATTCCTGGTAAGTGTCTTTTGTCATTTGCTTCACTCCTATAAAGCTAGTCTTTACCCTCTCTGTGGGAAGGAAGGGAAGCTGAGTGGAGGGGATACCGGATATCAGGAAGCCCAAAGAAAAATAAAAAGAAACCAATATCCCGGACTACCCTTCTGAGGTTTGCAGTCCAGGAATGATGAAGGGAGACTGCCACCTATGGGCCAGGTGCCAGGGGAGCCCACAGGAAGGGTTCGGCCAGCCAGACATGCCATCTCAATGTTGGAGTCTTTGTGGAGCAGTTAGTCACCTCACCCTCTGCTTGCCGACAACCACACTCTCAACGCGTTCGTGACAAATGAGCATTTCCTCGAATTAAAGAACAGTTTTTCCCCACAAGAGTAGAATCCTGTGAGCTAAGTTCTGTGTACAGAGAAAATAATATAACAGACACCCCTGGACCCACCATCAAATTAAACAGATGTTCACATGGTTTGGCTGCTAGGTGCCCCAGCAGCTGCCACTCCCGCGCAACACCTAAATTATTATGGCTGCTTAATAAAAATGAATCAGTGTAATGAATCAGAGACGAACACCATCATACTGTGTCATCCTAGTAGAAAAGCAATAGGATAAATAACGATTGGGCAAATATCAAATACACTACAGCGGGTGCCTATGAGAGGCGGGAGGGATAGGAAATGAGAGTAGAATCAGGCACAAAGGGGAAAATATAATAACGTAAAATAAAACTAGAGAGAGGCCTCTCGTATGGTCATGGTAATGGTAATGGGATAAGAACCAAAGAATATAATTGAATCAACTCTGTTCCCAAAGAGAAAAAGAAAATTCACAGGGTTTGAGCTTCGGTGAGCGGGGGTCTCTTGTGTTTATAGTGGTTCCAATGGTATCATACTGTTGTCCTTTGATATTTGAGATTGATGTGTTCGTGAATAGCAAATTCTGTTATTCCCATTGTCTTCCATTATAAAATCAGATCTGCCACACAATATCTACACAATAATGGATTTTGAGTAATTAAGCAACTCTGACTCCTATTGCAGAGAAGGGGAGTGGTATAGCTTGTGTGTTTCTTCGTGTCTATGAGTTTGTGCATGTGTGTGTGCATGTGTATATAAATATGTTTGTGTATGTGTATATGCGTTTGTGTGTATGAGGTATGATCACAAAATACAGTGAATGCTGCTGCCAAGTGCCATCTAATGGAAAGGCAGGGATCTTCCATACGGGAGGCAGCACGTCGAACCTCAGTAACAGTGTGTGACAAGTTTTAACTTCTTCAGTGCAGTCAGTTGGGTGTGAACTATGGTTGAGAGAAGGTATGTTTCGAAGTGTGCCATAAATCATGGATCACGAACAAAGCATTAGCATGAAATGGGCAAATGGTTTCATCCTCCGTTATAACAATGCTCCATGTCACACATTGCTTATGGTTTGGCAATTTCTGTCAAATAAAAACATCACAATGTGTCCTCATCCACCTTATTCACCGGATCTGGCACCATGCAATTTCCGGCTCTTCCCCAAAGCCAAAATGACCCTAAAAGGTAAATGTTTTGAATTAATTCAGGACATTGAGGCAGCCACGACAGTGCAACTAAAAACACTTATGAAAGAGGACTTCCAGAACTGCTTCAGAAAGTGTCAAGAACAATGGGATAAGTGTGTTCGAAGCAAGGGGGAGTATTTTGAGGGGGATTAACAGCAATGTATCTTTTACTGTAATAATTTTTTTTATTTAAACATTTACCATAGGTTTTGATCACATATGAAAGTGTATGTGTGTTCTTGTGCACATATGTGTTGTGTGTATCTAATGGAGAAACTCAGGAAGGATTATGGCTCTATAACTGTAAGCCAGATGGAGTGTAAAGGTCCTCTGCCCAGGATTACAGCACCTAGAGGAAAGCTAAACTCATCCAGGGAAGTAACATTTCCTGAATAGACACAAGTACAGGTTCTGTGCATGGATCAGAGAGGCAGAGATAGGCTGTAGAACCTTATACAGAAATCAGCATGTAAAACTTAGGGTGCCAGGCCTGTACTTCTGGTGAGTGCCCAGGAAGCACACGAATGTACACTTCTGAAGCAGGAAAGGGATTTCTCAGCACAAATCAGGCTGCATCCAGGAGAACAACCTGGCACCTACAGAAGAAGATGAAAGCTGGGCCAGAACCATTCTCTTCGCCCCACTGGTTGAGGGTTATCACCGATTCCTTAGTGAAGAGGAGCTAACCATTGATGCCAGAACCCAATGAATATCCTTTAGGATTCTTTTTTTTTCTTCAATATAGATTTTTTTTTTATTGGGGAAGGGGAACAGGACTTTATTGGGGAACAGTGTGCACTTCCAGGACTTTTTTCCAAGTCAAGTTGTTGTCCTTTCAATCTTAGTTGTGGAGAGTGCCGTTCAGCTTCAAGTAGTTGCCCTTTCAGGCTTAGTTATGGAGGGAGCAGCTCAGCTCCAGGTCCCGTTGCTAGTTGCAGGGGCGCAGCCCACCATCCTTTGCGGGAGTCGAACCAGCAACCTGGTGGTTGAGAGGACGTGCTCCAACCCACTGAGTCATCTGGGAGCTCAGCGGCAGCTCAGCTCAAGGTACCGTGTTCAATCTTCGTTGCGGGGGGGGGGGGGGGTGAGCCCACCATCCCTTGCGGGACTCGAGGAATTGAACTGGCAACCTTGTGGTTGAGAGCCCACTGTCCCATGTGGGAATCGAACTGGCAGCCTTTGGAGTTAGGAGCACGGAGCTCTAACCGCCTGAGCCACCGGGCCAGCCCTCCTTTAGGATTCTTTGTACATAAGCACATAAATGGTGATGAATTCTCATTAGTGGCTCATTCTCAAAAAATTCTGTTATCTTTTATGATGTGTAAATTCAAGGAACTCTCTAGATGTAGTATTAGGACATCTGGATTAGGAGGCTCTTCTCTCTCCACCTTGGAGGTGTGAGTCACAACCAGGAAGATTTTGGTGTCTTTAATGTATTAGTAAGTGAGTGATATGTACTATTGTTTAATTTATTTTTAATTTTATATAATGACATCATGTATAAATATTCTTTGCATCTTTTTAGTTTATCATTAGGTATTTTAGATTTATCCATGTAGATGACATAGGTCTAGTTCACTCATGTTAACTGTTGTGCAATGCTGCATTGTATAAATAATTCACATTTTATTTATCCATTTCACTCCTGAAGGTCAGCTAGGAGGATTTTGTTTCCACTCTTTAGCTATACCAGAGAGTGCTAAAATGAACATTTTTTTGTATCTCCTTGGGCCCATGTTATCTCTCAGGAGCTTCTAGACACATAAAGGTGAAGTTATTTCCCCTAGCTTATACGTTAACTTTACCAGATATTGCCAAATTGTTCTTTCTAGTGGTTGTATCATTTAGTTTATCATATCCCTAGCAGCAGATGAAAGTTATCGTTTCTCTGTTCTCACCAACTGTTGGTATTGTCAGAGTTAAAACTTTTTTATTATTCTAATAGGTGAGAAATAATATCTTTGGTTTAATTTGCATCTCCTTGACTACTAGTGAAGTCAACCACATGTCCATGCGTCTATTGATCATTGAATGTCCTCTTCTGCTAATTGCTTCTTCATACCCTTTGCTGTTTTGGTATTTGGTTGTTTCTGTTTTTCTTGTTTATTTTTAGGACCTTATTGTATATTTTGGATACTTACCTTTGGTTGGAAGTGTAGGTTGCAGATATTTTCTCCAAGCCTATGCTTGTCTTTTTACTTTGTTATTGATGTCATTTGTCCTTGAGAAGTTTTTAAAAATTATATAATTCAATTTATCGCTTTTTCAGGATAATTTTTGCTTTGTGCCCTTTCTAGGACATAACATATATTTTCCTATAGTCTGTCTAAATGTTTACAGCTTTCCCTTATCACATAAGAAATTTATTTTTGTGCACCCTATGAGGTATGAATCTAATTTTCCCTTTGAAAATATAATTAGCAAATAGTCCCAGTGCCATTTATTAGTCATTTCCCCCACACATTTACTTGTAATATCACCTCTATCATATTCCAAGTTCCCTTTTATCTGTTAGTGTTCAAGATTTTTCAGAAAATCTGTCCCATCGATCTATTTATCCAAATGCTGATACCAGAGTATTTCAATTACTATAACTTTGTGATAAGTCTTGATATCTGTTAGGGTGAATCCTCTTTCTGTTTCAAAATTGTTTTTTCTATTCTTGGCCCTTTAACCTCCTGAACAAGTGTTATGATCTGCTTATCCAGGTCAGTGAAAAATATTCCCCAAGGATTTTTAATAGAATTTATTAAATTTGTAGTGGAAATTTAGGAAAACTACTACTGTTAAGCTATTGTCTTCCCATATGTGAACATGTTACATCTCTCCATTCAGGGTATCTGCTGTGTTTTTTAATAATGTTTTAGAGTTTTCTCCATAAAAGTTTTTCACATCTTTTGTTACACTTATTTCTAGGTACCATATAGTTTTTTTTTATAGTGTTCTAAATGGTGTTATCTTGTTTTAAAATTAAAGTTTATTGGGGTGACAATTGTTAGTAAAGTTACATAGATTTCAGATGTACAATTCTGTAATGCATCATCTATATCTCACATTATGTGTTCACCAGCCAGAGTCAGTTCTCATTCCATCACCACATATTTGACCCCATTTACCCTCTTCTAGAACCCTCCCCCCCACTTACCCTCTGGTAATCACTGAACTATTGTCCTTGTCTATGAGTTTTTGTTTCTTCATTTGTTTGTCTTGTTCTTTTGTTGTTTTCAGTTTTATATACCACATATCAGTGAAATCATATGGCTCTCTACTTTTTCTGTCTGGGTTATTTTGCTTAGCATAATAATCTCAAGATCCATTCATGTTGTTGCAACTGGTACTATTTCAACTTTTCTTATGGCCGAATAGTATTCCATTGTGTATATATACTACAACTTCTTTATCCATTCATCTATCGAAGGACGCTAGTTATTTCCACGTCTTGGCCACCATAAATAAAACTGCAATGAACATTGGAGCACATGTGTTTTTATGGATAAATGGTTTCAGATTTTTTGGGTAGATACCCAGGAGAGGGATTGCTGGGTCATATGGTAATTCTATTCTTAATTTTTTGAGGAACCTCCACACTGCCTTCCATAATGCCTGCACCAGTCTGCATTCCCACCAACAGTGTATGAGGGTTCCTTTTTCTCCACATCCTCATCAACACTTGTAACTATTTGTTTTGTTGATGATAGCCATTCTGACTGGGGTGAGGTGATATATCATTGTGGTTTTTATTTACATTTCTCTGATGATTAGTGATGGTGAGCATTTTTCCATATGTCTATTGGCCATTTGTATATCCTCTTTGGAGAAACGTCTCTTCAGATCCTCTGCCCATTTTTTAATTGGATTGTTTTGTTGTTGTTGTTGTTGTTGTTGAGTTGTATGTGTTCCTTATGTATTTTGGATATTAGCCCCTTATCAGAGGCACTGTTTACAAAAATCTTCTCCCATTCAGTTGGTTGCCTCTCTATTTTGTTGATGGTTTCTTTTGCTGTGCAGAAGCTTTTTAGTTTGATATAGTCCCATTCATTTATTTTAGCTTTTAGTTCCCTTGCCTTTGGAGTCAAATTCATAAAAAGCTCTTTGAACTCAAGGTCCATAAGTTTAGTACCTATGTTTTCTTCTATACAGTTTATTGTTCCAGGTCTCATGTTTAGGTCTTTGATCCATTTTTAATTAATTTTGGTACATGGTTACGGATACCAGTATAGTTTCATACTTTTGCACGTGGCTTTCCAATTCTGCCAGCACCATTTATTGAAGAGGCTGTCTTTTCTACATTGTATCTTTTTGACTTCCTTGTCAAAAACTATCTGTCCATATTTATGTGGCTTTATTTCTGAGATCTCAATTCTATTCCATTGGTCTGTGTGTCTGTTTTTCTGTTTTGATTATTGTTGCCCTGTAGTACAAGCTGAAGCCAGGAAGTGTGATACCTCCAGCATTGTTCTTTTTCCTTAGGATTGCTTTGGCTATTCAGGATCTTTTGTGGTTCCATACAAATCTGATGATGTTTTACTTTATTTCTTCAAAAAATGCCATTGGGATTTTGATGGGATTGCATTAAATCTGTATATTGCTTTGGGTAATATGGCCATTTTAACTATGTTGATTCTTCCAATCCATGAACATGGAATGTTTTTCCATTTCTTTATGTCTTCTTCACTTTATTTTTAAGATGTCTTATAGTTTTCATTATATAGGTCTTTCACATCCTTGGTTAAATTTATTCCTAAGTATTTTATCCTTTTTGCTGCAATTGCAAAAGGAATTTTTTTTAATTTTTTTTTCTGAGATTCCATTGTTAGTATATAGGAATACAATGGACTTTTGTACATTGATTTTGTAGTTGGCAACTTGACTGTATTCGTTTAATGTTTCTAATAGCTTTTGGTGGTGTCTTTAGGATTTTCTATATATAGCATCATGTCCTCTGCAAAGAGTGACAATTTAACTTCTTCATTCCCAATTTGGGTGCCTTTTATTTCTTTCTCTTGCCTGATTGCTCTGGCGAGGACTTCCAACACTATGTTGAAAAGCAGAGGTGATAGGGGACAGCCCTGTCTTGTTCCTGAACATAGAGCAAAGGGCTTCAGTTTTTCACTGTTAATTATGAGATTAGCTGAGGGTTTGTCATATATGGCCTTTATTATGTTAAGGTATTTTCCTTCTATATCTATTTTATCAAGTTTTTTTAATCATAAATGGATGTTGTATCTTGTCAAATGCTTTTTCTGCATTTATTGATATAATCATATGATTTTTGTCCTTTATTTTGTTTATGTGATGTATCACGTTGATGGATTTGCGTATATTGAACTACCCTTGTGCCCCTGGTATGAACCCTACTTGGTTGTGATGTATAATCTTTTGATACATTGTTGTATTCGATTTGCTAGAATTTTGTTTAAGGTTTTTGCGTCTGTGTTCATCAGAGATATTGGTCTGTAATTTTCTTTTTCATGTCATCCTTACCAAGTTTTGGTATCAGGGTAATGTTGGCCTCATAAAATGAGTTAGGGAGTATTGTCTCTTTTTCAATTTTTGGGAAGAGTTTGAGTAGGACAGGTATTAGATCCTCTTTGAATGTTTGGTAGAATTTACTAGTGAAGCCATTTGATCGTGGACTTTTGCTTTTGGGAAGGTTTCGGATGACTGATTCAATTTCCTTACTCATTGCCAGTCTATTTAGATTTTCCAATTCTTCGTGATTCTGCCTAGGAAGGCTATATGTTTCTAAGAACTTGTCCATTTCTTCTAGGTTATTGAATTTCTTGGCATATAGTCCTTCATAGGATTCTTGGATGATCCTTTGTATTTCTGCGGCATCCGTGATAACTTCCCTTCTTTCATTTCTGATTTTGTTATTTGTGTCTTTTTTAATCTTAGTGAGTCTAGCCAAGCGTTAGTCAATTTTGTTAATCTCTTAAAAGAACCAGCTCTTTGTCACATTAATTTTTTCTATTGTCTTTTGTTCTCTATTTCATTTAGTTCTGCTTTGATTTTTATTATTTCTTTCCTTCTGCTGACTTTGGGTTTCATTTGTTCTTCTTTTTCTAGTCCTTTAAAGTGTAATGTGAGATTATTTATCTGGTATTTTTCTTGTTTCTTGAGATAGGCCTGTAATGATATAAATTTCCCTCTTAAAATTGCTTTTGCTGCATCCCCCAAATTTTGGTAGGATGTATTTTCATTCTCATTTGTATCTTTTGACCTCTCCTCTTATTTATTCTTTGACCCAGTCATTCTTCAAATGTATGTTGTTTAATTTCCACTTGTTTGTGGTTTTTCTTACTTTCTTTTTGCAGTTGGTATCCAATTTCAAAACCTCGTGATCAGAGAATATGCTTGGTATGATTTCAATCTTCTTAAATTTTTTTTTATACATTTTATTGGGGAATATTGGGGAACATTGTGTTTCTCTAGGACCCATCAACTCCAAGTCGTTGTCCTTCAATCTAGTTGTGGAGGGCGCAGCTCAGCTCCAAGTCCAGTCATCATTTTCAATCTTTAGTTGCAGGGGGCGCAGCCCACCATCCCATGCGGGTATTGAACCAGCAACCTTAATCTTCTTAAATTTGCTGAGGCTAGTTTTATGTCCCAATATATGGTCTATCCTTGAGAATGTTCCATGTATACTAGAAAAGAATGTATAGTCTCACATTCTAGGATGAAGTGCTCTATAAATGTCAATTATGTTCATTTCATCTAATGTGTCATTGAGGGCTGATATTTCTTTATTTGTTTTCTATTTGGATGATCTATCCATAGCTGTCAATGATGTATTTAGGTCCCCTACTGTAATTGTGTTTTGGTCAATTTCTCCCTTTAGTTCTGTTAGTAGTTGCTTGGTATACTTTCGGTACTCCCTGATTGGGGGCATAAATATTGATGACTGTTATGTCTTCTTGTTGTATAGTCCCCTTTACCATTATGAAATGTCCATCTTTGTCTCTTGTTACCTTTTTTTATCCTGAAGTCTGTTTCATCTGATATCAGTATGACTACACCTGATTTTCTCTGGGTACCATTTGCTTAACTTCCACCCTTTCACTTTGAGTCTATGCTTGTCCTTGTAGCTGAGATGTGTTTCTTGGAGGCAGCATATGGTTGGGTTTAGTTTGTTGATCCAATCTGCTACTCTGTGCCTTTTTATTGGTGAGTTCAGTCCATTTACATTTACAGTGATTATTGATATATGAAGATTTCCTATCATTCTATCTTTGGTTTTCTGGTAAGACTGTGTCTCCATTGTTTCTTTGACTTTTTGTTGCTGTCTATTATTTCAGGTTGATGGTATTCTATGATATTCCCCTCTGTTTCTTCTTTTATTATGTTATATATTTCAGTTCTGGATTTTTTTTTTTTTTTTTTTTGAGTGGTTAAATGGTGTATCTTTTTAAACTTCATCCTTACTCTTGAATGGCAGTTTATGTATAGAATTCTAAGTTGACAGTTATTTCCCCTCAACATTCTTAATATAATTTCTCTTAGTGAACTAGGAATAGAAAGAAAATTCCTTAACCTGAAAAAAGAATATCTATCAAAGCCCTAAGTATTATTCTTCATGGCAAAATGCCTAAAAACATCCCATTTAAATTCAGGAACAAGACAAGGAAAAATATTCAAATGCAGTTTCATCCTAAATACCAAGAATAAATAGAGAATGCAATTTTTAAATAAAGCTACATAGAGCTAGATTTTTTAAGTTAAATCTGAGTCTCACCCTTCTAACTGATGAATTTAGTTCATTTACATTATTGTGATTACATTCTGTGTTGATTATTCTTTAATCTTATTTTATGCTTTTCATTCACCATGTTGTTCTTTTTTTTTCCTTTTCTGCTTTCTATAGGATGGATCAATTTTGTTTCCTTCAAGTGATTATATTTTTATCTTTGCATGTTTACTTTCAAATTAAGCAAGCATACCATTCAACAATCTTATAGATTAATCAATACCTCTTTCTTTTCTTTCAAACAAAATAAGGGCCTTAGGATACTTTATCTGTAATCATTCTTTCTCTCTTCTCACACATTATTATTTCTAGTATTTTACTTCCATCTTTTTTTATATATAACTTCCATTAGTGCTTTTGCTACTATTATTTATACATCCAATGTTTGTTTAGATTTGATTATGTCTTTATCACATTCTTTACTCTCCATTGTTTCTTTATAAAATACCTTTACTGAGAAATAATTCACATTCTATACAATTCACCCATTTAAAGTTTACAACTCAATGGTTTTTAGTGTATTCACAGAGTTGTGCAACTACCAACAAAATTAACGTTAGAAATTTTCATGATGCCAAAAAGAAACCTCATACCTATAAGCAGACATTCCTCATTTTTCTCCAGCCCTCCCAGCCCTAGGCCACCATTAATCATCCATAGATTTGCCTATTCTGGACCTTCACAGTAATGGAATCATACAATATATGGTCTTTTGTGACTGGCTTCTTTCATTTAACATATTTTCGAAGTTCATCCATAGTGTAGTTTGTATCAGTACTTCATTCCTTTCATGGCTAAATAATATTCCATTGTATGGATATATTACATTTTTAATTATTTATTTATCTATTTATTATTTTTTTTTAAAGATTTTATTGGGGAAGGGGTACAGGACTTGATTGGGGAACAGTGTGTATCTCCAGGACTTTTTCCAAGTCAAGTTGTACTTTCAATCTTAGTTGTGGAGGGCACAGCTCAGCTCCAGGTCCAGTCGCCGTAGTTAGTTGCAGGGAGCGCAGCCCACCATCCCTTGCAGGAGTCGAACCGGCAACCTTGTGGTTGCGAGCCCACAGGCCCATGTGGGAATCGAACTGGCAGCCTTCGGCATTAGGAGCAAGGAGCTCCAACCACCTGAGCCACTGGGCTGGCCCAGATATATCACATTTTAAAAACAAAATTAAAGTTTATGGGGGTGACAATTGTTAGTAAATCTACATAGGTTTCAGGTGTACAATTCTGTAATACACCATCTATATATCACATTGTGTGTTCACCACCCAGAGTCAGTTCTCCTTCCATCACCATATATTTGATGCCTTTTACCCTCATCTACCATCCCCCTCCCCCATTACCCTTTGGTATTTAATGTTTATCAGTTGATGGACATTTGTGTTCTTTCCACATTTTGGCTACTATTAATAAGGCTGCTGTAAACCTTTGTGTGCAAGTTTCTGCGTGGTCATATATTTTCATTTGTTTTGGTTATATATCTAGAATTGGAATTACTGGGTCAAATGGTAACTTTCAGTTTAGCCTTTGGGTGGACAGTCAGACTGTTTTCCAAAGAGGCTATATCATTTTACATTCCCACCAGCAATGTATGAGAGTTCTAATTTCTCTATATCCTTGCCAACACTTTCAATAATCTGTCTTTTTATTATCGCTTTCCTAGTATGTGTGAAGTGCTATCTCATTATGATTTTGGTTTGCATTTCCCTAATGATTAATGATGTTAATTAACCATATTGTTTTGTGTATTTATTGGCCATTTGTATATTTTTTTCGGAGGTTCAGATCCTTTGCCCATTTTTAAATAGGGTTATCTATCTTCTTTTATTGAGTGATAAGAGTTCTTTTTATATTATAGATATAAATCACTTATCTAATATATGATTTAGAAAATTTTCCCCATCTTGTGGGTTATCTTTTTACTTCTGTGTTCTTCGAAGCACAGGTTTCTAATTTTGATGAGATCTGACAATTGAGATTGTGAACTTGCCACCATGTGCTAACATTGACAGCACTGTACAAACAGCTCGGTAAGCTTTCATAAGCTTGGTATATCAGTGTCTCACAGTTGTGTTCGTGTCTACGTGTGGTAATGTCTTGCTGAGTGGTGTTCATTATTGTTGTTGCGTGTTTTTGTGTGCCATTGCAAGAATGTCTGAGCTTGAATTAAAGCAAAAAACAAACATTGAATTTCTTGTTAAAGTTGGCAAGAGTGGGAGTGAAATCAGGGACATGTTAGTCCAATTTTATGGGTATAATGCCATGAAGAAAACAGCAGTGTACAAATGGATTAAATATTTTTCTGAAGGGAGAGAACCCATCACTGATGAAGAGAGGTCGGGGTGGCCAGTAATGAGCAGAATTGATGAAAACATTGCAAAAATTCATCAAATTGTGCGTCAAAATCATCAGCTGACTGAGAGAAGCATAGCAGACCAAGTAAACATTGATAGAGAAACAGTTAGGGAAATCTTAGCTGAAAATCTTGGCATGAGAAAGGTGTGTGCAAAAATGGTCCCAAAGAAGCTCTTGCATCACGACAGTACAACCAGTTTACACAGCACTGTCTGTGAGGGAGCTTTTAGCCAGTAAACAACTGTATTGGAACACCCTCCCTACTCACCTGATCTGGCCCCCAATGACTTCTTTCTTTACCCAAAGATAAAGGAAATATTAAAAGGAAGACATTTTAATGACATTCATGACATCAAGGGTAATATGATGACAGCTCTGATGGCCATTCCAGAAAAAGAGTTCCAAAATTGCTATGAAGGGTTAACTAGATGGTAGCATCAGTGCATAGCTTCCCAAGGGGAGTACTTCGAAGGTGACCGTAGTGATATTCAGCAATGACGTGTGTAGCACTTGTTCTAGGATGGGTTCGCAAACTTAATTGTCAGACCTCATAATTTATATATTTTCTTCTGCTGCTTGTGCTTTTGGTGTCGTATCCAAGAAAGTTTTGCCTAACCAAGGTCATGAAGGTTTATCCCTATGTTCTTTCTAAGGGTTTTGTAGTTTTCGCTCTGACATTTAGGTCTATGATTACTTTTGATCTAATTTTTGTACATAGAGTGAGGAAGAGATCAACTTTATTCTTTTACATGTGGTGATCAGTTATATCCATACCATTTATTGAAGAAGATTATTTTTCCCCACTGAACGTTTTGCACCCTTCTTGAAAATAAATTGGCTGTAATTGTAGGGTTTATTTTGGGGCTCTGTTTCATTGATCTATATGTCTAGTCTCAATCCAGTATCACACTGTCTTTATTACTGTAACTTTGTAATACGTTTTGAAATGTGGAAGTCTGAGACCTCCAACTTTGTTCTACGTGTTCAAGGTTGTTATTCTGGGTCCCTTGTATTTGCATGTGAATTCTATCAATTTCTGCACAAAAAGCCAGCTTGGGTTTTGGTAGGCATTGCATTGAATCTAGAGATGAATGTGGGAGTATCGCCATCATAAAAATAAGTTTTTCAACTCATGAACGTGAGCTGTCTTTTCACTTATTTCAGCATTCTTTAATTTTATTTAATATCATCTTGTAAGTTTCAGGGTACAAGTTTTGTGCTTTTGTTAAATTTATTCCTAAGTAGTTTATGTATCTATTAATTTTTTTTGATGCTAGTATAAATGGAATTGTTTTCTTACTTTTATTTTCAGATTGTTCATTGCTAATTTATTGCTTCTTAAATTCTATCTCATGGGTTCATTTTTCTTATTCCCTGAAGTACATCCTTATGTAATTCTTTCATAAAACATCTGTGAATGGAAAATTCTCTTAGTTCCTATCTGAAAATATCTTTATTTCACTCTCATTCTTGAATGATAATTTAACTGGATATATAAATGTAGGTCAGCAGTTCTTAAGATAGTTTCCTACTTTATTTTGGCCTCAATTTTTGTGGATGAGATGTCAACTCTCAGTCTTATTGTTCCTTTGCACACAATGTGCCTAATTTACTGGATGTTTTGAAGTTGTTCTAAGGTTTATTTTTGAGGTTCCACTGTTTCACCATATATATTTGAGGAGTTTTTAAAAATTTATTCTTGTCAGTGTCTGTTGTGCTTCTTTAATCAGAGGATTTGTTTTTTTTAATAATTCTAGAATATTCTCAGCTATTACCTAGTTGAATATTGTATTCTTTCTAGTCTCTTTCTAGAACCTCTATAAATATTATACTTTCTCATTTTATTCTTCCATTCTCTTTATTTTTGCCATTTAAAAAATCTCATTGTGAATTGTATTTTGAATACGTTTCAGATCTATATTCTAGTTCTTTGTTGTGATTTTTAATTTTTAAGTTAACACTCCTCAAAAAGAATATTAAATCTCAAAAGGAGGACTGAAATTTTTATCTAGGGGAAAAATTTCCATAAAAAGGACACTACACCTTCTCCAATCATACCCTTTAAAAATAGGGAATGATCCCTAAGGTGGCTATGATTTTCTAAATTAAGTATTTGTTAAATGATTGGATTTATGCTAAGGGACTATTTCTGAAAATGGTGATGGGGGAAACACCATATATATCACACTCTTACCTGTTGAACCTGACAGGCCAGTAGGATGCAAAAAAGCATTTTTGAAGGGTCAACCAAACTTGGGTTCAAATGCTAACTTTGCCATTAACCAATTATGGGACTTAGGCAAGTTATTTTAACTTCACTTAGTCTCTCTGAATCTTAATTTCATCATCTGTAAAATAGACCCATCAGCGTTGACAGGAAGAACCAATGGTATGGTATATATAAAGCGTCTTGTGCAAAGTCTGGCCAATGGCAGGTGTTTCATAAAGTGCCTTCATTATTTCTTGGATAAGAATCTTAATCAGAACTGGTGCCGTTGCGTCTGTTATCCCCAGTTAGTATTTGAGATCTTCTCATTAGTCATATCTCATTATAATCCCTTTGCTGTAACTCTGATATCCCTAGAATACACAGGTTAATAATCAATTCAGGTAAGGGGTTGAATAATTGCGGGAATGTTTGTGGTAAGTGATTTTGCACTTTTCTTCTGTAGCAGTCCCATTGGACAGCTATCGAAGGCCCCAAGTAAAACATTCTGGGGTCCTTTTTTGCATCAGATGGTATAATGCAGTCTATCTGGGAGGCTTTTTTGCATCAGATGGTATAATGCAAAGTCTATCTGGGAGGCACAACCTATAAGCAAGACCTCTAGGACTCTTAAAAGATAAATGCTTAGGAAATTGATTCAATCAAAAAGGAACCGTTATAAATGCACCCTCTCTGTAATTTTTCAAACAAATAGATTTAATTCTGTCTGGCAGAGTCCTCGAAATTGAATTCACGTTAGATAGATGAGTTCATTGGATGAATATAATATATTGATGCAGGAATTACTCTGCCTTTGGTGGGGGCACTCAGTGTCTCCAAAGGTGAGGCTGCCTCATGGGCAGGTATGAAGGCAAATACTGCCTTCACTAGGCTGTTCTCATGAATGTTTCTCCAGTGACAATTACGACAGGAAATGGGAGTTTTCCTATAAGCACATTTTATAACTAACATCCCTGTATGTGTAGTGTATTTGGGTATTTTTATGGATAAGCTTCTTGATTGAACAGCCACCAGAATGTAGAATAAATCCCATCTTTATTAAACAACATCAATCAACTCATTATCTGCAACCCACTATTGCACATGTCATCATTACCCAGAGCACAGAGAATGCTTGGGCCATTGGCAAATGGTGATACCATTGTTAATATCACTAAACGATTTAAGGCAGGGAAACCTTAAATCATTTAGTGATATTAATAATCATACTAGTTAATATTTATCATATGGTCACTGTGTGCCAGATATTGATACACGTATATATTATTAACACATATATGTATGTATATATTTATATGTATATAATGTATATTAAACTTAGTCTTCACAGTAACCCTGTGAGGGAGGTACTATTATTAGCCCTGTGTTTTGGATAAGGAACAGGAAGCACGAGGAGTTAAGTGCTTAAGTATGCCCAGCCCACTAGTGGTGGAACTGGATTCTCCAGGAAAGTTGTCTTATCTTTTCCATGTGAATGTGCAGAGGGCTGCCCTCTCTATGCTCAGTGGTTCTTAGAGTCAGCCGATGAGCAGAAGCCATACTTCTATTCATCAGTCTCGCATGTAACACCTCTAGATATACTGTCAAAATGCCTGAAATTCAAAAAGTTTAGCTCTGCTTAATTTAAAATTTATACTTACTTTACCTTATACTTACCTTAACAATTCCACTGGCATTTAGGCAACAGTTCTCTCTTCCTTCCTTTTTTCCTTTCTTCCTTCCTTCCTTCCTTCCTTCCTTCCTTCCTTCCTTCCTTCCTTCCTTCCTTCCTTTCTCCCTCCCTCCCTCCCTCCCTCCCTCCCTCCCTCCCTCCCTTCCTTGCTTTCTTCATGTTTGCTGAGTGATTTGGGATAAAAAGAGTAGGAAGAGAAGAAAAGATTCTCTTCACTTGGGAAGCTTGCCTTCTAGGTCAGGAAATTGGCTGCATAAATGTGAAACAACTAGGGAATGACATGACAGTATTTGGTCAGAAGCTGATCAGGCCTTAGGTAGTGCAGGTGAGACCATTTCATTGTCTTCAGTCTTCCTCATACACATTTGGCCTCCAGCCTGCCTCTCTCTGGTGGAGTTAGGGCACCATGTCCCCACTCTGTGGCCTTGCCAGCTCATTGCCTTGGCTTGACTCTTCCATAATCCACCCTACTTTGCTGCCCGTGCCTCACAGGGCCTTCTTGGTAGAGCAGGGCCAAAGTACTCTGATCAAGTTGACATCATAAATTCTAAACCACTTGAGGTGAAATGGAATTCCACCTCCTAAACTGACAGAGGTACAATCAAAACATTAAATTGGCTTTAGCACACAGATTAATTCTTAACTATCATGAGAGTGGTCTGGAAATGTTGGGACATAAGCAAGCATTTCAGAAAGACCACCTTAAATGTTGATGTGGTGATTATAAAATAGAGAGATTTCTAGTCCTATCCTCTGGATGAGATTGTGTTAGTCAATTTGGGCTTCCGTAAAAGAATACCATAGACTGGGTGTCTTAAACCACAGATATTTATTTCTCACAGTTCTGGTGCCTGGGAAGTCTGAGATCAGGGTGCCAACATGGTCAGGTTCTGGTGAGGGCTCTCTTCTTGACTTGCAGACAGTTACCTTCTTGCTGTGTCCTCACATAGCAGACAGAGGAAGCTCTGGTGTCTCTTTCTCTTTTAAGGCCACTAGTCCCATCATGGGGCTCTACCTGCGAGGCTTCATCTAAATCTAATCAACCCACAAAGGCTCCAACTCTCAATACCATCATGTTGGGGGTCAGGCTTCAACATATGAATTTTGGGGGACACCATTCAGACCACAGCATAGGTGAAGGTGCTTTTAGCTCCTAGAAGTGAACAGCCCCCTGATGCTCTCTCCTCCTGGTCACCCCCCTTCCCCCCCCACCCCCCACCTCTACCAGATTGGCCTTCACATCTTTCCCAGGTGATTCACTACCTGAGAAATTTTACCTTTATGAAAGATCAAAATAACTCATCTTCCCAAAGCGGTTACCTTCTACTCCTAGTTCACAGGCCAAAGAAGGCATCTAATGTTAATACTTTATTCCATAGAACTTCTGAAGAAGCTGGCTTGAACAGATTTTTTTTAAAAATTATTTTTTGTAATACATGCACAAAATCAAAGAGTACAAAAAGCGTAACATCTATTCATCAAAACTCATCACATGGTATCTCAATAAAGCTCACTTAAACTGGAAAAAAACTGGTGATGGTGTTATAAGCAAGTTCTCTCACATTCCTGTCCCCCAACCACTCTATCCCTCCCCGGGGGCTACTGTTGTTTTTTGGGGGGGAGGGGAGGGAATAGGGTGTAGCCTTCTAGAGATAACTTCTTACATGCACTTATAACCTTTTTAAAAAAATAGACGTGGTAGAATTTTGTACTCAGCTCTTCCTTGCTTTTGTCTCTCAATAATGTATTGTGGAGATCTCGCCACGTCAGCACAATCGGTACTGCCTCTTTCTTTTGAGGGGCAGCATAGTTTTCACCCTATGGATATAGCATAGTATCCATAGTAGTTCTTTTTAAGGAACTTTTAGGTGGTTTACAATCTTTTGTTATTTCAAACAATGCTTATAGCTAAGTATAACTATAAAATAAATTAGTGTATAAGTAGAGCGATTGGGTCAAATAGTATGAACACTTTAAAAGTTGTGAAATAGTTTAAACATATAAAAGGTATAAAGAATAATTTAACTACTAACTCTCTACACAGCAGTATTACATCTCAACAAGGAAAATCACAATTCATTTAAGGAAGCCCTGAAGCGTAAAGTTACTAACTCATGGGTTGTGCATTAATGATTTGAAATTGGGAGGTTATCTGATTTTGCTTTAAGATCTGGAGGCCTGAGCTCAAATGTTGCTAGGATTATAAATGTTGCTAGTGGCCTTGGCAATGTCCAAGGTGGATTGTTTTCCTAACCCATCACCTGTGTGTTCCCAAACATAATTCTTTGACGTGCTTGACCATAATCAGTAGCCAGGCCTGCCCTGACAAAGTGTGGGGCTTGGCAAGAGACCTGAATTAGCTAAAAGGTGACCATCTGGACCAGGTAGAATCCCTCCCAAGTATCCAGCCATATGAGTAAGTGACTTCACAAAGATTAGTTTTATGTCTTATAAAGTAGAATGAACTTTCATTTTTATTCTTGTCTTTGATTGTGGCTTACTCTCTTTATAAAGGCATATGTGTGTGTACTATGTATATGTATAATTTCCATTGAACTTTATCACAGACCCCATACCTTCTGCAAGGATTTTAATAATGGTTTTCTGAATAAGAAGTCAGGGGTTCTCTCTGTGACCCATCCCCTGCTTCCATTGGGTTCACTTTCTTCGCCAGTTGCACATATAGGGTTAAAGGTTTCCAGTTTTCCTTTGAATGATGACTGCAGCCTACTAAATTTCAGTCTATTATTTGTGTAGATGGCCCTCCAGTGCTTTTAAATTTACTTAATTAAAATTCTGGAATGATATGATTCCAAGGGGTTACATTAATCTTACTCTAACCTTCCTCAGTTTTCTCTTATAGCATTTTTCTTTACAAGAATTCTTATTGAAGACCACAGCAGCCTAGCAGACTGCTAAACTCATAATTTATTACTCAAAAAAAAACCCAAAAAAAAACCACTGAAATAATTAAAAGTGTTCGCTGTTGAGTACAATAGCGTTAAACTCAGCTTGATATTTATACAAGATCTCACTGCCCCAAGGATGTAGCCAACTTATCCTTAAAATGAAAAGGAATAGGCTGCAGTTTCCAGAGATTTCCTATCCATCTTTTATTTCTCTGAGCTGAAATTATTCTATCAGTTAACCATTGAGTTTGATTTTACAATCTGCTTGCAGCTCAACAGGAAGGAGCAAAGGATGTGCACTGTCTTTTCCCTTTATGCCCAGGACACAGCAAAATTAACACAACACAATTCATTACCCAAGCAGGCAAGTATTGCCATGCACAGGTCAGACCTCTTGTGCCTCTACAGTTTTCCCTCCCTTAGTGACAGAAAATCCATTGGACTTCAGCAGCAGCTGAGCTCTGGCAGCCATTGGCCCCAAAGCTCTACCTCCTGCATTTCAGTAGGTAGAGGCCAGGTGGGGAGGTGGCCAATGGGTGGTTTGTATCCAGGAGAACATGGCACAGTTAGTTATTTGAATCCAACCAGGACAATGTGAGCAAGTGGGGCTGAAAGGTTAGGAAAAAAGGCAAAAGGAAGGAGAAATCTTGTCAGGCTGCATTGGTTACAGAGAGCTGGGCTGAGGCTAAGCAGAGACTAACACACCTACAACCTGTGCTCGGAACCAAACTCCGAGTGCCTCCATGTTGACTCCTCCCAGCCCTGGAGAAGGGAGGTAGAGCTGCACAAAATAATCTGATGCTAAATTATATGAGCGTTTCATTCTTATATGATTTTTTTTTAAACTGAAGAGAAGGTCTCTACTTCAATGAAAACACACAAACACTCTCTGGTTTGCAAACTGCTGGGGTTTCACAGGAAAGCTGGGCCATCTCTCTCTCACTGATAAGAGAAAAGAGTTTGCTCTGGCCTCTGGAAGGCTGTGGTCCCAATAACCCTGCAGGAAACTTGCAAAGAGAGTTCTCAGCTTGGATGCTGTTTTGCAGCACGAGCAAATGTTCAGGCTCAGGAAATGATGCTAAAGACATTTTGAAAAATGTAAGATGGGCTTGACAGAGCATTGGCAAAGGATACATGAACGGAAGCGGCATGGTGAGTGGTGATAACGGCCCCTGTGGGGGGGGGAGCGGGGGCAGCCTGAGTCCCTGAAGTAGGAGTGGCTCTGAGCGCTGAGGCTGGGGAGCCACACGGACTGCAGGGTGAGAGCGGAAATCTGGCCAGGCCACGAGGAAGGAGGGTGAGGCCCCTGAGACCACCTCCTTACCAACAAGGACTTGGCAGTATACCTGTACACACACCCCATTTTTTAAAATTGGGTTGCTTTTGGTTGTTCTGGGCTCCACTCCCACCTTTTCCAAAGCACCTCCTATAGACATAGCTGGCTTGGGGACAAGAGGGGCTGCAACATGTGTCCTTAGGGTCTCTCAGGGAGAGGCTGCACAGTGCCACTTACACAGGTGCTCAATAAGAATTAGACGGAGAGCACATGCTGGTGACTGTTAATGACGGGTGAAGTGAATAATGGCAAGATGCCTGTTTCCGGGCAAATCCACCCCATAGGATAGAACCTGATCTCCTTAGGAGGGTTGCTTTTCTTCCAGACAACCGTGGCCTTTGTGTAGGGGAGGGCTTTCCTTCAAAATCTGGTGCTCCCTGTTTGCCATGCAGATTAGGAATTCATTTTTGCTTGCCACTCTTCAAAAAAATAAACATTCTGGGCACAAGAAAAGGAGCTTTTCAACACTGAGAGTGGTGTGTGTGTTTGAGTACATATGGCGAGACCCTCTCTTAGATAATTAGTAAGTGCTCTGGGCACTGCCGCATTATTCCATGCTTCCACCCCCAGCATTGTTCCGACAGCTCTGTTTTAAAGATTGCCATTCATTTAGAAACTTTTGCTGTGGAGAGCAGCGGGGAAAACTTGATGATGATATGAATTTAGAGCAATTGTTATATTTGTTTGTGTTTCTCCTGCAGTATTCTTCCTTTAAGGAGTAAGAAGGAAGGTGTTTATATTTATTTGCCATTTTGTTTCCCTCATGTTTTTATCGCTGCTGTAATTGTAACAAGTGTGGGAAGGCAGAACTATCTGAGGACCCCTTTAACCAATAGATTATGCATGAATTCTGAATGGGTCACTACATTTAAACGATACAAAAGAACCATTTTAAGGAATGAAGTGACAGAGATAGCAAAGAAAATAATTCCACAATATTGCAAAATCAACAGACGATCTCATCTCTGTCAAGCATGCCCAGGCAGAGAAAGATAAAAATCTTTATCTCTAGGTAGATATGATTCCTGCTTCAAGTTGCTAAAAATCTAGTGAAGGACACAGACACGTATACAGATAAGTAACTCTGAGACAAGACATGTACGTGACAGAAGTGAAGTGTACACCAAGTGCAACAAAAATGCTGAAGAGACAATGGTTTGTTCCAGAGATGAGGCCTCTGAGCTGGACCTTAGGGATGAGGAGGACCTCAGCAGATACAATGGTAGATATCCCATATGTAACTCTGCAACCTTAAAAAAAAAAAATACTCTAAGCCTATGTGAACAAGTAGAGCAAGATGTCCAACATAGATTACATTAAAAAGGAAGTTATTTGGCAATGTGTGTAGAGTTCCTACTTTTAAGGTTAAAAATATATATATGTATCGTTTTTAAGCTCTAAAGGCAGACTGGATTAAAATCTAAGCTCAGTACTTTCAGTGGATTGTGTTATTTTTGAAAATATTTACTGTCTCTTCCTGAGGTAAGGTTATTCTTTGCTGTTCATTGATACCAGGTTGGTCATGTGATCTGCTTTGCCTAATGAAATGAGAGTAGAAATGAGGTACTGTCCTTTGGAGTAGCTACTGTAAGAGCCATCATTTGCTTCTGCCGTGTTCCCTTTTCTCTGTAGTCTGAGGGTCAGCTGGCTCCCAGGGAGAGGCTGCTCCTTCGTCTTCAGCTTGGGTCCTGGAATGAAGACAACATAGAGCAGAGCTACACATGGTTGATGCGGTTCATTAGTGTAAGCAAGAAACAAACCTTTGTTACTGTCAGCCACTGAGATGTTGACACCATTGCATAACTCGGCCCATGTTGGCTGACAGACACCTTACAACCAATGGGATTTTATTCGACTTCTTGAAACCTCAGTTTCCTTATCTATAAAATGGGGATGTTAATAGTGCCTACCTCAGTGGTTCACTGTGAGGTTAAAACATAATTAATTTTAAAGCACATTGCATGGTGTCTAGTCCATAATAAGAATTCATTAGCTACCTTTAAATATGCATAGAAAAATGTCTGGAGGAATATATACCCAACCTGTTAACAGTTCTCTCTTAAATGTGAGACTTATGGGTAACTTTCATTTTCTAGTTCATTTGGTTTTTTTTAAATCAAATTGTTTATAATGTGCATATACTATTTTAATAATTTAAAAAATAGATATTGCCACTTTAAAAAATTAACAATAGCCCCCTGTACATTTCTCCGTCACAGTGTTTACTGCACCAAACTTGGCTCCTTGAAGGCAGGGGCTGTGTGCATTGGCCTGCAATACAAGCATCTGGCCTATTGTGTAGCACACATGTTTACACACGTGTAATTGATCGGTTTCCTTTCCAGATGATTGGGCGAACGGTGGGTAACGACCAACTATTTCTGAGATGAGAAATACAAGAAAACTACTACATTGAGCATAAATTCAGAATACGGATATTCTGAGTTACTCATAGGTACATTAATTGGACACTGGGAATATGAACTTGGACTTCAGAGCTATCAATGTGGGGCTCATTCAAATAAAGGTGATCAGTTGGATATGTAGGTGGAGAGTGGGAGCGTGAGGTCTCTGGTTCACTCTAGTCCCCACTACCTCTAATCATCCGCTCAAGACCAAGACCAAGTATTTTTCAACAGCAACTTTCATTCTAAAGTTATTTATTGAGCACCTACTATGTACCAGGCACTAACGGTACAGGCGTGAACAATACATGTTCAAATGTCTCTGCCTACAAGCAGTTTTAAGGTAAAAGGTAGACAAAAACCAATAAGAAAATAAATAAGTGAAATATAGAGTGTATCTTATAGTGATAAAGAGAAAAGTAAAACATAGAAGAGAGAAAGGGAATGCTGGGTGGGGAGTGTTGCAATTTTCAACAGGGTAAGTGAAGGCAGGCCTTCCTAAGGACATGACATTTGAACACAAGCCCTTACGAGGTGAAAGATATCTGTGACTAGTGGGTGATAACAATCCAGACAGGAAGAACAGAAAGGGCAGAGGACTCGATTTGGAAATATGCTTGTGTTTGGAAGAATAGCAAAGAGGTCAGTGTGGCAGGAGCAGAATGAGTAAGGGAGTCAATGGTAGGAGAGTTCAGAGAGGTAGAGGGGGTGCTGGATAGACCACCTGAGGCCTGGGCAGCAGAGCATTAAAGGAACTTTGACTTTTATCCTAATGACATGGCAAGTTCCTGAAGTTTGATTAGAGGAGTAACATAACTGATTTGTGTATTCAACCGACCAGTCTGGTTACTGTATTGAGAATAGATGGACGAAGGGCAAGAGTAGAAGCGGGGAGAACATTAAGGACGTTATTGCAGTAATAGGGGATGGGTGGCTTGGGCCAGAAGGTGGCAGTGGAGGAGATGAGAAAAGGTTGGATTCTGGTAGTATTTTGCAAGGGCAGCCAACATAACATACTCATGAATTTGATGTGGTATATGAGACAAAGAGAGGAATCAAAGATAAGTCCTTGGTTTGGGGGATCAGCAACTGGAAGGATAAAGTTGCGGAGAGGGTAGATATCAAAAGGAGCAGTTTGGGGTAGGAAATGATGAGTTCAGTTTTAGACATGGTAACTTTGAGATGCCCTTAGGTATCTAAGTGGAAATGCAGAGTAGGGAGCGGGAGATGTGAGCCTGGAGCTTAGGGGAATGGCCCAGGCTGAACACATGCATTTGAGAGTTCTCAGCAGATCAGTAGTATTTACGTTGTGAGAATGAATGAGATCACCCAGGGAATAATTGTAGATTGAACAGGAGTGTGGGGACTGAACTCAGGAGTCCCCCAACATTTACAGCAGGGGAGAAAAAAGATCAACCAGCAAAGGAGAAGGAAAGAGTAGTCAGTGAGAGGAGACACAGAGATAAACCGTGTCCCAAAGATAAATGAAGAAAGTGTTTCAAGGAGGGGGACCTGTGACTGCAGGGTCAAGTGAGGCAAGGACTGTGAATTGTCCACTGGATTCAGCCTCATTGGTGACCAGACAAGAGCAATGTGGAGGAGGCAAGAGGTGGGGGGAGAAGACTGACTGAAGAAATTCAAAAGAGAATTAAATGGGAGGAATCAGAAACAGAGGGTTTAAACAACTGTTTAGAGAAACTTTGCTGCGAAGAAGAGTAGGAAACATGGAGTAGTAGGTAGAGAGAGATATGAGTCCAAGAAAGTATTTTCTTTCTTTCTTCTGTTTTTTAAGATGGGAGAAGTTACAGTGGTTTGTATACTAATGGAAATAATCCATTAGAGATGATACAGGAGAAATAAAGGAGATGTTGGTGCTATGGACATGGATCGATGAAAGGAAGTGAGATCCATCACACAGAAGGAGAGACTGGTCTTATATAAGGTTCTTCAAGTCCATAGTTCAGAGAAACAAAAGGGGAGCAGAGTGGATGGACACAGGCGCAGTTAAGTTGGCAGACGCAGTGTGGGGAGTGTGTGGGTGTTAAATGTGTATGTTCTCTACTGATTGCTTCTCCTTTTCTCTGGGAAATAAACAAGATCATCAGCTTAAAGATAGAATGGGGAAAGAGAGCATTGGAGATTTGAGAAGAAAGGAAAACATGTGAATTAGTGACTCAGGAGGATAAGAGGACTGGGGAAACATAATGAGAATGTCAGGTTAACCCTTATGTACCCCAAGTTTGGTGGCCATGAATTTAAGTAAAACGATCAGAAAGGTTGTGTGTTACTCCCCATTATGGGCATGTGGACAGTCCCATTTGGTGGTTAGTCCCATTCCAGAGATAGTTTAAAGGGCAGTTGAAAGCATGGATGGAAGTAGATTTAAGTAACTCAGAAGCTAGAGAAGTAACTTGAAAAAGAGAGAAAGGAGTAGGATCAAGAGCAGATGTAAGTGAACTGGGGAGCTGGAAAGGAATTGGGGAAGCATTTATGTTTTTTGAGAAAGGAGGGAATGAGGAGTGTATTATCTTCTGCTGTGTAACAAATTACCAAAAACTTAGAAACTTAAAACAACACACATTCATTCTCATTGTTTCTGTGGGTCAGGAATCTGAGCATGGCCTAGGGAGACCTCTGTTTCAGGGTCTCTCACGAGGCTGCAGTCAAGATGTTGGCCAGGGCTAGGGTCTCACCTGAGATTTGAATGGGGAAGGATCCACATCGTTGGTGGCAAGACAGTTTCTTGTGGGTCATCAGACTAAGGGCCTCACTGCACTGCTGGCAATCCGCTGGAGGCGTTCCCCAGTTCCTTGCTACATGAGCCCCTCCATATGGTGGGTTATTTCATCAAAGCCAGGAAGGGAGAGTCTGCTCCAAGAAGGAAGTTGCAATCTTGTGTAATGTGATCACAGGCATGACATCACCTTTACCATATTCTATTGGTTAGAAGCAAGTCACAGGTCCCTCCTACACTCAAAGGAGAGGAGATTCCATCAGGTTCTGAATATCAGGACACAGGATTATTGGGAGCCATCGTAAGTTTCTCTGTAACAAGGAGAAATGGTTGAAATGACTGATTTTGAGCACAAAGAAGGGAAACTCAGGGAGTTGAAACATAACAGATGGCCTCTCTCCTAGTGAAAAAAGAGATGAGGTCACCCCTTGAGAATGAAAGAGCCCAAATGGAAGGTGTGGGGGAAAATATGTTTGTGAAGAGGAGAGAGAGTTCGTAGGTTGAGTAGGTGACTCCAGAACAACGCTGAAGGCCCAGCTGGATTAGAAAGTGTGGATTTGCTGTGGCACCAAATGACAGGTAAGTGATTTGCCTCAACAATAGATGGTACCGTTTTCAGTCTGAAAACTAATGGATGGAGGGATTGGCCTAGGGTTAGGTTTGTTAAAAGTTCAGGGTCAAGAGTTTTTATGATTATGGTAAGAAAAAAAACCCAAGTGACTCAGAGTCATTTTTCTACTTCCTACTTCCACATTCCTACTTCACCAACTATCCCAAAGTAAGTCTGGGTGTTCCAGCGTTGACCTGGCTCTGTGAAGGCCAACATTCCACCATGATGAAAGATCAAGTTCCAGCAGGGCTTCCAGACAGCCTCAGCAGGCACACTGCAAAACAGAAGCTCTTTCTGTGGAGCCAGGATCCCCTTGGAGGCCCTGAGGTGCCTTCCCTGCCTCCAAGCACTTTTCTGATGCTCTCAACAACCTGTCCTCTCTCACCTATGCCTGCCTCTTCCTCACCCTCTACTTCTGCCAGTGTTTATCAAGCTCCTTTTGGTGGTTAGTTCCATTCCAGATACAGTTTAAAGTGATTTATTAACAGTCAATACACTGACCTTGAATTCACAACTGGTCAAGGAAGCTAAATGCTGAAGTAAGAAGATACTGTGATTAGTTTGTTAAGAAATTTGATTCTCAGTTTCCTGGATTAACTGCTGTCTTTTTCTTTACCATGCTGTCACTCAGTCTTGTCACTGCTGAATAGAACTATAGCAACAAAAGAGAAAAACCCAATGGCCTTTGAAGGTCATCCTCTCTAGCCTCCTTCCTTCCAACAAAGATGGTACTGGAAATAATAGTTCTGTGTGGGAAGACTCAGAAAGAGGGCATAAGCCTTTGGCTGCATATAGCTCTGATGATTGAGAAGTGTTTTATTTAAAGCTCAGAATCAATGTAAAAGTTTTCCTTCTTCAGAAAACTCTTAGAGAAAGGATGATCATTTCCCACGTGAATAGAGCTATGGTGGGTCTCATTCATCTTGGTATCCTTAGAACCCAGCCCATTGCAGGCGCATAGTACTCATTCAATAAGCATTTGTTGAGCTGAAATAAGCTTATCTAAGGAGGAGACATGAACAAATGAGTCATCCCTGGATGATGTCAAATACAGTTACGCGCCCTTTGCCATGGAGATACATTCTAAGAAAAAGAACATGTAGAACTGCATAGTTAGGCAGTTTCATCATTGTGTGAACATCATAGGATGCACATCCACAAACCTAGGTGGTACAGCCTACAGTACACCTAAACTATATGGTACAGCCTATAGCTCCTAGGCTACAGGCCTGTGCAGGCTGTTACTGTACAAAACAAGGCAAGATTAAAGCACAAGAGAAAATAATGCAATCCACAGACACAGTAAACATAAGGTGTACGAAGCTGCTGCCAGTGGAACATGTCTACTGTTTACAGCAAAGTGTCTCTATAAGTAGAAAGAGCATACTCTAAAGCAACTATAAAGAGTATAGAATAGTATATACATACACCGGTAACATAGTCATTGATTATTATCAAAAGTTATGGACTGTATATAATTATATGTGCTATACTTTTATATGACCGGCAGTAGGTTTGGTTACTCCGGCATCATCACAGACATGTGAGTAACGTGTTGTGCTGCGATGTTATGATGGCTACAGTGTCAGTAGGTGATAGGAAGTTTTCAGCTCCATTATAATCTTATGGGACCCCCGTTGTATATGCAGTTCGTCATTGACCAAAATGTAATTATGGGGTGCATGACTGTAAGTGAAACAAGAATCGGATACTTCTTGTAAGAGGCTGAATATTAACACATGGTCAGTTGCTGCTATGTGGAGTCCTTTACCATATTCCTGTATAAGCCGCCACTTTTTAAAAACACTGGGTCAGGATCTATTTTTAAGAGAAAACTTTGGGTTGAAATTTTTTAAATGCACCCAAATATAGAGAAGAAAATAGCAGTGACCCGTATTCCCACCAGGCAAAGTTAACTACTAGTAACATTTTGGCCTATTTGCTTCCAGCCTTTTTTATTCAGTAGTCTGTTTTCAAAACCTACACGACTGCAATTATGTGCTGAAAATATGAAGTGTGTCAGTGTGTGTGCATGTGTGCACATTGTGAACTCACTGTGGACACGTACTCACACATTTGTGACTTTTGCTTGTTCTTCCCCAGAGTTTCATAGTTGGAAGGTGCTGTATTACAAACTACTATAACAATAGTGGAATAATGAAGACGTGATTTTACATGCCAGCATACAGAGGCACTATCCAACTAAAACATTTTCAAAGCATAAAAACTGTAGTAATGCATGTACAGAGGACCAAATTCTAACACGATCCTCTGGCTTTCAGTCCTTCTTTCTTTCTAGAGACAACCAACATTGTCAGCTCCTCATGAATGTTTCCAGAAACATAACTTGCATATACAAACGTATATTTTCTATTTTCCTACATAGATACCCTGTTTACCCGAAAATAAGACCTAGTCGGACAATCAGCTCCAATGCGTCTTTTGGAGCAAAAATTAATAAAATATATTATATTATAAAGACTAGGTATTATATTATATTATATTATATTATATTATATTATATTAATGACCCAGTCTTATAGTAAAATAAGACTGGGTCTTATATTAATTTTGCTCCAAAAGACGCTTTAGAGCTGACTGTCCTGCTAGGTCTTATTTTCAGGGAAGCACAGTAGTAGCATACTGTGTATACTGTTTTGTACTTACCCATAGAATTTTGCAAATTTTGGAGGTGCTTCTAAACAGTAAGCTTTTAAAAAATATTTCAGGTCTATTGACATGTAAATGACATATAAAAACAATAAGCTTTCTGAATGTGCAATTAGCAGTCATGGACTTCCTTCTTCCTTGGTCTCAGACAATTAACGTGGGTGGTCAAAGAATGTCTTCCACTGGCCAGGCAGGTCCCTTCAAATCACAAATTCCCATGACAGTGCTACGCAGTTTGTCCTCACGCTCTCTGGTTGAATTTATTTGAAAGCCCACAAGAAAACCCTTTATATTTTTGGTAACGAAACCAAAATCCTGCAGAACATAAAACCAAACAGAGGGAAATTTGGGGCTCAGCTTAAAATACAGCTGGGCAAGCCCACACTTAGTCGCTGGAATAACAACCAGCTGGGAGGGCTAAATTTATCCTGGAACCTTAAATTTGGTCAGCTTTGATGTCCTCACCCCCCCACGGGGAACTCTTCCCCATCGCTGAAGCTGGTAGACAAGAAGGAACAACAATGTCTAAAATGCTGACTTTGCAAAAACAACCTAGGCGAGGTGGTGTGATTTAATAGGCTGTAAAAGAGTTGATTTGCAGCCAATCGATAGGCAAACAGTATGATTTGTTGTTGGCGGAATACAGAACACAGGGACTAGGACGCTGCCAAACAGTGGGGAAGGTTAATTAGCATCATAAATTTCATTTTAAATTTTGATTTAAAAAAAAAGAACAAACTGGAACTGTAAGTGTCTCACTGTCGAGACTGGCCTGAAGGAAAATGAAAGGTGAGCAGAAGTGGCCTCCTTCACATGCCCTCCTGGAAGGCCTCAACTCATAGTCTGTCTCATACCCCAGGAGGTTGCAAAGGACAGGGAGCCCCCAGCATGGGCTCAAGTCTTGACTTCATGATTTGGTTTTGTTTCCTGTGTTGTTCCAGTGAAGAGGTTGGACCAGATGAGTATAGGAGGCTGGTGCTTTGTGCCTCCTATAGCTTCTTTGCAACCTGCAGTTGCTCTCCACCCTAGCCCTCTTGGAACTCAAGTGATGGGTAAACACATCATGAGACCTTAGTGCCTCATGATAAGCCATGTGTTGAAAATACAATTCAGTAAGGGGGGACCATGAGGACCCTGAGAGAGCCTGTCATCCTGAAGATGGCACCGAGGAAGGCCTGATAATGACACAGTATCCCAGATGTCAGCTGGGCCTCCTCTAGGAGACGCATGTGACATGGTTTATAGACAGTAAACAAGACAAGATTGTCAAGTGTAGTCTGGGTGGTACCCGGGGAGCAATTGCCATGAGCAGCAGGACTTCTGGTTTACTTACTACCTCACATGTGCTAAGACAGTGTCTGTCATGGTCGTCATGAGGCCCCTCCCCACTGGGTGACGACAAAGAGAAGTCAGATTGGGTCTAACCAATTTAACACTTAGATGCGATGATTTAAAAACTGTCTTTAGGGTGACTTCAGTCTCCATGGTTCAGTTACTCAATCTTCCGGATGTCCCCCTTCCCTCCTCTGCTCCCCTCTTAGAAGGTGTTTAGTGGAGGGGCTGGCAGGAGAGGCTTTACAGGATGTCATGGCAGTTAGGTGGTGGGACAGGCCCCCTGGCCTCATGCAGCTGTGTGTGTGTGAATATTCTTCGTGACCCCCAAGCTATGGTTGGGTTGGTTTGGTGTTCTATTGGTCTCAGCTGCCTATGAACTCCTGGTGTACTCTTTCTCAGCCTATTTTGGGGCCCACTGCCCCTCCCTGTGGATCTGTGCTCCCCTTGCCTCATTCTGTCATCATAGACACCTCTGGATCCTTGTTACCCTCTCCTCTGGGCTCGGGCCAGGCTGCCCCCACAGCCCTGGCTGCAGGGTTACTTTGTCCCCAGCCACATTAGGGCCCTGGCAAATTTCCTGGTCAAGGAGAGCAAAAGGATACTCAAGATGCAAGCTAGACCCTCCCTCTGCCAGTGCTATAAACAACTTAGGTTGGGGTGTCGGGGGGGGGGGAGGGAGGGGGCAGGTAGACTTCTCCTGGAGATGTCCTTGCTGCCTCCGCAGGCCCTCAGGGAACAGGGGAGATCCTAGGGTGTGTACTGTGATCAGGAGTGTGGGTACCACGGTCTCACAGGCCTGGCTTTGGGCTTAGCAGTGGTGTGGCTTCAGGCCAGAGCCTTGACCGCCCTAACCAGGAGAATAATACACACCTCACAGGGGTGAGTGAGAGTCAGTGAGGTTTCCTGTAAAGCAAGCAGCTCCTTTTTGAGGTGGGAAGGCTGGTGTGTAGAGGAAAGCAGTATTTTTGACGGGCGAAGCAGGGGATCGTGGGGTTGCTCCCTAAGAATTCTCATCTTGACCCTGCCCAGGTCACCATGTAGTACCTGAATTAGACGTGCACCCAGTTTCTGCTTTTCCTCAGTCTGTTTAAAATGTTTCAGTGACTGAAATTCCAGTATCTCTCTGACTAATAAGTCCTTTTTAAAAACTAGCAAATTTTATGTTACCTAAATTATCTTTTGATTCTGTCTTATCCAGACCAAATTGCTCTACTAAACCGTTTTTAAAATTCTGATTTAGTATCCCCCTCCAAGTTTATAAATGGTGTCAACTCACTTCTCTCTAACTTTCTGAAAGTTAAAATTGGAGAAAATAAGGAAAATTGATGAAACATTGTACTCCAGTTTGCCTCAAAAATTAATGCTTTTTGTCTAAAGAGTGATTAAATGTAGAAGTGGGCTTATCTCCTGGGGATACAGTCAATTTATACAGTGCTTGGTTGACGTTGTAATATGGGGTGACTTCCTCTCTGGGCTTGGACGCAGCTCACAGAGACATGGCTTAATGCACCAAGGAGGTTCAAATCATCAGCAAAAACTGGACTGGTTATGGCACCTTACTCAGGAAAATAGTGAAGAAAATTGAAATCGGCTTGCACACCAAGGACACTTGCTCCCTCTGTGGCAAAACCAAAGTGAACAGACTAGATTAGCTATGGGGCTGTGCCTGAAACAGCCACGGTGGTGCCTGGACCTACATACCACTTCCACCGGCACAGGCAGCTCAGCCTTCAGATGACCCAATGAATTGTAAGACCAGTTGAAGCTCCCTAATTTGAAACACCGCTAACTATAGTAAATGGCTGAATTTATGTAACAAAGCAAAGAGGGGTCATGTGACCCAGCACTGCCTCCCTCGGGCCAACGGGAGGCATAGCTTCTTCTGTCCTGGGGCCACTTAAGGTAACAGGGTGACTCTCCAAAGTTCTGATGTGTTCCAGATCCCTCTTCTGTTGCAGCAATGGTCCTGGGTCAGTAAGTGCTCCTAGAATTGTCCCAGGCCTGTGGTGATCAGTTGATCTTTACAGAATCCTGAGATAGGAAGCCAGAGCTTAAGAGTCCTCTGCCCCTCCGTCCGGGGATGCGGCCTGGCCCCAAGAGAGGCGAGGAGAAGAGGAACTCGTGACTGTTTTTCACCTCTCTTGTTCGCTTCCCTACCTCCTTCCTGTCTCCGCACATCAGTCCCTGCCTTAACTGTCTGTGACCCCAAGATTCCTAGACACGTACATTATTGTACAAATAACAGCATTTGAGATCCTATTTAATTGTTTCTCTGTACTAAACTTCCTGGCTTTAGTTCCTATACCTTACCTCTCCTCTATGTCTTTGTTATTTTTCCCCTCACCTGATAAAATGTCTGCTGAGGAAATGTTATTGAAATTATCCTTTTTGTTAACAGAGGTATTATTTTATAGGAAAGCCGATCAGGCATTTTGGAAACTAAAATGCCGTATCAATCATATAACTAGAGCAGAAGGTTTGACTCAAGAATAAGAACCAAAAAGCGTAATTAGAAACACATTGTTTCCTTAACTTTAGGGGCTGGAGAAGTGAAGGAAGCAATTTAATTTGAGGGCTGTTACTGACAGGGAATTCAGTGGTGTCAGGAAAGCTGCAAGTCAGAGGGAAAATTCAGTTAAAATCAAAGGACGTTTGTTGTGTAACAATACTATTAAAATGTCAGCACTCTTCTTAGAGGTGGACCCAGGCAATTCAAATGAAAGGAGGGAGGTTAAAATGTTACGTTGCCTGACTAAGGAGAACTGTCCTCCCAAACATGTTATTTGACTTCTGGTTACTTCTCTCCACGATTCAAGTTATTTATGTACCTTGTAGAATCAAAACAAGGCCATGATATTTCAAGAACAGATTGGTTCATTATCAGTTTGCAGGAGTGTAAGTTGGGACTTAACACTTTCCATTTTTCCATTTCTTTTTAAAAAAAATAGTTTTATGTTTTGTGATAAGCCATCACAAAACCTAATCTGGAAGTATGTGGTATCTGAATAAAATTAAATAAAAATTTCTTTGCTATCAAATTAAACACACCACTTTCCAGTTGCAAATTTTTCATTGCCTCCCTCCCTTCACTGCAAAATTGAGAAGAAATGCCTCTACCCTGAATCCAAGGAACTCTATGGTGGGCCTCTCACTGTTTTCTCACTGTTTCCTACATGGAAATAACAACCTTCTTCTTCCATGAAGCCAACCCCCAAACCAGATCCTTCCCTCTTCTGCGTTCACAAATGCTCATCGCTCTTCATGGTATCGCTCTGATTTTGCCTTGCAATATATGCTTATGTATTTACTCATCTTCCCTCTCCACATGTATCACCTCCCAATGCTCACATTGTAGGCGCTTAGGGTTCTTATCGTTGCAATCCCTTGGGTGCTGAGAATATCTTGAACATAGTTACCACTTGACAAATATATGTTGATTGATGGATTGGTGGATCAGAATTTTTTTATAGGGACATTATTAAGAGAGTTGCACCTAAACTATTCATGGAAGTTGTCTGTGCTAACTGTTTAAGCCATGGCGATAGGAATTCCACAACCTACCAGATAAGCCCACTTTTAAATTTAGTCACTTTTTAGGAAAAAAGCTTTAGTTATTTCGGCATACTAGAGTATAATGTTTCATCAATTTTCCTTGTTTTCTCTAATTTTAACTTTCATAAAGTTAGAAAGAAGCTAGTTGACACCATTTATAAACTTGGAGAGAGACATTAAATAAGCATTTTTAAAAAGGTTAGTAGATCAATTTGGTCTGGATAGGAAGGAATCAAAGAACCAAAGGAGACTCAGCTTTGAGATGGGCAAGAGACCACTGCACACATGTAAAAATTGTATTCCTACTTAAAAGCAAGACTCATGGCTACTCCATAACTTATTTGACAAAGGATCCCACATGGTTCCAGTTCTTCTTGCCAAATAGTGATGCATACTCAGGCTATTAAAACACAATCCAAAGAGGCCTTGCTTATTTATTTTCCCACTTCAGTTCCCAAAGAATTTGATTTGGCTTTACACAAATACATACAATATATCTAACTTTAAACAAATATAGGGCAAAAATAAAATAAAGGTAGAATAGTAAGATAAAGACAAGAGTAAAGTTAGTGTGCAAAACGTATGTCAGAAATTCTTGAACTTCTGGGTTTGGATCTGAGTTTTCTGGGGACCAAGCATAGAAGGGAACACAGCTGACTACAAACTTCACAGTATGTTTAAAATCAAAACCTAGTTCCTCCGTGTCTGCTTGCCAGGTACGGCACCCCACCTCTCAGTGGTTCTCTCTACTTAGGACTAGTGACTCTGGTACCTGCCGTGATGGACCATGTGTGTTTGAAACCATGGGCTAGAGGAGAGCCCTCAGTTCAGCCTGTGTGGTCCAGATGTCTGTAAGCACAATGCCTGTTTTTTTTTCCTTTTTCTTTTTTTGTTATGGTGATATTTTTCATCGAGATGAAACTGACATACATTATATTAGTTTCAGGTGTACAACATAATGACTTGATATTTGTATATACTGCAGAATGATTTGTTTTCATGAGTCAGCCCAGTGAGGCTAGCTTTGTGAAAAAGGCAGGACCAAAGGCGGAGAACTCATTCTCCATGGCAGCATCCCAGGCAGGATTTTTAGCAGTGGTCATAGCGGTCAGAGTTGCCCCACAAAAACCCTAGAAAAGCCCAGAGAGGAAAAACAATCTTTAATATATTATTGACAATTGGCATCTTTCCTCTTTCTGCCCTCCAGAAACCATAATATTTTCTGGTACCTAAAGCCCCACTCTGCTTCCCCCGGGGTCCTCTGCCAAGTGCCGCTGGCTTCACAGTCCATTCCTTTGCCTTTCTAAAGGAAAAAGAAAAACAAAAAAAGATGACACATTTCTCTCTCAGATAGCTATTAGGAGGAAGGCTATGTAAGTAAAATAATTAATACAACGATGTGCATGACTGATATATAAGCCTCCCAGGAATGGGTTTTGTTTTTTAAGAGTGGCTTTTTAACCCACTTAAAACTCTAATTAACTGACTAGAGGATTGATTGATTAATAGATTGTGAGTGTGTATAGAACAGAGTTCGAGATTTTGAAACAATGGCACTTTCTCTGTGTCTCTTGAATGTCTTCAGTGACCATTTTACTGTCCATCAAAGGCAAAGGGTTTAGCAACCTGACCTCTAACTTCTAAAAATTTACAACATTGCCCTGATGGGATATGAAACATACTGGAGTCCCTTAAACCAGTTACCTCTTAAAGCCTCAAGTTTGATTTATAAAGGGGAATAACAATAGGAGTTACTTTAGGGAATTTGGACATGAAAGTATTAGGAATACTTTCTCTTCCCTCTTTTCCTATCACTCACCCTCCCTCTTTTGTCAAATGTAAACTTGGTTAACAACTGGTTTCATGCTTGAAATTGTATGTCCTTAAAAGCACTTTTCTCCCCACCCTGCCTGCAGTTGCTCTGTTTCTGGACAGTATACAGTGTCTGCTCGTGGATCATTCCACTGTCTAGTCTCCACATAAATCCTTCCTATTTGTGTTGTCTCATAATTAAGGCCATAATCCTGATGGGAGGCTAGTTGTCCCAAGGGGTTAGATGTGGGGTCCTTACCCTTCACCACTCAAGAGTTATATGGCCCATGCCACCTGCGGCAGACTGCTTTGTCCTCCATCACTTGCCAATGGGAGCAGAATTGTCAAGGGACGGCATCTTGTGGAGACACATATGTTCTGTGCACTTTTTTGTACTGAGGCCCAAATTATGCTTTACTTAGTCCTGTGTACAGCTAGGCTCTAGATATTGAGTTTCTCAATAAATACCTTCCAATATTTTGAGCATGTTTTAAGATAATAGCTAACAGTGACAGAATACTTTGGTTAGACAAGCCTTCCCAAATAATAATTATATCTGGAGAAAAAAAGTTTAACAAAAATGGCTATTAGGAAGCACTGAACAATAACCAAAAGCTGAGGGAAACTAGACAAGAATCTATCCTGGTGAGAGTCACTGTTTGCAGCAGCTTTTTGCTTTAAATAACTTCTCAGTCTGTGTGCAGTTTAGGAGCAGCAGAAATCCTACTAGAGTAATCCAGAATATTCTCCCATCTCAAGGTTCTTAATTCATCTGCAAAGTCTCTTTGGCCAAATAAGGTATCATGTATGTACCATGTCTCCCCAAAAATAAGACCTATCCCCAAAATAAGCCCCAGTTAAGATCGTCAGCCAGTCGGATGCATTTAGTACATTATGATGATGTTCCAGAAGAAGATGACATGACTGTATCTGAATAAACGTAGATTGTTGTTCATCAAAAAATAAGACGTCCCCTGAAAATACGCCCTAATGCGTCTTTTGGAGCAAAAATTAATATAAGACCCAGTCTTATTTTGGGGGAAACACGGTAGGTTCTAGAAATTAGTACCAATTTTATACAAAAATCCTTTATAAAACAGAGGAAAAAGAAATACATCACAACTTCTTTTATGAGGCCAGTATAACCCTGATACCAAAAGACATTAACAGAAAATTAAAGGTCAACATATTTCATGAATATAAACCCAAAAATTCCTAAAATTCTCTGGCAGGATGAATATGAGGGTCCTTATAAGAGGTGCAATAGGATTAGAATCAGAGGAGGTGATATGCTGTTAGAAGCAGAGATTACAATGGCATAACCACAACACAATGAATGCTGGCAGCCTTTAGAAGCTGAAAGAGACAAGGAACAGATTCTCCTCTGGAGTCATTGGAAAGAACCATCCCTGACGATACCTTGATTTTAGCCCCTTTAACACTCACCTTGGACTTTGGACCTCTAGAACTTTAACAGAATAAATCTGTGTTGTTTTAAGCCACTACGTTTGTGGTGATTTGCTACAGCAGCATTAAGAAACAAACGCAGCTACTGTAAAGGACATACACTACAAAGCTACAGTAATTGACATGGAGATAGTCACAATAATCAATGAAACAAAATACAATCCAGAAATAGAGCCCTACGCTTACAGTCTATTGCTTTTTCACCAGGTGCCAGAGTAATTTCATGGGAAAGTATTTTCAAAATCGTGCCGGACCAACTGGATATACACATTTTAAAAATGAACTTTGACCTCATATAATGCACAACAATTATTTTGAGATGGACTATACACATAAACCTAAAAGCTGGAAACACAAAGCATGTACAAGGAAATACAGGATACTATCTTTACATACTAGGATTTGGCAAAAATCACTCAGACAGGACATAGAAAGTAATAACCATAAAAGAAAATAATTATCAAATTAATTTTAATCAAATGTTCTGCTGTCAAAAGACATCGTTAATAAATTGAACTAGAAAATATTCACAAAACATGGATATGACAAAGACCTTGTGTCAGAATATATATAAAAACTTCTACAACTCCATAATTAAAATATTAATAACCCAATTTATTTAAAAAGGCAAAATACTGGAACAGACATTTCACTAATGAAGACACACCACTAACAATATATGAGAAAGAGCTCAACCTACTTAGTCCTCAAGGAACTGCAAGTTGAAACCACAATGAGTTATCAACACATATCCATCAGCATGGCTAAAATTTAAAAGGTTGATAAAACTAAATGTTAGCAAGGATGTGGGGTGACTGGAATTCTCATATGTTGATGAATAATATTGGATGTATATATTGGACTATCAAACGATATAAGCACTTTGGAAAATGGCTGGACAATATCATACAATTAACATACAGCTGCATATTGACTCAGCAGTTCTATGCCTAGGTACTTATCCAAGAAAAATGAAAACACACACACACACACACACACACACACACACACACACACAGAGAAAACTCTCGTACATGAATGTTCGTCACAGCTTTTTTCCACAACAGCCAAAAGCTGGAAACAACTCAGTGCCCATTAGCCAGATCTTAAGACCCATTTTACGATGGTTCTTCCACTGAAATACCCAGTATTCTCACAATGGGATACTACTCAGCAATAATAAAGAAGGAATTAACAGCGTGGATGAACTGCATAAACATTATGCTGAGCGAAAGAAGGCAAATTCAAAAGAGTATGGTTCCCTGTATATGAATTTCCTGAACAGGCAAAAATAATCAAAAGATGAAAAATCGAAACAGTGCATGTCTCTGAATGGGGGATGACTAGGAGACAAGAGGGAACTTTCTGAGGAGATGTAAATTTTCTATATTCTGATAGGGGTGTTAAGTTACTTGGGAGTTTCCATTTGTCAAAATTATACAGTTAATATTTGTATATTTCAATGTGTAGAAAATACCTAAAAGAACTAACAGTAAAAATTATAACAACTGGGGGGATAGAGATAAGAGATGAAAGAATGGCAGAATATTAATAATTGTTTAAATTGGGGGTTGGGTACATGGGGTTCATTATACTGTTCTGTTCACTTTGTATACATTGGAAATTTTCCACATTAAAAATTTAAAAATGTAACTTTGACATATAATGCCTTTTGACTACCACAAGAACTACTGATCATTGTCTAGTATTTTTAATTAGCTAGAGGCTGAAAAATGGAAAATTAAGTGGCTTGCATCACAAATATGTTTCTCTTTATTTCTTGGATCATTTTCATTTGCTTCAATGTTCAAATAGAGAGGTCATCACTGTAATGCCATCTCAATAATGAGCTTTGTAACTAACATTTCCTCAGAGAACATTCTGAAGAATTCTGATTTTATTTAAAAATTCATGGGGTGGCTGGTTAACTCAGTTGGTTAGAGCATGGTGCTAATAACACCAAGGTTGCCAGTGCGATCCCCACATGAGCCACTGTGAGCCGTGCCCTCCTTAAAAAAAAACAAAAAAATTTTCATAAGTCTTCATGTTAGAAAACTGTATGATAAACCCAAAACATTAAATTGTCTAATTTGTCTAAATTTTTAAAGAAAAGTCCATAGAACTATACACTTAAAAATGGTTAGGATATTAAATTTTATGTTATGTGTATTTCAGCACAATTTAAAAATTTTTATGTAAGTAAAAATGTTCTAAATAAAAAGATGAAATGGTTTTCTTTTTCCTCCATATACTCAATATTTCTCTTGCCCTTGGATGTCACATGGTACTCACTGTTACAGTTCCTGGAAATAAAATGCTTTTAAAAATATTTCAAGTAATTGTCCTCAAGTTCCCAAAAAGCAAAGAGCTAGGATACCAATATTCCTTGAAATTTATAAACATAAATGTTTCATGAACAGTTGATTAATCTGTAAACTTATTGAAAAGTTTGTTTGATTTTAGCAGCTTGTCTTATATTAGCCTTTTTATTTCATAATTTAAAAATCCTGATTTTGGGGTGGTGGGGCAGAAGAAGAAGAAATACGATGGATTTCATGTATAAATAACTTTTCAGTATAAATGCACTAAAGCAATCCTTAGAGAAAGAGGTTTCCACCTTTTCATAGAACTGACTATTCATAAGGTTCTAATTTGGATTTTCTTCAAGTATGTAAGCTTTCACCCTGGAATGTCTCTGGCTGGGCTACTGGGGCAGGTTTTGAAATCTCTGTTTCCCGGAAACATGGTGGTTTTAGAAACAGAACAGATATTCCTCCAGGGCAGCTTTGGGCAACCATGCAGCAGGAATCACTCCACAGCCCCAGCCAGGTGGAGGGAGAGTTTACTGGAATTAATTAACACCCATCACTATTTTCTGTCCTTGAGTCACTTGGTTGGAGATGTAAAGTCTTGAGCGAGAGTCTGATTGACTGAGCTTAGGTCTTGAGTCTGCCCCTGGCTATTTAGGGGTTCACTGAAAGTTTCTGCCAGAAAGAACCTCCAGGAGCTCCTTCAGCCTTCTCAGTAATAGGGCAGGGTGTCTCCAGTTAGTGAACACAATGGAGGGAATGAAATTCCACAAAAGGAAATGGGGTACTGTTACGGAGGGAGAATGGATGCTGGGTCCACTTTTGAGGGGGAAAGCTGTTCAGATGGGACTTTTGTAATATGACTACACTTTACCCATCCATTTCATTGTCACTGAAACCTTCTCAGTCTCCTCCAGCTCAACTGAGACTTATGTTCCTGTTTATCTCAACCGTGCTTGCAGCATTGGACACAGAGTGGGTAGATCAGGCTGCTTTGGGCTGCAAGAAAAACCTCAACTCACCTGGCTCAGACAATACAGAAAAGTATTATTTCACAGAACAAGCATCCTGAGATCAGATGGGTTGGTTGAGTGAGTGGCTAAGTCATGTTATGGAGGATTCAGGTTAATTCCATCTTTCTGCTCTGCCATTTCAAGTGTGTTAGTTACGGGATGGCTGCAGTAGCTCCAGGCTACAAATCCCCACACACCACTATCCAGAGGTAGAACAAAAGGATCGTTGTCCTGGTGTCTCTTTTTAATAGCTAAGAAACCTTTCTCAGAAGTCCCTCGACAGATGTCTCTTCCTGCCCCATTGGTCAGAATTGGGTCACACGCCGTTTTTACCAGTTATCATCAAGGAAAATAAAATTTCCACAAATGACTTAATCAAGATAGCTGGGAACTGGGCCAGCCTTCCTCAAAGCTCATGGTCACAAAGAGTAAAATGAACAGCTGGACAAAGTTGGGTGAAATTTTGTGGACATTTTTCATATTTGTGGCTCCCTGTGTTTGAGACATTTCCCACATTATGAGCCCTGCCTACCCAAGATGGGAGCAGAACTCCCTTCCCAGTTAGCAGGTGTGTTACCTGGACTCTACCAATTGAACACACCCGCCTAAGACTTGAATTCAGAACTGAGGAATTATGCACCTGGCAGAATCTATTTTCCACTGAAGGTGGAGGATCATTGCAGAAAGACCATCCAGTTTTCAGAGACAGCTGAGTGGTGGTCACGAGTCTCCACTGAAACAATTTGGTGGTATAATTTGGGTATTGTTCCAAGTTATGTAGCCTTTAAAACTGATTTTTCAGCCCTCCTGGGGATTCTGTGAGCTCTCTAGGTCCCTAAATAAATTCTTGTCTGGCTTAAACTAACTAACTTGAGTGGGTTCTGTTGTTCATTACCAGGAATTCCGTAAGGACGAAGTGAAGAACGGTTGTTGGGAGGCAAAACTGTGTGTACAGCAGTAGGTACTCAGCACTGCAAACCACCAACGTGCTGTGTGCTGTGGGGTACACCCCACTTACAGAGAATAAACTATGAACGATGCCCCGGAAATTGTGCCCTGCTGCCAAACTTGGCTTCCTTTCTCTACTATTTTCCTTGAGATGGCTCCAGGACTATTTCCTTTCTCTGAAAATCTGCTTTTACTGTCTCTCTCCTTCAGCTTTTCCACCAATGGCTTCATACCCTGAGAATTTTCTCCTCTGGCCTAATGGATAGGGGCAACTTAATACAGTGTGGAAGAAATCACAGACCAGTCTAGTCAAGCCAAGCATAAATGAAAAAGTTAAAAAAAAAATTGAAATGCTGTATATGCTTGATTTTGTATCCTCTTACAAGCAACTAGGAGATAATGCACCTTTCCTGCAATGTATTTAATATTTTTATTAAACAAAAAAACATCAGGGCAACATTAATGAAACTTTCGGTAACATACGGAACACCTGCACTTACAATTCTGTCCCTCCCCCTTTCTAGACAGAGTTACTTGTGACTCTTAACACTGTATTATTTGCATATGTCAGTGTGTCAACTGTATCTTTATATTCATTAAGTGGACACAAGGTATTTTACCTAACCACCTACCATTCCCACTAGATGTTTAGGAGGCGTCCAGCTTACAAATACATTTACATTAGTTTTGTATTAAACAGGCATAAAACATTGTCTTTCTTTTGGATAATGCAAATAACTGAATCATATAAATATATCTGAATGGCTTTGCCTGGCAATGAGGTTTTGCATTGCCATCAGCAATGTATGTGTGAACCAGTTTCATTGTACCATTGCCAGCAACGAACATGTTTTAAATATTTTGTTAATTTAATAGAAGCAACATGGAACCTCACTGCTCTTTTATGTTGTATATGTTAATTATTATTGAAGTTTCCCTATGATTCTCATTGTGAAGACTCCCTCGTTCAGCGTCATCATAGAATGTTCCAAGACAGAATCGGCACCAGGCTCATGGATTTTAAATGTAATAAAGATGCGCACATTATCAAGAATGTTTCACAGACTGCCATGTGGTTTTTTTCAGGAGCTGGTTTTAGGCAGAATTAATCCTTTTAGAGGGTTATTATATTGGATTGTCCTAGTTATGTCAAAGGATGGCGTGGGGGAGGGGATTTCTTCATTTGTCTGAACATTGCTGAACATTTAATTTCAAATTTTCTGCTTGGTGCATAATGAAAAAAATGTTCACTGAATTTGTGGCAGTAAATGTAAACTGTATTTTTGACATTTGAACAATTGGAAATAGATTACTATTACAGAACTACATTGGTTCTTCGTGGCATCCCTTCCCCAAACACAAAATTATTTTTTCAGATAAATTACTCCTCCTTTTTCCTATTTTCTTTGTTGCAAACATAAGCAGTCACTTTTCAAAATATTAGCCATTAAAAGAAATTTACATTTTGGCAAACGTGGCTTAATTTTGAATGCCAGTATAAAATTTTTCACAGAAAGCCAGGGTCCTGGAAAGCACAATGTTCTGTTTTGAACTGCATTTTGAAAAGGGAAATTAATTGTAACTTTTGTTTTCCAGGCCCTGCCCTCCTGGGGGAGGACAAGCAAAAAGTAACAAGAATAGTTTTTGGATCCCAGTGCGCACCACTGGAAATGCTGTAACCCATGTCCTCTCAGTCCTTTCTTCCCCTAGCAGAGACCCCTCTGGATCAAACAAGCACTATGGTGGCCATTCAATGTGCTCCCTCTTGGTACCCTCCTCTGCTCTGCCCCCTGGTGGCCTCAGGCTACTATTGCTGCTGCCTCCATATGCTTTGACCTTGTTGCTGCCCCAAAGCCACCTACGTCTTCCCGACTGCTCCCACCCTATGCCAGTGTCAGGTGTCTGCCGAAGCTGGTCTGGGTGACGAGGAGCGGGCTTTGCTTTCACAACAAACACCATGCAGTCACTCGCTGATAAGTTCACACCCTCAGGATCTTATAGCCCCTTTTCCTGAAAAGCTCTACTCAGGTTCTCCTGACAATGGATCCAAGGACATTTAAGTGATACAATGTATTGCACACAAAAAAAATTGTCTCTCTCCCCTCTTCATCAGCTGGGACAACTGGAGAGCCACATGCAAAAGAATGACGTTTGACCATTAGCATTATACCATATACAAGAATTAACTCAAAATGGATCAAAGACTTCTAAATGTAAGAGCTAAAACTGTAAAACTCTTAGAAGAAAACAAAAGGAAGTCTTCACGACCTTGGATTTGGCAATGGATTCTCAGATATAATACTAAAATCACAAGCAACAAAAGAAAATGAAAGTCTGAGTGTGGCCCGCCATCTTGTATGAAGGTGCAAAAGAGCCGCATCTGCTCTTTAACCCTTAGAAGCTCCTGGAACCGAAGAGGTGACCCTTCCTAAGAGGTATCTTTTAACCTCTGCCCTTGCTACACAAGCTACTCTCGTTAGCTTCTGGGTGGGCTGTTTCCGCCCAGTGCCATGGGAGGAATGCTCCCTGACATGCCTTTCCTGGCTAACCTTTGATTTCCCACCATGGGTTGCCTTCCTGGGCCTCTTGTCTTCCTTTGCTTCTCTCTCAACTATCTCGCGGTACCATAGGCTGCTAGAACCCACTTTATTTCACAGACCCAGAAACTGAGGCCCAAGGATCTCCTGTGATTTCTCCCATGTTTCCAAGTCATTGGGGGAGAGACAGGAGGCTTGACCTTGGCCCCGGCCGGGAGCGCAGGGCTCTTTCCTGCACAGTTCATACCAGACCTCTGCTGGCTATGGATCTGGGAGGCTGGTGACCCCTGTAGGTGCCTGTTTGCAGGAGTTGATTTGCAGAAGAGCTTTGGCTTGTGCTGACAGAAAAGAAAGGTGTTTGTCGGTACCCAGAGGAAGAAATGGAGAGACAAGAAAATGAGAGGGATGGACGAGGGGCTGACTTTTAGCCAGGCCTGTGAACTAGCATTGAGAGCCCCTTGCAGAGGTACAGATGAGAAGCCCAAGGTGCTTTGCGAATGGCTCTGTGAGACTCTGGATAGAAGTAGTGCTGCCTTAGGGCTCAGAGACACATAATACATAGAATCAGGAGAGCCTGCGACACCCCAGGGAGGCACCAGTGGGGAAGATGGCAGAACCACACTCTCTTGAAGGAAGGGCTCCTACAGCTCAGGCAGCAAGGGGCCGTTGAGATGTTGGGAGTAGGGGAGGTGAGCTGACTTGATCCGAGCACAGGTGAGATGGCACAGCCACAAGCACTCCCAGAAATAACTGGCAGGGACGGGTGGGAGGAGGCTAGAGGGGCCTGGGGGTGACAGTCGATGGGAAGTCATTCTGCCTGGTCAGGGTTACACATTATGAAACCTTGACCCTGACTAGCACGTTCTCAAGCCCACATCCATTTGTTCATTTATTTAACAAGTATTCATTGAATATCTGGCTATACGTTCCTGCTACCATCATCGTATGGAGGATACCCACAAGGGAGCAAGAGGGACAAGGTCTCTGCTCTCAGGTGCTTACCAGTCCATCTAGCTTAGCATTTCCATTCGCTTCTCCAGGTTCTCCTGTCTGTGACCCAAATGAACAAACAGTATACTATACAGTGTGTGTGTGTGGGGGGGAGAGGAACCCAATAACCAAAAAGAGAGATGGTTTGGGATATCTTTTCAAACTTCCTACAGAGGTATGACTCTTTCTTCTTGGGAAGGTTCTTGAAAGCAAGGGCTCTCTGTATCTCGGCATAGGACTCCCGTACTGACTGAGTACTGGGGGGTTCAATGAGCTTTCCTCACAGCCAGTCATGACCTCCTGGGGGGTCCTGGCTGGAGAACTGCAGTGTGCAGCATCTGGAGCTGTCCTAGGAGACCAGTTGGTACAAGATGCAGTCACATAGCTTCTTAAGAACTTAAGCCACTCAGTGCAAAGCCTGGCAGAGGTTTATAATGTGGGTGCTAGGCTGAAATAGGAGGTGGCACATCATGGCTGGCTGGGGGCTTGGCCCCTGCAGCTTAATTAGAAGGCAGGGGAGGTAGGATCAGTAGGGGCCCTGTAACAGCTGCAGCCAATGGGCAGAGAGCAGCAGGGGTCTGCAAGGGGGGGAGGGGTTCTCTACTCATGATAGAAAATGAGCTGCTTTGAACTCTGCTGTCTAAGGCAAGAATTCCTTCTCTTAGGGTTGAAAAAATGGAGAACTTTCTGTTTATTTCCATACCCTAATAAGAACTGTGACATTGAAATTAAAATATATATATAAGTCAATTATACCACAATAAAGCTAAAAATTTATTTTGAAAAACAAAATAATTTCTTTTTTTTTTTTTTTTTAAAAAGAACTGTGATTGACATACTGTTTAATGATCTTAGGGTGTGAACTTAGAAAAAGCCAAGAAAGAATAATTTCAGTGAGGATTTCAGTGCTGAAATTTACTTTTCTTGGTTAGCTAAGGCCAGGCCACTGGTTTTCAAGTTTCAAACAGAGATTGTTTGATCCAGACTGTGTCATAGGATAATCATCCTGTTTATTTCTCAACCGATATTTCCTCTCTGTTTGTATCACAGCTTTTCATCTATGACCCTTGCAGAAATGAAATAGGAAGTGAGAGAGTGAAGTGGATTATTTTAAACTTTTTATTTTGAGTTCATTGTCGATATCCATGCAGTTATAAGAAATAATATAGAGAGGGCTTGGGAAGACCCGCATACACTTGGCCCAGTTTCCCCAGTGGTGACATCTTGCAGAACTACATAGCACAATATCACAGCCAGGAGAGTGACACTGATACAACCCATCACCATATTCAGATTCCCTCTGCTTCACATGTACGTATGTGTATGTAGTTCTATGAAGTGTGAAATGTCCTGAGCTCCGAAGAAGAAAAGTGTACAAGGGATTATCATGAGCTTTTAAATTTTTGTCCCTATTTTACACCCTTGGTAGAAAATACTGCACACCCTATTTATGTAATACACTTATCTGACTAGCATAAAGAATTGTATGACTATTCTAACCCCAGTGAACATGTGTGCTGAACATCTTTAGCTCTTAAAGATATTGGTATTAGAAGTCCAGACAGACACTTTCAGTTAGATTTGGGACCTGCTAGGATTCCTTTTGTCTGAATATTTAAATCTGAAGCTGGACTCTATATTTCCCGATCACTCAACAGTACATAAGTATATTGTTTAAAAACAAAACAAAACTGGATTTGAGAGCCCCCAGAAGTGGCAAACTAAGTAGCCTGGACGCCCTCTCTAACCCCACAGGTCTCCAGGTTAGTTAGGGGATCCTTGTCCAGGTAACTCACTGTTGTCATCACCAAGAGAACCAGAAGGCCTGTCTCTCCTGGAGCCTCAAGCCCTGGGCGTCACAGCCCCCCAGGGCTGCCCAGTTCTATGGGGTTGCACCTGTACACAGGTGTTATCAGCACAGCACAGGAGTCTTGAGGAACAAACTACGGATGGGTCAGGTTCTTCTCTCCCGCTGTCCTCTCTCTATCAGTGCTTCCTCAGGCTTTCTTCAATCTCCGACCATCCTGACTCTCTCCAGGGCCGTGGCCAGCCAGGCCACACCTGGAACCTCATTATCTGGCTCTTACAACTGAGCCACCTCCAAAATCTCTAACCCTCAGCCTCCTCTCTTTCAACATCATTCTCCCATAGAATTCTAGAGCTTGGTTATATATTGAGGGTCATTTAGTCCAACCTCCACATCTCACAATTACAGCTATTAATTGACATACTCCCAGGCACACAGTTAGAGTGGCAGAAGCAGCATGTGAGTTAAGGTCTCCTGACTTCCAATCCAGATGTCTTTCTATCATAATACACTCTCACTGCCCTCCTGCAAACCACCTCACCTGCTGTAGGCTTTCGTGCAGCCTCTGTCCCCCAGCCTCTCCCAAACCTCACAGACCAGCGCACCCTCCCCTCCCATCAACCTAGGGCCTATAGTCTGCCCCTTCGGGCTTTATCCTCTGGGCCATCCCCGGTCCTGGTCATCCTCATTCATACTATTTCTGCTCTTCTTCCTGGACCACAGGACATTGTACAGAAAGCTACAAAAATGTCTCGACTAGATCCACCATGAACTTGACCAATGGAAAACAGGAGGCAGGAGGGAAGGGGTCGACACATTTCATCTTCTTTGTCTGCCCTGGGGAGTCCTCCATGGTAAGTTCCTCCTTGCAATCCTCCCAGGACTACATAAACATCCTTGCTGAGTGTCCAGGCTTTCTCAGGGTGAGGGACCAACGCCCTAAAAGCCAAGGCACAGAGGTGGGGAGATGCAGGGATTATCCAGGGAATGGCAATAGTCAGTTTGGCTGAGCACATGGTGTGTGGAGGAGCATGACCTCCCGAGTCAAACCAGCTGGGTTTGAATCCTAGATTCACCAATTTTACCTGGGCAACTGAAGAAACTAAACCTCAATTTCCTTGGGTGCAAAATGAAAATGATAGTAATACTTTAGGGTTGAAAACTTTACTAATTTAGAGTCATCAAAGCACTTAGCACAGGGGCTGTCACAAAGCCCAAGTAAAACCCAGTTATTTTAATAAGCTAGAAGTCCAGGCTAGGGTAGTACAGCTCAGACAGGACCTGGAATTAGGTGGTCGGCGGGCAGACATGAGAGCTTGTAAGCAGGATGGACACATCCAAGACTGGGATCTGTGACAGTCACTTTGGTTGCTGATACAGGGGGGACTTGGAGCAGGAGGAGGATGAGTTGGACAGTAGATACCAAAAGTGCCCAAGGTGGCAAGGGAACAGGAAGGAGGGACATCGAGGACAGCACCATGAGTCTGAGACTCATGCCTGGGTCGTGCATAATTAGAGTCGTCTCTATTCCTTCTGCTCTGAAAGCCAGGGATTCTTTTTACATCTCTGTTCCCTGTTAGGTCCTGGCTGAGTCCCTCAGAGTGGGGAGCTCTGGCCTTCACTAGGGTTGGGGTTCCCTAGGCTGGATGCTGCACATTATAGCATTTTCCCAGCTCTAAAAAACACTGAACCCATTCCCCTGCGTGCCCCTCCTCCACAACTGAATCAGAACATCTAGGTGAGTGCTGGACAGAGACAGTTTTTGAAGCTCTCTGGATGATTCTAATGGCAGGCATGACTGATCAGAAGTGAAACCAGGGACCATGGCCTCAGGTCAGCAGTTAGCACCAAACTAGAGCACGCTGCCTCAGCATTACTCTTTTGGTTCCCCTGTTCTAGTCAGAACAAGCAACCTTCAAAGTCTCTTGAATGTCAGGAGACAGTGTTCATTAGTTCACTCAGACCCCTGTGGCAAGCATCATCAGCATTTACCCAATAGCCATTGCCTGCCTCTCAGCTGAACAGAGTCCAGTTTGATTTTAGGTGTGCTCTGAGAAGATGGGCTCCTCCCCCAAACCCCAGGGGGTGAAACTTGATTGATCTAAATCAATCATAGTAATAGTAATCCCATTCATCTCTGGCAGGGACTGGGCATTGTGTCACAGTTCTAGCCAATGAGATGTAAGGAGAACACAGCTGAGGGGCTTCTGGGAAATTTTTTCCTTTCCCCTATAAAAAGATGTATATGGAGAGGGCCCTGCCCCTCCTCTGTCTCCCCTGCTTTGAAATACTGTCATGTAAGGATGCACAGCTCTGCTGCCACAGCCATCTTGTGACCACGTGGGGAGGCATGACTGACACTCTTTAAGGCCATCCATGAGCAGCAGGACCAACCCTGTAACAGCCCACTTGGAGATTTATTGTTAAACAAAACAATAAATGTCCTTGGTATTTAAGCTACTTTTGATGGAGTATTCTGTTGTTTGCAGCCAACATCTTCCAAAAGATGCAAGCATGCTCACTTAGTAATGTCTCACATGTGAACTTGACAAGGAATAGGGTTTTAATCGTCTCTTTCCACATACAGGAGGTACCTTGGGAGTTGTTTATGATGAAGCAATTCATAGTTAAGACTCCTGTTGACAGTCCCTGAAAACTAGAACCCTCTCCCCACCAATGAAATACCAGGTAGTTAGAGACTCTTTGTAATCAACTGGTAATTAAGTGGACCCTCATTCATCAGCTTCCCTAGCAACACTTGACTACTCATGGAGAATCGAGGCCCAGGGTGGTGGAGGTGTTTGTTGTAGGGATAAAGCGTTTACAGGTAAAGTAATACTTAAGGTGCACAGGTAACCGATGAGCGCCATTAAATAGAGAATTTTCATGTAATCTTTTTCAGCTAATCAGTTTTAGGACTCTTCCATAGTCTTATGTCTATCCAGTTCCAGGAAGTTAGTTAATTTTCATTGCATTGTAAATTTCCACCACGTTGCATTTTAACATACTTGTGCCTTTTTTATGCAAAGATTTCATAGGCTATCAATTTGATGAACTCCTTGCAGGGATTATGTGATAAATATAATTAAAGGACCGAGATCCCATATTTACAAAAGCAGGAAGCGTCTTCAAGTGAGAATTAGAATTCTAAATTGGTGATTGTTTTTCTATGCCAGAAGCATTTTTTTTCCTCTGTGAGTCACGTCTCTGCTATGGTCATAAAAATCATTGGGGAAGTTGTGAGCACTGAAGAAGTATTTATTTAAACTGTATCTTTTCAACAATATATCTAATATATAAATCAAGATAAACTATGGATATTAAATATGAGGTGTTTGTGTGATATAAACTGTAATATAGACTATAAAATCCACTGGGAGAGCATGTGCATAAAAGTGTCCATGAGTTCACCATTTTGTTGCATTTTTGCATCTTAGAGTGTGTAAGATCATGTTATTACCCATTCTACCATCTGTATAATTCTCACCTTAACTCAAGGCATTTTCAAGAGAATGTAAAGATTCTTAAGTTCTTCCTGATCCTCGTAGCCCCACACAGGATGTACCCCGAGATAAGCCAGGGGAGGAAATTCAGAGACTATTTTAACAGGTTCAGTGGTCTAGGACGTACCTTTCAATGCTGTGAACGAGAGGTCTCTTTCTGAAAAACTGTATTTGTACATGTACAATGGCAGACGGCACACTGGCCTTGGGCATCAAAAACACCGGGTCTCAGATCACTGTACCACCTGCGTGATTGTGGGCAGATCACTTGTCCTCTCTAAACCTCAGTTTTTTTTCAGTCTCAAATTGAGATAACAATCCCTGAATTAACTACCTCTCAAGCTTATTGTAAACTCCAAACAAAACAATACAAATGAAATCCTCCAAATGAAGGCAATTTGGAAACTGTTAAGTGCTTTATAAATGTCAGCTACTTACAATTAATACTTTGTTTTCCTATTTAATTTCCCGAAGGTATAAGAAATGTCAACAATTTTGTTTCTGAAATAATTACACTTACAAGCTTAACTATATCAAATTCTGTCAAATAGCCATTAGGTAACCATGGAGGAACAACCAAGTCAATATAATAGGCCACCACTACGATAGCTTCAATATTTTCCCACATCGTGTCCTTCAGTGAAGTAAACTGGGCAGCTTTAGTGCTTTAAATAATTGCTTCCTATATTTCTGCCCTTGTCATTCTTTTCAATTGTTCCAACTTGGCTGTCAGACATTTCCTGGCTGACTGAGCTGGCTAGATTCAGGTTCCAGTAGTGTACTTATTAGGTCTATTTTAGACCAAGATCCTAGGGTGCAAGACCATAGTTAGTAACTGGCTGTACAACAGGTGTTTAAACTGAAGTTTCAACTGTGATGGTAATTGTATAATCATCAGATCCAAAGTGAGGGTGAGGCAAAGTCTCTGCACTGCAAGTTACAAAGAAACATACAGACTCCTTGGACCTGAGGGCCTGAGGCTAATCATAAGGAGTCAGAATGAAGTGGAAGGATATAATAGGACATATCTTTGGAGAGAAGCTATTTCCATCTCAAACCCACTGAGAGGGGCTTCCCAAGGGGGCTGCCAGAGACTGCAGGGAGTGGCCTACACACTCCTGGGAAAGCTAACGCTCCGAATGACAGCATGGAGGGGGCTGCCTGGGGATCAGCCTACACTCTCAGAATTCTGGGGCAAGATATGTGTGGGGTTTCCCTTGGACAAAATATAAGGTCATCTTGGGACCCATTTAAAGGGGCTAGATTGAACCCTGGATTTCTAGGGCAGGGAAGGAGTAGAATAGTGCTGCATCCCAGGAAAGACCCACATCAGTTGCTTTAACCATAGGCCTGGCACAGCACACTCAAAGCCAATCAACTCCAGGAAGGGCTCCTGGCTTCTCCTCTCCCCACTTCCTCCTGCCCACCTCCACCCATGGTAGGTGGTCTTAAGTAGCCACTAGTAATGGGGGAGTGGTGAGCCTATGCCACTGCTTCCCTGCTGGGAAAGTCAACTACAGACCTTAAGCTGGAACTGGGGAGAGACAGCCTAAGCATTACTGTCACATGAAGTTTGATACATTTGTCTTGTACCCAACATTCTAATTTTGGAATGAAGCTGTGGTTGAGAGTTAGTCACTATAGGACTATCAGTTTTCTAAAAGTGAGCAGAAAATACAAGAACTCTAACCAACTTTCCATCTGGGGGAAAATGAAGTTGCATTTTGATCACACTCACAAGTTGTGAATTCAAAATACTAGTTATGGTTTTATATTAAATGGGCAAAGGTCCCTTTTCACAATGGAGTCCAGTGGCCAGTAAAAGGGACTTGATGATAATTCATGTTGAATCACTGGAAAAAGATTTCAACCCGAATAACACAAATACTATGTTTCAGGCCCCCAAATTATCCAATCAACTAATAAATATTTATTGTCTGTTATGTGTAAAATCCTGTTGAGTACTTTGAATATGGACATTTCTTTAGTTCAGGTTAGTAGTATTTCCCACCTAACATGATACCTTAACACATAGTATGTGCTCAAAAGCATTTTCAATCTAATTATTCTTTACCATATACTTAGCACCAAGGGATGTGGCATTTTTCCAATGTTGACAACAACACTTCAGCTGAAAAATCCCCATATTTATAAAATGTGGTGCAAACCTGAGCAGAGAGTGATTATGGTCTCACTTGTATTTAACACTGTAAAGTGTTGCTCAAGGGTCTAATAGGAGACAACATAATTTAAACCAGAAATATGTAAATGGGGTTCCTTTTTGCCAATCAACTATGATAACGCAGTAAAAACGAAAAATTATTGCCCAGGGGAGGTCTAGACTTGAATCTAGACTGTCACTCACTAGACCTCACGGCCCTCCTTTGTCTCCTGTGAATGGGGATTTCAAGCTGGCTACTTCAGAGTGGCAGGGATGCTCAGAGATAATATAGTGTGGAATACCCTTTGTAAACCCTAAAGTGCTGCACAAATGCAAGGGCTCAATAATAACAACAGTTTTCGTTGATTCCACGTGCATAACATTTTACGACTATTTTCTCATTCAATCTTCGCAATCACCGCAAGATACTAGGTACTACTATTTCCCTCCATTTTACAGACTGAGAGATTAAGCAACTATAGTGTTCGAGATATTATATAGCGTCGCAACTTGAACCCGTAAATCCTTTAACCCCTAAGCACTAAGCAGCCGTCCTTAATGTTATTTAATAGAGGCGCTGAGCTCTCATAGGGGTTCAATAAATGTGGTTCGGTAAACTGCTATTTTAAAAGTAGATGCCTTCCACCGCGGGCCGTGCACGCGAAGCCCTCTCCACTTCTCTCTTACCACCAGATTCTCGTTCCTGGCTTCCAGCCCTTGCCCAGGCCCCTCCCACTCCCACCTCGGCATTTCTACGCATGCGTTGTGGGACAGGCGCAGGCCCAGTGGCCGAGCCGCCGGAGAAACGCCCCGCCCCTCCCGGCCCAGCCCGGCCCCGCCCCGCCTTCTGCTGGGCGGCTTCCACTGCCTCAGGAAAACTGGAAAAGGAGCTGAACCTCCGCGGCTGTTACTGTCTGCAGCGCTGATCACAGGTGGTTTGGATCTGGCCAGAAGCACCCTTCCCTGCGCCCACTTCCAGCTCATTCCCTGGCCCGCTCCTCCGGTTCGCCCAGCAGCGACCTGGCTCTGCAAGTAGGCGGCCGGAGCGGCCGAGGTAGGTAGTTTGTGTACGGTTACCATGGAGACGATGGCGGGCCTGGCTGAGCTGGCGGGCCGGCAGGGTGAAGATGCTGCTGTGCTGTGCTCTGGCCTGGACAGGTGGAGGAGGGGGCGTTGTTGGGAATGGGCGAGCCACTGTCCGCGCGGAAGGTGAGGCGACCTCCGCCGGTTCACAGAGGACCCCCTCCGGCTCTCCTTGCCGTCCTCGGATGGGGGAGAGAGGCGACGAGAGTGCTGTGCGTGCTCTCGGGGTTGGGCCGCCCTGTCTTTATATCTATACACTGAGCATTCAGCCAAGTGCGTGGTGTTTAATAGAAATTCATTAATATTTGTTGGAGAGAGAATGGTAGACTTACGGAGCTTTGTCTAGGCAGACAGTGACCCGGCCAAAGTAATACAAATTGTGTCTGGGCTCTTCTAGGCGACAGATAGAGCCTTAATAAATAAATAAGTGTATACGTGTAACAGTATAGTTAAAATATATCGTATGTATATATAATGCTTTTTATCATCCATTTCCATGAGTATCACAGCAGGTCTTGCATCGCACCCTGATTTAGAATTACTTTAACTTAGTAGAAAAGCAATTACCCTTCTATTTGTTTTGTATCCTGTTTTGTGAGTCTATTAAATTTTGATTTCTTGTTGATTTAGCATAGCTGATATTCAATAAAATACTTACTAAAATTATGTTTTTATAAAGGAAAACACTCCTCATTTAAATTTTAAAACATATAGAATATATGAAAACACTGAACTAATGTCATTCCCTTTCTTTTGTCATTTCTTTTTTTAAATGCAGTTTTACATTCATGGGAGAAATTTTTCTTGTATCCTCTTATTGTGTAGCATTTGGACAGTAGTTAACGTTTTTTAAGGGCCAGGCACCATGCCAAAGCACTTTACATGAATTATGTCATTTAAGTCTCAAAACAATTCTTTGAGGCAATTACTATTATTACTCCTTTTTTATAGATGAGGAAACTGAGGCTTAGAGATGTTAGAAGTCTTGCCCTAGGTACATAGCTGTGAATTGTCAGAGTAGTTGAATCCTTACTCTAGCATCTAAGCACTTAACCACTGCCTCTTTAGATACTCATATTAACACAAAAGTAGTTCAAAATCATGGTAAGGGCTTTGAGTATTTAATCTGCAGGGAAAAGAGTATGGAGATGGCCAGCCTTTCCTCTCTTCCAAACATCTTGATAATGCAGTGTTGCATTTAACAAGAAGGCTCTGGTTCAGGTGACTATTAGCAGCAGAGGTGAAGACAGGTCTTCATAATTAGGTATAAACTTATAAATGATGACTCAGAAATTTTCCCCCAACCAGTAAGAAATATTTTGTGTAAAATGGTCTCCAGTTGCAAATTTCCTAATGCAATGGTGTTTATCTGCCAGAGGTCCTGTGGACAACAAACTCAGGACAGTGATGCAAGATGGAACTCAGCTGCTTTCTTCTTTCCCTCCAAAGCCTAATTCTCTTGTTTCCTTTTAAAAGGTCCCCTTGCCCTCCTACCCCTAGGTTTGCATACCCAGTGTCACCTTTGCCCCCTTCCTGTCCTCTTAGATGCCAAACCTTATTTGTTCTTCTGCTCTTGGGGCACCTCTCTGGTTCTCATCTCATTTCTTACCTGTATTTCACTCTCACTCCTGTATCTTGGGCTTTCAGTACCTCATCCACTGATCACAACATTTATTAAGTTTTACTCCATGCACCGTGACTCAAAGTGAAGGCAAGAGAGGAAAAGGGGGCTGCATTTGATCTCATATGACCACATGGCCTCAAGAATCAGATGTCATTTGAAATGAAGTCCTACTGTGTTTCTCCGAAAATAAGACCTAGCTGGCCCATCAGCTCTAATGCTTCTTTTGGAGCAATTATTTTTTTTAATTAAAGTTTATTGGGGTGACAATTGCTAGTAAAGTTACATAGATTTCAGGTGTACAATTCTGTATTACATCTTCTATAAATCCCATTGTGTATTCACCACCCAGAGTCAGTTCTCCTTCCATCACCATGTATTTGATCCCCTTACCTTCATCTCCCACCCCCACCCCTCTTACCCTCTGGTAACCACTAAACTGTGTCTTTGAGTTTTTGTTTCTCATTTATTAGTTTTCTTCTTTTGGTTTATATACCACATATCAGTGAAATCATATGTGGTTCTCTGCTTTTTCTGTCTGACTTATTTCGCTTAGCATTATAATCTCAAGATCCATCCCTGTTGTCACAAATGGTCCTATTTCATCTTTTCTTACCGCTGAATAGTATTCCATTGTGTATATATACCACAACTTCTTTATCCATTCATCTATCGAACGACATTTTGGTTGTTTTCATGTCTTGCCCACTGTAAATAAAGCTGCAATGAACATTGGAGCACATGTATCTTTATGGGTAAATGTTTTCAGATTTTTTGGGTAGATACCCAGGAGAGGGATTGCTGGGTCATACGGTAATTCTATTCGTAATGTTTTGAGGAACCTCCACACTGCCTTCCGTAGTGGCTGCGCCAGTCTGCATTCCCACCAACAGTGTATGAGGGTTCCTTTTTCTCCACAGCCTCTCCAACACTTGGTACTATTTGTCTTGTTGATGATAGCCATTCTAGCTGGGGTGAGGTGATATCTCATTATGTTTTTTATTTGCATTTCTCTGATGATTAGTGATGTAGAGCATTTTTTCATATGTCTATTTGCCATTTGTAAGTCCTCTTTGGAAAAATGTCTCTTCAGGTCCTCTGCCCATTTTTCAATTGGGTTGTTTGTTTTTTTGTTGTTGAGTTGTATGAGTTCCTTGTATATTTTGGATATTAGCCCCTTATCGGAGTAACTGTTTGCAAAAATCTTCTCCCATTCAGTTGGTTGCCTCTGTTTTGTCAATGGTTTCTTTTGCTGTGCAGAGCTTTTAAGTTTGATATAGTCTCATTCATTTATTTTAGCTTTAACTTCCCTTGCCTTTGGAGTCAAATTTCATAAAACGCTCTTTGAACCCAAGGTCCATAAGTTTAGTACCTATGTTTTCTTCTGTGCAGTTTATTGTTTTAGGTCTTATGCTTAAGTCTTTGATCCATTTTGAATTAATTTTGGTACATGGTGACAGATAGCTGTCCAGTTTTATTCTTTTGCGCGTGGCTTTCCAGTTCTCCCAGCACCATTTATTGAAGAGGCTGTTTTTTCTCCATTGTATGTTTTTTGCTTCTTTGTCAAAAATTATCTGTCCATATTTATGTGGTTTTATTTCTGGGTTCTCAATTCTATTCCATTGGTCTATGTGTCTGTTTTTCTGCCAATACCATGCTGTTTTGATTATTGTAGCCCTGTAGTACAAGCTAAAGTCAGGGAGTGTGATACCTCCAGTATTGTTCTTTTTTCTTAAGATTGCTTTGGCTATTCGGGGTCTTTTGTGGTTCCAAACAAATCTGATGATTTTTTGTTCTATTTCTTTAAAAAATGCCATTGGGATTTTGATGGGGATTGCATTAAATCTGTATATTGCTTTGGGTAATATGGCCATTTTAACTATGTTGATTCTTCCAATCCATGAGCATGGAATGTCTTTCCATTTCTTTGTGTCTTCTTCAATTTCTTTGAAAAATGTCTTATAGTTTTCAGCATATAAGTCTTTCACATCCTTGGTTAAGTTTATTCCTAGGTATTTTATTCTTTTTGCTGCAATTGGAAAAGGAATTTTTTTAAATTTCTTTTTCTGAGATTTCATTGTTAGTATATAGGAATGCAATGGACTTTTGTACGTTGATTTTGTAGCCGGCAATTTTACTGTATTCGTTGATTGTTTCTAATAGCTTTTTGGTGGCGTCTTTAGGATTTTCTATATATAACATCATGTCATCTGCAAAGAGTGACAATTTAACTTTTTCATCCCCAATTTGGGTGCCTTTTATTTCTTTCTCTTGCCTGATTGCTCTGGCCAGAACTTCCAACACTATGCTGAAAAGCAGAGGTGATAGGGGACAGCCCTGTCTTGTTCCTGAACATAGAGCAAAGGGCTTCAGTTTTTCACTGTTAATTATGAGATTAGCTGAGGGTTTGTCATATATGGCCTTTATTATGTTAAGGTATTTTCCTTCTATACCTATTTTATTAAGTGTTTTAATCATAAATGGATGTTGTATCTTGTCAAATGCTTTTTCTGCATCAATTGATATAATCATATGATTTTTGTCCTTTATTTTGTTTATGTGATGTATCACATTGATGGATTTGCGTATGTTGAACCATCCTTGTGCCCCTGGGATGAACCCCACTTGGTCGTGATGAATAATCTTTTTAATGCATTGTTGCATTCGATTTGCTAGAATTTTGTTTAGGATTTTTGCATCTGTATTCATCAGAGATATTGGTCTGTAGTTTTCTTTTTTTGTGTTGTCCTTACCAGGTTTTGGTATCAGGGTAATGTTGGCCTCATAAAATGAGTTAGGGAGTACTGTCTCTTCTTCAATTTTTTGGAAGAGTTTGAGCAGGATTGGTATTAGATCCTCTTTGAAGGTTTGGTAGAATTCACTAGTGAAGCCATCAGGTCCTGGACTTTAGCTTTAGGGATGGTTTTGGATGACTGATTCAATTTTGTTACTGGTGGTCAGTCTGTTTAGATTTTCCAGTTCTTCATGGTTCAGCCTAGGGAGGCTATATGTTTCTAAGAACTTGTCCATTTCTTCTAGGTTATTGAATTTGGTTGCATATAGGCCTTCATAGTATTTTTGGATGATCCTTTGTATTTCTGTGGTGTCCTTGATAACTTCCCCTTTTTCATTTCTGATTTTGTTTATTAGTACCTTCTCTCTTTTTATCTTAGTGAGCCTAGTCAAGGGTTTGTCAATTTTGTTAATCTTTTCAAAGAACCAGCTCACATTAATTTTTTCTATTGTCTTTTTGTTCTCTATTTCATTTAGTTCTGCTCTGATTTTTATTATTTCCTTTCTTCTGCTGACCTTGGGTTTCATTTGTTCTCCTTTTTCTAGTTCTTTAAGGTGTAACATGAGGTTATTTATTTGGGATTTTTCTTGTTTCTTGAGATAGGCCTGTAATGATATAAATTTCCCTCTTAAAACTGCTTTTGCTGCATCCCCAAAATTTTGGTAGGATGTGTTTTCATTCTCATTTGTTTCTATGTATCTGTTGATCTCTCCTCTAATTTCTTCTTTGACCCAGTCGTTCTTTAAAAGTATGTTGTTTAATCTCCATGTATTTGTGGCTTTTTTCTGCTTTCTTTTTGCAGTTGATACCCAATTTCAAAGCCTTGTGATCAGAGAATATGCTTGGTATGATTTCAGTCTTCTTAAATTTGCTGAGGTTAGTTTTATGTCCCAATATATCTATCCTTGAGAATGTTCCATGTACACTAGAAAAAAATGTATAGTCATGTTTTAGGATGAAGTGCTCTATAAATGTTGATTATGTCCATTTCATCTAATATGTCATTTAGGGCTGCTATTTCATTATTTATTTTGTTTGGATGATCTATCGATAGCTGTCAATGATGTATTTAGGTCCCCTAGTATAATTGTGTTTTGGTCAATTTCTCCCTTTAGTTCTGTTAGTAGTTGCTTGGTATATTTCAGTGCTCCCTGATTGGGGGCATAAATATGGACTGTTATGTCTTCTTGTTGTATAGTCCCCTTTACCATTATGAAATGTCCATCTTTGTCTCTTGTTACCTTTTTTATCCTGAAGTCTGTTTCATCTGATATCATTATGGCTACACCTGATTTTCTCTGGATACCATTTGCTTGGAGTGTCAATTTCCACCCTTTCACTTTGAGTCTATGCTTGTCCTTGTAGCTGAGATGTGTCTCTTGGAGACAGCATATGGTTGGGTTTAGTTTTTTGATCCAATCTGCTACTCTGTGCCTTTTTATTGGTGAGTTCAGTCCATTTACATTTAGGGTGATTATTGATATGTGAGGGTTTCCTGTCATTCTATCTTTAGTTTTCTGGTAAGACTGTGTCTCCATTGGTTCTTTGCCTTTTTGTTGTTGTCTATTATTTCTGTGTGGTGGTATTCTATGATGTTTCCCTCTGTTTCTTCTTTTATTACAGTATATATTTCAGTTCTGGATTTTTTTTTGAGTGGTTACCCTTAAGTTTATGTAAAAGGAAGTTTGATATTTAGAGTATTCCATTTTCTTCAGCACGCTTACTTTCTCCATTCCCATTTTCCAGTTCAGGCATTTACTCTCCCCCTTTTTATGTTTTGGTTGCCACAAATTTTCCCTGTTGATGGTGATCAAATAGCCTCCTTTAGTATTTCTTGTAGAGCAGGTTGTGTATTAGAATTTTCCCTTCTGGATGTCTGGAAAGGTCTTTATTCCTCCTTCTTATCTAAAGGATATTTTGCAGGATATATTATTCTTGGCTCATAATTTCTCTCTTTCAATAGTTTGAATATTTGGTTCCACTCCCTCCTGGCTTGTAGAGTTTCTGCTGAAAAATCTGATGATAATCTAATGGGCTTTCCTTTGTAGGTTACCGTCTTCTTTTCCCTGGCTGCCTTGAGGATTCTTTCTTTGTCGTTGATTTTTGACAGCTTCAATACAATGTGCCTTGGAGAAGGCCTGTTGGGGTTGAGGTAATTAGGTGTTCTATTTGCTTCTTGGATTCGAGGATCCAGTTCTTTCCACAAGTTTGGGAAGTTCTCATTGACTATTTGTTTGAATATTCTATCTGTTCCCTTCTCCTTTCTTCTGTTTCTGGTATGCCCATTATTCTTATATTGCTCTTTCTGATGGAGTCAGAAAGTTCTTGTAGAGTTCTTTCATTTCTTTTAAGTCTCAAGTCTCTTTCGTCTTCATCCGTATCATTTCCAGGTTTCTAGCTTCGATGTCACTGATTCTTTCCTCCATCTGGTCAACCCTACTACCTAAGCTGGCTATTTCATTCTTAATTTCTTCTATTGAGTTCTTAATCTCCAGAAATTCTGTTCGGTTCTTTTTAAAAATTTCAATCTCTTTCGTAAAATGTTCATGTTGTTCTTTGATTGTGTTTCTGAGTTCATTAAACTGCCTTTCTGTGTTTTCTTGCATCTCGTGGAGTTTTTTCAAAACTGCAATCTTGAATTCTCTGTCATTTAAGTCACATATTTCTATATGTTTAAGTTCATTTTCTGGAGACTTTTCACTTTCTTTCTGAGCTGTCTGGTTGCCTTGGTTATTCACGGCAATTAATGATTTGTTATTTCTCTTCCTAGACATCTACAGGAGTGGGTTCTGCAACAGGTTGTTAGGAAGAGGTCTTTGTTTTGTTTTCCAGTATGTATTTGTAGAATGTTTTATTTTCTGTCCAACTGCAGCCTTTTTTCCTCTTTCACACTGTAGTGTTATGTTTTCTCTGCACTATTCCAGCTTCTCACACAATGGGGGGATTCCCTGGAAGGCAGGCTTCTCCTCTGTTAACAATTTGCCTGGTTCATAGGGCACCGTGTCCCTGTGGGGATGCGGAGAGCTTTTGAAGTTCCAAAGCTTTTCCTGCACCAGATTCAGAGCCCGTGTGTTTCAGCAGTTCTGTTTACTCCTGCAGGGATCCACTCAGATAGGTGCGGACACGGGTGGGGTGAGTTGTAAGAGGTGGCCCAGAGCAATGGCGGCGACCACCACCACAGCCAGTCCTGTTTCCACAGCTCCCTCCCCTTTGCCGGAACTAGTTGGGCTGTAAATCTGTGTCTGCGGACCACAGTTTTCAGAACTGCAAATATTCTGTTCTTTTGATGTGACACTGCTACTCTTCCACTTCTAGCACCGGGCAGGTGGGGGCGGGGCGAGCTCTGGGAGGGGAGGGAGGGGGCGGCTAGTCTCAGTGCCTAAGGCTTCTGTTCTCTGCTCGGCAGTGAGGGCTTAAACCACCGTTTTCGGCCTTCTTCCCTCAGTCTTTTCTCCAAGGTCTCTGCCATGAGCATTGGGTTCAGCCGTGTTATATGCTGCCCCCTCAGCCCTGTGGGCCATAAGCGGAGCCCTAGCAGTCCGAGTCCTTCCCTCTCCCGCAGCTGCGGTGGTTCCGGGAAGCAGCGAGCTCGGAGCACTGAGCTACGTCTGCATCCTGCGCCTGCACGGCTCCATCACCACACTTCTCCCTTCCCTCCTCCCCAGCTCACGCAATTTGCCCCCCTTTAGTTGAGTTCAATAGTGGGCCTCTTCATCTTGCCTGTCTGCTGCGCAGGGAGTCCTTTGTGGAGTTATAGTTGTTCAATTTGTTGTAAATTCCAGGGGAGATTTCCAGAGGCTCACCTCACGCCGCCATTTTGATGACGTCTCTGGAGCAATAATTAATATAATACCTTATTTTACTATAAGACTGGGTTTTATCTAACATAATATAATATAAGACATGGTCTTATATTAATTATTGCTCCAAAAGATGCATTAGAGCTGATGGTCCAGCTAGGTCTTATTTTTGGGGAAACACGGTATATGCTTTCCTAATCCACTGTCATGAATGTCTCCAATTAAAGACGCTATGCAGACTTCATTTGGATATTTCCTAGCTCAGGTTTGTATTTGAAAATGGAATCTAGTGATTACACAAGTGTTGATCTTCAGCCGTGCCTCACGTGAAGAACTGGGGCTCAGAGTCTAGTGGGCAACACCAGGTACACAGGCATTTCTAGCACAGTGGGAGGGTGTACTGAGAGACCAACTGGGGGCATTGTGGGGGACAGGGGAGAGCCACCTAACAGGCTGGAAGGGTGGGACAGGCATGTCCAGGAAAGCTTTCATGAAAACCTCTAAGAGGTAGTGGGACCGTTATAGAAGAACTGCCTGACTTTGTCCTTTTTAGTCGTTTCCCTCCTTTCCATCCTGCCCATCCCTGCCAGATCACATCATGTCCCCAAATCTTTTAATTTTCTCATCAGCTTTTATTTAATTTCTTGGCCTGCCATTCAGTTCTCTCTCTGGACCAACTCCAGTCTTCATTTTCAGAGGTCCTTCTTGTCCAACACGCATCCTGTATGTTCTTGACGCTTTGCCTTGGCTCACTCATTGACTTTGCTGGAAATTCCTTCTCTACTCCAGCCCCAATATCAGCCATTGCCACTTGCTCAAATTCAGCCCAATTTTCCAGATCCCATCTCAAGCATCACCTCCTCCAGGAAGTCTACTTGTTTGACACCTCCCAATCATAAATCCCTTCCCTTTTTGTAGTCACATGGTAGTTTATTTTGTTTAACTGCCTCCATCAGTTTCTACCTTGCATTGAAATCATCTGGGTACAAGCAGAGCTGATACTCAGCTCGCACACACCAAGAAGGCCCCTCCAGTTGTGAAAATACTGGCATGTCTCTATATTGGTGTGTAAATAGCTGCAGCCCGGAGGCTTCTGAATACCCCACTTCCTACCCCTACATCTAGCGGGTAATAGTTTGAGTATCATCTCTTGGCATATGTCATAGCATTTGTTGCTATTGCTTTAAGACTGTCTCTTTCACAGACTCGTTGTGGGGATTAATTGAGATGCTCTACTCAAGAGTACTTAACATAGTGCTTGGTATTAAAGTAAATGTTTAACTAGCATTAGTGGTCCTTCTTGCCTGAAAGTGAAGACAGAATTTATTTCTGTCTGTGTTCCCAGAGATCCAACTTTGCACATAGGAAATAGTTAATCAATTCTAGCTGAATGGATTTGTTCCAGTTGTCAGGAGAATTTTTGTAAAGTTAAAATATCTGTGATACTATTGTGTCATGGTTCAGGTATACTTTACTGTAACTACTAGACAAGCTTTCCAACTCTGATTGATTGTTTAATAAGTTGGCAAAAACCATCAATTTAACAGATATGAAGAAAAAATCCTCCCACCCCCCCAAAAAGGGAAACCACTTCCAACTCAGTTCACTTATATCATTGAACATTTCCATTTTCATTTAGTTCATAATATATTAATATAATAACAGATTAACTGTGTATCTTGCACTATTAAAACAATTTCTCACAATATAACTGTTAAAGTGAGATTTGGGGGGAAGAGAGAGGAAAGTGGAGAGAGAACATTGTGTGGAATTTGTGGTAAAAATTTACAAAAAGATTTTTAAGCCCATTCTTTACATTGTTGACACCAGTATTTGATCAGTCTAAATTCCCGTATACTCAAATCATTTACAGAATTCCTAGAGTTTGACCTGAGTTCCTGCTTCATTACTCTATGAAAGAGTATAGTTTTCAATGCAAAATAAAATACAGCCAGGAAGAGCCTTAATCAGGAATACTGATCCATTATTACTCATCCCAAGCCCTTTCTCTCTTTATTAGGTTTGCCACATCACCTTTGGACTTTGCTAGACTTATTAGTGCCCTGTGGGGCTGAGAGAGTTGCAAACCTAATTTGAGTTCTGGAAAAAAACTTGTTCATTGTACTGAAGCTTCTCTCACTAAGTGGTATAATTTCTTACTGCAGTGGGCGTTTTAAAAACAAACAAACCTGTCATGGCCAATTAACTTAGATGTTTATATTATTCATCTGAAAATAATATATGTAGAAAATACTTTATGTATATGTTAATAATTAGCATTGAATATTTTTTAAATAAAGAACCAGTCACATCATATTAGAAGTAAAATATACCACATCTGCCATAGTTTTTGTTAGTTGTTTTAATGTATATAGTAATTCTGGAAACCTTGCTTAAATTTTAACTCTTCTATCAAAAATTCCTAGAATAGTATTGCTTATCTAGTAAATTTTTACTGTTTTACCTCAACACCTGGCCTTTCCATATGAAAGAAATGGCATGTTGTTTGTAGTTTTCATCATACTCTTTTCTTTAAAACTCTTAGGGTGGGGTCTGGGTGGAATTAAATAAATATTCTTGTTGTCTGTCGTTATGTAACAGCTTAATATGTAGCATCATAACATAGTAAATTCTCTTGTATTTGTCTAAGAAATCACCTGTTGATTCTATTCATGGAAATGGAGTCTTTTTAGTTTCCTTGGGCATGTCACAGTTTTGGTTTTTTTTCTTTTTTACAGAAGTTATTCTAAAATTGGGCAACTGAAATATATGAATAATTTCCAGACCTCTGTCTCCCTAGAGATATCACATTTTCAGGGGATTAGAGTTTTGAGGGTTTTTTTTCCTTAATGAACACCTAATACCATATACTAATTAGAATCAAGTTTTAAAAACTTTGACTGTTGTAAAGTTTCGAGCTGTCAGAGGTGTCTTGCCAAGTTAACCAGGCCTCCATGGAACACACCCTCGTTTATGAAGGATCTGCCTTCTCCGGGCCCTTGTGTATGATTTTAACTCTTTGACTGAGGGAGGTGGCCTGAGCAAGGATCATTTGATATTGATAATTGGTATTTGTTTATCTAGGATACTATCACAAATTGAAGATGATTTGAATCAATTAATTCAAGTATATTATGGGCCAATGTGGGGCTGAACCTTTCTCTGAGTTTACAGACTACATTTATAAAAGCAAATACAGTTTGGAAATAGGCCCCCTGTCTAAATTTAACCTTATACTAGCATTTTGTGTGGAGGGCAGTAGGAAAGGAAAGGAAACTTCAGTTAAAAATTTAGTGGAACCCCACCCTCCTGCAGTTTTTTTTTTTTTTTTAATAGATTGGAGGATATGAGATGGTTTTCTCCTAGTCAGTCTTTTATGACTTGTCCTCTTTCTCTTCAGGTTTAGCTTTCATTCTCAGTCTCTACCCTGTGCATCATTTGCCTCAATCACATATATTCATAACTGTGCACATCAGCCTATATCTTTGAAAGCTCTTGTCCCATCCTAATCTTCTAACTGTAACTGCCTGGTAGATTTTTAATTAAAACTTGTTCATCATTTTTTCAAGTTTAATATAGAGGAATGATTTCAGCATAAATGGGTGGGTTTAAGTACTCCTTTCTTTCTAAACTACTGGATGAAAATAATTGATATTTTGCACCATATAGTTGCAGGGTGTGGTGTCTACCTGAAGAACATTTTACTTTAAAAGGAAAGATGCTGTCTCCAAATGATAAAAAGTTAGAAAAGCTGGATCTGTTTTATCGACCTTCAGTGGCCAAGCCGAAGACCAGTGCGGAAATCATAAGTGAAGCACGAAATGCATTGAGAACAATTAGGACCCAAAGACCGTTCACACCGCGGGAAGACCAAAGAAAGCTATTCGGACCTGCGTCTTCAAGGACTCCAGAAAATAGACCCCCTTCCTCCTTCAGGTATATGACATTTCTCTTGCCTGTACGCTCAGATATGTAAGCCACCAGATGACATTTTCCCTTAATTCTATTTAAGGATAGTTGCTTTTTAAAGTTTGACTTCTAATTATACCTCTTCTATCTGTTCAAGATTCCTAAGGATAATTCCAGACCTTGGGTCCAAGAAGTTGGTTTGCAGTGGTTATCATGCCAACTTAATAAAGGGATATGACCAAAGCTTTAAAAAAAAAAAAAAAATGACTATATACATTTCTTTTCATGATTCAGTACTTTTAATCCTAAAAACAATGAAATGACTTATTAATAAAATGTCATAAGTTTTCAATGGCTTAATTTTTAAAAAATTACATTTTTCAAGGCTTATGCATCGAATGCTTTTGTCTTGGAATAGAGTTAACTCACATATACTAGAAATAAAAGAAACGATTCTTCACAAAGTAACACTTGTGTTCCATCTCCTGTGCTAGCCTCCATGCGTCCAGTTTTGAACCATCTGATCCCAGGCCCATCTCTAGAGCACGTCTCAGCCCACTAGAACTTGTGAGTACTTTATCACAGCATGAGTGCTGTGAAATGGAATTAATAAAAACTATTTGGAATCAGCACTAATATAAGCTAAGGAAATGGTTACATAGACCCAAATCGACTAATTACATAGACTAATAATTTAATATGAAAGCAAATTCTTTTATACTTTTTCAAATATAATGGTTAGTGTCTGATGAAACATTTTTATTATTTACCTACAGTTTAATAATAAAGAATTTTAGAAATATAGAGTAACCTGGCAAAAAAATGTTTAAACATGTTTTAAAAGAGTTATACATATATATTACTTTATTTGTTTTACTATTTATATGTACAGATAAATACATGTACATAAAGACTCAAAGATTTGCTGCAAAAACAACTCCAACAGTCTCCTGTCCCCTTATTGTTCATTCTCACTTCTCCAGAGGCTCTTGCTTTAAACTCTTTTGGCACATTCTTTTGGTATTTACATCCAAATTCCTAAATAACACAGTGTCTTGCTGCTCTATGATTTATGAGCTCGAGGAATTAGCTAATGACTTCCTGCTACGGAAGATGAAGATTTAACTCTTGTCTGTCCTCCCATGCCTCCTCACAACACATTCACCGTTTCTGTCTTCACCGCCGCTTTCTGTATAGATATTTCTTCATTTCGGTTAGATCCCTTTTCTCAGACTGTGATTGTAGAAACACTTTACAGCGGAACCTTGAACTAATGATGATTGCTTCTCTTTCCCTGCACCACTTTTTGTTTTTCCTGGCAGTAATAATCGCCTGGCTTTTTCAGTTTTGTATTAGTACTATTTCAACCCAGACTCTTCCTCAGTGGTCCACATCTCCTTCGTATATTCATTCACAGGAGGTATTCTGTTGATTCATCTCTTAGGAGAACTTTCCACAGTCCCTCCTGGACTACTTGCCCTGGGCATCTATCTCTCCTCCCTCTCCTGCTGGCTTCCCTGTTTTCTGTATCCCAAGTTTTTCTCTTTCTTGATTTACGCTTGTTTTGGGGGAACACTCCCTCCAATAACTTCTTGAAAAAGGGTGTATGGGAAGTCAATTATTTGAGACCTCGATAGCTGTTTTTTCCTCTCTAGAAGTTTGAAGGATTTTTCTTTGTTCCCAGTGTTCTGAAATTTCATGATAACGGGCCTTTGTGTTTGTCCGTTTTCATCCATCATGCTGGGCACTTTCAATGTGGAATCTCCTGCCCTTCAACTCTGGGAAATATCCTTGAATTATTTTGCTGTGTCTTCCCCTCTTTTCTGTTCTGTTTGCTCTTTCTGGAATTTATTATTCGGATGTGGGATCCGAACAGGAGTGGCACTCCAATTTTCTTACTTTCTCTTTTCTGTTTCTCATCTTTTTTTTTTAGAAGAAATCTTATTCTCTAATCCTTTTATTGAGTTCTTTTCATTTCTGCTGTCATAATTTTAATTTCCAAAAGCTTTTACCCCTTCTAAATTATCTTTTTAAATATGTAGTATTCTGTTCTTGTTTTATGATTATAGCATCTTATCTATGTGTATTAATGATAGTTTTCATTTTTTAGTTGTTCTTCCTTTAAAATCTGCAGCACGTGTGTGTTAACAGAAATTTATTTTCTCACAGTTCTAAAGGTTAGAAGTCTGAGATCAAGGTGGCAGCTGGATTAATTCCTTCTGAGGCCTTTCTGCTTGGCTTGTGGATGGCCATCTTTTCTCTGTGTCTTCACATGGTCTTTCCTCTGTGTCTTCACATGGTCTTTCCTCTGTGTCTTGTTACATTTTTCTATTTGTTTGGGTCTCTGTTTTTCATATCAGAGACTCTCCTCTGATAGCTCATGCTGCTTCTCTTGCTGCCCTTATTTGACAGTGGAAGCATGTGGAATGGATTGGTCAACCCATAAGTGATACCTACCCACACCTACATTTAGGAGGTCTGCTGGGCTGCGTTGTTTGTGAAAATCCCAATGGCAGTATCTTTTGGGCTTTCCTTGTGAGCTAGTCAATTCTCTGTAGAAGTATCTTTCAAGCTCTTGCCTGGAAGATAAAGGCTGGCTGCTAACTTCCAGGTAGAAGAAGGTAGGAATACCTAGCATTCAATAGATAAGTATTCCATTAATATCTGTGTTTACAGTAAGTATTCTGACCCTCGGCTGTGCCTGGTTAGCCTGATACTTGAGACAAAAAACCTGCCATCTACTCCTGGGTTCTGTGGCCTGACTGTGGAGCTGAGAGGAAAGGGCTCCCACAGACTTGCAGCCAGTCCTCCTTATCTTAGGCTCCACACCCCTGGTGCCCCTGCAACCACAAATACCTGGTGATACCAAGTCCTTAGACTTTTATGGAATTGGGGTGTCACTGAAGCTGCTTCTCAATTTTTATTGCTGTATATGTGTGTGCCTGTTTGTGTGTGTGTGTGTGTGTATTTGATGAACTATGTGAAAGTAAGTTGCAGACTTACTTTTAGACAACTTAAATCCATAAAAATGTAAGTGTGCATCTCATAGGAACAAGGACAGTTTCCTATATAACCGCGGTGCTATCATTACAGCTCAGAAAATTACCATTGCTCAGTAGCATCATTTAATGTATAATCCGTATCCAAATGACCCCAATTATCTCCAAGTATATCTTACATTCTTCAGTCTGCCTCTGTGAGGAAGATTACGCCTGTTCTTGTATTGCAGATGACAAAAATAAGATTCTAGAATACTACGCATGAACCAATGTGCGATGAATATTTTGCCAGCCAGCCATTGTTGTTGACACGTGGCTTCTTGCACCTACAGCCTTGGGTTTTGAGCTCACTACAGAAAGAGGACCCCCGGTTTGGCAGCCCAGTGGGTCTGCCTGGTTGTAGAATGATTCTCTTGTACGATTCTGTCATTTGGCCTCTATGAAGTGTTTTTAATAATTGCTGTAGTCTTTTGGGACCCACTCAGTTTCTGCCTACTCTTTCCTAAAAAATCTATTTCCGGAGGTAACCTGGTCCTTGTCAAACGTGTGCAGTTCTTGGACTGTAGGAATAGCTGTTATGCAAAGATAAAGTTGGCATTTGCTTCTGTGTAGGGTCATTGCAATTAAATTTCTTTACTGCAGAATGGTTGGTTGGGTGCTGTGTGCAAAGTAAAAGTGGGCTAAGAAATCCCCACGTTAAGTTAAATAACTCTTGTAGTTTGGAATATTTTTGTTATAGTGGATTATGTGAGGGTCTTAAGTATGTTTCATTTTAAATAATAGTTACAGTTTGGAGCTCCCAGTCAAAAAATTCTGAAAGTGGCCTCATGCCACCTGCCCTTCCACCTTCTTTCCTCTTTTACACTTCACCTTTTAATGAACCCTTTCACTCTGGTAACCACTAAATTGACAGAGGGAAGAGAGAGATAAGGGGAAATCAGAGTGGAAGGAGAGGACGGGGGATAAAGGCGACAGCTGGAGGGTAGGGTGGAGTATCTCACAGTTCAGGGACACACTTGCTGAAAGAATTTGTGAAGACTTAACTAATTGAATGTCAGTACTTTTTGGATCTAGGACACTTTCTCAGGCTAGTTTGCCTTTTTATAATACCCCAACCAGGAGTCAGACAGAGAGAAGGAACTCAGAGAGCACCTCGTTCCAGCTCTTCCATTTAACAAATCAGGGTAACCCTTTGCGCTTGCAGGCCTGCCCTTCTCTCTGTTTCTCTCCCATTTCTGGCCTGTGTTCCCCTCCACACCTTCCAGCAGGCTGTGGGCTGCCTACACAGGGATGACCTGACCTTCAGAGGATGATAGAAAAACTGATGCCCCTGGTCCTGACCACTCAGGCCGTGGCTGGCCAGCTTGACTAGTGCACCAGGATTCCTGTTAGCCCCTGTATCTTAGAACACGGGGAAGTCCATTAACGTTTATATCTTCCTGCTCTATAGGAATGCCTGGGCACATCTTTTTCCTCCTTAGCAGCTCCCCACCTTCCCATGACAGCTCTGAGATGTGCGGCTATTGTGTGGTGGCAGGTACTCCTATTTTCATTCGGCTGCTCTGGTTAGCTGGTGTTCAGACTTATATACACGGAACCGCTGCTGTCATGCTGTGGGTTGTATAAAGTAGGAAAAGACATGTGACCATGTGAATAAATAGGAAATTTTGCCTTTCATCATTATTGTCAAAGCAGAATTCTCCCTACGTCTCCTAACCTTACAAAGCCTCATTATTTAAGCTCCAGGTATTTTATTAACGTTTTTATTGACATACAGAAAAGACACAGATCCTAAGAATGCAGCTTGATCAATTTACACAAACTCCACATGCTGAATAACCAGGATTCAAAAAGGAAAACAGACCATTACCAGCATTGCACATACTGCCTCCCCATGGTGGCTGCTGTTCAGACTTCTCACTGCAGAGATCAGCTTGAGCTATTATTTTTATATTTTACAGAAACCAATTGCCAAGTATTTGACAAGTAAAACAAAATTTAATATATTTTTTAAAAGAAAGGGACTTAGAAGCCTTATATGTACCTTGACGATAGGAGAGATCCAGGGTAAGGAAAAACAGAATGAGATTGTCAGAGAAGTGTTTCTTCTTTCACTGTTTCTGAAAGGAACAGTAACATTACAGCAGCAAGTCTCATGCTGAGAGTGACAGAGGAGCCCAGAGCACCTGTGGAGAGAATCATGGTAATAGGAATGCACATACAGTCGCCACATCCGAAGGTTATGTGCTTGGGGGGATTTTTAATATTTGCTTTCAAACTTCCAAGAGGTCTTTTAGAGAGGGAGAGAGAGACGGAAAGAGAGAGAGAAAGAGAGAGAGAGAGAGAGAGAGATCTGTTGCTTTACCAATTAAATCATAACTTTTTGGGTTGGGATGTTGTAGACTCCCTTTTCCAGCCTTTGTGTAGAATAGGGGGGACCCTGCCTTCCCACCTGGTGATCCCCAGGAGCCATGTCAGAAGGTGATCAGGGCCCACATTGCTGGGAGGCGTCGGGGCCAGCCAGAGCCCTTCAATGTTCTAGGAATTTTGTCTTCTTTGATTTGGTTCTATGAAAATAGTCTTTCAGTCTTCAGTGGACTCTAGCAGTTTTATCAACCAGAACAAATGTTAAATTTGACTTCCCAGTGCCCTTGATTATACTCGAGTCACTGTTTCGTGTCATGACACAAAACGTGAGGGAGATAAGGTTCTCAAGCGAAGCTCTGAACTTACTTGCACCATTCTTTGAATTCTAAAATGACGTTAATTGTTTAAGAGAAAACTTTTATGGGCTTGCTTCATAAAAGCCATTTTGCTCTACAAAGTGGAAGAACATTTTATAGAACCTGGCATGACAGAAACTGATGGCTTGTTTAGTAGTTTTCCCTAAAATATAAACATGTATCAGTTTATATTTTAAGTAGTCCAGTGAGCTAATATGTTTAAATAGGATAAATAATTTAGTAAAGGTCAGCAGTAAAATGGAACTAATTTCTCATTATATAAACAATGACTAATTTTGTGGTAGGAAAATAATGTCTTCTATTAAGGAGCAGTTAAGGGGCATTATCTTGCCATCCAGAGATTATTCAGTTATTCTCTTTTGGGAAAAATTAGCTTTGCAAAGCTGTATTTTCCCTTTTTATAAGATCATTTATTTAGTACCCCACACATGTAAAACAGTTAAGGCATCTGTACAAGAAAACATCTACTTTATCTGCATTATTATTATTTGGCAGACTTCTTGTTTTCAGACTTAAAGTACCTGCAGAGCACAGACGTTTTGAGATAAGAAACCTGCTATCTATGTTCACTATGAGATTATCCTTATGTATCTTATTTTTCATAATTGTGTCTAAAGCACTTATGTTCCCGTATTATATTCTTAGCTGCGGTTGTTACTATTAGCTTCATGGCCTAAGTCACATTCTTATGAATGTTTTGCAACAAATTAGGGAGACTGAAAAGTAAAGTGACTATTTATTAAACAAATATTAGCACAACTTATACAGACAAGTGAGCGTTGTCTCCTTCAGAAGAGACACCTCTGAATTCAAGACTTTTTTTTCCAGCAAGATTGTGTCAGGGCCTTGGCTTTGAGACTTCCAAGACTAAAAGTAACTTGGAACCAAATCCCCTAAAGAGTGAGTAACTTACATAGGGAAGGGAGCTAGCATTTCTTGAGTCTCCATAACTGGAATTGTAAATACATCAATGTTGATGCAAGAAGAGGACTACAAACTCCATTTGATACCTGGGCAAGTTCAGAGACATAAATGTCATGTCTAAGTTCTTATAACTAGCAAGTGGCTGCCACTCCAGATCTGTTTGAGCTCAAAGTCATTTACTCTTTCTCTATAGTACGCTAGTTATTTTATTTACTCTTTTTCTAACTGTGTGTTAGAAGCCTGTGTCTCTAAAGCCATAACTGATTGTTATGTGGTTTATGAACTGATTCCAGATGCAAATGAACAAGAGGATATAAGAAATATTTTGAAAAATATTATCATTATTGCAATAAGCCAACTTCTTGGAAGGAGAACTCTAATATCAATGCCAATGTTTTCTTAATGTATATGAGAAAATGGGTGTTTGCAATTGTGTGTCGTATGTGACAGATGACCTTACCCATTTTTCCAAATTATCTGACTTGAATTTCATACTGGATTTTTAAAAAAATTATTAGCATATTAGATTGAGAGTCAGTCATTTCACATATTAAGTAAGTGACTTTAGGAAGTCAAACTTGATTATTTTTGTTTCGAAAGATAACAACTCTTGCTGCCGTAAAATTGCACTTTCATAGACAGATCATCGTGCTAACATTGGAGGGAGGAAGGCATGGCCCACCCGGCAACACGGAAAGTGGGTGTTTAGGCCTCTGTGAGGTTCTGACCCAGGGTCGGAGGCCACTGCCATCTGGAGGTTAGACCAGAGGGTGCGCTGGGTGACGCAGTACTTGGTGGAGGTATTTTTAAAACTCTTTAAGGAATTGGAATTTTGCCAGTAGTGTTGATTTTCTAAGGGACTCAGCATAGAATTCTGGAAACATAGAAAGTGAAACATGTTTATATCATAAGTCTAAAACAACTTCTTGCTCTTATGTTTGGTGACTCTTAATTGTTTAAAAATTTTCATATCATTAAAAATACTTCTGTGGAGGCCAAAATATGTAAAAGTGGTATTTGTATTCCACATAGTTCTTGGCACATACAGATACCTAATAAATGTTTTCTGAGCTGAATTGAACACAAAAATTTGCAAAGCATGTTGAATATATTCTACTGAATTTTATAGTCTCTTATATAGATATAGATATCTGCTAGCACAGATAAACTGTTGTTTTTCCCCCCCCAAATACACTAAGCAGGACAGCAGAGTATTTAATGCAATATAATTGACAAAAACAATAAAAAAGTGTTATCTATGTAACGCATTAAGTAAGATGGGCCAGTGAGACGGTAGACTCCAGGGGCCAGGATGAAACCAGGCAGAAAAAGCCCAGTGCTCTCTGGAAGTGTCATTGTCAGCTCCAGGGTGGTGAGACTTATTTGAGACACAGAAACTTATGCCCATCATTTTAAAAACTCTCGTTCCAGAAACCGAAAGCTCCGGCATCTCCCACCACAAAGAAAGATCCCTGCCTTCCGTTTCCTAAACCCCCAGTGGACCCTGTGAAAATTAGAAGAGTAAGCAGTGCCCGGGCACGTTTCTTCAGGGCGGCCTCCCAGGGGGCTCATCTGCCTGACAGGACGCTTCCTCCCACTGAGCGTAAGGCTGCGCGCGAAACAATCTTTAAAACCTGGGGGTGGGCATGTTTCTTGAATTTGCACACAAAAGTTATTTCTATATAATTTTATCAAACCCCACATGATTTTTACCTTAACTGAGACTTAGTTAATATTGTGCAAAAGCTTGATAAGAAACATTGTTTATATATACAGAGAGTGCCAAAAAAATGTGTACACATTTTAAGAAAGGAAAAAACTGTATTCAAGTTGTAATACTCAATATAACTAATAACAAGAGATGAATACAAGTCACATTTGACATCTGCAATTACAAGAGGTGCTCAAAGTGGTTACCGTCAGCATCCAGACATTTCTGATTACTGCGAACTATTGCTTGAGCAACGTGGACCGAAGTATCCACTTGTATACATTTTTTGACACCCTCGGTATACTTTTCTGGGTGTTTATAAAAAATATCTAAATAACACAGTTTTTAAAAATACCGTTACTTGGTAAAAAAATAAATATTAGGATAAGGGTTTTCTAATGAATGAGTTCACCTATATTGGAAATAAATGATTTTAAAATTTGAATTCAAAAAGTTGTTAATTTCATTAGGCATATTTAAAATTCATATAATGTACACTAAGCTTGGATCTTTGAAAATACCTATTTGATCCCATGGGAAAATATAAGCAAAAGTTGAATGGGGCTTTTCCTGCTGTGACAGAATTGCCGTGTTTAGATACCTAAACCTGGGAATGGAAAGACTAAAAACGTGGAATTCTAAGGAATGCCCCCAAGAATTGGAATCATTCCCTGTCCAGGGCATGCTAAGAGTTTTTCAAACTGCATGAAATATCCCGTTAGATGACAATCAATTTAGTGGATTGCATCAGCATTTTAAAAAATTAACTAGAATAGAATATAATGGATACATCAGAGTACATTGCAGATAATAAAGGTGAGTATTGCTTCAAGAGACTTTACTTCAGACACGTACATGTGTGTTCAGGGTCATATTATAAATTTATTATATAGTGTATGTATATTAAATATTATAAATGTATTATTGCTCTGCGTAGTTTTAAAAAGTTCTAAAATCACTTTACCAAGGGCTGACAGAACTGACCCTCCTTTAGTCCAGGTTGATGAAGAAGGAGGGGTCTATAGTCGCAGAGGGGAGATAATCTGAGGATGGAGGTCAAGGTTACAAGCCACCACCTGAGTATCCTATTTTGACGTACGAGTGTTTTCTTCTCATTAGTCTGCAACGTTTAAACGTAGAAGGTCTCATGGCAGCTCTGGGTCCCCTTTCTGTTTGGCCCCCATGGGAATGATTGGAGCCAAGTAGAACCCACCCCCGTTAGCCAGGGATATGAGCTGCAGTTCCCCATGTCTCCCAGCCCACTTCCTATTTTCCTGTCTGTTCCTGGTGATCCCTGGTGATCCCAGACATAACTGACGAGGTAGAATCGGGGAGAAAGGAAAAGACAGGCAGTACAGGGTGTGTGCATCGCATTGCCATGTTGTAATGGAGTATAGTCAGTATTGGTGAGGGACTGGTTCCAGGACCCCCTGTGGTACCAAAATTCATAGATGCTCAAGTCCCTTATATAAAATGGCGTAGTATTTGCACAAAACCTACACACATCCTCCCATATACTTTAAATCATCTCTAGATTACTTCTAATACCTAATGCAATATAAATGCTATGCAAATAGTTGTTACACTGTATTATTTAGGGAATGATGACAAGAAAAATGTGTACATGTTCAGTATAGATGCAACCATCATAGACCTAACGACAAAGCACATGTTAGCAACAATGCAACATTTTTTTCCAAATATTTTGGATCTGCGGTTGGTTGAATCCACAGTTGCAGAACCCATGGATATGGAGGGATGACTCTATATAATTAGGCAACTTGCTTTATCTTGATGTCCCAATTCTTTTCTAACAGTCAGTCAATCAGATACTTATTGTAGCCCTACTAAGTGCCAGGCACCATTCTAGGCCACCAGAGTCCTGTCCTCAAAGAGCTTACAGTCTAGTGAGGGGGATAGGAACTAAACAGGAAAACAAAGAAATAAGATAATTTGGGTTCTGACAAGTGCTGTGAAGGAGATAAGCAAGATAATGCGATGGAGAGTGACTGTGACAGGAGGAATTTGCATTAGCTCATGGCTCTGGAAGGTGTCCTGGAGGAGGTGGCATCTGAGTAGAGGTGTGAATAATGAGAAGAAGGCAGCCATATGGAAATCTGTGGACAAGTACCTTGCTGTAGGGACAGCAAGGCCCGAGATGTTCGCAGCCTCGGGTGGTGGAGGTCCTGAAGGCCATTGTGGCTTGAAGGTGGTCAGTGCAGGATAAAGTGCAGGCAGCTGAGGCCACAGGGCTGGGCTGGGCAGGGGAAAATGGCCTGGACTTTATTCTGCTTACAGTGAAAAGCCAGGGCCCCGGGCAGGGTTTAAGCAAGGGAGAGACATTATCTGACTTATGTTTCTCAACTGTAGCTGCACATTAGAATCACCTGAGGAACTTCTAGAGCATTCCATAGTAGGGCTCCACGTCAGACCAGTTAAATCAGAAAGGACTGGTCACTGCAGAAGCAGTCTTTGACAAGATGAGAAGGAGATGGGATCTGGAGCCCAAGGTTGGGGGTGAAGTCCGACTCATATGGAAACAGGGTCACTTCTTAGAAACAGGACAGCAGAGCTGGTATGAGGGTTACTAACCTGTTGTTCATTAGGTGTCTGGCTTCGGAACCTGAATGCTGCATCCCTGTTGAATGAATTTTACTCGGCAGCTCACACTGAAAACCCTGCTGCTTGCTGAGCTGTTTGTGTCTTTGTGAAAGTGACTGAAGACATGGCTGTTTCTTTCACCCACCAGCCTCGTCTCTGTGCTCCGCGCATGGCTCAGCTCCTTCCCCCTGGGCTGCCTGGCCCTGAGCCACGGCACCTCACCTGTGCTCTGGGAGGTGCCGTCCGCGGCATCCTTTCCCAGCACTGAGGCCATCTTCATGACTCCAGGCTGCACCAAAGCATGTCTTTGCTGTGGTTCTTTCCTCCACCCTGTTTGCAGTTGCCCACTTCACTATTTTCATCATCCCGGGGGTCTGTGTCAGCACTTAGGAAACAATGGCAGTAAAAAGTCGCTGTCGTTTTAAAAGCACCCATTGCCCAATTAAAAAAAATACATTTTAGCGCTCTAGCCTTGCAATCGCTGTCATTTGTACAGGAGCTCCCTGGGCTTGTCTCAGAGTCCCTATTGTTTAGAAAAGGTATCCTTTGTTGGGTAACTGTGAAGGCAACCGTGCATGGAGACAGAGGGTGCGTCCCTCCCTTTGGTGTGAGGTCATTTGTAGCTGACACGGCCACAGGCAGGGCTTCGGAATTTCTGATTTAGGAAAATGAAAGGGGAAGAGATGTGTGTAGTCATCTTCACAGGGCCAGCAGCTGAATTGCTCTGTGTTCAAGTAGGGTTTTTGGCTGGAGGGGGCAATTTAGCAAACACCTCCCCACTTATTCAAGCCAGACGGAGACCTCAGTGCAGCCTCCACCTTCTCACCCAACCTGTCCTCTTTGCCATCACCACGCCCTCCGTGGGCTTCCTAGTGGGCTTTCTAACTATCTCTGCGGTCTGCATTCTCCTTTCCCACCACTGCCACGCTGCCTCTGTCACCGCTTGCCTTGTCTCTGGTCTTCTAGCCCTCCTGTCTTGCTCCACCCTCAGCTCACTGGAGGCTGCGGTTGAGTCAGCACAGGACCCTCAACCCTCGGAGCAGCCAGCAGAGCCTGGGGAAGCCAAGCTCCCAGCCACACATGGCAATGAGCAGCAGCCTTATCCCTTTATCTCAGTGGACCATAAAAAAAACGATCATTTTCTGTGTATGCCACAAAGGGCAACAGGTCAGCAAGTAAATAAAAATCAGATTGCGTCATTTTCTTGCTGAAAACCCCCTGTGCCTAAAGGAGTGTTTTTGCCAAATGAATTCCAGGGAACATTTTAGCAAAATATGAATAGCTTTTCCTTAGAAAAAGGGTTGTGCTCAAATAAGTCTGCCTCCTTTCTCTTCTTCTTGGAGAATCGTAATACACATGAGCATATTTAAAGGGTTGAAAGAGCCATCTGGTAAAGAAACCTGTTTAATTTTAATTCAGCCCAGCATTTCACAAGTCTGCTTGGCTGTGGGATCTGTCTTTTGGGGAGCACAGTTTGGGTAACACTGACCTAGCACAAAAGTTGGCAGATTTTTTCTGGAAAGGGCCAGATTATAAATATTTTAGACCTTCTGGGTCATACAGTCTGTTCAACCTACTCATTGTAGTGGGAAAGCAACCATAGACTGAATTTGAATTTCATATAATTATCACATTACAAAATACTGTTTTTCTTTAGATTTTTTTCCCCCCAACCATTAAAAAATATAAAAACCATTCTTAGCTTGCAGGCTATGCTAAAACAGGAGGCAGGCCAGATTTGGTGGCGCTGTCGTTTGCTGACTCCTGGGCTAGGGGATGCAGTTCGTCCTCCTTAGCATGTACAGCTCTGTTGTGATCTGGCCCCAGCCTAACATTCCAGGCCCTTCTCGCGACTGCACGTTGCCTCCCCCAACCCCACAGGCTGTGCACCAGTAATAGGGAACTCCTTGCAGCGCCCCACACTCATTCTGCTGTTTCAGGTCTCCTGCAGGACCTGCTATGTATTTGCTAGGCCCAGTGCAAAATAAGAATGTGGAGCTCTTTGTTAAAACATTCAGAATTTCAAGATGACAACAGCAAAGCATTAAACCAAGCACAAGGCCCTTCTGAGCATGGGTCCTGCTGGGCTGTCCAGCTTCCAGCTTGTGTGCACGTGAAGCGGGCTCCAACTCAGTGCTGTTTTCCTTCTCAGAACGCCTTTTTGCCTCCTGTTAACCCTTCAAAATGCTTCACAGGCTCCACCTCTTCTATGAATCTTTCCCTGACCAACTCCCAACCTCTCAGGACTCCCCCGCTCTCTGTATCCTCCTTACCTGGCTCAGGTGACACTATACTGCATTTTTCTCCTCACACACATCTACTTCTCTGTCTCTCTTACTAGACTGAGCAACTTCAGTAGATAAAGAGGTTTTTTTCTGTTTGTAGCCCGAGAGCCTTAAACAGGGTCAAGTATATAGTTGCTAGAGAAAGATCTGTGAAATGGAACTGTTCCTGCATGGGTATGCTGCTGGTTGTGGAATCCTTTTGAAGTTTACCCATGATCCATTGCAAGGTTAGTACGGGGTGCTGCAGGTATTTGCCAGGGTGACACAGAGCATCATTATTCATGCTTAGTTGGATGGTGGACATCCATCGGGAGTAAGAGTGAGCCCCAGGGCAGTTCTTCACTGTAGTAGTCACTGAGCAGCTTGCTCCAGTAGACTGTGAAGATAGAGGGGCTGCAGCTCCTCCCCCTATGAGTATGGGTGTGTTTTTCTCTAGAACAGTAGCTGCATGATGGCTGGGACTGCTTGTTCACCACTGGGTCGCCAGCACCTGAAACAGCAGCTGGCACATAGCAGTGGGTACTGGATAAATCTTTATGGAATGAAGTGAATGAAAGACACAAATGCTAAAAACACGCCCGAGCTACAGATGCTTTGTAGTATAAAAGAAAACACGTGCTTTGTAATTCAGTAGTAAAGTAGTTTAAGGTAGTGTGGCGCCATGGAGAAAGCCCTGGGCCAGAAGTCAGGATTCTTGTGTTCCATTAATTATAATGACAGTAACTTCCAGGTTTTGAGTCTGCTAGCCCCATATGGGTCACATTACTAGGCCACGTTATTTAGTTCTCACCTCATCCCCAAGACCATTGGGGACCATTGAGGAAGGTGAGAAAAAAGTTGAGTGACCTGCCTACATCACACAGCTTGTACTTGACCCCAAGTCTGATGGAATGCAAAGCCTACACTTCACCCACCAGGTAGTCCTGGCTCTCCACAAACTTCGTCTGTGACCTTAAACTAGTCACTTCACTTTTTGGGTTCTCAGTTTTCTCATCTGAAAAATGAAGTTTAGACTAGCCAATCTCTAAGTTTCCTTTTAGCTTCACAATTCAGTATTTTGAAAGTAGGGAGCTTGGTCAGAGGAGTAGACTGGGTAGTATTATTGGGTTTTATTGGTTTGTTGGTTCAAGTGCGGAAAAGGAAACCTGGAGTCATTTTGGAAAAGCTTGCAAAACAGTATTTTCTGTATGAAGCTCATCCCCCCCCTTCCCCTTCAGATAAAAATATTTTATCACAGACTAGAGTATAGTAGCAGCATTAAGGATAAGCTATTCCTAATGTCAACAAAGAAACAGCGCTGTATTAAAGTCTAGAATTTGCAGTCATAAACGTAGTAGACATCCCATTTCAGAGATTGGGCATCCTTTGCAACTCAGTCTTATTCCCCTTTACAATGCCCTGTAGGGGTTTCAGTGCCCTCTGCTTTCCATTGCCTCATAGTGGTCTGCCAGCCTCCACAGTCAGGCCCCGGCCCTTCTGCTCACCTTTCCTCCTCTTCTCCCCCTCACATACTCCACCCCTGATGTTCCTTGAACAGTCAGGCACACCCTGCCTTGGGCCACGCCACCTGCCGTTCCCTCCGCTGGAAATACTGTCCTTTGTCATTTGATGGCTAGATGCCTCACCTCCTTAAGGGTCTGTCTACCATGCCCACCCTGTTCAAAATTGCTACCTGCCCCCAATTTACCCTTCTCTACTTTTCTACTTTTGCTTTTTTCTGTAGCACTTATTATTTTGTATACTTCATTTGTTATGGTGTATATTACTTATTGTCTGTTTACACCTATTAGGATGTATATAGGATGACTTCTGAGATCAGGGATTTTGTTTTTGTCACTGATGCATCCCAAATGGTTAGGGTAATGCGTGACATCAGGGAGTCACTCAATAAATATCTTTTGAATCAAAAATTACTAACATCAAATTTAGAAAGAGGAGTTATTATTATGGGAACCAGAGTATATATGTGGACTTAGGTAGTTCATAATCCTAAATGCAAGTGTTTGCCTTAGGTAGATTGTAAGCTAATAGAAATAAGGTCCTGTTCATGTTTACCTGCTGAATTGATGGTGCCAAGCCCAAAATAGTGGCGAGAGGTTCTATATATGTTCAGAGAGGTTCTATCCAATTCCAGACTTGATTATAAATAACATATAATTTTTAAATTTTATACATTCTTAGATTGAAAAAAAAAATACTGAAAGATAGTGATTCCTAAAATAACAAATGCTTTTACAAAACATTTCCTTGTTTGTTACAGGAAAGAAGACAATGGAATCCATAGAAAGAGTTATGATGGGAACCTCCATGGTGAAAATCAATGGGACTCGTTTAACAGAATCAAATGCCATTGGCCGTTTAAAGAGTCACCCACTTCAGCTAACTTATGATGGAGGCTTCAGTGAAATCAAGGAGCAGGAAATGTCCAAAGAAGCAACATCCTTGCCATCTTACCTCAGAAGTAGAGGGTCAGTATTCTTTTTATTTGATTTTCTCAGAATAATTATGTCATTTACCAGTTTGTTTTCTGTCTTATGTAGGTGATTGAGTTACATTTTCTCTTTGGTGGAAAACAAATTTTAAGTTAACAATATGAGAGTAGTAAAGATTTCTTCTTATAGTGGATGGACTTTATGTAACATCATTGCCTGTTTAATCCTCAAGAAAACATTTATTCATACCTGCCAACATGCTGCTCCGATAGGACTGTTAGAATAAAGTCTTTGCTTTAGTTGGACTGTTCCAGGCCACCCTTGAGTGATGACGGATCATTCTGTTTGTGTTATTTGGGATTCTTGCCTGGCTTGGAATCTCGTTACCTCCCTTTGGGTTGGTTCTCTATTGTGAATTCCACAAAATAGTAGACACTTAATTTATTTTATTCTCCAGAAGAAACTTGGGTTAAAATATTTATTTTTCAAACTAATAGTTAAAATAGGAGAGTCCTGTGGGTTTCTGTTACCTATGATATCCCTCGGCTAATCCCTCATAAAATGAATGATGAGGAATTACTTTATTTCCTACTATGTTCCTAGATAGGACTTCTTTTTTTTTTACCCTAATCCTACTGACACTTTCACCCCTTGCCCATCTAGGAACCCCTAATTCATCCCATGCTCCTAGCTAGGGCTTTCTAGGGCTTCCCCTAGAAAACTGAGGAGCAATTTTCCTAACATATTAAGGCTTTGTGATGAAATGTTCACTGTGTGGGCCATGTGAATTCTTACCCTCATGTTTACCTGAAGAAGCCTTTGAATAACTAGGGGCCCAGGTGGGGAGAGAGCGAGGAGAGCAGGCTCTGTTTTCTCATCCCAGCCAGTAATGATACTAAGATAGGCAGAAAGTCTTGGACTGGATAGGGTCACTCAGTTAAAGATGTTTTTCTCTGACTTTCCATTGGGTCATTATGGACAACTGCCCAGTTCAAATTTGCTTAACGAGATTAAATTCCATGGGCCATTTTAAGACCAAGTACTTGTTGCCCTCAGTTTAGATTTCAGGCCTGACTTTGGCTTGTACACATGTAGCGTGCTTCAAACTTTTTCCCGAACTGCCTGCTTGGCAGCTGGTTAGTTTAGCTGAACTGACCTTGTCTGCTGACACAGCCTGAGGGGGTGTCACACACGTGGGATTTATATTAGGCAACCTAGTAGTCCTGGTAATGTCGCTTTGCATTCAGAACATTTTTTAAATTAAAGGAAAAATGAAATGTCTCCTTAAGTGGAAGAGAACGAACTTCAAATTGGGACTTTGGGAATTGAGCACAAAACATCAAACTGGCCATTGCAACAAATCTTTTCCAGTTGGTGAATAAGAATAGGCTGCGGACCTCAGAGCTGAAACATCAAAGGCAGCCAGAGAACTTGTGTCTCTTTCAGCACTGAAGTGAAAAGGAAACATTTATCCTGCTGCACCCATCCTTACAGTAATTAAAGTTGACTAGGAAAAAACAGACAAGAGCTGTTTTATTTGATTTTTTTTTTTGCAAACCTTTAGATGTTGCAGAACAATCTGGCAAGCCAGAGTTCATTATGTCTTCCTCAGTCTGGGACAGCAAAGGCATTTTCAGTTACATATTTTATCCCACAAACAGCAGAGGAGAAATCAATTAGGGACTGGGAGCACTTCTTCCTGACTGTCCAGAATTATGAGGCGTTGGCACTAACTGTGCTCCTTTTGTTTTGTTAGCATGGCTTTTGTATCACATAATGATCGTGTCTGAGTTGGGTTTGCAGTACACCCTGGCAAGTTTAACTTGCAATAACATTTTTGCTTTATGAATCTTTACCTCCTTTAATCATTGGATGGGATGTTGTTGAAGTGCCAAAAAAAATTTTATACAGTAGGATTAAAACAAACCAGCAAATGGAAACTATGAGCAGTTCTTTCATTAATTACATTTGTGAATCAATCTGGGACACTTAATAATTGTTTCTTGTAAACATTTAAGTGAATAATTCCAAGAAATGATCTTCGCTATGCAGTGGAGTATTCCCAGTTTTGATGCTAAAGCCTTAACCCTCAATTAACATTTTTTCATCTTTAGACCATAAGCTGGAAAATGAAGAGCCTTGTCAGTGAGCTGGGCTGGCAGAAGAAGGGAGGGGAGGGGATGCATAACTAGAAAAGAAAGAGACATGAGATGACAATGGGTTGACAGGGAGCGTGAGCAGCTCATGTAAAGGGGACAGATGAAGTGAGGACACGCTCCCATGCAGGGCGCTTACATGCCTGTTGTCATGCCGAGTGTTTCTCGGGCTAGGGAAAGAAAGGAGCAGTGTATTTCAGTGAAACCACATTGATTTGTCCACCCTTAATTTAGAATATGGATAACTCACGGGAGGGACTGGAGTGTAACTTTATGCTGGTTGTGATGGAAAAAGGATTTGTTAAGCAAGGTATCATTGCGAACAAGATCCTGGCAGACTAGTTAACTTTCCAAAAGAGAACACACTCTCAAGCACTTACTGAATGATTGTCTTAAAACAGTGTGCCAATTACAAGTCTCTGTGTGTCCAATTAAGGATTCATTTAAGGTTTGGCAGGTTTGCACCGTAGCAACACTCCATTTTCTCTTACTTTGTGTTGCCCTATGGGTTGAAAACAGCTGTCATTAAAATACGAGGTGTGATCAAAAACTACAGTGAATGTTTAAATTTAAAACAATGTATTACTAAAAGACACATTGCCATTAATCCCCCTCAGAAAACTCTCCCTCGCTTTGAACACACTTATCCTATTGTTCTTACCACTTTCTGAAGCAGTTCTGGAAGTTCTCTTTCATGTGTCTTTAGTTGTGCTGTGGTGGCTGCCTCGGTGTCCTGAATTGATTCAAAATGTTTTCCTTTCATGGTCATTTTGACTTTGGGGAAGGGCCAGAAGTCACATGGTGCCAGATCCGGTGAATAAGGTGGATGAGGACACATCGAAATGTTTTTATTTGAGAATTTGCTGTACCAGAAGTGATGTGTGACAGAGTGTTGTCATGATGAAAGATGAAGTAAAGACACTCACGAAAGAGGACTTCCAGAACTGCTTCAGAAAGTGGCAAGAATGATGGGATAAGTGTGTTCAAAGCAAGGGGAAGTATTTTGAGCGGGATTAATGGCAATGTGTCTTTTACTGTAATAATTTCTTTTTATTTAAACATTCACCGGATTTTTTTTATCACACCTCGTATGTATATGTATGTAGATCTCCATCCATCCATCCATCCATCGGTTCAATCTGATGAATCCTTTATGTACATGCTTAAAAACCTTTTAAGGTTTTCTGTATAAATATTGTTCAAACTATTATGGTTTGGAAATGTGGTTTTTAGGAGGAAAGTACTAGAGCAATCATTTGTAGAGAGTCAAGAACTCTTTGCTGGGAGCCAGAATCCCTGGACTTAGGTTTGGTTATTTTCTCAGCCACTTGATTTGCTGTATACTCTTTAGCAAGTTTCTTAACATTTTCAGGGACTCAGTTTTCTAATCTGTAAGATGGAAATAACTTCACTCCCATTTCCTCCCAGCCCGCACTACAGGTTATGGAATGATTAATAAGGGTCAAAAGGCTTATTTGTAAACTATCAAGTGCTGTTAGTATAGTTGGAGTGAAAAATAAGAAAAGAAGGCTTCTGGTTAAAAATGTCAAAGCAAAGGCATCCTGAAGAAACCCCATAAAAGCTATGAAGAATGAAAAACAGAGAAATAAATTTCATCAGTGAAACAGAAAAATGGTGCTGAGCCCAAACTTCAAAGCATGAAGCACACTTTACACTGAAATATGGGCTTGATTTTTCTTTTTGTTCCACCTAGCCTACTTCCCTTTGGAGAGTGAGCTGTTTTGCATTGTGTAATTAATGCCGTTCAGGCCATGTTTAGAGGACTGTTCCTATCTTCATCCCTTCCCTCCTTTCCTTTCCTCCTTCCTCTTTATTCCTTCTTCCCTTACCTTTTTTTGTCTTTCCTTTCTTACCCCTCTTCCCAGAAGTGGTTAAATGGCCCAGACCTGGCTAATCAGAGTTGTCTAACCCACCAGCCAGTTGGTTCAGAGGTGGACACATGAGCCAAACCAGTCCAATATGGAATTCTTCCCTGGCACTTAGCCTTCTGGGACAGTGCTTTCTCCAAGTTTACAAGCTGTAAAGATGATGTTGTCTTGGCGCCAACAGTGGCCATTTCATTGCCTGTGGAGGGTGACTCTGAGAGAGAAGTAATATATAAACAGAATGGAGATAGTTACCAAGTTCAAGGTTGATATATAAATCCCTAGATCCAGCTGTGCTTGAGGCTACCACAGCCATACTGTAGACTGCTCTGATTTAAAAGCCAATATGTTCCTTTTTCTCTCTCTCTTTTTCCTTCCTCCCTTCCTTCCTTTCCTCTTCCATCTGTTTCCTTCTTTTTCCTTCCTTCCTTCCTTCTTTCCTTCTCCCTCCTTCCCCACCCACTTTCTTCCCCTTCCCCTCCCTCCATTCCTCCCTCCCTTCTTCCTTTCTTTCCTTTTCCTGTCTTTCCCTTCTTTCTTCTTTTATTTATTTTGACAGGGACAGCTTATAGTACTTTAGATTAGCCTTTTGTTACTTGGAATATTGCATCCATAAGAGTTTAGTTAACCTGCCAAACTCTATGAAATATAGATGAAAACAAGAGGTAATTTGAGAGCAGACACTTACCTTTTCAGATCTTTAGCAAGAATCAGATTTCACTAAAAATGAGTCTCTCAGTTCAGAAAGGTGTATGGACTTTAATTAAACAAATGAGATCTAAGGATGTAGGCAGACCACTGGCGAAGTGGAAGCCACTGTAAAAAACCCCGTTCAAGATCCAGATGATGAAGTGACTTGTAGGAGAATAGAGCTGAGGGTGACATGCTCTCCTCATTTTTTGTGAACCGGCTAGTGTGTGTGTGTGTGTGTGTGTGTGTGTGTATGAAAGAGTTTGATAGATTAGAACTCAAGGTGCTTATCATGTAACAGGGCTTTTTGTGTGTCACAGCAGTCTGCCACACAAACCAGGGGAACACACATCCAGGTCAAGAAAAATAGCAGACTTGGTGAATGGATGTTCAAGAAAACTAAAGTTGAAGCTACAGTGTACCCCAGTTCTTTCCCTCTGTGGATCCTTCCATTATTCAGCAAATAGATGGCTCTGTTTAAAGATAATCTTAGGACAAGCGTTAACATGGGACTTGAGCATAGATATGTAAAGAATTTAACAGAAGACAATGAAGAAAATGGATCACAAGGAATTACCCTCCAAAAACAAGAAAAGAGTTAAAACAATTTTCCATTAGCATCCAAGAAAGTATAGGTAATGTTATTGATCTCTTTAAGAAAAAAAGAGCTCTTCTTTGGCACGTAAGAATTCAAGTTAGAGATTGTAAGTCCACATAAAGAGATGAAAAGTATGCTTACAGTTTTCAAAAAAGGAGTGAAAGAAAAATGTATAAACATGGAGAGGAAAGCCACATTAGAGATAAAAAATGAGAATGAAAACAGCTGAAAATGCAATGAGACAGTGGACAGGCTAGAGAAAATCATGTGAAAAGAAATGAATAAGAAGAGGGGAAAATGATCAGTGATACTGAGATAGCTGTGGAAGGCATGGTGTTTATCTTCCTGAAGAAGAGAATCCTCTTCCTTCCCCTCCTCCTTGTGCTGTCCTACTTTGAAGTAAATGCCAGGCACTCTTCCCAAGTGACTTACATATATTAATTCATTTGATATTCACAACAACCCACTGAGAATGGAAGGGACCAGAAAAAAAGAAGAACAAGAAAAATACTAAGACATAATAGAAGACAACTTTCTGAAATAAAGATTAGAATCTGAGGCTCAAATGGACACATTGTGTTGCAACAAACTTTGACAGGGAACAGTCCGCACTAAAACTTTCCCAACAGTGCTCAGCACTAGCACACTACCTAGTACATAGTACACACTCGGTAATTGTTGATTGTGTGGATAAATGGAAGAAGGTCTCCTCTAGCCATCCAGGCTGACCAAACAAGTCACATAAAAGGAGAAAAAAACAGGCTGCCTCTGGCTCTATTGGAGCGTCTCTCAGTGCCAGAAGGCTGTGTAGCATCGCCTGCGAAGTCGTAAGTATAAGAAGAATAACCCAAGCCCTGTATTGCCAGCCAAGTTGGCAATAAAAAGCAACAGACATTTTCAAATGTGAATAAACTTGTGGACTCTAGTACTCATGCACTTTCTAGAAAACTCTTAGACAACAAATGATGAGTCAAAACTCAGAAACGAAGAAGCTATGGTAAAAGCATTTGTAATGAGTACTGTTTTCATACTGAATTAAAACTAAACTCTGAAAATGATGGTTGTGGAACAGAAACCTTGACAATGTAATAGTAAAACAACCAGAACTGGTACTTGGGAGGACGTGTGAGTACTGATTACTTCACTTCATAATAGGGAGTAGGTTTGTCCGTAGCTACAGTCTGAAATTGAAATATATTGTTTTAAAAAAGGATGATTTCAGCATCCTAATGTTTTTCATTATTTTTTTTTCTTAACTTCAGAGGAATCTTTTAGAAACTAATATCTCTTGGGAAGACCCATTCATCTGAAGTTCTACAATTCCTTCAGTTTCAACTCAACTTCTGTTTCTCTGTTAAATTCAAGTAACATTTGTACTTAATACTTTTAAGTTACATTGACATGTATTGCGATCCCACTGGTATGAATCCTTTACCTGCCCTTCCACCAAGTCTGTTTTTTTATTCTTTTATCTTTTTATCTGAATATATTCAAACTGTGCCTGGAATGATGTTTACCACATATTAACAATATTTATTTCTGTGTAGTGGGATCCTGGATGATTTTTTTACAGTCTTCTTTGTACTTTCTTATATTGCCTGGCCTTAAAAAAAATAATAAATATGTCATTTTTTCAAAAACAATGAAGTCATTATTCTTTTAAGAAATTAAGGGTAATGCGGCTGAGAAACTGTTTGCATTTGGAAAAGACAGGCATTGGCCAGAATGACTTGGTAGAGTCCCACCTTATTTGACAGTTTCCGTGTGGTAAGCATTTCTGGGTAAGCAAAGCGCTGTGCTAGGGGGCTGGGAGGTGGAGAAATGAACCCCGTCCTGAAGAGCTTACCATGATGTTTGGCTTGGCGGCTCAGATGTGGTCCCTGAAAGAGCAGTATCAGCACCACCTGGGAGCTTGTTGGAAATGCAGAATCTCAGGCCCCACCCCCGACCTGCTGACTAGGAATCTGCATTTTTATAAGCTATCCAGGTGATTTGAATGTACACGGACATTTTCAAAGCACTGCTCAATGATAACTCTAATGCTGGAGGAATGAAAGGAGAATTGAAAGAAAGGTCCTGGGCACATAGTGGTGAGAGCACCTCATTCTTACTTGAAGATTATGAAGGTTTCCTGGCGTTTGGGGGTTTGCGATGCCTCCGGAGGCTGATTTTCAATAGGGGCAGAGCACTGTGTACTTTGCTCAAGGAGCAGCATAAAGTGGAGGGGAGATTTGACTTGGTGTGGTCGCATGCTCCAAGAAAGGCAGGTGGCCTGGAGTAGCAGGAGCATGGGTCCTGAGGCCTGCAGGGAGCCGCTGAGAGGTTTTCAGCTGAGGAGTGACTTTGGCAGCCTGGGACAGAGGGGACCATCGTGAAGCAGCTGCAACAGTTCCGGTGGGAAATGGTAGTATGTGACCTGGAGTACCAGCGCTTGGGCATTAGGGATGGAAATCAGGGAGTGGAAACCTGTGCGGAATCAGTTTCCACAGGAACACACTATGGAAGAGGGCAGCCGCAGCAGCTACCCCTGTGCTAAAATACTCATAGTGCCGCGGTGAGCAGTTTCTAAGCTAAGGAAATTGAAGCCTTAGTTAAGCTGGCATGGTTAGCTACGAAGTGGTGTCTAATCAAATGTATACATAGAAAACTTGAATAATAACCAGTTAGTGATTACTAAATTAGGTACTAAGAGTATATGTATAATCTTTAAACATATATACCAGGGGGTGCCAAAAAAATGTACACGAGTGGACACTTTGGTCAGCGTTGCTCAAGCAGTAGTTCCCCGCAATCAGAAGTGTCTGGACTCTGATGGTAACCACTTTGAGCACCTCTTGTAATTGCAGAAGTCAAACGTGACTTGTTTGTTCGTCATCTTTTGTTATTGTCATATATTGATTATTACAATTTTAATAGTTTTTCGTTTCTTAAAGTGTGTATACATCTTTTTGCCACCGTCTGTATTTTTAAATCTTGGGCCATAACTTAATGCTATATAGCTACTTTGGAGGACTTTCTTAAGATCTTGATCTTATGAACATTCCTTTAAAATCATGTCCTTTAATTTTGTTGTGTTTAAATAGAATTCAACTTTTAATGTTGTTAAGACAGAGTCTGGAATATGTCTGGAAACTATCTGGTGCTTCAGGCTATGATGACATGATGAAGGGACGACCACCCCTTGTTGGTGGCATTTCCAAATTGCAATCAAAGAATCCAAGCGACTATAAAGCAGCAAACTAAGGCCAATGGACCAAATTTAACCTATTAACTGTTTTTGTGAATAAAGTTTTATTGGAACACAGCCATATTCCTTCATTGACTTATTGACTATGGCTACTTTCACACTGCAGTGGTAGAGTTGAGCAGTTTTGACAGAGACTATGTGGTCACAAAGCCTAGTTGCTGCCTGACTTGAATCTGTGTGATTTGAGTCTAATTCTAAAAATGAAGTGTCTTGTTCTTAGAGCAAGGAAAAGCTTAGATCAAAATTTGCTAAATTTTCTTTTTATCATAAACATCCTTTAAAATATCCTTTTCCATCGTTTACATGTAATTTCTTTCCCAAATGGATATAAATTTATCTTTTTCTTAATTCCAAATCCTTCCATTTAATTTACTTCTTAATATCTATTTAGTTATTGCTCTAAAGCAAGCATCAACAAACTATAGCCTGGGAGCGAAATTTGGCTGGCCACCTATTTTTTTTTTTATGGCCTTTGAGCTAAGAATTATTTATACGCTTTTAAATCATTGCATTTTAAATGATTACTAAAGCATCTACATAATAGCCTCCATTTTGCCACTTGGCTCCCAAAGTGTAAAATATATATTGTCTGGCTCTTGAAGAAAAAGCTTGCTGACCCCTCACTAAAGAATCTCAGTCGCAATAGTTGGAAGAACTATCTGAATTATAGCAAAACCTGAATTTTAGAATATTTTAAAAGAAATACATTTTTTTATTTCCCTGGCATGTATTTCGTCCAGCAGTAGATGTTGCCAGTGTGACTGGTTAATGAATGGGTGTTAGGAACTCAGTCTGTTTATGGCGTTGATTACCTTGGCTACAGAGTTTGGTTCTGATTGTTCAGAGTGGAATGTAGGACCTTTGTCAGTGATTGGGAAGAGAAGACCTTGCTTTTGCACTGAAACGTGGGCGACAGATGAGGCCTGAGAATACATTACCCACTTTGCTTCCCTCAGCACTCCAACCGGAGTACAGCTGGAAACAAAGGAAGGGCAGACCTTAGAGAACTGCACAAAGATGGAGCCAAAGCACTGATCACACCACGTGTAACATCCACCCTAGTGCTCAACTTTTGGCTTGCATAAGCTAATAAATTCCATTTATTGTTTGTCAGTTGGAATTAGGTTTTTGGTATTTGTAGATGAAGCTATCCTACTAATAAAATGGTGTTATTCTGCCTCTTAGAAGAATTTCATAGAAAAGCTTTAAGAAATAATTTCTGGAATTGTTTTATTCTTGGTACATCAAAAAATCATTGTAAAAAATGTAATTCTGGTCTTTAAAAACATGGAACAGTGGGGGGTGGGAGGTGAGGGTAAGGGAGATCAAATATATGGTGATGGAAGGAGAGCTGACTCTGGGTGGTGAACACACAATAGGATTTATAGATGATGTAATACAGAACTGTACACCTGAAATCTATGTAATTTTACTAACAATTGTCACCCCAATAAATTTAAAAAAACACACACCAAAAACATGGAACAGGAAGCTGGGAAGAAGAACAGTTATACTGGATGACTGAATCAAGATCTAAAAACATCTGCTAGGCAGGAACCCTTTGCCACATATAACACTGAAATTTAATAAGAGTGAGTTTAATAAGAATATGAATAAGAATGAGCTGCATATGTAAGGAAAGACAAGAATTGACCAATAGTGAGATGTGACCACCAAAACCACTCATGTGGTTTTAGGCTGCATTAGTTAGAATAGCTCCTCTTTGCTTCTCAAGCCATACCTTTAGCTCCATGCTGGATTCCAGACTTTAAAAGGGTTCCAGACAAACTGGCACTCACTCAGAGTGACTGAACAGGCTGGCAAGGAGATTGGAAACCATATCATATGAGGAATGGTTGAAGGGACTATTCGTTAATGACATCAATGGTGGTAGCCTCAATAATAGGAAAGCTTACTGACTCCTTGCTGTGTGCCCGGAACAGTGCTAAGTGTTTCCACATTATACCTCTTAATCCTCACACAACCTTGCATTGAGGGGTACTATTATTTACCACCCCCCATACACCCACGAGGAAACTAAAGCTCAGGTAAACAACTTACCCAAGGTCACACAGCTAAATCAGTAGTCGAACCATGGGATTTAAACCACAGGAGATGGCTTTATGGTGAATGCAACATCTTTAAATATTTGAAGGATTGTCAAGGGGAAGGACAGATTTGTTTCACGTGGCTGTGATTAATCGAACCAAAACTAATGAGTAGAAGTTACAGGAAGACAGATTTCCGTTGAGTATAGGCCATCTAATCTTCTCTTTTTTTTTAAATTAAAGTTTATTGGGGTAACAATGGTTAGTAAAGTTACATAGGTTTCAGGTGTACAATTCTGTAATCATCATCTATGTATCACATTGTGTTTGCACCACCCAGAGTCAGTTCTCCTTCCATCACCATATATTTGATCCCCCTTACCTTCATCTCCCACCCCCCTCCTCCCTTACCCTCTGGTAACCACTAACCTAGTGTCTGTGTCTACGAGTTTTTGTTTGTTTGTCTTGTTCTTTTGTTGCTTTCAGTTTTACATACCACATATCAGTGAAATCATATGGTTCTCGACTTTTTCTGTCTGACTTATTTCGCTTAGCATCTAATCTTCTTCAGCAAAGAAGGGCTTTTGTTTTTAAGATCATTGACTCAACCCAAAATTTCTGGTTTACCCTGGCGGACTGGACACGTCTTCCGTCCTCATCTTCTTGGGCCTGATGATCACGCTCGCTTTCACATGTTTGGGTGCCTGAGAGCATATTTGATTTCTCTTCTTTCTTTGGACTTCTTTTCCTCTTTATGTCCTTTACTCATGAGTGTCGGACAAAGCCTTGTTCTGAGAGTCCCGTCTTTGAGCCACTCTTCTGATTTCTGGTCCCTACATACTGCGTTGATTTTTAATGGAGATCTTTTCCTGATTTCCGCATCTCTTCTGCAGATGTTCCGTTTTCCCTCAGAAACTCAACATAGCAAAACCCAGACATGTTTTACCCTCAAACTGTTGTGCTCCCTATCCTCCCCATTTTTTGTTGGTGGCAACCCTGCTGTCCTGTTCCACCAGGTCGACCTTTTGTTTTTTTCTCCCTCCTGAAACCAACCCCTAAATCCTACCAACTTTTCATTTATAGGATTTCTTGAATTTGTTCCTTCTCCAGTCCCGCTCTCATCCTCAAAGGATTAGTCCTTTTTACCTCTCTCCATGTCTCCTAAATACTCTTGTCACTGCATAATTATACATCCCATCACTTGCTTATATGAAAACCTATGACAGCTCCTCTTTGCCCATCAAATTCGGTCCATTGATTCAACACAATGTTTCAGACAGCTGTTCCCAATACCTCCCAGCAGAAAGCTTCTATTCCTATCTTGCTGGCCCTGGGCGGTTATCCCCACCCTGAATACAAGTTTCCTCGTGCCCCTGTTTACCTTCACTCATGTTACTCCCTGAGAGTAGTCTCGTCATTTGCTGGCTCAACTTTTATTCTTTTCAGGCCCATTTTGTGGTCTACTTCTTCCTCTCAGTAATCACTTCTTTCTCAGCATCTCTCTACTTCTTGTAACCTACTGAATTTCACATTCTAGTACTTGCTCAGAGACTCTATTGGAATTTTCCATTAAAAAATCTTCACAGTAGATTTTAAACTTCTTTCAGACAGCTCCTTGTATGTTCTTTTATCACAGTAACATCTAGCACTGGACTGCTCAGACAGGTTCTTGTTGACTCAGAACTAAAGAGAATAATAATAATAATAATAAGGACAATGTATTAAGTTCTTCAAATGTACTAATCACTTTACTAAATAGAGGCAATGATCTCATTTTCAGATAAGGAAACAGAGGCCAGGAAGTTAACTAACTTGCCCAAAGTCATACAGCTAATGAGTGTTGGACCCAGGATTTGGACCCAGGCAGTTTGGGACCAGAGGCTCCACACTCAATCACTGCACCATTATGGTGATACAGAGGATGGGTCAGCTCCAGTCCTGTGCTTTTCTTGAGAACCAGTGTGACCTAGCTCTGTTCAGCTTTTGTATATGATAGGAAGGACCCTTCTTCTCCCCTCGGAAATGGGGTACACAAGTGTGGTCTTTAGGGAGGTAACCTCATCTCTGGCTCTGTTCTCAGGGAGTGTGGACCAGTGACTTTGGAAGGCCATTAGTTGAAAACTGTCTTGCTTAGTTTCAATAGTTGTTTAGGACAATAAGAAAAAGGCTTTGCCTCTATTGCCCTCAAATATTCTTATTTCTAGGAATGATAAGTATGGAAACTTCTGGTCTCACACCCTGCCAAACTTTTGGTCTTTTATCTTTTCACAGGGTTGATATCCTTTATTTCTGTCTGCTTTGAGACATGCCTCATTTACATCTCAACTCTGAGAGTGCTGCTGACAAAGAGGATCCCATCCCATTTCTCTGTTTGATTGGCTAGGGACACCTTGCTACCTGATCTGTTTTTTGCAATAGGTACAAATGAAGCAGTTGTTTCAGAGTATTAATGAATTAGACATTTCTTGCAATACTAGCTTGAACTTTTCTCTTATATGATTGAAGGAAGTGTTAAAGAGAAAGGACATATTTATGGGGAAAATGATATTTGGGGAAGCTAATCCTTGGGGCAGTAGCAAAGGCCAAGCAAGACCAGCACTGAACATGGACTGGTCATCTCATACCACAGGAAGCAGGAGCACTGGACACACATGTGGCTATTCATGAGTGACCCTGGCTGCATATATATGCATTCTTTATGAGTTGGGTAGCAAATATTATATTTGATGTATGAAATTTTGTTGTAAAACTTGTACTGTTATTCTCTCAGTATTTTTTTTTTTGCCCTGAAATGCTGTACAGATATTTAAAAGTAAGTACTTTTAGGTGTCAGCTCTAGCTAAAGAGAATTTATATCCTTCATAGACCATCTCTACCTTAAATGTTACCTTTAAAAAAACAGGTATGTAATCTTGTTATTGGCTAGCCACCACTCTACTATTTGGAACACAAAATATTTGTCCTCTGAGGACTGCTTGAATTTACTTTCAATTTTTTAACATTTAAAATATGTATAAACATAAAACATTTTCAGAGAATGTTAATTTCATTAATTTTAAAACGGAAACAAGACACACTGTGATGTAGTGAAAAGAGCAGTGAATTGGAAGTTATAAGACTTTGGTTCCAGATCTGACCTTGCTGTGTGATCTTGGGCACATCTGACCAATTTGGGAATAGTTTTTTTGTTTTGTTTTTTGCCTGGATAGAGAGAGAGCGAGAGGTTTTTATAAATGCTAGGCTTTTGTGATTCAAGCATACCAGCCTTCTTTCTTATCCTAACAGTGACCTCTTGTGGTATATATATATATATCCTTAATCAATTTCTTGATTTGCAAAGTAAACATTGGATTTATTTTCGTAGTTGTTTCTAGTAACTGTAGTTCATATTGTTAAACAAGTATGACTTATTTTCAAAAATGAATCTTACTTGGAAATTAGAGGTTGATTAAAATGATGCAGAGCACCAAACCCCATTTCATAAATACTTCTCTGTGGTTTCTTCAGAAACCGTATATGGCCGACTCTTGACACAGAAAAAGAAATGCTTTGGTTTCTGTGCTGAGTGTTGTGTGTGTTCTTCTTCCTCCTAGGGACCAGGGGAAGAGGAGTTCGAGGGCCTCATCGTGCTGCAACAACTCCGACCTGAGCAGGTTGGAAACCAAATCAGGTGAGGCTCTTGTGTTCTTAGAGGTCCCCAACACTCCTTCATTTTCAGCCTCTCCATTTGTTGGAAAAACGTTTGCACCAAAGATGTCCAATGTTGGTTCATTGTTTGAAAACTCCAGGAGTTTTGTCCAACTTGGTCACACATCAGCACTTATTTTTATAATTTTTAAAAAAATTTTCATAACTGTCTTACTGTTTGCCCTGCTCAAACATGTACAGATCACAATCTTAATGATTGTACAGAAATTATTTTGTAAAAGCATTTGGAAAGTTGCAAAACTTGACATCACCATAATTCTTGAATTCAAAACTTTAGTTCAAAATCATTACTCACTTAAATGAAACTATGTCAACTATACGAAGACAGCATTTTGGGGCTTTAAACTGTTTAATTGAGAAAAGTATATAACAATATAAATCACAGACTAGAAGTGATACAAAGTGTATCATGCAATGGAATACAGCAGTGTAGACTACATTTATAATATTGAATGAAATGAGTTCAAACATAACATTACATGAAAAAAAGTAAGTTGCGAAAACAGTGACATGTTTATGGATACACATCTATGTGGTACACAGGTAAAGTCAAGCATGATAAAAACAACCACCTGATTTAGAATGGTGGTAACACGTGGAGGGACAGGGAGTTGGGGAATGGATGGGGGGAGGGCATCAACTATATCTGTAATGTTTTAGTTTTTTAAAATGAGGAGGATGCAAATATGGTTAACATTTGACCATATGAATTTTTGGTACACAGGTATTTGTTGGGTTCTTTGTACTTTTATTATACACATATAATTTTATGAAACCAACTAATACTAGTTTTAAAATATATTTTCTTTAACTTTTTATCAGGAAAGTGACTTTTGTAGTCAATGGGAATTTCTATAGTACTCAGGGAAATCTTGGCCTGCTTTCCGTGTCAGCATTGTTGCTAAGGATTTTACATGTACATGCTTAAAAACATCAGCCAATAAACATTGTGTCAAGTTCTTACGTTCAGAACTCAAAGCTGTGGTTAAGAACTATAACCACTGAGACAGCAAAATCTTCAAAAACATGCTGAAATTTCTGCTTGACTTACCCAATTTCCTGTTGAATCATAATTTTTATATTTAGCAAACTGTGAACCTAGATGAAAGTGCTTTCTAAAATATTAGGTTGTTGGCCAAGACTGAGACAAACTTTATTTTTTATGGCTCTTCAAAAGTAATCACATGATTCCATGCTTCAGTTTCTAGAATAGAAACTGGGTTAGTATGTAAAATGGGACTTTTGTGGAGAGCAGATCTGGAGGAAATGTGTGAGGGCCTGAAGATATGGAAAGGCTGTAGCTGGAGACAGCTGCTCACACAGGATCCCTAGGAGAGAGTGGAAAGCAAACCTTTATACTTGACTAATTCTGTTCTGAGAAGAAACAAATCTTAGAACCATTCAGAAGGGCCTGCGAGGGCCTTTCCTTCTGAAGGTTAAATAAAGTCTCCTGTGATTTCTGGCTCAGCCTCATAATTCAACTCTTCCTGGGGTGAACATGTTACCAATTTTGTTTGTCCTGAGAAACACGTTGAGAATCCTGGTTTCTCATAGAGCTATTCTATTGAACAGCATATTGCATAGAAGGTAAAAATGCCGATTTCAACTTACTGGATTTGAAATCTCTATTTCTAGTAAATTTAAGAGCATCATAAAATGTGTTGATTAAATTATTTGTCCGGCATTATCTTCTGGCTTTTCACTTGATATATATTGATTTTATGCACATACTTCGGACTTTGAAAATGTCACGTACCTAGGAATGTGAGTAAGTATGTTTTTTATACTGCTGGAATATTCATGTTTACTTTTAGAAACCATATCCGTAATTTATCAGAGTGAGGGCAGACTCATGAAAGTAATGATCCAAAAGAATGCACTGGTGGTCTACAGTCCTTTACCTGTAGTTCTGAAATCCCCAAAGCTCTGAACGCTGAAATATTTTTCAAACTCATTTAGTGACAGTGCCTAACCTGAACTGATGGGAGGCTAGTATAATCTTTGTTTCATTAGTGTGAATGTTCCCGTATTTTCCTACAGGGGGCTGTCCCAGAAGACCCAACTGGGGGTGATATGTAACACGTAGTGCATGCACCATATTGCCTTACTAAAATGCAAAGTTTTCTGAATCCCAAACCATATCTGGTCCCACATGCTTTGGAAAAGGGATTGTGAGCCTGTATAATGTGAACTGATTTTGTCCTAAACACAGTTCAACTGTGTGTTTTATGGTGAATTCTTGTTTACGGCTTAGACAGATTAGGCAGAACCCTGCTGTGAAAACTGTTGACAGCACCGGCACTGTTAATTACAGCGCTGTCCACAGCCGCTTTCTGTCCACTTTTGCTGCTCAAGTGCTCTCCCCGCCCATCATGCATTGGCCCCTCCTGGTATTAAGAAGATTTAATAGAAGGCAAGCCTAGACTCGCTGCCACTGGGAGTGGCTGTTTGCAGCATGGAGTGCATTAAGGGAAGGCCATGCGTTGGGTGCATAGGTAAATTAGACAGCTTTCCTGCCTCTCCTGGGTGACATCATCACTGCGTGCTGGGAAAATTTAACCTGCGTCGTGTGATTTTTCTCTGTTCAAGTGTAACACAAGTACATTAGAGGTTTTAGAAAATACAAAAAAAGCACATAAAAGGAATTAACCCTTAGCCCCAATACTTGGAGATGACCACTGTCACCCCATTTTACAGAGGAAAAGCAAAGCAACTTTCTCAAAGTCAGTCAGCTGGTAGGTGGCATAGACAGGACTCAAACCCAGACAGTGACTCGACAACCTGTGCTCTTAACAGGCCTACCGGTCAGCTCATCCTTGTTTTAGTTAAAACAGCCTAAAAATATACAGGCCACACACCCTTTCACTGCTTTCTCTCTCTTTCTCTCTCTCTCTGTGGAAACCTTTGATTGCTCCTATGATTTCTAACTTGTTGTGTGCATTTTTAGGGTCCAGGCAGCCACTGTGTGGTCACTTCATTGGTACTGGGTCCACCCTGAGAGGGCGTGGCTTCCCTGAACCAATACAGAGGGCCGTAAGGGGTGGACTTTGGAGAAGGGAGGTTAGGAATATCTCTCCAGGGCTGCTCCTGAAGGCCCCCCACAGTGGTACCCCATCTAGCTGTCAGTGTCTCAGGTCTTGAGATATTGCCTCTGTAAAATGTAATCATGATTTACAGTTTCTAATATGATTTATATTTCCCTCCAAAGTTACTTGTTGGTTTGCTGCAAGGCAAAATAGCATAGAGGTCAAGTGCAAGGGCTACAGAGCTCTTTGACCTTGAGCAGGTAATTTAATACCCCCAAGCCCTACTTTCTTCATTTGGAAAATGAGGACAATTCAGGGACCCCTCTCACAGTGTTGTTACCAACATTAAATAGGGGCCTGCTGCGTCTGAAGTGCACAACCAGTGGTAGCCATTACCCTCCTACAGCCTACATTCGCGGGCAGCATCTACCCTCGATTCAGTGTATCATACAGCCTGCTACACTTCAGACAGTGATGACCTATTTGTTTGGTTTTTAATCAAGGGAATGAAATTCCTATTTATCGAGTGTTACTAGATGCTGAGCACTGGGCTCAGAGCTTTGCCTGTATCATGTCTTTTATTTCTCATAACCTTGAAGGCAAATATCTTAATCACTGTTTTGCTGATGAGGCTCAGAAAGGCTGAGAAGCAGGCCCCTGTCACCCAAAGCATAATAATGAAGGTGGAATTTGAATTGAGACCTGTCAGCGCCCAAAGCCCAGGCACCCACTACCCCCAACAAAATCACCTGGCGTTAATGGCCCTGGCCACACCGTGATGTGGTCATTTTATTCTCTATAGGAAAGAAAGCCTCTGCGGGCCTTCCTTTGAGAAAAGTTTTCATTAAACATTTTCACATCCTCATTGGGACCTGTCTATAGTTTTCTGTTTATTCTGCACTACAGAGGGACAAGTGTAAGTAAAAATAACTCAAAACTGTTTGCCTTATTGACAATAATTCCAACATCTACAAAGCCTAAGACTTTATGAAGTGTCCCAATCAGAGTGTAAAGTTCTGTTTTCTTTACATTATCTGAGTTTAATTTGGGCTGACTTGATTAGAAGACATGTATGTAGTTCTAAAGTACTGGTTGGGCTTTGGGGAGTGGGCAAAGTGTAATTTAATTCTAGAGCTTTTAAGTTTCAGTGATGAATAGCAGATCTTTTGATGGTGCTTCAGTTATAACTCCTTTTTCATGGCTCTTTCTCCTGCTCTGGGTTTCTTTTGCAGTTTCAAAAGATGACTTGCAAGATAAGAATACAGAAACTGAAGTTGATGATATCTTTTGGAATACAAGGATTGTACCAATTTTGCATGAATTAGAAAAAGGTAAAGGAAAAAAAGCAAGCAGTTTTCGTTTTAAATAAAAACTATCTGTGGTTATTTATTATTTAGATGTCCCCCATTACCCTGAAATTATTAGTACACTTTGACTGTCATTTCTGTGAACTTGTTCAAAAACAAATGAAGTCATCTACTTATTTACCCAGAAATGTATATATTAAATATTACATGTAAAGCTAATTTTTAGTGAGTAAAATTATACTTTAAGTGCAGCAAGACATACTAAAATTCCCCTTTGGAATATAAATTATCACCTCAAACCAGGAAATGCTGGTTTGAGCTCGTTAGGGTAGCAGTTCATGCAAGAAAGTGAATGATTAAAACAGATTTCAGGCCTCTGAACTTTGATGAAGTCTCATAGACTGGCACCTAGGCAGATGTGCCCCTGGTTTTCCAGATCCCAATGCGTATGCCCTACTCTCCTTAGATTGAACACACCTGTCAGAGATGCCACTCAGCAGAAAGTGGCCTGGGATATGCCAGCCCTTGCACCCCGGTGCCCCAGCAATGAAGGCCCACGATCCACAGGTCTCTGCAGAGTTGACCTACGGAAAAATAGAGCAAGAGGCAGAGACGGAGGAAAGGAGAAAGAGAATAATAAAGCAAAGGTGATAAAATGGTAATATTTGGGGAATCTGGAGGAAGACATATAGGATTTCTATGTATTACTCTTGCAACATTTCTATAAGTCGGAAATTATGTCAAACTAGGGGGGAAAAAGAAGAAAGAAAAAGAATCCTAAAGTGTCAAGTAACCCGGCCGTGCCACCATTTGTTGCAAAGTTGTCTATGGAAGACATGCCACACCTCAGCCTTCAATAATCCTTCTGAGAAAGGAGATTCATCCACATTTCAAATCCCAAACTCCTGTTAACTCCTGTCGGTGTCCATGGTGGCAGAGCCCTCAGAGAACCCTTGTAAAATCCTTCAGGCTGAAGACTTCTTCCAAGACAGGCCTCTGTGCTGCTGGCCATTCTCCCCACTGAGTTCTTCCTAGGATGTTTTCTTGTCTAACTCTTACCCAGACCGATTGCTCTTCTCACCAGTCTCTATACACAAATAAAGGGCCCAAAGTTAACCTGGCAAGAGGGTGAAAATGGGTCCCTGTAGCTGGACCAAGTCATCATGTTCTCAGCACGGAAGGCTTGTCAGGGGAGTACCTCCCACCCCCGCCTTCTCCCTCTGCTGCTCCTCGGGGAGTCCATTTCTGAAGCCAAACAGGCTCCCCTGGAGCTGCAGTCATGGCCCCCGGGCTGAGCTCAGCGCCTGGCACGCAGTGCACAGTAGGCCCTCACTAGGAACTGTGGAATGAGAGTACTTTGGCTGAGCAAAGCAGCGTGGTGGCCGCAGGAAGAGGCCCTAAGAGAAGCAGGGTCAATGAGTCCTCCTCGGCCGCCAGACAGGGAAGTCGTGCAGAAGACCCATTTCCTAAAAGGTTTACATGCCCTCGCCCCTCGTCGCCTCCCTGTTGGTGCTTCGTGGTGATCATGGTTAATGGGGGCGCCCTGGACAGCGTTTCTGGTCCTGGAGCTGCTGCTAATGCAGCGTATGGCCATGGGGAATAATCCCCTGACATCCGTGCATAGTACTGTTCTCAGCTGCCAGGTGAGGGGTGGGTGAGACGAGATCCTCACCAAAATCCACTGCAGCTCAGATCCCTGAGAATGAGAACATGATGACATTGTCCAGCTACAGGGACTCATATTCACCCTCTTGCCAGGTTAACTTTGGGCCCTTTATTTGTGTATAAAGACTGGTGAGAAGAGCAATCAGTCTGGGTAAGAGTTAGACAAGAAAACATCCTAGGAAGAACTCAGTGGGGAGAATGGCCAGCAGCACAGAGGCCTGTCTTGGAGGAAGTCTTCAGCCTGAAGGATTTTACAAGGGTTCTGAGGGCTCTGCCACCACGGACACCGACAGGAGTTAACAGGAGTTTGGGGTTTGAAATGTGGACGAGTCTCCTTTCTCAGAAGGCTTATTGAAGGCTGAGGTGTGGCATGTCTTCCATAGACAACTTCGCAACAAATGGCGGCAGGGCCGGGTTACTTGACCCTTTCGGATTCTTTTTCTTTCTTCTTTTTTCCCCCTAGTTTGACATAATTTCCGACTTATAGAAATATTGGGAGAGTAATACAAAGGAATCCTATATGTCTTCCTCCAGATTCCTCAAATATTACCATTTACCACCTTTGCTTTATCATTCTCTTTCTCCCCTCCTCCTTCTCTGCCTCTTGCTCTATTTTTCTCTCCCCCAAGTCCTCACACACATACACACATTATTCTGTTTCCTTTTTTAAACGCTTTGAGAACAAGTTGCTGACATGCTGTTCCATATCCCTAAGTACTCGAACATGCATTTTTAGAAACAAGGGCATCCTTTTTCATATCTGGAAATTACCATACAAGACTATACAAACCTTATTCAGATGTTGCCAGTTACCCTAATAATTTCATTTATAGTAAAAGAAAATCCAGGATCACAAGTCCTAGTTATTTGGTAAGTCTCTTTCATGATCTTGCCATATTTGAGGAGAACAGGCCAGTTGTTTATAGATTGCCCCACAAATTGAGTGTGTCTGGTATTTTCTCACAATTAGATTCAGGTTAGGCATTTGGGCCAGGTATATGGGATGGGTGGTGCTGTGTCCTCAGTGTATTATATCAAGAGGCTGATTTGGTCCATTACTGGTGATGTGAACTTTGATCAGGTGGGGAAGGTGGTATCTGCCATATTTTTCCACATAAAATTACTATTCCCCCTCTTGTGACTAATAAATATCGCGTGGGGAGAAGTTACTTTGAAACTATGTTGTTTTATATTACTCACCAAACTTTCACTCACTAGCTTTAGCCCCTTGAGAAGCTTGATAGCTCTTAGACTTATGGTGTTTCTTGAGGCTATGTAGCAAACCAACTGGTATAAAGAGTTAATTTGATCAATAGTTTAAACCTTGGCCCTTGAGCCTTCTTTTTAAATTTATTTTAAGCTAAAACAGCTACTTTTGAGTAGAACCTACCTGGCTGAAGAGTTTGTGGAGGGAAGTATTAGAAAAATGCCTTGCAGTCTACCCACTGCCAGAGAGTAGCCCATGGCCTGGGCTCAAGGTTTGTGAAGAAACTGCCAGTCACAGAAGAATAAAACAACAAAACAAAACTGTTTTTTTACAGTGGAGCTCACTCAAGTCTTTCCCTTTATTTAAAGTTAGTCTAAGTCATTTCCCATCAATTCATTTATTTAAGTGCATAACTGAAAGGCATTGAAGGTTACTTAGCTATTGAGGTTTAAAATTTTTTCTTAGATGTTATTGTTGAAAAGAGCTAAAAATGGCCTGAGTCATTTCCTTCTGCAGGCGCACACTTCCTCTATGTGGGCTTTTAAGAGCACATTATGGTATTTATTTAAGATTGGCTTCCTACTTTTAAATTTCGTGACGGAATCTATCAGAGATAATATTTTTCAACTGAATACCTGAGACCTTGGATTCTTGTATTGCTCCTCATGTTCCACGTTGTCTGCTGCTTTTCTTCCTTATATGCCTGTTAGTGTGGCTGCCACTTTCAAAGATGGCTTTCCTCAGAATTCTAATTAGGAAGTCAAGTGTTCTAGGTCTCCCTGTTTACTAACTAAAGTCTTCTTTTTCATTTTCCTCTTTTCTAATAACTACCTCCCAATAATGGCAGATATGGTGACATTTTGAGATTCTGTTCCATTTGAGCCCTTTTTTTCTCGGAAAATTATTCTCACAGAAAAATATTGATCATTGTTTTTATCAGCAGATACATTAGAAAATGGATGTGTATTATACTGTGGTACAGATGGTCAGTACAGTATTCTCACTGCACCATGCACTGTTGATGCAAACATGTATAAGACGTGGTTCCCACTCATCATGCCATCTATTTGAGGACACCAGAACTATAACAACTATTACTATAATTACAACTATAACTATAACTACAACTACAACAACAACTGTAACTAAATATACACACATATACACTAATATTGTGAAAAATAATAGTACAAGATAACATTTATTGTATGTGGAATAGTGCACCTTTTCTGGACAAGCCAGAACTTGTCCTTGAAGGACCCAAAGCAGTAGGAACAAAAGTGAGGAAAACATTCTAGGCCAGCAGAACTCTGCTGCAAAGGGTTAAAGATGGAGGTGTTTCTTCCCATGAGACTGAACAGAGTACTAGCTGAGGTGGAGGACATTTAGAATAAAGAAGACCAATGGAAATAGGTACAATCCCATTCTTTAATATGCTCTTTAAAGACTGTGTGTTCTAGATAAGCTAACTGACTGATTAGTAAATAAGTTGATGTGTTAGAAGATGGATCAGTAAAATGAAAACAAAAACAAAAACGGGTAGATGGAAATGATAAGAGAAGGGAAAAAGAGCAATTCAGGAATTTGAAGATGTCCGGGAAAATAATTATGGGGATTTTACTTATACTGTCTGTGTTTGATACACTTGAGAACTTGACCTTAATTAGTACGTGTCACTTTTACTCTCTTTGCCCTGACAGAAGAAAATATTGAAATGGTTTGTGCTGCTTGCACACAACTTCATCACGCTTTAGAGGAAGGAAACATGCTTGGAAATAAATTTAAGAGAAGAAATATTCTCCTGAAGACCCTATATAAACTAGTTGATGTTGGTTCAGACCCGCTCAGCCTTAAACTTGCAAAAATTATTCTAGCAGTAAGTTTTTCTTTCCTCTGGTCTAGTAGACTGTAGCACATGAAATTTTTGTTTAATCCTTCATTTGTAAATATTACCAGGAAGATTAGAAATGCAGTGTGTTCATTTAGAATCTTGGGAAAAAAATTAAGGTCGTAAACTGACATCCCAGAATATGACTAGAAGGTGCTATCTAAGGAACTAAGGCTGAGGACATAGAAAATGTTCAAATATGGTCTGTGGCTAGGTTAAAAAAAAAATGTGACAATAGGCAAATACATTCAAAACAGTTGCTCAAGAAACTTGACTGAAGATCAGTATCTGTGAATGCAGGCTGTGGTTTCTGCCCTATGGTTTCTGTTGGGTGCTTGATTTTGCCACATGATTTAATAAATAACTTAAGATAACTTGGGTCACGGACACAATGGCCAGGTGCTTTATGAACGAGTGTGAAACAGAGACACAGCTGCATGTGTTCATGGGCAGGTGGTCAATAGGAGGTTCCTGTGAGGTGTTGGAAGAAAAGGCCAGACACCAAATAAAAGGGAAGAAACTCTGTCTTGAACAAAATGATCTCATTGTTTGAGGGGAGCACTTTGTTGTCACAGCCATAAACAGTTGGAACCAAAAGATAAGACATAATTATTATAGAACGGTCTAAGAGAGCTGCTAAAACTAATGAAGGAAGCTTTGTTTACCCAGTTTCATAAAAGTAAAAGCTATTGTGTTAACACCCCATAATTCATACAATTTGAAATCTGACAGTACACAGTGAAGGCAAGCGTAGGCATACTTCTTACCAGTTTAGTAAGCGTGTCCACTGTTTCTTAATTTGATGTATTTCATAAAGCAGGATGTTCTGACTACACACCCTATGCAGTTTTTTTGAGCAGGTACATTCTTATTTAGCTGTCATCCTAAACTAGTCACCCTCTTTTTAAAAAGTGTGATATGGTGTATGACTTCTTTGAAATAGTGATGTCAGTAGTATTTGAATCCCCTCTCATTGATGATACGTAATTGATCGATCCGCTTTAGTGAAGCAAAAAGAGTATAAACCACAGGGAGGATTTAAAGTAGAGATTAAAAGGCTGTCTGCATGCTTGCCCAGTGTCCTTTCTGGCCCTGGATTTGGGGAGCCTTCTTGCTCAGGGGAGCCCTGGTGTGAGTCTGGAGGGTCTACCAGTGTAGCTGCCAGCTGCCCAGGGACTGCCTTTGGTTTTCCGTGTGGATCCCAGACATTTTCCCCTATGCCAAGCCAAAAGAATAAGTGAAAGAGAGAACAAGAAAGAAAGAAGAAAAATGCTATGAATTCTAATGCTTTCCAGAGAAAGTATTATCTTGGTTATTAAAGGTGCCATTCAAATAAATTACATACATGGCACAATTTAACTATTTTAGAGCAAAAGTCTAAGTGATCAGCCAGGCAGCGAACACATTCTGAATGATACTTATGTTTAGAGAAAGCCTCTCTGTGACATTGACTGCTTTGCTGAATCAGGGGCAGGACTCGCTGGGTTACACTCCAGAGAGCAGAGATGGGTAGGCTGTCCCTTCTGATTAACTATACAACTAGGAGTCAGGCAGGACCTGCAAGGCCACCAAGTCCAACTTCCCATTGGCTGCCTGAATCTCCTACAATGTCCCAGGCAAGACGTTTCGCTTAGCACTTGGTGATGGGGTTCTGTGTAAATTTTAAAAAGACCGCATAACAAGCTGTTGAAGAAAAAAAAATCAGCAAAAAACTAAAGATAGATAGGACTAAGAAGTCTCTAATAGTTTCTCTTCTTTCTGCCAATATTTATTTTATCTACCAGTTCAATGTTATAATTCAAACATTTAAGATTATTTCTAGTTTAAAAAAATTCAGTGAGTATAATGTTTTTCTGATTTCTTGTATCCTTGGGTTAAGTGGGGATTTGCCAGACAACCATTTTAATTTTAACCTTTGTATTAAAAAAATCTTACAAAAATGTCTCAGTCTATGTTAATATTTTTTTAGAGTGCAAACATATATACAATATGAATGCAACTATATTCAAGAGGGAAAAAAAATCTAGCACCTTATACAGGGGGAAAAAAACACGAAAGAAATACCAGTATGTCAACAGTGATTATATATTGTGGTAGTATTATGAGTGATTTTAAAACTTGTCTTTAATTTTCCAAATTTGCTTTAAATAGAAAAGACTATTATTTTCCCCCCTTCTTCCACCTCCCCCCACCCACTCCAGTTCAAGCCGTTGTTTCTCAGTCTAGTTGTGTAGGACACAGCTCCCTGGCCCACGCTGGTATTATGACCCTTGTGCTCCCCCCGGCTGAGGGAGTCGGTCTCCAGTTGGTCGTTCACAGCAGCTCATGGCAGCTCTCGCCGGCTGCCAGCCGCTCATGCTTGCCACCGGCCGCTCATGGCCCACAGTAGCATTCAGCAGCCCGCGGCAGCGCTCAACAGCACACGCCAACCTCTGGCTGTTCATGGCAGCCCAGCTCCAGGAGAGCCATTGTTCACAATCTTAGCTATAGAGGGAGCAGCTCACTGGCCCATGTGGGAATCGAACTGGTGACCTTGGCGTTAGGAGCACGGCGCTCTAACCACCTGAGCCACTGGGCCGGCCAAGACTACTATTTTTAATGTAAGAAAAATACTCCACTAAAGCAACCAGCTTTGTGCCAGGGACTCTTGACATTGAGAATGCATTGCCTCTGCCCTCCAGTCTGGCACTGTAGCAGGAGAGACAGACGGTAAACACATAAACTGCCAAAGGGGGCTGATGAGTACTGTGGGAAGAAAATAAACCAGAGCAAAGGGAAGGACAGTGCTGGGGTTTGGGGCTGTTTTATATAAGGTAGTCTGTATTATTTGCATATAATTTAATATTTTATTATCTTTTCATGTCTCAAAGTCATAATTTTACAGTTACCAAAGAGAAGGCATAGGAATTTACTTTGAATGTAAAGTAACCTTATTAGCAGAACCGGAAATTGTGGGTTTTTTTTTTTTTTTTAATGAAAATTCTGATACCAGTCTTTTCTTTTTTTCTTTGCCACTTTTCATTAAAAATATAAGATTTGGGTTGGGGGGGGTGAGATTCGTTGTATTCATTTATTAATTCAACAAGCTTTATTGAGTGTATAACACATGCTTTCTACCACAGCATAGAAAGAGTAATAAATCATGATTTTGACCTCAAGGTCTCACAATATAGTGGAAGATTGTCAACTGATTAAAATATATTCCCAAATATTAAGGACACTATATTTTCCATTGATATAGAATTTTTTTCTATTTTGTTTATTTTCTAGATGTCTGTACAATATTTTTTTAAGCACTTAATCATTAAAAATGTTTGTAAGTTCCCATTTGCATTTTTCCTCCAGAGGATAGAAGGAATCTCCATTCTGCCATTTGTGATAGTTTCTGAGGCTTCCTCCACAGGGCTTCTCAGACAGAATGTGCACACGGATCCCCTGGGGAGCTTGTTGAAAAGCAGATTCTGATTCAGTCGGCCTGGGTGGGGCCTGGGATTCTGCATTTCTAGTACACACCTGGGTGATGCTGCCCGGAGTTAACATAACCTCTCTGAGGAGCAGACTCCTCAGTTGCAGAAATGAGAATGACAACACCTAATAGTCATGGTTGTTCTGAGATAACAGGAAAAGGGCCCAGAGCAGGGGACTGAATTCATCACGGTATCTCCTACAGCAAACAGCACACAATAGGAGCTCATTAATATTTGTGAGTCAAACACAGAACAAATCTTTAAACAATATGTCTGACAAATTCCTTTATCTTTTTTCAAATGAACTGAAGAGTCAACAACAATATTGAAGATAATTTTAAAGATATGTTTTAATGATAAAATAATGACCCATGTGCCATCCTTTTCACACAAATGTATTTATTTATTCAGATGACTCATTCCTACATATTTTACACTCTTGCATTGAGGACATGTAATATTTCCATCTTATAATAGCTTATAAATGTCTTTCTTTTCAAACATAGTGTTCATGTGAGTGTTTAATATGAATAGTATTGATGTTCCACAATTTATTACGTTATTCCCTAATATTGGACATTTAGGATTTTTCTTTTTGTTTTTTACTACTTTAGATAAACATACATGTAATTTAGACCATTTGATCCTGTTAGTCCTCCTACACTCTGTTTTTTAAAAACATATACTTCCTTATCGTCTCTATGTTTCACTTACTTGAACATTTTTGTGTGATTTAGAAGATAATTTTAAACTTTGAACATTACTTATAATTATCCCAATTCCAGAAATAGCCTCAACGATAAATATAGACATCATCTAATCAGAGAATATGTCTTTTTTTATTTTCTTTCAGCTCCACTGTGTATTGTTTTCTAAGGTAGTTTAATCTGTAAATTTGGTATCCATCTTCCTTTACTTTTGTGTTTTAAAGCAATTACTCCATTTAAGTAAATTTATCAGCATCACCCCTCCTTTCTCCCTCTATATGCTCTTTAAAAAGTAACTAGTAATCTTACCTATAAGCCTGAGACTTTATGAAATAAAAAATAGATACTTATTGTTAAAATATGCTTACTCTAAATATCATTTATATTGTATTTACTATTAGATGTTTGTGGTTTTTTTAAAGTCTTTATTTCTCTCTGCAATATGTGTTTTCTTTCTCTGCAGCTTAAAGTAAGTAGAAAGAATCTTCTTAATGTCTGCAAACTTATATTTAAAATTAGCAGGAGTGAGAAGAATGATTCTCTGATTCAAAATGACAGCATTCTAGGTGAGTATCATGCAGAGCTGCCACTGAGCAAGCGGCGTGCTTGAGTGCAAATGAGAAGTTTGGAGAAGTTAGTGATAGCGAGAATATTTTATTTTCTAGTAATATGCAGAAATTATGTGATTCCTATTTTTGCTCTGTCTTTCTCTGTGTTTTCCACATTCCATTCAATATACCCTTTGGCTCCTAGGAGGACAGTCTGCTCTTCTTCTCCTCCTCCTCCTCCTCCTCCCCGTCTCCACCTCCCCCAGCTCCTCCTTCTCCTCCTCCTCCTCCTCTTCCTCACCCTCCCCTTCTTCTCCCCCTCCTTCCCCCCCTCCTCCTTCCTGTAGTAACATTATGTAAATTTATAAAGTGTTCCTTATTTAAAAATTCATTTCCTGGTCTTGGAGTTAGTATTAGAAAAAAAACATATTTAATAGTATTTGACATCATTGAAATTTTTTGTCTTTTGATATAGTAGGAATGACTAAAACTTGGAAGATTTCTGTAACTGTTGTAGAAATTTGACATCAAAGTGTCTCAAATGTGTTTCAAATATGTAGGTAGAACGATTTTATTACATTCTAACTACCTAGTTAATAATGCCTAATCCTTGATATACTCTTAAGTAATAAGATGCTTAAATAGTTACCTAAATAGAATTTTTTTATGAATTAGTATTGTTGATCTAATGCAAGGCAGCATGGAAAATACGTTGAGACTTCTTTTTACAACATAGGACAATGATCCTCCTCATCTTTGTTACTTACGCCAGCAGTCAGGGACAAACCCGGCACTGAAGGAAATGTCAAACACTGAATCAGCTCACTGAGAATTGTAGTCTAAAGACAAAGAAAGATTCTGACAAATGATCACACTGATATTAATAAAATTAAATGTGAGATAGACATGATTAACCTTATCAGCGTTGCTTGGATTACTCCTAAAGCCTAGTAGCTCGTATGCTATATGAATGGATGATCTTAAGTTTTGTTGGGAAGGGGTGGATGTTATAATTGAAGTATCCCCTTATATGGTGATTGAGATTTTTTTCAAGTTCCCATCTTAATTAATTTCCCATTTATACAGCAGCCAGTATATTCTTAAAGATTTGTTGAAATGTAACCCTTACATTGCTTTACTTATTAGTTATTCTGTAATAACTCAAAATGTTTGTAACCAAAAATAAAGGTTGATAAATGTTAGTAAGAAGCAGAGAATGGCATGTAAAGAACACTTTCTTATTCATACGCTATAATCCCATCCTTTTGCTGTCATTACTATTATGGAGATTTGTCTTATTTGCTACAAGTAAGCTTTCCTCTTCATACCGTATGAGTAACCCTTAACAAGCATTCAACTATAGGTTCTGAGTAACATTTTACAAATTAAATTTGATGTTCACATACAAGCACTTTAATATATCTTTCCAACTGTTATACATTTGTAATAATCCATCTTTTTGACAGAATCATTATTGGAGGTCCTAAGAAGTGAAAACCTGCAAACTAACACCGAAGCTTTTTTATACTGTATGGGGGCTATCAAATTCCTTTCTGGGAATCCAGGATTTCTTAATGAAATGATCAGCAAAGATACTGTGGAAATATTGATGAATTTGATAAAGCAAATAAATGAGAACACCAAGAAATGTGGTACATGTTTCCCTAATTCAGGCCACTTGTTAGTCCAAGTAAGTATTTTACTTGAAGAGGTTAGGTATGTAAAATTAGTTTTCATGTTACCTAGTACCAGTTACCTGCCAGGTGGGTGTCACAGGTCACAGGTGGCTGTTATGTGTAGCCAGGTCGCCAGGTCGGGGTGCCTGGCCTTGGGGATCAAAGGTAGGTATCACTGCCCCACCTCCCACCCTTTGTGTGCCCATTTCCCCTAGAAAAGCTATTCCATGGATTTTTCATGGAGCAGCTGTCCACACAGCTTGCAGATATCCATTTCCACTACTCTGCACAGAAAGCAGGCCTGGAAAAATGAAAAAGCAGCACCTCTCTGCAAAACAACTGCATGTTATAATCAGAATTTTAACAGGCAGAGTTTTAACTTTTAGTTTTAAAGAGAGGCCTCACCTGGAGATTGTTCGTGACGATGCGTAGTTAACATCATGAATCTTGTATCTACAATAAGAAACAGAAAGTTAATGATACTGAGTTGACAGTTGTTGAGGGGGTGTGTAGGTGACATGCAAACCTGAGACTACAGGAATGAAGGTAACAAAACATTTAATATGACAAGGGCAGGAAGAAAAATTTTGTTATGTGTTAAGAGTTTTATTACTTCTTTTGTGGCAGATTAAATTTCATAGTTAAATTGTTTTCATTGGAGCTGCTTCAGCTCTCATTCTTTTTTAGATGAGCTTTTACTCGTTAATAGCATTTACATATCAGATAATAGCATCTTTGATGTAATAATTCATGAGATTTGAAATGTGCTTGTCAGTTAATGAGGATAGATTAAGCACTCGGAGTACTTGAAGCCTTTGGGAAAATGTGTTCAAAATTAGATTTAGACCCTGGTTTAAAGATGCTTAGAGTGTTTATGATGATTATTAATTTTGGACTTTGTGATCTGTCTCCATTTTGAAAAAGATTGTGAAAACCTCTTTTAGTCATGAATGATTCAAAATTCTACTGGATGTGCCGTCCTTTGGCTAGGAAGACAAGCCATTTTATGCTGCCAGTGTTATTGAGTAACTCCAAAATTTCCTTCAATGAATAGTTATTTTGGTTATATACATAACTATTTTTTTCTTAAAATGCAAAAAAAAGTATAAGGAAGAGTGTAAAAATAAGACAACTTTTATTTTCACTCTGAGTTAACATACCGCCAACATTTTAGTAACCATTCTTCCATGCATTTTATGCACATACCGGGGGTGCCAAAAAAGGTATACATATTTTAAGAGATATTATCTATGTATTACTTTTTGAGTTGAGTTGAATTATGGGAGCAATGTGTAGTATGACGTTTGCTCAAAAGATGGCTTTAATCAAATGAATGCTAGCTTCATGTTATTGGTATAGATTGAGTATTACAATTTTAATACAATTTTTTCCTTTCTTAAAATGTGTATACATTTTTTTGGCACTCTCTGTATATGCTTACATGTATGTATAATTTTATATAAATCTTGCTTTTTATCATGGAACCTGTGGTTTGTTTTTGTTTTTTAAATTTATTGGGGTGACAATTGTTAGTAAAATTACATAGTTTTCAGGTGTACAATTCTGTATTACATCATCTATAAATCCCATTGTGTGTTCATCACCCAAAGTCAGTTCTCCTTCCATCACCATATATTTGATCCCCCTGGAACTTGTGGTTTTTAATCACTGTTTTTTTCCATCACGTTCTTCCCTCCTTGTTTCTCCATGTGGTCCACCCAGTTAGCCAACGTTGTTCACACTCACGTGCTCGGCGCCTTTTAATACACTCTTCAGTTTTCAAAAATAAGATATTCTATGTACTTCTTTGTTCTTATTTCACAATAGTAAAAACCCCTTGAGTCAATTCTATAGACTTATTTTATTCTTTTTAATGGCAACATAATATTCTGTGATAAGGCTATACCTCAAATAACCAGCCATTCTCCTGTTGAGATATTCACTCTGCTTTCAGTTTTTATGCAATGGCTTCTGGAATTCTTATCTGGTTTAAAAGAGTTCTTACCAACCGATATAAATATGTAAATACATGTTATGTACATGTGGGTTGGTAAGAACTCTTTTAACCAGATAACACATATATAAACATATCTATTTATAGAATTAAATAAGTTATAAAATAAAATTATAAAATATAAATTATATTGATATAATTGAATAAATATAGATATTTGTATTTACATATATTTACATATATTTAAACCAGACTGTCTCTCTATATGTGTGTATATATATGTATATAGAGACTATATATCTACATCTATATAGACAGAACGATTTATATCTGTATATAGTCTGGGTTTAAAAAGTTCTTTCCAACCTATTATATATAAATTATATATTTTATTTATAATTTATAATTGTGTAAAATTAAATATTTTAATATATAATACATTTATGTAAATATGTATATATATAATTTATAAGTTTGAATTTCATAAAAATTTGAATACATAAATTTATTTTACATATGTATTTATTTTTTATAATAAAATATATAACTATATAGTATATAAATAATATACAAATAAAATCAGTTGGTATAAAGGAGCATTGAGCATTATTGTGATGAAAAATGTATCAAAACAAGAACTAGGACCTCTGGTATGTCCGTCAGTACTGCGCTGTATTCCCTGTGCTTCTCTTTTCTTTCCCTTTTCCCTCGCCTCAGCATCCTCTGGTACAAACTGAGTTACTAGTCAGATGCCCCTTTCGACATTGGACAGCCGGGACTTCCTGTCCTTATGACTTCTAACCCAGATAACTTCAGTAGCTTTTGCACATTTTTTGGGGACCTCCTGTTATAAAACTTTGTACATTCTAGACCTGGCACAGTGCTAGAGTCATACTGGTTCCCTAAAGTGGTCCCATTGGAGGCCATTGAATGAATGGAAAACATCTGAAGCTGGCCCCTGAGGGTTATGTAAGACTTGGGAAACTGGCAGAAAGGGACAATGTGTGCTTGGCGATCTGAAGGTGTGGATCTGTCTGGGGTTCTGTGGGGGAGGCATACAGGTGAGATTCAGAGGCTACAGTCATGGGTCTCGAATACCAGGCTGCAGAGTGTGGACTTGGAGCAACAGAGAGCAATCGGAGGTCAATGCATGGGAAGGAGGAGACAAGATCAGCGTGGCAGAAAGATGAATGTGTACAAGATATTAAAGTGATAAAGACCAAAAAACTGCAAAGTGGTGGGAGGAAGATGTCAGTGGTATGGACAGATTGGAGAGTTAAGATCTCACACATAGTAGCCCCAATTAGGAGGCATTGCTGCAGTTATTAGATATTAGACTGATTATAATGGAACTAAAAGAGATCAAGTAATATGTGTGGAAGAAATGCTCCTCCACAGCATATGGGCAAATGTTGCTTAGAGGAAAAAATACTGAAGTGTTGTGATTTTGAAGGTTTTCTTTTGTGTTGTTTCTTATATGTATGTACACACATACATATGTGTTTATCACTGCATGGCTGCCATCAGGAGACACTGATTACATACGTGTAGAGTGGCAGCTCTCTACCAGGCTGAGTAAGAGAATGAAGAACGAGAAAGCTGTCCTTGGGGGCCTACTTTTTGGTGACTCTCGTCCTGATAACAGTACTCAGGTGTCTTATTTTTGTACAAAACCATTCTCCTTCCACATGTTCAACACTGCATTCAATTCTGCCTGTCAGATCCCTAATAGCATTTTGAGCAGGTTGAGAGGATTATTGTTGATGCTCAGAGGAACTGAGAGGCCACCACTGTGTATCCAGTAGAATTATTAATACTCCCAGTCTGGCCAAACTGGAAACGTGAGTATGTGTGTAAAATCGTAAGGGTAAAGAAGGTTAAACTGTGCATGTTCACTAAATTCCAGAATACTAGAATTTGGGGAGAGCTCCCTGAAACTTGGAAAAAGAGAAATACAGGCCAGGTAAAAGGCAAGACTCCCTAAATGCCAGTAGTTAATTGCATGACCCAAGGAGGTGACATAGAGGGAAACAGGGATTTGTTTCTGTGGATCTAGAATGGGTTATCATCTAGAATGGGTTATCATGAGGTGGGAGGGTTCATCTCTGACTTGCAAAGGCCAGCAATGAGAAGGCATAACACAGGAACTGAGGAAATTTGCTGGAGGCCCCTCCATTAGAAAGTCTGTATGGTCTCTACCCTGCCTCCTTCCTGGGGGAGTAGAGAAGAGTCTTCTGTATATATATCATAATCACAACCGAGGTCAAATTCCTCTGGTGCCTCATTTGTCCTGTTGTGTCTTGACAACATCATGTAGAAAGCTGCTTTACTGTAATTGAAGAAAAATCTCAAGGTTTTCAGTTTTACAGTTGGGTAATTTATAGGTATACAATGTAACTATTAAAACCCAGATTCACTTGAACATTCCTATTTTTTATTCCTTTGTATTTCCAACCTTTTTCTCTTTGCAGCCTGACCCACTTGGTTTTGAGTTCAATCCTTAGAGAAATGCATTCTTTCCCTGCTTCAGAGACAACATTTTTGAAGTTAAAAGTCTCCTGCAGCACCCCAGATAATATGGTTTGCTGTCCCTCCTCTTGTACCTGTTTCACTTTTCTGGCCTCTACGCCTCCAGGCTTCTCACCAGAGGGTCCTTCTCATCTTAATCTTTCCCCCTCCTGGCTCCGTACATCTCCAATGTCCTATTTTTCCTTTTTCTAAGTGGAAATTTCTCAGTAAGGTAGGTCCTCCTACCCCTTGTCAATCTCTGTTCCATTCCTTCACACTGGTGTGAGTTTGGGGACAAAAAAAGTGAATTAAACAAAGAGAGATGACTCAGACATTTCGAGCCTGGATGTTTTAAAAAGTGATATTATTATTAGAAATTAGAGAGTTATACAAGGAATTGATTTGTGAGAGGAGAGAAGGAAATTATGCAAAGTCTTAATGTAAAGCTGTAATGTGCCAGTGGAATAGCCAAGTAGGACTGTCTCGTAGGCAACTGAGATGTGAACTAATGCTGAGCAGAGAAAGTAAAGCCAAAGCAAGCAAACAAACAAACAAAACCCCGCACAGATTTAGGGTCCTCAGCATGGAGGTGATAGTTGAAGTCAAAAAAGACAATGCGGTAACTCCAGGGGAGCGTTTAGGAAGAAAACAGAGGAGGGCTAGGGACACAGTCTGTAAAATGGCCAAATCTGTGGAATGGGAAGGGAAGAAAGAAGTGAGCAGAAAATGAAGAAAGGATACTGTACAAGAGAGTAGAGATTTGAAAAGCCAGGATTGGTCAGCTTTGGTACATGCTGTGGGGAGCACACAGGGAGAGGAATTCTGCTTTGCATGGAACAGTTGAGTATGCAGGTGGGATGGGGTCATGTCGCAAGGGGTTCACACTCCCTTTAACTCATGTTGCAAGGGGTTCACACTCCCTTTAACTCTTACATGATTTCTTTATCTCTGTATTTTTAAATTGTTGGCACTCAGAAGAAATTTATTAAGTAAAATAAGATCAGAATTACCAAAACTTTAAGTTTAAAAGAGCAGTTACTTCTGACGAGAAAAAAAATTTAATCACAAGAAATTGAGATGAGAGTTAGAGATGGACTTCAGATCTTGGATCGGTTTTGGTTTTCTGACCTTGACAAGCTACTATGTGGAGAAGACTGCTGAAGAGAAATTAAAATTGGAAGGGGGATATGACATTGACAATTCAGGATTCTAGGTACATAATGAACCCCAAGATCGCAGAGCCAGTGATTCTCTACTTCAAGGATGTGGGAGACTTAAGAGAGGCCTTTGAAATCTGGGGACTCAATTAAGCAGTAATTTAGGATTACTAAATGACGAAAGCAGTAACATTAGTAATTAAGGATTGAACCAAAATGGTTGGGGTCCCTTAAATCTTGCTTTAGTTATATTTAATAGTTTTAAAATGTAAAGATTAATAAATTTATATTTTTTTAGGTAACTAGTTATTATGAGTATGCATACTTAAGCTGAAAAGCACGTTAACTCTCTTTGTCTGGCTTACCCCTGCCTGTGGGAACCCTGCCTGTTCAGATCATGAAATCAGAGCCATGGCAGTCACTTCCACCTGATGGAAACTTGCTCTGGTTATTGGAAGAAATAAACTACGTACTTATAAAATGGGAACAAATATTCTCATGCTTATATTAAATTCTTACAGGTTATTTTATTGGAGATTTGATGATTAAACAGGGAAAAAATTTTTTAAAGCATCTCTTTTGAATATTTTGCTTGAATAGGAAGCAGCAGATTCCGTCGTTTGTTTTCTAATTGCTTTAATTGAGGTTTATAATTTATTACAATACAGTGAAATGGTCAGATCTTATGTGTTTGATGAGTTTTGACAAAAGCATACAGCCATGTAACCCACACCTCTATTAAGATCTAGAATATTTCTGTCACCTCAGAAATTTCCTCCCTTTTCCCAGTTCATTCCCACTCTCCAACCACCAAAGGGAACCATTTTTCTGATCTCTTTCACCACAGATAAGCTCTGCCTGTTCTAGAATTTAATATAAATGGAATGTACAGGGTGTACTTTTTTGTGTCTGCCTTTTTAAAAAATTTTATTTTGAACTAAGTATAGATTCACAAGATGTTGCAAAAATAGTACAGCGAGGTCCAGTGTACCCATCACCCAGCTTCTCCCAGTGGCGACATATTATGTAATGATTATTAAATCATTATTAAAACCAGGAAATTGGTAGGGTACAATACAGTTAACTACAGTGCTGTCTGGCTGATTTTGCTTATTAACATATTGTTTTTGAGATTTGATGAAACTTTTTTCTCATAATGTTTGGTATTGGTTATTCAGCTTCCTGATTTTTTAACAATGTATTTTTTGGGAAGGTGACAGTGATTTTCTACTTACGAAGTTTCCTTCCTAGAAAGGAATCCCGGGTAGTATAACTAACCACCCAAAGGGAAGGGCCTACTCTTCCCTTTCTTGGAGCTGCACACAGGCAACTCATGTTCACCTCACATTCTCCGGAGACAGCATATCTGGAGATGTGGGGAGACTCAGAGGCCCCCCCCCCTCAAATGTGTAATGCCTGGGGTTTTGAACTTGGAAATGAGAAAAACTAAGGCAGATGGGGATGGGGGGAAGGTTATCATCATGGTTAAAGGCTGTAGTTAATATTAGGTTGGTGCAAAAGTAATTGCGGTTTAACAGGTTAAAAAAACTGCAATTACTTTTGCACCAACCTAATAGTTGAGGCAGACATGCTTTCTAATTCTGAATCCCCGAGTTAGACTTGCCCACCCAGTCACAGGCTGCGCCTGCCCCTGGAGGAGCAGAGGAGAACACTGTGTGCTCACTAACAGGCAGTGAGGGGTGGAGAGTGGCTAAAGGATGTCTCCTCACAAGGAAGGAACATCAAGAGTGGGAAATCCGTATTCCTACACCTACTGTTTCTGGGGGGAGCCATTTGCTTTTCAGTTGCTGTCATATCTGCTCAGCTTCATCTCTCCATTGTAGATGTATTAGTGATAATAAAGAAATGTCACTATAACAGGTAATTGTGAAAACTGGTGTTATTTCTTGGTAGTTGCATTACCTTTTCAGACTGGTTTTCTTATTTTACTACATTGGCAATCTATATAGTTATATGACTTGCAAAATTTCAACTATACTGATATGTATAATAGCCACAACTAGACGAATCAGTTACCTACTTATTTTACCAAGGTAACTGATAAAGAGACAGTAAATGGAGAAACAATAATAAACATAGGCAGATGTTAAATAGAGTCTCAAAGTAGGGCGTTGAAGGTTTGAGGAGGACAGAAGCAGGACACCCAAGGAAGGAATGTGCCAAACAGGCTCCAAAGCCAGGCACCAAGTGTTACCGAGGATTATGAATTAATATTACTTTCATGTGCATGTTTCTTAACACCAATAAAATGCTTAGGAATTTTTGGTACCAGTGGTTTCATGTATATAGTGGCATCTTATCACTGCTCTCTTTTGTCTCAGCCAGAACTGTACTAACCATATATGAAGCAATATGAAACTTCTCGGGTTACCACATAGACTCTGGTTTTGGCATATATGTGGTCTCAATTGGGCACAAATCCAAAAAAAATGAATGTGCTTTTATTAATAGAGGGAGATGGTTTTGCTGAGTTTGGAAAATGGTGTGGCTTTGGTTTTAAATCATTTGACATTGTTTGCGGTCTCTGGCGGCTGTTTTCTTTCACATCATCAGCGGGAAGTGAACCATTTTGCAGTTGGCAGTTAAGTTGAGATAAAGCTTGAGGGATTTTGGTTATAGATATTCCAGATGATTGAGGAATAAAATGCTTTCAGAGACAACCAAGTGGAGTGGTGGAAACAACAGACAAGGAGTCAGAGCCCAGGACACCCACCCACCTGTTGCCAGTGAATTTTCTGGGTTTCAGTTTCCTCATCTGAAAAGTGGGGCTCATAATACTTTTCCCATCTGCCTCCTGGAGTTGATTTAGGGAGCAAATGAGATCAAGCTCATGAGGTAGCTTTACAAGCCATAAAGTCGCTGCTCAAATCCTTTTCACGGTAGTTTTCAATGTATAAAAATAAACAAAACTGAATCTTGATGCTAATTTTGGTAGAAGAAACATAATAAGTTTCCAAACTATTAACGGTTCAGTTTCCAACGACCTTATGTTCCAAAGGTTTCTTTGAAAAATGGTTTTTGAAATTGGGAAAATGTTTCTCCAAGGAACAATGTCATGCTTGATGGTGAAGCACCCAGCCTGGCCCAGAATCCTGTTGAACGCCTGATGCTCCTGCACAGGAGCTCTGAGGTGGGCAGTGAGCTACAAGCTCCTCTGATCTGGGGCCGCTCTGATGGCTGAAATCTCTCCAAGGCAGAATCTGGTGAGTTCCCTGGGGACTGAGGACACTGATGGAGATGCAGTAGAAGGGAAGAGAGAGGCTCATCCACTGGGGACCAGTCAGCCCTCCCCACTTGCGCCCACCCCAGTGCTGGGAATGGCCTCACAGCTGCTGGTCCCAGGTTGTCATTCATAAGTCCGGTGATCTAAATCAGGAGGGCCTCGTATTTTAAGACAAAGATGTGTAGTGTTTACTAAGGGTTTTCAATTGATAGTCGAAACGTAATTTGAAATTGATAATTAAGTACCTATAACTGATTTGACAAAATAGATGCTAAATCTTTTGACTTCTAATTTTGCTGCACTAAAATGCTGCTTGAACCTTTATAAAGGACCTAATCACTTCTTAATACAATTTTCCCCTTTAAAATGGATCTCTCGGTGTTGACTGCACGGTAAGAACTTTGAGGCCCAACTAATTCAGTGTGAGACAGAACAGCTTTGCCAAACTCACCAGGTATTTTACCTGGACATTCTGACGGGGGTGGGGAGAGGGGGGACAGTATCTCTCATGATCAAGGAATCTGGGGAAATACAGAGAAAAATAGCTGCCTCAGAAAAAACGAGCACCATAAAGTTGTAGGGGGTAGCTCAGTCAGTTTTCAGCAGTAGATTAGTAACCAAAATCACACTGGAACATTTCTTCCTTGATATATACCAAAAATGTAGGTCCCCTTTTGTCCCAGGCATCATCTCATAGCTGCTACTAAAGAAGGACACTTAAAATTTGATTAATCCCCTTTGTGGATTATTAATTCCACATTCTTCTCCTTTTTCTTCTTCCCACTAGTTGCCTTCTGACTCAGTATATCTGTCCCAAGGGGTTGTACATTAGGAGATGGGAAGAATAAGAATTGAAATTCATGTTTTTCAGTTTGCTATTTCTTGGTGAGATGGCAGTTAAGAGGTTGGGAATTGTTCCAGTAAGTTCTTGAGAAACTAACCAGGCAACTATGTCTGCATCTAACTTTTACTTCCTTTTTTTTTTTTTTTTTTTGTCATAAAGTATTTGAGATGGCTTAAAAGAGTATATACAATCATATAGAAAAGTGTATAGCTAAGTAGAGTTAGGAACACTGTAAATTAGAGTAGAGAGTTAAGAAAGACACGGATACATTTCTCCAAGCATAAAACTTGGACTTTGGTCAACTCCTGCTTTGGGGGCAGGCCCAGTGGGTGGGCTTTCCTAGGGGCTGGAGAACAAAGATTGCTACAGAGCACAGGACTCATTAATGATTTCCACAAATATATCTCCGTTCAAAGTTGGAACAAGGTTGAGAGTTAAGTGGGCTGACTTGGAATTCGCCTTTACTGTTACCACAGCATTTAGCCAGACTGTCCTCGCATCAATTTTTTTTAACATGTTTTTCCCCAGAAAAAGGTACTTGTCTGTGCTCAGCATTCGGCTCTATCCCACCCCCGCAGTGAGATTGGTGGTTCACAGCCAGCATCTCCAAATGGGGGGCCTTCATTGCTGCATCTGCTGGTGACCTCCTCCTGATCCTTCTTCGTTGGGGGTTTAAACTCTGGTTTGCCATCAGGCTTTGCTAATCCAGGCACTTTCTTGCCAGAGGCTTCTTATAGGGGAAAAGCCTGCCTTTCCGTCTCCTTTGTCCCTTCATCCCCCTTCCTCTCTTTTCTGCCTTTCCCCTCCTCCCCTCCTCATTCCCCCTTCTCCTTCTGTGTTTCATCCAGCCAGTTTTTTATGGGCATATTTATTGTCCTCTGAGTAGAAAGAGGAACAAGAAACGGTTTGTACCCTAGAGGAGCGCACCGTGGGAGAAAAGGTGCATGAAACAAGTAGTTATGATTCTGTGATGGGTGCGGTACAGGCATGAACAGCATGGTTTGTTAACCTGGGAGATGAAATGATGAGCTGCTGAAATGTCTTCACTGAGGAGAAGTGAGCCTGAGCTTGGTCCAAAACATGAGTAGGAGGTGGCCAGGTTGGAAAAGGGGTGCAGGAGTGTGATGGCGGAAGACATTCTGGGCAGACGCGATGGTCTATTCAAAGGCTTGGAGTTGTCTCAGGATGAGGACACTGTATGTGGTGCAGAGTCCGAAAGGTGGTAGGTGTGCTGCGGAGAAGGAGGAGGCGGAGGTGGGGGTGGAGGGGTGAAGTGTACTTTAGAGAGAGAAGAGCCTTTAAGATGTGGATTTTGCCCTCTAGGCCACCGGAAGTCAGAGAAGGTCTTTGGACAGGGAAGATTGGATCTTGAGTTGCTCCTTCTGGCAGCAGGGAGCCACGGTGGGGAGATGAGCCAGATGGAGAAACTGGGGAAGAAGCCCCATCAGTGGACGGTAGAGTTTGGGAAAGAGATGAGGCAGGCTTAAACTGAACCAGCAACTGAGTGATGGAAAGAAGAAGTAGGTGGGGTGACCAGTCAGGTGTGAAAAGGAAAGGGGGTCGGGGGAGTTAGGAGCCAAGAAAGAAGCTGCTGTCATGAATGAGATAGATATAGAATCCACAGAGGACCAGTGTCCCTCCAGGAAGTCTGTTTTTCTTTCATCCATTATTTTTTATTCCTCTTCTTTAAAATCATCTTAAAATCCATTGCCTCAGAAATATTAATTGATGGTTTTCTGATACCCTAATCTTTTTATTTACACCCAGTCTTTCCTTTGTAGGTATTCATCTATCCATTCATTGCATCCACGAATATTGATTGAGGACCCACTGTGTGCCAGGGACTGGATTTGGGTGTGGGAGCACAATGGTGAAAAGACAGACACGACATATGTCCTCACGGAAGCTGCTAGTATAGAGGAGTAGACAGACAATAAGACATTATATAACCTAATAAATAGTTTGCATATAGTATGTGAGGAAGTTTGAGGAGTTGATAAGAGTTAGATCCTACAGGACCTTGTAGATCACAGTCAAGAAATGGAATCTTATCCTAAGAGCAACGGACAAAAAGCCAGCAGAGCTTAAGGTGACAAAAAGGCAGAAAGGCAGGATTCTGGGATGTCTCCGAGCAACTGGGTTAATGGTGGTGTCATGCATTGAGGTATTACTGTGTACTTATCAAGTGTGCGGTATGTTTCACATATTCTGTCAGCGTCACAACTGACAAATGTGGAAATATTCAAGGTATCATATCTGTCTCAACGATGTGCACTCCACACAATGTGATATCGCAATAAATGCACACAGGGATTTAAAATCTGATGATGTGTCACATAATAAATGTGTGCTTCTGCTCTTGAGTCGGGCCATTTGTAAAAATTGCACTTTGGGGGCAAAATGAGCTGTCTTAACCTTTTCTTATGTGGTGAGGAAAAGAATTGAAAGGGAGAAAAAAATGGAAACAGGAAAATAAAAGCTTCTAAGGAAACAACTGTCCCTTGCTGACAGTGTGCCCTGCCAGAGGTTAGATGTGGGGAGCAAGAGGACTGTAGATGAAGCTGGCAATCGGTGACACCTCGGGGGCCAGGGACAGGAATTGTTCCTGTGTGCAGTGGTTAGAATGGGTGTTCCACAGCCTCCCACTGTCTCCACCTGCCTGGGTTCAGGTCAGCATTCACCTGAGCTCCTTGGTGTTGGAGTAGGAAAGCTTGTGAGTCATTTCACGGATTGACATAGACCAGCAGTGCTTGCTGGAGTGCCTGGGCTGTCGCTGACGGAGGGGAACAGGTGGAGCCAGGGTCAGATGATGAGAATGTTCCATTGTATGGTGGTAATGGCCTGTGTTGCCTACCATAGTTTATTAGCCTTCACAGAAGACTCATTCCTTAACTTAGGAGACAACATTGTAGACCCGTAGGTAAGTGAAATGCTCTCGTAGTTTGTTTCCCCTCCAGTGTTTTGGATACTGAAGCTTTCAGGGAAGCATTTACTGACTTGCTATATAATTGAATTGACTGCAAAAGACTTGTACACATTTATTTGAAGCATTATGTATATTTTCTTTGCTTTCAAGGTTGTCAGTTATATTCTAACAAAATCTTTTTGTTGCTGTCATTACAAAGGAAAACTAATCAAAGGTACATGTCATCTTAATAATTATTTAAAGTTTATTGACTATGACTGTAGTGATGCTTTATATAGATATAATGCTTCACAATGTACAGAAGCATTGTTACATGTTTTCTGCTTGATACACACACACCTTGAGAGGTAAGCAGGAATTGTAACCCCCCTTTTCACAGTTGAGGAAATAGGGAAGTTGAAGAAAGAGTGAGTGCCTCCATCATATAACTAGGAAGAGATTTAGGACTTGAATCTCCATCATTTGACTATAAGTCCAGTGATCTCTCTTCTACACTTTGGATGTGATGTACCACAACAAAGGTGAAGAAAGGACCCAGGATTTCTGAGCTGTTGTTAGGTAATTGGCACTGGCAATGCCATTCACCATCTTATGTCATTGGATCCTTACAACTCCAGGGCACTTGTCACCATCCCCACTTTACCGATGAGAAAAATGTGCTCTGGGAGGTTAACTAACTAACCCAACCTAGTGAGGGGTGGAGCTGCAGCCTGACCAGGCCGTCCAACTCCTGAGCTGACTGTTTTAACCAGTCACCTGCCTGTACCATCCCATGAGGAACGGTCACACTGCTTATTAAAATTATTAGATAACAGCAACATTCATTTTATGGATTTATTAATTCGGTCTCTTCTCCACTTTCAGACAAAGCCTGATATAAATAGCTTTCCCCAACAGTTTTTACAAAATAAGACTAATTTGCAAGAAACCAATACTTGCCTCTTAGAAGAGAATGAAACTAACGGTCTTAAATATTCTTTGGCCACAGCATTATTTGATGCTACATATAAGAATATGGAGTGAGAAGTTTCAAATCTGTGGAACTGATGTGGCATGTCTCTGGGTCAATTGAAGATCTTACGACAAACCCAGATGATGATTTCTAGAACCCTGGGGGTTTGGTGTACTAATTGCTACAAACATGAATATTCCATTCGTTACCAAAGTAGATTTTCTTTGTATTCAATTCTTGATTTGCCTTTCATGCTACTTGTGCCACGGCCCATGTTCTCTGGTGGGAGATACACAACAGAGGCGTGGTTTAGCAACCAATGTAATGACATTTATGGGATCAGTTGTGCTGTGCTGATTACTTTGGCTAATTTTCCAGTTAAAAAAAAACGAAACAAACATGTTTTTGCTTTTTTTCCCAGGTTACTGCTACGTTGAGAAACTTGGTTGATTCACCACTAGCAAGAAGAAAGTTGCTGAGCGTCAGTGCCCTCCCCCAGCTCTGCACAGTGATGGGACAGTACTTGGGTGACGCTGATGTCTGCACCAACATTGCCAGAATGTTCAGGTAGGTGGATGAGGAAACAAGGCAGCCCTTACAGAGATGCCAACGCTTACATTTCAGTTCAGGTGATGTTTAATATTGGCGTGTGTGGCAGGCACGGAAGCCGATTTTTCCTTCTTCCCCTGGCAGCAAAGGGAAATCTAGTAGCCCAAGTTTAAAATGAATGCTTTAAACTAATGACTCCATTTCCTATGTATTTATAATGTGATTCTGAACTCATCGAGTGTAAGTCAGTTTAGTTCTTTGGTGAGTTGTGAGTTATCCTAGTATTTTTACAAAACAAACAAAAATTTCTGTTCGCTTATTAGAGGTAAAGAACTATCTAACAAAACGTGGAAGACTTTCTGATCCACTTGGAAACAATACTTAAGGATTTTAACTCAAAGAGGGGACCATTGCTTAAAACGTCTGATCTGATCATTTGTAATAGAAGGTTATTTTATTTCAGTTATTTGGACTCTGGCTCATACGTTGACTCGTCATGTTTATGAGCTTACTTTACTGCAGAAGTGACGGTCATCTGAATTAAGGTTGCCTCAAAGCAAGATTCCATTAAATTTCACAACAGCCTTTAAATTATGCATTTGTATTTCCTCCCTCATTGCTCTTTGCAAGTGTTTTTATGTACTGATCCTTCTCAAGAGACCTGGGCCTTTCTTGAACTATAATAAGTAATTATTTAAAGAAATAGAAAATTTCCTGAAGACTGAATTGGTAATTGACCCCAGTTTGAGAATGTGACTTCAAACCACACTTTCCTAAGCTTTGTTCTGGGTACTTAATGACTCCTATTTTGAAGTACTATAAAATCACACAGAGTTTATTTTTGTGTATGTTGGTATGTAGGGATCCAATTTAATTTTTCCCCCCCGTGGGGATAGTCATTTGTCCCAGCACCTTTTAGTGACCACATCATCTATTTTTCACTGATTTTAAATGCCTGCTCAATCAAACAGAAGTTTCCATACACTTGTAGGTCTGTTTCTGGGCATTCCTTTGGTCTATCTTCAGACCAGTACCACACTGTTTTTACTATTATAGATTTAATTTGTCTCGCTATAAAATAAGATGAATCCATTACTTCTTTTCTCCTTTAAGATCCAAATTCTTCCACAGCTAAATCATATTCAATGGTGAAAAGCTAAAAGCATTTTTCTGAAAATCAGGACCAGGACAAGGATGCCCACTTTCACCACTTTTGTTCAACATAGTATTGGAAGTCCTAGCCACAGCAATCAGACAAGAAAAAGAAATAAAAGGCATCAAAATTGGAAAGGAAGAAGTAAACCTGTCATTATTTGCAGATGACATGATACTATATAGAGAGAACCCTAAGATTACACCAAAAAACTATTAGAACTGATAAATTAATTCAGTAAAGTAGTAGGATACAAAACTAATATTCAGAAATAAGTTGCATTTTTATACAAAAATAATGAACTATCAGAAAGAGAAATTAAGAAAACAATCCCATTAACAATTGCATCAGAAAATACCTAGGAATAAATTTAAACAAGGAAGTAAAAGACCTGTACTCAGAAAATTATAAGACATTGAAGAAAGAAACTGAAGAAGATACAAGTAAATGGAAGCATATACTGTGCTCATGGGTAGGAAGAATTAACATCATTAAAATGTCCAAACTACCCAGAGTACTCTACAGATGCAATGCAATCCCTATCAAAATACCAACATTTTTCACAGAACTAAAACAAATAATCCTAAAATTTATATGGAACCACAAAAGACTCCGAATAGCCAAAGCAATCTTGAGAAAGAAGAATGAAGTTGGAGGTATCACGCTACCAGCTAGCAAACTATACTACAAAGCTGTAGTAATCAGAACAGCATGTTACTGGCATAAAAACAGAAACACAGATCAATGGAACAGAATAGAGAGCCCAGAAATAAGCCCACACCTGTAGGGTCAATTTATCTATGACAAAGGAAGCAAGAATATACAATGGGGTAAAGAGAGTCTGTTCAGTATTGGGAAAACTAGATAGATACGTGCAAAGAAATGAAACTAGACAACCTTTTCACACCATACAAGTATACAAGAATAAACTCAAAATTGATTAAAGGCTTAAATGTAAGGCCTGAAATCATAAAACTCCTAGAAGAAAACATAGGCAGTAAACTCTTTGACATCATTTTTAGTAATTCTTTTTCTGATATTCTCTGTGGGCAAGGGAAACAAAATAAAAAATAAGCAAATGGAACTATATCCAACTAAAAAGATTTTGCACAGCAAAGGAAACCATCAACAAAACGAAAAGACATCCAACTGAATGGGAGACGGTATCTGATATATGCTAATGATACATCTGATAAGGGATGAATATCCAAAATTTATGAAGAACTCATACACTCAACACCAAAAAAACCAAACCAATTAACAAATGGGCAGAGAACCTGAATGACATTTCGCCAAAGAAGACATACAGATGGACAATAGACATATGAAAAGATGCTGAATGTCACTAATCATCAGAGAAATGCAAATTAAAACCACAATAAGATATCACCTCACACCTGTCAGAATGATGGTCATCAATAAATCAACAAACAAGTGTTGGCGAGGATGTGGAGAAAAAGCAACCCTCGTGTATTGTTGGTGGGATTGCACATTGGTGCAGCCACAGTGGAGGTTCCTCAAAAAAAGTAAAAATAGAATTACCTTATCACCCAGCAATTCGACTTCTGGGTATTTATCCAAAGAAATCCAAAATACTAATTTAAAAAGATATATGCACCCCTTTTTCACTGCAGTGCTATTTACAATAGCCAAGATATGGGAGCAATTTAAGTTTCCATTGATAGATGATTAGATAAAGAATATGTGGTACATATACACAATGGAATATTACTCAGCCATAAAAAAGAATGAAATCTTACCATTTGTGACAACATGGATGTATGTAGAGGGTCTTATGTTAAGTGAAATAAGTGAGACAGAGAAAGACAAATACTATATGGTTTCACTTGTATGTGGAATCTGAAAAACAAAACAAATGAACAAACAAAACGGAAACAGACTCATAGATAGAGAGAACAAACTGATGGTTTGCCAGATGGAAGGAATGTTGGGGGGGCTGGGTGAAAAATGCAAAGGGATTAAGAATTGCAAATTGGTAGTTATAGTCACAGGGATATAAAATACAGCATAGGGAATATAAACAATAATATTGTAATAAGTATATATGGTGCCAGGTGGATACTAGACTTATCAGGGGGATCACTTTGTAAATTACATAAATGTCTAACTGCTATGCTGTACATGTGAAACTAACATAAAATAATATTGAATGTCAGTTGTAATTGAAAAATTTAGAAGAAAAAAAAAGATCCAAATTCTTCTTTTCTCTTCCTTACAAATTGGAGAATCAGTTAAGGTCTATGATAGGATCTTTGGGGATTTTCATGGGCCTGTGCTGAGTATGTAGAGTAACTGACATCTTTATGATATTGAGTCTTTCATCCATAAGCATGTATGATATCTTTTTTTATATCTTTCAATAACATTTTATAATTTTCTCCAAAAAATTTTGCATGTCTTTTGTTATGTTTATTTCTTCATGGCTTTTACTGTAATTATGAATGTAGTTTTTTTAAAAAAAATCATTTTCTTATAGGTTGTTGCTGGAGTGTATGAATAGTATTGATGTTTGCTTATTAATCTTGTATTCAGGGACTTTGATTAATATTAGATCTAAGCGTTTATCTGCAGATTCTCTTGGAATTTCTATGTGAGTTGTCTGAAAATAAGAAGAATTTTTTCCTAATTATTACAACTGTTCATCTTTGTCTCCACCTCTTTCTTACCGCATTGCTTAGGATGTCCAATACAAAGTTGTGAGGGTGCTGGGCCTGCTTCCTTTATCCCAGCTTTAAAGGAAATATTTTTGTGGTTTATCAGTTGAAAATAATATTTGTTGTAGGGTTTTTTTTAGATACCTTTAGAAGATTAAGGAAGAATTTTCTGTGTTGATGGATGTTAAATGTTCTCAAATGCTTGTCCTGAATCTATTTTGATTATATGGATTTTATTTTTTAATTTATTAATGTAGTGGATTACATGAATAGATTTTCTCACGTTAAACCACTACATTTTGCTAGGTTTGGTTAACTAATATTTTAAGATTTTTTTATCTATGGTTATGAATGAGATTGATCTGTACTTTTCCTTTGTCAAATTGGCCTTGTCTGGTTTTAGTGTCAAGTTTATACCCGCCTCATAAAATGAGTTTGGAAAGTATTCCGACTTTTTTCTAGAACTTGTGAAAATGAAACATGTTTTTCTTGAAAAATTTGTGGAATTTGCTTGAAAAGCTATTTATCCTGAGTGTGTGTGTGTGTGTGTGTGTGTGTGTGTGTGTGTGAATATTGTTGACTACTGATTCACTTTCTTTAATGGTTAAATATCTAATCACATTTCCTGTTTCCATTTGTGTCAGTTTCAAAAGTTATATTTTTTTATGAATTTGCCCATTTTATCTAAGTTTTCAAACAATATAAAGTGGTTCCAAATATTCTCTTATTATCCTTTTAATCTCTGTTGTATCTCCAATTATGTCCCCTTTTACTTATTTTCTTATTTAACAAATACTAATGTAGTGCCTACTGTGTGCCAGGCAATAGTCTAAGTATTTTCCAAATACTAATTTATTTACTCCTTATAACAACTTTGAAAAGTAAGCACTATTATTATCTTCATTTTACATATGAGGAAATTGAGGCAGAGAGGTTCAATAGTTTTCCCAGGTCACAAAGCTACTAAGTCATAGAGCTGCAACTCAAACCAGCCAGTCTGGCTCTCAAGTTCTTACATTTAACCACCGTGACATTGCCTCTTCATTGTTGATACTGATTTTCATTCCTAATTTTGATTATTTATGTTTCTCTTTTTTTCTTGATCAGTCTTGCCAAAGGTTTGCCAATTTTTTTTTTACCAGTTTTGCAAAGAACCAACTGATTCATTGATCCACACTATTGTATGTTTGTTTTCTATTTTGTTCCCTCCGTTCTTACCCTTATTAATCCCTTTCATCTACTATCCTTGGGCATATTATATTTTTCTTCTAACTGTTTTAGTTAGAAACTCAATTACTTTCTTTTCAGTCTTCTTAAGGCTATAACTGTCTTCTAAATACTGCTTTAGCTACACCCCACAAATTTTGATTTGTAGTGTTTTTTAGTATTTGTAGTATATTTAAGTATTTTTTTTTATGTTTCTTTGACCCACAAGTTATGTTTTTAAATTTCCAAAAGTATGTTTGTTAATTAGTTTAAAAGTTGATTTCTAATTTAATTATACGTTGACCAGAGAATGTGATCTGTGAGATATTCTTTGAAAATTTACTGAGATTTGTTAATGGCCTGTTACATGGTCAACTTTTTAAAATATTAATCATGTTTTACCTATTAATCTATCAATTAATGAGAGATTTATGAACATCTACCAATTTGATGTAAGTTTGTTAATATTGCCTTGTGGGTTTTATTTGTTTGTGTGCATGCTTCCTTTTTAAAGAAATTTTGAAGCTATTTTCAAGGCTTTTCGCCTTAAGATCTATTTTTCCTGATATTCATATATCACTACCAGCCTAGTATATTTAATTTGCTACTGATGGGGTCCTAGAGGATTTACTGGTTGGTATTCAACCAGATTTTGTGTAAATGTCTTGGCTTCCATTTTCTGAACCACATGCGTTCTGTAAATTTACACCATATATGTGTCAGAGGCTTCAGATTTCTATTTTTCAAAGAACTTTTTTTTATTTCCCTGCTCCATGACCCCAGAGCCTAGAGCAGACAGCAAGCCTCCATGAACCTTCTCTGGACTGGTGTGTGGAGTATTTTTAGATTCCTTTTTTATGCATTGGGCAATGTTTTAAAGGTCTGCATTTAAAGTAACACTATGTGTACTTGAATTTCATTTTTTAAAAAAAAGTTTATTTTTATTTTCTCATTTGGCATTTCTGCAGCAAACTTACTTCTTACCATGACTGCTGTGTTGCCTTGGCCAGCTATTCCAGATGTTATGCCTTATTTTTGAATCTGATAAACAAATACCAGAAGAAGCAGGTCAGTTGTTCATGAATTAAAATTTTCATGTGTCTTTGCATCGGTATATTCATGTAAGCCCATGTGGGATGATTTATGTTTTAAATGTAAAGGTTTCCATTAGAATCTTCCATTAGATGTGTAATGAGCTGCCCCAAGAGGCAGAGAATTACCTGCAGGAGTTGGGGAGGGAATGGTTTGAGGCAGAAAAGACCTCAATAGGATGTTGATGTGATAGCATGATTCCTGCTTTAGAGAGGGGGTGGGTGGGTTACCACAGTGTTGTTCTTCCTAATGATCTATAGACCCCTACATGAGAGTCATCTTGGGGTAGGGGGGGCATACTGGTTATTTCCAGACCCCACCCCAACCCGACTGAGTCAGGTGGGTGGGGAAGGGCTTGTCCGTCTGCATTTCAACAAAAACCACAGTGACTTCTGATGCCAACCAAAATTTGGGATACTCCAACACTGGTATACTCTAAAGATTCTTCTAGCACTGAAATTCTTCGACCTTGTTTAGAAGATGAAATTTCTAGGTAAGTGTTTAAAGGAAATAATTTGGTTTTAATGGATTGAGCAAAAATGTGTATAGTTGTTTTAAAAAAGGAAGAACTCACAAATGATTTCCTTTTGATAAAACTATATTATTTACTACAAATATAAATTTTTATTATTAATATAAATTTTTGAATAATCATTAAATGCACTCTACTTTTATTCACCTTTACAAATGATTAAAGTGACATCAACTCTTTAGGGGAGACATTTTATACACAAAGACAATATTATACATTTCAAATGTGATAAATTTTCAAAATCATATAGTAAATTTCATCAGTTTACAATTAAACAATTTATGTGTATACTAAGAATATTTGTGTTTGTTATTATTATATTACCTATATCAAAACCACTTCAAAACATAATCCCTATTTGCCACAAGTAGTATTAAATTTATTTTTTACCCAGCCAAGTACTTCTGCTGAGAATGACTAAATTTGTCAGATTTTACACTATTATTAACTACGAGGTATAATCAAAATATACAGTGAATGTTTAAATAAAAAAAATTATTACAGTAAAAGACACATTGCCATTAATCCCCCTCAAAACACTCCCACTCGCTTTGAACACACTTATCCCATTGTTCTTGCCACTTTCTAACGCAGTTCTGGAAGTCCTTTTTCATGAGTGTCTTTACTTGTGCTGTTGTGGCTGCCTTGATGTCCCGAATCGATTCAAAACATTTACCTTTCATGGTCATTTTGACTTTGGGGAAGAGCCAGAAGTCGCAAGGTGCCAGATCTGGTGAATAAGGTGGATGAGGACACACCGTAATGTTTTTATTTGACAGAAATTGCCGTACCAGGAAAGATATTTGACACAGAGTCTTTCTGTTGTGATCCAAAAATATGGTGAATGCTGCTGCGGAGTGCCATCCAATGAAAGGCAGGGATATTTAATACAGGAAGTGGCACATTGAACCTTATAACAGTGTATGACAAATTTCAACTTGTTTGGTGCAGTCAGTCGGGTGTGAGCTACGGTTGAGAGAAGGTGTGTTTTCAACTATGCCGTAAATCATCCTCCATCATGACAGCACTCCGTGTCACACATCGCTTCTGGTATATGGCAATTTCTGTCAAATAAAAACATTACAGTGTGTCCTCCTCCACCTTATTCACCAGATCTGGCACCGTGCGACTTCTGACTCTTCCCCAAAGTCAATGATTCAGAACATCCAGGCAGCCATAACAGCGCAACAAAAGGCACTCATGAAAGAGGACTTCCAGAACTGCTTCAGAAAGTGGCAAGAACAATGGGATAAGTGTGTTCGAAGTGAGGGGGAGTATTTTGAGGGTTATTAATGGCAATGTGTCTTTTACTATAATACATTTTTAAAATTTAAACATTCACCATATTGTTTGATTACACCTCATATTTATTAAAAGGTTACTGATCTCTTTTTGGTTATAGAGATGACAGAGAAAATTCTATGCTCTTATTATACCATTACTGTATCTTAAAGATGATAAAACCTTGCTTAAAGGTTTATTTTTATTTAATTGTTAAAAACATTTATAAACATACACTTAAATTTCTGATTCTGAGTATTTGGATTGCAAATGCTTTTCCCTATGCATTTTGTATTTTTCTCGTTGCATACTTTGCATGATTTTAAGGTACAAGAATTTGCTAGGTCAAAGAATGAATTTGCTTAATCTACCTTAAAGGATTCACAATCTGCTGTTAATTTAAGTGTCCATTAAGCATTTATTAATTTAAATTTTGGTACAATATACTATCACAACTATAATTTTTGGACAAGTGATTTAACCCCATTAAAAAAATGAGGCACTCTTCCTGATTTTCTTTTTTAAGGAAAAAATTAAAATGGTATAAAAGATAGTTTTTATGATAACATTAAAAGAATTATTTCAGATGTGATACTTCAAAAAAGATTTAGTTGTGGATTTTATTTTGTATTTTAATTTTATAGATTTTCATTGTAATTTTATTTTGCCATCATTATTCTTTTCTGCTTTGATATTTTGGTCATGGATGACTTAGATGACTGCACCGGAGAAGACCTCTTTGCCTTGCACTAGAGTTTTCAAATATGGACAAAAGAAAATACTTCTTTTTTAATAGTTTGATTTCAAGTTGTCATAACCTGTAATTTTTTTAAAAGGAAGAAAATCCATCAGTTGAGTACTGAGAAATAACCCTATTGTTTTATGGCAGTTGCTAGTAGATACTGTTTTGTTTCTCTGATTGTAGATTAGATGATGGCCATGTTTAACAAACAGACAAAACTTCTAGTGGCTTGCCAACAAGAGACACTTGAGGTGTTAGTATTGTTAAGGGTGTGCTTTTTCTGGTTCCAGGGACTAAATGTCTTAAAAATTTGTTGGCATCAAATTTTACCATACTTCTCACGAAACTACTTTTCACTGTAAACCAATAGTTATCTGCAAAGCAAAATTGTTGTTTAAAAGGCCATGTTTTTCTCTATTAATTTATATAACTTTATGTTCCTATTAAATTTATTTTGGTCCAAAATAGGATAAAGAGCACCTTGCAAACCATGTACAGTAACATATTGTTTATTCAGAACCATTAAGGAAATGCATAATTTATCCCCTTAATCACCAAACTTATTTTAATTGTTGTGGTGAAAGTCATATTCAAATATATTACATATTTTCTTGTCTTCTTAGAAGATATTAAAAATAATTTAACCTCTTCTTGATGCCAGAGGTCAGTATTATGAACATTAATTATTGCTCTAAAGGCTGTTTGTCCACACTGGGAGTGTGAGTTGTTGGTGAGGTTCTTTAAATGTCTGTGTCTTCTTTTTGTAGATTTCTCGCTTCCCTTTCTAATGGTTGTTACCTCTGCTTTTGGTAATGGTTGCCTGCTTTTTGCAATTATGTATTTGCTTGCAATTAGCAGGGGAACCTCATAATCAAACTTGTTAAAAGTAACACCTAAAAAAGTCTAAAGTAAAATGGAATATGAGTAGGCCCTTAGTGAGAAGGGCCTAAGGGACTCTGGTGAAATTTCTCTTGCCATTGTCATCTTCAGAAGACAATCTATATTTCAAGATGTAGCTCTCATAGCTCCTTCTCTGTGAAGCTTTCCAAGACCGGTCAATTCCTTCCTCATTAGTACTTCATTTAAAGACTTAAAGGTAGCTAGTACACCCAGAGCTAAGAACCCAAACACTGTGTCTCTGATCTTATATACTTCAGTACATATTATTAAGAAAAATTATCTAAAAGTTAGAAATAGGGTGTGGGGTGGGAGGCTGCATGTCCTAACAAAGTCATGCTAAGGCACTGTTTAATATGCAGGGCTTAATTCTCCAGGAGAACGTATCTGTGTTCAAACTTGCTATTGACTATTCCATTAGAACCCAGACTGTAAAGTTATACATTAATTTGTAGATTTCTCTCTGGTAGATAAGATAACCTCAAAAGTTATGGTTTTATTACCTTGTAGGCCATTAGCCAGGTGTGTATCTAACCTAGTAATCTTATTCCAACATTCTTTTTAAAACTTGTAAACACCCAGTTCTTTGATTTTCTTGGAACCAACTTTACCATTGTATTGGCTCCCTCATTAATGAGATAAATGATTTTTTAAATGTGTTAATTTTATATTTGTATGAGGATCATGTTGTTAACTTTATTAAAATTATACTTGGACTCTATACTGTCTTTTACTTGTACTAAAGAATGGAATGTTACCATTTTGAACCATCTTTGACTTTTTTTCTGGTAAGAGAAATAAATATATAATTTATATTTTCCTCAAAACCAAATTATTTTAGAAGAGCAGGGAAACTCTCCAGACTACCAGGAAGTAGTTACCCGTCCCAACTACTTTCTAAAATCATTAACCGAAAGCTCCCATAGGTCTTTGTAAATATTTCTTTTGTGATTCTCCAAATGGCTATCATTTGTGCAGCTGCCTCCCCCACCCCTGAGAGTTCCTAAATGATACAGGCCCTGTGTGGATAAACCTGAGCTGATGCTTCACACAGTAGACTCATGCTTAGCACTGAAAGAATGAATTTTGAGTATGAGAAATGCTTTGGAATCTGTAAAGAGTTATAAAATATTGTTTCTAGTATTCTAGCACTTCTTCCAGAAATATTTACTTTCTTCCTCATTTGGAGGAGGAAATAATAAGCATTTCACCCTCACACTCTTCACATTGGTGGGCTGCCATACACAACAGCCAAACAGAAGTGATGGATTTTAAATTATGTCAGTCCATCGTGGCATCTTAGGCTTATGTTCCCCTTGGCCCAGGTGGCCAGTTGAATATGATTTGTTTCTCCTCCTTTCCTAGAAATAAAAGTAATTTCCAGAAATTCCACACCGTGTTCTGATGTGAGTGTATGAATCTGCTGTGGCTAAGCACTTTGGTACACCTGGGATTTACTTGGACGTTTGAGGCTTTGAACTGACCTTTGAAACATACATCAGCTCTCCAGAAACTTTTTAAATAGGATGATCACTTCCGATGACTATATTTGTTTCAACTCCAGGAAACATTTCTGCAAGAGTAATTTGGGTTGTAGACATAGACTTTGGAGGCTTTGTTAGTCTCTTTATGTTCACAGCTACCACCAAGTGATTAAACAGTCCGAAGGAGTCTATGGGATATTACCTTATCTTTGTTCTGAGAGATTAGACACCTTGCCTGTCTTAAAAGTCCGAGGATTACATTTGGAATCTGCAGAGATTTCATTTTTATGAGACTCGTTTTTCAATTAAATCATGTTTGTGACTAACTGTATTTTCAAAGAACATAGAAACAAAAATCTTTTTTAAAAAAGTAAAAGAAAATCCTCTCTAGTAATAAATGAAATATCACCTGCACATACCTCTTTCAGTGATCTTATCAGCCGGCTGAGGCACTGTGCAGGAAACTGTGGCCAGCTGCTTCTATAGCCCACCAAGGGGGAAATCTTGCGTGTAACCAGGTAAGCACCAAAGGGAGAAGTAGAACATTTCCTCCCCCATCTTCTGTTGTTTTCCGTTAAAGGAGAAAATAAAAGAAATTATACGAGAAAAATGACAAAAGTAAAAATTTTTTCCCATTTTTTGACATTATGCATCTTCATCTATTGTTGAGGTAAATTCTGACTTCAGCATATAAGAACGAGTCTTTTAAAATCTGATTCTATCAAGTCAGTTGATAATAAGAGGTTAGGGATGAGGTTTTCACCTTTATTTTCCACACATCTATATTGTGAGATTTACAAGGAACATAGATTCAGATTATTCTTAAAAAGCGATTCTATAAAAACAGTAGGGATTACGGCGGTGAGATTTCTAATTCTTCCTTGATTTAAATCAGTGGCTCCTAAACTTGGCCTATCATCAGAATCACCTGGGGAGCTTTAAAAATATAGGTTCTCAGGCCCCACCCTGGGAGATTCTGATTCAGGTCTGGGATGGGGCCCAAGAACTTATTTTTAAGAAGCTCCTCAAGTGATTCAAACGAACAGCAGGTTGGGGAACCTGTGGTATAAATTGTTAAGGTGGTTCCTGAAAACATTTCTCTCCAGTGTTGAGAGCAGGTGTTTTTCTACAAAACCTCAAGAGATTTTAAAATGATTAATCAAATCAGCCACACAGGGTCAGTCTTTCTCTACAGGCATGTGGCTGAAAGTGACTCTCACAAAGCAGGAAACAAATTGGCGAGCGAGGCAGGTGTCGGTGTAAGCTTCCCCAGTAAGTGGTGACAACCATACACCTTTTGCACCAGCAGCTGAGGTGTGCTTTCTTAAGAGAAAATGGGATGGTGCCCTAGACTCGTCCATGAATTTTCTCTGCCAGACTTGTGTCCAAACACGTCCTGGGACCAAACCCACTGATAACACTGATAGCTGCCGGATGAGGCTTCCGGCACAGGTCAGAGTGGGCCACTCAGGAGAGGTGAGTACAGGGCATTCTCCTGCGGGCCCCTCAGAACGGCCTGCCCATATCTAAACTCTGTACGTTTGCAACAGGTAAATTTGAGGAAGATGAGTTCATTTAAAATAAAACACAAGATCAGGTTTGCACTACCCCTCTGTGCACACAGCCCTGCAGTGACGTGGGCCTGTCTGTATATGATGGTCATGGGATAAGCCAGGGCTTTCTGGCTCATCAACGGTCTTAGAGAAAAGGAATCCACTCCTCCCAGCTCTAACAATGGACGTCTTCAGGGAGAACAAGGCAAATGGCTTTGGCTCATGTCTGTGAGGTTCATTTGTCCAAGATCCACAGTACAATCAATAACTCCAGTTCCCATACACACAATAAGTGAGACCAACACATAACATTTCAGTGGGCTTCATGCAGTTTGAAAGCTAAACTTTAGCATTAGGTAAAATGTCTATCAGAAATGCTGACTGAAATTCAATTAAGTGACAAATCTCATTTAAGAAATATGCACGGATCGTAAGCTACATTTGGTTCAAACCAAATGTGGAGACAGATGGGCCTGGTAACGAAGGCAGGACCAGGGTCCCCAGCAGCCTTGCACAGCGGAGCCTGCCTTAGGAGGTGCCTCTGACGTCAGCGTAGCTGTATTTAGCATCTCAGCAAAATACATTTCGGTTTGTTTTCTGGAAGAACATGAAAGGATTTCCCCCATTTCTTCTGTAAATATCTGCTGGGCAGGAGATCTGGTAAAATGCCTCAACTATGACGTTTAAGACTGGCAATATTTTGCAAAGGTCACAGTCCAAAAAGAATAACCTTTATCTATGTTCCCATCACTTGTGTCCATCGAACAACTGTCTGTGTATCCCTCTCCACTTAGAAATGGCCATTTTTTTTGGGTGGGGGATGCGGGTTATAACAGAACTTGCAGATGCAGGACCATCATCAGGGCCTTTGCAAACAAGTCTGGGAATCACCAGACATGTCCTTGCTTGTGTTGGCTGCTTTGAAAGTCATGCCTCTCTCATCCATTCAGATTCCTGTGAGGGTAAGCGGCTGTCTCCAGCCATGTGAACACTGTCTCACTTGCAGTGCATAAGCATTGTGGTATTGAAAATGAGGCCTGGAATGTCTGGACAGTGTGGACCGAAAGCACACAAACATCTGCCATTTTTCTAGCTGTTCGTCTCCAACACAACCACAGCCGTTCAACAGTCCAGAGATAACATGACCTCTCTCTCTCCCCTCTATCTTCTTTGGGGCCAGTGAGGATTGGTTAGGGAGGCCCCTCCGCCCCTTACCCCGGCGTCTTTATATGGTGACTTGGCTCCCGGCTCCCGCTCTGCCTCCTGCCTGGCAGGATTGTGCCCTGTGGCTCTCTTCCCAGCCCCTCTGCAGGCACATTCCCAGTGGGTGCCGAAAGCATTTGGCCGAGCTTGCTCCTTTTTCTGGCCCTGGCCTTGCTCTGCACCCCTGACCGGGCGGGCGGGCAGCACAATGAGCCCTCAGCTTGTTCATTCTTTCCAGCTCCTGCTGCTTTGCCCTTGTGGAACTGACTCTTCCCCCACTCAGCACGGAACTCAAATGCCTGATTTATGTCTGCTGACTTAAAAGAACGGAGCCCAGTGAAATTCTAGCACCGCCCTGGTGCTTTGAGTGATACCCACATTCTGAAGCTTACAGTGGATGCTCAGTAAATGATTGCTGGTGGAATGGAATGGATGGATGGAGGCATCAAGTATCATCTCTTCTGGTTTTTAAGTGATTTTCTACTAGATTCTGGGATTTGAGTCTCGAACGTCACAGATTCTCCCCCTTGTGTGTAGTTCAGCACTCATGCAAACTTTTGAGCCACTTCCAGCACGCTGGGGTTGATTAACATTTTTGCAGTAGTGCAGTCTGTCTTCCAGAATTGTAAAATGTATCTGGTCTTCTAGCCACCCGTAAGCTCAATTCATGTTGGGGTTTTTGATTGAGGGTGGGAAGTTAGGTAAATGTTGCAAATTTCAAATCCTGATTCAGCTTTCCGATCCAGATTACATGAGAAGTTTCTAACCAAGTTTTAAACAGGGCATGCCGATTCATTTTCTGGTTAAGAGAAGGTTCCAGTTTTAAGCATATTTACAGCCCCTTCCATTTCAACTCATTCTTGAAAATCTTTCTAAAATGTTTTCCTTTACTTAGACGTAGACCTCTGCTAAGAGCAGTCTGCTGAACACAGTTCATTCTTTCTGTGACAGTTGGAGGTGGTTAACCTTCCCCATGGTCAACATTATGAACTTCGGTTATTTTAAGGTACAGTAGGAAGGGTGTGCGAGTCGGGGAGTAATGTGTTCACTGTGGCTGGCTGTGGGTGGGGATTAGCGTGAGATAATACAGAAGTGGTCGCACGGGGCCAGATGGTGCATTAGATACTGGCTTTGACATTTAGTAGACAGTGGATGTTTTTGAGCAAGGAGATGATATAAGAACTGTGCTTCAAGAAGTGGTGTTAATATTGCACACACAGGGAGGAGCCCGTCAAGGGTCTCTGACGAGTCTCACGTTGGGTTAACCAGAGTGGGCATGTGAAGGAGGGACTTGGGGGTATTTGTAAATGAGAGAGAGGAGGGAACTTGGTGACTGGTTGCTGAAGGGAGTGAGATAGGGAGGAATCAAAGATGGTTCTAGGGCTGAATCTGGCAGTTTGTGAAGATGAGAGTCATTGGGAATGAGAAGATGGGCTGAGGGTGGTTTGGGAATCCATCCAAGTCCTACCTCATTTCTTCACCAATGTTGGACCCTGGGCTCAGTGAGCCTCTTGAAGCCTCAGTTTCCACATCTCTGAGTAGGGGGAAATTTCCTTCATTGACTTTAGGCCAATCTCTCTCAGGTGGAAAGTAACATTCAACAACCACTACCGCTGCTGTTGACACTTGACATAGACTATGCGGCTCAGCAGGGCCCTGCGCCTTGTTTGGTTCCAGTTAAAGTAATTTTATTTATAATCGTGTGGAGCCCATTCCGGTTGAGTAAAGTGCTTACTCATTAGGGCACAACATATGTGCAACTAAAGAGAACATCCCACGGGTTGTAACTGGAAACATGGTTGAGGTCAGGCTTCTTATAGTAGGTATACCTGTCTGAGCTCTGGGTGGCTGTAGCTGTTGCTAGGCTGGTTCCATTTTAAGCAAAATTAGCAAGTCAGTATGAACTGGTTATACTAGCCTGCCTTCTATATGTATATAATTATATATATATATATATATATATAAAATCTGATTTTAGATGAATATATATATAATTATGTATATATGTAAAATCTGATGAAGATGATTCAGGAGAGATTTTATATATCTATATATTGCTGTTTATATATATATTGCAATATATATATTGCTGTATATATGTATGTGTATATATATATATATGAATATATATATATTCATTTTGCTGTTTCAAAATTACATAGCTGTGGTAGGAATATGCAACTTTGTGTTAAATTTAATAAAAATGCTATAAAAGTGGAGTGTTGATTTATAGGTGGTTCTCAGATATGGCCTAAGAATAAAAGAGAGAATCTATACCTCAAAGGAGAATTGCATATTGATGAGAGTTTTCTGCTGTGGAATTCGTTGTCTCCACAAATCAATTATTTTGGCCATTTTCCAGTTTTTCAAATCTTTATAGGATGTTTATTAAGTGATATTGTGTAGACTTGAGATGAACTGTGGCCATGGAGCCATAAGTAACCTGTCCAGAGGACCGTCCCAGAGTCCTCTGCAGTGTGCAGAGAGCTGAGGGGCCCTGCTCAAGATGAGTCAAGACAAACGCTGGCTTGGGAACAAGGAAACACCACTTCTGCCAACCTCCTATGACACTGCTTCTATTTTGGCCTTTTCCATCTCCCTCGATTCGTGGAGAATATATTTGAGAAAGGTGGGGAAGGGGAGAAAGAAGAGAAGAGGAGAGGAGGGAGGGAGGGAGGGAGGGAGGAGGGAGGGAGGGAGGAGGGAGGAGGGAGGAGGGAGAGGAGAGGAGAGGAGAGGAGAGGAGAGGAGAGGAGAGGAGAGGAGAGGAGAGGAGAGGAGAGGAGAGGAGAGGAGAGGAAAAGGAAAAAAAAACAACAACAGATGCCTTAGCCAACCCTGAGAAAGAGGACAGAAACAGTGAGCATAGCAGTTGCTGGAAGTTTGTTGTTGCAAACGGCGCAATCTGCCACCCCATTTGTGGATCTCGCATGCCATCCTTCAGTTGGCACTACTGTTGCCAGGAACCACCCCCTCCTTTTTCTCTCTGAAGGCGGGGAAAGGGGTGTTACGGCAGTGTTAACTCTTCCTGCCTTCAGCCTAGATTTTCTTCTTCGGACCTCAGATGTATTCATCTATGCCATGTTAGAACCCACAGAGATGTTAGAATCAAAGAATATTAGAGGTGGAAGGGGCCTAGGGAATTTTTCCAAGAAGAAAAGCAGCATGTAGTCTTCCCAGATTAGACCACATATGTGACAGTGGATAGAGGTCATTGCAATTTTGAAGAATGATAATCTCTAAAGAAACCTGCTTTTACCTACAGCCAGTGTCTAAATACTCCTGGCAAATCATCAATGAGAGGTGGAGGTGGTACCGGGCCAGAGACTCCCACTGAGTTAGACTACCAGAAAAACAAACATAGGCAGGTGCAGGTGAGGTAGCAGGGCCTAGGAAAAGGGAGGATGGAGATGAAAAGTAGTCTAGCATCATTCAGAAGATGGCAGGGGTATTTGGGAGGGAAACTGATTAGTCCTGGTACTGATTTAATGAACAAATACAACTGTTTATTAACTTCTTTAAGAAGTCATTTAAAATCACATATATAGTGTCTTTCTTGTCCCCTTTAATATGCTTTTGTGGGAGAAGAGCACAATCCAGGGAACAGTGTGAAGCCCAAAACGTTTGACGGAATTGTGTCAAGTGCCTGAGGGAGGCTGTTCTCCGGATTGTAGAGACTGGGAGCAGTTTTGTTCAGATTAAATAACTGGAAGTTATCAATTTTAGTGAATTTGTTAATTTGTGTATCTCAGTTCTTGGAATAGTGTCTGCTACAGCATATGCACCGCGTGTTAGCTGCTGCTGCTGCTACTACTACTATTACTACAATTTTCCAGAGTTAGAACTTACCGAGATTGTCTTGCATCAGAAATCATATGTCAAAGTTTGTGCAAAAAGCTCCTATTCCTCAGCTTAACAACTACAAAATGGAATTTTCCTCTGAGGAGCCTACTTTTCAGAAATACCCTCTGTCCTGGTTGGAAAACCGTCCGCTTTTATGTTGGGTGTGGCCAGGGCCGAGGTGTGTTTTCGTTCCAGGGCCCAGGGCCTTAGCTGTCCCACGTCACTTGAAGTAACTGCTGGTTGTATGTGAAATGAAGTGCGAGTATTATAATGAAATGGTGCCTGCTTGTTTTAGAGTTAAGACCCACAGGCTTCACCTTCTTTAGGAAACTGTCTGGTGAACAGTCAAGGTGACTGCAAGCACCAGCAAGGGGAGGTTCCCAGCTTCTCTTTCTCAAGGCCAGATCCTTGCCCCCTGCCAGCCCTTCCCCCACCGCTCATATCTGCATTTCATGCGTTTTTCAAGATTGAACTCAAACTCATTTGTGATAACGTTGCTGGCCCCTAGTGCACTGAGCATCCTTTTACCTAAGCTCTTCTAAGACCACTGGGTCTGTCCCACATAGTTGAATACTGCTAACAATGTATTGATAGTACATGAAAAGCGTTCAGAACAATGCCTGAATCATTACTCACCACAATTTGTGCTTTCTATGTTTTGTCTCAGTTAATCTGAAAGTACATTAGTTTCCCAATGTGTTACTGGAGGCACAGAGAAGCTAAGTAAAAGCTGGACCTCCTGGCTTTGGAGCTAGGAGTAGTACATATCCCCTTCTTGCTTAGAGAGCCTTGTCTTCTCAAATAGGTTAGAAGCTCTTCGGAGCACTTTGTCTCAAACTTGCTTGTATGTGTTGTTGAACAAACTCAAAAAAAAATCTGGAAGCTTTGGCTAGAAATAAATGATAATGATTTATTCAAGGGTCTTGGAGTTTGCAAATGGGGAAAACAGGCAAAAACCCAGAAGTGTTCCAAAGAAGAAAGAAAAGACTTCTCACAGTACAAAGTGCGTTCTTCGCCCTAGGATTAGTCCAGCACGGTTATCCGATGGTTATCAGCCTAGAGATGGATGTCTGCGGGCTTAGGTAATGAGTTCTTCAGGGGACAATCAGGGGGTTTATCTGGAGGGCTACATGGCTATCCAGGCATTGACACAGGATGAGAAAGTTTAAGTTTCCAGGCTAGTTAGAATAAGATCGGAGTCTTTCCTCCTGTGTCAACCTCCATAATGCTAATTATTTTAGTGGCTGGGTTAAAATAACTCCGTTTTATATATTCCTCATCATCACTCTTCCTTCAGTATGTATTCGCCTCTGCTCCCACAGTCAGGAAGTGACCTGAGGACCAGCGTTCCAGTCCCCCAGCAGCCCCCAGAGCAAGTTCTCCTGAATGGACAACTGCTGCGATGGAGTACGTGCTGAGCTGAGGTTTTCCCCAGAGAACCCTCTCCTGGCCCAGGTCTAGTCCTTGCCATCATGGTAGACTCCATCCATTGCTAATGTTGGCAAATGGTGCCCAGCTGCCGACACAGCAGCCTCGCTTCTTCCCAGCCAGGACCAGGGAAAGCTTCATTTTTAAGAACAAGCAGGCACTAGTTGGTATTGGCAGCGTAGCCCTGGACAAATCCTAGAGTCTTGTCCTTTGTCCTAGATCTCCCGCTGTCTCCGTGCCACCCACAGTCTCTGTGCTGCCCCAGCTCCTCAAGTCCCACCTGGACCTGGCTCCCAAGAAAAACAAGCCCAGGCCTCTCTGCCTTTTGTCCCCATTCCTCAAGGCTGCTGATAATACTAATCTGATAAACAAAGGTTTATTGGAATCCCTCCCAGTGACATATTTGCATTTTAAAAGCAGGTGATTCCATAACTGTTCTAAAGGAAGGCAAGGCAAAGGAGGAGATTATTAAAATGACAGCCTTATGGGAAGCTGGGCATGGATCTAGAAAGAACTCCAAGTCTGGGTAAGCCTAGGTTCAAATCCTGACTCCACCCTCACTAGCTGCGGGGATTGAGCACTTTCCCAGGCCTGGTGCTTGTCTGTCACATAGCACAGCACCTGACACGATAAGTATTAGCACCCAGGCGGGTCGTAGCCCCTTGGTAAGTTTTCCTTTAAAGTCTGCCCCCCCCCCCCCCCCAGGATCTCCTTCACCACCTCGTGGCAGGCTAACCGTACTCACATGTCTGTTGTCGTCGAATGCATAATTGTTTCTCTGTCTGGTTTAGTTGTAAAATGTTCTCAGCTCGGGGCTTTTAGAAACATTTATTTATTGTGAAATATATCTTATATATGGGAAAAGTGCATGAAACACGGATGTACCATTGAACAAATAATTATAAAGGTGTCACCCATGTAACCACTACCCTGGCCAAGAAAGACAAGTACAGCGCTGCTTTAAAGTGGTAAACAGATATAACATGGTAGTTTTCAACTGGTGGCAAGCTAGCCCCTCGGGGGACCTTTAAACATTTTTGTGCCATGTGGGTAGGTGCTACTGGCATCTAGCCTTAGAGGCCAGGAATGCTGGTAAATGCGGGGCAGCCGACCACAGCAAAGAATTATTCAGCCCCAAATGTCAGTTTGGGAAACAGTGCTGACACAATCTGACTAGCCATTGTTGCCTGATGTTTAGAAATGCAATGTTTCAGCAGGAGGTGAACTTTCAGTAAAAGATTTGGATGCTCCCAAAATCTGTTAGTGTCAAAACTTAGATTTACATAATACATTATTAGTAGTAATGATATCCCCCTCCACTAGTGGTTCTCTGGGGGAAGGAAAAAAGAAAAAAAGGCCAACCAGACTTTCAGAGGAAGGACCTGAAGTTAATAGACCTTACGAATAGCATCAATCAGTTTGTGTTCTTTCACGTCTGCCAAATGCTTTCAATCGCTTCTGTCAATTTGCACCAATCTCGGGAACCAGATCCTGTACAAGTTAGTCGAAGCCGGACGTGTTCCGTTTTACTATTAATTAAGCCATGAATAAATTAAAAATGGTACTCTTGCCAACAACTTGCCCCAGCCCCTGTACACTTGTAACTCTTTGTCTTTAATTTATTGCAGGATTTAGTCGTTCGTATTGTTTTTATTCTTGGCAACCTGACAGCAAAAAACAACCAGGCTCGTGAACAGTTTTTCAAAGAGAAAGGGAGCATCCCGACTCTGTTGGCATTATTCCGCACATTCTCCAAACTGGATCTGCATTCCGAGAGGCGAGAGGGGGAAGGCGGGGAGCAGCCCAAGGCACAGACACCGCCGGCCCAGGTGGAGGACGTGCTCATCAAGCTGACCCGCGTGCTCGCCAACTTGGCCATCCACCCAGGCGTCGGGCAGGCCATGGCCGCCAACCCGCAAGTAGTGGGCCTGCTCCTCACCACGCTGGGTAAGACCGGAGGCCCACCTGGCCGCAGCCTACACCGGGGAAGCTGCTCCCTGCAGCCAGCCAGAGGTTCTGCGGCTTGGGTGTGGTGAGGGTTTTATTAGTACAGTCGGCTCCCTTTCATTAATGCGACTTCCCAGCCGCGTGAAAGAAAATTCCTCTTCTATGCAGCAGTGCCTCAAAAGTAATCCAGATTAAAAAGAAAAATAGTAATACAGATTATTACTAAAACCCACCGAACTGAACACCTTTAGAGGGTGAATTTTATGGTATGTGAATTGTTTCACAATTTTTAAAAAGGATACCAATCAAATTCCCCTAAATTGGCCAGGCTAACCACAGAGAATGTAAAATCCTGAGTTTTTCCATGGTTAGTCCATGCAATTAAAGTTTACTTATCTTTTTATTTTTCAGGCTGTTACATTATCGCTAATTATGGCCCCCAGTCATTTAGGCCCCATATTTTCCACTGTATTAGGCAGCTTGGGCTGTCATAACAAAATACCACAGACTGGGTGGCTTTCACAACAGACACTTATTTCTCACAGTTCTGGAGGCTGGAAGCCCAAGTTCAGGGCGCTGCCTATTTGGTTCCTGGTGCACACTCTCTTCCTGGTTTGTAGATACTGCATTCTCACTCAGTGTTCACATGGCCTCTCTTCGATGTGTGCAGCTGGGGAGAAAGAGAATGACCTCTCTTCCTCTCCTTATAACTCCACAAATCCTATCGGATAAGGACTCTACCTTTTTGACCTCATTTAACTTTAATTACCTCCTAAAACCCCTGTCTCCAAATCCAATCACACTGGAGGTTAGGGCTTTAATATGTGAATCTGGGGAAGGGGACACAATTCAGTCAATAGCATTCTGCCTGTAGCCCCCACAAGTCATGCCCTTCTCACATACAAATACGTTCATTCCATTTAAACAACCCCCAAAGTCTTAACTCTTTCCACTGTCAACTCTTAAGGTCCAAAATCTCATTTCAATATCATCTAGATCAGATCTTGTGAGACTCAATATATGATTTATCCTGAGGGAAAATATTCCACTCCTGCTGTAAACCTGTAAAACCAGAGAAGTTACGTGCTTCCAAAGCACAATGATTGGACAGGCATAGGAAAGACATTCCAATTCCAGAAGGGAGAAATAGAGGAAAAAAGGAAAGGGGTCAAGTCCAAAGCAAGTTGCAAAGCTACCAAAGAGTTCCAGCAGATGTTAAAACGTACGCTGGTCCTTTAGCCGGCAGTCCGTCTCCCACAGACGCCAGCGTGGGGGCCAGTGTGTGGCAGACACTCAGTGAATACTTGGAGAAAGCAAGAATAAATGAGTATATGTTTTCTGTAGCACAACAAATGACTGAATTTTCCTTTGAATGGTGTAAGCTATAAAAAGGCCGTTCTCTTCACGGAAAGAAGGCCAAAAGGAGAGATCGTTAACTCAGTATGTAAGAGATAGCGCCCTCCTCCTGCTCACCTCACAGCCTCCTTCTTATTCCCAGAGAAACTTTGGTTTCATACAAAAAGTCAAAGGCACTTCTTAACCAAGCAAGTCAGGGGCCTCGCTCCCAGGCTGGGGCAGAGCTTCTGGCGCAGGTGATGGCCAGGTGGAGAGGGGAGGGAGGGCATTCCAGGCAGCAGGGCCACATGTGCAGGGTCAGAGGTGAGAGGCAGAGGCCTGTTCAAGGTGCTGGAACTAGTTCAGGGTAACCAGACTTGTGACTTTTCCTCTGACTGCCAGATCCATGTAGCCAACTGCCGTACCTGTCACCAAATGTGGGTACTTCAGAAGCACCTCAGGATCCCTAAAGTCGAACTCATGCCGTTTCTCCCACCTGGGCCCCCTTCCCATGCCCGTAATTCAGAGACTGTGATCACTGTTCATCCAGTTATGTAACCCAGAAATCCAGGGATCATGCTGGGTGCTTCCTCTCCCTCACCCCAATCTAGTCTGCACCACATGCTGTCCATTCTCCTCCCTAAATAGTTTTCTAATCTGTCCACTCTGCTCCATCTGCACCGCCACCCAAGCCTAAGCCACACTATTTGTCATCTGGAATATCACAGCAGGCTCGTCGCTGGCATCCTTGCATCTGCCCTTCTCTGCACTGTGGCCAGACCAGTCAGGAGATGAGTCTGGAGGCTGAGTAGGAGGCAGGAACAGGGTCTTGTGTGCTAAACTAAAGGGTCCATCCATTCATTCATTCATTCATTCATTCATTCTTCATTCATTCACTTATCCTTGCATTCAACAACTCTCTATTGAGCACCCCCTATGTGCCAGACACTGCTCAAGGTGCTGGGAATGTAGCAATGAATAAAACAGACCAATCACTAATCCTCAGTGAATAAAATAGACCTATCACCAGTCCTCATGGTGCTTACGTTGGAGGGCTAGAAGACATACATTAAAAGCATAACAAGTCAAGCGATTGCATGTGCTATGGAGAAAATTAAAGTGGGGTAAGGGAAAGAGAGAATAATGGGTGCCATTTTATAGAGCGTGGTTAAGGAAAGTATGTCCAATAAGGTGACATCTGAGCAACACCACATAGCACGTGAGGAGAGAGCCAAGTGGATAACTGGAAAAGGAGTCCAGACAGAGGGAGTAAGAGTGCAAACATTCTCAGGAAGGATCAGGCTGACGTGTTCGAAAAGAGCACAAAGACTTGTGCGGGTGTTATTGGGGGCCGGAGAGGTCAGGACTGGGGCAGCCCACAGGCCTGAGGGCCAAGTGAGACGAGTGACATGATCTGACTAATGCTGAAGACAGACTCAGGGAGGCAAAGGTGGAGGAAGAGAAGCCTGGGGGGTGAGAGATGGGCTAGGTGGTAGCCCAGTAGGTGAGAAGTGGCGAGATTCTGTGTTTGGAAGGCAACTTGATAGCAATTATGCATGGCTTCTGACCTTACGGGTTGTTTTGTCGCGAGGTGGGAGTGTGGGGAACAGACTCGCAGGGTGGAGCCCACGTGAGAGAGCTCAGGGTTAGGGCAAAGCAGAAGGGATTAGAGACGTCAGGGCTCACTGGTGTGCTGGCACCTTTGCTCTACTACAGATACAAGGCCTAGATCAGCTCGACATTTCCAGACCCCCTGGTTGGAGAGATGGAGCTTAGAGTTTTCTAAACCCTGGGCAGGACTGGTCCCCTGTATTTGGTGCATTTCCCTGCAGGAAGAGTCATGGAAATAAAGCAGCAAACAGCAAGGGCAGGCAGTGCCCTTGCCCTGACCTAGACCATGACAATGGCTCGTCCCTGCTGGGGCTGTTGCAGTTCAGATGGCATTGTTTCTGCCCCTGCTATGAATGAGTCTGTGACACCCTTATCCTTACTTTGTTTCAGAACACAAGTCAGTTGACGATTGTGAGGAGCTGGTGATCAATACTACAGCAACAATCAACAACTTATCTTACTACCAAGTGAAGAACTCCGTAATTCAAGACAAAAGGCTCCATATTGCTGAATGTGAGGCCCAGAATTGGGTTTGGGTAGAGGCATATTCATTTAAGGTTTTGACTTTATTAACTAAACACAGGACTGGAGACATTTATATTTTCTGATTTCCTGGTATAAATATCTAAGAGCCTGATTTGATTCTGAGAAATGAGAATGTGGGGAAATTAGGTGTGGGGAAAAGTTCATTAATTGGTTCTTACTAAAGTTCCCTACAGTCTATATCTTAGTATCATTTTCAATTTTTGAATTATCAGTATCAGTATTTATCATGATTATTGAGTCATGATACTGGCTTCTAGGAGCATTTAAATCAAAACTTAAATTTACTGATCTTATTTCTCCGGTCACCAAACCCAGTGCTCTTAAAGCTTCTCGCGAGTAACAACATGGACGGAATCCTGGAGGCTGTGCGTGTTTTTGGAAATCTCTCCCAGGACCGTGACATCTGCGATTTCATTGTGCAGAAGAATAGTGAGTTAATGACACTTACGTTTATAAACACGTACTTCTTGCCAATAAACAGCGAAGCAGTTTCGGAGCTTGGGTCATGACAATGTGATACTTGTTTCCGCTTTGGGACAAGCAGTGCTTTACATTCTGTTCCATCCGTACGTAAGGCTGTCGGCTGAGCATGCCAAGACGGAGCTAGGCAGTGTTCTGTGTTCCCTCTCCCTCGTGAGTGGGCTACTGAGTTCCAAGATGGTGTGTGTGTGTGTGTGTGTGTGTGTGTGTGTGTGTGTGTAAATGATTTATCTGGACTCTCATTTCTGTCCATGAGAACAGGCTTAAAACACATTCTTCTTCATGTACTAGAGTGTCCATTACAGTACTGCTTGTAATAGCAAAACATGGAAACAACCTAAATGTCCAGCAGCAGGCAGGAGGATAAATACATGATGGCATATTCATGCAACAAAATGCTCTCCAGCAATGAAAAGAAATGACCTCTATGTTCATGGATCAACATGGATCCACCTCAAACACATAATGCAGGAGCAAAAACGCTAGTGATAGGAGTATACAGAATAATGCCATCCAAGTGTTAAAACTGCAAACAGTCTTGGGTCACTGTGTATGCAATGTACATGTAATAATGGAACAAGGTATAAATGGTATTTGGAGCTGATAAACCCCACACTTGAGACAGAAGTTACCTTTTGAGGGAAAGGAATGCCCAAAGATATAAAATTTGATCTGTGGTGTTTTATTTCTTAAACCGGGTGGCAGATGCATAAGCATTCATACTAACCATCCTCTGTCTCAAACATTTCATGCAACAATAGTGACTAAAACTATGTCAACGTAAGAAATGCCCAAGCCTGTAGAGAATTTGTATAAGAGTTTATTTGAGCCAAACTGACCACATACGCAGGGAGCAAGATCTCTAATGACAGTTTTGCAGTTTCTTTTATACATTTGAGATTAAGGAGGGAACATAAGGAAGATCACATGGAGGTGGGAGAAAGGAAGGCGGGGGTTGGATTACAGGATTCTGTGCTTTCTGAAAGGTGGTTATGCCTTGGAGGGGTATTAACTTCTGGCATCTCAAAGGTGTGTTAACCTAGACGCACAATGGACAGGGCTGACTTAACACCTTTCAGTCAAAGAAGTTATAGGCCTGGGGCACGACTCCCCATGGTGACCTGCACAGTTAGCAATTTATGATTTATTACAACACCCCTTTTCATCCACAAAGACCTACTTATTCATGTTCATGATAGAACATTTAGATAATATATTTTTAAAAAGCACAGAAGCAGCAAACTGTCTCCCATCGTCTCACTACCCCAGAGATAACTGTTCACATTTTGCTGTACATTCTTTAGAGTCTTAAAAACCCATTTAAAGGTGACGCAGACTCTGCCAAGCTCACTGTTAGACCCATCAGTGGGGCCAAGATCAGAACAGGGTGGCCACCTCTCACGTGTGCAGGAAAATGGGAGCAGGCAGAGCACCCACATCCATTCTCCCCCAGCTCTTGGCCCAGCCCCTGCTGGGGGACAAGAACACAGGACAGAGTCCCATTTCCTCGGAGTAAGAGAAACCAGTTCCCAACGGCAGAGACCCTGTGCCCACCTAAGACGTCCCTTACGTTGGAAGTCCTGCCTTGCCACAGGCCAGTTTCCAGTGCTCCGAGCCCATCTTCTGTGGCCCTGGAAGGCTTCAGGGAAGACCTCAGCAGGAGCCTACTCTGCTCCCCCGGGGCTGTGGATTTAAAATTGCTGCCAGCGGTTCAAAAGGCCCTTGAGGTGTAAAAGATGAATTTCACCTGTGTGGCTGGTAGTCCGTGGTTCTTTCCCTCCTTTCCACCTGCAGGGACTCGATCACTGCCTTGGAGAAGGAGCTGCTGCCTGGGTCAGATAGAGTAATATCTAGGCACAGAGGACCTGGGGTGTAGGGAGCAGGTGCTGGAGCTGGGAGGTGTGGCGCACCCACTGCTGGGCAATGGGGAAGGACGCTTTAGGAAAAATGGGTTAAATCCCCTAGTAGGGTTTCCAGTTTTGCAAAGCCACTCCCCATTTCCCCTTTGCCTTTCCCTTTATTGTAAGATAAGATACAGCTGAGAATCCTGAGCTTCACTGGTCTGCATTTGTTCTCTACCCTCCCTAGTACATAAGTTCATGATTGCACTGCTGGGTGCTAAGCATCAGGACATTTGCTTTTCTGCCTGTGGTGTTCTCCTAAATCTCACTGTGGATAAAGACAAGCGTGTCATCCTAAAAGAAGGAGGTGGCATTAAAAAGTAAGTTTTAAGGCACGGAGTTCCAACTTTCTCAGGATTCAGGGGACACAGTTTTCCAGGGAGTTGAGGTCCCTCTAGTTGTTCCTCCATGGCACAGGCATTTCAACATCTGCAAGCGCCAAGCGAGGGTTAAAATAATTAGGTTCCACTGGACACTTAAAATAATTGAGAAGTAGATGACGGCTACTTTGTAGTTATTTAAATTTGTAGGTATGAAATTATTTTAAGTCGCTGAGTTATACATAACGCATATTAAATATTACAGCAGGATAATCATCATTGTGCTAAAAATGTGAAAATTAGAGATTCTGACCTAATAACTTCTCAATTTGACTTTTATTAACCCAGGTTAGTGGACTGTTTAAAAGATTTCGGTCCTACTGATTGGCAGCTGGCCTGCTTAGTTTGCAAAACTTTATGGAACTTCAGTGAAAATATCACTAATGCTTCATCATGTTTTGGAGATGAAGATACCAACACACTCTTGGTCCTGCTGCCGTCGTTTTTAGGTAAGACTCCTTACTATAAATCTGTGATTTTTATCAGAGTGAGATAAAAATGTTTTTTCTGTGACCTGTATGGATAAAGATTGGTACGCATTTGGGTGGCTATATTTCTAGAAGCAACAACAACTTGTTAAAAATTATTATAATTTAGAAATATCTGGAAGAGGCTGGTTGTTATTTACAAGAGGGACACAAGGACTTTTAACTCATTGGACGCTGTTATGATTTCTGTGGCTTTTTTTCCTTTTTTTTTGCATTTTCTGTTGTTTGCATAAATATAAGATGTCAGCATGAATTATTGCCGTTGTTTAAAAATATATAGACATTGCTGTAATTGAGAAAATATGGCTAAAAGCTACTCTGAATTAAGTCATGCTTTTAAGTGAAGTTATAAATTTTTATTAGCAGCTGTGTTAATTATCCGTGAAACTAAGTGAACTTTACAGTGGAATCCCTATTCTTGGAAGGTAGGAAATCACTGACAAACCAAAGGAGAGAAGATAGCCTCTTCCATTTTAAAAGTTTCTATTATAGGATCATTTTTTTTCATCCTGGGTTAGGTCTAACAACAGTGATTGGGGTCAGTAAATGAGTGTTTTCAATAATCCTTTTCCCAAAATGGAGAAGTACTTCCCGTTGCCCAGCCACTGTGTTGGGTCAGCAAGGACGGGTGGAAAGGTGCCGCGTGACTCGGAAGCAGGCGGTTCAGGTGGTGTCATTCGATAAGACAGTCTCTCAGAACCTGTCTTTTCATCTCTAAAATGGGGTCTTGCTAGTCCCTGCCCAGCTGCATGAATCATGAAGGTTAAGCAAACATCCCGAGAGCACAGTGGAAAGACCAGGCGGCTGTTCTGAGTTCAGGTCCTGGCGTTAGTGCTTACAAGCATTTACCTCTCTCCATTTGTTATGTTCTCATCTCTAAGATGGGGACGATTGATGTCCGCTTTGCAGAGTTGTTAGGGTGACAAATGAGCAGACGTGTCCAAAGAGCCTGGTACAGTGCCAGTCCTCAGACAATGGTTGTGAAAGCGCTTTGTAAATCCTAAGTGTTGTAACGATATGTTATTCAGCAGGAACTCAGAACCAGAAGTTATTCGAAGGAATCAGCTTTGCTAGGGTGATGGGAAATTTGCTTTGTCCAAGTAGATATAATTTTGTGCCTGTTAAGACTAAGAAAAATGGCATGATTTTTAAATCACTGAAGTTCACAGTCTGCTCTGTGGACCTTAAGCTTTTGCCAGGTTGCCAGGAGCAGAAGTACACGCTCAACTTGCCTTAATTCAGTTCTCAGCTGTGGCAGAACATTGGCATCAGCTGTGGAATTAAAAACAAAACGAAACAAAACAAAACCAAAAACACTTATCCTGGCCCCATCCCCAGGAATTCTGATTCAGAAGCTCTGGGGTGAGGCCAATGTGGAGTTTTAAAAAATCCCACCAGTGAGTCTGCTATGCAGCCAGGATTAAAAACCTGTGCCCTGATTAATGGAGGGGTTTAAGGGAAGGGCACGCAGACAAGGAGGGAGCCAGGAAGCAAGCGTAGTGCCCAGGGTCTGCCCGGCAGGACCTGGAAGCAGAGTTCCCGAGTGAGCCCTCAGGAGTGGGCGTCATGTGCTCTGTCTCTGTGGTTACGGAAAAAGTCCTTTCCCTCTGCCCCTCTGGGCTCCTGCTTGGTCATGGTTTCAACTACCTCGAGCCTGCTTGCTGCGCTCATATGACCCTGTGTCTCCTCTGTTGTGGGTGCTTCTCTGTGTGTCCCATTTGGGGAGAACGTGTGATTGATGCCAAGAGACTCTCCTGGGCTGTTGGCGGCAGCACGTGAAATGGTTGTGCGGTTCAGAGTATACTTGAATTTCACTCCTTTTATAAAGATAGCTAAAAAAAACAGGCCATTTTGAAAACAGGATGAACTGTTAAGTAACAGAATCCCATGTTGAAGTGTGAGCACTATTTTTAGAAATAATGGCAAGGCGATTGATAAAGTACTACTCTAAGTTACCCAAGTTTTTCTTGATAGGTACCTGGAAAAGAAAAAAAAGGAGAAAGTAACGGTTCTCAACATGGTGGGGATGTCGGAATGTTGACAGTCTTTTTAGAAAGTGGCTTAAAAAGAATGTTGTCTAAAACTTCCTCACATATTGCAATCACGTCTTATAAACTTATTAGCAGTGTGTTTATCTTGAAGTTTTTAGGGGGTGGGCCGTAGCCCGCTCGTCAACCATGAGCTTCTCTCAGGGGAGCTGGCAAGCAACTGGTGGTCAGTGTGTGGAGTTTACTATTGTGAATGTAAAATACACTAGGCTTTTTGTTGTTGTTTGCTTGTTTTTTATGTTCATCATAAGGTACGTGAAACTTAGCATCTCGGTTGTGTGACAAGGGTGGAGTGGGGCCCGGCATTCACATTGCCCAGCCTCTGCCAAAGAGCCAGCACATGCTTCTGCAACATGGGAAGGCTGTGCCTTAGAGGAAAATAGGACAACAGTAGATTCATCAAATTGCTACTTGGTGCTGAACAGCAAGCTAGGAAATAGTGCAGTGAGTAGGGGATGCTTTTATTGATGCCGTAGGGCACTTAACCTGTAATGGAGATTGCATTATAACGATCAATGACAAATGTGGTGTTTTGAGTTCTCTAATCCTTTCAAATAACTTGCCTAAAATTCTAGTATTTGGAAGTGTGCTGTGCACAAAGAAAACTTAAGAATTATTGGTTTTCTAAGTCAGTGCTTTTCACACTGTGAGCAGCATCTTCAGAAAATGAAGTAGCAAAGAAAGAAAATGTCAGAATACATTACGTGTAGTAAGGATAAGTGTTCTATTATGAAACATTTGTTTACTTGTATATAAATATGTAAGTATATGTATACAGTTATAGTGTAATACGTATTTCTTAGGTAACAGTCAAAAAAGTTTAAAAATCACAGATCTAATTTTTTCTTCCATTAGCCTTTGCCACGCTGCAATACAACTTCCAAAATTTAATGCCTAGTATAATGTGGCAGTTTTTATATATTTGCTGCATTTACGATGAATCTCCAGACTGCTCTTACCTATAGCTATGTGGCCACTTTTACTATCTTTTCTAACCCAATTTAAAATGCATAGGGTCCGACATTAACTAATCATAGGCTAAGCCTCAAGAAAAGTTAACATAATCTTGACATTAGATTGAAAAAAAAAAAAAAATCCCAGCAAACAGCACAGCCAGCTTTATTTGTGAAACAAGGAAATAAAGGCTTACTTCTCTTAAAAAACAAAAACAAAAACCAAAAGCACCAAAATAGAGATTTGCTAAAACCACCAACGAACCAAAACTCTGGGCAAAGAAGGGGCTGTGCAGTGCATGGGCCGTCCTCAGCCCTGAGCATCCTGGGAACGAAGGACAGAAAAGAATTCACGTTTAGACAGAAGTTTAGTGCTCAGAAAATCTGGAAAAGAGTGAGCAGGAAGAAGATCTAGAACTCTGAAACCACTCAGAGTCTCACAGATTCCTCTTGTCCAGAAGTAGCCCAATGGGAAGGACTTTGAAGCATCAAGCACCGCCCCACTCGCCTCCTTCCGAGGGCCTGGTGAGCGCGTGGGGGGGAGATGCAGGTTTGTTTGCACAGGTCTCCATGGAGCGCCCTGCTGAAGTGTTTGTCTGCCTGGAGCTTATCTCAGAGCTGCATACCTACCTGTCCACTTGGCTGTGAGGAGAGGAGGGGCAGGTACACACCAGGATTCCAGCCTCCTTTATCTCATTCTGGGTGGTGCCACTGACACCGGCAGTGCCAAAGCATGCAGGTGTACACACATACTCAGTGCAGCCAATTGGATGTAAACAGTAATGAAGCATTTTATAATAGGATTTTAATGAGCTCTATGAATAAAGTTTGCAAATTATGTACGTAGCAGTATTTGTGGTCATTTTAGGGCTGAGTGGTTACCGCGTACGAAGTCTGCCTCAGTTACAGACCTGGGAAGTGGCAGAGCCAATCTTCTGACTGGCAGGCCAGTGCGTTTTCCCAAAGTCCTTCACACTGGAGCATGAGGCCCAGCATAAACAAGGAAAACCTCAGTGCAGGTCAGCGCAGAAACATGAGTGTCCATTTATCTTCCTGTGTGGGTGGATATACTTATGACGTCTACAGAATTCAGGGTGCCCTTGGATTAAGAAGCAAATTAAAATTGTAATTTTGCATTTTTTTTTTTACAAGTACTTTTCTGCATTACCATAGACTCACTTGGGATTCTAATCCATCTTGGGGTCCTCAAAGCCTCTTACTTTTCACTGTGATGGGACACAGCATAGGGGGTGTGGGGGGATTGTCTTTCAAAGAAGTATGTCCAGGCTGCTTTGAAGCCTGCAAAGCCAGCAGAGTTGATTTTCAGTCAAGTTCAAAGTATCCAGTTCAATTGTGCTACTTTCATAAAAGATTTCCTGACTCCTTTGGTATCTGTCAACCACTGAAGTAGTTAACTTTTCTAATGTGCAGATAATGAAGTAACCTATTAATACTTTGTTTATTCTGAGCAATTGTGATCTGACTTTTGGATGTGGACTTACATATAAACACTAAGAGATTAGTTGAAATAAGAGCTCAATGCAATTTAGAATTTTTTTGAGAAGATTATTGTCCATTTTTTTAAATCAAGAGACTGAAATATACTTGTTTTAAAATACTTGTAAAGAACAGAAGAGAGTAAAGAACTTCAATAAAAAAGCCTTTAAAAACAAAAACAGAAAAACCTTTGAACCCCTAAATCCTCTCTGTGTCAGATTGGAATTAGAGCTGACCCACGATGGGTTTAACTCATGCCATCAAATGTTAAACTGTATTCAATAGGATGACATTTCCAAATAATTGCTGCAATTTTAATTTTTCTGATACAGATGAAGAACTAGCACTGGATGGCAGTTTTGACCAAGACCTAAAAAACTATCACAAACTCCACTGGGAAACAGAATTCAAACCTGTGGCACAGCAGCTTCTAAACCGAATTCAGAGTCATCACACCTTCCTGGAACCCCTGCCTATTCCCGCTTTCTAACATGATGCCGATTAACACCAGAGAGAGGAGGTCAGGTCTCCTTCATTCTTAAGAAGTGGTAACAAACATGAACATTTGTTTTCAGTGGTAACAAATACTGAAAGTTTTTCAGGTACTGGTGTTAGTGAGTAGTCAAAGTATTTTAAAAGAAACAAGCATTTCTTTTTCTTAGGTATTATGGAAAAATGAATATTCATGTACTTTCTGCTATAAGAAGTCTAAGATAAAAATATATGCATGTTTTTTCCTAAGTAAATGACTTTTTCTTCTATTCTCTATTCAGTAATTTAGTTCTAGTCTTAATACCCTGATTTAACAATTCTGGAATTTAAGTGCTTATCAGTTCAGTAGTTAAACGAACTATGCAGTGAAGACTAGCATTAGATTCTGTGTATCGAAAGAATGGTGGTCAGCCCTATTAGGAGGCATCACTGCATAAGCGTCTGTAGTAATTCTTATCTCTAATAATAATTTTCTAGTTAGGCACCAGTATTTTTGAGGTTCTCATATTACAAGAATGAGTGAGCAGGAAAAATTAGGGTTGACCACTTTGGACCATCTACTCTTTATTAAATAAGTAAAATAGATGAAAAGGGGAGTATTTGACCATTTTTCATTTGAAATAAAATCACTAGACCAGACAGTTCTTCCAATTCTAACTCTCTCTGACTAAGGAGGTGATATGACGTAGTAGAGAGAGTGCAGGCTTAGGTGTATGCCAGGTCTTGGTTTGAATCCTAGCTCTCCCTTGCTTGGGCCCCGAACAAGTAATTTCATTTCTTTAGCTTCAGCTGTAAATAGTAATAATACCTATTTTGTTGTAGTCTAGTTCAGGAAAAAACAAAACAAAACATTAAAGGGGCAAATTGCCCAGTACATTGTCCGATGTGTAGTAAGTGCTCAATAAATTATAACATGATGGTAATTTATTAGTTTGCCATTCTTTGTAGGATAAGTTTGGCCTTTGAATGAGTGATAAAAATTAAATAAATTGAGATTACTGTTGTTATCCTAGACCAGTCAAATGAAGATTTGGAAATAAAAGTAGGTTTACTACTCTGGAAAGCAGCTGTTATTAATGGTTCATCTCTCACCTACAAAATACTGAGACTAAGGGGATGAAGGCAGGCATCCCAGACTGGCCCGGCTCTCTAAGCCTATTAGGAAAAACCTAAATTTCCGGGAACAAATAGATTTTTCATCTGAGGCTCATCCCTGATTAGGGCTCATCAAAGTTGCTGGGGATATTCACCGTATTATCGCCTGTCATTTGTAAGTATGTGCTAGTAGATTCACTCCAATAGATAACACCATGTTAAGTGTAAGGAGCTAATCTCTCAAAAACACTTAAGGATCTAAGTATTTTATGCATATCAGGCTGTATATTCTACTTTCAGTGAAAAAGATCAAAAACTTTTCCCATTAAAATAGTTCCTTGGTATTTGTAACTAATACCTATAATAACTCATGGTGGAATACCATTATACCTGCTCTCCTACATACTAAATTCTTCCTGCTCACACTTTTGTGCAAGCTGGACCATTTGGAACTATCTACCTGCCTTAAAAAAATTGTCATAAAAAAGACAACATAAAATTTATAATCTTAACTATTTTTTAAATGTACAGTTCAGTAGTGCTAAGTATATTCACATTGTTCTGCAACAAATCTTGAAATTTTTTATCTTGCAACTGAACCTCTATTCAACAATTTCCAAACATTTCCTCCTGCCCTCAATCCTAGCAACCACCAATCTACCTTCTGTTTCTGTGAATTTGACGAATTTAGATGTAAGTGGAATCACACAGTATTTGTCTTCTTATGACTGGCTTTCTTCACTTAGCATAATGTCCTCAAAGTTCATCCATGTTGTAGCATGTGACAAGATTTTCTTTCTTTTTAAGGTTGAGTATTTTCTTGTATATATACATATAGATGTAGACACACACACACACACACACACACACCCCACATTCATTCATCCATCAAGAGACATTTGAGTTGCTTCTACCTCATGTCTATTGTAAATAATGCTGCTATGAACATGGGTGTGTAAATACTTAACTTTGAGATCCTGCTTTCAATTCTTTAGTATGTATACCTAGAAGTGGAATTACTGGATCATACAGTGGTTTTATTTTCAATTTTTGAGGAACTTCTATACTGTTTTCCATAGAGGCTGTACCATTTCACATTACCGTTAACTGTGCACAGGGTTCCAATGTCTTCACCTCGTTGCTAACACTTGTGGTTTTCTGTTTTGTTTTTTGATAGTGGCCATCCGAATGGGTGTGAAGTGATAGCTCATTGTGGTTTAGATTTGCGTTTATCTAATAATTAGTGATATTGAGTATCTTTTTGCATGTTTGTTGGCCGTTTGTACATCATCTTTGGAGAAATGTCTATTCAAATCTCTTGCCCAGTTTTTAATCAGGTTATTTTTTTTTTTTTTTGAGTTGAAATTCTTTATATATTCTGGATATTAACCCCTTATCATATATATGATTTGAAAATATTTTCTCCCATTCCATACATTGCCTTTTCACTCTATTCATTGTGCCCTGTTATGCACAGAAGTTTTTAAGTTTGAGGTGGTACCTTTGTTTTTTCTTTCGCCTTTGCTTTTGGAGTTATATGTAAGAAATTATTGCCAAGTCCAATGTCCTGAAGATTTTCCCATATGTTTTCTTTTAGGAATTTTATAGTTTCAGTTCTTACAGTGAGGTCTTTAATCCATTTTAGTATATGTTTGTACATGGTGTAAGACAAGAAGGGTCTAACTTCATTCTTTTGCATGTGAATATCCAGTTTTCCCAGCACCATTTGTTGAAGAGACTGTCCTTTCCTCGTTGAATGGCCCTGGAACCCTGGTCAAATATCATTTGTTTATATAATCAGGGTTTATTTCTGGACTCTCACTTTATTTCTGACAGATGTGAGGTGTATTTCATTGTGGTTTTAATTTGTATTTCCCTAATGATTAGTGATATTGAGCATCTTTCCATATGTCTATTGACCATCTGGATGTTCTCTTTGGAAAAATGTCTATTCAGGTCCTCTGCCCATTTTTAAATAGGATTGTTTGTTTGTTTGTTGGTGTTAATTGTATGAGTTCCTTATATATTTGGGCTATCAACCCCTAATTGGAGGTATCGTTGGCGAATATCTTCTCCCATTCAGTAGATGGTCTTTGATGGTTTCCTTCACTGTGCCAAAACTCTTTAGTTTGATGTAGTCACATTTGTTTATTTTTTATTTTGTTTCCCTTGCCTCGGTAGACATATCTCAAAAAAATTGCTAAGGGCATTATCAAAGAGATTACTGCCTATGTTTTCTTCCAGGAGGTTTATGTTTTCAGGCCTTACATTTATCCATTTTGAATTTATGCTTGTATACAGGATAAGAAGGTGGTCTAGTTTCATTTTTTCAGCATGTATATGTCCAGTTTTCCCAACACCATTTATTGAAGAGACTGTCTTTACCCCATTGTATATTCCTGCCTCCTTTGTTATACGTTAGTTGACCATATAGGTGTGGGTTTATTTCTGGGCTCTATTCTGTTCCATTGATCTGTGTTTCTGTTTTTATGCCAGTACCATGCTGTTTTGATTACTATAGCTTTGTAATATAGTTTGATATCAGGTAGTGTGATACTTTGTTCTTCTTTCTCAAGATTGCTTTGGCCATTTGGAGTATTTTGTGGTTCCATATACATTTTAGGATTATTTGTTCTAGTTCTGGGGAAAATGCCATTGGTATTTTGATAGGGAGTTCACTGAATCTATAGATTGCTTTGGGTAGTATAGACATTTTAACTATATTCTTCCTATCCATGAGCATGGTATACGCTTCCATTTATTTGTATCTTCTTTAATTTCTCTCTTCAGTGTCTAATAATTTTCTGAGTACAGGTCTTTTACCTCCTCAGTTAAATTTATTACTAAGTATCTTATTATTTTTAATGCAATTGTAAGTGGGATTGTTTTCTTAATTCTTTTTTCTGATAGTTTGTTACTTGTGTATAAAAATGCAACCTATTTCTGAATATTAATTTTGTATTCTGCCACTTTACTGAATTATCTGTTCTAATAGGTTTTTGGTGTACTCTTTCTGTGTAGGGTTCTGTGTACATAGTATCATGTCATCTGCAAATAATGAGAGTTTTACCTCTTTCCAATTTGGATGCCTTTTATTTCTTTTTATTGTCTGATTGCTGTGGCTAGGACCTCCAATAGTAGTTTGAATGAAAGTGATGCAAGTGGACATCCTGGTCTTAAAAAGAAAAAACTTTCAGCTTTTCACCATTGAGTATGATGTTAGCTGTGGGTTTGTCATATATGGCCTTTATTATGCTGAGGTATGTTCCCTCTATCCCACTTTGCTGAGAGTTTTTATCATAAATAAAAGCTGGATTTTGTCAAATGCTTTTTTTGCATCTGTGGATATGATTTTTATCCTTCATTTTGTTTATGTGGTGTATCACATTTATTGATTTGTGGATATTGAACCAATGATGCATCCCTGGAATAAATCCTACTTCATTGTGGGGTATGATCTTTTTAATGTATTGCTAAATTTGGTTTGCTAGTATTTTGTTGAGGATTTTTGCATCTATGTTCATCAGGAATATGGGTCTATTTTTTGTAGTGTCTGTCTGGTTTTGGAATCAGGGTTGCCTTATAAAATGAGTTTGGGAGACTTCCCTCCTCTTCAATTTTTTGGAATATTATGAGAAATATTAATTCTTCTTTTAATGTTTAGTAAAATTCACCTGTGAAGTCGTCTGGTCCAGGACTTTTGTTTGTTGCGAGTTTTTTTATTACTGATTTGATTTCATTAGTAGTTATTGGTATGTTCAGATCTTCTGTTTTTTCTGATTCCGTATTGGAAGATTGTATATTTATAGGAATTTATGCATTTCTTCTAGCTTGTCCAGATTTCTGCTTTTGGGTGAAATGCCATAAAAATATCAACTAAATCCATCTGGTCTAATGTGTCACTTAAGGCCACTGTTTACTTTTTGATTTTCTGTCTGGATGATCTGTCCATTGATGTCAATGGGGTATTAAAGTCCCCTAGTATTGCTGTTTTATTGTTGATCTTTCCCTTTATGTCTGTCAATATTTGCTTCATATATTTAAGTGCTCCTATGTTGGATGCATAGATGTTTACAAGAGTTATATCCTCTTGTTGGATTGATCCCTTTATCATTATGAAATACCCTTCTTTGTCTTTTGTTACAGCCTTTGTTTTAAAGTCTATTTTGTCTGATATAAGTATTTCTATCCCAGCTTTTTGTTTCCATTTTCATGAAATATCTTTTTCCATCCCTTACTTGCAGTCTGTGTGTGTCTTTTGATCTGAAGTGGGTTTCTTGTAGGCAGCATACATATGGGTCTTTTTTTTTTTTTAATCCATTCAGCCACCCTATGTCTTTTAATTGGAGCATTTAGTCCATTTACATTTAATTATTGATAGGTGTGCAGTTATTGCCATTTTATTGTTTTCTGATTGTTTTGTAGTTCTTCTCTGTTCCTTGCTCTCTCTTATGTGTTGATGACTTTCTATAGTATTGTGTTTCAATTCCTTTCTTATTATTTCTTGTATATCTCTTGTAGGTTTTTGGTTTGTGGTTACCATGTGCTTCATGGTATATATACTTATATATATAGCTTCAAGTTATGTTTACAGCAGTCTATTTTAAGTTGATTGTCACTTAAATTTGAACAAATTCTAAAATCACTACAATTTTTACTCATCCCCTCCATGTTTATTTTTTGGTCATTATTTTTTACTTCTTTTGTGTGTGTGTGTGTGTGTGTATCCCTTAATTTATGCTGTAGTTACACATTATCTTGCTACTTTTGCCTTTTAACCTTTGTACTAGGTTTATAATTGGTTGATCCACTGCTTTTATTATGTGTTTGCCTTTGTCAGTGAGGATTTCCTTCTTTCCTGTATTTTTTAATTTATATTTTGTATCTTTTCTTCTTAAAGAAGTCCCTTTAACATATCTTATAATATTGGTTTAGTGGTGATAAATTTTTTTTTCCCCTCTTGTCTGGGAAATACTTTATCTCTTCTTAAATTCTAAATGATAGCCTTGCTGGGTAGAGTAATCTTGGTTGTAGATCCTTGCTTTTAATCACTTTAAATATTTCATGCCAGTCGCTTCTGGCTTACAAAGCTTCTGCTGAGAAATCAGCTGACAGACTTATGGGAGCTCCCTTGTAGTTAACTAATTGCTTTTCTCTTGAAGCTTTTAAGATTCTCTCCTTGTCTTTAACCTTTGGCATTTTAATAATGGTGTGTATTGGCGTGGGCCTCTTTTGTTCATCTTATTTGGGACTCTGCATTTCCTGGGCTTGTATGTCTATTTCCTTCGCCAGGTTAGGGAAGTTTTCTGTCCTTATTTCTTCAAATAGGTTTTCAATCCCTTCCTCTCTCTCTCTCTCCTCCTGCTGGTACCCCTATGATGCAAATGTTGGTATGCTTGATGTTTTCCCCAGGGGTCCCTTAAACTGTCCTCATTTTTTTCTTTTGTGATAGGATGTTTTCCACTATCTGTCTTCCAAATCGTTGACTCAATCCTCTCCTTCATTTAATCTGTTGATTCTCTCTAATGTATTCATTTCAATTATTGTATTCATTTCTGAGTGGTTCTTTTTTGTGTTTCCTATCTCCATTTTTATGTTTCCAATCTCTTTGTTGAGTTCATCAGTTTTTCACTGAGCATTCTCATAACCAGTGTTTTGAACTCTGCATCTGGTAGATTGCTTTTCTCGATATTTTTAGTTCTTTTTCTGGAGTTTCGTCCTGTTCTTTTTTATTTGGGACATGTTTTTTTGTCTCATTTTGGCTGGCTGCCTGTGTTTGTTACTATGTATTAGGTAGATCTACAGTGTCTCCTGGTCTTGGCAGAGTGGCCTTATGTAGTAGGAGTCCTTTGGAGCCCAGTGGTGTGGTCTTCCTGGTCACCTGAGCTGGGTGCTCCAGGGATGTCCCTTGTGTGTGTGTTCTCTGTGCCTGCCTGTTTTAGTTGAGCCTTGATTGCTATTGGCATATCAGTGAGTGGGGTTTGCCCTCAGGCTAACTGGCTGTGAGGGCTGGCTGTAACTACAGTGGATGAGCTGTTGTGTGGGGGCTGACCCAAAGGAATGAGAGTTGCTCTACTGGGGCTTTGTTGCCAGCTGAGTCTGCCCTTTGGGTGTGTTGTTTGTCGAGATGGTTGGGTGGTGCTCTGGTATGGACTGAAGCCAGCCATTGAGTATGTTGGTTCTGGAGCCTCTTGGGAGGTTCTTCAGCACAGGCCAAGAACAGCAGTCACTTGTGCCAGGCTTGGGGCCTCTTGGTAGGAGCTACAAAGTCATCTGGTTGGTTGTCACTTGTACTGGGCTTAGAGGTGCCTGGGAGAGGCTATGCAGTGAACCAGAGCTGGTTGCTACTTTTGCTGAGCTTGAACCCCTTTGGTTGGCACCATGATGTGAGCTGAGGTTAGCTGCCTCTTTTGCCAGGTTTGTGGCCCTTAATTGAAGCTACATTCCAGGCCCAGATTGGCCACCTTTTATGCCAGGCTTGGGGCCACCTGATGGGAGTTAAAATCCAAGTTGAGATTGGTTGCCGCTTGTGCTGGACTTGGGGCTTTTAGCAAGAGGTACATGGGTTTAGCATGTTCTTTTTCTAGTTCTTTGAGGTGTGAAGGTAGTTTAATGTAAGGATTTGTAATTATAATCTTCCCTTTTAGCACTACTTTTTTTTTTTTTACTATATCCCATAAGTTTTGGTATGTTGTATTTTTATTTTAATTGTCTCAAGATATTTTCCAATTCCCTTTGTGATTTCTTCTTTGATGCATTAGCTGTTTAAGAATGTGCTGTTTAAGTTTCACATGCTTGTGGATTGTCCAGTTTTTCTTTCTGCTGATAATTTCTAATTTCATTCCATTGTGATTGGAAGATACTTTGTATGATTTCAATCTTTTAAAATTTATTATGATTTGTTTTGTGGCCTAACATGTGGTCAATCCTGGAGAATGTTCCATGTGCACTTGAGAAGAATATGTATTCTGCTATTGTTGGATGTTGTTCAAGTCCTCTGTTTCCTAATTTCTTCTGCTTGCTTTATCCGTTATTGAAAGTGGGTAATTGAATCTCCTATTATTGTATTGCTATCTTTTTCACTCTCTTCAATTCTGTTAATATTTGCTTCATATAGTTATTTAGGAGCTCTGGTATTTTGCACATACATAATTGTAATATTTTCCTGGAGAATTGGCCCTTTTGTCTGATACTAGCATAGCCTCTGCTCTATTTTTGCTTCCATTTGTATGGAATAACCTTTTTCATCCTTTCATTTTCAGCCTATATGTGTCCTTAGATCTAAAGTTAGTTAGCACAGGCAGCATATAGTTGGATCCTTTCCAACTATATGAATAGAAATTTTATCCATTCAGCCAATCTATGTCTTTTGATTGGGGAACTCAATGCACTTATATTTAATGTAATTATTAATAGGGCAATACTGTTGCCATTTTGTTCATTGTTTTATGTTTTGTTGTTCCTTATTTTTCTCTTACTCCCTCCTTTGTGTATTATTATTATTATTATAGTGACATGCTTTGATTTCCTTTTCATTTCCTTTTGTGTAAATTCTAGAGGTATTTTCTTTGGTTACCATGGGGATTATATAAAAAAATCTTAAAGTCCTAATGGTCTAGTTTAAACTCATATCAACTTGAATTGCATATAAAAGCTCCACTCCATTATAGCTCTGCCTACCCCCACTTTGTTATTGATGTCACAAATTATACTTTATGTATTTTGGATCCATCAACATAGATTTATAGTTACTTTTTATGCTTTTGTATTTCAAATTCTGTACAAGAATTAAAAGTGGATATATGTGCGAAAAAATTACAATAATATAGTTTTCTGTATTTGTCCACATATTTACCTTTACCAGAGAACTTTTTATTTCCATTGCTCTGTAGCATCCTTTTATTTCAACTTGAAGGACTTCTTTTAGCATTTCTTGTATGGCAGGTCCAGTGGTGATAAACTCCTTCAGATAAACTCTTGGAAAGCCGTAATTTCTCCTCCATTTTTAAAGAACAGTTTTGCTGCATATTGTATTCTTGGTTGATAGTTTTTCCTTTCAGAACTTTGAATGTTGTTATTCTACTGTCCTCTGGCCTGCAATATTTATTGCTGACAAATTTTATAATCTTGTATAAGCTTCCTTGTATGTACATGACAAATTGTTGTCAGGATTATTTTTCTTTGACTTTCTTCAGTTTAATTATAATGTGTTTCAATGTGGGTCTCTGGGTTTGTTCTTGGCATGGGTTGAGCTTCTTGAATTAGTATTCCCATTTCTTTCCTCAAATTTGATGTTTCATCCATTCAGTTACATAAGTTCTGTGCCCCTTTTTCTCTCTTCCATAATGTGTATGTTGGCCTGCTTGATGGTGTCCCATAGGTTCCTTAGGCTCTCTTCACTTTCCTTTATTTTTCTTTTTGTCCCTCGGACTTGATATTATCAAATAACCTGTCTCCAAGTTCTCTGGTTCTTTCTTCTGTCTGATCAAGTCTCCTCTTGCACTGTTCTAGTGAATTTTTCAATTCAATTATCATCGTCTTCAGTTCCAGAATTTGTTTGGTTCTTTTGAATAGTTTCTGTCTCTCCATTGACATTCTCATTTTGTTTATGCTTTATTTTCCTGCTTTCTTTATCAATCTCATTCTCTTTTTAGTTCATTGAACATCTTTAAGACAAAACTGTTTTAAAATTCTTTCTCAGGTAATTCAGAGATCTGCATTTCTTTAGGGTTGGTTTCTGTAGATTTAGATTTTCTCAGTTTGGAGCCACGTTCAACGGTTTACATGACTTGTGAACTTTGTTGCGGTTTGGGCATTTGAAAAATAGGTACCTCTCTGAGGCTTTACAGACTGACTTTGCCAATCAGCCTGGCTAGAAGTTCTGGGACCTCTCAAAGCTTTCCTGGGGATTTATCTTCGCTGGACTGGTGTGTGGTATGTGGGGTGTGTGTGTGTGTGTGTGTGTGTGTGTGTGTGTGTGTGTGCTTTTATTCTAGGATATACATCTGCTTTTGGCTGTAATAATTTCCTTAAGAGGCTTGCCCCTTTCTTCTCAGGAGCTGTTTCAGTTTGTATTGCCCCCGTCTGTACTTTCTTGCACTCCCTGCACCTGCCTAAAGAACTGCAAACTTCCTGTTGCTCTAAGGCACTTCACGTTCCCTTCTGTTCTCAGTGGCCTTCAACAAGCATCCAAACTGTACTACCACTCCCAGTAGCACTCCAATCAGTGGAGAATCTAGTCCTCCAAGCAACCCCCACACAAGCCAGAATGTTGGACACAAGTTCCACTTTCTTCTTTCTTTCTGTCCCAAGGGAGGAGCTGGGAACTGGAAGTTTCCTCTCAATTGTGTCACACTGCTGAGTAGGGGGAGGGGCTAGGATGAGCAAAATGCCACAAACTTTTCTACACTTTTTAGTGCAGCCTCCTCCTGGCTTTGTGTTTATCTGGGGGCTGTACCCAACTCATTTCCAGAGTTTGGTCCTTATATTGTTGTTAGCTTAGTGTCTCCATGGGGAATTGAGGACCTGGAGCTTCATTAGTGATGTGACTCCCCATCCACCTGCCTTTTGCTATCCTTATGATATTCACTAGTCACAAATATACTAATAAAACTTTCACAGTATCTTAATAATGGAAAATGTGCTTATCCAACAAGTTCTATTTATCTTTGTATCTACCAACTGTGTGTTGTCAAAACTAATTTGAAATAGTCAAACCATTAGAAAGATAAAAATCTTTTAGCTTTTAAATGAATTTTAAGTTAAAAATACCACCACCGTTTATGTGAAGTTAAACTTAAGTAATTGTGGTAAATACAGAACGGTTTGGAATTTAATCTCATTCTTATAGTAAGAAATACTAAGTTTGGCCTAATAAAAAAGTTCTCCAAATTTTACCCCAAAAACCCTCAGATTTTAAAAATGCAATCCTGGAAACCTCAACCAGGAATCTTTTCATAATTAAGAAAAAAATTTGCTCTTGTTGGGGGAGTGTTTCGATAGCCCATAGAATATTCTATTTCACCTTCCCCAATTATTTTGGAAACTATTAGTTTCAAAGATTATAGTAACATTAGAAATCCTGTGTGTTTAGTTTTGAGAAAACATTCTGAGTAACAGGAAACACCTGTTAAATGGGAGGCATTGAAACAACAACTTTGTATCACATGCACATTTTTTATTACTTTAGGTATAAGCACACTTTTTTACTCATTAAAATTTTCTTTTTGACTTGTGATGTCTCCGTGATTATAAACTTCAATGGACTAAGATAATGCATCCAGTTGACCTTATTTTGTGATCATCCGACTACTGATTACAATCTATTAAATATTTTGTATTTTCAAGACAAAGCAGAAGCAGAATAAGTAAAAATGTAACTATATCCAGTGCAGCCTTACTTGTTGGGTTCACCTGTGTGATAACACAGAAGCAGGCAAGAAGTGGGCAAAGGCATGATGCAAATTCAGTGGGTAGGACATATATATATATATATATATATATATATATATATATATATATATATATATATATATATATTACTGTAAGCTAACTAGAAATAGACATACATGTCTTTAAACATAAAATATATTGAAGATAATCAATTTCTAATTAGTGATTGTCTTATCTTCTCAATAGGGTATATATCCTTGGAACAGGTACCAACCACCTCTATTCAAAATTGTGCCTCCCCACTCCTGTCCCCGTCCCCACATTATACATTTGTAGGCAATATATTGAGCTCAATAAGTGTTTTGATGAGTAACAAGAGTTGTTATTACAACAGCTTTGGTTAGATTTAGAGCTATTTCTAGGTTGTTATTTTTTGTTATATCATTACTCCCTAATAATCCTTGTTTCTAATAATTCTTAATAATTCTATTTGAACTCTAAAACAACCTCAGTTCCAAAGGGAAAGGCATGGGACCATACCAGTCATTTCAAGATAAAAACAGTCCTACCTAAGTTCCTAAAGGCCCATTCTTCTTCGTATCCTTCAAAATAACTTCGAGAGTTTGCCATTTAATAGCAGTCTTGCATCTGATTACAGCATTATTTAAATGTGAATCTAGTTGGTTATTGGAAGTAAACAGGAACTCAGAACTGTTACTGGTTGTGAAGTCATGACTTTTTACGAGATTCAGACAGCAAATAAAATTGGAGAAAAGTTATTCTTTATTGAAAAATACCAATAATACTGACAGACTTCAAAAGCAATTCACGCTTCCAGAATACAAAGTACTTAACACATTTTTCAAACCTGTTTGCATTTCAAAGTTAGCATTTTTGTAAATCAAATTTGATAACCTGACAAAACATTTTCCAGCTTTATTATTTAAGGAGCTGCACAATCTTTAAAGTGGGGACAATGAGTCGGACGGGCACAGAAGTACCCAGGACTGTGCAGCAGTCTACAGCAACATTTCCCACAATTCTGGTGCCGGAAACAGAAGTACTGCACAAGATAGCTGCCCTCCAGTGTCAGAGTATCTTGGGAAACAGCATATCAAGAGATAGCCAGCTTTCTTAAAATTTACACTTTCATTCAAGATTGCTTTTTGAAGAATATCTTTAAGAATGGCACTGTAACTCAATGTCATCCAATAACTCTGAATTTAAAAAACAACAACTATAATGCAAATGAACTGTTACCATCAAAATGGTCTTTACTGAGCTGTGAGTAATAAGTCTATGCTTTTTTTTAGATGCAACAAAATTAACACATAGGCAAGTTTAATTTGAAACCACACAAATTACATATAGAGGCTCAGATAGTAGCAGTGTTCACTTTTATTTACTAATAGTTTAACTGGAACAGCCACTCTATTTTTTCCACCAGCAGGAACAGCAGCACCAAGATCTAATATTCTTTATGTATAAAAGCTTATGTCATTATCCAAGTCCCATTCTTTGCATGCTCCAATTCTTGTTATCTTATTTAACATAAAAGCAACAGGATTTGGAGAGTTACTATTTGCTGTATTTAAACAGTTATACAGCATCTTGTACTGTCAAAAAGCAAAATACTGTGAACGGCAACCCTTCTTCACAGCTCTACACTTGAAGCTGCCAAAGCATTCACTGCTCGTGCCAGCAGTGGTATTTCCACAGTAAAATAGCAGAAACTAAAGGAATCATGGCACAAAGGGTTTCTGAATTCTTGTATCTACCATTGGTCCTGGGGCTCAGTACCTCCCCCTGTAGACTACATCTGCTGCTCATTTCATCATCTTGAACGGAGGAAAGGCATCAGGTCATATAGCGGGTAATGGCTCTCAGAGCGTAAAGGAGTTCTGCTTGCATCCTAGCTTCTATAAGAAGCAGATTAACGTGAACCTGAGTGTAAAACACAACATTTAAGGTGGGGTTATAAGCAGTCACAGGTTTTCAGTGCATCTAATAAACACTGAAAATCAGGTACATTTACTGTGTGCCACTGAATAACTTAAGACGTCTTGGGTTTGTTGAACACAATATCAATTTATCAAAACAAAAGCTATCTCATATTCTTTTTGGATAGATGTTTTGAGCTTATATGTATGTTTCATCACATCTCTTCTTGGAGGTTTGTTACATTACAGAAAATCTTGACAGTGCTTTATTAAAACACAAACTTCCCCCTGCCAAATATCATTCAGTTATTTCTATAAAGATGAATCAAAGACTAGACCAGACATTTCTACCAAAAACAATTTAAAAGAGCTCTTGTAAAACGTCTTCTTTATCCTAAGTGGTGACACATGCCAGCCCTGCTGAAGGTGAGCCAGACCACCTGTCCTCCCTGTCTTTCTGCTTTTCCTCTAGCACCGTGATGAGGTTCTCGCCCAAGGGGTACCTGAGATGTCTGTGCTGGCATATTCTCTGGGCTGGTGGGGGGATGGGAAGCTTTGAGAGCCATTAGATTAGGTGAAGGAGAACAAGAATCACTGCTAAGTTACGGAGTAAACACGCCACAATAGGTGCATACCTTCTCGGAGTGCTTGAACTGCCTCCAGAAGCTATCATACATTCTTTTGGTAACCTTTTCAGGAGTGCAAACAACAGTTTTGATATAAACTTTAAAGCTATGATCCAATAGCTGGTTAATTTCACCATAGTCATAGTCATCATATCTGTTAAAAATCAAAGTGAGAATTTTATTTTCAGTGTGTAGTCTGTTTTCTTCTTACGAAAGTACACACATCATTAGTAAATGCTGTATTCTTTTTCCCTCTTTGTGTAGGTGGCTGTCACCCCAAATAACAGCTTTACAATGTTGAAATGGGGGTGGATGAGTGAGTATAAAGGGATAAGGAAGAGAGAAGTTAGAGAGATGAACAGAAAAACAAAAAAAGCAACAGTATGTATCTATAACCATGAAAAAGCAACTACACTGAGGAAAAAATTCTAGAGTTTATGAATATTGCTGAAATTAATCAAACTATATATATATATGATATGTAACTTATAATCCACTTGTGCAAATGAGAATAATTAGAATTAGTTTTCTCATGTTTCGAGGAGTTTCCTGGGTCAGATGAGAAAAAAAGGGGGGGTGGGGAGGAGCTATCTCAGAGGAAGGGTGGTCTATAGATGGCCTCACAATGTCTACACTTAGGAGACGCTGCTCTGCGTTAAGCCGAGAAGGTCAAAGGCACCAGTATCTGGCTGTCCCCACTGGGTGATGGTTTCTAGAACACCCAAGGACTGAAGTCCTCTATTCCGTTTTTAGTGGAAAAGAGAGAAAGCTCTTGCAAAGCCAGTCCATTCAGGAGGCTACAGTCAATAGCCTGGCCACTGATAAAATAAGCAGCAAGAGAAAGCCTGACTTTCTGCGAAAACAATCAGAAAGTACTGCCGCATGGAGTTTGTGTGCATATGTGAGAAGGTGGTGTATCATACTGCATTTCCTATGTAATGTAATAATGTGGCTGAATACCTAACAATCAGGACATGAAAAGTTTGCATTTTAATGAAGTATCACAGGAGCAGGGAGTAGCTTCAGAAGGCGCCTGAGAAGAGCCAGAGGTCTGTAAGGGTACTAGGTTCCAAGAAGGTAGAAGTATAAGTGTGGCAGGAGATAGAAGATGAAACAAAGAGAAAAGATACCAAAGATGTCTGGTGACAAACCTGATGTCTTTTCCTCTAGGACCAGCTTGTCTGCCCTCCCTCCCCACCCCTGGAGGCATCCTGTCCATGTCCCCAACTCTCCCTCTTGCCTAGTTAGGAAAGAGAAGACAAACCGAGATGTAATAAATCGGCTCTCTGAAGCATAAGCATAAAAATAAGCTACTGGACAGAGGAAAGTTTTGAGTTTATGTGTCTGCGTGCATATGTGTTCCAAGTACCAAAATAATTTAGCCCAATGGAAAAATATCTCCGTACAAACATAAGAAAAGAGACTAACCTTATTCCAAACATGCACTGAATATAGTTCCAAATCGCCCGTCTAAGCATTGAGGTATCAACATCTTTGTGCGTTGCCATTGTATTATAAGTCAGATTGTAAGCAATGTGAAATTTTTCATCAATCAACTGTCCTACATCTGGATAAAGGCGATTTACCAAAGAATAACCATGGTCTTCCCAGCAATAGTCCTAAATACAGAGACCAGAACAAATGTGAATAATTAAAATGTGGCCGAGTATAGTCTTATGTCTACCGCTCTGCAGTGCGGTGAGGTGACTAATGGCAGCTGGAATCTGCTGCCTAAGACACATCCCTAGCTCCCGGCTTCACCTGCACTCGTCTGAAGTTTCCAATTTCTATAATGCAACATGCAAAAGGTTAGGTTGTATAACTCAGTGAATTTAGTACCCAGTGGAATCTTTTACACATAGGTCACCCATTTTCAGCTTTCTCTCTCACTGTCTCCTTACTCAGACTCCAGAGGCGACCATCTCGGGAGTTCTCTCTCCTTTCCCATCATTGTACTCATTCAAATAGTCCTCAGGTTTTTTCCCAAAAAAAATCTTTCCCAGATTTAATAATCCCCTTCCTTTCTTTCCACTTCAGACAAAACTTAGTTAAGTCCCACTTCTATGTTGCTCCCATATTTATTTTCTAAAAACACTTGTTTGGTATTATGTCATTACTCTGTTCAAAACCTACAAACCTGACCAATTTTAAACGAATTTCCCACTAGTCAGAAGTAGGAATCCTTTGTTTAAAGCTCTCAGCAGCCCCGTCATTTTCTTTATGATCCCTCCCCTCACATTATCCCTTAATCTAACTCAGCTAGAGGCTCCTCCACTTACAATGCCCAAGCGTTTGGACCATTCAGATCTCTCAATTCCTCATCTCCCTCCATAAAATTTCCAGCCCACACGATTTCTTCAATTCTATTATATTTCATGAACAACTTCACTATCAAGCAGAAATATTCTATAACTCTTCCTTGTGTCTATTTTTCGTCCCCTTAAATAATATTTTAGTTCCTTGAGCAAAGAAAGAAAATCTTACAGTTCTCAAATATTTTCACAATTCTGGTAAAATCGTTATTACTTAACACTGGTCCCTAACAATAATTGGAAAAGTTGGGAATATCAATTCATTTGAATTAAATATTTACTCTCTAAATTAAGTAGTTATACAAAAGGTATTTTTAAAACACATTGAAACTGCAGTATGTTTCTACTGATGGACTGGAAGCAATCTTATAAAAGTGGAGCACAGAATAAAACTTTGCTAATTAATTGATGAGTCTCCGCGTTCATTCTGGTACTATGGGCTCCTACTACTGTTACTCCTGAGAGACGCTTGCAAAGCAGTTAGCACAGTGCCTCCTACTAAACAAACACAGAGGAGGAGCCTGGTATCCAGGGGGCCACCAGGTCCCTCAGGGCCCATGGACTCAACAGACCCTGAAGTGTACTGAGGAAATTTTACTGCGTATTTCAAAGTGAAGGATTTGAGAGCTAAAGAAACTGGGTCTACCAGCAATAATGCTATTCCCTACATCATGAACTTCATATACTCTAAGAAATAGGTTAAGTAATTTTGGAATAACATTTATTTATGTGAATCCTACCAAGGTTTGTTTAAATTTGAAACCCTCAAAAATTCTCGTTGCTTCAAATAACATGTAGTTCATTTTTTAAAGCAAATTAGGATACTGTAATTGTTATGCCCTATTTACTGTGGCATCAGTGTTTAAGCACATCTTTTACATCTTATTTTCTCATCCTCTTTCCCACCATCCACACGTTTGAGATGCTGAGGACATTTCTCGTGTCACTCAGGCCTGGCGCTTTCAGGGCAGAAATCGCCTCATTTTAACATTGGGGCTCAGTAGGAGACGGGGAGAAAAACCAATGCTGTAAATACGCGCTACGTTCAAATGCAGCTATTATTTATTGTTTAGTTATATTAGAACCTTAAATGAGTTTTTATGTACCATCTGGGAACCTAAGCATTATTGTAGTTTTGTTTTATGAGTGTATGTAGTTTGAATTCTGAGCAACTGATTTACGAACTTGAACATTACAATAAATACACCTTTAACAATACAATAAATATACCTAAGGGAACTGCCCGTACACAGAAAAGTTACTTCTTTCTGCAGTATTTTACAGTACTCAAATGTACATGGCTCTTTCTTATTTTAAATCAGACTGAGATATTTCAAACCAATCATGTACATAAAAGTTGCAATTTTACCTGGACTCGAAATGTTGGTACTTGTATCCCATGTCTAGAGAAATCCTTATAGCCATAACTAGTATCCTCAAAGTGACGAGATACATCTCTTGCTGGTGTAACTTCTTCATCATCTGAAATAATGAAAAAAAAAATGCCACTGAAAACTTCTCAAAAACAGGATGCTAGTTAAAATTCATTTGACCTATAACAAGTAAAAGTAGGATAATCCTTCCTCTGACACTGAGTAACCAATATCAACTAAAATAAAGTCTTAAAACGATAAAGAGAAATAGCTTATTTACCGGTAAATGGAATATAATAAAAGTAGATTCTCTGTTATAAAAAAAAACCTCATGGTTGAATTTTTATGCTTTGCATTCGGACCCTGTCTTCCTCTATCTCCACTCCAATTTATAGATAATAGATTCCACTTAAAAGTATGTACTCAAAGTATGAACACCTTTTTGAATAATTTTCATGGAGATAAATTAGCTGTGCTCTAAACTTTAGCACTTGGACTATTTTTGTTGAATATTGTCACACAAAATATAGTATCTCTCTACCAGTGCAAAGGTTCCTAAATGATGAAGGAAAGAAAGGTGTGTATGTATGTATATGTCATCATTTTTACAATGTTTCCCACTCTGTTCTAAATAAATCTTTTTGGATTATCTTCACATTTAGGAATTGATGAGATTATAGTTTCAAGTAAAAACAAAAACTTTTCCTCAAGGAAAAAGAAGCTAACATCCAACTTCCACTAACAGGCATACCTTGTTGTATTGCATTTTGCTTTATTGCACTTTACAGATGTGGTGTTTTTTAACAAACTGAGGGCAAGACTCTCTACCAGCAGAAAGACTGTGACTTGCTTTACTGTGATACTTGCTTTATTGTGGTGGTTGAGAACCGAACCTACTATATCTCCGAGGTATGCCTGTATACAAATTAGAGTTTTCCAAATGTCCTTTCTCTCAGCCTAGCACTATTTCCACTGTAACTTCCTTTTCTAGGTTGTCTGCGTTATTTATGAGCAGAATACCTATGCAATAGCCTCTCTAAAAGGAAAAACATATTTGGACTAATGTCTAAAAACTTTAAAATTTTCTAAATAAAAAAGTTGGGCTCCTTTTTTTAAGCAATAGAAATTTTATCAATTATGTAATGGTTGCTTTTACCTGAAGAGAAGACAAACATGCTTTCTCTTTTTTCTATTTCAAAACGTGAAGCCATCTCTTCCTGACTGGCCTCTTCTTCATCTCGACATTCCTGTAATTGCCTCATCTTTTCCATGAGGGCTTCGACCTCAAAGAAAGAATCACTTACCTGAAGAGAAAATACAATTAATGTTACATATGTTAGAGGAGGAAACTTTTGAATTTTCTTTTAAGTTTACAAGAATTTGGATCTTAACAGAATATAGGAAAAACAAATCTTACAATTTTCATATACAAGAATGAATCAAAAACTGGTTTTGGCCTATTACAGATATGCAGATTTTAAGATACAAGAGAAAAATTATTTTAAGAACAGATTCTAATGTTTTTTCCTTAGAAAGTAATAATGTCATTACTATTAATCCTAATTTTTAAAAATTAAAATTTAATACTGCTACTTATCAATTTAAAACAGAACTGAATATTTAAAAGTTAACTTCTACTTGCTCAAACAAATAAGATACACAAAGTGGTTTTGCATCAGCTGTGTACATTGGGCATACTGTCAACATATATCTATCTTTAAAATTATAGTAATTGGCTTTATCTTTCCAATTTACCAATTAAGAATGGAACATGTCCTTACAGGGCTGGAGCTGTCCACCTGACCTCTGCAAATGGGGCTGTCACTTGCTGGGATGACTACAGCAGTGGCACATATAGTGACAGGTCTGACACATGAGCACTGGCCAAGTGATCTTGAACTAGTCAAACAATTTATACTTCTCTGCCCTGCTGCATCCTTACCATGAAAGCTGGATCAAATCTGTGGAATTTATATCTTATAAAATACATATAGTAAGAAATCTTAAAACTTCAAATCTCAATATTCAAATACAAAACCAGTGTTTTCACTTTATAAATTTCTTTTCTTAGAAATGTTCTTCCCCCTACTCTTCCACTCTCTTCCTGGCTTACATTCATTGGTTCTTCAGACGTCAGATTACATGCTTCTCCGGACCCACAACCCAGCCACCCTAATTACTCTCAGTCAGCACTCTGCTCTTTCCTTCAGAGCACCAATCATAGTTTGTAACTGTTATCACAATTACACTTTGTAATTGTTTGTAATTGATACTTGTTTAATACCTGCCTCCCTAAGACCAAACCTTCAAATAGAAGTGCAAGGGACCAGTCTAATTTATCAGTAGCTATTCAGAACCTAGCATAGCGCCTGGCACATAGGAGATATTTATGAACCATTTGTTGCAGAATGACTGTCAGGATAATTCTATATTAAGTGAAAACTAGTCTATACTACTTGCACTTTATATTTTTGTATGATCCTAACAGTTACTTCAAAATACCCTGTACTTTCTCTCATAATTTCATAATGGAAAGTGTTTCTATGATATATTGATGATTCTTCTGAGGCATGTATCTCCACAATTATTCCTGAAACAGGGTCAGTAGCTAAACAAAAATAAAACAAGGCTGAAAAGGATTACGTGTTGCTTAAGAGAATGACCCAGTGTTTTTTTTTTTTAAATCAAGGTCTCGGTCACCTTACATTGTCCCTCATTATGTTAATTTATTTTGTTTACCCATTTTCCTCTAAAATAAACTGTCCAAATGTTAAGTATTCTTAGAAGAGACAATTCTTGATAGATTACACTGAAATAAGAGGGAAAGGAAACAAAGTGCATATCTTTTGCTCCTTGAACAATCTGTTAAAGTTGTGAGTAGTGTAAAAAAGTTAACACATTTCATTTTAATATTAAAATGTTAATGTTGTATGAGGAAATTATTTTTTACTTTTTTTTTTAACATTTGTAATTGAAGAACTGAGTCAAATATCTGATATGTACCTGAAGGGAATAAGCTATATCAAACTCACTGTCAAGTGCCATCAGTGTGCGCTGTAAACCTAAAAGTAGCCAACTCAACACCTGAAAATAGCTTATCTACTAGAGAAAAATTTTCTATGAATTCACTATTATCTTATTTGACAGACGGATAACTAAAAACAATAAATACTTTTTCTTTAGCCTTGTACTAAATCAAAGGCAGGGAAGGGCAATAATACAAGCATCTAGCAACTCATATTCTCTCCCTTAGACCATCTCATAACTTCTAAGCTTTGATAAATAATCAATGGCCATAAGTAGGACTGTAACATGAATCCAGGTAGCTCAGAAAAGGGTGAAACTGATGGTCTTGGGCCTTGTCAGCCCAGCATGGTGCTGCGCTCACCATAAGTAAATGCTACCTCTTGTTTAGCACCTGATAAATACCAAGGGCTGTGCTAGGCCTTTAACCTCTTTAGAGACATTTCATTTAAGCCTCACAATAACCTTGTGTTTGATCTTCATTTCGACATGAAAGAACAGAGGCCCAGAGAGTTAGATAACTTGCCCAGTCAAACACATGAGTTAAAGGCATTCCACTCGTCCAAATCGGTTTCAAAGGAATAATACAACTGAGAAAATCTGCAAAGTATTCAGAAGACTGTGATGCTGTTTCTGTGATTTCTCTTTGGAAACATAAAATAAACCCTTGCTCTTTCAAGTACAGCAAAAGAATGCAGAGGGAATTTTGACTCATTGTATACAGGATCTAAAATTTGCTTATAGAAAATTCAACTCGTTCCAATCTGAGAAAATATAAAAGTGAGAGGAAAGAAAGAACAGAGGTGAAATCATTTTAATATTATTTACATTTGCTTTTATATCTGTAAGAAGTTAAACATGAAAAAGAATTTTAAAAGGAGAAATTTCCAGATGAAGGCTCATTAAATCTTGTAAAAGATGAACAAGTAAGAAGCCAGCCTGTTTCTTTTGTGCAAAAGGGAAGAAGATGTGATGGAAGTCACCACCACCACTTAGTGCTATAGTCAGCCTCCCTCCACTCGCTGCAGCAGCCAAACACCAGCCGGCTCTGATGGGGCACATGCTGGTGGCGCCTAATCCTATAACCTCCTAGAGGGTCTAATAATTTTGTATGTCCCTTAGCACTAGACTAGTGCTGGGCATTTGGAGGCCGTCAATAAATACTTGCTGAATGAATAGATCTAAGGACCTACTATTGCTCTGGACTTAACAGTGTGGATTTCCTAAGAAGCCAAATGAAAAAATAATGTAACAGCAATTACTGTGATTAGTCTTATGACAGTCTTGTCACAAATAATAGATACTTACCGGAACATTTCCTGCGGAGTTGACCTGCATTTCATCCACACTGTGGTTGCCATTCGTAATGTCACAGATGCAGTAGTTATTGACAGAAGGAGGCCTGAAGGTGTGGCCACCATCACAGTGAATTTCTGGACTGATTCCACAGCCAAATGTGAACGAGGCAAGAGAATGATAGTGTGTGAGTAGAACAACAGCATGTACCAGTTCTGCAAGGGACCAACTGTGCTCTTCCGCTTTTAAAAGTCCCTTAGGAAAAACAAATGAGAACATTGTTATAGTGGGGTATGGTAGTAAAAGTTTATCTTGGTATTTAATCTTTTGAAAAACAGGATTGGTCATTATATAAAACCTTGTGTAAAATTACAATTTGAGACATGTAGAACCCAGAATTTGCTAATTTTTATCAACATGTATCCACAAATAGAGTTTAACATAATCTGATAATGACATACTCATTATTTTGATTTTCTGAAATCCTGATTTAAAAATAGAATGCATTTTGCATTAAAAGCAGTTGCTGTACTTCAGATACTGGATTATGAACAGATTAACTATATTGTTAGTTCAAAGATTCAAACCAAATGTAATTTGTGTTTAAAGTGGAAGATACTGTATAAAATACGCCTGTGTTTTTCTTTATTATCAGGCTTCCTCAGGGAATTTTCAAGATATTTGTTTGATCTTGACTGAATATTCCTATATCAAATTATATTTATTTTAAAAATTATGTCATTATGCCCAAGGTAAAGTCTATAGTTCTTTAGTCTTACAATCGTGTCCCTTCTTCATTATTTTATAATCTTATGTAATTTTTCATTACTAGAAAACATAATAGACATTGCATTAATCGTATTCAAATTTTGTATCTTCTTGATAAGATGCTTTGATTATGTAACAGTATCTAAAATATTCTATAAAATAGACAAGACCAAAAATATGTATTGTCAAGGATTTCTACTGCACGGTAGATACTTTTAGGGAATGATAATCTACTTTTATTCTATTATATTTAGTAATAAATAGAACCAGAAGGAACTAGTTTAGATGGTATTCTTAACAGATATACTACCAGATACCAATTCACACCTATCAGAATGGCTAAAATCCAAAACACCAAATGCTGGCAAGGATGTGGAGCAACAGGAAAGCTCACTAACTGCTGGTGGGCATGCAAACTGGTGCAGCCACTTTGGAGACAGTTTTACAGTTTCTTACAAAGCTGAATATAGACCTACCATACAATCCAGCAATCACACTCCCAACTATTTACCCAACTGATTTGAAAACTTCTGTCCACCACAAAGCCTGCACAGGGAATGTTTGTAGCAGCTTTATTTATAATTGCCCAAAAAATGGAAGTAACTAAGATAGACAAATGGTGGTACATCCATTGGACTATTGGCTGTTTTTCAGCAATAAAAATAAATGAGCTAACAAGCCATGAAAAGGCCCTGGAAGAGCCTTAAATACATACCGGTAAGTAAAAGAAGCCAATCTGAAAAGGCTATATATACTGTATGATTCCAACTACATGACATTCTGGAAAAGGCACAACTACAGAGACAGTAAAAAGATCAGTAGTTGCAGGAGTTTAGGAGTAAGAGGACAGCAATGAACAGGGTAACACGGGGAGCATGGGATTTTTTAGAGCAGTGAAACTATTCTATATGATACAGGACATTATGCATTTGTCAAAACCCACAAAACTATACAACACAATGAGTTGACCCTAATAAAAACTATAGACATTAGTTAAAAGCAATATATCAATACTGATTAATCAATTGCAGAAAATACACTATACTAATAATGCTAGATGTTAATAATTGGAGAACCTGGGCGTGTACGTGAGGGGGTACAGGAGGTTGTGGCGTAGAATATGGGAACTCTGTACTAGCTATGCCATTTTTCTGTAAACCTAAAACTACTCTAAAAGAAGTACATTAAAAAAATGTTTTTAAATGACCCCCAAGATACATTATTTCCCTACTTACCTCAATGTGTTCTTTGGTAATAAGCCAAGGTCTATGGGCTAACACTTTGTTAAGTTCTCCTAAATTTTGTAGTTTCCGTGGAGCATTCTCTAAACCATTAAGCCACTTGGGGTCCCCACCAACGTGAAGGAAATCATTTACATGGAGGTTCACTAAGTAGGAGCACTGATGTCTTGCTGCAGCCTTAAGAGAAAACAAAAAGATTATTCCAACTAAAAATATTAAAATCTTGAACAACTACAAATCCTTTTTCCTCACAATGTGCAAAACATCTACTACTTAAGTTTTTGATTGGTGTGTTTTCAAATTTTCCTAAACTACAGAAATGAAGTTTTCATATAGTTTAAAAATTCATACACTGCAGAAAGCACCTCAGAAATATTCTAAGACAGAAATATTCTAAGAACAAACAACATACCTGATAAAAGTATTTGAACATTAGCAATTTTATTTATATACCAACTTTCAGAACTCAGATTAAAAAGAAATTTTAATTAAGGTGCCAACCATAAAAGAATGGAACATTAGTTACGAATTGACAGGAGTAGCACCACTGAAGTCAATGTGATCTATTTATAATAGTGAAGTAGACATTGTGTTCTACTTTATTCTCTTATTTCATAGAAAATGGTTCTCAACAGTTTATAAATACATGTTTCTTTTTCTGCTATACTTGAGAGCATACTTATTAAGAAAGAGGAAAAACAGATACTACCTAATAGGAATCCAACTGGAAGTCAGAGAATAAGTATTTATCCCTATGTTTAAAGCCTTAATCATCTCTTAAAAACATTAATAAAGCAGAAAGAATTTTTCACTGAATGTTTACAAACCATTATTCCAATGTAGTGCCGATAATGCAGGGGTAACGGCCCATCCATTTGCAGTAGATAGTGTTGAGTTTTTAAGAAACTTTCTAAATATTGTGGGTGAAAAACCATCACTAATGTAATGTTATCCAAACGACCCAAAGCAGCAAAAGAATCTGAAAATAAAGCATGCATCTGTGCGTCTTCACTCCCCACTTGGAGAATCTGTATAAAAGAGGAAAACCATGGTTACATAAATTGTAAATCAGTATTAAAGAAAGAAAATATGCATGCACTGCAGTCTAAGGGTCATCGAGAAGCAGATTAAATTTGGCTTAAGAGGAGACAGAAGTTATACCTCTACAGACATAACTCGACTGGGAGCAGAAAGAAGAATAAGCAGTCCCATATTATGTAGTGGGGGATAAACAACAAAGGCCCAGCATTAAAGGGCAAATAAGTTGCTGGCAGACCTGGCCAGAATCCAGGTAAAGAAGCAAACTTGCAGAGCTTGCAAACAGACACTAAAGCCTTTCTTATAACAATGCCTACTCTCACTCAATTTAAGGAGAACTAAAATTGACTAACAGCAAGAAAATCCCTGTGAAAACAAAGCATAGGAGCTTTTACACACTTAAAATTAAACATCCAATTGAGCACTGACAGATATCAGCCTGTGAGATGGTCAAGACCAAGTAGCTTAGCTACAGGCACTCCTAAACAACATCTAAATATAAGCAGATGGAGCATCATTGGTCAAAAACAAGTATTGCCTTTCCTTGATTAAATATGGGTGTTAGAAAAGCAACATGAAATACTAGAAATCAACATGACTACAACAGCTTTCTAATCCCAGATTCACTGCCAAAGTGTGATGATTAACTGTGACCAACTCTGCGTAAAACATGTTGACTAACAATTGTTCAGATGCCAAGATGTGGGTCATGAAAGGTTTTCCTTAAAAGCATACAGTTCACTATGTACTTTCACAAACAACATACCTCCTTTTCTGGGATAAATCTGCTTGGTCCATGTCCTAGTGGTCGAGGAATTCTAATTCCAAGTTCCTAGAAAAGAAAATTACACCATCTCAGGCCTCCAGCAGTAAACAACATGAACTGAGGCTACAGGAATGAGAGGGAAAAACAACCAGTTGAACAGAGACAGGCTTGTTTTGGTTTGTTTTCACGGCCATATATACATACCAACTCCTCCGTTTGCATCCATAGCTCACAACAGCTTATAATACGACTCTGACTAAAAGCAATAAAACCTGTTTCACTCAAACCAGAGTTTTGCATAAAGTACTTGGCAAAAAGTCTAGAACAGAAAGTTCAGCACATTGCAGCCAACCCTGTGGATTGTCAGTGATACAAAATAAGACCAATATGTTTGTACATCCAAAACCCAAGCAACCAAAATGTCAATTCTTGTGCATCTTGTCAGGAAATGAAAAAGCAGTAACCTCTACCTAGATGTCCTGAACTGGAAGAAGGGTAATTATTATTGCATCTATAATAGCACTTCATAATAAGAACAGAAAAATTATGAAAAATAAAAACTAGTTGTTTAAATCCACAAGAGAGAAAGTACTGCAGGCATGTTTTCTCTGTGGTTGAGTGAAACAATTTTAGAGAAATTCATTTTGTTTGTGAGCCTTAAATTAAGTTTTATTTACAGGATGCCATCAACCTTGCTTATATTTTAGATAAGCTCCAGTAACTGAAAAATAAATGGTTTTCTGCCTTTGACATAGTGAATCTAGAGTCCTGTATCTGGAATCTAGAATTCTATACCTTATGTGCCAGTGTAGTGTGATTCACAAAAACTTAATCTATTGTTAAGGCTTCCATTCCCCTTGCCCCCTATACAGTGTGCTTATAGAAACAAAACCAACCAAAATAATTCACCCTTATTTTTTTGAGGCTCATGTCCTATCAGTATGGTATCTCAGAATACAAATAAAAGCTTCTTAGAATTTTAATAACCATTAACCTTTGCTTTGATACAAATTACATTACATACAAATAGTATTTTCACCCTCTCCCTACTGCTTCCAAAAGTCCTTCATGATATAAACCAGATGCTTTCCTTTTAAAGAAAAAAAGCCGGAGTGGGGGGTGGGGGGAGAGGTAGACAGAGAAGGACATGTGGCAGCAATTCAAGAAATTTGGTCCAAGCGAATGAAAACCTTTTGAGAATGGATTTTGAAAAATTAAGCAGATAGGACAAAATTTATCAGGAAAATTCAGGATTCAGATTCAAAGTTGGCTATATTTGCCAACTGAATCTATAATATATGATTCAAATAATCTTGTATTGGAGGTCAGTGATTTCTTCTTCTGGTTATTCCACATTTATACTGAAGACAACAATGTTCTAACAACCATGTCCAATCAATAATGTTCTAACAACCACAGTTCATTAGAGGAGGCACTCAGTTAATTCACTGGTCTGGCCACGTAGGTGTTTCAATTTTAATATTCTGTAATAAATGCAAAAAATCTCCCACATTCTCACTGTTCAATATATCACCTTGGCACAAATGCAACCATTTATACAAAATGATGACTATTAGCCTTTTTAACTATTGAATTTCTGACCCAATTGTAGACAGTTCAAACAAAATATACTGGGCAAAACTTTAAGGCTAAAAATCAATATTTACTCTTCATTTATTATTAAACAGAGGGTGCCAAAAAAAAAAGTATATACAATTTAAGAAAGGAAACAACTACATTTTTTTGGCACCCCTTGTATTTAAACAAAATGCATGTTAGGAAAACATCCATTTCAAGGGTTTATTATTCATTTTTTAAGAAGTGACTTGGGACTTTAGTATATAAAAAGGTTGCATTTCAAATGGAGGAGATTATTCAACAAATGATCTTGGGACAACTGGATAGCCACTCAGAAAAAAGTGAAGTTGGAGCACTAAATCATATTTTACTCCACAGTAAATCAGAGTTAAGTGTAAAGAAACAAAAACAAAAACCATTACAGTACTAGAAGAAAACACTTATGAAATGGAGTAGGCCTAAGCATGCCACAAAACTCAGAAGTCATAAAATATAAGATTGACAGATTTGATGACATAAAAATAGACTTCCACATGGGAAAAATAAACACATGCAAAGTCAAAAGCAAACATAAAACTGGGAAATATATTTGCAATTCATATATCAAAGAGCTAAATTTCTTTAATACATAAAGACTCCTATAAATCAATAAGAAAAATCCCAACAACTGGATAGAAAAATTAACAAAGAAAAGGAAATATAAATGGCTAGAAAAATGATCAATGCTCACAATAAAACAATTGCAAGTTAACTACACTGAGATACCATTTTTAAACAAGATTGCTTAAAATCAGAAAGTTTGATAATAGGCTGTGGGGGAGAAAATGTCATTTATTGCTTATACATTTCTGATGGGAGTGTTTTGAAGTATGAGGAAAAAAGATATAGAAATATAGGAATATAAATTACCACAACCTCTAGGGAGGGCAATATATAATACTAACCAAATCAAAACACACACACCCTTTGAATTAACAATTACATCCTAAATGTTAACTTATATATGTTATACATGTGAAATCACATGTGAAAGGATAATCACTGTAACATTGTTTTTTGTTTTTCTTTTAATTGGGGAATACTGGGGAACAGTGTGTTTCTCCAGGACCCATCAGCTCCAAGTCAAGTCGTTGTTTTCAGTCTAGTTGTGGAGGGCGCAGCTCACTGGCCCATGTGGGCATCGAACTGGTGACCTGGGTGTTATGAGCACTGCGCTCTGACCCACTGAGCGAACCAGCCACCTGTGTAACATTGTTCTAATAGTACAAGGAAAAAGTGAAGTTGGAGCACTAAATCATATTTTACTCCACAGGAAATAGAGTTAAGTGTAAAAAAAAACAAAAACCATTACCGTACTAGAAGAAAACACTCATGAGGTGCAGTAGGCCTACGAGTGCCATCAAGGGGACTGTTTCAATACAGTGTAGTATAACCATACACTAGAAAAGCATGCAGTCTTTACAAAGAAGGAAGCAGTTCCATATTGATTCACTTTAAAAGATCTCCAAAACATAATATGTGGGGAGGGGGCAAGCAAAGTGCATAATATGTATAGTTATGTCACTCTTTGTAACTTAGCAATTCCATTTCTAGGACTTTATCCTACAAATACATTAGCAGCATGTAGGTGGTATATTTTAATGAGACCAGATCGATAGCATATGGGCCTCAAACAAAGAGGTTGAATTATATTATTTTGGTTATGTTCTTACACCAAATATATAGTTTATATATCAAACTATTAAGAAACAACAGTTTTACAATTCTAAGAAAATTGCTATCAATGTTTCAGAAATGGAGTATTTTCTTATAAGTATGGCAAGGGTCTTTCCCAATGGTCCTATGTAATTGTCAAGTCTTTTGTAAATCCAGCCCTACACCTAGATTTAGTGGCCATATGGGTATCTCTGTGTCCCCTCTTCCTAGCCGTCAATGGCCAAATCCTTCCTCCCCAATTCCTTTAGAAAAACATTCTTTTAAAGTGAAAAACAGTGCATTCTAAAACAGGATCTTAAGAAAAACCAAACTTTCTTGGAAATGGATTACAGACCCATTATGCTAATAACCTCTTAGTGTAAAATCACATTCATTTCTTGATGAGGTACCAGTCTGGCAAGAAAGCTGAATGTATAAAATAAACAGAAGAATAGAAAAAATGAAGAGAGGAATGGAAAGGAGTCTCTGACATTCAATAATCCGATGTCATTATTTTACGTAAGCGTAATTCTAGGTAAAATAGAATTTTACCCAGCTCACACTTGGACTACCAGAGTGAATTTCCTACTAAGCTGAAGAGATTGTGAGACGTTTGTGTCATTCCCTAAAAGCAGAAAGGGAAATGGAACAGGGGAACAAAGGAAGTGAAAGAAAAGAAGGGGGGAGGGGTAGGAGAAGGACAGATTTTTAAAAAACAAGTCTTTCCCAAACAGAAGGGGTTAATCAAGACAGATATAACGGGAAATATAGTTAGTGCTATTCTAGAACTCACATCAACTTAGTCTTCTATATCTGGAAGCTGGACCCAAAAGATTTGCTTTATTCTCTTAGTTAAAAGACTGGGTATGTGAGAAGGATACAAGAACATAACATGATCTTTTCTACTTGATTTCAAGCCCAAGAGAAGAAAAGGGTTGACCTGGGGTGCTCTTGATGAGCCCTGAGATTGCATCCCAATTTATCCTAGTCAGATACTGGCAAGAAGCAGATCACTGATTCCATCTGGCCTCCCATGGCACACAAATTAAATTCTAACTGCTGGGAAAAGCAAACAGGTGACAATTACCTCGAAAACAGCCAGGAAGTCTTGGTTCTAGAGTTGGTGTCTTTTGCGCCTCTTTAAAAGTTTTTGATAACTTAAAGTTTCTTTTAGATACCCCTGTTATTATACAATAGTATTTATTCTTGGTTTCTAAAAGGTTAAAAGTTTCCATTTTTCTGGAAAACCACTTTTGAAACACTGTTTTTCCTAATCACATGACAAATTAGTTACTACCCTATCTCCTAGCAGATGCTGCTCAAAAAAAGGCACTGCAGATCTTCTAATGGAGTGCTCCTGGGCCAAACTAAGTGCATTTCATAACCTCCTAAAGGTTACTGCAATGATGACTTCATCTGTATCTGTAAGAAACTGAATTGCAGACTTTGAACAAATTTTGGCCAATCCATATTCTAAGAAGCAGAACTGCCAACAGCAAGTGACCTTACTGAAAAGCAGATGTAGATGCTAATCACAGCACAAATGTCACTGGCTCTTTATGAACTTGTGGCTGCAAAATCTCATGTGGGAATTAACAGTCCTCTTCTCAACAACCCTCTTCATCAGCATCTTTGAAAGATAGCAACAGTCTCCACCATCACAACATTGCTATGAATTTCTGATATAGTATCAGTGTATAATACACACTAATTTTCACAGTATGAAAATTCTTAGCAAATGTTCACAGTACCACAGAAAGACTACGTACGTAATGCATCACTGAATGATTCAGTGTTTGTGTACTGAAAGTACTGTTGTAATCAGATTTTTAAAATTTGTTAAAGATACACTTATGAAACTATATGAATATCCTTAGATGAAAGAGTGAACAATTTGTCACGAATGCAAAATGAAAGCATTTGTTGGCTTATTGGCATCTACCCACTTGCAAAAGTAGTTGAAAAGTAAAAATGATCAGATCATTTGAATCCTTTTATTTTTCTCACTGCACTTGGTATATTTTAAAATTGTATGGATTCCCCCCCTCTTCTTCCGCCTCCCCCCACTTCACTCGGGCTGTTGTGTAAGACACAGCTCCCTGGCCCATGCTGGTATTATGAGCCTTGCTCCCCTGCCCCCAGGCACGTTCACAGCAGCTCAGTTGCCGGCCGTTCACGATGGCTGCCGGCCACTCAACGGCAGCACATGCCAACCCATGCCAACCTCCAGCTGCTCAAGGCAGCCCAGCTCCGGGAAGAGCTGTTGTTCACAATCTTAGCTGTAGAGGGCGCAGCTCACTGGCCCATGTGACCTCAGCGTTAGGAGCACTGCGCTCCAACCACCTGAGCCACCGGGCCGGCCCTAAAATTGTATAGATGTTTTAATACCAATAACCGCAAAATTGATATTAATTTTGATTTTTAAAAAAATTACAAAAGCACTACGTGTTTTTTGAAGCATTTCAACAAGGCAAATATATTTTGTGTAAAAGTTAAAGTCCCCATCCCACTCCCCTTCTTAAGGACAATCATTGCCATAGCTGGGAATTAGCCTCTTGACATTAAAAAATCTTAAATAGAAATGAAATCTAGAAGTGTTATAAAGAAATACTCCTACTATAACAAAATGTACTAGTGCTTCTTTTTAAATTGTCATTAACTCTACTAGGTAATTTAGAAATACGGAAAGTTCAGGTACCTCATTTTCTAGTATCTGGTCGTCTATGAACTTCATAGTCTAGAAAAATAAAAACTCAATAACGTCAAAGTACCGGATTTGTACGGCTCACTTAGGTCATAGGTCCTTTAGTCAAGAGTTGCATTCTTGGAAAGTGTTTAATTTAAAAGCATTATGGAAGCTTGCTATTTGAAACAGTTGTGTAATTAGTTCTTTTGTTAAGTGAATTGTTTTCCCATAAAGCACTACTTCCTACTTTATCTTCTCACTTATTGGAGGTGTTAAAAATGAAATACAACTATACAAAGCTTCCTGGTTTCCTGAACACAGTCCCATGGGCATAGTCCCATGGGCAATCAATGCCCAAGCTAAAATGTATCTCTTTAGCTTCCAGTTTACAAGGCTATATTTAGAGATTCTAGATCTGGGCAACCACCAGGATTCATTCTGCACACAAATACAGAAATAACAGATCTATTCAAATATGACGATCTGGGCTCACTTCTACTCAAAATGAGAAAAGATCTGTTATGGCCTGCAAACAAACTGTAAATGCCATTTCAACACTTTCATAATTTTCTCTTTGGTAAAGTTTACAAAGCAACACTTTTTTTTTTTTTTTTTTTAGGTTGTATTAACTGTAAAGGAGGAGCATATTATGTATCCATGAATGTTAAAATCTAGAAAAGGTGTTTGCTGTTATACAGCCTTCGTGAGAAAGTGTCTTCATTTAAGTTTATATGAATCTATGCAGTATTCTCATAATGTAGACTCCATTTAAAATAATGTAAATACTAAAACTGAGTCATTCTAGTGGCCAAGGTGGCAGGGAAATTACTTTGTAGGTAGATTTCTTGAACTAAAGCCATACAGCATTCTGATTTCAATTCAAATTTTAATGGCTCTTTCTCTATTTTGTCCCTCGTCACCTTCTGAATTAAAGCCTTTCAAAGGTTCAAATTTTAAAGTTATATTAGTATTTTTCAAATGGTACTCTTTTTGCAACCACTTAGGAAAAATGTGAAATGTTACGATTAAATAGCATTTTCTGAAGGCCAGTTCAGACACAAAAGGGATGGTTTCATAAACAAGAGTAAATTCTGAGCATAACGTCATAGACCTGGCAGGACGTACCTATTCTAGGCAAGATCACCTTTTACCTGACTCAAATGTATATATTTTTTTCCTTTTCTTTTTTAAGTAGGAAGCAAAGGGAGTGGGGGTCACGGCGTAATCTGGTTAGACAAGACGCTGAGAGGGAAAAAAAAATCCACAGGCTGCTCTACCGTGAGACTAGAGCTTTGTTCGGTCTCTGACTTGTGGAGACTTGTATAGAAGACAACGTTATTTACGTTTTGGAGACTTCCATTTAAATGACCGAGACAGCTGTCTCTTCCAGCCTCAGCATTTTTTTGCCCAGGGACTCACGGTGGAAAACGTCTCCCCACCTCTCACGGGCCGCCCCTTCCCCTGAGTCTGAGACGCCCCCGCCGCCGAGCAGGGTGGCCGGCCGGTCGGCGGTTGCTCCAGGGGCGCCCTCCCTGCGCAGTGTTCTCCGAAGCTATTAGGGTGCGAAGGCGGGGAGGCGACGCCACCACCGTGCAGTCTTGTCAGCTCGTCCGAGTACCGCCCGCCCTCCCGGCCCCTCGCCCGCCAGGGTACCTCGTCCTGGCCGCGGCCCCCGCCGCACTGCTTGCAGCCCAGCAGCTCCGAGACGGCCAGTGAGGCGTTGTACGCCTCGTTCGCGGTGGTGGCCAAGCGCATGTCGGTGTGGAGATGGCTGCGGTCGCGCAGAAGTAGCCGCAGCAAAACGGAGGTGGTGAGCGAGGGGCTGCCGGCCGGTCTTTGGGCTGCAGCGAGCGCTTCAGTCAGTGCGGATGGCGGGGGCGGCGCGGCGCGGGGCGGGGCGAACAAACAACCCGCACGGCCCGCCCCGCCCCCCGCTGTCACTCCGCCGTCCCGGCGGCCGCGCGCACCAATGCGGGTCCGCGGTGCCACGGAGTCCCGCCCCCTTGGCGCGGAGGGGCGGGCGTTGGCGTGCGGTTCTGACGCGGACCCGGCGAAAAGCAACCTCCCAGGGGCCCAGCTCTGGCGAGGAGCTAATGCTTAGGTCCGGAACGGGCTAGGTTGGTTGGGAGGTGAGCGTGCACTGGAGCTGGGAGGTGCAGCGCGAGCCCTCCAGGCTTCAATTAAAGGCGAATGTGCCCCTGTCCCTGGTACCAGCAGCCTGTCCTCCCTCACCCGCTCGGGTCCATTTACCTACAGCCAGAAGGAAGCCAACCTCTAAGGTGACCCTCACCACCAGGAGGAATCGAGTTTCTTTTACATAAACTATTGAAATTGCCCGTCTTCCTTTCCAACAACGGCGACTGGGCCACAGAATGCAGGGACAAGTACGGGACCAGGGCCTGCCTATATTCAATGTAAAATTATTTTTGCTAAGCTATGTAACAGCTATAAATATCACTCTCCTACACAGATAAGCTTTGGTAATATCTCTGAATTTTCTTTTTTCAAATATATTCGAAGGATTTACTGGTTTTCTAATGTTCCTTCACAAGCGCCTTGGGTTCTAAAGAAAGAATTTTTCTTTGAAATCTGATGAGGAACTTGAGAAACATAGGTTATAAAGCAGCACAAATAACTGACATTGTTGGATCCGGAATGCAAATCTCTCAAATCCTGTGTCAACACTATTTCCTTGAACGGCTCCATTATCTTCTTTTTAAAAATCAGCTCTTACCTTAGATCTCTTTTTGCATGTTTGCTCTTGTGTTTTCAAACGCTTATATGCTCAGGTTAAAAAAAAAAAGTTGGAACATTCTGACAGAAGGAAACAAGTGGCGTTTAAATCAATAAATACTGACAGATACAGGATTCATAAATGAAAATACGTTTCAGTCTTAGGAGTGAGGTTACAATGTCTCAGACAAGACAAAGTTACTCTTTTTGCTCAAGCTGTCATTTTAAAAGTAGCAGGTTAACATGGTTACTTTTTATTTATCCTCTCCAGATAAATAAGATAAATGTTTATGTTCTCCTACACTGCTTTTATATATTGCTCAAGCTACCAAAATATTTTTACTGGTCAAGAAAAGCAATTTTGGGCTAATAACATAGAAGAAAAGGCCATAGAGGCTTCCAAGCTCTCGTCCTCTGAGCACAGCCACAAAAACAAACAATATAATCAAATGCCCACTCAGCCACAAACAAACCAGCAAAAATAAACACAGTAAATCATCCAATTTGCAGCAATACAACATACCGTCCAAGATAAACTGATTCTAGATGAGTAATGGAAACATATGGACTTCATGTATAGGGTTGTGGACTACAAAGCCAGTTAGATAATGAAGGAAGTATGTGAAAAATGATGGCTCGTTCTAGAAGAGTTGAGCTGTGATTTTATTTTCTAGAAGGAAGAAAATAGTGAGGTCAGGGCATAACCTAGCAGGGCATAACCCTGTTTGTAACATTAAAATTATATCATTTGCAAAATGGAGAATGCTTACCTTTCTAGTTTTTTAATGGGAGACAGGGGGGAAAAGCATGCATTTAGCTAACCAAAAAATGGTCTGAAATAATTAAATGCAAATTAAAAGTGCACACTGTATACATATAGTAGTGTTTGATACTTAGTGCTTGATAAATATTTACTGAAGAAGCATATACTAAAATTGCATGGGAAGCTCCAATTAGGATCCTTTTTTTTTTTTTTTAAGAAAGTTTCAGCTTATTTGTTACAATGCTACCTTACATAAAAAGAAAAAAAATATTTTTAACTTATATTCTAATTCAGTGGTTTATTGAGGACCTTCAAGCCATTAAACGTCAAGATTCCTTTATGGTCTGTATAAAGACTAACTTAAGTTCTTCAAAGAATGCTAATCACTGCTCTTTCCCATAGGGCAGTACTGTGAATTAGCATTCTATTCTCCAACGTTAAAAAGGTTGCCTCCAAATAAATCTACGGTAACCAAGAATTCCAACAAATGTATTGACCTCAAAATATCGCTGGGTAGATTTCACTTCTAGGAATGTTTTGTTCCAAATCATTCAATAAAACATGTGTATTTTCCAAAGATGTCACTTCTTGAGCAGGCTAAATGTCCTGAAGTTGCTTCTAACGAACCCCCAATGCTAGGCACATGATAGGCGCAAAATAAACATCTACTGAAAAGATGAACATCCTGAATACAGAATAGTAATTGGAAAGAACTATGCTTTTGATACCACACGTTATCTATATAAGCCAGCAGCTATTTTATAAAGCCTGCTATTTAAACAGTTCAACATTTTATTTCTTCTAGAAATAATCCTGATATCTAATATAAGAAGTAATGTTAATTCTGAAATATTTCCTTTCCTCTAAAAATGTTTTGGTAAACTTAGCTGTATCAACATGAGGTTTCTGCATCTGTCTTTAGCAGTAATAGTCTCAACTCAAGAATAAGCTGATCCACCTATGCAAAAGCAAAGTGGTGTCAAATGACTTGATGTGAGCAGAGAAATATGAAGCATTAGAGAGGCCAGACTTCAAGACAGGCTTCCTGAAGGAAGAGACATCTGAGCTGGGGCTTGGGGATTGGAAGAGAGGCTTTTGCAACAATACTGGAGGAGCGGGTTTGGGGGAGAGTAGAGACAGTTAGTTCTAAGCAACAAAACCAACATGTGCAAAAGCTCAGTGGCAGGGGGAAAGAAAGAGAGTGGTCCATTAGGGAAGCAGAATAAAGTTCATTGGGTCTGGAGCAAAAGGTATGGAGTTCAGGTAAAAGATAAACAGTAAGGAGGGACCTTGTTGAAGATTCATTAAAGAATATAAATTTCATTTCTAAGAGTACTATGGAGTCACCCAAAGTTTTAAAGAGTACAATGACATCAGATCTGCATTTCAGCTAGGGTTTAGAAAAATATATTGGGAAGGGCAAAGCTGGAGGCAGGGAGATGAATTAGGAAGGGTGTTGCAGCAATTTTGTCAAGGCAAGAGGGTTATCTGAAAAACAATGGGAATGAGGCAAAGTGTAGGGATGAAGGTGGATTTTTATCTCTGCAACACAGTACGTTTCTTGAGAAAAGAAATCATGCCTCATTTTCTTGTTTTTGAAATGTAGGAGATAAATCTCAAATTATCTGCTCTCCTGACCAAGCAGCTTCCCTAAATTCATTAGATTTTTAAAAATATAGTCAATTCATGCAAAAGAATAGATATTTTAGTAGGAAGAATACTAATCAGGCCAAAAGGCATAGTTACACTTTCATGGACCACATATTAAACCTTGAATGCTCTTAGTACCCAAAGAAATTATATTAAAGTACTATAGATTTTAGATCAATTAGTCACAATAGAGATCATATTTAATAATTGGTTAGAAAACATACATGGCAATTGTTTCAGCCATTAAAGCAAAGAATTCCTTCAAGAGTGGGAGTGAGATTTGTTACATTTTTGTGATTTAATCATTCTTGGAAAATGCCTTATTGTCATTTAAAACATTTTATTTAGAATGAGAGCTGGTTTATAAGATTACTTCTGCTTACTAATTTTGTCAAGATGTTTCTCCTCTAGCCGGTATCTTCCTGTTTTTGTATATATAGCTTGTCTGCTAAGCATTTTTTTCCTTTCAACATCATGTTTTGGGTACATTGAGATCTTTTTAGCACTGAACTTTAATTTTACATTGTTCTTATTTGTCCTCTACTTTTTTCACTTCTTCAATTTAATTTTTAGAATTATAATACTTATAAAGGAACAAGAGTGTTAACAAATCCTTACTCTCTCTCTCCTTTAGGGTTTCTTCTTTTATTTATTTTTACTTGAGGTATAATTGCCAAACAACATTATGTTACTTTCAGATATATAACATGATTTGATATTTATATATTGTGAAATGATCACATAATAAGTCTAGTTAACATCTGTGACCATACATAGTTACAATTTTTTTCTTGAGTTGAGAACTTTTAAGATTTAGTATGTTAACATAAGGTTTCTTCTTTCAGAAATGCAGTTTAACATCTCCACATAGGCTTTCAGAAACATAGACCATCCATCACTCATATTTGTAAGTAAGCAGTATTCCAAACAGTGTGGGTGGTTTTAAATGAGGAAATCACTTTCCCCCAAAGAATGTGTGTTCAATCGTGGTCAGGTTTTCCAGGCTAATGATGATGAGACTAGTAACTTATCAACTCCTACATGTCAGACACTAAGCACTTTACACCTATAAGGCAGATATATTTATTTCTGTTTTACATATGTATAAAACAGAAATTCATAAAGTATGGGTAACTTTTCCAAGGTTATAATAATAGTAAAATGCAGCCTGGGATTAGAACTTAACTCACACTATTTATTGTATGAAGACTGATATCTCATACTAATTTATTTATTTACTCTATCCCAATAGAATTTAAGCTCCATAAAATTAGAACGTTTGTCTTTTTTGTTCAGTACTGTATTTCCAATGCCCTCGTGCCAGCACACCAAACAGCTTGAAGTATGTACTGAATGAATGAACTCCACAGAGATGTGTCCATTAGAAAAAAGAAGCCTAATTCAATCGAAAGCTTAATAATGTATTTTAAGTTCAATATTTAGTTTATAAAAGATTTGAGCCATCTAGACAAATATTTTTCAAGGATTTGGTGGTCACTTGGGAATCAGCTTATCCTTGGGTTCAGTTCTGCTAAGCAAATTCTATTTTTGTCTTTCCCCATCTTCTCGAGAACCCACAGATACTCTCCCAAGCTCCTTTGATTTTTCTATGCCTGCTCTCTTGCACTACCAAGATGTGTAACAGCTATATAGGTTTGGGCCATGGTATACATGTCTCACTTGTTAAGTCAGGCTGGTACTTACAAGTCAGACTCTGCCTGTGTGCACACCATTGTTTGACAAGATTCATAAATATTTTGTAACCCAGTATGGCTGTAAACATAGCTCAGGCCTAGCTAAGGTGAAATGACAGAAAAGTGTCTATTGAGATATCAAAATTAAGTGAGCAAATTCGTTCAGAAATAGTACAACTTTTAAAGGCTAATTACTTTATGGCATCATTGTTGAGTTAATAAAGAAGGAATAGGTTTAATGGGATGAGGGTAAGGAAAAAGGTAAGAGTAGTGGGAAACTGAGAGTTAGGACTTTATCCCGTATGTTCTTAGGAACTACTACTGAAGGTTTTAAAAGAGAAAAAGGAAATGATACAAACAAACAAAAAAAGGGTAACTGAAGATACTAAATATATGTCATATTCAAGTAAATACTATTTCTCAGACTGTGCATATATATATATATATATATATATATATATATATATATATTACATTGTATAATTTTTAAAACGGTTTTCAAGGGACTGGATTTTATCTGTACCTTAAAACATATGTGAAAATATTTTCTAACGTCTCAAAGTTCTTCTGTTAGTGGGCACAAGAAAGAACTGGTTTTAATATACAGCCTATAATTTTAAGTCCAAGGAACATATTAATCTGGCATACTATTAGAAAATCATCTTTTTAAAATAGATTAAAACCAAACTTAGAATCTATAGCTTATCCTGAGTCCACAGACTTGATGGAACTGGACAGTCCAGTATCTAGCTCCTTCATAAAATTGAATTTACCCATGAATTTAGCCTAAAATGTTTAGGCTAAATGCATATTAATGAGCCATTAGCTTTATGATGTCTGAATTTTAAGTGTTTTGATTCAAAGAAACAAAATTCTAATGACAATGTTCTAAAATCTTCTAAGCAAGTTACTTTTTGTTTAGAACAGCTCCCCTGACCTTATTTATGTCCCATCCCCATGATTATAACTACCAAGCAGTGAATCGAGTTCTACAATATGTGCATTTCTCACACAGCTCAAAGAACCCCCACTCGGTTCCTTGGTGATCAGCTTTAGCTGTAAGTCCTTTAAGCCTTTAAATCGCCTTCTTTCTTTGCCTCCGTCTGAGATCTCGTTTTCCAAGGGAGTATTAAGTTGTAGATCCTTATCTTGGTCACAAAGTACAAGGCCACATTAGAGACTACTTGCATGGCACTAAGTATCTTAGAAATAAAATGCCATTCACTGAGCTTTCCCATCTATTCTTCTACCTTCCAAATCCTCACTACACCTCTGTGGGCCATTTTCTCCTTTGCCCAAAGGGTGTGGGTGCATTCAGGGCACTGTAGTTCTAATAGTCAAGATGTCTGTTTTTGCTTATCACTATCTTTTGGTTCAACTAAATATACTCACGAAAAGAGATAATGACACTGCTATAATGTTTTTTACATGCGCTGAAGTTTGAACAGAATTCAAATCATTTCATTTATAGAAACTTTGATTTTCCTAATTTTGGGCAAATAATTGAGAAATACTTAAATGGGTTTTATTCAGATATCACCAATTGGAGAAGGTGGTATTCTTCCTTTATGTGTTACAACTCTAATTTGAAAAATATATTTTGGCATAGGTTTATGAACGGATGCCAGTGTTATTATTTTGCCAATTAACAGAAATCTTAATATTATATAACCACTTAACATTCAATCACTCATTATTTATAAATATTTACTGAGTGTTAGTTATTTAACTCCTTAAATCCTATGAACAAGCAAAACTACCTTAATTTGAGATTGGGCATTGATTTTACTTCCACTTAAACCTCTCACACAAGTCATATAGATCGGCAGACAGCCTGGGGCTCTGCTAGGGAGCATTAAATGGGAAGTCATTTGGTTTATTGCCCAATTCTGCAAAATAACAACAAACCCCCAAAACCCAGTCTGGAAATCTCTTAACAGCCCTTCTAGCTTTAGTCGCCTCAAATTTAAAATGAAGGGCAACAAAACTTCATGATCTCTCAAACTTCATTTCAGCTCTAAAGTTCTACTCTATTAACATAATTCCTGATTTTATCAAGAGTTAAAATGCTCTAAGCAAACCAGAACCTGGCCTCTTCCTGCACCAGGCTTCTTTGGACATTACCAGTGGTTTTCAAATTGTATTTCTTAGGAGCCATTCCTTACAAGTAGTTTAGAGATACTATGAAATATTAGATGTGAGCTTTCTTTTTCAAGGTAACCTACACATGTATATCAATATAAATACATTGGAAACCACCAAAAGAATAATTTGTTGCCACTAGTAATTCAATTACTGGACTGAAATGTAGCTTCTTCCACCACCTCTGTGAGCACATGTTTGGACATTCTTGTAAACGTGTCACTGATTAGGAGGGTATAGTTAGTGTATTCTAGGCTTTTAAAAAAGTCATGCCTGTCTGCCTCTGCTGGAGTAAAACTATAGTAGTGAGTGGACTGTCACAGCATGTGGGTACTTTGCTGTGTGCATCCAGCTTTCGTTGGTATTACGCATACACGGAAAAGTTAGAAATACTACTACAACCATAATCCATAACCCCTTAACTTTGCATTTGTTTAACACATAAAATAACCTCATTGTTCTCACTAATTGACTTCAATAAGAAAGTTAACTTATTTATTTGGACTTAAAGGCATAATTATTAATAAAATGCCGTTTCAGATATTGTATATATCAGGATTCTGGTGATATTGTTTGACAAAAAATGCAGTAAGACATTTGAATATTACTGTTTTATATATGAGTATACAATGTTTCCCTGAAAATAAGACCAGGTCTTATATTAATTTTTGCTCCATTAGGGCTTATTTTCAGGCGCTGTCTTCTTTTTTTCATGTACAACAATCTATACTTATTCAATTACAGTCATGTCACCTTCTTTTGGAACATCATCGTAATGTACTAAATACGTCCGTCTGGCTGAGATCTTAACTGGGGCTTATTTTTGGGGTAGGTCTTATTTTGGGGAAAACGCAGTATAAGCCACATCTCTTCATCTGTGCATCAGAACTCACAGTAGGTTTGGAGGAACCATGCTAGTCTGTAGCTCCCTACGTTGTTCACCCAAGGCTTGGATCAGGCTTTAAGGTTCAGAGAATGTTCCAAGGATTTCTGTGGGCTTCAGCAGAGTGCTGGGGAATCTAGTTCAAAGTCTCATTCCCATCAATGACAAATAGAGCCTTAAAGAGAAAACGCTCTTAGAATCCCAAGGGTTCATGATGGTCTGTCTGCTGAATCACAAACCAAACTTGCCTTCCAGTAGCACTTGCACTTAGCCTGTCCTGGATCTGGTCTATAACTGAAAGGGTTATCAATCCTTCTAGTTCTTCTCCAGAAAGCAGGTGTAAAGTCAATCCTTCAGCGTCATACATGCCAATATGATCACAAAAAGTTGACCTAATAAATTTTTCAGTGAAGTACTTTCTGTATTCTTTTGTGTTTGTAATAGGCAAGTTTTTAAATAATGTATTTGTTCTCTACAATTAAAATTTGCTTTATGCCAGAAAAGTCAACTTTCAAGTATTCAATGAGATTTTAAAAATTAAACCACAGTGCTTTAATGTGTGCATTACAAATACACAATTAACACCTTAAAATATTGCATGCTAACTTTACAAATTGGTGTTTTTAAAAATATCTAAGCTGAAAAAGACATAAGAAAAACGTATGTGGATCAGGAGAAAGATCAAAGCAGAGTCAAAGCAGCAGGATGCCGTTCAAATAGGTCACACTCAACTTTTAACTTTCCCTAAGAACAAAAACACAAGCTTAGCAACAGCTTTCAGCCAATCAGAACGCAGACAAACAGGTAAGGACTCAACAGCTTCAGATACCAATGAAGTCCAACCTTCATTCAATTTTTTTTTTTTTTTAATTATATAGTGTCAGCAGAGCAAAAGTTATGAAACAGGATATACTGTCCTGGGTTAAAGCTAACACAGATAAAATCTTTTCACCAACCCTTAACAAAATGTATCAGATTTTAATAATGTAGTGATAATTTTGTTTTCATCCTTACTGTGTCAGATATTGTATACACTAAAGTTACCTTTAAGATATAACTGTATTTGTAACAAAATAGAGAATTTAGTGGGAAATTTTCTTTTTTGTTTGTGGATAAAGGATAAGAGTAGGAATATCTATAAGAAAAGATTCTTCTCTTTTTAAATTCCCTAATACTCAATTTCTCAAATTCATGGAAGGAGGGGGAATCCAAAAAGAAATGCTACAGTCTAAATAAAAAAATATAAAATATGAGTGAAAACAACCACATATAAATACAACCTTCAAAATAAGCAAACTGAACAAATTGCATTGTGCCATTCTATGTCATTTTTCCTCTTTATTTTTATCACTCAATACATATCTTCTTTGAGAGAAGAAAATTTGCTGAGAATTTAGAAAGGATTTTCAAAGAGTTAGAAATTCCATCACTGTAATGTTTAGTGCAAATCTCTATATTTGCTCAAATTGACAAAGTATTACTTGCAACAGAGATACAAAAACATTGTGAAACAAGTTAATCGTTTCCTTCTTTTGTTTTTGGCTTGCCAAATTCATAAAGTATTCTAAGGCAGTTTCCAATATTTTCTGTAAAAATTTTCAAGAACCACCTTTTGTTTTTTCTAAGTACTACTTAAACCATTTGCTAGTTTTGGTTCCCTGAAAAATAATTATTTTAAGTAGATCGGCTTGACTTGTCATATCATCAATTATCTCCTGAACTCACCATATACTATAAAACATAGGTTTGCTACTAAAACTGTAGGGTGCTGTCAAAAATGTATATATGTATATGTGCCCGTAATATTTCATTGTATTCTATACACCCCTAGGAAGGTGGGGGGGGGGAATCAAATAATGTTTGGAGACCAGCTTTAAGTTTTATTTATTGGTGTTATCCTTACTTCATCCTTTTCCTCGGTCCTCAATTTGCACTGATAACTAAACTATGGTGAATCAAGACAAATGGTAGTTTCAGTACATCATTTAGGAAAGAGGTGCTGTATGCCAAGCCCAGGTTGACCTTGGGCTCTTAAACCTTAGTATTTTAGAACAGTATCCACCCAACTCTTACTGAAAGTTTCATCAATTACTTTACACTTATATATCTATACACCCCGGATTGATTGTATATGTTTCTGTTAAATTCATGAACCTCATGATGTATGGATATATTAAACCTATTTATTCAACATTCATTCAACCAGTATTAATTAAGCATCTATTATGAGCCAGGCATTTTTTTCTTCCTAGTCTGTTTTCTTTGAGAACAATATCCACATCTCCTTCCTTTTCGTCCCCCTCTTTCTTCTTCTACTTTCCTATAGTGATCCACCCATGGCAGTCTTTTTGCTCTTAAAGGTTACGTGGACTGAGAACTGCCTTAAAACTGCAAAGGCAAAGAGGTACAAAGCACTTGGAGAGCAGGAGTCTGTTATGCGGAACATCTGATTGCTATTGCAGTGGTTAGGTGACTGAGGGCCAGTGACGGAGAGGTTTAAAATCAATAACTCAGATTTTGGTCTAACATTCAATTCTGGGAGTAGATACTACACTTCATGGTTTCAGATTTGATATTATTAATAGAATAGCTAAACATATAGTGGTTAGTATGTAGCAGGCACTCTTCTAATGCAGTTGACATATATATTTAATTCGTTTAACCCTCAAAATAACTCTTTATGTAAATACTATTTTTACTTTAGAAATGGGAAACTATGAGACAGAGAGGTTAAATACTTAACTTCACACAGCAAGCAGGGGCCTGAGCAAAAGTTAGAGCTCAAGCCTATCTGACTCCAAAACCATGTTCTTTCTGCTGTATCATTACGTTATGGGATACCATCCCACCTAATAATGCTCTAGCTTCCTTCCTACTGTTAATATTCCAGTGATTGTGTGTCCACAAGGAAGAAGGCCAAGGGGCTAGGAACTCTTTTCTTCATCCCTTCCTATCTAACTCTGGACTATTTTCCCTGCAATCTCTTCTGTACCACTGACTACTCCCCCCACCCTCTGTGACCACCCAAATCATTAGAACACCATCTCTCTCTAGCCAGTTTGGACTGGCTCCCCACTGAGCCTCCTGCCAAATTAAAAATGTTCCATAGCATCTTTCAATATCCCTTCTCCCTGGCTACTGACAACCTTATATTTGTCAATCCTATCCCAATTTCTTTTATTCCATTTATCTACTGCTGTTCCCTCTCTGAACCTTTATACATTACTCCCTGACTCTTGAAAACATTCTTCCCTCACAGTTTCTCTAAGGATACAGTATCATAACTTCTTTCAAAGGTGTTCTAAAATTTCATCTTCTGCACAGAATTTTGTAAATTTTATCACGCTGAATGGGGACTAACTTCTACTACTTGGCAGTTTACCATGCTAATACTCTCTTAATCTCCAAAATTCCACCCACTATGTTTTTGATAAAGTTCTAAATATTATGTGTGTATGTGCCTATGTTGTATTAACAGTTTTAAAGTACAACCTCAGAGTATTTATATGTCCATTTGGGACTATGTTGAGAGTACATCCTGAGTATAGGCAAGGATTTGGGGAGTGAAAATAGGTGAATCTTGCTTTGAAATTATAACTACCGGCACATCACACACAAGTACTTAAAAATACATTTTCATTATATTATAGGCTTTGTACGTAGAACACTAAAGAGAAACAATAGGTTTGAATCTAACAACAACAACAAAAAGTTAAAGAGTAAAATGATCTTTTAGCATAAACAAAAGGTAAGATTTTATGTAAAAGGATAAAATGAAAACATAAATGATGACAAACTGGCAAACAATCATTAAAGTCACTTTAATAGACTTAAAGTGACTTTGAGGCTAAATATGGTATTGCCTACTCAAAAATGAAACGCAGAATTCAGAGTGATTTATATAGTTGGATTCAATTCAATGATTAGGTACACACACAAATGCATGCGCGCGCGAACGAACACACACACACACACACACACACGCACACACACTTTGAAATGTTTTCTCCCACATTTGAAAATCGAATAGCCAAATAGCTGATTATAGACTGTTGGTATTGTAATATCTCATTATACCTCAATTGACTTTTTTTGACAATCTCATGAACAGAATCTAGAACAGGTCAGCAAAAAAAAAGGCATAAAATAGATGCCACAGACTTTATATACCAAAGTGTATGTTCTGTCCTCAGAGGAAAACCTTTGGCCTACCTCTATTAGAGACAATTTACTTTTACTTTGTATAAAATTATGGGAAGCTTGTTTATCTAGTTTCTAAGCCCACAGTAATTTAAAAGGGATTAGGGACTACCATTTAAATTGACAACAGAGAAAGAATGATAGTTAACCATTTACTCACAAGGGAAGAGTCAGAAAAGTTCTAAAAAGCAGAAGAACTTGAAGAGCACAGTAGCAGGAGCCATTTACCATAAGGGTATATAATCCTAGAAGCCTTAAGGAACTCTGCTAGCAGCATTCTCTGACAGATTAGGGTAATAACTAACCTCCACAACAGTGATTCTTATCATGTTGGACAAAACACCTAAAATATTTTAACAAGAAATGCAATTTAAAATGTATGAGTGAATTGGCAAAGTAAACAGAAATCCTCTGAAGTCAAAATGACCAACAAGAGGAATCGAGGAGGCAGTGATGACTGAGGCTGGTAGCTGTGGACCTCCAGTAACCTAGAGCAGCAGCCTAGGGAAAAGAAGACAAAGCTTAGGACTTGGGAAGTTGGAGGCGGACCAGAGACCCCGTCATGAAGCCAGACCGCAGTAAGCTCAACGATCAGTGAAGGCATGAGCTGGGAAAACAAACCCCATTTACAAAAGGAGACAGAAAGAAAATGTGCCTGTTTCAACATTTGTTTCGTCATGTTCAGGGTGAAATCTCCCCTGAAAATTCATAAACACAAAGTGGCTCACACATGAGGAATTGGGGCCGTAATTCCCTATGACCTGCCGGGTCCTAAAACAAAACAAAAATAAAGCAAAGATGCAGTTAAAGTGAGTTGGTTATGTCACCTAGGCTCCAGTCAGAAATACAGATGATCTCTAAAGGAGATAAAGTTCCAATGAATATGGATTTACAACAATAAAATGTACCATGAAAAAAGGCACCATTCGTGAGGGTCAGAAGAAACAATACTCACCTGACTCAGATCTGCAAGACTCCAGGTGTTTGAATTATAGATACAGAATACTAGCTGAATGTGTTTTTTTAATTTTTAAGGGAAATGGAAAACATAGGCAAGGAATAAGAAACAATAAATAAAAAAGAGACCGATTTGAAAATGAATCAAATACAGATTTTATAATAATTTATTGACTTAAAATTCAATGGATAAATAGCATATTCAGCATAACTGAACAGAAAATTATTAGCAAATTCGAGAGTAAATCTGAAAAAATAATCCAGAATGTAGCACACAGAGCAAAGGGATGGAAAATATGGAAGAAATAATAAAAGACATGGAGGATGACATAGAAGGCCTAACATATAGCTAATTGGAGTTCCACAAGGAGAAAGGCAATAATATTCTAAGAGATTATGGTTGAGAATTTTCCAGAGCTGATTAGAGACAATAATCCTTATTTTTTCCCAGGAAGCACAATGAACTCCATGCACAATAACTGAGAGGAAATTCTTATCTTGACAAAAAGTAAAACTGAAAAAATTCCAAAGAAAAGGGAAGATCTTAAAGTTTATCTGAGAGAACAGCCAGATTACCTGCAAAGGAAAAACTAAACTGACAGCCTAATTTTTAAACAATGGAAGCCTAATTTTTTAACAGGATCATGGAATAGTATGCTTCTCTCAAAGCACTGATAGAAAATGCTCATTCTTGAATTGTATGACATATGAAACTATCTTTCAAGAAAGTTAATGCAAGAAACACGTTATAAAAGGTAAAAGTAGTCTATCACCAATGGATCCTCATTGAAGGAGCTTCAGTTCAGCAAGAAGCAAAATAATCCTAGAAGGAAGTGTGAAAATTTACATAGCCAAAAAAAAAAAAAAAAAAGGTCCTTTGTACTTAAGATTTTCATCTCATGGTTAAAACTCTCACTTGTGTAGAACAGTATATCCCCTAAGGATTCTCAATAGCTTTGTGTGAACATATGTTTCATTTCTCTTGTCTTGGAGTGGAATGGATGGATCATATAATAGGTATAGGTTTAACTTTTTAAGTAACTGTCAAACTGTTCTCCACAGTGGTTATACCATTTTTATATTACTACCAGCAATGTATGAGAGTTCCAGTGGCTCCACGTCTTCACTAACACTTAGTATGGTAAATATTTTTAATTTTACTCAATTTAATGGGTGTAGCACAGTGTTTCTTAATTGGGGGTGATTTTGCTGCCCAGCGGGACATTTGACAATGTCCGAATGGATACATTTTTGTTTTTCACAACTGGGGGGGTGGGTGGGATGTTGCCACTGGCATGTAGTTGGTAGAGGTCAGGGATGCTGCCAAACATCCCATAATGCACAGGGCAGCCTTCTGAGCCAACACAGAATTATCTGGCCCAAAAGGTCAAGTGCAGAGGTTGAGAAGCCCTGGTGAAATAATATCTCATTGTGGTTTTAATTTGTATATTTTGCATAACTATTGGTACTGAATATCTTTTAATGTGCTTATTGATCTTTTATATATCTTCTTTTATGAAGTATCAGTTCAAATCTTTTGTCCATTTTTTTTTTTTTTTTTTAATTGGATTGGTTGTCTTCTTGTTACTGAGATGTAAGTGTTCTTTATACATTCGGAACACAAGTACTTTCTCTGGTGTATGTGTTACAGATATTTTCTTCCAGTCCGTGGCTTGTCTTTTCATTTTTGTATGGTGCCTTTTAAAGATCATAAGTTCTAAAGTTTTAATTTTGATGAGGTCCAATTTATTTTTTCTTTAGTGTTTTATGCTTGTGTATTCTAAGAAACGTTTGCCTGTCCCAAGGTCACAAAGATTTTTTTCCTGTTTTCTTCTAGAAATTTTATAGCTTTAGGTTTGATACACTTAACCATATAAATTTTATTACACCTGAAAACCAAACTATTAAACTGTTTCTCTCCAAGGAATGGGATTATGGGTAGGTGCTATTCACTTTCTTAGTATATATCTATTACATCTAAACTGTCTTCTTGCTATATGATTAAAAATTCCACAGTACGAAGAACTTTTTGGGTGGGGGCAGAATGGGAGGGAGACATATAGCTCTAACAACAGGGCTAGTTTTGTTTTTCTGTTCTAGGGCCCAAATCTGACCCTGAAGTCTGCTGGTCTATTGCATGTATGCAGTTAAATTAAGTACTCTCTGGTAGTCTACTACATGAACTCCATACAGCAAAAAGTGAAATGTTCTTTCTTCCAGAGAGTATTGCTGGCAAATACTGAAGACAGACAGGATTAAACAACATAGTTTTACTTCTAGTATCCTTGGGTCATAAAAAGGCATTTCTAAAAGGCAATATTGATTGATGCCATATGCACACCTGGGCAGCCCATAACACAAAGACAGAGAATCCACTACTTAAAATGACTCCCCCAATCCCAAGACCTGGCACAAAACAAAAACTGGGCCATGGAAGAAGTGTGTTGGACAAGGCGATCCTTTCAAAAAGCCTCTTACACTATGGCTGTTTGTATCAAAATAACAATCCCCCAAATGATCCAAAATACCTGCAGCTGAAGAAATGAAAAAATGGTACTGAAACTGCACACTGGTGCATACTGGCAACAGGAAAGAAAGTGTCTTTGAACTGGGTTTGAAGATTACCTTGCAAAACATACATTCATTGTCTCATATAGATTTAGAATCTAAATTGTTCACTTGATAATAGTGTAAAATTCTTAGTTTATTTCCTACTCTGAAACAGAGCTTTAGTATACAAAGATGATGATTTCAGGATACTTTTCTACCCTCTATACTTAAGAAATTTACTATAGAACATTTGCAATAATGTCAGCAGTGAATGGGGGAACTAACTTAGCAGGAATGGTCCTAAATTTTACAAGGGATTTCAGAGAGCTACTAGTTAAGGATTATAGAGCTCTGTGTCCTAGAAAGACTTTTCCTAGCCACTGAGGACTAAAGATGCCATTAGGAACAATGGAACCACGGTTTCAAACAAAGTAACTGTCCCAAAAAGGTGGGCGCCATACTAAATGCACTTGGCTCATGGCAATTTTAGCGTTCAGAACAATTCTTATGAGTAGCAGGGATGATTTTGCTTTATTAAATCTTTTTGTTGAGTGTGCATTAGTGCCTAAGGTGCTGTGAATACTGAATTTTAAATGTTGCCACCTTCCTACTACCTTCCCTTCCCCCCAATAACAAGCAGATTTGTCTACTCTCTGTTTTTCTTACTGAGGAAGGAAATGTTCATTATTTTTCTATATAAATTTGCATTGAATTAAAGTCTATTTTGCTGAGCTTCTTCAACCCCTTCGTAAGGTTCTTAGATTTAATCAAAGACCAACAGATACTATAAGCGCTTAGGTATTAAGGTAACCAAGCCTCGGAATGTTGGCTCCCTCCTTCTCCCTCTTATAAGGAACAGGTGAAAACTAATCAAATGGCCTTTTAACGTGGCCATAGCTTTTCCTGACACTTGGTACTTAGAGGCATGTGTCTGCTTCCTCTGATTCTCCATTTTTGCCCTGCATCAGCATAAGCAGGATGCCTAGCTCTAGACCCGCAGAATCTGAGCTTTAAAACCTGATGAGGAGTCTCTGCTGCTAGGACACCCTGATCTGAGAATCTGGTCTAAGGACAGGTATGAAAATCAAGAAGAATGAAGAAGCAAGGGTATCAAAAAACTGCTTAGAACTATGAATGCCCACAAAGTCGTGAACAGTGCTCTGCGTCCAGAGCTTTATGTACAGATGTAGACTGCTAGTAATACGTTCTTATGTAAGCAGCGTACACTGGGGGAAGAAGACAATGGGACATTTCTTCAGTGTAGCAACAGATTAGGCAACTGAATTTTTTCATGTCTCTAAATAGTCTTCTCAAGCTGCCTAAGACGATTTCATCCATAAGTTTGAGGATAAGGTAGGAATAGGTGAACAGAGGAAGACTAAAAATAACTAGGACCTGGATTAGAGAGAAATATGTCACAGAGAAAAAATATACATATCTGAAATTCTCAAGATTCTAAGGTTTGGGAAAGAGCCCAAAAAATCTCATTACATAATGAATATGACTCTACATAGGAACGATGGAACAAAATGTAAAATGCCCATAGAGCTTTACAGCCCACAAATTTCACATAGAGTGACTTGTGTAACTGCTCATAACAACCTTGTGAGATGAATCTCATTATTTCTGTATTACCCAAGAAAAAAACCTGTCATGCAACTGATAAGTGGCAGAGCTACAAGTCAAATGAACGTCTGTCTGACTTTAGGTCTACTGCCCTTTCCCTTCCAATCCTCAACAGTTTAGAGCAGCTTCAAAGCCAGCCCTCAGGGAGCTTACAGCCCAGGAAAAGACTCAGAAACAATCAAAGGACAACACTAGACAATATAATTCAGTGCTAAATTACATGGCATAGACTGCAAATATCCAGCAGTAGAGAGTCAAGACTTGAAAAATGGGATAGAGAGGAGAGAAATGGCACAGAGGAGAGAACAAGCTTGATGAACTCAAGATGCTGTAAGGAGACAGTTTTGGCTCTGGCAGGGGGTGTGCGTTAGTAAGCAGTGGGAAACAGGGTAGGGTCAGTTTTAGGGAGCCTAGAAAGCCAGTGAAAGAGGACACTGGACAAAGCCAGAGGAGGCCATCATGGAGCCCTAAAATGTTTCTGAGTAGTGGCATAAAGTGGTGAAAGCAGTGACTTTCACAAGTGTGCAGGTAAGTGCAGGCAAAGGAAATCTGTGTACATCTGAGGAAGACAGAGTGAGCCAGCCCGTCTCTCTCATTAAACCAAAAGTTCCATGGGTAAGAAATGGCCCATCTTTTCCAGCACTGAATCCCTTGGCACATAATGGGTGAATCAGAGGAAGAAAAGGGGGGTATAAGATCAGGAAATGTATGTAGCGGTTATTTTCCCTAAGATCATACGAACAGGAAAAAAAGACAGATGCATATACAGACCTGGTAAAATAGGGAATCATAAGGAACAATGTAATTTGGAAGATGGTCTCCATCTCAGTGAAAGAGCTGTTCCAATCCTTTTTTTCTTCTATCTAGCCAAGCCCATCAATGAAGAGGAGGGTTGAGTCAGGGCCATGGCAAAGCTAGGAAGAAGATGTACTTTGTATAACCACTGCTTGAAGACAATGGGCTCTAATTTTTTTAAAACCACATTTTGGCCTTAAAGGGAGCAAGAAAACTAACAACTTTCATTTAACACAGAGAGTACAGAGCTTTGCAGAGTATTTCAGAGTGTACAAGATGAAAGAAAGAAAATTCCAGCCCCCAGAAGCCTTATAATCCAATAAACAACCAGATACAGTGGAAGTATGTTTAAGGTACAAGCAGTGTTATGGATTCAGAGGAATGGACAAAGTCAAGGGATCATTAAAAACATTTCAAGAAGGGAAATGAGGTGATTGAGCTTTGGTTTTAAAAGAGTAGGAGAGACCTCTAGGATGGCCTGAGTTGTGAGGAGAAGCTAAAGGCAGTTAGACTCTAGGTTTCAGGGAGTGCCATGGTCTAGTTAATAGGTAACTGGGGTATAAACCAGAGTGATGATGGTGGAAATGAAATGCAGCAGACACATTCAGTAATTTAAGGAGGGAGACTCTTAAAAACGGATGATTAATTATAAGAAGAAATTTTATTTCCCCAAAAGCCTTTTGCTTCCTTCCACTTTATACCTAAACAAAGGTCAGGCAAAAGTGGTATTGCCCAAGATTGTTTTGATGGAGATACTTATGGATAGGATACTGATATTCCTTTTATTTATAACTGTACACTCATGGATAGATGCTCCAGCGGGTTTTATTCTATAGCATCGCTGCAATTATCTTTAGAGTTTAAAGCAACATAATTAAGTGAAAAGAATCTGAACCTTAAAATGAGAAGACCTGGGTTCTAACCCCAACACTATTTTAACTCCTCATGCCTTCGATTTTTCATTTGTAAAATGAGAGTTACTTACTTCATAGGATTGTTATAAGAACAAAATGTGATGCTATGAAAACTGTTAGACACAAATAAGTTACTATCTTGACATTGGCACTTTCATACTATCAGGTTGCTATCTAGACAGGAGAAATAGTCATAAATAAGAACAAACATTCCCTTAGCACCGTCTCTCACAATTGATTGCAGCGGTGTTTCCATGTAGATATGAGATGACAATCAGACTACACTATTAAACATTTGTAAATAAAAAGCAGTCAAGTATAATGTCTAAAAATATTGGCATTACGTCCAACAACTCTGGGTTCCAAGGATCAATTAAATTTGTCTGAGCCTTGATGTCCTCACACGTACAATGTGAACGATAATACATTGAGCTGAGAGGGCCATAGGATTACATGAAATCGTGCGCGGTGGCTGTAAAAGTAAGCAGTCAGCGAATAGTAAGTTGTCAGTAAATTTAGCTATGGAAGGTACATTAGAGCTACAATACATTCAACTGGTAGCCCTGTTTTACTTGGAATATAAATTAAACAACTGTTTAGCACAGCATTTGTGCAATACTCAAAATTTATTCCTCACTTTGGTGTTTTGGGCTGGAACAATATGTATGTAGGACAAAAATTATTAGATATTGATGTACTTTTTAAAATTTAGTATTTGTAATGCTGTAATTTTTCTAACTGCAATATTTACTAAGGATCTGCAAATAATTTAATGTTAGATTAGACACAACCTAGCCTCAATGATTTTACGTATAATAGGATCTATAGTTTAAAAACAATACAAAATTGAACATTTTCTCTAATTTAATAATTCTTTGACTACCTTTTATCATTGATACTTTTCCAAGAAAACCCATTGGTCAATGTGGTAGAGATGGCTATTTGTCCCTAGCATCTGTTCTCTGCTTCTTCCATGGTTAATAAATGCCCAGATCTTCAGCTGGGCGTATTGCCACTCAGAATAAAGATATATTATCCAGCTTTCCTTGCAGGTAGGTGTGACCTAGTTAGTAAGCTTTGGCCAATGTGAGTATAAAAGGAAATGGAGTGTGCACAGTAAATGTCACTAGAGTGAGGAAGTGTATGCTCATACTTCTAGTACATTCTTCCTCTGTCTGGAGTGTGGATGTGATCCTAGAGCTGAAGTAGCCATCCTGGACATCTATCTCAGAGATGCACGCCACATCTTGAGGCTACGGGGAAAAACAGAAGGGATTTGGGGACTTGATGATTATCTGGAGCCTCTAACTAACTCAGTCCTGGACTGGCTTCATGTCTGAGAGAGAGTGACTTTCCTGTGTAAGAACTCACGCTGTGTTTTCTGTCTCTGGCTGCCTAATCTGATCCAATCCTAAAAAATACAGACAAAATGAAAGCCAAATTTTAAGTTCACTTCTTAATAAGTTTGTTTTCAACTCACACATGCTTGGTCTTTTTATGTTCCCTTTGTTCTTATTCCCACTGCAGACTTCTGGGTCTCTGTGCACAGTACTTTTGATTTGTTTCTATGGTGGTAAGTGAAGGAGAGGGAAAGGGTGAGTTCAGTCAGCTGCTCCACCACTGACATAGTTCACATCATATCCCCAACCTGTCCTTTCGTCTCCCCCCACCCCCCAGTCTGGGGTCCATTTTGTTCTTCATCTGGGAAGTTCAACTCCATAAAAGAACTGTCCTCAAAAACAGCATTCATTTGTTCATTACTCACTCAGCAAATGTTTACTGAGTGATTACCCTGTACTAGGCATTGTTAGGTGTCGAATAAACCAGACCCTGACTTCAGAGCGCTAATCAGGCAATATTTAAACATGTAGATTGAATTGTGTTTTAATTGCTTCTCGGCCTTTTGGCTAAGATCAAGGGAATTGTGTTTTAGTATTTGTGCACTATACCTCTGTGGTCCCAAATTTTCCTATTGGATCAAAGTGAAAGATATGTGAATTTGAAAGACTGGGAGAAAGCAGACCTGTGGAGAGGGAGTAGGAACCTAAGGGGGTGTGGAGGAAGACTCTGAGGCAAAGATGCAGCTGTATAATAACAAAGGGAGGAGGGAGAAGGAAAAGGAACACACGTTCACTGCCTTTTACTGGGCTTCATAGAAACTCACGCCTCTTTTATGTATTGATGATTAATAGGGACAAGCTTTGTGTTAAACTTCTGGAACTCCTAGCACATAGCAACTGCCTTCCTTATTATTCCATCTGCCTTTTGCATTGCTGCAAGCAGAACTTCAGCACCCCTCAAAAGGCTCCCCACTACTCTTCCCCCATTTTAGCCCCCACTTAGTACTTCCACCGCTTCCCACCTCTCACTGGAACCTTCTTCTCCCAGTGACTCCTGAGGGAAGAGGCGATTCAGCAGAATGGGGAGGGAGTGTTGTTGAAACCCCCAATTAAAATTTAGGTTTCATGTTCTCATAGAAACACTGCCAAAATAGAACGTAAACATCATTTATGCCACTAACTCTATAGTTCAGCCATCTCATGCAGTTAAGATTGGCTTTTACGGGTTATCTACAGAATTTGCCAGAGTGAGGAAATAAGTTCAGAATCTCAATTAATATGAATTTTATCTGGACTGAGACATAGGAAACCTGAAGATCATTCTTCACCTAAAATATAAAGATGGTACTACTATTGCTGGACACAAGAGGAATGAAAAAACAAAACAACAAAAAACCCCAGAAACCAGACATCTGGTACTGATGCCTGTTGTGTTTATCTTAGGTGAGGAAAAGGGTATTGATTAAATACTACTAAACAAGTTTGACTGGGACATTTAGTTCTTAATACTCTACAATATGACATTATGAACGTTTTTTCTTAGGTTGTGGTTTTAACACTTCACAAATAGTTTCTTTTCCTGTTAACTTTCAGACAACTCTGCTTAAAGCATGAGCTAAATACCTGGAGGAAGTGCTACCACAATTTTAGCTTTCTTATTCTCAGTTGAGCAATATTACTCTCAGCTTTTCTCTATTAGGAAAGCATCATATGTTCAGTTACAGTTCTCTTTCTAGCCTAATAAAAGTGCTCTTAAAATTATTATAGTGAAATAATTAAACAATTATAAATCTGAGGCAGAGAGAAAGAGGAACACTGCCCCATCAATACTAGCAAAAAGGCTTACAGGATGCTTAAAAACTTGCTTTGGCTTTTGTTCTGCATCTGAAGTCAGGAAACTCTGACTGATCAAGGTCACTTGTCTTTTTTTATGGGGTCCCTGCCCATAACATGCAGCCAAAATGTAACTCTCTCTATATTCCTGATACAGCATAAGAGAGCACAAACACATTCTAAGTAGTGAAGACAATCTTTCCCTCCCCAATGGGCCATGAGTCCAGAAAAACAAGTTACCTCATTTATGAACCATGTTATTTAAGACTGTGATGCAACAATATTGCATTACTATTTTCTATAAAAATATATTCTGTCAAAATCATAGCTCAAATGTTGACCAGCAAGGTCTTAAAAATTCCCCCCTCCCCTTCTTATCTTTCAAATTGGATTTAGGGCACAGAAAAAAAGTATTTTCATTTCACATAGTAAATTTCATTAGGTCCTAGAAACTATAAATCTCTACTAATTGGTATCTTTGCATGGCAATAGTTAAGAAAACCTTAATGCATAGGGATGACTTTCAAGTACTGCAAGATGTTAAAATCCTCTCTAATTAAACAATGCAATTATATTCAGCATCTAATCCATATCTGATGTAATAATCATAGAATTTCAGAGCTCAAATATTATACACTGAGTGAAGCTAGAATAGGCATTTGGAGATGTCTCAGAAACACATCATTTTAATGTTGATATATTTATCATATTATAGTTTTAAGAAACTTGGATGTCTGTGTGTAAAATCAGGCCTGGCCCCAAGATTTGATAGAATAAATAGCTGCTTATTTGGTATAATTTTAGAAGTGCTATTACAAAAAAAAACACACATAAAAACCGTCACCCAAATTCTTCCTCAGAGATGAAAATTGTAAAAATGATACCTAGTTGTCTTTCTTTTACATATTTAGCTGAGATTCAATAATGCCTATAATTCTGTAAGCAAATTAATTCCATTATTTTCTGTTAAAATGCAAATGCTCTATAAAAGAGAAAACTCATTAAACTGTATAATGGATTCAAACCTTACAATAGGCATGTGAAGTGAAAATCATGTAGATAATATTATCCTTGAAAATTTCTTTGGAAGGGACCAAACTGGAGACTGATTAAGCCACTTCTTAGGAAGCCCAAAGCAGACATTTTATCCTCCAGCACTAGAGCAGATGATTGTTTATCTGGTTCAGCACTAGTTGGGAACACTAGCTGGGTTTAGGAGCCTTGGATAAAAAAGCACGTCTTTAACGCCTGAAGTACCCTCAGAACAGTGAGATGCTCTATGAGAACCAAGCAGAAGTTCAGAGCAATGGAGAACCCAGCAGATTTCTGTTTCTCATTTCACACTCACTGGGGGGGCCGGGGGGGCATATGATTCATTGAGTGAGGTGTTGGGCAGAACTGCTTATGATATTTACATTAAAAATAGTTTCCTCCTCACAGTTAAAAATGTTTGACTGAGCAGGAATAGTTACATTTGCATAAGTTAATGTATGAATGGTGTAACTCCATAGTAGGGGTCAGTTCCTCCCTTAAGAGTATGTGATGGTGTATTAGGGTAGAAGAAAAAAAGAATGGGCCCCATGCCTGAGAGCAAAGAAGGATTCCATGGGAGTGGGATGGCGAAAGACCATGGCCAAAGGTCAATTCTGCCTACTTCACAAATTTGTTTAGAGTATAGATAGGCATCTGCTGCATAAAACTTTTAGTCACAATGGCTTATTAACCATAACCTCCTATGTTCTCAAACCTGACAGATAACTGACAAGTTACTATAATTTCCCTTCACTTTAGCAAACAGCAACTATTAGTGTCAAAGTGTCATCTTTATATTTTTCTATTTTCAGTTCAAGATGAGATCCAATTTAAAGTAACTTGCAGACAAGAACATCAAATTTGCAAATCAGAGAGCTGTCTTGTGACTTTTCTTAATGGGTACTGCCAGCAAGCACTGGCTATCTTTATCCTGATAAGCACTGCTAAATCATCTCACGTGGAGAGGTTCTAGTCCTACCACTAGTATTAAAAACTCCTAAATCACCAGATTATATAAAGGCCGTTTATGTTTACAGATTCTAAACTGGTCGGCCCAAATAGCAAAATGAAGTTGCTAGAAATAGGAACAAGTATTTTCATGCATTTACAAAATAAGTTCCTATGAAAAAGTTCTTTTGACTATGAATTCAGTTTTTCAAGACCTTGTTGATATTTCTTTTCTCCTGACTAGAGTCTTATTCATGCAGAAAATAAGTTAGTCAAGTGAATTACTGAAAAGGAAGCAGGGATAGGAGAGAGGAGAAAGCACAGTTGAGGGGGGTTATTTCAGGGCCACACACTGCACCGCAGCTGTCGGCTGGGGTATTGCAAATGTGTCTGCACCATCGGTCCAATGGAGGACTGTGACAGAGTGTGGACGGCTGAGCTCACTTAAGAATCCTGACTGGGAAAACAACTAACTGGGAACACATGGCCTATTGATACAACCAAGTATTATCTTTAGCATGAAAACCCTAGTCATGGGATTAGAAATTATTATTTGAATTGCTAGTCTTCAGCTATAGCATTAATGAAAGTTATTTAACAACAACAGTAACAACAAAACAACTCTCCCTTCTTTCACCAAAGAAATAATTTAGCTTGGCAGGTTTCCCCTCATTTATATGATTCTCCTTTTTATTACATTTAAATATACTTCTTTAAGTAATTAGGCACAAAAGTATCAGAATGAAGTTTCTTCAGTGATGGGGGTTGAGAAAGAATGAAAGGGTTACATTCCATGTTTAGGCTTTCGATTTCTCTGTCAACTTAGTTGTTAAATGTGGGAAAGTTATTATAAACTTATCATTTTAGTTGTGCCTCTCTGTTCTTTGTGTAAACATTTGTCCAAGGACTCTTGGGGCAATTCCAACAAATTACATCAGGTGTTTTGCTACAATGATTAAATTAAAACAGAAGTCCTTGGTATCGCTTCCTTGATTTTATTTTAACTTCTTAAAATCAATGTTAACCATCTGTATGACAAATGAAATGTTCACCACCTATATAAATTTTAAAATAATATATCCTCAGTTTGCAGACTTGCATCATTTTAAATTCAAATATAAAAACAGACAACATTTTACTATTTCTTCTCTCCAAGAACAACTCAGCATTCACATGTACAAATACTTAGGCCACTAAGTACCCACTGAGCCAAAGGAGGGATTTTGAGGGCAATGAAGAAGTTATGGACATTTCTAGAACATAAAGAATCAAAGTTTAATCACAAAAAGCCTTCCTGTCATGGGACAACAATAGGATCCATAATCAATGTGTGAATAATATAAAATATTTTAATAATGTAGTAATGATCAATTTAGAATTGATTGCTTAACTAAGAATTCTGGGCTCTCTCCTCTCTTAAAACCTGTCATAATTCCTGAAATATTTTAAAATTTAATTAAAATACTCCAACATAACATTGAAAGATGATCTTTTAAATAATAGCAGAAGAAAACGGCAGTAGATCTGGGGTACAATCAAATTAGGACAATCTAGCAGATCATTTTCCAAGCATCTAACATTCTTATGCTTAAGAGCTTATGCAAACCATTTAGAACACTGATGATGAACATATGACTGCTTAGATATATAAATACTCAAATATTTCTAGTTTCAGCTTAAGTACCACTGCAAAATGGGAAGATTTCTGGTGCACAAGATATATTTTATTAAATATTTTATGAAACATATATATAGCAGACAGAAAATTATATATTTGCAAGTATTTGAACTTACTATTCCAGTGTCTTCTTACCACAAAAAGTTGAAATAATATAGACACTATAAATTAAGACTTATTTGGAAAGCATTTTTTCATCTAACAATGTTTTAGATAAATTATTATAGATGAGAAACATAAAAGCCTGCTCTCTCTTGCCAAAGGATCAGGAACGGGACAGCCTAGCAAGTCACAATTTTTAAGCAATAGCCACTCTACTGCAATCAAACACTATGTCATGCAGGGTCTCTTGTCCTGCTCCCCGCACAAGAACTCAGGACGTGGTGAGGCCAAAAAGGAACAACGGAGCCATAGATAGGGGAGTCATACCACTATAGCCTTGCTGGCGGCTGGGCTGGAGACACAGGAAGCAGGATCCACACGATCCACAATCTGCTGTCCGTGCTTGCTAACCCCACTTGCTAGTCGCAATCCGCAGTCTGCTTCTCTGCCAACCAACCAACCCCTGCTGGCTGCAATCCGCGCTTGCTACCATAGCCACAGCAATTATATTAGCGGCTAATGGCTCACTGGTTACAGCTGATGGCCACCCAGCCACAGCAGATGACCATCTCATTACAGCTGATGGCCATCTAATAACCGAGCCAGCACCTTTCCACATGAGACTGAGAGCCTGGAAACTACTCTCTGGGACTCCGTCTCCACACACCACCACCACCACCACCACCACTACCACCAGCAAACAGTCGCTTTATTCACACTCACGCCAGCAAAGGCTAAGTGGGGAGACTAGACTTCCACCCTTGCCAGGCTATAACAAGGTACCCCAAACTCCCTGCCAGGGTAGTGTCAGAGAAGGCCGAGTAAGGAGCTGGGACTTTCATCCTGAGTGGGCAGTAATGCTCATTACCCTGCACCACTTGAAATGTCACTGAAGGAAACCACATGGGAACCTGGACATCCACTGACACCAGAAGCAGTGAGTATCCCTCCTTCACCACTTGGAGGAGACCTAGGAGAAGAGCCAGGACTTGCAACGTAGCCCACACATTAAGAAAAAGGAAATTCTCAAGAAAAAAAAACAATTTAAGTTCCTGCCCCCATGAACCTAGAGAAAGAAAGGCAATATAAAGTGAGAAGCAAGCAGAAGGAAGGAAATAAAGATAAAAGCAAACTTCAATGAAGTTGAAAACAGAATAACAATAGAGAAAAATAATTGAAACAAAGTACAGACTCTTTGAAAAGAAAAAAATTCAAAAACCTATAGCAAGAATGACAAAGAAAAATAGGGAAGACACAAATTACCAATATTAGGAATGAAATAGAGGATTACCATCAAAGAACCTGCAGAGACCACAAGATAATAAGGGATTACTATAAACATTTTACACTCATGAGTTTGACAATTTAGATGAAATGGGTGGATTTCCACCACAACTCCTACCATGAAACAGATCACTTGAATAGTTCTGTAACTATTAAGAAAACTAAATTTGTAATTTTTTTTTAACTCCCAAAAAAGACATTTCCAAGTCCAGATGCTTTCACTGGATAATTCTACTAAACTTTTAAAGGGGAATTAATACCAATTTTACAAAATCTCTTCCAGAAAATAAAAGAGGAGGGAACACTTCCCAATTCATTTTATAAAACAAGTATTAAATACCAAAACCAGACAAAGACAGTAGGGGACAAAAGGAAAAGTACAAACCTGGTGAATATGGATGCAAAAAGCCATAAGAAAATATAAACAAATAGAATTCAGCAACATTTTTAACGCTTTATACACCATGACTTAGTGGGATTGTTCCAGGAATTTAAAACTGGTTCAAATCTGAAAATCAATCAATATGTCCACCATATTAACAGGCTAAAGAAGAAAAACCACATGATTATATCAATCGATGTAAAAAAGTATTTGAGGAAATTCAACCCTAAGTCAAGATTTAAAAAACAAAAAAAAAAAACAAAAAACAAACTTTCAGAAAAGTAGGAACAGAGGGGGGAGGGTTTCTTCAACTTAATAAAGTGTGTCCACAAGAAACCCTCCAGCTGATTTTATACTTAGTCGTGAAAGTCTGAATGCTTTTCTCCTAACACTGGAAATAGGCAAGGATGTCTACCTTCACCACTCTTACTCAGTGATAGTACTAGAAGTTTTCGTCCATGTAATAACATAAGAAAGGGAAATAAAAGGCATACAGATCAGAAAGGAAAAAAAGAAATTGTCCCCATCTGCAGATGACACAATTGTCTACACAGCAAATCCCAAGGAATTTACCAAAAAAAATCCAGGATACAAATTAATATACAAAAGTCAATTGCTTTCCTATATACCAGCAATGAACTGTTTAAATTTGAAATTAAAAAGTTACGATAGCCCATACCATACTGTTTTGATTATTGTTGCTCTGTAGTACAAGCCGAAGTCAGGGAGTGTGATACCTCCAGCATTATTCTTTTTTCTTAGGATTGCTTTGGCTATTCGGGGTCTTTTGTGGTTCCATACAAATCTGATGATTTTTTTGTTGTATTTCTTTAAAAAATGGCATTGGGATTTCGATGGGGATAGCATTAAATAAAGAAGATGTGATATATATATATATATATATATATATATATATATATATATATATATATATATATACAATGGAATACTATTCTGCCATAAGAAAGGATGAATAGTGCCATTTGTGACAACATGGATGGATTTTGAGATTATTATGCTAAGCGAAACAAGTCAGACAGAAAAAGTCGAGAACCATATGATTTCACTGATATGTGGGATATAAAACTGAAAGCAACAAAGGAACAAGACAAACAAATAAAGAAACAAAAACTCATAGACATAGACAAACGTTTAGTGGTTACCAGAGGGGAAGGGGGAAGGGGCGTGGTAGATGAGGGTAAATGGGATCAAACATATAGTGATGGAAGGAGAACTGACTCTGGGTGGTGAACACACAATGTGATATATAGATGATGTATTACAGAAAACCTATGTAACTTTACTAACCATCGTCACCCAATAAACTTTAATTTAAAAAAATGTTAAACACAAAATTTATCATGAAATCCAGCAACTCTACTCCCAGGAATCTACTCGAGAAATGAAAACGTACATCCACACAAAGACTTATATATGAATGTATATAGTATCATTATTCATAATATCCAAAACTGGACACACAGTGAATAGATAAAGAAATGTAGTAAGGCCATAGAACAGAAAACTGCTCAGCAATAAAAAGCAACAAAATACTGATACCTGCTGCAAAATGGATAAATCTCAAAAATATTATGCGAAGTGTAAAGAAACCAGAACAAAAGACAACATATTGTTCATTTATCTGAAACATCCAGATAGGACAAACTGATGGAGACTAAAAGCAAATCCGTTTTTGCCTAGAGCTGGGAGTGAATAGGAATTGACTACAAACGGGCTTGAGGAAATTTTAGGGGATGATGGAAATGTTCAAACCAGATTTTGGTGACAGTTGCACCTCTCTACAAATTTTCTAAAACAAAAATTGTACACTCACAATAGGTGAAAAAAATTATAACAGCACAGAAAAAATAAAATACTTAGTTATCAATCTCACCAAATATGATCGATATGCCTAAAACCACAAAATTCTGATGAAAGAAATCAAAGATCTAAATAAATGGAGAAATACTCCATGTTCATGGATTAGAAAATTCAATACTGTTAACATGTCAATTCTTCCCATCTTGATCTATAGGTTCAATGCAATTCTAATAAAAATCCTGGCAAGCTATTTTGTAGATATCAACAAACTGGTTCTAAAGTTTATGTGTAAAGGCTAAAGGCCTAGAATAGTTAACACAATACTACAGAACAGTTACATTACGTAATTTCAAGACTTATTATAAAGCTACAGTAAACAAATGAACATGGTTTTAGTGAAAGAATATACACATATATCAATGGAATATAGTAGAGAGCCCAGAAATAGACCCAGGCAAATATAGTCAATTGATCATTGACAAAGGAGCCAGGTAATTCAATGAGGAAAAGATAACTTTTTCAACAAATGATTATGGAACAACTGGACATCCATATGCAAGAGGGAGGGAGGGAGAGAGAGAGAGAGAGAACTTAGACACAGACCTAACACCTTTAACAAAATTAACTCAAAATGGATTATAGACCTACATGTAACACATAAAACTATAAAAATTCTAAAAGAAAACAGAAGATCTAGATAACTTTGAATTTTGCAATGACTTTTTAGATACAACACCAAAATCATGAGTCATTAAAGAAAAAATTGATAAGTTGTAATTTATTAAAATTAAAACTTTTTGTTTTGCGAAAGACACTCTTAAGAAAATGAAAAGACATGCCAAAGAATGGGAGAAAATATTGTGTACTGTGTAACAACATTTTGGTCAACGATGGACCACATATATAATGGTGGTCCCATAAGATTATAATGGAGTTGAATTTCCTGTAAGAAATGGAAGGATATGTGGTTCCAGAGGAAAATTTTTCTCTAATGGGAGCAATAGATCTGGGGTTTGGGAATAGATTCTCTCACTCACAGCACCTCTACTTAAAGTGCACAGATTACATCCCAGCCAGTCAGCCACTGATTTGTTTCAGGACAGAGGGGCCTGTCCCCCCAGCATTACATATTCAGAGGGCACTACAGCCCCCTCAGATCTAGCTTGATGGTCTTCAGAGTATTGCTGTAAATTCTTTGTTGAGGCCCTAAGATCCTGTACAAGGACACAGGCCCACAGGAGCTACCTTAATAAGTACTGAGTGTCACTGCTACTTTAGTAAAAGCTTTCTGTGACAGTGTGGAGTCAGCCTGTCCCTGTACTTTGGAAATATTTTCATGTTGTAATGATGTAAAACATAAGTAAGTTTTATGTCTTCCATTAATTCAATGCCAGAAAGAGACCTTTGTGCCAGATCAGGTCAATGGAAGCAAAAAACATTTTCCAAAGTCAAAATATTGAGTCCTCAGTTCTATATCCTCTCTATGTTAAAACACTCTCCTTTTTTTGAAAATGAATACCACAAAGTTCCTTAATCTGACCACTGTTCTAACATGCAATAGACAAAACCCACATTGCCATGACAATCCCCTATGTTCCTTTCTCTCTCTGTCTTGATTTCTTATTCCTACTGATCCTCAGGCCACCTTTCCACTCCCTCCGGATAGTCACTATTATGGTGATCTATGCTTTACCCAGCCAGTTTCCCCTTGATATTTCCAATCCATCCAGCCCACATCCCTGTTCGTGGAGCCGAACTGACAGCTTTGATGTTCTATTTCTGACCCTGTCAGGAGGCAGGGGGAGGGCTTGTGGGACGGTGTTTATAAATCTGCAGTAGTGACAGTGATGTCCTAGGCCTTCACATGCACTCACCACTCACTCACTGACTCACCCGGAGCAACTTCCAATCTTGCACGCTCCATTCATGGTAAATGTCCTGTACAGGTGTGCCATTTTTTATCTTTTATAGTTTATTTTTACTGTACCTTTTCTGTTTAGCTGTTTCTATGGTTAGATACAGAAATACTTGCCATTGTGTTACAACTGCCTATAGTATTCAGTGCAATAACATGCTGTAACATACACCTCGGTGTGTAGTAGGCTGTGCCATCCAGATTTGTGTAAGTGCACTCCATGATATTCACACATTGACAAAATTGCCTAATGATGCATTTCTCAGAACATACCCTTGTCATTAAGTGATGCATGACTGTATTTGATAAAAGACTTGTGTCTAAAATATTTATTTAAGAAACAGCTTAAAGCTCAACAATAAGAAAACAAGCCATTTAAAAAGGGGAGAAAAGACCTAGCTGTATACCTTACCAAGAAAGATGTAGAGATGGCAAAAAGCATGTGAAAAAAAATCCTCAAACATGATTTGTCATCAGGGAATTGCAAATTTAAATAACAATGAGATATCATCATATACCTATTAGAATGACTAAAATTAAAAAAACAACAACAAGTGACAATACCCAACACTGGTGACGATGTGGAACAATAGAATTCGCATTCATTGCTGCGAGGAATGCAGAATGGTACAGTTACTTTGGAGGACAGTTTCCTAGTTTCTTATAAAGCTAAAAATAATCTTACCATATAACCCAGTAATCATGTTCCTAGGCTTTTATGCAACTGATTTGAAAATCTGCACATGAATATTTATAGCAGCTGTATCCTTAATTGCCCAACAACCAAGATGTCCTTCAATCGGTGATAAACTGCAGTACGACTATATTATTAAGTGATAAAAAGAAATAAGTTATGAAGCCACAGAAGGGCGCATAGATGAACCTTAAAGGCAAATTGCCAATGAAAAGAACCAGTCTGCAATGGCTAATACTGTAGGATTCCAATTATACAACATTCTGGAAAAAAAAGACGGTACAAAGATCAGTGGTTGCCAGGGGTTTGGAGAAGAGGGTAAGCCTGACTAGGTGAAGCACAGGGGATTTTTTAGGTGGTGAAATTATTCTGTATGATACTGCAATGCTAGGTATATTACATTATGCATTTGTGAAAACCCAAAGAACTTTATAGCACAAAAAGTTAAACTTAATGAACACAAATTTTAAAAAGTCATTCAGAAGGTTAAAGGATCCTGGGAAGGAATGCAGATTGTGACAAGTGAATCTAACTGAATTACAAATGTATGAAACAATCTCACTTGAAGGGGGTGGAGGAAGATGTACTGATTTAAGTAACTTTGAAAATGAGTAGTCTGTAAGAGTAAAGCAAAAGGGATTACCTGTAAACACTGTACTCCCATTGCTAAAGCTGTATCCCGCATGGGTGCTGGTAAACGATTTGGTGATTGCTATGCAGGTACGAGTACACTGAAATTGAATAATTAAGTAAATGGATGGTGGATGATATGAGCCCGATTTGTCCCTATTGGAGTGGGAGTTTATAGGTAAGTAAGGGGAGGAATCTAGAATGATCCATGTAGTAATGGAATAGAATGAAACGTCATTCAAACTCATATTTAGCTTAATATAGACAGAGATGGCTACATATAGAAATATTTATAGATATATGCATATACACAGGTTAGTATACTTATATATTTCATTATTCCATCTGCTAAGAATGCCTAAAAGCAATGAATGACAGCACTAGCAGCAATAAGCACACCTAATTGATACCTCTAGTCAATTTTGGTAGTCTTAAGTTCATTCTTAAGTAGATTCTACAGGAAGTGATCATAGGAAATAGATTCTCTGAGCTCTTACATATTGATAACAATTATTTATATTTGAAAGTTAAAAAATCCTTGGCTCATACTCTCGTGGAGTATCTTAAATATATTGCTCTATTTTCTTCTGGTATTGTTATTGGAAAGTCTAACAATAACGTAATTTTTTCCCTTATAAGTCAATGTGACTATATCTTGGTAATGGTCATTCTGGGTCAATATTCTTTGGCACCTGTTATATTCTTTCAGTATGTAGTTATTTTTTAATTTCAGGAAAGTTTTCTTGAAATGTAGTTTAGTATTCATTCAGTTCCCTTGCTCTGATAACCCCCTCAGTGGCTTTTATTAACTGTATGTTGGATCTTCTCTGCCTGTCCTTAATATGTCTCTTCTCACAAATACTTTTTAGTTTTTTCTTTTTTTCTCTTCCATTTTTAAAGTTTTCTTCTTTTTACTTTTTATTTTTCTTAAGGCATTATTTATTTGGTCTTGTGCTCCATCTAGTTTAATTCATTTCTTAAAATGATTGTTCTTTTCTAATTCTTTGCAGAGTATGTTACCTCACTTCTGAGTTTTTGTAATTCTGATTTTTGTTGTTCTTTCATTTATTGAATCTTTTCCTTAATGTCTTTTAACTTGTTTTCAAATAATACGTTAGAGTATTTGGCTAATCTTTCAAGCATGCTTTCATTGTCTGTAGCAATGTTATTTAGCTCCTTATTGTCTCTTTTTTCTTACTATAACTTGTATGTTCCTCATTTTTATGTGAAATTGGCTTTCTTGAATTTTTTGAACAAGACAGGATCATTCTAACCTCACAGAATTCCTTTCTCTGTTGTTTTTGTATAGTGCTTAAAACTACGGCAGCTTTGCTTCCTGCAGTTCTTTGGCCTCCATTCCCCTCTCCCATAGACTTCCTTTCATCTCTGTTGTTCCTATTCTGCTCAGTTTTTATTCACTCCAAGCAATTGTTTCTCAATATGGGAACCTGTCCTAGAAGCCACTGAAAGGTCAGTTTTGAGAGTTCAGAAAAGCTATAGTGCTCCAGCCTCCTCAGGTCTTCTTACAGTGGGCCTCTTGCACTCACCTACTTTTGGGATGAGCAGAATGCCCCCCAATTTCAGCTACTTTTTGCAAATTAGCCTGCCATATTTTCCAATGAATATCCGCTGGCTATTTCAGGGTTTTCCTCTTCTCAGATGTATCAGACATTGCCCCATTACTTCCTTTTTACCTCCAGCCCAGGCATTGATACCACACAGGGCTTGACTTACTCCACTTCTCCCGCAATTGACAATGTTCACCAATACTTTGCTGAAATCTCTCCTCCTTAGTATCTGGGATAATATAGTCTTTCAGGTCGCCTCCTCTATTTCTGCTCATTCAATATCAGTCCCCTTTATGGATTCTTCTTCCTCTGCTGTTTTCTTATAAATAGATGTTCTCCAGTTTTCCATCCATCATCAGCCTTCTTACTGTGTATCTTCTCCTTGGGTGATCTCACTCTTGCATAACTTCAACGGTGAAGGCTGATCAAGGTTGTAATTACATCTCAGTCCTTTCTCCTGAATTTGAGGCCCAAGTATCCAGCTACCTAATATATTACACAGCTATCTGGTATCCCACAGTCATCTCAAATCTAACACAGTGAAAGCCAAACTCATCACTTTCCCCCCACCCATCCCTCTATATTACTACTTCTTATGTTCTCTGTCTCCATGAAAGCCTCACCATACGTGTAGTTCTCCAATGCAGAAAAACCCGAGAGTCCTTTCCTAGACTTCTCCGACTCCTTTATTAATCTCTTGCCAAGTTTTAAATATTCCACATCCCCAAAACTGTCAAATCTATCTCCTCACCATCAACCCCGACCCCATCAATTTGATCCCTATCCTGGTCTCTACTGGATTATGTCTTTTCTGTCTCGTTGTCTGTGCCACCTTCCAGACTATACTCTATGCTGCAGCAGTCTTTGTAAATTGCAGATCCGGTGATGGTTATAATTCTTTATAGATTCCCTCTAACTTTCAAAATAAAATCCAGATTCTTCACAGGGCATATAATTCCCTTCTGGATCTTGTTTCTACCTACCTCTGCAATCATACTGAGTTAACTTACAGTTTCTCAAACATGGTACCACTCATGAGTCTGTGCTTTTGTATGTGCTAATCTGTTTGACTAGAGCACCTCTCACTTCAACTGGCTACTCTTCAGTCAGGCTTCATGAGGCAGGTGAGGCTTTGCTCTTCTATACAGCCTTCCAAGACCATTCCTTCTGTGTCCTCTCATTTCCAACCATCCAAAGCCCTCTGTGCAACTGTTTTCAGAGCACTTCACTGTGTGTAACAGCCTGTTTACCTGTTTTTTTCATCCACCTGTGGGTGAACTCCTTGAGAGGGAGACCTTTTCCTTATCTGTTTCTTCAGTGTACAGAGTAGATATTCAATAAATATTTCTTAATAAACTAATTAATGTGAGGCAAGATATGGAAGAACTCTGAGAGGAAATAAGAATTTGATTTTGAATCTGTATTGATTGAAAAAAGTGTATCCCATTCTTTGCTCTAAAAGAAAAACCAATGCCTCAACATTCAATAATTCACACATTGTGGAACATAAGAAGTAAAATCTGTTGCAATATTTTTACTCTTAACATTCACTGAAACAGTGACAAGAAGAATGTTCTTCATAAATGGACCTCTCTTACGGGGATGTAAAGTACATCATAGTAAATTATAGTCAATAACATTGTAATAACTATATATGGTGTCAGATGGGTACTAGACTTATTGGGGTGATCACTTTGTAAGTTATATAAATGTCTAATCACTGTTGTACACCTGAAACTAATATAATACTGTATGTCAACTGTAATTGAAAAATAAATTAAAATAAATAAATGAAAAAATAATATTAAGGCTGGAGAAAGGACGATAGGCCCTTTTCTCTTGCGCCACAGGCCCCACTTCTGAGACTCTGGGCTGAAATAAGGAGGGGTCAGCTGGAGGGGGAAGCAGCCAGGGTGAGAGGCCTGAAGACATCAGCTTGCTGGCCCCTTTCTTTGCTCCCTATCATTAGTCTGGCTGCTCCACATAAAACCCGAGATAGCTTTAATCAAGAGAGAGGAAAGTAAAACCCAAAGTTCTAGTCCAAAACAAAATAAAATTAATGTTCTCCATTGTATGTTCAGTTGCATTGAAAAGGAAAAAAAACCTGTGCAGTTTATTGATTTCACAGTGCAAGCTCCCAGAGGAATGAATGAGTTTTTTATTTCAATAAAAAGTTTAGATTCTAAAAAAAAAAGAAAGAAAAAAAAGACCTCCCTTAATCTTTTGTCTTCCAAGATGCAAAGGCCTAATAAACATTCAGCTGCCCCCAACTCGCCCTGCTTATAGGTGGTGTAAGCAGTTTTCCTCAGGGGAGTGAAATCAGGATCCACCTTCCTGAAACATCCCCCCACTTACCTTGCCTATTTGACCTGAGATCTGCACCATCAGTATTGTTCCACAGGGTTAGTCAACAAAAGCAGTGGGACTACTTCTGAAAGACTGCTGTGAAAATATAGCTACTGCCTAGGAAGTGAGACTATGTTCTGAAAAGGCAGCCAGCCACCTTCCCTACCTTCTCCCTTTGACACAAGCACATGTATAAGATCAGCTAGGAAGGGCCTCTCAAATTTTTCCATAGAAGCATTTCTAATCTCTGAAGGGAGAGAATTCCTTCCACAGGAGATAAAAGTGGTGACCAGCCCAAAAGTAATTGGCCAGTTGTCCCAAAAGTAGGACAATTCTCTATATCAAATTTTATCTTAGTCCTTAATACAGCCATGCTTTATTTTTAACCTAATGTTTTCAATTACTTACCAGTTGAATTACTTATCTCTACTTCAAACGTACCCTCCCTTTCTTCCTCCATTCCATTTTAAATTCCAGGGAGATATGTCGCATTGATTCTAGGTGGGAAAGATGATGATGCAGATTTCACTACAAGGTGCAACAGAAAATCATATTGGAAAGGACAGGACAGCTGGCATAGGATTGGCAGATTTGATTCCAAACAAATGTGAGATGAGAGCACTTCATCTGGGAGAAACTTAATAATTTAATAATAATAATTTAATGCTTCATGAGGCAAGACATTTTCAACTTAAAACATTAAGAAATAGTAACATCAATGAAAAAGAAATCAATTTATAAGTGTACCAAAAGGATTGTAGAGTAAAAAAGAGGTAAACTAGCATTTGTTGAGGCACAGATAGGAGTGGTCACAGGAGGGGCATTCGTTATTATTAATGGCAAACCCTGCGAATGCAAAATAAAACCCAAATCACTGATCACATAATTAAAAATGTACATGTATTAAAGGCAAAGCAACAGATTCCAGTTATGGCCTATCAAATATTTATTCCACTGATACATAGCTATGTATCCCAGGCTATAATCATCCTTCAGCATATGAAGTTGAGTTATAAAAAGTGAGGGGATGAGTACTTAAAACATTTTAACTGTTTACTTCTCTATTTTCTCCGCTAAATAGTCTCTTGAGGACAGAGGCTGGAACATAGCATTTTTAACCTTTGTGCTTAGTACACTTCTTTGCACAGAGCTGTCTTTCAACAAACATCTGTAGAATGTATGAATGAATGAGTGATAGTCATAGTCTCTATAAAAGATTAAAAATATCTAGATACATCAGGGCAGGAAAAGTTGGTATCAAAAAATGAGAGTGGATATTTATTATTTCTGTTAATATATTACACGTTAATATTTATTGATATATAACACATACATTGAAGCCAGATACGCGCACACACACACACACACACACACACACACACACACACACACATAGCTATATATAAACAACAAAACTGAGGGGAAGTTAACTTACATAAAATTTAAACAACTTTTTCAACAAGGAAATTGCATCATAGGAATTAAATGTCAAAGGAAACATAAACATCATTGGAGAGGAAGTAAATAAAACTACATGTCTGACCTGGGTTTGAAACCCAGGTGACAGCTTTAAAAGAAATTGTAAAATGAAGATTCATAAATAAACTAGTGCAACAAACGAAAACAAGAATAAAGCAAAGGTGGTAAGTATAGGAACAACTGCTTTTTAAAACTCCACAGAGTTTTATCTGAAGTAAAAATATTGACCAATTCAGTGAAAAAGCCAAAATGGTTATCAGGCATCTGACTTAACTACTTTTTCCATTTTCAACAGGTTGTGTGACATGTCATAACCCTGATCTAATCACTTAGAGGCAGCCAGTGAAGTGAGGAATTTCAACTCTAAATGTGTTTAAGTAGAGCAATCACTGGACCAACTGTGCTACCAACTGAGGTGGCATCTGTCTGAAACAGCACCTGTTAGGTAGCAGGGAACACATCCTCAACTTAGAAAAGACGCATGACGATTTTTTCTATCATGAAAAAGTCATTTCAGTTGATAGTGAGTCATAGATTTACCAGCTTGCTAAGGATTGAGACAGTATGGCAAATCTTTAATATGAAAAATAGACTTCAAATTTATAAAAATCAGTGCAAGAGGAATAAAGTTGGTCTAAAAGATTGATGAAATTAGCTTCCTAAGAGAGGGAGACAAACACCAAAGCAGTCTGTAGTGTTCAAATAACTTGTCTATACAAATGAGCAAGCAGACGTTCCCTCCCATCTCCCAAATCACAGCACTACACTTAACACAATCCTTAACTAGGGTTTCTAAGCCTCAAGGTAAATGCTCTGTTTTCTAGTTTTGACCATAGAATAAGCAACGTTCCAAGAAAGGTATGTTTTTTAGTAAGCATATGGAATTAATAAAATACTGGTGCCAACAAATAATCACCACTAGACTCCCTCCCTTTCTATACCCACTTTCCAGTCTTTGGATGCCAGTCTGGAATGGGAAGGCAAGAAGGAAGAAACACAGCTTGTACTGCTGAGATAAGGGAGATGTGGTCCTCTAAATGTACATTTCCATAAGGAACAATATTATAAGTGGCAGATTGCTAGGCTAAAGATTGTTTAATTACTTTTCAAGTAAGGGTGGGCTGAATACTTTTTTTCCCCTTGAACCTAATCACTAAGGATTAATACTGGTGATACATAGGAATATAACTTGAGTTCTAAACAACTGATTTGCACACGAACTTCTATTAAGAAACAGAGGTTATATAAGAAACTCATTTTAGAGATGTTTCACAATGGTTTAAAAATTCTTTTGGCTCATTAGCTTTAAAGTCAATTTTATAAACTAGCAGGGTTCCATGAAGTTTCAGAAAATCAGAATCTTTTATTAGGAAGATTGAAAAGTTTTTTATTTACTAAACATTTGAACTGAGTGGGACTACAATGTTGCTACTTTAGTGGTGACGTGAATCATGACTATTTTTAACATTAAGGGAGTTAGACAAGCTGAAACATTTATGTTGAGTAACTATGCGAATTGATTCTTTGAAAGAGAAAATGTAACCCTTTAAATGTTTAAGTTGTGTCCCTCTTATCATCTTTACCCTGGACTATTATGTCAAAAATAGGAATCTAAGGTGTGGAAAACAAGAGAGTCTGGATATTGCAGTTACTGTTTTCTTTTTCTTTAACTGAACACAAGAAGAAAATGATAAATCACTAATGTGACATTAATAGTTTTTAGGAAACATATGGAAGAGGTGTTTCAAACCCATGTCACACAGGTAGCCGCAATACAGCAGAATGGAAATTCCACAGAGGGATTTCTGCCCATTTTATTATAGTCTCATTCCCTTGGCCTAGAACAGTGGTTGGCACTTAGCAGCTGCTCAATAAATAGTTGTTGAATGAATGAATGAAAAGTATCCCCCTATATATTTCAGAAATATTTAAGAAAGTTTTAAAGATAATTTATGCTAATATAGTTTTACTGTAAGAAAGGAAAAAATTATTATATCTACATCTATAAATATAAATGATTAAAATTGATTATAATTCTACCACTCAGAGAAAACCACTGCTAACATACTAATATATTTACTTTGTTCTTTTTCTTATGCATATTTTTACATAGTTGAGACTAAACATTACTTAAAATTATCTAGCCTTCATTGTACACTTACATTTTTAGTGTAAGCCTTTTCCAATGTTATTGAAAACAAGGGTCTTCTTTAATACTTTAAAAATGTTATATTCAAACATTAAAAAAGACCTGAAAACAATGTTTAGTGACAAATACATTTCTCATAAGGTACTGATACTAAATTATTCTCTAGTCATTGGTATCGAATTAGTGGTTTATAGGCTTAAAGGCAAGACTATCTTATAGGAAACATTATTACCATCAGTTAAACTGTTTTGAGAGGGGACAGGATATATACCTCCAGTTCTCTCATTTGTTCATCTACTCAACAAATACTTATTATTGGCTTACTGTGGGCTAAGCAGAGGACATGGTGAGCAGAACTACAAAACTGCTAACCCCATTGAGCCTTATCATTCAATCAAGGGAGATGGCCATTCATTGACCAATCTGGGAGGGGAACCCAGACAATAAGGCAGCGGAGCCTGAAGTCATCTGCAACATACTCCACTTGCAAGCATAATTCAGATTTATACTGACGTAAAAGATGAATAGGTGTTACCAAAGCATGAGAAGGGGGAGAACATTCCATGCAGACTGAGAGGCATGAGAAGGGCTCTGAGATAGAAGGGACTTTGATGAATCAGAGGGAACAACAGTAACAAAGCCAGTGAACTAAGCAGGAACACCGAGAGTAAGGGGAAACATGGAGATGAGGCTGGAAGAAGCGGCAGGACCCAAGCAGTGAAGAAGCCCTCGTGGGCCACAGTAAAGATATCGGCTTCAATCCTAGATGCAATGAAAAGGCACACGACACTTTTAGTGCGTTTATTTGAAATTCAAAAACTTAAGGAGAAGAAAATTCACAAAGGTTAGAAGCAAGGAATATCATATTTGCTCAGTTTTGAAAATATTTTCTGGGATCTAGCCTATCTTTGTCCATAAGTCTGAACACTTTAGGAACAAAAGTTGTGGCTTTTAAGTACCTTTAAAAATAAACTCAAATGTAGATAAATTCAAAAGAGGTTTGTTTTTTCTTTCTGGGTCTGATGTGCAACTACAGAAGAGGATTCTGTAGAGTACTAGAAAATAACTTTGGGCTAGGCTGTAACAGGTATGGGTCAATTAGCTCATATTTAATACAGTAGCATGTGGGGAGGCCCCAGGGCTGACCAAGAAGCAGGGAAAGTTGACATAGATTCAGACATAGTAGTAGTCTAGGAATAAGGGTATCACAGTACAAAAATGGAAACAGTAAACATATCATTGAGAATAAGCTGGAAAAAATTGGGCTCTTCCATCAGAAGTGGAAGATGAAGGTAGAAGGAAAGTTTATAGTAAAAGGTATTTCCGAGATACAGTCTTAAAATATTCTCCCTTTATGACAATAATCTTAATATAGTAAGATTGTATGTCATGTAGAAACTGTTACCTTAGGTAGATTTGACCCTTGGATAATAAATATTTTGTAATTTCTGTTAACATGTATATCGGTTGCTTTATTCATTTATACAGTCCTTTGAGTCCTACAGGTTCAGAATGTTTGACTCCATATTTCTGAATTTTTATTAATTATGCCAATAGTGAATTTCATCTAGAATCTATTTTCTGAGGCAATTGAATTCTATGATCAATTATTTGTATAGTGTAGGTACATTATATTAAATTTTTTTCAATTTCCTGAAATTATTTTCATTGAAATAAATTCTTTTCCCATAAATTTCAGAATCAAGACTTGATTCATCCATCAGGTTTTTCTGCATTTCAAATTTTGTCATCCACATTAAATTTGATGAATGATAATTTCTGGTATTGTGAGTTGTCTTTTGTGGCTATTATTTTTATCAAGTCTAATTTTCTCAAATGTGATAAGAAAATTTGATTTGCTTTTTTTTAAAATTGATAAACTTACAGTTTTAGTAGTTTTCATCTTTATTGTGGGATTGTTTCTTGCCCAAACATTTCCTTGTCATTTTTTCCATTTTTAACGTTACCAGGAAGATGTTTCTATTCTTTTCTCTTAGGTTTTTTTTTTTTTTTTTTTTTTTTGGGGGGGGGGGGGATGTGGGGGAGGGTGTCTGGCTAAAATTCCATGAACACAGTTCTAAGTTATTGTTAATTTTCTGTTCATATTCATATCAATAATGAACCCGCAACTCACCTAAATATAGAACTAAGACTAACTCTTGGAGTTACATTTGGAATAGAGTTTAAATGCTAAATCTTAAGAATATAAAATACTAATTTGACTAACAAAAATGGGAGGTGAGAGAAAGAAACATTAAATTCATTAATTTTCTTAGTTTGATAAAAGAGAGTACAGTCTAAAGTTCAAACATAGTTACAAAAGATTTTTATATCTGATTTTTATAATCCTTTAAAAATACAGTTAAAGCATTTCATTAGAGATCTATTGTGAAGAAATAATATTTTTGTTCTAAGTGCAATTACTGAATAGAAGGTATAAAAATTATGTTATATCAATTTACATGTAGTGTCTCCAAAGCTACACAAGGATTATCACTTTTAAAAAACTTCCAGTATAGTAGGCAAAAAATAATCCCTTAAAAATGTTTTATATTATTGTAAAGTTAACCTTTTTGCACATTTGTTGGCAATTTTTGTTTATTTGTGATATCTATTTTTGTCTTGATTTTTCTTGTTGATGTTAAGAGCTTTTAGTTTACTTTTTTAGTATTGAATACCCATTAAATGGGTAACAATTTTATAAGATTTTTGTTAAAAAAATATAGCTCACATACAACACTGTATCAGTTTCAGGTGTACATCATAGATAACATTTATAGACCTAAAGTAGTGATTATGATAAATCCAGCAACCATCTGACACTGTACCACGTTATCACAATATTATTGACTATATTCCCCATGCTGCACATTATATCCCCATGACTTATTTGTTTTATACCTGGAAATTGGACCTCTTATTCCCATTCATCTCCCCCCATTTTTAATTTTTCAATTACAGTTGACATTCAATATTAGCTTATATTAATTTCAGGTGTACAGTACAGTGGTTAGACATTTATATAATTTAAGAAGTGACCCCCTTGACTAGTCTAGTACCCACCCGGCACTATACATAGTTATTACCGTATTATTGACTATATTCTTTGTGCTTTACTTTACATCCCCATGACTATTTTGTAACTGCCAATTTCTTAATCCCTTAACAGTTTTCACCTCCTCCCTCATGCAAGTTACTAGTTGCCTTTCTCTTGCTGCTTTTAGGATTCTCTCTTTGTCTTTACCCTTTGCCATTTTAATTACAATGTGTCTTGGTGTAGGCCTGTTTGGGTTTATCCTATTTGGGACTCTCTGTACTTCCTGGACTTGTACGTCTATTTCCTTTGCCAGATTAGGAAAGCTTTCAGTCGTTATTTCTTCAAATAGTTCTCAATCTCTTGCTTTCTCTCTTCTCCTTCTGGTATCCCTGTGATGAGAATGTTGTTACACTTGATGTTGTTCCAGGGGTCTCTTAAACTATCCTCATTTTTTTGAATTCTTTTTTCTTTATACTGTTTCAATTGGGTGTTTTCTGCTACCTTGCCTTCCAAATTGCTGATTCGATCCTCTGTTTCATCTAGTCTGCTAGTGACTCCTTCTAGTGCATTCTTCATTTCATTTATTGTATTCTTCACATCTGACTGGTTCTTTTTTAAGGTTTCTATGCCCTTTTTTATGTGTGCTATCTCTTTGTTGAAATTCTCACTGAATTCCGTAAGCATTCTTATAACCATTGTTTTGAAATGTCTTCACTAGGTTGCTTGCCTCTCTTTTGTTTAGTTCTTTTTCTGGAGTTTTCTCCTGTTCTTTCATTTGGGACATAGTTCCTTGTTTCCACAGTTTTGCTACCTCTCTGTGTCTGTTTCTATGTATTAGGTAGATCTGCTATGTCTCCTAGTCTTCGCTGAGTGGCCTTATATAATAGGTTCCCTGTGGGACCCTGGCACAGTCTCCCTGGTCACCTCTGGATTATCCAGGAGTGTCCCTTGTGTGGGTTGTGTGTGCTCTTCTGTTATAGTTGAGCCTTGATTGCAATTGGCACATCAGTGAGTGGGATTGACCCTCAGGCTGATTAGCTGTGGGATCTGGCCACATCCACAGCTTATGGGCTGCTGTGTAGGGGGCTTACCCCACTGTGAGGGATTCACCCCAGTGGGCTCTGTTGCCTATTGAGACTGCCCTTTGTGTGTGCCACTTGTGGGGCTAATTGGGTGGTGCTCTGCTGTGGTCTGAAGCCAACCTCCAAGTATGTTTGTTCTGGGGCCTCTTGGAAAGGGTTCCAGTGCAGGCTCAGGTCACTCACTGCCTGTGACTGGCCGGGGACTACCTAATAGGAGCTACAAAGTGATCCATAGTTGTTTGCTGCCCATGCTAAAGTTGGAGGCACATGAGAAAAACCATGCTGCAAACTGAGGACATCTGCTACCAGTACTGGGCCTGGGATAGCTCTGCAAAAAGCCAGGACACCTGGAGGCCTGCTGCCATCTGTCAGCTCCCTTAAGGTTCAGCCACTGATAAAGCCTCATGTGGTATGCGAGTTAGGTGAGGTAGGGTCTCAGGGGGGTCAGTCACTAGTGTGGGATGAGTTGTGGTCACCAGATTAAGGTAGATTCTGGTTTGTTGCCAGTGCTGAGCCTGGAGCTACTCGGCAAGTTTCAGAGCACACTGAGGCCAGCTGTTGCCTGTCTGGGACCAAGTGGACATGGAGAGTTTTCCAAGAAAGAGTGCAGAGGGCTGCTTGAGAGAAGATGCCTCAGGTGTTAGGGGAATTGGGTGGGGTGCGGTCCCAGTGAGTCAGCAGAATAGGCAGAGCAATGGAGCTCATCAGGCCAATCAGATTCAGATTTGGCTGTAAGCGTAGGGGAGGGCTCAACACAGGAAAGATGGCGCCTGCCTACCAGCTGCACAAGAGGACGTCCACATAATACTGACTGAAGCCACACACCTCAGCCTGCTCCCCATATGCCTTTGCCATCCCCGAGTCACCATCTCTCTACCGGAGTCCAAAGAGAGTGCCGGCGAGCAAGTGTCTGTGAATGGGCCATTTAAGAGGGTGGTTGGGTTTCCTGCCACCTTCTGTCCCATCTGGATGGTTGGAATCCCCACTGTTTTTCACAGCCAGATGTTGTGGGGCCCCTCTTCCCGACACCAGTGCTCCAGGCTGGGGAGCCTGGGGGGAGGAGGCTGGGGTCCATCGCTCCTCCTGTGGGGAACAAATGTGGCCGAGATATCCCTCCTGATTCTCATCTGCTACACGCAGGTGTGGGGTCTGTTCCATATCTTCGCACCTCCTACCAGTTTCAATGTGGCTTCTTCTTTATATCCTTAGTTATAAAGCTTCTGAACAGCTAGACTTCAGATGGTTCTCCAGGTTCTATAATTTAGCTGTAATTTTAATGTGTGTATGGAAGTATGCAGGTACCGTGTTTATCTACTCTGTCATCTTGGATCTCCAGCCTTAAGACCTTTTAATACATTAAGGATATTAACTTTTCTTCATACATGATGCAACTTTTGTTTCCAACTTGTGGTTTATATGTTAATTTTATAGTTTTTTATATACTTAATTTTTATGTAATCAAATCTTATCTTTCTTGTTAAGTTCCTTCCCTTGTCTTTATTCTCTAAACGACCTTCACTAACTCAAGGTCAAATGAAATAGCAGTTATATTTGTTAGTGTGAGGTAGGTTCAAACTCTATTATTTTTTGCACGAAGTTGAACAGTTGTTTCATCACATTTATGGAACAAATCCCCTCTCCCAGTGGGATATATTTTTGATGCTCTGGGTACCAATCCTCATCTTTATCTGCCAGTGGCTATGTGGTGCCTCTTCCTCTTCAGCTTTATTTTCTGTAGAGAGAACCCTCTTCCTACCCAGTTTCTGGGTGGAGAGAGGAGACTCAGGTGAGGGTAGGATACTCTGGTCCTAACGTCCCTTTAATTTATTTTTTGCATTCAACTCCCCCCCCCCCCACTTTCCTCTCTGATCCCTCTTGGGTCCTCAGTTTAAGTTCAGATTCTACTCTCATGTTTTCATGTTGTATGGTAGTTTTCAGAAATGTAATTTGGTATTAACTACTGAAAGACCACATGGAAAACAAATGTCGTTATTCCAATAAAAAATATGGTTCTCAAAAGTTTAGTAATTATTAGAAAGGAAAAGATTACCAAGTGAAACAATGCCAAGCAAAGACTATTTCAAATTTTCCAAAAATTTTGCAAGTTACTAATCTAATTGCATGTGATATATGGTAGGTCTCAATAAATGTTTGTTGTCGGGAAAATTTTACCTTTTTAAGGTCTGAAAACATAGACTTTGGGTATAGTTTCAAATTTCAGAGTTTTTACTGTCAGCATACTTTGTGCACACAATATAAAAGGATACAGAGGAGGAAATAACCTAAAATTTCCTCATAATAAACTGTATTATGACTCATAATAAAGTAAACTTCAGATATTTTCTGGTAGCTAGCAACTAGTAAGAGCTTTATTGCTGTAACAACTAGTGGAATCACTACATTAGAAAATAATGTTTTTAATTCTGTAACCATGAATGGTGACGAATGTTAACTAATTTACCATAGTGATCATTTTGCAATATATACAAATTTCAAATCATTATGTTGCACACCTGAAACTAATATAATGTTATTTGTCAATTATACCTCAATTAGAATTTCTTTTCAATTTTTAGGGCTCCTCTTATTCACACTTTTATTGATTAAATCTCCTCCCAGAAAGCTAATCGTTAACTCTAAGAATAGGCAATACAGACAAATTAAAAGTACAGTCATCAAACACCTTGGTAGTGGCAGACAATGGACATCGGGCCAGCCCAAACTCTATTTCCCACCAACTTCTTCCCTGTATGTCGCTATGACAGAGGCTGTAAAAGCTAAACACTTGATTCCAAGCCTCCTTTGAGAAGCCACGTTGCACAGTTCTGGCCAGTGAGACACAAATAGAAGTCTGTCAGCACTGCCTCTTTCCTTTCCTGGTTACTGACAGAAATGTGTGTGATGTACAGCAGGCAGCCTCCAAGATGGCCCCAGTGATCCCTGCCTCCTGTTAGTCACACTTTGGTGTAGTCCCCTCACTTATTGTATCAGGGTTGTGACCAGTAGAATATGGCAGAAATGATGATATCTCACTTCCAAGATTATGTTGTAAAAGATGATTCCCTACCCCCTTTGCACCATTTACCCTGGGGGAATCCCACTGCCATGTCATGAGCAGCCCTATGGAGAGGTCATGTGGTAAGGAACTAAGGCGTCTTGCCAATAGTCATACGAGTTAACTTGGAAGCAGATCTCCAGCTCAGCCAAATCTTTTCTGGACTCCAGCCCCAGCTGTTATCTTGACTGCAACCTCATGAGAGACTCTGAGCCACAACCTCCCAGCTAAAGCACTCTCAATTCTCAATCCTCAGAAACTGTGTGAAATAATTGGTTTGTTGTTTTTAACTGATATGTTTTGGGGTAATTTGTTATGCAGCAATAGATAACAAATACAGAGATGCTTGAAGGTTTAACAGCTATTTGGTGACCTTGAGAATGAGAATCACCTTCTAAGGATGGTAGAGGGTCATTACTAATACAGTTGAGCATCAGCATCACGTCTGGACTGCCTAAATTAAGATTTCTTATGGAGGGAGAGCTCTATCTATCTAAGTGACACAGTACAGTTTTCTGTTATTTGCAGCCAAACACATTCCTAACACACACTCAACAATTTCCAAAACCCAATCACAGCTTCCAAAGAGAGGGTTTTTTTTTTTTTAATTCAAAGATCTGCCTCTGCTCCTAAGTTTATACTTCTCTTATCTTCTGGAACCCAGCTGTTCATTTCCTGATCCAGAAAAAACTACCTAGGTTGTCCCACAAGCTAGGATTGTCCCCTTCATTCAGCTAGCAATTACAGCTTCTTAAGTAGAATGCCTACTTCTTAAAATGTCTCCCTTTGACATATCCTTTAAAAAAATCCATTCAGCTGCACCCCAAAACACAGAGTTCAGGAATGGATTCTAAACTGCTGGATTATGTATTCCACAGAAAAATGGGTTTCTTTTATGATACTCTGCTTTATCATATGGATTCTAGGAACATGTTTCAGCCAAAGAGCAGGGACTGGCTGTCTCTATCCTGATGAAAGTACAGGAAAAGTGAGGCTTCAGCTCAAAAAAAATCTCCTCTGCTAAAAACCCCATATTCCCTCTCCTAACTGCAAATCTTTCTCTAGATGCCAAAAGATGCCAAAACTATAACACGTAACAGAAGGAAAGTTTCAGTTGGCACAGAAGTAAACGTAATTTAGACCCAGTGACCTTGCTTTGTTTTTTCATTGCAAGTGTACAATTGCTCAGAGATAGAAGCAACACGGCCCCAGAGGAGGAAGAAAAATTACAGGAAATCCTGATCCACGCTTGTCCAAAATCATCAAACAATCTAGGCAACTGGTATTCACTCATATGATAGCTTTTAAGTTGTCAGCAATTCTTGGCAAATATAAGAATAGAAAATAACTTCAACTCTGAGCTCTAAAAGGCTTAGTGTTCTCACGGGTCTCTTGCCCTTAAGAAAGAGGGTGGGGAACCTAAGTAAAAGGACATTTAGCCAGAAAAATAAACCTTCTGCTCTAAGAGATAACATGATCCAAGAAACTAGAAAGACTATATTCTAAGAACACTAAATTGAATATATAGTTTTCCAAAATCTTTATATATGTGTGTGTGTATGTGTGTGTGTGTGTGTGTGTATATATATATATATATATATATATATATATATATATATATATATATTTGTAGATAATGATTCTTAATATTTAACCAACCCAAGGAAGACATTTCTTAAAACTTAATTTTAAGAAAATTTATTTTAAGTTTGAGATGTAAAAAACATTCTAGGATCTTTGAAGCCAGCTGAAGCATACTGGTGTTCCATAGAAATGTGATAATTGCTATTCCAATGATCAGTAGATTTGCTTACAATACTTATTCAGTGCATATGTTTAGGACTAATGAAATGGATTGATAAACCTGGGAACAGCTCCTTGATTCTAAAACATGGTCAGTTCTACAACAGCTCTGCATATAAAAAAGCAGAACAGGCAGGCAAAATCTGAAATACTAGTTCCCATCCCACAGAGATCTACACAGCACTCTTTGCATTATACTTAGACAAGCTATCATATTTATGTATAATTTTGCTTTTGATCTGTGGAATTTAGGATTAAATTAATTCAGTTCTAATTTTTATTCTCTTCTTGCTGCCCCCACTGACCCTCCCAATAATTGATAATAACTTATTGTTCTAAAAAGTTACTTATGCTATTCCTGAGACTTTTCTGCAGTTTGAGTATTTCTTCCATTCACAGGAAAACAGGCCTAGACCATAACAATGAAAGTGAACTCCACCAAAGGCAAGACAATGTGCATAAACTCAGGGACTTCCCCTTTGTTACACGTGGTACTCTTTGACCTACTTTGGTTTTCTGCAAATCACCCCTTTAGTTTTCAGTCTGAAAGTACCCACGTTACGCCTCTGTTAAGCACTGTGCATTAATAAACAATAGCCAACATGCATATACCTTTATATGAAGGAGTAAACATCACCTCATCTGTAGAAAAAGCCACACCACTAAATGAAACAGTAACAAAGGGTAACTTGTTGATAATTTTTTTCTCCTGAAATAGATTCTAAAACATTTCAAAGAAGACTTTTAAGAGACGTATTATCAGAAATGTTGTAATAGCATTTTTAAACTAATGCTTAATATGTGCATTCCTGATCCATAGGACCCATCTATGTCTAAGCTCTTTTGTTTAAAGAGCCTGTTTATAAAATTTTACAATTTCTAGTTGGAGTGGGAGGGATCTGGCTTGCCAAGTCTTCTTTCCTATGGGAGAAGATGCAGTCTGCCCTTTCTATGGATTAGTTCAGTACAGTGGGGTTTTATTAATACAAAGATTCTAGAAAAGTGTCCTGTGAAAATAAATAGCAGTGACAGTGAACTAATCTCATTTAGAGGGAAAATCCCTCAAAGGCAAAGCCAATTCCCTTCTTCGTTTACCTTTTTAGGTCAGAAAAAGTAGGCCATTAATGACTATGATTAGTACAGCATCTGTAGGCCGCTCCACTCTACTTTAACTACATAGAATAATTTAATCTTATTTAAATTATGATTAAATGAGGCCAGTGTCTGTCTGTGTCATGAAGCCACTTAGTAAGCCTCAGAAAATTTGTTACTGGAAGGTGGCAATATTCCCCCCAAGAAAAATCATAGATAATCACATATTTTTCTTTTTCTTTTTGTTAAATTTATGCCAGGCACCTTTCAGTATCTTAAGAGGTAAAGCATATACTATTCTAACTTTCCCTCCCAATCTTTCTATCAGGACAGGCTGACTCCAAATCAAATAAATTAAATGGTTAATTCAATAAATGCATATAAGTCTTGATTTAATTTGTGATTAAAATTGCTATAATAGAAAGTTAACATTTTCTTTAAAAAATGTATTCAACTCTTGGAAATATTTTACACATATTACCCACAACTCAGATGTATATGTGATTTTAAAATGTGCATAATCTAAAACTAAAGCAATTATAAATTTTTCTAATTTAAAATTCTCTTAGGAAGAAAGAACAATAAGCTAACTAATATAGAGACTTGTGAACCACATTTGATTCCATAGATTAAAACTAAGTAATTGAAAGGAATGTTACATAAAGAAAAAACAGACTTAACCCCAAAAATGTTTCAATCAATTTAATGTTGGAACTTTTTATTTATATATAAAGTAAAAATAAAAAATTCTAAAATTTTGAACTTTCAATTTAAAAACTTTTTATTTTATATATAAAGTAAAAATAACTTTTTATTTATATATAATGTAAAAATAAAAAATTCTAAATTTTTGAACACTTTCAATTAAAAATATAAATGTATTATTTATTTTAAACAAAAATTAAATGGGACATATCAGAATTGACTTCACCTAAATATTTTGGGTTATACAGTAAACTTGATCTTCTCCTTCCTCTTTTAATCTAACAAATATTTATTTAGCTTTTACTATGTACCTACCTACTGAGTGAGTGATGGAGAAATAAATGATGAGAAAACCTGGCATGGCCTCTACCTACATGAAGCCTCACTATAGTGGAGGACAGACATTAATCCAAGAATGATCTAAATGTGATAAAGTATGGTGCTTTGAGAAATAGTAAGAGAGAGAATGGATCTAGTCAGCAAAGTCTGAGAAGGCTTACATGAGGAACTTACAACTGAGATCTGAAAGATGAGTAAGAACCACTTTTTAGGTGAAAAGAGAGAAGAGCTCTGTCCAAAGAGAGGGAACAGTATGTATAAGGCTTTCCAGTAAGAGTAAGCACGCAGAAGTACAGTATACTGGAAAAAGCAACTGCAGACAGCCTGTGAGTCTGGGCCATAGAGAGCAAGGAAGAATACATTGCAAGTTGAGGCCAGCAGAAGCCAGACCATGTAGGACCTGATACGGAAGGGGACTATTACTCCTGGTTTACTCCTGTTGACCTGGTATAATCCATCCTGTCATGCGGTACCAGTTTGAATGACAAATTACAGGAGGCCATGTACAGAAGTTTGTCCTGGACCAAAACACTAATGGATATCATATATAAGAATATTAAAGTTGTGTGTATGTATGTGAGAGACAGAGAGACAAAAAAAATAGCATTATAATATGAATTTAAAGATAACTATACAATTGCTGGAGATCCCGTAACCTGAAAAGTCTGAAATGCACTTTATAGTTGGTCTCAGGAAGACCAAGACGTCAGAAATTATACCATATAATGAGCAATAAAACCTTTCCACAGAGAGACGCAGCCCTTGGGCTCTTGGTCACTGCCCTATTTAAGTCCCAGTTCCCGGCTACCCTAAGGGATTGAATGGGCTTCTAGCCTGAAGAGGTGGGCAGGAATATGTCTGCAGGCCAGGTGGGGGGTCTCTCTCTCTCTCTCTCTCTCTCTCTCTCGCTCTCTCTCTCTCTCGCTCGCTCTCTGTCTCTCTCTCTCTCTGTCTCTCTAGATAGATAGATAGATAGATAGATAGATAGATAGATAGATAGATAGATAGATAGATAGAAATAGAGATATATAGATAGGTCTATAGCTATACAGATATATCTATATATTTATATATGAATATATGAGATAGGAGAAGGAAGCTGCCAGATAGGCCCAGGAGTAACTGTTTAAAGAGAAACAAGTGTCGGGGAAGGCTGGAGGAAGGGAGAGAATGCAGAAAAGAGAGAAAGGCTTAGGTGTGGGGAGGCCAGTGGGCTGGAGGCAGTAATAGACCAATGATTTGCCCTGACTTTCCCTATGGGCCTTTATACAGTGGGCAGTTCCATGACAATGACAGATGAGAGGGGGTGACGATGATGTGGAAATATTCATGGAGAGGAGAGCAACCAAGAGAATGTTTAGGGTATCAGTGCTGTGGAACTGTGATGTATCCTTACCTGGAACTCACTATCAGGACATTTGCCTAATCCTTGAACCCTGAAGTCTCTTCTGAGATTAGTACTGTGACCACTGCTGTTTTCCCTTTGCATTTTTCTCATGTACCTTTGCTGATTTAACCTTTTGATGATACTTTGTATCAGGTGCGTCTTGTGTTATATCTTCTAATCTGATTATTTTCCCACCTAGTCTATACATTCCTCAGCCAGGGGAGCTTTACTATTTGCACAGAAACATGTTCACTGTATAACTGTGAAGTTAATAAAGCATTTTAAGGACGGGGGAAACATTACTAGTCATCTGGTATCTAAACATATCTGAAAATAGTTATTCTTTAAAAAAGAAAAAAAACCTTTAAAACCTAAAAAAAAAAGGTTCTGTTCTATTTTACCCCAACTTTCAGCCTTTTACTTTACTCATATCAATGCTAAATTAAATAGAATAAAATTGAGCCATGTGTATAATTCTGGATTCAAAGAATTAATTGAAATTCATGACATGAAAATTTATAATAAATGGTAAAGTCATCATGAAATAGTCTTAAAATCTTAGTGAACTAATATTTAGCCTTGTCACTAAACTGGCTTGCTATCTGCCAACCTCTGGGGTTCCTCCACTCCCTCACCTTTTTCCCTATAGGTCATGATTATTCCAAATCCTATAACAGCTATACCCTTATATTCTTGAATTATATACCAAGACACTATATATAAAAACTTATGGATGACTCCAGAGTTAGCTCAGAGTCAATAAACCTAAATGGGACTCAGGCTATAAATGGAGGTAGTGTACTTGATCCCACAGCATCATGGATTCAGCTACATAGACAGGACCCTGTCCCATGATGTACTAATTGATGCCAAAATAGAAAATGATATAAGGACAGTATGTACTTGAGGACAAAAGCTACAGTCATCATCAATCGCCAAATCAAAACATGGTCATAATCAGCTGTTACACTTTTTTAACCAATTTAGAGAATATCAAATATTAGAAGGAAAGACAACAAAGAGAAAATCACAGCGAGTATATCAAGTGTGAACAGTCTACATCACTGATAATATACTCTAATGTTGGCAAAATCTGTGTGGTGATAAACTAAGAACAATGCAGTGATCTCTACATGTGTAACGAGGCAAAATAACAACAAATAGCCCTCTCTTTTCCACTTTCTACGTCCAACCCTGTAAACCTTCAGATGACCAAACATACTCTGACAACTGAAAAATACTTACCAATAATAGCACTGTATGCTCTTAGTTTTCTGAAGTGTGACATATAGGTTCCCTTTCACAAAACAAATTGTGTTATTTGAATAAGACACATGAAATAACTGGGGTAGTTATTTGCCATAATACGTAGTTACCCCAACCATTTGCTATTAGACCAACTTCCTGATCTGCCAAACTTAAAATTTTACATTTGTTTTCAACATCTCTCTCCTTTAACCCCCAAATTTAATAGCTCATTAACTCTTTATAATCCTCTTTTCCTACTCTGGTTTTCACCTGTATTAACTTTCGTAAGCTTAAATGTTCCTTATCTATAGGCATATTTGAGAATCATTATTATTGGTATTCTTACAGGTTTATAAAAATTATTATTTTTCCCTAATGCTGTTATTTATTATGATGCTTCTCAGCTTTATAAGAATGAATGTTGTTTCTCCTTTTTTCTACTTCCATTTACTCATTCAATTTTTAGAGCTCTGTTTCTTTTTATTTTTCAATTTTAAAAGAACTAATAATTCACTGTGCTCTAAATAACTGAAATATAAACTCATTTAGTTTTAAAATCAGTTAATTGTCCCTCTCACACATTCCCTTCTATTTGATCATGGAGAGAGGCATGGGGAAGAAACTGAAGCAGAGTCATTCTTCGTTCTGAAATAGCTTCAAAGGCAGCATGAGATGAGTAGAGGATTACAAAAAAAAAAAAAAAAGACTATTGTGCCTAATAGGGAAAAGGCAGCAAGCCGAAAAATCAAATAGTAATACATGTGTACTCAGGTGTAGAAAAGGCTCTGGATCCCACATTTGTCTTTCAGACATTTGTGGACAGAATGATAAAAATATTCTCAGTGTCACAAAATACTGCCCATTTGTGAAAGACAGAAAAATATAAAACTTAAAAATATAATGTATCTTCTTTAACATATAGTAATATCTTTTATCTATTACAATACAAAACACTATGTATAATCATAGTCTAAAACCAACACATTGAAGGTTTTTTTTTTAACAAACATTAGAACTGCTTTCAGTCTAATGTAAAGTAGGAGCCTGAAGTGGGTAAGAATGAGAACTATCCATTCAATTTTGAAAGAGACACTTTAAGGATGGGTAAAAGAATTAGTACCATACACACAGGAAGGCAAAACTAATATGTATTAGTTAATGTATAAAACTAATATAAAACTCTAGAAATTCTGGTTTTGCATTTAAATTAATTCTCTCAAACTAATACACATATTGACAGGTAATCCTTTGTTAGATCCCGTATCTTTATTTTTGGCTTAATAATATATCCGTAAACTAGTAATAAAAAGACACAAAACTACAATTTCTATCACTGTCTCTTTCTCATTAGAGCCTTTGCTGTAGCTTCCAAATGGAGGGAGAAACAAGCACAAACCTGTTTAGGAAGCACTGAGGTCACTTTAAGTCACTAAGGTGTCTTTTGGGGGGAGAGTGGGGGAAGGTGATGGGCTGTTACCATTTCTCTTTTTCTCCTATTGTACGGTTAAGGGAGACATGTGAATCCCCCTGAGATAGGATTAAAAAGAAAACAGGTAGGACTTATGGGAGTCTAGTCTATTTCCCTTAGGAAAATTTGAGTAACTAAAATCTGGACGTGTATCATAACACTGATATTATCAGATAGCATTTAAATTTAATAAAAGATGGAACCAAAGAAGCCAACTAGATAGTCTTCTATTTTCTGGAATATGTGATACAAAGTGAAGAAAACAAATTTATCCTGGAGGAGACTATTAAGGAACCACTAATGAAAAATAATTGCGAAGTACTTAAATAACCTAGTGACAGAGTGAAAACCTAAGAAATTTACCAAATAGTTATTTAATGTTAGAAAAAAAAAAAAAGCTAAGGGGATTTTTAGGAAAATGATGGAATAAGCTAAATGCTTATTCTTAGGTAATTTGTCATAGAACAACCAAACCATCAGAATCAAGGAGAAGACCAAAAACCTAACAAGATAAAATTAAGATCATACAACTCAAAACTGATTAAGTCTGAGGAACAAGCATTAAAACCACCAAAGGGGAAGAGAGGTCGCAAGCGGTCCATGAAGACATGTAAAATGGTAGAAACTCCTAAGCCAGTTGAACAGAAATAAAGGAAGACTATTTTAAAATATAAAAGAAGAAATAATCACTGCCCCCAAAACAAATGCATTGCAATAGTGAAATACAGTATTAAAAGTTCTACAGAGTCCATGCAAAGGAGAATTGATTTGCCTCAGTCCAATGTCCATGAAGACTTGCAGTACAGCAAAAACACAGCACGTCTGAAGTAGCAAAGAGAAGCCAAAACACAAAGACGTGCAGATCTGGAAAAAAGACGTAAAAAGCTCTCTCCTTACTTCCTTGCTATGGTTATTCTGGTGTAACATTAGCAAAAATAAATTGTTTTCTTAGACAGGTCTATTTTAAATATATTCTTTTTAACCCGTCATTCTACTACTGTTTAATTTAGTTGCTTTCTAATGAATAAAAGATCATCTAACCCCGAGAGACTACAGTATGGATATCTTACACTGTCCTTGAAGCCCTTATTATTCAAATAACCTGAACTCTAGTGTGTCCCCACTCATCACAACTCCCTCCCCATCCACAGAGCTCAGGTCTATCTGGGCACAGGGGAGCGGTGTCACCTTCACTGTGGGCTCCTCCACACTGCAGCACGTCCCTGAGCTCTGCTGGAACTCTTCCTGCTCGGTGCCCCCTCTACTGTCACTTTCCATAACATCCCTGACATGTAAACGAGTGCAGAAGTCTTTTACGGACATTTTGGAGGTAACAGAGTTACACTATGGGGAGAGAAAACCCCCATAAAACTGATGCTAAATATGATTGTCCTCCAAATTCAAAGAAAATGAGAATGAATATAAACACTTCAAAGGGATCTATTTCAGAGGCAGACCCTCATTCCAATGGCAATATCCGTCTGTATCTTACTATCCTCCCTCTCTCTAGACTTTTCCATCTCTCTTCCTGTACTTCTGAGTCCTCAAATGTTGAAAAAATTTTCCCCCTCAACTGCTCTCATCCTGACTCTTCACCAGAGCAATTTCTTTTTGCTGCTGCCTCTGCCAGATCAGCCCAAAGCGCTGCTCTTTTCACAGCCCCAATCATCCATCCAAATGTCGCCCTAAGCAGCATGAAATGGACATAGTATAGGTATACCACCTATTCCCTTCTTGCCTCTCCAAATCGTCTCTCTGACTTACTCTACTTTGTTTTGTGCTCCAAAGTGCTCACCTTGATGGACTGTTATCACTGGGTGTCTGGTTTATAATTAGGTTCTTCTGATGGGGGTTCACTAACAGATTGAAAGACAGGAGAAAGACAGTGAGGGTATTTATTCCTCCACTTCCTACCCTGCCAGGCTGAGGGCTAGCAGTGAGTATACTCCTCTACTGAGTACATATATTCCTCTATAGTTCCAATTAGGCAGGCAGCCTTCTCCTATAGCTGTAAATCTCACTGGTTCTAGTAACTACTCCAAACCCTTGCCACTTGAGATTTGCAACTGTTACTAGTACAGAATGCTTATCATCCCTTGCTGGTTTCCCTTGACTCCACCCACACTTTCATTAATTCTCTTCAGACACCCCATTTGAGTGTGCCATCCATTTCCTGCCAGGATCCTGGCTGATTACGGAGGGAGGAAAAGAAACTAATTAAAAATTATATTGACGTCCTCAGATTACAGAGAATAAAATACTCATAATACAAGAACTGGTCGTTCCGAGAAAGGAACAATCAGAAAATAAGAGTTCTTGAAAATTAAAAAATTGACTGCTGAAGAAACATGTAAATAGAAGCACTGAATAATGGAACCAGGCTGAAGAGCAAATTTGTAATTTGAAAGATAAATGGAAGGAACTCTGCAAGGTATGGAGTAAAAAGACAAAAGAAAAAAAAAAAGGAAATATGGGAAAATGTTAAGATGGAAATCTAACACCTAACAATAGGTCAAAAAGGACAGATGTAACAAAGATAATAGAGGAAAAGAAATCACAGAATAATCTGAGGTTCAAATCTTTATATTGAAAGGGCCCAAGTGCAAAGGATTAATAATAAAAGGTAGATGGGGAGAGACACACACTCTGACATATGAGGTCGGACAATTAAGTTCATGAACCCATGCTAGAAAAAGTGCTACATATCTCATTGTTGAATATCACTACGGTCACCTTTGAAAGTACTTCCCTTGGGAAGCTATGAACTGACGCCAGCGCCTAGTCCACCCTTCAAAGCAATTTTGGAACTCTTTTTTCTGGAATGGCCATCAGAGCTGTTGTCATATTACTCTTGATGTCCTGAATGTCATCAAAATGTCTTCCTGTCAATATTTTCATCTTCAGGTAAAGAAAGAAGTCACTGGGGGCCATAACAGGTGAGTAGGGAGGGTGTTCCAATAGTTATTTGTTTACTGGCTAAAAACTCCCTCACAGACAGTGCCATGTGAGCTGGTGCATTGTCATGATGCAAGAGCCATGAACTGTTGGTGAAAAGTTCAGGTTGTCTAACTTTTCACGCAGCCTTTTCAGCACTTCCAAATAGTAAACTTGGTTAACTGTTTGTCCAGTTGGTACAAATTCATAATGAACAATCCCTCTGATGTCAAAAAAAGGTTAGCAACATCTTTGCAACAAGTTTGCAAACTTAATTGTCAGACCCCCTATGCTAATGAAATTTCAAAACTCTAAGGATGAATAAAAACATTTTTAGCTCCCAGAATGTCCTTGTTCTTAGGAGATAATTGATAAAGTATTAGGGGTGAAGTGTTTGTAACTTTCAAGAGATTCGGCAAAAAGAAATAAAAACATTCGAGAATGCCAGTTTGGCAAAGTGTGAATACGAATGTGAATCTAGGTGAAGGACATGTGGTATTTACTGTTATTATTCTTTGAATGGTTCAATAGGTTTAAAAAAAAATTGGAGAAAAAAAACCCAAGGCTTCTAAAGAGGTAAAATAAAACAAACAAAAACAAATTTTATGAAAAAAAGAAAATGAGACTCAGACTATCGTGAAACTTCTCACTATAAACCCTAGAATGCTAGAAAATATTGAAATGATGTCTTCACAGTTCTGAGAGAAAATTGTTTTAATCCAGAAATCTAGTGAACTATAACGAAACTTGAGGGCAAAGAAAAACACTTCAAATATTCAAGGGCCAGAAGGCTTAATTCCCACACACTCTTTACGAAAAAAAAAAAAAATTAATACTGAGTTTATATAATCTATACAACATAGCAGTGAAACACTTAAATGAAAAACTGGTTGAACTTGCATCCAACTCACTATCGTGCTGGTCCAAGCATTGTATTAATATCAATTGTTGCTGAAACACTGCCATAGCCTTTTAACTGGTTTTGAGGCTTCCACTGTTGTATCCTTCCTATCCATCCCTCACAGGAGCCAATGTGATTTTATTATAATTTAATGCCTCATTTTATTTATTGTACGTAGGTAATATACTCACATTGAACAAAATATATTCAGATGACCTAAGAACAGAAAGTACAAAAGGGCATTACATGCCTGAGACCCAGACAGTGGGGTCCCCAAACTTTACAGGGCCCACTGCAGCCCTCCTGCAGCTGTCACTCCAGTAGGTGAAGAGTCCGCAGGGCCTAGGGCGTGGACCCATCCAGACCATGCTCCAGGTACTTGAACCCTGGCAGTCTCTGCCCAGATGGGCTAAGCCCACTCCTAGGGCCTTCATGTGGGTTGTCCTCCCTTCGGCTGGACACAGGGCCCATTGGCACAGCCCTAGGCCCAGGGAGTGGGCAAGTGGTAGCTGTATGTGCGGTGTGCACAGAGTCCTGATGTGAGGGCACAGTGTCCATTTTCATCATGGGTCTGAGCGTGGGGTTGGGGTGGGAGGGCAGAGTGGGCAGGCCACATGCTGACCAGGCCCCACTGTATCAGAGTGGGCCTGGGAAAACGTATGTGGTGAAAAGCCTCAGTCTCATCTCTGTCCCGGGCCAAAAAAACCTTCCCTTCCCAGAGACACTCTTTGGTTTCTGACCAAAGAGTCATCATTTAAAAACAAATCTCATAAATGTAATCTCTCACCTAAAGTATTTCTGTGGCTCTCCATTACTGTTAGGATAAAATCCAAAATCCTTAACATGGTCAACGTGGTGCTTCTCAAGCTATAATGTGCATGAGTTTCCTGGGGATTCAAGGCTGATTCGGCCGTACTGGGTGAGGCCTGAGATTTCCCATTTCTAACGAGCTCCTAGGTGATACAGACGCTGCTGGCCTGTAGGCCACAGCTTGAGAAGAGAGGGCCCGGGAGAGATTAGTATTTCTTTTGAAGCTATGATTTCAGCTACCCCAGTTAGGGAAAGAGACTTTCCTCCTGGCCTACCCACCTCATTTAAAAAGCTGCAGCAGCTGGTCCAGGCAGATGGGAGGGAGGGTGGACAGAGACTGCCAAGTAATAATAATAGCTAACATTTATTCCTTCATTCCACAAATATTTATTGGACATCTGTTTGTATGTGCTGGCACTGGCCTAGAGAGCCCAGTAATGAACAAGAAAAAGTCTCCATCTTTGTGGAGCAGACAGAATCAACAATAAATAACAGTGTCAGGAAATGTTTGGGGCTATGAAGAAAAATAAATCGAGATAAGGAACTCGAAGGTAAAAAGAGGTGTTATGTTAGATAGCTGAGGCAGGTATAAGGATAGATTTAAGGTCTTTGTGCCATGCTAAGTACTAAGGCAGGCACTGTGCTCAGGACCTTAAAGAGAGCAGGGTGCTATTATCTCATTAATATGAGGTGCTATTGTCTTATCTTACAGACGATAAAACTAAAGTTTAGAGGTGTTAAGTAACTTGCCCAAGGTTAGAACAAGAATAGGGACCCTGGCAGTTTGGCTATTACCAATTTTGTATGAATTAGCTTTTGCTGAGGAAAAACACAACCCCAATATCTCAGTGACTTGCAGGTATGTGTTTCTTGCTCACGTTAACTTGAGGGCTGGAGCTCTGCTGGGCTCAGGTAGGCTCCCTCTGTCTCAATGTTCTTAAAGCAAAACTTGAACTTGAACCTCTAAACTGCCAGTGATGGGCCTATCAGTTTGAGCAAACATAAGTAACTCAAGTTCCAATATCACCGGATCAGCAGACCATGAGGGATAAGCTAACATGGAATCAACATTTTCCCTTTGTTGGTTTAAAACTCCAAAATTTCAATCAAACTTTAAAGTTTAAGGAAAATAAGTTTAATATGCAGTAAGGTCACTAGTTTTAGCAGTGGTTCTTAATCTTTTGGGGTTACAGTCTCTTTGAAATTCTGATAAAATTTTCATATTTTCCCCCTAAGTAAAATGTTCATGAGTCTACAAATTTTGCATTCAATTTAAGGGGCACACAGGCTCCTAGAAAAGCCATAATCCTCAAATTGTGGCATCTGCCAAAATAAATTTTTGCTCTGAAAACTTCCTTCAACTCCCTGGTGAACATTTATAATTTACTAATTATTTCACTTAATTAAAAGACAGTTAACTCTAATTATTAGCATAGCAAAACCATAGTTTCATTATCTAAAACAGTTCTGTAGCAAAAAAGAAAAAGGACCTATCTAGCTGTTAAGAACTACTTATTTCAGTTTCCCTGAAGGCAAGTTTTACTTATTGATTACTTATGTGTGAATTAGTCATTATATTTTTATTCTCAAGTGGCTGATTTTCCCTCTATACTCAGTGGCTTAGAACAAGTATGTTGTTGAATACAACTCTGGTCCTTGAAAAATATCCAAATTATTACATAGCTAATACAAGGGCTATAAAGACGCTTAAATATATACTTTAACAAGGCCAGCTGTGTTTGTGACTTGATCTACATTATCTTAAAAGAGCTAAGACAATATGATAGTTGACTGTAGAATCATTACAAAAATAGGTATTTATTCAATATCTTTTCAATGAAAATGGCAATAATATTTGAATTGAACAGATCTAGGAACAATTATAAATAAATAGGTAAATATATATTATTTGCATCCAACAGAATCTAATAAAATATTCTTTAATTTTGAGAGACTGTATAGTGTTGAGATTACGAGAACAAACTCCAGAAACCAAATGCCTGCATTTGAGTCCCAGCTCTGGTCACATATATTAGTTAGGTGAATAGGGGCAAGTTAGATAACTAGTCTGTGCCTCAGTTTCCTCTTATTAAATGGGTGAGTTAATGGGTGAATGCAAATACCAGCTTAGAATGGGACGTCGAATAAAAATCCAAGCACTAGAATGTAAGCTCTATGAGGGTAGTGATTTTTATCTCTCTTGCCCACTGATGTATTAATATATACTGTCTAGAACAGGGCCTAAAGACAGTCGGGGCTAAAAAAACAAAAAACAAAACAAAACAAACAAAAACAAACACAATAACAACAAAAAAACAAGTAGCAGCATTAAAACAAAAAAACCCAAAAAGACAGTAGGGACTTAATTGTGGAATGAGTGACTGTCATTATTAATATGGTGATTTCTGGATAGATGGAAAAACTGAACCAGTTAAACTCTGCTATTTTAACTTAGAGGAAACTTTCCCTTTCTCCCCCACTCCATCCCTCTAAAACAAAATGGACACATAAGCATTTTTAAGTTGCACACCCAACTCTTCAATTATTTTTTAATTTATTTTTTAAATTTATTTTTTTTAAGTTCATTGGGGTGACAATTGTTAGTAAAGTTACATAAATTGCAGGTGTACAATTCTGTAATACATCATCTATACATCACATTGTGCGTTCACCACCCAGAGTCAGTTCTCTTTTCATCACCATATGTTGGATCCCCGCAACTCTTCTAAGGCCCGTAGCACCAAAGTTTAAGTGGTAAACTAGATTTCAGTTGAGCAAGAGTGCCATCTAGTGCTCATTGAAGCTACAACAAGCTAAGAATTAGGCGTAAATTTTAATCCAATGTGAAGACAAAGGAAAAAAAAACAAAAAACAGAAATGCAAAATCCATCAGAAAAAAAAAAAAATCTGCTCTAACAACAGCCAAAGTCTTTACAAGAAAAGTATTTCTAAATTGTTATTAAATTAAAGAATTGCAGGTTTTTAAATTAATGTATGCCATATTAGAAGAAATTTCAGAGAATATACTGAAGTTATATTTACTACTAAGGTCATTCTGCTATGACTAGAAAATGGTGTACTGAGCTTATTTTCTTTTTAATAACATGTTTTTGTCTTATTATAAAAGGTAGAAGTACCCATTATAAAAAACTTTGGAAAAATGTAGAAAATCATAAACCACAGCCCAGAGATAAACACTGTTAGCATTTGGAGATTATATTTCCCAGATTTAAAATATACATGGGAAAAATACTTTAATTTCCATCAAATATTTGGCCAAGATATTAAAAAGAAATATGAGAAAATTATAAATAATAATTTTTAAAAACTAAAATCAGGAGCTTTCCTAGCCTCAACTTAACATCGTATTCAGTGGGGTAAAATTGTTTTTCAGTTGCTATCAGATATGTAATCACTTTGGTCTGATTCTGCAATAGCCAAAATCCTTAAGTCTTAGGGCTTATAAAATGAAAAAAGATAAATTATTTCATCTGTTCCCTTTCTGACACCACTAAATTGACAGTAAAGTATACCAACTTGAGTTTGGGAGATCTGAATAAAAATTTGGATTTGCAATAATGTTTAATTTCATTCATCATTCATTAGAGAATACTCATAAAAGTTTTGGGCTTTATTTTGATCACACTTTCCCCTCAAATCAGAGACACAGCTGAGATTTGATTCACAGCTCACTAGATAATCACTGAATGATGAAAAGAAAGCTACTGGCCACTTCCTACCTTTTTGGACAAATGACGTTTTTACTTTTAGTACAAAGAATGGGAAGTAGGGAATTTGCTAGGATCACTCAGGAATAATGGGGGACAGAAGAGTCATGAAGAAACGTGGAGACGAAAGAGGAAGGATCAAGAAGCTGCTAGAGGCAGATGAGCTGTGTGGGGACAGAGTCCCAGAGTGCAGTTTCCAGGCTCTGGGCCTCATGTGGAAAGGTGCTGGCTCGGGTAGTAGATGGTCATCAGCTGTTACCGGTTAGCCATTAGCCATAACTGCCGTGGCTACGCTAGCAAGCATAGATTGCAAATTGCAGAGAGGAGGATTGCAGTTAGCAAGTGAGGTTGGTTGGCAGAGAAGCAGATGGCAGGTTGCAGATCCTGTGGCTCCTGCTTCCTATGTCTTCAACCCAGCCGCCAGCGAGACTACAGTGGTATGACTCCCTTTCCTATGGCTCCGTGGGTGTTCTTTTTTGGCCTCACCATGTCCTGCATTCTTATGCGGGGAGTGGGAGCTGAGACCCCACACGACACCCTGCATAACAGGCTGACCTCTCCAACTGAGCCTTGGTGGGCTCAGTGAGGGAACAGGGCCTGGGGAAGGGCATCCATTGTCCAGGCTGGTGTGAGGCTTCTTTAGCTGGAGACTGGTTCCAAGGGTGGAGAGGAGACAGAGCCTGGACTCATACTATCATTTGCTGGACCACACTGTCTTCTAGACATTCATTAGGTTCCTGGGCCCATAACTCACAGCTGTGAGTCGTTAGGACTCAGCTCTCTTCACAATAAGCAGAGACCCACTCTGCCCAACCAGCTAGGAGATGTGTTGTTGTGGTAGGATGCTTTTCAAATGGTTCCCAAGGATCACTACCTTCTGGTATTCATTCCATGTGTTATCTGCTCCCCTTAAGTCTGGGCTGGACCTAGTGACTTGTTTCTAACGAATAGATTAAGGCAAAAGTGATGGCATGTCTCGTCCAAGATTAGATTATAAAAGACTGTGACTGACACACTTTTGCTGGTACTTAGTCTCTGGTTCTGCTCAGGTGCTTTCTCTGAGTCATAAGCAAGTGTAGAGGCCCACATGGCAAGAAACTGAGAGCAGCCTCCAGTCAACTGCCAGCAGGGAATTGAGGCTCTCAATCCACAGCCCTCAAGAAACTAAATCCTGCCAACAACCATGTGAGCTTGGAAGCACATCCTTCCGCATTTGACCACAGTCCTGGCTGCCACCTAATTGAAGCCTCATGAAAGACCCTGAAGCACAGGTCCTATCTAAGCTGTGGCCATATTTCTGATGCACAGAAATTGTGAGATAATAAATTTGTATTGTTTTAAACCACCAAATTTATTATGAAGCAGCTGATAACTAAGTCTTAAACACAGAAAAACTGCTCAAGCCCAACAGAGAGACTGTCCGCGGAGTGTGTCTCTGGCTGTGGCAGCCTCCCGTCACCACCGAGGCTTGGACCCTGCTTCTCCCCTTGGCACAACTCGGCACTTTTTCTTTTTTTGCGGGTTTAGGATCAGGTTCTCCTCAGGTCACCTGTCTGGTCTGTGTCTCCCACCCAAGGGTTTGTGTACCTTCACCACCTGAAGTAAATAAGAGGGCTTCTGAGCAAACTTCCTAGCTCCATGCTTCAGTGACCAGACTGGCTTGGAACCTAAGTGCATGTGAGGTTTCTAAGATAAACCACCCATCCTGATGACGTGTTATTAATTTTATTGCTTTTTGCAGTTTCTATTTACTATGTACCAGCTAGTAGGAAAATACTTCAGTATTTTAACAAGTACTGATGTGCCAATGAATACTGGCCAAATGAACATCAGCCCTAATTTATGATACATGGTTAATTCATCAGAGAAGACTCAGGATCCTATCTAGTTCTACTTCTTTTTAATGAGTTTTAAAATATAATTCATTAATGTAATTTTTACAACTTCTTTTAGCCATCCCAATCTTTAAATGATGATGGTATTACCACATGGAAACTGTCAAACTGGAACTGTTTTATTTGTAATGCTCAACACTATCGTGAGAAGTAGCTTTGATAAAAGTGATAGTTACATGTCCATACACGCATTGACAGATGGGGAAAGGAAAATAAAAGGGGGCCATGAAAAGGAAACAAAAACGAGGCCAAAACTTAATCTGCAGGAAAGTACAACAGTGCATTCATTACTTCCAGCCGTCATCAGAGGTTTGGTTTGGGCATGTTGGGGGTAGAAGCAGTGTACACTTGTGTAAACAAACAGATGAGCTGAAAAGAAAAGTTAATGATTACATTAAAATTTATTTGCTCCATTAAGTTTTCTTTTACTATCCCAACTCATCTTGATCTTTCCTTGCTCTGAATTACTATAACACTCTATATATCATAATTTTTCCACATTGATTTTAAGTCATTTTCCAATATAAAAGTAATACATGAGAGGGAGGGAGGGAGGGAGGGAGGGAGGGAGGGAGAGAGAGAGAGAGAGAGAGAGAGAGAGAGAGAGAGAGAGAGAGAGACAACTATAAGAAAATAGATTAGTGGTTAAGAACATAGACTTAGGAGTCAGATCTGCCTCCTGACTCCCAGTATTCAGCACTTGAGTTAAGTTACTCTTTCCTCATCTCTAAACTCACAACAGACTTGGTATTAAGTATCAAATTAGTTATTGCAAGAAAATGAGCCTTTAAAGAAAATGCATACTTTGTATAAATTCTTTCAGAATGTGGACTGAAACTCCAAACATAAAAAGGCAACAGTAGACCAAGAATTGAGTTTTGCAGATCTGGAATGATCCAGAGTCACCAGCAGTTTCATACCATTCAGGAGACCTGGGGGCCAAGGAAAGTAGCACCAGTTAGGCTGCAAGTGCTTCTTCTCAATGAGAAAGTCTAGCTTCTGAGAAGTTCCTGTTTCCTTGGCTAAATAAACCAGGAATTTAATTTAATCTTACAGTGAACGGGTGTATTCATACTTATATATTTATTTTGTTTTGGGAAGATATCTCCCTCAAAACCTGTAACCCACCTGAAATTTTGCAAATGTTCTATGTAAAATGCTTACAACGATAACCTGGCATATAGAAAGCACTCAATAAAATTAAGTATTTATTAATGATTATTATAAAAAGAAAATTAAAATCTCTAATAATCCTACCTCTAAAGGAGAAGTATAGTTAATATTTTGGTGCATGTAGGTTTCCTGACTTTTTCTCCTCTCTGTAAACTTTTAAAGTAGGATGGCATATATATATATATATATATATGCCATCCTACTTTAAAAGTTGCTTTTCCACTTATATGTATAATTTTTTCTTTTCTTATAAATATACTTTAAAACAATTTTAAATAACTGTATAATAGTTCTTTATACAGACATCCCATAATTTCACCAATCCATAATTAATTTTTGGATATTAAGATTATCTACTTATATATAAAAATGCATATATATATAATACATTTATATCATAAGTAGCACTGTAGTAATTCTCATCATACATAAATCTTTTTTCAGATGATTTCCTAGATGTAGAATTACTATGTACACATTCTCCCACCAACAGTTACATTGTTGTCAATATATTACCATAAAGTTTAACATTTTTAGTCACTGTCTTGATTTGGTCTTAAATTTTGTCCTCAAAGTCACTGCAAAATTCTTAAGGGTAGTGGTTGTTTTCTACTTCTTTTTACATCCCCCACAGTGCCAGAACAGTGTCAGGCACAAAGAAAAATTGAAAAAGAATGCTTACTTTAAAAAGCTATACTCATTTCAGCCTTAGATATAGAGGGAGGTCAGCTAGAGGTGCTGTGGAGTTCAGGAAAAACAAAACAAAACAAAACAATAACCCTGTTATTACGTATTTTAACAAAGGAAAAAGAACTATAGTTGAATCTTCACATTTTACCTAACATCTACTTCCAAATTCAAAGGAGCTATCAAAGACTAGTGTAGACTGAAATCACATACTTCTTAATCTGAATAATTACCACTAAGGAAATAATAAAATGCACTAAAAGGAATAAAAAAATAAAATGAAGATTAAAATACCCATTGCTTAGTGAAAAAGCCAAATACAACTCTAGCTTGGGGTCAAATTTTTGTTTGGAAAATTATTTTCATATTAAACTGAAAAAAGAAAGAAAGAAAAGAGCTTGCCTGGTATCCATATTCCATTACTCAGTATAAGCCGAACTGTGCAAGATTTGTTTATAGCTTCAGCATCTAAGGAAGATGAGCTAAGCTTTTAATGCAGCATTTGGGGAAAATGCAACTGTAACCATTTGTAGTAATTGTCATCAATGAAGGAAGTATAGGATTAAATTTTCCAACTTCTTTGACAAGGTTTGTTGCCAAAATCATTTTGTTTCTTCATGCTCTACTTGATTTTTAATGCACATGCCATAGCTACCAATAATCTGACCTAACAAATGGTATGCAAAAGTATACAAAATGGCACTATTACGAGTTTGAAAATATTTTGTACTTACCAGTATATTTATAATGGTATTTACAATTAGAAAATATCAATGAAGTATTTTAAAATCTAATTTATAACATATAAGCAACAAAGTTTAAAAACACCTCAATAATTATGTTAGTTTAAGTACACAGTTCAAATTGAGTAATTTCTTAAAATCATTATATAACTTGTTAGTTTGCAATTTAAGAAGATTAAAATGTTTCAATTTGAGCAAATAAATGCTGAATTATGGAAAGGACAAGAAAAAGTACTTTTCTACACTGTTTAAACACAATCATCTGTGGTTTCTAATGATAATTTTCCATAATAACTGAATAAAGAATCCAAAGACTTTAAAGTATGCACAGGAGATACACAGATGGAAAAATGATTTCTATAGGAGCTTAATGTATGATACAATCAGGGCCTGATTTCTAAAAAGACAATTGAGGCCCCTTTTCTTTTTAGCAGTAAACAACTTACTGTAGGACATGTAATGAAATACCATATTTTGGGAAATTTCAAACATTCATAATCCACAGGAAAAATACTCAACACTCCTACACTATTTTTTTTTTTTAAGCCCACAATAGTACAGTCTTTCAGCTACAAAGCCAGAAGCCAGTTATAAAACCAGTACTTTTCCACTAGAGTTACTTGTGGGGCAGGGAAAGGGATGTTCGGCCCTGCAAACGTTAGGGTCTAAAATAAGCTCATTGCAAAGAGTTACTACAACACTCGCACTGCCAACACTGTCATGGCAACAATGAACTAGCTGGGAGAAGGCTCTTCTAACACTCAAAGCTAATCTTGACTCTATTACTCATGGAAATATACCAAGTTTTCTTTTCGGCAGTTCACTAAAGTAATCATCTTACTTGGTTAATTTCTTAATGTAAAGAAGAGCCTTTTGTGTACCTTATTTCCACGGCCACACAGTACAGAGCCACCTTGAAATCAGCGGAAATGTACAATGACAGCATAATAAAAATTAAAATACCACAGTGAAAAGGTGAAGCTTCAACAGGGTTCAAATGCAATTTTGAGATGGGTGAGGGTTTAAATAAGAATTTGATACGCAATTTAATAACGTCTAAGAATGTGGTTTCCTCTAGAAATACCAAAGTTTTACATTTCATCCTGAAGGAAAAATAATTCAGAGAAGAAAGTAATATATATTTTCACTGTTAGGAGATTATATTAAATTTTTATTTAGATCATGCAGCATAATGGTGAAAAGTGTGGAATGGAGTCTCAGAGCCTGGGTTTGAAACCGGGCTCCTCTTGCTAGCAATGATATCCTGGGCAAGTTATTTAACCTACCTGGGCCTTGATTTTTTTCTGATACATAAAATTGGGACATTTGAATAGATTAATGTATGAAAAGGGCTAAGAATTAGACTTCACCTACAGAATGCCTATTCTTATTACATTCAAAAGTATACATTCTACAAAACTAAAAAGATTAAGAAACTGCTGAAGATGAGTTCAGATAACTTGATTCTAATGTCATGGCAGATTATAAGGGGGGCAGGCATGGAAGTTCCAGAGGAGCCCCCCAAAAACCTGCCACACACAATTAAGCAAATTCAACAAGTCAAATAGTACAAAATCTCTTCAAGCCCTGCTACTGCTCGTGGGGTATCTTTTTGACAATGTAATCTTTGCTTAGTTACTTTGTTCTTAACATATCAGCTGTCTAGGCTGGGCCAGTTATCTCAGAAGAGTGAAAGGGCTGTTTGGGGGCTTTCTGCTTAACACGTGAGGCTCCCATTGGTGGAAGCAGAGAAGGAACACTGATAGTACAGCTCTAATCTCCTCAGAGACCTTAAGGCAAGCAGTCTCTGCAGCAGATAAATTGCCTGAAGTATCAGACATGAATCCACCCAGCACAGAGGGTTCAGTTGCTTACTGACAAAACTGGCATCCAACCCATCATTTTCCTTCCTATATTATGTGTCCCTGAAGGCATATTTGAAAGTCAAATGTTCCTAAGTGGAATAACAGACTAACACATCAGGGGAGAAATCCAGTTCCCAGAGAGCTAAAATAATATTTATAAAATCCTTAATTTGGTTCCTAGAGGTGCTATTCCCTCAGGCTGGGGAATCTGGAAAGTAGGTGAAAAACTTCCCAGTTGCCCAGAGTCTTGGGGTACCCTAAAGGGCATATCATGCCAAAGGGCTCAACTTTCCATCTCCTCTCCCCCATTGCACTGTGTGGGCAGAACAGAATACTAATTGTTAACGTTCACTGAATGCTTACTGGATTCCAGTAAGTATTGCACATGTTACCTCATTTAATCCTCGGAACTTCTGTGAGGGAACTGAGATTTAAGGAGGTTATGTAACGTGCCCAAGGTCAGAGCTGGGCAGAGAGGACTTACAGCCAGGTCTGACTGACCCCAAAGCCCATGGTCTTGACCTTTATCCTCTAACACTGTCCAGATACCGAAGCCTAGGCCTCGGCCAGACCTCTCCGTGTGTACTTGACCACCTGGATGACACATGCAGCTGCCTGCTTACAACCCCTCCCTGTTGGGGCCATGCTGACATACTAGAATTGTGCTGGACTCCAAGGAGGGGATGGGTGCTACACATCTGCCACCACTCCTGGGGAAAAACCTCTGAGCAAGTCCAACACTTACCCTGGGCAGTGGCTGGTTAGAAGAATCCTACGATAAAGTTGGACAGCTAATATATAAAAATTTAATCAGTTAATATATAAAAATTTAGTGTACAAATGGCAATTAGGGGTGTTAGTACATGTGGATACAAAGTGTGGGATGTAGTCAAGTCAATTACATAAAAATCCTAAATGCTAGTTTGGAGTTTGACTCCTTAGCTAAACGACCTTGATCAAGTTCATCGTCTTCATCATCATTGCCAGTATTTGTTGAGCACTTACTATGTACCAAGCTGACTTCTACACACTTTTCATGTTATTCTCAAAACTACCCTGTGAACTTGGTATTATTATCCTCACTTTATAGATAAGTAAGTTTCAGAGTTTATTCGCAATTAAATTTGTACAGTATATTGAAGTTTACTAAATGCTTTACCAATATGATCTCCTTTAATTTTTATAATCACATCACAAGGTAGATAATAAAACTATGTCACTTCCCAAATGAGGAAACTGAGACCAGAAGTTAATTTATTCATGAACATATGGCTGGTAAAAAATATCTAACAAGATCTTTAAATCATTCTGAAGTTATGTCTCTAGTCAATGTGAGACTATATATTTAGAATAGATGGTTAGAAAATACATCAAGAAAAATAAAATACAAGCTTCTCTTGATTTTAACTAGAATCATTTTTCACATGTCAAAAGATAGATAAGCATAGTGTTTGGCATACAGTAGGCACATAATAAATACCTAATGAATAAAATGAGAAGAAATAATTCTCTAGCTTCAATGGTAAAATCTATACTGTTTCAATAAAATTTCAATTATTTCTTATACTCAGAACCTCTGTCATCAACAAAACTGAATAAATTTAGGTTATATTTTATAATTTAAGTCTGCTAAGGTATACATTACTTGTTAGTTGAGAAAGTAGACACACCTTAATTTAGTGAGGTGTAATCACTATCAATGAGTTTGAAGACATTATTTTTTAAGAAAACCTGTCTCCCTGTCATTTAAATCACTTTTTACTTTAGAAAGGCTTCTCTTAAATATGTCCTTCAGTAACACATCACTCTACCACTATTTTGCAATGTTTGGTCTTTATCACATGATCGGAAGAATTTCTTGCTGTGTTTAGGCTATGAATAGCATTTGAAAAATTACTCAGTTATAATTATAGACAGCTAACACCTGCCAACTTGCTAGAAAATGAAATCATGTAAAATTTAAATATGAGTGTGCAATGCTTGTCAAACACTGAAGTGTCAAAACAGTAAATGCTCACTTTTAGTGGTGTAAATAAACTAAGATTCTAATTAGAATTTACTGAAAATTACAAATAGAATTGACAAATTATCCTAGCTAATTAAAAAAAAAAATATATATATATATATATATATATATATATATACACACATATATATATATATTTACTAGCTTGTCAAGGTAAACAAAAGACTAAATGAATACTATTCATTTAATGACTATGTACATATTAAAGTTGATTTGGGTAATATAACTCACCATAAATATAAAACACCATAAATTTTATTTCCCTTTAGTATGGTTTAAAAGCTTGGGAACTTGCCTTCAGGTAATTTTATAAATAATAATTTATAAATCTATGAAGACCTTTCCCTTTTTAAATTAAAAATAGGGTAAGATTTAAATAAAATATTAAAATAAAAGTAACTCTTGTTTCTAAGGTAATTCCATATTTCATTGCAATCTAATCGGAGTTTTCTCTATATAAAAGAGATGAGAGCATGAGAACACAGGTAATTCTTGTGTTGCCAAATTTCACATGAGTTTTTTTCCTTACAAATTGAAACATATCACAAACTGTGACAGTCTACTAGTAACACACAGACTTTTAACAAAAATGCCAACTGGGAAAATCCAATAAATGGTCCTAATTGTTATCCTACAAAAACTCCCTAAGTATTTCCAGTGAAAAAGCATTTTTTTTAACAGGCATCTTTAAAAGAATTGTTTTCTATGTTATGGTAAATGTATCTTTATCGATACTAGTTTAACTTGGTATAGTAACCAATAGGCAAAAAAAGCAAAGCATGAAATTCCCATAGTGGGATATCTAGCTGAGGTTTTCATCTTTAAATTTCCAGTCGGCCCAGTGCCCCAAGCAATACCATCATCAAACAGTCTGAAGAACACTCACATGCCACTGAGTCTACTGTGTCAGCATAATTAAAGTACTACGTAGGTAATTTCATCAAGGTCAACTAAGGTCTTTCTAACTTAATGTAATAAATGTGATCTAGAAAAGTTGGATCAGAGTAAATCCTACTTTCCATCGACTTCCATTAAGAAAATATTTTATCACAGTATGAAAAAAATAGACTGATTTGAGAAATTGTGATAAACAAGAAATTACAATTGGTGGCAAGGCTTGCTGGATGCTGATGTACTTCCAGCAATACGTTCATCCTTCTACGCATTTTAAGCACTGTACCCCCTCCGCCAGCATCTCTAGTCGTTCTACAAGTTCTAAAAGTTTTCCCATGTCTATAGTTCCTCCAGCCCATGCTAATGTGCTACCACATACACATTGTCTGTTTTTAAATATGAAAATTCTTTATGAGTAAGACATAACACATATAGGGCCCTGTTGTATCACAGTTTTAAGTGATGAATAATCCTTTATTATATCCAAGATTCCACAGCTACTTTCTGTCAGGTCAAAGTTTCAACAAATCCTTAAGTTGGCTGTTTGAGTTATTAATTTATTACCTATTCAAATGGTTAAAAGATGTCCTGCAAATTTCTAATGGCTTACCCAAAGGAAAATATAACTATCAAACGAAAAGAACAGCATACTTACTTTCTAATTCTTTTATTCCATAAATGATCTGTATAACAGTTTAAGGCACAAAGTGTTAAAGATGAAAAAATTCTAATTAAACTGTCATTTAATAGTGGGTCCTCTGATATTGTGAACCCATGACCTTAAGTTGAAATCTAATAAGCAAGTGTTTAAAATCCCATTTTTCTATAAAACAGTACATCCCATTTATAAACCAAACAATAACTATGTTAGAAAAATATTTTTTTAAATTAATCATTGTTTTTGTTTGGTTTTCATGATAGAGACCATTTGGGGGCACTCTAAAAGGAATAAAATATTTAAAATCTGAAAACTTTAAAAAAGTATCCTTGTTAGTTTCAATCTTTCTGAAAAGTCAGAACAAAGGAAGAGGACAGGATGTCTTTACATGGTGTAAAGAGGACACTGAGGGTAGACAGTGGAGATATGATTCATCCTGTAAGCCAGTGGGTAAAAAAAAGATAGGCTCTTTACTTCCACTTCAAACCATTTAGAAAAAATAAAGTGAAAGATTTGCCTTTAATTTCTTCACATCTTCCATTCAAACAAGTCAGACAACCTGAGGGTAAATAGTGTTCTCTGAGCTCAAAAGCAAGAAAAGGAAGTGGTCAAAGACAGGAATGAGAGGGAGCACTGAGTAGAGAAGTAAGCCGAGAGGGTTCCTGAGGGAAAGGGACTGAGTTCTCAGTGTGTCAATAAACTATGAAAGGCCAGAAAACAGTGGACATAGAAGACAGAAGCTTGGGTAAATACTGAAAGAGGACTCTCATATCTAAGATATAAATGTTTATATGATCTCTAAGAGTCAGCAGTGAATATTTCAGATGCAGTACCTAAAACTTTTGGCTTTGACTAGACATGGCAGTCAAAAAGAAATCAAAATAATCATTTAAAAAGGCCAAACCTGCTTCTAGAATGTCCCTAACCTGCTGTGTTGTATTTTACAGCATCACTATAAAAAATAATTGTTTCTAATGGAATAGAATCTAAATTATAGTTAGATCAAAACAATATATTATCTAGTTAGATATGAGCAGTTTGAATGGCAGCCTCTGACTAAACCTGATTGCCTTCTGTCCCTCCCCTTCCTCACCAACAGAAATTCTTCACTGAAGTGATGGGGCTCTCCTGGCATTTAGGGGCTAAATGTGGATTAGTACAAACCAAAGGTGGAATGCCCAATTTCCTTGCCAATGACTGGCTTAGAAAAGGGCATGTGACTCAGCCCTGCTCAGTAGAAACTAAGAGGAAATCTGCTGGAGGATTTCTGGGAAAAGCTTTTCTTCCTTGATAAACACATGGGAAAGAACTCTTCTTCGCTGCAGATAGATGGTCATGATTCTGTAGCTACTGTAGCAGCATTGCAACCATGAGTGGAGACAGTAGTTGCCACAGTGAGGAAAGGAGAACAAAAAGATGGAAGGCAAAAAGGGAATGTAGTTCAGTTAATGAATCAATCAAGCTTGAAATTGCCCAACCTACAGACATATTATGCCAAGTAATGAACCTCTTATTGTTAAACCTACAAACTACATATTCCCCAATTGGAGACCAACTGGATAATCCAACTGTAACTCTAACAACTGTAAATGTGCACCATTCCCAACAGCTAAAGTTTCATTTCTCACTGAGGGGTAACAATCACGTCACTAAAGGAAAGCCTCCTCCACCCCACTGAACCGAGATAAATACTTTGTTACTTGGTCTAAATTTTCTATCTTAAGCCAAATTTACTTTCAGACATTTGCAGATGAAAATGAAAATGATCAAATAACAATTCTTGGAAAATCTTTTGATATATATATGCGTGTGTGTGTATATATATATATATATACATATATATACTTACACACTCACATTTCCCCTCTTAATTACCATGCATCAAGACTATATAGTTTACCAGTGAACTGTATTAGTATACTGGGCCAGTGTTATTACTTCTGTGCCTTTGTTTAGGGAATCAATCATATAAAAAAGGTATTACAGGATTAATTCAAAAAACAACAACTGTAAATAAAGCCTCCTATGAGAATAGAAGAACTTTCTCAAAAGCAAGGAACAAATCTTACTGATCTTCCAGTCCCAAGTAGTTCTGACAGAGAATAGTTCTCAAAAATGTGTTGAACAGATTTACGTATGTTGACATGAAATCAACAAATTGAGAGCAGGAATACAAACATAATGCTATCGCCCAATGTGCTGATTTTTTACAGGTTTAGCCATTTTAAGTTGCATTCATCCGCCCATTGTCCCACCATCTCTCCCTAACAGACTACAGTTCTCTGAGTTGACGGGTAGAATTAAGGATCCTCAGAACAGTTGAAAGAATTGCAAATGCACTTCACTCAGCTTTTGCTGCTTTACCAATGAACAGCAAAAAGCATTATGGAGCGCTACAATCTGAATTATTTGGTTTCCCTTGTGAGTCTGATGCTAGAGTGAGAGCAGTGAGGATGGGAGTGGTGGGCAGTGAGGATAGAGCAGTAGGTAGAAGCCAGATCGATGCTGGAATTCTTCAGATTCCACTCTGTTTTAAAGGATTTTAGGCAGATTTTGGCAGGTTTTCACTGTAGATAAATGGCTCTGCAGTTACATGGAGGATGGATATAAATAAAGGTGGAGCATAGGTTAAGGCTGGAGGAGAGAGAACAATGGCAGAACTAGAACAGTGCTAGCAGGGGCAGAAATCCCTCAGGAGCTGTTTCTAATAGGAGGTAACATAGGCAACAGGAATCTCAACATGTCTTAAATAGAACTCATCATTCCCCCGAAACTGACCCTCTACCACTCTTCTGTTTCAGGAAATGACTATAATTTTCTTCATCTCCTAGATCCAATTAAAGACTATATCCTATGGTTTCTAACTCCTAGCTCTCTCCCAAACCCATTCACTTTTTTCCACTATGTCCTACTCCGCCATCATTTTTGCTTTGGATAAGTGGACAACTGCCCAGCTGATGCTGCACAGCCACTCCTGACCCCTGAGAGCCATTCTCTTTGTTTCCAAAGGGAGCTCTCTGATACACCACGGATCATGTCACCATCTTGCTCAAAACCCCTCACAGGCTTCCCATTGTTCCTAGGATAAAGTCCACAACTCTTAACAGGGCTTACAGGATCCTCGGTTAGGTGGCTGCCTAAAAACAGAAATCTAAACTGAGCGTTTCTTATGTGCTAGGCACTGTGCTGTTTTGCAAGCATTGTTTCATTTTATTCTCATTGTGCGGCAGGAACTATTAGCATTGTCCTCATTTTGCAGATGAGAAAACCGAGTCAAGGAGAGAGTATGTAATTTTTCTAAGGCTGTGGAGCTAATGAAGTGTTGGAGCCAGTTCTGACTCCGGAGCACATGCTGAAGCTTTCACACTCCCCTCATCCTGTATGCTCCAACCACGCCGCATTACTTTCAGTTCTGAGAACTCATCCGCTCTCTTTGGCCAGGAGGCCTCCACACGTTGTTCCCGATGCCTGGAATGTCTCCCTCAAAAATCTCATTTTTGCCAGGATAGTATTTATTCACTCATCACGTCTCTGCTTAAATGTCATTTCTTCAGGGAAGTCTTCCCTTACTATCTAAAATTACATTATTTGTTTACTTCTTTATGTCTCCTTCAGTAGAATGTCAAAATTGTTCGTCACTGGTTCCCAGTTCTTAGAATGGCATTCACCTGGGGTTCCATAAACATTTGTTGAATGAAGGCATGACTGAATGGTGTGGGGATGGAAACTCCCTGATTTAGTAACTTCATCTATTCAGGCTGATAAGAAACAAAAAGAAGCCAAATAGAAATTTGTTCATCCACTTGATATTTATTTAGTAGCTCCCAGGTCCCAGCCAGTACTTTTGAGAACTTACAGCCCTCCCAGGGGGAGCGACACATAGGCAGGATTATAGCACAATGTAAGTAAAGTGCCTGTTAAAACTGTGGCAGGAATAAAGAGCAATAGATGCAGAGATGAAAAACGGTATAAATCTATGGCAAACCTTTACAGTAGAGGAGATTCTTGGATCATTTTACAGAATGAATGAGTCTTGAAATATATATCACATAGTCCATGTATATCACTTATGAAATGGGAGAGAAGCATCCACTATATGCTGGGGCACTTTACATCGCATTTAATTCTCACAACAGCTCAGTTATTAATTCCCATTTTACAGATGTGGAAATCCAAACTAAAGCAAGTCAAGGAACTTGTCCAAGGTTATGCAGTGCATTAATAAGGAGTATAGGTTGACCTAGTACCCATTTACTTACCATTGTATCACAGTCCTTTGACCCTGTACTCCCCAGAGCCTAATTACTTGTTTTCATTATAACTCTTAACAAAGTTGGTTATTTGGTTTCCCATTCTAACAGAAATAAGCAGCAAATGGAAAGGTTCAAAAAGAGACCAAAGTGAAGTATACTAACAGCAAAGAAAGGAACAGGAAAACCATAAAAACTGAACACAAAATTCAAAAAACATGGATCATATAGTCTTCTACATTCCGCCCTTAGCTGTGCAACAGGACTTATGTGCATGATGATGACCCCGTTACAAAACAAGGTAATTGTAGTCACTACAGTCTACATGATAAATAATGTTGATGCTTAAGACAGTAAGCTTCAGGTATCTAGAAAATTAATCCTTCTCTGGTAACCCTGGATAAATGAATTGTAATGATTATTTCCAAAGTGTCTGTAAGAAAAAATGTCCCAAGATCTTAAAAAGTCTTCATTTTATGGACATGGTTATTTTTCTATTGCTTTAAACTAAATTCTAGCCAGAATAGAAAAACTGTCCATTTTAACTTCCATATGTATACACAAGAAAATCATAAATTTAAAAAACTCACACTATGACTATGAACACATGTAGATTGAGTAATTTAGACTGAGAAGCATAGTGTGACTGAGCATTATTAATATCTAAAAACAACCTCTTAAAAGAGAACCATTTTAATAAATCTTCTAATAAAACGGGATAAATTATGTACAAAATAAGCGGAAAACTATATTGTTTAACCTGTTGCACTCACAGTTTAAATAGGTATGTAGAGAAAAAAAAATTAAGCAAACACAGAGAAAGCTGGTTGAGTAATGTACCATAAAAGTGTTTCTATCATATACTCTACTTGGGTCCAATTTTTAAATCTGAAGATTTCAGCTCTTTTATAACATAAGCTTTTGTTACTTTATGTAATTCTTCTTCCTTTTTTTTTTAAAAAAAGGTTGCATTTAGACAACAGACCCTGGATTTTTTTTTTGTTTTTAAGAACAAGGGAAAATTGTTTCACCAATTATCTTGAACAAGCTGACAAGGAAACACTTAATATCCTTTATCATTTTGGAGGCTTTTAAATGTGAAACTTTCCACACCGAACACTGGTTGTAACAATGTAAAAAGCATACTGGCTACACTTCCCAACAACATGTAAAAATGAATATAAGGAAAAGTCAGTCTTTACTTGCAACTAACTATAACTCACACATTTTTTCCAGGATCAATGCAGTTTCTGCTACAACTTTCTAGAAAGACAATACTTGTTTACTTATATTTAAAGTTGCTTTTATTTTAGTTCATGTTGTACAACTTTGGCCCCAAATTCAATGTTTTACAGAACACTCTAAATTTAAGATGTAGCGTGAACTCATAATAAGAGTTCATGTAACAACCTATTAGAAATAAAGCGAATTTAAGTGCAAGTAAAATTTTACTGTATTAGACAGACAGTTGTAATTATAATGTTCTTCCTTACCTGGACGCTCTTCAAAATAAACTCACTTTTCTCTCTTACATCTTTAAAGGGACACCTCTTAGAAAGCATAAGCAGATGAGCAAGAAGCTTATTCAACCCATCCAAAGAAACAGCATTTGAAAGCCCGTCTGATGGACAATAAGGTGTCTCTTTCACCGAACGAAGATACTCAGTTTTTCTCAAAATTATTTGCCTAATGTTTTCCAGTGCTGTCTCTCTAACAGTTGAATCTCTACTGCACAGTCCATCCCATCTCATTTCATTCTCTCCTTCAGCCATGACAAACGGAGATTTTTTTTCTTTGCAGTCTTCAGTTACCTTTCAGCATGTCCCCAAAGACATTTAAGGTGTTTTTAAACAAGAAATGTAAGAATAAAATCAGGGACATCGAATCGTCATGAAAACACACGTCTGGGTGACATTTGGAACCAGAAGTGTCTTTTAATATTGATGGCTTTCAAACGATCTGCAAGATAGACCTCACCCTCTCCTACACGCAGGGACAGTCTTCTGGTCGGAGACTAAAAAAAAAAAAGTTGGAAAGTTGAAACCTTACAGTGCTGGCTTTGCTGGACAGGGAAGTGTTCTCCGTCTCGCGGGGTCAGCGGATATCCTCACGTTGTGGAGCTGTCAAATCCGTGCTCTGCCCCAAAAGGCTGGTAACGTTGAACGCCCTCCAGCCATTCGGGTTTATTTGTCTGTGCAACCACCGCGTTCTCCGGAGCGTTCCCACCCCGCCCCTCCTCGGGCACCAGTCCCCGCCCTCCGCAGTTGCTCCCTGCGCCTCAGCGGCCGGCTGGACGCAGGCTGGGCAGGCTCGCGGAACCGCGGCTCACTGGCCGCCGCGGCCGGAGACCCAAGCGCGCCGGGGAGGCTGCAGCCTCCAGCAGCCGCTGTCTCGGCGGCGTAGTCAGAGGACAGTGCAGCGGTCTGGTTGGTTCCGGACCCCCTGGCAGGCGCCGTTTCTCTCCCGATCGCTGCGTCCTTGCCCGCCGCCCACAGAACCAGACTGGCACCCGGCTGCCCCGCAATCCCCTAGCGCGGTTTGGGCCGCAGAGCTGGTGGAGCCGCAGGGCCCCAGGCGCAAAACCCGCCTCTTCGCCCAGCCCCATCTGTGGGGCTCGGCCCAGAGGGCGGGAGCAGGGAGGGGAGATGGGGTCCTCACCCCCCAGCCCCTCCCCTTTCTCCACTCGGCACAAACCAAGAGCCGCCCCTGCCCTAGCGCCCTGTTCCCCGCCCAGGCAGACGCGACCCGCAGAAGCAAAGCCATTGGAAAAAGCCCCGCCCTTCCTCCAGCTACCTCCAGACCCCTAATCCGTGCGCGGCCGCCAACGGCTGCCGGATGCCGCGCATGCGCCTTAAGGGCGTTTTCCGTGCCTTGACTTTTGGATTCTCTGGACTGGCGAAGGGAAAGAAAAGTAAGGAGTTGAAGTACATTGAAACTTTCACAGACAAGGCAAGCACGGCAAAGACGGTCGCGCTCCTGGAAGAAACTGAATCTAATCTTAAGATTAGCCTAAAATTAGTGACTCTTTATTACTCCAAATCCTTTATTCAAGGAGGTAGGGCGTCCTCCTATTGACTGCTGGGAAATGTAGTTTTGATGCTGCTGACGCGTTCTGTTTGCGATAGAAACTACAGCCCCCACAAATCACTGCGACGTTGCCTTTGGCGGCGGGCGAGTCGACCGTTAGCGCGCTGGGAGACAGAGCGTCAACTTGGTGAGAACTGTAGGCTTGGGTGCCACTTTTCCCTTGACAGGGTTTTTCCTTCCTACATTCCTCCGAGATTTTGGAGACAAAGCCGTCGAGGGTTGTCCTCCTTAGTCCGGGGACTTTTTCTAGTAATCTGTGTGGGAAGCACTAGTCCGGGTGCCCAAGCCCGAGGGGCGCGTGGAAGCGAGGAAGTGGGAAAGGTGGCGACCCTGAGTCGGAGGGAGCCGCAGGAGGCCGGACAAAGAGGGGTGCTGTAGCAAGGGGTGCGCCGCGCTGCTGCGTCTGTTTCCGCCCTTTCAAGTGGACTCTTGCGCGATGGATTAATGAATCCCTGTGCAATTGCACCTTCGTTGCCATTGCGTAAGGGTTTCTGGGCTTTAGTTGCTCAGCCAACATGACATCCAAGCAGGGCTTTGCTTTGAAAGTGAGTTGTGAAATCCATTTTGTATGAAACTTAAAGGGAAAAGACTATCAAGAATATCTGGTATTCCTTGGTATGAATTTTTGCAGGCTTTAAGGATACTAAATGAAAAAAGACCTATAAAAATATTCAAAATTTTAAAAATTGAACCATGTGTTTACCAATTGCTGGTTTTTAAAAAATATTCCTCGTAGGAAAAGTCGTGGTGAGCTGATAACCAAATTAAATTTTAATTGTTCACATTGCCGAATAAACGTGTTTCAAAATATTTAGCCTTGTTAGGTCCTGAGTATACAACAGTGAAAAAGATATAGCTCCTACCTATGAAGTTAGAGAAGCGAATGGTTAAACATCCGGTTACAGTACTGTATGATATCCTTGGAATGGCTAGAGAGAGGCTCATTTAGCCCAGCCGTGGAAAGTCATGAAAACCATCCCAGTGAAAGAGAGGGCCAAAAGAACAGCATATGGTAAGGCCCAGAAGTGAGAGAGAGACGGTACTTTCAGGAAACTACAATAAGCCAAATCATATATTTTGAGAGGGATAACTTTTTTTGTATTGATGTGCTTTGAAGCTGCAAAGAGACAGGTACTGTTGATTCCAGATACGTAGTTTCTGGAAGTGACCTATCCTTGAACAGATTTATAGTTTCAAAGAATTGGTCTCATTTGGAAAGCCTTGCTACATTCTGATGCTACTAGTTTAATTCGGAATTTTAAAAAATAACTTCTTATGAGTATGATTTCACTAAAGAAGCAAAAAAAGTCATTCTTTTTGTGTGTGTCTTCTTTTTGGGCTCATCCTCCTTTGTCCAACCCCCAAAGGGTAGGGTTTCTTACGTCTAGGTCCCCTTTTTACTGCATAGTTGAAACTGTTCTCATCCATACCCATGCTTTCACCACCACCTATGATTTTTAAATGTATAGCGCCATCCAGCTTCACTTTCAGCTTTCATACATCCATCTGCTTGTAGTATTTTGACGGCTTACGTTAAAGCCTGAGAACAGTTGGTATCACAAAACAGGCACTCCACTGAGTTTGGGTTGTTTTGGAGTTATATACAAAGATGCAGGAGTGGCCAGTGAATGGACAGGAAGACCCACTTGTCCTAGAGCCAAGTGACAGTGATTAAAGAGGAAAGAGTGCTAAATTACGTTAAATGCTGCTCTAGGTCAAGTGAAATAAGGATTGATAATTGACCACTACATTTAGCAATGTAGATGTCCCTGAAGATCTTGAGAGCAGTTTTAGTGGAATAAAGGGTAAAGCCAGATGGGCATTTTATTTAAGAGAGAAAAGTAGAACTGGAGACAGTGTGGCTGCAGCCCCTCTGGTACTGTTTTCTTTGTTCAGACTTTTCTAGCCTGTCTTTGACTCCTCTTCCTATAGATCTTAGCTCAAATATCACTTTCTCAAAGTTTACCTGATATGATTAAATGCCCCTGTTATAAATTTACTATCATTATATCATATATCTTTACTTGCTAATAAGTTATAAATTTGGTTTTGCAATTGTCTGTGTGCTAATTTGGTGAAAGTGTGCCTGCTACTGAAGCATAAGTACACAAGAGCAGTGACTGTGCTGATTTTTGCTCTTGCTCATCGTTTCCAGCTCTGAGTACAGTGGTTGGCATCAAGTATAAACTTAATAAATATTTGATGAATGAATGGAAGAAAAATGTAATGACAGAATTTTCAAAGGGATTACATATTTACCTATTGTTTACAAAATACAGGATAATGGATGGAAGAAGGTACTTTATCATGAAAACATTTAGAAAATTAGTCTTAAAAGAGCAAAACTTTTAGTGCTAGTGAATTGTAGTGCTAAGCTTCATGAAATAGGATTTGCTAATATTTTTACCATGTTCCTGCCACCTCGTCCTGCTACAAGATAACAGAGTATTTAACAATACTCCCAAAGTGCCTGAAGGCTTTGGCTAGAAATAAGTGATAAAAATTTATTCAAGGGTCTTAGGTTTTGCAAGCAAGAAACAGAACTAGGTAAAAACCCAGAAAGTGTTCCGGAGGAGAAAGTAAAGTTAAGAGTTCTTATAGTACAAAGTGCATTCTTTAATCAGTCATGCACTTGTAGCCCTATGGTTGGTCCAGGATGGTTATCAGCCTGGATGATGGATGCCAGGTGTTCTGGAGGACGGGTGCCAGGAGGTCTGGTCACATCTAGTGTTCTGGATAACGGATGTCAAGTGGTCTGGATATGTGAGCCCTCCATGGGGTGATCTGAATGTTTTCTGGAGGTCTGATACATATTCAGGCATTGTCACAGGACTGGAAAGTTCAAAAGTTTAAGTTTCCAGGCTAGTTAAATCAAAATAGAATCATTTCTCATACCTCAGCCTACTTGATTTTAGTAATTTAGCAGCTTGACTATAGGGACTCCATTTTATTGCTTCACAGTTCATATATATGTACATACATATGTATATAGTAGAATACATGTAGAGAAGTAAAAGAATATATGTAGAGGAGTTGCCTCTTTAAATGAATAGTGCTCTAGTCAAGAAACAGGCTGACTGGTTGGTCTCCAAGCGGCCTTCATTATAAAATTCATTAATGAATTTACTATAAAAAACAAAACAGGGCGCCTAAGGTTTATGGGCTTAGAAACACAATCTTGCTAAGTGTACCAGAGTTTGTGAGACTTTGAGATAAATAAATAAATATATATATATATATATATATATATAGAGAGAGAGAGAGAGAGAGAGAGAGAGAGAGAGAGAGATCTATATCTGTCTATCTATAGATAGATATTTGAGTGATACAGGCTACTGATGAATTTATCATGATGCTGATTTATTGATATACTTTGAGATATTTGCCAAATAGATAGCATACTGATTCTCTGACCAAGGGGTTTTCTCTGTAGGAAAATTACATGAGAAATCAGCAGGTTGCTTAGGAGGTAGGATTCAGAACAAATGTGGCCACTTAATAGCATTAAGCTATGAGAACCTCCACAGTAGAGCTTTACTTGCCTCCAATTGTTGTCTTCTCTGAATTGCTATTTCTGTTTCCATTCCTGACAACCTTTCTTTTTGATAAAAATATTCTTTCTTTAAATATGTTAAGGCGTTTATATTGCAGCCTAGTTTATATTGCAGCCTAGGGCTGTTCTGTCTCTATACGCTAATTTTGCATGTATCTGCTCTAGTCCATTATATACTGATTTACAGTTTAGCTCTCAGAGGGTAATTTTATTTCCAAGTTTTTCTAGGCCCAACATATCATCTGGGGTGTATTGATCTTGAGCTCAGCAACAAGGTCTGAGCTACAGGTATGTATTTGGAAACTATCAGCCTATCGGAATATTTTGTTTTAGTTTACGTTTAAGCTACCATGTCTAAGTGCTTACTATGTTTCAGGCACTCTGTTAAATGCTTTGCATATATATTCTTTTATCTTTACAGAGCTTAAAAAAAAAAATCTAAAGCTTACTCTTAACCCCTATTGGCTATGAAGACTATGTAGAAAAAGGAAAGATCCAGGGTAGCCTGAAACTAACCAGAGAAGGAAGAGAATAACCAGTAGATGGTCAACCAAGGGATTCGAAAATTTCAAAAAGGAATTGACTAGTCGACACACAGAGTACTACTGCCAGCATGTCTAGAAAGCTCAAGTTTCTAGGTGATTTGACACTTATCGTAGTATCCCTGTTACAGTACAATATGTGCATCTGGCATGTATTCCATATAAACATTGAATTGCTATGCTGTATTGAGATAGAGATGGATTGATTTGGGGTGGCCTGTCGGGTAAAACCGTGCTGCTCCCTGAGGATAGGAGCGTCTCTCCCAAAGGGCTGGCATTTCTCTTGTTCAGCCTCTACCAAGAAGAGGTAGGTTCCAGGTCAGGAAACTATCACTTGGATAAAGGGCTCTAAGTGGGAAAGGGTGACTCAGGATCTCTCTAAGCTGCTCTTTCCTTGGGTGCTGAGTGCAAAAATAGTGCTCATCAGTTGAAGGTAGATCAGGAACTAGGATAGAACGGGGCCTAAAAGCCTCCGCGAGAAAATCCTGACTTCAGATTCACTACCTGGTTTCCTTTTGGTGTCTGCTTTTTTATCTTTTATTACCCTCTAGGCTTGGTAAAATCTTATTTAAATACTATAACTTTGCGGTATCAAGACGTATAAGGGAAAGAGTCAAACAGTCATAACTAGGAAAGATCTAACTAGGCAAGAGCATTAACTTGCCTAGTTAGATCTAACTGGGAGCGGCACCCTTCTCCCGGTGAGGCCAGCGAGGAGGGCGGTGATAATGAGGTCTTCAGGGGAAAAGGAATTCTGAGGACGAAAATTGGAACTCATGGATTGAACTCATAAGTTCCTCATGTGGAGATTCTTCTTCCACTGTCAACTTCAGAGTGTCTGGATTTTAATAAAGAAGGCAATGCAGTTTTTCTATCAGAAATTCATCAGTGACCTTTTTCATTGCACTTGCAGGGGAATGGAGGGATGGAAGCCAGATATTTGCATTCATTTGTTCAGTATTTATTGAAAACCTATGATGAACAAGTGCTCTGATTGGCACTAAGTATACAGCAGCTTACAGGAGAAGCTGACCTTAAGAACTGCTTTTAGAAGCATACATCTTCGTGGGTAATAGACCATTCTTTGAAGAAGCTTGGCTAAACGTTGAGGGGTAGAAATAGGGTAGTAGATGAAGGTCTGTGTGAGAGACAATGGGGGAAGGAGGCAGAATCAGCAGGATTTAGTGACATTTGGATATGGGAGATGAAAAAAGAAAATGCCTGGGGTGACTACTGTCCAGATGGCGAAGAGTAACGTCTTCCATTAATCAGGGTGGGGAATATACTAGAGACCAGTCTTGGAATGGAAAGCTACTCAGTCTAGGTTTGGACATGTTAATCATCTTGTTTGAGGGATTCGTGAGTCATTCACGTGAACCATACCCAATACCACTTTAAACAGCTTCTGTGCATGAGAAACCCTGTTGTAGGACGTAGCTATAGATTCAAATAGTGAGAAGACCATGGATCTCAGAGTCACAGAATCTTGGACTTCAGTCCCTATAGTACTGCTTATTAGCAGTGTGAATTTGGCCAATTGTTTAACCTCACTATCTTTGGATGTGGGAGATGAGATAGTCATAGTTTTCCTGCCTGTAAAAGGATAGTACCTGACTTCCGAGGACTATTGTGAAGATGTAATGAGGTAATGTATATAAAGTTTTAGATTAGCATCTGGCGTATGTTGGCACTCAAGATCTTTTAAAATGATCAATCATCTTTATGTCCTTCAATTTGATTGAGACTAATGAAATATTTATAAAGTGCTTTATTGTCGAACTGAAAAATGCTATTTATCTCTTTCTAGTATTGGCATTCTCTAAGATTTAATAATGAGATCCTTGAATTATATTTCATTTTTGTCAAGTTTGCAACTTAGCTTTCATAATATTTTGCATTTTAAGCTTCAATTGGGGAAAGTTACCATAAATAAAAATAATGACAATTATGATTTTTCTCCTAAAACAGCAGCATGAGAGATTATATTTCTGAGCAAGGACTCTGTGTCCAGCTTTGTTATAGTAATTTTTAAAAACACCGTATTCCCACCACCTATATGATATAAAAAGGAATATATAGTTCAGGAAAATATAATTAGCAGTCACGTAAAATTTTACTTAATGTGATAATTTTACACTGTTTAATTCAGAGTTCTCATTTTAATGTCTGCCTTATTTTTGCTGCAACAAACAAAGTAAATAAATATTACAGAATTTAGAAGAATTAGTTTAGGTCTGTAAATTTTTATAAATACATTTTATTTTATTATTTTTTGCAACATTGAGGGGAAATACATGTGGAAGTGAAACAGTTGGCACTGTTTTTTTTAATTTTTAAAATTTATTTTTCAATTACAGTTGACATACAATATTATATTAGTTTCAGGTGTACAGCATAATGATTAGACACATAAGTACATTTTAGAAGACTATTGAGGAAACAGAATTGTTCGATGGCTGAGAACAGATTGAGATGTTTTACCAACTTTGGGAGAAGCAGCATAGCAGTTCGAGGAGATAGACCTTTGACTTTGGAATTAGACCTTCAAATCTGTGGCTGTGCCATTTACCTTACACAGATTGCCAACCGTTCTAAAGCCTCATTTTCTTCATTCTCAGAGAGGGATGGTATTACCTTATCATTCTAGATAAAGCAGACCTATTATCCTTTCTAATCTTCTTCAAAGCAATTCAGTTATCCACTGGAATGTATTTGTTTCATGCTTATTGAGAATATGAGTTCCTTGAGAGCAAGTTCTCTGTTTTGTTTACCACTGTACTCCCAGTGCCTCAAACAGTGATTCGTACCGTGTTTCCCCGAAAATAAGACCTAGCCGGACCATCAGCTCTAATGCGTCTTTTGGAGCAAAAATTAGTGTAAGACCTGGTATTATATTATATTATACCCGGTCTTATATTAAAGTAAGACTGTGTCTTATATTAATTTTTGCTCCAAAAAACGCGTTAGAGCTGATGGTCCAGCTAGGTCTTAATTTCAGGGAAACATGGTACATGGTAGATGCTCCCAAAATAGTTGACCCACTGGCTGGCTATCTACCTCATAGGTGCGTTAACTAGACTCCATAACATGATGTATGTAATGCGCTTAAAAATACAGAGGAATTAATGAGCTTGGCACCAATTCCTCTGTATGTTTGTTTCTTTGTTTTCCTATGCCCTCTCTGATTTCTAAACAGTTTTGGGACATCTGCTTAACACATACACACACCATCTAATAATTATAATTATCATTATTAATAGTTAATATTCACAGTGTGTTTGCTCTGTACCTGTTTTATGTCAGGTGATTAACATGGATTTTCTTTTAAGCCTCACAATAACCCTGTGAAGTACATATTGTTATCCTCATTTTTACAGATAAGAAAACTGAGGGCCAGAGAGTTTAAATAACTTGCTCCAACTCATTTGGATAAATAGTTAGGTTCATGATTGCTAGATCATATGGTAATATTATATTTAGCTTTCTGATAAATTCCCAACTGTTAAAGTGGTTGTACCATTTTGCATTCCCACCTTCAATGAATAAGAGAGAGTTACTATTGTTACACAACTTCATCAACGTTTGGTATCGTCAGTGTTTTGGATTTTAGCAATAGGTAATAATGGTGTCTCATTTTAATTTGCAATTCCCGAACGACATAATGTTGAGCATTTTTTTTTTGTATGTCTATTTGGTGAGGTGTCTGTTCAGATCTTTTGCCCATTTTAAAATTGGATGGTTCATTTTCTTATTGATGAATTTTAAGAGTTCTTTGTACATTTTGGACACAAGTTCTTTATCAGATACATGTTTTGCAAATTTTTTCTTCCAGCCTGTGGCTTGTTTTGTCATTCTCTTGACCATGTCTTTTACAAAGCAGAAATTAATTTTAATGAAGGTAAACTTACCAGTTTTTCTTTCATGGGTTGTGCTTTTGTTTTGGTCTTGTACATAAAACGTCATTGCCAAGCCCAAGGTCACCTAGATTTTGGCTTATCTTCTAGAAGTTTTAGAGTTTTATGTTTTACATTATTGATTTATGAACCATTTTGAGTTAATTTTTTGTGAACGATATAAGGTCTGTGCCTGGATTCAGTTATATTTTTATTAATAAAGTTTCTGCTGAAACTATTAATTATTTTGATCAGTAGTATTAAAAGGTAAAAAAAAAAACTTAACAAAACAGTGTACTTAATCTTTACAACTGTATAATTTGTTCTTCAAAACTGTTCCTTGGGAAAGAGGCTTGAAGTCAGCTCCAAGATGGGACCAGGGAGAGCTTTATCTGGAACACATGATGAGACTAGACTAACGGTTTCATTTCAGTGTTGTTCTTCTGTTATCTGTTGTTCACACATGCGGGTGGCTGAGTGCTATATGTGCAAATTGTTAGGGAGACTTCCTACAATTAGGAATATGTTTCTTCAGTTGAAACACCCTGTTATTTGTCCACTTTGCTGTTTCTTCGCTACTTTTCTGCCTAGTCATACAGGATTGCAAAAATCCACTTATGATTTCTCTCTAGTAGTTTCACCCTTTTATACTGTGAAATACTGAAGCCAGTGTTATAGAAAGACTGACTTCAATTTAAGTTTTTAAAGAAATTTTTCTAATTATCTACCATTTACTAACATAAGTGGTTTTGCCTCTAAGTGCTTGCTATTTGTTTTTTTGTATTTTGGATTGTTGGAAAATAGCTTGTTGACCAAGTATTATGTGTGTACCATGGTGTGTGTGTGTTGCCCAGATGAATTATAAAGGCTTTTAAATTTTGAATCTTTAGATTTTATTTTTAAGGTGTCCTTAACAAAATGGATTTGAATTCTTTCCTTAACGAGATTGATTTGAATTATGTTCTTTTCAGCCTTTAAAAAGCCTACTTTCGGAAAGACTGTCATACATACTATTTTCAGAATACAGTCTTTCTCATTTTTCATTTTATTTTGCTTCTAACTTTCATGAATAAATCACTTAAATAAAGTTTACTCTTTAATTTTTCTCCAGTTCTTCTGTCTTTGGTGTATCCATACACCAAAATATGTATCCATATTTACCATAGTGTGCTTTGAATGTCTAAATCTCCAGTATTTCTGGCATATCTTAAAATATTTTTTTGAAACAATAAAGTTGTTTAATCTGTGTTCATTTTGCCCTTATTGAAAGATTTGTGAGCCAACTCTATAATATGTGTACAATTTGTGGCATAAATGTTATTAAGTCAATCTCACTACTGGCTTCATTCTTATTTTTTTGCTCTTGTTTTCCTTACCACATATTTTATGTGAATATATACATATATAGAATATACTAAAATTTGTGTCACTTTAAACAATATTAGAGGGGTGGATGGTTAGCTCAGTTGGTTGGAGCGTGGTGCTGGTAGCACCAAGGTTGCCGGTTCGATCCCTGTATGGGCCACTGTGAGCTGCGCCCTCCTAAAAAAAAAAAAAAAAAAAAGTTGATATTTCAAACAAAGAACTATAAGAATAATATAATAAACACCCTTTTACCTACCTCATGGAATGAACAAATGTTAACATTTTGCCTCATTTGCTTTATTTTTTTTAAATGGAATAAAAAATTACATGTGTGTGGAAGTGCCCTTGGCACCATAATATATTGTCTTTGTGTTTTAAAAAATTTTTGTTTAAAAGACATCTTATGATACCTATCACTCTATAACTTGCTTTTTTCACTCAACATTATTTCAGAACTTATTCATGTTGCTAAATCTAGATTTAGGGTTTTTTATTTTAGCTGCCGTATGGTGTGTCATTATATGAATACGACAATCCATTCGACTGTTAGTGTATATTTAAGTTATTTTTTCCTTTTTTTCTATTGCAAGCAATGCTGCAATGAATATTACTATACATCTCTCCAAATTAACATGTGCCATATTCTCTAGGGTTCATTTATAAATAATGAGAAGTGGAATTTCTGTGTTTATAGGGTATATATAGCATCACAATTTTAAAATTGTTTCCAGACTTTTTCATGAGTGTACGCTCCCACTAGCAGTTGATGAAAATTTTCATCTCACCACATCCTTGCCAAATATTGACAGATTTTTTAAAAGTTTTTGTCAATCTAATGGGTGTGCAGTAACTTTTCATTGTTGTTTTAACTTGCACTTTCCTAATTACATTGCATTTCCTAAAATTGAGTATCTTTTTGGTTTTTGGCTATATTTTCTCATCTGTTAACCACTGTTCATATCTTTTATCTGTTTATTATTTGAGCTGTTTGTCTTTTTCTTAATGATTTATAGAATAGGAGTTGTTTCTGTAATTTGGATACTAATCTTTTGTTACACATGTTGCTCTTTTAAAAAAAAACTTTGTCAGTGATGTCTTTTGTTGAATATAAATTTAAATTTTACAGTTTTTTGCCACCTTTTCCTTTCCTGTGTGTACATTGTCCTGTTTATTATGAAATCTTTCTTACTCAAAGCCTGAGGCATATCTTATGTTTTCTTCTAAAACAGTTGAATGTTTGTTGTTTATATGTAGGTATTCAGTCCAGCTGGAATTTATTTTTGTGTTTGGCATGGAATAGAGATATATGTTTATTTTTTACAATATAAATAGCATGTTATCCTGGCATAAATTGTGAGTAGTTTATCCTTTCCCCATGAAAATGTCCTCTTTTTCATATACCAAATTCCCGTACGTGCCAGAGTCAATTTGTAGACTTTTTTTCTGTTCAATTAGTCTTTGTCTCATCTTGTGTCAGTATTGCTATTTAAATTACTAAAGCTCTACAATAAATCTTTAATAACTAGAAGAGTAGTCCCTTCTCCTTGTTCTTTTTTTACAAAGATTTTACCAATTTTTGTTTGGGGTTATCCCTATATGGTTCTTACGTTTTCTGACTCTGTTGTGTGAATATGTTTTAAAATTACATTTTCTAGGTAGATTATCTTTGATTTTCTGTGTAGATAATCATATTACCTACAAATAACAATTTTGTTTCTTCATTTTAAATTCTGTTCATCTCCTTCTCTCTGTTTTATTGGTTTGGCTGGATCTCCAGTTCCGTGTTGAGGAGTAAAACTACGTAGTAGTGAGCACCTCGTTGTCAAACGGTATTTTTAGTATCTGAGGTGGACTTTTGTTCTTGAAAAACAATACTTTTTACTTTGTTTTAATTAGTTTTCTATTAAAATTATAAATTTTTAAATGTAGTTTCTCTTAAGCCTTTGAGTTTAACTTAAAATTTTTACTAGATCAGTTTTTAGATCTTGTAGTTTTTTTCACGGAAATAAGGACTTTGACCTTTTCTTTGATTAATGTTAGGTTAACTAGTAAGTCTAGGAGGTTAAATCTTCTTTAAACATGTAATAGCACTTATAAATTTAAATTCCTCATGTGTTACAAGTTACATTTTTCAATTTAGCTTATCATGTTTTCTCAAATACTTGAAATAACTATCAGACGTTCAATTCTAATAAGCAGCGTCTTCTTAAGTGATTAAGCTACTGATGTAAATCTAACAAATTAGACATATACATTTAATAAATCTTATTTTTAAAATCATTTTAAACATTTTTAAAAACCCAGCTTCCATTTGTCACTCTGGCTTGAGTGTTTTCCTTGTTTTTGGCACCTGGACATTTCCCTTTCTTGCATTTGAGCTTGGCTGTATATTTTTAAATGTTATGTATTATCCTGCATTTAGGTTGGAGGGGAACTTTTCTTCTTTATGTTAATTCAGTATTTTGATTAGAACTTTTCTTATTTTACCTTCTTTTATTGTATGTAGTTTTAATAAATCACTTAAAAGTCTTTCTAGGACAAGGGTATTGTAAATAAACACCTGTTGAAATAATTTAAAATATGTATTCTTTAAATTTAAAAAATCTTCACTTACTAGTTATCTAGGTAAGATCATCAATGTATGCAAAAGGGTATTCACTGTAAAAACAAAACTTCTGTTGGTACCTGAGGTTTATAACTCAAATTGTGGTTAAAGCTCTGGTAAAATTTCTACATGTTTGCCTCTGTTTTAGTAGAATTTTAGAAATGGACAAAAACCTTAAGGTTACTTAAGTCAGTCAACTCTGTTATTTTATATAGAGAGTTATGGAGAGGTTAAGCTACTAATTAGGATAAGGTCGCAGAACTCGTCAGAACTCAGTATTACCACCACCATACTAGTGAGCCCTAACGTAATGCCCACCAGTAGGTAGGTGGTAATGCTTGGCATGGGTTTGCCACCAGCGCTTATTTAACATTCCTCACTTTCCTCATTTTGTCTCAACCTGATTGCATTTTCTTAAATTCCTCTGTTCAACAAGGGACACATGATGGCTGTGAGATCTGTTGTGATATGTTCTATTTTTAGACTTTCTTCCTTTGGAACATATGAAACAAATTCTATTTCTTGTTCCAAAATAATTTTATGCCAAGTGTTTGAGTTGTTACTCATTTTATGAACCTTCATTGTTTCATGAGTTAATGAGACAGTGTTACAGTACATACTGAATAATTTGGCTAGCCCTGATTCTGTCAGACACTTGAAGGTGCTCTACAATTCTGTGCCATTTAGGCAGATACAGCAAAGTGGTTATCTACTACATCAACTGAGGTTAAATACATGAAAACTACAATCTTTAACCTTTTTTTAAGGATGTCTCTTTCTCTTCCTTTACTCCTATACTGGAAATATGAATTTCTGTGTATGCAACAAGAAATAATTTAGATAATTAGATAATGCTTTAGATAATTTGCTCTTTGTTTTTTCTCTTATGAGCTGTTATTTCTTGTTATCAATTACATATAGTATTTTGATGGCTGTTTCCTGTGTAGAGCTGCTTTGAAGATTCTATATACATACATATTACCCAAAATCTTTTCTGTAGAATGCTAATCTCTCAAGAGGATCTCCTCCGCCCCCACCAAAAAAGGTTTCTGTTGCGAATAAGTTTGGGAAATGCATGCTCTATCCCTGTTTTGGAAATTCATGGTAATAGTAGAATATTAAATATACTGACAAAATTTGCAGGTGAAGAAGTTGGTTAATTTTGTTTTACCCATTTTCCCAAATTTATTTGCCTAGAAATCTAATTTAAGGACTAACTCCAATTAATATGGTATGAAATTAGTATTCCATAGGACACATTTTGGTAAATGCTGTTTAATAGTGTGAATCTGTAGTGAGTTGTAGATCTATAATTAGAATATTTTTTTTTTATTTCAAGGCAAGTTAACTTTATAATTTGTTCTCTTCCTTTACAACCTGGATCACCCCCTTTCCCCCCGATCATACCCTTCCCCAGAGTAAATGTTTTTATTCATTTAGCTCATCTTTATTGAGCCTCTAGGAAGCAAATACTAGGAATACAAAGATGAATAATACGAAGTTCTGGCTCTTGAAGACCTGCCACACTGATTTGACAGAGCAGGGCGGCCATCTGTAGGGGTCACCCCCTCACGTCTTTATGTCATTGTAGCGATGACAGCACTTTACATTTACTTATTAAATAGCATGAGAAAAATGTTCTTAATATATGTTTTTATAAAGACTATTCATTGACTCTAAGGTGTATGTACCACACTGAAAGAAATAAGTTGCCAAATATAATTTAAAGGTGAATTCTCATTTCAGAGACATAAAATGTATGCATTACATATGCTAATAAGTTTTAACTATTAGATGGATTTTGTTTTATGTATTTCTACTATATTAATTGAATTAAGTGCAACAAATACTTAATGACTATCACCTAATACCATGTTTCCCCGAAAATAAGACCTAGACGGACAATCAGCTCTAACGCGTCTTTTGAAGCAAAAATTAATATAAGAACCAGCATTATATTATATTATAATATCATATTATAGTATCATATTAAAGACCCGGTTTTATAATAAATAAGACCGGGTCTTGTATTAATTTTTGCTCCAAAAGACACATTAGAGCTGATGGTCTGGCTAGGTCTTATTTTTGGGGAAACGTGGTTAAGTCTAGTGGTTAATAGGATAATGAATACGATGTGATCCCATGCTCTTAAGCAACTATAAGGGAAGGCAGATGTGTACAAACATTGCTAAAATAAAACTATTAAAGCAGCTAAATTAAATCCCACAAACTGTACTAATAAGTACATTAAAGATAATACAAAATTAATGACAATTGATGGTTTTGTAAAAGTTGTAAATTACCAGCTTCAAAATCCATCTATTATTAATTTTTTATTCTTTCATTGTTAAAGGTGGTTGGGGGTTTAGTGGGTTGGAGGAAGAAATGGAAGGAAATATTTATTTTGGGGGTACATATGTGTATGTTTTTCTAAAAGAATGGAGTTTATTTTAAAGATATTTTATGTTTCACTCTGTCTCCACAGTGGGTATATTTCAAGAGAAAACAATTCTGGTAGTTATAGTGTTTGTTTTCCTCAGAAAATTTACAAATTGAATTATACTCAGCCAAACATGTTTCTCCATGTATGGATTTATACAAAGGCAAAGTGTTAACCTTAAGCTGCCATCTGTCTGCTGTTAGCCAGCTATATTAGTTGGCCTAATATACACACTGTACACTCTGGGAATGCAAACTTATTTTAATTTTGGTTTAAATAAATAGCATTAAGAAAACAAATCTGTGTGCATGTGTGTAGATATAAAGGGAGAGATATCTAAGGCTAAATAAAATATAGGGAAAATTGGATTACCTGTGATTTATGGAAAGCAGTGCAGAAACAGAAAAGACACCACATTTAGAGTCTGGAGGCCTGAGTTTGAATTCTGTTTTTGCCATTTATTAGCTGTGACCTTAGGCAAGTCAGTTAATGTTTTTGCCTCTTGTTTGCTCATGTGTTCAAAAATGACTGTAATGCCACTTTTTAAGGCTGTTAAGACAAAATTTGATGTATAAAGCCTTTTTCAATTAATACTTTTCAAGTATTATTTGATATTTAGATTTTGCCTTTTAGTACAAATATGAAGACAATTTGCAAAATTGAGTTTAGCAGTTTTATCTGTGTTTATATGAGCTTTATTTAAAAAAAAAGAAAAGTAAATTTGTTTTAGGCATTTCCTAGAATTTCATTTTCTCCCTATTAAGCATTTTAGAGGTACTATTTTATTAACAATGTATAGGCAAATTGACATATGTGTTATTCTGTTTTATATATACAGTTTCAATTTTTTTCTAGGTCTGATTGTCATAAAGTTTTAATAAATTAACCAAGAGAAATTTTGTTTGTCTGAAAGAGTATTGTAGACTGGAGAAATAGTCTCAAAACAGGGTGAGAATTATAAACTTTAGGACTTTTGTCTCAATCTAAGCAAAGCTCCAGGTAATTTGACAATATGTATCAGAAGCATTAAAACTGTCTTTTACCTAACACCATTTCTAGACTGTATTCTAATAAAAAAAATATAATTTATATATTTATCTACTGCCATTAAAAAAACATACTTTAAAAGAATACGTAAAGACACAAGAAAATGTTTATCATGTATTAAGTAGAGAGGCAATTTACAGAAACATTGTATGGTACAATCCTAACTTTGGTTAATAAAAGACTGATTTATTTAATAAATGCCAACATATTAACAACATTTTAACAGTCTCAGATGGGTAGACTTTATAGTGATTTTTATTCTGTAATTTCCAAATTTTGTAGGGTGAGCGTATATTACTTTTGTAATCAAACCTCTTTTCAAATTCTCTAGTCTCTCAGCTAGCACAGTAAAATATCATGGATTTATATATAACGTAAGTATAAAAAGTTGTAGGCGATATTCATGTACATAAGAATATTATTTCACTGACGTGGTATATACAACTGAAAACAACTAAAGAAGACAAACAAATGAAGAATCAAAAACTCATAGACACAGACACTAGTTTAGTGGTTACCAGAGGGTAAGGGGGGAGGGGCTGGTAGGTGAGGATAAAGGGGATCAAATATATGGTGATGGAAGGAGAACTGACTCTGGGTGGTGAGCACACAACATGATATATGGATGATGTATTATAGAATTGTACACTTGAAACCTGTGTTACTTCATTAACATTTAAACCCCAATAAGCTTTAATAAAAACAATTTTTTTAAAGAATATTAATGATTGAACTTACAAGTGCAAATGCTTTCAGCTGTACTTTTTGGTTTTGTTGCGGTACAGTCCTTCTCTTGCCTTTTGATGGATTGTAATTTGCAGCTTCTAATTGAAGTTTTTAATGAAGGGTGAAAGTTGGTCGTATTGAAGGAGGCTGGGGCTGTCTTAGTCTGGGCGAGACTGGCAAACGTGGCCAACTGCCATGAACGATAAAAGCAGCATCAGAGGCTCAACTCCACTTGTTATGGGCACCACATTTCTGTTAGTTTAGAGCAAGCTCAAAGCTCCAAGTTGTTTAGGCATTTGCATTTATTTTCCCTGAGATTGTGACCTCTTCCTTTTTCCACCTCCATCTCTCAGCATAAAGTCTGCCACACGTTAGGCACTCAGCAAATATTACTAGAATTGAAATGGAATGAAAACTGAAAATGATGCAGATTCCTAATACTGGATTTACTGAAAATTCATCTCAGTATTAAATGAACTGAATTATGCAGACACAGTCGCAGGCAGCCTCTATTTGGACGCAGGGGAAGTTCAGGAGCAATAAAGATCTCACGTTTAGCCATCATAGGGTCTTTTCTACGCCTCCTGTATTTTGTCTGCTAAGGGTACATTGGAAGGCCCTCGGCACTTGCAGTATTTGGCAGAATCAGCTAGAAGTAAATTTGGAAACTGATGAAGAACTAGAGCATGTGAGAGGAGGGTAATACAAATTTTCATAGATGCATTTAAGTATAAAATGTATTTTGATAATTAAGCTTCCACCTCAGCCAGGCAGGAAACTCAGGTTTTGTCCTTTTGCTCCCAGTGCTGTTCAACAACATGTGCTTTTTCTGATGTTAAGACCTTAACAGCTGTGCCAACAAGTGTAGTTTGGAAAAAGTAAGGGCTTCATGATGTGTTTCTGCAAATCCGCCTGCCAGCAGCTGTCCATCAGTGACAGATGACTTCAGCCCTTTAGATCACTCGTTCGCTTTAGACCCAACTTATGGGTCAAAAGTTGGTGTGGTGAAGATACTGCCACTTGCTAACAGGAATACGAGTTGGAATGATGAATATGGAGCTCTGAATGCCAAGGGAAGCGATGTCATGACAAACTTAGGTGTTTGTGTTGCTTTTTGAGAGTAACTCATACACCGCTGTTAGTGACTACAACCCTCTTTTGTCTCTAAACAGCATAGACATCTTCCTTCTGCCGTCTACTGAGATGATTTGCCAGCAGGATTTATCTTGGAGTCGGCATGGCTTTCAATCACTTCAGTTTAACAAGCATTTATTAAATATTGAATTAAGTGCTGCGGTGACAAAGATGAATGAAACTTGATCCATGTACTCCTGGCTTTCAGTTTAATGGGGAAGACATGAACAGATTATTTCAATATATTAAGCATATAGGTATGCACAGAGGATAATTAATTAGCCCAGCCTCAGGGAGCCGGGAAAGGGAAGCTTCATGCACAGATTAACTGATAAACTATGTCTTGTATAACGAGTCAGAATATTCTAGGAAGAGAGAATCATATGAGCACTACAGTCATGTGTTCACTCAGTAAAGACAGGAGAAAAGAACTGGATAGAGAACAGGTCATGGAGGCCCTGTGTTCTGAGAACGTACTGGATCTTTATTCTGAAGGCAGTGAAGAGTCACTGAAAGAGTTTGAAGCATTGAAGGTGGCGTGGCTGGATTGTAATTTAGGCGGATCACTCTAGAGCCAGAGTAGAGGATGGTTTCAGTGGGACAGGATTAGTAGCAGGGAAATCACTTTAGAAGGCCTTTGGAATAGTCCAGACAAAAAAGGACAAGGGCCTAGGCTACAGCACACCTCGTCATC